>NC_133390.1:148803582-153603582 GCF_047511655.1 Castor canadensis | reverse complement strand
TGCTTCCCACCAACCAACAAGTAAAGAGAAGCCTTGGTCACATGCTCCCTGCATCATAATGTTCCATCTAAGCAATTATGGACTGAATTCTCTGAAACCATGAGCCAAAATAAATCTTTTCTCCTTTAAGTTGTTTCTATTAGGTATTTTGGTCACAGCAACACTAAAGTAACTTATATACCATCACTTCTGTTTTCACAGCAGCTGACAAAGCCCTGGGCATCCACCAGTCACAATGAAATGTTGTTGGGGCAGGGATGCTGGGAACTTGGATAAGAGCAAAAGTCTGAGGTAATATTCCCTGGCCAGACCCTTATCCTTAAAACAGCCCTGGTATCCTGAGGAAATAAGAGAGGCCTTGAGCCTCAAATGGTCAGTCATCAGCTATGCCAGGACACGAACTTGGGAAACAACAATCCAGTATCAATGGGACATTGATGTCAGGTGAACAAAGGAAATGAAACACAGAAGGCACTAGAAGAGAAAAGGTAAGTGGCACCTACTGAAAGTACATTGCCAGAAGCTCAGAAGTCCTCCCTTTCTCTACAAAAAGTCCTTTCCTGGTGGGTATGGATCCAAGAAGGATAAACAGGCAGCATGAGCTTCAGGACTATCTCCTGGCCCCCAGACACCAGAGGAAAAAGCCTCAAGTTTAAAATGAGGGGGCTCCTCTTCCTTTTTTAAAAAAAAAAAAAAAACCTCCGATCTGTCAGAGAACAAAGACAGCTTCTGGAAGACAGAGGCAGGTGTGGGCATCAGAATACAACCTGCTCTATTGGGATGCTGTTACATATTCCTCCTTTCAATGTCTGTGGGCCTCAAGTTGTAATTATTAGTAATAGTTAACACTTCCTAAACTCTATCTACCAGACAATTCCAGACACCAAATAAGCTTTCTCTCTCAGAAGCTCCATGACTTAGGTCTTGTGATAAACTGAAGCACAGTTACATATTTTGCTCAACTGACAAAGCTAGAAACTGCCTACATTTGAACTCCAGCTATGGAGTGCTAGACCCTTAGGCAGCTAAATCAGAGGTAATGTCAACAGTGAGCCAAGCCTTGTAGATTCTCACAATTCTCAAAGCATGCCCACACACAAGGCTGAGAGGGTGTACATGAAACAATATTGGCCATGAGTTAACTAACGTTGAATCTGGTAATTAATTTGTTGGGGTTCACTGCACCAAAATCATTAAACCTAATATTTTAATTTCCAGGTCCATCAGATGCTGGAAGTGATTTGGATAGTCAGCTTTCAGATGTTCCCACCCTACCTAGCCTCCTTATACTCCTTATACTCCCAAATCTAAGGTTTGGCTCCAAACATGTGAGGAGAAAGAGACAAAGAAAGGGGAAATCAACCAAACTAGACACCCACATTACACCCAAACCTGGAATTTTTGCCTCAAAGCAGAGCAGTCACCTGCCACATGACAATCCCTGAGACAACAGGCCCAGAGAACAGACATACCACAAATCAAAAACCTGCCTACATTTAGGCCACAGTGGTGGGGTCCACCAACACTAGAGATCAAACCTCCCCAACCCCCAAAAACCCCAGGGACTCCAGACCCAAGACACACTCCCAAGACCACCCCCTCCCCTCATGGATACCTGATAAAGCCAGGATCACTTTCATCCACTCCCCTCTCCCACCTCAACACACCAAGGCACATCAAGATCTGAGCTTCCCTCCCTCCCACCCACATCCAATCACTACTTTCGACCTGTCCAGCCCCATCAACCACAAACAAAAACCTTGACATTCACGATCAGCCCTGGAGATGCAAACCATTCAGAGATACAGGACCCAAACAAATCCTCCCCAAGCCAAAAAATACCCTGGGACACAGGCCCTAGCGGCGATCCCACCTCCGCCCCCATCACAAGGGATGTTTGTCTATCTGACCCTGGCTGGACACATCCCCACAGACCAACTAAAAGCCGGGGAGGCGTGACTGGAGCATCCTTCCTATTCGGAAGATGTTTGGCCAAGAATAACCCTACCTTCTTCAAAAAAAAAGAAATCAGAGTTCCAGGTCATTCTCGCCCCAGTCAGGGATGGAAGGTCCAGGTCGCTCCCAGCAACTCGGGATTCCTGAATGGTCACTCCCATCGCCGCGCCCCCTGCACCAAGAATGAGACATCTGGAGCCTGCCTGCCTGCCTAAGCGGTCCCAGCGTCACACCCTGTCCCCTCGCCCCCTGCCCGCATTCCCCTAGCCACACTCCACCCGGCGTCCCAAGGTCACAGAGGCCAAGGACCGATGAGGGCCTCGCTCACCAGGGACAGCAAGACGGGTCCCTCCAGCCATCGCCACTGACCTACGCCAGAACGCTCGCAGGCGGCGGCTCCCCATTGCCGTCGCCGAGCCGCGTAGGGATCGGGCAACAGTTAATTTATCAGAGCAATGGCTACCGTGGAGACAGCGTCCCCTCCTCTTTTCTTAAAAGATCCATCATGAAAGACTCCGGCTCCGAGAATTCGCTATTCGCTGTCCTGCGGCCATCCCCCGAGAAAACTACACTACCCAGAAGCCTCTGGGAGAACATCCGGCGACGCTTCCGGGTCGTGGGGTCTAACGCGGTGAAGGTGTTTGCGGTTTGTGGCGCGGTGTGGCCGAGCAGCCTCGGCTTAGCTTTTCTTCTCCTAGCGGAGCGACAGTGCTTGTACTTTTAAAGCTCCGTTAACGATGCACCCTACTTAACGATCACATCCTGTAGTTTGACTTCGTGCTGCCGCGCACCCCTTTGGTCATCCCCGTTTTACTTGAGGAGGAGACTAGCCCGGCAAACCCACAGTCTCAGTAGGGCTATTATCTGCAACAACTGTCGCTCCTTTAGTCCAGTATGTTTTGCCCCTGTCGAAGTCTTCAAAAGCACTGACAAACTCTCGTCCGGTTCCCGGAGGTTGGAAGCATTACTCAGGCTGGGGTTTGGCTCTCCGGCCAAACGTCCTAACGTCCTGGTTGTACGTCGGTAATCAATATCCAGGCTTTAAGTGAGGTCTTAGGAATTGCAATTCCGGAGACACGGGTTCGGAACACAGAGCGTTCTGAAGAAGAGAGCAAAGGGCTTGGGTTTAAAAAGGAAAAAACCCACAAGAACTGGTGCAGGCAAGTCTCAAAGTCTGCCAGTCCATAGCCAATGGGACAACATAGTTACAGCTGAAGGCAGATCGCAGCTCAATGTAGCTTGTCCCCTGGTCTCTAGGCTCCATTTTAGAGTTCTCTGTCTCCCTCTCCCTCCCCCCACCCCCCATTCTCCAAAGTGATTCCATCTTAGAATTTACCTTGATTTCACACAATTAAAAACCGGACTACTCTGGTACCTTTTGCAACACACCACTTAGGGTTCTGCAAAACACGCCTAGCTCATAGGAAGAACGTTTAAATCGTAATGGTAAATTGAACTTTTTCCTGTCGCCGAAAGAGAACTAGACCTTGTCCTTCCTCACTTCAGAGTACTTCCCTGGGAAATCTAGTTAATTACATGGCTCTATGACGTGTATAAATGTTTTGAAAAACTAAGAATCTTGTCAGCTTTGCAATTTAAGAACGTTTTTCCTAAAAGCCATCTCTTTGAAATGCAAATAGTATGTAAGATAATGTACCTACCTCCCCTTCACAGGAAGTTTAGATTAAGTGCCTTGCTCCAAACTGTACCCCCCAGATAAAGCAAGTAACAAGCATAGATGGTCCCCAAGTACCAGGTGAAATTAAGATGAACTACAAAAAAAAAAAAAAGTATAGCAAACAATATTGAATCCTCTTCCAAGAGAACAGATTACCATAATCTTGAGAACATGGTTGAACCTGCTCCACTACATAAAAAGGGAGCTTCCTTTCTGTCTGGAGTCTCAGCAGATTGTGGTTCACAGTCTGACTTTATGTTATTCAATAATAAAACTGTTTCCTTTCTGCATTTATGAACAGGATTTTCTGGATTGGTTGATTTTATTTTTGTTTTCTACATCATTCCCCTTTCCAGTCTCTCTCTCTCTCTCTCTCTCTCTCTCTCTCTCTCTTTCTCTCTGTTTCTTTCTTTCTCCCCTCTCTGTACTGGAATTTGAATTCAGGGCCTTGTGCTTGCTAGGCAGGTACTCTGCCTGGACCATACCCCCAAGCCCTTTTTAGCCTTGATTATTTTTCAGATAGGATCTCCTGTTTATGCCCAGGTCAGCCTGGACCACTAGACCCGATCATCCTATTTATGCTTCCTTCCCTCCTGAGTAACTAGGATTATAACCATGAGCCACAAAGCCCAACCCAGTCTTACTTTTTCTCTTTACCTTCTCTGTCAATCTGTTACTGGATTGCTGATCCTGAGTTCCTGTCCTGGTAAAGTAGATAATTGAAGACACCAGACCAGGAGGTAAGAGTAAAGCAAGCACAAAGTTTGTTGTAAAGTAACAAAGCTCCCTGCACGGGAGGGGTTTAGTGAAAAAAGCTGAGCCTCAGTATAGCTGAAGTCTAGGAGTGATATAGGGCTCTGCTTGACTTAGGTCCACCTATTCTACCTTGAAACTACTGAAGGACAGACTGCAGGAGGTTCCAAAAGTGGTCAAGGAGACACCTCTCCTTCCCAGGAAACTTCTTTTGGCACCTGAGAGACATCTCTGCCCTCAGGCAATACAAAAAGGATACAAAAACCCCATCTCCAACCTGATCAACAGGACCACAAGTTTCCAGGTCCCCCTGCATGCCCCCATGCAGCCTTTCTCTTCTCTTCTCTACAAATAAAAATCTTTCCAACCTCTGCTGCTGGAGTCCACCTGTGCTTTCATTTTCAGAGTGGGCCCAAGAACTCTGAACACCTGAAATTTCTGTGGGTTTCATCTGTGCATCACTACATTTGTGATTAGATGTCATCTAGTTGACTTCTCACTGAACCTGACCACCTGGCCACCCCCATTCTTATCAAAGTGGACATTTCAGGAGGGTCTGGTCAGCTTGTCTTGGCCTTGAGGTTAGCTACTTAAAGTTTAATCCACTCTTTACTTAAGAGTAATTTACATCTGAGAGTGTACTTAACAAGTACAATGGCCCAGACCTACCAGCTGGGTAGAGCCAAGGTTAGAAATATCAAATAGAAACTCTTATTAATTAAAGCAGGACCTAGTTTACATAGGTACTAGTAAATATTTTACATAGGTATTCTCCCTCTCATATCACAAGACAATGAACCCAAACCCAGGAGATATCCCAGGAGCCAAGCAAACCCAAAGTGTTAAAAAAACATTCCACCTTTAAAGCCTAACCCTGGCTTCTCTCCCTTGAAGTGACCTGCCCCCAACCTGCTGAAAGTGCATTTCTTTCCCAATTTGCTTCTCCCACTTTATAGCTACATTTTGGCCTCCCCATCCTCCTTATCTAAGATAAAGTCAATTCTGCTGTTTGCTCCCCTCACAAGCCTTCTGAGACCTCTCCATTCTGCAGTACTCAGGAGGCAGACAAAATGGCCATAATGCCACTGTGAGCCAGGAAAGAGGGATAAATTTTCCGGAAATTCTGTCCTGCTATCATAAAATTGACCCATTCTCAATGTAGTTTGGGGTTTTTTTGTTTATTTTTGTTTTTTCTGATGTAGTTTGGTTTTTTTGTTTGTTTGTTTTTGGTTTTTTTCAGTAGTGGGAATTGAACCCAGGGCCTTGCACGTGTTAGACAAGTGCACTTGAGCCACATTCCCACAAAATTGACCCACTCCCTTCTCTTGTCTTAAAGATTGTCATATTAGTGCTGGAGAGTCCAGCCCCAGAATTGAGCCCTCCCTCAACATCTCTCTGTGCTCCATTGTGACTTACTCACTTTGTGGATAACATACACAGAACAGTTTAAATAAAAATACAAGTGTGGAAAAGGCTCCCATTTTAAGGAGACATGGCAGATGAAGAAATGCCAGGAACAGATGGAATATGGAGTAGGTCAAGTCCACCAAAGGGGCCAGATGTAACACGAAGTAGGTCAAACTCAGGCAGCAGGTCAGATGGAATATGGAAGTAAAAGCCAAGCACACAGAAATGTTCCCAAGTTTGGAAAATCAAAAGTGACCCAAGGAAGAAACAACCAATCAGTAAGGTCCACAAGAAGGGAGACAACCAATCAAAAGTAGCAGGTGCACTATGCTCCTTTGCCTAGTCACCCACCATTCTCTCCCCTTTCAATGACATCCTAATAAATCTTTGCTTTCACCTACTTTCTATTTGGGCAAATACTTTTACCAACCAACAGCTTTGACGGTCACAAAACAATAAGGACAGAAGTAACATCAATGGGAAATCTATTTTTCTGCAAAAATAGATTGCACTCAATTTTTTGGCAAAACCAAAACTTCTCTTAAAAAGTGAAGACTATTTGTAAGAGAGGGAAAAGAAAAAAAAATGAAGAGAACTTCGCAGAATTTCTACTGGCCTTTGCTCCAGTCCCTCCTTGGCTCAACAACAGCATGGAGCCTTGGTCCCTGTTTTCTTCCAAAGGAAGCAGAGAAAAATTTATTCTCAAAGAATTGTGCTAGTTCATTCTAACCTGTCCGAACACTTGAATTGTTGAGATAAGGTGCTTGCCTTTGCTTGACCTAGCTCAGAACTCAGAACAAAGTGTTTGTGAGCAGAGCATTTGCCAAAAACAATGTAAGGCAAATGAATAATCAGGTGTCATCTGGGACACCTGAGTGTCTTGGAAAGAAAAGCTGGATAAGGGTTTCTAGAAGGAAAGGTAGGACCTGTTCCCCGGGGGCAAGACGTATGTGGTGGTGGGAGTCTGAGCTTCTGGAGAGAAACACAGGGAGGCATCTTTGGAGTAGGAAGTAAATACTGAGTCTCTGATGTGAGTGATGGAATTAGTCTCTAGAACTGAAATCAAAACTCAAGGATACATGTGAGCTTAGCCTTTAGGATGCTATGGAAGCAGAAGCAAGAATTGACCTTCTAGTGAGGGAAATGAGAATGTAGTTTCTGGGGTAGCCAATAGGTTCATATCCTCTAGGGCCAAAGGGATATTTGGGATTTGGGCTTTGAGTCCAGAAGTGGGTTCTTTTCTCTGGTGAGAGAGCGGAGAGGTATGGTCTCTGGAGAGGTTGGGACTGCCTATGGAGCCAAAATTCAGACTCAGCTTCTGAATGGGGGGTGGGAGGCTTTCCTGAGGGGAGAGCGCTGGGCATTTAGCTTCCACATCTAGAAGCAGAGACTTATTTTTTTTTTTTTTTATTTTTCTTTTATTATTCATGTGTGCATACAAGGCTTGGTTCATTTCTCCCCCCTGACCCCACCCCCTCCCTTACCACCCACTCCGCCCCCTCCCGCTCCCCCCCTCAATACCCAGCAGAAACTATTTTGCCCTTATCTCTAATTTTGTTGTAGAGAGAGTATAAGCAATAATAGGAAGGAACAAGGGGTTTTGCTGGTTGAGATAAGGATAGCTATACAGGGCATTGACTCACATTAATTTCCTGTACATGTGTGTTACCTTCTAGGTTAATTCTTTTTGATCTAACCTTTTCTCTAGTTCCTGGTCCCCTTTTCCTATTGGCCTCAGTTGCTTTAAGGTATCTGCTTTAGTTTCTCTGCGTTAAGGGCAACAAATGCTAGCTAGTTTTTTAGGTGTCTTACCTATCCTCACCCCTCCCTTGTGTAGAAGCAGAGACTTAAACTCAGGTGTGCAGTGGTAAAGGAAAATCCAATTATAAACCTAACTGACTCCATTTTGTCTCTCTCTGCCCTGTCCTTTTCAGAGTTGCTCTTTCCCCTCAGTTTATCTTAAATTTCAGAATCACAGGCCTGATAAATAAACATCCTGCAAAGCAAATGGAAATTGTCCCATGAGCAGCACCAATACCCTTGGCACCAAATGGAGATTTTCCCCCCTCCCCCAAGTGTCATCAGCAGCTTCCTTGGCAGATGAGACTTTGTGTGCTATGAAAATCCCCTCAGCTCTTGTCTCTGTTCTTTGCCCTTCTGTGTATTCTCAAGGGTGCTATTGTGTGTGTGTGTGTGTGTGTGTGTGTGTGTGTGTGTGTGTGTGTTACTGGGGTTTGAACTCGGCCTCATGCTTGCTAAGCAGATGCTCTACCATTTGAGTCCTCTGCCAGCCCTCAAGGCCTATACTGTCATCTCAAAGACTGCCCTTAAACCTGTCTTCCCTGTGCAGTGGAGTGAAATTAGAGTTCCTTTTGCTATTTCACCATCAACTTCTCCATCTGTTTTTCTTTTGGGATGATTGGCCAACTCTAGTCAGTTGGGGCCCCCAATATTGGACTTCTGCTCTGGGGCTCCAATAACAGTGGGATGTCACCTCTGGGGCAAGCAGTGAGCTCTGTAGCAGAATTGGGACTCAACTTCTGGAAGTGGAAGTGTGGACCTACCCTGGTGGGGCATGTGGATGGACAGCCTTATTTGTGGTATGGGAAGTAGGAATTTAGCTACAGTGTGGGAGTGGGGATTTAGCCTCTGAAGTGGGAGGTGAGGACTTAACTTCTAGAGCCAAATATGGGCTCAGCTTCTGAAGGGGAAAACAAGGACATTATTACTTCTGGCTTCAGTCAAAACTGCTTCTAGAGTTGGGAAAAAGAGAGAAGCTTCATGCCAGGTCCATAGAACTTCCCCCAGTGAGTGAGGGAAAGCTGGAAAATTCGAAGTGAATGAGTGTTTCTGAGCTTGTTTGCAATGTGAAGTTTACAAAGCACTTATGAATGAGTGATTTTTGAGCTTGATTTTACATAAACTTTTAAATACATTCCAAGTTTGAGAATGTCTGTTTGTGAATGCTTGAGCCTGCACTTGAGTTTAATGTGTAACTGTTACATATGAATTGTCTCTAAGGAGCCATAAGAAATTTCATCTGGAAATTTTCATTTGGAATGATTTTGAACCTGATTTTGACTAAAATGCTTAAAAAACTGACTAGATCACTCTAATTCCTCATAATAAGTTAGGTGACAGAATAATGACATATTCCTTAATGCTACTTAGATTTACCTAAATTGGTTCTAACTCATTAGAAGTTTCCTGAAAAGGCCAGGTGTTGTGGTACATGACTGTAATCCCAACACTCAAGAAGCAAAGGCAAAAGGATGGAGAGTTCAGTGCCAGGGGCTACATATCCAGCTGTGTCAGCAGCTTTCATGAGACTTTCCATGTGCTACATCAATTTTGTTGGTACTAATTCACCAAGTACTACTGATGTCACTTGATAGCTGTAAGTCAAAAAAAAAAATATATATATATATATATATATATATATATATATATATTTCTGTAGCCAAGAAAGGGTTAAAGAGGCTGCAGGGTTCAAAGAGGCCTTGCTGAAGGCAAGGGCAGAGAGCTATACACATGCAGACAGTTAGCTAAGCTGTTAGCATAAGGAACCCAGTCATAGAGCCGTTGAGGCATGGTGGTATCAAAATGCAGAGCTGCTCCACAATGCTGGTTCAAAGTGCAGGCAGAGCTAACTCCAAGCTTACTGGATCCAATAGAGTGGGTCTCATCTAGCAGAGGGATGGAACTTAGCTGAAGCCCTGGGGACAGAGTATGGAGTTTGTTGCCTGTCAACCTGTGACATGTGCACCAGATGGTCTGATGATGGGTCGGTGAGTGCCACCACCCACCAAACCTCAGTTGTTAGGTGCATTCCTTGGTCTGGTGTGTAGGATAAGCACATGGGCCTGGTTTGCCGATATGATTTTTTATTATTATATTATTATTGTACTGGGGGTACATTGTGACATTTACAAAAGTTCATACAATATATCATAGTCAAATTCAACCTCTCCATCATCTGATTTGCTTTTCATATGCCCATGTTAATTTAATTTGAAGTTCATAGCTGATAATCTTTTATTTACATAAATAAGTTATTTATTAGACTGCCTCATGGTTTGTGCTGGACAGATGGTGGCTGTTTGCTTGCACAAACAAGATCTAGGTCATTCCCCCTCAGCATTTACACTCAAAATGGAACAAACTGCTGTTTTATAAAATGGAGTCACTCAAGGCAAGGCACAGCCTGAAAACTATTGTTCTACACAATATGGAATGAATGTGGAGCAGAGCACAGTCTGCTCTCCAGACGTTTATTTGTACACAAACAGTTTAATCTGATTTTCCTCACTAAATATAATAAGGTTCCTTTTGAGTTACCTTATTTATAAATGTGATATGCCACTATTCGCTCTTATCCTACTTAATTTGTTCTAAATTCTAGTAAGTCAGTACTTTTCAGGCAGCCATTTTTCTGAGCTTATTTGCACATATAAAATTTATACAACAATTACAAAGCTTATACATTTTATTTTAAATGAGTGATTTTGAGCTTGATTTCACATAGATATGATTTATTCTAATTACCCAAAGGAAATTGAATGTGGGAATACTACACATTCTTATCTTCATTTGCTCTAACTTGCAATGCAATGTTTACTTCAAAATGTCTTTCTTAGCTAATATTTTAGTTTGCTTTTCTGAGCTAACATGCTCCAGCTCACAATAAAAAGTAAATGTAGCTCAGTTTCAATGTACTGGTTAGTGCCCTCCAAGTCTCCTCCTCCTGCAGTTTCTTGTTCTGTCCTTACCCTGTTCCCCCACTGCTGTACCCAGGGTGAAATCTCATTTATACAGTAGTCAAACCCAACTTGACTGACAGGGGATGCATTGGGGGCCCAGGTTTCTTCACTGAGGTACAGAGGCCTTTCAGGAGGGAAACTCGAGTGCAGGGATAGTCCCAATCTCTGGTCCCTGCTGCCCCCCGCTTCTGCAGGCCAGGTCCCACCCCTGGTCCTTCCCATGGCTTTTCAGGAGGGACCCTCACCCTGGTCCCAGAAGCCAAGGCCCAGATTCAGAAGCTGAGACCCTCTCTCTAGAGTCAAACTGGATCCTTGCTTCCCCCTTCCAAATACTTGGTCCTTGCCTCTCTCTCAGGGACTCTGGCCCCACTTATGTCTTCAAGTCTTTACCCCTGAAGCCAAATCCAAGATGTTCCACCTGGGGTCTAAGTCCCAACTTTCTGTTCCAGAAACTAAGTGACCATCTCTGCTGCAGGAGACCAGTTCCGCACCTGTCCCTGCAGTGTCTACATGCCCTTCACTCAGGAACTGAGTGTGCAACAACACTGCCAGCCACAGAGTCCCTAGTTTTCTTCCCCCCGACTTCCATCCCCACAGAGGCTGAGCTCCTGTTCTGTTTTTACCTTTTGCCTGAGTGGCCTGGGTCCCAACTTCCATAAACTTACATAGGGAGTCACCCATGCAACATCACCAATGGAGAGCAGTAAGTGCCAGGAACCCCAGGCCCTCTGCAGGGTCCCAAGGCCTATGGCAGTGGGGGCGTGGGGCTCTTGGGACCCCAGGTAACAAGAAGACCCAAATTCAGCACACTCTCTACACAAGCCTGCTATGCTCCTCCTGCTTCTGGCCTGGAGAGATTTGCAGCACTGCAGGGCTAAGTACATTCATCAAAAAATGCTAGCACAAAGCAAGTACAAACTACAAGCACAGTAAACACAAATTAGAAAGTAGAGACAGATGTGTGAGTCTGAAGACCAGAGACAGCTGTTATGTGAAAATACTAAACAATCAGAACTGAATGCTTCAAAAGGGTGATTTTTATGGTATATGCATTATACCTCTACAAAGCTGTTATTAAAAACAAAACAAAAAGATGTGTTGGACCTCAGATCCTCTCCCCAACTCTTGCAGATTGAAAGCTGGCTCTCTGAAGAGGCTGACACAATAGGAAGTTCTGGACTGAGGGACAGTAGACATAGTCCAGGTAAGATGAAGAAATGCACTGAAAAGGAGTGAAAATTCACATGCTGTACTGAACAGTGGTACCCAGCCCCCTTTTCTTCCTCAGTTCCCCAAATATTTGCAAGCAGGATGTAGGGAGATTCCTTACTAACAGTTCTGCTCCCTGCAAAAAGAAGAAAAGGACCAAAACACTAAGAGCAGGTATCTCTCTTATCCCTGCCTCACCACTGTACAGCAAAGGTTCTTCACCTGAGGTGATTTTTCCTCCCTGGGAACATTTGGCCTGGGGAAAAAGGTGCTATGACAGATAGCTAGTAGGAGAGGCTAGGGGTATTGCTAAATATATACAGGTTGGCATAAGTGTTCCCCAAAGGCCCTTGTGTTAAAGGCTTGTTCTATAACATGTGGGAAGGGGGGAGTGCTAGTGGAAGGAAGTTATGTTTTTGGGGGCATGACCTTCAAGAGGATATTGGGACTCCCCCATTTCTCTCTCTGCCTCCCAACTACCATGAGGTGAGCACACATTCCCACCGTGTTGTGCTTGCTGCCTTGCCACAGGCCCAAAAGTAACAGTCAACTGACTGAATGGACTGAAACTGTGAGCCAAAGTAAAACTTTCCTCTTTTTGAATTGATTTTCGCAGGTATTTTGTCACAGAGACAGAAAGCTGACTGATGCAACAGGACAGTTCTTGCACAACAAAGAATTATCTGGTCCAAAATGTTAATGATACCAAGACTGAGAAACACTATCCTGAAGTGAGGCCCACCATCAACACAGTCTGCCCCCAGAAAAGAAGCTTCCATGTAGACTTTCAGTACCTCATGGTTAGATGCATACAGATAGACACATACACACTCAGGTGCACAGGACAATAAAACAAAGGTCAGAGGAGTGAGGACTTACAGAGGTTTCGTCAAAGGACTCAAGGGGTGCAGTGTTGTCCTGACAGACACATGCACCTCAGGAATAAAGGCTCTGTATCCTTCCCAGATCTCTTTACCATGATCCAGGTTCACTGAGCAGCATTCCAACCACAGGGCTACAGGTTTCCACGGGATCTTAAAACAAGGAGATGGACATGGTTGTGCACATCCCAACACTTGGGAGGCTGAGTCAGAAGGATGATGAGTTCGAGGTCTGCCTAGACTACATAGCCAAGACCCTGTCTCAAAAAAAACAAATCTAGCTAAGTGGCGGTCTTTTTCTCCACCTTAACTGTGCACAAATGCGCAGACATCCTAGTGTATCAGATGAGCAGTGTCTTGCTAGGAAGAGTGGACTCAAGAAGTGTCCAAAGATAGAATGGAGGGTGTTTCCTGGGGCACATGGAAGTGGCTATTGCATTGTTCCTATTTGGGACTTCCTGCTCTGGGCTCTCCTACAACCACACAGGTTACCCGCAAATAGCTGGTGATGAGTGATCATTGTACACAGCCTGGCTTAGTGCTGCTCAGCAGAATGGAGGCCAGAAGTATTAACCCTCTCAGAGTTTAAGGGAGCAGAGACAGGCAGAAAACAAGGGCTCATCTAGATCCTGGCAAAGTGGGGTCCAGACACACTACAGGTCCAAGCATTAATGCTATGAGTAAAGTGACGGGAATTCTACCTCTGCACAGCTTGGGATTGTGTTAGTCCACTTTGTGCTGCTATAACAAAACACCTGACTGGATGCTTTATAAGGAGAAGAAGTTTATTTTGGCTCACAGCTTTGGAGGCTGAAATGTCCACACTTGGGCAGCCACAGGTGGTGAGGGCCTCATAACATAGCATCCCATACAGGTGGGGAACACATGAAACAGGTCACATACATGGAGTGGCCTTGCTCATTAACGACCTGCTCTTGCAGTAACTAATCCAGTCCTTGAAAACTATCCTACTCCCTTGCCATGGACACTAATCTCTTCCAAGGGTAACACCCACACAACCTAACTACCTCCCACTAGGCCCCGCCTTTTAGGGGTTTCACCATTTCTTAGTACTGTTTACATTAAGGACCAAACTTCCAGCACAGGAACTTTTAGGGATAAACCATATTACAGCATACAGGGGTATAACAGTTATGACCATCATATCTCACTCAATCCACAGTCTTTGTAACAGCCAGAGCTGAGTTACCTACATCCAACAGCTGGATAAATAGCCAATGTGTCTGGCTGGCTTATATCTGGCAGAATTATTTCCTGCTCTGGAAGTCTTGGGTGCTTGCCCAAGTTCTAAGTGTGGGTCTAACTTCCCAAAAGCCTAAGATAACAGAGACATCAATCCCTTGCATACAAGACTCCTGCACCCCACCTTCACTGCTGACCAAGAAAGGTTGAGAGACTAGCACTAGCACTCTGCTCCAAGGAGCTTCAAAAACTCTGTTCAAGTCAGGTGTGGTGGTACGTGCCTATAATCCCAGCACTAGGGAGGCAAAGGCAGAAGGATCATGAGTTCAAAGTCAATCTAGGCATAGTAAGAGCCTGTCTCAAGAAGAGAGAGAGAGAGAAAAATTAAAAAGACAAGGAAAAAAAAAAGTCCCCTGTTCCTAATTCACAACCAAAAGCTTGTAGGAACATATTGCTACCATCCAGACCCTCATGACCTTTTCCCTGCCCTGCACCACAACCCACACAGTGATGAGTTCTTTGGTGTGGGTTAGTAGGCTGAGGGCAGTGGCCTTGAGATAGCATCAGCTCACGTTATCCAGCTAGGGTGTTACCAGCATGCAACTGGATCCTCTCCATTGTGCTGCTTTACAAGGTTCTGTGAGCGACACTGGGTGTTTTGTAAGCAGATACCCATAGCTAATTATATATATATACACTTTTAATTAGAGAGGTAAATTAACAAGATGGCCCAAAAAGCTTCCCCGCTGACAAGGGTTTTGTGAAGAAAGCACTACTGGATTTGGGTGCCCTGCATCATTCCGTTGGGATTGCACAGGTAGTTTTTACGGCTGTTGTATTGGGATGTAGGGTTTTATTTTTCTCTGATCACACCCATGAAAGGGAATTGTTATGTCTTACCATCCTAAGCTTGAGCAATAGGAGCGTTCACCATCCGATGAGATATTGCAGCACACACAGCCAGTGTTACTACTCATCAGGACAGTGCTCACTTCTGTGAAATTCAATGTGCACCCAATACAACGCAAATATAATTAGCTAAAAGCCTTTCATTAAGAAGAACGAAGAAAAAGAAAATTCATGAGAGGTTAAAAGGCATATTTTTGTGCTACCTAATTTGGTTTCACTGTCCTCAAACTAGATTATTTTTCTAGTTTTCTTAAAACTTGCAAGTGTGTGAAATCAAGAAATTTCACATTGCAGGCTGGTTAAAATCACCAGAAAGAAAAAGGCAAATCCGGCAGCGTACTGGGGAACTCAGGACCTCACACTTTCTAGGCAGTTGCTCTACCACTTGGGCCACTGGTCTTTGTCTTTTTTTGCTTTTAGTTATTTTTTGGATAGGATCTCACTTTTTAAATTTTGTTTGTTCTGGGTTCTCTCTCTTTCTCTCTTTCTCTCTCTCTCTCTGTCTCTCTCTTTCTCAGGGGCTTGCACCTTTCTCTCTCAGAGCTCAGGGGCTTGCACCTTGGTAGGCAAGCACTCAACCACTTGAGCCATACCTCTAGCCTATTTTGTTTTTAGGCTATTTTTCAGATAGGGTCTCACTTTTTACCTGGGTTGGCCTCTGACCATGATCCTCCTGTCTATGGCCTCCCTTATAGCTGGGATGACAGGAGCACACCACCACACTCACTTTGTTTATTGAGATGGGATCTCACTATCTTTTTGCCCTAACTGGCCTTGAACTGCAATCCTCCCAATCTCAGCCTCCTAAGTAGCTGAGATTCCATTCCTGAGCCACCTCGCTCAGCCCCAAAAGGCAAATCTTGAGGACAAAGCAGAGAAGGAATCTCCTGGAGGCTTGAATGCTGTCCTTGTACCCCAGACCTGCCTGACTGTCACATAGGGATGTAGCTTGTTCTCGGAGATGGGCTACTGACATACCATACTTTAGCTCCCCCCAAACAAGAACAGAGCTTGTCCTCTAAAAGGAATTCTGAGAATGGTTTCATGTGCACTGTCCCCTCCTCCCGCAACGCACACATAAAGAAATGTGCCATAGCCTGGTGGGGGAACTGGCACAAATGCTCCCTAGGACTGAACACAAAGGAATGTGCAGCACACCTGCAGGATGGATGATGTTTTCAAATGTCACTGTCATTTCTTTTCCACATTCTCCGGTACCAGACCCTCTCATTCTTCCCTGAATGTGTATTTATCTCAGGAAGTGTTGCAATTGAGATTTAAGTGATATGCAAAGAAAAAGGCAAAATACTTTCTGTTCAGCCCTTTACTCCCAAATGTGGATTTAAAATTTCATGACAATCACTGTGGAAAGTGGGATTCCTTGTGTGAGAAAGAATTTTGTAAGTTTCTAGACTCCCTTTTCAGATAACAAGGGCTCAACCTGAGACACGGAAATGCATCAACTCCCAAGGACAGGGGTTTTGTTTCATTCTAGATTGCCCTGGAAAGGGGTCTTGCCCTAGCAGTTGCTTGTTATTGTCTGGGTGAAGGAGAAAAGTGGTATATTTCAGTGTGGAAGGCAGGTGCTAAGACAGGCGGGAATTTCCCTCTCAGGACCCAGGGAATGTAGAAAGCCTTCCTCCTCCATAGCAGAGAGCAAGAAAAGGCAGGGTCCTCACTCCTCAGGGGAGAGGCACAGGTTTCCAGCAGGGCTTGCTCCTCATTCCTCTGAACCAAGCATCCCTGTTCCTGCACAGTCAGCAGTGCTGTCCCCCATGTGGGCAGGGACCTGCAGGGGGTGGGGGAACAGGGGCCAGCTGCTGCAGTCCCATGGTGTGGAAGTCAGGGAATGCAACTGAGAGCCCCTTGCTGTTCTCTTGCCCCAGGGCTGGGGAGGTCCTGCAGAAACTAACTGGATCTGAGACCAAGGTGATGTGGCAAAGGAAAAGTTTAAAAGCTTGAGATGCCACCACAGGTGGCAGTTCCCATGCCCCCTCCCAGCAACAAGCTCTGAACTCCTGACCCCCTTGAAACTGGGCACTGGAGGAGGCACATGTACCTGGTCAGAGGCTGGGTCTGTCCTCACCTGTATGAGACTTGCCATGAGGCAGGTTATTTTTTTTTTTTTTTTTTTTGCTGGGGCTGGGGGCGGGGAGAGGGGAAGAAAGAGGTACTGGGGTTTGAATTCAGGGCCTCATACTGTTAATCCTGTTTGTGTCACCAAACCCTTTGGCATCCATGTAAAATCCAAACACCCTTTCTCAAAGCACAGATTTAAATCCATAAAATAAAAGACTAGAAGTATAAATGAGACCAAGCTTTCTGCAATGGAAGTCAAGATCATTGTAAATATCTGTCCCGTGAGGCAAGTGTTTCCTAATAAATAGCAGGATCTACTGGCAGGCCAACATTATAATTTCAAAGTAATGGTAAGCCTAAATTATATTTGGAGATATCTCCAACAGCTTACAGTGATATAAAAATATCTGTGACTTCCGCTAGGATAAAAATCACACTTTCTTTCCTATATTCATAATTGAGGGAAATGCTAAATTTCAGTTAAAGGCTAGGAAAAATGAAGATGCAATGTTTTCCCTGTCACCATTCACAGACCCACAAAATTCCACCCACATCTCTGTAAGTTGCAGAGCTCCCAGAATAAGAATTCCACACGCTCAGCTGGGTGCTGGTGGTACATGCATGTAATCCTAGCTACTTGGGAAGCTGAGATCATGATCAAGGTTCCAGGCCAGCCCAGGCAAACAGTTCGCAAGACCCTATCTCCAAAATAACCAGAGCAAAATAGACTGGATGGGTGATTCAAGCCATAGAGCGCCTGCTTTGTAAACATGAAGCCCTGAGTTCAAACCCCAGTCCCATGGGGCCCACACTCTAAGGCCTCATGACTGAATTTCAAAGCACCCTCTGAAACTCTGGTGATGACTTTCAAAGCAGCCAAATCTATCTGCCCTCCCTAAAGGCAGGTCACAGTGGGAAAAGCTGGTGAGAGAGTGAGCAGCTGGCTCCACTGGGGCCATTCAGCAGTATGGGCTCAGGACCTCTGTATGCCAACCAGGTCCAGAGTAAAGATTCCTGGGGCCCAGCCTGGAGCTACTGATTCAAATGTCCAGTGTTCATCTTGGGAATTTGCATTTTAAGCAGAAGTCCCGCTGGCAACTTACAAAACATCCTGGAACTTCCCTGGTGCCTTGTCCCAGTCAGGGGCTCTACAATCTGGGAAGGAGCCCTGGGATGCAGCTCACACCATTCCTGGCTGCAATGAAAGTGGTGTCATTGCCAAGAGCTGAGCCTGTGGCCCCTCCAGGGCCCCTCATGTATAAGTGATGCCTGAAACGTGAGACACCACAGCCCTGACAGAGAAACCTGAGCAGAGGAGTGTGTGGCCGGATTGATGGGCTGGGAACTCACCACCTCCTTCCCCACCAGTCTCCCAAACTTCACCCTTCTCCAAATTCAGTCTCAAATCAAGGAGCCCTGGCTGCTGTCAAGATCCAAGAAAGGAGGTCAGCCATCATGAGGACAGGAAAGCACTTCAGGCTGGAGGTATGCAGGAATGAGCAAGCTATGTGAGTCTATGTGGGTACTCCAAGAGCTCTGCAGACCATGAGCCGCCAGCTACAGAGCCTGGAGAAGGAAGGTGAGTCCTACCCTCATCTTTGTGAGGTCTACCTTACAGGGTTCTAGGCAGAGTGGGGAGAGGGGGAACCATTTCCAGGAGCATGGGACCTGTGCTCTAGTCCAGGGCCTGCCACTTGAGTGTTGAGTGACCACAGCATGGTTTATTCAGCCTCTCTCTGCCTCCATGAGATGAGGGCAGTCAGCACTGTCTTGAAGAGCTAGGACGGATTAAAAATAACCTGTCCCAGGGCTGGCAGAGTGGCTCAAGTGGTTGAACACCTGCTTAGCAAAAGTAAGACCCTGAGTTCAAACTCCAGTAAAATTAAAAAGAAAAAAACGACCTGTTCAAAGGACCATACCCAGAGCCCAAGTTAACACGCCTCCTGTTGTCTTGATTACAGTTACCTTCCTTAGCAACCTCCCCTCACACACGTACAATGTAGATGTCTGTCTGTCTGTCTGTGGTGTGGGGAAGTGTTCTGACCTTATGACATTTCCAAAGTGTCAGAGGAATGTCACAGGCTGGGGACTTGGAGTTTATTGAATAAAATGACTGGCGCCAGGCTCCAAGGTGAGAGTTCTCACAGTGAAAAGGGGGTGCTACTGGCAGGGGAGGGTTTTTGGAAGGCCACCATTTATCCTGTTCCTGTCCCTTACAGCAGGTGGTGGAGTGAGCAGGCAGGCCCGGAGCAGCTCTCCACGCACAGGTGAGAGAGGTAATGGGCTCACCACCACAGCCCTGCAGTCCAGCCACCTATCACATGTTTTCCTTCCTCTTCCATCTTTCCCTCCCTTGCTAGCTCTCATTCATCACCTTGCGTGAGCCCTCCAGAGAGGCAGGCAGGAGGTTTAATTGGGGAAGGAGCAAAGTGTCACACAGAGAGGGCATGCTGGTTGGCCCTGGGTGTCAGGAGGACACTCACAGAGTAAGACACTTTGAGCTGAGCTTTGGGGAAGCAGGACATTCACCTGCCTGGGGACAGGACAGTATGGTGCAGGCAGCTGGTGGGCAGTGCAGCCAGGACTCACACCCAGGCCTCCTCACTCCAGAGGCCTCTGTCCAGCTTCCTGAGAGCTCAGTAGTAGCGGGTGCCTGGGCACCTTCCTTTGGGGAATGTGATCATAGCTCTTCTGTGGGCCTGTGAGGGAGCCAACCAGCTCCAGGAAAAGCTGGAAATTCCCAGGGAGCCACAGACAGGAAAGAACCCCCAGCCCCACTGCCATGTGGGAAGGGGCAGATGCCACACCCACAGGTAGGATATCGTACTGGTCATGTCACAAAACATCACAGACTAGGTATCATTTTCTTCTCTTTACATCCCAAGAGAGGCTGGGCCCCACTTGTGGGTGAAGAAGCAGAATCTTGGGAAGCAATGGGCTTCTGGGGGGTTAGAAGAAATGCCTCCACTCTATTCTGATGGGGATGGACTCATCTTGCCCCATCCTACCCAGCCTTTTGTTGAGCAGCCTTCTGCTCAACCACTGCCAAGCCTTCTGCCAAGCCTTCTGCTGTCCTCACCCATTGCTCTCCACTGTTGGGGCCCTTGACCTCAGCAAGACAGTTCTGTGCAGGAGGAGAGAGCTAGGAACAAGAGGCACAGAGGGGCTGGATGGGAGGGAGAAGCCTGGATGTATCCTGGCATCCTAATGGCCCTCCTTCAACCCCAATCCTAGCTGTCCCTGTCACTATACCTCCTCCCTATACACCTGTTTTCCTTAATCAGTCCTCACCTTTCTCCAAAGCCACTGAGACACTGGGGCCAGTGAGTTTGGCAAGTTGTGGCCAAACTAGAAACTCTTCCCCACAAGGAGGGGTTGAGGACAGCATGCTTCTTTGGTGACAGTTGTCTGTAGAATGATCTGATTAATTCTCCAAGTTCCCGTCCTACTCCCCTGTAGTACACCAGTTGTTGTCTCTGCACCCCACCGGCCTTCCTTCATCCCAGCAGAGGGCCCTAGGAGAGTCACCTGTGGGCAAATGGCCCTTGAGGAGGACTGAAATAGATCATTTTGCCTAAAACCCAAATTTCCCTCTCCCACTTCCCTTTCTCATAGAAAAGAGGAAGTAGGTCAGTATTTTCACTTCAGGCATTCAAATGGTCAAGCAATGTAGTGAAGTTAAATATTGGGAAGCTACTAAATTAGTTGAAACCCAATTACGCCAGGATTTCCATTTTAAGTCTCCCCAGGAGCTGCCTCTGAGGGGAGCTGATATGTCTGTTCATACTCTACAAGGAACAAAAAGTCTGAGATGACAAAGTTCGTATCCCCAAATAATTACAATTTACTACTCCATTTGTTGAAAAGAAGGATCAGAGTTCCATCCTCCATTTGGCAAAAGCACTGAACGGTTAAGATCATGGGGTTGAAGGGTGAGCTGGACCCTCTGGCCCTTCCAAATTCTCAACCCGCTTCAGCCCTATGAATTCTCTGACAAAGCCAGGTGCATGAACACGAGGATGGCTGTTACTTTCAAGGGAGCACATGCTGAACTTGGAGGTCTTCCTAGCAAGACAGCTGCTTTTTGAGTTCCTAAATTATGCATTAAGTGGGTCCATTGAAAACTGACTATGAAAGAAAAAAAAGCAGCTTGTTTTCTGTGCAGAAGAAGTTTTGGGAAGACTGAAGGACAAATTCTGGCTTGTTTTCTACATTCCATGTGGGAAACCAGGTTTCAACAGAAATTATAGCTTGAAAAAAAATCTGTGAACTTCCAGGTTGTATCTACAGTGCTTGGAAGAATGTTTGGTACCATTCACTGCCAAAATAAAAGTCATTTTGTTAGCTGATTGAAGGCACATGCCAAGTGCAGAAGAGAATTACCTACGTTCTTATCCAGTCCTTTCAAGCAACACGAAGACAGTCTTTATGACTCTTCTCCTTGACCCTTGTCTTGATCTCTGCTTCTCCATCTCTCTTGAGAATTTGGCTCAGTCCTAGGGTTCTCCTGGGGTAAGGTCACATTGTTTCATCCCATCGCTCCTCCCACAAGGGGGCGGAAGCCATCCAGAGCATTTATAGAAGAAACACTCACAGGTTAATACTAAGCAGCTTCTTAACTGAGATAAGCTATTATGATGTTAAATAGACTTTATTGTTTAATAGATTTTTATGATGTTGTCATACCAAAGACCCTGACCCTACAAGTGGTGTAAGATAATCTTTCTTGTCATAATATACAATTACCTATTTTTGAATCTGTAAATAGTACTCAATATTTCAACGAACCTACACCGGTCATCTCATGAGTCCCTACAGTAACCTTTGCAATTAGAAACAGAACCCCAAAGACATGGAGATTGTTAATGCTGGAGTCAACCCCATGTCTGATGCCTCTTCTTGCATTCACAGTAAGAAAGAGAAGCAACCACAGGAAACATGCTCATAGATCCTCCCTACAACACAAGGTCTGTCCTCACAACATCCTCTTCCATGCTGCTAGCACGACACTTTGATACAGACTTCACCCTGCAAAGTATGGTCCAGCTTCACGTTCTCACTCCAAAACATGCCTCTTTGGCATAAGGATTGTCTTGAATTGAAAACAACTCCAGTGGTTCTCCCCTTATCTGCAGTTTTGCTTTTCATGGTTTCAATAACCTGGGGTCAGCTGTGGTCTGAAAATATTAAATGAAAAATTCTAGAAATAAATATTTCTAAGTTTTAAATTGCATGCTATTCTGAGTAGCATCACAAAAATCTCACATTGTCCCACTCCATTCCACCCAGCACTTGAATCATCCCTTTGTCCAATGCATCCAAGGTGTATATGCTACCTGCCCATTAGTCACTTAGTCATCTCAGCTGTCAGACCAGTTGTCACAGTATCACAGTGACATCCTTGTAGTAGTGTACCCAAAGTGCAAGACTAGTGATGCAAAGGAGGTACCAGGACAGAAACATAGAAGGATAGATGACCTCTGGTATGATGTGGCAATGCTGCAGGGCACATAGGGAAAAAAATGTATATATATATATATATATAGGGTTTGATACTACCCATGGTTTCATGCATCCTCTAGGATTCTTGAAACATTCCCTATAAGCAATGGGGGATTACTGTAGCTTTCTGTCATCCTCTTTCAGTCTAGAAACAAGACATACACTTCCATCTGTAAAGATGTCTCCCTGTCCTGTACCAGGTAGAAAACCACTCTGAAGATAATTGCTAGCACCTGAGAATACTCTTACCTGCGTGACAACCTTACTGAGCAAAAATTATTTATCATACATTTCCTAATCACCCACCACGGAAGGCTCAAACCCCCTTTCCTTTCTCAAGTCTCTTCTCCACATTTTTCACCCTTTCAGAAGTGTATGAACCCTCTAATCTAACCACCTTGAGTCATAGTTCTTTGTGAACTCCTGTGCACACATAAGTAATTAAATCTTTTATTATCTTGTTAATCTCCTTCATAAACATCAGGTTTTTTTCTTTTCTTTTTTTGGCAGTACTGGGGTTCGAACTCAGGTTGTTGTGCTTGCTAGGCAGGTGCTTTGCCTCTTGAGCCACACCTCCAGCCCTAAATATGAGTCTTTATAAATCATTTCTAACCATTCCAACCATAATTTATCACTCTCATTCTATATTCTGTCTTTTTTCTTTTGTCTACCATTCCATCCTTCTTTTAAAAATAAAATACATTCACTTAAGTTATTGTCCAAAGCTGACTCCCTAACTATCACCACACAACCTGCTGACAAGACAAAACTGATTTATTGCTCACAGCAGGCAAAGCTTGGTAGTATCTCAGAGAGAGGAAGGTAAGGTCAAAATTTACAGAGAACTGGAAATTATATTCAAGACAGATAGATGTGTTAGTCAGTTTTGTGTTACTGTAATGAACACCTGAGATAAGCAGCTTATAAAAAGAATGACTGCTTTTGGCTCACAGTTTTGGAGGTCCTAGTCCTCAATTGGCCCTGTTGCTTTTAGGCCTGTAGCGAGGAACACATCAGAGCAGGAAGTACTTGGCAAAGGAAAATGACTCACGGCAAGTCCAGGAAGGGAAAGAAAAAGCAAGAGCTGAGGCTCCACAATCCTCTTTAAGGGCATGCCCACAATGACCTAAAGGCCTCCCCCTATCTCCCACCTCTTAAAAGTTCCACTAGCATCCAATAATCCCACAGCCAAGACTTTAACACATGGACCTTTGGGAGACACTTGTCCAAGTCCTCACAGTAGCATTTTCTAAATTACCTGATACTCTTTCAATCACAGAATGTAAGATTCACACTGCTATCCTGAGCCACACTTCCAGCCCTTTTTACTTTGGTTATTTTTGAGATAGGATCTTATATTTATGCCAGAACTGGCCAGGACCTTGATCTTCCTATGTATGCTTCCCACATAGCTGGGATGACTGGTACCCCACCATGCCCAGCTTTTTATTGGTTGACATGAAGTTTCATGAACTTTTTGCCCAGATTGGCCTCAAACCATGATTTCCTGATCTCTGCCTCCCAAGTAACTAGGATTACATGTGTGAACTACCACTCCCAGCCCTTGAACTTCTTTCATTGAGGACAAACCAGTGGGTGACATGATTAATAATCCTGATAGTAGGGTATTAGCTTGTCAAAGTAACAAGTCCTTGTCTAGTAGGCATCTGTACCAGATCCAACACTAGTCATTGGGGGCCACTCAATGATCTGGTTTTAACCAAAATACTCCATGAATTGTCAAGTGATGGTGTTGTCTCTTGATACCATTCTTTAAGAATAGTTAGATGTCAAGCAGTAAATTTTGTAGTATTAAGGTCATTGGGTAGATATAAAGCTGCCCTTCCCAATCTAACAGTACTAGGTCTTACCTGTAATATCTATGAAAGTGAGGCAGTCTCCAAATACAACCCAACCCCTCTGTTCCCTAATCCTCTTCCAAGTTCTATTTCGGTGAAAGATGGGTTACAAAGGACTGGTTCCCACAAAAGTTCCCGAATATTGTTATGGTGGACACAGAGCCTTCCCAAATCACGATATGGGTTTTGTATTTCTCACTGCCTGATCTACCATGGAGTTACCATGAAAAAAAAATAGCCCAGTTATTGAGTCCACTTAACCAGGAAAATTAGGTGATTTCTTACAAGGAATTGAAGCTAGAGGGAACTGGGAGGTTCCCAAAGGAAAACGTGCACTTTAGCTAGTTCATGAGTGAGTTATTACTGGGTTTTTGACTCATACCAAGGAGTAATTAGGGATGCAAAGAGCAATATTAAAAATAGGGGACTTATAAGTCTCAGAGTTGAAAGTAGCCTAAAGTCAGTGAAATGACAGAAGGTAGGTAAGAGATCAGAAAATCAAGAAATACAGACAACCTGTCGTCCTGTTCCATGGACCATGGGCACAATTAGCCCCTGAATGAAAGGTTTCACCACTCTGCTAGTTTTTAGTTTTGGTGGTACAAGGGGTTCAACACAGGACCTAAAACTTGGTAGGCAGGCTCTCTCTCACTTGAGCAATGCCACCAGCCCTTTTTGCTTTGATTATTTTTGAGATATGGTCTTGCTTTATGCCCTGGCCAGCATGAAACCTCCATCCTCTTATTTATGCTTCCCTTGTAGCTGGGATGACAGGCACACCACCATGCTCAGCTTTTATTGGTTGAGCTAGAGCCACACAAACTTTTTGCCTGGGCTGGCCTCAAACTGAGACCCTCCTGATCTTCACCTCCCGAGTAGCTAGGCTTACAGACATGAGCCACTAGTGCCCTGCCCACTGTGCTAGTTTTTAACAGCACCTAATTGAGTCCTTCCAGGCAGGGTTCTAAGAGGCTTGAGACAAGCCTCTGGCTGACAGCTGATGATTCAAGAAAGCATTGGGGATAAAACACACAGAATCTGTAGGTGAAAGACACTTAAAATGGTTGTGGTTAACTGAAAACTTACAAAAGTGAAATATTTCAAAACAGCAAAGAATCTGAAAGAAATCTGTATGTTTCTGTAGCACATAAAACAACATAATATAGCTTCCTGAAAGTTTTGGGTTGAATACCCATAATGTTTTTCTTTTCTTTTCTTTTTTTGAATCTCCATAATGATTAAGTATGCTTTTGAAGATAATTATATCTGATTTATAAAGATGGATAACTAATTTTATAGAGAAAAATCTTGAATTATAGCATATAATTATCTAAAGACATAATACACAGAATATACCAAGTATTTAAGAAAAATATATCAAGAATGTATGAAGATATCAAGTAAGGAGATTCAAAAAGTCTGGAGTCAGTCCTAAGCCTCTGTACTTTATTTTTTGGCAGCATTGGGATTTGTACTCAGGGCCTCACACCTCCTAGGCAGGCACTCTTACCACTTGAACCACTCTGCCAGCCCAAGCATCTGTATTTTAATAAAATTCCATAGATAAATTTGATACACATCTCCAGTTGAAAAACAGTGGCCTAGAAGATGGTGATTCAATTTAAATAAGACAGTTTGTGTCTAAGTAAGCATTTTAGATGATAACTGAATTATGATGAATGATTATACTATTGTCTACCATCCAACAAAGGAGCAGCAGAACTCCTGTGAAAAGTGGTAACGCACTGTGAACAGGGAGGGTGTGCACTAACCCCTAGGACTTCCATAGAACATACAAGTGCTAAAATATTTTCACATTTTTACCTACACAAGTTTAGCCTAGAAAAGTCTAAGCATCTCTTCTGCTCTGACAACTCTTCCCATGAAGCTCTATCAGTAACATATCAAATAATCCAGTTGTTTTGGACACCTCTCTTTTTATAAGGTGAAAGGAGTCTTTGTAGTTTTCCCAGGGTCCTCTGAAATATCCCAAAGACAGTAAGTACAAAAGATATTTGTGTGTGTGAGTGAGTGTGTATGTGTGTTTGCTTGCAGTGCTGGGCATTGAACCCAGGGCTTCATGAATGCTAAACAAACATTTTACTACTGAGCTATACCTCCTGCCCTACAAAAGATATTCTGAATTTTATTTAACTTCATTTTACAGTTAGGAGTCAATCTTTAGAAGCAAATCAATCAACCAACCAACAAACCCCAAAATTTTTCAGGAGATCCAAACACTTAGAAACCATATTTGGCTACTTATTTTAAAGTAGCAATGAAGTATTTAAAAATATGCAAAAAAAGATATCACGATTACCTATAAAGAACCTT
This sequence comes from Castor canadensis, assembly GCF_047511655.1. Taxonomy (NCBI): domain Eukaryota; kingdom Metazoa; phylum Chordata; class Mammalia; order Rodentia; family Castoridae; genus Castor; species Castor canadensis. The sequence continues at coordinate 153,577,052 of NC_133390.1, read as the reverse complement.
AGCTCTTTCATAAGTGAGGAAGTTTTGTTTTCTTATTTTTTTTTTCTATTGTTGTTTGTTTTGCTTTGTTTTTGAGACAGGGTCTCACTGTGTAGCCCAGGCTGGCCTGGAACTCACTATGTACCCAGACGGGCTTGTCTTCAACTCAGTCTGCCTGCCTCAGCTTCCACAGGCCTGGCTAGAAGCTTTGTTTTCTTAAACAACCAAGACCGTAGTAAAGCCAACATAAAACAGAAAATTAGGGCTGGTGGCGTGGCTCAAGTGGTAGAGCACTTGCCTACTTAGCAAGCTCGAGATGCTAGGTTTAAACCCCAGTTCTACCAAAAAATAGTTATAATAATAATCATTCAAAACATAGAAAGTTATTGTGGGAAGACATTACACTGAAGAAAAAAACTTTGTACTGTAGGTAAAGGGAACAAATAATATAATAAAAATAAACAGAAACAAAAGCAAATCTATCAAAACTGAGCAAACTTTGCTAAGATTTTAACACATTTTGTAGATTTTCAGACTTATACACCTATAATCCAAGACAAATAAAATTCCCTTTTTGAGAAACTTCTGCTCCATTCATTCAGACTTTGTCCTTCATGGTAATCTTTGCTTCTCTGCCACACCCCTCCTGTCACTTTAGGACACAACTATTCTCTTTCCTTAAACAAAAGCACATTTCATTACTTTGCATACAAAGTTGTCCTCATCAAAACTGATCATAGTTGAATCTCATTTTATTGTAACTTTTAACCAAAAAAATTCTATTTGACAGAATAAACATCCATTTCACAGGATGGGTAATTGTCAGCTATCATGTACCAACATTGTAGACTAGCAGAGCTCACGAATATAAATTACTCAACTTTCTACAAACACACACATCCCGTATACGACTTTTAAAAATCATAAAATACATTCATTCAATGTGAGCATGTCCATTAACAAACTCAAAGAACACAACTTCTCTGCAGCATGCAAAATTTGAAGCAAAACATATAAGCTTAAGATTACACTCAAGCAGCATGTTTCAGAATTCTGTCTTATTTAGAAGCGATCGTAGCACCTGCTGTAGTTTAGATGTTGAGTGGCCCCCAAGGGTCCATGCATTAAAGAATGGGCCCCAGGGGGACACTGTTGGGAGGTGGTGAAAACTTCAGGAGGTGGAGTCTTATGGGAAGACTTTAGATCATTGAGGGCATGCCCTCAAAGGGAACTGTGGCGTGCTGGAGCCTTCCTCCTCTTCGTCTTCAGCTTCCTGACTTATGAGGGAAGCAGCCTGCTCTGGACCCACTCCCCACCATTACCACCTAGTATCCCCACCAGAGGCCCAAAGCAATGGGTCCACCACATCTTAGGCTGGAACCTCCAAACCATGAACCAAAATAATCCTCTTCTTTTGTAAGTTAATTCTCTCAGGTAGTTTGTTATAGCAACATGGAAGTGACTAACACAGCAGCTAACTAATGTTTGTCAACTCAGTTTGACCTAAGTCCAAGGATCTAGGATACGTAAAGATCTTGGAAGGCAATCTTCTAACCCACGTAATGCTTCTCAGAGAGCTGCTCCAAGTAACGAATCTGTTTAGTCAAGCACGAATTTAGGTATCTTATAACTTTAAACATTAAATAGATGTAATGTTAGCCTAGTTAATCAATGAAACACTGTGAGTCTAGAAGCACGTATACATGTAGCATAAAAAGGTAAGCTTGTATTATAACTAATAACTGATAAATAAAAAAAAGATGTAACTCTTTTATTAAGCCAAACACAATTAACTAGGCCATTTCCCAGAGTTTAGTCTAACTGCTAAGAATCTTTTGGAATATTCAATTTCATCTTTAAAAACAGTTTGGGTTTTTTGTTTTTGTTTTTGGCAGTACTGGTTTGAACTCAGAGCCTAACACTTGCTAAGCAGGTGCTCTACCACTCGAGTCACTCCACCAGCCTCTTTTGCATTGGTTATTTTTTGGTTGGGTCTTTTTCTATGCCCAGGAGAGGAGTGGCCTAAGCCTCCATGCTTCCCGTGTAGCTGGGATGACTTGACCTGCCTCCAACCACAATCCTCCCAAGTAACAAGGATTACAGGCTTGAGCGACTGCACAATCATTTCATTTTTTAAAAAATAAACTTTATTTTTCGAGCAGTTTTAAATCCACAGAAAAATTGCAGATATTAATTTCCACATGCAACCTTCTTTCCTCCTCTTCCTCCAGTGTTTCATCTGGTCATCTCACATTGGTGTGGTGCACTTGGCACAGGTGATCAGCCAATATTGACATATCATTAAACTGAAGTTCACAGTTTACATTAGGATTCACTCTTTGTGTCGTACATTCTGTGGGTTTTGACAAATGCACAATGTCCTGATCTACCATTACAGTATCATATGTCTCCAAAATGCCCTGTGGTTTACCTATTCACCCTTTTCCTCCTCCCACTGAATCCCTGCCAACCTACAGTTTTCCCAGAACGTCATAGAGTTGCAATCATGCAGCATGTAATCTTTGCAGACTGTCTGCTTTCACTCAAGGATATGTCTTCAAATCCTCCTCCATTTAGTTCTGCCACTGAGCAGCCTTCCAGCTGTACCTGAGGTACAGGTGTTTTCCTGCTTGTTTATGCGTTCACCTATCGAAGGGCATCTTGGTTGCTTCTGAGTTTTGTCAGTTATGAAGAAGTCTGTTGTAAATACTTGGGTTCAGGTTTTTGTGTGGACATAAATTCTCAGCTCATTGTGGTAAACATCAGGAGTGTAACAGATAACTCTGCCTATCTTTGTAGAAACTTCCATACTTACTTCCAAAATGGCTGTACCATTTGTATTCCCACTAGCAATAGATGAGGGGTCCCATTGCTCCACGCTCTTGACAGCATCTGCTGTTGCCAATAAGTATGTATTTGTATTTCCTTGGTGTTTGAAGTCACAGTGCCTAATGCCAGATGACGCTGAATATGTTTTCATATGCTTGTTTGCCATCCGTATACTTTCTGTGGTGAGTTGGTGATAATTTTCTGTGGTGTGTTCAGATATTTTTTTCCCATTCCCCCCTACTTTTTCCTTTCTTTTTTTTTTTTTATTACTGGGTCCAACCAAGGGCCTTGTACATGCTATATAAGTGCTTTACCACAAGCCACATATCCTGACTTTTTCTCCTTTTTTTTTTTTTTTTTGGCGGTACTGGAGCTTGAACTAAGGGCCTTCACCTCAAGCCACTCCACCAGCCCTTTTTTGTGAAGGGATTTTTCAAGATAGGGTCTCGTGAACTATTTGCTTATGATCCTCCTAACCTCTGCCTCCTGAGTAGCTAGGATTACAGGCATGAGCCACCAATGCCTGGCTCCCATTTTTAAATTGAGTTTAATTTTTCTTATTCTTGAGTTTTAAGAGGTCCTTGTATGTTTTGAATACAAGTCCTTTCTCAGGTACAGGTGTTGCAAATATTTTCTTGTAGTCTGTGGCTTGTCTTTTCATTCTTAACAGTGTCTTTTGCAGAGAAGTTTTTAATTTTAATAAAGTACAGCTTATCAATTTTTCTTTCATGGATCATGCTTTTGGTGTTATACCTCAAAAAGTCAGTGTTGGACTGGAGGTGTGGCACAAGTGGTAGAGCACCTGCTTTGCAAGTACGAAGCCCTGAGTTCAAATCCCAGTTCAACCGAAAAAAAAAGTCATTGTCAAATTGTCAGGTAGATTTTTTCTCCTGTGTTACTTTCTAGGAGGAGTTTTAGAGTTTCATATTTTACATTTAGGTTTATGATCCATTTGAAGTAAATTTTTATGAGAGGTATAAAATCTATGTCTAAGTGTTTTTAATGGGGTTGTCCAGTTGTTTCAGCACCATTTGTTTCTTTCTATTTCTTTAAAAGTATGGAATGCTTCACAAATTTGAGTGTCATCCTTTTGGAGGGGCCATGCTACTCTCTTCTATATCATTCTAATTTTTGTATGTGTGCTGCTGAAGCTCAGTACTAGCTCCATTTCTTGAAAAGGCTACCTTTCCTCCATTGCATTTCCTTTGCTCCTGTGTCAGAGATCAGTTGGTTATATTGGTATAGCTCTCAATTCTGCTTAATTGATTGATTTCTTTGCCTTTCGTCCATATACCACTGCCATGATCACTGGAGCTTTGTAGTAAGTCTTGATATGGGTAGTGTCAGTCTCCAACTTTGCCCTTCAATGTTGTGCTTTTTCTGCTCGGTCTTTCATCTTTCCCTATAAACTTTAAAATCCCTTAATTGGGATTGTCTTGAATCTATAGACAAAGTTGGGGAGAATTGATATCTTAATAATATTGTCTCTTTTTTTTATGGTACTGGGGCTTGAACTCAGGGCCTTCACCTTGACTCACTCCATCATCCCTCTTTTGTGATGGGTTTTTTTGAAATAGTGTCTCACGAACTATTTGCCCTAGCTGGCTTCGAACCACAATCCTCCTGATCTCTGCCTCCTGAGTAGCTAGGATTATAGGCATAGGCCACTGGCGCCCGTCAATATTGAGTCTTCTTATCTATGAATATGAAATATCTCACCACTCATTTAGATGTTTGAAGTCGTTCTTCAGAATTTTGTAGTTTTCCTCATCTAGCTCTTATACCTATTTTGTTAGATTTATACCTAAGTATTTTGATTTTTTTTAGTGCCAATGTAAATAGTGTGGTGGTTTTAATTTCAAATTCCAATTGTTCATTGCTAACATAGAGAAAAGCAACTGACTTTGCTTATTAACCTTGTATCCTGCATCTTTGCAGTAATTGCTTATTCTGAGAGCCTTGTGGATTTTTTTGTCAGTCCTTTGAGATTTTCTACATAAATAATGATACCACGTGAACAAAGACAGTTTTATTTCTTCCTTACCAATTAGTATGCCTTTCTACCTTATTCTTATTTTATGATACTGAAACCGGAGTTTTGGACCCAAGGCCCAAAATCCTGAGGTTCCATATGCCAGGTCCGGCCACCTGCCACTAAACACCAAATAAAGAGACATGGTGAAGGCAGAGAAAGGAGGTTTATTACATGGTCCAGGACACACCATGGGAAGAGGCAGAGTAAGCACTCAGCCCATCTGCAGCCATTTTCAGTGTAGAGACATGAGCTGTAGCTTTAAATAGACAAAGAATTGGGGGCAGGAGACAAAGATATGCAAAGTTAAATGGTCCTAGTCACAGGTGTGTTCTGGTTACTATTATCTCAGTCCAAGGGTTCTGAGAGGGTTCCAGAGAAGTTGTTATCGCTGTCATCACTGGAGGGTAGCAATCTGGCTCCTGCTCCAGGGTGCAGCCTCATCATTGCAGGTAATTGTCCTCATTTGGAGGGGCGGGCTGTCCTGAAAGGCTCTGCTGTTCCTTTGAGGAAGTTTTAGTCCCTTGTCATAAGATGTTATCAATCATTTCTGTCTTTCCTTGATTCCAAGGTGACCGCAGGAGAGAATGGCTCACAGCAAAGGACAACGGGTACAAAATGGAAGCAGGAATGCCAAGCTTTTCTCCTGTTTTTATTAATTTATGGGTTCAAGTAAGGAGTGCTTTTCAGCAAAAGCAACTAAAACACCCCTAACAGCATTTTCAGCACAAGGTTGAATAGGTGACAGGGGACATCTTTGTCTTGTTCCCAATCATAGAAGGAAAACATCTAGTTTCTTACCATTATGATGTTAGCTATAGGTTTGTTTGCTTTTGCTTTTGTTTTATTCGTAGAAATTCTTTATCAGATTAAAGACTTTGACTCTTCCTATTTTGCTGAGAACTTTAAAATCATAAATAAGTGAAGCATTTTAAATATATTTTCCTTATCTGTTGATATGATTATGTTTTTTAAAAGCCTGTTGATATGATGGGTTACATTAATTGACTTTCTAATGTCGAACCAGTCTTGCATGCTTGTAATAAATCCCACTTGGCGTGAGTGTTTAATTTTGTGTGTGTGTGTGTGTGTGTGTGTGTGTGTGTGTGCTTGTTTGTGGGTGGCTGTGTTACTGGGGGGGTTAAACTCAGTGCTTCACTTTTGCTAAACAGGTGTTCTACCACTTAAGCCACACTGCTAGCCCTAGATTTTTATTTTATCTTTTTTGTGGTGGTGGGGATTGAATCCAGGACCTCTCACATGCTAGGCAGGAGCTCTACCACTGAGCCATACACCCAGCCCAAGTATAATTCTTTTTATACATGGGTGGATTCAATTTGACATTTTGTTGAGGACTTTGAAATTTGTTCATGAGAGATATTGGTCTGTGATGTTTAATGTGTTTGCCTACTTTTTTTTTTTTTTGTGGCACTAAGGCTTGAACTCAGGGCCTCCACCCTGAGCCACTCCACCAGCCCTTTTTCTTGTGATGAATTTTTTTCAAGATAGGGTTTCACTGACTATTTGTCTGAGCTTCAAACGTGATCCTCCTGAGGAGCTCCGCCTCCTGAGTAGCGAGGATTATAGGAATGAGACACCAAGGCCCAGCTTGTCTACTTTTCTGTCTACTTTTTTTTTTTTGCAGTGCTGGGGTTTGAACTCAGAGCCTTGTGCTTGTTAGTCCACCACTTGAGCCACTCCATCAACTCAAAAAATTGGTATCTTGACTTTTTTCTTTCTTTCCTTTTTTCTTCCTTTCTTTTAAGACTGGGGTCTGAATCTACTTTTTTTCAAATCTATAATTTTTATTAGATCTTAGATCCAAACATGGTATATTATTTGAATCTGCTTTTGATTACTATGGTGATGCTGGCTGTGGACTGACTCAAGGAGAGGAGAAGGAGGTAAATTTCCAGGTATTTCCCCCAAATATGGTCCCCATTTACCCAGGACTCCCTGGATAAGGAAGATGCTGAGTGCTGTTAGAGCCAATGCCCATTGACACAGGAGCTTAGAAATGGGGGCCTGAGTAGATCACCAATAACACATACTCAACTCCCCAACAGTAACTAAACAGAGAGAGAACAAGCACCCTGACCTGCTCAACGTGACCCGGGTAATGGCCACAGAACCAGCTTTCCGACACTCAGGACTCCAGAGCTCCATCTCTGTCTATCCAAATCTAGCCTCACCACATCAAAGAGATTTGGTTGCTGTACTACAGTATGGTTTATTCCTCATGAAGTAAAAGCTCAAAGCACTCACAACAGCTGAGAGAGCAGCTCTATGTGGTCCCTTTTTTGCATACACAGCTGTGGGAGGCAGGCAAAGAATAGGTAGAACATTTGAGAACTTGAATTCTGTGTCGGACCCCAATCACTGCAGGACTGCTGCTGAGGATGCTGGAGAGTGAAACTCCCTCTGTTCTGCCCAATGTTTGGGCTCCCACAGTGCAGCTGGGGAAGTCTGCTTGATCATGACAGAAAAACCTACATGGGGAGCCACTGTGGACAGTGAACACAAGTGCTCTGCAGACAGCTCCAGGAGTCCAGGCCACACGCACTCTGACACAGGGTCTCAGAGGACTAAAAGGAAAAGTCAGGTTAGAGACACAGATGTCAGAAGGACCTCTACTGTGTACCTGCATGTGCCAGATCCCTTAGTTCTGTTTTTAATTAACCCTCCCAACCATGCCAAAAATTGGGGCTACTGGAGTCATTTTACAGATGAGGAAACTGAAGTGCAGAAAAGAAAGATAAGGTATCTGTGGACACAGAATAAAAGAGAGACCTTTCCATGCATATCAGCCTAGCTCCAAGCCTGTGTTCTCTTTACAAATAAAAAGATCCTATTTTTGGTTAAGAGTGCCAGAATGTTGATGTCCACTCTCAGAGGCCAGTCACCAGGCTCTTCTCATTAACAATCTAAGAGTAGAGCATTAACATCTACCTGCAGGAGGAGAGCTGAGACTCAGAGAGGTTCAGTGATTTGCTTAGAGAACACCCAGATAGTAAGTGGAGAGGTTCATTAACAACACCAGAACGTCATTCTATCTGCATTTGATTGTAAATGCCTATTCAGGAAGCTGTGCTTCAACTCTTGGGCAAACCCTTGCGGAATGTTTAGAATGTAGAGTCTGTTCAACCAGACCATTCCTCAACATGACAAAGTCACTCTTAAAATAAATTAGGCAGTGCTAAAGGAACAGGATCTAAACTGGCTCAGCTGGGCAATCACCCTCTGTGCCCTTCCTCATGCCAGGGACAGCCCCTCATCAGGGGGGCAGCACCTGGAGGATGGGGCAGGTGGGTCTTCCTTTCTCAGGGGCCAGCCTTCCCAATCAGAGGCCACTCCTGGCCATGGAACTGGGACTCTGTACATGACTCAGCTTCAAGCCCAAAGAACTGTAAATGCTGGAGGAGCAAAAGCACCTGCTTGGATCTCTACCTGAGGTCTGCACACGAGCTTTTGGGGAGGTAGGGGGAGCCTGCAGGTCAGAGGAGGGAGAGAAGTCTTGTCAAAAGCAATAGTTTTCCAAATAAGTGTCCTTTAGAGCTGTGGGGAAGAGATTTCTTTTCTCAATCAGCACAAATTCAAGGCCAAGACCTGTATAGCAAAAGACAGATTAACAAGAAAAAAGCATTTCTTAAAATTCATTTAAAGTTTTATTCGCCAGAGATAAAGATCCAAAGACACAGGGAAAACTACTTTTAAGGACAGTCATGCAGAAGTGTGAGTACAGGACAAGAGTATGAGCTAAAGGCAACCAACTAGGGGACCTTGCAAAGACTGTCTGTTCAGGTTCCTCTTGGCTTCTCTGTGTGACATTTCTTCCTAACATCATAGGGCAAGGCACCTATTATGTCAGGGCTCGTGTTAAGGGGAAAGAGGGAGGGCAAAGGTTAGAGTGGCCTTCTGTGGTTTTCTCAATTTTCTTCAGCATAAATCAGTGTGCCAAGGTGCCATATTTTGGGCCATGATGTTCTGAGCCCCAACAGAGTTGAAAAACTCCTGAAGCATCTTGGACTTTTGATTTCTCATGGGTGGAGGTGGGGCGCTTTCCTGGGTTGAAGTCGGTAGGGTCATCTCTGTCTATTTCCTGCCCCTGCAGGTGACAAGTCGGAGAAGAGACCCTCAAAGAAGCGAAGTCCCAAAGCCGAGGGTCCCCAGGGCAGGCGCGGAGTCCAGCCTGGCCAGAAAGAATGGGCGGGGGGCAGCCCCAGGTCCGGGTCTCCCCGGAGGAAACAGACAGAGCAGCGTGCCAGCCCGCGTGAGGGACTGCGAGGACAGCAGCAGAGTCCTGTGGACAGGACCCGTGAGGGGAGGAGGAAGAGGGACGAAAGGGCTTCTTTCAAGGAGCAGAGAGCATCCCCAAGGAAAGAAAAGGGGATTCTGAGGAAGGAGAAGAACAAGCAGCTGAAGAAACCCAGGTGTGTTGTGGTCTGATCGTGTGCCTCCCCTCTCCGATGCCTTCTCCCTCCTCTGTGAGGGGCTGGGGTCCCCCCTCTTTTGAGAGAGGCAGCCCTGATCTTACTCCTCTTGCACTTGCCTCACTGTGCATAGCCATCACAGGAGAACTGACCACTGGACACCTTCCATTCGGGTGGTCATGGTACAAGTGAAGCTCTGAGTGGGAAGGTGACCTGATTGAGGGTGGGAAAAGATCTCAAGTCCTCTCTGAGTTTCACCTGATAACTCAGCACTGCTTTCCATGACAAATGCTGAGAAAAATGAACAACATTGGATTTGGGGATCACCGGAGGGCTTAAGCACACCCTTTCCCCTACCTGGACCATTTTCTCTGCTAGACTCATGCCGTTGGCCTAGAACTTCAAGAGTTCTGTCAGCCCTGAAATTCTAGGATTTAGGGATTTGAATGACTCGTTTGGGGTTCTTTGTTCTGTTAGCGCTAGTATGCATGGGGTAGTAAACAGATCCAGCTTATAGAATCTGGAGGGTTGGCAGTGTGGCTCAAGTGGCAGAGCACTTGCCTAGCAAGCACAAGGTCCTGGGTTTGAATCTCAGTACCACACATACACATTCACACACACACACAAAAACTTCACCTATAGAATCTGAAAATCAGGGTTTTCCTTTCACTTTTTGGCTACCAGTTTTGCTGGGATGCCTCTTTCTCTTTGCTTCTCTGTCACTTGTGCAGGATAGTCTATGCCTTACTTGCTTCTTGGAATGGTTTAAAGGATCTGCTGTGATAATGGTTGGAGAAGCTTTTGGAACATGAATAGAATGATCATGACAAAAGCTGGTGTTTCTCCCACTGTTTTTTTCTCCCCTAGCTGTACTTAATTTAACCTAATTTTAATTCAGTATTACTACCATTGCACTGGCATAGAGTCAATGAATTTGAACAGATGTAGTTTTAAAACTAATGTAATTTGATTTTGAAGTCAAAGCATTTCTTATACAAAAAGATAAGCTAGTTTTCTCAATGAAGATGCAAATATCAAAGAAAAATGACATTTTGCCAGTTGATTCAGTTGTCAGGAAACTTTTAACTATGACTAAAACAATTTGGATGTGTGAATTTACTTTTCCAACTATAACTGTATGAAAACCAAATACAAATTAAATATGTCTGATGGAAATTTAATGTCTGAGTTGACATTCACTGTAAATAAAGAGTGAATGCAGTATTTTGAAGATAGTATCAAAATAAACTAAAATATATCAATAATTTTTATATTCATCACATGTTAAAATTATATTTTTAATATGCTGAACTAAATGAAATATGTTATTTTAAATGTGGCTACTAGTGTATTTTACATTACACATTCTATCTCTACTGGGCAGTATTGTACTGGAGAGTGTGGGAATGAAGAACTCAGAGAAATTGAGTTTGGGAGGCAGCCCCTGTGGTGACTTGGGCTACAGGGTAGAGTTTTGGACTCCCCTGATGGGCATAGGAGTCACTGACAGCTTCTGAGCAGGGGCAGGCTCCATCAGCCATATGAGTATCAGCGAGCATGCCTCACCACCTCACCTGTGGGATCCTCTGCATTCCAGAGCCCATGAGCACACCCACCTCCTCTCCAGCTCTCCTCTGCATCTGCCCTGGTTCTCCCCTAGGTCATCTTCCTTGGCCTCCAGTGCCTTTAGCGGGGAGTCCCTATCTGAGGAAGAACTGGCTCGGATCCTGGAGCAGGTAGAAGAAAAAAAGAAGCTCATTTCCACCATGCGGAACAAGCCTTGGCCCATGGCCAAGAAGTTGAGGGAGCTCAGGTAATTGCTGGTCAACCCGGGTTCTCAGTGTCCACAGAGACAAGGCTCAGCTCCTTCTGATATGAATAGGAGGGAGTCCCTTCCTGCTCTTGTTCCTAAGGGAACTCAACAAGGAGTATTCACCTTACTACCTTCCCCAGGATAAGCACAGCAACGGCTGGTGGAGGGCATTAGAGCCCAGCGGCCCTTGAGGTTTCTAACTTCAAGCAGAGCTGAAGGGGGAGAGATGGCAGCCCTGTGCCCATCCTTTCTATTGCCTGGCCACCCTTTCCCTACTGTGCCCCACAGCATGTGGTGGTTCTGTGCCTCCCTCATGACCCAACACAGACATGCTTTCCCCAGGGAAGCTGTCTATGACCCTCCTCAACAAAATCAGCTTTCTCCTTTCTACATCCTTCAGACACCCAAACCTCTCCAAGTGCATCTCACTCTCACTTGTAGCTATCCGTATAATGAGTGGGAAGGACTGTTTTAGCTATTTACACGATTCTATGGCTTAACGCAAGGCCACTCTGGGGATGATGCTCCATGAATGCAATTCTGGAAATGATAGCCAGGCCTCTACCCTTGCCACTTGACTCTTATTTTCAACTTAGCAACTTTTCTGATTTCCATATGAAAGGCTGGCACACCAAGCATTTTATAATTATTTTGTGTGTGTCTGTGTGTGTGTGTGTTGCAATACTGTGGTTTGAACTTAGGGCTTCAGGCTTGCTAGGCAGGCACTCTGCCACTTGAGCCACACCTCTAGCCCTTTTTGCTTTTGGAGAAGGGTCTCGCTTTTTGCCCAAGCCAGCTTGGACTAAGATCCTCTGATTTTAATCTTTCTGCATAGCTGGAATGACAGGTGCACACCACCACACCTAGCTATTTGTTGAAATGGGGCCTTGCAAACTACCCCCACTCCAGCCCCGTTGGCCTCAGAACCATGATTCTCCTGATCTCTACCTCCCAAAGTAGCTGGGATTACAGGTGTGAACTACCAATGCCTGGCTTATTTTATGATTCTTGAATCGCTGCTGAAGCTTTGGGTGAGAATAGAATTCACATTGCACAATTTCTGGTTATCTGCTAGAAAACTCCCATCCAACATTACTCTTTCCCCCCCAGTCCCTCCTCTGTTCTACCACAATGAGTCACTTTCTCTTTTCCTCCATATCAAGCCATTTTCCCTGGTGCTTCTCACTCAGGAGTTTCCTCCTGCTAAAGTCAAAATCCTATTGTTATGAGAGCAATTTGGCAGCCATCTTGACACTACCTCAAGAGGCAACAAAGATTCTGGCTGCCTCAACAGTGCAGACCCTGACAAGGGTCTGGCAAATCTACTCCCTCAGCAGTCTTCTTGCAGCTGCAAGAAGAAAACACTGCCCCGCAGTGTCTCAGCCATGCTGCAGGCTGACTGTGATCCACAGAACTTTCTTTCTTTCCTTCTTTCTTTCTTCCTTTCTTTCTTTTTTTTGACAGGATCTTGGTAGATAGCCCAGGCTGACCTCAAACTCATGATCCTACTGTCTCAGTCTCCAAAGTCCTGAGATTACCATGTGAGTCCCCAAGTCCAGCTCAACAGAACTTTTTGTAATAATGGAAATCTCATGAATCTGTACTATCGTTAGCCACATGTAGCTGCTGAGCACTTGACAGGTGACTAAGAAACTGAACTCTTTAAATTTATGTCCAACATGGTGGCAATAGTTAATAGCAGTGCATACTTGAAATAAGGGGTCTCACTGGGGAAATAGTTCAAGAGACCCTATCTCAAAAAAAAATGATCACAAAAAAAGGGCTGGTGGAGTGGTTCAAGGTGTAGACTATGAGTTCAAGCCCCAGTACTGCCCCCCCAAAAAAGGAATAAGGGGTGTCACTGCAAAAAAAATACTAAATGAGGTAATGCATGTGTTAATTAACTTGCTTTAGCCATTCCACAATGTGCACATTTATCAAAACACCATATTGTACATCATATGCATACATTTCTTGTTTGTCAATTAAAACAATAAGATAAAAAAGAATTTTAAAATGTAAATACACATGTGGCTACCATTTGGTTCAGCTCTAAGCAGTGGGCTGGCTTAGAGCTGAGTCCATTCCCCCACTCCCTTCTGGCTAGTCTCCATGTCAGCAGCTGTCGACAGCCACCTGTCACTCCCACCGAACCTCATCCCCACTCAGGTGTCACCTGAACACATCTTTTATTAACAGTGGAAAAAAAGCAGCCTGAATGCTTGTGGAAATGAGATCTCCATGGGCTGGAAGTCTCAGAATGGGAAAATCCTGCCCAGGGTAGAAGTTTGCATCTCCTCACACCTCTGAGGGACAAAGGCCCTGCTGCTGGCATGGTGGGAGGGACTAAGGCCAAAGAGACCACATCTCCCTAGCACTATGTCTCCCCATGGTGGGCTTTTCCCTCCACATCTCCTGCCCCTTCTTTCTTCCCCTTCCTTCCCCAAGACTCCTTATTCCAGCTCAAGTCTAAGGCTCTCAGCCTCTGGGTCTCCATTCCTGCCAGACCTCTGCTATTTCTGCTAGCCCATCAGACTACTACCCACACACCCAATAAGACTTGGACCAAGTGTCTCTTCTGCATAGAAGTCCACATTGCTCCTCCCCACATTCAGACTGAGTTATTTGCTGTCCCTCTGATTCCCCAGGGTGTTGTCCTCTCACCTGACTGGACAGATGCTCTTGTTTGCAGAGCTACATCTTATTCACCATTTAATGTTATTCCTCTTTTACATGTAACTACCATTTGCTACTGGGTGCCAGGCACTGTTCTGAGTGTAGAATGTGTAACAATTCATTTAACCCTCATGATCACCTTCCGATGTCAGTACTGTTATTATCATCTCCATTTTACTGATGAGGAAACTGGGACACAGAGCTGTCATGTAATTCACCCAGGTTCACACAGCAAATTCAGTGGCCCACCCAGGATTTGAACTCAGACATTCTGACTCCAGAAGCTGCACTGTTTATTTGTAATTACTGCTCCAGAATGAGCAGACATTCTAGAATGTACCCCTATGTCTACTGTGTGATTTCCTTTCCTGACAATAGTCTCCAACTTCGGATAGCATCCGCAGATCACATCTTCTTTCTTAGAAGCAATGGTTGGACTCTAGTCTCTGGCCCAGCCATGCAGCTGGCAGACCTGAGTGTAGTTGCTTTAACTACACTCTAAGAAGAGTGGCAAGGCACAAAGAACAGCAACAGTGAATTGGGACAAACCTGAGTTTATGTGTCTGCCCCATCCAGATGGTTTTGGCTGCTCTCTCAGGCCAGTTTCCTTCCCTGGGCCACTCTGAACCTCATGTTCCTCATAAATAAATGCCTACCTCACGAGGTTGTTCTATAAATTCAAAACTATGCTTATCAAGTTCCCAACACAGAATACAGAGGTAATAAATAGTAGTTACTATTAAAGCTTGAACATCTTTTGTGCCAGACACTATGTGAGCCCAGAGAGATGAGGGAAGCACACATCATTAATAATGGTACAAGGTGAAGTGATGTTCACATAGGAACATCTAGTGCCCATAAGCTGGAGATATGGCTTTAATCATAGTCAGGTAGATCCCTCAATTTGTCAGAAGCTTGATGTCTTAGAAAATTACCCAGAAGGCCTCTGTCTTCAGAGATCAGAAGACTTCCACCTCTAGGAAAATGGAGTAGAAACACCTTTCCCCATTCTTCCCCCTACAACTGAAACTCTGGACATTCTATATAGAGCAACCATAGATGATTTAGAAAAGTGGAGAGAAGGTGGCAAATTGTTAAAGGACCTCTGGACCATAGGAATGGTAGGGCATTGACTTCCTTGGTTTTTCTTTATGTCTTATGTATGTATCCCAGACAGAATATTGGAGAAGTCAGCAACCCAGAAATACCAGTATATTATCAGGGCTGCAGTTCTCATCTGGGCTCAAGGTCCACTCCAAGTGACCTCCTCCAGAGGGGCCCCAACAACAGAAGGTCAAGAATTTTCCTGCTTCTCATTTCTCTGGTTTCTCCTTCTGCCACATCTCACTGACTCTTTTTGCCTATCTCATCATTTTGAAGAGCTCATATGATTACATTGGGTCCATCCAGATAATCAAATTAATCTCTCTATTTTAACATCCCTCCCCTTTTATTTAGCAGCACTGGAGTTTGAACTCAGGGCCTCACCCTTGCTAGGCAGATGCTCTACCACTTGAGCCATTCTGCCAGCTAATCTCCCCATTTTAAAGTCAGAAATCGTAATTACCTCTGCAGAGTACCTTTACAATTTAACAGTTTATTCACAGGTATAATACCAAGGGGCAAAGGTCTTGGGGAGCAATGACAAAATTCCACCCATCACAAGTGTCTACTATATATAAGAATTATTCTTGGCACTTGGGAAACTTACAGTGGTCAATGCAGCCCTGCCTTTATGGAATTTGTATTCTAACCAAAGGTCTAAAAGTACAGCCCCTTGTGGGTTAAATTTCCTCTGATTAGGTGCTAATTGAATCCCTACTCATTTTTTTTTTCCTGACCAGGGAGGCCAAAGAATTTGTGGAGAAGTATGAAGGAGCCTTGGGAAAGGGAAAGGGCAAGCAACTCTATGCCTACAAGATGCTGATGGCCAAGGTGTGTGGTGCAGAGGCAGCAAACCCTGGAGGATGGAGGCCATCGATGTGGGGTTATAGGGAACACCGCAGTCACTGGCCACCATTTGTGTTCAGGTACCCCCGAACCCTGAAGGCGAGGTTCAATAGACTAGTCCAGCTCCTCCAGGGCATCCACTGCCTCCTGCCAATTATTCTATATTTTTCTGCAGGGCTTCATGAGATTTATCCCCTCTCCAGTGAATAAACTCACAGTATTAGTGATGTTAAAACCACTGGGCCCTTGTACAACAACAACAAAAAAAAACACTGGCTTTTTTTTTTTTCAAACCCCAAACCAGGACATCCTGATTTAGTGGAGATCCAGAGGACCCATAGTAATCAGGGTCATCACACAGTAATGACCCCAGAGTGGGCAGGCAGCTCTGTGTTATTATGTTAGGACCTGGGCTTCTGGTTCAGGTGAGGGTAATGTTCTATGATTGAGTATTTAATATGGGACTTATTGAAGAATCATAATTCCTTTGGGGTATTGAAGTGGTATTGAAGGACCCTCTAACGTGAAAAGCTACCACTCTCATTCACTCAGCTCTTGTGTAGCCTCTTTCAGGGCTTTTACTCTGAACAATTATTAGATGTCATCATTTCAACTTTTTTTCTTTTTACCTTTGTTTTCAAAATGTTTTAGCTTCTCTTGCCTATGTGCCCGTACACAGTTCTAAAAATTACTGCCAAGTTCCAATATATCCCATTGAAATTTTGATGGGAATGTTTCAAATTATTTTTAATTGATACATAAAAACAAAAACGTTGTACATATCAATAAGGTCACATGTGATGTTTCAATACATGGTAAACATTGCATAATGTTTAAATCAAATTAAGCATATTTATCTCCTCAAATAAGTATCATTTCTTTATGGCAAAACTTCCAAAATCCTTCCTTTTAGCATTATTGCTATCGATAGTCACCCTGCTATGCAATAGCACACTGGAACTTCTTCCTCCTATCTAACTGTAACTTTGTGCTCATCAATCAGCTTTTGTCCATCCCTCCCTGCCCCTATTCTTCCCTGTCTTGGACAACCACCATTCTACTCACAGCTTCCATGACAGCAATGTCTTTACAGTCCACATATGAGTGTGGGAGATTTTTCAACCCTTAATTTAGTTGGGTCAAACTTCTTCCCTATATAATATTTAATCTTTGCATCTAATAATACCATTCTCTTCTCGGACTTACTTTACATGCACCAGCAAAGTTTGTCATTTTCTTCACACAGATATTGTCAATGGATTTATTTTTATATAGTTTTTATTCTAGTTGCCTTGTGAATGGAATAATTTTCCATTTATTTAATATCTAGTTATTAGTGGTAGGTAGAAAAGAATAGATTTGTGTGTCAATTTTATGTCTAGTTCTCTTATTATACTCCTCTTTTTTCTTTTTTCTATCTTTTTTTTTTTTTTTGGTGATGTTCAGGATCAAACCCATGGCCTCAAACTGATCTATACCTCCTGCCTCTTGTATTCTCTTGTTAATTATAATCATTCTAGTCAGTTTCATATGATTTTTGTATATAACGATGTTTCGTGGGGTTTTTCTAAATGTGAAGTGTGGATTAGTAATTCTACAACAATTTCCATTGACAATGGTGATCAATTTCAACCTTTTAATGAGAAAGACTTGAGGATTTCATATTAAGTTAATGAAAGTTGTCAGCTTAAAATAGACATTCTCATAATGAGAAATTATCCTTAAGTTATAGTTTAGTAAGACTTCCTTTTTATTGGAAATGTATTACATTTTTATTAAACCCCTTTCTCTTTCTGTTATTAAACTCCCTTGTATTTCAGGGATAAACTCAGTCATGGTAAATTAACTCTACAGACACATTTGATTTTATGGCATTTATTTATGATTTTTACATAAGTTTTCATAAGGTCAATATGAATTTTTTATGTTTGTGTACACATGCATGCTATGTTGGCAAGTTTTAATATTAGGGCTGTACTCTTACTTTATAACATTAAACAAATAGCATTACCTTCTCCTTATGCTGTAAATCAGTTCATGGAGCATGAATATAAATTGTTTGTGAATTCTATCTTTATAGAATACCTTGATAATTTTTCCCACATGCTCTCTTTACTGCTGTGTTCAAGTTTTAATTTTTTCTTGGGGCCATTTTGGTAATTCATATTCTTCTTCAAAGTTGATCATTTTGTTAAGTTTTTCTATGTATTAACAGTGCCTTAATTTTTGTAATTACTTTCTGTATCAGTTGGGTTTGAATCTTTTATTCTCCCTTTTTTCTCTCCTTTTTCAGTTATAAATGCCTGGAAACCATGTCTGTCATTGTATTAATTTTGTCTAGGAACTACTTACCACTTACCTCAGATTTGTTTCCAACTGAGGAATGTGCTTTCAAGTATCTTTTTTAATCTAGTTTTGTTGTTGTTGTTGTTGTTATTGTAGCCAACAGGGCTGCAACAAACATCTTCACGTGTTTATCAGAACAGTGTTCCCAAAATACTATTACTATTCAAAGCTATGCATATTTTACATTTTGGCACACATTTCTAGATTATTTTCCCCAAGTTGTAGCAGTTCATACTCAAATGAACAAAATCTGAGAATGACTTATCCTTGTTAGTTGTGTATGTTACTCTCTTTTAAACTTTGTGCTAATCTAATGGGTTAAAAAAAATAGGACATATGCCTATAATCCCAGCACTCAGGAAGCTGAGACAGGGAGATCATGAACTCAAGGCTGACCAGCCTGGGCTAACTGCAAATTCAAGGTGAGCCTGAGGTACATAGCAGAACCCTGTGTCAAAAAACCAAGGGATGGAGATGCAGCTCAGTGGGATAACACCTGAAGAATAAGGCCCTGGGTTTGATCCCCAGTGCCACACATGCACACAAAAGGTTATTATTATTCCCTTAAGCACTTAATTTGAGATCTACCTTTTTAATAAATGTTGAGTGCACATTCAGAATCATTAAGCATAGGCACAATGTTAACATGGCACAATGTTACATCTCTTAGAAATGATAGTGTTAGACCATGGTTCTGTCGAGTAGGTTCTAGCTTCGTTCTTAGGAAGAAGATCGTTGTTTGTTCTCAGACCCCCATATTTACCTTCCCTCACTGTTTTTTATTTTTTGCTTTCTCTCTCTCATCAATCTCAGAAGTTTTCAAGTGTGTTCTCAACACCATCAGATCCATCCATTTTCCTTTGTGTCAATAACAATCGTATGTTCAATGTTTTTTCCACTGTTACTGAACTTTTAGTTTCCTGTAATCCTTCCATATGTCACATACACAGACACATACATATTTGCAGTACTGGGGATTGAACCCAGGGCCTCATGTATGCTAAGCAAATACTTAACCACTGAGCTACATCACCAGCCACTCATCTGTGTTCTGTTTTAAGTCTCAAATTGTCACCCTTTACTTTTGAAGCCAGATGCCTCACATCCTATTGGGAATGCCGAACTGCTTCCTAGAATTTATTCATGTATCCAGAAGAATGTTTTCGACAAACTTCAAAGAACAATGTCCCCTTCTTCTTGTTCTGCAGAACTGTTTCCCAGACCTCCCTGGTTGTTGTAGACCCAGATTTCATCCACAGACAGGACATGTAGCTTGCTCAGGTCTTGTCCAACCAACAATTGAAACCTTTTTCCTATATGTAGCTAGATAGCAAAACATTGTGACAACTAATAACCCAATCCCAGCGCCAGCAGCTCCCATCTCACAGCCCTGAGGAAGGGACTTGGGGTCTTCTGCCCATGCCCCAGCCCAGTGTCTAACTCTAAACCAATGAAGATCTGCCCAGACCTCTCTCTGCCTCTGCTCAGCTCCAGGGCATCATTCTCAGTCTAAAATGCCCACAGCCTTGAGGGACTGTCAGGCAGTTGCCAAGGGACCTGCCAGCAGGCTGTGCCTCTAGGGACCTCACTTGGCCAGGTTTGTTCCCCCTACTGTTCTTCAGCCATGCAAGTCTATATTTTATACTGATTTTATCAGCACCCTGGCAGGAGATCCATTTCTTCAGAGAGGATTCACATTAATAAAGCTTATGAGACTGATATATAAAACCAGATGCTGAATTATTAATTTATAAGGAGAAATTACTGATGCAAGAACTGGAAAATGCAAAGTCCACATCAGTAGGGCCTTTTATTTTTCATGGTCAAATTAGTTACATGGGAAAATAAAGCTGTCATCCCAATTCTAATCTATTAATTTGGCTTCCATAGAAGCCAAATTATCCACACAGCCCAGGTGAGTGGCAAGGGCTCTCTATAGGCAGATCTATGTAGGAAAGCAAATAAGCCAAGATTATTCCTGAGCACAGAATCAGAACTAGGGAGGGTAGACAAAGTGGTGGGGGTAGCATGCCAGTGTCCATCATTCACCTTTCCCCACATCCTCACCATTCTTATCAAGCAGACTTTTGCTTATGGATTTCTCTTCTCTTTTGCATTTGTGACCATCCTGGTTTTATCAGTCAGAAAATGGTCAAAACCATACCTGAAAAATCAGGTCAGAAAGCTTATCTGGTGCCCTTGCATAAATCTTTCACCCTTTAGTGACTTTACAAGGGAAAATCTCTTTTCCACTATGATCAAATTTTTAGGAGACCTTTAAATTAAAAAAAAAAAGAAAAAGAAAATGATATGGGATAGAGTGCTAGAGTGACTGCCTTGCAAGTGTGGAACCCTTAGTCCAAGCCCCAGTACCACCATAATAAATAAATAAATAAAACTAATCTCAGAGCTGGCCACCAGTGGTTCATGCCTGTAGTCCTAGCTACTTGGGAGGCTGGGATCTGAAGGATCATGGTTCAAGGCCAGCTTGGGAAAAAGTTAGTGAGACACCCCTCCCCCATCTCAACCAACAGCTGGGCAGATGGCTCTCACCTGATGTCCCAGTTACAGCAGGAAACCTAAAATAGGTGACTCATGGTCCAGGCCAGCCTGGGCAAAAAGCGAAGTCTTATCTCAAAAATAACCAGAGGGAAAAAGGGGCTGGAGTCATTGCTCAAGCAGTAAAGCACCTGTCTCACAAGTGCAAAATTCTGAATTCAAACTCCAGTACCACCAAAAAAATAAATTTGCTCTCAGGATCTGCTACCTACTGCCTCTTGGTCTGCTATTTTCTATAAGTCTTTTTTTTTAATTCCAAATGGATCTATTTCTAGGGGGTGGGGTTTGGGGAGAGCACCCCCTGGCAGAATTGATAGAACAACCCCTAGCCATCAAATAGACAACTATTCCTGTTTCCAGTTGATTCAAACTCTGGGCATTGAGCAGGAGACAAACCCAGTTTGGGCTTTCTCAGCCACTATAACAAATACCTGTGCTAATCAACTTATAAAGAGAAAAAATTATTTTGGCTCACAATTTTGAAGGTTTCAGCCCATGGGTGATTGGCCCTGTTGCTTTAGGCCATTACAAAAAAGCACATCATGGTGGGATCACATAGCAGAGCAAAACTGCTCACCTCATAGCCAGAATGCAGAGAGAGGAAAGAGGCCAGGCATGGTGGTGACACTGTGATCCCAGTGCTCAGAAGGCCAAAGCAGGAGGATCTCAAATTTGAGGTCAGCCCAGGCTGCATAGTGAGTACCAGGCCAGCCTAGGCTACACACTGAAGCTCTGTATCAGAGGCAAAGAGAGAGAGAGAGAGAGAGAGACAGACAGAGAGAGAGAAACTCGGGGTCCCACTATCTCCTTCAAGGGCATACTCCCAATGACCTGAAGACCTCTCACTAGGCCACACCTCTTAAAGCTTCCACATCCTCCTAATAGCACCACTCTTGGGAACAAATCTTTAACATATGAATCTTTGGGGAGGATGTCCCAGCTTCAAACTACAGCACCATTGGAAGGGAAAATACCTTCCTTACTCCTCTCCCCAGGAGAAGAATGGGCAGCCATGGGTTGAGATCTCTTTACCAGTTCTACCCGAGTCCCATAGTTTAGCAACAATTCCTATCAGATGTAGATACTTGACTATCTGCCAAGAGTGCAGATGAGTGCTGTAAGATTTCTTTTTCCATTGCACTTTGTTCTAAGATGAAGAAAGTTGTATCTGATGTTGCTCACCCAATTTGATCCCCCAAAGCAGAAATTGAATGCAGAATTCTAAGTTTGTATATAAACTGCCAAATCTGAGATGTTTTCAGCACTGTAGACAAATCCAAGGCATTGCTGCTGCCCTGGCTTTGTTCTTACTCCACACTTGACTTTGGGAAAGCAAAGGTTTGATCATCCACCCTTGGCAACCTGGACTCAGGGTTGCACAAGATGGGGTCTCCACGATGGCAGCCTAACCTATATGTCAACCTCATGTTAACATGCCATATCAACATGCCCTCCGATGGGTCTCTTGGTGCTCCAGATCAACATGTTAATAACTGAGGGATTTACTGTTTCATTTCAGAAATGGGTCAAGTTTAAGAGAGACTTTGCTAATTTCAAGACTCAGTGCATCCCCTGGGAAATGAAGATCAAGGACATTGAAAGTTAGTATTTTGGTGTCACTGTCACTGTCAAAAATCTTGAAACATCTTGGATTGTGTACTGGCCTTCTGACAATGTTATTTCATAAATTCTGTTGTGTTGGGGGTGTAGCATGGGTCTTGGTCTGGTAGTAGGCTTCTTCACTTTCTGGCTGTTGGGTGTATAGGCAGGTTTGTTAACCCCCAGAGCCTCAGTTATTTATCTAGAGGGAGGAAATGAAGACCAGGATGTCTGCTCCACAGAGTGATGGGGAAATTGAGTCTTCACCACGTAAAGTGCTCGGTAGTGTCCTTTTCCCCCATCTACACTCTCAGATCCACCGTCTCTTCTCTCTCCAGGTCACTTTGGTTCTTCAGTGGCATCATATTTCATCTTTCTCCGATGGATGTATGGAGTTAACCTTGTTCTTTTTGGCTTAATATTTGGTCTAGTAATAATCCCAGAGGTAAAAAGAACATCCTATATCTTTTAATAGGGAAAACTTAATCTCATAAAAAAGTCCACCCTAAATCAAAATATAAATTTAATCCAATTCTGATTTTTTGCATAAGCAAGGGCGTGAATAAGGGCATTTGTATAAGGGTACACATGTAGATGTAGAAATACCCCAAGGTCTAACAGCAAGGCATTTGCTAAGTGTGTTTATGCTGCATGCATGTGATTAGATATTTTTAAAGTCATTTTATTAAAAGTGCTCCAGTGGCGCAATCGGTTAGCGCGCGGTACTTATATAAAGTCATTTTATTATGGGGAATGCCTTGTGAAATAGGGACTTGATTATAAAATATTAATCGAAATAACAAGACAAAAATATGTATAGAAGTTAGAAATATATCACTATCTAATGGTCATCATGTCCAGGGAGCGGAGGAGATACGTAATATTTAAAAAGCTCCTGTTCGGTTCACATTTTCTGTAATGAGTGTGTATTCCTTTAAAGTCAGGAAAATGATTGACGTGATTTAGAGAAGACAGTGTCTCCTCTAAAAGGACAGGTATCTAACCCAGCATATACATGCCTCCGTGTGTTCGTATTTTCTCCATTCGTTTGTCATTCTGTCTTTCCACAAGGTACTAATGGGCATGCCCTATGGAAGTATTCCCAGAAAGACAGTGCCTCGGGCTGAGGAAGAAAAAGCCATGGATTTTTCTGTCCTTTGGGACTTTGAGGTATTGTTAGCAGCTAGTACACTTCCATTTTGTGATTATAAGGCATAAGATTCCATAGATACATGGGAAGTGTTGATTTAATTATTGAAAAACCAGGCTTTAATTTTTTTTTTTTTGGTGTTACTGGGGTTTTGAACTCGGAGCCTCACAGTTGCTAGGTAAGCACTATACCACTTGAGTCACTCCACCAGCACCAAAACCAGGGCTTTACGCAAATAGGATGCCAGTGTTAGGCAAAATGCTTTCCCCATCCCCCTTACCTCCATCTTGAACAATGCCCTTGTTTTACCAGGACTCCTGTGGGAACCCTCTACGTCTCCTTCTTACCTAGATGTAGCTCCTAAGATCCCCATTCCCTCTGTGGTCAGAGTGAACTTCCTGAATGCAAACCTGACCCTGTCACTTTCCTGCCTCAGGTAGGCATGGATTCCCATTCCCAGATGGAATAAATGCCACTGTTTATTGGGTTTACCAAAGATCCACCCACAACCTGGCAGCTCCCTACTGCTACAGTCCTGTGTTTATCTAATATGCACACTTCAATACCTAATATTGTCAAGTTGGGGGGTGGGGAAGTCTCTGAACCATGCCATACCTTCAGTGACTCCCTGACCCTAGTCATGGTCCTCTGCCTGGAATTTTCTTCCCTCCTTTTTTAAGTCTCTGCCTTCCATGTCTCTGGACTACAGCTCCAAGGTGTCAGACTGGGTAGCATGGCCACAGTGCCACCCACAACAGGTCATTGCTGCTGGCATCCTTCACTCTCAAAGTCAGGCTTGAATCCCCTCAGAAATGTGTGACATGGGGCTGGTAGAGTGGTTCAATTGATAAAGAGCGCCCACCTAGCAAGTGTGAGTCCCTGAGTTCAAACCCCAGAGCTGCCAAGAAATGTGTGACAGTGAGTTATAATAAATTCCCAAATTATTTGGAACAGGGTACCAATCATGCTGCTACTAAGAATTTCCTTCATTCTTTATTTATCCAAGGGTCCCTATTGAAACATCTTACCTACCAAAAGCAAACAATGTATTCAACAATGACCCCTTGCTTTTTACTTAGCATAGACATATAAAAGTACTAAAAATGTAAGTTAGTATTACACTTAAATAATAATTTCCAAAAAGTGTACTCAAAACCAGCTACTCCTAAATGTCAAAAATAAAAAAAAACAAAATTTGAAGTTCAAGTTAGACTGTGAACTTTAACATGTGTGGTTTTCTTTAGAAGTTTTGAAATGGGAGTTCACAAACTCCCATCTCCTTCTAGATGGTGAAGAACCTGGGGATAGGGAAAAATAATTTGGAGCTATCCATCCATATGTGCGCATGTGTGGACACACACACACACATTCACATTACCCTAATTTTACTTGAAGGCAACAAAACTCTTCTCCTTCCTACCTATCTCCATACACCCTATGTAATGGGGAAGTAAAGGAAATGAAGAAGGGAAAGAGAGGAACTGGATGGACCCTAGAGTCACTAGGGGAAGTAACAGAAGAACAAGACACTTTCAGGGGCTCATCCTTCTTCCCCTTAAACTCAGGTTAAAACTCTGACACAGAAATCCCTGCTAGAATGGAAATGTCTCTTGGCCATCTGCTCTGAGCTTACAAACCCAGAGCATCCGGATTTGTTATCCCACAGGGCTATATCAAGTATTCTGCTCTCTTCTATGGCTACTACAACAACCAAAGGACCATTGGGTGGCTGAGGTACAGGCTGCCCATGGCTTATTTTATGGTGGGCGTCAGCGTGTTCGGCTACAGCCTGATGATCGTCATTAGATCGTAAGTGACTATCTCCATTACAGGTTTTGACAATTCTTCACATACATAGCTCATTCCCCAGGCCTTTCTGTGGCTTTCTTGTGGGGCAGTTAGAGAGAAAACAAGGAAGCCAATACACAAAGAAATGTGGATTACAAAGTGTGGGTATAGATATAAACCAAGTAATATGGGAAGTTCTGGGAAATACAATAGAAACGTCTTTTGATGAGGCTCAGAATTGTCAAGCTGAAAGCGCAGCACAGGATTTTAGACAAAGGAAGGGCATGCCTTAAAGCAGCAAATATCCTAGTGTGCTCCCAAAATCATCAAAAAGCCAGTGTGTCTTGAGAGTGGGCATGGGACCTGGTAGGGTACGGCTGGAGGTCTGCAAAGCCCATTTCTGCTTTTCTCTGGAGTTTTTCTAAGGAGCTCAGCTTCCTTAGAAAAACTTCTCTATAACTCTAGCTTGCATGTTGGAAACAAGCCTGGCACCTACAATTGATTTACACCAAATAAATGCACGTGGCTGTGATTAATCAGCCTGTCTGGCCCAGTCTCTACCTGTCTCTGTGGTCAGAAATGGCCTTTAAATATGTCTGTGCAGGGTCAGTCCCCTGCACAAACCTGACCACCAGGGTCTACACACACTTTAGCAGGACCACAAGGGACCACTTCCCCCAAAAGAGCATGGGAACTGTGTTTCCAGGGCAGGAGTAGAGCACTCACAAAGCCTGGTTAGAACCTCTGAAGGGGTAATCTGGGAGCCTGGCTTGGCTTTCTACTGTATCCTCTCAGGGGACAGTGCCATTTCTCACAAGACCTGCCTAGCACTCAACAGTGATCATGAGGTGATATGTAGCTATCCAGCTCTATCAAGCAAAAGGGGGAGAAAAAAAAACAAGGAGGCAAACTTGGTTTTATTCTTAGCCCTCATGTTATTGCTTTTTGCCTGGAATATAGAATGTCGCTACAATGAACCAAAACATCTAAGTCCTACAAAACAAAAAGCCAACAGGTAAGACAGAACAAAGGAGGAACACAAACCCCCATAGAGCCCCCTGCTTGGAATTCTGTGATTCCAAAAGAGCTGAACTCCAAGGAGCATGGAGAGACTAAGAACCTGTAGGATGAGATAAGTGAGCAGAAAAGAATGTCCCAAGATTTCAGCCTTAAGAAAAGAATGTATTACCTGATGGCCATACAACCTCTCCAGGAATTTATATCGGAAAGCTAATTATATGCAATATCCAAGAAAATAGAAGACTCAGAAAGGAATGTTTCTCTTGGAGAACAGAGTCCCCAAACTGCATTTGCAGGTGAATCCAGCCACAGGAAGTCAAGTTCAAGGGCAGAAAACATGGTCAAGTGTCATGTATCCCTCAGGCTCCTTATTATCCAATGACTGCCATGGGTCTCTTCTGGGGACTCTAATTTTGAGGAGAAAGATGCTCTATCATCAAAGCTGTCTTGGCTAAGTCCTTGCCTAGCTCGTTCCCTCACTGCATGTCTGCTGCCTGTGCCCAAAACTGACTTAGGCCAAGGTTCTTTTGGGTTGCAGCAGCACAAACAGGACAGGCATGATGACAGTGCCATGCTCCCTCCAGGATGGCCAGCAATACCCAGGGGAGCACAAGCGAGGGAGACACTGACAACTTCACCTTCAGCTTCAAGATGTTCACCAGCTGGGACTACCTGATCGGGAATTCAGAGACAGCCGACAACAAATATGCCTCCATCGCCACCAGCTTCAAGGTAGTCATGCCCCTCCACAGTGGGTTGTTCCCACTTCCTGGGGGGATCTCTGGGTTCTTCTGGTCACTGAGAAATTTCTCCCAGTGAGAGCATAGACAGTAAGATCCACAAGTACTCTGTGGAAAGAGCTTCACCAGTAACAAGCTCAACTCTCAAGTCTTGTAGAAGGACTGCTCATGGTAGGTACCCACCATCTGGGTTTGTTGCTGATGTTTGTTTGTTTAGTTCACGCTGGCCTCAAACTCTCAACCCTCCTGCCTCAGCCTCCTGGGTTCTGGGATTACAGGCATGTACCAATACACCCAGCTCACCATCTGTTTCTTTTGTGGCAGAGTCCTGGATGCTAGGATCTGGTCATGTGTGTTTCTCTCATGAAACAGCTTTCTACTGGAGGAAATCAAAGGACTCATTCAGGATGACACTTGTCAATATTCTCTGTGGTCTAGAATCACCTAAGGGGATTTAAAAATCTTCTCCCCACTGAAGATAGTGATGTAATTAACCTGGGTGGGATCCTGGCATTGATTTGTGTTGAAAGTTTCCTGTATGACCAGAACACACAGGAAGAATGAAGAACCCTGGTTTAAAGATGTGGGAATAAAAGAATCCATCCTATGTTTTTTTACAGTCCACCCATAATCATCTCATTCTTTTGCTCACAAAAGAGATTTTAGGTGGGCCACAAAACTATGGTTCATACAGAACAACAAACCAAACCAGGTGTGGTGGTGCCCACCTGTAATCATGAGTTTAAGGCCAGCTTGGCCTACATAGCCAGACCCTGTCTCAAAAAAAACAAAAAACAAAAAACAGTAAGCAAATGATGGGAGGCAGAAGCTAAGGCCCTGAGGCACCACACGCCATATTGCTCCCGTGTGTCTGTAAAAGCAGTCACTCCACATTCTTGCTGGTTTAGTCCTCTGATCTGTCAGCTCTTCTTCCCCCAGGACCTAGCAGAGGTCAGGTTTGCAGGATATCTGTGCTTAGTTGTCCTTTCATCTTCCCTCTTTTCTCTCCTAGCCCTTCCTGGGAGGAGAAGTGGCTGCCGCCTGCCTCCAGAAGGCAGGGACACCTGTCTGGAGAAGGACTTGGGCTCACAGCTCTCTGTATGGATTTCATGTGCCCCAAAGTCCTATGGGCCTGGTTATGGGTTGGGCAGAGAGCTAACTCAGTTCTCTCTCCTCTTTTTTCCACAGCCATGGGGAGCCTGTTGTCACTGCATCCAAATCAGGGATGGGTGGAGGGGGCAGTGACTCTTCTTCCAGGAAGGTACAAAGGGTAGAGCCATTTTAGAACACACCAGAAGAAAGGCTTCTCTGAGTCTATTAAGAACAGAGATAATATGCTTACATAACTGGACAGATGTTAGAATTATGTGAGCTAACATAAATTAACTGCCTGATGATTTAATTAATGTGAATCTGAACACAGTAATTGACAACTGGTTAGAAAGTCCTCTCCAGTACTTCAGTGTCAGGAGGCCTCATTTTCTCATTTTCCACACTAGATCTGTGACTTACTGTTTCTGTCTTCACTGAGAATTACTGATGTGGGACACAAGATTAACAAAAATCAATTCTGATCAATTACATACATACATATTTTTGGTGATATTTGAACTCAGGGCCTTGCACTAGCTCAGTAGGTGCTCTACCACTTGAACTTTGCCTCCGGTCCATATTTTTTTTTCTTTTTTTAATTTTTCTTATAATTTTTAAAATTAATTTTATTAGCATATAATAGTTGTACAGGGGGATGCATGGTGATATTTACATATATGCTTACAATATAGGTTAGTGAGGTTTACTCCCTCCATTGTTCTCTCTCTTTCCCCAACCCCCCTTCCCAGAACAATTTCAACAGGCTTCATTCTTCTATTTTCATATATGAGTGCAACATACACCCACCATATTCACCCTCATTCACCCTTTCCAGGAAAGGCCTATTTCATCCTCGTGCCCTTCATTTTTTTTAAGTATATATCGGTGATCCAAGGGATTTCACCCTAGTACTTCAGGCCTGTATATATCGTGCTTTGATCAAATTATCCCCCCACTGTGACTTACTCTTTCTCTATCACCATGCTCACCTAATACTCAACAGCTCACTGAGCAGTATCTTATATTATATTCATACATAAATTATCTCTCACTATATGTATCTGTGTGTGTAGATCTACATGTGCATGATCATATGTGTCTATATATACATTTCACTTACAGCCTAGCCTCCACATATGACAAAAATCATACCTCTGACTTTTTGAGCCTGGTTTATTTCACTCTACATAATGTTCTCCAGTTCCATCCATTTACCTGAAAACGACATAATTTCATTCTTCTTTATGACTGAATAATTCTCTCCATTGTGTATATATACCGCATTTTCTTAATTCGTTCAGCAGCTGTGGGGCATCTTCCAGCCCACATTTTTATATACTAGAAGAAAATAATTAGAATTTTTTGTGGTACTAGGGATTGAACCAGGGCTTTAAGCTTGCTAGACTAACGTTTTACCGCTTGAACCACGCCCCTAGCCCTTTGGCTTTTAGGGTTGTTTTGTTTTGTTTTGTTTTTGGAAAGGCCTCATGTTTTTTGCCTGGGCCAGCCTCAGACCACCTTGATCTTTCTACCTCTGCCCCCCAAGTAACTGGGAGTACAGGTGTGCACCACCATACTGGGCTTAGAAAATAATTTTTAAATTCTATTTATAATAGCACTGACAAACATTAAATTCCTAGGAATAAATTTAACCCATCTCCAAAGATGTCCAAAACCACAACAGCAAAAAAGTGCAAAACAGTGTTGAAAAAAAACTAAGAAATCCTAAATAAGTGAATGAGAAAAAGAGTTGTCAAACTATGGCCTGGAGGCCTCCAGCCTGCTGCATACTTTCATAAGTAAAATTTTATTGAAACAAAATCATGCCCATTTACTTACATATTTCATGCTTTCATGCTATAATGGCAGATATGAGTAGCTATGAAAAAGACCATATGGCCTGCAAGTCAACCATCTTTTTATAGGAAAAGTTAGCAGTTCCTACATATTGACCCAGTACACACCTGTACTCCCGGTACTTGGGAGGCTGAGGTGGGAGGATTGTGAGTTCTAGGTTAGCCTGGGTTATGTAGAGAGAAGCTGTTAAAAATAAAAGACTCAATATTGTGATTTATTTTGCATCCATTGAATGCATTGATTTAAAACAATCCCAGACAGTTACTGAACTCTCTCTGGACCTTCCTATCTGTAGCGTGGGTAATGGTAGTGACTACTCTGCTGGTTTGCTATAAGATTAAGAGGGATTACATATGGAAAGAACCATATCTGGCACGTGATGAGAATTCAATAAATCTCAGCTTTAGTTATTACATATCCCAAAATAGCAATACTGATTACATATATTTTCTTAGAGAAAATTAACTACCCATAGGACACAGGGCATTAATCCCTCCCTCTGTTTTATTTATTTATGGAAATATACAAAGTAGTATTCTCAGAAACCCAACAACCGCAGTTCCTGTTGGTTCCTGACCTGACGTTATCCATACCTCATTTTCACATTCTAAGGAGTCGATAGTGGATGAACAAGAGAATAACAAAGAGGAGAATGTCCATCTGACAAGATTTCTTCGTGTCCTGGCCAACTTTCTCATCATCTGTTGCTTGTGTGGCAGTGGATACCTCATCTACTTCGTGGTCAAGCGATCCCAGGAATTCTCCAAAATGCAGAATGTCAGCTGGTACGAAAGGAATGAGGTAACAGCAGCTCCAGTGAAGCAGAGATTGAAGGAGAATACTGAAGTCACTGGTTCCTATGCCATTCGGCATAATTTCTGAACGTTTAGATCATAGGACTTATTTTAAAAAGTGAAATTATGCCAGGCGCAGGTGGTCCATGCCTAGCTACTTGGGAGGCTGAGACCAGCTCAGGCAAATAGTTTGAAAGACCTCATCTCCAAAATAAGCAGAGCATAATGGACTGGAGGTGTGGCTCAAGCAGTAGAGCACCTGCTTTGCAAGTGCCAAGCCCCAAATTCAAACCCTAGTTCCACCACCCAAAAAAAGTGAAATTACATCACTTTCCATTGAAGTAACAGAATATATTGAATAAGTTATCCATTATTAGGCTTTGCAGGTTGCCATTTCTAACTAGATAAAATTGGAATATAACTACATGTCAATCAAGTGAACAGCCAGTTGTCCTAATACCAATTATTAAAAAGAGGTATTTCTCACAGCTCTGCAGTGCTATACATCACAAATCAAATGCTGTTAATGTGTCAGTATTATTTTGGGCTCCCTTTTCTATTATTTTGAACTAGTTGGTCTATTCCTCCAGTAAGAACACACTATTCTATGGTTTTAGATGTCCTCATCTCTGGTAGCATGAATTCTGTCATGAGATCTGCAATAAAAGACATTTTATTGTGATTATATTGAATCCACAAATCTCTTTGGAGAACTTGACATCCGTCGTAGTTTGAAAAATGGCTACAAAGTCTTTCTCCCCTTGCGCCATCATCTTTTGCAATGTGATTTTATAGCTCTGCTCGGGAAGAGGTGGCTCCAAGTCCCATTCCACCATGGGTCAATATCTTTGTCTACCAACGCTGCCATAACAAAATGCTACAGCCTGGATGACTTGAATAACAGGAATTTCTTCTCACAATTCCAGGTGCTGGAAGCCTGAGTGAGGTCAAGGTGCTGGCAGGTTTCTCTTGAGGCTTCTCTCCTTGACCTATAGATGGCTGCCTTCTCACTGTGTTCTCACATGGCCTTTTCTCTCTTCAAGAGCATCCTGGTACCTCCCCATCTTCTTTTTTTTTAAATTTTTATTTTAGTCATATGTGCATACATTGTTTGGGTCATTTCTACCCCCTTTCCCCCGCCCCCTCCCTTACCCTCTCCACTCCCTCCCTTAACCCCCCCTTGCAACCAGGCAGAAACTATTCTGCCCTTATCTCTAATTTTGTTGTAGAGAGAGTATAAGCAATAATAGGAAGGACCAAGGCTTTTTGCTAGTTGAGATAAGGATAGCTATACAGGGAGTTGACTCACATTAATTTCCTGTGCGTGGGTGTTACCTTCTAGGTTAATTCTTCTTGATCTAACCTTTTCTCTAGTTCTTGGTCCCCTTCTCCTATTGGCCTCAGTTGCTTTTAAGGTATCTGCTTTAGTTTCTCTGCGTTGAGGGCAACAAATGCTACCTAGTTTTTTAGGTGTCTTACCTATCCTCACCCCTCCCTTGTGTGCTCTGGCTTTCATCATGAGCTCAAAGTCCAATCCCCTTGTTGTGTTTGCCCTTGATCTAATGTCCACATATGAGGGAGAACATACGATTTTTGGTCTTTTGGGCCAGGCTAACCTCACTCAGAATGATGTTCTCCAATTCCATCCATTTACTACCGAATGATAACATTTCGTTCTTCTTCATGGCTGCATATAATTCCATTGTGTATAGATAACACATTTTCTTAATCCATTTGTCAGTGGTGGGGCATCTTGACTGTTTCCATAACTTGGCTATTGTGAATAGTGCTGCAATAAACATGGGTGTGCAGGTGCCTCTGGAGTAACCTGTGTCACAGTCTTTTGGGTATGTCCCCAAGAGTGGTATTGCTGGATCAAATGGTAGATCAATGTCTAGCTTTTTAAATAGTCTCCAAATTTTTTTCCAGAGTGGTTGTACTAGTTTACATTCCCACCAGCAGAGTAAGAGGGTTCCTTTTTCCCCCCTGCATCCTCGCCAACACCTGTTGTTAGTGGTGTTACTAATGATGGCTATTCTAACAGGGGTGAGATGGAATCTTAGTGTGGTTTTAATTTGCATTTCCTTTATTGCTAGGGATGGTGAGCATTTTTTCATGTGTTTTTTGGCCATTTGAATTTCTTCTTTTGAGAACGTTCTGTTTAGTTCACTTGCCTATTTCTTTATTGGTTCATTAATTTTGCCTCCCCATCTTCTTAAAAAGACCTCAGTCATACTGGATTTGGGCCCCAGCCTCATGACTTAATTGAAAATTATTTCCTTAAAGGCCCTATCTCCAAATACAACAACACCGGAAGTTGGGGCTTCAACATATGAATTGGGGTTTGGGAGGACATTATTTAGGTTATAAAGGCTGAGTTCTTGAACCAGGACTTATCTAGAGGAGAAGGAAGGGTAAATCTTGTGTGTTGGCCTCCCCAAACTGACCTGTACCCATTCCACGACCCTCTACTCTTACAACGCTTACTGTCTAATAGGTCCTCAGGAAATGTTTATGCAAACGCTATTTCCTGAGTTCTGCACATTCATAAGTTTGTGCTCTTTAGACTTAAAAATCAGTTTTACTCTCTTAAATATAACTCTATTTCCTTCTGGCATAAAGCATTTCTGACAATATTCTAATTTTCTTTCCCTTCTAAATCAATTGTTCCTTTTGTCTGCATGCCCAGAGGAATTTTCTTTTTCTTTAAAACCTAGTCATTTCATGAGAGCATATCTTGGTGCTGGTTGATTCTGGGTTGATATTCTCAAGCAGAGACACTATACACTTTTCAAAACTTTTAAATTTTTAGTTGACTGCTTTCAGTGTAAGGGATGAGTTGCTGAATTATGGTTTTAAACTTTATTCTGTTCCCTTGTTTAGAACTTTTATCCTGATGTTGGATCTTCTTTGTCTATCTCTAATATATCTCATTTTCTCATAAATTCTATTAGCCTCTTTCTTCATTTATTATTTTTAAAATCGCTTCCTTTTCATATATTTTTTCTTTTATTTTAATTTTTTCTTGTGCCTCTTTTATAGTTAGATTCTTCAATTTCAATATGGTTTCCCCTTAATTTCTAATTCTTTGCTGACTCCTATCACCTCATTTTTGTTTGTTTTCTAATTATTTATATTGCTATAAAATTGTTATTTTTAGCCATATCTCTTTTAAACACCTTTCAGCTTGTTTTTAAATACTTAAGCTGTTTTGTATAAATAACTTTTTGGTGCTTTCATGTCTGTCAGGATTTTGTGCTTTATCTGCTTGGTTTTTTTTTTTTTTTTGTTCTTGGTAGTGGTGGGTTTTGGGGTTTCTTTGGGTGTTTTTGGTTTTTTTTTTTTTTTTTTGCAGTACTGGGGTTTGAGCTCAGGGCCTATATCTTGAGCCACTCCACCAGCCCTTTTTGTAATGAGTTTTTTTGAGATAGTGTCTTGCAAACTATTTGCTCTGGCTGCCCTTGGATCTCTGTCTCATGAGTAGCCAGGATTGCAGGTGTGAGCCACCGGCACTTGTCATTTTTTTTTTTTTTAAACTCAAGGCCTTGTGCTTGCTAGCCAGACTCTCTATCACTTGAACCACACCTCCAGCCTTTTTTGCTTTAGTTAATTTTCAGATAGGGTCTTGTGCTTTTGCCTCTGCTGGCCTCAAACCATGATTCTTCTACCTACACTTCCACCTACACCTCCCAAATAGCTGGGATGACAGGGATGAGCCACGGCATCAGTGTTCTCTGCTTCTTACTCTTTTTCTTATAACCTTATATGGGATTTGGCTTGTGTTAGAAATAAGACCCCAAAAACCACTTGGAGTCACAATTGAAGACACAGAAATGGAGAACTGTCTCAACAAGGCAAAATTTACTTCTGCAGGAGGATGTGCAGGCACGTGGGCACAGCACGCACAAAGGGGCAGGGCAGTCTGTCCCTCCTCATATTCCTGATACAACTGACCCTGCCCCTTGACCTGGATTGGTTCAGATCAAAAGTTCACAATCTTCTTGATTGGCTGAAATTTTATACTAATTTGGGGGCGGGGTTAGGATACACAGCATGTGAGCAATTTTCACAGGCAAAGGGGCTTAGCAAGAACCCAGAAGAAGAATCTGAAAGAAGAACCCAGAGCCACAGACAATGCAGGTAATTAAAATGGTGACACACACTTTGATAGATAGAAAAGACTGCTTTCTCACACTTGGACAAATATATTCTGCTGTTTATTTTTATATAAAGTTTTTCTTCCCAAGATTTTCATGAGACACAGTACAGGATAGCTTTTCTAACTTAACAGAGCCCCTCACTACTATTGTTTTTGTAAAGTTTTCAAAATATATGAGGTCCTGCTGAGAGTTCCTGACTCTAACTCCCTTCCTATCTTTTACCTAGACTTGCCTTTGCCTTTCTCTTTATTTTCCCTCTGCCTTCTCAGTTTCAGTTCTTTTCCCAGAAGATTATCCTTAATATTGGGCCATCTCCATAAGGAGCGTGGCTGATTAATTTAAAGTGATCAAGTGGCTTGGTCTATTTCAGTCAATTCCAGATTAACCAAGAATGACCCTGTACTCATCAATTATTGGACTGAGCAAAATTCCTCAAGTTTCGGTTGCTGTTCTCCCATGATACACCATGCTTCTCTCTGAGTACCTGTGTTAACATTCTCCTATCTCAGATTCAATGGCCACCTCATTGCTCCTCTTGGCTTTCTCCCATGCAGAGTTAATTCTATCAGACCTTGTGGCTAGTAGGAGTTTGTTCCCACCCACTTGTATTTTAGGATTCATGGGGATAGTGTGTCGCCTAGTTTGCTGCCTATAGGTTTTTAGTTTTGTTATTTACTTGCTTTGTCCAGTTTTACACAGGAATTCAGGGAGATTAAAAAATAACACTGTAGTTAACATTATCTTCCCAGAACTCCTGGTTATCATTTTTAATAAGAAGATACAGTCATATTGGGCCAGCCTGGGCTACAGTTAGTCCTTATCTAAAATACCAACAAAAAATACCATTGTTTACTCTTAGGAAAAGTCCTGAATGATTTCCTCCCCAACCACACCCTCAAACCATTGTTTGTCCTCTCCACTCAGCTGCAAAGTCATTGGACTGGCTTCTGTGTCTTCTCCTCCCTCACACTCCCATCTGATCTGAACCATTTCAGGTCCCAACTTAAAGCTTATGTCTTTACTTCTATTGTATACTTTCTGTACTTACCCTTTGTAATATTTTTTATTTCTGAAATGATTAATTATTTATGTAATTATTTACATCTATCCCAAGTGTCTTTTTCCATTCTTTGCTATATCTTCATGTTACGGGAATCTCAAACAGAGACATGGGTACCAAGGTTTTTCAGGAAGCAGTATTTATTAGCATGCTGGCAGCGGCTCATGGATTCACATCCAAAGGCTGAGTCCCAAGAACAAAGGGGTCTCACCTTATATACCCTTGCAAGCAGGTTACAGAAGCAAAAAGCAAGGTTTAGCCCATATATGGTTGTATATAACTCTATTGGCTACTTTACCCCCAGTGCTGTGTGACCTTCTTTACATTTAGATTTTTTAAGTTTTATCTCCCTGTTATGTCATCCCCTCCCTCCTGTTACATTATCAGAACACATACTTGCCTATTTCTTTTTTGTGGCTGTCCTCCCTGCTATATTCAGAATTTAGCACAGGGATTCACACATAGTACAAACTCAATAAATGAGAGATGGAGGAAAACAAATGATAACACTATTAACTGAACACCTACAATGGGCCTTGATACTGTATGAGCATTATTTCATTTGTGCCTCATGGCACAACAGCAGGGTAGACATCATTATTCCTGGGGTTTGCAGGAAATATCTGAGGCACAGAAAGGTTAGGACACACAGCTTGTTAGCACTTAGTCAGGATTAGGACCCAGGACCTGTCTGGCTGCCTCATTCCAGATTGTCTAAGTTTACCACTAAGCAATCTTGGACCAGTGCAGCTGGACATCAACTCAGACCTTCCTGACAGTGGATTGGAGTTCCTAATGTAGCTTCTGACCTGGTCAGAAGACATTTAGTTGATGAGAAAGACAAGAACTCTGGAAGCTCCTTTGCAGGATGGTAGAACTGAGGACTAGAGTCAGAGGGAAGAAATGTCTCCTCCATGAAACCATCACTGGGTCACTAAGCTGTGAGAGGATTATAACAGATGCTCCGGTTGGATTCTGCCAGGCACAGTAACTGGTCATCCCAGGTATGCAGAAGATAAAAACAGGAGGATTGCAGTACAGGCTGGCCCAGGCAAAAAAATGCAAGACCCTGTTCAAAAAATACCTAAAGCAAAAAAGACTGGGGCTATGGTTCAAGTGGGAGAGCGCTTGCCTAGTTAAGTACAAGGCTCTGAGTTCAAACCCCAGTACTGCCAAATAATAATAATAATAATAAGTTAATAAGCCAAAGCACAAATAGCAGTGGGTAGGAGTGATATGATCAAGTGTACATGGGTTACATGTGTGTTTCAGTAGAAATGTCTGTGATTGCTGGAGAGACAGCAGGATTTTGCAGCAAGGCAGGAGTCAAGCTGAGCATAGACAAGCATGAAAAGAAGGGTAGCGATGCAATGATGGTGCTCCAGGTGAGAATGGCACAAGCAGGTGAGGTGATGAGAAGCCAAGACCCAAGGGTTGGTGTAACAGAGAGAGGAAGAATCAGGATATCCCAGAGGACTTGGCCAATCTGTGATTTGGTCAGCAGTCCAGGCATCCACTGTTCCACTGTGCACTGAGCTGTCTCAGTTGCAGAGAGAATGTGCTGCAGTTACACAAGTCAGGATGTTCTCAAAATTGAAGCCCAAACTGAGTGCTTACCAGGCTCTGTGCTAGTAAATTTGTCTCATAATGACTCTCACAGCAAGGACCACCATCACTATTTACACTGAAGAAACAAGAAACTAATAAAAGTTATATAACCTTTGCTAAGTTACAAAGCCAGGGCTGGCAGAGTGATCCAAGTGGTAGAGTGCCCAAGTGTGAGGCCTTGATTTCAAACCCTAGTACCACCCAATAAATAAATAAATAAATAACAAAGCCAGCAAGGGATAGAGCCAGAACTGGAACTCAGAAAGCTGGTTCTAAATGCCAAACTCTTAGCCACACTCCTACCCTCTACTGTCGGTTCCCTTTAGTGACCTGAGGTTCCTGTCTTCAGTGCTCTTGAGATAAGGGCTACCATAGTGACTCCTGCCTAACTCACAACTTTTATAGAACACCAAGCCCTACCTCATATGTTAATTTGTTTGCTTCTCAAAGAGAGTTTGCTGTTTTAATCAATTCTAATAACAACAATCAGGATAGCAACCAGTAGCATAGGTCATGGTATGTGGGCATATGCTGACTGTTCAGGGCATGTTGATACCTTAGCCAGGGTAGAATGACAAGTTGGGGGAGGGAAGCCCACAGCATCTCCAGATGCAAAAAATCAGGGAAATGGAGATGGATAGCTATGGGGGTGCATGGATGGTGCCCAAGCAAGTAAGATTGATGATACAGTGACCCAGGCTTTCCAATTTCTCAGGTGGAGATTGTGATGTCCCTGCTTGGGATGTTTTGTCCCCCTCTGTTCGAAACCATCGCTGCCCTGGAGAATTACCACCCACGCATTGGACTGAAGTGGCAGCTGGGACGCATCTTTGCACTCTTCCTGGGAAACCTCTACACGTTTCTCTTGGCCCTGATGGATGATGTCCACCTCAAGGTAAAAACTACAAATTCCACCAAGGTCTGGTGCCCACCATGTTCCCTTTTTTAATATAATGTTTTCACTATGCATAATTTATATTAATTAAATAAATTTTGGGAGTTTAGAAAAGGAAAATGAAGAAGAAATATCTCCAGAATCTATGACCAGAAACCACAGTTGCTAGCATTTTGTTGCAGTTTTTTTTTTTATTATGTTTCTTCACATAATATATACATGTATTTGGTATCCTTCACATTTTATCTACAACCTTTTTTGTATTGTCTCATAGCTACCGTAATTGATTACCAGCCAAGCAGTTGTCCACAGAGGTGATATCCCATGGTTGACTAAACCACTCATCAGTGCTCACCAGACAGCTATGGAGCACCCACTGTGTGAGGAACTGGGGTATAGCACAGAACAAGACACAGTCCTATTCCAAATGTATTCAGGCTCTGAGCCAGGAGATGGACTTGTTCATTACAGCATGATGTGGGGTGCACTTCCATGGGGGCGAACCCAGGGCAGCACGACAGTGCATAGGAGGGGGTCAAGACTGCACCTTAGGAAACCTCAGTGGATGCTGGGAAAAGTAAAAGGAAATCAAACTGGAGCGGAGTGGGCTAGACGATGAATCTTCCCCACGCCTCTGTCCTCCTGATTGTGCTGCAGGAACTGTTTCCTAAGATTAACAGGAATCTGTCGGGAAATTGATTTTCTCCTCCTCTACCTTCATTTCTGGCTTCTCTCCTACCCCAGGAGTCTGTCCCACCCTCTTGGGCCACATGTTGTCTCCATGGAGCAAGATTCCCTCTTGGCTTGCTCTCCAGTCTTCTCATGTTTGACTAGTTGACTAACCTTTCCTGCCTCCAGGAAGTCTCCCGTGTCCCCCCACTGTCAAATACAGATGTTCCTCCATCCCCAGAGAAAATTTACCATAGCTCATATCACTCTATTTTGTAATTGTCTGTTCATCTCTATCACTTGCTAGAGGGTGAAGTTCTTGAAAGAAGCCTCAGCTCTTTTGGTCCCTCCTATGTCACCACGGCCGTGTATACTCAGAAGAAATTATTTTCAAAACAAAGAA
The DNA here is from genome assembly GCF_047511655.1 of Castor canadensis. Taxonomy (NCBI): domain Eukaryota; kingdom Metazoa; phylum Chordata; class Mammalia; order Rodentia; family Castoridae; genus Castor; species Castor canadensis. The sequence goes on along the minus strand of NC_133390.1, from coordinate 153,537,603 downwards.
CGAATGAATGGATGGATGAGTGGATGGATGGATGGATGGATGCTAATTTAGAGGGAAAGATGACTTCATGAGGAAGTCTCAAGGTCTTGAAAGCCTGAGGAGAGCATTTCTGAAAAGACTCTGTCCAGAGGTAGGTCAGACGCCAGATGACAGGATTGTGGCATATGCTAGCTTCAGTTGTTCCTGTGGAAACAGCCTGTACCTGGCTTCTTCCAACCCAACATCTCCATCTTCTGTTCCAGCTTTCTAATGAAGAACGAATAAAGAACATCACACACTGGACCCTGTTTAACTATTACAACTCCTCAGGTTGGAACGAGAGTGTTCCCAGGCCACCCTTGCACCCTGCAGATGTGCCCCGGGGTTCTTGCTGGGAGACAGCGGTGGGCATTGTGAGTAGTTATGCTCTCTGAAAAGATGACCCCTCTTCTCAGTTCTTTGTTGTTCCTTCTTTGCTATTTTCTTTAGAGGAGTAACCCTGAAAACTCATCAACTGTTCTTCTAACAAGCATTTCTTAATCATCTTGGGGGGTATAAAATGAGTAAAGTAGACCCTGTGCACCTTGAATATATTTTATAAATTAAAAATTGTGATGCGGTCTAGTAGATCTTTTCAATTTTTCAAAAAAATTGTCAGTTATATGTACCCTACAGAAGTAGAGACAGCTCTGTTCTTTTCCTTTTTGTTCTTCCACTATGTGCTTCTGTGTTTTATTTTCTCTATAGCCCAAGAACAAAATCTGATTAGTGGGAGGTAAAAAAAAAAGCCAGCTGTTGTCCTCAGTAATTGATGGTCACATTAAGTGTTAGTAGGAGTATATGGCATATCAGAGCAGGTGGGGAAAGCAAGGAGTACGTCTTGGGATCCTAGCAATGACAGCTGTGATGCTTTGGGTATTGCCAACAGGGAGGCAATTTGCATACACAATCACTAGACTTCCTGATAACCCTACTAGAGTGATATCATTGTCATCTTTAAGATGCTCCTCGATCACTCCAAAGCCATACAATTAATAATGTATATAACTGAAACATAATTTAAGCATTCTCTAAAGCCCGAGGACCTGTCTGTGCACCACCAATCTGCCATAAAAAATCAGAAGGTCATAGCAATTGATTCTGGTGAGCAGAGGAGAGTTTGTGTGCCTACAGTCAGTCTGGAAAAGTGGACAAGGTAAAACCCTGACCACTGCTATTATATGTGTTCCTTTTCGCAGGAATTCATGAGGCTGACAGTGTCGGACATGCTGGTAACATACATCACCATCTTGCTGGGGGACTTCCTACGGGCTTGTTTTGTCCGCTTCATGAACTACTGCTGGTGCTGGGACCTGGAGGCTGGTTTTGTAGGTTACTGTCTCATACACATTCTACACCTAGGTGTTTTAACTGTACTCCTTGATGCTTATAAGTGGACTTATTCTTGTGTATTTCATTTCTTTGGATGCTTAATGCAAATCTTTGCTCTGTGAAGTAGTGTAGTAGTATTAAATCTATACTTCCTTTAAGGGTCCCTTTTGCATTCATAGAAGCAGTTCTGTCTTTTCTTAGTGTGACTTTCTTATCTAGGAGGCTGTAGGGAAAGGTGGACCATGCACTCAGTGCTGAGCAGATGATTGGTGGAGAAATGTCTGAGCAGTGTTAAGTTCATCAGGGAGTCAGAAATCCTAGGATGGACATGAATGTTTTAGAAGGTCCTGGAACACACCAGGAACACAATAACATTGTCCTGTCTTCTGGATTATTCTTTGAGAAATTTCTTTTAACTCTTATTCCCTCCACTTAGGACACTCCTATACCCAGATGGTAAACTGCTCACCCTAAACAGGTGCCACTTCCTCTCTACAGTGATCTATGATCTGCCAGGACCTCTGGCCACTCATTTGCTCTGTATGTCTCTCTTCCATACTTCATTGCCCTACCTATCTGTCACTGGTTTTTCTTGGGGAGGGATCCTGATGACAGGCTCCCTATCTTGGTTTCCTATGTAGCCTTCATCCTGCTCCACTGAGGGTGCCCAACAGGTAAAGGCTCCAGTACAGGTTTCTGTCACATATTGTGCTTTTAGTCCCCATCTCAGTTTTAAACAAACCTACTCAATTCCTCTTCAGCCCGGAGAAGACTTCATAACAGTGTCTAAGAATGTGGATGAAAGAATTTTATGCTCAAAGAGGATGACATCTTTGGTAAGAAGACAGAGCATTGCTAAGATGTCCTCATATTAATTTACAAGTTCAGAAAGATCCTAAAATGATTTAAAAAATAAGCATCTGGGAATATATCTAAGAAAGAATTTAGAAAGAAGAGTGAAAGGGACTAGACTTACCATTATATTAAAATATTATGAAGTTATAACTATGACTGGTATGAGGGAATACACAACATATCAATAGAACAGAATAGATTGTCCAGAAATAGACACAATCAATAATGGAATTTAGTTTATGATAAAGCGGCCTTTCAAATCAGTAGAAAAAAGAAGGATTGTATAAAAATGAAATGGAGGGTGGGAAGGGACAATATCGCTCATTCATTTCACCTAGGTAAATTAACTGCAGGTGAATCAAAGTTTTAAACATCACTAAAATGAAATCATATATTTATGACAGAAAGCATACATAGGACTGGGGCCATGCTCAAATGGTAGAGCCTAAGAAGCTCAAGACCCTGATTCCAAACCCCGTACCACCAGAGTAAAAATAAAAGTAAGAATAAATAAAAGAAGGTATATATAAACTCATAATCTTGGGGTGAGGAAGATTTTTCTAGGCAACATACAAAACCCAGTACATTTGTTTTTTTTTTTTTTTAATTAAGGTCCCAAGATTTAGCCCTCAAGACTTTTGGGTTCTGCATCTTTCCTCTTTTGTTCCATGCTTTTTTTTGGCCTTCCTTTCTCTCTTTCCTAACTCTCATTCCTCCTCCTCTAGTCTTGTTATCCTTCATCTCCATTTCTGGAAGACAAATCAGGAAGCACGTGTAAACGTGCTTCACGAGGACCCCAGCTCCTCAGCACTCACAAACTTCATGTTTCAAGTATTTGACAAGTCAGTAAAACTCTGAAAATCTCTATCAGATTGAGCTCTTTCCTTCCTACAAACTGCTCTCAGACTGGAGGACAATGAGATTAGGTTTTTGTTTGTTTTAAAGCTGTTTTTTCACTTGATTCCTTAATTAATTGTTTGTATTTCATTATTTGTTAGATTTGCTCCTGGATTATAATTTCAAGGTAAAATTTCTGATTACAACATGGATAAAATATTCTCTTAGTGGGTAAGGTTCTCCCAAGAACAAAAGACCAGACTGCAGGCTCTAAAAAAAAAAAACTTACATTTTTATTTTAAAAGTTTCAGCTTTGAGGACCTCAAAATATTTCTTTGAAAGTCAAAAACATATTAAAGAAACAGAATCCTGAGCCTAAGGTTCCTTTCTGGTTACCAAAGCAGGCTCTTTGGGACAGAGTGACCTTGGCTTGGCCAGTTAGCTGATAAAAGTCTTGCTGATACCACCTAACATATTCTCTCTCTCTCTCTCTCTCTCTCTCTCTCTCTCTCTCTCTCTCTCTCTCTCTCTTCTTCTTCTTCTTCTTCTTCTTCTTCTTCTCTCTCTCTCTCCCTCCCTCCCCCTTTCTCTCTCCCTTTACCTCTTTCTCCTTTCCCTCACCAGCCCTCATATGCTGAGTTTGATATTAGTGGAAATGTGCTGGGTTTGATCTTCAACCAAGGAATGATCTGGTGAGTTATCCATTTTATCTGAAGATCACCTAATTTGGAGAGAAATTAGAAACCTAGAATCCCAGGCTTTGCTTGGAAGAGACTAGAAAAATCACCTTGCTTTCTGAGGTCCCTCTTTCACATGATAAAAATACAGGGCAGGGCTAGGTGAGAACCAGGATAGTTTCTGGCTCATCCATGTGCTACCATGAAAGTAGAAACAGAGAGAGAGAAAGAGAAAACACAAAAAGAAAGGAGGGAGAGAAGGAGAAAGGACAAGAAAGAAAAAAAGGGAAGGAAGGAGGTAAAATAAAGAGGAGGGAAGGAAGAGTAAACGAGAGAAAGAAGAAGGAGAGAGTGAGCAAAGGAGAGAAGGAAGGAGGTGAATGAACTAAGGAACTTCTTCCTTTGGAGAGAGAGTGAGAGGACATGGCATAGCTGCAGCCAAAGACATTTGAGATGCCAAGGGGGCTCCGCAAGTCACTGTCCACCACAGAGAAGTGGAGCAGAGACCATGTAACTTGCTGCTGCCTAATGGCAAAGCAGTGGTGAAATCCTGACCAGCACCCATGTCAATAATGCTCAGAGTGTCCTACTGTCCTGAGGACCGAATGGCTCTGACTGGGTGACAAATGTCCTCAATAAATGGGAGGCCCCTGCCCTCTGGACCTGCAGGGAAGCAGATTGGCCATTTCCTTCTATCAGAACTTCCCTCGCCTTTCTTGCTCCCGGGCCAACCGGGTGTCTGGTTTCTGCCCTTCCAGGATGGGCTCCTTCTATGCTCCAGGACTAATGGGCATTAACATCTTTCGCCTGCTGACCTCCATGTACTTCCAGTGCTGGGCAGTGATGAGCAGCAACGTCCCCCACGAGCGTGTTTTCAAAGCCTCCCGATCCAACAACTTCTACATGGGCCTGCTGCTGCTGGTGCTCTTCCTCAGCCTTCTGCCGGTGGCCTACACCATCATGTCCCTCCCGCCCTCCTTTGACTGCGGCCCGTTCAGGTGCAGAGTCTTGATTGCCCCAGGGCAGGCTCTCTTGAGGCAGTCTGCTCACGGGACCTGGCTCAGATTCCAGTTCTGGTTTCATGTCAGTCTGTAAAAGGCCATGGAGTGCTGTTCAACAGCATTTTCTACAAGGACGGAATGTTCTACCTCTGTCCAATATGGTAGCCACCAGTCACCTGTGGCCGTTAAACACTTGAAATGAGGAACTGGGAAACTTAATTGCTCATTTTATTTCATTGTAATTAATTTAAATTTAAATTTAAATCACATGTGGCTAGCTACATTGGATGGTACAGTTGTAACCTTTTAACACTGAATAATCTACCACCCGTGATTATCTTACCATAGGATAAGTAATGGAAGATATTTTGAAGATGAAATGACTATAAATTTCTAAGTGTCTTCCAGGCATGAAGCAGCTTGACAGAGACTCTTGACTGGGCCACCTACACAAGGCAGAGCACTGTGGGTTCAAGTATAAATTGAACTAGTTTAGGAAGCTGGATATTGCATAAAAAGATCAATAGTTGTGTAAGAAGATAGAATGAGAAATAGTGAGGATCTACTGTTCTCGTTCCAAATGTGTGACCCTCTGAAAACCAGCCCTCTATCTACTCCATAGAAAGGGGTTCTGGGATTAAAGCAGTTTGGAACACATTGCCCCTTGTATCTGCCACCTTTTCACTTAGAAATGTTCAATGCATATGCCTCAACAATCATGCAACAAGACAGCATGTTTAAGCTAGTGTTCCTATTCTTACTGAACATGCATCCCCAGAAAGAAGTGGGGAGAGGCAGGTGAGTAGGGCTCTGTACTGAATTTGTGCTACCCTGAGAGCAAGAACCTCCTCAAGTTGTGCAACCCAGGGCCTCACCCACCCCATTCTAGAGCCCATCCTGCCTACCAATGTGAAGAAGCACACTTTGGGAAATGCTGGTCTGACACTTCTCAGTTTATAAGCCCTGTGGGTGGTGGAGCCCAGAGGAGATGTGCAGGAGTATTCCTGCCAAACAGGTTCATGAAGAAGGAAGGGGGTATCAGTCTAGGTGGAAGGCATGTGCTCAGCTGTAGAAAGCTATAGACACCAGGCTGAAGAGAGAGCCAGGTGGGAGAAGCCTCAGTTGGTTTCCTTCCAAGCAAGGTTTGGAGGGCTTGGCCTGGGTGCAAATGCTAACACCACTTTTCTCAGGTTGCCTACCTGTGCTCAGGAAGGATACCAGTGAGTAGGCCCATGCCCGGTCCTCACCATCTATGCCTCCTTTTGCCTCATCTGCTGCCCTGAGAGGCCCTGAAAATCTACACCCAGATCACAGAGGAAGGAACCTGAAAATGAGGGAAGGTTTCCTGCAAGGAAACCTCCAGGCCTTTCCTGGAGCTCCCAACTGAAACGTCACACACATACACACACTCAAAGGAAACATGGCTGCCACCTTCTTCCTGTTACTGGTCTGATCAAAACTCGACAGTGGGGCTGGAACATTCACAAATGTCCTTCATTTGCTCAAAGTCTTTACTCAAAGGTCACCTTCTCAAAGAGGCCTTTCCTGGAGCTCCCAACTAAAATGTCACACACACACACACACACACACACACACACACACCATTGTTCCTGCTGATTATCCTCTAACATGCTACATCTTTGCTTATTTATCTTGTCTATTGTCTTATTCCCCACCAGGACAAAATCTCCTTGAGAGCATGGGTTTTGCTTCCTTTCTCACTGTTTTGTATCCGGTGACTGGAAGAAAACACCTGATTTATAGTCAGTGCTAAACTATACTTATTACTTCACAGAAATTCAGTTGTATAGGGAGGGGCTTAGAACTTGGACCACATCAAATGCCTACACAGGCCGGACAGGCAACATAGACGAGTAAGATGGGCAGCATGGCATAGCATATGGTTGTAAAGAGAGGTTGGTAAACTAGACTATGGAACCTATCCCAGACCACCACCTATTTTTGTAAATAAAGTTTTATTGGAACACAGTCACATCCATTTGCTACATGCAGTCTGTGTTTGCTTCCTCATTATAACAGCAGAACTGTGTAGTTGCAGCAGAGACCATCTGGACCACAAAACCTGAAATTTTTATCATCTAGCCCTCTCAGAAAAAATTTGCCAGCCCCTGACTTAGGGAAAATAGATTCTAGATGCTCTGTCACTCACCAGCAGGATGACCTCGAGGAAGTTGCTTAGCTCTCTGCACCTCAGGTTCATTGTTGTAAGATGGAAACACTGGTACTGTTTACTTCGTAGGGTTGTTATGAGGATTTAGTTGTTGTTACTTGTGAGCACTTAGAGGATTGTGCTGCTCATATCTGTGCTGTTATGTGGTAAGCCATATCTGTGTCCCACCCAAGTTCAGGACAATGGGTGCTCACCTCCATCCATCTGATGGTAATCAGAAACACAGGTCCACTATTAGCAGATGTTCCATGTTTCCACAGGTATCTGGACATTTATTTGATTTTGTTTTGTTTGGTTTTGGTGGGACTGAGGTTTGAACTCAGGGCTTCATGCTTGCAAAGCAGGTGCTCTACCATTTGAGCCACACACAACTGTAGTCCATTTTGTTCTAGTTATTTTAGAGCTGGGGTCTTTCTAACTATTTGCCTGGAATGGCCTCAAATTATGATCCTCCTGATCTCAGACTCCCAAGTAGCTAAGATTACAGCGATGAGCCTGTAAATCATCTAATATTTTTATTACAGCAATCAATTCAAGTTTGAAAATAACACTATAACAACCCAAAGAACAAATTTGTGAACATGGACTACAGCATTTCACCTGTATTTCCTCAAAGTTAGGCACACAGATCCACAGTGTCTGGCCTGAATCACACACAGTAAGGTAGTGGTGAGAGAAGTTTGACCACAGGCTCAGGCTTTTTCTGTGGTAGATGAACTAAGAATTAACTAGACATCTGGAGTCAGTTTAGAGAAGTCATTTGGGACATTCACCATACCAAGCCAGGCTGATTGATCGCTTCTATATGAGTGGTAGCATTCAGCACTCAAGAATTCTAAAATTCTTCAATCATTAATTCACTTTTTTGGGGGAGGGTTGTACTGTGGTTTGAACTCAGGGCCTTGTGCTTACTAGTCAGGTGCTCTACCACTTGAGTCTACCCAGTCTACCCAGACCTGTTTATTCCTGTGCCAGCCTGGACCTTGATCCTCCTATTTACTATTCCCACATAGCTGGGATGACAGGCTCCTACCATCTCCCCCAGCTTTTTATTGGTTGAGATGGAGTCTCACTAACTTGTTCCCAGGCTGATCTCAAACTGCAATCCTCCCAATTTCAGCCTCCCAAGTAGATAGGATTACAGTCATGAGCAAGCAGTCACCGTGCCTGGTTTTTTAAGGGAAGAGGAAGAGCAATCCTAGGCAGCATGGAAGACAAGGAAGAACTACAGATGCCAGCCCCACTATGTAACTCCTGGGAGAGAAGCAGCAGATTATAGCTGCTGATATAGGTCCAAACTCATTTCAGTCTATGTTTGTTTTGCCCAAATCTAATTCTGTTACTGGCAAGGTAGACAAGGAATAATTTTAATTTACTTTCCCTTCTCTCTCTGGATTTATTGAAATTCTACCAACAGTCCTAGTAGTTGGCCAACAGGAGGAAGGGAAAGAGGAAGAAAGATGCCAAGGACTCTGATAATCTTCAAGATGACCACAGTGAAGTCAGACAGAGGTGGTAATATGGGGGTCCCTAAGGTATCTTGAATGCCTAGTTTGTGACAGGCTTTGCATGTGGCATGTATTTGATCCTATGATGACACTGTGAGATGGGAAGCATTATCTGTACCAAGGAGCAGCTGACTTTGTCTGTAAAGGGCCTGATAGGAAATATTTTAGGCTTTGCAAATTACTAAGGTTTGAGTATGTCCTGTCCCCTCCAAAGTTTGTGTTGAAATTTGATTGCCATCATAGGAGCTTAGGGAAACAGAGATTTAAGTTGTTAAGAGAGATTCATTCCTTCCTCTCACGAGACTAGTGAGGTAGTGAGGGAGTTCTCACCCTCACAGGACTGGATGAGTTACTGTGAGAGTAGATTAATATGAAGTGAGTCTGCCCGTGTTTTGCCTCTTCTACATGCACCTGCTTGCTCTTGCAATTTCCATCATGAGTTATAGCAACAAGAGACCCAAAATCACAAATGTCGTTATAAGAGGGAGGCAGAGGGAGATTTGACAACATAAGAGTAGTAAGTGATGAGACCATGGAAGCAGAAGGAGGCTTGAAGAGTCTGTGCTGTTGGGTTTGAAGATGGAAAAGGGGACATGAGCCAAGGGATACAAGGAATGGAGCTCCAGAAGCTGGAAAAAGCAAGGAAATACATTCTCACAGCCTCCCTCCAGAGAGGGAGCTCTGCTGACACCTTGATTTCAGCCCCATGAAACCAGTTCAGACTTCTGGCCTCCATAACTATAAAGGAATAAATTTGAATTGTTTTAACCCATCCATGTGACAGTTTGTTACAGCAGCCACTGGAAACTAAAACACTACCTACTTCAATGACAAGATAGTCCACACTCAACTTTGACTTAAAAGCATAATATTTGAAATCCACATTTTCTTGTTTTTACATGATAGTTATGAACTAGTCATAAAAATAAATTAAATGTCCCAATATGGTGATATGTGTGGCACTCAAAATGCTGTCATGTTATAACTGCATCCACAAATGGCCACTGGTGCAACTGCTCATCTCTGTCATTACAGGACAAAATCAGTCACAGACAATACATTAGTGAATGAACATGGCTGTGTTTCAATAAAACTTTATTTACAGACACTGAAATTTGAATTTCATATTTCAATTTTATATGTCACAAAATATACTTCTTTGATTTTTTTTCCCAACTACTTAAAAATGTAGCTCTTAGCTCACAGGTCATATAAAAACAGATAGCAGTCTGAATTTGTTCCTATATCATTGTGTATCAACACTGATCTATACTTTCACAAGAGATAAATGAAGCTGCTAGTTGCAACATTTTGGTGGGCACTTGTAGCTTAATAACATCATACCTTGTATTTTATCCTCTAAACAATTTTCAGAAGCAAATACTATTATTTCGCTTATCATACCATATTATGGCACGTTAGTATATACCATATTGTCCATATATCTCAAGAGAGAGAGGAAGCTAGAGCAAAAATTTTTCAATATCGTGTCCAAAGATATCAAATCTCAGCATGTCCAACCGAAATTCCTGTAATGATGAAAACATCCATATATCTGCTTTTCTAACACAGTAGCTACCATCACACTTGAAGAGTGTGGCTAAGAATTTTTATATTCTTTCTAATTGCCACATTTGACAGTACAGCTCTAGTGGGGAGAGCCAGGGTATGAGTACAGCCACAAAGAGAAGGAATAAATCATTTACAGTGTCCCATAGCTAATAAAGGGGAGAACAAGGACTTAACCCAGGATCTCTGAACCCCTAAGGTCACTTTTTAGCACTAAAATTATCAATTAAAAGCCACCAGTATCCAGGAGTCTCTGGACAGCATTTGGGACGTTGATCTTCATGATTCTTAGGCATTTGAAGGAAATAAAAATTATGACTGTGATTAATACAGAAGCCTATGTTGGGCAATCCAGCCTCCTGAAGACTCACCATGGGTATGTTTGAGAGGCACTGTGAAGTTTCCATCACATCAGCATCTGGAGCTCTGTTTCCATTGCTAGGCACCTCAGAAGAAATTCCACGTAGGTTTTATAGTACACCATTAGGGTAAATGAGAAATCCAGGCATGGTGGTACACACCTGTAGTCCCAGCTATTTGGGAGGCTGAGGTAGAAGGATCACTTGACTCAGGAGTTTAGTGCCAGCCTAGGCAACTATCAAGACCCTCTCTTTTAAAACAAACAACAAAAAAAATGGGAAAATTCTTTTCTTTCTTTCCCTTGCTAAGGAAGAAAACATAGAAGACCATTGCTATTTGAGAGTTTGTGAGGTACCAAGGGCAGGAAGCTGGTGAGCTCATATGTAGCCCCTCATTTGGAGCAGAGCTCTGGTTCTTCCAGGAAAGCAGTGGCAAGTGGCAGCATTGGAATCATGGGGACATGGACCAGATTTTGTATGCTATATGAGCTTACAGCATGCTGTAATGTATCCTCTCCTCTTTCCAGCGGGAAAAACAGAATGTACGATGTCCTTCATGAAACCATAGAAAATGATTTCCCAACCTTCCTGGGCAAGATCTTCGCTTTCCTCGCCAATCCAGGCCTGATCATTCCAGCCATCCTGCTGATGTTGTAAGTTAGCCAGGGCCCATGGCTCTGCCACATGGAAACCTCCCAGTGCACTTGAGAGGGAAGGTCCTTCTGCTTCATCCTCTTAGTCTGAATTCCCCAGAAGCAGTCCTAGGACAAAGATTCAAATGTAAGTAGTTTATCAGGGACAGGGTCAGGAATTGAGACAGGAAAGATAAAGGAAAGAGTGTGGCTACCTCTGTGGATGGCTCTACCTGAATCCTACTGGGGAACTCAGGGAGATTATGGGTCTCACCTTTGGGTGAGGGAGATGGGGTACTTATAAACCACTGCTCATCTGTCACTGAGAGCCACTGGAGTTGGCTTTCCCTCAAAATTGGGGTAGAATGGCTTCAAGGGGTGGGAAGTGAAGGGGAAGCTTCTGGCATGGAGACAAAGGTATGGCAGTTGCAAGTCTTTCAGGGAAAAATAGGATCCAAGGGATATGGGTGGACTCTGATAGTATTTTCAACAACCTCCAGAAGGTTCACCAGAAATACCAAAGACCTCTGGGCCCTGACTATCTCAGAAGGTTGAGAGTGTTATGGTTTGGATATGAGGTGTTCCCCACAGCTCATTGTTGAAGGCTTGGTCTCCAGCTGCTGGTGCTACTTTGGGAAGTCCTGAAAACTTTAGGAGATGGGGCCTGGCTGGAGGAAGTGAGTCTGCGGATGAGTCCTCCACACACATGGTGGCTCAGTCTGATCCTGCTGGACCCACAGCCTGACTCCACTAAGCCCCTTGTGCCTTGGAGCTGTTGGTTCATTCGTCATTGTTCGCCCTGACAACTGTTAAAGCACCGAGAAAGGTGGTGGGTTTGATGTTCCCTACACTAGCCTACTGCTAAGATTGGTGTTCAAGGAAGAACTAGGTGAGGAAGAAATGAAGGCAGGAAACAAGTCTTAGATTTGAATTGCCATCATCAAAAAATGTGCTAGTGAAAATATTAGTACTTTATCCCTATAAAAATATACCTTGGGGTCTGGAAGCATGCCTAGCAAGTGTGGGGCTGTGAGTTCAAACTCTAGTATCTCAAAAACAAACAAAAAATGTACTTTGGGGCTGAGGTTGTAGCTCAATGATAGAGCACAAGCATGTGCTTAGCATGCACGAGGCCCTAAATTCAATCCCTAGCATAAATAAATAAATAACAAAAAACCCAAAGATACATATCATAGCATGCTTTTAAAAAATTACAAAATATTTCCAACATACAGAATAGTACAGACAACCATGTATACTAGCACAAAAGTAAACAGATGTTAACATTTTTCACTATTTGCTTCAGGTCTACCTTTATTTTTTATTAAAAGTAAGCCCACTCAACCCTCCTATGTCCTTCCCTTTCCCTATGTGGGGAGAAAGTTATGGAAATCCCATGATTCTGAGGGCCTGGACTTGAGGCTCTCAATTCCACTTGGCACCAAACCCTTGCCAGGATGCAGTTTCTGGAAGCAGGTATCAGTTCTTACAGACCCCACCTAGCAGTTTGCCTCCCTGTAGGGCAGGGAGGAAGCTGTAGAAATGCCATGAGGCCGAGGGTTAGGGTTCTAAGTACTGCCTGGCAGCAAATCCCTGCTGGGATACAGTTTCCTGAGGTGGGTCTCAGTGCCTTCACACCCTGCCTAGAAGTTCACTTCCATGTGTAGGAGGGAAGCTATGGAAATCACATGGTTCAGGGGTGCCTGGGCTCAGGCAGTCAGCACATGTACCCAGGAGGTAGGTCCTGGAGGCCACAGGCTCCATGCTTTGTTTCTATCATGACCCTCAGGCAACAAGACTCACTCCTTACTAGGGACAGTGGAGCCTCTGCCACCATGCCCTTTGCTGCCTGAGCACCCTGCTGATTAACCATCTCAGCAGGACCAGGTCAGATCTTCTCCCTTTCTACAACCTCCTCTCATGACCATCTCCCACCCAGACTGTGGCAGGGTGCCCCAAGACTCCCTGAACCTTGCTGTTTCTTGTTTTCTAGTTCCCAGAGTAGTTCAGTCTCACTAGACCCTCCCTCAAGATGGTGCCTTGCTATAGCTGTCCAAGATAAGGGGAACAACAAAATGTCTTTTTTTGCTAAGGCTAGCCTTCCGCACCAGAGCAATCATAGTCTCACCAAATTCCACACTGCGTTTAAGTCTTCTGGAAAGTGTGGGATTATCCTGTAGATAGAACTGCCAGTCTGTCACTTGGGCCTTCTGGCTTATGTTATCCTTGAATCCTGGGCTTGCCTCCCCCACCCCTTTGTGCTATTACTGCAATACAAATTACATCTTTATACATTGAATCCTACAGGAGAAAAAAGAAAGTTACAAACAAAGACTACCCTTATATTTACCTATGCAGTTACCTTTACCTATGCTCTTTATTTCTTCATTTAGATTTGAGTCCCTGTGCTGATGGAGTGGCTCGAGTGGTAGAGCACCTGCCTACCAAGTATGAGGTCCTGAGTTCAAACTCCAGTACCATCAAAAAAAAAAAAATAGATTTGAGTCCCTGACTAGTGTCCTTTCGTTTCAATCTGAAGGATTCCTCTAGTATTTCTTTTACATAAAGTCTTTTATTGCTGAACTCTCTGTTTTGTTAGGGGAGTATGTTCATTTCTTCTTTGTTTTGAAGGGCAGTTTTGCTGGATGTGGAATGCTCAAGTTGAAAACTCTCTTTCAGCACTTGGAATACATGATAGCAGTGCCATCTAGCCTCCATGGTTTCTGATGAAAAGCCTGTTAATCTTTTTGAAGATGCCTTGTATGTGATGAGATGCTTTCCTCCTGCTTCTTTTCATATTCTCTAGTTGGCTGTGTCTTCTTATGGCTTACTGTGATGTCTAGTTTATCCTTGAAGCTTATTGAACTTCCTTTATAGATTAAGATTCTTCATAGCTGTAGGGAGTTTTCAGCTATGATTTCTTGCAATATTCTTTCTGACTTTTCCTCTCTCTCCTTTTCTTCTGGGATTCCCATTAGGCATATATTGTTATGTTCAATGTTGTCCAGTGGGTGTTATTTTACTTCATTATTTTTTCTGTCTGTTCCTTAGACTCAATTGATTCCTCCTTCTGTCAAATTAAACATATTGTCGAGCACCTGTAGACCTGTAGGAATTCTTTCTTTTTAGTTATTGTACTTTTCAACTCCAAATTTTCTATTTGGCTCTTTTATTAATGACTTTGATGGTCTTTATTTTGACATCAAGTTTGTACTTATCTTTTAGTGCTTTAGACATAGCTGCCTTTACTTCTTTGAATATTTTAAGGTAACTGATTTAAAGCCTTTGTCCAGTAATTATACTGTCTGGGTTTATGCTATAGTTTGGATCTGGCTTGGTCCCTAGCTTGGTGCTGTTGGGAGATGGTAGAAGCTTTAAGAAGAGGAATATAGTAGGAGGTCTTTTGATTATTGGGGGCATGTCTTAAGGGGATGATAAGACCCCAGCATCCCCTTACTCTCTCTTTTGATGTGCCAGCCATGAAGTAAATGCTTTTGCTCCACTACACATTCAAACTGTGATGTACTGACTCATCACAGACCCAAAAGCAATTTGGCCAATCATGGACTGAAACCTCCAAAACTGTGAGCCAGAATAAACCTTTTCTTTGTATAAGTTGATTATCTCAAGTATTGGTTTCAGTCACAGAAAGCTGCCTAACCTCTCTCCTTCAGGGACAGTTTCTGTTAACTATCGTTCCTGTTTGTATGGACCATACTTTCTTGTTCCTTTGCATGTCTCATTGGTTTTTGTTGAAACTGGAAATTTTAAGTATTACATGCAAACTCTGAAAATCAGCTTTTACCCACTTCCTAGAATTATGTAGCTTTTTAGTTTATATAGTTCTTTTTTTTTAGTGTATATATATTCTTTTTTTTTTTTAGGACTGGGGTTTGAACTCAGGGCTTCATGCTTGAGCCATGCCTCCAGTCCATTTTTCTCTAGTTATTTTTGAAATGGAGTCTCTCAAACTATTTGTCTGGGCTGGCCTTAAATCACGATCCTCCTTATCTCAACTTCCCAAGTATCTAGGATTACAGACTTTCATGAAACACTGGCTCCCAGCAAGTTGTTGCTTCTTGTTGTTATTGTTGTTGTTTAGTTAGTGACTTTTCTAAACTGATTCTTTAAAGTCTGTATTATTTGTTGTGTGTGGCTACTGAAGTTCATGCTCAGTTAAGCTTACTGACTAAACAAAGTTTCTTAGGTGTCTGGAACCAATAAATCTCCCAATAATTATATTGTATATTGGGGCTCTGTATGTATGTTGGGGTATGCCTTCAACATTCAACCTTATTGCATCTTACAACTCTACCTTAGCCTTTAATCCATGCTTTTGCAAATCCTCAAAGTTAGCCAGAGCTGAGAGCTAAGAGCCTTCTCATGTCTTTCTTGGGCATGGGCACAGCCTGGGCATGCACCGACCCCTGACCATCATGCTTCTAGGAAAATGTCAATGCTTTCTAGAGCCCCTGTTGAGCACCTCAGTCCTCAACTTCTCCTGTTAAGCTTCTTGGTTAGTCTACTGTTTGCCCTAGTATCCAACACCTCACACAGCCATGAGGTCCAACAATTGCCTCCTATTGCTTCTGACAAACTCTCAGAGAAAAGGCTGTTGACATTGGTCAGGCTCTGAGCCAGGTAAATGAAAAACAGCCTATGAGTGTCATCTTCCAGGGAGCCACTGGATAAATCAAATAATGACAATTCTATGGAAACAAGGATTTGAAGGATTTGAACCCCATTCCACTCGCTCTGGTGAAAGGCCAGGCTACTGATTTTCACCATGATTTTGGGCTGTTGTTTTTCAAACTTACTGCAAAATTAGATGGGGAGAGAGAAATAAGGCAACTTCAATTTTGAAAAGCTCACTGTTGTTACTGAGATTCAGCTGTCTTCTTGAAAATACCCTGAAAACCTTTAGGGTTTTAAAAAAGTTGATTTTTTTTTTTTGAGACGGGGTCTCACTAGGTAGCCCAGGCTGGCCTTAAACTTGTGGTCCTTCTGACTTAGCCTCTCAAGTATTGGTATTAAAGGCATGGACCATTACACCTGGCCTGAAAAAAGTTGATTCTAACCATTTTTTCCAGTGTTCTCATTGCTTTTATGAAGGAGACAGTTTTCAGAGGTTCTTACCATCACATTTTGCTGACATCTCCATTTAACTTAGCGTTGGCGAATCTGTAAAGATTTTGTTAAAATCTTCCCTTTTTGAGCATCATCCTTGTTGTTCCTTAACCATGTCTCTTTGTCTCTGCCTGTTTATCAGTTTTCTAAGGAGTAGTTCAAGAAACAGCTCTATTGCTTCTTATCAGAACTCCCTTTAACTATGAAGGAGTCAACCTTTCCAGAGCCTGTGGTCAGTTTCTTGGCTGCTGCTCCAGGGCTGTCATCCTGGTGGGGGACTGGGACTCCATACTCTGAGGTAGCAGTTCTTCCCCTCCAGAAGCTTTCTGGATGTGCATACAGACTAACAGGTATGCCAGAGCCCTACAGGGACCATGATGAACACAGAGTCCTTTCATTTGCTCATCTATTCATGTAATACCCATGGTTGAAAGTCTGCTCCGTGCCTTGAACACTGCCACGGCCAGCAGCAAACATTTGCACAGCATTTTACACTCTCCATCTCAAGAACTCTTCCAGTTCTGGCAGGACAGGAATGACATGACAGTGATAACCTGAACTTCACTGTGACCTCCTGAATAAATTATGCAACCTAGACACCAAACTTGACCCTTGAAAGCAGTAAGGAGAAATGCTAAATTTAAAATCAAACAAACAAAAAACACCTCAACAGGAATTTTTTCCACCATTTGCTGGTTGTGTAATCTTGAGCAAAACAAGTTATTCCTCTGACCTCTGGTACCTTTCTAATGAATAGGTTATTAGGAAAGGTGAAGAGGGCTAGCACAGAGTAGAAGCCTTACAAAACAGACATCACCTGTCCTCCATTCTCTCCTCCACTTGTCCATAGTCTTGTGAGTCCTTGCTTTGGGAGGCTCACCTGATAGCCTCAGATCCACAGTTTGCTCCAAGGACAAAGTGGTTCTTCTTCTCTGGCTAAAGATAGCACTACTGAGGAAGATATAGTGACCCAACCCTGAGGAGAAAATCTCAGAAGACTCAAGCCGAAGCAGCTGAGGCTTAAGATTCATGGAGGAAAGTTACTAATAATGATGGACCTAAAAATTCACAGGCAACAAATGATAAAACATCCAACCTGGGAAGCACTCTGGCTTATATTCCCTTCCTCTCCCCAAATAGTACAGTCTAGGTCATAGCCCTAGATCATAGGTTCTGTGGGAAAAAAGCCCAGACTGTCAAAGGACACCAGCCACCCAGTCAATCAATGGGAGCTGGACTGTGAAAATCTTAAGTCCAGACATGTCAATGCCCCCTGGGCAGGGAATCTTCAGGACATCTGCAGTTATTTTTCTAGGCAAACTTGGAGCATCTGTCTCTCTTCTCTCAGGACTTATAAAGATTATAGAAAGAATTTTGGCTTCAAATGTGAGTTTCAAGGAATATTAAAGGGTGGGATGACATTGGACAAATTTATTTAACTTCTCTGAATCCCTAGATTGTAAACATGGAAATCATCCTCCCTACTTCATGGAATATTCGTCAAAACCAATGAGATTTGTGTGTGTGGGGGGGGTGCACATGCCACATAGACTGACATAAGGCGGGTGTCCAGGAAACATAACCAGCTTCTTCTGTAGACAAGAAACTGCCACTCTCCACCTCTTCAGATTTGCCAACCTTTAATAAGCATCCTCAGAGCTAGAGGTGTATAGGTCATGCCACACTCTATAAAATGGAGAATAGATAGGGGTCTAGGACCCTCTCCATGTTGTGAAAAGAACCTGGGATATAGGGCCTCCCCCAACCCTACTAGGAAAAGCACTCAGCTCTTGTCATTTTCAAAGATTCCCAAACCATAAAAGGCATTTTTTTTTCTCTTACAGCCTGGCCATATACTACCTGAACTCAGTTTCAAAAAGCCTTTCCCGAGCTAATGCCCAGCTGAGGAAGAAAATCCAAGCGGTGAGTCTATGGAAAGTTTCATCCTAGAAGGTAAAAAGATGTCATGATTTTGTTTCTTGTTAATTTGTTCTGTGATCTCAGTTGTATTATCTCAATGGCTTTCTTCTAATCCAAATTTAAAAATATCTATATTATATGAAGTAGCCTTGTGAGATTCAACAGCATGCATTTATATTATGAGGCTTTTTAGGAATCCATAATAGAAATGACAAATTTTGAGTATTGCTAGAGCACAGGAGAAATCCAAAGGCTCAACCAATGTTGATTCATAAGTCCCGTGCCTACAATAATTCCTGCAGATTAAAACTGATATCAGAAGCAGCTGAAGGTATAACTCAGTGGTAGGGCATGTGCTTAGCATTTGCAGGACTACGGACTCAATCCCAAGCATCAAAAACATTAACAGTATAGCTCCTAAAAGAAGTGTTGTCAAAACTATAGATTGCTGTGCCCCTTAGCCTATGACATCTTCTGAGTTCCCTGGACACATGGGCAGCCTGTCTCAACAATCCAGATGACACCCTGATTTCTGACTGCTTGCTGCCAAAACACACCCCCCCTAACAGTCAGACCCCAGCCCTCTCTGAGCCCTGTCCTCCTTGCTTCCTTTGTCTCTCTTCTGGAACCAAGTTTATGGGTCTTATTGCTGGTTCCCCACCCATCCTTCCTTCTGTTAACCTCATAATACTCCTGTCCATATGTACAGGAAAACACTGAAAAATAGGATCAGAAGATTAGCTGTTCCTTCAAGTGCTGTGCACACCTGAGTGTCTCAGGCCACACTCTCCAATTAGCTGTAGACCAATAACAGACAGTTGAAGGTCATCAGCAAGAACTGAGAACACAGTCCTGCTCTCTACCTCTCACCACCTGGGGCTTTGAGCTCAAACACCCATGTTCCTGACCAGGACCAACAGTTCATTTTTTTCCTGCAGCTCCACGAAGTTGAGAAGAGCCACAAGTCTGTCAAAGGCAGAGCCAGAGAGTCAGAAGACACACCTAAATGCAGTTCCAAAAATGCCACCCAATTGCAACTCACCAAGGAAGGTAAATATTTTTCCATGGTGATGGCATTTTATAAGGCCATATGGAAAGGTAAAGGGCATATGATGTGAAATTGGATTGATCTTGGGTTGAAATCAGAATGCTGGTAATTATTGGCTATATGAAGTTGGGTTAGTTAATCCAGGAATCATAACACCTACTCTTGGGATGCTGAAGACAAGAGGGGACCGTGCATTCACAGTGCTTAACAGAGTTCCTGGCACAGAGAATGAATCAATGAATACTGGCTGGTAGTAGTAGTTTGCATTATCTAAAAAAAAAAAAAAAAAAAAAAAGTAACACTGGAATGTCTAGAATAAAAGGGTGAGAAAAGGCCACTTAAGTTCTAAAGAAAGTGTCTCAGGGCTTTGAAGGGAGGGAGGAAAGGTCAAGCTGAAAGAGACCATCTCTGTTTTTAAGTTAAACAGTGTCATCCATGCAGTAATGTTGGCCTTGGGTGTGAGAACTAAACAAGATGCCAAGAAATGACTGATACTTTAGGAGTTAGGATTTCTTCTACAAGGGTTCCAATTTCTTAGCAATTTCATTCTATCATTTTCTTTCTTTCTTCCTTTTTTTTTTTTTTTAACAGTACTGGGGTTTGAACTAAGGGACTCATGCTTGTTAGGCAGGCTCTCTACCACTTAAACCTCAATGCCAGTCCTTTTTTGCTTGGTTATTTTTAGGTAAGATCTCATATTTTTGCCCAGGGGTCCACATGAACTACGATGCTCCTCCCTACAACCTCCCACATAGCTGGGAAGACAGGCATGCACCACCATGCCCAGCTTATTGATTGAGATAGGATCTCACTAACTTTTTGCCTGGGCTGGCCTCAAACTGCATTCGTCCTATCTCTGCCTCCTGAGTAGCTGGGATTATAGTCATGAGCCACCACACCCAGCCTCTTATTTATTCTTTTTTTTCATTATTTAGAGAATACTTTATTAGTTTCTATAAGCAAACCCATATAGATAAGACCTTACATATTTCTTATTTATTCTTTATTATTATTATTGAACATTAATTAGAATAATACTAGCTGCTGTACCATACAGGCCCAAAATACCTAATGGCTCAAGCACAATGAAAGTTTACATCTTGAGGCTGAGGACGTGGCTCAAGTGGTAGAGCACCTGCACAGCAATTGTGAGGCCCTGAGTTCAAAGCCCAGTACTGCCAAAAAAAAAAATTAAAAAAAACAGAAACTGGGTGTTTCCACTTGAAAATCCCCTAGATGGCCACAAGTAGAAATGTAGAAACTTGACTCCTATCTTTTGACTCTGCCTGCATCCAGTTTGTACAAGGTGGGGAGCCTAGAGGACACAGCTGGAAGTGGTGCACATCAAAGCCTGCGACTCTGTCATGGGCACACCCATCCACAAGGGAGAATTAGTCTCAAAAGAAGAGGAACTAGGTTTGGTGAAAAATAGGCCAATCACTGTCCCTAGCTTGGAGTTTGAGGAAGGGGAAAAAACATGTACATGAAAGAGCTGGAAACTGTATCTGATTTCAAATAGTCTGCACAACCCTTTCCTCTCGATCATTTTCTTTGACCCTGAGAAGCTGTTATTGTTCTGATTTTATCATCTATAAATCTAGGATAAGAGCTCTAGCGTAGGCCAGAGTTCAAAGTCTTACTCCCCAGCCAGCAGACCACATTCCTCTAACAGATCTGTTCATGCAAATGGTAGGCATGGTGGCCCCAGACCCCGGAGGGTCTGAGCTCTCATCACCAAATGGGACTAAAGTCTATATATATTGCAAAGCTCCAAATTCAAGCTATATAAAATCTCTCACATCCTCATTCTTATCTTCTTTTTCCAGAGCCCACACCTCATTCCACCAGCCAAAGCCAAACTCTGGACAAGAAAGCACAGGGCCCTGGGACTTCCAGTTCTGCCAGCAGGATCCAGAAGTCTGCCTCCCAGCACCGCCCTGGATCTAGACCCCTGGCAGTCAAACAGGATTCTGGCCAATCCCAGTCTCAGACTCATCCCCCCCGGAGATCAGCCTCCAGAAAGAGTGCTCAGAGGCCTCCCCACTGATGGCTAGGACTCACGGGAGCCTAGGTCCTCGGGATAATCTCAAATGGTGTTCTCTCTCCTCTAGTTTAATATGAGAACTTTGATTACTTAGTCTCAGGTCCTTGTTGGCTACCAGAAGGGAAGGACAATGGCTTTCCCTATCTTTTTGGGGGGGAGGAATTCTGGAACCTTCCCTGCACTAACTGACCTTCCCAATATCTTGCTTCAGACAGCTGTGGACCTCACATGCCAATAGTTTCCCTTAGCTCCAGACTTAGGAAGGAGGGGGCAAGACCATGAAGACCCCACTGATAAGACTATAGACTCTTTCCATGGTGCACTTGTTGGGTCCCACTAAACTGAAGGATGATGCAGAGGGGCCTACTTTTCTGACCATCACCTCTGCCCAAAGGAGATGAGGTGTTTTAAACAGAAGGTTCAAGAAGCAATGAAAATAAAGGTAGCAGCTGGTGGAGTAGCTCAAGTAGTAGAATGCCTGCCTAGCAAGCATGAGGCCCTGAGTTCAAACCCCAGCACCACAAAAATAAATAAATAAATAAAATAACTGTAAATGATCCAAAGTCCATTCACAGTGAACAGGAAGATTAGTGATACTCCAGCACCCAAGCTGAGGGAAACTAATGCCAATTAAGCACAAAAATGTACTGGAGCCTCCTAGCAGCAAGGCAAAGGGCAAGTAGGTAACAGTTCTGCCAGTCTAACTGAAGGAAATCTAAAGATTGCTCAGAACAGAAAAATATCTCATGCCCCAAGTTCTAAAAGGAATTTGATAACCTGCTTACTGCATAAGGGACCTTGAGGACAGTTTCATTGAAGAGTTTTGCAAAGGGTACAATGTCTCTAGTCTCTTGTCTCCAGTGATATGTCCACTTAGGGTCATACTGTGGTTCTACGCAGATTGTCTTCTACTGGGCACAAGTCAGGGAGACCAGACTATTAAGAAGATTTGGCCAGTAAAGAGTAGAAGTCACAGTTTAGAAGTCTTCAACAGCCCTAAATCTTGCAGACAGTTACTTTCTTTCATCTTTCTGTGCACTGAGCAGTGGGGTTGCACGACCAAGGAACCATCTCACACCACGCCTTTGAGCATTCTAAAGAGAGTTTTCTCCCTCAGACAGGTACCCCTACATCACAGCCACCACAAAACCAGGTTTCCAGGAGCTCTCAAGGCTATCTGCCACACCCTGGAATTCAGGCAAAGTCCTGGTGGAAAGAAGATTTTACAGACATTTCATAAGCTATAAAATTAAAATAATTTCCAAGTCCTTTCCAGTTCCTTCCCCTTCCCAATCCAGAGTCAAAACTTCACACAAAATCTGCGATGCAGTGGGAATGGGGCCGTATAACCAAGACAAATTACTTCACCCCAGCCCATCAGGGAAAATGAAAATGTGGTGATGCATGCATCACAGAGAGCCCCCAGATCCAACACTGCCTGAGTGTCACATGCTACCTTCTGGAAGCAAATACCTGGCTGTAAATTTACCTACCTGAGACCTCAACCCAGTAATCCAGGCACTCTAATCCAACTAATCATCACTGAAAGGTGTAAACAGCCACCATCCAGCACCTGGCCTTCAACATTATCTTATCTAGGTATGTCAGCCTGGCAAAGGGAACAAGATTAGGGTAACCTGAGCCATCGGCCTCCCAGTGATTATCATTAGGCCTTGGATGTTTATCAATACAACGAAACACTCACTGCAAATTCAACAAATCACCTGTTCTGATGAAGCATAACTTCATATGAGGGAATATATTTGTTATCTATTGCTGTATACCAAATTATCCCCAAAATGTGACAGCTAAAAATAATAAATATTTATTATGATTACATAGTTTCTGTGGGTCAAAATTCAGGAGTGGTTTAGCTGGTTATTTCTGATTCTGGATTCTGCAGGCAAATTCTCAGTTGGGCTCCAATCATTGGAAGGCTCAACTGGAGCTGAAAGATAACATTCCCAAAATGTCTCACGCCATGACTACTGGCAGAAGCCAGTTCCTTGTTGGCTATTGACAGGAGACCTTGGTTACTGTCCCTCCCTGTGGACCACTCCATATTGCTGTGTCAAAGTCAAATAAAAAGATGGTGGCAAATCTCCAATAAAAGAAATTTTATTTGGGAATAAACAAGAATAGGATTGCAATCTGGGACACAACCTGCACAGGCCAGGTAGACTGTGATACATCTGGAAAATAAAGGAAAGGTTGGGGGTTTTCTTAGAACAGAGAAACCTATGCAAGGTATTGTAAAAGAAACTTCACTGGCGTTTTTGGTACTTGGAGAAGCTGGAAGCACTGATTACCAAGTGGCAGGAGTTATGATGTAAAGCTAATCTTAAAGTCATAGTTACAGTGTCAGTTGCCAAGTAAAAATAGTCTTCAAGATAGGACAGGCTGTTTCATTGGATTAATTTTGTGAGGTAGTTCCTACAGGCATCAGTGACCTGAGTGTTTCCCTTTCTTTTCCATGGTCCCTCAACTCCATTTTAGTAGAGCATAACTGGAATGACTCCATTTTGTTTAATAAAGTTTTCACAGCTGTTTAGATGTCCTCACAATAAGGCACTGGTTTCCCCCAGAGCAAGTGATCTAAGAGGGAGAGCAAGAAAGAACCACAATACCTTTTATGACCTAATCTCAAATCACAACATCAATTCCACTACTTTCTATTCATTAGAAATGAGTCACTAAGTCTAGCTCACACTCAGAGGGAGGCAATTAGGCTTCGCTTCACAAAATGAAGGTTACCAAAGGATTTGCAGACACATTTTAAAAGAAATTTTGACTGAAATAGTTGCAAAACCTCTGTCAAGAAAAATCTAGCCAGGTGTCAGCGGCTCATGCTTGTAATCCTGGCTATTCGGAGACTGAGATAGGGAAGATTAATTTTCAAAGCCAGCTGGGACAAATAGTTCACGAGACTCCATCTCCAAAAAATAACCAGAGCAAAATGAACTGAGATGTGGCTCAAGTGGTACAGCTCCTGGTTTGCAAACACAAAGCTCTGAGTTCAAACTCCAGTTCTACCAAAAAAAGAAAACTTTAAAACATTTTTTTTTTTTAGAAAAATCCACCAGACAATTAGTTACAGTGGCTTCAAGAACCCTTATGCTACAAAAAAAAAATTTGTAATGAGCTATGGTAGAAGAAGAAGGCATCAGTATGAGAGGATGGGTGATATGATGTGGCTTTGTAACTGCGACATGTTTTGGAAAACAGACCAACTGTTGCTATCATCTCTACGTTCTTGGGTTTGACCTCTTAATTCATTCCATCTTAAAATTTATAGATGGGTGTGGTAGCACATGGAGGTGGAGGCAGGAGGACCAAAAGTTCAAGGCCAGACTAGGCTGCATAGCTACATAATGAGACCCTTAAAAAGCCCAGTTCAGCCTAAGGGGCCATCAGGCATGAAAACGAAAACCCCTTCCTTCCTTGCACCTCTCCTTCTTTCTTTACACTCTCCTAAGAGTGATTGGTTTGAACTAGAAAGTCTATTTAACAATTTATCCAAACAAATATAACCTAAGTCTTACTGTTATTACCCTAGTTGGTGTGTGTGTAAAGAAGCTATCTTGATTTTTGCTTCCGGTGAGAGATTTCAAGTAAGCAGTGAAGCAAAATAGTGAAGAGTACAGTTTATTAGAATGAAAGACACTTTCAGAGGTGAAAGTGGGCCATCTCAAAAACAAAGATCAAGAACAATGATCATTTCTACCCCAGCATAGGCTTTCATTGAACCATAAGGAGCTTGGAGCATCAAGTCCCTCCCCAAGACTGCTTACAGGGAGTGACTGACATAAAAGATATGAAAGAATTACATACCCCAATAATCACATGCAATTACTCATGACCACCTAAGAAAAATCAATGGTGGGGGTGGGGGAGTGTCTGCAATTACATTAAAATGACCAAGGTAACTTTTGTTCACTTAAACTGGTTTGAGCCTAGTGGTATGCTTTGGCAGCCTTTACATTCTTTTTTTTATAATCAGACAGGATGATATATGTAACTTTTGTGTAGCAGATTTGGTCCTCAAGATCAGTATGTTGCTAGGATCAAAATTCCTTTGCATTTCCTTGGCTCACCACTTATATTTAACTGCTACTTAACAGGTGCATCCCTTCCTGGAAGGAAATGAAGCAGAAACTGAATTTCATGTGCTGGGGGTTATTTTTGTAGCTCAATCTTTTCACTTCTAATAATCTAAGAGATCAATTTCCACAAAGAGCTCTATTATACATAGAATCGCACAGGAAGTAGGAACAGGCTTTTGATGAAAATCAAGGGAAACACCTGACCTCCACCTCTACTCACACAAACTGGGAGTGGATGCATCAGCCACTCATCAGGGTAGGATACCAACAGAATCCACTATGCCGATGAGCCTTGCTCTGAAGTGCTCATCCAGCCCTGTCCAAAGCTGAGAAGCCAAGTTCCTCTTGCTCTATAAGGGATTTTAAGAAATTTGCCATGCAAAAAGGACATCTGTCTCTTGACCTTGGCAGAAAGAGGAGAAAAAGTTCCCTTTGAGAAGTTCTACTGACAAGGCAGCCCTCATACTGAGGATCTAAATTCTCATATGTACTTTCCAAAAAAATCTCAAATGGAAATCTTAATTTAGAGTGACCTTTGGTTGATAGTGTCTCCAAGAGAGAAAGAAAAAGACAAAGAAATAGAAATAGCACAACAAATATATAGCACGTGAGGTGACAGAAATCAATCAAGATATTTCATGAATCAAAATAAATAGAAGATGAAGATTCTGATGGATAGTTTTTAAATCCCACATGCTATTCCCAAGATATACCTTTAAAACCTAAAGATATGGTTGGGTTGGGACTTTATTCATTTTGGTTCCTAAGAATAAAAACTAAAATGTAATCTTCAAAAGTAAAATCACCAGGTATGAGTGCCATCAAATGTTCTAAATTGGGCTTCTTTTTTGAATGCTGAGGATTGCTTTTAGGGAAGCCATCTGCAGTGTTGTGCCAGACAATATATTCCTTGATGCAGTAAGCTTAGGAAATGTGAAGAAAGGCCCAAGGGGAAGATGAGACAATATAGATCATAGCCATATATCTATCACTGAATCATGTCTAGGAAACCCAGTTTCCAAGCCAGACATGCCTGTAATCCCAGTTACTCAGGAGGTGGAGACAGGAGGATCCCAGTTTAAAGCCAGCCCAGGGAAAATTATCAAGACTCTATCTCAGAAATAATTCACACATGTTGGCACATGCCTGAAATCCCACTATTCAGAAGGGAGAGGTAAGAGACCAGTTCAAGCCCAGCCCAGATCAAGTTAGCACACGATTCTAACTGAAAAACAAACTAAAAAAAAAAAGGACTGGGGATACTGCTCAAGTGGCAGAGCACTCTAGATACAAGGCCTTGAGTTAAATCCCCAGTACTGAAGGCAGGGGGTGGGGGGGGCGGACACTCACTCAATTTCCAAATTATGATGATTTAACAAATTGACATGCTAAGTGGTCAATAAATACTTCACATTGTGCTAAGTATTCAGTAAAAAACAGATATTATCGCAGGTATGGATAAGATCAATGTCCCTGGGCCTGAACGAAACAATTAACCTATAGTCCCAACCAATGTCTGGGCTTCAGAAGTCATCATTGCCAAAAAAAATTAAGGACCACTGGGTTAAATTACCTCAAAATGCTTCTCATTTTTCTGTGTATATGGAAAGAGATGCTGCATGTATATGTAACTTTTTACCAAAGAATAGCGTGGAACTTCTTTCCATGTTTGAGTAAAGGACCCAGGAATTACTAGAAGCCCTTTCAAATTTGAAGTGAGGATTTTCTCACTCACAAACTGAGTGTAAAGTGTCACCATCTTGTGGAGGTTTCCTGCAGTTTCTCTTCCTGAAACTGTGAGATTGACTGGATTATTTCCACAGATCCCCATTACTGCTGCCCTAAATAAAAAGCCTAGTTTAATTTATACCAAAATGACATAGTCAGCAGTAGACTGGGACAAATGACAAATGACAAAGGTCATTTGTTTAGTGCATTCTCCTTTCCAAAGGGTAAGCAGTCTTATCTACACAGAAAAAGAAAAGGCCCAAGAGCCACATGGCTTTAAGCTTGAACCTGAACACACCTGGGAAAACCAAAGCCTCCACTCAGAACTGCTGCCCATATAGGACATATTCTCAGAAGGAACTCTAGACAACTGTCTTGCCCATCAATCACCTCCAAATTAGTCTCCAATAAAACTGCTTCATGGAGAATCAAGAATTTCGGAGGACCCAAACCATTCATCCTTTTATTCAAAAATTTCTTCTAGTCTAGATCCTTTAGTCTTTTGTCTAACTACCCATCAAGTTAAATTTTACACCTTTGGCAGGTTCTTGTTTCCCTTTTGCTTCCACTTTCTCCATCCCTCCATCTTCAAATGACCTACAAGTTGTCCTAAAATCCCTCTAACCATGAAGTCTACCTCAGGAACTAAGCCATACTTCTTCCAGTCAGCCTCCATTATATTTGAGTCCTGGATTACGATCAGTCTCCCATGACTGTAAGTTTCTAAAGACAGAGATCATGTGTTCATGACTACATTGTTTTTATTATTCTCCTGGTTTTCTGCATGGTTCACTTGTTTCCTTATGTCCTCCACTCAAATGCTTTCACCAAGGACCTCTGTGAAACAAACAATGCACTATTTCCTAACACTTACCAGCATCTGATGTGCTACAGGTTTACTTTATTTACTGTCACTGCTAGAATGTAAATTTCATGATGGCAGGGATTTGGTTTTGTTTACTACTGTATTCCCAGCAACTACAAAGACACCTGGTATGCAGCAGACAAACTTTTTTTAATGCATAGAAGGATTGACTGATTCCATAGATTCTTAAATACCAAGAAAATTTGATAGCTGGTTCTTCATCTGTAAAGGAAAAAGATGCTGGATCAGTCTCCAAGTTACCCTCTAGCTTCAAAATATCTGTTCTCATGAGTTCAAGAAATACCTGCTAGATTGCTTAGTTGGATTCTTAGAAGATGAACTGTGGCTTTGGACTCATTTCTTGGCTCACTGCTTTTACCACCCACCATCACGCCAATCTTCATGTCTCTGAGGTATCTGCAAAGTAAAATGCGTCCCCTGAAGCCAGGCACAGGTGGCTCATCCCTGTAATCCCATCTACTCAGAGGCAGAGATTAGGAGAATCGTGGTTCAAAGTCAGCCGGGCAAATAGTTCACAAGACACTATCTTGAAAAAAACCCATCACAGAAAAGGACTGGTGGAGTGGCTCAAGGTATAGGCCCTGAGTTCAAACCCTAGTACCACGAAAAAAAAAAGAGTCCCCTGAGCCTAATGTACTTGTAGGGATGTCAGCTGTCAAGGCCAGCTCACACTTAAAAGAACTGAGCTGAAGTTGATGGGAGTTGATAGTTGTCTGAGATTAGGAAGCTCACCAGCTTTGGTACTCCAAAATTGTTTTGGTCAACAGCATCTTAACTCTTCATTCAAAGGTAAATAGTGTTCTTTCTGTGCAAGATCAGGTGTTAACAGCTATGGATGGCAAGGGTTGTTCAAAGAGGAGGATATGCTAAGGACAAGGAAGGACAAAGATAAAAGAAGAAAGGAGGACATCTACCTCTAACACTTATCTAAAGCCACAATCATAAAACTAGAATAACTCGGAATTGAGGTATAATGAAAATACTGCTTATCAAAGTATATAGAACACAGCAAAGCACATAGTTAACATATACTTAAGAAGATAAAGTTAGCTGGGCACTGGTGGCTCATGCCTGTAATCCCAGCTACTCAGGAGGCAGAGATCAGGAGGATCATGGTTCGAAGCTAGCCGGGGCAAATAGTTCCATGAGACCCTATCTCGAAAAACCATTCACAAAAAAATAGGGCTGGTGGAGTGACTCAAGGTGAAGGCCCTGAGTTCAAGTTCCCAGTACCACAAATAAATAAATAAATAAATAAGGTATTGAGCCAAACACCCATATTAAGGAATTAAACAGAAAAATCAAACCCAAAGGAAATGATGTGTTAATCTTTTATTACTATGACAAAATATCTAAGGTAATCAACTTATAAGGAAGAAAGCTTTATTCTGGCTCACAGTTTCAGAAGCTCCTGTCCATAGCCACTTGGCTCTGTTGCTCTGGGGCTTGTACTGAAGCAGAACGTGATGGGAGGGAGTGCACAGTGGAACAAAGCTGCTCACCTCATGGCAGCTAGGTACCAAAGAGAAAGGAGCCAGTGTCTCAATATCCCCTTCAGAGGCACATCCTCAATGACTTAACTTGCTTTCACTAGGTCCCACCTCCTAAGGGTTACATCATCTCCCAGTAGTACCACAAGCTGGCAACCAAGTCTTTAGCATACATTCCTTTGGGGGACATTTAAGATCCAAACAGGATGCTTGTAATCCCAGTTACTTGGGAGGCAGAGAGCAGAAGGACTGCAGTTTGAGACCAGCCAGGGCAAAAAGTTAGTGAGACCCTATCTCAATCAATAAGCCAGGAACGGTGATGTGTGCCTGTCATTCCAGCTTTGGAAAGGCCATAAGGAGGAGGACTACAGTCTGAGGCCAGCTCAGGGTAAAAATGTGAGACCCTTCCTAAAAAATAACTAAAGCACAGAAGGGCTAGGAACATGGCTGAAGTGGTAGACTGCCTGCCTAACAAATATGAGGCCCTGAGTTCAAATCTCAGTACTGCCCCCAAAATTTCCAAATCATAACATAATAAAAAGGAAGTTAACTAAAAAGGAAATAAACATAGTACAGAGGATCAACAAAATCAAAAGTTCTTTTTTTGAAAAGGTTGATAAAATTAATATTCTAACAAGGCTGATGAAGTTGTGTGTGTGTGTGTGTGTGTGTGTGTGTGTGTGTGTGTGTTACTGGGGGGATGAACTCAGTTTGTGCTTGCTAGACCAACATGCTACAAGGTCGATGAAATTAAGAAAAACACAAAAATACAGAGGGTGCCAATGGCCCACACCTAAAATCCAAGCTACGCAGGAGGCAGAGATCAGGAGCATCGAGGTTTGAAGCCATCTGGGCAAATAACTCAAGAGACTCTATCTAGAAAAATACCCAACACAAAACAGGGCTAGCGATGTGGCTCAAATGGTATAGCGTGAGACTATGAGTTCAAACCCAGTACTGACAAAAAGAAAAAAAGCAAAAGTAAGTAAATATTAGAAGTAAAAAAAAATCTCATCACTACAGATGCTGCAGAGGGATAAAAAACATTCAATCCAAATCTATACCAAAAAATGTGAAAGCACAGGTGAAATGAACAAATTCCCAGAAGAGTATAACTAACAAAACTGCCCTCCCAAGGTTTCTCACACCTGAATAATTCTACCGCCATTATAAATCTGAATCAGTAATTATAAATATGCTTTCAAGATCCTCTCTTTGGTTTGGTGTTTTGCTGTTTCATCATAATGGGTATAAATGTGGATTTCTTTTTATTTGAAAATTAAAATTCCTGTGCCTTTGGATCCATACTTTTCATCAGCACTGGGAAAGCTGCATTCATCATAGCTTCACTATTATTCCTCTCTTCTTCTTCCTACCTTCTGGGGTTTCAAGGCAGATGTTAGACCCTTTCACCTCCCATTCTTTATCTCCTAATCTTTCACCTCCTGTCTCTGTTGCATGCTGAGTAAATTATTTGGATATATCTTTCAGTTCACTGATACTTTCTTCTTCAGTGCCTGACTTGTACTTCTTCTCAACTTCAATGAATTTTTCACTTTTATAAGTACCATGCTGCCATTTCTGTCCTGCTCCTCTGACAAGCCTACCCATCTCCAGAACAGGGTCCACAATCCTTTTCCCTTAAAGGGAAGGTAGTATGTATTTTGGATTCGTGTACCACATACTCTCTGTTACATATACATCGTCATTTTTTTCTTTTGTACAACACTTTAAAAATGTAAAAATTACCAGGCATAGTGACAGGTACCTGTAGTTCAATGCTACTAGGGAAACTGAAGCAGAAGGATCTCAAATTCAAGCCCAGCCTGGACTTTATAGGGAAACCCTGCCTCAAAAATTTCGTGTTTAGACTTGTGCCCTGTCCCCTGGATATCTCACTATATGTATGCAAATACTCCCAAATAAAAATCTGAAATCTGAACCACTTCTGGTCCTTCCAAGCATTTCAGATAAAGGACACACAACCTGTATGGCATTCAAAGTGCAGAAAGTGCCTGTGGTAATGAGCCTGGTTCTCATTATGTACTGGTGGCACTCCCAAAGACCATACAAGCCTCAATGAAGACACCAAACAGCTTGGAACCAATAGAGGCCCAATGCTCAGAAATACTGGTATCTGACTGGGATCAGTGCATTTCAGAGGACAGGGTGCACAGGGCCAGGGGATAACCCAAAGCAGCCATGTCACAAAGGGATTAATGACTCCTAGAATGAAATACTAGAACCTAAGCACAAATGTCACTAGGCTATCACAGTGCTCTCATAAAACCCCACTGCCATTTTGAAAAAAGCCAAGGAAGAGAAGACTCTTACCTTAACAAGACTGTTAAAATCAGAAATGATTCAGATATCAATTAGCAAGCGTACCCTCTGAATGTGTTTTCCACTTTCCCACATTTCATCAGTGGCAATATCCATTTACTGCCACTGGAAGTTGAAAAATAAGTAACTGTTTTACCATGTGTATTTAGAAAGAAGTGTCTTCATATGTGTGTTAATGGCTGAAGTAATGGGAATGTGTATAAAACAAAGAGGTGTTCACAGTTTCTATAAGAGGTGACGGGAGAACTAGGACTCAACTGAGAATAGGTAATATGAAATGTTTATCGACAAAGGGACAAAAAGCGGGTTGGGGAGACAGCTTGGTGGTAGAGTGCTTGCTAGCATCCAGAGGCCTTGGGGTCAATTCCCAGTAACCACAAATAAACAAAAAAACAACAAAAACTACGGAGGCTTTACAGGCTGCTCACACCTGTAATCCTAGCTATTGAAGAGGCAGAGATTAGGAGGATCTCTGAAAGCCAGAGGTTGAAAGCCAGCCCCTGGCAAATAGTTTGGGAGATCCTATTTTGGAAAAACTCATCACAAAAAAAAGAGCTTGGCTCAATCAGTTGAGTGCCTGCCTAGTAAGTGTGAGGCCCTATGTTCAATCCTCATTGGCGCCACAAAACCCCCAGCCAATCAATTATAAAATAAAAAGGTGCCTAGGCTAAAGGCATGGCTCAGGCAGGCACAAAGCCCGGAGTTTAAACCCCATGCCACCAAAAGACCACTAGCATCTGTTGAGTTCCACATGTCAGGCACCACACTTACTTCCCACCTGGTCATATAGTAGACAGTCAATAAAGGTTTGTTAAAGGGATAAAGCCTTTAATCTTTATTCTGCAAAAGAAATGAAAGCTGAGGTTAGGTGATTAAGGTCATATTGTAGGTAAGTGGCAGAGTGAGGGATGAGTCCAGGTCTGCTTACTCTGACTCATATTTACTACAGTATAACATGTTCCCCCTAAACTTAAGAACCACAATATGGTATTTCTCATGATTCAGTGAGTAGATGAGGTGCAACTAGGTGGCTCTTCTATTGTTCTCAGTTGGGGGCCGATGCTAGCATAGGCTGGAATACACAATGTCTACTATCTTGGCAGAGACGGCTGGAAGGTTAGACTGCTGTCCATCTCTGTGTATTCTCAGGGCCTCTCCCTCTCCACATGGTCTCACAAAGTGGAGCAGGCAGACTTCTTATGTGCGTTCAAAAGTACATAAGAATGCTCGAGGTTTCTAAGTGCACAAAAGGCTGAAATCCAGAACTGGCACAGAATCACTTCTGCCACAGACCCACCCCAATTCAATGTGGAACACAGGAACAGATACCAGGAAGATGGGTATCAGTGGCCATTTTTGGAGACTAGCTACCACAGCCCTTCGTTTTATCACAGCACTTAGTTCTCCCACTATTTCATGCCACTATAAGCACCTGAATAGATATTCTTGCTTTAGAACCATTATTCAGGCAGTAAAAAGGAAGAGGGCTTGGAGAAGGCAAACCAAAGGTGTTTGGTTGTTGTTTTTGTTTTGTTTTTTATGGTACTAGGGTTTGAACTCAAGGCCTACAACTTGACTCACTCCACCAATCCTTTTTTTTTGTTTTTGTTTTTTTTGAGATAGGGTTTTGCAAACTATTTGCCTGGGCTGGCTTCAAACCACGATCCTCCTATCTTTGTCTCCTGAGTAGCTAGGATTACAGGCATGAGCCGTCTGTGCCTGGCGCACAGGTTTTATAGAAGTCCATTTTGGTGGTGAAGGTTTGAACCTAGGCAGGAGCAGTGAACTTATCAAACAGCCCTAGGGGAAGGAAGAGATGGTCTATGGCATCACAGTCTACAGATGCACACTGGAGGCTGAATTTTAAGTATCAGGGGGAGATATTTTAATAACAAGATGAAGGTGAAGTCAAAGGAGTATTTTTAGTATTTACACATTACCTCCCCATCTAATCACAAGCATATGCATCTCACTACATGGAATTCACTTTTCTTCAGACATGTAAGTTGGCAAACTACTGTATTATATATAGCCCATTTATAGCCAGATGGCTCAAATGTATCCAAAGGATGACTGTACTCGGATTCTGTCAAGTCACTAAACCGTTTAAGAAAATAAAATATATGAAACTTATTTGACTTAATTATAACATTTTTAATCCCCTTAGAGTAATTATTTTAACTTAAAAGGGCATACTTTACTTAAGGATATCCAGATTTGGGGTTCGTTATTTAAAGCAAAATTTTAAAAGTCACCTGAGCGCGCCCAGCACCGCCCTGGAGGACGAGGAAGCAGCTCCCATTCACGTTAAGAATTTGGGGCCTCGCCAGCCGGTGAGCAACACGTGGCCCTGCAAAGAGTTGGGTCCTGTGAAGCAAGGGCGAAAAAAAGGCCCAGGAAAGACATGAAGCCGTCTTTCTTTTTTAAGTTATTGCCTGCTACCATCACTTTAAAAAATAGTAAGAGTAATAATTAAGTTTTAAAAACAGGAAGAAAGCCACGAGGAGCCATGTTTCCTGCAAGGTCTGCGCCAGAGTGTCCCAGACCCCTCCCCGACCAAAGAAACAAAGAGCACGCATCCCACGGGGCTCCGGGGATGGGGAGGAGGGTCCTGGGGTGCACGAGGGGTCTTTAGGTCCGAGGTCGCCAGGGCGGCGGGAAGCGGGTTCAGCGACATTTCGGCCTGGGGTGGTCGCCTTGGCCCATGTATGGGGCCACCCGCCCCGACTGCGCTGAGCTCTACGACACTTACAAGACTAAAGTACAATGGATCTATTTGGAAAAGTGCATTTCCAAGCCGTCCTGCGGCCTGCAGGCCCGGCACAACCCCGCGCGTCCCCGGCAACCGCGCCCGCCCGCGCAGCCGCAGAAGCCGGAAAAGGTCGGCTAGCTCGCGCTCGGAGCCACACTCCGGACGATCGCACCCCGGCGGACCCCTCCGAAGACTCGAAAATGGTGCCGACCTCGTCCTCTGATTGGCTAGACCCGAAGGAGGCGTGGCATCCAGAGTCTGGTTCTGCGCGCCAGAGCCCGCTAGCCGCATTGCGAGCCAGGGAGGGAGCAGGCGCCATGGTGAGGAGTGGTTGTTGGTTGTGGGCAGTGCGAAGGCCATGGTTTGGGTTTGGGTTCAGGCTCGAGTCCCGAGTTGAGCCAGGCAAGCCCTGCTCCGGGAACGGGACCGAGCGGACTCGAGAGCCTCTCTGATGTTCTCCCCCCGGCTCCCGTTCCAGGTTCTGCTGCACGTGCTGTTCGAGCACGCGGTCGGCTACGCGCTTCTGGCGCTGAAGGAAGTGGAGGAGATCAGCCTGTTGCTGCCGCAGGTGGGTCAGATTGGTGGGTTCGCCCGCCTGCACTGCAGCCCCTCGGGCCGCCAAGCCCCAGCATGCACCGCGCGCTCCCACGTGGCCGGTCGTGCGGGCTGGGGGGAGCGAGGGAGGGAAAGCTCTGGAGCAGGAGATCCTTTCCTTGACTCATGATTAAAATCTTTTTAGGAACGGTTAGCAATGTGCCTCGCCGCTGAAAGTAAAACCCGGGATATGGGGCCCATCTGTTGGTATATTTTAATTACGACCGGAGCCGATAACGTTTGCGGCGCCGAGCAGAGGCTAGAGTGGAAGAAAGAAATCACTCATCTTTTTCCCCACAGGTGGAAGAGTGCGTGCTCAACCTGGGCAAGTTCCACAATATCGTTCGTCTCGTGGCCTTTTGTCCCTTTTCCTCGTCCCAAGTCGCCTTGGAAAATGCCAATGCGGTGTCTGAAGGTGAGTTGACCACCGACGAGTATTTGAGGGCTATAAGGGAGGTGGAGTTCTTAGCGATATTCTCTTGGAATACCTGCCCTTTTTTTACCTAGTTCATTCTAAACTTACTGCTGGGCAATATGTGAGATATAGACGATGTTAATTTAAAATAATTGTAGCTGGGTGTGGCAGAAAGGCCTGTTATCTCAGCACTTGGGAGGCTGAGGCAAGAGGATGAAGAGTTCGATACCACCCTGTGCTAAGTAGTAAAACCCGTCTCAAAAACTGGTCCCAGCCTAACATGCATGAGACCGAGTTCAATCTCCAGTACTGGAAGTAAAAAATTAAAGCCCACAAACCAAGATGTAGGTTTTACATACTCGTGGGCATTGCAGTGATAAACATGATTCTTGAATGAGAGGGAATACGTGCCACCTGTTGCCTGAACATAATCAAATATCTGGTTCTGTTTTTTCAATTGATTGGAAAGGGCAATTTTGGCAAATAAGGCCAAGAAAAAGAGGACTGACCCCAGAAAGCAGATAGGGTACCAAATACTCCAGGGTTTGTTTTCAGTATGTGCTGTATATTAACAATTTTTCACAGTTGTGCTATTGGACCTCAGTCCAGGGCCCTCCCATGGATGAACCAGGCTTTGCAGTGATGACTTGTGAAATCTGTCAATCCCCTGAGTATAATCACTGATGTCTCTCTGTCTCTGAGCAATGCCTGAAGGGGAGGGGTCTAGGCATGCCACCCCAGCAATGCACCAATTTTGAAGCATCCTTCCACATATTAGTGAGAGCTATGTTCTTTGTCCCGAGGCGTCGTTCATGAGGACCTCCGCCTCCTCCTGGAGACCTATCTGCCTTCAAAGAAAAAGAAAGTACTTCTGGGCGTCGGAGACCCCAAGATTGGTGCTGCTATACAAGAGGAACTAGGGTACAACTGCCAGACGGGAGGTGTGATAGCTGAGATTCTGCGTGGTGAGATAATCTTGCCTTAATATTTTCAAGGGGGTTCTGGAAGCTTAGGGTGTTTCAGGTTGCTCCTGTTTTCCTGGTGCCTGTGGGTGCAGAAACTAGCTCAGAGTCCTTCCTTGCTCACAGTCCTGCCCTCCTCTTAGGAGTTCGTCTGCACTTCCATAATCTGGTGAAGGGTTTGACCGATGTGTCAGCTTGTAAAGCCCAGCTAGGGTTGGGACACAGCTATTCTCGTGCCAAAGTTAAGTTTAATGTGAATCGGGTGGACAACATGATCATCCAGTCCATTAGCCTCCTGGACCAGCTGGACAAAGACATCAATACCTTCTCTATGCGTGTCAGGTAAGATGCAGGGGCCACTGAGTCTTTAGCCTGTAGTTTAGCTAATTTTGAATCCTTGTGATGTGTGCTGGAGTTAGGCCCCTTGGTGCTTACCACAGGCTGTGTTCTTCCACTGACTATATAAAAAGGAGGGAAAGTAAACCTACCCCATATATACCTCAACCCAGGCACTGTGCCTGGTCTGTATTCATGGGAAGACGTGGGGTGGATTTGAATCTGACTTGTTCACATTTCCTCTAGGCAGAGTTCAGTGTGAGAAGGGCTTCATTGTTTGAGAAGGGGCAGCTGGGCCAGTGTGTGATTATGCCTCTTTGCAGGGAGTGGTATGGGTACCACTTTCCGGAGCTGGTAAAGATCATCAATGACAATGCCACATACTGCCGCCTTGCCCAGTTCATTGGAAATCGAAGGGAGCTGAATGAAGAAAAGTTGGAGAAGCTGGAAGAGCTGACTATGGATGGGGCCAAGGCTAAGGCTATTCTGGATGCCTCACGGTCCTCCATGGGTCAGTGCAGAACCTGGCAACTGCATAAGGTATGGAACTTTGAATATCTGGTCCTTCTGTTCACACTGCGTGTTTCCTAGGCATGGACATATCTGCCATTGACTTGATAAACATCGAGAGCTTCTCCAGTCGTGTGGTGTCTTTGTCAGAGTACCGCCAGAGCCTACATACTTACCTGCGCTCCAAGATGAGCCAAGTAGCCCCCAGCCTGTCAGCCCTAATTGGGGAAGCGGTGCGTCATGGGAATATTTAAAAAGGGGATAGCAGTGTTAAGATTCTGCATTGCTGTACTTGGCCCACCATATCTTCCCCAGTTGTGCATGAGGAGGAGGGGAGAACTTATACACCTGGCCCATCAGGAGTTAGTTCCCACTTTGACTTCTTCCTTGGCTCTTTCTTCAGGTAGGTGCACGTCTCATTGCTCATGCTGGCAGCCTCACCAACCTGGCCAAGTATCCAGCATCCACAGTGCAGATCCTTGGGGCTGAAAAGGCCCTATTCAGGTACCAGTGGGGGCACCTGCCCATATCAGGTGCCACTTCTGGTGCCCACTGCTTGTTTGGGGATCACAGTGATGGCTGACCAGGGCTCCCTGACCTATACAGGCCTCTGCTATGGGGGTGATGGCCAGTCCTGGTGTCTGAGTGATTCTCAGGGCCCAACAAAGGGACCAAGTTTCCAGGTCAGCGACATTGAGTGCCTTCCCTGTGCCTCTGGGAGCTGTGGGTTGGCATGTATTGGGGTGAAGAGTCTAGCCCAGCCTGAGGCTCTACAGACTGGGAGGGGCAGGGCAGGAAGAACTACCTTGACTAATGGGGTTGAAATGTCTGATCTTAAACTCTTCACTGAATATTCTCTCAGAGCCCTGAAGACAAGGGGTAACACACCAAAATATGGACTCATTTTCCACTCCACCTTCATTGGCCGGGCAGCTGCCAAGAACAAAGGCCGCATCTCCCGATACCTGGCAAACAAATGCAGTATTGCCTCACGAATCGATTGTTTCTCTGGTATGGGTTAGGGAGGTTGGTGGTTGAGAAGGGGCCGGGAGGGAGGGAGGGAAAGTTGACTACCTTAAGCAGCTTCTACAATGATGGTAATATTTTTCGTCAACAGAGTTCACTTAGCAAATGTTGATACACTGGGTCTGAGTGAAGCTGAGGGTAGAGGGAATACTGGGGGTGAGAGGTAATTGTCCCTTCACAAGTTAACAGACTTTGTTTATCCACTCACACACCCAGAGGTGCCCACAAGTGTATTTGGCGAGAAGCTTCGGGAACAAGTTGAGGAACGACTATCCTTCTATGAGACTGGAGAGATTCCACGGAAGAATCTGGATGTCATGAAGGAAGCAATGGTTCAGGTTAGTTTGGGCCTTTTCAGGTGGCTGAGAATTGTAACTGGCTGTTGGAGGTGATGAACTGTTTTGGCCTGACCTTGTGGAGTGAAGGCAAAAAAAAACTGATTTAATGAGCCTGATCCAATAAAGCCAGGAAGAGAGGCTCTGGCAAGCTGGGGGTCTTCAAGCCTCTTCAGCACTTATTTCTTTTGTCAGGCAGAGGAAGCTGCTGCTGAGATTACCAGGAAGCTGGAGAAACAAGAGAAAAAACGTTTGAAGAAGGAAAAGAAGCGACTAGCTGCTCTTGCCCTGGCATCTTCAGAAAACAACAGTAGTACTCCAGAGGAGAATGAGGTCAGTCAGCAGATTAGCCCTCCAGGAAGATCCTAGGTTGTAGGATTTTTCAACAGCATAACAAAGGATGTGCTATCTCAAGCCATGGTCTGGAGTCCAGGCTTTTGAACTGAACATCTAAAACTACCTCTTGATTCTATAGGAAGGAAATAGGTGCTGAGAGAACTTGCTCAAGAGCCCAGAGAGCTGGTTGTAGCACACACCCGTTCCCTGGGCAAGTGTGCTCTGTCCTCGGCTGCCTCCCAGGAGTCCTCAACAGGGGGTAGTGTAAATTCCTGCTCTCCTTGTACTCAGCCATGTATCTGGAGGTGGTAGTGTTTCACAGTGGGGATGGGGAAGGGAGATCACCAGTAATTCTAGGGTAGAATCATCCCTCTGGGATTTTCATTTAATGCCACCATGACACAGTTTCAGGGTCCCTTTTGGAACTGGGGTGATGACCCTATTGAAACCAGCAGGGAGGGGTTTTTCATAGGTTTCCTCTTTACATGTTCCCCCCAATTTCTAACTGGGAGTAGTTGAGGGTGGATTTCTAAGTTATACCTATATGATCAAACATCTAGGTATAAAGCGCATTGGACAGTTTGCAGGGTGTGTACATATGCACAAGTAACACTGTTCTGCTTATTTCCTCTTTAGGAAATACGTGAAAAACCCAAAAAGAAGAAAAAGCAAAAACCCCAGGAGGCTCCTCAGGAAAATGGGATGGAAGAGCCAGAGCCATCTGTCTCTTTGCCCAAATCCAAAAAAAAGAAAGCTTTTTCCAAGGAGGAATTGGTCAGTAGTGATCTTGAAGAGACAGCTGGTGGCAGTACAAGCCTTCCTAAAAGGAAGAAATCCTCACCCAAGGAGGAGACAGCTAGTGAACCTGAGGAGGCAGCCATCAGGAGTATCCCCAAGAAAAAGAGAAAATTCTCTTCCAAGGAGGAGCCTGTCAGCAGTGGGCCTGAAGAGGCTGCTAGCAGCAAGAGCAGCACCAAGAAAAAGAAAAAGTTCCAAAAAACACCCCAGGAAGATTAGGACATTTCCCTGGAGGGAGCTTACATTTCCCATGCCCCAAACCCCAATAAAAAACATTCACAAAAAGTTTGCTAGTAATGTTTTATTGAACACCTCACAGGGGTGTGGGCAGGCCTATGAGTAGGATAGGGCATCAATGACAGCCTCAGTGAAGTCTTGGCAAGTGGCATAGCCACCCATGTCAGAGGTTCGAACCTGTAGGGGAGAATTGTCATCATCCTGTGGCCTGGGTCCTATCCCTAACAATACCCACCCCCACAACCCAGTGTAGAGTTCATAAGGAAGGAGCCAGCCCCAGGACAACCTAGTCTCTACCCAGAGTAGCAATTATGGTCCACTGTACTGAAGGGACGTGTAGGTAACATGGTCCTTGTGAGGTTGGAGGGGAAAAAGGGCTCTAGCCCCCATGGGGGTGCAGGTGGCCGATGACAGACTTGATGAAGTCGGTTGTGGTGCTGTAGCCTCCCATGTCTCGAGTCCGCACCTACAGGCACCAACGGCAAAAGCCGTGGGAAAGAAGAGAAGAGAGCCCATGAAGGGAGGTAGGGGCAGTGTGATCAAGGAGATGGAGCCCAAGAAAGGTGACACAGGGCAAGAAGATGCAATACAGCAGGGGTGGAAAGAGGTAGCCAGGTATGGAGCAGAGATCTGCTCATTCTGAGCCACTGAAAGATACGCTGCCACCAAGACAGGATGAGAGGCCAAAATAGGATGGGAGGCTTAATGGGCAGTGGGATGGGGAGGTAGGTGCACATCAGAGAGGATGAGGT
The DNA here is from genome assembly GCF_047511655.1 of Castor canadensis. Taxonomy (NCBI): domain Eukaryota; kingdom Metazoa; phylum Chordata; class Mammalia; order Rodentia; family Castoridae; genus Castor; species Castor canadensis. Next base: position 153,496,882 of record NC_133390.1, on the reverse strand, counting down.
TACCTTGGAGGAAATGAGACAGACCAGGTGGGAGGAAAGGGCTCTCAGGCATGAAGAAAATGAAGCTAGCACTTCATCCTGCCTGCTCTTCCCCTGCCACTCCAAGGCTGCAGGATCTGCATTCAGGTGGCCCAAGAAAGAGGCAATGGATGGAGCAGAAAGGGAACAGCAGATGGGACTAAGAGGCAAAAGAAGACCCAAGAGGATGAAACAGCCAAAAGAAAGAAAGTGGAGAACAGCCCTGAGAAGGTCACTCAGCAGATGTTCTGGGGACCTGGAGGAAGTGGAGGCCTTTTTCAGATTCCCCAGAAAGTAGTGGCAAAGCCCTGAACCCAGCACCTTTCTAAACTCACCTTGCCAACTTTGATCACCTTCTTTACAGCATCTGCAATCATGTTGGCATGATACTCGAGACTGTCAATGTGGACAGGGAGACACTGAGACTCCAGAACACTTTCCCCATGATTTTCCCACCGGGGTTCCCCCTTATCACACACCCTTGCTCCCCTGACATACTTGAGATGCCGCAGCATGTTGGAAGCTGACAACAGCATGGCCGTGGGATTAGCTATATTCCTGCCCACTGCCTGGGCAAATGGGTGCCGGGCACCCTGTGGAGAGAGGGGCAAACCAGAGTCACTAGGAGGAGGCAGGTATATGACAAGGACATTATGAGAATGAAAGGGCAGACCAGCATCACTGAAAAGAGGTATGGGATCAAGGAGGAGGAGGCCACGGTCATTTGGAGGGGAAGGCACTGGGATGGAGGAAGAGTGAGAGGAAACCTGAGGTCAGAGGAAAAGTGGGTACAAATGAGTGAAGGAAAAGGTGACCTCGCTCACCATCTCAAAAACCGCATACTCTGCACTGTAGCTCTCACCAGGAACCACACCAGCTCCCCCAACCAGGCCAGCGGCTAGGTTGTCAATAATGTTCCCGTAGAGGTTGGGCATCACAAGCACGTCAAACTGGTAAGGGTTCTGCACCAGCTAGGGAGTAAGATGTGGGCGTGAGAAAGAGAAGTGAATTCTACTACTTACCTTCCCTCTACACTGTAAGAGTGGAGACATGCAGAGGGTCTCACCTGCATGCAACAGTTGTCTATGATCATTGTCTCAAACTTGATTTTGGGGTATAGTTCAGCAACATCCTCACAGCACTGCAGAAACAATCCATCCCCAAGTTTCCTGGCCACAAGCCAAACAGAACAGAATCAGCCAAGAGTGCAGAGGGCTACCTACCCAGGAACCCGTCCCATGCAAAACCACCCCTCTCACATGATGTTGGCCTTATGGACAGCCGTGACCTTGTTCCGCCCATTCTTGGTGGCATAGTCAAAGGCAAACTTTGCAATCCGCTGAGATTTGGTTCGAGTGACAATCTTCAAGCACTCAATCACGCCCCTTGCACTCTGGGTGAGAAGAGGTGACATGGGGAAGGGCTAGGTGTCCCATCTTTCTCCTACCTCTATTCCTGCCTCCTCCACCCCTAATGATTTCTGGGGCCTCACCTCGTGTTCCAGAGAGCTATATTCCCCTTCTGTCTGCTCTCGAATGATCACCAGGTCTAGATTGTTATGCCGAGTCACATACCCAGGAAGTGATTTCACATGGACTACATTGGCAAACAAATCCAACTTACGCCTGAGGGTGAACAGAGCCATCAGCTCTGTGCCTGTTGCCCAGCACCCCAGTGACCCAAGCTCACCCATCTACCTACCTCAGCCGCATATCATAGGAGGCTAGCTCTCCCTTATACTCCATTGGGGTATGGATCTTTCCTGCGGAAACCAAGTGTGGAGAGCAGTGTTAAGCACAAGCCAAGTTCAAAGGAGCAGAGACCAGTGTCCAAGCCCCCCAGGGTTTGGACAACCCAGATTCCCAATTCCAAATCTGTGGCCCTTAATTACCTCTGGCAAGGGGCAAAGGAGAATAATGTAGTTACAATCAGAAAATTTAGTCTACTGCTTTATTTTCAATCAACATATGTAATGTGTTGAAACTTCAAAATGACCAAAAGGAGGGCAGATTTTTTTTTTTTTTTTTTTTGCAGTACTGAGGCTTGAACTTAGGGCCTACACCTTGAGCCACTACTCCACCAGCCCTTTTTTGTGAAGTGTTTTTTTGAGACAGGGTCTCACGGAACAATTTGCTCAGGCTAGCTTCGAACTACAATCCTCCTGATCTCTGCCTCTGAGTAGCTAGGATTACAGGCATGAGCCACCAGTGCCTGGCAGAGGACAGATATTTTTCATGTTTATCAAAGATTACGGGTCTAACAGGTTGAAAAACAATATTGTGGATCTATGATGCTCCTTGATGTTTGTCTAGTCATGTGACATTTTCTTAGTCAACACTTACTGAAAATTGACTGTATAGCAGGCAACACAGATATCAATAAAAAAACCCACATAACTCCTATCCTCAAAGAGCAAACAATATACTAGGAAGACAGATAACATGAGAGACATAATAAATACCATTAGATCAGGATTAGCAGTGTGCACAGGAGTACAAAGAAAGAATTCCCTCTTGTAATAAGAATGTCATAAAAGAGCTGGTGCTTCAGTCTTTGGTTAAGAGAGTGCAGTGGGTTGAATAGTGATGGCAAAAATGGTACATCTATGTCTTAACCTCGAGAAACTGTAAATGTGACCTTACTTGAAAAAAGGTTGTTTGCAAATGTAATTAAGAATTTTGAAAAGAAATTGTCCTGAATTAGGGTGGGCCATAAATCCAACGATAAGTTCTTATAAAAAAAAAGAAGGGATAAAGATACGGAGACAGAGGGGAAAACCATAAAGTAAGAGGCAGAGACTGGAGAATTTCATCTATGAGACAAACAACACCAGGACAAAGCAAAAAAAAAAAAGATTCTCTCCCTAAGCCTTCAAAGGGAGTGTGACCTTGCCATCGCCCTAATTTCAGACTTCTGACTGAAATTAAGAGTAAATTTCTGTTATTTTCAGCCTCTCACCTAATTGTGGTTTGTTATGGCAGCCACAGGAAACAAATACTGTAAGAATTCTGACAGGTGGCATCAAAGGAAGAACATTCTAGGCCAGGTCAAGGCATTACATGGATTTGGAAAACTAAGACAGTCTAGTTGATTGAAGCACAGAACGAGTATTGTGGAATCAAAGCACAAAAGCTAAAGGCCAAGTTATAAAGAACTTAACATTCCTATGTAAATGTTGGGCCTGTTGAAGTTAGGCTTTTCAAAAGAAGAATAAAATAGAATAGCTGAAGGGAAGATAAAAGAAAAGGGGCACCTCCAACTGGCACTGTAAAGAAACACAAGACTTGATGATGGATGATGTAGCTTCAACACAGACACTTCACCCTTGGAGTCTTCTAGCTGACCTGACTCCTAGGTTCCCACTGGCAAGGAACAAATTCCCAAGTACCAGGAGTGGGCAGTGGGAAGTTGATATATTTGTATGTGTGGAGAGAGATTTAATGAACATTACTCATTTGACTCTAAATGACACATAGGCAGTGTGACAAGGGGCACACATACCAATGATGGCAACCTTGTTCTCCTTCATGGAACTCAACACCTGCTCCAGCTTCTCCTCAGAAGCCATATTCTGCACTTCGCTCAGGTGGTGCTCCTGGAACTCCACCGGGACAGCGGCAGCCTTCAATGACAGATCCCAAAAAAAACCAGGGTCAAGGTCAAGTAAGAACTTTCCAACCTACCCCCTCTTCCCTGCAGCCTTACCTGAACCCCACCACATCACTCACCTTGAACACTTCCTTGACTGCGTGCATAAGCTCCGGCCCCACGCCGTCTCCCGGCAGCATGGTCACAGGAAAGGCACCCTCCACAGTCACGTCTTGGACCTGTGAGTAGAACCAGTAAAGCTAGGGCAGGGCCAAGGGCAGGGGTCCCGCTGGGAGTGGGGTAGGAAGAAGCCAAAGAAACTGCGAGGAGAGACAGGGGCGTGAGTAAGGCCTGAGCCGGACTCGCGCGTACCTGACTCTGCGAAGCGGCCTGCGCCGTGGCCGAGGTACTCAGACTTCTCCATGCCGCGGGGTACCGGGCGGCCACCGCCACCTGCGACAGAGACACACAAAGCTATGAGGTCAGATCTAGGACCGCTAGACCCCAAACACTGCCGTGACCTTGCCCTCTTTAGGAGGACAAATCCTCCGCTCCACCACCCGCCCCCCTGCTCAGAGTGCCCCCTGGCCTCACTCGGGTCAGCCAGCGGACACCACTCAGCGCCGCCATGTTCTGAGCGGGAAGTCGCGCGGGAAGTGACGCCGGAAGCTGGCGCGGCTTGGGACCCCGACTTCCGGCCGGGCCCGGTGGGCTTCTCTGTCCCGCCGACCTGTGGTCTGCGCACTTAGCGTCCTCCTTCTCGTACATGACGGGGTGACACAGGACACCCGTGCATTTTGTTGCTTTATTTTCAGTCGCCATATTTAATTTGTTAAAATTTGAAAATAGCACTAAAGGAGAATATATGACTCTATATCAAACAAGGACCTGAATTTAACAAGAGGTTGAGAAACAATTCTGGGGAATCCGTATCCAAAAGTTTTTGTGTCTAAATGGTTGGTTGGTTGGGGGGTGGGGGTTGTTACTGATTTGGTTTTCTGGTGGGACTGGGGTTTGAACTGGGGGCTTTACGCTGTTACTCTTTTACCCAGTACTCACCGAACGGGCATGAGACATTAAATGACACACAGTGCACGGGAGCTGCATGTTTGTGTTTTCCTGTCAGTGTCCTAACCTGCCAGTTAGTTGCGGTGTTTTAATCAAATGCCCTTATTTTTCCTGTAAGGTCTTGTACTTTGCTCAGAGCAGTTGTTTCTCTTACACCAATACTGCTTAATAATAGGAAAGTTCAGCCAGTACTATTGAAAAGTTACTTAATCAATCTTTTAAGTTAGGAGGAAGTGATACCATCTTCCTCTAACTGTTATGGAGCCTTCTCCAAAGGCCATAACAATGAATAACTTGCCCTTGCCGCCTGTGTGTTCAGTGTGAGACTGGGTAAATTGAATGTCAGTTTCCTAGGCCTACAAATCCTCCAATATAAAGGTCCTGACCCGAGGTCCACAGAGCTCTGTTTGTCCATGAGTAGACATCAATACTGTGAACCTAGGTATAAAAAATCCAGAAACTTTTATTCTCTTAACCTCTTAACAAATTAAGCACTTCCTTTCATTCTGAATGTAGGTCATAGATCACAGTAATATCCTTGATTTTTTTCAACTAAAAGAGATGATAGTTATTTTTCATACACATTTCATTTATGACCTATATCTTGAAAGATCTCTTACTCTCATTCCTACTTTTACATCATTTGACCTAACTAGATCATGTTATTTTTTGGATTAATAAAACAGTACACATTACAAGGTAGCTTTCTTTTTAACATATATCAACAACGGGTTTTCTTTGTAAGCCTATTTATTTTACTTTATGCATTTAAAATAAATGCATAAGAAGGGATCCAAAGGAATCATGGCACACAAAGGATTCACAATTTCTGCCATGTCAGGCCTATGGGTCGTTTTCCATAACCTTGAAGCCTGAGAAAGATTCTTGAAAGAGGAAGAATTGCACCTGATGGAACTGCACCTAAGGGAAAATGGAAGTATAAGCAAAGGTGGTACCTTAGGTCAGGTTGCCTAGAAGCAGAACCCAACATAGTTATGCAAGGAACTTATGAAGGAGTATTCTCAGAAGAAACATGAATAAAAAGAAAAGGGCAGGAGGAGGAGCTTAGCAATATATTGCCTCAGCTGGAGCCTACCTGAGCCTGATCTCCTGTGGATCTCTGGAGTATGAATAATGTCTAAATTTGTCCCATTTGAGGTAAGACTTACTAACAGTGCATGACATAGGCCAGGGATAACCCTCTTTGAGAAGGAGGAGGTTGCCAGCAGTCAATGACCAACATCTGAAGCAGTTGGGGGCCTGGATGAACCAGCTGACAAGGAGGATCTTAACAAGGCAACTACTACATTATGGAGGTGAGAATGAACACCGTGTCTGAGAAATGGGGAGACTAGCCAACATGTGTAAGGAGGTGAGGTATATACAGTGAGTAATAGCAAGAAGTAAGACTTGTAAGTTCTAAGGCTTCTCTGTAAGGCTGAGAGAAATGGAGAGAGATTAATGAGCAATACTAGGGATCCTGTTGAGGTCGAAACCATGAAAATTATCATGGTATGGTTATATATGATTTCATGGAGAAAACGAACACTTGGGATCATCTAAAATGTGATATTCTTCCAGAAAGAGGTAAAAAAAGAGTTGAGAGGGCTGGAAAAATGGGATCAGGAGGTAAGTGAAGATAGTCAGAAGAGATCCATCTAATTGATAGGTGAGAAAAGATCAGACCCGCGGCTCTGAAAAATAGTACTTGTGGGAAGTTGTTGAGCACGTAAGATGGAAGTAAAGGAGCATTCCTCCATCAAGATTTTTGTAGGTAGAACAGATGCAAGTGGTAATGAAGTCACATGCGGGATTCTGGGAGTGGATAACAAGGAGAGCTTGAGGAGACTTTGAAGGTAAGGAATGATACCCACAATATTGAATGGGTCATCCTTGTCAAGTGCGAGTCAGCCAACGCAGTGGCCTCTGTTGGGGCAGAGAAGGATCCTCATCATTAGCTCATAATCATAATATGGCTGCTGCTGCTCTGGACATCACTTTTGCATTCACAGCTAGAAAATGGATAAAAGAGCAGTCTCAGTCACACTCTTTATCAGAAATGTCAAAGCTAGGCTGGGCATAGTGGTACACGTCTATAATCCCAACTATGCAAGAGGTATAAGTAGAAGGATCATGGTTCAAGGCTGGTCCAGGCAAAAAGCATCTGAAAAATAACTAAAGCAAAAAGAGCTAGGAGCATGGCTTAACTGGTAGAGTACCTGCCTAGCAAGCACAAGGCTCTGAATTCAACCCCACCCCACTGCCATTTTAAAAAGTCAAAGCTTGCCCAGAAACATTCTCAGCAGATTTTTTGGTTATCACACACTAGAACCAGATCTATGATTGCTCCCACTGCAAGGGAAGCTGGGAAAGAGGTTTGTCCAGATTGACTTAAGCCAATTCTTCACATGTTGGCTTCATCTTAGAATCACCTGGGAACCTTTAAAAATTACCTGCCTGAGCCAGACATGGTGTTCATGCCTGTAATTCCAGCTACTTGGGAGGCAGAGATAGGAGGATTGCAGTTTGAGGCCAGTTTGGGCAAAATTAGTGAGACCCTGCCTCAAAACGCATCTTGATATAGTGGTACATATCTATAATCCCAACTACTAGGGAGGGAGTGGTAGGAGAATTGTCCAAGGCAACCCAGGTAAAAGTGAGAGACCTTATATGAAAACCAAACTAAAAAGCAAAAGGACATGGCTCAAGTAGTGAAGTGTGGTTGCCTAGCCAGTGTGAGGCCCTGAGTTCAATCCCCAGTACTGCCCAAACAAATCTTCCTGGGCCTCACCTCAAGAGAATTTGATGTGACTTGTTTGGGTTGGAGCCTAAACATTGGTGTTTTGTTTTTGTTTTTTAAAGATTCCTGGATGACTCTAAAAAGTCAACTTGAGTTGAGAACCAGACACTTATAATGATCATGACCCTTCATCTGGAGTTGAGCTGGTGTATCAGGATTGGGTTCAGCTTCAAAGGATAATACACAGCATACCCACAGCCTAAACAAAAGAGGCATTTAATTCTGACATAAAACTTTGGGGATAGATGATCTGAGGCTGAAATGGTCTACTGCAGTGTCGGAGGCACAAACTCATTAACACACTGGTCTACTTTGCATGATTTCCACTCCCAAGGTCATTCAAGAGCCAAGATATTTATCCAGTTCCCGTATTCTAACCAGCAAGAAAAAGGACAGGGAAGGAGAAGAACAGAGGCCCCTGCCCTTTAATGCACTTTAAAGTGGCTTGTGCTAGTTGTGCCTACCTTCTGTATATTCAGAAATGCATCCATCTTTCCCTTCAAAGATGTAGGTTTCGGGCTGGTGGAGTGGCTCAAGTGGTAGAGTGCCTGCCCAGCAAGCATGAGGCCCTGAGTTCAAACCCCAATTCCACAAAAAAAAAAAGCTCTAGGTTTCATTTCACAAGGCCTCCTCTGTCCTAACACGCTAAGCATATTCTCAGGTGTTTTTTTGGTTTTTTTTCAAATGTTCAAATTTTTTTGTGTTAGTGTTGCTTAGGTAATTAATCTGAAATTTAGTTTCATAAAAGGTGAAAGATAAAGCCTTAACTTTCATTTCCCAAAAAATTTTAGCTAACTTGTCTTATCTTTTCCTCCAGGTAGGAAACTCTACCCCTATCAAATATGGTGCCCCTCAACTTATGATAGGATTGCATCCCAATAAACACATTGTAAATTGAAAATATTGTGGGGTTTTTTGTTGTTGTTTTTTTTTCCTGGAAATTGAACCCAGGGTCTCGTACATGCTGTGCAAGCACTCTGCCACTTGACCTATGCCCTCAGCCTGTAAGTTGAAAATATTGTCAAGTCAAAAATGCATTTATATTTGTTTTTTTCAAAAATGCTTTTAATACAACTCACTCACCAAATATCATAACTTAGCCTAGCCAACCTTAAATGTGTTTAGAACACATATGTTAACCTATAGCTGAGCAAAATCATCTAACACAAAGCCTATTTTATAACAGAGTATTGAATAGCTCATGTAACTGTATTGAAAGAAAAAAAACCAGAATAGTTGTATGGGTACACTTTTGCACCATGGTGAAGTTGAAAGATCATAAGTTCCACTGTCATAAGTCAGGAAACATCTCTTCTAAATTCCTATTTAGAAGATTTATTTAGATCAAACCGTGTGAAAATGCTGGTATCTGTCATCTCACCCAGCTTTATTTTCTTAATTATACCTTCTACTACTAAACATCATTTTACACATTTATTCTTTACACATATTATTGCTTGTGTTTTTGTTAGCACCTCCCTTCAGGACAAAAAGCAGATTTGCTTACTTCGTGCTATAAAAGAGGTGGGTTCCCTAAACTTGGCATACTTCCAGTATCACACAAATCTACTCGACAAACAGCATCTACTGGACCCCTGGGGGAGTTGGGGAAAGAGGGAGGCAATGTAAACATTATGCTTATGCTTTCTGCTGTGCTGTGAGCAGTAAAGTCCTTTGTCTCTGACTCAGGAGGCTTATCTTTGTCAGCATCCATGAAACAGTAAAAGTCTTTAGGTGTTATGGTTTGGATATGAAATGTCCCTGTAAAAGTTTCAAGTGTTGAAAGCTTGGTTCCCGGACAACGGCATTATTGAAAAATGATTGGGTCATAAGGGTGCTAACCTCATCTGTGGATTAATGAATTGATGGGCTCATAGCTGAATGGGCAATGGGGGCCTACTTGTTGGAAATGTGTGGTCTTTGAAGGATGTATCTTCTCCCCAGACCCTTCCTCTCTCCCCTCTCCCTTTCTCTGCTTCCAGGCTACCATTCAGCCAGCCGATTCCCTCTGCCAGGCCCTTCCGCTATAATGTTTCTGCCTTGCCACAGGCATAAAGGCACTGGAGCCAATTGACTGTGCTCTGAAACTATGAGCCAAAATAAACCTTTCCTCCTTTAAACCATTTCTCTCAGGTATTTTGTCACAGTGGTGAAAAGGTGGCTAACTCACCCCTGTGTGCATATATTACATACCTTGGTCTGTTTTCCCATAAGGTTAAAAAAAATTTGCAGCAGAAAAAGTAGATAAAAGTAGTCCTAGTAGGTGGGGGCTTCTGGTCAATTCAATGGCTGACATTGCTGAATGTATCATTAGTACTGAGGCTTGCATAGGCTTGCACTGTGGACGGCCATATCAGAGGGAAATTCACACATTCAGAGAATGCTGCATGTAGAAGGGTGATTCCTGAACCTTCTTGGATGATCCAGAAGAAATAGTACAGATTTGCAAGAAAAGAGATTGGAACTTTATTATTTTTTTAATTGTTTTATTATTCATATGTGCATACAACACTTGGGTCATTTCTCCCCCCTGCCCCCACCCCCTCCGGAGATTGGAACTTTAAAGACTCAAAGGCAGAGTATTCAAGGCCATTTGCCAGCCTAACAGCGCCACCTGCTGGACATGGTCACTAAGCACATCCTCCTTTAAAAAGAAAAAAGAAAAAAACTTACTAACTTGCTACTAACTGAAGAGGTGCAGTGACTGTCCATCCTGACACCCTCCATTTTGGGATGTGTCAATTTGGATTTGGTGGCTATTAAGAGGAAGGCACAAATATAAATGTTACATTCAAGAGAATGGTTGGCCTGGCACAAACATTATCTAGTTTTACATGAAAAAACTAACAGCAAAAATTGCTTTGGGGAAAATTTTATTCTTCACTTGACCACCTGAGGCAAAGCTGCTGGATCAATGGAGCCCTTAAGTCACAGAGGGTCTCATAAGTGTCTGGCCTGGTCTGCTGGTGGTTCAGCTAAGCTGGCACCTTATGGTATCCATGTTCAAACTAGAACACCTGATGCATGATTAAAAGCAGGTATGGTCTCTCTGCCCAGTGGATAGAACTCAAGACAGTGCTGATGGACCTGGCCATTGTGCCTCTTGATAAGGCTCGCTACATTTCCACTACCTTTTTTTTTTAATCATTGCCTTTTGTGCTGTTGTGGATGGCTTAGCCATCTTGTTCATAAGACTGCCAGATTACACATTCCTCACTGGAGCCACAAATTGTGGAAACAAATTAAGCTGCCGGCCAGATAGTCTGGGTCACTGATGAAGATGCCCATGGTAAAGGTGCTTTTATGATAAGACCAACTGGAACTGGGATGCTGGTCCACCCTTCGCTGCCCATACCACCACCATCAGTACCAGGATCCATCATCAAACGAGACCTCACAACTCATCTGCCATAATGGGCTAGACACAAAGTTAAGAATGCTATCTATATTTCTGATGCAGAAGCCATCACTGCATGCCAATCAAGGATCACCTCTTCTCAGCCACTCCCTGGGTAATGATCAGGACAGAAGTGGTAGGGGTTCTATAAAGCCATTCTCAAAAGCTAGGATCTGACCATTCCCGAAGGCGGTGCTTCTCCCTGCCCTCCACCAATAGCAAACCCAGATCAGTGTGGTTGGTACACCCTCCAAGTGTTGGCCTGCAAAAGGAGTCCTAGGGGACTCAAACTTGGTTCTAATTCTGATTGATCACCTGAGTTCTCTTCATGGATTAACATGGTTCTAGGTCATAAAGGTAATGCCCACTTAGTTGAGTACACCACTTACCAAGTCCCGCTCACACTGGCCTACAGAAGCAAAGGTGGGAGATACAGCAGGTCTCTGTATATGTTGTGAAAATGCTCTCGTCCCTCTCATGTTTGGCCCATCCAAATGACAGATCTGGATATGAGTAGGGAACGATTGAAGAAAAGATGAAGTTAGAGCTACTGACATATGGGTGCACTGTTTTCATGGCCATTGAAGCCTGGTGAAAAGACACTTTAGACACGAGCAGGTGCGGGGGGCTGGTGATTAGCACACCCTTTGTCCCCGAGATTCAGCACTGCAGCCTAGAAAAATCATCATTTGGTTCATCTGAGTCAAGCAGCAGTTGTGGCTGACAACCGAACTCTTGTAAATTTATCATGCTGCCCATGCTATGAAAACAGAAATTCATATGGGCGGGACAGTCCTGAACTATTTGGTGTGCCCTTTGACAGCCAGCATGGCACCCCTGAACATGGAACCTCCTCCTCCCCTACACATGCACAAACACATCATCCAGCACAACTTTGTTTCAAGCTGACTAGTACAAATGCAGGTACCTTTTCTTTCTATCACCCAGTTGACCTTGATTCATGTATGGTGACCAAAGAGGAAGCTGTTTGGTGACATTCCCTATGTGGTTTAACCAAATCAGTGTGATGATGATCCAAATCAGATTCAACAACAAATCCCAAATTGAGCTGACATGTGGCCATTTGTGTTGTATGTTTGTATGTGGGCCAAAGACTGTCCATTAGGGATGGGGACTGCTTTTTGGCTTATCTATTGCTTCCTATAATGATTGCAATGACACCAAAGATCAGCAGATGAGTCTAAAACTCATTTGTTCACATTGTAATGGATAATAGCCTAGCCTTGGACTCTCCTGACTGTCTGAAACAAAATCTACTGGTCCCCTTGAGACTTATTCACAGGTGACTGAATCTGAAACTCTGGACGGCATGATTAAAGCTAATACTGCAGGTTGGCCTCATCATCCTGCTTGAAGTTCTGTTCATTGTAACCTTAATCAAATCCTTTATGAGACAAATTGAATGGATTTGGTCCCAGCCTAGGTTGATCAGGTTAATTGCAGTGACAGGTTGAGTGACATATTCATGTGGATATTCAAGTTTAGCCAAGAATGTGTAGTGCCAGCTGTTGGGAGAAGCAGGTCTCCACAGGTCTTGAGCATCCCTGCACATTTTTACTGGTTATGCTAAGAATACAAGGCCCCGTGTATTCTTTGCCTCAGCTGATTCTCAGTGTTGTATGTGCAACAAGCAACCTTGAGGAAAACAGCAATGTCTCTCTCCAAGACAAAAAGCAACCATTTATACAAAGGTTGCGTTCTCCGTGTTGTGCTCTTCACATGGGACACAGGCCTATGGTATGTACAGTATCCACAGGGCTCTTCTGCATTGCTCCTGTGGAACTTGAGGGATCAGGGAGCCGACACAAACATGATGCTTTTGCTGCTTTTGTGCTGTGAGTAATAAAGTTCTTTGTTTATAATCCAGGAATCCCAAGTCTTCTGCCAGAGTTTATGAAATGATAACGTGTTAATTTATTACCTTGAAAATAAGGCAAAATTAAATCCCAGATACTAACATGTAGTGGGGAGAGTAAACAGCAACTGCTAAATAGCTTTAGGGGAAAGGATGCTCTTGAATATCGTCTTAGCCAGCTTCGGTTACCATAAAAAAAATACCACGGATGGAGTGGTTTAAAAAACAAAATTCTTTTCTCAGAATTCTGAAGCCTGAGAAGTCCAAGATCAAGGTACTGACTAAGTTCTTGGCAAGGACTCTGTTCCTGGTTTGCAGATGTTCACCTTTTTTTGTTTGTTTTTGTTGTTTTGTTTGTAGTACTGGGGTTTGAACTCAGGAATTTGTGCTTCTCAGTCAAGTGCTGCTCTCCTGCTTGAGGCATGCCTCCAGCCCCAGATGGTCACCCTTTCACTGTGTCTCACACGGTAGAGATAGAGAGTTATAGTGTTGGGCACTAACCCAATCAGATTAGGTCCTTACCCTATGACTTCTTTTAACCTTTATCACCTCTTCACAAGCTCCATCTCCAAATTCAGTGACTCAGGGGTTCATATGACTATGAAAGGGACACAAACATTCAGCCCATAACAGGTGTCATCTATGTTTCAGTTAAGGTTTGAGGTGAGATAAACTTTTACAAGAAATCTTAAGGAACATGAGAAAGTTGATTAATTATGCAGAAGGAATTCTGAAGGGTGTTGGAGGTAAGAAGTGGTAGAGAATAGGTCAAGGATCAAGGAGAAACACAGCATATGGGACTGAGTATATAGCCAGTGGGATCCATAGTTTCAGAAGTGAAGGACAAAAACAGGCATGGGAATTTAAAAAAAAAAATGTAATTATCTGAGTCCATAGCTCAAGTGGTAGAGTGCTTGCCAAATATGTGTGAGGCCCTGAGTTCAACCCCCAATACAAAGAAAAAGTAAAATAAGATGAAAATAAAGTCCCTACCAAAAAGGTAATGCAACCACAGTGTACATTAAAAAAAAACTTAAGTTGAACTTATTAAAAAGTCAGTGCTAAGAATTCTACCCAGAAATGAAAACATATTATTCTTCACAAAACAATGTGAATAAATCTCAGACATAATGAGTGAAAGGCAAATACAAAAAGCTACACAATGCATGATGTCATTTACGTGAACTTCAAGAATGTTGGTATAAACATTTCATGGGGTGAGGATTCAGGAGCGGGGTTGCCGTGAGGGGTTTGCATTGACTAGAGATGCATATGAGAGAGGCTATGGAAATGTCCTATATTTTAATCTGGATAGTGATTGTATGAGTGTATATGTATGCAAAATTTTATCAAGACATGCCTGTAATAGTGTGCATTTATTACATAATACTGTGGGTTATGCCATAATTTTAAAAAGCAAAATATTTAAAAAAGGATATGTATTGGACCAAATGGATCTTCCACATACATTTCACCCACATGAAATGATATTGCCAGCAAACAGGACTGCCTGAATACAGTTTGGCACAGAATCTGGGGCCCCAATCATCCAACACACTTGTTCAAATAAAGGGAGGCATCAGTCAATGGGACCCACACAGGACTGTGCTGGAGTCAGATCTTACGGGCTTTGGAAAATCTCTTGTGCACATCTCTTCCCAACATGTTCGATAACACCTCAAGGTATTTTGAAGCAGCCATGGTAGGAACGTAGAAATTATGAAAATTGGCAAATGCTCCAAATCAGTCTTAATTTTGAGAGGCAGTGTTAAATGCTTACCACCACACCACTGGACCTCCAGCACCCCAGGCTTATCAATGAAGTAATTAAAGCTGAGTATAATGATATGACTTGCCCATTCATCTCAGGTCCCCAAACCCCAAGCCCAGGTCTTTCTACCATATGGAGCATTCCAAAGACTTGACTCCAACTGGCCAAGTGAAGGCCACGAAGGCTAAGGTGAGAGGAGTCTTTATGCTCACTCTCCCAGAGATGGGGCTAGGCAGCACAGCAGGGCCTGGGTGAGTGGATGACAGGTGGTCAGTGTGTTGAGCTCGTCCCACCCTGTGCAACCCCACACATCCAATTGGGTCATGAGTTCCTGACTTCTATGTCTCAGCTAAGTATGCTTTCCATAAATATTTATGTACTAGGCTCTGTGGATACAGAACAGAAGAAAAAAGACAAAAACTCCTGCCTGCAAAAGCTACACACCAGTAAATGGCATATCTCACTTCCCATTGGTCCTGCTTTAATTTAGGTCTTTACTGTCTCTTACCTGAACCATTCCTACCCAACTCCAGGTTCCATCAGAAGATCCAGGTTTGGAGAAGCCCAAAGTTTATAAATTGGAGGGGACAGATCCTTAAGAAGAACATATAACTGATTACATAATTATATATGACCATGTGAATATTTCAAAAGGAATCCTCAAGGGGTCTTGGGAGGGAGGCTGTGTGGATGAGACTCTGAAAATTAAGACTAAAGGAGAATCAGCCTCTGCCAAGTCGTCTCCCCACTTCACCTAGGACAAAGGGAAGAACAGCCCCCTTCCACTTATCCTCTACACTCCTCTGACCCCACACTCCATTGCTCCACTTCCTTTCCTGTTTCCCCTCAGCAATATACAAAGGAATATTTTTAACTCAACTTAAACTTATTAAAAAGTCAGTGCTAGGAATTCTACACAGAAATGAAAATTAGTAAATTATTCTTACATATAATACCATGCATAAATCTCACAGATAAAATGATAAACGAAAGGCAAATACTGTTCTGCTGTTTAAGTCCATGGTATTTTGTTATGGTAAATGCAGCCAAAGAAGACAGCATCCAAGAGCACACTTTCCCCCAAGCCCCTCTCTAGTGGTTACTATTTATTCTCTTTCACCTCACTACATCCAAGTATTTGGGATCTGATTTTTCCCTACTGTCAAACTAATAAATTAACATGTTACTTGCCCCACCACATATATAAAAATGTATATAATATATTACCTTTGGGTGCTGGGTGCTCTTCCAGTGTTAAGTTAGAAAGCTACAGGCCCTGACCCTCTGCACCTGGAGAATGAACAAAATGGACAGCATGGCTCTGAAAAGTAGCAGGGAGTGGGCATATCTCACCGCACAAAGGAAAGCAGTCCCTTCCTATCCTTCAGTGGGCATTGATTGACATGGGTTGTCTTTGAGACTATGATTGGCAGGAGTGTGGACAGCCTCAAACAGTGAGGTAACACATCTAGCCTTTGCTCCTGTCTGGAGATTGGCAAAGGGAACTCAACTCTCTCACCAAAGGGTCTGACATCTCGGCTCCCATTGTGTTACTATTTAAGATTGAATGATAATCTAGATGTCAGGAATGGGATGGAGCCTAAGTGAAGACTAGCATTTGTGGTTTTTCCTAAAGCGATTGAAGAGACTACAGGAGTCAAGGGAAGGGAAGGCTGAGAGCTGAAGTATAGGTTCAGGGAAACCTTCTGGAATGGCCCTTGCTTTTTTGTTTTCTTCGTGGACCTATGTGCATAGCTATGGTTAGTGCGTGGTATAATTCTTGTATTCTTACTTTTTAATTCCCATCAAGAATTAAAATGTGAATTCAAGGGCCTGCCTGACACACTGGGGCCTCCAGGGGGCGCTACAGCACAACACACAACCTGGGCAAGCAAGCCTCCACCTAAAACACTACCTCCTTGGATCTGTTTTCTATGGTTTGCATTGTCATTTGGCTGGAGGGTGGGGGCAGGGAGAAGTTCCCTCTTTTAATCTGAGAATGTATTGTCTTAAGACTCAGACTTACAGAAAAAATTTTCAATTCCTTAGCATGGCATGTAAGGCATGATGCCCCAGGTGCTGACACCCTCCACCTTTGAGGCAGGGCATCAAACCCACTCATTCAGCTCTGCTAGTCTTTCTATAGGCTGGTTCTTCTGTCTGAGATGCTAGCCTCCTCTCTCAGTCTGGGGACCTTCTGTGCTTGTCCCAGTACCTGCCCCTACTTCTGTAACAGCCCAGGACACTATGGAGTTATACTTCAGAGTATTTATGTCTCCCGCCACCGCTCTGTGAACTCTGTAAGGGCACAGCCTGGGTTTTATTCTTCATTTATTCTCTGGAAGTGGGCATAATAGGAACCCTTCCCCAGACATGAGCATGAAGGAGAAGGGTGAGGTCAGAGACTAGCCTGGGGGTTCCACTTGAGCCCCTACCTGGACCAGAAGAGTATGGCATTCTCTGCAGACTTGGACCAAGTGTCTTCTGTCACTATGACCCCTCTTTCCCCCAAATTCCTGTCTATGGAACTGAAAGGTGGAAAGGGGAAATTTGCAAAGGAAATAAGATATATCATGTGAAATAAAAACAGAATTCCAAGAAACAGACTTCCAACTGGATCTGAAGCAGACATACTTGACTCTGACTCCAAGGACTGACCTAGAATTTGTCCATTGGCCTCTCACTTGGGCCAAAAGGAACCCTTGTTACCCAAAAGCCTTGTTCCTCAGAGCAGCAGCTCTAACCCAGAAGCCCTTCTCTGGAACTGTAGGTCCAGCGAAGCTTCAAACACCATCCTGGTTGTTTCCTTTCTATTCCATATTGCTAGGATAGAAGAGAAACCAACACAAGTCAGGAGACTTCACCGGATGCCATTTTCCCAGGCAGGAAAGTGACATCCCACCCCAAGTTAATTCTAAGTACCTATCCTCAAATCTAACTTGGAGAGAACCTTCCAGAACCATGATGCAACACCATAAAAAGCATAGGAACCCCACTGTCTCATGACAGAAAGGTGTTGCCTATGTGAAAACATTCCTACTGGAAGTGCCAGCAAAATAAAGGGGCAGCTGAGAGTGTGGGAGCTGAATCCAGGCAATTATGAGCTCTTCGTATCAGGCAAGCAAGGAACTTATAGAGAAAGGGAAGGAAGGTAAACTGACAAGAGTAGTTGGAACAGGCATCAAAGGGCCTGGAATATTCCTAAACTGAGTCCCTAAGTGTCTATTTGAGGAGCCACTGGAGGGAGACATTTAACAGTTCCTAAGCAGGCGATGGCCCAATTCAAGCAACACTCTTAAAAAACCAACTAACCAAACAAACAAACAAAAAAAAAAAAAACAGTGGCAGGAGGATGGAGGATGTTTGGGGGTGAACAGCTGGAGACCCAGAGATAGATAAGGAAGTTGTGGGCATGAAAAGTCATATATCTATCTCCTCCAAGCCAGGGCAGAGTCCAGAGGAGGAGAATTAAGTATCACTGTTAAAGATATTCTATGTGGGCACTGAGGCAGAGAGAGGATATGGAAGATAGTATTCTTAAGAACTGAAAAACAGGTGGCTGTGGGTGGGGAGAGACAGGCTTAGAGATCACTTCCAAGCCCCAAGCTTGGTAGGCAGCAGGAGGTCATGTGTCTATACCACAGGAGAAACTCTGACTTGTGGAGAATGGACATGTGGAGACCAAGCAGCTCTACCTCAGCCTAGGGGCAGAGCCATTTGTGATAATGACCCTCCCTGGAGTCAGGTGATCCTCTCCTGCCCCACCATACAGCCCAATTTCTGTCCTCACCCAACCATGCTAGGTGATCTTTTCCCCAAAGATGCCCTCTGAGGCTGTGGGAGCACATGAATTCTCTGAGGAGAGGAAGGAAGAAGGGAGCCAGACACAGCAGCTTAGAGTGCTCAGTGGGCAGAAGGAAAAACAGACCACCCTCTGGTCATCAGGTCAGCTTCCCCAGGTGCATAGGAGGAGGTGTGTTGAGCCAATGCTGTAGGTCAGAGGGCCTGCGACTCCAGAGAGGTCATGAAGTCTGAGGGCAGAAGCAAACAGGCAGAGCTGGAAAGGAGCCAGAGTTTGAGCCCTCCAGGAATGGCTTGCTGGGATTGGCAAAGCATCCTTGGTGAGTGTTCCTGTGAACTTTTTCAGAAACAAGAGGGGCAGGGGCTGAAGAAGGAGGTGGGGAAAAGAGATCAGTTCTTGTAAGAGTGGAGAGATCTAAGAAGAGAAAAGAGAGAAGATCAAGACCCAAACAGGTGATCAGATGGCACAATCTCAGGAAGTCCAGGTGATGGGACTGAGTAAGAGGTTCTACATCCATCTCTGGGTCAGGAGGAGGGAAGAGAATGGGAGGAGAGAGAAACATGGAAGGTCATTAACCTCAGGCAGTGCGGCAGGCTTCTGCCAAGGTTGCCTATGTCCACTGGATAAGAGGCCTACTGGAAATTAAAGAACCAGGGATACATGCAAAAGTTGGGGAGAGAAGTGGAGCAACTATGGAACAGCTTTGAGGGTTCTCTAAAGCCCTGCTTCTCAAACACAATGTGTATACAAATCACCTAGGACCTTATTCCAATGCAGGTTCTGGTTTGGCAGGTCTGGGCAGGGCCTAACATTCTGCATTTCTAATAAGCTCTTGGGTAGTGTCCATGCTGCTGGTCTAGGGGCCACACTGTGAGGAATAAAGTTTAAAGAGTTGGCTAGAGAGATGGCAATAGGGATTGGGAAGAATTCATCCCAGGGAGAGACCCACCTTTAATAATTCTACCTGGGGTAAAAGCTTGAGTCCTAGAAAAGTCTGGGTGGGAGTGGCAGCCCCCTGCAGGTCATGGGGAGGTGGGCATGAAGAGGAAAAGAGGTTAAGAGAGGAGGTGGGGAAACCTCTGGGGTGGGAGGAGACCCAATGATATCCCCTGGGATCCTTCATTTGGATGAATGTGGGGCAGAACACTAACTTCACACTCAAAGGTTCCACAAAAGAAGACTGAGAGTGCAAGCAGCAGCAAGGGCAGGTCACATCTCATGGTGCTCTGCAGGAAACTGCTGGACTGATTTTCCTCTTGTTCATAACCTAGCCAGGACACATCAGGCCAGACTGTGGCGAGAGGGACAGAAATGGCTCTGCCCCAGGGTCAAGGGCCAGATGATTTCTGTTGGAGAAACTAATAAAGGAGGAAAGGACTCAGAAAGGGGAGGTGGCTGTGAAGACAAGAGTTGGTGAGCTGGGCTCTGAGCCCTAATGCTGAGTCCTATGTGTGTTCAACTTGCAATCAGAAGTCAAAAGGTTTTAGAAAGGCACAGGTGGAAATGCAAATGCTTTAGGTTTTGGCAACCCAGAGACCAGCGACAGGGAGAAGGAAGGAGGTGCAGGGTCACAGTTTTGGGGACCAGAGGGAATAGACGATTGATGATAGATAGATGGATAGATGGATAGAGAGTCAGATAGATAGATAGACAAATAGATGACAGATGATATTCCTCAACAGCAGAGGTTAACCCGAGGTCGCTGGTTTACTGGGAAAGTAGCCGGGGCAGGTGAAAAACAAGAGTAAAGCTAGGAGGTGTCAATAGAGCAGCAAGTCCAGGGCGTCGGACCAAGAGAGTGCGGCGCGTACTTGGGGGAGGGAGTAGAGGCAACGAAGATGCGGGAGCTTCGTCCGGAGGCGACGGGGAGGCCCTGGCGGTTCCTGAGCACGGTGTGAAGAGCTCCTCGGCTTTGGCGAAGCTCGCTCGCTGCGCAGCCCCAGATCCTCCCTGTCCCGGCCTCCCTGTCCCCGCCGTTCCCTCCTTTTCTTTCCCGCGGCCTCCAGCAGGCCGCAACCCCCAACCCCGGCGACCGACTCGCCAGGGTCCGCCCCGCCGCGGCGGCCCGAGCCCGGCCGCTCCTCCCCCGATGATGTCACGTCCCTGGCCGCCCCTCGGCCGGCCGCACCGCCCCGCCCCCGCCTCCCCCGGCCCCCAGTCCCCTGGGCCCGCCCGCTCGCGACATCCCTCCTCCCTCCCGCGCTCCCTCCCTTCGGCTCCCGCTCCCCCGGGAGCGGTGGCGGCGGCGGCGGCGGCGGGATGGCCCGGGCCCGCGGCCAGGCCCCGGGGAGCAGCGGTCGGCGGCGGCCGCGGCGGGGCGGCGCGGGAACCGGGCCCCGGGGGGAGTCGGCCGGGCTGCTGCTGCTGCTGCTCCAGGTGCTGCCGCCCGGGGCTGCGGCAGGGCCGGGGCGCCGGGGCACGCGGGGCGCTGGCGGTGGCGGCGTCTGCTGGCCCGGCGCTGCCCCTGCCTTTCCCCGGGACGCGCGGCTGCTGCTGCTCCTGCCGCCACTGCCGCCGCTGTCGCCGCCGCCGCCACCGCCGCCGCCAAGCTCCGCGCCCGCAGCCTCCGCCTCCCGGATGGTAATCAGCGCCCCGCGCCGGCGCCGCGGGCGGGCAGGAGGTGGGGGCGGCGAGGGGGAGAGGGCGGGCAGCCCGGTGCCCCCGCCTTGCCCGAGGCAGCTCTCGGGGCGCTCGCCCCCAATACCCCACTCCGACGACCGCGGCCCTGGGCAGACGCCAGAGCGCGCCTCTGGGGCGCCTCCGCGAGGACCGGCTGCGGGCTCCGCTCCCCGCCCTCCCCGCCCCGCTCGCAGTCCGCCCGCCAGCGCTCAGGCCGCGGGGGAATCCCTCCATCTCCCCGCCCCGCGCCCCGGGAGGGGAGGGGACAACGCCGGCGCCCGCGGACCCGCTTTCTCCGAGGGAGCGCCCAAGAGGCGAGCGCGCACTGAGCCTCCGGGACTCCGCGCTGAGCTGCGCTCCTGGAGGCGCTTAGTGCCGTCGGGTCGGCTGAGCTGCGACGCCCACAGCCTCGGCGAGACCCGATCCCGGGCAGTGGGGGCGCCCACCGACTGCGCGCCCTTATGTTCCCTGCGCAGGACGGTTTGCCCCGCGGAGGGCTGAACCTGAAGGAGGAGCCGCTGCTGCCCGCCGGCCTGGGCTCGGTGCGCTCCTGGATGCAGGGCGCGGGCATCCTGGACTCCAGCACCGCTGCGCAGAGGTAAGCTCTCGACGGGACCCGGAGCAATCGGGTTGGACGGCTTTGCGCCGCCTTCGCTCAACTTGGATGGTTAGCTGCTGGAACGAGGGGTGGAGGGAACACTACTAGCTCCGGACTGTCCTGGCGAATTCACGCAGTCCCAACGCCCAGCTGCCTCTTGAGGATATGGGGCGGGCCGGGGCGGGGCTTCAGCCTCCACTCCGGCTGTCCGGGCTGTGATTTCTGACCGTCGCTCACTGGGGTCCAGGGCTCGGGAGGAGGAGGCATCCCCTCCTCCTGCAGACCCTGAGCCATGACCCACAGCTACCAGCCGTCTAGGAACATCCAACCCCTCCTTCCTGGGCAGTCCCGATGCATCTGCTTGTCCAATTCCGCGGCTTTCTGCCAAGAAAGGCAAGAAACCCTGCCCCTTTCTCCTTTCCCACGCCCCTCAGAGTTGGAGGATGGGGGGGTGTGCAGGGCTCGAGATGCGACTGGGGGCTGATGGGTGTCGAAGAGAATGGGCAGTCTGCTGGACTGAGTGGGGTTGAGAATGGGTCAGGGCTCCGCCTCTCTGTCAGGTATTTTTCTGGTAGGTTTTGCGGGAGGCAGGGAGCCCTTGGGCACCTAGCACCCGAGCCTATCTCCTCTGACTCTTTTTTTAGGGTTCTAGGCAGGATACCTAGGTGGGAGATGGACTCCCGGATGTGGATGGGAACTTTAAAGGTTTATTGCCAGCCCCTATAGACCTGGGACCCTGGGCTTTTTATAACCCATCTGTGAGCATGGGGAGGAGGTTAGACAGCTTACAGGGAGTTCACTGTGGCTAGTATTTGGGAGGGACTCACTGCGGGCAGCTGGGTCAAGGTGGATGCTGGGCTGCTGGCAAGTCTGAGCAGCTGCTGTCCAGCAGCTTGAAGAGAGTTACAGAGAGTTGCCAGGGCAGACCAGGCCCAGCATACCAGTCTATGTTCGATCCCCAGTCCTGTACACTCCAACCTCACCCAGTAACAGCCACACAGGGCACTTCATGAGCAACTGAAGCGTGTTTCTGCATGCCTGTCCTTTCCCGGCCCTAAGGAAGGATCACTGGGGGCTCTGTTTGCTGTTGAGTATTTCAGAATAATAAAGGGTCTAGCAGATGAACCAATTCCAATAATTTTTAGGAGTGATAGAGAAAAATTGGCATATAGAAAACTAAATCCCACCTGTCTAACACAACTACTGTCAGCATTTTAATGTAGTTCCTTCCCCTTCCCATCTTCCCATTAACTGTTTTGTTTTTGTTTTTGTTTCCCCCCCCCCCCCGCCCCCTGCTGTGGTTCTGGCTTGCTCTTTAACTTAAGAAGAACATGGGAAGTTGCAGTGGAGCCTCTGGGGTTGAAGGTTCCTGTTTGTTTCTGACCTTCTGCTCTGCTTGCCCAGAGCCAGCAGGTTGGACAAGAGGGAAGCAAGTGTGAAAGAGGTGGTGCCTTGCAATCTGTGTGGGATGCAGGTGTGTAGGGTTCTCCCCACAAACCCCAGGATTGGAACACCAACAGAATTGTCTACATAGGAGGACTTTTTTTTTTTTTTGCAGTAATGGTGTTTGAACTCAGAGCCTCACTCTTGCTAGGCAGATGCTCTGCCACTGCTCCTAGCCCCATGGGGGGGGTCTCTTAAATTGGGTTGAGGTGTCTAGACTGAGTCCCAAGGGGTATATATCACTAGGACTCACAGTACTTCTTCAGGCCTGGACTGCTTGTCCCCAAGTCTGGAGACTTCTCTGTCTCAGGAACCAGATTAGAAACCCCCACGCCTTGATTCTCCTCCTGATTCCAGAGTGTGAGGCTAATCCTTGCTCTCCACCCTTCCCCACCTTGTCTGTCATGTCATCTCTCATGTTTGACTCTTCTCCCTCAGTCAGCCCTCTGCTCAGGTCTTCCCATCCCAAAACAGCAAGAAAGAGCATTCCTTTCCTGTCCGCACCTCTGTCTTCAACCTCTGCCTGGCTTCATTCTGCCCCTCTGCTTAGAGCAGAAAGTTGTCTTTGATGTTTTCCTTGACTTTACCCCACAGCCACCTGGTTAAAGGATTATAGATGTTTCCTTCTGTGTTCTAGTCCCAATCTCCGTGCCCACCGCCACCACTTTTAACAATGAAAATCCCTTGCCCTTGATCCCATTCCTCCCTGGCTGGAAAACTAACTGCACCCTGGTTTACTATTTCAGCCTCCTGGCCTGATGCCCCCACTCCAGCTTCTCACCACTCCTCTGAAGCCATCTTCTTTGCACTATAGACCAAAGCAATATTTCCAAAGTACTTTTCTCTGATCATGTCTCTGCCTTGATTTAAAAAAATAAAATGACCCACTCTACTGCAGCACCTGCTCACTGTGTCCTCCCACCCTGCACAGAGAAACTGTTCTTAGTGTTGCCTAAGGATGCTTTTCACAGGCCAGAGATTTCTGTCCTTTGCCTGTCCCACTTCCCCCGGACCATCAGCATTCAATGCTTGTCACAATCTGATCCCAACCTTGCTTCCTAGCTCCCGTATGATACTTGGCATGCAATGTAGGAGAATCAGCAGGACTGTCAACAAGTCCAACCTTCTGTTAAAGCAGTCCCCCTCCCCCACCCTCAGCACCCATACAAAGCCTCAGCAGCCTTCAAGCCCCCACTCCATGCCAGCACTTCCTCTATCTGTGCCCTCCACCCTGTCTGGGAAACAGTTCTCAGTGTTTCCTAAGGATGCTTACCGTAGGCCAGACTGATGTCCTCTGCTTGTCCCCATCTTCCTGGCTCTGCCAGCTGGAGCCTTCCTTTAGGGCAAAGATGGTGGCCCATTCATCCTAGTGTCCTCAGCACCCAGGACAGGCTCAGACAATCCATAGGGAGACAATAGTATCTGCTAAAGACAGCAGAGTACATGTTAG
Source organism: Castor canadensis (assembly GCF_047511655.1). Lineage (NCBI taxonomy): Eukaryota > Metazoa > Chordata > Mammalia > Rodentia > Castoridae > Castor > Castor canadensis. The sequence continues at coordinate 153,472,452 of NC_133390.1, read as the reverse complement.
AAGGTTCTGAAATCCCTTTCTGTTAGGTTCCCCTCTTCCCCTTGGTAAGCTCCAGGAATCAGGTACCAGAGAAGCTGCCCCTCCCCAATTTTACAACTTGGCCTTTACAAAAATGCCTGTGTTTTAAAGAAGGAAGGTGAGGAAGAGAGGGCCCAGAAGGCTTGGTAAAATCAGTGGAGAAGCTCTATCAACAGGAAAGAAAGTTCTGAGCAAGAGAGGTAGGGAGAAGAGAGGGTCTGTGTACCCATCCACAGGAAGACAAGGCTAGTGGAGAGGGATCCCCAATTAGGGGAGTTTGTCCCTGGCCACTGCTGTGACTAGTCCTGCCCCAAACCCATAGGACATAATCTCTGAGACCAACAGGCCCAGCCCCAGCCTACTTCCCAGCTTTTCCTGTAGACCCAAGTCCTCAGCACAGGAGCAGCTGTCTTCTCATGTTCTTAACAGGCTGGGAAGACATGGAGGGCCCCAACCCGTCCTTCCCCTGCAGGAGACCCCTGGAGGATCCAGGCCAGCCCTCTCCCATGAGCTGGTCCCAGTACATGAGCAGGGCCCGGGAGAGGGAAGCCAGCTGGGGCTGCCTTTCCTGTAAGCAGCTGCAGGCCAGCCTCCCTGCTAGGAAATGCTTTTGTTTGCTTTAATAATTGATAGCCGCTCCTCAGCCTGGGCCCTGGCAGGCAGGCCTGTGGGTGGGTGGTGAGAGGGTGAGCAGAAGAGAAGCAGTGGGCAATCTGTAGGTGGAACTAAGGGTTAGGGGAAAGCGGGAGTGCAGGCTAATGAGAATTTTCCCTCCCTGTCTCACCCCCTGTCCTTCAAGACTTGGGTCACTGAGCCAGTTTCCTAGGGCAAGTGCTAGGGCAGTGAGAACAGAATATTTGGATCCTGTGTGCCCCCAAAATCCACCTCTCCAGCAGGATCATCTGCACACAGGTTCCAGAAAGCTGCCTGTAGCCACCAGGTCCTCCCTCTGTCTGCATCGTTGAGGTGGGTGTGCCCTTGTGCCACTGCTTTTATCTTTCCTGGTCTGTGACATAGCCAGGCTCTGGGCATATCCAGGGACTGGGTAGCACCAGGCCAATCAATCTTGGCTGGGGGCAGAAATGCCAGGCTCAGTGTGATGATTGTCAACAGTCCCAGGGGTCAAGATGATGCCTGTGGGGGAGAATGCGCACCAATAATATGTTTAGAAGAAGGAATGATGTGGAGGAAAGGACCAGGAGACTTATGAAGCCATGCTGGGATGGGGAGGAGAAGAGCTGGAGAGAGACTCTAACGAAACCTGACACCAGGGATGAGATGCAGGAGACATACTTTTTTCTCCTTTTCACTCCTGCTTGGGAGTATGATCCACAAAGAGCCTTGTTCCTCTGCTCATGACTTCAGGGCTTTCCATGTTACGCTAGCATCCCAGACTTGAAGATGGATGAAGCTCAAGCCAAAATACTGCTCAGAACCTTGGACTGCAAGAGGTGGGAAGAAGGGAGGATAGAAGGCCCCAAGGTGCCTTGGTGACTTGTCCTCTGGGGGGTGGGGTGGCTGTTGTTAAATTGCTCATATTTATAGTAAGCATGTGGTCAAAGATTTGTAAAGAGCCACAAGTGGCTTGTGACTAGAGAACAGAAACTGCATTAGAGGCTTTGTGCATGCTAGAGAGCAATGACTGGATTGTGGCTGCCAGGAGAAGAGCCCTGGGGCATCTCTGGGGACCTGCTGGGTGGTCCCAACAATAGCAGCTAGATACTCTGCAATCCCTACCATGTCCCCACTCTTATCTGTGTCCTCTGGAGTGCAGACCACCTGCATGGCTCTGGCTGTGAAGGTCAGGCTGTCTTTGGTGTCGACTTGACCCTGGATTCCTAACACAGTGCTCAGAGGACCCAAGCATACTCATGCTTGATGCAAGGCAGTTTTCCTGTGACCAAAAAGTACATGTGTAAACTGAATCCTTTCTGGTGTCACAAATAGCCTCCTTTAATTGTTGGTCTGTGTAGGAACAGAAGATAGGAAGGGGTGAGTGGGGAACGGTAGAAATACGAAAGTGAATGCTTTCCCTTCCTGTCTGGGTTCTCTAGTACCAGAACACTTTCCCACCACTCCAGCACCCTCCAGAGTTGAAAGGGAAGCATTTTGAACATCATATCTAAAACAATCTTTTAAAGAAAGTGAGGAAATGTGTAATTCACTACGGAGTCTCACAAAAGGGGTTAATGTGGCTGTTTTTGTCACTCAGCTGCATTTATCTGAAAAAGGTGCTATGTGGTATGTTTTGTTTCCTAATGATGCTAAGTGAATGAAATGTCTCTGAATTATGGGCTCTAGCACTACATGTGCTGGGTGGGCCAGTGCTCACTCACAGTTGTTAGAAACTTGCATCTGCCAGGTTGCACTCAGACCCCTGGGGCTGTAGCTTTGCTGGCTTCCTTCATACTCTAGGCCTCTGGATGGCTGGGAATTGATACCCACCCATGCCCCCTCAGTACCCTTGGTAAAGAGTCTGCTTCTCCTTTGCTTGAGGACTTGCTCAGGAGGCCAGCGCCTGCTCTGCCCACATGTACACACAGCAACTGGAAGTGTGGGAGTTAGATATGCAGGAGAAATAGCAGCTTCAGGAGCCAGCAGTGATGTTTGGAGTTGCTGGACAGATGTCCTTGCTCCCTTACTTGTCCCTCTGGTGGGATAACTCTGAGGCAGGCACTCTGTGTGTTTCCAGAGTCACCTGTGAGATTGAGCTCCATTTGCCACAGTGGAAGCTTGTTGCAAATATGCCCTTGGTGGGATGGCTTCTCATCTTTGCCTCACCCCCACACTGTGGTTCCTGGATTCACTGCCCAAATAAACTGTTGATATTTGAGTCTTTGTCTCAGGGTCTGCTTCTGCATGAACACAAATGAAACACTTGCCTCTGTGGGCTTTAGGGACTATATTCTCCCTTCCCTCTACCTTTCTCTCTGTTAGATAAAGGATATATATCAGTAGACATCTTGGAGTTTCTCTGCACTCCAATGGTGATCTTGGACAGCTCTACAGTGGAGAACACAGAACCAGAGACACTAGCCATTTTCCATATCCCTCTATCTCTAATCCAGTCTGAGAGCAGATAGTACCTCACCTCTCACTTGTATCCCCCACCTGTAGCCAGGATGTGCCCATCAGGGGCCCTCAGACCCCTGGGCATCTCCCGAATTGTTTGAACATATCTCTGTCTCTTTCAGTTCTTTAACCATGATTTGTTTTCTCATCACAAGAGCATCAGCTACTCCCAAGGGAAGAGAAGCAAAAACCTCTCCTCCCTCCTCTCCAATCCCTTCCCTTTGGGGTTTGCAGTTCCATTCAACAGGTGTTAATCATCACCAACTGTAGTTGGGGGTGGAAGAGCCTTGGGGATAATCAAAAAGGAAGGCTCAGCCCAGCCTGCCTGTTTTCTTTTGCTTCCCGTTCCTCCACACAGGCTGTTCCTTGTGGTATTCTGTATCTTATCCATAGGAAATACTAGAACGTCTTTAGGGCAACATCTTATTCATTTTACCTTGATCTCCTTACACACATCTGGCAGGGGTATGAACAAGGTGAGGTGGAGATGTTCCCCAGGCAAGAAGAAGCCTATACACCCAGCGAAGGTCTTGACCATTCTGCAGGCCTTCCCTGGTCTGAAGGGGACTTGAGCTGTCATTAATATTGTTCTGTGATTATCCATGACAATGAGCCTGCCTTGGAAATATAAACTAGTCAGTGCTGCCTCACAGAAGCGTGTGAGCCCAGGAGTGTGATTGTGTCTGAGACCCGCTGAGCCCTGGGGGCTGGAAAGGAGCAGGATGATGACTTAGGCTGCTTCAGAGAGTGTGGGGCTGAGGGAGACCCCGCTGTGGGGCAGGGTACAGGCATGTGAGATGGCATAGCCCCTCCATTATCCACCCCTGCTGGCCGCACTGGATGCTAGTTCCCAGGCCCCGGGGCAGCCTGCTTTCTTACCCTCTTCTGTCCCCCTTCCATGGGGAAGTAGGCCCAATGAAGGGAGTTTGACTTCAGGCCTAGTCCAAACTTCCAGTCCTCAGGAGCTTGGCAAGACCTGGGGGCAGCCAGGACTCCCAGTCTGCCTGACATTTGCCATGAGGGGTGGGTGGGAGAGGACGCATAGGCCAGCATCACTGATTTACTCTGCTCCAGTTTGGAATTTGGCCCAGGCAGTGCAAGGGCATCTATGTAGAAAGAGCATGGTGAGTGGTCCAGGGAATTCTGTTGTTTCTCAGCATACATCCTCCTCAGCCAATGCCTTTGTCTCTGTTCTTCTCACTGGGCCTCCCAGGCTCAGAATGACAAAATAAAGGGCAGCAGTGACCTGGGATTGCTCTACAAGGCCACCACCTCAGGCCATCTCCTACTAGGTGGTCCTGGAACCTGTCCCTGATGGAGTTCAAACTAAGCTGGCCCTGGGAGCAGGAGAGAGGAGCTCAGGGTTGGTGCCTCATTAGCATATTCATCAACAGGAATCAGGGACCTGCTGCGATCAAAAGCCCTCTTTGGGCTTCCCTGCCCCTTAGTCAGTTAGGAAAGGAGTGAGAGGTGGTCAAGGCTCCCACTTGAAAGGACCACAGTATAAAAGAGAGGGAATGGGGACGAATGGAGGGAGGGTGACATCCCTGAAGAAAGCAACCTTTGGCAAGGAAGGGTGCTGGTGGACCCTCCCCCATCATCTTGATCAGGGGACAAGAAGACCCATCAGCATTTCGTAAGGTCCCTGTGGAGGAAAAACGTGCTTTCAGGAGGAAAAACAGTTTTCATTTTATTATTTTTTTGTAATTTTATGAGCAAAAACATAGCAAGTCCCTCATGCCCCTGATATCACAGATGCTACAACTTAGCATGAAGCCAAGGCAAAGACTAACTTGATTTTAAATTACATGGAGAAAAACATCAAGTAGCAATGAGTTTGGCAGCGCTTGTCACAGTGGCATGCTTCTGATGGAAATCTGGGATGTTGATCTTAAAGGCTCTCAGGGCAGTTTCACCATCCTTATTCTCTCCCCTATCCCCCTGCGGTAGCCTCTCACCTGTCCACCATGCCCTCCTCCCCTGCAGCACCTTCTAAGGTCTGCCTGGCTTCAGAGATTTCTAGTGACCTTTAGCCATGCTTTCCACCCTACATCCCTCAACAAAAGTGTTCTGTAGAGGAGTAAACCTGGTGCATTTGTTGTCTATTACTGCATAAAATAATTACTCCAAACTCAGTGACTAAAAACAACCAGGCTCATATAAGGCACACAGTTTCTGAGAGTCAATTATCAGCGAGCAGCTTAGCAGGATAGTTCTGGCTCAAGACCTGTCCTGAGGCTGCCATCAAGATGGCACCTGGGGCTGCTGTCATCAGAAGGCTCAACTGACCCTGGTGGATCTGCTTCCAAGGTAGCTCAGCTGGCAAGTAGTACAGGCTGTTGGCAGGAGACCTCAGTTCTTCTCCATGTGAATTTCTCCATAGGGAAGCATGAGTGTCCTTATAACACAGCAGCTGGCATCCCCTGAGTGATGATACAAGAAGAGAACAAGGCAGAAGCCACAAGGCTTTTATGATGTAGCCTTGAAAGCTATGTGCCTCTTTTCTGTCATAGTCGATAAGCCACGCAGACCAATCGCCATGCAATCTGAGTGGAGACTGCTCAAGGACATGAGTACCAAGAGGCTGGGATCATTAGACACTATCTTGGAGGTTGGCTGCCTAACATATGTGGAGCCCCAGCCTGAGTCGACTCAAGCAGGGCTCATCCTAGAAAGTGTCCCAAGTCCCTCCAAGCTGCATTTCCCAGAAATTGTAGCCACAGCACCCCTTTCTATAGACAGGATCTGAAGCCATGAGACATCAAAGGAACATGCTCTGGAAGACCCTGGCCTAGAGAAGAAAGTCTAAACTCTTTCCCCTAGCACAGTCTGGCAGGAACTTCCTAGGCAAACTTTTCTTTCCTTGTTTCCTTTTTGTTTCTTTTGGTTTGTTCCTTAGTTTTCTGTTTTCTTTTGCTTTTGTTTTTGAGATGAGGTTTCCCTGTGTGGCCCAGGTTGGTCTTGAACCTTGAGCCAAGTAATCATCCACCTTAGTCTCTCAAGTAGCTGGGACTGCAGGTGTTTATGCCACCACACCTGGCTCTTGCTTCAGTTTTTGAAATCTGTGATCCAGTGGCACTAACCTTCACACATACAGCCATTTCCTAGGTTGTTGGATTTGCTCTTTTGCCTACTCCACCTGTTGAGCTCCTACTTATTCCTCAAGGACCCAGGGAATAAGCCACCATCTCCATGAAGTCTTCCCCTCATGTTCCACAAAAATAATTAAATTTTTCTGTTCTTTACTTCTTTAGTTTTTTTTTTTTTTTTTTAACCCGGGACATCTTTTGGGAGGGAGCACCTACCACTCTGTCCTGTGTTCTGGCTCTTTCCATGAACTCCTTCCCCTTCCAAGCATTTAACTTCCAGCCCCATTTGTTTTATATGCCCAGAGCTTGTACACCTTGGAGTTCAGGAGATGCCTGGTGAATGGGGCCTTGTTCTTCTCTTCTTCCTGCTCTTGCCCTTGTCTTGTTTCTGGGTGCGGTTTCTGGTGAGCAGGGGGAAAGGCCTTGCCAAAGCCAGACTAGATGGTACTTATGCCTAAAGGAGCCATGGTTGTCTTTCTTAAAGCTGGAGGCAAGTCCTCCTATACCTGAGAGGGGTATTCCCCTCCCTTCAGCATAGCTCAGGGGTCAGGTTGGGCAGACTACTGGACTGGACCCAGTTTGATGTCTGTCATAGTTAACAGACACCATCTTTTCCCAGGCAATGCCAAAGATTCATGAAAGCCTTAATTGTCAGCTGGGATTCAGTGGGAAATTTGTTCCAGAATCTCCTAGGTGCCCTTTTATGCCCTGACAAGTGATCCCAGGGGCCTCTGGTCAATAAGATGGATTGGTTTGTACATTTGATTTTGGAAATGAGCCTTTAGAAAGATGGAGACCTCAGTTCTTCGCCAAGCTTTTTATTTCCAAGGGAGCAGGCTAGGGTCATCTCTTATTCCCAAGAGAGCAGACTAGGGTCACCTCAGGGCTGGGAAGCTTCTTTCCAGAATCAAGATGGGCCTGGCCAGGATGGAAGGAACCAATCAATTTGATTTCTTGCCTACTCTTTTTTTATTGTTTTGGCTGTACTGGGGTTTGAACTCAGGATCTCATGTTTGCTAGGCAGGTGCTCTACCACTTGACTCACTCTGCCAGCCCTCTCTTGTCCACTCTTGAGGTGTTTGAGCCAAGCTGTGGCCAGCATGCCTACCTGGTCAGTGGTGCTGGGGTCTTTCCCAGTGGAAGGCCCTTCCAGTGATTTTTTCCAGCTTCTTTCTTCCCACAGTGGCGTGGGCCTGGCACGAGCCCATTTTGAGAAGCAGCCCCCTTCCAACCTCAGGAAATCCAACTTTTTCCACTTCGTGCTGGCCATGTATGACCGGCAGGGGCAACCTGTGGAGGTGGAGCGCACAGCCTTCATCGACTTCGTGGAAAAGGACCGAGTGAGAGGCTCGTGGGCTTACCTGCATTGGGAGGGATGGGAGGGCTGCAGGGAACACACACACACACACACTCATGCACTTGGCACTGAGGCAGATGAGTAGGTAGACATGAATGAGTAGAGAAGGGTTGGTGAAAGACTGAAGGGAAGGAAGGATAGTGTAGGTAGGGAGGGTGGTGTGAGTGAAGGAGGCACGAGGGTCTCTGGACACCTTAGCATCCTCCTGTCTTGTCCCTGCAGGAACCTGGGGCAGAAAAGACAAACAACGGGATCCATTACCGCCTTCGCCTGGTGTACAATAATGGTAAGTGAAGGCCACTGCCTAGTTTGACCTTGACCCTGACCCAGAAAATGTCTGAGTACTACAGCCCTGCCGTGAGACGCATAATACCCCTCATCAGGGCTGGGGTGAGTGTGGATGTGGTCTGGTCACCAGAGACCCCAAGTGCTGCCCTGATGGCAAGACCTGTTCACATCCTCATCCTAGGACTTCGGACAGAGCAAGACCTCTATGTACGTCTCATCGACTCCATGTCCAAGCAGGTGAGCCAGCCCAGGGAGTACTCAGGCCAGCCTCGCCCTCTAATTCTCCACCACCTGTCTCCCCTTGGCCTGAGTGAATGTTGTCTCCCCTGTCCTTATCTTCCCCATGCTTTTCATCCCTTCTCCTAGCTCCCCCAGACCCACCCCCTGCCTACTTAATGCAGGAGGATTATGACTCTTGTCTAGAAAAGACAATATTTGTACAAAGAGCCTGACTTAGGCCAGCCTGAGACAGGAATTCAGATGCATGTCGTTTATTGGAGAACTGGGAGGGGCCTCCTCAGGAGAAGGAGAGGGAGCGAATCTGCTCAGCAAGCAGGTGGTCCAGGTGGAGTCCTGCCTCAGCCTGATCCATGGGGGAGTGCTAGAGAAGGAATGGCACCAGAGTTGGCCTCCCTTGAAACAAGGAAGCCAGAATTTTGCACCCTGTAAGAGTCAGTCATTGCCTGGAGGCCACTCCGAAGGGGAGCATGCACACAGTAGAGCAAGTTCTCATCTGAGAACAATTCTCAAGAGAAAGCCCTCCACAACCAACCCTAATCACAGAGGGGAGCTGGTGCACTGGTTCAATAAAGAAACTGCACTGGTGTGGCCCCAGGAGTTTCTACCCTCAGCACCTCACTGATGTGCTGGTCTCAGGAAGGAGGCCCAGGAGCCAGCATAAGCAGCTCAGGGAAATTGAAACCTGCATTAGCCCTGAAGGATTCTACAGGCACACCCACATTTCAGGGCTTCTCAGAGAAACACTAAGTCAGGAGGGCCTTGAGTTTAAATGGGCCAGATCAGTGGGCCTGGAATGCAAGGTGACAACGTGGGCTTTCCTGCTCAGACAGGGCTTTCCAGAAGCCTCCACCCAATCCCAGAGCAAAGGAAAAAATGCTTTGTGTCCAGAAAACCTGTGGTCACTGTGGTAGGGGAGGCAGGCCAGGCAGCAGCAAAATGGGACTGTGTGGAGGATAAGTATGGAAGGGGTTGGAAGAAGTCCATAGAGAAAGGGATCCCACAAATGGAGGAAGGCTGGGAGGCCCAGAGGATTGGAGACTGGGAAGCCAGATTTGCAGTTTAGGAAGCTTACTCCTTGCCCAGGGTAGAGGGAGGTTGGGAGACTGGGGAGGAGTGGATTCAATAATCCAAAGAGGAGACTGGCCTGAGCTGGGAGGTGATAGGGAGGTAGGAAAAGGTAGTTGTTTGGTCCTTGATTTTGATTAGTTGGCAGGGATAGCTGAAAGTAACAACATTCATGGGTGAGACAGAGACCCACTGGGAGCATGGAAACAGGGAGGATGCTGGGGCAAGGGGAGGCGCATGAAACAGAGTGGGGATTTGAGCATGTCTGCCCCATCAGCCTTGATCCTAGTGGTCTGGGGACCCTCCCTGGCTCTAAGCAGATAAACACTCTGCAAATCTCATGCCATTCTTGCCACCCTGATGGTGGTCCTGGTTTGAGGGTAAGGGGTTCTCCTCCACCTGGGCAGCAAGACTCCAAACTTCTGCTTTGCACCCCTGGGCTCCCCCAGAGCAAAGTAGAGGGCATGATCTTCTCTGGGAGCAGGGCCTCCCCTCGGCCTGGGCTTGGGAGATGCCAGTGTAGACCCACAGGCCCACCTCTGTGCCACCACCTGGACTTCAGAGGAACCTCCTTCCCCTCCACCCTGCGCACTTCCCCCTCCCCCAGGCCATCATCTATGAGGGGCAGGACAAGAACCCTGAAATGTGCCGAGTGCTGCTCACCCACGAGATCATGTGCAGGTGAGATGGACTGCGTCACCTGCACCATGCCCCTTTGCAAAGATGTGACCAAGCCCTCCCACCAGGCCCTGCCCTCTACTTCACAGCATCCCTGGCTCCCTGTGGAAGCTGGGGGAGGGGTGGGATGAGGGAGGAGTGAGGCCCCTGGGCACAGTGCTGGCAAAGGAGAGGGTCCTTGAGGCCCCATTAGCCTGGCCTGTTTATGTGGCTTCTCCAAGTGTTTTTGTAAGAGAGGCCTCCTGCCGCTACTGGAAGCTCTAATAAAACTCAGGGGAGGGGCTCTTTGGGGAAATGGGGGTAGGGCTTGGGCCAGGCAGCCCCCAGGCCTCCAGGATTACCTCCAGGGCTGGAAGGAAGAAACTTCATGTGCACCTCAGTACACCTCTGGTGGGCCGTGTGGGGGACACAGCTTCTGGCTCCCTCTTCCCCATTACTCCGAGTTTGGCCTTGCCAGCAAGGGCTCCCTGGGAGCCCAGTCTACAGGCCCTTGGAGGCAATTCCTGATACATGGAAAAAAGAATGGTGTTTCAAAACCTGTGGTTGGGATGATGGCCACCTTTGGGAGATGAGTGACAAGGAAAGGGCATAAGAGGGCTTCTGGGGGTCACTGGTTACAGGGGCAGGTTCACAGGATGATCCTTCTGGCAATCATTCATGAGCTACATGCTTATAGTTTGAGCTCTTTTCTATATGCAAAAGATGCTTCCTTAATAGTGTGAGAGCCTCTGCAGGTGTCCTGCCTCCTGTCCTGCCCTGGGTCCTCCAGGATCAATGTGATTTGAGGATCAGGATTTCCTGGCCAACCTTTTCCCCAAGACTAAGCTGTCAAGGTCCCTGCCAGGATCTTTCCTGCCTTTGTCTCCCCAGATCCCTGAGAGTAAGCCCTGTGCCTAGGAATTCCATAACCAGATACAGAACTTCCACATCCACACTCTCACTCCTCCCATCCCCCACCCCCCCACCACCACACACAGACTCACTCCCTCTTTCCTGCTTCCTCCTCCCTTCCCTCATCTTTCCTTCAGCCGTTGCTGTGACCGGAAGAGCTGTGGCAACCGGAATGAGACGCCCTCAGACCCGGTCATTATTGACAGGTACAGGCAGGGGGAGGGGCCTGGAGCTGCCAGGGTGGAGGGCTGGCAGCAGGAAGGGAGGAGCACAGTGGCTTCCAGGGCACCTTGTGGGTGGCGCTGAGCCAGAGACCTGGGAGGTGCCAGCCATGGCCCCCTGAGTGAAGCCCCTGGTGGGAAGCTTTCTGAAGCTGCGTCCCCTGACTCCCCTAGGAATGAAGCCTAGGAAGGTCAGGATGTATTTCAGGAGGTGGGCAGGAAGGGAGGAGGTGAATGGGTACCCAGGGAGAGGCTGCGGACAGTGAGGCTGGCGTGAGCAAGTCTCTGGTCCTCAGCACTGATGGACTGGACGTCTCTGAATGTCCATTTCCTTCACTGCAAAAATGAGGACCACTTGGCAGGTTTCAGTCCTAGGACTATCAGGGTGATGTATGTGAAAATACATTCGCCCACTCTGCTCTTCATGTTTTAAAAAATCATGTTATTATTTCTTTCTGAGTAGGAACTGCAAGGTAAGTTGCACAATTCAAAAAATAGAAAAGCACAAATAGTGAAGTCTGCCCTCCCTGTATATAGCATGCTGTACACTCTTTTACACCTTACCTTTTTTTTTTTTTTGGAACAATATACCTTGAATATCATTCCATTTGGGAACATAAACCATACCTTATTTTCTTTTTAATAGCTAAAACATTCACAAGATGCAAAAATTCACAATGTTTAAAAGAATTGACAGGAAATGTCTTCGCCTCTGCCTCCCACCCATCCATTCCCCTCCAAATAAGCAGCTGTTGTTATCAGTTTCTTCTTCTTCTTCTTCTTCTTTTTCTTTTTCTTTTCTTTTCTTTTTTCTTTTTCTTTTTTTTTTTTTTTTTTTGCTGTAGGGCTTCAACTCAGGGCCTACAACTTGAGCCACTCCACCAGCCCTTTTTTGTGATGGCATTTTTTAAGATAGTGTCTCATAAACTATTTTGCCCAGGCTGGCTTTGAACTTCGATCTTCCTGATCTCTGCCTCCTGAGCTAGGATTACAGGCGTGAGCCACTAGCACCTGACTCAAAAACTTTTTTTTTTTTTTTTGGCCAGGGCCTGCCTGGAACTGTGATCCTCTGGATCTCAGTCTCCCAAATAGGATTATAGGGATTAGCCACCAGCATCCAGCTTGTTATCAGTTTCTTATGTGTTTGTCTTGAAATACTCTGTCACTTACAAGAAAATACAGATATAAAGTATCACACCCCTCCCCTTTTTTTTGAGACAGGGTCTCACTCTGTAGCCAGGCTGGCCTCAAACTCTCAATCCTCCAGTCTCAGCTTCACCAGTACTAGGATTACAGGTGTGCACCACCATGCTTGGCATCAGCATATTATTTTTATAATTTTCCCTTTATTTTTATGAAAGTGGTGGCATGCTAAACACATTTTACAGCACCTTTCTTTTTCTCTGAAAAATATATCTGGAAGTTTATATTGAAACAGAGGAAGTCTCCTTATTCTTTTTTTGCTATTGCAAAAGATTACTTTGGATAAATATACTATAATTTCTTTAAATAGTCTGTTATTGCTGGACATTTGGGCTGTTTTCCCGGATTTTAAAAAAAATGCTGTCATGAATTACTATGCCCATGTCACTTACACATGTGCAAATTTATATGAAAATATTATTATTTGTTTTATTTTTGATTTAGCATACATTACTAATATGAGGTGATTTCATTGTGTGATAATTCCATACATGCATACAGTGGACTTTGAACAAATTCATCCCCTCCATTATATTTCCATTCTCTCTCCCTCCTCCTTCCTTTTTCAAACAGTGTTTTGTGAGTTTCATTATACCATCTCTATACCGCCAACCTCTTCACCCCTCAGTATCCCTTTCTCTCCTCCTTCCCCTCCAGCTGATCCCTTCAGACAGTCCCCCATTTACATTCATGTCCCATTATTATTATTATTATTATCATGATCATGAAGGATATTATTAAAAGGAGAATTGCTGGTCCACAGGACATAGGCATTTGTAATGTTGATAGTTATTACCAATTCACCCTCGGAACTGGAATTGGAATTGGAATTGGAGGTTATGCCAATTGCATTCATACAAGCAATTTTGAAAATGCTTGTTCCCCACACTCTGGCCACTTAAGTATTTTGTTTATTTGTTCAATAATTTTTGAACATCTTTGCTGTGCTAAGGTCTCTTCTATATGCTCTGGATTAAGCAGTGACCACAATAAACCAAAAGCCTTGTGTTCTTAGGCTTACAATCTGGTAAGGGGTGATAAACATAAGCTAACAAGATGAGCAAACCATAGCATGTTAGATGGCGATGACACCAAGGAGGAAAAAAACGAAGCCATTGAGAAAGATCAAGGAACACCTAGGGAGGGAGTATTGCAATTTTAGGACATTGAAGCCCTCACTGGAAAGATGGCATTTGAACTGAGACCTGAAGGAAGTAAAGGAACAAGCATGCATGTACGTAGGAGAAGAATTCTCAACAGGAATGTGTCTGATGTCTTTCAGCATCAGCAGAGGCCCAAGTGGATGGAGTCAGGGTAGATGGAGGAGATAATATCAGAAGTAATGGGTGGGGCAGGAGTAAGGCTAGACCATGCAGGGCCTTGTAGGACATGTGCTCGTGCCTCTTGGACTCTGCAAGAACTTTGGCTTTTATTCTGAAGGCTATAGAAGCCATAAGGGGGTCGTGAGAAGAATGATAATATATATTTTAGTTAGAGCACTCTCACTGCCATGTTGACCTGGGAGAGGCAGGGAGATGAATTAGGAGTGATAACAATGATCCAAGTGAGAGATTGGTGGCTGAGACCAGAGATGTTATAGGGGAAGGAGAAGTATTTGGATTTTGCTATGAAAGGAAAGAGAAGAAACAGAGAGAGAGGGCAAAGTCAAAGGTGTCTCCAAGGTTTCAGATGTGATCAACTTGGAAGGTTGCAGTTTATAAGGAGATTTGAGGTGGAACACGTTTTTAGAAAGGAAGATTGGGAGTTTGGTTTGGCCTTGTTATGTTTAAGATGCTTAGTAGAAGCCAGGTGCAGTGGCTCATACCTGTAATCCTAGCTACTCTGGAGACAGAGACTGAGAGGATCACAATTACAGGACAGCCAGAGCAAAAAGTTAGAGAGACCCTCATCTCGAAAAAAAAAAAGAACTAGGTGTGGTAGTGAGTGACTGTTATCCCAGATACACAGGGAGCATAAATAGGATTGTGGTCCAGTCCAGTCCAAGCATAAACATGACACCGTATTTGAAAAAAGCTAGAGAAGAAGGATAGGAGAGTATAGCGCAGTGGTGGAGCGCCTGCCTAGCAAGTGCAAAGCCCTGAGTTCAAACCTCAGTACTAAAAAAAGAGAAAAACAAAAAAAAAGATGCTTACTAGACTTTTAGATGGGAATGTTGAGAAAAAGGCTTGGATCCCAAGAGAAATATTCAGGCTACAAATTTGAATGAATGAAATCATCGAGGGAGTGAGTGTTGATAGAAAACAGAAGAGAACTGAGAACTGAATCCTGGGTGTCCAATGTTTAGAGGTCATGGAGATGAGAAACAAGCAAAGGAGACTGAGCAGTAGCTGCCAGTGAGGTAAGAGAAAAGTCAGGGTAGTGTCATATCCTGGAGCCTCCATCATAAAATGTAAAATGTTCCAAGGAGGCAGTAGGCAGCTGCATCAAATACTGCTCAGAGATAAGATAAAAAGACAAAGAATTAACTATTAGATGGGGCAAGGTGGAAGAGGACACCAGTGACCTCAACAGCAGCATTTCAGTAGAGTGGAGGGGCAGGGAGTGAATTGGATTGTGTCTATGGGCAAATGGGTGGAGAGATCTTAGAAACAACAAATAGGGGAACTCGTTTGAATTTTACATTAAATGATCAGGCTAGAGCTCAATGTAAGGGCAATAGAAAATACAGCTAGTTCGTATGATAGTGAGAAACATCCAGTAGGGAGGGGAAATGAAGATGCTAGAGAGGGGGGACTGCTAAAGTAATCCTGCAGTTGGCAAAAGGGGTGGAATCTAGCTGGGAGTGTAGACAACACTACAACAGCAGGGAAGACAGAACATGGACTGGAAGAGGGTCAATACCCCAGCCTGGGAGTTTGTTGACATTCTCTTCTAATTGTTTTGCTTTCTCAGTGAACTAGTAAGCAAGGTGAACAGTTGAGGGTGAGGATGGAGAGGGACATTCTAGAGGACATGAAATAGTTGTCCAGGAGACAGAGGAACTGAGAAAAGTCACATGATTGTCAAGCAGCACTTATGAGCCTGCCTCAGGTCTGGTCAAAGATTTAGTGAGAACTTTCTCTGACCGTGCCTAGCTACACAAGTACAGCTGAGGAACAGGTGGGTGGTTGCATGAAATCAGAGTTAAGGTTTTGCCAGCTGAACACAAGGAACCAGAGAAGACAAGAGCGTAAAAAGCATATGCAATGTGGTGTTTACAGAAATGGAATAAGGAACGTAAAATGACTAAGAAGAGGACTATGGGAGAGTGAACACAGCTTCTGATGGAGCCAAAGGATTGTTGGAGTTGAGGAGCTAGACAGGACTTGAACTGGAAGTTAGAAGGTAGGAACTTATTCCTCCCTTCCATGGAGAAAAAAGGTGCTCAAGGAATGGAAAGGAGAGAGTGTTGGTAGAATTATCTATATTGATATTGAAATCACCAAGAATTTTGGCAGAACCAGCGTTCAAGAGTGTATAGAAGTGAGCCAGGAGCAAAAGCTTTAAGGAATGAAGGCATGTGATCTCAGGGTTGATAAGTGACTGTCACAACAGTGGTTACCATAATTTTTCCCTCTTCATCACATACTGAACAGTAGTATCCCATTTCTCCTACTCTGAGTGAGATTGACCATACTCTCATGTATTTAAAAGCTATTTGTGGGCCAGGTGCAGTGATTCACAACTGTAATCCCACCTACTTAGTAGATGAAGATAGCAAGATCACTGTTCAAGGACAGTCTCAGCAAAAAGTTAGTGAGATCCTATTTCAAAGAACAAACTGGGCATGGTGGGGCACATCTGTAATCCCAGCTACATGGGAGGCATAAGTAGGAGGATCATGATCTGAGGCTGGCCCCAGCAAAATGCAAGACCCTTTCCAAAAAACAACTAAAGTAAAAAAGCTGGAGGCATGCATCAAGTGCAGGGCACCTGCCTAGAAAGTGTAAGGCTGAATTCAAACCCCAGTACTGCAAAAAGAGGAAGGAAGGAAGGAAGGAGGGAGAATGGAAGGGAGGGAGGGAGGGAGAAAGGGAGGGAGGAAGAGAAAGAGAGAGAGGGAAGGAGGGAGGAAGGAAGGAAGAAAGAAAAGAAAGAAGAAAGGAAGGAAGGGAGAGAGAGAAGAAAGGAAGGAAGGAAGGAAGGAAGAAGGAAGGAAGGAAGGAAGGAAAGAAAAAAAGAGAGAAAGAAAGAAAAAGATAGGATGGAGGGAAGGAGGAAGGAAGGAAAGAAAGAAAGAGGGAGGGGGAGGAAGGGAGGAAGGGAAAGAAAAGAGATAGTAGCTCACACCTGGTTTGAGACCAACCCAAGCAAATAGTTCCCTAGACACCATCTCAAAAATAACCCTAGACCAAAATAGACTGGAGGTTTGGCTCAAGCAGTACAGTGCCTGCTTTGCAAGCCTGAAGCCCTGAGTTCAAGCCCCAGTCCCGCCAAAAAAAAAAAAAAAAGTGTTTTCTTCTCTGTGAACTGTGTTCATATCCTGTGCTTATGTTTCTATAAAGGACTGGCTTTTCTTAGTGATTTGTAGAAATGTAGATGAAAGAAATTAATCCCTTGTCATGAGTTGCACATATTTTTTCTAGTTGGCTGTTGCCTATGGTGAAATTTGCCCAAACCCTCAATCTTAGAGTCCTTGTGTTTTTATTATATTTAGAAAGGTCTTTATCATTCCAATATTGTTTTATTTTATTTTATTCTTGAAACGATGGGGACCAACCCCAAGCCTTGCCTATGCTAGGCAAGTGCTCTACTACTAAACTACATCCCTTGTCCCCAAGATTAAAAATTTAAAAATTTAAAAATTTATCCTATGGTTTTGTTTAGTACTTTGATGGTTTTGTCGTTTATAATTAAACATTTGCTCTATTTGAAAAATCTAATCTGTTAGGTCCTTTACGATACAAACAAAAGAAAAATACAACAAAATATAAACCATGAAGCATGATAATAGGCATACACCTGGCAACCTGCTGAGGAACTTAACAAACTGGCACGTGAAAAACACCACTGAAACCAGTTCTCCCCAGTTTCCAACCACTACCCACTCTTCCCTAAAGATAAACTGAGCTTTGTGTTTACTGTGACTTTGCTATTTAAAAAGTAGCTTATTGCAGATCATATGGGTTATATGATAGTTTGCATAGCTATAATTGTGTTTAACTTTACAAAATGATAACATGTTGTGGTAGTCTTGCACCACTTTTTAAATTCAGCGTTACATTTCTAAGACTTACCTGTGCTGTGGTGTTCAGCTGTGGTGTGTCATAGCTTTGCTGTTATAAGTGAAGCTGCTGTGATCTCTTGTTTGTGTCTCCTAGTTTGAAAAGGTACAAGGCTTTGTTTAGGATATACACTAGAACTGGAATTGCCAGGTCATGGAGTACACACATGATCAACTGTGCAAGTTAATGTCAAACTATTTTCCAAGGCACTGCCGAACACTTCCACCCACAGGGCTGTGTTCCTGTGTGCACATGCACACCAGTGTTTGATATCTCAAACTTCTGGTTTACCAATCTATTGTGTGTATAGGAAATTTTGTCATGGCCTTAATTTGCTTTTTCCTGATTATTAGTGAATTTGAACATCTTTTTATTTGCTTATTTGTCACTTTTTTTTTTCAGTACTGGGTTTTGAACTCAGGGCCTTACACTTGCTAGGCAGTCACTCTACCACTGGAGCCACTCTGCCAGCCCTGTTTGTTGGTATTTGCATTACTTATTGAAGTGTTTTGTCATTTTTCTTTTTAAATCAGCTGGAGTTTCTTGTACTGATTTTAGTGATCCTTTAAACATTCTAAACACCGATCTTTTGTATAGTGCAAGTATCTTAATATAGTTTAATATATCAGAATTTTGTTCAAGGTTTTTACTCTGTTTTATAACAAACCCTTCCCTCTCCTGGGGTCTTGTATATTTTCTTCCAAAGGTTTCACAGTTTTCCTTTTACATTTAAGCTTGTAATCTATGTGGAATTAATTTGGGGGTATGATGTGAATTAAGGAATAAATGTAATTATCTTCTTTTATAAATCACTAATTATTTCAGTACCACTTATGAAATAATTTTTCCCATTGAATATGAGCTAAAGCCTAAATTTCCTAAGTTTCCTTCTTGTGCGTTTATTTCTACACTCTGTATTTTATTGCTTTGATTTTATAATCCCTGTGTTAACATCATCTTGTTTTAATCGATATAATATTAATATCAATACTAATGTAAGAAAAGTGTGTAGGGCATTCTTTGGGAGAATACTGGATATCTTGGCCTTTTGTGTTTTCATATAAATTTTTGAGTCCACTTATAAAGTTCCACACCAGCAAATACACACACACACACACACACACACACACACACACACACACACACACACACCTCTTAGGGTTTTGAGTAATATTACAGTGAACTTAAACATGAATTTGAAGGAGAATTACATCTACTGAGTCTTCCAATACACGAATATGATTTTCCTCTCCACCTATGTAGTTCTTCTTTAATGTCTGTCAATAAAATTGCCTATTTTTCAATAAAACGTACATACACGTATTGTTTTCACTTATTCACTTACTGGATGAGTGTTTGCTGAGTAGCTACTATGTGCCAGGCACTAAGTACATAGTACATGTTCTGGGTTCTAGGCTTTAGGTATAAAAGAGTAAGTGAAACAGATAAAAATACTTGTCTTGATGGAGAGGGAAGACATAGAGGAGTTGGGCGATAACAATAATTGCAAGTGTCTTAGAAGTAATTAGTGGAAAAATAGAGAAAATTAAAAGTAATCAGGATTTGGAGGGAGGATGTAATTTTTAATGGAATGGCCACAGTAGGCCAAACTGGGAAGGTAGAGTTTGGGGGAAGTTTAAAAAGATGAAGGAATGCCAGGTGCTGGTCGCTCACTCTTATAGTCCTAGCTATTAAAGAGGCAGAGATCAGGAGGATCACAGTTCAAAGCCAGCCCTGGGGAAATAGTTTGCAAGACTCTATCTCAAAAAAACCCATCACAAAAAAAGGGTTGGTGGAGTGGCTCGAGGTGTAGGCTCTGAGTTCAAACCCCAGTACAGAAAAAAAAAAAAAAGAAGAAGGAATGAGCTGTTGAGATATATGGGTGGCTTATTTCTCAGTACCACTTATAGTTTATTACTGTTGTAAATGATATCTTTTGTTATGTTTTTTCTCTATTTTATTTTATACTTTAATTTTTTTTAACTTTCTTTTTTGTTGTCTGTTTTCTTTTTTTTTATGTTTTCTATCTCTTCACTGACAGTATAGAAAAATGCAACTGGTTTTTGCATGTGATCTTTGTCTTTGTGTTGCCTTTGTCTTGATTTTTCTATGTAGACAGCCATTTTATATAAACAACTGGGTGGTTTTGACTATCCAGCCCTGAGATGACATTTTATTTCTTTTTCTTGCTTTATTGCACTGATTAGGACTTCAAGTGCAGCTCTGAATATGAGCATTCTTGAACATGGATGTTCTTGTCTCATTCTTGATTTTAAAGAAGAGCTTTAAATGTTTTACCCCTAATAATTTTGTTAGCTGTAGCTATTTGTTGATTAAGAAAGGTTGTTTTTCATGAATGAATGTGGAATTTCACATGTGATTTTACTCTGCCTGGATTGAGCTGATCGTATAGTTTTTCTCCTTTAATCTATTCATCTTTTAAAGTGTTGAATTACATTAATAGGTTTTCTAATACTGAATGGCTCATGGTTTAAAGATAGCTTCATGATGATATACTAATTTATGTGCTGCAATATTTGCTTTGCTAATAATGTGTTTAGGTTTTTGTTTTTATGTTCATCAGTGATTTATTTGTAATTTTCTTTTCTTTAATGCCCTTGTGTGATTTTGACAATCAATGCTTTGCCAGCCTCAAATAACTAAATGGACTGTGTTCTCTCTTTTACTATTTGCTAAATGAGTTTGTATGTGCTTAGATTGATTCATTCCTTGAAAATTTGTTAGAATTTGCCTCAAGTTTGTAGGGATAAGGGGGAGAGAATTTTTAAACCCCTTAAGTTTTTTCTTAATGGTCCATACCCCCAGTGCTTTTCAGAGGTTATTTTTGTTTTTGAGACAGAGTCTCAATAACTTTGCCCAGGCAGCCCTTGAACTTTCAATCCTCCTGCCTCTACCTCCCAAGTATCTGGATCGCAGGTACATACCACCACATTGAGTTTGTCTTTTCAGTCTCTTTTTTATTCAATGCTGAGGATCAAACCCAGGCTCTCACCATGGTAGGGAAGTGCTTGACCATTGAGCACCTCCCCAGCCTCCAACTCCATTCTTCATTTTCAGAGTTGTTTAACTATTCTATGCTTTTTTCATTTCCACATGAATTTAGGGATAAGTTTATCAATTTTTATTTTTTAAAAAATCCTAATGAGATTTTGATTGGGATTATATTGAATTTCTAGGTTAATTTGGGAAAATTAACATCTGACATTGCTGAACAAAGTATATCTCTCCCTTTATCTACATGTTCTTTCCTTTCTCTCAATAATGTTTTGTAGTTTTCAGTATGCAGATGTTTCATATCTTTTGTTTAGATTTACCCCTATTTCATTATTTTCATGCTATTGTAAACACTATCTTAAATTTCAATTTTCAATAGTTTGTTTTCCCAATATGATTTTTTGTTTGTCGTTCTTGTAGCCTGCAGCCTTATCAAATTCAATAGTCTTTTAAACATTTCATTAGAATTTCTACATAGACAACCATGTCATCTGCAAAGGAAGATGCTTTTATTTATTCTTTTCTGATCTAGATGCCTTTTATTTATTTTTCTTGCCTAATTGCACTGGCTAGACTTTCCAGGATGATGTTGAGTAGCAGCGATAAGAATGGATATCTTCCTGTTCCCAATCTGGATTAGAGAGTTTTCACTCTTTTACCATTATGTAAAATGTTACATATACGTTTTTCACAGATATCCTGTATCAAGTTGAGAACTTTCCTCCTATTCTAAGTTACAGAGAATTTTCATCAGGAATGCAGGTGTCTTTTTCTGCATCTATTGAGAGGATCATGTAGTTTTTAACCCTTTTTTAGTTCAATATTGTGGATTAAATTGATTGGTTTTCTAATGTTAGACCAATCCTACATTTCCCAGATAAACTCTTCTTGGTATTGATGTATTGTCTTTTTAATATGCTGTTGGATTCAATTCGATGAAATTTTGTTTAAATGTTTTCCATCTGGCTGGGCACCAGTGGCTCATGCATCCTAGTTACTTGGGACACTGAAATCGGGAGGATCACAGTTCAAGGCCAGCAGGGACACACAAAGTTCACAAGACCCCATGTCAATCAATAAAAGACTGAGCACAGTGGTGCACACCTGTCATTGCATCTATGGCCAGAAAGGCCTGAAGTGTAAAACAGGAGAATCACAGTCCAGGCCTGCCCAGGTGAAAAAATGAGACCCTATTCCCAAAATAACCAGAGCAAAAAGGGCTGGAGGTGTGGTTCATGTGGTAGAGTGCCTGCTTCACAAGCACAAAGCCCTAGTTATAACCCCAGTCCCACCAAAGCAAACAAACAAAAAATTTTGCATCAGTATTCACGATGGGTATCTATATTTTTCTTAATTCTTTGCCTGGTTTTGCTATCAGGATAATTCTGGCATCAATAGTTGGAAAGCATTCCCCCTTTTCAATTTTTTGAGTTTGTATAGAATTAGTATTACTTCTTCCTTAAGTATTTGGTAAAATTCACCAGTGAACCCATCTGGGCCTGAAGTGTTCTTTGTGGGTAAGATTTGACCTGTAGACTCGATATCTCTAAAAGATATAAGAGCTTTGGTAATTGGTATCTTTTAAGGATTTTTCTCATTTCTTATAAATTATTGGATCTATTGGCATAAAAGTGATCATTATATTACCTTATCATCCAACTAATATTTCTAGAACCTAAAGTAATATCACCTCTCTCATTCCTGAAACTAGCAAATTGTGTCTTCTCTCTTTTTGTTAATCAGTCTGGCTACAGATTTATCCATGTTACCGATCTTCTAAAAGAAACAGCATTTGGTTTCTTCATCGCTTTTCTATCTTCTATTTCATTGGTTTCTATTTTGATACGTGGTTAAATTCTGCTTACTTTCATTTAATTTCATTTCATTACTTTCATTTAATTTCCTCCCCTTTTCTGATTTCTTAAGTTAGAAGCTAAATTATTGATTTAAAATCTGTTATCTGTCTAAGGTAGTCTTCTTGAGGTATAAATTTCTCCAGAAGTACTGTTTCAGGGACATACCACAAATTTTGATACCTTGTGTTTTCATTTTCGTTCAGTTTTAAATACTTTTCTTAATTTTTTTGTTTGTTTTTGCAGTACTGGGGTTTGAACTCAGGGCCTCACACTTGCCAGGCAGATGCTCTATAATTTGTTTTAAATACTTTCTGATTTCTCAGTGGAGAGCTTTTTGATCCATTGTTATCTAGTTTCCAAAAATGTGGATCTTCTCATTATTAATTTCTAATTTAATCTTTTTGTTCTCAGAGTACATATACTTTGTATGACTTGAATCCTTTTGAATTTATTGAGACTTTTTTATGGTCCAGAATTGGTACACCTTAAAAAACGTTTGCACTTGCAAAGAATGTGTCTGTTATGGTTGTCAGGTGAAGTGTTCTATAAATACCAAGCAAGTCAGGGAGCTAACAGGGCTGCTCCAGTGCAGTTGAGCGATTTCCTGCTATGACTGAAAGAAAGGTTTTAGAGGCACTGACTACAATTGTGTATTTCCCTATTTCTCCTTGAGTTTCTATCAGTTTTGCTTCATTTAACTTGAGAATTTGTTATTATTAGGTACATAGCTTTTGGGGGATTATCATGTCCTCTTGTTTAACTCTATCATAAAATACATGAAACCTACTTTGATACTATATAGTCATATCTGCTTTCTTTTGATTAGTGTTAGCCTGGTACTGTTTTCTGTCCTCTTACTTTTAACCTCTTTATGCCTTTCTATCACTTGAACCACACTTCCAGCCCTAATGTGCATTTCTTGTAGATATCACATAGTTGTGTCTTTAAACTAATCCAACATGATATTATTTGCCTTTTACTTTGGCTATTTAGGTCTTTCACATTTAATGTGATTGTTAGGTTTGAATCTATTATCTTGATATTTGTGTCCCATCTGTTCAGGCTCCTCTTTCCCATTTTCTCTGTTTTTTGTTTGTTTATTTGTTTTTTGCCTTCTTTTAGATTATTCAGGGTTTTTTTAAATGATTTCATTTTATCTTCTATGTTGATTTGTTAACAAAACTGTATTTTTGTTATTCCAGATGTTTACTTAGAACTAATAGGTATACACCTTTAACTTACTGCTGTCTACCTCCAATTATACCACTTCTCTTATCTAATATGCTGTTGCTCTCATGATTGATTAATACTGATCTACTGATTGAGTTTTGGCTGGTGTTAAACTCAGGGCCCTGTGCTTGCCAGGAAGGCACGCTAGCACTTCAGCCACAATCCCAGACATGTTTTGCTCTAGTTATTTTTTATATAAGTTCTCATATTTTTGCCTGAGGCCAGCCTCAAACTATTATCCTCTTACCTACAGCCTCCTTTGTAGCTGGGGTCATAGGCACATGCCATCATTCCTGGCTTATTGATTGAGATAAGGGTCTCTCTAACTATTTGCCCCAGCAGGTCTCAAACTACAATCCTCCCAATCGCCACCTTCCAAGTAGCTAGGATTACAGGTGTGAGCCACTGTGCTTGACCATGATTTTAATTTTCACATTATAAAACCCACAATATGTTATTTCATTTAATCAATTATATTTAGACATTTCAGTCAAACTAAAATATCATATACTTATCCATATAGTTACCATTTTCAGTGCTTCATGACCTTCTGTTGCTCCAGATTTCTATCTGCTACCATTTTATATCTAAAGAGCATCCTTTAATATTTCTTGTATTGTTTTTGAAAGATATTTTTGCTGGGTATAGAATTCTAGGTTGACAGTTATTTTGATTTATTTTAAAATGTTGCTACACTATCTTTTTTGTCCTTTCCTTTATTTATTTATCTTATTTTTTATTTATTCTGGTGCTGAGACTGCAACCCCAGGACTTGCACACCTGTTAAGTGCTCTACTTATACTCTGCACACTATGTGTATACTCATACACTCTCTATACTATGCTGTGTATACTCAGCCACTCTGGCTCCCTATCTTGCATTTCTGACAAGAAATCTGATATCATCCTTGTCTTTGTTCCTGTGTATGTCTTTTATTTCTGGCTGCCTTTAGGATTTTCTCTTTATCATTCATTTTGAGCAACTTGTTTATCCTATATGTTGATGTGGTTTTCTCCATGTTTCTTGTGCTTTGTAGTACATTGATGTCTTTGGATCTATTAGTTTAAGTTTTCCTTACATTTTGAAAGATTTTAACATTTATTCAAATACTTTTCTGCTCCTCCTTTGGGGACTTGAATTACCCATATATTAGGCTATTATGGTTTTTTCCTGTGGCTCTCTGGTTTCCTTCCTTCCTGCTTTCTTTCTTCCCTTCTTTTTTTTTTTTTTTTTTGGAGACAGGGTCTTACTATGTAGCCCAGGCTGGCCTTAAACTCACAATCCTACAGCCTCAGCCTCTCAGCCTCAGTGCTGGGATTAGTCTCTCTCTCTCTCTTTCTTTCTCTTTCTCTCTCTCTCTCTCCCTCTTACTCTCTCTCACGACTCATTTCTTGAATGCCATATTGTCTTTTCTTTTAGTTTGATTCCTTATTTGCTGAAGCATGTCTTCTAGTACACTTCTATACACTTCCTAAGAAGAAGTGTATAGTTTCCTCTGTGCTCTCGTTTTGGATAGTTTCTACTGCGATGCCTTTGAGTTCCCCAGTCTTCTGCAATGTCTCATTTATGGTCCATCCCATCACATATATTTCTTCTAAATCTCAGATATTGCACTTTTCATTTTGACAAATTGAATTTGTGTCTTTTATATTTTCCATATCTCTATTTTAAAAACTTTTTTGAGACAGGGTCTCACTGTGTAGCCTAGGCCAGTCTTAAACTCACAATCCTCATAGCTTAGCCTCCTGAGTACTAGCATTACAGGTGTGCACCACCACACCTGGCTCCTCTACTTAAATTTTTGACATATAAATTATAGCTATAATAACTCCTTTAGTGTCCTTTTCAGCTGATTCTAACAACCTTCTGCCTGGATCAGTGTCAATTAATTATTCTGTTCATTATGGATTTTTTTTTTGTTTTACTGGGGGGGATTTTGTTGTTAGAGTTTTGTTTGTTTTCATCTTGGCATGCCTGGTAATCCATACTGGGATGTTTGTAAATTTTTTTCTTAAAATTATTGTAACTTTTTTTCTTCTTGGGCAGCAGGGTTTTGTTTTGTTTTGTTTTGTTTTGTTTTTTGAGGTAGGGGGTTTCACTATACAGCCCAGGCTGGCGTCAAACATCTCTGTAGCCCAGGCTGGCCCTGAACTCATGATCATCCTACCTTAATCTACTGAGTGCTGGGATTGCAAGTATGCGCCACCTTACCCAGCTGGCAGATTTTTTTGCATTCTTGTAAATCTTGAGCTTTGTTCTGGGATGCAGCTCAGTTTTATCAGTTTTTTGGGGGACAGTTTTATCTATTCAAGCCTTGCTTTTATCATTTATTAGATGCATCAATAGTAGTACTCAAGTCTGGGCCTAATTATTTCTGAGTACCCTACCTAACATCCCATGGATTAAGATTTATCTCAGTCTAGCTTGTAGAAACAGGCCCTATTTCTAGCCCTATATGCACACCAGGACTACACTCTGTTCCTTTTTAGGGTTCTTTCCCTTGCTTTGGGCAGTTTCCTCACATGTGTGTACTCATCAGTTCTCTACTAACTACTCAAGTGGGGCCTCCAAGTCTCTGTGACTCTTTGTGTGCCACTTTCTCTGCAATACTCTGTCTTGTGAAGTCTACCTACCGTGCTCTCCCTGAACGCGCCAGCTTCATCTCCTCAGCTGTGGGAGTCTGCTGAGCTGTATCTCAGTTCCTCTCCTTGTGCAAAACTCTCAAAGCCCTGTTAGGACATCTGGGAGGTTCACCCTGCTTATTTCCCTTTTCTCAGGGGGTCACTGGCCTTTGTTGACTTGAAAGAATGTTTTGCATATTTTGTCTGGTTTGTTCTGTTTTGGTTTGAAGCTGCAGATAAATGTGGTCTCTCATTGCATCTTGGCTAGAAGCAGAAGTTTAGTTCTTAATTTCCAAACCTGATATTTTTCCATGTGTCTTTTGTTACTAATTTCTGACCCAGTTGTATCTATTTGGTCTAACGCTTTGTGTATGTTCATTAAATCAAGATTGTTAATTGTGTTGCCTAGATCTTTCTTTTCTCATCACTGTTTGACCTATTAAAAATGAATAGATAAGGAATAACCTCCCATGTGAATTTTTGGCTTATCACTGTTGTTCTATCAATTTTTATACAAATATTGTTGACTAGTTTATTAAGTGTGGACTAGTTTTGAAAAATCTTGAAGCTCCCTTCTCATCTGAACCTTTTACCAGTATTTTGTGAAGTTTTGGGGTGGGGGAAGTGTTGGTTGTTTTATTTTGTTTTGGGTTTTTCAGTGTTAATGAGGTTTGAGCTCAGGGCCTCTTGCTTGCTAGGCAGGTGCTGTACCACTTGAGCCATGCCCCCCACACTGTTACTTTGTGCTTTCTATTTGTAGCATTTCTTCTGTTTCCATATCCAATAAGCAACAACTCCCAATTTCCTGCTCCCCTCAGCCCCTGGTAGCCAACATCTACTTCTGTTTCTATCACTCTTGCATACATCATGTAAGTGGGATGATACTGTATTTGACTTTTTGGGAGTGACTTATTTTATTTAGCATAATGTCCTCAAGGTTGATCCATGTTGGAGCATGTGATAGGATGATAGGATTTCCTTCCCTTTTAAGGAAGGAAATATATATTCCATGTATATTTTGCTATAAGTTGAATGTTAATAACGCACACATATTCCATTTTATGTATATGCCACATTCATCTGTCAGTGAACACTTAGTTGCTTCTATCTCTTGGCTATTGTGAATTATGCTACTATGAATGTAGATGTGCTAATATCTCTTTGAGAACTTGCTCTCAATTATTTTGGATATATACCTAGAAGTAGGATTGATGGATCATCAAATAGTAGTTATCCTAGTGTATAAAGTGATACCTGGTTATAGTTTTATGTTTCTCTAATTGATGCTGAACACCTTTTCATAGGCTTCTTGGATACTCATACATCATCTCTGGAGAAAAGTCCATTGACATCCATTGTCCATTTTAAAAATCAGGTTATTTGGACTTTTTTATTGTTGAGTTGTAGAAGTTCTAAATATATACTGAATAGTATTGCCTTATCAGATATATGATTTGCAAATACCCTCTTCCATTCTACAAGTTACCTTTTCACTCTATTGATTATGTCATTTTATTGAAATCATGTTTAATTCAGATGAGTGTAGAAGAAAATGAAGCTTTATTATGCCAGGTCTTGAAAGTGCTTTGTGAAATATAACTCACAAATTGTAGAAGCGTCACTGGGGAAGGTGCAGACAAAAGCAGCCTTACTTGGTCTAACAATTGCCTTAGAAGACTGCTCTTCTGCATCACTTCTCTCTGTCCCTAAACAACATATGGACAGGTCCCTCGGCTTTTTCCCATCACGCTCATGAAACAAAAACCAGCTGGTCACTTTTGGGTAATAAAATATCCAGAGAGTCTAACATGGGATGTCTGCAGACTATCTTGTTCTAAAGCACAGCCTTCCTGGCTTGATGCAGTCTTGGGTTCAGTGATGGAGGAGGAGTTCGCAGAAGGGCTTTTCCTATCTCCAGTCATCTTCACTGCTACTTATCACCTGCAGTTTGGAGTGATCTCCATGGTTGAAGTGGTAGAAGGGAAACAAGGTTCAGGATAGAAAAGGCGTCCCTAGGGCGACGGAGTGGTAATCTGGTACCACTTGATTTTGTGCCTGGGTCTGGCTTCTCTCTGGGTAAATTTTTGTAGCTAGATCTCCGAGATTCCCACCCTCCACCCCAGACACACTTCTTATGGCCTTTTATAGTTTTTATACTCTATAAGAATCCCTGTGAGTCCAGAGATAGAATTCTGGCTGGACTCAGATGGGAAAATTCCAACTTTATTCTACATAACCTCTAGTTCAGGAAACTTTGAGCTAACTCTAGCATTTCCTTCAGTGGAGAGAAGAGAGATCAGACCCAAGAGTATTAGTGCTGTATGTAATTCTGTCCACAGAATAGTTCATTTTCACATCACAGTAGAGCTGTTGTTGATATTTTATATTCATTGTTACTTCAAAATTACTGTAGTTAAAACTGATGCTAGATCTTTAATGAATTAGTAAAGTATTATATAACCATATTACAATTTAAAAATATGTTTTGACAACTATATTTCAATATAATTGGTTTCCTTCATAATCCATAATCCTATATGTATTTTTTATACCTTTGGGAACATTTTTCTGAGAGTGGGTCAATTGGGGGCCGTAGCAACATTTAAAAGTTAAGAATCCCTGATTTAGAGCCTCCCTCCTTGCTACACAGGCGCTCTACCACTTAAGCCACGCCCCCAGCCCTTTTTTTGTGTTGGGTATCTTTGAGCCAGGGTCTCCCTTTTTTTTGCCTACACTGATCTCAAACCTCCATCCTCCTGATTTCTGCCTCCTCAGTAGCTAGGATTACAGGTGTGAGCCACAGGTGCTCAGCTCCCCCCATTCTTTTTTTAAAATCTTTTGTTCTCTTTTGAGTACATTTTCATAACAGTTCACAGCCAGCCATCCTCAAAGAGCCCAGATCTGGCTGATGAAGAGCAGGCACACTCCTTGCTCTAATAAGCTCTGGAAGTATCTGGTTCCTAATCTGACTACAGCAGCGTCCAGCCATGCTCAACTGCCCAGATGAGCTCCCGTCCCACAGCCTCTTGCTGTTAAACCTGTCAGGTATGAGTTCAATACGGAGTTCCCTGCTCTTCTCATTCTAGGACACCCTTGCCAACTTCCAAGCAGTTCTCTGAAGGTCCCTTGCTAGCCTGAAGTTGGACAGTAGCCCCACCCCCCAACACACACCTCCCTAAAAGCTCCATACAATCCAGTTCCCACTTTCCACTGCAAAGACAGATGATGAGCTCAAGGTCACGAACACGTTTCAGTCTGTTACCAGGAAGAACAGACTGTCCAGCGCTACCTGTCCTACCGAACTTTCAGGCCTTAGTTGAAACCCAGACAAAAAAAGAATCCATTATCACGTTCTATTACATAGCTATAAGTAGTGGCTATTACTTTTTATAAACCAGCAATGTCCCTAGAGGCAGAGACTGAGACTGGGACTCTTGTGCAAGGGGTTCTTTGAGGAAGTGCCTTCAAGAGAAGGTGAATAAGGGAAGAGGGAAGAGGCAGGATTGGAGTTAAATAAGGAAGCTGATCCCTCTGGGAGCTCTGGAGTGTTGGTTCCACTTGTGTCAATGGCACCTCATGAGAAAAAGTCAGTTAGACAGAGGCTGCAAGCCTATCCAAGCATTTCCAGGGGAGGGGGATCCTCATCTGCCAAGAGCAATTGGCAGCTGAGGATGAAGACAATGGCCCCATCCATGTAGTTTCTTAGGGTTGCCATGACAAATTACCACAGACTTGGTAACTGAAAAGAAATTTATTCTCTCACAGTTCTGGAAAGCAGAAGATTAAAATCAGGGTAGGGCTAGGTTTCCCAAAAGGGTTTAAAAGAATTGGAATAAGCAGCTTCTTTATGGAGATATGACTTGAAGGGCACACCTCACTTTTGCTCATACCATTGGCCAGAACTTAGTCATGTGGCTACACCTTGCTGCAAGGGAGGCTGGGAAATGTAGGTTTTTAGTGGGCCTTCCTGAACACAGGTAAAACTTAAAGAGTTTTCTGTCATGAAAATAAAGGAAAGAAGGAGGATAACAGGGAGAGTAAGCATTACTTGCCACGGACACCTTCTGTCTAAGCCATTCTCACTGTGCACAAACCACGTTTTCCTTTGTCCATTGCTACTAGATGCCTCTCCCTCTGGAGCAAGCACCTATTATCTATGATGTTCCTTTCAGAACAGGGAGCTGGCACAGAACCCAGGCCTCCCCATCTGCCTATGACTTGAGAGGCCTGGTGTTTATGGGGATGTGAAAGTGAAGTGGTTTTTGTTTGTTTTCGATAATAGAGGTTGAACTCAGTTCCTCACATTTGTGAAGCAGGTGTTTAACTGCTTGAGTAATGCCCCTAGTCCTTTTGCTTTTAATTTGTTCCTGAAATATGGTCTTGTGCTTTTGCCCATGCCACACTCAAACTGTGATCCTCCTACCTCCACCTCCCAATTAGCTGGGATTACAACTGTCCACCACTACACTGTGACAGGTCTCACTGGGTAGCCCAGGCTGGCCTTAAACTCATAATCCTCCTGCCTTAGCTTCCCAGGTGCTGGGATTACAGGCATGAGCCGCCAGGTCTAAGGTGAGTTCTTAGGAATGGAACTAAAGCCAGGAGGACCTCACATCCCCCCTGCTACTTCACATTGTGCAGAGCTTCAACACAGAATGTGGGTTTCTAGTTCTTGTCCCTATCAAACTTGAGTCTACTAAGATACCTAGTTTCTCCACTACTGTCAACCCAGGGACACCTACCTGTACTATTAAATTTTTTATGACAGAATTTGTTAGATATAATTAACAAACCAAGAAAATCACTCTTTTGAAGTGTACAATTGTGTGGGTTTTAGTATCTTCACAAAGTTGTACCATCATCAACACTAACTTTGGGATATTTTCATCATTCCAAAAACTAAATCTCATACCCATTAGTAGTCTTTCCTTACTCCTTCCTAACCCAGCCCCTGGCAACCAGTAATCTACATTGTGTCTCTGTGGATTTGTTTATTCTGGATATCTCATATAAACAGAATCATATAGCACATGTCTATTGTAACTAGCTTCGTTTACTTAGCAGAATGCTCTCAGGGTTCACCCATATTATACTTTATATCAGCATTCCATTTCATTTTGTTGCCCAATGCAACAAAATGTAAAGATTTGCAGTTTTTTATTTATCCATTCATCAATGGATACATATCTAGGTTGTTTCTACTTTTCGGTTATTATGAATGATATTACTATCAACCTTCATGTGCAAGGCTTTGTGTGGATACGCTTAGTGTTCATGCCTATAATTCCAGCTACCTGGGAGGCTGAGGAAGGGGGACCACAAGTTCCAGGCCGTCCTGAGCAATACAGTAAGACCCTGTCTCAAAATCAACATTGCTGATTGTGTTAGTTACTTTGCCATCACTATGACAAAATGCCTGACGTAAGCAACTGAAGGGAGGATGGATTGATTTTAGCCCATGGTTTCAGTCCATCATGGCGGGGCGAGTGTGGTGGTGCAGAGCTGTTGAACTCATGGCAGCCAGGAAACAGAGCAGAGCAGCAACAGAAAGGGACCAGGGCAGAATACAGCCCCCAAGGAGATGCCCCTAGTGACCTACTTCCTCCAACCAGGCCCCCTTTTCCAAGAATGCTGCACTAATTTACTCTCTTCCAGTAATGTGTGAGGGTTCAATTTCTCACATCCTCCTCAGCAATTGTTTTGGGTTTTTTTTTTTTTACTTTTGTTATTTTTCAGGTAAGTTCTCTCATTTTTGCCCCAGCTGGCCTCCATCTGCAGTCCTCCTATCTGTGGCCTCCCTCATAGCTCGGATCACACATATGTGCCACTGCACCTGGCCTCGAGTCATAATCTCCCAATTTCTACCTCTCAAGTAGCTAGGATTACAGGTGTGATCCATCACACTGCCAGTTCATTATGGTTTTGATTTGCATGTGTCTGATGACTGATGATCTCAGCATCTTTTCATGTACACATAGGCCATTTGCATATCCTCTTTGGAGAATGTCTTTGGTGGTACTGGGGGTTGAACTCAGGGTCTCATGCTTGCTAGGCAGGCGCTCTACCACTTGAGACACACCCAGCTGGAGAATGTCTATTCAAATTCTTTACCCATTTTTTCAAACTTTGAACTCTTCAGTGCCTTCAATATCATCTTTTTCTCTTTTATTCATTGGTTAACTTAAAATGTAATGGGTTTCATTATGACATTTTTCATGCTTGCACTATGCACTTTGACCATATTCATTCCTATCACCCTCTCTTGTCCCCTTCCTCCTCTTGCTGTTCCCTACCACATCCCAAACAGTTCCCCTTCTGCTGCTTTTCTACATTCTGCATATGAGAGAAAACATACAATATTTGTTTTTCTGAGTCTGGCCTATTTCAGTTAACATGATGATCTCCAATTCCATCCATTTTCCTGAAAATGATGTAAACTCATTCTTTGTGTCTGAATAATATTCCATTGTGTCTATATACAACATTTTCTTTACCCATTCATCTGTTGATGGGCACCTAGGCTGATTCCATGATATTTTTGCCCATTTTTAAATTAATATTATTACATTGGAAGAGTCCTTGGTTCATTATGGATACTAAAATATATATATATTTTTGTGGTACTGGGTTTGAACTCAGGTCCTGCACTTGCTAGTCAGGCACTCTACCAAGTAAACCAAGTCACCAGCCCAAAAATCTTATTCAATGTATAATTTGCAAATATTTTCTCTCATTCTGTGAGCTATCTTTTCACTTTATTTATTTTTCCTGGGACTGGGGTTTGAACTCAGGGCTCCGTGCTTGCAAAGCAGGTGCTCTACTACTTGAGCCACACCTCCAGTCCATTTTGCTCTGGTTATTTTGGAGGTGGGTCTTGAGAACTGTTTGCCCAAACTGGACTCAAACCTCGATCCTCTGATCTCAGCCTCCTAAGTAGCTGAGCCACGGGTGCCTGACTCTTTTCACTTTCTTGATAGTATTTGAATCACAAAAGCTTTTGATTTTTGATCTTGTCCAATTTATCAAGTTTTTCTTTGGTTGCTTGTACTTTTGGTGCCACATTTAAGAAAGCATTACCTATTCAAGGTAAGCAAGATCTACTCCTAATTGTTCTTCTAAGACTCGTCTCATTGCAGCTCTTATGTTTATGTCTATGACCCATTTTGAGTGAATTTTTATAAGGATATAAAGTAGGGAGTCTAACTTCTAGCTTTGTTTTTGGTTTTTTGAGTCAAGGTCTCCCTATGCAGCCCAGACTAACCTTGAACGTGTGATCCTCCTGCCTCAACCTCTCCTGCTGGGATTACACATGTGCATCACCACATCCAACTCCAACGTCTTAGTTTTTTGAGGAGTTGTGAAGGATACATTTTTTTTTTTTGAATGTTTGGTACAATTCACAATTAAAGCCATCTGGGGACTAGGATTTTCTTTCTGGGAAGCTTTTAAATTTCTAATACAGTCTCTTTACTTGTCATAATTCTATTCTGAAGGAAATTTTCAATAATTTATGTCTTTCCTCTGGCTGTGTGGCTCAGCTGGTAGAGTGCCTGTTTTGTAAGCACGAAGCCTTGAGTTCAAACCCCAGTCCCACCAAAAAAAGAAAAAAAAAAAAGAGCCAGGCACTGGTGGCTCACACCTGTAACCCTAGCTACTCAGGAGCAGAGATCAGAAGGATCAAGGTTCAAAGCCAGACTGGGCAACAAAAAGAGCTCGTAGAGTTGCTCAACTGGTAGAGCACCTGCCTACCAAGCATGAGGCCCTGAGTTCAAACCCTAGCACTGCCAAAAAAAATGATATGAACTTATGTCTTTCTAGGACTAGTCTTTTTCATTTGGCCATCTAATGTAACATCATACATTTGTTCACAGTACTCCCTTTTAATCTTTCTCATTTCTGTGAGGTTGGTTGTGATGTCATCTCTTTTACTCCTAGTTTGAATAATTTGAATTTTGTATTTTTCTTTGTCATTCTAGCTAAATATTTGCTAATTTTATTGATCTTTAAAATGAAAAAAAAAACCTTTTCATTGATTTTTCACTATTTTCTATTCTCTATTTCATTTATTTCTACTTTATCTTTATTTTTCCACTTCCTTTTCTCATTTAATTTTTTTGAGATAAGATCTCACTATGTAGCCCAGGCTGGCCTCAAACTTGTGATCCTCCGGGCTCCACCTCTCAAGTGCTGGGATTATAGGGATATTCCACCTTTGTTAAGGTGGAAGGTTGTGTTATAGACTTGAGATCTTTCTCCTTTTTTTTCATAATAGGGGTTTACAACCATAAACTTACACTTGAGCATTCCTTTAGCAACATCCCATAAGTTTTAGTATGCTGTGTTTCATTTTTATTATCTCAAAGATGTTCTAATTTCTCCTGTGATTTCTTCCTTGATTCATAGGTTATTAAAAAGTATATTATTTCCACATATTTGCAAACTTGCCAAATTTTCTTCTGTTACTGATTTTTTAAATTTAATTCTTTTATGGTTTTAATTCCTTAAAACTTATTGAAGCAGCCAGGCGCTGATGGCTCATGCCTCTAATCCCAGCTGCTCAGGAGGCAGAGATCAGGAAGATCACAGATAGAAGCCAGACCAGGCAAATAGTATTTATGCAAGACCCTATCTCGAAAAAACCATCACAAAAAAGGCTGGTGGAGTGGCTCAAGTGGTAGAGCACCTGCCTAGAGTGAGGCCCTGAGTTCAAACCTCCGTACAGCAAAAAAAAAAAAATTATTGAGTCTTTTTAAATAGCCTAACATATGGTCTATTCTGGAGAACGTCCCACGTGCACTTGAGAAGAATGTTTCTTTTGCTATTGTTAGGTGGAATGACCTATAGACATCTTTTAGGTCTAGTAGTTTGTAGTGTCTTCTATTTCTTCGTTATCCACTGCCTACTAGTTCCATCCATTTTGAAAGTAGGGCATTGAAGTCATACCCTATTATTGTTGAATTATCTGTTTCTTCTGTCCATTCCATTATTTTGTGCTTCATGTATTTTGGATCTCTGTTACTAGGTGCATATGTCTAAAGTTCTTATTTCTTTCTGATAGATTGATAGTTTTATTATTATAAAATGTCCTTCTTGGTCTCTCATAACAATTTTTGTCTTAAATTCTCTCTTGTATATTGTATAGCCACTCCAGCTCTTACTAACCTTTGAGTGACATATATTTTCCCATCCTTTTATTCTCAACCAGTTTATACTATAAAAATATAAATGTAATCCATTTATATTTAATGTAATTACTGATAAAGCAGAAATTACATCTGCCATTTTGCTCTGTGTTTTCCCTGTCTTCTTGTTCCTCTCTTCCTCCAAAACTGCCTCACATGTGTTAAATGGATATTTTCCACTGTACTCTTGTAATTCTGTTGTTATTGTTGTTACTATGTTTTTGAATTATTTTCTTAACAATTACCCTCAGGATTATAATTAATATGTTAATTTAGAATAATCTAATTTAGATGGTATCATTTTGATAGTATACAAAACAACACTCCAATATAGCTCCATTCTCTCTCTCCCCTCCTTTGTTCTACCATTACTGATAACATCAGATCTTTACAGATTATAATTATTGTTTTCTGCAGTTACCTTTTTAAAATAGGCCTTATCTTTAGATAAGTTTTACATTTGTAGTAAAAAAATGACTGGAAAGCAGAGTGTCCATATATCCCTCCCCCAATACATGTGCCGTTAGCTTTTACATTAGATAGGAAAACAAAATAGTTAAAATGTGCTATTTCTTATAGTGCCCTACATAGTTACTCTTACCAGTGTTCTTTATTTTTTCATGTCATGAGTCCCTGAATTTCATACTGAAGTACTCCTTTTCTTATTTCCTATAGAACAAATCTGTCAGTGATGAGCCTTCAATTTTTGTTTACTTAAAAATGTCTCAATTTCTCCTTCATATTTGAGTGAATAGTTTCACTGAATAGAATTTTTGTTGAAAGAAGTTTCCTTTCAGCACAAGATGAGGTTTTATTGCTTTTTGACCTCCAGAGTTGCTGTTGAGAACTCAGGTATTAATCTTATTGAAGATCTTTTATACAGATAAATTACTTCTCTCTCATTGCTCCAAGAGTTTTCCTTGGTCTTTCAGTAGTTTGAGTATGATGTGTCTTTGGGTGGATCTCTTTCAGTACATACCTATATAGTACATATACCTATAATCCTAGCTAATTGGTAGGTAGAGATCAGGAGGCTCATGATACCATGCTGGCCCAGGCAAAAAGTTAGCAAAGTCCCATCTCAACAAATAAGCTAGGCATGGTGGTACAAGTCTGCAGTCCCAGCTACACGGGAGTCATAGATAGGAGGATTGTTGTCCAAGTTGGCTCTGGGCAAAAACAAAAACAAAAACAAAAAACAAGACCCTATCTGAAAAATAACTAAAGCAAAAAAGGTCTGAGACATGGCTTAAGTGGTAGAGTGCCTGCCTAACAAGCTTGAGGCCCTGAGTTCAAATCCCAGTGCCACCAAAAAATTCTTTGTCTAGAATGAATTTAACATATGGGCTTCCCCTTCCCCAGGGACAGTTCTATTGACTGCTTCATTTCCCATCTGTAGATCTTACTTTCCTACTACTTTGCACATATCATAATTGTTTATTGAGAACTACATTTTAAGAGTATAATGTAACACTTCTGGAAATCACATCCTCATCATGCCTTTTCTTCTTACTGTTACTATTTGTTTAGTGACTTTCCAAGACTAAGTCTATAAAGTCTGTATTTCCCAGCATGTTTGGTCACTAAAGTTTCAGCGGTTAGTTTAGTGATCAGCTCATGATTAGATAGACATTTCCTTAAATGCTCTGAACCAGTAAGTCTTCAACTCTTTGCTGAAGTGCTATCTATGTGTTGGGAATGTCTTCCTGTGCTCTAGTTACTGACAACTCTGCCTGAACTTCACCTCCTGTTTGGGCAGGAAGCCAGAGGTGAGACTAAGGCCTTTCCACACCTGGGCATGTGCTCTTCCCTACACATATGCCTGGCTTTCTAGAGAAATATGCCAAAGCTTTTCAGAGTCCCCCACTTTTTCCCTGACAATGTTTGGCCAGATTCACTTGCCCCAAGTATTATTACTGCCTCAAACAGCTGCTGTGTTAAACAATTGCCACTGGTTGTTTTTAACAAACACCTCAAGAATAGTACTTTTCTTGCTGAAAAAACTGAGTCAAGTCAGGCAACAAGTTCTGTGCATTGGACTGTTCAGGGTCTACCAGACAGGTCAAATACAACAATTATCTTTGAACACAGAATGTTGAGAAGCTCCAAATCCACTCTCCTCCCTCCAGTGGATCCCAGGATATCATGGTTACAAGGCTGCTGATCTTTAAAAGGGCTGAGAAGAAGGGAATGGGGATAGGGCAAGTTGGAACACCAGTAAGCCAGGCTACTGGCTCATGCCTATAATCCTAGCTACATGGGAGACTGAGATCAGGAGGATTGCAGTTTGAGGCCAGCCCAGGCAAATCGTTCCATTTCCAAAAATAAGCAGAGCAAAATGAGCTGGAGGTGTGGCATAAGCAGTAGAGCATCTGCTTTGCAAGCATGAAGTCCTGAGTTCACCTCCCCACCCCTCCAAAAAAACCCACCAAGCTTTCTATTTTTTGTAAGATTCAACCATTTTGTTGAATAAATACTTTGAGGGGTATACAAGCATTTCTTAATTTTCAGATTTCTAAAAAAGTTGGGTTTTGACCATTTTTTGCCAGTTTTTTTTTTTTTTTTTTTTTGCTTTATTGAAGGCATAGCTCTTCAGGGGGTCCTTACTTTACAATTCTCAGCGTCCTATCCCTGTAATTGACATGTTTAACCTGAGTACAAGATTTTATATTGCTTCCTGTTAAAAGTGATTGGGAGCTTTGGCCCAGCATTCATCCTGTCGCAGTAATTTTTGATTCTTTAATTCCATCATGATCTGTTAGCACCTGCTGTGGGTTAGGCACTACAGTAAATGTTCAGGGAAAGAGAGGGATTTAAACAATTATTCCTACCCTCCAAGAGTTTATGGACCAGTTGAGAAGACAAAACAAAATTACATTAAAAATATTTCATAATTATGAAAAACCCTAAACTTACGTCAGCTGAGACTATGAATATTACATAATAAGAGGAAATGGAGAACCATGTAAGTGTTTAAGACAACAAGACTTTCTGCAATGATGGAAATATTCTGCATTGACCAATATGGTAGCCAACAGCCATGCATAGCTATTGGGCACTTGAAATGTAGCGAATGTGACTGAGGATCTGAATTTTTATTGCATTTAATTATAACTAAGTCAAATTTAAATAACCATGTGTGTCTACCTTATCAGATATCATAGATCTGAGACTTTAAATATTTGGCCAGGATGACCTGGGGTGTGGGTGGAGGTGGGAGATTCCCTCTCCACAGAGGCCCATAGCTCTCTTCCTCTGGCTCCCAGGGGTAGACAAGGGCTATGGGTCATGATTCCTTCCTGGTGTATGGTTTTGCCTGCTGCATAGTGGTTTGTTTCAGTAACACTGTTGAAACAGGTCAATCTCAGCCACCTGGCAGAGGTAAGCTGTAGACTACCTTGTTAGGGGCAAACTTAGATTGTGCACAACCTGAGAAATGCAATTTGATGAGGAAGGGTTGTGGGAGCTACAAAAGAACCAGACACCTTCCTAACACAATAGTCAATGCAGTATTCCCTGTTGTTCTACAGTTACTAAACAAGCCCACAGAAGGACTCATTTCCTTCTCCCTCTTCCAGCAGGACCTCTTCTCTCCCACATCATGTTTAAGCACAGGCTTCTGTTCACAACTCATTCTGGCAATTCCCCTTGCGGTCCCAGAATCAGTGCTAAGATGGGATGGAGGTTTTCCCTCTTGCCACCTGAATGATGTGCACTTGCCTTGCCTGCCCATCCCTTTTCAGAGCCCAGAGCACTTAAGGGAAGTTGAAGCTGAGGGGGTTAGAGAGAGATTTCTACATCTGCCCTGGGGGTGGTTGAGATGCTGGTTAGGATAAGGGTCTTGGGATTTTTCTTTTCTTGGCACTACTGAGGTTTGAACTCAGGGCTTCATGCTTGCTAGGCAAATACTGTCCCACTTCAGCCACTCCACCAGCTCGAGGATAAGAGTCTTTGAAGGCCTGAGACCCACATAGGTGGGAGTGGCTAAGAGAATGAACTGTCTTGAACTTTTAAAGTGAAGGACTATTCAGGTGTGGGGGGGTCAAGCCAACCAGGGGTGCCTGGCCATGTGACTTGGAGCAAGTTCTTTCCAGTTTGGTTTCAGTCTTCTAATTTGTAAGAACAAGGCTGACTGATAACCTACCTGGTAGGGATGTTGGAAAGAAAAGGGACTGATGATGCAAGGAGAGAATGTCGTGAAATTAAATGAGATATATTTACGAAGTGCCCAGGGCAGTGTCTGCCACAGTATCATTTCTGACTTGCCCTCTGCCTCTAGTGATCATCTTAAGAAGGTAAGTGTACTTGAGCCTACATAGCAGAGAACATCCGATTGGAGTCAAGGAAGAACTTCCTGACTCTGACAATAGTCAGAGATGAGCAGAAGGGCATAAGCCTCGCCTGGGACCCTGGGATGTCTAAGGGTTGGAGTAAGTCTTTCTCTGAAGAGGAAGGGGCCACATTCAGACTTCTATCAGTTTCCTCTACCCTGAGTGACTTGGCACATTGTAAAAGTTACCAAGCCTTCCCAACACCACCCTACCCACCTCTCACCTGATTCTTAAAGGAAGGTGCCAAGGTGTCTGGCCTCAGAACCCAGCTCACCACCACCCCCAAGGCTGAGAAACACACAGCGTACAACCTCTTTCCTTCAGTCTTCCCCTTTCTTTTACCTCCCCAAATTACCCACAAGCTGGTCTTTCTTCTCAGTGGCTTTTCTGCCTGTCCCTTCCCTACTCCATCCCTCCTACTTTTTCTCTGTCCGTCCTCCTGTTCCTGTGAAGTCCAATACTGCATTCCCAGAAGACTCCCCAGTCAGGGGGATATGCAAGGGATGTGTACATATACCTATGTTCATAGGGGCAGAAACAGGCTTAATGTTCAGATCACCCCCATTTACCGTGCTCGAGCCAGTCCCCTGCTCCACGTGGAATGCCCCAGGACTCCCATTAGCAGCCTCTTCACCCTTCCTTTGCTTTCCTGAGGCCCATTTTGGGAAAAGCGGAGTCACCAGAGTCACCACCACTCTTCATGGGCAGCTGGGGGCCCCTGAGAAGTCTCTCCACCCCCTCTCCCCTTCTCCTCAGACCCCATGCCCAGCCCTGAGGTTTGGAGAGCCTGGTAAGTGCCCTATCAACATGTTAATCAAATTACTTAGGAGCTAAAATTGACGCTGTTCATTAATTATACAAGATTATGCTAATTGTGCATGCAAATGCATGCAGGGGAACAGAAGGTGTTCAGGCGCATGGTGGGCCATTAGCATAGAGGATGGGGTGCGGGTGCATTGGCATGCTAATGTATGCGCCCTGGCTATTTATAGTCCCCGAGCCCATCTGCACTGCAGCCACCTCTACCCTAGTTGGGGATCCTGGTGGGCAGACCCGGTCCAGGCCTGGCAGGTGGCAATAGCCCTGGGGACACTCTGTCTTGACTGCTAATGCAGATCAAGACCAGGAAGCAGCCTGGTCCACCTCCACCTTGGGCCTGAAGTACTTCAGCTGTCCACTTGTTCACCTTCCCTTCTCTACCCTAGGCTCTTTGGTGCCTGCTTGTCTCTGGAAGCAAATTACTCTTCCAAGTAATAATCATGCACCCTGCATAGACTTCCCATCACCACAGGGCTAAAAACCCTTTGCCTTCTACTTCTCTCTGAGGTCCTACAAGAGTTGATGCCCAAGATCAAAGTAAAGCTGTAGGAACCTCTCCCAGGCAAACCAAGTAGTTGCCGCAGGTGACACTTGGCATACCCACCTCTGTCTTACTGATCATGATACTCTGAGTTTCTCTCTCTGTTATTGGATTGTAAGTTCGTTAAGATTTTATTTGCTTCTAGATTCCCTGTGCCTGACACATAGAAGGTATTCAATCAGTCTTGTTTAAGTGGCTGTATCAATGAATGGTCCAGCAGCTGTATCCTGTTCCTAAGCTGGGGGTGGAACACAGCAGACAAGGAAAACACTGGAGAGCCATTCTGTCACAGAAGCTGTTCTGTTTATTCTGAGGCCCAAGAGCTCAAAAGCAAGTTAAGGATAAAAAAAAAATTAGCAGAGGATCCCTCCTTCCATTTCTCCATCCCAAGAAATAGTACCAACTTTGGGCTTGGAAATACATATGCAATTTTATTCTGCCCTTTGCTCCCAGTCTGCTTTCTTTCCCAAAGCCTTAGCAGGATACAACAGGTATTGTTTTGAACACCCTGTCCCAATGTATGCATCCACTCATTGCACTTTTTTTTACATCTGCACTGTCCAGTATGGCAGCCAGGAGCCATGTGTGACTACTTAAATTTAAACCAATTGAAAAAGAAATAAGATTTAAAATTCAGGTCCTCCATGGCCAAATATCAAGGGCTTAATAGTCACAAGTGGCTAGTGGACGTCATTCCGGGAGAAGCTGAAGAATTACTGAAATCTAGACCGTCACTTCCTTGCTGCTAACAGTCCTGTAGGTGAAAACCCACTTGGGCTCTCAGTCCAGCTCTTTCAATTACTAACAGCTTTCTCTTTGGAAGTGGGTATGTAATTTCATTCATAAGTAAGTGTCTCATGGGGAGGCAGGGAGGAAAAAAGCCAGTGAAAAGCTTTAGATTTGTGACCTGGTTTCTTAGGATGGAATTCCTAGAAGCAGAGCCTGAGATGGGGATTCTTGTGCAAATGGGTTATTGGAAGAGAGCTCTTGGGAGAAAAGGAGTGAGGGAGGTCTGATAGGGTAGGAGAGGAAGCTTGTCAAGGTCTAGCTTGCTAACCCCATGGGTCAGTCTGGAGTGTATATGGCCGTAAGAATTGGTCCTCCTTGTGACATCAGTTTATCACTGGCTGGGGGCTAACGGCAGGGAGGATATGCTTCCAGCTGGGATGGTTCTCAAGTAGTGGGGGCAGCTGTGAGCCCTTTAATAGCCAGCATTTACAGCAGCTGGGGATGCTGGGATGTAGGTAGGCATCATCCCACCCTGTGATCCCTGGACATTGGCTCCCAAAAGCATCTCATCCCCCTCTGCCCTCCACCCCCTGTAAGCCCTGACTCTAGTGGTAGGCTCACATGGATCGCCTCCACATTTTCCTCTTCTATTGAGTGTCTCTTTTGAGAAAAGCACTGGGCTGGGGGGAGCTTTCCTGATCCATGGCGTCACCCTGGAGATGTTGTGTGGGAGTCCAGTGTTTGCACTTGAGTCGTACTCAACCCAGCATTTGCTTTGACAGAGAATAGTCCATTGACAGGGAAGACTCACCTTTTATTTCATCTGAGCTGTCTTTACTGGGAGGAATAAAGATTATTAGGAGGGGTTGCAATGTGACTCAAGTGGTAGAGTGCCTGCTTAGCAAGTGTGAGGCCCTGAGTTCAAACCCTAGTACCATCAAAAGGTGACTAGGAAAACTAGACTAAGTTCAGGATGTATTAAAGTAGGTGGTCAGGTGATCTGCTCTGCCTATCACTTAAATCATAGGCATTAGTGTCCTGGTGCACAATTACCACTGTTTAAATGCTTTGTTAAGTGGATGAACACAGATCTTTATTGGGTCTTTTATTGCAGTTTTTTAGAATGGAGAATGTTTGAATAATGAACCATATATACCCTCAATGAGCTTCAAAAATTTCAACTTTTGGCTCATCTTGTTCACCTGTTTGGTTTGATTTTTGGTGTCTTGTTGGGACTGGGGTTTTAACTCAGGGCTTCACACTTGCAAAGCAGGCACTCTCCCACTTGAGCCACGCCTCCAGTCTGTTTTGGTCTGGTTATTTTGGAGATGGGGATCTCATGAACTATTTGCCTGGACTGGCTTGAACCACAATCCTCCTGATCTCAACCTCCCAAGTAGCTAAGATTACAGGCGTGAGTCACCAGCACCCAACTTCCCCTGTTCTTTAATTCTGAAAATGTCTGTCTAAGAGCAGTAGTCACAAAAATCCAAATACCCAAAGCTAGGAGCTAATGTGTAACCTTAAGGAAAGCCCCATAAAATAGTTCTACTGGTACCTACAGAAGACCCATCTCAGAGCTGCTTTTCTGGTTTGTTTGGTTGGTTGATTGGTTTTGGTGGAACTGGAGTTTGAACTCAGGACTTCACACTTACATAGCAGGTGCTTTAGCATTCAAGCCACACCACTAGCCCCAGAGCTGCTTTTGAAGGAGGATGTGCTACACAGCCTTCAGTACCATCCTGGTGGCTAGGCAAGGTTGGACTCTGAGAGCCCCACTTCGAAGTCTCTTATCAGCACCAGAAATTCATAAAGACCCAAGCTCATAGCCCAACTTTGGATTTACTCTACTTATTCTTAAGTGTAGTTACATGTAGTAAAGAATTAACCCTGACTTCCTCATCTGTAAAGTAGGAATGATTGCAAACCTACACCACCTCAGGGTTTTGAGAGGATTAAAAAGATAATGCCAAGTGGTGGAGTCAGCAGTCCCAGCCACTCAAGAGTGCTTGATGACTAGACCTGGGGCACTATGGGGTTTCTTGCACAGTTTCCACCATGCAGCATTATGTTTGTAACTTATTCTTACATTTATGGTCTTTTCTTCCAGTAATTCAAATGGCAGCTCCTGGGACTTGGACTTTCTCCTACCACCCTTTCTTAACAATCCAGATGAGAAAATCATGAGACCCCCATGGCCACCAGTGAGGATAGCACTGGACACAGTCCTATAATGCTCACCCCTTGAGTGCTAAGTCAGCCAAGTCTGTGGGCTTGGCCTTGCCTTGCTTCCCCAAGTCTGGTGCCCAGCCCAGTCAGGAAAGGAGGCTTCTCTGGATTCCCCTCCAGCCCCATCAGGCCAAGAGCAGGGAGGGCTACTCAGAGGACACTCCTGGCTCATCCAAGCATTGGGAATGAAAGGCACTTCCTTGATGATAAGCAGATTCACAGCCCTTCAACAATAAGTGCCTAATTACTTGCCTCAGGAACCTGGATGGTTTCCCAGACCCAGAACCTTGTCCTCACCTATGCAGATCCTACCCAGGCTCTCTTCCTTCAAGGGCAGCACAGTCCCTCAGGTTCCATGCCCATCTGTGCATAA
Source organism: Castor canadensis (assembly GCF_047511655.1). Taxonomy (NCBI): domain Eukaryota; kingdom Metazoa; phylum Chordata; class Mammalia; order Rodentia; family Castoridae; genus Castor; species Castor canadensis. Next base: position 153,428,179 of record NC_133390.1, on the reverse strand, counting down.
CTCTCTCTAGTTCTCCTTCCTACCAAATTCCCAGCCCTCCCCCAGCTCTAAAGTCTCCATATCTAACCTGGAGGACATGCTATCTCTTTCTCCTTCCCTTACTCCATTGTCATCCTTCTCTGACTACTCAAAAGCAAAATAGTGTCACCCCCCCCCAACATAGGTGTCTGCCTTGGCTGTCCTCATATTACCCCCTCCAGCCTTCATGGTATGTCTGCCCCCAGGGACGAGGAAAAAAGATAAGTCCTGAGCCCTGCCCCGAGGTTGAAGGCAGGCACCCCCTAGGGCACTATAAGAGAGGTTTGGATACTACCCCTGGGTCTCCTAAACCTGAACAGAAGTCCTCCAACTCTCAACCCTGCCTTGGAAGGCAGGCAAGTTGGGAGGCCCAGCCACCTTTGCCAATGAACAATCTTCAATTGTGGAAAGCATGAAACCCACACAGACTGTCACTGGGCATGTGTTGACATTTTCTGTAACTTACTGATGAGGGAGCCAAGTAAGATGACAAAATTGCTTCAAAAAAGACTAAGAAATGTATACATAAATATGAAGTGGGTAGAGGAAAAGGAAGAGGGAAGGGAGAGGCAAGGGAGTGTATGAAAAATACTACATACCCATTAATCATAGGGAATGCATACAACTGCCAAGGTAGATACAAAGCTAGGTAATGTTTATAGGACAATATAATTGTAAGCTTTAGGGTTAATTTTTCTATGAAATTTTTTTCTTTCAAGTACATCATTTGCATCTTATCAGTTTTCTGTACATTAGCTCCTAACTTTACAGTCAGTACCCCAATCAATGGTAAATATGAGTCACTTTCCCCTAGAGAATCAGATGTTTTTAGGTGGTTTTGTTAACATAACACTAGAGAACAGCACTGTTGGGGCTGGCGTGGCTCAGTGAGTGGTACAGTGCCAGCCTAGCAAGAATGAAGCCCTGAATTCAAATCCCAGTACCACCAAAAAAAGCCAATATTCAAAGAACAGCACTGTCCAATACAAATATAATGCAAGCCAAACATGGAAAGTTAGATCTTCTGGTTGCCACGTTTTTAAAAACAAGAAGAAACAGCAAAATTAATTGTGATAATATATTTTGGTTAACCCAATCTATCTAAAATATTATTGTTTCAATGTATAATCAATACAGAATTGCTAATGCATTATTTTATATTCATATTTTCTAGTAATTCAAACCTGATATATATTTCACACATATAGCCCATCTTAAATTGAAACTAGCCACATTTTAAGGGTTCAATGCCACTTGGAGCTAGTTGCTATGGGGCTGGAGCAGGGTTCTCAAGCTTTAGGGTGCATCAGAATCATCTGGAGAGCTCATGAGAATACAGATGTCTGGATCCCACAGAAAGAATTTGAATCCAGCAGGTCTAGGGTAGGGCCTGAGGTTCTGCACATCTAGCAAGTTCTCAGGTAATGCTGATACTGATGAAAACCACTATTCCAGGATGACTTTGAAAAGACACACAGTGATCTTTTTGCCTTATTTCCAAGTTGTGGATAATTTTCTTCACACCCTTCCAGCTGGCGGTGTGGGCAGCAGGCTGTCTGGGAAAAGTTTGCATTGGCTCACTCTCTGACTGGGAGCAGCCTATGAGCCACCAGCTAGTAGTGGGTGTGATTACAGCAGCTCCACCCATGGCCTCTCCTGGGTGCTGCCTCTGAGCTGGAGGCTAGACGGAAGGGAAAGGGACTGACCCTCAACATCCCACAGCAGGCCTAGTCCTTTTGCTGGGTGCTTCTTTTTCATCATCGTTCTGCAGGCAGTGCTAACCAGGCTCAAAAAGTGTGATGACCTGGGGCAGGCCTACTGGCAGGGTCCTAAGGCTGCAGGTACTGGCAGGGTCCTAGGGCTCTCTGAAGCCTACAGTGGCCAGACAGGACACAGGAATTGTAATGGTCCAAAGGACAAATGGAACTTGTAGTGGAAAAGGAAAATGTGAGAGACCTGCTGAACAAGGACTGTGGAAGGGACAGGGACAGGTCAGGACACTGCACGGGACAACAGCCCGGGGGGGGGGGGGGGAGAGGGGGGGAAGGAAAGGTTGTCCCAGAGGCAGGGCTGGAAGGCAGGAGGCCATCAATTGTTGCTCTCCAAGTCCTGAATGCAAAAGAAATTACCCCAGTCACAGGGTGAATCAGTGTGTGTGGTCCAAAGTCCACATTTGGCTCCATCCCAAGGACCCTTTTTCTTCATTCTCTAGGTCTGGGAGTGGGATTGGGTATAGTGGGCAGGTATGGGTTTAAGGGAAGCACATGCCATGCTGGTTGCATCATCAGTGCTCTCCAAGAGTTAGTATTAATCCCCCAGGACAGGGCCTGTGTCCTGCCCTTGTGTGTTTCCCTCTTTCCAGCATCTGGTAAATAACTGAGCTTCACGGGCACTGGATTTCAGTGAACTGGCCTGCACAGTGTGTATGCTTAGGGGGTCAGTACTCTATGTCACATGAGTGTGGGACATGTATGAAGTTACTACCATGTGGGTAGCAGTATCTACACCATGGGTGCCTTAAAGGATGTAGGAAGTGATTACTATGGCATTTAATGTCAGATAAATTGAGTGTCTACACTGCACAGGTATGCTATTTAGGAGCATCACCTTGGGGTGACTTACAGGAGTATATATGACATCTGTTTGGGACATAAAAGCTATCTCATTGCAGGGTATCCTGCAGGGGTGAATGGAGTGTCTACACAGTGGATGTGCATTGTTTGGAATCCTGTGGGGGATCTGTGGGCGTATACATGATCTACAATGTGGGGAAGTATTTTCTGTAGATGAAAAGGGGTGCTGATTTAATTTCTCTATGGAAAGGGAAATAAAGGGACTCTCAGGGGTGCCCACTGGTATGGTGTGAGTCTGACAGGTGCTGCAGACAAAAGCAGGGTCCTGGGAGAGGTCATCTCCCCCAGCTGTCCATGAGAGACTGCCCTGGGGGAACACCTCTGTTCCAGGCTCGTGCCCACTCATCCCAGCATTTGAAGACCCTCCAGACTAGGCTTAACAATTCCTCCTCTGAATTTTATGTTTGCAGACTTGGAAGCAACTCTGGTTAATTAAATGAATGTTCATATTTGGGTGTATAAATAGTACATAGGTAGCTATGTATAATAGTTAAGGGTCTACCCTGGTTTTGGACCCTTCTCTACTATTTATTATAATAAACAGTAAGGTTTTTTTTTTTAAAAAAATGCCTCCCAAATAGACAGAAATAAAATGAGGACGCCGACTGAAGGATCCCACACAGTGCCCCAGGAGCCTGTGCCACACCCCAGAACTTGCCAGACTTTAGCCCTGCCCTCTCCAGTTATTACGGGAACTTCCCCCAGATGCTCACAGAATCCCACAGAGCAAAGGCACACATTGATTGTATTCTGAGTTTACTAAGTGCACAGTTGCCAAAGCACTGTCCATGGTTACCTTCCTGGTGAGTGACAGAGCAAGGTCCCACCCTCCCCTCCAGCTGCCTGGAAGGACTGGAGGACAAAGTACCTGTGTGTTAGTACATAAAGTGGCCTCATCACTGCACATACTGTGCTTTTCTCTGATTATTATATGTGAAAAAGAAGATAGACATTGGTATCTCTACAGTGTGTCTGGCAAACACACCGTGAGTCTGTCTCTAATGGGTATGTGCTCCGTGTGATTAAGCATTCCATGTGTATAATGGATATAGCACATGTGAGAGAAGGATCTGTTACATGGGATGGCTTACAGTATTTGCAATGACTGTATTTTGGGTAATCATATACAACATGAAGTGGTGTATTAATGTATAAACTCTGTTCCATATTCTTTCTGCACATATACTCTGTAGGATGGGCACATACCATACATGGAGGGTATAGATTTGTGTATGGTTATATACTCTGTGTGAGAGGAATGCAGGTCCTGTGTGGAGTACACATTGTATATGCTTGTGATGGCTATATCATATAAGGCATATACAGTGTCTATAATGAATACAACATTTATAAGAGTATACGTGTGGGGGCTGGGTATTCTCTCGGGGAAAGATATGCTGTGTGATAGATGCACTGTATGTGTGATGGGCACAGACTATGACAGATCTACACTATGTCAATAACTTTACAGTGAGTAAAGTACACGTGAATAAGTACATGCTACATGGGGGTATACATTGTATGTGTGTTGGGTGTAATTTATGAATAATAGGTACATATTAGTACCTATTATTTATATATACATATATTATATATAAATGAACATACTCTCTGATGCATATATACTGTGTAGATGTGATAAATATATTTTATGGACAAATATGCACTGTGTGATCTGTACATAGTGTGCCTATGGGGGATATTCTATGTAGTGAGGTAATCCTTGTGATATGTCTGTTTGGTCTGTAATGGACACCCTGTGAATATACAGCTCATGATGGGAATATGGGGTGCACACCAAACAGAAGGGAGTCCCTCTGCTGGAAGGGAGCCTGGCAGGGAGCAATTTGATCTTCATCTGTCTCCAGACTCTGGAATCCAACAATCTCACTGTTTCAGGTTCTTCCTCAAATTCTTCCTCAAATGCAACCAGAACTGCCTGAAGAACGCAGGGAATCCCAGAGACATGCGCCGCTTCCAGGTGGGTTTGGGGAGAGGTTCCAGAGGCAAACCCACCCTTTCCTGATAGGAGGGGGAAGGGAAGGCTGAGATACTGCCAGGGTAGATCTCTGCCCAGCCCTGTGGCTGGCTCACTGGCCTGGTGCCTGCTGGGGGTTGGGCAGCTCCATCTCAACTTATGCTGGCTGCCAAGGGAGGCTTCATTAGAGTCCCACTTAAGAAGATGCTAATTGTGACATTTTTACATGATTAACGACCCAGGTAATTTGCATAGTGTGAAGCAGAGAGCAGCTGCCCTTAGCACATCCCCAACCTGCACACAACCCCCCAGCATAGCAGGTAGTGGGAGAAGGCAGCCCCAATTTCCTCCTTAGAAGAGGGTGGGGGCTCCTGCTGATGGGTTTCCAGTGGATGTTGCCCCCACCCCTTTGCCTAACTGGGCATTCCTGCCCTGTGTGTACATCCTGGTGTCCCTGTGTGTGTAATGACAGGAACCCCTCTTTTCCCAAGGAGCCGGGTTTTTTTCAGGACTTTCGATTTTTCTAGATCCTGGGTCTGGGGGAGTCATCTGATCCAGCTGGCCCCAATTTCACCCACTCAGACCGCGGGGTAACTGAAGACCCCTCCATCTATCCAAGGACCCGGAACTCCAGCATCTAGTCACCAGTCTCAAGTTGTTACTTCCCCCAACACAGTGTCCTCTTCTTGGCCCCTTCCAGACTGGCCTTGGCTCTCCCCACAGGTGGTGGTGTCCACGACGGTGAGCGTGGATGGGCACGTGCTGGCTGTGTCCGACAACATGTTCGTGCATAACAACTCCAAGCATGGCCGTAGGGCACGACGCCTAGACCCCTCCGAAGGTCAGGCCCCCTGGCCCAGCCCTGGCCAACCCCCAGTCCCCACCTTGGCGCGGTCCCTTGACCTGGGTCCTCTCCTGCCTCCCAGCTGCCACCCCCTGCATCAAGGCCATCAGCCCCGGGGAGGGCTGGACCACGGGCGGCGCCACCGTGATTGTCATCGGCGACAACTTCTTCGACGGGTTGCAGGTCGTGTTCGGGAACGTGCTCGTGTGGAGCGAGGTGGGCCACCCCCGCCAGTCTCCCTCCGGGCCTCGGGGCTGGGCCCTCCCCACGGGACGGGACCTGCAGGCCTCCCCTCTCCCCTCGCAGCTCATCACGCCCCACGCCATCCGGGTGCAGACGCCCCCGCGACACATCCCCGGGGTGGTGGAGGTGACCCTCTCCTACAAGTCCAAGCAATTTTGCAAGGGAGCCCCCGGCCGCTTTGTCTACACAGGTAAGGGATCAGTTGGCAGAGCTCAGTGGTCAACCGAGCGAACTCTAAAGCGGTACACCAAAATCTAAGGTGTGGCCACGCCCCCTAGACGGCTGCCCCGCCCCGCCCCGCCATGCCCGCCAGTACTTGCCCACAGCTCCAGGCCTGGTCCTTCTTTCCCTAGCTTTCTGTTTCCTTCCCTTGGCTTCTGGCTCCTCAGAAACTCTGCTCAGGCCTTCTCACCAGAGTGTCCCCCTTCCCCGGCCCCCTCCGGAGTTTTGTACCTCTCCAAGGATATGTTTCTTTCAAACATACCCCCAAATGGGCTCATTGCTCTCCAAACTTTTCCGGAGTCGCTTCGGTACCCCAGGCCTCACTCTGCATGCATCCGCACGCGCGCGCGCATATATACCCTTCCACTACCCAGGGAGAGAGGTTAACACAAGGCATGTGTTCACGTCGTATCCAGGGTCGATTTAGCCACTAGCGTGGATCTTCACCTCCATCCTCGCGCCGGGCCCCAACTCAAGCCACTGATTTCTCCCTATTCCTCAATTCCCATCCTCATGGATATTCACCAAGGCTTAGAGGGGGCAATGGATGCTCCGCGGTGATTCTACTTACTCTCAGGCAGCTTGGGAAAGCCGAGCACTTAGCAAGCAAAGAGTGGGATGGATGGCGTTACGTGGTCAAGGGCTTGACTGTGAGCTAAATCCCCCATCGGCCCAGGAATATGGGCTGAACTGGGCAAAGCTGAAACTTTAGGGAGGGAAGGGAGGTCGCAGGAGAAGGACTGGCCAGCGCAAAGACGCGGAAGTGAGTGCTTTACGTTTTGGGGAAAACTAACGGAAATTCACTAAATCTGAAGTTGGAAATGGAGGAAGTCGATCTTTGAGGCTGGTGGGTTAGGTCGGTGCCAAGCTACCCAAAGAGGTGAAGGAAGAGGCTGGAGGGGGAAGAAAGGGAGGGGAAAGAGTAGAGTTTTCTGTATCTCATGAGAGCCCAGGGTGTGGGCCAGGCGTGCTTTGCCTGCGGTACACAGAAATCTCCAACGGTCACACTCTGCCCGGAGTCCATCTGAGCCATGATAAATAGAATAGTTAAAAAAAAAAAAAAAAAGCTCCTGGTGTGACCAAATGGAAACAGAAAATTGTCCCTCAGGTCCTGCCCTAAAAATAATATAGAAGCTAGTATGTATATACAATTTCCCTCGTTTTTGTTTTTGAAGACAGGGTCTCACTTTGTAGCCCACACTAGCCTGTCTCCACCTCCCAAATGCTGGAATTATAGGCGTATGCCACCATGTCTGCCTCGGGTTTTTTTGTTTGGTTGGTTTTGGTGGTAGTGCTGGGGTTTGAACCCAGGGCTTCACACTTGCTAGGCAGGCGCTCTTACCACTTGAGCCACTCCGCCAGGCCTTCCTTGTCTCTTCCTTAAGCACCAGTCGGATCGTATGGTGCATGTGTGTTGACGCCAAGTGCCTGGCTCAGAGCCTGGCTCCATAAATATTTGCTGAATGAATGAACAAGCGAACGAAGAAACTGAGAAAACCTCCTGAACCTTGGATCCCCTGGGCCCCAGGGTTTTCCTGGGGACTTGGGTTAGACTCGGTGGAGGGGATCTGCAGCAAGACTCCTGGACTGCTCGCTTGCGTGTTATTTTTTGTGTCCTGTGATCTACTGTGGGAGGAGGCGTCCTCTAAACACCACCCCTCTCCCCAGCCCTGAATGAGCCCACCATCGACTACGGATTCCAGAGGCTACAGAAAGTTATTCCTAGACACCCAGGAGACCCAGAGAGGCTGCCCAAGGTACTCAAGGGAGGGGGATGAGAGTGTCATGTGGAGACAGGGTGTGGAGAAACTCCCGGGGGTCCCTCGCCGCCCCCTAGGGGCTGCCCCTCCGTCGCGCTGTCTCCTCCCCTGCCCTCAGGAAGTGCTGCTGAAGCGGGCGGCCGACTTGGCGGAGGCCCTATACGGAATGCCTAGCAGTAACCAGGTATGGCGCCTCCGCCCGCCTCCTAGCGTCGCGGGCCCCGGGGCTGCCCCTGACCCGGGGCCCGCGGTTGCTCCCGCGGAACCCTGCCCTTGTCTTCGCAGGAGCTGCTTCTGAAGCGCGCAGCGGACGTGGCCGAGGCTCTGTACAGCGCTCCCCGCGCACCAGCGCCGCTCGGACCCCTGGCCCCGAGCCACTCGCACCCAGCGGTCGTGGGCATCAACGCCTTCAGCAGCCCTCTGGCCATCGCCGTCGGGGATGCCACACCGGGGCCCGAGCCAGGTGCGTCCCGCAGCCTCTCCTCGCAGTCCCAGGACGCCTGGACGGCCCTCGCCCCGCCAGCGCTGCTTCCCTGACCACTGCTCTCTCTCAGGCTACGCCCGCAGCTGCAGCAGCGCGTCCCCCCGCGGGTTCGCGCCCAGCCCCGGCTCTCAGCAGAGCAGCTACGGCAGTGGTCTTGGACCCGGCATCGGCAGCTATGGCGCGCCAGGTGTAGCTGGCCTCGGTGTGCCTGGGTCCCCTAGCTTCCTCAATGGCTCCACCGCCACCTCGCCCTTCGCCAGTGAGTGTCCCCTGCCCACGGAAGGGAGGGACGGGCCTGGGGAAGCAGAATGGGACTCGGCCCTGCATCCAGCACGGGGGAAGGGCACCCTTCCCACCACTTCCTCATTGGGGTGCACCCTGTCCTTGCAAGCAGTCCTCACTCCATGTGACCTCTCCATGCCGTTGAACCTGAACCCCATTACTCCGGGATTCCATGGTTCTGAGGCCAAACTACTTCATGCACCTTTAGCTTTCTTTGCTGACTCCACTTGTACACATCGCTTCTAGCTCTTCCGTCCTTTTGAAGCGTGCTTTAATTGAGGGGAGCTGGCCTGAAACCTACCGCCACTTTTCTGTCTTCCAAAGGACCCTGGCGCCCTCTACTGGGAGCCCAAGAAACTCAGGGCTCTAATGAAGCGGGTTTGCTGCGGGCCCCAAGCCCGCTCTGAGACGCCGCTGGGTGGGCGGTGGCAAGATGCGGCTCCCTACAATTCGGGTCAGACAGGGAGCGAATTCTGTGTGGTCAGACTTGTATTCCGAGTTTTAAGTGTCCAAATCAGAAGTGGTCCGACATTCAGCAAGTTACTTCTTTGAACTTTAGTTTCCTTTCCATAAAATAGGATCATTATCACCCCCTGCCTAAGGTGGGTCTCAGATCTGAATGTGCCACTGCGCATAAAGAACTAGATTTTTCAGGAAGAACATATGATTTCAAATACCCAGTCTCCACTGTAGGTGATCTCCCTCTGGCTTCTTGGGGTGGGACAGCTCAAAAGTAGGTGGATGGACAGTGTCTGTATGTCTTGGGTGAGTGAATCCAAAACTACTTTTACCTTTTACTACTTTACACGGCCCTCCAGTCCTTTCCAATATCAATGGATATACTATTGTCTACGGCCATACTACCTGAACGCACGGGATCTCTCAGCCAGTATCAGTGGCTACTCAGCACCTACTGTGTACAAAGCACCAGGCTCAGGGGATTGCTCTGTCCTTGCCCATCAGCAAGAAGCCTCCTATCAGTTACGAGAGAGGTTGTCCCTCAAGGTGTAAGAGACCACTGAGCCCAAGAAATGGTGACAGTTTCCCAAGAAGTTGCTGGTTGTGGCTTTGTCTACAGTTCTCTCACATCTCCCCATTCTCTTTTTATATTGTTGAAAACAGAACTATCTAACCACCTTCCTGGATTTCCTTGCCAGGGGTCTATGTCCTGGGTGCTGTTCTTTCTAGCTAGGGTTTTGAATCTGCATCTCCTTCTGCCCTGGGGTCAACCTCTGGAAATCAAGGCCCCATAAGCCCAAGTCCACACAGGCCATAGCCCTTTGGTGTCCCTCCCAAGGCCTCTCTTTCCCTGCCTTTTGCTCATTTGGGTTCTGCTTCTCCACTTGCCTTCAGTTCTGGGACAGTAGCCTCATAATCTCTCTGGGTTTCCCTTGGATTTAAACCTTTATGGTGGAACCCCCAACCCCTTCCCACATACAGTGCAGATAACAGTAAAAGAACACACTTCCCCAGTGCACAGAAACCAAACCATCTAGGGTTTCTCTTTTCAGCAAGAAAAGCAAGAGTTCAGAGCTGCCTAAACCCTGCTTCTAGAATCAGCCAGGACACCCTGGACTCTCACCAGGGTTGGTCCCATCTCATGATCTTGTTTTGGCCCGTGTTTCCCCAGACCCCCATCTACTCCCCACATGCAGAATTCTTTGTGGCACAACTGCATGGAGTGTTACCCTTATTGAGTTTTTAGGACATTCCTGGAATGGCACCAGAACTGTCCCTATCAGAGGGTTTAGGTCTCTGCTTGGATCTCCACTTGGTCTTCTGTGTCAGCCACCATAAACCCTAGAATGACCCCCACCTCCCAGTACTACTCAAGCTACAATGTGGCTGGGAACTCTCTGGGCCTTGACTATATATATATATATATATATATATATATATATATATATATATATTCTGGTGTTGGTCTCAATCCCTCGTCTCAAAGGAGATAGTGACGTTAGGGCTGAGGACATTTTGAAGAGAGCATCATTTTATCAAAGTTGGGATAGGATGCTCTGATGCCAAAGACAGCCTCCTCAGACATCAGCTTTTTTTGAGGAAGTTGCCTAACCACTGCCATTGCCTTCTACTTGGAAACAGGCCACAGCCTCATTGGTCTTTAGAAGAGAGAGGCAGGGAATTGGGTTCAGGTGAGGATGTAGACAGGCGTGATCCAGAGAAGGCTTGGGCAATAGACTCCAGGAGAGGAGGCTACAAAAAGAAGGGACAGGCAAAACCTGTGTGCCTCTATACCCAGGAAGGCAAGCCACTGCCCTGTTGACCACAGAATTGGAGAGCAGAAAGCTTTGAGGATGAGATTCCTCATTTTTCTATAAAACGATCAATAGAAAAAGAGAGATACAGGAGGTCTCCAGGGTCCAGACTGGAGATGACAGGGACGTGCATTAAGCTTTGGAAGGAAACAAAGTGCCCAGGGAAGGGGGGCGCAGTGGCAGACCTTTAATAGGGGCTATTGCGGAGGAGAGCACATTTGCAGAAGAAGTTAGGGTGTTTGCGTGAGCTGTGATCTGTGGCAAAGAATCCTTACAACGGGAGTCTATATGTGCCCCCAAACTTCATCCCTGACTACTTGCCCCAGCTCTGCTATGATTCCTAAACTTTGACTCTAGCCTTGGCAATCCAGGGCTTATGAACATTTCTTTGCATCTCAGAATCCCAGTAACTCTCAGCAGGAATCCCCATCTTGTCATGTCTTGCTCATCTCTCATCTTTGGGGCACCTCCCACTGTTTGGTTGCTTTTGTTTTCACCCTGCCTGACCCTGTCATTTCCAGTCCTGAGAAATTGTCTCCAGAGTCCCCAAGAAGGTGAGGGCTGGCCCAGGACCCCAGATACTCCCAGCCCACCTCCAGACCTGCCCTGCACTGGTCTCCCTAGAACCCTCACAGCCCCCCTAGGGAGATTTGAGCCTGGAGCATGGTCAGCAGCCCACACAGGACCTATTGCCCATGCAGGGCCCCAACCCCGCTGCTCACTCTGGTGCTGTTTCCCTGTTGTGTCTCCCACCGCCTTCCCTGCTGCGCCTGCCCCTCCTCCCTGCCCCGCCCCGGAGTTATGCCCTCTAGCCCCCCGCTGGCGGCTGCCTCCTCCATGTCCCTCCCGGCCGCTGCCCCCACCACCAGCGTCTTCTCCTTCTCGCCTGTCAACATGATCTCCGCCGTCAAACAGAGGAGCGCCTTTGCCCCGGTGCTGCGCCCACCCAGCTCTCCACCCCAGGCCTGCCCCAGAGCCCACGGAGAGGGGCATCCAGGTAAGTCATCCATCCTGTCTCAGGTAGCCTGAGGGAAGGGTGCTTGTGGAGCAACTAGCTGGAGGGACCCACATCATCTACATCTCACCAGTGCTTCATGAAGCTGACCATGTCTCCCTGGAGGGTACCCAGCAGGAAAATCTTTAGAAGTCCAAGGAGGTCCACCTAGACTCCACTTCCCTGGACCTCATAACTAGAAGTGCCCTGAGCTCTCTCTGGACACTCTCAACTGGCCACTTGACCAAGGAAAAGACTGAAATCCCAGATGAGGAAGGTCTGGAAACCATCCCAATGGCCTATCCCCATCTATTTGAGCAAAAATCCAACTCTCATAGCTGGAGGAACCCATGTAGACTGCACGCCTTTTCCTATGTCCACCAGAGGGTAGCACACACCACTGTGAGAGATTGGCTACTCGATGAATGAAAGTGGACTGACCTTAGATAAGGTTTAGCCCAGCTTCCCCCTCCTCCTCCTTTGTAGATTAGGAAATGAGAGCAAGCGACCCCCTCTCTCACTTTGCACTCATGAAGCAGATCCTTTTAGCCTACAGAATTGTGCCCATATAAGTGCTCATTGGAACTCACTAGCAGAATGAAGGAAGACTGGCTGAGGGGAAGGAGGTGGAGAGAAACAGGTCCCAGTTTGCAGGGATTGTTGGGGACGGAGCTGGCTGAGGGTGTCTTCCCACAAGAGGCTTGCAGGTGTTCCCCTGTGAGGCTATAAGGATGCTCGTAGGGACCTCCTGGGACGCAGCGAAGAGCTTAGCACCTAAGCCCAGTACCTGATTTAGCACCTAGCTCAAAGTAGGTGCTTACTAACTACTTATCACATTTTTTTAAGGAATAAGTGGGTCAGAATCAGCCTCCTTCAAGCCCAGAGGCAGAGGGCGTCAATGTAATTTGCCGAAAACTGAGCTGAAAGAGGCTGGGGTAGAGGATGTCCTGTAGTATATCCCTCCCCTAGACAGTAGCCAGTGGTACTTAAGAAAGAATCAGTGTCCAAATTAGGTAAGTGAGTATATCACAGAAGAGTTTATTCAGTTTTTAATATGCTAAGAGTTTATTGTGAGTCTTCTAGGGAGCCGGAAATACAAATTTATTTGAGCACAAAATGTGTATTTCAAAGAGCATCTTGAGATTAGTTCGTGGGGATGCCCAGAAGACTGACAAAGAGACACCCATATGGTTTCCTCAGTCTGATGGGATTTGCTCAAGTGGGATCCAGTCATAGGAGCAAGCCCTGTGCCTTGGGTCCCAGAGTCATCCCTGGGTCCAATGCAGGGGCAGGTGGGGTAGCCCCCATACCCAGGCAGGGAGAAACTGTGGACAGTGCCCTGTGGGGTACTATGCTCCAGGGTCCCTGTATGAAAGGGTTTGGGGACACTGGAGGGAGAGTGGATCAAACAAGGAGCCTAGGAGAATAACTAAGGATGACAGATGTATACAGCAACGGGGCTCCCCTTGATCACCAAAAGACCTGACTGTACTTGGTGGGGGGAGGCATTCTGGTGTAGTCCAGAAACTTTTTAGGTGAGATTCTGCCCTGTTCTGCAGATAGAATGGGACCCCTCCCTCCACAAACTACTCCTCTGAACAGTCCATGCAGACCTGAGAGAGTGAGCAGTTACTGACTTTCATGCAGGGTAAGGGCAAGGTGGCTGGTTGGGAAACCATCCTCAGGATGAATCATCGTCAGAGAAGACCTTGCTCAAACAAGGTTTAAAGAATGAATTCGTATTTTAGTGGAGGAGGAATGACCAATGCTCTGGATGGAGGAGGCCTCAGGAAGGTGTGTGCCTGGGGAAGCAGGATGTTGAGGCCATATTCAGAACATTAAAAGCATAACTCATACAAACATATGTCAAAGATTTAGTTAACTAATGAATGAGGAAGCTAGCAGGATGATAAATGGGCTTAAAGGAGAATGCAGGTCAGTGAAGTCAGTGAATTAAAGAATACTGAGCCAGGCGCTGGTGGCTCACGTCTATAATCCTAGCTACTCAGGAGGCAGAGATCAGAAGGATCGTGGTTCAAAGCCAGACCAGACAAATAGTTTGCGAGACCCTATTTTGAAAAAACCCTTCTCAAAAAAGGGCTGGTGGAGTCGCTCAAGGTGTAGGCCCTGAGTTCAAGCCCCAGCACTGCCAAAAAAAAAAATAATAATAATAATAAAGAAAAAAATGCTGAAATAAAAATGGCTAGAGTGTGGCTCAAAGTGGTAGACCACTTGCCTAGCAAGGCAAACCCCAGTTCTGCCAAAAAATGCTAAAATAAGACTTCCAGATGTAAACTAGGCAGTAAATACTAACCAGTCTGTGGGGATTATCTTTTCCACCAATTAGAGGTCATATGCTAATTACCAGTCTCCTCTAAGTTATCATTAACTTAAAGCCTGAACCCTAACCAGTAGTGTAAAGAAAGTAAAAAAAAATCACACCCTCTAAAATAAAGATGACTTTTAAGGTAGACTTAGTAGATAATACTCCAAGGAGACTTTAAAGGCTCTACAGTCCTAGCCAGGCATGGTGGCACATGCCTATACTTAGGAGGCTTGAGGTATTGAGAATTCCAGGCCAGCCTGAGCTACATAACAAGACCCTGTCTCAAAAAAGAAAAGAAAAAGGGGAGAAAAGGATACACAGTCTTTCTCTGCCTTATTTCCAACTTTTGCATAATGTCTTTTTTTGTTTGCATAATGTCTCTTTCTTTTGTTCTTATTTGAACTCAGGGCCTCACTCTTGCCAGGCAGGTGCTCTACCACTTGAGTCACTCCACCAGCCCTTTTTTGTGTTGGGTATTTTTGAGATAGGGTCTCACAATTTATTTGCCTGGACTGGCTTCAAACCAAGATTCTCCATCTCTGCCTCCCAAGTAGCTAGAATTACAGACATAAGCCACAGTGCCTGGTTCACATAATGTCTTAACCAAAGCATGCATGCAGCTTAAAATAGGAGGGATGGGGAAGACAGTGGGCCCTGAATTCTGCCAGCAAAGGGAAGCACAGAGGGTGATAGGCATGCCGGAGAATGATGAAGTGATACATTTCACATACAACAGATAGCATGCTGTAGTGCACATGTGTCAGTGCTCCTGGAGGCTGGTCTCTTTCCTTACTGTCTTGGTCCTTGACCATCTGCTTCCTCACCTTGACAAAGACCCTCTCAGGGAAATGGACCTGGGAAGAGGATCCTGGAGTCAGAGGAAGACAGGGAAACAAGAGTGTGAGAGGTCTGAGGGGCGCCCCTCACCTTTCTATCTGCAGTGCTGGCTCCAGGCCAGGGTTAGGGGCTGCTAACAGCCTGTAGAAAGTGCTATATGCCCTGCCTGCTGTTCCAGCCCAAAGAGGGATAGGTAGGTAAGGTCACCAGGCTGCACAAGGTTTATGGTTCCTTTCTCCTTGATAATCACAGAACAGTCTTTTGAAGATTCTGACAAGTTCCACTCTCCAGCTCGGGGGCTCCAAGGCCTGGCATACTCCTAATTATGGTAGGTACCAGTTGGGTCTTTCCTCCTCCACTGACCCAAGGATGGTTCTCTCTCCAAAATACCTTTGGGTTCAAGTCTCCCTCCCCACAACCCACCTAGACAGCTGGCTGAGGCACATAGACCACCCTAGTGGCCCAAGCTGATAAGGTGAAAAGAAGTGGCTTCCTGCCCCCTTGTAGCCAGCCTTCCTCCAGGACCTTCTCTCCTCCTCTCTCCCCACCAGGTCTGCAGGTGTTGCCCCCACAGAGCCCAGACTGGAGGTCCCTCTGGAATTCGCACTTATGCCCTGGATGGCGGTACAGATACAGGGCCAGGGCTGTGGGCATACCTCAATCCCTGAGCTGGGCAGGGAAAGGCCTTCTCCCTTCTGCTTAAGGCCCCCTCAGCCCCACAGGCTTCTCTCACCTCCCTTTCTTGGGGCTTGGAAGCCCCAGCACTGTGCTAATGCTCTTGGCAAGAGAGCATCCAAGGGAGGTGCTGGATGCCAGGCCTCTCACTGGGTCGGTTCCTCTGGAAGAGATGGATTTTGTGCAGACCAGGGATGTTGTTGAGGAGAGCAAGGGATGGGGACCATGGGAAAGAGGACAGCTCAGGGAGAGGTGACCTACAAATGTCCTGTTTGCATCTGATCCATCTCAACTGGCTCAGCATCCCAACTTCTCTCCAGTGAGCAAGGTGGTGTCCAGCAGCCTCAAGAGGTCACCCAACCAGGCTCCCATGGAGCTTCCCACAGCCACGAGACCCCATGGCTACTCCCCTTCCTTTGAGACCTGCACACTCATGCTTGGCATATCATGCCTCTTCTTGGGACTTTGGCATGGAAGAATCAAAGGGGGGTGCCAGGCCTCCTGAATTTTGAGTTTTGCCCCAATGGGTGAACTCTGATCCCCAGTTCACACACTGACTGTGCTTGGCCCCATGGAATGGCCAGCTGCCCCCACAATGGCCTCTCACTCTGCTCTACTAACTTTGGAGAAAATGGAACAATAAACCAGATCAGGTGGCCACCTTGCCCTCTCTTGCCTGCTTCCTTGGTGTGGGTTTGCTTTTCTCAGTGGTTTTGCAGCTGTCACAGAGCCCCTCTGGACCATGACCCTAGGCAGCCTTCTTGTACCTTGGGCTTTTTAAAGAGCCCCAGAGATCAACTGAGCAAGTAGTCCCTGCCACATACCTGCTCTCAGGTCCTGTAGGGGGAAGAAGAAAAATGGACTAGCATGCCTGAGGACCCAGAAGATGGGCCTAGCTCCAATAGCTCTGGCTGGGACACAATCAGGCCACAGAGGATTCAGTCTCCTAGCTGTCTGGTCAAGACCAAGTTGAGGATTGTCAGAAAGACATTGACGGAAACCAGTACAGAGCCTAGCACATACTACCTAGATGTACAGAGGCTCAGAAATAAGGTCCAATAGCAGACAGAGGCTGGGGGAGGGGTCTGAGGTGGGCTTGGTGGGACAGCTTCTGGCTCCCAAACTGCCCCTCTAAGCCACACTCCAACCCCTCTTCCTTCTTTCCCATACTCAGGCCTTGTCTGGCTCTCCAGCCTCAGAGTTTGAGAAGAGGGTGGTAAAGAAACAAGATTCCTAGGCCCATTCACCCACACCCACCCCCAGAAGAATCTCAATTGTTCCCAAAGACATACTCCCCAGGTGAAGACCAGGCCATCTGACCCTCAAAGCCAACTTTTTGACCCCCTATTCAGAGGGCCTCAGGTTTTCCTCTTTCTCCTCAGCAACCTTGGCTCTGACCTCTGGAATCCCTATCCTTCCCAATCCATTCACTGACAGCCTGCAGTTTCCTGGACAAATATCCTCGCAAAGGCAGATGGGCTGGTCCTGTCCTGTAGAGGCCTCCACTTTTTTCTCTGGTGCTCTTAGCCATCATCTGAGATTCCTCTCACTCGGGACTCATGACAGAGGGTCATCCTGCCTCTGGGAAGTCTGTCCTATTTTCAGCACCTTATTTGCTAAGCCTCCCCTCAGTTCCTGATTGCAGGCACCAAACCCTGTCTGCCCAAGCTGTGCTCCATTCTGCTTCAAGCAGTTCCCACTGCCCAGGACCCTCCCAGGCTGAGCCCCTGCACACCTTTAATCTGTACTGCACACAAGTGGTAACTGGACAGTGGTCACACTCTGATCCCCAAGATGGGTCAGGTGCCATTATCATCATAAAATGAGACATACCTGTCCTCAAAGATCCTACAACACTGCTCAAGCCACCATTTAACACTGCCTTCTTTCATACACACACACACACACACACACACACACACACACACACACACACACACACTTCCAGGTGGAATATACATCAAAATGTGAAACTGAAACAAAAACATTTCATAACAGAAACTGTCTCAAAACATAAGGAACCATTTGAACCCCCAAAGTCTCTCTTCTCTAGGATATCTTTTGAGATAGGAAAAAGTTCAGTGGTAGAGCACTTGCCTGGCATGAATGAGGCCCTGGGTTCAATCTCCAGTACCACAAACAAACAAGACAAAAAAACCCCATAGTTTGCAGTGACTTTCTCCCCAAGAAGAGACAGGCCCTTCACTAGTCGTGAAGTTTCTAACTCCTTAGCCTGGAATGGCCAGCTTCCTCCACCTCATCTGTACAATTGCACTTGTACCCACAAGCCTCTTTCCTCTGTTATCACCTCAGTGGCAATAACAACCACTCAATGGAAAGGGAATAAGTGACTTCTTTGAAACAACCAGTCTAGAAGTCTGATGTTCACAAGGTCTTAAACATGAAAGTGAGGGTGTGAGACACTAGCCACAAGTGTGGACCTCAGGTCCTTTTATCACTCACTTCTCCCCCCATTCCCTTTCTCTTCACTCTCGTTATGAGATTTTTTTTTTCATTATGAGATTTTTTTTAATTCTTATGTTATTTTTTGGCAGCACTAGGATTTGAACTCAGGGCCTCACACTTGCTAAGCAGGTGCTCTACCACTTGAGCCACTACGCCAGCCCATTATGAAATTTTTGATGACTAGAATTTCCTCGTTGAATGTAGTGTACGTTTTCAATCTTTTCTGTATGGTTAGTACTTCTTATATCCTTTAGAAAAATCTGTACCTACTCCAAAGTCAGATATTTTTAGAAATTTTCTTATTTTTAGCTTTTACATCCACAATCCAACTAGAACTGACTTTTGTTTATGGTGTGAGGTAGGCATCAAGTTTAATGGTTTTCGTGTGGAAAACCCAGCACCATTTATTGAAATTATGCATCTTTTTCTCTACCTTATTACTCTGAAATCTTTGTCATAAATCAAATGTCCACATATGTAGGAGTCTGTTCTGGATTCTCTATTCTAATCCATTGATCTTTTGTCCATCCTTACACCAAAACCACAGTATCTTAATGACTTAGGAGTAATACTAAGTTTTGTCATCTAGTAAAGCAAGTTGTCCAACTTAGTTCTTTATAATTATCTCAGCTACCTGAGGGTTGTTTCTGTATCTTTTTTTTTCCAGAGCTAAGGGTGGAACCCAAGGCCTTGTGCAGGCTAGGCAAGTGCTCTACCACTGAATTACATCCCCAACACTTAGTTTTTTTGAGACTAACTCTAGCTATCTTGCTCAAATCGGCCTGAATTTGCAATCTTCCTGCCTTCTCCTCCTGAGTACTGGGATTACAGAAATGTGCCATGACATGGGGCACCATATTATTTTAAAATCAGTCTATTAGCTCCTTTTTAATTTTTTTTAATATTTTTAAATCTAGGGTTTTTAAAAATGTTTTATTCATTTATTCACATTTAGCTCCTTTTTTAAAAAAATGCTGGATGTTCATTGGGATTGCATTAAATTTATAAATCAATTAATGGAGAATTGACAACTTTAAAACACTATTTCAACCCATGAGTATTATATGTCTAGCCCTCCATTTATTTTGGTCTTATAAAACTTCTCTCAATGTTTTATAAGCCTCTATATGAAAGTCTTACACATCTTCCACTTACCCCTAAGTCTTTTATTTTGAACTATTATAAATGTCCTTTTCTTAATTTCATTTTCCAAGTATTTGTTGTAGATATATAGAAACACAATCGGCCATTGTATAATAACCTTGTATCCTGCAACTTTGCTTAGATCACTTATAGTAATACCTATCTATGTGTCTTAAGCACATAATTTTCTTAGGTACATAATTATGTCATCTGTAAACAAGGACAGTTTTATTTCTTCACGCAGTTCTTATTTTATTTTAATTAATTTTTC
Source organism: Castor canadensis (assembly GCF_047511655.1). Lineage (NCBI taxonomy): Eukaryota > Metazoa > Chordata > Mammalia > Rodentia > Castoridae > Castor > Castor canadensis. The sequence goes on along the minus strand of NC_133390.1, from coordinate 153,408,730 downwards.
TTACCTAAAAGCACAACTTGGAACCTCCAATACCTCTATTCAATACACTGTTGAATAGAAACAGTGATAGTGGATATCTGTTTTGATTTTGATCCCAGAAGGCAAACTTTTAGCATTTCACTAGTAAGGATCATGTTTGATTTAGAGATATATTTCAGTTCCTAATTTTCTAAAAATTAAAAAATTTATGTCTAATTTCCAAATTTTGTGAAATGTTTTTCTGCATTATTAAGAGAATCAAATTACTTTCTCCATGATTTTGTTAATGTGCTAAATTGCATTAATTACATGTCTAATTTAAAGTCTTTGCATTAACTAATTGTATGTTTAATGACAAACTGCCATATGTCCTTTACCTAAGGTATATCAAGTATTAACATGCAGCCCCATTCTGCCTCTATTTCTCTCTTTCATCTCTGTACTACTCCTGCAGAAGATGCCTACTGCATCTTGCCCTTCCCTAACTCTTGAGAAGCTAGGCGTATGGAAGAGAAAATTCAGGCCTCTACATATCACCTCAGTACATCCTCCTACCACACTAGCTTCTGCTACCTCCTGGGAGCAGGGTGTGGAAAATACAAGAACAAACACAGCCATTCTACCTCAATCTAACCTGTCTTTTACCATTCTATTTTAACCATTATGATCCCAATCCAGTTGAACTCCTCAGTTCTGCGTCTCCTGTATTGGAGATCCACAGAGGCCTTCATGAGTGGCTGTCTAGGAGCTCCTTCCTGCACTCACTTGGCAAAGCTGAAAATATCCAAACCCCTCAACCTGCCTCAACCTTGGCAAGGGAGTATATGGGAGGTCTCAGTTTGGAGCTGTCAAAGGGGAATAGGTCAGAGGGTTCTGAGTGCTCAGATACCCACTGGAGACAGAATGGAAGAAACTTCATAACTCTAAAGATGCAGAAGAGACTTCCCAGCAGGGCAGTAACGGAAACAAGACTGGCTCTACCCATTTATTTTTGACTATTTTATTCCTTGACAGAGAAGGAGCCAAGTGTTTAAAAGAGGAAGGGAAAATGTCATTAAATATTACTGTTGTTCCTTGGAGCCAAGCATTCTAGCATCTTGGTTCTTCAAAGCCTTTCTTGCCTGCTCCTCTGACAGCTTGAGAATGAAAGCTGCCCTGATGCACCTTGGGCTGGGGGTGGCAGGAAACTTGGGCTGCCAGGAGCCCTGGTATCCATCCATGAGCACAACTCCTGAAGGCTTGCCTTGGAACCGGTGAAGGGCAGAAAAGCCCTCTAGCCTGGGACCTTGCCCTTGGTTCCATGGACCTGGGAGCCTGCCACTCCTCCTCCCCCAGGTATCCATCCACACACTCACCCAGAACTAAGTTCACCTTCTGGTGGATGGGGGAAGATCCAGCCACTTTCGGGCTGGCACTTACTCAAGCCCAGCCAGCTTTGGCTTCTGTGGTGAAAGCTGGTTTGTCTGGGCCACTCCCCAGGCCTTACTTGGAGCTGGGCCTGAGGTTCACCTTGCCAAGACAAACTGTGGCTGCCAGTGGAATGTGGTGGAGTGACTATTGAGCAGCCCCAAACCTGGCAGGCCTGCCAATAGGGCCCCCTCAGGTTCCCTAGCATGAAGCACTGCAGGTCCCCAGGGTCAGGTCAGGTCAGGAGCAGATACCAGGAGGCTGCCAGGCACCTCTTTGTGCATTTGTTGAGTGAAGCAGGCATCTCTGGGCTTGGTCTTACCTAAAAACCAAAAAGTCCATTATCAGGCCTCATGGTTGACAGGAAGAGGGGAGTGGAAGGGAAAGGGACAGAGGAGGTGAGAGGAGAGGAAAAAGAAGAGAGAAGAGCCTCAAAGGCCTGTAGGACTATAACAAAAGTGCTAACACTAGTGTCATTGGAGGAGAGGAGAAAGAAGGCAGAACTGGAAAATTAGTGAAGACACAGTGGCTGAAACTGTCCCTCTTATCTCTCACATCCTAAGAAACCCCCAACCACTGAGACACTGAAAAGTGGCCTCTGATGGCTTGGCTTGAGTCAGTAACCTAATTCCATACAGTTGTGTTTCTTATAAAGTTGTAATTAAAAGAACATCTATTAACTTCAAAGTTCCAAGAAACCTAGGAGTCAAATTACTATATTGGTTGTGTTTCCCAGTCTTCCCTCTGTGAGGATTTTACATTAATTTTGAACCTGTGGTCTTTCTTTCCTCCATACTGCCTTTACACACTTGGGAGACATTTAGCTTGAGACTTAGCTCTTCCAGGTTGAAGCCACCTTTGTCTTCCTCTTGGAGGATATCAAAGAGATTCCATCTTGAGCATAGTGCACATGTACCTTTGTTCAAATTAGAAAAAAGTGTCCCTTCCTCAAGTAAAAAAAAAAAGTTGTGTTGACATTTCTCAATAACAATTAAGATAAACATAAACTTGTCCCCCCACTCCATGCTGACAGCCTTTGTGTCATCTGATATTTGTCCTGGAGCAGTGCAGTTGTCACTCAGAATCCGGGGGTGGGGGATGGTTAGTTCCAGTTCTCCCATGGATACCAAAGTCTGTGGATGTGATGGGTTTTTGTGAGATAGGGTCTCTCGAACTGTTTCCCCTGGCTGGCTTTGAACTGCAATCCTCCTGATCTCTGCTTCCTGAATAGCTAGGATTACAGGTGTGAGCCACCAGCACCTGGCCTATGTTTAACATTTTGAGGAACCACAAAACTATATTCACATATCTGCTGCAACATTATATACTCCCACCAGCAATGCACAAGGGTTTGGAGCTTTCCACATCATCACCAACATTTTCCTATTTTCAGTTTTATTGATAATAGCCATCTTAATGGGTGTGAAGTGTTATCTCAATGTGGTTTCAATTCACATTTCCCTAATGACTAATGACAACTAATCTTTTCATGTACTTAATGGTCATTGGTATATTTTCTTGAAGAAATGTCTTTCCACGTCTTTTACCTACTTTTGAATTAGGTTGTTTGGGGGTTTTTGCTGTTGTTGATTTGAATTTTAGGGAGTGTCTTTATACATTCTGGATATTTACATCTTTGCAAACATTTTCTACCATTCTGTGGGCTTTCTTTTCACTTTCTTGATAGTGTTCTTTGATGTGCAAAGGTTTTTAGTTTGGATGAACTTACTTATTTCTCTGTCATTATTGTTGTTGTTGCCTCTGCTTTGGTGTCCTATCCAAGAAACCATTGACAAATTTAATGTCATGAAGATTTTCCCATTTTCTTGTAGTGTTTGTTTAAGTTTAGAGTTTTGATCCATTTTGAGTTAATTTGTGTATATGGTATAAGATGAGGGTCAAGCTTCATTCTTTTGCATGTGCACACCACCCAGTTTTAAGATGTATCGTAAAGTAGTCAAGAGAATATGGCTAAAGGATAGCTATATACCAATGCAGCAAACTAAAAATTCCATAAACAGACTCACACAAATATGGTCAGCTGATTTTTTCCTTTCTTTGTTTTTGTCAACTGGGTTTTTTTTTTTTTTTTTTTTTGGCAAAGATATAAATACAATTCAACTAAAAAAAAAAAACCCAGTATTTTCAATAAAATATACAAAAAAAACCCCTGGATTTCCATATGTAAAAAAAGTGAACATTGACCCATATTTCACATATATAAAAATTAACTCAAAAAGGATTATAAACCTAATGAAATACATGAAAATATAAAACTCTTAGAAGAAAACCATTATGGACTTTGGTCAAAGAGCTCTCAGAAGCAGGGCATTGTAGCACACATCCATAATCCCAGGAACTCTACAGGCAGAGACAGGAGGTTCAAAGTTTGAGGCTAAGGTAGGCAAAGTTAGCTTGAGACCCTATCTGAAAAACAAACTAAAGCCAAAGGGACTGGGCGTGGCTCAAGTGGCAGAGCACTTGCAAACCCTGAATTCCATCCCCTGTACTGTCAAAGAAAGCCCAAAACCTAGCAATCCTCATCTTACAGATTTATGATAAATAAACACATGGAAAGACATTCAGTGTCATTAGTCATTAAGGGAAATACAAATTAAAACCAAAATGAGAAATCTTCTGGATGCCTCATGCTTGCTAGGCAGGCAATTTCCCACTTGAGCTATACTCCCAGTCCTGCTGTCTATCTCCTGACTAAAATAAAAAATACTGTTGATGAGGATGCAGAATAAGAACTTTTATAATTCAAAACAGTGCAGCCAGTCAGAAAAATGGTTTCCTAGAAAGTTAAGCACACACCACATGACCCAACAACCCTAGGACTTCTAAGTATTTATCCTAAAGAATGAAAATTTAGCCAGGCACCAGTGGCTCATACCTGGAATCCTAGCCACTCAGGAAGCAGAGATCAGGAGGATTGCAGTTTCAAGGCAGCCCAGGCAAATAGCTCAAGACCCTATCTCAAAAACACCCAACACAAAACAGGGCTCATGGAGTGGTTCAAGTGGTGGAGTGTCTGAATAGCAAGCACGAGGCCCTGTGTTCAAGCCCTAGTACCACCAAAAAAAAGAAAGAAAAGAAAACTTACATATTATGTTCACACAAAAACCAGTACACGTTCACAAGTACCAGGCTTCACAATGGCCACATAACCCAAATGTCCTTCAATGGGCAAATGGATAAACAAACTCTGATATGTCCATACAATGTCCACAACTGCTCAGACACAAAGGGATGAGCAACGTTGATGAATTTCAAGTGCATCATGGTAAATGAAAGAACAGAGTCTCGAAAGGATACCTAGTTTATGATTCCATCTATATGACACTCTGGAAAAAGCAAAAAAATAGAGATTGTGTCTCATTTTTGGTTACTGTCTGCATGTCTATCCTACCTCCAACCTACTGTGTCTTTGAATCTAAAATGTACCTGTTATAAGCAACAGGTAGTTGAAACATTTTTTTTAATTCATTAATTCATTATGTCAACCTCTACCATATGAAAAAATAAATTAAAATCGATAGGACTAGATTAAAAGAATTTATTCTACTTTCATTTAAACTGATAAGATTTACACCTGTTATTTTCTATGGTTTTTGTTGGTTCTGTTTTGTGTTTTGTTTTGTGTTGTTTTTGGCAGCATTGGAGTTTGAACTTTGGATCTTATGCGTGCTAAAGTAGATGCTCTGCCACTTGAGCTATACTGCCAGTTCTTTTTGCTTTAGTTTTTTTCCTAATAGGATCTTGCTTTTATGCCCTGGCCAGCCTGGACCAAGATCCTCCTACTTCCACTTTCCTCATAGCTGGGATGACAGACACATGACCCCATTCCCAGTCATTGGTTGAGATAAGGTCTCACTAACTTTTTGCCTAGGCTGGTCTAGAACAGCAATCCTCCCCCTCTCCACCTCTGGAGAAGCTGGGATTACAGGCATGAGTCACCATGCCAGGCCCTTCTATTCTTTAAAATTATTATTATTCCTCTATTGCTGCCTTTATTTGTGTTAAAAAAAAGTACTTTCTACTGTACCATTTTAATTCCCCTGTCCTTTCTTTTACTATATATTCTTAGTGGTTGTTCTGGGGATTATAATAGCATCTTAACTTTTAACAACTAGCTTGTTAATATCAATAGTATTAAAACTTTGCTTAATTTCAATAGTATACAAAAACTTTGGTCCTGTTTCACTACAATCCCTCTGCCCTTCCTTGTGCTGTTATTATTGTACAAACTACGTTTTATGAATTATATACCCACCAATGCAGACTTTCTGTAACAGCTTTGAGATAAAATTCACAACCGGACTGGCGGTGTGGCTCAAGTGGTAGAGCACCTGCCTAGCAAGTGTAAGGCCTCAAGTTCAAATAAATAGATAAATACATACATACATAAAATTCACAACTATATAATTCATCCATTTAAATAATACAATTCAATATTTTTCACATATTTACAAAGTATTACCATCAACACACCAAATTATAGAACATTTTTATTACCTAAAAAAAAGTCTGTTCCCTTTAACTATCATCCCCCCTCCCCAGTTATGCCCAGCTTTAAGCAACCATTAAGCTGTTTTCTGTCTCTACTGATTTTCCTGAACAGGACATTTCATATAAATGGAATCATACACTATATGACCTTCATAAATGCCTTTTAATCTACTTAACATATGTTTTCAAGGTTCATTCATGATGTATCATATATTAGTATTTTCTTTTTTTCTTCTGTTAACTTTTCTTTCTTACTATAACAACTTAAGGATTTAATTTTTTTGGTTGCCCTGGGATTTGAACTCAGGACCTTGTGCTTGTTAGGCAAATGCTCTACCACTTGAGCCACATCCCCAGCCTAAGTTTTTTTAATTGTAGTAAAATACACTTAACATAAAACTTTACCATCTTAACCATTTCAAGGGTACAGTTCAGGAGTATTAAATACATTTGTATTGTTGGGCAGCCATCACCATGGTCCATCTCAGAACTCATTTCATCTTGCAAAATTTCAATAATAGAGCCATTAAACAGTAACTCCTCATTTTCTCCTCCCCACCCCCAGTCTTGGCACCACTATTCTACTTTCCATCTCTGAATTTGATAACTCCGGAAACCTCGTAAAAGTGGAATCATACAGCATTCTATTTGTCTTTTTTGTGACTAGCTTATTTTACTTAGCTTGCTGTTTCCAAGGTTCATCCATGCTTAGCATGGGTCAACCCCTCTTCCTTTTTAAGGCTAATACTCCATCTGTATGTATCTACCACATTTTGCTTATCAATTTATCCTATCAATGGAACTTGGGTTTATGTCACCCGTTGGCTATGGTGAATAATGCTGCTATAGACATGGGTGTACAAGTATCTTTTTGAGACCTTGCTTTTAATTATTTTGGGTACATATCCAAAAGAATTGCCAGGTCATATGGTAGTTCTGTGTTTAATTTTTGTGAAACTATCATACTGTTTTCTGTATCAGTTATACCACTTTATGTTCCCACTGCACAGTATCGTTGCGGGTGGGTGTAGAGAGTTCTTGCCACCAGGGGCCAAAGAATTGGCTCGTGAGGCAGCAGATTGACTCGTGAGACAAGGTCGGCACACAAAGTAGGATTTATTAGAGAGAAAGGAAAAGCTGCCCCTAGGGACAGACAGGGAGCCCAGAAAATCAGTAGCTTCCTGTGTTTACATAGAGGAGTTTTTGATTTGGTCCTTTCTGTTGGGGCGGGGATCAGGAGTCAGGGGTGGTCTCTTAACAAATCTCTACAGGAACATGTACACAGTCCCGTGAAAGCCTCCTGTCTATCAGTCTTGTGGCGTTTTGAGCTTCCACGACTTGTGAAACCGCGTGTCCCTTTACAGGATGTAGAGCTCACAGTGCTCTCTTGGGGGATGGGGGCACTGGCTCATTCTGTCTTCTGAGCCCCCACACCCAATAGTATGTTTTGTTTTTTCATACTAGCCACCCTAATGGGTTTGAGGTGGCATCTCATTATGGTTTTGATTTGCATTTCCTAATGATTAGTAAACTTAAGCTTCCTTCCACATGCTTGGTGACCATTTGTCTGTCATCTTTGGAGAAACGCCTATTCAAGGCCTTTGTCCATTTGTGAATCAGGTTTTTATTTATTTATTTATGTGCTCTTAGGATTTGAACTCATGCTTTCTAGGCCAGTGCTCTACCACATAAGCCACACCTCCAGCCCTATTTTTGTTGTTGTTGTTCTTAAGTTTTAGGAATTGTCTATTAACTTGTTTTTTTTTTTTTTTTGGCAACACTGAGGTTTGAACTCAGGGTCTCACACTTTCTAGGCAGGCACTCTACTACTTGAGCCACCCCAGCAGCCTTAGGAGTTCTCTATATACTTTATTTTTTTTTATTTTATTATTCATATGTGCATACAAGGCTTGGGTCATTTCTCCCCCCTGCCCCCACCCCTTCCCTTACTTTAATACTTTAGATATTAATCTTATCAAATATGTGATTTGCAAATATTTTCTCCCATTTTGTGAGTCATCCTTTTACTCTGTTGATAGTGTCCTTAAATGCACAAAGTTTCTTAATTTTCGCTTAAAACAGTCCAATTTGTCTATTTTTTCTTTGGTTGCTTGTGCCTTTTGTGTCATATTCAAGAAATTATTGCCAATGTCATGAGGCTTTTAACATATTTCCTCTATGAGGTCTTTGATACATGTGAGTCTTTTTTCTTTTTCTTTTTTTTTTTTGCAGTACTGGGGTTTGAACTCAGGGCCCAGACTTTGGCACTCCATGAGCCCTTTTTTGTGAAGGGAGTTTTTGAAATCGGGTCTCACGAGCTGTTTGTCTGGGCTGACTTTGAACCCTAATCCTCCTGAGCTCTGCCTCCTGAGTAGCTGGGATTAGACGTGAGCCACCTGTGCCCAGCTTGAATCGGTTTTGAAACATGGCATTAAGAGAGGGTGGTTTCCACTTTTTGGCTATTATGAAAAAAACTTGCTATAAACGTTTGTGTACAAGTTTTTACATCTATGAGTTTTCTTTGCCTTTGGGTATATACTTAGGAGTAGAATTGCTAGGTCAAATAGAATCTCTGTTTTTATTGCTTAAGGAACTTCCAAACTGTTTTCCAAAGTGATTGTACCACCTTACATTCTCACCAGAAGAGCATAAATGTTCCACACTTGTTAAAAACAACACTTGTTATTGCCTGACTTTTTAAAATTATTATGGCCATAAATGGGTGTGAAGTGATATTTCACAGTGGTTCTGATTTGCATTTTCCTGATGACGAATGATGTTGAGCATCTCCTCATGTGTTTATTGGCCTTTGTAGATATTCTTCAGGAAATTGTCGAGATCCTTTTCCCACCTTTTTTTTTTTTTTTTTTTTTAATGGTATGGGGCTTTGAACTCAGGGCCTCACACTTGCTAGGCAGGCACTCTACCACTTGAGCCCTCCAACAGCCCCTTTCTGTGTTGGGTATTTTTGAGATAGGGTCTCTCGAACTATTTGCCTGGGCTGGCCTTGAACTGAGATCCTCCTGATCTCTGCCTCCTGAGTAGCTGGGATTACTAGTGTGAGCCACAGGCACCTGATTCTTTTCCCACCTTTTAATTGGATTGCTTGCTTTTTTATTGTTAAACTGTAATGCAGATTTGTAATTATTATTTTATGTGGTTGTCTTTTAAATCATCTAGGAGAAAAAGTTATAAATAAAATGCATTTATACTATCATTTTACCTATGTAGTCACCAGAATTGGTAATCTTTCTTTGTGTAGATTTGAATTATTCTTTCATGTCCTTTAATTTTAGCATAAAAATCGTTTTTAATATTTCTTTTTTAAAAAGTATTTCTTGCAAGGCAAGTCTGCCAATGATGAATTCTCTTCGGTTTTGTTTCACTGAGAATGTCTTAATTGTTCCTTCATTTCTGAAGGATAGTTATGCTAGAATAGAATTCTTAGTTGACAATATTTTTTCTTCAACACTAATACATCATCAAACTGCATTCTGGTCTCCATGAATTCTGCTAAAAGCTGAGGAGCTAATCTTATTGAGGGCTCTTTGTTTGTGATGAGTTGCTTCTCTCTTGCTGCTTTCAAGATTCTAAAGGTCTTTGGTTTTTGAGGGTTTGACTATGATATGTCCAGATGTGGGTCTCTGAGTTGATTCTGCTGGAAGTTCATCGAGGTAAACCAAAAATGTAAAACTTGAAACCAAATCAGTGGTTTCCTAGGGTTGGAATGAGAGAAGGGTCTGAATACAAAGGGACAGTATGACAGTCCTTTGGTGTCTGCATCTATGACAGTGGTTGTGAGAACTATGAATGTGACTCACAGAGCTGTGAATCAAAAAGGTGAATTTTATTGTATGCAATTTTTATTGTTAGCTAAAGTGGATCATTTTCCTCTTATGAAATGCAATTCTCATCTTTTATTCCTTATTCTATTGAGTTGTTTATCTTTCTTGAGTTTGTTGAAAACCTTTTACCTGTAAGTTGGTGTCTTTGTCAGTTCTGAAAAATCCTCAGCTAACATTTCTTCAAAAATTGCTCTCCCATTCTTCCTCTGCTTTCTCAGCTTTTTCCTCCATGATGTCTCTTCAATAGTCTTTCCATGTTTTTCTCTTTCTGTGAGTCTGTGAATATTTACTTCTGATCCACCTTCTATTCCATTATTTCTCTTTTTAAGTGTCTTACTCACTGTTACACACAATTTATTTTTAATTTAGATCATTGTGTTAAGGAAATTCTGGTAGGTTTTCAAGTAGCTCATTTTTTATTTTTTATCTGAGGAGTAATCTTGAACTATGACTTTTATTTTGTATAATGTGGACATAGTTATTTTGCAATCTGCATTTGATGTCTCAAATTTATTAAATCTTTTTGGGTCTAGATCTATTCTTAATTGCTTGGTTATTTTGTTATACTCGTTGTACTTGAAAAAACTGCATTACACTTAAGTAACAGGTTTCCTGGATATAGAATTATTGAATCATTTTAAACAGACCCCCCTGAAGTTGCTCAAAACAGTAATTCTTCTCATGGATCCTACTCACAGATGCTCTACAGTGTTTCTGATACTGTAGATTGACTCACTTAACGTGACAATCACTTCAACCTTGCTTTGGCTTGATTTCCTATACTGTAGAAATTAGAAAGCTAAAAACTCAGTCTTTCAGACTTTTTTTTTGCAGTACTGAGGTTTGAACCCAGGACCTTGCACTTGCTAGACAGGCATGCCCCCCAACCCCCTCAGGCTTTTTGTACCTGAGATTCCTCATGTAACTTAGGTCCTGCAAAATAGATGCACTGGCCCCAGACTTGGAGCAAAGAATAGACAAAGGGAAGTAGCAGGTTTTCTGGCAATCATGGCAGTGGAAGTGTACGGTTCCACTGGTGCAAATATGAAAGTTTCTAGCACCTAGTCTCTACTATCTTACCTGTCAAATAGAAAACAATGGTGAGAATGGTGAAATTCCCATTTCTCTTTTTCTCATACAGCTCTTCCAACACCTTCATATCCACGTTCTAGCATTAAATTTTCCTCTGCTTGAAATACTTTAAATAGATTGTCTTCCTGGCAATACATAGACTCACACATAATTCCTCCTTCCTTCAGTTGAAAGAAACTAATCAAAGCCTATCACTTAGCACTCTCCAAGAATGGCTAACAAAGCTGATCCATCTTTGGTTCCCTCATTCTTGGAGCAGGCCCTGTCACACCCCCACTCCTGGCCCACCTTCATCTGAACCCTAGAACCTCATCTATTTCAGTCCTGACTGTTTGAGTCCCTGCATTTCCCAAGTGAGGACTCCCATCTGCACTCCCGCAACTGCCCTCTTCCTGGGCTTCAAGATGTGTTCAACTCGCCCCTCATGCCTGAGAGCCTCAGGAGGCTAGGTGTGGGCAGTGTTGACCCTTGACTCCTTGAGTGCGTGGCACTGAGCAGGGGATTACAGAATGTAATGGCAACTGTGACAGAAGTAGGGCAAAAATGAGTAGCTCTGTCAAGTTCTGGATTCAAGGGCTCAACTTGGGATCGATCCTCTTTCCACACAATGTCTTCAGAACTCAAACGATGAGAGTGTGCAAATCTGTGCAGAACAGGAACTGAGAGGTGGAATGAGGCCTGCCCCCAGGCAAGGACCAGGGACACAGAGACAAAAGGATGATTAGGTGCCAGGTAGCTTTAATGAGCTGCAGCACCTCTTCCTCCACTTTGTCCCTCCCTCCCCACTTTCCCCCCTCAATTCTGGACAGGTCCAGCCTGCCCGAGGCTCTGGCTCTCTTCAGCTGGAGGTGTTAATCCTTCTGTCCCCTCAGCCACTCCAGCAGCCTCTGGAGATCTGGGAGTAGATTGGCCATTGCTGCCAGCAGCTCTCACAATCTTTGTTTGGTAGTCTTAGTGAGCAGAAAATTGCAGGGGACAGGGCCCTCTTCAAAGGTGACCCGGCAGTTCCGTGTAGCTGAATGGTAGCCCTCAGCACTGGCAGTCACCATATAGTCCCCCGGAGTCAGTAGCCGCCAGTAATCCCCATCCCGTGCTGAGGAGAGTAAAGGGAAAGCTCAGGACTCAATGATCCTGGTTCTGGCCCAGCTCCTCCCTCAGCGCCCCTCCCCAGCCCCTCTCTGTCACACAAACCTGTTGTAACATCATGGTTAATTCCATCCACGGCAATGACAGCATCAGCAATCCCACGTTCCGTGTCTTTGTCCCGCACAACTCCTGCAATGCCCATGCGCACCTGTATGGGAAAAGGTTTAGATTTTTTTTTTTTTTTTTTGGACAGGTATCACTATGTAGTCCAGGCTGGTCTCGAACTTGTGGTCTTCCTGCTTCAACCTCTCAAATGCTAGAATCACGGATGTGGTGTGGGCCACCATACCCAGCAGAAATCTTTATCAAAACCCTGTGGTGGAGGGAAGAAGAGGATCTCAAGTTGGAGGCCAGCTGAGGCTACAAAATGAGATCCTGTCTTCTTTAAAAAAAAAAAAAAGACACCTTTCTCATGCAGAGGCATGAGAATATATCTGCTGTGTTCCTAGGTGACAAATTTTCTGATAAAAATCTCCTGATTGGTAACTTACATCTTGTTGTTAGAAAGGCATAATTTAGGATTGCCCAAGTGCAGTAACCCTGTGACTGGGCTCGTGTTCTGTAGAACTTGTAGAAGCTAATGTTTATGGAGTCATTCCTTAGGATCCAAGTCCTGTGGAATATGACATTTCTGTGGCAAGATAGTTCTACACCTGCCTAATGTCTTCCCTGAGAAGAACTCTCCTGAGGCTAGGTCTAGGACAGCTCTAGGAGCCACCCCTAAGAGGGCTGTCTAGTCCCACTGGCTCACAACATCTGACACCACCCTGCTAGCAAACTGCACTTCCTGTTCTAGATCCTTCCAAGCCAACATGACACTGAGAATCCCAAGGCATGGTGGAAATCTTATGCCAACTGGACCTTAGAAGAACCCCTAGTGCAGCCTAAATAGAGAGCAGACTGTCCAGGAGTGACTCAGGCAGGCTGGGGGATTCAGAACTGACCTGCTCCAGGTAGGTGAGGAGGGCTTCTTTGTTGTTCTCCCACTCTTGGGGCAGCTCTTTCTCATGAGGGAACTTGTCACAGGACAGCTCCACCGTGATCTCAAAGCAGTTGGTGTGCATGTAGCTGAAGTCATTCATGCCTGGAGGCATCACACATACCAGAGCCTAAGGGGACAGCGTGGAGTCCCACCCTCCTGGTGCTCTCCTCTGGGAGACACTTCAGGATGGGAAGTGACATGAGTGCTATCCATAGCAGCAGACTATCTTACGGGGCAGGGGTCTACCACCAGGATGGGGCTACCTCCACCCCCAGACACGTACTCCCAGGGACTGTGTGCCAGTCAGCCCCGTTGATGATGTTGCCATGCAAGGAAAAGTCCTGGTTGTGGCAAGGCCGGCGATCTGTGTTCTGCATGGCCCGATTAGTGCCAGCATAGACGGTGCTAAGCCAGCGAAAGACACCATCGTCTGGTGTTGGGGTCAGTTCACGGGAAGCCCATGGGGTCCGAGTCATGTCGAATGGGTAGGTCACCACTAGCTCACCACCGTGGAGGTTGGCACTCAGCACAAAGGGGAGCCGCTTCATCCACTCAATAACTGCCCAAGTTTCAGGAGCCACCTGGACAAGGGTAGGGTCAGGAGAGGTGGGACAAAGAGATAAGGGGTCCCTGGGTGGTCCTCCACCACTGCCTCCAGAATACTCACAGTGGCGTTGGGCAGAGTATAGTAAGTAGGCAGTGGCACGTGATGGTTGGGGATAACCAGCCCATAGTCCTCTGCATCCCACAGTGGTGTGTTGAGGTCAGCAAAATTGTGATTAAGGTCAATGCCTTGGTAGGTCCAGCGACCCTCTGCCCAACCCGCCAGCTCTGAACCCTGTTAGGGAAGACGCTTGTTCAAGCCAAGGGGGCTCTAGGCACCAGGGCAGAAGGGATAAAGAGGCCCACATGTGGGATGGCCTACCTTGCGGTAGGCAATCTCATAGCCATCAGGGTTCATGGAGGGCAGCAGGTGAATGCGCATCTCGGTGAGCAGTCGGGTCACTCGTGGGTTCCCTTGCAGGTACTCATGGCACAAGAACTGCATCAGAAGCAGCAGCAATTCCCGCCCCAAGGCCTCATTCCCGTGCATGCCAGCCACATAGCGTACCTCTGGCTCCCCTGGGAACACAAGGGGGCTCATAGCTGATTCCCATCCCTGACCTGCCCACCTCTCCCTACATCACCTGCCAGTACCCAGCTCATGTTCCCCAGGCTGGTCCGACATTTCCATAACATACAGCTTCAGGCCCTGGTGGCTCTTCCCGATGCTGTAGATGCGGGTGACGTTGGGACACTGCTCATTCACCTGCTTCATCAGCTGTGGTGGAGGTGGGGTAGAAAAAGGAGCATGGGAGAGTTACATCCATGGGTCCGACCACATGTGACTGTGGAGACATACAAAGTCAGTAGTAGCCCACGCAGATGGGGGCATCCTGGGCACAGTCCAAGAGAGGAAAAGCAGACCCAGATGGAAAGGGCAGAACAGAGGAGGTGCCATGGCAGATTTTGCCCTGGTGGGAAAGGGATAGGCAGGCCCCCCTTTTGGGGTCATAGGGGTTATATCTGACCTTCCTCATGGCCTTATAATCATGATGCCGAAATTCTAGAGGGTCGGAGGATCCCAGTGCATGGGCCTCAGGGTGTAAGTCATTAGGATCTGGTGAAATGTGAGTTCATGGTAAAAGGTAAGTTCACAGTTGAGGATGCACCCTGCATCCAGGACCTGCCCATCCAACCTTTGCCCAACTGCCCACCTGAGACTGGGCAGGCCAGGATCTCTGCCCTGAGACAAGGTGAGCCTTCCTTGAGCCAGCTCTGGGGCAGCAGACGAATGAAGCGAGCCACCTGGGGCTCCAGCAAGAGGTTCAGCACTGGAGTTTCTGAGTCCGAATTGGCAGGAAATACCTGGGGATATTGAGTCTCTTGCTAGGGCTGCTCACACCCAAGTCTAGCCCAAGATCCAGGGAAGGAGTTCAGGCCTCCAAGCTCACTAGCTAACTCTACATGCTAGGCTAAGTTGGAGACGTACACCTTGGTCAAACATGGGCTCCCTCTCTCTCTCCTGCTCATAGACAGCCCTAGTCATGTATGTTTTCTGTTTTGGTCACAACTCATTATACCAATATGGCAATGTAACTCAGGAACAGACATCCTAGTGCTGGCAAGGACTCCATTCTGCAGCCAAGTGTAAAGGGACCATGACATGGAGAAGCCAAAGCCATGAGCAGGCAAACAGTGATATAAGACAGAGGCCCATGGCCAGAAGGGTGTTCCAGGAGGAAGCTTCAACCTGAGGCAGCATCCACCCATGCTGGAGTTATTGGGCATATCCTAAAACAGCCTGGGCTGGGAACATGGCTCAGAAGTAGAGCGCTTGCCTAGAATGCATAAGGCTCTGGGTTGGACCCCTAGCACTGAAAAACAAAACAAAAAACAGCTCCCAAGGTGCCTAGTGGGTGTCACCCATTCTGATACACATACATATTCTCTCTCTTTCTTTCCCTCCCTCCCTCCCTCCTGAAATGTCTAAATTGGCATCTATTCCTTATCCTCAGAAGAGCCTCAGCCCAGCCAAGCACGCTGCAATGAGCTTGGTGTCTCAATCACTATAGGACCACTCACCGCATCCATCCCACTGCTATGATTCCTACTCCCCCACCAGGTCCAACTGTCATTGCTGAACTGGACCTTGTATGATGTAACCCAGTCGTACCTGTCAGGGAAGGTAAGGAGAGATCACTGACGCCCCCAGAAGTTCCACCCCAGTCTTTCTGTCTCCCCTTACAACTTTCTGGGTAGGGGGCTAGCCTGCCTCACCTCCAGATAGAGTTCCTGCCCTGTGTGATAATGCCTGAGAAGCGGACAGGGTTTTTAGCATCCACCTGAAACCATGGCTCAGTGTCCTGTTGCTCAGCGCACCAGGCCCCATCGTATTGGTCACCATCCTCCAGGCCTGACTATGGGCACAGAACATGGTGGTCAGGCCCAGGTAGGCAGAGTGGGGTGGATTGGGACAAGGAGAAGGGAAGGGAGACGGTCCCAGAACCTGGGTTCTGAGCCCAGGGTGCTGACCTGGATGTTGAGCCGTCCTCGATGTGGTCCAAGACCAAAGGACTGTCTGCTGGATGCCTCAAACTGGCTATCTGAAACTCTCAGAGATTCCAGGCCCAAAGGGGGGCAACCTGGAGCAGGGACGGAGCAGGGACAGAGCAGGAAGACAGGACCAGAAAGAAGGTAGTCAGAGCAGGTGAGAGGCTGAGCCTAAGTTCGCTTGCTTATGTACTGAGCAGGCAGGGGGCATTCTATGCCCATGAGGCCAGAAGCCATGCTAGTAATTGCCACAGGAGCTGCAAGCCTGGGCAGCCCTGGAGAGGCTGTACCTGGCTCTTGTTTCTCAAGGTGTTCGGGGGTCCTTGTTGGTCTAGCAGCTTCTGGGAGACTGAGACGAGTTAACTTCTTTCGCTTCTTCACAATAACCTTTTTCTTCTTGATGACTCGAATCCGGACTTGCTCTCCTGAGGTTCTCCTAGGAGGTTCTCCTAGGGTTCAGGGGGGAGAGACTAATGGCATGAATCCCTCCCCATGGAAAGCTCTGCCAGTCCAGGAAGGCACACAAGCCTCTGGCAAGCCCACCACAAGTATCAAAAAACCTTAGCATGGCATTCAAGGCTTGTAGTCTGACCCCTACCTGCCCTTCCAGCCACTTCCTTAGCATTTCCTTCTTCCTGACACTATGCTCGGCCAGCCTCATCTCCCACCCTTCCACCAATGAAGAGCTACACCCAACCTGGATGTTCCAAAGAGCTGTTTCCCTCCAGGCTTTTCTCTACCTTTCCCCTCTCCTGTAATCCCATCCACCACCATTGCCCCTCCCACTTCCATTGCTAGCCTTTCTACTCCCAAAGCCCCTGTGCCGCCTGCACAGTTGTCTGACCTCTCCTTCTGAGAAGGCCTGTCTTGAATTCCGTGTTTGCCTGGCTATGGAGGCCTTCCCAGGCTGGGCCTGCAGGCTGGCTGTCCAGCACAGGGCTTCCCACAAGGAGAAGTTAAGAGGTCAGGCAGCCTGTGTCTTCCCCCTTCCTCCACACAGCCTCAGCAAAGTCTCTCCCTCCCTTTCTTTTGTTCTTTCCTTCCAGCCCCTGCCCTTAAACTTTCCTACACAAGCTGGCTCTGTTCCTTTTCGTCTGGTGCCTCTGCACCTCTTTTCTCCCCTCCTCCAGGCCAAAGTTTCCTCATCTGTAAAAAGGGAAGGTTGAGGGCTGGAGGAGCCAGCATCCCACTAGCTCCTGTCCTAGGAGTGCTGACTAGGGCTGGCTGGAATGGGGCTGCTGAGTCAGCAGCCACTGCACAGGGCGTGTGAGTGTGAGTGTGAGTGTGTGTGTGTGTGTGTGCTGGGAAGGGAAGCGGGCCCACCGACTTGCCCGACTGGAAGCTCACCATTCCCCTTCGCGGGCGGCTGTGCAGGGCTGTTACGCGGGGCCGGGGTTGAGCCCGGGACCTCGGTGGTCGCTGGCGGCGCCAGACCCAGCACCGTGGCGCTGGGCGCCCCCAGACCCAGACCGACGGCAGGCACAAAGGCAGCCAAGGCAAGCAGGAGGCCCCACATGGCCGGCGGAGAGATGCGGACGCTCGGAATCCGCGGCGATCGGTCGGTGGGTTCGCCTTTTCCTGCCCGCCGCTCGGGAGCCCCCCGCCCCTTCCTGCCCGCCCGCGCCGTCGCCCCACGCCCCTCTGCAGCCTCTGGCCCGCCCACAGTCCGCTCGCAGGACTGCGACCTGGAGGGAGAAGGGAGGGCCCGGGAGGGGCGAGCGGGACGGACCCTCGAGGGGCCGCGGGATGGGGCTGCACCGCCCAAGGTCTCCAGACCCCGGATCCTGCCCCTCCTTCTCCGGTCGACTCGGGCTAACTAGCCTCTGTCGTGCGCGGCCCTTTCCAGTCTACAAAGCCACACATCTCATTTAGTCCTGTGCGGCCAAAGTAGGTCCCACAGCGGACACCACTTCGTACAATGCACAATGCCAGGCACTTTGCACATGGTCTTTTAATCAAACCTCACTTTACAAACTGAGGCTCTGAACGGCTACTCGACTTGGCCAAGGTAGCAGAGCTGAGAACTTTGGGGAGAAAACTACAACCTGAGAGGGAAATCCATTCAGAAGCCACAAGCTCCCTGCCAGGGCAGGTGGGATAGTAGAGTGGAAGAAAGGGGAAACTGAGGCGGTGGACTGGGTGCAGAGGGGAAGAGCTGGTCATTCAAGAATCCTGAAAGAAACCAAGGGACCCAACCGGAGGCTGCGTTTCCCATCACCACCACCACTATCCTTGGCCCCGCCTCTCCTTTCTCCTTTCTTCCCCTCCCCTACTCCTTCTCTCACTCGCCTGCCACGTTCTGGGGTTACATAACCCAAGCAGAGCAGCCAGAACCAATACCCTGGCTGGGGCCAGGGATGGAAAGCAGAGGCTTAACGCGACCCCCTGCCTTCTCCATCTCCTTGTCCTCTTTCCTTTTATCCTCCTCTTGGGTCCTAGGTCTCTATTGGTGGAACTGCTCCAGATCAGGAATTCCAGGGCGCGGGACCCTTCCCATCCTCCCCACCCGCCACACATATTCTTTGGATCCCCCAGGCCTGCGTGGCCTCCCCAGAAGGAATAAAATGTGCCCACTGTGGACTTTGGCAGGTGCTTTGCCTTTGCTTTTGCTGCCATTCCTTCAGAGAAGCAATGCTCAGAGTTGGCCCGAAGTTCTCTGAAGTGCCAGGGACCCTGAGCTAAAGGTTTTTGATTTTCTTGCAGCACCACTGTCTACATAAAAATTTCAATCACCCCCAAATCAATTTGTCAGCACCACTGTGGTGACCCAAGCTCACAGGACCCTTGAGAGGGAGCAGAATACTGGCTGAAGTCCTGGAACTGAGGCACACCACTGGCAGGGATGACCCCATAGACAGGAGTCCTGGACCCTGGGAAATTAAGCAACCAGATACAACCCACCCATAACCAGGTACCTGCTTGGAACCAGCTTACACAGTACTGCCAGGTCCAGGGCACAGAAAAATTCAAGGGAGCCGTTCCAAATTGGGGACTGTCCCAGTTAGAGGCCTGAGGAACATGCACTAAACTGCAAACTGATGCATCTCTGCTGGGGTGGGAGGCCATGGTCTTGATGGATAGCAGTTAGACATGAGTGATGGGCAGGTGCAAGGGGATCAAAAATGGACAATCCTCGATTCGGTGCAAACGTGTTGTGAGCCCTGTTCTCTCTCACTCATGGCCTGCTTTCCTGCATGCTACAAGCTAAACTTCTACTGGTAGAGAGGAAACCTGATGAAAACAGATAAGGAGAAGGCCTTGTATGGCTATGATCTTTCTCAAGATTAACTTTGCTCTGGACTGTTGCTCATCATTACATCCTCCTGCACCGGATCCCAAATGGAAAGCAAGTTCTGGGCCAGTCAAGTTAAGGTGGGCTACTTTGACGGAGAGTTACCTTTTGCCCATTACTATGTCATTATAATCTCATTGTACGTAATGTTTTTCTCCCCACTCCACCTCCATGGATTTTTCTTAGGTAGGAATGGGTAATCACTCATGCAGAAAGATTCTTGAGATGTGTCGTTATTTTTAACAACTTTTATGTGACTGGAGATAGCTTCCCTGACCCTCCAATAACAGTCTGAACAGGTACCGGGGCTTCTCAGCCTCCAGCAAAGCCCAGTCTGGCCACTTCTCTATCTGTGATCCCCAACCCCACCCAAGTTTTCCAGAGAACTTTGAAAGAGGAGGGAATGTAGGGGATACATCTCAAGAAATCCCAGCCTCTTGAGGCTCTCACCCCCATTCTCTAAGCCCTTCCCCAACAGCAGCCAAGCGGAGACAAGTTCCTCCTAGGTTAAGTTCCCAGCAAGTTCACCTGCACCACCCTTCATGACCAAGTTCTTTTCTACCCTCACTTTTCCTACCTCTTCTGCTTCTGCTCCTACCTTCTTGGTCTCACATTTGTTCTTACAGTCTTTAAGCACTCCATGACTTCTGAGATTATCTTGTTTAAATTGTTACGTGTTCACTGTTTGAGTCCCTACCACCAGCAGGAGGTCAATACCCCTCCAGAAGAGCCTTTGCACCCAAATGTTCACAGCTGCACTCAGGTACTTAGGACAGCATCTTGTTCCTGGTCAGCAATCAAAAGCATGTGTATGATACATTCAAGGTTAGAGGAGGGCTGTGGGCTCTTACCCCAACTGCCCATCTCACATCTCAAGGTATAATTTCACTTTGCTAATAAATCGCTCCTTGCTATCTTCCTACACTTCATGGTTCTTTTGATACACTGGGCAGTGTTCTAATCTTAGATGTTGCACCCAAACAACTGAGGAACATCTGGAACACACCATCCCATCCACCAATAACATTTTGGTGTTGTGACTTGGATCCACTAAAGGGTAAATTCTGTTCTCCCTCTCTCTGTTGGCTACAGCACTGCCTTCTGAAATCCTGCATTTCTGTGTTTTGTTTTGTTTTGTTTTGTTGTAAGCCTATATCACATCTTCCTCCCTGCCTAGCCTCTGTGGCCACCAAACACTGATACTTTCCTAGTATTCTGGAATGGCAGTGGATTCCCAACCCTTGTTGAAACCTCACCATTCCTGCTCCATGTGCTGGTGCTTTATGTTTCATAGGACATGATCCTCTTTCCACCTTGACCTGGGACACCACACAATTAGGTTTCTTACTATTTGTCAGATTAGTCATCTCTTACAATGTCACAAAGTAGAAACTAAGAGATTATTTATTGGAAACCGTACATTCCAATTCTACCAAGACTAAATTAGAGGACATCCAAAAGTTCCTTCTAGAAAGACAGTAAACCCAAGCTAGTTCCCCCAGACCTCCAAGATCCGAGTTCCTGGCCACCCACAAAATATTGTGGGTCATTTACTTAAAGGGATGGTGGAATTTATGGAAGGGGAGGATCCTAAGGATGCTGGGTTTCTAGAATTACATCCAGGAGTGACTAGAATCATCAAGGGTCATGAAATGTATGATCAACAGTCAACCTGGAGATAGAGGAAGATCACAAAGTGGCTGGGGATCAAGGGCATATCAGGAGGCATACCTCCCAGTCCCAGGTCACTAACAGAAGGAAGGTTGCTTCCCCATAGGTAGTCTCTTAGGGAACACTTTTGAGCCTTCTAATGGTTGGTTATGCACCCTCTTCCTCTCTCTTCCAGAAATGGGAAACCAACCTTCCATATGTTGGATTCTATTCTATACTATTGGAAGAAATTTGACCCCCAAATCCTCAAGCAAAAACATCTTGTTTTGTTTGGCCCCAATACACCCTAGAAGATGGAGTATCCTGGCCTACCACCTGGTCCATAGATAAGAACACCATCCTACAATTAGAACTATTCTGTAGAAGACTGGAGAAATGGTCAGAGGTCCCATATGTTCAAGCATTCATGGCTTTATTCATGAATCCAGGAATAGATTATAACCCAAAAGAAAGTTTCTAGTTTGACTATTCTCTCAGATCTGACCACTTCCTGAAATGGAAAGTCCTAACTCCTGATGGAGTAATTGTTTTTTCTCCCTTCTTCTCTCTTCTGCTTCCTCTTCTAAAAGATCTATTACCTATTTGGACCTCCTAATCTCCTGTCATGGGTGCTAAAACAGAGCTTATTCCCTGCCGGGTGCTCTCCCTGTAATATGAGCATTGATGGGGACTCCCATGGAGATGCACAGGGTAGCGTCCCCCCACACACTCACCTTCCCCTCACCTATACATCCCCCAGCTCGCTCTCTCTTTTGTACATCAATGCTTCTGTCAGCTTCATTCCTCAAGGTGTGGTTAAGGACCAGCAGCATTGGCATTCCCTGTGGGAAATGAAGAGTCTTTATCCCAGATCAACTCAGTCAGAATCTGCATTTTAACAAGATTCCCAGGGAATTCAATATTCAGGATTTTATTATGACCACGTTCAACTTGTTTGTCAACTTTTTATGCTCCTTGGAATTAGTAATTACTTTTCTTTTTTAATCACTTACTTTGTTTTCTAATTACCCAACACTAATTAAATCCCAAAGTTTTTAACAGAACTGCAAATTTACTCTGAATATGTCTAAACGTAGACAATCAATTGATTTCATTTTCTGAAACATGCCTCCTGGAGTACTTATCTTCTGGTTCCAGCCCAGGTTGCCTGCTTTCTTCACTTGGCTTCGGAGGCACATCCCAGCTCTTTTTCACCATCCTTTCCTGAGTTAGTCTGATGTCTTGAAAGCCATATTGTCCTCTGTCTTGGTTTGATTCCTTTTTTTGCTGAAGCACATCCTCCAAGTAGCTTCTTAAGAAAGGGTGTGTGGAAGGTCAGATATTTGAGACCTTGTATGGTTAAAATTTCCATTAGTTTACCCTCGTACTTGATAATCATTTGGGCAGATACAAGTTTCTAGGTGGGAAATCACTTTCCTTCAGAATTTTGTGGACATTTCTTTATTGTCTTCTAGCTATCAGTGTTGGTTTAAAAATCTAACACCATTTCTAATGTTCAGTCCTATGCATGTGATCATTTTCATTGTAGGAAGCTCTTTGTAGGCAGTTCCAATAATTTGAATTTCATCTGTGCTATGAACTGACAGGACTGTATGGTCTAAAGATACATATCCTTCAGTTATGAAAAAGTTTCTTGATATTTGAATTTTTTCTTTTTGTCTATTCTAATTTTCTAAAAGTAACATTATTCAAATACTGCTACCTCTAATTTTATTGACTTTTCCTCTTTTTGTCATGGGTTTCTTGCATTTTTTCCCCAGGCTAGTCTGGACCTAAATCCTCCTATTAACATTTCCTGTGTGGCCAGAATGACAGGCACATATCACCATGCAACTATTGATTGAGATGGAATCTTGATAACGTTTTCCCCGGGATGGCCTTGAACCATGATGAACTCCCCATCTGGAGTAGCTGGGATGACAGGCATGAGTCACTATGCCCAGCCTCCATTGATAATTTTTACCTCCAGTAACTGACCACAAGGCTGCTGCATTTCCGTACTGTGGGTGACCAAGTAGCCATTCAGGAATCAAAGACTTGCTATCCTCACTCTCTTTATCTTTCCTTTTTTGAAATCATACTTTCACCATGTTTCAGTGAATCATGCTTGTTCTAATGAACCCCACTTCTGACACCAATGCTTTTCTGAAGACCACTCTCAAGCTCAATGACTCACTAGAAGAATTTACAGAACTCAGCAAAGTAGTTATGCTCATGGTTGCAGTTTATTAGAGAGAAAGAACACAGATTAAAATCAGCAATAGAAGAAGGTGAATAGGGCAGAGCCATGTCACATCAGGAGTAAGATTCCAGTTGTCCTCGGAAATGGAATCATGGAGATATGATGTGTGACAACATGCACAGAATAGTGCCAACAGGGTTGCTCACTGATCCTTGGTGTCCAGGATTTTTATTAAGGGGTCAGTCATGTAGGTATAGTTGACTGTGCATGTGACTAACCTTAGTGCAGCCCCTCTAGAGGTCAAAGTGATACTGTATGGTCCAAGGCCCCAACATAAATCACATTGTTGGCATATACTATCTGATGTGGACCATGGTCCCCATGTAAATGAACATAATTCAATAGACAGCATAATCCAAGGATTAAAGGTTACTTCCCCGGAGCCTAGCAAGGGCTAAACTATTCTTATGAATGAACAGAATCTAGACAACCCAGACTTGCCAAGTTTATACTTTACTGCACAACACCTGTGTTATATGTTATTGGTCCCATTACCAACTAGTCTCCCACTCCCACTGTTGTGTTTGCTGCTTCATACGTCATAGCTGTTGGCTCCCTTCTCCAGACAAATGCTCTTGGCTAACAGATTCTGTCTTACCCAGAATGTTACAGTTCTCCAGCCTCCACCTTCCTCTGCCCACTTCCTTCATCGGAAGCCAGTGACTGACCAATGCTATGGTGCAATTCACCTTCCAGAGCTACCTGAAGGGTCAGGCTGAGGCTAGTCTCCAACCAAGACCGTATCCTAGCTTAGCAATTTTCCCTACCATGTCCTACTTTCACCTCCCTAAAAGTTTTCCTCCTGAGAGCACTTCCTCAGCAAATCATCAAGAATTCTTTTAGGAATCATTAGTCACAATGTCTGGCATAGGAAGAACTTAATAAATGATTGTTGAATGAAAAATAAACTCTGAGGAAATCAAAAAATAGAACTCCCCTATAAATGTATCCAGGGCACCCAGCACACAGTAAACCCTTAAGGAGCATTAGTCATGCTTCATACCCAGCCCTTTACAATATATAGTTTCTTCATCTTGGTACAATCATCAGGACAGGACTATCAGTTCTTGTGGGTACATCCAGAAGTGATCAGGCTGAAAGGACTGGCGCTCTTAAAACTTACTGCTAATTTGCTCATATACAAAAACAATTGGAACTTATGCAAAAAAAATTTTTTTAAAGGCCAAGACCCAAGATCTTCTATTATGCCCAATCCCCTTACAGACAGTTTCTCACTCTATTTCCTCTTCTCTTAGGGGCTATGTGGCTCCTATCTTCCTGTCCCTACCTCATCAGTTTTCCTTCAAAGTATGATATGGATGCAAAGATTAAATTTTCTTGGTGATGACTCATTTCTACTCTTGTCTCTAAGTCACCACACTGAGATGTGCTGGAACTTCTGTGTCCTCCGCCCATTTACAGATTACCAGTGGAAATAGGTCTGTTTCCAGATGACCAATCCCTTTGTTTTCCTGAATTTTATTCAGGAAACTGTTTGTTTTACAGTCTTTGCATTTTTTTTTTTTTGATACTGGGGTTTGAACTCTGGACCTACACCTCGAGCCACTCCTCCAGCCGCCTTTTTCAGTGTATGTGATGGGATTTTTCGAGAGCTATTTGCCAGGGCTGGTTTGGAACTATGATCCTCTTGATCTCTGTCTCCTGAGTAGGTAGATTACAGGCGAGAACTACTGGTGGTGGACTCTGTTCTTCTTTAATACAGGGCTTGCTATGTAATCCAGTCTGGCCTCAAACTCACTATGTAGCCCAGGCTGCCCTGAACTCGCAATCTTCCTGCTACCGTTTCCCAAGTGCTGGGACGGTAGATATGTGCCATATGCCTTGTTCTCTATCCCATTTCTGAAACCCCCAACATTCATAACACTGCTCACAAACTGTAGTGCCTAGACCATCCAAACAGCTCCATCCTGCCCCATCCCCATTTAGCAGGTCGCATGGGAGCACACCACCAGAAAACCTCAGCTTGCATCCTCGCAGAGCCTGTCTCTGTACTCCAGGACAGAAGTCCTTAAAAATCCACCAGCCCAAAAGCCCACAGGCATTACTCCACACTCAGGGAAAAGAGCTGGAGCTGGAGATTGGATGACACCCCAGACAGATGGCTCTGGGAACTTTCAGGAGGAAAGCAGTCTATCCTTTCCTGGACAGTTGCCCAAGTAGTGATGGCATTAGATGACTTCCTGACAATCCCATGGGAAGGCCCTGGGGCAGAGAATTAGCAAATGCAAGAGGATGAGTCTTACTTCTCAGAAATCACTGACTTACTGACTAAGCCCCATGTAGGCCACCAGTGCTTATGAGGCCAGACCAGCTGTAGCCCCCTACCTGCCCCAGGGCCCTACCTGCCTATAGGTCACAATGCCCTAACTACCCAGTCCTAAGAATGACTGACCAAAATGGGAGGAGGTGAGGAGGGTTTAGTGGGGTGTGTGAGGGAAGGAGGAGATTCCCAAGGACCCCTGATCCCCACCCTCTGTGCTCACCCTTGAGTGTGTGCCAGGGACCCCTTCCCTTTCCCCCTTTCCCCCTTCCTCCCTTCCAGTACTAGCTCTTCCCATCACCTCCACCTCCCTCCATAACCCAGGTCTGCTTACCTAGGCTCAAAGCCCTTGCAGATCTGATCCCATTCCCTCCTAGGGGTCTGGGTGCTGGGGAGGGGTCAAGTAGAACAGTGCACCCATGTGTGTCCCCCTGGGACCCTAGCCGGGCCCAGCTCCTGGACAGTGTCCTAGGGCTGGGGGCACTAGGGCTGACAATTGGAGCCATCTTTTCCATGGCTGGCCCAGCCCTGTTGCTGCTGCTGCTACTGATCAGCTTCCTCACTTTCGATCTGCTCCATAGGTAAGTGGGCAGCAGCCTGGCATTATAAGCAGGGGGGTAAGTAGCCAACCTTCCTGATATCCTCTCTCTCTACAGGCCTGCTGCAGGTCCCACTCTGCCACGGCACAGACTTCTTCCAAGAGGCCAGAGTCAGGGGGCTGGTGAGGGTCCAGGACAGCAGGTGGCTCCCCCCTTCCCAACAGGGGCAGTCCCAGAACAACTCAGCCCCCAGGATGCACTGCTCCTGCTGCTTCTAGGCCTGGGGCTGCTCTTGGGGGCCCATGGCACGTCCTTGGCCCTACTGGGCCTTGCTTTCTGCCTCCATCCTTGGGCCTAAGGGCCCTCCCCAAATGCTGAGTGCCCTCCAAAAATACACTGACCATCCTGCTTTCTGCGGTTTCCTATCCATCCTGAGCTGGATGGAGGGGTGGGGATATACCCCTTTATTCTCCATCTGAACCTCAAAGGACCTTTGGCCCCATAATATGGACAGTGGATAGCTGGGTCTGAGGCTTGGGGCAGCAAAAGAAGGGAGGGGATAAGGCAGGGAGCCCAAGGTGGGATGTATCAGCTGACTCAGCGTCTGAGGGTTGAGGATAGCCATTCTGGCCTCCTCTGCAGTTCTAGCAAATAAGGGTTCAGAGAGAATGACTTGCAAGAGAGTGGGGTGGGGCTGGCATCAGCCATCAGGGAAGGGCCAGGGCTAGGGAAGGCTTCCCACAATCAAGCAGGAAATACTACATCTTTGAAGCTCATCAGGCTCCTCTGCCAGCATAGAGGGCCCATGGAGCAGGACTCAGGAGACTCACACCCTGCAGTGGCTCCTCTCTTGGCTGGACCCCACCCCAGCCCGGGTCATAATGGGGGTCCCCCAGGGATGGTGAGGGTTGAGTGAGAGTGGAGGCTGGGATCTGGCTGCCAGGCCATCCTGGGCACAGCAGGAAACAACATGACTTAGGTAACTCTGCCCAAAGGTAAGTCCTAGTCCCCAGCTCAAAGCCCCACCCTGCCCATGCTTGTGCCTTTCTGACCCCTGCACCTTTACCTGCCCTGAAGTCCCCCAGACATCTCCAGGGTTGCTCCTATAGCTGGCCTGGTGCTGTCCGCAGGTGCACCAGCCATGATGCAGCAGCCTAGAGTGGAGACGGATACCATCGGGGCTGGTGAGGGGCCGCAGCCTGCAGTGTCCTGGTCAACCCGGGTCACCCGGCAGGCCTTGGTACGCTGGTGGGTGTGCCACATGCCCCAGAGCTGGGCCCAGTGGTGGAGCACATCAGGTTGGCGGCAACCCTTGCAGCGCATGCTGTGGGGTGTAGAAGGGATACTCTACCTACTGCTGGCGCTGATGCTCTGTCACGCACTCTTCACCACTGGCTCACACCTACTGAGCTCCCTGTGGCCCGTGGTGGCCACAGTGTGGCGCCACCTGCTGCCAGCTATCCTGCTGCTGATGCTCAGTGCTCTGCCTGCCCTGCTCTTCATGGCCTCCTTCCTGCTGCTCTTCTCCACGCTGCTGAGCCTCGTGGGCCTCCTCACCTCCATGACTCACCAAGGTTATGCTCAGGACTTGGACCAATAGAAGGGCAACCCCATCCCGCTGCCTGTGTCTGTTGAGCCCCTGGCCTAGGGCCTGAGCACCATGGAGAGGGAGGGCAGTGGGACCTCAGCAGGCCCCAGTCTCCCAATCCAGAGCATAAGCCTTCTCTCTGGACACCTACCTCAAACAGATGCTGCAGGTGCCTGGTGTGAGGGGTCACAGGCTTTGAGAAGAAGCGATAAGACCGATGACTTAGGCAGAGTGTGGGGGATAGGTCAGAGCTTGCACAAACTGTGTGGATGTGTTAACACTACTAGGCCCCCTTGACAACTGGTATCATCTTTTTTGTCACAGCTGCTCAGCCTCTCAGCTTCAAATTCCCTGAGAGCTTCTACCTGGGCACCCCAGGACTTCCCATTCCTTCCACCCATCCCCTCTCTCCACTTCCAGGAGGACCACAGACTCTAGAAAGGACCTCACTGACAGAAAGCTAGCTGGGTGAGGGCTGACCAGAAGCCCTGGAGACCTCACCTCACTACCTCATCAGACCTTTCTGCCCAGGCATCCCTCCTCTAGACTTCCTGCCTCCTGCCTCAGTCCACACCTCAAGTCTGGGAAATGGGCCAACTGGGATAGTGAGTTTCACGGTTTTTTTTTTTGTTTGTTTGTTTTTTGTTTTTTTGGTGCTAGAGATTGAACCCAAGGCCTGGGTATACTAAGCACACACTCCACTATTAAGCTACAACCCCAGCCCCTGCCCACTCATTCTTTAAGAGACCCCAGGTCTGTTAACAGTTTTAAAAAAAATAAGTCCCATTTCAGCCACCTACACAAATGTGTGGCCTTGATCGATTTATTCTTTTGAGTCTCAGTGTTAAGTAGGGCCCAACCCTGTCACAGGTCAATATGTATTTGTGAAAGACTTTGTAAAGGCCAAGAATGTGTTAAGAATGGGACTGGTGTAGTGAGTGGCTCAAGTGGTAGAGTACCTGCCTAGCAAACCTGAAGCCCTGAGTTCAAATCCCAGTACTGTCAAAAAAAACATGTTAAGAAGTTTTGAGCTGTAAGAACATTCTATAGACTCAAAAGGTCTTCCCCAGGCTTTGAGAGGAATGCTGTGTTGTGGATAGAATTTCAGCCTAAAATGGTAGAGGATGGATGGTGTGGACAAGATGTAAAATGTCATGTGCCATGAAACCTCGAAATGAGCAAATGTGGAACTCTTCTGATTGTGAAATGCTTGGGGCTGGGGCATGGTGCCAGGAGATGCTGGCACAGCTGTGTGAGTGGGAAAAGCATAGCTCAGGGATTTCCAGACAGGCTTTGGAAAGTACCATCCTTTGATGCCCCAGATTCTGGTCATTCACACCTCTGCTGGTCCCTCCAAATAAAATGTTGAGCGATCAGTCATCAGGTAAAAGGGTAGACATAATAAACAATCATTCACAGGGAGACCCACTTACCTGGCCCCCATTCACTCTTGACCCCCACCCTGTCCCAGAACCTTCCCGACTCATGACCCCTACTTTATATTAACCCTAAATTCCTGGCTCCTGAAGCTCTAGACCCAAGACCCCTCTCCCACTCCTGCCACCTAAATATTCAGTCCTTGGGGACCAACCATACAACCAGGTCTTTTTTTTTGCTATCTTCTGATAGTGGGGTTTGAACTCAGGGCCTCATGCTTGCTGGGCAGGAGCTCTACCACTTGAGCCACTCCTCCAGCCATGTTTTTTTTTTGTTTGTTTGTGTGTGTGTGTGTGTGTGTGTGTGTGTGTGTGTGTGTGTTGTTTTTCCAGATAGGGTCTCATGAACTATTTGCCTGGGCTGGCTTCTAACTGTGATCCTCTTGATCTCTGTCTCCTGAGTAGCTAGGATTACAGGTATGAACCACCAGCACCTGACATTTTTAAATTATTTTATATTATTTATTTTTTTGTATGGGGGGTTCAGTACTGGGGTTTGAACTCACAGCCTTATTCATGCTAGGCAGGTGTTCTACCACTTGAACCACTTTGCCAGATGTCAAAACCCATTTGCTATAGTTTTGTAAGCCTGCACATTACTGATTAGATGCCTTTAGCTTCAGGGCCTGAAACCCAAGGACCAGTATTTCCTTCCTGTTTCTTTGTAGTTATCCCTGAAATATGTCCTGGTAGTGAGGGCAAGGAAGGACGTGGAGGGATATAGCTCCATGATTAGCATGGTGTACTTGCTGGGATTAGGTTTGAATCCCAGTACTGTCACTTTCTAGCATCATGGCCTTGGTGGAAATTGCTAAACCTTCCTGAACTTCATTTTCTTCATGGGGTAAAACAGGCAAGGATGCCTATTTGAGGGCTCCTGTGGGGCTCCTGGCTTGCAGGTGAAGTACCCAGACTGGCTCCCAGTGCCACAATTTATAGCTATGCTGTGACAATCTCATTTTGGAAAAGAGAAAGCAGGATCAGGATAGGTACCTGCCAGTGGCAAGGCCAGGCCATTTGATTCCCACTCTACCCTTACAGGTATTAAAGAGAAAGACTATGTGGGCTGGAGGAAATGCAAGCAACCTAACAGAGGAGCCCTTGACTTTCTTTGTCTTCAAAAACTCCTGTCAGAGATGAAGGCCAGGTCTAGGGATGTCATGAGTAAAACCAGTCTAGGTACTTGGCAGGCTGGGGCTTCAGGATTGTCTGTGGTGTGGGGATGAAGACCAGGATGCCTGGCCTGGATCCCTCACTGACCTGTCCATGCACTGCTGGCCAGAGACATCACTCTGGAGATTTGGAGTCATTCCAACTAAGAGGGAGAGGAGTAGCCAAGCACCAGTGTCTCACGCCTATAATTCTAGCTACTTAGGAGGCTCCAGGTGAGGCCAGCCTAGGCAAATAGTTGGCAAGACCTCATCTCCAAAATAACCAGAGCAAAATGGACTGGAGGCATGGCTCAAGCAGTAGAGTGAGCGCCTGTTTTGCAAGAGCAAAGCCTTGCATTTACATTCAAACCCCATTTACACCAAAAAAAAAAAAAAAAAAGGGAGAGGAGGTTTTGGCCCTGATCATATGTACAAGATGACAGAGGACAAGATGCAGGCAGGAGCAAGGAAAAGGCCTTTTCCTTATATAAATATACGCCTTCTACCCTCCTGTTCTGCAGGTGTAGGATAGGATGGTGCAGCCAGACTGGAAGGCAGACAGGTAGTACTTACTAAACTATGTCTGCTGGTACCCTATGACCCAGCAAGTCAAAATGAACTCTTCCAGAGGTCCATAAGGGCCTTGTTTCTCAAAATATGGTCTCAGGATCAGCAGATAGGCATTTCATAGAAGCTGGTTGGAAATGCAGATTCCTAGGCCCCAGCCCAGACCTTCTGAGCCAGAGCCTGCATTTTAACAAGATTCCAGGTACTATGTGTGCACACATAGGGGATATGTTTGAAGATATTGCTGCATTGTTATTGATGGGGGCAGGAAATGGGTAGGGCAAAGCATGGGGGTAGGCACCATGGAGAGGAGGCAGCAGATAGAAGGGGCAAAGCTACTCAGATCACTCTTAAAACTGTACCACTGATGGAAAAGAAATGGAATGAGAAAAAAAATACAATTCCCTTTGCACAAGTTTAAAATGCATGCCAGCAAAACAAGATTTTTTTGGCGAGGGGAAGAACACATAAAAACAAAAGATAGGCACAATGTCATGGATAACTAGGAGGACAGGAGTGGGGAAAGTAAAAGAAAGTGAGACCACCTTGCAGAGAAGAAAAGTGCTATCAATATAATTCCTGAAATTCCTTTTAAGTAGACAGTCATCCATTTAGAGGTAAAAAAAAAGCTTGAAAATGCAAGCCTAGGACAATGAATACATGGAATTAAGGCATTCTAAGCCTTTCCGGTTTGGCTCAAGAAAGGAGCACTGTCCCCTTGGTTTTTATGAGCTGGGTGGCTTGGTGGATATCT
This sequence comes from Castor canadensis, assembly GCF_047511655.1. Classification (NCBI taxonomy): domain Eukaryota; kingdom Metazoa; phylum Chordata; class Mammalia; order Rodentia; family Castoridae; genus Castor; species Castor canadensis. The sequence continues at coordinate 153,377,153 of NC_133390.1, read as the reverse complement.
TTGCCTTATCTGATGGGCTTGGAATGAGTGGCTGGGATCCAGCAACCATTTGGCCTATCCAGAAAAATCAGGTCAGAGGGTTGGAGGTGTAGCTCAGTGGTACAGGGCTTGTCTAGCATGAACAAGGCCCTGGGTTTGATTCCCAGCAAACACACACACACACACACACACACACACACACACACACACACACACACACACGGGTTGGGGCATGGCTCAAGTGGTAGAGCACCTCCCTTGAAAGCATAAGGCACTGAGTTCAAACCCCAGGACTGGAAAAATCAGGTCAGGTAGGGTACAAGGAACCTGAAAGGAAGGAGGGTCAGCAGTGAGAGGCCTTGCATCTGATTAGATCTACAGCTGCATAAAGCACAAACAAATTTTGGGGATATCTAGGAGGAGGAGTGCCCAAGTAGGCCTTCCCTCCACCTCCAGGAGCATGGAGAAAAGAGAAGGAGCAGTCAGGAGGGCTGAAGAGGGTGGTGTCGGGAGGCGCATACATGCTGCTGGGGAGAATCTCTGGGGATGGAGCCAGTGGCTACCCTAGGGAAGGGGTCCACCCTGGAAGAAGCCCAACAGCCAGAGGGGTTGGTAGGGGGGAGGAGGGAGGAGACACTTCCAAGAGCCGACTGCGGGAAGCCGGGAGGGGGCGCTTTCCCTCAGATTCGTGGGTGCTGCAAAAGGAGACCACGTGGCATCTGAGCGACGCTGGGAGTGAGGTAGACGGCTGTGTGGACCCGGAAGTCAGCGGCCACAGGGCAGGAGAGAGGAGACAAGGTCATCTAGGACAGGGAGGACTCTTGGTCAGCGCCGGGAAGACACCCCAAGACCTGGGGAGGGGCCACAAAGATGTAAGCACCGACATCCTGAGGAGGAAAGGAGCTGCATCTGGGTGGAAGGGGGTGCATGGAGGCCGGGGAAGCGCCCCGTCAGACCGCGGCTACATTGAACTGGGGAAGAACGCTTTGGGGGATTCCTGCGGAGAGGTGGGGACACCTGAGGCTGGCCGCGGACGCTGGGCACTGCAGTCAGTGCATTCTCCCCAGGGGTTCAGGTCCGCAAGGGAGAGCGTAGGTCATAGGCAAAGAGGACAAGCGAGGGCCTGAGGTTGTGAAGGAAATCCAAACCTAGCCGGGGATCCGAGGGCCTTGGGCATCCACACAAGGCAAGTGCTAACGTCCTGGAGCATTTGAAATCCCCGGGAAGGCGGCGTACAGACTCGGTGACCGACGGTGCGAGGCGCGCCCCCTGGCGGAGATCTCTGGCAGTGCTGGGTCGGGTTCGACACCGGTCGGCGAAGCAAGGAAGGGAGCGGACCCCCCACAGGTTTGGACACCAGGTCTCCGGACGAGGGCCTGGGGCTAGAAAGAGACATCTCGGGCCCACCATCACAATGGCAGCCTCACCTCTTGTCCCGAATCTCTAGCATGGGTCCTTCAGCCAGAGAGAGAGAGACCTAATGCCTGGAGGGCAGAGCTGTTGAGAATTCTGGGAAGGAACGGCACAATGACAGCCGGCTTGGCTGTGGCTCTGACTCCAGGCCAGCCCTGGTCTTATATTACCCCATTTCTCCTAGGGTACAGAGATCTTAAGTGAGATTCTTTCAGGGTCTGGATGCAATCAGCTTTAGATAAGGTTTTTTCTGCCGAGCAAGCAGAACTGTACTGATTTCTTATCTTTCAAATATTTTCCATCTTAAAAATAAAAGAACTTGGACTGGGGATATAGCTCAGTAATAGAGAGCTTGCCTGGCATGCACAAGGCCCTGAGTTCGATCTGCAGCACCACAAAAATAAATAAAAATAAAAGAACTTTGAAGGCTGGGAATGGAGTTCAGTAGTAGAGTGGTAGAGTGCTTCCCTAGTTAACCCTGGGTTCAATCCCCAGTAATAAAAAAATTAAATTTTTTTTAAAAACTTGATTTAGCATGTTTTCTGGCCTGTGTCTTCAAATATCTAAACCCAAAAATAAAACAGTTGGAAATTTATGCATGTTGGTGTGTGTATCAAAAGTTCACTCTTTTTTTTTTAGCTAAGTTGAGGGGCATTTGAGTAATTTCCAGCTTTTGAGCTATTACAAGTAAAACTACTATAAACATTTATGTACAAGTTTATGAACATATGTTTTCAATTTCCTTCAGTAAATACTTAAGAATGAAATGACTAGATCAGGTGTTAGGTTTATGTTTAAAGAAACTGCCAGTTCAAAGCTTTCCTAGTACCACCAGTCAAATGGTTTTCCAAAGTGGTTGCACCAATTTTACCTTCCCACCAGCAGCACTTCTACATCCTGCCAACACTTGGTATGGTTAATCTTTTTAATATTAGCCATCCCAACAGGTGGGTGTTGATATCTCATTATGATTTTAGTTTGCCTTTCTCTAATGGCTAAAGATGTTGAACATCCATTCATATACTTTATTCTGGAGACTTTTTATCAGATACATGATTTGAAAATATGTTCTCTAAGTCTATAGCTTACCTTTTCTTTTTAACAGTGTCTTTTCAAGAACAGTAGTTTTAATTTCAATGGAGTGTAGCGTATCAGAAATTTTTAATGGATTTTATTTTGGTGTCATATCTAGGAAATCTTTGCCTAACCCACGGCCATCACTATTTTCCTCTATGTTTTCTTCCTTCTTAAAATCATATTCCTTCTTATACTTATCAAAACTCATACAGAACAGTGAGTTCTGGGCTGCAGAAGAGGATTGTTTTTTCTGCACCTATCTATGAGTCTTTCTCCAGAAGTTAAAAACACACACAATGCTGTATGTTTTCTTCTAGGTTTATAGTTTTAAGTTTTACATTTAGATCTTTAATCTGTTTTGAGTTACTTTTTTGTCTATAGGGTGAGCTACAAATTAAAATGCATTTTTATATGATTATGCAGCATAGTTTGCTGAAGACAAACGGTGGTAGAGTACTTGCTTAGCTACCATATACGATGTCCTGCGTTCAATCCCCAGTGCTGCAAATACTGTAAATTTAAAAACTTGTTTTAGCATCTATTGTTACTCCATGTATTCTGCCTATGTCTTCAAATGTCTAAACTCAAAACTAAAACAATTGGAAAATCATGCATCCTTTTGCCTTTTTGCACCTTATTAAAACCCACTTGCCTATATATGTGCGGCTCTCTTTCTAGACTCTTTACTTCGCTCCATTGATCTATTTGTCTTTATACCAATATCACGCCCTCTGGCTGTAGCTTTATAACAAACTTGAAATCAGATAGTGTTAGTTCTCCAACTTGTTCTTTATCAGTTATGTTGGGTGTTCTAGATCCTTTATATTTTCGTATGAATTTTAGAATCAGCTTGTTAGCTTCTAGAAAACTGTTGAGATGTTGGTAGTGATTGTACAGAATATGTAGATCTGGAGAAAACTGATAACATGTCTAGCCTGTAACTGACCCCTTGGGGAAGGTATACCTCTCCACTTAGGTCTTTTTAAATTGTTCTCAGCAATATTTTGTAGTTATCAGTGTACAGTTATCACATTTATTCCTAAATGCTTCATATTTTCTGTTATTGCAAGTGGTACTGTTTTTTTAAATTTCTATTTCTGATTATTCATTGCTAGCACAAATAAATACAATTGATTTTTGTATATTGATCTTGTCTCATAGTCATGATATGTTAACTACTTTTGTTAAATTCACTCATTAGTTTCAGTAGCTTTTACAAAGATTTCCATTGGATTTTCTACAATCCTGTTGTCTGACAACAAACTGTTTTACTTCTTGCTTCCTAATCTGTATGCCTTTAATTTACATTTCTGTGTTATTGCAATAGCTAGGAACTCCAGTATAGGAATGGTGAGCATGGACATACTTGTGTTTGATCTTAGTAAAAAGCATTTGGTTTATTTTCACCATTAAGCAGATGCTAGCTGGGAGATTTCAGGGATGCCCTCTATTAAGTTGAGAGTATCTCCTCCTCTTCCTGCTTTGCTGGGAACTTTTACCAGGAATGGATACTGGACTTGGTCAAATACCTTTTCTAGCTCAATTTTTTTCATTTTTAGTTTGATAATGTAGTTGATTACAATAGTTGTTTTCAAATATTAAACCAAACTTGCTTTGGTTTTAAAAAGGAAAGGAATTGTGCAGTTTTGAGATGTTAAAGATGGTATTTCCTCTTCTCAGAAACCACTCAAGCAAAGGTGAAAATAAGAAATGGAAAGGCAAATGCCACGTCTGACAAGAGCAGGAGAGAGAGAAATCCTAAACAAATTCGGTGGACATGATGAAAACAAAAGCAGTGTAAATTGAGTTTAAAATGGTATAAACACTTTGGAGATTTTTGTGCAGCACTTACTAAAGTTAAACATCTACAACCTTTGCAACCTAACTGTTCCACTGTATAGCAATGAGTGCATCTGACCACCAAAAGACTTGAACAAAATACTCATAAATGCTTTATTCATGATAGCTAAAATCTAAAAACAACTCAAATGTCCATCAACAGAATGAATAAATTGTTTCTTTACAGCTAATGGGATTCCATACACTAGTAAAAAGCAACAAACTATGGATAGATGCAACATGAGAAATGTGACAGAAGGAACCTGGAAAGAAGCCACACAGAAGAGTGCCTCTTGTATGATTTTATTCTGTATGTCTTCAAAAATAGGCAAATCACCAGTACCAGTGCCTCTCACTTGTAATCCTAGATACTTGGGAAGCTGAAATGGGGAGGACTGTGGTTTGAGGCCAGCTCAGGCAAATAGTTAGTGGGACCTCAATCCAAAATAACCAGCGGAAAAATGGACTGGAGGTGTGGCTCAAGCAGTACAGTGCCTGCTTTGCAAGTACAAAACCCTGAGGTGAAACCAGCCCCACCAAAAAAAAAAAACTATGGTGATAGAGATCAAATTAGTGATTGATAAACACTTTGGGGGAAGTATTGGTAAACAAGAGGCATAATGGACCTTTCAAGTATGATGGAAAGTTCTCTTATCTTTACCTGGGTGGTGGTTACATGAATGCACGCATGTACATACACTCAAGATTTGTGCATTTTAGCTGCATGTAAGAGGTATGCATGAATTATATGGATGCTTTCTTCCCAGGAATACAAGGATATCTTAATATGGAAACATAAAAATGATTTAATAAAAGAAACAAAATGTAATCCACTATACAAACAAAGCAGAACAACAATTAGTCAACATCCATTCATGATCATAATTGTTAGCAAACTATATAGGGAAAGGAAATTTTTTTTCTTTTTCTTTTTCGCAGCACTGGGGTTTGAACTCAGGGCCTCACACTTGTTAAGCAGGTGCTCTACCATTGAGCCATACCCCCATCCCTTTTTATTTTAGTTATTCTTTGAATAAGGTCTTGTATTTTTGCCCAGGCCAACAGGGACTGCAATCCTATTTATTCCTCCCATGTAGCTGGATGACAAGCATGCACCACTATGCCTAGCTTATTGGTGGAGATGGGGCTTTCACAAACTTTTTGCCCAGGTTGGCCTCAAACCATGATCTTCCCAATCTCTGCCTCCCTGTGTAGCTGCCTGTGTAGCCACTGTGCCAGGTTCACTGGAAAGGAATTTTCTGAATAAAGGCTATTAAACATTTTATAGTAACTACATAAATGTTAATAGTGGAAACTTAGTAGCAAGTCATTTTACTTCAGAATCCAATCATAAGTGACTAAGAATAACAATTCCATATGCCATTGTCTGGGAATCCAAGTGTGCACAACACAGTAAGATGAGGACCACATAGAAAGAGGCCCTATCTTGATAACATCTTTTAGATTGATGTGATTTCTGGTTTAGAGAACTGTAATTTTTATGTACTACAAATATTTTGCAAGTATACAATATCACACATCAATTTAAAAATTGGAATGGCTTTTAAGCCCCATTCATTAGGCTGAATAAAAAAGCCAGTTTAAAAAGAGTACCTACCTACTGAATGATTCCATTTGTATAAAATTCTTGAGAATGCGAACTGATTAGCACTTTGTTCAGAAACTTCCAGTTTACATCAAATATTCTGAAAAAATTCTAATTTTACTTCTAAAAGGATTTTTTTTCCTCCTGGAAAATAAAGTCTGATATCACATTTGAAGTTCTCATGAACCTTTTACTCCTTTTAGCAATATCTTAATATGGCAAAGGAGTGGGTACTGTATCCATTTTTGAAAAACAAGATTCAATCACAGCACTTGGAAGGCTGAAGCAGGAAGATTGCCCAAATTAGCCTGAGGTACCTTGTCTCAAATGAACAAAAACCCAAGATTCCATGAGAGGGAGTCAGTCAGTAAGATCATCTTATTGAATGATTTGCCAATGGTCAATGATGAGTGATTTTTAAGACAATGAAGTTTGAGCTCTGTCTTGCTTAACTAGTCAATAGTGGGCCTACATACTGGAGCAAAATAAAATTTTCATTATTTTTGCATCTCAAAACAAAGTCCAGGAAATAATTTAAATGCAAATGATGGTTCATAGAAGGCTATTTTTAAGTCTCTTATTTCCCTGTCATGACTGAATAGTGTGTAATAGAGGAGCCATTTTTAAAAATGTTTTGTAATATATGCTTATAAGACAACTGAAAAAATATACCTTATTTTTTTATTTATGATAAATTTTAAAGAGATTAAACTACTTCAGCAAATTTTACAGGCTGTGAGAAAATTAAGGACAAAAAGGAATAGAACATGGAAGGTTATGAAACCTCATAGCAAGTGATGTAAGGCACATAGAAAAATGGGGTGGAAATTAGAAATACCCCCAAAGGAAGAATGCAGGGGTATTGAGAACATTAAGCAGTCTCAAGGTTGTTGATAAGATCAAGAGTTCCAGAATCAGGATTTTGAGAAACAAGTAGAAAAGTCTTAGAAAGTCTGAGCAGGAAGGTGACAGGGAATCCTTGAAGAACAAGATGTCAAGCAATAGAGAAGGCCCAGTGAGGCTGAGTAACTCATGTTGCTTCTTCCTGAAAATCACTTCAGGTGTAATTTGTTCTAGCAACACTGAAAAGCCCCAGAATCAGAGTGTAAAAATGTCTGGACAGATGGACAGAGAAGGTTTTGAGAAGGCAATGCATAAGGGAATCACAAGGACTGGATTTTTGTTAGTGAAAAGAAAAATCAATTTTTGTAAAATGATCAAAACTCTTATCTATAAAAAAAAACTATCTTACATTTTTTGTGTCCCCTTCTATTTCTTGTTTATATCAAAGTCAAATGTGTTTGTTTCAGGTACTGTACTATGCTGGTGCCTTTGTACACCTGTCTCTTCCTTTGAAGGGCTTTATTAACTTACATTGTCTGTACCCCGTTCCTCGGCACCAGTGACTGTTAACCACTTCCCTTTGTTTGCATTTAGAAGAGTATACTGCTAGCCAGAATCAGTCATTTTCTGCTCTGGTATTTCTCTTTTTTGGGTGAGGCATTCATGTCCTTTTCAAGGTTTCATTAATAAGAACAGAAAGTTAATGCAACGTTCATGGAAAGAATTCTTTCCATCCATTCTACTTCAAGATTAGTTGCCTTACTTTTCTGCTCCCACATCACTCAGCCCTCACTGCTACACTCCACCTTCAACCCTTCCCCATATTCCACCTCTTATGCTCTTGGTTGGGCCAAGAATCCAGGATCAAGACTTGTCAAAGCTGAGATCTGTAGATCTGAATTCCCTCTGCTTTTAACTTCAGATGGAGTTTAGCACAGCTTCTCTGCCATCACCCCCACCTTTAGCTCCTTCTCCATCTCCCCCGTGTTTGCACATTACATCAAATAAGTAATGGGTTTCTAACTCATCTTCCATTTGGATTCAGGAGCTTCTTTAGTTCCAACCACTTAATGAGTGACTGTTATGTGCCAAGAATTATTTAAGATAATGTAGTGTCTTTAAATTTCTGGGACAGATGAATATTGAATGTAAACATGACTGCATGTAACTGGGAGATATAAATCAGAATTAGCCAGATCCAAAATTCCATATAAAATACTGACAATTTTGCCAGGCACAGTGACCTACACCTGTAATTGCAGCACTCATAAGGACCACGAGTTTGAGGACAGCCTGGGCTTCACAGTGAGTTCAAAGTCAGCTTGGGCTAAATAGCAAGACCATGTCTCAACTCCAGCCACCCAAAATACTGATAATTTCAACTAGGCCCTTGATTTTTCCCAATATCAAAGAACTGCTGACAACAGGGCAACCCTCTAGAGACTTTGTTAAGCATACGTGTACTGTGAAGGTTAAAATGAGTGCTAGGAAAGTATATTCAATGATTTCGAAATGACCAAAGGCCAAAGACTAAAGAGAGCCCAACCTCTTCAACTCTTAAGATCATGGTTTGGGAGATCCATTCTCTTACACAGGAATATGTCACTCTGTCCTTCCATGCCTTTATTGGTGACAGCAATGGACAAGAACAATGCTAGGCAGAGCAGACACCCTAGCCCAGCTCCTGGGGGTCTAGATAGGCCCTGCAGAGCCATTAGCACAACCAGCCCCAACCCATGATCCAATCTACCCAGGCCATGTCCCTGAATGGGCATGTCTCCGTTTGTCCAGTTTATATGTATGGATCAGTCTGTCTGAGTGTCTGAGCCGCTGCCTACAGGGTCCCCCCATCCTTGGCACATGATAGGGGCTCTTGGGAATACAGCGTGGCATCCCCCGGAGGACCACAGGGCTCCGGTGCTGACCATGGGAGACTGGGCCAGGGACTGGAGGTGGCAGGGGGCCAGGCACAAAGTTCACTCCAGGACCACATCCTACGAAAAAACCAGTCAATATCAGAGTAGGTTTCTGAGCAGGGTGAGCACAGCTCTGCCTTCAGGCAGCTCTGCTCCTCCAGAGTGTTTCTGTGGGCTTTGTTTTCCCCATCTGCAAAATGAGGACATACCTTCCCCTACCTCCAGACTGGGAAACCATGACAATCAATGAGCTGATTAATCAATGAGTCTACAAGTGCTGTTCTAGACTAAGGGACTGCTGAGACCAAATCCAATCCTGGGATACGAAGGGGCTCCCAACTCCTCTCAGTTCATCTGGGCACAGGAGGCTAGGCTGGGGGACATGCAAGGGGAGGCTGGGAAAAGTGTGAGGGAAGGCTGTAGAAGCACGTACCTAAGTTGGGTGGCATTGAGAAGTCTTCCATTGGATTATAATTGAAGAATTCATAGGGTGGGAAGGGCTGGTTTGGGAAAAAAGTGGAATCCTGGGGCAGGGGTGGGAACAAGGGAGGCGGTGAGGGCTGAGGAAGGGGGTAGGGAAAAGACATGGGAGGGGGCAAAGGAGAGGGTTGGGGCAAGGCCAGCTGTTCCTCGAAGTCTTGGGGCTGCCTATGGCTTCCCTGGAATGGATGATCCATCTCTGACCAGTCCTCAATCCATGGGTCTAGGAATGGGATGATTGTTTTAGGTGGGCCTGGAAGCCAGGTTGCCCTGAACTCTGGTTATTCACCTTCCAGCACTCTACTCCAACCTCTCTGAGAACAGGGCCACCAGCTGAAGCATGTTTCAGGTCAAGCTCAAGAGGTGTTCCTGCATTCTCCTCTCATAACTATCTGCGTCCTGACTTCATACTCCCCTCCTGAGCTTTATTTCCTTTGTTTGCTCAGTTCCTGTATCGCTATCTTTTTCTTCTCCCCAACTCCTCCTTACAAATAAATAAGCCATATATGAAGAACATGCTCTCCCTTTTCCTACTAGTCTCCCTTTCCTTCTAAACTGTCACAAGGAACATTTTGCCCCATTTCCATTCCTTCATCAGCGCTGTTTCTTTTGACCCCACTTAATGCCTCCAACACTTTTCCTACTACATGTTAACACTCACTGACAGATTTAACAAAGCCCTTTCTTCCTGACAGCCACATGACATGGCCAATAGAACTCTGTCCTTCCTAAAAGTGCTTGTACTCTCATCTCCTTTTGTTTCCCCATCAGCCCCTCTTCCCTACCAACCCAAACTGTGAACTTTGTTCTGCTTTCTCCTTCAAGGTTCACACTCATGCCCCCTGCTTCTATCTCTGCTGGGTACCACTGACTGTAAATCTATTCTCTATTTCCACATTTTTTCAAATATAGCTGCCCTAATCAAACTCACCAATTCATCCTCCCACCACAAATCAACTGTTCCTTTTGATGTCCTTAATTTCCATAATTCCTAATTAGATTCAAAAGGTCTGAGCCACCACAAACTAATCTTACAACCTTTAGAATTTCCCTTCCTTCGCTAGGACCAATTCTCTCATCTAAAAAATAAGGAAATGGAATCATTATACAACCCAAGTCTCTAATTCACCTCCTTGGTGCTCCAACTCCTGGCTGCTAAGTCCTACAGGTCTGCCTCTATGATGGTTCCAGCCTTTCTGTGCACCCCCTCCCCATATTAGTATAACAAATACCACTAATAAGACTCATGCCTCCAACTCAATGAACACTATCCTCCTGGCACTATGTACAGTACAATCGTGCTTGACACTGGGCTGTCAACAAGTGAGGCAGGAAATTTGTTCTTTGGGGGAATGATGCAGGGCAGAAGCAGACGTGTCAATAATCAGTCACCATGTACCCTTTGTGAGCAGGCAGGGCCTGGGAGGCTAACAAGGAAACAAATGTTCTGTAGCAGAGAATGTCACAGCTGAGGTGTTATAGGAGCAGGGCCCCCAAACAAGCAGGAGGGGTTCTCAGAAGCCTCCACCAATAACTAGAGGAGAGCAGTACTAAGCTGAGACCAGTGACCCTGGGACCTTAAGGCTGAGCTGAAGAGCCTATGAAATATTGTCTACTAAATCCATCACCATAAGACTGACCTTCTGTAAACCCTATAGCTCACGTCACATCTCTGCTCAACAAACTTCTATCCGACTATGCCATCCCATCACCCAGTCAATGGGCTTTCTTGCCTTTGCTATACTGCCTGGAGCACCTTTCCTCCATTTGTCTTCTCACCTCCCACACCCATGCCCAGCTAGAAGTAACCCCATTTCTTTCCTATTCATCTGATACTCTGCTGTATACAACCATTGCCTGCATAAGCTCCTTCATGTACACAGAGTGGAGTACATGGCTACACTGTAAACATCTGTAACTTGAACTAAAATGTTGCTGCTGTGATCTAACCATCCCCAGCGCATGAGGAAGGAGCACTCCTAAGGACCATCAACAGCTCTGCAAGGGACCCCCGACTCTCCACGAGTATCCCTGTTTTATTCCTTTCCTGAGTCTTGTGTTCTGAGGGCCCTGCCAGTATCACTTCCATCCCCACTATGTGGTAGGGCTCACCAGGGGAATAGTCCCGCCTGGGCAGTTCCACACCCCAGGCATCGGCCACGTGGGACAGAAGCAGGTGTGAGAGGTGGCGGTGTGCATGTTGGTCCCAGTGGACACCATCTCGATGACGATGCCGTACTGCATGCCGGAAATGAAAGTGCAGGTCCAGGACGTCGAAGCAGTGGTCCCCAGCCAGAATAGCACTGTAGAAGTTCCCCTCAACCACATCCCGCCGCAGAGAGCCTGCCAGGGGCTGGAGCTGATTGAGAAAGTGCAGCCTCAAACAGGGTTCTCCACCTACCAGCCAGCTGCCCCATCCCCTGTCTAGAAGGGTCCCAAACACTTGCCTCTGGTAGGAGGAAGCCCCCAGTGACACGCTCCCCCAGGGGCATTGCCATGTTCCACACCAGCAGACAGGAATCTGGCAACACCTGGTCCATGCGCACAAACACTCGTTTCAGGTTCTCTCGGTAGCTCTCCATTGAGCAGCGGCCATACCTGGTGGGTAACACATAGAGTGGGCAAGAGTACAGAGGTGGAAACCAAGTAGTATCTCCCTTTCCCTCATTCAAACCTGGAGAGATCCCAGAGGCAGGAATTGATGATCACCAGGTCTGGGGCAGGCCCATATGTCAGCTCCTCCAGGACATCCTCAAGGTACTCAGAATAAACGCGGGTGAGGAAGTAGAAGCGCACAAGGTGGTGGCCAGAAACTGAGCAGAACTGGCGGACCTCACGGTACTGTGTCCCGTTGTGCAGCTCACCCAGCTGGCCCCCAGCCACCAGCTGGTCCTGTTCAAAGCTCAGCTCCCCCTGCCCACCCCCCCCAATCCCGGCTGGTCAGACCCATGCCAGGGAAGTGGACCTTGCCAGGCCAGGGTCTGCACCCACCCACCACTGGCATGGCTGCCAAGCTTCCCTCACCTTGGCTTTCAACTGAGCAACTGTAAGCAGTGAGTCTTTCTGAAGCAGAAGCACTAGGTCCTTATACACAGCTCTCTGAACTGCAGGGAGACAGAGATCCTGAGGCTGGGGCAGATCTCATCCCATCCCAGCTCCTCCCAAGTCCAGGCCTCCTGTCTTGCCAGGACTGGGATGCCCAACACCAGCCCTGTAGAATGCAGACTTAGAGGCAGGAGAAAACGTGAGGTTAAAACACTCCAGCATTGCCTCTGTTCCTTCTAGCTGTGTCCCTCTTCATTAAGTATACAGTGACCCAAGACTATCTGCCAAGTCACCCAGGAGACACACAAAACAACCCACAGCTCCTTTTAGGGGAATTAGGAGAACGGTGAGGGAGAGAGAAGGATGGGCTAAAAAGTGCACAAGTTGCATCTGCCAGGACACCTGTGGAAGGTGTATGGAAAATAAAGAAAAAATCTAGTGGACTAAAGCAGACCACGGGGTGGACAGATCTGAGAAGGACACAGAGTGCAGATACAGACAGCAGGTGTGGGATTGAGAAGCGTCATCCTAGAGGGGCACTCACTGGAGTCCCCCAAGATGACCACGAACTTGTTGTGTAGCAGCTGCTGGACTTCCGAGGCCTGGAATTGGACCATGGCGCTTCGCAGCGGGCGGCGCAGCACCTCGTTTTCCAGACAGAAGACCATGCCGCCACCAACAACGACGGGCTGCGGGGAGAAGCTACTGAGCCGCTCGAGGGCGGGGACTCAGGGCAAGTCGGCTCCAGGGCCCTCCCCGGAATAAATGAGACCCGCGCCAGCCCTTCCCAGGTTGCTCAGAACGAGACGGAGGAGGTAACGGTTGCAGTGGGGAGGCCATGGTGGCGACGGCCTCGGTCACACCAAGCACCGGAGGCAGGGGGTCGCCTGGCCCGCAGGCCTCCAGGGCTCTGTGGCACTTCCCGCGCGGCGCCGCCCTGCGCCCCGCCACGTGCCCGCCGCCGTCCCGCGCATGCGCGCGCCCGCTCGCGCCAATTACCGAGTCTGGGGCTCCGCGCAATTCACCCGCGAGGAGGGCAGGCCCGCGCAGCGCGCCTCTCGCCCGCGGCGGGCTCGTGGTCAAGCCTCATGTCCCCGCACCCCGGGAGGGCAGTCGGTTCTGCAAAGCCTCAGCCCCGCAGAGCCCGTGCGCCCCGGCTAGCCGTCGGTGCGCAGCCCGACGCCTAGCGCTCTCCATGCGTGCGTCACGGTGGCCCCGACGGCGCCTCGGGCCTTGGCTCCCCGGGCGGCAAGGCTCACAGCTCCTACTTCCGGTCACCCATGTCCCGCCCTGCGCGACCCCTAATGCCGGAGGGGGTAGGAAAGTGGCGAGGCTGGCCGCTGTGGGGTGTAGGGACCAGAGCCAGGCCCACCCGGGCGGGCGCGCAGCCCGGGCGCGGGCGGGGTATACGGCAATAGCCAAGTACGGCTGCCCACAGTGGTGATGGCAGCGGCGGTGGCCTCGGCACGTGACTCGGATGGGCGGAAGCGGAAGTGCCGGCCTGGAGCCCGCGCTAGGCGAGTGTATCCTCGAAGCTGCCCAGCAGCCTCCTGCCAGCCATGGACTGCTACACCGCGAACTGGAACCCGCTTGGGGACTCTGCCTTTTACCGGTGAGCTGTCCCCGCCCTCCCGCCCACGGCTCCGCTTACCCCGCTCGCGTCTCCGGGCGGAGCCGGCGGTGCTCGCCCCCGTCACTACGGACGCTGGGGTCCGCCCTGCGGCGGCTCTCCCGGAGCGTCTGCTAATTTAGCACAGGGCCGCCTGTAGGCAGGGAGCCGGGCCTTCTCATGCTCCAGAAAAGGAAACTGAGGCAGGCGCGGTGGCCACCTTCGAAGCCCAGGTCTGTCGGCCTCCGGAAGGATGCTCAGATCACGTTTAGGGAGGCCGCCCGCGGTGACAGCCAGTGCCCAGTCTTCTGCCGGAAAGTGCTGCTGAAGTCAGACCACAGGGGCGCTCGGAGGGGGGCGGGATTGCACGGCGGGCGGGGTGACGGTGCTGACCAAGGCGAGTCGTCAGTGGATCTTGGGGGTGCACGAGTGAGGACCCTGGGATTAGGGGTAACCCTCCCATGGGAGTTGTAGTGTCTTAAACCACGAATCTTTGTAAGGTCTAAGCGGATCATATCATTACCCTTATACGGATTTTTTCAGTGACTTCCCTTCCTTGTAAGATAAAGAAAGTAAGTACTAACTCCTTGTGGGACGACTATCTGCCCACGATTGTCTTTCCAACCTCATCTGCCTCTCTCTTACCCAAATCCGGGTAATTCCAGGGCCCCAAGGCACTGGATATTTCATGGCTTTCTGTGTTTGTAGAGGCCTGCAGTTCCTTTTGGGACACTGCTGTTACCGTCTTTATCACACTGAAGAATTCTTGCTCATCTTTCAGAACTTAGTTCAATCGTTCTTTCTAGAACCCTTCCTGGTCTTTCTCCAATAGAATCCCTTGGGCCTCACAGGTTCCAGTACTAGCGTCTGTTATGTGTGGCACAGAAGGGCAATATTTGTATGTGTTTCTTCTGGTAAACCAAGTTCCTTGGGAGCATGTGTCTTGCATTTCTTTATCTCCAAAGCATGTGTAGAACAGTGCTTGCTACCTAGTAGTTGCCCAATAAAAATTTTAAAGAATGTTTTATTTATTGCACCTTAAGATCACAGAGGTATTACATTTGGGCCATTTTTCAATGGGAGACATTCCTTTCTGCCAATGAAACTATGTACCATGTTCATTCTTGTATTCAAACTTTTAAATGGAATTTTTTATTCACAATGTAATACATTTCCTACACAGAAATGCCTTGTGGCAGTTTTTAGAGCTCTGTTGCGTCTATTTATTTACAATTCTACTCTTTTAGAAATAATGCCTCTACAATATGAAACAATGATTTCAACCGTGGAAAGGGAGAAGGAATATCAACTGACAAAGGTAGCCATATCATTTACTGTTCGCACATCAGTTAGCTGACACAGCATTCACTTTTAAAAATATTAACCCTTGCTACTTTTGAAAATACGTGTTGCCTACTCAGACTTGTTAAGTCAAATCGTATGCTAGACAGTGACCTCATTACCACAGAGCTCCTGTTTATCATATCAAGTTTTAGCTTTGTGGATACACCAATAAAATTTTAACCAGGTTTCTATGGCTTCACCTATAATCCTAAACGAGGGAGGCTGAGATTGTGAGAATTGTGGTTGAGGCCAGGTCAGGCAAAGAGTTCTTAAGACCCCCTCCTGAACCAATAGCTGAGTGCAGTTGTGCATCTCTGTCATCCCAGCTATGGCGGAGATTGAGATATGGAGGATCATGGTTCCAGGCCCAGGCCAGCCCTGGCAAAAACGTTCACAAGACCCCATCTCAAGAGAAAAAAAGCTGGGTGTGTGGCTCATACCTGGCATCTCAGCTACAGTGGGAAGCATAAAATAGGAGGATCATGGTCCAAGCCAGCCTAGACAAAAAAATTAGACCTTGCCTCCAAAATAATCAGAGTAAAAAGGGCTGGAGACGTAGCTCAAGTGGCAGAGCACCTGTCTCTCCTGCATGAAGCCTCGAGTTCAAACCCCAGTTCTGCCAAAAAACAATATTTTTTAAAAAAGAATGTGAGTGTTGATTGCCATAGGCCCAGACCTGAGTGGCTAGCCTGCCCTTACGAGTGCTGTACTACCAGAAAGGACTGGGATCTAAGCTTTGTTGTGGAGCATACTTATGTTCTAAGTTACTAACATTGATACTTCTTTATCAGGTAGATGATATGCTAAGTTCTTTATGGGTATTAACTTCATTAAGCCTCAGAACCCTGTAAGGTAGATAATTAGCCCCATCTACTGATGAGGAAGGGGAGGGAGACAGACCAAGTTACATAGACTCAGTTGCACATTTGGTAAGTGGTGGACTCTAGTTCTAGACTCTGCTAAAGCATAGAATTTAAAAAAAAAAAAGGAAAATATAGGAGCATGTTCTAGGTTTTCCACCAGAGTGAAAATGCTTTAAGGGCAAATACTTGATTTTGTTCATATGTGTACATAGCTGGGACTTAACCCACGTTCTAGTAAATGAATGAGTGATAAACAGATGAGGGACATTACTTTTTGAGTTCTAACTGCAGGATAGGATTCTTTGACATTGGAAGTACTCTCCAGTTCTTTCAGAACTCTCTGAAAACAAGGTAGGAAATGGTGACTAGAGGTATACCTATTTTTATCCTAAAAAGTACAACTTGAGAACAGGGTGCCAGTGACTCACACCTGTAATCCTAGCTACTTGGGAGGCTAAAATGGGAATGAAGAACATATGTAAAGGTCCTGAGGCAGGAAGAACTAAGGCACTACTGTTGATCTGAAGAGGGCCAGTGGGTCTGTGGTGCCATAGGCAAGAAGGGTAGGACATGAGATGAGGTTGATGTCCTTCGTCAGGGGTCACACCCTGCAAGGACTTGTAAATCACCTTTATTTGAAAAACACTGGGAAGTTTAGATCAAGGGATCCTAAAGAAAGGATTGATGTGATTGGATTTGCAGGGTGTGAGGAATATTATGTGTTAAAGTTCTTTAGGGGGAACAGATTGGAAGGGGCAAGCAAGAATGGAAGTAAGAAGATTGGTGGAATAGGCCATTGTGGTGAGCACTGGGTTAGTGATGGTGGAGGTGGAAAAAGCCAGTCTGAGAGATTCAGCAGGTGAAAAAGAAGGAGCTCCTAATGATTGCACTTGGTGCAATCAAGGATGACAGGTTTTTTCGCTGAAAATCATGAGAAAGGAACAGTGAGCTTGGCAGAACAAAGGGTGGCTTTGGTTTTGAACACATTGAGTTTTAGGCACTCTAGAAACATCCTTATGGAAAAAGGAGAGTGAAACACCCTGAAACTATTCTTAGAAGGGAGGGAGATTCTTTTAGTACTGTGGTTGTGCTTTGTTTTGCTTTTCTGCATAAATGAACATTTTTTAAAGTGTAGTTAAATTGTATACATACCATAAAATTTATCATCGTAACCATTTTTGACTGTACCATTCAATAGTGTTAGGTATGTTGATAGTATTTTGCACTACTTTTTAAAACTTTTTCATTTTGTAGAACTGAAATCCTATACCCATTAAATAACAGCTCCCAATTTTTCCCATCCCCTCAGCCCATGGCAGCCATAATTCTATTTTCTGTCTCTATGAATTTGACTAGATACTTCATATAAATGGAATCATATAACATTTGTGTTTTGGGGACTGGCCTATTTCACTTAACATGATATCCTCAAAGTTCATTCATTTTATAGCAGAAGTCATCATGCCCTTTTTAGGGCTGAATGATACTCCATTGTGTGTACATACCACATTTTCCTTATCTCCTTTTTCATCATTATGTTGGTTATGGAGAATAATGCTGCCATAAACATGGATGTACAAACCTGTTTAATAGGGCTAGGCATGTATGTAGCTCCATGGTAGAGTCTGTGTTTAGCATGTGGGAGGCCCTGGGTTTGATCCCTAGCATCACACATACCAAAAAAAAATCTCTTTCAGATTTTGTTCCTGCTTTCAGTTCTTTTGGGTATACCCAGAAGAATCATAGTGGAATTCTGTCAGTTTTTTTGAGTGGCTGCCATGCTATTTTCCACAGCAGCTGCTGCACTGTTCTAGATTCCTACCAACAGTGCCCAAGAGTTCCTTAATAACACTTTGTTTTGAAACAGGATGGAGGTGAGGGATTTCAGGAATGACAGTGGGCTAGAGCCTGAGGATTTGGGAATACTGGAATATTCCCTAAGGTTAGACTTGATGTGTACCTTCCTCTGCAGGGCGCTATTCCCAGAGTCTGTTTCACACAGGGCTCTTTTCACATTGTGGTGGACCAAGCTCCAACAGCTCAATGTATAGCTGCAGGAATTTTTCACTGTTTTCTTCAGGGCTGGAATTGAGGGTACCAGAACTGCCAGGTATAACCTTGGCATTAGAGTCTAAGGTTCGTTTATTGAGATTTCCATTTCTAGGATGTAGGAGTGAAGGAGAAAGATATATCATCCTTCAGCATCGAAAGTCTGGGACATCCTTACAAACTCTGAACCTTAGGTTTTTCTGAGAGGCTGCCCTTCCAGTTGTCCTTCACTCTACTCATCCATATTCCAGACCACTTTCGAGACCCAGCTTGAGTCATGGTCCCAAAGAAGGCTGCTTTACCTCAAAGGCTTTAGTTGGTGATCCATGCATTGTTGCTCTTCACTCCTTGACCCTTATTCCTGAATTCACTTCAAGGCTCTTTTATGCCTGGCTCTGCCTCCTTGCTTCCTGGTCTGTGTTGCTGCAAACCTCCTGGACCATAACTCAGACTGATTAGAGGTTCTGGCCCATAGCCTCCTAGGCATCCCACTTCTTGCCACCTTCCAGAGTGATTTAAATGGCTGCTAGTTTCATAGTTCCATGACCTCTACTCAAGTGATTTTACCCACCATAACCATGCCTTCCCTGAGTCCCACCCAACTCCTGTTCTCATTCATAACTGCTCTGCCACTGAAGTGACAAGTTCAGGCAGCCCCTCTCAGACCATACACTCCTTCCTGCAGTGATATTCTAAAACCTGATATACCTGCCCTATAACTTCACTGGGTCTCCATCTATGGAGCCCTCTTGTCCATGTGTAGAACCCCCATCTATAGATGCTTCCCTCCCTGTTCAGCCGGGAGGACAGCCAGGTCAGTCACTTCAGTTTCATTCTTGCCCTTTCTTTAACAACCTTCCTCCTTTGTCCTGTGTTTGCAGTGGCTTGTGTAGAACCACTCCTCTATGCATCAGCCTCTCACCATCCCTGTACCTGTACCCAGGCTGCAGTGTGCTGCCCTGATGGTCACACAGAGGGAAGGTTGGGACTACTACAGAAGCTGGGGCACAATTTCAACTGAGCTCCCACAATCCTGTTTTGTTGCATCATCCTACACTTACCACAAGGGCTCTGCTTGTAAAACATTACATGATGAAACAACTGAACAGTTAAAACACTTTAGGAACATTGAAAATTAGTCTCCTTGCCCCTGCCTCCCAACAGATGATTCCACCTTGAACTTCCCAGAGAACTGAAAGTCAACACATGGAAAGGCATTGGGTTCCCCTGACCAAACCTGCTCTTTCCTGATCCACTGAGGAAATGGGCCCCTGTGCATCCTGTCTCCCTGCCTTCTCAGACACCATATACCATTCTTACTCCCTCCCCCCAGCCACTGTTTTTCCAGCTACTGTCCAGGGCTCCTTGATAACAGGATCACTTGAGATGCTGGATACATACAGCAGAATCCTAGGCCTGGTCTAACCCATTTTATCTGGGGTGAAGCTTAAAAATTTGATCTATATTTCAATAAGCATGTAGGCATTTCCTTGCTGCAGGTAAAGACCACTGATCTACATTGCTTTCTACCATCTCTATTCCAAAGTGCTCTCTGTCAGATTTCAAGTATAATCAAATCTCCCATTCTAAAAAAGAAGAGTGCCAAGTGTGATGGTACACACCTGTAATCCCAGTACCTGGGAGACTGAGGCAGAAGAATCACAAGTTCAAAGCCCAGCTCACTATATGGTGAGTTTGAAGCCAACTTGGGCTACACAGTGAGACCCTGTCTCAAAAAAAAGAAAGAAAGAAAGAAAGCTGGGCATGTTGGCCCATGCCTGTAATCCCAGCTATTCAGGAGGCAGATATTGGGAGAATTGCCATTTGAGGCCAGCCCAGGCAAAAAGTTAGCAAGATCCCATCTCAGCTGATAAACTGGGCATGGTGATACATGCCTGTGGTCCCAGCTATGTTAGAGGGGTGAATAGAAGAATTGCGGTCCAGGCTAACCCTAGGCAAAAATCCTAAAAATCCTAAAATTCTGAAAAATCCTAAAGCAAAAAAGGCTGAGGGTGTGGCTCAAGTGGTGGAGCACTTTCTGTAGGGTAAGTGTGAGGCCCTGGGTTCAAACCCCCATACCAGCAAATAAATAAGTAAATGGGTTTATCTGTAGTTCTCTCCTTGCCCCATCTTCCTTCTACCTGTCCTTATAGGTACTTGCTTCCCTTTTCTCACTTCTCATTGACCACTTCCTCTGGTCTGACCACTCGGTTCTTAGTGGTATCCTTCACTGTAGTGGACACACTTCAGCTCTCTTCAGAACTTGACTACCTGCAGAATTGGCCAGAACTGATCCACAGTCACTACGGAAGTGGGAAGCAGCCCTCCTGGGCACAGATGGGACTCACATGAGCCACAGCTGGTGGTCAGGTACATGGACTTGCCATCAACTAGGACCAGAAGTGGGAGCAGGAGAACTGAAGCATGCAATGGCGGGAACCACAGATAGGCGGACACTAGTCCAGGCTAAGGCTGTGAGGTCAAGAGATTATGTGTTATGGACATGTTACTGGGCGGAGTACCACCAGCTGTCCTCAAACCCACTCTACCCACAGATTCTGCAGCAGGATGGTCTCTTCTTCCTACAGCTTAACATCCAGCCCACTGCAGAATATGTATTGAAGGGTGAATTTGGAGCAGAGACGATAAATTGGTAACAGACACAATCTACCCTTTGAAAACTCAGCTTTCACCTGCAGCCTTGTACACACTCATGAACTCCTTTATAACGATAAACAACTCTGCATTTCTGCCTATTTCTGCTTGCATTGCTATCCTTATAAGAACTACTCTTTCCCAAAATGAGAAGACATGCAATCTTTACAGTCATTGTATCCATCACTGTATTAACTACTCCTCAATTTGAGTCACTGAATATTTTATTACCTAAAAAAAAACTGTAAAGTTAACCTCCAATAAGTATATAAAATAACAAAAAGAGAGACTATAATGGCTAATATATATATGTGTGTGTGTGTGTGTGTGTGTATGTGTGTGTGTGTATATATATACGCGCATATATACACACACATATATATAAAACAAGTATAGAAAAAATATAGAATTTTTCTCTTATTTCTGTAATTGGTCACAAGATCATAGTTCTTGCCTATAGCTTCCTTCTTCAACTGCATGTTGCATGTTTCTCTTGCCCTCAGCCAGAATCTCCACTGCTGGGTATTCTTAACCTAGTAGAGTGACCCAATCCTTCATCTTCATTGACCTTTACTGATGGGTCTGGAAATACTAACACATGCTCCAGAGGATTCCCTGGATTTCACACACAGTCTTCCTTGCTTCCCTTATATAGCAGCAACTTGATTTTCTCTTTACAAGCAGAAAAATCACATCAGTTCAGCCAATAGATAAACCCTGTGTGTGTGTGTGTGTGTGTGTGTGTGTGTGTGTGTGTGTGTGTGTGTGTGTTACTAGGGTTTGAAGTAGGGCTTCATGCTTGCTAGGCAGGTGCTCTACCACTTGAGTCACTCTGCTAACCCAATAAACCCGATTTTTTATGCCTGTTGGCTCAGTGGCATAAGAGCCCAAAATGGCAAGGTAGCACTCATCTTCTAATTCAGTAAATCCATTGTTGTGTCTCATCATGGAATCATTCCTTCTTGGAGACTTAGCTCTTCAGGCCAACAGATTTCAAAGTTCCTGGGATAAAAGCAATATTTTTATAACATGGTTATTAGGTGTAGTAGTGACAGAAACTACTCCCACTTCTACCCTTTGATTCCAGGTTCTATGTACTCTAACTGTGGAGAAGACACTACTGTGTAATAGTCTCTGATTCAAAGCATGAGATAGAACCCCATCCTTTTAAGGGTGTTGACTCCCAACTGGTGATATAGCTGAGTTGTTAGTTAATTTAGATGTTATGGTTTAAATATGAAATATCCCCCATAGAATCATGTATTGGAAGCTTGGTTGATAGCTAATGGGCTGACCTAATCAATGGTTTAATCCATTGATGGATTCAAATTTTCAATAGGCTGTTGGAAGATAGTGGAACTGTAGAAGGTGGAGTCTAGTTGTAGGAAGTAGGTCACTGGGTGCATGCCCTAAAAAGATATATATTGTGTCTGGCCCTTTAGATCTCTTCTCTCTGCTTCCTGGCTGCCATGAAGTGAGCAATCCATGCCACACATTCCTGCCACTGTGATATTCTGCCTTGCTTCAGGCCCAAAGCTATGGATCCAGCTGATCTTCAACTGAAATTGCAAAGCTACATAAGTCTTTTCTCCTTTAAGGTGTTTCTCTCAGGTATTTGTCAAAGCAATGAAAAATTTAACACTAGGCCCTCGTAGGTGATGAAATATATGATAAAATCAGTTGGTTCCATGGTCCTGAGCCCACTGCTGCACTGTCTTTGCTGTGAAATGATGTCTGTGATTACATTCAGTGCTTTGCAGAATGCCACAATAGTGGATGAAGCATTCTATGAATCCACAGATGGTGATGCTGGCAAACACAATACAGGCAGGAAAGGCAACTCTACCCAGAACATGTGTCTTCTAATGAGTACAAATCTTTGGCTTCATAATGGAAGAAGTCCAGTATAATCACCTTGGATGTTGGTCCTTCTGGGAAAAGTGCTATATTTGGGTCCTGTATTAAGCATTCAGCAGTGTTAGCCAGGCCAGCCTTGGATATAGGAGGCTCCAAGACATCTTCCACAAATGAGGTTAACACAAGGTATTCAAACTGAGGAAGCTATTATCTCAGACAGGAAAGCAAGCTACTTCCACCAGTGAAAATTAGGGGTCGAAAATTGTCAGTTTTGGGGCTAGTGGTGTGGCTCATGTGGTAGAGCACCTGCCTAGCAAGCACAAAGCCCAGAGTTCAAACCCTAGTACTGCAAAAAAAAAAAAAAAAATTGTTTTTAAATTGTGTTTCATCTGGTCCTAATTATGTACCATTCAGCTTTCAGGATCTCATTGTTTCCTGATCAGTACCTAAACTTTCACATGAGAAATGACATGTTTGTGAATTTAATTGTTGTAATACAACAACCCACTCAATTAAATTTTATGCTTGATTTTCACCAATAGCAGCATAAGTGTAGCTGCAAGAAATAAGAGGTTATTAAGGCTGTTATAGAAGCTTTCTGCTTCTCAGTCACATGAACTGAAAATTAATGGACCTGAACTTGTCATTTAAGTATTCAAGGGCATTTAAAATAATACATCACACCATTACTGCCAGACAATCACATATAGAAGTTACTTCCAAAGCACATCTCATTTGGCTTTTTATCACAATAAATTTAGGCTCGATTGGTAGTGATGCTACTGCATATAAAGGGGTACAAGTATCCATTTCCCATTGGTATAGGGCTCAACACCGAACCAATCCCCAAACCTGTCTTCAGTGCTCTACCTCCTGGGACCACTGTTTGTACCAAGTCTTTAACAGTCTGGGTCTAGTCAAGAGATTTACATTGGAAAAGTTAATATATGGAATTATTAAATTGATTTAAAAGTATAAGATATAAGAAAATCTTACATGATAGCCTAGAAATGAGGGAGCGAACCCAAGGAATGGCTAACTTGGAAGGGAGAGAAGTTCACTGGTTTGTTCAGGCCAGAGCTGGTCCCCATTATCAGACAAGCAAGAAGCAACCCTCTGGGGTACAGGAGGCAGGGGATGCATGTAAACCATAACTGGTGGCCTGAGGTGTGGACATGTAGTGAAAGCTAGGGTGCGGGTGCACATAGGGAGCTGAAACACAGTGTCCATAAGGCAGCCACACCTGCTGACTGGATGTACAAATGTGTAAAGAGAGTTAGTGGAAATACGCTAGTATTCAGGTAGGGTGCAGCTAATGGCCAGGCATCTTGGTGTGCAGTGGAATTGGTGGCTTGGTGTAGGCAGGAATCCTGGAGTGCATTGTTCAGAGAGCCAGAAGAAAGTGATCCTGGCAGGGTTTTCCTGACACATGATGAGGAGGCAGTGCACCACCAGGTGTCGTCACACCATTGCTGCTGGCTGACAGCCACCACTAGCAGCAGCAGGAAGGCTGGTCCTCATACAGTGTTCCTCCAGTGCCCTCTCCTGAGAAAGCCTAGCATCATGTTCACAGTGCAGGAGAAAGACTTGGAAGATTGCTTATCAGAACACTTAACTAAAGGGTGAATTTGAGCTGAAGGATAATCAGTTGATAACTAGTATGTGTGTTATATATTTTCCCAGCAGATCTATATGAATATTTTCTCATCAGATTTTAACCTAGTGATTTTAGTAACAAAATGTTAAATGCATATGGGATTGTAAGAATTCAAAATTTCAAAAAAATTCATACATCATCAAGGTGTATAATATAATCTCTCTGTATGCCTCCCTATCCACCACCCTCCCCAAAGATAACCACTGTCTCTGGCTTTGTGTGGAAGCCTCTAAACATTTTTCTATGTATTTGCACATAAATGTGATCATATGTAAATATGCTTGTCAAAAGCATGTCCTCAGTTCCATTACATAAATAGACTCATGTGGTTCATGTTGAGCTACAGCTTACTTGTTTTGTTTACTTAAGACATTGTAGGAAACAACAACAACAACAAAAAATTGTTGCCAGACACCGGTGGTTCATGCCAGTAGTCCTAGCTGCTCAGGAAGCAGAGATCAGGAGGATCGAGGTTCAAAGCCAACCCAAGCAAATAGTTCAAGAGACCCTATCTTGAAAATACCCGTCATGAAAGAAGGCTAATGGAGTGGCTCAAAGTGAAGGCCCTGAGTTCAAGCCCCGGTACCACAAAAAAAAAAAAAAACTGTAGAGGTCATTTTGTGTCAGTACCCACACCATCATATTAATGGTCACAGGATATTCTCCAGAATGGGCATACTGTAGTTTATTTAACTAGTCCTGTTTTGGTGAACATTTAAAGAAAGTGTATTTCTTCTTTGTGAATTCTGAGTTTTGTGCTATGCCAAGAAATTCTTCTACATTGAGATTGTAAAAATATCCAAGGGTTTTTTTTTTTTTTTTTTTTTTTGCAGCACTGGGGTTTGAACTCAGGGCTTGCTAGTGATGCTCTTACCACTTCAGCCACTCCTCCAGTCCTTTCATGTGTTGGGTTTTTTGAGATAGAGTCTTGGGAACTATTTGCCCCCTGGGCTGGCTTTGAACCACTATCCTCCTGATCACTGCTTCCTGAGTAGCTAGGATTACAGGTGTGAGCCTCCAGCACTGGACCCAAGATACTTTTTCAGATATGGCTTTTTTTTTTTTCATAACACTTAAATTTTGAATTCCATCTGGAAGATATTTTATTGTGGAGACTAAGTAATTAAACAGCATTTATGCGGTTCTTCCCTTATGGTCCATTGTCTTATTTCAAGTATCAATTTGTACCAATTTGAAATGCCATCTTTATTATATGCTCAATTCCAAGGTCTTCTTCTGAACACTGTTCTCTTCCATTGGTCGTCTTGCTTGTTCCTATGACAAACAATAGTTTAAATTAGCTTTAGTTTATAAAGTATCTAGTTCTTCATTGTTATCTAGTATATATCTGTTCTTATATTTTCAGAAATGTTCATAAAGGGCTGGCGGAGTGTCTCAGGTGGTAGAGCACCTGCCTAGCAAGCGTAAGGCTGATTTCAAACCCAGTATGGCCAAAAAAAAGTTCTTAAAGATTTTCCAGTAACCCCTGCCCCACCGCCACTACCATGAACTTTAGAATCAACTTAAACATTTCTGCAAAAAAAAGGTTGGGATTTTTATCAGAATTCCTGTGCATTTCTATAGATCATTGTATTTCTATATGTAGAAGACAGAATATTTCTCCATGTCTTCTACATTCTTGAGGAAACTTTGGTATGATTTTGTAAAAATTTTCACCAGGTTTATTTTTAGGCATCTTAAAATTTTTATTGCTCTCATGATTAGGACCTGATAAAAGTTATATTTCTCTCACTTTTAAAAAAGTTTCTTGTAGAAAATAGATTAATATTTGTTGATCATCCTACTAAGCTCTTTTACTCAATATTCCATGGACTGCTTTAGATTTTTTTCTTTTTGGTGGTACTGGAGTTTGAACTCAGGAATTTATGCTTGCTAGACCTTTTTGTGGGTTTTGAGAAGTATTTGCCCAGGGCTGGCTTTGAACCACTATTCTTCTGATCTCTCCCTCCTGAATAGCTAGTAAAGTACCCAGCTGCTTTAAAGTTTTTAATTACTTGCAAACACAGGTTGAGTACCCCTATCCAAAATGTTTGGGCCAAGAAGTATTTTAGACTTCAAAGTTCAGATTAGATTCAGAGTTCGGGTTTTAAAATATTTGCATAGACTTCACTAGGTAAGCAACCCTAATCTGGAAATCCAATATCTAAAATGATCCAAAATCTGAAACAACACTCAAAAAGACATGGAGATTTCAAAGCATTTCAGATTTTGGATTTCACATTATGGATGCTCAGCCTATACTAACAGGTTTGCTCCTTCTCCATAATATAAACATCTATTAAAAAATTATTTTGGTTAGACCCCAAAAATGATGTCACATGGTTGGTAATGGTGGGCATCTTCCTGATCATTAATTGGAAATTCACTGAAACAGTACTAACCCAAACACCCTCCTTATCTTAAAAACTGTCTTCTCTTGGTGTCCTGGAATATTGCCCACTCTTTCTCTGCCTTTGCCCCACCCCCAGGCATCAAATGATGGCATACATCAGGCCCTCTACTCCAGCTTCTCACAGCACACCCTTAGTGATCTACACACATCTCAGATTGCAGGTGTCTCGTGCCTCAGATTGCAGGTGTCTCGTGCTTGCTTGTGATTTTGGTATCTCCCTCAAGCCAAGCATTCACAGGCTGACATCAACCAAGATTCTCTCCCCAACCCATCTCATTGAAGAGCTCCTCTTCGATATCTTTCAGGCTCTGCTAACTTTGTTCCTCCAAAACTGATTTTGTCACTAAACATAGCTGGATCCCAGGTTGTAAAATTAATCAAGCTTATAGCCCTATTCGTTAAGAACCAGAACTAGAAAAAGGTCTTCCTGCTTTGAGAGACTTTCTGTGAGGGTCTTATTTCTTGCTAATAATCAGCTTGAGCCAGCCATCTCACTCATCCTATCTCAGTTTGTGCCTTGAATACCAGCCACACAGTCTGCCTGTCTCAGGAGCTCCTTCCAATCTTGGACACTTGCCCCAAAAGCCACATCCTTCCCTGCCAACGCTCTGCTTCCCCACCTGCTATCCCTAGGCCTGCACATGGTCAGTTTCTAGTCATCATCCCCCTCTTTGTCTCTAGTGGGGTGGGGCACTCCTCCAATGCCCTATAGAAGATAGGGGGAAGCTTTAGGGATTCCTCTGGGGCTTACTCTGTCTGGATGCAGGGCCATGAGGAAGCTAATCTTCTGGTCTCTGTGTGGCAGGAAATATGAATTATACAGCATGGACTGGGACCTGAAGGAGGAACTCAGGGATTGCCTAGTAGCTGCTGCACCCTATGGGGGTCCCATTGGTAAGATGCCCTTCCACCACTATGGACTCTTAGACACTGGATGAACTCAAGGTCTTTCACTCCTGGGGGGTTTGCTGTCAGATTGTTCTCTGCTAACTCACCCCAATGAGAGGCTTTTAATTCTGGCCCTTATGAGGCCTACCTCATGTAGGGTAGGCTCGAGAAGCTAGTCCATGAGGCCTACCTCACATGGGATGTGAGGGTCTAGGATAGAAGTGTCTTCTCAAACTACAGCACTACTGAGGAACCCTTGGAAGAAAGAGAAAGCTGCCAGTGTGAGGCCAGTACTTGAGATCTACTCTGCTTCAGGCATGCCTCTGGCCAGCCTGCTGGTGAGCACCCCAGACTGTCCCTAGGGCCATGTTCTGGGCAGGGCTTCCTTATTCCAAAGATAGCCTCAGGAACCTCTCTCCTCTGCAGTGGAAGAGTGGGCCTGTGGTGTCCCTAGGATGGTCAGCTGAGGAGGAGCTGCTCTGCGTACAGGAAGATGGTGCAGTACTGGTTTATGGGCTTTATGGTGACTTCCGGAGACACTTCAGCATGGGCAATGTAGGGGCCACTGGGGGCTGGGGAAGAGGATAGAGTTTATGACCCTTTGGATTCCCTGACCCATGGTCTTTTCCCAGGAAGTGCTCCAGAACCGGGTTCTAGATGCCAGGATCTTTCACACTGAGTTTGGTTCTGGAGTGGCTATTCTCACAGGGGCCCATCGCTTTACCCTGAGTGCCAATGTGGGTGACCTCAAACTCCGCCGGATGCCAGAGGTACCAGGTGAGCCTGGACACCCTCCAGTCTTCCCCTGCCACCCCCTGAGATAACCACAGATGTGCCTCCAGACTGTGTGACCACCAGAGGCAGAAGCTTGGCCATCCTGAGGTTGTCCCTTTCCCTGGTTGTAGGTCTGCAAAGTGCACCCTCATGCTGGACCACTCTGTGCCAGGACCGAGTGGCACATATTCTTCTGGCCGTGGGGCCCGATCTTTACCTCCTAGACCATGCGGCCTGCTCTGCAGTGGTGAGAGCCTGTGTGGAATGAAAATGGAGGACTGGGGAAAGCAGTGGGAAGGCTCTGAGAAGTCAATCTATCTGATATCTTCTGTGGATATGCCTCAGACACCCCCTGGCCTAGCCCCAGAAGTGAACTGCTTCCTGCAGATGGCTGTCTCCTTCACCTACCGACATCTGGCACTCTTCACAGACACGGGTTACATCTGGATGGGGACAGCATCACTAAAGGTGTGATCCTGAGACAATGGGTGCCATGCCTTGTTCAGAGAAGATCTGTTGGTTAGGGAAGGGGCTTTTCAACCAAATTGGTGACTGCTAAGGCAGGGTCATGACATGCCCACACCCTTTTAGGAGAAGCTGTGTGAGTTCAACTGCAACATCCGGGCACCTCCAAAGCAGATGGTCTGGTAAGGATAAGGGAGTTCTTTGGGGGTGGGATATACCCTTGATTCCTGGCACACCTTGGTTCATCCTAATGGCCAACCCAAGTGGAGCTTGGATCTGTCCTCTGCCAGTGCACACTTAAATGAAATCATTATCCTCTGTGGGCCACCACTGCCCTTGGGAGCTGGCAGCCACAGGGGTGAGAGAGAAGCAAACAGGTCAGTGTGTGGCCAGAGGAATGGGATAAGGGGCACAAGCATGTGTAGGGCTATCCCAAGGGAAAGGGAGGTGAGCAGTGATGTATGAGACATGGCTGTGGGCCTGCTGTTGCATGAGTGTCCCAGACATATGTGTGGTCCTGCCTGCAGGTGCAGCCGTCCTCGAAGTAAGGAGAGGGCTGTTGTGGTGGCCTGGGAAAGACGGCTGATGGTGGTGGGTGATGCACCTGAGAGCATCCAGTATCCTTGGAGGGCTGCATGTGTGGGGTGGGAGGGGGAAGGGGAATGGGGGTCACCTGCCTTACCCTATCTTTGGATGCTCTTGGAAGCCTTGACTAAGCTCAGGTTTGTGCTAGACGAGGACTCTTACCTGGTGCCTGAGCTCGATGGGGTACGCATTTTCTCCCGTAGCACCCATGAGTTCCTGCACGAGGTTCCAGGTGAGGCCCTCACAAGGACGCTGTAACCCAGGGCAGGGCTTCTACCTTACTCCCCCACCACCACACTGCCCAGAGCATGGCCCAAAGCAGAATCTGGGTGTTGAGGTAGGGACTAAGGGTGTTCTCTCCTGCTCCACTCACCAACTTCCTCCCTCAGTGGCCAGTGAGGAGATATTCAAAATTGCCTCAATGGCCCCTGGAGCACTGCTGTTGGAGGCCCAGAAGGAGTATGAGGTAAATCCCTGGACTTCTTCCCAGGCCCCAAGATGCTTTCCTCTTTCTCCTTCCCCTAATTGGCCCAGTCCCCTGTCCCTGCCTGGGCATGTGTGGGTTCAACCAGGTGCTACCTGTCAAGAAAGGAGTTCATGCAAGATACTGGCCTGGGCTGGGGAAGGCTAATCTAGGTGGACTGACAGGATACAGATTCTTATTTATGGTGATGGGAAAAGCAGGGTGTCCCCGCTGTCCCTAGCCAGGCACAGTTGAAGTGTCAAAGCCCCCCACAGACAATTGTTGGTAGCTCAGGTGAGTCGAATAGGGACACTAGTGAGGGTATTGGTCTCCAGCCTGTGACGTTCCTCCAAAATAGCCCATTTGAAATACAGCCTAGAGTTGGCTTGGGACCCAAAATGGGGTATCCTCTTTCATGATGTTTCATCTTTGGGTCCCTCCCTGCAGAAAGAGAGCCAGAAGGCTGATGAGTACCTACGGGAGATCCAGGAGCTGGGACAGCTGACCCAGGCCGTGCAGCAGTGCATCGAGGCTGCAGGACACGAGCATTGGCCAGACATGCAGAAGAGTCTGCTTAGGGTTGGCCTAGAGGGGGTTCTGGGAGAGGGTATGCTGGGAAGAGGGTGGGCTAGGCAGTAAGAGTAGCTCTTTTCCTTTGCCCTCTTACTCTTTTCAGGCAGCCTCCTTCGGAAAGTGTTTCCTCGACAGATTTCCACCTGACAGCTTTGTGCACATGTGCCAGGACCTGCGTGTGCTCAATGCCGTTCGGGACTACCACATTGGAATCCCTCTTACCTACAGCCAGTATCCCCATGCATACCAATCAGGCATTTACAGCTGGGGGTGATGGGAAGGGATTGGTGATGTGGCCTGCAGGTGTTTGGCAAATAGGTTTATCCTCAGCTGAATCCTTAACCAAGGAAAATAACAGATATAAACAGCTTACCATCCAGGTGCTGCTGGACAGGTACAGCAAGCCTAGGGGTGCTATAGGAGGGATAGAGGTGGGTGGCCACTACAGCCTTTGGTGGGGTCTATGGTCACTGCTCCTGGCACACCTTTTTAGGATTTGGGAGGTCTGAGACATAGTCTAGGACCCCTCTTCCCCCTCTGTATGTCCCACTTCACCCATTGTGCCCTTTATCCCTTTCTGCCAGGCTTGTGTTACGGAGACTTTACCCGCTGGCTATCCAGATATGCGAATACCTGCGCCTTCCTGAAGTACAGGGTGTCAGCAGGATCCTGGCCCACTGGGCCTGCTACAAGGCAAGGATGTAGGATGAGTCCAGGGGCATTAAGTTAATTTTAGGACCTGGTGAGGGATAGGAAATGCCAAGTGTGGAAGTGAAGGGTAGGTTCTAATCAAGGGCTTATGGGAGTATCTTGGAAGTGGGGTATCCTTTGTCATAATGCTCATGACATCCAGAGATTAGGTAACACTCCCAACACACTTTGCAGGTTCAACAGAAGGATGTGTCAGATGAGGATGTTGCGCGGGCCATTAATCAGAAGCTGGGGGACACACCTGGTGTCTCATATTCCGACATTGCTGCACGGGCCTATGGCTGTGGCCGCACAGAGCTGGCCATCAAGGTGTGGGCACACAGACCTCCCCAAATGCTCTGATGTGAGTGATCAAGGCCTTTTTGCCAACTCCTCCTCCCTGTGCCTTCCTCCCCACCCCACAGCTGCTGGAGTATGAGCCACGCTCAGGGGAGCAAGTGCCCCTTCTCCTAAAGATGAAGAGGAGCAAACTAGCTCTAAGCAAGGCCATCGAGAGTGGGGACACTGACCTGGGTAAGCAGGGTTTGGGCTAGAGCCACTCACAGACCTCAGGCTGAGCAAGGTTTGGCTGGAGGCCCCACTCACCTTACATTTCACAGTGTTTACAGTGTTGCTGCACCTGAAGAATGAGCTGAACCGAGGAGACTTTTTCATGACTCTCCGGAACCAGCCCATGGCCCTGAGTTTGTACCGACAGGTGTGGTGGTGGGGAGCAGGGGGAGAGATGGAGTCTCCTGAGCCCTTGAGATGATCCTAACTGATTATCTGTCCATAACCCAGTTTTGTAAGCATCAGGAGTTAGAGACGCTGAAGGACCTTTATAATCAGGATGACAACCACCAGGAGTTGGGCAGCTTCCACATCCGAGCCAGCTATGCTGCAGAAGAGGTCTGAGGTCCATGGGGTGGGTAGGGCCTATGGACTGGGGCTGTTCCATTTGAGAATTTAGGCTTTTGTACTTGGTACATACCCCATCTGGTCCCCACTGTTGAGGGAGAGTCTGAGAAGACATGAGGCTAGGACAAGTGCTGGTCTCAGAAGAGCTAGCTATCCCTCTAGAATACTAGAGCCAGGCCCCTAGCGGATAAGGCTGACTCTGACAACTTAGGGCACAAGGATCATCAGAGAGAAGAGTATCACAGGGGTGGGAGGGCCAGGGCCCTGTGTACTGTGAACTCAAGCCCCCTTGTCTTTGTAGCGTATCGAAGGACGAGTAGCAGCACTGCAGACAGCAGCTGACGCGTTCTACAAGGCCAAAAATGAGTTTGCAGCCAAGGTTTGGCTAGCCCTTTTCTAACAGCCTTCTGACATTCCTTCCTGAACTTCCCTCCTTATCCCACTCATCCCCACCTGCCTCATCCTGGTCCTCAGGCCACAGAGGATCAAATGAGGCTCCTACGGCTGCAGCGGCGTCTAGAAGATGAGCTGGGGAGCCAGTTCCTAGACCTGTCTCTCCATGACACAGTTACCACCCTCATCCTTGGTGGCCACAACAAGCGTGCTGAGCAGCTGGCTCGTGACTTCCGAATCCCTGACAAGAGGTAGGTGAGGCCCTGGGCTGTGTGTGGTCCTAGAACCACCTGCCTCTCCTGCAGCTCCTCCAAGTCCATCTTCCCTGTAGGCTCTGGTGGCTGAAGCTGACTGCCCTGGCAGATCTGGAAGACTGGGAGGAGCTGGAGAAGTTTTCTAAGAGCAAGAAATCACCCATTGGTTACCTGGTGAGGCAGGGGGACAGGCAGGGAAACAGGCAGGACGGCCCATTCATGCTTCTGTTCCACTGTCCCATGTCTTTAGCCAGTGCCTCCTGTGTCCAAGAGAATGTGGGCAGATATGTATGTGTTGGGTGCCCTGGAGAATGGGCCCAAGGCAGTTGCTGAGCTACAGAGACACCACGTGCTACCATGTACCTGAGGGAAAATCCTACTTTAGTTGGGGGCAGAAAGGACAGAGAGGATACATTGTGAGGTAGTGGGGGTTTTCCCTGTGGCATGTGGTTCAGAGGTGTGGAGAGCAGGTCTCATTATGGCAGCCATGAGAGAAAACACAGGACCTGACAGGGCAGGTGGCAGTAAATGCCTGTCTTTTGCTGGTAGTGGTAGATGTTGGAGAAGTGTGAAAATAACTGGTTCCAAGGCTGCAACGGATCTTTGGTTTTGGTTTAGGTTGTTTGTGCTCTAAGAATGTGGCGATCACAACTATCTTGTGCAAATGGGGAGGGGACTGTATCTACTGACTGGTACAAAATATGTACAAAATGCATATGGATATGTGCATTTGTTCTTAAGAGAGAAGACAGGGACTATGCTTTGTCTTCTCTTTCCTCCCCTTCCCTCTCTTGCAAAGCCCTTCGTGGAGATCTGCATGAAACAGCACAATAAATATGAGGCCAAGAAGTATGCTTCCCGTGTGGGTCCTGAGCAAAAGGTCAAGGCTTTGCTCCTCGTTGGGTATGTCAAATGAGGGCCCTGTAGGTATGAGGTGGCTAAGCCAGTGGGCTGATAAGAGGCAAGGTAAGTGCCCTTGGGCAACGCCAACACCATCTCCTCTCCTGCTCAAACCACAGGGATGTGGCTCAGGCTGCAGACGTGGCCATCGAGCACCGCAATGAGGCTGAGCTCAGCCTCGTATTGTCCCACTGCACTGGAGCCACGGATGGGGCTACAGCTGAAAAGATTCAGCGGGCCAGAGCACAAGCACAGAAGAAATGAAGAGCTTCTCCTAGAGCTTTAGAGGGAAATCTTCTCTTAGACCCTGGACTTGGCAGAAAGGGCACTTTATCTACCTTCTCCCCATACAGCAAAGCTAAGAAGCGGAGTGCTGTCGGGGGGAACAGCTTGTAAATAAAGTTGGAATAGTTCAGAGTACTTGTTTTATGTAACTGTAGCCCAGGATAAGCAAGCTTGGGGCAGAATCATCTAGACACTACAGCAAAAACTCCCTGTATTTGATTGTGTTGGGACTAGAGATAAAGGCTTAAAAGAGAGGCCAGTCTGCATCCACATAGTTTTCAAAGGAAATCTCCCACAAGAGGCTCTCTCACAGCCCCTAGGGAGATTATGGAGAGAGATGGCATAAAACTTAAGCACCCAGTCTGAGAAGCCATACTGAAAAGCATTACATGTATGTGCACACATTCATGAGAACTATGCTAAACACTGCCATTATTTCGTTTATCACTCATGACAGTTCTGTGAGATAGGTAGCATCACTTCTTTACAGAAGAGGATATTGAAGACCAAGGAGATTGGTAATAGCAAATATGTGGCAAAACTGGGATTTGAAAGCCAGCTTAACTCCAAGTAGAACTGGAATCAGACCTGAGGCAAAGCCTTTGGTTTTTCCTGTAGTAAGAATTGGAGGACCAATAGGAGGCGTGTGATCATTCAGTTGTGGAGAGTTGAAAGGGAAACCTTTGGGAGTCCTTGCCTACTTCAGTCTGTACTCCAGTATATCATGGCACTCCTACCCAACACTGAGGGTACTTTTTCCCCCTCTTGTTGCCCTCCTTTTTCCAGCAGGACAGAGGAAGAAACCAAAGCCCAGAGGGAAAACAGGCCTCACTGGAGTTTCAGACCTTTTTCTCTATAACACTCCTAGGCTTTTTAAAAGTAAAAGACTCAGGGTCTGGTAAGATAGTTTTTTTCTTTTTTTTTTTCCATCTGATTTATAAATTAAAAAACCTCTAAGGGGATATAACTCAAATTGTGAAATAGCCATTTATTGTATTCATCATTTTATTTATTGTGGCACTGGGGCTTGAAGTCAGGGCCTAACACTTGCTTGGCAGGTGCTCTTACCACTTAAGCCACTCCACCAGCCCTTTTTTGATAGGTTTTTCAAGATAGGGTCTTGTGGACTATTTGCCTGGGGCTGGCTTCGAACCATGATCCTCCTGATCTCTGCTTCCTGAGTAGCTAGGAGGTGTAGGCCACCAGTGCCCTGCAATATACTCACCATTTATTATGTGGGTCAAGAATGTGTCTACTCACCAGGTACCAGTGGCTCATGCCTGTAATCTTAGCTACTCAGGGGCAAAGATCAGGAGGATCATGGTTTGAAGCCAGCCCCAGGCAAATAGTTCTTGAGACCCTATCTCAAAAAAATCCCATCACAAAAAAAAGGGCTGAAAGGAGTGGCTCAAAGAGTCAGAGTGCTCCTGCCTAGCAAGCATGAGGCCCTGAGTTCAAACCCCAGTGCAACCAAGAAAAAAGAATGTGTCTGCTCAACAATGTCTGGACTTCTGCTGGAAGACTTAAAGGCTAAGGATGACTTAACAGCTGGAGACTGAAATCACCTGGAGGCTTGCTCGCCTACATGTCTGGTTGAAGCTGGTTGTTGACCAAGACCTCGGGGGTTTAGACCAGGACACCTACAACCTGAGACACCTCACAATGTGGTGGCTGGGTCTCCAGAGGGAGACAGACAGAATCTGTTCTACCATTCTTAACCTAATTTTAGAAAACCCATGGTATTACACCTGTCATATTCTGTTCATCAAGACAGTCTCATAAACCCATATCACCAGTTTCAAGGTGAAATATTCTCATCCCTTGATAGGGAAGTAGCAAGATTTTAGAAAGACTGTGGTCAATTTTTGGAATCACAATATAGCACAACCTATCAGCCTTCTCTTTAGAACAAGGAAAGGATCCCCAATACTGGGCTCATCATTCTGGAATCTTTTTTCCTCCCCAATCTTGGCCCCATAATTCCTCACTATCCTGGTAACTCTTTAATGCCTTTTTTTTGGGGGGGAGGGGTGTACTGGCATTTGAACTCAGGACCTCCCACCTGCTGGGCAGATACCCTACCACTTGAGCCACATGCCCAGCCCTTTGTTGCTGTAGTTGTTTTTCAGGTAGATAACACATTTTTGTCCCTGGTTAGACCTTAATCCTCTTGGGACATCCCACATAGCTAGAATCATATTTGTGTACCACCACACCCAGCTTTTTTATTGAGATGGCGTCTTGCTTTTATCCCTGGCTGGCCTCCATTTTCTACCTTCCAAGTAGCTGGGATTATAGGCCTGAGCCACCCTGACTGGCTTTTTAAAAAGGTTTTCCTGAGCTGGTAGAGTGGCTAAGGTGGTAGAATGCCTGCCTCACAAGCATGAGGCCTGGAGTTCAAACCCCAGTACCACCAAATAAAGAAAAAGTCTCACAGCTTTTCTAGTTCTCAATAAAAAAAGGGTTACCCCACCACCTTAAAAAACCAACAGGTCCTCTGGAAGGTGAGACTTCGCCAGTGCTTTTAGAATGTTCCTACATCTCCAAAGTAACATACCACCTATTTCCTCATGTGCAATGCAATCATAAATATTATACACATGAAGTTTTAGACGTGAGAAATAACCTTTAACAACAGTGGCAAGTTTATATAGTGATTACAACTTCACGAAAAGTGTGTGGACATATGGAGAAGCATTGGAATTGTCCATGGGGAGTTATCTGAAAATTAAAGGCAGGGGCTAGAGATGTAGCTCAGTGGTAGAACACTTGTCTAGTGTGCCTAAGGCTTGGGTTTGATCCCCAGCACTACAAAAAAGAAGGGGAAAAAAGGCAGTTTTTTATAAAATTAATCACTAATTTTCCCCCAACACTTTATTATAAAAACTTTAATACATACAACCAAATTGAAAGGATTTTTACAGTGAATACCTGTGTAATCACTGGATTCTACTATTGATGTTATATTATACTTAATTTACCATATATCTATCCATTTATCTATTAATTAATCCATCTTTTTCTTTTTTTGGGGTGGGTCTGGATTTTGAACTCAGCTTTATGCTTGCAAAGCAGGGGCTCTACTGCTTGAACCACACCTGTAGTCCATTTTGCTCTGGTTATTTTGGAGATGGGGGTCTTGAAAATTATTTGCCAGGGCTGGCCTCAAACTGATCCTCCCAAGTATCTAGGATTGATTACAGGTGTGAGCCACCAGCACCCAGCTCCATCTTTCTTTTGATGCATTTCAGTGTAAGTGGCACGCTGGGTGTGGTGGTACACATCTGTAATTCCAGCACCCTGGAGGCTGAAGCAGGAGGATGAAGAATTTGAGGGCAACCTGGACTAGGTAGTAAGTTGCAGACTTCAGTACACCTCTCCCTAAATACTTCAGAATGCATTTTATTAACTATAGTTCATTATTTGGAGTTTTTTTTTAACTTTTCATGCAAAATATACATACAGTGAAATGCACAGATCCTAAGTGTACATTTGCTAGACTTTGGCCCATGCATACACCTATAAATAGTGGTATTAAAAATCAGAACTGAATGTAAGCTCCTGAGAGTAGAGGCCTCTTCTGTTTTATTCTCTGCTGTGTCCAGCACATGGTCTGCACTTAATAAGAATTTGTTGAGAGAATGACTCATTGTTCCATTTACTAGATGGGGAAAGGAGGCCTGGAGAGGGGAAGTGACTTGCCTAAAGAAACAGGACTCCTTTACTCCCATCCTCCACTCTCCTAGTCTTTTGCTCATGAACCCTGTGGCTTTTGGGGCACCTGTAGGGTGGCTGACAAGTGCCTGTTAGGTGTACTCCATGGGCTGGGACTAAAGCAGGACTCAAGCAAGAGGACCACAGCTGCCAGGCACTGGTGGCTTCATGCCCATAATCCTAGCTACTTGGGAGGCTGAGATCGAAGCCAGCCTGAGCAAATACTTTGCAAGACCCCATCTCCAAAATAACCAGAGAAAAATGGACTGGAGATGAGGCTCAAAAGGTAGAGCTCCTGCTTTCAAACCTCAGTCTCACCAACAACAAAAAAGGGGGGAAGGGGAGAGTGCTGCAGCCTTGCCTTGGGTGGGCCCTGGAAGCCTCCATCCTCTCCCTTCCTGTCAGTTCTTTTCCTCTCTCCCAGTACAGCCCTTGACTTTGCTAACAGGGAAGGGGGCTCTGGACACTCCTGGGAATCTAGTAGGATGGGAGACTAGGCAAGTCTCCACCAGTAGGCAGCTGAGGATGGGACTGTCCCCTCCCTATGGAAACTGTTCCATTGCTTACACTGAACCTCCCTTCCTACACTCTTAGGGTGGGTCCACCAACACCCTGCCTCTCCTTTTTCTGAAGTTCTGTCACCCCTGCACACACAGCACATAGGCTCATCACAGTGTGCCTGTCTCATGGAGAAAGAAGGAGCTTGCATTTCCTGAGAATGGGATACTTGCCAAGCTTTATATACCTGTAATTCTAAGTACAGCCCTGGGAGGTTCCAGGAAGACTAGCAGAAAGGGGCTCAGCCCCTGCAAGTTTTCCCAAGTGTGATCAGATTAGTTACGGGTCCTTCACATGTCTCAAGGATGACCACTTATCTTAATAGCTATTTTAATTATATTAAGTAAGTAGTATATAGACAAAACCTTTTATGACAATAGAAATTCAAATAAATAAAGGGACCAAAACAACAGTGTAGGTTAGATGTAGGTAGGGTAAAACTAAGCTGGTGGGGTTTAATCTGAGGCCATGGAGCTGCCCTCCTCACTACCCAGGTACTTCACAGTATTTTTAAGGATTTTTGCATACTTTGAGTTCCAGTGCAAAGCCAACTTTTCATTCGGTCACTTTTCCATTCTGTGTGCATTTCCATTCTGGATCGAGTTTGGACTTCCCAGGAAACGCTAATGTTGGGCATGTGGAAGGACCCGCCCTTGGCTGCCCCTGGGGTCTGACATTTAAGAGACTGGGCAGTGGCCTCTGAGCCTTTTGGGATGGAGTGTCTATCTGGCAGAGGCGCCTTGGGCTGGCCCTGCTCAGAGGCACAACTCCCACTCGAGTGATTTCCCTGCCAGCTCCCACTCAAGAAGGGATTTCCAAGCTAGGAAGGGGAAGGCCCGGTTGGGGCTCACAGCGATCCGTATTCCCAAACGTGCTTCTACATTTACTCACTCCACAAATACAGAAGAGGAGAGTTGCCTAGAGTTCTAAGTTGACGCCTCAGCAGCGGCCTGTGTAAGAGCTGATAGGGGCTCCTTTTGCGCAGAAATATTCCTATTGCACCCTCCCTTCCGTGTATCGTTACCTCTGGCCACAGACCCTTTCCCCGGTGCGCACCGAATGTGGGATGCTGCCGGCCGGTGATGGGGAAGGGAGCTCAGGGTTGATGGGCCTGGAAGAGAGGCTTGCTGCCACCCACTCAGGGTACCGCAGACTCCGAGTCTAGGATGAGGGGTCCCTCGAAACACCTCACAGATGATACCGTACAATCTGTCTCTTGCCTACGGACGCCTGGCCTCTTGCCTTTAGCGTCATCGAGCGTCCCAAGGACCCCTTTTGGGCCACACCCAGAAGTGTCTCACTCGCCACCTCGGTACGACGATTTAAATCCACTTTCAACCGCAGTCGCCCAGATCCTGCAGCACCCAAAGTGCTCCAAATGGAAACCCGCTGCCGCCGGACACACGGACAGATGGCTTCGGGGCGCCACGCGAGAGATGCGGTGCCCAGAGCTCCAGGAAGGGGGTGCGCACCCCACCCCTGGCGGAATATGTCTCCTGGTCGCCTCCGCGCTTTGATCCTCCCCCCCCCCCGCCCACCGCATAGCACCACGTGTGGTGCTTCCACCCAGTTCCGCGGCGAGTCAGGCCCACTGTGCGCATCTGGAAAGCCGGGGGAAATTTCTCCGGGGCTCGGGTGGAGATGGCTTGGGCTGGCTTGCTATAAGACGGCACCCATGGAACCAGACCCGTTCTAGGGACTCGGCAGGTTTCTCTCTCCCTGCAATGAGATGTTTCGTCCTTTACCCTGCAGCAATTGGGGTAAAGGACAAGGAGGAAGCCGAATGGGTCATGTTTGAAAGATGGCTTATGAGTTCCAGGCTATCCTGGTCGGTAGATATTGCTGTGGCTGGTGCCTGGCCTTAGTTTTAACATCTGTAAACAGGAATGAAAGTCCATGTCCAGGGGTCTGAGACTGTAGACAGGAAGACTTTGTGGCACCGGTGGCAGGCACTTCTGAGGTCCGGCTTCCCACAGGATTGGGAAAGTATCTTGCGCGGTCACTGTGAGTTCCGACTCCGCAACCCAGATGGCAGAGTGAACTAAACCAGGAGCTCAAGGGCGGGGCCCGGGAGGAGTGGAGACGCCCGTTCGGCATCGGCCAATCAGCGCCCGCTTCTGAACGGCCAATAAGGACGCGCCTTACAGCCAAGGCCTGTGGTAGGGAGCTAGGCTGCAGCGAGCGCGGCACTGACAGGGACGCGCGCGCGATCGAGCTCGGACCCCGGGTCAAGGCCGCCATCACCGCCGCTCGCTTAGTAGTCCCTCCGCCGCTTCCCCTCGCCATGGAGGCGAGGCCGCCGCCGCCGCCACGGGGCTTCGAGCCATGGGCCGGGCGGCGGCCCTGAGGGCGAGTGGCGGGCCGAGACATCGCCGCGGAACTGAGGCGGAGCTGCCGTCCCCGTCCCCAGAGGTCCCGCCCAGCGCCGGACTCAGTGAGTGCTCGCGACCGCCGCCGCCCGGGTGGGCTCCGGAAGGCGGGGCGGCTCCGGGAGCGGATGGGACAGATCCCCGGATCCCTCTTTTCCGGGTGGAGTCCCTCGGTTCTTGTGCAGTCGGATCCCGCATCCTTACGCGGTGTGGGGGGGAGGGGTCCCCGGAAACGTGCTGGATAGGGCGCCGACCCCTCTCCACTGCCCAGGAACTTTGCTTGCGTCCTCCTGGGCTCTGGCCAGGGCGCTGCCAGAGGAAACTTGAAGCAGCGAGGACAGCATTTGCCCAGCTCTATATAATGGGAGAAAAATTTCCCTTGTAGTGACCAACTCCTCCCACCCCTTAAAGCCCCTCCTGGCTCACCTCCCAGGCCCCTCTCTTTGCCGCCCACTCCCAACTGTTGAGGATGCTTTAGAAGGGAAATAGGGGATCAGAGCTGTCCAGAATTCAAAATGAGGCACTTGGGAATGCAGATTCCCTCCCTTTTTACTCTCAGTAAATAACAATTTTTAAATGCCTGGGCGGGGGGAGAATAAAACCTAGTTGCATTTCCTGGAAATAAAAATCGTAGTGGCAGAGCTGAGCCTAACGTTGAGGTTTTTTTGTCGTGTATGTGTGTGTGTTCAGTAATGATATTTGTAAGATAGGAAAGGAGGAATGTTGAAAACCCCCTTAGGCAGGGGAATGTCTGCAGAAACCTTTGGCTGGGATAGGGATTCCTGCTGGAAACCACTCACATCTCCCCCGAGATTGCTTCACTTACCACCTGCTAGCTATTGAGGCAGCCAGACAACCAAGATGGTGGGTGAGAGGAGGACTGAGTAGGAAAGGGCGAGCATCTTCCTGCCTGGCCACTCCTTTCAAAAATACAGATCTGATGCTGTCACTGTTTACTTAAAAATTCCCTCGCTTCCCTTTTCCCAAGGTGATGAATGAAGCCCAGAATGCCTTATCAGGTAGCAAATTTCCCTTGATGCTCTTGCTTCAACTTATTCTTTTACATTTAGCCTGATTCTTTAATTCTCCTTTCTTTCAACTCCTTGCCAAGACATTTGGAGCTGCTTGACTGTCCTTTTAGGGGAGAGGTTTGTTTTTTTTTTGTCTTTTTCTTTTTTGGTGCTGGGATCAAACCCAGGGCCTCACGCATGCTAGGCAAGCGCTGTACCACCGAGCTACATCCCAGCCCAGACTGTCCTTTTACATATTGGGAAGTTTTTGCTTTTTGTGTCCAACTTTCTCCTCCTTTTACCTGCCAGGCTCTACACCTTCCTTTAAACTCCCTCTCATGTGAAAAGCTCCTTGAGGACAGGAGCTGGCTGTGTCTTGTTTATCTTTCCATGCTGGAAGAATTCTTCCTAGTTGTCTTATTGCTCCTATCCACTTCCCAAGGAAATTTTTCAGGTGTTTCTCGAAGACCTGCTTGGAGTGCATGCCCAGGTCCTTTAGTACCTCTTGATTCCCCATCTCACCCAGCCCCTGCAAGTAGTCAGCAGGCATGAATTAGAAGGCCCCATATCCCGCTGGCTTCCAGTCTTCTTGACTGTCCCCAAAAGGCCAAAAGCCCCTTAGTTACTTTTCACTTTTCAGGTCCAAAGTAGCCTGACTGAAGTTCACTGTGAAACATAGTAGGATCCACAAG
The DNA here is from genome assembly GCF_047511655.1 of Castor canadensis. Classification (NCBI taxonomy): domain Eukaryota; kingdom Metazoa; phylum Chordata; class Mammalia; order Rodentia; family Castoridae; genus Castor; species Castor canadensis. Next base: position 153,334,977 of record NC_133390.1, on the reverse strand, counting down.
GCTGCTCACTAGGTACCTTTTTATCATATGGATAAATTACAGAATCAGAAAAGCAAACCCTTTGACTTTTAAGTGTATTCATGTGCCATCTATTTGCCAGATGAAGTGTTTGGTTAGAAAATAAAGATAGGAACTCACATCCTTAAATTTGAGGAGTTCAAAGACCAATGCAGGACAGGTGGACATAAATAATTACCTGGTGTGTTCTAGAGTAAGAATAATTGATAATATCTTATTTGCCTATGGCGAACAATATAAGTGCCTACATGAATTCTCTCATTTAGTCTTTTCAGTAGTCATATAAGGTCTTATTTCTACTCTACAGGGCTGGAAACTGAGGCCATACAGTGGGCAATGAGGTAACAGTCAGAATTTGAATTCTGGAAGTCTTATTTTCAGAACCTCTGCCAGGCTGGGCAGGGTGTACTCCCTCCTCAAGTGGTCTGGGAAAGCTTTCCTTGAAGAGGACTTTTGGGTTATGAAAGATGCATAGAAGTTGGTTTGTGATGGATAGCACACATAGGAAAGAGGGAGCAGCAAAAGCAGGCTTGAAAGTGGAAGGACCCAGGACCTCTGGGAGGTAGGAAGAGGTTAAACAACTAGACTGAGTAGGGGAAGAGGGGCAGGACCTTCAAACTGAGTAGGGTCAGTTTGAAGGGTTGAACATGCTGTGTTACTTTGGGGAGAGGAGAGCCACTGAAGGATTTCAAGAAGGTCAAGGACTTAGACTGGGAGTTGGAAAGGTTATTTGAGGGGCATAATGGGGCCAGATGCTGATACCTGTCAATTTAGTAGGCAGTGGCCAGGTTCCACAGAGGTAGAATCACATCCTTATAGCCCCAAAGAAAGATGTTTTCCTCCCTAGAAAGAAAGAATACTCAGTTTTGGGGGAAGATAATGCATTTGAGAGAAAAATTCCAGCAGTAGACTATGCAGAGAAAATAAGTCTCCCTCCTAACCCAACCCCAAATCTCCTGCCTCCTAACTCCTCCCCAAAGATGGTTGAAGTTTCCAGCTTCCACAGACACTTTTCTGATGGGCGCCAGTGGTTTACGTCTATAATCCTAGCTACTCTGGAGGCAGAGATCATAGAATCACGGTTTGAGGCCAGCCCGGGCAAATAGTTTGTGAGACCCTATCTTGGAAAAAAAAACACAGGAAAGGGCTGGTGGAGTGGCTCAAGGTATAGGCCCTGAGTTCAAACCCCAGCACCACGAACAAAACAGAACATAGACACTGTTCCTTTGTAAGCATGTGTCTACCTATTCTCCTCCCACTCTGGTACATACCAGCCACACCTTACTCTTTTAATTAACATATTTAGGAAATCATTCTATATTAGTACATGCAGAGTCGTTTATCTTTGAATTGACAATATTTTATTTCATTGTATGGCTATATTACAAAATAAGCTGTATGTACCTGTATGCAGGGCTATTGTATGTATTTGTAACTCGTCTTCAGGTTAAATATTTGTAGGTTTTTCTCTTACAGGAATACAGTGAATGTCCTTTGTACGTTCTTTGTTTTTTTCTCATGTCTCCAGTGATCTCATCAATGTAATTTTAGAAGTGGAACTACTAGGTCAAAGGATATGTGTGCATTTTTGATTTTTAGACATGTAACCAAATTTCCTCCCCTTTGAGGTAGTTGTTCCAATTTATCCTCTCTTTCAGAATGTGCTGGATGTTCTTCAGAATATCCAGCAGGATCACCTGGGATGCTTTTTCAGCTATCACATGTCTGCTTTTCTTCTCTTTTCCCATATGATTCTTACCTTTTTTTTTTTTTTTTCCTCCAGTTTTCATAGGTAGACAGAGACATTGAGGCTCAGAAGGATTCAAGCAACTTGTACTAGATCAGTGTGGGGTGGAGTGGTTTATTTTTTGCAGCTCTGGTATTTGTATTTGTCCAGTACCTTTCATGAAGGTACTCAGCATCAGTTTGTAAACATTGTTGCATTATTTTTCTCCATCTTCATGTGGAAAAATGAGTCCCAGGTTTGAGTTACAACCAGGAAGTTGGCCAAATATAGGATCTTATCTTTACTTCTAGTGATTAAATGTTTCCAAATTCAAAAGCTGAAGAAATGTTTTGTAAAAGTTATTTTTGTGCAATAAAAATAGAATAATTTGACCCAGACTTAATAAAATTGAGCAACAAACCTACAAATAATCCAACATTAAATTTTATTTTAATATATTTTAAATCCAATCCATTTGTGACATTGATTTTTATAGACGCAGTCCATATATACAGAATAGTTTTGAATATTTTTGAATTGAATAATACAAAATATTTTATATTTACTCATATGTCTTTGTATTTGTTTATTTAGGCAATACTGGGGCTTGAACTCAAGATCTCATACTTGGAGGGAGGGGGTGGGGGGTAGGGGGGGAGAAATGGCCCAAACAATATATGCATATGTGAATAAATGAATTAAAAAAAAAAAGATCTCATACTTGGTAGGTTGAGCCACTCTACCAGCCCTTTTTGTGTGTTTGGTATTTTAGAGAGAGTGTCTCAAGAACTATTTGTCCAGGCTGACCTCAAACTGCAGTCCTCCTGATCTCTGCCTTCTGAGTAGCTTGGACTACAGGCATGTACCACTGGCTCCCAGATTGTCTTTGATATGTCTTTTTGACATATATCTATCTATATCTATATAAATAGATATAGGTAGGTAGGTAGGTAGATAGATTTTTTTTTTCTGTGTGTGGAACTGGAAACTGGGTTCCAGCATGTCTTTGTTATTTTAAGCCACATTATAGTGTTCCATGTATCAGTAGTTGTAGTTTGTACAGTCTGGATTTTTCGCCCCTGTCCTTTTTACTATTATAAACCCAAACACCCATATTCAAGTACTTCTTTCTTTTGGATTATTTTCTTGGATCCTTACCCATCAAGTGGGCTCACTGAGTCAAAGGAATGAATAGTTCAGTGTGTTGAATTGCTACTTATAAAGGTTGAACATTTGTACAACATATGTAACCCTGTTTTCTGGCAACTCAGCCAGTGCTATCACAAACAAAACCAAATTTTGATTATTTTATTAATTTGAAAGAAATATAATGGTACCTTGAGTTATGTTTAATTTACTTTTTTTTTCTGGTACTGGGGTTTGAACTCAGGGCCTAGCACTTGCTAGGCAGGTACTCTACTGCTTGAGCCATGCCCCTAAGCCCTTATATTACTTTCTTTCTTTTTTTTTTTAATAAAATTTTTGTTAGGATATAGTCATTATGAGGGGGGATTCATAGTGTCAATTCCAGTTAGATTTATATTGTACGTTACTTACATTTTTTGACTAAGACAAATATTGTGAAAGTTCAGAATAGGATCATATCGATATGAAATCTAAGACTAGATGCTGGTCTATGGAATTTACCAGGCATTGGCCAGGAGCAGAGGATACCCCAGAGTAACATGGATATGATGTCTGTCCTCATGGCACATGTGGATTAGTGCAGTAGAGAGACATTAACCTCCTTATGGTAATTACAGATGTGATGGATATCAAAGTAGAAGAGTTGCGAGTCTTGGGAATGCCAGAGGTCAGCCACTAAACAACATTTGCAAAGGCCCTGAGCTGGGAAGGGATTTGGTAGCTCAGGGCAGTGCTTCTGTAACTTGAATGTGCACATGAACCATCTCAGACTTGTTAAAATGCCAAGTCCTGATTTAGTAGGTCTGGCGTGGGACTTGGGATTCTGCATTACTAACCACCTCCTGGGTGAGGCAGATGCTGCTGATGGGTGGATCACACTTGGCAGAGCAAGCCCTAATTGAGTGCTTAGTAAGCACCTGAAGCTGGGGACCATGGCGAGCAGGAAGTGGCAGGTGGCTTGTTGTGACTTCATAGTCATAATTCTCTGTCTTGGCTGCCTTTTAGATTCACCTGGGATGCAAGTGCCTTGCCCTGGTGCATTTTTATTTAATTGGTCTTGGGTAGGACCTGAGAATGTTTATATGTATTTTAATTCCCTGGGTGATAGTAATGTGAAGTCAGGGTTGAGAACCACTACACTGGAAAGAGGCAGAGGACAGAGTCAAGGGTCCTATATGGATTTTGTTTTGAAGATAGAGCTAAGCCATTGAAGGATTTTAAGCAGAAAAGTGATTTGCAATTGTAAAAGTTCACTGTGGTCTCATTCTAGAGCAGTAGTTTTCACAATGAGGTAGAAAAGATGATTTCATCAGAGTGCTGTAAGAAAATTTAGAACTTTTTGTTGTTTTTATTTTTAAAAATAGGATAAAACATTTATTTAGGGATTGTCACTAGCATCTTCTTGGGTGTGTAGGTCACACAGTGTTAATATGGTAAGTATGGAATTTTGAGTTTCCTGAAGGAAGAAAGGTAATTCTGCAGTGAGCTGAGCCATATTCATCCATTCAGTGGATTGTAACATGTTATTAATAGTTTACATTATCCAGTTTTCACTAAACTGAGCTTTTTAAAATGGACCTGCAGGGAAAGCAGCGATTGAAGAAAATACTTACAATGCAGAAGCAAACATACAAGATGGCAGAGTGGACACTTACCCTACTTCTATTTTGAACTATGGGTGAGCTATTAAATCAGTTCTCATTAAAATGGAATGTATCAAGCTTATATAAAATATAGATCTACCTGGGTGTTGGTGCCTCACACCTGTAAGCTTAGCTACTTGGGAGGCTGAGATTGGGAGAATTGAGGGTCAAGGCCAGCCAGGGCAAATAGCTCACAAGACTCCATCTCCAAACTAACCAGAGCAAAATGGACTAGAGGTGTGGCTCAAGAAGTAGAGTGCCTGCTTTGCAAGTGTGAAGCCCTGAATTCAAATCTTATCCCACCAAAAATAAAAGTAATATGTGTGTATATATGTATATATACATATATGTATCTGTATTCTTTGTTATTAACAGAAATCTTGTTTTAAGAATATGTACAACCTTGAGATCATAAAATAAGGGGCTGGCTATCAGTAGTACCAAGAAATTAGAAAACTAAGAATCTGGAACATAAAGAGAATTTCTACCTTTCTTTTTCTTTTTTTTTTTTTAAACTCCTAGGGTTGGGGATTAAACCCAGGGCTTTGTGAATGGTAGACAAGTGTTCTGCCACTGACCCACACATCCAACCCCTGCTTTTTTTGGATGATGTTTAAAGTTATAGGTATTCGATCAAATGCTTTACATATTTTTAGTAATGTTAATGATAAAAATTTGTAGTTTGAGGTTTCTGGCTCTTACAAAAGACAAAAAGTCATATACCACTGGCAGGTTCATCCCCTAACCTCCAGGCCTGCTTAAACAAAAAGACGATAAAAAATAAGTAGAGCCAGCCGCTGGTGGCTCACTTCTGTAATTCTATCCTAGCTGCTCAGGAGGCAGAGATCAGGAGGATCACAGTTTAAAGATAACTTGAAAATGCCTAACACAAAAAAGGGCTGGCATAATGGTTCAAGCAGTAGAGGGTATGCCTGTCAAGAGTGAGGCCCTGAATTCAAATTCTAGTACCACAAAGATAAACAAAACAAAAACCCCAAAGCACATAGAAAATACTATATCAAGAAAGCAAAATGCATTCCTTTGTCAGCAAATATTGTTGGAAGATGCATGGAAAACATTGCTGAATAGGAAAACAGTTGATATTAGAACATAGTCAGGTATTGTAGCATGTACCTCTAACCCCAAATATTCTGGCAGAAGGATCCTAACTAGCCTTGGCAACATAGCAAGACCACATCAGTCAGTCACCCAATCAAATATTTTTGTAGTGTAGGAGGTTTGTTACACAATTATAAGCATCCAGGATTGGGTGGTTAGCTCAGAGGAAAGTGGTTGCTTAACATGCATGAGACCCTGGGTTTGAACATAGCACTAAATAGAAAAAAAGTCAAGTAACTTCTAGCCTTAATATTTCTTTCTCTTTCCCCCGCCCCAAAAGGATCTCTAACCCAGGCTGGCATCCAACTCTATTCTCCTGCCTCCTACACATGCTGGAATGTATAGGCATGCAGCACTACACCCAGCTGCATTTATTTTTGGTGGTGCTAGAATTTGAACTCAGGGCCTCAGCTTTGCTAGGCAGGCACTGTACTGCTTGAGCCACTATACGAGCCCTTTTTTGTGTTGTGTATTCTCGAAATAGGGTCTCCTGGACTATTTGCCTGGGATTGGCTTCAAACCTGATCTTTGCCTCCTGTGTAACTAGGGTTACATGTATGAGCCAACAGTGCCTGGGGTCTTTTTTAATAATTAAATTCAAAGAGAACCATTTTTGTGAGCTACTAGAAAAAAGTTGTATTGGAGAAGACATATTCTTAATTGTGAATGATTGACTTAAGAGCACATTCATTATCTTGTGGTAGAATTGTTGATGACTTACACATTTTTCTTTTTTTCTTTTTTCTTTTTTGTGGTACTGGGGCTTGAACTCAGGGCCTTCCTTGAGCCATTCCACCAGCTCTTATTTTTTTGTGGAGGGTTTTTCGAGATAGGGTTTTGTAGAACTGTTTGCCTGGGCCGACTTTGAACAATGATCCTCCTGAGTAGCTAGGATTACAGGCGTGAGACTCTGTCTTCATTTGTCTTTGAAAAAAAAAATGCCCACCGGGCTGATGGAGAGGCTCAAGCAGTAGAGTGCCTGCCTGGCAAGTGTGAGGCCCTGAGTTCAAATCCCAGTGCTGCCCAAAAGAAAACACAAAAATGCCAATTGAGGCTGGGGCTGGAAGTGTGGCTCAATCAGTAGAGTGCCTGCTTAGCGAGCACAAAGTCCTGAGTTCAAATTCTGGCACACCAAGAAAAAAAAAAAGCCAAGTTTTTTACTAGTCATGGTGCCACACATCTGGTAATCCCAGCACTCGAGAGACTGATGCAAGAGATTGAGAGTTCCAGGTCTGCCTGGGCTGTACAATGAGATTCTTGTCACAAAAACAAAACAGAACACAAAAAACAATAAGCCAACTTTTTGTGATAAGTATGGCCACCTGTCCCTTTAAGTAAGGGAGTTACTTTAATGGTGAGTGAAAAAGTAATTTTTTTTCCTTAGGAAGAAATGAACTATGGGAAACAATATTTTTTTCATTTTCTTCTAAAATAATAAGTTTTGCTGAGATAGTTTATATACCATAAAATTTTTAAAGTATATAACTCATTGACACTTTTGAAGGCAGTTACCATTACCTAATTTAAGGGCATTTTTATCACCCCCCAAAAGAAACCCTACACCCGAATTTTATGCAGCCATGAAGAAGAATGAAATGTTATCATTTGCTGGTAAATGGATGGAATTGGAGAACATCATTCTGACTGAGGTTAACCTGGCCCAAAAGACCAAAAATCATATGTTCTTCCTCATATGCAGACATTAGATCAAGGGCAAACACAACAAGAGGATTGAACTTTGATCACAAGATAAAAGCGAGAGCACACAAGGGAGATAGGAGGATAGGTAAGACACCTAAAAAATTAGTTAGCGTTTGTTGCCCTCAATGCAGAGAAACTAGATACCTTTATTTATTTATTTATTATTCATATGTGCATACAATGCTTGGGTCATTTCTCCCCCCTGCCCCCACCCCATCCCTTACCACCCACCCCGCCCCCTCCCTCTCCCCCCCCACCCCCTCAATACCCAGCATAAACTATTTTGCCCTTATTTCTAATTTTGTTGAAGAGAGAATATAAGCAATAATAGGAAGGAACAAGGGTTTTTGCTAGTTGAGATAAGGATAGCTATACAGGGAGTTGACTCACATTGATTTCCTGTGCATGTGTGTTACCTTCTAGGTTAATTCTTCTTGATCTAACCTTTTCTCTAGTTCTTGGTCCCCTTCTCCTATTGGCCTCAGTTGCTTTTAAGGTATCTGCTTTAGTTTCTCTGCATTGAGGGCAACAAATGCGCTCTAGTTTTTGAGGTGTCTTACCTATCCTCATACCTCCCTTGTGTGTTCTCGCTTTATCATGTGATCAATGTTCAATCCCCTTGTTGTGTTTGCCCTTGATCTAATATCCACATATGAGGGAGAACATACGATTTTTGGTTTTTTGAGCCAGGCTAACCTCACTCAGAATGATGTTCTCCAATTCCATCCATTTACCAGCGAATGATAACATTTCATTCTTCTTTATGGCTGCATAAAATTCCATTGTGTATAGATACCACATTTTCTTGATCCATTCGTCAGTAGAATCAGCATCTTGGCTGTTTCCATAACTTGGCTATTGTGAATAGTGCTGCAATAAACATGGGTGTGCAGGTGCCTCTGGAGTAACCTGTGTCACAGTCTTTTGGGTATATCCCCAAGAGTGGTATTGCTGGATCAAATGGTAGATAAATGTTTAGCTTTTTAAGTAGCCTCCAGATTTTTTTCCAGAGTGGTTGTACTAGTTTACATTCCGACCAACAGTGTAAGAGGGTTCTTTTTTCCCCGCATCCTGGCCACTACCTGTTGTTGGTGGTGTTCTAAAGCAGATACCTTAAAAGCAACTGAGGCCAATAGGAGAAGGGGACCAAGAACTAGAGAAAAGGTTAGTTCAAGAAGAATTAACCTAGAAGGTAACACACATGCACAGGAAATTAATGCGAGTAAACTCCCTGTATAGCTATCCTTATCTCAACTAGCAAAAACCCTTGTTCCTTCCTATTATTCCTTATACTCTCTCTTCAACAAAGTTAGAGATAAGGGCAAAATAGTTTCTGCTGGGTATCGAGGGGGTGGGTGGTAAGGGATGGGGTGGGGGTAGGGGGGAGAAATGACCCAAGCATTGTATGCACAAATGAATAATAAAAAAATTAAAAAAAAAAAGAAACCCTATACCCATTAGCCCTCCCTTCAACCCTTGGCAACCACTAATCTTTCTGTTCCTGTGGATTTGCCTCTTCTAGGTATTTCATATAAATGGAGTCATAAAATGCATGCTCTTTTGCAACTAACTTCTTTCAGTTAGCATGATGCCTTTGGGGTTCATTCATGTTTTACTGTGTTTACGTCCTCTTCTTTATGGACAAAAAATGTAATGTTTTATTACGTGTATGTACTATATTTTATTTTTCCATACATTAGCTGATGAACATTTGGGCTGTTTTCACTTTTTGGATATTTGAATAATACAGCTATGAATTCATATACAAATTTTTATGTGAATATGTTTATTTTCCTTGGGTATGTGCTTAGGAGGGGAATTGCTGGGTTAAATAATAACTCTAGCTGGGCACCAGTTGCTCACACCTGTAATCTTAGCTAGTCAGGAGGCAGAGATCAGGAGGATCACAGTTTGATGCCATCCCAGGCAAACAGTTCAAGAAACCCTGTATTGAAAAAACCTTCACAAAAAAAAGGGCTGATGGAGTGGCTCAAGGTGAAGGCCTTGAGTTCAAATCCCAGCACCACAAAATAATAATAATAATAACAACTCTTATTTTGCTTTCTGAGGAGCTGCCAAGCTGTTTTCAAAAGTGACTTTACCATTTTACATTCTCAGCTGCAGTGCATATGGGTTCCAGTTTCTCTACATCTTTGCACTCGTTATTCTTTGTCTTTTTGACAATACAGAATTTGAGCTCAGAGCTTTGTTTTTTCTACTTGAGCCACACCCCTAGCTCTTTCTGCTTTAGATTATTTTTCAGATACTGTCTTGAGGCCTGGATGGGCCTGGCAAGGAGGAGAACCGTGATCCTTCTACCTGTGTCTACTACGTAGCTGGGATTACAGATGTCTACTACCATACCCCACCTGATTATTGAGTTCTTTATTCATTATACATATAAGTCCCTTATCAGGTATTTGGTTTTTAAATAACTTCTCCCATTTGTGGGTTGTATGTTTAGGTTTTTGTCCACATATCCTCTTGGTTATGTCTAAGAGTAGAAATGCTGAGTCAAATGATAAACTGTTTAATTTATTGAGGAACTGCCCCATTTCCAAAGTTACTGAACCATTTGACAATCCCAGCAGCAATCTGAGAGTGTCTGTTTTTCCTTATCAACACTTACTATCTGTATTTTTAACTTTTAGCCATCTTAGTGGGTGTGAAGTGGAATTACCTTGTGATTTTTATTTGCAGGTCCCTAATGACTATCTATAGTGTTCTGTCTATAAAAATTCTCCTAATTTTACACACAAAAAAAACTTGCAAACAAGCTATGCATGGTGGTACATGCCTACAATCCCAGCACTCAGAAAGTGATGGTAGGAGGATTGAGGTGTTCAAGGCCAGTCTGAACTACATAGATCTTATCTCAAAAAAACCAAGGGCTGGATGTAGCTGAATGCTAAAGTTCTTGCCTAGCATGTATAAGGCCCTGGGTTCAATCCTCAGTACTGAAAAGAAATTAACAAAATAAACAAACCTTGCAAAAAAACCATAATTTTATAACCTGATAAAAATCTGCAAATATATTTCTTTTAAAAATTTCCAGATGAGCCTCCTGGTGCTTACTACAGTCTGTGTTCTTAACACTGATTGTATAGATAAAGAGGAGGGAAAGTAAATATACCCCATGTACACTTAAACTCAGGCCCTGTGCCTGGTCTGTATTATGAATGGGATGACATGGGGTGGGAGGAAAAAAAAATTCCAGATGATTAATGAAATCAAGAATGTAGGCATTGGTGATCATCAGTAGCTGTTAAAATCATTAGGGAACTTTATAATAGGGAGGTAAAACTGACAATCTTCTGATAATCATAACACCTCTAAAATTGGGACAACCAAACCTTTATTCCATCTGTGTGATACAATAGGAAGACCATAGCATCATTCATGAAATAGTCCTGCTCCCTCCTAACAAACCTGACTCTTACTGAGCTTCTAGATCTAACAGTTTACAGAATGTGATTGGCAAAATCAGAATATGAGAAATACTACAGGACAAATGAACCCAGTTCAAATAAATGTCAAGAAAAAGATATTAATGAGACTATTAGGAGTAATTTGAGTACCATTTGCATATTAGGTTATTTTAGATTAAATAAATTTAATTTTTGGGTATGATAGTATTGTTTTATTTTAAGAGAAATACTCCTTTCTTTTAGAGGTATGTACTGAAGTATTTATGAATGAAATGATGAGTGTTAAGTTGCTGGAGATTATAGATGAGAGAAGAAGTGCTATATGCTGGTAATTATTAAAGCTGAATAGTAGGTACATAAATGTTCGTTTGTAGTGTTCTCTCTACTATTGTGTATCTTTCATATTTCTATGGTAAAGCTTTTTTATTTTAGGAGAAGAAAGCAAAGATTTATTAGGATGTCATTGAATGGGGATAGAATGACTTGTAGCTATACAAAGGAGCATAGGGCTATAAAAGTTTTTTTAAAAATACTCCAATTGAAGAGTTTTATTGGAATTCATATCCATTTCTTAGAAATTAAAAAACTAACATCTTCCAATTAGTTTTTAACAGTAATTACATGGGTATTTGCTAGCCAGATTTATTTATTTATTTTTAAAATTTTGTAATGCTGGGAATCTTTTTTATTTGTATTTATTATTAGTTTTTTGACAGTACTGGTGTTTCAATTCAGGGCCTCACACTTGCTAGGCAGGCACTCTACTACTTGACCTACTCTGCCAGCCCTTTTTTGTGTTGTGTATTTTCAAGATAAGGGCTTGAGAACTATTTGCTCAGAACCATGATTCTCGGGATTTCTGCTTCCCAAGTAGCTAGGATTACAGGTGTGAGTCACAGGTACCCGACTATTTTTAAAATTTTTGCTGGCAAAATTTAAAGGAAAGTGTTTATAATTGGATGGTAGAAAAATAAATATCACACTTAATGAGCACAGCCATAGTGCTCCTTCCTTTTGGATCATGCTTCTTTTTGGTTATGATAGCCATTAAAATCAAACATTGACTTGAAATTAGACCTTTGAACTGCTCTATACAAGTATTAAATGAAATTTTTCAGGCTGGGGACATAGCGCAGTAGTAGAGCACTTGACTAGCATGTTTAAGGCTCTGAATCCAGTCCCCAATACTGCAAAAACAAAGAAACAAATAATAAAAATCCCCGAGAATTTTCAGTCATGAGAAATACTTAATCATGCAGCCTTTTTTTTTTTTTTTTTTGGTGGTACTGAAGTTTGGATCAGGGCCTTATGCTTACTAGGCAGGTGCTCTATCACTTGGGCCATGCCTCCAACCCTTTTTTGCTTTAGTTATTTTCAGATAGCTTCTCATGTTTTTGCCCCTGGACATCCTTAGACCTCCATTCTCAACCTGTGGCCTTCCATGGAGCTGGAAGGCCCACACCACCATTCCTGACTTACTGATTGAGATGGGGTCTTGCTGACTTTTTCCCCTGGCTGGCCTCAAATCTCAGTCTTTCCAATCTCTCCCTCTTGAGTAGTAAATCACAAAATATTTTTTAAAATGAGTTTCACATTAAAATTTTGTGATAGCAATGCCATTATCATGATCATTATTTGATTTGGAAACGAATATTTAGTACATGCACATTGTGTGTGTGTGTGTGTGTGTGTGTGTGTGTGTGTGTGTGTACTAGTACCTGTGCCATGTTTATAGATAAAGGCAAATTGGGAAGATACTGTCTTTAATTTACTAACAGGTGTGAAGTTCACCTATTAAGGTGTGAAAGTTTGATTCATCACTAAGGAGAAGAGCAAATTTGACTAATGATGATGGTTTAGGGTGGGAGAGCAGTGATGTGGATGGCGATATGTAGACAAGTATGATTTCAGCAGTTGAAACAATAGGGTTCCAGATTTTTGTCTTTTTGGAAGAGGTGATTATTAGGTGATAAATGGAGTGTCTGTGAAAGAAGCTGAAATCCAGCTACTGTGAATTGTACAGGTAGTTGTCAAATACTGACTGACAAAAAACTTAACCCACAATTAGTTTTCAAAGATTGGCTAACAAAGGGCTTAATAAGTATTGTAAATGCATCAATACTACCAATTAAGGAGGATGTCTTCCATTGACACATCCGTAAACCTATTACTAGAGCAATGTGGGATTGTTCCAAGATTTCCACTGTTATAAAAATAACTCAGGCCTCATCTTTTACGTGGGTGCCCATTCTGTGCTTACAGTGATGTGAATGCTTCTCCTGCCTTTCAAGGAGTGAGGCCAGTCTCTAACTTAGTGGCTCTACCTGTGCCTCTGCTTCTCTCCATACCTCTACCTCTACTTCCTGTTTAGGTCTACCCACTTTGTCACCAGGGCCTGAGTTCACAGTGACTTCCAGTTAACTGGTGGTTCTCCTTCTCACCCAAGTCTTGGGTATTAGCTAGAATGGGCCTCCCAAGTCCTCAAGTCTAAAACCCTCCAAAAAAGGCAAAACCAAAGCAGCCCAGGGATATTGGGCCAGGCCCCGGATCTTGCTACTAGTTGGTAAAGTCACAGAAGGTCCTTTTTCTTCCCATGGTTCATGTCTAGTTAGCAGTAGTGCCTCTGGTAGGGATTATCAGAGACAGGGATTATCAGAAGTGAGTTGTTTCTAGGTTGAGGTGTGGAGCATTTCAAAAAAAGGAAAAGGAGAAAACAGGCCACCCATGGTGGTGTGTGCCTGTAATCCCAGCACTCGGGAGATGGAGGCAGGATGATTGTGAGTTTTGAGGCCAGCCTGGGCTACGTAGTGAGCTCCAGGCCAGTCTGAATTACATAGTGAGACCCTGTCTCAGAGAATCAAAAAAAAAAAAAAAAAAAAGAAAAAGAAAAGATGGTTTGGTATGGGTTTTATTTAGTGTTTTGTTTTGTTTTTTTTGTAGTACTGGGGTTTGAACTCAGGGCTTCATGCTTGCTAGGCAGGCTGTGCCACTTGAACCACTTGGCCCAACCCTTCTTTTTGTGTTGGGTATTTTCAAGATAGGGTCTCAAGAACTATTTGCCTGGGCTGGCTTTGAACCACAATCCTCCTGATCTCTGCCTTCTGATTAGCTAGGATTATAGGCATGAGTCACCTGTACCCGGCTTTACTTAGTGTTTGTATTTAAAAATTATGTACATATTTGTAGTACTTATACATGTTAAAATATACAAATAATATTTAAAATATATAGTAAAAGGTAATTCTCTCTCCTCCCAACTTATTTCCAAAGCCATGCACAGATACTATAATACTTGAAAATCCTTTCAGAAATATTGCATGCCTGTATGATATGAGTATTTTATTTTACTATTTCAAGTAACAATAAAGGAGGGTATGAGAATTTCTGTCAAAATGATTGTTATAGCAGATTGAGATGTGTTTTTGCTGGGTGTGTATGTGTGTGTGTGGGTGGGTGGGTGGGTGTGTGTGTGTTGTGCTGGAATGGAAGCCAGGGTGTGTGTGTGTGTGTGTGTGTGTGTGTGGGTGTGGGTGTGTGTGTTGTGCTGGAATGGAAGCCAGGGTGTGTGTGGCTGTGGGTGTGGGTGTGTGGGTGTGGGTGTTGTGCTGGAATGGAAGCCGGGGGTGTGTGTGTGTGTGTGTGTTGTGTGTGTGTTGTGTGTGTGTGTGTGTTGTGTGTGTGTGTGTGTGTTGTGTGTGTGTGTGTGTGTGTGTGTGTGTGTTGTGTGTGTGTGTGTGTGTGTTGTGCTGGAATGGAAGCCAGGGCCGTGTGCATGTTAGATGTGATCTTCCTATCCCTGGGTGCCAGTATAAGTGACTTGGATTTTGTTTCCCTAGTGTTACTGGGAGGATTGCTTAAACCATTTATGCTTAATTGTTTAGTTTTCAAAGGTTCTACTTTGAAGAGAACTTTTGTAGAGCAAGTAGTGGTTAGTAGAGCAGTTAACTTACATGTGTCAGTTTTTTAATGTTAGAAGGGGCTTTTTGTGCATGGAAAGGACTATTTAAAATTACATGGGAAGGGGGGAGAAATGACCCAAACATTGTATGCACATATGAATAAAAGAAAAAATAAATAAATAAAATAAAATTATGTAGGTTTCAAATTAATACTGAATTCATTAAAGTGTCAATTAAAAAGGTTAATTTTCCTTTAGTCTTGTTATTGTACTTAAAGTAATTTTATATAGAAATAAGAACAGTAACTTTCATTCTTTTTAAATTATTAATTTAAACTTAACATGAAATTTCTCCAAACCTCTTACTCATTAAATTGAATTTCCTGAGAGGTTTAAAATACATTTATAAATCAGTCTGTCAAACACTAACAGGTCAGAGTTACAGTCCTAACACACAGAGTCTCCTGAAGCATTGAACAATCTGTGATCTTTAGAAATTAAACCTGCAAATGTAGTAGTAAGCAGATTCTTAAAAGACCAGTGGTTTTCATTGGCTGACTCTGAATTACCATAGCATTTGAAAAACACATATCCTAAACTTGAAAGTATTAGTATTATGGCTTTGATACACTTCATTTTATTGTTCACATTTTTCTTCCCAGAGTTGTAGTGTCACCCACTCGAGGAGGACAGCTTTACCATACTAGAAAGCCAAGATTATTGAATTGAAAATACAGGCTCATGATAACAGTTATTTATTGGTCAAAGGTTTGAGACTGGGCAAAAAGGGAACTAAAGTCTATGTTTGTAGGATAATACTACTCAAAAATACCCTTCTTTATAGTAGAGTCCTGAATGTGGTGTCAGTTGGGGAATCCATGTCTAGAATTTGTTTTGCCACTCTTTTTACTTTTTTTTCCTTTAAAAGTTTTCCCCTCCAAATCAGATTGGATTTGTGTTTCTTTCATATGTTCTTTGTCAGACTCTACAGTTATTTTAGTTCAAGGAGCTAGACAGACTAGGGTTTATAGCCATTGCTTGCTATACTTTGTGAACTTCAACAGGATACTTTAAGCCTATCTGAAACTTAGTTCCTTACCTGGTAAATGGGTTCAACAGCAGTGATATTTTACTGTGCATGTGTATTATAAGGATTAAAGATAACGTATGTTAAGTGCCTAGCACATAGTAAACCTTTAATAAATGCTAGAAAACATTACCATCTTTTTTTTTTGGTAGTCCTGGGGTTTGAACTTAGGGCTTCATGTTTGCCAGGCAGGTGCTCTATCACCTGCGCCACTCCACCAGCCCCTAAAATGTAGATTATATCTGTCTTCCCTGTCCCAATGGTTGGATTGCGATACAGTATATCTATTTGAATTACCACAGATTAAATTTTTTCCTTCCTGGTTTTAACAGGAAAAAATGTAGAAAGGATTAGGGGAGGGAAAAGAGGAAAAAGAATTGAATAAATGCAATGAACTGCAGTCTTCACTTTTTTTTTTTTTGGTGGCATTGGGGTTTGAACTCTGGGCCTCATGCTTACAAGGCGGACACTCTACCTTTTGAGCCACTCTGCCAGCCATTTTTTTATGAGAAAAGGTGTTGGGAACTATGCCTGGGCTGATCTCTGCCTCCTGAGTAACTAGGATTACAGGCATAAGCCATCGGTGCTGGGCCAGTCTTTATTTTGAACTGTCTTCTCTCAAGTTATCTCTACCTCTCTGGCCTCTCCTCAATTCCCTCAGGCACCTTTTCTTTGGCTACTCTTTGAGTTACCAAAGATTCCATCCTTGGCCTTATGTTTCACCCTAATACATTCTTCTTAGAAGCCCATGGTTTCACTTTTTTTTAGCTAATTAGGAGAAAATTTGTTCTCAAAGCAGATCTGGTTAATGGCCAACAACCTGCTTGTCTTCTCCATTGTGCTATTTCCCAGGCACATACAGAAGGTTCACAACTGAACTCATTTTCGTTTAAGTGTGTTACTTTTATTATCTGTATTTTAGTGAATGACATAACTGAGCAGTTTACACCAGAAACTTGTATGTTGTCATTCACGTGGTTGATAATACATTTTATGTCTTTAATCTTTCTCATATTTGCCTGCTTTCCCTCATCTCTCCTGTTCCTTACTTCAGGCTGCTTCTTACCTAAATGACTTGTCGCATGTTCTCTAATTAGTATTATTTCCATGTTCCAAGTCATTGATTACATGTTGCCATGAGTGGTCTTTTTTACTTCTTTATCTACTCACAACACTCAGCAATTTAAAATTCAAACTCATCAACAAAGCAAGCTTTTATAGGCAACCCAATCCCCCTTTTTGAGGCAGGGTCTTGCTACATAGACAAGGCTGGCTTCAAACTCAGACCTCCTGGCTCAGACTCTGGAGTGCTGGAGTTAAAAGAGTATACCACCATGCCCAGCCATCCAACTCCTTTGAACTTCCTTTCTAGCTTGACCTTTTTTCCTGAGCCCACTGCTTTATGCCTGTGTTATGCTCTTTCAGGCTCTTTGCCGTTGGCTGGACTGCCCATCCTCCTCTTTCTTACATGGCATTATAATTTCTTGGAGATCAGCTCCTTCAATCAGCTTTCCTCACTGCCCCAAGTCCAATTTTGGTATAGATTTTGTGTTTATTTCCATCAAGTCACTTATCAGATTGTGTCATAACCCACACATCAGCATGTGGAGATTAAGTATTTATGATCTCAGAAGGATACTTGTGGTCCAAAATGTTTAGTGATAAGTAATTTTACTGAGGCAGGGATTCATATTACTTGTGCATTGAATTTGGCAGGAGCAGAACTGAGTTCATTTAGCTATTTGGTGAGCCCAAGTAGCCTCACTCAGCATCTAATTTTGCCTTTTTATTACTTCCTGTTCTATGTAGGCCACAGATCTGACAAAGGGATTAAAACTTTCAGTGTGAAAAAATGATATTCAAAAAGAAGTCATCCAAGATTTGAAGGAATCTCATTATCAATTATATTTTATTAGATAATCACAGTGATACCTAACAGTACTTAAAAAATTTTGTTTTGTTTATATTTTTGAGACAGGGTCTCATTATGTAGCCCAGGCTGGCCTCAAACTCGCAATCCTCTTGCCTTACCCTCCCAGGTGCTGAAATTATAGGTATGTGCCACCATCCCAAACTTTTCATGACTCTGAATGTCAAAGTTTTATTAGCTTCTTTCCTTACTATACTAGTTGTTCTTTGAGGACAGGAATTGTAGCGCTCTAATACAGTGCATGGTTTATGGTAGGAATGAAGATTTACTTCAATAGAACCACTTTCTCCAGCCAGATCCCAGCTCCTAATAGTCCATTCAGCTTATGAGCTGAACTCATAATCCATTGGTGAGTTAGCATCCTCACGTTTCAGTTACCTCTCAATTGCATTGCCAGCTGGGAACCAAGCCTTCAAAACATGAGGTTTTTGTTTGTTTGTTTTGTGATACTGGTATTTGAACTTGGCTTTATGTTTGCTAGGCAGATGCTCTACAGATTGAGCTACACCTCTAGCTTTTTATATGATTAAAAAAATAGGGGGAAAAATAGGAGGCTGGGATTTGGCTCAACTGGTAGAACACCTGCCTAGTAAGTACAAAGCCCCCAGTTCAAATCCAGTACCCCCCCAAATGAGCCTTTTTTTGGGGGATACACTTTGTATCCAAACCATAAAAGTGGTATAGCCTATTTTTAAATTTTTTATTTTTAAACATTTTTGTTATAAAATAACATTCATTAGCCTGGGCCTATAGAGGGTCAAGATCATCACTATCACGGTCTTCTACCTCTGCATCTTGTCCCACTAGAAATTCTTCAGGGGCAGTCATACACATGGAGCTGTTATCTCCTATGATAACAATGCCTTCTCCTGGAGTGCCTTTTCAAGGACCTGCCTGAGGTTGTTTTACATTTTTTTTTAAATTAAGTAGAAGGGGCACAATCTAAAATAATAATAAAAAGTATAGTATAGTAAATACAAAACCAGTAACATTTATTATCACTATCAAGTCTTAGGTGTTGTGTATAATTTTTATGTGCTAAACTCTTGACAGCACAGATTGTTTAAATTGGCATTGCTATAAATGTGTGAGTAGTGTGTTGTGCTATGACGTTACAGCAGCTGCAGTGTCAACTAGATTTTAGGAATTTTTCAGCTCCATTTTGATCTGTGGGACCAGCATTGCATATGTGATCCATTGTTGACCAAACTTTGTTATGTGGCACATGACCATATAAATGCGTACATAAAGAAGTCAGAGTAGACAGACACAGTGGCTTACACTGTAATCCTAGCTACTTGGGAGGCAGAAATCCGGGGTGTGCTTCGAGGCCAGCCTAGGCAAAAAGTTTGTGAGACCTCATCTCCTCCAATAAAAGCTACAGGTGGTATGTGCCTGTCATCCCAGCTACTTGAGAAGTATAAACAGGATGATTGCAGTCCATGTTGACCCAGGCATAAACACAGGATGCTACTCAAAAAAAAGGCTAGAAGCATGAGGTTAGGTAGAGTGCCTGCCTTAAGTGTGAGACTCTTGAGTTCAAAGACCCCAGTACTGAAAAAAAAAAAAAAAAAAAGTCAGAATCAAGGTAAAGTAAATGTTTAATAGTAAGAACAAGCTGGAGACATGTTAGGATAGAAAGTGCAATACAGTTCTTTTTCTTATATGCAGCTCCTTAAGGGAGAGAGAGAGAAAGAGAAAGAGAGTATAACGAGTTCTTAAAGATATAAACCATCGTAAAATTGAAAATCAGCTTTTTGTGGCACTAAGATTTGAGGTATTTTCCTCTTAGAAGAGATGCTGTATGATTTGGTGGAGGATGTTTTCAGTAATAATTCTACAGTCATACTATAGTGCAGTATCTCACATGGGGTCCTTGGATATATTGTTGGGGGAAGCTTCTCTGAATAGACTCTGTAGCTATTCTTTCTTGTTTGTTTATTTATTTTTGGTGGTACCGGGGTTTGAATTCAGGGCCTTGACTTGCTAGGCAGGTGTTCTACAACTTGAGTTATGTCTCCAACCCTTTTTGCTTTTCCAGATAGGGTCTCAAGTTTTTGCCTAGGGCCAGCGTCAGACCACCATCCTCCTTCCTATGCCTCCTGGGATCTCAGGTATGCACCACATGCCCAGCTTATTAGTTGAGAAGGGGGTCTTGCTAACATTTTTGTCCCAGCTGGCTTCAAACTGCAGTCTTCCCAGTCTCCCTTCTAAAGTAGCTGAGATTGCTGGTGTAAGCTACCATGCCCAGCTAGACTGTTTTTAAATTCTGATAATCTGATACAAAAGCATATAATGATGCTCACCTTATAACATTAATGCCACACAATTTCAGTGCCCATGGTGTTGTTTCTATGTTTAAGGGTATTAGCAATATGATCATATACTTCATCTTTCTCTTCCTCTCCTCCCTACTTCACTCCCTCTTCCCTCCTCACCTCTGCCCCTCTTTCTCTTTGCTGCTGGGAATTGAATCCATTGCCTTATGCAAATCCCTCTACCAGTGGAAGGCCAAGTAATTTTGAGCACACTGTATGAATAAAGACTTCACAGTTGTTTGAAAGGGAAAAGTAGTGACATCTATGTTTAGGCATGCCAAGGTTTAAAAAAAAAAAAAAGAAATCTGTTGGTCTAACTATTACAATATCTATGTTGTGTGGGATGATTTAATTTCAATATTATATCTGTTGTTATCCTTAATGTTATTAGCTTGAATTTCATCAGATTTATATTTTTATATTTAATTTATAAATTGGTTTTGGCTCTACTGTGGTTGAATGTATCCCCTAAAATTCATAGTTGGAAGCTTAATCCTCAGTATAACAGTGTTGAGACATGGGGCCTTTGAAAGGTAATAGGTGATGAGATGAGGTTCCACCGTCATGAATTGATTAATGCTATTACCTTGTTTGGGTTATATTTAAGGAGTAGGTTTCTCATAAAAGAATGAGTTCAGCTCGCTCTCCTTCTCCCTTCTTCCCCCATCCTTGTCTCTGTCTTTCTCATCTGTTCTCTTGCATTCCACCATGTGATCATACTGCAAGAAGGCCCCTACCTGATGCTACATTTTATATTGGACTTCCCAGCCTCCAAAACTGAAAAATCCACCGATGTACCACCCTCCCTCTCTCTCTCCCTTCCTTCCTTTGATGTTCTGTTACAGCAACACAAAACTGGAGTGAGACAGGTTCTGTAGCTATGTGACAGCATAAATTATGTCTACACGTGTTACTTATAAAACATAAACAGCATTGGAGGTATATAAGAATTTTGTTTTCTTTTGGGGGAACTAGTCTTTTGTGATTTGTTACAAATATTTTAGTAAATGCTTTCTGTTTCTCTTGCTTGACTTTATAGAAAAATAGTAGAAATATCTATTGAGGAGTGAGGGTTTTTTCTTTTTATTTTTTAGGGTTTTTTAGGGGGTTGTAGGGGAAGGGGCAGTTTATGTTGAATGTGTAGTTTTTCTTCTGCATAATTATGGGATTTTTAGAAGACTTTGTACTATATGAATAAGAAAATAAAATATTTGAAACTTAAATGAATTTTGCTTTCTCAAATTTAAGAAATCCTATGGGAGTGAGTCTTATAGATCTTATAGCATCTCTCATTCTAAGCAGAGTCCACAATGTCCGAATAAAAGGCATTTTTCTTTTCTTTTCTTTTTAGGTACTGGGGATTGAACCTGGGGTCTCCCGCTTAATATACAAGCCCTCTACCACTTGAGTCACTCCCCTAGACCTTTTGTTTGTATTTTGTATTTTTAAATAGGGTCTTGCTAACTTTCCCCAGGCTGGCCTTGAACTTATGATCCTCCTACCTCTACCTCCAGAGTAGCTGGGATTACAGGCATGAGCCATCACCCCTGGCTTGTAAAAAGCAATTTTCTACACATCATTTCTCATAATTTACTTTTTTTTTTTTTTAAAGAATTAGAAACAGAAACGTTGATATTAAGAATATAGTTGGTGCTAAAGGACAAATCCAGCTTACAAGTAAGAGAAATCTAAAACCAACACTCCCTTGAATAGTGGCCACTTCATCTCTACATGGAGTGAATGTAGAGAATCCAATGGTTTTCAGTGCAGAGTTTAAGCCCCCAAGTGTAGACAAAAACAAAATACAAACTAAAGGACTTCGGGACATGGCTCAAGTGGAAGAGTGCTTGCATTTTTGGCAGTTGTTAGTTTTGACATCAAAACAATATTAACATAAAAGAATTTCTTTTTCTGTCTTTTACATTTCAAATAATTATGACAAAATTGTAGAAGAAGGATTCAGGATTTGTAGTCTGTATACTGTCTGGCAGGAACGTAATGAGCCTGTTTCTGTGATTATTAGGGCAGGTTGGTATGAATACCATTTACCAGGTTAAGGAAGTTTCCTTTCTCTGAAGAGCTTTTTAAATGAATGCTACTGAGTTACAGCCCATGCTTTCACTACATCTATTGGTGTTCATGTGACCTTTTTCTTTAAATTGTCAATACCATTTTATAAGAGAATGCTGGGTTATTTTTTTCTTCACAACTCATCATTTTAATAAAATATGGGTAACATAAAATTGTCATTTTAATGATTTTTGTTGGCAGTTCTGGGGTTTGAACTCAGGGCCTTGCACTTGCTAGACAGGTGCTTAATCACATGAGCCATGCCCTCAGCCCTTTCTGCTTTATTTTTCCAGTATGGTCTTGTTTTTTTGCCCTGGCTCACCTAGACTACCATCTTCCTCTTTATGCCTCCTGCATAACTGGGATGACAGATGCAAGCCGCCACGCCTGGCTTATTGGTTGAGATGGGTGTCTCACTTTTTTTTTTTTTTTTTTGGCCAGAACTGACTTCTAACTGAGATCCTCCTTATTTGTGCCTCTCAAGAAGCTGGGATTATAGGTATGAGCCACTGCACCCAGCCCCATTGTAATGATTTTTAAGCATATAATTCAGTGTATAGTCACATTGTTGTGCCACCAATAACACTATTCATTTCCAGAATTTCTTCATCAATCCAAACTGAAACTCTGTACCCATTAAATAATAACTCTCTGTTTCTTCTTCCCCTAACACTTGTCAACCATCTTTTATTAATCAGGTTTTTTGATTTTTGATTTTTTGGAGATAGGGTCTCATTGTGTAGTCCAGGTTGACCTCAAACTCTTGATCTTGCCTCAACCTCCCAAGTGCTGGAATTACAGTTTAATGAGAACCAGGCATGGTGGTACAAATCAGTTTTTAACATTAAACACAATTTGGTCATGATGTATTATATCTTTTTTAAAAATCTTATTCATTGATGGAGTCAGATTACTGATATTTGGGTTAAATTTTTTTCTGATAATAGTTCAAGCTGTTTTCTAATTTCCTTTGTGGATTTTTTTCTTAGATCTGTGGTATTTATGTATCTTTTAATTTTCAAATATGGGGTTTTTCTAGTTATCCTTTTGTAACGGGTTTATAGAGTAATTTAATTGTGGTTAAAGAATATGATCTATGCACTTTCAGTCCTTTGGAAACTATTAATGTTTATTTACCACTTGAGTTACTATACCTTTCACCCAGATTCCTCTGTTGTCAACATTTTACCACAATTACCTTCTCATTCTCACTTTTGCCATCTATCTATATGATTTTTCCAAATTATTTGAGACATACGTTGCAGACATAATGCTTCATAGCTCTTAAATCACTGTGTAGTTCTTAAGAGCAGGGACACTTGCCTACATAGCTGCAACACTCCCATTAAAATCAGGAAATAAATATTGACATATGCATTTAATTCATAGACCTCCATGTGTTAGTTTTTCATTGTTGTGACAAAATACCTGACATAACTTAAAAAATAAAAAAGAAGGAAAGATGTATTATGGCTCACAATTTCAGAGGTTTCTGTCCATGGTCATCTGACTTCATTGCTATGGATTTGTCCTGAGGTGGAACATCATGGCCATTGGAACATGTGGCAGAAGAGCCTGCTTAGTTCACGGCAGCCAGGAAACAGAGGGACAGACAGCATGCCTATGCTAGCTAACTTCCTCCCTCTTTTGTTCCATTCAGACCCCTAGTCTTGGATACTGCCACCCACACGCAGAGTGGATCTTCCCCCTGAGTTGCTGTCCTGCATGCCAGTAATCTCTGGAAATGCCTTCAGAGACACATGCAGAAGTGTGCTTTATTAATATCCAAGTTGTCTCTCAGCCCATTCAAACTGATAATCAAGATTAACTCACACCCCAATTTCACTGATCTCCCAATTATGTCCTTTGTAGTAAAAATGAAACAACAACAAAAACTACTTCCCTCCTCCAGAAAACAAAAACTGGAAAACCTCTTACCTCTCCACTACTTTTATTTGTGATTCAGGGACCATTCAGGATCATGCTTTGCATTTAGTTGTCATTTCTCTTTAGTCTTCTTCAAACTGGAATTGTTCCTCAGTTTTTCCTTCTTTTCAATGATCTTGACATCTTTGAGTAGGCCAATTGCTTTGCAAAATGTTCCCCAATCTGAGTTAGTCTGACGTTTCCTTATGAATAGATTTAGGTTATGCAGATTTGGCAGGAATACCACAGACATGATGTGGTATTCTCACTGCATTATTTCAGGAGGCATATGTCAGTTTGTCCCATTTTAGGTTATGTTCAGTTTTGATCATGTGGTCAAGATGTTGTCTGACAGGTTTCTGAAAAGCTAGTTCAAAAGTATTTGTGCTTACTAATTGTACACATTTTAGGTAAGTAGCCCATTTCTCTTCAAATTTTCATCAACTTTTAGTATCCATTGATGATTTGTGCCCAAATCAGTTATTGCTATGGTGGTTAGCAGATGGTAAGTTTTAAAAATTTTCATCATTCCTTCTGCATTCATCTGGCATTTTGCTATAAGAAAAAAATAATCTCTTCTTGTTTTTTTTTTTTAATCTTTTAAAAATACCAACATAGACTCATGGATTCTTATTTTACATTTTTCACTTATTTTGATGTTCAAGTTGCCCCAGATTTGGCCAGTAGGAAACCTGTCAAGATTGCCCCCTGTATCATTTTTTCATGTCCTCATCATTCTTTGACCACTTTTCTCCCTCCCCCACCCCCCTTTTTTGCCACAACATTTTTTATGTTCATCTTGTACTTTAGATGTCTCAGTCCTGGAATCAAACATTTTATCAAGGAACTCTGGTTCCTTTTATTTGAGAATGTATTTAGAAAACAAGATCTGAGCACTAATGTGTTCCTTGCTACTGGAGTGTCTTGCCCTTAGGCTCCATGTGAGGACAGAACTGTAAAACTTTTAATATATACATGGGATTCCATGTATTAAGTGTGTCTGAGAGATGACACAGAGAGGTCAGTACCTTTGAAAGTTTATTATTCAGTGTCCCAGAAGCAAGGTGTACACCATGTTAACACAGGACCACATGGAGAAGCACCAGGATGGATCAGGAGGCAGAAGGAGCCAGAGAAAGTCATGAGTGAAAGCCATTTTTACTATAGCAGTGGGAAGTTGTTAGGTAGAGATACCTCTTATTGGATAGAAAGCAAAACACAGATGTTGGGGTCTGCGGGCAAGGGTTTGTAATAGGATTTTTGCTGTTATTTTGGCTAGAGCTTTCAAGATGTTGAATCATCAATTACAGAATATAAAGAATGATTATTAGATGTGTATGTGTGTCTATACATACATGTGCATATAAACATACACAAGCATCTGTATCTGCCTGTAAATATAAAAGCTATGATTTTACTCTGGCAAACCTAATTCTTTTCCAGTACCATGAACTTTTTTGGCTTTGTTTTTCATAATACTGGGGTTTGAACTCAGGGCTTCGAGCTTTCAAGGGAGTTGCTCTACTGCTTGAGCCAAACCTCCAGCCCTTTTTGTTCTGGTTATTTTAGAGATAGGGTCTTGCTTTTTGCCCAGGATGGCCTGGTCCATGATCCTCCTTTTCTATACTTCCCGCCACAGCTGGGATGACAGATACACACCACCATGCCCACCTTTTTTCCATTAAGGTGGTGTCTCATAAACTATTTTTGCCTGGGCTGGCCCCCACCCTCCTGATTTCAGCTTCCAAAGTAGTTAGGATTACAGGCATGAGCCACCAGCCCCAGGCTCCTCTTTTGTTTTTTTGTACATTCTTTCTCTGACATTGACAAATCTGGCTCTCATTATCATTTTTACTCAGTCCTCTGTAGGTAATAGTCTCCTAACCATGGGAGCCATTTTCGTGTCTCCAACTCCACCAGTTGTATTGGCCTAACTCTACTTTAAGTTCCATGAACCACTTTTACATACAGGCTTTACCTAGTTCCAAAATGCAAACATTTCCATTGCCGTTTTTTAATTAAATAGAACTGGTTTCCAAACAGTGTTAATGAAATGCAAAATACGACTTGTGACCAGGAACAGCTTCTCCAAAAAATTCTGTATTTACTGTGACCCTATAATAGCTAATTAATAACTCTGTAAACATCAGTCAAATGGAGCTAGTCTAACTTTTAAAAATTAGGAAAATTACAGTCTGCACTGCTCTCAGCTAAACTTTACACAGCTCTGCATTTCCTTCTTGTCAGTTCCTTTTGGAATGGTGGGTGAGTAGCTGGAGGGAGGATATGTACAATAGTGTATTTTTAGTTCTTTTGAACAGAGGGGTTGCTCCAGCCATTGCTATTGATGGCAGGAAATATATTTATAGCTCCAGGGAAGGAGGGGTGGCATGAATCCTGGCTTAAGAAAACCTAGGAAGCTGTACTTTATTTCATTAAGACTCATTTATACTTCACTATAAGTTCTTTTCTTAGAAATGTGGGTAAGAGGAATGGACCTGTTAGCTTATGTTAGAATTACAGATTTTTTTGGCGAGTATATTGAATCTGCTTCCTAATTTGAAAAAATCTCCCATTTTGAAACTTCATGATATATAACACTTGAAACATAGAGTCCTTCTAGAATATAAAGGGTATGTGGAGAATTTAGGTGTTAGCTACCATATTCATATGTTGTTCATATGATTGAACAACAGAGGTTGCTAAGTATTGTTCTCAATTAGACATTGTTCCTCAAATTCTGTTTCTTCTTCCTTTTTTTTTTTTTTTTTTGTGGCACTACGGTTTTGAACTCAGGGAGGGCTTCATGCTTGCTAGGCAGGCTCTACTGCTTGGGCCACTCCACGAGCCTCCTCCCCCCACCCCTTTCTCCTCCCCTTTTCCCTTCTTTTTGTTTTGGCAGTACTGGAGTTTGAACTCTGGGCCTAGGACTTACATTCTACCACATGAACCAGGTCTCCAGCCCTTTTTACTTTAAGGTTATTTTTCAGGTAGGGTCTTGCTTTTTGCCCCATTCTGGCCTTCACCATGATCCTTCTAACTAGAGCATCCTGACGTTCTGGCATAGATGAGAGGACAGGTGTATACCACCATGCCTGGCTTGTTTTGTTGAGATGAGATCTTGCTAACATTTTGCCACTGCTGGCCTTGAATCACCATTCTCCTGATCTCTACCTCCTGAGTAACTGGGATTTCAGATGAGCCACCACCCCTGACAAAGTGGTTAATAAAGCTTCGATTATGATTATTTTAAAGAGTGAAGCCAAAATCATAAGATATTCCTTAAAAAACTAATTTGAAGATTTCCACTAAGCACCACATAATTTTCTCACTTTGATCAGAACAGGACTTTTTCCATGATCGTCATGTGCAATGGGCAGATTGGACACAAGTTAAAAAAAAATTCTGAAGCTTTCTGTGTTTTTTACTCCCTTTCTTAATTGAGGGAAGCAAAGAATTGGTTTCCAAGGATACACCTTCTCTCTTATGCTGGTCTCAGATTGATGCAGTCATGGAAACCAGGCAGTAAACTCATTCTTGGCAGCTGCCAGCCCTGGTCTGATCCTTTCTTTAAAAAGCATGAGATTCTTTAATAATACGTTTTGGGAAGGTTGGTGTCAAATGGTTCCAAGTCATCTTAGTAGGGGGTTAGGACTGTTGTTGAACTCATATTTTAAATGAGTCAGTTAAGTTTTAACAGTTTGCTAACCAAAACTCAGTGGTTTTAACTAAAGGTGTTTGTATCTAATTTAAACGGGAATCTACATAGAACAACTAGTGTTTAGCCCTTTACTAATATTTAAAAACATTTCTAATTACAATTTGAAATTGTTATTTTTCTTTCTAACTTTAAGAATGAGAAGTGTTGAATTATAGATTTGCTGAGGTTTTTGTTTTTGTTTTTATTTCCCATAGTGAAGGTTTTTAAGTGGCTTGTTAAAGCCAACTCACTAATGAAATGAAAGTATGAAATTATGTGCTCTTTAAAAAAATTTGTGGATTCTGAAGGTGGATTGCCTGGATTCAGATCTCATCTCTGTTACTTGTTAGGTATGTAAGCTTGGGCAAGTTACTTAACTTCTGTCTGCCTCAGTTTCCTCGTTTGCAAAATGGAAAATATTAATAGGATCCACTGCTTGGAGTTGGGATATGAAGTAAATAAACTAAGTTATACAGAGTGTCTAACTTATAGGAAGCACTCAGACAGTAGTGGCTATTCCATTTATGCATAAGAAATAGAATGACTTATGAGGTTTTAAAGACAAAAATAAAATATTGGTACTGAATTCATTTGTGAAAGACCTTCAAAGGAAGGAAGTATGTTTGACATTGGTGATTTTTTTTTTAGGTTAATAAGGATGGTAGATTTAGGAAGCTCTTTCCTACTCTAAATGAATAAGCCATTTTTTTCCCAGCTTTTTAAAGATAGAGAATTTGGTTTCCATAACTTAGCAAGGTATTGTCAGTTTGGTAAGCATTGACTAATTACTACATGCTAGGTGTTCAGAACACAAAGATGAATAAAACAAATCTGGCCAGGGATGGTAGTAAACACCTGTAATTGCAGCACTTAGGGAGACAGAGGCCAGAGTTTGAGGCCAGTTTGGGCTACATAGTGAACCTGTCTCAAAAACAGAAGCAAGCCTGCAAGAGGCCCTGGGTTCAATCCCCAGTATTGAAATTTAAACAAAACAAAACAAAACAAAAAACACATCTTCAACAACTTTCTGTTTTGGAGGGGGAGTGTGGGGGAGAGTGAAAAGGTGAAGATGTCCTCTTCTTATAAAACATTCTTTTTTTCGTGGTGGAATTGGGGTTTGAACTCTGGGCTGCTTTGGTTATTTTGGAAACTCGAGTCTCATGAAGTATTGCCAGGGCTGGCTTTCATCCTCAGTCCTCCTGATCTCAGCCTTCCAAGTAGCTAGGATTATAGGCATGAGCCACTGGCACCTGGCTACAAAACTTAATTCTTTGTGTTAAGCGCTATATTAGCAGAAACAAAAAATTTAAAAAATTAAATATAGATAGAGAGGAGAGAGCACAAATTACATAATAAAAATATATAAGACTAAGTTGGAGACTGAGGATGTAGCTCAGTGCTAGGGTGCTTGCAAAAACAAAACAGTAAACAAAAACAACAAAAAAGACTGAGCCAGGTGCAATGGTATGCACCTGTAGTCCCAGCTACTCAGGAGGCTAAAGTCAGAGGATTGCTTAAACCCAGAAGTTGAGGCCAACATTGGTAACAGTAGTACCCCATTTCTAAGAAAAAATTAATTGAGCTGGGTATGTAGCTCAGTGGTAGAGCACTTTTTAGCATGCTTGAGGCCCTGGGTTTGATCCCCAGCACCACACACACTCAAAAAGATTAATATGAAAAAGTCATAAAGCTTTACCAAATGATATTGAGGGACAATACTGGGATTTGATCTCAGGGCCTGGAATTTGCTAGTCATGCTCTACCACTTGAGCCATGCCTCCAGCTCTTTTTCATTTTAGTTTTTCTTTGGATAGAGTCTTCCATTTTTTTCCCAGAGCCTGTCTCAGACTGTGATCCACTACTTATGCTTTCTCAGTAGTTGGGGTTATAGGGGTTGTTGGTTGAGATGGGGAATTAATAATTTTTTGCCAGGCCAGGGCTAGCCTCAAACCATTGTCTTCCCCATTTCTACCTCCCAAATAGCAGGTATTAGAAGTGTGAGCCACAGAACCCAGTGACCACCAAAGTATCTTTGTTTCTTTTTCTTTTTCTTTTTAGTGAAAGTGATAGTAAAGTTTATTAGGAAAAGAATACACTTTCAATAGACTGAAAGCAGGTCATCTCTAGGGAGAGAATGAGACGACCTACTACAATATCTTTTAAAAGATATTATAAAGACATGTTGTACAGATGTTAATTCTCCCCAAAATTATTCTATAGATGTAACGCAAAGTAATTTGCAAGTCCAGTGTGTTGAACTTTTCTGAGAAGTTGACAAATTTCACGTACAGTTCATTTAGAAGAATACATTATATGTAACACTTGATCTTCAAGATAGTAAAATGTATCAGAAAATTAGATATTTTTAAGACAGTTTGTATTTGTATTAAAATAGATAAGTAATTAGCGAGGAATAGAGAGACTAGAAACAGACATGTGTATATAGGGGAATTTAGAATATGATAAAAATAGCATTTAAAAATCAGGGAGAAGGCAGAGACAGTGGCTCATTCCTGTAATCCAAGCTACTTGGGAGACAGAAATAGGAAGGATTTCAATTCAAGGCCAGGCAAAGAGTTAGGAAGACCCCCATCTCAGTCAGTAGCTGGGCATGATGGCATGTCCCAGTCATCCCAGCTATGATAGAAAATATAAATAAGATTGCAGTTCTGGCTCGAAGGGTAGAGCACTTGCCTAGCAATCATGAAGCCCTGAATTCAAACCCCAGTGTTGCACAAATAAGTAAACAAACAAATGAGTTACAGTGGTTCACACCTGTAATCCCTTTTACTTGGTTGGTAGAGACCAAGAGGATTGTGGTTTGAGGCTAGGCTGTGCAAAAAATTACCCAGACCCATTTCAACAAAAATATGTTAGGCCTGTTTGTGCATACCTGTTATCCTAGGTAACCTTAAGTAGGAGGATCATGATCCAGTCTGGCTGAGGCAAAAATGAGAGACCCTATCTCAAAAATGACTAAAGCAAAAAGGGCTAGGAGCCATCTCTAGTAGTAGAGCACTTGCCTAGCAGGCATGAAGCCCTTACTTCAAACCCCAGTATAGCCAAAAACAAGACAAACAACCCAAAGGGAAAAATAAGGAGAAAAGGATTGGCTATTCAGTAAATGATTCAGTAACAGTGGGCTGTTTGGAAAAATATATATATAAAAACTCCTAATTTGGATTATACTCAAATAATCATCAGATTATAGAGAATACCTACTAAATTACCCAAATAACCACACTCTTCATTTTTTTCTCTAGAATATATTGAATGATTTTTATGAAGAGCTGAACATTCATTGTATTGATTCTCTAGTGTACCTCACTTTCTGCTCTCACACTTCCAGAGCAGCTATGTTTATTTCAACCCTGCTTATGCTAGTTATACCTAATTGTAATTTTATGGTTTAAATACTATATACATTAATGAACCATGAGTGCAAAAATGTTGTTTAAAAAAAATTAAATTGAAGATCTTGCACAGATTGGATAAGTACAAATCCCCACTTTCTCCAAATTCATGCCTTATTAGTTGTAGACATAAGCATCTGAAAAGGTAAAGGGAAAGAATTATAAAATTTGTACTAACCATTCTACACTTGGGGCTAACTCAGTGGAATAGTACATGCTTAGCATTCGTTGGCCCTGGGTTCAATCCCCAGCACCACAAAAACAAAACAAAAGATTCTGTGCTCAGTTGTCTTAAGTTATCTAGGTTCTGGTTTCACTTTTAAAAAATTGAAAATTTTTCTTTTTTGATGGGAGTGAGATTCGAACTCAGGGCTTTGTGTTTGCAAAGCAGGTGCTCTACAGCTTGAGTTATACCTCTAGTCCCTTTTGCTCTGGTTATTTTGGAGATAGGGTCTCAGAACTGCTTGCTCATGTTGGTCTTAAACCATTATCCTCCCAATCTGACCCTCCCCAGGTAACTAATACTACAAGTATGAGTCACCAGCACCTGGCTAGAAATCTGAAATCACAAATCCGTGTAATATGGTATATGCTAGAAGGAACATGTGAAACTTCAGCAGATGATCTGTACTCAGAGAAGAGGACTTGGTTTTTGTTTTGTTTTGTTTAACCAAAATACTGGGAGATTAAGGATATATGTATTTGTTTCAAGTAAAAATCAAATATTTGGAGCCAGGCATGGTGGTGCACACTTCTAATTCCAGCACTAAGAAAACTGAAGAAGCAGAATTGTGAGGTCAAGGCCAGCCTCTGCTACAGAGCAAGCTTAAGGCCAGCTTGGGCTATATAGTAAGACCTTGGCTCAGAAAAACAAAAATTGTTTTTTAAAAATTAAAAATCAAATATTTGTATTACATATGTATTGCTTATGATTAAAAAGTTTTTTGATGAAATGACTTAATCACAGTTTAAGTTTCACATATAAATGTTTTGCCTTGTTATTTTAGGTTGAATTTATTAAATACTATTAATTGTGCAGCAAAAGCCAATTAATTAATTTTAATTAAATTAATTTTTAAAGCCAGTTGATAATAGTGGCTAAAAGCACTCTGTGGTTCTGAAAAACTTTAATTTCAGCTCTAAGCTGAAAAGGGGGGAAAAAATCACAATAAAACTTTACTACTTAAAGCAACTGAGGCCAATAGGAAAAGGGGAACAGGTACTTAGAGAAAAGGTTAGATCAAAAAGAATTAACCTAGAAGGTAACACCCACGCACAGGAAATCAATGTGAGTCAATGCCCTGTATAGCTATCCTTATCTCAACCAGCAAAAACCCTTGTTCCTTCCTATTATTGCTTATACTCTCTCTACAACAAAATTAGAAATAAGGGCAAAATAGTTTCTGCTGGGTATTGGCGGGGGGGGGGGGGGAGAAGAAGGGGGTGGGGGCAGGGGGGAGAAATGAACCAAGCCTTGTATGCACATATGAATAATAAAAGAAAAATGAAAAAAAAAAAACTTTACTACTACTAAACCATTGGACTGTTGTGTGATCCGGCAGGTTAGCTTATTCAACCTCTGTTTTTAACAATGGTTAAATCCATGACAGTGAATGAAGTTCACTGTTGACACTCTTGGGTCTGTAACACATGATAAATTCAAGTATTTTCCACAGAGTACTGATGAAAAGCATGATGAAAAATCACCTTACATCTTCCCAAGCTTTGTGATTTACTCAACTGAAGCTTTTTTCTGTGCCACATATGTTTTTACCCTCTGTTACAAATTTTTGCAAATTCCATTTCAGGTTGTATCAAATTAGTACTTTCTTAACTTTTCATGTTGTAGTTATTAAGAAAGCATAGACTACTTGTAGATGCTAATTCTTTCAGTCATTCTAAAGTTGGCATTGACTCCTTGAATAAATTAACTACTGATCCATATTAGTAGCATCTCTCCACTTATCAAAAGAAATGGAAATCTACTTGAAATCATTTGCCTTGTTTTTTAAATAGATTATTGATATTATTCCTCTCATTTTCAACATTGGGAGCAACCAGTCTTCCTGAGACACTTACAGTCTTATTTTCTCTGGATACATTTCTTTAAATGCTGTAAACATGATTTAATTAGCTCACCACTGGGAGATCACTTTCCTTGCTTTGCTAACAAATAAGTCACTTAGAAATGTTCCTTCTTTCCCAAACCTTGCCTTTCTTATGTAATGAGATGTTGTCCTGTTGTTTGGAAATAATAATAGCTCCTTGTGGTTTTTATTTGCATTTCCATGATGACTAATAATGTTGAACATCCTTTCATGCGCTTGGTGGCCATTTGTGTATCTCTGGAGAAATGACTGTTCAAGTTCCTTACCATTTTTTTAGTTGAGGTAGAAGAAGGTAGCTTTTGTTGCTGGGTTGTAAAAATTCTTGGAACTAGGGGTGTGACTGTAGTGGTAAAGTGCCTGCCTAGCAAGGACAAGGCCCTGAGTTCAAAACCCAGTATCACCGAAAACAAAGGATTCTTTGTATTTTCTGATCTCTAGATCTTTATCAGGCATATGATTTGCAAATACTTTGCCCCAGTTTCATAGGTTGTCTTTTGACTTTCTCTGTCTCTCTCTTTTTTTTTTTTTTTTTTTTGCATTACAGGGGTTTGAACTCAGGGCCTACATCTTGAGCCGCTCCACCAGCCCCTTTTTTGTGTGTGTGAAGGGTTTTTCAAGATCAGGTCTCACGAACTATTTGCCAGGAATGGCTTTAAACTACGATCCTCCCGATCTCTGCCCCCTGAATAGCTAAAATTACAGGCATGAGCCACCAGTGCCCTGCTCAGTGCAACATTTTTAACATTCATCCATGTTAGGTGCATTAATAGTTAATTACAAATTTTCTGAATAATATTGTATGGATATCCTATAGTTTATCTTTTGAATGTTGTTTCTAGTTTGGTTCTCTTTTAAGAATAAAGCTGCTAGGAATATATGTGTATCAGTCTTTGTATGGATGTTTAGATAAATCCTAGGAGTAAAATTTCAGAGTTTTACTTTGTAAGAGCCTGCTAAACTGTTTTCCAGTTTTTATTCTCACCAGAAACATGAACAAGACCCACTTTCTCCATATTTTCACCAATACTTTAATTTTTAGCCATTGTGAAGAATGTCTAGTAGTATCTCATTGTGGTTTTAATTTGCATTTTTCCTAGTAATAATGGTGTTGATGAGCTTATTGGCTATTTGTATAATTGTTTTTGTAAAGTTTCTCCAAAATCTTTTGTCTACTTTTGTTGGATTATTTTTATTTGCCAATACTGTCTCTTGCTTGAATTATGAGAGTTCTTTATATATTCAGAATATAATTCACTAATTATGTATATTTATACACCAATATTCTCCCCCAGCCTGTGGATTGCCTTTTATTTTAGAGCCTTGCTTTGTAGCTCAAGATAGCCTCTAACTCAAGATACTCCTTCCTCAGCCTCTGAGTGCTCATATTATAGGCATGTACCACCATGACTGGCTCCTTCCTAATTTTTAACTTAATTAAGTTAATTAATTAATTTGTGGCACAGGAGTTTGAACTCAGGGCCTCACATGCTTGCTATGCAATCGCTCTTACCACTCGAGCCTCTCCCTCAGCTCTCCTTCCTTCTTTTTAATGGTGTTTCTCAAACAGCAGAAAGTTGTAATTTTGATGAAGTCCACATTACTGCATTTCTTTTTTTTTTTGTGGTTGTGCTTTTTGTGTTTAACATAATAAGAAACATTGGTCTGTTCTTAGTAGGCAGAATTACTAAAATGACCCCAAATGACCCCCACCTCCTTGTATAATTTCCCTTACTTATGTGTAGTGGGACCTGTGAATATTACAGAATTTTAGTGCAGTGAGAGGAATGTTACAGATGTAATTAAGTTACTAATCAGTTGACTTGAGTTAATCAAAAAGGGAATTATGCGGATGGGTCCAGCTTAATCATATGAACTCTTTAAATAAATATGGGTCCAGAAGTCAGAATCAGGAGAAGTCAAATAATTTGAAACAAGTCAAATAATTTGAAACATAAGAAGGACTTGATAAAAGGGAGATTTTCCGTTGCTGGCTTTGATGATGGAGAAGGCTACATGTCAAGGATTGCACAGTCTCTAAGAGCTAAGAATGGCTCCTGACTGAGAAGTAGCAAGGAAATAGGGATCTTTCATCCTACAACTGCAAGGAACTGTGTTCTGCCATAACCATGTGAACTTGGAAGAATATCCCAGTATAGTGATGTGAACACAGTCTGGCAGGAACCCACCACCACCTTTTTGTTTTATGGTACTGGGGTTTAAATTTAGGGCTTTCTACTTATCAAGGCATTGAGTCATGCCTCCAGCCTGGCAGACACCTTGAGTTTATCCATCTAAGACCCTAGCAGAGAATCCAGCCATGCTGTGGCTAGACTTCTGACCCCTAATTTTGTGATACTTTGTTAAGTAATAATATAAAATTAATACATTATCTCAAGATTGTGAGGATTTTCTTTTAAACATTCTTATATTTTTAGCTTTTACATTAAGGTCTTACAAGTTAATGTTTCAAGTTAATGTTTTTGTATTGCATGAGGTTAAAGGTAAAAGTTTTAAATGGCACCTCCTCTTTAGAAAGTAGATCAAGAGCCTGATTTTCCTGTCTGTTTCCTGAGGAAACAAAAATGCAGAAAATTGTAAAATAGCAGGACCAGTGGTTGCTATAGTAAGCCTGGGACTTCCTCTCAATGGTTCTGTTAACAGTAGAAAATGGAGCCTTTCTGTTGCCTCTCTTATTTGCCACAAAGTTTTGTTTTCCATCTATAAAGAGCCTGGAAGCTCTGCCATGTCAACAAATTGGTTTTATCCATTTGTTTTATTATGATACATTTTAATCAGAGCTTTGAAACTTTCTATCGGGTGCTTGCTCTTGTTTTTCCTCACGTAGCTATTGATATGCATGGGTTTTAGTCTTCATTCAGCCAGTGAGTGAATGACAGCATAGATTTTGAAGTTGGTAACACTCTGGACTTGAGTCTCAGTCTTGCCATTTACCAGTTGTTTGTGGACAAGTTAATTACTTTGTGTTACAGTTTCTTCAAATGTAAGATTCGCAAAGTGGAGTATCTACTTCTACTTCCTATGGTTGTTTTGAAGATACACTAAAATAATGTGTTATATATAGTTTGACAGTGCCTGACACATAAGTACTTAATAAGTAGTAGTATTAGTTATTATGATAGTCTTTGTTGAGCTGCCTTTTCATGTGTTCTAGTTATCTCTGTTTGGTAATCAGCCACTATATTGGCATTGTCCAAGATTTGACCAAGACTCAGCAAGTAGAAGCACCCAGAAAACAGAAAATTAGCAGTTATTAAAGTTCCAAATAGTAATGATCATTATTTGTGCTTAATAAGGAATATGCTGCATGTCTGCCTTAGCCTTAGCCTTTATTTAATGCATTTTAAAACTGGCTGTTTCTCTTCCTTTAAATCTTTTTTTTTAAAACAGAGTTAATTCACTTTATTTTTATATTTTAAAAAATCCTATGTTGTAGCCACAGCTGGAGCCTGGGTCCTCTGCACAGAGACTCTGGTGTGGGTTTTCCCAATATGGTCAGTGAATTCCTGATAGGGAGACTTGGTAAACATGGTGTCTTTCCAGAGGTCAGGGGTCAAGTAGCTGTAGGTCTTGGAGATGGCATCAAAGGTAGCCTTAGCAAAGTTGCCCGGGGTGGCAGTGTAGCCCCTGGCTGAAGTGTAGCAGTCATCAATACCAGCCATCAGCAGCAGCTTCTTAGGCACAGGAGTTGACATGATGCCAGTGCCTCTGGGGGCAGGGATGAGATGCACCAGCACAGAACCACAACGGCCTGTCACCTTGCATGGGACAGTGTGGGGCTTGCCAATCTTGTTCCCCCAGTAGCCTCTCCACACAGGGATAATGGAGAGCTTGGCCATTTGGTAGCCCCTCAGATAGCGGTGGCTACCTCCTTGGAACACTTAACACCCAGCCCAACATGACCGTTGTAGTCCCCAATGGCTACACATGCCTTGAACCTGGTGCACTGGCCAGCCCAAGTCTGCTTCTGTACAGGCAAGATCTTCAAGACCTCATCCTTGATGACGCCCCCAGGAAAAAGTCAGTAATTTCAGATTCCTTGATGGGCAGGGAGAAAAGATAGATCTCCTCCAAAGACTTTCTTCATGTCCTTGACCAAGCAGCCCAGCTTGGTGACGGGAATCTACTCCTTGCCTTCAGCCTTGCCTCCACTAGCTGGGTGGCCCCGACCATGGCCCATGCTGGAGCCTCCGGGCCTTCCCGCTGCACTGGCCTCATCCGCCATTTGGTGTTTTCCTGGAGAAGAAGCTCTTCCTTTAAGTCTTACTGTCAAGTTCAAGAATAAGCTAAACTAAAAAGAAACCTATGCCTTAACATAAATAAGGATTCAAATAAGTAGAATATACAATTCCCTTTCATGGTGGTGGGATTCTTTGCATACTTTGAACTAGAAGAAAGGCTAAAGAAAGAGTCCTTTTATTGATTGTCTGCAGTATTCTAGACACTGCTGAGGTTCTAAGTGTATTAAGATGTAGAACTTTTCCTCAGGACTCTTAGTGATAGTTGGGGGATGCCATAAAACATTACTATAATCTGTGCCAAATATTTTGCTACAGGTAATGACTTAACTGGTGGCTAAGAGAATCAAAGAAATTGGGAATACTGGATTTCTGACTTGGGCAAGGGAGTAGACCACAGTTGGCAAACTATGACCTGCTACTAGTTTTTACACAGCCTACAAGCTAAGAATTTTTGTTTTTGTAGTACTAGGGTTTGAATTCAGGGCCTACACCTTGAGCCACTCCACCAGCCCTTTTTTGTGATATGGTTTTTTGTTTTGCTTTGTTTTTTCCTGAGATAGGGCTTGCTTCAAATTGTGATCCTCCTGATCTCTGCCTCCTGAATATCTAGGATTACTGGCACCCAGCAGAGGGATTTGGTTTTGTTTTGTAGTACTTAGGTTTGAACTCAGGACCTTCACACTTGCTAGATAGGCACTCTACTACTTGAGCCACTCCACCAGTCCTAAGAATGGTTTTTAACATCTTTAAATAATTGAAGAAAATCAAGTAATATTTTGTGACATGGAAATAAAATAAAATTCAAACTTCAGTATTAATAGTTTGTTTGGAATATCCCTTTGCTGCAAGTTTACATATTGTCTCTGACTGTTTTTGTGTTCAATAGCATAGCTGAGTAATTTGTGACAGACACTGTTTGATCTGAAAAAGTATTCACTGTTACAGAAAAGTTGCTGATTCCTTGGGTAGGGGTGATTTTTATCTACTGAGGTAAGCAATTAAGGAGGAACAGATGTAGGGGAAAACATTTCTGTGAGTATTAATCATTGGAATCAGAGGTGCTTATTAGATATAAGTGTCGAAGGCAAGGGCAAATATTGGTCCAGGGGCTCTGAAGTGCATTTAAAGCTAGAGGTAGATATGGGAAGAAACAATGAAATCAAGAAATCTGGGTGGGTGCCAGTGCAGTGACTCATGTCTATACTCAGAGCTACTCAGGAGGAAGAGATTGGGAGGATCAGGTTTGAGGCAAGCCTGGACAAAAAGTTTGGGAGACCTCCATCTCAGCCAATGGTTGGGCATAGTGATGTGCACTTGTCATCCCAGCTTCACCGGGAAACACAAATAGGATTATGGTCGAGGCAGGCCCAGGCATAAAGCAAGGCTTCTTCTCACACACCTCTTGCCTCCACTCAAAAAAAAAATAACCGACAAAAAAAGGTTGGGCAGAATGGATCAAATGGTAGAGTACCTGCCTAGCAAATGCAAGGTCTTGAATTCAATCTCTTGATACTGCAAAAAAAAAAAAGAAAAGGTGGATGGAGATGTGGTTTGCAACACATTCGAATGACTTCGAATACTGAAACACAAAACCAAATAGACATCCCCCCTCCCCAAGACTATAATCTGAGCTGGGGGAGGGAATGGGTTAAACTCGGGCCCCAGGATTTTTTTTTTCCAGTACTGGGGTTTGAACTTGGGACCTTCACCTTGAGCCACTCCACCAGCCCTATTTTTGTGATGGGTTTTTTTGAGATAGGGTATTGAGAACTATTTTCCCAGGCTGGCTTTGAGCCATGATCCTCCTGATCTCTGCCTCCTGAGTAACTAGGATTACAGGCATGAGCCATCGGCACCCAGCTCCAGGATTTTTTTTTTCTTTAGGCTCCCTGTGCAATTCCAGTATGCAGTCAGCTTTGAGAACCACTGGTATGGAGTGTGAAGGTTGAAAATGGAACTTCAGGGATTACCAACATTTAAGGGACTGTTCTAGGTACTTGTACTGAGGAGAAGAAATACAGACGGAGCGATAATGGAAATTATGGCAATGGTCAGACCCTGTAGTTTGGTCAAGTAAGATAAGGATTTCTTTGGAAATCACTATTGATTCTATCAATCAAAAGTAATTCTTGCCGGGTACCATAACTCATATACATAATCCTAGCTAGGCCCTGAGTTCAAACTCCAGTACTGTAAAAGCAAAAACAAAAAACCAGTTCTTTTGGAGGCCAGGTGAGGGCAGTGATTTGAGGTAGAGGTGAAAAGACACTTGAGGGTGAACTATTGAGAAGATTATCAGGGAAGGAAAGGGGGAACATGATAGCTAGAGTGGGGAAGCAGTGGGGATGTAGTTTGTTCAAGAGATGCTTACGAAGATGACACAGTTTGAGCCTGTCTCTGTGCTCAGGGAGTTAGCACTCAAAAAAGAAGACTGAAGTGACAGCACTATATGTTACTCAGATTTCATAAGAAGAGCACCAGAGCTAGATTTTGAGTAGTTCTTGGCATAATCTTAATATTAAAGCCCAGTTGGCATTGTGTTCTTTTTCACTAGGCAGGTGCTCTATCACTTGAGCTACTCGGCCAGCCAACATTGTGTTTTTTTTTGCGTTTAGATGCACCACCAGTATACCTGAAAAGAGATATGGATCTAGGCATTGAGAAATACAGCCAGCAACTGTTCTTTGCCCACCCAGTCACAACCATCCTATCTGGGGCATTGGTCTCATCTATGAATGTAGAAAGGTTAACTAAGTGGACTCCATCACCTCTCCCAAAGGCTTTAATTTAAACTCGGACAGCTGAAATAACTGTGAGGCCCACTCACTACCTGAGCTAATAGTTCGTTAGTACCTGAGCATGTCCTTTTTTTGAAGCACATCAGCAGGTTGATTATGATTCTCTCTTCTGTGAATCTGGGCACATTATATTCGAAATACACCAGTTTAGTTT
Organism: Castor canadensis; assembly: GCF_047511655.1. Lineage (NCBI taxonomy): Eukaryota > Metazoa > Chordata > Mammalia > Rodentia > Castoridae > Castor > Castor canadensis. Next base: position 153,294,535 of record NC_133390.1, on the reverse strand, counting down.
GCCATTAGAACATTTCTCAAGAGAAGAGGGGAAAAAAAAGAAAGAAAAGAACGTTTCTCAGGAGAAAATTCTAGCATAAAGTCTTAATTTAATGTTTTTTAATTATATATAAGTAGCAGATGGTCATTATGGAATATTTGGGTAATACATAAGTCTTGAATTAACATTTTGGTTTATTTATTGGGAGTCTTTCTTTCCCCAACGTTTTTTATTTCTCTGAAAATGTACATATAGTTAATTTATGTGCCAGCTGTGTTCCACAGGAAGCAGACAGTGAGGTGGAGTTGGAGAGGAAAGGATTTATTGGGGAGTAATGTCTGTGAAGAAAAAGAGAAGGGAGTAGCTCTGTGTTTGGGGGACCATCAAACTGCAGTACACACCTGGCAAAGTCTCTGTCACCAGATACCCTGATAAAAGAGGCCCATGGAGCCAAAATGGATGGGTCCTTATACCACCACGTTTCCTAGTCAATGGTTAGAGGCAGTGCTAAAGAAAGGGTACCCTCTGCCTAAAAGCTAAAGCAGATTCTAAAGAAGTCAGTAGCAGGAAGCTTTCTGCTGACTACTTTTTGCAGCTAGCTGGACAGTGAGTCCTTTCTTTAAGAGGATCTGCTCATAGTATCTTTTGTGTCTGCCATGACACAAAAGTTGTGTCCTGCTTTTTCTGCTTGAATGTGGGTCTTCATTAGAAGAGTCATTTTTTTAGTCCAAGAAGTGCTGAGTTTATACATTCATTCCCTAGGTTTCCAAATTTTCTATATTAATAAAAAATACCACAATGAACATACTTATATAAGGTTTCAAGCAAGGTATTTAGGATTATTTTATTTGAATTTATTCTTAGAAGTAAAAGATTGATAAGTGTGGACATTCTTAAGGCCTTTCATGTTGAAGGAGTTATTATTTATAGTGTCAGAACAAGGAATGAACAACCTGTGACATCAGATCTTCATTAGTCTTGGATCTCATTTTCTCAATCATGGCTAATTTATAGCTGAAAACGATGTCTTATCTCTTTTTCTGACCTGTGGTCTTATATGGTACTTAGTTGGCCATGAATTGAGGATGTGATAACTCAATTCTGTGTCTGGAGGCTGGGGGGTTGGTGATAATTGTAAGAATTAAGGACTTTAGCCAGGGGCTGGTGGCTGGAGTTTGTAATCCTAGCTACTTGAGAGGTTGAGATCAGGAAGATCATGATCCGAGTCAGCCCAGGCAAACAGTTCAAGAGACCCACATCTACACAATAACCAAAGCAAAATGGCTCAAGTGGTAGAGCGTCTGCTTTACAAGCTTGAAACCCTGAGTTCAAACCCCAGTCATACACACAAAAAGTAGAAGAAGAAAAAAAAAAAAGTGAGCTCTGGAATAAGATTGGTTAGATTCAAGTTTCATTTTTGCTGTTTGGCCCTTTGTGACCTTGGTCATGTCTCAGGGTGTTAGCTTACTCATCTGAACCCTGGTATTAATAATTGTTTCTGGCTTGAAGGTTAAATGAGGTAGAAAACATAAAAATCAATATGAGGTATAGCCATTGCATATGCTTAAATGTTATGTATTATTTTTTATGTAGGGGTTTTTGGGTTTTGTGGGGTTTTTTTTGGGGGGGGGTGGAGAGGGGACATGGGTGTTGTTTATTTGATACCAGGTCCCACTATGTAATCCAAGCTGACTGCAAACTGGTGATCCTCCTTCCTCAGCCTCCTGAGTGGTAGTATTATTTTATTAGATATTTGGTTAGTTTAGTATTTTACTAATTAGAATAGGTGCAAACATTTAATTCAGAGTCTTAAGAGAAAAAAAAAATTGAGACTTACAGAGATTAATAGATTTGGTTTGGGTCACTTCACTGAAAAATTGGCAGACCTCAGACCTCACAGTGGACCTCTGCCTAATGCAGGATTTTTTCAACCTTGTCACTGTTGACATTTGAGGGGTGGAAAATTCTTTATTATAGGGGCTGTCCTGTGATTTGTAAGATGTTTGACAGCATCCCAGCCTCTACCCACTAGAAACCAATGCACAACCATCCTGCTTTCAGTTGTAACAATCAAAACTAACTTTAGACATTGCCAAATGTCCCCTGGGGCAGAGTAGCTGATAGTACATAAACAGCCCTTCAGTGACATAGTCCAAATTTGGGATAAGGGAGTAGTGCTCCACCCTGCCCAACTGGAAAGGTCTAATCTCTTGTTGAATTCAGTTCTCATGAGCTCTTCAGTAACCTGAACTGTTTAAGATGGAGCTTTGTTTTATAGTTCCTGGAATTCTCAGAACAGTCCATAGTATTTAAATACAACTATTTTATGCCTAACTTTTCCCTCTTTGGTTGCAGGTAGAACAGCAACAAAAAGGTATTTATGGAATTCAAATGAGTGGTGATGGATGATGTAGTTCGAATAGCTAAGGTAAGAAAAATTAAAAACAGAACTGTGAGGACGCTTGCTTTTTTGTTGTTGTTTTGGTTTGGTTTTTTTTGGTTGGTACTTGGGTTTGAACTCAGGGCCTCATGCTTGCTAGGCAGGCCTCTACCACTTGAGCTACTCCACCAGTTCTTTTTTGTTGGGTATTTTCTAGATAGCGTCCTACAAACTGTTTGCCCAGGCTAGCCTCAAACTACAGCACTCCTAATCTTCTACCTCCTAAGTAGCTAGGATTACAGGCATAAGCCACAAGCTCCTGACTCATGAGGAGGCTTTGTCAGCCAAGTTGGTATCCTTACAAAAGAAACCTAACGCCAGGATTCTTCCCACTCCATTTTGTTTCCAAGCTGTAGGACTAGCTTACTTTTTATGATTAAAAACATAATTAACATCTGTTAAGGTAATGAGTGAACCATTCATTACCATTCTCTTCATAAATCAGAATCACTTAAAGAGCTTTAAAAATAAGGGCTGGGGGCATGGTTTAAGTGGTAGAGTGCTTGCCTAGTGTAAAGCCCTAAATTCAATCGCCTAGTACCACAAAAAAAAAAAAAGAGCTAGAGGAAATGTCTTGCCCTTCTATGTTGAATTCAAACTTCTGTGGGTTAAGCACAGATCAGCTCGTTTTAAGTGAGAATATAAACAAACCAGTACAACAGTTTTAGAAAACTGTTCAGTGTTGTGCACTAAAGTTAATATGTATCCAATAACCCAGGAATTCTACTCAAGAAATGCAAAGCTGGAAAAAGTAGAAACAAATGTCTAAAAACAGATGAGTAGTTAAATAAATTGTGATATAGTCATGCAGTGGAATTCTGTGTCTCAATAGAAAGGAACAAACACTAACAGTATTCAATATGGGTGAATTTCACAGATACAGTTCTTTCACTGAGTAAAAGAAATCGACACAAAAAACTTGATGTAGTCCAGTTTTCAGGTAAAACTAAACTATGATAGAAGTGGAATTAGTGGCTCCTCTGGCAGGAGGCTGTGACTGGAAGTAGGTAAGAGTGTGCAGCACTGAAAAGCTTTCCATGTTACTATATGCGTATACGTGTTTCTTTTTTCCTCATAAAATTCATTCTTTTTGCCATGCACTGGTAACTCACACCTGTAATCTAACTACTCAGGAGGCAGAGATCAGGAGGATCATAGTTTGAAGCCAGTCTGGGCAAACAGTTCGCAAGACCCTATTGAAAAAAACCATGACAAAAATAGGACTGATGAGTGGCTCAAAGTGAAGGCCCTGAGTTCAAGCCCCAGTACCACCAAAAAAAAAAAAAATTGATTCTTTTTCAAGTATACGATTCATTGGAATTAGGCATATTCACACTGGGGAGCTGTTACCACCCTCCATCTGTAGAACTTTCTCATTTTCCTTAGCTAAAACTCTGTACCTAGTTAATGACAACTAATTTTCCTCCCGCCCCTGGTAACCACCATTCTGTTTTCTGTCTCATATAGTAAAAACAGAATATTTGCTCTGTTTCTACAGTATTTTCAAGGATCATCCATGTTGTAGCATGTGTCAGAATTTCATTCCTTTTTAAGGCTGAATATTCCTTCAAATGTATATGTACCACATTTTGTTTATCTGTTCATCAGTGATGGACATTTGGATTGCTTCCACCTTTTTGGCTGTTGTGACTAATGCTCCTCTGAACATGGGTGTATAAATACCTGTTTGAGTCTCTGCTTTCAGTCCTTTTGGGTATATATTTAGAGGTGGAATTGCTATATCATATGCTAATTCTGTGACCCAGTAATTTTTTAAACGACCATCATGCTGTTTTCCACAGTAGTGACCCATTTTACATTCCTCCCAGCACTGCTGTTTTTTGAATGGTCTCCATAATTATATGCTTATTTCTTTTGTGAACCTTTCTGAAAAATGAACAGTTTTGCTTCTCCAGTGTGAAGGTGGTGATTTACCTTTTTGAAACAATTTTGCCTGTCCATTATAAAGATTAAGATTTCTCTCACGTTATTCCCCCCAATTTGGCTATACATTATTTTTTGTTCTGTTATTTATTAGTATCTTTCTGCCATGTATGTTTCCATTAACTTGTTAAAAATTGTTAACCTCTACATCTTGTCCTCTGAACACAGACAAGTCTTTCATAGTCTGTCCATAAGTTATCTCTCAAAATTGAAAGCTAGTTAAGTGTTTATTATCTCTAGGACCAAGCAGTGTATTATTTATATTTCTTTCTCTATAGGTTCAGCCTTGGCTATTGAAAGGATTGAAAATGAAAAAATCACTCCCCTTTTGAAACTGTCAGTTGCCTCAGGTCATACTTTGTATTTCATATTTTGACCATGACTTTCTCATACAGTTTTCCCCCCTGAAGTCCCTAATTTTCTTTTTTTCTTACCTGTTTACCTACCATAATCTCACTTTCCTGCAAGTTCTCAGTCATACACCATAGTCTTTTAAGACTAACTAAGCCATACACTGTAGCCCAAGTATAGTGTAGTCATATATTCTAGTCCAAGGCCAATCTGAACTAATTGTTTTGGGGCCAACTACATACTGTTCAACCCATAATAGGGGTCAAAATATGAAGGAATTCTTATATCAGTCCTTATATTTTTAAGCTTATCATTTATTCTGTATGAAACCATTGAGCAGGATGAATGTAACATTGTAGGGAAGACTCCTGGGAGTGGGGTTGGAGAGATGTTAGCTTCATTGGAACTCAGCGGAAGGCCTGGACCAGATAGTACTGTGGAAAACACAGAATCTGGGGCCCCACCCAAAATATCCAAAACCAGAATCTTCAGACAGGAGACCCAAGACTGATTCAAGCTCCCTTTCTCCCACCTTATGATTCTTATTTTTAGCCTAGATTGGTAACACTGGTTGTAAGATGATAGAGTTGCTGCAATATGGTTGGTAGTTGTGTAAGTAGAAAGACCTGAGGGAACCTAAGAAAAGAGGCATTTCAAAGTAGTATATAATTTTGTACCCAGTAAACTCAGATGACGGAATCTGTTATAGAAATAAGTAAATTTAAAGAATAAATTGGATTTAAAAGGAAAGTGATCAGTTTGATTTTGTCTTTATGGTGATAGTAAGACATTCAGCAGGCACTTGGAAAATGAAGGTGCACATTCAGAAGTGAAATAATGGAGGTGACAGTCATAACCCTTAGTATGAATGAGCCTTTCTGGGAGGAACGGCTGTGGCGAGAAGAGCAGACAGTCAGGAAGCCAACATTGTGGGTGCTCCTTCCTCAGCCCCTGAAACAAAAGGAATTGAACACACTGTCATGATATCTGGAAAACTTGTGTGCTTTGTTTACTGATTACCTGCAGGCCATGAATTCTTTGAAGACAAGAACTGGTTATTTGAGTTTGTTTGTTTTTTGCGGCACTGGGGTTTTAACTCAGGGCTTCATGCTTGCTAGGCAGGGACTGTGCCACTTGAGCCACTCCACCAGCCCTTTTTCATGTTGGGTTTTTTTGAGATAGGGTTTCACAAACTATTTGCCAGGAGTTGGCTTCAAACTGCCATCCTCCTGATCTCTGCCTCCTGAGTAGCTAGAAATACAGGCATGAGCCACTGGCACACCATTCAGAACTGGTCTTAATTGACTTTCTAAGTCCAGTACTTACCACAGTGCCTGGCTTTTCAATGAAAGTTGAATGAATGCCTAAATTGGAGAAAGAACACATGAACTTGACTATAAAGGAATTTGCATTTTCTTCCTTGTATTGGTAATATTTAACCCTTTGCCTGGCTCATAATAGATCCCAAGTGATTATTTATTTATTTATTTATTTAGGTAGTACAGAGCCTTGGACTTGCTAGGCAGGCACTAACCACGTAAGCCACTCCAATAGCCTTTTTTTGTACTTGATATTTTTGAGCGAGCGTCTTGTGAACTATTTACCTGGGCTGGCTTTGAACCACGATCCTCCTGATCTCTGCCTCCTAAGTAGCTAGAATTACAGGCATGAGCCACCAGCGCCTGGCCTAAGTGAAATTTTGTATAAATGGTAAAGGAAGAAAAGCTTTCAGAGCTGAAATTGAATAGTCATGTGTCAAGAGAACCAGGACACTGCGAAACTTGAGAAAGAAGGTAACTGCAGCATTTCAAAGAGATTGAAAACAAGGAAGAAAATTGGATTGATCAGGAGGTTCTTTGCAGATATGAGAGTAAAGGAATTAAGAACATAATGATAAATATGTGTCATGAAAAAATTTAATATTCAGAAGGAGCATGTGATGCATTCATTCAGTAGAGGTGGAAAGTGAAGAAGTAGAAGCAAAATATATCTCACGCTAAGCAGTATGAGGAAAAAAGGGGAACAGGAACTGCAGGGCTTAATTGGGAGGTTATTTTTGTGTTTAAAAGTCTGTTTGGAACATGTGTACCTATTTGTAAACAGAAGTAAATAAGGGCTAGAGAGGAAAAGGTTGAAAGTCCCAGAAAGAAATGCAAAATTTTAGAGGAAAGACCAAGGACACAGGGTGTATCCTTAGAAAAGACAAAGGAACCTCTTCCTCTAGTCTAAACAGAATAGAGGCTCTATAGAGGAAAAAAAAAGAGAGATGGCAGCCTCTTGTTACTCCAGTTACCACCTGCCCTGCGGGAGCTTGGGCTAGTGTGCTAGAGACTGACAAAGGAAACCTGACAAAAGAAGGGTGTTTTCTGCAGAGGAGAAGGGTGATGAGGAGTGTGATACTCCAGAGCAGTGGTTGGAGTATGAGATAAGGATGTGAACCCAGATAGATGGTAAGGATAATCCAGGAACCATGATGGCATTTTTCTATAGATCAGAGAGTTGTGGCATGGAAGTATACTTTGTTTCTCTCTCTCTTTCTTTCTTCCTTCCTTCCTTCCTTCCTTCCTTCCTTCCTTCCTTCCTTCCTTCCTTCCTTCCTTCCTTCCTTCCTTCCTTCCTTCCTTCCCTCCCTCCCTCCCTCCCTCCCTCCTTCCCTCCCTCCCTCTCTTTCTTTCTTTTCTTTCTTTCTTTCTTTCATCTTCCACCCCCTCCCCTTCCCTCTCTGTCTTCCTCCAGTATCTCGATCTTACTACATAGCCTAGATTAGTTTTGAACTCCTGAGCCTCCTGAAGATGCTGGAATTACAAGTGTGTACCACCATGCCCTGCTTAAAAGGCTTTCTTTACTGAACAATCAATACTTACATATACAGACTTTCTTGTTTATAATTCTATTCCTGCACCATTACTACAAAGTTTTAATGAATATAAATTATGTAATATTTCATAGTGCAAATACCCTTTCATTATTTCTTCTTTAAAATGCCTAGACTATGCTATACTATACTATATTTGTATACTTGGAGTTGTTGGGCTTTTTTAACATTTTTCTTAAAAAATAATTTAAGACAGTAGTAAAGGGTTCCTGTGTATACTTCAGTCAGGGTACCTGATGATTTCATTTTACATAACTATAGTACACTTTCAAAACCAGGAAATTAACATCTGTATAATACTATGGGCTAAAGACAGACCTTATTTGAATTTACCACTTTTTTGCATATGTATGTACCTGTATATTATTGTGAAGCTTTATCAGCTGTGTAAATTTGTGTAGCTACAACCATAATCACCACAAAGAAAAATCCTCATGTTACTCTTTTAAAGTAGTCAGACCCTCTCCTTAACCCTAATCCTTGACAACTACTGATCTATTCTCCATCACTATAATTTTGTTATTTCAAGAGTGGTATATAAATAGAATCATTCAGTATATAACCTTTTGATATTGGCGTTCTTCAGACAGTATAATACCTTTGAGTTCCACCCAAGTTTGAGTGTGTATCAATAGATCATGCAGTAGACTCAGTAGGCTTTTTCTTTTTTGTGGCTCAGTTGTATTTCATCATATGGATATACCAGTTTATCCCTCCAACTGAGGAGATATATTTATGTTGTTTCTTGTTTGGAGCTATTATAAAAAGGCTGCTATTAATATTCATATACACATTTGTGTATGTGTTCAATATCATTTTAGCTATTCCAAATAAATATATAAAAATTATAATTAATATTTATAATAATATAAATAATTGTATATTATTTTATTGATATGTTATTAATATAGTTACATATTAATTTATAGATATTTTAAGTTTGCCATTGCTAGTATATGGAAACACTGTTGATTTTTCTGTATTGCCTTTATATCCTATGACCTTCCTTGCTAAACTCATGAGGGTTTTTCGTCTGTTTGGTTTTATTTAATTTTTTGTAGATGACTTAGGATCGTCTACTAGACGATCCTAACCTCTATAAATAGAGAGTTTTAATTCTCTTTCCAATCTGTAGTAACTGTTTCCTTTTCTTGCTTTGTTGCACTAGCTATGGCTTTTGGTACTAGGTTGAATAGGAGTGGTAAGAATGACTGTCCTCACCATGTACTTGATTTTAGGTATAAAATGTTCAGACTTTAGTGGGTTTTGTTTGTTTGTTTTGTAGGTGACTTTTATCAGAAACCAAAAGAAAGTTTTTTGTTTTTGTTTTTTCCTATTCCTATTTTGCTGAGAGGGTTTCTTGGGTTTTTTGTTTTGTTTTGTTATATTTTGTTTTGTTTTTGAGAATGGATGTTCGATTATGTCAAGTGCTTTTTTAGTATTGACTGATATGATTATGTGGATTTTTTTTCTTGAACCTGTTGATTTATGTTGATTTGCTTTTGTTTGTAGGTTGTTTTTTTGTCTTTTTTTGAGGCAGAGCCTTGCTATATAGCTCATGCTGGCCTTGAACTTAGAATCCTACTGCTTCAGTTCTCCCCATCTCCCAAGTGCTGAGATTGCAGATATGCCACCACGCCCAGATAGAGATTGATCATTCAGAAAATTATGCCAGTTTTCACACTTGTTAGGCAGGAGCTCTATTATTGTTTCAGTTTGGGGGTTTTTGTTGTTGTTGTTGTTTTGAGTTTTTTTTTCTTCTTTTTTTCTTCCTTGTTTTTCAGGTAGGGTCTTGCTTCTGCCCAGGATTTGTCTCAGCCCATCAGCCTCCTACCTTTGCCTCCCACATAGCTGGGATTAAATGTGCCACCACATCTTACTTGTTTGTTGAGATAGGATCTTGCTAACTTTTTTTGGCCCAGGCTGGCTTCTATCCTTGATCCTCCTGATCTTTGCTTCCCAACTCTCTAAGATCACAGATCTGAGCCACTGTGTCCATCACCCTTATCCTTTTAATGTCTGTGGTATCTCTACCAAAATATCTTCTCCAAGTTGTCAAGGTTATTTTATGAACTAGAATTTGGTTTGTCTTGGTGAATTTTCCATGAGAACTTGAAAAGAATGTATAGGCTGCTGTTGGATGTGGTGACCTATAAACATTGATGAGATCTTGCTAATTGTTGTTGGTGTTCAGTTCTTCCTTATCCTTGCTGATTTTCTGTCTAGTGGTTTTGTCAGTAAGAGAGTTGAACTGGCAACTGTAATTGTTGATGTTTCATTTTTCTTTCAATTGTGTCAGTTTTTGCTTCACATATCTTAAAACTCATACATTTAGAATTTTTATGTATTTTCACATATCTTAAAACTCATACATTTGGAATTTTTATGTCTTCTTGGTGAAGGGACCCTTTTATTGTATGTATTATTCCTCTTTGTCCTTGATAATTTTCCTTGCTTTGAAGAATACTTTATTGATAATAGCATAATCATTTCAGCTCTTTTTTTCTTTTTTTTTTTTTTTTGGGTGGTGGTACTGGGGTTTGAACTCAGAGCTTCACACTTGCTAGGGAAGTGCTTTACCCCTTGAGTCCATCTGCCAGCCCCAGCTCATTTTTTTTAAATTAGTTATTCATATGATATATCTTTATTCATTTTTTGAAAATAAATAGACTTTAAAAAGCAGTTTTAGGTGTACAGAAAAATTCATTAGAAGGTATAGTTCCCATGTATCACCTTACTCATATCTTCCTGCCTCTATTCCTCCTTCCCTATTAACAACTTTCATTGGCATGGTAGATATGTTTCAATTGACCAGTCAGTATTGATACATTATTACTAACTAAAGGCCAGAGTATTACATTAGGGTTGTCTTTCTGTAAATTGCACATTCTGTGAGTTGTGGCAAATGTATAATGACACCAGTCCACCATTATAATATCTACAGAATAGTTTAACTGTGGTAAAAATCCCTTGTGCTCTACCTACTCATCCTTCTTTCCTTCCTCTGAGAAAGGATTTAATACATAGACTTAAAGAATTTGTTTCTCTAGCTCCCTCCTTACCATAATCCTGCTCTGACTCTAATTTTGCTGATTTGGCTCCATCTTGTTATTCCAAGGTGGAGATGGCAGACTGCTTTACAGCTGCAATGTGATTGTCCACAATTCTGGGCCATAGCACCTAGTAAAGGGAGTGGGATGCTCTTTTTTTCTTTGCGTGGAGTAAGATAGGCATGGTCAAAATGTTTCTGTCATTCTGTGCTTTGGAGAGAAAACAGACTCTTGGCACTTTTGTCTGTGCTCATTGGTATTTTTGGGTTGTGGTCCTCTTTAGAGCTCAGGCTAGAATACATTAGAAAGTAAATGAAACAACGAAATTAGGAAACTTCCTGCGGGGCTGGTCTTTGTGTCCCATAGTTCCTAGCCAATCCCACTTTTCTTTTCCACTTGCCAGTGTTTTCAATAAAGTCACAAATTGTAATTAGTGGGAAGAACAAGGTAGACTATGCTTACTCCATGTTGTCCTGAATCCCCTTTGCAGTTTAAATTAGGGACTTTATATTTGTTTACTGGTTTTTACATACTTTTTTTCCCATGAGCTCTTCCCTAACTCATTGACACATGCTAGGTAAACCAGAGCCTGGAAAATTATCATTTGACACCTCCCTCTCTCACCCCAAGAGCAAATCCACTGTCAAGTCTTCTGCAGTTTGCCTCTTTAAATATCTCCCTACTTGCATCTCCACCTGTAACCTAGCCTTCTAATGGGCCTACCTACACCTGCTACTCTGCTCTTTCTACCCAACTAGTATTTATTCCAAAACACAGGACAGGTAAGTCACCCTCAGTAACTTACTTATTAAAGCTTGGAGAACAAGAAAAATTACACTGCCACCCCATGATCCTGCCCTGTATACAACTCCAGCATCTCCTGGCACCATGTTCCCCCTCAGTCTTTGTGTTCCAGACACAATGGCTTCTTTCAGTGGCTTCTGCCCTGTTGCCCAAACTAGACTGGAGTTCCTTGTCCTTGACACCTTAACTCCTATTCATTCTTTACATCTTAGCCCAAGAGTCTGTGCCTCAGGGAGTCTTTGGCTTGATTCCCTGACTTCATCTATAAGCTCTTGGAGTCTTTTAATTCTCTTCTATCACTTATCACATTTGGGAGGTGACTTGATTAATGCTACTAGGCTGTAAGTCTCATGAAGGCAAGGATTTACTTATATTTATTATTTCATTCCTGGTACCAGCAACAGGACCAAGTACTCAGTAAATGCTCAGGACCCCCCCCCCCCCAAGTTGAATGCATTTTTAAGGAAGTATCAGGGATTTTATAAGTAGATTTTCTGTCATTGATTAGGGTAATCATGTGACTTTTTATATTTTGAATTATTTTATGAGGATTTTTACAAATACATTTCTTTTTTTTTTTTCATTTTTCTTTTATTATTCATATGTGCATACAAGGCTTGGTTCATTTCTCCCCCCCTTTCCCCACCCCCTCCCTTACCACCCACTCCGCCCCCTCCCTCTCCCCCCACCAATACCCAGCAGAAACTATTTTGCCCTTATTTCTAATTTTGTTGTAGAGAGAGTACAAGCAATAATAGGAAGGAACAAGGGTTTTTGCTGGTTGAGATAAGGATAGCTATACAGGGCATTGACTCACATTGATTTCCTGTGCATGGGTGTTACCTTCTAGGTTAATTCTTTTTGATCTAACCTTTTCTCTAGTTCCTGGTCCCCTTTTCCTATTGGCCTCAGTTGCTTTAAGGTATCTGCTTTAGTTTCTCTGCGTTAAGGGCAACAAATGCTAGCTAGTTTTTTAGGTGTCTTACCTATCCTCACCCCTCCCTTGTGTGCTCTCGCTTTTATCATGTGCTCATAATCCATTCCTACAAATACATTTCTTAATAATGGGCTGTGGTTAAATTTCTGAAGTAAAACTTATGTTATACTATAACATATGCTGCATTCTCTTTGCTAGAAATTTAAGATTTAGAGTTACAGTTCTCTGTCTCTTTCTCTCTGCTTTTTTATCAAGGTTATGCTAGTATTTTCATAGTTTATTTATTAAACTATCCTATTTTCAGCTTTTCTGTACCCTTAGGTTTTAAAAATGTGTCCTGTAAACTGCACAAAGTTTAGGTTTTGTTAGTTTACTTAATGTAATTAGTATTTAAATATAAGTCTACCATCTTACTCTTTGCTTTCTATTTGCCCCATCTGTTCTGTGTTCCTTTCCCTTTCTTACTTTTTGGATTGACTGACTTTTTTACTGCTCTATTTTTTTCCCCCTCTTGGGATTATAGACTGTCTTCTTTTTATTTTATTTATTTAGTCATTTATTTAGGTCTTGTTTTGTTTTTATTTTTGAGATAGATCTCACTATGCAACCCAAGCTGGCCTGGAACTTACTGTGTAGACCAATTGGCTTGGTACTCCGAATCCTCTTGCCTCAGCCTCCTGAGTGCTGGCTTTATAAGTGTGCACCAGGACATCTGGCTGTACGTAGGTCTCCTTGAGACAAGGTCTGGCTATGTAACCAGGCTACCCTCAAACTTGAAATACTACTCCCTTTGCCTTAGTAATGCCGGCATTTCAGGCATGTGCCACCATGCCCAACTAGATAATTTTCTTTTAGTGGTTACCCACAGATTACAGCATGCAGCCCAGATTTATCACATTAGCGTAATTGGTATATTAGTTCATTGGTTCACCTTAAATAACATGAAAATCTTGGAACACTTTAAACTTATCCCATGTATATATGTTTATGTGTTCTTAATCTTTTTGAGATTATTTCTCATCTGCTTGAAGAACATCTTTTAGTAATTTCTTAGTGTAGTTATGCCAGTAATGAATTCTGATGAGTTTTCTTGGTCTGAAGGTTTTTTGTTTCACCTTTAGATTCTTGAGAGATATTTTTGCTGAGTATAGAATTTTAGGTTGGCAATCTTTTCTGCCCTTTGAAGATAATTAGAAGATGATTCCATTGTCTTCTGGCTTCTGTCTGTATTCATTAGGGCTCTCCAGAGAAACAGAACCAATAGAGTGTGTGTGTACTTACGTATGATTAAATTGGATATTTTCCATATGTTAAATGTTATATGCTAAGTATATGCTATATATAGATAGAGGTGTTCCTTGACCTACAGTGGGGTTACATTCCAGTAAACCCACTATAATTTGAAAATATCTTAAGTTGAAAATCCATTTACTGTAACTAAGCTACCAAACATAATGTGTCATAGACTACTTTAAATGTGCTTAGAACAAAATCATGTAACACAGAGCCTGTTTTATAATAAAGTGTTGACTATCTCATGTAATTTATTGTGTATTTTAGTGAAAGTGGAAAAACCATGATTGTTTGGATATGCTTTGCATTATAAAGTTGAAAAAAATCGCATGTCAAGTCATTGTAAGTCGGGGACTGTCTGTAAATATTTATATAGAGATTTATTTTAAGGAATTAACTTTTGATAGGAGAAACCTACAGGTAGAAGATTTCTGGAAGGAGTTACAGTTCAAGTTCAAAAGCAGTCTGCTGAAGAATTCCCTCTTTTGCAGGAAAGGAAGGTCAGCCCTTCCTCTATTCAGACAAGTGATTAGAGGGAAATGTCCTTTACTCTGAGTTCATCAATTTAAATGTAAATCTCATCTAATTATAGAATCTTCCACAATAATGTTTAAGCAAATATATAGATAACTGTGTTCCAGCAAAGTTGACACATAAAATTAACCATCACAGCTTGGCACCAGTACACATCTCTTTAAGCCATACTTAATCTCTAAGTAAGAACAACAGTGAGGTCATATTTCTGATTAACATGATAGGACTATCCAACATACAATTGAAAACATATCTCTTTCCCCATATGAAGATGCAAAGTCCTTAGATGGTGTTATTTTTTGCAGATTCTGCAATTTTTAAATACTGTGATGTGAAGTTAGTAGTACTTAAATATTATGATCAGCTGATAGTCTATTTTTCTTTGAAGAAAATATTTATGTATCTAATGTTCTATATACATAGAACATACATAACACACATTCCCAAATTTAGTAGTTTAAAGTAAACCATATAGCCTGCTACGATGGCACAAGCCTATCATCCCAGCTACTTGAGAGTTAGAGGCCAGTCCAGGCAAAATTAATGAGGCCCTATCTCAAAAAACAAAACAAAGGGGGAGGGGGTGGCAAGACATGGCTCAAGTAGTAGAGGACTTGCCTAGCATGTCCAAAATCTTGGGTTCAATCCAGTACCATGAAAAGAAAAAAGAAAAGAAAGGGAGTGAGGAAGGAAAGGAGGAGAGAGGAGTGAAGGGAAAAAGTAAACCATCTAATGTTACAATTCTGTGAATCAGCAATCTATGTTTGGTTCATCTGTCATCTTGACTAGAGTCATTCATGGAGTTGTAGGCTGCTAGTAGTTCATCTGGGGCTGAGATTGTCTTTAGCACATGTCTGGCAGTTGGGCTTTTCTCTCCATTTAAGGAGGTGTGCTAAGGGTTTTCACATCATGACAACACTGTTTCCAGAGAGCAAAATGACAGCTGCAAAGTCTTATGAGGTGTCGACTTGGAAGTCACCATCAGTTCTGCTACATTTTATTGATTTAAGCAAGTCACGGGGCCAGCTCAAATTAAAGCGATAGGGAAATAAACTTCACCCCCCTCTATAGGAGGCAGTGTCTAACTGTAAAAAGTATGTGTACAGGGGTAGGAGCTTTTGTGGCCATCTTTGCAAATAGTCTACCACTGTGTCTTTTTTCCTTCTGACTGCCTTAAAAATTTCTT
This sequence comes from Castor canadensis, assembly GCF_047511655.1. Classification (NCBI taxonomy): domain Eukaryota; kingdom Metazoa; phylum Chordata; class Mammalia; order Rodentia; family Castoridae; genus Castor; species Castor canadensis. The sequence goes on along the minus strand of NC_133390.1, from coordinate 153,279,142 downwards.
TGTGGGTTTCCAGAAATCTTACTATCTGGACACAGATTTCCTTTTTATTTATCTTGGAAGTTCTTAGGACTTTTAAATCTGTGGTTTGATGTCCTTTGTTAGTGTTGGAGAATTTTTAGCCCTGTCTCTAAATATTTCTTCTGAACCATTTGTCTTTTATCTGGGACTCAAATTACATGTAGGTTAGATTATCTCCTTGTATCTTCCCAGTTACCTTCTCTGCTTCATTCTAGATACTTCCTTTTGGTTTATCTTTCAGTTCACTATTCTCTTTTAAGCTGCATTTTACCTGTTCTTAAATCTATCTGTTAAGAACTTTTTATCAGTTATTGTATTTCTTTCCTCAATTCTAGAATTTCTTTTCTCTATTTTTGCTGTGCTAGGGGTTGAACTCAGGGCCTCACCCATAGTAGGCAAACACTCAACGACTGTATTATACTCCAAGCCCTCTGGAATTTCTATTTGGCCCTGTTTTAGCTCTGTTACTACATTTTTTTAAAAATGCACTAATTCTTGGCTGAAACTCTTAATGCTGTGGGACTATTCTTATCTGCTTCCTGCTGATTCCCTTGTTGTCTCCTTATGGACTATACACTTCATTTTTAAAATTGTTTGTAGAGCCAGGTATAGTGGTACATTTCTGTAACCCCAGCACTTAGGAGGCTTAGACTGGAGGATCTTGAGTTTGAGGCTAGTGAGTATAAGGACAGCCTGGGCTACATAGTGAGACCCTGTCTCAAAAAAAAAAAAAAAATTGTAGAGAGGGTTTGAGACTTAGTATTTTTTTTTTTCCCCTAGAGAATATTTACATTTGTTTCTGGCCTTGCTTAGGGGTCTTGAGTCATTTTAATCCAGTTTCAGAGACTGAGATGTTTTTAAACAGGACCATAGTTCCTTCCAGGGACCAATTGACTTCAGTCTTCTACCTGTAGCACCTGTTTGTAGCATAGCTGGATACTGCGTTGGACCCGTGAGCAGAGCAGACCTGGTCTTTGGTCCACATGGAGCATAGTCATGATTATAATTGAAAAGCAAATATATATATATATTTAGTAAATTAAGTTCTGTAAAGTCAGTGAGTAGTTGCTGTGGTGGTGAATATTTATAGAGTAGGGAGGGGATGAAAACAGTTCTGCCATAACTAACTGGAACAGATTTTGTTAAAGCTGACTGATGAGAAAGTAATAGGAACAGAAATTATCAGAGTGAAGATTAGATAACGACCAAGAAACTATGCACAGGAAGGAGGGGAATAATGGGACAAGGTGAGAGGGGGTTTGAGATTGATTTAGAATTATATTGATGAGCTCTGGGACATTATTCCCCCTCTCCATTTTTCTCCCATTTCCCTTCAGAAAAAAAATAATTAATAGACATTGATGAATCTAGGCTCTGTGGTCTTGGACAAGTTACCCAATTTTTCATTCAAAGCAAAACAGAAGGAAGAAAGGAAGACAGCAGACATGCAAGTGAGAAAGGAAGAAAGCACAAGAGGAGCGAGATTGTCATATTTCTTTGTGTTCCTCATAAGTGTTTGCACAGTTGACACCTGTAGTAGGATTCTAGAAGTACTTGTTGATTTAGCAGAATGAAAACAGATCATATATTTTTTAATCATTAAAGAGAAAATAAGAATTTTCCATCTTGTTTCTCTATTTCAAGGACAGAAGAAATGAATTAAAGTGAAAAAGAGTTACATTTTCTCATGGGTGAAAAGAATTTCATTGACTAACCTGAAATGTTTTGGTCAGAGTGAAAAAAGGCAGGGGTGGGGGGAGCGGGAAAATGCCTCAGAAGTGAACTCTCCAAGGTCAGGAGTTGCTTTCTGCCTTGCCTTCACGGCCTGGCACAAGATAAAGAATTTAACTGAGCAAATGAGTGTTCTTCTGTTTTGAAGTAATTTGAACTGTCATTACCTTACAAATAAAGTTTACCATGCATATGCATTCCAAAAATTGAGATTGAGAAACTTGTTTTGTTGTTGTTGTTGTTATTTTCATGATCTTACTAGCCCAAACTTCTGGTCTGAGCAATTTTAGAATTTTACTTTCTTCAGAGCCCAGCAGTCAGAGAACATGCTGTTACACTGAGGTAAAGAGTCTACTCAGCCTCATGAATATACTCTGTCCTTGGTCATAGACCCTAGGATTTGATCTGATATATGGGAGGGAAAGATTGAAACTTAGAGTTATACTTCTTGTATCTTAATTTTCCAACTGTTATGTAAAATTTTCTTTTTCTAGAAAGAGACTAATCTGGAATGAGAATGAATTCTCATCAGTAAAAGCAAAGCTTTAAGTAGGTCATCTGACTTTGCTTTTATGCTCCACATTCACCCTGGTTATAAAAGGGCTTTTCATGAGTTTTCTAGGCTTTCATCACTGCCAGACTCTCCACAGGCATTGTGGAAGAATTAAACTACCCACCCTCCCCCATGCTGGTCCCATGGACTCTTTCGTACAGTATAAACTGGACTATGTTTAGCTCAGCAGGACTCTGAAAACACTGAATCCATGAATAGCCCTCCTTCCAGATAAGAGAGTCAGTCAGTATTGATTAATGTCATAGCCATAAAAGTTAGTACATGACAGTATCTAACAGATATGGTAACTTGGAGCCCTAATTTTTGCCAAATGCTTAAGCCAAAATTTAAGAGTTAATGTTATTTATATAGAAAATTTACATATAGTTTCTGTCAATCCACTTGGATAGGAGATTGATGCTAAGTGCTTCAAATAACCTAGATATGTACTCATAACTTTTTTTTTTGTGGCAGTACTGAGGTTTGAACTCAGGACCTTGCACTTGCCAGGCAGGGACTTTACTACTTGAGCCATACTCCCAGCCATCCCTACTCATAACTTTTTAAAAGAAGTTAGACTGCCAGGCATGGTAGTACACATGTAATCCCAGTATTGAGGAGATCCAGGCCACCCTGGGCCACATAGCAAGACCTTGTCTCAAAACAAAACAAAACAAAAATCAAAACCAAATAATTAATAAATAAGTAAATAAAAGAAGATTATAGTAGCCAAATGGAAAGTAAAGAAAGGAAGGAGGGAAGAAACTAGTCACACTGAAATTGTTTCTCAGGAGTGGAGAAAGAACAGAAACATGAAACACTCCGTTGTCCCCCTCAATGCTAAGGTTTGAATTTAGGGCCTTGTGCTTGATAGGTAGGCCCTCTACCATTTGAGCCATGCTCCCAGTCCTTTTTCCTTTAGTTCTTTTTCAGCTAGGGCCTTGTGTTTATGCCCCAGATGGATGGACCATTAATAAATAGGATTAATCCTCTACTTTCCAGTGTAGCTGGGGCAAAGGCATGTACCACTACCTCTAGCTTTTTATTGGTTGAGATGAAGAATCATGAGCTTTTTGCTCTGGCTGGCCTCAGTCCTCCTAAGTAGCTAGGATTATAGGCATGAGCCACCCACCATGCCTTGCTTGAAGCATGGAATTTTGAAGGGTTATTTTGCAAGCTGCTTGTGACATAGTCTAGGGGTAGGATAGTAAAGGACTTAACATTTTATTGGTATTTGCATTCTTCCGAGATCCATACTTCTCAAGGAAATTTAACTATACAGCATTAGCCATATTTATTGATTTTTGAAGGAACATAACCTTTCATTTACATAGGTTCTGAACAGTTGTGGCCAAATTAGTCTCTAGGGCTAATGCAGTTTACCAACTGCATTGTTCCTACTGTTAAATATTCCCTTAACATCTTCTTGGGTTTTAGCCTCTTCTTAAATCTGTTACATTCTCACCCATCTCTACTATCTACCTTCCTTTCCTATCACTTCTAGACTGACTCAGCAACTCAGCCATTCTTTTACCAGTATTCAACCCCACTGCTTATATTTTGTTAAATTTACCCAGCAAAACCTTTATTCTATAATGTTCTCCAAACCATTAGTGTTTAGAGTATTTTTCTAGAAAAGAATTCTAGAAAAAATGAGTTTTATCACATCTGGGTTGCCCAAAGTCAGCAATTCCTGTCATTTTCTATAGCATCATTATTAGTTTTGTTGCTTCTAAAAACTTTATCCCACTCTCTCCCCCCTCTCTCAGCCTTTCAGTTTATTGCATGTATCACAGAAAAAATCTTGAAGATGTCCAATTGTAGCTCCCTCTTTTTTTTTTTTTTAATTTCTCCTCCTTGTACCTTCCCTTCCTCCCCATCTGGTCCTTGTTAACATTTACACATAATTAGTTGTCTCTTGAAAACCTAACTTTTGCTAGAGTATGAGAATCTTATATCTGGGGGGAGGGAGGGCTACAGAGTGTAGTTCAGTGGTATAGCACTTGCCTGGAACACACAAGGCCCTAGGTTAGATTTCTATCAGCGCGCACGCACACACACACAAATCCTCTTAATTGTTTCAATACCTTTACTCCCCATAATTTCTAATAGTTTGCCTATATACTCATAGCTTCTGCAAATAACAATATCCTTTCTAAATTTTACCATTCTCATTTCTTGCTATAAAGGCAAGGACCTCATATAAATACTGAAAAGAAGTAATAATAGGTCACTTTGTCTTATTCCTAATTTTTCAAAGGAATGCTTTCCGTGTTTGTTGAAGAGAATTGCAGGTTGTTATTGTTGTTGTTTTGAAATAGTAACTCTTTGGGGAGGCCAAGCCTATAATTCCAACTGGAGGCTAAGGCAGAAGGACTACAAGTTAAAGGCCAGCCTGAACTACATAGCAAGACCCTGTTTCAAAAAACAAAAAAGTAACTCTCTCCAGATTAAGGATATTTTCTTCTATTCCTAAAAGGATTTTTTTAAATCATGAATTCGTATATTTTTTAGCCAGTGTATTTTCTACATTTATTGAAATGATATGACCTTTCTTCTTTAACATAGGTGAGTTATGTTTATAGATTTTATATTAAAATATTCATGTATCTCTTGTATAAATTTAAATTGATCATAATTTCTTTTTTGTATGCTGCATTCAAGTTTTCAGAATTATTTGTCTTTAGATGGTAGTATCTTTTCAACTATTATGTAGCTATTTCCACTTTTTATTCATATTAATTTGTGCCTCCTCTTTTTACCTGGCTTATTTATTTACTTGTTTGTTTGTTTATTCATTTTGCAGTGCTGGGTATCGAGTTCAGGGCTTCACACATGCTAGGCAAGTGCTCTGCTACTGAGCTGTACCCCCAGCCCTGTTTTGTTAATATGTCAAAGAACTAGGGCTGGCAATGTGGCTCAAGTTGTAAAGCCCTTTTCCAACAAGTTCAAGGCCTTGAGTTCCAATCCCAGTATTGCAAAAAGAAATTTTTTTTAATAAATAATTCTTTGGCTTTGTTTTTATTTGTATTAATATGTTTTATATTTTTTTGGTTTGGTTTGGGAGGGATTTTTTTTTTAAGTGCTTGATACTGAACCCAGGGCCTTGCCCATGTTAAGCAGGTGTGCTACCTACCAATGAGTTGTGTGTGTGTTTGTTGTTTGTTTGTTTTGGTGAAACTGGGATTTGAACTCGGAGTCTCAGCTTGCTAGACAGGCACCCAACCACTTGACCCATGCCCCCAGCCGTGTGTGTGTGTGTGTGTGTGTGTGTGTGTGTGTGTGTGTGTGTTTGTGTGTTTGTACTGGGGTTTTAATTCAGTGCCTTGCACTTGCCAGGCAGGCTCTCTACCACTTCAGCCACTCCACCAGCCCTTTTTTGTGATGGCTTTTATTCAAGATAGGGTCTCACGAACTATTTGACCTGGGCTGGCTTCAAACCATGATCCTTCTGATTTCTGCCTCTTGAATAGCTAGAATTACAGGCGTGAACCAGCTTTACTTGTTTCCTTATTGTTGAGCTTCAAGAGGTATTTATGAGCCGGATGCCGGTGGCTTACACCTGTAATCCTAGCTACTCAGGAGGCAGAGATCAGAAGAATCATGGTTCAAAGCTAGCCGTGCCAAATGGTTCTAGAGACCCTATCTAAAAAAAAAAAAAATTATGAAAAAAAAAGGACTGGTAGAGTGGCTTAAGGTATAGGCTCTAAGTTCAGACTCTAGTACCACCAAAAAAAAAAAAAGAGGCCTTTATGTATCTGGATACCAATCCTTTATCAAATATATTTTTTCAAGATTTTTGTGTGTGCATATATATATATAATTTACCATTTAAATCATCTTTAAGTGTACAATGTATGGTATTATTAAGTATATTCACCTTATTGTTTAGCCATCCCCTCCATACATGTCCAGAACCTACTCATCTTTACCAGCTGAAACTCTGTGCCCTTTAAACACCATCTCCCAATTCCCTTCTTCCCGCCCCGCGCCACCCCCCACCCCGAACGCCTAGCAACCATCACACCATTTTCTGATTCTACAAATTTGACTATTACTCTTGAAATCATACAATATTTGTCATTTTATGCCTGGCTTATTTCACTTAGTATAATGTGTTCAGGGTTTCTCCATATAGTAATATGTCACAATTTCTTTATTTTTGTGTTGCTTTTTGTAGTGCTGGGGATATAACCCATGGTCTTGCACATGCTAGCAAGCACTCTACCACTGTGCTACATATCCATTCCAGAATTTATTTCCTTTTTAAAGCTAAATAATGTTCTATTTTGCCAGGTGTCAGTGGCTCACACCTGTAATCCTAACTATTTTGGGAGGCTGAGATCCGGAGCATTGCAGTTTGAGGCCAGCCTGGACAAGTAGTTCACAAAACTCCTATCTCCAAAATAACAGAGCAAAATGGACTGAAGGCATGGATCAAGTGGTAGAATCTGCTTTGCAAGTGTGAAGCCCTGAGTTCAAACCCTTGTGCCACTGAAAAAAAAGAAAATAGTCTTTATGTATATATCACATTTTATATGATATATATGCTGATGAACACTTGGGTTGCTTCTTCCTTTTGACTAATGTGAATAGCTGTGAACATTGGTGTACAATTATCTGCTCAATTCCCTGCTGTCAGTTCTTTTGTATATATTCCCAGAAGTAAAATTTGTGAATCCTATATTTCTTTACATCCTCACCAACACTGATCTCACTATGTAGTTCAGGCTGGCCTTAAACTCACAATCTTGCAGGCTTATTTTCCCTAGCAATTAGTGATTTTTGAGCATCTTTTCATATGCTTATTGGCTGTTGGATATCTTTTTAGAGAAATGTCTATTCATGTCCTTTTCCCCTCTTTGCTTTTTTTTGGAGTGGGGGGCAGTTCAGGTGTTTGAACTCAGGGTCTGGTACTTGTTAGGCAAGCACATGCCCACAGCCCTTTTGGCTTTAGTTATTTTTCAGATAGAGTCTCATGTTTTTTGCATAGGGCCAGTCTCTAACCCCAGTCCTATCTATGCCTTACAGTAGGTGGGACCACAGGCACATGCCCCCACACCTGGTTTATTGGTTGAGATAGGATTTTGCTAACTTTTGCCTGGGCTGGCCTTGAACCCTGATTCTCCCAATCTCTGCCTCCCAAGTAGCTGGGATTATAAGTATGCACCACCATCCTCAGCCCCCTTGTTTTTTGTTGGAACTGGGGTTTGAACGCAAGGCTTTGTGCTTGCAAAGCAAGTGCTCTACCACTTGAGCCACACCTCCAGTCTGTTGTGCTCTGGTTATTTTGGAGATGGGGGTCTTGCATACTATTTGCCCGGGTTGGCCTTGAACTTCCAGCCTCCCAATCTCAGACTCCTGAGTAGCTAGTGTTATAGGCATGAGCTGCCACCACCACTGCTCAGCCTTTTCCCCATTTTTAAATCAGTTTGCATTTTGTTGTCATTGTAGTTTTTTTCTGTAGTCTGGATTTCAGTCCCTTATCAGAAGCTAGAAAAATGCAGTTTACACACATTTTCTCCCATCCTTGGTTTACATTTTCACTCCTTGATAGTGACCTTTGAAACACAAAAGTTTTTAATTTTGATGAAGTTCAACTTATCTGTGTTTTATATTGCTGCCTATGCATTTTTGGTGTCATATCATTGCCAAATCTAGTATTATAAAGGTTTTACTTGCCATGCGGGGAATTGAACCCAGGGCCTTACTCCTGGCAAGCACTCGACCTCTGAGCTACATATCCAGTCCTATGAAGCTTTTGTTGAGTATTAGACTTTTGGATCTTACATTTAGGTCTTTGACTTAGTGTGAGTTAATTTATGTATAAAGTTGAAAGTAAGACTCCAACTTCATTCTTTTTCACGTGAATACCTCGTTTTCCAGACTCCATTTCTTGAAAAAGCTGTCCAATGAATTGCTTTTGCACCTTTTGTCAAAAGTTTTTTGAGCTAACATAGTGGTACATGCCTGTATTCCCAGCACTTGAGAGGCCGAGCCAGAAGGATTGTGAGTTTGAGGCCAGCCTAGGCTATATAGTGAGACCCTTTTTCAAACAACAACAGCAAGCGTGTATGATTGTGTGTGTATGTGTGTGTGTGTATGCTGTAAAAGCACTGTATATTTGGGTACATATGAGTATTTCTGGTTCTGTAGTTTATTCCGTTTTTCTGTCTGTCCTTCTGCTCATACTACATTGTCTTAACTGTAGTAGCTTAACATACAGTAGAGTCCTTTCATTTTATTGTACTGGTTTGTTTTATTTTTTGTTTTATACAGAATAAGCTACACTATACTTGGTTTTGTGATGCACTTTATTTATTTATTTATTCATTTTTTGTAGCTCTTCTTCACTTTTTTCTTCTTTTTTTTTATTATATTCATATGTGCATACAATGTTTGGGTCATTTCTCCCCCCTTCCCCTCCCCACCCTCTCCCTTACCTGCTCCTTATCCCCCCTCCCCAAGCCCTTGCTACCAGGCAGAAACTATTTTGCCCTTATTTCTAATTTTGTTGTAGAGAGAGCATAAGCAATAATAGGAAGGACCAAGAGTTTTTGCTAGTTGAGATAAGGATAGCTATACAGGGAGTTGACTCACATTGCTTTCCTGTACATATATGTTACATTCTAAATTAATTCTTCTCAAACTAACCTTTTCTCTAGTTCCTGGTCCCCTTCTCCTATTGGCCTCGTTTGCTTTAAAGTATCTGCTTTAGTTTCTCTGCGTTGAGGGCATCATGAAGCACTTTAAACAGAACAAATGCTTACCTGTATTCTTTCTCTTAATCTATAATATAAATTTATGCCAAACTTTATTTTATGTGTGTGTTCATTGTCGTTACATAATTGCCTTTCTTGCCTCCAGGCTTAGCTCTGCCATGGTTCCAAACTGAATTTTTCCTTAGGTGTAACTTAACAATAGATTCCATAGCCTTAGTGCTCCAAGTCCCTTTTCTGTGAAAGGAAACAGCTTTCAGGGGACTCTAGGTTCCACTAATATTAGGGGGGGTCTCTTTCCTTTGTTTTGGACTTCTTTATTAGGTTGTCTATCTCAAGGGAAGACCTATCAAGATTGCTAGTGTTTTAGGTTGTCTGTCTTAAGGGAAAAACCTATCAAGATTGCTAGTGATTTGAGGACTTCCTCAGAAGCTCTGCAGCAGTTTCTCAAGCTGTTTTCTCTCACTGACAGTTCTTTGTTGTGCTGTTCCTACTCCACCCTCCCTTGGTGGCATGTATCAGTTTTCTACTCATCACCACCCACCTATTCCTGCCTCTTGTGCTTGTCATATGTCTCCTGCTTAGCTTGCTCATTGCTGCTTTTGTTTCTGGTACAGCTGTCCTCTTCTCTTCTTTGGCTTTCTGCCTGACTTCCATGGCAGCGGCTGTCATTGCCTGTCTGCTGTCCTGCCCCTTCTCCCACCTCCCTTGTAGGTACCACATGTACTGTAGTACTGTACATTCTCCACATAGGCCCCGAAACTGGTCAACCTACTGCATACAGCATTGTGATAACACTGAAGTCAGACACCTGGGCCTTTCATATATCTCCAGCAGCTCATTAAGTCTTTCATTTTCTATTCCTGTAAATTCTCTTGTTGGTTTCCTCTAGATATTCCTGCCCTCCTCTGAAGTCCTCCTACTTTATTGACTAGATTACTTCTGAAGACATTAGTAAGTGACCTTTCTTACCTCAAACTGCCTTAGTTGATCCTCCATCCTGCTGTTAATTATTGTTTCTAAAAATCCACATTGTTCCAGTCAATTTCCTTGTGTTCAAAGGTAGCTGAACCACAGTGGTGGTTCCCTATTGTGCTCACTGGTAAGTCAGAACATTTTATTTTGGGGGAAAACAACAAAATTCATACTATTGTGGCTCACAGGCCCCTTGGTGATATGATGCCCACCTATTCTCACCTCATTTTGTGCATTATACCCTCAATCCTACTAGCACCAATCTTTCCTGTCTGCCATTTTCACATTCATTTAATGAGTTCCAGGCCAGCCTAGGCTACTTAGCAAAACCCTGTCTCAAAGAAACAATACCCATGCTGGATGGTGATGGCTCACACCTGTAATCCTATCTATTTGGGAGGCTGAGATCAGGAGGATTGAGGTTCAAGGCCAGCCCAGGCAAATAGTTTTTGATGCATGACTCAAGTGGTAAAGTGCTTGCAAAACCCTGAGTTCAAACCCCAGTCCCACAAAAGGGAGGGAGGGAGAGAGGGAGCGAGAAAGGGGAGGAAGGAATGAAGGAAGAAAGAAAGGAAGGAAGGAAGGAAATGTTTTTAGACATTCAACATTAGGAAAACTACAGCTATAATTTTTTTCAGGATTTTCTTTGTCTTTTTTTCTTAGGGCTTTTAAGTATTGGTAAAATCAGTTTTTCTATTATTTGACTGTTGAACATTGCTGATTGAGCAGCCTAATTAATATATATGCAGTAGAAACATTTTTAAATAAGTAAGAAACATTTTGCAATGAAATAAGGACCACATACTGACCCTTTGGGTGCGGTGGAGCAGGAGAGAATACAGTGCATGTGCCATTGTGTCCAAGATGTTAGGGAAATACCCAGGCTTCATGACTCATCTTCCAGAGACTCCTTGCTTAGTTGTTCTATACTCAGTTAGCCAATGGCTTATGATTCACAAGTGCTTTTTGAAAAATGAGCAATTATAAACTTGGGTTTGTCCCGTTATTTTGGTTTTCCTGGAATATATAATTCTGTCTTTACTCAGGCCAATTTTGGCTAATGGAAAACGATGTTTAAGGCAGGTGAGAAAATTACATATAATCTACTCTTAACAAAAGCAATCAGAAAAGATGAGTTAAAATACTTTGTGTTGGTTATTTTTGAGATCCTGCTTTATTCCTGGGCTGACTTGGATTGTGATCATCCTTCTATTTGTGCTTTTCCACATAGTTGGGCTGATAGGCCTGCACCATTGCACCCAGCCTTTGGCTGAGATGGGGTCTTGCAGACTTTTTGCCCAGAGTGGCCTGAAACCATGATCCTTCCAACTGATGCCTCCCAAGTAGTCTCCATGATGTTTTTTAAGCAATGTATTTGTCAATAATTTATTATAAAATTTTTTCAAATATAAGAAGAGGTTGAGGGAATTTTATATCCACCACCCAGATTCTGCAATTAACATTTTACTACAAATGTTTTTGTTACATATCTATCCATCCATCCCTTTATTCATCTAGCAACTCATTTTTAATACATTTTATAGTAAAATCAGAACACTTCCCCCCCCCCAAAATATTTAAGTACTGCATATAATTTACTAGAGTACAGTATCTGCTTATGAGTGGGTATTTTTGAGAAATAAAATTTACATAGTGAAGTGTACAAATCTTGTATCATTTAGTGATTCTGAAAAATGCATATCTTACCCATGCTCCTCCACTTACCTGTCAAGATACAGAGTACAGGTTGAGCATCCCTAATCTGAAAATCTGAAATCCACAATTCTCGAAAATCCTAAACTTTTTGAGAACCATTGTTCAACAGGTAAATTCTGCAGATATTCCAAAATCTGAAAAACTCTGAAATCTGAGCCAGGTGCCAGAGATTGGGAGGATGGTGGTTCGAAGCCAGCCTTCGGCAAGTAGTTCAAGAGAGCCTATCTCAAAAAAAAAAGAAGAAGAAAGAAAGAAAGAAAAGAAAATCACAACAAAGAGCTGGTGGAGTGGCTCAAGCAGTAAGAGTGCCTGCCTAGCAAGCTTGAGGCCCTAGGTTCAAACGCCAGTGCTGCAAAAAAAAGCAAAAAAAAATTGAAATCTGAATCACTTCTGGCCCCAAGCATTTTAAATAAGGAATATTCAACCTGTAGTTACCATTGTCCAGAAAGAAAATGTATAGTCCTTTCCAGTAAATCTTTCCTAGGTAACTATTCTGACTTTTTTCTCCAACATAGGTTAGTTTTGTTGTTTTAGAATTTTCATGTATATGGAATAATGCATTATATACTCTTTTTATGCAAGGCTTTTTTTGCTCAGCATGATTTTTCTTAGATTCATCCATGATGTGTGTCAGTAATTTTTGCCTTTTTAATTGCTGAGTAGTAGTCTATTGTGAGAATATACCACTATATATGTTCTCTTACTGGTGGTCATCTGGGTTGTTTTCAGTTTTGTTATTATAAACATTTTTGTACAAGTGTTTTTGTAGACGTATTTTTGTTTGTCTTGGAAGTATATAAGAATGGAATTCCTGGATCATAGAGGAGGTATGTTTAGTTTTGTAAGTAGCTGGCAAGAAAATTCATTTTTGAAATATCAGAAACATTTTAAACTCATCTTACAACAAGGCAGAACCATACCCATTGTTAGAATGTGTGTATAGGGTTTTCAGCATGCAGACTTTACAGGTGGGATGGCTGACTACCTTCTGATGTTTGATAGTACATGTTTTCCTCAGATTCAAACCCTTCGTTTACTTACATTAAAGCTAGATCTTCATTGTAAAATTAGCTTTTAAAATCCTCAATTCAGAAAGAGGTGCGGAAAGAGTGGTGACTTTGGGATAGAAAAGAGTGTCAATAAGTAAGATGTAACGAAGAGATCAAGAACAAAGAGATAATGGGGAAAGGCATGCCAGTAGGCTTTTGCTTTACTGAATTTTAATTTGGTAGAAAAGTTTTTAAGGTATTTTAAGTTTTTAAGCAGTATTGTATATTGAAATTAAATATTTCCAAAGAACTTCCTCATTCTGTGTAACAGCTGCATAGTATATTCCATTGATTAAATATGCCATAGTTGATTATGGTCCCCTCCCCATTGATGGACACTTGCTTATTTACAATTTTTTTCTCTTGCAAAACAGTGTTGCTTTGAATAACCTGTTGATGAGTCACTTTGAAAGTAAGGCTATAGTTGAAGAATAAGTTCACAGTCATGAAATTGTGTCAAAGAATTTGTGCATCTGTAATTCTGACAAATATTCACAGGTTATTTGAGAGTACCTATTTATTCAAATTCTTGCCAATCTAGCAGTGCTAAATTTTTTTTCTTTATTTGCCAGTTTGATACATGAAAAGTGGTATCTCAGAATAGTTTTAATTTGGTTTTCTCTGATCATGAAAAGATGACATCTTTCACACATTTTAGAGAATTGTTTTGTGTTTTTTGTGGGTTGTTGGTCCCTTTTTTATTCATCCATAAGAACCTTTTATATGTTAAGGAAACAGAACCTTGCGAATGAGTTTTATGTATATGTATGTGGGTATAGATGTGTGTATGTATGTATACAATTTGTTTTTGCAGTACTAGAGTTTGAACTCAGGGCTTCATGCTTGCTAGGCATGCCTCCATTCCTTTTTGCTCTGGTTATTTTTGAGAGGGTCTTGCTTTTTAGACCACAGTCCTCCTATTTTAGGCTTCCCATCATAGCTTGGATGTCAGGCATGTGCCACCACACTCAGCTTTTTTCTGTTGAGATGGGGTCTTGCAAACTTTTTTGCCCAGGCTGGCCTGGAACCACTGATTTGGGCCTTTTGCATAGCTGGGATGGAGGCATACACCATCATGCCCAGATCTTTTCTGTTGAGATGGGGGCCTCATGGACTTTTTTGCCCAGATTGGTCTAGAACTCCAGTCCTCCTGATATCAGCCTCCCACACTGCTAGGGTAACAGGTGTCAGCCACTGGCACCATACCAGATATTTTTAAAGAGGTCAGTGGAAGCAGCTGTTTTAGTAGGCTGATGGAAAAGGAAGCCAGATTGCCATGGAGGCAGCTCTTTCTAGAAATGTGGTTGTGAAGCAGAGTAGAGAGAATGATACCTGGAGGACTGAAAAAGATAACAAGGAATTTTACATGTTTTCTTTGAGAAACTTTACCAATCAGCTGGCTGGGGTCCTTTTGCTCTCCCTGGATAGGAATCATGGGTAGAATAAGAAGAAGCTCTTTCTGGACTGACTGAACTGGCAGAGCCAACAACTTACAGCTCCAAGCCCAGATAGCCAAAGGCCTATTGCTTCAGGCTTTAAAAGTGAAAGACTTATGCCAGGCGCAGGTGGCTCACGTCTGTAATTCTAGCTACTCAGGAGACAGAGATCAGGAGGATGGGGGAGGGGTTCAAAGCCAGCCCCAGGCAAATAGTTCACAAGACCCTATCTCAAAAAAACCCATCACAACAAAGGGCTGCTTGAGTGGTTCAAGCAGTAAGAGTGCCTGCCTTGCAAGCATGAGGCCCTGAGTTCAAACCCTAGTGCTGCCAAAAAGAAAAGAATAGAACCTTAGAAATAGGACAAAACAGCTGGGTGCAGGTGGCTCATACTTATAATTCTAGCTACTCAGGAGGCAGAGATCAGGAATATCACAGTTTGAAGCCAACCTGGGCAAATAGTTCATGAGACCCTATCTCGAAAAAACCCTTCACAAAAAAGGCTGGTGGGGAGTGGCTCAAGGGGTAGGCCCTGAGTTCAAACCTCAGTACCACAAAAACAGAAAGAAATAGGACAAAACAATATGAATACTTTTTGAGGTTCTTGCTTATTCTAGATATAGCTCTTCTTTGGTAAGGTGTCCAATTCTTTTGCCCATTTTTTTAAAAATCTAGTTGTTAGTTTTCTTATTTTTGAATTTTAAGGGTTCTTTGTGTAATTTTGGATTTTGCAAATACTTTCTCCTAGTCTGTAGCTTTCGTCTTATTCTGTTGACATTGTCTTTTGCAGGTTGAAAGTTTTTTGTTTTAATGAAGTTCAACTTATAAATTTTTTTCATGAGTTGTTATATCTAAAAAGTCATTACCAGGCTAAGGGAAAAATATGTTCTAAACGTCATCACTATACCCATGGTCATCCAGATTTTCTCTGTATATTATCTGCTAGGATTATAGAGTTTTATGTTTTACATATAAGTCTGTGGTCCATTTTGAGTTAATTTTTGTGAAAGCATAGGCATGATCTAGATATTTTTGTGTGTAGAAGTCTAGCACCATTTGTTGAAAAGACTATTTTTGCTCCATTGTAAGCTTTTGCTTCTTGAGGGATTATTTCTGATCTCTTATTCTGTTTCAGTGTTGTGTTATCTGTCCATTCTTTTGCCAACACAACACCGCCTTAATCATTATAATTTTGATACAAGTCTTACGTCAGGTAGTAAGTCCTCAGACTTTTTTCTTCTCTTTCAATATTGAATTGGCTCTCTTGACTCTTTTGCCTCCCCATATAAACTTTAGAAACAGTTTAAACAGAAATAACTTACTGCAATTTTGATAGAGATTGCATTAATCTATAGACAGACTTGGGAAGAATTGTTATCTTAACAAAACTAGGATTGTGTTCCTATCCATGAACGTTGCTTATGGTTGATTTCTTTTACATTTAGTAGCTTTCCTTTTATATTCTCAGATGTTCCATTTTTGCCTCTGTGATTTCTTACAGTGCTTTTATACTTAAAAAGTCCTTCCTCATCCTGAGCTCACATAAATGTTTGTTTATTCTCTTTTAAAATGTATTTTTAAGCTTAATTTTGTAACCCAACTGGAATTTATTTTGGTATATGGAATGAGATAATGGTCTGACTCCCCACAAATACATAGTTATTTTCCCAAGCCCATTTCCTATTGATTTATCACGTGTAAACACATGTACATATACACTAATCAGCCTGCCAGTGTATTTCCTGATCCTTGTGGAGAGAATTGTACACATTCCCAATTTTGGAATATGGTAGGTCAGAATTGAGCTGGATTCAATGTTAGTTCCCTATCCAGCTCTTTCAGAGCTATAAAAACCTAATATATTACTGGTTTAATGGTCACAGCCTAGGAAAGTGGTCAAAATTTTGTGTGTCTATACCGCAGGAAGGCCACCTACTGAACGTATTCCCCTGCTAGGCATACTAGTGATGGCAGATTTCTAGGGTGTAGATGAAATGTCAACTTCTCCCTCCTACCCCACCCCCAACCAAAGATTTTCTTATTGGAAGTCATGTCCCCTTTCCCTTAGAGAGTGACTACCATATTTAATTACTTCTAGACTGTTAGTCTCATGAGGATAAGCCTTATAAGTGCATTGCTTACTTCCCAGTTGTTTCTCTGGTATCTACTTCACAATAGAACATAGAAATCTGAGTCACTCTTATTAACAAGAGTGTGCCACTGTCCTCTTACATGGTTTGATGTGGAATAAAGTTTGAGAACAGCCTATATAATGTCTACTTTAAAAAGTAGTACATTAGTGCAGTCAGCCTACCTTCTCCATACTTGTCACTGTGAAAACACAGAAATTAACTTCACTACCTATCTCTCGCCTACAGAGATGCAGTGTGTAACAGGCATTTTTGAACAGTATTCTGGTGATTCTAAAGTGTAAACAGGGTTGAGAATCAGTGCTTTAAAAGATACATTCTTGCTGAATATGATGGTACATGCCTGTAATCTCAGCACTCTGGAGGCTGAGGCAGGAAGATCTTAAGTTTAAAACTAACCTGAGCTACATAGCAAGATCATGTCTCAAAAAAGGGAAGAAAAAAAAAAAAACATTTATTTAAACCTACCTTTATTTGTATAAAAATTCAAAGTTGGAAGTGGTGGTACATGCCTGTAATCCCAGCTACTTGGGAGGTGAAGGCAGGAGGATCATGAATTTGAGTGCAGCCTGGCAAAGTTAGCAAGACCCAATCTCAAAAACAAAATACAAATAAAAGGGCTGGGGTTATAGTTCAAGTGGTAGAATGCTTGCCTAGCAAGGATGAAACCCTGGGTTCAATCCCCAGTATTGCAAAAACAAAATAAAGCCTCCCCTTAATAGTTGGACTTCTGGGGAAACATGTATCAGTCTCTCACAATCATTGGCCCTGCATACATATTTTAATAGCTAGGAAGATGCTGCCCAAAGTACTCTTTTATATTTTGAGACATTTGGACATACTTATCATAGTATAGAACCTCATCTAACACAACTCCCTGTTTTCCAGGTCAGCATGGACTCCTGGTTCATTCTTGTTCTGCTCGGCAGTAGTATAATATGTGTCAGTGCCAACAATGCTACCACAGGTAAACTGTCATTTGAGAAGGCTAATATTTGAATTAGAATTTTGCTTTCATATATAATGACCCAAATTTGAAGACCTAGGTGGTGTTAAAGAAAACATTAATTTTTTATTTAAAATTGTCTTTAGAGATTTCTGAATTGTACTGAATGTTCAGCATTGTTCTGATATATCAGAGAAATTAAGTATTATTTCCTGAAAGTAAAAGAAATTGTTGATATTTAAGACTTCAAGTATTGATTCTGAGAAACTAAGTGAAATCTTCCTGCCATAGATAGTAGTCTTTTGGAGGAAGTACAAAGGGCCTAGCATTAGATAAAGGAGAGAGAGAGAGAGAGAGAGAGAGAGAGAGAGAGAGTGTGTGTGGTCTGTATTTGGTCTCCAAATATTTAGTATTTAAGACGTTTATTAACTTCTTGTATCTTGTATCTTAACTTTTGAGCTTCACATTCTTCATGTGATGTTTCCTTATTTTTTGATGTTTGTAGTTTCGCCTTCTTTGGGAACTACAAGATCAATTAAAGCATCAACAGGAGAGTCAGTTAAAGAAGAGAACAAAACTTCAAATCCACCCTCTTCGATAACAGTTTCTGTGGCACCAACATCCAGCTCAAACCTAACTCTGGGACCTACATATGTAACCGCTGTCAATTCTTCACACTCTGACAATGGGACCATGCAGACAGCAAGCACTAATTTTGTAGGCACTACCATTTCACCAAATGGAACGTGGCTTCCAGATAACCAGTTCACAGATGCCAGAACAGAACCCTGGGAGGGGAATTCCAGCACTGCAGCAACCACTCCAGAAACCTTCCCTCCTTCAGGTACCAGAGATGGTTTCTGTTTGTTCTGTGTTTTGCTTATTCACCCTTTCATTGTCTTTGTATGTGCTTATTAGCCATAAGATTTCTTAAAATAAGTAAAATTGCTCAAGCAAATAATGAAGCTTAGATATAGGAATTTTTACTAATATCTGGTTAGCATAGAGTTTTCTGGATTATATCTTTCTGCTAGATGAGATCCTGGTTAGATTGGAGGGGTTTAAACATGTTTAAAGGTAAAGAAAGTTGAAAATACAGGAGAAAGAGAGGAGCTAGTTGATGATACAACAAACTGAAGATGAAAAGATACAGAAACTGAATAATAGAACTAGCCTTGAAAAAGGAAGGGATCTATGGAGATCATGGGAAGGAAAATAGAAATGTATGTCCCATTATAGTTAGATACAGAGCAGTAGACTAGTGTCCAGGTGTGAAGTTACAAAGTGGGGCTCTGGGAAACTATTACAGTGCAGGGCCAATTGCTCAGAGCCTCAGCCCAGCCCTCTGTCTCCTTAAAAAAGAATCACTGAATTGATGTGAAAGCTCAGAAGATAGCATCAGACCCCTGAGTCTGAAACCAGGTGGAGTAGGGCAAGTTTCTGGCCTTGCCAGGTTCCTAGTCTGTAAAAGAGGGTTTATAGGGTCCCTTAAAGAACTTCTGTGTGGTAAAAGTTGTAATTGTTCCCTGATTGCCACATAATTAGACTCCTTTTCTAAAAAAATCATTATATTCTCTCCTATGATCCCATCTTCTTGGGTCAAATTTCTTCCCTGCTTCATGGATTCCCCTGGTTGGAATCATGTCTGACTCATGGGAACATTCAGAAAGTACTTACCGAAGTTAATCTCATTTATCATCTCAAATGACATCTTTCAGCAGGACTTTATAGCCAAGGCCCTATACCTGCTTTAATCTCATTTTTTCTGTGATAAAGTATTTGGTGTTGAGAGCATAGTCTGCAGAGCCACACTATCTGTTTAAATCCCAACCCTGCCATAAAATTAGCTATGCAACCATAGGTAAGCTTACCCAATCTATCTTATTTCATTTTCTTCATCTGTAAAATAGGAATGAATGATAGTAATAGTTCTTAGAGTTGTTCAGAGTAAATGAATTAATATGGGTAAATTGCTTACTATGGTGCCTGCACATAGTAAGCCCTTTTTTAAAGTACTAGCTAGTATTTTATAATTACTACTCTAGTGGTTATCGACAAAATATATGGCCTGACATGGTAGTGCACATTTGTAAACCTAGTGCTCTGGAGGCTGAGGCAGGAGAATCACTAGTTCAAGGCCAGCATGGGTACATAGCAAGTTTCAGGTCAACCTGAGTTGCAAAAGGAGACCCTGTCTCAAAAAACCAAGGACTGGGATATGTAACTCAGTAGTAGAGCACCTTTATTGTAAGATAAAATACTATGGCATTTCACTATTCTTTTTTGGTGGGACTGGAATTTGAACTCAGCAGGCGCTCTACCACTTGAGCCACACCTCTAGTCCATTTTTCTCTGGTTAGTTTTGGAGACGGGGTCTCATGAACTATTTGCCTGGACTGGCCGCAAACCTCAATCCTCCTGAGCTCAGCCTGCCAAGTAATTAGGATTACAGATGTGAGCCACTGGTACCCAGCTTCACTATTCTCCATTAGATAGAGAACTGCAGACAAATAATGTCTGATATTTGCTTTATACCTTAATGTTAATTATAGTTTTATAACTAGCATTAATTATAGTTTATAACATTAATTATATTTTTAATTACTAGTAAGAATTTTATAGAATAATCTCATGAGATAAGTTTTGTGTTTTATAGGTGAAGAAATTTTACGATGAAAAACATAATTTATGTAGTATTTTGCAAAGTGCAGATTATGACCCACTCATCAAATCTGTTTAAATGGGCCATCAGTAATGTTTGCTTTGTTTTAATGGATGGTCCTATTCCATTTCTATTCGTTTCATGTTACATACATTGTATAATTTTGTGAAACCTTTGTTATGCACAAAGGCACATGGGTATGTATAATGATTAACAACATAAAATGTACTTCTTGCTGTTGGTTATAGCCATTGCTTAAGGGGAAAGGTAGAATAACTTGGACAAGCTGAAAGAGCAAATGGAAGAAGTGAGATGAAGTGCAACTGACTTCATAGCCCATGTTTTATTATGTGGCTGTCTTTCATTTAACAATTCTGTGAGGTGACCATGGATAATTATATCTTTTTAATACATGCTTAATGTAAGACTATAGATAGAAGGTAAATGATTTACTTTCAATATCAAAACTTGAAGCTGGTGGAGTGGCTCAAGTGGTAGAGCACCTGCCTAGCAAGCGTGAGGTCCTGAGTTCAAACCCCAGTACCACTAAAAAAAAGAAAGAAAGAAAAAAACCCTACACTATCAAAGCTTGCAAACAGCAAATTAGACGTATTTCTCACTATTGTGGTCTTTTTCACACTGTTGGTAGGAAACTTAGTTTTCCATACACTGAGTTAGGTCCAAATTATGCATAGTTAAAATTGTACATTTAACACATTTCGTGTCATAAGGAGACTGAGACTACCTATCACTGATGGCTTTTATTCAAGATCAGTAAAACACAAGAAAGCTATTAGGTACATGAGCATTTCAGTCTTAAACTCCATATTCTACCCATCACCACCATTACTATTTACATCATAATTTTATTCATGGTTGATGTTTTTATTAATATGTGTTATTATATAGGTGCATGTGTATGTATGTGTGTGGTGCTAGACATGATGTGTTATATTATTATGACTGAAACATTGTTCACTGCCACATTATAGTATGATTTGATATTTTTTGTGCAACTTTTTTCTATATTTAATAATTACCTTATTTTTTGCTTATTTTCTGTTTAATTATTGCTAGCCAGTTCTTTCTATATTCTTCGAAGCCTCTCAGTAGAGTTTTCTACAGGCCTATTAGATAATCTGTTATCTAATAGCAGAAGTTCCTCCTATGCCCTCTGTTGCCTTATTCCAGTCTAGGCTAGTTGATCTGTCAAGCTCCTACACAGGTATCAGCCTGGGATTTCCCTTCTCTGTCATTGTAGGAATTCCCCTTGCTGCTTCCTGGCTCCCATGTCCTTACCTTTTTTTGTCTTTCATCACTTAGTAGAATACATCCTCTCGTAGCTTGAGAAAGGGGTCCATGATAGATAAATTGCATAAGACCTGACATGTCTGAAAGTATCTTTTTTTAAAACTTTTTAATTATCATATATCGAGAGTAGGGATATAGCTTGAGTGGTAGAGCATTTGTCTAGCAAGCATGAGGCCCTGAGTTCAAACCCAGTACTAGCTAGGCACGAATGGCTCACGTCTGTAATCCTAGCTACTCAGTAGGCAGAGATCAGGAGGATTGTGGTTCGAAGCCAGCCCAGGCAAATAGTTCCACAAGACCCTATCTCAAAAAACCCTTCACAAAAAAATAGAACTGGTAGAATGGCTCAAAGTAAAGATCCTGAGTTTAAGCACCAGTACTGTAAAAAAAAAAAAAAAAAAAAAGTACTGCCAAAAAAGAAATTAATTAGCATATATTGAGAGTGTGGAAAGTTTTCATTGTGATGATTCCATAGATGTGTACAGTATACCTTGAACAAGTTCACCCCCTCCCATATATTGAAAGTATCTTTAGAGTTCTATATAAAATTGGAGGAAATAATGTTCCCACAGAAGTATGCCCTGACCTCCTAATTACCAAGCTTGGAGACTTCTACTGCTAAAGAGAAAAACTAAAATTGAAAGAAAAATTTTAAAAAAGAGAGAATTGTACTCCTGTCCCAACCCCTAATTTTTTTGTGTGCTTTTAGGATCTTCGATATCATTATTATTCTGAAATTTCACAGAGTTTTTTTGTTTGTTTTGTTTTGTTTTGTTGGTAGCGCTGGGCCTGGGGCTTCAGGTTTGCTAGGCAGAGGCTCTTACTGCTTGAGCTACTCCCATCAGTCTGGAGTTTTTAAATATCAGTTTGTTGGGGGCTAGGGGTATACCTCTTTGGTAGAATGCTTGCCAACCATACACAAGACTTCCCTAAATTCAATCCCTAGCACCACAAATAACTAAATGATTTACAGGTATTGAGTCATATGGAAGAAAGCCTTACTTTAAAATTCTAAAATAATTTCCTCATGTTTTCTTCTAAACTTAAGGCTTCTTTTATCTTTGTACATATTTATATGCATACATGCATGATATGTGCTTAGATTTTTGATTCATATGAAATTTGTTCTGATATTAAGTGTGAGCTATGGGTAAATTTTTCCCAAACGACTTAACTAGTTGTCCCAATATCCCATAATGAATGTGTTTGATTTGAAGTGCCACCTTTATTATATACTGAATTCTAGTACATTCTCACACACACACACACACACACACACACACACACACACACACACACAAAACTTTATAAGCTGCCTATGCATAGCTTCCTATTTGAGTATTTTGAGGTATTTATCGTGTTTTTTTATTGATCTTTTTCTCTGTCCAAGTAAAAAGCCCCTACCACTTAAATAATTTTAACTTTTTCCTTATGTCTTTTTATTGTTGTTCTTTGCCATGCTGGGGACCAAACCCAGGATCACTCACATGCTCAACAAACAAGCACTCTACCATTAAGTCTCATCCCCAGCCCTAGTTTTCCTTAAGGACATTGGGATCAACTTGTCAGGATAGAAAAAAATTTATATAGGTCAGCAGGGAGAATTGACATCTTAAAAATGTCGAGGCTTCCTATGTAAGAGTATGGAATATTCCATTTGCTCAAATCTCATTTTATAGTTGCTTTGTTTTGTCAGTATAAATGGAGTGTTTTCTTCCATTATACCTTCTAACTGGTTGCTGTTGGGGATGATAAGAAGGCTACTGATTTCTGATGGTATATTTTATACTGATCACTTAATAAATTCTCTTAGTGTAGTAATTTTATTCAAAAGTTATCATATGTTATCAAATCATCTTATCTGAATATATCCTCCTTTGTACTGGACTCCAAACGGGACATTTTCAGTGGTTTTTCACATGGTGCTGACTGACTCTTGAGTTGAGGTAAACATACTTTATCATTTTTCAAATATATTTACTTACTCCTGTTTTAATAAGGATTTGAATTCAGGGCCTCAGAGTTGCTAGGCAAGCACTCTGCCACTTGAGCCATGCCTCAGCCCCTTTTTTGCTTTAGTTATTTTTTAAGCAGAGTCTTATGTTTTTATACCATGATCCTCCAACCTATACCTCCCACATAGCTGGGTTACAGATATGTTACACCCTGCCCAGCTTATTGGTTGAGATGGGGTCTCACTTTTTGCCTGGGGTAGTTGCAAACTGGAATCTCCCCAGTCTCTTTATCTCTTGAGTAGCTGGAATTACAAGTGTGTACTACCACACCCAGTCCTATTAATAAGTTTTTAAGTTTTGAACTGTACATTTCTGTACAACCAAGTCTACTTGCTAAGGTATCATTCTTGTAGCAAACTGTTGCAATCTGTGTGATACTGTCTTATTTAGAATGTTTTTCCATTGATATTTGCAAGGGTTTTTTTGTTTTTGCAGTACTAGGAATTGAATCCAGGGATTTGCTCATGCTAGGCAGGCACTCTGCCACTGAGCTATACCTCTAGCCCTTCAAGTTATTTCTAAAAGAGCTTAGACTGTGTTTTTCCTTTGAGTATGTACTGTTTTTATGTTTTAGTTGCCAGTGTTTTGTTTCATAAAAAGAATTTGAATGTTTATATAGAAGCTGCATTTCATTCATATTTTCAAACTTATTTCATTGAATTTGAGGAAAAGTGATCTCCTATGATTGTTTAATTTCCCACATAGCTATGACTATTCCTTGTTTTATATGTTCTTCTTTTTTTTCTTGTCCACGTTAACCATTTCCTGAGTTGTTATTAGTTCTGTCACTTTTCAGTTTTTTGTCTCATTCATTTCTTTTTTTTTCTCTTTCCACCCTGTTTAGAGTTACTTTGTGCTACTTCTCTCATATTGAATTAGAGGCTTAATTACCTATTTTCATTCTTTGTGGTTAACATTTAATGCTGTAAACTTTACATATATATGGGTTTAGACATTCCTCATATGTATTTCTGTAAGTAGCTGTGTTAGTTAGGGTTCAGTTCAAGGTGCTTTGAAAGAGAAGTAAGACCAGAGTACCTTTCTCTCCTCAGAGGTAAACAGAGGGCTTTGCTGCCTCACCAGGGATCAAGTCCCTTTTCTAACGTATGTCTGCTATCCCAACAATATTGTTTTTATCTGCTTGGTTATCTACTCTCATTACTGGACACTGATTCCAGCCCCTGAAAACAGAGGGTTAGAGATTAGCAATTTCTTTTCCAAAAGCCATGACCTCCCTGGAAATTATCCACATTGCTTTTGCTTGTATCCCATTAGCTGAAATTCATCACATTACTACACATAACAGAGTCCCCAAAATGTTGTCTCTAGGGGTGGTGGAGTGACTCAAGTGGTAGAGTGCCTATCTAGCAAGCAAGAGACCCTGAGTTCAAACCCCAGTACTGCAAAAAAAAAAATTTTTTTTAATGTAGTCTTTAACTGGTCATCTTTGTAGTCAGAAAAAAAAAAATGGAAGTCTATACCAAAGGCAAGAAGAAATGTTTCATCATTGCTATAGTTTTGTTTTGTGGTACTGGGCATTGAACTCAGGATCTCACACATGTAAGGTAACCACGGTATGGTTGAGCTATATCCCCAACCCCCATTATTATTTTTCAGATGTTTTTTAATTTTGATTTTACTTTTCAAATGCATTCTTACTTTGTTAATTTCTAACTTTATTGCATCATGATAAAAGAATAATGTACTGTTTCTACTATTGGGGACTTGTATTGGCTTGAAGATACTCCATAGTCTTTGGAAAAAAAGACTTTCTCTGTTTAAATGTAGAGTTGAATGAATAATAATTTATTACTTCTTATCATTTAGGTGTTTTACATCTCTAATTTTTTTCCTCTTGCATTCTAATGATCCAAAAGACATAAATTCCTCTAATAGCATATATTTTTGATTTTCCTTACACTTGAATTTTTTATTAATATTGATGCTACATTGTATACTCAGGGGAAAGGCCAGGCCATTGACTAAAGTTTAGTGAACTTGGGCAGTCTGTTTCCAGTTATTGAAAGATTCCTTATTCTAACTCCAACACCTATTATGGAGAAAATAACCTATATTCTTAGAGTTTGTTTCATTTTACCTTAAACTGAATAGTAACGTTATTCTTTAACTTAAGTGAATATTTCTATTTTTCACTTACTACACAGGTAATTCTGACTCGGAGGACAGAAGAGGTGAGCTACTCACCTTTTATTCTGTTGTCCCTTTTACACAATGTACACTATTCATCCTTGTTTCCCCTTGTGTATCTGTGGCTGTTTTGTTTAATGTCCATTAAGTTATTTCCATATTAGTCTCAGAAAAGAGTAAAAGAAACATGTATTCAATATTTTTTAATATAGATTACAGATTCTAACTGCTTTGATGTATTTTAACAAGTAATGACTATCTTACTTTGTCATGTCCTCTTGTTAATAATACCTTTTGGTGATATATTACCATAATTTGTACATAATAGTTAATTTCTGATTTCTAGGGTACTGTTAACTTTAAACATTTTGTCTTTGTGTTGTTTTTCTTCTTGTCTATAAAATGCCTACCCTTTGGGCTTATAAGGATTTTAAGCACACATATGCCAAATCCCTACAGCCTTAAATGATGTCCAAACTGGGCTCTGAAGATTGGAGGTGTGGCTAAAGTAGTAAAGCACCTACTTTGCAACCGCGAAACCCTGAGTTCAAACACCAGTACCACCAAAAGTAAATTAATTGATTAACATATCCCTGGTCATCAGAGAGTTGTGGGCGTGGGGATTTTTATTGAAGTGGTGTGTTTTGCTAGGGACAATAGTAAGGCTGTCAACAGAGATTGGGGTGGGAGAGACAGATAAATCACCCAATATTCTAAGAAATTAACTATATTTGAGTTTAAAGTGGACTCATTTTTGTGCATTGCTGGTTTTGCCATACTCATTTAAGTATTATAGACATATGTAGTGGTGAACTGTGGCCTTTTTCATTCTTGATATTTGTGATTCAGTTAAGTAAAAATAAGGAAAAAAAAAAAGGTAGAGACTTACCATGTATCAGTGCCTGGCTTTTTGTTGTAAAGCTTTATTTATCTGTGTTCTTTTTGCTATAAAATAAGATAGTAGTACACTCTAGTTTAAAAAAACTAAATTTAAAAATAAAAAATATATTTGGCTTATTTTTCACAGGAGCAATTCTTTTATACCATGGATATTACAAAAATGTCATATTTTGAATATTTCTTTGTAGATATTTTGGAATCATGAGTAGAAGTTTTTTTACTTTATTCTACTATTTAAAGGTTGTTATTTTCTCATGTGTTACCAAGATGAAACTTGTCAAATTTTTTTTTAAGAAATGAGTAACTATTTCGAAATATTTGCATTATAATGGGCTTAATAAGCAAATTATCTCTTATGCAGATGAATTGAGGTTACAAACTCTTAGGGCTGATGGAGTGGTTCAAGTGGTAGAGTGTCTACCTAACAAAGTGTGAAGCCTGAGTTCATACTCCAGTACTGTCAAAAAAGAAAAATTGTGGAAGGTTACAAACTTTTATGCACTGGCCTTTAGAGTGCTTTTAAACAGAAATAGCTGGTATGTTTCTTTTGTTTTGGTTTTGGGTTTTTGGCAGTACTGGGGTTTGAACTCAGGGCTTTGTGCTTGCAAGGCAAGACACTCTTCCCACTTGAGGCAGACCTCTAGCTCTATGGCTAGTGTTTTAATTGTCCAAGCAGATAGGAATAAAACAAGGGATTGAGGGAGTCTGGCAGTTTTTCTTCCTGTCTTTGAAGTCCAAGAAACTGGTTGTTTTCTCATGTAGGTTACTTTTTAAGTGCATTCCAAATTATTTTGATAGCTTTAAAAAAATATTGTGGGGGACTGGGGATGTAGCTCAGTGATAAAACACCTACCTGACACTCATAAAGCCTTAGGTTCCATACCTAGCACCTCCCCTTCCCTGTCCCCCCTCTCCCGCCACCCCCCCCCCCGCCACAAATTAAAAAAAAGAGAAAATTACATTTACATCACGTGTAACCAACCATCCATCTCCAGAACTTTTATCATCTCAAATTGAAACCAGCTTCCTTTTTGGTAGTGGTTTCTTTTTTTTTTTTTTTTTTTTTTTTTTTTTTTTGGCAGCTCTGGGATTTGAACTTAGGCCTCATGCTTGCTAGGAAGACGCTTCACTTGAGCCACTCTACCAGCCGCCAGCTTCTTTTTTAAAAGCATTTTTACTGGTGTCGTTTGGATGAATTGTATATCAATTTCCTTGTCTATAAAATAAGGCTAGTATTTAATTAATATACCTGAAAATTGCTAGAATAATGAAATGGCATAATATGGGATTGTGTTTTACTCTGGGCCAGCAACATATGTATTTAAATGTTAACTGTAATCATAATTTTTATTACTTAATTTCTAAGTTGCCTGGCTAGCTGCCTCCCTTATTCTCATACTTCATATAGTTGTCAACTCTCCTGGTAGTCATAAGCAGTATTGCACCATTCCATGCCTTCCTGGTACTCATCCCATTCACTAATTCATCCAGGACCTTTCCTGACTAACACATCTTACATAATAGAACACTATCCACCCCATTCCCTCTTTCACTCTGCCTTATTTATGTGTATGTTTACTTTTGGTGGTACTATAGTTTGAATCAGGATTCAATGCCTACAAGGCAGGCACTTTTACTCCAACCCATTTTGTTCTGATTATTTTCTAGTTAAAATCTCACTTTTTGCACTGCTTTCAACTATTGATTGAGAAGGAGTCTTACAAACTTTTTTGCCTGAGCTGGCTTTGACTGACATCCTCCTGACCTCAGCCTCCCAGGTATAAAGGATTATAAGCATGAGCCACCAGCGCCCGGCTCCTTATTTTCCTTCATAGCATGCATTGTATATCGGCCTTATTTATCTATTCTCCTGTATTTTCCACACTGAACGTAAGTTTCACGTGGGCAGGAAAGTTTGATGTTCACTGTTGTATCCTCAGAACTTTCCCAAGTAGTTGCTAGCTATATATGCTTTGAATGAAATCTCTTGTTTTTTTGTTTTTGCAGTACTTAGGATCATCAAACATGGGACCTCATGAGCTACCACTGAGCTAAATTCTTTGCCCTAAAGATTAAATTGTGAGTTTAGGGATATCTGGAAGTAATCTTCAATCCATGTACTCAGGGAGCTCATCTTTTTTTTATTTTAGTAAAGTGAGAGAGTTTATTGAGATAACAAAGTATAAAGTGGGAGAATTCAGCCTCGAGAGCTAGGGGAGGGTTCCAACGGAGGGTGTCCCAGAAGCTCATTATTTAATGAAGATACATAATCTGTGACTTTGATCCAGTGTGATAGTGTTATAGGAGTGTAGGTACATAGTATTTTAGAAGTACAAGAAGGGAGCAGTTAATTTTGTCAAAAGGAGAAATTAGAGAAGGATTTGCTCAAATGGTGATATTTGAGCTAGAATTGTGTGTTGGCAAACTTTTTCTATTAGGAACTGGCCAGATAATAATTTCAATTTTCAACCTTATAGTCTCTGTTGCACCAACTCATCTCTGCCTCTGATAGTGCAAAATCAGCCATATACATTATATAAATGAATAACATGGCTGTGGCCAGTAGAATTTTTATTTATAAAAACAGATGGTGGATTGGTTTGGGGCTGTAGTTAGCCAACCCCTGTTCTAGACAATACTTGCCTGAGCCTAAGAAGTTGTACTGAGGCTCTCTGCTAGTGTGTAGATTTCTGAATGCAAAGGCTGGTCTTTCCCTTTGTATCAGGCACTTTATAAATGGTACCTCTTTTAAACCATCCATTAATTCTAACATGTGAAGAGTGATATTATATTTCTATTTTGTAAATCATTCTAAGAGATTGTCACACTACTATTAGTAAGATAGTAGGGATTTTATCTCCAAGGTCTTATCATATCCTAAAGTCCCATGCTCTGGAAATGGCTTTCTTTTGTATTTTTTTTTTAAGACAGGGTCCCACTGGGTAGCCCAGGCTGACCTGGGACTCACCATGTAGACCAGGCTGGCCTTGAACTCAAGATATTCCTGCCTCATCTCCCAGGTGCTGATATTACAGGCATGTACCACCATGCTCAGCTGAAAGTTGCTTTCTTTTGGCCTCAATGCTGAAAATGAAAATTTGGCTAGGTAAATAACTCTAGGCTCAAAATCCTAAGAACTTTGTAGACAGTGATGAACAATGACAAGCAAGTATGATTCTTGTTCAAAGGATCTTTTTTCTTTCACTTTTTTTTGGGAGGGGGCGTTGAATTTAAAGCTTCGTGCATGCTACTCAGGTACTTTACCTCTTGAACCATGCCTCCAGACCTTTTTGCTTTGGTTATGTTGGAGGTAGGATCTCACTTTCTGCCCTGCCCAGCCTGGGCTGCCATCCTCCTACTTTAGGCTTCCAGCTTAGCTGGGGATAATAGGAGTATGCCACCACACCCAGCTTTTTTCTGTTGAGATGGGGGTCTCACAAACATTTTTGCTTGGGCTGTCCTAGAACTACAGTCCTCCTGATCTTAGCCTCCCAGGTAGCTTGGAATAACAGGTGTACTATACCCAATTTTTGGTTGAGATGGAGTCTCATGAACTGTTTGCCCTGGCTGACTCGAACCTTGGTCCTCCTGATCTCAGTCTTCTAAGTAGGAAGGATTACCAGCCTCCTGTGCCCAGCTGTATGTTTTTAAAAGAATTGTCTGTGATTGATTGGCTGATTTTAGTCCAGAATTTCAGAAGTTTTGTCAAGATGTGTCAGGGTAAAGATATTTTTCTCAGTATTATTGCTCAAACTAGATGGTTCCTTTAGGCCCATTCTTTCCAAGAGCTTTCTTGTATTCTTTCTTTTCTCTTTTTCTGGTTTCTTTTTTGGGAACTCCTTTTGAATAGATACTAGATCTATCCAGCTTACCTCTCCTCCACTCTCATAATTTTTCTTCTTTTGCTTTGTGTTTTGGAAGTTTCCATGTTTTGCTCTTTTACTGATTTGGTATTCAATTATGTCTATTTTCCTTTTCAGCCTTTTTATTGAGATTTTCCTCCAACTCATATTGTTTTTTAAGAAGTCTTTCTGAATACTCAGATTGTTCCTTTTTTTAATAATGGCTCTTTAAAAATCAATACTGTCCTCTTGCACAAATTGCACATATTTGTGTGTGTGTGTGGTATTGGGATTTGAACTCAGGTCCTAGCATATGCTAGGAAGGCACTATACCACTACACACCTCCACCCCTTTTTTGCTTTGGTTATTTTTCAGATAGGGTGTTATGCTTTTTTCCTAGGAGACCACGCTATAACTGGGATTACAGATGTGTGCTACCACATCTGGCTTGTTTGTTAAGATGGAGTCTCAATAACTCTTTACCCAGTCTGACCTGGAATCACAATCCTCCTGATCTTCACTTCCCAAGTTACTGGTAGAGGCATGTGCCAACACACCCAGCCTAATTGCAATATATTGTAAAAGATTTATTTTGTTTCTTGTGTTACCTCTGTCTCTCATGGATTCCACTGTTCTTGTTATTTGGAAGATTACCTGTAGAGCTGGTTGAGCTTTAACCTGAGCCCTGAATGGCCTATAGTCTGCTCACAGCTGGTGTCCCTTGGGAAACCATCCTAACAGGGACAAACAGGGACATACCCAAAATCAGACATCCAATGATTGTTTAGGAAATTGGGATAGGACACAGTTATCCTCCAAGTGGAGTTTGGACTTACTTTGCTTTCTCTTTTCCCCTTCTTAATCTCTGTGGCTGCCTAGAGTTTTCTCAGCCACCACCCATGTCTTTTTTCTGCCTTCAGGGATCACCCAGGAAATCTGTGGACCTAGTGTACCTCGCAGTATGTACAACAGGTAGACCCACTTAGGATGCCAACTCTAACGAAACCAAAAAAGGCATTTATGAGGCAACTAAAAGAATTTAAACAGTATGTGCATATTAAATTATATTAAGGAATCAGTGTTGCTTTTTTAATGGGATAACAGTATCTGGTTGTTTTAAGAATTATTCTTGCTGGGTACCAGTGGCTCACACTTAAAATCCTAGCTACTCAGGAGGCAGAGATTAGGAGGATTGCAGTTCAAAGCCACCTTGGCTGGGCACCAATGGCTCACATTTAAAATCCTAGCTACTCAGGAGGCAGAGATCAGGAGGATTGCAGTTCAAAGCCAACTTGGACTAATAGTTCTCGAGACCCTATCTTGAAAGAAAAAATTACAAAAAAAAAAAAAAAAAAAGACTGGCAGAGTGGCTCAAGGTGTAGGCCCTGAGTTCAAACCCCAGTACTGAAAAAAAAAAAAAACTCTCTCAATGACACTTTCAAATTATAGTTGAAATGATTTGTCTCAGATCTGCTTTAAACTAATCCAGGAGAATAAGTGGGTATTGACCAGTGCTTCCTCTTCAGAGGGCATTTAGTAATGTCTGGAGAGTCTTTTGGTCATCATAGTTGGAGGGTTGCTACTGACATCTAATAGGTAGAACCCAGGAATGTAGTTAAATATCCTATAATACACACACACACACACACTCACACACACACACACACACACACACACACACACACACACACACACAACAAAAAGTTATTTAGCCCAAAATAGCATTAGTGTGAGGTTGAGAAACCTTGGTTAGATTGAAAAAAAACTGGCGTATAGTAATAATGTTGAAGTGGTAAGTACTAGGGTTTTATTAGAGTGTTCTCCTTACTCCTGAGTAAATGTGAAAGTTTTCATACTAAAAAACTTGAAAATATATGTTCAATTTATATTTTGTAAAATAAGTAAGCCCTCACCACTTTCTACAAAAAATTCCCACTCTTTATAGAGCCCTGTTCTTCCAGCTGAGTCTAGATAGGAAACCACAGCTTGTCACTCACCCTGTGGGAATGCTGCCCTCAGGCTGGCAGACCAGGAGGGTATCTAATTCCCAAGGCTCACTTTCATCCCCAGTCCCACATGACACTGAGTTGAGCTGTTTCCAGGCCTAGACAGGTAGAACTGGTACTTTTCACTTAGAAGTTCTTTGGCTCTTGTTGGTCTCTTCAGCAGTTGAGTCCCATCTGCTTTGCTTACAGAAATCCCTCAAAGTTTCTGGTATACAGATGCTACCCTTTGCTCCCTTCCAGATATGCTGTTGATTCATTAGTATTTTTTATTTTTTCTATCATTTTGATATGTTTTAGGGAAGAGGAAAAAGTAATCTCCCTAATTTGTGGATTCGGCCACTGTCTTGAGCCAGATATCTCTACTTACCTTCTTAAAATACCTAATATACTGTCCTCTGCAGTTGGAATTTAACAAGGGCATATTTCATGATAAATCTACTACTTTTATTCATTCATTTAACATACCCAGTATTGTTAATTCGTATTATGTGAGAGCTCTCATGCTAGGTTTTAAGGTATACAGAGAGAAATAAAACAGATGTAAACCTTGCCTGGTGAAATTTATAGTATAAAGGAGGGACACTCATTAATCAGCTTCAGTCAAATAAATAATTACAAAGTATGAGAGGTATTTCAAGGGAAATGATAGGGTGCTCTGTGAGAATAACACAAAAAATAACACAGTCAGCAATATTGACATAGTGCATGTGTGCTAGTTACTGTGCCAAGAGCTTCACATGGTTGATCTCATTTACTCTTCAGAATAACTTACTTTAGAGATGGTAAATTTAGTATTAGGAAGTCAGAGAAGACCTATTTGGGAAAGTGACACTTAAAATAAGACCTGAATGAGTAGGAGTTAGCCAGGTAAAGAATGGAGGGAGGCTGTGTGAATCAGAGAAATAACATATTCAAAGGTATAAGGATAAATAAACTCAGTATAGAGGGATGCCAGGAGTGGAGGTTTAGTGATCAAGGAAAGAGTGGCAGGAGATAGGGTAGTTACGGGGCTAAGTTAGGAAGGTGTTTATGGGCCCAGGCAAAGAGAATAGACTTTATTCTACAGGCTTAGGAAACCATTAAAGGAGAAGAACATGGTCTGAGGTTTTTTTTGGTTTTTGTGTTTTGGTTTTTTTGAGGCACTGGGGTTTGTAGGCAGGTGGTCTTACCACTTGAGCCATTGCACCAACCCTATGATCTTAGTTCTTTTCTAGATACCACTTTGTCTGATTTAGGAGAATTGGTTGGCAGAAAGTGGAATTTACTGGCAAGAGAGTACGGAGGCTGGGACTAGAGTATTTGATGACAGTAAAAAAATGGAACAAGGCAAACAGAATTGAGGTATTGGTTCTAGCCCTATAATACATTACTTTCAGCTAGATTGGTTATAGGAGATAAGCATGAGGGAAAAATCAAGGGGATTTCCACATTCCTTACTTGACCAACAGAGAGGGTAAGAATACTAACATTAAATGGTGAGGGGAAGGTTTAGACAAAAAGTTTGTGTTGCCTATGAAATTTAAAAGTGGAAGGAACTGAGAGCTCAGAAGAGTGGCCAGGGCAAACAGTGCAAATGTGGGAATTGCTAGCATATCATTTGTACTTACAGCCATCTATCTGATCAGATCAACTAGATAGAGTGTAGAAAAGAGTGCCAAAGGCAGAGGCCTGAGGAGTTCCCACAGTAGGAGAGCTGGTGTTGGAAGAGAAACAACTAGCAAAATAAGACAGATGGAACAGCCAAGAGATAGAAAAGTGCTTTGTTGTAGAAAACAAGAAAGTCTTCAAAGAGGAGAAAATGGTCTGTGGTGTTGGATGTTCATTTTAAGATGAGAGCTACATACCACATACCATGTTTGAAATTACCAAAGAAACATGGTATAACATCTCCCATGCTTGTAATCATAGCACTAGAGAAGCAAGAGGATCACAAGTTCACTCCAGCCTAGGCTACATAGCAAAACCCTATCTCAAAATAAAAAAAACAACTATGCCAGGCATTAGCTACTTGAGAGATGAAGATTGGGAGGATTGCAGTTTGAGGCCAGCCCAGGCAAATAGTTTGCAAGATCCCATCTCCAAAATAACCAGAGCAAAATTTACTAGAGAGTAGAGTGCCTGCTTTGCAAGTACAAAGCCCTAAGTTCAAACTCCCCAGTCCCACCAAAAAAACAAACAAAAACCTCTCCACACCTCCCTACAACTGTTTCTGTTCCTTTCCTCAGAATATCTTTATGTTAAAGTTCTCATGAAAATGGTTGTCTCCCTCTGCCCTCTTTCTATCTTTATTTCACTCCAGTTAGTTTTTTTCACCCATACTCAATTGAAATCATTCAAAAAGGTCATCAAAGGCCATCAAA
The DNA here is from genome assembly GCF_047511655.1 of Castor canadensis. Lineage (NCBI taxonomy): Eukaryota > Metazoa > Chordata > Mammalia > Rodentia > Castoridae > Castor > Castor canadensis. The sequence goes on along the minus strand of NC_133390.1, from coordinate 153,244,604 downwards.
GGTAGAGTGGCTCAAGCAGTAAGAACATCTGCCTAGCAAGTGTGAGGCCTTGAGTTCAAACCTCAGTCTCTCTCTCTCTCTCTCTCTCAGACACAGACACACACACACACACACACACACACACACACACGGTCATTTATAGCTGCCACTTGTCAAATCCAGTTTCACTTCTCTGTCTTCATCCTGCTTAATCTCTGAGCAGTATTTGATTGATTGATTACTCCCTCAAAAAATTCTTCTTTGTCCTTGGTGACACCAGTTTCTGCTGGATTACCTCCCACTTAACGGCTGTTGTTTATGAGTACAAATCCAGTTATATCTCTCCTCTGTTCAAAGCCCTCCTAGCATATAGTATTCCTCATCACATTCAGTATTAAAGCCACACTCATTGCCATGGCCTACAAAGTGTAAGTATTCTGGTTCCTGCCCACCCCTCAAGATGCATCTTGTACAACCCTGACCTTTATGCTCTTTCTTTCTTTCTTTTTTTTTTTTATTCATATGTGCATACAATGCTTGGGTCATTTCTCCCCCCGCCCCCACCCCCTCCCTTACCACCCACTCTGCCCCCTCCCTCTCCCCCCAACCCCCTCGATACCCAGCAGAAACTATTTTGTGTGCTGTTTCTTGAACCTACCAAGCTCATAAGGGCTATTATGTATGTTATTCCCTGTGCCTTCACCCATATCTTTGTATGGTTCACTTTGTCTTACCATTTATAGATCTCTGCTCAGATTATATCTCTTCAGGGAGATCTCCCCCTACTACTCAACCATTATATCCCCTGTACATCACTTTCTATCCTCTTACCCTGTCTTTTTGGTTTTGTTTTTTGTGGTACTGGAGTTTGAACTCAGTGCTTCGTGCTTGATAGGTAGGCACTCTACTTCTTGAGCCCTCTGCCAACCTTTTCTCGCGCTGGATATTTTTTTAGATAGTCTGGTGAACTGTTTGCTAAGGCTGGCTTCAAATTGTGATCCTCCTGATCTCTGCCTAGTGAGTAGCTAGGATTACAGGTGTGAGCCACCAGTGCCCAATTCTCTTAATCTTGTTTGTTTTTCTTCAAATCCCTGTCCTTGTCTAAAAGTATGTGTTTACTTGTTTATGAACAGTGTCTTCCTTCCCCATAGAATATAAGCTATTGCTGGTCTGCCTGAGTTCTCTATTCCCAATGTTCAGAACAGTGCCTGGCATACAGTTGCTGGTCTGTAAATATTTTTTGAATAAATTGTGCTAAGAGGTAGAATTAGATAAGGGTGGAATTTAACAATGTGCTAATTTTTGGTATCCTTATGGAGCAGTTTCAGTGGAGAACTGAGGATGGGAATCAGAACAAATAGAGTAAGGAAAGCCTGGAGATACAGAATTTGAGAAAAGAGATTAGACAAATGTTATGAAAAAAAAGAGGCTGATGGTAATCTGGAGATAGGTAGTGAGGTCAAGAACATAAATCTTTAGGGTGACAGTAATGGATATAGTCCAGAGTCCATATGACCTTTACATGGGAAGGACATATCCTCCCAAATAGCAAAGAGGTATAAACTCAGACTGGTTGTGTAGTCTGTGATGGGATGAATGGAGTCCTGACCTACTTGGTGAGCTGCATGAGAAATGGGGCTAGGTACCTAACAGAAAGGTATCTAGCACATTCCCTGTGGAATGATGGGAAGGCTTACCTATTTTCAAACTAGCCTTTGTCGTAGTTCGGGATCCTGGGTGGCAGGGGAAGGTGCTCTTCAGCTCACACTCAAACTCTTCTTCTTCCACTTCCTTCTCGTTCTCTCTCTCTCTCTCTCTCTCTTTTTCTCTCTCTAACACACACACACACACGTACACACATTTTTGCTATCACTGTTGACTGTGTGTGTGTTCCACATCCTGCCATCTACAAAAGCATTGAACAAGCCCACTTCTTCATCATTATTTTCCCTGAGCATTCAACTTGAGCCTTCCATTGCACAACACAGTAATAACTTGTCTTCTCTTGGTTTTCAGATGAGACTCCAATTATCGCAGTGATGGTGGCCCTGTCCTCTCTGCTAGTAATCGTGTTTATTATCATAGTTCTGTACATGTTAAGGTGAGCATTTTAATGTTTCTGCATTATCTTAGATTCTGTTTTAACGCCCCAGTGTCTTGGTAAGTCCACATAGTCCTGAAGACAGTAGGATAAGGACAGTGAATAGGTAGACTCATGATAGTGCTGAGGTTAAAATTCTACTTAGAAATGGTTGAAAAGCTCTACATAGTCTTCCTTAAGCTCTAGCCCTTCCCCTTTGCTTCCATCTGTCCAAACCCAGTACCCCAACTCATTTTCAACCTAAAATCCAGAATAGTGGCTTAGAGGTTGGGAGAAGAAACCAAAGTCTGAGTTATTAGCAAAGGTGTTTCAGGATCTTCAGCTCTAACCCTGTTGAAGCAGCCCCTGAAAGGGCCCCAGTGAGATTACACACACAACAAAATCCTTTATTTCTGGTTGGAACTTTGTCCCCAGACTCTCCAGGCATGGCTAACTCCCTGGCCCTGGCATGCTGAGCTGAGCCATGGAAGATCTAGGATTCCTCTTTCTGACCTTCTTTCAGAGGTCTCCAGATATTACCCCTCAAACAGTGAGCAGGAGCAAGGAGGGAACCCAAGGGAGAGAGGATGATGGTGCATTTGTTGTCTTCCTGCTGATGATACTGCCCTGACTGCCTGGGTTTAACTCTGCCTTATCTTTGGCCTAACTTGCTCTGTGGTCCCTCTGTTCTGCAGGAATAAAGAGGGGACCTTGTATGCCTCCACAGTTTGGCATGTGTCTCCGTCAGACATGTGTTCGCCCAGCCTAGAGCTCTGGCCTTCTCCTTGAAGCTTTCAGGCTACACTGGGGAGAGACCAGAATTTTTGTCTCATGTAGATCTTCCTCTCTCTCCCTACTACATTGCACTCACTCACCCTTTCTCCCCTGGTGTTTCTGTGCTCTCAAGTGAGTTCTGGAACTGGAGCTGCACAGAGAAGCCATGTAAGCAAGAATATATCAGTGGTGTTACCTAGGTTGGGTTCTAGGGTGTCAAGGACCATCCTGAGGAACTCAGTCACCATGGAATAGGGCTGCCTCAGATGTGTGTAATTGTCACTAAAAAGTCTGATTACTTGACAAAAGAGATTTAAAAAGGTTGAGCTGATAAGCAGGAGTACAAAGCCAGTGACTCCTGTCTCTGTGCCTAGTTTTTCATTACAAACATTTTTTCATTAGGTTTAAGAAATACAAGCAAGCTGGGAGCCATTCCAATTCTTTCCGTTTATCGAACGGCCGTACTGAGGATGTGGGTAAGGCACATCCCTTCATAGGGAAGAAAACTAAGAAATTAGGGGTTTTCGCCATCCTTTGAAAAGAATAATACTCTTAGTCTCCAGAAAAGGGACTGTATCCCCAGGGTACCTGACTGACGTTCCCCTTTGTGCACTGCAGAGCCTCAAAGCGTCCCACTTCTGGCCAGGTCCCCAAGCACCAACAGGAAGTACCCACCCCTGCCTGTGGACAAGCTGGAAGAGGAGATTAACCGGAGAATGGCTGATGACAATAAGCTCTTCAGAGAGGAATTCAACGTGAGTTCTTTATTGACGCTGGTATTGTCAGCAGGGAGGAAGGCAGATCTAAGGTCAGGCCTTTTGAGTTACGAGACAGAAAACAGATTTCTAAAGGTTAGTAGGTGAGAAATTTTTCATCAAGTTCACCTTCCTGCTTGATCATGGACAGGAAATGAAAAAAGATTTACTTCACCTCTTTCATGTTCCCATCCATCCATTAATCCATTCATTATCATATCTGTTACTACATTTGTTTAATAAATACTTACCAAGCATCTAATATGTGCCAGGTAGTATTCTAGGTGCCAGGGATATTATAGGGAACAAAAACAGATCCAGTCCCTACTCTCAAGGAACTCACTGCACACTAGGGAAAAACCACTAATAAGAACAAAAATAACTAATTCAAACAGCAACACAGGACATGAAGGACTGATGCATAGTTGTAGAAGCCCATGTTAAGAGGTGATGTTTTATAGTCTATAGGAGGGGGTCCAGAGTGTCTAGAGTAGACAATAGGACTAGATCAGTTTGAAAAATGGAGACTATGGCAGATAGTAGAGCACCAGCCTCATCTTTAATGTTGAGATTCGTATTTTTTTATAACTCTCTCCAGGAAGCAGAACATGTATAAACCACCAGTTGGTGATCCCAGCCCACCAGTTCTGATCCCAAATCAAAAGAGCTTCCTTGAAGAAGCAAGAGTAGCAGGAAAAGGGGAATAGAAAACATTCAAGGCACTGTAAATAGCAGGCGCGCATTGCCAGGAGTGAAGGAAAAGCACATTCAGAAAATTAAAGAAGGGCTGTATGTGGCCTCAGGACAGAGAAGGGAGTAGCAAGAGGTGAAGCTAAGAGAAAACTAGGCCAAACCATTGATCTCACAGATTGTCATGAGAGAAGTAGAAAGCCTTGGACTAACCAAATTTGTGTTTTGGAAAGATGATTCTGGCTGCTATATGTGAATAACAACCAGTGGTAGGCCAGAGTAGTTTCAGGGAATACAGATAAGGGCTACTGCAGTTGTTAAGACCAGAGAGCTGGTATATTTACCTAAAATGGTAATGATTAAGGAAGAGGAATAGATTGGACAGAAAGGAACAGTTCTACACTTGGCCAATTCATCAACTAGGACATTGCTAATGTGTCAGCTTCCTGCACACCTTTCCACTATGCCATGTGTCAGCTTTGTCTTGTACACTGGCTCTTCTCTTGACACCAAAATGGCTACCCCAGTTCTAGACATGCCATGGATTAAATAAGGTCCAGTGGGAAAAGAATGACTTGTTTGTTTTCTTTTATCAATGAGGAACATTTTCCCAGAAGCTTCTGGAGACTTCCTTTGTCACATGCTCCTTCTTAAACCAATTATGAACAAGGGAGAAATAAGGTTACTGCTACTGACTGAGATCAATCCAGATTATACCTGGGTGTAGGCAGACAACCCCACAGAGTGGAACTCTGGTAATGACGAGGAAAGGAGAAATGGTTATTGAATGGGCATATCTGTTCCACCACAGAAAGGCTTAGGGTCAGATTTGCATGTTCAGAAAATTTTTAGCTTCAATATAGAGAATAGAAGGGAAGCAAGACTTGAAGCCTGGAACCATTTACCAGACAGGAATTAATAGAATAACTTGTACCCTTTTTTGACTATTGGAAAAACAGTACCACAGCCTCAGCACCACAGCTGGGTCTGTGATAGGAATTGTACTGTTTTGTAATCTGTAATACCAACTGCTTCTGGGTGATGGGAATCATAAGGGTTTATTAAACGAATGGGATGTGTGGCAGGTGTCTGTATCCATCACTACCATCTATAGTGGAATTCTGCTGGACTCATTCAAATATATGGCTTATTGGATCACTTAATACCTAGGTTATGATGGGGTGTTGAAGTCATTTGAATACTTGGTGTCCTGTGGTTAGGTTAACAGTCTTCACTTTAGAGCCCAATTCTAAGCTAGGAGCATGGTAGTTTTCTCATTATGCTTCTCCTGCTCAGCCTTATCATAGACATTTTAAATGTACCCGAGCCAGTTCTCCCTGCATAGATAGCTGGAGAACCTTCTCTTTTGAGATCATTCAATAAATGGGTCAGAGCAGTACACCAGCATGTGAGATATGCTGTCTCCAGAATCCAAAGTGGCCCGGCAAGCATTCCTCATCCTCCTTAGTGGGGAAGGAGCAGTAGGGCAAAGAACAGTAACTTGTCCTTTATGTTGGAGGAGATATCCTGACATGCTGTAGGACTTTGACCTTCAGAAAACTCAGCTGAGATGACAAGCCATTGGTTTTTTTGTTTTGTTTATGTCTGTCGTGTGTATCTAACATACATAACTTTCTGCTTTTCAGGTTCTGTAGGCTTGATGTCATTAGCATGGTTGTCAGGGTGATACCCTGTGAAATACACAAATTCTCATGAACACAGCACAGATAGGTCAGGGTTCTTTATTACTGAAGCATCTCCTTTCATGCTTCAGAGTAGTCTCTGCAACTTAAAAGAACGGATACTTGTCCCATTAATAGGGAGATCCCTATATGTTAAATCTGTAGGAACAATTTGCTGGAAAAGAAACTTCAAGTCTGCAATTCCTACTAAGTCAGTTTACAATAATTTGTTGACTTGTTGTTGTTGTTGTTTTTAAGGCAGTGTCTCACTGTGCAGCCCAGGCTGGCCTCAAACTCATGTCTTCCTGTCTCAGTGTTGGGATTCTAGGCATGCACCACCATGGCAATCTTCCATTGACTTTCTTAAAGATTGTTTGGTGGCTTGCATGGGAGGTAACAGGAAACAAGAGTAGTAGTATTAGTACTTACTGAGCACTCACTGTGCCATTGCTAAACTCAGAGATGTCAATGAACTATTTTATCATTGTCCTGCTTTTTTTTTTTTTTTGGTTTGGTTTTTGTGGCAGATCTCACTGTGTTGCCCAAGCTCGCCTCAGCCTCCTATTCTCCAGTGGTCCTCCTGCCTCAGCCTCTCAGCCTCCCAAGTAGTTGGGACTATGAGCATGTACCACCATACCCATGTGTCCTGCAGCTTTGAAGCTTTCTGTAGCACTTCAGATAAAGATCACTGCTGCAGAAGCTTCCATTTGTTTTTTCTCTGATGATATTTATCCCAGTGGGTTAGGGAATCAATGTACATATTTGCTGCTTACTGGTGACTCCTACTGTGAGGAGCTCCTACAGCTCAGGTCAAAACTCCTTCCTTCACGTAGCCTGCAAAGGCTCCATTTTAAGTAGCATATCATAGTGGTATTCTGAGTTCCCAAGAATTGGTTAGCCAAAGCCAGAACCTCGTAAACCCTGAAAGATGCATTTCCCTTTACCTAGTACACAGTTACCATAGTAAATGACTGTAGATTCTTAGTCTACTTTTTCTTTTTTTTGGAGGCACTGGGGTTTGAACTCAGAGCCTCACTCTTGCTAGGCAGATGCTTTTTTTTTTTAATGCTTTTATTATTCATATGTGCATACAATACTTGGGTCATTTCTCCCACCTGCCCCCACCCCATCCCTTACCGCCCACTCCACCCCCTCCCTCTTCCCCCATACCCCATCAATTCCCAGCAGAAACCATTTTGCCCTTATCTCTACTTTTGTTCAAGAGAGAGTATAAGCAATAATAGGAAGGAACAAGGGTTTTTGCTAGTTGAGATAAGGATAGCTATACAGGGAGTTGACTCACATTAATTTCCTGTGCATGTGTGTTACCTTCTAGGTTAATTCTTCTTGATCTAACCTTTTCTCTTGTTCCTGGTCCCCTTCTCCTATTGTCCTCAGTTGCTTTTAAGGTATCTGCTTTAGTTTCTCTGCATTGAGGGCAACAAATGCTAGCTAATTTTTTAGGTGTCTTACCTATCCCCTTGTGTGCACTTGCTTTTATGTTGTGATCAAAGTTCAATCCCCTTGTTGTGTTTGCCCTTGATCTAATGTCCGCATATGAGGGAGAATATACGATTTTTGGTCTTTTGAGCCAGGCTAACCTCACTCAGAATGATGTTCTCCAGTTCCGTCCATTTACCAGCAAATGATAACATTTCGTTTTTCTTCATGGCTGCATAAAATTCCATTGTGTATAGATACCACATTTTCTTGATCCGTTCGTCAGTAGTGGGGCATCTTGGCTGTTTCTATAACTTGGCTATTGTGAATAGTGCCGCAATAAACATGGGTGTGCAGGTGCCTCTGGAGTAACCTGTGTCACAGTCTTTTGGGTATGTCCCCAAGAGTGGTATTGCTGGATCAAATGGTAGATCAATGTTTAGCTTTTTAAGTAGCCTCCAGATTTTTTTCCAGAGTGGTTGTACTAGTTTACATTCCGACCAACAGTGTAAGAGGGTTCCTTTTTCCCCGCATCCTCGCCAACACCTGTTGTTGGTGGTGTTGCTAACGATGGCTATTCTAACAGGGGTGAGGTGGAATCTTAGTGTGGTTTGAGTTTGCATTTCCTTTATTGCTAGAGATGGTGAGCATTTTTTCATGTGTTTTTTGGCCATTTGAATTTCTTTTGAGAAAGTTCTGTTTAGTTCACTTGCCCATTTCTTTATTGGTTCATTAGTTTTGGGAGAATTTAGTTTTTTAAGTTCCCTGTATGTTCTGGTTATCAGTCCTTTGTCTGATGTGTAACTGGCAAATATTTTCTCCCACTCTGTGGGTGTTCTCTTCAGTTTAGAGACCATTTCTTTTGATGAACAGAAGCTTTTTAGTTTTATGAAGTCCCATTTATCTATGCTATCTCTTAGATGCTGTGCTGCTGTGGTTCCATTGAGAAAGTTCTTACCTATACCTACTAATTCCAGAGTATTTCCTACTCTTTCCTGTATCAACTTTAGAGTTTGTGGTCTGATATTAAGATCACTGATCCATTTTGAGTTAATATTGGTATAGGATGATATACATGGATCTAGTTTCAGTTTTTTGCAGACTGCCAACCAGTTTTCCCAGCAGTTTTTGTTGAAGAGGCTGCTTTTTCTCCATCGTATATTTTTAGCGCCTTTGTCAAAGACAAGTTGGTTATACTTGTGTGGCTTCATATCCAGGTCCTCTGTTCTGTTCCACTGGTCTTCATGTCTGTTTTTGTGCCAGTACCATGCTGTTTTTATTGTTACTGCTTTGTAATATAGTTTGAAATCAGGTATTGTGATACCTCCAGCATTGTTCTTTTGACTGAGTATTGCCTTGGCTATTCATGGTCTCTTGTGTTTCTGTATAAATTTAATGATAGATTTTTTTCAGTATCTTTAATGAATGTCATTGGAATTTTGATGGGAATTGCATTAAACATGCAGATTACTTTGGGAGTATAGACATTTTTACTATGTTGATTCTACCAATCCATGAGCATGGGAGATCTCTCCACTTTCTGTAGTCTTCCTGAATCTCTTTCTTCAGAAGTGTATAGTTTTCCTTGTAGAGGTCTTTCACATCCTTTGTTAGGTTTACACCTAGGTATTTGATTTTGTTTGAGGCTATTGTAAATGGAATTGTCTTCATACATTCTTTTTCAGTTTGCTCATTGTTAGTGTATAGAAATGCTAATGATTTTTCTATGTTGATTTTATATCCTGCTACCTTACTGTAGCTATTGATGATGTCTAGAAGCTTCTGAGTAGAGTTTTTTGGGTCTTTAAGGTATAGGATCATGTCGTCTGCAAATAGGGATATTTTGACAGTTTCTTTACCTATTTGTATTCCTTTTATTCCTTCTTCTTCTTTTTTTTTTTTTCATTTTTCTTTTATTATTCATATGTGCATACAAGGCTTGGTTTATTTCTCCCCCCTGCCCCCACCCCCTCCCTTACCACCCACTCCACCCCCTCCCGCTCCCCCCCTCAATACCCAGCAGAAACTATTTTGCCCTTATCTCTAATTTTGTTGTAGAGAGAGTATAAGCAATAATAGGAAGGAACAAGGGGTTTTGCTGGTTGAGATAAGGATAGCTATACAGGGCATTGACTCACATTGATTTCCTGTGCGTGGGTGTTACCTTCTAGGTTAATTCTTTTTAATCTAACCTTTTCTCTAGTTCCTGGTCCCCTTTTCCTATTGGCCTCAGTTGCTTTAAGGTATCTGCTTTAGTTTCTCTGCATTAAGGGCAACAAATGCTAGCTAGTTTTTTAGGTGTCTTACCTATCCTCACCCCTCCCTTGTGTGCTCTCGCTTTTATCATGTGCTCATAGTCCAATCCCCTTGTTGTGTTTGCCCTTGATCTAATGTCCACATATGAGGGAGAACATACGATTTTTGGTCTTTTGAGCCAGGCTAACCTCACTCAGAATGATGTTCTCCAATTCCATCCATTTACCAGCGAATGATAACATTTCGTTCTTCTTCATGGCTGCATAAAATTCCATTGTGTATAGATACCACATTTTCTTAATCCATTCGTCAGTGCTGGGGCATCTTGGCTGTTTCCATAACTTGGCTATTGTGAATAGTGCCGCAATAAACATGGATGTGCAGGTGCCTCTGGAGTAACAGTCTTTTGGGTATATCCCCAAGAGTGGTATTGCTGGATCAAATGGTAGATCGATGTCCAGCTTTTTAAGTAGCCTCCAAATTTTTTTCCAGAGTGGTTGTACTAGTCTACATTCCCACCAACAGTGTAAGAGGGTTCCTTTTTCCCCGCATCCTCGCCAACACCTGTTGGTGGTGGTGTTGCTGATGATGGCTATTCTAACAGGGGTGAGGTGGAATCTTAGTGTGGTTTTAATTTGCATTTCCTTTATTGCTAGAGATGGTGAGCATTTTTTCATGTGTTTTCTGGCCATTTGAATTTCTTCTTTTGAGAAAGTTCTGTTTAGTTCACATGCCCATTTCTTTATTGGTTCATTAGTTTTGGGAGAATTTAGTTTTTTAAGTTCCCTGTATATTCTGGTTATCAGTCCTTTGTCTGATGTATAATTGGCAAATATTTTCTCCCACTCTGTGGGTGTTCTCTTCAGTTTAGAGACCATTTCTTTTGATGAACAGAAGCTTTTTAGTTTTATGAGGTCCCATTTATCTATGCTATCTCTTAGTTGCTGTGCTGCTGGGGTTTCATTGAGAAAGTTCTTACCTATACCTACTAACTCCAGAGTATTTCCTACTCTTTCTTGTATCAACTTAAGAGTTTGGGGTCTAATATTAAGATCCTTGATCCATTTTGAGTTAATCTTGGTATAGGGTGATATACATGGATCTAGTTTCAGTTTTTTGCAGACTGCTAACCAGTTTTCCCAGCAGTTTTTGTTGAAGAGGCTGCTATTTCTCCATCGTATATTTTTAGCTCCTTTGTCAAAGATAAGTTGCTTATAGTTGTGTGGCTTCATATCCAGGTCCTCTATTCTGTTCCACTGGTCTTCATGTCTATTTTTGTGCCAGTACCATGCTGTTTTTATTATTATTGCTTTGTAATATAGTTTGAAGTCAGGTATTGTGATACCTCCTGCATTGTTCTTTTGACTGAGTATTGCCTTGGCTATTCGTGGCCTCTTGTGTTTCCATATAAATTTAACAGTAGATTTTTCAATCTCTTTGATGAATGTCATTGGAATTTTGATGGGAATTGCATTAAATATGTAGATTACTTTTGGAAGTATAGACATTTTTACTATGTTGATTCTACCAATCCATGAGCATGGGAGATCTCTCCACTTTCTATAGTCTTCCTCAATCTCTTTCTTCAGAAGTGTATAGTTTTCCTTGTAGAGGTCTTTCACATCTTTTGTTAGGTTTACACCTAGGTATTTGATTTTTTTTGAGGCTATTGTAAATGGAATTGTTTTCATACATTCTTTTTCCGTTTGCTCATTGTTAGTGTATAGAAATGCTAATGATTTTTCTATGTTGATTTTATATCCTGCTACCTTGCTATAGCTATTGATGATGTCTAGAAGCTTCTGAGTAGAGTTTTTTGGGTCTTTAAGGTATAGGATCATGTCGTCTGCAAATAGGGATATTTTGACAGTTTCTTTACCTATTTGTATTCCTTTTATTCCTTCTTCTTGCCTAATTGCTCTGGCTAGGAATTCCAGTACTATGTTGAATAGGAGTGGAGATAGTGGGCATCCTTGTCTGGTTCCTGATTTTAGAGGGAACGGTTTTAATTTTTCTCCGTTAAGTATAATGCTGGCTGTAGGTTTGTCATATATAGCTTTTATAATGTTGAGGAACTTTCCTTCTATTCCTAGTTTTCTTAGAGCTTTTATCATGAAATGATGTTGGATCTTATCAAAGGCTTTTTCTGCATCTATTGAGATGATCAAGTGGTTTTTGTCTTTGCTTCTGTTAATGTGGTTTATTACGTTTATTGATTTTCGTATGTTGAACCACCCCTGCATCCCTGGGATGAAGCCTACCTGGTCGTGGTGAATAATCTTTTTGATGTGTTGTTGAATTCGGTTTGCCATTATTTTGTTGAGGATTTTTGCATCAATGTTCATTAAAGAGATTGGCCTATAGTTCTCCTTTTTGGAGGTGTCTTTGCCTGGTTTTGGGATAAGTGTAATACTGGTTTCATAAAATGTGTTAGGCAGTTTTCCTTCCCTTTCTATTTCATGGAATAGTTTAAGGAGGGTTGGTATCAGTTCTTCTTTAAAGGTCTGATAGAATTCAGCAGAGAATCCATCAGGTCCTGGACTTTTCTTTTTGGGGAGACTCTTGATTGCTGCTTCAATTTCATTTTGTGTTATAGGTCTATTCAGGTGATTAATTTCCTCTTGGTTCAGTTTTGGTGATCATATGTATCTAGAAATCTGTCCATTTCTTTAAGATTTTCAAATTTATTTGAATATAGGTTCTCGAAGTAGTCTCTGATGATTTCCTGGACTTCCATGGTGTTTGCTGTTATCTCCCCTTTTGCATTCCTGATTCTACTAATTTGAGTTTTTTCTCTCCTCATTTTAGTCAGGTTTGCCAGGGGTCTTTTGATCTTGTTTATTTTTTTCAAAGAACCAACTTTTTGTTTCATTAATTCTTTGTATGGTTTTTTTGGTTTCTATTTCGTTGATTTCAGCTCTTATTTTTATTATTTCTCTCCTATTTGTTTTGGGATTTGCTTGTTCTTGTTTTTCTAGGAGTTTGAGATGTGTCATTAGGTCATTGATTTGGGATCTTTCTGTCTTTTTAATATATGCACTCATGGCTATAAACTTTCCTCTCAGGACTGCCTTTGCTGTGTCCCACAGGTTCCGGTAGGTTGTGTTTTCATTTTCATTGACTTCCGGGAACTTTTTAATTTCCTCTTTTATTTCATCAATGACCCATTGTTCATTAAGTAATGAGTTATTCAGTTTCTAGCTGTTTGCATGTTTTTTGTCTTTACCTTTGTTGTTGAGTTCTAGTTTTATTGCATTGTGATCAGATAGTATAATTTCTATTTTCATATATTTGCTGAGGCTTGCTTTGTGCCCTAGGATATGATCTATTTTGGAGAAGGTTCCATGGGCTGCTAAGACGAATGTATATTGTGTAGAAGTTGTATGTAATGTTCTGTAGACATCAAGTAGGTCCATTTCATCTATTGTATGTTTTAGATCTTGGATTTCTTTATTGATTTTTTTGTTTGAATGGCCTATCAATTGATGATAATGGGGTGTTAAAGTCTCCTGCAACCACTGTGTTGAAGTTAATATATGCTTTTAGGTCTTTCAGGGTATGTTTGATGAAATTGGGTGCGTTGACATTGGGTGCATATAGGTTGATAATTATTATTTCCTTTTGATCTATTTCCCCTTTTATTAGTATGGAATGTCCTTCTTTATCTCATTTGATCAGTGTAGGTTTGAAGTCTACTTTGTCAGAGATAAGTATTGCTACTCCTGCCTGTTTTTGGGGGCCGTTAGCTTGATAAATCTTCCAGCCTTTCATCCTAAGCCTATGCTTATTTCTGTCAGTGAGATGGGCCTCCTGTAAGCAACAAATTGTTGGGTCTTCCTTTTTAATCCATTTCGTCAAATGGTGCCTTTTGATGGGTGAATTAAGTCCGTTAACATTAAGTGTTAGTAGTGATAGGTATGTGGTGATTCCTGTCATTTAGTTGTCTTAGTTGTTTGAAGATTTGATTATGTGTACCTAAGTTGAGGTTACTCTCTACTTTTTTGCTTTTTCTTTTCCTGTAGTTTGGTGCTGCCTGTCCTTTCATGGTTATGTTGGGTTTCACTTTCTGTGTATAGAATCCCTTGCAGAATCTTTTGTAGTGGTGGCTTTGTGGTCACATATTGTTTTAGTTTCTGCTTATCATGGAAGACTTTTATTGCTCCATCTATTTTGAATGATAGTTTTGCTGGATAGAATATCCTGGGGTTGAAGTTATTTTCATTCAGTGCCCAGAAGATCTCACCCCACGCTCTCTTGCTTTTAATGTTTCTGTTGAGAAGTCTGCTGTGATTTTGATGGGTTTACCTTTGTATGTTATTTGTTTTTTCTCTCTTATAGCCTTCAATATTCTTTCCCTAGTTTTAGGCAAGTGCTTTTATCCCTCAAGCCACTCCACCAGCCCCAGTGTCTGTAGATTCTTAAGGGAAGTTGAGGAGGTAGGTTCGTGGTATATAAATGTTGATGTGCTCTGGCAGGGCTCTTCCTCACAGGTGCCTGGCCTCCCCTTATTAGAGGGATGAAATGACCCAGGGCCTAGGAATTAGATGAGAGTGGCCTTCTCTCTAGCAAAGTAATCTTGTAGGCCCCCTCAACTGAGCTGGGCCAGATGCTTCCCATTTCTTTATTCTGAAAGATTCTAGTGCTGTCCTCACCAAAGACCATGTTATAGATACCATCGGGGCTGTGGTGAAGGTGTCAGTGGAAAGGTTGAGCCTGTTAGAGCCCTTGTAACACACTTAACTTCTCTACTTTGTGCTTAAAAAAATAAGAGAAGTCAACTAATTAAGCGAAAACACAGAGTTGTCTATCAGGAAAACACTAGGAGAACTGGAAGAATTGAAAGATGTGTCGGAGTATCAAGCCTTAAGCCAAGCAGGTCCTGCCTTGGTGGCTCTGGCCTTTCCTAGGGAAAAAGCCCTTGGAAAGATAATCTACCCTGCTTAGTGTTGGTCAGGTATGCCTGCTTGTATTAGTCAGCCCAGGCAGGAAAAGGTAGCAATAGCACATAGGGCAGATACACCAATTTGTGCCTATTATCATCGAATAATATTTTTCTAATCATCAGGGTTTACTAAGCAAAGTATAAAATTCAGGTACCAAAATGGAAAAGACTAATAAATTAAAATGTTAAGCTAGGTGCCGGGGGCTCATACCTATAATCCTAGCTATTCAGGAGACAGATCAGGAGGATCGCAATTCAAAGCCACCCCAGGCAAATAGTTCCAGAGACCCTTTTCTTGGAAAAAAAAAAAAAAAGTCACAAAAAAGGGTTGGTGGAATGGTTCAAGCAGTAAGAGTGCCTGCCTAGCAAGCAAGAGGCCCTGAGTTCAAACACAGTGCCACCAAAAAAAAAAAAAATTAAGCATTTTTATGATAAATGATGCCATAAAAATGTGACCAACTACGAGAACCTTTTTGCCAGAAGTAGACAAAATAGTTTCTCTAATAAGGGTCTCTACAGACCTGTGAGAAAAGAGTAAGTAATCTAGTGGAAAATTGGCAGCTCACAGAAAAAATACAGCTAGTCTATAAGTATGAAAAGAAGACCAACTATATCTATTAGGGAAGTACATATTGAAATTAACCGTTATTTTGGGCATATCAGATTTTCTTTTATGGTAGTACATTTGAACTCAGGGCCTGTACTTGCTAAGCAAGCACTCTACCACATGAGCTACATGCCCAGCCCTCAAATTTGAAATTTTTAAAGACTGATATCAAGTATGGGCAAAAGTAATGGGTTGCAGATGCTCTTATACACAGGTAGGGGAGTTTAAATTGCCATGATTAGAACTGTTTTTCTGGGTCAAACAAAATTTAAATCTTTATGCTGTGTTTTCTCACTTCTAAGATTTCTAATAGAACAACCTTTCTGTGCACAAACAGGTGTTTATACAAGAGTGTCCAGCATGGTTTATAGTAGCAAATTCAAATGAAAACTAAATACCTGACAAATGTCTGGATGGCTGAATGATGGCTTATATCCATCATGAAATTCTGTATTGTCATTAAATGTGTTGCCTGGCACCAGTGGCTCACATCTGTAATCCTAGCTGCTTGGGAGGCTAAGATCAGGAAGATTGCAGTTCAAGGCCAGCGCAGGGAAAAATTCATGTGACCATCCCCCCCAATCTCCAAAAATAACTGGAGCAAAACAGACTGGTTGTTATTACGTATATTATAGTATATAATATAATCTAATATTGGTATAATATAATAGATATATTATGTAAGAAAACACATTGCAGATGAATATAGATGGTATAATCCCAGTTTTGTATTTAAAAATATATGTATAACTGTGTGTGTTTGGGTATGCTAATGCATTTAAGTTTAGAAAAAGCTATGAACTGTTAACAGTGGCTACCTCCAAGGGGTAGGTGGAAGATAAGAAAGACATAACAGGATTCTACTTTCTACTAAGTTATTGGACTATCTTTTACAGCAATTACATTCAGTGTGTGTGTGCATGTATGTATGTGTCCTGTCCCCCATACTTGGAGTTCGAACTCAGGGCTTTGCACTTCCTAGGCAAGCACTCTACAGCTTGAGCCACATCTCCAACCTGCTTGTTATAATTTTTCATGTATGTATGTGATGCAGGGGTTTGAACTCAGAACCTACACCTTGAGCCACTCCACCAGCCCTTTTTTGTGAAGGGTTTTTTCGAGATAGGGTCTTGCAAACTGTTTGTCCGGGGTGGCTTCGAACTCCTTACCTCTGCCTCCTGAGTAGCTAGGATTACAGGCATGAGCCACCAGCTCCTGCCTTGTTACAATATTTTAAAAAGCAGAGTCTGGAGGGTTTTTGTTTATTTGTTTTTTGAGACAGGATCTTGATGTGTAGCTCACATTAGCCTCAAACTCAAGATTCTTCTGCCTCAGCCTCCTGAGTGCTGGAATTATAGGCATGAACCACCAACCACCATACTGGGCTTGTTTTTTTTTTTAATGGGAAATAAAACTAATGGTCCATAGTATCTAAAAAGAAGGAATTGCTGTCCCATGTTTAAACTGTACCAGGAAGCTTATGGTCAGTTCACTGAAAAAAGCATATCACCAGATGGGTTGTTCTTATGCAGAGAAACTGGACAATTGGGTGAACAGCTGAAGGAGCAATCAGTAGAGGACATGACAGCTGTTTTCAGATATTTGACAAGCTGAAAAATGCCTGTAATATTTCTGTGACTCCTCACCATGGTTGAAAGTTCTAAGCTATAACTTTCATCCTCCAATTAGGAACTAGAACTTTTTTTATTCACCAGCATTTCAATTTAGGAAGAAACATTGAATTTGTTTACTAGAAACACTTGAAAAAGCTGCTTGCTGAATGAGGTCCCTAAAACATGCTCAAGGTTTAAAAAGTTAAGTAAATAAATAAATAATTTGGTTAACTCCTGTAAAAGGGGATAGAAAAGAGAACAGAGGAAAAGAGGTGAAGCCAGTGAGATAGCCAAAATCTGCCTGGTGATCTAACCTTCTTAGACCCTATATCTTTTGTAACACTATTTAATTCTTTTTTCTTCTTCTTCTTTTGGCAGTACTGGGGTTTGCACTTAGGGCCTTTTGTTTGCTAGGCAGGCACTCTACCACTTGAGCCACTCCCCCAGCCCTTTTTTGTTTAGGTATTTTTTCAAATAAGGTCTGCACTGGACTGTGATCCTCCTTTATTTATGCCTCCCACATAGCTGGGATGACAGGCACTCACCACCACACCCAGCTCTTACTGGTTGAGATGGGATCTCCCTGTCTGTTTGTCTGGGCTGCCTCAAGCCATAATCCTCCCCATCTCGGCCTCCCAAGTAACTGGAATAATAGGTTTGAGCCACTACATCTGGCTTAGTAACACAATTTAATTCTTAGATTACCAAGTTAAGAAGGCATGTGTGTGTCATCTAGTAATGGGACTGAGGGGACATCTGAGTTGAGATGGGAACAGAAGAGCCTCTACCTTGATGAATTGTCTCCAAATAAGTGAATCAGAACCAGAGTCCTATGGAAATTAGCAGGAACTGTAGCAAAGGCTTTGGAGTTCAACATCCCAAGGAATTGGGGGTGGGGTTCTGCTTTTGCAAGGGATAGAGAAGGCAGTAGCTAACATCTTGTTTACATTACTTAGTCAAGGGAAATGCAAAAGAAATTGTGTATCTGGGTGTTGTGTCTGTTAAACAGAACTCTTCTAAGAACTACCCTAGAGGGAAGTAAATTTCCCATCACTACAGAGTGTTTCTGTATTGGTGACTACTAGGATTCAAACTTTATGGTGAGTATGATTCAGGAGGTACAGCACAGTGAGGCCAAAAAAAAAAAAAGGAAATGAAAGGTATAATGACTACAAAAGTAGAAACAAAATAGGAATTTTTCACTAGGAGAATATTGTCTTCAGAACAATTCAAAGACTCATCAGATAAATTATTAGAGTTAGTAGGTTATTTTAGCAAGGTTGATAGATACAAAAACAGCTTAAAAGATTATTGCATTTCTGTATGTTGGGCACAAACAGAAAATGTAATAATACTTTTAAAAATACACCATTTACAATAGCATCCAAAATGTAAATTACCTACAAATAAATTTCACAAAATACTTATATGATCTTTAGAGAAAAATATAAAAATGTTTGAAGACATTAAAAGGAAATAGCTTAAATTAGTGAAGAAATAGGATCAATGCATTAAAAGGCTTAGTAATGTAAAGATGTCAATACTCCCCAAACTGATACATAGATTCAATGCAATTCCAATAAAAATCCCAACAGGTTTTTTGTGGAACTTGACAAGCTGATTCTAAAATTTATATGGAGGAGAAAAAGATCCAAGAATAGCCAAGACATTCCCGAAGAAGAAGAACAAGGTGAGGAGAATTGCCTTACCAGATAAAACAAGTTATTATAAAATTTAGTAATTAAGATAGTTTTATAGTGGCACCGGGACAGAGAGATTGACCCATGGAATAGAGAGCCCAGAAGCACATCCATGTATAAATGGAAACCTGTTTTTTTAACAGAAATGATGCTGCCATTTGGTTGGGGAAAGAATGGCCTTTATAATAAATAGTGCTGGATAGTCGGACAACTCTATGGGAGTAGATGAAATGGCATATTTGTCTCATATTAAACACAAACATCAATTCTAGTTGACATAGCAAAGAAATGTAAAGTACAGGATTATAAAATGTAAATTCAATAACGTAGAAAAATATATTTAATCTCACTGTAAGGATTTCTTAAGCCTTAAAGTGTTGCTAAAGAGAAAGATTGAAGAATTTGACTATATAAGAATGCAAAAATTCTTTTTGTAAATAGATACCAAAAAAAGTGAAAGGGTAAGTCATAAACTTGGTAAGAGAGAATTTTGTAACACAGATAACTGATGAAAGATGAGAGAAAGAAAATAAGCAATCCAGTAGGACAATGAGAAACACACTAGTCTAAGAACTTCATATAAGAGGAAATGCTTTTGGCCAGTAAACTGTGAAAGGTGATGAGCCCATTAATAAACAGAGAAGTGTAAGTTAAAACAAGTGGAACATTTTATATTTCTGAAGGAGAGTAAACTGGTACAACTACATTGAGAAACAATTATCTGAAATTCTTATACATGTGCATAGGAAACACATACAAATGCATGATCAGAGGAGGAATGTTAACTGTAACAACCCAAGTGTTCATCAGTAGTAGAATAGAAAGATAGGTTTTGATATGGTTAAGAAAATTACACAGTAAAGAAAACAAGTGTCAGTTACAATAATCCAGATGACCCTTAAGAACATAACGTTGAACAAAAAAAGCAAGTCGCCATTTTATTATGATTCCGTTTTCATAAAAAAAATCCAAGAAATAGTAATAGGTTAACGATATAAAATATTTGAATATAAGTAAATTAAGGTAATGGTAAACAAAATTCCAAGTTTACCTATGAGAGGGGAAGGAAGAGATCATAAGGAGTAGAGGAGCCCAAAGAGAACTTCGAAGTCAAATTGGATGATGGTTCCACCTTTTTAAATAAATTTTGAAAAACTTTTAACTGACTTTTTTTTTTTTTCCTGTGTGAGTACTTAGCCCTAGGTTCCAGTTAAGGCTTAAGCAAGAGATGAAATAGTCTTTGATGCCATCTAGTGTTTCTGGAGAATGTAACATCTAGACTTCTGGTTCTGCTACTCCTTCCTAGCTCTATGAGATAGGTTTTCAGAATAGAAACTCAGTGCAATATAGAGTTCTACTTGTTTTCACCTCTGACTTAGGCTTTTCAGATTGAACCTTTGTATCTAATGCTATGTTCTGCCAGGAAGCCCTTCCTGTTCTCCTAGTGAACAATGGCTCCTGTTTCTTCCAAACTTTCCTTTTAGGAGCCTTAGCCCACCTAGAAAGCTAGTTTTTCTTTATCATGACTGGAGGAGGAAGGAATGCTGATAAGTCAATGTGATGTGATAGTCATTATCATTGCTGATTCTTCTGTATTAAAGACTGTTTTCAAGAGTCTTGATGTCACTACCTCTGTTTTACATCATTTTAGTGTATGGAACTGTAGGAATTTAAAAATTTTAGAGAAGGGATATGCCTCTGGGTTAGACCCAAAGACAAAAAACTGGTTCTTCCTGCCCTGAGCCAAGATGGAAACCTATGTGAAGGAAAAAAAGCAAAGTATCTGTGAATTGGAAAATTCCAGCCTTAAGTATGATTTCTGTTCCATGTATAAGAGTCCAGTGCAAAAAGAAAAGGGAAACTCTTCTCCCCTGTATGTATTAACAACATAGGGTCCAAGGGAATTGCCCCTCTTTTAAAAATAACATGCAGAACCTCTAAGGTTTTAACTTTAAAAGGAAAAATGTCTTAAGTAGATAAGGGCAGGTAGATGTTAAGACCCTGATTCCCCTTATCTTTAGGTCTTTCAGTTGAATTTCTCCTACCACTATCATGCTGGTTCCCAAGAAATACATTTACTCTCTTCTTAAAAAGTACTGCTTTCATCTGGCAAAATTGGTTTCTGTTGGGCTGCCATTTCCCAATTATTTCATCATACTTTTTTTTTTTCAAAGCCAGAAACCTAAGAACCACTCTTTAGTCCTCTATAGCTCTCTACCTTCCCTTTCATACATTTTTTTTTTTTCCCCTCTCATGGTATTTGAACTCAGGGCTTCTGGGCTTCATGCTTGCTAGGCAGGCACTTAACCACTTGAGCCCTTCTGTCCATCTCTAAGTCCAGTAACTCTGACTTCAGAATATACTTCAAATACATCTGTTTCTTTATACTATCATCTACATTTCCACTCCATAATTGGGTTCTTGCCTCTCTTATTTTCCAGATAGCAATCGAGTGATTCTTTATCTTGTAAATCAGATCATATTTTTAAAGCCTTCATTGGTTTCCTCATGCACATAAAGTCCAAACTCCATATTCAGGAATACACATAGAAATGAATAGGCTGACCTTGCCAAACTCATGTCTTCCCAATTTCTCCTGCCGTCCCCATCAGCTTCTTGTGTATGACATGACACCCTCACTGACCTTTTGGGTCCTCTCACAGAAGAGCCTTCTCCTGCCTCTAGGCCATCACAGATGCTGTGCTGTATGTCTGGAACACTGTCTTCCATTATCATCCTTCCTTAAAGATACCTTAATCTAAATTTGGCCCTTTCTAACACCTGATCTCCAAGAACATTCTGTTCTTTCATTGCATTCGTCATGGTATATCATTAAATATTTGTTTTATTTGTTTAATGTCTTTTACCCACAAGTTTGTATCATCCATGAGGGCAAGAACTATATGTGTTTGATTCACTACTGTTTGCTCTATACTTGGCTTGATACCTCACCTAATAAGTACACAATACATATTTGAAAGAATGAATGAAAAGAAATACATGAGCCATAATGTATTTAACTGTTCCCCTACTGTTAAATACTAAGGTTGTTCTCAGTTTGGAGCCATTCTAAATAATAATGAGGTAAATGAGGTAAACATAGAGTAAATTCTCAGAAATGGAGTTGCTAGGTCAAAAGGTATGACTATTTTTAAGGTTCATAAAACTTATTTCCAAATCACCTATCAGAATGATCATCCAGGTTGGGGCTAATGGAGTAGCTCAAACAGTAGAACACCTGCCTAGCAAGCATGAGGCCCCGAGATCAAACCCTCACTACCACTAAAAAGAAAGATTATCCAGGTTGGAATCTTAAACTACTTCCCTTTTTGGTTTCTTAGTTTTGAACATACGGAACATACAGAAGAACAGTTCAAAGAAAGTTCAGTCCCCCACTTTAATCAAACTCACTTATTGTGCCACACCTGAGATTATCTCATTCACTTCTTATGTGGTAGGTATTATTATCTCAGTGTTAAAGATAAGGAAACATGGGCCTAGAAAGTTTAATGGATTTACTCATGTTCGTTCATACAATGTGGCTATCTCATGTCAAAAAAACATTTTATGCTTGCCCCCTTACTTCCCTGTACTAGCCACGTTATATTTACTCTAAAACGACTGCACACTCAATGTCATCTCATCTAACTCTTCTGTTTCCCAACTGCTACATGTTTGTGACAGTTCTCCCTCCACCCACTAGTCCTCGCTTCCTTGCCACATAATGTTAGAGGGTAGGATGCTATGCCCCTCTGGACAAACCCCTAGAGAGAGCCTAAATCACTTGACTACCCAGAGTCCTGTGGTTCACTCTGAGATGCTTCTCTTCTTTACGTGGTGGTTAGCAAGAATAAGTGGCCTTTTTTTTTTTTTTCTTTATGACCGCTGCCCCAATTTATAGGGTAGGCTGTTTTAACCCAGCCTTGTAACAAGCCCCTAATAATATAGAAATTATATGAAGACCACATGTTCTCTCTCCTGGGGATTCTTGGTGTTAAACTTTAAGGAGCTTACTGCTATTTAGGGGAGAGGTGCATTCTCTATGTTAGGCTGCAATTGTTCACACACTGCCAAAACGTAGAACTTGGTGCCACATCAAGGTTTGATGAAGCAGACTGCATGTTTGATGCTTATCCCTATTAATAAAGCCTCTCATTTCTTTTTCAGGCTCTTCCTGCTTGTCCTATCCAGGCCACCTGTGAGGCTGCCTCCAAGGAGGAAAACAAGGAAAAAAATCGATATGTAAACATCTTGCCTTGTGAGTGTTCTGTAAGGTTTCTTGGAATGTAAGCTGAAACTACATCTGTGGCTGGATTCTCCAGGATGGGAAAAATCCTGCAGTTGGTCACAGGAGGGCATAACTAGAATAGGGTCAGTCCATAGGGCTAAAAGGGTCTTTTAGGCTCTCCTGGGTAACCCTGCAGAGTCAATTGGGGTGGTTGATCAGGACTTTTGTTGCAGGCCTAAAGTTTCTAGAGACTAGGGAGGGTAACTTCATAGGCTCAGACAGGATGTTGGTTTTTGTGGTAGTTTTTTGTAAGTGCTCATTGAAAGAAATTCCGATAGAGTTTTCTTCCAATACAGAATAACTCTTTCCAGAGTTAGCAATAGTATCCAGAATGGGATGTACATAATCCAGTAAGGTGTGAGAGGAAGATATTTGAATTTAGCTTTATTTTTTATTGGTTTTTTAAATTTATTCTTTTAGAATTTTCGTATCTTGGAGCTTATAATTGTGCGTCAGTTGTCAATAAATGAGCATAGCTGGTGGAGTGACTCAAGTGTTAGAATGCCTGCCTAGCAGAATGAGGTCCTGAGTTCAAACCCCAGGTACCACACACACACACACACACACACAAAAAAAAAAAGGAAAGAAAAGAAAAAAGTTTTCCTAGCCAGGCACTGGTTTTTCATGCCTATAATCCTGGCTATTTGGGAGGCTGAGATCCAGAGGATTGTGGTTCAAGGCCAGCCAGGGCAAATCGTTCATAAGACCCAGAGGAAAATGGACTGGAGGTGTGTTTCAAACAAGAAAACCACACAAAGCCCTGAGTTCAAACCCCAGTCTCACCAAAAAAATGAAAGATTTTCCTTTTTATGAACTGTTTAGAATTTCATTCTATGGGTTTTTATAGAACCCTAGTAATAGTTGAGATGTTTTTAAATTTGAATGCTAAAAATAGCAGTGGAGTGACATCTTTGTGTGTCACTCCAGATGACTCCACTTACTGCATCAAGAGCAGTATGAAAAAAAAATTGGATTTATTGAAATATTAATTGCTGGGTTTTTTCCAGATGACCACTCTCGAGTCCACCTGACACCTGTTGAAGGAGTTCCAGATTCTGATTACATCAATGCTTCATTCATCAATGTAAGGAACTCATGCTTTTCTCAGTTACCTTTGTGAAAGGGTATTGGCTACTATATATTGACTCCTTCCCAGTCGTGTGTTGGAAGGGATATTTGCCATCTGAAGTTTTCCCTAAGAAGTCTGATTTTTTTTAAGTGACTGATTTTTTTTTTAGATCAATCATATTTTTAAATGTATTTTTAGGTTTATTCTATTATCATTACCAAAGGCTGCCCTTGTAGAAAGCTGAACCTAAATATGTATTTTTCTGTGAATCAGTGAACTCTTTGTTGAGCTTTTTCAAATAACTACAAACAAGAGCAGGCCTTGCCCTCAATTATAAAAATAAGGGAGAGTAGGACAAGAATACCTAAACTCCAAGTAAGTCTGTTTGGTCATGTCTACTATGAACCAAGGCCTAAAGGAAGGAAAGTGGTCCCAGGACCACTTGTGGTGACAGGGAGGGAGAGATGGGGTCTGTAGTTTGGGGAGCACAAAGGTTAGCTAACCTGATGTTGATCACAGGAGGAGATAAAGCAGAGCCAGTAGAATAGTTAGTAAGTGGGCATCTAGCCTAATCTTAAGAAGAACCAGTTTTCTTACTTGTCTTTAGATGTCTAAGAGCACATAGAGCTTTCAAAAAAAAAAAAAAAAAAAGTTTCCATCACTGGTAGGAATGTAGCTTCCACTTAGAGCCTGCCAGAATTCAGCTTTCAGAATCTCGGGTGCCAATTTCATCTATCCCTTGAACATAGCACAAGGAAGGTTAGTAGTTTTGCCTCTTTTTTGTTATACTTATTAAGCAATGCCATCTATATCACTCAATAGACACACTTTCATAGGGGCATATGATCTCCTGGTAAAAATAGAGCAGGAAACACTTTGGAGCTCCCCTTCCACATGTTCCCTTAAGCTTTCCGGGCCCACTTGATCCAGTGAGAATTTAACAGTTAGCTTCTCTTGGAGTTGGAGTATGATGTGCTTTTAACATGCTCTTAAAAACTTACCAGTTTTTTGTTTGGTTGGTTGGTTGATTGGTTTTGTTTTGTTTTGTTTTTTGTTTTTGTTTCTGGTGGTACTGGGGGTTGAACTCGGGGCCTTGCACTTGCTAGGCAGGCAGTCTTATCACTTGAGCCACTCCACCAGCCCAAGAAGCTGCCAGTTTTAATTACAAGTTTAGAACATAAGCAGAATTCATCGTCCTGAATTTAAGCAATTTCCATCTTTTAATGATTAAAAGCACTTGCTGAAGGGCTGGGTTAGTGATATGGCTCAGTAGTAAAAGAGCTTGCCTAGCATGCATGAGGATTCAATCCCCAGCACTGCAAAAAACTCAGTAACAAACTTCCTGTTGCTGACTCTTAACATATCTGTCTCCCGATTCCTAGAGTTTTCTTCTTCTGTGTGGGAAAGCAACTCTAACTCGTCTCTGCTTTTGTTTGAACTAGAATAAGAAATGTCTTCTTAGATTTTGATCCTGTCTTTTATTTAGCCACTACTTTACAGACTTGTACTTCATATGGTCAACTTGGTGTGACCTGATATCCTATCTAAGCTGTCTCCCTCATTGCTTATCTTACTGCTCTCTGAGAGGGCCAGAGGGCAATGTACAATCCTTAAATCAGATAATTTTTCACATTCCTAAAACGACTAAAGTGAGCACTACATTTAAACAATGAGATTGAAATGATGAACAACTAAAACAATAGTGAAAAAGAAAGTTGCTTCCAGTTTTAGTTTTTCATTTACCTGTTGAGTGGGATCCACATGCCCTTTTGCTTCTTGTCTAACATTGTCTGTAATGGAGCAGCTCATTGTCAAATACTGGCTGTTGCCAAAAATTTTTTGGACCTGCGTAAAGTATCCTCAAGAAAATATCTTTGTCCTTCCCAGTGTCCTTCCCAGTTTCCTCCCTGGAACCACCTTATATGCTCCTGCCCTGAAAGCTTCTTCCCATTAACACTAAAACCTACATGGTCAACTGCTGATAAAACATCAGAAACATGGACTAACCTAAGAGTTAGTATTTGGATATTCTTGTGCCAATAATAATTCCCTTTGAGAAGTATACCTAGACCATTTAAATTTTGTAATCTTTGATTCTTGTCTTCAAAGTAATCCTTTGGGAATTTTAGGACTGGAAATCCTTATTAATTAGCTGGACCTTTTCACAAGGGAGGCTTTGTTAACTGGTTGGGAATTAGACTAGAGAATTTCACTGTTAGCAACTTTTGGTTTTTACTTTTCTTTTTTGTACCCTTACCCTTACCCCAGGGCTACCAAGAAAAGAACAAATTCATTGCTGCACAAGGTAAAGTAATGACAACTTTTTATTCTTAAACTTAACCATGCTACCATTAATGGGTTTGTGAGGTTTTTGGGGCTTTCTTTTCCAAAATGGATTAATGAGAATGCAATAGCTTTTCTATAATTATTACCACCTAAAAGAAGTGGAGCCGGGTGCCAGTGGCTCACACTTGTAATACTAGCTACTCAGGAGGCAGCGATCAGGAGGATCATGGTTCAGAGCCAACCCAGACAAATAGTTTGAGAGACCCTATCTTGAGGAAAAAAAAAAAAAAATCACAAAAATAGGGCTGGTGGAGTGACTCAAGGTAAAGACCCTGAGTTCAAACCCCAGTACCACAAAAAAAAAAAAGAAATGGAATACATACGCTTTATAGGTTTATAACTAAGGACATTCATCTTAATGACTTAGTATCCAAGGGTTCTTTAAAAGAAGTCCTTTTGTATAGGTATGTTAAAAAGGCTGGAGAAGACGAAACACACAGTGCAGTCTGATGAGGCCCTCTGTCCTTCAGGCCATTTAACCTTAGGTTCTGGCCTTGCTGCTCAGTTTGAGTTTGGAAACATTCTCCACAGAGGATCAGCCACTTCACAGGTCTGAGCTGATTTTCTTCTCTCTACTCATAGGCCAGAGCTCCACTGTTACTCACAGATAGGTGGTCTAGGGCCCTCAGAGCAGGGCTCAGTGCCTTGATCCTATACATACTCTGCACATATTTCCATAGCCTGTTTTAATGAGGTCTTCACTCTTGGAATCCTAGCAAAAATATTTCAATGTTTTCAGCATTGAAAAGTTATTGTGATGTTGCTGTGGTTCACCAAAGCTGATTTATTCAGTCCTTCAATAGATATGTATTGACCATCTATTATGTGCCAGGTACTGACCTAAATAATGGAGATATGAGGGGAAGTAAAATAATGGTCCCTGTCTTTTTGGAGCCTTTAGTTGGTAAAAGAAAGTTTACAGCACATAAATATATTAACAGAAGTATTGATAAGTGACCATGCTGTTCATTTTGATGGTCACTAGCCACGTGACTATTAAAAAAAATAAAAGGGGGGATTATTGGGATTTGGACCTCCACTTGCTAGGCAGGTGGGCACTCTACCACTTGAGCCATGCCAAAAGCCCTAAAATTAAATTTCTAAGGGGCTAGGAATGGCTTAGTGGTAGAGCACTTGCCTAGCATGCACAAGGCCCTGGGTTCAATCCCCACCACTGAAAAGGAAAAGGAAAAGGGGGAAGAAAAAAAAAACTTTGTTTATTAAAAATTTACATTTAAATTTTGATTCCTTGATCATACTGGTGACATTTTAAGTCTCAATAGCCACATTTTTCTAAAAAGTCTATCAGATTAGTACAGACATAAAAATTTCCATCTATTAGACAATACTGTTATAGTGAAAGATAATGGCAAAAGTAAGGTTGTCAGGGAAAGTCTCAGATCTTCCTTGCACCTGTAGTCTCCCATGGATCCTGACTGTTGTCCAATGAGAGGCCCTGCTTTTACCCCCCTGTAGCTATCTGTCAGTCCACCCTACAAGGCCCAGTTCAGACACCACCTACTCAGTGGTGATTGTGCTACCATCAGCCACGAGCAGTCTCTTCCCCTCTTTATTCACCTGGTTGTTGATGCTAAAATATTCCTTGAATTAAGGTCATCTGATTTTTTTGATGGCCCTTTCTCAGATTTCATCCTCTAAAACCTCTCCACAGTGCTTCACACTTCTTGAAACTCTTCTCCATTATTTCCTGATACTTAGTTCTCTTGACTTTTCATTTTTCTTAATGTTCCTCTCGTTCTTTTTTCTGTCCCTTACGTACATTTAATTTCCCCTAATTTGTAGATAGTCACTTCCTAAAACTCCGTATTTGTCTTTCCTGGCCCCATTTCCTCTCAGTTCTCCTGATCTCATCTATGCTCCCTAATCTTCCCAGGCTTTTTATTCTGTCTGAACTTGACTAATGCTGAGGATCTCTAGCATTCTTTATTTGACCCCTCTTTTTTTCCCCCAATGTGTTCTCTGTGAAAGGCCTCATTTATATTCACCTCTGACTGGCTGCTGCCTTTCTTGAGCTCCTGAGCCACATTTTCAGACCATTTTGTACACCTCCAACTGGATAGCCCAAGACTGTTTAGATTCAATATCAGAAACTAAGATATGATTTTTACTCAGCACCAAAACAGCTTTTTGTCCTGTATTTTTCTGGCTGTAAAGAAGATTAGAATTTAATCCTAATTATTAGCAAGCCAGACTCAGGATCATTCAGATCTACTGTCTGTCCCTTATTCCTGTTTCCAAAATCTGTCTTCCCTGACACACCCATCTTCCCTGTCTTCCCATCTTTCCTTCCAGCTCCTGATTTCTACCTGATTTGTGCCTCTGCCCAAGCCTTGCTTCCTACATTCCTACCCCCACATTGACCTTCCTTTATGCAGAACTATAATCAGGACTCTCATGAAAGTCCTGTGAGGATTTTTCATTCTTCATAAGCTTTGCTTAGCTCAGCCTTCACTCCTTTAGATTCTTCTACTTTTCCAGCACCATCTTCTTCTATCACTCCCTGTACCCTACAATGGCCTTGATGAACCTCCTCATAGATCCTAGGCATCTCCTCTTTCTTACTGCCAGTTCCCCTGCCACACACACCTCTGCTTGGAGTGCCTCTCTTCTCCCATCTACTTGATCTAGCCTAAGATATTCAAATATCATCTCCCACAGGACATAGTCCGGACCCTGGCCAGCAGTGAAGCACTTCCACAAGCTCCTGTAAACCTTTCTGATGTTGTGTCTATTTCTGTTACTGTTTGTTTTTCTTTCAGTATGGCACATTTGACAAATTTGCATGTTTTCCTTGCCCAGGGGCCATGCTTGTCTTCTTTGTATTGCTCCAGTTTTAGTATATGTGCTGCTGAAATGAGCACTTTCTTCTTAAGACTGTTTTGTTTTGAACTGGGGATGTAGCTAAGTGGTAGACCACATGCAAGGCCCTGGGTTCAATCCCTAGCACCAAAAAAAAAAAGTTTTGTTTTACTTTTACCAAAGGGAATAATTTGAGGAACAAAAGCCAGAGAGGGAATGTTTAAAACAGTGAGGAGAACGAAGAGTACAAAAGGCAAGAAATAATGGATGAAAGTGGCAAGGAGAAAAATTTAACAAAGTCTCAGGGAACTGGGGTTGTGGCTCAAGTGGTGGAGCACCTGCCTAGCAAGTAGAAGGGCCTGAGTTCAAACCCCAGTACCACCTAAAAAAAATAAAATAAAAAATGAATTGGGTATGATGGCCTATACCTGTAATCCCAGCGCTCTGGAGGCTAAGAGGGATCAAGTGTTGGTGGAGTGGCTCAAGCAGCAAAACTGCCTGCCTAGCAAGCATGAAGGCCTGAGTTCAAACCCCATACCACCAAAAAAAAAAAAAGGGAAAAAAAAAGAGTTTAAAGCCAACCTGGACTAAATAGCAAGATCCTGTCTCCAAAAAAAGGACTACAAGACTTATAAAAACAAATCTCTCCTACCTTATCCCATCTTCCATCACAATTCTGAATTAAGGTAATATTTGCTATTTCTATCACAGTGACTTTACAAATATTACAACTGCTACTATATTTTGTACAATTTTCCCCCTATTCCAGTTGTTTCCTTGTTTTCCTAATGATTTAGTTTTCTTTTATATAAAATACCACTGGTTTTCCCCCACAACTCTTTAATAGAAGTATATATCTCCTTTCAGTACCTTCACATACATGAGGTTTAATTTTTTAAAGTTTAATTTTTTTGTCCTAAGTTCCTTAACTTTCTAAGACTTCATTCACCATCACCCTGGGAATTCCATTAGCCTCTCTGCTATTAGGTCCCATTTCTTTCTCTTTGTATACAGCCTCATTTTAATTTAGAATCTTCTTGTGACTTCCTGAAAAATCCAGCCTGACCAAGTCACTCAGACCTTTCTGGGGCTGATGATACCTGCCTCAGAGCATGATAGGAAGAAGCACATGCCATATCAAGCACTGAGTTTATTATGTGGATCATAATGTAGGTATTTAGTAAACAGTCATGATTTCTAATACTCAACTATACTGTCCTTGGGAAACTACTGTGTTCTATTCTATTTTGGCAGCCTCCCACACACAGTCCTTGTCAAGTGTCATGGTGGATACATGAGAAACATTTAGTTAATAGGTGGATAGATGGATGGATAGGTAGGTTGGATAGTCAGCTAGGAACATATAGACACAGAGTTCTAAAAGTCAAGAATAGATATTCCCAATTTCCTAGCATCTTTCTTCTCCTTAGTTTGTGTTCTTATCTTTGCTATTGGCTACTTTAGGACCAAAAGAAGAAACAGTGAATGATTTCTGGAGGATGATCTGGGAACAAAACACAGCCACTATTGTCATGGTAACCAACCTGAAGGAGAGAAAAGAGGTGAGTGGCAGGCTAGAAGGGAGGAGGGTGGCTAAAGTGGTAGAGTGCCTGCCTAGCAAGTGCAAGACCCTGAGTTCAAACAGGAAGTGATTAGAGAAATTAGATAGCAGGGTGGCTTCTGTGCTGGAACACTGAGTTTCAGCCTGCTGTCTACCTTCTGTGGTTGCTATGCCAGTAGGTCATCCAGACAGATACAGGCTAATGTGTCCACCAGACTTTCCTGTGACTTAGAAGCCTCAAATGAACCTCAGAGGTGTTCCCGATATATTACCATGCCTGATAGTTAAATAACTCACTCTGGTTCCAAAACAACTGGGAACATGTTTATTGTAGCATTATTCACAGTAGCTAAGCTGTGGACACAGCCAAGAGACCCCACAACTGTTGAATGGATTAGAAAACTGTGGTACTTACATTCAATGAAATTTTATTCAGCCATAAAGAAGAATGAAATTTTGTTGTTAGCAAGTAAATGGATGGAACTGGAGAATATCTTAAGTGAAGTTAGCCAGGTCCAGAAAGCCAAAAGCCACATGTTTTCTCTCATGTAAAATATAGGCCCAATCCAAATATAGGCAATATTATACTTTCCCTTAGTATTAGGTCATACTAAGGGAAAGTCACTAATGGGAGAAGGAGGGTAAAAGAAGGAAGTTAAAGGATGGAGATTGAATGTAGTGGAAATATTATGTACTCCGTACGAAAATGGAAAAATTAAATATGTTGAAACTGTTCCGGGAATGGGGGTAGGGGAGATATGATGGAAGGGGTGAATCCAACTATGATACATTGTAAGAACTTTTGTAAATACCACAACATACCTCCAGTACAATAACAATTAAATAAATAAATAGAAGGAAGTTAAGGTGAATATGGGTGAGGTACTTTCCATACAAGAATGAACATAGATGTTTTAAACCTGTTGAAATCACCATAAGAAGAGGATTAAGGTAGAAAGAAGATGAACCCAGGTTATAATACATATATACATGGAAATGTCACAAAAGTTTCACAATGAAACTTTAAACAAAAATGTCTTTTTTCAAAAACAGAGAATAGGAAGATAAAACAGGTCCTATCTGGGTGTTGGTACCAGTGGGAGGGGGAGAATATAAGGAAAGGGTGTAGGAGGATGAATCTGGTGGAAATACTATGTTCTCATGTATGAAAATGGAAAAATGAGACCTGTTGAAACTATTCCAAGTACTGGGGAGAGAAAAAAATAAAGGAGAATGAAGTGAATTCAACTATGATACATTGTAAAAACTTTTGTAAATGTTACAGTGTACCCCTAGTACAACAGTACTTTAAAAAAAAAAACTGAGAAGGTAGACTTGGGCCAGTTCTTAAAGCCACAGAACTGGCTTTTCTAGTCCCTCATTCCCCTGGTTTCCTGCCCCACTTCCCCAGACCTTGGGTACATTCTCAAGTCAGCAGAGGGAGCTGTAAGAACTGAGACCCTGCAGAAATGCAGGGGGATCTGAAGCACTAACTTGATCCTACAGGCAGCCTCTGACTGCTCCTCTTTCTTTTGTAGCTGCCTAGTGTATTCCTGGCCTGGCCAGCTCTGCCATTGCACCACAGCCAATGCTAGTCCTGGGTCCTGGATCAACCCCCAGAGAGGAATCCCCGTTCATGATATTCTTTCTCAAGAATGGCCCAGGAGTCACTTGATCACCACCTAGGGTATTGGATGAGTTGATCAGTAGCTCCACAATGACTGGGGTTTTAAATAGTTACCTCCGTGTTGAGAGTATAACGCAGTGGTACAGTACTTGACTAGTATGTGTGAGACCCTAGGTTCAATCCCCAACACTGGGGGGAAAAAAAGTTATTTTACTAAATATTTAGTTTCCTTCTAGAAGCCGTCCAAGGCCTTAGGCTCAAGGAAGGTTTACAGTCTGCAATAATTCATCCAAAATAGCAGGCTGCTAGTTCCAGGGGTTCACACAGGGTTGCCTCTGGAATCTAACCTGGAATGTGGTGGAATTGCAGATTTGTGAGTAAATTGGTTTCAGATTTTTCCTGAACTTAGGGGAAGGGATTGGGAAAGATGGAGAAATAATGTGGCTAAGGCTGTATGTAGGTAAAGAGATTGGAAGCCGAGGAGTTTGATAAAAGGAAGTTAGAATAAGTAAATCTACAGCTGACTGAGGTGAGAGAAGAGGCCATAGGGCTTTCTGGGGGTTTTAGTGTCTGCTTTGTGATCCCTTCCTTTCAAACCCTTTGCATCTGCTAAGGGCAGTCTGAGGTGAAGTGTGTGTTTGTTTATTTCCAGTGTAAGTGTGCCCAGTATTGGCCAGACCAAGGCTGCTGGACCTATGGGAATATCCGTGTGTCTGTAGAGGATGTGACTGTCCTGGTGGACTACACAGTACGAAAGTTCTGCATTCAGCAGGTACTGTCTTCTGCCTCTTTTCCTGGTTCTCATTTAGGATCTGCTAAGAGTGCAGGAATAGGCTGGGTCATCCCCACTCTTATTCAGGATGCTCAGGAATTGTTGAGTGTGTAGTACATTTGGATTCTGAAACCAGAGATCCAGGCTCCAGAGAACTCTGTGAAAACTAAGTGAGCAGTGGTTTCATGATGAGGAGGAATAGTACCTATTGAGATGGAGTTACCTTAGGTGCAACTAGGCCACACGGAAAGAAAGCATGGGATGTGAGGCAGTCTCCTGGTACTGGTCTCACCTCTCCTTTTCTGCTCCAAAGGCTCTTAACAGCAAGGATGTAGTGGGCCTTGTTCTGGACCCTCCAGAGCAACCCTGGAGATCTGAAGCAAGGTTCCCTTTAGCTAAGGGCATGTAGTGTTATGGCAAGGGGACTTACCAAGACTCAAAAGTCCTACATTTTAGCTCTGACCTTGCCATTTATTAGTTCTGGGGCCTTAACCAGGTCATTTAAGTTCTGTGAGTTTCATCTTCATTGTAGGCTGAGGATGATAGGAACAGCTATGCCTAACCCATGGGATTACTGGGAAGATTCTCTTTCCATGATTAAAAGTTCCTTGGATACCCTCTCACTTCACTACTGCTGTACCCTCCCTACCCTGGTACTGCCTACCCCGGGTATCAAGGTAAACACAGGATCTCCTCACTTTACAGGTGGGTGACATGACCAACAGAAAACCACAGCGCCTCATCACTCAGTTCCACTTTACCAGCTGGCCAGACTTTGGTGTACCTTTCACTCCAATAGGAATGCTCAAGTTCCTCAAGAAGGTGAAGGCCTGTAACCCTCAATATGCAGGAGCCATCGTAGTCCACTGCAGGTCAGTGTGGCCTGACCCTTGGCTCCTACTTTTTCTCCTCTTGGTCAGAGCAGGAAAACAGCACAGGGATCCTGGCCATGGAGACTGACACAGAGCAGATGCACAAATGGATGCCAAGGTAGTAGCCAGAGACTCCTCAAGTTCTAATGAAGGGCAGAGAATATGACTTGAGGAAAGAAGGAAGGAAATTCAGTCCTCCAAATCTGAGATTGTGAAGACCTTGTTGTTAAGCCAGGAGGCTAGATTGAGTTCTGACTATATATCCTTGCCACCTTCAGACCAGTGCCCAGTCCTGATAGATAGAGGTTAGGAGTTCCCACCCAGCAGAGTGGAGTTGTTGGTTCTAAAAGAGCATCAGCTCTACTGCATTTGGAATTAGAATTTAGAGGCCTGGAGAAAGAACCTGAGCTGAAACTGTCCCCCTCCCCTCCACTGCCACAGTTCATGCTGACCATCACAGTAACCCCCTGCTCTCTGGCTACAGTGCAGGTGTAGGGCGCACAGGTACATTTGTCGTCATTGATGCCATGCTGGACATGATGCATACAGAGCGAAAAGTGGATGTATATGGCTTTGTGAGTCGAATTCGGGCCCAGCGCTGCCAGATGGTGCAAACAGACGTGAGTGATCTGTTATGGGTGAGCCTGGAGAGGGAGGTGCATTCCAGGGCAAAAACATCTGCCCACCTTAAGGGTTCAGTATCCCAGTCTGTTATAAATGATCATCATTCAGTGCGATGAAAGGCCCTTATAAAATATAGTTCAAGAAACAGAAAACAGAGGAAGTTACGGCTTTGTGCCTGTGGGAGTAAGGAAATAGCTGTTGTTTCCACTGGGCTTTAAGGATGAGGGAACAGTCCCCAAGAAAAGCAAGTGTGCCAGCACCTGTGGTCAAAATGTAACCACATCCAGGAGCAGCAGTGAGATGGACTCTGTGTTAAGGGCACAGAACTGACAGGGAGGCTGGCTGGGGGACTGGAGCATCTCCAGCTTCTGGCAGCCCCTTCAGACTACAGAATCTGCCAGCACACCAAGGCAGAAATGGGGCCCCACCCCTCCCAAGTTAAGCACCCCTAGAGGGACACATGTATTTCAAGTTCTACTTCACTGAGTTGGGATAATTAGGGTGAATCATTTTATCCCTTCTGGGATCACAGGAGAAGTGAACTGGAATGAGGGGAGGAGAGAAGTGCTCTGGTGCCCCAAGGATTATTTATGTAATTGAGAACTCCACGTCGTCCATGTTTCAGATGCAATATGTCTTCATATACCAAGCCCTTCTGGAGCATTATCTCTATGGGGATACAGAACTGGAAGTGACCTCTCTAGAAACCCACCTGCAGAAAATTTATAACAAAATCCCTGGGACCAGCAACAATGGATTAGAGGAGGAGTTTAAGGTGAGTTGGGGCTGGATTACCGTCTCCAGGTTGAAGGATCCACACAATGTAGCGAATGTGGATCTGGGTAAATGCTGACTCCTGGTGCATTTACTAGCAGGAGTTGGGTGAGTCCCCTGGAGAGGCATGCCAGGGCTAAGGTGAACCTTTACTCCACCTGTCAGTCTCAACCCATCCAGCCAGTTAGAATCACTTGAATTGTTCTAGAAGGAAAGAAAAATAGGCAACAGTATTTTTTAAAGCCCCTCAGCCTTCCTACATGATTATAATGTACAGGACAAGCAAAGTTTTTCTGTAAGGGCCAGATAATAGATATTGTAGGCTTTGCAGGCCATATAGTCTCTGATCTAAATACTTAACACTGTCATTATAACCCAGAAGCAGCCATGGATAACATGTAAACAAATGACTGGAGCTGTTTCAATAAAACTTCATTTATAGGCAGCCTACCAGATTTGGCCTGTGAACCTTAGATTGCTCACTCTGCTGTATGCCATTAGACAGTGGCCCTCAGCTCACGATGGCTATGTCAGAGCTGGGGGTACAGCTCAGTGGTAGAGTTTGTGCTTACCATGCATGAGGCCCCAGGTCCAATCCCCAATACCCAAAAGAAAAAGAAAAAAACCTATGTCATGCTCTCATCAATAAGAAGCACTCCCAAAAGCAAGAAATTGTGGGTTGGGATGGTGAGGACCCTCTTCCTTTTTTAAGTAGTCCTTCTGATACAATAATGTGTACACAGATTCCTTGGGATCTGTCAGGATACAAGTTCTGATTCAGCAGGTCTGAGTTAGGACCTGAGATTGTGCATTTCAAACAAAATGAGATTAATACTGCCAATGTTTGGGCTACTTTGGGTAGCAGGGATCAAGAAGGGACCTCAGGATTGGAAAGGGAGAATGGAACATTTGAACTCTTTTCTAAAGAATATAAGACTACTTCTAGGGATGAACCAGTAAGGTAGATGGCATGTGGGCACAGTCCTTCCTTCATACTGGGATCCTTGTTCAGGATCATAAATTTTCAGTCCAGAGGAGTCCAAGAAAGGTCCACAGTAGCCTAGAAGGGTCCACAGGACCCTGGAAGGCAGTGTTTCCCAAACACCATTGACTTAGTACTGAACTTAAAGACTAAAAAAACAGTGTTCCAACAGTGAAGTGGAAGTCCGAGCCAGACAGGAAAGCGCAGCATGCAGCCAGGTGGGCCTATGCAAGGTCTCCTCAGGTTGCTAGTAGGATCAATAATATCTTCCCTCTCTTTCCGCATTCAGAAGCTAACATCAATCAAAATCCAGAATGACAAGATGCGTACTGGAAACCTTCCAGCCAACATGAAGAAAAACCGGGTTTTACAGATCATTCCATGTAAGAGCCCTCACCCCAAAGCATTATTGCCCTAACCCCCATTTCCCTCCACCCCTTCTGCTTCTCAGGTATTAGCTAATGGTTGGATTGGAGACAAGAATCACAGCTTTGCCTCATGTTGTTCCCAGTTCTTTAGTAGCTTCTGGAAATAAAACAGCATAAAAGCCAAAGGCAAGCAGAGTTAAAAATAAAAATATTTTAAAAAAAAAGCCAAAGGTTTTCTGTCTCCTAGGCTAGGAACTGGCATTTCATTGCCCAAGGCCTGGGCAGGAACAGTGGAAAGAAAGAAGGGGTGGGGTATATGTTGGTAAGCTACAAACCACTGTCCTTCTTACAGATGAATTCAACAGAGTGATCATTCCAGTTAAGCGGGGCGAGGAAAACACAGACTATGTGAATGCATCCTTCATTGATGTAAGTGGTGGGTGTGTACTCCTGAGCTCCCAACACCCTATGGGGATTCCCTGTGGCTTGCAGTGCCTCCCTTGAATTGCGGCTTGGAAGGATCATCTTTGAGTCCATCAACATTTACTGAAACAATACTCATCTATCCACCCTGAGCACTGGATCTGTCAAGCCCCAAAGAGTAGAAAGTGGAAGAAACAGAGGGTGTATGCCAGTATGATTCCTAGAGAGAAAGCTCATAGCCAAGAAAATGAAAAAAATTGACCTATTCTTCCCCATTCCTGCTCTCCTCATCTTATCTCCAGCACCTGCTCCCCTTTCCCAGGGTTTGATCCTTAGCCAAAGGGGAACTCTGCCTGGGATGAATGTGCCTCCAGGTAGCCCTGTTCTCTTCGTAGGGGCCTGTCTCACTGCTGCCCAGGCAGACGCTCCTTTTCAACTCACTCTTCCCTCCTGATTAAAGCACCTTACTTTTGTGATTGACCTGATGTATATAGGGCTACCGGCAGAAGGACTCCTACATTGCCAGCCAGGGCCCTCTTCTCCACACAATTGAGGACTTCTGGCGAATGATTTGGGAGTGGAAGTCTTGTTCCATCGTGATGCTAACAGAATTAGAGGAGAGAGGCCAGGTGAGCTCCAAAAGGTTCTGGGCTGTAAGTGACAGAAATAGAATGAAAAGGTTGGGGAGGGAGGGGATGTGCTAAAAGGTATGCTTGGATTGTTTCTTTGATTTATACTGTCCAGGTATATCACCTAGCCAGTTGGGATCTGAGCAGTGATCAACTTCTCCCAGGACTAAAAAAGCAGAATGAGCTGAGTCCCTATTCAATTCCAGACAGATCCTACCCTTTAGGTACAGGGGGCTCCTGCATCTAGCCCTCCAACCTAGCCTTTTGTACACACTCTCTCCAAACCACCAAGGTCAGCAATGTGAGGAGCGGTATGCACAGCCAGGCTCTGAAGTAGAACTCTCTGAGTATCTCTAAAATCAGGTTGCCTCTTTGCTGACTATATAGAAGAAAACAAAAGAACTTGAAAAATGACAAAAGCAAGAATTTTACAACTTAATATTCTCTAACAAGAGGTTTTTTTACCCTTTCTGGGCTAGAAATATGGTATGCCTTTATTGGCTGAGCAGGTTATTTGAGGAAAGATGAAGCAAGAGAAGGGTGTCCCTAGTGCCAGTTCAGCCATGCTTCATGGACTTAACAAGGAAATCTTTGAAAGAAAAAAAGTCATACATACAAAAAAAAGAAAAAAAGCCCTCGAGTTCATTAAAAACTAGTGTTGTCTAGGAGATCAGACTAAAGAGACCCCCAGATTCATTCCACTCGGTATAGGAAATCTCTCTATTCCTGCTCCAGGCCTCTATGGAGTATCTGAGGGCAACCTAGTCTGTATTCCCACCGTATTTGTTCTTTCAAAGCCTCTTTCTGTCAAAGTTGTACACTATGGTAAGTGGTTGGTTCATTATTCCTGGAGCATCTCTGAACAGGGTTCACAGTCAATAGAATGAGCCTGGGTAAGCTAGCAAGTCCTGGTGAGAAAGTTCCTTCTAAGCTACTGAGAAGAGTTGGGACTTTATAAAGTAGTTAAAGAGCCTTTAAAAAATCCAGTTTGTGGTTTTGTTTTTTTTTTTTTTTTTTAATCTCTCTGGTGAAATGAGGAGGACAAATAAGAAATGAGCAAGCCAGAAGCTGAGTGAAACTATGGCAGGGCTGGTACAAGGTCTACTCCAAGAGAGGATGAAAGAGTTGAGGGGACCCCGACAAGAGAGTTAAGGATGAGACCTTCTTGTGACTCACTGGATTGTAATCAGTTAGAAATTAAGCACACTAAATTAGTTGTTCCAACTATTAGTTGCTACTCATTCTGTGCTTGTTCAGTTTCTTTAACTTTGATACAAGGTTTTAGATATATTTGCTCACCCTGATGTTTCATTTTGTCAAGATTTTTTTCAATTCTAATCAGTCATGTAACTCATTCTTCTCAAGCTTGTATTATGTACCTAATCAGCTGACGTCCTACATAGGTCTTCATCAGTCATCAGTAACAACACTGATAAAGTGGGAGGCTTGGATTAAGATCCTTGGCTTTGCACCCCAGGAAACACACCTGAGAAACAAAGGCCAGCTGGGACTGGGTTGCTGTGTTATGACCTATGTGCATGTCTGCTAGCCCTCTCTGATAAGCTATGAGAGAATGTGCAGATTACACCAGGGCCCCACATCCTCTCCCCAACTGAATGATGGGCAGGCCCAGAGAACACATGGAAGAGCTAGAACAGCAAGCTCAGATATCCTCTGTTGGTCCACCACCTTGAAATAAAATGTGGCCCAGTGAATACCTCTGCCTCCGTATAATCAGATTATTAGACTGTCATCTTTGAAGAGAACTTAGTGTGACCAGAGGTCAGAGGGAAAGGAAGCATTTCTCAAGGGCAACATTGAGGGCTGGGGATGTGACTCAAGTTGTAGAGCACTTACCTAGCAAGCACAGGCCCAAAGTTCAAACATCAGTACTGACAAAAAAGAAAAAGAAAAAAGAAAGGGTAGCCTGCCATCAATTGGCTGGGGGCCCATTTCCTTCTGCAATTGTGTTTTTATGTCTCTCTAGTATTTCTTGCTCCTGGAAGCTTCTGAATGGATCAGAATAGGACATTAATCACATTCTTCACAAAGCCTCACTGGTCCCAAAGGCAACATTTCATTTCTTGTTCCATCTTCCATTCATGTTGTCAGGTATAGCTTCTAGAAATATTAACAAAGTAAGCCTAAATATTACAATGAAGGGTTTATTCAAAGTGATACCATCACTCTACACCCCTAGTATTAAATTTCTAGAGAAAAAGTCTAATCCCTACATATAAAGTTTCTACCTATATAAATTAAAATCTCAAAAGAATTAAAGCTTAATTCTCTTCTAAACCAGCAGTAGTGCACATAATGCCAGCACTTGGGAGGTGGAGACAGGAGACTACATAGCAAGATCCTGTTTCAAAAAACCATAAACAAAAAAGTTCTCTTCTGAATTTTTCCCTTCTGTTCCACCTTAACCAGAAGGGTTCGTCAAGATGCTTGGTAATGCCGGGTTCCCTCAGCAGCCACAGCTTAGACTAGGCATTAGTGTGGGCAAGACAGCATCAACAGCTCCTGCACTGTGTCAGTCCAACCCAACTCTTGTTGCACTTCTCTAAAGTGTTAGAACATGATGCCAACAAATCTGTGCCCCCACCATTGTTGTCAGCCTTAGACCATACAAGAAACTTAGTGCTATCTATGGGAAGGAGGGTGAAATAGACAGCACAAGAGACAGGAAAACTTGGTTTCAGCCTCTTACAGTATCCCATGTATAGTCCATAGCCTGAAGATGTTAAGGCTGAGATTAAACCTGAACTCCTAAACTCTCTTCTGCTGCACTAAACTCCTATTCCTTATTTCCCATTCCTCACCCACTGGCTTTATGCTCCTTTTTGAACCCCAATTTCTATTTCTGTTTTATTGTTGGGTTTTTTTTTTCTCTTTTTCTGTTTTATTGTTTTGAGGGATGTTTTTGGTTTTGTTTTGAGGCACAGTTTCAACATGTAGTCCAGGCTGGCTTCGAATCCATGACCCTCCTGCCTCAGCCTCCCAAATGCTGGGATTACGGGCCTGCACCACCATGACTAGCTTTTGCTTTTGTTTTTGATCCACTTAGTTTATTTTTGTCAGTACTGGAGTTTGAGCTCTGGGCCTTACACTTGCTAGGCAGGTGCTCTGCCACTTGAGCCACACCCTCAGCCCTTGTTTTTGTTTTTGAGACAGCCTTGCTATATTGTACAGGCTGGTCTTAAACTCATGGGCACAAGTGGTTCTCCTACTTGAGTAGCTG
This sequence comes from Castor canadensis, assembly GCF_047511655.1. Lineage (NCBI taxonomy): Eukaryota > Metazoa > Chordata > Mammalia > Rodentia > Castoridae > Castor > Castor canadensis. The sequence goes on along the minus strand of NC_133390.1, from coordinate 153,203,690 downwards.
GGACTTAGGCATGTGCCACCATTCCCAGTTCATGCACTTGCTTGCTCGCTTGGTCTGTCTGTCTCCCTCTTTTTCTCTCTCTTCTTCTCTCTCTTTCTTTCTCTCTCAGCATCAGTATCCATAGGGATTATCCATCTGTCCTTAATCCTTTTGATTCCTGTGGTCAAACCATGATCTTGTCATCCCATGTATCAGGACTGCCTTTGGAAGCTCAACAAGGCATCCCACCTTTTTAACTACCTCTGGTCTTTCACCACGATATTTCTCTCCTCTTACTCAGTAATTCTTTGTCTGCATCAAGTCTTAGAGCCATTGTCTACTCCACTATCTTTCATGGCCTCTACCCTATTAAACTCAGTTACATGACTCCATGTGATAGCAAAAATCACTGAGAATAAACACAAAACTGCTAACTGCTCTCATGTTGAATTCATGAACAACTCTAATTGGGTAATTAGCACCATCTGGCAATCCTGCTGCTCTTCCCTCTGCTCTTACTCAAACCTATAGCATCACACACACCTTTGCTTGTGACCCCCTCATTCTTCAAGCAGTCAGGCAGGAATACACTCCTCTTCTCATCCCCAAGTAACAAACCTATTCAAATATGTACCAGTTCTCTCCCTGCACTCCTGTTACAGTGGGAATGGGTTCCTACATCCCAGTCCCACTGCCCACTGTGTTTCTGGTCCCATCCCTTCTTGCTTCCTCAGTGATGTTGCTGCTGGAATTATCTTTTCTCTTGCCTCCACATCATCCTACATACGTCTTTAAAAAACAAAAATCTCAACCAGGTGTGATGTCACACACAACTGTAATCCCAGCACTCAGAAGACAGAAACAAGAAGAAAACCCATCACATAAAAAGACTGGTAGAATGGCTCAAGGTGTAGGCCCTGAATTCAAGCCCCAGTACACCACCCCCCCAAAAAAAGAAGATTGCACGTTCCTGGCCAGTCTGGGCTATATAGTGAGATCCTGCTCAAAAAATAAAGTTAAATAAAAATATGTTTATTAAATTTCTCCCCTAATCCCACATTCCTTTCCATCTAGATACTGTTTCTCTGCACTTCTTTCCAGTAAAACTCCTTTAAAGAGTTGCCTTTTTCTCCTTGAGTTCTGTCCTCACTCCAGTCCTTCCATTCTTATAGCAGCATTTGAAATAATCGGTGTCTCCCTTTCAGAACACTCTTTAGCTTCCAGTGTCACTGCCACTAGCCCTGCTAGCTCTTTTGTCATTTCCTTTGTGACCTCTCCATGAGCTTTCAACATCAGAGCATCCTAAACTCAGGCCTTAGTTCACTCTGTTCTCTTGGACACATCATCCTTGAGGGTCACAGCCAAACCTGTGCTTTAAATGCAGTCCATAAATCTATGTTTCTAAACCAGTTACCCACTCTCCTTCACAATTATAGAACACTGTGTCCAAGTACCTACTTGTTACCTTCACATGAATGTCTTTTAAGGACCTCAGACTTCATATGGCCCAATTAAAACTTGATTTCCTCCTCCTCCACCCCCATACCAGTCCACCCATATTAGTCTGAACCCATCTCAATAAATAAGACCACTTTCCACTTGTTCACTCATGCCTCAAGTCTGGGAGTTACCCTCCTTACTCCCCTTTCCTCACCCCCACATGCAGTCTGTCAGTCCTCTTACCTGATCAGTATGTCCACTTCTCTCCAGCTGAAACAATCCCTCTCTGGTACAATCACTGTCATCTCACCTGCTGAGGAACGCGCCCATGCCCATGGGGCAACGGTGATGCCTATCACACACCCCAGCCCTGAACCTCACCTAAAGTAGCCTGGCAATTGCTCTTCCTGCATCTGGTCTTGCATACAAAATTTAGAAATGTTTAGTGGTAATATGTAGCCCCACACTTGAGTTGAGCCTTTCTTCCTTGTAGTTTCACTTGTTTATTTTGTTTGTCTACTTGCTTTCTGAGATAGAGCTTTACAGTTTTGCCCAGGCTGACCTTAAACTCACAATCTTCCTGCCTCAGCCTCCCAAATGTTACCACTTTCTTTTCTTTTTTTTCTTTTTTTTTTTTTTTAACTTTAGTTATTTTTGCCTGAGCCACCCTTGGGCAGCAGTCTTCCTAGTTATGCCTCTCACATACTTGAGATTATAGGAGTGTTTGTTGAAATGGGGTCTCTCCAACTTTTTTTGCCCAGGCTGTATTCTGATCTCCTGATCTCTACTTCTGCTTGTATTCTCCAGATCTCTACTTCCTGAGCAGCTGGGATTTCGGGCATGTACCACCTCACCCATTCCATTTGCTTATTTTAAATCCCCTAATTTCCATTTCCTTTTATCCCCTCTACCCTTCATATGGGTCATGGCCTCTGACCTTAAGAAGGAAGCCCCTGATTCCTCCTGGACTTGCTCTCCAGCTCTGCCCTTATATCTCCATCCACAGTAGGGTTCCCTGACATCTTTAGCCTTGTCTAACGTGAGCACAGCCACTGCCTCCTCTGCTGTGGATTCCTTAGACCCACATTCTACTTCCTGAGTAAGGGTCCCCTGTCCCTTAGCCCAGAGCAGAGTCACCCCATAGATCCCTGAACTGAAGCTCCTCTGCCTCCTCCCAAGCCCTTGCCTTCCATCAGCTCACTGCAGCCTCTGTGAATGAATGCTGATGCAGTAACAGCTATCACCACTGCTCTCCCACAGCTAAGAAACACCTCTGCAGCGTTTCTCTCCATTCTTCCCCTTTTTCTCTCAGATAACATGGCTTTGTTTGTGAGTGAAACCTGCTTCAGTTTTTGTTGTTGAGCCCATATGGAGAGCTGACCACCTGGGTGAGTAGGATAATTCCTGCCTCAGTCCCATAGCTACCATAGTTTGTATGGTTTCTCTTTGCTTCATGTCATCCTGTAAATCCTAGCCCCATAAAATTTGCCACATTTGTTTTTTCTCAGAACACCTTACCTGCTTCCCCAGTAACTGTGTCACCTTGAAATTCACTCTACACAGCACTGGTCTATCAGCCCTATGGTCAGTCATGACTTTATGGAACCATCTTGTCATTGTCCCATTAGCATTAGCCATATAAGTACAGTTTGCTTTCCTGTTCCCAGCTTTAGGAGGGGCCTCTCTCCTGTGGTTCCCCAGCTCTGCCTGCCTGGGGCCTCCTTGCTTTCTGCCCCTTTTCTTCTCACTGAGCATAACTAGGATCAGAAGACCTAAAAGTTGTTAGGTGCAGGGACATACTTTTGTTTTTTCATTGTTTGGTTTGGTTTACAATACTGGGGATTGAACCCAGAGTCTTGCATTTGGTAGGCAAAGACTCTACCGTTTAAACTGTGCCCTAGCCATTTTTTGTTTTGTTTTGTTTCGTTTTGTTAAGATAGGGTCTCCCTACTTTTGCTCAGACTGGCCTTGAACTAACAGTCCCTCCTGCCTCTGCTACCCAAGTAGCTATTTCTCTTGTAAAGTGTGATGATACTGTCTTTCTGCCCTAGTCTGATGGCTTTTAAGCCCATTGTCAGGCCTGGCTGAGAAACTAAAGACAGTGTTGGGAGGGGAATGTGGTAGAAAAATCATTTCACTCACCAATGTCCTAAAAATTGATGTAATACCTGGCTGAAGTGAGGCTTCATTAGAATTTTTTTTAACTATTGCAGTTGAAAAGAGCACTGGGGCTCCTAATGGACATGGGTAGAAAAACACAGGTCTGTGGCATTTTCTTGACCCACCACTTTAATAACAATTCTGTTTGAAACTGTGAGGCTATCAGTGATCTCTTTTTCTACTTTTCTAAATTTTTCCAAATCTTTTCTTTCATTCTTTTTTTTTTTTTTTTTTTTTTTTTTTTTTGTGGTACCAGAACTTGAGCTCTGGGCCTACACCTTGAGTCACTCCACCAGTCGTTTTTTTGTGATGGGTTTTTTTCAAGATAGGGTCTCACAAACTATTTGCCCGGGCTAGCTTCGAACCACAATCCTCCTGACCTCTTCCTTCTGAGTAGCTAGGATTACAGGTGTGAGTCACCAATATCTGGCTTTTCCAGATCTTTTCTAATGAATTTATATATATATATGTACTTGAAAATACGGTTTTTTTAACTTGAAAAATATTTACCAATAGTGAAGAATCATAGCTACTATCCCAAAATGCTCTAAAGAAATAGGCCACATAGCTTTTTCTTATTTTATTTTATTTTTTGGTGGTACTGGGGTTTGTCTCATGCTTGCTAGGCAGGTGCTCTACCACTTGAGCCACTCCACCAGCCCTATATAACTATTTTGTTTTATTTACATATTTATACCTTGACTTGTTCTGCAGACATTGAACATATTCATTTACCAGATACTTAATGAGACCCTACCATATTCCAGGCATTGAGCAAGGTGCTGAGGATACAAAGATGAAAAGAGACAGCACCGAAAGGAACTATGGAGGGAATTAATCCAGGTGTAGACAAAGATAGACATTAAGCCTCTTGCTCACTAGCAAGGACAGAAATGCAAGTGCTCTCAATGTTCAGGTACCATTGCAGATTAAAGAGATAAAAGGACACTGTGGACTTGAATAGTGGTGGAGAACTTTGGCTTGGAGGGAGGGTTAATGTCTTATGGTTTCTGAATTAGTAGTCTGACATGTAAGTAGCTCTAAGGCATGGAAATACCCCAAGGGAAGGGAAGAAGAAAGTTGAAAAGACATTCAGTCATTTGAGTATGGTACAGTTCGAAGTGATTCTCAGAGTTCACAGATCCTGTCATGTTGCAATTTTAAACTGTAAATAAGTCACACCAAATGGTTAACTGATTATCTCTGACTAATTGGAGTTGGAAATTAATTAGGATAATGTGAAGTGATGTGTGATCCTCCAAGTTTTCAATACCTTGGAAATGAAGTGTGCCAGAGTAGGACGTAGCTATACTGACAAGGGTTAGGCTGCCTGTGGGCAGTAATTTTCTATTATACATGGTATTCTAGCCCATGACCTCTCCCATTTGTCCCTCCAGGAGAAGTGTGCCCAGTACTGGCCATCTGATGGCCTGGTGTCCTATGGCGACATCACAGTGGAGCTGAAGAAGGAGGAAGAATGTGAGAGCTACACTGTCCGAGACCTCCTGGTCACCAACACCAGGGTAAGGTTGGTGGTGCGTGGGGCTTCTCCCACAGGGAAAGTGGGGCTGCCCCTGCCTCCCTGATCCCCCTTCTTCCAAAGGAGAACAAGAGTCGGCAGATCCGACAGTTCCACTTCCATGGCTGGCCTGAAGTGGGCATCCCCAGTGATGGAAAGGGCATGATCAGCATCATTGCAGCCGTGCAGAAGCAGCAGCAGCAGTCGGGGAACCACCCCATCACTGTACACTGCAGGTACTACTCACCAAAGCCCTCATAGGGAGCAGAAAGAAAAATCAAGAGAGGCAGATTGGGGAGAGTGAGTGATGAGGAGCTTGTGTCAGACCATGAGGAAACCTGCACAGAGCAGAATGTTGGTAAGCACACGGTTTGAAGATCAAAACAGGGCTGAGTAATCAGAGAAGATCTGGGAGTTTGAACTTGGCACATTAAGTCCTGGGGAATTAGTAACATTGAGATAATGGGCAGAGCTGGGTACTGGTGGCTCACATCTGTAATCCTAGCTACTCAGAACGCAGACATCAGGATGATCACAGTTTGAAGCCAGACCCAGGCAAATAGTTTGCCAGACTCTATCTCAAAAAAACCCATCACAAGAAAAAAGGGCTGGTGGAGTGGCTCAAGCAGTAAGAGCACCTGCCCTAACAAGCATGAGGCCCTGAGTTCAAACCCCAGTGCCACCAAAAAAAAAAACACTCGCAGGAGGTTGGGCATTATAGTACACAGCTGTAATCTCAGCCTCTCATGAGGTATAAGTAGGAGGCTGGTAAATTAGAGGCCAGCCTGAGTAAAGTTAGTGAGACCCTATCTTAAAAAACAAAAGGCTGGGGTAAAGTTCAAGTATTAGAGCATTTGCTAGGAGTCCCTGAGTTCAATCCCTAGAACTACAAAAAAATAAATAAAATAGAAATAAGACTGAAGGCTCCTAACAAGCATGAAGCCCTGAGTTCAAACCCATACTCACACACACATACATACATGTTGGGCAGGGAGGCTTGAGGAACCATGATGGAGTACAGGAAAAGCAGCAAGGGAGACCAACATTGGAGAGACCAGATGGGCAATGCAGGAGTGATGGCCTGGTCTCCTTAAACATGGGAAGAACAAAAGCAATTATTTGGATCTAGTGGCTCAAGTTGTAGAGTGCCTGTCTAGCAAGTACAAGGCCCTAAGTGCAAACCCCAGTACTGCAAAAAAAAAAAAGAGCAATTATTTTGAAAATGGTTTGAGAAAAAATGAACAAGACTAAGAACATAGAGTTAAAGAGAAAACAGGTTTGAGCTGGGCTTACTGATAACTGTCGATGTGACTAACAAGACAGGACTCTTGTTTAGGGAGAGAAGGTGAATTTTATTTGAGATTCTGTTTTAGAAAAAAAAAATGTTGACCTGGAAAATGTTAACTCAGTAGCAGAGCACTTGTCTAGCATACACTAGGGCCTATATTCAGTGCACCATACCATCCAAAAAGAAAAAACCTTTACCCTGAGTTTGTCTTAATAGTAGAGATTCTTTTTTTTCTTTTTGTTGGTGGCACTGGGGTTTGAACTCAGGGCCTTATGCTTGCTAGGCAGGTGTTCTTACTGCTCAAGCCACTCCGCCAGCCCAATAGTAGAGGTTCTTAAAAGGTTTGTGCATACTAACTTTCTAGTTCCTTTTCTGTTATCTTCTGTCCAGCACATTCCAGTTAAAACACACATTCATAGACACACATACATACATACATACATACATACATACATACATACATACACACACACATATATACCCTTTCAGGACTACCTGTGACCTCCAGATTGCCAGTGATCACTCCAGCCTCATTATACTTAACCTGTTATCAGCACTGGACAAAGTCTATCACTTGTCTCTCTGAAATGCCCTAGCATGGCTTCTCTCCTAGTTTTTTCCTGGTAGGCTTACCCTTCTCTATGTCCTGTGCTGATTCTACCGCATCTGTGGCCCAAGGCTCAGACAGTGAGTGCCCCTAGGTAGCTCACCAAGTCTGTTAGCTTTAATACATACTCCCAAGTCTTTATCACCAGTTTAGTCTCTCTTCCTTAAATCCACATTTATATACCTAGCATTATATATCCAGTACTCAGCATCTCCATGTATATTTGATACTTAGGTTTCTAATCAGAATTCCTGATCTTTCTCCCAAAGCTTTCCCCAAATCAGTAAGTGGCATTTCCATCACCTTAACTCCTATGAGAAGCCTTGGAACTGTCCTGTTCTCCCTTTCTCACATGTCACATCTGACCCATCAGCAAATCATACTCTACTTGCATATCATCTCAGAAACCAAGTATCACTCACTGCCTCCCCTGTAGCCTTTCATCCAGACCATCTCCCCTTCCCTAACTAGTCTCCTGCTCCCACCCTCCCCTGCATTCTGTCCTCCTGTACACAGCAGCCAAAAGTAAGTCAGACTGCACTTATTCCTTTACTTAGAATCCCAACAACAAGGGCCCAGTGTGATCTGAGAGCTTCCTGCCATGCCAGGCAGTGGGGTGCACCTGAGGGCTGGTATTCTTACAGGATTCTGACCCTACCCCACCACTCTCCTTTGCTCTTACATCAGATACAGCTACACAGCTTCAGCACCCTTGGGCCTGAGAGTCTTTTTCCCAGAGAGCCTTCCCCAAGGACCCTGCCTGAAACTCTTCTCGTCTTTCTCTTTCCCTTACTGTCTGGGAACAGTCTCCCTTTATTGTCTGGGGGGACTGCTAAGCCCCAGAATCTCTGCCACAGAGCAGGGTTTCAAGTGTCTGGTGAGGAAATCAATTGATGACATCGGATGGATTGGATAGTGTCAAAGCTGAAGTCTGGTTTCCTTAAACTTAGAAAGAAGATGAAAGGCATGGAAAAGAATCAACAAACATAGCAGTACAGATTTGTCAGGGAAAGGAAAGAGAAGACTAGAACACTAACCTGAGCCAGCAGTGTGTCAGGGCAACCCAGAAATTGTAGATGAATAGCAAGGGCTAGTACTAGTGGTGTGTGAGTCACCACAGTCCCACAGGTAAGCCTCTCAGCAGGAACAGGAAGAGCAGCAGGTGTGCACACCTCCCCAGAGATGTGCTGTCACAGAGCCCCTTCCAGGCTGGAAGAGCAGAGGTAATTGTGGACCTCCTGCCCCACCCACACCCTCCTCCACGGATCACTTACCTTCCCAGCACCAGTCTCAGCCTGTGTCTGCTTCTTGGGTGGCAAGAGGTCCAAAGGAAGCATGGTAAGTGTGTTTGCTCTGTTTCAGTGCTGGAGCAGGACGGACAGGGACCTTCTGTGCCCTGAGTACAGTCCTGGAGCGTGTGAAAGCTGAGGGGATTTTGGATGTCTTCCAGACTGTCAAGAGCCTGAGGCTGCAGCGGCCACACATGGTCCAGACACTGGTATGCCGCCCATGTCTTTGTGCCACCACACCATCTGCAGCCCTTCCCTCTCAGGAAGGATGCTTTCAGAGGACCCACCCAATATTCAAAAGACTGACCAGAGGCCTACTCTTTCTGGAGGTGCCCCAAAGAGACAGGAAGTGCCTTGGGAGGCAGGATCACAGTAGGATTATATCCTGTACACCCAGAGGGAATGTGGCAGGTTACAAGAGGGTGCCTGAAAGACCCATAGACTTCTCTGTGCTTCACCTTATGGTGGTGGGAGGGTAGAGGGGTTGTGTGGAGGAGACAGGAACACCTGCCTTTATTCAACTTCAGCTCCCTGCTGAGCAATCTGACTCTTTATAGTCTGGATCCACAGAGGTTTTCCTAAATCCTCTGAAGCTAGAAATGTTTGAGGGGATAAAGAAAAGTTGGGGTGGAGATGTAGTTCAAATGATAGAGCACCTGCCTCGCAAGCGAGAAGCCCTGAGTTCAAACCCCAGTACCACCAAAAATAAAAGAGGAAAGAAAGTGAATTTGAGGAGGTTTAAGAAGAGATGAAGCTTTGAAAGCCAGGGCACATCGCAACCTGCCACATTCACGTCTGACCTCACAGGGCCAAGGACTGTCTTTATCAGTCTGGTCAGCTCTGTTTGTAGTCTGTTTGCTGCAATCAGCCCAGAGTACAGAGCTGCCGGAACTCTGGTAGACAGGTCAGGGCACACGTGAAAGTCCACAAACATACATTTCCTCTCATTTTTCGATTTTTAAAGACAGAGCTGTTAGCAATTGCAATTCACTGTTCTCATTGGTAACCCTGGTTCTCTTCCCCTCCTCCACCCTACAGGAACAGTATGAGTTCTGCTACAAGGTGGTGCAGGAATACATTGATGCATTCTCAGACTACGCCAACTTCAAGTAACAGGAGACTTGCCTTTAATATTTTGTAATATTCTGTTTTGTTAATATACCCAAAATTGTGTATATATCTTATAACTGTTTTAGAAATTGGTACATAGGCTTCTATTACCTATTAGGTGGAGATTTTATATGTAAATGTGTTAGTACTGATAGTCCTTTTTCCAATGTTTTATTGGGGAATTAAATAGTGTGATGTTTGGATTGATATCGTGAAATCCTCAGCCTGGAAATTGGGCTGAATTATTCTTTACTTTAAACATCTTTTCCTAAAGAAGATAAACACAAAACCCATTCCAGGTAGCTTGGCACCAACTAAGAAAAAAAGCACAAAGTTCTCAGAGCTCTTGAGGAAGTGGTTGTCCCGGTGCCCCCATGCAGACCTCTATCCCCTCCCTCCCTGCACTGTAAATATCCCTCCCCTCTCCAGCCCACTCCCTTCTCCCACAGCCTACATCCCAGCAGCCCCCCATGGGGAGTAATGGGACCCGAGCGGTATCTGTCTCCACACTAGGGATTATCAGGTAATAAAAGCTTTGACTCCCTGAGGAAATGTCTCTCCCTTTGTCTGGGGTGGGGGAGCCATACAGAGCTGGGACTCTGTAGGCCACTCCTGGCCCCGCTGTTGCTGCTGTCTCTCAACTGTCTGCTCCTCCTTTCTGTCATGTACTTCCTGCTCTGAGGTTCTTTTCAGGACTCTCCTTTCTTTCCCACCCCATCCAGTGGTAGCAGTGAGCCTCACTCCCTGGGACAGATGACCAGGGTCTCACCTTCCCTAAGGGCAGGAGCCTAGGGAAGAGATGAACAGGCTCACGTTTGGGGTTGAGGCCAGCCTGATCTTTCCAAGTCCCTGGTACTTTCCTCCAAAGCCACCTAGATTGTCCAGAAAAGGTCTTTATGTCCACACTGATTGTGTTAAATAGCTCCCACTTCCCTTCATATGTATCCTCATTTCCAGTACTCTTATGCATAAGTGTTGCATATCTCAAAGCTGGGATGCTAGAAGTCTTAGATTCCAACTTGGTCCCAAGCCTGACTTGTTTGACCAAAGTGTCAAACTTTTGTGTCTTAAAGAAGGTGGATGTTCATTTATTTCTCATATAAATGTCCAGAGACCCAGTATCTTTCCACTTTCTGGTCCCAGTGTCCTCAGGATATAATTCTCATTGTCATGGTAAGAGTTGGGTCAATATGATGTCCATATTCCAACCTAAAATGGGGAAAGAGCATGAAAAGCAAGCAACTTTATTTTTAGGGACATGAAGCAAAAGTTGCACTTCTCATTTCTACTCATGTCCCATTGGCTAAATCTAGTCCTATAGCTACAGGGGGTGCTGGGAAGTATGGCTTCACTTGGAATGGCTAGGAAGGTGTTTCTGCTCACTGCATCCTAGCATTACAAGCAGCTCATTGCACATTGGTTGCTATGGCTGGCAGGGTAGGGCTGAGGGAAGTGGTAGCCTCAGGCCTTCCTTGAAGAGCTGGGGCAGGCCCTGGGCTCCTCAGAGGCTTCAGGAGTGAGATGGCATCTCAGCATGATCAACAGGGACATACTCAGAAGTCAGTGCTGCTGGGCTCCTTGGAGGAGGAGGGAACTTGAACTGGACCTGAGGGATGCTGAAAATTTAGACAAGTTGAAAGAAAGGTCAAGTGGAGCCATATCACAAAGGACCTTGGAGTCCAGACAAAGTGGCTCCAGGAGGGAAGCCCAGCTGTGCACCACATTCAGGATGTTTGTGTGGAGGAAGGGGTGTGCGGTAGGAAGTCCAGCGGATGGAAGCTTCAAGAGGTGAGTGTATGGACTGGTGGCGTGGCTCAAGCAGTAGAGTGCCTGCCTCACAAGTGTGAAGCCCTGAGTTCAAGCCCAGTATCACTATTTCTTTGAGGAGAGGAGTGATATTAGAGGAGTGATAGCCAGTGTCCAGTGCACCCCAAGGGCTCATAGACCTGCTCCTCAGAGACCTCAACTTCATCAAGTTGGCTTCCTTCTTGGGTTTCCATTTCCTTCTCTACTGCTGTTCCCCAAATACTCAAAGCTGTCCTTGAAAAGGCACAGGTATTGATGAAGTGGCTCAAAGTGCCTGCTTAGTAAGCATGAGGCCCTGAGTTCAAACCCCAGAACCACCAAAAAAAAAAAAAGGCATAGGGAAGGTAGGGTCTAACATGCATTTCCCCCAGGCCTAATTTCTCCCTTTATGACAGACTTTAAAAAGGTCTGTAGTCCCTCTTCCTCACTTTATTCCCACACATGCCTTTTTCACCCATGCCTGCCAGGGAAGCCTGGGTACTAAACCCCAGGGATCTGTTGCTTCTTGACCCCAACCTCCCCTCCCCCATCCCATCCCCACTAGTGATTCTCCTCAGACCTTTATCTCACTCGCTTCACTTCCCCAATCTCCCTCAGAGCAGGATGAGAAGAGGGAGCAGTCTACGTGGACCTTCAGCTCTTCTCTAACCCCAGCATTTCCTGCTGAATTACTAACCAGAACTGTCTAGGGGCACCTATGGGCTCCCTACACTCCAGTCTTCCCCTGTCCTTCCAGTTCCACCTCAGTCTCCACAGCCCTCCAGGAGGCTCCACCCGGCCCACCATTTTGCAGCCCACAGGTTACCTGCAGCTCTTCTGGTGGCCCTTCTTTGTCCCTTCACTAGAGCATCCCACTGTGCCTTTCTACTTCCAAGCTAGCTAATTCATCTTCATCCTTACCCTGAGCCACTGCTCAGGGTTTGTGCCCATCTGCTTTACCCTCTACTTTCCTACTGGCTATGAGCAACTCCTAGCTTCAGGGATTTTGTATTCTCAGGACCTGACTTTAGTTGGCACTCCATGGTCAATAAATAACTTTCCTGTTCTGCCGAGTGAGGCATGAGGGTGAATTCCAGAATTAGTAGTCTGGAATGGAACATCAGCTATCCCAGAAAAACTAAATATGTTGCCAGGAAGAAAGAGATTTTCCTGAGCAGCTTAGTTCTGGTTTGTATTTTTCAGGAAAAACCATAATCGAAAAAACTAAAGGCACGCCATTCCTTTTTAAATAAACACCAGAGACATGAAAACATTCTGTAACCTAAACCAGCTAGTCAGTTCAACTCAAGAGTTGTTTTCACTAAACCACAAATCAAATGTTTTCCTAAAAATCACCCAGTCAACAAAGTCTCTATATTTCCCAAAACAACTTAATTGAGCATACTTTCCCCATGTTCATGTCAGTTTGAAAAGTCACAGCTGTGCCCATCCTGAAGCCCAGGTGCCCAGGATTGACAGTGGTGTCTGTTACGCTCTACTTCCCACCCCACCCCCCACCATCATTCTCCAGATTTGACACGCCCAGTGGTATAGTCAACACAATGCTGAACCTGACCCTGCCCTCACCTTTGCTGTTCAGCAGAAATGCAGAGATTGGCTATTAACTTTGTAAACAGGTTTCCGACCCTCTAGAGACCAATGGCTGACAGTGGAAAACTGAGCTGCTGGCACAGACTGGGAGGTGAGGATCTGTTTCCAGCAACCCAGACTGGCTGTGTCCAGATACACAAATGGGCCTGGGTTGAGCATAGGATGAGCAAGGTTAGAACATTGAGGGGCACAATTACCCTCTGCTGACAGCCCTATGGAGACTGCAGGGTTCCCTCGGCTGGTCCCCCATCGTAGGCCTGCTTAGAAGGAAGAGAGTCTGCCCCTAGGTAGGGACTAATCCTACCTCCATATGGGTGCAAACCCACCTAGTCCATTTTATAGTGGGTGGGAGCCCTTGGAGAGAATGATCCCCAGACCTCTGTACAGGCTGCTGGGCTCCCCATTCTTAGGCTGCCACGGGCCTCAAGGGCAGGAGCTTGAGGATGTAGCCAACGAAGTGTGAAGATGAGACCAGGACATGGACCAGCCTGGAGCAGGAATAATCGTGTGACTTCTGTAAACCAATTGATCATAAATGGGGTTAAAAGCAAAAGTTTTATTCAGGTTCAGAATAGTTTTGCAAATCGGAAAACACAGGTTCAGTTAGACTGAACCAGTATTCCACCAAGGGAAGGCAGGCTAGGCTGTTAAGAACAAGGAGAGGGACCACATGCAGCTTAGCATGAGGGTGGTGGACAGGATTGAGGCAAGTTCAGCACAAATCAGTATGGTCCTAAATTTTGTAAATCTATTGTTTAGGTCAGGTCAGGCAAAACTTGTCACTTAGGTATTTCTCAAATCTTGCAAGGTATTGTTAGATCCCTCATGGATTCAGTTCCCAATATATTGTTTGTGTGGCAGCTTACTACTGTCAGTAAAGGCTCTAAGGCTCAGAAAAGGATCTTTACTATTTTGTATTGTTTTGAGTACTGGGGTGCTCTACCACTTGAGCCACACCCCCAGACCTTTTTCACTTTAGTTATTTTTTAAATAGGGTTTTGCATGTCAGGGCCAGCCTCAGATAGTGATCCTCCTATCTATGCCTTCCTTTTGACCACTCTGCAGCCATTTTGATGTTTTGTTTGTTTCAACTTGAGGTCACTTGGAAGATGGGGAATGTGGGGGTCAAGAATCTGTGCGGTTGCCTTTGAGCCAGCGGTGACCTGGTGTCTATTCATGAGGTAGATACTATGGGAAGAGGGTTGGGTGGCAAGTTCCCCCACCCCCTTCAAGACATCACTGAAATCTGGATCAGAGCAAGGGGTGGAGCCTCCTCATCAATAAATGCTGAGCTGTCTAGTTAGGGTCCTGCAGTGCTGCCTGAAGGAGCCACTTCATCCACAGCTCTCTCTGGGTGAGTAAGGAGGCTGCCTTTCCTAAGACTGAGGTTCCTGGGTGGAGCTCCATCCTGGGGGCACTGTCCCTCTTCTCTCTCAAGCCTTTCCACCCTTGAACCATGCCCACAAAGGCCCCCCTTTCTCTTCCTCCCAACAACTCTACTAATGTATCCCTGTGCTTGCCACCCTCATATGGGAGAGGAGAGGGGCTGAAGCACTTTTCCCATCACAACCACACATTCATTACACATCCCCAACCATCACAGAAGAGAGCGAGCGAGCCACAGAGAAAAGGGGCAGAAAGCCTGCTGCTCTGGTTGCCTAGCACCAGGGGCCCAAATGTGCCCACACTACCACCCATCCCACAGAGAACTTCCCTAACCATTTATTGATGAGGAGGCTCCACCCCTTTCTCTGATCCAGATTTCAGTGATGTCTTGAAGGGGGTGGGGGAACTTGCCACCCAGCCCTCTTCCCATAGTATCTATTCATCTTTCCATCCTTGGCCTGTAGTCTGTTCCCCTCTCCAATCTTCCACTTCTGGAACTCCCCTAAAGGCAGGAGGGATGGGCCTGGCCAGTTGGGAGGATCCTCAGAACTGTTGAGGTTGGGAAGCTTCTGTGCCCAGGGCTCTAGAAGATGGTTGTTCCCCTAGAGCATCCTCCCCTCGCCCAGGCCAGGATCCCTCAAGATCTAAATCCCTGTAGGCCTGGGATAAGGAGCAGAGGAAGGGAGGGAAAAGCATTGGTGACACCAAAGCTGCCCTGAGGTGCCAGTTGACCTGGGTGGCTCCTTGAGTGTTGTCTATTGTCCTTGAGAACAGCCCCGCCATGGCCAGCTCAAGGCTAAGCCTCCTGCTGCTGCTGCTAACCAACCCATCCTGAACCCTTGGGGGCTCAGCACTGGTCCTATGGCTGGTACCCTGCAGGAGAGCAAGCCTTCAGCTGGCCCCAGGACTCCCAGAGAATCCTCAGGCCCCCAGGTGGGTGATGGGTTTCCCCAGACTGGGAGGAAGGTGCCAGGCTAAGGCTCTCCCCCTATGCTGGGCAGAAGATGGGGTACAGGCTGCAGCCTCTGTTCCCTTCTGAGAAAAAGTCCTGGGCACTGCAACAGGCAGCCCAGCCCAGACTGCCCACAGCCTCCCGAGTGATGTTCTGGCTCCTTCCCAGGATATTGTGCCCTGGGAAGACAGGTCCATGGACCCGTGGTCCCTCCATAAGAAGCTGCTTCTGTTGCAGACACTACTGGTGAGTGGAGTAAGATGGCCCCCAGTATGCAAGACCAGCCTTTGGTCACTAGCCTCTCGGCCCCCAAGAGAAAGGCCATCCTGGCTGGGGAAGAAAGAGCCACCACTGGGATGCCCTCCTCCCCCAGCTGTTTCTCTATTCACTGGTGAAGTAGGGCATACTAAAAAGCTCCATAAATAAAAGAGTGGCAGCTGTGGGTCCCCCAGGTTTCTTGACAGTCAAGCCAATGTATCTCAGGGTGGCCAAGTCCCTATTCAGTGGGAAGAGGGTAGGGTACACCTCACACATAGGCAGCGAGGCTCCAGAGGACCAAATGGTCACTGACGTGCACTTGGAACTAGCGACTACAGAGTTCCCCACGACCATAGCAGAGGACAGGAGTGGGGAAATGGTTTATTACTAATTGGCAAATCGAACATATTTAAAGAGCATCAGCGGAGCGCTTATTAAAAGAGGAAGTGTAAATTCGTAGGAGGCAAAGCCCTGTCGCCTAATTTAAGTGGGTGTGAGCTCGAGATTATATGCCTCAGATTTAGGGTGGACAGACTGCCCAGAGAACTGGAGATCCCCACACTGGGTCCCAGGTCCCTCTGGGAGGGGGCAATCTGAGCGACGTGGAGGCAAGCCGATCCGCTAGGTGGGCATGGGCAGGGAGGAACCCCAGTAGGAACGTCCCATGGCATGACCGTCCCTCTCCCCTCCACAGAAGGCAGCCCAAGCTCCGCATCTCGCCGCCTTTCAATAAAAGTGTGATGTCGTCTCAAGTCCTCTCCTTCATCCCCTCCCTTTGCCATCCCCGCTAAGAGCGCTGCGAGGGAGCGGGAGGAACGTGGGCCGAGTCCCGCGGGCGGGAGGGACAACGTGGTGGAGCAAGGCCCTGCAAAGAAAACCTGACCCGAGTCCGGAACCCGGGGCTGACTGCAGTGGTCCTCAGGAAAGCCGCCGCGCGCGAGCTCCGCCCCTAAGAGGGAGGGGCGAGGGAGAGGTGGGCCTGAGGACTGCATGTCCCGTGGTGCTTCGCGCCCGCTTCCGGGCCGGTGGTGGCCGGCGGCGAGGGACCGTGATTATGCTGCGCGCGTTGAGCGACCTGGGCTGGCGGCCCCTGTACAGGCCTCCCGCCCTGCTGCTGCTTCCCGCACGTGGCCGCAAGACCCGCCAAGACCCGCCTGCCAAGTCCAAGGTCGGACGCGTGAAGACGCCGCCCGCGGTGGACCCCGCGGAGTTCTTCGTACTGACGGAGCGCTACCGGGAGTACCGCCAGACGGTGCGTGCCCTCAGGTGTGTGTGGCGGAAGGGCAGGTGGCGGTGGGAGTCCTCAAGGGAGTATTGGGGCGATTGGGGAGGCCGGAGGGTGCCTACTTGAAGCGCATCCCCGCCCAGGGTGGAATTCGTGTCCGAGGTGCGGAAGAAGGTGCAGGAGGCCCTGACCGGCGTCGTGGCTGAGCGCAAGGCGCAGGAGGATGCCGCCGAGCACCGGAGGCTGATGGCCTGGAACCTGGCGGAGAACCGGCGGCTGCACGAACTGCGGTGCGTGGGGCGCGAGGCGGGACGGGGCCCCCTGGCCGACCTGAGAGAGGCGGGGTCCCCGCTGAGCCGCGGCTTCTTGTCCCTCGCAGGGTGGCAAGGCTGCGGCAGGAGGCGCTGGAACAGGAGCAGCGGCAGGCGGAGGAGCAGGCCCGCCGGGCGCTGGAAGAACAGGCCCGGGTGCAGCGCAAGCAGCAGGAAGTGTTGCAACTGCAGGTTGGTGGGCGGGCGGGGGGACGGGGTTCGCGGCGGTGGGGATTGTGGGCGTTTGGGGACTCGCGTCGGCAGGTGAGGATTTGAGATGAGATGAGAGAGAAAAAGGGAGGGAGGGGCGGGCTAAGTTGGGAGGGGCCACCAGCTTGTGCAGAGTTCCCAATGAGCTGGCATTTTCTCTCCCTATAGGAGGAGGCGAAAAACTTCATCACTAGGGAGAATCTGGATGCACGGATAGAAGAAGCATTGGACTCCCCAAAGAGCTACAACTGGGCCATCACCAGAGAGGGGCTGGTGGTTAGGCCACAGCACGGAGGCTCCTAGGAGCCTCATAAGGACAGTGCCTGCCCCGAGACCTTATGTGCATAGGGGAAGGAGGGCTGGGCTTGATCTGGAGTAAAGCAGTTAGTACCTTACTGTGGGAAAGGAGTGATAAGTGCAGAGGCCAATGCAGCCCTTACACTCTGGCTCCTATGCTTATCACTTGGTCAGAATCTCCCAGACACAGTGCCGTGTTCTGTCCCTATGTAGAACTTCAGGAGTGCACCAGACCCTAGAGTGGTTTCCATCTCTCAGAATGTCAGGCTGGGCCACATTCCCTTAGGTAGCCAGGCCATCTTCTGAGTATTATAAGCCAAATGTGATCTGTTGCCTCCTTTTGTAAATAAAGTTTTACTGAAACATAGACTTGCCCATTCATTGACTACATCTATACTGTTACAATGGCAGAGATGGGTAGTAACAACAGAGACTGAATGACTTGCAGAATCTAAAATAAAACATTTTTAAAGAGAAAAGTTTGCTGTCCTTAATTTGGGACTTTAGGATACTAGCTGGGAGCAGATATCACCTGGTAACTGTGCCACAAACTAACCATTGGCTAAGTACCTACTATTGCTTAATCCTGGGCTTTGCTAGCCAGCATCTGTTGTGTCTGAAATTCAGAAGGCAAAGGGGAGACCCTATTTCTCTTGGTAGCGCTCCATGTGGCTTCAGTGTACTACATCTGCCCTGGCATACCAAATTGTGCTTGGCAAGCACTTGGACATGCCCTGCATGGAACTGTAACGCCCTAGTATTCCATCTGCTGGCGTTGGTGTGCAGATCCACCTATAAACCAGGCTTCAACTGTTTAACTCTACCCAGAGCTTTCGATCATTCCATTGACCACTATAGGTCCCTTCAGGATTAACTCTAGCTTAGTCCCATCTGTCCTGTTTCTGATGGATCAGAGCACTGCTGGGTACACAGGCAGACTGGCAACTTCCACCCCACCTGGCCACAACTGAATGGTATCCCACAATGCATGCCTAAATCCAGCAGAGCTCTGGACAGTTAACTGATGGGCATGTCCTTGCTCAGAAATACCAGAGCTCTTGCGATCATCCCCTTAAGTTCCAAATAGTTCAGTCTTCACCCCAGCCCTACAATGCTGCTTTTGACCTCCTATTTGGGAAGGTAAAAGAATTCCAAGCTTGAATCTTCCTGCCGGTATTGTCCTTATTTCAGTGGTCACCCGGCCTCATTTCCTGTGTCCTCATGGTGAACAATACATGCTCTGCAGGATTTTGAGACTCAGAGTTGCCAGAACTGTACTTGTTGCAGTGTGGACCACCTAGAGAATCCTCTGGTTCAAGGTTCCAGTTGTAGGTGATAGATTTGGAAGTGTCTCAGTAAATGTGTTTTGAGCTGAACATGCAAATGTGAGTGCTTTCACAAGATTTGAGGAGGCCCACCCTGCAAGATTAATCAGGGCCCAAGTACAATTTTTGTTTCACTTGGGGGAGGGGAGGAACTTTGCTATGTGGGTAGTTTTCCCCCAGAATTTCTCCAGTCACAGTCAAGCATAGATGCTTACCAAAACACTCAAGATTCTTGGCCCTTCCAATCCTCCAGGTGAAGCAGCCTGAGCTCAGTGAAATAGACTGCCATGAAGTCCTAGGATGGATGGGATGGTCAAGTTCTCCACAAACCTTTGGTCATCTCTTAGGCAGGACAGGGAGGTGCCATCCCGCTATCAGGTGAAGACAAACTGCTTGTAGTAGTTCAAGTGACTAAGAAAAGAGGAATGCACTTGCCAGATTAATAGGTGCTGGCTACCTTGTTAATCTGTTCTATCAAGGAGACCCCACTAGAGCCAATTAAGCCTACAGTCATTACTCATATATTTCCAGGCTAACCAATTTTTCTGCATGGAACACAGTCATAGCTGCCCAGTAGTGCTGTGCTGGCACCACTGCTGCTGTTGGGACTGCAGCCCCTGTGCAGGAACCCAAATACCCATGCCCCAGACACAGCAGAAGCGGAGTCACATTCCTCCAGCCTTAAAAACAAATCTTTTACATGGAAAGGCTGGTCAACAGGTACAATGTCACAGTTAGATGGGAGAAATAAATTCTGGTATTAGTGCACAGTGGAGTGACTATAGCTAACAACACACTGACTATTCCAAAGAGCTAGAAGAGAGAACTGGGGATGCTCTCATGAGGACATGATAAAAGTTTAAGGTGATGGATATATTAATTATCACATATACATTGTACCCCATAAATATGTACAATTTTCTTCAGTACTGGGAATTGAACCCAGGACCTTGTACTACCACTGGAGCTATATTCCTAGTCCTTTTGTTTTTATTTTGGTTTTGAGAGGGTCTCACTAACTGTGCCTGGGCTGGCCTTGAACTTTCAATACTACTGCCTCATCCTCCTGAGTAGGTAGGATTATAGGCATGTACCACCACATCTGATTTTTTTTTTTTTTTTTTGAGACTGGGTCTTGCTGTGTAGCCCAGGCTGGCCTTGAGTTTGAGATACTCTTGCCTTGGCCTTCTCAGCACTGGGATTGCAAGCAAGAACCACCACGCCCAGCAATATGCACTACTATGTGTCAATTTAAAAAAAAAAAATCTTTCAAGTGCCTCCTGGATTATTGAGTCTGGGGAATGTGTTTTGCAGCCTTCTAGCCTTCTTTCCTGGAGCTGAGAACTATGGAAAAAGTGCTAGTGCGTCCCAGATTTTTCAGAAGCACTGTTTCTCACAAGTTGTAGCAGCAGGATAGGGAGGTAGGAATCTTTTTTTTTTTTTCCAAGTGCTGGGGATGAAACCTAGACAAGTGCTCTGCCACTGAGCTATACCCCCAGCCCAAGTAGGGACATTTTAAAACCAAGGGGAAATGAAACTTGAGATTGATATACTTTGACAATTCTGCAAAAATTGTAAATAGCTATAAACATAGCAATCAACTTTTCTGTTTGATTGATTGCCTTTTTTTTTTTGTTTTGGCAGCACTGGGATTTGAACTCGGGACCCTGAGTTTGCTAGGCAAGCACTCTACCATTTGAGACACACTCCAGTCCTTTTGCCTTAGGTTATTTTTCAGACAGGATCTCAAGTGTTTGCCCAGCCCAACCGTTATACTGCGACCATCTTACCTCTGCTCCCTCATAGCTGGGATTGCAAGCACACACCACCTTGCCTGGCTTATTTGTTGAAATGGAGTCTTGCTAACTTTTGTTGCTCGGGTTGGCCTATCTTCCTAGTAGCTAAGATTACAGACCACCACAACCAGCTCAACTTATTTTTTACTTGAAAGATACTCTGATACTCTTAAATATGAATCTGGGCTGGCAGAGTGGCTCAAGTGGTAGAACACCTGCTAGCAAGCATGAGGCCCTGAGTTCAAATCCTGCACTACCAAAAAATGTAATTTTGTTTCAGAACATAGCTTAATTCCAACTTTTAATAAAAGATAAGTTATAGGAGGTGAGGAGAGAGGGAGCAGTATGTATGCACATATGAATAATAAAACAATTTTAAAAATCTACTGCAACCATAAAAATAATAATAATAATAGATAAGTTATGTTCATCAAGAAAGGCTTCATATATAAGAAAAAACAAAAACAAAAAATAAAAATAAAAATAAAAAATAAAAAAATGAAAGGCTTCATATAAAATATCTCCAAATTAATGTTTGGCAAAGTCAGCTTCAAGCCAGGCACCAGTGGCTCATGCCTGTAATCCTAGGTACTCGGGAGACACAGATCAGGAGGACTGTGGTTCAAAGCTAGCCCAGATAAATAGTTTGGGAGACTCTATCTCGAAAACACCCATCACAAAAAAGGGCTGGTGGAGTGGCTCAAAATATAGGCCCTGAGCTCAAACCCCAGTACAGAAAAAAAAAAAAAAAAAGTCAGCTTCAGTATACATATTTTTGAAGGAAACAGTTTATAAGCAGCTAATTCTACATCTCTTTTATCATCATTTATTAGGATTGTCAGTTCCCTTGTGAGACAAGAAATTTTTTGTTTGTTTTTTGGCACTGGGGTTTGAACTCGGCCTCACACTTGCTAAGCAGGCAAGGATTGTTTTCTCTGCATATTTTACTGCTGCCTGTGACATTCATCACCTAGAAAAAAAATTAAATAACAACTTTCCAGTGCTTCAATTACTTTCTTTTTTTTATTATTGTTGTGCTGGGTGGGGTTACACCGTAGCATTTTCAAAGGTTCTTACAATGAATGAAATATATCATACTTGAACTCCCCCCCTCCACTGCTCTTCTTCATCCGCCTTCCCCTGATTCCTGGAACTGTTTCCCCACCACCTCCCCCTTCTCAACAGGGCCAACTCGTGGCCAGTCACACAACTCCCCCCCCCACACACACACAGAATCTGTTTCACCTCCTGTTCTCTGATTTTGTAGAAGAAAAAAACAAACAATAAAAACAGAAACATGGCGTTTTTGCTAGTTTGAGAAAGAGCTACATAGGGATCAATTACTTTTTTTTTAAATAACACTGTACTTTATTACAAGATCTAGTATGTAGTAAGTACTCAAAAACTTTTTCCTTTTCTTTTTTTGGTGCTGGGGCTGAAACCCAGGGTGTGCTTCACCTTGAAGCTACACCCCAGCCCCAGACATAGTCTTTAAGCCAGGCTGTGGGACGGCAGCCACAACTTCAATAGGTGGAAGGCAAAGGACCAGAAGTGGGTGAGTGTTGCAGGGTATAGGAGAGGGAGGAGCTCAGCAACATGACTGACAGATGTGGCAGGACCAAGGGCTGCCAATTCCCTTGGCTTAGCTCAACTGTGCCTTCCTGGGTAAGGGGGGAGGCCCAGGGCTCTGGTCTGCTAGATTCTATCTCCAATCCTACTGCCTAGTTCTTCCCAATAGGGAACATGGGAGGGGTTCTGAAGTGATTAAATGTAAGGGAAAAACTGAGTTAGGGTGACAAGCTGATTAAGTCACACCTCTGGATTTTCTGGTCCCTTTTATGAGTTTATAATAAAATAAGACTTTGGGAAGGGAAGGAAGGGAGGGAAAGAGGGAGTGAAGAAAGAAGGAAGGAAGGAGGAAGTCAGTCCTCTGAGGGAGACGAGTAAGTGAAGACTAGAGGAAACAACAGCAAGACACAGGATATCTTTATAACTACAAGCCTCGCATTCTGCTTGAGTTCAAATACCAGTTCCCTTCTTATCTCTCAAGTGTCTTTAGAAACGCTTCTAAATCTCTTTGTCCTTTGGTGTCCTCAAAAGTAAAATCGAGATAATACCTATAAGGTGAAAATTAACAAGAAATCCATTTAAAGTTAAAATTTAGTAAATATTGAATACTTTGTGGGGGGATTGAGCACAAGGCCTTGCACACACTAAGCACCTCTCTGCTAATAGTCTACACCACCACTTTCTATGCTTTTTTAAGTGAAATTAGAGTATGGCCTCAAATTCACACCGTGGATTGAGAATTACCTGCCAAATGCTGTTAAATTGAGAATTGAGTGGCTGAAAGATTGGCCTGCAGTTCTGCTTATTTCCAGCAGAGGGCAGTATCACCAAGGTGGTGACAGGGCCCTTAAACTAATGAAAGAAAAGATTGGTAAATTAAACTACATTCTCTTTAAAAACAAGTAAAATAAGGAAGGAAGGGTATCAGGAACCTAGAAGGTGATTATTCCCTCAGTTAGTCTCCTCTGAAACCACACCAACTTCAATGTGCTGCTTTCTCAATAGGAAAAGGGGACCAGGAACTAGAGAAAAGGTTAGTTCAAGAAGAATTAACCTAGAAGGTAACACACACGCACAGGAAATCAATGTGAGTCAACTCCCTGTATAGCTATCCTTATCTCAACCAGCAAAAACCCTTGTTCCTTCCTATTATTGCTTATACTCTCTCTTCAACAAAATTAGAGATAAGGGCAAAATAGTTTCTGCCGGGTAGCAAGGGGTAAGGGGGGTTAAGGGGGAGGGGTGTAAGGGAGGGGGTGGGGGGAAGGGGGGAGAAATGACCCAAACATTGTATGCACATATGAATTAAATAAAAACTTTTTAAAAATGTGCTGCTTTCTGTGGTTCTCATTTCAAAGTAAAGTTGTAGGCATCATGAAACCACCTCCAAATACTTGCTTAAGCATCCATGGTTTCAAAATAAGGTCACTGTCCAACACAACTGCAGGGCCACTATCTACCCAAGAAATCAAACAATTAAACTCCCATTTCTCCCTCCCCTCAGCCCCCTCAGCCACGCTTCTACTTTCTGTTTCTAGGAATTTTTACAGTGTCGCAATCTTTCCTGACTGACTTATTTCACTAAGCATGATGTCTTCAAGGTTTGTACACATTGGAGCATATGTCAGAATATTCTTCCTTTTTTGTTTTCTTTTTTTTTTTTTTTTCAAGGCCAGGTCTCACTATGTAGCCAGGCTGGACTCCAACTTGATGCCTCAGTCTCCCAAGTGCTGAGATTATAGACATGTACCACTAATACTCCACTTTCTTTTTACTTTATTTTTTGGTGGGACTGGGGTTTGAACTCAGGGCTTTGTGCTTGCAAAGCAGGGTCTCCATTGTTTGAGTCATACCTCCAGCCCATTTTTGCTCTGGTTGCTTTGGAAATGTGGTCTCACAGATTGTTTGCCCAGGCTGGCCTTAAACCAGGATCCCAATCTGAGTCTCCCAAGTAGGCTGAATAATATTCCATTGTGTGTACAAATCACATTTTGATTATCCATTCATCCACTGAGGGACACTTGGGTTGCTTCTACTTTTTGACTATATAAACATGGAGTCAAATATCTCTTAAAGACCTTGCTTTCAGGCGGGTGGGGGGTAGAGGGGCAGTGGGCAGGGGGGAGAGGTGGCTCAAACAACATATACACATATGAATAAATATAAAAAAAAATAAAAGAAATAAACTTGGCCATTACAGTTAAAAAAAAAAGAGAGAGAGAGAGACTTTGCTTTTTACCAGGCACCCGTGGCTCACGCCTGTAGTCCTAGCTACTCAGGAGGCAGAGATCAGGAGGATCATGGTTTGAAGCCAGCCCTGGGAAATAGTTTGTGAGACCCTATCTTAAAAACACTCAACACAAAAAAGGAACTGCCAGAATGGCTCAAGTGGTAAAGTCCCTACCTTGCAAGCATGAAGCTTCAAGTTCAAACCCCAGTACTGCCAAAAAAAAAGAGAGACCTTGATTTCTATTATTTTGGGTCTATACCCAGAAATGAAATTGCTGTATCATATGGAAAATTTATTTTTAATCTTTTAATGGAGCCATGCTCTTTTTCCATGACAGCTACACTATTTTATATTCTAACCATTAGTGCACAAGGGTTCTGTTTCTTTGCATCCTTGACAATACTTGTTATTTTCTGTTTGGTTTCTTGTTTTTTGTTTTTGGCAGCACTGGGGTTTGAATTTAGGGCCTCATGTTTGCTAGGTAGGTGCTCTATCAGTTGAGCCATTCTGCCAGCCCTTTTTTTGTGATGGATTTTTTCAAGATAGGGTCTCACAAACTGTTTCCCAGGGCTGGCTTCAAACTATGATCCTCCTGATCTCTGTCTCCTGAGTAGCTAGGATTACAGGCAGGAGTGACTGGCACCTAGTCTCCTTCTTTAAATAATAGAACTACTGATGGATGAGAATAAATCCCTTTTTGTGATTTGCATTTAAATTTTTTAGTTTTTAATTTTATTTATTTTTTGGTGAGACTGGGATTTGAACTAAAAGTTTCAGGCTTACAAAGCAGGTCCTCTACTGTTTGAATGACAGCTCCAGTCCATTTTGCTCTGGTTATTTTGGAGATAGGGTCTTGCAAAATACTTGCCTCTGCTGGCCTCAAACCTTGAGCCTCCTGATCTCAGCCTCCCAAATATAGCTAGTATTTCAAGCATGAGCTTGATTTGAATCTTTTTTTTTTCTTTTTGCAATACTGGGGGTTTGAACTCAGGGCCTCACATTTGTTAGGCAAATGCTCTATCACTTGAGCCACTCCACCAGCTCTTGATTTGAATTTGCAAATATATAATGGTCAGCATCTCAAACAAATTTTGTCTGTGCTGAGTCCCCAAGCTTCCCAACCCAGCCCAAATCTGGGCCCCCTTAAGGTCCTTGTGCCACTTGAGGCTACAGCCTCCTTCCCACTGCTCAGGCCAGAAACTGAGAAGTCATCTTTGGTGTCTCTTTTTCTCTCCACTCACATCCAACCCACTAGCAAAGCCCAGCTGAGGCTTCCTTTGTGATTCACAGAGAACAGGATCACTTCTTGCTATGCACACCCTGCTGTCACTAGGAGATGGCTGTGATAGACCTCTACTTCCACCTCTGCCTCACCATCTTTTCACAGTATCATATACAAAGCTGTCCCATGTAGGCTCAGAACCTCTCTAGCTCCCCATTTCATTGATCTGGAGGAAAAGCCCAGATCCTGTGTTACCCAGGCCTGTGATGACTTTCTGACCTCAGGACTCATTTACTTTGCTGCAGCCCCACTGGTCTCCTTGCTGTTCCTGGAACATGCCACACATATTCCTGCCTCAGGACCTTTGCACTCACTATTTCCTCTGCACCCCTCCATTGGAAGCAGAATGCTAAAATGCCTCCTGTCGTTCCCACCCCCAGGTATCCACACCTTTATGTAATCTCCTGCTGCATGTGGGTGGAGCCTGTAACTTTCTTCTAACCAGTAGAAAAATAGAGTCGAAGTGACACGGTAGCACCCTCTGAGTGTACTACATTGTATGGCAAAGATGGAGATATTTGGCAGGTATAATGAAGGTCCCCACTAAATTTGACTTTAAGTTAAAATGGTGGTGATGCTGGTGGCTCTGACCAAACACCCAAACAGATCAGGCATTTTGTTTGTTTGTTTGTTTGTTTTGTTTTGTTTTAGTAATACTGGAGTTTGAACTCAGGGCCTACACCTTGAGCCATTCCATCAGCCCTTTTTTGTAATGGGTTTTTTCAACATAGGGTCTCTTGAACTATTTGTCACCTAAGTAGCTAGGATACAGGCATGAGCCATCAGTGCCTATCTCAGGTAAGGCTTTTAAAAGAGGGCTTAGGCCTTCCCTGTGCTCAGAGACTTGAAACAGCAGACTCTGTTTTTTGCAAACCATGGTGAGATCGACAGCTGCAAGAAAATGACTTCCACCCACGACCCAGGAGGAATGCACCCCACTGACACCTTGGCTGCAGCCTGAGACTCTGCACAGAGGAGCCAGCTCAGCCCTGCCCAGACTCTGCCATACCCCTACCCTGAAAACTGTGACATAATAAATGAGTGTTAGGGCTGGTGGAGTGGCTCAAGGTGTAAGAGCACCTGGCCAGCAAGCGTGAGGCCCTGAGTTCAAACTCCAGTACTGTCCAAAACAAAAAAACAGCATTAATAAATGAGTGTCGTTTTAAGGTGCTACATTTGTGGTGAATGGTGGTGCACTAGTAAACTAATGTTGTAGGTGCATGGCTTCCTTCCTCTCCTTTCTTTTTTGTTTTTGTTTTTTTTTTTTTTTGCAGTACTGGGGTTTGAACTCAGGGCCTACACCTTGAGCCACTCCACCGGCCCTTTTTGGGTGAAGGGGTTTTTCAAGATAGGGTCTCTGGAACTATTTGCCTGGTCTGGCTTCAAACCACAATCCTCCTGATCTCTGCCTCCTGAGTAGCTGGGATTATAGGTGTGAGCCACCAGCGCTCAGCTACCTCTCCTTTTCTGAGTGCTCAGAAGTCTACACTGACCACCCTAAGGAAAACTGCAACAGACCCTTCTCTCTGCCTTCGTAACAGTTACTAATCCACCACATTTTTTTTTTGGGTGTTGGGACTGAAGCTCGGGGTCTCTGTCACTGAGCCACCCTCCCCAGCCTTCCCACCTTATGTTTATTGCCACTGGAATGTGTGGACGGTTTATCTTTTGTTTCTTAACTGCGCTAGTTTTTAATTAGCATAGCAGAATACCTGAGGTAATTAACTTATAAAGGGAAAAGGGAGGGCTAGGGGTGTGGTTCAGTAGTAGAGGGCCTGCCTGACAAGCACGAGACCCTGAGTTCAAATCCCGGTACCACGAGAGAGAGAGAGAGAGAGAGAGAGAGAGAGAGAGAGAGAGAGAGAGAGAGAGAGAGAGAGAGAGAGAGGAGAGCGAGAGAGCACGAAAGAGAGAGGTTCATTTTGGCTCACAGTTTCAGAGGCTCCAGTCAGTGATCTCTTGGTCCTCTGGTGAGACAGCTCGTGGTAGCAGAAGCCCTCACTTCATGGCCAGTGAGCAAAAGAGAGAGAAAGGAGGAGCCAGGGTCCCACTATCCTCTTCAAAGTCTCGCCCCCAATGCCCTACAGACTTCCCACTAGACTCCAGTTCTTAAAAGATTCCACCATCTTCCAAAAATCCCATCCTGGGGACCTGAAGCCACAGACTTCAGGGCACACTCAAGATCCAAACCCTAGCACTACCGGGATGTTGATTGTCTCACGCCTCTCCTCCTCTACTACCATATGAACCCTGTGAGGGTCGGGGTTTTATGCCCCCGTGCTGGCATGGAGCCAGGGTCTCCCACCTGCTGCCTTGAGAATGCTAGTCAAGCACTGTACCACAGAGCCCCAGCCCCAGCTCAAGCGCAGAGATGTCTGCTCCGGTCACCGTTGTCTCCCAACATCTGTAAGAGGACGAGAATCTTCAGGTGAGGGGTTGGTGAGCAGATGAAAGCATGCTGGCCACGTGAGGGATATTACGTGATGGTAATTTATGTGCCTGTGTTAGCTTGGGTGAGGTCAATGTGCTCATAGAGTGGGTGAGAGGCCTCCCGGGGGGCTGGGGTCCTTGACCTTCTAGGCCAGGAACGCCAATGAGCTAAAGTGGATGAGAAATGAGCTGGTTTGTAATCCAGGCCGGCCTGAGCACTTCTTCAGTGCTCAACAGCTCGCTCTGGTGACTCGGGGTCAGTGTCGGAGTTACATGGGTTCTGGAAACCATCTGACCTCATTGGCCTCAGCACTTCACCAAGAAAGGTGAACATGAGGACAGGGGAGTCTGGAGCTATTCTATCCTCCTCACCTGGCGCAGAGGGGTTGGACATGGCGAGCCTGGTCTCTCTAACACTGGCTCTCATTTCTTCCTGGCTGCTGCAGGACGGTTCCCCAGGAAGCAGGGTGAGGTGAAGCTTAGTAAACAGGCTGTTTATTACACAGCCCATGGGGTCCACCCTTGTGAAAGGGAGGAGGAGGAAATGGATGGGCAGAGGGAGAACTGTTACGCAAACCTCAGCTGACCCCACAGGGAGCTCCAGATCAGAGTGTCTTGCATGTGGGCCAAAATGGACCAGTCATTGGATGTGAGGCCACCTGTTGACCACAACTCCTAGCAGCAGGATGACAAGTGGTTTTTTAAAGAGAGGTTGGGGCAGGGCATCCCCTTTCTTACTCACAGCATTGGCCAGCACCCCTTCCACAGAAGAATCTTCTTTTAAAATTTTATTTTCATTTTGAGATATATTAAAACTGCTCCCAAAAGTTTTTACTGTTACTGTTTTTGCGAAGCTGGGAATGGAACCCAGGGCCTGTGCATGATAGGCAAGTGCTCTGTCACTGAGCCACATCCAGCACCACCAAAGGTTTTTAAATGCCTCCAACTTGTTATGTAGCCCAGGCTAGCTTCAAACTCATGATCTTCCTGCCTCAGCCTCCTGAGTACCGGGATTATAGATGACCACATCCAACTACAAAAGATATTTTCAATACCCAGCACACACACCCAAAGACACTGCATTACAAAAGAAACCAATTACATTTACATTCAAGTGTCAAAATAACAACACATTTTGATATATTCTTTAATAAACCATTAGATAGCAAGATCTACTGGTGGCCCAATAACTGCTATAATGTTGAAGTGAAGGTGAGTGTAAACAGTCTTTAGAGAAATCTGCAATTGCTGTACCTGGCAGGTTGTCCATTGGTTCAATTTGTGACTAAGTCACAAGTATTGCTAATTCTATCGTGTTTGTTGCTTACCTCCTGGTTGAAGGAAAGGCTGAGGTTCATTTATTTATTTATTTTGTGGTCCTGGGGTTTGAACTCAGGGCCTCACACTTGCTAGGCAGGCGCTCCACCACTTGAGCCCCTCCACCAGCCCTGTTTTGTGGTATGTGTGTGTGTGTTGGGTATTTTTGAGATAGGGTCTTGAGAACTATTTGCCAGGGCTGGCTTCCAACAATGATCCTCCTGATCTCTGCCTCCTGAGTAGCCAGGATTACAGGCGTGAGGCACCTGCTCCTGGCTACCTACATTTAGAGGTTGGAGAAAGATGTGCTCTCTTCCCATCCAAGTTTCAGGGACACAGAGGAGTCCCGTGTCCCACCTTTCCCACACTGCCACCCTCCCTGAGGTATTGGAAGTCTGGAAAAATAGACTTGGTCAGGCTGCAGCCTTTCCCCACCCCCATTTCTCCCTGTCCTTCCCTAGGCTCAAGCCGCCTCAGCCTGCTGTGCCCTGGACTATTAGTCAAAGTGGTGACCTTGACCCTGGCCTGGGCCCTGCAAATGAATGGGCCTGACCTGCAGTGACCTGCTGTGATCAGTCATGCCACAACCCTCTTAGACAATGCTGGGCCAGCACAGTGCCCAGGCATAAAAAGGCAGGGCCAGAGAGACCGCCACCAGTCGTGGACCCGGGACCCAGAGTGACCACACCATGGCCGGTCCCAGTCTCGCCTGCTGCCTGCTCGGCCTCCTGGCCCTGACCTCCGCCTGCTACATCCAGAACTGCCCCTTGGGCGGCAAGAGGGCTGCGCTGGACCTCGACGTTCGCAAGGTGAGCGCCCGATCCTCATCCCCAGGTGCTTGGGGAGGAACGAGGGTACCCCACCCACCCACAGAGGCCTCCCCCGGCCTCGCCTGGGAACCTGAGAAGTTGGTAGATGGCGATTCCCGCCCTTGACCGCTGAGGCCAAGCCGGCGCCCCAGCACATGCAACCTGGCGGTCCGGCCCGCAACCCCGGCCCGTGCACCCCGCCGACCTCGCGGGGTCCCCCACCGCCCCTCCCGCCTCTCTCCCGCTCACCCGCCCGTCCCGCCCCCCAGTGCCTCCCCTGCGGCCCCGGGGGCAAAGGGCGCTGCTTCGGGCCCAGCATCTGCTGCGGGGACGAGCTGGGCTGCTTCGTGGGCACCGCCGAGGCGCTGCGCTGCCAGGAGGAGAACTACCTGCCGTCGCCCTGCCAGTCGGGCCAGAAGCCGTGCGGGAGCGGCGGCCGCTGCGCCGCCCGCGGCATCTGCTGCAGCCCGGGTGAGCGGGGCGAAGCCGCGCGGGGACCGTCGGGCGGGCCGGGGTCGCGGCCCCCACACGCTGACTCGCACCCCTCTTTGCAGACGGCTGCCGCACCGACCCCGCCTGCGACCCCGAGGCCGCCTTCTCAGAGCGCTGATCTGAGCGCGCACTCACCCGCCCCCGCCCCCGACCGCCACCCCAGAAGTCATGAAGTGAAATAAAGCAGATTTTCCCTCCAACCTGACTCGCGTCTCAGTGTCGGAAATGGGAGGGAGGGCGTGGAAGGAGGTGGAAGATCACTCCTGGCTGGGCCCGTGACAGTTCAGGGCGGGAGTGTCCCAGCCAGGTGCCCAAGGGGACCGACGGTACTGCCACCATCCCTAGGGAATGAAGGAGAGACATGGAGACAGCCCCAACTTCCCACTTCTGACAGGGGCTGGGGCCTGCAGCAGGCTGATTTAAAAGCTTAAGAGGAATTTTTTTCTCTTTTCTTTCCTTTCTTT
This sequence comes from Castor canadensis, assembly GCF_047511655.1. Taxonomy (NCBI): domain Eukaryota; kingdom Metazoa; phylum Chordata; class Mammalia; order Rodentia; family Castoridae; genus Castor; species Castor canadensis. The sequence goes on along the minus strand of NC_133390.1, from coordinate 153,172,549 downwards.
CCCTCCTCCTCTTCCCCTGCTCCTCCTTCTCTCGCTCCCTCTTCTCCCCTCCCCCTCCTCCTCCTCTCTTCCCCACCTTGAGTCACATCCCCAGTTCTTTTTTGGTTTGGTAAACTGTGACTACAGGCCCTATCACAGTCCCAAGAGGAACTTTGAAAAGTCCGAATGAGCTGGGCACTGGTGGCTCACACCTGTAATCCTAACTACCCAGGAGGCAGAGATCAGGAGGATCATGGTTCCAAGCCAGCCCAGGCAAATAGTTCGGAGACCCTAGTTCAATTCCCAGTACCCCCGTCCCCCCGCCCCCCAAAAAAGTCCAGAGTGACAAGGGAGGGTGGCAGAGTGATTCAAGTGGTAGAGTGCCTGCCTAGCAGCCTGACACCCTGAGTTCAAACCCCAGTACTGCAAACAAAAAGCAAAATGACAAGGGAGGGGAGAAGCAGAAGCAGACACAGACAGGATTACCAGGGGACAGGGTGAAGAGGAAGCTGGCAGTGGAGACCAAATGACTTCCTGACTCATGGAGGAGGCTTGAGCCACACCTTGGAGGCTGAGGGAGCAAAGCCGCCCTGGAAGGAGGGAAACTGGAGGTGGGGGCAGCTGAAAGAGCCTCATGTTTCCCAGGAGCTAGACTCTCAGTCAGCCCCAAGGAGGCCTCTGGCACTCTCAGATGGGGAAACTGAGCACAGACAGGACTCTTTTCCTGCTGTTAACAGCTCTGAATCTGAGCCCAGCAGCTCTGTGTGGTAACAAAACCTGTCAGAGCTAGGCATCCTCAGAGAGGATGTGGAGTCCTGAGATTCTAGCTGCAGAAATTATCCCAAGGGTAAGAGCAAACAGAATCCCACAGGATCCTTCTGCTCCTCTATTGTGAGATCAAAGCCCTTTGAGGAATTACATAAAAGCCTCTTCCCTCATCCCCAGAGCCTGCCTCAATCACCTGTCCATGTGACTGAGCCACAGGTTCAGAAGGTCCATGTCCACACCCCACTCCAAAAAAAACTGGGGCACATCGTTAGTTGTCTGTTAAAAATAAAACATGCCAGGCTGGGTGTGTAGTTCAGTGGCAGAGTGCCTCCCTAGCATGCATGGGACATGGGTTCAATGCCTAGCACCTCAAAAAAAAAAAAAGTGGGGAGAAAAAAAGCCAGTAAACAAAAAATGGAGCAAGCTATATGAGTGAAATATGAAACAAAGAAAGACAGGACGCAAATATTGATACTGGACAAACATAACCAAGGGAAAAAATATCAGGGACAATTGCATACAAGCAAAAAGAACATAGAAAGATATGATAATGAGCCTAGCACCCGTGGTTCCTGCCTGTAATCCTAGCTACTCAGGAGGCAGAGATCAGGAGGATCCTGGTTTAAAGCAAGTCTGGCAAATAGTTCAGGAGATCCTATCTCGAAAAAAACTCATCACAAAAAGGGCTGGTGGAGTGGCTCAAACTGTAAGAGTATCTGCCTGAGTTCAAACCCCAGTGCTGCCAAAAAAATTTATATATACATACATATATATGTTATATATGTGTATATATATGATAATGAACCCATGTATATCTAACAATGTCCTAAAATCTGTATAAAGCAATAAGTAACAAAGGATGAAGCCAGGGTCTCACCCGTGCTAGGCAAGTGCTCTTTACAACTGAGCTGCATCCTCAGCCCTAGTCAACAGTTTCTTTGGAGAGTTTCAATGCATCCTCTCAAACAGATCAAATAGATGAAATGAGCAAAGATGTATAAGATTTTAAGAACACCATTGATAACTGAACCAATACATACCTAGAAAACATTACACCCTAAAATTAGAAAATGTGTGATTTTGGAGGTGCCCATATGCAACATTCACAAAAATGCATTTGCCATAAAAGAAGGCAATTTTAAGGAATCAACATTATGCTGATTATATTCTCTCACCTCGATGCACAAAATTAAAGATATTCAGAAGACTGGTTAAAGAAAATCCTCATGCATCTGCATTCTAAATACCTATTACAAAATAACCCTGGGGTTAGTGCAGTAGTCATCAAGAAATTACCAGACGTTTAGAACAAGGGAGGGCAACATCCAAGGTCAAAGGATGAAGGCAGGATGTTGGGGGAATGTGTAGCTATAGGTAAGTAACAGAAAACAAAAAGCACTCGTTTCCTTTTCTACTGAGGATGCATGGTGGCCTCTACCACTGAGCTGTACCTATAGTCTGTTTGGGGTTTGCTGTTTATTTTGGTTTTGGTTTTTGAGATAAAGCCTCACCATGTAGCCCAGGCTGGCCTTGAACTCAAGATTCTCCTGCCTCAAATTCCCCAATGCTGGAGTTGCAGCTCCTTTATTTTTTAGTGAGCTTTTTTTTTTTTTTTTTTGTGGTACTGGGTGTTGAACTGGGGGTCTCATGCTAATGAGCTAAATATTGAACTTGAGAACTGTGAAAGATCAACAGAGAAATCCCAAAAATACATGAAGGAGAAAAAACAAAATAATAAGTTAAATTAAAATGAACAAAAGGGCTAGGGGAGCTGGGAGTGGTGGTGCATGCTTGTAACATCAGCATTCTGAAGGCTGAGATAGGAGGATTGTGAGTTTGAGGCCATTCTGAGTTATGTAATAAAACCCTGTCTCAAAAACAAAACCAAAATCAAAACAAGGGGTGGGGGATTTAAGCCTGTAATCCTAGCTACTTGGGAGGCTGAGATCAAGCCAGCTCAGGCAAATAGTTTGCAAGATCCCATATCCAAAATAACCAAATGGCCAGGCCCAGTGGGTCACACTTATAATCCTAGCTACTCAGGAGGCAGGGATCAGGAGGAACATGGTTCAAAGCCAGCTCCAGCAAATAGTTCTTGAGACCATTCTTGAAAATACACAACATAAAACAGGGCTGGTAGAATGGCTCCAGTGGTAGAGTGCCTGCCTAGCAAGTGTGAGGCCCTCAGTTCAAGTCCTAGTACCACAAATAAATAAATAAATAAATAACCAGAGTAAAATGGACTGAACCCACATATCAAGCAATAGAGCAACTTCTTTGCAAGTGCAATACCCTGAGTGCAAACAGTCCCACCAAAAAAAGTGAGGGGGGGGAGCATGTCTACGAGTATAACTCAGTGGGCAGGATATATGCATGAGGTCCTGGGTGTGATCCCCAGCATCAAAAAAAAGAAAAGCTTTCTGTCCATGGACGCGGCCGAGGAAGCATCGCTTAAGTCTCTCTTCCCACTGCCGTTATGTCTAAGTCGGAGTCTCCTAAAGAGCCCGAACGACTGCGGAAGCTCTTCATCGGAGGGCTGAGCTTTGAAACGACCGATGAGAGTCTGAGGAGCCATTTTGAGCAATGGGGAACCCTCACGGACTGTGTGGTAATGAGAGATCCAAACACCAAGCGCTCCCAGGGGCTTTGGATTTGTCACTTATGCCACTGTGGAGGAGGTGGATGCAGCTATGAATGCAAGGCCACATAAGGTGGATAGAAGAGTTGTGGAACCAAAAAGAGCCGTCTCAAGAGAAGATTCTCAAAGACCGGGTGCCCACTTAACTGTGAAAAAGATTTTTGTTGGTGGCATTAAAGAAGACACTGAAGAACATCACCTGAGAGATTATTTTGAACAGTATGGAAAAATCGAAGTGATAGAAATCATGACAGACTGAGGCAGTGGAAAGAAAAGGGGCTTTGCTTTTGTCACCTTTGCTGACCATGATTCTGTGGATAAGATGGTCATTCAGAAACACCATACTGCGAAGTAAGGAAAGCCCTGTCGAAACAAGAGATGGCTAGTGCTTCATCTAGCTAAAGAGGTTGAAGTGGTTCTGGAAACTTTGGTGGTGGTCGTGGAGGTGGATTTGGTGGCAATGACAATTTTGGTCGGGTTGGAAACTTCAGTGGTCGAGGTGGCTTTGGTGGTAGCCGTGGTGGTGGTGGATATGGTGGCAGTGGGGATGGCTACAATGGATTTGGTAATGATGGTGGTTATGGAGGAGGCAGCCCTGGTTACTCTGGAGGAAGCAGAGGCTATGGAAGTGGTGGACAGGGTTATGGAAACCAGGGCAGTGGCTATGGCGGGAGTGGCAGCTATGACAGCTATAACAACAGAGGAGGCGGAGGCGGCTTTGGTGGTGGTAGTGGAAGCAATTTTGGAGGTGGTGGAAGCTACAATGACTTTGGCAATTACAACAATCAATCTTCAAATTTTGGACCCATGAAGGGAGGAAACTTTGGAGGCCGAAGCTCTGGCCCTTATGGTGGTGGAGGCCAATACTTTGTTAAACCACGAAACCAAGGTGGCTACGGTGGTTCCAGCAGCAGCAGTAGCTATGGCAGCGGCAGAAGGTTTTAATTGACAGAAAACAAAGCTTAGCAGGAGAGGAGAGCCAGAGAAGTGACAGGGAAGCTACAGGTTACAACAGATTTGTGAACTCAGCCAAGCACAGTGGTGGCAGGGCCTAGCTGCTACAAAGAAGACATGTTTTAGACAATACTCATGTGTATGGGCAAAAAACTCAAGGACTATATTTGTGACTAATTGTATAACAGATTATTTTAGTTTCTGTTCTGTGGAAAGTGTAAAGCATTCCAACAAAGGGTTTTAATGTAGACTTTTTTTTTTTTGCACCCATGCTGTTGATTGCTAAATGTAATAGTCTGATCATGACGCTGAATAAATGTGTCTTTTTTTTAAAAAAAGAAAAAAAAGAAAACATCAAGGGGCTGGCGGAGTGGCTCAAGTGTTAGAGTGCCTGCCTAGCAAGCGTGAGGCTCTCAGTTCAAACCACAGTACTGGCAAAAAGATCAATAATGGAGACTGGTAAAACAAAAAGCTATTTTATATAAAAATATTGAGGCAACAGACCTACCTTTGTTGAGTTTTGTCAGGATTTTGTTTTGTTTTGTGTTGTTTCTTTGTGGCAGTACTGAGCTTTGAACTCTGGGTCTCACAGTTGCTAGGCAGGCATTCTACCACTTGAACCACTCCTCCAGCCCTTTTTTGTGATGAACTTTTCGAAGATTGGTGGGGAGGGTTGGGGAGGGGCGGGTCTCATGAACTATTTGACCAGGGATGGCTTTGAACCATGATCCCTCCTGATCTCTGTCTCCTGAGTAGCTAGGATTACAGGCATGAGCCACCAGCACCCAGTGTTTTTTGTTTGTTTGTTTGTTTTGTGGCACTGGGGTTTGAACTCAGGGCCTCACACTTGCTGGGCAGAGCCACTCCACCAGCCCTTTTTGTTGGGTTTTTTTCCAGATAGAGTCTTGCCAACTATCTGCCTGGGCTGGATTTGAACCATCATCCTCCTGATCTCTGCCTCCTGAGTAGCTAGGATTACAGGCATGAGCCACCATCACCCAGCTTCATCAGGAAAAATTTTTAAAAAGAGGTGTTGCTGATGTTTCCATCTTATGAAACAACAGGTGTGGAGGCCTAGACACTTCACTTTGACATGTCACCAGTTTGTGGCAGCCCTTTTGTCCCTGAAGAGGCTGAGCTCAGGGCAAAGAGCTTCCTGTGAGTACTGGACTTTTCCCCTAAATGGCTCAGTAGCTGGGCCAGGGAACTCCAGGAGACAAAGTATAGAAGGATGTCCAGCACAGCATAAGCTGGGGGTGGGCAGACTACTTCCCAGAGGAGGGTGCCTGACTGTTCTGAAGACAGGTGGGGGGGAAAAGGGGTCTCGGAGGCTCTACCTGGGAAGAGAAGGGCTCTGAATCTCATTCTCAAACTGGTCCAAGCCCACACACCAGCCCTTGGTATTGGATCCAGTGCAGCCAAGCTGCCTGCCTCTTTCCCCTCTGTCAGGAAAGTTTAATAGATTCCAGTGAGGTCTGGTCCTACCCAGGATCTACCCAACCTGGGGGCAGGCCCTCAGTGGACCATGGCAGGGAGCTATGGCAGGGAGAGGAACCCTCCTAGTCCCCACCCCACCTGGCTAGACCCACCGGTCACTCTGGGCACTGCCACTGCAGAGGCTGCATGACCAGGTCAAGGGTGAGAGAACAAAGGGAGCTCTAAGGAGACAGGAAGAGAGCCTGAGCTGGCTGTGGTGCCTGGACTCTGTCCAGAGCTGACTGGGCTCTACCCTCAGCCTGGGTGGTGGGGTCAGCTCTCAGAATGACATCTCTTTGCCTGCACTCCCTTCTGGTCTGGGTCTACAGAGGATCACAAAAGTGATGCGGCCTCTTGTGGCCCCAAGAACTGGAGCAAGGCAGCCAAGGAAAGGACACGAGAGCAGAGGGTCAAAGAGAGAAGATGGAAGGTAGGCAGGGGGTTCTGTGATAGAGAAGGCAAAGGAAGGGTGGAGGGGCCCAGAAGAGAAACCAGGGAAGGCCAAGGGGCTGGAAGGGCCAAGAAGAGAGAGGAGGTGAGGGGAGGGGACAGACCAGGATAGAAGGGCAGGGGTCAAGTGCTGGTAACACCTTTGCCCTAAAGTTGCATGTAAGGAGCAGGAGGTCTTGAGCCTCGGAGCCAGTGTGAGTGTGCGCACCCATGTGGCTGTCTATCACTGTGTCTGTCATCACATCCGTTGTGTGAGTTTCTCTGCGCGCATGTCTCAGTTCTTTTTTCTTCCCTCCCTTTCCTCCTTCCTTCTTTCCCTCTCTTCTTCCCTCCTTCCCTCCTTCTCTTCCTTCCTTCTCTTTTTTTTTGCAGTGCTGGGGATGGAACCCAGGGCCTCCTGTATGCTAGGCAAGCAATTCTACCTCCAGACTATCTTGTCTGTCTTTCTGAGTGTGTGGGGGGGAGGGGTTGTGTGGAGCTGTGACTGTAGGGGGCTTGCCTCTCTGCTCTCTGTGGGGGTGTGCCTTCCACACTGCATACTGATTGAGGGTTCTAATGGTGGGGGAATCTGGATACATAGCAAGTAGTGTTTTCTCTGATTTATTTGGGGGGCATTGATGTCCCCTGACACCTCCCCCCCGACAATCTTGGATGAAATAGACATCACATTGGGAATCAGGGACCTGGGTGGGTCCTTTACACTGTGCTTCAGTTTCATGGGATAGAAACGGGGACCGAATGGTCATCACTGACCGTGTCCCCCTCTTCCTTCTCCATCACTCTCAATACCTGTGTCTCCCTCCATCCTCTACCTCTGTCTCTCTTGTTAACCAACGTCTTTCCCCTCTCTGCTTTTATTTCTCTCTCTCAGCCAGAGAATCCCACTCCATCCAGAGCCACCTCAGTCTCTGGCCTTTTTCTATTCTTGGTTTTAACTATGCCTCTGCTGGTCCTGGGACCCCTTTCCCTATAGGCTTTGCCTCTTTGCGGTGGATCTGCCCACAGCTTCACGTGCGGGTACTGTCCAGGGAGGGGGTCCGCGCCCCGTTCTCTTTCTCTCCCCTCCACAACCCCAGTGACAAAACAGACACTTTGCATTTACAAAGGTTTATTTTCCGTGCTGCAGGGGCGGGGGTGGAGATCGCGGGAGGGGGGGACGGGGCGGCTCAGAAGACCCCGGGCTCGGCGGGCTCGGCGGGCTCGGGCGCCCCGGCCAACTGCACCAGGCGCAGCAGCAGGGCCCCGGTGGCTCCGTCCAGCTGCGTGACATTGCTCCGGTCGCTGGCGCGGGCGCGGCGGTGAAAGCCCTCGCGGCACTCGGGCTCGGTCACGCAGCTCTCTGAGGAAGGGAAGGTATGAGCGCGGGCGCCCTGGGTGGGCGCAGGCCCGCGGGATCCCACCGCCCGCACGTCCCCAGGTGCGCACCGTCGCTGCAGCAGATGCCGCGGGCGGCGCAGCGGCCGCCGCTCCCGCACGGCTTCTGGCCCGACTGGCAGGGCGACGGCAGGTAGTTCTCCTCCTGGCAGCGCAGCGCCTCGGCGGTGCCCACGAAGCAGCCCAGCTCGTCCCCGCAGCAGATGCTGGGCCCGAAGCAGCGCCCTTTGCCCCCGGGGCCGCAGGGGAGGCACTGGGGGGCGGGACGGGAGGGGTGAGCAGGAGAGAGGCGGGAGGGGCGGTGGGGGACGCCGCGAGGCCAGGGAGGGGGATGAGGTGCGCGGGCCGCGGGTGCAGGTGGGACCGAGGGCTGCAGGTGCTGGGGCGCTGTCTTGGCCTCAGCGGTCAAGGGCGGGAATGGAAGACCACTAAACTCCTTGGCTTTCAGGTGACTGAGATCTGGTAGTAGATCTCAACATCCTCACCTTCAGTTGGGCGACAGCACGGGGGGCCTTTCCTCTTCAGCCCTGAGGCGTCGCAGCGTGTCCCCCTCTCTCAGTGGCCCGTCTCACCTTCATTCAGACTGTCCTCCCATGACTCAAGCCCGTCTTCCCGCCACCCTGTCCCATTGCAGAGGCAGCCCATCCAAAGCACACCCAGTCCCTTCCTCCTATTTTCTGGCTTCCTTCCTGATCCCCTTAAGACAGTTTCCCTGGCTACTGCCTTCCAGGCAGGTAGCAGGGGCCTGCGCCCTAAGGGAGGCCTACACACCTGGTGCCCCAAGCCTGGGATGGAGCCATGCAGAGAGAAGGCAGGCTGCGGGGGCTGCCCGCCTGCCCACGCCTGCTTGTTCAACTTATTAAAATTGAGCCATCCACAGGTGGCTCAATTTTAAGACCAGATTTTCTTTAGCTCTGTCAGAACCAGAATAAAAGGGAAGCGGCTGGCCATGTAGCACAAGAAAACTGGGCTAGGTACCCAGCAGAACTTCCTTATAGGATATTTGGGTAGCACACCCTGCTCAGGCCAGCTCAGAGCAATAGCCACCCTGTGTTGGGGGGTGGCTGCTTGTGGCTAGGGGAGGCTGGGGCTGGATGGGGGTGGCCTCAAATTCTGGGTAGAAAAGAGCTTTCAATACATCAGCCAGTCTCCATGAGAGGATCCCACAGGCTCAGAGGAAGCCTCACCACCTAGTTCTACCTGCTCCAGCCCCAAGCCCAGAGATGGAGAAACATCTCTCACTCCTGCACATCCTGTCTAGACAGGAACAGTACCCAGAAGCCCCCTCTGCCCCTCATGCCTGCCTAGCAACCTGGTCCCTCTCACCCACCCTGATGGTCCTTCTGCCCAGCTGTGCCTCCTCTTTCTAGGCACCTCCTAAAGGCTACCTTCTCCCATGACTCTTCTGTTTCCTAGCCCTTGCCCTGTGGAGCCAGACCTGAGGCACTACCCGCTCCCAGCAGCCCTAAGATGGGCCACATTGGTACCTGTCTCAGCTCCATGTCAGGCATGGCCCTCTTGCCGCCCCTTGGGCAGTTCTGGAAGTAGCAAGCAGAGGTGAAGGCCAGGAGGCCGAGGAAGCAGGCAGGCAGCATGGTGTCGGGCATCCTGGCGCACGCAGGTGGGCACTGTTTGCAGCGCTGCTTGGCTGGCTCTGTGCTGCTGCCTTCGCTGGCTGCCTATTTATATCCACAGGTGTTCCCTCAGAGGCGATGTAGCTACCAACCCCCTCCCCAGTTGCTCCCCAGGAGCCCCTGGCCTCCAGGTCCCAAGCTGTCAGCAGTGATTCAGGCGTCTGGGGACACACGTGGGCCTGTCTGTGCAGAGGATGGTGGAGGAGGAGGGGGGCAGGCCACAGGGCTGTCATTGGCAGTAGTGTGACAGAAGCTGCTGCAACTGTGACTGCGGGGCTCTGGATTCCAGGAGAGGGACAAACTGAGGGTCACCTGGAGACCATGTCTGAGCATTCTAGCTGCCCAGGAGAGGCTGGGGGTCAACAGACCCATTTGCCTGACACTGACACGACCCCTTGAGAGGGGACAAGATGGGCCTAAGGTGTGTTAGGGGAATGGTTAGGTCCTGGCTTAGGAGGGGTGGTGCAGGGGACAGCCAGGTTAGCCCTACAATAGAACAAACGACCAGGAATGACCTCCCACACCCCACCCTGTACCCACCACCTCTGTGTGTGTAGATAGGACAGGGCTTTGGAAAGGGACTTCCACCCTGCAGCCTCATGGGCAAGGCAGCCACCATCATGGAGTCGAAGGAGACAGAACTACAGGGTGGTTCCCTTAGGGGTGCAGCAGGCTTTGGTGGAAGCCCAGGATGCTCCCACCCCATGCATGCCTCTGTAGAGCAGGGCTTGAGACTAGGGGCCTTGGGGACAGCTTTGCGAAACCCCCCCAATCCAGGAACATGGGTTGGGGCGCTACTGTGGAGAAAAGAACTCCAGGTCCAGTAAAGTTCAAAGCTGAAGAGAGAGGCCCATGGAACCTGACAGCCACTTGTCAATTCCTGTCCACTCCCAGGCCCTAGGCAGGTACATCTCAGGCTTGGGGTGAGAGTAGCAGCTGGGGGTCCTGAGCCTGAGGGAGGCAGGAGCCACAGCTAAATTTACCCAGCCTGAGAAAGCAGTCTGAAAGTCTTAAAAGGGCTCAGCCTCCTTTCCCAACAGAGTGGTCTAGCTGGGGCTGGCAGAGTGCCTCAAGTGGTAAAGCTCCTGCCTAGCAATTGTGAGATCCTGAGTTCAAATCTCCCAATACTGCCGAAAAAAACAACAAACAAATCACCCAACAGAATGATCTGGTCTTGGACCCAGGCTGGCCATCACACATCTCAGGCTGTGTACAGCTCCCAGCTCTCCCAGTCCCTCCATGCTCTTAGCTGCCTCTCCAGGGGGAGTCAGAGGGACTTCAAAAACCTCCAAGTGACACAGTGGCTTCCTCCCCAGCAAGTGCAGTGAAGGAAGAGGTCTTCTGCACTCAGGACTTGATGCTAGACTTTTCAGGAATGACTCATTAAGGACTTGAGGCAATGCTGAGCATCCATTGTCTCAGGGATGCCAGAGCCCAGTGCCCTCTGTTGCTTAGAGATTTCTGAGTTAAGCAGATCACCGGACCTCTGTGCCCTACCTTCCTCCACTGTAAGAAGGAATAGTGGCCATTGTGTTGGGCTGTTGGAAACAGTGAAAAAATTAATGTGCAAAAGCTTTAGGAAAGTGTTTGTACCATCATGAAGTTAATTACTAGTAATATTGCATTATTATTATTATCATTATTACTTTTTTTTTTTTGGCAATACTGGAGTTTGAACTCAGGGACTTATGCCTGTTAGGCAGACACTCTATCACTTGAGCCATGTCCCCAGCCCTTGTTGCTTTAAATATTTTTGCAGTAGGGTCTTGCGATTTTTATGCCCAGGCCAGCCTGGATCAAGATCCTCATATTTGTGCTTCCCGCATAGCTGGAATGATAGGCACACACCACCACAACCCCCAGTTTTTATTGATTGAGATAGTGGTCTCAAGAACTTTTTACTCAGGCTGGCCTTGAACCAACTCTCAAGAAGCTAGGATTACAGGTGTTAGCCACTGTGCTGGGCTCTTTTTTCTTTTCTTTTTTTTTTTTTTTTTTGCAGGGGTGGGGGAAGGGGAGCTGCTGTACTGGAATTTGAACTCAGGGCTTTGAACTTGCTAGGCAAATGCTTTACTATTTGAGCCATGCCCCCAGCCCGTAGTATTGCATTATTATTATTATTATTTTGTGGTGCTGGGGTCTGAACTCAGGGCCTGCACCTTGAGCCACTCCACAAGCCCTTTTGCGTGGTGCCTTTTTTTTTTTTTTTTTTGAGATAGGGTCTGGAAGACTATTTGTCCTGACTTCGATCAGCGATCCTCCTGATCTCTGCCTCCTGAGTAGCTAGGATTACTAGGATTACAGGTGTAAACCACTGGCGCCCAGCAGTATTGCATTATTAATGTCTTAAAAGCTGAAAAGAGCCAGGTGCTGGTGGCTCACACCTATAATCCTAGCTACTCAGGAGGCAGAGATCAGGACCATCACAGTAGAAAGCCAGCCCCAGGCAAATAGTTGGAAAGAACCTATCTCGAAAAAAACCCATCACACTACAAAAAAAAAGGGCTAGCAGAGTGGCTCAAGTGGTAAAACAGCACCAACCTAGCAAGCAGGAAGCCCTGAGTTCAAACACCAGTATCACCAATAAAAAAAAGCTAATCAAATAAAATAAAGTACCCAACACAAAAAGGGCTAGCAGAGTGGCTAAAATGGTAGAGTGTCTACCTAGCAAGCATGAGGCCCTGAGTCCAAACCCCAGTATCATCAATTTAAGAAAGCTGAAGAGATTATTATTATGATAAAAGGTCTTATCACCATGTGGTTCAAGGCTGGCCTTGAACTCTCAATCCTCCCGCCTCACTGCCTCTGAAGGGCTGGGTTGGGATTATAGGCATGCACCACTTCAAGAGCTGAAGAGATTTTTCCGGAGACAACAGCTTCCTGAGTTGGGTCAGGAAGACCTTTTCATTCCACTTGTAGCTGGAATCAAGCTTGGCTGGAAAGTTTTGCCCTACTCAGGCTTTGTGGGTTGTGAGGCAAACAGAGGGCTGTTCAGTGGCCTTGTCCCACACCTTTCCTCCCTGTATTCAAGTTTGAGTTACTGTCTGAAAACCAGTGGAGCCAGACTGACTGAAGGGCACAAGCTTGGGAACAGGCCAGGACCCTCAAATCCCGACCAGCCATGTCTACAGGTTCATCATTCTAAAATCTGCTTCCACACAACGCCCTTTGAAGACCCCACGCTCCACCTCTACACAGATGCCAGAGGACCCACTTCCCTCAATGCTCAGAGCCTTGCTTGTTGGGAAAAGTCTCCCAGCTGAGCTGCCTGGTTGCATTTCAAATATATCAGCTCACATGTCACATGGAGCTACCCCTCCGCCACACACACCACACCCCTTCTACACTTTTTCCCTTACAGGTTCTCTTTCTAAAATGAACTTTTCACGTTCTACCTCCTTACATTCCCTACAACTCAGCTTGTGGTTTTAATTCATGCATCATTAATAAAGGGAGGATTTGGTTTTTCAACCAGTCTTCCTCACCCCACAACATGTACTCCACTGTTTTATGTATACAAGAATGATTAGATCAATATTGCAAATTGCTTGTTTGTTTGGTTAGTTTTTTGGTTTTATTGTGTGTGTGTGTGTGTGTGTGTGTGTGGTGCTGGGGATCAAACCCAGCACTGAGGTATATCCCTAGCCCTGCAGTATTACAAGTTAAGTTGCAATTACACCCTTCTGAGCTAAGTCATACAGTATATAATACCCTTTCCATCACTGAATAACTTTCTGTGTTCCCTGGAGTTAGTGATTGTCTTGGTTTTTCATTTTTGGTTCATCATCCAGAAGTCAGCATTGACTCTTCAACTCCCTCCATTCAGGAACTCCTGTTATCAAGGTCACGTACTGCCTCTGTGCTGTCAAGTTTCAAGTTTGAGGGGGAGACCAGCAGCATTTAATGTGGTTGAGCCCCTGTCCTTTCTTATACTTCATTTGGCTCTGTTAACATTACATTTTCCTGGTTCTGCCCCACATTGGATGTTCTTTCTCAGTCTTCTTTTCTTGCTCCTCTTTGACCTGGAACATTCTAAGACCCAGTGCTGTCTCCCTCCTCTTCTCTTTTTAGCTGGTTTTATATATATTCTACATATCTGATCACTCCCAAGTTCATATCTTATTCTGGGCTTCTCTTCCAAGTGCCAGACTTGTGGTTACAACTACCCAATGACACCTCTCCTCGGATTCCCAATAGGCTTCGATAACTTCACATAGTCGAACTCTCTCTTTTTTTTCTTTTTGGTGCTGGAGGTACTAGGATTTGAACTTAGGGCTTCATGCTTGCTAAGCAGGCACTCTACCAGTCTGCCAGCCCTTTTTTGTGATGGGCTTTTTTCGAGATAGGGTCTTGAGAACTAGTTGCCTGGCCTCAAACCACGGTCTTCCTGATCACTAACTTCAGAGTAGCTAGGATTACAGACTGATCCACCAGTGCCCGGCTCATAAACATTCTTAACTTGCAAAAGTAACTCAAGTAAAAAGCAAATGAAGGAGGGGAAAAGGTTCGACAGTCTTTTCTATAATAAAACACTGTATAGTGCCAAGTTGGGTGGATTCACATCTAGAGGCTCATCTGTGGCTCCAGGTTCCAAAGCCCCGGCCTCCTGCGCTCTAGGGACAAATGTTTCTGCCCAGGGGTGAGGGGTGGGAGGTGCAGGGATCTCCCGGGCCTGTCTGCGTTCTTCCTCCCCAGAAGCAGTCAGAAGGAGCGGTAATTGCCTTGGGCCGGGAGGGGGGACCGGGAGTGAAAGTCACAAGGAAAAGGAAACTTCGAGGTCCCCAGGACACGACCAGGCGGAGGCCGGGGTCGGGCACAAATTGGGCTGCGCAGCGCGGGCGCACGGTGCCGCTCGCCCCGCCGGCCCTAACGAGGCGCTGTGCCCGGACTGCTAAGCGCGCCATGAGCGCGGCCCCGGGGACCGCGGGTCGGCGCCACCCGGAGCGGAGCGCGGCGCCCGGAATCACTTAGTGCCATCAGCCGGCGGCCGGGGGCGGGGGTGGGAGGGTGGTTTGGGGACCGAAGTTCCCTGGAAGGACGGGGCGGGGAGGGCACAGCTCCCAGGGTAAACACCTGTGCCAAGGTGTGCAGGAGCAGGACCTAAGCGCGCGCACGTATGTACGTGGGCATGGGGACAATCCTGTTGTGAGCCTCTTCCGCTCCTTGAATCGCCTGAAACCCCTTGAGGGGGGAGTATTTTTAGCCCTATTCATAGACAGGAAACTGAGGGACAGGGAGGTTGAGTCACTTGCCCAAGTTTACAAGGTAATAAACAGCTGCACGGGACGCAAGTCACTGGAGTCATTCCACTGCCTCAAGCCCGGACGGTGACTAAGCCAGGAGGACATAAGGACATTTAATTTACTTACTGATTTATTTATTTTTTTTTGCAGTGCTGGGGAGTGAACTCAGGGCCTACACCTTGAGCCACTCCACCAGTTCCTTTTTGTGAAGGGTTTTTTGAGATAGGGTCTCACAAACTATTTGCGCCAGACTAGGCGATCTTCCTGATCTCTGCCTCCTGAGTAGCTAGGATTACAGACAGAGCCACTGGTGCCCGGTGTGTATTTTATTTTTGTGGGCTTGAACCCAGAGCCTGGTGCATGCTGGGCAAGCCTTTACCACCCAGCTCACCCCAGCCCTTCTTAGGATGTTTTAATAAGGAATTCCTTAACTCCTAACAGCCAGTGTGTTGTGAATATTTTAATCCTACCTTGCTTTTAAGACCTGCCCAAACTCGTTATTTATAAAGCAGATTAAAACTCCACCTAACCTTCCCCTAACAAGTAGATATTCTGTATCTCCTAACAGAGAAGAGAAAGGAAACAAAGTGTCCAGATCATAACCATATCTGCAACCACAGACAGTGCTGACCTGCTCCAGTGGGAAGACTGTATGGAACTGGTAGACATCCCTGGGTTAAATTTAGAAAAATCTTCTCTCATTTTTAAGGCCTATGGATTAAGCAGAAAAAAAATGTATCACTAGGGATAATGCAGAACAGTTAACACTTACTGTGTGCTACAATACGGTCTTGACGCATGTATTATAAGCTACATGTATAATTATATCCTGAAGTATGTTTATCACCATTTTATTGATGTGAAACTGAGGTACAGACAGGTTAGACAAATTTCCTCAAGTGTCACAGCTAGCAAGGATTTAAATCTAGCATTCTGAGTCCAGCGTGGCTGGAAGGGATCACTGCCTGGAGTCTTAAGGTCTTTGACGATCTGTCAGTGTCCCCAGCCTGTGTCTGCTCAGTCACGTTCCTTTGTCTACAGGGCTTGGTGTGGGCCATATGCCCTTCCCTCAGGTGTGTAAATAAAGCTCCCTCAGCCTGCAGCCCATGGAAAAGGGCTAGAAAGAAAACCAGAGAGATATCACAAAGGGGAAATGGACGCTGTAGAACTATGTGCCACCCCATCCCCAAGTCCACGGAAAGCTTCTAAAATCAGTATCAAAATCCCATCCTTCCTGCCTCAATTCCTAACCCAGTGGAACCCTAGAAATGTTTTATTCCTGTTTCCTTGCCTGTCTGCTCACTAGACAGTGTTCCTTTCGTCAGTAAGCCCAATGGGCTCACACTGGGTCTTCAGGAAATGACCAGGCGTTGATCTGGCAACCCCCCACCAGCCTCACATTACTCCATGAGTGCTGGTTGCCCAGGGCCAGCTGTAAAGGAATGAATTACTAGCATGGGGACATTTTCAGCCTTTTCCTCCCCTCGCTGCTAAGCAATATATGACTTGGCCGTCCTTGCTCCCTCCTTCCTTCCCCAAGTCCCTGCTCTAGAATTTGTCTAGGACTTTGTAGGCGTACCAGTTACAGCTGCTGGCCAGTAAATCACTCCAAAATGCAGTGTATAAGACCACTACCATTTTTTTATGCACGTTGATTCTGAAGATCCGTAGCTCAAACAACACAGCAAGGGCACCTTTTATCTGCTTCAGAATGTCTGGGGTCTCCAATGGAGTGAGTGGCTAGTGGCTGGAACTATCTGGACACTTCTTCACTCATGTGCTGGGGCACCTAGGCTGGAGTGACCCAAAGGCTAGGACTGCTGACTTAAGTGCCTACTTCCTGTGGCCTGTGGGGTGGGGGGGAAGTGGGCTTCTCGCAACTTGGTGACCTCAGAATAATTGAATTCACTCTTGAAGGTTTTGAATGGTAGCTCAGGGTGTCCAGAGTGAATGTTCCAGAACACAAGGCAGAAGTGAGTGATATGACATCTTATGACAACCTTGAAAATCTCAGGGCCAGTTCTGCCACACTCTACAGTCCAAACAGCCATGAACTGTTTAAGGTCCAGAAAAGAAGCTGAGTTCCCCTTGGGCTGGTGAGGTGTGCCAGGTTAGGGGGAGTAATAACTTAAAATAATTACAGACCCAAACAATGTATGCACATGTGAATAAATGAATAATTAAGAAATAAAATAATTATAAAGGTAGGAAGTCAGAAGAAAGGGAGAAGACTAAGTTTGGGACAGATTGTCCCAAGGAGTGTTGAAAAGGGGGTGTGCAGCTGCAGAAGAGCATAAGGGAACAGCTGAAAGGTGGCTTTTAACTCAGGGTTGCAGCCCTGCAGCCTGCTCCAGCTCAGCTGCCCCCCAGCCTGCCCCCTGGTTTCTTGGTGGAGGAAACTTGGAGGACGGGCTGTTCTGATCATTTTCATCATCTCATTATACAAGGTCACAGCACTGAGGCCATCGCCCACATAAGCGTATGCCCTGGCATCTCATTTCCCCTCACGCTTATGCCCCATTCACCTCCTGAGTCCCGGGGGCCAGAGCTCCCTCAGCCTGAGCTCATCCTGTGGTAGGAGGGAGGAAGGCAGGTGAAAGGGGTTCTCTCTGGAGGCTCCAGGTTCCTGAGACAGGCTAATTGCTGGCTTCCTAATTAATGAACCATGGGGTTGCATTTCATCAGCTGAGTCAGAGTTGATGTTGGGCCCTGGACCCAAGGGGAAGATACCAAGAGTCAGGGAAGGGGCCTGGGAAGTGGAGGCCAGCCTGGGATGCTGTCATCCCCATCCTGATTTTCTGCCCCTCCCTTTTCAAGGACAGTTCTCTCCACCAGTTGAGAGGGTCTCAGCAGCCCCAGACTACCCTTCTTAACTCCTGGCATTTTTCTGGGACTATCCCTCAGTCTGTCTGTCCCTCATGCCTTCCTAGGCATGTAGTCTCAGGACCACATGGGACTCCTTTGGTACTGACTCACACACTTTCCCAATCACCCAGTTTCTCTGTCAGACTAGAACTCCTTCAGCCACAGGAGCCCATGTGAAGATGGCAAGCCCGCCCTCCAGGGCTGATATCCACTGCATCCAGCCACAGACTGAAGACTTTTCCCATGACCTCCTCTTTCAGTGTCTGCACATGACAGGTACTTTTCCATTCACATTCCAGCCAGCAGCTAGCTCTGCTGAGCCCTTAACTGGGGAAGCATCTATTTCGGTGCCTATAGGTATAGTAGTGGATTTTTGAAAGCTGGGGTGTGGCTGCTCGTGAAGTTGGTATTCATAGCTAGACTCTTTTTTATTTTATTTTATTTATTTTTATTTTTTTATTTTTAGGGGAGAGCGCGAACGCAGTCCCCCACTACCACAAATTATGCAGTCGAATTTCCCACATTTGGGGAAATCGCAGGGGTCAGCACATCTGGAGTGCAATGGATAAGCCTCGCCCTGGGAAAACCACCTTCGTGATCATGGTATCTCCCCTGCCAGGTAAGTATCATAGCTAGACTCTTGCTTTGCTTCCAGTTCTGCAAGGTAGATTTGGACCCAAGTGAAGAGGTTCCTGTAGCTCATGTGACCATAATCTCTCACCAGATCAGTGCTGGCAATGCCTGTGGAAGACCACCCAACTACAAAACCAGAGGTAGTAATAGTAGCCCCTCACATAACTGAACTTGTTTCCTCCTATCCTGAGATGTGTGGATTAGATAATATACATAAAATATTTAGCACAGAACCCAGGACCTTGTGCTCAATATGTAGAAACCTTATTCTTTCCTTCTGCAGTGCTGGGGATCAAACCCAGTGCCTCATGCATATTAGGCTACACCTCCAGCTCCCTTTTAAACTTTTGAATGCAAACATTTTATTTATTTTGGTTTTGGTGGGACTGGGGCTTGAACTCAGGGCTTTGTACTTGCAAAGCAGGTACTCTATCCCTTGAGCCACATCTCCAGTTCATTTTGGAGATAGGGTCTCCTGAACTTATTTGCCTGGGCTGGCCTTGAATCATGATCCTCCTGATCTCAGCTTCCCAAGTAGCTAGGATTACAGGCATGAGCCACCAGCACCTGGCAAAATGAAGCATTTATTTTTGGCGGGGCTGGGGTTTGAATCCAGGGTTCCATGCCTACAAAGCAGGTACTCTACCACTTGAGCCACACTTCTAGTCCTGAATGCAAACATTTTAAACATGCATGGTCTTCAAGGTCTCCATAACCTAAGACAGGCACTTGTGACTCACACCTATAATCTTAGCTACTCAGGAGGTCGAGATCAGGAGGGTCACGGTTCAAAGCCAGCCTGGCAAATAGTTCATGAGACCCTATCTCAAAAAAACCCATCATTTGTTCCTGGCTCATAAGTTAGATACAGCTGGCCCCTCTGCAGGAGGTGATATGGCTCCTTAGCTCCCCAAGGACCATTCCTAGTTGTCCCCAATGCTTGCTGGTAGGGCGGGATTCTTGCCATTTTTTTCTTTTCTTTTTTTTTTTTTTTGAGATGGGGTCTCACTCTGTTGCCCAGGCTGGCCTCAAACTTCTGGGCTCCTACAGGGGATCATCCGTGACCTGGGAGTTCAGTGTCTCCATTGACAGAGAACAAGGACAAGAGATCCTTGACCTAGGCCTACACCCCTTCAACAGGAAGTAGCTAATGATTGATGATGACTTCCCATACCCTAAAAGATTTTAGGGTCTGTAGTCCTTGCGTGAGGAAATGTTAGGTAGCAATTAGCCATGAGTGACGGATGAGGCAGAATAGATATATGATGATAATATGAACATATTATTTTAATAAATATTAAAAGGGCAAAAAAGAAAATTCCTGGGCTCAAATGATTCTTCTGTCTTGGCCTCCCTCCTAAGTATCCCATCACACCCCAACACATCTGCGTTCTTTCCCTATTTTTCCAGGGGATCCTTGGATTAGAACCCTAGAAGGTGGAGAGGCCAAAGGGTACATGCATATGTGACTTGGCTAGATATTGTCACATTCTCCTCCATAGAAGCTGTACCCTTTGTGTCCCTCAGCAGGGCATGACAGGGCCTGTTAATGTACAGCCTCACCAGATTGATTTTTGTCAATCTGATAAGCAAGAAATGACATGTCATGGTCCTTTTTATTTCATATTATGAGCAAGGTTGAGTATTTTATTTTTACATGTTTAAAAGCCACTTACAGGGCTGGTGGAATGGCTCAAATGGTAGAATGACTGCCTGGCATTCATGAGCATGAGGCACAGAATTTAAACCCCAATACCACAAAACAAAATAAAAACCACTTGTGGGACTGGAGGTGTAGTTCAAGTGGCAGAGTGTTTGCCTAGCATGCTCAAAGCCCTGGGTTCAATCCCCAATACTGAAAAAAGAAAAGACAAATTATAGAATCCTCTCGCCTTTATGAGTCTCTTATTTTTAGAAGATATGTATTATAGGTATTAACCACTGGAAGTTGCAAATACATTTTCCTAGCTTATAATTTGTTTTTACCTTGCTATATAATTTTTTTTTGGGTGGTCGTACTGGGGTTTGAACTCAGAACTGCATACTCGCTAGGCAGACACTCTACTTCTTGAGCCACTCTGCCAGAATTTAAAAAAAATTTTTTGTGGTACTGGAGTTTGAACTCAGGGCCTGCACATTGAGCCTCTCCACCAGCTTTTTTTTGTGTGTGTGTGAAGGTTTTTTGTTTTTTTTTTTGTATATGGTCTCATGAACTGTTTGCCCAGGCTGGCTTTGAACTGTGATCCTCCTGATCTCTGCCTCCTGAGTAGCTAGGATTACAGGCGTGAGCCACCGGCGCCCAGCCAGCAAAATTTTTTTAGTAATCAAATTTGTCAGTCTTTTCCTTGCCATATATGGCTTTTCAATCAGGGAGGAAGGTTCTTCTCACTTCTGGTTACATAAGAACTGCTCCTTCCCATGTTCCTCTCCTGGTGACTCCAGCATCACTTGCTGCTGAAAAGTCCATTTGTCCCAGTTCATGTATGACACACCCTTATAAATTTTCATATGCAGTTGGGCCTGCTTCTGGATTTTTAGTTCTGTTTTCTTAATGTCTGTCCTGTATTTGTTCTTCTCATTCCCAACCCACGCTATTCATTTTTGGTTTTTTGCGCAGTCCTGGGGATTGAACCAAGGGCATCACACATGCCAGGGAAGTGCTGTACTACTGAGCTACACCTCAGTCCCCAAACTGTCCTTTTTCAAGATTTTCCTGGTTGTTCTGGCTTTTTCCAAGTGAGATTTATAATGACCAAGACAAATGTCCATGGAATAACCTTAAGGGAAACAGAGCCACACACTATTGTATATATAAATAGACGTTTTCAGCTGAGCACGTAGCTTAGTGGTAGAACACATGCCTAGCATGTGTGAGGCCCTGAGTTTGTTCTCAAGCACCAAAAGTGGGGGGCGGGGGGAGGGATGGTGGAACATGCCTGTGATCCCAACTACATGGGAGGTAGAAGGATCTCTGTCCAAGGCCTACCTGAGAAAAATCACAAGACTCTATCTGAAAAACTAAAAGCAAAAAGACTGGGGCTATGTGGCTCAAGTGATAGAGTACCTACCTGCCTAGCAAATGCGAGGCCCGGAGTTCAAACTCTAGTATTGTTAAAAAAAAAAAAAAAAAAAAAGACTTTTTTCCTTATAGAAAAGTTTTGGAAGGGAAAACACCAAAATGCTTGCTGTGTGGTCATGTCTCCATAGTATAGCTGAAGGTAGCATTAATCTTGTTACTGGTGCAAACCTTCATAGAAAAAACTCTCTAACCATCACAAGGTTGTGTTCCTCCTTTGTTCTCACCTCCCTGAATCACTGGGGAGATCTTGTCACCCCTTTAGGCCCTCAAGGGCTGGTGGAGTGACTCAAGTGGTACAGTGCCTGTTTAGGAAGCTTGAGGCTCTGAGTTCAAACCCCCATACTAAAGAGTGGCAAACACAGACCGGCTCAGCATTAGAGCAATCACCTTGCATGCATGAGGCCCTGGGTTCAATCCCCAGCCTCGGGGGACAGGGGCAGGGAGTGACAGAGCCATTCCAGGCCCTTCTTAGTGAGGAAGGGAGCACACTTTACAGGTGGAGCTTGAAGCTATGGCTAATGCCGAGTGCAGGCACAGAGGGAATGAGGCTCAAGTCCATCTAATTCTCCCTACCCCCACTCCCAAATTATCCTGCTCTTTCTACCCCATGTAGGGGTACTTCTCTCTCAGGGAGCAGGTTCATAAGAGATAAGGCGCACAGTCTAGGTTCGTATTTTGGCCTAGCACTGTCCATTAGAACTTTCTGTGATGGGAGAAATGTGCTACCTCTGTGCTGTTTAACAGTAGTTACTACTTACTACATGTGACTAACCAAGCACTTGCAATGTGACAGTTTGGTGAAACTAGGAACTGAGTCTTAAATTCTATTTACTTTTAATGTGAATAGTTACATGGGGCTTAAGGCTACTCTGCTGTATGGTGCAGCTTTGGCCAATTCCCAGCCCATGCTTCCCCTTCTCCCCAGAACCCAAGGGAAGATGCTGCAGGGCACTGCATGTGGGCTGAGAGGCCAGGCAAAGCAACAGACCTGGGAAGGAAGCTGAGAGAGAGCGAGGGTAGCTGGGCCAGGGCCTGCTCACAGAACACCTATGGGAGTTCTATGGGAGGGGACCAGCCTGCAGCAGCCCCACCCCCAGCGCAGTGGTCATCACAATAGCATCCAGGCCTCACAGAACACCTATGGGAGTTCTATGGGAGGGGACCAGCCTGCAGCAGCCCCACCCCCAGCGCAGTGGTCATCACAATAGCATCCAGGCCAGTCACAATGCCACTGGCGGTGGGAGGCTGAGGGGCGGTTTCCTCCAGGGGCAGGTCTCTTTGTCTGCAGACCTACTTACAGCAACTCCAGCGTCAGAGGACCCCGTTTCCTGGGGAATGGAAAGGCACCCAGCAGTTGAGTGGCCTCAAGCTGGAGACCTCTAAGAGGAAGCAGGACAGGTGTGGGGCTCGAGGAGCCCACTCAGCCCCAGGACCTAGGGGCTGCAGGGCCCAGTTGCCCAACTGCAGGGAGCAGGGATTTTCTGTGAGCCCTGAGCACCTGCTGGTCTTCTTCTTGGCGATTTGGTTCTTCTACTTCTTCTATTTTCAGGACTAATTCTGACAGAGACTCCCTTCCACCTGCTCAGGAGCTGAATGTTGTCAACTGGAGGCGATGGCAGCTGGCACGGCCCAGCCCCTGCAACCGAAAGCAGGGAGTGGTCAGCAACTGAAGGTCTGGCCCCACAGGACCACTGGCCAAGCTTCACCTGTGTACCTGAGGAATGGAAATTTGGAGACTGGAGTGGCCTGGGCCCCCTCACCTCACCAAGCTGCCTCACCTGCTCTTAGAGGGCCCCAAAAAGGCTTTGTGCTCCATGCCTTGTGCCTTTGTCAAGTAAATGACACCAGAAGGGAAAGAGACCAGTCCTGTAGACCCCATGGTCAGAGAAGAGGCAGAGCATCTCTGGAGGGCAGCAGAGACACAGTGAGGTTGTGGATTCCAAGTCTTCTCAATCAGTAGAGTTGAACTGTGTGTTTTTACTGGGAAATTTTGTGCCTGCCCCTGGGCTTTGGTGAGAAATAAACTGTCATAGGGCCAGCTGGAAATGCGAGATATTTTATTTCCATTTTCTGGGGGAGAGAAATAGAGGATGGTTGTGCTCCATTCTGTGTGGTATGTGTTTCTGCCAAGGGGAAATAATGCTTTCTTTGGGGGAGTCTTTAGGATAAGAATGGTTGCATCTCCAAGGATGTGGGGTGGCTCCACTTGAATCCAGGGCAGATCCTGCCCGCCCCAAAGGCTCCCATGCCTGGTTTTCCAGAGCTGCCGGGACAGCAGGAGCGTTAGGACATGCAGCTCACCAGGACCCTCAAGAGGTGTGGGCAGCGCCTCTAGCACATCTGCCAGAGGGGAAGTGACTCTGGACACTGATGAGACATTGACTCCACACTAGCGGCTCTCAGTCATTGTCACTGAGAACATGGAGCTGCTGGTAAGGAAGCAGGCTGTTCTTCTGAGATCACAACAGGTGGGGGACCAGACCTGCCCCCAAGCTAGCACATGGGAGAAGGCAGACGGCGAGGGAGGGAGAAACAGATATTCAGAACTGAAGGGTAAAGGGCAGGCAGTAGCCTTGAAGCCAGGCCATGCTGCGCTCGCAGACCCTGAGGTGTCATGTGAGAGCTGTGGCAAGGTAAACACCAGTGGGACATGGAGAGAAGTAGGGGACCACCTCTGCAGCCACTTCTGTGGACTAGTTCCCTGGGAACTCTCAAAACTGCACGTTCTCTAAGAAAGACTGCAGGTCTTTGAATTCTGGGCTCTGGACTGGAGTTCTAGGCAGCCTTGAGAATGAGGACCTGCAGCCCATGGCCAGTCCATAGGGCCTGTAACTGACCTCATAGACAAAGAAGAGCTCCTTCCCCACGGTGCTCAGAAGAGACCAGGGAGGCTGGGCACCAGTGGCTCATGCCTGTAATCCTACCTTCTCAGAGCCAGAGATCAGGAGGATCACAGTTCGAAGCCACAAAAAAAAAAAAAAAAAAAAAAAAGGGGGGGCTGATTGAGTGGCTCAAGGTGTAGGCCCCAAGTTCAAACCCCAGTATTGCCAAAAAAAGAAGTGACCGGGGCGAGGGTGTGTATTGTTCCATTGACTTTCTTTTAGTGACTAGAATTTGTTTGACATGGTAGTGTTGTAGGAATACTTATTTCCCCTTGGGACTCTAAAGTAAATGTTCAATGGAAAAAATAAATGCAGTCTATAAACATATTTTTCCTGAAACGGGCCTTGTACAGAACAGTGTCTCCCCCTCAAGAGAGCAGCTCCAGGAGCAGCTGAGTCCATGCTGGCACCAGGCCACTTACCCTCCCCTCTAGCAAACCCATGATCCTGGGGCCTTCCACACTGGACAGATCTGAAACTCCAGCATTTATCCTTTCAGGCTCTTGGCATAAATCACAGCCTGGCAAGTTGCAGTGACTGCTCATGGCTGCCCTGTGACGGTTCCACTTGTGTGGATGCAGGTGGGGGACAGAAATATGACACACAGGCACTCTGCCAGGAGGAAGTCCACAGCAGACATCAACCATCACTTTATTAAGGCTTTGAGTGTCTGCCAGTTGGGAAATGGGAAGAGGCTGAGTCATGTATTCCACAACCCCCACCATGGCCCACTTCTATGTGACCCTGAGACAGAGGCTCTCTGTGAGATACCAAGGCCATCATCCATTATGCTCCACTTACAAGGCCCTGCTGGAAGGGGTGTGTACAGACAACACGGAGGCCTCAGCAGATG
The DNA here is from genome assembly GCF_047511655.1 of Castor canadensis. Taxonomy (NCBI): domain Eukaryota; kingdom Metazoa; phylum Chordata; class Mammalia; order Rodentia; family Castoridae; genus Castor; species Castor canadensis. The sequence continues at coordinate 153,147,721 of NC_133390.1, read as the reverse complement.
CTGGATGCAGGGGACCTGGGCTCTGACAGAGGAGTGGCAGGGAGGCCCAGGAGGGCAAAGACTTCTCCCCTAGCCCTCCCAGTCCAGCTTATGGCTTTGTTATCCTATTGCCACATGAGCAGGAGTGGGGTGTCCCTCACTCAGTTCCTGTGCTACACTGTGAGGTGCTAAAGCCCCAGAAAGAACAAGTAGCCCTATGCCTGCCACTGGCCAGGCCATAGGGGAGCTGGACCCTGCTTCTGCTCCCCTTTGGCTCCTCCCAGTGATGGGGCTTCTTGAGTTGAGGCTGTCACTCAGAAGTGGACCCGAAGCACATCCTGGCTGGCAAATGGCTGCTGGCAGGCTGTGCATGTCATGGACAGGGAACGCTGCCTCTCACCCAGGCAGGGCCTGCAGAGGAGGTGGCCACAGGGCAGCTGGTACACAGGCTCCTTTTTGAAGTAGGGAGAAAATGCTCTTTTGCAGGAGGCGCACTCAGGGCCGGAGTTGTTCCCGGGCTGCTCTGGTGAATCAGGAGAAGAATGGCCAGGTTAGAAAGCTGCTCTTCAGTCCAGGCTCTCTGGAAGCTGCAGAGGCCTGGGTTCTTCCCTGAGCCCACCCAGGTGCTCTGGCAGGAGAGGTGAAGGGAGCAGGGAACATGATGGGTTTCTTTTCTGCTACTTGTGACCAAGTCTCAGTGTTCCCATGACTGCTGGAGAACAGCTGGCTTCTGAGGGTAGCCAGGAAGCAGCACTGGGCCTTCCCCAGTCTCCCAGCAAGGTGTACTTTCCCTGCCAAAGCCAGAGCAAGGCACAGCTCAGTCTGATACCACAAACTGCAAGAAAGGTGAGATGGGACCAGAGTCCTGGGAAGGCCAGAGCAGAGGGAGGTCACCGGGGGGCAGGCCAAGGTCTGTCTACAGCTCCCTCCCAGCCTCTCAGTCCCCTTTCTGTGCTCCCTGACCTCTTGGGCAGGTTCTCCATTAGACTCTCACAGGACCTTCTAAATAAGGGCAGCTCCCACCTCTCCAGGCTGCACCTGTGACACTTCCTTCCCTGTGGCCCTTGCCTAAGGAAGTGCTCTTTCTCCCCAGCTGGGGGAGTCCAGTTCTCTGTTCCTAGCCACAGTCCTCTTGGGGACCCCTAAAGGCACCTGAAGTCAATCTGCATTGGAAGCCCCTCTCTTCCATCCACTTCTGTCACCATAATCCAGGCTACTCGCCTCTTAGTCCCTGGCTTACTCTCCTGCAGTTTTGTCCTGGGCATATACCCTTGAAGCTGTCCCGCTGATGCACCAACACAACCTGATCCCACACCTCTGCTTCACACATCCTGGGTGACCCATCATCTTTTGGTGCAGTCAAGAAGTCCTTACATGGCCTGCTGTTGGACTCCTGACACTGTGCTTGCGGTTCCCTCAGTCTAGAATATCCTCATCATTCTGAGATGTGGGTTAGACTACATGCCTTCTGGGCATGCTAGAGAGGCAGAATGCCCCTCTCCTGTGTGTTTGGAATCCTTTTCATTACTACTGGGTCACATGCCTGTGTCCTCCTCCAGCTTTGGAAGCCCTTCAAGGGTAAGGACCCCACCTATGCTTCTCCTCTGTCCATCCTCAGAGCCACAGCCGAGCTCAGTCCGTATGTGATAAAAGGAAACAGCTACCAAGAAACGTAATTTGGCTCCTTGAAATGTGATCTAAAGAGCTCTGCCCTGCATCCCTGATGTGCATCCAAGAAAGAGGGGCCTGGCCTTGTAGGTTCCCTTGGGTCAAATATGAAGCAACTTAAAAGCATGGGATGTCTCAAACACATATGGGCTAAGAATCACTTAATGAGTGCAGAAATTCCTTTCCTTACTGGTGACCTAAAATGAAGGGAGGAAGGAGGGAGAAAGTAGAAAGGGAGGAGGGAATGAAGGAGGAAAGGAAGCAGAAAAACAGAGACACTGATTGCTATTTACTGATGTCCCTTCCAGCCAGGCTTTGTGCTAGGTGCTTCTGAGATCTGTCTGACCCGTAGGTGCACTGTGAGAATTTTTTCTATTAGTCTTAAAAACTACAACCAGCACCACACCACACCATGTTAGCATAAATGGCCTCAATTCTCTTTAGCACCAACCAGAAGTCCCATTAGAGTTTCACAGAGTTAGGCACCAGTGGCTCACAACTGTAATTCTAGCTACTTGGGAGGCTACTTGAGAAGATCATGGTTCAAGGCCAGCCTTGGCAAACAGTTTGTGAGACTCTTATCTCCAAAATGACCAGAGCAAAATGGGCTGGAGGTGTGTTTCAAGTAGTGGAGTGTTTGCAAGTGCAAATTCCTGCATTTGAACCCCAGTCCTGACCAAAAAAAAAGTGTGTGTGTGTGAGTCTCAGAGTCTAGAGTTCCAGGGCAATTTCAGAGACAGAAAACAAAGGTCATTAAAGGAAAAAGACCTGGTGGAGTGGCTCAAGAGGTAAGAGCACCTGGCTAGCAAGTATGAGGCCCTGAGTTCAAACCCCAGTACTGCAAAAAAGTAAAATAAAGGAAAAAGAAAAGACACAGGGCGTGACCAGTGAGCAATGGTATAGCTTCAGATGAGACAAAGAGGGGAATGGGGGCTATAGCATGCAGGACCTTGGAGGCAACAGGCGGTTAGTTTTTGAGTGCTGGTGGCTCACGCTTATAATTCTAGCTACTCAGGAGGCAGAGATCAGGAGGATCAAGGTTTGAGGGCAGCCTGGGCAAACAGTTATGAGACCCTATCTCAAAAATACCTAACACAAAAAAGGACTGGCAGAGTGGCTCAAGTGGTAGAGTACCTGCCTAGCAAGTGTGAGGCCATGAGTTCAAACCCCAGTACTGACAAAGACAGTACTCAATCACATGTTATTGGAGGATTTTAAGAAGTTGAGCACGATGATCCTTTTTACATTCTAAGAAGTTCCCTCTGAGGCCTGTGAGCATGATCGGGGCAATAAGCAAGACTGGCTGTGGGAGGCCAGCAGAGGCTACTGCAGGGCTAAGGAAGAGGCAACAGGAGCTGGTGCGAGGGTGGCAGCCCAGGGAAGCACAGTAGAGAGACTACTCTTGAGTTGTACTGTGGAAAAGTTCCAAGGAGGGGTAGGAGCTACAGGGGCAGTACTACACATAGTACTACACAAGTACTACAGGGGCAGTACTCTCCTCACTTGGCTGGCAGAGTACAGACAGAAAAGCCCAGGGCCAGAGTCTGGTAAAGAGGGAAGCTGGCAATGGAAACTGAAGAGAGACCACTGAAGATAGGAAAAAAAGCCAAGAGACAAGGTGACACAAGAGAAGAGTTGGTCAACCACATCACAGAATACTGGGAGGGCAAGCAGTCACTGGATTTGAGAACAAGGATATCACTGAAAACTTTGACAGGCAGGTTCTTGGGAATGGTTAGGGCAGAAACAGTGTGGGCAGAAGTGAGACAGGGAGATGGCCTAGAATCCAGACAATAATAGAAGGGACAGTCTTTTTATCAGCAGGAGGAGTCAAGTATCTGCTGTTTCATCTCATAAAAATGCCCCAGCATTCTAGTTATTTCCTATTATTTTCCGTCTGAACAGATTCTACCATATAACGCAGACCTAGATTCATCTTAGGCAAAAATTGGCCAAGACACCACTGCTCTTTTCTAAGACAGTGACGGAAATATTAATAGGAAGGGATGAAGATGACATCCTAAACCCCAAACCTCATGTACATAAAGTTCCTCAGATGGGAGACAGACTAGACTAGAAAAATAGGGCAGAGTGACTAAAGTGGTAGAGCCTGCCTAGCAAGCATGAGGCCCTGACTTCAAACCCCAGTACTGCAAAAAAAAGAAAAGAAAAGAAAAAGAAACAAAAAAGGTTTGGTGGCATAGCTGCTCAGAGGTAGAGATAGGAGGAATGGTTTAAGGTCTGCCTGGGTAAAAAGCCCAAGACCCTATCTCAAAAACAAACTAAAAGCAAAGGACTGGGGAGCCTGGCTCAAGTTGCAAAGGACTTGCCTAGCAAGGTCAAAGACCTGAGTTCAAACTCCAATACTGCAAATTTAAAAAGAAGATGATGAAGAAGAAGAAACAAAATTCCTCAGGAGAGAATAATGAACATTAGATTTCATGAAAAATATAGCAGAGAGTAGCCAGGCCTGAGTCCATAGAATGAGAAGGCCAACTGTGAAGATTCACCTTCCAAACAGCCTTCACCTGCCCTGGATGAGAGCACAGGTTGCAATGAAGATGAAGCTGGCTGTGCAGGCCCACAGAGCCTAAAGGACCAGGCCCAGCGTCCTGCACCGACAGAAAAATCACCCATTTTAAGGTTCTGGCAGATGGTGGGCCCAAGTTACCCAAGCAGGCGCTTGGCCTTCCAGAAGTGCTGCTGCATCTTGTGCCCAGGTGCTGGAGCTGTCCCTTGGTTAGTCGGGCCGTGAAGGAGGGCATAGAGCCAAGGGTGGATGTCAAGGCAATTTCCAAGCTTTGCGACAGCTTCTGCTCATGAGATACTGGACCTGTTGAGAGATGTGCAGACCACAACATCCAGAGAGGTTCAGCAAGAGAGAAGTGTAAGTCCTTTGAGGACTACAGAATAGCCCTCCAACTTCGAACACACATAAACGTAAAGAAACTCTTTCTTACTGCCTCCCAGGAGTGTGACAACAGAACACTGGGAAGCACAACCCTGGTACTCCAACCCTCCAGCTTCAAGCCCCTGAGCTTTTTCTAGCTTCCTCTTCCTGGACAAAGTGCTGGACAGACAGGGGCCACCTTGTGGCTCTACTACAGAACTGCACCTGCTTTTCTTTGTTCCTTTTTTTTTTTTTTTTAATGGGGATGGAACCCAGGGCCTTGCCACTCTAGTCAAGTGCTCTACAATTAAGCTACATCCCCAACCCCTATACCTGCTTTTTCTAAAGGCCTCCCTTCTGGCCAAGGAAATGATGGAGCAAGCAATCCCGCTCTGTACCCCTGCCCCTGTTTCTATCTTCCCTCCCCAGCAGTCTTCTCTTTCCCCAATTCCTCCTTTCTGGGTCCCTATTCCTGCAGGGTTGCTTGTCTGTACTCACTAGGTGTTTGCCCTTTCTCTCTGGTAAGTAGAGCAGAGTGGCCTAACCTTAGTTACTCACTCTGACCAGGTCACCACCATCTAGGTTAAGGGGTCAACAGAAAACCAAGTCATGGGATGAGGGCGGAGGCAAAACCAGGTTAGGGGGACATCTGCCCAAGAAAGGTCCCAAGGACCTACCTGGTGGTAGAATTTGCAAGAATGCCCTAAAGAGGGGAGTAAAGTATTTTATCTCTAATTTGCAGTACATAGGACATCAATTTAGGGCCTTGAAGAAGCTCTGGGCAATGTGACTACCCTGGACTACCAAGTCTGTCAAGGCCAACACCACTGAGATCTCCACATAAGACATGGGGTACAAGAAATTTTCTCTGCATCGCATTCCACTGTACCTTAGGTGCTCCCAGGAGTTTCTAGGGGTCATGTAACTAAAATTTATTCTCAAAACCAGACACAGGCTGGATTCCAGTGGCTCAAAGCTGTGATCTTAGCTGCTCAGGAGGCAGAGATCAGGAGGATCTCGGATCAAAACTATCCCAGGCAAATAGTTTGTGAGATCCTATCTCAAAAAACCTATCACAAAAAAGGGCTGGTGGGCATGGTGGCACAGGCCTGTAATCCTACACCTTGAGCCACTCCACCAGCCCTGTTTTGTGATTACAGGTGTGAACCACTATACGAAAACTAAAGCAGTAAAAGATACTGTTAACAACCAATCATTTGAATAGTTTGTTAATATGCTGTGTTAGTGCACATCACTGGTGGGATAGCCCAGAGGACAATTCAGCAATATCTATCAAATTTACAAAACACTATATCCTTGGACCCAGAAATGCAAATTCTATGATTTTGTTCTAAAGAGGTATCTGCAGAGAAGCAAAATTATATACAAATAGGCTAATTCTGTGCAGTCCTATTTGTAATAGTCAACAATTAGAAACAACATAACTGCCCATCAAAAGGAAGACAGAGAAGTGGCTGTTTTGCATATATAATTATTTTTCACATTTTTAAAACTACATGAATACATTGCTTATTCATATATTATTGATGATAAAGTTAGGTTTAGTTCAAATTGCACAGTATCTTTAAATAGTATGGTATTATAGACTTTTTGTGAAATCACCTTTAATCTGTAAATCTTAGATTCCAAAAATCCTTATCCAGTATTTTGCTTCAATTTTGTAGTTAAAAGATCTTACTGATTATTCTGTATTCCTTAAGTTTTAAAACAGTCTTTTCCCTAATCATCCACTCTGACCTGAAGACAAATCTCCTAACTGAGGCACTAGACTTTCTGCTCAGGCTATCTTCAGCTGAGAAGATATTGTTTATTTTCTTTCATTTCTCTCTTTTTCTGTCTTTTACTAGAATTAAATATATTCCTTGCCAGTCTTATTTGGAATATATAAAAACTATAATAGTCTTTCATGCAGGAATCGGTATGAACACAAACATGAATGTGGGGTTCAGCAAAACAAAGTCCCCCCCTAAAATGATCCCAATAAACAGAGAAGAGTGGGTGGGGTGCCAGAGGGAGAAAAGCCAAGCTTAAGCAAAGCCATGACTGACTAAGCATGTTCAGCTGCAGAAGAGATGGAAGCACTGCTGATTCCACAAATCACTGGCAATGCAATGCCCCAGGGAAGAGTGAGAAGGCAGGAGGCCTAACTCTCATACTCAGGAATGCTGTAATTTGCTCACACATTTACTGACCACACTTTCTTCAGGGTGCTTTTGTAATTTGAGGAGAGGACCTCCAACCTGGTACTTTTCCACTTTTCTCTGTGCTATGGCACCTGGGGGTGAGGTGAGGCAAGGAGGATCTCAATACACTTCCATCAATATTCCTCTGTGAAGGTTAGACCCTATGGCAGAGGAGCCTACTGATATATGAGGAACCAAAAACAAAGCACTGGAAGGAAGACATGATCTACTTTAAGGGACTAGTGTCTCTCCTCCTAACAGGTTTAACCAGAGGATTCAAGCCAGGAAAAAGTGTTGACCTGGCCAGGGCACACAAAGGAAGCCTGAGTTAGGCATCCAGTGGGATGGACTATATTGGATAAAGGAACAAAACATGCAGATGGAAACCAGGGAATAGAGGAGAACACGCACAGCCCCTTGGAGGCCTCCATAACTTCTATGGGTTGAACACAAAGCTGAGGCACCCTATGAGAATGAGAGGGGAGAAGCATGGGCACCAGCCTGACAAATGCTTTATGCTACAAAGTGTAACACCAAGGACAGTAGTGTCACATGTCAACAGGAAAGACAAAGCTGACAATGGGCCATGGACACAGGATGGTGAGTTACCTGTTGAACAGTCCATGTGCACCAGGCCAAGCTCACTGGTGGTTTTCATTTTCTTGGCGGTGTGCTCTGAGGTAGTGGGCGAGACCAGAGTGCTTGTGCTAGAGAAACAGGAAGCATTCACACCTAGGATGCTGTCTGCGGCCTGTTCAGTTTGCTCCATCTTCCTTTTCCGTGATGGTAGAGCAATGATAGAAGGGGTCACTGCCGATGTAGTCTGTGCTCTCCCAAGCAGATGGTAGCCAGGGATAGAGTGCTGGAGGAGGAAATGATCAATTCGGGCCTTCAGGGAGGGGTGGGGCAGGGGCTGGGAGTGTGGAGTAAAGGCTACACCTGTGAAAGGGTCGCTGGGCACTCGGCCCCAAGCAGCTTCGCTGTGGTTACACTTCTCCAGCGTGCTCTGGTCAATGACCTTGCCTGAGGGCAGCAGCATAGGGCAAGGCATGATCTCCAGGGTGATGGGATCCAGAAATTCTTCAGGTACATCCCGAATCACCTCAGCCAGCTCCTGTAGGTGGGAGGGGGCCTGCTGGCCCTCAGACTGGTCACAATCACTCTCCATGGGCAAAGCCGGTGTCTGCAGAGCCAAGTTCTGAGGCAGGCTCTCTGAGGCCACCAGCAGGACACTGTTCATCACCTCCTGAGAGCAGGTCTTGGCTGGTTGACCCCATACCTCCAAGCGCTTGACGCAAGGGATACCACTGCCTGTCACGTGGGTGATACAAATCTTGAGGTGGGCCACGTGGCTAAGGGAAAGAGCCCCTTTATTCCAGAGCTCCTGGAATACAACACCAGGGGAGGGGAGTGTGACTTCCATTGGGCTAAAAGGTGGTCTGGCCTTGAAGCCCCTGTGGCAAAACACCACTTGGCTCTGGTTTCTTAGTAAGACCTTGCCTACCAAGGTGAATGCCCCCTTGTCCGGGACAGATGGCTCAGCTGGGCCCAGGGTCCGGCACTCAGGTGAACTCCAAGAGGCTCTGCTGGATAAGGCAGATGTGTACATTTCCAGGCCAGTGATGTTCTGAACTCCCCCAGCTGTGAGGTCTATGTTAATCCTACAGATTTCTACATTAAAGGGAAAGGAAACTGTCACATGGACAGGTGGCTTAATGAAATACTCTGTCCTAAAACCACGGCTTCTTTTTGTGGGGTCTTCAGAGATGAGATTTTCTACTTCATAGCCATCAGCTGATATCTAGATTTAATGATACATAAGACACAGTGATGTAAATGAAGACAACTGGTTTTCAAGTTGTCACTACTAAGAAAACTCTCTAAAGAAAGTCTGAAGTTCCTCATTTTAAAATTTCTTCTAAAAAAAATAAATAAAATTTTCTCTATTAAACTGAATGTCCCAGGTCTTCTGAAGGTTTCCAAGATCACATCAAAGACTGTAAGTAAATATGTCCCCAAATAATATGAGCAATAAAACTCCAATCAAGCTAGACCTGGTGGCAGATGCCTATAATCCCAGCACTCAGGAGGCTGAGGCAGGAAGATCACCTGGGCTACACAGTGAGACCTAATCTCAAAAAATAAAAACAAAAACAGAAAAACTCTGCCCAATCCAATCAAAAGCACCTTCAAAAATAACATCTCTGTGAAAAGGGGGCAGATATACTAGTAGATTTTATTGCAGAGGATTAAAACATGCAGACTTAGGGGAAAACAAAAATGCTCATTAAAGCTCATTTAAACTGGGCGCTGGTGGCTACAACTGTAATTCTAGTTACTCAGGAAGGCAGAGATCCAGAGGATGGAGGTTCGAAGCCAGCCCAAGCAAACAGTTTGCAAGACCCTATCTCAAAAAAACCTTTCACAAAAAAGGGCTGGTGGAGTGACCCAAGGTATAGGCCCTGAGTTCAATCCCCAGTACCGCAAAAAAAAAACCAAACCTCTCAGTTTTGTATTTGGATCCTACCAACCATATGTTTCCATAGGAAAGCATAAAAAACGAACTTCTTATGAATCTGTGAATGATGGCCTTGGTAAGAAAATGTGTGTTCAGAGTCGAGGACCACAAAAGAGCAAGAGGAAATTCAAAATAGTGAATGGGCCATGGAGTACAGTTTTTAATTTCTCTCTCTTTTAATATTTCCAATTGAACTAATGGAAGTTTTAAGATATCTTTACAGAGGTCAGCTTAACTATCTGGGAATGTAAAGTAGCATGCTCAGTAAAGAAACTCCAAATTAGGGTAGAGGTTCAATTTTTCCCTTGGTGCTTCCTTATTCCCTGTTCTGTTCTGTGGACAGACATCCTCTTTCGCACAAAAAAGGAAGTAAGTTTAATTCAAAGAAAAATAGTAAGCTGGATATGGTGGCACACACTTAGAGCAATTGAGAAGCTGAGGCAAGAGGATATGAGTTTGAGGCCAGCATGGGCTAAATATTGAAACCCTGTCTCAAACAAAACAAAAGCAAAAACCAACCAAACAAAAAACAAACAATGAATCTAAACCACAGATACAAGCCATTACTTCTAGCATGAGAAATTAGTAAGAGAGAGCCAGGTGCAGTGGCACACACCAGTACTCCTAGCACTTGGAGGCCAAGGTAGGAAGACTGGATTCAAGGCCAAGGGCTACATGATAAGACCTCTGCCTCAAAACAAATAACAACAAAAGAAATTAGTAAGCCAGGCACTGGTGGTTCATGCTTCTAATCCTAGCTATTCAGGAGGCAGAGATCAGGAGGATTGTGATTTGAAGCCAGGCTGGGCAAATACTTTGCAAGACCCTATCTCGAAAAAATCCATCACAAAAAAGGGCTGGTGGGCTCAAGGTGTAGACCGAGTCAAACCCCAGTACCACAAAAAAAAGAAATGAGCAAAAGAGCCAGGCATGGTGGCACAGGTCTGTAATCCAGCACAGGGATAGGCTGAGGCAGGAGGATCTCGAGTTTGAGACAAGCCTGGACTATATAGTGAATAGTGAGACCCTGTCACAAAAAAAGAACAAAGAAAGAAAAATTAGTAAAAGAAGTAGTAGAAGACAAATGTATTTCTATCTTTGCTATGACTTTGGGTAGAACTGAAATTGATCATTCAAGAAGAAAGAGCACAGTGAGAAAGACCAGGCACCAAATCAGTCATTGCTCTCCTCGTACAGTGCTCTAGATTCTAGAAGTGAGCCTGCCCCATGCTTAACTAAATACTGCCTGGTAGAATCTAAGGGTGAAAGTACAGTAAACCAGAATCAAGTCCACATACACAAGGCAAGATATGGAAGAAAAACTAAAAGTATATACTGTATACTTATGTGTATATACTTGTTCAGTTTACCTTGTTGCAGTGAATTCTTGGTCTGAACTGTGGGAGGCAAAGATTTACTACCATCTCTGTGGCTGAAAGGATTACTTCCAAGCATCAGAAACAGCCTTAAATAAAAAAATAAGACTTAGTATTAGTGAGACAAGTTAAAATGCAGCTCTAAACTTTCAGGAAGTTGGATACCAGTGGCTCACACCTGTATTTCTAGCTACTTGGAAGGCTGAGATAGGGAGGATCAAAGTTTCAGGCCAGCTTGGGCAGACAGTTCATGTGACCTCATCTCTAAAATAATCAGAGCAAAATGGACTGGAGGTGTGGCTCAAGTGGTAGAGCATTTGCTTTACAAGAGTGAAGCCCTGAGTTCAAATTCCAGTCCTATCAAAAAAAAAAAAAAGCTTTCAGGAGTTGATTCCTAAGAGAAGAGAATCAAACAAGGTAAGAAGAAAACCTTTAGCACACTCAGTCTCACAGTAATACTCTCCTGTATCCTACACATGACACTGGGAGAAAAGTAGTCACTGAAAAGTTATGAAGAAGATTTCTATTGTAGGCTCCCCAGGCTGGCAAGGCCTGCTAGTTCTCTGGCTGACAGCTGTGCCAAAGACCCAGTGGAAGCAAGGGCTATCAGTGCTGCAGAGGGCTCCCCAAGGAAAGGGACAGTCAAAAGTGAGTTCAGAAAACGAACAGAAGGCTTAGAATGGAAAGGGTCACAGAAAATAATTATAATAGTGCTGGGCACCTTTTTCATTTAACACATGTCAATGCAATTATATTTTTCTATTACAACAAAACAATTAGAAGAGTCAAAAACATCATTAGTGAGAAGTCTGTAAGGGTTTTTATTGAATTATGTGGAATCCTCAGGCAACTTAGGGAGCTATTATGACATCTTCATGAAACTAGTGAGCATAACCTATTCTTTTTCTTTTTTTTTTAGTAGTGGTAATGGGGTTTGAACTTAGGGCCTTACAGTTGCTAGGCAGATGTTCTACCACTTGAATCTGCTCCCAGCTCTTTTTGTTTAGTTAATTTTTGATTTTTTTGCCTTGGCTAGCTTAGACCCATGATCCTCCTCCAATTTATGCCTATTATATAGCTAGGATGACAGGCATATGCTACCACTCCCAGCTTTATTGGCTGACATGGGGTTTTACTAACTTTTTTCTGGGCTGGCCTTGAACCATGATCCTCCTGTTCTCCAATTCCCAAGTAGTTGAGATTACAGGCATGAGCTACTGAACCTGGCCTAAGCACAGCATTTCTGCTCATTTATTTAGGTTATACTGGTTCTTTCTTGAATTACAATTAGAATGGACTCTAACAAATACTTGAAACAATATTAATAACACATTATCACAAATGCAATTTGTGTTTACTGAGTGTTACATGTCAGACCTCATGTCAAATGTGTAATGTGTATCATCTATCTCATTAATCCTCACACCAGCCCTAAGGTAGGTACTAATATTCTTACTTGGTGGATGAAGAAACTGAGACTCAAAGAGAGGTTACTTCCTTAAGCACTCTGGTTAGCATCTACATGGACATTATTTACCTTAAAGGATTTACCAGGATGTTAGGTAGTTTAAAATTATATGCTCTACAGGTACAACTTTTTCTTCTGTTACTTAGATCAAAGTTTGATATAATTCATTTCAAAAGCAATTTTCCAGACTTAAAATTAATGTACCTGTGCTCTACACTGTGGAACTGTGGAAACCTTGACGGCCCTTTCCAACATGCATTGGATCAGGCCTCAAATTTTTTTCTAAAGAAAATCTTTTTTTACTTTTACTTTTTTATTTTATTTTACTCATATGTACTCTAAAGAAAATCTTAATGGAGCCTGTCCATTGCTATTACTTCCTCTTCCCTCCTATGTAGAGGTGAGGGAGCCAAGTCAAGCATCTCACCTCAGAAGGCTACTCTACCTTGATTGGAGGTCTTTAACTCTAGAGTTACCTACAAAAGCATATGGCTGACCAGACACAGACTATTTCCCTCCACAGTACGTACCAAATTGTAATCTGCACAAATATTCACTGAGACTATTCAGTCAATCCAACATTAAATTCTCTTCAATGCCAGCACCTCTTGCCTCCTGCTGGGCATCCCTGGGGACTGCTGCAGCTCACATCACACACCACTACCTCACAGACTTCTCAGCAGTCTGCATCCTCACCTGTAGCAAAATTTAAAAATGTATTAGTAAATATTCAAGGCTGGGGGTGTAGTTCAGTAGTAGTACAGTTGCCTACCATGCATGAGGCTCTGAATTTGATTCCGAGCACCATGAATAAATAATTTTGAAAAATCAAAATTCACTAGCTAATCTGTGAAGACTTGCAGGACACCAGAGTGGCAGGATACAGCAGATGAGAACTACAATTTGAGTATGGAAAACATATCCTTTGAGGTGAATTTGATCAAAGTACATTATATGCATCTGTGGAAATTTCATAATGAAACCCCTCTGTACAACTGAAATATGCTAAACTAAAAACATGTCCTTCCTGGAGTTGATCCTCCAAGCAGTGTACTGGACCATCCTCAAATTCATACCAGCCACCACTGTCACCATGTTCCTCAGTCCACTGCAAATACTCTTCATCAAACTTCCCCTGGCACTGTGTCTAAGACATAGCTCTGTAGGGTTAGAGGCTGCTTTGTTAGGCTGTCAAAATTATCATTCCCTACTCTACATGCATAGTCTCTTTAAGATCCATATGAAAAATTTCCCTCTGCTTTCAGTACAATTGCTTCTCTCAAGCAACTCAATATTTTATGATATGACCACAGATCGTATTCCTTCATTTTGATGGCTAGAAAACTGAGAATAAAATCTGTGACCCATCACTAAAATTTCTTTGCCTAAATCTTTACTTATTTTTATGTCATATGTCAGCATGTCATGTATTTTGTTATGTATGAGTTATCTTTTTTTTTGGCAGTACTAGGGTTTGAACTCAGGACCTCACACTTGCTAGGCAGATGCTCTACCACTTGAGCTTCTCTACCAGCCCTGTTTTGTGTCGGATATTTTTAGAGAGGTCTGGATAACTATTTGCCAAGGCTGGCTTTGAGTTGTGATCCTGATCTCTGCCTACCGAGTACAAGATTGTAAGTGTGAGGCAGCAGCGTCCAGCTATATGAGTTATCTAATTTTAGAACTGGATGGAGTATAAATAAATAATAAATTATCTCTTTTGGGGGGCTATTTAGGTTGTCAGAAGTCTTTTGTTTTCCTAATGGATCCTGCTATTAGTGAATAGGATCTTACTCTATTTTTTAAAAATTTTTTGTGTTATGGGATTTGAACTCAGGGCCTCACACTTGCTAAGCAGGTGCTCTACCACTTGAGCCACTCCACCAGTCCTTTTTTCTGTTCAGTATTTTTGGGATAGGGTCTCAACAACTATTTGCTGGGGCAGGCTTCGAATCTCGATCCTCCTGATTTCTGCCTCCTGAGTGGTTATGATTACAGGTGTGAGCTACTGGCACCTGGCTACTCCATTAATTTTTAACCAGTTACTGCTATATATAGGAAAACTTTTCACTTCCCTATTTTTAGCATATGTACAGTTGAACTGTTTTTGTTTTTGTTTTTGTTTTGTGAGCTGGGAATTAAACTCAGGGCCTCATGCATGCTAGGGAAGCACTCTAGGCTTTGAATTGTTACCGATTTTTGCTTTTTTGGTGGGACTAGGGTTTGAACTCAGGGCTTTGCAGCACTTGCAAAGCAGGTACTCTACTGCTTGAGCCAAGCCCCCAGTCCATTTTGTGCCAGTTATTTGGAGATGGGGTCTCCCATACTATTTGCCTGAGCTAGCCTCTGACTACAATCCTCTCAATGTAAACCTCCCAAATAGCTAGGATCACGCCGGTGACTCAAGGCACCCAGCTGTTACTGTTTTTTTTTTTTTTTTTTTTTTTTTGTGGTGCTGGGGTTTGAACTCAGGTGGTGAAACTATTATGTATTATACTGTAATGGTAGATGACATGGCAGGTGCTCTACCACTTGAGCCACACCCCCAGCCTTTTTTGCTTTAGGTTATTTTTTAGTAGGGTCTTCCATTTTTGCCTGGGGTCAGCCTCAGGCTGTCATCCTACCACCTATGCCTCCCATGTAGCTGGGATTACAGATGTGTACCACCACACCAGATTTGAGATGGGATCTAACTTTTGTCCAGGTTGGCCTTGAACCAAGATCCTCCTAATCTCTGCCTCCTAAGTAGCTAGAAAGAGTTAATAATAATGTATCAATATTCACTCACCAATTGTAACAAATGTGTACCACATTAATGTAAAAATGTTAATAATAGAAGTGATTTAAAACAAGTTGAGCTTTAGGACTGAAGCTCAAACTGAAATATGCGAACAAAAACACAAACTGCCATCACAGGACAACAGTGGCAGACGATTTTTTAAAAATCTTGGAAATGATAGTATCTGTTTCTTTAGGAAATGGTAATACCTAAATACTAGATGGATCCTATAGGAGTCTAGCTACTACCAAAGTCTTTAACTGGTATGATCTTATCATTTCTCTGGTTCCAACACCCTGATCTTTCAAGGTTAAGTGCCTCTTTCCTAAATGCTTAAATCAGAAAAAAAAAAAAAAAAGATTCAACATACAAAAAGGAAAGCAGCCTAGCCTGGAAAATAGCCTTCCTACCCCTATAGAGGAAATGGACATGTAAACTGAACTCATTAAAACACTGTCCAGTAAATACTTAACAAATTACAGTCTCTTTCACTAAATATGAGTACAAGGAAGACTAGACCTGAGTATAAACTGGGAATCTCAGATTACAACTAAAGTGTCCTGAAGTTAAGATAAGGAACTTGGAGCCAGGTAACAATGACATTGTAAGATAACAGTTCATGTTTACAAGCAGATAACATAGAAGCCAATAATCATTAGAGATTCTTTCTTTTTATTACAAAATATTTCAGATAAAAAAATAAAGGACACAGAATGTAACTCTTGGACCTACCACCTAGTCTCAGTAAATGTCAACATTTTGCCATTTTTTTTCTGATTTTATTGTTAAGAGCAAAATCTGAAAGATAAAAACAAAAACCACTTCCTAACTTTTTTAAAAAATTTTTTGACAGCAGTAGAACTTGAACTCAGGGCCTCATGTTTGCTAGGCAGGCACTCTACCACTTGAGCCATTGTACCAGCCCTTTTTTTTGTGTGTATGTTGGATACTTCTGAGATAGGGTCTTGCTTTTAATCCTATTCATACCTCCTGTGTAGCTGTGATGAAGGTGCACACCACCATGCCAAGCTTTTATTGGCTGAAATGGGATCTCCCAAATTTTTGTTGTTGTTTTTTCTCCCAAACTTTTTTGCCCAGGCAGGCCTCAAAATGAGATCCTCCCCATCTCTACTTCCCAAGTAACTAGGATTACATATGTGAGCCACCACACCCAGATATAAGGACTATTTTTAAAAAATTAAGTGGAATAGAAAGGAAACACCAGACTGCACCACACATAGGTATTTTTTGTGAAATTTCTGTTTTAGTTACACACATATGCATAGACATATACATGAATTCCTTTAAGGTTTGGATATAAAAGGCATTTCTTTTTAAGGGTTGTAATAAAAAAAAAGTTTGAAAGCTATTGGTCAGAGAGAAGTCATAGAAGGCTTATAATCATGGAGAGAAATGACACTAATGAAGTCTGCCATTAACCTCCTAGATGACAAAAGCAATTCTGAACCACTTAGAAGCAATTCGCCTTTTTTCTAGCTGATATGTTCCCATGATCTTTCTGTACTGTGAGGGGCTATCTTTGAGAATGGCTGCCTGAAGACAGTCAAGATGAGTACCAGGGTGCAAATTACTTACAAGCAAATGGGTACTCTCAGTTCTTTTTTATTTTCTTAGTTTTCCCTTGACATTTTCTATCTTTAGTTTTTTGAGGGAGGGATATTCTTTAAAAGGAAGGAGGAAAATGGGTAATGTATTTAACGTACTTAACATACTGCTGAGCATCTTGCTAGGATTTCTAAGAAATTGTTTATTTTTAAATTAATTAAGCCATTTAAGAAAACTGTAGGTTCGTGTGCAGTTATAAGGGTAAAGCCCTTTACACAGTTTCTCCAATGGAAAATACACAGCTATAATACACAATTCCTAGGAAACTGACCATGGCAACAATCCACTCACTCAGATTTCATCAGTTTTACATGTGCTCATTTGTGTGTGCCAATCTATTTAGTTCTATGCAACTTTCTTCTACTTATAGGTCTGTGTAATCGAAACAACAGTCAAGATACAGAAAGTTCAATCACCAAAAGGATCTTCTGTGCTACTTTTTAAGAAGTATCTGTTAAATTTATAAGTCTAAATTTTTTTTTCCTTCAGTTCTGAGGAATGACCCCAGGGCCTCACACATTTTTCCACTGAGTTACACCCCCAGCCACCAAATGCTCTTATTACCATGGAAGTTCTTTAGTTTTTCACCCAGATCTAGGCCTCTTGACCTAAAGCTCCAGTTAAAGCCCTTTGCCCACAAGGTAAGAACCAAACTTGAGTGAGACACTGATTTATTTTTATTGCTCATGTCAGTTAAATGATAATGACTGCAGAAAAACAGAAAAGTATATGTAATGAAAAGAACACAAAACTTGTACAAGAATTTAACATGTTTGTTAAAAATCTACATCTAGGGATAGTCTATAATCCCAGCATTGGGAAGACGGAGGCAGCAAGATTTCAAGAGGCCCTGTCTCAAAAAAACAACAAAGAGCAGGGTGGTGGTGCAGGCCTGTCATTCCAGCTACTTGGGAGGCAGAGTAGGATTGTGGTTCAAGGCCAGCCAAGGCAAAGTTAGTGCAAGACCCTATCTGAAAAACAAACTAAAAACAAAAAGGATGGGGGTATGGTTCAAGTTGCACAGCTAGAGAGGCCCTGAGTTCAATCCCCAGTACCACAAAAAGACAAACAAAAAACCCCAACAATGACAAAGAACTGGGGACAGCTCAGTAGTACAGTATCTGCCTAGCATGCAAAAGGCCCTGGGTTTGGTCCCCAACACTGGA
Organism: Castor canadensis; assembly: GCF_047511655.1. Taxonomy (NCBI): domain Eukaryota; kingdom Metazoa; phylum Chordata; class Mammalia; order Rodentia; family Castoridae; genus Castor; species Castor canadensis. Next base: position 153,130,047 of record NC_133390.1, on the reverse strand, counting down.
AAAACAAAACAAAACAAAACAAAACCCTACATCTAGGGATATGTTACATGAATAGTTTGGGAGTAATGGTAGGCATTCAGAAATTTAAATATGTAACATACAAACTGGTGGAATAAATTGGGATTTTTTTTCCCTTTATATGTTGTGAAGTAGAGGTGAGTAATTTACACACCTGAACTGGAGGTGTGGCTCAAGTGGTGGAGTGCCTGCTTTCCAAGCACAAAGACCTGAGTTCCTCAGGCCTACCAAAAAAAAAAAAAAGAAAAAAAAAAAGGCACAGCTGGACTGGATCCTGAGGTCTTGGAATGGTATCAGGAAGGACTGAGCATCCACACCCTGCTCTGGGTACTTTTTATAGGAGGAGTGACCAACTCTATTAGTCTATGCAGGACTGAGGAGTTTCCCAGGTCATAGGCCTTTCAGTACTAAAACTAGGAAAGTCCTATGCCAACTGGGATGAGTTGGTCTCTCTGCCAGAAGATTGTAGTCTGTGTTCCCCTGGAACTTGACGCAATGAAGTAATTCCTTTGTTGCTGAGGTTCAAAATGTGGAGATGGGGAAGTGTGGAGAGATAATTTTGAAGAGAATAAGGTGACCATGACACTTTCCGAACACCTGAGCATCCATCTTCCTTTGGCCTACAAAGAAGGTGCCATGGCAGACTTACACAATTTGATTTTTGAATCTCACAAAATGTAATAGAAAGTAATTCTGGCAGATACACATATTTTAAAGACTAGGCTCAAAAAAGAAGAAAAGATTACCTGTCAAGTAAGAGAAAAGCATTTAACCTCAAAGAGTAGGTGAATACCAATGTAGTGAGCAATTTTATAAATTGGGCACTTCAGCTTTTAAAGACACATAATACTTCTTATAATTTCTAAATTGAGTTACTTGTCCATCCAGGAAAAAAGTGACTTATGTACATTTTTCTTAGAGCTGGTTAAAATGAAAGACAGCTGACCCTTCCTATCACACACAATTGCCCACCAGTGAGAGGTGGACAGGAAGACCAAACACAGCCATAGGCCCAAAAGAAGCCTGTAATTTTATACATTGTGCAGCTGAGTCACGCTTCAAGGGCTTAAATGTTTGAGTTAGAGTTAGATGTGGTTTTGTTTTGTTTTTTTTTTTTTTTTGGTGGGGAAGGGATTCTATTTTGTTTGGTTTTGGGGGGCAATACTAGGGACTGAATTCAAGGCCTTGGACTTGTTAGGGCAGGTGTTCTATCACTTGAGTGATACTGCCAGCCCAACATTTGTTTTTGCTGCTGCTGATCAAATCTAGGGCATCGTACAGGCAAGCACCCTACCACTGAGCTATGCCCTCAGCCCATGGCCACAGTCTTTAATCTTAAGAAACCCATAGGTAGCTGGGTGTGGTGGTACCTACTATAAACCCAACACTCAGGAGGCTGAGGCAGGAGGATCAGAGTTCCAGGCCAGTTTGAGGTACACAGTGACATCCTGTCTCAAAAAAAGAAAAAACAAAGCAAAACAAAAACACATAGGTAAAAAAATATAAAGAAAAAGGAAAAAAAAAAAAAAAAAAGCCAGGCGCCTGTGGCTCATACCTGTAATCCTAACTACTTGGGAAGCTGAGATCAGGAGGGTGTGGTTTGAGGTCACCCCAGGCAAATAGTTTGAAAGACCTGTCTCCAAAATAACCACACCAAAATGAACTGGAGACCTGAATCATGTTGAGACATTCCCCTTAAAAGAAATTCTCACAGACCACAAGTGCTTACAAAAGTTACTTGTATTATGCAGTCTCCTTATGTGGCTCTAATACAATCAAACTTGAATCAATTAAACCTGCTGCCCACGGGACTTCCTAATTTGAGAGGTTAATATGGTTCCTTCTTATCTAAGCTACCTGCATGAAAAACAACCATCAGATTTGGGAGCCACTGCCCAATGGGCACTTAAATATAATTCAATTCTTCTGGATCCAATTTTTTTTTCTTGCTGTATTGGAGAACAAACCCAGGGCTGGGCAAGTTAGGCAAGCACTTTACCACAGAGCTGCATCACCAATCCCTTCTAGATCCCATTTTGAGAAGGAAATATGGAAGGGTTGCATAAAGTTTATACAAGAACAGTAGAAATGTTGGAGTGGGGTGTAAGAGGAAGACATTAATTCTCTAATTCTAAAATGTTTGTTTTGGGCTGGGGATGTAGCTCAGCAGTAAAGCACGATTACCTGGGATATGCAAGACCCTTGAATTTGATTCCCAGCACCACAAAAAAATTAATTAAATGGCTGTTTAAAGTAGGAAGCACAATGGACACAGGGTGTGGTTCAAGTGGTAGAGTACCTGCCTAGTGAGCACGGGGCCCTGACTTCAACCCCTAGTACTGTCTAAATAAATAAAGTAGGAAGAATAAGTAACTGAGGACAGACAACCAAATCTAAACAAGGAAGACTTTCATCTTAGAGGGTGAAAAGAAAACACAAATGAAGAGAAAAACCTGAAATGTAAGTGAAGCTTTACGAAATTCTCATTTGAAAACAAAGTATATGAAAAACACTTTGAACAAACTGGCTTTAGATAATTATCTAAGCTTTTATTCTAAAAGCTCAATATAATTATGATATAATGCAAGTAAAAAGGGAAAGGAAAATGCAATAGAACTTACTGGATCATAGGACATTTTAAGGTGTTTTTTATTAGAGCAAAATGTACAAACTAGCTACATACTAGCAGCAACTTGCTTCTAGTAAGGGCTACAAGTAATTTACTCCACAAACAATAGCGCAACTACATCTCCTCGGCAGATGTTATTATCAAACACATTCTGGCTTTTATATAATTCTTTTGCAATACAGGTTGAGTATTCCTTATCCAAAATGTTCAGCATTAGAAATGTTTCAGACAGATTTCGGGTTGTTTCAGACTTGGGAATATTTGCATACACTACCATTTGGGTATCCCTACTCTGAAAAACCTGAAATCTGAAATCACACTGCCAAAAAACGCCCCAAAAAACCAAAATTTAAAAAAAGACACAAAAAGTTTCATGGTCTGGGAGTATAGTTGAAGTGGTAGAGCGCCTGCCTAGCAAATGCAAGGCTCTGTGTTCAAACTCCAATACTGTCCCTCCCTCCAAAAGGTTCAGATCTTGGAGCATCTTGGATTTTGATTTTTGGATTAGGGATGCTCAATCTGTACCTGGTACAGGATACACCTAAGGCTTTTATGAGTACAAATGTCCAAGACAGCCGTTCAGAGAGCAGAGGTGAATACTTTCTCATGGAGGTATGCCAGCTTTTCTAAGCGAGTTCGTTTCAGCAGAGGGAGCCACTCCCAGTGGGATAACTCTACCACTCGGTACCCAAGTCGAACCAGCTGCCGCCTCTTCATACTGTGCAGTCCAAGCAGATCCTTGGAACCATAGCAATATTGGTTCTTATTCGTCAACTGAATAGCTAGTTTCACCACTGGGGACTGCAGGTGGCCTGAGGGGCATGGACTATCCATCTGCACAGCCCCCACTCTCTCTACCACATTACAAGGGGAAACCTCCAAGGGTATGACTGTCTTATTTTCTAACTCCATGGGTTGCTCACCAGTCTCTGACTCAGTTTCCCCCTGGAAATACTTTCTGACTTTCCCTTTTACCAACTGACTCATCAAATTATCTGTAAGGCTGACTCCCACATGCTTAAGCCTTAATTTGGCTACACCTTCAGATGGGATGGCTTCTCTGTTAAATGGTAATGGCTTCATGTCAGCATCAAGTTGGACCTCTAAGTCAGAAGATCGGGTATGAGGCAAAATCATATGGTGCTTGATGTACTGAGGGCCACCCAACATGGTCTCAAGTAAAGAGAGAGCTTCTAGGAATTCAGGCTTTGAGATCATATCCTTCCTTGCTAAATTCCACAGTTTTGTGGACGCCTCTTGTTGAAGGTGAGAACTAAGACGACTGCCTCTATAATCTGGGCACTCAATGCCAACTGTACCATCAAGAGTATACAGTTCCTTAGTGAGTTCAAACTTACTTCTCTCCTGAGCTAACCTGACAAACCGTGGACTTAGAGCAACATCGATAAAATCCGTTGGAAAGTACTCAGAAAATGCCAGGCCCAGCAGACAAGTTAGCAGGTGTTCTGGATATTGATTGAATTCAGGCATCTTTCTATGAATCTCATTTATCAGACTGGAATAAAATTCTTCCGTGTTGGGTGGCTTATAATTCAGAGTTCCAAATGACCACAGAATTTTGGCAACATCTTTACTTCGGCAGTGTGCTACCCTAGGAGGCAAAGAGGCAGCCACCGTATTCATTACCCTTTCATCCAGGATGCGTAAGGCTGAGCAGGCAAGAGTCAGGTGCATGACACCCTGAACCCCCAGGGAAGGAATTCGTTGAGGAGCAATCTCTCCAAACTGCTTCATGAAATTGATGTGATCCACATGAGTGAAACGGAACATTTTAAGAATATGCACTAAGGCATGACTACTCAGATGCTGCATGTCTGCACAAGCCACATCCCCAATTTTCCGCATAATAAATTCAGAGAGACTACTACTTGACTTAAAGAAACCTAAACAGATTGTACCAATTTCCTCTAAATTTATCAAATCTATATACTTAAGAATCAGTGATTCCAGTTTCTGCATTAGGTCCTTTGGTACCTGACGACTTTCACCTATGATATAAATTAAGTGAATCAGCTGGGATAAGGATAGATCTTTCCAGTGCAAATTAAGATAACTAAAAAAAATGTTTAAAAACCGAGGTACTCTACGGCCTAAGTGTCGCCAAAGATCAGCCACCAAGAGAAGCTGATCCAGACTCATCTCCCACACATGATGGCAAAATCTGGTTTCATACATATCTAGCATTGAATGGAAGTGAGGGATTCCTAAGCCAACAAAGGCTTTCAAAATACTGATCAGATCTGTGATATGGAAGAGCTGAATGTTTTTCACGCTCAGCTGGCAGAGCAAAGCAAAGCTGGCATGGGACAGCAAAAGAGGACGTTGCTCAGCAGGCAAAGAACTCAGCTTACAGAAATAATCAGCAATGACTTCAGGCTGGAGGTTATTTTGATAAACTGTGACTTTGTGCAAAATCAGTTCACCTTCTGAAACAGACAGAGGCTGACAAGTCTCAGATCTGTTATAGCTGTGAAGCTGGTACTCTGGCCTTAGCTGTAGGAAAACTCGGGTGCCTTCAAAGGAATCAAAAACTTCTACATCCTCTTCATCAACTCTCATGGCCCTGGGTGAGCCTGGCTGCAACGTGCTGGCATTAGAGGTAGAAGCCTTGCTGAATTCCAAACCCAGGAGGGCACTGCTGGTTGTGAAGACTCTCTGAGAAGAGGCGATGCTACCAATGTTCTTAACCTTTCTGGCAGGATGGTGAGGGTTACTGTGCTCTGGAGAGTCCTGTCCCCTGTGCCGTGTGCTGCTCCCCACATTCCAATATGCCACTCTTTGGGCTGCACTGTAGGTAAAAGGACCGCAAAATGCTTGATATTTTAGAGGTTTTAACAACTTGAGAGTGACTGCCATTCTCGTATCAGTACTGATCTTTTTGGCAGTCAGAGCACAGTTCTCACAGGTCTGACCAGGCAATTTCTTGTTTATGTGGTGCTTGATTAGAGCTGAACAGGGAGGTGTTCCATGGACAATGCCTGGAAATCTTCGGCATACCACAAGAGCCATGGATCACAAATGACTGGGCCAGAATTGGTGCCAGATACTGAAAAAAGGGTAGATGAAGAATGAGTGGCTTCCACCTATCACAATACCAAAATTTACATATTATAAGAAATAGATTCAAACTAGACTGCTGTCCACACAAGTAAGTTCAATACTAGTGAATGCCCAAACCACGAGCCAATGTGTATCAAGAATAAACTGTGTGCTTTGCATAAAGGCACAGGAAAACCCCAAATCCATGGTACCACTGGAGTGTTCCTAGACTGCTGCTTGATCCAGACTTACTTCATTGTAGATGGGAAGCAGTGACAGAGAAGAGACATTCAGTTGTTCACTAACATTCAACAGGAATGAGGAGGGCAGATTTCCAAAAGGAAAGCTAGAAAAAAAAAAGTGAGCAATTCATTCTATCTCTTTATAGCAACACATAAAAGTCACGCTTGGAAAACAAGAAAGTTTATAAAAGCTGTTGGTTGCTCACACTTACAAGCCTAACTACTCCGGAGGCAGAGATCAGGAAGATCGCCTCAACCTCCCGAGTGTTAGGATAACAGGTGTGTATCACCATGCCCACTGCCCTCCTGGTTCAGTTTCTTTTAGTGGGACTAGAGTTTGAACTCAGCGCTATGCTCTTGGAAAGCAGGAGCTCTACCACTTGAGTCATATCTCCAGTCCATTTTGCTCTGGTTATTTTAGATATGGGCTCTCCAAAGTATTTTCCTGAGCTGGTCTCAAACTGCATCCTGATCTCAGCCTCCCAAGTAGCTGGGATTACAGGTGTGAGAGCCATCTCTACCTCTACCTTTTAGAAGAGTTAGAAGAGGCCAAATGAGCTCTCTAGGGTTTGTGTGTGTGTGTGGTTTTTTTTTTTTTTTTTTTTTTTTTGGCAGTACTGAGGTTTGAATTTAGGGCCTTGAACCTGCTAAGCAAGCACTCTACCTCTAGCCTTTTTTTTTTTTTTTGCACTGTTTTTTTTGTTTGTTTGTTTGTTTGGGTTTTTTTTTTTTTTGTGGTACTAGGGCTTGAACTCAGGGCCTTCACCTTGAGGCACTCCACCAGCCCTTTTTGATGGGTACTTTTGAGACAGGGTCTCATGAACCCAGCTGGCTTTGAACTATAATCCTCCTGATCTCTGCCTCCTGAGTAGCTAGGATTACAGGTGTGAGCCACCAGCGCCTGGCTGCATTGGTTATTTTTTATTTATGCCCAGGCTGGCCTAGACCATGATCCTCCTATTTGTGCTTCCCTATGTAGCTTGGATGTGAGGGGCATGCCACCATACCCAGCCATTGGTTGGGATGGGATCTTGTGAACTTTTTGCTGGAACTAGCTTCGAGTCTCAACCCTCCTGATCTCCACTTCTCAAGCAGCTAGCTAGTATTATAGGTTTGAGCCACTTTTTCTTTCTTTCTTTTTTGTTTTTTTTTTAGCAGGGGTCTTACAATGTAGCTCAGGCTGATCTAGAACTCCCAATCCGCCCAAGTGATTGAACTTACTTGTGGCTGGCCTCCAGGAGTTTAACAGAATTTGAAGCACTACCACAGAGTAGCTGAACAATGGGGAAGTATACTCAGAAACTCACTCGTGGTGACTGGGGAAAGCAGAAGGCCAAGGGTCTGCTATCGATTTATGGATGGAAAGCAAAGAGCCACTCAAAGCTGGGCTCAGCATACAGGAAACACCAGTTCACACAACTGCCCTGTTGGCAAGTCAGTGGCAGCACAGTTTTCCTCTTGAAGAGGCAGATTAGCCATGCTGCCACTTAGTCAGGCAATGATTCTGTCGTCATTCTGCGTATGATCAGTACAATTTCCATTTTCCTTCCATGGTAGAAACCATAGAGGTTATGAAAATGACTGCCATAGTTTTGCTTTATTTAATGCTTATTCTCTTTCTATTTAGGTGCCAAAGCAAAGCAAAATCCAAGAAGATATGGGTTGCCAAGTGATGGATTGCACAGGGCTGTTGCTGCAGAAAATTCTGAGGATTCCAAGGTGGCCAAAATGACTTTTTTTTTTTTTTTTTGGTGAGACGGGGGTTTGAACTCAGGGTTTCAAGTTTGCACTCTACCACTTGAGCCATGCTTCCAGTCCATTTTGCCCTGGTTATTTTAGAGATGAGGGTCTCACAAACTATTTGTTGAGGCTGGCCTCGAACCTTCATCCTCCTGATCTCAGCCTCCCAAGTAGCAAGGACTGCACTGCAGGCATGACCCACCAGTGCCCAGCTCAGAATGACTTCTGAAATGTGTACCTAACTTTGCTGTCAGCCTCTTCCTTCCAGAGCCTATACGTAGCATAAAAACCAGAGGCAGGGGGCTAATATCTTTTTCTGGTAGCTGAGCTACACAGGCTTCTCTCAGTGACATATTTCTCTCAGTATGTTCAAAACAAATGCTCTTCCAGTCAAGCCATATCCCTAACCCTTCTCAGTGTGTTCTAGTCTCTGTGAACTACAGCAGAAATCTTTTACACTAAATCTTTATACACTTGTTTCTTCATTGTGGTCTGTGAACCATTCTGCCTGCAAGTTACAACCCATGGGTTTAGGTGCTACAGACCAGGGATTAGCAAACAACATCCCAGGACCCAAATCCAAATCTTTTTTTTTTTTTTCCTTTTTTTGTGAGACTGAACTGAGGAACTCATGCTTAGCTACCCAGGTGCTCTACCACCTGAGCCACTCAGCGCAGGCCTTTTTTTGTGTTGCGTATTTTCAAAATAGGGTCTCATGGCTTCGAACCACAATCCTCCCGAGTAGCTAGGATTACTGACATGAGCCACCAGCACCAGGCCCTACCTTTCTGTTCAAGTAAAAAACATACCTACCATCTCAGAACCTGCCTATACATACTGTTTATGTTGTCTTTTCTACTACCAGACCTGAGTAACTGTCACATAGACTGTATGCCTACAGATAATAAAGTATTTACTGTCTGGCTCTTTATAGTTCTATGAATGCAGATGACCAACATCTGCATCAGAAAAACATTAGGAAAATAGTGCTTAAATAGTTATATTTTTCTTTAATATTTAGATGATACTTAAAAATTTATATGCCTTGGGCTGGAGGGGTAGCTTAGTGGTACAATATATGCTTAACATGCATGAAGTTTTAGCACCACCACCAAAAAAACAGGGGGGGGGGTCACGACTTAAAATAGTCACTAGGAATCTCAATTAATATTATACCATAAGCATGGTGTCAATAAAACAGAGAGCAGGTAGCAGAGTGTTCCAGCTGATGGAATAGGGCTTTTAAGAAGACCTGTTTTGCAACAAGAAATCTAAATTTAGCCTAACACAGTATACAACTAAAGCCATAAACTGTTCAAATTTGTATTTCCTTCAATTCATCTTAGAAACTAACTTTATAGAAACAACTGTTTCTCCACTGGATCTGCGGGTTCCATCTGGGGCCTTACACATGCTAAGCAAGTGCTCTTCCACTTGAGCTACACCCCCTCTCCCTTTGGTTTTTATTATTTTTGAGACAGAGGCTTGCTACCTTTTTGCCTGGGCAGGCCTGGAACTCACAATCTTCCTGCTTCTGCCTCCTGAGTAACTGAGATTACACGTGTGCACCATCACATCTGGGTCTGAAAAATAACTTTTAAACCCCCCCCCCTTTTTTTTTTTTTTTTTAGCAAGTTAGCTGTGCTATATACTAAAGCAAAAAGAAGAAAAAAATGCTTATACGCAGAATCTAGACAGGCACCTGTACTACCAGCAATTCAGGAGGCTGAAGTAGGAGAATGATGAGTTCAAGACCAGCCTGGGCTACATAGTGAGTCCCTGTTTCAAATGAAAAAAATATATGTATTAACTTCAGAAAAGCCAAAAAATTAACCATATCGTACCCCCTGCTCAGTTATGAATGAGAGTTCCATTATATTATTACTATAAACCTTGAATAATGGCCTAATTAAAAATTATGAACAGGGGCTGGCGGGAGTGGCTCAAGAGGTGGCCAGCAAGCATGAGGCCCTGAGTTCAAACCCTAGTACTACCAAAAAAAAAAAAAAAAAAAAAAAAAAACCCTAAAAATGACAACCAAATTATATTGACAAGAAAAAGGTAGAGGAAGAGAGTAGGGGAGGTTGGTAGTAATACAAGAGACCTAGCGCCTCAATGACCATGATATAGAAGTCAAAAGATAAACTTAGAAATCAAAAAATACCAACACGGCTGGGTGGAGTGGAATGTACCTGTAGTTTCAGCTACTTTGGAGGCTAACTAAGGTGGGAAGATTGCTTGAGAAGAGGCATTGAAGACCAGCCTAGGAAACATAGTGTCAAAACCCTCTCAAAAAAAAAAAAAAAAAAAAAAAGAAAGAAAGAAATAGCACAAATAAATGTATTATGTGAAAACAGCTATTCTACCACTATGGTGAAATTATGAGAGAAGTATTTTCTATTTAAAACTTCCTTTAATCATATTATATAACACTAAATCAAACTTAAAAAAAAAAAAGAAACAGACTGATAAACACCAAAAAAAACAGATTAATCATTGAAAGTGCTCTTCTGGGGAACAAAAATGGAGGGAGAAAGGGGAAGGAAGTAATACTAAATTCTACTAAACTTTTTTTTGAGGTACTGGGGTTTGAACTCAGGGCCCACACCTTGAGCCATTCTACCAGGCCTTTTTTGTAATGGGTTTTTTCAAGATAGGGTCTTGCAAACTATTTTGCCCAGACTGGCTCTGAACTGCAATCGTGATCTGTGCCTCCTGAGTAGCCCAGCCATTTTTTGTGATGGGTTTTTTCAAGATAGGGTCTCAGGAACTATTTGCCCTGGCTAGCTTTGAGCCTCGATCCTCCTGCTCTCTGCCTCCTGAGTAGCTAGGATTACAGGTGCCCAGCTGAACTATTTGTTTAAACCATAAATGTGCAACTTCAAGAAAAATTAAATTTACAAAATGCATGTACTAACAGATAATTAAGTATTCTTCAAGAAGACAATGAATGAAGTAACTTAATACAGGAAAATGTTGAAAAATTACAGTGCAAGTTCTATTTCCACATAGGGGCAGAGCCTACCAGAGAGGGGTCTACTAGTACTAGGAAGGTTAAACAATCATCCACAGAGCTAAGCCAAACCAAAATCAAACCTAGTAAACTATCCCTTCTCCTTTGCTGTATTTTCAGTGTTTTTGGGGTTTTTTTTAATGGCACTGGGGTTTGAGCTAAGGGCTTCATGCTTGGTAGACTGTATCCAAGTCTCCAGCCCCATTTCAGTGCTTCTTAGAAAGAAAGCAGTACATCAGACTCCTCTGTAGAACTTTTTGAGGCTATATAGTTCTCTCCTCCCCTTCTAAGACTCTGCTATTCCTCAATCAGAATGGCAAGAAGGATGTGGGTAGATATAGTCTGACAAAGCCCCAGAGATGATCTTGTTAGAGCCACTGCTTTTAAAGAGTTTCTTAAAGTCAAGCACTAGTGGCTTAAAACTGTAATCCTAGCCATTCAGGAGGCAGAGATGAGGAGGATCGTGGTTCAAAGCCAACCAGGGCAAACAGTTCATGAGACTCTATCTTGGAAGAAAAAAAAAAAAAAAACCCATCATCACAAAAAAAAAAAAAAAAAAAAAAAACAGGGCTGGTGGAGTGGTGAAGTGGTAGAGCGCCTGCCTGGTAAGTATGAAACCCTGAGTTCAAACTCCAGTACCACCACCACCAAAAATAAAGAAAGAAAAAAGTTTCTTAAGGCCCTGTCTTTGGAAAATCTCTCCATGTAACAGGGTCCTCTTGGTCCATCGAAATGGGACTATTAGAAGAGTGACAAAATCCAAGCAGGTAAAGAGAAGTATGTACACATTAAGTCATGAGAAAAAATGCCCAAATAAACAGTCCCAGTACCTGTTAGCGCACCCAAACACTTGCTTTTACCTGCTTCCCTAGTTTGCAAGACTGCACAGTGTAGTATTTCAGACAAGCAAAGGAAGAACTTCAGAATTCGTTTATATCAAAGTTGACTAATTTATGTGATGAAAGGCAAGGCCCTGTTTGGAACCAGAAAATAAACCACTAAATGGGGAAAAGAAATCCACACTGACAAATATACATAAGCCCTGCATAACTATCAAAGGCCTCACTTTCTCAGCTGTATGATGCAGCAGGAGTGTTCAGATTTTATTTTGTTTTCATCTACCAGGCAGGAGCAAATTATGGAGGGCTTACCCAAGGACTGTCAGAGCAGAGAGGTTCAGAACCTAGCTGTGAAAAGGTAGCTGTTCTTACTACTCACAGTGTACCCACAGGGCAGAAAACATGACCGGGGCACAAAACACGAGTCATAGTTGATGCTGAACCACTTTGGCTTTGAGTTCACAGGATGCAATGCTGCCCAGGGTCTACAGTGAGCGAGCAATGAAGTTCCACCTGGAAAGATCCATGAACGTACCTAGTGTAAGGGTACCTGCCCAAAGCTCTCTGAGTGAGAACAAAAGAGCTATCATGATTTGCACAGAAAAAGAGTAATTGTTTCCTATTCCTGGAGAGAAAAGGGAGGAGGCAACAATACTACCCTGACTTAGGCTAGTGCAACCAGAAACTGCTGAAAATGGAAAAAAGGCATATGTCATCTCACCCTCGTTCCCAACAGTAGGGCACTGCTGCTCAAAGTATGATGTGCTGGTTTACAGGCACAGCATCTCAGGTCCCACCCCAGACTTGCTGATTCAGACTCTGCAAGGGACTCACATTCAAGTGCGATCAGAAGTGCGGCACAAAGTCTTAACTACGTTCTCACACAGCTCTGCGACTCACGTACTGTTTCGATCTCCACTTGACAGGGGAGAAAAAGTCAAGTTGCCCAAGGTCACAGAACTCCGGAGTGGCGAGGATGGCCGCAGTTCTCCCTAGAGCCCGGCCTTGGAGAGGCGTCCGCCACGCCGGCCTGAGCAAGCTGAACAGGGCCTTGGCGCACGCAGGGCCTGGGGGGACCGGTAAGGCTGCAGGCACCGTACAAAGGGCAGGTCGGCCGGGAGTGGCCGTGACTCCTCCCTGGCCGCTGCCACTCACCTGAGCATTGCCAAGGCGACCGCCGCAACACCAGACCCGGTTGCGCAGGCTGCGGCGACACGCTCACTCCTCCAGCTACAACGGGTGCCGCGGGACCACTTCCGGCCCGCTACTTCCGTCTGCTGCGCGAGTGACGGGTACCGCGGAGGCTCAAAATATCCACCGGCGTCTTCCAAGGACATTCGCTTCCGGAAAGACATTGACAAGGAGACTGGGGAAGTCTAGGAGCTGCAATGGGAAAGTCCATCCTGAATGGACGGAGCGCTCTGGAAGTAATTGAGCAGCATGCAGATTCGAATCCCAGGACCGCCAACAGGATTTTATGACTTTGGGGAAGTCACGTAAATTCTCCAAGCTTAGTTTCTCATCTGTACAATGAGGGTAATAGTTCATTTATAATAAGGAAACATCTGTAAAGTGCTCTCAGAAGTTAAGAGATGGATAGATGAGCCTGTTCGGAGAAATGGATGTGAGGAGCTGGAGGAATCCAGTTTTGGCAGACGAGCCAGGGTGATCTTCCACCTCTTTTAGTAGGGGGGTTGGCACTGGGTGGATTTGGGCACGAGAGACTACTGAGTCTGTATTTGTCTGGAGGGCCTGGCCCCAGAATGGCATTCCTGAGGGCATTCAGGATCTTCACACCTTGCGAGTCCCATCCATTCTAAGGACTGTGAATCATGTGCACCATCTTGTTGGACAGACAAAAGCAATGTAGAAAGGACATGACCTCCTCCTTGGCAAGAAGGGGCAAGCCCAACATCGCAACTGCTGAGTTCTGTGCAGAGCACTTTGACTGGGGACTAAACGTTTGGTACCCCAGACCCTTGATGCCACTATTTGAAGTTTCTCTTAACAGGCCAGAACAGAGAAATCTGTTAGTTGCTGATTACAAATCTGTCTCTGCCAAAGCCAGAGCAGCAGAAAGCCTATCCCTATAATTGCTCCTAGGCAATCCTGTTCCTGTTTGCCAAATACTCAACTTCCCATCCTCTCTTGAAGTCAGTTCTGACCAAGTAAGATTTAAAGGGAAGGATGTTGGCAGGTCCTGGAAGAGCTTTCGCTTGCAGGATAAAGTGGTGCAGACCAATCCCATCATAGAGCTGTGGCAGCCACCTTGTGGCAAGGAGGAAGCAACAAGCTAGGATGGAAGAGGGGAAGATGAAACATCTAGGTCCATGATGAACCAACACCTGTGACACCCACTTCCAGACTTCATGTCAGTTGAGAAAAAATAAACCGCCCTTTAAGGTCCTGTAAATCAGGTTGTATTACACCAAAATGCAATCTTTTTTTTTTTCATTTTTCTTTTATTATTCATATGTGCATACAAGGCTTGGTTCATTTCTCCCCCCTGCCCCCACCCCCTCCCTTACCACCCACTCTGCCCCCTCCCCCCACCAATACCCAGCAGAAACTATTTTGCCCTTATTTCTAATTTTGTTGTAGAGAGAGTATAAGCAATAATAGGAAGGAACAAGGGTTTTTGCTGGTTGAGATAAGGATAGCTATACAGGGCATTGACTCACATTGATTTCCTGTGCGTGGGTGTTACCTTCTAGGTTAATTCTTTTTGATCTAACCTTTTCTCTAGTACCTGTTCCCCTTTTCCTATTGGCCTCAGTTGCTTTTAAGGTATCTGCTTTAGTTTCTCTGCGTTAAGGGCAACAAATGCTAGCTAGTTTTTTAGGTGTCTTACCTATCCTCACCCCTTCCTTGTGTGCTCTCGCTTTTATCATGTGCTCATAGTCCAATCCCCTTGTTGTGTTTGCCCTTGATCTAATGTCCACATATGAGGGAGAACATAAGATTTTTGGTCTTTTGTGCCAGGCTAACCTCACTCAGAATGATGTTCTCCAATTCCATCCACAAAATGCAATCTTGATTGTGGGACTTTGCGAAGAGAACAGAATGAATTATCATAAAGGACAGCTTACTGATGTGCATCACACTTGTGTCTCTTTTGTCACTAATTGCAAACTCCATTCTGTTTCTGTGTCTTTGTCCTCAAGAAACTGCCAATCACTGTAAGTTGGCTTAAGTGACTTCAGACTGCATGTAGCTGTCCTGCATCACCTGCCTTCTGGCCAGGTAGATTCTGTCCAGATTCTGAGCTGGAGCCAGCTTAAAACCTTTTTAATGGGTTGGGGAGCTATAGCTACAGCTTAGTGGTTTATGTTTCCCTAGCATGCATGAGGCCCTGGGTTCAATCCCCAGTCCAAAAAAAAAAAAAAAGCAAAACCCTTTCAACAAAAGTCTGAGCTGAAGAGAATGCCTCATTGGGCAGAAACATGGGACCATGCCTTCCCCCAAGCAATGTGGAGGAGCTTGGGCATCAGGCCAACCTCCTGGCCCTGCCCAGTGAGCACCTCTGGTCTCATACCTCCTTTGGGAATTGTTTACTCCAGCTTTGCCCTCCTCCACCCCCAGACCTCACCTCCCACACCCGCAAAGACACAAGCAGACCACAGAATGCCATTCAAGAGGCTTTCTCCATTTTATTTCTTTGGGAAAGGAAAACAAAAAGTCTTTCCATCACATATGGTAGAGATATATATTTTATATATATTTATATATAATTTATTTTGTAGTTGGACATCCCAAAGCTGAGTCTGTTCATATTTTTTCCCATTTTTTTTTCCTACTAATGCCTTCTCTTCTCCCAGCCCCGTGGCTCAGCCCAGGGTCTGGGGCAGGTGCAATGAGGGAAGAGTGAATGGGCAGTGGTTGCCAGGGTGGCCTCCCACCCAGCTCAGAAACCTGGTGAGGACCACCCAAAAGGGGCTGTGCAGGGGACTGGAGGCCACGAAGAGGAGCCCTCCTGTTTTTGTGGGGGGTGCACAGCTTGTTAAACAGTCACCAGTCATGGGAGGAGGCTGGTCAGGGGCTAAGGGACTTGCTCACAGTAGATGCCAGCTCTCTCTACTTTGCCCCCCAAAGTCAATCTTGGGGGTAGAAGAGAGAGTGAAAAAGAGAAATACAAGGACTAAGGGCCAAGCCTCCTCTGATTTTTATTGCTGGTGAATTAGAAATTTGCTTTCTTAGAAGGAAAATTAGAATTTCCCTTCCTGTCTTGGGGAGATAGACTCTGAGAAGGATCCCAGAGAAGAAAGTAACATTGGCTGTCCCAACCCCTACTGAAGGCCATCCCAGGTCTCCCTGGGCAAATACTGAGCCAACTCAGAGCTTGGCAAGGAACCAAGGGATCAGTGTTCCTCTCAGGTCAGCCTTGTTCTCCAAGGGCAATCACATCCAACCCTCCCCAGCCCCCGAAACAAGGGCCTTGGGCTCAGATTTGGGTCAGTGGAGCTGGGAAGTGGGCAGTGCACCAAAGGTCAAGCAGAATTTTCTACTGAAAGAAAAGGTGTGACTTTGAGGAAAAGGTAGCATGGGAAGATGATGTTCTGAGCATGAAAGCAGGAGGCTGGGGGAAGCGAGTGAGGGAAGACACAGGAAGACATCACAGACACTCATTTAACCTCAGAAACTGGGCAAAGGGAGTGCCTGAGAGGCAAGTAGCACTTAAGCTGTAGTTAGAGCTGGACAGTGGTCCTGGATGTGGGGTCAGCCAAGCAGCAGGGGCTGTTGCCCTGTGGGATTCTGACCAGAAGGGTGAGGGTAGAGCCAAGAAGCCTCCAGGTGATCCAACAGTGGGAGGGCAGACCTGTCCTGGGTACCAAGCTTCCAGTCCCAACCCTCCCCTCCAAAACACACAGAGAACACACGCTCAGGACCAGGCCAGGCTCTGAGGCCTGAGCCCAAGAAACCTTGGGGGGGAGGGGCTGGGCAGGTAGCCCTCTCAACCACAGGCAGGCCATCTGCTCCCATTTGTCCTGCCAATCTGCCTGGGAAGGGAGAACACCACATGTAGGAGAGAGACTAGGAGCCCAGGATCTGTCAGCCTCAGCAGACCCATGCAGGCCCTCTCAGGCTGCACGGCCTAGGAGGTGAGTACAAAGAGCATCACTGGATGCAAGGTGGCCAACAGCAGCAGCCCAGACCCTGAGGGGGGCTAGGGCATCTCCTGGCACTGCAGGCCTGCTGCCTCCATCTCCAACAAGGGGCTTCCTAGAAAGGGAGCACCACTCCCTGCTCCTGGGCCCTCAAACCCACGCACTCTGCTCTCTCCCATGCCTCCTTGGGAGGAGGGTCCAAACGGCTGCCACAAGGGCAGTGCTGGAGCTGGGGGGGGGGGGCGGTGAGTAGGGAGGAGCCTGGTCACAGCTGCTTTGAGAACCTCTTTGGTCTGGGGATATGGGACACATGGGGAAGTGAATGGAGGGAAGGGGATACTGGGGACTCCAGCCTTCAGACAGGGCACTTGTCAGAAGGCTGTGTGCCCAGTTGGCAGATCAGATTTCTGTGGATTCAATGCGCTCAAGGCGGGAGGGGGTCCAGGCCTTCTTCTCCTCGCCGTGCTGTGGGGTAGGTGTGCTCGCACCCCCTGCAGCCCCACGCTCCCGCAGCCGCCTCTCCAGCTGTTGGTTACGCTGATACATCTCCACGTAACTCAGCTGCAGCTGCTTCTGGTACTCGATCACCTTCTCTTTCTCTTCCAGCCACACACGGCGCTCCTCGGCGAAGCTGGCACCCTGGCGCTCCCGGGCTCGCCGCTCAGCTGCCAGCTCGGCCTGCAGCCGCCCCACCTCCCGTCTCAAGGCCCGTGTCCCATTCTCTCCCCCAGCATCCGCCTCCCCGTCCACGGAAACTAAAGAGGCAGCAGCTGCCACTCCGGCCTGACGGCGCATTTTGGCTTCATCGCTCTCACAGGTGGCCAGAGCCTCCTGCGGCTCGGCCAGGTCCACAGGGGTCAGCGCCGGCTTGAGGCAAGCACTGGGCAGCTCGCTCTCACCCAGCTCCAGGCTGGCCTGTTTGCTGCCAAAGGAGTCCCTCAGGCTGAGTAGCTGCTCCTCCTTCTCCCGAAGCGAGGCCCGGCCCTCCCGCAGCTGTGAGCGCAGCCCCACGATCTCACTCAGCTTCTGAGACACATCCGCCTGAGAGTCCTTCAGCTGCTGCTTCAGGAGAGAAATCTCACCGGCCTTCTGGCACACCTGGGTAGGGACAGGTGGGAGGAGAAACCAGGGTAAAGGTCACCCCAATCCAGATCTAGCACCAGAGACTCCAAGCTTCCCCAGGGCTCAGGCTCAGCCTCACATCAGACTGGACAGGGATGACCCACGAGGCACCCTGCCAGACTCAGGACAGACTTGGCTTGTTTCACACAGCCCAGGGACAGCCTCAGTTTTCAGAGGCGCTCTGAATTGATTTGGTCTCTTACTTCTTCCACTCCCCCTTGTAATAATGGTGGGCCGCAGCTCTGGGGCTCTATAGAGGGGCAAAGGAAGGGAAGACAGAAGGGAAAGGCCCAAGCCTCCAGCCCGCACCTCCCACTTAGTTTCCTCCATCCGGGGCAGGAAGTCGGCCTGCTCCTTCTGGCAGGCGGCCACCTTGTCCTCTAGCTCTTCCCGCTGCCGCATCAGCCGGGCTGCCTCCTCCTGCAACTGCTTCTTGTCCTGCTGCAGCCGCAGCACCTGCAACTGTAGGCCCTGTTGGGCACGCTGGGCACGACGGGCCACCTGCTGCAGCTTTCCACTGCAGCCCTGCCGCAGCTCGGCCAGCTCACGTTCCCACGCCTTCTGCCGCTCCTCCAGCACCTGGGCCACAGCCGCCTCGCTCTGCTCCAGGCTGCGCCGCAGAGCTGCCACCTCCTGCTCCTTCTCCCACAGTCGTTCCTCTAGCTCCTGGATCAGTGCACTGGGCGAGGGTGGTGAGCAGGCTGCAAATGTCAGGCCTCCACCTCCACCCTCCCCAGATCCCAGATGGCCTGACCGCCCCATGGATGAAGATGACCCACTCTTGCTGGAGGCCCGCCCACTGTCAGAGGTCCCCAGGTCCTGGTAGCCTGATCCCCCACCGCTGCTGCCACTACTATAGCTGGCAGTGCCTATGCGGTTGATGTGGCTGGTGGAAGCACTAAGGGGTGCCAAGTGCTGGCTGTAGCTGGAACTATAGGTGGGCAGGCTTGTGAGTGAGTTCCGGCCTGAGTCAGAGAGGCCACCCCCACTCCCGCCTGCTGGGGTCATGGTCCGAGACTTATCCAGTCCGCCCTTGAGGCCACCAGGGCCCTGTCGTCCCTCAGGGGTCCCATTGGTCTGCGGGGGACACAAGTTCTGCATGGAATGGAAATTCTTGGGTACAACAGGCTTGAAGGCTGACGGCCGAACTAGTGGCTCTGAGCACTGCATAAAATCAAAGAAGGGGGAGTGTGCATCAGAATGAGGCCTTAGCCTTGGCCCCAGCCTCTTCCCTGTGGCCAAGACTTGTTCAAGCACCATCTGCTACCCCTATTGGGTCTCCACCATGAGGCTCCTCATGTGGTCTCTCCCCCAAGCCAGGGCTCTCTGTCCTGTATCCACCAGCAAGAGTTAGCCCCAGGGACCCATCCTGGTTCCTCTAAACCCACCTCCAAGAAAGTCCACCTCACCCTCCTCTCTGGGCTACTTCCCATACTAGAACAAAGCTGTAAGGCCCTCAGGTCTCAGGAACTGACCTGGTCTAGCTTGCCAGAGGTGGCCAGGAGCTTGGGTGGATGGTTGGGCTCACGATACTGTGGTGGAGCTTTGTCACTGCCACCACTGCTGCTGCTGCCACCACTGCTTCCTACCACGTTGCCGCAGACATCTGTGTGGTCACTGGCCCGCAGCTCGCCATTGAGGTAGAGGGAGTTGGCGAGCACCTTGTCTTCTGAGGGGTAACGGCTCGGCCTCTCTCTACCGGCCCCACCACCACTACCTCTGGGGCCAGGGAAACTACCCTGGCTGCCCCCACTCCCTGTGCGGGTGCCCACACTCTTCATGGGGAACTCCTGAGCATGGGCCACCCCACTGCCCACACTTCCCATGGCCAGGCGAGGGTCTGGTGGTCCGAGCTCAGAGGGCCGTGGGGCAAAGGCCAGGAGGGGATCCCGCCCAGGATCAGCACGCACAGGTAGTGTCTCCAGTTTTGCCATGACTAAGCCAGGAGGGCACTGTGGGCATAGGTGGGAAGGCAGAGAGGTCAGTCCCCACTCCCAATCCCAACCCCACCCATTCAGCCCCGGCCCCACCCTGTCCTTCAGTGTCCCCTTCCCTACAGGGGGTACAAGAGTTCCCAGACACTCAAGGTAAAGGAAGGGGCTAGGTAAGAGTGATAGCTTGAAAATGGGGACTGCCTGTTGTCCCAGGGCACTGTGCACATACCCTCCCAGCGGGGCTCAGCTCCACACTCCACTGCTCAATCCCACCCAACCATCAGCCTCTCAGTGACCCTCTCAACTCTTGTTGCTACTCTCAGAATTTATGGATTTTGCCCCCTGGGTCGGCACACCCCTATATCCCAACCTCATGGACTGGGGAGATGGGGTTGGAAGGGGAGAGCAGTACAGGGAACCTCAGAAGTTAAGGGAGAGACGTAACAAGCCTATCCAAAAATTGAAGGTGGGGGTCCTTCCCAGCTCCCTAACCTATGGTGTTGCAGTCAAGGGCAGAAGTGGAAGCTCACTGCCGGCGCAGGCTTCTCTCCTTGCCTTTCCAAGGGGGTGGGGAGCCGATGGGTCCTCAAGCCTGGGACCCTCCGAGGCCCGGTCTGCAGGGGCCATGTGGCTCACTCTCGCAGTCGGGACTCGGCCCGAGCCAGCTGCGTGACTTTGGATGGGCTGACCGAGCCATCCTGGACTGCAGTTTTCTCCTCTGCGAAATGGGAGGAATGAAGAACCTACCTCGCTGAGCTGCCGCGCGCCCAGCGCCGGGAGGCGGCGAGCGAGAGAGGGAACCCGGGTCTCTGGGTGGGGTGGGCGGAGCTGCCGCTGCAGCGCGCGCCAGGGTCGCGGGTGGGCGCAACTATGGGCGTGCGAGCGGACAGACTGACCCGAGCTGCGGCTGCAGTGGATGGCAAGGGAGCTCTCCCGGAGGTCTTCCCAACGCCACCGCACAGGGGTCTTAGCCCAAGGCGGGGGTCCCCCTCCCAGAGGTCAGTACTCCGCAAAGGTCCCTTGGCTGGCGGAGGCCAGGGCAGCGACGCAGCGCCGCGAGCAGCTGGAGCCTCCCTGGGGGCCTGCGTTTCCCACAGGTGGGCGGGGGAGAGGCGGGCCTTCGCAGCCACCCGCGGCCCTGAAGCTTCCGCGCCCGCCAAACCATACTAAGAATGCACTGCCACCAAGAAGACTTCCTGGATTACCCTCTTTACCAACCACCCCCCCCCCGCCCCCGTTCCCTGTGGACCTTGACCCTGTCAGTCAGTTCACCGTAAAGTCCTCAGAACCAGTTGTGTGGATTTGCGCCCCCTCCCACAAGTCTGGCCTACAGAAGGGGAGCCCGGCCTCGGGTTACCTGTGCTCAGGGAGGCCCCGCTTTCTGGTTCTTTTGTCTCAAATCCGCACCTGGGAACACCTTTCCAGAAATCTGCATAATCCAGCTGGACAGGGAACCTGGCAGTGCAGGCTGCTGGCTAGATGCTCAAATACGTGTGCCAAAGGTGAGAGGGGGGCACCTTTCAAGCCTTTAAACTAATCCCGCTAGAAACCAGGAAGGGAGCCCTATAAAGGTGAAGGGACCCACATGGTGGCATCCCCTCAAGTGCTCTGCAGACTATCCCAGTGTTTTCTCATGGGGAGGTGGGTGGGTTGTTTTTTTGTTTTTGGCAGTACAGGGGTTTGAACTCAGGACTTCCTGTTTGCTAGGTAAGCACTCCAGCACTTGAGCCACGACCCCAGCCCTTTCAGCTTTAGTTATTTTTCAGATAGGGTCTTGTGATTTTCACAGGTTGGCCTGAACCATGATCCTCCTATTTATGCTGCCTGCGTTGCTGGGATGCCAGGCGCCAGGTGCATCTGCCACCATGCCCAATTTCCCCCCTCCCCCAAACAGTGATCCTCCTGATCTCTACCTCCTGAGTAGTTAGTATTACAGGCATGCACCACTGGGCCTGACCCACATGCCCAGTTCTTATACTGTGTCCTTCTTATCAGGCTCCAGATCAAGGGAGCCCAACAACACCCTTGCCCTTCAGGGTCTTCTGACCACACCATGAATTATAGCCTTAAGCGGTGAGAAAGTTCACTAACAAGTTGGTCCACTGCCTTTGTAGAATTCCATTCTCTCAGTGTCTGTCCTCACAGGTGTGGTGAACAGCACATTACTACCTTCCTCCCTTTGGCCAGTCTGTCCCTACACATGGGCTGGGACATGAGAGGCACCTGGGGCACAGTGAAATGGAGAATAGGCAGGTGCATCACTCTGCCCATTTTTGTGCTCTAGGCCTCTCTTGCTTCACCCTAGTCCCTGCTGTGCCTCTACTTGCCAGCATACTCCAGCCTACTATCCCTTGACCTTGAAAAGCCTCTCCTATCCTTAACGAGATCCTCTTCTCTCCCCATCCTTGGGTGCCACATTGGGAATGTCTGGGACCAGAAGGATGGAGGCTGAATGACCTGAGGGAAGGCCTGGGAAGGATTTGTGAGGAAGAACTGGCAAAACCTCATACAGTTAGGGTTCAAGTGGAGGAGACATAGGAGGAATCTAGCTCAGGCACCAAGGTGGGGTGACATCCTTAACATGAGAGGGGGTTGCTTAACATGACAGGAGGTTGCTTGGGAGAAACAGTTGCTTGGAGAAGGCCAAAGATACCTCCACCAAGACTGGGATTATCAGCATCCAAGGGTGGTGTGGGTGGGATGGTGTGGCCTGGCATTGAGCTAGGGTGGCAGAGGCTCAGAAGTCTGAGAGGCAGTATAGGAGCAGGAAGAAGGCCAGGAGAAGCTGGCCAAAATTGGTGGCTTTAAGAATGTGGGGCAAGGCTAATTTGGGGGTCTCAGCTAATCAGGAAGATCATGTGAGCTTAAGAGTTCTATGCCACTCTGGCAACACAGACTCCATCAAAAAAAAAAAAAAGTGGGGGCAACTCCCAGTTTTAAAAAGAAAGGACGCTGAAGAATGTGCCCTGGATTTGACAGCTGAAGACATCATTGGTGACTATGTCAGAATGGCTTCAGAAAAGTGGTGCAAAGTAAGAGCAGACCACAGGGGTGGAAGGGTTCAGAGAGAGAGGAGACATCAGAGTTCCCTGCTAAAAGAGGCTAAAGAAGGCTGCCACTTACAGAGGTTTGGGATCCAAAAGCTTTTTTAATTTTAAAATTAAACATGGCAGAAATTCCAGTGTGCTGACATGCTGAAGTCAGGCACCACTAGTAAAATTAAAGATCTAGGCAGGGAGCTAGCACGGGGGCTGCACCAGAGGCCTAGGTGTGGGCAGAAATAAAACTCAGAAGTGATCATGTTTATTGTGAGTGATAGGGGATAATGATTGGGAAGGTGCTTTGTAAACTGTAAGATGCAGCACAAACATATAGCACTGCCTTCTCTGCGATCCAGGAAAGGAGAATGAGACCATAGGTTGTGGCTGGTCATCTGCTACTCTGTTCCACTATTTCCTTACAGTATTTGAGGTCCCCCACAAGGTTTAGATGCCCAGAGTCAATGGAAATGAGTCCCAGGACATTGTGGGGAATCCTTGATAGTCCACCCACAGAAGCTGTCCTTAGAGCCTTACTCCCCCGTCATAGCAACCCCCTGTAATGGTTCCCTGCCCTTTGCCTCTCCCAAGCTTGGGCTACTGCAGCTTTTCCTCAAAACCCTAGCAGAATGCTGAAGGACAAGGAGGGGGATACATCTCCCTGGTAAGTGAGCAGAGAGAAAGGGTTGAGCTTCCTCTGAGGGTCAGGGTACTGAACTGGCCCAGGTAACTAAATGCGGTCTGCAAGGGCAGCCTCAAGGCATCACCCTAAGATGACAGCCTGTTGCCTGACTCTGCCTGCATCTGTGTCCCATCCATCCTCAGTGCCTGTGACATTATACACAGTATTAGCAGTCACAAAGGGGTCAAATGGACACTACCTGGGGATTACACATGCAGGTCCCTCCAAACCACTGACCACTCAGCCCCTTCCCACCTGTCTCTCCCAAAGCTAGGAACATTTAGGGTCTCAGAGGTGCTGAGCCCAACCCATTCCACCTGCTGAAAATCTCAGCAGGCCCCCTGCCAGCACCCTTGCTGGGTCTCCTCACTGGCCTTTGTTCTGCACTCCCCCCAACCCCCAGCTGCTACAGGGGACTCTTCCTAAAGGGCAAAGCCAATTTTGTTCCTGCTCTGGCCAAATCCTTCCACCAGCAGGGTTAAGTGAAGGAGATGGAGTTCTGGCAGCATCAGCTCCAAGTGTAAATCACAGCTCAATTGATTAGGGGTAGAACCTCATGCAGGTTATTTCACCCCAGATTCTCACACCTACCTTGCAGGAATTTTAAGTAAATGCATTATGGGGTAAAATGTCTGGTGTTTCTCTTGGCCTCCAGAACCAAGAAGAGCTTGCAGCAGGGTCCCCAAGGCCTCTCCTGATACCCATCCTATCCCTGACTGGAGCTCCTCTCCATTCCACACACAACCTCTTCTCAGCTCTCTGTCCATCCTATATCCTTCTGGAACCAATCTGAACGCTGCCTCTCAGGTCAGCATCCCTGATACCCCAGGGGTCTTGGAGCTCTTGGCTCAGGTCACCCCAGGAGGATTTCACTCAGAGACCTCCCCAGGGCTTGGCCTGTGGATGCCCCAGGGCAGATTGTGTCCTAGGGGTCTCTGTACCCCAACATCAAGAAAATGCAGGGCAAATGCATGTAGGAATGTTAGTTATGAGCTATGCAAATAGGCAGTGAATCCAGGCAGAGAAACTGGGAAGGGCTTTCAGGTAGGACAGAAAAAGGAAAAGGATTCAGGGGCACTGTAGGGCTTTTGGGGTGCAGAGATCTCTAGAACTTCTTGGTTGGGATGTATGAGGGGAGATCCATCTTCCCTTGGAGGCGTAGGTACCTGCAGGGGAAGGAGCCCATCCCCTAGATCCTGGCTCTAATGAAGCCGGTGTTTCAGGACTGAGGGGGCCGACAGCGCACCCCCACACACACATACCCCTGCGCGCACACACACACACACACACACACACGCGCGCGCGCGCGCATACATGAGCCTCCGCGCGGGGGGGGGGGGTCGCTATTCACCAGCAGCCCACAACGCTCAGAGCCAATACATAGGGACCCCGGCCACAAGCCATCGGCAGAGGTGCCAGGGGGTCTCTGCGGTGGGGTGAATCCCGCCTGCATCTCTTTGGACTCCCCACCAACGCGCGTGGCCCCGGGGGGCGGGGCGCGGAGGGAAGAGGTGACATAATCCGGGCCGCACCCCCTCCGGCCGCCACCTCCCCCCTAGGCCGAGCGAAGCATCCATGACATCATCGGCCTCATCTCTCCCCTCCCCCCGGGACCCTAGCAGCGGGACGCGCCCCCTCCCCAGCTTCGGGTCTGACCAGACGCGCCAAGCAGTACTGGGGACACCGCGGCGGGTCAGAGTCGGTAGGGGCACCGCGGTGGGCCTGCCTCACTTACTCGCTGTCTTGGGGTCCGGCGTAGGGTCTCCGACGCGGGAGCCACCGGCCCGGCTCGCTGGCGCAGCCCTAAGCCCGCCCGGCAGGGCGCGCGGCGCGGGCCCGGCTCCGCTCCGCGCCCCTCCCGCTTCCCTCCCGGGCCCCGCCCACCAGCGGCTGCGGCAAACGCGGATCCACCCCCCAGCCACGCCTCCCGGACCCGCCAATCCCCAGGCTGGGGCGGGGCGCGGCACCTTAACCCTGTAGTCTCTGTGAGCGTGCGGGCACTTGGGACCCTTCGGTCTCGCTGGCTCGGGTGCGGCAAAATTCTGTGGGAGTCCCTCCTCTAGTCGCCGATTACCCTCCCTCCCAAATCCTTGGGCTCAGTCCTCAAGTCTCTCTTTTAAAACAAATTCAGCACAACCGCGGCCTCTCTGAATCCTACATCTCTGGCACAGGGGATGAGCCCCTCTGACTTGGGGAAGGATCTTGCGATTCCCGAACCCTGAGCCTCCTTCCTGTCCCGCACCTGCTCTTCGGGAAGCACCCTCCCAACGGACGCCTCGAGACCCTGCAAATAGGCCAGGTACGAGCGGAATGACTAGCACAGTTGGATCCGACCTCGACCAGGCAAGACCCACCAGGACGCCAGGACTGCTGGCACGCTTGTGAGAAGTGTCGAGGGCCAGAAACGCCATCCGGCAGCGAATCGAGCCCATTTGAAACTTGCTGATTGCTCCCAAAGGCTCACCGTCCCGTGCAGGGTTTGAGCACTTTCACCTTGTGCCTGGTGCTTCCAGGCCGCAACCCTCACGCTGCATCCTGAATTGAGAGGCGGGGGGGCGGGGGGAACTTCATCCTCCACCCAGAAGCACCAGCTAGGTGCGTTCACTGCGGGGAGTTGCCGGGCGGCCCGGGAAGACTGCCCAAAGAAGGTAGTCAGCCTTGAACTATGGCCTTAGCCTCGATTTGGGTGGGGAAGCAAGCTAGGCAGAAGGTTCAGCATTACTAAAAGCCGGGAGGCACAAGGGTCTTGTCTTGAAAACTGCAACGCCTCCACTCTGGCTGAGACCTAACGCATTAAACATCTCTGCTATGAGAGCTGATGTGTTTACCCCTCTCTTCCTACTTCACACTTTTGTCTCGCTGTTTTCTACATTTGCTTTTATATTTTATAGTGATTTTTAAAACAGAAAGCCTGTTTTTTCGTCTTAATGGTTGCCTTTAAACTTATTAAAAAACCGCTTAACAAATTATTAGCCAATGAGAAATCATTTTATATTGTCTTATATGAGAAACTTTTGATTGACACAATTGTAAGGATCTTTTGTGGGGTTATGAAAAATTTAATGTGTCTTTTGTCCTCACTTATATCTGTCCACGTTACCCCGGATAGGCCCAGCTTTTGTTTACATTTTTTAAGCTACAAAAACCTTTGGGTAGGGGAAACGTGAGTGTTGCTCAGTGGTAGAGTACACACTTAGCTTACACGAGGTCCTAGGTTCCGTCCTTAGAAATATAAACAAATCCTCTTTCTAAAATCTTTTGCCAACCATATGTTCACTTGGTTTCAGTGTCACTGCCAGTTTTTTGTTTTTGTTTTTTTTTTTGATACTAGGGTTTGAACTCGGGGCCTTAAGCTTGCAGCTTGAGCCACATCCCCAGCAAAGCCAGCTTTTATGCTCTAATTTTCCTGTTTCTTATTTAGACCCATCTCTCTCACACATGACTGGTGACTTCAGAGAGGGCAGTTTTTTTCTAAGCCTTTGTCCTAGATGAAAATGCCTTCCTGACAAATTGAATGTTTATGGAATTCTTGGGTGTCAAACTTCCCCTCAAAATTCTCTTGTCCTAGCCAGGGCACCCAGGGCACCCAGGGCTCACGCCTGGGTGAGCCTACCTACTCAGGAGGCAGAGATGAGGAGGATTTCAGTTCGAAGTTAGCCTGGGCAAACAGTTTTCGAGACCCTATCTCCAAAAAACCCTCCACCAAAAAGGGCTAGTGGAGTGATTCAAGGTGTAGGTCCTGAGTTGAAACTCCAGTACCACACACACAAAAAAAGATTCTCTTGTCCTTATCTCACTGTCTTCTCACACTGAAAATGGGAGCACATTTGGGTTGGTTTGTTTAAAGTCATTTGCCCTCAGAAGTCAAGCATGTTGCCAGTGTAAATCTCAGTGGGGCCCTTTATTAATTTTCTAGAAACAAATGATGTCTTTTAGCTTAGGAAAAGTCTTCTTCAAGTATGTTCTTGTCCATTTTTGAACAGATTTTGGTTTTTTTCCCCTTCCCTAGGACTATCACATTGGATCACCATTGTCAAATCTGTTCTGCTTCTCTGCATCTGGGGAGAGCATCTTTACCATCACAAGTTTAATTTTCTTCACAGAGTCAAGAGTACTGTTTATTTTCACCAATAAGCCATTTGATTCTGCTTGTTTTATTTTCCTTCATTTCAGCCAATATCCACTCTACCTCTGTCTTGATTTCACCTTATTCTCTTTGTTCTGTCCCTATTTCATATAACATGTGGTTTTGCATCTTGAGAAAAAAAACCAAGAAAGTGAAAGATTATCTGCTCTAATGCATATAAAAACTTTGATGCAGTGCACCATTTTTCTGGGAAACAGAATTACAGAAATAAAAGAGATGTTGAAAATATCATCCAAGAAATGTCTAAAAAAAGGCTCTGGGCTCAGATTGTTTAATGGAAGAATTCTCTGAAACTCACTGAACAGATCATCCTAACCCTGTAAGTCTGTACCAAGCCCAAAAAAGACAGAATGCTATTTCATGTTATGAAGCCACAGTTCCCCTTCTACCAATTCCAGGTAACAGCAGCATAGAAAGGAAAACTGCAGACCAACCATACTTAACAGTTTAGGGGGAAAATCTTGAATATAATTCAAGGAAACACAGTATTATTGCAAAGGAAATGAATAAGCTGTGATTTTGTCAAACGAGAAAAAAAATGATTGAAGGAAATCATTTACAGCCGTATATGGTGGTACATACCTGTTGTCCTGCCCACTCAGGAGAATGAAATGAAAGGATTGCCTGAGCCCACAAATTTAAGACCAACCCAGGCAACATAACAAGACCCCCATCTCAAAAAGAAAAGAAATAAAACATCAATACCCAAAAAAAACCCTCCTAATTAACCAGGAATGGGCTGGAGGTGTGGCTCCAGTGGTAGAGTGCCTGCTTGGAAAACACAAAGCCTAAGAGTTCAAAACTCCAGTACCAACAAGAAAAAATTAAAAAAAAAAATCTAATTAACCAGGAACAGCTGAAATTAAAATTTATTATTTATCACCCTGACTTTGGCAAAATCATTAAAGCTTTGAATGGTCTAACCAAAAGTTGTTCTCTCCCTTTGGACTTGTGGATAAGGTCCCCTAGCCAAACAATCCTCTTATCAAATGGACCAGGTGCATTTCCAACTTCTCTCTCAAGAACAGGTTTTACTTCCCTGACAGCTCTGGGAATTATTCAAATAGGCCAATCACGTCCCAGCAGGATCTAGGGAGTACCCGGTCCTCTGCTACTACAAAGCCTGCCCCCTACAGCTCCTGGTTGTTTACTCCACTCCCTGGTGCAACTCCCATGCATGGCTTGTGGTGTCCCCTGGACTGTGATTATATGTAACTAATAACTGCTGTCAGTCTCTCCTGTCCAAGTGTCAGGTGTCTTGTTTGGCAACTCCCATAACTTTAGGGTAGAAATCCCTACCTCACCAATTGGATGAGAGTTAATTAAAACAAATTCAAAAGACTGATACCTTATATTGGTGAGGCTGTATGGAAACTGAAACAGGTTTATTTCTGAAGTGCTGGGGATTGAGCCCATGGCCTTGCACATGTTATGAAACCTCCAGCCCCTAGATTGTTTTACAGCTGTGTTTTACCTAGTCTTTAAAGAGATTAATTCTAAATTACAGGAAAAAATGAAAAGCTCCCTTTTATTCATTTTGTTTTTTTTGTGTGTTGTATTAAGGATTGAACACAGAGCCTTGTGTATGTTAGCCATTCTACCCCTAAGCTACATCTTCTGTCCTGTCTTACTGTTACATTTTATTAGTATATATTAATTGTACAAAGGGGTTTCATTGTAATTCCATATATGCATATAATGTACTTTAATCATATTCAGCTTTTTTTTTTTTTTTTTTTTTTTTGCAGTACTGGGGTTTGAACTCAGGGCCTACAACCTTGAGTCACTCCATCAGCCCTTTTTTGTTGTGTTGTTTTTTTTGAGATAGGGTCTCTCTACTATTTGCCCAGGCTGGCTTTGAACTCAGATCCTCCTGATCTCTTCCTCCTGAGTAGCTAGGATTACTGGCTCACCCTGTTAATTTCTTATTCCCACCCCCTTTTTAAAAAATAATTTTAATGGGTTTCATTATTCCACTTTCATACATGCACATAACTAATCACCTCCCCCCTCCTTTCACCCTCCTCCTCCTTTTATTTTATCACTAAGTTATCCAGGCTGGCCTCAAACTTGTAATCCTACTGCCTCAACCTCCTGAGTACCTAGGATTATAGACATGTACCACTATGCCTGGACCTTGTTTATTTTACAAAGGTAGAATGATCTTAATGCCCAAATAATGAGAAAATTGTGTGACTGGCAATCATGTGTGTTCTCCATTAGTTTATAGGATCCATGTGGCCAGAATCCCTTTTCAAAATACCATATCACCACTTTTTTTTTTTTTTTTTGCAGTACTGAGGTTTGAGCTCAGGGCCTACACCTAGAGCCACTACACTAGCCCTTTTTTGTATGGGTTTTTTTGAGATAAGGTTTCATGGATCTATTTGCCTAGACTAGCTTCAGATCTCTGCCTCCGGAGTAGCTAGGATTACAGGCAAGAGCCACCAGCGCCTAGTCCATATCCCTATCTTAATTACTCTAGTAAGCATAATAATGGCTCCCAAAAATGTCCAAATCCTAATCCTCAGAATCTGTGAATATGCTGTTATACAGCAAAGGGACATTAAGGTTGAACAGAATTAAGGCTAGGCTGGTGGAGTAGATCAAGTGGTAGAGCATGAGGCCCTGAGTTCAAACCCCAGTACTGCCAAAAAAAGGAAAAGAGAAAGGTAGAAGAGAGGGAAAGTAGATGTGACTACAGAAAAGTCAGAGAGATATAACATAACTGGTTTTGCAGATGGAGGGATAAAGGGCCACAAGCCAAGAAATGTGGGTGGCCTCTGGAAACCAGAAAATAATCTCCTGAAAGGAACATAGCTCTACCGTTAATTTTCATCTCGTAAGACTTATGTTGTACTTCTAAGCTACTGAACTGTAAAATAATAAATGTATGTGGTTTTGCAACACTAAATTTGTGGTAATTTATTACAACAGCACTAGAAAAACAAACACAGACACATAACAGATGCTCATTTGATGAATGATGAATGAAATCACAAAAACCCTAGGTCTATAGATGAATGGGCAAAGATAGAAGTAGACTACTCACAGAATCCAAATGACCAGTAAACAGTTGAAAATGCTTTCAGCTTCAGCTTCGCTGATACTGAAGTGATATACATCAAAATCTATCAAATTAGAAAGGACTACTGTGATCTTTTGAGGCTCTACTCACTGAGTCACCTGGAAGAGGACATGGGGCTTCTTCTCTGGGAAAAATGTGCAGTTACCTCTGAACACCAAATTGGGACATGACACTTTAATCCATGCTAAAGTTTGGACATTTGTACTAAAACTTTTTATAGCTGTGCTTATTTTATTTTTATTTATCTATTTTTGTTTTTTTGAAACTGGATCTTGCTATGCAGTATGCAGCACAGGCTGGCGTGGAGCTCTCAATTCTGCCTCAGGCCTATGTCACCACCAACAGCTGTGCTTGCTTTATAAGGAAATGAAAACTTTTGAAATTGAGCCAAAGATTCATGGGAATTACCAGTAAACATCTCACGGGTTAACTGAAACAGTTATGATTCAAGTATGCTGAAAATTTTTTTTTTTTTTAACTTTCTTTTTGGTTAGGACTGAAGTTTGAAACTCAGGGCTTCCTGCTTGCAAAGAAGGTACTCTACCACTTGAGCCACACCTACAGTCCTATGCTGAAGTCTTTTACAAACCATTTTATAAGCTGATAAGCTGTGTACACATACACACACAGTCTGAAAAAATAAAAGTTAAACAAAAAATATTGTAGTGCATTCATACTACTATTCTTTACTAATGAACATTTTGCTTTAGATGGTTTATGCTTATGTTCCCCGAAAGATTTAATGGTCTGCTTCTGTTTTTATAAATGATGTATTGTTTTATATTAATAATTCATTGCACTGTAAATCTCATTACAAGATAGTAGATACAAAGTAAAAAGAAGCACCAGTCACCACCCCCAAGTGAGCTCTATGTATTCACATCTGCTTGTGAGGTAGAAGCCAATGTGAATATATTATGCCTTCTTCTTAAAACCCCAAGCATAATAAGATTATTATTACATCATGGAAACTTATGGTCATGCCCAAATCTTTAATCAATCTTAAAGAAATATGCACACTCCAAAAACTGTTACCAGATTTAATTTTTCTGAAAATTAGGGTAAATTAGTCCAGCTCAAAGTCTTCTTTGGCCTCTTGAAAACTTTTCTTACCTGCCTTTGATTCTTTCACTTGCCATTTGCCAACTGTTCCTCTCCTGAATTGCTGTCACCAAGCTAGGACAGTAATTGAGATGTGGAAAAAATAGAATGTCCTGATGATAATGTACTAATATGTTTGGTAATTTCTGACCTATGACATTCATATTTGTTACTCTGGTTTATTTTTGTTTGTTTGTTTTGAATTTGTTTTTCTGAGACAGGGTCTCACTATGTTGTCCAAGCTGGCCTCAAAACTTGTGATCTTCTTGCTTCAGCCTCCTGAGGGCTGTGATTACAGATGTGTACCACCACCTTCCCTAACACTGGTCTATTTTTATATGAGGTAATATGCACAAACTTAAAAAGACAGTAAGACATCTGCCAAGCTAGATATCAGACATGTATCCATACAATTATGCTGTGGACTGTGGAGTTCAGCTCAACAACTTAACTTACCTTGTTGTTGAGAAACAGTTAAAGAAAATTTCCTGGTTTGTGTTTTCCCATGTTTTTATCTTAAACCAGAATAGAGATTTTTTTTTTTTTTTGGTGATTTTAGTCATTTCATTTTGTATGTGTGTTGTGCTTTACCCTTTGCTACATATGGTGGTTCATCTTAACAGAAACAAATCTTAAATAATTCTGGCATAGTCATAACTGAAACCGTCATTTAAAGTTTTATAGCTGCAGTTTATATGAAACAACTTAGGCCGGGCACTGGTGGCTCACACCTGTAATCCTAGTTACTCAGAGGGCAGAGATCAAGAGGATTGTGGTTCAAAGTCAGCCCAGGCAAATAGTTTGCAAGACCCTATCTTGAAAAAAACCCATCACAAAAAAAAGGGCTGGAGGTGTGGTTCAAGAGGTAGAGCACCTGCCTAGCAGGCATAGGCCCTTAGTTGAGACCCCACCAAAAAAAGAAAAAATTCTTAGAGCAACATAAATATTAAATCTTGAGCATGCTCGGCATGCTCTGCCACTGAGCTACATCCCTAGCCCAACTTTTAAATTACCATCATGGATGTGTTTTTGAATATATATATTCAAAATATATATATATATATTCAAAATATATATATATTGAATATATATATATGTATATATATATATTTTGGTGGTGCTGGGCCTCATGCTTACTAGGCAGGCACTCTTACTGCTTGAACAACTCCATCAGCTGTATGTGTTTTTGTATCATATATTAGAAATATACTCAAATTGTAAAGTAATATAAGAAAGTTAAAAGCACTAAAATCACTCAAGAAAAAAAATCTAGCAGTTATAAAAAAGCTGTTGTATTTGAGTAAGTTTAATGTTATATTATCAATATTTGGTAGGTTTACATATAAGGCTCCAGTATCCACAGTGGTGTAATAAATAATAAAATACTATAATCCTCTTACCTCCATCTCCCAAGTAGCTGGGATTTTAGATGTGAGTCACCACACTGGGCCCTTATATTATTTTTTTAAAACATACCTCAGATGTGTTTAAATAATTTTCGTGTTTCAAAGATCCAATATGTCTTTTTTTTTTTTTTTTGGTGGCACTGAGGTTTGAACTCAGGGCCTCACACTTGTACTTGCGAGGCAGGCACTCTATCACTTGAGCCACTCCACCAGCCCTCAAAGGGGGCTGTGCATCCTATGCCAGTTTTACTGTGGTAGCTTGTGGGAGTCACTCCACTGCAGATGAATAAAGTGACTAGTAGTGGCTTCATAGGGCCCAGCTTTATTTCCTTTTCTGAGGCTTAGAACAAGCCTCAAAACATAGCCTCATCTATGCAAATAGATGAGAGCTGGGTGCTGGTGGCTCACACCTGTAATCCAGCTACTCAGGAGGCAGAGATCAGGAGGATTGCAGTTGGAAGCCAGTCCCAGGCAAACAGTTCACGAGACCCCATCAAAAATATGCAACACAAAAAAGAGCTGATGGAGTGACTCAAGTGGCAGAGAGCGTGCTTAGGAAACATCAAGCCCTGAGTTCAAACGCCAGTAACACCAAAAAAAAAAAAAGAGTATAACCCAGTTTCAGTTGGCCAATCTTGTAAACTGTCTTGTTCTTTTTTTTCAACACTGGGGTTTGAACTCAGGGTCTCCACTCCACCTGCCCTCTTTTGGTGATGGGTTTTTTCAAGATAGGGTCTCACGGACGATTTGCCCAGGCTGGCTTCAAACCGAAATCCTCCTGATCTCTGCCTCCTGAGTAGCTAGGATTATAGGCGTGAGCCACCAGAGCCTGGCTGTAAATTGTCATTTTTAAGAGACAATTATATGGTTTTCCAACTATGGGACTTGTCAATAACAGGCATTAAAGATCCATGGGACAGTCGGCCACCAGTGGCTCATACCTATAATCCTGTAATTGGGAGGACTGAGGTTTGAGGCCAGCCTGGGCAAATAGTTCACAAGACACCATCTCTAAAATAACCAGAGAAAAATGGACTGGAGGTGTGGTCAAGCAGTAGAGAGTCTGCTTTGCAAATGCAAAGCCCTGAGTTCAAACCCCAGTCACACACACACACACACACACACACACACGAAACAGAGAAGTTATAATGGAACCAAACTGAACCAGATTGGACTTTACTGGCAGCAAGTGATCAAAATATACCTATGCTGGACTGGGCTAGGAAGATAAGGTACCCAGCACAAGCACTTGGGAGTTACAAAATCAAAACTTATTTGTTTGGAGCAAATGTCTGGTCAAGAACTCTGATGTTGGGGGAAACTCTATGAAAAAGAGGCCACCCAACAGGTAAAAGATTCAGGTAGGATTGCAGTGATCTTGGATCTTCGGTTCTGAATCATCACCCACCAGTCATATAGATACCTGAAATACTAACATTGGTATTTCAGGTAAATGAAAACTGAACCCTCAGAAAAGAATAAAATGTAAAATAGAGGCTGGGGGCACAGCTCATGTGCCTAGCAAGCTCGCAGTTCTGGGTTCAACCCCTCAACCCCTCCACACACACACACACACACACGTAAAATAGAACTAATGAACAAGCAAATATAAAAATTCATAGTACTACCTGGGCTTGGTGGCTTATGCCTATAAAGGATAGCAGTTCAAGGCCAGCTGGAGCAAATAGTTCAAAAGACCCTATCTTGAAAATTCTCAACACAAAAAAGGGCTGGTGAAGTGGCTCAAGTGGTATAGTACCTGCCTAGGAAGCATGAGGCCCTGAGATCAAACCCCACACCAAAAAAAAAAAATCCACAGCACTGAAATGTTAATAGTTAGTTTTAGTGCTACATGTATGGATCAGTAACGTAATCATTGTACTATGTGCCTGGTCTACTTTTAAGAGAAAAGCATTTAAAATAATTTCATATATTAAATTTAGGAATTTTATTTATTTATTTATTTATGGTGTTGGGGATCAAACCCAGGGCCTTGCTCAAGGTAAACATGCAATCTACCACTGAGTCACTTCCCCAGTCCTAAGGATTTTAATTAAATGCTTAGAAGTCTTTAAGTTAGCAATTAATGTTTACCTGTTTGAAAAATTCTAAGTTGTTTAACCTGTAAGTTTTTTGTTGTGAGAGTGGTTTGCACATATTAACATAATGTTCTTTACTATTTAGTGAACTGTTCATTTGATAAATTAGATTAATATACTGAGCACTGAATAACACACAAAGGGTCACAGATTTTTTTCCTCCACACTAGGACCTTGACATCAAGAATCTTAAAAGGCTCCTGGGATATGAGGAAGCAATGTGCCTTTTCCTTACTTTTGGCCTTTGGACATGGTCCTGAGGATGGGAAGTTATGGCTGAGGCTGCATTAGTCATCTTGCTACTGGATAGCAGTGGGGGAAGATGGCTGACTGAAAGAGAAAAAGATACCCTGGAACTGCTGCCTTGGCCTGTGAGAAGCCTCTTCCACTGGGGATTTTAATTATTTGCAACTTTATTGCCTGCCTTACCACCTGCCCCACCTCTGTTCCTGAGCTCTCAACCTTGACAATCCTTTATTTTTTTTAACTTTATATGCTTTATTTATTTATTTTTTAATTATTCATTTATTCTCATGGGCATACATTGTTTGGATCATTTCTCCCCCCCCCGCTCCCCTCCCCCATCATCTCTCCCCCCTTTCTCTTCCCCCTCCCCCTCTCACTTCCAGGCAGAACCTGTTCTGCCCTTATCTCTAATTTTGTTGAAGAAAAGACAGAAGCATAATAAGGAAGACAAAGCGTTTTTGCTAGTTGAGTTAAGGACAGCTATACAGAAATATTCCTAGCATTGCTTTCGTGTACACGTGTGTTACAACCCATGTTGATTCATCTCTAACTGATCTTTACACTGGTTCCTAATCCCGTGTTAACCTCTGTCGCTTTAAGGTTTCTATATTAGTTCCTCTGGAGTGGGTTGACTGCCCTTTAGAGTCTCCTACTGATGCTCTCTGATGCTACCCCCAGAGATTCTGATTCTGATTTAACTGGTCCTGGGTGCGGGCCTGGCATGAGACTACTGAACACCCCTTAGCAGGTGATGGTAATGAATAACCAGGGCCAAGAACCACTGATCTAACTATAAGTCATCTCTGCTCTCCCTTTGTAATTTTATGGTCCTATCTCATCCTCTGGTTATCTGTGCTTCTTTCCTCTCCTACTAAGACTATGGGCTCCCAGATGGTCTTCCAAACAATGCATGCACCCCTTCATTCACTGACTCCAAGTACCTGGTACCAATGAAATTAGCAGAATCACCCCTTATTTGGAATTCAGGTTCTACAGTCGATGCTTAGCGCATAAATCAAAATCAACCATGACAACGCCCCTCCCCCCCCCACCGCCACTGCCCTTAGGAAGGCCCTGTCCTGGATCCTGATGTACTGTTTCCCCATAACCATCCACACAGACAATTTCCTGCTGGGCTTGAACAGAAAACTGCCTCTTCCATCAGGCACCAGAAGAAGTAGGTGGCTTATGTTTAGGGGCCACCTTGAATTAAAAAACCACACATTTAACCATGTACCTCACGCTCAGCACAGCAGGAAGCTCATGCCATGAACAATCCACAGGAACCAGAATGACTGACCCTACAGGAAACACACGTCTTCCATCTCACACCCACTTCTGAGCATATGGTACTCATATCCACCAGTGGGTGGATCACCCACGACACTTAACTTTTTTTGTCAAGGATTCAGGGTTGAATTCATGTGACTTTCTGTATGAACAATGTGCCTCCACTGCACAATTACATCCAGCTCGAGCAGCCCCTCCTCTTCCAGTACCTGCCCCACAAGCAGGTGGCCAGACGATCTTCTTCCCTCACATCCCTTCTCTCCCTCTCAGACTCTGCTGCTCCCTAGTTCTCTATCCTTGGCATGTCTCATTAACTCCTTTCCCCAGGGCTCTTGACCCTACTGAGGACTACTGAATCTGCATTAAAAAAAAAATGGTAAGATTTCCCTTCCCACTTAAGAGAGGTGTGGCCTAAGAGGTTTCCCCAATTTCACTCTGAGAAGAGTGGAGCAGAGGAAGAGCTCTTCTAGGCCTCAGAGGCTGGGTTTTCAGGATGCAGGGCACAATAAGCTTTTTGTGAATGAATGCATACATGGTTAAGAATGGGACTTCAGCCAACTTGCAAGGGACCCTCCCCACCTCTCAGATATATCCTGAAATCTAGATTTCACTTGCTTATCTGAAATCCCAGGCCAGGATTTTTGCCACATCAAGCCACAAAAAGCTCAGC
The DNA here is from genome assembly GCF_047511655.1 of Castor canadensis. NCBI lineage: Eukaryota > Metazoa > Chordata > Mammalia > Rodentia > Castoridae > Castor > Castor canadensis. The sequence continues at coordinate 153,092,578 of NC_133390.1, read as the reverse complement.
AGTACTCACAGGCTTTTAATCTACAACTTCCTAGACTACTCCATCACTGCTCCAGGATGGTGGGGAGGGATGAAGAGGTATAGGCAGATAGACCATACCAGCTCCAAGTCCAAGAGGGAAGGGTCACGGTCAGGCTGGGGCCTGGGCAGGAGGGTCCCGGCCCCAGGTGATGAGGGAGTTGCTGGCCTGGGCAAGTTCGGTGATGGACACCCGGCCCCGCTGTCGGATGAAGTTGGCCACGGCAGCCAGTTCCTCTGGGGTTATGTAGATGAACTTGCCCCGGTCGTCAATCACACCTGTGGGGACATGCAGGTTGTGGGGCTGAGCCCTCCTAGGCCCTCCCCACCTAGCCTAAGAATACCCACCCATTCTTTCACAACTGGCTCACAGCAGGTCTCTTGCCTGCCTGCATCCAATCCTGTCTGGCATATCAAATCAGGTGCTCCTGACTATCTTCATCACCCCACAGCCAGCCCCTGGGTCTCAGCATGTTCTGCTTTAAGTGTGTCCAACTTCTCAGTGGCTCTTATTGTATACCCCTGCCCTACCCAGAATGGTCATCCTGCCTCTGGCTAGATACTCCCCAAGGCCAGGACATGTAGTAATTGATTCTCATTCTCTCACCTGTTAGAGTCCCGTCAGCCAGTAGGTCTTGGATACGGTTTATGGTATCCTATGAGAAGAACAATTCTCAGGGTAGAGACAGGTGCTATGCTCCCCAAAAAGAGACACCTGCAACCTCCCTCCTACTAAAGCCAAATCTCCTCCTCTCGCTCTGATGGCTGTCCCCAGTATGACTCTGCTTTTCCCTTGGAGGAGCTCCAGCAGGAAGGAGCTCTGGTCCTGGGCCCCGCAAGAGCTCCTAATGGAGGCTGTCTTCCATTTGGGAAGGGATGAGAAGGCAGCAGCAGTGGGAATGTACGGCCACAAAGTAGCCTGTTTGCAGGAGTTGTCAAGGTAACTGGATTTGGGCTCTCTTTTGGTGGAGGGATGGGATTTGAATTTTCTTTGTCTTTTCTGTTTGTTCTTTTCATATAATAGAAATTCAGGATTCCTAGGATGCGAAAAGATTCCTACACTCTACTCACTCTTGGGTTGGGGCAAATTGATGGGGGCATCAGGACTTTCTAACTTTAGGGCAGCCCTTCCATACCTCACTAGACACACAGACCCTGGGGCCACATTGCACATAACAGTCCACCCTTCAGGGCTTACCTGAGTCCGCAGGCCCACCTGGGAAGCCAAATCTTCCAAGAGCACAACCTTGGACTGCTACAAGGAGAGGGAGGAAAATGGAGAGAGGCTGGGATTGGACAAATCCCTTCCCACATGGGTACCCTCTGAGGTCTACATTCTGATCTGATCTGTTCCGTTTAAAAAGCTGTTTTGAAAAACTGTCACCAAGACTTGTGTTTGCCGAGAATCTGCCAAGAAAAGCACTGAGAAGGTGCAGGGGACAAGACATAGATCTACCCTTTAAACTCATAGACCAGCTGGTAAGATAGGAAGAAAATGCACAAGGAAAGGATAAAAGGCCCCAACAAGCTGGGTCTTTCAGGTTAGTGGATGTTCATTCTTACCTCACCTTTGCTCTCTACCCACTCAGCCTGGATCCCCCACAACCCTGACACACACATTTCTTTTCACCCAGTCTCCTCACACTATCAGAGGCACTGAGCCCATCCCTAAAATAACTGTTGCTAATGTTAATGAGCACTTCCCATGTGCAGCCCTGTGCCATGTTCCACATGCTACTCTCATACCCTCAGTAGAAATTTGAGTTCCCAGAGGTGCAACTGAGGATCCATGTCTGGGTCTACACATGTATCTGCCTCTGCCTCCCCCACAGACAGCATGTGACTGGAGAGAAGGTGGTCCTTTGCATTTCTGTAAATCTTCCACAGCAAATGAGCTGGGGGAGGAATGACACTGTGACACCTCCCCGGCTGCAGATGGCATGTGATTTGTTTGAAATGCCAAACTGTATGTGCAAGCAGGGAGACAAGCAAGAGGCAGTTGGGCCATGGGGTAACCTGGCCAACTGGCCTCTACCAACAAAACAGGGAACAGGCACTGGGCTCTCAGTGACAGCTCAGAGAAGAACCACAAAGTCACCCCTGTGGTCCCTGAGGACCTGACCTGAGGTACTGCTAGGTGCCAAAAGTGTGTTTGAAGAAAAATGACCAAACAGACATACAAGCCCATCCGTGGCCAGCAAGTGGAATAGACTGATAAGAGCAAGCTATCCCTACAACTATGCTCTATGCAGAAATCTTCTTCTGGCTCTGGAATCCTAAGTCCATAGGGGCCAATCCCTTGGAGTAAGAAAAAGGTGGGTGGACTGAGTTTCGGAAGTTCTTTTTTCTGTAAGACAGCAGCTATGGGAAAATCAGCCAGCACAGGCTGAAGAAACTCCTAAACTCCAAGAATTTGGAAGACCCTCTAAAATGGAACTTCTGGGAAGCTACCAAAAGCAAGGGCCAGAACTGCCCTAGGGACTTTCTTCTGGCCTCTGAGAGGACCAAAGGAGACTCCCTCCTCTAAATCCACATAGGAAGGCTTCCTGGAGGAGGCACTTCAGGACCATGTTGTGGTCCACTACGTAGGTATGGACAGCAAGATCCAAACAGCAGCAGGACAGTGTGAGAAATCCTGCCCAGGACAGCAGTCTCTAATCAAGTGTACCTGATGGAGAAAGAGCTCTAATAAAGGGAAATGCTCAGTGCCAGAGGGAACAGGAGCAGGACCCTCTGAAAGCTGCCAGCATTTCTTCCTCTTAGGGACCTTGGGTCCCAGATTGTGAGCCCAAACCTTCATTGTAGCTGGGAGGCATCTAAACCCAGCTCTCTTGAGGAGAGGTGGGGAGGATTATACAAGCCCCGGCTCCTTGGCGGCCCCTGGTACCACCCCCACCATCGCCCCCACTCCCTCTGCACTCCTTCCCTCAGCCGCCTCTGCACCTCTGAGTTGCACTTAAAAACCTCTCCCCTCACTGCATCCTTTGTGGGAGAGAAGTTGCTTAGCAGCAAAGCAGATCAGGACGTGCTTATGTAGACCAGAGTAGCATCGAGGAGGCCTTTGAGATGGCTGTGGATGGAAGGGACATACTGTTGCCCCACCCTAGTTACAAAGGAAATAACACCCTATTTCTTCTGGAAGACCCATATTCCTGGTCAGGAGCACATGGCAGAGGATGCCTGTTTCAACTTAGCAGAGCCTCAGTGTGACAGAAATGACAGAAAACACATGTAAAGAGACTTGAAAACACAGTGATTCACTAAGCGTAGGGTCTGAAGAGCAGGGGAACTGTCAAACCAAGTGTGAGGAAGCCATCAGAGGCCTGAGCCTCCCACACAGAACCAGGTCCTTCTCCACCTCTGGGTCCAAGGGGAAGGAATTCTGCTGGCCTGGATCTGGCAACTCAGCCCCTCTGAGCCCCATGCCCACTTTTGTTTAAGATTGACTAAACCTTCTGCAGTGCCCACTACTGCCTGCCCAACTTGGTCCTGAGAACACACACATACGTACACACGCATGCACATATAGCAGGAGATGACACCAGTGCTCTTCTGAGTCTCTTACCTTAATGTAGTTAATGAATTCTGTCAAGAAGCTGTGTGACTAGAGGGGCAGAGAAATTAGGATGAGTGTCTCCCTGGCAAAGACTACAGGCCTGGCACCAACTACGTGTACTCTCTGCTTACCTGAGTGCTGCCTGCCTGTCACACCTACCTGTGTTCCCTCCCAACCACCTGCTTGCATAAACGGCAGAGCCTTCTAGGGTATGGGGTGATGGGGCAGCACTACTCTGTTAAGGACAAGGTTCTGGCCACAAGATCATGCTAGTACTGATGCCCAACTGCCTCTCAATATCCAGCCAGGGATGTCTAAGGTGGGGTAACCGACCTTGGGCCTGACACAGGCTGCCTTGGTATCGTAAGTTTCCCTGAGGTGGTAGACCCACCTGCTCTTCAGTCATGGTCTCACCCACACCCTCCTCCTCCACCACGAAGGCCTCCTTCAGTTTCAAGTACTCCTCATGCTCCCGCCGGGCCTGCTCCTCTCGGGCCTTTCTCTCCTCTTCCTCCTGTGAACAGAGAGAAGCAATGGTCAGGTATTTGGGGCAGACGCCCACCCATCTCTATTCTGGGTCCTGCTGTCCCTACAGGGCATCAGGGCATACAGCCCATCATTTTCTCAGGGATAGAGCTCTTTTAAGACTCCCATTCCCTAGCCTCCAAGCTAAAAAACAGGCAGAGGCCCCTCTCATCATCAGCCCCATTACCACCCAGACAAAGGCTGCTCAGTCCCTTTCCCTGCCCTCCCTGCTCAGGTTATCAACTTAGCAAAAGTCTCTTGAAAATTCTGCCACAGCTCTATCCAGTCACATCCAAACTTCATGAACAAATACCAGGCTCCACTTCCTTACCATCCATGTACCCAGCAGTCCATTCCAGTCCTGTCTGGCTTCCATGTACCCAGCTCCACTGAGACACCTCCTGCTATAGTCTCACTCATGCCCTCCACTTCACAAATCCAAAGGGAAACCTTCAGGCCTAGATCCCTGTCCTCTCAGTGATGCTGATCATAGCCAACCATCTCCTCTTTCCTTCTTGGTTTCCATACCCCACCTTCTCCTTGGCTTATTCCTACTCCTTGGGCCACTCTTCCCACCTCCAACATTCAGTCCTGTTCCTGCTCTGTCCTCCAAACTCTGTCTGGGTGACCTCACCAAGGCCCACAGCATCAACAACCACTACCTTGGCAGTGACCGCAACAGTTGTATTCCCACCCAAATGTTTCCTCCCAAACACACAACTGGTGCCGTCTCACAGCCACTGAACAGACCCTGTGATCTACCCCATATGTATGGTCCTCCTGTTGGGTCCTTGGCTACATGAATCACACAATCATCTGGATGGATGCCCTGCTCAGAAATGAGGTCCCACGTATTGCTTTTTTCTAACTTCCACAAAATTTCTTATTCCATCCATATTGACACCACTCACTACCTAGCACAACAGCCTCCTCCCAATCTAATCATTTCCCAGACCACTCAGAAAAAATGTTTCTAAAACATGAAGCTAGGGCTGGCAGAGTGGCAAGCGGTAGAGCGCTTGCCTAGCAAGCAGGAGGCCCTAAGTTCAAACCCCAGTACCACCAAAAGAAAAGAGAAAAAATATGAAACTAATGCTAGGGCAGCTAATAAACAAGCTAAACCCGGAGTATCTTACAGTGACAGAAAGTGCTGAAAACCAAAACAAAACAAACAAGCAAACAAAAAAAGAGGCTATGTCAAAGATGCACAGGAAACAAGTGAAATGGTTCCCAATGGCCAAAGCTAGAACAATTTGAGCAGCATCCTTTTACTAACGTGGTATTGGATGATAACACAAAGTGCAATATAAATACCCATGGGATGTAAAGAAACAATAAGGAAGAGACAAATCTCCTGTGCAAAATATTTCTAAGTAATTTACCCAGAGCTGGGTGTTGGTGTCTCACACCTATAAATCCTAGCTTCTTTGGAGGCTGAGATTGGGAGGATCTTGGTTTGAAGCCAGCCTGGGCAGAAAGTTACAAGACGCCATGCCCAAAATAACCAGAGTAAAATGGACTAGAGGTGTGGCTCAAGCAGTAGAGCACCTGTTTCGCAAATGCAAAGTCTTGGGTTCGAACCCCACTCTCACCAAAATGAAAAGAAATTATGTAGGTACTCTTCTCTCAGGGAGTTAGAGTACAACTCTCCACTCCTTAAGTGTGGGTTGGGGATAGTGACTTCTTTCCAAAGAAGCATAGGAAAGCAGGAAAACAATGTAACATTATGCTCAGATTATAGCTCAATGTTTTAGCACTTGTATAGCATGTACAATGCCCTGGGTTAAATCCACGGCACCACAGCAGGACAAAAATAAAAATAAAGAAATAACAAACAGAGGTTTACTTAAAGAAAGAACAAACAGAGAAGGAAGGAAGGGAGGAAGGAAAGAAAGAAGCCAGGTGTGGTGATGTATACCTCTAATGCCAGCACTTGGGAGGGTAAGGCAGATCTTGAGTTCAAAGCCAGTGTGGGCTATACAGCAAGATCTTGTCAAAAGGGGCTGATGGGCTGGGCACTGACGACTGTAATCCTAGCTACTCAGGAGGCAGAGATCAGGAGGATTGTGGTTCTAAAACAGCCTGGGAAAATAGTACATGAGACCCTATTTTGAAAATAACTCACACAGAGCTGGTGGAGTGGCTCAAGATGTAGGCCCTGTTGAGTTCAAGACCCAGTACTGCAAAAAAAAAAAAAAGGGACTGATGGAGTGCCTCAAGTGGTAGAGAACCTGACTAGCAAGTGTGAGGCCCTGAGTTCAAACCCCAGTACTGCCAAAAAAAAAAAACCAAAGATCCTGTCAAAAAAGAAAGGAAAGGGAAGGGAATGCTACTACAGTGGAGAAAGCTGGCAAATACCACCTCAGCCTGCTGACCTAAGTTAGCAGTAAATCAAGTGGATAAGGTATACCCTTGAAATATTCTGTTGAAATGGAACGTTACTTGTCATCTTCTCCCCCAAGTTTATAACCCCAGTTCAGCTCAACTGGTAAAGCATTTGCCTAGTATGTGCGAGGCTCTGGATTCCATCCTCAACACCTCCTCTCCCCCGCAAAAAATCTATAACCCCAGTCTAATTATAAGAAAAATATCAGCTTGGCACTGGAGGCTCATGCCTGTAATCCTAGCTACTCAGGAGGCAGAGATCGGGAGGATCACAGTCTGAAGCCAGCCTGGACAAATAGTTCATGAGACCTCATTTCAAAAAAGGGCTGGTGAAATGGTTCAAATGGTACTGAGTTCAAACCCCAGTACCGCAAAAAAAAAGAAAAAGAAAAACATCACCCAACTTGAATTGTGGAACATTCTACAAACTACTTGCATAGTATTCTACAAGCGGTCAGGACTGACCTGTGGGTATGGCTCAAATGGTAGAGCATGCCCAAAGCCCTGGGTTCTAGTCTCTGGTACTGCAGAAAATAAAAAATAAAATAAAAATTGGAAAGATCATCAAAAACAAGGAAAGTGTGACAGTTGCAATCCATGGTAGCCTAAGAAAACATTATAATTAAAATAATGGTATCCTAGATGGGGCCATGGAAAAGAAAATGGATACTAGGCACAAACTAATGAAATGTGACGAATGTGTACTGTTTAGTTAATAGTAATATATCAGTGTTATCCCCCCCATAACAAATATGTCCTTACAAGAAAATATATCAACTTTAGTTGTAAGAAATGTACCAGGATCTTACAGTAAGGTAAAATGCTAACAACATGAGAAACTGGGTAGAGGGAAAAAGGTCTAGAACAGTGAACGTGCATTAGGCAGGATCAATATTCAGAAAAGTGAAAAACTTCTCTGCTGGTACCTCAACTCCCAGCCCACTCCTACCACTGCTACAGTGCCCACAGCCAGGATTCCTGACATCCAGGGTCTTGAGACAACAGGGCCAATCAGAAGCCAGCTGGGATAGCCTGGGCTCTTTACACACCTCACATCTTTCTGCTGTTCCCTGTCTTGGGAGCTTGGCTCTCAGAACAAGCAAACTCTCATTAACCACCAATTCCCAGAGCACCTTCTGCTATGCTGGGCCTTAAATGGATCCACTATCTCTAATGATGACTTTAACAGCTCAAGGCCCTTAGGCTCAAGATCCCACTTACCTCTCTGACCCTCTTCTCTCTTAGCTTACTATGTTCCAGTTACTCTGACTGCCTCAATGATCCTTAAATGTTCCAGGCATACTCTATAAATCATATTCATAAGAATCCCCATCTCAGGCTCTGCTTTGCAGCAGCAGCTTCCACAGGTGGTATTTTGAGGCCAGGGAACAAATAAACCAGGAGCTACCCTGTGCCTGATCCATAGCCCAGCTTCTAAGATGTAGGTGTTAGGGAGCTGTATAGGAAACAAGGCTGGCTGGTTAGGGGTCAGAACACAGGGTTGGGGGTCAACCTCACCTTCTGCTCCTCCTCCAGGCGAAGCCTTTCCTCTTCCTTCTTCCATTCTGCCTCACGCTGGGACTCCAGGCGTTTCCGCTCCTCACGTTCAGCTTCCTCTGCCTGGAGAGAGGCCTTCATAGGGGCAAATCCCCCACCCCCAGATGATCTGCCAACTTCCCTGATAGGATAGGGAAGGCAATATCTGGACCCAGAGCACAGACCAAGCCTGCATGAGACTGAGACAGGCAAGCAGCAGCCACCAGCCCAGCCAAAAGAACCCCAAGGGCAGAGACTTTACAATAAGGAAGGCTGGGTCCTTCCGCACCTCCCAGATCCCCATCCCTCCTACTTGCCTCACGCTGGGCTTTTCGCGCCTGTTTCTCTTCTAGCTTCCGTAATTTCTTGGTTCCAATTTTCCCTGTCAGATGCGTTTCCACTGGTTTCTCAATGCCTTCTTCCTCCTGGGCTAGGTATAGTTAGAGAAAGACAATTCAGGTCCTAGCCAGAGAGAATTTGCCGTGATTCTTCACATGGGGAGCCCCTTTCATCTATCTCTGCCCTCCAGAGGCATCTGCTGTAAATTTGTGTGTGTGTGTGTGCATGTGTGTGCGTGTGTGTGTGTGTGTACATGGGATTGGGGAAGGGGAATGTAAGGCCTGGGGACAGATTCAACTTTAGATAATAGCATAGCAGTAAGAGGGAGAGGCCAATATCCAAATGTCTGAGGATCACAGATGGGAGTGTCTTGGCGTGCAGAGGTCCCTGGCTTCTGTCTCTATGCCAAACCTCCATGAAAGGACAGCCCTGTGGGGAAATTTATCCCAGTCTCAAATCTGAAATCCTCCTCACTTTAGTCAGGAATTATTGAGCATTGTACGTTCAGTCCCTGGTCAGGATTTTCCCTTTGTCCCACCAGAACCAAGCTAAAAAGACAGCCCTAAACCCATAGATACCTGAAAATTAAAGATCTGCTGACACCTGAGTGGTAAGGGTATCTAACCCCCCAGGAGAGGTGACTCAAAAAAGGGCCTCTTTTTGTTGTTTAGGTTTTTTGATTGTTTTTTATTTTTTTAGTGGTACTGGGGTTTGAACTCAGGGCCTCTCACTTACTAGGTAGGTGCTCTACCACTTGAGCCACTCCAACAGCCCTTTTTGTGTTGGGTATTTAAGAGATAGGGTCTTACAAACTATTTGCCCAGGCTGGCTTTGAACTCCGTAGTACCTCCTGATCTCTGCCTCCTGAGTAGTTAGGATTACAGGTGTGAACCATAGGAACCCAGATTTTGTTGTTTTTTGAAATAGGGTTTCCCTATATAGTCTAGGCTGGCCTAGAACTCCTCACAATTCTCCTGCCTCAGTCTCCTTAGTACTGAGATTAAAGTCACCTGCTGCCACCATGCCCAGCACATTTTTTTGTTTCTGTTTTCAGACAGGGTCTGGCTGTATAGCCCAGGCTGGCCTCAAACTCAAGAGCTTTCCAGAGGCAGGCAGTGGGGGAAAAAAAAAAGAGAGAGAGCTTTCTAGCTCCTCCTCCTCCTGAGTGCTGGAATAACATTTGGCTCAGAGGGTCTCTCTTATTTTTTCCTTGGTGGTATTGGTATTTGAATTCAGGGCTTTCTACTTGCTAAGCAGGTACTCTACCACTTGAGCATGCCCCCAGCCCACAGGGGGCCTTTTTTTGAAACAGAGGGGCTAATGCCCAAGATTCAAGGCAAAAGTACAAAATGTCCCCAGTTTCTGGGAAAAGGCCAGATACACCGTTGTTAGACTTGAGCTAGCTTTTAAGTACTAGAGGTGGAAATACTCTTTTCCCCAATCTTAAGGGCTCTGTTGGTCTTGCAGCCCCAGAGATATGGTGGCCTTTGGGTCAATAGGAATGTCTCTATACCCAAACTCCTCCTCTGGGGTTATAAGTGACCCTGCTCCAAGAAGGTGCTGGGGCATAAAGGGTGGATTGAGGAACTCTTTAGGTCAATCTGAAGACCCTTGCTCTCCTGCTTGGACACTGAGAGTCAAGATGAAGAAAGTGGGGACTTGCCCAATGGAAGAGGGATTGGGGCCCATAACCATTGTCTCCAAGGACCAAAGTCCAGGTCCCATGTTTCTATCCACTCAACTCTGTGGCTCCAAGGTGTGTTTCCTACACTGTTACTTCACATTCCACACCCCCATTTAGTTTTGGGGACTCATTTATCATCCTCAGTCCAGCCTTCCTCCCCACAAGGCTGAGCCCTTCTCACCTGGGATTGCAGCTTCCTCCTCATTCTCATCCACTTCTGCCCAGGCCACATGCTGGGCTCGACGATGGGCCTGTAGGCGACTGCTTAGGTCCCTCCTGCGCCGGGGCCTGCCTCCAGCTCTCTGTTCCTCAGGCTCCAGGGCACGAATCTGGGCTGCCCGGCCTGCCACTACTGGCTCCTCCTCATTGTGCAGTGGTTCTTGACCAGCTTTGGGACGAGAGGAACCATGATGCTATCAGGCAGCCAAGTCCTCCCGATGCCAAGGAAGAGTAGCATCCTGGAAGCCTCACCCCTCCCCTGCTCAAACTCCTTCCAAACTCTTGATACTGGCAGCATAAAGCTTCAATTTCACAGTATGCCTGTCAAGGACTCTACAACTCACCCCTTTCCTCCTGCCTATAATGAAATTTTCTCTCCTCTCAACACCCAACCTTTTCAGCTGGCCTGTTGGAATCCTCCCACCCTGATGTCTCCAGATCTCAATAAAAGTCCACTGCAGCACTATACTTACTTTTTGCTTAACACCACCTGCTGTGGTTTTTTATGGCACCCCAACTAGAGAGTACACTTCTCAGGCAGGGGCTGAGTCTCCACCCCTAAGAAGATTTGTTGCGTGGCTATCTGCTGTCCCTCAGTTCCTCTCTCCCCTATCCTTGGAGCATGTCTGTGCTCTGAAATAGCTGTGGTTCCAGGAACCAGACACAAATCACTATGTTGACAAGACATAGGGAAGAGAGAGGGGCCTGACAGGTGTATCTGTTCTGGGTCTGCATGGACTTCTTGTCGAATGCAGAACAGGGAGGAGGGGAGGCCAAGGCAGCATGGGTGCTGTCCTTGGTGGGAAGGGAGAGAACTTCAGAGAGTTTCCTAGAGCCACCTCCTTTTCCTTCCAGCTAACGGTGGGCAGAAAACACTGAGATTGCCCCGTCCCTGGCAGCCAGTCTGGAGCCAACCTGGGAGGGATGGGAATCCCTGCGGCCTCCCCTAAGAGTGCAGAGGCCCAGATGGTAAAGAACGGGAGTGTGTGCCAGGGACTGGCCTCTGTACGTATGATGTGCCAAGGGCCGAAGAGAAGGACAGGGCAAGACTCTCGCTCAGAGACAGAAAAAGGGCGTAGTGGCGCCGACCCTGGGTTCCCGGGTTCGGTCCCAGCCCTGCAGCACGGGTCCCCCGTCGTGCCCACGTATGCGCATGCGTGTAACCCGCAGGCTGGAGCGCATCAGTCCTACCGGCCAAACAGGCGCATGCGCATACGCCGCAATGCGACGGCCTACCAAAACTCAGAAGGCCCAAGAACAGGACCCAACCGACCTGGCGTGGTGGCATCTCTTACCTGTTGCCCCCCGGCTCCGAATGCGAGTCAAGAATAGGATAAGGCCAACAAGCAGAGCTGCCGCCACCAAATACACCACCGGCGCCACCATGACGACGGTCTCCCAGCAGAACCAGCGCGGGGTCCCGCACTGAGGCCCGGATCGCCCAGGACCCGCCCACTGCCCGCATGGCCCCTCCCGCTTCCCACTCTAGGTTCTGCCCCCACCACCCGAGTCCGCCAAGGCTGCGCGCTTCACGTAGACATCTTAAATTTATTTTTAAAGAGTTACAGGACAAAAAAAGAAAGAGAAAAGACAAAAGAAAATAAAACAAAAAAGAGTTATAGGAGTGTTCAAGAAATGTTACTAAGTGGAAGTTATCGTAAATGGTTATTGAAGTTTTAAAATCTCCGGGGCGGAGGATGTGGCTCAGTGGTATATGACAGGCCCTGGGTCGGATCCCCAGCACCGCGGGGGCGGAGGGGAACAAGAATTGTATGAAATTATTAGAAAAATACTACGTAGTGTTCATAGAAATTAACAGATATGGAAAAATACGAAAAGATGCGTGGGAATGATACACACCAACTTTAGGATGGAGGTTATCGCTGGATCTGGGAGGGCAATCTGGGAGGGCTGGCTGTGGATGGCCAGGGTTGATGCCGCGGATCTGGCAGGGTAGGCAGTGTCCCGGTGCCTCCCTAGGCTGCGCTCCCCTGCCGGAACCTCCAAACAAGCTCTCACAAGGAGAGCTTCGCCAGCATCTGCGATATTTTATTTCTTTGGAGGGAGGAAGAGCAACTCTTTCACTTAAATAAATAGGCTTATTTATTTCGGTGGTACTAGAGATTGAACTCAGGGCCTTGCATGAAGCATGACCCAGCCCTCATTTAAATTATGTAGACAGGTGCTCGTGGCTTACATCTGTAGTCACAGCATAGATACTGAGATAATTTGAGGCCAGCCCAGACTAAAAGCAAGAGCTTATCTCAAAAATACCCAATGTAAGAAGGGACTGGTGGAATTAATGCTTCAAGTGGTACAGCGCTCTTCTAGTAAGACTCAGGCCCTGAGTTCGAACCTCATTTACCGCAAAAAGGTAAAGTATGATGTATTTTTTTCTACAGTTTTATATCTATTTTAAAATAAAATTAGTTTCATTAGGTTGTACAAGAAATGCTTTTCCATAGTGAGAACTCAGCATACCCACAGGAAATTTAAATTTGTCCTTGTTTTGGACCTATATAAAAGTGGCAACAAATTATACTTCAATAAAGTTCTTGAAAAGGACATGCAACAGAGAGGGCGGGGTTCTCTGAGCACACCAAGAAGTGGGGAGGAGCACGGAGCTGCTCTCCATGTGAACTTTCAGTAAACAAAGCCTGCAAAGTAGACGGCCCACAAGCTGCTCCAGAGGCACCTGCACACCCATGTTTATTGCAGCACTATTCACAATAGCCAAGTTATGGAAACAGCCAAAATGCCCCACTACTGACGAATGGATCAAGAAAATGTGGTATCTATACACAATGGAATTTTATGCAGCCATGAAGAAGAACGAAATGTTATCATTCGCTGGTAAATGGATGGAATTGGAGAACATCATTCTGAGTGAGGTTAGCCTGGCTCAAAAGACCAAAAATCGTATGTTCTCCCTCATATGTGGACATTTGATCAAGGGCAAACACAACAAGGGGATTGGACTATGAGCACATGATAAAAGTGAGAGCACACAAGGGAGGGGTGAGGATAGGTAAGACACCTAAAAAACTAGCTAGCATTTGTTGCCCTTAATGCAGAGAAACTAAAGCAGATACCTTAAAGCAACTGAGGCCAATAGGAAAAGGGGAACAGGTACTAGAGAAAAGGTTAGATCAAAAAGAATTAACCTAGAAGGTAACACCCATGCACAGGAAATCAATGTGAGTCAATGCCCTGTATAGCTATCCTTATCTCAACCAGCAAAACCCCTTGTTCCTTCCTATTATTGCTTATACTCTCTCTACAACAAAATTAGAAATAAGGGCAAAATAGTTTCTGCTGGGTATTGAGGGGGGAGAGGGAGGGGGTGGAGTGGGTGGTAAGGGAGGGGGTGGGAGCAGGGGGGAGAAATGAACCAAGCCTTGTATGCACATATGAATAATAAAAGAAAAATGAAAAAAAAAAAACAGGTCTCAGGCTAGGGATGTGCTCAAGTGGTAGAGCACATGACTAGCAAGTGCAAGGTCCTAGGTTCATTCCACAGCACAACAAAGAAAAAGGAGAAACAAAACAAAACAAACCCCCCCCAAAACAGATGAGGCATGCAAGTTTTTGTTTTTTTTTTGCTGTGTTTTGTTTTTGGGGCACTGGAGTTTGAACTCAGGGTCTCGCACTTGCTAGGCAGGTGCTGTAACCACTGGAGCCATTCTGCCAGCCCCCAGGTTTTTTAAAAAAGTAAATAACTAGCTGGGCACTGGTGGCTCACGCCTGTAATTCTAGATACTCAGGAGGCAGAATCAGGATTAGGTTGGAAGCCAGTCCCAGCAACTATTTTGTGGAACTCTATCTCAAGAATACCCAAAACAAAACAGGACTGGTGGAGTGGCTCAAGTGCTAGAGCGCTTGCCTAGCAAGCGTTCAAACTTGAGTACTGCCAAAAAAAGAAAAAAAAAAAGCAAATAACTACTAGTCATTTGCTATTTCAGTAATGTACATGTGTGTGATGACAAGATTTCACCAACTACTCAGGAGGTGGAGATTGCGGAGGATCATGCTTTGAGGCAAAAAGTTATTAAGACTCCCATCTCAACAAACAAGGTAAGCATGGTGGTATATAAGTGTAATCCCAACTATAAGGGAGGCATAGATAGGATGACTGTGGTCCCAGGCTGGCCCAGGTAAAAAAATTGTGTGAAGAATAACCTAAAGCAAAAAGGGCTGGAGGAGTGGCTCAAGCAGTATAGTACCTGTCTTGCAAGCACGAAACCCTGAGTTCAAACACCAGTAGTGGAAAAAAATAATAAGTTTCAAGACTAATGGTTGTGCGGGGATTTGAAAAAAAAATGGCAACCAGCCTGGGGTTGTGTGCGTCAGCATACCCACACAGGGTATCATATATAGGGGGTTATATGAAAAAATACAGCAAAATTAATATCTTATATCTGATACATTCAGTGGTGGGAACCTGGGTATGTTTCATTATTTTCTGTAACTCTGGAAAAATTTTGTAATTTACTTTGCAAGTGCTCTACCACTGAACTACAGTCTGAGTCCAATCCCCTACATTTTAAAATGTAAAATTTTAGAGTCAGATGCATGGCTCAAGTGGTAGAGCACAGGTCTAGCAAGCTCAAAGCCCTGATTTTAAACCCCAGCACTACACACACATACAATACAGAAAAATATGGTAGAATAGATGAAATAAAAATAGTAAATGTTGATAATCTTTGGAAGTTAAGTGATAAGTATATAGGGCTCATTACAATGTTCTTTTTTTTTTTTTCTTTTTTGGTGGCATGGGGTTTGAACTCAGGGCCTACATGCTTACTAGGCAGGTGCTCTACCACTTAAGCTACTCCATCAGCCCATTTTGGTGTTGGGTATTTTTGAGCTAGGGTCTCGCTAAATACTTGCCCCAGCTAGCCTCAAGCCTTAATCTTCCTGATCGCTGCCTCTTGAGTAGCTAGGATTACAGGTGTGAGCCACCAGTGCTTGGCAACAAGCTCCTATAAGGGCAAGAATTGTGCTAGATTCTTTGCCTAACTGGATTTTTCTCACAATTGGGAGAATATAATTCCAAAGAGCTTTTTCTATCCTACTCCTTACTGAAGGGGTTAAAAATTCACATATTTCATCTCTTGCCTAGCATAACTGTTGAATGAGTAATTAATATCCTTACTTTTTGTTCAGAGCAGCTAAGAACTTATCTTTTTTTTTTCACACAGGATCTTGTACTTTTTCCTAACTGTCTCTCAGACCACAAACCTCCTACCGCCACCTCCTAGTAGCTGGGATTATACCCGTGTACCATCATGCCTTTTGTTTTGTTTTTTTAGTGTTAGTGGGGTTTGAACTTAGGGCCTCACACTTGCTAGGCAGGCACTATACCACTTGAACCACACCTCCAGCCCCATTTGTCTATTTTTTCATACTTAGGCTCATCAGTTAAGTAAAGCAATC
This sequence comes from Castor canadensis, assembly GCF_047511655.1. Lineage (NCBI taxonomy): Eukaryota > Metazoa > Chordata > Mammalia > Rodentia > Castoridae > Castor > Castor canadensis. The sequence continues at coordinate 153,076,881 of NC_133390.1, read as the reverse complement.
AATACATTTCTTCTTATTGCCTAAGAGGATTTCTGCTGCTTGCAGTCAAGAATCCTGACTAATGATTGCATACATCATTACATCAAAGTTTTTCATACAATTCTGGATATTAACTTATCTCCTCTCACTTGGATACCAAGCCCCTCAGATTTAGAGTGAGGTCTATGTAAAGTGAAAATCCATTTACAATTCTTTCTGTTTACATGGGCTTGCAGAGCTTGCACATCTCCAGTCTAGGCTCTGGGAGTCATTGCATTGACCACAGTACATGGTATCCATGTCTGTGGTATTCCAGTGCCTATAACCACATCCCTGACAAGTACCTCATAGCCTATGGCTAGAGTTGAAGCTTTCAGCATCTAGGAAATCAGCTTTGTTGCCCTTCCATTTCCTTGGGGATTCTCCTTAACTTGATGGTGGTGGTAGTGGTGATAGAGGAGGAAGAGGACAGAAGACAGAGGGCCATGTACTCCCTGAACCTAACCTTCCCAAGGAGCCATGAGTCCTATAAAATCACACTACTGGGGCAGTGAAGGAGAAACTTTGGGATAGTTTCCTCCAAAGACACAGAAATGTCCTTTGTACTGTGTAAGGCCCTCTTGGAGAGCATCAATTTTTGGATATTCCCCTAGGACAAATTCTAGGAATTAAAAAAAATTTCAAAAATGGGCTGGGAATGTTGTTCAGTGCTTGCCTAGCATGCATCAGATCCTGAGTTCAATCCCCAGCACAATATGCACCATCTGGATTATCAGAGGACAATGACATGAAGCAAAACAACCAGGAATTGATAGACTCCATACTTCTGAATGCCCCATTGACAGAAGCTACCACTGAATCTGAGTAGCAGAGCCAACCCTAAATTTGCTGTTGGCTACATTTCAGACCTCCTTTGTGCTCCACCACAACTCTTGAAAAAGCAGGTTTCTAGCTGGGCACTAGTGGCTCAACCTGTAATCCTAGCTACTCAGGAGGCAGAGATCAGGATTGTGGTTTGAAGCTAGCTGGGGTAAATAGTTGAAGACACCCTATCTCCAAAAAACCCATCTCACACACACACACAAAAAGGGCTAGTGGAGTGTCTCAAGGTGTAGGCCATGAGTTCAAACCCCAGTACCCCCAAAAAAAAAAAAAAAAAAAGAAAGAAAAAGAAAAAGCAGGTTCCTGATGTGAAGATTTCCACCTGATTGTTTCTGTAGCTTCCTTTGAATTCTGCTTAAAATGTGTTCTTTGCTAGTGACTCACTCCTGTAATCCTAGCTACTGGAGAGGCAGAGATCATGAGGATTACCATTCAAAGCTAGCCTGGGCAAATAGTTCGTAAGACCTTATCTTGAAAATACCCAATACAAAAAAGGGCTGGTGGAGTGGCTCAAGTGGGGAAGCGTATGCCCTAAGTTCAAGCCCCAGTGCTGGAAAAAAAAAAAAGTGTTTGCCTTTTTAAAAAAATTACTAAGGACTGCCATTATGTAAAAAACAGAGGGGACTGGTGGAGTGGCACAGTGGTAGAGTGCCTGCTTAGCAAGCCTGAGGCCTGAGTTCAAATCTCATACTGCCAAAAATAAACAAAAACCAGGCAGCTTCATTTGGTGTGGTATCTGAAGAGAAGTCCCTATCCTGACTCCTAGTCCCTATCCTAAATGACCCATTCCTGGGCTTTAAATTGTAGATGTTGTTAGTTATATTCTTATATTACAGAGTGCCTAGTATGTCCCAGGCACTGGGTCATAACGGTGAGATGATGAACAAAAACATTTGCCTTCTCTTCTAGAGAAGGGGGCTGGAGGAGTGGCTTAAGAGGTAGAGGGCCAGTCTAGTAAGCGAGAGGCTGAGTTCAAACCCCAGTACCGTCATCCTCCCCCACCAAAAAAAATGATTTCTACAGAAGGAAACAGAACCATCACACAAATGAGTACACATCTGTAGTGGAGATATTGATCTTCCTAGGGGCATCTAGAGGGTGTGGGGCCTTTGTCTTCTTCTCAGGCTCCTCTGGAAAACTACAAGAGGACCTGAAATTTGCAGACCACTCTTCCAAGGGTTTTGCAGGGAATGGGTGGTTAGTTTCTGGGTCCATAATAGAAAGCAGGTCACCACCCAAAGCAGTGGCTCTTGAACTGAAGAATTTGTTAAGAACACAGTCTCCAATGAGGGCGTCAGCAGACAGGAGCTAGGCCTGTCTCACAGGTGGGTCTAATGGAGCACTTCAGTCCCCCTTGCTGTGAGGATACAAAGATCTGGCTGAAGCAGTGACCATGGAGAAGGGATCATAGATGTAAGAGATAAGAGAATAAGTCAAAATAATGATCTCCCAAGCCTAGGAGACGGTAAAAGATGGCTTGCTTAGGCTATGCCAAGTTTAGTTCACAGTCAACTAGATCCTAGTGGGTCTAAAGGTGAGGTCAGGATAAAGACCAAGGCTTGGGGCCTGTGTCTAGGAGACAGTCCTCCAACACAGCCTTGAAGTAGCGCACAGGAAGTGCCAACCGCCCAGGTCTTGCATCTCAATACTGTCCTCGCAGGTTCTTCACTTTCCTGTTTCCGGGCCCCTAAGAGAGACGTAAGTGGGTGAAATGAGATGCGAGTGGCCTCTTCCGCTTCAAAGCCACACCGTCTCAAACTCCACACTTGGGAGGCCCCCAGCAATTCGGGCACGAAGGGGACCGTGCCACTTTGTTCTGGTCCAGAACTGGACGCCTCAGTCTGCTTATCTGGAAAAAGATGCTCATCTGTGCTCCCCCGGGGTCTAAGCAATGACTTTTGGCGCACAGTCGCGGCCAGTAGAATGGCTTTTCATTCCACTAACTAGGGATTCGAGGTTGGGCCGGAAACCAGGCCGCCTACTTCCGCCTATAGCCGGAAGTGCCCTGCCATTCAATGTAGAGGACTTCCGGGCGCTCTGAGGGGTAACCCGGGTTCACTATGGCGGCCTCCGTAGTTGGGAAGAAGATCGTATTTGTCACAGGAAACGCTAAGAAGCTTGAGGAGGTGCCGGGAGGGTGGGGAGGCGCTGGGAATAGGCTGAATGGGGTTTCCAGGCGAGGGAAGCACGCGGGAGGAGGCGTGAAGGGAGTTCGACCCGCTGGGAAGGATGGGTCAGGACTGGCTGTGTGGAAGCGGCTGGGGATGCGTTGAGGGTGGAGGGGATTGACAGATCCCAGCAGAGCTTCTAGAATAAAGACCCAAAGACAGAAATTTTATTATATATGTGTTTTATATATATAATACTTACTCGTATAAATACATATATTTTTTGGGTAGTGTGGTGGACCTAGCTTAGGGCTTCTGGCATGCTAGACAATTGCTCTACTACTTAGCTACACCTCCAGCCTGAGAAATCTTTTTTTTTTTTTTTCCGGTACTGGGGCTTGAACTCAGGGCCTACACCTTGAGTCACTCCACCGGCTCTTTTTTATGTTGGGTGTTTTCGAGACAGTGTCTCTTGAACTGTTTGCCTGGGCTGGCTTCGAACCTTGATTGTTCTGATCTCTGTCTCCTGAGTAGCTAGGATTACAAGCGTGAGCCATCGGCGCCGGGGTATAAATCTTTTTTATTATTGTACTGGCGGTTGAACTCATGGTGTCATGCTTGCTATGCAGGCACTATACCGCTTGAGCCACTCCACCAGCTTTTTTTTTTTCAATTGGGTATTTTTGAAATAGGGTCTTGCAAACTATTTGCACAGGGCTGGCTTGGAACCACCATCCTCCTGATCTCTGCCACATGAATAGCCAGGATTACAGGCGTGAGCCACTGGCACCTGGCTGCTTTGGTTATTTTTAAGATAGGGTCTTACTTTATGGCCACCTTGGATGTGATCTTCCTATTTATGCTTCCTGTGTAGTTGGGATGACAGGCACACCACCACACCCAACCATTAGTTGAGACGTAGTTTTGCTAACTGCCCTTCAATAGTGATCTCTGCCTCCTGAGCATCTAGGCTTGAAATGTGATTGATCAAAAAGGGTATAACCCATTGCTAACAGACTGAGTAGGGAAATCCAGCAAAGCCTGTTCTGATTCATGGTCTCTGTGCAGTGTTTCTTTCTCCCTGGCATGGAACAGAACCCCCTCTGACATGGGGATTATATGTTCTATCAGGCATGATAGGTCAAAGAATTTCTTTATGACCAGCTTGTAGTTCTCTGTGGATGCTCATCTCTAATCCTGTTAGGGTCTTTCTACTTTCTTCTTTGCTGGTGGAGGGAACAATTAGGTTTCCTTCAGCTGTCAGCTCTGATTGGCCTTATTTGGGTAGAGGGTTTGCCCCTGCTTAGTCAGCCCTGGCCAAGGAAGTAGGGTCTATGCCAGGAAGGGAACCTTCATTTGTCTGAAACATTGGGACTGATGGTACTTCTGTACCAGGACAAGAGTGGCTTTCTCAGGAGTCAGAGCCCTGTTGATGCAAGGTTTGAGATCCTGAGGCCAGATTAGACAAGTAGACAGACAGCACCATCCTGAATGGGGTCCATGCAAATGGACTAGTTATATATGTGTTGTTAATGTGTGTAATTTCCTTAATTTTAAAATAGGATTGTAAACATTTTTCTGATTTTAATAGGTTTGGTTTTTTAAGATATTTTTATTTTATTTTTTTTTCAAGATAGGGTCTCTTGAACTATTTGCCTGGGATGGCTTGGAACTGAGATTCTTCTGATCTCTGTCTCCTGAGTAGCTAGGATTATAGGTGTGAGTGGTTTTTATAGGTTTAAAAGTCACTGGATTGGGAGGCTAAGGCTGGGGGATCTTGAGTTCTAGGCCAACCTGAGCTATATATTGTTTTGAGACCTGTCTCAAAAACAAACAAAATCACTGGAACTGCTAATACAATTTTGGTTTGTTATCTACAGTCATAATTGAAAAGGGTCCTAAATTAGCTGGGCGCTGGTGGCTCACACCTGTAATCCTAGCTACTCAGGAGACAGCAATCAGGAGGATCCATGTTCGAAGCCAGCTCTGGCAAATAGTTCTCAAGACCCTATCTTGAAAAAACCCATCACAAAAAGGGCTGGTGGAGTGGCTCAAGGTGTAGGCCTTGAGTTCAAACCCCAGTACTGAAAAAAAAAAAAAAAAGGTGGAGGGGGTGTCCTAAATATCAATTAGGAGTTAGTAAAAATAAGGATTGTCTTCTCATTTTCAAAATTCCTAGAACTGGGTAACCCTTAATAGAGAATTCCTTGCCTAGGAGGATGGTTAGGGTTTCTGAGTGTATTGAGGAAGGAAGAAGGTGTTCTGTATGGGGAAGGGGGACATTACAAGCAGAGACCCGAAGGAGATGTGATAGAGTAGTGAGGAGATGGGGGGGTCTAACTTGCTGAGGTGGGACCCTGAAAATTGGGATGAGGCTTGTAGGCCCAACTTGGTAAGCTTTAGGGGACTGGCAGGAGAGTTACCTGATGAGAAAGGTGGGTGACAGTTCATATAAAGGGGAATTGTTAACAAATGGTGATAAATGTTCTTTCATTTTGAAACAGGTCATTCAGATTCTAGGAGATAAGTTTCCATGCACTTTGGTGGCACAGAAAATTGACCGTATGTTTCTGTTTTGTTTTATTTTTAAAAGATGGTTCGATATTTCTGTCTCGTGACCTGACTGTGTGTGTCTGTTTCCCTGATAAGTGCCAGAGTACCAGGGAGAGCCGGATGAAATTTCCATACAGAAGTGTCAGGAGGCGGCTCGCCAGGTACTTATCCTACACTTGTTCTACATTGAATCCTCTTGTCATGGCATCTCCTGGGGTCTGTGCTTCCTGGGAATAGGCAAAGAACAGTAGAGTACAGTTTGTGTGCCTTCAAGGATCTTTGGAAGCCCAGCTAGGCTGGCTTTGGAATACTGCCTTCCTGTCCCAACCCACACCCTTCAGATTCTCAGGTACATGCATTCCAGCCCTACATTCTCCCCACACATTTACCTCTGCAGTCACAGATCCTTGTAGAATTGAGAAGGAGCAAAATATGAAGAGGCAGGATGCCTGGGTTGAATCCCAGTACTTCCACTGCTGTGTCTGGAGCAACCTTTATACCTGCCAATGTTTGGTGTCCCCATCTCTAAAATGAAGATGAAGAGGGCTAGATGCTAGGGCTCTTGGTGGACCTCTGTCTGTTGATCTTAACTAGCTGTGGGCTTGGTCGCCACCTGGGTGGCCTGGGATTCAGTGTGGGAAGGGAGGCTACTTCTGATTGCAGGTCTCAGGCCTTCATATTCTTGTACTGCAGGTACAGGGGCCTGTACTGGTGGAGGATACCTGTCTGTGCTTCAATGCCCTCGGGGGACTCCCTGGTCCCTACATGTGAGTGCTCCCACTAACCCCTTTGCAGGGCCCCAGCCACAAAAGCACCTTGAGAAATGATTGGTTACCTGATACTGCAAGTCATTTACTATCTTGGCATCAACCTCAGTATTTCAGTTGTCCCAAGGAAGGATTAGGGATACTGGAGAGGTATGCCTTTCTTTTGTAAAGTGTGAGAATGTGGTTGTGTAAGTAGAGATTGGAAAGGGGAACCCACCTATTTCAGAGGTACATTCAAAGCAGATCAATTTCACGAAAGAGGAAATAACGTTGAGACCTGAAATTTGATTTCCTTAAAACTATCTTGTGTCCTGAATCCCCTAGGTTTTTGTGTATTTCTATGATACAAATATCCCAAATTTGAAGACTCCTGAATGGGGTTAGGGACATATGTACAGACGTGCTGTTAATAGAATGGGATCCAGGTGTGGTGGTACACGCCTGTAATTCTAGCATGTGGGAGGCTGAGGCAGGATTTTAAGTTCAAAGCTAGTCTGTACTATATTGTGAAACCCTGTTTCTAACTAACTAACTAGATGACTGTTTTTTTGGCCAGAGCAACAGCACCTGCATACACTTAGACCTACAGCATATATTACTCTACATCCTCACCACCATGCTCACCACCATCTTCCCTCAGTATTATGAGCCTTTAATATTTTGTAATTTGGCAATCTGAAATGTTATCATATGCAGTTCTAATTTGCATTTTCCTAGTTACCAGTGAAGTTGAGACCTTCATTTGTTTGTTGATTATTGATTGTTCTGTGCATTGCCTGTTTGCCTCCATTCCTTTTTTCCTGTTTTCTCTCTCACATTGGGGATTGAACCCAGTGTCTCAAGCAGGCTATGCACAAAGCTCTACCATTGAGTTACACCCCCAGCCTCTAGATTACTTCTCTTAGTTTTGATTTGAGACATTCTTTTTCATGACTTCTTTGCCAGTGCTGGACCTCTAATCCCTATGGGGTGCAGCCCAGAGAGAAGGTGGTGAAAGATCCTCTGCTCATGGTGTCTGAGTCATCTTTATTTCTTTTGCAGCAAATGGTTTCTGGAGAAGTTAAAGCCTGAAGGTATTGTCTCCATTGTTTCTTCTCTTGGATCTGTTGGGAATTGAGAATCTGGAGTCCCAGGCTTCAGTCCTCACGATAGAACTTCCCTTCACCTCCATTTCCCTCACACTTTCCTTGTACTCCAGAGAGCATTGAGGTGGGGAGGAATGGATGGTTGAAATTTGCAGAGCTGTGATTTTGAGGGACAAAGGAACTATAGTTGTTGATTCTGGCTCTCATGAGGGACTTTACCCTAGCAACTGCCTGTGGGTACTTTCTTCAGCCAGGGTCTTGCCTGGCTTGCAGGGTTTGGGACTGCCCCTCCCAGGCCCCAGCAGGCCGTATGCTGCCACCCTTGTGTGTATGCCAAAATGTTCTCTTTTTAGGTGCTTTAAAAAACACTTAAAACTAGCCAGGTACTGGTGGCTCATGCCTGTAATCCTAGCTACTCTGGAGGCTGAGACTGTAAGGATCATAGTTCGAGGTCAGCCTGGGGAAATAGTTCATGAGATCCCATCTCCAAAATAACCAGAGTAAAATGTAGCTCAAGTGGTAGAGCCCCTGCTTTGCAAGCCTGAAGCCCTGAGTTTAAAAAAAAAACAACAACAATAACTAAATACCATTTAAAGCTGGTTGTGGTGGTACACACTCATAATCCGAGCACTCAGGAGGCAGCGGCAGGAGGATCAAGAGTTTGAGGCCAACCTGGTCTACACAGTGAGTTCAAGGCCAGCCTGAGCTACATAGCAAGACCCTCTGTCAAAAAACCAAGGGCTGAGGATATAGCTTAGTTGTAGAGCATTTGTCTAGCATCCACAAGGTGGTGGGTTGTAGCCTTAGTACTGCCAAAACAAAAACTATATTGGAGAGTATTTCAAACATGTACAGTAGTAGAATAGATTAATGGCTACAAATATTTATAATTGTCAACTTTATTTAATTTTGTTGGAGGTACTGGGGATTGAATTCAGGGCCTTGTGCTTGCTAGGCAAGTGCTCTACCACTCATCTGTCTTTTTTTTTTTTTAAGAATAGAGGCTTGGAGCATGGCTCAAGTGGTAGTGTGGTTTTTAACTCAAGGCCCTGTACTTGCTGGACAAGTGCTCCACCACTTGAGCTATATCCCTAGGCCCCCAAGCTAATCTTATTACATAGTTATTTTGAAAATGCCTTTTCACATTTGGTTTATTTTGCATTGGGAATCAAACAGTGTTCACATCATTGGTCCACACTGATTTTCTGTTAACAAAATCTTGTTTTAGCTTGTCCTAGAGGGAGGCAGATACCCAGGGCTTTGAATTTCAAGCCCGCCCTGGTGTCAGCTCTTTTGATGCCCTTGGAACTTCCCACCACTGTCCAATCCAATTTGAGGAATTCTTCCCTCCCCACCTTGCAAGGGCTTCTGATAAAGGTGTGAGGGTGGGGTTGGGGGTGGAGTCTGGGCAGCACAGATGTACTGAGTGAGCCCTCACTGAATCTCTCCACAGGTCTCCACCAGCTCCTGGCTGGCTTTGAGGACAAATCAGCCTATGCACTCTGCACCTTTGCTCTCAGCACTGGGGACCCAAGCAATCCTGTGCTTTTGTTCAGGGGCCGAACCTCGGTGTGTACCCACCTGGATGCAGTTCTCTGGTGTGCAGCCAGAGGGCTCTGCAGTCCACACCCAGGGTCTTCTGGGGACAGAGTTATCAGGGCCTTCCTCTGAGACATCTCTGATCACCACAATTAAAACACTGTCTATCCCAAAACCTAGTTGACCTCTGAGGCTGGTGGTTCAGCTCCTGGTCTGATACACCCAGATCTCTCCACTGTAGGCCCCTGTAAGAAGCAGATGTACAAACTGGGCACCAGTGGCTCACTTCTGTAATCCTAGCTACTCAGGAGGCAGAGATCAGGAGGATCGAGGTTTGAAGCCAGCTCTGGGAAAATAGTTTGCAAGACACTGTCTTGAATAACACCCATCACAAAAAAAGAGCTGGCAGAATGGCTCAAACAGTAAGAGCACCTGCCTAACAAGTGTAAGTCTCTGAGTTCAAGCTCCAGTGCCACAAAAAAAAAAAAAAAAAAGTACAAACTGAACGTAACTGCTACAAAAGCTGTATTTACATCCCATACTTCCTGCTCAAATCTTATCCATCTGTCAAGGGTACAGCCTTCTTTGACTATCTCATAGCCTTTTACTCATAGCTTGAACTCAGGGCCTTCACCTTGAGTCACTCACCAGCCCTATGTTTGTGAAGGGTTTTTCGAGATAGTGTCTCACAGAACTATTTGCCCTGGCTGGCTTGGAACCACGTTCCTCCTGATCTCTGCTTCCTGAATAGATAGGATTACAGGTGTGAGCTAGAGCCACTGGTGCCTAGCTACTTTGTTTCTTAATTGTTATGCCTGTTTGGCTTGTGACATCCATTGGAGGGGAAAGCTGGGCTGCTTGTGACTACTCCAGTGCTGAGAACACTGCAGGCCCACTGTAAGTGCTCAGAAAACTTGTGGAATGGGTGAGGCTCAGAGTAGTTAACTGACTTTGGTCACACAGCTCCCCACTAGCAGAAATGGAATTTGCCTTTGGTTTTGCATGACTTGGCATTTATGTGGTTAATCTCTAACACCCACCACTGCCCCTTTTTCCCCCTACCATGCTGGGGATTGAAATGGGCTTTCCACATGGAAGACAAGCACTCAACCACCAAGATACAACTCCAGCCCTATATTTTTAATTACTTTTTGTTTGTTTGTGGTACTAGGGATTGAACCCAAGGTCTTGCACATGCTAGAGAAGTGCGCTGCCACTGAGCTGTATCTCTAGACTTTTAAATTTTTTGTTTTGAGACAGGGTCTTGGTAAATTTCCCAGGCTGGCCTCAAATTTGTGATCCTCCCGTTATCAGCCTCCTGAGTAGCTGGGATTGCAGGTGTACCACACCCAGCTTTAGATTTTTTACTCTGATGACATGAAGTTTTACAACATTGGACTATAGTTTGTTCTTTGTGACATTTTCATTTTGGAATTTGCCTGTCATAGCCAGTATTTCTTGAGTTCATTGCCATGTTGGCCTCTGCTAAGTACTTTCTGTTAGGGTGTTTCATTCACCTACTAGAGGCTCCTTCGTTTATTGTTACATGCTAAGTAAGTGCTCTTACACATAGCCATATCCCTAGCTCCTTGTCTTGTGTTTTGAGAAATGCTGTAAGTATAGACCTTATCCTCAGAATTCAGGGCCCTTAACTTCCTATTAGAACCACATATTTTTGGTCAGTTTTTCAAACTTGACCCATTTTTCTTCAGTGAGGTCACAATTTATTAAAAGTGTAGAAAGGGAGTTTGGACCCAGAGGTTCCTCCTCCTTGCTTCACTCTGCATGTTACTTAGGTATTCAGGAAGCATTTGCAAGTACTGTAGACCCCTTGAACTACATTTTGAATAAATTGGGTTTAATCAAATTCACAAACTAACCAAACTCAAATTGGCCTCCAAATGCATCTCCAGTTACCCCTGTCCCCCTTTCCTGTGGCAGGGCCAGATTGTGGTGCCCCGAGGCTGCCGAGACTTTGGCTGGGACCCATGCTTTCAGCCTGATGGATATGAGCAAACGTAAGGAGCCCCAGTTTCTTTCCTTGGTCATGTCTTAGGTGGGCATCCTGCCCATGTGCAGACGTGCGGATGGGGATGGGGAAGGCTCTGAGGGCAGCTCTGGTGGGGTGGACACAAGGAATCTATGTGGCCCAGTCCACAGCAAGGTGGAGCAGGCATCCTGGGTTCTGCCTTCAGCTGTGTGACCAGTGACTTTCTCTCTCTGGCCTTGACCTATCAAGATGTTTTGTGAGATGACTCTCTAGTTCCCTCATCTGAATTGGAAGATACTCGGTTTTGCAGCCTCTGGTGAATGCAGTGCCACATGTTCTCAGTGTTTTATACTGATCCCTCTTATTTACATGACACATAAAGGCTGTTACTGGAATTGGGCTTTCCAGGTTGGAGGGGCCTTTAGGGAATGTTGCATGAGGCCTCATGGTAGCCATACAGGGCTGAGGACATTGTGAAGTAGCACTGTCTTAATGCTCTTGGGTGTCAGAAGTGTTGTGTATCTGCACTGTCAGATTGGGTGGCCATTGGCCACATGTGGCTAGTGGCTATGGTACTGGCCAATGAAGGTCTGAAGCCTATGGGCAGGGTGTGACTTCTCACCTCACTGATGGGCTGTTGGCCTGCTGCCAGGGCCCCCCTCCCCAGTGCATTAGAGGAGACTGCTGTGTTTGCTTTTGTCAGGCCCACTGCTTCCTGTCAACAGATGACAAAGCTGATCAAACATGCAGCTCATCCCTGTCCCCAGCTTCCCTTAACAACTTTTGGCAACTAGAGCAAGTTTACTATCCTGCCATGCTCATTAATAAGGGTTTCTGTCTACAGAGGAATTTAAAACTGTCCAATTAAATTTTACAGGCTGCTAGGAGCTGGTGGCCACTGCCCTCCTTTCCTGGGACTCCTTAATCTTTGGGCTGCAGGGATGGACTGGGTATGCCCCTCCTCCAGAGGTCTGGGCTTCCTGTTCTCTGAACTGCTACTGTACTCTTTAGGTATGCCGAGATGCCCAAGGCGGAGAAGAATGCCATCTCCCATCGCTTCCGGGCCCTGTTGGAACTACAGGAGTACTTTGGCAGTGTGACTTCTGGGCCTGGAGGAGACCACTCAGGCCGGGAGACTGGGGAGAGCTAGCCTGAAACCTCCTGGGTCAGGCAAGCATCCCTCCAAGGACATCCATCAGGAGGTTCTCCTTGGTGGGGGTGTCAGGCAGCCTCACCAGCCTGATCTGGAAGAACAGCTAGTTCTGCTTAGAGGGACTCTGGGCAAGCTGATGCCTGTCTCTTGCTTTGGGAATTCAGTGATTGCTCCTGCAGCCTCCAGGCCTGGGATTCTAAGAGGACCTGAAGTGTTAAAACCAGCCTTGGCAGGATTGTTTGGATAAGAACCTCACAGTCTTTGATGTTTGGTGGTTGTTTCTTTTTTTTAATTGCAGCAAATGAAAATTCTGGAAGGCACATGTTTCCAAAATAAACTGAGCCCTGCCCCAGGCTGATGGATGTCTGCCTTCTGAGTCCCTGTTGACAGGTGCGGGAAGCCTTCTGGGTGGAGGTGGCAGAAAGGGCAGCACTGTCACTTGCCCTTGCTAGCTGGCATGTTACATCTTCTGTGCTTGGACTCACTCTTCTCATTCTTGAAGTTATGGATCATGGGCTGCCCTCTTCCATGCCAAATTCATGCTGTCCACCCTTACCTCCCAGTTAGGTGATACCTCTGCCAGGTGACCTCTGTAGTCTTTGATGGGTTGGGGGATGGGCAGTGTGGAATGTCTGTTTTTATGGCTTTGTACATTGGAGCAGCTAAAGTGTTGGTTTATGATTATAACGTCAAGTTATTTTTCTGGTGGGGAGAAGGAGTCCTTGACCCCAGTTGAGTTGACATGTCAAAATTTAGCAAGGCATGGCTGCAACCCCATTCACTGTGCTCCCATGAAGCCATTCTCTGGGAGGGACTTTCAGGGACCAGGTGGCTGCCTTATATTTCCTGCAGGCTATTCTTTTTTTTTTTTAAAAGGATGGGGGAGGGGTGCACACCGCAAAAACAGCCAGAAACCACAGGTTAGGGTGTGGTCCCCCATGGAGGTGGATCACTCCCAAGCTAACTTTTGTGCTCTTGGGCAGCTCTGGAGAACCTACTCTCCAGACCTGGCAAGGTGGCCCTGGGCCTGATGTCCTACCCTGACCTGGAGCAGTGTACATGGGCAAGGACAATGCATCTTTCCTTCCCCCACCATCTCTGTCAGCCTCAGCTGTTTTCCCCAGGAGGTGCCAGTACCTTACCAGCACTCCTGAACAGTCTCAGGGTGGGCGGTTGTCTGCCTGGCCTCAGACATGGGGTGCTGGGGGCCTGCCTGCTTCTTGCCTGAGACTCTGGATGCGGTTCTACCTGCAGGGAATGTCCGGGCTACTGAGGAAGGGGTCCTCAAAATACAATCACATATCCCATAGAAGAGGCAGATACATGGGGCCTGGCAGGGCACCCTGGTGTTTGCTGCCCAGGTCCTTCCTTGAATTCTGGCCTGGGTGCACACTGTATTTTGTCCACCTTTTTGACTTAACCCATCTCACAAACGGCTGTGAATATACCACCCTGGAGCCAGTTACTCCTATCTCCATGCCCTGCATCCCTACCCAGGGGGCTCTTTATCATTCTAATACCGTTCAGCCTTTTTGGTGGTACTAGAGTTTGCTAGGCAGGCACTCTACCATTTGAGCCACTCTCCCAGTCCTTTTTTTGGGTCTAGTATTTTTCAATATAGGGTCTCAGGAACTATTTGCCTGGGCTGGGAATTAAACCCAAGGGCCTCAGGAATGCTAGGCAAATCCTCTGCCACTGAGCCACATCCCCAGATCTACCAAGGGGGTTGAGCATCTCTTCCCATTCATGTTACCCTTTCCCTCTTCTCCCTCCCTGTTTACAGCCTTGTCTTTTGGGGTGCTATCTTTTTCTTATTGTTTTGCAGAAATTCTTTGCATGTTTTAGGTATTAGTCCCTTTTCAGTTTCAGACGTAATAAATCTCTTCATCCACTACTTCAGTACAAAATATCTTTGTCCATGGGGCATTTCTGGAGCCAAAGACCTGCAAGATGATGTGGTGGGCAGTAAATGTTCCTGTTGCTACTCTGCTGCTCCCAGGTATACACAGGTCCATGCTGCTCTCCACCACCAGCCATAGCATCTCACTGGGCTGGGCCTAAGGTCTCTCCCCTCTGGGCCCTTCCGCATGTGTTCACCCAACACTTTCCTACAGGTGCCAGAAAACAGGGCAACACAAAGGCCTCCTGGATGGTCCACTGTGCAGGGTTCAAGATAATAGCCCACAGGTGGCACTCAAACATCAGTCGGGTTTGGTAGGAGGGACAGAGGTGGCACATGGAAGCATAGAAATAGGAGCTTTATTCTGTAATGTGTGCACAGTGAGTTCCTTACACAATCAAGGAAACGGTTTCTCTCCTGGGCATCGACTCTTTTATCAAAAGAAAATCCACCCTGCTTAGTCTCACCCTGGGCATTGTTCCTGACCCTAAGCTAAAGGCTAATGGGGAGAGGGGTGAGCACATACCACTGAGCCCTACAATGCCCAGGTGTCCTAGGCCTGTGAGACAGGACACACACCTCCATACACAGCCAGAGCTGCCCTGAGAGGAGGAGGCTGGTGGGTGAAGTGGGTGTGGCAGGGCCTGCCAGTCAGGGCCTGTGCTCAGCATCCATGGCATCCAAGTATTTGGTTTCAATGATTCGGGGCAGCAGGTTGTAGCTGGGGAAGACAGAGAGACAAGAAGATGAGCAGTAAATGGTAAGAGGAGAAAGTAGCAGGTGCCCACCCCAGCCCAACCCTGGTCTGGCCCCTCTTGCTGGCTGCCCTCCTGCCCATCCATACCGGATGGGGATCATGGCAATCATGATGAGGGGAAAGACCATCTTCATGTAGGGCAGGGAGCTCATGCCAAAGGCACAGAGCAGCAGCAACTGCAGAATCTGCAGGCCTGTGAAGTAGTGGATCTTCCTCTGGGGCACCTTCCGGATGTAGTGCGTGGGTGGGTATGACGTCTGTGGATGGCAGAGATCACATATGAGCAGAGGCCATGTTTCCCCATCCCACCATCCCTCCCTGGGCCAGGAACCCACCTGCTCCATGAGCAGCAGGGCCACACGTGCGAAGAGCTGGTTGTCATCCATGGAGGTGAGTGCAATGTAGAGGAAGAGGCCATAGAGCACAGGCTTGGGGATCCACTGCAGTGGCAAGGGCAGCAGCAGCAGGGAGAGGCCCACCAGGATGCTGGCGCCCAGCGAGGTCAGCCGTGTCTCCTTCACATTCACAATCCTGCAGGGGCCCAGTGCAAAGGGCAACATGCCCATCTTGGGCCACATGTTCCAGGGCTGCTTTACCTTTGAGCCCTGTCTTCCAAGCCTAGGGACTCCCTAGGTCATGTGTGGCCCAAGGATCCTCCCAACTCCAGGTCCACATGACTTCCCCCAGGTCTCTGGGAGCCACTCTCACACTTACGTCTCACAGATGTGCCCATTCTCCACTCTCTCCTCCACGAAAGCCAATGCACGCACGTGCAAGGGGGAATGGGGGTAGGCGGCATGGATCCAGGGTAGCCCAAACAGAGACAGCCCCGTGTTGATGATGGCGAGCAGCAGGAGGTCCCAGTGGTAGGCAGTGCCCTTCACCAGCCTGCAGTAAATAGGCACACGTGGACAGAGCCCCACTGGCCCTTGGAAGACTAGGCACTCACCCTTCCCTGCCCGGTCATCTTTACCTGTTCTCTGGTGAGTTGACCAAGGCACCCACCAGGTTCTGCTCAATAAAGAAGAGCAAGGAGAGCAGGAAGCCAAGGCCCATGGCACTGCCAATGGCCTTTAGGGACAACAAGTGGATCCGTGCCATCTCGAAGAGGTTCTCCCTGGGGTTGTAGCGGAACTTGCTCACTGTAGCAGGAGACAGGCTCCTGCTTGGCTTACAGCTCCCCAGGTAGCGAGCCCATGCTGCCCTCAACTCACCCTCAGGTCCCAAACTCACTCTCAATTTCCTGGAAGAAGTAGGAGCTGATGAAGGAAAAGCAGAGCACAGCGATGGGCAGGGCACAGTCGGACAGGGTCTCGCGCACTCGGGGGTGCAGGTAGGGACTGGAAACAGTGGGTGTATCAGAGTAACCTGGGGACTGGGTAGCCCTTCCCCTTGACCTTGGCCCCCCCTTACCTCTTCTTGAACTGATAGAGGGTATAGCCCAGCCAAAGTGTGCCCAGCATGATGAGGAGGCTGAGCACCGCAGTTTCCCGACCTGAGTGTATGGTGTCGGAGTTGTCACTCTTGGTCAACTCTGGGGGGCTGGCCAGGAGGCTGCTGTTGAGGGTGGTATGGAGGCTGGTGTTGAGGCTGGTGCCAATGCCCAACAGGTTCACCAGAGGTGAAATGCTCTTTGAGTATTGGTGCTGACCATGGTAGTACTTCCAGAAGACTGTGGAAGAGGCCAACAGTCTTCAGCTGTCTGAGCTGAGTTTAGAGCCCAGTTTCCTCCTGGATGTGGGGTGGAGGGGCCCTGGATGGGGAGGGCAAGGAAGGAGGAGGGGTCCTGAAGGGAGAGAGGGCTTCTGAGGGGGAAAGGAGTAGGGGGTGAGGCCTGACCTGTAAACCAGTACTCCAAAGACTTGCCCATCTACTCATTGTTCCTACAATCTTGCTACTATCCCAGTTCTACCCTTGACACCCCATTATACCTAGTCCGGTGCCTCTGCCCCTATCTCTGGTCCTGCTTGGGGCAGCCCTGTCACCCTCCAGTACATGGGGCTGCTGGTTCTCTGCCAGCCACAGCTCCCAAAGCACCCTGGACCATGGGAGAAGCCAACCTTAGCTTGACCTTGTGTCCTCTGCCCTGTCAGGTCACAGCCCAGAGCCTCCCATCTCCACTTAGTTCCCTCTGCAGCCATCTCTGCACTCACTTTTGACCGTGCCCTTGACAGCATCTAGCACGAACGTCATGGAGATGAACATGGCAATTACTTCTTCCATCGACCTGCCAGGAGGCACCATGCCTCATAAGATGGAAGTGTCACTGGGGAGGAGGGGAAGGCCTGTGCCTTTTCATGGACAGCCCCCTCACAAGAACAAAGAGGACCAGAGCCTCAGGCCTTGCCCAATGAGCCTCCACAGCCCCTTGGGGAACACCCCACCCACCCCAGGGTTATAGGGCCTTAGAGGCTGGCATAAGGTGGACTCAGATTCCCTGGCCTTGAAGATTCGTGCAGCTCAGGAAGGACAGGTCACCTCTTGAAGAGACTCATAATCAGGCTGAGGTTGAAGATGGCATAAAGTGTGAGGAAGAAACTATTCCACAGGCCCGTCCATGCATAGAAGGAGTTGAAGTCCAGGTTGTAGTCGTCACAGATGACACGGATCACTGCAAGCAGTGGAGCAGGGCATGCGGTCAGGGCTCAGCTGGGACCCAGAACCTTGAGCACCATCTCCCGCTTCAACACCCTACTGCACCCTGGATGTAGATGGCCAGGGGTGCGGTTGTCAGCAGTATCACCAGCGGCTGCCCGGAGAAGAGTGCATACAAGAGGCCTCCAATGCTCTGCCCAACTACGGTCTTCTGCACACCTGTGGAGGTGGAAGGTCAGGTGGGTACCACAGCCCAAGACCCTGTCTGGCACACCCGTCAGCTCCCAGCCCCTCACCAATGGCCCCATCTGTGTTTTCATCGTTGAGAGACCCGAAAGCAATCGTGGGCAGGAGGCAGGCAAAGTAGAGGAACAAGGTGGTGGTGATATATTTGCACACAGCCTTGTTTTTCCCAATAAGACCTAGGAATGGAGAACAGGGCAGACGGTTTGTTGGGGATGCAGGGCGGGCACACTTGTAGTCCTGGGGGTTGAAAGACCAAGCTCTTGGCCTAAGGGCACACACCATCAGTGAAGTCCAGTGGGTATACAGGGTACCGGCGCATGAAGTCCTCCCAGATGCCTTTCCCAAAGGGGTAAAAGTCCCTGCATTTTGGGGGCTGGGGAAGAAGAAAGTGCTTGTTAACCCTAGCTGGCCCATGACTACTCCTGCCTATGCCCGCCTCTACCCTGTACCTTTGGGTGTCTGTAAGAAGGAATGGAGGTTGTGCTGTATCCCTTCACTGATGGCCTCGCTATGGTGAGCAGATGTCTCTGATGTACCAAGGCCTCCTTGAATTCTTCCTCTGTGTGCGTCTTCAGGAGCTTCTGGCGGAAGGTGATGTCCAAGAACATGGTGGCAAATGTGCGTGCCACCTCCATCGCTGTCTTGGTGCTTTTCTGGGGTTGGACAATAGGGAAGTCACATCGGCAGCCCCTGAAGAGCAGAGACCTGCCCTTGCTGAGCTCAGACACTCCCATGGAGGTGGCAGGTACTTTCCCTGTGAACTGGCAGGGGGCTTTGTTCCCCAAAGCTCAGGCCTTAGTGCACCCTGCCACAGTTCCCACCAGATCACCAGAACCACCAATCTAGTATTCTCATAAATTTAGATATAAACTTTGTCCTGAGCAAAAAAACCTGTGTTATTGTGGATATGAAACCACAATGGAGCAAAACATGTCCCCAGCCAAGTCTCACCAGTGATATTTACACTGTCTGCTGCCTCATTTGACTTTCAAAGGGAGCCCAGGTCTATTAGATCTTCTCTCTCTTACCTGGCCAGGGACAACTGATATGGTTTGGATATAAAGTGACCCCCAAAAGACTCTTGTGCTGAAGGCTTGGGCCCCAGCTGCTGAATCCAATCACTGAGAGATGACTGGATTATGAAGGCTGGGACCTAATCAATGGATTAATCCACTGATGGAATTATAATTTGATATAGCACTACTGAGAAGTGATGGAAACTCTTGAGATGGGCCCTGCATGAAGAAGTAGACCACTGTGGGGGGGAGTGCCTTGAAAGAGTGTATCTTGTCCTAGGACCCTCTCTCTCTCTCGCTTTCCTGGTGGCCATGAGGTGAGCAGCTCAGCACCATTGAGCCCTTTTTCTTTTCCTGCAGTACTGGTGTTTGAACTCAGGGCCTACACCAGCCCTTTTTCTGTGATGGGTTTTTTTGAGATAGTTTATGAAACCCTATTTGCTTGGCTGGCTTCAAACCATGATCCTCCTGATCTCTGCTTCCTGAATAGCTATGATCACAGGCATGAGCCACTGGTGCCTGGCATAATTTCTTTTTCTTTTCTTTTTTGTGATACTGGAGTTTGAACTCAGGGCTTCACACTTAGTGGGCAGTGCTCTACCACTTGAGCCATTCCGTCAGCTCCACTGAGCCCTTTTACCCATGTTCATCTTTGCCTCAGGTTCAAAGCAATGTAGCCAGCAGACAGCCCAAACAAAGCTTTACTCCCTTAAGTAGATTTTCTCAGGTATTTGTCACAGCGATGGAAAGCTAACATATCAACCCTGGCCATGAACTGTGAACTCAGTGTCCAGCCTCCAACATAGCAAACTGCTTAACTTCCAGTCCACATCACCTGGGAGCAGTATCCACTCCTTTGTGATGACAGAGCTGTAGTCCATGGGTCCTGTGCATACCGTGCTATAAAACAGCCTGCGTGCTGAGAGGGAGCCCATGTCAGGCTGGTTGACCTGCCCCACAGCACCAACCTAGGCACTCAGCTCTTAGGCTATTGCTCCTTCCACTGTTCTGGCTACCCTGCCAGCTGTCACTCCCTCTAACCCAAGAGCTTCCCTTCCTCTCTTCCCAGCACAGTAACATAAGACAGCATGCCTAGTAGACCCCGGCAGGGACATTCCCCTCAGTACCCCGATTGTCTAGGAAAGGTAAAAGGAGGGAGACTGCACCAAAAAGCAGGGGCAGAATCATCTAATATCTAACAGAGGCTGGGCACCAGTGGCTCACACCTGAAACCCTAGCTACTCAGGAGACAGATCAGTAGGATCACAGTTCAAAGCAAGCCCAGGCAAATACTGAGACCCTATCTTAAAACATACCCAACACTCAGGACATAAGACCCCGAGTTCAAGCCCTACTACTACTACAAAGAAGTAGGGTTGAGGGGCTAACAGAGGGGCTGAGGGGCTAGGGAATGCAGCTTGGTGGTAGAGCACTTAGCTAACAAGTACAAGGCCGCAGGTTTTATCCTCAGCACCAAATAAAAAAGCCAGGTGCAGTAGTACATGCCTATAATCCCAGCACTTGCAAGCGCTGAGGCAGGAGGATCTTGAATTTGAAGACAGCCTACCCAGTGAGACCTGTCTCAAAGAATAAAAAAAAATAAGTAAAAACCAGAGTGCCCCTGACTAAGTGGTACATGGTGATGAACACCTGTAATTTCAGCTACTCCTGAGGCAGAGTTAAATTGAGGCTCAAAGGTGCCCTGGGCAAAAGTATGAGACCCTAACTGAAAAATAAAACAAAACCTGGGGGCGTGGCTCAAGTGGCAGAGCACTTGCATAGGAAACATGAGGCCCGAGTTCAAACCCTAGTACCAAAAAAAAAAGCATTTCTTTTCAGTCAAGAATGAAAAACAATCTTTTGGGCAACTTCTAGAAATTTGGATGTATATTTTCAATAAATTACGAGGCAGAGAGGAAAGGCAGGTGTGAAAAGGCCTTCAGACACGTTCCAAGAAGAGAGCAGGAGAACCTCCTTCAGGAAGCAGAGCTGCCCCCAAGACCTGCACTCACCATCTTGGGTGGGGCCAGCACCAAGATCACAAAGCGAACCTCACAGGAGTTTTCACCCCAGTTCTGTGGGCGAACCAGGCGGCTGATGCACACATGCCGCCTCTGCAGTTCTTTGATGGTACAGCTGATAGGGACAGGAAAGCACAAAGAACACAGTTGCCACCCTCAGGAGCTGAGGCTCCCACTATCCAGAACAGCTGCTAACTTTGGACCCTTGGTGACTTCTGTTAGGGAGGTTAAAAGACTAAATAGGATAGAGTACTTGACCTTCTTTTCCTGAACTAGAGGTGCCACCAGAGCTGTGTCACTTACAGATGGGCCAGCCTCTGCAGTGACCTGAGATGCCTAGCTCCAGAGTGACAAGTTGGGGAAGGGGACAAGGATGATAGCTGTAGCCTGGCAACTCACATGATGCAAAGCCACGACTGCTGGTAGTGCACTCCTCTGACTGTGGCAGTGACCCCTTGGATGGTGTCTGACAGAAGGTGGACTGAGGACAGGGTGAAGGGAGAAGGAAGGAGGGTCAGCCAGCTTACCAACAATCCCCACCCCGTCCAGAGCAGGAAGATGGGCCTTACCTTTACCCTCCATGAGGGCCCCAGCGTCTGTAAAGATCTTGGGCATGAGCTGGTTCAAGCTGCATGCAGGTTCTGCATGGTTGGGGTCCTTGGTGAAGCGCTTGAGCATGGTTCGCAGCACCTCATCCAGAGAGGTAGCTGTTTCATTCAGAATGATGGTGGCCTGTGCCAGGAAGCCATCCAGGTCCCGGTGTGCACGGATCTCTTCCTTAAAGTTCTTTAGCTTCAGGCACTGTGGGGAACCCAGGGACAGAACCACACAGGCCCATGAATGAGACCACTATCTCTTCCTGGGCCCCTCTTCCATGATGGTCTCTGGCTGCATCTGCCCACCAGGACGAACACCCTCTTTCTAAGAGGGAGGGCCCAGCCATGGCCTACTTTGAAATCCCCATTTAGAAACTTCTGGAGGCATGAGGACAGAGAACAGTGTGAGGGATTGAAAAGAAGTAGCTCCCTCTACTCCCAGCTGGACCCCAGGACCACCCTGGAGGATGGGGCCCTTACCTTGCGGGACGTATGCAGGAGCACGCAGCCCTGGTTAATGCTGTCTGGAGAAAAGGGAGGAGCGCTTAGGGGTGCTGCCTCAACTCTAGGTCTTTCTTGGTAGAGCAGGGCCATATCTGCCCAAGCTCCTGCTCTCCCCCAGCCCATCCCTCCTGCAGCCCCCATACCAGATTTGGTGGACTTCATCTCAAGGTTCACATTGACAAAAAAACGGATGCTCTCGCCAGACACAATGGAGGAGTTGACCGTGTCCAAGGTCTCATCCCCCAGATTCTCCTCTGGGACTTCAGCAACATCATCCTTGTCATTATTGAAGTAGTTCTGAGATGTAGCTGCCACTTAAGAGAGACCCAAGAAGGTCTAGCCATCAGTGCAAGGCACCAGAAGGAGAAGCTCCAAGCCCAAGAAGCGGGCAGCCCTGGAATGTCTTGCTGAGCACACTCAAAGAATAGTGAAAGGCCTCCCCCAGACCAGAAAGGGAGCCTTGGCCCAGGAAGGCAGAATTTCTGGACCTGCTGGGTCCCATTCAGAGTGTGGCAGCCAACATAAGGAGCTGCAGCCTACTGCCCTGTAGTATTTGTCAGTGTTTTCAGCTGTGAGAACTGTTCTGTGCGCTGTTCTGACCCTTCAACTTGAAAATAGATCCAGCCTACAGACTTTGGGCCAATCACAGGGTGCAATAATGCAGCATGTTTGCTTAGCCTCTAGCCTTCAGACCCCTCAGGTTAGGGAACCCAAGGGAAGGGGAAGCTACTGCAATGTCCAGATGAACCACTGTCCATGGCTGCCTTGGTGGCCCAGGGCTTACAGGCTCTCCTCTCAGGGAAGACAGGTGAGATTTTATCAAAACTGAGACCCAGTCCAGACAACACACAAAACCCAGGAGGCAGGAGAGCTGGAGAAATAGAGCAAAGCAGATGGGACTCTGGGGAGGTTTCATCTCAGCTCTGTTCCCTCCCCATCATCCTCCCCCATGGTACAGGACCTCCAGAGCAGAGAGCCTGCTGCCTTCAGTTCCTGCAGCTGACCCCTCCTCCCCAAGGCCTTCCCCTTTAGGAAGACTACCTGGTAATCTGCAAATGTTCCTCTCTTCTTCAGAGCCCTGCCTTGACCCCTGCAGCCTACAGGTACCACAGCCTCATTCAGCCTTGCTACCCCTGGCCTGAATCTTGGCTCCTCAGGCCAGTTGGCCATGCCCCAGGCATGCCTGCTCCTGTCCTGTCCTCCAAGCCAGCCTAAGGCATCTTCTCCCTCCAAAGCCTTCTTCAGGGTTCAGTTGGAGCCCTCATCTGGGAAGTCCTCCTAGGGTCCTGTCTTCTTTTCTGGTCCAGCATACCACTTTCAGACCATCCTATAGTTCCCCACTTGTTGGGTATTCCTAGCAAAGGGGCCCTCTTAGTACAGACCCACTTATGCCTGACAAACACCTGCCCAGGGACAGGGACCTGACAGGCAGTGACTCAACCTGACTCACTTCCACTCCCACCCGCCAGTTTCCTATATACTTCCCAGGCCTTGTTTCCCCAATGTCCTGAGCTAAGGCCCTAATGCTACCAGTCCCAGGCCTGCACTGCATCCAGAGCCCAGAGAAAAACTATCAGGTGAAAGATGTCTTCCTTACCTTTGTTGGGGAGCTCATGGAAAACTCCTTCTTCCTTATTGCAGGCCTGTCTTATTTAAAACCACCTGGTTCCCCGACACTAAACTGTTCCAGTCTCCCCTCTGCCACCCCTCCCAGAACTAGTCTCCATGCTGCCCTTCACATACCCCATCTTTTCCCCCTATCCACAGCAGGGGCAGGAAGTCAGCTCTCAGACCCCCTAGTTAAGGACCTGACCAGTTGGTGCCACCAGGTCCCTGCAGGGCTCCTATGATGCCATCCTACAGCACTGCCATAAAGCTAACCTGCTTACTGGCAGCCTGGTGCATGGCCCCATCCCCTGGGGACCCTGGGTAAAAGCATACACTACTAAACACTGTTCCACTAAACTATATGGAGCCAAGCACAGGACAAGCAGCACAAAGTCAGCCCAGAGACACAGAAAGAAGGACAGCTGGACTGGCTCGTGAGGAAAACTAATGCCCAGGTTAGATTTCCGTGAAGGGACAGCTGCAAGACTGGGTAGGGCCGCACACGATATACGGCCTAAGGCCAGCCAGATACTTACCTCAGAGCGGTGAACTGGAGGAGAGAACTGTGGTGCCCAAAGCCTAGGAGAAGCAGCCTGAGTTCCCAGGATCTCAGCACCCCCAGGCACCTGCCAGTGGCCAGCCTCATCAGCTGCCCCTCCCCACAGCCTCCTAGAGCTGCGACCCAAAGTATTCTAGCACCAGCACTGGGCCACAAACAGGTAGCCAAAGCCATGGGTACACAGATGTGTGGACTAGGTCCTCTAAAGACTTTTAAATCAAGCAGCTCTCTACATACTCACCAAAGTTGTCATTGGAATCATCAAGGTATCCATTCTGGGACATGGTAGGAGAGTTTTCTACAAGGGAAGTCAACAAACTGTGACTAGCCCCAGTCAGTCTCCTGAGCCCCCTTTGCAACCTACCCTACTCTGAATCCTACTGATTCCTTCTTCTTCATTTTTCTTTTTTTTTTTTTTTTTGTGGGACTGGGGTTTGAACTCAGGGCTTTATGTTTGCAAATCAGGTGCTTTACCCCTCCAGTCCATTTTGTTCTGGTTATTTTGAAAATGGGGTCTGGAGAACTATTTGTCTGGGCTGGCTTCAAACTGCGATTCTCCTGATCTCAGCCTCCCAAGTAGCTAGGATTACATGTGTGAGCCACTAGTACCCAGCTACTGATTGCTTCTAATCCTTCCCAGAGACCCACTCCAGACCACCCTGGGGAGCAAGCAACAGCTGTACTAGGGAGTCAGTCCCTTCAAGAGCCAGGGGAAGCCAGTCTTAGAGATCAAATTCTTTAATTCATCTACAAGAGGATGCCCAGGTGTGTCAGGTACAAGGAGAGCATACTTATTCAGGGTGTTTCCCCACCAAATTGATAACAATACCAGGTTCATCAATCCAGGTTTCCTCGACTGAATCCATCTCTGGATGCTTGGGCTGCACGGAGGTGATCGGAACTGGCCTCTGCCTCTGCCTCTCCCTTTCCCTTTCCCTCTCCCTCCTGCTCTGCCAAGCCGAGAGCCTGGGGCGGTGCCCTTCCCTCGATACATTTCGCCTCTCCCTCCCAGACCCGGCTCGGTCCCAGTCCCGGTCACCATAAACGCCCATCGCATGCGCAGTTCTCCTCCCCACTACCCTCACGCGCCCCGGGTCGCCCTCGGGCGACCTGGCAACGGTCTCCACCCCTGGACGTCACCACTGTCCTGGGCCGCCTGGGAGACGGAGCCGCCGGTCCAGAAACGAGAAGGCGCGGTGTGTGCGGGGGGCACTTAGGGGTTGGAGGTGCTGTGCACGCTCCCCGCGCCGGGCCCGGCTGTTTGTGTCGCACTGTTCGAGGAAGAAAGCACAGTAGGGGCCACGAGAGGAAAGCTCAGCCCTGGCAGACCCTGGGGGTTGGAGGCAG
This sequence comes from Castor canadensis, assembly GCF_047511655.1. Taxonomy (NCBI): domain Eukaryota; kingdom Metazoa; phylum Chordata; class Mammalia; order Rodentia; family Castoridae; genus Castor; species Castor canadensis. The sequence continues at coordinate 153,051,676 of NC_133390.1, read as the reverse complement.
GATGCGGATGTACGCGAGGGGCGGGAGCCCGGCAGCATCAACAGGGAGGGCGTGGACGGTAAAGACGTCCCGAAGCTGCGGGGATAAGTAGCTGATACAGGTGTGGAAGGGCGGGGGTTGGGAACGCCCTCCAACCATCCCACGTGCAGATAAATGGCCGGACAAGCCCGGCTCTTGCCCGGGTCCCGAGGCGGCCCCTCAGATGTCAAGATAAGGCACAGGCTTCTGCGGTCGCGCGGGGCGCAGCCCGAGGCCCCGGGGAGGACCAAAGATGAGACTCCTGAGGCGGCAGCGTGCCTGGCTCGGAAGGCCTCTGCTCTCGAGGGTGCGGGGGACCCCACAGCTCCACCCTACCCACTGCTGAGCCCGGTTACAGCGTTCTTCCAAACACTGGAGAATTTCAAGACTGCGAGGGTTGCCCATTCAACCAAGCGCGCTGCACCCACGAAGCCGTCCCGGGCCTCCCCAGGCCAGCGCGCACCCTCCCAGACCCCGGCCCGGGCTGCGAAGCCCCCAGAGCCTTCCCGCCCACCGCCCCCCACCCCCGCCAGCGCAGGCCAGCAGCATCGGCCTTCCCCCGGGTGCCCCGACGGCTCCGCGTCCCCGCCTACCACGCCTTGGCAGCGGAGCCTTTGGGCGACTTTCGCGCCGAGCCCCCGCATTGCGGGCAGATTGAAGCACCCACCACACGGCTGGAGATGGAACACACGTCTGGTGGCCATGGCGGTGGCGATGGCGCTGGGATGCCAGATGGCTGCACGCACACAACCGGGGCTTCTTCAGGTGCTCAGGTGCTTCGGGACCCTAAACTTCGCGTCGCTGGCAGGCCAGCGGCGGGAGCTGGTGACACACCCCCGTGCCGCACCTGGGTCCTAATGCCGCTCAGAAGTCCCGCCCGGCCCGGGGAGGCTATGCCACGAAGGGCGGGATCCCGTCCGCCCGCCCCACGCCCTCACCCGCTTAGAGGGCTGCTCCCGGGAGCTCACGGTGACTTGGCCAGACTGCGTAGACCCGGCTCCTTCAGCTCCGCGCGCGCCTGCCCTTAATGGCTCCACAGGCCCACGGAGCCGTGTAACTGCGCGGCTTGGGGAGGGCTTCTCGGGATCCGCTTTAAAGGCACCACCGGCCCCCGCCCCCCTGCTGGGGGCCTCTGCAGGTCTCCGCCCTCCCGCTGCCCCGCCTCTCCCATTCACGCGCTGGCGCCGGCGGTAAACTCGTCTACTCCTTCACTTTCTCCTCCACCTCCGGGAAGCGCGCCCTGACTAACTGGACAGACAGGCGCGCCTTCCCCGAGTCCCGCCCTGGCCCGTGGAGCGGGCCGCGCTCGGAGGCGTCGGGTTTGCTCGCCGCGCGCCTACCAAAATAGCCCTGTTGCGCGGTCTCCCTTCCTGGACAGGCTCGGGCCGGGACCGTCGCGAGCAGTGTGCGCGCGCATATGTGCGCGCGTGTGCAGGGAGGCGAAGATGCGCGCGCTACACTGGGGTCTGGCAAGATCAGCCTGTGCTGTAAATCCCGGGCTTGACTCTCGGTGACTTCTAGTAAATGATTCCATAGCTCTCGGGCCTCAGTGTCCCAGGTATATCTCCCCTACAGCAAAGTGCTAATCCCGTTAACCCCTCCACACTGGCCTCAAAGCAGGACTGGCTATGATTCCCGCTGCCCCCTCCTCCCCCGTACCTCTCGCTGGGACGGAGTCCTTGCTTGCTGTCCCCCAGCCACAGAAGAGGGCTGCTCTCCGGGCAAAGGGCACAAATATCTGCATGGGGACTGCACCACGGCCTCTGGCGCACTGGGAGAGACTTAGCGTGGTGAGCGAGGTAATGGAGTGCCCCTCTTGTGGACAGATGGCCTGAAGGTCAAGGCCAGCCCTGAACACCGCCCCTACCCCCACTATCCAGGAAGTCTTGTGGAAGATACCCACTGGATGACTTGCTCCAAACGGACCTGGACGACAGATTTAGGGATGGCTACATGCTTCTTTCGTTGGGGTGAGCAGGCCCTGGGAGGACAAAGGTTTATCCTGTGCACCCTTCCACCCTGCCCTGGGACCTTCTCCAGACTTCTAGCCAGAGCTCCAGCAGGGCACATTGGGATGGAGGTTAACGGGAGTTGAAGAGCTGAGGGAGCTCAGACGCTCTCACTGCCTAGGGAGCAAGACCAGGAGCAGGCACAGGGGCAGGACCCCTTTTTTCACCCTCAGCCTCTTCCATCTAAGGCCTTGGCCGCTACATCTGCCTCCCAGTAGCTCCCAAATATCCAATTCTTTCAACCTTGCTGTTCCAGGAAACTGCCAGAATTGGAGAGGTATCTCCCCAACCCCCTTACCACAGCCTCCTTTCCCTCATCAACCCTTAGGCCACAGAGGGAGTAGGAGCCCAGAGCAAGCCTCCCCCAGGTGCCTGGGGCCCTCTTTCTACACTTCTCCCTGATAAGCTAGCACCAACCCTTCTGGCTTCAGCCTCCTGTATCTAGTAGATCAGAGGCTGAGGGCACATACAGGTGTCTGAGGGTTCCCCACCTGTGCCCCACTGAGTGCATATATGTGCCAGCAGACTGAGGGACCCAGACACAGTAGGCACACCCATCCCCTCTCGTTCCCTCCATTTTGGACCGCTAACTTCACTGGGCTGTGGACACCAACTGTGTCCACTGGATTCCACAAGGCACCCAATGCCTACCAAAGGGCCTCCAGCTGAGTGTGTCCCTTCACCACTTAGTTTGCCTGCAGTTAGAATCTGGGGGAATCTGGGGTGAGAAGCCACTATGTAGTATCTCATTAGCCCTCCCTCCCCCAACACTCTCTGCAACTCCCTTCCCCTCCAAGTCCCCCCCATTCCTCAGCCATTTTTTTTTGGTGGTACTGAGATTTGAACTCAGGGTCTCACACTTGCTAGGGAGGTGCTCTACCACTTAAGCCATTCTGGCAACTTTTTTTTTTTTCATTTTTCTTTTATTATTCATATGTGCATACAAGGCTTGGTTCATTTCTCCCCCCTGCCCCCACCCCTTCCCTTACCACCCACTCCGCCCCCTTCTTCTCCCACCCCCCCCCCCGCCAAAACCCAGCAGAAACTATTTTGCCCTTATTTCTAATTTTGTTCTAATTTTGTTGTAGAGAGAGTATAAGCAATATGGCAACCCTTTTTTGTGATGGGTATTTTCAAGTTAGGGTCTGGAGAACTGTTTGCCTGGGCTTCAAACTGCCATTCTCCTGACCTCTGCCTCCTTCCTGAGTAGCTAGAATTACAGACATGAGCACACCTGGATCTCATTTTTAAAATTTTTTGGTAGTACTGGGATTTGAACTCAGCCTCAGCTTGCTAGGCAGACATATACCAACTCCACCAGCCCCACAATTTTGATTTTTTTGAGACAGGGTCTCACTATGTAGCCAGCCTGGCCTCGAACTCTGGTCTTGAACTCAAGCTCCTCCCACCTCAGCCTCCCAAGTACTGGAATTACAGGCATGTAATTCCACCACGCCCAGTTTTTATGGTGTTTTGTTTTGATTTCTTGTAGTGCTGGGGATTAAACCCAGTGCCTTGCACATGCTAGGCAAGTGCTATACCACTGAGCTACATCCTCAACCCTTCCGACTACACTTTAGGGAAAACTTCCCTAAACAAGTAGCCCCTCTCACTACTTCTCTTTAACCCACTACTCCATGGAAACTGCTCTCCTAGGTCACCCTGCCTCAGCTTTCTGCCCTCTGCCTTCTACCTCCCTTCCAAGAGCCTGCCTGATGTTTCCCTCACCTGTGGCTGGTGGCTGGCTGTCAAATTCCCTAACTCCTGTCACTGAGCTGACTTCCACTTGTCACAGCCTAGTTTACCCCATGCCCCATCCAGCCCCAGATGGCTAATACACAAATCCAATGCAATGCATGCAAAATAGGGCTCCGAGTCACCATCTACTCAGCGGTTCCAGATGTGGGAATCGCTGTGACTCATCCACATTCAAAGTAGAGCTCAAATCTGCCCACTTGCACCTCCAGCTTGCTCTATCGTCTGGCCTTCTGACTAGCACCCCTTGCACCCTCTGTCCCCTGTAAGCCACTCTTTGTTGCCAATGGCTTCCCACCCACTTAGCAAAGAGAATTCTAAACTCCCTGTAGCCTCTGGAGGTAGGGCTGCACCATCACATCCAATTTCATCTGTTAGACTATCTTCTCCCCGCATGCCTTTTCCTTCCCTTTTACTTTTGATCCATGGCAGTCTAGCATGCGCTGGACATACTGGCAAAACTGAGGGGGATGGAAAAGAGAACACAGCCTCCACTGGTCTCCATTGTCTTTCAGGGCACCTCCAGGTCCCACAGGTGAGCGGGACAATGACACTTTGGTGTCCAAGAAACACAGCATTCAGCCTTCTCTCAGTTGCCACCCTGCTTCCTAAGAGTAGATCCAGGCCCCTGTTATTGAGCCAGACCTGTTTTATCCATTGCACAGTATGCCAGCCTCTGAAATGAGTTTGCAATGTGTGTGTGTGTGTATACACATACAAATATAGACACATGTATCTTTACATACATGTACATATACATATGTACTATATATACATGTATGTATTTACTTATGTAGGACACCAGTAGCTCATGCCTGTAATTCTAGCTTCTTGGGAAGCTGAGATGAGGAGGATCACAATTTGAGACTAGCCTGGACAAATAATTCCCAAGACCCCATGTCCAAAATAACTAGAGTACAAGGGACTGGAGGCATGGCTCAAGTGGTAGAGCATCTGCTTTGCAAGCACAAAGCCCTGAGTTCAAACTCCAGTCTCCAACAAAACAAAAAAATTTATTCACAAGGTGACCAAGCATGTGGAGATGGTAGAGCAAGTCTCAAGACCACCTCTCAGGGGACAGGGTGTAGTGGTATTTATGGGATAAACAAGCAGGATGGTCTAAAGCATGGAGGAAATGGAAGCGAAGAGGAGTGACATAATAAGTGGTCTGTACAGGTGCAAGGTTCTTAGCTCTTCATAGGATCAATGTTCAAAAAAAGGTGGGATTAGCATGATCTGTGCTTGGACTTTTGACCCTCTGACATCAGAAGGTCACCCATGGCACTGAGGGCATGGCTCAAGTGGTAGAGCACCTGCCTAGCAAGTGTAAACCCTTCTCTGCCCCCCAGTACCATTAAATAAATAAATAAATAAATAAGTCACCCATCAGACACTTGGTCAGGCTCAAATGAAGGGGGTCTGGTTTCAACCAGATTGAGCTGGGTAAGGCTACCTCTAATTTCTGAAAAGCAACTTAAGTTACCACAGTGACCATATTTCAAAGGTGCTATCTACAGCAAAGCTGTGGGGTCTAATACTTTATTGTTTAGCTAAGTGGTTTCCAAAATCAGTGATGAAAGCAAGTAGTTCAAAGGAAGTGGAACTGGAGAGTTTATTTAATTTCTCCCTCTGTTCCACCTGTACAAGGCAGCTAGGAGGGCCAGGAGCCCTTGTCCTGCAGAGAGCCAACAGGAACCTGCACCCCTAGGAAGATGTCCCTTTGTTCCCTCTCCCCCAGGCTGTACTCTGTAGAATCTAGCACTGGGCAAGGTCTAAGGGCTCTCAGCTTACTGATTCTATTTGGCTAGCAGACAGTTGAGCAGGAAGATTCCAGGGCCGCCACTCTGCCCTCATGTCAGACTCTTCTGCCTTCTGATCTGGGTTCCAGATTCACAGCTCAGCGCCTCAGCCAAGAAACAACTGGTGGACAGACATAACCAAACTTTGAACTAATTGTACTCAGCAGGTCTTGGGCCAGATGTCACAGGGCTGGACCCAAACTTCCCCACTTTTCATCTATTTCCCCCTCCTCAATCCACTGAAAACCATCACCTGCACTGAAGGAATTCAGTGAAATTCAGCTGGAGACCCTCAGGTACTCTGTGTGGCTTGTCATCCTTGTCCTCCTTGACCAGTCTGTATCCATTCTGTATTCCCCACTCCCAGCTCTCCTCACTGGCCCCCTGTGCAACCCAGGGGCCACCAGTTTACCATCCCAGGCTGCTGCTGCCTGAGGCCCCACTCCGGACTATCATTCTCCGCAGCTGCAGCTACTAGTGAATGCTGAGTGCACAGGGTAGGGAGAGGCCATGGGAAGGTCGAGAGCAACCTGCAGCCCTGAAACATGGAGTCTTTTTTAGCTAGAAAATTCCATGAAGTTTCAGTCTCAAACTGAAACAACTTTCCTTATCCAGCCATCTTTCCTTTTCCTGATATCCTTTTTTCTCTATTATTCGTACATTTATCCAGACATGAAATTTTGAAGATGTAAAAGTTTTCTCAAAATGTGAAATGATGGAAGGGGAAAAAAAAGATTAAACTTTTTTTTTCGCACAGAAAAAGCAGTAGTAATTGTAGGATAAGAATTGACGTATTCACACTTATTTGGTTAGGTTTTTTTTTTCTTTTGGCAGGACTGGGGTTTGAACTCAGGGCTTCATGCTTGGCAAAGAAGACACTCTACTGCCACACTTCCAGTTCATTTTTGCTCTGATTATTTTGGATATGGGGTCTCACGAACTATTTGCCTGAGCTGGCATTGAACCTGGATCCTGATCTCAGCCTCCCAAGTAGGTAAGATTGTAAGCGTGAACCACGGCTATCTTGCTAGACATAAAAGTTTTGACCCTCATACAATTATTATTATTATGATGAACTAAGGGCTTCATGCATGCTAGACATGTACTCTTACTGCTTGAGCCACTCTACCAGTCCAATCATTTTTTTGGCTGATCAATTTAGCAGTGCAGAGGCCTGGGGAAAAAGGAATAATTTGTGAGTAAACAAATTTACTTTCCTTCCATTTTTTAGAGAATGAAACAAAAGTTTTGTGGAATTGTTTCAAAACATTAGGTTTTATCCACTTTGGCTTTTTCCACTTTATCTCCATGTCATCTGCTTTCTCTTGTCTTGCCTAGTCATTTTGTCATGTCAATGGTTCCTTCAAGATGGCTCTCTGGTCCACTTCTAATCTCTACCAACATGGAGCAGCAGCCCATCCCCTACATCATGGTCTATATGACTTTTTTTTTTTTTTTTTTTTTTTTGGTACTACTGAGCTACATCCTCAGCCCAAGACTTTTCTTTTACTTAAGGAAAAAAAAGGAAAAAAAAAAAAAAGTGGCATGGCTCAAGGGTTGAGTTACTTGCCTAGCAAGCTGGAGGCACTGAATTCAAACTCCAGTACCACAAAACAACAAACTCATTCACCCAACCAAAAAGATTCTCAAACAGACTCTTATGGGACACTGGTGCCCCAGGGTACACTGAGGAACTACACAACCTATTCTCAATTTGCGGGGTGGTGGTGGTGCTGGTGATGGATTATTTTAGGGGACAGTGTTTTCAACTTGTTTTCTCGGTTAAAAATCACCAGCACCATCATTACTAACACAAGAAAAAAAGCTATGCTTCCTATTAGTTGTACTAGAAAAGACTAGCAGAAAGCAACATTTATAAAACCAAGTGGGTATATGAACAGAAAAGCTCAGAAGTGGCCTGCCAGGGGATATGCAATGCAGCTCCAGGGAGCAAGCCCTTCTTTGGGCTCACACCTGTAATCCTAGCTACTTAGGAGGCAGAGATCAGAAGCATCTCAGTTTGAAGCCAGCTTGAGCTATTCATCCTGTCTCAAAAAACCCATCACAAAACAGGGCTGGTGGAGTGGCTCAAGTGGTAAGAGCACCTGCTTAGCAAGCAGGAAGCCCTGAATTCAAACCCCAGTGCTACAAAGAATATTCCATTTTCCCAACCATTGTGACTACTTCATTGATGGAAATAGGACCCCAGACTTTGGGGATGCCTATAGAGTCTTGCTCTTGGATTGCTGGGCTTCTGGTAGCATAAAGGAAGCTTACTTATAGGAGAAAGTGAGGCCACTAGGATGGAGTGAGGGCCCTCATGCCATCTAAGCACCTGCACCCAGCTGAACTTGAACCTGGTACCAGTCTGGACCCCGTCAATTTGAACCAACCTGTTATCTTTCTGTCACGTGCTGGAAGTGAGGTGTAGGTTATGTTGACTTTGGGTACAACAGTCCCTTACATTGCATGATACAGATCAGTGTGTATCAGTGTTTCTCATGCTCCTCAGAGCCCCTGTGGTTGTCAGTGTCTCCACAGGAAACCCTTGGCTCTAAGTCACACTTTCCATCAGTATTCCCTGATTCTTTGCTGGTAAGCAGCTCTCAGTAGTCCCCATCTCCACAGAGGGATCCAGATGGGAGACGGGCCTTCTTCCCTGTCCCTGTCTCTTGACCTCCAGGTCACCCTGCCCTCAAAGCTCACCCAGCTGTGGAGGTCCTTCCACAATTACTGTCCCTCCCACCCCCTCCTGGTGATTCCTTGAGGGTCACTTCCCAGAGCCTGCAGGTTTGGTGGAAAGGCAAACATAGGAACTTGGGCCTATGGCCTGCAGGAAGGGAGGCAGGAGGTTTAGGGGACAGGGATTGGGGAAGGGTGATACTGCTGTATTGCACTTGGTTCCTATGTAACTCATTGAACTTCCACACCCTAGGCCATCATGCCCATCTCAGGAAGACTGCACTTGCTGCACCCTCCCCTTTGGACCAGCTCCCAAGGCTGCCCATGGGGCACTTCCCCTTGCCTGAGGCCACTGTGGGTGTGACAGGAAGGGGGTGTTTTTATGGATGAGGCTGCCTGGGGCAGGTGCCCCTCCCTGATCAGCCCTTTTCCCCAGTCAGTGGGCCTGTCTCTCAACCTTTCAGAGTGAGGAGTGGGTAAAATGAGCTGCACAGGAGGCCCATGCCACCTGCTGTGGATACCGGACAAGCGGAACCCAGACCTGCATGGGACAGTTCCTGCATTTGTATTTGTTCCTCTAGAGCTCTGAGGGCTTCCGCCAACTTCTCCTTTGGAACTTACAGTTCCAAGGCCTCACTCCAGATCCCAGCACTGCAAAGGCTCTCTCAGATTTAACGGGGCCAAGGACTGGTTCTGCCACTTGCTCCAGTTACTGGGTCCACTGGTGCCTAAGTTGCTCCCATGTATAAGGTGGGACTCGGTGGTCACCTCAAGGAGTGTTCTCGTGGTGAAAGGTGCCAATCAGCCTATAAAGGTGTGATTCTTACTGCAGCCCAGCCACGGTGGTCAGAGACAAGATGAGGGGTTAAGGATGTAGCTTTGTGGTAGAACTCTTGCTTAGCATGCTTGAGGCCACAGGTCACCAACACTGGGAAAAAAAAAAAAAAGCAGGGGGAGGGGGAAAAATGAGGATGAGGAACCCAGAAGGTGAAGTGGGGGGTTTTTCTTGGGGACCTCTGGGCTCTTCAAGTGCGCACTCTGCAAGCCAGGGTGGTTGGTTTCTTCATAACAAATTTTATTCTCTATACATGCTCTGGGGACTAGGGAGGGAAGCAAGAGCCCCAAGGGCTCCTCTCATGGCAGCCCTAGCAAAGGGCACCCTAGCCAGGCTGAGGGAAGGTCCCCAAGGGCTCCCCTTCTCAACCTTATCCCAGAGACACCATGGGACAGTCTCCAGGACAGGAAAGAATGGAGGCATTGCTTGTTCAGTGATAGTTTATTGGTCCTTAGCATTATATTTTAATTACCAAGGTAAATTCACATACACAACTGCAGGTAAAAACATGTAAAATAATATAAAAATAAATTGAAGGCTACTTTTATATATTTACTGAATTAAGTAGTGTAATAAATACTATAATAAGCAAAAAGCTTCATTCACACAATTCAGTTTCACTGAAGTTACAGTAGTGTTTGTAAATAGGAGTTTTAAAATTTAAGTTACAAATAGTAAAGCATTGAAAAACTAGTATAAAAGTGAATTTTGGCACGTAAGTGAGCTCTTATGTCATTAGTATTTGACCACTTGGGACAATGAGGAAGCCATTTCTCACCTACTTTTTGAGGTACAACTATCCAACTAGTAGCCACATGGCTGGAATACTTAATAGCTTACAATCTTTTACATTGAACTTTTCCCTTTTGAGAAGCCCAAAGAGCAACCCAGAGCTTACTACTGTGCAAAAATTCTCCAAAATCCTAACAGAATTTAGGAGGGAGCCTTTTATGTATCACAGTCTAAAGGGCCAGGGTTCATACCTCAGGTCAGAGAGCCCCAGTGCTCTGTGGGGTCAACTCAACTCTTGCCACTGGCCCCATCCTGGGGTGATCCCATTTTTCTCCAATTTCTGCCTCCTCTTTCCAATCAAAAAAATAAATAAAAACCCTACATCAAAACAAAGAACTCCGTAACTTCAGCGAGTTCACCACTATCACACTCACTCTGGTGGTGTGAGACTGAAGCTAATAGGAAAGATGGCAGCAAGCACGTCAGCCCCTGGAGGACCTCTGCCTATCCCTGGGAACCAACTCCCATGTCTTTGCTGGGTCCCTGGTATCCACTTTTAAGGTCAAAAGCTAAAACACAGTGTCATGGCCTTTCCTCTGGAGCCAGCCTAAGACCTTGCTCCCTTATTCAGAGAAATCAAGTGGATATTAAACTCCACAGTCAGAACCAAGAGGCTTGCAGGTTCCAGGGAGCAGGTGGGAGAAAGCACTCCTAACCCCAATCCTCAAAGAGCTCACAGTGTGCTGCGGCTGTGCCCTTCACCGGGGACACAGCAAGTGTGCCCAGGAATGCCCTTTCACCAGTGTGCCCCTTCACACTCCTGAGCAGGCTGGGGAGCGTCTGTAGAGGACTCAGCCAGTTTTGCCTTTTTGGCTTTGATAGTTCTTAATGTTTTGCCTTGTTCAATCACAGTTTCATATTCAAGTTGAGGTAATCAGTTTTTCCCTCTACAAGGAGAGAAATGGGGAGCATGGGGCAGGTTGGTGAGAGAGCATTTCTATGGACAATGGTCAGAAACCAAGTTTGCCACGTAGTGCAGCCCCACGTGGTGGGAAGGCCCACTCTTGTGTTCCGACCCCTCTTTAAAAACCCTTTTGTGCAGCAGCCAGACTGCCAGGCCAGGGCAGCCAGGAAATGGCTCGAGCTCCTATATCTAGAGCTTCCACTGACAACTTCACAGCAACCCCTTGGAGGAAATGAAACGGCCTATGGTGGTCCCTACCCCCCACCCCCACCCTGTTCTTTTTTCTAAGGCTGCTCAAGTTTGAGTTTTTAAAAAGAGCTCGGTAGAGCTAAAAGAGGCTATAGTAACTCATTGCTTATTAATCAATTGCACTTAAGATCTACGTTATTGATTCTGAAGGAGAGGCAGGCCCTTTGTGGATCCTGGCCTCTGGCCAGCCAGAAGTCAGGGGCTCCCTGTGAACTGCAACTACAGCACATGGGCCTGAATTTCAGAAGCCTTTCTTAATGCAAGATTTCTCATTCAGTGGTACTTGTGGTTTTGTTTGTTTGGCTTCAAATATAAATTGTTTTCTAATTGCTTTGCTACCTGCATGCAGGGCTCTGTGTGACCAGGCACACAGATTACATGTGCTCTGTCCTGGCTCTCCTCTGTGCCAGGGGCCTTTCTCAAAAACCCCTCTACATTACAGGAAACTATGCTGGTTTCACCTATGTGCTTCTTCCTAAGGCATGCAAAATATGTGAAATTGAGAGAACATTTACAATCCAAGCATCTGAGGTGTTGAAGTTCTAGACATCACCTAAATATCAGTGCCACCTCTCCTCCCGAGTTATGAGGATCAGGCATGGGACACAATTAAATTCCCTTCTGTTTTATGGGTCAGTTAAGAAAAAAAAGCCACTGGGAGAAAGCTAATTTGGGTATTGGAATTTGAAATTCCTGTTCCTCAGGAGCCAAAGAAATCCTGGGTTCAGGAGCAAGGCTTTGGGGGCATGACTTTCCTCAAGTGTGTAGCTAAAAACCAGGCCTTCCCTGGCATGGCTGTAGGGAAGGCTGGGTGCTGGAGACTGATACCCACAAGTGACCAGACCCCAGACCAGCTGGAGGACATTCCCCTTGACCAGAAGGTGAAGCACTGCTGAGTGCCTGGGCAGACTTGCTCTTATCTCTGAATTAGGGATATAACAAGTGATGTCATGGGAAAGAACTCAAGAACCAATCTTGGGGGCCTGCTGATGCTAACTTATGAGCCACACACTTCTGGAAGGCACCATGCCTTTCCCTCAGTTTAGTCCACAAGGGAAGTCCCCTCATTTTAGAGCATGCTCTGGACCTCTGCCTGAGCTGCTGGCTCTGTGGGTTGGCTTGGGCAGGATCATGGCCACTCCTCTGGACAGGGCCCAGGGCCAGCAAAGCCAGCTCCTCAATGGAAAGACCTAAGCAGGGACAGCAGGCACTATCAGGGAGGAAAGCTGTTTTGGGTGGTGTCTGAGGCCTGAGGCCAGGGGTGGTCTGGCTTCTCAGGAATGGCCACCATTTAAGAAGCCAACATTCCTCCCAAGTGTCAGAAGCTCCTCTGCAATCCAAATGCTTCTCCCCATCCTCACATAGTGCTTTAGCAGCCCAAGGGAGATACTGTTACCAGAGACCAAGGAGCCTGGACTGCCAGTGTATGCACCTGCAGCCCTGTCCATTCATCCTTGAGGATCTCCTCCCCCCACCTCCCCCATCAGTGGTGCCGGTGATGGCTTTCAGCGTTGCAGAGAGAAAAAGACAACATGTACTCAAGCCAGCACGCACAGGCTAAGGAGGACAGAGACAGTCCCTATAGGAGGGGCCTCCAAGAGAGCTGTTAAGACACCCATTCATTTGTCCATCTTGAGTGGGTGTCAGGCCCAGCTTCCTCTAGGGCTTCTGCTCAAAGAGGTCATGGTACTCCTGCTGCTCCAGCTCACGGTTGTACCTCTCGATTTCCCGATTGGCTTCTTCCACGTAGTCGTTCATGAACTGGTCCATGACTGGTGTCTGGTTAAGGAACAGAGCCCTGAGCTTATAGGGCAAGGGAGCCTGCTTAGCCCACCTGTGGGCAGATGAGGCAGGGGACACTAAGTATCAGAGATACAAAGAATGTGACAAGTGCTTTGAAGAGCCCTACATAAATTCCTAGAACAGAGCCCTTGGGTTTCATTTAGCACATAGCAGCTCCCCAGCCTCGCATTTTACCCTGCCCATCTTATCACAGATGAACTATTGTAACCAGGCTATCCCCAACTTGAAAATCATGACTCTGATGACTATAGAACTCAGGGTATCACCACAGATACATTCAAACAATACCCTCCAGAGTAACACTGCCAATTGCCAAGAAAGGACAAACCTAATTTCAACAACTTTAAAAGGCTACCATGGAAATTGCACCCTGTGGTTTGTTCCTGTGTGCCTCCAGCCCTGGGGACTGCAGAACCCTGCTTCACAGACAGGCTTGTACCTCCCAGCATCACTGCCCCAGATTCCACACGGGGACCAAGCTGCTTCCAAGGATACGAGGGTGAAAATCAGTCTTGTCACCAAAGAAGTTAACAAACTGGGTGCCATTGTAAAAGTAGCCTGCAGGCAGGGGGTCCAGATGGCGTTTCACCTGTTGGAAAAAAATGAGTATTAGAATTATCTGACCACTTATTATCATTCATTCACTCATTAAAAACAAATAGACAGGCCTATTGTCCTAGCAAGATCTCCTACTCTGCCACAGATGAGACAAGCAGGGAATTAACACCCCTACAGGTCTCGAGCCATGACTGAGGGTAGTCCCCTGCTTCTCAGGTGAGGATCCTGGGAGTTCCTAATGGGATTAAGCTTCCATGGCTCTTGTTTGAAAACTCAACCTTCATTGATTGTGTCTCTTTCTCTTCCCTCTCTCACTTTCCTACTTCCCTTATTTAAGATTTCCTAGAATCATTTCCAAAATAAACAACCTGACCTCAAATCCTTGCTCTGGGTATGCTTCTGGAGAACATACATTACAAGGACTACCTTCTGAGATGCCCACCATCCCTCCCCAGGAGCATCCAAACTGTCCAGGTCCATAGGTGCTAGATGTGAAGGGCCCTCTCCTGTACCACCCGCTCATCATTGAGAATGGTGACATAGACCATACAAGGTTGAACTGTGTGTCCCTCTTGGCCCTTTGTCTCAAGCCCCTCAAGAAAAGGCCCTAGTGCGCATGGCCTGGGCCAGACACTAGGGGTCAGCCTGGAATTTGTAAGGGCTCATCAAGGCCCCCTCATCCTGGCCTTAGGATTCCATAGCCTTCTGATGACAGCTCTGGGTATAGACTGCTTTTTCCTGGGCTTACTTGTTTTTCTCTGTGGTTTTTATGTTGGGCAGGTCTCTGCAGTTACTTGAATAGAGTGATAAGACCAGGACTCCCATTACCCACTCCTCTCACAGGGACTGGCTCTTTTCCATTTCACGCCCAGGTTATGCCAGAGGTTGCCCACCGCCTCACTGAAGCTGTAAGGCTGAACATTTTTTTTTTTTAACTTTGGCAGTGGGCTTTGAACTCAAGGCTTCACACTTGCTATGCAGGTGCTCTACCACTTGAGCCATTCTGCCAGCCCCCAGGTGTGAACTTCTTGATCAGCTTTCCCTATGACCTGGGAAAAACAAGACTTGAGTATGCCCTACACGTAGTTCCTTACTCAGGGAACCTGAAAGACAGAGCTATGCAAGCTTAAGAAGATAGCCTTGGGCCATGAGAGCAAGGTACTCACGTGGATGTTCCTGATCTCCTGCTGGGTCAGCATTCCCCGGGTCTTCAGAGCTTTTCTCTGAGGCTTCTGGCCAGAGATGGAGGGAAAGGTCAGCTTACAACAGAGTTGATGGAGCACACAGGCAGATGAGGGCTCAGAGCTTTGGGGGTCAGTTACATGATGAAGCTCCCAGTGGAAGAAATGCATTTGAACGGGCCTGGCCATGGCATCCTGTCTGTCTGGCCACTGAGAAGCCCTCTTTCCTATTACAGAGCCCTACAAGGCTGAGGGAACAAATGGCAGAGAGCCCAGTGGTTTTGCAAATGGGCCTGGTCTTGACTCCTTACAGATTCTCATCCCTAAGGTCTTCCAATGTCCCATAGTCAAGTATGATTTAATGGCTTATCCAGGGCTGGAAGAGTGGCTCATGTGGAAGAGCACCTGACTCGCAAGCATGAGGCCTGGAGTTCAAACACCAGTACCTCCAAAAAAAAGCTTATCCAAAGCTAAGAGTGGTGGTTCAGATCTTTAATCCCAACACTCAAGAGGCTGAGGTAGGAGGATCTCGAGATTAATGCCAACCTGGGCTAAATAGCAAGATTTTTTTTTTTTTTTGGTAGGAGTGGGTTTTGAACTCAGGGCTTCCCACTTTTAAAGCAGGTGCTTTACTGCTTGAGCTACACCTCCAGTCCATTTTACTCTGGCTATTTTGGAGATGGGTTCTCGGGAACTATTTGCCTAGGCTGGCCTTGACCTCCATCCTCTCAATCTCAGCCTCCAAAGTAGCCAGGATTATAGGCATGAGCCCTTGCCCAGCTACATAGTAAAACTTTCAAAAAATGGAGAAAGAAGAGCTTATCCAGGTGAGGGAGCTCATGCCTCAGTAAACACTGGTCCCAACCGGGCATCTATAAAAGACCCAGGCCCCAGGCAACTCTTAAGAGTTCTAGGATAAACCAAACTGTGGAGGCTGTGCTAAGAGGCTTAGCACTCACAGCATGCAGACAACCTTGACTCATGGAGTACACAACATACCACATCTGTTTAGTTTGCCCCAAGGGACTTCTGTTTACTCTCATAATGTCCCTAAAAATGCTGCCTGAGCCTGTGAAGTGGGCAGGGTTGTGGGGTCTGTCAGGGTCAGTAGCAGCTCTGGGGCATGCTAGTTACACTGATGTCATATCTGTCTGGGCTTTCTTTTTTGGTAGTACTGGGGTTTGAATGCAATGCCTCATGCTTGCTCCTCTATCTGGACTTTGGAAGTCACCTGCTTAGCTGACTGTCTCAGCCAGTCCTTGAGGCTGTCCTCCTTCAGGGAGCAGCCGATGAACACAAGGTAACATTCCTGCTGCCCGTTGCTGTCCTGTGATGTGCTTCTTGAGTCAGGAGGTGGCGTGGGTCCCTCCAAAACTGGCACAATGCTTAGGGAGTTGGCCAGAGTGTTGTGGCAGACCTCCATGGTCCTTTCTGAATCTGTATGGAGAACACATGTTTGTCCCTGAGACCCCATCCCGAAAGGTAAGGACTATTCTGTAACAATGCCAACAGCTGGATCAGATTCCTAAGACAGTGCAGGAGGGAGAATCAATGTGACTGGTGGTCAGTAAGAAAGCATGGAATAAGAGAGGGAGGAGAAGTTTCTGGTTTGGCTGATGTGGGTGATCAGATGACACTATGAACTGGGCAGGAGATACAAGAGGAAGAAAGGGCTTGAGGTGAGGGAGCTTGACTCCTCACCTGTGGCATTTACAAGACTATGAGAGCAGAGGTGTCTGTACTGATATACCCACAGGAAGGCCAGCCTCTCCCCACTGGCTGCAGTATCTGGTTGTGACACCTACGCCTGCAGTACCACTGGGCAGCCATGAGGGATAGGAACCTGTGGGCAAGCTAATATGCCAAGAATGGAAGAATGCATGGACACATTAGCTGGGGCCTCAGTGGCCTTGCTTTGCTGCCTGATCTTTTTTTTTTTTTTGGGTGGTGGTGGTGGTGGGGAGCATTTGGAGTTGCAAAGCAGGCGCTCTGCCATTTGAGCCACACTTCTACTCCATTTTGTTCTGGTTATTTTGGAGAATGAATCTCAAGAATTATTTGCCCAGGCTGGCCTCAAAAGGCAATTCTCTTTATCTCAGCCTCCCAAGTAGCTAGGATTATAGGTGTGAGCCACAGGCATCAACATGCCTTATCTCTAAACTCCTGTTTAAGCTAACACTTCCTAGTTCAATTGGGGTTTTCCATTGTAACTGCTGAAGGAGCCCTAGCAGACATACTCCATCCCTCTTCCCTCCCTCCCTCTAGCCACAGTAAACCCTTTCTTTTCTTTTCTTTTTTTTTTTGGCAGTACTGGGGCTTGAACTCAGGGCCTACACCTTAAGCCACTCCACCAGCCCCTTTTTTTCTGATGGTTTTTTTTTGAGATAGGGTCTCGAGAACTATTTGCCCAGGCTGGCTTCAAACCCCGATCCTCCTGATCTCTGCCTCCTGAGTAGCTAGGACTACAGATGTGAGTCATAAGCACTTGGCAACAGTAAACCCTTTCTGGTTCTGCCTCTGGACTATAGCAAATGCTGTTCCGTTTCACTAGGATGTTCTCTCCTTCCTCAATGTTGAGTTGACCAACTCCTATTAGTTTTGAGGCCTTCCCTGACCTCCAGTACATGGCAGACTATGAGGTCACAAGTGCTCCAGAGGTCTAGACTGATAAGCAGGCCTGCTATACAGAAGGGAGAACAAGGCAAGCAGAGGCTCAAAGACTTTAGCAGACACAAACTGGGAGCTGCAGAGTTCAGCACTGGGCAGCTTCTGGTGGCAGGTCTCAGAGGAGGCCATGGATGATTCAAGAGGCTGGGATGTGAATTTGTAGAACAAAAAAGTTAAGGAGCTGTGAGGAGAGGCCTCAGAAGATCATCCATGGGCATAACTTTACTGTGGAGCAGAGGACCTGGGGAAAGTAGATTCTAGGGGCAGAGTGGTGCCCCTAGAAGAGCCTAATGGTATAAGGCTCAGAGAATGGTATCTGGGAATCCAAAAGGCATCAGTGGTCTTCAGAGAACCAGAAGCTATGAACTCACATCATGAGTGGTGGAGCTCATCCATGATGAGGGGCTCCCAAAGCCAATTCCCCAGTTACCTGAAAATTTCACTTTGCCAAGGATGTGGTAGATGTTTCCAGAAAAAGGACTTGGCTTGATGGAGGACTGAATTGCTGGTGGAGGAAGAGGACAGGGATGTTATCCACTCAGGGAGAGAGGCAAAGTTCAAGGCAACACAACTGGGAGGGCTAGAGACTGGGGAAGGAACCATGGTTTCTTCCATGTTCATGGTTCACAGCTTAAACTCCCACCCTTTCCTCCCTATAGCCTCTGCCCCCATTACCAAGGATGGGAAAAACTCTTCCAATGGAGTGGAGATCAAATTGTGTAGCTATACACAATCAGAAATAGTGGACTCCTGGGTCCTCAAATCCCTCTGCCTGCTTTTGGTCACAAATAGTAGTTAAGGATGTGAGGGTGATCTGGCTGCGACATCTGTCACCCCATTGATCGCCAGGGTTGATTCGGCTGATCTGGCTGGCTAGGCAGGTATCCCCTTCCTCCCTCACCGCTCCAAAACAAACAAACAAACAAACAAACAAACAAAAAAACCAAATAGTAGTTAAAAGAGATAGCACACAAAATACTGAAATGTGCTAGGAGGCAGGGACAACTATGGGGTACCCTTTCACCAGATGTGAGAATGTCCCAGCCAAGGCTCACCTTTACACTTGGCCACAAAGCGAGTCTTCTCTAGAGGACGGCAAAACCATACACAGATCTGAACCATTAGTGGAAAGGCGGATCCAGCATCAAATTTACCTTCAAACCTTAAAACATTTAAAAAATATTTAAGTACATGTACTTGGGGCTTTGAGTGTTATATTATATTATATTATATTATATTATATTATATTATATTATATTATATTATATTATAATATATATATTGGGATGCACTGCATGTCATTTATCCAGTAATATTTGATTCCTCCTTACTTGTATGCCATTTTGCATACAAAACACTTATTTATTTGTGTATATGTCTATTTCACCTGGAGACTGGGAAGCATGTCTGTCCCTTAAAGCATGGGCTAACTAGCAGTTCCTGAAGTCAGGCTTAGAGTCCTTGCAGGAACAGTAGAGGTCTCTCTCCTCTCTCTTTTCCCTTCTCTCTCCTCCCCTCTTCCCCCCTTTTCTCTCTCTCAACATCATCCTGCCTCAGCTTTCCATGTGTTGGGATTACAGGCATGAACTCTCATGAACCCCCAATGAGGGTTTTTGCTCAGGATCTTCTCCCATTTCTTTCAGGGATCCAATCAGCCCCATCATTTCATTGTGGGGAGGTTACAGACTATACATGTGGGTATACATTTTCTCCAGAAGGAAGTGAAAGGCTGGGGTATCTCTGCTCTGTTTTCATTTCAGCAGACATAATATCTATCAGTCATTAAGAACACAGCTGCTGCTAGGTTCTGGTGGCTCATGCCTATAATGTTAGCTATTACTCACAAGGCAGAGATCAGGAGGATCTTGGTTCATAGTCAGCCCCAGGCAAATAGTTTGTGAGACCCTATTTCGAAAAAACTCATCACAAAAAGGGACTGGCAGAGTGGTGCAAGTAGTAAAAGTGCCTGCTAAAGGCCCTGAGTTCAAACCTCAGTGCTGCCAAAAAAAAAAAAGAACATGGTCAAAATCAGAGTATTAAACTCAGAGCATTTGGGATTTTTTGAGACAGGGTCTTGCTATGTTGCCTAGGCTGGTCTTGAACCCCTAGGTTCAAGTGATCTTCCTGCTTCCACCTCCCAAGTAGTTGGGACTACAGATGCACATCATTGTGTCTGGCTAAAATGTTAGCTTTCTGATAAAGAAAGCTTCAAACTAGATATATGGTAGTAAAATGAGCCTTCATGCCCCACTAGCAGAGTTCCACAGTTAGGGAATTATTATTCTTCCTTTTGAGTTATTTCTTTGAGATGAATCACTCCAGGAAGGAATGTAACCATCACATGGGTAATAATTTACAGCATACCAGAAGCAGATTAGTAGTCAGTTTCTCAGGCAGTGAACATTATAGGTATTTTTAATTGAGTATAATAAACATCAATCAAAACAAATGGGCACCATTTTACATTTCTGAATATCATTGACAATGAACTGTTTCCATGATTGCTCTTTATACTTGCTCTTAAGTGAACTGTCCACATCTATACAGGCTAGGTAACTTTTCTAAAATATAAAAACAATCTTCCCAAATATTATATTGTCCCTTTACCAGCTTGGATACAAAAATTTTTGTATATTCCTTATCTATTGTATTTTCACATTACTTGATTACTATTATTATTATTTGTGGTGCTAGGGTTTAAACTCAGGGCCTGCCACTTTAACCACACCTCCAGCCCTTTTTGCATTTCTTTTCTTTTTCTTTATCTTTTAAAGATAGAGTCTTACATTTTTGTCCAGGCCAGCCTGGACTGAACCACACAGGTACACCACCATAACCAGCTGATTTGTTGAGATGGGTGTCTTGCTAACTTTTGCCCAGGCTGGCCTCAAACTGTGATTCTCCTAATCTCTACTTCCTGAGAAGGTGAGATTACCATGCATGAGCCACCTTGCCCGGAGTGTTTTTTTTTTTAAATTAGGGGTGGAAGTGGGAGACTGGGGTTTGAACTCAGGGCTTCCTGAGTTCAAGGCTTGCCTGGGCTAGCCTTGAACCACAATTCTCCTAATCTCAGTCTTCCAAGTAGTTAGCATTACAAACATGAGTCACCAGTGCCCAGCAGAACTGAGTTTCTTCATCAGTCTTTAATCAAGGAAAACCTCAGACTCTAAATTCACATAATCTTCTAATGAGCCTCTCATAGTTGCTCTCTCACAGTACAGCTTAGAGAATGGACTTCTCTAGGCACCAAGTGATGACCACAGAGCCTTAGGCTCAGGCCCAAGGTACAGGCAGCAAGAGGGTCAGTAACTGCAGACATGGAAAACTGGGTTTCTTCTCAGAAAGCCACCTTTTTTTTTTTTTTTTCCCGGACTGGGGCCTATACCTTGAGCTGCTCCACCAGCCCTTTTCTGTGATGGGTTTTTTTGAGATAGGGTCTCAAGGGTCTCAAGAACTCTTTGCCCAGGCTGGCTGTGAGCCACGATCCGCATGACTCTGCCTTCTGAGTAGCTAGGATTACAGATGTGAGACACCAGTGCCTGGCTCCATCTTTTTGCCAATACACAATAATTGTCTTATTCAGGCATAAGAAATGACACACACTTATCCACTATCCAAGCAAGTAGGACGAGACTCAAATCAGAAGAGTTCTAAGAATATGGCTGACAACCTTTAATTTTATATACTGACCATATGGCTTTTAATTATTGCTTTTTTAAAAGCATAGTGCAATCAGTTTTTGTTTTTGTTTTGAGACAGTATCTCACTATGTAGCCCAGGCTGGCCTCAAACTCATGATCCTCATGTCACCCATGCCAGCCTAAGTTTTTTATTAGTACAGACAATTGGTGGCATAAGGAAGGGGTGGTTTGGAGGATGTAGAGTGCCTGGGAGAAGTCAGGATAACAAAGATAATCCAGATAAACATGAGAATTTCTGGCTAAGCTTTACTGTCTTCCTCTAAACTTTCCTTCCTAACCTATGGAGATAAGTTGCCCTTTCTGTACAGGGACAAGTATAGCACATGGGTCAGAAGAATAGGCTCTGGAGCCAGATAACTTGGGCTTGAAATCCAGCTCTTTTGCTAGCTATTGGTATCTGGGACAAGTCACTTAACTCCTTGTTCCCTCTGTTATCTCCTCTATTAAATGTGGAAAATAATCAAGTCCACGTCCCAGGCTTAGTGTAAGTGTTATGGAACAACGCAGGTAAAGCCCTTACAGCAGCGCTGTCTTCTGTAATGGTGGAAACATTCTACGTCTGCACTGCCCAACATGGTAGCTGTGAACCACAGGCAGCTATGGTGCACTTGAACTGTGGCTGTGTACCTGAGAGACTGAATTCTAATCTGTATTTTCTTTTTATTAATTTATACTTGTATTACTTTCAATAGGCATATGGCTAATGGTGGCCATACTGGTGAGCATGGTCTTAGAACAATGCCTAACACCGTGATTGCTCAAGTGGTGTTGGTGTATGATTTTGGTGGACTCTGCACACTCTTTCCTCTCTGGAGAGGTTCTCAGGCTGTGAGGCAGCCTGCAGAGAACATTCCCTGGGCCTCTTCAGCAGAGAACCTACCTGTCAGATGTGAACCCTAGAGGTCTGACTGTACTTTCAAAAAAGATGCTCACCTGGGAAGGCTGTAACTCCTTATGCCATGCCTGTCACCTCACCCTCACTAAAGGAAATAGGGTATCATTGAGTTTGGTGCCTGCAGGATGACCTAAATCTCAACATCCAAGGAGGCCCTGAATTTAGAGCACAAGATATGGAATATTGGGTTCCTGGTAGGGCCGAAGTCTGCTGGGACATGGCAGACATTACCAGTTAACATGTGTCACCTTTGTAAAGCACATTTGATGGTTTCATTTTCTCTTTTTTGTTTCCTATAAATAAATAAACCACTGGGCTTACATACAATTTTTAGCTATTTTCAATGATAATACTTGCCAGCCAGGGTACATTAAGTATCGAGATCGTAGCATCTGAGGACTGGAAAAACTATTTTCTGAGAGAATCAGCTCAACGTCTTCGTTCCTTTGAAAACATACAGAAAAGACCCAGATTAATTAGGACTGTCCACGTTAAGCTGCCCATTTTGCTTTCTCCCACATCCCTATATATACGCATACAAACACATGTGCATGCGTGTTTTTCATTTTTGTTTTTTTGTCAAAATACATGAAAATGAGTTTTATGCATCAGGGCATTGCACCCACAAATACATGGATATGTATTTTGTAAGAATAAAGTCATTCTCTTACAGAACCACAAAACTTTTTTTTCTTTGGTGGTACTGGGGTTTGAACTCAGGGCTTCATGCTTGCTAGGGAGTACTCTACACTTGAGCCACTCCACCAGCCCTGTTTTATATTGGGTATTTTTCAGATAGGGTCTCACGAACTATTTGCCCAGGCTGGCTTCGAATCAAGATCCTCTGATCTCTGCCTCTCAAGTAGCTAGGCATGAACCACCAGCACCTATCTCAGAACCACAATACTATAATCACACCCAAGGAATTAATACTATGATGAGCAGTACTATCACCTGGGAACTTATTAGAAATGTAAATCTCAGGCCCATCCCAGACCTACTGATGGGGTGTTTGATCTCATGGCCTTGTGCTTGCTAGGCAGGTGCTCTACTACTTGAACCATATTGCTAGCCCTTTTGTTTTAGTCATTTTTCAAATAGGGTCTCATGCTTTTATGCCCAAGCTAGCCTGAACCACAATCTTCCCAATCTCTGCCTCCTGAGTAGTTAGGATTATAGGAATGAGCCTTTGCACCCAGCTCTTTGACACAGGGTCCACACTGGCCTGGATTTGTGATTCTCTTGCCTTAGCCTCCTGAGTGCTGGCATTATAGGCATATACCACTATGTTCAGCTTCAGAAACTAATTTTTGGTAGTACAGGATTTTGAATTCAGGCCTCTGTGCTTGCTAGGCAGGCACTCTACCACTTAAGCCCTTTTTGATTTTGGCTATTTTTGGGATAGAGTCTCATGTTTATGGTCCAGTCAGCCTGCACCACTTCCCACATAGTTGGGATGACAGGTGTGAACCACCACGCCCAGCTATCTG
This sequence comes from Castor canadensis, assembly GCF_047511655.1. Taxonomy (NCBI): domain Eukaryota; kingdom Metazoa; phylum Chordata; class Mammalia; order Rodentia; family Castoridae; genus Castor; species Castor canadensis. The sequence goes on along the minus strand of NC_133390.1, from coordinate 153,028,338 downwards.
CTGAGATGAAGTCTGAAGAACTTTTTGCTCAGGCTGGTCTCAAACTGCATTTCCTAATGTCTGCTTCCAGAGTAGCTAGGATCACAGGTGTGAGTGACTGCGATCAGCCTCTTGAAACTATTTTTTTTTTTTTTGAGGTACTGGAGCTTGAACTCAGAGCCTACACCTTGAGCCACTCCACCAACCCTTTTTTGTGAAGGTTTTTTCCAGATAGGGTCTTTCAAACTATTTTGCCCAGGCTGGCTTTGAACCATGATCCTCCCGATCTCTGCCTCCTGAATAGCTAGGATTACAGGCATGAGCCACCAGTGCCCAGCTCTAGAAATTCATTTTGACAAGATTTATATACAATAACATTAGAGAAGCACCGATCTAATATTCATTTGTTTTCCAATTTTCCCTCTTGTGTGGAAGAGGGGGGGGTCCATGATCCAATCAAGGACCACTCATTAAATTTAAATTTATAATCTTTATTCTCCTTTATTCTGGAACAATTCCTTCACTTTTCCCTTTTTTCTCAATGGAATCTATATTTTAAAGAGTTGTTATGTGCCCCACAATGGATTTATCTGATTATTTCCTCATGACTAGAATCAGACTAAACATTTTTGGTGAAGATAAAATCCAGGTGATGTTCCACTGACTCACATCGGGAGGCACATGATACTAGAATGTCCCATTACTGGTTTTGCTAATTTTAATCATTTGGTCAACATGTATCTGCTAGACTTTGTGGATGTAAAGGTTGTGTTTCCTCTTTGTAAGTAATAAGTAAACTGGAGTGACACTATACCATGGAAGACCAGCAGATATGTTTTTCTCCCATAATTTTTCACCCACTACTTTTAGCATTCATTGATGATCCTCTGCCCAAATAAATATTAATTTGAAGGTCATTTTCTTCTTCTTTCTTTTTGGTACTGGGGAATGGAACTTAGGGCCTCAAATGCCATCTCTCTAGCCCATAATGGTGATTTTCTAGTTCTGTCTATCCTTATTTATTTGGGTCATATATAAGGAAGGGCTTTGCTATCTACCCCCTTCCTCCCATTTAGTATTACTTTGTCATTATTTTTTTTAAAATAAAGTTTTTGTTAGGATATATTCATTATGCAGGGGGGGAGATTTGTAGTGACAATTCTAATTAGTCTTATATTGTACATAATTTACATTGTCACCATCGTCTCTCCCCTCAGCCCCTTCCCCACCTATCACTGCTTTTCTATTGTGCTTGTGGGAGCTTCTTAAGCTGGTTCTTATATCCTTTGTATACCTCTCCACTAATGTTTGAGTATTTCCTTATGCTCATTAAATGGACCAGGCTTGCCTTTTACTTTTTCCCTGCTCAAGACATGCAACAAGTCAATTCTCCAAGTCCTGATACCTTGTGGTGAGGATTGGTACTTAGAAGCCCAGATCTAGACGTAGGGGTGTTTATTGCTACTGTGGTAATATTACTCTGGTCTTTTACAATGGAAAGAACTAGGAAACATACACTAAAAAAAAGAATGAACGTAAGTTCACAACTGAATGCTTCTTTTCATTCACAATGAGAAGCACACTTGAAAGCTTCTTCTTCATCTTCACCATTTCATATTTATAATCTAATTTCTCCAATGTTGTTTTGGGTCAGGGTTTCAACGATTATGTTAAAAAGTTATCTGAATTACTTCTAGTTGTATAGCTGTTTTTTGTTTATTTTTATTAGCAGTATTGGGGTTTGAACTCAGGGCCTCATGCTTGCTAGGTAGGCACTCTACCATTTGAGCTATTCCATCAGCTCTAGTTGTTATTATTTTTATATACACATAGATGCATTGTTTTAGTTTGTCTTTTTTTCTTCATTGTTGATTAAACTGGTGTGTGTGTGTGTGTGTGTGTGTGTGTGTGTGTGTGTGTGTGTGTGTGTGTATTGCTAGTGATCAAATGCAGGGCCTCAAACATACTAGGCAAGTGCTACATCATCAAGCTACAGACCCAGCCCTTTAATTTTTTTTATGTTTGTTGGTATGAAGGTTTGAACTCAAGGCTGGCCTGGATCACGATCCTCCTGTTTTATGCTTCCTGCTACTGCTGGGATGACAAGACACACACCACAACCCAGTTTTCAGTTGAGATGGGATCTTGCAAATTTATCTGCCCAGGCTACCCTTGGACTATGTCTTCCTAATCATAGCCTCCCAAGTAGCTAGGATTATAGGCATGAGGCCACTAGCACCCAGTCCTTTAATTTTTTTTTTTTTGGGTGGTATTGGGGTTTGAACTCAGGGCCTACACCTTGAGCCACTCCACCAGCCCCCTTTTTTTGTGTTGTTTTTTTTCAAGATAGAGTCTCTCGAACTATTGGAACAGGGCTGGCTTCGAACCTCGATCCTTCTGATCTCTGCCTTCTGAGTAGCTAGGATTAACAGGCATAAGCCGCCGGTGGCCACCACAAATTCTCTACTGTTGAATTTGTAAGTTGGACTCAAGGCCATGAAGTAAAGGGATCATTTCTCCACCTTCTCTATGCTACATACATATACATATGGAACACAAGAGACAGTCTTGACTTCCATTCTTCAATGTATGAGAATGTAAATGCATCAAAACAAAATGCCCAGAACAGGATATGATACTGACAAATGGAGGCTTCTTGGTGGCTTTTACAGAATGTCAAAAGCACTTCAAAACCCAACTTTTATAAATTCTCAGGTTATAGATATAGCAGAAAGGCCCTGTGGGACATAGCCAGAGTGCTGTATCTGAGAAAGAGGCTAGTCCTATGGAGTATAGTCTGTAGAAGCTTACCTGGTAACAATTCCATTTTCTGCAAGAATGAAGGCTGCAGTAGGATTGGCAGCCCTGATGAGGCTCTGCAGCTGGACAAGAAGAGGGTGCCTTTGCTCCGCAGTGTGACTGGTGAACACCACGTTATTAACCAGGCCTGGGAAATAAAATCAAGAGCACTTCAGCCTCCAGAGCCCTGACTGGGACTGCAGGCTCACACAAACATGGACCCTTGCTCCTTCCTCTAACCGTTCCTTCCAGTAGCCTCCAGTTGTAGACATACCCAGGCATCATTCCATCTCTCCTTCTAGAAGTATGAATGGCTTTAGCCCTGTAGCTACTTCACTTCCTAACTGACTCTAGCTTCTTTTTTTTTTAATTTTTATTTTTTAATTATTCATATGTGCATACAATGCTGACTCTAGCTTCTTAAATTTATTTTTCTGGCTGATATCTAGAGTTCTTAATCAAAGAGCCTTTCCACATCCCTTGTATTTAACTTTATCAGAACCTGGTTCCATTTACCTTTCCCAGTTCAGACTCCAGATGATTATTTACCAAGCACTGACTGTTATATTCAAAGAATGCACACCCAAAGAGTCACATGATTCCAAAATAAGTGTAACACAGATATTCACATAGTGATATAGTAAGAAAGGGGAGCCCATGAAAGGAGAACTTGTGGGTGGGCCACAATCATATCACTCCCATCCCTTTTGGGAAATATAGACATAAAATTCTTAAGACTATGGAGAATGTGAAAATAGGAAAGTTATTATATCATACCACCCCACAGAATTAAAATACCTCTTCTAATTTCATTATTTTCACATAGTTATAATCATAGTATATATGGCATTTCTGCTGTAAGATTACTTGCATTTTTATTATTCAATTTTATTATCTCTTGGAAAATTTCAAATATATACAAAAATAGAGGCAGGTACTGGTGGCTCACACCTATAATCCTAGCTACTCCAGAGGCAGAGATCAGGAGGGTTGGGGTTTGAAGCTGGACCAGGCAAACAGTTTGTGAGTCCCTATCTCAAAAAAAACCCATCACAAAAAAAAGGGCTGGTGGAATGGCTCAAGGTGTAGGCCTTGAGTGCTGGAAAAAAAAAAAAAAAAGACAAAGAAAAATAAGAGTCTCATTGCCTGGTTTCAAGAATTATCAACACTTGGCTAATCATATCCCAGTCTATCTCCTGCCTCACCTACTGGATCATTTGGAAGCCAAACTCAGAAATTCAAATATCTCATCCAAAAATACTTCAGTATTATATCTCAATAATGTAAAGAATCTTTAAAAAAGAGTAATGATTCACTGTAAGTTCCTTTATGTAAGAAATCTAGTCCATGTTCAAATTTCTTGTGTGTGTGTGTTGGTGATACGGGGGTCTGAACTCAGGGCCTTGCATTTGGTAAGCACTCTATTACTTGAGCAAAGACCTTCAGCTCTTTTTGGTTTTTAGTTTATTTTCCACACAGGGTCAGTCTCATACTTTCTGGTGGACTCTAGAAATTCAAATGGAGGAAAACCTCAGCATCTTGCTTCTTCTATTTTATTATTTTATTTTGGTTTTTCTTAAGACAGGGTCTCTCTAGGTAGCCCAGGCTGGCCTTGAACTTGCAATCTTCCTACCTTAGCCTCCTGTGTGCAGGGATTACAGGTGTTCGACACTATGCCTGGCTGTTTCTTCTATTTTAAAAAGGTTCCTTGAGTGCTTGCATAAGGCCTTGAGTTCAAGTCCCAGTATCACACACACACACAAAAAAGGTTCATGGGATTAAAATAATAACATTAGAGCTGGGCACAATGACTCATGCCGGTAATCCTGGCTACTTGGGAGGCTGAGATGGGGAGGATCACACTTTGAGGCCAGCTCAGGCAAACAGTTTGAAAGGCCCATCTCCAAAATAACTCTAGAAAAAAATGGACTACAGATAGTGCCTGCTTTCTAACCACAAAACCCTGAGTTCAAACCCCAGTCCCACAAAAAAAAAAAAAAAAAGGTTCCCTTGTCATTCCCTCACATACCCTTTGTGTTTAAAAGCTTTCATACTAAGATTAACCTTCCCTGAGATCAGGAGGATCATGGTTCAACTGGGAAAACAGTTCATGAGACCCCCCATGTCCAAAATAACCAGAACAAAATGGACTGGAAATGTGGCTCAATCAAATGGTAGAGTGCCTGCTTTGCAAGCATAAAGTCCTGAGTTCAAATCCCAGTTTCACTAAAAATAAAATTAATCTTCCTTGGACAGTGCCAGGGAAGCCTCCAAATGAAGGTTACAACTGTGGTGGCTGTGTTCCTACTCTCACTTCAGAAGATCACTGAAGAGTGAAGGGGAGCCAGCAAGGAGAGCCTGATGTGCAACCACAGGGAGTCACTAGAGCCTCTGGAAGCTGAGTAAGGCAAGGATTCATAGCAGAATAAGAAAAAGAATTATTTGCACATTCTGGGGATAGCAGATACAGGAGCAGGATCCTGCAAGGGGCCTACAAGATTCTCAAGGACAGAAGACAAGAATAGTTTGGTGAGTCTTAAAATGAGGAGCCAAGAGTGGCTGAGCAAAGACCTATAAAGGCCCAGAGACTCTGGTATCTTCTTGGGCAAAAGAGTCAGACCAGTGCAAATGTGCCCACCTGAGGGCAAAATGCACCAGGATCACAGGCACAGGTCTGGCTTGCCTAAGAAAACGCTGGGATCTGGAACTCTGGTAGACATATCCTATCAGAAATCCTGCCTGCCACATATGGACATATACCATATGGACAAATCTTGTGGGTTTGGAATTCTAGGGCAGGAACTGGGCACAGAAAAGGGATTTTGCTTCACAGGGAAACAAGCAAAAGGATTATCCCCAGCATTCCTTCGGCCAGCTATGTAAACTGCCACCTGCCAAGAGGAAATGCCATCTGTGATTGAGGTACAGCAGTTATCTGGTGCATAGGATAAACAGGCCACAATGAGTGGTTTCACCTTGTTAGGGTCAGGAGCTTCCTTCTGTTCTGTATCAAGGAATGAACACCTAGATTTGACCAAGATCTCACTAGTTTGGGCAGTAAGTAAGCAGCAGCTTGGCCTGGCCTGTTTCCTAAGATGGAGAAACATCTTTGCCGTTTGTCTTACCGTCCCAGACTGGGCTAAAGGCCTCCAGTAGTCCAGGAGAAAATGAAGTTCACTTCTTTTATTTGCAGATACTTCTAAAAGTAGGCCATGACAGTAAATATCTCCATTTTGATTTCAAGTCAACATTATAATGAGTTTTGCTTGCTGTTTAAGCACCAAGATTGTTTCCTAGTCCTTGGATTTCTGTAAGACATATCACCCTGGGGCTATAATACAGTCCTTTTTTTCATTATAAAATAATTCGTCATTGTTGAAAGCAATGAATCATGAACAGGAACAGAGGGAGGTAATACGCTCCCTCAGGATATGAAGTGTTTGTCCACTAGTATTAGATCCCACTTCCCAGTGAGCCATCAAATATCCAATGAGAAAGGCAACACCTGCCTTTTACCCCCTCCCTCTCCATACTGCCTATGCCCATGACAAGCCAAGTCAGAGCAGTCCAAAGGTTCTGTGAGCCAGATACAAAAGGAAGATATTTATCAAGGCACTGTCACTCCATAAGCCTGTTGGAGTTCTGCAAACAGCATATATATGGTCATCTGCCCATATCCCTAGCTTTATATAAGCATAGACTCTGACACATGCTGCCTTTGAACAATGAGTTGGATGGCAATATTAATGAAGTATGCCTTCCAAGTGCCAGAGAGAACTTGATCTGACTTGGCCTAGAAGGATTCAGACTAATAGGGGCTTTCCTTTTGAAATATAAACCCAGGGCTATCCCAGGTTCATGGATAATGAAGACAGAGCACTTCCCCAAGGCCCTCTGCCAAGAAAGCCTCATCATCTGTGCTTTTCCTTCATGCAAAAAAAGTAGAGGGGGGCTGGCATAAAGGCTCAAGTGGTAGAGCTCCTGCCTAGCAAGCGTGAGGTCCTAAGTTCAAACTCCAGTACCACAAGAAAAAAAATTCCACACACAAAAAAAGCAGAGGTGCACTGTGGGAGGAAAGTGTCAAGGAGAAAGTGGCTCTAACATTTACAAGAATAAGAAAAAAGCCTAGGACAAGAGAGCAAGTCTCAGGACAACTACTGGCCAGTACCATTAACCAGGCAAACATCTTTTCAACTTCTCTGGAAATACCACTTGTCTGAGTCAACTTTCATTTCCAGTCTGAGCTATAGACCCCCATTCCATCAAGTCTAGTATTTTCCTCTAGCCTACAGGTTTTCTCTTCAGCAAATACGGAGGAGCAATTCAGAAATAACAATTACTTTTTAGGGGGGGAGGGGTCTCGCTATGTAGGCCAGGCTGGAATTCGTGATCTTCCTGCCTTAGCACCCACACCCTTGTCCCAAGTGCTCAGATTATAGGCATATACCACCATGCCTGGCTTTGTTTTTGTTTGTTTGTTTTTGTATTTCTTTTGAGACAGGGTCTTACTATATAGCCCAGGCCGGACTCATGTGATCCTCCTGCCTCAGCCTCCTCAGTGCTAAGATTACAGGCATGTACAATCAGGCATGACAGAAATAACAATTTGTGAAAGCATTCTCCTCTATCATCCTTCTTTTCAAAGCTCCAAAAACCCTAATATATTATTTAGACTTTCTGGTTTCCAATACCTCACTGGCCAGTATCCGTCCCTGGATACTGGCTGACTATACTCCATCCCCTGACTTCCAAACATGTAACCTAGGATCAGACAGGTTGATTATCTCCCAGATGTTTTCTCTTTTGCTTTCTATTTCAAGGACAGGTACCACCAACCTTCTAATCCCCTAAACTGGAAACCTAGGAACCATCCTGGATATCTCTTTTCTGACTCATCACCAGATCCTACTGACCCCAGCCTCCACAAAATCTCCTTAATCTATTTGGGGAAGACACTACAAATGGACTCAGACAACCTATACCCTACCCTGCTGCTGAGATTCAGTTCCTGGAAAGTAAAAGGGACCTCAAAAAGCTACTAACTGGTATAAAAGCTCAACACCCCCCCCACCACCCGCCGCACACACATTCTCACAGGGACCAGCCTCTTGCCCTGAGCAGCACCCAGCTAGCTGTTTCCCAAGATAATAGCTCTGGTATGCTGCTGTCTCTGCTCCCTGTGGACTGGCAATAGGATCAGCTGGGCACAACTGTGATAGGGACACCGAGTTGTTTTCTTCCACTAGATTTCTGCTTGCTGGGCTGGCTCAGGAAGTCCAGCCCCTAGGCATATCTCCTGACAACAATGAGCATTTCATTACCACTGAAGGGAATTTATAATTTATTTTGGATCTCCAGACCCCACAGATAATATGACTAGAAAGTGCAGCTTCAGAGTTGCTAGACGGTAGGACAATGTAAGGTTGAATACAACCTGCAGGATGGGTGAATTTTTCTAAATGTATTCAAGGAGGTGTGGAAAATTCCAGTGTGTGCAGGGGGGTATTAAGGTCCTCTTGGGCCAAACTCTGCACTACTGGAACAGGAGAAATGCATCAAGATTTTGTTGATCCAGAAGCTAGGAATACCTACACAGTCCACTGTCATTAACAACAAGGCCAGGGCAGACTTGAATTCAGGAGTGCTGCTATGGCAGTTTACTGTCGTTAAAAGACAAGCTCTTGAAAGAAATACATCTACCAAATATGATAAAAAGAAAGTTGTCGAAGTTTTCTCTGGATCAATTTTGTTTGCTTTAGATTTTAGGTTTCAGAATGGTAGCAGAATGGAGAGAAATCTGTTGCATCTGTACAGAATATGAAAGGCATGTGAGCAGAAAATGAAGCATACTGCTTACCTTGTGAACACTGGTCAAGACATTTAGGGAAGAGAAATCTAGGAAGAAAAAAGAAAAATATTTTAAAACCATTCATCTCAGAGTTGTCATTGATTATTTCCCACAAAAACGTAAGTATCACTGATATATAAGTTGACGTATTTGATGAGGCAGGTAGTTCTGAGTATTATAGATAGCCATGGTTATTCAAGACATTCACAATGTTGTGCCAAAGCTCCCACACCTTAGAAGTCCCTACATGGCCTATTCTTAGTGGAGGGAGAATGTGGCAGAGAAGATACTGGGAGCAGCACCAGGTCTTTAGCTCTTTTTTTTTTTGTGGTGCTGGGGCTTGAACTCAGGATCCATGGCAGGCACTCTACCTCTTGAGCCACTTCACCAGCTCAGCACTAGGTCTTTAGACTATAGGAAATGGAGGAAAAAAGCTATTTTATTTTATTTATTTATTTTTGCTTGTTTGCTTTTATTAACTATGTTGGGAATCGAACCCAAGGCCTCATGCATGCTAAACAGGCATTCTACCACTGAACTATGTTCCCAGCCATGCTAGCCTTTTTAGAAAAAAGGACACTGTTTTAAGTAGAAGGGAAAATGAGACAAATTACAATTCACCTAACTCTCCTAGGGACCTTTAGGACCAAAACTGCTATGCTTTTTTTAATGTACAAGCTAGAATCTCAGTATTCCTTTAATTCTATTCTTTTTATTATTGTTGTTTCTTTGCAGTGCTGGGAATTGAACCCAGAGCCTTATGCATGCCAGGCAAACCCTTCAGCTCTGAGCTACATCTAACAGCCTTATACTATTCTTAAATTCAATGGTAAATGAAGCAAGAAACTGACTGGATCATAAGTGAAGCAGGACAAGGGGGTGCTGATACAAAGTGTAAGTTAGCTAACAACTAACTGCAGTGAGTTCCAGAGGAAAAACTTATATTCTAATAGGGTTTTAAAACTCTCAAAACAAGGGCTGACAGAGTGGCTCAAGAGGTAAAGTGCCTGCCTAGCAAGTATGAGACCCTGAAGTTAAACATCAAACTCCAGTACTGAAAAAAAAAAGGATTTGCATCCAAAATATGTAAAGAAATCTCAAAAGTCAATAAGAAAACAAAGAAAAAAAAACCCTCTCAAAACAATACAAAGCTGCTCTCAGGAAAACAAGTTAACACTAATAATAGTAGCTGCTGTTTATCAACCTCCTAGTATGGGTGAGGCAGCAGGCAAGCAGTTCATGGACAGACTCCTGCTCTGCCATCCTGACCACCCTGTGCCTTGGGTATTTTAACAGATAAGAAGAGTGGTTTTAGGATAGCTAGGCAGGCTAAACACCTGCCGCATGTGCAAGCTAGAATCTCAGCCATGCAGCTGGGAAGTACTAGGTAGCCATTATTGTCTGGCTCCACAGAGCTCCTGGGTTTCTACACCAGCAAGTGAGTAGCTTGGGGAGACCACTCTTCTGAGCTGTCACTGGTCTAACTGTCAGGTACTAACACTGTTCTGAATTCTGGGAGAATTTCTCTTCCAGAGTTTCCTTGCTGGTGACCTGTCTTCATCCCTTCATTTGATTTCCAATAACAGCTGGACACGCACCACTTAGAACCAAATGTGGTAGAGGAGTGAACTGGATGAATACCACTTTGGGCTGTGGATCCAGTTCTCTTGGTTTTGAAGATGCAAGGAGTAACCCCTGTGAGCCATGAGCAAGATCAAGAGGCCTGAAACAAGGGAAGAGCTCCACGCCAGGGGATCCAGAGAAGAGAACTCACCGACTTCATTGTACTTATAGCCCAGTGGCCTGCTGCACAGCAAATACATTCTTCAGAAACTGCCTGGACTGAGGACATGACTATAGAATCCCTGCCTAACAAGCACAAGGCCCTGAGTTCAAATCCTAGTACTATCAAAAAAGGTGCTCATGTCAAATTGAGTTTCTATGACTTTGGGGTACAAGAATTTAAGATTCTTCTCAGGGTCCTGCTGCCTTCTCACAGCAGCAAGCCATGGTAACTCACATCAGAGGCACCTCAGACAAGGCTGAGTGAAGTTCCCTCCCTCTCAAGGTCTCATATCCAACCACAGGTTGGACATTCATGTTTTAAACTTCTAACAAGGAAATGGGGGCATTAAGTTGCTGACATTAAGCTGCTGGGGATAAAGTATCTAGAACACATAGACTTGCACATATGTACAATTCCCTAAAAATGGAATGCTATTTCTCACATCCGTAGTATCCCTGGCCTTCCAGTTCATATATTGGTTTTCTTCCTAATCCAACTAGGACCTATTGCTATTTCCTTATAATTCTTACATTACATTAATCTTTTATTATGGCACTATCTATACATGATTGTGTGCATGTATGACATTTGGAAAATTAACTTTTTTGAGCATCAGCTCCTTTCTGGTAAAACACTGTAATAATACTTACCTTAAGGGGGAATTTTGATGATTAGAAGGGGTAAAGGATCAACATATACCTGACAAATAGGGCAAAAGAAATATTGGCTTGCTTTTACCCTTCTTACATACTATCTTCTCTAAGTAAGCTACAATATTATTATTATTATTATTTTGTAGCATTGGGTCTTGAACTCAGGGCCTACACATTGAGCCACTCCACCAGCCCTTTTTTGTGATGGGCTTTTTTGAGATAGGGTCTTGCAAATTATTTGCCTGGGCTGACTTCGAACCCCAATCCTCCTGATCTCTGCCTCCTGAGTGGCTAGGATTATAGGCATGAGCTGCTGGCACCCGGCAGTTATAATATTATTGAAGAATACCTGGCACAGAAGTCTTAAATATATCAGGCAAGTCTATACCAACATACAGAAATAATACACTTATTAGGGACCAGATCTTACTCTGAATAACACAAGTAGCTGTGATTATAATATATTCCAGTCCCTTGCACACATATAGTATAGTACCATGCATTCTGCAGTGTACAAAAGTACCTAATTTATATAAAATTCTAGTCAATCAACAAATAATGAGTGATTTAATCTATCCTAAAACATGGGCTCCCAGAATTCTTATGTGCATATCCATGAAACCATGGACACTCCAAGAACCCAGGTTCTTGATTTGTTCCTTGCTGTACTTTCAATGACTAGAATGGTAAGATTAGAATGGATAAGAAACACTTAAAGGTATTTGAAATGAATCCAGAATTAATCACAGGCGAATCTTGCATGACCCATCCAGAATCCAAACTGAACCTACCTCATAGGTTAAAGAGGCCACACTAATCCTCACATTACCTAAGGAAATACAAGCCTTACTATACTTTAACCTCCCCCCCTTTTTTATTGCAAAAATATATCTAGAAGCAATGATACAAATTTTCTCTTTCTTAAGGTGGCCACTAAAAAAAAAAAAAAAAGCCATTCAATATATTGAGTTACCAAGTTTGAAAAAACTTAATTCTCAAAAGACTTTTTCTTATTATAAAAGTCATGCAGGGCTGGAGTACAGCTCAGTGGTTGAGTGCTCTGCCCAGCATGTGCATGTGCATGGGTCAATGTCCAGCACCCGCCAAAAAATATATAATACAAAAGTAACATTAAACTTAATGGTAAAAGACTGGATACTTTCCCTTCTGATCAGGAACACAAGGATGTCTTTTGTTTCTATTTCCACTCAACATTATACTGGAGGTTTTAGTCATAGTTACTGGGTAAGAAAAAGAAAAGCACATATAGATTGGAAAGGAAAAAGTAAAAACATCTCTTTTTGCAGATGACACACTCTTGCATACAGAAAATCCTAAGGAGTCCACAAAAAAAAAAAAAACCTAGCACATGATAATACATGACTTTTGCAAGGTTGCAAGATATAAGATCAACACACAAAATATTTCCATATAATAGCAATGAAAAATATAAAAATTAAATTAAGTTGTAAGCCTGTAATCCCAGCACTAGAGAGACAGAGACAGGAGGATTATGAGTTTGAGGTCAGCCTGGGCTACACAGGAACACTCTGTCTCAAAAAAAACAAAAAGAAAAAAATTCCATTTACAGTAACATCAAAAGAGTAAGATACTAAGGAATAAATTAAACAAAGGAAGTAGAAGACTTGTACACTGAAAGCTATAAAACACTGCTGAGGGCTGGCAGATTGGCTCAAGTGGTGAAGTTCCTGCCTAACAAGCATGAGATCCTGAGTTCAAAAACCCCAGTACCAACCAAATACAAAACAACCAACCAAACACAAAACACTGCTGGAGGCTGGAGTGAGTTTGAGGCCAGCCTGAGCTATATAGTGAGACCCTATCTCAAAAGAAAATAATCAACAAAGGATTCGAGCATTTTTCCAAAGACACACAAATGGTCAAAAAGCAAATGAAAATATGTTCAACATCATTATCGCTAGGGAAATGTAAATCAAGACTACAATGAGATACTACTTTATGCTAGGATAACTTAAAAAAAAAAAAGCAGACAAAACAGGACTAGAGGCATGGCTCACATGACAGAGCACCTGCTTTGCAAGCATGAAGCCCTGAGCTCAAACTCCAGTCCCACCAAAAAACAAAAGACAGATAATGATCATGAGCTTAATGCCAACCTAGGCTACATAGTAAGACCCTGTCTCAAAAAAAAATGTTGGTAAGGACGTGGAGAAATTGGAAGCCTAATACACTGCTGGTGGTAATGTAAACAGTACAGTTTCTTTGGAATGTAGTTCTCAGCTCCTCAAATAGTTAAACATAATAATTCCATAAGGCCCTATAATTCCCCTTAGGTATATATCCAAGGGAACAGAAAACATACTTCCACATGAAAACTTGCACACAAATGTTCATAGAAGTATTATTTATAATAACCAAAGGTATGGCTGGAGGAGTGGTTCAAGTGGTAGTGCACCTGCCTAGCAAGCATGAGGCCCTGAGTTCAAGCCCCAGAAATGCCCAAAAAGAAGATACATTGTAAGCACATATGTACATGTCACAGTGTATCCCCCTGCATCAACAGTGCCTAGCAACTCAATTTCTTTTAAATGTCTGCATAGCAATTCCATTATATATATATATATATTCAAAATTTAATAAGTCTCTTATTAATAGGCATTCAGAGACAGGTACCACTGGCTAACACCTATAATCTTAGCTACTTGGGAGGCTGAGATTGGGAGGATCACAGTTTGAGGCCAGCCCAAGCAATAGCTTGGAAATCCCATCTCCAAAAATAACCAGAACAAAAGGGACTGGAAGTGTGACTCAAGGGGTATAGCACCTGCTTTGCAAGCACAAAGCCCTGAGCTCAAACCCGAGTCACAAACACACACACACACACACACACACACACACACACACACACACACACACACACACAAAGCAATAGTATTATTTGAGGTTCTCATTATGTAAACAGCAAAATTGTGACTATTGCAGAGCACATCTACAAAAGAGAGGTAGAATTCCTACCTTGCCTCAGCTTGGTAGGAATTCTACCTCTCTTTATAAAGGGCAGGAAATTTCTTTTCCAGCCTTCCTTGCAGTCTGGTGCATGCAAGTTCAACCAACTGGATGTACCACAAGATTCCAACTGGCAGTGAGCAAGATGAGTAAGCAGACTCCATTTCTGGTGAAGGAAGTAGTGGAGACATCCCCTTTAGAGAGCCCCACAGGAAGTTTGAGTGTCGCTCCTGACTATCTAGCCAATACTGCAGCCTGACTCTGGCTCTCTTGGAGAATCTGCAAACTATATAATGCCTTTTAAATAGTTCCTTTAGATTTACACATTCTGGAGTAGATTTGGAATTAGAAAACTTTCCCCTGAAACAAAAATGAGTGTCTGTATCTTTGGGGTTTTTTTAATTTTTTTTGTCTTTATTTTTGAATATCTTTGCATATTTGTACAAACATAACTGTATGATGCAAATTTCTAACAACGAAAGTCAAATTTGTCTCCAAAGAGATTAATGATTTTACATTCCTATCAACATATATCGATTTTCCCACATTGTTGCTGTGTAATAAATCATCCCAAAGCTAAGTGGCTTAAAATAATTACCATTTATTTCTTATGATTCTACTGGGCAGAACAGAATTGGATTGGCTGGGCAGTTGCCTTTGCCTGGAGCAGTTTAGCTGGGGGTGGTGTCTACGACAGTCTCACTCTCAGGCCTCAACCCAGATGGCAGGGGTGGGATGACTGGGTCCTCTCTCCACATGGCCTCTCATCCTCCGGTAGCCTAGGTCAGGCCTATTCACTTAGTGGTTTCAGCACCAGGAGCAAGAGAGGGAAAATGCCAATGTGCAAATGCTTCTCAAGTCTCTGCTCCTTTCATGCAATATTAATGTCCCATTGGCCAAACCCAAATTCAACTTTTCAGTTCTTTTTTTCAGGTGAACCAGATAGAAGCAGGAAGCAGAGAGCAACTCTTTAGTTCCTGATGGAAAGGGCTGCTTTGCTGTGGCCACATTTTTAATCTACCAAAAGTTGGCCATGTAAGTATATTTTCCTTTTTATGATTTATGGAATTAATTAACCCGAGTTTCTTTTCTTTTTTTTTTTTTTAGTGTTGGGGATTGAACCCAGGGCTTCATACATGAAGCTGTAACACCTCTGAGCTACACCCCTAACTCCTTAAATTTTTTAATGGATGGGTTTAAGTTTAATAACCTTCTAGTCTTTTTTTTTTTTTGTAGTGCTGAGAATCAAACACATGCATGTATGTAGGCAAGCACTCAACCACTGAAATACATTCATAGCCCTTAAAAGATATTTCATAAGCACTTGCTATGTATTAAACATCAAAATGACATGGTTCCTGTCCTCACAACAGTCTATATTCTATAATTGCTCTTTTCTCTTTGGCTTTGGGTCTTGCAAGGACCCAGTACCAATCAAAGAATAATGGATCACTTACTATATACAAGGTAGACTGATGTGTCTTAAAAGTCGGGCATACATAAAGATGTGTGTTATTCTGGTGGTTGGGAAAAAAGTCACTTTTAGAACATTTAAACACATTATTTTCTATGGGTTGGAGGTGGTCATAAATATCTACCTGTGCTCCATGTAACAGCTCAGGGGCTCCACACACACCGTGACAGCACCAATGGTGAAGGAGGACTTGACATTTGAGTCTGGGTGAGTCTGCAGGGCCTGGACAACATCAATAACATCTGTATAGCTGAGGGGAAAAAAAGGAATGATTAGCTTACTGGTTGGTACTGCAGAATGGGGGAGAGAGAAATGGTGAGTGGCTGAGCAAGGAAGGGCAGAAGGGAGACCAAAAGGAGTTTGTGATGGGGCTCCTTATTGTCACCCTACTTTATGATTTTCGAGCCCCTGGAATCCACAAAGTGTTCTGCATTCCCAAGTTCTATTAGTCCTCATAACTGCAAGAGTGGGTAGAAGGGGGTGATCTAACCAATGTATAATATAACCTTAATTGGACTGTCACTATGAATCCCCCCTGTATAACAAATACATCTTAATAAAAAACTTATGTACATATAAAGAATTGAAAAGCTGCTCCACTCTGGAAGTAAAAGGAAACCTTCAGGTGACCTGGGGCTCTGAGGGTAAGACTCAGTATCCTTGGACCTGTTTTCTAATCATTAAGTTAGCAGATCCTGGCAGTGTCTACTTTCTTTAGTAGTTCTTACTTTTCCTTCCTACTTCATAAGCTCATCAGACTTGTTCAGGTCAGCAGACACAAGTCAAATACAACTCAAATTCCCATCTCTTGCCTAGAAATTTCTCCAGACTCCAGACTTACAGAACCAATTTGATATCTTCACTTAGAAGCTAATGTTTGTGGTCCAATCTCCCAAGATCTTGCTCTTCTTAGCAGAAAGGATGCTACTCTCTCAGATGTAAGGTCAAAAGATTTGTTTGGAATATTCTTTGATTCCATTTTTAGTTTGTCTTCAACATACAACTAAAAGAGATCACTGCTCACACACCTATCCTCATACTGGGTCCAAACTTCCAAACTGCTACAGTCTCTTGCCTATCAGCTGCCCCCATCTCACTTCTGTCCTTGCCTTTCTCCAATCTGTTCTCAATACCAAAGTCAGGGGGATATACTAAACCAACAGCCAGATCATGTCATTGGCTCTACTCAAAACCCTTTAGTAGCTTTCATCTCACTGTGAAAGCCAAAGATCTTATAATGGGCCAGATGGCACTTTATGATTTGATTCCCCCTCCTGCCCTGCCCCCCCTACCCCCCTCCACTGCCAGTTCCCCAGTGTAGGGAAGAATTTCATCAACTACTCTGTCCCTTCCCTTAATCCAATCACTTTGGCCTCCTGGCTCTTCCCTGAACATGCCAGGCATACTTCACCTTTGTATGCTCTGCCTGGAATGCTCTTTTCCTTTGATATCTGCATGTCTTACTCCCTTCCTTCCCTCTCTCTGCTCAAGTGGCATTTTATTATTGTTGTTGTAGTGCTAGAGATATTCAGAGTCTTGCACATGCTAGTTAAGTACTCTGCCACTGAGCTATGTCAAGTGGATCTTATGAGAGAGGCATCATTTGACTTCAAACACCCTCTGTATTATAGCAACCTGCTCTTTTGGGAATATCTGCTCCTTCCCTTCAATTTTTCTCCAAATCACTGGTCACTATCTTTTTTATTTTGTTATTTCTATTTTTTTTTTTTAACTTTATTTTCTTTTTCTGTTTTTTTTGTTTATTTGTTTTTGGGACTACTGGGGCTTAAACTCAGGGCCTCATGCTAACCAGGCAGGTGCTGTACCACTTAAGCCACTCTTACAACCCTGTTTCTGTTTTTTTTTTTTTTTGAGATAGGATCTCTCGAACTATTTGTTCTGGCTGGCTTTGAACCACAATCCTTCAGATCTTTGCCTCCTGAGTAGCTAGGATTACAGGTGTAAGCCATTAGTACCCAGCTTCTTTTTTGCATCGCTGTTCTTTCTCATTTATTCGTTTACTGTCTCTAAAATGTAAGGTGGTTGTTGACTGCTATAATGTCTGGTGCTTAAAGCAGCATAGATGAATGAACTGGACATTTGACCCCCAGCAGACCCTGGGATACTTCAAGAGAGACCTGCCCTCTTTACCTTGCAGAGGAGAACACTGTCCCGACTGACCCAGACTATCACCAAAAGATCTGTTCCTATGGAAGGAAGTCAAACCTGATGGGCAGCCTTATGAATCAGATGGGCCAGCATCTGCCTAGTTATATGGGGTTGTGGTGGTGGGGAGGCAGGGGTGGTGGTGGTGGCAGGGAGAGTTTGCTGAAGCTATTCCCTGAATTTCTACAAACAACTCATTTATAAAAAGGGCCTTGGCTTTATTCCAGATTATACCCCCATCCAGGCCTGGCCTCAGTCCTGCTGCCTAACCAGCAGAGCTTCAGTAGAGGTTAAGTCTTAGAGCACCCTCAGAGGGGCCTGGCTCCTGGAGTGCCTTCAGAACAAGCTTTCTGTTCACTGGCTTCACCTGTTGCCTGGGCATGTGTGCCTATGGCCATGTGAGGATCTTTCTACTGCAGTGCTTGGGTGGGCCTGGATGCTAGGACTGCTGCACACTTACAGGCCACCCAGCACACTTAGTAAGCAGGACTGATGCTTGCATACTCCCCTGAAGTACTTTGTGGGAATGTCAAATGGATTTAACTCTCATGGTTAAATGTACCAGCCTTATTCTTATGCATTAACTTTTCCCCTCTTCTAAAATAAGTGCTTTGAGGCATTTCTTTTCCAAGTTCAGTATAAGCTATAGAGACTCCTTAATCTTGAGGATTTCAGTCACTTTAATACAATAGGATTTCTCTTATAGAGGGAGGTTGGGAATCCATACTTTTTCAGAGCATTCCATTAATCTTCACTGATTTCAACAGAGAAGGTTAAGTGTGAAAAACTGGCCCCAGGTTCCTTGGTGAGGCCTGTGAATCTGGGCACTGCTCCAAGAGAGAAAGTACTCATTAAGGGAACCCTGCTGGAACCTCCTTCCCTACGCCATCAGCCCCTGTCCCACAATCCTCCTGGGAGTGGCTTCCAGACTAGAAAAGGAGCCCTTACCACAGAAGGAAACAGAAGGGAGATGAAGGCAGTCTGGTGTTCAAGCTGTCAGAGCCTGGCACCAGATCACTTTGGCTAACCTGACCCAACTGCATGGTGAAGGCAAAAACTTGGCTATTCATCTTGGCTTATTGGTGGTTAGTATTCTCTTTATTAAAAATGACAACACAACACAACAAAAGAAAAACCCAGCAGGACTTTAACTTTCCTTCCTCTGAAAGAAGAGACATTCTATTCAAGTATTCTCTGGGTTCTGTTTTATGTTTGCGAGTTAAGCTTACAATGTGACTGGGCACGTTTTACATTAATTCAATTTTTTGAGCTACTTTGTTTTTAATCTAGATAATTGTAAAGAATGACTTTACAACACTGCAGAGTATAAATAAGTACAGCCTTCAAATTCCTTAAAATTAACTTTTTAAAATTCAGACTTCCCCAGTTTTACTCATATTCTGTGTATTTGTATTTCATTCTATACAATTTTCTCCACAATTTTAGAATCTTTGTAGGTTCCTATATCTACCACCACAGTCAAGATGCTAAACCGTTTCAACACCATAAGGATCCCTTATCTTGTCCTTTTATAATCACTTCTACCTCCCTACCTTCCTCCCCAACCCCCAACTTTGGCAACCACTAATCTGATGTCTAAGATTTTTAAAAAACACATTTATTCAAGTTTTGAAACAAGGGCTCAAAAGTTCAACACCACCGTGTTGTCAAAGTCCAACACCACTGCCTCCACTGCACTAAGCTAAATGGAACAAGGCAACTCTGGGAACTAAAGAAAACTCTGCTCTAGGGTTGGTTTTTTGTTGTTTTTTTTTTTTTTGAGGGGGGGGAATGGTGAGACTAGGGTTTGAACTCAGGGGTTTGCATTTGGAAAGAGGGCACTCTGTTGCTTGAGACATACCTCCAGTCCATTTTGTTCTATTTATTTTGGAGATGGGGAATGTGTTGAAAATAAAAGCTACGTTCAAAGCTAAACACAGTGGTTGTACAACTTAATCCCAGCACTCTACAGGTTAAGGCTATGAGTCTTTTTTTTTTTTGGCAGTACTGGTGTTTGAACTTAGGGCCTCACACTTGCTAAGCAGGCACTCTACGATTTGAGCTACTCTTCCAGCAAGGCTATGAGTTTGAGGTCATCCTGGGCTATATAGTAATACCCTGTTTTAACCTCCAACACTACACCTAAACTAACCCCTCCAAAAAAAAGAAAGAAAATTTTCAATTTTAGAAGCTTCTGGGATTTTCCTTTACCAACAACCTTAATAATGGGCATGAAAGTCCAGCACCAAGCAGGTAAGACATTGCAACATGTTCCCTGTTAAACCTCTAGAAAATATGCCTAGTTGGTATGGACAGTGCCCTGGGGAAAAGTAATAACATTTAGCTGGTATTCATGCTTGATCCTTCAGGAAATCTATTGGGGTCCCTTGCATGCTAGGGCTGTGACTGAGCAAAGGCTGAGCCTGCACTATAAGAGTGGTTATTATACACTGTCACTGCAGACCAGAAACAGCCAGAACAGCTGACACTTTGCAGACCTGTAAAGTCAAAGGAGCCAACAATGCTTTGAAATGGAGGATGGAAATAATTGCAAGCTGCCAAATTCCCCTCTAGGTCCACACTCCCAGTGACTCTCAACTCTGGCAAAGACAGGAGGTGATGCAGTTGTGTTGACCGACCCATTCCTTGGACCAGTAAAAGTGATGGAAAACTTGAAGAAAATAAGTGGTTTCAAAGTCAGACTCTTTTTCTGTAGCTTCCATGACCTGAGCCCACAGTGGGATAAGAGGGCTGATGGAAGGGAAGCTGGAGATGGGATGTAAGAACAAGGACTGTCCATGCACGAAGACCCCAAGGGTACACAGTCCCACCTGCATTCTTTCTCAGGACCACCTTCCTGGCTCCCTCCAATTCTCATCATCACAGCCAGAAGTCCAAACAGGCCTTTGGATCCAGGCCCTCTCCTTATTGGAAACAACTAGCCTATTGTACACACTAATTATTATGAACACAAAAAATGTGGTACAGACAAAAGCACTTTGTGAGAATCACCAAAAGCATCTTTATTACTACCCATAACAATAATAGTGAAAAGCATAACCTGTGTTTTCCTGACCTAGCACATTCCATTCTGGGCCCAGGTGATGATGGACCGTGAGGGGATCCTCCCAGGAAAGTCTGAGAACAGGTCAAGGGAGTCTTCTTTAAGCCAGGGTCCCCTAGTGCACTGGTACACACACTGTCAAATCTTCCCTCTGGTGTTGCATGCTCACATGATCACGCTGGTTACTTTCGGGAGCTAGGGGGTCTTGGAGCACAGTTCAGCACTCCAACTGGACTATGTATGCTCCTCACTGAGAGTCCCAGGAAACTCTCTATCCTAAGAATAAAGGGGATGGAGAATAAGGGAGACTTCAAAGTATGGGGACCACCTCTGTAGTTCCATAGGAGGAATGAAACAGATGAGACTCCCCTTGTCTAGATGGTGAAGGAAGAGGCTTAGAGATAAAAATTATTATTTCAAGAATTATCAGAGAACTTTGACTAGATTCTCAAATTCCTCAACTCTAGGGATGTTATGGTGTTGGAGCCAAACTTGAAACTTGTGAATGAGCTACACTATTGGCCACAGTATGGGAACAGGATCCTTGCTAGGTCAAGGCCTCTCTGTGTAGCATAGAAACTGCTCAGGCACATGTGGTGTTTGTTGTGTGCCCCAGCTTTGCTATACATGAACTAACAATAATGGCAAGATCACCAACCCCACTTGATGGTCCCAAGATTTTCAATGCTCACCCTTGTAACACCACCAGCAACCTGGTCTTCTTGTGGATGTAGGCTGACTGGCGGGCAGAGAGGTTCTGTTGGGCCTCCAGAGCACTGGAAAGGTATTTCTGGAAGTGGGCAGCATGAAAACATTCAGAGCTGTCCATGATTTGACGGTACACCATCCACCTGGAAATGGCAACGGTAACCTCAGCACAGGACCAAACAATAATCTGGTCCTGTGGGCTTAGCCATAGATTCAAATGTGACCAAAACTCCTAAAGACCTAAAGACATTCTGCCCTTCTGCCCACTGACTCTGTACAAGAGAAAGCAATTCTGGCATAGCAAAAAAACAAAAACAAAAACAAAACAAGGCAGAGGGCACTGGCTATGGCTGGCAGTATCCTGAAACCACTCTCACTGGGGCTTTTGACAGGAAACCCCTTGCCACAGGGAAAAAGGAGAGCAAAGCATGTAACTAACAGGCTTCACTTGAGCCACTCTGCCAGCCCTATAACTAACAGGCTTCAGAAGTGAGACAAGACTCTTGACCATGCAATAAAATGGCTTCTGTGCAAGGATTGGAGGTGTGGCTCAAGTGATACAGAGCCTTGCAAGTGTGAAGACCTGAGTTCAAACCCCAGTATCATCACCAAAAAAAAAAAAAAAAGGCTTCAATCTGGTACTCAGTGAACCTTTTGCTAACAAAAAGGAGGCAAGGTAAACAATTCAGAATGTTTATAGAAACAAAAGCACTAAATATGCTTTTGTTAGCCATTAAGTACTTATTAAAAGAGGCTCAATGTTACCCTACATTTCTCCCAAAATGCACTTTCCATCTCCACAACCAACCCTAAACCCCCAACTCCCCATATGATTTCAGTCTTTTCAGTTTCTTTACAGCATCCTCCAGGATGTCTTATTTCAGAGTAAACTGACTAGATATTAAATGTCTGGCTCACTCAGCAAGGGTTGATTAGTAATCTGTCAGCCAGGTAAAGTGACAGGTAAATGATTTTCCCAATTTCACCTGAGCTAGCATGTTCCAGCTGTGCTTAGACTCAAAACACTCCTTCTGTGGTCATGGAAGGCTCACTACCTCCAGCTCCCATGTTCTTAAAACCACGATGGCCATGACTTTCCCTGCTGATCAGGCACACTTCCAGGCCTTTATAGTTACTTGTCCTGCTGCTACAATGTTCTCTGCTGGATATCACATGGTTTATTCCCTTATTTCTTCAGGTCTTTGCTCTAATGGCATCTTCTTATGAAGATCATCTCTCACCACTCAATTTTAAACTGGCATCCCACTCTCGGTCTGCATTTCCTATACCCTTTTCTGCTTTATTTTCTCCATAATATTTTTTCACTAGCTAATATGCTATGTCTTCCTTATTTGCTTAATTATTTGTTTTCCCAAAGCATAATGTAAGCTCCACAAGAACAAAGATTTTCTTGTCTATTTTGTTCACTGATGTACTCCCTGACACTCAGAGCAATGCCTAGCATACGGGAAGCACTCAGCATAGTGTGTTAAATGAAAGATGGATGGGAGACTACCATGCCAATCCCAGTTGCTCCAAAGACCAGTACACATCTAAGGTCTCTCTGTGCCTAGGCAGGCCCAAACATACAATCCCTTTCCCCAAAGCAAAGGCAGTGGCCATACTAACCTGCCATACTCCTTATGCAGGGTGACCAGAAAAGCACAGAGCTCACTAGCATGACAGCCTGGGAGGCCAGTCACAATGCTGATAATTACCTACATGAAAGAAAAGCCATGTGAGTCTGAAATTCAGTCGAGTGGCAGCACTGTGTAAAAGGTTAAGAGAACTGACTTTTGGAGCCTGGCTCTGTGGGTTTGACCCTCAGCACCACCACTCACTAGCTCTGTGACTTTGGGCCAAAGACCAAACCTACTTTATAGGGTAGTGTGAGGATTAACAGAGTTAACTTATGTAAAGTGCTTAGAACAGTGCCTGGCACAAAACAAATACCATATAAAATGTAGGTTTACTGTTCTAATTTTTGCAGAGCAGATAGTGAATGTATCAGTTAAAGTGCATGCATTAAATAGACTACCTGTTTGACAAACTTCTTAAGTGGACATTCAGGGATATCATAATTTATTTACAATAATAACACTTCTTAGGAAAATACTGGCCTGAAAGAAGGTCTGGGACAAAAATGCCCTGGGCTACACCAGTGTGGCAAACCTGGTGGAGGCAAGGACATGCACTGGGGATGATTCTTTCTGGCTACCCATGCCCTCTAAGCCACATGGCCTGGGCTGAGTGGAAACTCACAGGGCATGGGAAATACTGCTGATTCCCAAGGAGGAGAAGAGAAATCAGCAGCTGGACTGTCCTAACCTCATTACATGACCATACAAAAATACACCATGTCAGGTGGAAATCCCAATGCTATTTAGGAAATTCAGTCAGGCGCCAGTGGCTCACGCTTGTAATCCTCACTACTCAGGAGGCAGAGATCAGGAAGATCATGGTTTGAAGTTAGCCCAGGCAAGTAGTTTAAGAGACCCTATCTCAAAAAAACTCATCACAAGAAAGGACTGGTGGAGTGGATTATGTTGTAGGCCTTGAGTTCAAGCTCTAGTACCACCAAAAAAAAAAAAAAAAAAAAATTCAGAGGACTGGGAATGTAGGCCAATGGCAGAGTTCTTGTCTACTAGATGAGCAAGGCCCTGGGTTTGATTCTAAGCACCACCAATCAATCAATCAATTAATAAGAAGAAAATTCACTGAAAAGGGTCAAGCAGAGGACAAGAACCATGCAATGCTGGAGGATGTCTATGAAATGACAAAGCATGGCAAAATCCCCTCTAGGTACATGTTTTAGGCCCAGTCATAGATAACTTACACTAAAGCGAGGCCTGGAGGCACTCATCCTCCAGGCTGATCATATCAGCACAAAGATAGTTATGAATCCCTCTTCTTTTATGAGAACCCACAGCTCTCCTTCCTCCCCTCTAACCAGGGCCTCTTAACACTGTATCTCTTTTTGGGCTGGGCAGTACTCCATGTAACTGACATATTATTTATGCTCTTCCCAATTAGCTTTCCCCATCTTGCTTCTCATTCCTCAGTGACCAGGTCTTGGCACAGATGTGTACAGACAGACACCTTCTTACTTTAAGGCCAGTCCTGTAACACCTTTTTAGTAAAACATAACAAGTAGGCATTTTTAAGCTTTTTACATTCTTACCAAAGGGGGGAAAATAGCAATTTCAAGTGCTATTTTAGTGCTATTTTCATTTGTAGTTGAGTGTCTTCTAGATTTGCACAGAAATAAATGCCTTCTTTGAGTCTATTACAACATATGGCTCCCAAAGGAATGGCAGGAGGGGGTCAAGTGGAGGCAAGCATGGGATGGGAATGTATTAAAATCCACTATTGGGAGGACATTATTTATAAAGTATCACATTACCCTGGTGATTACAGCCAGGCCAGTGTAAATGGGCACCTTCCCCCTTATTAAGCACAATGTGTCCACTGCAAGGTCCTTGTCACAACCAGAAAGTTGACAGCATGAAAACACACAGAGTTTAAAAAACGTGAAGAACTAAGGGAAGGGCATGGTAAGATGCCAGGGTCTATCACTGTTATGGGGCCTGGCTTGACAGTCATTGTACAAAGCAGGTTTCATGTGTATCATTACATCAGCAATCAAAGAGGTGGAGAGTCTTATAAAAGGGACTCCATCTGAACTCCTTTTGTTAACTGACACAAAAGATACAAGGGCAGGCTTGCAGGATTATCCTCCTGTGAATTCCCAGCATATTTGGTGAGCTTCTCTACCTTGTTATTTTCTACTCTCCGAGTAGGGCTGATTTCAGCTTGCTGCAGCAGGACTGGAAGATGGGTCCGCATCACAGGCTCTCGGCTAATGCTGCTGACAGTGAAATGCTGAAGAAACCTGGAAAAACAAAAATGGTGCTATTATGTTACCATCACCAGCCTTGCCTGATGTGCCCACTCATGTAAGCAACCTCTTACTTAGTTGCTAAAAAATAAGGAATAAGTCTTAAGGATATTCTCTTTAGAGAATAAAATTATATATGATTCATCATTACTTTACAAGGATTCCTAAGAAGCTATCAAGAAAAAGGAATTTAGAAAGTACCAACACTGGCGTTTCTGATATTTCAAAGGCTAGAACATTAAACATCTAAAATCAGACACCCAGAGCTCACCACTCCAGCTCTGGAAGTTTGGCTGACAGCAGCTTTAGCGAACTCCACTTCTCCCCAGCAGGATGGCTCAGGGCACCAAAAAGTTTCTGTGCACTGGAGTGCCTAGAATATCAAAAGCTCACAGATTAGAATTCTACCTCCCAAGAGCACATGTACTTTACACAATTGCGTATGAGGCTTTCAAACCAGAGTCCTGTGACAGAGTCAATACTTCCAAAACAAGCATCTCCACTGACTTAAACAAAATATGGTGTCAATGCATGAAGACTGGCATGTCTGCATAGGAAGGTTGGTCTGAAAGCCCTTGACACTGATGCCAGTCTCTGATTCTCAGTGGATTTCATCTCTCTTGACTTCTATTTCTCAAGAGTACAGGCTACCTGCAAATTGGCAGCACTGAAACAACTGTTGGAACATTTCAGAAGCTAAGACCCCTGTGTTACATAATGCGAGTTGTCCTGCAGAGAGCGAACACCCACAAGACTTAGGGAATCAAGCACAAACACAGAAGGCAGTCACTTACAATTTCTTTTGTTCCACAGATAATCCATCTTCCTGGATCACTTTTAAAGAGAGCCCCAAGGTATCCTGCTGTTGCCAGGGGGAGAAGACCTAAACAAAACAGAATTTGAGCAATCTGAGCAAAGAACACTTTAAACCCAACAACAGGATATGGAATCCACATGGGGATTCGATGGTCGTTGAAAATCTAGACTGTCAGTACAGAGAAAAACCATTGCAACAAACAAGTTTGCTTCAAAAATAAGGACTGAAGCAATGCTGTTCTGTATTCTTCAGAGTCAGAAATGTCTTTCAGGGTTACTCTCCTTAGGGACTCTGTTCTTCCAGAGGTCAGGAGGCCTGGAGGAAGGTGTCAGGTAACAGTGTTCTGGCAGCAAGGTCATCCTGGGAACAGGGCCAGACAGCAGCAGTACAAGTAGCTCCCCCTAGAGGCATAGGGGGAAGAAGATTCTAAAAGGCTGTCTCTAGGTTCCCAGATTGAAAGGGCAAACACAAGCAGGTAGAAAGGCCCAGTAGGCAGTAAGAGGAAGCCACAGACTGGGCTCAGAAGCCACTCTGCAGCTGAAGTCAACTCTTGTTCTTCACATCTTACAAATCTTTCCCGAGAGAAAACTGTCCCCTCTCAAGTTGCTGCAGTCATACCATTCCAAGAATTTTGACCAATCATGAGGCCGATCATCAGTTTGACTTTGGCTACTGCTTTGACTCTAAGTGGGTCATATAATTCTTGGTAAGTTCCCTTCCTCGTGTAATCTGTGCCTATAGTGAGTACCTATAGTAAGCATCCTTCCAGGTGGGACCATTCATAAGGGCAGAGACTGTGACCAGTAAGGAAGGAGAGAAAGAGGTAGGGTAGAGAGCTCTAGTCCAGTAGGGAGAGTCCATAATTCATTAAAATAGCTAAAAGAGAAATAAATCTAATCAGGATTTACAGGGGACAAAGTAGATCTTTCTCAAAAGCTAAAAAGCATTTTTTTTTTTAAATTTTTGTTTGTTTTTTTGGCTAGAACTAGGGTTTGAACTCAGGGCTTCATGCTTACAAAGCAAGTGCTCTACCACTTGAGCCACACCTCCAGTCCATTTTGCTCTGTGAGATGGGGGTCTCACAAACTATTTGCCCAGGCTGGTCTTGAACTATGATCCTCCTGATCTCAGCCTTTCAGTAGCTAGCATTACAGATGTGAGCCACCAGCATGTAGCTTTTTCAAAATTTAAAAAATTTCTTTAGGCTTTGCACACCTCAATGGAAAAAGCATTTTAGAACCCAAGGGGATTATTAAAGCAGTCCCCCATCTCTTGCTCTAATTACCCACTGTTAGCTCTGAGACACTATCTTACCATTTAAATTTCTAAGAGAAAAAAAAAACATAAGTTATTTTACTGAATGACTGATGTTACCTCAGAGTAAAATGCTTGATATATTTTTGATTTGGGGAAAAGGGCAATCATCAGAAAATTGCTTGATCCATGGAACTGAACTGGGAGATGAGGAAGCAATGAGCTTCTGAAGTCTATGAAAAGTGCAGCCACTATACTGGTGGAATCCTAAATAGAAAAAGAAGAGCATTAGCAAGAGAAGTCATTTGAAGAATTCCAGCCCTCAGAACTAGTGTCAGAACAATAGGATCAACTTCATTGCAATTACTTTCACATTAAATGGTTTACTTGGGTCAATTATAGATGTACATTCTAATTCCCAGTTACAGGAGATGTGGGCAGTATAGGCATCTTTTTCCCAAATGGAAAACGTCATCTGAAAATTCCTTCTATGATATTAATCCCTTTTCAGATATAAGATTTGCAAATATTTTCTCCCATTCTGTGTTTTTTCCCACTCTTGAGAGTATCTTTTTTTTTTTTTTTCTTCCCCTGCAGTACTGGGGTTTGAATTCAGGGCCTCATGCTTGCTAGGCAGGCAGTCTACTGCTTGAGCCACTACACCAGTCCTTGAGAGTATCTTTTGATACATGGAAGCTTTTTATTTTTGTTTTAATATTTTTTTTCACAGAACCTTAATTTTTACTTTTTATTTTTGGTGGTACTGGGGTTTGAACTCAGGGCCTTATGCTTGTCCTAAGTTCAAGCTGCAGTACCGCAAAAAAAAAAAAAAAAAAAAAGTGGCAAAAGCTGGCATCCTTACCTTGTTCCTAACCTTAGAGGAAAAGGTTTTTACTTTGTTTTCATAAAGAACATTTATGCTGGGCTCCAGTGGCTCATACTTTTAATCCTAGCTACTATCCCTCTGAATACTATGTATGAATGTGCCATCTATTTCCTGCAAGGACCCTGTCTCACAGGGTGAGAGTGACAAACAGTGAACAGAGGAAAGGGAGAGATGGAGGGAGATAAGCTAAAAACAAACAATGTACTATGGAGTCAAATAAATTTATGCATATGCATAGGTATACATGCAATGAAGTTATATAAAATAATAAAAAAGAGAAGATTAAAAATAACCAAAGTAAAATGGACTGAAGGTGTGGTGCAAGCAGTACAGCACCTGCTTTGCAAGCATGAAGCACTGAGTTCAAACCCCAGTCCCACCATAAAAAAAAAATTTATCTTATCATCCAGTAATATCATTAAATAAAATTTTGAAAAAAATATTAAGATAGAGCAAAGAAGAAAAGTAAAAAAGAAATTAATCCAAAGTTCCACCACTTAAACCCAACTACAACTAACATTTTAGGTCTTTTCCTTCTAGTCTTTTCTTTTTCCTACTCATTCATTGACTTGCCTTTTTTCTTTTTGGTGATACTGGGGTTTGACTTCCAGTCCCTGCACTTACTAGGCAGGCACTCTACCACTTAAGCCAAGTCCCCAGGCATTTTGCTTTGGTTATTATAGGGTTTTGCATTTATGCCTGAGATGGCCTAGACCCGATTCTCCTATTTATGCTTCTGAAATAACTGGGATGACAGGCATGTATCACCATGCACAGCTTTCATTGGTTGAGATGGGGTCGCTAGAACTTTCTGCCCAGGCTGCCTTGAACCAAAATCTTCTTGATCTTTACCTTCTGAGTAGCTAGAAGCCACCATGCCCAGCCATAATTTTTTTTAACCACGGGAAATTATACTTATTTTTATAGTTCCATATCCTGTTTTTTTGTTTTGTTTTGTTTTGTTTAGGCAGTGCTGGGGAGTAAACACAGGGCTTCGAGGTTGCTAGGTAAGTGCGCTTCTACTTTAGCCATGTCTCCAGCCCCTGTACCATTTTTAAAATTGAATTTACCGTTCATATTTGTCATGTTGTCACGTACTACCTAACATTTCTAATGACTGCAGTCTATACCCTTCTCTGGCCACCCCATGGCTGGATGTTCACATTACCTACTCCCCTTAACTCTTTGTTAGTTTACTGTTACACATGGTAGCAGGAGGCTGTTTCTCATGTGTTTCCTCCTTCTGTCTGCTAGGTAGCCTTATGTCCTCTGAACACCCCTGACCAGGAACATCCATGTTAATAAAGACAGAGCTCTTTGTAGTAAAGAAATATTAAATCTATAGCCATACCAAACTGAACCTGCCCAATCTCAGAAAACAAATATTAATTCATTTGTTTTAATTACCAAAAATGTTTTTCTCTTTTTTTTTTTTTGGCTACACTGGGGATTGAACTCAGGGCCTCACACTTGCTAGTAGGCAGGCATTTTTACAACTTGAGAGCTACTTCACTAGTCACCCTACAACTTCTTAAATCATTTTAAGCTTAGAAAGTCTTTCTGCCCCTAGAGATTTAATAAAAATTCATTTTTATATTCTTTTTGCTTATAAAACTTAAAAATACTTTATTAATCTGTAATAAATTTATAAGTTTGACTTTTGGGGGATAAGAATGTATTTTACCCTCATCCTAGCACTATTTATTAAATTACTCATCCTTTCTTTCCTGATGTTGGAAGACTATTTTTTTACTTTTAATTTATTTACTTTTTTTTTTTTTTTCTCAGTGCTAGGGATCCAACCCAGGAACTTGAACATGCCAGGCAAGCACTCTATCGACAACCCTGTTTTTGTTTGTTTTGTTTTTGAAATAGGGGTTTCCATGTAGCCCTGGCTGGGCTGGAACTCACCATCCTCCTGCCTCTGCCCCCTGATGGCTGGGATTACAGGTATGTGTCACCACACCTGGCCTGATGTTGGAAGACTATTATCAAAGCTTTTATCTAACAGGGCCATCCAATCTGCCCAATTAGTCTGCCCACATTTTTAAACAGCCTTTAGATCAACAGGGTTATGTGGACGAAAGACTTGCTCACAAATTCATCTTCTGAGCCACCTGACCTGATCTCAGTCCTGATTCCCAAACAAGTTGGCTTTGAGGCTGAGCCAGGCCAAGTGGAAGGCATGCCCTCTGCTCCTATGTTTCGCTAAAACACAGGCTGTGCCCTGGTCAGTGAATACAGGCTGGGGGAAACTCCTCCTATCGGGAAGAGTAAGCATTGGTGTAGGCTGGTGAACTTAAGGGATGGTTCTGGGGTGGTACACTCATGGAACTAGAGGTTAAGCCTGAGTGTGTGAAGAAAGTGAAGCTGAGCCCTGATGTGAAAAGTTAGCCATTTCTCCCTTTTTGGTCCACTTATAATTCTTTGCCATGACTAAGGTTTAGTAGAGCCCTGCCAATGTCAAACAATGAAGCTTCTTTGCAGTTTTGAAATGGATGAGCCTTGTGTCCTTGGGATTGAGGTCATCTGTGAAGGGACATTGGAGTTCTTTGCAGGTTACTTTCCAGTTCTCTTTAGGATGAGTGAACTGGGCATATAGAGCTGCCAGCCCTTCTGACCCATAAGCCCTTTCTAGTTAAGCCCTGTTCTACTTACAGAACCGTAGAGCTTACAAGAGTCTTGAAAGTGGACAGGACTCTTTTCAATTTCCCTGCCTGCCTCAATGACCATCTGGTTCGTGACATACTGCCTCATTGGGGGTGTGTGTGTGTGTGTGTGTGTGTGTGTGTGTGTGTGTGAGTGTGTGTGTGTATGTGTGTGTGTGTGTGTGTGTGTGTGTAGACAGGAAGGGGATCAGAAGGGTATCTTTTAGACTACTAAAGCCATGGACTGGTAAAACACCTACCCCATCATAGAAGGAAACTGAATTCATGTGATCCTTAGAAATGATGATACTTCCATGATGACGGTGAGAAAATAGAAGGCCACTAGAGAAGAAATGCACATTCCCTGGAAGGAAAAGACAGCTGGTCAAAGCTGGTGGGCGAGGGGTAGGGGCACATTCCAATATCCTTGTTAGTACCAGGGCATACCAGAGAGGTAACTAGAGACTAGTATCAGTTGAGCCTACATTATGCAATTTGTATGCTGAGCCCTGTCCCCTGGGGAAGACAAAGTAACCCTGCAGAGCCTTGCAGAGAGAAATAGAGCCATGGATACAGTCTGTGCATAAGAATTTGAAAAACCAACAAGTGTACAAACTATCATTTGATGTGGAGGATCACAATTCACATTCTCTTATAGGTGTCTTCCAAGGAAATATGCTAAAAAAGCATTTGGGTATGGGTGGTCCATTGCTAAGTTCCCAGAATTTCCTTCCACTGATTTTGGCAAAAACTGGCTCATTCCTAAAGAGATCACATTCCTTACTTAGGTCCCAAGAAGAAACACTAGGGTCTCAGTTGAAAGTGCTTCAGCTGGATATGTGCCCAAAAAAGGGACATTTGAGTTAGGCACTAAGTAGGTTCTACAGACACTGGGACCTTAGTGTTCTGCAGTTCACAAAAGAAAGATATGTGCCAGGTGGATGCAGAATGTGGGATCCTTAGCACAAGGATTCAGGTCTAAGGAGGGCTGCTACTTCCCAGGTAGACAGTCACACAGAGTAGTTCAGTCAAGCCCTTAGGGAGAAAAGGTGGATAACTAAGAAATATCCCCAAAACAGATAACACAACAAAGTAGATAACTAAGAAACATACCCAAAACAGGTAACACAACAAAATGGATAACTAAGAAACATACCCAAAACAGAAAACACAGAAAAGATGAATAACTAAGATGACAAAGATTAAGTAAGGCTGGGCCTGGGCTTGCTCTGGAGCCTCAAAGGAAACATCCAGAGCACAGGATTATTTGTTTCTTTTGCAGCCTTTGTTTATCACTTTTCATTCATAGAACAGAGATAACAGCAGTTCCTGAAGCTCAAGACACAGACTTGAGAGTACGATGACTAACATCTTATTTCTAAGGCAAACAACTAGAGACAAAGAGGAACTGACTCCTAGAGCTGTGGTTCTATAAAGGCAGCCTCAAAGTTCTGGAGGCTGCAATGACAAGAAGAGCAAAGGCCTTTTGAGGGTTGGTTCTATAAAGACTGCGAATTCTGAAGGCTTCCTGATTAGGTGGGGTTTCAGAAGGAAGAGAAGGGCTAATTAGTGTGTGTTAATAGGGGTGAGGTAGTTTTTGGGTACAAGTGAAAGGAATGAACTAGATGTTAAGTCAGAGAGCAAGATGACCTTACTATCTGGGGCAGCAGCAGCAGTGGCCAGCCAGCCCAGTTCAAGGCATCCAGGTTCAAGCCCTGTAAGCCTTCCATCTTCCAACAAGGAAAGTCTGGTTTTCCCTGTATACTGCCTTGTTCTCCTCACTGCTGCTCACAGGCCAGTATCCTCCCCTGGAGTCAGCTCCCTTAGAGAGTCAAGCTCCATACTCCCTTTACTGTCTACATCTGCTGTTCTAATCATGCCAAGTTATTTCAAATAGATTCTGACTGTGTGTACAGTCTTCCTTCCAGGAGCAGTGCTCCCATTGCTTCTGAGACATCAGGGGACAAGTCGAGGCCCCACAAGCCCCACTCCTCCTCAAGGCCAACTCCACAGCAGTGAGGCTGTACCCACAATACCTCACATTCTGCAATCTTTAGCCCCAGAACCCACTCTGACTCCAGCATCCCATCCTTCTAGCTACCTCTCTCCGAATACTCCATCATGTCATGTCACTGAGCCTTCAGAGTCATTAGTCCTCCCATTTTCCTCTAGTGCTCAGAAATTTCTGACATTTCTCTCATCTGCAACAAGGTCAGAACCCCTGGGGACAGGAGGTACCATTAATCTCTACTTTGTCAAGGGAATCTCTATTTTGTGATAGGAACAGATTTCATTCAGAATTTCCTAAGCACCAGGATTGTCACATAGGTAGAGTTTTCTGTCTTTGCAACAGTTACTCTTATGGGACTGATGAAGAAACTCAAACTTAGTAGGATTTCCCCAAAAGTCACAGAATTACTTGGTGGTGGAGTCAAGTATAGAACATTGGTTTATGTGACATCAAAGGCACAGTACCACATTGGACCCTGCCAGTTCTCTTGACCTTTTTCTTTCAAATTTCCTCTGTCCAGAGCCTCACATGGCTAATTGATGAACTGCCTCTTCAGCCTCAACAGGCCACAACACTGCTCAGTGGCTCTTCTATTATAATCTCTAGCTCCTTTCACCAACTATACCCAGACCGCAATCACCTATGATCTTCAACAATCTTTTTTTTTTTCCACAGTACAGGGTTTTGAACTCATGGTCTCATGCTTGATAGGCAGGCCCTCTACCACTTGAGCCACTCTGCCAGCCCCCTTCAACAATCTTCTAAAGCTACAGCCTCATCAATTCTTGCCACAGATGACTCCACCTATTGTTTCTAAAGAAAAGAGGACTCCCTAGGTGTCATTGCTCCCCTACTACTACCTAGTAGCTGTATCCTTCCATGTCCCAGGCTTCCCCTCTACATGTGGCTCAGAAACAAGTCTAGTGTCACTCAAGGGCCTCCTGGACAAACCTCAAAAAACAAAAACAGATATTGGGGGACAGAGATGCAGCCCAGTGGTAGAAAGCATTCCACCTCCTCACTGGGAAGACAGAAAACGGGTATATGAGGAGGTCATTTCTAGCAATTCCTCTCCCTCTAGATGCTGAAGCCTAAGAACAAATCAGAAGGGATAGAGGTATGGATTAAGTGGTAAATCACTTATCTATTAAGCATGAGGCCCTGAGTTCAAACCCTAGTAACTAACACACACACACACACACACACACACAACCAACCACACACATCTAATAGCAAACAAATAATCCCTGGGGGAGGGGTGGGAAGGAGCCAGAAATTCAGCAGACAATGCTGGAAAAGCACTCATTGGGGGCATGACCTAGGGCAGGGTGTCAGTAAATAGAACTTGATTTTAGTACTGCAATGTGATTGCAGTACTCTGTGAGCAGTAACTCTGTCATTAACTTCAGAGCACATATGAGATAAATGAAGTGAGTCATCAGGTGGACCAGTGCCAGTGCCCTGGTCTCTGAGATCCTAATCCACAGAAGTGATAACAATTCTGGTATCTGCTCTGGATTCTTGACTATCAGACTGTAGTTTAAAGGGATGTGCTTTTGCAGGGCTTATGTAGAGTCTGGGCTAATCAACTTTTGAAGTCATCACTCTGGCTTCTTATCTTATCCTTGGTGTCTTTAGTGGATGAGTGCTGTCCTTTCTGTTCCAGTCTGTAAGCTGGAAAACCCAGGTTAAGAGGAAGTTTCCCATCAAAACTCATGCAGCAGGGGACTGCAGCATGGTTCTGTCTTTGATTGACCTTTGCACCCCAGGAAGTCCAACCGGAGAAACAAATCCCTTAGGGCAAAACATTACACCAATGAAGAATTTGGCTTTTTCTCTTTCAGACAACTAACTGTACAAATAAATCTTCCAATTGTACAACTAGTGTGGAGAAGGGAACATTTGTCACTGCTGGGGAAATTAATGCAATGGTTGGGTAACTTCCATTCTGTGTCAGTGAGAGGATATAAACAGTACACATATTTAAAAGAAAAAGAACAAAGCCACACCACCAAAACCCAGATGCCTATGTACTCACCACCTAACCTAAAAAAAATCATTCTTTACTAGTACTTTTGAAGCCCACTGCATGTTGTTCCTCAGTGACAGCCCTTCCTTTCCACCCAGAGGGAACCAACATCCTCAATCTGGTATTTTCACCATACTTGAATACATCCCAAAACTAGGTATTACTTCACCTTGTCATAGAGCTAGAAAGCTAATCGTGTGTTCTTCTGTGACTTGCTATCTCTCTTAACATTCTGTTTCTGAGAGCCATTCATGTTGTATGTAACGTGCAGCTGTAAAATTCACTCATGATCAATGGTATAGAGAACTTTCTCTTTGTTGCGGTACTAGTCCTTGAACTCAGGGCCTACACCTTGAGCCACTCCACCAGCCTTTTTTTGTGATGGGTTTTTTTCAAGATAGGGTCTCGAGAACTATTCCCCAGGCTGGCTTTGAACCATGATCCTCCTAATCTCTGCCTCCTGAGTAGCTATGATTATAGGCGTGAGCCACTGGCACCCCACGAGAACTTTCTTTTTTAAAGTGTCCCACAACAGCTTCATGTGGATATAACAAACTTGAGAAGGTGAGGATGAAGACAGCAGATAGCTGCTGGGCCTGCCCATCACACAGATGAAAGTAGCTTGGTCCCCAAAATATGCAGATGTGTTCACTGCCCCATCTCTGCATCTCTGGTCCTCATTGCTGGTCAATCTCTGCCCGGTGGAAAAAAACACTCTGGAATCTAAATCACTACAAGGAAAAATAAGGAGCCAAGTATCAACCATTCACTGAGGCCTATAGGAAATAGTAAAACCCATGCATATATGGTCAATTGATTTTTAACAAAAGTACAAAGACAACTCAAAGTAGA
Organism: Castor canadensis; assembly: GCF_047511655.1. Lineage (NCBI taxonomy): Eukaryota > Metazoa > Chordata > Mammalia > Rodentia > Castoridae > Castor > Castor canadensis. The sequence continues at coordinate 152,992,478 of NC_133390.1, read as the reverse complement.
AAGGAGAGTCTTTTCAACAAATGGTGCTGCAAAACTGGATTCATATGTAAAGTAATGAACATTAACATACACCTCACACTGGAAATTCTGCCCATTCCCACTAGCCACAGTGGAAAACCTCATTACTTCACAGGGACATGGGGTATTCAGAAGGATTCTGCCTCAGTAGTGGGGCAAAATTAGACCAAAAGGAAGTGCTGGCTCTGCTCCTGCCCAATGAAGTTTAAAAGTCAGATGAGAGGAATGGAAGAAAAAAGATACTAAGACAGTTACTGATCCAGGGATGTACTCAGGTGGTAGAACGCCTGCCTAGCTTGAACAAGGCCCTGGGTTCCATTCCCAGTACTGCAAAAGAAAAAAAAAAAAAAAGGAAATAATCGATAAACATAAAATAAATTGAACTAGTGGTTAAAAATCTTCCCTAATGAACTGTGGGTATAGCTCAGTGATAGAACACTTGCATGAAGTCATGGGACTAATCTCCAGCACCTCAAAAAATAAATAAATAGGCTAGGCATGGTGGCTCACACCTATAATCCCAACTATGTGGGAGGTAGAGATTAGGAGGATTATGGTTGGAGGTCAGCCTAGGCAAAAAAAGTTAGCGAGACCCCATTTCAAACAATAAACTGGGAGTGGTGGCCTATACTTGTGGTCCGGCTACATGCAAGTCTGTGGGTAGGTGATCAAAATCCAGGCCTGCCTGGGCAAAAATATGAGACTCTATTAAAAAAAAAACTAAAGCAAAAAGGGCTGCAGGAGTGGCTTGAGTGGTAAAACACTTGCCTAGCAAGTATGAGGCCCTGAGTTCAAACCTCAGTACCACCAAAAAAAGAGTAAAAATGATAGCTTATTTTCATACAAACCAATACTATGGAGTCATGAAAGTGAATGAGCTATATGGCAACATACAACTGTCAAGAAAATGTGAAAGTTGTCAGAATCAAAATGGGATTGCTTCTATCAACCCTTCTCCCCAAAAATGAATAAAACTGGGAGGTTATAAAGGGTTCCTACACATGATTGCCAGATGCTAACTTTCACAAAAGACTGCCAGAACCATGAGCTTGCAAGGAGGCCACTGCAACCTTACATAAAAAGGACATAAAAGGACATCTGCCCAGCAACTGTGTGTTCACAAACAGACTGACACCACTCTTGCTATTAATCATTGTGGCCAAAGATTGTTTCAAAATAGCTAATGTAATCCTCCCCATTTTTGTCTTTAAAATGGCCGCTGTCTTGGCCTCTTTGAATCTGCTCATAGTTTACTATGGCTCTGCTATTCCTATTGCAATGCTCTGCTATTCCCATACAAATACCACACAATCTTAATGAATCCTAGGAACGCAATACTGAACAAAAAAACAAGCCCCAGGAGAACCCACAGTGTTGGTTCTATTTGGATTAAGTTAAAAAACAGGACACTGTTTAGGGGTATGGGTGTATGTGGAAAAACTAAAGCAAGTTCTTAAGTATTAGGTACTAAGGCAGCCTCCCTGGCCTTACTCAGCAGGGTGGGAAGACAAGGGCACCTGAAGGACGTGAATGAATGGGAAGCTGAATAACAGTTAAGTCTCGTGATAGCAGAAGCCACTGGCTGGGGAAGATTAAAGTTTCCAGAGCTGGACACATTTCAAGGTGAAGAAAGCACTATTTTTTACTCTGAAGGGGAAAATCAGAAGACCTGGGGAAGAAGGGGAATATCATCCAGATCTGGAATATTCTGCAGATGCTGTGGTTAACTTGCGCTACAACCTCAGGTCAGTTTTCACCTTGGATGTGAAGATCAATCAAGACAATGCTTGCTGAGAAGAGATGGGAACACATCAATTTCAAACTCATCATCATTTCAACTAAAAGGAGATTTATCAAGATACTCATGACACCTGAACTTCAGGACCTTCACCTGCTCAAGCCCCCTTTTGAAGCCTAAGAAAAGCCCTAACCATTTTGTAGTATTTTTCCTTTATGAGAGCCCCTAAATGGAATAAACTTCAAGTCCCATAAAACCCAGAAAAGTCCTTGACCTGAACCCTGAAGCAGAAAATTGCTTAACACACACACACACACACACACACACACACACACACACACACACACACGGAAGAAGAAAAAGAAAATCACTGGTTGTGTCCTTTAGTTTGACAGTGCACAACCACCTGTGTGTTATGCCTACAACCAGCTTTCAAAACACTATGAAAGGGGGAGTGGAGGAAGTGAATTTGACCAAAGTAAATTATATGCATGTATGGAAATATCACAATTAAATCCCTTTGCAAAATTAATATATACCAATAAAAAATTAAAATAAAAAACAAAGGAGAAGAAAAACACACTGTTGCTCCAAGACTGGAAACACTGTCATATCTGCATGACTTCCATGAATATTCCTAACTCCCTGCTCTTCTGCACCAGGATCTGGAGAAGCAGAAATGAAGGGCAAGTGCATGACAACAGATGCTACTATCACCCCAGCATTTTGTGGACTGAAAATCAGAATTCCTTCTGCTTTGTCTTCTATGTGAATGGAGGAGCTGAACCAGTGATTTGAAAACAGGGAGAAGAATTTGCCACAAGTTAGAATTATTTCTCATAAGAAGAACAAATCATCCAGAAAGAGGATTTGCTTAGTGGAAGTTGAAGAATTTGTGAAGTCAGAACTCTTCGTCCACACAAGGGTAAGTTCAACATGGGAAAGAACAGAACTTACATGAAAGTGTTACTAGACTCGGTAGTAGAGGGCTTACCTATCATATATGAGGCTATGGATTGGATACTCAGGAAAACACACACACACACACAAATGCGCACACACACGCACCCCTCCCCACCTCCACAGACCGGAGGAAAGGAACACAGAATGAATCCCCATGAAATTCATATAAGACCAACAAGGTTATTGAGAATTTTCTATCAGCAGAAACACTGCTAGCTTGGAGAGAGAAAACAAAAAGGAGGCTACCGAACTCCTAGAATTCTACTGGCAAAAACCAGACTGATAAAACTACTAAGCTATAAACAAGGTGCTCTTTTTTGCTGTAAAAGGAAGGGTAACAGAGGTGAGACCATAAGCACAGAGAGCACAGTCATGAGCCCAAGAGTTGAAACCAAGAACTGAGAGACTGGAACAAAGAGCCAAAGGGGGCAGAGTGAGTGACATGGAGAATTATTTCCAGGCCAAGAGTCCTAATCAAGGAATTATTTTCTTTCATGGAAAGGGAAGGTGACTCAAGAGGGCTGAACCAAGAGCCCAGGAGGCAAAAACAGGAACTCAGAGCTGGCAGAACCAAGAGCCCAGGAGTGTACATCTGATAATCACAGGAGATAATTATCAGGGCTTGACCCTAATCAAGCTCAGCTGGATTTCAAAGCTGTCTTAAGAAGATGGCTCCTTTTCTCCTTCTATTTTTCCCCTCTTTGAACCTGAAGCTCTGTTATACTATGCTAGTCCCACCTTGAGAGAGCTGGGGGCTGGTAACTTATCTCTTTGGTTTCACAAGTACAGAGACAGGGAGAAGTTTGTTTAGGAGCTGTACTTGACAGATTACACACCTGAGCTTTGTGTACATGGGGTTTAAATGATCTTAATGATGGGATTTGGCATATTTTGAGCCCATAAGATATAGTACTTTGAATGGTTGCCATAATGGGATGAGACCTTTGGGACTAGGTAACTGTATTTTGTATAAGGGAAAAAAGATGTGAATCACAGGGGCCAGAATGCAGACTGGTATGAGATTCAACACAAGTGAGGTTCTTGGTTGTTGAGATGGAGAGGGTCCCAGGACAAAGACTTCTAGAAGGAACTGAGAATAGTTCTCAGATGACAGCCTGCAAGAAAACGAAGGCCTCAGTCCTACAAGCACAGGGAATCAGCAGACCAACAACCTGGATAAACCTGGGAGCAGATTCTTCCCCAAAACCTTGAGATACAAGTCTCACTTGGCTGATCCCTGACTTTGGCTTCATGAGACCTGGATCCAGACAAGTCTGCCTGGACTTCTGATCTGCAGAACTATGAGATGTTAAGTAGGTATTGTTTTAAGCTACAAATGAGTGGTAATTTGTTATACAGCAGTAGAACACTAATCCAGATTTTGTTCAGGTCTACAGATTCTATTTCTAGAAATGTTGCTCTAGCCCATTCTGAGAATAAACCTCAGACACCAACAAGAGGGCCAGGTACAATTCTGGGACCAGCCCTTGTACTTGTAAAAGATAACAAGTTTCCTCATCTACAAAGTGGGTGGATCAAAAGAGAAAAACTGTAAGAAAATACTTCTACACCAACAAGTCTTTTCAAAGAGCAGATATATTATTAATCACAACATCCATACTAGTACCTGCAAAGGGGGACCCAGACACAGTCAAGAACAGCTATTTACCTTCCTCAGGCCAGGGCTGTAGATTACTGGAATAAAGATATGTTCCTTCTCCTCCTGTTAGAAAAGTGCCCAGGAAACACTCGTCCCCCTTTAGAAATAAGATTAACAACAAAAAAAGCAAAAAACAGGCAATGAATACATAATCAAAAGTCCTGCCTTATTCTGTCTGTCTAAAAAGCTGAGTCAGAATCAGATATGCCCAACTTAATCCATGGCCTTTGGCATTGCCTGGCTCTTTGGCATCTTACTGGCATCCCTGAATTGTACTGAGAAAATGAATGTCAAGGTCCTCTCTGAGTCTCGTTACCAGAGCCTGTGATACTTGTTCATGTCCCAGTGGATTTATTTTTTTCTGTAAAAATGGAGTCAGCTTCCCCTTGACCTAAACCCTTGACATCTCATCTCAACATCTAGGCCAATATGGGATCTGCTTTTAATAGTACTGGGAGAACTTCAAAAACTCTGAAAGGTCTAAATGGCAGAAGGAATTCCTTTAATTTTGTCTCCCAAAAGTGGTTCTTTCTAAAGGCTTGCTGGGAAGGGAATATGCAAATAGGAATTGAAGACAAAGAAGTACAGATCCCTTAGTTCAACAGTAAGATGAAATCTTTGAAACTATCTTTATGAATTGCTTATACTTTGAGAATATTAATAATAGGAACAAGAAGGTTGCTTACCTTCACTGCTTGTTGGGCTTTCTCAGACAATTTTACTTCATTATCTTCTACCTATGTCCAAAAGAAATGCAGATTTTCAGTTTACTACTTCAAATATTTCTAAAACTGACTGAAAAGTCCCTCCACCATTTCCAGTGTTCTCGGGCTCTGACACCCTGACAGAGATGGCTACTGGTCATCAGGGCTCAGAGCCCTAGAATACAATCAGCTTGCTCCTGATTGAACTCAGGTTCAATCAATGAGCCAATGATACATGGAGAAGATGTATTAATGTCCATTTACATATCACTTCAGAAAAAAATAATTGTTTAAAGATGAAGGAATGAGAGCACACTAAAATATTTTTCAGAGTGTTCTCATTTAAATATGTTCATGTCAGAGGATGACTTTTTGTTTTCCCTATCCACATCAGTACTATAGAAACAGAATATGAGCAGATTCTAAATAAACTTTTAAATAGACTTTTAGATATCAAACTCGCTTCTATCATACTTTTTATGTCTCAAGTCATCAGAGTGACAGAGCAAGACCCACTGAGGAAAATGAGACTTTTCTACATGTAGAGAGATATTGTGAAAAAATCAGCAGCAACCATTCTAACTAAAGAAGGGAGCCACAGGATCCAATTCTCAAGATCTGTGTGACCTCAGACAGACAAACTGCCACTGGGAGTCTTGGAATGTATTTCTGATTATTATCAACTTCTAAACCTCGGCATTTTCATTTGTAATATGAGGGTGTTCATTTCTTCCTTGCCCAATTAACAGATCACTTAGCTTCTTAATTTAAAAAAAAATTCTAAGACTATGAGAAAGTTAAAGAAATGTGATTCATTCACATAAAGAAAAAGGCTGAGATAAAACTTTCATTCCTGAACAGCAGGCTCCTCCTCAAATGTCCTCCCCACATTCTCCATGTTGGAGTCCACTTTCACCCATGGATGATACTGACCAGCCAGGAGCAGAATCTGGGTATAGTAGCTGTCAGGACTATGTAGCTGGTCTCTGTGGTAACAGTGCCATCTGTTGGAAGACCACAGATACACCAGTTATTCTCAACCACCACAGTCCACCTCATAAACCTACCCAGACAGCAAGCGCCCTTCCCCTTCTCAGGAGTTAGTATAATCTGGTGCCCTCAGAAAATGGAACTTCCTCATCTGGGGACAGGGAGACTAGTAAGCAGATGGAAGGTTTCCCCATGTGATTTATCTGAGTATTTTTCAGGCCAAAACAAACCCATATTTAAATGAAGACTCCTACAAATTAGTCCTTTTCACCTTTACTGTGTTTATGTGTGTGTGTGTGTGTGTGTGTGGGGGGTGATACTGGAGATTAAACCCAGAGCCTCTGCAAGCACTCAACCACTTAAAACTACTGCCCCAGCCTTTTTTTTTTTTTTTTTTTTTTTTTGGTGGTACTGGGGTTTGAACTCAGGGCCTCACACATGCTAGGCAGGTGCTCTACCACTTGAGCCACTCTGCCAGCAAAAGTCCCAAAATCACTTTTGTTGTTTTTTTTTTTGGTGGGACGGGGGTTTGAACTCAGGGCTTCACACTTGCAAAGCAGGTGCTCTACCACTTGAGCTACATCTCCACTCCTCATTTTGTTTTTTATGTTTTCGAGATAGGGTCTCACTAACTTTTCGTGGTCTATCTACCTCCACCTCCTAAGTAGCTGGGAATACTACTTATACTTTTAATTTTTTACCAAGGTAGTACAGATACTAAAACCAAACACCATTATCAAGATCACCCTCTCAGCACTGGATATTATCATCCTTTAAAATTTTTTGGCAACATAATGGCAAAAAAAAGGTTTCAAATTTTTGTTCCAAATTGTTTCATCTTGATTACTATTGAGGCTGAATATCTTTATCCATATAAATATCCCCCTCCTTAATTTTTGTTTTCTATTTCTGTGAACAGCATGGTCATATTTTTTTGTTCATTTTATTATTGGATATCATATATTTTTCTTATTAATGCGTAAGAGCTCTTCATTAACAAGAATATAAACCACTTGCTTATTGTTAAGTGTTCTAATATTTTCATCAATTTATGCAGGGTTTTTTTTTTGCCTTAGTTTATGGTTTATTTTGTCAAAAAAAAAAAAAGTTTCAAGGTTTGCTTCCCAAAGATCACATGTACTTACCTTTTTCTTTAACCAAGATCTGAGATGTCAAAAATGATTCTGAGAAGACCACAGATCCCAAGCACCCTCTTCCTCCCAGCAAGTCAGGAATGTCACAGACAGTCATACAAGCCTGTATCAAGTGAGAAACTAGAGTCAGACCAGTCATCTGTCAAATACCCTCAGGGAGAGATTCTTAGGAAACAGACCACAAAATTCTGTTTAAAACACATGGCAAAAGAATACTGAAGGTCATGAGTTTCTAAGGAAAACTGAAGCTATCCAGAAACATACCTCTGAACTGGAGATGACTTCAGGATCATCCAGGCTTCCCTGCAATTGCTCCTTGATCAGAGACACACTTAGGCTACAAGGATAGTATCTTTATGTTCCTATAAATTCTCTCAAATTCTTATCCCTCTAAGAGGCAACACAGCCTTCATTCTTAACTATGACTGGCTCCCAGCCTTCATTCTTAACTATGACTGGCTCCCAGCCTGTCAGAATTGGAGGTGTTTCCTCTAAGCTCTGTACACTTATAAACTTTATACCCCTACATTATCATACTCTCACCAATTCCTTGTTTGATTTAGGCTTCAGTTCTGAACAAAACTAGAAAGGTAGTCATTTATTTGGCACACAAGTATTCATGGATATATCTGTGTACATGTCAGGCCCTGCAAATGCTCCTTCTAGTCCCCCTTTACTCATGGTTTCACTTACTGTAGTTTCAGTTACTTTTGGTCAACTGTGGCCCAAAAATATTAAATGGGTAATTCCAGAAATAATGCATGAGTTTTAAGTTGTATGCCATTCTGAATATGAGATGAAATCTCACACTCCCATTCTATCTTGCCTGGAACATGAATCATCCCTTTGTCCAGCATATCCGTACTATTAATCGCTTAGTAGCCATTAGGTTATCAGATTGACTGTCATGGTATCACAGTGTTTGCATTCAAATAATTATTTTGTTTTTGAGATAGGGTTTTGATAAAATTGCCTGAGCTGGCCTCATACTTGAAATCCTCCTGCCTCCACCTCCCAAGTAGCTGGGATTACAGGTGTAGTAGCACATGCTGTAGAAACTCTTATTTTACTTAATAATGGTCCCAAAACACAAGAGTAGTGATGCTGGTAACTTTATTACAGTGTATTATGTAAATACTCTATTTTATTATTATTATTGTTAATCTCACTGTGCCTAATCTATAAACTAAACTTTATCATACATTTGTAAATACAGGAAAAAATATAGTATATTTAGGATTCTATACTAGCTGCAGTTTTGGGCATTCACTGGAGGTTCTGGAATGTATCCCCTGTTGATAAGGGGGGACAACTTTACCAAGAAAGCTATTCAAGTTTTTATAGCCAAGACAAATAAAAAATAGAGGCTTTAGTGGCTTGGAAACAAAATTAGAACTCAGAGACAGTTCCTGAATGGCTGGTAAGAAAACCCTAACTTATTATTTAAAAACTAGTGAAAATGGAATAATTTAATAATAAATAATTCTAGATACAGAAGCTGGGCAAGGAGGTACACATCTATAGTCCCAGTTACCCAGGAGTTTGAGGCAGGAAGATCACTTCAGTCCAGGAGTTTAAGAACAGCCTGGGCAATATATCAAGACTCCACCTAAAAAACCTGAAAGACAAACAAAAGAAACATGGAACTTCCCAACACTTGTTGGAAGTGTGTCATCTAGAGCCAGAGTATGACTGTGAAGATCTGGTGAGGAACATGGGATATGAAGTTCAATGAGCCCTCTCAGGTCTGCCCCTCCCTAGTTTGAGCACTGCTAAATGGCGGGTTCAGAGCTTTTGAAGCTAAGCCCATTTTTACACATTCTTGCCTTAGCCTGGGACCCTCATTCCACTCCTCAAGACAGAAGAAAAAAACCTGGGGCTCTTGAAGGAATTGCTAGATCCTCAAATAAAAAAATAAAGAAGACAGAAAAAAAATAAAATAATAAGAAAAAAACACAGCTAGAGCCAAAGGCCTTTATCTGCTAACCTGCCATGATAATAGGATAGACACAAAAGTGACAATTAGGCTTCTATGTTTCAATTAATTTTCCAATTAAGCTTGACAACTGGAAGGTTTATCTAAATCTTCACATGGTATTTTGACCATATGAAGACAAACCTTTCTGGGCTATGTGGTCCCTGGTAAATGACAATGAGAATCTTTTGGTTCCCAGATGAATCAAGGATATAGATCCTGTGGGTTCCTGATCCTTCACATTCATATTTAGCCAATGGTGTTAAGGAAGAGGTCAGAGAAGAAAGCAAAGAATATATACAACATTTGTTGGATAATTGCCATGTACTTCCCAACATGTGGCATGGGAAAAGAAAAAAATATAACAGGGCGACTGTCTTTACAAAACGTATCATAATTGAAAAGAGCTTACAGAAAAGTCATCAGATGACATGTTGGTACAGAATTACTCCCTAATTTGTGTAGTACAAACTGCAAATCCTGTAAGAATTCAGTACTTATATGGAGAAATCAATAGGGAAGGCCTCAAGGAGGTGACCAAAACTACATCTCTGCCTGAATGGGGAAGACAGGATTTACACAGCAAGTATCAAATTCCTTCTTATTTCATTAGCTGCTACTACTGAATGCATACTTTTTTTGAGACAGGGTCCTCCTATGATGACTGGGTGGGCTTAAACTCCTGGACTCAAACAATCTTCCTGCCTCATCCTCACAAGTAGCTGTAACCTTATTTGGCACTGCACCTGGCTTTGAATACACACTTTACAACAGTATGACTCCTGGACTCCTGATTACTCCTAATTTGGAAGTGTGCAGTGCATCTTCCAATGCCCTGCACAAGAGTCTAATGAAAGAAGTCAGGGGTTTGGAGTTTAGCAGAGAGATAAGTATTATTACCTAAATATCAGAGAACACTTCCCAAAATAAAAGTCTAAATTAGTTCTGAAAGAACATTAACACAAAAAATGCCGACAGATAGAAACCACATACAATTATAAAACATTAATGACTTACAACCTTAAAAAAAAAAAAGCTATCCTTGTGCTATTCTCTGTAGATAGATAACATTACTGACAGGAACTCTGAGCTGATTTCCACTGACACAGTGATGGGGATGCATTTGATAGTTGAGCTATCAAATGGTAATTTAATTGCCCAAGACCAAAGTTTGCTGGAATTAAGGCACACACACATGACAACCAGGGTCTTAGCTGGATCTTCATCATTTTCTCATGCATTGCTTGCCAACCCTCTTCACATCACAGTATGCTGGGGTAAATGGAGCCCTCATCTTGTGGCTGCAAGTGACCTACAAACTGTGGGACCCCCAGGTCATGCCATCTTGCCCTAAGGACCAATACCTGATTATGTCTCTAAACCCCTCTGCCCATCAATGAGGGCCCAACACATAGGGTGGAAAGTTCTACTCTGTTTACCCCACTTCACTAGAGTCACAGGCCTATGTAGATTGTTGTTTATTTAATTAATGAATTTTCCCAAGTTGCTGTAACGGGCATCAATACAGATCTTGAAATACACAGAAACGACTGAAAATGTATTGGTCTGTTGATCAAGGCAGGCTTGTCTTCAACTCAGATTTTCACAAAAGGTCAGCACAATCTCAGCTCCTCGGAGCTCCTCTGCCTACTCCCACCTTCACCCCTTGCAGATATCCCTCTACAGACCATTCCCAGTCAGCTGATTCATAGAGTTCTGCTTACCGTTTTCACAAAGAATAAGCTATCTTCACTGTCCAGAGGCACAATTCTAGAAGAAAAAAGAGATGAGAGAAAGTGAGACATACTAAAGAATTTTTAACTGTACTGAAATTTACAATATACTCTTTATTTAATGTGGCAACTACAACTCATAGACTCAGACCTCTCTCAGGGATTTTCAAAACTCTGGGTTGCATGTATGTAGAATTAATACAAGGGTCACTGGAGTGAATTATGCCTTGATTCCTGCCCCTCAGCCTTCTGTTGGAAGAACTCAGGGTAGAGGGGCTCAGCTGAGCACAGCCTGCCCAAGCCAAAGTCTGGAGTGACCTTTGTGGAGATGGAACTATGAGATCAGCTACAAAACAGTTTCTCTTTGTTCTCCCTTTTTTTTTCCCCAAGACAGGTTTTTGTTATGTAGCCCAGGCAAGCCTTGACTCATGATCTTCCTGCATCAGCCTCCTGAGTGAGGAGAACATAGATGCACCACCACATTCAGCTAACATCTCCTCTTTTTATGCTCCTTAACTTGCCCCATGTGAGGAGGTACCACAACCATACACTTACCTTCCCTGATTATTCACAGCATGTATATGAAAAGCCACCTTGGAGCTGTAGACCAAAAAAGAAAACAAAACTAAAGTCAATCTTCTCTTACTTACTATTGGATTGGTATTCTACCATACACTTGCTTCTGTAGCAGGCCTACCTTGGACTCTCAAGCCACTGAACAAGGTGTCATCCTTGCTTTATATAGATTTACTTTAACAATTTTAGATACCTTTCCCAGGATCCCATGCCATCAGCAGGTGTGGAACTAGGTCTGATTCCAGTCACAGTTCTGCCTCTGTGTCCTCAGGGCTCCCTTGACTCTGGCTCAGAGCAGGGGAGAATGCTCGAGTGGCCCTCTACTGACTCAAGACCTCCCGCCTTACAGCCTCTACGGACTGCCCTAATCTGTTTTCTCTTCACAACATTTGGGTCAAGCTGCCAGCTCTGCTCTTACACAAGCTGAGAGCTTGTACCTGATATTCATAGTCAACTACTGTGGAGCCACGGCAGGGTCAGGCTAAGGAATAACCAGAAAATCCTTTTGGCTTACTCTTTTTGTATAAGAAAGTTTTTAGCCTGCATAAGCTTAATTTTGTGTCTTAACAAGTACTAGTTAGTAATGCACTAACTTCCCCTTTACATTCATGGCTCCCAACTCCTTCCCCTCTCAGGAGAAGATCTGCTAATGTGATACAGTTAGGGTCCGCAGTGAAGTGGATCCTTGGGGAGGAAATGGAGTGGAATTCCAGGTGGAATTCCGATTGCTCAGAGGATTCTCCTTGTGCCTTTCTTCAACTAGGGTGGTACATTTAGGCCTAGGAAGCTTTGTGATTGAGAAGTGGCCTGGGCCAGAGATGGAGGAAGAAGAGCAGCAAAAGGACTATGTCAGCCATGTTGATGGTAATAGAGAAGATCTCACTACAACAGAAACCAAGACCCTCATTCCTGATCACTCTACAAAGTGGGCAGTTCAGGAGACAGATACAGATCTCTCTCAATCTCTCTCTTGGGCTGTCTCTCCTCTCTCAACTCTACCACTTGAGCCATTCCTAGTTCAAAAGCTCCTGATCTTGCCTAAAGTCACATAGCAGGAAAGTGGAAGAGCTTTCTCAAACTAAGGCCTGCCAACAACAGACAGTGCAAGGTAGCACAAGGCCTTGTGGGAAAAGGCTTCCTCTATCTCTCATGGCCAGAAGAGTAAGATCCAGAAGACCCAGGGAAAAGGAGACCTGAAGCAAGATTAAAAAAAACAAAAAACAAAAAACAAAAAAACCCTTGCACCACAGAGTTCTGCCTCCTTACTCTATTCCTGGAGTTGCAGCAAGAGAACAAAATTCTTATTGTTAGATCAACTGATTGACATCATCTAACAAATGCTCATTCTCACTACCCAGGGCTGTAGATGTAAGAAAATGTGGGACAAGGTGTGGAGACAACATAGAGAACACCTTAGAAGTATTCTTAAATAAGCTCCCCACTACAGGTCTTTCATATCCCCTGCATAAAAGTGCACAAAAATGGGCCTCCTGTGAGATTGGGGGAGGAGGGGTATATATGGACTGGGCTCATGAAAATTTAGTTATGGAGAAAGACTACACAGAGGTGCAAAGGTATGTGCAAGAAGACATGATGGGAATATAGCAAGAAGCCAGATTTTCAGAACATCTATACCCCAAGCTCAGGGTCTCTATCATCTGAGAGGTAGGTGAGACCCAAGGCAAGTCTCTTCTAAACAGTGACTATCTTCATGTGCCCATGTCCTCTTCTGCTAATAAGCCTACCTCTCAGGTCCCCTGCTTTACCTTTTTAACTTTGGAACCTGGCCTGTTAGGGATCACATGGTTCTGGTATGAATCTGCCTCACATTTTCCCTTAGAACATGTATGTGACTCTTCCTCATATAATTCCTCCATGTTTGGCTCCTTGGCTTCTCAAATAAAGGTCTGATCAGGAATGATTCTCCTTCACATATCCCATTATTTTACTGGAACATTTCTCAAAGTGGAATTGGAATGTAAATTATAAAGGATAAGAAATTCTTTAAAAAAGCAAACAAAAAATCTTTATAAAAAGTATCAGCCATTGCTTACCGTAGGGCTGCCTTAAACTTAACCAACTCAAAGGAATCTAGCCAAGATCCCAGGGTCTGTTCTGCAATCTCCTTGGCCTATAAAAGCAGTAACAAAATAGACAATTAGCTTTCACGCAGCAAAAAGTGCCACATATCACTGATAGGAAGGGCGCTTCTAACAGTTGGCTAGTGCCCTTCCTTTCTACGTGACTACTTTGTACACATCGGGAGATTAAAGTGAAAATATCAGATTAAGGGAAACAGGTGCCTGCTTTCTTCAGGCTGGGTTCACAGGAAAAAACTACATTTAGACAGGTGGGCACTGGTACCTATCTGCTGGAGAGATGTAAGCAGCTGGAGTGATGCCAGCAGTATGTGAGGTCTAGGAAAGTCCTTTTACCTCTCCTTTCCCCTGGATCTGGGGGAGGAACCACTGACCTCAGTTTCTGCCAGATGCTAAGAATGTTCAAATAGCTAGAGTTACAATCAGTAAGAAAACAAAGATGTGAGAAGTGATACTGAAGGACATCCCATGGCTTTGCATGGGCCTTTTACTGAGTTAGCAGCAAGATTCAATTCAGTGAGAAGGGGGATGGCAAGGAGCTGGTGTCTACGGCTAAGGTCTCTCTGATATCTACATCATACACAACCTTTCCAATGTCAACTGGCTTCCTTCAGGAAAGGTCCTATTGGCATTGGGAGGCATCAAGCCGACTCTTCTCATCTCCTTACTGGGTCAGATTTAGGAATCCAACTCAGCAGGGCAGGTTAACCGCAAAACAGCAAGGAAGAAAATGGTCAGAGAGCAACAACATGCATGATTGTCTAGGAAAGGCAAGTAAGATTTCCTAGTCTGTAGTTGATTTTTTAAAACATTGAATTATAAGAAACCAAACTATGTAGCTCAAAACAGACTTACCTAAGTTTATTAAAATTCACAGTGGAGTATATGTATTTTTCTTAAGCATCTAAAAGCTTTTTTTTTTTTTTTGTGGTACTGGGGTTTGAACTCAGGCTTTGAGCTTGCTAGGCAGGCGCTCTACCACTTGAGACACTCCTCCAGCCCTTCTAAAAGCATTTTGTTTAAATTATTAATAAGACAATGACTTTTAACAGAACCAGATGTCTGAAAGACATGCCGATTAGTTGTAACTCATAAAACAATAGCAGCATGATCATAGGCAACAGAAGCTCAGCTGCCTATGGTGCAACAGAGGCCCAAGCTCACACTAAAGTGAGTACAGTAAGATGTCTAAAGAAAAAAACAAATGGATAGGATGCTTTACATTAAAATAATGACTACAGAAAGAGAAATGTGGTATTAAAATTACCTTTGTTAGACTGGTAGTTTTAGTGTAACATGCAATGCCAGCCAAAACAGCCTCAATAACAGCAGCATATATCTGGGACAAGAGCCTACTTTAAAAACAAAAAATAATGATTAAGAATATTATCACAAGGTCTCATCAAGAAAGCTGCATGCACATAAATGATAGTACCCAGAATGAAAAAAGTACAAAAGCAGAACTCGTTGAAAAAAAGCAACTCTAAACCTTATAAAAGTCCTATCCTTATAAAAGTCCTATCCTATGCCTGTTTTATACTTTGCTCTTGTTAAATAATCTTTTAAAAAAAGGAAAAAAAAGTCAGTTCCTCTGAGTTCAAAAAAACAAATCCTCCATTTTCATGACTAAACAGAAAAAACCAGTAGGCTCCCAGAGCCCTCCATAAGCAGGAAAACTACCTAGAGACCAAGAATCCATCCCTTCACTGTACTGATGTAGACTTGCAGCTTTACTAGGGATGAGCCACACTACACCTCCATTGTCCTCTCCTCACCAGACCTGGTAGCTATGGGAGTAGCAGGAGCCTGGGCGTGGGGACCAGGCCGGAGAGAATGCTGAGAAGCTGGATTCAATTAAATTCAGATTAAACAGCTGCAGGCTGCTCTCCAAGCAGCTTGCCTGACCTAAAGAACAGAGAATTTTTCTGAGGGGATCTCTCATCTTCCTCCCAGATTTTGCTCTTTCTTTCTCATTTTTTATTCCCAAAGTCATTATAAAAAAGATTTTCTTCTTTGAAGCCAAGCTGGGACTTCTGCGAAGGTCTCCAGAAAATTCAAGTCTGGTCTCTTTAAGGGAAGAGTTTCTGAGCCTTGGCGCTGCGGGCTAGATAATTCTTTGTTGTAGATCTGTCTGTCCTGTGCATTGTAGGATATTTAGAAGCATCGTTCACCTCTACTCACTAGACATGAGTAACATCCTCCACATGTGGTAACTAAAAATGTCTCCAGACACTATGAAATATGCCCTGGGCTGGGAAGGTAGAAGCAGAATGGCAGAATTACCCTTGGTCAAGAACCACTGCTTTAGGGAGACTTTTTTCAATCATGATACTGCAATTATAATTATAGAGAGAAGGGGCTCATCTATGAGATCCTGAAAGGCAAGGGAGCTTCCTGGCAAACAACTGACAAGACCTCACAAAGAATGTCTATTTTTAAACCTGTGAGACACCCTCTCTCATTTTTTTTTTTTTGGTTGTACTGGGGTTTGAACTCAGGGATTCATGCTTGCAAAACAGGCACTCTACTGCTTGAGCCACCGATCTGTTTTGCTCTGGTTATTTTGAAGATGGGGGTCTCTCCAACTAAATTTGCCTGGGTTGGCCTTGAACCAAGATCCTTCCAATCTCAGCCGCCCAATAATCCCAAGATTACAGGTGTGAGTCACCAGTGCCCAGTGTATGAGACTCTTGTAAGGTAAAAGTATTTGAAAGTAGAAAGAAATAGAGAAATAATCTGGTCTAATCCTTTCATTTTACAGAAGCAAGCAAGCACAGCTTCTGGATGGGTAGTAAGTTATCTAAGATCACAGAGACTTATGGCACACCAGATCTTAGGCCTATTCATAGCCTGGTGCCTTTCCACTGTGCCACAATATACTGCTGTCACCTTCACTTCCTCCTTGGCTCCTGTACTACACCTCCATTTTGTAGACAAGAAATTTGAGTTGGGATGAAGAAGAAAAAAGGAGAGAGTTCATATAATAAAATGACAGCTCCATGGATCAATACATCCTGAAGGTTGTTGGCTAGACCAGGTCAGCCTAGAAGGGGCCTAAAAGAGACACTGCCAATGAGCTGGTAAGACCAGAAGAATCCTCCACACCATGACACTACAGTGAAGTTTTATAAAAGCTAATTCCAAAATATGTAAGGGTATGTCCTCTCCAGTTTGATTCAAATATCACTCATTTCAATATTGGTCAGTCTCCCCATTACTTGGCTTTTTCCTATACAAATCCTTAGACAAGAGCTCAATACACAATCCAGTATCTAGCTATTGACCAACAAACTGGGTGCTGGTGCTACCTTCACTAGGACCCTACAAAGTCCAAGTTGTACCAGCACTGTGATTTGGCAAATCTCCTGATGGTGGCCCAACAAACCCCTGATGCAGGTACCAAACGATGAAATGTCAAAGGATCCAGAATGAGGATCCTAGGCAGTGGCTAAGCATGCTGACATGGAAGCACGAGGAGGCAAAAAGCAAGACTACACCCATTAAAATAAAAGAAAATGGTTGACTTGCTGCTAAAGTAAAGGAAACCTGAAAAAAAAAACCTATATACACATCATGATTACGGTAAAACCTAAATGCATAATCTTCCCAAAAGCTCAGAAAAATATACTGTACATAAGCTACTAATGGACAGTGCCAGAGAGGAAGATTATGGCTGATCTTTATCTTCCTCTCTCGATTTCCTATTTTCTCTGGTATAATTATATTACTGTATTTCCCAGTACAGCTTTATGTGCCTTACCCTAAATATTCTGATTGAGTAGTCCTGGGACTGGGCTGAGGAAAACACACACACACACACACACACACACACACTCTCTCTCTCTCTCTCTCTCTCTCTCTCTCTCTCTCTCACATATTTCTTTTTTTGTCCCTAAAGAAAGGCAGACTGCCATGCACAGTGCCTCATTTGGAATCACAGGAACTTGGACGACCCACGTTCTACAAATGGACCTTGAGAGCTTATCTGGAGGTTTAGCAAGGGAGCATAATTACTTGTGTATTCTTGACTGAAGAACAGTCCTCCTCTATTGGGGAAGGTCATTTTCTTTGATGGAGTGCACAGCTTTAGGAAGCATGGGAGGAATGAACATGGGGCAGTGAGGAAAGAAGGGGACATCCACTTAGCTAGGCAGAGCAGGCAAATTAACCCTGACAATCAATGGGGTGACAGATGCAAAAGCCAGGTCACCTTTACATCTAGGAAACTACATTTTGAAGGGCTCCTTAGATAATTCTTTGTGGGTTTGTCCCTGCTGGCCTTCGGAAAGCACTGGTCTAGACACACCAGTTTATTTATTTAGTTTAATTAGGTAATAGCACTCTTACTATGTTTGTTCTGAAGGAGGATGCTTTCTGGAATTGCATAGTTTCCGCATTACTGAGTTTATTTCAGTCTGTGGTTTCCTGCTGTATGTAAAGAAAGGGAAGTCAACACTAGGCAGGACCTTTCTAAAGTTATACACCACAGCTCTGTTCCACAAGCCTGAGTGTTAAATCCAGACCACATGGGATTTCACACAGATCCTTCCAATGGATTTTTAAATGTTTTGTTTTTGGGAAAGTCCCTAATAAAAATAATGCACTATGCAAAACATGGAGGGGAGTTATATCATATAAATGCATGAGTGTGCAAATAGAAAGTCTGTGAGTTTCAGAGAGAGGAGCAGATGACAAACCTGGCACAGTCCTCTAGCTTACATTTCAAGCTGAGAAACAGGCACTGGGGCCTTCTATGAAACTAGATAGTAATGTCCACCCATAACCAAATGTTATAACCACTGCTGAGCTGAATACGAATGAAACAGGACAACTACAACTGAGAAACACAACTTTGAGAAAAGGAAAAAATAATATAAATATAAAGACTTACATTTGTTCAGTTTTCTCGGGCAGCTTGTCATTCTTGGGCAGCTTGTGATCATCACCTGTGAAAAAGCACATGTATTAAGAATGTGACAAGAGAACTGGCAGTGTGATTCAAGTGGTAGAGCACCTGCTTTTGCAAGCACAAAATCCTGAGTTCAAATACCAGCCTCTCGCGCCCCCCACCCCAAAAAACTCACAAAGAATGTGAGAAGAGCATAGGATATGTTCACAAGTAGACTAGAAGCGCTTAATTTAATTTGAAAGTATAGTCCCACTTTTTTTTTGGGGGGGGGGAGGTAATGGGGTTTGAACTCAGGCTCTCATACTTGCTAGGCAGGTGCTGTACCCCTTGAGCCACTCCTCCAGCCCTGTTTTATGTTGAGTATTTTCGAGATAGTCTCGAGAACTTTTCACCTGGGCTGGCCCCAAACCTCTCCTGACCTCTGGCTCCCAAATAGCTAGGATTACAGGCCTCAGCCACCAGTGCCTGGCTACAATTTCCACTTTTACAACCTACTGAGCACCACCGCTAAACAGAGAAGATGAGCAGAATCTTAGGCTCTGGAATATTTTTACCTGTATTTTAATTTTTTAAACTTTGAGTTGTCAGTAAGCAGGCTCAGTTTTGTCTCTTTATTTCCTTAATTACCTGACCCAAGTCATACTTCTTTCCAGAGTTTCCTGGCTTATTTAACAACACTCAAAAGAAAATCTGGCTTCTGATGTACTTCCTTCTGGGTAGCAATGCTGAGATCCACAACCCTTCTAACAGTTTACCGTGTCTCTTTTTATTCCTGCAGCTTCTGGGTAGTCCATTAGTCTAGCTTTTCTGGATGGTGCTACAGCAAGTTCCCAGCAACCATGTGCCTTTTATCATGGCCTTCACACTTTCCTCACAAGAACAGTTGGGTAAAGACCTGACAGAGTCATACACATTCCTGCTATAGCCCATACCTCCTACTATCTCGAAATAGGTCTTACTCATCTTGGCCTTTCCTCTGATTCTGAGCATAGGGCCTCTAAACTATAGGTTGAACCAATGGGTTTTCTCCTGAAATAAGTTCTGTGAGTAACATGTTTGAGACATCAACTCTTCAGCTGCCATCAGGGAGGGAGGTGAGGCCCACAAACAGTATCATGAGCTTCCTAAGTAGCAAATCATACATTAACATCTCATTCATGGGAGAAACCATGCATTAGATAAGTTGGTAAGATAGTGATTTACCCAAGTAAGGAACATGAGTAGATCCAAAAAAGTATGTTCTTGAACATGCCAGAGGTCCTTTTGGTGAGACACACTGTGCTACCTGGATGTTAGAAAAAAAATTATAAATAAATTTTAAAAAGGATCAGACTAAGGCATGTACTGCTAGAGAAACAAAAGGCATACAGTTAATGGAAGTACACTTTATTTCACCAAAACTGATTTATTTTTTAAAGACATAGGCGAAAACAGCACCTTTAATTTGTTTTTTCCAAAGGCATCTTTTGTTTGTGTTTGTGTCGTCCCCCCTCCCCCAAAAAAATCCTGGATATAATGTGTGGTTGCTGTTGGATACTCAAATTAGCCCAGGATGCTAATGAATTTACAACTCAGAAGGAAAAAATAGGCAGTGTGTTTAGGTTTTGATTGATTGCCAATAATATTCAATTCAGAGCTTTTACAGTAAAGACCTTGGCCCACATGACAGACAAAGGTGTGGGGCAGCTAAAAATTTAAGAAACCAGGTCTTCACCTTCATTTGGATTTCACCTCTGTACATAAGCTCTTACAGAAGAGAAAATGAGTTCCTCTAGATTTTTAAAAATTTTATTCTTCTTCCCTGTTAAGTGGTTCTTTTATATAAAGATATAAATGGTGTCCAACATAAGAGATGTCCAACTTCCTAAAGGTTCCTAGGATAGCAGGAACAAAATGTAAGCATGCTACCATGAGCACTACAGGAATGAAAATTAGTACACTATGTTAAAAATAGCTAAGTGTTCACAATTATTCATTCATTCCTTCTGTTTTACTTCATTTGAGGAAGTCACACCAGAATACCTGGCATTTTTCTGTAACATTGTAAATCCAAGTTACAGACATGACTTTAATTAATCTACACCTCACTGTGGTGAATATGAACAATATTGTGATGAAACTGAATGAAAACTCATATACATGTTCCTAGTTGTTGGCTAATATATTTAGTTCAGGGGTATTTTCTTAACTAAAACAAATTTTCCAAATTTTCCCTTACTAAAGGTTTCTTTTTCAAAGTGCCATTTGTTTTAAACCTGCTTGCTTAGGTCAAGTCACAAATCTGGATCAGCACTGATTAACATGAAATTTGTTGACATTTATTTAAAAAAATAATTGGTACAAGAGAATTTCACATATAAAAATGCTTAAATTATCTGGCATTATCTTTTTTTCTTTTTTTGCCCTATAGCATGATCCTTGAACTCATAACCCTTCTGCCTCAGCTTCCCAAGTGCTGGAATTACAGGCATGTTATACCATGCCTGGCTGGCACTAGTTAATTTATCAATTGTCCATAATGAGTATGTTACACTGGAATAGAGCTGCTTTTTCTCTCATTGTTTTTTCTATTTATATTTCAGTTTGGAAGGTTTTGTTTTGGGTTTTTTTTTTTTGGTGGTACTGGGGTTTGAACTCAGGGCCTCATGCTTGCTAAGGAGGCTCTCTACCACTTGAGTCCCTCGGCTAGCAGTTTGGGGTTTTTTTGTGTTTTGTTTTGTTTGTTTTCAAGTAAGATTAAGGTTTGAACTCAGGGCTTTGTGCTTGCAAAGCAGGTGCTCTATGCTTGAGCCATGCCCCCAGTCCATTTTGCTCTGGCTATTTTAGAGATAGGGTCTCATGAACTATTTGCTGGGCTGGCCTCAAACTGTGATCCTCCAGATCTCAGCCTCCCAAGTAGCTTAGTTTCCAGATGTGAACCACGGGTGCCCAGCAGTTTGAGAGGTTTATATTGTCCTAACTTTAAGGTCATTGTTTATTTCTCAGATAAGTCTTATTTGCTGATAAACCCATCAAAGGCATTTTTCATTTCTGTTACAATGTTTTTGACCTCCAGCATTTCCTTTTGAATCTTTCTCAAGAGTTTCCATTTTCCTGCTTACATTATCCATTTATTCCTACATGTTACCTACTTTTTTCATTAGCTTCCTTAACATCTTAATCATAGTTATTTAAAATTTTCTCTCTGGGGCTGGGTATACAGTTCAATGGTAAAGCACTTGCCCAGCATTTTCAGCACTGAAAAAAAATTAAAACAAATTCTGTCAGAAAATTATGACTCCTATTGAAGTCTAATTGTGATGGTTGCACTGTCTCTTTTTTTTTTTTCAGAATTAAGATTAAATACTAATTCGTACAGTATCTTTTCACACAATGGTTTTTTGTTGTTGTTGTTGTTTGAGGTACTGGGGTTTAAACTCAGTGCCTCACACATGGTAGGCAGGCACTCCACCACTTAAGCCACTCTGCCAACCCTTTTTTATGTTGGGTATTTTTGAGATAAGGTCTCTCAAACTATTTGCCTGGGCTAGCTCCGAACCACAATCCTCCTGCTCTCTGCCTCCTGAGTAGCTAGGATTACAGGCATGAACCACCAGCCCTTGGCACAATGTTTTTTCTTGCCTTTTAGCGTGTTCTAAAACTTTCTGTTGAAAACCAGATATGAAATATCAGGTAATAGGAACTGAGGTAAATGGACTTTTAATATTAAATTTTGTGTTAATCTGGCTGGGTTGTTGGGTTGTTTAATGTTTTCTGTAGCTGTAAGTACCAGGAGTGTTCATATTCATATTCCTGCAGTGTTCTTGCATTCATCTCTCTTTTTGTCTTTTGAGTTTCCCTAGGAATTCTTCCTTATTTGGTTATGTCTTGTGGCTCTTCAGTAGTGATCACCAGCAACTGCACTACAGACCAGCTGGGGTGGTACCAAGGTAATTGGTGAGGGAAAACTTTCTACAATGTTATGATTACATCTCAATATTTTACTGGACCTGTATCTCTGGACTGTGATCTTCACAGGAGTTTCTTAGCTTAGTTCTTCCTCTACCTCCCCTAGTTGAAGAAACAGGAGGGCTAGAGTATAACAGTTAAGGGAATGCTCTTCTTCCAAATGCAATAGGGCTTGGGTAAAATCTTTCATCCTCAAGAGAATGTCTTTGCTATCAAGGTCTTTGTTTCTATCTTTCCCATATTTAAAATGGTTACTCATCCTCCTCTGCCAGTGTCATGAGGGAATTTTTCTTGACTCTTCACCATGAGAACCTGCTGGGGTTCTGAAAGTAAAACCCATGAAAATGTGGAGATCCCCTTTAGGACTGTGCCTTCTAGGAGTCTCTTATTCCCACACTAGTCAACATTCATCCCTGAGAATTTCATCACAATTACCATTAAAGTGGTCCCACCAATTTTTTAATTCCAGTGGCTTCTGCTTCAAGTAAGCAGATACTGGCTGTAACTCTATGGCTTCACTTGCCTCTCCAGATTTCAAAGTAGCAGTTTGCATTGAGATCTTAGTTCTCTAATGGATCCAAAAAAAGGTATTTGATTTTCAATTATTTGACTTTTTACTTGAAATTTTACACTTTACATGTCAGAACAGGAATAAAGTTTACTCTGAATCTTTCTTAAATCTTGTGCTTTAGAAGGCCTCTCCAACCTGCCTCAGTGAGACAGCAGGAGGAGCTGCCACCTCATTACTGCCAGTCAGGGGTAGAAGTCCATGTTCTCTACTCAGCTGCTATTGATACCTCTTGTATGTGTATGGATGAGGTGGTGGCAGTGGGAGTTCAGATTCCTCAGTATGCCTTAGTTGATACAATCCGGGTTTGGAGGGTGACAAATATTATGGGTAAGGAGACGGCCTTTAACTGCTCAGTGGTATTGACAGTCATGATTCTCTACTGACCTCCTACAATCCTGCCCCAAGGAGAGGTCCCTCTCCTTGGGTGGGTGTTGTGTAAGGTTAGTACACATACTTGGCCTTTTCTGACACTATCCCAAGAATTGGGATGAAGTGGTACTTCATTACAGTCTTGCAAGGGAGGATGACTAGGCTCTTCATTCAGCCTTTGCAGGCAGGGGTAGGGATAGACATACAGTTTTTCTGTGGCATTTGGGTAGAGAAGTTGTTGTCTGAAAGTTTTCTGTCTCATTAGTCTGTGCTTTTTCTGATCCTCTGAACATCTCTGGATATTCTCCAGTATCCAGTCTGGGTAAAAGGGAAAAAGAAAACTTAAAGAACTCACTACCATCTTATTGCTTTGGTCATGTGGTCTTTAGCCAATGTGCCTCCTTCTCTTCACTTTTCAGAGTCTTCATGTACTTGTTTTATATGAAATATCCAGGGTTTTTAGTAGTACTTAGTGGGGAAGTAGGGAAGTAGGTGGATAGTGGTCCAGACCAGCTGGGTCATAAATGCAAGATCCTATTTGAAAAATAACTAAAGCAAAAAGAGCTGAGGACCTGACTCAAATGGTAGAACATCTGCCTAGCAAGCTCAGGGCCCTGGATTCAAACCCCAGCACTAAAAACAAAAACAAACAAACAAACAAAAAACCAGTATCTACCACCCTAGTTTTCCTGATTGTCAAGAACATTTTGAAAATACTTAAAATTCCAGTAAAATAGCATAGACTTTTACAATTAAGAGTCCCATATTCAGGCCTAAAGTTTTCTTTTAAAAGAAGGTAATGTCTGGGTGCCGGTGGCTAACGCGTGTAACCTTAGCTACTCAGGAAGCAGAGATCAGGAGGATCGCAGTTCGAAGCCAGCCCCGGGCAATTAATTCCATGAGCCCCTATCTCAAAAATACCTAACATAAAAAAGGGCTGGTACAGTGGCTCAAGGTGTAGGCCCTGAGTTCAAGCCCCAGTACTGCAAAAAAAAGGTCTTTGAAGCACGATTTAAAAAAAAAAGAGGTAATGAAACAAAACACCATTAAATACAAAACTTTCCCCTACACACTCAATAAAACAATGATCATCAAGGTTTAAATGTAACAATTGGAACATAACAAACTTAGGCTTAGAATGACTATTTTCAAATGAATTTGAATTTTTTTCTTTTGGCAATTCTGGGGGATTGAATTCATGATAAGTAAAGCTTTACCACTTAAGCCATGTCCCCTAGTCCTTTTCTTTTAGTTTCTTTTTCAGATAGTGTCTCTCAAGCTAACTTTGCCCAGGCTGGTCTTAAACTGTGATCTTCTGACTCTGCCTCCTGAGTAGCTAGGACCATAGGTGTATACCACCACATCTACGGAGTGCTTGCTTTTGAGATTGGGTCTTGCTAACTTTGTCTGGGCTAGTCTCAAACCACAATCCTCCTGGTCTCCCTTAATTTGAAATTTTCTTTTTCTTTCTTTTGTGAGCCTGGGGTTTGAACTCAAGGCTTTGAACTTTCAAAGTAGGTGCTCAGGTGCTCTATCGCTTCAGCCACACCTCCAGTTCATTTTGCTCTGGTTAATTTGAAATGGGGTCTCAAGAACTAGTGCTCACACTGCCTCAAACTATAATCCTCCTGATCTCAGTCTCCGGAGTAGCTAGGATTACAGGCATGAGTCACCTGAGTCCAGTTTTAATGTGAAATTTTTATTACCACTGTGACAATTTAAAGAGTGGTTTATGAAAGTATGTTTTTAAACTTTTTCCTTCAAATATTTCAAACTGAAATGTTTTCAATAACCACTCCTATTTGCTCCAAAACAACTTCAAATTCAGGATGAAATCAACACACTATAATTGGGAAAGGTTCCTTTTGTCCAGCAGCCCTTCTTCCCAGTTTGACAATAAAAATAATCATGTATTAGGCAGTCCAGCTACTCACCATGTGTTTGGCAAAGCTCCCACCAGGACCAGTGCTGCGTACCAGGTGCCCTTCAGAAGGGAAGTTAAAGTTGCCAGCATTCAGGTTTTCTTGTGTGGAGTGATTACCGAAGAGAACAAATGGCTGCCGATTAGGGCTAGAGGAGCAAATCAAAAAAACACGTGATTACAAAAGAGATTTCTGGCAGACCAACTTCCCATGACCTGCGAGAGTTCTTGGGTTTTCTGAGCAACGTCCTACAGCATGAGCAAAGTACAGTCTACCTAGTGCTCCTGGCTGGTTGGGAAGGGATACTGGATGTCTCTGACTTGGGACTCCACACCCTTCTATTTTATGTTCACTCCTCAGCCTGCTCTAGTCAACACCCCTCAATCATTTCATTCAGAGAGCTCTTGAAGCTGGAGGTGTGGCTTAAGTGGTAGAGTGCCTGTCTTGCAAGTGCAAAGCCCTGAGTTCAAACCCCAATATTGAAAAAAAAAAAATCTTAAGCAGAGAGCTCTTGCAAAAGTCACCAGTGACTTTCACATGTAGCATATAGCAAATCTAACTGAATTCTGCTTCTTCATCCCCCTAAATCCAATCAGCCTCCCCCAAATCATTTCTACTTATCTATTCCTCTCCAACCCACATGGCCACAACCCTAGTCTGTGTTACCATCATATCTTCCCTGAAAAACTGCAACTCTTCCTCATGATTTTCCTGCATCCACTCTTGTTCTTCTATGCTCATGCTTGCTAGGCAGGTGCTCTACCAGTTGAGTCACTCTGCCAGCTCTGAATGATAATCTTTTTAAATATGCAGAGCATGTGTTGCCTTCATGTTACTCTCAGGACAAGGGCCTGAATATGGTACATGGCCAACAAGAACACATATGGTCTGGGCAACTTCAGCTCCATGGAAAGTCACTCACCCCCAACTCCCATACACTAGCCAAGCTCATCTTCTTTTATGACCCTTATGTTTTTGTCTTAGAACCTCTGCTCTTCTCCAAATATCACTCACATCTCCCCAGAAGAGGCCAGGCTTTCTACTTACGGTCTTTACAATGCTATGTTCTTTTCTCTATCATGGCACCCACCAAAGTTTGTAAAGATATACTTCTATGTGAGGTTGTTTGGGTGATATCTTATCTCTCCAGCACATGATAAACTCCACAAGGGCAGAGATCACATTTGGTTTATTTATTCTTTTAATTAAGTATCTTTCTTCCTTGGGTGTCATATGTTCTTAGAAAATATTCAATGACAACAGGGATATTTTATTTACATAAATGGGACTTCAATGTAGAAAAAAGGCCTTGTGGGGAAATGGAATGAAGAACACTGGAAGTGTGTCACAGACAACAAAAGCATGCAACAGGATTAAGCTACTATTGATTCTCCCTAGAATATCAAGGTTTCTTTTGCTCAGTCTGAGATCTCACTTGATTTCAAATTGCCTGTGGTCCACTCAGACTAGCAAAGCTTGCCATTCAATGTATCCCTCTTTCCCTGCAGAAAGAGATACTCTAAAAAGTAGTTTCCATTATTCTCTACCCTGTCCTTAATGTACGTCATGTAGAAAATTCTTTGCAATTCATTTTTCTTAAAACTACTACTTTAAGCTTCAGGAAAACTAGGGCTCTGAAGAATAAATGCAACTGATTTTTCTTCTGAAACTTAATTCAAGCCAAGGGACACTTTGGGCAGAAAAAGATGAATGTGACTTTCACAAGGTTAGTTTATCTCGCTATTAGATTAGACTGGAACTGGGGGGAAAAAAAAGAGGAAAACTCTATTTTCTCTGTCCTTCATAGTTAAGCACCTCCTGCTGACCTGACAAAAATGCTGAAGGAAGCATTCTGGAACTCTCCCATCTTCATGGAATGGACCCTCAGCCTGATCCCTCCTATTCCCCACAAGCCACTACTGTTCCCCTGCTCAGCCTTGGCCACTGTTTCCTCTTGTTTCCCATAGCTAGGGATGGAATAAAAATTCCTTTGTTTAGATTTCAGCAGGTTGTAATGTTTTAAAAGTTAATTTCCTATAAAATTACAGAAAAACAAAACAAATACAAAAGCAGTGAAACAAATGAATTTAAAGAGTATGGATTTCTTGACCTGTGATGACAACAGTCAACCTATACTCTCTTGACTCAAGCTTTTGAACTTGGATGCTCCCCATATCTGCCACGTTTCTATTGCACTCCCCATCAGTCACCGTTCTTCCCTGGGAACCTTACCTATTTTCAGTTATATGGCTGGAGATCTTTCCATGACTGAAGTAACTTCTGAATGGCTAAAAAGAAACCAACATTGTATATAACACCACAATTTTGTAAAATAATCACAAAATCCATCATACATGTATGTATGTGTGTGTGCATACACATACACGTTTGTATGTAACAGTGAGGGACAGAGATGGAAGGGTATATATGGTAGATAGCATGAATTTTGTGGACAGGTAGCAAAAAAAGCTGCAAATGGAAAAGAAAAAAATTCAAATTTATAGTTTTTAACTACTGGAAGAAAACAGGATTAACCACTATCTGTGATCTAAACTGCTAATTTTGCAGGGATGTTTTTTCCTTCTATTTAAAAATTATTTTTGCCAGGCACCAGTGGCTCACACCTGTAATCCCAGCTATTCAGGAGGCAGAGATGAGGAAGATCACAGTTCGAAGCCAGCCTAGGCAAATAGTTTGAGAATCCTATCTTGAAAATACCCAACACAAAACAGGGCTGGTAGAGTGGCTCAAGTGGCAGAGCACCTGTCTAGCAAGCATGAAGCCCTGAGTTCAAACCCCATACTGCCAAAAAAAACCAAAACAATAATTAACCAATTTCTTCTTTCTCTTTGGCTTGTCCCTTACATACCTCACCCGCCTGAGATTCTGAAAGTTCCAGCAGAAAAGGAATTTCTGTGTCAAAATTAGCGAAGAAGCTAGTCCACTGATGTTCAAAAGCTACCAAATCCTAGGGAAAAAAATGAAAGAAAGAATGTTATAGAAAGGAGGTACCTTAGGAAACCAAAATCATGAAACTGCAACTGATCTCAAAATACCAGACTATATATATATATATACACATATATTTAATTAAAAGGCAGCAGCATACTATTGATACATGCTACCCCATGGACAAAATCTTAAAAACATGCCAAGTGAAAGAAGCCAGATATAAAAGACCACAAGACATATGACCCATTTATATGAAATATCTAGAAAAGGCAAATGGAGTGGTAGCCTGAAGCTGGGAGTAGGGATGGAGATTGACTCCAAGCAGGTATAAAGTTAATTTTCTGGCTGATGAAAATGTTCTAATCATGGTTGCAAAACTCTTTAAATTTACGAAAAATGGATGAGCTTTATAGTACATGAATTGTATCCCCAAAACCTTATAAAAAGTAATGCCACCTAAGTATCTTACTTTATCAACCCTTGTAGCAGGGAAGAACTTATTTATGAAGCAGCTAAAAGATGGTACTGTGTCTATCTAGTGCCAAATAAGTCATATTATGAAGCTTTAAGAACAAATTAGCTGACCTTAGTTAGAAGTTCGATGGGGTCAGGGACGGCACAGAGCTCTCTCCTCCCTCACAACCTCTTCCTAGTGCTCATGTGACTACTGAGGAACTCTGTATCCTTCCCAGTTGTCTCTCCTTTCATGCAGCTTCAGCTACCTTCCTCATTTTAGCTACTTTTCAGTCTCCTCTCTGAACTCATTCTTCCCAACCACCACACACTGCATTTTACTACTGGCTTTTAAAGCATCATCAGTTAATAAAAGCACACCAGCTATGACTTGCTTAAGTAACATCTTTGTCCTTATTTTGAAGTTGCTGATAATTTGCACTCAAATCCAATGATTGCTTTTATTGTCCATCTCACACTAGGTAAGGGTATGCATGCTAGGGATCCAATCTTAAGCCCTGCTCACAAAAGCCATTCTGTTTGCTGCACCAAAACTTGTGTTCTAGATCGGTGCTCTACTCCACTCTTCTGTTCCAGTGGGGGGATATATAAGTCGCCAAAGCTGTGGGCTCTGTGCTAGCCATGCACACTCTACTTCTGCATGAAGCATTACGGACCTCTGCTGGGAATACTTAATGTAAACAATATTCTCACTAATGGCTTCTCTACTTGCTGTCCAGACTCCTACCTACCTAACCATACACGGATATGTGTGTGTGCAAAAATGTCCACATGTATAAGCACACGTGTATATAATAAAATTCTTTTTAGTAATGTAGGTAATGGTGACGACATTTTCTGAATGTTTTCTCAATAATGTGGGATAAAACAAGTCAGGTAAGCTGGATGTGGTAATACACACCTGTAATCCTACCACTCAGGAGGCTGAGGCAGGAGGATCCCAAGTTGGACTCCAGCCTGGTATATAGCAAATTCCAGGTCAGTCTGGGCTCATAGCAAGACACTGTCTCAAAATAACACCCACCCCAACTGCTCAAAAAACCCAAGTCAGATATATGTATATATATGGATATACGTACATATATATGGATGTAATATATATATATATATATGGACATATATCCATATATATGTCTGTATGCACACTAATGGACCATATAAAGATTATTTTGGACACAAGGTCTTGCTATTAGCCCCAGGCTGGCCTCAAGCTTACTATGTAGCTCAGCTTGACTTCAAGCTCATGATCCTCCCACCTTAGCCTCCCAAGTGCTGAGATTATAGTCATGAGTCTCCATGCCTGGTTAGATGTTTTGAGTAATGACAGACAGCATACATAATTGTATATACCATATAGCCTAAGTGTATAATAGACTATAACATCTAGGTTTGTGAAAGTACACTCTATAATGTTTGTATAATGACAAAAGTGCCTAATGACATTATTTTTCAGAATGTATGCCCATTTGACTGTATATACACACATACACAGCAGAGCGAGGCAGAGAAAATCCCTAGTTTCATCCATTGAAGAGATCTAGAAACAATGACCAAACCAGTAGCAATGAACATTCCTAGCTCCCAGACTGTGGTTCTGGAATACTATTCTCCAAAGAATAGTATCAGAGAAAAGACTAACTCCAGGTTTAGGACAGGAAATGTACAAGAAATGTGCCTGGAACATCTCATCATAGTAGTTGGCAGGAAAGTTATCAGGGATTGTTTGTGTTGTACTAAAAGGATGTGAACTACTTTGAAGGGAGTTCACGATCCAGAGCTGGAATAATTTGAGTATCTACAATGGATATAAACATATAAAATGTTTAAACCTGTATATATTAAACCTAATTAGTTATTTTTGGCAAACGGTTAAAAAACAGCTTTATTTTGAAAATGCCCTGCTTCTCCTACATGAACTTTACCCCTACATAAGTAAATAGCAAGCTGACTATTTCTCTTCAGAGAAGTAATATAAATGGAGAAGGAATTACAGAGTTGAAATATCACCATTATGCCACGATGAATTAAGGATCTATGGCCTGCATAGCAATGGTTGTTCACAAAAAAAAAAGTAAATCAACATTATATACTTTTTGATAAATAATGCAACATCCACCAGGAGGTAGTATTTCCTCTAAAACTCAATTGTAAAACTGATTAAGCCTCTAGATTCAATTACTAATAATCAGGAAATACAAAAGACAGGAAAAAATTTTAAACTACTTTATGGGAATGAAACCAACAAAATCCCAAGTGAAGGCAACTAGAAGACAAATGATGTGTTTTCTTCAACAAATACATAGCAAAGAGGTGGGAGGAACAAAGTGATAAAAGGAAAACTTGTAGATTAAAAGAAACCTAATACATTCCATGAACACATGCACACATGCTATAGGCAAGCAATGCTAAGCTAAGTGTTTATGGAGGCATAGAGATGACAAAACTGCATGGAAAAGTAAGAAGGTGATACCAATGAGTTCATGATAGTGTACACTCAAGGCAGGGAGGAAGAGTGTCAGGGGCTTGGCAGAAAGCACTCACATTGCTTCTGGAGTGGCTAGCAAGGTGCTGTTGCTTTGCTTTATAGTGATTTACTAGTCTGTACATTCATTTTATTATTTTATCTGTATTTGTATCTTTTTAATAATAAAATATTTAAAAATAAATGTGTAAGTAACATTTGTTCATTATAGAAAACCCAGAAAATAAAGAATAAAAATCATTTTTAACATTTTGGGAAATGTTCACTCATCCTAGCTTTACTAACTATTTTATATATAAAAGTATGCATCATACTTATAACTGGTAATGTGTAGCTACCTGGGTCAGACTCCTTGCCACACTACCTTTCTGTCTTGGCCCAATAAACCAGTCCTTAAGGGTTTGGGTTCCTGACCCACTGCTAACAGGCCCAGCTGTTGCCACTGATCCTAGGTCCAGAACAGTGTTCCAATGGTTAACTCCCACATGTTCTCCTGGATGCTGAAGAAAAGCATACTCCCTAGTCTTTCCCGCCGACACTTTAACCACAGACCTTCAATGTCTCCTGACTTCTCTGGTCCCAGATTCACTCCCCCTCTCAATCTGGCTGCCACCAAATCCTAGCACTGAAAGTATGTTTTAGTTCAGGAAGAGTTGTGCTAGAACCTCTGCTCTGCCTTTTACTGTCGTGGGCAAGGAACTTAACTTTTCTGAGTCTAAAATACCTTGTATGTATAAATGGGGTGACTACTCTCTACCTTTTAGAGATATCATCGTAATTAAATAAAATGATTTGTATGATGTGATTACCATGATTTACATACTATACATCCTCAATACTTGTCAATTTCTCTGTCTCTACTGTAGGCCATCCTGAGATAGGCTATGAGAACATCTGACCTTCCTCCTTGACTTTCTGACATCACTGGCCTCAGGGAAGCCAGGCCTGAGGCTCCCTACACCTCAGTGTGTGTCTTTGCTTTGCCTACTTGGCTCTGAACAATCCTTTCAGCTACACCAAAATACTTTACTTTGTAAGACTTAAAAACACAAAAGGAACCAATATAGTTATTAATACAGAATGAACTATTTCATTTTTCAGTTGTATTTAGAAACAGACTGAGAAGTACATTTCCCTTTTAATGGCCTACCTATGGCACGAAGCAGAGTTAACAGCTGAATAGCAGTCTCTCTAGCTATCTTCTAGGTAAAAAAACAGTGTGTTTGGGAGTTATACTGAAGAAGATGAGCACTTTGCTTCCCAAAAATATCTCTGAAGGAGGTAGATGCATCAACAGTAACTATAGAATAAGGTAGTATTATTAAATACTGCTTTCAGCTCCATGATATGAGTGAAATAGAAGATGCCATGAATTCTCATAATAAAAATAACTAGCAGAGCCAGGAACCTGGTGGCTCAAGCCTATAGTCCTAGCTACTTGGGAGGCTGAGATTGGGAGGATTGCAGTTCAAGCAGTGGCTAGCAAGGTTCAAGCCCAGGCAAATAGAGAAACCTAATCTCCAAAATAACCAGAGAAAAATGGACTGGAGGTATGGCTGGAACAGTAGAGCACCTGCTTTGCAAACATGAAGTCCTGAGTTCAAACTCGTCTCATAAAAAAATAAATAAATAAAAACAGCTAACAGTATATATGAAATCCAATCTCCACCTCCCAAATAGCTGGGATTACAAGCATAAGCCACCATACCCAGACTTATTTATTGTCCTTCTCAATCTCCCTAACATCCTCATGTACTTCTCCATGCCCATTTATGGACCAGAGGCACAGAGCAGTAAAGTGACCTGCCTGAGACTGCCACACTAATAAAAAACAAAAGTGGAAATGTATCTAGAGAAGCGATACCTAGAGCTTGTATGCTTTCCACCAGACACACTATTCTCCAACTTTTTCCTAGCACAAAACCTGCATTTGTGGAAATGGATTCTCTGTAGATAGGTGGAATGGTCTGTTGCACAGAAAGTCTATCTGCTCAGATTCTTCAAGGAGAAGCCTCAAGATAGATAAGCAGCAAAGGTTTGAAAACCAAAGGACCATGCCAGTGTGCTTTTGCCTCTAACCAAAGTTCAGACAGAACTAGGCCCTAGGCTGAGATCCAGCAGAGGCAGTTCTTGGGTGGCTCTAAGTTACATTCATGGCACTGTCCTTGAGCTAGGCAAGGATTAGCTTTAAGGAAGAGGCAACTGCAAGGCAGCTATATTTGAGTTCCTTCTCTCAATGTTCAAAATATGATGATTCTGCAATTTTCAGATAGGTTCCTTCCCTGTGCCTAGATGTTCCTCCTCTATCTGGAAAATCCCTAAGCACTAAACACAAGTCCTCTGTGAAGAAATTCTGAGCATTCCCAGGAAGAGTTATTCCTTTATCTTTTATGTTCCCACTACTACTGCAGCTCTTACTCCTCTGAGAAGTCATCCTGAGTACTTATAGACAGAGTTACCATCTTACTTTATTATTTCTAATCCTAGCTACTGGGAAGGCCTGAGATCAGGAGAATCGTGGTAGAAGGGCAATTCAGACAAATAGTTCATAAGACCCCCTCTCAAAATGAACTGGAAGGGTGACTCAAGCAGTACAGAGTGCCTGCTTTGCTAGCGTGAAGCCCTGAGTTCAAACCCCGTATCACCAAAAAAAAAAAAAAAAAAAAAGACCAAAAAACCCCACAAGTATATGACCATTCAAATTTCACTGGTCAAAGCAAGGACACATAACCAAAGCCAACAGCAGTACACAGGAAAGAATATCTACATACTGCCAACTACAGCAAGGGCATGAACGTGAGGAAAGAGTTAAAAAAAAATATATATATATATGTATACACATACACACACACACACACACACATATCTACAACTAATAAGGTAGTGGTTTACCTATTTCATTGTTCTCAGGCAGACAATGTCAGAATTTAGTTGAATTATAAGACATCCAACTGGTGTCAGCTAGAGAACTGTGCAGTGGGGTCGGGGGGGAATACCCCCAACACCTCTGATATAAGAATTGTTATGGCTGGGCACCGGTGGCTCACGCCTGTAATCCTAGCTACTTGGGGGCAGAGATCAGGAGGCTTGAGGTTCAAAGCGAGCCCAGGCAAATAGTTTGTGAGACCCTATCTCAAAGAAACCCATCACAAAAAAGGACTGGTGGAGTGGCTCAAGGTGTAGGCCCTGAGTTCAAACCCAAGCACCAAAGCGGGGAAAAAAAAAGTGTGTGAATGTTGAGT
The DNA here is from genome assembly GCF_047511655.1 of Castor canadensis. NCBI lineage: Eukaryota > Metazoa > Chordata > Mammalia > Rodentia > Castoridae > Castor > Castor canadensis. The sequence continues at coordinate 152,957,999 of NC_133390.1, read as the reverse complement.
TCCAGAGTAGTGTGAACACTTTGGATTGGCTTCTTCCTATCTCTTTACATTAATCTATTTCTTTTTCCTACCCTTCTTTTTCTTTAACCATCCAATTTTATTATCTTTTACTGCTTAATAAATTTTTTTTTCCCACAACACTGGGCAGGTGCTCTTACCCCTTCAGCCACTCCACCACCCCTTTTTTGTGATGGGTTTTTTTGAGATAGGATCTCGAGGACTATTTGCCCTGGGTTCTAGTTTTTTTTTTTTGGGGGGGAGGCAATACTGGGGTTTGAACTCAGGACCTCACACTTGCGAGGCAGGTGCTTTACCACTTGAGCCACTCTACCAGCCCCGACTATTTGCCCTGGGCTGGTTTCAAATCCCAGTCCTTCCGATCTCTGCCTCCTGAGTAGCTAGGATTACAAGCATGAGCAACAGGCAACCAGCTGCTAAATACATTTATAGATGTATTTTTTTTCTTGAGAATATTATAAGCGTTGCTTTACTTTTTTTTTTCCTATAGTAGAGGAATTCAAGGAATTTTCCCTTTTTATCTGTGCCTGGCTGCCAAAGTATTTCATTGTTGGGTTTTTAGTTTGGTTTGGGAGGTAGAAAGTCTAATAATTTAACCAGGGTATGTCTCAGTGTTCTCAGTGTTGATAATCCTGGGGCAATTTTCTTTAAGATATGGTGTACCTTTCTTAATATATAGATTCAAACTTTCTGCCATTCCAGGGAAACTACTTTTTTTTTGGTAGTACTTAACTCAGGGCCTCACACTTGGCAAGGCAAGCATTCTACTACTTGAGCTACACCCCCAGTCCTAATTTTTTTTTTTTTTTTTGTGGTACTGGGGTTTGAACTCAGGGCCTACACTTTGAGCCACTCTACCAGCCTTTTATGAAGGGTTTTTTCGAGATAGGGTCTCTTGAACTATTTGCCCAGGCTGGTTTTGAACCACAATCCTCCTGATCTCCACCTCCTGAATAGCTAGGATTACAGGCAGGAGCCACCGGTACCCAACCCCAGTCCCAATTTTTGAGATTATACCCTTTCCTTTCCTTCTTATTGTTTTACTGTATTTCCTCACTCTATCCACTCAAAAGCCCTAGAACCAATATCCCCATAGTAGTATGAAACATATCTAGTGCTCAGATCATGATGTCTAAATATTATTCCTCATTAAAACAAAGAAGGCTCCTTAGAGAAATGGCTGGTTGCAAGTCTGAGGCAGAAAAAATTCAAGATGATCCTGGAAGACTTTGTGTTAGAAAACAGAGAGAGGTAGAGATTAAAGGGGAAAAGAAAGAATGGGAGAGAAAAAGGCGAATGGAGGGGGAGAGAACGCTTCTAATTTTCTTTGTGCACTCTTCTAATGTATCAGTCTTAGGTATTCTCATTTTCCTTTATTTTTATTTTTTTGGTTGGACTGTGATTTAAACTCAGGGCTTTGTGCTTGCAAAGCAGGTGTTCTATCACTTGAACCACACCTCCAATCCATTTTGCTCTGATTATTTTCAAGATAAGAGTCTCAAACTATTAGCCCAGGCCGGTCTCAAATCATGATCCTCCTGGTCTCAGCCTTCTGAGGAACTTAAGATTACAGATGTGAGCCACCAGTGCCCACTGATTTTTTTAAAAATTACTGTTGCTTATGAAAAATGACAGTAAACACAATCTATTCTACTCTACTTTAAAACGGTAGTACAAAGTTAGTGGCACATCACAAAGGTTTCAGCAGTTAAAGCTTACCAATTTTTTTAAAGCCCAACTTATTTTTGGACACTCAAGCCCATGACCATGCACATCCATCCATCCATGTCTACTGGGAGACACTATTGAGCTGCTTGTCATAGTACCTATTCCTACATCTTCTTTCTTGTTACAAATCGCTCCCCCTACTCTGAAATTTTTTTCAAAGTTCAGATGAACAATTAATGTCCAAGGAGTTGGCAAATTACAGCTGATGGGCAGGGCCACATATTTTTATAAACACAATTTCCCTGGGGCATAGACACACCCATTCATTTAAACATTGTCTAGCTGGGTCCCTGCGTCCTACAATGGCATTGCAGAGAAGTTGCAACAGAGACCACATGGCATGCCAAGCCAAAACTATTACTAACCGGCCCTTTACAGAACAAGTTTCTCTCCCCTACTTGAATCCTCGATTCCTTTAAGCCCTACTCCATCTTTTAATTTTTTCATCTTACAAAAAACACCTTCTACATTGTTTTACTCAGATCTCACAGAAAGTATTTTTTTGTTTTGTGGTACTGGGGCTTGAACTCAGGGCCTACACCTTGAGCCACTCCACCAGCTCTTTTTTGTGAAGGGTTTTTTTTTTTTTTCCGGTGCTGGGGACCGAACTCAGGGCCTTACACTTGCCAGGCAAGCGCTCTTCCACTGAGCTAAATCTCCAACCCCTTGTGAAGGGTTTTTTGAGGTAGGGTCTTGAGAACTATTTGCATGGGCTGGCTTGGAACTGTGATCCTCCTGATCTCTGCCTCCTAAAAAGTTAGGATTATAGGCAAGAAAGAATGTCTTCAGGTGAAACTTTAGACCCTGAACAGGTGGAAAGCCTTGTTTTTTAACTCAGGTGATGTTTCCTCAGAGTGGAAGAGGTAGTATCACTTTTCCAGGTTTCGTTCTACACAAAGAGTTCAAGACAATAATCTAGGAAGAAACTGCTCTAGTCTTTGAGTAAAGCAAACTAAAATGTACTTTGCCTTTCTTCAAATTAAGTATCATTAGTGGATAACTGAGCTGATTGTAATATTTGTAAGTTAAATACTGTTTGACTCCTTACCTCTGAAAGCAAGTTCTCCAGAGACATAGGATCCATCTTGCTGTAGACATTCCACAGATTCAAGCTCACATCCCGCAACTGCAGCAAAGGGCAAAAACATTGAAATAATTAAATAAATGTTAACTGGACAATCAGAATTATTTTCTGATGTTCAGAAACTATTTTCTTGGTATAAACTCAGTGTGATTAGAATAATCACAATTTTATAAGTTATATTAGAATCTATACATATTAATAAATGCTTTCCCATTCAAGGAAACTATTTTTCAGAACCTTTAGTACATCTTTTGATTATCTTCAATCATACGTATTTATACATATACATACAATACATGCATGCATACACAGGTGCGGTGGGGTTCAACTGGCAGAGTGCCTGCCTAGCAAGCGTGAGGCCATGAGTTCAATCACCAGTACACTAAAGCCCCCTCAACCAAAAAAACACAAACAAACAGGTGCATATACACACATGTATACTATGTGATTGTTTGATTTTTGGTTTTTGGTGGTACTGGGGTTTGAAAATCAGGGCTTCACACTTGCTAGGCTCATGCTCTACTACTTGAGCCATAACTCCAGTGTCTTTTGCTCTGGTTATTTTGGAGACAGGGTCTTGCTTTTTGTACAGGTTAACCTAGACTGTGATCCTGTTATTTTACATTTCCCACTACAATTGGAATAATAGGCATGTGCCACCATGCCCAGCTTCCTTCCCTCAAGGTCCCCCACCTGAATTAGGGTCTTGAAACTGCAATCCTCCTGATCTCAGCTTCCCAAATGGATAGGATTATAGGCATGAGCCATTGGCACCCAGCCTGTATTTTTGCTTTTGTAATTTTAATTAAAATAATACATGTCCATGATTTAAAAATCAAATAGGACAAAAGGCTTATAATAAAAATTTTAATCTCCTACGCCAACCTTTCACAAATCCTCCACTAGTCTCACTACTCAGAAGCAACACTTAAAGCACTTACCATCTTCTTTTTGATGTATGTTCCCATCAATTTAGAAACTAAAGACTAACTTATGGCAAAGATGCAGCCCTTCTACACTCAACCCCATTCCCACACTTTTTCTCTACACAGTACACACATATACTCTTATATCATGATATCACCTTTTTGGTTACATCACTATTATTTATACTGCTTACTCCAGGCTAACTACATACCACATTGTTATTTGCTTTCTTTCTTTTTTTTTGTGGTGGCACTGGTGTTTAAACTCAGAGGTTTGAACACTTGCTAGGCAGGTGCTCTTCCCACACAAGCCACTCCACAAGTCCTTTTTCGTGATAGATTTTTTTCAAGATAGAGTCTTACAAACTATTTGCCCAGTGCTGGCTTGGCTTCAAACCAAGATCCTCCTGATCTCTGCCTCCTGAGTAGCTAGGATTATAGGTATGGGCCACTGGTGCCTGGCTTGCCTTCTTATTTTTGCTTTTCTTAGCAGTAACTTCATTTTTTTTCACTTGCAGACTTTTGTTTTTCTTTTTTCTTTTTTTGGTGGGGCTGAGGTTTGATTCAGGGCCTCATGCTTACTAGGCAGGCCCTCTTACCACTTGAGCCACTTCGTCAATCCTATACTTTTTTTTTTTTTTTAAACAAATCAATCCTAAACTCTTTTCTAACTACCTCACTTAAAGCACAGGCTAGCATCGAAGAAGGAGAAGAGGTGCAAGCGAAGGGAATGCGTAATATATTCAACAAAATAATAACGGAAAATTTCCCAAATCTAGAGAAAGATATTCCCATACAAATGCAAGAGGCCTCCAGGACACCAAACAGACCAGATCAAAATAGAACTACTCCACGACATATCATCATTAAAACAACAAGTTCAGAAACTAAGGAAAGAATATTGAAGGCTGCAAAAGAGAAAAAACAAGTAACATACAAAGGTAAACCCATCAAAATCACAGCAGACTTCTCAACAGAAACATTAAAAGCAAGAAGAGCGTGGGGTGAGATCTTCCGGGCACTGAATGAAAATAACTTCAACCCCAGGATACTCTACCCAGCAAAGCTATCATTCAAAATAGATGGAGCAATAAAAGTCTTCCATGATAAGCAGAAACTAAAACAATATGTGACCACAAAGCCACCATTACAAAAGATTCTGCAAGGGATCCTGCACACAGAAAGTGACACCCAACTTAACCATGAAAAGGCAGGCAGCACCAAACCACAGGATAAGAAAAAGCAAGACAGTAGAGAGTAACATCAAGTTAGGTACACACAATCAAACCTTCAAACAACTAAGATAACTAAATGGCAGGAATCATCACATACCTATCAGTACTAACACTTAATGTTAATGGACTTAATTCACCCATCAAAAGACACCGTTTGACAAAATGGATTAAAAAAGAAGATCCAACAATTTGTTGCTTACAGGAGACTCATCTCACCGACAGAAATAAGCATATGCTTAGGATGAAAGGCTGGAAGAAGATTTACCAAGCCAATGGCCCCCGAAAACAAGCAGGAGTAGCAATACTTATCTCTGACAAAGTAGACTTCAAACCTACATTGATCAAACGAGATAAAGAAGGACATTCCATACTAATAAAAGGGGAAATAGACCAAAAGGAAATAATAATCATCAATCTGTACGCACCCAATGTCAATGCACCCAGTTTCATCAAACATACCCTGAAAGACCTAAAAGCATATATAAACGCCAACACAGTGGTTGTGGGAGACTTTAACACTCCATTAACATCAATAGATAGGTCATCCAAACAAAAACTCAATAAAGAAATCCAAGATCTAAAATATGCAATAGATCAAGTGGACCTAGTAGATGTCTACAGAACATTTCATCCAACCTCTACACAATATACATTCTTCTCAGCAGCCCATGGAACCTTCTCCAAAATAGATCATATCCTAGGGCACAAAGCAAGCCTCAGCAAATATAAGAAAATAGAAATAATACCATGCATACTATCTGACCACAATGCAGTAAAAGTAGAACTCAACAACAAAAGTAAAGACAAAAAACATGCAAACAGCTGGAAACTAAATAACTCATTACTTAATGAAGAATGGATCATCGATGCAATAAAAGAGGAAATTAAAAAGTTCCTAGAAGTCAATGAAAATGAAAACACAACCTACCGGAACCTATGGGACACAGCTAAGGCAGTCTTGAGAGGAAAGTTTATAGCCATGAGTGCATATATTAAAAAGATTGAAAGATCCCAAATCAATGACCTAATGATACATCTCAAACTCCTAGAAAAACAAGAACAAGCAAATCCCAAAACAAATAGAAGGAGAGAAATAATAAAAATAAGAGCTGAAATCAACGAAATAGAAACCAAAAAAACCATACAAAGAATTAATGAAACAAAAAGTTGGTTCTTTGAAAAAATAAACAAGATCGACAGACCCCTGGCAAACCTGACTAAAATGAGGAGAGAAAAAACCCAAATTAGTAGAATCAGGAATGCAAAATGGGAGATAACAACAAACACCATGGAAGTCCAGGAAATCATCAGAGACTACTTTGAGAACCTATATTCAAATAAATTTGAAAATCTAAAAGAAATGGACAGATTTCTAGATACATATGATCATCCAAAACTGAACCAAGAGGAAATTAATCACCTGAATAGACCTATAACACAAAATGAAATTGAAGCAGCAATCAAGAGTCTCCCCAAAAAGAAAAGTCCAGGACCTGATGGATTCTCTGCTGAATTCTATCAGACCTTTAAAGAAGAACTGATACCAACCCTCCTTAAACTGTTCCATGAAATAGAAAGGGAAGGAAAACTGCCAAACACATTTTATGAAGCCACTATTACACTTATCCCAAAACCAGGCAAAGACACCTCCAAAAAGGAGAACTATAGGCCAATCTCCTTAATGAACATTGATGCAAAAATCCTCAACAAAATAATGGCAAATCGAATTCAGCAACACATCAAAAAGATTATTCACCACGACCAGGTAGGCTTCATCCCAGGGATGCAGGGGTGGTTCAACATACGAAAATCAATAAACGTAATAAACCACATTAACAGAAGCAAAGACAAAAACCACTTGATCATCTCAATAGATGCAGAAAAAGCCTTTGATAAGATCCAACATCATTTCATGATAAAAGCTCTAAGAAAACTAGGAATAGAAGGAAAGTTCCTCAACATTATAAAAGCTATATATGACAAACCTACAGCCAGCATTATACTTAACGGAGAAAAATTAAAACCATTCCCTCTAAAATCAGGAACCAGACAAGGATGCCCACTATCTCCACTCCTATTCAACATAGTACTGGAATTCCTAGCCAGAGCAATTAGGCAAGAAGAAGGAATAAAAGGAATACAAATAGGTAAAGAAACTGTCAAAATATCCCTATTTGCAGACGACATGATCCTATACCTTAAAGACCCAAAAAACTCTACTCAGAAGCTTCTAGACATCATCAATAGCTATAGCAAGGTAGCAGGATATAAAATCAACATAGAAAAATCATTAGCATTTCTATACACTAACAATGAGCAAACGGAAAAAGAATGTATGGAAACAATTCCATTTACAATAGCCTCAAACAAAATCAAATACCTAGGTGTAAACCTAACAAAAGATGTGAAAGACCTCTACAAGGAAAACTATACACTTCTGAAGAAAGAGATTGAGGAAGACTATAGAAAGTGGAGAGATCTCCCATGCTCATGGATTGGTAGAATCAACATAGTAAAAATGTCTATACTCCCAAAAGTAATCTACATGTTTAATGCAATTCCCATCAAAATTCCAATGACATTCATCAAAGAGATTGAAAAATCTACTGTTAAATTTATATGGAAACACAAGAGGCCACGAATAGCCAAGGCAATACTCAGTCAAAAGAACAATGCAGGAGGTATCACAATACCTGACTTCAAACTATATTACAAAGCAATAATAATAAAAACAGCATGGTACTGGCACAAAAACAGACATGAAGACCAGTGGAACAGAATAGAGGATCCAGATATGAAGCCACACAACTATAAGCAACTTATCTTTGACAAAGGAGCTAAAAATATACGATGGAGAAATAGCAGCCTCTTCAACAAAAACTGCTGGGAAAACTGGTTAGCAGTCTGCAAAAAACTGAAACTAGATCCATGTATATCACCCTATACCAAGATTAACTCAAAATGGATCAAGGATCTTAATATCAGACCACAAACTCTTAAGTTGATACAAGAAAGAGTAGGAAATACTCTGGAGTTAGTAGGTATAGGTAAGAACTTTCTCAATGAAACCCCAGCAGCACAGCAACTAAGAGATAGCATAGATAAATGGGACCTCATAAAACTAAAAAGCTTCTGTTCATCAAAAGAAATGGTCTCTAAACTGAAGAGAACACCCACAGAGTGGGAGAAAATATTTGCCAATTATACATCAGACAAAGGACTGATAACCAGAATATACAGGGAACTTAAAAAACTAAATTCTCCCAAAACTAATGAACCAATAAAGAAATGGGCATGTGAACTAAACAGAACTTTCTCAAAAGAAGAAATTCAAATGGCCAGAAAACACATGAAAAAATGCTCACCATCTCTAGCAATAAAGGAAATGCAAATTAAAACCACACTAAGATTCCACCTCACCCCTGTTAGAATAGCCATCATCAGCAACACCACCAACAACAGGTGTTCACGAGGATGCGGGGAAAAAGGAACCCTCTTATACTGTTGGTGGGAATGTAGACTAGTACAACCACTCTGGAAAAAAATTTGGAGGCTACTTAAAAAGCTGGACATCGATCTACCATTTGATCCAGCAATACCACTCTTGGGGATATACCCAAAAGACTGTTACTCCAGAGGCACCTGCACATCCATGTTTATTGCGGCACTATTCACAATAGCCAAGTTATGGAAACAGCCAAGATGCCCCAGCACTGACGAATGGATTAAGAAAATGTGGTATCTATACACAATGGAATTTTATGCAGCCATGAAGAAGAACGAAATGTTATCATTCGCTGGTAAATGGATGGAATTGGAGAACATCATTCTGAGTGAGGTTAGCCTGGCTCAAAAGACCAAAAATCGTATGTTCTCCCTCATATGTGGACATTAGATCAAGGGCAAACACAACAAGGGGATTGGACTATGAGCACATGATAAAAGCGAGAGCACACAAGGGAGGGGTGAGGATAGGTAAGACACCTAAAAAACTAGCTAGCATTTGTTGCCCTTAATGCAGAGAAACGAAAGCAGATACCTTAAAGCAACTGAGGCCAATAGGAAAAGGGGACCAGGAACTAGAGAAAAGGTTAGATTAAAAAGAATTAACCTAGAAGGTAACACCCACGCACAGGAAATCAATGTGAGTCAATGCCCTGTATAGCTATCCTTATCTCAACCAGCAAAACCCCTTGTTCCTTCCTATTATTGGTTATACTCTCTCTACAACAAAATTAGAGATAAGGGCAAAATAGTTTCTGCTGGGTATTGAGGGGGGGAGCGGGAGGGGGTGGAGTGGGTGGTAAGGGAGGGGGTGGGGGCAGGGGGGAGAAATAAACCAAGCCTTGTATGCACATATGAATAATAAAAGAAAAAAAAAAAAAAGAAATGGGCATGTGAACTAAACAGAACTTTCTCAAAAGAAGAAATTCAAATGGGCAGAAAACACATGAAAAAATGCTCACCATCTCTAGCAATAAAGGAAATGCAAATTAAAACCACACTAAGATTCCACCTCACCCCTGTTAGAATAGCCATCATCAGCAACACCACCACCAACAGGTGTTCACGAGGATGCGGGGAAAAAGGAACCCTCTTACACTGTTGGTGGGAATGTAGACTAGTACAACCACTCTGGAAAAAAATTTGGAGGCTACTTAAAAAGCTGGACATCGATCTACCATTTGATCCAGCAATACCACTCTTGGGGATATACCCAAAAGACTGTTACTCCAGAGGCACCTGCACATCCATGTTTATTGCGGCACTATTCACAATAGCCAAGTTATGGAAACAGCCAAGATGCCCCAGCACTGACGAATGGATTAAGAAAATGTGGTATCTATACACAATGGAATTTTATGCAGCCATGAAGAAGAATGAAATGTTATCATTCGCTGGTAAATGGATGGAATTGGAGAACATCATTCTGAGTGAGGTTAGCCTGGCTCAAAAGACCAAAAATCGTATGTTCTCCCTCATATGTGGACATTAGATCAAGGGCAAACACAACAAGGGGATTGGACTATGAGCACATGATAAAAGCGAGAGCACACAAGGGAGGGGTGAGGATAGGTAAGACACCTAAAAAACTAGCTAGCATTTGTTGCCCTTAATGCAGAGAAACTAAAGCAGATACCTTAAAGCAACTGAGGCCAATAGGAAAAGGGGACCAGGAACTAGAGAAAAGGTTAGATTAAAAAGAATTAACCTAGAAGGTAACACCCACGCACAGGAAATCAATGTGAGTCAATGCCCTGTATAGCTATCCTTATCTCAACCAGCAAAACCCCTTGTTCCTTCCTATTATTGGTTATACTCTCTCTACAACAAAATTAGAGATAAGGGCAAAATAGTTTCTGCTGGGTATTGAGGGGGGGAGCGGGAGGGAGTGGAGTGGGTGGTAAGGGAGGGGGTGGGGGCAGGGGGGAGAAATAAACCAAGCCTTGTATGCACATATGAATAATAAAAGAAAAATGAAAAAAAAAAAAAAAAAGCACAGGCTAGGCTGTTCTATGCTACAATAGCATAGTTGCAACAGAGACTATATGGCACACAAAGCCAAAAATATTGCTATCTAGCCCAATTTGTTTATTCTAGGGCTTCTCAACATTGCTATTTGGGGGCTAGAATTCATTTGCTGTGTGGGGCTGCCTCCAGGCATTGCAGAATGCTGAGCAGCATTACTGGCCTGTATCCACTAGTTACCTACAGTACTTCCCTTCCCCTCAAAGCCAAATTTAAAATATTTCCAAGCACTGTCAAATGTTTTGGGGTAGCAAAATCATCCCCAATTGAGAACTGCTGGCTTATTTATCAAATAACCCATCAATTCCCTCTCTTCCTCCTGGTCTACTCTGCCCTGGCTGCTTTGCATGCATGCTGCACAGCTACAACTTTCACTTTGAGATTTCTGTTTGCCATCATCCTGGAGCCCTCAGATGATAAATCTGGCTCGATGGCTTACCTGGCCCCTCTTTCTTGGTTAACTGCCTTATTTGCTAAAGCACAATATCCAATAGCTTCCTAAGAAAGGATTGATGGAAAGAAATCCTTGTGTTAAACATTGTAATTCTAGCTTCATAACTGGTAGTTTACTAATGCACTTTCCATTTGGAGGGGACTCTTTATTTTCTCTGTGCTTCACCCTGAATAGTTTCTACTGTTATGGCATCAAATTCACTAATCTTTTCTTCTAAGGTATCCAATCTGCCATTAATCTTCACTAATGCATTTTTCATGTTAGCCACTGTAGTTTTCATCTCTAGAAGTTTTATTTGGGTCTTTTTATATCTATGTCTCAATCTCTCCTCCAGCTTCTTGAACATATGAAATAGAGTTATAATAACTGTTTTAATGGCCTGTAACTAACATTTCTGTCAGCTCTGGGGTGTGTGTGTGTGTGTGTGTGTGTGTGTGTGTGTGTGTGTGTGTGTGTCTGGGGTGTGTGTGTGTGTGTGTGTGTGTGTGTGTGTGTGTGTTTGCTAGAGATGGAACTTAAGGCCTTGCATATGCTAGGCAAGTACTCTATCACTAAACCCTAACCTCAGTCCAATTATAGGTAAATTTTTATTGATTCATTGCCACATTATCAATCCTGTTTTCCTACCTCTTTTAAACATCATAATCTTTGGCTGCCAGACACTGCAAATTATATCTTGTTAAGTGCTAGATGTTTTTGTGTTCCTACAAATATTCTCATGCTTTGTTCTAAGATGCAGTGAAATTATCTGCAAGTAGTTTAGATTCTTTGGGGTGTGGTATTTATGAATTAGCAGGAAGGTGTGAAGTCTAGGGCTGATTATTTCCTACGACTCAGACAAAACCCTCGTACGTATTCTACCAATACCCTGTGAATTTATTTTTCCAGTATAAATGGTGGGAACAGGTACTATCCCCAGCTCTGAGCACACATCAGGCATGTACTCAACTCTTTTCAAATGGGTTTTCCCTTTGGCCTTGGGTAGAAACCTCAAACCTAAGTGCAATGATCAATATTCTTCTGAATATTTTAGGTGGAGGTGGGTGAATCTCTGCAGATCTTAGGAGTTCTTTCTTTGGCACATTTTTCTTCTTTAGTATTCTGGTTACTTTTATGTACTGGAACTCCCAGCTATATCTCCTAATTCAGAGAAGGTACCGGTCCCACTGGATATACCCACCCTGTGCTATCATCCAGAAACCTTCTCAAGTAGTAAGCTAGAACAATCATGGGGTCCACCTTACTCCCATTCTCTTTCAGAGAATCACTATTTCTCATTGCCTGATACCTAGTTTATTGAAAACCATTATTTCACATATTTTGTTCATCATTTAGTTTTGGTTTGTTTTTTGGTGGTTTCAGGAACAGAAATTCAGTCTTTTTTTTTCTGTTACCTTTTTTCCCCAGGGTGAAGGTGTCATTTAGCAAATGTCTGATTCCCTGTCACTCTGGTGGGAAGGGAAGGTGGCAGAAGGAGGTACAGGTAACAATCTTCACTTAATTCCTTTATATTTTCATTCTCTCTCTTTTTTTAACAGTACTGTGGTTTGAACTCAGGGCTTCAAGCTTGCTAGATAGGCACTCTACCATTTAAGCCATGCCGCCACATCTTTTTGCTCTGGTTATTTTTGAGGTAGGTTCTTGCTCTTTGCCCAGGCTGGCCTTGAATCAGATCTTCTCAACCTCAGCCTTCCTTGTAGCTGGGATGACAAGTGTGCATTGGTTGAGAAGAGGTCTCACAAACTTCATTTGTGGGGGCTGTCCTGGAACCACTGTCCTTCCAATCTCAGCCTCCCCAGGAGCTTATATAGGAGCTTATTATAGGCTTCAGCCATCAAACCCACCTTAATTTCTTTCTTTTCAGTATCACCAATTTCCATTCTCTGTCATCCTTTTACAATGTTCTTTCCTACTGATTTAATCTGTTTTGTAATAGATTACAAAACAGATTAAATCAGTAGTCCCTTCCATATTCTGAACAGCTTTTCAAGTGTGTCAATTGGTTAGATCTTTTGAGAGGACTGCATTTCTTTTTTTTGGTGGTTCTGGGGTTTGAACTCAGGGCCTTGTGCTTAACACTTGTGCCACACCCCAGTCCTTTTTTGCTTTAGTTATTTTTCAGGGAAAATCTCCATTTTTATCTGAGCCAGCCTCAGACTTCAATCCTCCTACCTACAGCCTCCCACATAGCTGGGATGACAAGTGAGAACCACTATGCCCAGCTTGTTGGTTAAAATGGGGTCTCACTAACATTTTGTCTTAACTTGCAGTTTGATCAGAAAAGTCCAGGTAAAATTGGAACTAAAGAAGGCACATTTCTGAAGAGATTAGCATGACTTAAAAGGAATAAAATATTTTGCATGGGGACAATAGGAAAGATGCCTTGAGGGCACCTCAGGAATTGTCTAGACTTACTCATCAAAAGCTTAAGGGTATGAAAGAGTAAAGTTATTTGCAAGACTTTAAGAAGAGAATGACTTGGGGGTTCCCTGCTTACACAGTGCCACCTAGGAGGTGTTTCCCTAGGATTTGTTTCACATGCTCAGCAGTCTAGGCACTAAGAGGCTAATGTGGTCATGGCCCAGAGGGGCTGGCTACTATCCAAGTGGGTGGGTGGCACTGTAATATCAACCACAAGATACTGCTTTTGCAGGTATGAAAAATACAAGTTACCAGGTCATGGAAGCTTCCCCTCAGATTTCAAAGGAAAGCCTGGAAGGCCAGTAATGTGCGATAGGATTAGAGTCCCTATAAGCAGGGTGATGTATGCTGTGAATGTGAAGTTTAGCTGCAATGAAGACCCCAAGATGTTAGAGATGCCAGAAATATGGAACACAGGCCGAAGAAAGTTGCAGGAAACAAATGGAGCCAGCCCAAGACAGAGGCCATGTGTGCTGCAAACAAGGCCCTAGGGGTGGGGTTGCCCAAGCCCATTGGAGCTTACATTACAATACCACATGCCCTGGATGCTGAACATGGAGTTACAGGATTTAGTGTTTGCCCTGCTGGGTTTCAATCGTATTTGATCCAGTCTTTCCTTGTTAGTCAATGTTTATTCTGTACCACCTTGGAAGTATGTAACTTTTTCTTTTTTTTTTTTTGGTGGAACTGGGGTTTGAACTCAAAGCTTCAGGCTTACAAAGCAGGTGCTCTACCTCTTGGGCCACACCTCCAGTCCATTTTGCTCTGGTTATTTTGGAGATGGGGTCTCAGCAGGCCCACTGGCCTTGAACCTCAATCTTTGAGCAGCTTAGGGGTACAGGCATGAGCTACCAGTGCCCCATTTTGCTTTTTATTTTATAGAAGTTTACGTTGAACTTTGGCTTTTTTTTTTTTTTTCCAGATAGGCACCAATATTTATTCCCAAAGCCATTCAGGCCAGGCTGGACTGAGGATTCTTTTCTAGTATCCAAGGATGTCTTCTCCTCCCTCACCCCAAGATGGTGCCCTTCTGATTCAGGCAGCAGTGGGCGTGCAGCACTAGCTCTGATGTCTGCTTACAATAAACAACCACTTCTGATGAATTTTGCACACATCCAGGACACTGGGTGCATAACTCCGCCTCCAGCCGTGGCCTAATCGGCCTCTCTGGGCGTGGCATAATCTGCTTGGTCCAGTTGCCCAGTTCAGGCTGCACTGGTGCTTGTGGAGGTCAGCCACAATCTTCGCGTGTCACAGTCCTCGTTCACAATAGGCAGATCCACCTCCTCTACATTTCTCCCTTTAGCTCAGGCCTCCTTGGTCACCACTCAGCATTCCTGAGCCAGCTACAGGCTCCCTCAGCCCAGCATTCTACACTCCCCACGCTGAGGTCATGCCTCAGCAGTCGCTCAGGCAGCTCCTTCCCGAACTGTGACTTTTGAACAATTTTGGAACTGTTAAAGACTATGGTGACTCTTAGACATGAACTAAATGAATTCTGCATTATGAGATGGCCATGAGCCTTTGGAGACAAGGGGAGGAATGCTATGGTTTGAACAAAATTTTTTTTTTTGAAGTATTGAGGTTTGAACTCAGGGCTTTGAGCTTTTGCTAGTCAGCCACTCTACCACTCAAGCTATACCTCCAGCTCTGAATTCTATGGTTTAACTATGAAATGTCTATCCCTTGTAGGCTCATGTATTGAACACTTGGTCCCCAGATGGTGGTGCTATTTTGGTAGGTAGTGGAAATTTTATAGGAGGTAGGGCCTGGCTGGAGGAAGGAGATCATTGGGGGATATGTCTTTAAAGGTTAAAGGTTATACATGATCCCCAGTTCCTTCCTCTCTTTCTGTTTTCTGTCTGCCATGAGGTTAGTAGCCTCTACCACTTGCTCCTACCCCATGGTATTCTGCCTCACCATAGGCCCAGAATTAACATATAAGTCAAGAACTGAAATTTCTGAAAGTATGAGCCAAAATAAATTTTCCCCATCTAAGTTGTTTACATCAGGTACTTTATCACAGTGGCAAAAATTCTGATTAACACACTTGCAAACCTCCTACCTCAGCCTCTGAGTACTGGAATTACAGGCATGTGCCACCATGGTCCTTCTTGTTGAATATTTTTTTCACAACTCTTATTCCCCCTTTTAATATGGAGATCTTATGTTTGTCCATAGACAAGTGAAAGAATGCTCCCTGGTTATTCTCCCTATCCAGAAGTTTGCTGCCTCTCCTTAGGCAGCTCAAGGGTAAGAAGGAAGTTGGAGTGAAAACCTGAGTACAGCAACTTCCCTATAAATGTTTTCAGGAAAAAAAAGTTCTCCATATTCATGACTCAGTTTAGCACACTCTAAAAGCCAAGTAAAACCTACTGCTGGGCTTGGCTTCCCTTCTCATGCTAGCACCAACCACATCAGGGATAACCGGCTTATTGGGTTTACTTTGTTTGAGTATGGCCACGCAACAGTATAGAAGTTTAAAATGTTAAGTTGTAAGCATCTATAGCTCTCAGCCTTCAAAGGAGGCAAGAGCCTTTCTGGTTCAGGAAATCAAAGCTGAGTAGAATGCATCTGTAGACCAAACTGCTCCACAATTAAACAACTGGGAAGGGCAATATAAAGAACAGAACTAAGATGAGGGGGAATAAGATGGAGACAAAAGGGAAGTATCTGGGAGAATTAAAATTATCAGCTATATAGAAGAGGACTTTTTTTTTCTTTTTCTTTTTCTTTTGCAGTATTGGGGTTTAAACTCAGGGCCTCATACTTGCTAGGCAGTACTCTACCTCTTGAGCCACATCCATACATCCACAGCTTTTTTTTTTTTTTTTTTTTTGAGGTAAGGTCTTACTATGTAGCCCAGGCTGACCTCAAATTCTCGATCCTCCTGTCTCACATCCAAGTGCTGAGATTACAGCTGTGCATGGTGGCATGTCCAGCTGAGACAGGGACTTTGAGAGAAAACTTAAGAGTAACTAGATGGTATCTGCTATTTCCTCTACATGGTCCATCCATTAACATCCCCAATAGCACCAACCTACAGTAAAGATCTATATTACCCTTCAAAGGTGTTTGGGGAAGATTTTGTTCTTTGTGAATGTAATTTCATGGTGTAAGGCCTCTTAAGGCACAGTCAGAAAGCCTGTCTCATTTGGATTCTATCAACTGGACTCCCAGAACACTACTTCCCCATGCCACTCTAGATGTAGTATGGGGGATTAGGCTGTATATAGCACAGACTCTGGAACCAGATCACCTGGGCCTGGTCCCAGTCCTGCTACTCACTAACTCCTGAAACAGAGATATGAAATAGTACCTACCTATTGCAAGAATTAAATCAGTCACTTCAAATAAAGTGCTTAGAATAGTCTCTGTTATACAGTAGGCACTCTACAAATGCCTAGTTCATACAATTAATTAAAAATACATATAACCATTACTATAAAAATGTCAAGCTTCCTCTCTGTCCCATGTAACCTATCTCCCTTTATGTCCCTTATCTTCTGAATTAGAGAGCATTACTTCATATCAGGGGCAGTTCCTGAAACATTGTTGATGTCATGTGAAAATACTGTGGTTTTGGAGCAGAAAAGGTGATGTGCATGTGGCAACTTCCCTCCAGCCTGTGTGTGACGTGGTCCTGCCAGATAAGCTCCCACTCACTTCCTAGGGATGGTGATATTTCTCAGAATTGCTTCTAAAGGTATAACAGGATGACACTATTTATAGCATGATAATGTTCCATCTCCTTGGTTTTCTGTACTGGGCCAGGTTATGTCAGTGGGGAACCTAGGGTAGCACATGGATGCCTGTGGTTGTGCTGCTGACCTACCAGGCCATCCTTTCTAACCTGTACTCTGGACAACTCCTTTCCCAGACTTACTCATTAATTCACTTAACAAATATTTACTGGTCATCTCCCAGATACAAGAATAATGAAATAAAAGATACTGTTCTTACCACAAAAGCTACCCCTTTTATTTCTTCTACTATACTGTACTTATACAAAATTTTGCACTATCCCTTCATTGCTCTTGAATAGCTCTCAAATTTTATCAATTTCTGAGATACAAACAACAATAAGGCTCTGTTTTTCTACTCAAGAAGCTTGCAGTCAGGAGACTAAAAGATGGGTGGATGAATAGGGTGTGTATGTGACAACTGTGTAATAACAGGAGGATAAAAACTGCAAAAGGAGTGAGGCCAAGGTGCTATAAGGAGTAATCAGGAGGAATAATTAACTCAGAATGGTGAAAGACAGGGAAGAGAATAGAGAGGAGCTCCAAGAAGGAAAGACCAGAGAGTTCAGTTTGGGACTGATCTTAAACAGCAATTGTTCTGCATTTCAAGTTCTCTAACTTGCTCTAATCCTCTGGGAGAAAACTGTCAGCTTTTCAGAGTGTTACTGTAATGCACACTCACTTTGTGGGTTCTTCACAATAACAGCCTAGTGGCAGACAAAAACCAAACTTACTACTTTTCATACATACCTCATATTTCATGGTAAAAAATCCATCCCCTCCAATGCCCTCAAGTGCAAAGGCTTGTACAATTGGCCATTTCTCTACCACAAACATATCAAATATCTGCAAGTGACCTAGAAGAATCAAATATAACAACACATATCAAATACCATTCTGGATATAACAATCTAAACCTGATTTAGTGTGGTTAAAAAGGCATCATTTCTCACAAGTTCACCAGGGCATAATCCAGCAAAATAAATTTAAACAGATGAAATGGTTAGATATTGAAACTAGAAACACAAAATGAAATCCAAGAAAAATTCAAACCATAAGCAAGTTAGATAAATTCAGATTTCTCTACAGCATATTTTCACATTTTAGTTTCCAAGTAATTAAGTAAAAAATAATAATAGAACTCTGTTATAGCTGACTTGTATCATTTAGTAGGTATAATTATTAACAGACCCAAAGTTCTACTCTCCCTTAAGAAACACAGCCAATCAACTTCCTCAAGGTAAAACTACCAAATCAAAAAGTTTTCTTTCTTATAACAGTAACTTCAATGTGCAAGGCTTTGTTCCTATAACATAAGTTTTAGTGTAAGCATTACTAAACGTGCTCATTATTTCCCTGTGTTCCACAAATCGTGTTTGAACTACCTGTCAGGATAATTTTTAAATGGATATCCAAATTTCTATTTCTCATCACCAAGAGGCCCCACATCTATGCTCTTTGTAAGTGATACAAAGCCAAGTATGGTGGTGCATGCTTATAATACCAGGACTGATTCCAGAGGCAGAGCCAAGCTGGGCTACATTGTGAGTTACAGGCCAGCCTGGACAATAAGAACCTGTTTTTAAAAAAAAAGTGATACAGACTAGATATCAATTATGCTAAATTCCTTATCCATTCTTTTACCTGACCCACAGGTGACTTGCTGCTGTGTTGCTGTGGAAACACAGTTACAAAAACAGTTACAAATATAAGCTTGTATAGGAAGTCCAAAAATCATTCTGTTTGATCCTTTGTTTTAGTAAAAATGGATCAAGGGGTTTCCCAGCTGAATGCTTCCAAAGAAAAAAGTAAGGGCATTCAATTCATACACCATTCAAGCAAGGTTCTCTTAAAGGGCTTGTTGTCAGACACTCACCTTGGGAGCTGTAAGGAATACCAATTCTACTACAGTCTCGAACCATATCCACAAAGCTGGAAATTTTAAATTCTTCAGCAGCTTCTTCATCTTCATACTAAAGAAGGAAATTAAAAGAAAAATAGGCTCTGATGAAAGACATCATGCAAAGTTCCATTATTTTCTCTACATCTTATCAGGGTTGTCCTAAATGGCATTTGTAGAGACTGCACCAAGGGAAAGTTTCCGGTCAACCTATCTTATTTACTAGTCAGAAATACCTGTCATTCTCTTATGTCATACACACACACAAATCAACCCAAATCCCTCAAACACTCACATAGAAAGAAGAGTTTCTTGACCAATACTGGGTCACAACTTCCATGAAATCCCAAACCTCAAATCCCTATTTGCTTTTCAGCCAAACTTTTAAATAGGACCCAGGAAACAGAAACAAATAGCAAGAAACCCAAAGACAAGAGTGTCACAATGTTTAAAAAATTCTCGAAGGACAGTCTCTAGGCTTTAGTCCTAGAAGAGACTGGGCTCAGGTTGGTGAAGGAGATGCCAGGCAGGAAGGCAGGTTCACCAGCACACTACTAGGCCCCAATTTGAACAGTGTCCTTTTGCCTCCTTTAGATAAACAACTTATCTAAAAAGTAGCCTCAAAATGAAATGTAAAACTTTCTACTTAAAACAAAGAACTATTTTTATGTAACCACAATCTGCAATTTGATTTTTTTTTGGCGGGGTGGGGTTGGGGGGGGGTGGGGAAGATGAGTGGGCACTCCTGTTCCAAACCAACACTTTCCTTAAAGACATACCTATTCTATCTTTTCTCCTCACCTCATTTTCGGTCATGCAGTGAAAATGCAGATTTCTCCAATGTGCCACAAAGGGTAAAAGATAGCGATAGTTGACAGGATTACAGTACAGATGGACACTATCTGATTTAATCAATATAATCACATCTGTAAGAAAATTAAAACACAAGATTGTCAAAAGCTTTTCCTTTAGACATTTCCTGCCCAGAAAATTACTAAAACCATTAAGGATTGGGGATGTAGCTCAGTGACAGAGTACTTGCCTAGCACAAATAAGGTTCTGGGTTCATCCCCAACACCACCAAACCAAACATTAAAACTACTTTGGAAACAATCTAACAAAACTCTAAACTGAACATTTTTTAATTTTTACTTTTGCAGTACTGGGGTTTGAACTGAGGGTCTTGCACATTCTAGGCAGGCGCTCTACACTTGAGCCAAGTCTCAGCTCTCAAACTGAAACTTATTTAATCAACCAATGTACTTCAAAGTGACTAAGAACAGCCAAGTATAAAGATTTCCTAGTCCCTATACAATGTTCCCACCAACTGTGGCCCTCTAGATATGCAGAGGTACAAATGCAGGTACAAAATAAGTCAAAAGAACAGGCTTCAAGCCAGGCACTGATGGCTCACGCCTGTAATCCTAGCTACTCAGAAGGCAGGTATCAGGAGGATGGTGGTTCAAAGTCAGCCCTGGGCAAATAGTTCACGAGACCCTATCTTGAAAAAAACCCATCACAAAAAAAGGGCTGGTGGAGTAGCTCAAGTGGTAGAGTGCCTACCTACCAAGTATGAGGCTCTGAGTTCAGATCCCAGCAACACACACACACACACACACACACACACACACACACACACACACAGAGCCAGGCTTCATTACCTGAAACATGTTTTGCAAAGCTCAACACAGTCAAATCTGTGGTACCAAACTTGTCTGTGTACGTCAATGCAGAGATAAATCCCATGGAAATCCAATGGCCACTGAAGCAGTTACCAAGTATGGCAGTGACTCTTCTCCCATAGACATCAGTGTCAAAAACTCTTGGCCACTGGCTCATCTGGCTCTAGACCAACTATGGGCCTACACACTGCCTGTCAGCACAGGGTACTGTGTGTGGTAATGAACTCTGTACACAGGAAAGGCTGGAAGGAAGGAAGTAGAAGCAAGTAGAAGCAGCTTCTGTAAATAGATCAGCAGCTCACAGATTTAAGGAACAACGATTGATATTGGTGGGCTGAGTAAATAAAGCAATCTCAAGAGTACAAATAACCCAGGTAAACAGAAGACCCATGGACTGGGACAGAGTTATTAAAGTAGCCTGAATACAGAGAACAAAAGCCAGACACTTCCAGAAGAAAAACAGAGGCATCATTCCATGGCTCTTCTGAGACCAGAGCTACCAGGCCTCTCTCTAATAGATGAAGCTAGAAATTGCTGGAGGTGAGGAAGCACACAGAGAAGAGGAGCATTAGATGCAGCAGGTTTGGCAATGCCAACACAGCAGTACAATGGACAAACCACATTTTATGAAAACATATTAAAGCCTAGGGAACTCCAACCACAGCTGACCACCCAGCTGGACAGCCTCCTGGAATAAAGCTCCAGGATGAATGGTCTTTTTTTTTCTTGGCACTGGGGGTTGAAATCAGGGCTTCACGCTTCCTAGGTAGACAATTTACTGCATAAGCCACTTCCAGCCCAATGATGGTCTTTTAAGCCACTCTACACTCCACACCTGGTTAGTCCATGGTGTTACAGGGAACATAGGAAGACAGTTTTTTACTATTGACTCTCAGGTAAGTTCTAAAGTCAAAGTGTAGCAGAAGGGGAGTTCTCATCTCTCAGTAATGGGTTTCCTCCTTTTCCCTTCTTATTATCAAAGAGCCCTGCCCTAAACACTTGTAAACTACCTGCTGAGGATTAAGAGTGTCATGTCACCAGGAAAGATTGAGGGTTTCTAGTACGTATTACACTCCATACTAAAATATAACCTCAAAGAATTAGGATATAATAAAAGGCATAACCTAACAGCCGCTAAACCTAACTAAGTGTTCTCACACTCTCAGTAGATGATGATATCATCATTTTAGCTATCTTTAACTCAACTAGCAAAAATGCTTTGTCTTCCTTATTATGCTTATGTCTTCTCTTCAACAAAATTAGAGATAAGGTCAGACAGGTTCTGCCTGGAAGTGTGGGGGGGGAAGACGGGGGGCAAGGGTGAGAAATGACCCAAACAATATACGCACATGTGAATAAATGAATAATAAAAAATTAAAAAAAAAAAAGAACAAAAGTTTCACAAAGTACACAGTCAGGTAAAAGAAGAAAGTACAGAAGAATGAAATGAATATGTAAAATATTTTTAAAGTGTCTTTTTAAAATAAATCCTTTATGTTGCTATTTTATC
Source organism: Castor canadensis (assembly GCF_047511655.1). Taxonomy (NCBI): domain Eukaryota; kingdom Metazoa; phylum Chordata; class Mammalia; order Rodentia; family Castoridae; genus Castor; species Castor canadensis. The sequence goes on along the minus strand of NC_133390.1, from coordinate 152,935,769 downwards.
TCTCAAAATTGAAGACTGAAATGTAAACACATAAATCTGGTAACCTCAGCTTTTTAACTATTTGGATTTAAAAATGAATTTATAAAAGCTGGGCGCTGGTGGCTCACACTTATAATCCTAGCTACTCAGGAGGCAGAGATCAAGAAGATTTTGGTGCGAAGCCCAGGTAAATAGTTTGAGAGATCCTATCTCAAACAAAACCATCACAAAAAAGGACTGGTGGAGTGGCTCAAGGTGTAGGCCCTGAGGTCAAACCCCAGTAAAAAAAAAAAAAGAATTTATAATTTGGAGGAAAATGCTCACTTGCTAAGCACCTACTGTGCCAGGTGAAAGGATAAAGACAAAGATAAGCACACCTTTGGGAATTTAAACTAGTTCCTTAATTTCAGTAGTATAACAACTGGGGCTGCAGTGAATGTGTGGCTGGTACAAGTGGCCGAGATTCTTTCCAAACCAGCAGATGCTGTACAATGTAACGGAAAATTTTTTTCAATCAAAATCTGAAGTCAAATTTGAATTTTAAAAAATTAATGGAAGAAATAATTTCAGTGGAAATTTTTCTATACTTTCTAATGAAAAGGAGAGCTTTAAATCATAAGGATAAGCTCTCTTAAGGACTTTACCACAGGAGAATTTTCACATACATTAGACCAGAATTTTCAACCTCAGATAATTTTTTGTCACTGGCATGGTGTTAAACCCTATAATCCCCATACTGAGGCAACCAAGGCAGGAGGATCTCAAATAGGAGGCCAGCCTGGCCTACACAGCAAGAACCTGTCTCAAAATACACACATATATATGTGTGGCCATCAAAAATGTCTTCAGACATTGCTAAATGGCCCCTGGGGGGACAAAACTGCCCCCAGCTGAGAACCATTATACTCAAGCAAGATCATTTCACATCAGATGTTTGCTTTCATGCCTCCCCCCCAGCTGCCTCACAAGAGCTGCCTGTCTCTAGCTCAGTTTTATCTGTCTGTTCCTGTGTCTCCTGACCCATCTGGCAGTCAAGTCATGATGCTAAGTGTGTGATATCAGGGATAGCTCCTGGGCACCAGTCCACAGCAGCAGCAACACAGGCAGAGTGTCTCAGAGCCAAGGAAAGGAGAAGGGAAGCAGAAAGCCTGCATTGTAGTCACAGGCATCATCGTGAATTAAAGTCACTCAGCAAACAATTCCCAGAGACAGCAGGACAAAGAGCCTTTGTTCCTCAGCTGAAGATCCACATGAGGTCTTCCTTGCAGAATCAGCCTGCAGGCTCATCCTTGCCTCACAACTGAAAGTGCTTTCACTGGACACCAGCACATAATGTGAACCCTCAGTGTGTATGAACAGGCAATGGGCAATTGCAAGAAGAACTAGCACCTTGCCAAGAAAAGACAGAGCCAAGCACTGATGTTTGCTTTCTTCCCAAGACTGATTTACCCAGTAAATATATTCTGAAAGCTACTTGTTGGTAGTCTCTTATTCAGTATATAACCAACAGGTCATATTACCTATATATCAACAAAGAAGAAAAGTTTGACAGGGTGTGGTGGTGAAACTCCAGCTACTTGGGAGGCTGAGGCCAGAGGATCACAAGTTTAAGGCCAGCCTGGGCAACATAGTGAGACCTCCCCACCCACCCTTCAAAACAAAACAAAAGGCAAGAATTTACTGGAACTTTGTACTACTTTAAATTTGATCACATTTTCCAATTAAAAAACCATTAAATAAGAATGCAAACAAATAATCCACCCACTCTTCTCTCACACAGTTTAACAAAATAGACTTACCATCTAGAACTTCTTCAGAAAATCCTGTTTTCTCAAAATCACTGGTATTTTGATTATATAAACCAAGCAGAAGATAATTTGCCAGCTCTCTGCAGCCTTCATTGTACCTGCTATCAATTCCTGCAAGGTAAAGAAGGCTCTGATCAGCTGTCCTGTACTATAGGATTCAATGAGCCCCAATAAAAATGTGCCTGTGCTCAGCAAAACCCTGATGATCAAAGGCAAGTGGCTCAGACCAGTTTTGTGCTAGAAACTAAACTAAGTAACACTCTCTTTGAAAGAAAAAGATCTCTGTGTCAGGTACCCTTACTTGGATCTCAACATCTACACAGCTGGGACAATCAATCAACATAGAATATTGAGGGCAAAAGGAACCAGAAAATATGTCTTCCATGGCTTGTTAAAGATCCTGGAATACTTTCCATTAGCCAAGAATAAGGGTCTGAAAAATATTCCTTTCCCAAAGAGAACTTTATCAAAACATATGGTACCTAATAAAGGCAAATTAAGATGGCTTGAAAAAGAAGTTCCAAGACATGAAAACAGGCACAATGACTCACACCTATAACTCCAGCTATTCAGGAGGCGGTGATACAGAGGATTATGGTTTGAGGCCATCCTGAACAAAAAAAACAGCAAGACCTCCATCTCAAAAAATAAGCTGGGTGTGGTGGTTCATTTCTGTAATCCCAGCAGGAGGCTGGCCCCAAGCAAAAAGTGATACCCAATCTGAAAAGTAGCCTAAAGCAAAAAAAAAGCTGGAGGAGCTCAGCAGAAAGTTCACAAAACCTCATCTCAACCAATGGCTGGGCACAGTAGCTTGGATCTGTCATCCTAGCAAAAGGGAAAGCACAAATAGGAGGATCATGGTCCTGGAGGCATGGGCATAAAGCAAAACCCTATCTCAAAAATAATCAGAGCAAGCCCTGGCTGATGACTCACGCCAGTAATCCTAGCTACTCAGGAGGCAGGGATGAGGAAGATTGCAGTTAGAAGCCAGGGCAAATAGTTCTCAAGAAAATAGTATCTCAAAAAAACCCAACAAAAAAAAAAAAAGCGCTGGCGGAGTGGCTCAAGTGGTAGAGTGCCCGCCTAGCAAGCATGAGGCCTCAAATTCAAACTCCAAGAAATAAATAAATAAAGCAAGCTGATCATTGTTACAGTAGCAATAGAAAACTAAAATAGTCATAGCCAGCTGTAGTGGTATACACATGTAATCAATCCCAGCACTCAGGAGGCAGAGTCAGAAGGATTTCAAGTTTGAGGCCAGACTGGGGTACATAGGAGACGCTATCTCAAAGCAAAACAAACAAAGACATGAAGAAAAGGACAAGCAAATGGAACCATAAACACTCATCATGCCACAAATATCAGGGGCAAGGCCTAGCATTGCAGTGGATGCTGAGTTGCAGTGGTATATGTGCCTACAAATGGCCTTCATGAAGCTTACAGTCTAGTAAGGCTGTGTCAGAGACAATTAAAAAGGAAATTAGATGATACTGTATTTACTACAGCCTCTCAGTGTCTTAAGTATATATACTACCTGGTTCTGGGTTTCTGTGATGTCCCAGAACCATGACTCTGAGCAGGAGGAAAGTGTCAGGGGCAAGAGGTAGCTGGTTATGTGAGGCTAAGATGAAATGGCTGGGATAAAAGGAGCTCCAAGAATGGTGAGGATTCCCCATCTCACTGAAGCCTCTCATGTTCAACCTCATTAAAACAGTAACAGATTTCAGGGGAATGAGAGCTAGGAGAAGGACACTAGCCCAAAGCTTATTTTACAATGGTACTATTATTAATATCTTTGTATAAATAAGAATCCAAGGAGCCACAGCCTTGAGTCCCATCTTGTTAAAAGTACTGACCTAGGATGCAGAGGATTCCATCAGGCTGAGACTTGCTGCTCTGAGTCAGGAGGATGCTCTGAACCTGGCGGAGTCGGCTGCCGCTGCAACAACAAAAAACAGTTTCCTGAGTGCTAGCACAGCCCCATGAGAAGAATATCACCCTATGTGAGAATCCCTCAAGGCATGAAAAGAGGAATGACTGTACTAGGAATGGAAATTGGTGCTTGTCTTGTTCTATATCAGAATCATAAAGTTAATTGGGAAGCGTTCCTTTCTCTTCCGTTTTCTGGAAGAGACTATGCTAACGTAATTACTGGCTGTGAACTGGATAGCATGACTCTCTGGTTCAATTGAGGATGGAATCAAAGGTTCTCTCAAGGTCAATCCCAGACAAGACTGAGACTTAGCAACTACTCTAAGAACTTCAACTGATTTTCATTTTTGATGATTTTCAAAGAAAACTTTACACGTACTGATTTGCCCTAACTGGAGTCTTCACCAGTCTGTCTCAAAACCAAAGGCAAACAGACAAAAGCCAAACCTGGCCTATGGACCTAGACAAAGCTCCCTTACAGAGAGAGGCATACTTGCTTCCACTTCTGTATAGATCTACTATTCTTTTAGCCTAAGGGATATCTCCTTGCTCCCAAGCAAAGAGTGAGGAGTGATACTCCCTGACATTAATATCATTTCCAAGGCCACATTCTCTTCCTACCCATCTCTCTTCCTTCCCAGCAGTCCTAGAGATTGGTCCCCAATTTCATGTTCAAGAGGATCCTTCCACCTGGTCTTCTCATCGCCTCCAGGTCAAGATCCACCCCTACCATTCATTTATTAAGACTCGTTATATTTATTCTTTTCTATATAGTCAATGTAATCCCAGTCCTGCCACATCATTAATTACAAACTAACTATACTAACTGTCCATTCATGACTCTCACATTTCATCTCCATCCCTTTCTAAATCAGTTTATTACACTGCTCTACACTCACCCAAACAACAGTATTTCCAGCCAAATAACACTATTTCCCTTCCCCAATTCCCCAGATTGCTTTTCTCCATTGAATTCTTTTCATGTTCTCAGGCCCTAACTCATTCACTCCATGACTTAGGGTCACTATCACTGTTTTATCAAACTTTCACAATCTCCTATGTGGTATCAAAACTAAACAAAGTCAGAGAGAGAAAGGAAGGAAGGAAAGAAATAAGTTACCTACAAACCGATACCCATCTTGAATAGAGATGTAAGCCCCTTAACAAAATATTAGCAAATAGAATTAAGCAACATATAAAAAGAATTAATATACCATGACCAAGTGGAGTTTATCCCAGGGACCCTCAGGGTCCATAAATCAATCAATGTAAACCATCATATTAATAATCTAAAGAAGAAAAAAAATCACAAACCCATACATGATACAGAAAAATTATGTGACAAAATGTAATGCAAAACACTCAGAAAACTATGAATAGACTGCTTTTCTCAACTTGAAAAAGAATCTAAAAACCTTCCAAGCAAAGTTTGGAATTATATGTAATGGTAAAAGACATTGTTTTTCCTCTAACATCAGGAATGAAGCAAGGATGTCTGTCCTCCTCAGACCTATTTAACACAACACTAGCCAATAGAATATACTGAGAAGGAAATTAAAGACATATAGATTGCAATGGAAGAAATAAAGTTGTCCCTATTTGCAGATATGGCCTACCTGCAAATAACATTTTAGATTCTCAAGGAATCTAAAAAAAAAAAAAAAAAACCCTACAACTAATAAATGAGTTCAGAGGTTTTAAGATATGAGATGAATAAATATAAGTCAAGTACAATTCTGTATAAAAGCAATAGGGACTAGGGATGTAGCTCAGTGGTAGAGTATCTGCCTAGCATGCGCAGCCCTGGGTTTGATCCCCAGCACCAAAAGAAAAAAAAAGCAATGACTACATGGAAATCAAATCTAAAAATATACTACTTATACTTGCAAAAATCATATACTTAGTTATAAATCTAATAATAAAACATGAATAGGGTTGTGGCATGGCTCAAATGGTAGAGCATCCTGCCTAACAAGCATGAGGCCCTGAGTTTAAACCCAGTACCCAAAAAAAAAAAACCTCACATGCTAAAACCTACAAAACACTAGTGAAAAAAAACAAAGATCTAAATTAATGGAAAGACATGCCATACTTATGAATTAGAAGACCCAACATAGTACAGATATCAATTTCCCCAAAATTGATAAAACAGATTTAAAACAATTCCTATCAAACTTTAAGATGCTATACAGATGTAGAGAGGTTTATTTCAAAGATTATATGAAAGGGCAAAGGAACTAGAATATCTAAAAAACATGAAAGCTTTTGCTGTTGTTTTTAGACAGGGTCTCACTATGAAGCCCAGGCTGGCCTTGAACTTATGATCCTCGTACCTCAGCCTCCAGAATTCTGAGTTTACAGATGTGTGTACCATGTCTGCTTCTAAAAATTCTTTTGAAAAAGAAAAATAAAGTGAGAGGAATCACTCTACCCAATGTAAAGACTTATTACATAGCTAAAGTAATCAAGAGTAAATAGTACTGGCTGAGGAATGGACACATCCATCAGTGGAAAAAAATACAGTAGCCAAATATAGACCCACACAAATACAGCCAACTAATTTTTAATGAAGGTGAAAAAGCAACTGAATCATGGAAGGACAGTCTTTTCAACAAATGGTGCTAGAGTAACTGGATATCCACAGGCATATGAAACTTCAGCATGACTATACATTACACAAAACTTAACTCAAAATAGATCATAGATTCAAATCTAAACTGTAAAACTATGTATTGGGGGGGTCACTGGGGTTTGAACTCAGGGCCTATACCTTGAGTCACTTTATCAGCCCTTTTTTGTGATGGTTTTTTTCGAGATAGGGTCTCTCGAACTATTTGCCCAGGTTGGCTTCAAATCAAGATCCTCCTGATCTCTGCCTCCTGAGTAGCTAGCATTGCAGGTTTGAGCCAACAGCACCCAACTAAAACTATAATTTTCTTTAGAGGAATGTAGAAAAAATATTTGGGATCTAGGGTTTGGTAAGGAGTTCTTGGACTTGACCCCAACAGTGTTATCTATATTTTTTAAAATGATCATTTGGACTACATCAAACTTTTAATTTGAAAAACTTTGTTGAGACAATGAAAAGATCAGCTGCAGACTGTGAGAGAATATATGCAAACCACATATCTGAAAAAGGACCATTTGTAGAAAACAACAATTCAATCAGAAAATGGTCAAAAGGTATGAAGAAATAATTTATCAAAGAAGATACAGAAATGACAGATAAACATGTTCAACATCATTATTCATTGGGGAAATGCAAATTTAACCACAGTGAGATGCTGTATCTATTAGACTAGCTAAAATGAAGAACAGTAAAAACACAAAATGCTAGTGAGCTTTCAGAGAAACTAGATCACTCATAAATTTCTGAAAGAAATTAGAGAAGACACCAATAAATGGAAAAAATCCTGTGTTCATAATTTGGAAAACTTAATATTACTAAGCTATCAACAGAACCAAAAGGAATCCATAGATTCAATAAAGTATTTATCAAAATCCCAATGATGTTCTTTGCAAAAATAAAAAATCCACCAAAAATTAATATGGAATCAAGGGATCCCAAATAGCCAACAAAATCTTGAAAAAGAAGAACGAAGTTGGGGATTTCAAACTTAATGATTTTAAAACTTACTATAAGGTTACAATAATCAACAGTGTGGTGTTGACATAAAACAATTATATAAAACCAGTGAAACAGAATAGAGTTCAGAAATAAACCCTCACATATATGATCAAATGATTTTTTGACAATGACACCAAGACCACAGAAGGAGGACAGTCTTTCTAACAAATGGTGCTGGGGAAACTAGATATCCACATGTAAAAGAAAAAAGTTGGGCTGCTCACTGGTGGAGTAAGCCTGCAATCCTAGCTACTTAGGAGGCAGAAATCAGGAGGACTGTGGTTCAAAGACAGCCTGGGCAACTAGTTCATAAGACCCTATCTCGAAAATACCCACTACAAAAAGGACTGGTGGAGTGGCTCAAGGTGAAGGCCCTGAGTTCAAGCCCCAGTACTGCAAAAAACAAAACAAAACCAGAAAGAAGTTGGAGGTTACCTTATACTACATATAAAAATCAGTCCAAAATGGATCACAGATACTGGGAAAATTGGCTGTCTACATGCAGAAGACTGAAACTAGACCCCTATCTCTCACCTTGTATAAAAATGAACTCTAAATGGATAAAAGATCTTAAGACCTGAAACACTGATTTTACTACAGGAAAAAAAAAAAAAAGGAAAAACTTTGGAAGATACAAGCATACGCAATTATTTTCTGAACAGGACTCCAACTGCCCAGGAAATAAGAGCAAGAATTAACAAATTAAAAAGTTTCTGCACATCAAAAGAAACAGCCGGGTGCCGGTGACTCATGCCTACAATCCTAGTTACTGAGAAGGCAGAGATAAGAAGAATCTCAGTTTGAAGCCAGCCAGGGCAAAAAGTTCTCAAGACCCTATCTTGAAAATACCCATCACAAAAAAGGGGTGGTTATAGCCCATGTTTGTATGTCAAAAAAAAAAGGGGAGGGAGGGGGGGAGTGGCTCAAAGTAAAGGCCCTGAGTTCCAATATCACAAAAAAAGAAAAAAGTGAAACAGTGAACAGAATCAAGAGACAACCCACAGAATGGAAGAAAGTCTTCTACAGCTATTCAACAGATAAGGGATTAATATCCAGAATATATAAAGAGCTCAAAAAAAACTAAGCAGTAAAACAACAAATAATCCAATTAATAGAGGGACAAACGAAAGACAAGTCTCCAAAGAAGAAATATAAGTGGCTAATAAACACATGAGGCAATGCTCAACACCCTTAGCCATAAAGGAAATACAAATCAAAACTACACTAAGATTCCATCTCACCCCAGTCAGAATGGCCATCTTCAAGAAAATAATAATAAATACTGGAAAGGATGTGGGAAAAAGGAACCCTCATACACTGTTGGTGTAACCACTATGAAAATCAGTATGAAAGTTCTCAAAACACTAAAAATAAACTTACCCATGACCCCACCATACCACTCGTGGGCATATATCTGAAGGAGTGCAAATCAATGTGCAAGAGAGATACCTCCTAAGAATAAGGGGAGGAGAAATAAAGGAGAATGATGGTGGGGGTGAATTTAAATAAGATATATTGTAATATATATAATTTTGTAAATTGTAAATTTACAAATTTGTAAATGCCACAATGTACCCCCAGCACAATAATATAATAAAAATAAATTAAAAACTAAAAAAAGAGAGATACCTCCATACCCGTGTTTATTGCAGCTCTCTTCAAAATATGGAAACAGTCAAAATGTGCAAACAGCTGAGGTGTCTAATGACCAATGAATGGATAAAGAAAATAAGGTATACACAAACACACAATTTGCAGGAAAATGGATGGATCTGGAAATCATCATATTGAGTGAGCTAAGCCAAGCATGAAAGATCAAATATTACACGTTCTCATTTATTTGTGAAACCTAGACCTAAAATGATGACAATGGTAATAATACTGAGACATGAATGTATATGGGGGACTGCCTGGGGAGAGGAAAGGAAAGGATACTGAGGGTGAAGAGGATGGAAGTACAGTACATACATACATATGAAGACTACAACCTACCAAACACTATTTGAAAAAGGGGGAGGAAAAAAAGGGGGAATGGAAGTACAATGGGATAAATCTGTTCAAGGCACATTGTATGTATGTCTGGAATTATCGCAATGAAATCTTATATTATTAATTTATGATAATTCAAAAATAAAATAAATTTTAAAAAACTAAAATGAATCAAAGACCTACACATAAACCTAAAAGAATAAGAAAACATAAGGGAATTTTTTTTTTTCGGTGGTGGGGTGGGAGTATGGTTTGAACTCAGGGCTTCATGCTTGCAAAGCAGGCACTCTACTGCTGGCCACTCTTCCAGTCCATTTATTTTGGAGATGGTGTCTCTCAAACTATTTGCCCAGGCTGGCTTTGAATCTTGATCCTCCTGATCTCAGCCTCCCAAGCAGCTAGGATTACAGACATGAGCCACCAGCACCAGGCTGGGAAAATCATTTTGACATTTCACTTGACAATAATTTCTTGGTTATGATTCAAAAGGCATAGGCAACAAAAGGAAAAACAGACTAAATCAAAATTTAAAACTTCTGTGTATCAAAGAACATAATCAACAAAGGAAAAGCAACCGGTGAGATGAGTGAAAGTATTTGCCAGCGTGTGTCTGCTAAGGAGTTATTATACAGAATACATAATGAGCTCCTATAATTTAACAACAAAAAAATAACCCAATTCAAAAATGTGCAAAGGAGCTGAATGCCAGTGGCTCATGCCTAGGAGGAACCCAAGGAACAAATTCTGACACATCCTACACAACATGGATGATCCTTAAGAACTCTAAGTGACAAATACTGTATGGTTCTACTTTTATTTGGAACCTAGGACAGTCAACTTCATAGAGACAGAAAGTAGAATGGTACTTACCAAGGGCTAGAGGGAAGAGAAGAGTGGGGAATTACTATTTAATAAATAGAGAATTTCTGGGCTGGAGGTGTGGCTCAAATAATAGAGTACCTGCTTTGCAAGTGGGCCCTGAGTTCAAGCCCTAGTCTCACAAAAGAAAAAAGAAAAGAAAGTCTTTAGTGGTTCACATTTGTAATTTTAGCTATTTGGGAGCCTGAGATCAGAAGAACTGCAGTTTGAGGCCAACCCAGGCAAATAGTTCTCAATATCCTATCTCCAAAATAATCAGAGCAAAATGGACTGGAGGCTTGGTTGAAGCAATAGAGCACCTGCTTTGCAAGTGCAAAGTCCTGAGTTCAAACCACAGTCTTACCATAAAACAAAAAGTACAGAAGTTCTGTCCTGCAAGATGAAAAAGAGTTGCATGGATGGATGGCCACAAAACTGTACATTTAAAATGGCTAAGATGGTAAACTTTATCCTATGTGAATTTTAACATAATTTTTTTTATTATTCATATATGCATACAAGGCTTGGGTCATTTCTCACCCCTGCCCCCACCCCCTCCCTTACCACCCACTCCACCCCCTCCCTCTCCCCCCTACCCCCTCAATACCCAGCAGAAACTATTTTGCCCTTATTTCTAATTTTGTTGTAGAGAGAGTATAAGCCATAATAGGAAGGAACAAGGGTTTTTGCTGGTTGAGATAAGGATAGCTATACAGGGAGTTGACTCACATTAATTTCCTGTGCGTGTGTGTTACCTTCTAGGTTAATTCTTTTTGATCTCACCTTTTCTCTAGTTCCTGGTCCCCTTTAAACATAATTTTTAAAGTTTTTATTATTTAAAAAAAGTCAGTGTCACGTAAAACAGAAACAACAGAGAAGCTGGACACTGGTGGCTCATACTTGTCATCCTTGCTACTTGGGAGGCAGAGATAAGGAGGATCATGGTTTGAGGCCAGCTCCAGGCAAATAGTTAGTGAAACCCTATCTTGAAAATACCCAACACAACAAAGGGGCTGGTGGAGTGGCTCAAATGGTAGAGTACATGCCTAGCAAGCATGAGACCCTGAGTTCATGCCCCAGTATAAACCCCCCCCACACACACACACAAAATAAAAGCAATAGGGAACCTCATTTGATTTTGAAAAAAACAAAATGAAGGAAACATCTGTGAGACATATGGGAAAATTTGACATGGACTAGGCATTGGTTGCTGTTAGTGATCTGCTGCTAACTGGATGAGATGATATTATTGTACTTATATAGTAGAATGTCCCTTTCCTTAGATGCTTAAGAAAATACTTGGGAATAAAGTATCATGCAATTTACTTCAGAAAGATTTAACGTAAGCAAAGAAAGACTGAGTAAAAGAAAAGAAAAAAGGTAAAACACATGTTAACATGTTAAAAATGACTGAATCTACTTGGTGGGTTTAATGAATATTCATTGTACTTTTCTTTCACCTTTTCTGTATGAACATTTTCATGATAAAATTTAGGGCTGGAAAGAAGGGGTTATGTGGAGTTCTGGAAGCAGAAGGACAGAAACAGCAAGACAAGAAAACTGAAGCAAGAAAAGTTCTTCCTTAAGAAATAGTGACTACCTGCCCCTCTACTTTTTTGTGTTTAACAAAAGGTTAATCTTGAACTCATTCTCTGCAATACAAAGAGTTCACTGAGTTGGTCCTTTGGCCCATTTCCTAATCCATCTAGACAGTATGTGAACTGACTGCCAAGGTTACCAAGACTCTTTGGTTTTCAAACTTAAAACCAGCCAGTGACAAAAGCATGAATAGGTCATATGACCAAGAAACAAACCACTTCCCCACCACTGCTGCAGAGCCAGGACAAGGCTGAAAACAGTTTCTTTTTCCAAATAAAGTAGAAGAACATAAAATGCAGAAAGACCTTTCTCTTCCCAGAGTAAAACATCCTAATTAGTGTTTCTTATTTTCTTGTCAAACAGGTAAAATTAAATCCAGTTCTTTTTTTCCTTCGTATATTTTCTTGCTTTCCCCCTTAAAAAAATTTTTTTTAGCAATACTAGCATTTGAACTCAGGGCCTCATGCTTGCTAGGAAAGCATTTTACTACTTAAGCCAAGTCCCCAGCCGTTTTGGCTTTAGTTATTTCCCAAATTTAATTTTTAACCAAAAGCTAGCCTACTATTTGTCAATGAACCATGAAACAGGTCACTTACTACTTACTTTTTAGCTAAAAACAACCAAAAAGCCCTGGTAAGTATAAAGAAAAGCACAATCACTCATATTATAGGCATCTAGAATTAACTACTGTTAAAATCTTAGCATATCTGCTTTTTGGAGCTAAATATGTAAAGTATTAACTTACTGTCATTTTTTGAGGGAAAACTGAATATTACATTTAAAACTAAAGTCCTCATTGATCCTCATCCCAGAGGTTACCACTATGAGTTTGTCTGTATCTAATTAGTCTTTTTTTTTTTAACTAGAAACTATCAAACATACACCAAACATCAGCAATAAAACTGCCCTGTGGCTCACAGGTCTACTTAAGCAAGGATGGCACATTCTGGGTAGGCCTGTGGTCGCCCAAAACTTTACAAATCTCTACCTTTAGAAGTTAGGTATAGCCGGCTCATACCTGTAATCCTAGCTACTTAGGAGGTTGAGATCAGGAGGATCGAGGTTGGAGGCCAGCCAGGGCAAATAGTTCTTGAGATCCCCCATCTCCAAAATAACTACATTAAATGAACCAGAGATGCAGCTCAAGCAGTAGAGTACCTGCTTTGTAAGCACGAAGCCCGAAGTTCAAATCCAAGTACCACCACAAAAAAAAGTACTTGGGTAGACTTAGCCAATCCAATAAAATACAGCTTACATCAAATATGATGCTTTTATACTATAATTTATTTCTAATTTTTCTTGGATTTAGACTGAATTTGGACATAAAATGAAGAAATCAAGACCTAAACAGAGGCAGTTTCCACAAGATCACAAGGTCGAGTAAAGATTAACAGCATCAAAACCTGGGCAACCAAGTTACCCCATTCTGAACTTTTTTCTCCTATACCTCACTGTTTTCCAGACAATAAAATTAGCTGCAGGTACAATATTTTTTAATTCTAAACAATTATTTTGGTTCTCCCCATCTTCTGTTATATATGTAACTTAACTCACTGCTGACTGCTTTTTATAACAATTGCTGTATTATATCTTGTTTGTATTTTATTGTCTTGGTTCCCTGGAAAAAAAACTTTCTGCTCTCTTTCTTCCATAATGTAACTACCATTTTGACCCTGAAAAACAATTAAAATACTAGTATGATCTCTTTATATTCTGTATACTTCATGTTTTCAATGTTTTACAAACTGATTCTTCATACTAATTTGATTCACATCATAGAAGTTGATGTGAACAATTTGATATGGATCTCTCAGTAACATACAGTTTAGGTATGGGGGACATTGTCATTTTTCTATGAATTCATATTCATATTCTTTGTCCATTTTTATTCAGTTATGGGGGGTTCTGAATAATTTATATATTTCATCATAGTAAAAACATATGTCTTTTGGCCATATGTTACAAATATTTTCTACAATTGTCAAGACTTTGTTTATGGTATCTTTTTCATGTGACATTTTACAGTTATAGAATTAAATCTACATTTAACTTTAAGCTTTAGGATTTTATGGTTTCCTTTTATGCTTTCCCTATCTAGTATTATGAACAATATATGACAATATTCATTTTATGTAAGGGTTTAAAAAATATTTAGCTCTTTATCCCTCTCAAATGTTTTACTTTTATAAAGCAGAAACCATACTGTATTTTGTTCCAAGACAAAATACATGTCATGTGGAATGGCACTTGTAGCCTATGCAAAATTGCCATATATAGTTGGATCCAATTTTCGGATTTCTATTTGACTAATATGTCTATTATTGCAGAAAAACTCTACTTTAAAAAATAACCAGAGAATTCAGGTATGTTTGCACTTGAACTTTCTAGTAGACTGTTTTTATAGCTTATTGGGCAATCCTTCTAACATTGTTTCAAAGATTCCATGGCTTTTATTCAGCAGTTTCTTTTGTTTTTTTGGTTCTGGGGCTTGAACTCAGGGTCTTCACCTTGAGCTACTCCACCAGCCCTATTTTTGTGAAGGGTTTTTCAAAATAGGGTCTCGTGAACTATTTGCCCTGGCTGGTTTCAAACCATGATCCTCCTAAGTCTGCCTCCTGAGTAACTAGGATTACAGGCGTGAGCCACTGTAATCACTGAAACTGGCTTGAACAGCTTCTCTTTAAGATGAAGCATAACATCTACTTGTCAAATTCCATGAAAATTTCTGATGAAAATTTATGTGGTAATCATATCAAATCTATAGAATACTGAGCTCCCCACTCAGGAATGGAATATATATCTCTCCTTTCCTTATTCTCCTGTTTTACACCCTCATGTTATATTTTATTTACAAAATAAGTTTTACACATTCTTTTCAGGTTCCTAGATATTTTATCATTTTTGTTCCCATTTTGAATGTAGTCTTGAGCCCATTACATTTCTAAAATTTGTATTTGCTCAACTCTAGTTTTTATACATTTGTCTGTTGTCCTAAGTTTTTCCAAGTGGTGAATTATAGCAGTTTTATCTCTTCCTTTTCAATATTTACAGCTTTTTTCCCACATCATTAATTCATAACTCATTAGAGTACCTACTATGTGCCTGCCATTGTTTAGAATACTAGAAATTTAGCAATGAAACAAAAGGCAAAAATCCCTGGAACAAAAAAATCTCAGAACTTACAATTTAATGAGGAAAGGAGAAAGAAGGAGAGAGAAAATAAGTAAGTAAAATACATTTGTCATATGGTAATAAGTAGGAGGTTATGAGTCCTAGAAAGAGGGTGGATTGAAGATTTAAATAGAAAAATCAGAAAAGGCTTCATCAAAAGCACTTTAGAATAAAGTCCTGAAGCAAGTGAGATCACAGCTATGTAGCAAGCACAAAGGTCCTGAGGGGAAATGTCCCTGAGACCTGTGTGGGTGAAACAGAAAAGTGAGGAAGTGGGGGAGGGAGGAAAAGAGGGTAGCAGATTGGTTAAGGTCATCATCAGCTGATGATCTGAGTTTTAACTTGGAGTGCTTTGAAAAGAGGGATTACAAATTAAATGACTTACATTTTAATAAGATCACTCTGTTTGCTGTACTGAAAGCAGAGTAAAGGGAGATAAGAAATGAATCTGTAGCTGAGATCAGGAGGACTGAGGTTCAAGGCTAGCCCCGGGAAACAGATTTCAAGACCCCCAACTCCAAAATAACCAGCACTAAATGGACTGGAGGTGTGGCTCAGGTGGTAGAGTGCCTGCTTTGCAAGCACTAAGCCCTGAGTTCAAACCCCAGTCCTATCAATTAACAGTCTATTGAGATAATTCAGGAGCAGATAATTACTTTGGCTTATTATATTAGCTGGAACCTTTTATTAGCTGGTTTAAAACATGAATGAGAGTTAAATTTTAAGCACATGTTTTGGGAGCATCTATTAGTCTGTTTAACTTTATTAACAGATTTCCTAAAAATGAACAGTTCTGCATTTCTGGGACAAATACTACTTGTTCGTGAAGTAGTACTATTGTTATAGTCATCTATATTCAATATACTTTTTTTTTTTTTTTTTGCAGTACTGGGGCTTGAACCCAGGGCCTCACTCTTACAAGGCAAGCAGTCTATCACTTGAGCCACTCCACCAGCCCTTTTTTGTGTTGGGTACTGCCGAGATAGGGTCTCAAGAACTACTTACCTAGGCTGATTTCAAACTAAAATCCTCCTGATCTCTGCCTCCTAAGTAGCTAGGATTACAAGCAGGAACCACTGGAGCTGGCTACTTAGGATTTTTTTGCATTTGTAGTTTTCTTTCCTAATCAAGCACAAAGATTATGCCATTCTCAGAGAATGATAAGCTTTCTGAGGCATATCCTCCCATCAGCATGCCTCCTATCTCTATCCCTGCTAATAACATTCCACCAGGATTTACTCAGGGGCAAGCCAAGTCAATTGGAGTCCTTTCCAGGACCATTTATTTTGAAACTAGAAAAGAAATGGCCTCTCGGATCATGGCACAGGAAGACTGTGACAACAGCCATCCCTCCCTGCCCTGGGAAGGCATGTTTGCAGTAAGAAATGCAGCCAGGCGTAAGCAGCAGAAATGAGAAGCAGAAGAAGCAGAGGTAACTTCCTGATCCCAGAGTCTTGGTTCTGAGATAGGCTAGAAGTAGGGAAAGTTCAGGACTCATAAGTACATGTAGGTTGCTCATGTCTGGCTCAAGGATGGCCTGAACCAACCTCACGTGGTCGGAATGGTCTATGCCCCTCTCCCACTCACTGATTATTGGATGGGAATCACCTGGTTCTCCCTTTTCCATAGGTTATCTTAGGTTTTAAAAGCACCTGAAGAGCAGAAGCACTTTCTCTCAGCCTCCAGATTCCACCTGGGCCCCACCATGCTCGCTTTTGTATTTGCCTTTCCTAACTTTTAATAAACTCCATTTATATCCATGTGTTCTGCGATGGATTCCTCCCACTGGACAAAAAGAATCTGAAAGTCTTCTAATCACAGACTGAACTGGTGCTGTTAAGAGTTCTAGTGCCTGCGGTCTCAGTTCCTTGCAGCTTTTCCTACAAGTCTAATTCCCCACTATCCTTCCAGTCAAGTAAGCCAATACATTTCTTTTTTTACTT
Organism: Castor canadensis; assembly: GCF_047511655.1. Classification (NCBI taxonomy): domain Eukaryota; kingdom Metazoa; phylum Chordata; class Mammalia; order Rodentia; family Castoridae; genus Castor; species Castor canadensis. The sequence continues at coordinate 152,918,862 of NC_133390.1, read as the reverse complement.
ATATCCTTTGAGTTTTTGTTATTTGCAACAGAAAGCATTCTTCTTAATACAAAAATCAATCCCAGAAAATGTTTATAGAGTTGAAACAGATGGATGTCTACTACTTCCTTTGAAAAGCATTAAAAAGTAGGATTAATGGAAAGAAGGATGGACATAAGGCAAATAAAGCAAATATATTAAGTATAGAATCTTATGAACATATATGAATGTTCACTGAACAATTCTTTCAACTTTTCTATACTTCTGAAATTTTTCGTAATAAAATGTTGGTGGAAAAATCAACATCAGGAATAATAAAAGCCATATCACATTAATCTAGACTTCAGGTACTGATTAAAATGAACTGTCTGCAGAATGACTACAAGTTTAAGAAACCTGGCCCTACATTAAAGCAGCAATTATTTACTTCCCTTTGCAAACTAGAGACTTGAAGGGAAGGCAGAAGCAGGATCCAAGGCAATAAATACTACTTGCCACTGATACCTTTGCTACAGCAATAACCTGGCATGAAAAAAGAAAAGCAGCAGCAGCTGCTGCCATACAGTGACAAACTAAAGGGACACCACATGCATAAATGATATGGTTCAAGAATGAGCTGGTATCACTTCACTATGATAACTTTACATTTTTTCCAGCACTTTCTGCAGCCATTAGTCATGAAAGGTAACATAACTCTTATTCCACACAGCTACCTCACTGTGGAGGGAAACAAACCAGCTGCCTAATCCATATCTAGTCTTCTCTTATTAATAATGCCACTATTTATTTGGGGCAGCAATAAGCACAGTTCCAGTGTTTCTAGAGATGAACAATAACACACATGCAGAAGTTGTCAGGTGGAAGCTTAAGAGAAGCTCTTTAAAGGGAAGCGACTCAACTGAGAGAAATAACTCCTTTCCTTTCCCTTTCTTGCCTGACAGACACAATGGCTGGAGTTCTTGCAGCCATTTTGTGACTATGGAACTATAGTAAAAACAGAGCCACCTGCTAAAGACAGTAAAATGTAAGCACAGAAGAGGCCTGGTTTCTTGATAATTTATACCAGGACTGGCCTACCCTCTTCTACATAAACATCTTTTGCAAGAGAGAGTAAGCCCTAAAGTTAAATCATTTTGCCTGGCTTCTTCTACCAGCTACCAAATGAAGTTCCTAATTGATAGGCTGCCTTATCTAAAATGGTTAAAATTCATGCTCAGCTGCAATTCATGTCTATATGTACTTCACAAATTGGTATATATATATATATATATATATATATATATATATATATATATATTACACTCTACAAACGAAATTCAAGAACTTCAAAAAATGCTAGCCACCACAAAAGGAAAATGTTATCTAGAAGTCTGTTTATTATATTCCAGTGTAATAGCACTTATTTTCTTCCTTTTATTCAGCTTTCTGTGAACATTTCCTCACAAAATCTGCTCTTTATAAAGTCAGTTTCTCGAGTCTTCACAATTACTCTCCCTCACCTCTCTATTAAAAGCATGCCAAATCTAAATGCAATGTGGAATCCTGGAGTAGAAAAAGAACACTGGGAAAACTGGGGAAATTAAAATAAAGGCTGGAATGCTAAACTGCAAGAAAACAAAAGTTTAGTAAGTAAACTAAAGCATCACACCCGTATTAACATCTTAGTTTTGAAAAATGCACCATGGTTCTATGGAAGATGTTAACATTAGAGGAAGCTATATGAAAGGTATATAGGAATACTCTGTGCCATATTTGCAACTCATCTAGAATCTAAAATTATTTCAAGACAAAAAGCATGCTAAAATCTGCCTCTTCAAACTACTGCTCAAAATCACAAATACCAGTTTTAAGTTCCCAAGTTGGAAATGCTGCTTTTTCTTTTCTTTTAATTTCAGTGTTAAAAGCAACAGTATAACATGTGTAACATACGGGGCAAATCATCTCTCATCATTCATTCCTCCTCCAAATGTCAGAACATTAGAGAAGAGCCCCAGTCTAGGAAATATTATCAAAATATTGTAAACTTTATTGTCATGACACTCACTCAAGAGGAGTGAACAGTATACTGTCATCCCAGACACATCCTGTGCTACCTCTGGGCTAGAAATAAATCCATAAAAGCTTAACCAGGCATACCCTTTTTTGCTTCTATACAAACCAAACCAAGCCTCCCTGGCCAACATCCAAACAAGTATGTAACAGGATGAAACTCACATTCTCAGATATTCGAAGGCACAATCTTGGTTTGCATTTTGGGTTTCTTAAGGCAAGGATCATCTGCACCACAACTACACTTACTACTTCTGTAAACCCCAGAGAACCATGGGTATTGGCAACCGACCAGTGAGCACCACCTAAAGAGATTACTGACCTCTGTGAGGCTTTAATTAAAGTGATTTCAGTACAGTGTCACTACCAGGAACCACTTTCTCGCCACTCAGCTCACAACTGTGATTCATTCTCCAAACACCCACGAAATTCAACATGGCCCACAGCTTCACCCACAATTATTTTGTATTCATTCAATAATTAATTAGTACACAGAGTGTTTCATAACAGCTATCAATAGCAGTTCATATTTAATAATTATGTGCTAGACATTGATCTAAGCAGTAGGGGAAGGAATGTGGAAAATGGCAGTTAAAAATGGTCCCATCCAAGCCCAGGATGGTGGCATATGCTTGAAATCCTAGCATTTAGAAGGCTGAGGCAAGAGGATCATGAGTTTGAGGCCTCCTGAATTACATAGCCAGTTCCAGGCCAATCTGGGCTACATAGTGAGATCCTGTCTCAGGAAAAAAAAAAAAAAAAAGGTCCCATCCCTTTGATAATTTCCAGGAGTAACAAGGGAAAACCTTGTTGATGAGTTCCTTCATAAGGGAGAAAACCCACCTACACACATTATTGAAAAGCCCTAGCACACAATTCCTTTAATTAGGTTGTTTTCCCAGAGCACATCCTCTAATAGTTTCTTCATAAAATGTGCATGGGAAGTCAAAATCAGAGACCTTGCATGTGTGAAATCTCCTTATTCTTTCCTCTCACCTGCCTGAGATTTTGGCTGGATTCAGAATTCTGGATGGGGGATGGTGGCATTGCTTGCTCCATTATCTTCTAGCTTCCAATTCTGCTAGAATCCCATGACTCCTCCTAATATATGCTTTGTAGATGTCATGTCTTCAGAGTGCTGGAAACTTCAGGATGCTGTGCGTTGGCATAGGTGTTTTAAAATTCAATGTGCTGTCTTCTAACCCTCCTTGCTACAAACATCTACAGGTTCCTGGGTCATTCAGTCATCCTTATTTCCTAAAGAGTTTAGCTTCAAGGTTATTGTCTCTTTTGCTATTACTACTCCAAACTTAATTCTTGGGAGGCTGTAATGGGGAGGATTGCAGTTTGAGGCCAGCCCAGGCAAATACTTCAAGAGACCCCATCTCCAAAATAACTAAAGTAAGATGGAGGTGTGGCTCAAACAGTAGAGCACCTGCTTAGCAAGCATGAGGCCCTGACCCCAATACCACCAAAAAATGAATAAATAAGTGTATGGATGTCATCAATATATAGATGGTTTCAGCCCCAATCTCCCTCCTTACTAATATATGAACTCCAGATTAATATATCCAACTGCCTATTCAATATCTTGCTTGGATATCTATTAGATATCTGCCTGGATATCTATTTGGCAACTCAAAATGAGCATGGCTGAAACTGAACTTTACTCTCTCCACAAGCCTGCTCTCCTCACACTGCTCCCAATACTAGAGAAACAGCTGAGGCCAAACCCCACTAGACTTTCTTGCATTATTGTCCCTTCAGTTCTAATTCTTCCTCAGCACTTATTTCTCACTAGTTTGTATCATTTTTACTGTATTTGTCCCTTTTCACTTATAAAACAGCTCTTTGAGGGAAGAGAACTGTTTTATTTATCTGAATCCTAACACTGTGTACACTGGATTATTTGTTTGAAGAATCAGTGCAATTTATATTGTTAAGCAAGTCCCAAGCAGAAAAAGATCTGGAAGTAGGAAGGTACATTTCAGACAGATTTCTACCGAATCCTTAGTACTAATCCAGTGGCACTTCACTTCTTGCTCACTCTCACTCTGGGTTCCAGATTGATGGGATCACCATTTGGAGCAGCAACAGTCACCATCACAGAAAAGGAAAGAGAATGACAAATTATCCACCTGAAGCTTTTACCACAAAGGGGCTATACATTATTCCTACACAATTTCCCTGACCAAGAGAAACTCACAGGGCCATACCCAACTTCAAAGGTAAAAGCAACTATAATTCTACTATGTGCTCAGCAGATGCAAACAAAAATTATCTGATAGACAGCACTGATGACTATCATCTATCTGTAAAAACATGCCTCTAATTCAAAGCAATAATATTTTAACTCCTGATCTCCATTCTCCATCTGTGTAGACGGAACCTTGCACTTGCAAGGTACTACCTATGGGTCTTCAGGAATGTAACTTCACCAGTTAAGCCTGCCTCTTTCATCACTCAGTTGTCAGAGAGCTGCAAAGAAGCCAAATATGAGTGACAGGAAAGCACTGAATCCAAACCTGCTAGGAACATTCAATGTCAAAAGTGAGGGAAGGTCTTGAATAGGCAAGAAAAGCGTGCTCAATTATGTAAAGATGCGGAAAGGAGGGGAACCCTCATCAATTTCTTTTACTAAAGGAATAGAACAGCAGGCCCTGGTGTTCCTTGCACTCCCACTGTCTGAAGTCTGACAAGTTTCACTCAAAGCACTTGATGAAGATTCAGAGTTTGGGTATGACTAATAAAATCAATCAAAACACACCTTTTTAACATAAAAACACTGCCTTTAAAAAAAATGGAAAGTACACTCCCATGCTACAGGAAATCAGGAAGGCAGTACTTATTTTAGAGGTAGATTTTACTTTCCCCTAGGAGTCTCAAAAATTCCAATCAACATTCCTGAGCTCAGATCCAGGATAGCTCAGAGGTAGAGTGCTTGCTTACCATGGGCAAGGCCCTGCATTGGGTCCCCAGGAACACACACATATTAAAAAAAAAAAAAAAAAAAAAAAATCCTGAGGCCTAGATGATCTGGGATAAATCCCAGGTTTTACAAAGAGCCTAGATTTAATGGATGGCTGCTCCAACTTCTAAAGTATCCTGTGCAATTTCTATCAAAGTTCAAACACTTTCAAACAGTGAAATTGTCTGGCAGAAGCACTGAGATAGACTGGAGAAGGTTACTACAAGCAACTAAACACTTTAAACTGTAAAGCCTAGGAAGAATTCTACCAAAGGGCAGAGGAGTTCATACAGATTAACTCATAAATGAATCATTTCATTACTATCTAGTCATGCCTCTTCCATCCTTGGATGATATTTTTGTTTGTTGTTGTTTTCTTTGAGACAGAGTCTCATTATGGGGGCTAGGGTGGCTCAATCCTCCTGCCTCAGCTTTCCAAGTGCAGGGGTAGGTTTATAGTTAGGTTGAGAGCTATGTTTAGGGTTTGGGCTTGTGTTAGTGTTAGGTTTAGCAGTGGGCCTACAGTTAATGCTAGGGCTAGTACTAGGGCTAGGGTTGGAGCTAGAGGTAGGGCTTGGGTTAGGTATAGGGCTAGGGCCATGTCTAGTGCTACAGTACAGTTAGTACCTTTGCTGGGGTATGCAAAGGAATGCTAGGAAGTAAAAGAGGGGCAGAATTCTAAGAATGAGTTCTTGCTCTCCATAATTTTGGTCTAGTTAAAACAAACAAACAACAAACAACCCCCCCCAAAAAAAAACAGACTGGCAAGCAACACCCCCACACAAACAAAACAAGGCTGTGGATGTAACCCAGTGGTACAGTGCTTGCCTAGCATTGTACAAGGCCCTTGGGTTCCACCCCCAGCACTGCAAAAACAAAAACCATAATGTCTTAAGTACTGTAACAAGAACACAGGAAAAGCCATTCTAACACATAAATTGACAAGCTTCTTTCAAAGGAATAGCATATTTGCTTTTCTAACTGGCTTGAATAACGAAAAAGCAAGCCAGAGAGCAAGCAAGCAAACAAACAAAAGCTCTTTTCTGGTTTAATGACAGCTTAGCAATACCAAAGCTCACTGCTCGCTCCTTGCTCTCGCTCCCTCTCAGAGGTTTCTGCTCCATCATTCCAACCTCCACACTTCACTGGAGGCCCATACCAGCTTGGTCACAAAAATACCCAGACAATCAAGGTCAGCCTCAAAGACACTGGCAACAGAAATCGGAAACGTATCTTCTTATCTCGAAAGGGGAGGAGACCCTGCCACCCTCCCTCTACCCAGGCAGAGGCAGTCGGGAGCTCTGCCTCGAGGCTCAGGCACCTGGCATCCGGCCGCTTTCGCGGGCTCTGGACCGCTTGTCCCTATCCGTCCAGTTAGTTTTCTCTCTCGTGCCCTTAACGACCTTCACCTCCCCCCAACCTGAGCTCTCCACCGAGGACTGAAAGGGAGCTGTGATGCTGGGTGGGGCGGGGGGACGGGGAAACGTGCAACAGGAGTAAGCTGTCAGTGTGCATGCCGGGGGCGAGGGACTCTAGGGGAGCCGCTGTCAAGGGCCAAAGCTCCAGTCAACGATAGCGGGGCTTTCTTTATGGGTAAGCTGTTTCTGAGGGAAATCCCTTTGGGGTCCTTCACAGGGGAGCTATTGTCTGTGGGAAGGAGGGTCTCTAGAGGTGGCCATTTTGGGGGAACATCCCATGGCGAAGGCTAATGAGCTGTCCGCAGGGAAGCCACCGTGGATTCCCAATGCGGGAATCTTTCCTGGGAGAAACGTTCCATGGGGGTGGGGATGACACGATGGGGTCTTCACAAGGAACCGTCGTGGGGTTGTCTACACCGGAGCCATGGCGGCGCCTCTACAGGGAGAGCGGTTCCGGGGAAAACGTTCCACCAGAAGCGGTTTTAAAGACTAGTCCGCAAGAAAGCCATGTCGGGCCACGCCCTGCGGCGGGAGGCGTCGCCGGACCCCGTCAGCCCTCATCCCCCGCCCGGCCGCCTCTCGGCGGCCTCAGTCCCGCGTACCTGACGGAGGACGACCCGCGGCCAGAGCTGCCGGGGAGCCGCGCGCGGGGCAGCCCCAGTCGGCGCGGGCGGTACACATCCATGGCGGCGGGCGGCGGAGAAGGACTGTGCAGCTGCGAGGGTCGTCGCTAAGGCCCGCGGGGCGGCTGCACGCCCGCAGCGGCCGGGCGGGGCGGAGGGGCGTGCCGGGTGGGAGGGGGCGCGGCGTGCGGGGGCACGACGGGAGGCGGGCACGCGCACGGAGCGCGGATACGTGCGTCGGGACGGCCTGTGCGTGGGGGAACCGGCAAGCGGGCGCAGGGTCTTCCTTAAGCTGCTAGGCGGCCGGGCTGGACGTGGGGGGCGCGGGTCCTCAGTACTAGGGACACCCTGGCGCCGCTCTGCCCTGTCCTCAGGCCTGGCATCATCAAGTGGGACTTTGGGCGGTGCCCCTCAGCCACGCACGCGGACGTGCTGGGGGCGGGGCCTCTCGCCGGGTCCGCCCCGCCCCTCTGGCTCAGGCCTCCAGTGAAGCCTTTCGCTGCGGCGACGGGACCCAGGGCTCCTTCTCCCAGCGGGTCTTTCTTTCCCGAGCCTCCCTTGCGGGTCCCTAGTTGATGTCTCCCCATCTGCTTCTCATCTATTGTGCGCCCACCCTTCAAACATTCAGCCGCTATCTAACGGGCCTCTGGTTAGCGGTGCGCACCCAGTCCTACGCAGGGCATGGACGTTAGAGCTCCCTGGGTCCCAGCGGACCCCTTTGCCTCTGAACAGCCTTTTCCTGTTCAGATCCTGACTCTACCGGTTTCCTGCTGTGGGGTCGTGGGCCAGAAACGTAATCCCACGAGCCCTACTCCTTTTTTGTGTAAAATAGGAGAAATAGTTCCTTGATAGTGTTGCCAGGTATACTGTATATATTAGCACCTATTTAATGATTTCGTCATGCGCCATCTGTTGACCTTGTCAGGATGTCCTAAATGTCCTGTATTCACTTCTTTTTACAATAAATTACAACAATTAGCTAGAGCTGTCTTTCCAAGGCGGTCATTGCAGCTTGAATCATTTAAATGGTGACACTGACTGAAAATCCTCCATCTGCACATAAGGAGTTTGACGATTCCTACGATTTCGCCTGCAGGTTTCACTGAGGAAAGACTTAAAGAAGGGAGAAAGTAAAGTACTTCTCTTTCATATTTAAGAAAGGAAGACTTTTTTGGTTCAAGTTCCAAGTCGGAACAAGTAGACACCATTTAAGACCACTTCACTTCACTACACAGGCATTGAAAATCAGCCAATCAGCGACTGCCTCATGGGGGGTTTGGTTGCTGCTGAAAATCAGCCAGTCATCAACAGCTTTTGAAAGTAAATCATTGACACGTGCCTGCAAACCAGCCAATTGACAGTTCCAAGTTTCTAGCCATTAGCCAATCAGCAACTGCCTTACACCAGGAACCCTGCTTCTGAAAGCCGGTCCTCAGCTGTCTTGCTCTAGTGACCACACTACCGTAGCTCAGAGTCTGTCAGTTGCAAAACACTCCAACTTCTGGAAAGACTTCGAGTCCCTAAAGGTCAAAACCTTTCATACTGCTCTGGCTTTGTTCAGAGACTATGCCTTGCAAGTACAACTCTCCAATGCAAGCAGATACGAAATTAACTCATGTTTCTTTTCTGTATCAGATACTGAGTTCAAATTCTTATTTTTCCGCAAGTTCGAAGTTTGCAATTTCTTTAAGATTCAGCTCCAATGAGTTTGAATGTGTGTCAGAGACAATGCCCCAGCCATGAGTTACCATGACAGTCTTTCCAATTCCTGCAATAATTAGTTTTTTGATTTTCGGTACTGGGGCTTGAACTCATGGCCTTGACCTTGAGCCACTCCATCAGCCCTATTTTTATGAAGGGATTTTCAGGATAGGATCTGGCGGAACTATTTGCCCAGGCTGGCTTCCAACCGCGATCCTTCCGATCTCTGCCTCCTGAGTAGCTAGAATTACAGGCGAGAGCCACCAGTGTCCAATCAGCTGTGTATTTTTTACCATCAAGTGAGTACATACAATATGCAACCACCACCTGCAATCATTTTTAGTACATTTTTATCACCCCAACGGGAAACTCTGTACTATTAAGCAGTCATTCCAGCCACTCACCATTTTTCCCAGCCCTAAACAACCACTAATCTTTCTCTGAAATTTACCTATTCTGAATATTTCATATAGTTAGAATCATACAGTATGTGATCTTTTATGCCTGGTTTCTCCCACGTAGCATAAAATTTTAATGTTTATCCATGTAGCATAGATCAGAATTTAATGTGTGGTATTTAAATATACCATATCTTGCTTTAGCCATTTACAGTTAATGAATATGTGAGGTTTTCCCACTTTTTTGCTGTTTTTTTAGCTAATGAGGTTAGGAATACTTGTGCACAATTCTTTTGTAAATGTATGTTTTCAATTCCCTTGGGTATATGCTTAAGAGTATATACTGAGTCATCTGAAAGCTATGTTTAATATTTTGAATAAATTCTAAACTGTTGTTTTCAAAGTGATTGCACGAGTTATATTCCCATTAGCAAGTTTTGAGGGTTCCAATTTCTCCACAACATCTCCAAAACTTACTTTCTTTTTTATTGCAGCCATCTTAGTGGTATCTCTGTGGTTGGAGTTTATGCTTCCCTGATTGCTAACAATGCCAAGCATATTTTCATGTGCTATTGGCTATCTGTATATCTGCTTTGAAGAAATGTCTGTTCAGATCATTTGTCTATTTTTATTGGGTTATCTGTTTTTATTATTGATTTCTAATAGCTCTTTATATATTCTAGATACAAGTTTCTTATCAGATAAATGATTTTCAAATGTTTTTTCTTATTCTGTGGGTTGTCTTTTCACCTTTTTTTTTTTTTTTTTGTGGTACTAGGGTCTGAACTCAGAGCCTCACCCTTGCTAGATGCTCTTGGAGCCATTCTGTCAGCCCTGCCTTGTGTTATTTATTTTTAAGATAGGGTCTTTCAAACTATTTGCCCAAGCTGGCTGTGAACCTTGATCCTCCTGATCGCTGCCTCCTGACTAGCTAGGATTACAGGCTCTCACCCGGCTCTTTCACTTTTTGTGTGTGTGTGTTTGCTAGGCAGGCACTCTACTACTTGAGCCACTTTGCCAGCCCTTTTTTGTATTGGGTATTTTGGAGATAGGGTCTCACAAACTATTTGCCCAGGCTGGCTTGGACCCCTGATACTCCTAATCTCTGCCTCCTGAGTAGCTAGGATTACAGGCATGAGCCACCAGTGTCCAATCAGCTGTGTATTTTTTAAATTATATGTATTTGAGTCCCCCAAATGCCAAAACGAAATGTGAAAATCATGATGAATTTTACAAAAAGTGTACATTTACTAAATAATGGAAATGTCCACCACTCTGTGTGTATGCAAGTGTTCATTCAATATTGAAAATGATGGAAAATCAAATATAAACCAACATACACTAACAACTAAGCATTGCAATTTTTTAAATAAATTTTTATTAGGATATGTTCATGATATGGGGGGGTTCATAGTGACAATTCCAATTAGACTTACATTGTACATTAGTTACATTGCCCCCATCGTCTCTCCCCCTCAACCCCCTCCCCTCCCCACTTAAGCAATTGCAAGAGGTTTTCTAATTCTGTTTTATAAAAGTATATGAAGTCTATCTACCATATACCCTCACCTTAATTTCCTTAGTTCATCCTCCCCTCTTCTATAGTACCCCGCCCCAGACATACTGTGCCTATTTTACAGTCTAGGTTTTCATACTTAATATTTGAATTGACATTCAGAGGCGTGTCTCAATTTATGCCCTCTATAGGTGCACTTTACTTTGGTCTGTTCAATCCCTTAGAATATTCTCTTACCCCTTTACCTCCCATCCCATTTTTCAACATCTTTCAATACACATTCTTATATCCTCTACCTTCACATCCTGTGGTATGTGATATTAAGCATTGTAATTTCTAGCTGGGCATTGGTGGCTCACACCTGTAATTCTAGCTACTCTAGAAGCAGAGATCAGGAGGATCATGGTTTGAGCCAGCCCAGGCAAATAATTCTCAAGACTCTTATCTCAAAAATACCCTACACAAATAAAGGGCTGGCAGAGTGGCTCAAATTCTGAAGAGTCTGCTTAGCAAGCGTGAGGCCCTGAGTTCAAACCCCAGTACTACCAAAAAATAAAAAAGATTTGTTAGTTCCTCAACTTGTACCAACTTGATAAAATAATTAACATTTGATTAAGATTCAGATGAAGAAGGTAAAATAACCACAGTAGAAGTTGTAATGGCTTCCCATACTGTATGTTGTCATCAGTCTTTCAGTTCAGATGACTCTTTTTTTTTTTTGAGATGGGGGTGGGGTGGGGTGGGGTGGAGTGTCTTTCTATGTTGCCCAGATTGGGTTTGAACTCATAATCCTCCAACATTAGCCTCCAATGGCTGAGATCATAGGTATGGGCCTCCACACCCAAGATCAAATGAGTCTTTGAACATATTGCTACCAAAAGTATTTCCTAATTCAGAAATCACAAACAAGTTTCCAAATGTCAGGACAAAATCCATTGCACTAATTAAAACTGTAATGATTCCATTTACTGTTGCAAAGATTCTAAAGCTCTTATCTTTTTATAACATAACCATGGATGCAAGTCATCACAGTGCAGAAAAAATTTCCCCTTGGAAAGTATTTTATTTTATTTATTTTTTGTGGTACTGAAGCTTGAACTCTGGGCCTACAACTTGAGCCACTCCACCAGTCTTTTTTTGTGAAGGGTTTTTTCGAGATAGGTCTCATGAACCATTTGCCTGGGCTGGCTTCGAACCATGATCCTCTTGATCTCTGCCTCCTGAGTAGCTAGGATTATAGGTGTGAGCCACAGGTGCCTGGCGTGAAAGTATTTTTCTTGTGAAAGACTTGCTTGTAAGCCTACTCATTCATTCTCTCTCTCTCTCTCTTTCCTAAGGTTTGAACTCAGGGTTTCCCACTTGCTAGACAGGAGCTCTACCACTTGAGCCCTTATTTTGGTTTAGTTATTTTTCAGGTGGGATTTCCCATTTTTGCACAGGGCTGGCCCCAGACCTCGATTCTCCTACCTGTGACCTTCCATGTAGCTGGGATCACAGACATGTGTCACCATGCCCAGGAGATGGGGTCCAGCTAACTTTTTACCAGGGCTGACCTAGAACCACAATACTGTCAATCCCCACCTCCCAAGTAGCTGGGATTACAGTTGTAAGCCACTCTGCCCAGCAACTTGTAAACCTATTTTGAACAAAATTCCTTCCAGGTAAAGTTTCAGAAATGAGTGAATTTCTTCAGAGATTCTCTTATTGAGTTAGGAGTTAATGAGAAAAATTTTATTGTTTTGGTGGAAATCATAGAAATAAAATTTTGATAGGCATTTATAGAATGTTTATTACAAGTTGAAGTAAAGCTTGAATAAATCTGTGTAAACTGTTGAATATTTTGCTCATATTCTGTATAAGGCTGTTCAAACACCATCAGAGGTCCTTTCTGTTGATTTTGAAGCAATTGTTAAACAATTGTTCTCTTATATCAGTAGTTATACTGATTGAACAGATTTTCGTGACTATTGTAGACATTCAATATTCAATTCTCTTGGTTTATAAATCTGCTAACAGCAAGGAGCCATGGCTCTTAACTGTAATCCTAGCTACTCAGAAGGTAGAGATGAGAGGATCAAGGTTTGAAGCCAGCTCAGGGAAATAGTTCATGAGACCCTAGCTTGGCTCAAGGTGTAAGCCCTGAGTTCAAACTCCAGTATCACAAAGAAAAAAAAAATCTTCCAGCTCAAGTGGGCATTGGTGGCTCACGCCTATGATTCTAGCTACTTAGGAGACTAATATTGGGAGGATGGAGGTTTGAGGCCAGCCAAAGCACATACTTCACCCTATCTCCAAAATAAACAGAGCAGAATGGACTAGAGGTGTGGCTCAAGTGTAGAGTGCCTGCTTTATGCAAGCACAAAACCCTGAGTTCAAGCCCCAGTCCCACCAAAGGAAAAAAAAACTGCTAGCTCTCTTTTCTGTATGGAGTTGAGTGAATCCTCTGTTTATTTGAAATGCTGAAATCAGGCTTCCAAAGAAAAGGCTCCCAAAATTCCTATTGATTTTAAAAATACTGTATTGAGAGAAACCTATTTATTTCCTGTTCAGAGTATACACCATATTTTTAGTAATAGGATTATGTAACTTGAAAGAAGAGCAGAATTATTGCTAAATAATAACTTCTAAAGGGAACTGTTGAATGCATTAAAGGAATAATTAATGAAGAAAGAGGCATCCCTAGAAGTACCAAGGCTGTTCCTCTTACTTGTAAACAAGAAAAGAAATTATGACTTGATGTGGATAATTGTTCCAGCACTTGTCATGACTACTTTTAAAACTGAATTTATCCTCATGGGAATTTATCCTATGAGGAATTTTATTATTTGTGTGGATATTACTAAATACCCTTCTAGCATGGGAGCAAATGAAATCATGTTTAATGTTGAATAAAAATTGATGATAATGCTCTTTTCTTTATCAGTGAACAGTATTTTTCAGGGGGTGGACTTTTCTTTAGTTCTCATCACATAGTAGGGTTCTTAGTCACAGAGGAAGCACTAAAATGAGAAGTTGCAGATTGAGGACAGCTATGTCCTGCCACCCCTACAAGCTCTGGAAGGAATCAGAGAACAATGGCCTCTGCGCTTGATACTCTGTTGCTGCTGGGTATATGGAATCCCCTTCACCAGTGGACCCTGGGAAGAACCCAAGACTTTAACCTCTATATTCAGTGTTTCTGAACACAGGTTTCAGGAACAGGAGTCAAAGTTGGAAGGCAGGGGAACCCCAACACTTCCCTCCACCCAAAAAAGTTGGAAAGCAGGATATCCTTGGAGCTTCCCCCAACAAGCAAAACAGCATTTTTTTTCTTTTTTGGAGGAGCCAGTACTGGGGCTTCCAGGACTTTGCACTTGCTAGGCAGGCACTCTATCACTTGAGCCATGCCACCAGCTCCAACAGCATTTTTAAAGTGATTTATTTTTATTTTTATTTTTGTGAGGCTGGAGATTAACCCCAAAGCATCAAGAATGCTAAGCAAGTGCCCGACCACTGAGCTCTAACCCTTTTAAGTTATTGATCGAGAGATGCAACATGACTGGGCTTGGTGGAACGTGCCTTTAATCCCAGTGCTCAGGAGGCCGAGGCAGGAGGATGGTGAGCGTTAGGCCAGCTTCCACTCCATAACAAGACCCTATCTTAAAGAAAGAATTGGAAACTGTCTGCCACTGAGCTAACAGAGCTGTGACTCTAGCCAGTGTGGCAGGTCCCAATCTACAAAAAGATTCTCATTTTCACTAGGATTATAGGCATGAGCCTCTGCACCTGGCCACGAAAAGATATTTTGAGAAAGCGGAAGCAGCTTTTGTTACAGTATGTTGTTATAGTTTATTATTCATTATTGACATTTATAAGTTAAATTTTATCGTATGTATATGTGTAGAGAAAAACAGATTATCTAGAATGTAGCACTCTCCACAGTTTCAGGGATTCACTAGGAGAACTGGAACGTATTCATTATGGAAGAAGAAGGACTACTGAAAACCACTTTGAACAATAATTTAGTATTATGTACTAGAAGATACATATATGTTCCCATAACCTAGCAATCACAATTCTAAGGAAGCTCTTATCTGGGCAACCGTAGATCACACCTGTAATCCTAGATACTCAGGAGGCAGAGATCAAGAGGATCATGGTTTGAAGCTAACCTGGGTGAACAGTTCCAAGAGACCCTATCTCAAAAATACCCATCACAAAAAAGGACGGGTGGAGTGGCTCAAGGTATAGGCCTTGAGTTCAAGCTCCAGTACTACAAAATAAATAAATAAATAAATAAGTAAATAAAATTAATATGGATAAGTTTCAGAAATAAGATTCGGTTAGGTACAAAATATTGCAATATGACAGCACTAATGTAAATTTCAATAAACATAAAATAATACTATGTACATTGCAGTAAAAGTACAAAAACATGAAAATAGTTGTTTCTGAAACTTACTGATGTTAGCAAGTACCCCCTCTTCTGTAATGTTTTATTTCTTTTCTTTTTTTTTTTTTTTTTTGCAGTACTGGGGTTTGAAATCAGGGCATACACCTTGAGCCACTCTGCCAGCCTTTGTGTGTGTGCATGTGTGTGTGTGAAGAGTTTTTTCAAGATAGGGTCTCTCAAACTATGCACCCATGCTGGCTTTGAATCACAATCTTCCTGATCTCTGCCTCCTGAAAAACTAGGATTATAGGCATGAGCCAATAGCGCCTAGCTTATTTCTTTTTTAAAAAAGAAGGTTTGAGGCCAGGTGCTGGTGATTCACCATGTAATCCTAGCTACTCAGGAGGCAGAGATCAGGAAGTCTGTGATTGGAGACCAGTACAGGCAAAAAGTTAGGGTATCCCGTCTCAACAAAACAAGTTGGGCATGGTGGCACACACCTGTCATCCCAGCTACATGGGAGACATAGGTAAGAGGATCGAAGCACAAAGTGAGCCCCAGGCAAAAAAGTGAGGCATATCTGAAAAATAACTAAAGCAAAAAGTGCTGGGTGAGGGGAGGGGATACCTCAAGGGGTAGAGCACCTACCTAGCAAACTCGAATCCTGAGTTTAAACCCTAGAACCACCAAAAAATAAAATAAAATAAAAATAATGATAAAAAGGTTTGAGGCAAATAAGACAAAATGCCAATATCCATACATTTGGGCACCTGAAAGTTAGGTGTTTGTTACATTAGCCTTTGTTCTTAGAATTTTTTTTTAATAAATAAGGAGGACTTACAATCACTACAAAGACGTAAGCACTCTTACAGAAAATGACCAAATGACACAAGTAATTTATAAAGAAAGAAATATAGCTGGGCACTGGTAGTAATCCTAGCTATTCAGGAAGCAGAGATCAGTTCGAGGCCAGCTGGGTAAATAGTTCTCAAGACTGTATCTAGAAAATGACCAACACAAAAAAGGGCTGGTAAAGTGACTCAAGTGGTAGAGCACCTGCCTAGCAAGTGAAGCCCTGAGTTCAAACCCCAGTACCACCCTCCACCAAAAAAAATTAAAATTCAAATGGCCCATGAAGAGATTAAAATACCTGACCAAAAACCTAGGAAAGGAAAATGTAAACAAAAAGCTTCCTTTTTGCTAATTAAATTGAACCATCTAAAAAATAGGGCTATAGGAGTGGCTCAAATGGTAGAGTGCCTGCTTAGCAAGTGTGAGGTTCTGTGTTCAAGCCCCAGTACCACCAAAAAGTAAATAAATTAAAAAATCATAAACAGTTTGGAGAAATAAGCACTGATATCTGCTGAATGAAGTATAAATGGGTATAATTCTGCCAGAGGGTGTTTTGGCAAAATACATGTAGTAGGTTCTCGAATTCAATATGCTATTAATGTTTGCTTGGTAGGATTACATTACTCTATGAATAGATTTTACCCAGTAAAAGTTAATTAACAGTAGTTTGCCTGGATAGATTATATCTCCCTAAATTGAGAATAAAGGTATCTATAGTTTTTGGTGACCTCAGGAATCAGAGCCCCTTTTAACTGTGGCCCTGATAGCCTTTATCCCCTGGGAACCCCACGGTCCTAGATAACTGGTTCTGCTCCAGCCATCACATGTGCATTCAAGCTGTTAGGATAGAGGAAACGATAAAGAAAAAAGAAAAGAGTAACACCTGCCCTCTCACTCTCTCTCTTCCTGCAGTGCTGGGAATTGAACCCCAGGGTCTCATACATATTAGGCAAATGCTCTTCCACTGACCTGTACACCTATCCCCAGCCAGCAATCTCTTAAGGATGATTCCTAGAAGTTTCCATATGATATGCCTGTATTTGTCTGGTGTTCAGAGTTTATGACCATATAATTTATGGCCATGCCTAGTTAGAAGGGAGTCTGAGAAATGTAGTTTTTATTCTGGATAGCTAAATTATCATTTCATTTCTTTTTTCTTCTTTCTTTGTATAAAGAAGTAAGGGAGAATGGTATTAACACATAAATAGCAGTAATTACTATCTCTCTGTGTTAAAGAAAACAGCAATCATGTAATGGCCTTTCCAGAGCCATGTAGTAGCTGCTGTTGACACTCCATCCACATCCCTTTTACCCCCTATTGTTGTAAGCTTTGGTCTATCTCAGATAGACCACTTTATCCATAGAATTGCCCTTGGTAGTTCACACCATCACATAAAGAAATTCCTGGGAGGTTATAGATGGTCTGGGGGAAAGAGAGACAGGACATGATTTACTGATACAGAGCTCAAAAGCCCCACTGTTGTCTCAAGGGGGATGACTCTTTTTTTGCACACTTTAGTGTGTTCCATCATGACATTTTTTATACATGTATATAATGTACTTTGATTATAGTCACCCATTACCCTCTTTTGAAGGGGGGACAACTCTCGTAATGCAATTCACACTCCATTCTCCTGTGGGATCACACCAGATTCCAGCTAAGATTGCATTCTTCCCTCCTTCCCTGATATACATTATTCATTCCTGTTCTTTTTCCATCCTTGTCTCATGTCCTGATTTGTTCCTCCCAAGATCACACATTCAAGAGATTGTATGGTCAAGAATTTTCATCTTGGGCCAAGACAATTCCCCATCTACTGAGTAACAGGAAAAGTAAATTAATTTTCTTCCTGTCTAGCAACCTTAAACTATATAATAATTTGATAAATAGGTAGAGCCTTGTCTCTGTGGTGGATTGGATTACTGTTCTCAATTTATCACTCTGTCCCTACTGTTCATTATTTATTCTTACTCCATTGACTTTGAACTTGACTATGAGACTCAGGTTGGCCAATAAAATGTTAGTGGATATGTTGTGAGAAGCTGCTTTAAATATGCCTGTGTGGCTTGCCTTGGCTCTTCCAATTATCCTCTGTCATGAGAAAAGCATGTCACAGTAGCTACTGGTTCTAGAACGAGGGTATTTGTGGAACAGACTTGAATTTCATGAGGGGATTGGAAGCCCAGTTGATCCCAGTTGAAATCAGAAGAGCTGCAATTGAATGTCAGAACTAAAGGTAAAGATGCGAAGTTCAAGATGGTACATGCCTGTAATCCCAGTTATTTGGGAGACAGAGGCAGGAAGAACTCAAGTTCTAGACTAGCCTGGGCAAACTTAGTGAGACCTTGTCTCAAAAAACAAAATAAAACCGAAGGGCTGAGGGTATAGCTCAAGTGGTAGAGCACTTGCCTAAGTGAACACAGAGACCTGGGTTCAAGTCAATCCCTAGAACTAAAGAAGAAGAAGGAGGAGAAGAGGAGGAGAAGAGCTGAAAAACTGAAGTCTGTGGTAAGGGAGAATTCCAAGATGCCCTAAAATTATCCATCAAGGTTGGTGACATGCCCCCCAAAAGCTCATGTGTTAAAGGCTTGGTACCTATTGCAGCAGTGTTCTGAGGTGGGGCCTCTGGGAGGTGATTGGATCATGGAACATCTAACCCCATCAACGGATTAATCCATTGATATATTCATATCTTAATGAACTATTGACAGGTGGTGGAAACTTTAGGAAGTCCAACTTAGTTACAGGAAGTAGGTGACTGAGGTAGTGTCCTTGAATGGTGTGTTTTTTCCCCAGCCCCTTCTCTCTCACTCTTTCTGCTCCTAGCCTCCATGGAGTGAGCATGTGCTCTCCACCATGATATACATGATTTTCTCATGTATTTTGTCACAGTGACAGAAAGCTAACTAACACAAAGGCCACACTGCATCCTGCTTTTGGAAGCAGCCATCCCAGAAGCAGCTAAAACTGTTTACGGACTTTACCTCCTAGCCCAGGGCTACCCACGTCATGTTCGTCCCCAATCTAGGTTCAATGTAAATGATTTTATGGTTTTTTCTCTTCAAAATTTTATTCTAGAATACCCTAAACCCATAGGTCCAGCAGACATTTTCCCAACTGCCATCTTGCCATGCTGCCTCTGGGGCTTAGGTAATTTGTTCTAGGACTGGTCCTTCTGCTTTTTGGTAGGCATCTATATAACTCAATAAACCCTTTATTTTCAGAGACCTCTTAATCTCAGAAGTTTGAATTGGGCTGGGGATGGAGCTCAGTGGTGGAGTACTTGCTTAGTATGTGAGAGGCCCAGGGTTGGACTCCCAGCACCACACACACACACACACACACACACACACACACACAAGATGAAAGCTTGATTTAACATTTGTTGTAAGTCATTGTATCATTTGTTATTTAGAGAAGCAAAATCTTTTAAGAACAGAGTCTTAGGTTTCTATACTTGTTCCTTTCTCAGAGAGCATCTGGATGACTGAGGGGTGGAAAATTTATGGGTCTGTCACCTACCTACTGATGTTGATATCTGATATTGATAGCTGATGAGTTCTATTCTTTCTGGTTGGAGCTAAGCCTGGTGACTCAGCTTCTCATTGGCTTTTGCTTGCCCTGTAGACACCTCTAGTTCTTTTCCTGCCTCTTCTGTCCCTATCTGTTTTGGTCAGTCTACTCAGGATCCCTGTTGCCTCATGACAGACCTACTGGCTTTCAGCTAGCATTTGCTCTATGATAGCTCATGAGAATTATGGCAGGAATCCAGTTAAATCTGTATCCTTGCATGGCCACTCTGCACATTGTTTTCCCTGGGTTCAACTGGGGCCATCCTACATGATGGCCTCCTTCCAGAATCCCAAATACGGAATGGAGCAAAAGCCTCCTGTTCTTGAAGCCCAGCCAAATTCTCAAACTGCCTCTCCTTCTCCAGGATTCAGTCTAGAACAGAGAAACTATGGCCATGTGCTCCATATCTTTTCTCTGCTGTCTCTTTCCCCATCCCTCTCCATCGTACCCTCAGACCAAGGACTAGCTTTTGAAAGAACTCTATGGAGGAAATGCTCCAATCTGATAGCTCTTCATATGTAAAAGGGAGCTCAAGGAATTCAGAGATATATTTCTGTCTTGACAGTGCCTTACATTGGAGCCTGCTGATTTGCAGAAAAACTCAAAATTCAATTTTGAAAGTATAAAGCTAAAAAAAAAATTCTTCTCTGAGTATCTCCGGCAAAATGGAATCCTCACCACTATCCCAACAGGATGAGCGAACTGGCAGAAGTGGCAGACATGGAAATGTGTTGTTTAGATTCCCCTTCAACAAAGGACATGCTGCCTATCTGCAGAGTGGTGAGCAGGGAGCCTCCACCTAGCAGCTCTTCAGGGCCTGCGTCCACTGCAGAGAGCTGCCTCTTCCAACACCAAGCCCTTCCAAAGCAGCCTACATTTGATGACCAAGTCAGATAGAAAGGCCTATTTGGGGTCAGTGTGGAACCCCCTAATAAGCAATTCTCACTCATGAACTCCTGGTGGGTTGCACCAGGCATCACAGTTTGAAGTCCTCAAGTTCCTCTCTCCAATTTGGTTTCTGCTCCCTTCTATTCCATAATAAATGTGTTGTACACAAAACTTTATGTCAGTATCTGATTAAGAGAATGCAACTGCTGGGAGTCAGTGGTTCACACCTGGAATCCTAACTACTCAGGGGGCAGAGCTCAGGAGGATCACAGTTCCAAGCCACCGTGGGCAAATAGAGAGATCCTATCTCAAAAATACCCAGCACAAAAAAGGGCTGATGAAGTGACTCAAGTGGTAGAGCACCTGCCTAGCAAGTGTGAGGCCTTGAGTTCAAAACCCAGTATAATCCCCCCCCACAAAAAAAAGAGAGAGAAAGAAACAGAGAGAGATCCCAACCAATCACATAAATACATTGAGCTGAACATGAAGGCTTTTATACAGATGATGGAATGTTATTTAACCTTAAAGAGGAAGGAAATTCTGACACATGTTACAACATGGATAAATCTTAAGGGCATTATGTGAAATGAAATAAACCAGTCACAAAAGAACAGATACAGATTCTTTTTTCTTTCTCTTTTTTGGCAGTTCTGGGGTTGAACTCAGGTCCTCACACTTACTAAGCAGGCACTCTATCACTTGAGCCATGCCCTCAGCCCTTTTTACTTTATTTTTCATATATGGTCTTGCATATTTGCCTGGGGGGCCAGCCTAGTACTGCATTTCTCCTACCTATGCCTTCCAGGTAACTGGAATTACAAACATACGCCACCACACTTCGTTTGTTGAGATTTAGGTCTTGCTAAATTTTTCCTTAGGCTGGCCTTGAACCATTTTTCTCCTAATCTCTGCCTGTGAGTAGCTGGGACTACAAGCAATAACAACTATGCCTGACTAGATTTTTTTTTTGACACAGGGTCACACTATATATCCCAGGCTGTCCTGAAATTCACTATGTAGCCCAGGCTGGTCTGAAACTCATAACCTTCCTGTCTCAGCCTCCTGAGTGCTGAGATTATGGGCAGGTATCACCATACCCAGTATAGATCTTGACTGTCCCCTACTGTCCATAAATTAAAGGTTTTGATCCTAGCCAATGACCCTACTAGAAAGTGCTAGAACTTTTAGGAGGTGTGGCCTGGCAGAGGGAAGTTAAGTCTTTGGGAACATGCCCTTCAAGGGGAAACTCCAGTCCCTTCCTCTTTTTCTTTTGCTTCCCATCTTTCATGAGTTGAGCAGTTGCCTTACCACAGGCCCAAAGCAAAGGAGCCATGGAATAAAACTTCCAAAACTGTGAGACAAAATAAACCTTTTCTCATTTTAAGTTGATTATCCCTGGTATTTAGTCACAGTGATGGAATGCTAACACAATAGTTGTTCCTTGGTATCTTAGAGGGACTGATTCCAGGACCTCTTGTAGATACCAAAATCTGCAGATGCTAAAGTCTCTTTTATACAATGGCCTAGTATTGACATATGACCTATGCACATCCTTCCACACACTTTGAATCACCTCTAGATTATTCATAATACCTGATACAATGTAAATCCTATGCAAATAGTTGCTATACTGCAACATTTAGGGAATAATGACAGGAAAGAAAAGTCTCATGGTAAGTACAGATGCAGGTTTTTTTCCTGAATATTTTTGATTTACAGTAGCCATACATGGGATGGGTAACCCATGTATATAGAGGGTCAACTGTATGAATGAGTCCACTTAAATGAAGTATCTACAGAAGTTGAAGTCATAGAGAGTGGGCTGAAATGTAGCTCAGTGGTGGAGCACTTGCCTAGCATGTATAAGGCCCTGGTTTCAGTCCCCAGCATCACACACAAAAATAAAGTTTACCACAAAACCATAAGTCATGTTACATTGGTGACAGCAACCTCATTCATCTGGTGTTTACTACTTTTTTTTTTGTCAGTAACAGGTTTGAACTCAGGCCTCATGCTTGCTATGCAGGGGCTCTACGATTTGAGCCATCCCACCAGCCCTTTTTTATTGGGTATGTTCAAGATAGGGACTCACAAACTATTAGCCCGGACTGGCTTCAAACTGAGATCCTCCTGATCTCTACCTTCTGAGTAGCTAGGATTACAGGCATGAGCCAGCCACCAGCGCCTGGCTCTACTTTTTTTTTTTTTTTTTTTTTGGTAGTACTAGAGTTTGAACTAGGGGCTTCAAACTTGCAAAGCAGGCACTTTATGCTTGAGCCACATCTCCAGCCCATTTTACTCTGGTTATTTTGGAAATAGGGCTTCGCGAACTATTTGCCAGGGCTGGCCTCCAGCCTCAATCATCCCGATCTCAGCGATCTCAGCCTCCCAAGTGGCTAGGATTACAGGTGTGAGTGCTGATGCCAAGTTTACTACTTCTTTTGATTGCCTTATTTAATCTCATGTTGTTTTGTTTATCACAGCCTATAGGCTATACACACACACACACACACACACACACACACACACATCATATAGTGTAGGTATAGTAGGGCAGGAACACAGTTTGTGTAAGTATACTCCATGATGTTTGCACAATGAAGAAATTTCCTAGTGACAGATTTCTCAGACTGTATTCCTGTCATTAAGTGACACATGTCTGCACAAACAAAAGGGTGAGAGGTACGGACTGGATAAATGAGAGGAGCAGGGGCCCCAAGACCTATTTCCCAACACCCCAGGGAAAGAGAAATGCCTGGTGGAGGAACAAACAGGAGAGTCAATCTGTCACCTTCCTCTTTTCTGTTCTGGCAGCCATTCTGTCTCCAGGATTCTGGACTGTCTTGTGGAACACTTTCTTTTGCTATGAAACTCCAAGGTGTCAAGTGGGATGATGAGAGAGCCCTGTGAGCTGGATGACTGGGCAAGTAGTTAGAATCAGGAGCCTTGCCTCAGATTGTAAGTCTAGTAAAACTATACTAACTTGGCCACTTTGCTCTGACAGGCTAACCTGGACCCACTTCTCAGTCTTAGGCAGAGGAGCCTTACCATAAAGTCTTAGTGAGATGCTGGAAGTCTAATGTGAGACCATAATGTGAGAAAATGGTTTCAAAGTACTTCAGCAGCTTCAGAATTGGAGGCTCTTCACAAAGTCATATGATATGGGGCAGAGGCCATGCTCACCCTTTTTATGCAACAGAGGTCTGGCAGGTGACCTCTCCAGAGGAGATTGGAGGATTCTGAGAGGACTGCACAAGAATCTTTCCAGCTACTTCTAAAACATATGGGAGACTGTGGTATAAGAGAATCTAGAGTTTCAAAGTAGTCATCATATCCATTGACCAAGTCTTTGTGTTTAAAATAACTATGATATCATAATGTGGGGCTCTCATTTGGCTTTCTTTTCTTTCTTTCCTCCTTCCTTCCTTCTTCTCTCTCTCTCTCTCTATTTCTCTCTCTCTCTCTCTCCTCTATTTTTTTTTGTTGGCACAGGGGATTGAACAAACTTAGAGCCTATGCTTGCTAAGAAAGCACTTTATCACTTAAGTCACACCCCAGTCTTTTTGCTTTTTTTAGTTTGTTTTTCACATAAGGTATCATACTTTTGTTCAGACCAGCCTTGCACTGTGATCCTGCTATCTCTGCCTCCTTAGTATCTGGGATTATAGGCATGAGCCACTTCTCCAGATTTTTGTTTGTTTTTTATATTTGAGACAGGGTCTCACTATGTCTCCACATAGTGAGTGGAGTATGATACTACCAATATACATGATTTTGTGTATGATCAAACTCATGATCCTCCTGCCTCAGTTTCTTGAGTGCTGGGATTACAGGTATGCACCATCATGCCCATCTTGATTTTCTTAAAAATAAGTCTGACTTCAGGTGTTTGGTAGAAATAGTAAATGATGTGTCCTCAGCATATCATCAGTCGGTTTATTCTATTAGTGGTAGCTTAAGTGAAATCTCTTGGTCAAAAAATATGACCATCAAAATGGATGGAATTGGAGAACATCATTCTGAGTGAGGTTAGCCTGGCTCAAAAAACCAAAAATCATATGTTCTCCCTCATATGTGGACATTAGATCAAGGGCAAACACAACAAGGGGAGTGGATTATGAGCACATGATAAAAGCGAGAGCACACAAGGGAGGGGTGAGGATAGGTAAGACACCCAAAAAACTAGACAGCATTTGTTGCCCTTAACGCAGAGAAACTAAAGCAGATACCTTAAAGCAACTGAGGCCAATAGGAAAAGGGGAACAGGAACTAGAGAAAAGGTTAGATCAAAAAGAATTAACCTAGAAGGTAACACACACGCACAGGAAATCAATGTGAGTCAATGCCCTGTATAGCTATCCTTATCTCAACCAGCAAAACCCCTTGTTCCTTCCTATTATTGCTTATACTCTCTCTACAACAAAATTAGAGATAAGGGCAAAATAGTTTCTGCTGGGTATTGAGGGGGGGGAGCGGGAGGGGGGGAGTGGGTGGTAAGGGAGGGGGTAGGGGCAGGGGGGAGAAATGAACCAAGCCTTGTATGCACATATGAATAATAAAAAAAAATATGACCATCAGATCATTCCTTGCTAATGATACCTTTCCCCTTTGCAATTCCTAAATAGTTGACATTGTGATACTTTTAGACCTTGTTGATATCCTTTTTTTCCCCCAATCCCTTTAATCCCAGTGGTTTTATTTTCCATTAATGATGCCTGACTGAATCTATTATTTTTAGGGTGGTCATAAAATGATTTTTCCATTTCCATCATTCCTTCTACACTGACTATTAGCATTCTTCTAATACAAAAATATTTGTGTTAATGTTAATATAGTCACATGGGATCTTTTTTTACTCAGTATATTATAAAAATTGAGCATCCCTAATCTGAAATGTTCCAAAACCCAAAACTTCTCAAGTGTAGACATGATGCCACAGTGCAGAATTTCACATCATGAAATTATTTCATGCACAAAATCATATATATTGGTGGTACCTGGGTTTGAACTCAGGGCTTGGCACTTGCAAGGCAGTTAGTTACTCTACCACTTGAGCCACTTCACCATTCCAAAAATTAAAAACACCATGTAATATTACCTTCAGTCTGTGTGTATAGGAAATATAAAAGAAGTTGGTGTTAAGACTTGGGTCCCAACTGGGTGCCGGTGGCTCATGCCTGTAATCTTAGCTAATTGGGAGGCTAAAATTGGAGGATTATAGTTTGAGGCCAGCCTGGACAAATAGTTCACAAGATCCTATCTCCAAATAATCTGAGCAAAATGGACTGGAGGTGTGGTTTAAGCAGTAGAGTGTCTGTTTTGCAAGCATGAAGAACTGAGTTCAAACCCCAATCCCACCAAAAAAAAAGAAAAAAAAGACTTGGGTCCCATCCCTAAGATAACTCATTATGTATATGCAAGTATTCCCAAATTCACTTTGAAACACTTGATTGGCCTCAAGTATTTCAGAGAAGAGATACTTGACCTGTAATTAATTCCTGCATTATTCATTTGAGAATGACATTGGACCAGAGTGATACCAAAGGAGGGTACCTTTTCCTCTCCTTTGGAAGTAAAGTCTGGTGCTCTAGATTTCTAACTGGCTCCCCCTAGTGCTGCTTATATCCATTAAAATTTGAAAAACAGAGGTAAAGCCCTTGTAAAGTTCATCTGAAGAGTTTACATTAAGAGTGGTCCCACATTCACTATGCAGTATAGCTAAAACAGGAAAAGTCAACTCCACTGAAGCAAGGAGGCCAGAATACCAGTCAAAGTAGGTGTGTCTTCTGTAGGTAGAGAGGGCAAGTAAAAGGGGAGCGGATGGAGCCAGAAACAAGGTGATGATGATAATAATGATTATGATTACTGTTTTGTTTTCAGACTACAATCTTTTTTTTGGTAGTATTGGGATTCGAACTCAGGGCCTCATGTTTGCTAGGCAGGCACTCTACTACTTGAGCCACACCACCAATCATTTTTTGTGTTGAGTATTTGTGAGATAGGGTCTCACAAACTATTTGCCCAAGCTGGCCTTGAACCTCAGTCTTCCTGATCTCTGCCTCCTGTGTGGCTAGAATTATAGATGTGAGCTTCTGCTACTTGACTTAGACTACCATCTTGAACCAGAAATTTGTCTGTGTGTGTGTGTGTGTGTGTGTGCATGTGTTTAACTCCCAGAATAATAGTAACCATTTGTTTCCATTCCCAAAATTGAAGAGCTCCATCTATTTGCTTGTTTATTTTTTGTTTGTTTTTGTAGTACTGGGAATTGAATTCAGGTCCTACACCTCAAGCCACTCCACCAATCTTTTTTGTTGTTGTTGTTATGAGTTTTTTTCAAGATAGTGTTGCAGGCCAGTGGCAAAGGTCCTTGCCTTCACTAGCCAAAGAATTGGCAAGTGAGACTGACTCACGAGACAACAAGATCAGCACTCAAGTAAGATTTATTAGAGAGGAAAGAAAAGCCGTCATTAGAGATGGATAGGGAACCCAGAAAATCAGTAGCTCCCTGTCATTCACAGAGGGTTTTTTTTTTAATTTGGTCCTTTTTGCTGGGGAGAGGAGTTAGGCATCGGGGTGCAGTGGCCTTTTGATATATCTTTTATACAAACACATTCTATTGGGGAGGGGAGGTGCAGGAGTCAGGAGCAGAGTGGCCTCTTAACATATCTCTGCAAGAACATATACACAATTCTGTGAAAGTCTCGTGTTTATCAGCCTTGTGGCATTTTGAGGCATCCCCATGGGGCTGTAACTTGTGAACCCATCCATCCCTTTACAGGATGTGGGGCCCATAGTGCTCTCATGAGGGATGGGGGCACTGACTCATTTTGTCTTCTGATCCCCCAGACCCAACAAGTCCCCCTCTGAGATGAGCACCCAACTGCTGTTGGGTGGAAAAGGGCGATGACTCATCTAGCTACTTCTTGCTGACAGTGGGGCAGAAGAGGGAAGAGAGATGCAAGGAGCACTCACCTCAGGGGTTGACCCATGTGGCCTCCAGGGGACTCAAATAGAACTGGATGGAGGGTTCATGCATTGGCAGAGGTGAGTATTCTTTAACTAAGAGTGGGAATTTTATCTTTTGTACCTTTTGAGATATAAACTTGGAAATTGCATTTGTTATACAAGGCCCAAATGGGAGTATTAGAAGGAGCATAAAAAGGGGGCCAGCCAGAGGTAATGCCCAAGGAGCCCAGCTCCATATGTGGTTCTAGAAGGACCACGAATTAGCTAGCTCTTGTCTCCTTTTTGTAATGCATTCTTGTGACTGTCAGGCCTTGTCTCTGACAACCCCAGATTTGTTAGTATAAAAGCATTTTCCTCATTTAGGAAAAGGCATATTCCACCCTTTTCAGCAGTTAATAGGTCATGTCTATTTTGAAGCACTACTGACATGAGTGAATCTACCTCATCTTGTAAAGCTTCTGTGGACTGTGAGACCCATTCTATGTCATCATTAAATTCTGTTGACAGCTTTTGGTAGGTATAGACCAATGAAGAGATGCCCACAATGCCAGTACCTATTCCAGCTGTGATCCCCATAGCTATCAGTAGGGGAATGATTTGGACAGCCCTTTTTGATTATGTGTAGGCTGCTAGAGGAATAGGAAGAGAGTGGTTGTTAGGGATAATATTGATTTGTGGGGTTAGAAGGGCTAGAGTGCAGCATAGACTGCTATTCCACAAGCAAAATAAGTTCCAGGAAAGGATGAACACTGAGGACAAAATGTTAGATCAGTTGTTAGCATTACTTTAACACAAAGCTGTTTATGAATCTTCTCTAGTGGCCTTGACCCATGTAGGCTTTGGAAGTATTGGGGGGCTGAATGGGTCAGTTTCACCCTGATAACATTGGGTCTTGTCAGGGGGAGGGCTTGATATTTTACCTGGCAAAGTTCTAAGTGGTTTATGGGGGTAGCCAATACCTGTGAGAGACTTGGGGAAAGGCATAGCTAGCAATTTTTAGCTAAAGAGGGATTTGTATAGTTAAGGAGATGATGGGTGGAACCAAGTAGTCTGTATATCTGGGGGTCTAGGTCATAAACCCTGTGGGATTGAGGGGTACTTTCAAGCCTGTCGTTTGGGTTAGACACCCAGAAGACAGGGTTTGTCACCATAGGACAAACTGGATCTGCATAACCCCAATGGCTGCTAGTTGTTAAGTTTCCAAATGAATATTTTCTTCTGTTTGTATAACAGGAAAAGACTTTGTCTGTTTTGTAACATCTTTGTAGCATATGAGGATAGGCAGAGGTGCAGGGACACTGTGGCAGTGGTAGGTCTACAGGGGCTAGAGTCATACTATCTAGAGATGTGACTATAACTGAAGAGGAAGGGATGGTCATTATACATGGAGGAAGAAGGACAAGGGCCAGAGCTGGATCTCCAGGAAGTATGACTGGATAACAGATATAACAAGAATCCCAGTGTGGCCCCATTATGTAGGTTTGTCCCTTGTGGAAGCAGAAAGTGGGTCCCGTTTGACACATAATCAAGTCAATTATCCCAAGAGGGGAGACGATATCCCCTGCATCTACAAGAGGAGTAGGAATCCATTGTTATAAGGCAAAGTAAGCACAAATTATAAGAGTAAGTGGAGCATGAGGAACAGGGCACACAGGATAAGGTACCTGCCACTTAAGGCCAATTGCTGGGGTCATGTCCACTCAGGGGAAGAGGTTGCCCACAAACCAACACCCAAGATAAGGGGAACAAGAATGTAAACAACCCACAAAAAGAGGGAGAGAGGGAACATAAGTTACATGTCTGATGTGGTTCTTTTGAAGAGGTATTTAAGGTCTTCCACTGGTTCACAGGAGTAGGCTAGCGAAGCTGAGTGTGGTTTTGGGGTGGGCTCATCAGTCTCCAGTGTCCAACGTTTGATTCAGGAGATGTGAATCCAGAAATCCAGTCCAGCAACCTTAATTCCTGTGGGGGTAGATAACCGGATATGGCCCCTCGCAAAGAGCCTCAGAGAGGCCATGAGAGGCATGAGGAAATTTAACTAAGACCATATCGTCTGGGCAAAACAGTGGGGAAGAGCCTCCCCTTGGATCACCTCATCCCAGCTCAGAATCTGTTGGAATCTGGTCAGCTGGGTGGTGTAAGACACAAAATTGGCAGTCTCAGTGTCTAAGAGGAGATCATTTAGATGAAATGGCCTCCCATACAGTACCTCAAATGAGGTCAGACCCAATGAGTTTCGGGTATTTCTGAGTCGGGTTAGGGCCAGCAGTAACAGCTTTGGCCAGGGGAGGTGAGTTCTTGAGCCAACTTAGACAAATGCCTCTTAAGCAGTCCATTGGCCCGTTCCACCTTGCCAGAGGATTGAGGTCTCCAGGCACATTGGAGATGGTATTTGATTCCCAAAGCCTTAGAGATCCCCTGGGTGACTTCGGCTGAGAAGGCTGGCCCATTGTCATTCTGGAGAGTCCGAGGAAGTCCAAATCTAGGGATAATCTCATTAATTAGTACCTTAACTACCTCCCGGGCCTTTTCGGAGAAACAAGGGAATGCTTCTACCCATCCAGTAAATGTATCTACCACAACCAGGAGTAATTTAGAGGTTGGGTCTCCTGGCAGGTGAGTAAAGTCAGGTGGCCAGTCTTCCCCAGGATGTGTGCCTCGTCTCTGGGTCCCAGGGACAGGCAGGGCAGAGTTGTGGGGATTGTTGTGCTGGCAAATTTCACATCCTCTGATAATGTCTTGGAGGGTATCTTTGAGTTTTATTCCTTCAAATAATTGACTAGCCCGCAAGAGAGTCTTATGTATCCCTAAGTGATACGATTGGTGTAAGAGTTTGAAGACCATCCATTGGCTACTTTGCAGAAGAAATAGCTTGTCCTTGGGAGTTATCCACCATTCCCTATGGTCAAGGCAATACCCCTGCTCAGAGACCTGTTGGAGCGCAGTGG
Organism: Castor canadensis; assembly: GCF_047511655.1. NCBI lineage: Eukaryota > Metazoa > Chordata > Mammalia > Rodentia > Castoridae > Castor > Castor canadensis. Next base: position 152,888,607 of record NC_133390.1, on the reverse strand, counting down.
ATGAATATTGAGGACAGTCAGGGGCGGAGAAGGGATTTTTCCCAGAGAAGGGGGACTTGAACATAAGGTTTTTGGACAGCCTCCTTTGCTACCATGTCAGCTCTATTGTTTCCTTTTGTTATTTCACCCTCAGATTGTTGGTGCCAGGACAATGAATTACTGCCACCTGTTTTGGAAGTAAGGCTGCCTCTAGGAGGTCTAGGATTGCTTAACAGTGCTTAATGGGAGGGAGATTCTGTTGTAGTTAGTAATCCTCACTCTTTCCAAAGAGCTGCATAGGCATGGAGACCAGGAAGGCATACTTAGAGTCTGTATAGATATTTGCATGTTTTCCCTGAGACAGTTGTAATTCCTTGGTGAGAGCTATCAACTTGGCCAATTGGGCACTAGTGGAAGGAGGCAGGGGCTCAGCCCATAGGGTCTGAATGAGAGATACCACAACTATCCCCATCCATCTAATTCCCTCTTGGACTGATGAGCTCCCATCTGTGAAGAGGGTGAGATCTGGATCTGGAAGTGGCTGATCAAGGAGGTTAGGTCTAGCTGAATAGCATTCGGTTAGTACTTTCTCACATAAGTGTGTGATTGGGCCCTCCTCTGTGGGGAGAAGGGATGCTGGATTTAAAGCTGAACACACTTGTAGGCTAGTATCTGGACATTCTAAGACCTGAGCCTGGTATTTGAGCAGTCTGTTATCTGACAGCCATTGTCCCCCTTTTGACGTTAGGAGTCCTCCCAGATCATGAGGAGTGTATATGGTGAGGGGCTAGCCAAGAATTAGTTTTGGGGCTTCTGGGATTAAAAGACAAACTGCTGCCAAGGCTCTTATGCATCTAGGCCATCCCTTGGCCACATTGTCTCTTTACTCACTCAGATATCCCACTGGCTGTGGGGTGGTCCTTCAGAATCAAGTGAGAACCCCAAAGGCTAAACCTCTCTTTTCATATACATATAGTTAGAAACAGTCCTGAGTAGGCAAGTTCAGGGCTGGAGCCAATTGGAGTGCCTGTTTGAGAGTATGGAAAGCCTTTTTTGCTCTCTGGGTCCCACTCAAGACAAGATTGAGAGTTTTGTTGAGCCTCTTTAAGATGCCTATATAAGGGCCTGGCTAAGTCTGCATATCCCAGAATCCAAATATGACAGAATCCAGTGACTCCCAAAAAGGCTTGCAGCTGGCACAAGTTCTGGGGCAAGGGATACCCCAAAATTGGCTTAATCCATTCAGGGCTTAAGGAACAGTTTTGCCCCTCCAGGATCATGCCAAGATAGGTAACCCAAGAAAGGCATAGCTGGGCTTTTTCTCTCAAGACCTTGTAGCCTTGAGAGGCCAAAAAGTTTAAAAGGGATTCAGTTGCTCTGGAAACAAAAGGCTCAGTGGACCCACACAAGAGTTGGTCATTAACATACTGGAGAAGGGTGACCCCTGGTTGTTGCCAGTCCATTAAGTATTTGGTTAGGGCTTGCCCAAAGAGGTGGGGCTGTCTCAGAAGCCCTGAGGCAACACTGTCCTTGTCAGCTGTTGTGAGGGATTAGTGGAGTCCTCAAAACAAGCAAGGGCTGGCTATTAGGATGCAAAGGGATGCAGAAGAAGGCATTCTTTAGGTCTAGCACAAAGTAGTATTGAGTCTCTTTGGGTATGTGGGCCTATAGAGTATAGGGATTGGGGATAATTGGATGAAGGGGAATGACAGCCTCATTAATGAGTCAGAGGTCCTGAACCAACCTCCATTTATTTGGTCCTTTGCAGACAGAAAGAATAAGAGTGTTATAGGGGCTTGAGCATTCCACTAAAAGTCCCTGTTGTTTGAGGGAGTTAATAATAGGCAATATATCCTGTCATCCTTCAGGCTTTAGGGGATATTGTTTTTGACGAGGGAACTGGAGGGGGTCTTTTAGCTTTATTTGTACAGGAAGAGCAGTTTTTGCTTGGCCAACAGTTGTACTGTCAGTCCAAACTGTGGGATCTACCTGTTCTTCAATGGAGGAGAAACAGAAGTATTCACCAGGGGGAAGTAGAATTTGGACTTTAAGCCGGGACAGTAAGTCTTGCCCCAGAAGGACTATTGGGGTTTCAGGGACCACGGGAAACAATGACAGAAGTGGAGGTTCCCCCAGGAGCAGGCCAGTGGCCAGGTGAAATAACACTCAAGAAGCTAGCCAGATATGCCCTAAGGACTATTTTATCTTTGGACCTGGGACCTGGAGAGAAAGGGAGGACGGAGAAGTGGGCTCCACTGTCCAGGAGAAAAATGACCTTTCATTTCTCTAGCATGATGGTAACCTGAATCTTTTCAGTTTTGATATCAAGAAATGGAGTCTGGATAGGAGGCCCTGGAACCCATCAATCCAAGGGAGGTGGCACCCTGCCTTCTGTCTGGAGACAAGGGCACTTAGACCTGTAGTGGTTGTCCTTTCATATGGGGCATGGTCCCAGAGAGGGCCAGGGCTGTCTCCTGGGCTGCCCCCCTCTTTTATACTCTCTACAGAAGTGTCCTTCCTGTCCACATTAGTAGCATTCCTGGTAGTGGGGCCCCATCGGGTGGGGAGCTCCCTGAGCGCAGCAATAAGGTCCTGGTGTTTCTTATCCTTATCTATCTTTTTAGTTAGGTCCCAGTTACAGTATGCAGACATGGCTAGTTGCATTAGTTGGTCCAATGATTTTTCCCCTTCACCAACAGACTTTTGGAGTTTTCTATGGACATCTGGGGCTGACTGCATTAGAAATTTATCTTTGAGGAGAATCTCTCCCATCTGTGACTCTGGGTCCACACTGGTATATTTTTGAATTGCGTCCTTAAGATGCTATAAAAAGGCAGAGGGAGATTCTTCAGGGCCCTGTTGTACAGTAGTCACCTGGGAATAGTTTAGTGGCTTGACCTTGGCCCTTTTTTTGTCCCTCTGCTACTAGGTAAAGTGATGTCTCCTCCATTTGTTCCCTGGATTGTTTGAGTCCCAGTGGGGGTCTGCTTGGGGAACTGCTTGTGCCCCTGTTGGTATCCAGGCTATCTCTATTCTCTCATTCCCTGGGACTAGGGACATAGGGACACACTGGAGGTGGAAATCATCTTCCATTTGAGTGGCCTTGGCCAAAACTTGCTGCTTTTCAAGGGAGGTAAGGGTTTGGTCCAATAAGAGCGTGACATCCTTCCAGGCCAAGTCATAGGTTTGGATTATGGTGATAAGAGCCTGGATGTATTGATCAGGATTGTATGTATAGTTTCCCAGGTCCTTTTTCATCTCTTTTAGGTCTGACAGCAGGTGGGAAGCATAGATCATACCTCTCCCTGCCACTCCCTGTTATAAGGAATAGCACCCATATGTAGGCCCAGGGTAGCTAGTTAGCAGGCGAGAGTCTGTGGCTGCTAATTGGGGAGGAACTTTTGATTCCACATTTTGGCTTTGGGGTGTTTGTAAGGGTTTTTGGCCCTGAGTTTCCTTAGGGGGCTGGAGGCTGCAGACCATAGCCATGGCCTGGGTGTCCAAATAGCACTTACTGAGCCATTCTGGATGGTCTTGGAAGGAAAAGAAAAGCAGGGTATGAGGAATTTTAGTCCATTTTTCCTCCCTCCTACAGAAAAGATCTAATTGTAAGATAGTATTATAATGTGTAGAGACTTCAGGGGGCCACCTCTCTTGATCTCCCAAAGGATATTTGGCCCATGCCTCAGTGTAGCGAAAGATGAGGGTTTTCTTCTTAAGGTTGTTGGGGTCTAGGTCCTTCCATTGTTTCAATAGGCAAGACAGTGGGGATTTTTCAGGCACCAAGGCTGGAAGACTGAAAGGAACATGTCCCATCTATAATGCCAAAGAACTTACAGTCAGTCCTCCCTTTATCAGAGTCCCAATGGGCTGACTGAACAATGGTGGATGTCTCCACATTGTGACTCCCTTCTGTCACCCATGGCTAGGACCAAAGAGAATGAAACTGTGGCTTGGGTTCCAGTCACCCTAACAAGGCCACTAACTGATAAAGTGTCCTGTCTCTTTACCTTATAACCCAAGTACTTGATAGGCTTCCACCAAAAGAAGCAAGCCAACTCAAATAGGACCCTATGAATAAATGGACAAATAACTACCATAACAGCTCTGTGCATGAGGTGAGAGGGCTTATAATATGTCTTATTTTCCCTGGGGAGGACTAGTCCAGGAGGGCCCCAAAAGGGAACATTATACTTAAAAGGATGGAAGGGGTATCCCTCTTTCTCCCAGGGGCATTCTCCTAGACAAGCCCAGAGCAAAGGCTGGGCCACTGTGGTGATGTCAAATTCCCTAGGCTCTTCCCTAATCATTACACAATCATGACCCCTGGGCCAGGGAGGGTGGTGGAGTAAATGCCAGAGGAAGTCAAAGAGTTCATAAGGAAACAGAGAGCATAGTCCCCATGGGAAGGTGGGGTCACAGTAAGGACAGGTTTGGGGAGAGAGTGGACAGAGACGACTTAGGAAGTGGTGAGAGGACTGAGGGAGCATATGTTCCCAAAGATCCAGGAGGAAAGTTTGCCACCTCTGGTGAGGACAGAAGGGGCAGCCTGACATCCTAATTGGAGGAGGGGAACAGAGCCTCAAGACACGACACACGCTGGAGGGATTAACAATTAGGTGTACTTGCAGGTTGCTCCCACTAGGCAGTACTGGAACACTATCAGCTACACAAAATCTCCACTCTCAGGTTGTTGCCTCTGGCAGAAAGGGCTATTTGACAGGTGGGAAAAGATGAAAAAGATCATCAGGTACCAAAATCAATCAGGTCTCCTCCAGTGTAGCATAAGGCATACCCAAATAAACCCCAGGCTTGGTCTTGGCTCCTAGGGAGGGAACAGAAAGCACCCCCAGAGCTAGAATTACATGAAGCCAAAGTTGGCTAGGAGCTGTTTGGTCTGATACCATGACGAGAAAGTCCCTCAAGAAGACAGAAACAGAGAGAGAGAGAAAGAGAGAGAGAGACAGAGAGAGACAGACAGACAGACTGGGAGTGCACAGGGAGATCTGCTTTCAGCTAGTCTTCAGCAGGGGGTTTCTCCCAGCAAGAATATCCATCAGGGTGCTGGACACTCACAGTTGCACCTTAGGCAGACTCCAGTTGATTTGGCGCTCAACCCTATTGACCTTGGTCCAGGAGAGGTGTCCCTTCATGGTCGCCAGAAATGTTGCAGGTTGGTGGCGAAGGTCCTTGCCTTCACTAGCCAAAGAATTGGCCAGTGAGACTGACTCATGAGATGCAAGGTCAGCACTCAAGTAAGATTTAATAGAGAGGAAAGAAAAGCTGCCCTTAGAGATGGACAGGGAGCTCAGAAAATTGGTAGCTCCCTGTCATTCACAAAGATTTTTTTTTTTAATTTGGTCCTTTTTGTTGAGGGGGGGAAGTTAGGAGTTGGGGTGGAGTGGCCTTTTGATATATCTTTTATAGAAACACACTCTGTTGGGGAGGGGAAGTACAGGAGTCAGGAGTGGAGTGTCTCTTAACATATCTCTGCAGGAACATATACACAATTCTGTGAAAGCCTTGTGGCATTTTAAGGCATCCCCAGGAAGCCATAACTTGTGAACCCATCCATCCCTTTACAGGATGGGAGCCCTGGCTTATTTTGTCTTCTGATCCCCCAGACCCAGCAATAGGGTCTTGAACTATTTGCCCAGTGTATTGAATAGAACTTTGTCCTCCTTCCCACAAGGAGAAATCAGCTATATCCTGTCCCCTACAGTTGGATTGGGATATTGCCTAAGGAATACTTGCCATGGCATTGTCCCTCAATGACCACTCAGACACATGGGTCAATGCAACAACATTTATTCACACTTCAAATGTATGCTTACAAGATACAAGAGGGTGTCACAGCACGCAGGTGGTCACCTCTCAGGGGACCGTGGCAGGTAAGGCTTGTGCTCCACAAGAGAGCTCCACCAAGCAATTCATTCAGGCTGAGATTGCCAGGAGTTCAATCCACTCAAGAGAGAGAGCTACTAGACAGCAAGATCTCTCTTACTCAGGAGAGAGAGATCTTCTGGCAAGGAAAGGCTCATACAAGAGAGAGTCCCTTGATGATTGCATATGTATATTGCTCATGAGCAACAGAGGACATTGGAGGGCACATTCTGCTGGGTCCTCAGCAGGTGCCTTTTTATATGTCTTTTTCCTCCAGGGTGTTCCCCTCTTATGTCACTTAGTCCTCTGCTGATTGGCTACACCTTTGGGTGTAACCTGGGTGGAGGACCATGACAGGCTGCTCTAAATGTCATCATCTCTTAGCATGAGTGTGGCCATATTGGACACAATATTGGGTGTTTCTTGCCTGCATGCCTTATCAATCCTGTCCATATAGACGATGTCCTGGTGTTGGCAGCAGCTGTTTATCTATAGTCCTGAGGTCTGGTAGTGCACTGATTCTAAACTGCAATACACCCAAAGTACAGGCAAACTTTGCAGTTTGTTAAGTGAGACCTTATGTTCTCTACACCCAGGCTGGCTTTAAACTGAGATTCTAAGTAGTTAGGCTACTCAGGCTCCTGAGTAGCTAAGATTACAGGCACAAGCCACCAGTACCCATCTATTTGTAATGAAGTATTGATATTTTCAGGAAAAGGAAGAGATCAAGAGGGTAAATAGAACACCTGAATTCATGCTGTCACTCCTGCTGAAAAGTCCTAATGAAATCCCAAGAAGACATGAAAGAGGGAAAGTATTAAATGTATAGCAGCATCAGAATCCTGAAAAAACAGTGAACCAGATTTCTTTTTTGGTTTGGCAGTACTAGGGTTTGAACTCAGGGCCCTGGACTTGCTAAGCAGGCCCATGCATTTTTTAAAAGTCCTGGATAATAGAGTAGAAGGAAATGTGTGATCAGAAAAAGAGAACTGAATTCTTGCAGTTATGCCTGCTTCCTCCCCAAACCTCACTAAAACAGCAATAAATTGGTGGAGGAAGAAGGATAAAACCACAAGGACAAAATCAAGGCAAGACTAGGATAGTGATATCAAGAATAAATATTTTAGCTGGGTGTGGTGCCTTAAATCTGTAATACTAGCTAGTCAGGAGTTGGAGATTGGGAGAATCACAGTTCAAAATCAGTCAGGGCAAAAAATCCAGGAAAGTTTCTGATTCTCCTCCAGTGTTTGGGTTTTTTTGCAGCAGCCCAAAATGAGCCAATTCTTCAGGAAAGCAAAGCCCAAGTCCCCATTGCCCAGCCTAACTGACTGCATTGGCATAGTGGATAGCAGGGTAGAATCCATTGACAAAAAGATTTCCTGATTGGATGCTGAGTTAGTGAAGTATAAGGATCAAATCAAGATGAGAGAGGATCTTGCCAAGAATATGGTCAAGCAGAAAGCCCTGAGGGTTTTAAAACAAAAGTGGATGTATGAGCAGTAGCAGGACAACCTGGCCCTGTGGTCCTTTAACATGGAACAAGCCAAGTATACCATCCAGTCATTGAAGGACACCAAGACCACGGTCGATGGAATGAAACTGGAAGTAAAGAAAATGAAGAAGGCATACAACCACGTGAAAACTGACCAGCTTGAGTATTTACAAGACCAGCTAGAGGATATGATGTAAATCCAAATGAAATCTAAGAAGCACTGAGTCACAGTTACATTGTTGGGGGAATATTTTGACAGACCGAGAAACCAAGCGACACTCGGAGGAGTGGAGAACTCAGATTTTATTTCATGCTTGCGGGCCCAGACATATACCCTGTCTGAGCCCTGATCAAAGGATTCACAGGATATTTAAAAGGCAGTGCAGGGCATCAAGTTACAAAAATGTGGTCAGGTTATTAGGGCTAACAGTGAGTTAGAGACCTAAGATAGAGTTAGAGACCTAAGGTTGTTTAAATAAGGTCATCAGGGGAGACCTGCTTTGGAAAGTTTATTTACAAGCAGAGACAAAGGAAGGCGGGAATGGGTACTTATCTCTGCACAGTGTCCTTTATCTCGGTCCTGAAATTTTGCATGGTTTTAATGTGCAATTCCTCATGCTCTACATCTCTGGCATGCTTTACAACTGTTTCAAGGCTGTCTTCCTCTTTATTTTACAGTCCTGTTTCAAGGCTATCTTCCTCCTCAATTAGATGAAGATGACCTAGAAGCAGAATTGGATTGGTGATGAGTTTCTGGCTGATGAAGATAGCTCTTACTGGGATGAAGGAAGCAGCATCTGCACTTGGAATTCTAGAAGGTGTTCTCACTGACATGAAAAGCAAGGATGGAGCTCTGGTGGATGAATTTGAATTGCCACAGATCCCTGCTTCATAAACTTGCATCATTCAAGTTCATCATGTAAAATACATACATATTCAGGGACTAGGAGATGTTTCCAAATTTGCCATAACAGGTTTAGATCCTTTCCTTTAAGAAAGGTTAATTATACTGCTCCTTTATTATTATTTTCTCTGTTAAGAAACTCATTGCCTAGGGAAGCTTTCTGTATACTAAAATTGGATACTTTTTCACTTAGGGAAGACTAATTTAAAAGCATCTTTGACTTTATATGACTTGTTTTCATTTATTAATAATAATCTGAGATAAAGCCAAGGAGAAGAGAATCTAAATTCTATGACAGTGTAACTACAATTTCGTTGTGACTGTAATTAATTGATAAGATAATAGGTGAGATTATTGAGACTATTCATATTATGATTCAAAACCACTTTCTATTGTATTATTGGTGGGTTAAAGTGATAGCCTTTTTTGATAGATTTTGTTGTGTCTTGTGAGCAAATCATTACTGTGTGCAATATTGGAATGGAATTATAGCTATTGTCATGAATGGATATTTTGGTTCTATGGTTTCCACAGTATTTATAGCTTGACGTGTAATCAATAATGAATATTTCTTGATATTTAATGTATAGGACATTTATTTATATTATACTCAATAAATATGTTTCAAAAAAAAATTCTTGAGACCGCCATCTCAACCAATGACTGGGTACACCTGTCATCCTGAGGCAGGTTAGCAAACAGGGAAAATAACTCACTCTGGGGCCCGTTTCTCTTTTTTTTTTTTTTTTTTGCAGTACTGGAGTTTGAACTCAGGGTCTACACCTTGAGCCACTCCACCAGCCCTTTTTTTTTGTTATGGGTTTTTTCGAGATAGGATCTTGCAAACTTTTAAACCACGATCCTACCGATCTCTGCTTACTGAGTAGCTAGGATTATAGGCATAAACCACCAGCACCCCACCCTCCTTATCTTAAACGAATAGATATCCTACTCACCCAGCCTGGCCCTGAGCGATTTCTCCAGCAATAAACCCCCTCTGAGTTGTAAATACACTGATAGTATTTGCAAGATAATGTCCAAAGGAGTGCCTCAGGGCCTGGTTTGAATAAAATGCTGAATATTATACAGTAAAAAGGAGGCTTGCCCCCAATTTGAACTCCCAGGACAAGTCCTCTAGTTAACACTTCACGAATATTGGTCACATCTCATACATACAATTAAAGACCTAAAAATTAGCATAAGCACATGTGCAAAATACCCCATGTTATGTGATAAGGCCATGTTAATTAACCTGCCAGACACCTCAGCCCTTTCCTAAGGACTGCCCAGACTTTTCCTGCCTTACAATTTATAAATTGGGCTTAAACAAATCAATGCTTCCTTGCCACCTCACAGAGCCCACTACTTCTTCTCTTGCAGGGCTTTCTCTTAGTCTTTCTTTCCTTTCAATAAAGTTTTGCTACTGATTTGCAATTTGTGTCTCTGTCCAGTTTGCTATACAGGTGACACAAGAACTTGGGATCTTCTGGCCTAGTCTTCTTAGACCACTCAGCCTGGTAACAATCCCAGCTGCATGGAGAAACACAAATAGGAGGATCGAGACAGCTGTACATAAAGCGAGACCCCTATCTCAACAATAAATGGTACAAAAAAGGGTTTGCAGAGTGGCTCAAGTGGTACAGCACCTGCCTAGCAAGTGCAAAGCCCAGAATTCAAACCCTAATACTGCCAAAAAAGACAGAGCAAATACTTTTAGACATTTTCCTCTGGCACAGTAGAGAAAGATATAATGATTCCAAAGTTGGGGAAATTATGATTGCTTGATCCCTGAGATCTTGACATAATACCTTCTCTAACTGAATAAAAGCAAATACCGTATACTGGGAATTTACCCACATTTCACATTCCCAAGGAATGAAATTCCATTGCCACAACATATCTAATTAATCCACAATGACTGAAGTGGTAGACAGTTTTATCGTTCAATAAAGTTACAGTTTAACTTTAGAAACCAATAGGTTCTATGATTTTACAGCCTAGCTGTGTAGTTGGACAGAAGGATTTTTATGGCCCTGTGGAAAGTTAATCAGTCTTGAATCATACCTAAATGTTCTTGGAATTCATTCATTTTATTAATGCTGTCTGTATTTGTTTTACACACACACACACACACACACACACACACACACACAATTTTTCCTGCCCAGGCAAACCAGCTTCTTCTAGCTTCCTCTGCTGCTGGCTCCTTCCTTAATGAGTTACATAGTTGGGTTTTTTTGTTGGTTTTTGTGTGTGTGTGTGTGTGTGTGTGTGTGTGTGTGTGTGTAACTAGGGCTTAAACCCAAGGCCTTGTGCTTGCTAGGCAAGCACTCTAACTGCTTGCTCCACACTGCCAACCAATGAGTTACATAAATTTTTGATAAGTATTCACAATCTTTTGGTTTTAGGATTTTGCTTTTAACACTGCTTTCCATTTTCTCAGTTCTGCCAAGGAAATGAAACTGAACCAAATAAGAGGAAAACTACAAGATTTGTGCTATGGGGGGATACCCCCAAAACACCTCAGAAATGAGGGATGCTACATAGTTCTGATATCAGGGTGAGGGCTTGTGATAAACAGCAGGATGAGGTTGAACTTGGTGGTCCTCTACCTGGATAGGAAAGTAGAGTTTGCCATCTGGGAAGGTTGCACCCCAAAAGCTGTAGGCTTAGGGAGATTCAGCAGAGCTGAGGGTGAGGCTGCTGGAGTGGACACTGGGGAGCTGAGTAAATCTACATTTTGAACAGGGACCCTGGCATTAACCCTATTCTCTGAGCCAGAAAAATTCCATACTATCCACCACTCACCCCCTTTCAATTACATCCTCCACTCACCAGGCAAAAGGTAGGAGGAGTCTTATCTACAGAATGGTAACCAGACCAGAGAAAAATAGCTACAGAAAGTGACATTTGGAGGGGGATCCTCCCAATGAACAGCCATTCCCTTGTCCCATGAGATTAGTCAATAAACTTTACCCGGAGGTACAACGCTCTAATTCATATGCATGTGAACAGATACATGGGTCACCAGAGAGTTGAAGGAAGCTGCTAGCCTGGAAATCAGAGACTGAACAGAACAAAGGAACACAATGACAAGGAGCAAAAAAAATCTTTTCAAATCTATTATAATTAATATTCCCAGAGTGATTGGAGAAGATTTTGCATCTATGAAATAAGATAAAAATTATATAGATAGATAAACCTAAGTATGAATATAGATATCTCCAAAGAACTTGGAAAGAGATTTTAGACATTAAAACATTATTGCACATTTTTAAATTAAGAGTTGGAAGATAACATTGGGAATGCTTCCCAGAAAGGAAACAAGATAGATATTAGAGAGATAGATAATTAGAAAAGCCCACGGGGATGGCGAATCCTCCTCTTCCCTTTGTTATTATCTATATTCAGACAAGAAAACATGTCCCCGTCAATGTAGCTCTGTATTTGGAGCATGCGGGTAGTACACTGATTCTGCTTCTATATTGCTAACACTGCATACTTGGATTTTGTTCAGTGGTGCTGGGAGGGTGGGTGAAGAAGCAAAAGTAGAGGTATGTAGCCTCTTGCTTAAGATTTGTAGCCCCAAAGAAGACCTTGTTCAAATTAAGGTGTATCCTAAAACCTGCACCCTGTGGGTAAGTATGAACCAAAACTGAACTCGCTCCCTTTTCCTGCTCCAGGGGGACTTTAGAGAAGATTATTTTGTGGGTGAACAAAGTCAGAGAAAAAAAGATACGAGTAAAATTTGTCTTTGAGAATTTGTGGCTTAGCCAGGTGCCAGTTGTTCACACCTGTAATCCCAGCTATTCAGGAGACAGAGATCAGGAAGATGGTGGTTCAAAGCCAGTACAGGCAAGTAGTTCGAAGACCCTATCTTAAAAACACAAAGCAGGGAAATAATTAAATTAAATGTGAATAGACTACATACTTTGGTTGAAAGATAGAGATAGTGAAACTTGATTTTAAAAAACTCATCTATGAGAGAAGTTGATTTGCCAATTTATCTCCTACTTATTTTCTTGGCCAAAAATAAAAGTCTCCTTCACTGCTCAATTTAAAAAATCATCCATGTATTGTCACCAAGAAATACATATAAAACATAGGGATATAGAAAGTTGCATATACACTGGACATGGAAGTGCACACCTGTAATCCCGACAGTCAGGAGGCTAAGGTAGGAGGATCATGAATTTGAGGCCAGGCTGGGCCACATAATAAACTATATAGTCAAGAAACAGATTCACATAGATGTAGAATTTAATTTGTAATGAACCCAGCATTTTGAACTGGTGGCAAGATAAGGCTATTAACCACATGGGTGCTGACAATAGGTTTTACAGATGGGAAAAAACTGAGTAAGAGTTATACCACATGCCATAAATAAAAATATTTTCTAGATGGAATATGGTTTTAAAATGGAAATTGAAAAAAAATTAAAATTAAAATACATGAAAGAGTTAAAAAATATATGTAGAGCTAGGTGCTGGTGGCTCATACCTATAATCCTAGCTACTTAGGCAGAGATGAGGAGGATTGTTTTGTGGGTTTGAGGCCAGCCCCAGGAAATAGTTGGAGAGACAAATAGTTGGAGAGGCCTGATTGAGTGACTCCAGTGGTAGAGCGCCTGCCTAGCAAGCGTGATGCCCTGACTTCAAACCCCAACATTACCAAAAAAAAAAAAATGGAGAGAGAAAGGTTTTCATAAGTAAAACACAAAAGGTAGAGGAGCCTTGTAGCTATTGTATGCTTAATAGGTTTCCCTTCCTCTGTTCTTCCATGACAAAACTCTTAGTCCTACAATGTGAGCAAGGTTTATCAGAAACATAGACCAACATACTTTTGTCTTTCCATAGTGTAAGAAATTGAATTGTTATTGAATAACAATAACATATGCTATGTCAATTGGATGGACTTTAATTTGTCACATACTACTGATTTTACTTGACAGCCAGGGTCACTAACAATCACAGGTTCTTTTATTCCAATCTTAATTACTAAAGCTAACTCTCAGATCATACATTACACTTCACACAATATGTGTGTACATATAATATGTATATATAGAATATATATATTACAGAATGGCTAAGAAAGGGGTTAAAACAGCTGTAGGAGTCAAAGAAGCCTTAACTGAAGGCAAGAGCAGAGAGCTGATACAGATGCAAGTCGTTAGTTAGAATAGTAACAAAATTCACAGAGCTGTTGTGTTACAGGTATGTTGAAGTGCAGAACTGGTTCAAGGCACAAACTTGGATCCAGGCTTTCTGGGTCTAGACAGTTTCCAGGCTTACTGGGTCAGGCAGGCAACAAGTTGAGTGAGTCACATGAAGTTAAACATGCAATGGATGGTCTGATGATGAGTTGATGAGTGCCTCCATACCCCTGTGTTAGGTGCCTTTCCTTCTCCTTTTTTTTTTTTTTTTTTGTGATTCTGGGATTTGAACTCAGGGCCTTTACCTTGAGCCATTCCAGCAGCCCTATTTTTGTGATGAGTTTTTTCAAGACAGGGTCTTGTGAACTGTTTGCCTGGCACTGGCTTCCAACCTCAATCTTCCTGATCTCTGCCTCCTGAGTAGCTAGGATTACAGGTGTCAGCCATAGGTGCCTGGTTGCCTTCCCTTCTGTATGATCCAGGTGAGGAGGTTACATCATTTCTTGGTCTGGTGCATTCAATAAATTCATGTCCTGGTTTTCTGATGCTTTTTTGTTTTTTTGATTGTTTTTGATGGTACTGGGGTTTGAATTCAGAGCTTGTGCTTGAGCCACATCCCAGCCCTTTTTGCTTTAGGTTATTTTTCAGATCTGGTTTCACTTTTGCCTGGGCCAGCCTCAGACCACCATCCTCCCACCTATGCCTCCTGTGTAGGTAGGATAACAGGTATGCATCACCACACTTGGTGTGCTTGTTGAGATGGAAGTCTTACTGTTTTGGTGGGTTGCCTTGAACCACTATCCTCCCAATCTCTGCCTCCTGAGTCACTGGGATTCTAGAGGTGTCTGGCTCTGAAATAGGTTTGATATGGCCATGTATCCATATTTTTCTGATTTAATTTGATAAGCTCATCATTGATAATCTTTTATTTACGTAGTTATTTATCAGACTGCCTCATGGTTTGTGATGGACTGATAGTGGTTGTTTATTTACACAAACAACATGTAGAGTCATTCCCCTCAACATTTGCACTCAAAATGCAGCAAACTGCTCTTATAAAATGGAGTCATTCAGGGCAAAGCACATTCTAGAAGCTACTATCTACACAATATGGAGTAACTGTGGAGCAGGGCACATCCTGATTGCCTCAATCCTGGGTGGACCAGTTTCAGTGATTCACCAGCCACCAAACACAGGTATAGATACACAATACATACCAGAGCGCCCATCCATGTCTGCCAGCGGGCTTTCCTGGAATTCCTATGCCTAGTTCACCAGGAGTCAGTCTCTTTTCTCTCTCTCTCTCTCTCTCTCTCTCTCTCTCTCTCTCTCTCTCTCTCTCTCTCATACACACATCCACACATACACCCATACCCACACCCACCCACATTTGCTCTCTTTCTCTCTCTTGCTCACTTTCACTCTCACTCTCCTTTCAAACCATAAACAATAAGAATATGAACCTCTCCTGGAGCCAGTAGTTCAGCCTGTAATCCTAGCTACTCCAGAGGTAGAGATCAGGAGGATCTTGGTTGGAAGCCAGTTTGGGCAAACAGGTCACATGACCCTATCTCAAAAAACCCTTCGCAAAAAAGGGCTGGTGGAGTGTCTCAAGGTGTAGGCCCTGAGTTCAAGGCCTAGTACTGCAAAAAAAAAAAAAAAGAGAGAGAGAGAAAAAAAGAACCTTAATGGAAAAGAAGACCAGAGAGTCGAGAGAAAAACAATTCTAGTGGCATAGTTGGAATTGAGATTTTAACTGTGGTTTAGAACTCAATGTTTCTAGAATCCTCAGTTTTGTTAGTAATAAATCTTTATTTGATCCAGATCAAGTTGGGTTTCCATCATCTTTAAAGACCCCTGTCTGGTAATCCAAAAGGAAGGATGGTTAAGCCTGTCAGTTTAGACCTCATAAAATGACAATCTTTTCAAAAATGAGAAATAGCACAAAGTAAAAAATGAGTCATGGAGTGGAAGAAATTATAGCAAATGATACCCAGAATATTTAAAGAGTGCCTTTGACTGGAAAAAATAAAACAACTGAAAGGAAGAATGAGAAGAGCCCTTTGGAAGTGATAAAGCCTAACTCTCTCACTTTTAAATTAAAAAAGTGAATTTGCAGATTTAAGTAATTGAGAACCCAAGAGAGCAGTATTCTTCAGGAATGGCAGGATCCTGGTGCTTAGTATTGCCTACAGCAATCATTTGGCTTTCTTTTATCGCTCAGTTCTAATTCTTCATCCCCCCCCACCTCCCCAATAAGTAGGTTTTCTTCACGTGGCAGTAGGGTATTTTCCAGTGGCTTCAGGACATCATTGCAACTGTCAGAACTGTTTTGGTTGTTTTATTATTATTATTTATTGGGACTGGGGTCAGAACTCAGGGCTTTGTGCTTGCAAAGCAGACTCTCTTCTGCTCTACACCTTCAGTCCTATTTTGGTTGTTATAAAATCTAACACTGACTAGAACACAAAAAAAGGGCAGGGCTGGCTTTGAGTGGAGTTTGAACAAAGAGCTCCAATAATGTCAACTAGGACTCATTTTGAGGCAGACTAGACATTAGGGAAAGTTTGGACTTAAAAAAAAAATACAGCCTGATTTAGAAAACCCTGCTCCCCACTCCATAAGCCATCTGCTTTGAGCCCAGAGATCTTCATTCCAATTGCAAATCCTTTGTTAAGTTAAATTACAGAGGAAATTTCCTCCCTCATGGACTTAGGGTGCCTGAGAATCAGCACAGGTGTAATGCATGAGTCCTCCCAGATCCTTCCCGTGATTCTGAGGCCATTGGAAACAGGGATTGGCATGAATTTTCTCCCTACCTCCAAGTTAAGGATGATATAAAAGTGACCTAAAATAAAATCCTGCTCCCCTCCCTCTTTTTTTCCTGTGAATGGCACCTCCATTCTACCTGGCAGAGACCCCACCTATAATCCCTTTCCCCCTTTCCTAAAATAAAACTCCATTATTTCCCTCACTACATCCATGTGTTCTGCTTGTATTCTTTTTCATCAGAGCACAAGAATCAAATCTTCTGATTAGAATCATCAGCAACTTCCACAATGTTATTCCCTCCATAGTGTCCTGCCTTCTGCTGTGTTGGCTTTATACTCACCTTCCTCATGATCGCTTCAACAGCTGCAGGTTCCCCTCATCCTAAACAATCTCTCTTAACAATCTCACATTTTAATGGCTCTGATTGGGTTACATGGCCATTCCACTGTCT
Source organism: Castor canadensis (assembly GCF_047511655.1). Taxonomy (NCBI): domain Eukaryota; kingdom Metazoa; phylum Chordata; class Mammalia; order Rodentia; family Castoridae; genus Castor; species Castor canadensis. Next base: position 152,871,971 of record NC_133390.1, on the reverse strand, counting down.
GTGGAATGTGCTTGATCAGGTGTGGGTCACATGCCCACCTATGGACTCAAGAGAAGTCACCTATATCCAAAGTAGAGGAACTGAGAAGGGAATGGAGGCTGGTTCCTTCCCCTTTCCTCCAAAATCAGTGCAGCGTTGCCCGAAGTGAAATATATATATATATATGAAATCTATGTTAAGGAATAAAACAAACATCTACTCCAATTTCCTTACCATGTTGCTCATAACTGTAGAGAAAGATCTGCTTTTTCATAGCGTCTATACCAATGCCCCAAAAGGCTCTAGTTATGCTGGGATCATATATCTTCTCCTGGGCCAAGTCACCATTGTGCCCTGCTGAATGGGTGTCCTTGTCACACATCCCAGAAGCAGATCTTTGATGCCCCTGATTTATTGAGGAAGTGCTCTAGGGAACCTTTAAAGGAGTGAAGGAAGCAGGGTAAGGTAGGGAAAGGATCCAGGCAGACGATTTGAGCTGGGTAATTGAGCCCCAGTGAGGCTCTCTTTTATATCCCCTTACTTAGCCTTGGATGCAGACTCTACCCAGGGTAAGGGCGGGTGGCGGTTAATCTCCTTTATACGGTGACCCCTTCCTACTGAAAGCACATCTCTGAAGAAAGGTGCAGCTCTGAGCTTCTAGGGGTTCTAGGCCAACATTCATCTGAGCTCGGTGTAGCAATCTGAAAAAGGGATCTAGATGGGCTCTATTGTGTTTCCCACAAGGAATTAGTGCAATTGGCCTATTGGTGTCATTTGTCTGCTCTGTGACTGCGACAGGGAAGTGGGCCCTTTCTTTTTTCTTTTTCTTTTGGCAATACTGGGGTTTGAACTCAGGGCTTTGCACTTGGTAGGCAAGTGCTCAGTCAGTGAAGCCATGCTTTCAAGCCTTTTTCACTTTAGGTTGTTTTCCAGATAGGCTCTCACTTTTTGTCTGGGCTAGTGGAAACTTCCTACCTATTACCCACTGGGTAACTGAAATAATGGGGAGTGTCACCATGCCTAGCAAGTGGGCTCTTTCTTTTAAAAGAAAATTGTATATGCTTAAGAGATACAACATAGTATCTTGAATATATGGAGGTAAGGAAATGGTAACTATAGTCAGCAAATTAACCTATGTCACCTTACATAGTTACTTATTTGTGTGTATATGAAAATACCTACAATATATTATTTTAGCAAAAATCCCAAATATAAGACATTATTATTAGCTCTAGTCCTCAGGTACATTAGTGCCATTATCATCTTTGGGGGATCTATTCCAATACCCCAGTGGATACCTGAAACCAAAGACAGTACCGAAGTCTATATAGACTGTTTTTTCTACACATACATATCTATGATAAAATTTAATTTGTAAATTAGGTACAATAAGAGATTAACAATAGCTAATAATAAAATAGACCAATTATAATAATATACTGCATTGTTATGTGTATGTGGTCTCTGTCTCTAGGTCTCTCAGAATATCTCATCGTATTGTCCTACCTTCCTCTTTCTTCTTGTTGACCTGGGGTAATGGAAACCATGGGCAGTGAATCCCTGGATAAGAGGGAATCTACTGCATTAGAACTCTAGACTGGATCATTCCACTTATCTGCTACTTTGTATCCTTTTGAGGTAGGCTAAAATTAGGGAAAGTTCAGGACTAACAGAAAAATATTATCTCTCAGATGTATTTGTGCTTTGGCTCAGGGGCCACCCTCACCTGGCTGGGAACCACTCATGCCCTACCCCATTCATTAATTATCAAATGGAAATTACCTGGTTCCTCCCTTCCCATAGATTAGTGTTAAGTTTTAAAAGTACCTGGGGAAGAAAAGCACACTCTCTTGGCCTCTGGATTCCACCTGGGCCCACCATGCTCCCTTTGTATTTCCCTTCCCTAACTTTTAATAAACCCCATTTGCACCCATATGTTCTGCTTGGATTCTTCCACACCAGAGCACAAGGCCCTAGATCTTCTGGAAATATCTTTTGCCATTAACATTTTGCTTTTGATATTTTTTTACTTTTTCTTTCTTTCTTTTTTTAAAATTTTAGATGGTTTCTGGGTTTGAACTCAAGGTTTCATGCTTGCTAGGCAGGTGCTCTACTGCTTGAGCTACATCTCTAGCCCTTGCCTATGTTGACCTATGTCTACCCATTTCCTACCTCCACTCCACCTCTGGTAACCATCTTTTTATTCTACGTCTCTAAGCCTTTTGTTGTTGTTGGTTGTTTTTAATTCCACATATGAGGTTGCACCATACTTTTCTTTCTGAGTTCAGTTTATTTCACTGAGCACAGTATCTTCCAATTATATTCACGATATGGCAAATGTCAGTGTTATGTCCTGGTGTGAAATGTGGGCCAGTGTCTAGGGTCCTTGCCTTCACAGGCCAGAGAACTGGCTCATGAGGCAACTGATTGACTTGTGAGCCCAAGCCCGTATACGAAGTAGGATTTATTAGAGAGAAAGGAAAGGCTACAGCTAGAGCAGTATAGTGGAGCCCAGAAACAGATGGCTCCCTGCTCAGGTGAAGGCTGGGGCTTTTATGGATGTTTTAACTCTGGGTTTGGGTAAGGGTTAGGGGGGCTCTTTTCATTGGCCATGGATTCACGGGCTTTCTTAGATGAGCTGGCCTGTTTGCCCCTTATTGAGGGGCAGGGGTAGAAAACAATCTTGAGAGTATTTTGCTCATCAGCCCTGTGGCAGATCTATGAGACCCTATATTTCCTCTTCAGGGTGCAGATTTACATCTCCTTCTCAGGATCCAAGAATCATAGTGCTCTCCGTGGTGGATGGGATACTCACTCATCTGCCCTTTAGGTCTCCAGACCCAACATCAGGATCTCCTTTTCCTTCTTTTTATGTCTTTTGAGATACTGAGGATTGAACCCAGGGTCCCACACCTCTAGTCTAATTTGCTATGACTGAACTATATCCCCAATCCTCCTTCCCTGTTTTATTTTTTGTGGTACTGGGGTTTGAACTCAAGGCCTTACACTTACTAGGCCCTGAGCCATTCCTCCAGCCCGCTTCTTCCTCTTTAAGTCTGAATATTGTTTATATCATACTCTACAGTTCCTTTGTCTATTCATCAGTTGTTAAACACTTTGGTTGTTCCATATCTTGGCTATTGTGAGCAACACTGGAATGCAGGTGTATTTATGACATGGTGATTTCATTTCCTCTGGTTATATACCCAGAAGAGGGATTGCTGAGTCATGTGGGGGTTCTATTTTTAATTTCTTTAGGACTCTCCATTCTGTTTTTCACAATGGCCACACTAGTCTACATTTTCACTAATACTCTCTCCACACCCTAGCCAACACATGTTATGTCTTGTCTTTTTAATAACAGTCATACTAACAGGTTAGAGGTGATATCTCACTGTGGTTTTGATTTGTATCTTGCTGATGATTTAAATGGACAGAGCCACCAGAATCAGAGGGAAATGGAGAAGGATGGTTCTGAAAAGCAGAACCAAACATTTCGTGCAAATCACAGGTGTGTACCTAAAAAATATATTTTTAAATGCCCTCATTTGAGATAATGTTAATTGAACAATGAAAGCTAATTGAAGAAAGGCCTTCATGCTTTTCTCAGTAGACCCTGTCATTGTTTTATTCATATCCCTTTGTCCTTACACTTTAATGCATACTGGCCTGACTTCCAGCTGCCAGCATGTGTACTTCTTTGCTTAAGGCTTTTCTCTGACTGTTGCCCACTTTGTCACCAGCACTGCAGGCCAGGATTGCAGAGGAATTAATGTTCCTCCCTCCCTGGGAGCTACTCTCCATGGAGCTGATGCACAAACACTTCAGCTCCCTCATTCTTTGTAATGGGATAACGCTATGCTGTGTGTTCTAACTCGGGCTCCTAGAATTTCCCATAGTACTAAGCTCCATTTGTACACAATAGTAACTGGCTTGATAATACATCCTATATTGGTTTCCTTACCTTCTCTGTCTTACTCAACCCACTCTCCTACCAGTATTTTTCTTTCCCTTCCACACAAACTGCTTGCAGTGGACTCCTTATCTCAGGATATGCTTCTAAAGGCACCCAAAGTGAAACATCCTCTCCCCAAACAGAAATAGCTCGAGTCATGCCATGTCTGCTGTGGGAGGGAGTGTGTGTGTCAGTGAGTGGTGGTTTCCTTCAGTTGTGAGCTAGCTGCATTCTTCTACCTTAAGTCCAGATGTGGCTCCCTACGGCCCAGCAACATAAATAACACTCCCTTCCCCCACCCACCAAGAAATTCCAATTGTTGGAAGAGAGATGGAAGAACCTCAATAAAGGGGCGTATTTGGAACAGAAGAGAGAGAGACAGAGCGATAAAAAGTAGTCACCAGTTCACAGCACGAGTTAGCTCCCTATAAGACAGGAGCAGCTAGTGCTCCAAAGTGCTCTTGACCTTGGCAACAGACAAGCTCTTGAGCGTGGCAGCAGACAATGTTTCCTGGTCAATTCATCTTACTGCCCCTGGGCTGCTCTTTGTCCTTATTCCCTTTGTGGTCCTCCATGACCACATCCAAAGGATCACTGGGATAGATTCCCCTTCTGAATTCCACACAGCTGTTTTTTTTTTAGCCCATTTCCTATTGATGCAAGATCTGACACCTCAGGATGCCTTAAGTTATGTCAGCCATATTTGCCTGATCATAAGACTCACTCAGAATGCTTAATAAATATATAAATTCTCATCACTGTTCTTACCCCACTGAAGGAGAAGATTCTGGGAAATTGCCTTTGCCTGAATTCCCTAGAGAATAGAGCAAAAGACAAAGGTTTCATGGTAGAGCCTTAATGAGAGGCACAATTTAAGGGCAATGAAACTTAGGGACAAGGAGAAAGAAAGAAGAAAAATGCAAGGTTGTATATTGAACTGACCACAGCTTTATAAGAAAACATTGAAGGTTGCCTGGTTACATAAAATTCTTAAAAAATTGTGAAAACTCACCATGTCTTGGAATGGTGTACTGAAAGGTAAACAAGAAAGATTATTTGCTGGTTCCCTCCAGTCTCTTATCTTGTACTGGTTAAAGTTCACCCATTATATGTTAATTCACTCATGGCCTGGGATTCTTTTCTGCTTCTATAGAAGGGAAGGTCAAGCTCCTTGACTGACAGGTTCATTAAATCATTGGTAGTAGAAGAGAAATTCCTTAAAGTAAAGAAATGAAGGCAATAGATGGACATGGTGTCATATGCCCATAGTTCGAGCTACTCAGGAAGCTGAGGCAGGAAGATCAGTTGAGTTCAGGAATTCAAGGCCAGCCTGGGTGAGATCCAGTTTCAAAACAAAAATCCAGTCAAAAAAACAATGAATTCACAGAATGTGAAGGTTTTAAGGTAAGGGAAAACATTCAAGATATTTAACAACCAATATATTATGGGCATAACTCAATTAGAAATGATAACAGATATTATAAGACAAAGAAAATGAGTACTTATGTTGATGTTAGAAGCCAAAATTCTCAGTCCAAGAGAAAAGAGATACAAATAATCAAAGAAGCAAAAATTTCTGTTCGTAAGTTTGAATATGGAATATTGATATGACTTTAAGATGCATTTTATTAGAAAAAAACAAAAAGATCATTTTCTAGCCCAAATATGCTATCCCCACTCCCAAAAAAAGAAAACCCAAAAGGATGATCAAGTCAATAGAAATGAGAACCTCTCCAGCACACAGATTATGGTTTGTAAATACTATTTTTCTCTAAAAAGGAGCCATAGCTACTTGAAAAAAATGTCAGATTCCATGTCTGGGACAGAAAATATACAAAGTGAATCTGAAACATCTTGTGTTAGAAATTTTTGAAAACTTGTTGGTTGCTTGTAGCTCACACCTGTAATCCTAGGTACTCAGGAAGCATTGATCAGGAGAATGGTGGTTTGAAGCCAGCCTGAGCAAATAGTTGAAAAAACTCCTCTCTTGAAAAAAACCCATCACACGAAAGGGCTGGTGGTGTGGCTCAAGGAGTAGGCCTTAAGTTCAAACCCCAATACCACCCACAAAAAACTATACAAAGGCATCAGATATGTTTGTGAGTTCTTAATGATAGGCAAAAGAATAAATGCTTTGATCAACTTTGGAGGATGCCAAGGAATTACCCCATTATTGGAAATCTGCTTAATAAAGACAAATAAGCACTTATCATATCTTTCCTGTATGAAAAATAACCAAATAGCTGATTAGGAAATGTTATTCTTTATAAACAATTCTAGCTAGTAAATTCATAAAAAATGATAGAGTTAGAATGAAATTCCAGAAATCACAAACACTAGTGTTAAAGTGAAATAATGGTTCTAGACAGGACTAGTAGAACTTTCTGTGATGATGGAAATGGTCTATATTTGATTGTTCTATATAGAAGCCATTGTAAATACTTGAGCACTTGAAATGTGGCCTGTATGACTGAGGAGCTGAATTAAAATCTTTTTATTTATTTATTTAAAAATATTTTTGGTGGTATTGAGGTTTGAACTCAGGGCCTCATGCCTGCTAGACAGGCACTCTTACCACTTGAGTTACTCCACAAACCCTTTCTTGTATTGGGTATTTTCGGGGTAGGGTCTTACAATTATTTGCCCAGGGCTGGCTTCGAACTGCATGTGATCCTTTTATCTCTGCCTCCTGAGTAGCTAAGATTACAAGTGTGAGCCACTGGTGCCTGACAACTTTTTTTTTTCAACATGCTAGGTAAGTGCTTTACCACTGAGTTATACCCTAGCCATCTGAATTAAGATTTTTATGTAATCTTCCTTTCCATCCCTATACTGCCAAAATATAATAAAAATAAATTAATCTTTTTTAAATTTAAATAACCACATGGATATGGAGCAAATTGTCATTGCATTGGACAGTGTCATTCTAGGATATGATTGCACCTTTGGCTACTAAAACCATTTGGTGAATGATTGGCAGGAAAATTTATAATGGATGGATCGTAATGATTATCCCTGAATTTACTGATCTATCTTAAAGCCACAAAAAGATGCAAAAAGATACCATGTCTTTGTGTGTGTATGTGTGTGTGTGTGTGTGTGTGTGTGTGTGTGTGTGGTGCTGGGCATTGGGCCCAGAGCCTCATACATGCTAGGCAAATGCTCTATCACTGAGCTATGTCCCCAACTCAAATATTACCTTCAGATGTGATACAATAAAAAGTACATGGTAACACTTATGAAGTATTCTTGCCATAAAATCAAACTTGAATCTGATAGGCTTCTAAATCTGATAGGCTTCTGAGAAGCTTCTACCACTTCAGGAAACATAAGAAACATGATAACACAATAGCAAGAGAGACCAGCAAAGTGTATAATGTGGTAAAGTCCTTTTAATAACCACTGATACATTTATCAAATAATTGTAAGGAAAAAGAGGGGAAGGGCATGGAATTTATGGATTAGAGACCTAAAAGACACATCAATCAAATTCAAAGTATGGACCTTGTTGGGAACTAATTCAATGTCTTCGTCTGAGTTCTCTAGAAAGTATGATTCAATACAAAGGCTATGTGCAAAGACTTTACTGAGTCTGTTTATTCAGAGAACAGGAGTGAGGGACAGTAAATAAAACAGGGAAGCAGGGAAACAACACAAGGAAACAAGATCATACTTGTCACCACTAAGAGTGATTCCTTAATTCCTAAGGACCTTTGAAAAGTTGCATGTTCTGTGCCTTAGGACTGCCTGTCTGGGGATGAGAGGGAGACATAGAGGGAGTTCTCATCTCCCTTGGTCAAAGTGCGTCTCAACAAATGCTAAGTGGGACTGGGGGTATAGAGTGCTAGTCTAGTCTGTGCAAGGCCCTGGATTCAATGCCTGTACAAAAAAAAGTTCTTATCTTTTAGAAATTTATGCTGAAGTATTTATGCATGAAATGATGGGAAGTCTGGAATTTCCTTTAAAATAATCCAATTGAAACAGGATTAGCCATCCCATGTCTTGGTTTAAAAATGTCCATTAACTGCCAGGCACTGGTGGCTCACACCTGTAATCCTAACTACTTGGGAAGTTGAAATCAGGAGGATCATGGTTCAAGGCCACCTGGGCAAATACTTTGAGAGACCCCCCATCTCTAAAATAACCAGAGGAAAATAAATTGGGGGTGTGGCTCAAAACAGAGCACCTGTTTTGCAAGTGTGAAGCCCTGAGTTCAAAACTCAGTCCTATCAAAAAGAGAATGTCCATTAAGTTTTTGAAATTTCTCCCTTCAAAAGATGGTGCCTAATTTCCCTCCCATTGAATAGTGTGGTGGAACTTAGTGAGTCACTTTTTTTTTTTTTAAACAAAATGTAAATAATTTTAGTGAGTCACTTTTTTTTTTTCAGTACTGGGGTTTGAACTCAGGGCCTACACCTTGGCCCACTCCACCAGCCCTTTTTTTTTCTTTTATTATTCATATGTGCATACAAGGCTTGGGTCATTTCTCCCCCCTGCCCCCACCCCCTCCCTTACCACCCACTCCGCCCCCTCCCTCTCCCCCCCACCCACTCAATACCCATCCACCAGCCCTTTTTTATTCTGGGTTTTTCCCATATAGGGCCCGTGAACTATTTCCCTGGGCTTGGCTTTGAACCCATCCAGTTGACCTCTCCCTCCTGAGTAGCTTGGATTATAGATGTGAGTCATTTCTAATGAATGCTATGTGGTGGAAATGGTCTGTGTCTCCCAAGACTAGGTTACAGAAATCCATGCAATTTCTACTTGTTTTGTCTTGGATTTGCTCTAGGGGAAGGACACACCAGCAACTCTATGGGGAGGTCTATATGGCAAGAAACTGATGCCTCCTTCCCAACAATTTATCGGTCATAGGTGTGACCCTATGACCCATTAGATTCAGCCGGGCTTCAGATGATCATAACCAAGGGCCACAACTTGACTGTAGCCTCCTGAGTCATCTGGGCCAGCACCTCCAGCTAAGCCATTCCTGAAATCCTGACCCACAGAAAACTGTCATATAATAAGTTAATTGGTGAAGCCAGGTGTTCATTGTACCTTTTGTGTGTGTGTGTGTGTGTGTGTGTGTGTGTGTGTGTGTGCTGAGGATCAAACCCATGGCCTTATTGCAATACTAGGCAAGTATTCTACTCCTGAACTACATCCATAGGTCCTCATTGTACTCTTCTGTTTTTGTGTATGTTTGACATTTTCTGTGATAAAAATTAGATATCACATCATTATGTAAATAATTTCCAGGTGGGTTAAAGTTCAAACCATCTAATTAATGGCTGGGGTCGAACCTCAATTCTCCTCAATCTTAGCCTCCCAAGTAGCTAGGATTACGGGTGTGAACCACTGGTGCCTTGCTATTTATTTATTTTTAAGTCAAAGACTTTTAGCCAGGCACCAGTGGCTCACATCTATATTCCTAGCTACTTGGTGGTGGAGATTGGGAGGATCATGGTGTGCTTCAAGGCCAGCCTGGGCAAAACTTCTGAGAGACCCCATCTTAACCAATAAAAAACTGGGCATGGTGATGTATGTCTGTCATCCCAGCTATGTGGGAAGTGTAAATAGGAGGATTGGGGTCCAGGCTGGCCTGAGACATTCTTCAAAAAACACCTGAGGCAAAAAGGGTTGGGGTAGATCAAGTGGTAGAGTGACTTCCTGGCAAGTGCAAGGCCCTAAATTCAATTCCCAGTACTGCCAAAAAAAGAAAAAAAGAGACTTTTACTCATTCACATATTTCATAGGAAAAGGAATGCAGCTAATAGCTCAGGGTTGAATGAAGAGATCCAGTTTTGCACATATCACTCTATTTATTATATGTGCATCTGCACACACCCCCACCTCAGTGCAGGGAATTATGCAAGGGCCTTGGGCATGCTAGGCAACTGCTTGCAATTGAGCAACACCTCCAGCATTTGCCCTCTTTGTATTCGCAGGAGCCAGCACAGGTGTAGGAGCTCCAGTGTTGAAGGTGCAGTTAGAGTCCATTTTGAACCAAGGTGAGGTTGCAGATCCAAAACAAGAGGCGAAGAGGTGGAAATCATGTTCTCTATCAAATTGTTTTTCTTTTTTTTTTGAATTGAGGTGGGATAGCAGGAGTGGAAAGAGGGTCTCACTACATTGTCCAGGCTTGTCTGTAACTCCTGAGCTGAAGCGATCCTCTTACGTCAGCCTCCCTAGTGCTGGGATTACAGAAACGTATCACTACACCTGATTTACACCACTTTATATAACGACTTGAGCATTTTATATAAGGGACTTTTGGAATCTGAGCAGGGGTGGAATCCTGGAACCAATCCCCCACAGTTACTGAGTGATGACTGTACCTTCCAAATACTCCTATCCCTTCTCCTCTCTGAGTCCCATACCATGTCCCTGTGGACATGCGTCCTCCTGTGGAATTAAGCCCTAATTGTAACTGATTCTCAACAGTAATAGAACTGTACCTGTATTAACCACCTTCCCTTCTCCTGTCTCATTTCCTCACTCTGCTACCTTCTTCTTGGGTTCACATCCTACATTAACCTTGAATTTTGCCTAGGGCCTTCTTCCGGGGAAACCTAAACTAATATAAAATTGTTCATGCTACCATGGCAGCATCTACCAAGCGGGAGCCCTGGCAACTCTGTGGGAACTTTCCACATGAGAAAAAATTACAGCTTCCCTTGAAGTGCATATGAAAGACAGGGCCTGATGCTCACCCCTACCCCCAACAACCAGACCACAGGCACAGACTTCAAAGCTGCCAAACCTTGGGACTCTGGCTCACAGAACTCCTTCAGGTCTGCTTTTTTTTTTGTCCTCTTTGAACCTTGTCCACAATCAATGCCCTTGGCTCTGGCTTGTGTGGGTTCCTTGAGCGTTTTTTTTTTTTTTTTTTTTGATATGCTGATCCGGCTTCAGCCTGTTTAACCTAGTAAACACTGTAATCGGGGCCACACCTCTAGTCCCCACAGGCTTTGGGTCAGCTGTTTCTGTATACAGAATTGCCTGCCACCCTCCCCCACATTGGAGCTCCTGCCACAGGACAAAAGTGAAGGCAAAAACCACTGTGCTGTAATTAAATCTACACTGCTGCCAGTCGCATCTCAGATACTAGGAGGTGGTGCCAGTTACTTTGGCAGCAATGTGAGATAGGGACCTCTGTATAGGCCTTGATCACAACCCCAGCAACAGTCTGTATTAACCTTGGGCTAACACCAGAAAAAATACTTCTGGTGGCACCAGGACGATGGGCTTTTTCTTTTTTTTTGCAGTACTGAACTCAGGGCCTACACCATGAGCCACTCCACCAGCCCGTTTTTGTGACGGGTTTTTTCGAGATAGGGTTTTGAGAACTATTTGCGTGGGCTGGCTTTGAACCTTGATTACAGGCATGAGCCACCAGCACTCGGCTAACAAGTGGTAGAATGCCTGCTTAGCAAATGTGAAGCCCTGAGTTCAAACCCCAGTACTGCCAAAAAACCCCCCAAAAAACCCCCAAAAAAACCAAAAAACAAACCAAATGTCTTCTTGGGATCTACTATGGGCTTTGATGGGAGTCATCTTGGACAGTGGAGTACTTTTCTGGCGTCAAAGCAGGAAGCGAGGAAACAGCTCCCATGAAGTTGCTATCTTGGTAATATCTCCTGCTAGGGCATTGGAGTGTGTGTCAGGGATGCCCAAACTCTTGCTGCCTACATTAGTTATCTTTTGTTGTGAGACAGAGCAAAATTGGGTGGTTTACAACAACAGTTTACCATCCTCAGTTTCTGTGGGTCAATAATTCTTGGACAGCTTGGCTAGACAATTATGGCTCAGGGTCTCTCGAAAGGTTTCAGTCAAGGTCAAGGCTATACTCATCTGAAGGTTTGATTGGGGCTGGAGCATCCATTTCCAAATTGGCACACACATATTTGGCAAATTGGGTTTGACTTTTGATGAGAGGGCTTAGTTCCTTCCTATCTGGGCTTCTCCAAAGGCTGTTTGAGTGTCCTTGTGCCAGGGTGGTTGACTTCCCCCAAAGAAAGTGTGTGTGGGAGAGGGTGGGAAGGGGAGACTAGAGAGAAAAAGAGAGAAGTAGACATTAGAGAGAAGGTCATGCAAAGGTCATAATCATTTGTTAGAAGTGAGTAACCAAGTCTGACTTATATTTATAGGAGAGGGGAATGAAACTCCAACTTTTAAAGGGAGTGTCAAAGAATTTGTAGAGCACTACAGTGCAAGCTGTTCAGTAGCTAGCTGTAACTTGCATTATGAAGTCCTTTCAGCTTCTATTTCTGACCAACTTGCTTCATTTTTCTATTCTCTTTTTATGTAGTCAATAAGATAGAAAGCATCAATTGGGTATATATAATCCTGCACCACATAACAGACTATATATCCAATGGTTTAGATTATGTCACCTAGTAATGTCATAGCCATTCTAGTTTGTAGAAGTACACTCTGTGATGTTTGCTAAATGATGAAATCGCCTAACAACACATTTCTCAGAACATACCTTCATGGTTAAGCAATACATGCTTGCAGTATGGTCAACTCCTATTTCTTTAATCGATAATTTGAGCATTATATGTACTTAATAGGGAGGAAACTCAGTGTTTTCCTCTTCAGTACCTGGAACTTATTCCATCTCAAGTGGCCAGTCCAGCTGCCAAACAAGTCAGTTAAGCCAAGGTTGTGCATCTACTTGTGAAAAGTAGGACCCCTAGAGGGGACCCTGACCGAGAAGCCATTTCATGTCTGCATGAAGATGGTGGAAAGAACCATTGCCAGGGGTGGTGGTTGTGAAATGCTTTACTAAGATCCCCTGCTGTGAGGAGCTTAATTGACTGGCAGCACGAGCTGCTGCCCTCTGGTTCCGTCACTGCATTTGCGCTAATGCAGGCTGATTTCTGAGAGATACATGACTGCTCCAACTGGCAACTTTGGCTCCAGGGTTCCCCATTGGCCTGGGAGAGCCTTTCTTGGAATTGCACTGAGGTCTAGACATCTCCTTTTTTTGTTTTCGTTTTTGTTTTTTTGGAAACAGGGTCTTATTATGTTGCCTGGTTGCCTCAGCCTCCTGGGATTACAAAGTGTACTCCGGAGATATTTCTTAACTAATCTTTCCTTCTCCTTTCCCTTCAAAGATGTCAGATTTTTATTCCAGTCTGAATCCTCTCCTTGCTTTTTCTGTCTTCCTTCCCCTTTACCCTTCATAGAAATTTCTTCCATTTCTCTTCTAATTCTGTTTTGGCATCTGTTTCTCAGTAGACCTCTCAGGCATACACAGGGCTGAAACTGGTTCCCTCTGGCTTGGGAGAACAGAGTCAATGTCTCTCTTCCCAATATTGCATTCAGTGATATGTTGGTAGCTTGATATAGGTCATAGTGGGATTATTTACACCATAGAAATAAACTAATGTTACACATGGGGGCTCCCCTTCAGTAAGATGGTTATTAAACATTTATCAGCATACTTCTGGTATATACCCAACAGAAATGTGTACATATGCTCACCAAGAGACCTGTATTAAATTCCCAGACTGTTCATCGTGTCATTATTTATAGTAGCTTCAAACTGGAAACTGCCTAAATGTACACCAATAGTAGATAGATAAAATTTTTGTCATATCATGGCTATATATTTTTATATAAAAATATAGTAATGAAAAGAAATGACCTACTATAGATGACAATATGGATTAATCTCACAAATATAGTGCTGAGTGAAAGAAGCAAGATACAGGAATCCACATGTAGAATTCCATTTATACAAAGTAAATGAACTAGTAAAACTAATCTATGGTGTAGGAAGACAGGAGAGTGGTTCTCTACAACAGAGAACAAAAAGTTTTTTCTGTATATAGAGAACACACTATGAAAACAGTAATATCGTTAAAAGTGTAATGGCCCTAATATTGTCAACCATGGAGGACTTCAAATTAGAAGTCCCGAATCTGAAGCTCTCCTATCCCTTGCATGGGACAGCAAGTGGAACTTCAGTCAGGGTTTTATTATTACCTATTACCCTCCCAGTGTGTTTTGTCCAAAATTTCAAGATCAACCTCTTTCACAGGCAGCATAGTGCCTAATCTATTAGGTGAGAGCCTGACATATATAATCAGAGAATCGATTGGTCTCCTTAGACTAAAGTATAAGAAGACCTTTGGCATACTAAAATAGGGTGATATTTCAAATAGTGCAGAATGAAATCTGGTGATACTTGGAAAAAGTCAGATGGCCAATCAGATAAATGTTTCCAGAGTAGCAATCAATTCTTGCTATATAGTAGGTGTTGTATGTAGTAGACAGACAACAAATATACCATTAGTATTCCTCCTGATCCTTTTTTTTGGCAGTACTGGGGTTTGAACTCAGGGCTTTATGCTTTCTATGTAGAAAGTCCTTGGCCAGCCTGGATCGCAAATCCTCCCATTATAGCTAGAATGACAGGTGTGTACCACCATGTGTAGTCTGAGATGGGGTTTTGCAAACTTTTTGTGTGGGCTGGACTGGATCTGTGAACTTCCCAGTCTTAGCCTCCTGTGTTGTTAGAATGACAGGTGCACACCACTGCACCTGAGATGGTGTGAACTTTTCTGTCCAAGCCAGCCTTGAACTGCAATCCTCCAATCTCAGACTCCTAAGTAGGAGTGCCACTGAGCCTGGCTCCTTAATGGATCTTTATTACTTCTGTGAATGTTGACTGCTTGATGAGATATGTGTACAAAATCTTGTTCCTTTATTTCAAGGTTGGTTCAAGTCTATGGTACAATTAATGTTTTAGAGCTCTTCCTGGGGTTAGACTAAAGCTACACTCCAGGTAAGACCACATTTTTATTCAGTTCCCTTTCCTGATCTTTCTTCTTTCACTGTTTCTTCTGAGAGCACTCTCCGAATAAACGATGCCTTCAAATTCTGCTTCAGGCTCTGCTTCTAGGGAAAGTGACTATCCTAGTCTGTCTTCTGTTGTTATAACAAAATACCTGAGACTGTAAGTTTATGAGGAAAGAGGCTTATTTTGGTTCACAGATCTGGAGGCTGGGAAGTCCAATAGCAAGCATGATACCAGGGAGAAGTACCCCACGGTACTTCAACTCATAGTGGAAAGCAGAAGGGTGTGTGTGTGTGTGTGTGTGTGTGTGTGTGTGTGTGGTGTGGTGTACAGAAGAGAAGCAAGAAAAAGTCAAGGAAGCTGAACTGACATTGAAACAACCTGTCTCCTGTTAACCAATCCATTCCCAGGAGAATGAGAACTCATGTGGCAAAGGCATTAATTACTCATGTAGGCTCTGCTCCCAAGAGTCAAACATCTGCTAGACCCATTTCCCAACACTGCTGTACTGGGAACCATGCCTTAACATGAGTTTTGGTTGGGACAACCCATAGCAGTGACCTAAGATACTTTTTGAGTAAACGTCCAAAATGATAAAATCCATCTATGTTCACGACCTGGAGATAGTGCAAGCAAAGATGCAGAAAGTGATGACATGACGTAAGTGTTGGAAGATAAGGTCTGGCTTTTTGCTCAGATCTGCCTGTACTGCGATCCTCTATTTGTGCTTCCTGGAGTTGCTGAGTTGACAGGTACACACCACTATACCCAGTCATTGATTGAGCTGGGGTCTTACAAAAACTTTTTGCCTGGGCTGACCTCAAACCGCAGTACTCCTAATCTCTACCTCCTTAGTGGCTAGTATTACAGGCATGAGCCAGTATGCCTAGCCTTCACTGCCTTTCAATACCAGGCAGAGGCACCTTCAAACAATGTAAGAGAGCCAGGCATGGTGGGATGTGCTTAGTTTCTGGGACCTAGAAATGGCTGCTTTAATAAGGTCTGGTGGAGTAAAAGATGGCATGAAATTTTAGGAAGAATAGTCATAGAACCTTAGTGGTAAGGTATGTAGAGGAAAACAGATTTGTTTTAGGGTTTCAATGACCTGTAAGGAGTGACTGGACAACAGTAATATAACCTACTGTGTATGATATAGAGTTGACTAGTTGTATATTATCAGATTGTATATGTAATTATGTTGTCTTTTTTTTGCAGTATTGGGTTTTGAACTCAGGGCCTTGCACTTGCAAGGCAGGTGCTTTACATCTTGAGTCATGTGGCAGCCCTTTCTTGCTTTAGTTATTTTCCAGGTACGATCTCAAGTTTTTGCCCATGACTTGGACTGTGATCTTTCTATCCCTGCCTCCCAAGCAGTTGGGATTACAGATGTATGCCACCACACCTGGCCCTATATTGCTTTTTTTAATTCTCTCAAAAACCCCCACCTTAAAACAGGGTCTCACATTGTAGTCTAGACTGGCTCGAATTTGTGATTCTCCTGCCTCAGCCTCCCAGGTAGCTGGAATGACAGGCATGCAGTGCCACTGCACCCAATTCTTAATCAATTCTTAATAGAGTCTACTTCACTAAATTTCCTGTCCTTTCAGGAAGCAAGTTATAGACTATTCTAGTAATCTATTTTTGTGTAACAATATGTCCCAAAACTTAGTGGCTTAAACAAATGCACTTATTTTACTCAAGTATCTGCAACTTGGGCATGTTCAGCAGGGATGACACAATCCCTGCTTAGTGATTGTCTGGGACCTCAATGGGGGAAGACATGAATATCTGGGGACTGGCTTCCTTCCAGCAAGGCAGCCTTGGAGTACTGGACTTCTTTTATGGCACCTGGATTTCCCCAGAGGAAGTGCTGCAAGACACTCAGGAAGACTTCTTATGACATAGCTTCAAAAGTCCCAGCACAGTCACTTCCCACCATAGTCTATTTGCAAGGCAAATCACTAAGGCCAGTCCAGATCCAAGGAGGGGGATTAAGTTCTCTTTCTCCATGGAAAGAGTGTTAGGGACTTTGCAGTCATCGTAAGTCCACCACAAAGGAGTAAAAAGTGTAGGGGCTCTTGATAACATCAGTAAATATGTAAGAAGCTAGCAGTAGTTTCTTACACAGGTAAGATTTTGGTTGGTTGTTTTTCAAAGACAATATAATTTGAGCATGTTTGAAGTCTAGGGAAAAAGAGCCAGGGAAGGGAGTATATTACAAAAGTAAAAGAGCATGTTTGCTGCTGCCAGGCTCTTGACTTCAGAGAGCAGTCATATCTAGTACTGTACAGGGACTGCTGTTCTGAAACCCTTTCTGTTATCCCTGAGTGTGCATAAAATCATGGAAAACTTCAGAGCCTGGGCTCAGTTTAGCAGTGGAGAGACTGGTTCTATTTCTGGCCTGAAAGAGTAGAGACAGCAGCGTCTCCTGAAGCAATCGTATGGGTCAGCCTTTCCTTATCTCATCTTGCAGAGCACTGTGTGGGACAATGCAGCAAAAATCTAACCTGCAAGTCAGAATGCTAGTGGGTTTCCTGTCAGAATGGCAAGGATGTGTAGGTGGAGAACTGGGGTGGGGCTGGTGTGTAGTTTGAATTCACCAGGCTTAAAAGGGATGCTGAATGAGGAAGGTCAGGACCTAGTAGAGAGTGGTAACTAGGTGTGAGTATTGGGGTACATTCTTGAATCTTAGAATTCTATGCTCTGAGGTGAAGCTGAGAGATGCCACACATGTATGGGGGTTTTTTTTTGTTTCACAGGTGTCTAAACTCTAAAGTAGCTGCTATAGGAATAATCTTCACAGCACAAGGGTTATTTGAGACAATGTTCTGGTTATCTGTTGCTCAGTAACAAACCTCTCTAAAACTTAAAGGCTTAACAGCAAAGAGTTTATCATTTCTTAAAGTTTTGGGTAAGGCTAAGCAGGAAAGATTTGTCTCTGTTCTGGACAATGTGAAACAGTCCAGATGGCCAAAGCATCCCAGATGGTTTCTTCACTCAATGACTGATTCCCCAGCTAGGATGGGTACACCAGGTTCACATGTCTGGGGCCTCTCCATCTCCATGTGATCTCTGTATGTTTCTTTCCAGCAGGGTGGAAGAGTCAGAGTAGCTCAAGACTACCAACAGTTCAAAATCAAGGCTGCCACATCTTTTTAAAGTTCAGAGCCAGAATTGACACATCATCACTTCCACCACATTCTTCTTCTTTTTTTTTTTTTTTTGCTGTACTGAATTCAGGGCTTCATTCTTTCTAGGCAGCTGCTCATGCTGCTTGAGCCACTCCACCAGCCCTTTTTTGTGATGGGTGTTTTCAAGATAGGGTCTCACAAACTAATTCCCTGAAGCTGGCTTTGAGCCTTGATCCTCCTGATCTCTGCTTCCTAAGTAGTTAAGATTACAGGTGTTAGCCACGGCTCCCAGATCGTCTATCCTTTAAATGGAGTCATAGACCCAGTCCAGATTCCAGGGTTGTGGATCATACAGGGTTGTAAGGCTGGGAAGCATGTTTCATGGGGGGGGGGGCAATGAAGATATCAAGAAGGGCTCTGGGGGCGACTTATGCAGTCTGTGAGTACTCTGGTTTTTAATTCTAGATTGACCTCTCTTCAGAGAATATGGTTGGAGGGCAAACAGTGGGGTGCAAAGTAACCCAATTTCTCACAGAATGAAAGGTCGGAGAGTCTGGTCTTCTACTGGTTCTACCTGTTATCAAGGGAGGCCTGGATCCATGTGTGCTTCACTTTGCTAGGCATTTATTGATATATCAGGTTCTTAACACACGTATTATTTCGCTATTTTATTTATTGATGGTACTGGGGTTTAAATTCAGGGTCTAGTGTTCGTTAGGCAGGTTCTTTACCACCTGAGCCACGTCCCCAGCCCGTTATTCTTATTTTAGAGGCACAAATGCAGCACTCCTTCTACAGGATGGCATCTAGCTTCCCACCCTGACGCAACCTTTCAGGCCTTTTCTGCCTTGAAGCTGGAGTTGGGGCAGAGCGCTGATGAGCTTGGGGTGTCCGGGGGCGGGGGAAACATTCACTGTGGCCGGCTCCCAGGCAGCCTCTGGAAAGGGGACACTTGGGGACCGCCACCCCCGGCGAAAACCAGGACGCGAGGGTATCCAGGAAGAGAAACCAGGTTCCCAGCCCCAACTAGACTGGGAGGAACGACCCAGCCCGCGAGGTACGTGCCCCGACCACGCACGCACACACGCACGCAGTCAGCCCCGCCCACCGCGCAGCTCTGCCCCCCGCCCTCAGGTTTGACCACACGGGCCACCGTCCGCACAGCCCCTCCTCGCACGGCCAGGCGAAGCGGAGCCGGCCGTGCCGTGTGTGTATGTGTTCGCGGGGCCCGGTCTCAGCCCCGGGAAGATGGTGGCGGCGGCGGCGGCGATTGAGGCGAGGCTGAGAAGGAGGACGGCGGCGACGGCAGCGCCCGCGAGCAGGAAGGGCGGGCTGGACCAGGACTTGGACGTGACCGGGGCTGGGAGGCCGGGGTTGGGGGCCGGGCTGCGTCTCCTAAGCCTGCTGTCGCCGTCACTGCCGCCACGCTTGCTGCTGCTGCTGTTGCTCTCGCCGCTGTTGCTGCTGCTACCCTGGGAGGCAGAGGCCGTGGCGGCAGCGGCGGCGGTGTCGGGCTCAGCCGCAGCCGAAGCCAAGGAATGTGACCGGCCCTGTGTCAACGGCGGCCGCTGTAACCCTGGCACCGGCCAATGCGTCTGCCCCTCCGGCTGGGTGGGCGAGCAATGCCAGCACTGCGGGGGCCGCTTCAGGTGAGTGGAGGTGGTGTTGGGGAGTCGGGCCAAGCCAGAGGTTGGGACTGAGGGGCCCCGGAGACGGTTCCAGGCCAGAGGCAGATGCTGGACAGAAAATGAGGAGGGAAGGGCCGCCCCACTGTGTTTGATGGTCATTTGCTTAGGGGGAGATAGTCGTCTTTGGCCTGGGGTCTTTCTGTGGTGGAAGGGGAAGAGGTGCGAGGCAGGAATTGGGTACCCTAAAGGTATTTGGATGCTGCGGCTAGATTGGAAGGATGCTTAGGGTCCCAAAGAGTATCAAAGCCAGTCTCAGAATCTGGGCCTATTTCGGATAAATGAGGTATCAAGGAAAAGGTGAGTGAGCCTGTTCTTGCTTAAACAGTTCCTGTTACCATACCCTTTTGCCCTAGGGCTTGGTGAGTTCCCCACAGTTGGCTATGTGGGGTGCTATGAAGAAACAGGGTCCTGGACATGATTTGTTGGCTGGAAATAAAAGGGAATGGGTAGGATTGTGAGATTTCAGAGATACTATTGGTTGAAAGGAAAGTGGAGAACTAGTCTTTTGAATCTCACTGGCGGTGGAATTATTGGAACAGGGTCTGTCCTGGAGAAGGATGGAAAGAGATCCCTGTTTGAATATGAAGTTCCAAGTTGGCCTGGTTTGAGGCAGTATCTCTTGGAGAGATCGCTTATTAGTTAATTAGCAGTTATCTGTTATTTGTTTCCATTGTGCAAGAATTTCTGGATAGTACACACAATAGGTTAGCCAGACTTTGGCCTAGTCCACAAGGAGTTTGGAATATAGCAAGAGGAAGATATGCACACAAAAACCCTTGTCATAGGAACTACAGAGTCATTCATGACTTTGGGAGATATTTACTGACTACCTTCCACATGTGATGTGGGGAAGTGTGGTGAACAAGACAGATGGGGTCCCTGCTCTCATGGATTTTATGTTCTAGTGCGGGATGACAGGGAATTAACAAATACGTGAATAAAATGAACAAGATAATTTCATATAATAGTGAACTATTAAAGTAAAAACAGGGTGATCTAATAGAGAACTGTAACTAGCTGATGACTTTAGGAGAAGCTGCTTATTTAAAGTACTGTTTGATTTGTGACCTGAATGAGGCATTGGAGAACCCGTGGAAATTCAGGGGCAAAGAGATTGTGACTAGATAGGGGGAAGCAAAGAAGATTTGAAGGAGGATTTGAACATTTGAGGTTAAGTAGAACTTGCAAATATGAAGTGTGTGTATGTGGAATCCCAGATGGAAGGATACAGACAAAGTTGTAGAGGCCAGAAAGTGAAGTTTAGCTGGTATCTGTGTAGAAGAGAGCTGTGAAGGAGAAGTTAGGAATGATAAAATTACAGATCCACACAATATTAGGTTTTCTAGGGAACGCAGAGAACACTGAGTAGATGAGAACTTTAGTTTTATGGATGGAGAAACCAATGACATCAGGTCCAGTGTATAGTTCTGATTTATGAATTTTGGTTAATCTGCACATATTTGTGGAGGACTCCCCTGTTTTAGTTGTGAGATATAGTTGTTAATAAGACAGACACAGTTCTGTTGTGGAGCTTACCTTCTACCTTGGGAATAAAAAGAAATCCAATAATTATTTGTAATTTTGCTTAAGTTTATGGAGGTGAAGAGTAGGGACAGAAGATTTGACTTAGTTTGGAATGGGGTTAAGGTTAGTCTCTGAGTAAATGACTTGAGATGATTTGACCACCTGAGGGATGAGGTGCTGAGGGGCTGTCATGTACAGAGGCTGATGGTGAGTAGGGTCATGACTGGTTGGAGAGAAAACCAGGTGGCTGGAGCAGAGAGAGCAAAGGGGAGAATAGCAAGACTGGAGAGATAGGCAGGGTCCAGGTTAAGGGGAGGTATGTCGGTCAAATTGAGAATTTTTGACTTTTTGTCAAAGAGCAGTGGAATGGCATAACACACTCTTGTTTTCATGACATTATAGGCTTTTAGATTGGAGCCAGAACAGGAATGGCCTTGAGGGTGAGGCCAGAACATTCTGAATTTGAGGTGTGTCCAGGATCAAGTGAATGGATGGGGTCCTTCAAATTCAGGAAATCTGGGACTGGTGGTGGACAGTGGAAAGGGCATTCATAGCAAGATCAATCAGTCTGCAATATTCAGAGTAGGTGGACTCACTTAGGACATGAGAGAGTGGGCAGCTAAGTGGGATCTGTTGGCATGGGTCAAGGACAACGGTAATGAGAAGCTTAGACAGGCAGCGGGAATGGAGATGGGACAGATGCTATGTGGTGCTGGTAAAATAGACGCATCTTTCTTTAAAACTGATTTGCTCTGAGGAAAAGAGAGGGCAAGGTGAGGGAAAGAAAACCATATCCAAGGTTAAAGAGGATGTCATTAACAGACACAGGACATAGGAGGAGCTGAACTGAGACAGTTTTAATTTTGTACGAGCTGAGTTTGGGTGCTCTTAGGTATGCACCTGGCACATGTAAGTGTTGGAGTCATCTACCTATGAGGGACATTGCCAGGTAGAGAATTAGGTGTGAGTGTCCACATGGACAGCTCAAGAAGAGCCATTTATAATGCAAATAGGCACTTCTGACATTGATTGTCTCAAATGGTGTCACAGGTGAGTGAAGGAGTTGCCTTGGCTAGTGTGGATGTCAGTGCTCTTTCCTGAGCAAACAATTATGACTAATCCTGATGATACCATTATATGAAACAGCTTCTGGAATTTGAATTTTTTAAAAGATAAAAGTAGGAGGAAGTTATGTATGTAGTCTTCTATAAAAACTTTTATTTGGGGATGGGATGGAGGGGTAAGGGAGGGGGTGGGGGAAGGGGGGAGAAATGACCCAAACATTGTATGCAAATATGAATAAAAAAAAAAAAAACCTTTTATTTGAAGGATTTGTTTAGAGTGAAGAGCTGAATGTTGTTTTTGATTTACACTACTCTGTGTCTTAATTTAGCCTATAAACCTCTTTGTTATTAAAAGGCATTAAGTGAATACCTTTCTGGTTTAGATAAGGTTTTTTTGTTTGTTTGTTTTGATGTTGGGGATTGAAGCCAGGACCTGGCATATGCTAGGCAAGTGTCCTACAATCCCAGCCTACCTTTCTGGTTTAGAATGGCATCAGGTCAGGGTGTGTTTTTTAAGCTTTTTAATTCTATAAATCCTGTGTAATAATTCCTGTTAGAAGTCTTCATTGATTGAATGGAACATTAGACAATAAGAGGGTTAGATTTCACTAAAGCTATCACATATTGCATATTGTATGCTGGGAACTTAGTCACACATTTTTCATATACATTGTACCATTTTTTCCTCAGGAAACTCTGAGGATGTTGTATAAAATTTGAATTATTATTGTAGCTAATCACTTAATTTTTCTCCTAAATGAATGATGCTGTAGAAATTACTAATTACAGAGGATAAGGGTAATGGTGTCAGCTAAATAGAAATAATTATACAATCTTTTATGGATGATTTCTAAGGCAGACCACTTTCATTCAATTTTATGTGAGTCTTCATAATTCAGTGACCATTTTTTCCATTTTTGATACACCATTGAAATTTTCTTTGGAGGATAAATATGCTTCCATCAAGTTAGAGAGTAAGGATATTAAGTACATTTGTGAAATTAATATGCACTTAATTCTTTTAAGTTTCTGCAACACAAAACTCTTGGGAGAATGGAAGAGAATAACCTAGTGAATTGGGGCCATATAATTACTCATGCTATTAAGATGTACCTTCTGTAGAAGAAAAAGGAAGCATTTTCTGGGCATTTATTTTGTGCTAGCACTTGTAGTAATAGTAGTAGTGGTTGTCACAGCAGCAGGTACCACCATTTCTCAAGCATTTCTCCATTTTTTCTAGGCATTGTGCCAAATCCTTTAGGAAATTACCCCTTTTAATCCTGAGAGTGAAGTTATTCCCATTTCATGGATGGGTTAACAGTCTTGGAATTATTATTTTTTTCCCTTATGCTCAGGATGGAACCCAGGGCATTGTGCATGTTGTGCAAGCACTTTACCACTGATCTGCACCTCTAGTGGGAAGTGTGGAGATTTATTAAATAACTTGCCTAAGGTCACAACTTGTACAAACTTGGAATTTGAATTTAGGCCTTGTCTCATTCCCAAACCCTGCTCTTTTTGTGGAACCATTTGGCCTGTCTTTTTCCCTGAGTTCAGTTACCCTTTATGAACATTTTCGGAAGGACTGACCTAATTGCAACAAACACTTTGAAAAACAAAGAAAGGAAAATAAATTTTTATAATAGGAAAGCTAACATAAAAATCTTAATTTATTTGAATCTGTCTGTTTGCTGGTCTGAGGACATAAATACCTTTCTAACTAATGAAATGAAAATTCTGGAAATAAATTTTGAAGAAAACCATAAAAATTGCTTTTTCCTTATAGTAGGTACTGACATTAACCTGAACTCCTAAATTTATGTTTGTGAGCCCTGTTTAGACTTGTCTGTTTTCCCCAGTAGACTGTAAGTTCCGTAAGGGCAAGTACTTTTATGTGTTTTGGTCAAAGTTATATTTCCAAAGCTTAGAATAGTGCCTGGGACATAGTTCTCAATAAATATTTGATGAATGAAGGAGTTAAGTTTTGTAGTATATTTCTTATAACTCTTTAAAAGGTCTTTATCTGTATGACTGCTATGTATGTCTTTTGTCCTCATATTTCTCTGTAACTTTTCTGTCTTCTACTGTTTACATCTTTTTTGGGTGTTTTGCTGTCATCTCATATTGAACCATCGCTAACACCAAACTTCATATCTTTATTTTTAATTATTTATTTATTTTCAGTACTGGGGTTTGAACTCAGGGCCTCACACTGGCTAGGCAGGTGCTCTACTACTTCAGCTACTCTACCAGCCATTTTTTTGGTGTTGGATATTTTCAAGATAGGGTCTCAAGAACTGTTTGCCTGGGCTGGCTTTGAACCATGATCCTCCTGATCTCTACCTCCTGAGTAGCTAGGATTATAGGAGTGAGCCACTGGTGCTGGCAAAACTTCTTATCTTCATAAAAATCTTTTCCTTTGCACTTTATTTCAGTTGCAAATCCTGCTTTAGCTAACTAAAGGTCAAAGCGAACAAGCCTTGACTCTTTCTTCTGGTCTTCTATTCTCCTTTCTATTCCTGCTGCTATCTAGTGCACTTGGCCTTTTATTCTGTTGCTGACCTGCCTCTGTTGTAAACTAACTAGCCTAACAGTACACCGGTAGAGTCCATTCCACACTTTGTCATATAACTCTTAAAAACACATGTCACTATTTTGCTTAGAAAACTTAAAAAACAAAAACAGACCTCCTTTATTACCTGTAAAATGATCCTCAGCAGAAGGCTTCCACTCCCTTACATATATCCCTTTTTCCTAATTAGATCCTTCTGTGTTGTAGTTTTCTGCTTCCTCATTAAATTCAGCAGACTCCTCCTCACTGTCTCTACATTCTTTCTTTTCTAATTCTCTAGGTTCTGCCTTCCAAGGCTTATCTTCACTTCTCTCTAATAGCCAGTTCTTCCAATCACACCTTTTCACATTTTTTGAGATGTTATCAGCCCATTCAATTCATAGCTATCTTCTGAATGATAATTTATGTACTGTGCCCTGCCTTGGGGATGTGAAGATGGGTAAGAATCAGGCCTTTCCCCTTAGAAAGCTCAGTTCTCAAGGGAAGACAATTACAGACACAGGTAATTAGACTTTCATGATAAAAATACAGGCAATATTCAGTGCTGAGTGAGAATTTGGTCTGAAGACTCTTTTGGAGGCTCTGGTGGAAGACATCACAGAGGAGAGGACTTTTGGGTAGGTCTGAGAGGTTGAGGCATTGCAGAAGGAATGAAGAGTTTGTTCAAAGGCAAAGAGTCATGGATTATCATACTCAGTGTATTAGTTTACTCAGGTATTATAGCAATGCACCACAGTGGTGACTTAACAGAAATTGATTTTCTTATAGTTCTGGAAGCTACACATCTGAAATCAAGGTAATAATAGGGCCATACTCTCACTGAAGACTCTAGAGGAGAATCTGCCTTTCTCTAAGCTTCTGGAGTTGCCAGCAGTCCTTGGTATTTGTTGGATTTACTTTAGTCTCTGCCTCATGACTTCAGTTTCACATGGTTCTCTCCCTGTGTGTTTTCCCTTATAACACTGATTGTATTGGGTGTACAAATATGACCTCATCCTAACCTGACTGCATCTGCAAAGTCCTGTTTACCAAATAAGATCTCATTATTAGGTACCCAGGATTAGGGCTTCAACATTCCTTTTGGAGGGACACAATTCAGCCCACAACACTTAGAGAACTGAAACATAAGTGGTTATTCTTGAAGGATACCATGTGGATATTGTTGTGCAGTACAAGGGGGATGATCTTGGAAGGTGATAATGGACTTCTGTCTTCACTTCCTAAAAAACCTTCAGCCTCAAGTTGTGTTCTTGACTACTGATGCAGCATCTCTGTCTGTAGCAATTGTTTTGAGATAGGCATGTGACCTTAGCTGACTAATCAGAGTGAATCTTGGGATTTTTTTTCCTGGAGACTTTTCTTCTCTTTGGGCATTTATGAAGGAGATGCTTTGTCTTCTTTTCTGTGTGGTGAGGCTATAAGGTCTAGAACTTATAGCAGTCATTGCTGTTCTGAGAGGAATTCATCTGAGATGAGAGCAACTTCCAGAAGGAGGATGCCAGAGAATAAGGAGATTAAGACTTGATGAGACTTTCTCAATCTCAGGATCAAGCCTTGCCTGAAGCTGTACCCAATTTAATATGTGGCACATATTGTTTTATGTACTTTAAATTAATTATGTAAGGAGAAACATGATTTGTGGTCAATTTAAAAGGTGGCATTTAGTTTTTATATCAAACATATGTTAAAATATATATTAAAGTATTGAGTGAATCTGTTTTATGCTATTAAAATAGACATTTTCCTGTCCAAATGTTTGATATTCATGGATTTGTGCTTTAAAAATTATTTCAAAGAATATTTTATTTTGATTTAAAAGATAAAGTGATAGCAGTTTTCAGCTATTTGTAAGCATTTCTCTGCAAATAGCACATTTCCTGTGTGGGTAGGTTTTTTATTTTTTTCTGTGACTGAAAAGGCCAAACTGACTGTAATTGTCATTTGATTTTTCTCTTTTTTAACATTGGTTTTTGAAGTACTGGAGATATTTTGCAAAACTATACAAAGATTTTTGACCAGAAGATGATTGTGAGGTAAATTTTCAGAATTAGATTCATTTTATGACCTTCTATATATTTAAATACCTTGTGTGTTTTCTTTTAATAGATACCATTACTTTTAGTTGGAACAGCATTTGGACCATGGTTGAGAAACAATGACCAATACTGACAAAAAGTAATTGGTGCTTTAAAGTGATCATATTTTTGGTGCTGGTTCAGTTTCTTGACTTAACTTTTAACTTCCTTTTCTAGCATAAAATATTCCCAGCCTAAGAAAGATGCAGAGAATAATAAAGTAAATATCTGTGTACCTACCACCCAGCTTTGCTGAATTTCTTTCATATTAATATTACAAATACCAGCCAACAACTTCTTGTTACCCTTCCCTAATTCTATTCACCTTACTCTTTCCAGAGGTCACTGGTATGGTGGAGTTGAATTTATTATTTGTCTTGCATGTTTCTACTTTTTGGCCCTGGGCAAAAGTGTAAGATCCTATCGGAAAAATAACTAAAGCAAAGAAGGGCTGGGTGTGTGACTTTGAGTCACACTGGTAGCGGGCCTGCCTGACATGCATGAGGCCCTGAGCTTAAAAACCATAGTCTGAAGCCGAGTGCTGAACCAGCGTTCACGCCTGTGATCCTAGCTACTCAGGAAGCAGAGATCGGAGGGTCATGGTTCAAAGTCATCCTGGGCAAGTAGTTCATGAGACTCTGTCTTGAAAAAACCTATCACAAAGAAGGGCTAGTGGAGTGGCTCAGGCTGTAGGCTCTGAGTTCAAGACCTAGTACTGCAAACAAAGCTAAACAAAACAAAACATGGTTTGACCTTCAACTGCAATCCTCCTATCTATGCCTTCCATGTAACTGGGACACAGACATGCACCATCCATCATGCCCAGCTTATTTGTTGAGATGGTATCTTGCTAACATTTTGCCTGTGCTGGCCTCACACTATGATCCTCCTGATCTCCACCTCCCAAGGAGGTGAGATTATAGACATGGACCACCACACTTGGGCCTATGCTTAAGGTTTGTCTGTGTTGATATATGTAGCTCTAGTTGATTGATAATTACATTCATTACAGAATTCCAGTTTGTTTACCCATGCTGTGGATGGGCATTTAGAGTTGTCTAACAACTTTTGCTGTTACAAATAGTACTGTAATTAACATTCTTTACATATCTCTGATATGCCCCTGTGTGTGTGATTTTTTTTTTTTGGGGGGGCAGGTAATCTAAACACTTCCCAAATAGCTTTTTAAATTGTTTATTCCCTTAATTTTAGGTTGACATGTAGTTGACATACATCATTTTTCAAAAAATGAATTTATGTAGTTGCAAAGATGTAATTTCTAGTGTATCATAGAGTTACAGAGAAAACCCATTATATTACTTTAAAATATATTGAGTGGGATCTGAATTTCATAGCTTGAGCCATGTCTCTAGTCCTCCATAGCAGTTTGATAACTTTCTTCATTCATTAAAAAAATGAATGAATAAGGACTTCTTAACAATTTTTGCCATAGTTCATTTTACTCCTTTAATTTTTATTTTAATTCTACTCTCCCATACCCTCAGTCCAGTTGATCTGGATCTCACATGCCATGTAATTCATCATTTAAAAATACACAATTCTGTGATCTTTAGTATATTCATAAGGTTTGCAACTGTCATCATTATTCCAGAATATTTTTACTATACCAAAGCCAAACAAAAACCCAGTAGCCATTAGCAGTCTTTCCACATTTCTCTGTTTTCTAATTAAGGTTATGAAGATTTACATTTTTTTCAAGAGTTTTATAGGTTTAGATCTCTGATCCATTTTGAGTTAATTTTAGCATAGTAGGTGAGGTCCTACTTTGTTCTATCACATTGAATGTACTGTAGTTTCAGCACCATTTGTTGAAGAGACTATTGTTTCCCTATCTTTGAGTGACCATGGTATTTTTGCAGAACACAACTGACTTTAGATACATAGGTTTAGTTATAGATGCTCAGTCGTATTCCATTGGCCTGCATGTATGTGGTTGTGTCAGTGTTACACTGTCTTTTTAAAGAAAGAATCTCATGAACTGTTTGCCCAGGCTGGCTTCAAACCATGATCCTCCTGATCTCTGTCGCCTGAGTAGCTAGGATTTTAGACCTGAGCTACTGTCAGTGGGCTAAAAATGATCTTTAAACACATTTTTTGGTGGGACTGTGTTTTCTTTATTGCTTGAGCCATACCTCCAGTTTGTTGAAACAAAATTTAAAAGTGTAAAATTCACAGCAAAGAACCCAAAGAAATTAATTAGAATCATCCAAATTAGAAATGAAATTTAAAAAGAACCAAGCTGGTGCCAGTGGCTGATGCCTGTAATCCTAGCTATTCAGGAGGTAGAGATCAGAAGGATCAGGGTTCGAAGCCAGCCCAGGCATACAGTTCACAAGACCCTATCTTGGAAAAAACCCTTCACAAAAAAGGACAGGGCAGTAGAATTTACTTAATCTAAATAACAGAGAGAAAGTAGACTACAAAAAAATGACCACTGTGCAATAACAAAGTAGTTAACATTCACATAATTGGAGTTTCAGAGGGGAAGGAGAATGAGAGTGGGGGCAAATGACTATGTGAAAGAATTAATGGCTGAAAACTTACCATTCTTTTGGCAAAAGAAACATTTAAAGATCCAAGAATCTGAAATCCTAAACAGCACAAACCCAATGAAAGTATGCTAAGATGCATCATAATTGAGCTCTTGAAATCTAAAGGCAAAGAGAAAGTCTTGAAAGTAGCCAGAGAGAAATGGTGCATTACCTGTAGGGAACACCGGTTTAGATGACAGCAGGTTTCTCATCTGAAATCATGGTACTAGAAGAAAGTGGCACATTATTTTTCAAGTGCCAAGTGAACTGTCAATCTTGAATTCTATCTCTATTGAAACTATCCCTCAGGAATTAAAGGGAAATAAAAATATTCTTAGATGATAGAAAACTGAAAGAATGTTGTTAGCAGATCTACCCTTACAGACTGGTTAAAGGAAGTTCTTTAAACAGTCAGAAAAATAATAAATTAAGGGGCCCTGGAGTATTAGAAAGGAAGGATGGACAATGGAGAGAGCAGCAATAAGGGTACATACAATAATTGACTATCTTTTTCCTTCTGAGTTTTAGCAATCATATGGATAATTGAAATAAAATATAATTAAAACAATATAAAATAAACAAGAGGATGATATTTACATGAAGATGAAAGACCTAAGTGGAAGTGAGTTTTCCACATTCCACTCAAAGTGGTAAAATGTTACTAGTAAGGAGATTATTAGAAGTCACCTGTTCACATTGTCCTAACCACTTAGAAAACTATACAAAAGATAAACTCAAAAACAATGTAAATAAATGAAGAGGGAGTTGTGGTTAGTTTTAGCTGTTGACCTCACTGGATTAAGAGATGCTGAGAAGGGCTGGAATGCTGCTCAGTGGTAGATAGAGCCTTGCCTAGCATGTGTAAGACCCTGGGATTGAGCCTCAGCAATGTGGGCGGTGGTGTGGGAGAGGGAGAAAAAGAAGAAGAGGAGGAGAGAGACTGACAGACAAATGGACACACACATACACACCCAGTGAAGTATTATTTCTGGATATGTTGGTGAGGGTGTTCAGAAGATATTGCTATTAGAATCAGTGGCTTGTGTAAGGAAGATACTCAGTGAAAGATGAATTTTATCTTTCTTCTGGATCTGAGAAACCCATCTTCTCCTGTCCTTGGACAGCAGAACTCTGAAGTCTCTTCCCTTTAGGCTCTGGGACTTGGATCAGCATCTTTCTAGCAAAAAGAATTTTTTTTTGGTTGTACTGGAGTTTAAACCCAGGGCTTCACACTTGCTGGGCAGGCGCTCTACACCTGAGCCACTCTACCAGCTTTGTTTTGTGTTGGGTATTTTCGAGATAGGGTCTTGAGAACTCTTTGCATAGGCTGGCTTTGAACTGCAATCCTACTGATCTCTGCCTTTTGAGTAGTCTTGTAGGCATGAGCTACTGGCCACTGGCTCCTCTAATAATTTTTTTTTCCTTTATTGTTGTGCTGGGTGAGGGTACATTGTGGCATTTACAAAAGTTCTTAAAATGTATCAAATATATCATACTTAAATTCACCCCACCACCATTCTCCTTTATACCCTCCTCCCCCATTCCTGGAATAGTTCTAATAGGTATCATTTTTGCATTTACATACATGTGTACACATTTTTTTTCACTGTACTTACCCTCTACCCCCTTTCCTTGCCACCTCCCCCTCCTCTTAGAAATTTTATCAGACTTTAAAAGAAGTAGTACTCAAACATTTTCAGAAAACAGTGAAAGACAGACACTTTCCAACTCATTTCATGAAGCCAGCATAACTCTGACAGCAAAAGAAGATAAACACGTTGTAAGAAAAGAAGACTACAAATTAACATCTCTCCTAGGCATAGATACAAACTTCTCCTAACAGTACACTGAAAAAAGAATAATGCATCAACACCAAGTGAGGTTTATCCCAGGAGTGCAAAGCTGCTTTAACACTGAAAAATCAGTCACTTATTGTATTAGTCAGTCATTATAACTCACCACATTAATGGAATAAGGGAGAAAAGTCATATGATCATTTAAATGATACCGAAAAAGTATTCACAAAATGTGTTAGATATTCAAGATAAAAATGCTCAGGTAAACAACAAATAGAAGGGAACATCTACAAAAAACCTACAGCTAACGGTATGCTTAATGGTGAAAATTTGAACTCTCATTGGAAACAAGGCAAGGATGCCCACTCTCATGACTTCTGTTGAACAGGAGTCCTAGCAAGTACAGTAAGTCAAGAACAAGTAAAAAGCACCTGGATTGGGGAAATAGAAAAGAAGTAAAATCTTTTTATTGTATATTACATGATAATTTAGGGAGAAAATCATAATCTATTTTTAAAAAAACACCTGGTGGAACTATAAAGTGAATGTGTCAAGATTGCAGGATATAAGGAATTCTATCAGTTACATTTCTATTATTAGCAAGAAAAAGTTGGAAGATAAAATCAAAGTGAACATCATTCAGATAGCATTTAAAAAGCATAAAATACTTAGGGATAAAGGATGCTGCATGATTTGTACATGGGAAACTGCAAAACATTGCTAAGAAATATTAAAGAACTTCTATGTAAATGGAGGGTTATACCATATTTATGGATTGTAAATATGTTTATTCTCCCCAAATTTACCTATAGATTAAATATGATCCCCATCAAAGACCCTATGAACTTTTTTGTTTGTAGATTTTGTCAAACTGATTCTAAAATGGAATTGCAAAGCAACTAGACTAGCCAATTAACCTAAATAATCTTGAAAAGATTTTGTGGAGTTATACTTACTTGTTTCAAGACCTTAGATGAAACCAGGGCAGTCAAGGTGCTTTGGTATTATATACATCAACAGAACAGAATAGAGAGTCCAGAAATAGACCTACACATTCATGGTTAATCCATTAAAAAAAAAATACAGAGTAGACACTTGAGGAAAGGATAGCCATTTCAGTAAATGATCCTGAAGTACTTGAATGTTCATATGGAAAAATAAATGAATCTTGACCATTGCCTCATTCCACACATAAAAGTTAATCAAAACTGAGCCAAAGACTTAAATGCAAAAGCCAAGACTATATAATTTGTAGAAGAAAATGTGGGACAAAGCCTTTTCATGCTTGGTATGGGCAAAGTTTTTTTTTTTTTTTTTTTTGAGCCTCAGAAAGCACTAACCATAAATAAGAAGAATGGAAAAATTGAACTTTATCAAAATTAAAATCTTTTTCTCTCCCCTCCCCCCAAAATTGTTAGGAAATAAAAAGCCAAGCCACAGACTGACAGAAAATATTTGCAAAGTATATATCTAATAAAAGACTAGCATCCTGTCAGGCACAGGTGGCTCATGCCTGTAATCCTAGCTATTTGGGAGGTTAAAGTTGGGAGGATTGCAGTTTGAAGCCAGTCTGGGCAAATAGTTCATGAGATCCCATCTCCAAAATAACCAGAACAAAAATGGACTGGAAGTGTGGCTCAAGCAGTAGAGTGCCTCTTTTGCAAGTGTGAAGCTCTAAGTTTAAACCCCAGTTCCCCCATCATCACTCAAAAAAAGACCAGCATCCTGGGTATATAAAGCATTCTTAGAAGTCAACAATAGAAGATAAAACCCTACAAAATGATCAAAGAACTAGCATATTATAAGATAGTACGTGCAATGATCAATAAACACCTAAAAGGTGCTCAAAATCTTTCATTATCATGGAAATACAAATTTAAACCTTGAGATACCATAACACATAACTGGAATGACCAAGAAAAAGTCTACTCTTACTAAGTGTGAGCGTCAGCATGGAGTTAGTTGAGCTCTCATACCTTTATGATGGGAGTGTAGATGGTGTAACAACTTATAAGATAGTTTGACAGCTTCTTATAAACTCAAGTTTACATATATACTTTGATCCAGCAATTTAACTATATATTTATCCAAGACAATATATAAATAAGGCGGGGTGAGGTGGCTCATGATTGTAATCCAAGCATATGGAGGATCGTGGTTCGAGGTCAGACCAGGCAAAAACATAAGACCAGGCAAAAACAAGCTAGGCACGGTGAATGCCTGTGATTCTAGCTATACAGGAAGTATAGGTAGGAGGATCCTGGTTCACACTAGGCAAAAGCAAGACCCTGTCTGAATAATAAACTAAAGCAAAAAGGACTGAAGGTATGGTTTGTATTATTAGAGTGCTTGTGAGTCCCTGACTTCGAAAGCCCAGTACAACAACAACAACAAAAAAAAAAAAAAAAAAGGAAAGAAAGAAATATGAGCCATGTGCCAGTGACTCATGCCTATAATCCTTGCTATTCAGGAGGCTGAGATTAGGAGGATGGAGGTTCAAGGCCAACCTGGGTAAAAAGTTTGTGAGCCTTCCATCTCAACCAATAGCTGGATGTGGTGGTACACACCTATCGTCCCAGCTCTGCCAAGAAGCCTAAAATAGGATTCCTCTCCAGGCTGACCTGGGCAAAAACCAAAACCCTATCTCGAAAATAACGAGAGCAAAAAGGGCTAGAAGCATGGCTCAAGTGGCAGAGCATCTGTCTAGCAAGCAGAAAACCCTGTGTTCAAACCCCAGTATTGCAAAAAGAAAAAATATATATATATATACATAGTTATACACACACATATGTATGTTTGTCTATATACACATGCACCTGTCCCCACAAAGACTTGTATATGTCAATAGGTGTATTTATAAGAGCCAATAACCTATATAACCAAAATGGTCACCAAGAGAATGGATAAAGATATGATATGGTCATATAATAGAATACTAAGCAATAGGGGGCAAGCAATAAATACTCAGACATATACTGATCAAAAGATATCTCTATGACCCCATTTATTAATGTTCTGTAAAACTGATCAGTAGTAATAGAAATGTGACCTGTTTTTGAGGCCTGAGTTGCGAAGGATTATCTGTCAGAGGGTCTAAGGGAACTTTTCAGGGTGGTAGAATTGCTTTATAACTTGTTTGAGGAAGGTTGCACATACATA
Source organism: Castor canadensis (assembly GCF_047511655.1). Taxonomy (NCBI): domain Eukaryota; kingdom Metazoa; phylum Chordata; class Mammalia; order Rodentia; family Castoridae; genus Castor; species Castor canadensis. Next base: position 152,837,669 of record NC_133390.1, on the reverse strand, counting down.
CATTTATCAGAACTTAAATTGTGAAATTAAAGTGTATTATTGCATGCAAATTACTCATTTAAATTTGATTAAAAAGTTTGGTTGAAGCTGGACATGGTGGCACATGCCTGTGATCCCAGCACTTGAGAGGCTGAGGCAGGAGAATAGAAAGTTTGAGGTCAGCTTGAGCTGCACAGTGATAACCTGTCTCCAAAAAAAAAAAAAAAAAATAGTTGGAAGGAATTGAATCAGTATAGCAGTCATTATGCTAAATATGAACACTTTATTGTACAGTAAGACACTATCAGAGTACATTGAGAAGCAAAACCTAACCAGGTGCTGTTTAGAAGAAACAACCTTGAAAACTTGACAATGATGAAAAATAAAGAATTGGCTAAAGATTTAAGTAATTATAGCAATATTTGACCAGGTATATTTATGTATCAAACCGGATTAGTGGGTATTGCCATAATAAAAGGCACAACTCAAAAGAATCTGATAGTCATAAGCTGTGTGGCTAAATAGCTAAGTACATAAAGCAAAAGCAATGTGAGTCATGGTGTGGGACTTTGATATGTTCCTTAGAATTAGAGCTAGCTGATAAAAAATAAAAGAGTGTTAGGAATTTAGTAGTGTTTTCAATAAATTTAATTATAGATGTATATAAGGAAATAGTGTTTAAGATTCCCATGATAAGGCAGGTGCTGGTGGCTCATGCTTATAATTCTAGCTACTTGGGAGGCTGAGATTGGGAGGATCATGGGTCGAGGCCAGCCTAGTCAAATAGTTGGTGAGACCCCCCCCATCTCCAAAATAACCAGAGCAAAATGGGCTGGAGGTGTGGCTCAGGTGGTAGAGCTCCTGCTTTGTGAGTGTGAAGCCCTGAGTTCAAATCCCAGTCCAGCCAAAAAAAAAATTCCCTACAATGATTTTTTTTTTTTGGTACTGGGGATTAAATACAGGACTTTATTTATGTTAGGCGAGTGCTCTACCACTGAACTCTATCCCCAACCCTTTTGAAAAATTTTATTTGAAGCCAGGTACCATGGCTCATGCTTGTAATCCCTGCTACTGGGAAAGTGGAAATTGGGAAGCTCTAGGTTGGAGGCCAACCTAAGCAAAAAGTTAGCAAGATTCCATTTTAACCAATAAGCTGGGTATGGTGGTGGATGCTTATCATCCCAGCTACTCTCCTGAAGGTAGGAGGTTCTTGGTCTAAGGGCAGCCTTGGGCAAAAACAGGAGACCCTACCTAAAAAATGACTAAATCAAAAAAGGGTTGGGGGCATGGCTGTAGGCAGAGCATCTGCCTAGCAGGCATGAGGCCCTGAGTTCAAACCCCAGTGCCACCAAAGAAAATTATTTTGGGACAAGGTCTGGCTAAGTTAACCAGGCTGGTCTCAAACTTGCCATCCTACTACCTCAGCCTTCCAAGTAACTGGAATTCCAGACATGTGCCTCTGTGCCCAGGTAGATTTTTTTTTTTCTTGTCCAAAGCACTTTGGTTTAAATTTGTCGGTGTTCAAGGTGCTTGACCATAACAATTGTATGAAAATTATAGCAGATGGGAAAAGTTGAGATCTTACAGTCCACATTGAGTTAATTAGAAAGGAATAATTATAAGATGATTCCTTTGAAATCTGCCTCCTCTAGAGGGTTTCTGTATCTTCCCTACAAAATTTTCCTAAGTTTATTTTACTTTATTTTTGCCATACTGGGGTTTGAACTCAAAGCCTCATGCATTCTTGGCAGGCACTCTACCACTTGAGACTTGAGCCACTCCGCCAGTCCCTAAGTGTTTATTACGTGCTGTGACAAAGATTAATAATTATCCTTCCTAGCCTTTCTCTCCTCTCTAGTAAAGAGAATCCTGACTTTTCACTGGGACATGGTCATTTGGGGTCTGACTCCATTTTTCCACCTCTCTCACACGTAGATATGCTAGTAACTTTTGGCAATGGGATATAAGTAGAATTGCCATGTTTCTTTGGAGGGAGTATTCCCCTTGTTTTCTTAACCCCCCTTTTCTGCTGGGTAGAATGTGGGTGTCATTGTTAGCACTACTAACCATCTTGGATTATGAGATGGAACCCACATGTTGAGGGTGACAGAGTTACAAAGTTGAAGACTATTAGGTCCCCAATGATCATGGATCATGCCCTGAATTGCTTGCTTTTGGAGTTTTTGAACTCAGGGCTTCATACTTGCAAAGCAGGTGCTGTAAGCCAGGAGCTGGTGGTTCACTAAACATAAACATGGCTTAACTAAAACAGAAAATCCAAAGATAAGCCAAGGGCCTCTGGCTCATGCCTGTAATCCTAGCTACTCAGGAGGCAGAGATCAGGAGGATCACGGTTTGAAGCCAGCCCCAGCAAATAGTTCCATGAGACCCTGTCTCAAAAATACTCAATGCAAAAAAAGGCTGGTGGAGTGGCTCAAGTGGTGATGGCTCTGAGTTCAAACCCTAGTACTATAAATGAATGAATGAATGAATGAGTGAGTGAATGAGTAAATAAATAAATAGCAGGTGCTTCTACCGCTTGAGCCACACCTACAATCCATTTTGCTCTGGTTGTTTTGGAGATGGGGTTGAGAACTATTTGCCCAAACTGACCTTGAATCTAAATCCTCCCAATTTTAGCCTCCCAAGTAGCTGGAATTACAGGCATGAGCCTGAGGCCCCTGGTTTTATCTTTAGATTTTATGTTTTAGTTAAGCCATTACTTTTTAGGTTTTTCTGCCAGGCACATTGGAACATAGCTTTAAGCTGATACACATTTCTAATTAGTCATTGGCAAGGGCATCGGAAACATGATTGTCTTAGACTAACATTTTTGGGATGGAATAGATGTTGTTTATGATACACAGAAAGAAAATGTCTTGTTTCAGAGAGGCTGTCATTTTTGATGAAGGAGGGAGGAAAAAGAATCCGGGAAAAGCAATGTAGAAAAAAATAGCATTGTTCTTAAATATTAAAAATTTCTCTGTAGCCAAAGATACCCAACACAAATCATAAGGAAAAAAATAAGACTGAGAAAATACACACATGGGAGACATTCTTCATATAAAAAGAGCTCCCAAACATTAAATTAAAAAAAAAAACTTGGTAGCAAAAGTGGGCAAAAAATATGGAATGTTAATTCACAAAGAAGGAAGTGCAAATGGCCAAAACATCTGAGAAGATATTTAGACATTGGAATTAGTGGAGTCAAAACCTTAATGAGATACCAGGCTATGTCTATCATGTTGGCAAGATGTAAAATTATTATGAAACTTCTGACTAGGAACACGTGCGGGAGGACAGGCACTAACACATACTGCTCAGGCCACTTCAAAAGCAGCAGCTAAACGTCCATAATATGTCATAGTTTGCCATGCTTGCCCTAGCAGTTTTTGTGGTCGTTTTTTATAGTATAAAGTATAACATTCTATTCTCAGCTAGGGTTAGGTATGTTTTTCTTCATCTCTATTGTTTTTAGTGTTTTTTCTTCTTTTTTTTTTTACATGTGGTAAATAAGTTTCATCCAAATTTGTACGCTATGAATATGTCCTGTCATTTTTTACTAGTCACAGTATGCGTTAAATGTACCCAGTATGTTAAATTGTACTGTATTGGGAATTAAGAAAGATATTAATATATGAAATTCTGACAGACTGACTTTTTAAAAATTTATTTAAATTACAGACTAACTGGATCTTCTGGGTTTGTAACAGATGGACCTGGAAATTATAAATATAAAACGAAGTGCACGTGGCTCATTGAAGGACAGTAAGTAGTGTGATGGTTGACTTTTGTTTTGTTTTGTTTTTATAATATGTTATACTTAAGCAGATTTAAGTATGGATTGGAAAGTTCCAGATTAGAGAAAAAAGTTAAATATTTGTGAGATGGAAGGATAAGTTGGTAGATTTATTTGTTTTGGAAAATGGAAATTTTAGGGATTTTTGTCTAGATGCTGAGCATAAGCAGAAAGGTGGGGCTCGATGCTTTGAAATAATCATTGAGAGTTAGTGATTGTAGAAAGAGGAGAGATGCTCTCTGTGGTCTACACTTCTAAGATGACAAAAAATAAGGAAGAACAATAATCATGCCAAAAAGGGCCTCGGTCTCGTGCAGCCTGTTCATTGCACAAACTGTGCCAAGGACAAGGTCATTAAGAAGCCCATCATTTGGAACATAGTAGGAGCTGCAGCGGTCGGGACATTTCCCAGCTTATGGGCTTCCTAAACTCTGTGTGAGGCTGCTTTACTGTGTGAGTTGTACCATTCACAGCAAAGTGGTCAGGAATCAATCTTGAGAATCCCAGGAGGACCAAACCTCCTAGACCCTCTTCCCTGATTTAGACCTGCTGGTGCTGCCCCATGACTCCACCAAAGCCCATGTAAGGGGCTGTATCCTTAAGGACTAAAGAGAAACTATTGTCTGGAATAAAATAAATAAAATAGAAATTATCCTTTGAGAGAGAAAGAGAGAAGAGAGAAGAGAGGTAGGACTGTTGGCAGAATCAAAGTGCCATGTGAAGTGGTGAGTAGAGATCACTAGAACCAGTTTGCCCAGTAGTGTGACTTCCTCCAGTACAACTTAGTTTTCTTTTAGTTCCATCCAAGTCAAAGCAGATAAGTGGTTTTCTAAACCAGGGCTTTTTCCAGGCAGTGCCATGAAAAGGAAGAGGGGGCAGGCAAGTTTAGAAAATTGACAGGTGTGTTTGTGAAATGATGTAGTGTGGATTCTTAAGTTGAATAAGGAAGGAGTGCAGAAATGGAAGGGTTAATGGATTAGTTCAGAGGGTATTAAAGACTGCCCACTAAAGGGACTGTAAGGCCCAAAGAGTCAACAAAATACTATGTATGTTTTGTTTCCCATATCATGTTTAATGGACTCTTGCACATAGTATTGAATAAACATTTATAGGAATAAACAAATGTAGGAATGTTATTTTCATATTATAAATTTCTCCTTATGAACTCTTACAAAGTATCTTTTTCTCAAATGTTTAATAGTTATGATGATTACCTTATTATAAATTTGTTTTTATTCTTTTCAGGCCAAATAGAATAATGAGACTTCGTTTCAACCATTTTGCTACAGAGTGTAGTTGGGACCATTTATATGTTTATGATGGGGACTCAATTTATGCACCACTAATTGCTGCCTTTAGGTAAGCTCAATAATATAAGTACTAGGCAATCATTATTTGACTTCTAAACTTAAATGTATCTCCTGGATTGTGTTCTTACTGGACTCACCTTTATTATAACATAACATATTTATTTAATAGAATAGGCACTAGATCTGGAGTCCTGTAACTGTGTTCTTGTCCTGACTTGGTTTCTGTAGCTACTGGGTAAGTTTCTGGGTATAGGGCTTGACCTCTGTCTTCAGTTTCCTGATTTATAAAATTGTAATTACTATTAAGTTTATCTGTTCTTCATAGTGGTGGTAAAGTTTATATTTTCAAAATGTTTTGTAATATATTGAATAATATTTCTGTAAAAAATTTAAATCAGAAACTATATTCATCTTGTTCTTGTGTATTCCTTATTATGTAGGCCCTTAGGAGTTATTTGTTGAATTAAAATACAGGGTTTTTTTTTTTTGTGTGTGTATGCATTATTATGGGTGAGGAGACTTTTTGGAAGAATACATATAAAATATATATTGCCTCTTGAGAATGAGGAACATACCATTTATAAATTGTGATTTTTTTAAAATAAGTACATTCTTCACTAATAAAATAATTTCACTGACTATATGGGGTTATTGGAATTCTTTTTGATATTTTAGTTTTTATTGAAAGTAAGTAGCAGTATTTTTTATTATGTTTTAGCCACATGGTCTCTATTTTTCTTCTTTTTGCATGATAGAGGATTTTAAAATTTATTTTTCTAAAATGCATATCCCTTTAGGGAATCATAATTGTTAGTTTTTCATCTTCAATTGTCTTTTTAGATGTCTTTCCTTCAGATTTTTTGTTTCATTGACTTTTAAAAAGAAATCAGCTCAGCAAATTTGTTTTCCTCACTTGGGGCTTGGTGTGATGGCTGTCCCATATGGGTGAAGAAGGTAATAAGCAGTATGTGAAGAGCCAAGGCACCAGAGGTCAGGAGGCTTAGTGTGCCCCCGGGCTTCTCCACCCTTTTTGCTTAGAAAGCTCTCTGACATTTTTGAACTGAGGACCAAGGCCATTTTTTGAGACTAAAAGTTTTACTTTTTGGCCAAAAGAGCTGGCCATGGTTAGGCCATACTAAGTATTTAAAATGGCATTGGCAAAGTGTTGGGCATGTATGTCTTTATGCCAGAATTTGAAACATGCTTTGTGTTATGGCAAGACGCACCCCAGACTTTAACCGAACCATGGAAACTGAGTGTCATGTTATCATTATATTACTTTGGGAATTCACTTGCTACTGTATTCATCAATCAGATTTTATGCAACCCCATTATGTGCCAGGCATTTTTAATTACCTTACTGGTAGCCCTTGTAGGAATATGAGCCAAACATATGGACATAATCCCATGGTTCACCTGGACTGTGTATTTGATGAGTGGACATAGGATTTTTATATCATTGACAACAACAAAACAAGTATAGAGTTATAATTGATCTAATCAGTATGACATGAGGAAAGCTAAAGTATCTATATGGAAAGTTAGTTAACAGCATAAATTAAGATTATATTAAAATTTAACTAATAACATATTTGAGTATGAATTTTTAAAAATTACTGAGCAAATATATAAAAATTGGAATTTACTTAAAACACAAAAGTCTTAAGGCACTGATGTGCAGAACAATTACAAAACTGCTGTCTTAGGCAATAATTGCTACACCATAGTTTGCTCAGGAACATGTTAGGTAAAGGAATCAACTCAGTGGTGATGTGCTAAGAATTCAGAGTATAGAGAGACTGGCAGCTGATTGTTCAGCCAGGTGGATAATAATAAAGAAAAGAAAAACAAAACAGGATTCAGGAGATGTAGACTTTTAATATGGGTTCTGCCCAAGGCTCTGTGAGAACTTGAATTCAAGCACTTTAGACCTCAGCTTCTAAAACCTAAAGCGAAGGTGTTGTACTGTGTTCTCTGTGGCTTTATTGCAAACTATAAAGTTTAACTTGACTCTAAACTGGTTTATTACATTTATCTGTTATGTATTGAAGTTTTAAATAAAATTGTTTTAACAAACAGAGTCCATTATCAGACAAATGTGAGAATCACTGGAGCAATTTATCTTTTAAGACTCTTTAGCACTCCAGCATTATAATTTTCTGGTGCTTCAACAAATTTATGTACAGAGCATTTGTGGACTAGGTTCTCTGCTAGTGTATGTTGGAATGAAGATGCTGGGATAGTAGTGGTGATAGGTGCAGGGGAGTGGTTTTCTTCCCTGGGAACACTCTTCAAAGAAACACAATTCCTAAGCAAGGTGTGCTGACATCTCACCACTGAGCTTGTAACCATTGATGGTCAATATCAGTAACCACCTACTTTCTGACCTCTTATGTGAAAAAATAGTATTTTATCATGCCAGGCATAGTGGCACATGCCTGAAATCCCAGCACTTAGGAAGCTGAGGCAGGAGGATTATTAATTCAATGCCAGCTTGGGCTAAATAGCAAAACACTGTTTCAAGAAGAAAAAGAAAAGGAAAAAAAAATTACTCCCCCACACTATTCCTTTTAGAATTATTATTTTTAAAGAAAGTCATATATTGATGAGGCTGTTGTTTAAATGTAATAATTGAAGAAGGCTTATGAAAGCAGGGTCAGTCTGTCTAGTACCCAATTAAAAAACTATAATTAGAGCATGATATACTTAAGATGGCCAAAGGCAGGCACCTCTGTCAAATATTCTTGGACCATTCCTTACTAGTAAAAAGTTTAGATACTTCCTGACTCCAACACCAGGCTGTGACCCCTGACTTTTAAGTATCTGCTTCATTTTCTGCATCTTTCTGCCCTTTGAGTAGTCTTTTTGAATGTCAAATTGAAAATTATTTGTTGTGATCTTTTTTCTTTTGATTTTATTTTTAATAGTTTTATTATATTTTTAATTAGTATACATTAATAATTTGAGGGGGTTTCATTATGGTGATTCTATACATGTATACAGTGTACTTTGAACAAGTTCACCCCTCCATCATATTCCCATTTCTTCCTCTCTCTTCCCCATTTCTCAAAGTGTTTGGTAGGTTGCATTATGCTGTCTTTGAATATGTATGCATAGTGTACTTTGATCCTCTTTATCTCTTAGTGACTAGTTGTGATTTTTTAATCTTGTCAACTTTATTGGATTGGTAAGAATTTAGGAGATTAGTAAAACATACCTGTGGATGTATTTGTGAGGGCATTTCCAGAGAGGATTAACTCAGGTGTGAAGAATCACCCTCAATGTGGGTGGCACCATCCCATAGACTGGGGGGTCAATGGAATATAAGGAGAAAAAAGAGAGAGCTCCCTGGCACAGGCATTCTGCTTTTCTGCTTTCTGTCTACTATGAGATAAGAAACTTTGCTCTGCCACACTCTCCCCACTATGATGGTTTGAAATGTAAGCAAAATAAATCCTCCTCCCTTAAGTTGTTTCTGTCACAGCAGTTGAAAGTCTGGCTAACACATTAGTAAATTTACATAGGATAGTTGGCATAGATAGATTATACCTCAGGTATGTTCAGAGAGCCCATGTTTGCCTGGGACAATTATGCTAAGTTTTAGGTCTGTGAAGAAAATATAGTTCTGTGATTTTTCAAAAATGGTTCTAAACAATGATGATCTCTGTTTAAAATATAAAATTATGAACAACCTTAGGGTAGGCAGTACTTGATTTGCTCAGGTTTAACCACTGGCTGCAGCCTAGTTTATACCTGCATTTACTGATCTCAGAGGTGGCTCAGGATGACAGCTGTATGGCATGCCTGCAGTAGCTGGTCCTCACCCGTATTTCTTCCATTGCCTTGTGTGCTGAGTGAGGCTGTTTGTGTTCATTTACTCTGTAAAAGTTTAGTTTTGTCATAAACCAGTTACTTTGTTTTCACACTGGGAGAAATCCACACACTCCAAAGTTGGCACTTTTTCAAGGTTTTGAAGAGAATAGAAATGAGTGCCTAAGTCTCTCTCATAGTAAAGAAGCCAATCCACTCTCTCCAGCATCATGTAGTTGCAGTTGGTAAAGTCATCTGTCCTACACATGTAAATATCTCCACCATATGAAGACCTTCACCCATTGCTTTCCGGGCACTAGGAAAGTGCTGCTTCAGCATTCCATATGCTCTACCAGTTTGATAATCATTATGTCACTGTGAGCTAGATATACATTGAGGAAATTGAGGCTCAGAATTGTCAGTGACATGTCCAGGCATATGGAGCAAGGAATGCAGCTAATGTCTATTTGATCCTGAAATTCATATTAGACTAACAGAGAGTACAGGATCTCCCACATGTGACTGACATCCCCAGTTCTTTCCTGTGCCAGTGCCTCTATGGGACAGTTACTTTTGCTTCTCTCACACCTGTATTTAGGTGGCCCTGTTTTTTTTTTCTTTTTTTTTTTTAGCAGTATTGGGAGTTTGAATTCAGGACCTCCTGCTTGCCAGGCAGCTACTCTACTACTTGAGCCATGCCTTCAACCCTTTTTGTTCTGGTTTTTTTGGTGATAGGGTCTTGTGAACTGTTTGCTTGGGCTGGCTTCAAATTGTAATCCACTTGATCTCTGAGTAGCTAGGATTATAGACATGAGCCACTGGTACCCAGCACCCTGATCTTAAATAAGTACATATCCCTTCAGTATTTCAAGGGATTCTGGTGCAGAGCTGAAAATCTGAAATGCTGCAAAATTTGAAACTTTTTGAGGGCTGATGTAATGTTACAAATAGAAAATTCCATACCATGAAACCTTGTTTCATGCACAAAAATATTAAAGGTAGCACATAAAATTACTTTCTGACTGTGTGTTTAGATTTGGGTCCCATCCCCAAGATGTCTCATTATATATATGCAAATATTCCCAAATCTGAAAAAATAGGAAATTTGAAATACATCTGGTCCCAAGCATTTGGATCAAGGACACTCAATCTCTAGTTGAAAGCATGATGGTTGAAACCATTTGGGTTGCTGATCAAATGCCACCTCTTTGAGAGCCCTTCCCTAATTGCCTTTCTAAAGCAGCACCTTTTTATTCTTTTCCTGTGCCTTGTTTCCCTTTCTGGAATTCTGTCTTCCTGGTGTTGTATACAAACACACCTGTGTGTGTGGGGATGTATCCAGGTTTATTTATTTCTGTAACTGTACTCTATAAGGACAGGGACATTGTCTTATTCACTGTTACATTCCTGCTGCCTGGAACAGTATCTCACATGTAGTTAGTAAGTACTTAGTAAATATTTGGTGGTTGAATACGTAGTAAAGAAGAAATGTGTTTTGTAATCCCTGGATCTGAGGATTCCTAGAGTTCTGTCTTCATAAAAAAAAAAAATTAAATGAGGAGTTTTGGTCCCATTTCCTGTGTGGGGAGCATGAAATGTTTCTCTTTCTTTCCCTCACTTCTCTCTGCTTTATCCTGTTATACTAAAAAAAAAAAAAAAAATTAAATGAAAGTCCCATTCTCTTCCTCTTCATTCTCTGCTTTTGTACTCCTCCAGTCAGTTTTACATACCCTCACATAAGTTCACATAAATGTACACTTATGTGGGGCCCATTGTTTTGCAGTCTGGCCTGTCCCTATCCTTGATGAGCTTCTAGTTAGACCTACAGACGTACAGCTTCCTAATGACTCACTCAGCTGGCTCCCTGTGGATAACTTGCTTTTCCACTTGTTGCTATCTGAATAATGCTGCAATTAGGATTATTGTATGTTTGTCTTTGTGTACATGAGAAGTATTTTTTCAGCAAAAGAAGGGAATTTCTAGGTCATAGTCAATGAGCATTTAAGACAGTCATATTTCTGAGGTGGGACTTCACCTGGGTATGCTGTAGGAAAGCAAACGGGTTAGGGGTGAGTGAGAAGGGGAGAGATTAATAGGAGACAAGATGTTTGTTTATTGGGTGGAGTTGTTACATGGGATCTGGTAAGGATCTAGGCATTGACTAAATGTAATGGTGGTAGTGAATCAATAATGGGGCAAAAGTCATTGACATATGAAAAGATGCAAATGGCAAGTCAACAGGAAAAATGATTAAACTCAGGAGTATAAAAGAACTTAAAATCTCAATCAAATCACTTTCCTTTATTAAATTAACAAAGCTAAAATCAGACTGGTAATCCTTGTTGATAAAGTGAATGGGATGGATCCTTTCATTTTGTATTGATAGGATTTCAAGTTAGCATCTCTCCTCTGGAAAAGAAGATACTATTTTGGATGAGAAGTCTTAAGAATTGTATTTAGACCCTTTGACTTAGATATTCTTTTCCTCACCTGGATTTTTTGGCACCCAACCAATACTTAGAATATTGCACTCTGGGTGAGGTCCTAAGGAGAGATTTTAGTGACAGGGTCTTATGGTATATTATTTGTAAAATAGAATATAAAAATGTAAGTGGTGCAAATTAGGCAAAGAAAATATTTATGTTTTTATATAGATAAGTATTGTATAAAAATATTTATCTTTCAGTACATATTTGGTATTTATCAACTCATAGTTTATTGTGATTGTGGAGATTTAAGAGCACTATAAAAAGTTTTATAAAAAAGTGAATAGAGCTATTGATTTTAAATCTTATTATAAATAAAACCAAGATTAAAGGAAGCCTAGCTAAAGATTCATGTCTGTTCCTCCGCAGATCCAGAGCTAATTTAGACCCAGAAGTAATAGGGTAGGTCACAGGAATTCATTCCTCTGCCTGGATGTGGTTTTTCAAATTGTAAAGATGAAATCCAGTTTTGGATTTGTATCTTCCACTGTTTGATGTGTCTGTAATTGTGCTTCCCCCTGTAAGAAATGTGTTTCCATTTCAGTGGCCTCATTGTTCCTGAGAGAGATGGCAATGAGACTGTCCCTGAGGTTGTTGCTACATCGGGTTATGCCCTGCTGCATTTTTTTAGTGATGCTGCTTATAATTTGACTGGATTTAATATCACTTACAAGTAAGATATTTAAATCTAATATCTATGATTTAGTTCAAAAGACTGTATGTTTTAAGTAATAATGACTAATACATTGAGGGCTTACAGTGTGCAAGTGTTGCACTAAGCAGTCTTGCATGGATTTTCTCATTTAAAATCCTTTTAAAACCCCAATAAGGCTCCGGAACTGTCTTCCTACTCAGTTTATGACAGAGAAAACTGGTACAAAAGGGAAATTGTCAGCATATGTTGGGAGGGACTGCAGTTTCAATCTAGGTGTAGCTGTTTGTTGAGCTTCTTCTGCAAGAGAGGGGCACTTTCCTACTAATGGATAAAAACATTGGAGTGTTTTGCTAAGCTTATTTTAACAAACTTTGCTGTTTTCATGTACTAAGTAGTAGAAGAATCTATACTCAAAGTATTACGATAATCCATTTATCCCTCAATTTTTAAAAATCTGAATTCTGTCAATATAGCCTTAAGCTATATTGTTGTGAGACACATTGTAGTTAAACTCTTACATTAAGTTAAACTAGTTTTCCTCCTTCCATCTGTAATGAGCAGTAAAATTGCCAAGGAATTTGAAGTATACCAGTTGGGACAATAATCTTAAATTCAGCAAATTTTCAGAGACTACCCAGAGGGATATATGTCATGAGTATATTGTTAGCAGTTTGTTTTATCCCTTCCCTCCCCATGTTGATAAGCATGAATTCAGCAATTTCATAATGCCCATCACTCATAGATGATCAAGAATAGGATCATTGTCTGGCCTTGAGCTAAGTCTGGACAATTTTATACAAATTGCTTCTTCTCTCCTTGTAATTTCTTTATGAGTCATTTATTTTTATTCTTCTCATGTGAGAATCCAGCAGTGTTGGTTTGATTTCATCACCTCTACCCTAGATAATAGCTATACAGTGTTTAGTGATCCCACTTGTGCTCAATCTTAAGTACTGCAGTTATGCTTATGAATGAACTGAAGAAATAGTGAGACCTTTAAACCTTGAATAGGAGGAAGTTCTGCTAAATTAATTGAAGTATTGCTTTGTGTTGACTTAGTTTTCCCCACTGTCTTTATAGTTTTGACATGTGTCCAAATAATTGCTCAGGCCGAGGAGAATGTAAGATTAATAACAACAGCAACGTTGTTGAGTGTGAATGTTCAGAAAACTGGAAAGGTGAAGCGTGTGACATTCCTTACTGTACAAACAACTGTGGTTTTCCTCATCAAGGCGTCTGCAATTCAAGTGATGTCAGAGGATGCTCCTGCTTCTCAGAGTGGCAGGGTAGGAGCTTCTTTTTCTTATTTCAGTTCACAGAATGCTTTCAGTTTAATAAATTGTAATTGACTTTATTCTTAGTATCTGTACAATTTATGTTAATCAAATATCACATGGCATTTAAGCTTTCACATTTCCTTATGTAGCTTCTTAAAATCTTTCTCAATTTCACACATATATAGTTGTGGTCTCTATAGAACTGTGGAGGAGTTTGCCATCCTTTACAGCTTATTCATGGAAGTTGTGGTCTCTATAGAACTGTGGAGGAGTTTGCCATCCTTTACAGCTTATTCATGGAAGTTGGAGAGCTCGGTCTCAACCATAAAGAACATTGTAGAGAACCAAGCTAGGAGGTGGACAAGAGCTGACAATAATGCCATTTCCTTAGAAACTTTCTCTAAGTTCAGAGAAAGTTGGTATCAGTTATACATTCGAAAGCTAAAGCAGTCACCTAATGGCATTATCTACAGAAATAGATTATTAAAGGAGCTTTAGGGGTTCTTTGAAGAGGTGAATAAAGTCAGTTGTTATTGATTAGTAATTTTCATTGTATACTTATCTCTTTCCCAGAACCTTATTCATTTATTTATTTAAAATTAGGAATTCTGGACTGGAGGTGTGGCTCCAGTGGTAGAGTGCCTGCTTTATAAGCACGAGAAGCCCTGAGTTCAATCCCAGTCCCACCCAAAAAAAAAAAAAAATTAGGAATTCTAATTTCTGAGACTTGCTTCAGAATGGAAATGGGGAAAACTGAAAGGAAAGTGGGAGAAGGTCAGAAAGAAGTCTTGCTTCTGGAGGGGTGGAAAAAAATACCTCCATCCTCTTAGGGTCCTAGCTGGGTTTGAGAATTAAACTGATACAAGCTTTATTAACAGGAGAAAATATATAAATGTACAAAGAAGCAAATAGGTATTTAAACTGAATTGGAAAAGAATTTGTGAAGAAGCAACTATGTGGGAGGCTTAAAAGTTATTTAAAAATTTTTTATAAGCATAAATTAATTGTACAAAGGAGTTTCATGGTGATATGTACATAATGCATATAGTAATATACTTTTATCAGATTTACTGTCTACATTGCTCTTTCTTGCCCCATCCCTCCGCCCTCTCCTTTTTAACAGTTTTTAATGAGTTTCATTATACTATTTTCATACATACATATATAATACAACTTCAGTCATATTTACCCTCATCACCCATCACTGTCTCCTTTCCCCCTTCCCCTCCCACTGAGAACCTTTTTTATTTTGAAAAGAAAAAAAATTAAATGGGTTTAGCTGACATTGAAGTTAATAGAGTATTTGAATGCCTTCTGCCTTGCAAAATGTTTCAGCAAAAGCCAAACCTCCCAAGAGTAGTCTTGTCTCTTGCATGTGTAAAGTTCCTGGCTTTACCAGAAGATGGATGGTTTTCATTACTACTCTCAGGTCTAGTTGTTACATTTTAGCCCTAAGATTTTTTCATCAGAGTTAATAATTCCTTTGTGTAGTCTTTCCTCTGAGAGCTGCTTATGCAAGTTTTTCATTATTGAAAAAGCTCAACCTGGGTATGGCCAAGTCATTAGAAAGTATGTGATTTATTAGGGATTATTTTTGGTCAATATCTTGAATAAATTGAAAACACAAAGAGATTGGTTTGATATTTAAATGTTAAAGAAAGGACTAAGTACTTTTTGAATATGTTACATTTGGATGATTAAAACTCAAAATGCAATAAGCTTCAAAGCTGCTTTTTTGTGAAGCTAATTTATTGTGTTTTCTTAGGTCCTGGATGTTCAATTCCTGTGCCAGCTAATCAGTCCTTTTGGACTCGAGAGGAATATTCTCACTTAAAGCTCCCCAGAGCCTCTCATAAAGCTGTGGTCGATGGAAATATAATGTGGATTGTTGGAGGATATATGTTCAACCACTCAGATTACAGCATGGTTTTAGCGTAAGTTGTTTTAAACATTTTTGCAAGAAGCTTCATTTTATAAAGTACAAATAAGCCAAAAGAAAAGAAATTATTATTAATTTCCACTACTTCAGGAAAATCTCTGTTACTATTTGGCACTAGTCTTTCAAATGTTCTTGATGTATGCTGAGTTTTTGAAATAGACAGTTACAAAGAATTTTTGTTACGGTAAGAAAATTTATCTTTTTGAGATACTTTCTCTGATATTTTGCTTCAGGAACTTAAATGGTTTGTATAAATAGTGTTATTTTATCTTTTAATTTAATTAATAGTTTCATATGTCAGATGGTTTGAATTTATAGTTTACTAGTGAAAATTGTGCCTTTGTCTAATACTTCCCAGAGTTCCAGATCTTTTGCTGCTCATCTTGAAGGGAGAATATGCATTATCACAGAAGAATTAGCTATGAAATTTATGAACACTTACTGATGATGATTTTATTTTATTTATTTTTTGGTTGCATTCAGGTTTGAACTCAGGACCTCACACTTGCTAGGCAGTCATTCTTACTGCTTGAGCCATTCCTCATGCTGATTTTATAAGCTGGAAATTACAGACATTTAAATTTTTTTTCCACAGAAAATACGTTTATCCTACTCTCTGCAACTTAATGTCCTAGGTCAAAGAGAAAGATAATTCACTGTCAGAATAAAGCATCCAAATTTAGTTTTTTTTTTTTTTTTTTTTTCTTGGTGGGACTCGGGTTTGAACTCAGGGCTTTGCACTTTGCAAAGCAGGTCCTCCAGTCCATTTTGCTCTGGTTATTTTGAGGCTATTTGCCTGAACTGGCCTCAAGCCACAGTCCTCCTATCTCAGCCTCCCAAGTAGCTAGGATTACAGGCATGAGCCATTGGCATTTGGCTAGTCATTTAAAATTTTAAAGTAATTTAACTATAGACAGCATCAGGTAGAACAGACAACTGTGCTGAACCCCTATAAAGACTAGGGTTTCATATATTAGAAGTCTCTTCTTGTCAAGACTGCCTTCCATGAAAGCTCTAGGTTCTGGTGCTGATTTACCACATAGCTTGCTGGACCCCAGAAAGTTGCCCATGGTCTGCTACGTGATGGAAGATGGTATGACTAAGCCTCTAGCACCATTTTATACCATGAGGATGGAACATCATTACACCAATTTCTGATTCTAAAAGGACAGCTGTCCCAGGGAAGGGCAGCAATTTCTTCAGCAGCTACTTCCGGAAGATCTTTTAGCCAAATGATACTCTTTCTGAGTGAGTTGATCCACAGTCTGTCATCTACATATTCATAGTCATTTTTCATCTTTTCATGTCACACAACATTTTCTAGTCTACAAAGTAACCTAGAACTTGGCCTAGAACTTGGAATGTCTGTAGCAAACAGCCCAGCATGGAGACAGCCATATTGTCCCTGAAAACCTAGGCATTTTCTATTAATGAAGATTGTAAAACACCAGTATCTGTTCCTAAAGAGATTCTGGAAATATGGCAGTCTTGAGAAAACTGGGGTGGTTGGTTACCCTAACCTCTAGCCAATGACCAATCAGTCATGGAAGTACTGACCCTGCACCTGAGGTGCCATTCTTGTTCCCAGGCTCCCTTTGATGTTAGAACTAAGCTAGATCTCCACCAATACTACCTCTTTCTTAGCTTTTCCTTCTTCTGAACCTTGCTTATCTCACTTCCTATCAGAATCCCATCTCAGACTCTGCTTGTAGGGTGCCTAACTGAGACACTAATCTTTCCAGATTTTTTTTCTCAATATTTTAAATCTAGTAATCTTTGATTCTCTCAGGGGTCCATAATCTATTGATTGTGTCTTATTCCCCATTGATTGTATCTTACTCCCTCCTCCATTCTTCTGTTCAACTATCATACCTTCTTTTTACTTTGCAGATTTCTACAATCTTTTCTCCTATGTTCATTCTTAGCTAATGGCTTTGCTTTCTGTTTCTTTTCTTTCTTTTTTTTTTTTTGCAGGACTGGGGTTTGAACTTAGGGGCAACACCTTGAGCAACTCCACCAGTCCTTTTTTGTGATGGTTTTTTTTCTTTTGAGATAGGGTCTCAAACTATTTACTGAGGCTGGGTTCAAACCATGATCCTCCTGATCTCTGCCTCCTGCATAGCAAGGATTACAGGCGTGAGCTACCAGTGCCCAGCTACATTGCTTCCTGTTTCTATTTTGAAAGATAAAGTTCATTAGAAAAGGACTTCCACAAATTCTCACCACATTTACCCTTCCCCTGTGTCTATGCTTGTTTATTCTGTCTTACATATCTGTAGACTAGCGTTGTTCAGTAGTTTTGTTCATGATGGGTATGTTCGGTGTTACTAGTCACCGAACATGTGGCTAGTGGGACTGAGGAAGTAAATTTTTTTATTGTTTATTCATAGTCCTTATCTTACTGGATCTTGTACCAACATTTGATATGGTCCATCCTTCCATCCTGTTTTAAGCACTTTCTTTAGTTGACTTCTTGGATGCCACATTTTCTTGATATTTTTTTCTAGTTGTATTCTTTCTCATACTTCTTACCTATTTCCTCTTTAACTGACTGATTTGATAATGCACTCAGGGATCAGCCCTT
Source organism: Castor canadensis (assembly GCF_047511655.1). Classification (NCBI taxonomy): domain Eukaryota; kingdom Metazoa; phylum Chordata; class Mammalia; order Rodentia; family Castoridae; genus Castor; species Castor canadensis. Next base: position 152,819,830 of record NC_133390.1, on the reverse strand, counting down.
GATCTGCTTCTGGCGGTAGATTCACTCTCTTGGTGATCTTATGTAATATATTGGTCTTTATGTTGGTGACTCCCAAATTTATATCTGCAGTTTAGACTTTTGAACCCTTATCTGTAACTTTACTTGACACCTCAATTTGTTATCTAATAAGAATTGTAAAGTTATCTGAAAACTGACCTTTCTCCCAAGCCTCCTTCCCCCCTCCCCAATTGTCCTCATCTCAATTAATGACCATTCCATCTTTCTTTTTTACTTCAGCCAAATATCTTGGCATCATCCTTGACTTCTTGTTTTTTCAAGTGATAATACTTGCAAATACTTATCACTAGTTGCATAACAAATTACTATAAATTACCACAAATTAGTAGCTTAAAACAACTCACATTTAATGTCTGACTTTTTCTTGGTCAGGAGTCTGGGTTCTGTGCACTCAAGTTGTCACCTGGCCTACTCCTAGAGGCTGACTGAGGAAGAATTTACTTCCAGACTCACCTAGGTTGCTGGCAGAATCAATTTCCTATGGGTTTAGGACTGAGGGTCCTAGCTTTATGCTGCTTTTTGGGTAGAAGTTGCCCTCAACTCACACAGGCTACCTTCATCTCCTAGAGGCTACCCATAGTTTCTTGTCACTTGAACTTCACTGATATGGCTGCTTACTTTATCAGTTCACAAGAAGAGTCTTGACTCAGTCTGCTAGCAGTATGGATTACAGAAATGACATCCCATCATCTTTCCTATACTCTGTTGAACAGTAGAAGCAAGTCATTGATTCTGCTCACACTCAAGAGGAGGACATTATACATAGGTATGAGCACCAGGAGGCAGAGATCATGGGGACCATCCAAGTGTCTACCTGCCACAATATGTCAGCACATGTTGTTAGCAAGGCCTTTAAAATCTGTCCCAAATCTGGCAGATGCTGGTTTCCCCTATTACTACCCACTGTCAACCATGGCCAACCCCACTGTGATCTTCAACTTGCCGTTGATGGTGAGTCCTTGACCTGTCTCTCCTTCAAGTTGTTTGCATACAGAGTTCCAAAGACAGCAGAAAACTTTCATGTTCTGAGCATTGAGGAGAAAGGATTTGGTTATAAGGGTTCCTGCTTTTATGGAATTATTCCAGGATTTGTGTGCTTGGGTGGTCTTCACACACTGTAATAGTAATTCTGTTAACAGGGAAAAATTTGATGATGAGGACTTCATCCTGAAGCATATAGGCCCTGGCATCTTGTCTATGGCAAATTCTGGAGCAAATCTGCACTGCAAAGACTTGAGTGGTTGCATGGCAAGCACATTGTCTTTGGGAAGGTGAAAGAGGGCACGAATGTGGTAGATGCCATGGAGAACTTTGGGAACAGGAATGGCAAGACAAGCCAAGATCACCATTGCCAACTGTGAACAACTCTAAGCCATTTGACTTGTGCTTATTGTAACCACTAGTCTATCTTTTCTGTAGATCAGGATTGTACCTGTCTCTCTTATCTGCTTACAATATGCTATAATTTTTGTGGCTTCACTGGGTTGCATATTTTCCTTATTCCTCTCCAAGTCTAGCTGGCTTTCAGAGTTAAGTTTATGACTGAATAAAAATTCAACAACAACAACAAAAATGTATCCCAAAATCTAAACACCTCTCACAACTTTTATTGCTGTCACCATGAAAAGGTAAAATTAAAGTTGTGAAAGTAATTGTCTCTTCCACTGTTATACTAGATTTTTGTAAGAGCCATATATGTAGTTTTACCCTTGCACCTGGCATCATTCCTGTTTTTTTTTTTTTTGTTTTTTTTTTTGTGATGAGGGAGAGGAGTAGGAGCAATTTGGTGTACTGGGGTTTGAACTCAGGGCTTTGTGTTTGCTATGCACCAAACTTCCAGATGTTCCTCTTTCTGAAAGCAAGAAATCTGGGAGTCATTTTGATAACTTCCCCTCCTTTCTCTTCTTGTACCATAACCTCTTCTCAATCCTCTTCAACTCTGTCAGCAAATACATATCATATTTATTCATTTTTCTGCCTGCTTGCCATATCTTCTACCTAGTCTTCAGTACTGGATTCCTGTCTAATTCATATGTTTCCATTCCTTCCTCTTAATCTATTTTCTGAATATGAACTGGGATAATGCTTTAAAAGTGTAAATCATACCATTTACTAGCTTCTTAAAAACCATTGGCATTGTCCCATTAGGTCCTAATTGTCCTGTGTGATCTGAGCACTGTTTACCTTCTAAGGTTCAGTTTGTCCTTCTCCTGCCTTCATTATCTGTACTGCTCCACCAGCCTTCTTTACCCAGACTCACTGTGTGCATACTTACTTTAAGGGCCTTTGCACTTACTGTTCCCTGTTCCCGCAGTTTTTCCTCACTTACGGATCTTAGTTTAATTGTCCCACAGAGAAGTCTTCCTGACCTTCTGGTTCAGATAGGGTTCAGGTAGGCTTTCCCTGTTGTTCTTTTTCTTTTCTTCTTCTTTTTTCATAGTCCTCATTTCCTTTATATCAGGGTTGATTATTTTTAATTATATCTGTGTCCATTATTATACATGTTCATTTTCTACCTTTTTTACTTTAATTTCTCCAAGCTTAGGGACCTTGTTTAGTTACTCAGCTCAGGGCATAGTTCATAAAAGGTACTCACATAAGTACTTGCCACATACATGGGGGAGTAAATGAATTCTTTATTACCTGTACTAATCTTTGTTCCTGGAAATGTTAATGTCACCTATCCCTTTTGTTTGACAGGTGTGCGTCATGAGCCGTACTTCTTTAGATTGTAACTTTTTTTCTATTTGTGCTCGATCAAAACATGATTTTTACACCCTTGTATGTTTCATATTTATATTTGTATAGTTTTAAATAATGTTTTACTAACTTTCATGAAAAGTAAATATACTGATTCCTTTTAAAAGTGGTATTTCTGGAACTTCAGTTTCAAATCTTATTGACATTGCTTTTACTGTTTCTCCCAGAACGCTGTTAACCCAAATTTTATTTCTTCTTGTGGGTCTGGGGCTTGAACTCAGGGCTTCATGCTTGCAAAGCAGGCGCTTTACTACTTGAGTCATACCTCTAGTCCATTTTGCTCAGCTTATTTTGGAGATGGGAGTCTCAAGAACTGTTTGCCCAGGTTGGCCTCAAACCTTGATCTTCCCTATTTCAACCTCCCAAGTAGCTAGGATTACAAGTGTGAGCCACCAGTGCCTGGCAACCCAAAACTTTTAAGTTATATTCAAAAGCAGTTTCTGGGGCTGAGGTGTGGCTCAAGTGGTAGAGTGACTGTCTAGTGCAAGGCCCTGGTTTGAAACCCCTGTATTGCAAAAGCAAAAACAAAACAGTTCCTGTTTTATGGCACTCAGTGGTTCTCTTGCAAAAAATGGCCTCTGGGTTAAGATTGCCTGTTGAAACTTCATTATGAAATTTCTTTCCCTTGAGGAAAAAAATGTTTTTTTTTTTTCCTTTTATTATTCATATGTGCATACAAGGCTTGGGTCATTTCTCCCCCCTGCCCCCACCCCCTCCCTTACCACCCACTCCGCCCCCTCCCTCTCCCCGCCACCCCCTCAATACCCAGCAGAAACTATTTTGCCCTTATTTCTAATTTTGTTGTAGAGAGAGTATAAGCCATAATAGGAAAGAACAAGGGTTTTTGCTGGTTGAGATAAGGATAGCTATACAGGGCATTGACTCACATTGATTTCCTGTGTGTGGGTGTTACCTTCTAGGTTAATTCTTTTTGATCTAACCTTTTTTCTAGTTCCTGGTCCCCTTTTCCTGTTGGCCTCAGTTGCTTTTAAGGTATCTGCTTTAGTTTCTCTGCGTTAAAGGCAACAAATGCTAGCCAGTTATTTAGGTGTCTTACCTATCCTTACCCCTCCCTTGTGTGCTCCCGCTTTTATCATGTGCTCAAAGTCCAATCCCATTGTTGTGTTTGCTCTTGGTCTAATGTCCACATATGAGGGAGAACATACGATTTTTGGTCTTTTGGGCCAGGCTAACCTCACTCAGAAAGATGTTCTCCAATTCCATCCATTTACCAGCGAATGATAACATTTCGTTCTTCTTCATGGCTGCATAAAATTCCATTGTGTATAGATACTGTTTTTTTAAATATTAGGACATTGAGTAACAGGTAACCAAATAAGGAAAGAAGTAATCCAATGAACTTTAAAACAAACTCAAGGGAACACCAAGGGTGACCCCTTCTGCACCCTGCAAAAGTCACAAATCTAGAAAGAAGCAAACTGAGTGGGTATTAATATTTTGTTGTTATTTTTTAAACTCTTTTAACTGAAGAGGAGGAGGATCAAATGAAAAGTGTAGAAATTGCCCCAGTGGCTGTCTCTGCTTCAGAATCAGGGCTCCTATTTCAATAATGATACAATCTACATAGGACATTTAAAGAAATTCTCAGAGGAGAGAAGAGTCTAGGTATTTTATCCTAACAGACTGCACATACCTTCATCCAAGCATTTCTCCAGACTTCAGTGAAGTGGATAGAACATAAAGTACCAGCCCTCACACTAAAACCAGGGTAACAATCCAGTCAACTTATCTAGATACAATGGAAACAGAATTAAGAAGTCACTGTACTACAAACAAAATGTCTGGAGAGCTATGTCTAACCACAGACAAGATGAAAGAAGTGATATTGTAACTGATGCAAATATTTTTTGATGAAAAAATAAAGAGGAAGAAAGAATGCACTATGTAGACTCTGACAAGAATCCATCATATAAAAAAAAGTAACTTCAGTGGGTATAATGGCACATGCCTATAATCTCACTAAGGAGGTAGAGGCAGGAGGATCATCAGTTCTAGGTTAGCTTGGAGTCTGTAGCCAGATCCTGACTCAACCTCTCCCCCAAGAAAGGAGGGGGTAGCTCAAGGAGATTATTTTCAACTGCTGTAGATAAACTTAATGAGAATTTGGATTCAGAAAAACAAGTTGAAATACAAACTAAAGATAGTAAGATGAAATGAACCTAAAGAAAGAGAAATAAGTCAAGTTCATCAAAACCTAGAATGAAATTGAATGACTGATAGATTGAGATAATTCTAATTGAATACACAGGGGAACGGGTTGAAAATTAGAATAAAGCAAAAACTCATGAAAGACAGGAAGTGATTATATATAAAGCTGTCCCTGAAGAAAAGACCCTTACAGATAGAATAAGTGGATTGAAATAGTACAAGGTAGTCATTCAGGAAAATTGTATAATTTCTCAGTGAGAAGACCTGATTTGATCAAGTTCTTGAACTTTTAGGATAAAGGACAAATTATTGTTTGGGAAGCTTCAGGTAGTTCTGTGCTTCCTGCTGGCTGGGTTTATGCCTTGTCTCTGCATAGCCCTTGCTTGATCTTTGGGGTGACCAGACACAGTCATTGGTTACCAGGCCACTGTCGAGGGTGGAGTATGCACCTTGTGGCATGATTGCATTCCAGCTGTCATAGAGGGGCTTGTGAAAGAGATAGCTGTAGCTGTATGGGAGACACAAATTTCTGAACTCCTGAAGTTTGTCTTTGCTATTTGCTTGTGCAGGTCTTAGAATTAGTTGTTTAATAGTTTATCTTTGACTCTGCTCCCAGTAGGAGAATTTCTTATGTTATATTTTATCAATATTGTTCTCATTTTATATTTGCTTCTCTGTGTTATGAAAAAAATGACAGCCTATTATGTAAGCTTCTTTTGGGGGTTTACTTTAGCCAGATTCTGGGGACCTGCCAGCACCTAAGTATCTCTTATAAGCTCTTGGGCTGACATGCTGACTGAGGAGGAGAAAATGCATTAAGATTTAGATGAAGCTGGGTGCCAGTGGCTCATACCTGTAATCCTGCTATTTGGGAGACTGAGATTGTGGTTCAAGGCCAGCCCAGGCAAATAGTTTGTGAGACCCCCCATCTCCAAAATAATCAGGGCAAAATGGACCAGAGGTGTGGCTCAAGTGGTAGAGTGCCTGCTTTGTAAGTGTGAAGACCTGAATTCAAACCCTAGTTCCACCAGATAAAGAAAGAAAGAAAGAAAGATAGATAGATACAGATTGAGCAACCCTCCATGCCACTTGGAGCATCTGGAGACTTGTTTTTGTTTTCTGTTTCTTTCTTTCTGTCAAACTTAAAGTCACATAGGGTATATGTATATGATAGGAAGCCATGGAAGTCCTCAGCCAGAATTCTACAAAAGTGTTACAGTGGTATTCATGACATTTTGTAAAAACATTTTTCCTGGATGAATTTAAGTCATTTCTACTTTGATAACATATACAGTATTGTGACTTTAAAGAAAAAAAATACAGAGAGGTAGAAAGAGACAGAGACAGAGAAGAAAACAGAGAAGGAAGGAGAGAGATGATGGGGAGTTACAATGAAAGATTCTTCAGGATTCCAGACAGAAAAACCACATAAAAAGGGAAAAAATCAAGCTGGCTTCAGACTTCTCTATGGCAACACTTTTTTTTTTTGGTAATGGTACTGGGGTTTGAACTCAGAGCCTCATGCTTGCTAGGCAGGTGCTCTACCACTTGAGCCACTCTGCCAACCCTCCATGGCAACATTTGATATCAGCAACATTTAAGTGAGAGCACCTGCAAAGAAAGAAAGGATGAACCACAAATATACCCAGCCAAAATGTCATTCATTTGTAAAGCTATTAAGCAGATGTTCTTAAACTTGAGAGAGCTAAGGGAAAGGTATATATATGAGTATTATTTTTTTTAAACCATTATTTGAGCTGCATGTTGTAGCACACACCTGTAATCTCAGTACTCAGGAGGCTGAGACAGGAGGATTGTGGATTCATAGCCATCCTGTGTTAGATATCAAGACCCTGTCTCAAAAACAAATAAGCAAACAACAGCAAAACATTATTTGATTGTGAAATCCAGCCAATTAAGAATTGAAAAGTTCAAGAAGTAGAAGTTGTGGTGGAGGGCTGTGAGGAAATTGCCTCAGCTTAAATACAGATTGGGTACTAAGTCACTGTGGAATTACAGTGATAGAACAGAATGTGGATATTATGAGCATGCACATTTTGTAAATTACATAACAAAATTGGGAAGAAGAAATGGGATTGGAAATGTATGTGCCGAGGTTTTCAACTTTCAAAACTTCTTAGGAGAGTCTGTCCAAAACTTGTTTTGAGATTTAAGTGAATAAATTTAGTTAATAAAATAATTTATTTAGTAAAACTAAATACTTACAGATAAAACTAAAGTCTAAAATTTTCATGTACTTTTAAAAATGTGTAATATTATGTACAAAGTAATAGTTGATACCAATTTAAGACCAAAGGACAGTTTTGAAGAAAAAATAATGAGTAGAAATACCTTTACCACGGGGTTGGAAATCAAACATTGCTAATGCGGTTGAAGACCTTTGATATTCTTCCAAAATGCCAGAGATAATCAGTATCCTGGTTGTAGTGTTGGATGTTCACATGCATTTCCTCCCTCTTCCTTCTATGGGACTAGGGTTTGAACTCAGGAACTTGCACTTGCAAAGCAGGTTCTCTACCGCTTGAGCACGCCCCCAGTTCATTTTGCTCTGATTGTTTGAAAGGAGATGGGATCTTGCAAACTATTTTTATAAGAGTGATGGTGATGTTTTTCTGAAAAACAGTGAATATTTTAAGATACTGAGTGTGATTATTCAATGTATGAATGAACATAAATTGCAAAGCAGGAGTATGAATTATTTTCTTTTAGCATTTTTGTACTTTCACAGTTCTTTAAGTAAATTTATGGTATTGAAATGCTAGAGTAGTATTCTGGCTTTCTTGGAATTAAGACTAAATCAATTAGATAAACAAAGATAAAGATTACTAATTTTCTTTTACTTAATTATCACCCCCCTTTCAGAACCTGTCTTCAGTTTTTCATGATTAAATGAATGAAAAATTAACTGTAAGAAATTAAGCTTAAGTCCTTTTTAATACGATGAAACTTTCAAGTGCTTTAGATTGTGTGTAGGCAAGGTTTTCAGTAGACGTTAGACACTTCCAATAGACTTACAGTTTTGTTTTGTGCCAGGGGTATGTAGTCCAGCTCCCCTTCCTGAGTTGTCATATGCCTGGTGGGCCTAGGTATGAGGTGTGTTTGCCAGGGTGATGTGGTGGACATAATGAATGTTTCCAAACTGGATTATATCATGAATAAAAGAGTATACGATGTTCTTTTTTGTCATTTGGGTGAAAACATGATCTGTTTGTTTTGTAGGTATGACCTTACTTCGAAGGAATGGCTCCCACTAAACCGTTCTGTGAACAATGTTGTTGTTAGATACGGTCATTCTTTGGCATTGTATAAGGTAAAATGTCTGCAGTCTGTATTAAGCAGAAAACTCAGTTCTTCCTAAGTTACTGTATATATTATGTAGTTGAAATGCTATTCAATGTTGGTTTTTAATTGGGGAAAACTTTTTATTTGGTGGATTGAGGGTACATGATTGGCTAAGTTGTAAATGGAAATTGAAGTAATTTTCTAACCCAAGAGATTTTATTGGATTCAAACTGTAGTAGGTATTATGATTATGGTACCAAATGGTTAGAAATACAGTTTAAAAAGTATAGTAATCTATAGCCTTTATGCTTATTAGCAAGTTCCAAGAATCAGCACAATGTAATGTGACTGAACAATCATTTTCATTTCCTTGTTTGTGTAGGTATGTAGTAGAATGAACCAGCTTTATTGTTCCAAGTCATTTCATTCTGAAATAGATCTCATGTGAGGAAGTCCAAGAAAAGTGATGAAGTTTTAGAGAAATAGAATGTAATTTATTTTATTTTGTTTTTTTATCCCTTTCCCAGTAATTTACTGAAAGGTGCATTTTTAAGCTAAAAATACTGTTGAGGTTTTGAACCAATTATTTTCTATTAAGGTTTCTAAAATTCTTTTTATTTTTTTTCCCTAGGATAAAATATACATGTATGGAGGAAAAATAGATTCAACCGGAAATGTGACCAATGAGTTAAGAGTGTTTCATATTCATAATGAATCATGGGTATTGTTGACCCCTAAGGCAAAGGAGCAGTATGCAGTGGTTGGGCACTCAGCACACATTGTTACCTTGAAAACTGGCCGAGTGGTTATGCTGGTCATATTCGGTCACTGCCCACTCTACGGATATATAAGCAATGTGCAGGAGTATGACTTGGGTGGGTATATTTTTTCCAGTGGATGTATTTTGAGCATCAGATTTACAGCATCTACCCTATCATTAGGACGGTTTAATAAGATTCAACCTAATCTTGATCCAGTACTTTGTATTGAGAAAGCACAGTTAATGTATTGCCCGTGAAATTTAGATCATTGATGCCCCTCTGTAGTATGTATTTGATACTGTTAGTTTGCGAGGGGGCAAAGATGGCACTAAAGCTTTGGGTATTAAAAGGAAAATAAATGAAAATGACTCAAAACAACAAATATTCTGAAAAAAATTTTAGGTAGCTCCTTAGAGTTTGGTTTAATGGAGTGTGATTTCCCCTTAGTGTATATTTTTTATCTTGTTAAATTTTATTTTATAAAACTTTTCATACAGTAGGAGTATCAGCTATAATTGACATTTTGAGAAAGCAGGCCTATGAAGTAGATCTGAGTATTGGTCACTAAACATCATAGAGTATTAAATGTTCATTTGAGGGGAACCTGAGTCTTTTTAACTTTAATGAAATTCTTTTCTTATATAGCATATTAGAACTTTGGAATATTTAATAGATTTGAGTTTGACCACATGGCTTTGTTACAAGTTTAAGGTGGTCTTCTTTTATTTATTTATTTATTTATTTAATATTCATTTTTTTGAATGAATGACCTTGAACTGGTAATCCCAAATTGGCCTCCTTAGTACTGGGATTACAGTTGTGCACCACCATTCCCAAGAAGGTGGCCTTCTTTTAAAACTTAAAAAAAAGAGATACAATTGTGTGTATGCACTCTCCTGAACTCCGTTCTCTTACTCTAAGCCACTTAGACTTTTAAGACTTAGGGAAGGAGCCTGCGACACTTTCCTTTAACTGTTTTGCCCTTTCCAGATAAGAACACGTGGAGTATATTACATACCCAGGGTGCCCTTGTGCAAGGTGGCTATGGCCACAGCAGTGTTTATGATCCCAGGACGAAGGCCCTGTACGTTCATGGTGGCTACAAGGCTTTCAGTGCCAATAAATACCGGCTTGCAGATGACCTGTACAGATATGATGTGGACACTCAGATGTGGTGCGTGCTTTTTCTTTAGCTTTCACTTTAAGGTGTGAATTCTGCAGAGCATTCGGTGGGGAAATGTGTTAGGTTTTTGTTCTCAGGCCTGCGGATAATTCTGCTCAGCATTACATGTAGAGAAATTAGGAAAGAAGCACAGGATAATAAAGTGACTGATTTTTTTGGTTGCATTATTCTGGTGGTTTTTCCTGCAGAAGAGGTAGAAAATACTTGGCACTTTTGGATTGATTGTCAGTTTTCATACAGTGAGCAATACTGTACAATTTTATCTCTGCAGAATCCTAAGGATTAAAGTTATAGCTGGTTTTGTATACACTTATAAACCTCCCCCCCTTTTAAAAAATTTGTGGTGCTAGGGATTAAATCCAAGTTCTTGTACATACCAGGCAAATGTTACACTTCTAGTCAAGATAAATCCATTTTTTTTTAACATTGTCTTGATGACCAAAGTGTAGGTAGTGTTCTCTACCTACTTGGTAGAACTTGTCTCACCCTGAACTAAAGGTCAGCCTGTAAGAAGTCTACTAATTTTAGCAAATGTAAGTCTGTGTTATGAAATAATGTAATTATAAAGCAGTGTTTTTCTCTCTCCTGCTTTGTATTTCCTCACATATTTGAGAATGTGCCATGGATTATGACTTTCATTCTGTCTGCCATAGAAACAATCATTTTTAATGACTATAATATTTTATTTTGTGGGCATATCGAATTTATGTGTACAGTTGAAAGTTTTGGTTTCTAGATTTTGCCTTATTGATTAAAGTCTGTGCATAAGCTTCTGTCTGTATTTCACATAATTTTTGACCAAAAACTAATTAGAACTACAAGGTTTGAACATTTTAAGACTTTTAGTGTATTTTGCTAAAATTCTTAGAGATTTTTAGAATTTTAGAAATTTCTTGAGAAAGTTACTTTTATATAAGGAAAAGTCTGAAGTGTGTGCACATTTGGACCTGAAGTTAATAAATGGTTATGTTTACATTAGCAGACAGATAAGTTTTCTTTAAGAACTAACCTTGTATTTATTATTTTTAAATAAACTCAAAAGGACCATTCTTAAGGACAGCCGATTTTTCCGTTACTTGCACACAGCTGTGATAGTGAGTGGAACCATGCTGGTGTTTGGAGGAAATACACACAATGACACCTCCATGAGCCATGGAGCCAAATGCTTCTCTTCAGATTTCATGGCTTATGACATTGGTAAGTTTCCCAAAGCCGTTTTAGCTTCGTGAGTGTTTTTTTAATCTGTGAGCAACATTTAAAAAGAAATTGAAGCTGTCATCATTTTAAAACTGTAGGAACATTTGAAAGAGGTCCCAATAGTAGTTTTTAGTAGTCACACATTTATTAAAAAGCCTTAGTTCTATGTTAAGTTCTTTTTGAAATCACTTTCATAATTGCTTGAATGATAATTTTTAAGGCTGAGTTGAGGTAACTGGTCTCTCCTTTGTTACACATGACTTAAAGTAATGGTATGCGCTGGTAATCACCAACATTTTTTTAAAGTGGACTAAGTATGAATTAGCTTTATTTTGTTTCCTAGAAAACTGGTTTCATACATATTCTTAATGTGATAATATACTTGACCAGAAGAGGGCAGTACTTATTTGTTCATGAAAAACAAGTACTACCAAGTGTTCTTTTGTATAAACACCAGATTGTCCATTTTGTATTACCTTTTTATTGTAGTAAAATACACATAATATAAAATATGCCATCTTAATCTTTCTGTGTTTATAGTTGAGTGGAATTAAATATATTCATAATGTTATCCATACATTAACGCCATCCATCTGCGTAATTATTTTCATCTTGGAACACTAAAACTCTACTACTAGACAATAGTTACTCATTTCCCTGTAACCCCAACCCATTATGTCTGTGTCTCCATAATTTTGACTATTCTGTTAAGTGTTCATTTTTAATAGACATGCATGTGCTAACCACTGAGCTTGTACATTAGGGATGATTAGATGAGTAAGTTACAGCCCTTAGCCTCAAGGTGGAGGAGGCATAAGGATGAGAAAACAGTATAATTGTGATTTCTTCTTTTTTTTGGTGACATAAGGCTTTGGACTCAGACCCTCACACTTGCTAGGCAGGCTCTCTACCACTTGAGCCATTCAACACCCTTTTTAAAAATACTGGGCATGTTCAAGATAGGATCTTATTGCCTGGGGCTAGCTTGAACCACAATCCTCCTAAGTAGCTAGGATTACAGGTGTGAGTCCCTGGCACCCCACTGGATACTTCTTGATGAAAGGAATATGTGGGGGTCCCTCTGAGTACTCCTGTCATGGGGGTATTGGTGATAGTAAAGGAAGGCCTTCTTGAGGATGGGCCATCCAAACTGGGTCCTGAGGAGCACTGTGAGTCTGCTGGGTAAAGTTAGAGGCAGGATTTCCCAAGCAGAGGAAGCTCATGTACAGAGAGATAGAAGTGAGAAGTGACCATGGCACATACTTAAGCTTAGTCATTTTCTTCTGCATGCACAAAACGCAGCAGTGTCCTTAAGTGAAACTAGAGAAGTAAGCTGCTTTCACATCTGGCTGTTCAGATTTTAAGAATCCTGATGTGTCATGCCTAAGAGTGTGGGCTTTAGAAGAGTCATCCAGAGGAGGTGGTGGAATCACAGTCATGTTAGGAAGATCTCTTCAGCAGCATTGTAGTGAGTGACTCAGAAGGGGCACATTGACATTTAAGAGACTGCTGCTGCGATCTTGATGAGGGTTTGAACCAAGATAGTCAAAGTGGCAGTGAAGATAAGGAGGTAAACGTGTTTTGATGACTACCAGGATCTTGAGGATTGCCCAGGGTGTGTTTTGAGAAAGATGCAATGTCCTTACTCCCAGGTATCTGGTGTGGGCCATGGTAGATGATGCCTTTTGCCAAGGTTAGGAATAAAAGTAGAAGAACAGGATCTGAGAGGAACAGATAGAAGTAAGTATGAGGATATGTTCAGCTAGAGAGATTTCTGTGGGACAGAAAAGCAGAAAGCTGGTGGGAAGTTCTAGGAGGTGTGAATTTCTGTAGGGAACATAAGGGGGTCAGGGAACAGATAGAGATGTCTGAATGAGAATGGAGACTGAAAATTTGTCAGACAAGTAGGAAAATAGGTGAAATTAGTGACCTCTTGAGGGAGCATTAATATGGCTGCAGAAGGATTAAGTAAAATAAGGACTTGATAGTCTTTCCCATTTAGCAATAAAAAGATTATTTATTACCTTCTAGTCATAGAGAAATAATCTGGGTTGTAGAAAGTTGAGAAATTAACGCCAGGTTAGGTGTATATGCAGTGAGTGTTGACTTCTATTAAGAACTTGTCTAAGAAAACCAAAAAACAAACCAAAAAAACTTGTCTATAAAGATATGAAAAAGGGGGTGGGGGCAGGGGGGAGAAATGAACCAAGTCTTGTATGCACATATGAATAATAAAAGAAAAATGAAAAAAAAAGATATGAAAAGGGATAAGGTGAGTGTCTCAGAGGGAGGGAAAAGTGGAGAGGTAGGGGGGTTAGAGAGGGAGAGGGGGTGAGAGAGAGAAAAAGAATAGTTTGATCTTGGGCATAGTTCAGTGCTATGAAAGCTGAAGAAGGATGTTGGAGGCCCAAAGGAGAGGATATAAACTTGCATCAGGAAAGGGACCTTTGGGGGTGGGATAGGAGGAAGGAATTGCTGCTGCCCTGTGGCTTTAGAAAGAAACAAGGTAGGCAAGAAGCTGGGAGAGTTGTGTCCTCTGTTCTCCGTGTGAGAAGGACAAGGATCAAAGCTGGTAGGAGAAGGCAGTGAAGGCTGCTGCTGTCAAGGTGGAGTAATGGTCCGGATAAGTGGAAGAACCTGGGTTTGGTGAATGTCTCAGAGAGTGAGATAGTGTGAGAATGGCAAGGTGCAGCAGTGCCAGATGGTATGAGGTCCAGAGAAGAAGCTGGTAGCATGGGTCTGGACAAAGAAAATCAGCAGATCTAGGTCAACTAGAAAATGACTTTTTAAAAATTAGATAAAGTTTAAATTTTTTTAATTTTAATTTTCCACCTGTGTTTTGCCTTTGTAGCTACTGAGTCTGGGCAACTCTATAGAGATCGGTAGAAAATAATTTTGGAACCACATGTTTTACTCACATAAACTTTATAAATATAAAATTTCTTTAACGTAGAAAACATTCTGGTTGGCTGGGATGTAGCTCAGTGGTAGAGTGCTTGCCTAGCATATGTAAGGCCCTGGGTTCATCCCCAGCACCGCAAAAAGAAAAAGAAAAGATTCTGGTAGGTTGTAGGATGAGTGATAGACAGCAGGGATGTCATGGGTTTGGATGTATTAACTAATTTACATTGCTTTCACTGCTGCTGCTTTTCACCCTAGAAATAATAGCATGACTAAGAAAGTTGAGATGTGTGTTTTATGAGGCTGTGTTTATTATATCCTTTTTCATGGAGACTGCCAGTTCTTTTTGATTATGAATGCCAGTCTGCTCTTAAATGTGTTTTTCTTGCTTCTAGCTTGTGATCGCTGGTCAGTACTTCCCAGACCTGATCTCCACCATGATGTCAACAGATTTGGCCATTCAGCAGTCTTACATAACAGGTAACTGGATAGGTGCTTGCTCTTCTCTTGTGTCTAAAATGAAGTAAAACATGACGAAGCAGAATTGGATTTATATATTATCTGCAGGATTCCCTCATCCCATTAGTTTTTCAGATTTATGTAGATACAAATTTCCTGATTTATGTTTAAGATATTTGGTGTGGATATGAATTACTTCAAGTGCCATGTTTATTGATCTGGTTTTGTTAGCCTGGAAGAATATTCTATGGTGGTGTCTGAATACATGAGATAGCAAAAGCTACATGCATGTTACTGTCTGATGTCTTCTGCTCTTCTTTTCAGTATTTAGGTTGCTGAGTTTCTAGAAGTTGTAAGGAGAGGTTTGAAAAAGGAAGAGAGGCTACTTCTGGTGAGGGATAGGTAGGGAACAGAGATGGGGAAATTGTGAAGCTATAAAGTAAGTCTATAGTCCTTGGATAGCCTGACACTGCATTGCATTTCATTGCAATGCTCAAAAATGCCTGGTTCATACTATTAGAGCTCTTTATAAAGTGCTCAGTCCAATAAAGGAGATTCATAGTAACTTTCTACTTTTTCCTTACAGTGAACTTTAAAGATTTTTGAGAAGTTAAACAGCCCACTCATTAATTTTCTTATGTTGTTTCTGCTATTAATTACTGCTGTCTACTTTTCTCTTTAAAATTAAGTCATATGAGTCCCAAAGCTATTTGTCATAATGCCTGCATTATTTAATGTCCATATTCCTTTGGCTTTCAAAATTTCTGTTGTGATGATGAAGTAATTTAATGTAGATTAGGAAAAATAAGAAAGCAATAGTCTAAGCCAGACATCAGGGGCTCAAACCTAATCCTAGCTACTTTTGAGGCAGAGATTGGGAGGATCAAGATTTGAGGCCAGCTCTGACAAAAAGTTCACAAGACCCCCCATCTCAACCAATAGTTGGGCACAGTGTTAGACACCTGGCATCTCAGCTATGTGGGAGGCTGAGGTCAAGAGGATCATGGTCCAGGTAAGCCTGGGCAAAAAGCAAGAACCTATTTCAAAAATAACCCTGGGGGTGTAGGTTGGGGTTGGGGAGGAAGGTACAGGGGGATCTGGAGGCATGGCTTTAGTGGGAGAGCTCTGTCTAGCAAACTTAAGTCCCAAGTTCAAACACCAGTACCAGTACCACCAAAAAAAATAAAAATAAAAAAAAAAAATGGAAAATGGATTTTCCTACTACCTTATTAATTTGAAGTGTTATCTCAAATAGTAATCTGATGCTTCTCTTTGAGAAAGATTCTTAGAGTTTTCTAGCAAGTGCTTTTGAAGTTTTCACCTGGGAAGTAGTGGGACCCCTGGACCTCACATAGCCAGTGGTATCAGGTCTCCTTTCCTGATACCACTGATCAGGAAATGGATGTTCTCCTAGCGCAAGGTGTGGCACGTAATAGGTATTTGCTAAATGGCATCTGTTAATAAAGTAATAACTATCAAATGAATCTTTTATTAAAACATTCTTAGGCTTTATGCAAACTCAGAGAAGTTGACAGTTTACTATATAGTGTAGTTTAACTGTGAATCAAAATCAGGAATAGCAGCCAGGCACTGGTGGCTCACAGCTGTAATCCTAGTTAATTGAGGAGCTGAGATTGGGAGGATCACAGTTCAAGGCCAGCCCAGGCAAACAACTGTGAGACCCTATCTCCAAAATAACCAGAACAAAATGGGCTAGAGGTATGGCTCAAGTGGTAGAGCACTTGCTTTGCAAATGCAAAGCCCCGAGAGTCACACTTTTCATTTCTCTGCATGTTTTGCAATATTTTGTTGGAAACTAAACATCTAAAATAATGCATTACAAGGGTCAGGTGTGGTGGCATATGCCTGTGATCTCAGCTATGCAGGAGGTAGAAGTAGGAGGATAGTAGTCTGAAAAATAAAGCAAAAAGGGCTATAGACCTGGCTCAAGTGTAAAGCTCTTGCTCAACAGGTGGCCGGCCTGAGTCCAAACTCCAGTGCTGCAATCAATCAATCAATCAATCAATAAGTGAATGAATAAATAGATAAATAAAATAATATATTGTAACAAGTCTGGATTCTGATTTCTGCACCATTACCACTGGGGGGTTATTGCTGTTTATATAAGGAAGGTCTTGCTTACTCTAATTTTATAGATTCTGTTTCCTCTACAATGTACCACTGCTGATTTCTCTGCCTACTTGTTTTTTCTTGTTTTTAATTGTAAGCCTAACTTCCTGTGGATTGCTCCTAGATTATTGTAGCTTAGTGTTCAGCAAGTGGTTGTGTTCTGATCCCACTGTTTGCTGATGGTCGGTCCTGTTTGTGATTTGGGAATGTATTCAAAGTTCTGAAAGTTACAAGTTTGACTTGGTTTTTCCTTTTTGTATTTTCAAAGCCTCCCTTCAGCCAGATATGACTAGATAGCTAGGGCTTTCTCTATTATCTTCTGAGCATTGTTGAAGCCTTATGTAAAACATAGCCTCCCAGACCAGCAGAGATGCGAAATCTTACTAAGGCATGCTATGATCACCATCTCTCTGAAGGAGAATTGTGCTTGGTTTAAAAACTTAAACCTTGACCCTGAACCTTAGGATAGTCTTTCTTGCACTGAAAGACAACTAAAAAGTGTATTGCAAGGACCTAACAAGATAATGAGGAAATCTTGGGTGGAAACATAAGAGATGAATAAAGTTCAAAGAGCTACTTTCCCCTTAACAGTTTGCTCATCTAACTGAGGCAGCTGAGAGGTAGAACTGAGCTTTTGGTGGACTCTCCATGCTGAAGGCCAGAGGCCAGAGATATTTTTTGGTGTATAGTAGATGCTAAATAGATATTTCTGAGTGAATAGGTAAATGGACAGGATGATTTGGCCTTTGTTCTTTTTAGAAACAGATACCACATGTGATTATGTAAAGATTCCTTTTTACTCTTAGACTAAAAACAAAGTTAAACTCAGGAGATAATGCACAGGAAAGAATAAACCCATTTATAATATTAGCTAGTGCTAGAAATGTAACATTTGAAATAGAAGAGATGTAAGAAAAATGCTTTTTTTCCCAAAAATAATTTAAAAACTTTATTGTGAAACTTTGAAATGCATATAGAAACAGAGACAGTAGTATAATGAAGTCCCATGTCCTTCTTACTCAACTTTAGCAGTCATCAGCTGATAACCATCCTAACCCACTCCAGGTTATTTTGAAGCAATTTTCCAACATGATAGAATTTTATAAGAAGATATTTCTGATTACAGTTGATTTTAATTATTCACAGTAGTTATGTTCTATAAAGGCACTGCAGACACTGAGTGAATATTGAATCATTGCTCCTAGAGGACATATCAAGTTAGGTTTCTGTAAGATCTGAGAACAACACTTTTGTTAAGCAGTCAATATAAAACCCTATTTTACATGTGTTGATTTTTTTCCCTTTACTTTTATTTGCACTTTATATGCATTTGCTGAATTTATTCCTGTGCCATAAATTTTTGTTTCTTCTGTGATATCTTTTTCTTCTGTGTAACTTCCTCTTCTGGTTTAGGAAGCGTTTGCTCATCTCAATTGTGAGGGAACGCTTATGTCCGGGTCAATCTGGTTATTAGCTCTGTACATACAGTAGTGTATTTTGGGTGCTCTGTTCACTTAAATATGTTCAATGATCAGAGAATCTTCATCTAAACTCTTAAATTTAGCATTACTCTGCATGTTCAAGCATATGTAGCAAAAATTTAGCTGTCTTTTTGGGCTGCCACCAACCTTGTGTCCAGCCCCACTGTTTGTCCTGGGCACACATACCAGCTCCACCATTGTAATGCTGGAATAGTACAGATTGATTCTTCTTGGTTTTTTTTTTTTTTTTTTTTTTTTGTGGTACTGGAGTTTGAACTTAGGGCCATTTGCTTGCTAGGCAGGTACTCTACCACTTGAGCTACTCCACCAGCCCTCATTGCTTCTTTAAAGTGACATCTTTCAGATACTTGGTGGCATTTTGGATATGCATACTGTTAATGGCCTAGGAAATTTCCTGAAAAATTTTAAAGTGAAAATGAAAATTTAAAACCTCTTGATTTCATGATTTTATGAGGTTTTCTGGGTCAAGAGAATGGCAAACCAAACCATTTTCACAGGTCTCTTCAGGCCGTTTACAGGAAGAGCTCTATTGTTGATTTGCTCAATTATTGTTTGAGGAAGAGCTCAAAGTCATGGGCAACAGTACTTTAAACTCATGCCTGAACAAAGCTTATCTAAGTATTTTCTCTGTAAGGCATATCACAGCTTATGTTAGGAATATTAGACAACATTTCAGTACTCCCCTGGGGATCATTTTAAAGATTGAAATCACCAACATAAAAGCACAAAAATGCAAAACATGCTACCAAGTAAATCCTGAAAGGGATGCTTATTTATAGTGTAAGAGCTAAAACGGGAAGTCAGAGCATTGCCTTATTTGACCTTAGCTGGAAATGTGCATTTTTGTCAACTCACATTTTTCACAACTCACCATGCAGATGACAGTGAAACTGCTACAAGTGCTGATTTGGAAATAGAAATAAATTTTAGCAAGTAAGTTAATTCACAAATAAGGAATCTGCAAATAATGAAAATTGAATATCTTTTATTGAAGATAAAAACTCTCTTTTAAAAACACAACCATAGTTGGGCACTGGTGGCTCATGCCTGTAATCCTAGCTATTTAGGAGGCAGAGATCAGGAGAATTTTGGTTTGAAGCAAGCCTGGTCAAATAGTTCACGAGATCCTATCTCAAAAAAATCCTTTACAAAAAAGGGCTGGTGGAGTGGCTCAAGGTGTAGGCCCTGAGTTCAAGCCCAGTACTGGAAAAAAAAATGTAAATAAATAATATATAATATTATATATAATATATATAAATGAATAAATAAAAATAAAAACACAACCACAGCTTGGTCATGATGGTACATGTCTGTAATCCCAGCACTTAGGAGACTGAGGCAGGAAAATCATGAGTTCGAGGCTAGTTAGACCCTGTCTTAAAAAACAAAACACCCTATAACCACTGTACACTTATCATACTTTTAAAATTAATAATAATTCTTTAACATCACTCACCGTCCTTGATACTCAAATTTCCCAATTGTTTCATACTTTTTAAATAAATTTTTATCTTGTTCTTATCAGGATCCAAATGTGATCCATGTAATTTCAACTAGTTAAATTGTCTTAGTTTATTATCATGTTTTCTTTTATTTGTTAGTTGTTGAATTGTTTGTTCTTGGGAGTTCCATATAGTTTATCTTTTTGTTTTTTTTGTTTTGTTTTGTTTTTTGAGACAGGATTTTGCTATGTAGCCCAGGCTTGGTCTCCAACTCATGATCCTCCCACCTTATCTCCAAAGCACTGGGCTTGTAGGCATGTACCACCATGGCCTGCCTATGGTCCAGATTTTTATTACAGTATCTCTGTGCTTTCAAATAACATGTTGGTCTTTCTCCTGAACTTCTCACAGATTAGCTTGGTTATATTCACTTCAAGATTCTGACAAGATCATTTCATAGGGTCAGTTCTTTATTTACTGATTTTCAAAATAAATGATTTCTTAACATTGTCCAAAGGTGACAAATGTTTCTTCTTTAGGACTGGGGGCATATATCATTATGAACTCAAGGATTTAAAAATATTTGTTGTTTTTCTTACTCCATTGTAGTTCTTACTAGATTTCTGCAGCCAGTGAACATCTTATGGTAGCTATTTTATCTTCCTGACACTACCCTACTCTTTTTGGTATGACAAGGTCTTACAGATTCATTATGAACATTTCTTACCCCAAACACGAAATGAGATTTTTCCCTAAAATGTTCTAGTTGGGTGCTGGGCCACTGGTGGTTTATGCTTGTAATCCTAGCTCCTCAGGAGGCAGAGATCTGGATGACTGTGGTTTGAAGCCAGCCCAGGCAAATAGTTTGAGAGACCATCTCAAAAAAATCCTTCACAAAAAAGGCTGGTGGAGTGGCTCAAGCCCCAGTATCACAAAACAAAACAAAAAAAGTTCTAGTTGGACAGGGAATGTGAGAGAGAGTGGGGAAAGTGGCTTTTAAATACCATAATCTAAGTCCTAGTTATATTCATTGTTACTGGCTTGGTCTTTACACATTTCTCTGAAGAATTTCTCTTTAGAGAAATTGTGTGGATTTCGTTTTTGTAAAGAAAAATGGATTGTGTTTATATGTTTGACTCTCTTCTTCCCTCAATAAATGGCCACATACTCTATAATAGCTTCCCCCCAATAACCATAGTATGCAGAAATCTTCCTCATTCTTTTTTACACATGCCTAATATTTCATTTTGCAGATGTATCCTATTTATTCAGCACATCCCCAACCGATGGACATTTTGAGTAGTCAGTCCTTGGCTATTGTCATTAATGATATTGTAAATTGTCTTGCTTGTATTTCTTTTGTATTCTTGCTGTTGTGTCCTTGTGACTTCTAGAAGTGTTATTTCAAGTTCAAAAGATAAATGTGTAGTTTTGTTACAAATTACCAAATTCACCTACTGGGCTTTTGCTGTTTTACATGTGCTGCAGCAGTATGTGATGGTGCATGTTTGCCCCACTGCCTCACCAATCCATATTGTCAACTTTTGTGATTTTTTTCTTTGACAGTCTGAGAGGTGAGAAATGTTACAGCTGTGGTTTTAATTTGTATTTCTCTTATGAGTAAAGTTGAGTCTTTTTAAAATATGGTTAATGTCATTTGCATTTTCCACTACAGACTGGCTGAAGCCCTGTCTGTTAAATTCTTTCCTGCCTTTTGAATTTTAAGTCATATGTACTTTTTTTCTACTATTAGGTTATAGAGAGGTTTCTCATTTTTCCTAGAACTTGCAGAATTTCTTTCTTTTTTTTTTCCCAGAAGGTTCTGTGATCCATTTTTGAATTTATTTTGGTACATAGAGTGAAACAATTGATTTAGTTTCATTCTTTTTCCATGTATATAATTATCTCAGGACCACTTACTGAGAAATTTCTCTTTTCCTTCACTAATTTAAGGTGCAACTTTCATTGTGTACAAAATTTCCATGCACACTTTTATGTTTTTTTTTTGTTTTTTTTTCAGTTGGAGTGTATTTATTTATTTATTTTTTCATTTTTCTTTTATTATTCATATGTGCATACAAGGCTTGGTTTATTTCTCCCCCCTGCCCCCACCCCCTCCCTTACCACCCACTCCACCCCCTCCCGCTCCCCCCCTCAATACCCAGCAGAAACTATTTTGCCCTTATCTCTAATTTTGTTGTAGAGAGAGTATAAGCAATAATAGGAAGGAACAAGGGGTTTTGCTGGTTGAGATAAGGATAGCTATACAGGGCATTGACTCACATTGATTTCCTGTGCGTGGGTGTTACCTTCTAGGTTAATTCTTTTTAATCTAACCTTTTCTCTAGTTCCTGGTCCCCTTTTCCTATTGGCCTCAGTTGCTTTAAGGTATCTGCTTTAGTTTCTCTGCATTAAGGGCAACAAATGCTAGCTAGTTTTTTAGGTGTCTTACCTATCCTCACCCTTCCCTTGTGTGCTCTCGCTTTTATCATGTGCTCATAGTCCAATCCCCTTGTTGTGTTTGCCCTTGATCTAATGTCCACATATGAGGGAGAACATATGATTTTTGGTCTTTTGAGCCAGGCTAACCTCACTCAGAATGATGTTCTCCAATTCCATCCATTTACCAGCAAATGATAACATTTCATTCTTCTTCATGGCTGCATAAAATTCCATTGCCATGCACACTTTTATAGGTAGATTATTGGAACTGTTCTGGATGATCACGGATCAGGATGAAAGCTGGAATTTGGGAGGGAAGAGAATAATAATGATTTATTTCTTAGAGGACTTTTGCTGCATGAGATTTATCTGAAGACTGACTGTAAAAGCATATCGTGTATTTATTCTTTAAGTTTTCAGTTTAAATTTCATTCCTTCTCTCCCTTTTTTCTCTTAGCACCATGTATGTGTTTGGTGGTTTCAACAGTCTCCTCCTCAGTGATGTCTTAGTCTTCACATCCGAGCAGTGCGGAGCACACCTCAGTGAAGCTGCTTGTGTAGCAGCAGGACCTGGTATCCGGTGTGTGTGGGACACAGGGTCGTCTCATTGTATCTCCTGGGAGTTGGCAACTGAAGAGCAAGCACAAAAGTTAAAATCAGAATGTTTTTCCAAAAGAAGTATGTTTTTTCTTTACTTAGAATTTAATTAGAGATTTCATTTTATCTGCACTATGAAAGAACTTGACATTTGTAACTTCTTGTATTCACATTTTTATCCATAATTATTTATTAATTACTTGTACATAGCTTTTTGAGGTGTTTGAAAATTGGTTTATAAACATCTTTACAATAGCTGAAAACAGGCATGTGCTCCCAGAGCTATTGGTGAGTGATACAGACAGAACCTTGCTGACATTATGTAAGGTTTGTAGTCTAGTTTCAGAACTGGCTGTAGTTGGTCTGAGGCAGTGCTATCCAGTGGATTTTTTTTTTTTTTTTTTGAGACAAGTTCTGACTGTGTAGCCCCAGCTGGCCTTAAACTCTTGATTCTCCTGCCTCAGCCTCCTGAGTGTTGGGATTATAGGTGTGTATCACTAGGCCTGGCTATAGAACTTTTATTTGATGATGGGATATATATTTGCACTGTTCTAGTATGGTAGCCACTAGCCACATGGGGCTATTGGAGAGTTGAAATGTGGCTAGTGTAATTTAGGAACTGATTTTATATTTTGTTTAATTTATTTAAAACTACATGTGGCTAGTAGCTACTATACTGGATCATGGAAGTCTAAGTTAAGGATGAGATTTGGAAGGGGTTGGGGGCATGGCTTAAATGGTAGAGTGGCAGCCTAGTAAGCACTGAGTTCAAACCCTAGTACTGCCAAAAGCAAGGAAACAAAAAGGATGAGATTAGGAGGGTCAACCCAGAAAAGCCCTGTGTAATAAATTCTGCTGGTGGATAGAACTGCTGTCCTTGAAAAGTATTTTCTAGCTCTTCTAGTTGGATACAGCAGTGACGGCAAGATAGACAGTTGCCAAAGATGAGCAATGATCTCTGCTTCTCGAACCTTCATCTTGCCTATTTAGCTTCTTGCCCTTTTTGCTCTGAATTAAGAACAACACAGTGTGAAGTCATGTGTGAGAAAGTCCTTTAAAAGTACGAAGAATGTCTATGCAAAATATTTATCCACGTCAATTAATTTGAAATATGTTAACTAAATTCCTTAACTAGTAGGATTGGTATTGCTGTTATCATCAGAGTTATGGCAGATAGCAGTAGCTTTTACTTTCCTGGGGTGTTCCAAATTAAGCTGTACAGGAATATAAATCATCATAACAGTCAGGCAATACTTCCAGGTGCATTGATGAAGACTAGAGATTATCAGAACCTGATAGGATTAGTAACTATCTCCTGAAAAAGATGAAATCAGTGAAATTTATTTTTTAACCAAATTTTAAAAGTTAAATGTGCAAATATGTTGGAAATAATATTGAACTATGCAGGTGGTTTAGTATGAACCCATTTGCTGTCATCTCATTTTAGATACTGACTCTCTGCTTCATTCTACTTTCTCAGTAGGCCTAATCCTTCTTATTTTTTGGCAGTACTGGAGTTTGAACTCAGGGCCTTGAGCCTGATAAGCAAGTGCTTTACCACTTGAGCCACACCCCCAGGCCAGGCCTAATTTTTTAGATGATAATCCAGGCAGGAAGAACAACCTAAAGAGCCAACTGTTGGGGTCTTTGTGAGGGTGGGCCCTTGTGAGGGTGGACTCTGGTCCTCCCTTTTCCTGTTTGTGTGTTGCACCATGTGCCATATCCATGAAATGGTTTAACAGATGGCAATAGGGTTGTGTTTCTCTTTTCTGGGGTCAAAAGGAAGTCCAACAAATCTACAGTAGCCTAGAAATTCTGAAACTTACACTTTTGAATTCACATTTGTGTGTAAAATGCAGCTTGGCTGGTGCTTCCTGTGGTACTGGACCCACTAGTAATGAATTCTGTGGTACTGGCTATGCCTGTGCCTAAATTAGCCTTGTATTTGTATCTAGGAGCAATGGGTTGATTTCCTGCATTACTTTTTTTGGCTCCTAGGCAACTCCAGTTTATTCTTTTCCAAGTTGCTCCTCCCCCACCACATTAGAAAGAAAAGCATTCAGAGACCCAAACTTCACTTCAATTACATCTTACAGTTGTTCTTAAATTAGCCTATTTTTGAATTTTCACTTTCTATATATTTTAAGCGCAAAATAGTGTTTCTTCAGATTGTTTATTTATTTCTAAGCCCTTTTTTAACCTGAACATGCCAATTTATTTTCCTTCTTCATTCTTCATTTTACTTCCAAACCATTGTTAGGAGATTTTTTTTTTTAAACCTATATCAAATTGTGCTTAACTGAACCTGTCACAGTTGATTCTTGTCTTCTCTTCATAGCTCTTGACCATGACAGATGTGACCAGCACACGGATTGTTACAGCTGCACGGCCAACACCAATGACTGCCACTGGTGCAATGACCATTGTGTCCCTAGGAACCACAGCTGCCCAGAAGGCCAGGTTAGGGACTGTTTCTCAAGGATTTCAGAGACTAGAAAATCCTAATTGGGCTTATGTGTAGGTTGTGTGTTTACATAAGTAATGGCTCAGAATTATTTTTAAAATGTGGTATAGACTTAGATTTTATTATTATTGCTTAGGTTTCTTTTTGAAAGGGTTGCTGTATACATCCTGATTTCAATAGTTTTGTTAGCCACAGGGATTTATGTGTCCTGTTTTAGAAGGTAAGACTGTTGTCTAAGGACCATTGCTCCTGGGCATGACTGTAGCTAAGTACTGGATCCTTGGTCTGAGTCTTGTAATGGTGAGCTCACCCCACTTGTGTAAGGTCATGGGAGAAAGTTAAGGTTTGAGGTAGGTATTTAGTTGCCATTTTGAATTATGGAAATGATAAACTTTGCAAAATCTCCTTGTATCTGTTTTTTTGTGTGTGACAAGTCTCACTGTGTTGCCTAATAGTCCTTGAACTCGTGATCTTCTGCCTCCCCCTTCCAAGTAGCTGAGATTATTACAGACATGCTCCAGCATGCCCAATTTTCTCTTTGTCTTATGTTACATCTTGGTGCAGCATAATTTCAGTGCTCACCATACATGATTTTAAAAATTTAGGTTTAAGACCAAAGAAGATAAGATGGCCCAGACTTTATAGTTTTTAAAAAATAATTTATAAGACATTTTTGTTAGTTTAATGTGGTTTATAAAATATACAACTTTTAGACCATGGTGGGGCATTTGAAAAGGAGCAGATTCAACATCCCCATTTTATAGATGAGCATGATGTTTAAAGGAATGGTCTGTTTCCTTGCCAACTAAAGGCATGTTCTTGAGCAGAGCATTGCAGTGTTTTCACTGCAGTGCTGCTTCATCTGCATTTTATTTATTTTTTTATTTATTTGCAGTTTGCTTCCTCTGTTAGATTTTGTTGTCTTTAGTATCCTATTGGTCCTTTCCATAAGTCTTGTCTGTGAATATAAGATAAAGCATTTTGTCCACTGTGTTCTAGATCTCCATTTCCAGGTATGAGATTTGCCCCAAAGATAACCCCATGTACTACTGTAACAAGAAGACCAGCTGTAGGAGCTGTGCCCTGGACCAGAACTGCCAATGGGAGCCCAGGAATCAGGAATGCATCGCCTTGCCTGGTAGGCATGCAGGGATATCTCATGCAGTGGTCCCAAACTTCAGCCACTCCCCACCACAATATTGTGCAGTCTAGGTTGAATGTAGCAGAGGGGAGAAGATATTCCATCTGTTTATCCCCTTACCACTCAAGATTTTTTTTTTAATGAAAATACAGTTGTTAAGTATTTACTCCTATCTTTTGAAATAAAGTGAAACATCATCGGCTACTCTGGAGAATTGAATGACATCTTGGGTCCATGACACTGAGCCTGCTCCATTGTCCTATCCTTGTTGTGAACTCCACAGTCTCAGCAGCTAGTGTGTTAGGTACTTTTATGAAGAATACTTGTCATTGACCACTGGGGTTTGGTTGTTGGTACCACTTGAGGAGCCTCTTCTAGAAGAAGAGAGATACCTTGTTAACAGCACCTCCTGGGGTGGATCTCCAGCCCTAGGGCCTAAGACCAGCCAGCCAGCCATGACTGAACCCCTATGCTATATTTTCTCAACCAGTGTGTCCAGGATGGGGAACTTCTATGCCTCTCCGCAATATCTAAGTCTAGAGCAGGGCAGTTTGGCTGAACTAGGTTCCTTTTGACTATCCTTTGGAAGAACTTGATTCAGTTTGCAGAATGAGCTTTTTCTTCTTTATCTCTTGTTCTATGTCTCAAACTTTAATGTATAGCAGAACACTTGGGGATCTTGCTAAAAGGCATATTCAAGCTGGGCACTGGTGGCTCAAGCCTGTAATCCTGGCTACTTGGGAGGCTGAGATCAGGAGGATTAAGGTTCAAGGCCAGCCCGGACAAATAGTTCACAAGATCCCATCACCAAAAATAATCAGAAAAAAAAAAACAGACTGGAGGTGTTACTCAAGTGGTAGAGTGCCTACTTTGCAAGTGCAAAGCTATGAGTTCAAACCCCAGTCCTACCAAAAAAAAAAAAAAGCATATTCAAATACAGGCCTAGAGTTGTGCTCTAGAGTCTGCATTTTAACTAGACACCACTGTTAACACTGAGAAGCAAGTCTATCTGTTCTTAAATGGTGTCTTTCCCATAGTACCTTCCATTCAGCTCAGTGGCTGTTTTGGGTAATGAACATTGTTGATGGTGTCCCCAGGGTATCCTAGTTGTGTTGTGGTGGAGTCACTTGGCTGGCTCATTGTCATCTTATGTCCAGGGAGCAGTCATAGCTTCAGTGCAGTACCTTGTGTAAGTTCGCTACAATCATAGGAGCAGACTCCAGGCTTGCCTTGTTTGCTGCATAAAGTGGATCACTTCGGGTTTTTCCCGAAAAGGATCATTCCCACTTCATTTTTAGGATGCTTTGTGCACTTGCTTATATCTTCCACCCATTCATTCCCCAACTCACTTTCATGTTTTTAATTTTCTACCTCATATTTTCTATATGCATATTCATTTGTCTGCTTTCCACTCAGAATTTTAGTCTTTCTAATTGTTTTTCAAAAATTGGTGTACCAATCTAACATTGGCACAAAATCATTTTCCTTGAAGATTTAGGAGAGTTGACCTAGCTTCTTGAGATCCAGAAAATATGACTGATGAACCTTTTTTTAATCCTTGAAGTCTGTATTTGGTAGTAATGTGTCTGATGCCCTCTTTACATCCGAATGAAGCATCATGATTCACATCACAAGAATCATGAAGGTGTTCAGTAATTTGAACTGGTAATATAGTAGTTTTGTATAATTTCTAAAACACTTTTTCCTTTTTTCCTAAAAGAAAATATCTGTGGCACTAGCTGGCATTTGGTTGGAAACTCATGTTTGAAAATTACTACTGCCAAAGAGAATTACGACAATGCTAAATTGTCCTGTAGGAACCATAATGCCTTTTTGGCTTCCCTCACAACCCAGAAGAAGGTGGAATTTGTCCTTAAGCAGCTGCGAATAATGCAGTCATCACAGAGCATGGTGAGTTAACATCATCAGAACTTGAGTTGTTAGTTCCCACCTTTCTACTGAAGGCATGACTGGAGCTCGCAGCTGTGGTTGCATGTGATGTCCTTGGCAAGAGGAGGAGTGCTAGTGAACACAGCATAATAGACTGTGGAGCTACACTGTCAGAGTCTCTTCTTTTAATGCCTGTCTTGTCTTAAAATTTTATATACATTTTTATTAGTCCTGTCTATTAAATTAATTATAAGATATATGAATAATTATGTGTGCAATGAATAGTAACATGTATGTACACAAATGCACATATGGTGACATCCATAGATGATTTCATACTTGTTTTACTTCTAGATTTTGCTGAAGGGGAAGGGAGAGGTCACAGCTAATTAGCTAGATTAAGATTAGTTGTATTAAGCTGCCCAAGTTCCTTACTTAGATCTAAGGTATTATTACAGTACCTAATATGATCATCATTAAGAAATGTATGTCTGTTGCAGTCTTTCTTATACCTGGCCAGCTCAAAAGAAGAGGGCTTCTTGTCAAGAGTTTCTGAACCCAGAAGGCTCAGGGTCTCTTCCTCTCCAGTCATGTTCTTTGGTGACTTTTAGTTGATGCTCTATAAGCACACTTGGTCATTTTGGTCCAGAGTCTGGTGCTCTCCTCAATTTAGAAGATATTCATGAAACAAAGCTTTTATGTGGTATAGAAGTGTTCAGGAGAAATGTCGTTCTGGTTAAACCAGGAAGAGTAGAGGGCAGTACTTCCTTGTGTGGCACCCTCTTCATGTGATTGATTGTGTGGAAGTGTGGCCTGAATCCTAGTTACATATAGTCTCTGTGTGCCATTTAAAGGGCTGTTCTGAGATGGACAGAAGGTACTCTATGTTTTACTTTTCTCCAAGTAGTCTTTTTTTCCTGGTATAACTTGATTTGTTGTAGACACTCAGACATTGGTAGCACATTCTTAGTTGTGTTTATCTCAGGAAGTACCAGGGTCACATTTGATATTTTACGATATTTTGGTGGCTTTTTCAAATTTCAGGCTCTTTCAGAAATTGTCTATAATACTTATTTCTCTTCTTCTTATCCCCACATGTGGGCCTTTCCAACATTCTGTCCTTTGCCATCAGCTGTCCTTACCTATGATCATTCACATCCTCAGAAAATCGATAGTTCACAACTTTGCCCTTTGTGTTGGGGGCTCTACCAGTGACTCTCTGAAAGACTGCATTGGTAGAAAAATTCATCCCTCTCAGGTGACCATGGGTGTACCTCTGGTCCTTTTTTCTCTTCCTCAGACTTTCTAGCTCTAACAGGCTTTGGGTAGTCTAGTCTGCTATGGCCCTTTTATAAGACAGACATTTATAATCTTGTGGTAAGACTGACTGATGAGCTGGGTGTATTGGCACACTCCTGTAATCCCAGCACTCAGGAGTCTGAGGCAGGAGCGTCAAGAGTTCAAGGCTAGCCTGAGCTATATAGTGAGAACCACAACAAAACAAAATAAAACAAAAAAACCTGACAGATGAAACAACTAAGTATTATGTGTTTCTACAGCTTTAACTTTATAAATATGGCCCAGTATATAGAGCCCATATGTATGTGGAGAAACAAGAAAGGGCACCAGCCTGACCTTCAGGGCAGAGGCTGGCTGGTAGAGCTGGAATGAGGTAACACTAAAGATGGAAAAGAGTGAATTGGAAAGGTGAAGAGGGGCAGGCACCCTGTGCATTGGTAGCCTGATAAGCAAGATCTAGAGATTCCAGCTCATAGTAAGCTGCAGGCTGGATGGGAGGAAATCCCTATAATGGGCTTTAGGAAGGGACCAATGTCAAATCCAGAGAGGCCTTGTCCATAGTATTAATGGCTTTGGATTTCATCATGAAGGCAAAAAGAAAATTACTGAAGGTTTTAAAAAGTATTAATTTTAATAATCTTTTAAAACTAATACATATTTCAAAGGAAGCTTTTAAAATGCTAATGATAAAGTTAAAATAAATATCATTTATTAATAAAATGAAAATTACTTAGGGATATATTTATTTCTTTTAGGTCTTTTTTTTTTCTTTCTTTTAGGTCTTTTAATGGGTGTGTATATATTTTTCTTTCAAAAATGGGAAAACATTCTTCATTTTTGTTTTTGAACTGCCAAAATTAGGAATATATTTCCTTTCTGGTCTACACTTTATACTTTAATTTGCAAAGACTTTAAAAATTGCAATGAAAAAGAAATTTTGGGGGAATAGGAGGCAATTGCATGGGTTCATTGCCTATTATTCTGTATAAACATCTAGTGGATGAATAGATAAAGAAAATGTGATGCACATAATGGAATATTATTCAGCCTTTAAAAAAAAGGAAATCCTGTCATTTGCAACAACACAGATAAACCTGGAGGACATTATGCTAAGGAAGTAAGCTAGACACAGAAAAACAAATATTACATGACATCACTTATATGTAGAATCTAAAAAACTAACTCATAGAAGCAAAGAGTGGAATAGTGGTTGGCAGGGAGGTGGGAAGTTAAGGTAGGGAATGGGGAGATGTTGGTCAAAGTGTGTAAAAGTTCAGTTATACAAGATGAGTGATTTCTGGAGATCTAATATACAGTATAGTAAGCATAATCAATAATGTATCATGTACTTGAAATTAGCTAAGGACCTAGATTTTAAATGTTCTCACCATTCATACACACACATGCACACACACACCATGTGAAGTAATGGATGTTAATTAGCTTCATTATGGCAGTTACATCACAATGTATATGTATGTCAAAACATCATGTATACCCACATTAACACAGTTTTTGTTAATTATACCTCAGAAAAGCTGGGAAAGAGAATGTAAATACCATGTAGTACCCCATGGCTAAAGGAACGAATCTTGAAGCATCTGAATTGGCCAGGGTCCCAAAGAGGCTTAGGTCATGATCTGAGGATAGGCATATAACCAATATTGTATAAACATTGGTAAAATGATTTTATGTCTGGTCATGTCAACCAAGTTTGGGGGTGACCATCTCTTTATAGCATCCGTCATAGGATGTAAACATTTTTGTTCTTGATTATTGCTTTGTTGCTGATCTCTGTGAAAATTTTGATACACTATTTTCTTTGAGATATATTTTTGTCCTTTGCAAAATGGCTATATTGAGGTGCTGATCTAAATTGTCATGGCAGAGATTAAGGGATAAGGAGGTTTTCTTGTATGTGTGGAGTATACCTAACTTAGTGGTTTTATCTAGAAGCCTACTGTGGTCAAGACATTTGTTGTATTCATAGTTGTATCTCTTCTGCCTGTAGTCCAAGCTCACCTTAACCCCATGGGTTGGCCTTCGGAAGATCAATGTGTCCTACTGGTGCTGGGAAGATATGTCTCCATTTACAAATAGTTTGCTACAGTGGATGCCATCTGAGCCCAGCGATGCTGGCTTCTGTGGAATTTTGTCAGAGCCCAGTACGCGGGGATTGAAGGCTGCAACCTGCATCAACCCACTCAATGGCAGTGTGTGTGAAAGACCTGGTAAGGACATGGGGGAATAAGATGTCCAGGAAGTTTATTGAGCTAAAAAGCGTAGGAAGCATATTTAACCATTGAGATGCATGAAATAGTCGTGAAAATAGATGGAGTATTGACTTAGGCATATTTCACACATAGTCCAAAAATTTAAATGCAGAAGGAAATAACCTGTGGCTTTGACTAGTTTGAGCCATAAAATCAAAAGTAACATGACTCAAGGAACCTAATATTCTAATTAACATGGAGATTGAATGGTTTGTTGACTAGAAAAAATGTTGAGAATTGATCTGAAAGGCAAATTTCTTGGTGCTCTCAAAGAAATCCTATGGAAGAAAGAACAAAAAGCAAAATAAAAACAAAAGATTAGAAAAGCAGCAAACCACTGCAGGGACATTACTCAGAAAGCTAGTGTAAGCAGGGGGAAAATGGTGAGAGCAGTTCTATGACAGAAGCCAGCATTCAGCCAGAGCTGTGCCCAAGCTAAGGCAGGATACTGACCGATCAGATACATTGAATACCTTCTCAGGTTTGCATCTCTCTGGGAGCTAAGTTTAGGCTCCATGAAAGCAGTCCCTGGGGCAGGCTCTTTAGCACATACACGTGAACTTACAGACAGTTGGTGGAATTGTGATTTATTTTGAGAGACTGGACTTCAATTCCACCTTGTGCAGTTTCAGGAAGATACTGTAATTTGTCTAAGGCATAAAGAAGTGTAGGAATGAATTCATAGCATTGTATGAAACCGTTAAAACAGGATTTCTAAACATCCACAGGGAATCTTTTCAGCCTTTTTCAATGCTAAATGTTTGGTGACTTTAATGAATGCTGTGATACCTTGTTCCCCCAAAAATTATAAATGTAGGATTTTATGAATTCAGGTGGGTCATACAAATCCATAAAATTCATCCTGGGTCCCCTATATTCTAAGGGGTTTAAGGCCTTTCACTTTTGAAAAGATTCTTTATTTACCCCATCTTTGTCCTCCATACTTTCTGAAAAGAAAGTCCATTTTTTCCAAGTGTATAAATGTACTTAAACAGTATATGATGACTCCAAAATTTACTGCTTTCTCCTCCATGTAATGTAGTGCCTGAATTTATTTCATGATACACTAATGGGTCACAACCCACATTTGAAAGTCTTTGACCTTAGCTGACAGAGTGGTGCTCTAAGTGCCCCTCGAATTTAATTCCCAGCGAACCACAGTGCAAAGCAGTGCCGGATGCCATGTGCCCTGCGGACGGCATGTGGGGAGTGCACCAGCAGCAGCTCCGAGTGCATGTGGTGCAGCAACATGAAGCAGTGTGTGGACTCCAATGCCTACGTGGCCTCCTTCCCTTTCGGCCAGTGTATGGAGTGGTATACGATGAGCAGCTGCCCCCGTAAGTGAAAAAGAAGGTCAGGCACTCATGAGTGCCCTACATGGGGGTGACACTGCTTGCCTTGAGGCAGTACTCTCAGCCTTTGAACTGCTCAAGTCTGTCCAGAGGCTGTATTAAGCTAGTCCTGCCTGATAAGAACCTGCACATGAAATCAGACACAATGATGCATGTAAATAAATAAATCTTTGTAGACCACAGAGTACAGAAATAGCTTTCTAACATCAGGGTCATATTGTTCAATCATCCGTGTAGCGTCTCCACATCTTTGTCTCCCAATTTATAAAGTAAATGTTCTCCAGGAGAGAATCTCCAAGGTCCCCTCTGCCTCCAATATCCTGGGATCGAGGGTAGGGGGTAGGAGTCTCCATTATGTGTTGGATACGTAAATTATTTATCTCATTTAAATGGTCACTATATAATAGTAATTTTGATTCACAGTACTTAAATAGTCTGTTACAGCAAAGGCACTTTAAGCACAGTGAATTCAAATTTAACTATGATAGTGAATTGCAACTTGTGTTTTTTTAGCTGAAAATTGTTCAGGTTACTGTACCTGCAGTCATTGCTTGGAGCAGCCGGGCTGTGGCTGGTGTACTGATCCTAGCAATACTGGGAAGGGGAAATGCATTGAGGGTTCCTATAAAGGACCAGTGAAGATACCTTCCCAGGCCTCTACCGGAAATGCCTATCCACAGCCTCTTCTGAATTCCAGCATGTGTCTGGAGGACAGCAGATACAACTGGTCTTTCATTCACTGTCCAGGTAAGATGCCTATGTGTTCAGGTTCATGTCTTCAACTACCTGTTTATGAAGAACAAAACCTAAAATGACATTGCTTTATAAGAATTTCCCTTAAGAAAAAAGTAAGTAACAGATCATTTTAAGAGAAATAGTTTCATGTGAAAATATTTTTAATGTCAATTAATAAAAATATTGAGAACTTCAAGTCAGTTATTTTACTAATTTTTAGTATAACTAATATATATTCTTTAGAAAAATATTACAGATATATATAAAATAAAAACTGAAATTCCTCTTATTATATATCCAGTTATTCATAAGCACTTTATAACAATTTGATATAGATACCTCCAGTTATGTTTTTATATATCTATATATATATGCAGTACTTGAGATTTGAACTCAGGGCCTCAGACTTGGTAGGCAGGCGCTCTACCACTTGAGCCACTCCACCAACCCTGTTTTGTGGTAAGTTTTTTTGAGATAGGGTCTCGTGAACTGTTTTCCTGGGCTGGCTTCGAATTGCGATCCTCCTGATTTCTGCCTCCTGAGTAGCTAGGATTACAGGCATGAGTCACTGGCACCTGGCTGTGTTGGGCATTTTTGAGATAGGGTCTTGTGATCTGTTTGCCTGGGCTGGGCTCGAACTGCAATCCTCCTTATCTCTACCTTGGAGTAGCTAGGATTACAGGCATGAGCCACTGGTACCTGGCTGATTTATATATATGTATATATATATATATATATATGTATATGTGAATATATATATATAATTAATTTTTTAAATTTTTATTTTATTCATATGTGTATACAATGTTTGGGTCATTTCTCCCCCCTTCCCCCACCCCCATCTTTTACCCCCCCACCCCATCCCTGTTAATACTGTGTATTACACTAAGTGATTGTTAAACCAGGATTGCATTCCTGGGATAAAGTCAATTTGGTTATGACAATAATGTGTTTTAATGTGTGCTGGATTTGATTTGTTAGTTGGGGTTTTATGTCTATATTTATGACAGATACAGCTTTGCTGTTTTCTTGTGATGACTGTCAGGCTATGGTATCAGAGTAGTACAGGCCTCATCAAGTTGAATTGGGATATATAGCCTCTTCTTCTGTTTACTAGAAAAGTTAGTGAAATTTTGATAGAATTTACTATTGAGGCTATCTAGGACTGAGCCTTTCTTGGTGTGAAGGTTTTAAATCACGAATTGGATCTCTTGTTATAAGTCTATTCAGATTTTCAGTTTCTGCTTGAATTGGTTTTGATAATCAGTGTTTTTCTAGAAATTCACCTACTTAATCGAAGTTTTCAAACTTGTTGGCATATAGTTAATAGTATTTCCTTATAGATAGCTGATTTTGTGCCTAGTACTCCTTTTATGTTTTGCAAGGGCTCTAAATGTGGTAAGGGTTTTACAGAACTTGCTTTCCTTTTTTGTGGATGCAATTGTTCAAACCTCTTTGAATATACTAAAATTAGCATTTGTCATCCTCTTTTATTTCTTACATTAACCCTTTCTTCAGGGTTAGTTGTTTTACTTTGTCCTGGTGGTGCATGTAGGTTGAGCATTTTCTTACATTTGTGAATCCTCAAAATTGATTTGCATTTATAACAAATAGATTTATCTACACTGGACAGCATTTGACTGTAAAGTGAGCTGTTGTAAAGGTGTGGTATGAGGTCCTAAGGAAGACTGCAGCTCTGGTCTGCACTAAGTGTTGTTGAATGTCATTGCTCCTCATTGGAGCAGTGAACTCAGGTGTCTATATGCATTTGGCCCCCTCATAACTGTGCCAAGAGCCTTTCCCCCTTGGCTGTTATGGCAACCTAAAGATGACTGGTTCATTGTCCTGAGTTTTCTTTCTGACCCTCACCTAACCTTCCCTGTTTCCCAGCTCTACCCCAGCTAGAACTGTTCTTTCTTGCTGCAACCCTTGGATAGATGCCTCAGCCTACTGGGGAGCAGGCACAGAGCAGGCCATGTGCTACTTCCTGCTGTCCATCACTCTCTTGATGCCTGCTCTGGCTCCCAGCTTCTCTGGATTTTTCAGATGTTGATTAGCAATGTGTATCTAGTCATTTTAGAGGTTCCTCCTTTTCTGTTGAATTAACCCCATCTGCTTTATAATTTTAGAAATCCCTGATACGTTAGGACTGCCTCTCACTACCTCTGGTAGTACTTTTCCTTCTTATCTCGTGCCTATTGATTTATTGGTTTTACATTTTTTCCTGCAATATCAGTGAGATTTTGAAGAGAACTAGAGAGAGAACCATGTCCTCAATGTTTCTATCTTGAACCAGAATAGGGATGTTTTTGGTAAATGATTTTAGTTATTTCATTTTGTATATGTGTTGTGTTTTACCCTTTGGATAAAATAAAATAAAAAGCATATCCTACACATCTTAAGTACACTTAGTCATAACCGATGTAGTTATTTTAAGTCTTAGAGTTGCAATCTATTCTATATATAAAATAACTCAGGGCGGGGGGGGCCACAGCTCAAGTGGTAGAACGCCTAGCTAGCAAGCATAAGGCCCAAGTTCAAACCCTAGCATCACCACAAAACAAACAAACAAATAAAAATATCTACAGGGATGGGGCAGCTGACAGGTAAGTGAACAGAACACTTGCAAACCTATGGAAATGTGCCAGGATGGTGAAAACTGCTTCATGTCACCAAGCCAGATCTGCAGAATCAGAGATTCTGCTTAGTAGTGTATGTACACTATGTAAATGCCCCATCCATGACTTCTGCAGTACACAGCCAGCACAGCTGTCCTGAGCAGTCTTGAGAAGTACAGGCTTCTTATGACTTTCTAGTTGTGAATTACTGTATTCGCCAGGAGCCTTAGCTCTGGAGCTGTTTATCTATAAAGATGGTTATTTTTCTAATAATGGAAAATGTAATGCAAATTAAACATTGAAATATAAAGGAATGATTAAATAACATGATTCATAGAAATTATTTTGCTTTTTTAAAGTTTTATTTATGATAGATGAAATAATGTAAAAAATTTTGGTCCGAGTTAAAAAATCAAAATTGAATATTACTCTGTAAAACTATATACAAAAGTGCTGAAAGGAAAGAGATACCACATGTGAACAGTGTTCTCTGGTTGGTGAGATTGTGTATGATTTTTCTTCTGTTCCTTTATTTTTCAAAATGCCATCATGGGCATTAGTTTTTATAATGAATGACACAAAAATATTTTTATATTGCTGTGGACTTTCACTTTGCTGTGATTATATTTCTGATTTTTCTGGACAAATTTGTTTTTGATATTTTGATCTTCTCAACCTAGTTTTTAGTGAATTGGGTTTTTTTTTTTTTTTTAATATATTTGTTACTGGGTTTAAACTCAGGGCCTTGCTCTTGCTAGGCAGGTGCTCTAACACTTGAGCCACAGCCCTTTTTGCTTTGGTTGTTTTTGAGATAGGGTCTCACATTTATGCTCAGACTGGCCTGGACTGTGATCCTCCTATTTATGTTTCCTTTATAGCTAGGATGACAGGTGCATGTACCACCACACCCAGCTTTATTGGTTGAATCCAGACCTTGTGAACTTCCTCCCCACCCTCCCTTCCCTACCTCAAATTTAATCCTCCCAGTCTCTGCCTCCCAAGTAGGTAGGATTACAGGCTTGAGCCACTGTGCCCAGCCTAGTGACCCAGTTTTGAGGATTTTTGGTTTTGGACACAGGATCTCAAATGTTGCCCAGTTGGCCTCAAACTCTGGGTTTGAGGTGTCTTCCTGCCTTAGTCTCCCAAGTTGATGGGAATTTTGAGACATGCCCAGCTAATTTTGATGATTTTATATTTAGAGGCAATAGCAAACTTAGAGACAGATACAGATAGATCTTGTTAAACTTACTCTGCCCAGTTCTGCCGTGGGAGAGTCTCCTTGAAATTCTTTTCCTTTTCAGCTTGCCAGTGTAATGGCCACAGCAAATGCATCAACCAGAGTATCTGTGAGAAGTGTGAAAACCTGACCACGGGCAAGCACTGCGAGACCTGCATATCTGGCTTCTATGGTGATCCCACCAATGGAGGCAAATGCCAGCGTAAGTCCCATGTGTCAGGTTTGCTGATTGCAGGGCTGGTGGAACACAGTACTTCTGTTTGATTTGAAGATCTAGGAAGAAGAAGCAACTTGGTTTTGGATACTGCATTTCTGATTGAGTCATTGTCAGGAGCCCAGCTGAGCTGGAAAGAGAGTTGAACTGTTAGGTATGGGAGCATCTGGGGAAAGCAACAAGACAACAGTGAAAGAGTTAAACCTTTAATCACATTAAGCAATGGTATAAATAAGAAGCCAGAACCAAAGAAAGGACTAACTTTCCCTGCCCATTTTCCCCCATGGAACAGTGTACCGTTGAGAGCAAAGGGGAGCAGCACTGATGTAGGGTTGTTTAACTGGAGGGAGCATTGTGGACCCTGAGATTTGTAGAGAGAGAGAGAGAAGGGTGGGCTAGGAGTGGGAAGTCCTGGGCATTGAGTTAAAGTGGGGAGAAATATCCTCAGAGTTTCCCCTGCTTCCCCATAAAGAGGCCTCATTAGAGGCACCTGAAGAAGACCTCTGCCGGAGGCCTCAGATGGAGACACTCGGGGATGAAGGGGCACATGAAGAGCATGATAGCCAGAAGCTAAGTCCTTGACTGCAGCCCCCTCAGAGACTGCAGTGCCTGGCTGTGCCAAAGTCTGCTGTGTGAGGGCAGCTGTCACCCTGAGGCTGCCAGGGAAAGCCTTTGCAATGGCCTGTGGGTTAGACTGGAGAACACCAGGATTCTTAAGCAGGAGCTGTACTCCTCAATACTTGTAATATATCTTAAAGACTCAAATAGTCCCATGTTTCCCAATTCATGTCAGAGAAGTCTGGAAGCCACAGGATATTTTACTGTTAGAAA
Source organism: Castor canadensis (assembly GCF_047511655.1). Taxonomy (NCBI): domain Eukaryota; kingdom Metazoa; phylum Chordata; class Mammalia; order Rodentia; family Castoridae; genus Castor; species Castor canadensis. The sequence goes on along the minus strand of NC_133390.1, from coordinate 152,780,891 downwards.
ATAAACTATATAGCCAGGCATGGTGGCTCACATCTATAATCCCAGCTATTCAGAAGGGTGGAAATTAGAAGGATCATAGTCCAATGCCAGCCCAGGGAAAAGTTTGTAAGACTCCCATCCTAACCATTAGCAGGGGGTGGTGGTGCATGCCTGTCATCTCATCTACATGGAAAGTGTAAATTGGAGGCTCTCAGTCCAGGCCCACCCACTAGAGCATAAACATGTGACTTATTCCAAAGATAATAAGGAAAAAGGGCTGGGAGCATGGATCAAGTGATAGAGCTCCTGCCTAGCAAACATGAGGTCCTAAGTTCAACTCCCAGTGTCAAAAAAAAAGAAAGAAAAGCAGTGTGCTTATGGCTCACGCCTATAATCCTACCTACTCAGGAGGATCACAGTTGGAAGCCAGCCCGGGCAAATAGTTTGTGAGACTGTATCTCAAAAAACCCTTCACAAAAATAGGGCTGGTGGTGTGGCTTAAGGTGTCGGCCCTGAGTTCAAGCCCCAGTACTGAAAAAAAAATATATATGTATAATATCATAAAACATAACATCTGTGAAGGTAGAGGATAAAAGGATGTGTATTGAAAGCTGTTGTAAAAGGAGGGGTGGGAAGTAAAGGAGTAAGGGAGAGTAATGGAAGGAGTTGAATGAACCCAAATAAAGTATACCCACAGCAGGGATACATAGAGAAACCCCTTTGAACATCAACTTAAATATTAATAATGAAAGGCAGGATTGTAAAATAGGTACAGTGTGTGGGGGGGGGTATTAGTGAGAGGGGGAGGGGAGTGAAAGATTAAGATAAGGGTATATGGTTGATGGACTTCATATACTTACAATCAATAGAACTAAGAAACCTCTTGCAATTGCTTTAAGTGGAGCAGGGAGGGGTTGAAGGGGAAAGAGGACGGAGGTGATCTAACCAATGTACATATAAGCCTAATCAGAATTGTCATCATGCTTTTTAAAATAAGCCACACCAATTAATTGATTTTTTTTATTTGTTCTGGTTTTAAAAAATGAGTCCTCTAGTTGAAAGACCCCTCAAGTTCTGAGCAGAAAAAATAAATAAGAAAAGAAATCTCTACCTCATCCTCATTCCATTTCCACCCTCCCTGCCCCCAGTTCCTTCATGTGCTGAGAGGAAGATTTTCTAGCTGGGTGCCCCTTACCTCTCTGGAGCTAGGTTTCCTTATCTCTAAAGTGGGGTTATAAAGTGGTTGTTGAGATTAGAGCAGTCAGAGATGTTCTTGAGGCATAGCCAACACTCCTAAATAACATGTCTTACTCAGATTAAAAAGTATTCAGTGAAAATATTTTCTCACTCCTCATGAATACATACCATCCATTAGATTAGTGATCTAAACACCTGACATTACTGAATGGCAAATGTGTACAAGGCTTTGTGCTAACAAACCACTAGAGAACAGGTGCCTTTATTATCCCCAAGGTCAGGTAACCTGCCCAAGGTCTCTCAGCAAGATGTGGCCTACTAGGGAACCACATCCAGTATGTGCTGACCTTAACTACTAGCTAAGTGACCACTCCCATGTCTTTAGCTGCCATCTAGAAAAAACACATTTTCCTCTGTCACAGTTGTCCAGAACTTAAAGCTTGCTGTATTTTTTAGAGTCCTAATCCACAATAGAAAGCATAGTTCTTAAAATACTGTGAGCAACACCAGTCTTTAATATTTTCTTATGATAATTCTGTAGTCCTTAGCTGAGGATAATAGGCACAATGTATTGAGTGCTTAATGTTTCAGGTGTTGTTCATGTGTTATCTCCTTTAATCCTCACAACAACCTTAGGAGATAGGTAGTGTCATCATCTACATCATATAGACAAGGAAAGGGAGACTCGGAAAGGTTAAGTCACATGCCCAGAGTTACAGAAGGGCTACACTGGATTCAAATGCAGGCAAACTGACTTCAGGCCTCCGATTTTCACTAGTACAGTTCCCCTTCCCCCAACAGAGCAAGGATTTATCACTCATGTTTCTGACTCCAGTATGCATTCTGGTAATCTCTGCACCGTTGTGTTTTAAAGATTTCTTTGATTTCTTTTTTTCACCACGGAATTTTTTTATACTTTTTTTTTTTTTTTATGAGACTAGGGTTTGAACTCAGGGCTTCATGCCACAGGGATTATTTTTAAACTACACCTTTCTCCAGCCTAATGTCTTTCATTTAGTCACAGAAAAACAGGGTGAAAAAAGTGAAAAGGTATTGAGCACAAAGACTTTCATTTACTTCAACTGATATATCAATTGTATCATAGCTCATCCTTCTATGTTGGAGGAAGACAGGCAGCGATGTGCTGAGATGTCTGCACAAGGGAGATGGGAAGAGTTACTTTTTGTAAAAGTGCATTAGATATCTGTCATAAGTATTTATTTAACAAATGAAAAAAGCATGATATTGAAAAAGAGAGCCTATCAAAAAGATGAAAATGGAGATTACTTCAGATGGCAGTAGGAACCAGTTTTCTCTTTCCTCCTATCCTTTGACCTTGATTCCTTTAATAGTGCCTTTATTATTTCTAGAGATGAATCATTAGCTAAAAAAATCATGAATCTTATCCACTAACTGCTCTTGTTTTAGTCAGTCTTTCCTATCATACTCAATTCAGACAAAATTCTTTGTCTTTGGGAAAGTCTTTGATCATACTAATCTTTTAAGCTTGTGTGACGTGCTTTCACGTTCCTTCTCCTCAGCATGCAAGTGCAATGGGCACGCATCACTGTGCAACACCAACTCGGGCAAGTGCTTCTGCACCACCAAAGGCGTCAAGGGGGATGAATGCCACCTGTGAGTACCACACTCTCTACCAGGGCACAAAGCTGCCTGAATTCTGAAAGCCACCCCCTTTCCTATGCCTCCTTGCTGTATGCTCCCAGGGATTCCTTTGTTGATTAGTTTGAAAATGTGCTCTTTCTGTTTTGGTCAGGTCAGCCCCCAAAATTGAAGGGGCATTAGCAGCAATTCTTTAATGGCTCTGTGTGTGTCTGTGTGTGTGTGTGTCTGCATGTGTGTGTGCACGTGTGTGCAAGGGCTCTATAACTGTTCAGTGACACTGACATTTCCTGGCTTGCTACTTTGGGTTAGTTATTTTAACTTTAGCAACTACTCAATTTTATCACATCAGGCGATTACACTCCCTTCCAAAGGGTAGAGTTAGGAGAGCTGGCATTCCAGTGATGGCATTTTGGTCTGATGGTGAAGATGATCCTCTTGCTTTAACCATCTGTCCTTGTTCTGACACTTTTCTTGGTGAAGTATGTTTACTATTTCTAGGGGAGGATTTGATTTGGAGTTTTCATCCATTAGGATGACAGTTCAGCACTTGGGTTCAGACCTGGCTTGGCCTCCATTAAGCCTAGTTTCCCCATCTATTGGTAGGGGGCTAGTGGTAATTTTTTTAGTATCCTAGTGTGTTGGCACAAGAGAGATTTTCCCCCAATTAACATATACTTGTCTTCCTCACTAGAAAACTTCCTGAAATGTATATATTCAGATTTGCCCAAGAAGAGGCTTAAGAAAGAAGTGTTTAGTATGAAAACATTGAGCTTAAACAAGCAGATACATTATTGGTAAACTTTATTTTTCTTAAAGAGCAAAAGTAGGCCAGACATGATGGTACCTGTCTGTAATCACCACTATGTGGGAGGCCAAGATGGGAGGATTGGAGTTTGAGGCCAGCCCGCTAAAATGTTAGCAAGACTTTATCTCAAAAAGACAAGCTGAGCAAGGTGACACATGCCTGTAATCCCAGCTACACATGAAGTGGAGGTAGGAGGACCGTGGTCTGAGGTCAGCCTCCACAAAAGTGTGAAAGCCTATGTAAAAAATAAACAAGAACAAAAAAGGGCTGTGGCTGTGGCTGTGGCTTACTGCCTAGCAAATGCAAGGCCCTGAGTTCAAATCGTGATACAGAAAAAAAAGAACAATAGTAATAATGCCATCAGTACTTGAAACATTTATAGCATTATTTTCAGCAGAGAATTGGTCTGTATACATGTTGTAGTTTATATCAATGTGTATGGTTACTGGTTTCATGTAAAGTAATACATGAAGAAAAGTCTAAACAAAGATTAAATTTAACTTTTTGATTTAGGCTCCTTTAAACAGAAAAATGTGTTAGAGCAAAATTAATTATTCTTGTCCTCTGTTAGGCACACAGGAGACATGAGTTAGTATCCAGTGAAAGATTTTCAAGTCTCCAAGAGATTGTGGCTATAAGCAACTACCAGGCATCTCCTGGATAAAAAGGCATTGTCCCTGCTTATCGTATCTTAGCTTCACCCAATTTCCCCTCCTGTCCTCATGCTTCATAGCTGTTGTGCTTGCCTAAGTGTGAAGTGGGAGACTGGACTATACTGATATTTATAGATGACATCTGTGGGGAGAGTAATAATTCTTTGTTGCTGGGCATCGTGGTACACGCCTGTAATCTCAGCACTTAGGAGGCTGAAGCAGGAGGATTGAGAGTACAAGACCACCTGGGCTACATAGTGAGACCCTTTGTCCAAAAAACCAGTAAAAATTTAAAAAGTAATATTTTTTTTTGGTGGGACTTAGGTTTGAACTCAGAGCTTCATGCTTGCAAAGCAGGCACTCTACTACTTAAGCCTAACTTCCAGTCAATTTTGCCATGGTTATTTTGGAGATGGAGTCTCAAGAACTATTTTCCATGATCCTCCTAACCTCAGCCTCCCAAGTATTACAGGTATGAGCCACCAGCAGCTGACTAAAATATAATAATTCTTTTTAGGTAGAGTTTATTTTTTCCTTTAGATTGATGAATACTAGTTTTTTTGTTTGTGTTTTTAAGTGATTCTTGGTGTTTATTTTTCTCTTTCTTGTATTTAGTGAACAGGATTAGTTGACCCAGGGAGAAGAGGAAAGAGTGAAAAATGAATATTTGAAAGATGTTTCAGCTGCACTTTTAGAAGAATATGTAGTCCACACAAGAATGAAAATGTGTTTTTCGTTATAATAAATAGGGTCTCGAACTGGAGGTGTGGCTCGAGAGGTGGGGCACCTGCTTTGCAAGCGTGAAACCCTGAGTTCAAACCCCAGTCCCACCAAAAATAATAATAGCAATAATAAATAAATAAGTAAATAGGGTCTCAATTTATTACAGTTGGATTTATCTCATGTGCTTTGGCAAATGTTTATCCGTTGTTTTGATGTAACTGGTGGTGGTAACTACTGTAGAGTCAGCAGCACAATTCATGCAACTCCTGTTAGTCCACTTGATCTAATAATGGTGAAAGAGTGAGGAATGATTCAAAACTACTTGTACTTTGTAGAAGAGAATCTGCTTGATTTTAAAGTGAATATAGATTTTATTTTAAGTAGCAGTAGAAAATAATTTTTTTTTTCCTCCTAGGTGTGAGGTAGAAAATCGATACCAGGGAAACCCTCTCAAAGGAACATGCTATTGTAAGTGTTTTTGTGATTCTTATTTCTAGAAGCATAGTAGTTAGTTCCACAAAACTCCGTTGTTTTCTTTATCATGGTTTGAGAATGCTTGAGGAATATGGCAACCCCCCCATAGAAGTGTCCCCTGACTGAGTGGGCTTGCCTAGGAACACTGTTCTAAGCTGTGGTTGTGGTTTATGTTAGTGTGTTATGTTAGTGTCCTATGGAGCAGATAAAGGGAACAATATAGAGACATGTATCTCTGGGTTTCGTTGTTTCTGTTCTCTTGAAGCCTTACTTCATTTGCCATTACCTGGTTGAGGTTATTGTTTTATTTTTCAGGATACAGATCAAAAACAATTCTTAAAATACACATAAAGTTTCATAATTCTCTCTAGAGCTAATTTGTGTTAACCACCTCTTTAGGAACAGATATATAACATAAAATACCAATGATTATCTTGGAGTAAAAGGTGAATCTGGCAAGGTGACCAAATCTTTGTGGGTAAATGCATTTTCTATCTGTATGAGAATCCACATAGTAGTCCAGATTGTAGAACCAGAGGAAAAGGAGTTAATGTTTGGCAATTCCAGTGTAATTATATACCTGCTGTTCTAGGTCGGACAGCATCCCCTCAAAATTCATGTCCACTAGAACTTGTGAATGTGACCCATACTTAGAACTTCTAGTCATATTTATTACTTCTTGATCTTGGGTAGGGAAAAACGTTCTTATATATGATTCTAAAAGTATAAATCATAAAAGAAAAAGTTGATTGAGATATCAAAATTTAAAAAAAATGTAAATACCTTTAAAAAGCCACAGGCTACTGAAAAATATTTGCAAAATATGTATTTGATAAAGAGCATGTATCTAGAATATATAAAGAACTCTTAGAACTGAATAAGAAGGCAGTTATAATTAAAAACAGGCAGAGAGCCGGGCATGGTGGCACACTTACGTGATTCCAGCTACTTGGTAGGCAGACATAGAAGGGATACGGTTCTAGACCAGCCTGGGAAAGTTAGTGTACAACCTCATCTGAAAAAACAAAAGAAAAAGAACCAAGGCATGACTCAACTGGTAAAGCAATTGTCTGGTAGCAAGCATGAGGCCCTGAGTTCAGTCCCCAGTATTGCAAAACAAAGCAAAATAACAGGCAAAGATTTATTTTTTGGGGACTGGGGTTTGAACTCAGGGCTTTGTGCTTGTAAAGCAGGCACTCTGTTGCTCGAGCCACACCTGTTGTCCATTTTGTTCTGTTATTTTAGAGATGAACTGTTTGCCCTGGCTGACCTCAAATTATAATTCTCTCATTCTCAACCTCCTAAGTAGCTAGGATAATAGGTGTGAACCACCAGCTCAGGCAAAGATTTAAATATACATTTCACCAAAGAAGATATATGACAGGCCAATATGCAATTAAAAAAAAAAAACTTGACATCATTAGTCATTTGGGATAGATATATTAAAACCACAGTGAGATACAGTCCCAGAATGACTAGAATCAAAAGCTGGTATTGAGGCATGGCTCAGGTGCAAAGCCCAAGTTCAAACTCCATTATTACTCAAAAAATACTATGGTATACTATAAGACAACTATAATCTCATCTTCTACTTTCAATCTGTTGTAATAAGTCTGGTTAAACACATTAAAAAAAACAAAAACCAAACGGCCTCACCAGACAGGAAAAGGATGGAGTATTTCAATACCCATTTCAAATAATTATGGATAGTATCCTTTGGTACCATACCGAAACTGAAGAACTGATCATTTTTTTGGTTTGTTTGTTTTGTGGTTTTTTTTGGTGGTACTAGGATTTGAACTCAAGGCCTCAAGTTTGCTAGGCAGGCACTTTATCACTTGAACCATGGCCTAGCCCCTGATCATTTCTTAAAGGTTGAAATATGAAAGTGGAAAATTGGACAGTGAAATTTTTGTAATATTGCACATTAAAATCTGTTTATCATGGAGTGGGGTGAGAGAAGCCAACACCAAGCTTTTGCAAAGATGTTGAGAAACTGGAACCTTCATGCATTGCTTATGGGAATATAAAATGGTACAGCCACTTTGGAAAACCATTTAGCAGTTTTTGAACAGTTAAAAATAAACTTATCGATAACTCCTCAATTTTCCCTGCTCCCAGCCCCTTGCAACTACCCACCCTACTTTCTGTTTTTGTGAGTTTTACTACTCTGGGTATCTCATCTAAATGGAATCATTTAACATTTGTTTTTTGCAACCAGTTTATTACACTTTATGTAATGTCCTCAAGGTTCACCAGTATTGTAGTATATGTCAGAATTTCTTTCTACAACTGAATAATATTTCATTTTGTATATCATGTTTTGCTTATCTTTTCACCAGTCAGTAGGCACTTGGATTGCTTCTACCTTTTGGCTATTGTGAATAATGCTGTTGGGTATAAATATCCATTTCAGACCTTGCTTTCAGTTCTTTTGGGTATATGCCCAGAAGTATAATTGCTAAGTCGTATGGTAGTTCTGTGTTTCATTTCTTTGAGACATTGCCATACTGTTTTCTGTAGCAGCGGCACCGGCACCATTTTACATTTCCATCAGCAATCCACAGGCATTCCTGTTTTTCTGCGTCCTCATCAATACTTCCTATCTTCTGATTCTTCTGATAGTAGCCATCCTAATGGGAATGATGTGGTTTCTCGATGTAATTTGGATATGCATTTCTCAAATGGCTATTGTTATTGAGTATCTTTTCATGTGTTTATTGGCCATTTGATATACTTATTTGGATAAATGTCTGTTCAAGTCCTTTGCCTTTTTTGGGGGGGGGAACGTGGGGTCAATATACTAGGTTTGAATTCGGGGTCTCATCTTGCTAGGCAGGCACTATACCACTTGAGCCATGTCCCCAACCCTTTGCCCATTTTGTAATCAGGTTTTTTATTATTATTGAGTTTACAGTACATTTTAAATTGTACCAATTTGGGGCAGTAAGCTCTCTTTCAAGCTGTGTCACATTGGCCTATGAATGTTTTCTTCCCTTCTGTTTTTTTTTTTTTTTTTTTTTTTTTTTTGTGGTGGTACTAGGGTTTGAACTCAGGGCCTCACACTTGCCAGGCAGGTGCTCTACCACTTGAGCTACTCTGCCAGCACTTTTTTGCCTTTGGTATTGTTGAGATAGGGTCTCTCCAAGTGTTTGCCCAGGCTGGGTTTAAACTGTGAGCCTTCTGATCTCTGCCTCCTGGGCAGCTAATATTATAGGCGTGAGCCACCGGCACCTGCCATATCTTTGTATTCTTAAGCAAAATTTAGTATGTATAAATATTCAGTTAATATTTATAGAACAGGGTCATGACATAAGGAGGGTTCAGTGAGTAATTTAACTAAAGGGACTGGTTTCCTTTGAAAAACCTAGGTATTGGTGAGTCATAGTCCTTTCCTATTTAATTTATGAGAAAAGCAATCTGAACCTCCAGAGACCTGTTGTATTTGGGGGTTTTAATTTTATTTTTGAATTAGCATAATCATTAATAATATGAGGGGATTTCATTGTGGTGGTTCCATACATGTGTACAGTATACCTTTTATTTTGTTTTGTACCAGTTTTTAATATGCATTTCTTTCTTTCCATAGATACTCTTCTTATTGACTATCAGTTCACTTTTAGCCTGTCCCAGGAAGATGACCGCTATTACACAGCCATCAATTTTGTGGCTACTCCCGATGAAGTAAGATTTTTAAAACTAGTCTTATTTTGTTTTTAGTTTATGTGGCTCATTTTCTTGGTCATCATGGATAGAAGTACTATGTTAGCAGTAGTCTCAGGATGAAGTGCAGGATTATCTTTAAAGGTGCAGAAAGAAATATTAGGGTCTACATTCTATCTCCTGTCCATTCAAAGGCAAGAACAGTGTTAAAAGATTTACTAGCCAGGCACGAGTGGTTCACGCCTGCAATCCTAGCAACTCAGGAGGCAGGGATCAGGAGGATCGCTGTTCAAAGCCAGCCTGGGAAAATAGTTCTCAAGACCCTATCTTGAAAAAACTCATCACAAAAATAGGGCTGGTGGAGTGGCTCAAGGTGAAGGCCTGAGTTTAAACCCTAGTACCACAAAAAAAAAAAAAAAAAAATTTACTAAGTTCTGATTCACAGACTGACATTAGCTCCACATACACTTTGCTTGCCTGTTAGCACATCAGAACCTCATACAGAGATCACAAAGGGAGTTCCATCAACAGTGCCCAAGAGGACAAATGGCAGAGCCAAGGTTTATCCTCCCAAAGTAGATAGACGCTTAAAAATTACCCACAATGAAATTGCTGAATGAGATTAACTCCAGTAATACAAACACAAGAGAACAGCAAGGAAGGTAGTAGAGGTGACACTTGTGCTCCTAGAAGGAATTCTTAGCTTCATAAGGGGGCAAAACAGTAAAGGTTTAGTCGGGTTCAACAAGAAGTCGGCCAGAAATCATTTTAATGGTTAAAATAACTATTAGAAATGTAGATTTATATCTACTGTCATTAATGATGAAGCCCAACCTGCTGGAAGGTATTACCAAGTGGTAGAAAAGAGCCAACACATCATGACATTTAAAAGCAAAGCATCCAGAGTATAAAGATACACCTTTATAATTCCTTTTCTTTTCTTTTTTGTGGTACTGGGGTTTGAACTCAGGGCTTACACCTTGAGCCACTCCACCAGCCCTTTATTTTGTGATGGTTTTTTTCTAGATAGGGTCTCTTGAACTATTTTGCCTGGGCTGGCTTCCAACAGAGATCCTCCTGATCTCTGCCTTCTGAGCAGCTAGGATTACAGGTGTGAGCCACCAGCACCCGGCTACAATTTCTTTTCTTGATTTTTTTCTTAGTGCTGGGGATGAAACTCAAGGCCCTGCTCATGGTAAGCATTAGTACCACAGTTGAACTCTCCTCCCAGCTAATTTCCTTAATGAAATATAAAATCATTCAGTCCCCTTCCAGTACTTAAGAATATTTTACTAAACTTGATGGTAAGGTATTTAGAAACCTCCTTAGAGATTTCTCACTTCTTATCAACACGCAAGGCCATTTTACCATCACAAAATTCATCACAATGAACATGACAAATAATATATGAAAAACAATCTGACCATAAGCCAGTGTGTATTCTTTTGTTAACAAATGTTATCAAAAAACATTACTAAATTTAAAAAAAGTAGTAGAACAAAGTCCATAGTGTTGTGTGTTTACAACTTAAGTGAAAAGTAAGATTTGTTTTTAAAATTCCCTTTCAATGATAAAATTAAGAAGAGATGAACTAACTATACTTACCTGGCAGGGGAGATACCATGATCACAAAAGTGGTTTTCCCAGGGCGAGGCTTACCCATTGCACTCCAGATGTGCTGACCCTTGCGATTTCCCCAAATGTGGAAAACTTGACTGCATAATTTGTGGTAGGGGGGGACTGTGTTTGTGCTTTCCCCTGTAAAAATAAAAAAATTTAGAAAAGAAAAGATGAACTAGAGAGGACATATTCTTAAGAGTGAGTGGTTTTTAGGTTAAAAAAAATATTTTTGTGTATATTGTTTGAATGGCTGTGTTGACTGGAATTTTTTTAAAAAGATGTATGATGAGCTGGGTGCCGGTGGTCACGCCTGTAATCCTAGCTACTCAGGAGGTAGAGATCAGGAGGATTGCAGTTCAAAGCCAGCCCTCACAAATAGTTCAAAAGACCCTATCTCAAAAAATCCCTTCACAAAAAGGCTGGTGGAGTGGCTCAGCATGTAGTTCAAGCCCCAGTACTACAAAAAAAAAAAAAAAGATTTTATGGTGAGTTTATAGCAAAAGTCCCACAGGTAAAATTCACTACTGCTTTATTAATAAGGAAGTTGTTGAAGTACTCAGTCTATTAAGAGGTAATGGCTGTTAATTTTATTTAAGTAAAAATAGTAGAGTCTTTGTAATACTTGTTAACAAGATTGTGGGTGACCGTGACAATCTTTGGACCTCTCTGCATTTCCCTATTTATAACAGGATATCTAGTAGAATTATCCAAATGTGTGTGCCCTATCTTTTACATGGGAAGAAGTAATTGTCAGTTGTGTGCTGCCAGCATGTTTGTTTGTTAAATATAAATCTTATCCTTGCAAGAGAAGGAGAGGCTTTCTCAATGAATGAGAAGATCACTGCTTTGTGAGAGAAGCCTCAGATTTGGAGATCACATTTTGAAAATGGCTATTTGCAAATGTTTCCATTGTTGTGGTTTTATGCTGTAATTATCAAAACAATGCTATTGAAAATCTAGTTTTTCAAACCTATTTCAAGATGTTTTAATATGAAGAATTTCAGCATGATTTGATCCATTCAAAATATTTAAGAATACAACATCTAATTAGTTTATTAGAGTATTTATTTGACCACAAGAAAGAGATTTACTGATCAAATTTCAGTGAAAACTAAAAATCAGTGTTAGAATTTAACTAGCACACCCAACAGTGTCTTCTCCCATCTGGCTCATTAGATTTCTTAGAAAAAAATATTTTAGTCATTAAAGCCAAGAATCAAAATTAATTAGACTGGGTCTTTGAATTACGGTATTTCTAAAGGGGGAAACAAGGTTCTCAACGTACTTCTCTTGAAATAATATTTTAGTGATAGAAAAATGTTTTCAAATTTTGTATATTTCAGTTTTATGTTTTTAAAAAATTATTTCCAGTTTAGGAGAAATTTTATAATCTAATGTATGAATCTAGAAGTATGTAGGTTTAAATTATAAATAGAAATTGGGACACTAAGCCAGGAGTGCTGGTACATTGCCTATAATCCCAGCACTTGAAAAACTAAGGTAGGAAGATTTTGAGTTGGAGGCCAGCCTGGGCTATATAACAAGACCCTGCCAAAAAGGGAGGGAGGGAGGGTTGGCAGGAAGGACATTGGAGCACGGGATAAGGTATTTTCCTAGTAAGTGTGAACCCTGATGTTTGTGTGCTGATGAGGGTCATGTTAAAAGGTACTTTTTCATAGTTAGGCATTGGATAAAGCATTGAATTCTATATTCTTTTATGGGAAGGAAATTTCTTGTGGGGTGTATTGCTTGGGTTGAGGAAAATAGGTTAGGAATTTTGTTAACTCTTCTATAAACATGAGTTTCTCTTGAGACATTCTAAAATATCTGTAGTTTTAAAAGTTGAGAGTGGTAAAAATCTAATTATTGTTTATTTTTTAAAATCTGGACACTTTTATAATTAATGTTCTAATTATTTGCAACCGCCATCAGCAAAACAGGGATTTGGACATGTTCATCAATGCCTCCAAAAACTTCAACCTCAACATCACCTGGGCTGCCAGCTTCTCAGGTAAAGATACACCTAGAGACACAGCAAGTGGAGATGATAGACGGAGGGATGTAATATAGGAATTAGGAAGGGGGGTTAAAACCCAACCTTCGACCTTTATCACTTAGTTCTGAGACCTTGAACAAGTGTCTTAAAACCCCTCTGTAGACTTCAGGACTATTCATCTATAAAGCCGTATAACAATTCTTACCTCCTAGAATTGAATAGATTAAATGAGGTTATAACTGACAGAGCCTAGTGTGGTTGCCCCCCCTACCCTACTATTCCACTCTCACCTTTCCTGAGGCCACTGCTCTGGCTCTGCCATCATCATCTATATCCATGCTTCAGAGGTAAAAAAATTCCAGATCCAGAGTTTCAAGAACTGAAAACATTTTAAGTAAAATGAGATGTTGGCAGATACAGAGAACTTTGGGAATTAGACCAGGCTCTAAAAGCACAGCATTTGCTTTTAAAGATCTGATGACTCTGATATAGTATTTATGCTAGATAATCACTACATAACTTGGTAACTCAGCAGATAGACCTGGGTTTGAATTTTCTGCAGTGTGCTATTGGGCAAGTTACCCAAGCTTTTCTGAGCCAGTTTCCTCATGTATAAAATGGGATAGTAATGTAGTGTTATTAAGGTTAAATGAAATCATGAAGGAAGTACTTAGTGTGGTGCTTGAAGCATATTAATCCTCACTAAATGATTGCTATGTTTTCATTGTCATTACTGCTGTTAACAATACATTCGTTTGGTCAAAACATAAACCAACTAGACTGGTATAAAATAAGAATATAGTCAGGCTCTGATGGCTCACGCCTGTAATCCTAGCTACTTGGGGGCAGAGATCAGGAGGCTTGAGGTTCAAAGTGAGCCCAGGCAAATAGTTCGTGAGACCCTATCTCAAAAAAACCCATCACAAAAAAGGGCAGGTGGAGTGGCTTAAGGTGTAGGCCCTGAGTTCAAACCCCAGTACTGCAAAAAAAACAAAACAAAACAAATATAACTTTTGCATGCCACTTTGTATTAGTTGAAAGGTGCTGGTATAATACCAACACCTATAATCCTAAACTATTTGGGAGACTGAGACTGTTCTCCCAATCGAGGTTTGAGACCATGCCAGGCAAATAGTTCATGAGATCCCCATCTCCAGAATAACGGCGACAAAATGGACTAGAGGTGTGGTTTAAGTGGCAGAGTGCCTGCAAGTATGAAGGCCTGAGTTCAAACCCCAGTCTCATCACAACAAGAAAGAGGTTATATAGAATTTCGAAAAAGTTCAGAAACTTGCATTGAGGACAAACTTTTAAGAAAAAGTCTATTAATTATCAGATTATTTGGAGGAAAAACAGCATTTTAGAACATGGGAAGGTTTGCAATGGCTGTCTAAATGAAGATGTGACAGTCTGGATGGTAGTCCTAGGGCTTAACTCAGATATGGAAAAAGGCCATTTTGTGAGTCTTTGTAGACACTTAAGTTCCTGACTGGGGTAGAATATGGAATGTGGAAGAGCCATCTGGGAATAGATGGAGTTATACTAGACTGGGGGGATTTAAATACACTGGTAGCTAGTAGGAGTAGGGAGAACTAAAGTGACCCCTGGAGCCTCTTCCTCTCTGTTGATACTCGAGGCAATGGCTAGATTAGGAAGTGAGGGGTGAATCGATGTCCCTGGTATTCACACCAATGTGAAGAGGAAATACAAATGAAGTGAAGAGGAAATGCAAATAAAGTGCAGAGGGAATGCTGGTTCATGTTAATAGGACTCTGCTCATACCTACAGTTTCATGGCCGTGTGTTGCCAGTTTCCGGGTGTGTGTTGGAGTGGGGGGTGTTACAGGGGATCCTGGTAGAACCATTCTGGATTGTGTATCAGCCTGCCTAGCTTCAAATCCCAACTCCACTCCTTGCTGGTTGTGTGACCTGAAACAAGCTACTTAATTTTTTGGAACTTCAATTTCCTAATCTATAAATGAGAATAGTAGGTGTTGTTAGAATTAAAGAAGATTGAACTTTTAAACACCATTCCTCGGATATTGTAAACGTTAAGTAAATTATTTATTTTTGGTGGTACTGGGGTTTGAACTTAGGGCCTTATGCTTGCAAAGCAGGTACTCTACCACTTGTGTGCTGTTTTGTGATGGTTATTTTCAAGATACAGTCTCTTGAACTGTTTGCCTGGGGCTGGCAACCCTCCTGCTCTCTGACTCCTGCTCTCTGCCTACTAGTAGCTAGGATTACAAGAGTGAGCCACTGGCACCCAGCTTTTATCTTTATTATTAAGGATAATAGGCAGATTCTGTTCCAAAGAAAAGGTCTTTTACTTTCATTCTTCCTTCCTAATAGCTGGAACCCAGGCTGGAGAAGAGATGCCTGTTGCTTCAAAAACCAACATTAAGGAGTACAAAGATAGCTTTTCTAATGAGAAGTTTGATTTTCGCAACCATCCAAATATCACTTTCTTTGTTTATGTCAGTAATTTCACCTGGCCCATCAAAATTCAGGTAAGAAATGCTTTTTGGCTTCATACATACAAAGATAGTAAAGTCTCTTTTTAGGGAGAACTAAATTCACTAATTTGGAACTTGTGATAAATGCAATATGTGATGTTGCTTTGCTTCTGTAAGATTTATGGCGAGGGAGTACTGAGCACATAATACTACAAAGATTGTAGTGGGGGTGCCATGTTTCATGTGAAAGGACATTTTTAACTAGTTTGAAAGTAAGTTGGATATAGCAAATTTGGTGCTTCTATGTATATTCATTTCTTCATTGAGCACTTGCCATGTAAAAGCCTATAGAACTACACAAAGAGCTTCAGTTATGGAATGAATAAGGTGAGTATAAACGAAACAAACACATAACTAGTGAAAGCCAAATGGAAAGAGATAAAAGACACTAAAACTTTTACCAGAGTTTAAAGCAGAATAGACAGTACCAACAGTAGACTGTATGAGGTAGTCATAAGGGTCAGTGTTTGCCTGCTATGGACTCTCATTGTCAACCTGCTCTCTTCTGCTGTTCCCAGGAGATGAGGGTGCACCCTCCCATCCAAGACCCATGGCCCCATTTCAGCTTTTTTAATAATCATTGCTCCAAGCCCTTGCTCCATACCTCTTTCATTATGGGTGGATGTGAAGGTCAAGGATGTGTAGAATTTAGCCTGGCGCCAGTGGCTTACGCCTGTAATCCTAGCTACTCAGGGGGCAGAGACCAGGAGGATAGTGGTTTGAAGCCAGCCCAGGCAAATAGTTAATGAGACTCTATCTGAGGAAAAAAAAAACACATCACAAAAAGGGCTGGTAGAGTGGCTCAAGGTGTAGGTCCTGAGTTCAAACCCTAGTACCACAAAAAATATAAATAAATAAAATTCATAGGAAAAGGCAAAAGTTCTAGAGTTGCTTCCATTTTTAAAAAGAGGTATAATGGAGAAATCACTGTACCCAACATTAGGGCTTATACTGTATACTGTTTAGGTAAATAATCAAGCCATTGTGGTTACTGGTGGAGCATTAGACACCCAAGTCAATGGGTGGACTGATGTTCAGAATACAGAAAAAGAACCACATAAAGATTACTGGCTGATTTTTTCGGGGTGGGGGAGGGGGTTCAGTACTAGGGTTGGAATTTAGGGCCTCACACTTGCTAGGCAGGCCATGCCCCCTGCCCTTTTTTTGCTTTATTTTGTTTTTGCCCACGGTTGGCCTGAGACCACAATTCTTCCACTTAAGCTTGAATCATAGGTGCATGCCTCCCTGCCTAGTTTATTTGTTGAGATGGGGCACTTCCTAACTTTTTGTCTCTGCCTTCCAAGTAGCTGAGATTACAGTGTAAGCCATTACGCCCAGCCTTTCCAGTTTATTTTTGACAAGAGAATAAGGGCAATCCAGTAGAGAAAAGATACCCTTTCCAACAAATAGATCAGACATTTAACCTACCGTAGGCAAATAAATGAACTTTGACCTAAACCTCCCATCTTATGTGAAGTTAATGCAATGCAGATAGACCACAGATCTAATGTAAGACATGAAACTATAAAACTTTTAGAAAACAATAAGAAAGTACCTTTGCCTCACAGGGCTAGGCAAAAGGTGTTTAGACTTTACACTAAAAACATGATCCATGGAAGGAAAAATTGATAATGGGACCACAACAAAACCAAAAGATTTTGCTTTATGGAAAACCCTGTTAAGAGTGTAAAAAGACAAGTATTTTTAAAAAAATCATGTGTCTAACAAAGCACTGTGGCTATAGTATAAAAATTCTGGAAACTCACCAGTTAAGAAACAAACATCCAAATAGAAAATGGACAAACTGATATAAGGAGACATTTCACCAGAGTATATACATAGGCAAGTAACCATGTAAAAGATGTTTAGTTTCAATAACATAAGAAAAATGCAGATTAAAACTACAATGAGATTTCACTATACACCTACCAAAATGGCTAAAATTAAAAATAGTGATAACACTGAAAGCTGGAGAGGATGGGGAGAAATTGGATTATGCATACGTTGCTCATCATAAAATGATCTAGCCACCCTGAAAATGGTTTGGCATTTTCTTACAAAACTAAATCTGTTTTGTAACAGATATAATCTGTTATATATAACATATATAACATATATATATTATATATATATGTAACATATATAATCTACTGATTGCATTTCTTAGCATTTATCTCAGAGAAATGAAAACCAAAGGCCACACAAATTCCTTTTTTTAAACCACTGTTTATAGCACATACAGAGCATTATTTAGCAGTTTTATTCATAATAATAGCTAAAAATTATAGACAGCCTAAATGTTCCTCAATGGGTGAATGGTGAGATAAACTTTGGTACATACACTGTATGGAGTAATATGCAGCAATAAAAAGAAATTAACTGGGAGGCGTGATGGTGCTTGCCTATAATCCCAGCACTTGGGAGGCAAGAGGACTGTGAGTTCAAGGCTAGCCTGGGCTACATAGCAAGACCCTGTCTCAGAAAACAAGGGGGAACTGGGGGAGTGACTCAAGTGGTAGAGTGCCTGCCTAGCAAGTGTGAAGCCCTCAGTTCAGACCGCAGCACCACCAAAAAGGTAAAAAGAAATAAGTAAAGAATAAACTGTTGATTTACATAACAGTTTTGATAAATTCTGAGGAAATATTGCTGAAAAAAATTAGAAATATTGGAATCATACTGCATGATTCTATTTCTGTAACATTTGACAATAAAAATTTAAGATATATACATGTGCGTACACACATATATACTGAGTATATATATATATATTAAAACTTCAAATTTCTCTGACAAGTTGGGTATGGTGGTTCATATCTATAATCCCAGCTATTAGGGATTATAGTCTGAGGCCAGCCCTGGCAGAAATGTAAGACCCTATCTGAAAAATAAACTAAAGCAAAAAGGGCTGGAGGCGTGGCTCAAGTATAGAGGGCCTGTCTAGCAAGCGTGAGGCCCTGAGTTGTTTTAATGTAGAGTACTTGATTTGGGCTATAGTAAATAAAATTTATTGACTTGTTTTAAGTTGAGATTGTTTTCATATTGACCTCACGTTATGAATTCAGTTGAGTACCAAGCTTTGTTGCTCATGGCTGGAAAATGATTAGTATTTTCAGATTCTTAGTGAGAATCTTGACATAGGCTGCTAATGTTTTCCCCAGTTGAAAAAAGGGCTGTGTGCACATAAGCAGGCTTTTGTGTGGAGATAGCCGTGCTGTTGCCAATGACGAGTTCTAGTTTTTTCCTCCCTCTGTTGCTCCACCCTCTGAAAGTCACTGACATGATTTTAGAGCTGTCCTTCTAGAGGGAGCTCTTCCCCACTCTTTAAAAAGTAATAATTTTAAGTTTAAGAACTAAAGAGATGTTGATCTCCCCCTGACTTCTTAGTGCTCCTTACCTGGTTTGGGTCACACAAATGGGGAGCTCTTGAGAAAATAAACGATGGTGTGCTCACTATGCTCACTATTGAGTTTGTCAAGATTTCCTTGAAAAGGCAGGTAAGTCTTCTTGAAAATGTCTTATTACTCTCAGGAACAAGTGACTGCAGTATTCACAGACAGTTTGACTAGGCCTATGTCTTTGCCTGAGAGCCTGGTCTACACTGGTTCTCTGCACTTGGGATGGTATCTGGCTGTGCACCATGTGGAGGCTGAGCGGACGTCTTTCTGGGTTGATACACTGAATTTTTAACAAGGGGGACTCTCTACTGCTCTATTTCCCGTGAGCTGTAGCTTTTCTAGGTGTAGTGTAGCCCTCAAATACATACACAAAAGTACACTTAGCAACTGTACTAGTTCAGTAAAACTGTAGAGGTGTATTAAAGGAAGAGACTAGTGCAATGTAAGCCATTCAGTTAAATTTTGAGTATGACTTTTAATGCAGGCAAAGCTTTTTTGCCTTTGAGTCTCATTTTTTTTTTTAAAGCAAAGTGAGGAAATCTAATTCTTTACTAGGAAATTCATGTAAACATTGGTGCTTTAAAAATGGTAATGCTAAACTCTAGTTCCTTCACTCTGAACTGATCCCAGGGTTCTTTTCCATAATTAGGAACAGATCAAAACCTATAACTGCTGAGGGAATTTGAAACTAACTATAAAAATCTTTGTAGATGCAGTTTAAAAAAAAAAAACCAGACTAAAGAGGCCTGTGTGTAGAAGAGTGATGGGTGTGTTGGGGCCAGGTACATCTGTTTTCTGGCCAGTTGTTCCTGTGGGTGAGGGCCCTTCCTTCAGCTCTGGCTTTCTGAAAGCTGTCCTAGTTGTTCCCCCCAGGAAGCAGGGGAGAAGTTGGCTTCCTCTGTGCCCACAGTTTGGGAGGGTAGGTGTTCAAGATAGAGACTGGACAGGCAGACATTATGTGTGGGGTGGAAGGGTGGGTGGTGGAACTGGGTTCTGGCTTGTTACTGACTCTATAACAGAGGTTGTTATTGTAACGTGGAACTAATATTAAAGCCCATTCCATGCTGGGTGTTTCGTGTAAGAGGCCAGTGTTCACAAGGGAAAGCAACACAGAATTTGTTTTGAGAACTGAGCACTCTGTTGGATTTTCGAGTGATGTTTACAGGTTGGTAACAGGACTGCTGAACTGAGCAAGAAATGTGTGAAACTTTTGTTCATTTGGATATACTTTTTTATTTTATTTTATTTTATTTTTTAATTTTTATTTTATTCATATGTGCATACAATGTTTAGGTCATTCCTCCTCCCTTCCCCCACTCCCTCTGGATATACTTTTTTAAATAACAGCTTTATTGAGATGTAATTTATATAACATACAACTCACCATTTTAAGTATACAGTTTAGTCATTCATAATCAGTAAATTTTAGAACATTTTTATCATTCCAAAAGAAGCCCATTAGCACACACTCCCCATTTCTCCCTTCCCTAACAACTGCCATTCTACTTTTTATCTGTGGCTTTTACCTATTCTGGACATTTCATATAAATTAAATCACAAACATGTCCTTTGTGACTGGTTTCTTTCATTTAGCATAATGTTTACAAGGTTCATTTTCAAAGTTCATGTTTAATATGTTTCAGTACTTCATTCCTTGTTAAAGCTGAATAGTATTCCATTGAATATGTTAATATATCACATTTTGCTCATCCATTTATCTCTTGATGGGTATTTGAGTTGTTTTCAATTTTTGCCTATTGTGAATAATGTCAGATATCCATTTATTTGTTTTATTTATTTGTTTATTTGTGGTGCTGGGGCTTGAACCCAGGGCTTCTTGCTTGCTATGCAAGCACTCTACCACTGAGCTATAACCCAGCTCCAATATATACACTAATGTTTATATTTATTGTATAACAACATGTGTATGTGTGTGTATCCTGTCTATACCTCATAATGTTAGATATTTATATCTTAAGAGTTTTAAGAATTATAAAACCGTAATACATTTAAAGCTAAACTGTACTTAAAGTATAATTCTTTCTTTGTTTCAAAGTATATTTGTTTTTGTTCTGCCTTATTGTTTTCATCAAGAAAAAGTTATTACCCATCTTGAAAGTTTCCTTTCCTGCTTTTCACCTGTGTTTGGCTGTTTCTTCTCAGCCATTTTTCTTCTTCTTCTTTTTTTTTTTTTTGAGACGGGGTTTCACTGAGTCGCCCAGTCTGGTCTTGAACTTGTGATCCTCCTACCTCACTCTTCCTAGGGTGGGGATTGAAGGCCTGTACCACTATGCCCGGCTCTTCATAGTTCTTTGATGCCATTGCCCTCTTTGCTGAAGAGGTTTTGTCTTCAGCAAAACCTCTTTCCTATGATCTCCACAGCCAGAAACCCACCATGCTTTCTTAAAACTCACTCACCCAACAGTCTTTCTGGCCTGAAGCACCACCACGAGTGGAAAGTAGAAGCCTTTCAGTGCTAGGTGTTGGAGGTGTGCCCACATGTTCCTCGATGCTGTGAGAGGGAAGGGGTGCCCATGCCCCCTAAGTTTAAGTGAGGAGCAGCCACATCAGAACTGAATCTTAGGACCATGAGGCAGGGGAGTGGAAGTGTTGGCACTGGGGAGAGAAAATGACCAGATGCTTTCAGAAGCTGACAATGCCGATGCTGCTTGTGAGCAAGATGCTGAGAGCCGGCAGAGCTGTTGTGGAGAGTCTGAGGTTTGGCTAAGGGATGTGAGCTAGGGTCTAAAAACCACTGGGTATCACTGAATGTCTTAAGCCAAGATGTGTCCACAGATCCATGTTGTAGAAAGACCCTTGGCAACAGTTGGGAGTATGGATCAGAGGGACCCAGGCCTGCATCAGGAAGTTCAAGAGAGATTCTTGGATAAAAGCCAGCAGAGGGGTCCACCTGATGAACCTCAGGCACTGCCCATAGCAGCTCATCTGCACCATGTCATGTACTTGTCTGTTCTTCACTGTATGAAGACTTTCTTACAACAAAAGAGTATAGTTTAAATTTCAGTGTCTTCCATGTCATGGCATGCAGTTAATCAGTTGTAAATGTGTGAGGGATACATAGTTGTTGATACAAGAGCTTTAGGACAAATATCAGAACTTTTTTGCACCATCTGTAACTTTTATAAAGGTGCCAACAGCTTTTTTTCTGATGGTGTCAGAACAACTGCTGACTAGTGCTAAGGGCTCCTGAGGATAAAAACCAAGAATTTGACATTCCAGGCTGTAGTGTAGGGCTAGAGGGTTGAATTGTTCTAGGTTGGAATTTTTGTCCCAAAAAGTAGGAGGTAGGAGAAGAGGGAGAAATGAGGACACAAACATCATCCTAATTTACAAAGAGGGTAGTTAAGAGCTGGTCGTGAGGCTCTAGTGGTAGAGCCATCTGCCTAGCATGTGTGAGGCCCTGATTTCAAACCTCAGTAGTACCATCTCTCCCACCCCTCCAAAAAAAAGTGTTCACAAAGAGGATGGTTAAGAGATACTCTCTATATTGGAATAGTTACTAATGAAATGATAAGATTTATTTCATACGGTTGTAGCGAAAATAGATGGAATGCAAGAAACAAGATTGGCCATGAGCTGATAACTATTAAAGTTCCATGATGAACACATGAGGCTCATTATGCTATTTTCT
This sequence comes from Castor canadensis, assembly GCF_047511655.1. Classification (NCBI taxonomy): domain Eukaryota; kingdom Metazoa; phylum Chordata; class Mammalia; order Rodentia; family Castoridae; genus Castor; species Castor canadensis. Next base: position 152,758,596 of record NC_133390.1, on the reverse strand, counting down.
CTACTTTTTTAAAGGTTTAAAATTACCCACAGTGAAAAAGATAATACAGGTAATAGAACAAGAAATAAAGGTCTGAATATATTATTTAGCCTCCTAAAGATAGCAGCAGGAGTATGCCTCTGATGGGCCTGTAGCTGAGGCCTACTACCTTCCAAAACTGACTTTCTTTTCTCCTTACAGGAAGCACACACTTTGTGCTGGGGTTTTACAGTTACTGATCACTGGTGGGAAGATGAGGGGCAAAGCCTTTCTTCCTCATCCTGTCCACCTAACCTGGTGAGAGTGGCAAGGGTAGCTTCCCAAGGATCATACAGACTGCACCCCCAAGTAGCATTAAGTGAGCCGAGGACTCCTGGAGGGCATGAGGCCTGGGAGGCTGCTCCTCCTGGGCCATGGCTGCATTGTCTTGTGCTCCTGCAGCTGTTTGCGGGTAACAGACACATCCTCTCCCTACGTTCAAGGGTTTTATGTCCATGTCCTAGCTTGTTGGCATTTTATGCCTGCATCTCCCTCCGAATAACCATACAGAAGCTAACAGAGACTAAGTAGTGATACAACTTAGTAGAGGGGTGGGAGGACTTTTGACCTGAATCACCTTCCATTACAGTAGGAAAGTCAAGAACTAACAAGAGGAGAGGAGGGGCAGGTCCACTGCTTTTCATGATTAGCTTTTTGGTACTTAGTGATATTTCAACCAAGTATACATAGCTCTCTGGTGATTTTTAAATTACTAGTAAATGTCATAAAATGGAATGAGAATTCTAGAGAGTGGTGCAAAGAAATGGCTAGAAGGAAGGCAGGGAGAGCAGGGTTGAGGTGGGAGGTTGGAAGTAGACAGATGGTGAATGTTAGCTTGATGGTAGGAGTGAGCAGCCAGTGGCATTAACTGACCTTGAGGTTCTGACCAGAGCCTCAGGTATACAGTTCCTGTGCCAGCACAAACCAGCATTAGGTGGGGGGTGGGGTGAGGGTGAGGAAAGGGTCTTTCTACAACATGATAGCTCTCGACCCAGGTTAGAAAATATTCAGCTCGTTCCCCCAGAATCTTCCACCCCTGGCAAAGCTGAGACCTGAGTGGAAAAGTTGTTTTCAAACAGGCGTAAGCTCCTATGGAAGGATTCAGTTCCTCTCTTGACTTCTAGCTTTACAGTGTTCAGAACTCTGTTGTAAGATTGGCATGGTTGGACCAGGAGCCTGATGGGAACCATAGCCACTTAGGCTTCTTCTGTACCTGATGTGAGGGATGGACACTCCTGAGGACTCTACTGGGGAGCAGTTGGGAGCAAGTATGCCCTGGTCCAGGTGGGCCCCAGGGGCCATGGCATTACCTTGCAGTGAGCCTACTGGGTGCACTCATACCCAGAGTTTTCTCAGCTTCACAGGCACCACCCTGAAGCTAGAAGGCTTCACCTTGTAAGGTGCCTGGTAGAGTGGCTTAAGGTGAAGGCCCTAAGTCCAAGCCCCAGTATGGAAAAAAAACGGGGGGACGGGAGGAGAAGGAAGAAAGGGAAAGGAAGGAGGGAAGGAGTAAAAGAAAAGGGAAGGAAAGGAAGGAGAGAGGGAGAAAGAAGAAGGGAGGGAGGAAGGGAAGGAGAAAGGAAAGGAGGAGGGAGAGAGGTAAGGAGGTGAGGGGAAAAAGAGGAAGGAGGGAGGGAAAGGAAGAGAGGAAGGAAGGAAAAGAAAAGGAAAGGGAAGGAGGGAGAAAGAAAGGAAAGAGACAGGAAAGAGGAAGGAGGGAAGAAAAGAAAGAGGAAGGGAGGGAAAGGAAAGAAAAAGAAGCGGAAAGAGAAGGAAGGAAAGGAGGGAGAAAAAGAAGAGAGGAAAGAGGAAGAGAAAGGAAGGGAAGGAGGGAAGAAAAGGGGAAAGAAGGAGGAAAAGAAAAGGAGAAATGAAAGGAAGGAAGGGAAAGGGAGGAAGAGGAAGGAGTGAGGAAAAGGAGAGAGGAAAGAAAGAGGAAGAAAGGAAGGGAAGGAAGGAGAGAGATGGAGAAAGAAAAGGGGAAGAAGAGAAGTGGGAATGAAAGAAAAAGGAAGGAAAGGAGGGAAAAGGAAGGAAGGAGGGAGGGAGGGGAAGAAAAAAGGAAGGAAAGGAAGGAGGGAGAGAGAAAAAGAGGGAAGGGAAAGACAGGAAGGGGAGGGGAAGGAGGGAGTGAAAGAGGAAAGAAGGAAAGGATAGAGGAAGGAAGGGAGGAAGGGACAGGGAAGGGAGGGGAAGGAGGAGAATGATTACTCAGTATAAAAATTACCTCTTCACTCTCAACAGAAGTGTACCCCTTTAGAGTCTTGGGTACCAGCCACACTGCCAGCCAGTTTATGTGAGGTTTTTTATGATTATAAACTGGACATGAACTGTGTGGTCCTGCTTCAGCCTGAAATCAGGCCATGATCCCCACATTGGGGATCCCAAGAGCTGCCCTGAGTAATGTCACACAGCACAGGGTGCTTGGACACCTGATAGATCATCAGAAGTTATCATTAGCATCCAAAGAAGTTTTTGGCATCCAACAATTAATAAAAGTACCTCATGGATTTCTTTGAAGATAAATTTTCTGTTTTAAAAGAGTCATATCTAGGCAGGCCATGAGCTTGTTAAGCAAGTACTCTACCATTTGAGCCACACCTCCAGCTCATAACTTGGAATCTTCATTCACCAAAATTGATTAATCATCCTGTTTACATAATTGCCCTTCTCCAAGTCTTATTTGAAAGCTTGCAGGTGAGGACTGTGACAGTGTTCTGCAGCATTCCTTCTCCCACGAAGCCTTGTTTGTGACTGTTTACTGTAAAAATGAAGGAAAAGTGTGTTTCTTTTTTTTTTTTGGCAGTACTGAGGGCTTACACCTTGAGTCACTCCACCAGCCCATTTTTGTGATGGATTTTTTTTGAGATAGGGTTCCTTGGACTGTTTTCCCAGGCTGGCTTCAAACAATCCTTCTCATCTCTGCCTCTTGAGTAACTAGGATTACAGGTGTGAGCCACTGGCAACAGGCAGTGAGTTTCTTTTTATCTGTTATAGGAAATCGGTTACTTTGTATTCTGTTCATAGATGGTGGCTAGAAGGAAGACAAAAACTTCAGTTTCCATGTCTCACAATACTTTAGGATAGGTAAATCCTATGGAGTTTTAGTTATGGAGTGTCAAAAAGTAAGTCAGACCATCAAAAAGCGAACAGCAGAAGTCTCCCTTCTTCCTTGTGATTCTGCTGTAAAAGGGCTGGGAGTATGGGTCAGTGGTAGGGCCCTTGTCTAGCATGCATGAAGTCCTAGATTCAGTCCTTACCAACACAAAAAGGGGGGCCGGGATTGGGTGGAATTAGGAAAACAAGATGCTAATCATTAGTTTATCTTTTTTATTATATTTATTTATTTTTTTGGTATTGGGGTTTGAACTCCTGGCCTTATGCTTGCTAGACAGGCACTCTAACACTTGAGCCACTCCACCAGCCCTGTTTTGTTTTGGGTATTTTTTAGATAGGGGCTCACAATTTGCCTTGGCTGGCCTGTAATCTTGATCTTCCTGATTTCTGTTTCCCAAGTAACTAGGATTATAGGTGTGAGCCCCTGGCACCTGGATCATTGTTTTTCTTGATTCTTGTCTTATTTATTGTCTGTAGTGGAACAGTTATCACCTTATTCAGTAATTGTTTCATTTATATAGGTTGAGCATCCCTAATCCAAAAATGTGAAAATAATGCTCAGAGTGTTTAAGATTAGACTGGTGGGGTGGTACATGCCTATAATCTCAGCACTAGGGAGGAGCAGGAAGACCAGGAGTTTGAGGCCAGTTGGGGCTACATAGCAACACTGTCTCAAATGAACAAACAAAAAAGAAGTTTCAGGTTTCAGAGCATTTCAGGCTTCACATTTCTAGGTTGGGGATATTCAACCAGTAAAATCTAAACAGATATTACCAGGTCCAAAAAAACTGAAATCTGAGATACTTTTGTCCCAAGCATTTTGGATGAGGGATACTCAACTGTACCATTGTCTTTCCAACAAGGGCTCTGTTCCCTAAAAAGAAGCAGGGAAAGCACTATGACATCCACAAGTAGTAAGTATAGTGTAGATGGAAACAAGGTCAATGTTATCATATTTAATTAATTCTGAGATACACAACTGTCCATATTCTAGTATTTCTGAAATTCCAGTATGTCTTATAGGCAAAGATCAAGAAAGCACTATGTCAGCTAGGGGTGTAACTCAGTGGCAGGACACTTACCTATCATTTGCAAAGCCCTGGGTTTGATCCCCAGCACCATGGAAAAAATAAATAAAAAAGAAAGCATTATGTCATAGTTTTTTCTTAATAGTATATAAAATAATTTTGCCTCTTTCAGTCCGTGATGTCCTAGATTTGCTGAAATACACTAGGAATTTTTTATACTCTTTGTATAAAGAACATTAACTGTATAGTAAAATTATTTAAGTTCCAAGTCATAATATAATGTCAGGTGATAGTTAATGTAGCAAAACTTGAGGCAATTTGTTTAAAAGGACAATATCTTGAGGTGCACACTGAGTACATTAGTGTTGAATGGATGAGGGGCATAGTATAAGGCTGCCCGCCATGAGGTAGATCCAAGAATTGATATTTGGAACAAAGTAGGAGAGAAGTATGTCTGCAGGGTGATGAAGGGAGGTAGCAAGCAGATTGACTTGCTACCTTTGGAGTCCAAGTGTTTTGTAGGGTCACACTATGGGAACTTGAGAGCTGGTGTAAAGCACCGAGGGGGACTGAGGGAGGTTGTACAAAAGTCTCAGAATATTACTTTTGGATTGATGGCTAAACAAAAATAAAAGGGATGAGGCATGAATGTCTTTAAACTGTAAAGGCTTTCAGCTCCACTCTTGAAGTGGTGCTGCTCTATAACGTGTAACCCCATTTTTCTGCCACAGATTGCCTTCTCCCAGCACAGCAATTTCATGGACCTGGTACAGTTCTTCGTGACTTTCTTCAGGTAATTTCCCCATACAAACTACACTTGTTCTTTCCATTCATGCCCTTAATTCCATAATGGAGTATCAACTCATAAAAGATAAAAGAATAATCCTGTGTTTCTACCATAGATGAAACTTATTTTATTTGTGTTCCTGAAAGCTGCATGTCAGGTACAATAATGTGAATTCAGTCTGATTTGATGAAATGAAAAGTTTGTGTGTTCTCGCTTTAGGAGACAGCTTTGCATGCACCCTACGCTAAATTGCAGATAATTTGGCTTTTCCTGTGGGGAGAATTTTGCACCAAAACAGTGTTAATGACAATTCCTGACATGAGCTACATGTGTGCTACTCCTGTTCAGGAGATGATTCCAGTGCTTATACAGAGCATGAAAGATTAAAGTGATTTTTTTTAGTTTTAGACCCCTGGGATTCTTTCATTTTCATAGCTTTTATTTTTCTGCAAATACCAAGTGGAAATAATTGAAAAAGAGAAGTGACATAGTGCTTATAAGAGAAAACAGCAACAACTTGCCTCCCACCAAATTTCAATTATTCTGGTTGTGTTTTATTTCTCTATGCTTACAGTAATTCTTGATTTTTTAGCTCAGTTACCTTTTGACGTCCTGTAGAAGATGATGGCTTATTGCCTTACATTACCTCACTCTACAACTCCCCCCACACCACAAATGCATACAAAATTCCCTTCCTGAGTGCCCCTAGGAGAAACAGTCTTGACCACTATGCTACCATCAAGTTCCCCCTGACTGCTGAGTTAGCCATGAAGAAGATAGAAAACAACACACTTGTGTTCATTGTTTATGTCAAGGCCAACAAGCACCAGATCAGACAGGCTGTGAAGAAGCTCTGTGACACTGATATGGCTAAGGTCAATACTCTGATCAGGCCTGATGGAGAGAAGAAGGCCTATGTTCGACTGGCTTCCGGTTATTATGCTTTGGGTGTTCCCAGCAAAATTGTCATCATCTCAATGGAGTCCAGCTGGCTAATTTAAATAATTTTTTTCACCTCCTTCCCATTCATTCAGTACAGTTACATCACAACATGTGGCTAAATCAGTGCTACTTATATTATTGTAACCATAAAACTTAGTCAAAACTGAGTTGAGCTGTGATTTTATAGGGGATCCGTCTTTGCTTATCCTAAATGTAGTATTTGCTGTGTTTTGGTTCTTTTGTTTTAGTTGTTCCATGAAATTAGCCCTGACTTACACCTGTACTCACACAACTAAACCATCTCTCAATATAGAAAAAAAAAAAAAAACTAAACAAAAAACAGCCTCTCAATATGGTCAAACACAGGCAGGTTCTCTGCTGGCTCTAGTTTCTCTTGGAGATGTGTCACTGGAGCCTTCTGTCCCTAGTGCACTCATCCTCAAGACTTGCTGATAGCAGTCCTCTTAGGAATCTCCTGTGTCTGCATCCCATGTCATAATCTTCCTACATACTATCTTTTTACTGGAGCACATTTTCCATTAGCTTTCTGAGGAAAGGTACATAGGAGGTAACTTCAGTGAGCGTCCTTGCCTGAAAATGTCTTTATTTTTATCCTCACAGTTTGAGTATGAATACAGAATTTTAGGTTGAAAATAATTTTCCACTAGAATTTAGAAAACAGTGTGCTGTATTTTTTTTTAGCTTTTAGTGTTTATATTGAGAATACTAATGTCTATATAATTCCTACTCCTTGGATAAGGGTCTGTTTTCTCTCTTAAAAAACATTATAGGGCTAGGGCTGGTGAAGTGGCTCAAGTAATAGAGTGCCTGCCTAGCAAGCACAAGGCCCTCAGTTTTAAAGCCCAGTACTGCTCCCCCCCCACCAAAAAAAAAAAAAACCTAGCTAAAAAACTATACATTTGCAGCAAAAATGATGGAAATAAAGGACATTATATTAAGTGAAATTAGTCAATTTTAGTCAAACTAAAATTGATCTCAATGAGCTAAAGAATAGAAGGATGTAGTGGCATGTAATCCCAGCACTCAGGAGGCTGAAGCAGAAGGATCATGAGTTTGTGAATCCTGGGCTACATGGGGATATCCTGTCTCAAAAAAATTTTAAAGCCAGGTGCTACTGGCTTATGCCTGTAATCCTACCTAGTCAGGGGGCAGAGGTCAGGAGTACGGGGTTTTGAGGCCAACCTGAGCAGATAGTTCAAGGGACCCTATCTTGAAAATACCCAAGACAAAAAAGGGCTGGAGGAATGGCTTAAGTGGTAGAGCATCTGTTTAGTGAATTTGAGGCCCTGAGTTCAAACCCCAGTACCACCGAAAAAAGAAAAAATTAAAAAGATAGAGAATAGGACTGTGGGTAAGAGAGCCTAGAAAGGAAGGGGTGGAAAGAGGGTGGTTAATGGATACAGGGGAGAAGTTAGATAGGAGAAATAATTTCTTATATCCTACAGCATAGTAGGTTAACTGTGGTTGAGGACAATTAGTTGAAAATTTCAAAATAGCTAGTAGAGAGAATTATGAATGTTCCCAGTACAAAGAAATGATAAATGTCTAAGATTCTAAGATGATGAAGATACCAGTTACTCAGATCTGATCATTACACATTGTATCCATGTATTCAGATGTCATATGCACCCCATAAATATGCACAACTATTATGTGTCAATTAAAAAATATATATTAAAAATAAATAAATTTTGAGAATGTAATTGATACCTATGGGGGGGCGTTGAAAATGCAGGCTAGGGAAAGCTGAAGGAAAACTTACTTGTAATCATTTACCAGTTTTTTGGGTTTTTTTTTTTTTTTTGTGGTGGGTGGGGTGGGACTGGAGTTTGCACTCAGGGCTTTGCACTTGCAAGGCAAGCGCTGTACCACTTGATTCACACCCACACCTCCAGTCCATTTTGCTCTGGTTGTTTTGGAGATGGGGTTGCTCAAACTATTTGTCCCAGCTGATCCTCCCTATCTCAGCCTTCCAAAGTAGCTACGATTATAGGCATGAGCCACCAGTGCCTGTCTCACCAGGGTTTTTTGTTGTTGTTGTTGTTGTTTTTCCAAACAGTATCTTATGTTTGTGGGTTTATTTAGAAAGCATTTTCAGTCTCCATTCTCACACCAAGTCCTACAGGTGGATATCATTATTGTTATTATTCCCATGTAATTGCTGAAGAGACAAGCTAAGCATGACATACAATGGACAGCAGGAATTTGACACCTGACCCCCAGCTCCCCAGGGCGGGCTCATGTCTTCTGTTTCTCTTAGTGCCTAGCCTCCTGCTCTAAGTAGAAACTTGTAGGTGCCTCCTAATTAAAGTGTGTGTTTGGCCACACATATATTCATCCCACACACTTTGTTGTATACTGACTAAAAGTACTAAGGGTACTATAAACTTACAAAAACATTCACAAATTTTAAGTGTCTAGCTCAGTTGCCACAAATTGAGCTTGCTCATTTAACCACTACCCAGAACAAGAGATACAGTATTTCCAGTACTCTAAAAGTTTTTTTTTACATTCTCACTCAGTCACAACCCCCTGATGCTTCCCCCAAAATAACACTCACCTGACTCCTCAAACTGTACATTATACTTGCCTGTTTTAAGTTTCTATGTATTTACAATGAATGATGAACAAAATACTGAAAACTTGTGGGGTGCAGTTAAAGTTGTACTTAGAGGGTATCACTTTAAATCTGTGGTTCTCAAGTTTAGCTGCACCTGGCATCACTCAGAAAGCATTTGAAAACTCCCCAGGGGGTTCCAACCTGCAGCTAAGGTTGAAAACCATACATTTAAAGGCATAAGTTAGCAAAGAAAACACATCCCTTTCAATTAATGAGGAAAAAAAAGTGTCACACCTAAAAAAATAAGAATATAAATATGGGCAGAAAGTAATGATCTAGGGGGATAGACAGGATGAAAAGAACTGAAAATTAGATCTTTAAAAAGAATAATATTGATATATAACCAGTGTCAGAAATAAAAAGGGGGATGTTGCTCCAAGTCTTTCAGACATTTTTCCTCCAAAAGAATATTTTACGAACAAATTTATGTGAACAAATTTGAAAATGTCACAGGTGGAATGAGAACATTAACAACAACAAAAAAATCTAACACTGGGCACCAGTGGCTTACACCTGTAATCGTAGCTACTAAGGAGGCAGTGATCAGGAGGATCGCAGTTCAAAGCCAGCCCAGGCAAATAGATCTTGAGATCCCATCTCAAAAATACACAACATAAAAATAGGGCTGGTGGAGTGGCTCAGGGTGAAGGCCCTGAGTTCAAGCCCTAGTACTGCCAAAAATAAATAAATAAAAAGTAAACCCTAACTATGTATAATCTATCAAAATAGACACAGAAGAAAAGACAGGACAAGACTGAAATCTCCATCCTGAACAAGGCTATTTCAGAGTTCCCACAAATGAAACCCTGTCCTTTTTGGGAGGAACAGCACTGGGGTTTGAACTCAGGGCCTCACACTTGCTAGGCAGGTGCTCTACCACTTGAGCCACTCCACCAGCTCTACCTCGACCCTCTGACATATGCTTCCCAAATAGCTGGGATGACAGGTGTGTGCTAACTTTTTGCCTGGGCTTAAACCCCACCCCTTTAGAAAAGACTACTCTGACTTTTCTTTCAAAACAAACATTTTTAAATACTACACAAATGCCTTGAGATCAGCTTCAATTCAAAATGACAACACAACTCAAAAGACTCAGATGTTAAGAAAATATGTTTCATAGTTAGATCTCTCTTGGTTCTGTCACTACCATCAGATGTGCTTCTTCATTTTAACTTTCAAATGTTTTAAAAGACTGAAATAAAAGGAAGTCTTGTAGACAACATTGCCATATCACCATCACCTGGTATGTGACATTTATGAATCTTGTACTTTATATACCTTTTTACATGCTACATACATACTATTTTTGCATTCTGAGTAAAGTTTAATAAAAGAAAAACTGACGTCGAAGAAATAGAAAACCTGAGTAATTTTGTATCAATTTCAAAAACAATTCATAAGTTAAGTATTCCTACAGTGAAAACTCTAGGCCTCTGTGACTTTGTTTGTAACAAAGCCTTTTCTGTTCTAGAGAACAAAAAAGAGGAAACACTTCCCGGTTTGTGTTATGAACCTAACACAACCTGACAAGAATATTAAGAGAAATTTATAAATCAATCTAACTCATGAATGCAGGAATGAAAACTGTCAGTAATATAAAAAGGCTACTATCATGACCCAGTTGGGTTTATGTAAGAATTGCAAGATTGATTTAGCATTAGATAAGCAATCAAAGTAATACATATTAATTGCATAAAGAAGAATGATATCTTAATTGATGAGAGAATTTAATAAAATGTAATATCCATTTAAAAAACCTCTAAGAAACCTAGTAATAGAAAGTTCTTTAAATCTGAAAAAGGAACTATATAAACCACATTTTTTTTAATTGGTGGGACTGAAGTTTGAACTCAGAGCTTCTCTGTTACAAAGCAGGCACTCAGCTGGTTGAGCCCCACCTCCAGTCCATTTTGCTGTGGTTATTATGGAGATGGGGTTGCTCAAACTGTTTTCCTAGGATGGCCTCATTACCGAGATCCTCCTGATCTCAGCTTTCCAAGTAGCTATTATTACAGGCATGAGCCACCAGCACCCAGCTGTAGCAGTTATGTATTGGTCACTGTCACAGCTTTCCATTACTGTGGCAAAATACCTTACAGAAACCATTTGAAAGGAAGAAAGATTTATTTGGGTTCCTAGCCCTGTCACTTTGGGACTGAGGTAAGGCCAAACCCATGTTAGCGGAGAGCATGTGCTGGACCATAGTAGCCCAGCTCATGGCAGAGCAAGACAGCAAGAGAAAAGGCAAAGAAGAAGCGGGGGCTGGGGACAAAATGTACCCTCAAAGCCAAACCCCAGTAACCTGCTTTGTCCAGTTAGCGCCACCTCTTAAAGTTTCCATCACTCCCAATATCCCATTAAAATATAAATCAATCAGTGACTAAGCCATGGTGGGATTAGAATGCTCATGATCCAGTCATGTCCCAAGGCCCAAGTCTGAACACTGCCATCCTGGGGACTAAGCCTTTGTGCCTTTGGGGTACATTTAAGATGCAAACCATAAAGAAGTTACCTAAGAGTTTTTTTGGTAAGCATATTCCTCCTTTTAACTGGAAGTAAGTCGTTGTCTTCGCCATCACAGTAGCTTTTCAAAGCATTCAACACAGTTTACAGAGAGAACATTTAAATCCTTTATATTGGATGTTTTTTCTCCTAATTTTTTTTTTTTCCCTGTACTGAGGTTTTGGCTCAGGGCCTTGCACTTGCTAGGCAGTTGCTCTGCCACTTGAGTCATGCCCTCAGTCCATCTCCTGATATTTTTAAGAATGTTCACTTGAGCTGGTGCCAGTGGCTCATACCTGTAATCCTGATAAAAAAGGCAAAGATCAGGAGGATGGTGGTTTGAAGCCAGCCCAGGCAAAAATAGTTCACGAGAAAACCTTTCACAAAAAAGGGCTGGTGGAGTGGCTCAAGGTATAGGCCCTGTGTTCAAACTCCAGTAAATATGATCATCTTTATTTTTGTTTTTGGGTTTTTTTTTGTGGTACTGGGATTTGAACTCAGGGCCTTGTGCTTACTAGGCAGGCACTCTACCACCTGAGCCCTAGTTTTTGTTTGGTTCGGTTTGGTTTGCAGTACTGGGGTTTGAACTCAGGGCCTCATGCTTATTAAGCAGGTGCTCTACCACTTGAGCCACTCTACAGCCCTGATCATCTTTAATGTGTTTTATTTTATTTCAAATATGTGCACTTGCTTTGTAGACATATTACAGTATATTCATCATTATAGATAAACTTCTGTTTACCTTTTCCAGAAAATATTTGCTAGTTTGATTAAATAGCCTGCTTGTTATCTATAGACATTATCTTATAATTATAATTTAGCCATTCTGATAAAGTTCCAATGGGGAATCAGAGCTCTTGGTACCTGCAGGAATAGGAGGTCCTTCCTAGAAGCTCACCTTATCAAAGTCTTCTCAAACTGTGATTTCTTTGAACAGGACATTGTGATGAATCTTCAGAGTGGAACTTGGAGTTGGAGCTTGGAGGATTGTTCCCTTTGGGAGTCTTGAGGCATGGATGGTGGCATGCTGGGGCCAGTTCTGGTGCCAATTCTGGTGCCAGGATAATAACACAGTACTTTCCTTTCTCACAGTTGTTTCCTCTCTTTGCTCTTGGTGGCTGCTGTGGTTTGGAAGATTAAACAAAGTTGTTGGGCCTCCAGGCGTAGAGAGGTAAGCCTCAGTGGAAGAAGATAAAAGAATCCTCATAAATGCTGTTTTATTTTCTTTTCTCTTAAGCAAGTCACTTTTACCTGTTTGGTGATAATTGATAGATGTATCTGCAGTGAGAGGAATGCTGGCCTTTCTGCAGTGTCTGATTCTATAGTAGGTGGTCAGTAGACTTAGGTTACTGCAATATAAAGTGTCATTAATTCTGCCATGATCACCACTTGATTCCTTCCTAAGAGCCTTTCACAAGAATGAGAGTGAATTGGTTCCCGTGCCTACCAAGTGTGGTCCTGAGTTCAACCCTGAGTACCTCCTAAAAAAATAATAATACCTAAATTCTTAGTAGAAGCAAAGTAATCATTTAGTCATATATTAAAATTTAATAGCTATTTCTAAGTTAAAAACAAAACTCAGCTGGGCACCAGTGCCTCATGCCTGTAATCCTAGTTACTCAGAAGGCTAAAATGGGGAGCACTGTGGTTCAAGGTCAGCCCAGGCAAATGGTTCTCCAAAACAACCAGAGCAAAACAAGAGTAGCGGTGTGGCTCAAGCAGTAGAGCATCTGCTTTGGGAGCACAGACCCCTGCATTCAAACCCTAGTCTCACTAAAAATGATAAAACCAAAACACTGAATAAGCTCAAAAATACTTTTTTAACTCTATGAAGACTATCTAGACAACTTAGCTTTCCATTACTATAACAAATACCTGAGATAATCAGCTTATAAAGAGGAAAGGTTTATTTTGGCTCACAGCTTAGGAGGTTTCAGTCCATGCTGGGTTATCCCCATTGCTTTTGATTTTGTAGTGAAGCAGCACATTGCAGTGGCAAACACATGGCAAAACCATTCACCTCATGGCTGAACAAGAGAGACAGACAGACAGACACTGGGGTCCCAATATCCCCCCAAGAACATGCCCCTCGTAGTCTAACTTACTTCCCCTGAGTCCCAACTCTTAAAGTTTCCAAACTTCCTGAGGCCAAGCAGGGAACTAAGTCTTTTAACATATGGTCTTTGGGGGAACATTCAGATCCAAACTATAATAATACCCAGCATCACTCATGATGAGGAACAGTAGAGGTGGTACCAGTAAAATCCAGACAAGTGATCTAGACATTTCACTGTTTTAAGCAGTTTTAATCTTCATCCCAACCTTATGAAATAGGTATTGCCACTAGTTGTGCTTTACAGATAAGAGGTCTAAGGCTCAGAGAGGTGAAGTAATTTACCCATGGTCATGGCATTACCAAGAAGCAGAGCTGAGCTTTAAACCGGGGACTTAGTCTTTACAGCCTGTGTTCCTAATCATCATGTAGTTCTTACTCAACAGAGTCACTTAGCTTTGTTTTGAGTGTTCTAGACTGTGCACTAAGAGAAAGAACAGTAAGAGGTTTTGTTACTGTTGGAAAGGAGGTAATTATTTTCATATGAAGTTATTGAGACATTATAGTATGGTAGAGATTTGTCTGAACAAAAATAATATTATATGTATATATATATAGTAACACAAAAGATAAATAGCCAACTGGAAAATATTTGCAATGAAGATGAAAGAGATAATGAGAAGATAAAAGTCCTATTTAAAAAGATTTTTTAAAAGTATGCTTAGTGCTTGGTGCTGGTGGCTGACACCTGTTATCCTGGCTACTTGGGAGGCTGAGATCAGGAGGGTTGAGGTTCCAGGCCAGCCCAGGCAAATAGTTCATGAGACCCCCATCTCCAAAATAACCAAAGCAAAATGACTTGGAGGTTTGGCTCAAGCAGTAGAGTGCCTGCTTTGCAAGCTCGAAATCCTGAGTTCAAACCCCAGTCCCACCTCCCAGAAAAAGCATGCTTAGTATGTAGTTGATCAACTAATAAACTAAGTTTTTTCCTTTGTGATTTAGAATGTTTCTTTAACTCTGAACCTGATTTCAGTGTATATTTTATCATTTCTACAATGTCAGTCATGTTTTATTCCCAGTAAGGACACTTTAATTCCTTGCTGCTTACCAGGCCCTGTTAGGAGTGCTTTTACCTGCACTTTTCACCAAGGCACTAGAATAGGAACTGCAAAAAGTAGGAACTATCTCTTACTGTGACCCCAGCACTTAGAATAGCACAGGACCCAGAGGAGAGTTGTTGCAAATGTTTGTTAAGTAAATGGACCAATAGCTTTATGAAGTGTAGGAATCTGTCAGGCATGGTGGCACACAGAAGGCAGGATGATTGCAAGTTTGAAGCCAGCCTGGGCTGTATAGTGAGTTTGAGGCCAGCCTAGACTCTACAGTGAGACCCTGTCTCAAGGGGGAAAAAAATAGCAATGTATTGGTTTTTAAGAATATTTTTAACCTAAAAGTGCCCTTCTAGAACAGAGCTATGATCTGCATAGCCCCAGGATCTGTCTTTTTATAGTTCCAAGGAAGTAGTTTGAAGCAAGTCCTATTTGTCTTCCAAAGCATAATCTCAAGGCTTCAAGATTGTGCCCAGAAGATGTCTACTTATATCCTTAGTATACAGGAATGATCACACGCCAGGCCTCATCTGATTCTGTAAGATTGTCTAATGAAAACACATTTCAGAGAAGAGGAAACTGAAACCTATAGATTTTAAACAGCTTGCCTAAGGTTACATGACTGGAGAGAATGGGAGCAAGGATTTACATCCACACCTCCCTAAATCTAAAGCCCCTGCTTATCCCTCTGCTCTGCAGAATTTCATATTTGTTTATGTTTTCTAGCTTACATCTCTTTGAAACTCTCAGTTCCTGTCTGCAATGTAATGAGGCACAGTTTTTTGTTATTGTGTTGCTTTGTGAATACCTGATTTCGGGTTTCAGCAGGAAGAAGGCAAGCCTTTAGTAATAAAAATATGAAGAGATAGCACTACATTGTTTTCTGTGTTCACCACCAGACACTATAGCATTATATCCACCACTATTTTAATATGTATCTCTAACAGATATCTATAACTTTAAATATATATATAATAGTGTTATCACATCCAACAAAATTTAATAATTCCTGATGTTACTCAAGCCCTAGCCTATAGCCAGTTTTCTCCAGCTGTCACAGAAGCATCATTTTTAATCTGATAAGTTCGAATCAGGAAAGATGAGTTATTGTTAATATATAGTATTCGCTAATAAAATCCCCTCAGTACTCGTTGCTTTAATGCTTGCTGTTATTCACTAGCAACTTCTTCGAGAGATGCAGCAGATGGCCAGCCGTCCCTTTGCCTCTGTAAATGTTGCCTTGGAAACAGATGAAGAGCCTCCTGATCTTATTGGGGGGAGTATAAAGGTGAGAATGTCTATAGAAAGTCTCTATAACAACTTTTCAGAACTCTTTTAGGCTTCTGAATCTAGCAAACCAGAAAGAGCAAGTACCTTATTCTGTTACCTCTTGGTTTTTTTCTTGCTTTCTCTTTAACAATTAGCTAAAATACTGAGAGCACCAAAAATTCTTTTGCTCTCATTTTCCAGTTGTTAGTTCATGTCATTAAGCAGTCAGGGTATTTTAATGTAATAATTTTGTGTCTTTTAAGTATTCTATAGCATAATGCATTAAAGTTTTTATTTGAAAACAGCTAAACTGAACCACTGTTCTTTATAATTATAGTTTTTAAATCAACAAAATAACTCATTATGTAGTCTGTGGAAAGTAATTATTTTGACTCCTTCCTAAAATTATAAAGAAAGTGATAAGACTTTCTCTTTGGCAAAATGATGAAATACTTCAGATACTCTGGGAAAACACTTGTATATCCTGAAAACAACATGTTCTTATTAAAACATTATTGAACTCACAGGAAATAGGTAAAATCTCCATGGTCGTCTTCCCTTCCTCTTCTGCCCACCTCCAAAAAAAAAGCCATGAACCAAAATCGAACCATGGGTTATCTCAAGCAGTTCAAGATTGGTAACATATCACAACACCCTGCTGAAGAAGATACAAATCCTCTCCATAGGAAAACATCCCAATCCTTGTAGGATCCCACAGCTCAAGATCAAGCAGTTAATAATCACCAAGCACAAGAAGAGGCAGGTCACCATCATTGAGAGTCAGCAGAAACAACAGGTGATGGATATATGCACGGCTGCAGAAGTTATGGTTGTCATCTAAAGAACATACTAGAACTATATATGAAGTGTTTAAAAGAAGTAAAAGATGGAGCTGGATTTTATGGCACACACCTGTAATTCTAGCAGTGGGGTTGGTGGGGGCTAAAGCAGGAGGATCATGAGTTCAAGGCCAGACTGGCATGCATACCACATAGCAAGTTCAAGGTCAGCCCAAGCTACAAAATGAGATACTGTCTCAAAAAGAAGAAGATGGAATCATAGAGATGAGAAAGTCATGAGAGTTGAGAATAGCCAAGCAATATGAAAAAGAACCACATGGAACTTCTAGAAATGAAAAAATATAGTAGCTGAAAACCTTAAATAACTCATTCTACATGTTAAACAGCACATTAGACACAAAATGAGAAGAGGAAAGACTGGAGAGGAACTTGAGAAAATTACATAGAATGCAGTAGAGAAACAAGGAAATAGAAAATGTAACAGATATGAGAATATGGAGAACAGGATTAAAAGATACAATGTATGTATTTTCTGAGTACCAGACCAAATGAATAGAGGAAAGGCAATTCAAGAAGTCAATGGCTGTGCTGGCTTCAGCAGCACATATACTAAAATCGGAACAATATGGAGAAGATTAGCATGGCCCCTGTGCAAGGAGGGCATGCAAATTCATGAAGTGTTCCATTAAAAAAAAAAATTAATGGCTGACAACTTTCTAGAATTCAAGGAAGACATGTATATACAGATTCCAGAAGCAAAACCTATCATAAGCAGGATTAAAGAAAGCAAGTAAGAAGGAAGACAGGAAGAAAAAACACTATAGTTGAATTTATCATAGTAAGACTACAGAACTACAAAGACAAATGACATTTTAAAATCAAATAGAGATTTAAAAAAATCACCTACAATGTGAAGAAATTAGAATCCTGCATTGGTGGTGGAAATGTAAAATGATGGAGCCACTGTAAAACTTGAAAATTAGTTTACTATCCCTTAAAAAAATTAAAACTAAGCCGACGCCAGTGATTAAAGTTGTCAGCCAATAATCCTAGCTACTCAGGAGGCAGAGAGTTCAGAGCCAGCCCAGGCAAATAATTCACAAGACGCTTTCTTGAAAAAACATCACAAAAACTGCTGGTGGAGTGGCTCAAGGTGTAGGCCCCAAGTTCAAACTCCAGTGCTGCCAAAAAAAAAAAACAAAGAAAAAAAGAAATTAAAAATAAGGTGGACATCAGTGCCTCATGCTTATACTTAACTACTTGGGAGACTGAGATCAGGAGATTTGCGATTAGAGGCCAATGTGGGCAAATAGTCTGAGAGACTCCATCTCCAAAAGAACCACATGAAAATGAACTGGAAGTATGGCTCAGGTGGTAGAACCCCTGCTTTGCAAGCACAAAGCCCTGTGTTCAAACTCCAGTCCCCCCCAAAAAAAAAACATTAAAAATAGAATTATCATATAATCTAACAATTCTACTTCTGGCTATATGCCTCAAAGAATTGAAAGCAGGGAGATATTTATATATCAGTGTTCATGGCAGCATGTTCATAATAGGCAAAAAACAGAAATGCCCATCAATAGACGAACGAATGGGTAAGCAAAATGTGGTGTGTAACCACTGCACACTATTCCAGGGTCAGCCTTAAGAGAGGACGTTCCAGCACCTGTTACAATAGGGAAGAATTGTGAGGACATTGTGCTAAGTGAAGTTAGCTAGGTACAAAAAAAAAATCCCTAATACTATTTGATTCCACTTACATGAAATATGTAGAATAGTCAAATTTATAGGACAGAAAATAGAATGGTGGTTGCTAGGGGCTTGGGGAGAAGAGAATGGAAAGTTACTGTTCAATGGGTATAGAGTTTCAATTTTGCAAGATGAAAAGAGTTCTGGAGACAGATGGTCTCTACAATGACAGGTGGTGATCATTGTACCTAATACACTGTACACTTTTAGATGATTAAGACAGCAAATTTCACATGTATTTTAAGACAGTTTTTTAAAAATTGTGAAGGGTTGAGCATGTACCTCAGTGGTAAGCTCTTGTCTAACATAAGGCTCTGGATTCAATCCCCAGCACTACCAAAAAAAAAAAAAAAAAAAAAAAAACGGAAAAGAAAAGATCACTGAAAGGAATGATAGAATAACATTAATGACATCAGAAGCTAGGACTGAAGGAGAATTGCCAGCGTGGAATATTGTGCAGTAAGTACTGTTCAAAAACAAGGAAGAGAAGTTTCCAGAACTGGTGGCAGTCATAAATAGGCCTTGTATCTCTAAGCAGAGAATCCTACAGCTTGCATGGACTTCTGATATATAAAATTATGAGACAGTGAATGGGTATAGTTTTAGGCAACTAAGTTTGTAGTAATGGGCTATGCAGCAGTAAAAAATAACAGAGGACATCTTTACAAATCACATCTAAAGCTGTAATAAAAAATGAAGGCATATTTTCCAAAGCCAAATGCATCCAAAGAGAGGAATCCATTTGGTGAGTGATCCATCTTTTACAAGCTCTTACATCCAGTGAAATTATCTTCTTGCACATATGAATAAAAAATTAAAAATCTAACTCAAAAAATAAATAAATAAAAAATCCCTGACCAAAATTAAAAAAAAAAAAAAGAAATTATCCTCTTAGTGACTGAAGAATAGATGAAAATAAGCTTGAATTTAAAGCTATTAAAGCAGAAGTCTCCATAAGGTCAGAGTCTGTGTTTGAGTCAGGTGTGCAGAACTATCTGACAAGTCTACCAACCACCCTGCCAATCCTGTGGCCTGTAAGTGTGAATTAGGGTTCCAAATGGAGGAAAACCACAGAGCCCAAAAAGGAGCCAGCTGATGTGGACCCTTCATGCACATCAGGCAATCATTTGGGAGGGTGGGTGTGAAAACCTCAAGAGAAAGCAGCAACAGTACCATCCTTTTCACTGGTGTTCAACGAGTACTGTTCTCTTTAACTGTCATTTTCATTATCTTAAGAACTGTGGTGTTTCTTCTTCTGAGTACCTAAAGTTTGTGGTTCTTGCAAGCACCAATGACTGAAATGTCTGGGTAGGTTAATTTTTTGTTTTCATCCACCAGACTGTTCCCAAGCCCATTGCTCTGGAGCCATGTTTTGGCAACAAAGCCGCAGTCCTCTCTGTGTTTGTGAGACTCCCTCGAGGCTTAGGTGGAATCCCTCCTCCTGGGCAGTCAGGTGAGTAGATGGGAGTTAGTGACAAACAGGTGTCAACTGTGAAGGAGCTAAGCCTGGGATACTTCCCCCTCAGGATAAGGGCAATATTGAATAGTGCTACCTCTTGTGGTGGCAAGACATCATCGATATAATACCATTGTCACTTACATTTCCCCAGAGTTTTTCTGAGGTTACCCACCACTCCCTTCCTGGGGTGAAGTCTAGGACCCTCCTTACCTTGCCTTCTTCCTTAGCCTCTCAGTAGTAGGTGATGCTACAAACCACACCTTCCTCTGCCCCGATGTTTCTGTTCCTCTTTGGCCCTACTGCCAAAGACCTAGTACTGCTAACCCCTCTTCCCTCCTTTTCCTTGTTTCTCCCCCTGCATTTAGGCTTTCTCCTCCTCCACTCCATATGCTTCTCCTAATCATCCCATGCTCTGACTTCCAGCCTCCAACCAGAAGCTGATGATGCTCAAATTGGTATTTCTAGGCCTACTCTATTTCTTTTGCTTTCTTACTCTGTTTTAAATATAAGGTAACATTAAAATAACATAAAGAAGATTTTTGAAAATTTGCAGTTCCACTATGCTAACACCCACCAGTTCTCATTATTGTTTCTTTCCCAGCCTGTGCCAGCGATTTAATTAAAATGATCACACAGATCTAATTTTTATTCTTCCTTTTTCACATAATGATCATTTACATTTTTGCAGCTTGCTACATATTTTACCACTGTCTTTTGTACTTTTATCAAATACATGAATCATAGTTTATCTAAATATTCTGTGATTTTGAACACAAAGGCAGTGTAGAATACTGTCTTGGAAGGACCTTGATTAATCATGGAGGAATGCCTCAAGCCACATAAACATTTTAGACAACCTTCAGTTGTGGTGATCCTGGGGTCAGGGTTGCCTTAGCCAAAGACTTTGAGTCTGGGAGGGTCGTATACCCCAGACCTTTGTCCTCTGAGCTCCATGTCACCACTATGCACCTTGAGACCCAAAAGGGCCTCTGGGTCAGCGTGTGCAATGGCAGGGATCTATGGTGTTCTCACAAAGGAGGCCTTAAATATGGTGAGGCGAGGATTCATCATCTATCACCTTGGCATCCCTGGGCATTGAGCCCCTAACTCTACCTTGCCAATACTGAGGACAGGGTGACTGTGACCTGACACTCTGCCATCATTGGTACTCCCTGAAGACGAGATGGACCTAGGGAGGTGACAGGTTTGCAGCACTATAGCTTTCCTGCCCCATTCTTTGCCTAATGCTCCCTACCCCCAGGACACCTAATGAAGCCCTGCTCACTGCTTAAGACCCACCCAACAGTGAGGCCATCGTTGCCAACCCTTCCACACTTTTGTTTTTGAAACAGGGTCTTGGTGTGTAATCCAGGTTGGCTGTGAATGCTTGATCCTCCTGCCTCAGCCTTTTGAGTGCTAGGATTACAGGGGTGTGCTGCTCCCATTCCCATTGTTTTATGTGAACTTTTTTTTTTTAGTGCTTGTATTGAACCCAGGGCCTAGCACGTTAGGCAAGTGCTCTACTAATGAGCCACACCTCCAGTCTTCCACTGTATTAAATTGTGCCCTTTTCCCAGTACTCCTGACTCTGCCTTTGCCAAAGCTGTTATTATTTGTGTGGATTCCCCTACAGTGTGTCAGGCACTAAACTGGTTTAAGAGGCATCCCTTCCTCCCTCATTTTAAAAGGCTTGGCAGAAGTAAAGTTATAAAACTCCCCAACAGCTCCTAGGGCAGACTCAGCAGGGCTCTAGGTGTAGACTGGCCATTTCCCCCAGTGCTAGGAATTTAGTTTCCTCAGGAAGTTGACTTCCCTAATAAATGCCAGGTTCATTAGTTACTAGTGCAGAAAGAGAATGGGACCACAGTCCCCAAAGCAAGGGTGGGGATGGCAATGAGAGTGAAAGAGAATAGTTATTGATGATTGCTGTGTGCCAGGTCCTAAGACTTTACCTCTGTTCACTCACTGACTCCTCCTAGTAGTCCTGTGCTAGTGTCACCCCACTTCACGAGGGAGGAAACTGAGATACCTTGCTTACTAAACCCTGGCCCCAGAATCTGCCCTGCCCTGTATCATGGTATAGATATAAAGATAACTTCTGCTGACCCAGTGACATGGGATGAGTCTGAACTTCATTGTAAGGTGGTCTGCTTTTCCTTGCCACCCTTTTGGAGATAGGCAGGAGAGGTGCACACTGGAAGCACAGTTGCAATCTCATTTGTTCCCACACTGAGCAGAGCCCTTGCTTGGGCTACCTGCTGCCAAGCAAGCTACACTTTTTACATTAAAAATGAAGAAGGATGGAAAATATGTGTTTACATTTGCATAAGTAAATCCTGAAAGAATATGAAACTAAGCCAGGTGCTGGTGGCTCATGCCTGTAATCCTAGCTACTCAGGAGGCAGAGATCAGGAGGATCGAAGTTCAAAGCCAGCCAGGGCAAATAGTTTACAAGACCCTATCTCAAAGAAAGCCATCACAAAAAAGGGCTGGTGGAGTGGCTCACGGTGTAGGTCCTGAATTCAAACCCCAGTACTGCCAAAAAAAAAAAAAAAAACCAAAGAATATGAAACTAATGAGTTTACCCTTCCAGATTGATGGGGGTGAAGGGAAAGGAAAAATTTAAATTATTTAGAAGCAAAAGCAAGCTGCTCTTTGACATGTGTCTCTTCTGTGGGTTCTCCCAAGGTCTTGCCGTGGCCAGCGCCTTGGTGGACATTTCTCAGCAGATGCCCATAGTGTACAAGGAGAAATCAGGAGCGGTGAGAAACCGGAAGCAGCAGCCCCCTGCACAGCCTGGAACCTGCATTTGATGCTGGGGCCAGAGACTCTCCCATGCATACAGGGGCATGGCCATGGCCAACCGGAGCCCTCTGCAGGGGAGGGAGCAGGCAAGGAAGTGGTGGTGCGGTTCGGGGCAGAAAACTGGAAACCTTTGACGCATCTGACTCATCTGCATGATCACAAGCTTTCTTTGACGGTTTCTCCCATCTGTGTCCAGCATCTAACCTTTTACTTTTGCATAGGAAACAATAGATTTAATTACAGGTCCAGGAATGACCCGCTGTGGCTGGAGGAGGCCAGAGTAGAGCCAGTGTAGAGCTAGGAATGATGCCCAGGTTCAGTTGTGGGAACTCTTCTTGGGACTGTCTCAACTGTAGAAAATGAAAGATGAAGTGTTTGCAAGCAGACTAAGGTCGTTAGCTCTTCAACATGGTCTTTTAAACACCAGTCAGATGCATTAACTTGTTTTCATCTGAAGCCTGCTGTCTTTTTAACAGATTCGCTGTTTACTCTCAATTTCAGCAGATATCTTGTTTCCAGAAAATAGCTTTTTTCTAGTTGATGATTAATAATGGTCCATCTCTTTTAAATCATATCAAACTAGGATACAAGGGGCTATTTTAAATGTCAAGGTCAGCAGTGTTACTTAGAATGTAAATGGATGTAATAGGTAGTTTTCTATGGCGACTTGATTTAGTCTTAGTCCATTGAAATTCTCTCTTCCTGTCTCTCTCTCTCTCTCTCTCTCTCTCTCTTTCTCCCTCTCCCTCTCCCCCTCCCTCCTTCCTTCTCTCTCTCTCACACACACACATGCACACACACACACACACACTAAGTGCCTAGACTTTAAATAGATCTAGCAATTGGAAAGTTAGTAAGCCTAAGTTTTTACATAATTGCATTCCTACATTCTTGTAAAATTTAAACGGCTACCATTGGCAGTCTGCTCTTTTTCTAGAATCTAATTTGCAGCCAGGAAAGAATTTTGTCACCCCACGGAACACTTGACCTAGCAGCAAGGACTGAGGAAATCGGAAATGAACTAACTGAAAGCACCTGTTTTTATTGTTCTGGAAAAGGACACTGTCAAGAAAGCGCAGTCCTATGTACCACCTGCCCCTGCCCAGTATCACTCTAAGCCTGATATTTGATCAGCCCTCTGGCCTCCTCCTGCTAAGGCGTCACAGATGAAGAGACTTGTCACATGTCTCCTTTGAGCAGAAAAATCGCACTGAGTACTCTTGGGATACCTGGGTCAAAGGGCAGTTCTGTGTTCCTGTAGCCTTCTCTGAACCTGTGGGTCATCGTGGGGATAGAGTGGACATCAGGAGGACAGCCCCTCTGCCCAGAGCCTTGAGAAGGACCTGGAACTGTCTGCCCTTTCTCCCCCAGGCATGTCTCAGTCCACCCATCCTCCTCCCAGACCAAGCCAGTGGCTGTGACGAGGGCAGTGAATGCTGATAAGGATGAAAAGCACATGGGAAAAATGGACAAGAACCAAATTTAAGAGGGGTGGGACAGTCCCCTGCTCTCCCACAGGGCCAGCCTGGGTATTAGGTTTCCCCATTTATGGTGCTCTGTATTCCGGCATTATGCAGCAGCCTCCCACAGTCTCTCTTCTGCTTGAAAACCTGCAACTCTGGTATTATTGGATTGGGATCATCCTCTGGACAGCAGTGCTCAAGTTTGTGAATTAGGAGAAATTAACACTCAAAAGAGTAAAAACTGCGGCATTTCACCTTTAAAAGCAGTGCCTGAAGAGGGAGTTTTTTCTCTAATACAACACTAACCCCACTCCCACGAAGAAGCTCTTGGAAAGATGTTTCCAAGAAAGTTGAACCATAAAACACTGATGCACAAACACCTCTACTGTGAGACTCACCTCTCAAAAAGCTTTTTCACATCATTGTTAAAGAGCAGACAGTTCTAGAAAAGACCCTGTGTTAGGAGCTCCCACATCCCTACCAGAACACAGCACCTGTAGAGCACCTGCAGTGGCTTGGCCCTTCCCTCCCTATAACTACCAGAAGGCATCATGGCGAAAAGAGGGAAGCCACTAGGGTCTCTCCTACAAGGAAGATACTCCTGGTTTGTTCAAAGGACCAAACTCCATTGGCCAAAGAAGTCTCTTTGCCATGGTAGTCCTTAAAATGTGCACCGTGATCCCCAGCCACCTGATTATGTCATTTTTTTTCCCCTAAAAGATAATGTTTATTTTTTAAAAGAAAGAAGCAAATGAAGTTTAATTTTGCTCCAGCAATGGAGAAACAGCTGCTTCCACCTGCTTTTCCTTTGCAGCTGACAACATGCAACTTCCTCCAGGCTCGGGGCAGACGGAGTGGCCCGGAGGAAGAGTGCGTAGCTCAGAGCCAGTTCCCAAGAGGAAGTGGGTCACCTGGTAACTTCACCTGTCACAGGAGAGCCTGTACATAAAACACTCACAAAAACATGCACTTGTACATAACTATACAGTAGTGTTCAGAATGCTCAGACATTCAGAGTGTACATAAGACAAAAAAACGTAATGTATTTTTATTAAATGTAACATCTGAGTTTCACCTGATAGGTTTCTGTGCCATATACTGGGTATCCAAGCTCTAGGAAGTCCTCTCATCAGACTCTGATTCATTCATAACAAGGCCAAGAATTACACCGCCTTGTGTTAATGTGTTCAGTTGCGTATGATATGGATTAGATAACTCAAAGACTCATCTGTCAGAATGCCTAGGAAGAGAGTAGGGCATGGTGGTGTATGCCTGTGATCCCAGCACTCAGGAAGCTGAGGCAGGAAGATCAAGTGTTCAAGGTCAGCCTGTGCTACTTAGTGAGACCCTGTCAAAAAAAGAAAAAACACCTACTAAGAGTCAGGCAGTGAGTCTGTTTACACAGCATTATGCAAAGGGACTTGGGAAGTAAGGGTCCACCACTGTTGGCTCTACAAGGTCCTTGTGAATCTTCAGCCTTTTGGTACTCTGAGGCCCAAGAGAGACTCTGAGACCAGTCACATCCTGAGACAGGTTTCTCTAGTCTTTAAGTTCAAACACTATAACCTGTGGACATCAGACTTTCCAAAAAGAGGTTCTCCAGGCTGCCTTTTTTTGTGGCTTTATCTAAAAATTTTAATGACTACTTCTGAGAACCATAATTCTTTTATACTGAAAACTGGGAATGGGGGAAGAGAGGCTCAATTGGTGAATAGCTCCATTTCCCTGTAATGATCTCACACTGGCCTCCTGTCCACCTCTTACCTCTCCCTACACAGTCTGGGGAGGGGCCTGTGATTCCCTCTGAGTGTCACCTGTAAGGAGCAAGGAGGTATATAGAAAGAAGGCAGCCCATACTCCGCTGAGCTAGCCTGGAAGAAGGCTGTTACAAATAGGAAAATACTAGAATGTCATGTGTATGTCCTGAAGTACAAGATTAGATATGCACTGGGAAATCAGGCAAATAAGAACACATTCTGGGTAGGAAAAGACATTTTGCCTACTAGTGCCCATCTTGCTCCTTTAATTTAATGAAGTATAGGGGGGTTGGGGAGGTGTTTTACTTCCTTGGGAGATGGTGTTTTCCTGAACACCTTTGATCCTTCCTTTCCTCCATGGATTCATCCATTCATTCAACAAATAGTTACTTAACACTTACTAACAAAGTTAGTAAGTAACAAGATGAAAAAGTAGCTCTTTTGAATTATAGCAAGGTCCAACGCCTCACAGCCCATCATCCTGGAGGATTCCTTGTGGGGTTTCTGTGAAAAGTGCCATCCTGAGGGCAGAACCAGAAGGGCAGAGGCCTCCTGTCCTTGGTGTGGGCCCTGGTTCCCCTGCGGAAATCTGAAATGTTTACTCTGGTGACCAACCTGTATGGTCTCCAACCATGCAGACCCCAGGACGGCTTCTGGATAGAGGCCTCACCCCTAGCAGAGCCAAGCCACGAGTTCACATGCCCAGCCTGCAGGGAGCCCTCTCTGGAGTGCAGAGGGAAACTGGCCCTTCTCTTCCAAAGGCAATAATGGAGTTGACTCTCAGTAACTGAATCTGTGCACAAAACATTCTGAATACTAGTGAAGCCTGTTTCGTTGAACTGATTCTGGCTCTTGGAAATGGTTTTGTTTTGTTGTTATTTACGGTTTCATTTGTTTGGATTCGAGCTTAGTTTGTTAATATGTATAATTCAGCGTCTGTTGCACTCGTGTAAATAAGGAGTAGGTGTTGTAAACTATGGTGTTATACATACATTTAGGACTGCGATTTTTGGAATTTTTTGTATTGTAAAATAACAGCTAATTTAAGCAAGAACAAGAAAATTAAGGGAGGTCTGTGCATTTTAAACACAAATGTGAAGCACCTGTATATAAACAGAAGTAAATACTATAATACAAACTTCCTTCTGAAATAAAAGTAGATCTGGTAAAAAAAAAATGTAGGTTTTGTTCTAAGTGTCTGATTCTAATTTTGGTTTGGTTTGGTTTATATTTACATTTTGGCCGTTAGAACCTTAAGGAAAACATAAAGCATTTTAAACATCACCAGTTTTCACACTGCCTCAGAGAAAGCTCTCGGCAGTCTCAAGGTAAAGGTGTGAAACCAGAGGTCAGGAACACTGCAGAAGCGCACATACCTCACAGCCAGCAAGGGCAGGTCCAGGTCTGAGCAGCAGGTTGTTGAATTGCCTAGCGACACTCTCCCACCAGTTATGTTCTGTTTCCAGTTGCCCCCTTCTCCTTCTCCATGTCCTCACAGACTCCCATGTCTCTTAAATTTTCAAAACCTGCTAATTCTGAGAGCCCAACCATAAAATCTGACAGGTTCGGTGAACACACAGTGTTGTCTTTGCAAGTTTTTCATCTTATCAGAAATTCAGCTCTCACAGCCACTGGCGCCTGGCTTGGTCTTGAATCTTTGGTGAGGTTATTTCCATTCAGAAAGCCACGTTTGAGTCTGGCACTGGTGGCTCACATTTGTAATCCTAGCTAGTTAGGCAGAGATTAGGAGTATCAAAGTTGGCAGCCAGCCCTGGCAAATTGTTCAAGAGATCCCTAGCTCAAAAATACTCAACATGAAAAAGGGCTGGCAGAGCGGCTCAAGTGGTACAATGCCTGCCTAGCAAGCGTGAGGCCCTGAGTTCAAACCACAGTACTATAGACGAAAGCAAAACAACCCCCGGAGTACCGTGGGAGCTGCCAGCAGTTCCTGGCAGAATAACCTGGCAGCTGCGTGTGGTGGTGCATGCCTGTAATCCCAGAACATGGGAGGGTGAGGCAGGAGTTTGTGGTCAACCTGGGCCACATACTGACTCTTAAAAAAAAAAAAAGCAAAACAAAAAACTGGCAGAGATGTTGCTGGCTGTGTTCACCAAATCTTTAAATCTACAGGTCAACATTTCCTAGCCCCTTGCAAGTTAGGCTGGGACCAAACTGGGCTATAGCCCTGGAGATAACACTCTCCAGGGAGAGTCCCATGCTCCCACGTGGGACTCTCCCTGGAGACCACGGATTAAAGGTGTTGCAGGGAACGTGGCTCTGAGTCACCACTTAGATGCAAACCACCTGATCAGCAAGAACTATGCTAGCCTTTGCATCACTGAAAGGCAAACCTTTACTGAGATTAAGACCTTTGTTACTCTCACTAATGTACAAAATAGTATCACAAGTGCAATGCAAATGTGACCCAAAACACTTGCCACTGGCTTAGTGACCAGGTGGCACACAGTGAGAAACCAAATGCAGCAGGCAGGACAGCTGAAGGTCCCTGGCAGTGATGACAAACATCTGGAAGTTTGTTACATTTGATAACTTGGATAGCAAGTCATGTCTATTAGGTTTTTAGCTTGAGGGGAAAAGTTGGAAAAAAACAGAATATGGCATGTGTTGATTGATGTTGGCTGCTTTGGGCAAGACACTGCAAGAAAGAGTTGAATGCTAGAATCAGCCAGTTTACAAGTAAAAGTAAAAGGGGTGGAGAACCTGAAGTCCAGGATCTTGTGATGGAGGAGAAGCCAAATGCTGCTAGTTTTGAAACAACAGGAGGTGCTGGTGAGCAGCAAAGAACTGTTGAGACTTGGTCTAACACAATGACTGGGCCTCATGGTAAAAATCAGATGAGGCCATGGCCTCCTCACTTGAACCTCAGGCTGAGATATGGATAAGGAAGCAAAGAATAAAACCAACATGAGAACTATCCTGGAAAGAGCCACGGGTGTAGTCCCTGCTGCCTGGGAAACAGAAAAAGTGTATAAAAACATGTATAAGTTTGTCTTGAAGTATAGCTCGGTAGTACCTTGGATGCACAAAGCCCTGGGGCCCAGTACTCCTGGAAGAAAAAAAAAAAAGCTCTCTTCATAGCATAGATACATGGGACCTCATAAAGCTAAAAAGCTTCTGTTCATCAAAAGAAATGGTCTCTAAACTGAAGAGAACACCCACAGAGTGGGAGAAAATATTTGCCAATTATACATCAGACAAAGGACTGATAACCAGAATATATAGGGAACTTAAAAAACTAAATTCTCCCAAAACTAATGAATCAATAAAGAAATGGGCAAGTGAACTAAACAGAACTTTCTCAAAAGAAGAAATTCAAAAAAGCTCTCTTCTACTCTCCATCAGCATTGTGGGCTTGCTCACACACAGCACAACAGAATTGAAGGAGCCTAGGTTCCTGGATGACTGGACCAGAGAGCTTTAACCAAAGGTAGTGGAACTAGGTATCCCTTCATACCCTGCCTAATATTGTCATTCATCTGGTCATTCAACAAGTTTTCATTGAGCACGACAGGACCAGGCATTGTGAAGGGGACAGAGGTTTTGCAGTGAACAAAACAAATTCCCTGTCCTTGAGGCAGGTGGAGTCTAGTCGTGGAGAGCATAATAAATAAACTGGCAGATGATAAATTCTGTAGAGAGTCCAAAGTCGGGTTAGAGGGTAGAAAAGGCTGGGGGGATTATAACAACACTGTGCGACTGGGGAGGGCCACTGTGACAAAGTGACAGCTGAGCGGAGAACTGAATGGAGGAGGCAGGAATATGGATGTCTGGAAGGATATCTCGGTTGGAACAGCAGGTGCAGAGGCCCTGAGGCGGCAGCATTCCAGGTCGGTACAAACACTGACAAGGCAGCCAGGGTGCCTGGAGCAAAGTGGACAGGACAGCAGTGGTAAGAGTCAAGGATGGGGCTGGGTAATGTTGGGCAATGGTTATGGGGGCAAAGCACTGCCCCCTAGTGGACGTTTTAAATAGGCGGCAACAGTGATTATCACAGTGATCAGGGGATGATACTGTGATTTAGTGGGTGAGTTTGAAGGTACACCTCCTGTGAGGTGCAAGACTGCCCCACCCAACAAGGAATTGACCTACATCCTCCAACTTTCCATATCTTGCTAAATATTTGGTTTTTTGTTTGTTTGTTTTGATTAATCTGTTCAATTTATTTCTTCTTTTCTAAAGCATTGTGTAAAATATATTAAATATAGTTGTGGATACATGGTATCAATTATAACATCTTTAAATTTTTTAAAATCTCGAGTAGTTTATAATACAATTAAATATTTCAAACAAGTTTGAAGAGCAACAAACACATCTATGTGTTTTTGAATAAATATTACTTATTCGAGTTTCTCTAAGGTATACTTTGTCATGTCTTTTTTATAAATGAATAAATTGAGGCTGGATGGGGCCACGGGGTCCCAAAGTTATATACCTAATAAGTGGGGGTAACTAAATTTGAACCCAAATATCATAAGTATACCCTTCCTTAAACTGTGCTAGACTACATACCTATTTACCTAACAAAGCAACTTTAGAACAAAAAGAAATATTAAAGTAAAAATCAGTATATTCTCTATTAATATTTAACTTTAACAAATAATTTATTTCATCCTAACATTTCTTACACTCAAATCCTCGCAGTTTATCTGTAACCCTCGAAATGGCTTGGCATCAAAATGCTTCTGGCTGTTTAGCAAGACAGGATCTTGATTATCTTTAGCTTTCTCAGGGATAGTTGTTGAATCTTCCACTTTTCTTAAACTCTGATGGTTTGACAATATCTGCTTCTATCTCAACACTGAAATGCTCCAGCTCATACCTCACCTTTTTTCCTCCTTTGTCTTCAGTTTCCTAACGACTAGGTACTATCATAGCAAAGTAAGGTCACCCTGCTATCCCTCCTAAAACTACACTTACCAACTTCAACTAACATTAGAATTATCTGCACAATCTTAATAATATTAATTACCCATCAATACTAATTTTTCAGTCTTGCCCATTCTTTTTTTTTTTTATTCATATGTGCATACAAGGCTTGGGTCATTTCTCCACCCTGTCCCCACCCCCTCCCTTACCACCCACTCCGCCCCCTCCCTCTCCCCTCTACCCCCTCAATACCCAGCAGAAACTATTTTGCCCTTATCTCTAATTTTGTTGTAGAGAGAGTATAAGCCATAATAGGAAGGAACGAGGGTTCTTGCTGAATATTTGTAAGATGAAACAAATCTGTTTCTAATTATTTTAGTATAGAAGTTAGCCTTATTTAAACACAATTTGAGAGCTGGCTTAATAATACAGTTTTTCAGCAATGCAACTGCTCTTTAAATCAAGGGAAGGCTGAACTTGTTTTTCTAAGAGCTTTACCACAATCTGCTCCTTTTGGAAAATTCTGTCACAGTAATATCATTCCTGTCATCTGAGTCCCCATCCCCCACACGCCTGTATGGGGCACAGATACATACACATACCTCCTGTGTTAAGCCAGGAAACATGCCTGGTGAGAATTTCCCTATGTCCCCAACCCAAGAAAGGGATTAGGCCATATGATCTCAATGACAGCAGGAAGTGTGCTGGACAGAGTTCAGCTCAGCTCTGCTGCTGGCACCCCTTTGTTAATTAATTGGTTTGTTTCATGGTGCTGGGGATCAAATCCAGGGCCTTGCATGTAGTAGGCAAGCATTCTACCTCTGAGCTACAATCCCAGCCCTCTTTGTAGGATCAGAACCCTTTGTAGGCCAAGCCTTCTCATTTGTTTATTTCCTCTTCCTTGAGGTTATATATTTTATCTTCTTGTGTGGGTACTTGTCTTAATTTCTCTGTTATCTCCTGCCTCAGTCTGGAGGCTCATTTGGACATGAGGTGACAGGTCCTTGACAGAGCAGCTTCATAAGACTTCCCTCAATCCAGTCTGCTTCAGGCTTGCAGCTCAGGAGGCTGGGGCCATGTCCCCGCCTCCATTTTATAGGCATGCCAGGCGCACTAGCAAGCTGCTCTCGGGCTGGGGACTGCTCCAGAAGTCCTGCACATCTGTTGGCCTTTGGAAATTTCACTGGCCAGTGTCCACACTTTCTGTGAAAATGAGCTGCTTCAGTGAGCTTGGCCAGATCTGACTCACTTGGGGAGGGTGGGAGAAAGGTTGGGCAGTGAGTGGTTTCCACATCAACTTTGCACATAGACAATGGGCTCCAAGCCAGGGAGCATTTATGAGCCGTGAAGGTTCCACCAATAAATCCATGCATGTTTCCAGCACCTGCCTTTCTGCCTTAGCCCCACCCCTGGGCACCTGCCGGCTGGGGAACCAATGTTGGCAACAGGTAAGAGGCCTGGGCACTGGGGTATAGTGCAGGGCCAGGACTGTAGTCTCACAGAGTACACACAAGAGTGACAGTTCTCTAGTAGCACATGGTAAGGCTACAGCTAGACTCAGCCTCAGGCATTTGATCAGGCTGTGCATAAACCAGGCCCTTTTTAGGTAAAGTGACAAACCAAACTAGCAGCCTTCAGCAACTCTAGTTTCCTGGTCCAGTCTTGGTGCCTTAAAACAACAGATTATTCCCACAGTTCTGGAGGTCAGAGGTCTAGAACAGAGGTACTGGCAGGGCTGTGCTCCCTCTGGAGGCTCTGGAGAAATTCAGGCTTTGCCTGCTCTAGGTTCCAGGGTGCCTGACATCCTTTAGCTTTTGCTGTATTACTCCAGTCTCTGCCTGTCCTTCCATGGCCTTTTCCTGTGTGTCTGGGTCTCTGTCTCTCTCTGCATTGTTCTATAAGGAGACACGGGATTGTGGTTAGGGCCCACTTGGATAATCCAGGATAGGTAACTCCTCTCCAGACTCATGTCACATCTTTTGCCATTCGTGGTGATACTCTTTTGCCTCTGTTCACCATAATGGGGATTAGGACATGGACATTTCTTTGGGACTACCAGTAGCCATGAATAGTCTCACTGTTTTAAATAGGTCCTGCTCTTTTCAGTGCTCCAGTATTTTGGAAGACATATGTTTCTCTAACCAAAATTCTATTTTTATTTGGAGTTGTTTAAACTCTTTTAAAAAATTATTATTTGGGGGGGGTTTAACTCAGTCTTACTTGCTAGGCAGGTGCTTTACCACTTAAGCCATGCCCCCTGCCCTTTTTTTGCTTTTAGTTGTTTTTCAGATGGGGTCTCATTTTTTGCCAAGGAGTATCCTCAGACCTTAATCCTCCCTATGCCTCCTTCATAGCTGGGATTACAGGCATATACCACCATGCCCAGTAAGGCTCTCACTTTTCTTCCAGGTTGGCCTTGAACTTCCTTTACCTCTCAAGTGGCTGGGATTACAGATGTGAGCTATCATGCCTGGCCCTCCACTTTTTTAAATGCCTACATTTCACTTTGATTATCTGAGTTGAAAATGGAACATCTAAGGAAATCATTTAGCACAGGTGTCTACTCCCATGCAGGTATAAGTGGGATTGAGACTGACTTTCACTCTGCCCAAGGGTCCCCCCGATTCCAGGTGACCCTGGTGAGCCGACATCACATCCCAGGTCACAGGAAGAGACCCATAACCCATGCTGGGCCCTTACATAAGGGTCCTGCCTAGGACAGCCCATGAATGCTGGGAAAGAACGGTGCCTTTCTCTGCTGACACTGCCAGAAGGGGAGATCATACACCTGAAGCATTGGTGGCATCCTACTAACCCCTGAACCTCCTGCTCAATCCTACTCAACATAGGGCCCATGAGCTGCAGAGAAGCTGCTGGAAAGACCAGCAGAGGCAACATCATTTGAACATCCGGAGACAGCTGTGTCTGAAGCCCAGGCCACTCAGGCACCTGCCCAAGCCAGTTTGTTACAATGGGGACAGTTCCAACTGAAGCCAGGAGCTGGCTGACAGCACCAGCATGCTGGGCCTGTGGGTTTGGTGTGAGTTGCACCGCACACACTCAGTCTCAGAGCCAGTGAATCCTACTGTGGTCATGATAGCCACAGGCCTGAGTTGCAGTGTGGTCTGTACCTAACCTCCATGCCTTGAGTCAAGGGAATTCTGAAGGAGGGAGACCAGATGGGGTAGGAGCAGGAGCTGAGTAATAAGGTGGTCTTAGTGGAGTCCAGCCTCAGTCTAGTTCCACCGACTGGCTCTGGAGCTTGAATGGCAAACAGAATTGTTGCCTGTTGAGGTCCTCGTACCCCTGCCTTGGTCAGTCCTGGCCAGGGTGGCCTCAGGAGCACAAGGTAAGCTGAGAGGCATTTCTGGGCAGTGACTCTCTAGGAAGGGGACCAGGGCCCTGGTTTAGCAGCACCATTCCCTGTCCAGAGAGTCTAAGCACCAACAGCCTTCATCTCAGCCTGATTCCAACTCCTGCCTAACCTCAACTGGGCCTAGAAAGAGGCAGCCCAGAGACATGGGAGCCTACCCTGTCAGGATGTCAGTAGTCTCCAAGCTTTTCAGGAAGCAGGAAGCTTTTTAAAATCTGATAATTAGTTTTTAAAATCTGATAATTAGCAGAAATGGAAAGAAGAGACAAAAGCAAAGCAAATCCCTGCCACTAGGACCTGAGAGTTGATTCATTCTGGCAGTTGGAAGTAAGGAGATGGAACCCAGAGAGCTTCGAGGGCCATGCAAGATCACACACACCAGCAGGGGCATACCCTGTGATCAACCCTGGTCTCTAGGTTCCCAGAACAGAGACAACATGAAGACCAGGTCAGTCTCAGTGCACATGGGTTTATTAGGCATGGTGTGCCATTGCTGGCACTGGGGGTAAACCATAGGGAAGATGGCCATGTAGCCAGAGTAGCAGCACAGCAGGCAGGGTAGGAATGGGATTTGTACTCACTCCAGCTGGTGCTCACCAAGCAGTGTACCATGGGTAGCAAGCATGCTGCTAACACCGGGCCAGGGCACAGATAGATCTACTAGTTGGTAATGGCTAAGTAAGAGGGGTGCCCTGAAAGGCTGTAGTGCTAGAAAGAGTACTGCCTGTCAGTCTGTCCAGATGCATTCCTCAGTGTGTTTCTGGCTGGGAGGCAGACACAATTTCCTAGTTCAAAAGTCCAGATGAGGTCTCTGACCTCCTCTGGGTCCCTGGGGAGGCTTTGGCTACAAAAATGGCCCTCTCCTGTTCCTACCCTGTGGGAGACCCCAATTGTCTCAAAGCCTGTGAAGAATACAACCAAGATGTTTATGGATAGGGAAACGAGAGGCTTTGCAGTGAGGCCCTCAGCCTCACTCCACGGGACGGGCACGAAGGTGTTCAGATGCAGGGGACAGGCACACACATGTCCAGAAGCACAAAGGTCTACAGAGAGGTCAAGCTAGTTTCTCTTCAGTGGGCAGTAGGCCAGAGACATAGCCTGTATCCCAGGCAGGGTGGGCAGTCTACTGTGTTGTCTGAAGTCAGGGTCGACTGTCCTAGTCAGACAGGGCCTGGAGAGCCAGGACAGGGAGGATGGCCAGCAGGAAGCTCCCCTCCAGGGGCTGCTCTTCAGAGGGCACCTTAGGGGTAGGAACAGAGTGAGGAGACTCTACCTGCACCCCCTTCCTAGGCCACTCATACTTCCATCTCAGCCTGCCTGGCATGGGAAGGTATGAGAGACAACCATGCAGAAACTGCCAGCTCACTGTCCCCTCCTAGCACCTACCTGCAGGAAGCTGTGCCCAGGGTCCTGGTGAGGGTCCAGCTGCTTCTGAAGGACTGCAGGCCACTCACTGTCAAAGGCTTGTATGGCACCATCTATAGAAGGACAGGTCCATGGAGGGACTGACTAGTAAACCCCGGCTCAGGACCCAGTTCCTTGGGGACAAACTGAGAGAATCCCTGGCATCTGCAAGGAATGGTTTCTGAGATGGAAGGTGCATGTGGAGGAATGACAGGACAAGGACGACTGTGGAAAAAGTGACTCACAAATTGTGCAGTCCTTCATCTTCACAGGGTAGGTGACAACTATCTCCCCTCACTTTATAGATGAACGCAATTCAATCCGAGGCCCCTAACTCCCAGACCACTTAGCCATTCAGTTCGCAAGAGGCAAGATCGCATGTGGGAGAGGCGGGAGCAAGTCGGGAAGGGAGTCCCCTCACAAGTGCTAGGAGTCTAGCCTTGTTTAATTCTGGGTCCTCAGAAACTTGTTTTGTCCTTGGAGATGCCAGCACTGACACCCCTAGGATTCTCATTGTGGTCTGCGATCTCCTCTGGGCATGGATTTCCTCGGGGGCAAGACGACAGCGGTGGGGGGTGCGGTGTGTGGAGAGGGGTGGTACCGCCTCAAAGAGCCTCGATTTCCTTCCCTCTAAAATGGGTTCCCACAACTGCCCCCACCCGGGCCCCTCACCCAAGCAGCGGTTCCGTGTAAAGAGCCCCAGGAAGGTTTCACACTCTTCGCGCCTGTTTCCGCTGGCTCCACAGTCGCACCAGGGCGCCACGCGCGCGCTCGCATTGTCCATGTAGTTTGGGGTGATGACGGTACCTGCAGAGACCCCGAAGGCGGGGTAATCCACCCAACCTGACGGAAGCACCCTCTAGAGAGCCCCCACCCGTGCCCAGATCCCTGCTGTGTGTACCCACGAGGCCTGCGTACGCACGCAGGCAGCGGGGTCCCTGGCCCAGCAGGCAGCCGTCGGGGGCGCTGGGGGCGGGCGCGCAGGAAGCTTGGTAGGCCAGGAGGCGAGGCCTGCAAGGCGGTGGGAGGGCGGTGAGCAGACAGTGGCCCCGCCCCTCACCCATCGCCCCGCCCCTTCCCGCGCCCCGCCCCTTCCTACGTGCACCTGCAGACCACGCTGCGCTCGCAGGCATCCAAGGGCGCGAGGCAGGAGGGCGGTGCCAGCCGGGGTCCGGAGAAGGCGCAGGCGGGCACGAAAGTCTGACGCCGGCGCTCGGCGCATGCGGGGTCCGCGCAAGGGCAGAAAAGCAACGCGTGGGTGAGCGCGGGCGGCCCACGGGCGAAGAAGCGGCGCAGGGCGCGGTGACAGCGGGCGCGGGGACAGCCCCCCGACGCGGCCCGGCTCAGGCATTGCGCCACGTACTCGGTTCGCAGCTGCTGACATCGCGCGTCTGCTGTACACGCCTCCGCCGCGTCCAAGCAGCGGTTCCTTTCTGCGGAGCTCGCCGACCCTGGTTGGGGGGCGGGCAGGCTGCAGTCCTCCGTGTGCCCTACGAGGCACGCTTCACCCCGACTCCGCCTTTGGAAGTTGGGGGGGGCGCCCAAAACTCGAGGGCCGACAGGGCGTGGCCGATTGTTAATGACCGGACCTCGTTCGCGGGAATGGGCAGCCGCAGGTTCTGGGGGTGTCCGCACACGTCCAGGAAGGAGGCTAGGCTCAACCTTCCCCAGTAACTGTGACCCCGCCACCGCCATCCCCAGACCACATGCATCCAAGAGAGGTTCGCAAGGCTCCTCCCACCCTGACCGGAAACAGTAAGGCTTACCAGAGACCCAGCTTAATGGAAGCTATCGCAAATGGCAATGAAGACAGTTGGCCACTCCTAGTCTTCTCTTCTTGGTACACTGGGATACCAGGCCTTTCTTCATCGCTTTTTCCTTCCCCACATGGAGACCCTTTGGGTGGGCCTATAGGTTTCTAGTTCTCCCTCCTTCCTGGCCTGTGCACCTTCTCCTGCTCCTGCACAATTGTCTTCCCCATCCCGAGTCCTTCCAGAATCTCCCTCGCGGGTCTATAACTCATCCTGTCCCAGGTGGACTCGAGCTTCCTTGGCCCCTCCAACCTCCACTAACAAGCGGAAGGTAATTCCCCACAAGGACTCTGGTCATTGGGGAGCACATTTAGGCCTGACTTTCGGATGTGGATTTGGAGAAGTTCCTGATGGCAGGACACAAGGTTTTGTCCTGAGACTCAGGATGAGGGTTCATCAGTAGTTTCAGTGAAGGTGTGGCTAAATGACTGGTGAACACCCCTCCCCCAGTGGGGGTAGAGAGGCTGCCTGGACAGTGGAGTCACACATCAGAGGTCTAGATAGGAGGTCGAGCTGTGCCCACACATGCCATGGGCTACATCTAAATCCAACCAAGCCAGGGTATCGGACAGTTAGGACTTGGCAGCCCCTTCCTAAACCCTGGGTCCCCTAAACCCCTTCCAAAACCAGGCTAACCTACCCCATCCCGGCCCCTTCCTGAGACTAGAAGTCTTCCCGGCACCCCAGCCTGAGAAAAGTGCCCAGCCTGGCCCCTCATCCATCTTGGTGTGTGTGGGTCTGTGCATGGGGGTCTCCTGCCTCAGGGCTGGAAGCAGGGTCCCTCTCTGGTAACAACTGGCCATCTCTTTCTTTCTGGGCTGTGGATAGGATGGCAGGGATCGTAGTGATACTTGCTGTGGTTCCAGTACACTCAGCTCTGCAGAAAGGCCAAACCCATGCTGAGGGGTTGGAGTGAGTGGAGGAGGCAGAAGAAAGAGCAGGAGCCCTCCTCTCCCTCCTGGAGCCTTTCTCTCTCAGCCTGGCTGGGCACATTGCCAGGCCTCAGCCACACACAACAGCACCTAGTGTTCACCTAAGGTTTTGGGCCCACCTGCTCCTTTGCTTACTTGTCTCCCCTACCAGGAGCACCCTTGCCTCCTCTCCTTTCTCAAGACAGTGCATCTCAGTTCCCAAGTTCCCTGCCTTAAACCTTTACCAGATTCCATTCTCCACTGCACCCCATAAAGTGAGCCCTCCCTGTGATGCCCCAGGTAGAGGAGGGGAAGTCCTAGAAGGTGGAACAGCAGATGCCAGGGCTAAAGATACTGGGCGGAGTCATCCTGAATTTCAAAGACTAGGTGTGGAGAGCTGGGGCTGGGGAAGGTTAAGACAGTTGAGGAAGAGGGAACAATAGGGAAAGGAAAATTCCTGGGCCAGAGGTACCAAGGTTGGGAACTGGGAGACAGATGGCTCCACTGGGCCCGAAGATGGTATGCAAGGCATATGCAACACCAATGCCAAGCACAGGCCTCTTGTGGACACCCCTTCCTGCATTCCAGCTTTTCCCTAAATCCCCTCTTGCCCTCTCTCCTTGTTCCCGAAGAGCAGAGACAGACAGGCCGGAGTAGAGGGAGGAGACATGTACTCACCCAGTAGCAGCAGTAGCAGCGTGGACCCCAAACAGCAGGCCATGCCAGGTGGTAAACAGAGAAGGCCGGTGGGAGACAGAGCCCCAATTGGACAGGTGCCTCTTCTCACTCAGAAGCACAGAGGTCACCCAGGTGCCTGTGCTGCCACTTGTACTCCCGTAGGGAGGAGTCTTTGCAGCAGGAATGACATCCGGCCCTCTCCACTTGTCCCCTTGCCAGCCTGTGCCTTTAGGAAAGCCAGCCATGAAATGTGTGCCTAGGTGGACCCAGTGCACTAGCCCCACATCCACACCCAGCAATAGCTACACAGCAGCCCCAGGAGACCTTGTCGCTCATGTGCTGCTAGTAACTAGGAAGTCACGTGGAGTTTTTCCTTTCTTTATAATTCTGTTAACTAATTTTACACTTAAAACAGGCCCTGTCTGGGAGTTGGGAAGGGGGAGGATGTAGGGAAAGGGTGTAGGGACATGAATGTGGTAGAAATACTATGTAATCATGTATGAGAATGAAAAAATGAGACCTGCTGAACCTGTTCCAGGAATGGGAGGAGGAAGAATGATGGAGGAGGTGAACTCAGCTATGATCTATTATAAGAACGTTGGTAAATGTCACAATATACCCCCAATACAACGCTAATTTTTTAAAAGAAGATTTTAAAAAGTCAAAAAACATTAGTGTTCCCCCTTACACCGTTCAGCTTTCCCAAACGTTAGCATCTTAGAAAATCACAGTACAAGTACTACAACTAGGAAATTAACATTGCTACAATACCATTAGCTAAACCATAGACCGTTTTTTGAATGTCCCTGGTTTTTCTACTAACACCGTCTTTCTGTTCCAAGAGCCAGTCCAGGACCCCACATTGCACTTAGTTATCTTGTCACGTCTCCTTGTAGCCTCCCATCTGGTGGTTGCAAAGTGTTCCCTCACCCAGATGCTTCGGAAGAATCCCAGTCATTTTACGGAATGCTTCTCTTTTATCTGATGTTTTCCTCTGATCACCAGGAGACACGGCATTATTTTGACCTTCTAAAAAGTTATGCTGCAAATGAATGCTGAGATTAAAAGTCTCAACATTGAGATTTAAGTGACCAAAACCAAAAATCAAAAAATTGGACATAATTTGTCTTGGCTTTTAATGTAAATATAGAAGAATTCAGTTGACAGGAAACAGGTGTAGGTGACCTTTTTTAGAATTCATGAATAATTCTTCCTTAGAGAGATGTTAACCTCGCAGAAGTGTTAACCTGTTGTTGGGAATAAAATCTAGTGAGTAGAAAAATTACAAAAGAGAGAACACAGATACAAGTCCTTAAGGTTTTCTCTGAAATTCTCCTGTAACATTTTACGTGTGTGTGTGTGTGTGTGTGTGTGTGTGTGTGTGTGTGTGGTATTGGGGTTTGAACTCAGGGCTTCACACTTGTGAGGTAGGTGCTCTGCACTTGAGCCATGCCTTCAACTCTTTTTTGCTTTTAGTTATTTTTCAGATAAGGTCTCCTTTTGCCTGGGACTGGTCTCACCCCATAATTCTCCTACCTATGCTTCCTTTGTAGCAGGGATTATAGGTACCCACCATTATGCCCAGCCAAATAATACACACTAAGTCTCTGCTGTATCTGTGTATACTTATTTGTATTTCTAATATTTATTTATTAATCCTTCTCTTTTTTCTCAAAGTTTTGTCTGCTTTATTAGTTTTTCAAATAAATCTTTTTCTTTTTATTATCCTCTTATGTCTGTAATGCTTATTAGCTGTTTTCTGCTGCTTGCTATGTTTTTATCTCTACCTTCCTAACTTGGATCCTTATCTGGTTAAGTTTTAGGTTTTCTTGGAACAAAAAATACACATGGCCGCACATGGTGGTGCATGTCTTTAATCCCACCTATTTAGGACATGGAGGTAGGAGGATCATGGCCTGAGGCTAGCCTGGGAAAAGTGAAAGATAGCTAGCTAAAAAGTAGTCTAAAGCAAAAAGGGCTAGGGTGTGGCTCAGGTGGCAGAGAGATTGCAAGCACAAGGCCCTGAGTTCAAGCCCCAGTACTGACCCCCAAATATATATGTTTACATACATATATATGCATACATACATAGATAGCTATACATTTATTTCAAACTACCACTGTGCTACATACCCAAAGTTTTGATCATTCCTTTTTTTCTTTTTTTTTTTTTTGGACTGGGTATCACTGTGTTGACTAGGCTGACCTTGAACTCAAGATCCTCCTGCCTCAGCTTCCCAAGTAACTGGGATTATAAAGTGCACCACTATGTGCAGTTTGGTCATGTATCTATTTTTTTTTAAACCATGCCGTATAATTCCTTCTTTGAACCCTAAGTTATTTTAAAATGTGTTTTAAATTTTCCAAATATATTTTAATAAACACCAATTTTAATTGGTCATTTTATTAGTGACTTTTTACTTAATTGCTTTTTAGTTAGAAAAATCAGCCTGTACCGATTCTTTGATATGTATTGAGACTTTCTTTAATGGCCTAACATATGTGCTGTGTAGAATGTATATTCTCCTGGGATGGGAACTTGGCTCCAGTGGTAGAGTGCCTGCCTAGGAACCACAAGGCCCTGAGTTCAAATCCCAGTACTGTCAGATTAGAGAGAGAGGATAGATAGACAAAATTAAAAAAAAAATTCTAGGTCCTTTAGGACTAGCTCGTTGTTATGTCCAGGTGTTCCATATCTTTACTAATTTTCAACTACTTCACCTAATTTGTTTTTTGCTTTACCCATTAATAACTACCTTTGTCACAATCACCTCTATAATGATGAATTTGTCAATTTCATCTAGTAAAAATAAGCATATAAAAGGGTATTTTATATGCTTATAATTATTCATTTATTTTTCCCCCCAGTACTGAGAATTGAACTCATCTCTACCATTTGAGCCCTTTTTGTTTTACTTTTATTTTTCAGATAAAGTCTTGAGCTTTTTTTCCCAGACCAGTCTTGAACTATTCTCCTCCCTGTGTTTCCCAAGTAGCTGGGATTATAGCCCAAGCTTCCATATCTTCTTACACCATGGTCTTCTCTACCTGTCACAGTGTCTTAAAGTTTTTATTTGGTGCTAAAATTGATACACCAGCCTTCTTTCCAGAACTTTTTTTTTTTGAGGCGGGGGTGGGACCAGGGTTTCAACACAGGCCTTTGTGTTTGCAAGGTAGGCACTCTGCCACTTGAGCCACACCTCTAGTCTTCCAGCTTTCTTTTATAGTTTTTCTACCCTGTTTTTTTTTTTTTTCAGTCTTGAACTTATCTTTCAGATGCATTTCTTTTAAGGAGAAAATAACCA
The DNA here is from genome assembly GCF_047511655.1 of Castor canadensis. Taxonomy (NCBI): domain Eukaryota; kingdom Metazoa; phylum Chordata; class Mammalia; order Rodentia; family Castoridae; genus Castor; species Castor canadensis. Next base: position 152,716,728 of record NC_133390.1, on the reverse strand, counting down.
TTTTTTCCCTCAAATCTGGTGCTGTCTTTTAACTGGCATGTTAAATCCATTTACAGTTACTGTGTCATTGGCATGTTTGGACTTATTTCTGTGATCTTTCTGCTATTTGTTCTATGTCCCAGATTTTATGATTTTCTTTCTTTTTTTTTTTTTTTTTTTGAGACAGGGTCTCACTATGTAGCTGAGCCTAGCCTTGAGCTTGCTATGTAGCCAGGCTACTTGCAAATTCATGATCCACCTGCCTCAGCCTCGGAAATGCTGGTACTCTAGGCACGTGCCACCATAGCTGGGTTTTTGTTGTTGTTGTTGTTTTTAAGACAGTGTGTCTGTGTAGCCCAGGTTGGTTGGTCATAACTTTCCATCCTCCTAACTCCCTGGTGCTTCCCAAGTGACCCTGCATGGCACAGCATGTTCCTTCTTTCAGGAACTGAGTGATAATTTCTTTCAGGGAACCTCAAGATGTTTGTTTCCTCACTCAGCACCCCCATAACTTAAAATCCCACAGGAAAGGTGAGACTGACCAGAGTGGGTGATAGAAAACAGCTATACTGGTGAAGTGAAAGCAAGTACTGAAGTAACAAAAGACCCCTCACGGTGCACCTTACTGTAGGTTTATAGAGACTCTTGATACCTGGGGTGCAAATGTTCCCTCCCTTTTTTCTTCTCTTTATTTAATTGTTTTGGATTTTCTTGAATTTTTGCTATTCTACATGCATTTTAGGAGCAGTTTGTCAAGCTCCTGAAACAAAAAATTATGTTGGGATATTTTTTGGATGTCATAGATGAATGAGTTGGGGCTGGAGCTTCTTCTGGCTGTAAGTAGAAGTGGTAGATTGCAAAACTTCCTATTCTTCCCATCCTCTGAGATAAGATTTTGCTGCTGCTTTTAAGCCCCTCAGATTTGTGGTGGTTTTGTTACATGGCAACAGCTACCTGATACAAAATCTCATTCAGCAACTCTTTACATGAAGCCACAGAAGAATGAGATTTTTCAGGGGCAAGAGAGGCAGGCAAAGGGGCCGTTCAAACAGGGTAGCACCCTTGGGCCCAGACCTGAGCTTGAGGCCTGGGCTGCCTTAGAGGCTCCACTTGCCAACTGTCACCCTGTATGGTCCTCAGGATGCTTCAAGGGGTTCAGTTTACAACAGAAAAGACACACACAGGCCCTGGAGCAGTGTCTTTCTTCTGATTTCTACTCTGTTGTATTTTCTAAAATGACTCCTTTTGTCCCCCCATGGAAGGGGGAGAAGTTGAATAATGTCCAGTGAAGGGGGCTGCAACAGACCCACACCCCCTACAACCTTGGGTGGAGAACTAGGAATAGGGGTAAGGGCAAAGTGCACGAAGTGTCCAGGGCACAGGACAGACAGGAGGAGACAGGAAAGAAGATCCCAGAGATTTTGTCTGTCTGTTTCCTTGTTTGTTTGCAGGGGCAAGGCTCCAGGGAAGTGTGCACTCGGTCTGAACCACAGGGCCCCAGGAGTCTCTGCCCTCTGTAGAGCTGCATCTGGGGGAAGTACATGTAGAGAGACAGCAAGCCACGACAGAGACCGCTGGGTGTCCAGCATGACCTAGCCTCCCGTTTGCTTCTTTGCTGATGGATTCTTGGACTGGATGGTACAGATGGCCCCTGCCCTCAGGGGTAGGAACAACACTGGGCAACTTCTGATGAAGCTCTGGTGTCATGGAGTGAGTGAGGCAGAGCTCAACTGGGGGAAGAGACCCCAAAGTTGCCAGATGGTATAGGAAGTCAGCTGATTCCCTGGCCCTTGGGGTCCTAGTTCCTGGTGTGGCTACCAGTGGTCACCTGTCTTTGAGTCTCCTCATCTCAGGAGCCACCTTTCCCCAGAGACAGGATCTTGGCTTCTGGACTTGACCTGCTGAGAATGAAGTGGCAGAGGGGGGATCATTCCCTGAGGCCTGGGGCCCTAGACTGCAAGTCATGGGCAGGGACTGCCTGTCCCCTCTTGGTGAGGACCCTCTCCCTCCTCTGCCCCAAGGGCCCCAGTATCCTGGCCTCCATGACAACAGCTTCCCTAAGAAGTCCTGTGTCTTCTCCTTATCAACCCAAGCCTAAAAACCTGAGCAGGGGCAAGGAGCTAAGAAAGGTGGGTGACTGAGCAATGGGAGGGAAGGGCTGGGTGCTCAGCATCAGGGTCCCTACCTACCTTGGGGATCAGGCAGGGCTACAGGACACAGGTTTTTCAGGGTGGCTGTTGTGCTCTGGCAGTGTTTTCAGGGCCTGGGAGCAATGGATGAGGATGAATGCTGTGAGTCAGCCCCTGGGGCTGGGATGGGACACAGGAGACTCAAGGTGGCTGGGTGTTAAATAGAGTGGAGCATCTAAAAGGAGGCAGAGGGCAAAAGCCTATCCTTCAATTCCCTCCCTATGTCCCCTGGTCCGTCACTCACCTAAGGGCCAGGGCTCTTCAGTGGCTGTGGGGCCCAACTCCATGGGGTGAACACTGCCTGGGGGGTAGCCACCGCTGGGCCTGAGTGTGGGAGACGAGGCCAAGAGGTTGGAAGAGTGACTCTGAGCAGGGCACAAGGGAACTGTTTCCCCTAGCATGATACCCAGCCTGAGTTGTGTGTTGACTGAATTTCTACACTTCTGCTCCAGGTCTTCCTTCCTGTCCCCTCCTAGAGGAGCCTTTAGGGTCCAGGCTTCCCTTGAGACCCATGTCCTCCAGGGCTACCTCTCTCCAGCCTTCATGATTCTCCCAAGGTTTGCTGCCACCCCAGCCTCCTGGCATCCTCCAGATGTTGGCATCACTCAGGTCCCATCAAGGGCTGGCGTGCAAAAATGTGTCCACCTCCCCCAGTGGAAGCTGTGTCTGCCCTTGGCCACTGGGCACCATGCTGCCCTTGGTGACTCCAGGCCATCTTTGGCTACCAGCACCCCATCTCCCAGGGCCTCACCACTTCCTTTGATGTCTGATCCAGTCTCCACTGCCCTTAGACCCACCCTGGAGACCAGTTGTAGCTGCCACCCCTCTGCAGTGCCCCTCCCATGTTGACACACCAAGCTCCCCACCCCTTGTTTATCTGTCCTCAGACTCCCCAGTCACTCCTCAGCTGTGCCAAGGTCCTCTCAGCTGGCACCTGGCCACTGCCCTACCCCTGCCAGGATGCCCTCTTCTCCCATCTCTGGCCCAACCATGCCCTCTCCTTCAGCTGGCCAGGAACTCCCAAGTCCAAGCTGTCAGACTTCACCATGGTATGCCTAACTTGCCCAGGGTTCCAGTGAAGGGCAGTCCTGGGTGGGTCTTGCTTAGTATTATGTAACCCTCCTCCCAGGTCACAGGGAACTGGGTTTGGAACAGTCTCCTGGTACAAGAGCAGCCAGCACCACAGCTGGTTAGTGATATGGAGTACAAAGAAGTGCTGCGCTGAGTCCTGGGGAACTTGAAAGGGCTGACAGAGTGATTGGAGCAGAGGAAGGTCAGAAAGCTGAAGACTCCTGAGACACAGAGGCTGCAGAGCCTCCAGAGGCCCAGGGGAGTGTGGAGTGGATTGGGTGCAAAGTCGAGCCAGTGGTGGAAAGCAAGAGAAGTGGGCAATAGTGGCTGTGACAGGGAAGGGGAGTGAAGGGCCATGCTTTGAGTGCTGTAGGGGCCAGTCCAAGCTCTGAGAAGCAGGAACTGTAGGGGTGGGCTCAGGAAGCGGGACCAGTGCCCTCAGGGTGGTCACTCAGCCTACCCTCTGTGTGTGAGATTCCTCCTGCAGCCCCAGGGACATCGCTGGAGATGGAGTCCTGGAAACCTGTAGCAGCACCAGGCCAGGCCGACCCCAGGGAGCAGAGGCAGCAGGAAGCTGAGGAGCAGGGCCAGCAGGAAGGCATCACGTTCTGTGGAGAACAGAGCTGAGTACTGAGCAGGTGCACTACCCTAGGCCTACTCACCTGTCCCTTGTCCACGCACTTTGAGGCTGCACAGGGCCACTGTCCACACTACCCCCAAATCCTGGCTTGTCACAGAAGGGTGGAGCCCAGCCTGGATCACAGTGGCAGTTATGGTTGCTGTTGCAAACCTGAAGGAGAGAAAAGGGAGGGAAAAGGGTCACATGGGATCAGGGACCCAAGGTCACCCCCATCCTTTACTCACCCCATGGTTGTGGCAGGCAGTTAGGCAGTGTTCCAGCTCCTGAGAGGTAACATTCTGGCAGCGCCTGTCCTGGCACACCTATGGGCAGTGTGCCCACCTGACAATGAGTTGGGGGGACACTGTGACCAGGAAAACTAAAGTGACCAGAAGGGGTCGGGTGGGCAGAGCTCACCATTCTAGGTCCACACTGGGTACCCGGCTCTACCAGGCCCAAGTCAAGCAGGTTCAGCTGCGCAGCTGGGAGTGCAAGGGCTCCACGGCAAGTCACCTCCCGACCCTCTAAGCGAATGGTGGAGGTCACGGGTACGACGTGGGGCACGAGTGGGCTCTGCTCCCCATCCTGGCATTGTAGCTTTCCACACTGAGCATCCCTGGGGAGAAACAGGAGGGCGGTCAACAAACAGTGCGAAGTGTCCCACTTCACCTGACTCACTGTGAAGCTTTGGTCCCTGGGTTCCGTCTTTCACCTCTGTGCACAAGGCAGGAAGCCACCGGTACTGTACTGGCCGCAGTTCCCATGCGCGTCCCCGGCGGAGTTCACCTGGAAACAGGCCTCCGGCGCTGGGCGGGCGCCTAAGGAAGAATGGGTCGGGTTGGGGCAGCCGGGAAAGGGACCGCCGGAAATTCCCTGCGATAGAAAACTGGACAGATTTCAGGAGGCCTCACGCTCCATCTCACCTGGCCCCCAGAGCTGCTGGCATTGCTGCTCCAGCGTGGGGCACGCGCCGTCCCGGCAGTAACCGCGGCCGCTGGCGCAGGGCGAGCCGTCCAGTAAGTAAATGTCCCGGGGACAATGAGGGGAGGCTCCCGTGCAGAACTCGGGAAGGTCACAGTCGTCCACAGGCCGGCGGCACAGTGTGCCCGCCGGCTTCAGCTGCGCAGGTGACCGGGTTAGGGGAAGGCAGAGACTACGCAGGTGAAAGCTCGGGCCTGCGGGAGCGCCAGGCACAGAGCAGCGCCAGCACCCAGCAGTCAAAACCCACCCGCCAGCCCCCAAGTCTTCGGAGCCCTCACCTGGCAGCGCGCACAGCAGTCCCCGTGGGCGCACTGGGCCCCCGCACGCAGCGAGCAGTTATGGGCGAAGCAGCAGGGGTCCTGGCACTTCTGCGATGGGAAAGGTAAGGATGGAACAGGTGGGCGCAGCGCCCGGACCTCGGGGAAGGTGCGCGAGGTGGGGGGGCCAGCCGTGGTCCCCAGGGACCGGGCACGCGGACCTGACCTGGCCGGAGCCGCAGTCGCAGTCTTCGCCCGCCTCCACGAAGCCGTTCCCGCAGCGCGCCAGCTGCACCGGGAGCCCCGGGTGGGGGGTGTTTGAGAGGCACGCGCCGCCCCCCTTGCGGAAGAAGGCGCGCAGCTGGCGGCGGCTGCAGGCGCTGAACACGCGCGGGAACGGGTGCCTACGGGCGAGGGGAGGGCGTCGGGTGTGCGGGGACCACCTCTTAAACGGACTCTCAGCCCTGGAGTTAGCCACACAGTAGCCAAGGTGGGCGGACCTCCCGAGCGATGGGGGTGGGGGAGTGCGGAGCTCGAATCCTCCACGCGAGCCCAGAGAGGGAAAGTGGCTTGTGTAAAAAATCACACGGACACAGCAAGTCCGAGGCGGAGAGTATGACGCCAAGATGGAATAGCACCGCAGAGATGGTACCCAAGGATTGAAATAATCTTGCTACCTTATTAGATAACCATCTTCATACTGTGTGTGTGGGGGGGGGGGTTTGAACTCAGGGCCTTGCACTTGCCAGGCAGGCGCTCTACCGTTTGGGCCACTCCCCCAAGCCCTTGTTTTGCTGTAGTTATTTTTCAAACTGGGTCTCACGCTTTTAGTTCTGGGCGGGCCTCTCTACTGCGAATCTTCCTATGTCTTCCTCTTAGCTGGGACCTCAGGGGTGCAGCCATCACACTGGGCTTATTGGTTGAGATGGGTGAGATGGGGTCTCGCTAACTGTTTTTGCCCAGCTGGCCTGGAACTACAATCCTCCTGAGTAGCTGGGATTACACACGTGAGCCACTGCACCTGGCTCCATCTTCATACTCTTTAGACTCATTTTACCTGCATTTCTTCCACTGAGGCCCCATAAGCAACCCTAAAGGCAAGTAGTTATTTCCATTTTACAGAAAAAGGAAACTGAGAAATAACCAAAGAAACGCAGCCGAGGACAGCTCCCAGGCCCAGCGACCCCTGTCCTACGCACATACCCAGTGGCCGCTTCCATGACGCAGCCGCCCTGCTCCGCCACCGCCTCCACGCAGCAACCCTCAGGGTCGTGACTGAGGCCTAGGCTGTGGCCTATCTCGTGGGCCATGGTGGCCGCCGCGCCGATGGGGAGCTCCGAGTGGTCCTGGGAGGGCGGAGGGCGTCACTGCGGACTGCGAGCCCCGCCCAGGCCCCTGTCCTCCGGGTGTTCCGCAGAGCTCACCATGCTCACGCCTCCGGAGCTCTCCGCGCTGCACATGCCCTCGACCGGCGCCAGGCCCACCGTGGCGCCCTGGAAGGTGCGGCCCCTGGGGGCAGAGCACAGCGTGATCCCGCGGGATCCAAGGTCGTGGTCGCCCTGCCCGCCAGCCACGTGGGATCAGAGGTACCCACGTGAGCAGCTGTGCCGAGTCGTGTGGCCTCTGCACACACAGTCCCCGACGCCACTGCAGAAAGGCCCAGAGCGTGGCGTTGGCGTCCGGTGTGACGCGGCTGAAGTCCTGCTCGGTCCACACTTCCAGCCCGGTCAACACCACCTGAATGTCCAGTGTCCTGAGAATCTGAGGACGGGGTAGGGCGGGGCTGAGGCCAGGGACCTGGAGCCCCACGATGAAGCATGAAGCAGGTGCCTGCGCTTCTCGGTGGCAGCGACCCTCTCCTCCCCCGGAGCCCGCCGCGCCCCGCCCTCTCCCGTTCGTCCTCCACCTGGTCCACGTAATTGGTGACTTCCAGGAGACGCTGTTTGGTGTGGTTCAAGTTCTGGTGCTGGAGCAAGAACTAGGAAAGCAGAAACCTCAGGGCGTCAGGAGCGGAGCGGCTCCATCCCTGTCCCCTCCAGCCCTGCGTCTACTCTCACCAGGGTGTGGTCAGCCACCAAGTACAGCTCCAGGTACCTAGGGCTCCTGCGGGCCTCTCGCCTTTCCTGTGAGAGGCAAATAGTGACCCTGAGAGCAGGCTGCTGGGCTGGAGTTCTGCCACCAACTCCAGTTCCCCCAAAGAACGTTTTTTAATTGTTGCAAGAACTTATTTCTTTGGCCCGTGGGTTAAAATATCAGGGCGGGTGGCTCTGGTGTGGGACCTGCATTCCTGTCTCTTCTGATTTGGGACACTATGGATACTGCATTCCTACTCCCGCCCTTGTCTGTGCCCCCTAACCCTGCTCTGGGAGGCAGGAGGAAGGATGGCCACGCCCCCTTTGTCCCTGGGGTCCCTGTAGCCAAAGGCCTGTCTCCAAGTGAACAGTTGCTCCATCCGGAAGATCTTGTGTGTTGAGAAGTCCTTGGAGTCCCCAGGTGCCCAGGGATGCAAATAATAGCTGGCATTGCTGCTGAGTGTGATCAGGCCACTAGAGGACAAAGGAGTGCAGAGGGGGTGGGGGGGGCGCTCTTGCCTTAGGCCCAGCCTCCTCCCCCAGAACTCCTCACCTCATCCCTGAGCAGGTGCTGAGGACTACCCAGGAGTCAGGGAAGCTCCTCACACGCCCATGATAGTGGCAATGATCCTGGAGAGGAAGGACCCCAACCTAAGTCTCAGCAGGACTGAAGCAGGAGGGGTAGCAGGGAGGGAATGGGGGGAGGGGGGCTGGCTCCAACTTCTCCTTAGGAATTGGAGTTGGGGAATGGGATAGGAACAGGGGGTCCTGCCTCAGGGGGTGTATCCCCAGCACCCCTCACCCTCTCCTCAGAGCCCACAGAAGTATCTCACTGTGTGGTTGGGGACTAGCACCACAGGCTGTCCATCTGGGCTGTAGTGCGTTTCTGTGTATCCTGGAGCTAGCAGCCTGCTGGGAGGGGTTTTAGGAATCACCAAATTTAGCTCTGCCTCCTCCTGGTAGTCTTCCAGCCTTCCTCTGTGAATGCTAATTGAGCCACTCTACGAGTAGGCAACCGATGTGTATCTTAAGGAAGGGACAGGAGAGATTGTGCATTGTTCAGCTCAGAAAAACCTTGAGTTAGAAAGAGAAAGGTGAAGGTTAGGAAAGAGCCTTTGTGGTGGCTTAGATGAGGGAGGTGGGAGTACAAGGAACGCCAGGAAAGAGCAGGAACAGGGGAGCTTTTGTGGTCTTGTGGGGTTTACTGCAGGCAGCTGGATCTACAGGTGAAAAGGGGAGAAGTCGGCAGATGTTGCTGAGGAGGTGAGACTTAGAGTGAAATGTAGTGAGCTCCTTGAGTGGCTCTGCCTGCTGCCAACTACTGGACATCTGGTCAACCTGCCTACCTCCTCCCATGCCAGACCCTTCACATTTTCTCCTCAAACCGCTAGATCCCTCAGGTCTCCCATCTGTCTCTCAGTGATGCTAACTCCCTACTTCCTGCCCACACCCATTCCCCCTCTCCATCAGAGCAAGCATCCTCTTCTTCACTTTCTCCAGACCCTACCCCAGTAATGATTCCATCTTCTGGATCCTTCCTCTCAGGACATAGCAAACATAAGCCAATAACTCTTCTTTAAAGAAAATCCTTGATTCCAACTTCACCTTGCTCTCTTTACCTCCAGACTACCTTCCCCCAGAGACTTAATAACTACTTTTTCACCTTCTTGTCCTTCCTCCCCAACTGCATGTGCACACACATGTGCACACACCATTTAGGACGTAGGGATATTAAACCCCACAAGGAACTGGGGTTAGGCATGGTGAATAGAGTTTGTTTCCAATCCTTCTCACTCCACAGGGGGAGAATAAAACACCCAGAATGCTTAGCACAGTGCCTGTAGCAAAACACGCACTCAACAAGTGATGCCTATTGATCATATAGTCAGATTAGCTCCAAGACCCTGAACACCATCTTGGACACCCGCCCAACTAAGTCCAGGGAACCCTCCTGATCCCTGCTCTGCCTGGTCCTTCACCACTTCAAAGTCTTTGGCTGTGGGGACACTTAGCCCTAAAATGCCTTCTGTGATCTAGCCCTAGTGGGACTCCCCATGTTTTCTTCACTGAAGATTCAGACATTCCAGGCAGGCCAGACCAACTGCCACCCCTGGATATGCTTTGACCCTTGTAGCCACTGGGCCTTTGTCCTTGTCTGGAGTACCATCCTATCTGTGGAAGCCTATCTAGGATTCTCTTTTGACTGCGCATATCCTGGGAACGTCCACTAGGTGGTTCTTCAGAGCCAAGCAGCTCCTGAGGTTGGGAGGAGAAATGTACCCACAGCGGGGGAGGGGGGTTCACTCACCCTCAACAATTTGCTTCAGCCTCAAGAGAGCCAGCCCATGGGCTGATGTGACTTTCCCTGTCACCTGCACCCCTTCTGAGACCCTCTCCTCATCCAGTCTCCAATAGGGATGTCAGTCCTGCCCCCAGCACTGATCCTCCCCCACCCCCACGGTCTGTTCTGAGATCCAGCCTCGCCCCAGCCTGGTACTCACTGGTTCTTTTCCAGCTCAAGCAGGAGCTCCCAGCCTTCAGCCTCCAACACCACCAGCCCCACATCTGGCTTCAAGATCTGGCAAGAAGGAAACATCATTCTGAGTGAGGTTAGCCTGGCCCAAAAGACCAAAAATCGTATGTTCTCCCTCATGTGTGGACATTAGATCAAGGGCAAACACAACAAGGGGATTGGACTTTGATCACATGATAAAAGCGAGAGCACACAAGGGAGGGGTGAGGATAGGTAAGACACCTAAAAAATTAGCTAGCATTTGTTGCCCTTAATGCAGAGAAACTAAAGCAGATACCTTAAAGCAACTGAGGCCAATAGGAAAAGGGGAACAGGTACTAGAGAAAAGGTGAGATCAAAAAGAATTAACCTAGAAGGTAACACCCACGCACAGGAAATCAATGTGAGTCAATGCCCTGTATAGCTATCCTTATCTCAACCAGCAAAACCCCTTGTTCCTTCCTATTATTGCTTATACTCTCTCTTCAACAAAATTAGAGATAAGGGCAAAATAGTTTCTGCTGGGTATTGAGGGGGGGGAGCGGGAGGGGGCGGAGTGGGTGGCGAGGGAGGGGGTGGGGGCAGGGGGGAGAAATGAACCAAGCCTTGTATGCACATATGAATAATAAAAGAAAAAAAAGAATTCCAAAAAAAAAAAAAAGATCTGGCAAGAAGGAGTGCAGGCATGTTTATTGCGGCACTATTCACAATAGCCAAGTTATGGAAACAGCCAAGATGCCCCACCACTGACGAATGGATTAAGAAAATGTGGTATCTATACACAATGGAATTTTATGCAGCCATGAAGAAGAACGAAATGTTATCATTCGCTGGTAAATGGATGGAATTGGAGAACATCATTCTGAGTGAGGTTAGCCTGGCTCAAAAGACCAAAAATCGTATGTTCTCCCTCATATGTGGACATTAGATCAAGGGCAAACACAACAAGGGGATTGGACTATGAGCACATGATAAAAGCGAGAGCACACAAGGGAGGGGTGAGGATAGGTAAGACACCTAAAAAACTAGCTAGTATTTGTTGCCCTTAATGCAGAGAAACTAAAGCAGATACCTTAAAGCAACTGAGGCCAATAGGAAAAGGAGACCAGGAACTAGAGAAAAGGTTAGATTAAAAAGAATTAACCTAGAAGGTAACACCCACGCACAGGAAATCAATGTGAGTCAATGCCCTGTATAGCTATCCTTATCTCAACCAGCAAAACCCCTTGTTCCTTCCTATTATTGCTTATACTCTCTCTACAACAAAATTAGAGATAAGGGCAAAATAGTTTCTGCTGGGTATTGAGGGGGGGAGCGGGAGGGGGTGGAGTGGGTGGTAAGGGAGGGGGTGGGGTCAGGGGGGAGAAATGAACCAAGCCTTGTATGCACATATGAATAATAAAAGAAAAATGAAAAAAAAAAAAAAAAAAAAAAGAAGGAGTGCAGGCTGTGGTGGGGGCCTCCAGCTGCCTGCCTGCCGCAGAGCAGTGGATGTTGAGCTGGCTGGTGGGAAAGTTCATGGGGCCCACAGACCACTGGGGGTCATGGAAGGCATGGGTGGGTGTGGAGTGAGAACATGCAAAGATATTCTCAAATATGTTTGTTGTGACAACAGCTACTTGGAGGTGCATAAAGAACCTGCCAGGGGCACACCTCATCCTCCCTCCAGACAAGGGTCCCAGAAAAGTGCCCTGTTTTCCCACAGTTACTGGGCTCTTCCCTTGGTCTGCCCTCTTTCATGCCCAGAAGAGACATAAAAAGCAGCAGAAGACATTGAGTTCCTGAGGACTTTGTGGGGGCCGTTGTGTAGCTATGGCCATGGCCTCTGTGCTATCTGGGGCTTGTTTCTGTGCTTTTTTTTTGAAGTGCTGGAGATCAAACTCAAAACCTTGGACATGCTAGGCAAGTGATCTACCACTGAGCTTGGTGTCCTCTACCTGAATTCTCATTCCCTGTAGAATTCAAACTTTATTCCTCCACCTCCAATTCTGGTAAACCACTCCTGTCCTCTGAAATTTTCTGTGGCCTCCAGAAGGCCCACCCCACACCTGAGCTCACAAAATAAACATGGACCCCATCCCAGGCCAGAGAGAGCACTGACTTTCTTGGCGAGATGTCAGGAGGGCTAGGTTTGGCCAGGCAGTCCTCCTCTCCTCCCCCCCTCTCTTTGCCTCTTCTAGCCCATAGGAATACCCCCTGTCATCTTCCCCCCTGTCCACTCAGCCTGGCTGGGGGCCCAGAGTTGGAGCCAGCCCAAAAGATTCCTGGGGGGAGCTGCTGTATCTTTGGACTGTTTTCTCCCACCCTGTTGGCTCTCCCCTTTTATCCCAAAATGTACTGTTAGGACCCTGGCCAAGGGACTCAGAGTCTTGGGGGGCCTTCCTCTGCAGGTGGGGAGCAGACAGTCCTCACTTCCCCAGTCATGGGCCCCACAAGGTCCCAAGCATGAGCTCATGTGGCTGGAATGCCACTTGTTTTATTGGAGAAAGGTTTGTACTAGAAAAAGGCAGGCCCAGATAGAAGGCCATGCTTGAAGTCCCTGCTCCTCTATAGCCCTACTGCCTTCACTTCTTGCCCTGCTGCTCACAATGTACCTTATCTCTGTCCTACAATGTGAGTGTGCCCTGCCTGCTGGAGAGGACCCCTGCCGAAGCTCAGTCTCCTGTCCTGTCCTCGTGGACTTCCTGGCCAAAGCAAGACCCCTCTAGGATTCTCCTTAGTCACAGCCCAGGTCAGACAGTCAGGGTGACCCCCAGCATATGCCCAGCCCTTTCCTGTATCTGAGAGGTCAAGAAAGATCTCAAAGTGAAGAGCTGCACTGTGCCTGACCAGTCGAGGGGAGCCCTGGAGATGTAGGGGCCCAGTGAAGGCCCTGGTTGGAACTCTGGGCCTCTGGGGGCCCCCAGCCTTTGTGGGTGCACTCTCTGACTTTCTTTTTCCTGAACTTGGACAGTGGGGTTGCCCACTCCTGCTTGGAAATTCAGAAATGAATGCTCTTCAGTTTGAATGGTGGACAATGGTCTGAAGTCTTTCAGACCTTAGCTTCCAAGTCCAAAGAGCTGTATGACCATGAACAATTTTACAACCTCTCTGGGCTTCAATTTGTCCTTCTGTAAAATGGGCATACCAAGGCTACTGGCCTCTTGGTTTGCAGCACAGATGTGGTGACATAAACAGCTGGGACACGTTATTCTGGAATAGTGTGATGGGCAGAGTTGGGAGGAGGCCAGGCACTGTCCCAGAGATGCAAAATGGGGTGGGCTTGCATCTGGGGGCACCAGGAAAGTGGCTACTGCCATATGGCAGCAAGTGGATTCCATAGGAGCCAGGGAGGCTCCTGAAAAGCTTCAGGCCCCAAACTGGACCCATCTCTGGTTGGTGGGGGTGGTGGTATCCCGGGTAATGCGGGGGAGGCAGGGAAGCTGAAAATGACTTCCATGTGTGCAGGCTCAGGCCATCTAGATGTCTCCCGCCCCGCCTGCCTGGTGGGGAGGGGCCTAAGGGAGTAGTGACTTGGTTCTGGGGATCCCAGAAAAATTGCCTTGCTGCAACTGTGGGGAGGGCAAAGGGCCTAGGAGACCTGGAGCCCCTGCTGAGGACAAGGATGGGGTAAGGCAGCACTGACCGGCTCTTCCAGGGTGATGGTGGCATGCCAGGGTCGGTCATCCAAGACCCAGTGGGGCGTGACTGGCTCTCCATGGGCTTTTCCTGGGATGAGGACAAAGCACTCAGTGAGGGGCACCTGAGGAACAGGGAGGAGCAGGGATGTGTTGTTGGGCCAGTTGGAAGGGGAGGCCCTAAGGCGCTAGCTCCATCTTAGCACTCCTGAACTCAGCCTGCAGGACAGGCATCAGTGGGGCATCCCTGGAACTTTTGGAGCCACCAGGGAGGTGGCAGAAGAAAGACAGAGAAGCCTGGGAAGAGACAACTCAGCTGGAGATTTGGGAGCTGCCTGACCTTGGGCTGAGGTGGGGGTTTGGAGTCAGAGGTCATAAGGAAGAGGCCCAAGCCCCCAGAGCAAGGGAAGGAGGCAGGCTTGGGTATTTTTAGACTGGGCAGAAAATGCCTTTAGGATGAGAGATCTGTGATGAGAGGCTGCCTGTGTTTCCCCCACCATCTGAGAGAAACAACAGCCAGATGTTGTCTTTCTAGGTCCACCTTGCTAAGAGCTCCTCTTGGGGGTTTGTGTCATTGGCATGCAGAAACCCCTCCTCTTGTCTTCAAGGTGAGGGGAAGTCAGGGGACAAAGCCTCGGTGTGGTGGTGCTCAGGGCGGGCGGGCGTGTCTAAGGGGCTCTAGGAGGCAGCCCAGAGCCAAGCATTACTCAGAGGGCGCCTGGAATGCTCCCCAGGAATGCTCCTGCCTCCCTCCCCCAGCTGGCCTCAGGAGCCAGGCCCCAGAGCCCCAGAGCCCAGAGCCTGAAGCTAACGCTCTCACCCTCCGGTAATCAGGCCCTGGGGCAGGCCCAGCTCCCAGAACACAGCCCTCAGCCCACCACCCAACCCAAACCCTAGCCCCACCCAGGATGATGGCTCCTCTTGGATCTTCCCAACTCCTCCTCCTCCTCTCCCAGACCTCAGGCATGAAAGACCTGGGATTAGCAGCAACTCCAGGAGCCCACTCCCCTAAGACTCACGCCCTCCTAGATTGAGGAGCCAGTTGTCATCAGCCAGATGTGGGAAGGGGAGCCTTTGGTTCAGCTTTGGAATGGAAGCTGAAGGGCCTGGGTGAGGAGGGAAATGAGAGTGTGTGGGGAAAGGAGTGGTGGTAGTGGGGTGTCTCTCAGCTAGGTGCCTGGTGCATGGGAGTGGCAACTGAGGGAGCCAGTCTCAGTTAAGAAGCATGGAGTTCCTTTTGGGGGGGGGGTCCCATTTCCCACTGTCTCCTGGCTCAGGGCTAGAGATTTGAGGATAAAGGGCTAGGGATCATCCCCAAAGGCAAGACAGCTGTAGTCTTCCAGGCTGCAACAGAGCAGGAGCTGACTTCAGGGGTCTCCAGAACAGCGTAGTGCTGTGGACCTGGAAGCACCCAGGCTGCCCAACCCTTCATGCCTCCTCTCTGGTTGCCCTTTCTGCCCTCTTGCCAGGCACTTGCTGAATGGGGTTTGGAGAATCCTCCCACTCATTTGGAGGGGCTGTGGCTAAGAGCCCCACCGCAGGGAAGTTTGAATTTGGAAACATCAGGCTGGGAGGAGAGAGCCACAGTGCTCCCCCATGCACTGCCAGACAGACACCTTCTGTTTGGAGAAGTCCTAGTCTGTCTAACCAAACATGGCAAGCTATAAACAATATACATGCTGCCCCTGGCGGGGAAGGATGGGACAATGGGACAGCTAGTCCTGAGGGCACAGCAGGACTCCAGAGATTCAGTGGGCCTGGGGGCTTCCTGGGGGAAGGAGGAAGACCCAGACCCTAACGTCTGAAAGTACAGAAGCCATCGCCCTAGAGGAGGGGGCCAGAGGCTGGACGGCCGCTAAGGGGAGAATGCTCTTTCCCCTCTGCTTTGCCCCATGGACAAAGTGTGGCAAATCCGCCGATGCCACCCCATCCCTCACCACGCACTGTCCTCCAAGTCAGATGGCCCTAGGGTTTTGGATCCTTCACCGGCACATAGGTTGGAACGGAGTCTATCATCCCCACCACCTACCTGCTCCTAGGGTTGCACCCGCCCATGTCCTCACCTAGAAGCACCTGGGCGCCGGGCACCCGCCATAGGGGCAGCAGCAGCAGCAGCAGCAGCTCCAGCGATCCCCGAGGTCTCGAGGACCCCCGGCCCATAGCTGGGAGCGCCTGAGCCTCTAAACTCCGGCTGCGAGCCGCAGTCTGCCGGCTCCGCCCGGGCTGGATGGAGGCCGAGCCGGGCGGGGAGCAGCTCGGCCTCCTCCTACCCTGCGGGCCCCTCCCGCCCGCAGCATTCCCCACGGGACCCGACCTCAGGCGCGCGGCGGGGCCGCACCGCGAGGTCGTCACTCTCCCATCGAGCGGTAGAGCCGGGCCGCGCGAGGCCAAGGCAGAAGTCCTGTCCCTCGGAAGGCCCTACTCGTGGGCGCAGAGGGTGCGGATGGAGCGGGAACTGCGGAGAGGTTCTTTAAGGAGCATAGTGAGGTGGCGAGGGGTGGTGAACCCGGGCCACCAGTCGCTGCTCAGGTCTGCCCAGAGAGCATGGTGTGGACCTCTGTCCGGCCTTACTAGCGGTCCTGCCGGGGCGCCGGGGCGGGAATCCAGCCCAGCGTTCATCTGCAGGCTCTGGGTGCCCGCACCAGGTGGCCATCAGGTGCAGCTGCCTCCAGCTGCACAAGTGGCCGCCAACCCCGGACCCCAAGGGCACGCGGCTGGGTGCAGGGCAGCGATGCGGAATTGTTCAAAGTCACGACTCCCAGGGGTGAGATGGGGGGGGTCTCAGGAACATTCATTTCCTGTCTTAAAGGTTTGTTTGTTTGCTTGAGTACTGGTATAAACTTAAGATATGAGGGATTTAATTTTTAAGCAATTCTGTTTGTTTCTGAGAATTTGTAATATAGTCATTAGGTTAGTGAAAGTTTTAGCAACAGTGAAAACTACATTTATGTGCATAAAACATCAAAATCTATGCAAAGCTATACTCCCAGCCAATCCCCAAGGTGAGGCAGGGCACTCACTTGCCACCTTGGGCAACTTAGGAGAACCCCCTCTAAAAGAGGAAGAGGGGAGGTTGGAGACAGGGAAGACACCCTGGGGAGGCTAAGGATGACTGGGCTACATAGTGAGACTGTCTCAAAAACAAGAAACAGTATGATAAAATGCTTAGGGAAAATTCTCCCCACCTCTTCAGTCTCTGTTCTTCCAGCCTTCATTCCCCCACAGGAAGCTGCTATTATTACTTTCTTGTATGGGTTTTTACATTATTTTTATATTATATTTTTCTGCACCTTGATTTTTTTTTACACTTAATATACTTTGGATATCAGTACATCTACAGGGTTCTTAGTACTGTTTTTTTTTTAATGGTTATTACTACTATTCTTTTTTTTTGTGTGTGTGATGGGACTAGGGTTGGAATTAGGGCTTTGTGCTTGCAAAGCAGTTGCTCTACTGCTTGAGCCACATCTCCAGTCCATTTTGCTCGAGTTGTTTTGGAGATAGCATCTTGGGAACTATTTGCCTAGAGTGACTTCCAATTGATCCTCCTGATCTCAGCCTCTCAAGTAGGTAGGCTTATAGAGGTGAGCTGCAGGTGCCTGGCTTGAAGGATCTCTATATGTAAGGGTGATTGATCCTTCTCTGGAGTGTGACTCCGGAGCACTTTTCCCAGTTAGCAACATTTATCCAGCCTGCTGCATGTGTCTTTAGCTCATTCATATTCACCGCTGACACTCACTTGTATGACTGTGACTGTGACCACATGTTTTCATGGGTTCTACTGTTGTTGGACGTGTAGGTGGGTCCTTATTTGAAGATATAACAAAAAAGGTTATTGTGAGCATTCATATAGCTATGTCAGCTTCCTCCCGTCACCTGGCTTGCTTCCCTCCTCCTTTACTGGTCTCTTGGGAAGCACATCCTTAGTAAGTCACTTGCACCTGAAGCCTCCTCTTGGAACAGACAGTAATGGCTTTGGTCGTGTAGACAAGCTAGAGAGGCATCGCCGCTCATTGTGTGGATGACTGAGTAGGGTCACCACTCAGTGACCCTACTATCACTGCTGCTGATAGCAGCAAAGGTCATGCTTCCAAAACTGAATCCATTGGTCCTCTTGCAAGGTGTGGGCAGGCAGAGAGTGAGGCATCCATCATGCCCAGCGCCCATTCCGTTGTTTCTTCTCTCATGTTGTGGGGATTTGAGAAAGAAGAGAGTAAGCAAAGAGTCCCAGGCTTCCATCTTGAATCAGGAGCACAACTGGAGCTTCTGACCGAGAATGTGGCTCCCAAGAAATGGGAATGACGAAAACACAAATCCTAGTAGCGGAAACTAACTAAAGCAAAAAGGGCTGGGGTTGTGGCCCAAGCAGTAGATTGTCTGCCTAGCAAGTATGTGACCCTGAGTTCAAACTCCAGTACTGCCAATAAATAAACATATAAGTTAGCTAGTGTCAAATCCTGGAAAAAATTAAGTAAAATAAAAAATAAAGAAAGTGCCAGAGATCACAGTGGCAGGATGAGGTCAAATGTACAGCCTGACTGGACCTGGGTAATGACTTTGAGGTGGCTCGAGTCCAGAATAAGTTGGGGACAAGGAGCAGAATCCCACAGTGGGCCCTCTGTGAGGCTCCTACACTGAGCCCAAACCAAGACTGAAGATAGAGAGGGGTGGCTTCCATGTGGCCAACAGGGAGGGAAGAAAGCAGGGGCCTCAAGGAGCACAAGGAGCATGTGGCACCTGCAGTGCACTGGTGACCTCCTCCTCACACTGCAGAGCCGCCTTTGATGTTTCCTCCTTCTGGAACCCTCCCTGGCCCAGAGCCAGGTTTGCTGCAGCATGTTTCCTATGGCATTCCAAGTCACCCACTTCCTTGTCTCTCTCTCCAGATGCCAAGCAAACTGATGCCTGGGAATATGTGTCTATTTCACTACCCGGCCCAGGGCCTGGCACTGTACTAAGAGCATGTGGGATGAGAGTCATTCTTGCAAAGCCAATGCCTATTAAACTCAAAGGAGCTATATCCAAGCACATCAGGGGACTTTCCTGCCAAAATCTCTGAGCAACTGTTCATTCTCATTTTGAGGTCGCAGAAGAGGAGATGCAGCCTTGGATCAAAGACGAGGGACATGAATCCTAGAACACCACCGAGCAGTTTGTGTGCTTATTGGTGTAGCTCTCAGAGGAACATCTGGATGTATCGTGGACAGGAGGCCAACCAAGTGCCTGGAATGAGCACTTGGTTGGTCGTGTAAACACGACTCAGCCTGAGGAGTAGCCCAGAACGGGATGTCCAAGGTTGGTGCTGCAACTCCAGCCTGTGAACATATGCCAAGCCAGTGCTTGGGTGCTGCAGAAAAATGGATGTGTGAATGGAGGGCCCCAAAGTCACAGTCAAGGCTCCATCCTTGGCAGCCCAGTACATCCAAAGGGGAGAATGTTACCTCTTGGCAAGGTGACAGGGGTACTTAGAAAACTGAATAATCAGCCAGAAGTTGAGTACACTGTTTTGGGAATCCAACATAAAAGCTGGGAGGGTTTTTTGTTGGTTGGTTTTTAATTTTTTTTCTCAAAGAGATGAGGTCTTGTTGTATAGCTCAGACTGGTTTTGAACTCCTGGGCTCAGAGGATCTTCTTGCCTCAGGCTTCAGAGTAGCTGGGACTACAGATGTGTACCACCATACCCAGCTAACATGGAAGATTAAAAAAAAACTTTCTTAATGAAATATAACATATGTCAGGGAAGCAAGCAGTTCACAAAGTGAACACACTCATGTAACCTGCACCCAGACTAAGACAGCGCATTCCCTCCCAATCACTTTCTGCCATTGGTCGCCACCATTTTGACTTTTATCCCATTGATTAGCTTTGCCTATCCTTGAGTTCCATGAAAATGGAATCATGAAGTCTGAGCTCTTGCATTTGGCTCCTTTCACCGGCCAGGACACTTGAGTGCAACTCCCAGCTCCTGTCTGCGGTTGTAGCTCATTCTCACTGTTGGAAAATACTCTGTTGTGTGAACATAAACATAATTTATTTAGCCACTTCTTCCCTGTTGTGCACTGCCTCCAGTTTCTGGCTATGATAAACAGCATTGCTGTGACTATTCTAGTACAATGACATAAGCCCTCATTTTTTCCTGAGAAAATACTCACGGGAATAATATCACAGGAGGACTATTTCAGCCTTAATAAATGCTATCAAACCATTTCCCAAAGTTGTCATGCACATTTATGTGAAGTTCAAAAACAAGAAAATCAAATCTGTGGTGTTAGAAGTCAAGATGAGCTGGGAGCCAGTGGCTCACGACTGTAATCCTAGCGACTAAGGAGGCAGAGATCAGGAGGATCGTGGTTTGAAGTCAGTCCAAGCAAATAGTTCACAAGACCCTATCTTGAAAAACTCTTCACAAAAATAGGACTGGTGGAGTGACTCAGGTGAAGGCCCTGAGTTCAAGCCCCAGTACTGCAAAACAAATAAATAAAAGTGAAGATGGAAGGCAAATGCTCATGGGTACTCTGGGATGCTGCTGATGCTCTCTTTCTTTGTGTGTGTGTGTGTGTGTGTTTTTATTCATATGTGCATACAATGTTTGGGTCATTTCTCCCCCCTACCCCCTCCTCTCCCCACCACCCCCTTCCTCTCCCCCCCACCCCCTCGCTACCTGGCAGAAATTATTTTTCCCTAATCTCTAATTTTGTTGAAGAGAGAGTATAAGCAATAATAGGAAGGAACAAGGGTTTTTGCTGGTTGAGATAAGGATAGCTATACAGGGAGTTGACTCACATTAATTTCCTGTGCGTGTGTGTTACCTTCTAGGTTAATTCTTTTTGATCTAACCTTTTCTCTAGTTCCTGGTCCCCTTCTCCTGTTGGCCTCAGTTGCTTTAAAGTATCTGCATTAGTTGCTCTGCATTGAGGGCAACAAACGGTATCTAGTTTTTTGGGTGTCTTACCTATCCTCATACCTCCCTTGTGTGTTCTCGCTTTATCATGTGATCAAAGTCCAATCCCCTTGTTGTGTTTGCCCTTGACCTAATGTCTGCATGTGAGGGAGAACATACAATTTTTGGTCTTTTGGGACAGGCTAACCTCACTCAGAATGATGTTCTCCAGTTCCATCCATTTACCAGCGAATGATAACATTCCATTCTTCTTCATGGCTGCATAAAATTCCATTGTGTATAGATACCACATTTTCTTAATCCATTCGTCAGTGGTGGGGCATCTTGGTTGTTTCCATAACTTGGCTATTGTGAATAGTGCCGCAATAAACATGGGTGTGCAGGTGCCTCTGGAGTAACCTGTGTCACAGTCTTTTGGGTATATCCCCAAGAGTGGTATTGCTAGATCATATGGTAGATCAATGTTTAGATTTTTAAGGAGCCTCCAAGTTTTTTTCCAGAGTGGTTGTACTAGTTTACATTCCCACCAACAGTGTAAGAGGGTTCCTTTTTCCCCACATCCTCGCCAACACCTGTTGTTAGTGGTGTTGCTAGTGATGGCTATTCTAACAGGGGGGAGATGGAATTTAGTGTGGTTTTAATTTGCATTTCCTTTATTGCTAGGGATGGTGAGCATTTTTTCATGTGTTTTTTTAGCCATTTGAATTTCTTCTTTTGAGAAAGTTCTGTTTAGTTCACTTGCCCATTTCTTTATTGGTTCATTAATTTTGGGAGAATTTAGATTTTTTAAGTTCCCTATATATTCTGGTTATCAGTCCTTTGTCTGATGTGTAGCTGGCAAATATTTTCTCCCACTCTGTGGGTGTTCTCTTCAGTTTAGAGACCATTTCTTTTGTTGAGCAGAAGCTTTTTAGTTTTATGAAGTCCCATTTATTTATGCTATCTCTTAGACGCTGAGCTGCTGGGGTTCCATTGAGAAAGTCCTTGCCTATACCTATTAGTTCCAAAGTATGTCCTACTCTTTCCTGTATCAACTTTAGAGTTTGGGGTCTGATATTAACATCCTGGATCCATTTTGGGTTAATATTGGTATAGGGTGATAAACATGGATCTAGTTTCAGTTTTTTGCAGACTGCCAACCAGTTTTCCCAGAAGTTTTTGTTGAGGAGGCTGTCTTTTCTCCATTGTATATTTTTTTAATTTTTTTCTTTTATTATTCATATGTGCATACAAAGCTTGGGTCATTTCACCCCCCTGCCCCCACTCCCTCCCTTACCACCCACTCCGCCCCCTCCCTCTCCCTGCCACCCCCTCAATACCCAGCAGAAACTATTTTGCCCTTATCTCTAATTTTGTTGTAGAGAGAGTATAAGCAATAATAGGAAGGAACAAGGGTTTTTGCTGGTTGAGATAAGGACAGCTATACAGGGCATTGACTCACATTGATTTCCTGTGCGTGGGTGTTACCTTCTAGGTTAATTCTTTTTGATCTAACTTTTTCTCTAGTTCCTGGTCCCCTTTTCCTATTGGCCTCAGTTGCTTTTAAGGTATCTGCTTTAGTTTCTCTGTGTTAAGGGCAACAAATGCTAGCTAATTTTTTAGGTGTCTTACCTATCCTCACCTCTCCCTTGTGTGCTCTCACTTTTATCATGTGCTCAAAGTCCAGTCCCCTTGTTGTGTTTGCCCTTGATCTAATGTCCACATATGAGGGAGAACATACAATTTTTGGTCTTTTGGGCCAGGCTAACCTCACTCAGAATGATGTTCTCCAATTCCATCCATTTACCAGCGAATGATAACATTTCATTCTTCTTCATGGCTGCATAAAATTCCATTGTGTATAGATACCACATTTTCTTAATCCATTCGTCAGTGGTGGGGCATCTTGGCTGTTTCCATAACTTGGCTATTGTGAAAAGTGCCGCAATAAACATGGGTGTGCAGGTGCCTCTGGAGTAACCTGTGTCACAGTCTTTTGGGTAGATCCCCAAGAGTGGTATTGCTGGATCAAATGGTAGATCGATGTCTAGCTTTTTAAGTAGCCTCCAAATTTTTTTCCAGAGTGGTTGTACTAGTTTACATTCCCACCAACAGTGCAAGAGGGTTCCTTTTTCCCCACATCCTCGCCAACACCTGTTGTTGGTGGTGTTGCTGATGATGGCTATTCTAACAGAGGTGAGGTGGAATCTTATCATGGTTTTAATTTGCATTTCCTTTATTGCTAGAGATGGTGAGCATTTTTTCATGTGTTTTTTGGCCATTTGAATTTCTTCTTTTGAGAAAGTTCTGTTTAGTTCACTTGCCCGTTTCTGTATTGGTTCATTAGTTTTGGGAGAATTTAGATTTTTTAAGTTCCCTATATATTCTGGTTATCAGTCCTTTGTCTGATGTATAGTTGGCAAATATTTTCTCCCACTCTGTGGGTGTTCTCTTCAGTTTAGAGACCATTTCTTTTGATGAACAGAAGCTTTTTAGCTTTATGAGGTCCCATTTATCTATGCTATCTCTAAGTTGCTGTGCTGCTGGGGTTTTGTTGAGAAAGTTCTTACCTATACCTACTAACTCCAGAGTAGTTCCTACTCTTTCTTGTATCAACTTTAGAGTTTGGGGTCTGATATTAAGATCCTTGATCCATTTTGAGTTAATCTTGGTATAGGGTGATATACATGGATCTAGTTTCAGTTTTTTGCAGACTGCTAACCAGTTTTCCCAGCAGTTTTTGTTGAAGAGGCTGCTATTTCTCCATCGTATATTTTTAGTGCCTTTGTCAAAGACAAGTTGGTTATAGTTGTGTGGCTTCATATCTGGGTCCTCTGTTCTGTTCCTCTGGTCTTCATGTCTGTTTTTCTGCCAGTACCATGCAGTTTTTATTGTTATTGCTTTGTAATATAGTTTGAAGTCGAGTATTGTGATACCTCCTGCATTGTTCTTTTGACTGAGTATTGCCTTGGCTATTCGTGGCCTCTTGTGTTTCCATATAAATTTCACGGTAGATTTTTCAATCTCTTTGATGAATGTCATTGGGATTTTGATGGGAATTGCATTAAACATGTAGATTACTTTTGGGAGTATCGACATTTTTACTATGTTGATTCTACCAATCCATGAGCATGGGAGATCTCTCTACTTTCTATAGTCTTCCTCAATCTTTCTTTGAAGTTTATAGTTTTCCTTGTAGAGGTCATTCACATCCTTTGTTGGGTTTACACCTAGGTATTTGATTTTTTTTTTTGAGGCTATTGTAAATGGCATTGTTTTCATATATTTTTTATCTGTTTGTTCATTATTAGTGTATGGAAATGCTAATGATTTTTCTATGTTGATTTTATATCCTGCTACCTTGCTATAGCTGTTGATGGTGTCTAGGAGCTTTTGAGTAGAGTTTTTTGGGTCTTTAAGGTATAGGATCATATCATCTGCAAATTACTGCAGAGTAATTGCCTAATTGCTCTGGCTAGGAATTCCAGTACTATGTTGAATAGGAGTGGAGATGGTGGGCATCCTTGTCTGGTTCCTGATTTTAGAGGGAATGATTTCAGTTTTTCTCCGTTAAGTATAATGCTGGCTGTAGGTTTGTCATATATAGCTTTTATAATGTTGAGGTACTTTCCTTCTATTCCTAGTTTTCTTAGAGATTTTATCATGAAATGATGTTGGATCTTATCAAAGGCTTTTTCTGCATCTATTGAGATGATCAAGTGGTTTTTGTCTTTGCTTCTGTTAATTTGGTTTATTACGTGTATTGATTTTCATATGTTGAACCACCCCTGCATCCCTGGGATGAAGCCTACTTGGTTGTGGTGAATAATCTTTTTGATGTGCTGTTGAATTCGGTTTGCCATTATTTTGTTGAGGATTTTTGCATCAATGTTCATTAAGGAGATTGGCCTATAGTTCTCCTTTTTGGAGGTGTCTTTGCCTGGTTTTGGGATAAGTGTAATACTGGCTTCATAAAATGTGTTAGGCAGTTTTCATTCCCTTTCTATTTCATGGAACAGTTTAAGGAGGGTTGGTATCAGTTCTTCTTTAAAGGTCTGATAGAATTCAGCAGAGAATCCATCAGGTCCTGGACTTTTCTTTTTGGGGAGACTCTTGATTGCTGCTTCAATTTCATTTTGTGTTATAGATCTATTCAGGTGATTAATGTCCTCTTGATTCAGTTTTGGATGATCATAAGTATCCAGAAATCTGTCCATTTTTTAAAGATTTTTGAATTTATTGGAATATAGGTTCTCGAAGTAGTCTCTGATGATTTCCTGGACTTCCATGGTGTTTGTTGTTATCTCCCCTTTTGCATTCCTGATTTTACTAATTTGGGTTTTTTTCTCTCCTCATTTTGGTCAGGTTTGCCAGGGGTCTATCGATCTTGTTTATTTTTTCAAAGAACCAACTTTTTGTTTCATTAATTCTTTGTATGGTTTTTTTGGTTTCTATTTCATTGATTTCAGCTCTTATTTTTATTATTTCTCTCCTACTTGTTTTGGGATTTGCTTGTTCTTGTTTTTCTAGGAATTTGAGATGTATCATTAGGTCATTGATTTGGGATCTTTCGGTCTTTTTAATATATGCACCCATGGCTATAAACTTTCCTCTCAGGACTGCCTTTGCTGTGTACCATAGGTTCTGGTAGGTTGTGTTTTCATTTTCATTGATTTCCAGGAACTTTTTAATTTCCTCTTTTATTTCATCAATGACCCATTGTTCATTAAGCAATGAGTTATTCAGTTTCCAGCTGTTTGAATGTTTTGTCTTTATTTTTGTTGTTGAGTTCTAGTTTTATTACATTGTGATCAGATAGAATGCATGGTATAATTTCTATTTTCTTATATTTGCTGAGGCTTGCTTTGTTGATGCTCTCTTTCTTGATCTGATGTTGGTCATATAGGTGTGCTCACTTTTGGAAAAGTCATTGAGCTATACACTTATGATGTGTGCACCTCTCTATGTGTATGTTAGTCTTCAATTACAAGTTTATTTCAAAAGTCTGAAGAGCTTCAGACCACTAGTGATGGACCCAGTTAACTTTTTGAGTACCCTCTAATCCAATGGACATATGTCTCCCCTTGGTGGGACATGGTAGCCGATGAAGACTTCCAAGTCATATTTCTCCAAATTTCCCAGCAGCCACCCTTGTGCAACGACTCATGGTCCTTCTCTGTCCCTCTCTTCCCCCAGAGGGTTCCCAGATATCTAGCTGCACATGGTTGTCCTCTCCCTGTCCCATTCTCTGGCACTCCACCCTTCCACTGGACAACAACACTGAAGAAACAAGTGCTAGCCCGCTGTATGCCATTGTGCTGGTCATTGAGGGCCAGTAACATGAAATTGGAGCCTCTGGGAACAGGAGGCAGGTTAAATAAGTGTCATGTGACTTGCACTCCCTGGCCACCTTCTGCCAGTGGTCTCTGAGAACAAATCACTAACATTTGAATCCTCTGTGTTCTAGCACAGATGATTGCAAGAAACTTACTCCAGTTGCATCATAGATGGAAGTTTATTGAAGGACATGATGGACAGGCTTCCAGGAAGAGCATGATGACCAGGCACCTTCCTGAAATTGGGCCTGGAATAAGGGAGGGTAGAGCCTCAGTCACACAGAGCTCACCTGGCATCTAGTTTCTTCTCAACCTGATAGCTCCACGTTTCCCAGCCCAAATCTTAGAGCTTCAGACTTTCTCCTCCCACCGTCTGCTACTAGGCTAGAAGGGAAATCGCTAGCCCACTCAAGAACTGGCTCCCCTTTGTCTTTGATATCCCAGGAGCACTTTATCCCTTCCTGACAGCCCTCACTGGCTTTAACAGCTCCTGATGTGTGAGCCTCCAGGAAAGGGACAAGAGCTCACTCAGTCATGGAGAGGGATACACCTGGAACAAGGATGCCGACAACATCCCTGTCTACTTGGCCCAGTAAAGCAGGGCCAAGCCCCTGGAGAGGGTGTGAATATAGGGGTGCTTCTTCCTCCACTGGCTAGATCCTGCAACCCCACTGCCTGGCATGTCCTCACCCTGGGAACCTACAATTCCTTTTGATTTCCTGAGTTTTACCATGTGAAAGGGACTATCTCTTTCAGAAAGCCCATGCCCAGAATGACCAGGGACACTAAGAGAACACTGCCTGTGGATGGCATTCTCATCAATGTCAGAAGTCCCAGGAACATAGCTAGGGGCCGTTCAGAAATAGAAGTTCTAAGCCAGGTGCTGGTGGCTCATGCCTTCTAGCTATTCAGGAGGCAGAGATCAGGAAAACCAGGTTTGAAGCCAGCCTGAGCAAATACTCAACACAAAAAAGTGCTGGTGGAGTAGCTCAAGTGGTAGAGTGCTTGCCTAGCAAGTGAGAGGCCCTGAGTTCAAATCCCAGTACCACTAAAATAAATAAATAACCAAATACTATCTAAAAAAAAGTGCTAGGAAAAAAATTAAATTAAAAAAAAAAGTGCTGGTGGTGTGGCTCAAGTGGTAGATTACCTGCCTAGCAAATGTGAGGCCAAGTTCAAACCCAGTACTGAAGAAAGAAAGGAAGGAAGGAAAAGAGAGAGAGGGAGGGAGGGAGGGAGGAAGGAAGAAAGGAAGAAAAAGAAAGGAAGGAACAAAGGAATGAAGGAAGGAAAGAAAAGAAAAGGAAAATGGAAGTTCTAAATGTAATCTGAACTCCAAACAAACAAACTCCCCAGTCTCCCTTCGACCTATGGGAAGTGAGTAGAGCTGATACTTCTGGGACCTTCAGGGTTCTCTGGACAACTAGAATGGGTGTATGTTCCACATCCCTCCTCTTGCTGGAGGGAACATAGACATGGTGGGGACAATCAAAGGCAATATTTTAGGAATGGAGAAAAGTAAGGGAGAAGGTTCTTGAGTTCCAACACCTTATACCACCATAGCATATGCAGGCTAGTGTGAGAGAAAAATGAAATTCTATCATGTTGTAGTCACTATATTTGGTCTATTGTTAGAGTAGCCTGACATAGTCTGTCTTTTACAGGTGTCTTGGCAAGTCTATGAGAACACAGAGCCTCCTCTAATCCATCCAAAAAGTCCATGATGGGCTTAGAGGAGAGCACTATGAAAGGGCAGTGCCTCCTTGGAAAGAGAAATGAAGAGGAGGGAGGCAGAGGCGCAGAGAAAAGTGGACCACACCATCAACTCAATTCTTAGGGTCTCCAGGAGTCAACACCTTCCTGGGTATTTGGGGCTCACCCCACCTCTTGCCACCCATTTTTCTTGGGCCCAAGAGACTTGGAGGCAGGTCACAGAAAGTCAGATGTCACTATGTTGTTTGTGCAGAGATAGGCAGGACTCAACGCTGCCTCCTTCATAGTACCCAAGTGGTCACAGATATCAGCAACTTCTTCTTCCTGAGGGCAGGTAATGCCACCAGTCAGCTCAGGGGCAGAGCACAGGACGAAGTCCCAGATGAGGCAGCATCAGGATCAAGGAGCTTTGCACAAAGAAAACCCTGGTCACAGAAGGACTCTTGGTGCAAAGGGCTTCTCTCCAACCCTCCATGGTCCTAGGTAAGGGTTCCAAGAGACTGGTAGGAATGTGCTTGACTGGAACTGTGGCTTAGCCCCTGACCACCAGCTGGGTTGTCTGCAGAGGGCCACCATCCTGGCGGAGGGGAAACAGACTTTCACCCCTACCCAGGTGACAGACAGGCTCAGGAGTATGGAAGAGAGACCTCAAAACAAAGGTAGACAAGTCTGGCCACAGTGGCTCACACTAATCCCAGCTACTCAGGAAGCAGAGATTAGGAGGATCTCTGTTCAAGGCTAGCCCAGGCAAAAAAGTTAGCAAGACACCTGTCTTGACAAATAAGCCAGGTGTTGTGGTATGTGCCTATGATTCCAGCTAGGAAGAAGACAGGTAGAAGGAACATGGTCTGAGGCAGGTCCCAGGCAAAAAAAAAAAAAAAAAAAGTGATAATATATGAAAAATAACTAAGGTATAAGAAGCCTGGGGGCATGGCTCAAGTGGTAGAGCACCTAATAAGCATGCTAATAAGCATGAGGCCCTGAGTTCAAACTCTAGTACTATATATATATATATATATATGTAAGTAAATAAGGTAGAGGAATCAGAAAATGTTTCTTGGAAGCAGGGGTGATGCTACTAGCACCAGAAAATTTACCTGAATTATCCAGCCAGCCACCCAGCAAATGTGTCTGATCTCAGCTCAATCAAAATATGACTTTCCAGTCTCCCAGGGGGTCCTAACTCCCTGTGCTTCCCCTGGTCCCAGGCACCATTCTGTGAATGGGAGCAGTCTAGACAGCAGCCCAGCACCGTGAATTAGTTGGGTGTTGTATCTACATGTGCATGCGTGTGTTGAGTGAATACCTGCATGGTTTCTTTCTGAGAAGTCATCTCCACCAAATTCTTCATATTCACCTTATGAGAACACCTCCCTCTGCATGGACAAGAGTGGACAGACTCAGAGAAGCTCCCCACTGCTGCCCCTCTACTCTCTTTCCTTCCCCACATGCTGGCCCCATGTTGCCCACTGTACAGAGCAGGGGTTACCCTGTGAAGGAAAGAAAAGCTACAGCAAGATGGATGTAGAGATGATTCTGAAAGGAATCCCCAAATTTGGAGGGGGCAGGCTAGGAGGTATGTGGCCTGCGAACCCTAAGGAGAGAGCATCACCTAAGGGATGGGGTAGATGATGGAGGGGATGGGAGTAGGTTAGGGTATCCCAGTCCCCACCCAGCTCTGGACCCACCTCCAGGTGTGGTAGGCCCCTAGGCCCAGCAGTAGGCACAGGAAGCCAGCCAGAAATCCTAGGACCCAGAGCAGTTTCTGGTATAGATTCAGCTGGTGCAGGGCTGTAACATGCAGGAGGTGCTCAGAGGGGCAGCCATGGCTCCAGGCCCCAAAAGGTCCCTCCTTCCAAGGTGAGCTTCCCAAGGTGAAACCTATTCTAACTTTCATTTCATCTCCAAAAACCCCTGTGCAAAGGAGCTCCAAGCAATTGGTTTAGACAGACAAGTCTTACTTCCAGGAAGGCCTGAAAACTGGACTTCTGTGCAGAGCAACCTGGGAGTTGAAGTCCCTTCCACTCACCTCTGGTCCCAAAGTAAGCAGAGGTGGAGGCAGAGCCCAGGGCGTTGGAGGCAGAGCACACGTATTCCCCCTGGTTGCTGGGCAACAGCTCCTCAATGCTCAGCCTCAGGGCATTGGGGGAGGCTGAGACATGGATGTGTGGCTCAGCAGGAACACCCTGGGGCTGGCTGGAGGCCACCAGGCGACCACTGAGGTGGAGGGTCAGGCTGGCAGGGGGCTCACTGTCCACTCGGCAGTCCAGTATGCCCTGGAGTCCACCCTCAGGCTCCACAAAGACAGTCATGGTTGGCGTTTTGGGAGGATCTGTGGGGAGAGTGTGAATGCAGAAGACAAATCCTTCCTTCCCTGTACCCAGCATGGTGGCTTTGCTGCGCCTCCCATGAAGAGGGAGAACTTATTTCCTCACTCCCTGGGTCTGACTTGATTTGACTAATTGAAGGTAGAAGTGACATTGTGGGACTTCAGAGATTGACCTCAAGAGGTCTTGCAACTTCTGCTCTGTTTCCTGGAATGGTAACCATGTGGGAAGTCCAGGCCAGCCTGCTGAGCACAGCCACAAGGGTAAAGCCATCGTAGACAAGCCAGATTCAGTGAAGCCACTGGACAACTGCAGCCACATGAAATGAGACCAGCAGAAGAACTGCCCACTTGAACGCACTGCAAAGTTTTGACCCACAGAATCGTGAGTGTTGGGACCTCTTGTTACATAGCAATAGCTGACTAATGCAGCATAGGTGCTGGAGAATAATGAAGTGGGAGACCAAGGCTGATGAGGGCTTACTGTGTGCCAGGCACTCAGTAAGTTTTATTTCCTATTTTCCTCCCAAGAGGAGAGGACTAGTGTATCCCTCATTTTAAAAGATGGAGAAATGAATGCCCAGATGCATAAGAGCAAACAACCAGCTGGTGAGAGAGCCAGGATTCCAACCCAGCACTATCTACCCGTGAAGCCCTTTCTCTATGCAAATAGGAGAGGGGGCCATCCTGAGGTGGGCAGGTGAGATGTAGAGACCGATGCAGGATCGATGTAGGGCAGGGGGAGGGGACACACTCACAGAGCACATGGAGCATGACTGGAGCAGATGTAGCAGCCCCAGCAGGGAGCTTGACCTGGCAGTGGTACAGCCCAGTGTGGGTACGGGCCACATGGGTGAAGGCAAGGGTGGGCACAGGCTCTGCATGTAGTGGTCGACCATTCCAAAACCAAGTGAAGGTGGAGTTGCCCATGGGCCTTGGGCCACCAGGGAAGCGGCAGCTCAGGTTCAGTGCTGCACCCTCAGGCACATCCAAGCCTGGCTCGGCCACCACATGCACACCTGCAGGTCAGGGACAGAGTTGGTCAGGGATCTGTGCACTGTGGGAAGAAGGTCTCAATCTGTCTTAGGGTCCAGACCCTCCAAGGTGGGAGGGACTGGGTGTCCCCTCAGCTGTGAGAAGCAGGTGGATCAAATGCATGCACTGGTGCCATCAGGACGGTGCTGTACCTTCCCTACAGAGCAGGCCATCTGATGGATGAGGCTACATCTCGCCCTCAAGACTGGGCTCCTTGAAGGTAGGGCCCTGTCTCTCTCCCTACCACAGCTTTCCCTGGACAGGTCTGTGCCCTCACCTTAGATTGGGCTGTGAAAGCAGGTTGTGTCTCCTCTCCACTCCCACTCCCCTTGGGCATTGCAACACCTCCAAGGGCAAGTCTATATCTCCCCCCTCAGGCTGGGTGACTCCCTTCACTGGGAGCTGTGCTACACCATCAGATTTGACTTGTCAGGCACAGCTATCTCTTACCCCCTTAGGCCAAACAGCACCTTCTAGAGGGAGCTCCAGTCCCTCACATGGACTCCAGCCCTACAATGCCAGAATCCCAAACCTGAACCCTTTTCTCGCCTTACTCACCTTCTGCCTGCAGCTTCTTGGTTGTGCTGATTGAGCCCAGCAAATTCTGGGCTATGCAAACATAGGTGTCGTCATCACCAGTAGGCATATCTTGCACCTGCAGCTGCAAGGCATTGCGGGCCACCTGGACATGGCCCACATCCAAGGTCGAGCCACGTAGCCCACGGCTGGTGGCTAGCACCTTGCCATTGTGGGACAGGGTCATCTCGGCAGGTGGTTCACTGTCCACGGTGCACTGTACCATGGTCATGGGCCTGACCCTTGAGTCCCAGAAGGAAGATAGGACAGCATTCTGAGGGGGATCTGGGAGGGGGGCAGGAGAGAGATGAAAGCCTTGCATAGATGCCCCATACTACCCATTGCTCACCCTCCTGATGTTGGTGAGGTTGAAGCCACTGAGCAAATGATCACTTTCTAGAAGTGATACCTTCTCAGGAGAGCTTTAAGCAGAGTCCTTCAGGCAAAGTTCATAGGGCGATAGGGCCTCTTCCCTCATCACCTATGCCCTTCTTTCCCTAAGTGCCCATTCTAGGCCCACTGCAGTCCCATACCAGCCTGGAAGCACCCTCCACCACCCTCATCCCATGGCCCCAGCCAAGATCCCCTGCTCACAAAGGATTTGCAAGGTGGCAGGCCGGGAGCTGCGTGTGCCTTGAGTATCCTGGACCTGGCAAGAGTAGGCACCAGCGTGAGCCCGTGTGGTCACCGGGAACTCAAGTGAGGCAGCAGGCCCCTCCTGCAGCCAATGGCCATTGTGGTACCAGGCAAAGGAGGAGGGCGCGCGGGCAATGGAGTCCTCACAGGTCACTGTGACAGGGGCACCTTCGGTCACAGTGGCTGATGGAGCCAATGTCACCTGTACACCTGAACCAAGGAGACCAGGGTTAGCTAGGCCCAGTCAGACACCACAGCTGACTCCCTCCCCTGTGGCCTTGGACTGGACCCAGCTCACCCTCTAGCCGCAGCTCCAGGGATGTGTTGGCCTGGCCCAGAGGATTTTGGGCTGAGCAGCTATAGAGCCCCTCATCATTTGGCCGTGGTTCCCGCAGCTCCAGACGCAGGGTGTTGGGGACAGAGGTTACAACTGAGGAAGCCAGGAGGCGGCCTGCATGGTGGAGGGCCAGCTGGGCTGGTGGGCGGCTGTCCACAGTACACAGAACCAGGGCCAGCTTCCCGCCCCGGCTTTCTAGGAGGTAGGTCAGGCGCAGGCTGCGGGGTGCATCTGCAGAGGCCCAGGAGGCATAGGAGGGGTTCAGATGGCAGCCTTGAGAAGGCCAGTTTGAGATGGCACTAGGAGCCAGGAGGACCCTGGTTCCCCACCTCAAGTCCCCTCCCCCCACCCATGCAGTGTCCAATCTGGGGCACTGCTCCTTTGCCCAGAAAGGACCTATCCCCATTTTCCCAGCTCTAACGCTCCATTGGCTGGCTAGGGATTACGTACTGGGGCTGCGTACCTGTGGGGCTCTGGGCACACCCTGATCCTGTGAACTTGCTGTCAATCCTCAGTCCCACCCTGCACACAGCCACTCACAGAGCACATCCAGGGTGACAGGTCTGGAGAGGCGGGGCATCTGGCCTGGGAGCTTCACACCACAACGGTAAGAGGTGGCATCCGTGGCCGTGACGTTGGGTAGGGAAATGGTGTGGGCACCTGGGCGCTGCTGTCCATCCTGGTACCATGAGTAGGTGAACTGGACTGGGAGATTGGTCCAGACACGGCAGGTCAGGTTCACCTGCTCCCCCTCAAGCACAGTGGTGTTGGGCCACACATACACTTTCACAGCTGGGGAGAAAGAGAGTCTTGAGTCAAAGTAGCCCTGTCTCTATGAAGGCCAGTCACCCGTGGACTCTGTGAGCCTCAGGAGGCCCCTGTAAAAGGGGCCCAGAGGTCATTGGGAAATGGTTCATTATCTCTTGGACTGTCCCAAGTGGAGCTCTACAGAGCCCTGGATGGCCCCTGACCCTGGTGGAGGGCAAACAGGGTGAACAAAGCCTCCCTGTGCAGTTGTGGTTTCTCCTTGGGATGCCTTTTCTGATCAGTTTTATCCCTTGGGCATCCCAGGAAAATTCTGTGTTTAAAAGAGGCTCTTAAATGAAACCCAAGTCTAGAGACATCTGCTTTTAGGCAGGGTGAGAATGGAAACTGTCCTTATGCTCTAAAGCCTTCTCTCACCTCCTCTCCACTCATCCAGGACACAGACAGATGTGTGTGTACATGTACACATGCACTAACCCTGGGTATCAAAGTTAGCTGAAGCTGAGGTCTGGCCCAGGGTGTTGGTGGCCTCACAGGTGTAGACACCCTCGTCCTCCAGCCCTGTGTACTGTATCTCCAGACGCAGTTCATTGGGGGACACAGTCACATGCAGCCGGGAAGAACTGCTTGCAAGTTCCTCTACACCTTGGAGGGTAGAGGCCACAAGACGGTCCCCTTGGAGCAGTCGCAGCTGGGATGGAGGGTCACTATGCACACTGCACAGGAGGAAGCTCAGTCTCGCAGGTCCTGTATTCATCAGCGTGGTGAGCGTGGCGTGGCGTGGGGTATCTACATCAGATGGGGAGTGGTCAGGGCCTGGCCAGGCATGGTGGCAAAGCCTAGGACGAGGGAATGCCTCCTTGCCCCCACACATAGATGGGAAGCTCCCTTACAGGATACATGGAGGCTGACGGGGGCAGCCAGGCTGGTGATGGCTGCTCCTGGGGCCTGAACTTGGCAATGGTAGGCCCCAGCTTGCCTCAGAGTTATGGCTGCAATGCGGAGTGTGGATGAGGTCGACTCCTGGAGGGGCCGGCCATCTTGATACCAGTGGTATGAGGTTCCCTCAGGGACCCCCGTGGGCACCTGGCAGCTCAGGACCACGGCCTGGCCCTCCTGGAGCTCGGGAGATGGTGAGACCTGAACCCAGGCTCCTGCGGGGAGAAACCACGGGCAGGTGAAGACCACTACCATCCCTCCCACTGTCTGGGACTGTGTGTGTCCACAGAAGACTGTGTGGCCCCAACCCCGTGTTTAGCAGTCTCAGCTTCCCCTCCAGACTACAGCCCAGGGTACCCATCAGCTCCATGCCTCTGCCTGGCCTGCCACCTTGCCTGTTCAGGCTATTTCCTGGTACTCTTCTGAGAAACCCACATCTGCTTACCACATAGAGCTTTACTCTGTCCACTATACTCGCCTGCTCAAGGGTGAGCCTCGTGGGTACCAGCTCATGTACCTTGAAACCCCAGTGCCAGGCCCAGCATCGGCATATGTTAGCTATTGTTTTTTGGCAGTACTGGGGTTTGAACTCAGGCCTTCATGCTTGCTAGGCAGGAGCTCTACCATTTGAGCCACTCTTCCAGCCCATGTGTTAGTTCTTGTCAAATATTGGTTTGACCATAAAGCACTGAAACAGGAGTTTCGTGCCTAGGGCCACTGTCCTGACAACTGTGAACTGGGCTTAGCATGGGTGGCCAAGGGCTTGAAGGGGAGGTTGGCACCTGTGTGACCTTGAGTTCTTTCCAGCCCTCTCCAATCCAGTCTTGCACCCAGACTCCAGGCCACAGGAGCCCAGGTACTGGGGAACAGGCAAAGGGAGGAGACCAAAGAAGGAGCGTGTAGAGGCGCAATAACTGGGGTAGTGACAGAGAACACAGGGCAGCCCAAGACCAGAAGCAGGCTAGTCCAGAGTTCGCAGGACCTGCTAAGCATATGCCCCTGAGCCACCTCCTAAGATTCTGACCCTTGATTTCTCTGCCTGTGAAAAGGTTAATAAATAAATGTAGCACAGAACCAAGGCCTTTGCATCATGAATATTTCCTTTCCTTTGTTATGGTTTATTTGCTTAGGGAGAATTTTTGTTCTGCTTGTTTTGTTTCATTTTGTGTTTTTGAGACAGGATCTTGCAGTATACTCCAGGTTTGCCTCAACCTCACTATGTTGCCCAGACTGGCAGTACTGGGGTTTGAACTCAAGTCCTTAGATCTGGATCCTCCCACTTACGCCTCCCAAGTGCTGGGATTACAGATGGGAGGCACTGCATCTGGCCCTGCCTCAGCCTCTTGATGCTGGGATTACAGGAATTTACCACCATACCTAGCTTTCTTAGGGAGAAATTTTACAGAGACTATGCATGCATATATATGATATGGCTGTGCATATGTGTGAACACAGAACATAAATAGATTCTATGTGAGAATATATGTGTATATAAATAAATGTAAATTCATACATGTATTCATAATATACATATATGTTAGGTTTTGCATGAGAATGTCTACTATTAACAAAATTATGTTACAAAGTTAGTTGTGTCAGTGAGCCCTGCAACCAAGCAAGCTGGCTTGCATGGTTGCCACTACCTTCTTTTGGCTGCTGCAGCTATTACAGGTGAAATATCTAGTGGAGGGAAAGGTCTCAGTTGCCTGGCTACAAACTGTCCCATAACCAAGGCTGCAAAAGACTCTCATTTCTGCACAAAATCCACAGCATGCAACCCAAAATCTGACCATAGTAGCCGCTGGACATAGAGATCTACCCCACCATCAGAGGACTGACGCTCACCTCGGACCTGGAAGAAGAGCGAGGTGTTGGCTGATCCGAGAACGTTTGTGGCCTCACAGCGGTAGTTTCCAGAATCCTCAAGGCCCAGTTCTCGGACCTCTAGCTGCAGGGAGTTGGCTGTGACCTTGACCTGAAGCCTGCTGTGAGATGAGAGCTGGAGTCCCAGGCTGGTGGCCAGGAGGTGCTCCCCATGGAACAGGGAGAGGCGAGCCAAGGGACTACTAGCCACAGTGCAGACAAACACCACCATGTGGCCCTGCTCTACATCCAGGAGGGCCGACAGTTTTGGAGGGTCTGGGGGATCTGCAGAAATGGGGGAGGAGGGCATTCAAGCCACTTCAACCCTACTCATCACATTTCAGTTGCTATACTACATCCCCTCCCCTTGCCACACCCTGCAGGTCCTCCCAGGCCATGCCCAGATCAGACACTTGCCTCCCCAAACCCCAGCCCCAGCCCTGTTGGCCCCTAGCCCCCTCTACCCTCCAAGCCCCAGGCTGCCCTTGCCTGGCACCTACAGAGCACACTCAGGACCACAGCAGCAGAGAGCTGGGCTCCAGCCTCAGTGAGGGGGCGGCAGGCGTAGAGACCAGCATCCGTCCTGCCCACAGGTAGCAGCTTCACAGTCTCCAGGGGGCCCTGGGTCCATAGCGCCCCATTCCGGAACCAGGAAAAGTTGGCAGGGCTGCCAGGGGTCTCCCGGCTCACATTGCAAGTCAGGTTGGCCTCTGTGCCCTCCTGAAGTGTGTTTGATGGTGAAATGGCCAGGACAGTGGCTGGAGAGCAGGCAGCACAGGTTCACTGGAGACAGACCTGGTTTTGGCCACCCCTGCCCCACCTAGCCTAGTAAAGGGTAGAAGCCCCCAGAGGTGCCCACATAGTGGGGAGGAAAGCAAAGGAACAGTGAGACACAGAAACTCCCAGGGGAGCCTATAAGAAGTGGGCACAGGGCAGAGGGGGTCACAGTAAAGGGGAAGGAGGAGAAGACGGTCCCACTGTGCTTTCCTCAGGGCTCAACCTTACAGCCCCAGGCCTGTTCTGAGACAAAAACTGAGCCTGGAATAATCACAGATTTAGGATGTCTCAACGAGGGAACAGTGAGACACCCAGAGCTCCACTCTTGTCATTGATGGCAGTTCTGCCTTCTCCCACTACTGGCACAGGTGATTTTGCCCAATTAGCCCCCCTGCCCCTTGGAGCAGGGGTGGCCCAACATAATACAGAGCTCCAGTTCCTGCCCTCCCTCACTTGCCCCCTGACCCCTCACCTTGAGCACTGAAAGTGGCCATGGCCGAGGCATTGCCCAGGGCGCTGCTGGCCTCACACAGGTACTCGCCCTCGTCCTCCAGCATCGGATTGTGAATCTCCACACGCAGCAAGTTGGGGGCTTTGGTGACCTTTGCACGCTGGGAGAAACCCTCACAGGGGCTGCAGCCACTTCTCGATGGCAGAGAAGTGGCCACAATATGGCCCTTGTGGAGCAGCTGTAGCTGAGCCGGGGGATCACTGTCCACACGGCACAAGAGGAGGCCACGCCGTCCAGTCCTGGCTCCAGAGGCATCAAGATCCAGCTGGGCAGTGAATATGGGCTGGCGTGGGGCGTCTGTGGAGAGGAAGAACATGGGCCCTCATCCCGTGGCCACTGCCAAGGTCCCAGCTCCACTCCAGGCTGATTGAGTCTCCCAGAACACACTGGACAAGAGCATGTCCCCAAAGTAGCCACCAGCAGCTGTTCAGGTTGGGCACTGCACAAGGACAAACAAACCATGGTGGGTGGGATTCACACATGCTTCTCATGCTAAGTTATACCTTGGTGCTGAATTGAGTCTTCCTAGAAGGAAAACCATTTTCTAGCTGAGACAATGGCACTGTATGGGCTAGCAGCCACCTAGAATAAGTCTCACCTACTCCTGAGCAGAGAACCCTCAAAGCAATCCCCAGGAGCCTAGCTCTCTGCTCTCACTCCTACACCCACCCCTACCATTGAGACTTGCCTCTTAAGTCTAATTCCCAGGCTAGCTCCTATAATACTAGATAATGCTTAACAAGTCCTCTCTCTAGAAGTTTCCTGACAAGGATGGTCAGAAGAGAGGCAGCAGCTAAGACCCCCATGTGATCTCACTTAGACACCAGAAAACCCTGGTGAGGCAGCTGCCTTGTGACCTGAGGTCCTGGGACCCTTGCCCCGCACACACCTGCCAGGGGAGGCCTAGGTATCAACTGCCTCACTCCCTTCCCTGGCTGATATGGAGTATCCACTCTTGGTACGATGCAGATGGGCTGTCCATCTGCCTTAGTGTCTGTAGGAGTCTGTGAGGGCTTAGCCTGGGGTGGGGGGGGGCATATGTACATATATAGGAGGATGGTGTCCTGAGGTCACCCAGGAAGACAAACATGCATATGGGACCATGGCAGGCTTGAGCCAAAGGCAAAAGGGCAGGACACAGGGAGGTGGAAGAGGCCCCAGTCTCATTCCTCCAACTTCTGTCTTAAGTGGAAATGTCCACAATGACACCTCCTGGTGTGGAACACTGGGCAGGACAGGGTCAGGAGAGACTGGAGGATGTGGGTGGCCAGTGGTCCCAGTGGGCTGACCCTCCCCACATCAGGCAGTGACCAGGCTGCTCACGGAGCACGGTGAGGACAGTAGGCAGAGAGGGGCCGCTTGTGCTGTTGCTGTCCTGGGCCCGGCAGTGGTACGAGCCGGCATCTGTGCTGGTGGCCGAGGGGAGCAGGTGGCTGCTGCTGGCTCCCTCAAAAAGCAGGGCTCCGTTCAGGTACCAGGAGAAGCGGGTGTCTGGCGTCAGGCTCAGGCCACTCCTGCAGCTCAAAGTCACTGTCTGGCCTTCCACCACCTCTGCTGCTGGACTGATAAGGAGTCGGGCCACTGGTGAGACAGGAGAGAGGAGGTGTGGGGAGCCTGTGAGGTCCCTGCCCCTCCACACCACCTGCTGCAGGAAGCCCTCCAGGCTTCTCTCTCCCCAGATGACTAGCTAGGTCTGGGCTTTGTGGTAGATCAGGGAGGTTTGGCCTTGAAGGACAATTCAGATGTAATATAACAGCACAGCTGAAAAAGACTCTGAGCCAGAGCCCAACCTTGTGTCCAAAATCCGTGTACTGTGGCCTCAGAAGAGAGGAAGGGCACGGTATATACCAACAGTTGGAAGGCCCTATTTCTCTATTTTGCCTCCCACATGTAGCCCCTAGTATAGGAGAGC
This sequence comes from Castor canadensis, assembly GCF_047511655.1. Lineage (NCBI taxonomy): Eukaryota > Metazoa > Chordata > Mammalia > Rodentia > Castoridae > Castor > Castor canadensis. The sequence continues at coordinate 152,677,825 of NC_133390.1, read as the reverse complement.
CTGCACCAAAATCTTAATAAATAAACAAACGCCTGTGAAGGGCCCGCCAAGTACAGACTCAAAGAGTGAGTGTGTGCAAAAGGAATAAATGTAATCTACCATGCTTCCCTTTTTGCCTTGACTTCTAGGGACCTCTGAAGTTGGGATGACTGTAAAGGCCAGGCAAGTTCAGCCTTTGAGTTGAAGGACTCCTAGAAGGAAAAGGCCCAAGCAGCTTTTCTCCTTGGACCCCTGCCTCCCTATAGCCTGCGCCCTGTTACCGTTGGCATGGAAGTCCAGGGTAGAGGTAGCATTTCCAAGGGAGTTGGTGGCAGAGCATTTGTACTCCCCACTGTCTGATGGTTGCAGGTCTCGGATCTCCAGGCGCAGGAAATTGGGGGCTGAGGAGACACTGAAGCGTGGACTGTAACCATTCTCCCCAGAGCTGGAGGCCAGGATGAGGGCCCCATGTGACAGCACCAGCGTGGCCAGAGGTTCACTGACCACGGAGCAGTGGAGGATGCCCACAAGCCCGACCTGCATCTCCAAGAAGGCAGTCACATCTGGGGCCAGGGGTGGGTCTGTGGGGAACCAGAGAGGTGCCTGTCACCCTCAGATAAGACACGTCCTGGATCCCCTGTTAGAGTCTGTGTCCCTTGTACCCCTTTCATACACAGTGCCCTGGGATGGCGAGTGGGGAGGGGGAAGAACAATCCCAGAAGCTCCCAAGCACCCGCTGGATACAATTCAGCCCCCGAGCTGGGCAGATCACTCTGTTGACCAGCCAGTCCTCATGGCCACCCTGCAGGTGAGGGTCAGGGGCCCATTTTAAAGATGAGAAATCTGGTACAGAGGCCAGCTGGTGGGTAGTACTTTAACCAAGCCACCAGAGGGAACATTACTAGCACAGGACAAACTGACACCATGAGCCTCCCGATGGGATGCACTGAAGTGAGCACAGCAGCCTGCCTCCTGCCTTCCTTCCCAAGTGCATAGCCTCAGAAAATGCAAATCAAGGGACAGTCACAGAGCACCTGGCCTGCAGCCTCTAAGTTTCAAATCAGGAAAGACTGAAGAAAGATAGGAACCGTCCCAGAGAGACAAGGAGGGAGAAAAAATGCAATGTGTAAGCCTGAATTGAATCCTGTATCAGAGGAAAAAATGCTATAAAAGACATTATTGAGTCAATTGCTATCATTGGAGTTGGACTGTGAATTAGATAATAGGCTGGGATCCATGTCAGATTTCCTGGCCGCGATCCTTGTACAGGGCTATGTATGGGAGCAATCTTAGGAAATATACATTGAGGAAGTTAGGGAAAAGAGGTACCATGTTTTCATCTGCAGGAATATAAATACTGATGGTCATCCAATACGATTTTTCAACTTTACAATGGCCTGAAAGCCATACACAGTAAGTAGAAACTGTATGTTGAAATTTGGTCTTTTCCCTGGCTAGCAATTTACAATAGGACCTTCATTCATGCTGCTGGGCAGTGACAGCAATCACAGCTCCCAGTCAGCCACAAAATCACCAGGGGGAAACCACCAACTTTACAGTGTGCTGTATTGCTGGCGTTTTGTTTTGTTTTGGTGGAACTGGGGTTTGAACTCAGAGTTTCACACTTGCAAATCAGGCGTTCTGCCACTTGAGCTATACCTCCAGTCCATTTGCTCGGGTTATTTTGGAGATGGAGTCTTGTGAACTATTTGCCTGGGCTGGCCTGGAACCTCAGTCCTCCTGATCTGAGCCTCCCAAGTAGCTAGGATTACAGATGTGGGCCACTGATGCCTAGTTCCTTGCAACGCTGGTGTTTGAACTCAGGGCCTACACCTTGAGCCACTCCACCAGCCCTTTTTTGTGATGGGTTTTTTTCAAGATAGGGTCTTGTGAGCTGTTTGCTGGGGCTGGCTTGGAATCCCGATCTTCCTGATCTCTGCCTCTTGAGTAGCTAGGATTACAGGTGTGAGTCACTGGCACCTGGCCAAATGTATTTTTAAAAGCAGGAGGAAACTGAGCCCTGAGAGGTCAAAGTCTTGCACAGGTATGCAGAGCCAGCAGATGAGTTCAAGGTCACATGACTGAACAGTCCATATCTGGGTCAAGTGGCCTTAAGCTTCCAGGCCAGGGACCCCAACCTTCCTGTGGGGATTCCACCCTCTGGCCCTGCCCTGTTGGTGTCAATGCATCCCACCCAGGCCACTTACGATTGACCACCACACTGACAGGGCCTGAGCGCTCACTGCCTTGGGTGTTCTGCACCTCACAGAAGTAGAAGCCAGTGTCAGCCCTAGTAACCGCATGCAGTTGCAGGGTGGGGGTGTAGACGTCCTCCAGCAGGATGTGGTTCTTGTACCAGCTGTAGTGGAGCTCACTGGGTGCCTCTTTGGGTGTGTTGCAGACCAGTGTCACTGTCTGGTTCTCCAGGATGGGGCCTGCTGGGCTTACCTTGACCTCAGCCACTGCAAGGACAGTACAGGGCACACTGTGGCAATTTCCAGCCCCAACCCCTCAGGTCCCAATCAACTTCAATTTCTGCAGATTCTAATGTACTCCCCTCCCATGCAACAGAACCTTTTGGGATCACCCTGCATCTCTTTGTCTGATTTACCAGGGAGCTGTGACATCTCCTCCTGCAGAGAGGCACTGTTACCTGTCTCACAATGAGGTACAGTTGAGAGTCCATGCCACATCCTACAGACTCTAGGCTATGCAATCCTCTGGCCCTCCCTAGCCTAGCTCCCTTTGACCCCAGCAGCCTGGACCCCTCTCTGCCCTCTGGCAAGATCCAGGACTCACTGAAGACATGGAGGCTGACAGGGGGTGAGACCAAAGAGCCCACTCCATTCCCTGCTTGGCAGGTGTAGACCCCGGCATCGCTCCAGGTTGCCTGGGACAACTGTAGTATACGGCCATCAGCTTTGAGATGCACCCCATCCTTGAGCCATAGTACGGAACTGACGGCAGGGTAACTGCTGTTCACTTGGCACGTGAGTGTGACCAGATCACCTGGAAGGATGTTCCGCCCTGAGGGGCTGAGGAGGACTTCCACGCCCTTGGGGGCATCTGTAAGGTACGGTGGAGGTGTTGGGTAAGGTGGCTGGGGAGTGCAAGGGTGGACCCCTCTCCTCCTTTCAGAATTCTGCTCTAAGAAAGGTCACCCAGAGAAAACATCAGTCCCCAGCATTCCCCCGTCCCTTCCTTCCCCACAGAGGGTCTGACAAACTGACAACATGCTGCTTGGCCTAGTGTCCAGTTTATGCTGCTGTCTATGGCTTTCATGAAGCTGCCAACTGTACCTGTTCTACTTGATGCCTGTGAACAGATGTTCTAGAACACCTGTCCTGTTTCACTAAGAGGGGAAGATGAGTAAGCAATGGAAACTAGGCTTTCTCCTCACTGACTCAGCTTCAGCATCCCTCAGGGCTGGATTGAATTCTGGGGAACTTGCCCTCAACTCCCAAAGGGACTTGGAAGCTCCTGTTCCTTGACACTTTGTTTCTCCCCTTCTCTGCCCAGCCTGGCCTTGAGAACAGACCCCTTCGAAGCCTGGAGAGGTGGAAAGGAGCAGTTTAATTTAACACAGGCCTTAGGATTTAGTGATCTCTCTCCACCTACCCTACCTTGGAGGCCTGTGTGCCCTGTTCTGCTTAGAGACAAAGGGTCTGAGTCTAGGAGCTGGAGAAGTTGCTGCTTTCTATGGGAGAGCCACAGATGTGGGGCTCAGTAACACAGGTGTGGCTCCCACATACTCACACTGCACACGGAGGTGAACCTCGCCCTGAGACCTGCGATTAGCTACTGAGAGCTGGCAGCGCAGGAGCCTGTCGTGATCCTGCCAGGACAGGGACACGTGGAGGGTCTGCATGTGGATGATTCCGGTAGGCTCAAGCTTCTGGAGGTTGGAGATTACAGAGCGAGTGGGGTCCTGGCCCTGCCACTGCAAGCTGACCTTCTCCTGCAGGCACGTGTAGGGTGTGGAACAGTTGAATGTCACCTCTGTGCCCTCACGCAGCTCCACTGGGGAGGCAATGGTGGGTGCTCTGGGCTCATCTGAGGACAAAGATAGGAATGGTCAGGATGCCACTTTGCCACACCTGAGACCTCTTCCCCTGGAAACCCCAGCAGAGGGGTGAGCCCTGGTCAAGGCCTTGTGGGGAAGGAGAGGCTACGTACCACCGCCAGCCCTATGGGGGTGGACTCAAGGGAGAAGCAGGACTGGCAAAGGCCTGGAGCTGAGGCTGGTGGGGCCTCGGTGAGGTCTATGTCAAAGAATGGGACTGTGAACTGGGGCAAGGGAGGCGGCCAGGAGCAGTCTGGAAAGTCACCCAATCCTCACCATTCACGGTGACTGAGGTGCCCTTGATGTCTGACCAGCGGTTGCCCTCGCTGATCTCAAAGCGGAAGTTGTAGGCGCCCGAGTCCTCTGGCCTCAGATCACTCAGCAGCAGATTGCACACCTTGTGCTCCATGTTGCCCAGCAGCTGGGAGCGGCCACGGAAGCGAGGCTCCACCAGCGTGGGGTTTGCTGAGTGGCTCACCACCTGCCGCTTGCCGGAGTAGTCATAGTACCAGATGGCCGTGATGCCCTCCTTGGGCACCTCCACAGTGTTAGGGAAGGTGAAGATGCAGGGGATGAGCAGACAAGAGCCCTTCACGCCCCACACTTCCTGAGGACTGGAGACACCCCAGGAGGTCTGGCCTAGAGGAGGATGGGAAAGGGGCAGAGAGGAGGGTGATATAGGCCTGGAGACACCAGGAACCCTGCCCTCTGCCCCAGAAAAGGTGCCTCAGATGGGCCCTTGAGTCCTGTACTTACAGTGCACCCCTAGAGCAGCCCTTTCTGCACCCCAAGGGTGAGGGAGTCTTACCTGCTTGCTGCTCAGAGGTCTAGCAAGGTGGTGCCAAGAGGGACCTTGGCCCTGCTCAGCTCCCTGCCACTGCCTCCCTGTGCCCTCCCTCAGCCCCAGCAGCTAAAGCTGACCTAGGCACAGGCCAGGCTGCTAAAATCTGGGCCTCCTAGGCCAGGCTGTGGAAGATACATTAGGTCCATGGCTCACCTGGGGCAAAGACTGTGGCCAGAAGGAGCAGGCAGAGCAGGAAGCGCATAGTGGGTGCTGGATCTGGTGACAGAGAAGGTGATATGTAGGGCTGTTGGGCACACAGTGGCTTCCTTGAGACACCTTAGGGCACTCCAGTCCTGGAGCCTGCTGAGAGGTCAGTCCTATGTCCCCACCTGCTATGCTGCCCAAACCAGTGACAGGGCAGGACTCCTAGACACTTCTGGGCATCCACCAATGGGGAACAGGAGCTCACAATCCTGACTCAGGCAGTACACAAAAATGTCGTCACTTGGTGGCATGCCCCAGGAAGCCTTCTGTACCCCTTGACTTCACCCCAAGTTCTGCTTTTCTCTCCCCTCAAGACATAGTCCCAGGACAAATGAACAGCTGTGTCTCCTCCTTCCCTACTTCTCAGCCCCCACCCAAACCAACAGGATCTGGAGACCAGAGAGGTCCAGTTGCTTACTCCAGAACACCCAGTGAACATGACTTCTTACTTGAAATTTATTCTCTACAGCTAGCCTTACCAGCTATAGGCCACAATGGGATTTGGCTGAATTTACCAAAGTGCTGACTTTAAGAGTCCCTCCCTCCTCTGCTCAAAAACCTCTGTGGCTCACATCCTTTGAGAGATGAAAGACCTCTATTTCTTGTTCCTGCTCCTCACACACCCACTCTGGACCAGTCCTGCACTCACAGGCTCCCTAGCTACCCATCTCTGCCTCCATCACAAATGATCTTTGCCTACTGAAACCTTATTCAGCCTTCAAGGTGCAGCACACGTGGGACTTAAAGCTGGAACTTTCCTTTATGAGTCCATGTAGTCACCTCAGAGCTACTGCATTTGCCTTAACCTTAGCATTCTGTAAGCACCCATTTCGGAGGACCCAGGCCCAGAGGATATGTGACTCATAGCAGTGCAGAGCTTCCCCAGCACTTGGGACCTCCTCAGTCCCAGAGAGAGAAGTGTGGTCCTCTAGGATTCAGAGTAGGGACAGGGAAGTGGCAAGCAAGTCTAGCTGTGATGGGTGGCACAACACGTTATATTCCATAAACATCAGTTCAATGAGTACTGCACAAGAACAGGCCCTGTGTCATAGAGAGTACCTGATGCAGAAAAGACTCTATGGTGTACCACAGATACAAGTTAAAATGAGACAAAACCCAAAAACACAACTAACTCTGTAAAACTCTTATAAGAAAACATAGATGAAATTTTTCATGACTTTAGGCAATAAAAGAAAAAAATAGAAGCTGGACACAGTGGTAGGCCTTGTAATCCCAGTTACACAGGAGGTTAAGGCAGGAGGATCTAGAGTTTGAGGACTGCCTGGGCAAATAGTGAGATCCCATCTCAATAAAGAAAAAGAAAAAATAGATAAATTGGGCTTCAACAAAATGAAAATCTTTTGTGCATCAAAGAACACTATCCAGAGAGTGGAGAACAGACAGCCCACAGGATGGGAGAAAGTATTTGCAAATCGTTGATCTTACCAGGGATTAATATATCCAGAATACACAAAGAACTCTTATAGCTTAAGAACCCCTCTTCCCCCAAAAAAACCCAACTCAGAAAAAGGGCAAATGACTTGAACAGACATTTCTCCAATGAAGATATACCAATTGGCAGGGCACTGGTGGCTCATTCCTGTAATTCAGTCCACTAAAAAATAACATAAAATAAAGACGTACCAGTGGTCACCAAGCATATTGGCCATTAGGGAAATGCAAATCAAAACCACAGTGAGTTTGCACTTCACACCCATTAGAATAGCTATTGATGAATGAACAAACGAAATGAAAAATACTGATGAATATGTGAAGAAACTGTAGTCCTTGTGCATTGCCGGTGAGGATGTAAAAATGCGATAGCCACTTTGGAAAACATTATGGGGGCTCCCCAAAAGCCAACATAGAGCTAGGCACAGTGGCTTACACCTGTAATCCTACCTACTAGAGAGGCTGAGATCTGGAGGATCTAGATTCAAGGCCAGCCCAGGCAAGAAGTTCTTGAGATCCCATCTCAACTCATAGCTGGGTATGGTGGTGTGTGCCTGTCATCCCAGAGACTATGGGAAGAGTAAAAATAAAAGTAGGATCATGGTCCCGGCCTGCTTGGGCAAAAAAGCAAAATCCTTTCACCCGTAAAAAGGGCTAAAGGCATGGCTCAAGTGGTAAGGCACCCGCCTTTCAAGTGTGAAATCCTGAGTTCAAATCCCAATACCATAAAAAAAAAGTCAACATAGTCAGGATTTGACCCAGTAACTCCACTCCTAGTATGTATCTGAAAGTATTGAAAGTGGGGACCAAACAGATATTTGTGAACCAATGTTCACAGCACTGTTTTTCACAATAGCCAAAAGGTGGAAACATCTAAGCATCCATCAATGGAAGAATGGCTTAGCAATATGCAGTCTATGTGCACAGAGGAGTAGTCATCAGCCTGGACAAGGAGTGAAATTCCGAGGCTGTGTATAGCCCAGGAGACCCTGAAGACATTCTGTTGTGGGGAATGAGTCAGACACAAAAGGGCAAATACTGTAGAGTTGCACACAAGTATCTAGAGAGACAATGTGGAACAAGGTTACCAGGGGCTGTGTGGGGGAGAAGGGAATGCGAAGTTAGTGTTTAATGGGTATAGATTCTCTGTTGTGGATGAAGAGAAGGTTCTGGGTGGGGCTGAGGGCATAGTTCAAGGTTGAGTGCTTGTCTAGCCTGCACAGGCCCTAGGTTTAATTCTCAGCGCCCCACTACCACCACCAAAAAATAAAAAAATAGAAAGGCTCTGCAATAGTCAGTGGTGATGACTATGCAATATCATGAATGTTCTTAAGGCCCCTGAATTGTTCCACTGAAACAGCAAACTTTATAGGATGTATATTTTGTCATATACACACACATGTTGCCAACTTTGCAGTCCTCCCTGGGGCCTACTGACTCAGCAGAGTGACGGGAGGGCTGAGGGAGGCTGCAAAAGTGGGGACAGGAAACTCATGACCTCTCCCAGCCCCCAGTCCATCTGCCTCATGGGGTAGGTGTGGCTGACTGCACGTGGGCACACCTGGGGAGGATTGAGCAGAGACCCAGGCCTGGATGGAGCCTGAGATGCTGTTAGGAGGCTTGTTCTGCACCTAGTCCAGTGCAGAAGGCAGAAGGGACATCCTAGCAGGAAGCCTTGGTCAGGACAGGAAGCACAGACCTCTCAGTGGGCTGCTCTAGCACCCTTGACCTCAACACCAGGTCTTTGGTTGCTTAAGACTGGCCATCTGACTCCAGGGCCCAGTAGCTGCTAGGAAAGGCAACCTGCTGGGAAGACTTGAAGTAGGTGTGGCCCTGGGGCCCAGAGTTATCGGGATCAGGAGACACCAGCCCACTGTGTCTTTGCTGTGCCAGATCACTGGCTCCTCTTAACTGTGGTCTTGGAAAGGGCAATGCTGAACTTTATGGAGGGATGGTGGGATTTGAACAGTGGGATCCCAGAATGCAGCAGGAGAACATTTCTAGAACCACCCAGACTACATCTTGCAGATGTCACCTCTGCCAAACCCCACCCTAGTGCCACACAAGTTGCTCCCACTAGAGCCCAGCCTATTGGCTCAACCTGTGCCACCCCAAAGGCTAGCCTCTGCCCAGAGAACCGTCCTGGAAAAAGAAAGAGCAAGGACAACTTTAGAAAGGGAGACCTTGTCCTTGTGTGAAAGCTTGGTGGGAAGGTGTGGAAGGCGCCCCTGGGCTTGGGTTGGGACTGGTTGGCTTAGCAGGCATGCAGTGCCCCCTGGTGATAGAAGGATGAGCCCAGTCTTGAGGAAGGAGGTGATGGACGTCCTGGGGGACAGGAAGACCTGCAGCCCTTGGATAGCAACTCTTTGGACAACATTGTCCCCTAGCTGGAGTTCTTGGTGTTTATCTTTATGTCTACAAGGCTTGGGTGCTTGAAGACAGAGCCACTCCTAGAACTGGTATGTGCTGTAGGTCGGATGGCCTACTGCGCCATGGACACCCATGTTTGCTGTGTGTGAGACCAAGTGTCCCAGAACATATGGGGAAGGCTGGACGGGGCCCTGAGTCCTGACCTCTGATCCCAGAGGCCAAGTCCTGCAAGGGAGGAAGGGGCAGAGGAGGAGTCACTGCCGGTAGCTTCCCCAGCACAGGGTTCAGTTTCTATTTCTTAATACCAGGGCTTCTCCCTAACTTCCCTATCAGGATGGAGAAGGAGGGACAGGGTAATGTTGCCAGCTGCAGGGCTCACCCCAAAGTTAAAAGGTCAGGATACAGAAGGCTAATTTCAGGAGTAGATTGTATTCAAAACAGAGGAAAACCCCAAATGCAGCCAGCGTTCATTCTGCAAGCCATGAATCCATCAATAATGTCCCCTGGATTTCCAAGCAGCAGAAATTATGTTTTACTCCTTCATCGGACTCTAAACACTCCCAGGTGGAGTGCCCGCTCACTGAGCTGTGCCGGACAGTGCGGGGGTCCCTCCCGCAACAGATGAAATAATGATGAATGGAGCGGAGTGGGTTGGTTTAGAGCAAGGAAAAGAGGGCTAGGCACGGGACAGGCCAGGATGGTAGGATTTGGAACAGAGCTCAGGCTGGGATTGGGGTGGCCATTGAGGGGAGAGTAATGGCTGGGGGAGGGTGGCAGCTGGGTTGGAATGAGGCAGATAGGGTTGAGGTTGGGGTTGGGATTAGGATAAGGGATCAGTTGATCCATTTTTTTTTTCTTTTTAGTACCGGGGATTGAACCCAGGGGTCTTGAGCTTGCTAAGCAAGTGCTCTACCATAGATCTACAGCCCCAGCCCTTTTCTTTTTCTTTTGTTTTTGAGACAGGGTCTCGCTAACTTTGCTGGAGTTGGCCTGGAACTCTTGATTCTCCTGTCTCAGCCCCTGGAGTATCTGGAATTGCAAGTGTGCAGTACCAGGCTGGCTGAGGGATCGGTTGGGACTGGATGTAGAAGATAATTAGGGAATGGTTGTGGTTGCCATGCAAGTGAGGTGAGGTAGGAGAGGGATTGGGGCTGCAGTGGGGTGAGGTGGGGTCAGGATGAAGGTTGAACCTGGGGTTGGGCTGTGGGTTGGGGAGAATCTAGTCATTTGGGGTACGAGTTTAGTGGTTTGGGTTGTAAGGTCCCAGGCTTGGATCGATTTGGGGGTCCAGAGTCACATCCAGATGCCCACCAGGAAGCCCCAGTTCCACCCACTCCCCGTGCTTCCCTCCCTCATTCACCTCCCCTCCAGGCTAGGTAGTACCTGCTCCACAGGAGGAAGTGGGTGTAGGTCTGGCTGACCTCCCCAGAAGGAAGGAAAGCCCAGGAGCTCTTGCTGCAGCTGGCTTCCCAGGTTCTGCCACCACAAAACAGGAGGATCCAGTCTCTGGGGCTGCTTCCTCTTTCCCAAAGCTTTGGCCTGTCTGCTGGATGTAGAGAATGGTCAGGCAGCTGCAGGACTTGCACAACACCAAGACAGGAAAGGCCCAGGCAAGGGGGAGGGGGCCTGGACTTAGTCCCCTGCACAAGGATGTAGGGGCTTGAGCAAGCAGAAGTGAGACCTGAGGCCACACCAAAGCCTCTTCCCAGGCAAGGGGAAAAGTAGGGTGAGGGTGTCCTTTTCACCAGCCATACCCACACTCTTCTCTCTGGGCATGTTAGCCTTTGGAGGGAGGCCGTGAAGGTGGAGGGGACCATTTTGAGATTATGATGGCTGGGAGACAAGCAAGGCCAGCCCAGGGTTAGAGAGCATGGAGGTGTTGCCCAGACTACAGCATTCAAGCCCTTTGCAGGCCACCCTGTGCCCAACTGCTGCCTGGATACTCTAAGACAATGGTTGAGTAAAGGGCTGGGCTGCTGGAGTGTTTTGGGTTTGAGTACAACTTTGATTCCTGTGTTGGGCTGGTTTCAGTTGGTTTCAGATCAGACACTTAGAACCAGAGAACCCCAGTGAGCCCTGTCCTCACTCCAGTGTCCCTGCTCCCCTCCCTGACTCACCTCCCTCTGGGATTGGGGGCGTGTCTAAGAACCTCCCAAGAATCAGACCCTTTTGTGGAGTTCCAATATGCAGGCCACCTTTCAGGTTAATTCCTCTCCCTCTTTACCTCTCCTCCACCCTCACCCCCACCTTGAAGCAGAAAAAGAAAAGGTCTAGCTGGGCATTGTGGTTCACATCTGTAATCCCAGCACTCAGTAGACTGAGGCAGGAGGATTGAGAGTTCAAGGCTAGCTTGGGTTAGATATCAAGAACCTATCTCGAAAAAAAAAAAAAAAAGGGCTGGGGACATGGCTCCAGTGGTACAGCACTTGCCTAGCAAGCACAAGGTTCTGAGTTCAATAAACTAAGAAACAGAAAAGTCCCCACCACAGCTGAACTACAGTATGATACTGAAGCCTGGTTGGGTTTTTTTGTTTTTGAGGGCCTACTGTGTGCACTTGACAGCTGGGGCAGATTGCTCTAAGCCATCCTAGATACAATTGACAACACATTAAAAAAAAAATTCAACTCCCATTCAACTCAGCCCCTTGGTAGGGAACCAACCCAGCACGCAGACTAGGCTCCTTTGTCTTGTGGGCCAGTCCACATGTGCAGCTGTAAAAGAAGGTGAAGCCCCAAGTCACAGTGGATCCAGGATTGCAGTCACAGTGGTCCAAAGCAGATGTCTGGTGGCATTCCATACTGAAATCCTCAGGCCTGGAGATTCGTGCTCCCAGTTTGTCCTCACCATTGCCCTCCATCCACTTCTAAGCTTGGGTGATTTCCTCTTTTGACCCCAAACCAAAGCTTCACCTATTGCTTCTTTACTCCACAACTGGTCCGGAGAACCTGGCACTTGGCCTGTGGCATGGTGACGTATGGGTACCTGTTCTTCATCCCCTGCAGACTCCATTCATCTCCCTCACCGTGGAGGGTCTTTCCCAGGTTCTTGAGTTTGGACTTGGCCATGTTACCTACTCTAGCCAATGAATGTCAGCAGACATGACATAAGCAAGGTCTTTTTCTTTATTTTTAGGTACTGGGATTGAACTCAGGGCCTTGTGCTTGCTAGGCAGGTACTCTACCATTTGAGCCACGCACCCCCAGCCCAGAAGGTCTAAAAACATCTTTCCATGGCAGACTTCTCATCTGCATCTCTGCTGCTGGCCCACTGGTCCAAAGAGAACAAGAGACACACAAGGCAGACGGGACCAAACCTCTGGCCTGGGAATAAAGCCCAGCTGGGCCCAGCCAGCATCAGCCACACTGAGCCACCCTGAAGGTGTGTAGGCTTATTTTTGGGTGCCTCTGGGGATTGTGCCTCTACTTACGCAGACTAAGACAAGGCCAAAGCCCAGAACAATGCAGGACTTGCTTACCTTTCCCTGTCTACCTTGCCTATTCAGGGAATACTGCTTTTCATTGTTTCTTTGAGACTAAAGCGGTCTCAATAAATAAATTAAAAGTATGAGTCAGTTCCTCAATAAATAGCAGACCTACACATTCTCTTAACCTTCACAAATACTCTGAGAGGTGAGTACCAGTATTCTCATTTCAGATGTAAGAACCAAGCTATGGGGACATTAGAGGATTTGCCCAAAGCAAAAATTTTTACTGCAAAAAAATAAATCACTTTGGTTACAAGTACCAAAATCTCATGTAACGGCAGTGTAAATAAAGTAGAAGTGTGTGTTCCTTTCCCTTAAGTTAATGTTGCCATCAATTTTTTTAGGGGCAAGAGGGGTTGAGACAGAATCTCACCATGTAGCTGAGACTGGCCTTAAACTCCTTTTTTGGGGGGATATGGGGTTTGAGCTCAGGGCCTCACACTTGCTAGGCAGGTACTTTACAATTTGAGTCACTCTGCCAGCCCTTTTTTGTGTTTTCTTTTTTTTTTTTTGTTATTCATTTATTTACATGTGCATACATTGTTTGGGCCATTTCTTCCCCCTGCCCCCCGCCCCACCCTCTCTCCCCAGCCCCCTGACTTCCAGGCAGAACCTGTTCTGCCCTTATCTCTAATTTTGTTGAAGAGAAGACATAAGCATAATAAGAAAGACAAAGCGTTTTTGCTAGTTGAGATAAGGACAGCTATACAGAGAGATTCCTAGCATTGCTTACATGTACACATGTGTTACAACCCAAGTTGATTCATCTCTAACTGATCTTTACACTGGTTCCTGACTCCCTTCTTGTGTTGACCTCTGTTGCTTTAAGGTTTCTTGTATTAGTTCCTCTGTAGTAGGGACATCAAACGCTTTCATGTTTTAGGTTTTCTACCTATCCCCATACCTCTTGTGTGTGTTCTCCCCTTGTCATGTGACCCAGTCCAACAACATCGCTGTATTTGCCCTAGATCTAAAGTCTAGGGAGAACTTACGATTTTTAGTCTTCTGAGCCTGGCTAACCTCGCTCAGAATGATGTTCTCCAGTTTCATCCATTTATGTTGGGTATTTTCGAGTTAAGGTATCTTGAACTATTTTCCTGGGCTTGCTTCAAACCATGATCCTCCTGATCTCTGTTTCCTGAGTAGTTAGGATTACAGCCGTGAGCCACCAGTGTCTGGCTGGCCTCAAAGTCTTGATCCTCCTGCTCCGTCTCCTGAGTGTTGGGATTACAGATATGTGCCACCACACCTTGCTGGCATCCAATACTGATATGGTAATTCCATGATCATTGTGAAACTAGACACTTCTTACTTTTTTATTCAGTCATCATCAATGCACTGCTTCTACTCATAGTCCAAGATGGCTGCTTGAGCTCCAGTCATAATATTTGTATATATTTCAGAAAGCAGGATGGAGGAAAGGACAAAGTATCTCATGTCACTACAATAATTACTTAAGTTGTACTCTTTATTTTTGCTTATATCCTACTAGCCAGAAGTTAGTCACAAGGTCTTATTTCTTTATTGTAATAGATGTATCATGGTAAGTATTGGGGCTCACTACTGAGTAGTGGGGCATGAAGTTCTCCTGCATATGGAGCAACCAAGTCCAGTCTGAGTCGTTGGTTCTTTGACCCTATCCAGATTCCAGATTCTGTCATCAGGCCCCTGCCCACCTCTTGGCCAATGTCTCTGCAGAACCTCCTGTCTCCCCCAGAGGGTGCCAGAACCCTCTGATTCGCAACCTTCAGACCCCTTTGTTGCATCTGTGACATGGGTAGCTCAGTCCATAGTGGCCCTCGGGAGACCTTCAGGACCATACTCTGTCAGCCTGGGGCAGCTGGAGGTTGGGATGTGTCATGGAGCTCGGGGTTAGGAGCCTGAGATGTACACAGAGCTGGGTAAGAATCCAGAGGTATCATTTACCGCTGTGTGACCATGAGTCACTTAACCACTTTGAACCTGGAATCCTGGGGAAAGTAAAGAGCTTCCCAAGGAGGGTACACATCTGTGACCCAGCCATCAGGAGGTGGAGGTGGGAGGAGCATGAATCTGAGACCAACCTGGGCTATAGCAAGACCCTAGCTCTCAAAAAGACAAAACAAAACAAAAGAGCTCCCCATGCCTGGAATGGGGAAAGAGCTCTGTGAGTGTTGACTCTGTTGTCAGTCCTGTTGGTGAAGGAACACCAATTCCCTCTTCCTCCCCACTAAGGTGACCTCTACCTGCATAATCACACCTGGACACTGCCTCTTTTAGTCACTTCCATACCCTGTCACCTGTCCTTCTGGCTTTCCTCCCTGTTCCTGCGTTGTATGTTTACCCATTTCTGTTCCTGGATGTTTAAAGGCTCTGGGTTTCCCAGCAGGTGGATGGAGCACCTGTTCCTGGACACAGCCCCAAGCCTAGGTGGATGACCCACCAAGGAACTGGCTTCCAGGCACAGACTTTCAGAGCTAAGGACACCTCACAAGAGAATCAACAGGTCCACTTCCTGGGGCTCCCTTTTCCCTCCCATGTGGGGGTCTGGCATCCATGCGGAGCACTCGAAGACTGGGGTTTCCACCTGGGCAGAACTGGATGTAGTAAGGAGCATCTCAACCACCATGCCAGGGCTGGGGATGTGGCTCAATGGTAGAAAATTTGCCTAGATGAGCAAGGCCCTGGGTTCAATTCCCAACACCACTCAAAACAAAACAAAACAAAACCCCATCCATTTCCAGTTCAAGATGGCAGTTTGAGACTGACCCCTCCAATATCACTGAAAGCACAGTAAGGAAAGGAAAAAGAAGATGAATCCAGAATAGAAGGGCTGGGAACAAGATGGCTGGGGATGGAGAGGTATCTACTGCCCAGGGATTCTGATTTACTTCCAGAACACAGGAAGCAGGTGGCTCTTGATGAGGAGCACGTGGGGATAGAGGAAACCAGAGCAAAGCACGCTCAGGAGAAAGCTGAAGCTGGGGCAGGAGTGGACTCCCCTGGGAGAGTGGCCATCAGCATTGGCACTCTCTCATGTTACCAGCCACATGTAACACAATAGGGCACAGGAGATACCCCACAAGAGGGCCTGGTGTCAGTCAACCCTGCCTCTGTTCACAAAGATCAATTGGTCACCAGGTAATTTCCAGGCAGTGGAGGAAAACCAATAAAAATAGAAGAATTAAGTGAATCAGCTTCTTGGGTGGAGAGCAGGAGGATCTTGCTTCAAGGGCAGCTCAGGCAGGGCAAAAAGTTAGCGAGACCCTATCTCAAAAAAAGTCAAGTGTGGTAGTTGACAACTGTGATCTCAGCTACTCTAAAAGCAGAGGTAAGACTGAAGTTAGCACCAGGCAAAAGCTCAAGACCCTATCTCAAAAAAAACAAAGCAAAAATGGCTGTGAGTAGCTCAGTGGTAGAGGGCTTGCTTAGCAGGTTCGAGACCCTGGGTTTCATTCCCAGCAGGAAGGAAAAAGAAAAAAGAGAAACAGAGAAATGAATGGGAGGTAGCTGTTGAGGGTCACTGTGGGCCTGGCGGGGTGCTGAGCATTTCGTGTGGCCTCACTGGGCAGCCTGCCGTGCGTGTTGTTACTGTTACCTCCACTCACAGGAAGCTGAGTCACAGAGAGGCAAAGGAACAGGAGCGAGGTTTACACAGTGAGGCAGGGGCTGAGGGCTGGAATGCGAGTGCAGGCGGCCAGTTTCCTGAGCTGGGCTTTGCCTTTTTAACACAGTAAACAAAAGGTGAACAAACCCATCCCAGAGGAGACAGATAATTCAAGGAACAGAAGTGGCTCATAAAAAGAAAGACACTAATGTTATTACATTCACAGGACAAAAGGCAGCAGCTATGAAAAGAAAGCAAGAAGTAATTCTTGGAAATTTAAAACAGAGTCTCTAAAACTAAAACAAAAATTAAAAGAAAATAGTATGGACATCCGTGGCGGCTTGGGTTTCTAAAATTAATTTACTCTTCTTCTATTTTTGTTTTTGGTTTAAAAAAAAAAAAAAAGCTTTGAGCCCATTGGTTGCTCACAAATAGCTAGTAATCCTAGCTGCTTGGGAGGCTGAGATCGGGAGGGTTTTGGTTTGAGGCCAACTGAGCAAATAGAGACCCCCCATCTCCAAAATAAACAGAGAAAAATGGACTGGAGGTGTGGCTCAAGTGGTAGAGCATCTTCTTTGCAAGTGAAAAGCCCTGAGTTCAAACTCCAGTCTCACCAAAAAAAAAAAAAGCGCCTTGATTTCAACTCCTGAGTTCTGGCCATCTACTTGGAGGAGCTGGGCATGAAGACAACATGGAGAGACAGAGGAAAGATACATAGTCACCCCTGAGTCCTTAATAATATCATTGAGTCCCTGGATCAAGCCTTACCTGAAGCTAAAAGGTGAGTGCTTCTCTGTCTCAATACCACTGATCAAACCCCAGAGAAGGACTCCAATTATCCTTTCCTCAGTTGTCTGCCCAGCCCTCAGATGAATCAAGGTAAACTGCCAGGTCTTGGTTACAAGCACCTCAAAGGGAAAGTTTGCAACTGGGGGGAGCAGGGAGAGCAGCAGTTCGTCAACAGAAAGGGCAGGGGAGGGTTAGGGGTGTAGCTCAGTGGTAGAGTATGTACTTAGCATGTGCCATGTCCTGTGTTTGATCCAAACACAGGAAAAGAAAGGGAGGAGGGAGGGAAGGAGAGAGAGAGGAAGGAAGGAAGGGAGGAAGGGAGGAAGGAAGGAGAGAGAGGAAAGAAAGAAAGAAAGAAAAAAGAAAGTCAGGTATGTTAGTTTATAATCCCAGCCACTTGGAAGGTGGAGATTGGGAGGATCACAGAGTTAGAGGCCAGCCTGGCAAAAAAGAAGTTCATGAGACTCCCCACCCCACACTTCCCCATCTCAATCAGTAAGCTGGGTGTGGTGGTGTGTGCCTGTCATGGGAGGCATAAATACAGAGGATACTGATCTAGGCTGGCCTGGGCAAAAACATGAGACCCTATTCAAAACTAATTAAAGTAAAAAGGGCTGGAGGCCATGGCTCGAGTGGCAGACTGCCTACCTAGCAAGTAGGAGGCCCTGAGTTCAAAGCCCAGTACTGCAGAGAGAGAGAGAAGGAAAGAATCTGAATAAGCCCAACAGCAGCTATATCTCACTTCAAGAAGACTCAGACATGAGACGGCAAGTAGGTTTTCTGTTGACACAATGAGATGACATCTGTTTCTTCTCTCTGAGAGAAAAAAGAAAAGCAATTAGAAAGCCAGAAACAATAAAATCTATTCCAGGAACTGAATATGAAGCAACGCATGTGAGGCATGGTTTTGAGAAATGAGCAGAGTTATAAGAAAAAGACAATCCATTTGACCTTGACTTTGAACCAGTAAGTTCTCCTCAAACAGCACAGAGTAGAACGGCATTACATTTCCTTCTGAAAGGAGATATCCTATTACTTGGTTCTGCCGTAACTCATGTTTATATAATTACAGCATTGATTGGTTCTCAATTTTCCAAATCAACCTGAAGATAAAACATAAGAGATTTAATTATAATTCCAGAATAGACTGTAAATGTTAACAAACTTCAACCAGGGAAATGGAAAGAGAAAACCAACAGAAACTGGAAGGAGGTGGGAAAAGAGGCGTCAGGTGGCAGAGGAGGGGCTAATTTTTCTTATACAGTGATGGGGCTGAAGACGTTTGGTGTGAAGTTGGTGGATAAGGAACTAAACTTTCAATACAGACTGTTTAGAACTCTAAGTAGCCACAACATAGGACTGCGATAATAATGCCAAGAAAGTAGACCTGGGGGTTGATTAGAGTTCGTGTGATTTAAGGACCTTGCTTAGCCAGGTGGCTCATACCTATAGTTCACGATAATCCAGAGGCTGAGGCAGGTGAATCACTTGAGTCCAGGGGTTTAAAGCCAACCTGGGCAACATAAGGAGACCCCCCCCACTTAATAAAATTAATGAAGAAATTCCTTGCTCACATGATGAGGTATCTGCAGATGATCTCCTGAGTTACTAAGTCAAGAAACAAAAAAAAAGTTGCATTTGCAACTATGATGTAAACTCTATAATAGCTAAAAATGCAAAAAGCTCTGAGTGGAACTGGTGGTAGGAAATTTTGCTTTTCATTTTATACTGATTAAATTTTCTTCTTCTTTTTTTTTTTTTTTTTTTTTTTTCTTTTTTTGGTGGGACTGGGTTTTGAGCTCAGGGCTTTATGCTTGCAAAGCAGGTGCGCAACCACTTGAGCCACGCCTCCAGTCCATTTTGCTCTGGTTAATTTGGAAATAGGGTATCACAAACTATTTGCCTGGGCTGGGTTTGAACCACAAACATCTGGATCTCAGCCTCACAAGTAGCTAGGATTACAGGCATGAGCCATGTGCACCCAGCTGTACTGGTTGAATGTTTAACTTCCATGTTCTTATCATGCTGTGAGCTCCCATGCATCCACTGGACTCTGCCCCTGTGTCTATGTGGAGGGTTGATCCACACACTTATCCCCACACCTTCTAGTTCATCTTTCTGAATTGCAGAGGCTGGAAAGTGAATTTTTTTTTCTTCTTTCCTCCCTCCCTTCCTCCCTCCCTCCCTCCCTCCCTTCCTTCCTTCCTCTCTCTCTCTCTTTATGGTACTGGGGAATTGAACTCAGGAGCTAGGCAGGCACCCTA
Organism: Castor canadensis; assembly: GCF_047511655.1. Taxonomy (NCBI): domain Eukaryota; kingdom Metazoa; phylum Chordata; class Mammalia; order Rodentia; family Castoridae; genus Castor; species Castor canadensis. The sequence continues at coordinate 152,658,789 of NC_133390.1, read as the reverse complement.
CCACTTGAGCCATACCCCCAGCCCTGGAAAATGAAATCTCATTTCCCAGACTCCCTCTGACTGCCTGGTGCCACCACAGCATAACTAATGCCACACCAGCCATAACTGATTTCCCACTTCAACAAATAGTCAAATGATAGCCTCTCCCAAAAACCTGGAACGGGGACTAAGAGACACTATTTGTATCTGTTTGGTAGCTGCAATCGGGCAAACAGATTCAGGAGATGTGGAATGACTATATTCATGGAGAAGAAAAAAATGAATAAAAATGCAATGTCTGGAGAGAATGAAAAAAACAAATCACAACCAGGGCAATATATTTTCAAAATACACATCTGGCAAGACAGAGAGATAGTCAAACAAGAAAACTGTTACACAAAACACACAAAGAGCTCTTAAAACTGTAAGAAATCACACAACCCCATTTAAAAAATGGGCAAAAGGAATAAACGGACACATTTACATATGGCAGAAATGCAGGTGAAAAGATGCTCAACATCAAGCCAGGCATGGTGGTGCAGGCCTATAATCTCTGCTACTTAGGAGGCAGAGCCCAGAAGGATCATGTTACAAGGCCAGCCCAGGCAAAAAAATAAAAGTTAGCAAGTAGCTATCTCAACAAATATGGTGGATGTGGTGGAGCATTTCTGTAAACCTAACTGCACAGGAGGAATAGGAGAGAGAATCTAGGTCCACAGCAGGCCCTGAGCAACAATGCAAGACCCTATCTGAAAAATAACTAAGGTGAAAAGAGCTGGGGTGAGGGGGGCGTGGCTCAGTGGTACAGCACTTGCCCAAAGTGTGAGGCCCTGAGTTCAAACTTCAGTACTGCCAAAAACAAATAAACAAAAGATGCTTAACATCACATGCATTAGAGAATTGCAAATTAAAATGACAGGACACCTCTAAACCAGAATCCAGGACTGGGGATGTAGCTCAGTGGTAAAGCTTGAAGACAGTTTGACAGTTTCTTACAAAATTAAACACAGTTTTACCATCAAATCTCACAGTCATGCATCTACACACTTGTTTATCCAATTGAATTGAAATGTTATGTCCACAGAAAAGTCTGCACATGAACTTGTATAGAAGGCTTATTCATAATTGCCAAAAACTGGAAGCAACCAAGATGTCCTCCGATGAGTGAATGGGTAAATGCATTGTGGTACAGCCACACAATGAAATTTTATCCAGCAATAAAAGGGAGAGCTACCAAACCATAAAAAGACAGGAAGCAATTGAAAATCCTATTACTAAATGAAAGAGCCAGTCTGAAAATGCTATGTGTAGAGGATTCCAACCATTTGACATTTGGAAAAGGCAAAACTATAGAAATTATAGAGTTTAGGGGACAGGAAAAGATGAAAAGATGGAGCACAGGGGATTTTTAGGGCAGTGAAACTGCTCTATAACATACTGAAGTAGTGGATACATGACATCAGGCATCAGTCAAAACTCATAGAAAGTATAGCACAAAAAGTGAACCTAACCTGGCTCAGTGGTTCACAACTGTAGTTCCAGCTACTCAAGTATGTGAGGACAGCAAAATCACTTGAGCCCAGGAGTTTGAGGCCAGTCTGGGCAACATAGCAGACCCATTAGCAAGAAGAAAAAAGATTGAACCTTAATGTAAAATATAGACTTGGGTTAATGTATAATACTGATTCTTTAATTGCAACAAATGTATCAAGTTAATCCAAAATGCTAATAAGGGAAATTGTTGGGGTGGGTGGAGTAGCTCAAGTGGTAGAGTGCCTGCCTAGCATGTGTGAAGCTCTGCATTCAAACCCCAGTGCTGCCAAAAAAAATATTAATAGGGAAATTGTGTGAGGGAAGGGATATGTGGAGAGTCTGTACAATCTGCTCAATAAATAAAAATCCCCTTCTTTTCCCCCACCACTTGGGCACACATCATAGCTGCCCTTGGAATTTTCTCTTTAATAACTCTTTTGAGGCTGGATGTTGTGACACACTCCTGTAATCCTAGTTACTCTGGAGGTAGAGGCAAGAGGATCTCGGGTTTGAGATCAGCTCAGGCAAAGTCAGCAAGACTTTATCTCAAAAACAAAATAAAGGGCTGGGGGTGTGGCTCAAGTGGTAGAGCATTTGCCTAGCAAGCATGAAGCCCTGAGTTTAATCCCCAGAGCTGGGAAAAAAGGGGAGGGAAGGGGAGGAGAGGAGAAAAAGAGAAGAAAACTCTTCCAAAAACTTTCCCCAACCTACTCTGGACACTTCCTATCCTCCTCCCATTCTCCTTCCATTTCATTTTGTATCATAAAAACCAAGAAGTGTTCTTGGGAGGCAGAAACCTCCCAGTGCAATGTTGAGAGGGGGTGGGTGAATCGGAGTGGACAAAGCCAGAATCCTCTTTCATGGACAGCACTGGGCAGTGCAGTGGGCGGAGGGGGCAGGCAGGCCCCTGATCAGCCCTCTTCCCTACTCTCTGCCTGGGTGAGCTCATTCGTCCTCGTGTCTTTGGTTTCGCTGAGAATAACAGCCAAATTTCTACCGCAGCCCAAAACTCCACTCAGAGTTCCAGATCCATGGACTAAATGCGGAGTCAACATTTCCCTGTGGGGTCGAATCAGATAGGATTACATTCGGCTGTGAGTAACAGAGACTAAAATACAGTGTCCCAAGCAAAAGAGTTTCTTTCTCTTACATCTGAAAGTCTGGAAATACCCAGGCTGGGGCTGGCATGGACCTACTGCTCCAAGGACTCTGTTTTCTGGCAGGTCATTGATCTAGCTACACTCAGATGTGTCTTTCAAAGGAGGGGTCAAAGTTCCAGTCATCCCATCCACATTCCAAGCAGCAAGATGGGGCAGAGCAGGATGAGGAGCAAGGAACAAGGTGTATCCAGCAGCTGTTTTAAGGAAGGATTCTGGAAGATTCCACAGGATACTTCTGCTTTCATCTTATTAGCCAGACTTAGTCACACTTAGTCTCTTGCTGCTTGGTCACAGCTAGCAGCAAGAGAGGCTGAAAAATACATTCTTCTTTTTTTTTTTTTTTTTTTTTGAGGGGTGGGGGTGTCTCACTATGTAATCTAGGCTGGCCTCAAGCCTCAGTCTCCCAATTGCTAGCATTACACGTTGCCCAGCCACACTTGGACAGATACAGTCTTTATGCTGAAGATTTCTGCCATTAAGAAAATGAGAACAGGGCTGGAGGCGTAGCTCAAACAGTAGAGCACCTGCCTAGTAAGTGCAAAGCTCTGAGTTCTAACCCCAGTACTGCCAAAAAAAATAAATGAGAATAGATATTGGGGTAGGGTACCCAGCATCTTCTACCAAACAACCCCATAATCTCCTTACCTTGACATGGCTGAGGTAGAGATCTCATCTTTCCCGGCATTTCATTTTCCCTTAGTCTTGCTCCTTTATGTACCCCGCCACCCCAGAGGGACAATTCTGTGGGACAGGGGCTAAGAAGAGGAGGTCTTACCAAGCTAAGTGAAGGAACTGTACAATAAAATTGAACTCCCAGGAGATAGGAATAGAGACTTAAGACTGCAGACAGAAGACACCCAAGGGGAACAAGTTGGCTTGGTGGGGTGGGGGGGTTGGTTCCTGCAAAGGACCAGGATGTGTGTGTGGGAGGGCACAAGGGCAGCTCAGCCCTCCACCCATGGCTGCCAAGTGTGTTGATTCCACTCTGCCTCCACTGGCTTCATCCTCTGGGGCTTTGTGTGCATGGTCTCTTCCACCTGGGATACCCTTCCCTATGCGCCATGTGGTTCACTCTCAGTCATTCTTCAGGTCTCAGATCAGGGAACACCTCCTCTCGAAAGGCTTTTTTATGTCTGTAGGGAAACGCTGAAACCATACTGAGAGAAGGCTGCAAGTACAGCGCTCTGGAGGTGGGTCCAATTCTGGTGTATTGTGTGCCATTTGGGACTGGGCAGTGGGGTGACCCAGCTAGAAAAGGGACCGTTTCTTTCTTTCTATGAAGGTAGGAGGCACGAGCTGCCATCAGAGCACTGACAGCAGGCGCCACCAAGGCTAGCCTAGACCCCATGGTCACCTGGCTCCTGCGGCAGTGGGAAGGGGCCAGTGAGGAAAACGATGCTGCCTGAGGCCGAGACTGTGGGCTACCAAGAGGAAGTCCATCTGGGTGGGGGCAAGCAGACTAATTCCTGGAAGGAAGCTCACACCTCAGGAATCTGATAAAGGAACATGTAGAGGTCTCTGTCCCAGGAGTTGCCCACTGCTCATCCCTAGGACTGTGTGGCAGGGCCAGGCTACCATCTGGGAAGCATGGCTCCTGAACTTGGAATGCAAAAGGCTGTGTGCCTCTTCACCAGCCTTTGTACTGTGTCTTCAGCAAGAGCACAGGCTCAGAGGCAGACTGAGAGGTCTGGACCCAGCAGCGCCTCCTTTCTCTCAGCCCCAGCTTCCTCATTCATAGAGTGAAGCAAAGAGGCTTTCTTTCCATGCATGTGGTGAGAGTGACTAGGGCAGTTCAATTGACAGAGTCCACTGGTGAACAAAGCCTTGCCTATCCTCCACTCCACACATGTGCCTCTGTGTGTGTGTGTGTGTGTGTTTGTGTGTCCACCCCAGGCTGTGGGACACAACAAGCAGCCAGGCTTGGGTAAGAGGTGGAGAAGACACAAAATTCTTCATAGCCTTTCAGGACCAATAGGGTTAGGGATGGCTTCCAACTTCACCCTCTACCTGCTGCTCTGCCATGTAGTGGGCCCTGGGAAAGGGGAGCCCTGTCTGGACTTCCAAACCCACATAGTTTCCTTGAAGCTCCACCTGGGGCTGGAGGCTCTCTGAGCAGACACAGAACCTATAATAGAGTTCCAGGGACTAGTTTCTCCTAAGGGCAGGAGAGGGTTGGAAGTTAGGGCTGGGAAAGGGAGTTTGGGAGATCAGCCAAGGACATTCCATGCCTTGGATCATTTGGACCTTCTCGTGTAGGTCCTGTTGGAGTGGTGACGTGGCAGGCCAGAGTTGCACCTTTAGAAGTCTCCCCCAGTTGCACACTGGAGATGGGCTATAGGGCAGGACCTGGAGCAAGGGCATCCCCTGGGAGGGGAAGGCCCTGGGCAGAGGCCCAGAGAAGGGAGGTCTGGCCTGGGGAGAGGCTGCTCCAGGGGAGGACACACTCAGAGGCCAATCCTTCCTCACGCGTCCCCCACCCAGGGAGAAGCAGGAAACTGGTGAGGTCAGTGGGTGGGCCTGCAATGGCCTGGAGAGGAGCAGGAGAGAGACACAAGGGCACAACGGGTGAAGGGCAGGGGCTCTGCAAGACCTCTGTCCAAACACACTGGAGCCCAATTGAACTGAACTTTCTGTAGCATGGATCAAGGATTCACTGAGATCATTTGCTGTCCTTCTCTGTGTCAGACTGGAAGCTGCCCAAGGGTGGGGCCTGTGATTCCAGCATCAGACTGAGGGGGCCTGTAGTCAGGGGCTGGAAGTTGGGGTAGAGTTACTGCCAAGCAGAAATGGTCCTTAGGTCTTCACTCCTGCGGGAGGGCTGCTAATGTCGCCTTCAGAGATGAGTCAATTTTGGGTGCTGGGAGTGTGTGTGTGTGTGTGTGTGTGTGTGTGTATGGGGGGCGGGGGCTGTGAGGGCAAATGGATGGATGGGAATGGAAGAGAAAAAGATAAAGGCAGGCACGTGCCAAGGGCCAGACCCTTTGCACCTCTGCTCAAAGGTTCACACATACTCACCCTACAGTGCTCCCTGGCTTGGTGCAGCCTCAAATGAGATTCAGACCATCAGCCCCTGACGAAAGACTCCTATCACACACTCACAGACAAGTACAGACAAACACACTCACACAGAGACACAAAGACACAAGGTACAGCCACACACTCAGAGGCAGACACCCTGCTGGCTTCTGGGACAGGTATCAACGTCCAGAACTGCTGGTGCAGGGCATACCATTTCCCTAACCTCATTAAGAAGGCCTTCTGGGACAGTGGCCCTGATAATGAGGACAGCAAGCCTAAGGGAGGCTGGGCAGAGAGGAGAAGGGAAAATGGCCCCTGCAAAGGTGTAGAGTGGCAGAGGGCAAATGTGGTGACCCCAAAAATGTGAGAGCCTTATCTGATGGGGCTGGGGAAACGGTCCAAAAAGAGAGGATGGAGAAACCCTGAAGACCCTTCGGACATACTAGGCAGAAGTGAAGGGGCAGGAAGGTCAGGGCAGGGAATGTCTGCTGCTTTAGGAAGCTCCATGAGGGTCCCTTCCCCCTACACTGCCTCCCCAACCCCTGCCGCAGAATCAGGGCTCCACCCACAAATCCCTTATTTGGAGGGTTACATCTGGGATCCCCAAGAAAGCCTGGGATGGGACAGGAAGAAAGCTGTGAGGCTCATTTGAAAGAGGCTGAGTGCTTCTTGCCACTGAGGCAGGATGAGTTCTGAGGGGTCTTCTGGCCAGAAGTGAGACCCCAGCCTATGAAACCCCTAGCATCTCTACTCTGACACTGGGGCGAAGTCCCAGCCCTCTAGCCTAACCCTCTAGGCTGAGTTAGGGAACGTGCTGGGGAAAGGGGTGGGAAGGGTGGGGTTCTGAGTCAAGGGACTGAGAGGTCTGGTGCAGGGTACCCCCTTCGCCAGGGCTAGGACCTGGCAGCAGCAGATGGGTTGGCCAAGGCTGAGCCCCAAGGTGGGCTGTTGGGGGCGGGCGGGGAGCCGCGGGAGGCCGGCGAGGGTCTGGAATTCCTCCTCCGTCTCTCCTCCTCCCCCCTCTGCCTCTCCCACCCCCCGGGCCGCCCGCCGTGCGGGGGAGGGGCCGCGGCGGGGCCACGGGGCGGCGAGGCGCAGGAGGGGCGCAGGGAGGGGCGCGGGGCGCGGGGCCGGGCTGGGCCCCTCGCGGAGGCCCGCGCAGCCAGGCCCCGCCCCGGCCTCGCACATCTGGGCCGGGAGCGCGGCCATCCGGCCGGGGGAGGGGGCGGCGGGCGCGTTGGGCGGCGCGGGGCCAGAGCCGCCGGAGGCCGCGGGCCGGGCGCACGTCGAGGGCTGCGGGCCGGGATCCAGTGGAGCTGTCGGGAGGGCACAGGTGAGTTCTGGGGCGGGGGGGCTGCCGAGAGAGGCGCGGCATTGGCCGCCCTGGGCTGTCGGCTGAGACCCCACGAAAACGCTCCTAACTCTCGGGCGGGTAGGCGCAGATCTGCAGGTCCCTCTCACAAGTAGAGCTGCGGGTCCGGAAAGGCAGCGCGAAGGCTCCTACCCGGGCTTTGGGACCCCCCATCCGCTGCGCGAAGGCTCAGGAAGAAGGAGGCTAGCAAGAGAGCCACTGTGTCCTGGGGCCTGATCTGCAGAGCCAGTTGTGGGGGCACACTGCCTAGGCCAGAGGGGAAACCTGGGGGTCCAATGCATGTGTGTTTTGGGAGGTGCCTCACAGGCCCCAAGTCCTGTGGTCCGGAGATACAAGAGAGTGGATGGGTGGCCAGGATGCGGGTGCCCTCACGGGGGACCTCAGGTTGCTCTTAGTGAGACCAGCTTGGAGTCCAGGTTGGGTGGGTCTGGACTCCCATAGGGACCTGGAGCTGTCTCTGGAGCAAGCTTGTGTGTGGGAGAGATGGGAAGGAGGAAACTCTTAACCAGGACTCCCATGGGCAGATGGGTCTAAGGAGCCATCGAAGTTGAGGGAGGTCATTGGGGACTTCTGGGCAGAGATGAGAGGGTTTCAGGACCCCGTGGGATGAGGTTATTTGTGAACTGGCTGCTCCCCTAATGAGGACCCAAGGTGGTGGGGCAGGATGTATGGAAAACAAAGTTGAGGACTGGGAAGGGCCATAGGAGTGCGTTTCTGTCACCCTTGCCCCAGCACAGGAGAGGACAGCCCTTCACTCCACAGCCTCTCTCTGAGGGCTCCTGCAGAGACAGGGTGGGGCAGCCGTTTGGGTGCCATTTCAGATCTGACCCTTGGGCCCTGGTTGGTTGGCCTAATCTGTGGCTTGGGAGAAATGCCTGTGGCCTTAGTTAGCCTGGTGACAGTCATATTCCATTAAATCGCTGGCAGGAGGCAGGGTCCCAGGGAGGAGGGGAACCGTTAAGATAAGGTGAGCTCCTTGTCCTCAGCGGCACTGTGTGGAGTCCTAAAATCCATCCACAACACAAACCTGCAGAGGTCCCAGGCCACAATTCTTCGAGGTGATCCTCGAAGAATCCTCTCCATTGGGCAAAAACTAGCTATTATGAGACTGAGGGTGGAGGGTGGAGATGATACTCTAGGAAGTCTCTGGTTGTAAGTCTCTACTTGGCCACAACTGGTCCTGGTCCCCAGTACCTGACAGGCTATGCCTGTTGGACAGAAGTCAGGGCCAGAGTCGGGGTGAATATGAAGATTAGAGGTCAACATGAGGCTGAGAGTTTAGTGTCAGTCCATGGGCAAGGAGGGTTAAGGGTCTAACGGTAGGGTAGAAGTCAAGCTCGGGCCAGAATCTGGCATGTGCTTACAGATAGGAAATGGAGTTACTCTCTGTGTAAGTCAACCTGCCCCACCCAATTACTCTCAAAGCCAGAGGTATCACCAGTCTGAAAGTAGTGGGCTCTTGGGCTGGGATGTCTGCCTCCCCCATTTCCAGCTGTGGACTCTGCCCAGACCTAGCTTTGGGGAGCTAGCTTGTCCTGAATTCTATGGTCAGCATTCTCCTTAAGTGTTTTTGGGTGTGTGTGCATGGTGGTGGGGAGGGGTCCCAAAGACACATAGGGATGTGTGCATTCTTGTGTGGCTGCCACCCCCTCCTACCTCTTAGGGATTCAATGAAAACTCCTTGCTTAACACAATTTGGTTCAATTCCTCCATCCTTCCCATGAACTCAGCATGAATGGAATTCTCAGATCAAAAACTAACAATTGAAAATTCAGAGTCCATTTAGTGAAGGAAAGAACACTGCTCACACATGCCCGGCTCATTTCCTTTATCATCACCTCTATATTTGGACTTGGTCCTCACAAGCCCCAGTGTCACCCATTTTATAGGAAAGGGCACTGAGGCACAGAGGGGTGACATGACACACTCACAACAGGTGCTACAATAGGCTCTTGGCATTACTGAGACCCCAGTGTGGGGATGCCTGTATATTACACTCTCAAGACAGGAATGTGCTCCTGCTTCAGAAGAGCTGGGGAGGTTATAGGCAATTGAGCTTAGAGTGACAACTCTGTTTTTCCTGGCAGTCTCATGTCCAGTATCCTTGGTCCAAAAAATCCATTCATTCATTGGACAAAGTGTTTCTCAGCCCTTAGCACAGTTTGGCACAAGGAAATGCCCAATACAAATTTGCTGAAGAATTGAAACATACAAATCAGGCTGCCAGCTCCTCCTTTGTGGCTTGGATCCAGACGTGTGCTGGTAAATGGTTTATGATTAACTCTCTGAGAGCTTGATTTGTAGCTTGCCAATTTCCATGGTGTAAATACTCCCAACCATGGCTGATCTCAAGCCACCAATGTGATGCCAGTGAATGAAGAATTGGGAAAAGAGATCCAGTGTCAGCTCTGTGGAGTTTGTGGGATCTAGCTCCAGCACAGTACTTTGTCACTCTGAGCTGAGCTTCTGTCCTGGCTCCCAAAGTCCCTACTCATCCCCTCTATTTGCTTTCCCTTTTCTCAGCATCATTTTGCTGCTTTACAAGCACACACAGCCAGCCCTCATCTTTCTTTTGATTCTGATTCCTGGGGAGTCAACTGTATACCTCCAGGGACATGGAGGGCAGCAAGACTGCAAGTATCTGGAAATCTCTATGGTACTGGTCATGCAGGAGTACCCTGGACATACAAGAGAATGTGGGGGAGTCTGGGTGTCTGTACATGACTGGGCTGGATTTGTGTTCAATCCATATGTGTATGGGCATGCCAGTGTCTGTTTGTGTTCTGTTAGCAAAACTTCCTGACCAGGCCCTGGAGTGGGCTGCAGGAGGGTCCATCTTTGCTTAGAGGAGCAATCGGGCCTGTGGATAAGAGCATACATAGCATTTATGATCTCCATACTGTACAGGAGCAGGGACCCGGAAGCAGCATTTGTCAAACTTTAATGCACATCTGAATTCCTGGGGATCTCCTTAAAGTCAAGTGCTGATCCAGCAGCTCAGGAATGGTGCCTGAGGTCTGCATTTCTAACAAGCTCCTGGAGATGCAGGGTGATGCCAATGCTGCCAGGCCTGAGACCAGGCTTTGAGTAACAAAGCTGTCGAAGTTGTGGAGGATCTGCTGAGAGCCTGGCCTCCAGAACGTCATAGACAAAAGCTCAAGTTCCTTCCATCTTAGGAAACAACAAATGTCCTTCCTCCCCTCCCTACAGCTACTGCCATCATATCTGTTTCTGATTTCAGCCAAGCGTCTCAACTAAGCCAATGTCTAGCTCAGTTCTCTCGTCTCCTACTTATGTCTCACCTGGGCTTACCTGTGTTGGGCCATTAAGACAGGTGTTTGCAGTCTAATGACCTCTTAAATGCATCTAGTTTTACCCTCTTGTCATGGTCTTCATGAAAACTCAGGAGGCTTCTCAGTCCCTTGACCAGCCCACGTTCCCCTATTTAGCCTTTGTGGCTCTGCCTCCCTTCCCTTCCCCCTTTACTCTGTACCAAGTCGCCCATGACAGTGACTCTCAGATGTACATCTCCAACTCAGATTTCTCCCTGACCTACAGATCATATTAGTTCCAAACAACATCCCAATCTGCTGCCAGCCTGCCCCTTCTCCAGTGTTCTCCAGCTCACCATCCATCTCCCAGCTTGAGCCAGACAAATACCACCTGACATCCTCTTCTTAACCCCTCATAACCAATCTCATCAGCTCTGATGATTTTAGTTACTAACTCTTAAATGTCTCCACTTCTGTCTCAAGGTACACATTTGCCACCATCCTCTATAGCCTTCAGAGTGACAGCAGCCCACCTGGGCTCCTGCTTCCATATTGCGCCCCTACCCTCCACCCCCCAGCAATCTTCCCTCCCTGTGCAACCTGAGGGCCGCTCAAAGCACAAGCTAGGTCATGCTCCACCCCTACCCTGCCAGTTCAAAGCCTTCAAGATTTGCTGATGCCTGTCCTTCTTACAAAACCAAGTCTAAAGGAGGGCCCATCAGGGTCTGCCTGCAGGGCAGCCCAGCCCAGCCCCTCTCTCCTACACTGCTGTCACCTTCACAGGCCTCAGAATTGTTTGTAATCCCAAAACCACTTGCATAACTGTCTTGGGTATGATCGTCTTTCCCACCAGACTTCTGTTTGCTCAGAATAGGCCTAATCAGCTGTGGGTCCCCAGGGTGGGGACAGTGTCTCTCTCTAAATCACAGATGCCAAGCACCTGGCACAAAGTGGGCCCCAGAAAACAATGAGGACAATCCTGATTTCTACAAAGCAAAGTCATTTTTGAGCCATGCTGGGCCAGTGGGACTGAGCTTTAGATGAAATGAAAGAATTGCTGTAAATTTTGTTAGACATGATAATGGAGTTGTGGTGATGTTTTTCAAAATGTCTTTGTTGGAGAGACATATTGAAGAGTTTGTAGATGAAACATGATGTCTGGGGTTAGCTTCAAAGGACTCCAGCCAAAAGTAAATAGATAACACAAATAAGCATGTGGTGAGAGAGCAAAGGAACAAGTAAACCCCATTTCTGTTTGTCTGTTCCTGTTGACAGCTACAGGGCTTGCAAGGATGCTGGCTGTACCAGAGATGGGCCTGCAGGGGCTGTACATTGGTAAGACAACTGCCAATCTCATCCCTCCTTGCTTGAGCACAGAGACTAACTGGCCCATTGTCCGCATGTGCCTCTCCCACTAGAGGTTCCTGAGAGCTATGCTGTGAATGTGTGCTTGTGTGTGCACACATGCAGGAAGGGCTTTGTACACAGGTCTGTGTATGTAAGTGTGAGTATGGGTGTGTATGTACATAGGGCAGATCTATTCACAGAACCCCTCTGTGCATATGAGTCTGTGTGTGTATGTGTGTGTGTGTGTAAGGTGAATGTGCACAGAATTGCATATACATGTGTCTTTATTTTGTGCAGGTATGTGCACAAGACCCTATGTGTGTGTGTTGGGGGAGTGTCTACAGGTAGGTCCCTGTACACAGGACCTGTAGGAGTATGTAGTCTGCAGGTGGACACATGGGCATTGAGCTCTGTGCATCTGGCCTGGTTGGAGAGCAAGCTCTGGGCTCTCTGCAGGGGTGGGAGGCCAGCAGGCAGGACACTCCTCAGGAAGTCCATTCACAAAGACCTGGCGGGCTGGGCCCTTCCTTCCTGCCTCCCTTCCCAGGCTCAAGCCTCAGCAACTTGGCCTCTCAAGCTGGAGCTGGTGGCAGGGCCAAGCCTGTGCTGGCTGCCTAAGGAAGGGGAGCACTCAGAATGTGACTCTGGTGCCCCTGCCCTTCTGGCACCCAGACAGACTACAGCCCTTTCCAGCCACTTCCCAGAATCCCTTTCATTCCCAGCCCCTCATATATATTTCTGGGTCACCCCAGGGCCAGCAAGATCACTTGGCCAGGCTACAGCTGAGGGGGCAAGGGACCCTGCCCTGGCCCACTGTGCAGCCTTACAGACTTGCTGATTTGTCCCTGGATGTTCTTGCTAGATCCCATTCCCCACCTCTGTCCCCATGCATGGGTCTCAAGGGAACCCTGGTAGCTCTCCCTCCATGACTCTTAGCAAAGCTCGGTGTGTGGTGCCCAGCCAGGCAGCCCTCCTGTGAGCTGCCTGACCCCTCAAGCTAGCCCTTGGGCCACTTCTTGAGGATGCTCTTACTTCCTCACGACTAAGGTCCAGCCCTGTCCTGGGCCTGCAAGAGGGTCTCGGGGGCCTCTTCCCCCACACACATATGCTAGCTGGCATGTGTACGTGTGCATGGGTGTGTGTGCTGGGGGACAAGCCATCAGACTCTGGAATTGTGCACATCCCTAGGTTCAGTGCTGGGCTGGAGGGAGGTGCTGCTCTCCTCCAATCCTCCCCAGGCAGCCAGCTGGGCCTATCTGTGGCCCTTGTGGGGATGGGGGAGGGGGAACTCCTTTAAGCTCTGATTACAACCATGTGGCCAAACTTTAGGACAGAGAGGAGCAGCCCTACCTCTGGGCTGGCTGCTCCTCCTCCCAGCCACTGAGTCTGTAGCTTCCTCTTTTTCCTGGCTTCTGCACCCTTGAACTCCATCCCAGGAGCTCATCTATCCCATCTCTCCCTTCCTCCCACTTCTGGGCTCAGTCCCCCCACCACACAATGCCTCTCTGCCTCCTCTCCTCCCTGCTGTGTCTGAGGGGTGCTAGGGAAGACAAGGAGCCCAGTGATACATAGGTCACCCTTCAAGGAAGTGTTGCCTCCAACTGATAATGGTCCTTGTTCTCTATCCCTGCCTTGTGCATGTCCTTCCTACCTCAGCAAGGGGCCCTTTGCCTCTGTCCAGCAAGGACTGATAGAGAACCTTCCAGTTCCAGACCTCTTTGTGTCAGGGTGACCTGTCTCTCTTCTCTGCAGGTTCCAGCCCAGAGCGGTCCCCGGTGCCCAGCCCACCCGGCTCCCCAAGGACCCAGGAAAGCTGTGGCATTGCCCCACTCACACCTTCACAGTCTCCAGTAAGCCCAGATCAGAGATTTGGAGTGGTGGGTAGAGGAGGGTTGTGCTGACAGAGCTATGTGGGGCCTGGGCTGGGAAGGAAGAGGACACACAATAGTCATGTGTTCCCTGTGGTCTTAGCCTGTAAGATGTGAGATTTCATCTCAGAAGGTGAGCCCCAGCTAACTCACTTCCAGCCCTCCCTGCTGCAGGATGTCACCAGGGGCCATTGTGACTGATATTGGGCAAGCATGTGGTTTTTCTATGTCCTCAGCGCACAGGGCCTCCCTCCAGAAATGTTCCCTTTCCTGTCAGCCACAAGCACACCTTAATCCAAGTCATATCTGGGACAGAGGAGGTGTGTTGCTAAAAAATGAAGTTTGGAACTGCTCGTTTGACGTTTCCAGGACATAGCCTCCCCACCCCCGTGCTCCCTAGGTCACCCCAAACTGGAGGGTCTTGCCCTAGTGATTCAGCTTGGGCACCCTCTTGTTCTCAGGAAGTCTGAGAGAGGCAGGGCCCACTCTACACATGCACAGGGTCTTTCCTCTCTGCCACAAAATCAGTCTGGTTTGTGTCATTGTAGACACAAAAAGCAGGTCCATGACCTATAAAACTGCCCAGAGAAGTGAAATTGCTCCCAGCTGGGCCCAGGCTGGTAGAAGGCTGGGAAGATGATGTGAGGAGGGGGTGGATTAAGGCAGTCCAGGCAGAAGGTAGGCGGAGAATTGGAAGCAGGAAAGCAGGCTCTTGAGCCCCAAACTGCAAGTGGTTACCTGAGAGGCCTCTTGGGCTTTCTGAGCAGTTGGCAGGTCTAGGACTCAGCCTGGAGCCTGGGAGGAGAGGGGAGCCCAGGCAGGTGGGTGGACCAGGGCTGTCTGGACCACAGCTAGTGAAAGGGAGGTGTTCTCTGCTGGCAGTTGGCTGATCCCTTCTGGTTGCTCGCTGAGTCTAGACTTCTTGGACTTGCAGAAGCCAGAGACCCGAGTCCCCCAGCAGGCTCCTTTCTCCGTGGTAGTGGCCATCGACTTTGGTACCACATCCAGTGGCTATGCCTTCAGCTTTGCCAGTGATCCTGAGGCCATCCACATGATGAGGTGAAAGTGACTGGGCTGGGAGATTGGAGTGGGGAGGTGTCCTCAAACCCTGGGATCTCCTGTTCCTAGAAATAGTTACCGAGGCATGGGGTCTTCTCTGGGTCCCTTCTGTCCCTAGTCTGGGACCCCCCACTGGGACAAAAGGCTATAGGCTGAGCCTCATGTCCGGGCGCCCAGCCTCAATTGGATCTCTCCCACCCTCTGCAGGAAATGTGGGGCTTTATTTATTTGTTTTTTGGTGGTACTAAGGTTTGAACTCAGAGCCTTATGCTTGCAACCACTTCAGCCAATGACCCAAGTCACTTTTTGCCTTAGTTATTTTACAGGTAAAGTCTTGAGTTTTTGCGTGAGGCAGCGTCAGACTGTGATCCTCCTACCTACAGACTCCAGGTTGTAGCTGGGATCTCAGTTCATGTCACCAAGTCCTACTTGCTAACTTTTTGCCCCAGCTGGCTTCAAACTTCAGTCCTCCCAATCTCTGCCTTCTGAGTAGCTGGGATTACAGACATGAGCCAGCACACCTAGCCTATATATGTTTATTTGTTTCTTTCTTTTTGCAGTCCTGAGGATCCAACCCAGGGCCTTGTGTATTAGAGGCAAGTGTTCTACCACTGAGCCACACCTCTAACCTGGGGCTTTATTTTTTATTTTAAATTTTATATTGAGACATAACAAACATGCAAAAAAGTGAATCTATTTCTGGAATTATATACAAATGCACACACACATTTTAAAAATAAAAGTGGGCTCTCTGTGGTGGTGTACACCTATAATCCCAGCACTTTGAAGAATGAGGCAGAAAGATTGTGAGTTCAAGGCCAACCTGGGCTACATAACAAGACCTTCTCTTAAAAAAAAAAGGGGGACAGCCATAGGATTTGCTTTGTTATTTTTTAAGTAAATGCTTCATAAACTTGCATGTCATCCTTGAGCAGGCATCATTTCAATTTTAGTATATGTGCTGTCAAGGTGAGCACAGAATTTGCTTTATTAAACTTGCAACACTATTTCCTAAAGGTTCTATGTGAGTACATACAGAGCTCCCACTTTCTTTGAACATCTGTGTTGTACAGATGTAACATAATTTATCAGTTCCCCTCTTGATACTTTTATCCCCCTCATTTTTCACTATTACAAAAACTGCTGCAGTGAGTGTCCTTCTTTGAAAACTTTTGCTGGCATTTCTCTGGGGTAGATTTCTAGAGGCAGATTCTTAGGTCCAACATGTGAAATGGAAAACAAGGAAATGAAGGTTCAGAGGTTAACAAGTCACAACTGATATGAAAGAGATGTTTTGAAAAGATACCTTTTGATGTTGTTGGGTTTTTTTGAACACTCCTATATTAGTATATTTTTGTTACCATAACAAAATGTTGGAGTCAGGCTGTTTCATTAAAGAAAAAAAAGTTTACCTTGGCTCATGGTTCTGGAGGTGCAAGATTGGGGGGCTGCATCTGGAGCCTTCTTGCTGGCAGAGAGCTCCAAGGTAGCTCAGGATATCACATAGCAAGAGACAGAGAACATGTCTGGGTACCTCTGTGTCTGTCTGCTCTCATCATGGTTATTATTATCATTATTATGCAGTGCTAGGGATTGAGTTCAGGGTGTTGGGCTTTCTGGGCAAGTAGTCTACCACTTGACCCATGCCCCAGCCCTAGTTGCTCTCCATTTGGGGGAGGGGTGGTACTGGGGGTTGAACTCATGCTTGCTAGCAACCATTCTACAGCTTGAGCAATGCCCCCAGCCCTTTTTTCGCTTGCTATTTTTGAAATAGGGTCTCACCTTTTGCCCCATACGACCTGGACCATGATCTTCCTGTTTATTCTTTCTGCATAGCTGGGATGACAGGTGCATGCCACATCATCTAGCTATTTGTTGAGATGGGGGGGCTCACAAACTTTTCACCCAGACTGTCCTTGAACTGTAGTCCTTCTGATTTCAGCTTCCCAAGTAGCTGAGATTACAGGCTTGAGCCACCAGTGCCCAGCTTCTCTCCTTATAAAGCAACTGGGATTCAATCATGGAGGCTTCACAATAATGACCATATTTTAGTTCCAGTCATTTTCCAAAAGCCTCACCTCTAAATGCCGTAAATGGAATGTTTCCACACACACCCCTCCCTTTTCCTTTTTTTTTTTTAGTGGGAGTGGGGTTTGAGCTCAGGGCTTCAGGCTTGCAAAGCAGGTATTCTGCCACTTGACCCACACCACTGGTCCATTTTACTCTGGTTATTTTGGAGATGGAATGTCAGGAACTATTTCCTTGAGCTGGCCTTGAACCTCGATCCTCCTAATCTTAGCCTCCCAAGTAGCTAGGATTACAGGCGTGAGCCACTGATGGCTGGCAGTTTCCACCCTCTTAATACCTCACAATGGTGACTAAATTTCAACACATGAAGCCTGTGGGGGACACCCAAATCATATCCAAAGCATAATAACTCCTCTCTGGACTTCAAGACCCTGATCCTTCTACTATATCTTACTAGGGCTGCAGCCAGGAGGTGAAGCTATGGAAGACTCCAAAGCTCTCAACCCTGCCTAGGATGGGAGATTACAGGGAGCCTCCTAAGGATGGATGGGTGAATGGAGAGACAGACAGAAGCCACTACCCCAAAGATACATGGGACTGCTTCTTGAGCCTGGACTGTTTTTTCCCCTTTTCTGTGTTCCCTCCACGTGAAGGAGGCCACAAAGGCTCTTGGCATTTATAACCCTCTAGGAGTGCAGGGCAGCTCAGCTGGCACACTCATCAGCACCCAAGCTAAGGCCATGCCAGGCCCTGTGCTAGGAATGAGTACACATGAAAGGACACCGTCTCTATCCTATGAGAGTGACAGTCACAGGAAGTAACTGGGAAACATCTTGACCTCCTCTCAAGACTTCCCTTATCACCAGCCACCAAGCCCGATCATTTCTGTGTCATCCTACTGTCTCTGGAATACCCATTCCCCTCTCTCCATGGCTGCCTTTCCTATCTAAGTTCAGCCCCCACCCTCTTATACCTGGACCACTGCAATATCCTTCTTCCTGGTTTATGTTCTCCATCCTCTCTTCCTCCAGTCTATTCTGCATGGGGACCAGCACCTTTCCTTTCCAAAGGCAAATGTGGTCATGCCTCTTCGCTCCCCTACTTAAAATTCATCAAGATAGGATTCTGATATGGCATTCAATACTCACTATCTGATGCTGGCAGTGCTGCATTTTCTCCTGCTGCTTGTTGAGCCAATCTAGAGCTGGTTCCCCTGCTCCTCCACACCTCTTATACATGCTATTCCTTCTGCCTACATTCCCAGTTCTTTCCCCCAAAGGGCTGCAGTGGTGAACTTGACTTGAAGGAGTCAAGGCATCAAAGAAGAAAGAGGAAGTGGGAGGAAAGGATTTGCCAGGCAATGTAGTGGGCAGTGAGTTCTGGGAGAGGGTCTAGATGCCCCTACAGCTAGAGAAGTTCTCATTGAATGATCTCATTCAGGTTTGGGGGACCTGCCACAAGTGCAGCCTCTAGGGTATAGCTGCCAAAGTGAGTCAGATAGAAATGGTCATGAAAGACCTTGAAGGAGCTTGGCCTTGGAAGACAGCCTTGAGGAGGACAAAGCAACTTGCTGGAAGATGGCTTCTGCTAGGGTCCCAGAGAGACACATCAGGAGCCCAGATCCAAGCCAATGGATGTTGGCTTGCTGCTGCTTGTAAGGGTATGGAGAAAAGAGGTCAAATGAGGCACCTCGTTGGAAGAAACAGGGGTTAGGAGAAGGATCAGGGGTCAGATAGAATAGGGAGGCTCCCATGGTAGCATTTATGGAAATTTAAGAGGGTGCCTTTTGCTGTTCCCAAGAATCCCAAGAGGTATGTACTATTATTCCCACTGAAAGACAGGCTCAGGAAGGTTGTGTCCTGCCCAAGGTCACACAACTGGCCCCAGAGCCCACTGACCACGTGTGCCTCCGCAGGAAATGGGAGGGCGGGGACCCCGGTGTGGCCCATCAGAAGACCCCTACCTGCCTGCTGCTGACCCCAGAGGGCGCATTTCACAGTTTTGGCTATACCGCCCGTGATTACTACCATGACCTGGACCCTGAAGAGGCGCGGGACTGGCTCTACTTTGAGAAGTTCAAGATGAAGATCCACAGCACCACTGTGAGCCATATTCCGGCTCAGGGCAGAGAGGCGGGGCATGGGAAAGGGCGTAATTGGTGGAGGGTGGGACACAGCTAATAGATGTGCGGAAGGGCCGAGGGGGAGGCTCAAGGGGAAGGACTAGAAGGTAGGCGGAGCTCAGACGCTCTGGGGCGAGGGGAGGGGGTGGCAATGTGGGCAGGACTCCGAGTGGGGAAGGATAAGAGGAGGCGCTGGGCTAAAGGGAAGGGCTGGGGCTGGGGACAGAGCCAAGGTGAGGTTGGAGCAAAAGAGGAGAGGAAGTTCCAGGAAATGGGGTGATTAAAAAAAGAATCCATCAGGAAATAGGGCAGAGCTATGGCCTCCTGCATAGCAGCTCTGTGTCCCTGCCAGGATCTCACCTTGAAGACCCAGCTAGAGGCGGTAAATGGAAAGAAGATGCCGGCCCTGGAGGTGTTCGCCCATGCCCTCCGCTTCTTCAAGGAGCACGCTCTTCAGGTGTGCCACGGACCCCATTCCTGCCTACTGATGCAGGGACTCCCCCCTTCTTCATTCCTCTCCCCTCATCTCATCCCAGGTCCATCAGATGAGTACTCATATAGGTGGTCATATAGGCCACCGTCTCTAGTCCCCTGCCTTCCTGTCTGGTAGAATCTGTACCAGGCCCCACAGGTGTTTGGTAGTGGAGGACACTTCCAAATCAGCTAGGAATCCTTCCTGTGGTTTGATTAGTTCTTCCAGCTCCCAGAGGGCTGAAGATGTCACAAGCCCGATGTCCCCTCATTGCCCTCTCCTGCTCCAGGAACTGAGAGAGCAGTGCCCATCACTGCCAGAGAAAGACACTGTGCGCTGGGTGTTGACGGTGCCTGCCATCTGGAAACAGCCTGCCAAGCAGTTCATGAGGGAGGCTGCCTACCTGGTGAGGACATGCAAATGGAGCAGAGAACACTGCTCTGGAAAGCCCTGGGCTGGCCCACTCCTCATCTCCCTGCCATCAGTGTAGACAGTGTCTACCAGAAGCAGAACCCAAGATGGGGTCTTGTGTTGAAGATGGGTTCTCAAGAGAAAGTGGAGTGAGGAAGCAGGACAGAGAAGGGTTGAGCAAAGATGTAGTCTCACTGAAGTCTAGCCTCAGCCTAGGCACAAAGGGTGCTCTAGAGGGAGGATTGTATCACTGATTTGGCCAAAGTGAGGCAAGGGTCTATATGAGTCTCATGGTTTGCTGGGGGAGTAGATGGGACACCTGTCCAAGCAAGGCTATTCCCATTTGGCTCAGGCAGCTGTCCAGAGCAGGAGCAGCTGTGTACCAATAGCAGCTGACACTCCCAGTGGCAGGCCAGGCACCAAGAACATCCATGTCAGCTGGCAGTGGCATTTTCAGGGATACCCCTACCCCTGCCCCAGCTTTGGTAGGTTCTTGAGGCAAGGAAAAGGACTGTGAAACTGAAGGGAGGTGGTTGTGGCTGGTGTGTGCTGGCCTTCCTACCATAAAAATGCCCAAAGGATGGAGAAAAAGGGGTGCGGGGCTCAGACATTACCTTCCAGTAACAGCTTGGCAAATAAGACTCATTGCTTGGCCCTGCCCCTAGGACCTTGGGGCACAGACCCTAGGACATTCAAAAGGGATCTCAAGCCTGCTTGTGGACCCCCTGGAAATACTAGGGTCCCCAACATCTCCATACCTGTGGACCAGTCATGATCCAGGGGTCAGATCTGTAGTACCTATGCTTGTCCCTGTAAATAGCTGACCTTGAGCAGAGTAGACATCCCCTGTAGGGATCAGAATAGAAGGAAGGCCACCCTCCCTCCCCCCAGAACAAACACCCCCCACACTAGTGTCCTGTTGCCTGCTTACCCGCCCTGCTTCCTCCCACGCTGTTCCCTGATGCCTGTTCAGGAAGGGCTGGCCCTGGGCAGGAAATCTCCATCCCCACCTATGCCCCTCCCCCACTTGGTTAGAATCCAGGGAACCCCACAAACCCTAAACTGCTCCCCAAAGGGATCCCCTGCCCTGATGCAGGAAGCATAGATCCCAAGTGCCTGGAATTTCACTGTTTCCTTCCAGCTATAGCAGATTTTCTGGGACCAAAGTTCTCCTGGGAGTGGGGCAGCCTGTGGTCAGTGTCTGACAACAGCGTGGTGAGCCCAGTGGGGCCCTGCCATCTCCTCTGTCCACTGTATCCCCCACACTGTACTAGAGTCCCTGCTAACACCCCAGCCAGTGCTTAGCTAGTCAGTCCTGCACCTGCAAAGGGGAACTTTGCTGCAGCTCCGCCATCTCTTCCTGCTGGGCAATCCCTTGGCTATGGCCGTGGCTCTCCCCAGTCTGGTCACAGGTTGGCTGTAGGCAGCTCCAGATATGTGCAGCATGAAGGGAACTCTCAGCCTAGCATGGGTGGGGTGTGATGCGGGAAGAGATAAGCACTCCCAAGCCTCAGATGCCATGTTAGATGTGGCAGCCCATCATACCACCCCATCCTGCCCCATCTGCAGGCTGGCCTGGTGTCTCGAGAGGATGCAGAACAACTTCTCATTGCCTTGGAACCTGAGGCTGCCTCTGTCTACTGCCGCAAGCTGCGCCTGCATCAGCTCATGGACCTGAGTAGCCGGACCCAGAGCGGTGGGCGCTTGGGTGAGCGCCGCTCCATTGACTCCAGCTTCCGGCAGGGTGAGCTGCCCCACACACACTATCCAGCACTGGGCTTGGAGGCAATTGCCCTTGGAGAGTTAGAGGGAAATGGAAACCAGAAATAAAGTCATGTCCAGGATGACAGGAAGGGAGGAGCCACCATTCTGGGAGAGTCCAATCTAAGGGGGTCGAAACATCCCTGGTGGAATTCCGTCTGAGGGAGAACAAGTCCCTGACCCGAAGATCCTACACTGAGGGTGGAGATCACGTTGCCTAGGGGAGTAGGGTCTAGGAGGGATGGACTCAGGCAGGTACTGTATTTGAGAGTAGGGGGCACAACCTGTCCTGGGGGCAGGTGCTCAGCGGGCTCTGATAAAGGGAGAAGTCACCCCCACTCTCCTCGAAAGGAGCTTTCCCTTAAATACCCACTGCAACTATCTTCCTACATCTGTCCCTGCCCCGCCTGGGGCAGCCCCAAGCTCCTGCTGTCAGGCACTGAGGCCACAGACAGCTATGGTCAACCTTGATCATCCTCCCAAATGCCATTCCCCATGACAGGGAGAGGCCCCTGGTCCTGAGCTCCCCTTGGACACTCCCAGGCCTTCCCCCACCCAAACCCTCCTAGATCCGATTGTACCCTGGCCTGATCCCTCCCTCAGGGGAAAGCCCTGAGTCCAGAAATACCTCCCCTAACTGTTGGATGTAGTGCCTGGGGTTGGGGGGTCAGCATCACCCCCCAAGACGGTGGGGGGCGGGGTTTCAGAGCATGGGAGCTCCAGGTGTTCTGGAAGGCCTTGGCAGGGAGGACAGGATTGAAAGTGGTAGGTAGCTCCTTCTAATCTCACTCTCCTTCTGTCCCTCAACCCTAGCCCGTGAACAGCTTCGAAGGTCCCGCCACAGCCGCACGTTCCTGGTGGAGTCAGGCGTGGGAGAACTGTGGGCAGAGTTGCAAGCAGGTGAGCGAGGAGGATGGAGGGACATTTCTTGGCCCCTTGCAGGGAACCATGTACTGATGCGAGAAGGGCACATTTGCGACGTCCGCCCTTTTAACCATGGCTGTACCTAACCTGGCAGTTCCTTCACAGTCACCTGCACCCCCACCCCACTCTCAGTTGCACGCCAAACGCCCATTCCTTCAGGAGATTATCAGCAGACACGCAGATGAAGTTGTAGAGCCCTTAGAACAAGTTCTTTCCCACACCCTGCGCTCCTATTTGGAGGCCCTGAAGTCCCTCACAATCCTCCCCGCCCCGCAGGCTAGGCTCCTGGGACCTGGGTTGGAGGTTGCAGGGGGCAGGGCTGATGATGCGGGACAGGCCCTGAGCCTTTGCCTGCGTTGGCTGCTGCAGGAGACCGCTACATGGTGGCAGACTGCGGGGGAGGCACTGTGGACCTGACGGTGCACCAGCTGGAGCAGCCGCACGGCACCCTCAAGGAGCTCTACAAGGCATCCGGTGAGTAGCCAGGCAGCGCCCTTGGTACTCAGCGTGTCCCAGTCTCGCCAACGCCCCCTGGAGGACGAATAAGCACTGACACCCTCTCCGTCTCCTGCCCCACTGCAGGCGGCCCTTTTGGCGCGGTGGGCGTGGATTTGGCCTTTGAGCAGCTGCTCTGTCGAATTTTCGGCGAGGACTTCATCGCCACTTTCAAAAGGCAACGCCCAGCAGCCTGGGTGGATCTGACCATCGCGTTCGAGGCCCGAAAACGCACTGCGGCCCCGCACCGTGCGGGGGCACTCAACATCTCGCTGCCCTTCTCCTTCATTGACTTCTACCGCAAGCAGCGAGGCCATAACGTGGAGACTGCCCTGCGCAGGAGCAGGTGGGCCCGGGCCCAAGCTCAGACAGAGTGTGCGGAGGGGACTGCCCCTGCAAGAGAAAGTCGTGGGCCCCAGGGAGCTGGGGTGGAGGATTCCGCCTAAACCATCTTACATATTATGCTAGCCAGGACGGTGACAGAGACAGGGGAGGCTGTAATGGGTGGGTGGGGGGTGGGGAGCGGTCCACTGGAGGCAGGAAGTACAGCCCAAAGTTGGCAGCAGGGAGAATCATGGGCCATGGGTGAGGGGTGGAGAGTGCAGGTGCGTATCCTCTCCCTGCCATGCCCCACCAGCCAATGTTCCATGGCTCCTCTGCACCAAGGCAAGGGGAAGATCATCTTCTGGAACCGGAACAGACAGTGAAGTGCGGTTGAGGATAAGGGGCAATGGTCCACCTTTCACACACAACCCGCAGGGGTAGGGAGTGAGGACCACAAACTACAAGCAGCTGGTCTCTGACCCAAGAACTTGTACCACTTTCACCACCTACAGTGTGAACTTCGTGAAGTGGTCCTCACAGGGGATGCTCCGGATGTCTTGTGAAGCCATGAACGAGCTCTTTCAGCCCACAGTCAATGGGATCATCCAACACATAGGTGAGTGCCTGGACTCAGGTCCTCCATTCAGCCCTAGATTGGGGAATAAGTCCCCTCATCAATGTCTGGAAACCTTGGGGGTGAGATCCAGAATCATCGATATCACCTGGAGTACACGGTGCCTCGGTGACTAAGAACTAGGAGGATCATGTGTAGTTCCCACTTGAAAGTGTGGTGGTAGTACTGGGTTCCCCAAATGCTACCACAGGAACTAAACAAGCTTAAGTGTCTAGAGTGGGCACATTGCCTTGGCGTTTGATGCATGCATGATCGTCCTGCCCTCCAACAGTGTTGGGGGACCTGTGAGGATCGCCAGGAGCCCTCAGTGAAAGCAGGGTTTTTTCTTTTTTATAAACGTTTTTATTAGAATATATTCATTACGCAGTGGGGGATTTGTAGTGACAATTCCTATTAGACTCATTTTTGTTGTTTTGTTTTGGGTTTGGTTTTTAAAATTAGGATGTAGATCAAATGGCTAGTTTTTAGTTGCCAGGAGAGTACAGGTATAAGGAGGAGGGGAGGCTCCAATTGCCACGAAGTGGTGGCCTCAGTGGCTCTTTCTCTCTGCTCCTCCTCTGTCCTCCTCACCCCCACCTCCCCAACCCTGTCTGGGTCCTGCCCCGCAGAGGCGCTGCTGTCGCGTCCTGAGGTGCAGGGCGTGAAGCTGCTGTTCCTGGTGGGCGGCTTCGCGGAGTCGGCCGTGCTGCAGCACGCCGTCCAGGCGGTGCTGGGCGCCCGCGGTCTGCGTGTTGTGGTCCCGCACGACGTGGGCCTCACCATCCTCAAGGGCGCGGTGCTCTTCGGCCAGGCCCCAGGCGTGGTACGGGTGCGCCGCTCGCCTCTCACCTACGGCGTGGGCGTGCTCAATCGATTTGTGGCTGGGCGCCACCCGCCCGACAAGCTGCTGGTTCGCGACGGCCGCCGCTGGTGCACTGACGTCTTCGAGCGCTTCGTGGCCGCCGAGCAGTCAGTGGCCCTGGGCGAGGAGGTGCGGCGCAGCTACTGCCCGGCACGCCCCGGCCAGCGGCGCGTGCTCATCAACCTGTACTGCTGCGCCGCCGAGGACGCGCGCTTCATCACAGACCCGGGAGTGCGCAAGTGCGGCGCGCTCAGCCTGGAACTCGAGCCAGCCGACGGCGGCTCGGACAGCTCCGGCGCGCCCCCCGGCCGCCGCGAAATCCGCGCCGCCATGCAGTTTGGGGACACCGAGATTAAGGTCACCGCCGTCGACGTCAGCACCAATCGCTCTGTGCGTGCCGCTATCGACTTTCTTTCCAATTGAGGGCGCGCCTGCGCAGTGCCAGCCCCTTCTGACCCGCCCCGCCTTCTTTCGGTCCTGGGGTTTGGGGAGCCAGGTGAGGGCTCCTTTCCCCGCCCTCCAGTCCAGGAGACATAAGGTCATGGAAAGGAGGGTGGGGACATATCGAGACTCGCGTGGGGACTGGGCTGTGGTCCGCTGACTGGAAGGGCTCCGCCAAGAACCGAGGGGTAAAGGAAAGAAACTTCGAAGAGGTTTGCAAGAGGGCGTGCCCAGCCTACAGGGGGCGTGTGACCCAGAAGACAATGCAGAAGTCCAAGTGCTGGCCTCAACTTACGAGAGGGGAAATGCCAAGCAAGGTAGGCTACAGGAAGGAGATTGCACAGGGCTGGACCTGAAGGACAGGAGCCAACCATACGGAGCCGGGCAAAGCAACCCCGTGCCCATGATCAGGAAAATGGCTACAATGAAAATTAGAGGGGTGCAAAAGCCTTTTTTTTTTAATTGTAGAAAAGGCAGTAGCTTACTCATGAAGAGGGTACGTTGTTAAGGTGAAGGCAGTGTTGAGGGAATGTGGGAATAGTCTGCTGCGGATCCCTAAGGACAGCCTATGAATGACCCACTTGCCCTCCACCCCAGGCAAGGAAAGGCAGTCGGGAGGATAGGGAAGACAGAGAAAGCACTGGAGGTTTGTCCCAGCTCTGCCACTGATTTGATGTGCCATTAGGATATTTTCTGATCAACCATGGACCTCAGTTTTCCCAAGTGTAAAACATCGGGCACTTCTTTCTAGTGGTGACATGGAACAGCCCCACCTGCCTGAGAATCCACCCTAGGGTGACAATAAAGCATTTATGATCAAGGGGAAGACACAACCTGCTGTTACCACATGAGTGGGGACCCTAATAGAGTAGTGTTAGGAAGCAGGGTGCTAGAAAAAAGGAAGTTTTCAGCTGCACTCAGGGAAGGAACTAGCCAGAAGGGGGTGCTGCCTCTCCCTGTCAAGCATTCCAAACAGAAAGCCTTAAGACGGCTCTAGAGCCAGAGCAGGAGATCCTTCCCCCACTCAAACTAGGCAATTAGTCTTAGGCCTAAAATGCCCCCATCTGTGCATACCCTTCTGGGGCTAGGCGCTATAATACCATACAGCACTCTTGCCTCCTGAAAGAATGAGTTTACCCAAGTTCATCCTTGGCCCATCTATGAGGAATTGGGCAGTCTCACAACCCAGAGAACAAAAACCCTGCTGGCCTCTGGTATCCACTGGTAATTTTATTTATTTAGGACTCTATCCCAACCAGTCATTTAAAAACCAAGCAACACAGACCTGAGGGTAGGGGCTGGGAACTGTGCCTCCCACTCAAGAGGGCAGCAGTGGGGAAGAGGAAGGGGTGGGAGAGGTGGCTGAGGTGAGACAGCAGCAGCAGTCATGAGGCGTTGACAACACTGAGCCACTCTGTCCTCTCCCAGAACCTGGCTGAAGTCCCTAAGGCTTGGGGTGGAGAGTGGGTAGATCCCACCCCAAGCCCTCCCCTCCTCTCCTCTGATAGCCTCCTTGGGGGCTCAACTTCCTGCAGGAGACTGAGGCACATGGAGAGGAGGAAGTGGGAGAGGAGGATGCAGGAGAGGCAGGGTGGTGGCATGAATGAAGGCAGAGGTGAGAGGTGTGGTTGAGGTCCGAGGGCTGTGGACACCACTCCAACACCCTCCCTGGGTAGGGGTGAGGAAGCCACACTGTCACACAGCACATCGGGAGACAAAGTGGGGTTTAAGGCTGAGGGGCTACAAAGGTGGGCCATCTGGGCTGCGTGCCTCAGTCGAAGCCGTGCCAGTCGCTGTGCTCAGAGTCGTACTCCAGCTCTGCACCCACACACTTAACACCGTCCAGCAGCATGGGCGTACCGTGGTGCCGGTCTGCAAGGCAGGGTGCAAACTGGTGTGCTCACTGCACCCTGGCACCCACATGGCCCGCTCCAAGGGGGCCCCTCCCAATTGGTAAGGGTCAAGAAGGATGAAACAAGGAGCCCACAAGGAGCCCTCTAAGCCACTCTTGTGCTTCCTGCTCTCACTCACCCATGACTCGTGCCTGTACCATTACACGCACAAAGGCACCTGTGCCTCCCTCACAGGCCAGTAGCATCTCCTCTTTGAGTACACCCTCCTTGTGCGCAGAGTACTCGCACTTGATGCTATAACCTGCAGGGGGGACAAGGATGGGCACGTGACCAGCACCTTCCCTGGCTTCCCCAGACTGTCCCCAGCATTCATACGCCCCACCCACAAAAGTATGTTGAGCCTCTTCCAGAAAGGGGCAAGGAGACCCATCCCCGCAAGGTGGATGCATGGGCCTAGAAAACTTCCCATCTTCAATGAGATGAAGGTACATTTGATCTTGGAGCCCAGATTAGCTACAAAAGTGAGGCAGGCTCCAACTCAGGCCTCCAAGACGAGGGTCTGCTGGTTCCACATAAAGAAAGGCAAGAGAGGGAATGATGTCTCCATCATGAGGGGGGGCAGGCAGGGTGGGCTTTGAGTGGATTGGTGGCAAGAGGCAATGCAAAGGCCTGAGGGATCTTGTTTGGTCTACTGAAGGGCAAGGTTATGAAAGGTGGTGCTGGGGACATGAAACTGGAGCTGGGACAATAGGTAGTGCATTGCAAAACTGATGACCTAGCCTCTGCCAGGCTGAAGATAGGGGGTGGAGCAGGGCCTGAAGCCAGCTGGGTAGAGAGAAGTGGCCTGAAACCCAAGGCCTGGGACTGGTAGGTGCTAGGAGTCAGCCAACCAAAGTTCTGGAGGCTCCAAGCTTGTTCTCCAGAGGTGGGTAGGAGGGAGGGCCCAAAGCCAGTTCCTCAGTGGCTCCCATCTCAGTTACCTCCCCACTAAGGGAACCATCAGCCAGTGTGCAGAAGCAGACCTGCAAACTGCCAAGCTGCCACACTGAAAGCTCACAGTGGTACCGTGTCCATTCTCACTCCCACTCATGGCCAGGCCTGGCTGCTCAAGGGCAGGCCTCCAGCAGCCCAGGAGGTGACGTACCTTCAGGGACAGGCATGACGCTGAGGAGCTTGAGGTGTAGACTAGGGACAGGTGCCTCACGGATGTCCTTGCTCAGCCTGCGCACTGGGGGCAGAGTGAAGGTAATCTCATACCTATGCAGGATCTTCAGGAAGCCAACCTGTAGCAGGAAGGGTGGGGGAGAGGTACCTTCACTTACTGCTTCCCCCCAGGGCCCATCAAGGCCATGCCACTTACCATCCTTGTGGACCCCAGCACCTGCTTCCCCAGGAGCCTGACTTCCCTCATTCACTGGTCCACACACCTCTAAGCCCGTAGCTCCAGGCCCTCTGACAGAATCCCTTTCCCCGAGGGCTGGCCCAATCCTCAGCATGTGCCTCAGGAGCCTATCTTGTAGGTGAGACTGTGGAAGCCAGGAAATGACTGGTTGGAGGCCACATTTCATGACCAGAGAAAAGCACTCCCTAGATCTCTGGCCACTCACGTCCTGAGTGGCACACAGCAAGACACCAGTCACAGCCCACAAGGGGAGGTTCAAGGTCCTATGACACAGGCCATCTACATACTCCTACCACTTCCAGCACCTGCCCAGAGCCAGTAGTCCAGGGTCAGGATCAGGGATACTGATCTTCCAGTTCCCGATAAAGAGACACCAGGCAACACTGACAGCCTGGGCTGAGGGATGGGATGGAATTAGATAAATGGGTACTAGGTGCTAGGGGTTTAGCTCAGTGGTAGAACATGTGTTTAGTATGTGTAAGGCCCTGGGTTTATCCCCAGAACCAAACAAATACAAAAATGGACAAGAGACTAGCTGTCCCAGTCCACAGTTGGCCCACAGGCCTGCCATCAACCACTAAACCTGGGCTCCTGCTTGATGTTGGAGTCCGGCCTGCCCACTCAAAGGCTCAGTGTGCCCAACAGCTCCTGCTCATGGCCCAAGCGATTTCTGTTGTCTATACACAGTGCTTGGCAACCAATGCTGCCCCCTCTGGGACAGATGCCATTGTTGGAAACTCCAATGGTATGAAGGGTCACAAGCTGAGGAGGCTGCTGAGCAGGGTGGCTGATGGGAGTGCCGGTCCAGCAGGCACAGAGATGCATGCTGTACCCTCAGCTCACAAATACACTCCTGCAAATACACTCCTGCTCACAGTTACAAGGGCTGAAGGGCCCCAGTTGGGAATGGCTGCATGGAGCTATAGCCTTTTGAGGGGACCAGGCTGATGTTACTACATGATAAACTTCAATCCAAGTGACCCCTCACTTTCTGCTGTTGGAGGGCCCCCCTTTAAGAAGGCCTTCTGACTGTACCTGCCTGCTGTGACCTTGTGGCCCAGTGCACCACTTGTAGAATTTTCCAGGGAAACACTCAGAGATATGCAAAACAATACTCATTAGTGCCCTATTTATAACAGAGAAACAGAAACAACCGTAACACCCAGGAACACAGAGGCAGCCAAATCAATGATGATACACACGCTGGAATGCCAGGCAGGTGAAAAAGCTCATGGAAAATTATTTCCTGACACAGGCAGGAAACAGTTCACAAACAGAAGCAAGTAAAAAAACAGTGTGTCTACTGTGATACCAGGCTTTTTGTTTCTGGAAATAAAGCTTAAAAAAATTAAAGCTGAAATGATACACATCAAAATATTAACAATGGTTATTTCTGGATAGGATGACTGACTTTTGATTTCTTTTCCTTTTAATTTTTTTTCAGTGCTAAGAAATAAACCCCAGTGCCTCACACATAGTAGGTAGGTGCTGTACTGGTGAGCTATAGCCCCTTTATATTTTTTTCTGTCTTATACATTTTCTCTAACAGACATGAATACATTTTACAGTGGAGGGAGGGAACTATTTTAAAGTTTTGGTTCATTCTGTTTATTCCCTTGGGGAAAACTGTCAGCTATAGGAGAAAGAATGAAGATTTCAGAATTGGACAAAAATGGGTACAAACTTGGGCCTCTCTCTGAGCAGGGCAGCCAGTCCCTCCTCAGGGTGGTTTCCATGGACCAGAATTCTGTCATCCCCCCCCACCATGCGCGTGCGCGCGCACACACACACACACACACACACACACACACACACACACAGCACTCCTGATCAAATCTCGACCCGTGGCTTATTGATCAGCCTGAAGGTCTCAATCCATTTTCCCTAGTCCAGCCCCTCCAAAGACCTTTCCTGTAACTTCCAAGGGGATGTGAGACACAACAGTGTCCTAGCAGTTGGAGGAGCCACACTGACAAGTGTAAGGTATGGCCATGAGAAGAGGATGCTCCACCAAGGAGAAAACATGAGATGAGGGCTGGTACAGCGCTCAGTGGTACAGCACACGCTTAGCATGCATAGGCCCTAGGATCAATCCCCAGAATCAAAAATAAAATGTGGAGTAATTTTAAAAAAAATTAAAAGCAAACAAATACTACAAAGGGCCTAAATCAGCCAGAGATTTGGCAAACAGTAAAAAGTCACACCTTGTTATCATACCTGCATCACATACACTCTTCTATTCCCACACCAACTCTAGGGTCTGAATTGCCTCCACTGGAGAGAAACCAAACCAAGGTGACCTGCCCAAGTCCACAGAACCAGAACAGCAGGCCTAGACCTGAACCCAGGCCTGTGGCACCTCAGCCTCATTGCTATTGTCTAGGCGAGGTGAATAACAACAGCTCTGCTCACCTTGATTCTAAATGCACTTACCTCATTGATTCCCCCACTTCCATTTTACAGATGGAAAACACAAGTCTCAGGGACAGGTAAAGATGTGCCTATGAACCAGCTAAGGGAAGGAAGCAGACAGGCCCAGGAAGTCAGGCAGAAACAGGAAGAGGTGGAGAGAGAGAGTTGATGATGAGGAAGGAGCACACATACCTTGACCAGAAAGCTGCTGTCACTCTCCTGAGTGACCATGACCACTGAGTCGTGCAGCTTCTCATCAAAGTGGACGTGGCTCTGTGAGCCTTCTGCATCATGGCCTGCTGCAAAGCGAATACTTCGGACTCTGGGCTTGTTGCCTGGGAAGAGTAGGAGAGAGACCCAGGGGCTGCTGGCTTCCCATACCCTCAGGAAACCACATTCTTTGTTTCCCTCACTACCCAGTCTGACCTTGACATTACCCAGCATCCACCTGGAGGCTTCTTTTAGGCCTAGATGGACACTGGTGATCATCAGGCTTGACTGAGGTCCCCCTACTCTGCCCTACCTGTCCAATCTTCCCACAAAAGTGCCCCCTCCAATGTGGATCTGGGGGACTCAGGGATTGGCTGATATGACCCCTCCCTCAGAAGGGAGAAGGCTGGCACCAGAGACAGGAAGACATGGTCCTCCAGACCCTCCACTATTGTCAGGTAGTACAGGGCTGGGCCTGGGCCTTTGCAGACCCTGTCATGCAGCCAACCAGCCCATCCCTGGGTCTTTCTCTCCCAGGTCTGTCAGAGCATGAGGTCCCTGCCTGCACTTCCTGAGAACCCCAATCAACCTGGAAAGAGGGGGACAGACATGGATGGGAATGGGTTCTAGAGTTATACTTGGAGAGGAAAAAATGAAGGAGGTAAAAACCCATTCTGCCCCCCAGAAGAGGCAGCAGCTGCTACAAGATTCACTGATCACTGGCAGAGTAAAGGAGGAAGAAGCTGGGGAGCCTCTCAGACTCCCACCTTTTTCTCCTCTTAGTACCATCAAGGCCCCTAGGTGTCTGAGCTGGGGTCAGATTCTTCAACTCTTCTTTTTGTGTGTGTGTGTGTGTGTGTGATACTGGGGTTTGAACTCAGGGCCTCCTGTGGGTCAGATTCTCCAAAGCCAGAAAGGAAAGGGGGTTGAGACAGGAGAGGTGGTGGGAAACCCAGTCAAAGGCCAGGGCTGGATGGACACAGCCTGGGGAAGCCAGGACATTACCTCGGGCCTCTTTGACCCTTCAGCTCTTAGGCCTCCCAAGAGCCCCATCTAGAGTCCTTTTTCTTTTTTTTTTTTTTGGGGGGGGACACCCTTGGCCTGGGTTGTTAAGTACTCAGAAGAAGCCCTCAGGACCAGGCTGGCATATCCACAGTCCCTGTTGAGCTCCACAGACCTGACCCTCAAACCTTACCATGTCTCCCTTGCCTAAAGCTCCCCAACAGCCCTCTGGGTACTGAATGAAATCCAAGTTTCCTTCCACATCCTTCTGTGGCTCTGGCTACCTCCCAAGTCTTGGAGCTCACTCAGTGGAATGGGGCTGGCACACAGAGACACAGAAGCATACACCTCCACAGAACAACAACGCAAGGAACCCGCAGAGGTCCCTGCCAAGGCTTGAGTGATCCCAGGTCCTTGGCACAAACACTGGCATATTCTGAGTGACACTGAGACAACACATACACATACACACACACACACACACACACACACACACACACACACACACACACACACACGGCTGAAGCAGCCCAGCACAAAACAATGCCCCCACCCCTAGGGTCCACTGGAAGAGTCACAAGGCAGGAAGGCACTCACCCTTGTTGGCTGCAGCCATGGACGCCCTCCCTGCCACTGGGTGAGACACGATGCTCCTGCCAGACACCACTGCTCAAGCTCAGCAGCCTCCCATGCTCCAGAGACACCAGCAGGAGCCTGAAGGACGGGGGTGGGGAGGGCAGGGGTCAGGCCCACCCATGAGCCCATGGCTGGGGGAGAGCAGAGGGCTCTGTTTAGGATGGACACAAACCCTGCTGCTCTCAGCAGCCCACATCCTCTGGTACAGGGGCCTCTGCCCAACCCCTCTGCCACCACCCACATACACCCATATATACCCCTGCCTGACACCCTGGTCTCATGTGCTAAGGTTCCAGATGTCAAAGTGCCAGCACAGGACTCATGTACCCAGCCCACCTGAGATTGGCAGGAACGACATCCTGGAAAGAAGGGGAACTTTATATATTGGTATTTTTTAGAAGTCAGGTTTGGCATTGCTAACCCCAAAGAGTAGATCCTAGGGCCACATTATTCAGGTCACATGCCCAGTGTAGCTATATGCAGGTCAGTCAACAGTATGCTTGGAGGTGAGCAAAAATAGGGGACCACATAAGATAAATGTATCCTGGTGGTTGATCAGGACCATGTAAAGAACAGAGGTCCATGGTGGAGGGTGGAGGGGGGTGAGGAGATGGGAGGAAGGGGCACTACCATCTGAACCTGCCATTCAGGCCTGGCTTGAATCTTAGGGCACCCTAACAATTCAGCAACCCAGGGTAGCCTCAGTGTGGAAATAAGTATGAGACACCCCATGAAGCCTTCAGTGGGCTGAGCTGGGGCAATGTAGGCATCAAAAAGAATAATGAGCACAACTGATGGAAACAGATGGAATACAAAAAACCAGAGCATTCACAGAGATTACAAAAAAAGAAAGCAAAATAAACAAATCTGACAGTAGCAGTGCCCTAACTCTGCTCTGAAAACTGGCAATTAAAGAAAAATAATTCAGTCTGTCTCTTGGCCTTTCTTATAAGTGAATTGCCCTGGTAGTTGATGGAAAGCTCTTCTTCACAGGCAATTTTTTGGTAATAAATAACAAAGGAATGGCCAAATGCCAAATCACTCTGCACCCCTTAAAAAAATAAATGCCAGAGGCAATGATAGCCAGTGGATGCTGAACCACGGTGGAGAGGTAGTGGGAGAGGGCAGACAGGACGTAGATAAGCAGATGCCCAGGCCACTCACTGGTCCATGTCCCCTCACTCACCATAGGACAGTCTGACACACAGATGCCTCCTGATGTGAGGCAGCCCAAAGCCAGACCATCACTGACAAGGGATCCCTGCCAAAAATGCTTAACCTGGATCTAACTGAACCTTTAGCCCCAACTTCTCATTACTGAAAACAGACGACAGTGGAACAAATTAAATGACTGTGAGCAAAAAATGAGACAACCCAGAAGGCAGGTCATGCCACAAGACGACTGACCTGTTTCTTCAAACTGCAAGAAAAATAAATGAGTAAATAAAGGGAGACTGTTCTAGATAGGGAATCAGCAAATTACAGCATGTAGGGCCACCACCTCCTGTTTTTTGCTGGAACATGACTGTGCTTTTTCATTTACATGTTGTCTATGACAGCTTTTACACTAAAACAAAACTACTTTGAGTAATTGTGACAGAGACCATATGGTCTGCAAAGTCTAAAATATTTATCATGTAGACCTTCACAAAAAAGTTTGTCAACCCCTGTTCTAGATCACGAGATTGGGAGGAAAATCTACAGGACAACTGGCCTGTTTTTTTTGTTGTTGTTGTTTTGCTTTGTTTTACGTTTACTACATCAGTTGCTAGAAGAAAAAGAAACAGGGGAGGAAGTTCCTAAGTCCCTATTTAAAAAGATATTTGGGGGATAACTAGGAAATGTGGATGGCCTGGATAGTAGATGACAGTAAGAAATGAGCTGACTTTGGTTGTTCTCAACTTTTCTTCCTAAGACAATCTGCTCTCAATCTATTGACAGTGTATTCCTTTCCTAATAAACTTTACTATCACTTAAAAAAAAAAAGCCAACTGATTTTGTTAGGTAAGATAATAGAACTGTACCACATAAAGACGTATGTCTTTTTTTCCCCCAGAGAAACATACTGAAGTGTTTAGAGATGACTGACTCATGAGTGACCTTGGTTAGAGAATGAAGAGAAATCATGGAGTGTCCTCATAATTGGTAGCTGGGCCTAATGAGGGCATGACTTCAATGTCCCTCACGTGTTGAGCGGCCCTGGGAGTAGGGGTAACTGTACCTTCCTCCCCACTTCCCGATGCCAGACAAGTCCACCTAGGCCTAAGCCCTGCCTCGCAGGGTGCTCACAACTTGGGTCCCAGAAGGCCTATGGTAGCAGAGGCCTTAGAGAGATGCATGGAAGGGCAAGGCTTGGGCCTCTACAATGCAGGGGGTGCCAGAGTGGGAATGGTCCCAGGATGCAAGGAGGTCAACTATACCCTACTCACCTCTGGCCAGGGCTGCTCTAGGATCAACTTGCCACCAGGGAGCCTGGCCTTGGAAAGGACTCTGCCCCAACTCACCTACTCCAGCCACCTTGTGAGGCTGTGGCAAACAGCCAAACAAAAGGGTACCAAGGCCTTCTTCCTTCCTTGCAGAGGCTTCTCAGCCACAGTTCTGCAGGTGTGGGTCAGCAACAGGACAATGTTCTACAAGCTCTCTCATTCCCCAGTACACTTTCTGGAGGCCCAGGTGAAACTCTTAACTAGTTGCTGGTGAGCAAAGGCTAGGAAAACCTTTTCACAAAACACTCTGACCCACTGTATGCAGGGCCCCACCCTATCTTCCTGACCCCACTCCGTGGCCCCTGTCTGCCTTTATTAGGTCTTCTACCAGAAACAATCCCCTCCCCTCAATCCAGATCTTAGCTGAGGGCTAAGCCCCAGCATCCCATTTCAAGGAAGAACCCCTTACCTCACCCCAAATCCCAGAATAGGACTGAAACTCCTTACAGGATCCCCTTTCTCACGTCTGGGATCATTTGTTCTCTGTCTTCCCCACCTTAAAAGGGGAGTGATTGTGGTTTGGCCAATCCCTATGTCCCCAGTATCCAGCACAGCACCTGACAAGGAGTAGTTGTATTCAGTTTACATTTGTTGAATGAATGAATGAATGACCACCCTCAGGAGAGCCCAACTATGGACCTTGCTGGGTCCACCAAGCAAATGTGGTGTGGTCTGCCACTTTCATGAATTCCCCACCTCAATCTCTTAGTCAAAACCTGCCCTGGAGGGCACCCCCACCAGTGTGGCTTACCCTGGGCCCTCCCCACTTGCCACAGTCAGTTGGTTCCCTGCCAGCCTACCCTGAGATGGACAGGCTGCTGAGGGAAGGACCCACATCTCCTACAGCACCCGGAACTTGGGACAGAGCAATCACTCAGGAAATGCCTATAGCCCTCTGTGAGAACACAGCAGAGAGGCAATGACCACAGAAGGTCAAAGGAGGCTGGAAAACCAAACCTCCTTTCGCAACAGAGAACCTGCCAGTGACTATCCCGAGGGAGCCAGACTCTCATGCACACAAATTCCTCATTAGAAGCCAGAAAAGAGGGCAATGGGCCTTCCTGGCTGCAACCATGTCCCCAGAGAACTGCTAAGCCACCTCAAAACCCCTGACCTGGCCCTGCCACCAGCCTCCTCCTGTGCCAGCCAAGTCCTCATTGTGGCCTAAAAGCCACACAGCCCTCCAGAGGCAACAGTCCTGGTTCAAATTCAGGCTCTGCCCTTGCAGGCTGCATGGACTAGTCATTTCACTTCTGTGACACACAGGAATAAAGCGTCCTCTTCTTCCCAGGGTTTGATGCAGCTGTCCTGAAGCTCTGTGAAAATGCACCCCTTACTTTGCCACTTCAGACCTCTGCAAAAGCAGACCCCCAAGGGCCTAGTTTCTAAAGCAACAACAATTTCACTGGAAGAGATGCACTGAAGGATAGACACTTCAGGTCAATCCTGGAGGAGCCAGGAGTGGGCCTCAGAGTGGGCCCCAGGGACTTCAGCTTCTTGGAAACAGTTCAAGGGTTACAGGGTCCTCCCCTCCAGCTTTCCCTTCTTCCAGGGCAGCCAGACCCCCAGGGAGGACCAGAAAGCAGACTGCTAGGAGCATCCTGTTTAACCCTCCCTCCCAACCAGAGGGGCTCAGGAAGATGTGGAGAATATAATCTTAGCCTCCTTTCCCAGGCAAAACAAATGATGCCTCCCCACTAGATGGCTGTCAACATGCCAAGGATGAGACCCTGAACAGTCGCAGGATGGGGAGGGCTAAGTTGGGACAAGAGCCTGGGAGGGCTTCTTTGGTTCTCAGGGAAACTGGAGGAACCTTTCTTCTGGGGAATAGAGTGCCACCTATTTGGCAGAAGGAAGGCTGCTTTGAGGCTACCCAGCCCAGGGTCTGGCAAGTGGGCAGGCAGCTATACGGTTACACAGGAACCCAGGATTCTCAGCACCCTAGATGCCTGCCCCCTAAGTGCTGGCTGCTACTCCAGGCTGCCCATACTAGGGCCCAAGTTCCAATCTGAGAAAGGGCCAAAGATTGTCATGGCAAAGTGAGGCTCTTGAACTTGCTACCTTTTTGCCCCCGATGCATACTCCACTCTGCCCCAGAGGCAACTTCCAATCTCTTAGGGTCCCATTTCTTAATCTTCAGTCCTCTTTCTTAACCTGGCAGAGGGCTTTCTCTGAGCCAACCTTCCATTCTTCCTACCACTTCCTCCCTATACCCATCCTGGGGCTCAGTCCTGGCCCAAGCACTCAGCAACAGACACACTGCCGAACCTCCCATTAAAGTTCAAATCTGTCGGGCATCAGTGGCTTATGCCTATAATCCTAGCTACTCAGGAGGCAGACATCAGGAGGATGGTGGTTCAAAGCCTGCCTGGGCAAACAGCCCACAAGACCCTATCTCAAAAAAAACCCATCACCAAAAAAGAAGGGCTGGTGGAGTGGCCCTGAATTCAAGCCCCAGTATTGCCCCCCCCTCCAAAAAAAAGCTCAACTTTATCAAAAGATCCTCAGGAAAAGGCCACGCAGATTGGCTGCCTCTCAGAACATGAC
Source organism: Castor canadensis (assembly GCF_047511655.1). NCBI lineage: Eukaryota > Metazoa > Chordata > Mammalia > Rodentia > Castoridae > Castor > Castor canadensis. The sequence continues at coordinate 152,621,180 of NC_133390.1, read as the reverse complement.
ATAGGACTGGACACACAACAGGGCCACATCCTCAAAGCAAGAGCAGGCTGTAAGAGAAGTCTCCCATCACCTCAGCCTTGACCTGACTTCATCTCTTCCTCCCTGAAGCAGTCAAGGTGCAAGGATAAGTATGGATATTTTCTCTCTCAGAAACAGTGGAGGGGAAGGCAGAGCTAGGGAAGAGGTCTCTGTCTCTTTCTGTCTCCCTTTTGTCTCACCAACAAGTGCTGGCCTCCTCTGCCCTCAGCCAGAGGGTGCTTGGACTCAGCTCTAGCCTTCAGATTGCTTGCCCCACCCAGGTCCAGCTCTAGGCCTGCGACCTGGAGGCTCCAAGAATCAGAGATCAGTCTGGATTCAAGGGGTGACAGCTGCCCCGACCTTCATCTCCCTGGAGCAGAGCAATACCCTACCCCCCACTTCCCACTGCCAAGATCCAACAGGAAATGAAAGCTGAGGGGCCCTTTTCAGACCAATAGGGCCCTGCCCACTAACAGAAACACTGGTCCAGAACCTACATCAAATCACTCCTACTGTGTGCCTGGAGAGGCGCACGCCAAGTCCCCAAAGGCACCAAGAACTCAGGTGTGGGACGCTGTATCCTTTCCTGCCGCCATCCCCGTGGGTGTGGCACCCTCCTTTCCACTCCATTCTCGTCTTCTCTGGGGACAAACGAAGCTGGACGTGCCCCCATCGTACCCAGACACAGCAAAGCGGTGGCTCTGTCCCTTCGAGATAATCCTTTAAGATCCCTGCCCTCACCTCGGCTGACGCAGGAGTCTCCAGTGCTCGGCACTCCCAGACATAACCACCCATCTCCCTGCGGGTGCCGAAGCACCAAAGGCTCAGACCGACTACTCTTCCAAGGTCATACAGAGAAGCGGAGGCGATAGCGGGAATGAGGGGGAGGCGACGCCGACCCCATTACGCCCCCGCCCTCACTGTCACGGGTGCCCCGCGACGGCGCCCCGCGGGAATCACCCTTGCTCCGCCAGCTAACCGTCACCCGCGTCCCCAAAACCTGACATATCCACACTCAAGTGTCGGGGAGTCCTCCAGACCCTGCCCCGAAAGTGGAGCCCCCTATCCCAGTCTTCCTATCACAGCGGGTGGGGTCTCAAGCACTGACTGTTTAGGACAGGGACAGGGCGGTGAGCAGAATCTCGGCAAGTGGGATAGAACCAGAACCAGCAGGCAATGAGATGAGACAGTCTCACCTTGCAGGCGTACCCCGAGGCCGAGCCAGGCAGGGACAACCGCAGTGGTGGCAGCGGTGGCGGCTGCAGCCGGGGGTAACGCCGAGCACGAGGAAAGGATCCCCGCGCGGAGGCCGCCCGCCTCACGGCACGCCCCCGCCTCCACCCATTGGTCGGGCGGGAGGGGTGGGGCGAGGGCCGCTTTAGACCAATGAGCAGGTTCCAGAGGACGGCCAACCTGAGTCACGTGCAGGGAGCTCTGAGGCTGCGCCTTGAGATCCCGCGTCTATCCGTGGCCGGGCGAGTTCTCGCGAGGAAGTCTGGAAGTGGCCCGTGATAGCCCAGGCCAGAATCGCACGGAACGGAAGGAGGGGAGTTGGAGAGTCTCGGACGGATCCTGCCCTGTCCCGCCTTCTTCTGGGAGTTTTGCACTCCTGCCTCGGCCTAAAGCAGAGAAAGGCCTTCCCTGGACCCAGTCCCTTTGGGTGGTATTTAGGCGGGGCCCAAGGCTAGTTGGAGCGCCTAAAGGTGGCCTTCCCCCTCAGGCTTCCGTGCCCGTTTCATCAGTTGATAGGAGCCATGCTAGTCCTGTTTAGTAGCTAAGCAACCGTCCTTCCCGCTTTGCGACACCCGGGTTTCAGATTCTTCCTTTTCCCCGGTCGGAGGAAGCCGGTCGACCCGACTCAGACAAGCATCAGAACAAAGAAGGCACGCGGGAAGGGGGCTGGGAGAGCCTGTGTGGGTACCCCCGGGGACCACAGCCTCTGCTCCTGGTCTCTTTGGAGGCGGTTGCCATGGCAGCGGGATGCGCCATGGCAGCGGGATGCGCCTTGCTCAGCCCTGCGGGGTGAGATGTCGCCGCCTCCACAGAGCTGGTGAGCTAGAGACGTGGTCTCCAGGTCTTCGGGGGTTCTTGCCAAAGTCCCACCCGTAGGTGGGCGAATATCTCTACTTCCGCAGGCACGAACAGGTTATCTAAAGTGCCGGCGAGGTTGCCAGCTAGAGTCCACAGCTTCTTCCAACGTAGAGAGGGCTTGGGCAGCAGAGAGTCATCTTTCTTTCCGAAAGGACAGGGTCTCTGCCTTTGAAGAGTCCTCAAGGTGCCCACTCTCTGCTGGATCCCTGTGGCCCCTAACTTGTCTCCTGGTCTCCAGTCTGCACACTTTTGCAAGTTAATCTTTCTGAGATACTGTTTCCATAACGTCCTTCCCTAGCTCCAAAGTGCTCTGTCCTCCTGGACTGTCTCCAACCGAGCTTCCTTCACAAACTTTCTCAGCATTTTGGATGATTCGTGCGTTCTCTGGCGTTTGGGAAGGCTTTGTCCTCCTGCACGGACATTGGGAGCTTTCCACATTCTGATCCCAGCCCGCCCATTCCTGCCCACTCACCACTCTGTCTACCATTCTATGTACTTCAGTATCTACCATACCCTCCCCATATATTCCTATACCTGTTCTTTTCCAAGTTGGCAGATAGTGGGTCCAAACATACACACACACCAAAAAACAACCTATGATCTTTGGAAAACTGCTTGGCAATATCTAATAACATTGATAGATGCCACCTTTGGCCAAGCTAAAGTTGAGTAGCTAGGATTAATCCTGGCTACTCTGGAGGCAGAGATAAGGAGGATTGAGGTTTGAAGCCAGACCAGGCAAATAGTTTGCAAGATCCTATTTGGAAAAAGATGCCAACCTTATTACCCAGTAATTTCTCTCTTAACTATATACCAGAAGAAGTACATGCAAATATTTGTGGCAGCACTTTTTTTTTTGCCAGTATTGAGGTTTAAACTCAGGGCTTTACACTTGCTGGGCAGGTGTTCTGCCACTTGAGTCACTTGATCAGCCCAATGTGGCAGCATTTTTTATTAGCATGTATTCATTATACAAAGGGGTTGTGGCAGTATTTGTAATAGCCCCAAACTGGAAGTAATCCAAATGTATATCAACAATGAAATTAATAAATAAATTGCACTATGTTTTGTATAATGGTGTATTATACATCAATGACAAAAAACATGCTGAATACATGCAACACTGGATGATTCTCACAGATAATTTTGAGCAAAAGAGGCTGGACACATACACTATATTCTAGTACATGTCTTTTGGTGAATTTATGTGTGTATTTCTCGTGAGTATGTATCTAGGAACTGCTGTGGTGGCTTTATAATGTGTCAACTTAGCTAGCTTGAACTGCATTTCCCAAATTCCCTTTCATGTATGTTTTCAATTAGGGCAGACCACAGCCGACATTTTTGCATGAGATTTGAATAGTGGAAGAAAAGTAACAGCAGTACAGAACTTGACATTTGCAAGCTCCAGGCAGGAGCTTTGTAGCCCACGCACATTGTTGCTAATCTGCTGACTTACCTCATTGACATGGGATAGCAGCTAGGCTTGCAAGCGTTCTGCTTTTCCCTGGATCCTTCTTCACTTCTCTGATTCCTGGATGAGATGGCAGCGGGGGCCAGCTTCTGTCATTTACCCACATCAAAATGAGGCAGTGATGGGGGTTGGGGATTTAGCTCAGTGGAAGAGCACTTGCCTGGCAAGTGTAAGGCCCTGAGTTCGGTCACCGAAAAAAAAAAAAAAAAGAGGCAGTGAGAGCTGACATGAGTTCCAGCCTATGCGCATAGATTCCAGTTCTTTCTGTTCTCCACCTTTGGTCTATCTTCCCTTTCCAGCTTCTAACCTGTGGACTTTAATCTCCAGCAATAGATGCAAAAACAATGACCTTACAAAGGCTCTTCAATCAGTTCCCACAATTACCTGAAATTAAATCTCTGTAAGAAGTCCCTTTTGCTTATCTGATTGAACCCTAACCAATTAATAACACAGGCATCTGGTTAATTATAAGCAACTGCCAAACTGTTTCTTTAATTTAGCAACTCCAGTTCTAGAATTTATCACACGAATGAGCTCATACACAATACTAAATTATTAATGTGTGATGCGATTCATTGTTGCATTACTATTATTAATAAAAATTGGAAATAACTCAAATGTCTAAGTGGAAATTAAATAAATTTGGTACAGAGAGTAGGATTTTATGCGGTTACAAGAAAACAGTGTACCTGTATGGGAAAATCTCCAGAGAGAGAGAATTGAGATTGAGAGAACGGTGCTTTAAGCTAGGGCCAGTGTGTGTGAGGGGCTTTGGGGCAAATGAAAGATGAGGCTTAAGCAAGTGTTAACCTATGACCAGGTTGAGCCTAGGGATGGGGCTCAAACCAAGGTCAGGAGTAATTACCAACTTTTATTTTCATTTATTATTGAATTTTTTTTCAGTGCTAGAGATCAAACCCAAAGCCTCATGCATGCTTGTGTACTGGAATTTGAATTCAGGGCCTCACATTTGTTAGGCAGGTGCTCTACCACTTGAGCCACTTTGCCAACCCTATTTTGTATTGGGTATTTTGGAGACAGGGTCTTGCAAACTGTTTGCCCAGGCTGGCCTCAAACTGCATTCCTCCTGATTCCTGCCTCCCAAGTAGCTAGGATTATAAGTTTGAGGCACTAGTGCCTGGCATCAGTGTGTTTTTTGCATCTCTCCCACTTGCTTTCTCTCAGAAGGAACCACTCTCTTTGAGTTTATGCTTTCATTACCACAAAAGAAAAATGACTACTAACAATCCCTCCTCAAATATCTATGTGTTCCCCTCCCCTTGAATGTGGGCTGGACCTAGTAACTTGCTTCTAATAAACAGAATACTGCAAATGTGAGGGGGATGTCACTTCCATGATGGAAGACTGTAAATTCCATCTTGCTATCCCACTCTTTTCTAACTCTTTTCCTTGCTGGCTTTGGTGACATAAGCTACTATGCTGGATATGGCTACATGGCAAGGAAATGAGGGCAACCACAGGCTAACAACCAGCAAACCTTGAAGCCCTCAGTCCAATAGTCCACAAGGAGCTGGATTCTGTCAACAACCAAGTAAGCATGACCCCTTACCCAGATGAGCCTTCAGATAAGACCATAGTTCTGGCTAACACCTTGATTGCAACCTTGAAAGCAACCCAGAAGCAGAAGATTCAGCTAAGCCCCATCTAGACTCTGGGCCCACAGAAAAATGTGAGCTAATAAGCATGTATTATTTTAAGCCTCTAAATTGATGATAATTTGTAATAGATAATTAATACAGGTTCTTTTCAGTTCTGTTGTTTCTACAAAGAGTGTTGCTATGAACATTGTTGTTGTAACGTGTCTCCCAGAACACAGAACACAAGAACTTAAGTTTCTCTTATGTATAAGCTGGGTATGTGCCTAGGAATTGCGGGATCTCAGGATTTCTAATGTTTAGCATTATGAACAGTCAGCAAATCATCAGAGTTAAGGTCAGGGCTGGGGGCATGGCTCAAGTGGTAGAGCACCTGTCTAGCAAGCACTAGGTGGGGAGTTCAAACCCCAGTGGTAAAACCAATCTACCAAGCAGTGGGCACACACAACCCAGATGAGATCTATTCTGGGTCCCCAAGGTTCTTCATTTATGGGGGTGACTGGTGGAGGATAAGGGGAGCAGGAACTTGCAGCCTTTAGAGATGCAGAAAGAAAAGGAAGGCATAGGGAAGAAAATACAATATCCTGTTTAATGGGAGCACCTCTGCCCCATATTGACCTCAGAATCCCCAACAATACCCAGTGGACTAGGAGGACAGTTACTACATATACAGCAGGATGTCTCCCCTATTTCTGGCTGGTCCCACTCCTCACCCCTTCCTCTCCATCTGCTGTGGTCTCCAGCCCCGAGATGGGTCCCAGGTGAGCACCCAGGAGGGACAAAGGAGCCCCTCGGCTTCTGGAGGTAGTTTCCTGCATGGCCGAGGGCATAAAGACCTAGCCTGGATGGACACACTGCTGTCCTCAGAGCTAGGCGGGGACCCTGCTCTGGAGGTGTGGACACAGTCAGGGGACCGCCTCCCAGGGTCCACCTTGGCGGGGCCCCAGATGTTGCACACTGCTTTGGGGGACGCGCCGGGTCTCCGCACGTGGCTTCTGGACTGTGGAAAGCGGTCCATTCTCCTGGCCCGGATGGAGTGTAAGGAGGCGTCTCAGTTCCAGACCTCCGCTTCTAGGGCTGTTGTCCCAACGCCCCCCACGCTCGCCCCCATCCCCAGGGAGGGAGGAGCTACGGCCGCAGGAGGCTGGGGTAAGCAACTGGCTCCGCCCTCCTAATCTTGCATCACGGGTGGGTGGACGGGTCGTGGCGTCTGGGGTCCGGCGTTACCCGGAAGTCCCGCGCAGCCCACAGCGCGGCTCACCGCTGCTTGCGCTCCGCCTGCTGGAGCCGCCGGGAAAGGTCTTCGATGCGCACGTTTTTAAGCTGAAGCAGGTGTTCCAGGCGCCTCACCTTCATCTGCAGTACCTGAGCCACACCACGCAGACGTCAAGCCCGATGGCTAGCTGCCCTGCCCGTGCCTCTGCGGACCCCAACTCCAACCTCCTCTCCAGCCTTCCCAGTGCGCCTTCACCTGCACGGTCTCCTGAGAGGCCAACAGCTCCTGCTCCTTTTCAGCGATCTGGAGAACGAAGCTTGGGTCGCCCTGCAACTCCTGGCTATACCCTGGAGGTCGGGGCGCCGGCGGCCGACCTCCCCTAAAATGGGAAGCAACATAGCAGAGCCCTGGACCTCAGACCCCAACCTCACCCTTCCAGTGCCCGCGGTCAGACCTTCCCTCTCTCACTTCCCTTTTCCCGTCCCCCGCCCCACCTTCCCAGGTGCAGCCAGCCCCTGCCCCACTCCCAGCCTGTGTGGAGAAATGACCAAACCTCCACAGTAAGGTCAGAACTCCAGTTGCTTTACCTGAGCTGCCCTCCTCCCTGGGAGTCCTGGGCACCTTCCCCTCGGGCCTTCTGGGACAAACCTGAGACAAGGCAAGTGGAAGAGTGACCTTGCTGGAGTCCCATTCTCCTGTCTCCCCCTGACCCCCAAAGCCATAGGAGGGACAGGAGGGGAACTTTTCCTGACAGGGACAAGGGAGAAAGGCCACCTTACCCACATCCATATAGCCACTGCCATCCTGAGGAGCCAGCTCCTGAAAGAACCCCCATGATTAACTGTGAGCCTCAGCTTACCCATCCCTCATGGAGTCCCATGTCCCTTCTGCAGTCCCCCAGACCAGAATCTCTTAGTCTGGTACCCCTCCCTCCCACTCATCGCCAAGACAGGGCTCTGTGCTGCCTGGGAACCCCGCAGAGTAGAGACGCTGGAGAGGGGGTGGTACCTGTAAGGATCCGGTGCCCTGCTTCCTGCGCCTCTGCCGCTCCTCCAGGCGCTGCCTCAGCGGAATGAGCACCAGCTCCACCACGCCCGGGGCACACTGCGCGATCTTGCGCATCACGTCATCTGGTACCGAGAAGTTCAGCTTGTTCAGCACTTTCCTACAGGGTGGTACAGGGAGAACGGACTGGGTATTGCGGGGAATGAAGCCAGGGTGATGGGAAAGAAGGGGGGACTAAGTGATCCTGAGCCTGCGGTCCTGGGAGAGTAGAAGGGCAGGCATCTGAACCCCTCCATCCCCGTTTGGGTGTCCTGAGGTTCCTTGTCTCCTTCCCACTAAGAGTTTGTTAATTTTGTTACTACATGGATTCTGTCTGTATTGGCCCTCCCCACCCTGCCACTAGCACAGTCCCAGCCTGGGAGTTCATAGCAGGTGTAGGGGTTGGTGCAGCCCTTCCTGGGAACCCCAGTGAGGACTGGAGAGTCCCACTCCTGCACCTGTTCAGGAACAGGTAGGTATTCTGCTACCTGTTCAGGTGACCCCAGTTGCTGAGCTTCTGCTGGAGAGAGTTGGCAGGGACATAATTGTGCATCTCCACCATCTTGGGGAAGTAAAACTTGATGACCTCGGCAACCAGGACTGAGAAGTGGGGGTAGGAATAGACGTGGAAGGTGAGAGAAGAAAATGTGGGGTAGAAAAAACAGCAAAGTGGTGGAACCCAGTGGAGATGCAGAAAGGGGAAGGATGACAGGGAGGGAGACAAAGAAAACAAAATCAGTAATCAGACTAAGATCTAGAAAATATTTGAGGAGCTGCATCCCTTCCCCACTACCTCAGGGCACAGGAAAACAGAGTGAGTCTCCAAGAGAGCGCTTCAGGAGCCCATGTCCCCACCCCAGGAATTCACATGAATGCACACATTCATACACGCACACTCTAATATGAAAGTCCCAGGAGAGTCACTGACTCACACATGCAAACACATGATGAAATCCTTCTACAAACACATGCCAAGCACACAGGTGTACAAATGCAAACAAAATTACATACTTTTGGCATTGAAATCCCAGGAGACATTTCTGAAACAAAGACACCTATATAATCACAAAGAAATACATATGCACACAAGATTCCCCCCAAACACATTCAGGAAAGAACTTGTCAACACACATATGAACACATACATGCTCAGACACCTACAAAACAGGCATATAGAACACATAGCAATGAGCAAATTCATTGCTCAAATTCATGCTCAAAAATGCACAAATTCATACAGACACATATCTTGGTCATAAAGTCCTTGGAAGGAGACACACACACACACACACACACACGCAACTACATATATACAGGATAAACAAAGTAGACATTCATATGGACCCTCATTGTTTACACACAGCTTCAAATACACACACACACACACACACACACACACACACACACAAGCACACATTCCCATAACTGAAGTCACAGGAGACAGAGTTCATTCCCCCTAATACAATAGAGATAGTATGGTCACAGACCCCTTACATGTACATACAGGACAAAACACTAGAAACACACAGGTGCACACACCTCCGTCACTGAAGTCCCGGGAGAGGTTTCTCTTGGGCCTGGACAGAGGGATGTTGTCTATCCACAGGTACAGCTGGTGCAGTGCCTCCTCATCCACACTGCTTGCCATTGGTGCCCTCCACAAGACCAATGAGGTCTGGCCAGACAGAATCCTGCCCCAGCCTCACAAATCCTCAAGCACTTTCTCTGTAGATACTGCCTGGGCTTCCAGATCTGTCTCTGCCTCCCTAACCCAGATACTCATGTCCCATCTGGGAGCAGCCATATTGTTTTCTGAAACCATGGCAACCATCTCCTGCTTGCCTGGGAGCAGAGGCTTATGGGAGTTGTAGTTTTTCACCTGCACTGCCTCCTCCTGGGCCCCAGCTTTGAAAATGCAGTCGGATGTCCTTAGCTCCCCTTCTTCCTAAGAAAGCATCACCTCTGTGCCCATCCCACCTGCTGACCAGTTACTTATTCACTCTAGGATCTTCCAAAGCCAGCCAGGCCCCCCAGGACCCACTGTATCAGCATCCTCTGGGCTGGGATCCCCCTTCCGCATCCTGTCAATCTTAAATCAAGGCAGTATCCCCAAGTTTCTTAGCTTTACATGGAGTCAGCCCATTGTTTATCTGCTACCCACCCAGGCTGTGTGATAAGCTGTCTGATAGTGCTTCCTTGCTGGCTCTGTACCCAAAGTTCTGTACTCAGGCCATTGCCACTCCTCCATTCCAGCAGTGTCCTGGTGGGGCACTTAATAAGTAACCCAGACTCCAAGGGAAAGCACCAGAGTTCAATGGTGGTACCTTGGGCAGGCCATTTAATTCAACCTTATTTCTTCCTTTGTGAAATGAGAATAGTTCTCACTTACTTGTCCCAATGCGGTAATGGGAAAGTATTTACAAAGTGGAAAAAAATGTTAATATTCATGTAAGACCTATATTTGTATGGAAATTGGGGAAAATGGGAGTCATTTATATAAAAGCAAGAGCTCCTGTAGACACTTCCACATCATTCATCTTTCTCCAAGAACCACCGTAGATTAAAAAGAAAACTGATTTCAAGTAACCAGGTCCATCTCAAAACAGCACTACCTTTAGAAGGGTTAGGAATGAGTCCCGCCTTAGCAAAGGGGTACAGAGTAGCTATAAAGAGGATGATTTTAGAGTCATCCGGGAGAGAAAGCTTGCTTCCAACAGACTAATGGTGTGACTTTGGCCACATTACTGAACCACTCCATGCCTGTTCAGTTTTCCCTACCTCAAGGGACTTTGTGAACATCTAAAGTCATTAGGACCTGGCACACCACAAGGGCCATATTAGTATCAGCACTGAGATTTGAACTCAGAGCCTCACACTTGCTAGGCAGGCATTTTTACCACTTGAGCTACTCTACCAGCCCTCAGCTGGTGATATCAGTATTGAGATCACATCAGCTCCAGCGAGAAAGAGGTGTTCTTATTGGCAGGAGACAGATATGACTTGCCTTGTTGGTACTTGAGGTGAGGGACCTGGGTTGGCCAGAGGCACCTAGAAAGGCCACTGCTCCCTCCTCCCTATTCCAGAGCAGGCCCATAGAGTATGGTGAGCTTCCTTTTGACTTTCTAGTCTCCTCCTCCAGAACTAGGATTGGGAAGAGGGTGATGCCAAGGGGAATCCCAACTCCTTTTCGTTGTCACTTTGCTTCAAAAACCTTCAAGGGATGGAGGGGATCCCTGTGTGCCAAAAGTGCACAAGGCCAAGAGTGGAAGTTACCTTCTTGCTTTAAAGCCATACAATGGCCTTGCCTTTCTGGAACCACACCCAGGGCAGGCAAGGTACAAAAGATGACCTGGATCTCCCCCTCCCCCTAACATTCCAGGGTGGGGAGAGGAGGAACTTGGTGGCTAGGGGGTGATGAGGAGGTTGGGAAGGAACTAGAGGTGATATGCCAGCCTGCCAACCAGCCCTGGGCAGGGTGGGAAAACCGGTTTGGAGCTCAAAGAAGCCAGCCCAGCTGAGGTTCTGGCCCTTCCCTGTAGAACCGCTGGGGGCCTGAGGGCCTCAGTGAGGGAGGGTTCTAGAGGGAAGGGCAGGGCCTGAAAGGAGGAGGGATAGGACTGACAAAGGGCTGGTCTTCACCTTTGGACTTGGGGAGCTGGGGGAAACAGCACAGGGAGCTACCAACTCATCCTTAGTCTCTTGGAGGTGGTCTGTTCCCAGTAATTTCACCTTCCTCCTGCTACTGTCCTCAAGGTGGCCACCAGGCTAGGAGATGCCTATTACTGAAAGGCCGGAAGGGCTCCCTCTTAGGGCTCCAAAGGTAAACCAAAGGATGCCCTGTATGGCCCTCCAGCTTCAACCTGGTCCACATGAGCTGTCCCAGTATCTTGTCCGTAATCCTACAAGAACCTTCTTTAACCAGTCTTGGTGGTTCTAATCCTCAGGTGCATATTACAACAGATACTGTTGGCTTCCTCCCTCCTGCCCAGTCAAGTGAACCAAGTTTCTCTCTAACCCCAAAGCAGTGCAAGGCTAGGGTTCCTCAAATCTACTCCCGGATGGGTACACTGAAGACCTTCCCTCCCCAAGCCTTGGAAATATTTAGATATGGGTGTCAATGGCTCCCTGTATCCCTGATCTCAGTCAGGACCACCCTCTCAACCCTTGCTTCCATGTCCCACCAGAGCAAGGATCAAAAGGAACCAAAGAAAGGGTGTGTCCCCCAAGACAGACGCAAGCCCAGACCATGAAGGATGCACCCTTGGCTGTTAAAACGTTCACCCCCACAAAAGGGGAGTGGACAGATTTATTGAATTCAAACTGGGAAGGAAGCAGCTGGATGGCTGGACTCTGGGCCCAGCCCCAGGCCCCTCTGCCCAGGATAGGGCCCTGCCAGAGAGGGAAAAGAGGCACGAGGCCTGCAGCTGCCCACAAGGGAGGTGCTCACCGTCACTCCTCTGGAGGGCCTTTTGGAAACCTCCAATCTGGAAAGAAAACCAAGGGCCAAAGTCACACAGACTGGGCCAGAGAAAGGGATTAGGGAGGTGGAAAGCAGGCAGAGCAGGCTTAGGAGCCTGCTGTAAGTTAGACTGTGCTTCTTGAGGTGGCCCAGGGGTGAGGGCAGGGTGGGGATGGGGGGGCCTGCCAGCCTTGTGGGGGCCTAGGCTGGACCTTCCTCTGGAGCCCTTCCCAGAATGGCTTTGGGTTCCCCCCACCAAAGACCTGGTTGGATGGTGCGGGGGAGAGGCACTCTCCGGCCGGGAGCTTCCAGGGCCTATCCCTGGCTGCTGTTGTGGTCTAGTCCACTGATGGCATGGTGTGGTAGCACCGGACAGCTCCCCACCCACCCCACCTGGTCCCCCGAGCCCAGGGGCAAATGGGGAGGAAAGAGGATTCTGAGAAAGAGGCAATAAGCAGATAGTGAGGCAGACCTCAGCCCTTGGGCCTGTCTCAGGGCCAAGGGAAGCATCACTAAAGGCCCTGGGGCTCCCCCCTCTGGCTCCATCCCCAGTGGCTGCCCAGGGGGTTCTCTGCCCTGGGCTGGTACTGCCCATCTGGGTCAGGGGCACATGTATGCCCAGAAGCTCAGCTTTGATGTCCAAGACCCCGAACTCCCGCCTGCCTGGCATGGTTCTTCCTGGTCACGTGGACCAGATCATGTTCCAAGTGGAGGATGTGGCTCTGCACCCGGTCATCGATGGGGAAGGAGGTAAGGTACCTCTTGACCATAGCGAAGTAAGCCATGGCTTCCCCGAAGCTGGGTACAGGTACCTCATCACCATCCTCATCGTCATCTTCATCGTCTTCATCTTCCTCATCCTCTTCTTCATCCTCCTCTTCCTCGCTGTCTGAATCAGAGTCCTCCTCACCTTCCAGGAAACGGAGGGCAGGAAACTGGGCTTCCTCCTGGGCACCGTAACCCCCAAAGCTGCCCCCAGCCTCCACTACACCCTGGGCCCAGTCCTCAGCCTCCAAACCCTCAGAGGAGCTCTCTTCTTCTTCTTCATCTTCTTCATCACTGTCATCAACATCACCCTCCTCCTCTACTTCTTCTTCCTCTCCCAGCTCCTCTCCTTCTCCTGCTTCCTCCTCCTCCTCCTCGCCTTCTTCTTCTTCCTCCTCCTCCTCTTCCCCTTCACCCTCCTCTTCTTCTTCTTCTTCTTCTTCCTCCTCCTCCTCCTCTTCCTCTCCCTCACTTTTGAGTGAAGTGGTGATGGTGGCATTAAGGCCACCCCCAAAACCGGCCTCACGGAAGCAGGTGGCTATGTCTGAAGGCTCCACTGCCTGCCAGGCTGCAGCCACGAAGTGCAGGGCCTCCATGAGGCCCAGCTGCAGGCCTGAGCGATCTTGGCCTTCTAGTGCGGCCATGGCTTTGAGCAGCATAGCCTGGCGGTAGTGGCCCTTCACCTGTTGCACCACTCCCCGCTCCAATGGATGCACAGTGCCCGGAGGGAAGAAAGCCAGCTGCACGTGCCGCAGGCCTGAGGTGTCCAGGGACTGGGCAGCCAAGCGGCCAGCCAGCAACAGGACTCGGCGAGACTCTGCAGCCATTCGGGTGTCTAGGGCCTTTAAGTACTTGGCCAGGGCCTGGGTGGTAACACCGCCCTTAGAGTTGGCGGTGTAGTCGCAGGGCAGGCCACCTTGGCCTGCACGGGGCTTGGCTGACTTGCCCGCCACCAGCGGGGGCAGCTTCTCGCTGCCGTCGGCGTTGGCGCACAGCAAGACGCTCAGGCGCTGGGTGGCTTGGCGCACCCTTCCATCGCCTCCACACAGCCCCGCGGCCTGGTCGGACAGAAAGTCGTACCACAGACTGGTCTCAGTGGCGCTGAACACGTCCTGCGAGGCGTAGCCCTCGGCCACCGACGGCGGCTGCTCCTCCCGCGCGCCCCAGCCCAGCGTACTTCCACCGCTGCCCTCCGAGGGCACAGCAGCCGGGCTGGCAGGTGCCGCTGGGGCTCGGGGGACGGTATTTCGCCCCCTTGCCCGGGCCACCCCGCTGCAGGACACCACACCGTGGCGCCGGCGGAAACGGTCCAGCCAACCGTTGGAGGCAGTGAAGTCGTCCATGCCCAACTCCTCGGCTATACGCAGCGCCTTCTCCTTGAGGATGATGCCCTTGACGGGCAGGCCAGCGGCGCGGATCTGCTGGAACCAGGCGATGAGCAACCCCTCGAGCTTGTCGTAGGGGGACAGCTTGTTGGTCTTGCGGCAGGTGGAGGCCACCCCGTACTTGCGCTCCGACGCCAGGATGGCGCGCTTGTTCTTCAGGATGGTGCTCAGTGTGGAAGGCGGGATGTTGAAGCGCCTCGCGATCTCGCCCTTGCGCAGGTCAGGGTTCTCCTCTACCTCCTGGATGATCCGCGACTTCTCCCGGAACGTCAGCTGCCGCCGCTTGGGGCCCATCCCGGCGCGCCCCCCGCCCCGGGGCCCGGCACCACCGCCGCCACCCCGGGGCGGGGGGCCCGGGCCCGCGGCGGGGGGCACCTAGCGGCCTCTCCCGCGCGCCCCGCCCGAGACAAAGCGGATCGCGGGGCGGCGAGCGGGGCGGCGACCCGGGCGGGCCGGGGGCACCTCCGGGGACGACGCCGGGCAGCGGGCGGCGGGCGGCAGGCACGGGAGAGGGCGGGCGGCGCGGGCACGGAAGGCAGGAAGTGCCGCGGCGCGGGGAGCTGGAAGTGCGGCGAGCGGGGCGGAGCGGGTGGAGCGGGATCTCGCGGGAAGCGCGGGGACGCCCGGCGCCGCCTCCCGGTCCTCCGCGCCCACCCCCTTCCCGCTGCCCCCGACCTGCCACCGGGGGCGCTGCGGCCTGCGGGACCGGCCAGTGCTCCAGCGACCGGCGGGCATCGGCACGAGCCGGGACGTGGTGCGTCGCCATTGCGCCGGGTGGACAGCGATTAGCTGCATAAAAAGAATAACAACCTTTTTTCCCCCTTTAATATAAGGTAAAAATAACTCACGTTTTTTTCGGAAACCAAAAAATGCCAGAAGCTAAAAAAAATCACCTTTCACACCAGCACCTGGAGAGAAGCACAGGTAACATTTTGATACATTTCCTTCCAGTCTTTTCTCTATGCGCAAGCAGTTTTTGTTTTCAAATGTATGGTGTCAAGTATATCTGGCATCTGCTGCTATTTTACCTGGCATCAAGTGATAAGAATTTTGCCTTATCGGTAAATTTCCTTACCAACATGCTTTTTAACGGTTCTAAGCGTTTTTAATTGTTCCAAGCGTGGATGAACACTAATCTATGAACCTACTGTTACACATTTAGGTTATTTGTATGAGTTTTAAATCTATTTGATGATGCTAATGACATTTCAAAAGTTCTAATAATCCTACAATCTTTGATAAGCATTTCAGTGTGTCACTGGGCTTTTTCATGCATGTAGCCATAATATGTGTATTTGACTTACAGAAATAGCTGATATGTTTATACATATGCATATATACACACAAATCCTGAAGCCTCGGATTGGAGCATCAAACTCATAAAAACAACAACAAACCAGTTCTCAAGCAATGAGTGCAATGCAGACTTTTTAAGTCTCACAGAGCAGCAACCCAGGGGGACAGGTTGAAGACCTGGGGGCTGAATGAAGCTTCAAGTGAGTGGGTACAGATGAAGAAAAGGGGGAAGGGTTTGAATGTTGTTGAACATGCATGAAATGGAACTATGATACATGCTGAAATTGTTTTATGAGGAGGGGAGAGGGAATTGAATGGAGGTATACTGTATGAATGTGTAGAATGATCACAATGAAACCCCTGTGTACAACTAATTTCTTAAAAAGAGTCAAAAAAAAAAAAAAGAAGGAGGAGGAGGAGAAAAGAGTAAGAATAGTGCCCTGAGAGCTCCAAGGTTAAGGGTGCAAGAAAGAACCAACAAGCAGCTCATGAGGAACAGCTAAAGTAGCTGGGGAAAACCAGACCAGAGCAGTGTTCTGGAAGACTGTGTAACTAGCTGTTGTTTTAATGTGCATTTTTCTTTTCATATGTTTATGGGCCATTTGAATCCTGTGATTTTCCACCTTTGTCTGTGTGTGTCTTGTGTTTGTCTTTTTAAAAAACACTTTTCATTAGTATATGATAGCTATACAGGGAGTTTTGTTGTGACATTTCTGTATCTACATATATTGTACCATGGTTTGATTCATCCTCTCTATTCTTCTCCTTCTTCCCCCTCCCCCTTCTTAAAATGACTTTGACAGGTTTCAATGTTCCATTTCATACATGTATAGAAGGTACCTCAACCATATTCACCCTCCTTTATACTCCTGGGTTTTTCTTTCTTTCTTTCTTTCTTCCTTCCTTCTTTCTTTTTTTCTCTTTCTTCTTTTCTTTTCTTCTCCTTCCCTTTCCCTCCCTCCCCTCCCTCCTTCCCTTCCTTCCTAGAAAGAGAAGTTTGTAGTTTTCAAGCTCCGTCCATTTTTTTTTCCTTTATTGCTTCTGGATTGTGTCATACTTAAAGGCCTTTGTCACCCCTGAAATATATTTTAAAAAAATAGTCTTATAATCTCAAGGGGCAGAAGAAAATATGGGAGACTTTTTCTCATTGAGGCCAGATCAGTGCTTGGCCCCAAGACAGGTACAAGGTCACTGTGCCAAGGTGAATATGAATTCTCCTGGCTGAGGACGTACTCCTAAGTATCTTCAGGACGCTGTTGGAAACTTCATCCATGCACACATAATCCCCACCACCACGCATACACGTGTTCTCAGCTTATTATCAATGGGTATTTGGATGAATGCACTGTGGATGGACTCTTTCTCCCACTTTGTTGAATTTTTCAAGTTTTCTGTTTGTTTTGCAGTGCTGGGTATTGAATCCAGATTCTCAGGATTAATAAACAAGCTCTCTACCACTGAGCTACATCCCCAGCCCCCTCCCCCTTCCTTTAAATGTATTTTGAGACAAGGTCTTGCTAAGTTTGAGGCTGGCCTCAAACTTATGTGATCTTCTTGCCTCAGCCTTCTTGCTTATAACCTGGGGTTATAAGCATGGGCCACCATGCTCAGCTCAAGTTTTCTTTAATAAGAAGTACTACATGTCGTAGCTTCCGGGCATGGCTCAAGAGGTAGAATACTTGCCTAGCAAGCACAATCCCTGAGTTCAAACCCCAGTACTGGAAGAAAGAAAAACAAAAAACTAACCCCAGTACTGGGGGGTGGGAGCGGGGTGGGGGGAAGAACAAGATTTGGCTGGGTGAGTAATCCCAGGTACTTGGGAGGAAGAGATCTGGAGAATTAAGGTCAAGGCCAGCCTGGCGAAAAAGTTAGTGAGACTCTCTATCTCAACAAACAAGGCAGTTATGATGCCAGTTACTGGGGCGGGCGGGGGGGGGGCACACAGGGAGGAGGACAGGGGTCCAGGCCTACCCAGACAAAAAATGTGAGACTCTATCAAAAAAAAAAAAAACTACAGCAAAAAAGGCCTGGGGTCGTGGTTCAAGTGGTAGAGCGCCTGCCTAGCAAGCAAAGGCCCTCAGTTCAAATCCCAGTATTGAAAGAATATATATACCTGTTTTTTTAGTGAATGTTTTGAACTTGAGGATAAAAACCTGACCTCTTTTAATTCTATCACTCAAAGACTATCTTCATAGAACATTTTCCCATGCATATTTTTTTTTGAGGTTGCATCTTGTTATGTAGCCTAGGCTACATAACGAAATCCTCCTGCCTCAGGCTCCTGAATGATGTTTATTGTTTTTAAACTGTACTGTATTTGGAATAATAACTTGTAGCCCATATTGTTAACAAATCTCAACATAAGTGAGTTTCACACTTTTACTCTAGGAACCCTTTGTTCAAAAGACTTTTCTGGGAGCCCAATTTGTAGTCATTCAGTAATCAATAATTGCTTATTGAGCCCCTGGCAGCTGTCAGGCATCCTTCCCCAACTGTCTATCCTTTTTAAAGGCTGCAACTGTTGCAGGTACATAGGAACCAGCCTTGTATGGAAGAACAATGGCTCAGAGCATATATCCATATGTACTTTTATCATCTCTTTAGGAGAAATCCCTTGATGTGGTATATTAGGGTCAGAGGCCAGCCTTGGGCTCAGGCCTTTACAAGATGCTAGGAAGCTGGTCACTGGTGGCTTATGCCTGTAATCCTAGCTACTTGGGAGACTGAGATCAGGAGGATTGCAGTTCCAGACCAGCCTGGGCAAACAGTTCATGAGACCCCCATCTCTAAAATAACCAGAGCAAAAGACGGACCGGAGGTGTGGCTTCAAGGTGCTTTTCAAGTGTGAAGACCTGAGTTCAAATCCCAGTACTAACAACAACAACAACAAAAGATTCTGGGAGACTGACTGAAAGACGTAAATGACTGGGTCTCTCCCTGTCTTTCAGTCAGCTTAAGGAGATGAGATTCAGGAAGAGTGAAAGGCAGGTTTTAATACACAATCCTGTACCTTCCAGCAGTCCCTCACTAGGAAATCATTCTATAGAGCACACAAACATGTACAGGTATATTTCCTGCATCATTAGAAAAGCACATGATCTAAGGGTTCATCACTGGGGCTTGAGCAAACATAGACTATTATGGTACTAATATGGATCATCTCCAAGTCAAATGAGGAAAGTGAATGATCTGGAACAATGTTTCATATGCTGTTTGTATACTTTTTAAAAATTTTTTATTTTATTCATATGTGCATAGAATGTTTGGGTCATTTCTCCCCCCGTTCGTATACTTTTTAAAATATAAGTGTACCCATACTTGTAAACATAATGACCCGCACTGTGGAGAATGGTAGCCGGGTAGCCGCATGTGGCTGTGGAATCTTTGAAATGTGACAAGTGCAAATTGAGATCTGCTGTTACCATAAAACACACATTGGATTGTATCAGGAGCATGTCATATATCTCACAATAGTTTTTATATTGATAGCATGTTGAATAATACTTTGAATATGTTCTGTTAAATAAAATATTAAAAGTAGTCTCATTTGTTCTTTTTTTGCCTTACTTAGGTTTTGCAGTACTGGGGATTTAACAAAGGGCCTTGCATATGAGAGGCAAGCACTCTATCGCTTAGCTACACCTCCAGCCACTTTTTACTTTTTTTAATGTGGCTACTAAGAAATTTTAAATTCTGTTTGTAGCTCACATTGTACCCGCCATTATGTTTCCATTGGCTAGTTGTAGACTATCTCTAGGAGAAGATGCAACAAATTTATAATATTGACTGCTGCTGGGAAAGGGTCCTGAGGGTTTGGGGGGATACTGACTTTTCACTGCCTTTGGTACTATTTAAATTGTTCTTTGTCTGAATTTTGGTGCCATGTAGCAATTTTTGTTTTGTTTTGTTCTTTGAGACAGGGCCTCACTATGAAGCCTAGGCTGGCCTGGAACTCCATATGTAGTCCAAGATGGCCTCAAGCTCAGGATCTCTTCCTACCTTAGTCTCCCAAATGCTGGAATTACAGGCATGAATCACCACACCTGGCCCCATGTAACAATTTTTAAAAGCTACAGCCTGGCATGGAGGATTGTGACCCTCTCAAAAAAAAAAGAAAAACCCAAAAAACTATTTAATATATTGCAATCCATGACAGAAAAGGATCCAGGAAGGGAGGAAAGTTCCACAATGGTGATGGCATATGGGAACAGGCTTGGAGAGACTTTAGAAACAAGGTCATGTTTTCTGCTTCTCTGCCTAAGCCCTGCTGTCACACCAGACACCCTGGAAGAAGTCTAGAGCTTGAGGTGCTCAGACTCAGGGTGTCTGCTTTCATAAGAAGATGGGGTCTTGTGCAGCCCACATGTATGACCAGAGCCTGGCTAGATGGGAGGAATTGGGCCTCTTACTATCCTAATCACAAATATATCCCTTCCTTTTCTTTTTTTTTCCCCTGAGACAAAGAGTCTCACTATGTAGTTCATAGAACTTGCCATATACCTGAGGCTGGTAGGGAACCCACAGTCCTCCTGCCTCATCCTCTCAAATGTCAGATTACAGGTGTGTATCACCATGCTTGTCTGCAAATCTTTCTCATAACTTTTTTAAATTTAATTGAGCACTTACTCTATGATCTACTTGGCAAAAGGAGATTCAGGAAGACACAGAGTTGGTGTGTTGGGATGCTTAGAAGGACAGACTCCTCTGTGGTCCTGCTTTTCCACCGCACGGCAGAGACCACTTCTGGCTATGAGATATCAGGAGATTTTCAAAATCAACACAGCAGGTTTCCCTCTCATACCCCCTATGTGTGTTGGGTGGGAGTGGCAGGCGGGGAAGAACCTGCTGTGTTGGTTTTGAAATTGCCACCCTAAGGGCAGTTTTATTCCAGGTCTTTGGGGTGGGAGGCCAAATAGCAGCACACTCCTCCCTCCTACTCCTGACACTGAGGGTAGTCTCTGTGGGTAGGGGCTGGAGATTTGGAACTTGACCCTTGACCCAAACAGGAAATGGATCCATGTCCATCTGACCGTGGAGTGCCTGGCCCTGAACAGGAGCTGGGCAAAATTCCCACCTTGGTCACTCCTCTCTGATGGGGCTAGGGTCTTCCCTTCCTTCGCTTATCTGTCGAACCACCTGGTGCCCTAACCTACTCCCCCCGCAAAAATAAATAAATAAATAATAATATGGGTCCTCTTGCTCCACCTAGGACGGATGGTTGGGACTGCATGGATAAATACACAAGTTTCCCACTCAACTTCTGCTTCCTCAGCTGTGCCTCCCTCCCCCAACCCAGATAGTGACAGCCTCTTCCCTGGGGAAAGTAAAGCTCCCAACTGCCCACCAGCTCCTTATTGGCTCCGTCCAGGAAAACAGGCTTGGCTGAAAGGTGATTAGATAATTAGAAGATGCTAATGACAAATTCAGCCTCCCTCATCATCAAAGAAACCCCAATTAAACAATATGGTGCCATTGACACCAAGTTAGCCAAACCATTAGTGGGTGTGAGGTAATTCTGGTTTCTCTGGTGGGGCTGCGGGAGAAAATTGGGCCCCGAAGGGGTCGCGTCTAACCTTCGGGACCCGGAAGCTCCTGTCAGTTCCGCTCGGGTCCCCGCCGCCCGCCCACCTCCAGCTCTAGGGCCTCCCTCCGCCTACGAATTATGGTTCGACGCTGCTGTGCGATGCCGGGAGGCTGCGGGGTCGGAGGCTCCGGGGGAGGAGTTTATACTGGCTCCATCACTTGCTCAAACGCGCGACCTTTAATGGGTTATTGAACTTCTCCATGCCTCAACGCCCCGGTCTGTAAAATGGGAAAGGGAAAGCAGATCTTACAGAACTGTATTTGGCAAACTTCCTGAAGTCAGGTGGAGCATCTCACGGTCCCTACTGGTTGGTAATCGTGCGCGAAGTTAAACAGCGAGAGGTCGTTCTGAGACCACCCTAGGGGCTGCTGCAGGGGCTGCTGCTTCCACTGGGTGGGGGGGAAGGGTAACTCCAAATGCACCCCAAGAAATGGGATTCTGGAGACCAGGATCCTTGTGCGGGAAGGCTGGGGTGGGGTGGAAGAGATGTGCAGGGGTATGGGATAAACCCCAATTCCTCTGCTCCACCCAAAGTGGGTGGGCCGGGCTTGTCCAGCCTGCTGGCAGCTCACCCCGCGGCCCCGCCCTCGATCCCGCCCTCCTCTAACCCGCGCCCCCATTGGTGGCGTCTGGCGGCGCGGCCGCTGTTATTTTTCGAATATATAAGGAGGTGGAGGTGGCAGCTGTGACTAGAGGCTTCCCGAACTGCTGCCTAGCCCCGCGTCCCTTCCCCCCCTCCCACCCTCCCCGCATCCCTCTCCACCCTCGCCTCCCTCGCTCCCGTTGCTTTTCCTCCCTCCCCCCCTTTGCCCCTACCCCGGGCCGGCTCCTTCCCTGGTGCCGGCCAGCTGTGCCCGGCGTGTGTTGGCCTCAGTGCATCCGGCCTTGTAGCCTTCTGTCCGCCCCTCGGCTATGGAGGTGCCCCAGCCGGAGCCTGCACCGGGCTCGGCTCTCAGTCAGCCGGGCATCCGCGGTGGCGCTCAGCGTCCAGGTCACCTCCCGGGCCTCCGCCTGGGGTCTCATGGCCTCCTGGGGTCCCCGGAGCGCGCGGCGTCTTCCTCTCCGGTCACTACCCTCACCCAGACCATGCACAACCTCTCCGGGCTCGGCAGGTAAGGACGCCCCAAGGATACTGGGTATGGGATGGGAGGCCCTGACTAGGGTGCTTAGCAGCAACGACGCCTTTACCCCAGCTTCAGAGACCCAGGGCAAGAGCGCTGAGACATAGACTATATAGACTTACCCCTCCAGCTGACCTGCTTGGGACCGTCTTGCCCCTCCCCCTCCCTCATTGTGCCTCTACCACGCTGTCTCCCTAGTCTGTGCCCCAAGCGCCACCATTTTGCCCCAGGCAAGGGATCCCAAGCCTGGAGGGGGAATTCAGGGGTGAACAGCAGTGGTTTGTATAGGTTCTTCCTTGCCCCTGTTCCCTGCATGCTCCCTTCTGCCCCTAGGGTGAAAGTGATTAAAGGCTGATCCTGATCTCTAAGCAAAGCCTGTGGGGTCCCAGCTGCAGTAGAGACCCAGGTCGGAGCCCTTGCTCTGGGGAAGACTCAGGGAAGTCTGAAGAGCAGGGAAACTCTCTGTACTGCCCCCAGCCCAGCCTAGCCTCTACAACCTGGTTGCTGGCTCATCCCTCCTTGCACCTGGGAGGGTTTTTCTAAACTAATCAACCCAGAAGACACTCTAGAGCCTCAGTGAAATGAGCCACTTTGACTTGAGAAGAGGGTAGACCTGTGATATGGCCGCCTTTGGTGTGTCCCTGGGCTGGCAGTGCAGAGGCTGGGTGGGCTCTTCAGAGGTGGGGGAGTGGGTAGGAACATGGACCAGCTCACCCTTGAGCCCTACTCTTACCTTTCTCCTTTCTTGAATCCCTTCCCAGCGACACCCCAAAGAGTGTGGTAGGGAGCCTGTCCTTCCACAGGCGGCTGACACGCCTGTCCAGGCGAGCATCTGAATCGTCCCTGTCATCTGAGTCCTCCGAATCTTCTGATGCAGGTAAAGGTGGGATTCCTGGGGAGGTTCCCCCAGTGCCAGAAGAGTTCAGGGAGCTTCCTGATTTCTTGCCCATCAGGTTAACATCCTTCCTACAACCTGGTGGGCCCAGGAGCCTCTCTTGCCCTGCCCACAAAGCTGGAAGACACACCACACCCAACCCAAACTGGGGAGCCTGGGAGGGTGGGGCCCTCTCGTAGGAGGTGAGAGCTTACCTAGTCAAAACCGGGCGCCAAAATCCCTAAACCACAGCTCCACCCAGAAGGCACTTAGGGCTGAAAGTTGGTCTTTTTTAGAACATTCTCTTATTCTATAGCTGTTTTCCTTAGAAAGCCATTGTCTCTCCCAAATTATTTTAAACCAGCTTAAGAAAAATGCTTAGAAAGCGTTGTGGTTCTAAAAACTGAGTTTCCGTAGTGAGCAGGGAGTGGAGCACTTTGCCCTTTGAGGGACAATGTGTCATGTTCAGGATCCGTGGTAGGTTTTACTTCATTTTTTAATGTTTCCAGATCTCAAATTAAAACAGTTTGCTTTTTCCCTTCTTGGGATGTGGTGGAGGAAAGTATATAGACAAACAATACTGCTACTTTCAAACCAAGGTGCTCCGTCCCCCCAGGTCTCTGCATGGATTCCCCAAGCCCTGTGGACCCCCAGATGGCAGAGCAGACGTGAGTAGAGAAAAGGGACTCCCCACCCACTGCCTTTGGGACTCCTAGTTCTAGCATAAACTCACAGGAGCCTCAGAAAGTAGATAAATCCCTCAGGATCCCCATGTGTGGGTGGGTAATTGGCCTTCCCAGGCCTTGATGGGGGGTCTGCTCTCATGGGAACCAGTTGGGCTTAGGACCAAGGATGGTGGGGAGCAGAGGATACTTGACTTCAGCTAGCTCTTGTCTTTCAAAAATATAAGCTTGTCCCATTTTTCTTTTTTCTTATATACATTTGTGTGTGTGAACTATGCAATTTAAAAATATGGTCCTGCTAAGCATGGTGGGGCACACCTGTAATCCCAGCATATAGCAAGCTAAGGCTGAAGGATCACGAGTTTAAGGCTAGCCTGGGTTATATGGTGAGATCCTATTTCAAAACCCCAAAAACATTAAAACAAAACAAAAAAATTCAAAACTTTAACTCATTCTAGGCCAAATAAAACACAGTTGCCCGCACACTGGCTTGGCCCATCAGCAACCTCTGGCTTTTAATGACACTTGACTCTTGTCAACCCCTGGGCCAGGCTCCCTGCCAGAGGGAGTGGAGAGAAAATTGGTGGCCTTTGCTCTGGGTAGAGCAGGCACCTTCCAGAACACACCTGTTCTCATACAGCTGTTAAGGTCCAAGCAGGCAGAGCAGCTGCGAACCATTAGTAGGGACAGCTGGGCATCCCCAGCCTGGGCTAGGGGACTGTGGCTTTGGGTTTAGGGCAGTGACTGTTTCCTCCTGTTGCCTTTGATCAGAATGGGTTGGGCTCAGGGTTTGTTCACAAACAGGAAACAGAATTGGGTGGGGGTGGGAGGATTGTGGGTTGGTTTTTAGTGGCAACACAGCTCTCCTTGCTTACCTCCAAGGCCCAGCTGCAGATTAGAAACCAAACCAATTAAACTGGTCATGTCTGATGCCAGGTTGACTGGGCACAGCCCCCTAGCGGGGAGGGGCACCCCTGACACTAGCACTGAGTAACTCCCCTATCTTTGCACCTGCTTTGCGGGTTATAGAGTTTCTCAAAAAGAAGCTGGTATGTGTGTGCACAAAAGCTCTGCGTGGCAGGTGGTCTGCAGTAAAGTAGCTGGGGGGGAGGAGGGAGCTACATACAGACGCTTATGCCCTAGCCTCAAAAGGAACATCTGTTGGAATTCCTTTCCTGTTGGCCTCTTCTAAGGCAGGAGGAGGGGATGGGACAGAAGCTGGGTCCGGGAAAATTCCATAGGAGGGAGGAGAGGATGTGATCCTGTACATTAGTCCTTAGGGGGTCTGCTGTGGCACACTGGGCTGCAGGCCCCTGTCCTGGAGGGAGCCAGGCCAGCTTTGCTGGAATCCAGTCCTGGAGACACCCACATTGCTGGATGCCCATGGCCTGTCATCATGGGATGGATGGATGCCTTTCCTGGCGGCCATATGGCCCCGATAAGGTGATTTGCATACAGGTGGAAGGCCTGTGCTGGTGCAGGCTGGCGAGACTGTTGCCTTGGTGACGCCTCAGTGACCTTGCGACCTGCCCCAGCTGTCTCTCACTGCCATTCTCTGGGCCCTCTTCCATTCAGAGCAGCCTTTAAAATCCCAAGCCGCCTCTCATCTCCCTCCTCCCCAATACCTGGGCCTCACTGATAATGGACTTCTTTCTGCCCTTCCCATTCCCCTGCTCCTTGTTCTTGTCCTCATCCCTGGTCCCTGGCCCCTGTGGGCTGGGACCTGGTCCTGGGGGTAGATGATAGGCTACAGTGAAGATGCATTCTCTCTTCTCTTTCTAGGTTTGAACAGGCCATCCAGGCAGCCAGCCGAGTCATTCGAAAGTAAGTACACCCAGCCCTCTGTACCTACTTCAGGCTTTCCCTCAGAGTATAGAAGGCTCTGGTACAGGGACATCCTGCCTGCCCTCAGTCCCTGCCCCCAACTTCCCCAGCCCTGACTTACCATGTCCCTTCTGCAGCGAACAGTTTGCCATAAGACGCTTCCAGTCCTTGCCGGTGAGTGTCCTAAGGCCTGACAGGGCGCTTAGGCATGCATGCTGGGCAGGGGCAGAGGCAGAAGGCAACATGGGGTCACCTCCTAGCCGGTGAGCTTAAGGCAGCCTGGTGTCCCGAGGCTGGCTGGGCAGGCTGGAAGAGTTGGAGTGGGAGTGGGGTGGGAGCAGGTAGGGCCTGGGTGGTGGCAGAGGAATGCAGCCATCAGTACCTGCTGCTCTACCTCAATCTCTACCTCAGGTGAGGCTGCTGGGCCATAGCCCTGTGCTGCGGAACATCACCAACTCCCAAGCCCAAGAGAGCTGGAGGAAGAATGAGGCAGGCAGTGGAGTTGCCAACAGCCCTGGGGAAAACAAAGAGAATGTACGCTTCCAGATTCCTGGATGGGGAAGCTACAGGGAGAGCAGCAGGTGTGCTGGAGTAATCCAGTAGTATTCGATCACCTCTTCTTGCATCTTGCCCATAGGATGGATTTGTCTTCAAGATGCCTTGGAAGCCCACACTTGCCAGCTCTACCCAAGCTCTGGCGGCCTGGGCAAGCCGCAGAGAGTCCTTTACCCAGAGGCCAAGTTCAGCCCCTGACCTGATGGTACATAAAACAGCTGATCCCTTGTAGGGCCCTCAAGAGGAGGCCTGGGGGAAGAAAAGGGTGGTTTGGGGACCCTAGGCACTGGGGACCTGTCCTCACAAGGGATAGCAGTCCCCACCCATGAGAACACCATGCCTGTTTGTTGTTCGGGTGGACAGTGTCTCACGCCAGAGCGGAAGGTGGAAATACAGGAGCTGTGTCCTGTGGCCCAATCCTGCTTCTCCATGACCCCTGCAGAGGGGGCTGCTGAGGAGGACGATGGATTCGTGGATATCCTGGACAGTGATTTAAAGGTAAACAGCCTTTAAATCTGCCAAGCATCTACATCCTTCTCTCTGGGAGCAAGGCTATGACCTTATTCCAACGTCAGAAGAATTTGAGGTAACTGAGTCACAGCCTGATGTCTGGCCAATCAAAAAGGAGCAAGTGGCTGTAGCTGCAGTGGAGTGGAGGCTGAGTAGGATGTGTGGGGGTTGCGGGGAGGGGCTTCCCACAGCTCAGTGCAAGCCCCAGAGCAAGTGGGTCCCTGCAGTTTTGGGGTCTTGGAGGGGTGTTCCTGTAGGTGGAGGAGCCAGCAGAGTTGGTAGGGCTGGAGCCTCGTATTGCTGGGAGAGTAGGGAAGATCGTGTTGGAAAATTCAGGAGTTTGCCCTATGCCTGTGGTTGTGACCCTGACCTTGCTGATTTCACCTGAGGATGATGATGTGGTCCCCCCAAGCATGGAGAGCCTCATTAGTGCCCCACTGGTCAAGAAGGTGAATAAAGAAGAGGAACAGGTGGGCCTCTGGGGTGCCCCCACCTGAGAACTTGGAGGGGTGGCCTTCTTCTCTCCAGGTGGGATTTGGGGTTGGGGGTCTGGACATTCTGACCCCGGACCTGCTGTTCCCACCAGGACCTCATCATGTTCAGCAAGTGCCAGCGGCTCTTCCGATCTCCATCCATGCCCTGCAGCGTGATCCGGCCCATCCTCAAGAGATTGGAGCGGCCCCAGGACAGGGATACACCTGTCCAGAGCAAGCGGAGGAGGAGCTTGACCCCCCTGGAGGAGCAGCAGCAGCCTGAGGAACCTGTGAGTGTCTTCCTGGGACTGTGCTGTCATTGCCCACCTGGGGATGTGTCTGGGTACTGCCTTTTTGGCTGGGTTTATGGCAGAGGGCAGTGTGTAGGTAGTTGTAGGTGGCAGAGAAAGAAGGTTCCAGTCAGACAGGGCACTGAGAGGCAGCTACAGTGTCACTCCTGACCCTGGCCTTTATCTGCTTCACCTCCCAGAAAGCCCGTGTGCTTCGCTCAAAGTCCCTGTGTCATGACGAGATTGAGAGCATCTTAGACAGTGATCACCATGGATTGATTGGAGATTACTCCAAGGTACTAGTGTGGGGCCCTCAGGAAGCTTGACCTGTTATCCGTTGTGGACCTCTAGATCAAGAGCTACTTTAGCTCTGTCTTTCTTCCTAGAGGTCCCCTTTTCTTTTCCTTTATATCTTTTCATCCTTCGTTCCCTCGCAGATCCTCCCTCTGGCTCTCCTTGGTTTCCTGACTCTACCTCAAATCTTTCCAGGCATCTGATGTAACTCAGTCTTGGAAAACATTTCCAAACTAATATCTAGCATGGATCAGCCTTCTGCCTCATGCCCTGGGCTTGCAGAGCCTTGGGGGCAGGAAGCAGAAAGTTCTTGTCTTCTATTCCTTTCCTCACCTTCTTCTTGGAAGGTTGTTCCCTGGGTATCAGACCCAGGAGGGCCTGTTGGTTGCTATGGGAACCACAGCTGAATTTGAAGGCCAAAGCAGGTGTGGCCTCTGGGCTTGGGAACAAAGCTCTGTCCTTTCCAGGCTTCTTGTCTCTCCACTTTCACTTTCTACCCTGACTCTGTCACTGTTTCTCACACATCCCTTTAGGCCTTCCTTCTCCAGACTGTGGATGGCAAACATCAAGATCTCAAGTACATCTCACCAGAAACTGTAAGCAGGGTTGAAACACTTCCCAGTGCATTTGGGATCACTCTTTGGCAGTTGACCTCCCCTGGGGATAGGCTGTATGTATAGACCAGTGGAAGGGCGAGTGCCAGCCCCCAGCCGCCAGCCTCACCTGTTGGCACCAACCCCCATGGCCTCTGCAGATGGTGGCCCTGCTGACAGGCAAGTTCAGCAACATTGTGGAGAAGTTTGTGATTGTGGATTGCAGATACCCCTATGAGTATGAAGGCGGGCACATCAAGGTGAGACGGGTGAAGGGGGGCCATTACCCCACTTGGTTCAGTTCCCTTGCCCAGAACTAGAGGCAGATTTACCCTCTCACAGGGAGGGAACTGCCTAGGAAAAGGTGGAGTCACCTCCGCAAAATGCCAAGGGGAAGGGTCTGCCTTTGGGGCAGAGACTTGGCTTGACCTTCAGCTCCTCTGACAGACAGCTGTGAACTTGCCCTTGGAACGGGATGCCGAAAACTTCCTGCTGCAGAGCCCCATCACACCCTGTAACCTGGACAAGAGAATCATCCTCATTTTCCACTGTGAATTCTCATCTGAGCGTGGGCCTCGAATGTGAGTCCCAGCTCCACCCAACCAGCCCATTCGTACCTGCCCTTTGCCTTCCCTACCCAGGCTATGGCTGTTATAGCCTGGGCCTCTTGCCTCATCTGATGCCTAGAGCTAACCTTACTTCCTTACTATGGAAGGCACCCTCACTGTCATCCCATGAGGCCCTGTGTCCACCGTCTACCTCAAAATCTGGTGCTAAGTATCCAGCAATGTCCTCAGAAATCCTGAGTGCCTGGGGAGGTGGAGATAGGAGAACTTCGATTTGAGGCCAGTCCAGGCAAAAAGTTAGGGAGACTCTATCTCAAAAAACAAGTTGGGCATGTTGCTTCATGCCTGTGGTCCCAGATACTTGGGAGGCAGAGGTAAAGGATTGCAGTTCCAGGATGACCTCAAATCCTAGCTGAAACAAATGAAAGCAGAAAGGCTTGGAGGCATGGCTGAAGTGGTAGTGTGTTTGCCTAGCAAGCATGAGGCAAACCTCAGTACTGACAAAGGAAAAAAAAAAAAAAATCCAAGGTCCTTGTCAGTATTCTGTCCCTATCCTGAGTGATGCTCAGCTTCTGGTATTTGATGCCATTACGTCTCTCTTGGAATTCTGTTCCCTTGGTGTCCACAACCTGGGTCCTTGGCCTCTTTCACCTAAGTCTCTCCTGTCTGTGTTCATGCTTTGCCCCGTGGTCTCTCCTTTCCCTACCTCCTATCCCAGGGTTGCCACCAGCTCCATCTGACAGCTGGTGGTGGCGCTGTATTCAGGCTTTACAGTGAGCTGAAATCTGCCCCCAGATCCTCTGTACAGTGGCCTCATCCTTACTACCTTCCTCTCCTCTGAGATGCCAATCTGTTCAGGAGCCCTCCTGGATGTATCTCTTGTATTATGTGTGCTTGTCACCTCTCTTGCGTCCTCTTTCCTGATCCAGGCCACGGATCTCTCTAACAAAAGGTGCACAGCTGCCTTTCAGAAACACAGAGGCCACCCCCTTGATTTACCTCCTTCCTGACATTGCCCTAATCTCTCTTACCCAATAGCCAGACTGATCTGTGACTGACATTCCCATGTTCATAAGTTTTCTGTGGCTCCCAAAAGCCCTCAAACAAGTGGATACGGGCAACAGGTCCCCTGTGTGCATCTCACCACATGGCCAGCTCTGACACCATCCCCAACTCCCACCATGCTGCTCCAGGTGCCGATTCATCAGGGAACGAGACCGAGCGGCTAACGACTACCCCAGCCTGTACTACCCTGAGATGTATATCCTCAAAGGCGGCTACAAGGAGTTCTTCCCACAGCACCCGGTAACATGGGCAGGGTGGTGCGACCCAGCCGTTGTGTCACACTTGGACTAAAGGACAGGGCTCAGCCAAGCTGTAACCCTTAGAGAAGGGAGGGCTGCTGGGTGCAGGCGGCTACTTGGGAGGCAGAGATCAAGAAGACTGCAGTTTGAGGCCAAGCCAGGCAAATAGTTCTGGAAACCCTATCTCCAAAAGAGTTAGAGCAAAATGGATTGGAGGTGTGGCTCAAGCCATAGAATGCACCTGCTTTGCAAGTGCAAAGCTCTGAGTTCAAACCTCAGTCCCACCAAAAAAGAAAAAGGGGGGCTGGTTCTCCCCCAACTGTCCCCCTATTGATAGACTCCTCCCATCCTGCCCTAGAACTTCTGCGAGCCCCAGGACTACCGGCCTATGAACCATGAGGCCTTCAGAGCTGAGCTGAGGACCTTCCGCCTCAAGACACGCAGCTGGGCTGGGGAACGGAGCCGGCGGGAGCTCTGTAGCCGGCTGCAGGACCAATGAGGGGCCAGTGTCAGTTCTGCCACCCTCCTTGCCTCGCAGGGCCTGGAGGCTGGTGGTCCCATGGGTCTGCAGGACTGAGGGCCTACTGGAGGCCCTAGGTGCTATCTAGGGGAGAGATGGCATGGGTGTGGTGTCCATCTGCCCCTGTCTCTGATTCCCTTTGTCTCACTCCATTCACTTTCCATATCCTAGTGTCAGCCTGGTAGATTAGTACCAGCTCAGAGGACGTATTTTGTATTTAGCAGGAACCTTTATGCTTTTCTTCTTCCTTGTCTTATATGTCCAGAAAAGCCCCTTTGTGTATATGTGAGCTGAGGGTAGGAGAGCCACAGCCCCCAAGGATGGGTAGAGCAAGCCCAACTGTGGCCCTGAGCACTTATCAGTAGGGCTGCTCCTGCCCTCTGCAAGAATCATGGTGTCCCTGCCACATTGCCCCTTTCTCTTTTCCTCTCCTGTCCCTCAGCACAAAGCACCTCCAGTGTAAATGTAAGCTCTTACTCTTTCCTGTTGTAGTGTTATTTTCAGGCTCTATTTTTGTTCGTCTCACTTTTATGTCTTGCTGGCTATGTAGACTCCCCTTGCCCAGCTGGGGGTAGAGAGTCAAACATAATTACCCACCTGGCCCTGGCTTCTGTTCCCCGAGAAAGGGGTGTTATCCTTGAGGGCCTGGGAGCCCCATCCCCATTGCTGTAAACCCTGGAGCCTGACTGGTCAGAATTTGCTGCTGTCCTGTTGCAGATGGACGAATGGACAGGTGAATGGATAGATGGATGGCCATGGGTACACAGCGCCTTGCACACATGTATGTACACACAGAGTAGAAGCATTTTGGTGAGCATGGCAGGCTGCAGCAGGAATGTATGTATGTGTGTCTGTGTGGACAAAAGTCTTTACACTTAGCATTTGAAGATGTTCAAGACCCGATGTCACGGAAGCAGCTAAATCAAGGACTGAGCCACCTCTGGGGTCTGAATCTCAAAGTGCGGGAAGGGCTGTGCTGGAAGGCCTTGCTGAGTCATCTGGTAGGGTCTTGGTTCAATAAAACACTGAGCAAATTGAATAACCAGCTTCCTATCATGTGAGACCCTTGAGAAGACCACAGCAGACCAATGATAGGGTTAGGCAGGGAGCTGGACAGCAGAGACTGGAAGGCTTCCTAAAGAGATGACCTCCTGTTGTCTTTCCTTCCTCTCCTGAAGTCTAAGTCTCTTACATGACAATCCAGCAGGACTTGGATTCAGCCTCTTTTCCTTCACCTGACTACCCAAGTACTAAGCTCACCCTTCCTAAACACTTCATCAAGTGGTAAGAATTATTAGTGGCTCCCATTGTCTTCAGGATGAACTGAAAAGGATTCCTGGCTCTTTATTTAGGATTTGGGGCTTCCCCAGCCTCATCCCCTCAAGAGAGTTAGGAATGGGTCAATCTGGAGGGTCCAGGCCCAAACCCAAGTCTCTGAAGAAATCTTGTTTGGCTATCTCTGCAGATGACCAAATGTGAGCTGTGTAATTGTGGGGACTCAAGTCTGCACAGCAAGATGGCGCCTTTGCTTTATGGAGAGTGCACACGGGCTAGGCGTGCAGCTCAATAGTTGAGTACTTGCCTGGTATGCATGAGGCCTTGGGCCTGATGCCCAGCACTAGGGGAAAAACAATCCAGAGTGTACACATCACATGTGATGCCACCATTGTGCAAATTTACATTCTGGTTAGTGTAGTGACTATCCATCCACCCCATTTTATAGATGGAAAAGTGGAGGCTACTTCCTCCCAGAACAAGGGGACTACAGGTTTCCGGGCTGAATCAGGACACCTGCCCTGTTTCTAGTCTGTTCCTTACGCAGGAAGGTTTGGTCTTCACTGTTGGTCCAGCACCTCATGAAAGGCAGAGTGGGTATGGCATGCGATGTGGTTTTGATGGTCCAGAGACTAGGTCTATTGGCGGGGGGGTTGTGGGGGGGGTGGTCCTAGACGCCACCACCCACAATGAGCATACAACTGATATCAAAGATGAGCATTTATCTGGGTAAGGAATCTTGCCCCAGAAAAGGGGAAATAACTACAGACTCTGAGAAAGGGAGGGGTGGGAGGGGGAGAGAGTGAGCCCTGGCAGCCCAAGTATTTGCCTGCCTCACCTGAAGAGCTCTGGTGAAGCCTCCCTCCTTCCTGGAGTCAGGAAGACATCTGCATGCAGAGAAGGCACTCATTCACCCTGGTGTCACGCAGCAATAGAAGCAGAGCAGGCAGCCCGCCCAGAAGTCCCACCCTTCACTCCCACCTGGGTCCCTGAGCAGCCAAGGGGGCAGTGGACCATGCTTCCTCTTCTGTGTATGTCCTCTTCCCATACCCTCCATCTCAGCTCGCCTGAGGGAGCCTGGACTGTCTACAACGCCAGGCCTCCTCCAGCCACATGCTGATGTCTCCTGGCCACAGCTGTCCCCATCATAAGCCACCAACAGTCACTCACAGTTGCAGTCATGGGATTCCCATGTGGCACTTATAGCCATTTTACCTCCTCAGCCCTCTGGAGGGCATTCAGCTTATTTTGCTGGAGAAAATGGGAGTGGGAGGGGGCGGGCTGAGGGAACTAGGCCCAGCCAGAAGACAAAGACACCTCAAGAGCAGTCCTGATGCTGGCATCCACCCCAAGGGAGGCGGGTCTGGGTATGAACAAAGGGCCACTGTGGGTGCCAGGACATGCCCTGCCTCTGGAAAGTTCAAGAGATGTCAGAGGTGGCCATAATGACCTGTAGAGAAATCTTTCTAACTTTTTTTTGGATACTCTTAAGGAGAAATGGATCAGGGAAGGAGACAGTTTAAAATCTCGGGCTGCCAGCCAGTTTTGAAGGTTGTTTTGCTGGGGGCAGGGCGGGTGCTGGAATTCCAGGCTGCGGGGAGACTGGGAGCAGTCACGTGCCTCCAGCTTACGTGGTTAAAGAGCTGTGGGGTTAGCCTTAAGCTGGCAAACCCGCTAGTGCAGCCTGGCCAAGGCTGTGGTGGAGATAGGGTCCAAGGAGGATAGAGGAGAACTTCATCCACTTACGGACTGAATTGCTGAATATTTATTATAATAATGTTTAAAAAAAGTCTTTTTTTTTTTTTTATGTACTGGTGTTTGAACTCTGGGCCTCCAGTTTTTCCACTTGAGACATATCCCTAGACATTTTTGCTATACTTTTGTTTTTCAGATAAGAGTTTGGAGCTTTTGCCCATGTGCATTGGGCCTTGATCCTCCTACCTCCCCCTCTCAAGTAGCTGGAATTATAGATGTCAGCCACCACAGCCTGCCAGTGTCTTTTTTTTTTTTTTTTTAATTTTTTTGCAGTGCTGGGGTTTGAATTCAGGGCCTACACCTTGAGCCACTCCACCAACCCTTTTCTGTGAAGGGTTTTTTTTTTTTTTAGATAGGGTCTCACAAGCTATTTATTTGCCCAGGGTGGCTTCGAACCACAATTGAATTACAGGAGTGAGCCACTGGCACCTGGCTCAGTGTCTTCTTTTTAAATGTAGTGAGCATTTCATCAAAGGCACACATCATCAGCATAGACTGTACAGCTCCAGAGGACATCTCTAGCATTTCAAAACCCCGCTCATGTCCCTGCATTACCCCAACTCCAGAGGTAGTCATTATTCTGACCTCTATTATAGTAGTTTGGTTTTGTCTGTTCATGAATATCCTATAAATGAAACAATAATGTCTGTTTTTTTCACTTTGCATGATTTTGATACTCATCATGTCTCATTTAGCAAGAGTTTGTTCTTTTTCATTGCCAGATAACAGTCTATGATATGGAGATATATATTTCTTTTGGGGTTTTTTGGCAGTACTGGAGTTTGAACTCAGGATCTCACACTTGCTAGGCAGGCACTCTACCACAGCCCCCAGCCCTGTTTCATGTTGGGTATTTTTGAATTAGGATCTCTCAAACTATTTGCCCAGGCTGGCTTGGAACCACAATCCTCCTGATCTCTGTCTCCCAAGTAGCTAGGATTATAGGTGTAAGCCACCTGTACCCAATGAGATATATATTTCAATTTAATTCTGTATTCTACTTTTCTTCTTTTTTACTTTACTTATTTGTTTGCAATGCTAGAGATTGCTACAACTGAGCTTTATCCCCAGTCCTCTTCTGTTTTTAATTTTAAGAGATTTTTTTGGAATGAGGTTTGAACTCAGGGCTTTGCGCTTGTGAAGCAGGCACTCGACTGCTTGACCCACCACGCCAGTCCTCCTCGTTTTTTTTTTTTTAATGAAGTTATGCCTGGGTGTGGTTGTATGCATCTATAGTCTCAGCTACTCAGGAGGCTTAGGTCGGGAGGATTGCTTGAGGTCATCCTGGGCAACAGGGTCAAACCCCAATCTGGAACAAAAAGCTGGGAGTTCATGTCAGTAGTAGAACTTGCCTAGTAGGGCAAGACCCTAGGTTTAGTTCCCAGCACCACAGGAAAAAAAAAAAGTTTGACACATGAGCTCCTGCCTGTCTCTTGCCGTGTGATACCCTACGCAGCCTCAGTGCTCTGCCAACACCAGATGTGGCCCTTGACCTTGGACCAGAACCATGAGCCAAAATGAATGGGTTTGGTTTCTTTTCCCCTTCAGCGTTGGGGACTGAACCCAGAGCCTTGTGCATGCTAGGCAAGTGCTCTACCACTGAGCTGTACTCCCAGCCCAAATGTACCATTTCTATTTGCTTATTTGGTTTTGATGGTACTGGGATATTCAACTCAGGGCCTTGGCACTTGGTAGGCAGGCACTCTACCATTTGAGCCACAACCCTACCCCAAATACAATTTTAGAGGGGTGGGCAGTACTAGGGTTTGAACTCAGGGCCTTGCACTTTCTAGGTGCAGCCTAACCCCAAGCCAGCCCCAAGCATTTTTTTAAAAATGAAATTAAAATGTAATTTACACGTGGAAAAACTCCCCGCTTTGAGTATATGGTTCTGTGAGTTTTGACAAGTGCATACAGTTGTGTACCCACCACCACAGTAGAGATAAGGAACACATTCATCCTACCCTGGGTGGATTACTGAGATGATTGCAAATAGTGCTGGGACCATACCTAGGCGTGCAATGTGTTCAGTTTTAGAATTTCCACACAGTTCTCTAAGATCCTTGCATGGACTCATCTTCTCACCAGCAGAGTCTGAGGGTTTTGTTCAACATTCTTGTCAAAATTCTTAAGTTGTAATTTCTCTCTCTTAACCAATAAATGCGATTCCCATGTAGAGCAAAGAGCTCTAGTAACTGCCAAGCACTGAACCCACATATTGTCTATGGTGTTGGCAGGTGTTTAAACGTCCAGACCCAACCTATTTTCTGACTCCTATATTGGCAGCATGAGGCAATATTAGCCTAAGTATTTTTTTTCCCTCAAGTCAGATTCTTAAGGAATCAGTGAGTCTTTGAAGTTAATTGGCCGTGTGTTCACTGACTTGAGTCTTTCTGCTATCAGTCCCAACAGCCCAAGGCTATCTAGAAAATTGAGGATTTCTAAAAGACCTGAATGCACAGCCCACCTACTTTCCACAGGCACTAAAACTGTTGGTGAGGCAGAAAGAAGTTTGAACAGAGGTCTATGGGCACGTGGAGCTGAAACAATCAGGAGAGGGAGGCTGAGTAATGGTGAAGTTGCTGCTTTGCAGATGTGAAAGTCATGCCTTAAGA
This sequence comes from Castor canadensis, assembly GCF_047511655.1. Classification (NCBI taxonomy): domain Eukaryota; kingdom Metazoa; phylum Chordata; class Mammalia; order Rodentia; family Castoridae; genus Castor; species Castor canadensis. The sequence goes on along the minus strand of NC_133390.1, from coordinate 152,584,980 downwards.
GAATGTTCAAAGAGGTGAGATTCTTCACCATCTATTGTTCAAAGAAGATAGATGATATGTCTGTGTGGCAACCAAGGAGCTCAGGGAGGGTGGCCTTGGCTCTACCTAGCCTGCACTGGCACGCACACCCCGGTGTGGGGGGGGTGACAACAGCTGCCAGGCTCTGAGTCAGCCGGCCTGGGGCAGCAGGAAGAGAAGGAGCCTCACGTGGCTGGGCCTATCCTGCCTCATGGGAGCCTCCTGGCACTCAGCCCTACAGGAAGCACCACTGTTTGAAAGGACGAATCACACATGGCCTTATTCTCCTGGGAGCTAGCCAAGACCACTTCCCTGAAGGTAGGGCTGCAGGGGCCGAGGGGGCTCCTAGAGTGGGCCAGGGAGTACCAAGTAAGGAGGACATCAATCCTGGGGTGGAAAGGCAGCTACCAGAGTGGGTTGTGGAGGGTAAAGCAGGGGTGTGGTTGAGAGAAAGGCTAATTATATTCCAGAGATCTGGGGGAAGGGCGGCTGGGCAAGCTTGTGGAGTGACCACAAGGGAATGGGCAGGAGGAACACAAGGGAAGTGGAAAGGTCAGGCTGTAATCTATCAGCATGCACATGACCAGGGACTTCATCTACTGGGCCTCTATCTCTCATCTGTGAAATGGAGACATTAAAACCCCTGTTTGGTGTGCTTTTTTTTTTTTTTCCTTCAGTACTGAGGTTTGAGCTCAGGGCCTTATGCTTGCTAGGCAGGTGCTCTACCACTCGAGCCACTCTGCAAGTCCTAAAGCCCCTACTTGGAACAGTTGTGGATTGAATCAAATGAGTTGGTGGATGAAAAGCACTCAGAACAGGGCCTGCCTACAGTGAGGGCTGCTGTGGCTGCTTAGGGCCAGTGTCAGGACTAAACAGACATCAAGGAAGTAAAAAGGATGGGCCTAAAAATATTTAGTTCAAGGGACCAGACTGGGGCTGGGGTTTCATGGTTGGAGGGTTTTTTTTTTTTTTTCAGTACTGGGGCTTGAATGCAGGGCCTACACCTTGAGCCACTCCACCAACCCTTTTTTGTGATGAGTTTTTTCAAGATGGGAGATAGGGTCTCTTGAATTATTTGCCTGGGATAGCTTGGAACTGTGATCCTCCTGGTCTCTGCCTCCTGAGTAGCTTGGATTACAGGGGTGAGCCACTGGCACCTGGCTGTGGATGGAGGTTTTGGGGAGACAGAGGGTGGGATTGTGGTCCAAATGGCCCAAAGAAGGCTCCCAGCACAGAAGAAAGCTGTCTGTGAGATGCCACACGGAGGTGAAGTGGAGAGAGGGACAAGGGGTTGCCTGACCTTTGTTGCCTTTATTTAGGGCAGGCAATCCACCCAATTTCAGCCCACTCTGATTCTAAAAAAAAAAAAAAGCAAGAGTCCCCTCTGCTGCTGAGTTTCTGCTCTGCTCTTTGAGGAATGGCCAGCCACCCTTATCAGGGAGTCAGTTAAACTCACTGCCTGCAGTTAGCAGATTCTAACAAATTGCCCTGCCCACATCCAGGTGCAGGGAGGCTCCACCAAACTGGTCCCAAGTCTCAGGTTCAGTAAAGATCATAAATTAGGGTTTCCAGCTGTCAAAAACTAATAGGACTATCTGGTAGCAGGAGCTACCAGACATGTGTGAATTGTGGGGATTGGTATTGAGTCTGGAAGAAGACTCAGTCATCTCCAGATCAACCATTTTGCAGGTATCCGATTCTGCACACCAAGGGGAGTCCATACAGATAATCCTAGGCTGCCTGCTATTGCTACTGAGCAGAGGAAGGTGGAGGTGAGGAAGGGGCCAGTGTGGGTGGATGAGGAAAGTCTGCAGGCAAACTCTCAACTTGGAGGACCACTGAAAAAGCAAGAGGGAATGCAGAGTGATGGAGTCTTCTGCTCAAGTTGAAAGAGGGAAGGGAAAAGGTGAGGTGTGTGGTGCATGGCCCCATCTGGGCAGATGCGCTGGGTCGCAAATCAAGCTCCTGTAGTTTCCTGGTAGTGCTTTATTAAGTTTTACTTTTGTTCCTTCTCGTCTTCTCTGTCACACTACACCAAACCCCACAACTGCACTACTGTGTACTCAGTCCTGCCTCAAGCACTGGACTAATATAAAAACCTTGCAGGCGGGGGAGTGTCTCAACTGATAGAACATCTGCCTAGGCCCTGAGTTCAAACCCCAGTGCCACACACACAAAAAGCCTTGCACAATGAACACACAGCACACTACCCAACACACTCAACTGCCTCTGTTTTGTCTTCAGGGCAGGTCTTGTAACCAAGGCCAGCTTGTCCCACCCTACCCACCTCCAGCCTCTGAACTGCCACCTAGGAATGCACTCCGCTGCATGTAACAGAAACCCCACACAGTGAACTTGGCAAGAAGACCCTGCAGCACCTCCAGGGCCCAGGTCCACTCCTACCTCTCTGTATTTAGCCACTTGGGAGCCACAAGATGACTGAGTGAATGGCCACACACTACCCCCCCTTTTTTTTTTTGTGGGATTGGAGTTTGAACTCAGGGCTTCACACGTGCCAGGCAGGTGTTCTACCACTTGAGCCACACCTCTAGACCATTTTGCCCTGGTTATTTTGGAGATGGGGTCTTGCAAATTATTTGCTCAGGCTGGCCTCAAACCTTGATCCTCCCGATCTCAGTCTCCCAAGTAGCTAGGTTTACGGGTGTGAGCCACTGGCACCTGGCTTTTTTTTTTTTTTTTTCCTTTATCTTCAACAAGGTGTCTATGGTCACTGTGCAGCCCAGGCTGGCCTCAAACTTGAGATCCTCCTGCCACAGCTTTCCAAGTGCTGGGATTACAGACCTACATCACCACCACCTGGCTTGTTTTATCTTTCTTTCAGGCCATGTCCATCCTCTGCAGTCTTGTTCAGGTTCTCCCCTTTCCCCTTCCTCTTGCCTCCCCACCAGCTGCTGCAGAAAGTAGAGCTCATGCCCCTATCTGGTCTTGCACTTGGCACTTTGCTGTGTGACATTAGCCACCTCAGGGAGCATCTCTAGGCCCTTATCTGCCAAACAAGAGGCTGTGCTTCAAAGTTATAAATCCCAGCTGCTTGGGCGGGGCCTGAGTCTAAAGGCCTCATGAGGTTGGCAGGCAATTGGAGGGGTTTGAACCCCGCCCTCTAGCGACACTTGCCTCTTCAAACCTTGCCATCCTTCCAGTGTAGGAGAGCGATCCTGTCACATTCTTAGTTCAGCTTAAAACTAGACTTCAAAGTAAATAATAGTTTTAGTGAAATTGTCACAGACCATGGATGGTCATGACTCATATGAAAATGAGGGCTGTATGAGAGGGAAGTAGACTTGCCCCGCCCCCAAATGGCTGGGGTCTTCATGTTTTTAAATGTTTTGTTGAATTAAATACACAGAAACATGTGCATATTCCAAGTGTCCAGCTTGGTGAGTATTTGCAAAGTGAATATGCTCATGTAGTCAAAGCCCAGAATGTGACTGGCCCCAGTGCTCCCTCTGGCCTCTGCAGTCATTACCCCACAAGAAGAACTACCATTCTGTCTATAACCATGTGGAATGGCTTGCCTAGATTTGTGCATTCTGCTATCATATGATAGCATACATTTTTGTCACAGATTTCTTTCATTCAATATTATGTTTGTGAGATTCAGCCATGTGTGCATAGTAGCTATTCTTTTTTTCTGCCATATAGCATTCCACTGTATGAGTACACACAATACAATATCCATTCCATAGCTGATGTGTATTTGGGTAACTTCCAGTTTGGAAAAATTAAGAACAAATCTACTCTGAATATTCTATATGTGACATCATCAGCTTTCATTTCACTCAGGGGTACAAAGCAGTGTGGTTAGTACGAGTAGGTACTGCTGGGCTAGCCTTGGTGGATGTAACCATGGTGCCCAACATGAAGTATGGTGTGGAACCAGAAGAGGCTGGTGGCCACTGAGAAGGGATCTCCCAGGGCATGCCCTCAGTAAAACCATCAGAGAGACCTCCACTCTGCTGCCTGCCCCCAGCCCTGGCTTCCTACCAGGCTGAGGAAGACCTCTGTGGTCTTCCATGGTCTACCTGGGTCCTCCATGGTCTTCTAGGATAGAGGGGTCAGGCCAGCCTTCCACCGTTGTCTCCTCCACACCCCTCACATAAGGTCAGCTCTCCAGCAGTCTAGAACTTGATGTGGACTCATTGAGAAGTGGACAGAGGCTGGGGATACTGTGTTCTAGATTCCAGGTGGCCCTAGCAACCAGAGCTCTGCCTGCTGTCTGCTATATTCAGCTAACAGACACAAGGCCTGGCTAAAGTGATAGGATCTGGGACCAGGACCTGTTCCCAGCAACTGAGCCAACACCATTCCCTAGCCTTGTGGTTGAGGCCCCACAGTCTCTGGGCCCATTCCTGCAACTACAAATATACTTATGTGTTGAACCTGAGGTTAAAATGCTGCCTTGGCCAGCCTCACTCCTCCTGGTCCTATGGCCAAAGAGGTCCAGAATGCACTCCCTATCCTATCCCTGCGTCACCCTGCCCTATCCTGCATTTCTTGTCATGTATTCAGCTTGCTTCAGTCCTGCCTTGCACTTGGCTCTGGAAGTGACAATGGGAGCCACAGCCCAAGTGTTCCCATGGAGACACCATCACTGCAGTTGAATACCAAGAGTCAAGCTAGCAGGGTTTCCCCCAAAGTTTTGGTCTGAGAACATGTGGAAGAGCAAAAGAAGAGGAAGGGGATTCCAAGCTGAGGGAACAGCCAGTGGGGTTGGGGAGGGCTGAGACATAGGACACTGGGACATCCCTGGGGTGACTCAAGCAGTTCACGTGCCAAGATGTCCAGGGGAACATCCAGGGCAAGCAGTGAGGTATTATTGGCCTTGGGGTACTCCAATGCTTTTGGTCCACGCCTCCAGGTTCAGGTCTTTATCCTACGGCAAGGCAGTGAGTGTTTCAAGTTTAAGATAAAAATCTCTTCCCGATGCCTCAGATGGCCTCCCAGCAAGGAGTGTGAACAGGGACTGTGTCATAGATGGGACGTGGAAGGAAAAAACTAAGCGCTTGCCCTAGGTGTCAGTAACTATGCGGTTTCAGTGAGACCCAACGAAGTTGACTGGCCTCCCAGGGACACGCAACTGTAAGGTTGGGACCAGAGTTCAAATCCTACTTCAAAAACCCAGCTCCAGACCCATGGAAGGAAACCAGAACCCAGAATCTGCGCAAAACAGTCTACATATGCCAAAGTCATAATTTTCCAGGGACGAGGCCCAGCAATCTGCACTTTAACAGGCATCAGTGCTCCTATGGCACAGCGTCAGTCTACGAACTCAGACCCCCACTGTCAGGCCCCACGGTCGCTGATGCCCCTCCCCCCCCGCCAGAGTCCAAGAGCCTCACTAGATGAGATTGGCAGGCGACGCAAGGGCCTAAACCCCGCCCTCTAGTGACGCCAGGCCTCCGGTCTCTTCTGGAAAGTCTGCGCACCGGCCGCCGGGCCGCTGCGCCCCCTGGCGGCAGCTAGGGGTTGGCGGCCAGAGGGGAGACAGGTCCAGGGCTTCCAGCAGACACCGGGCGTGACCCACGCGGCCCCAGCCTGGAGCTCTGAGCGCTGAGTCCCATCGTAGGAAGGTACGGTCCGCGCCAAGATCTCAGACCACTCCACGGGACGTGAGGCCCCGCCCACTCCGTCCCGCGGCGCTCTTGAGTGCGTCTGCTACCGACGTGTGCAGACGTCCGCGGGCCGCCATTGCTTTCCTGCCGCGGAGTTGGTCGGCCGGTTAGAAGTCTGCAGGCCCGGAGGAAAGGCTGAGTGAGACCCTTCGACAACAGCAGCCTGGTGCTGCAGGGCAGCTCCCTGGGCGGGATACCAACTTACGCTTGGTCGACTGGAGTAAGGACTACAACCCCCAAAATGCATTGCGCCGCAGGGCTGGGAAGGCAGTGACGTAAGGGGTGTTGGCCCCTATCATTTCTCTGGTGGGGGTTGGGAGCGGAGAGGGCTGATGACGCGCTCGCAGGTCACCGGAGGTCAGCGCCTGGGAACCAGTGTTCGATACTCAAAACACCTTCGTTTAACCTTCCTGATACTGATTGTCTGTTTATCCTTAGCTATGGCTACCTGCTAACTGTGTACCTGCTGCCTTTCAACCCCAGATACCATTATTACTTAGTCTTGATTTTGAAATAATTTGCCATATTCCTTCCTGTGACATTCATCATCAATTAACATCTTTTGTCCATTTGCTTTGTAATTTTCTCTCTGTCTGCACGTTTTCCCCCTGGACTATTTGAGTTATTTGTACCCCTCTGCCCCTGTACTTAGAGGTACATCCTTGTGTATTTTCTAAAAACAAGGACACGTGCCTACATTCAAAATTAGGTAACATTAGTCAAGATTATTTTCTGACCCAGTCCATATTTAAGTGTTTCCAGTTATCCTAGTACCGTTCTGTATGGAAGCTCTTTTTCTTGGTCCAGGATCTGTTCCAGGAGTCCACAATGCTTTCAGCTGTGGATTCTCTTTAGTTTTCTGCAGTCTGGAGTGGCTACTCAGGTTTCCCAGACTCTCATGACCCTGAAGTTTTTGGAGATTCTTGGCCAGCTTTTTGTAGACCTAGATTTAGGGTTGTTTGAGATTTCTTCTGCCCTGGACCCTGTTCTGTGGGGCTGACCAGGCACTGTATTATCCAGAGGCTGGGGTGTGTTTTGATGGTTGAGGGGTTATCAGTATCTCTGGATGCCCTCCGGAGTCCTGCTAGGTCACACCCTCTCTGCTCTCACCCCAATCTCTGCCTCCCTTTAGCACCAGTCTGGAGCCATGGTCCATGCCTTCCTCATCCACACCCTGAGGTCCCCAAATGCAGAGGATCCAGGCCTTTGCCGAGTGCTCTACTCCTGCGTCTTTGGTGCTGAGAAGTCACCAGATGATCCACGGCCACATGGTGCGGAGAGGGACAGGCTTCTCCGCAAGGAACAGATTTTGGCTGTGGCCAGGTAACCACACACCCAGCCCATATTGAGCATATAGCTGATTCCAATAGGTGTTCTGGGGCACACAGAGAAACAGGAGACTGATAAGCAGAGAGACTGGTATATTCCAGTCTTCCACAGTTGTCTATAAGTGTTACTGTGAGAAAGGGTTCAAGAAATAATAATGCCATTATGTTATTATTATAGTTACTATTTATTGGGCATATAAATATGTGTAAGTATGTTCTGGGCGTTTCTTATATATTAACTTATTTAATCCTCACAGTAGTCTTTTGAGGTAGCTATAGTTGTTATCCCCACCTTACAGATGAGTAAACTGAGGTACAGAGTGTTAGGGAACTAAACCTGTCCACTGTTATGAAGCTAGAGAGTAGAGTAACTGAGAGTTTAGTGTAGGCAGGCAGACCCCAGTACAGATTGAACATGATTTGCAATGCAGGACTTCTCAGGGCCTTTAGTATTCCTATAGAATTATGCATCTCTAAGGAATAGAGAGAATGCGGTGTATATTCAGGAGGCTATATATTCAGGGCTATCTGAATGCCGGGGACCCAGAGCACAGTGAAAAACACTGTTCGAAACTAAGTTGAGTAGCCTTGGACCTTCCCATCCCAGATCAGACATAGTGAGAGGTGCCAGAGTCTCCTGACCCCCTCATCACTGGGCAGGGGCATTACTACTCTGAGACTACCCTTTGCCTGCTCTTGACATCCCCTGTTTTTTTTTTTTTTTTTTACCTCTTTCCCATCCCTGTAGCACAGAAAACCAAATAAACACCTTTAAAACAGGCTTGTTCATGGCCCAAACTAGAAGGCATTTCAGGAAGGATCAGAGGGGGCTTTCAAAAGCCTTGACAACCAAATGGGAGTGGAAAGGCCAGGCCACTGGGTTTATTCCTATTGTTTACCTTCCTTTCTGCTGTGGTGGCCTTTGTGAAAAAGGTGGGGCAGACTCTTCTTCCCTGGTGTACTTTTCCAGCCCAAGGAGCTGTGTTTAGAACCTGCCTTCTGTTGGCCACATGGGACCACAAGCTGGAGCCCAGGTTTCTGAATGGAGTCACATTCCCTGGCTTTGTGACCCTGGAGAGGTCATTTAGTCTCTCTGAGCCTCAGTTTCCCCAACTGAGACATGTGGATAATGGGAGCTACCAGCTCTAGGAATGGTCGTGGGGATGTCAGAAGTTTGTGTGTGGGCTGTGTCAGTGGCTTTGCCAGGCCTGTCACCCACCAGTCTTGCCCCTTCTCCCAGGCAGGTGGAGTCAATATGCCAGCTGCAGCAGCAGGCGTCTGGCCGGCTCCCCACAGATCTGCAGCCACAGTCCTTGGATGAGCCTGTGTCCTTGCATGAGGCTCCACATGGGGCCTTCCGGCTGGCTGCAGGGAACCCATTCCGGGAGCCACGGACAGTGGTGTGGCTGGGCGTGCTCTCATTAGGCTTCGCCCTGGTGCTGGATGCCAACGAGAACCTACTGCTGGCCGAGAGCACACTCCAGCTGCTGGCCCGCCTCCTCATTGACCACCTCCGCCTGCTGGTGCCTGGTACCAGCCTCCTGATGCGGGCTGACCGCATTGAGGGCATCATCACTCGCTTCCTGCCCCATGGCCAGCTGCTCTTCCTCAATGACCAGTTCGTCCAGAGTCTGGAGAAGGAGTTTAGTGCTGCCTGGCCACGCTGACCTCTTGCTGGGATGGGGTTTCCAAGAGGATAAGGGGTGGAGGGTAGAGACTGTTCATACAGCAGATGCCTCCTGCCTGGCCTGATCCCCACTCTGAAGTGCTGCCACCCCCAGGATAAACAGTTGGGACAAACTGGCAAAAAGGAGGCTGGGCAGGGGGTGGATGAGGCTGTACCTGTTTGTAGGTCAGTGGACTTGGTGAGCATTCTGAGTCTAGAGGTGCCGTGTGACTGATCAGTCTGTGTCCTTGACCTTGACTTCATCTTCCTCCAGTCCCACCAGCCAGCCACCAGTGCTGTAACAGTGAGGAGAGGCTGCCTGGAACTTAGTCCATCTTCTCCTTCCAAAGCCCAGTCATCACAGCACAAAAGGGGTGTCTGAGACTCCCCTTACGGTGGAGAAGCTGGCTTCACACCCTGGCAGACGCTGGCCTCACATAGCCAAGCATCATCAAGGATTCTGTTGGTGAGAGCTTGCTTGGCACCCAACCCCACCACAGTTCTGAAATACCACCCAGCAGGGGGCATTGAGCTCCTGTGTGCCAAGTCCATACCCACTAGGCAGGCCCCAGATAAAATAATCATGGGCTTCCCTCATCTGCTGGCATTTGAACTCAGAGGTCTGGTCTGTTTTCTTGTTTTGAATTAAAAACACTGGCTGTATGATTTTACCCTCTCTTTCTGTGAGTTTGATGGACAGTCTGCTCCTGTGAGTAAGCGCCTCCCCAGCGTGGCATCTGCACTTTGTGTTCAAGGATCCCCCAAGAGGCTTTTTGGGAGGCCTTCGTCTCTCCTCTGCCACCTCACTTATGTTTCCTTGTGTGCCTCTTTTGGATGGCAGCACTTGCTTCCGCCACCAAAATATATGTCACAAGTGGCAGTGAGGCAGGACAAATCAGGGAAAACAGGACATGGGAATTCTCAGGAATTCAGAGATAAATTATGTATTAATGAATGACTTGATTAAAAGCACACAGGGACTATTTTCTTTGCTTGAAACCTTACACCCCTTCTGTGAGCTGCAATATTTAGTAAAAGGAAAAAGGAATGGGAAAAAGCAGTTCTCTCCCTCTGACCTTGCCCTCTTATCCAAATACTTATATGCTCTGGAAACTGAGCAAGGATTTCTTTAAAAAAGACATTTTGGGAAAAACCACCTGGGAAAAAACGAAGTGTTTACAAAGGAAAATATGTATTTAATAGATGGACATCTGTCCATTTGTATGAAGGGGTTTATGTCACTATTTACTCCAATATAATAAGCAGGCCAACTTTGAAATCTTTGAGCACAGTTGATAAAGTAGTGTGACAGCAAGAATGATTAAATATACCAGGTATCAGAACAAAGAGGACCACTTGTCCTAAGGAGAATTCAAACCAAACCCCAACATATTTTTCACCATAAACACCCTTGATGTTAGGGCACTCATTGCACCTGTTATCACATGTACTGGACCCATGTCTGGGTTGTGTACTGTGTTTCTGTCTTTGCTTTACTGATAAACTTTCTTGGTTTCTGCTTCAGTGTGTCCTAAAATTCTTTTTTGTGACACTGTCACGAACCCAAGGACCAGGCCGACTTTTGGAGATGACCTCCCTAGAGCATCTCTTGTTCCAGTAACAGCAGGTTAGTGTGGATCCCTGAGAAGCAGAGCCTGAGACAAGGGTTACATGCCAGTGGCTGATGTGAGAGGTGATCTCAGGAAGCAGGATGTGGCACAGCCCGTCCAGGTGTGTGGTAGTGCCCATTACGACTGGGGTGTATAGTGCTAGTTGGGACCAGCACAAGTCACCTCTGAATTATCTCACCTGCGGTGTCAGGGGCTGTGGGTGTTTGCCCACTCCCTTCAGGCTGTGGTTGCCTTCCCAGGGTACATAAATTCTGGCTCCTTTTGGCCCTAGAATAGGCCCTCAGGTAGTAGAGCTGAGCTGCTTGCACCATACTGAGGCCAGATCATGTATGGATAGGGCACCAAATACCAATTGTTAGAAGGTTTTTTTTATTTGTGATTCCTCCCATACCCCTCCTTTGTACTGGAGATTGAACTCAGGGCATCAGCTTGCTACGCAGGTACTCTACACTTGTACACTTGAACTACACCTCCAGCCCTCTTAGGAGTAATGTATGGGTTCGAGGTTCTCGGATACTGTGGGCTCTTGTTCTCTAAACTTTAAAGAATTAAAGCATAGAGATAAGGGCAGAACAGGTTCTGCCTGGAAGCAAGGAGGGGGGAAATTGGGTGAGGGCAGGGTGCAGGAGGGAGAAATGACCCAAACAGTGTATCCCCCAGGCCTCAGTGGTCTCCTTGGGCAATAATTATATATTTTACTATAAACACAATGAACAAGTCCTATGTTTTGCATGCTAACACTCAGTGAACCCTTAGTCAAAGCTCTGTATGTTTATGTAGGACTGGGTGTGTGTGGCTCAAGTAGTAGAACACCTGTCTAGCAAGCACAGGGCCCAGAGTTCAAATCCCAGTACTGAATACTGAAAAAAAAAAAAAAACATGTTTATGCAGTAAAGTGGCCTTGATTTTTTTCTTTTCTTTTTTTGCAGTACTGGGGTTTGAACTCAGAGCCTACACCTTAAGCCACTCCACCAGCCCTTTTTGGTGAAGGTTTTTTTTTTGAGATGTGGTCTTAAGAACTATTTCTCCAGGCTGGCTTCAAATCATGAGTCTCCTGATCTCTGCCTCCCAAATAGCTAGGATTATAGGCATGAGACACTGGCGCCAAGCCTTTTCTTTCTTTTTTTATAGACTTTATTTTTTAAGAGCAATTATACATTCACTGTTTCACAGTGAAACAGAGTTCCCATGTGCTCTCTGTCCATTATCAACGTCCTACACCAGAGCAGGTACATTTGTTACAGATGACAAGCCCACATCAGACACAGCATTATCACCCAAAGTTTAGCTTACATTAGGATTCACTCCTGGTGTGTACATTCTATGAGTTTTGACACATGTACAATGACATGTATCCATCATTACAGCATCATCCAGAGTACTTTTGCTGCCCTAGGAATCTGTGCTCCACTTACTCATCCCTTCTTCCTCATTGACTCCTGGCAACCACTGATCTTTTTTACCATCTTCATGGTTTTGCCTTTTTCAAATGTCATAAAGGTGAAGCCATACAGTTAAAGCCTTTTCACATTGGCTTTTTTTCACTTAAGAACATGCACCTAAGTATCTTCCATGTCTTTTCAGGATTTGATGGTTCATTTTTTAAAATGCCTGGATAAATCAGGTGCCTATAATCCTAGCTACTCAGGAGGCAGAGATCAGGAGGACCAAGGTTCAAAGCCAGCCCTAGCAAATAGTACGCAAGACCCTATCTTGAAAAAAATCCACCACAAAAAAATGCTGTCAGAATATCTCAAGTGGAAAAGTGCCTTCCTAGTAAACATGAGGCCCTGAGTTCAAACCTCATTAATGCCCTCCCCAAAAAATTACTGAATAATACCCCATTGTACCGATGAACCAGTTAATTTGTTCATTCACCTATTGAAGGACATCTTGGTTGCTTCCAAGTTTGGGCAATTACAAATAAAGTTGCTGAAAACATCATATCCAGGTTTTCATGGGGCAATATGTTTTCAGTTAAATTGGTGGATACCAGATTCAGCAATTGCTGGGTTCTATGGTAAGAGTATTTTAGTTTTCTGAGAAATTCTAAAGTAGCTGTATAAGGGGTCCATCACTAATGAATGAGAGTTCCTGTTGCTCTACATCCTTGCCAGCATTTAATGCTGTTAGTGTTTTGGATGTGGGCCAGTCTAATAGCTGTCCCATTGTTTTAATTTGTAGTTCCCTAAAGATATACAATGCTGAACATCTTTTACATGCTTATCATCTGTATATCTTCTTTTGGCAAGGTGTCTGTCCAGATCTTTTGCCTAGTTTTTAATTGTTTATTTATTTAATTTTTTGAGACAAGGTCTTGCTGTATAGCCCAGGTGGCCTCAAACTCACTATCCTCCTACCTCAGCCTCCCGAATGCTGGGATTACAGGTGTGTACTACTTTGCTGTGGGCTATCAACACCCAGTTTTGGTTGTTTTTTTTACTGTTGAGTTTTAAGAGTTCTTTGTATCTTTTGGATAACAGTCTTGATCAGATGTATCTCTTGCAGATATTTCTCCCAGTCTGTGGCTGGTCATCTTATTCTCTTGACATTATCTTTCATAGAGCAGAAACTTTTGATCTTACTGAAGTCCAGCTTATCAATTATTTCCTTCATGAACAGTGACTTTGGTATTTTTATCTAAAAAGTCATCTCCAAGCTGGGCACTGGTGTGAGCCATCTGTAATCCTAGCTACTGGGGAGGCAGAGATCAGGATGATAGCGGTTCAAAGCCAGCCCCTTAGGCAAATAACTTTTGAGCCACTATCTCGAAAATACCCAATGTAAAAAAGGACCAGTGGAGTGGCTCAAAGTGCTAAGAGTGCCTGCCTAGCAAGTGTGAGGCCCTGAGTTCAAACCCCGGTGCCGACAAAAAAAAGTTACCTTCACACCCAAGATTATCTAGATTTTTCAATTATTTCCCTTTCTTCCTTCATTTCTTCCTTTTCCTTCCTCCCTCCCTCCTTCCTCACTTAAATTGGCTAGATGCTAGACCACAGCAGCATCCAGGGATAGGTACTAGGGTTGAACTCATATCTTGTACTTGCTAGGCAAGTGCTCTGCCACTTGAGATACACCCTCAGTCCTCAGATTTTGTTCATGGACAATCATCTCAGGTTGCATCTGTGAACTGAGACAGTTTTATTCCTATTTTCCCAATCTGTATACCTTCCATTTCCTTTAGTTGTCCTGTTCATTAGCTAGGGCTCCCACTAGGATACTGAAAGGAGTGGTGAGAAGGGACATCCTTGCCTTCTTTCTGATCTTAGTGGGAAAACTGGTCTCTTACCATTAAGTGTGATGTTTGCTGTATTTTTTTTTTTGGTAGGTATTATCAAGTTGAGGAAGTTCCCCTCTATTCCTAGTTTGATGAGAGTTTTAAATCACAAACAGGTGATGGATTTTATTACATGCTTTTTCTGCATCGATAGATATGATGATATGATTTCCTTCACTAGCTTGTTGATATGATGAATTACATTAATTGATTTTCAAATGTTGAACTACCTCACATACCTGCGATAAGTCTCACTTGGCCATGGAGTATTGTTCTTTTTATAGATTACTGGATTTTCTTTTTTTCCGGCATGGGGGTTTGAATTCAGGGCCTCATGCTTGCTAGGCAGATGCGCTTTTTTTCTTTTTTTTTTAAATTAGGATATAGTCATTGTACAGGGAGGATTCATAGTGACAATTCCAAATAAGGTTACATTGTACATTGGTTTGATCATTAGGCAGACACTCTTACCACTTGAGTACTCACCAGCCCTTTCTTGTGATGGGCTTTTTTTTAAGGTCTCAAGAACTATTTGCCTAGGGCTGTCTTTGAACCATGATCCTCCTGACCTCTGCCTCCTGAGTAGCTAGGATTATAGGCATGAGTCACCGGTGCCTGGCTTCTATTTCACTCTTATCCATTACGTGGATAGATAATAGCTCATTTAACAAGCCTAAAACTTATTGCAAGTTATCTCATATTTACAAAGAGGGGTTTAGAATAATATAATGAGCATCCAAGTACCCACCATTTAGTTTAGCATTAACTCTTAATTTCTGCTTTTAGTTTCACTAACTCCTTCCTTCTGTTTTATTTGATTTATCTATAAATCTATAAAAGCATTTAAGGGTATTTAATGCTTTTGTTTTCAATATTTAAAAAAATTGCTATTAGTCTTTAATCTTTGAGTTTTCCTCTAACCTCAGCCTTAGCCATATTTCAGAGGCTCTTCACGTTTTCTAGAAAACCTATACTTTCAATTTGTTCCTTTTTGATACTTTATTTATGTGGTTACATGAGAACAATATTTCTGAGCTCTCCTATGTTCAAACAAATTTTGAAGCCCTTAATACTTGATCTTTTTGCCTGCGTGCCCCAAAGATTCACAAGTACATTGATGTCTTTTTAATTTTTTTTAGTGTTGTTGGGATGGAAACAAGGGCTTTCCACATGTTAGGCAAGTGCTCTACGACTGAGCTTCATCTCCAGCCTGAAGCCCTTTTTTTTTAATTTTAGAAGCATTTTCCTAGCTGGCACTGGTAGCTCACACTTGTAAGCTTAGCTACTTGTGGGGCAGAGATCAGGGCAAATAGTTCTTAAGACCCTATCTCGAAAATACCCAGCACAAAACAGGGCTGGCAGAGTGGCTCAAGTGGTAGAATTCCTGCCTAGCAAGCGTGAAGCCCTGAGTTCAAACCCCAGTACTGCCAAAAAAAATATTTTTTTCCTGAATTATATCTTTAAATAGCTATTGTACTTTACTGTTCCCTTTAGGAATTCCAAATACAAACTAGTTAGCTCTCCTTTGCCTATCATTTGTAGCTATTCCCCACCCCCCCCCCACACACAAATATGGCAGACCTCAGAAAGCACCAAAAAAGGAAAGAAAAATCTCTTCTGGATGATGTATCTCTTATTTGCAATCAGGAAGGAACTACAGTGCAGTTATGTGGTGAAGATCTAGTTTAGTTTAACTAAGGTGGAGGCCCACAGATTGTGAAGTTCATGAGGTTCACCTGTGTGACTCACGTCCCTGCCTTCTGAGTGCTTCCATATCTTCCTCCCTGAGTTGGATCCCTAAGTATTCAAGTGCAAGTTCTTGAGTTCCTGTCCTCTGCACTGGGAACTTCAGTATTACCCCAGCATCTCTAGGGGTTCTCATGGACATCTGCATCTCCTAGGAATTGTTTGCTCTAATTTTCTGCTTTTGTAGCATTGTCAGTCTCACTGGGGTCTCGGGACATGTGGATTTTCTCTCTGCCTTGCTGTGGATCTAGACAGATATTTCCCTTGATGCCTCTCAAAGAAACAAGCATTAAGTTGTAGCGGACTGTTACAAACATTTAGTGGAACAGAGAGTAATTTTATAGAACAGCAGAACAAAAAACTTAAAATCGAACACTATATATTCCCTATATTAGTCAGTTGTTTGTTTCTGTAATGAAATATGTAAGGCTGGATTTAAAAAAAAAAGGCTTATGTAGCTCATAGTTCTGGAGGTGCAGGGGCATGGGCTGGCATTAGCTCAGTTCTAGCGAAGGTCTCATGGTAGATGGCAACAAAATAGTAGGAACAACAGAGAGGAAGAGATCATGATCATCTAGCCAGAGAGATCATCTAGCCAGATGGGAAGCCAAAGAGCAGGGAGGGGCCGGTAACGACCTCCCAGTAAGCCCCACCTCTTTTTATTCTGTTTTTGATTGTTTTCTTTCTTCTTTCTCTCTTTCCCTCTTCCTTACTCCCCCCTCCCCCCTTTCTTTCTCCAGCCCTTTTGCTGGGTAGGGTCTCACTCTTTTTTTTCCTTGCAGTACTGCGGTTTGAACTCAGGGCCTTGCACTTGCTAGGCAGATGCTCTGCCACTCGATCCACTCTGCCAGCCTATTTTGTGTTGGGTATTTTTGAGATAAGGTCTCAAGAACTATTTGCCCATGCTGGCTTCGAACTGAGATCCTCTTGATCTCTGTCCCCCAAGTAGCTAAGATTACAGGAATAAGCCACTGGTGCCTGGCTGGGGTCTTACTTTTTAACCAGGCCTGGACTGCATTCTCCTATTTTATATTTCCTGCCATAGATGGATGACAGGTGTACCACCATACCCAGTTTTTTTCCATTGATATGGGGGCCTTCCAAACTTTTTTTTTTTTTTGCCCCTGCTGATCTGGGACCTCGATTCTCCCTCCAGATCTCAGATTTCAGCCTTCCAAATAGCTAGGATTATAGGTGTAAGCCCCCAGGGCCAGGCTCAGCTCCACTTCTTCAAGCTCCACAGCCTCCCAATATCACCACAGTGAAGCCCAAGCTCCAAACACATGACCCCTGGAAAAAAAACTCAAACCATATTCAAACCATAGCACTCTCATTCCCCTGTGTCTTTGACCATTCCCCTCAGGGGATTTTCTCATCCCTAGTTTCCACCTGGGACCTCTGCCTCCCATCAACTTTCAGGCTGCTTCTTTTTTTTTAATTTAAGTTTTTTACCCCATCCTGAGGTTTGAACTCAGGGCCTTGTGCTGGCTAGGCAGGCAAGCTACCACTTGAGCCACACCTCTGGCCCTTTAATTTTGTTGTTGTTGTTGTTGAATTGGAGTTTGAGAGTTTGAACTCAGGATTTTACACTTGAGCCACATTTCTAGGCCATTTTGCTCTGGTTATTTCGGGGATGGTGATCTCGAGAGCTATTTGCCTGGGTTTGACCTCTAACCAAGATCCTCTCAATCTCACCCTACTAAGTAACTGGGATTACAGGAGTGAGCCACCGTCACACAGCTAAAAATTTTAAAATTAGGGCTGGAGGTGTGGCTCGAGCAGTAGAGCTCCTGCTGCATGCACAGAGCCCTGAATTCAAACCACAGCACTGAAAAAAAATTAATTGAAAAGTGTTTTTTTAAGAGCTGAGGAGTAGGTCAGTCATAGAGTGCTTGTCTAGCATTCTTGATGACCTGGATTTAGATTTACGGTACTGCCAAAAACAAAGTTTTAAAAAAGCTTTTTTTTTTTTTAGTGCTGGGGATCCAACCCAGAGCTTGTTGTGTTGTACAAGCACATCCCCCAGCCTCAAGTAACACCTTTTTTCTTTCTCCTGGGATACAGACAGAAACAACAAACTTTCTTATCTCTC
The DNA here is from genome assembly GCF_047511655.1 of Castor canadensis. Taxonomy (NCBI): domain Eukaryota; kingdom Metazoa; phylum Chordata; class Mammalia; order Rodentia; family Castoridae; genus Castor; species Castor canadensis. Next base: position 152,567,589 of record NC_133390.1, on the reverse strand, counting down.
AAGGATGATACTCCCAGGACCAAAGGCCCCTCTCAGAAGAAAGCCTCTGGTTACAGCAAGGAAGACAATCACACAGTATCTGTACTTCCTGTTGCCAGTGTCCCTCTGTCAGAAGCTACACTGGCTTGCTGCCAGCACAGCTCTCCAAGAACAAGAAAGGTTCCGAATGAGGTTAGAGCTATAATCGGGTATTGCCATAGGCCCCAAGGGAAGGCAGGTAAAAAAGTGGCCAGAACTCCTCCCCTCTTGGAAACAGGTACCCAATTTAGCGTGACAGAGGTCACAGTGATACTTTTTGTGTCCACCCCAATTATAAGTTGGCCATGCCAGCAGCTTGAGGGTCCACAAATGTTTGGAGCAGCAAAGAGTTCACCTTAAGCTGGAGAGTGGAGCCAGAGCGCTTGAAGTCTGGGCATTGCTTGGGATTGTTTCATGGGAAACGAAAGAACATTAATACTCTGACAGGTCTCTGGCTCATGTGGTCCTGGAATGTCCCTGTGATGAAAACAAGGTAAGTCCTAGCCAAGAAACCAACCTTCCCAGACTCAGAGCTACCCCAAGGTAGCTAGCTGACAGCAGATAGGATGAGCAAAACTCAGAGGTTTCCTCTATCCATGAATAGTGAGTTCATAGATTTAATGAAAGGAAAGATCCTAACCAGGATAAAGACCAAAAATGTAAAATACCTAGGATCAGACACAAATAGAAATGCGCCAGTGGCTCAACCTGTAATCCTAGCTGCTCAGGGGGCAGAGATCAGGAGGATAACGGTTCGAAGCCAACCCCAGGCAAATAGTTTGAGAGACTCTATCTCAAAAATAACCAACACAAAAAAAGGGCTGATGGAGTGGCCCAAGTGGTAGAGTGTCTAGCAAGCACGAAGCTCTGTGTTCAAGCCCCAATACCCGCCACACGTATTAAAAAAAAAAAAAAAAGGAAGAACAGGATTTGTACACAGGCCCAAAATACCTTCCCATGATTACTTGTTAATTAAAAATGGAAAGTAAACCAGGAGGCAGTGGCTCATACCTGTAATCCTTGCTACTCAGGAGGCAGAGATTAGAAGGACTGTGGTTCAAAGCCAGCCTGGCAAATAGTTCTCAAGACCTTCTCACAAAAAAAAAAAAAAAAAAAAAAAAAACTTCACAAAAAAGGGCTGGTGAGGTGGCTTAAGGTGAAGGCACCAAGTTCAAACCCCAGTACTGAAAAAAAAAAAAAGTAGTAAATCTGCAGACAGAACCTTGGAGGGTCTCCTCAGCTGATCAAATTGAATAGCCCCAGTAATGGGACAACAGACATTGTGTGTTGCTGATGAAGGACACAGGATAACTTCTGAGTGTCAAAAATACTGCACCTGAGGGCTGGGGTGCAGCTCAGTGGTGGGCACTTGCCTAGCAGGTGTGAGGCCCTGGGTTCCACCTCCAGCACTGCAAAAGCAAACAAATAAATGCTGTCCCCAGTGGAGGGAAATGTCACAAACTATCTGGCCTGTTTGCTGCAAAACATCAAGGCAATGAAAGACCAAGAGAAGACTAAAGAGCCTGACAACTCAAGGCAACGTGGGGCCAGCACAGTGAAGGGAACTGGGACCCATCTGGAACCCCTTCAAGGGGTCCCTCTAATCATCCCCACAGCTCTGCCTGTTAATGGGACCAATGCAGTCTGTGATCAGAAGCCATCCCTGATCCTGGCCATCCCTGAGCCAGAGCATGGTCAATCTGAAATGCAGTATTTTTCTATGAGTCCTGAACTTTCCCTAATTTTAGCCTGCCTCATGGCTACATCTAGAGGAAGGCTGTAGGCTCTCACAGGGCTACCACAGCACCATTCATGTTTCTTTCTTTCTTTTTTTTGTGGTGCTGGAGATCAAAGCCAGGGCCTCATGCATGTTGAGCAACTGAGCTACATGCCCAGCCCTATTACTTCATTCTTTTTAAAAAAAATTTTATTGTTGTGCTGGGTGGGTACATTGTGGCATTTACAAAGGTTCTTACAATATATTACATATATCATACTTGAATTCACTCCCTCTACCATTCTCCTTTATCCCCCTACTTCATTCTTAATATGAATAAAGTTGATTAGATGTTCGAAGAAAGCCTGCAACATAAGAGAAACTAGATAAGCAAAAGGGAAAAAAATTTTCAAGAGTAAAACTACTATGCAGGGAATAGCAGATAACTCAAAAAAAAAAAGCCATCTAATTGCTACTCTTAGTAATTACATGCAGGAAGATATGATCACCTCCATAAAGCAAAGACAAGAACAGAGGATAAAACAAAGTTCTCAGAAAATAAATGTTATTCGTACATGAAATTTAACTAGAAGATTTGAAAAACAAAGTCAAGGAGCCCAGAAACAGGACAAAGCAAAGGGATAAGAAAGGTAAAATACAGGACAACTTGTTTTTCACTTTGCATAGAAAAGAAACAGAGACTAGATTTGCCTGCTGGTAGAAGTAGGAAGGTTGGTGGGTGCTTTGGACTGATGGAATAAATTGCCACAATTATTTGCCCATCCTGTATTCACACCCTGGCAATGTGGCTTTACATCACCTACATGAAGAGGTAGAATCTGAGCCACACTTGCGTCTTGTATTGACCAAGAAAATGTGTTGGAAGCGACATTTTACCAGTTTGAAGCCTAAGAGAACATTGTACCAGTTTGAAGCCTAGGCTTAAAGAGTATTGTGCTTCTCTGTCTTGGAGACCATCATGAAAAAGGCCTGGCCAGCCTACTGGAGCAAGAGAGACCATGTGGAGCAGGGATGATCCATCCCAGCTGAACCCATCCGGAACCAGTTGGTTCCTAAAGGAATTGTCAAGGCACCTGTGAACCAAGTAAGACAGAACTGCCTCCCTGAGGCCAGTCCCCTATCACCAACCCACAGAATTTCAAAAGAAATGGTTGCTGTTTTAATCTGTTACATTTGGGAGTAACAATACAGATGGATGCCAGGCACAAAGCAACGTGAACTATATGTCAAGGACAGGAAAAGCTAAATTGTGGTGATCACCATGACCAAATACTTGAGAAAACCAAAAAAGAGGAGGGATTTATTTTGGCTCACCATTCCAGTCCGTGGTCCTTGGCTTTGTTGTTTCTAGGCTTGTGGTGAGGCAGAACATCATGCTGGAGGGAGCATTTGGTAGAGACTAGTCACCTCCTGGTAGATACGAAGGAGAGAAGGAGAGAGAGAGAGAAATGAGATGAGATGTGTGTGTGTGTGTGTGAGAGAGAGAGAGAGAGAAAGAGAGAGAGAGAGAGAGAGAGAGAGAGAGACTGGGGACTAGGAATAACCTTTAAAGGCATGCCCCCAGTGCTCCACTTCCTTCGGCTAGGCCCTACCTCCCAGAAGAAGCACCAGCTGGGGACTGAGCATTCAACACGTGAGCCTATGGGGGACAGTTCATATTCAAACCATAGCAGTAATAGAATCAGAATGATTAAGTAGTGGGGCTGGTTAAAAAAGTATGAGGAAGCCGGGCTGTGGTGGCTCACACCTGTAATCCTAGCTACTCAGGAGGCAGAGATCAGGAGGATCATGGTTCAAAGCCAGCCTAGGCAAATAGTTTACGAGACCCTATCTTAAAAAACCCTTCACAAAAATAGGGCTGGTGGAGTGGCTCAAGGTGATGGCCCTGAATTCAAGCCCCAGTACTGAAAGAAAAAAAAAGTATGAGGAAACTTTCTGAGAGATGGAAGTAGTCTGGATTTTTATTTGAGTGCTAGTTACACAGGTATTGTATAAAAAATAAAGCTGTATTTTCTTTTTTTTTTTTTTTTGGTGGGACTAGGTTTTGAATTCTTTGCAAAGCAGGCACTCTACTGCCTATGCCACACCTTTAGTCCATTTTTTTCTGGTTCTTTTGGAGATAGGGTCTCACGAACTATTTCCCAACTATTTTTAAAGGTTGGCTTTGAACCATGATCCTTCCGATTTCAGCTTCCAGAAGCTAGAATTACAGGCATAAGCCACCAGAACTCAGCAGGTTGATATATTTCACTGAAGGTAAATTATGCTTCAAGAAACCAAATCTTTCCATGCATAAAATACCCAGTGTGATTTCTGTTTCCTGTGCTGAACACCTGATACCTGGAGGGGCACAGCAAGAGGAGCTGAGAGCAAGTAAGGCACAGCATCATGGCAGGAAACCAGGACCACGGAGGGATATGGACAGTAAGAAGTCACTCCCTGAGTATTCCCTTCTTTGCCTTCCCTGAAGATCCCTAGGAATCATCTGCTGTCAGGTGGCCTATGCCAGTGATTTTCAAGAAATGGCAGGTAGCATCCCCTAAATGGCAGGGCACCAACCACACAGTGCCCCAAGTCCTGATGAAGAGTCCATGCTGACCCCAGAGGCCAACAGCCCCAGAAAAGGACTAAGAAAGCCCACTCCTTCCTGAGATCCCCGCCCTCCCTCCAAGAGGTAGAGGAGATTCCTTCCAGATCCTCTTATGACCTGAATCTTGGGTTAAACCCTCTCACAGGACTGGTCAGGAAAGGGGGAGCCTAGGAAGCGAGAGGACTCAGAAAACACTAAAAGAAAAAGCACTGGGGTGTCACCAGCACTCACTCCTGGGTGGTGGCATTAAGAGTATGGATTTCAGCAGGGTGCTGGTGGCCCATGCCTATAATCCTAGCTATTTAGGAGGCAGAGATCAGGAGGATCGTGGTTTGAAGCCAGCCCAGTCAAATAGTTCGTGAGACCCTATCTCAAAAAATACCCAACACAAAAAGATGCTGGTGGAGTGGCTCAAGTGGTAGCATGCCTGCCTAGAAGCGTGAGGTCAAACTCCAGTAGTGCCAAAAAAAAAAAAAAAAGAGTATAGAGTTCAGTTTTCTTCACCAAGCATTTGTGCTTTTCTCACATTAGTTGTACAAATCACATGCATACAAGTAAATAGACAGTATAGAAAAAACAATAGTTTCAAGAATAACCATTTACATGTTGGAGGTATTTCTCAGTGGTATGGCACCTGCCTAACCTGCCTAGCATGCAAGAGGCCCTCCTTTCAATCCCCAGCACTGGTGGGGGGTGGGGAAGAACAACAAAAAGTTAAAAACATTATTTGAAATAAAGTTGTAAAAGCAGGGGTTAAGTTTTGTTTTTCAGCCTGAGAATGTTCCCTGAAGGACTCAGCCATGACAGCATGATCATTTTGGAGGCCCTCAGGCACTATCTTTGGATCTGACCTCTGTTCTCTGGGGGAAATGTGAGCTGACAACTGCTGAATCATCACTGGTGGGTCACAGCATTCCTCCAAGCATTGGTCTGGAAACATGGGTCTACCTGGGGTGAGCTTTACCTGGCAAGTAAGTTCCCAAGGCTCTCACTGGAGTCAGCCTAGGGCATAGATCACTCTCTGGACCCAACTTTCTGCTAATAAATGGACAAAAACCAATGAACTGCACCCATGAAATAGGGCAAATGCACTGAGCAATAAAAGATAAAATGAGCCAGGTGCTGGTAGCTCACACCTATAATCTTAGCTACTTGGGAAGCTGAAGATTGGGAGGATTGAGGTTCAAGGCCAGCTCCAGGCAAATAGTTCTTGAGACCCCATCTCCAAAATAACCAGAGCAAAATGGACTGGAAGAGTGTCTCACGTGGTGTGGCATACTTGCCTGCTTTGCATGAATGCAGCCCTGAGTTCAAACCCCAGTCCCGCTTGAAAAAGAAAGACAAAGTAATGTAAATAGCCACATGGAGACACAAGATGATTTCTCATTTTATTTTACTTTATAATGTTTAAATAATCTTTATAATACATTTGCAAAATAATACAAATACGTCTTATATAGCCACTGGACAATGATCCAAAATGGAAAATGGACACCATAGATTATTGTTAATTAATCCAAATCCTCGTGTAGATGTCACCATTTGTCCCACTAATGTCCCTATTCTATTTCAGGATCCAGCCCAGGATCCCACATGGCATGTAGCTGGCATGACACTATGGTCTCCTTTACTCTGGACCTGTTCTCCCATCTTCACTGTCTTTAATGACCCTGACATTTTTGAAGAGTTGTTTTGTATATCAGTACTGATCAAGAGAACTTTCTAGGGTGATACAAAGGCTCTGTTTCTCTGCAGTCCAATATGATCGCCAGTAGCCAGGTGAATGTCACATTGAAATGTGGCTAATGGGACTCAGGAGCTGACTTTTAAATTATATTTAATTTCAATTAAAATGGCTATGTGTGGTTTATAGCTACTGTATTGGACAGGACAATTGTCAAACATCCCCTATTTAGGGTTTTCTTGATTTCTTGCAACTAGCTTCATATGATGAGCTTTTAATAGGAATAGCATAGGCATGACGCTGTGCCTTTGTCTAGATTTTTTAGAGCTGTTAACAGGTGATAGGCTACCACCCACACCAGGACCTGGGTGTGGTCCTTCTAATGCCCTTCAAGGGCCAACAAAGACTGGGAGGACAGCCACATTTGGAAGCCAGTCCCCATACTTCCAATGTTCTTGCATACATGGCCACTGGAGTCAGGCCATCCTGAGGTGGGTTGCAGAGGCAGGATTGATTTTTTTTCCTCACAGTACTAGGGTCTTGAGCTCAAGACTTTGCACTTGCTAGGTAAATGTTCTATCAGTTGAACCAAACCTCCAGCCTGTTTTGCTCTCGTTATTTTGGAGATACGGTTTCACTTTTTGCTCAGGTTGGCCTGGACCACAAACCTCCTATTTTGCACTTCCCACTTGTAGCTGGGATGACAGATGCACATCACCTAATCCAACTATTGTTTGTGATGAGGGCTGGTGAACTTTTTTGGCTGGGGGTTGGCCTTGACCCTCAATCTTTAAGATTTCAGTCTCCTAAGAACCTAGAATTACAGGCGTGAGCCACTGGAGGCCAGCTGGCAGGATTGACTCCAGAGCTAACAATGCTTACCCACTCTTAGCTAAACAAGGTAAAGCTCACTTTATTACAATTGAGATATAATTTAGAATACTCTGTAAACGCTAAAGGTTGAGAAATATCCACAGAGCTACCCAGAACAGTAATAAAATCTCACCTGAAGCCAGGTGCTGGTGGCTCACGCCTATAATCCTAGCTACTCAGGAGGCAGAGAGCAGCAGGATTGCAGTTTGAAGCCAGCCCAGGCAAATGATTTCTGGGACCCTATTTCAAAAAACTCCGTAATAAAAAAGGGCTGGTGGAGTGGCTCAAGGTGTAGGCCCTGAGTTCTAGCTCCAGTACTCCCCTCCCACACACACACACAAAAGAAGAATGGTTCAAGCTGCAGAGTGCCTGCTTTGCAAGCACAAAGCCCTGAGTTCAAACCCTAGTATTGCCAAACCCTGCCCCCCACAAAAAAATACTGCAGTTGATAGTAAGTGAACCATTGACCCATGTCAAACTATAGAACACTTCTGCATCCTAGAGGGCATGCCTCTCCACCAGCTCTCTTTTTGTAACTTTTTTTTTCGTGATAGGGTCTTTCAAGCTATTTGCCTGAGACTAGCTTTGAACCACGATCCTTCTGAGCCACCTGCGGCTGGTGATGTACACTAGTTTTTCCTCTTTTTAAAACTTATGTAACTGGAAGCAGCCATCACGACCTCATGTTTAGCTCCATGAGCTGAGCACCATTTAGTCATGGCATCCATCCATTCATGGGTGGAGCGATTCATCCATGTTCTGTGTTGTGCAAATCAATAGTTTGTTCCTTTCGCTGCCTAGTGCTATTCTATTGTGTGAGTACACATCAGTTTATCTCTTCATTCATTTTACTGATGGGTATTTGAATTGCTACCAGAATTTGCCTATTATGAATAAAATCACCAGGACATTATCTAGTGTGTATGCTTGTAAGTAGATGTTTATCCAAAAATGAAATTGCTGGGTAATAGGGTTGGCATGTATTTTAAGTTTAGTAGTAACTGCCAAACATTACCCCAAGTTTCTTAATCTCTCTTTAAAACAGAAAGAATAAACCTACTTTATCTGATTATTGGTTAATATCTGATAGGTCAATTAACCTTGGCGTCTCTGCCCTACCCCTATCTACCCTGCAATCTCCAGTTTGAATTCTCCCAAGGGTCCACCACTGCCTAGGCACTCACGATTCTGTGACCTGTGCGTATCACCTGATGTTTACTGAGTACTGTGTGCCAAGCCCTGGGGACACAGGAGCGAGCGACATGAGGCTTTCTCCCCTCAGAGCACTTGGCTGGAGCAGGGGTAGCTTCACTTAGCGTGGGGATGGGATCCCAAACCCGCGGATGACTCCGAGGTGAGCCGCCCGCCTGATTTCTGGCAGAACCCTGGATTTCCCCGGAGAAGTTGGGGACATCAGTAAAGGAAGAAAACAATTTGCCCTCTCCCCGACCCCCGACGCCCCTAGCAGGAAACTAGGTCCAAAACCAACTCCTACCGGAGAGCTTCCCCACCCGCGCACCAAGGCCAAGTTCTGCCCCCGCCGCGCAGCCACCCACTCGTGCCCGCGAAGCCCCGCCTGCTGCCCGGCCAATGGGCGCGCGGGCCCGGCTCCGCCCCGCCCCCACCTTGGGGAGGGCTCGGCGCTGCGGACGGCGGTCAGCTGGTTGCCGGGTGGTGGCTACTCTAGGTAAGTTGGCTGCCTTGGCGCTCGGTGCTCTGGGCATGGCGCGCACCAACGTCCTTCGGGGAGGTGGGCTGCTGTGACACGAGCCCGGTGGCACTCGGAGTACGCCGGGACGCATGGGGTCGGAGTCACGCGGGGGTGCCGGGAGGGAACCGAGCGCGCGGGACTCTGGGAGAGCAAGTCCTGCGGCGCGAGGGTTCGGGACACCGAATGCCCAACTCGCTGCATCCAGCACCCGGGGGCCGGGGTAGGTGGCGCGGGGCGTCTGCGGTGGCTCTGGGAACCGTTGGACCGGAAGGAGACGGGCTGAGCTCCTGCTGCCTCTCGAAGGCCCAGGGTGACCCTCAGGCGAGGCCGAGCCCGGGTGCGCCCTGTGGCGGCCGCGCAGGGGAGTGGTTGCGGCCCGCCCTTGGATCTTGACAGTGCTCGATGGTGACACCTACCCACAACAACCTTCCTTCCGGGGGAGGACCTGGGTCCCGCCCAGGAATCCGATCCGAGGCTGTGAGGCCTGCCCCTCGGGAGGGTGGGTATTTCTAACACCGCTCCGAGGCTCCAGAGCAGTCTGGTCCAAGACTTTGGAACACTCTGCCATTTCCATTTCTCTGAAGTTGGAAGGAGGTGCCAGGAAAAGGATGGAAACAAAGTGTTAAGAAGGACGTTTTCTGTATGGATGCTGTGAAGTTTCAAAAACGTCTTGGAGGACAGTCCGCCATCTGGGAAGCAAGTCCGATGTTAACGATGTTAACGGATGTCCCCAGCCGTGTCTGAAAGATTTCCATTTCTGTCTCTTTAAGAGAAGGGACTTAATGCTGCATCTTCCCAGGGGCACTTTCATTGGCGACCACCCTCACACAGGCAGTAACCTTGGCTCTTCCCCTGGGCATAAAGGCAAGGGGTTGTGTGGCCCTCTTGCTGCAGGTATAAGGCAAGGTATAAGATCTACTGTAATGAAGCAGAAAGTCATGGGCTCAAATTCTGCGTGGACCCCTGGCCAGCTGTGTAACTTAGTATTACTTACCCCGTCCTGTGATTGTGGCAAGGACTAAGCGGAAGAATATTAGGATGTCCCTAAGTGAGCCCTCAATAAATGCGAACAACTGTGGGCTTCCTTTCCTTTTGGTGGGCTACATTCCCTCCCCGCTCCCCTCTCCCCCATCTGTGCCTGAAGGGATGAGGTTGGGCTGTAGATGAGTTCTTGCCGGATCCCCTCCTGGTACCTTCCTAGATGCCGAGAGAAGAGAAGGAGAAAGGGTCCTTCTACCTCCGCAGGGTGTTTTTTGTTCATCTTCCAAAGGGTCAGAAGGCCACCACCTCACCTCTCTGATGTGGCCTTCCCTCACTAGCGCCTGCCCCACCAGGAATGTGGCGCCTGGTGGTTGGCAGTGCTAGTCATGCAGAATGGAGCTGTGAGGCCACCAGACAGGACCGCTGACCCATTTCCCATGTAGCGCCAGCCTGGTGCCTGCAGCAGGTATGGGCACACCCTGCTCTGCAGCACTGTCTCTAGATGTCTCATGTACCATGACACCCACTTGGTCCCCTTTCCTCTGCCCTTTGCCTTCCCCATAATGCTGTTGGAGCCCTGTAGCATCCCAAACTTCACTCATTCAAAATGGAACTCCGGAGCTCCCTCTTGATCATGGCTCCTCCGTGGCATCCTTAGTGCTCCCTGGAGTGCTCAAGGAGCAGTGCTTGATTCTCTTTCCCTCCTCCCATCTCCACAAAACACCATGTATCAGGCTGTCCCTCTCCACCTCCATGGTTACCATCCTGCCACATCCATCACATCTCCCCCTGTGACCTCCTGTCTCCTCTTCCTGCTTCCACCCTTGTCCTCCTACAGCCCTCAACTACCAGAAAGGTCTTCGGTGTAAATCACATCCTCCTTCCCCCCCCCCCCCCCCCTAGAACCGTCCAGTGTTTCCCTGTTTCATTCCAGATAAAACCTGAAGTCCTTCCCTACCACACCCTACATGAGTGGCCCCTGCCACCTTTGACCTTGATCTTTGTCCCACCCCCTAGCTTTCTAAACCACTCACTGGCCTGCTTTCTATTATTCGAACATGCCAAGTTCATTCCCATCTTAGGACTTTTGTGTTTGCCTTCTGTCTGAGACACCAATCTTCTCAGGGCTGAGAACCACTCAACTCAAATGTTGATAGTTCAGGGGGGCTTTCATGACCACCCTAGTTCAAGCAGCATTCCCTTCTCCAGGGCCCTGCTTTATTTTCTCTATGCCCTGAAGTACTCTCTGGATTTCTTTTTCTTTCCTTTTTTTTTTCGCAGTACTGAGGGGTTGAACTCAGGATCTCACTCTTGCTAGGCAGGTGTCATAACACTTGAGCCACTCCACCTTCTTATTTAGGTTTACATTTACTGATCTGTTATCTGTCCCCCTCCCCCAATAGAACATGATGGCATACACCTTGTTTCTCTTATTCCCTGCCCTCCCCATGGGGAGGCAAATAAGAAACAAACAAAAACACATCTATAATTGCAAACCACGGTAAGTGCTATATAAATAATGCTTGCTTGTATTTGAGGTAGTGTAAAATTTTTAAAGATTTTATGTATAAACTACTGTATTGTCAAAACACAAGCTCTGTGAATCATTTTAAGGAAAAACTGGACAAGGCTGGCTTGAGTCACACAGTGACTTCAGAGCACTGGACCCCTGTCTCCTGTCATAAGAATATATATATAGCAAGCTTTAATGTTGTGTTTGCCGCCTTGTTCTGGAAAAAACCGATTCTAAGTCCTCAGTTCTTTGCTCTTCCTGTAATTAGCAAGCCCCTTAATTTCTTGGTACCTCATTTTCTTCATCTTTACAGTAGGATGATCCTATTATGATCAGGTACAGCTTCTTTCTTTCTCTCTCTCTCTTTCTTTCCTCCCTCCCTTCCTCCCTCCTTCTTTCCTTCCTTCCTTCCTTTTCTTTTGATATTACCCAAAAAAGCAGCACTTAAGCCAGGCACTGTTGGCTCATGCCTGTAATTTTACCTACTTATGAGGCTGAGATCTGGAGGATCACAGCTCGAGGCTAGCATGGGCAAATAGTCTGTGAGACCCCCATCTCCAAAATAACCAGAGCAAAATGGACTAAATGTGTGGCTCAAGTGGTAGAGCATCTGCTTTGCAAGTACAAAGCCCTAAGTTCAAATCCTAGCCATACCAAAAAAAAAAAAAAAAAAAAAGCAGCACTTATAGGTTGCTCTCTTGCTGTCCTGCTTTAAAGCCTCACAGGCACAGCAGCTAGGGGTACATACAGAATCCCCCTCCCCCATACACACATATGTGCTAGAGGTACATACAGACTCTTCCCAATACCAGTGGAACCCACAGGGCAGAAATGGACCGTGGATCTGTATCTGATTCTGCCACCATTCATTTTTAAGCAAATTCTTTGAGAGCCTCTGGGATCTAGTCAATAATAACATAGGATGTTTAAAGAAATTAAAGATTAAAGGAACAAAATAAAAGATTCCAAAAAATGGATAAAGAATTGCCTTCATCCAACCCCACTCCTACTCCCAGCTCTGTTCCCATGAGTGATCTCTTTTCTTGCAGTCTCTTTACCTCTCTCAGTCCATCCTCTCTTCCTGGGACCCCTCTGTTCAGAAGCTGAGCAGCCATGACCTTTGCTGAGGACAAGACCTATAAGTATATCTGCCGCCATCACAGCGATTTTTGCCGGGTTGATGTTCTAGAGATTCTGCCTTACCTGCCCTGCCTTACAGCCAGCGACCAGGTGAGCCAGCGAAGTGATAGCCAGACACAGGACTGGGGGCAAGGCTGTAGAATTTCCAAGTTCAGCTCCATCCCAGTTCTTCACTCAGGACAGAGCCAGCTCCCTCCTTCCTTCTGGGTTTTGCTTCTAGTCTTAGCTGCTTTTCTAATTTAGATCAAAGTATGGTTCCCCGTGGCTTTTCTAACCCCGCCAGCTCCCTCTTGTGTTGTTTTTGTGTAGTGCTTAAAAATATGGTGTTGGCATTCTGGGATGTTCTGGCTCTGATTCCCACACCTACTATTTTTCAGAACCTGTTCTTCATCTCTCTTGTCCTTTCCTTCATCTGCTTAGTTTTGATTCCATTTTCCTTGTTGTGGGACTGTGCCCTGGAATCTGAGCCCTGGGACTCAGATTTGAGAGCTCATAGGAGCTAGATCTCTCTTGCTCCACTTGGACTTGCTATGGGCCCCCTGGGCTCATTAGCCAATGAAGTGGCAAAGCCCCTTTCTGCTTTAGTTGCTCTCAGATGGGACCCCTGTGCTCCCAGCACAAGGTTTTCTTTTTCTTTTTCTTTATTTATTTTTGAGACAGGGTCTTTCTATGTAGTGTAGGCTGGCCTGTAGGCTCTGAGGGTTCTTTTGGGACCCAAAAGACACCTGTCCTCAAGTGTCTCAAGAGTACCATTGCGTTGGGGACTGATGGGTCACGTCTGTATTCCCAGCAATGGCAGGAAGCATAACATAGGAGGATCTCAGTCCAGGCTGGCTTGTGCAAATAAACCAAAATAACCAGAGCAAAAAGGATTGGAGGTATGGCACAAGTGATAGAATGCCTGCCTAGCAAGTAAAATTTCAATGACCTGGAACTCACTATCCTCCTGCCTCAGCCTCCCAAGTGCTGGGATTGCAGGTGTGTACCACCATGCCCAGCTTAGTTCCTATGAGTTTCATTTGTGCTGTTTGATTGCTTGATTTTATATGGGAAATTGGGTTGCTATAAAAACTCTGCAGCTGTTGTCATCTTCCCCGAATACCCTCCCCCAGTACTCAGCCTTGTTTCCCATTCTTGGCCCCTCTTTTCTTCTTTACCCCCATTCACTTTACTGTTGTCATGCATTTTCCTCCTCTGCTCACCCAAACCTCTCTCTTTACTTTGGGGGCTGCCTAAACCCAAGGCTTTGGATTCCTGGTCCACTGCTGTAGGGTCTTTGCTAGTTTACTCTGCTAAGCCTGTTTCCTCATCAGGAAAGTAGGGATAATTAGCTCTATGTAGGATAATTCATATAAAGCCTTAGGGAGAGGATAGGCTGGAGCTGTAGCCTGTTTCCTGACAGCTGCCTTTATTGTTGCTAGTTGTGTTCCTCATTCTTTACTTGGTTTCCTGCCCTGACCTTGTCCTGGGTGGTCTCTACAGCTGCTTTCTTCTTGATACTCCCTCTGCACTATCCCTCTTCTGGGTGGGGGAGGGGTGGGGACCACCTGTCTTGAGCAGGGAGGCTGCACTCTCTTCCAGGACCGACTGCGGGCCTCCTACACACGCCTGGGGAACCGGGACACACTCTGGGAGCTCTTCAACAACCTCCAGCGGCGGCCAGGCTGGGTGGACTTCTTCATTGGGGCATTGAGGTCCTGTGAGCTGCCTGGGCTCGCTGAACAAGTGGCTGGAGTCTACCAGAGCTATCTACCTCGTGGTGAGCTGCCTGCCCTGGCATTGCTCTTGGGCCTCCTGCCTTTCTCTCACCCTCCCTCCCATCACTCCTGAGCAAAGAACACACTGGTAGATCCTGGCTGAGTTACTTATGAGCTGTGTCCCTTTGGCCAAGTCCCTTAATTTCTTTGATCCTCAGATTTCTCCTCTGCAAAATGACAGTGTCTGCCATGGAAGACCGCAGTGGATGGACACCTCAGGATGATGCACTTACATGTGCTCAGCATAGGGACCTCATTTTTGTAGCTAGGGTGTTTGCCTTCCACATCTCTCTCCACCTGCAACTCCTTCATCTCCTTCTCTCCATTCCTGTCCTTACATTTTGGTCTCCACCCCCTTTCCTCCCCAGCTGCCCAGTTTTTCCTTAATTCCCCTCAATGCCCCTGCCAGTGACCAGAGGGGATTTAGTGGGATGGGATCTGAGAAAGAGTTCAGAGCACCCCTGAAATCTCAGTTACCCTTACAGCTTAGGATACTCCATGTTTGCTTTTCTTTCTTTTTTTTCCCCCCTTTTTTCATAACTGGTATCTTCATTTGATAATTTTTTTTTTGTGGTACTGGGGTTTGATGCAGTTGTTTTGTTTTGATGGGACTGAGATTTGAACTCAGGACCTCGTGCTTGCAAAGCAAGTGCTCTACCACTTGAGCCACACCTCCAGTTCGGTACTGGGGTTTGAACTCAGGTCCTCACACTTGCTAGGCAGGCACCCTACCACTTGAGCCACTCTGCCGGCTCTGTTTTGGATTGGGTATTTTCAAGATAAAGTCTCCTGAACTATTTGCCTGGGACTGGCTTTTAACCTCGGATCCTCATGATCTCTGCCTCCTGAGTAGCTAGGATTATAGGTGTGAGCTACCTGCCAGGCAATAGCGATCTTTTGATTATAAACAACTGTGGGAGGGCTGGGGTATGTGGTGGCAGGGGTCAGTTGGGGGTGAGAGCTGTGAGGAGAAGAAAGCCTTGGGTCAGAGAAAGGCTGACCACTGACACAGCCTGTGTGGGGAGGGGCTTAAGAGCCCTCCTGCCCCCTTGCCACTTCTCCTATCTCCCTCTCACTCCTGTACTGTCCTAGTGATGCATATAGCATCCCACATCAGGTCAGTGCATCCCACATCAGGTCAGCTTTCAGAGTTAAGAAGAAGGGCTGGGAACCCAAAGACCTCTACCATAACCAGGATACCCATGGTTATTTCTTGACATCACCGTATCTTTCTCCTCCAGGAACCCCACCCAACTCCTCTAACCCATTGGAAGTGATGCCAGCAATTTCTGCCGAGGGTCCAGAAGCCTCTGCACCTGCTACTGTCCACAGCATCCCTCACAATGGCTATCGAGGGGAACCAAGCTATCCCAGGCCTATCCAGGACACCCAGCCACCAAAGTCCCCAGAAGAGGTACGTCCTCATAGACTACTTTAGGCTATCCACTTTTGTATTCCTGTCTGCCTACCCAGCCTTTCAGAAGCTCTCCCCCTGCCTCCATAAATCATGCCTAATCTCTGCTAAAAACCCCAGAGCTCCCAGACTACTAGCCTGCTTGCCAGACCTGTGGTAACCCCCCAGCACTCTGTCATTAGCCCACTGGGAGGCCACAGTTTGGAGGTCTTTGGAAAGGTTGTGTGAGATGTGGAGCTGAGTGGCGAAGCCTGGGGAATGACCAGTTTGGTGGGGGGTAGAGGGTATGGAGGTCATGGTGGATGATGGGGACTAGGATTATCACCGGTAAAGTGTGGGGGGAAAGATGACCAGTTCTACTGAGATGTGATGCGTAGGCCAAGGAGTACCCAGGAGATACCAAATGGTGGATCTGAGGCCACAGGGTCTGTGCAGACCCCCTGAAGAAAGGACTCTGTGCAGTGGCTGCAGAGAGAGGGAGAGGGAGATGGAGATGGAGATGGAGATGGAGATGGAGAGAGAGAGAGAGAGAGAGAGAGAGAGAGAGAGAGAGAGAGAGAGAGAGAGACCTTTCCATAGGACCAGACAGGTGGATAAGGACAACCATAGGTCAGTGTGTGGTTTTTTTTGGGAGAGGGGTATGGGGATTTGAACTCAGGGTCTTGAGCTTGTTGGGCAGATTCTCTACCACTTGAGTCATGGATCCCTTTTTGCTTTAGTTGTTTTTCAAGTAGGGTCTGGTGTTTATGGCTGGGGTCCTCCATGATCCTTCTATTTATACTTCTTGGGTAGCTGGAATGACAGGTACTTGCCACTATGCCCAGCAAACTTTTTTTGCCTGAGCTGGTCTTGAACTGGGATCCTCCCATTCTCCACTTCTTGAATGACTAGGATTAATGGCATGAACCATTGCAGCTGGCCTTGCTTTTCAGTTTTTTTTTAAGTGTTGGGACTCAAACCCAGCACCCTGTGCATGCTAGACAAGTATTCTACTGAATGACACTTTCAGCTCCCTGGTGTGTGTTCTCTAAGACATAGGTGCAAGGTTATGCCAGACAGAGGATCTGGCAGTGATCAGAAGGAAGGCAAAGGCTCCCTTGGTTCCTGGGTTCCAGGGTGTGGGCTTAGACCTGCAGGAGATGTCCCAAGAACATCAGCTCCCCTCTGCCAGCTCTTGGAAGAAACAACTTCCTTACTCACATTTCCCTTCTTGCAGAGTTCAGAGCAGGCCCATGGTCCTGGGGATGTCCAGAGGACATCCAGTGGCTCCTTGAAGCCCTCATCTAACCTGCCGGTCCTCAGCCCTCTGACCTCCAGCAGGCATCAGGAGCAGGACCCAGTACTGGGCAGCACTCACATAGCAGGTATGTAGCAATGCAATGTTTGAGGGCCTCTCTGACCTCCCAAGTGAAGGTTAGGATTAGAGTTGCCCCTTGGCCTTCCTTGGACAGGAGGCAAGGTGGGAAAAAAGGGTGTTCACTCCAAGGAGCAGAACAGTTCTTTAGGGAACATTTCAGTTAGCACTGGCTGTGTAACAAATAGTTCAAAAAGTATCTTTAGATAGTTTAAAATGTAACCATTGTTTTGCACATGACTGACATGCCAAACAGTTTGGGTCTTGGCTGAATTTCCTCTAGTGAGTTCACCCACATATACATGTGCTCTACTTCTGCCTGTTGGTTCGGGCACCTTTGCTCTTTTCCATGTCATCTCCCATCTCATTGCAGTTGGGCAGAGCTGAGAGGGAGGGAGGGAAGGAGAGGAGGGGAGGGGAAGCAAAAGCTTAAAACTGGCAGTGTACCTCCTGCCCAAGTTATAAGGCCAGCCCAGATTCAAAGAGTGGAGAAATGTATATCCTTAGATGGGAGGACTGGCAAAGTCACACTGCAGAGGGGCTAGTTGCTACATGGGTGTGTATTGCTGTACATTGCTGTACTGGTGGGGAAGAGAATTAAGGCCACTTCTGTACTTTGCCACAAGGACCTTCTAGGAATCAGCCAAGGCCTGGAGGACAGGAAGGACAGTAAAGGATGGACGTGCTGTTGGCAGGGAGCCCTTAGGCACTGTCCTGCCCCAAAGGTGTCTCCAGTTCCCAGAAAATCACTAATATATCGCATCCCCCAGAGGAAGTGTGGTCTTCATCAGCCAGGGGCCTGGACCCCATACCAGTACTCCCCCCTCAGGGGTAAACACTGTCCAACCTGATCAGTGTTTCTCCACTACTTCCCAACTGTGTTCCACATAACACTGGTCACATATGTCACACTGGTCACTGGACACATGGCCAGCCCTTGGTGTCCAGGGACAGTTACAGGCATAAGAATGGTTAAAGGTTGGGAATAGCTATCTTGGTGCCCTCCCCTCCTGCCACCCCTAATAGCCCCAAGCATCTGTTCCTGCTTTGCGACATTCGCTTGTCATGGATGCTACTGTGGCCCATGGGGGCAAAGGGCACATTTATTTATTTATTGGCAGTACTGGGGTTTGAACTCAGGGCCTCGTGCTTGCTTGGCCAGTGCTGTATTACTTGAGCCATACCCCCAGTCCAAAGCACTTTAATTTTAATATGTTTGTAGATACAAGTCTCCTGAAAATCTCTGGGTTAGATCTGGGGATGGAGACATCAAACATTGCTCTTGACATTTGTCAGCCGTGGAGTCTGATGTGGATCCTCAGAACCCCATGGAGATTTCTGATGCTGCTGCCCTTATGGACTGTCACTCCCTGTTACTTCCTGCTCCCCAAGGTCAGGCTTCTTCTGGGAGGTGGCTTTGTCCTTACCCTGAAGCCTCTGATGCCACTTAATTGGTGTGAGGGATTCTGTTTGAGCGATCCTGCTATCCTTTGTCCTTGTCCAAGATTGTTCCTGCTCAGGCGAAACAAGGGACAACAGTGAGGGGAGCGCCCAGAATTCCACCAGGCTAAGGAGGAGGTAGAAAGGCAGAAATGGGAAGAGTGGGGATGTCCCAAGTGGGAGACAAGAAGCAAGCTCCTGGGTATGGTTTGAGGGAAGGACCATTTCACTCTTGTGACAAGACAGACTTGGGTCTAGGTCAGGGTACCTGTTGAGCCTTCAGGCCTGAGAGCATTGACCAAAGGAATGGTGGAGTCTCCTGCATGGGCAGGAGATTGGGAGGCCTGGATATAGTAGGGACAATGTGATCTGGGGCAGAGGGACCCTCTTCTAGGGTAAAATGGTTCTGTGGGTTTCTACCTTTGTTTTGCCATCTGCAGGTGCTGTCTCCAGCCCCACATCACCCCGCGGGCCTGTGTCTCCAACTGTCTCCTTCCAGCCCCTGGTCCGTTCTACTTCCAGGGCAAGCCACTTGCCTGGACTAGCAGGGTCAGCTATGTCTGTTGGCTCCTCCTCCCCTTCCTCCATTGGCTTAGCTTCTACAAAGGGAGCTGGTGATCATGCTAAGGCTACCATTTGCCCGAGCGATGCAGAGGTACCCGCCAACTCTATGACTACCAACTCAGCACCTTCTCCCACCACCCTGATGCCTACCAAAGTGCCTGCCAACACAGCACTTGTCAGCACAGTGCCTTCCAAGTTGCCCACCAACTCAAAGCCCCCTGGTGCAATGCTTCCTACTGTGCTTACCAATCCAGCACCATCCAAATTGCCCATCAATGCAACACGTGCTGGCACAATGCCATCCAGAGTGCCCACTGGCATGGGGTCCTCCAGGGTGCCTGCCACCACATTGCCCTCCAACAGGAGCAGCAGCAGAACCAAGGTGAGTTCTCATTCTTTCTCAGTGACTTTGGCCTTTTCCCTAGGAGAACTGATCCTTCAGGCCCTGTCCTTGGACTCTACCCTGTCCTCATACTGTATTGAGCCTGGAGTCCATGTGCTCTCCTTGAAGTTGTAGGGACAACTGAAAAGCAGCCTCATCCAGACCCCACACCATGTCCTCCATAAGAACTCCTAAGTGGGGACCCTCAGCATAGTCTGACATGGAGACCACCCTCACTCAGTTGGAGTTCCAAGCCCCTAGTTAAGCTAAGCAACACCATTTTGCAGATGAGGTAGCGAGGAAGAGTGGAGCACAGTGGCCCGTATGCCCAGGCAATGAAGGATGGCCTATACCCCAGGAAGGGCTCCCCACTGGGGGTGAACTCACAGTCAGGACAATAAGTGGGAGAAGGCTGCCCTGGAAGGCCTACCCATGATATACTGCAGGGCCTTGGTGCCTTCCTCCCTCGCTGCATCTGCACCACCAGTGTGTTGGGTCCCTAAGAGAGGGTGGTTTTAGGGGCATTATGGTCTGGGAACCCAGGAGTTGGGTCACCCAACCTAGCTTGTCTCCCTGCCACCCCCAACCCCTTCCAGTACTCTCTTTGTTTTCCCAGGACACCCCAGAAGCTCCAGCACCCAGAACTGCCTTTGGAGGCAGCTCGCCCTGGCCATGCAGGAGCTCTGGGCCAGAGCTGAGCAAGCCTGGTGTGCTGGTATCCCAACTGGATAGTCCATTCTCAGGCTGTTCCGAGGACCTTGCCATCAGCCCCAGCAACTCCCTGGGCTCAGAGCCTGGCCATACCCCCAAACCTGGCCACAACCTGGAGCCCGACCATAGTCCAGAGGAAAACGAGTATGTGTCCTTTGCAATTCATGTGGCTGAGGACCCCAGCACTGACCTCCAGGAAGAAAACGCTGTGCTGCTAACCACTGCACAGCCCGAGGAAGGGGAGGTGCAGTGCGTGAATGCTGTGTCCTGGGGTACATGGCTTGGGGTGGCTGGGGCTGCCTTCGCACTCCTGACTGCACTCATGGTGGTGCGGCGACATCTGCTCCAGTGAAGCCTCAGTCCTGTACCTGGTGCCAGTAAACTGCTGTGATCAGCCATGCACTTTCTCCTGGGTGGGCTGGCCAGGGGCTGAGTTAGAGGGGAGCTCAGGGACTTTGGGTTTGGTGGGGGCCTCACCCAGTCCTGGCAGCAGTTCTGTCTTAGCTCATGCCCTCTGCTTGTCCCTTACCATCCTCGACTTTCTGGGCTCTGGATTGCTCACAGTGCTTCTGATCTGCCCACCTGGCAGAGTGAATTGTCACTGGAGGTGCTCCTGAGGAGGCGCCCTGACCAGGCCTCAACCCTGTTTGCCAAGACTGCAGATCAGGAGGTACCATTGGAGAGCACTCCAGGTTGGCAATGCCCCTCATCCTACCCAGGTCCCGTGAGGCCAGAGTGCAGGAGTGCTGGGTGGGGGACCCCACAAGACCTTCCTTCTACCTTGCAGTCCAGCCTGAGGCTTTGGCATTGGAGCTGGGGGAGCAACAGGGTGGCTGGTCTCTGGGGAGCCAGCTGCTTTGAGTCCCTTGCCCTCCTCATCCCTTCCACTGCCAGGCAACCCTTGGGGGAGGTCCACAGAAGTTTCTGGCAGACCCCCAAGGAAGCCAGAAGCAGATGGCAGACCCAAGGAAGACCTCTGGAACACCCTCTAGCCTCCTCACTCCTGCCTCCTCTCCCTCCCTCCTGGTCTCCATTCTCTCTGGCTCCTTTGGTTGGGGAAGGGACACCTAGTGGGTAGAGCTCAGGCTGGGTTTGGATTTCAGCTCCACCCTTTTTGGGCTGGCCTAATTTCTCCACCTGGGCAGTGACTCTAACTTCCTTCATTGGGTTCTTTTAAGATTGAAGCATACAGGTGTTTGCCAAGTGCCTGGCTCAGAGAGGCCACTTCTCTCCTTTCCAGTCCTGTCAAGCTGATAGTTTGAGAGGTAGAGCACAAGTGACGAGGGTGCACTTTGCAGGGAGGGCAGTCTTGACCTGCATCTTGCTCTTCTCACTAGCTCTGTGATCTCGGGCAAGGTATTAACCTTTCTGTGCCTCATTTTTCTCACTTGTTAAATGGGGTTGAGTGTGTGTGTGTGTGTGTGTGTGTGTGTGTGTGTGTGTGTGTGTGTCTGTCTGTCTGTCTGTCTTGTCATGAGGATTAAATGAGTTTGTCTGTGTAAATCTTACAGTGAGTCCTGGCATTTACTAAGGGTTGGATATATATTGTTACTATCACTACTAAGTGGGGAGGTGCTGGAGCTTTTGGCTACACCTAGTAGCCTTTAGAGGTCAAACTGCACCCTGCTGCCTCCCCCTCCTTTTGTTTGCCTCTTATTACTGCCTGTGTTTTGGAGAGTTATTGGGGAAGGAGGCATGTCCACTGGACAACTGTGCAGGATAGGGCTAGTGTTCCATCAGTTAGGTGTGCTCTCTGCACCTCCATCCACAGGAAGACTGCTACATTTACATCATAAACATGGTGGGGTGCATTCAGGGTGTGCTTGTGGGTTCTTTTCAGGTGGTCTTTGCTTGGCAAGGGGTAAGCACAGGACCTATCTTCATTCTGGGCTTTGCAGAGACAAGAACTAGAGCCCTTGGTGACTTGAGGAGTGGGGCTTACTGTGTCCCCCGCCAAAGTTATCAGCCTATAGGGAAGCTTTCCCTTGCACTGCCCTAAAGGACTTCAGTGGCCCAATGACCTCTACTTCCGAACTTCAACCCACACTCCAAACTCCACAACCTGCATCCAGAAGTGATGTGTCTTCAAACTGTCTGCACCACTTCTCATCCACCCTTGCTCCTAACCAACCCTTTGCTCCCCACACCAACCCAGGTACCAGGCCCGCTGGGTCAGTGAATCATTCATGCATGGGTACTAGTTTTAATGTATAACCTTCCCAACATAGCTTTGAAAAAATGTATCTCAAGAATGCAATGTGAAGCCGGGTGCGGTGGCTCATGCCTGTAATCCTAGCTACTCAGGAGGCAGAGATCAGGAGGATCGCGGTTCGAAGCCAACCCAGGCAAATAGTTCTTGAGACTCTTATCTCAAAAATATCCATCACAAAAAGGGCTGGTGGAGTGACTCAAAGTGAAGGTCCTGAGTTCAAGCCCCAGTACCACAAAAAAAAGAAAAAGAATGCAATGTGTAGCCCCAGAGTGTGGCCCAGATGGTGGGATTTCAAGCATAGTAACCAGCCACTATGGTCATACCTAGGGACCTTCCCACTTTTTAGATTCTGCATTTAACAGCATCATCTTGGCTGGTACCAGCCTGGAGGCCTCTCTAATGCCACCTTCAAGACCTTCAAGCAGAGGCAGGAATTAGCCAGTGTCAGATCTCAGGAGTCCTGTGTTTGAATGGGGCTTTCAGCTGCAGTGGGATTCACCACAGGGAGAGCCGAGCAGGTCACTCTGACAGCCATAGCCTGGAGAGGTGGGGCCAGAACTCAAGGGAGGGAAGAATCTCTACCTACAGGGGTGCACCATACTTGGGGCTTGACAAAACACGCTTCCTCTTGGGGTGAGGTTGTGGGGTTGGCTAGAGGGAGCAGTGCTTCATTTGCCTTTTTCCCTGACTGTAGCATCTCCCTCAAAGCCCAAGAGCTGTCACTGTTTGTCTTCCTGGGGTGTATTCTGGGTTCTGCTAGGACTGTGCAGGTGGACAGTGACACTCCCTCACTCATTTCTCTTGTTGGATGCCCGCAAATTTAGGAAACTTCTTAGTCAAAGATGAAGGGATACCCTTTACCCTGTGTTGGAATTGATAACCCTCCGGTACTAAAAACAGACACTCAAGAGACAGAAAATCTTGACAAGGCAATTTTCTCTTGATTAAGAGAGTGCAAGCATGTGCTCACTCCTGCTAAGCAAGCACACAGGCACAAAATGGCTGACAGTGGCTCCTCCTTATATCCCTGACGCAGTTGTACCTGCCCCTCACCTGGGATTTGTCCAGGTCAAAGGTTCACAATCTTTCCTGATTGGCTAAAAGGCCTGGGGGATGGGTTAGGGCATGCAGTTTGATGGGCAATGGAGTTGTACAGGAATCTGGAAGAAGAAGCAAGGACCCTTTAAACATGCAAGTCATCTAAGATGGTGACCTGAGGCATTTTTAGGTAATCTAGGAGGATAACAAATACTTTGATAGAAAAGATCATTTTTCTTACAATTTCCTCCCTCTTTTAAGTTAAATTCTTTTCTTCAAACTCATTTAGGAGCTGTTGGCTCTTGTGTTCCTGTGTTTCTAATGGAAACAAGTTATTTTGGTAGAGCAGGGGTGATTGTTTGGTGAGGGCTGTCTCAATTAACTACTGTATTAGTCCTCAGACACAAGGAATTATGCAGCATCCTGCTAAAATTAAAACTCTACCCACTACGATCGAGGAGGTTAAGATTGAGGTCATCCAGCCCTTCCATCTCCCCAAACCAATTTTCCATTAAGTCAGTGAAGGGATCATTTATACCTTGAGTTTCAGCTAGCTCATTAGATAGGGTAGTTAATCCCTGTAGGGCCTTAGTAGTAGTTCCATTGGGGGCTGTATTATTTGATATTCGTTCAACACAAAACTCCAATCATTATGCAGACTCCTCCCTTTTTGGGCAACCTCATGCCTAATGCTAGCCTGTTCTCCCAAGCCATCTGGCTAGTTGGTCCCAATTGCTCTGCTATTCCTTTGATGGCATCCCTGTTAACAAATCTTTGTTGGTTATAATAAATATAATTAATCCAATTGGCATTTTTATTTATAGTGGACCATCAGAAAAGTACTGATTCCAATCCTGCTTCAATTTGATTTCTGTCTTTGAATTTGTTTGGCATCCCCTAGGAAACCCAATGGCATCAATGTAAGCATGGGGATCAAGGGAGCCTCTGTGGTTGGCTGCAGTGTCTGTGTCTATGTCTCTACTTTTCCTAGGTGTTGTGGCACAGGCTGGGGATTTAAATGCTGGGGTGAAAGGGATTGCCAACTGCACCAAAGCACAGGTGCCTGCCCAGTTATCTGAGAGAGTCTCAAGTAAAGGTCCTCTGCAGTACCACCAGACATTGGCTCTGCCCACTGAGAGTGTGGACTGGTTTGTGAAGCAGTTGAAGGACTGGCTTTCACTGTATCCCATCAGGTTTCCCACACTTGTCAATCGTCCCCCCTGTCGGTGAGACATGGAGTATAATTGACGTCTAGGGTGGGTGGCCTAATAGTCCTCGGGGACTGACCCATAGGACCTCTGACCTCTGAGAACAGTAGTGATAGCATCTGGCAGGAGTCATTGCCCCAAGCTTTGGCATCCTGAAACAGAGCCAACATGCAATACATTCCATCTGGATCTGAGGACCATCCTAATGAGAACGGGACCACCTGAGACTCTGGTCTCCCAATAGCACAAACATAGCAATTGCTCTTATTTAACGTGCAGACAGCATTTTATCCGTTCCATCCAAGCATTTGTATCTCTGTACCTGATTTCAGTAGCCACAGTTTGTCTTAGGTCCTTGTCTTCTACTACAGTTACCTGAGTTCGATTGTTGTACAAACATGGAGGCAATATTGGAGTGGAGGTAGAACTGGGTGTCACCTAGGAGGGGTTGGGAACTAGATAGAGCTCAAAGGCACCTAACAGGTCTGTCCCTGAGACATCTGCCTCAACCCATGTCTACGAAATATAGATGGTTCTCGTGTCATACTCCAAGGGCTTTCTATGACTAATCTAAGTGGGTTACATTGTTTATCTTTACAAGTAGGAGAGGAGTGTGTCTGAAACAGCTGTAATTTTGACTGTAGTTTGTTAAAAGACTGTCAGTTGTTCTGGATGGTAGAAATCGTAGTCTTTCCAGTGCCCTGGGGTCTGGTCCAGCCCTTAGGATTGTCATAAAAGGGAGAAGTGTATCCTTTATACCCAGTGTTTCACCCCACATCTGTCCACTCTGGACAGATACCAGCTTCCCTGTGGGTTCCAGGATGGGGCACATATAAAAGGAATATTCTTGGAGCTGGAGTTGGGACATAAGGCCTCCACAAGGAAGGATCTGGCGTATATCAAATTCAACAATTAAGGGAAAAGTACTCCGAGTTACATTCATAATAAGCATACCATTTCCCAAATGAAAGGGAAAGAATATTTTAACTATAGTCTTTTTAAAGTCACTTTGGTGTTGCCTGGATGTGAGAGCATAGCCCATTGTTCCTTCTGGTCAGGTGGGGGCGTCTTCTTTACCTGTGTGTAATGAGTCCATCCCTGCTCCACAGTCTGGACAGTTGTCTCCATGGTCAGCAGGACCAGGAAGGGTACTTCCCAAGCTGGCTCAAGCTTATTTTTTTTCCAGGTCTTGATTAGCACATAATCACCAGGCTGATGTGGTGAACAGGAAAGTCACGTGGAGAAGCCTGTGGTAACAATCCTTTTTTTCCCAAGACAAAGTAGAGGACAATCCAAGTATATAATTTTTGAGGAAATAGTCTGGTTTCGAAGGAAGGCACATCAGTAACAGAGCTAAGGTAAGGAAGCCTGTAAAGCATTTCACAGGGGGAGAGGCCAATGTCCTTCTGAGGGGCTGTCCTAATTCTGAGTAGTGCTATGGGAAGACATTTAGTCCAAGGTAATCTGGTCTCTAAGACTAATTAAGTGAGTTGTTTTTTAAGAGTCTGATTCATTCTTTCAACTCTCCCTGAGGAAGGTGGATGCCAGGGAGTATGATATTCCCATTTGATCTCTAGAGCCTTCATAAGTCCCTTAAGGACATTGGCAGTGAAACGACTCCCATTGTCTGAGTCTATATTTTCTATAACCCCAAACCTTGGGATTATGTTTCTAGTAATAACCTAATTACATTTGTAGCAGTGGCCCCTGGGAGAGGGATAGCCTCGACCCAGTGAGTGAGATGGTCTACAATAACCAAGAGGTATTTTAAGATGACCTGTTTTGGGCATCACAGTGTAATCTACCTGAATGCTTTGGAAAGGTCGAAACCCGGGGTTTCTACCCCCAGCTGGTCTCTGTCTCAGAGATTGCTTGTTAATCTTTCAATAAGTAAGATATCCTTCTGATACTTGTTTGGCTAGTGTATAAATCCCTATACACCCACAGGCTTGCAAAACTGCATCACACATGGCTTGGGGTCCCCCAGTGGCTCCCCTGATGGAGATAAGTAAGGAGTTCTCTCATTAGGGGCTATGAGATCATTTCTCTCACATTGGGGAGAACCCAATTTCCCTGTTCAGTCCTGACTGCCCCATGTTTTTTTAGTTCTTCCTCAGAGGGGGTAAAGATAAGGGGTGACATGAGGAGTAGGGAGGTGTGGAATAAGACAAAAGACCGAGGCCTCAGAAGTGAGAGCAGCCTGTTTTGCTGTCTCATCTGCACCTTTTGGTGACCTGACACATGGACTATGGCTATTTTTTCAGGTAGTTTTAGGCTCTCTATTATTTGTTGAATTGATTCTCCATGTACCAAGTCTTGGCCTTTGTGATTGATTAAGCCCCATTCCATCCAGATTTTTCCAAAGGTGTGGACCACACCAAATGCATATTTTGAATCAGTGTGTATGGTCCATTCTTTGTCCTTTAGGTGTTTTAAGGACTGATTTAGGGCAAACAATTTGCAAGTCTGTGCCGACCAATTGTTAGGGAGTTGGCCTGATTCTATTATAGTCATTGCCTCCCTGTCTACTATAGAATATCCATTATGCCTTTTCCCCTTGATTAACCGAGAGTATCCATCCACAAAGAAATGGAACTTGGTCTGGAAAGAAGTTTCCCCAAGATCTGGACTCACTTTTGTTTGATATTCAATCATATCTAAACATTTATTTTCGGGTGCTCCTCCCTCCTGCCTTCCTTCCAAGAAAGTGGCTGGATTTAGGGCCTCATCAGTAGTTAAAGTTAGGTCATCCCTTTCTAGCAAGATAGCCTCATACTTTAGGATCCTGGAATCCATCAGCCATCTACCCACCTTCTGATTTAAGATTGTCCTAACTTGATGGGGAGTGCTAATAATTAGGTCTCCCCCAAAGGTGATTTTTCTACTTTCTTTGGTTAGAAGGGCTGTAGCTGCTACTGCCTGAATACATTCAGGCCAACCTTGGGTGATGGGATCCAGGAACTTAGGTAAGAAGGCTATACGTTGGCCCCCATGTTTTTGTGTTAGCACCCCAGGGCAATTCCCTCATTTACATTCACAAAGAGGTGAAAAGGCTGCTCAAGAAGGGGGCAAGGCTAGCACCAGAGCTGTGATAAGGGCTTACTTGTATTTTATCCCTTTTTACATGTAAACCGATTCCTAATCGGGTCATTAGATCTCTTCCAAATAGGTTGGTACCTGCCTCAGGGACTAGGAGAAATTGTATCTTAGTGGTCTTGTGTTAGAAATAAACATCTGTTTCTTGTAATATTTTAACTGAGAAGCTTTCTCCCTTTACCCCAGAAATTAGTATCCTCTCCAGGGAATAGATTAAGCCCCTGGGCAGAAGACAGAGGAAGGATCTGGAAGCACCTGAGTCAATCAGGAAGGTGACAGTTTCATGTTGTGTTCCCATTTCTAAATTTATCAAGGGCTCTGAGTGGGACCCTTCAAGGTAAAAGAGCCCCTGGCCCCCTATTCTTCATCGAAGGTCATTAAGGGAACAGTTTCCTATACTCTCTTTCCCATTCTGGACGTTTTCTCTTAAATTGTCCAGTCTCCCCACATTTAAAGCACTTATGTTCCCCTCTTCTTTGTTTCATCTTCTGACTTTCTGGTCTCTTACATCCCATGAGGGCAGCCAGGCTGGTTGAGGTCTAATAGGATATTGGTTTGGCCTTTCCCTATTAACCTGCTGGATCATGGATGACATAATCTTTGCTTTTTGTTTGTGTTTTTCTTCCTTTCTCCTTACATATACCTTTTGTGCCTCTTCTAATAATTCCTCTGTGGATCTATTTTTCCAGTTTTCTAGTTTTTGTAATTTAGAGCAGCAGCCTGAGGGGCTGAGATTTGAAGGGGGTGGAGGTGGAGGGGTGGAATCCTGGAGGGCAGGGCTGGGGCCGGCTCTGGAGCCTGAGCTGGAGGAAGAGCAGGCAAAAGGAGGGGGAGGGAAGGGAGGAGAGTAAATCCCAGTTAGAAAGGGTTTTTTTTATGGAAACAGGACTACAGGACTCTGTCTCCAACAGAGGGCATATTCCATCTCCTCTTGAGTGACTGAGCTTTTGTTAGTAACATGCTCAAGTAATAGTTGACAGACCCAGTCCTTGTCAGACCCAAATTTTGGCCAAAACCCCCAAACCCAAAGGTCAGATCTTTGGTCCAGATAAAACAACAGTATTTAACAATTCATTGTTTCTTTCTCCTTTAGTGGTGGTGGGGGGGCTATCATCCCAATATTTTAACATCTTCCCTAAGGGGCTCCCAGAGGGTATTTTATCCTGGGCCTTTGCTATCTGGCCTCCCCCCCCCACTGCCTTTATTTCCCATTTCTCCCTTCTGGTTGACTGTGCTCTATCAGGAGCTCAACTCCCTGCCCTCCCCTTTGTCATGGAGGTTTCTTGCACTCTGATTCTTTTTCATTTTGTCTGTCTCTGCCCACGTGCTTGAGGCACCTCTTGGTAGCCTGCGGGTCAGTATAAATTGCTGACCTGGATTAGATTCAAAAATCTAATTCCGCCTTAAACAGTATGATGTCGCCTCAGAACTGAGGATCAGGACTTCACTTTCCCTGTGTGTCCCCTGACACATCTCATTCACACATCACACAGCCTCCAGTATCCTGACCACCAAGACATTACTTGGTCACCCCTGTGATGTTTCTTGTCTTGGCTTGTGCACAAAACTTACATGGTTGCCACAGTACCTATCTTCAGAGCTCTTTTACCTGCATTGTCAAGAAATTCTGCAGTCCTAGTTCATTCGCAGATCTGGAAAGTTGTCAACCCTTGGCCAAACCTCAGGACCACCTCAATCAGGCAGCAGGACTTGTCTCCCTGGGGAAGGGCCAGGACCCCCTTCCTGGAAGGAATGTAAAATCCCGGACAAGCCTCCAAATTGTTGGAATTGATAACCCTCTGGTACGAAAAACAGACACACAAGAGACAGAAAATTTTGACAAGGCAATTTTTTCTTTATCAAGAGGGTGCAAGCATGTGCTCACTCCTGCTAAGCAAGCACGCAGGCACAAAATGGCTGACAGTGGCTCCTCCTTATATCCCTGACAAAGTTGTACCTGTTCCTTATCTGGGATTTGTCCAGGTCAAAGGTTCACAATCTTTCCTGATTGGCTTGGGGGATGGGTTAAGGTATGCAGTTTGGCGGGCAATGGAGTTGTACAGGAATCTGGAAGAAAAAGCAAGGACCCTTTAAACATGCAAGTCACCTAAGATGGTGACCTGAGGAATTTTTAAGTAATTTAGGAGGGTAACAAATACTTCGATAGAAAGATCATTTTTCTTATACCTGCCACACTTCAAATAACTCCCCCCACCCCAGAAACATTTATTATGAACAGCTTTCAAACACAGGCAAAAGTAGAGAGATTAGAATAACAAACAGCCATGTGCCCATCACCAGCTTCAGCATCTTGGCCATCTTGTTCATCCCTGCTGACGCCCCTTTTTCTGTGCAGGTTCTTTATACATTGAGTGAGAGGGTTTAGAAAAGTAAGGGGCAATGGGTGGAATTGGAGAACATCATTCTGAGTGAGGTTAGCCTGTTCCAAAAGACCAAAAATCGTATGTTCTCCCTCATATGTGGACATTAGATCAAGGGCAAACACAACAAGGGGATTGGACTTTGAGCACATGATAAAAGCGAGAGCACACAAGGGAGGTGTGAGGATAGGTAAGACACCTAAAAAATTAGCTAGCATTTGTTGCCTTTAACGCAGAGAAACTAAAGCAGATACCTTAAAAGCAACTGAGGCCAATAGGAAAAGGGGACCAGGAACTAGAGAATAGGTTAGATCAAAAAGAATTAACCTAGTAGGTAGCACACACGCACAGGAAATTAATGTAAGTCAACTCCCTGTATAGCTATCCTTATCTCAACCAGCAAAAACACTTTTTCCTTCCTATTGCTTATACTCTCTCTTCAACAAAATTAGAGATAAGGGCAAAATAGTTTCTGCTGGGTATTGAGGGGGTGGGGGGGAGAAGGAGGGGGTGGAGTGGGTGGTAAGGGAGGGGGCGGGGGCAGGGGGGAGAAATGACCCAAGCCTTGTATACACATATGAATAATAAAACAATAAAAAAAAAAAGTAAGGGGCAGATGTGGACTGGGGGGTTTTGTGCTTAAGGCCTTTTCTCTTCCCAGGGCAATATTAGGTAGCACCTCTTGGTTTCTGTGGGTTATTTCCCTCTTTTTTTTTTTTTTGGTGGCACTGTAATTTGAACTCTGGGCCTCACAATTGCTAGGCAGGTGCTCTGCCATGTAAGCCATTCCACCAGAATGGCTTTTTTGTGTTGAGAATTTTTGAGATGGGGCCTCCTGAACAAATTGCATGGGGCTGGCTTCAAATTGTGATCCTCCTGATCTCTGCCTCCTGAGTGGCTATCAGTGCCTAGCAGAAGATGTTTATTTGTACCATATGTGCAGAGCATTGGGGTAGGTCTTGGTGACACTGAATAATAAAGCAAAGACTCTATCCTAAGCCTCTTGCCACCACCCACTGTCCCCAATACAAGATAGAGTGCCCCTGGAGCATAGGGGAGGGGAGCAATGAGGAAGAAGGACAAGTGTCATTTCCATCAGTTATGTACTATTAATAATGATAATAACTAAATCTGGATGGGGGATCAACACATAGAGCCCATCGGGAATAAGATCAAATGTTGATGAAAACATGAAGCAACTTAAACTCCTAAATTTTGGAGGCATGTAAATTGGTCTTAATTGTCTAAATGTATTTGTCCTGTAAATTCATATGTTAAAACCTAACTCCAAGGTAATAGTGTTAGGAGGTGGGGCCTTTGGGAGGTGATTAGGTTGTGAGGACTCCACCCTCATGAGTGGGACTCCTCTTAGAGGCTTGAGGGAGCATTTTTGTCCCTTCCACAGTGGGGGGAGAAGGGAAAGCAGCTAAGAAGGCACTGTGTCTTTGAAGCCAAGAGCAAGCACTCATGTGACCCTGAATCTGCTGGTGCCTTGATCTAGGACTTCCCAGCCTCCAGAATTGTGAGAAACAAATCTTCCTGTTGTTTATAGATTACCCAATCTAGCAGAAGCTTGGCGAACTAAGACAAACTAACCCTGTTGGAAAACTGGCAATATCCACTGAAGCTGAACATAGGCCCAAACTATGCCCCAGCAATTCCACTCCTGGGCTTCATGCCAGAGATAAGAATTCATGTCTACCAAGATGTGCGCAAGAATGCTTCTAACCACTGCACCGTGCATAATAGGCCCAAACTGGATACACCCCAGATGGCTATCCACAGAGGGATGGATGCATACCTTATGACAGAGTCACACAGAAAAATGCTAGTATTGAGCAATAAATGTTGATCAGGAAAAGTCAGTACACATAAAAGAGTGGGATTTCATTCAACTGGAAAAAAAATAAGCAAAATGGATCTATGGTGATAGAAGTCAGGAGAATGTTTAATTGGGGGAGGGGGTGGACAGAGCTGGGATGGAGGTGTCCTGATCTGTGTGCTGATTTCATGAGCGTGTTTCAGTTTGTGTCCAGCTCCCTGTTGGGGATGTAGAAATAAACAAGACAACCCAAATGAAAGCAACAGAGAGCCATTTAGTCGGAGCCTGAGAGGCAGTCCACTGCTATCACTTCATTTGGGAGGGACTCAAAGATAGCCAGGGATGGGGAAACTTTATAGTAGGGGTGGGAGAGCAGAAGGCTCAGGTGCACTGTGGTGGGAAGTTCTTGGCATGGGGACTCCAGAGGCAGCATGTAAAGATTGGTTGGGGAGCGTATTTGGCTTTCTCTGGTTGGTCATGAGGTGTAAGAGGGGGAGAGGTACTATAGCAGGGAGGAGGACCAGAAGAGAAACAGACAGGCCTGTGTTCTGATAAAGTAGCAGGGGAGAAGAGATGGTATAGCAGAGAGATAAAACCTAAAGAATCCAAATGTGAAGAAGGTCAAATAGCATTGTTGGGTGTGGGGGCTCAGAAGACAGAATGAGCTGGTGCCCCCATTCCCCATGAGAGCACTGTGAGCTCTACATCCTGTAAAGGGACACGCGGTTTCACAAGTCGTGGAAGCTCAAAACGCCACAAGACTGATAGACAGGAGGCTTTCACGGGACTGTGTACATGTTCCTGTAGAGATTTGTTAAGAGACCACCCCTGACTCCTGATCCCCGCCCCAACAGAAAGGACCAAATCAAAAACTCCTCTATGTAAACACAGGAAGCTACTGATTTTCTGGGCTCCCTGTCTGTCTCTAGGGGCAGCTTTTCCTTTCTCTCTAATAAATCCTACTTTGTGTGCTGACCTTGTCTCACGAGTCAATCTGCTGCCTCACGAGCGAGTTCTTTGGACCATGGAAGCAAGAACTCTCTACACAGGCCTGTAACAGCACTAGGGGCAGTGGAGCTACCCTGCTGAACTGTAAGCATACCTCCAAGCTTCCTCCAGCTCCTACCCTTCCCTGGGGTCAGAGGTGCCTGCCTCAGCTGGTGAACCCATGGTCAAAAGGTACTGCTTCAAGGTATTGCATGGCTGCTACACTTATCAGGGTTCTCTTTTAAGGTTTGGCTTAAAGCTCTACTCCTCCTGGAAGCTTCTTTGATTAGACCTTTCATTTATTTGGCTTCTGAAATTCCCAGGGTTTATTCAAACACTGCTTTTATGTGTAAATTCTGATCTCTTGGCCTGCGCTTGAAAAACACTGAATAGCTTCTCTTTATTTCCTCAGTGATGTTTAAATTAAAAACAACCCCCCCACAACTTGTTACTGAAGTGTAATAGACATATTAAAAGGGTGCTCAGAGACAGAAAGCAGGTGGAGGGGTGAGAGGTAGAGGTGGGGAGAGAAAACAGGGTAGGGGTAGAAAAAGTGAAGAAGGGAGAATCCCTGGGTTGTAGTTCCAGGATCCACAGCATCCACAGCCAGCTCTGGGCATCCCTCGCCTCCAGAACCAGTAAGTGGAGAGGCTGGACCAGGCAGTGTCAAATCCTACCTCCTCCAGAGCTCAGCTATCAGACTTTGGGTGTCCTTGGTCCACAAAGATCTGCCCCAGCTTCTTCCACCTAACCTCATGCCCTCTTCCTCCATCTCCAGGTGCCATTCCCACACCATCTGAATCAATGATTTCCTAGCAATCAGACTGTCTTCTGTTTAATCAGTTCCCTTGTATTTAACATAAGAAAAAAAGAAAGAAAAACATTTTCACTGCCATATACAGCTGGAAATCAGTTCTTGCAGGAGGCCTATCCAAGAAATTAGGGAAGAAATGGGTAATTGCTGAATTACTTTATTTTTCTACTTGCTGTCACAGTGATGTCCTTAGAATTGTAAGCCCATGAATGCTGGTGTGCAGTAATTCTGCCATTATTATTTCTATAACTTGAGATCATTTTTAGCTCTTTCTTCTTTCAAGAAAGTTATGAGAATCTACACTGGCCAGATGCCTCCTGCTAACAAGGTTGCTACAGTGAACAAAAATAGAACTTTCAATTTGGAGGCTATCTGGGATTTCTCCCCTTTTGCCCTTCTGCCTTGTTTTTCAAGGGACATTCTACTCAAAGACAGGTGCCCACCTCTCAGACGGTGTATGAAGCAGACACCTTTCAGGCTGGCTCAGTGGAGGCACCCAGCCAAGTCAGTCTGTCTCCTCTTTGAATTTTCACCTTTCTTATAATCCAGTCTCTTTAAAACAATTTGTTTTAATTACATAAGTAATAATGAATATATTTTTAAGAAGTGAAATCCCAAACTATACAAACTTATATAGACCAGAGTTTGTTGAATTTTTTTTTAATATAAGACCCTCTGGGGAATCATTGAATCTGGGATGGGCCTGAGACCCTGCATTTCTAAGGAGCTCTTTTTTTTTTTATTCTTTAGCTGACACAGAAGAGATGGTTTATTGTACATTGTACATGGGTCACAACTGAGTTCTTTTTGAGTAAAGACAAAGAGTAATGATTGAAAATACCCCTCACTCCCTTGCAGTCCTGTTTCCCTTTTGATGGGCATCATTCCCTACCTTTCTCTATGTACTTCTGTGCCATTTTAGGTCCTGACCTAATCTCATCCTTGGCTTGGTGCCAGGCCTCTTTCTGAGGCTGTTGATAG
Source organism: Castor canadensis (assembly GCF_047511655.1). NCBI lineage: Eukaryota > Metazoa > Chordata > Mammalia > Rodentia > Castoridae > Castor > Castor canadensis. Next base: position 152,533,180 of record NC_133390.1, on the reverse strand, counting down.
GAGTGGGGTACAAAGCCTCCATCCTCCTATACAGCTCCCTGTAGCTCCCCACAAATTATTGTTGCTAAGATTAATAGGTTCTTTATTGAACTGAATTTAGTTCATACACAATGCAAACAATTTAATCACTGTTTCAGTTGGCTAAGGAATCTCTGGTTCTGGATTTTTTTTTTTTTTTTTTTTTGGTGGCGTTTCACCATGTTCAGGATGAACTATCCAAATCATAGATGAAACAGAGAGCAGGGGATAGCCAGGGCTAGAGTCCCCTATAATGCTACTCAAAACAATTGGCAAAGCTGGGTGCCAGTAGCTCATGCCTATAATCCTAGCTACTCAGGAGGCAGAGATTAGGAGGATCGCAGTTCGAAGCTGGCCTGGGTAAATAGCTCCACTAGACACTATCTCAAAAAACCCTTTACAAAAAAAGGGCTTGTGGAGTGGCTTGAGGTGTAGGTCCTGAGTTCAAACCCCAGTACCCGCCCCCCAAAAACTGGCAAACTTGTTACCAGAGGGAGTGGTTCCCTGAAATTCCCAGTTAACATGCAAAATCACAGGTATATGCACAAATGTGAAAAGATTTTCAAGGTGTCTAACAACAAGGAGTCTCACAAGGTGAAAGTTTTAGCAAGGATTTATTTTAGTATGACAGGATAAAGTAGGAAGTGGGGAAAAAAGGGAGAACCATTTCCTGCTCCCCCTGCAGGAAACGGGAGTAAAGACAATGGTGTTTTTGTCTGTAGTCTTTATACTTTGACCTGGGGGAATACGTGTGGTCATGTTATCTAGCACCCCGTAATCATTAGACAATGGATCTGGGTGCCCACCATGGGTGCTATTTATTATTTTAAAACATGGAGAAATGACCTAGGCCTGCCCAAACACAGGGACAATCGGTGTTTTAGGACTTCCTTAAGCTAGACTTGGCTTTCATTTTTTTCGGTCCCTCTACCCATTCAAGGAGCCTTGCAGCTTGGTGAGACCCTGTCTTTCAAAAAAAAAAAAAAAAAAAAAAAAAAAAATATATATATATATATATATATATATATGGGGAAAGGTTTTTTTTTGTTTTCTTGAATTTTTAAAAATAAAGTTAAATATACATTTACCACATGATCCACTCCTAGGAACTTAACTTAGAGAAATGAAACCATATGTCCACATAAAGACTGGTACACATATTTCATTGCAAACTTATTCACAATAGCCAATAATTGGAAACAACCCAAATGTCTACTAGCTGCTGGTGAATAAACAAAGCAAGGTATTTCTACATACTAGAGTATGACCCAGAAAGAAAATGGAACAAGCTACTGACAGACCAGCAACATTGATGAATTTCAAAAACATGCTGAGAGAAAGAAGACAGACACAAAGAGTATGGTTGCTGAGTGGCTCCACATGTATAAATGGCTCCATTCATATGAATCTCTGAAAAAGACAAATATAACTAACAGAAACAGAAATCAGTGCTTGTTTTGGGACCAGAGGTAGGAATGAGTAGGAAATGGCACAAGGGAATTTTTTGGGGTGATGAGAAAGTTTTGATAGTCATACTTATCAAAACGCTTTAAACTGCATTAAAAATGGATGCATTTTGTTATGTATGTTAAGTCATTTGCCAATGAAGTGAATTGCAATGTAATTTGAAGGAGGAGTGATGTTCATACCTGTAATCACAGCATTTGAGAGGTTGAGGCAAGAGGATCAAAGGCCACCCTGGGTTAGACAGCAAGACCTTGTCTCAACAAACATCCCAAAAAGCTGGGCTTGGGACACACACCCATAATCTTAGTACTCAGGAACTGAAGGCAGGAGGATTTTGAGTTTGAAGACAGATTGGGTTACCTGGCAAGATTCTGTCTCAAAAAAACCAAAGGCTGAGGTTGTGGCTCAAGTGGTACAACAATTGTCTATAAAGCACAGGCCCTGAGTTCAACCCCCAGTGCCACTAAATAAGACCTCCAAAACTAAACAGTGCAGTTGGAGAGCTGGTAGTATTGCTCAGTGGTAGGGTGCTTTCTTGGCATGTGTGAGGGCCTGAGTTCCATTCCAGGCACCAAGGGGAAAAAACAAAAAGGACAGGCAGATAGAGTAAGTAACACCTAGTAAAGATGGTGGTTGAGGAGATTTTCTGATTGAGAGAACATTTGAGTTGAAACCTAGCCAGAAAAAGGACCCGCAGAGTCAAGGGTAAAAGATTAGGTGGTGGACTGGGTGGGGATGGGAAAAGAGTTCTGCAGGCAGGAGGGAGGAAGAGCAGATATGAAGGTACTGTAGCAGGGAAGAGCTAAGGAAAATTGCTTTGCAGCAAGTAATTGCATGAATTCTAATCAGGAGATGTTTGGCCTACTTAAAATAACAAAACAAATTCTTTGAAGAATTTGAGTAGCACTCCACTAACCTGGTGAGCATTTATGACTAATCATGAAGCATCTTCTCTATTCACTAGTACAGATCCCTTAACGACCTCTTGACACACTTTACAAGCCATTCATTTAAGTCAATGTATGAGGGTGCTTGAGAGCAATAGAAACAATATTTCATGAGAATGACTAATTTCACACTGTCATTACTGGGGAGCTTGTTTTCAGTGAATCTAGCCAGGGGCAGGGGTTTTGAGAGGAAGGCACCATAGAGAAACTTCTGTACTGGTTCTAGATGTCAAAATAATGTAGACAATTCTTCCTTTGTGCATTTTAACCTCCTAAGCTGCCTGAAATTTGAGGATTCTTGAGAAAAGACGTCCTTATTGTAGGAAATTTATAATTCAGGGTATTGAATCATGGAGAGGACAAAGGGAATGGTCTTGAAAAAATGAGGGCTTAGCCTCCATTATGATTATTTCTATTAAGTCGCTTGGTTTCAAGAAACAGAAGACAATATAACCTAGATTAAGAAAAGGGAAAGGGTGATTTAAGAAATTTATTTTAATGCTACAGGGAAAACCCATGGAACTCAGAAGGAATGTATTCAGGTCAGGAAAAAAGAAATGGGCAGAACTGGAGAACTGGCAGGCACTTTTCTTTTCTGGTTTGCTCTTTCTTAGGTCTCCCTGTAGACCAGTTTTCTTCACTTCTTTGCCTACATAGGGTATGTGGCATCACACTTTGAAAGGTGATCCTTATTCTGAGGTAATGGGGTTATGAGGTACAAACATGGATGCTGGGGCTTAATCTGTGATCTGTTGGGGAGAAGGATTTCTTGGAGAAGAGAGAATGGTTGGGAGCTGGGCAGATACCAAAGATTACCCGCTGAAGATGTTGGTATTTTAAGGGAACCTAGAGCTGCTATGGTCACTGTAATCTTTGGTTACAAACACATATTGTGTGTGTGTGTCTGTGTGTGTGCATACACATGCATGCCTGCACAGGCATATGTGTGCTTACTCTGTGAAAGGCTCTGTGAAAGGGGGATGTAAAGATACAAACTTTACATCCTATGATGTAAAGATCCATAGATACAAACTATGATATAATAACTCTCATAGTCTACCTGGAACTATATAAAAGGTACACTGAGGCTTTTAAGTCATGAGAGCGTGTGAAAACGCCATTGAGAGTGATATATAGGCTATGCACACTGTCTCAAGCCTACAATCCTAGCTATTGAGGAGGCAGAGATGGTGAAGATCGAGGTTTGAAGACAGTCCAGGCAAAAAAGTTTGCAAGACCCTATCTCAGCCAACCACTGAGCATGATGGCCTGTCATTCTAGAAAAGCACAAATAGGAGGATCATGGTCCAGGTCAGCCTGGGCATAAAGTGAGACTCTATCTCAAAAACAACCAAAGCAAAAAGGGCTGGCAGAATGCTCAAGTGGAGCTGGGTGCCGGTGGCTCACGCCTACAATCCTAGCTATTTAGGAGGCAGAGATCAGGAGGAACCTGGCTCAAGGCCAGCCCGGGCAAATAGTTCTCAAGACCCTATCTTGAAAAACCCAACACACACACACACACACAAAGGGCTAGTGGAGTGGCTGAAGGTGTAGGCCCTGAGTTCAAATCCCAGTACCACAAAAAAAAATGCTCAAGAGGTAAAGCACCTGCCTAGCAGTTGTGAGGCCCTAAATTCAACCCCCAGTACTGAGAAAAAGAAAAGCAGAGAGCTCTTAGCTAACAGTGGTAATCAATGAAGACTTTAAGGAGAAGGCATTTCGTAAGCAGAAATGTGGTGGGAAGGAATTTCATGTAAAGACAAAGGATGATCCAACGGTTAGATGGGTATGAGTAAATTCTACCTGGAGAGTTGTGAGATTCATTTTGGTAGAACATGTTATGCAAGCATATGGGAAGTAATGAGGAAAAGCAGGAAGATGCCAAGTGTTGGGGTTCCTTGGATGTTAAGTTGTTTGAGTTTTATTTATTTATTTTTTTGGTGAGACCGTGGTTTGAAATCAGGGCTTTGCACTTGCAAAGCAGGTGCTCCACCTCTTGAGCTCTACCCTCCAGTCCATTTTGCTCTGGTTATTTTGGAGATGGGGGGGTCTCACAAACTATCTGCTCAGGCTGGCCTCAAACCTTAATCCTCCCAATCTCAGCCACCCAAGAAGCTAGGATTACAGGAGTGAGCCACCAGAATCCACCAAAGGTGGGGTTATAAACAGAGCAATCTTTAATAAGATAAACTTATGAGCTTAAAGAGAAGAGAAATTAGGTAGAATAATCATTTAGGAGGCAATGAAAATAGATTACTGATCAGAACTTTTTGTCTGTGAGAGCCACTAGAAGCATGTGGTTGTTGAACACGTGGACTGTGACTACAGCTATGTGCTGAAATATTTTAGATATATTTGGTTAAATAATAAAATTTTAATATAACTCATTTTTACCTTTTAAAGTGTGGTTACAGAAGCATTTTAAGCCATGCCATGTGGTTTATATTGTATTTCTCTTGAACAGTACTGGATTCAAGCAAATGAAAGGAAGAATCAAGTCACAGCAACATAAAGGTGCCACCAGTAAGACAAGGAAAGTGGGAAAGTGGAATTGTTTACAGAAATGAAGACCAACTTGTTTTCAGAACAGATAACTCTAACAAATAGGCTTATTTGGGAATGAAAATAATACCAACAATCAAAATTCCAAAATGGAAAGAACCAGTTTCTTATTGCCTTTAATATAACAGGCAAGTGACTTTATGTTCAGAGATGAATTTCTCAAAAATGTGTTCTGGGGAATAAGAAGTTCTGTGAAGAGTTTCATGGTCAATTACATTTGTAAGATAGCTACATACCATATACACCCCAGCTTCCTCTTGGAGAAGCCCTACAGCATAAGTTTATCTGTTATTTGAACACCATCGCTTCTTTGTAACAACTATTAAAGCAAGAGATTACTGTGGTTATCTAGCAATTCACTGTATCCCAATCAGGGTTGTTTAGTCAAGAGATAGGCTAGGCCTTGATTGTTCAACTTTTTCAGAACTTGGGAAGGGGTATGATCATCCATAGCTAGGAAATTCTAAGTTGTTCTAAATTCATCATATTTCATCTTTAATTTTCTTTCTCTATTCTCATTTGTGTGTGTGTGTGTGTGTGTGAAAGAAAGTAGTCGATGCCTTCACATTGCTTGCAAGCTGTGGTGAGGCCACCAGAATGTCATATGCTAGCCATACTCTGTGTGTGTGTGTGTGCGTATGTGTGTGTGTGTGTGTGTGTTTGCGTATTCAAAGAACACATTTCTATCCCTCTTCAGATTTTGAAAGAAGTGCCTGATGGGGTCGGGGTTGGAAAGACGCAGACTGATATTTTCTTCTTTTTTTGGTGGTATTAGAGCAGCCCTTTTCAGTAGTGGACTCCGGGCCAGGAGCCAGGCCTTGGAAGAGCATGTAGGGGTTTAAAAACTTGTTCTTCAAATCTTGTCCTCTGAAACAGTAAGTAGGTAATGCTTTCCCAAGTTCCTCATACCATTGGGCCTTGGCTTAAAAGAGTTCTGCTCCTGGAACTGAGGGATCCCAGTGAAAGGAGAATTTGGTGTGTTAAGCTTCTGTTGCATGCACTTCTCATTTTTACTCTCCAATTGTTTGAATATGAAATGTCTCTTTGTGGGCTCATGTGCTCAATGATTGGTCACTAGCTACTGGTGCGGTTTTGTGAGATTTTGGAAACAGAAGGTGGGGCCTAGTTGGAGGAAGTAGGTCACTGTGGGTATGCCTTTGAAAGTTATTACCTAGTCCCCAGTCCCTGCTCTTTGCTTCCTCGTTACCTCAAGGTGAAGAACCTCCTCTGCCACACATTCCCACCACTGCTCAAGCACAGGGAGCCAAGCAACCATGAACTGAACCCTATGAAACCTGAGCAAAATAAATCCTTCTTCAAGTCAGGCATGGTGGCTCATACCTGTAATCCCAGCACTTGGAAGGCTGAGATAAGAGGATCGTGAGTTTGAGGCTAGTCTGGGCTACAGAGCAACACCCTATCTCAAAAAAAAAAAATTCTTCCTCCTTTAAGTTGTTCTCTCATGTATTTTGGTCATAGCTACACAAAAGTAACTAATATACCAGTGATGTTTTATTTTAGTGGAAGGAAAACTCAATAGAAATTCAGAGAGGGTCTTGATGGCACTTGATGGTAGAAAAAGAGATGAAGATGTGAATCACCAGGGGCCAGTGGGCTTGTGGGCTCCAAGAACCCAAAGGTTCTCTCTCTCCTGATATTTACATACTTCTGTAGTACCAACCCACATAGCATAGATCTGACCTGTGTATTAATAGAACATTGCACAAATGATGGAGTACGTATGACTTCCCAGGCTAGGTCATAAAAGACATTTCAACTTCTGCTTTATTTTCTCACAGATCACTAGCTCTGGGGGAAACCAGAAGCAATGTTGTAAGGACATTCAAGCAACCCCAGGGAGGAGGTTTTGTGAACTGAGACCTGCCAATAGCCAGCACCAATTTGCCAGTGACAACCAGGCAGGATTCTCCAGCCCCTTATATCTTCAATTGATTGAAATTGGTTGAAAGACCCTGAGCCAGAACTTCCCAGCCAAGTCACTCCTAATTTCTTGACTCAAAGAAACTGAGACCATACCTCAGTATTTATTACAACTTAAGCTAAAGTTTGGGCTTATTTTTTACCTAGCAATAGGTAATTAATATGGTAAATGAGTATTTTGTATGCTGTTTGATCCCAGAAATGGTTCTAGATTTGTAAGTCATTTCTTTTACAGTCTGGGTAGTTCCTCTGAATCGTTATGCTTACCAAGTTCCTTGTGCTGCTCATACACCAGAAAATCAGTTTCTCCTGAGGGTGGCTATAACTGGTAAAGAACTTAATAATGATCTCTCTTTAAAAAAGCTATTATAACCACAGAGAAAGGAAACTTCTTAATTGCTGCTTTCATTTCACTTTTTGAACATAAAAATACTCTTAAACTTAATCATGGGTTTATCTTACTTTGCTCCCAGGCAATTCACTTTCTCTTTTTAAAAATAAATGTTTTAAGTACAACATGCATACAGAAAAGTGCATAAATTGTAAGTGAACATCTTGATAAACTATTACACAGTAACAACTACCCGGATCAAAGAAACATTACCAGTCTCTTAGAAGCCTTTCATCACTTCTCCCTCCCTTTTCCCAAAAGCAACCATCATCCTCACTTCTACTTCTACTAATGTTGTATCTAATATATTTATTTATTGTGGTGCTGGGGATCAAAACTTAGGTTTTGGTTTTGACCATGCTAGGCAAGCACTCTAGCACTGAGCTCCAAACCCAACTTCTGAAATTGATATAAACAGAATCATACAATATGTATTTTGTGTCTGATCTCTTTTGCTCAACTTATTTGCATTTCTGATCTAGGATTATAAACATTTTGTCTAGTTATCACTAGTATATGCTTGATCTATTATTTTAGGCTAGTTTAATGATAGTGACTGCCACTAAATTCACAAATATGCTAAAGTTATATGTAATTAAGGAAAGCCTTTCAAGCTAGGCATAACAGGCTTACACCTGTAATCCTAGCTACTTGGGAGGATCGAGATTTGAGGCCAGATGGGGCAAATAGTTTTTGAAACCCCCGTTTCCGAAATAACCAGAGTAAAATGGATTGGATGTGTGGCTCAAATGGTAGCGCTCAAATGCAAAGTCCTGTGTTCAAACTCCACCAAAAAAAAATCTTTCAGCAATTTATTGGAATTTCACTAAATCAGTGCCTTTTTTTTTAAATTGAGACAGGGACTCACTATGTAGTCCAGGCTAGCCTAGAAGTCCCGATCCTCTTGCCTCAGACTCAAGAGTGCTGTAATTACACACGAGCCAAACTTTTCAGGAGTCCAGGCTCTGCATTTGTTTTTTTCTTTACACATATATACATTTATAAATAAAGCTATGAGTTTTTATATGTAAAGACACGTAGAACTGTAAAAAACACTATGCAGATTGCAGATTCCTGGTGGAGTCCTGACGTTGGAGTGCATGTTGGCAAACAAGAGATGCCCGTGATGGCGATTCATGATTCTTTTTCCACAGACTTGGATGGAAGTCCCTATGGGTCAGGGAAGACCCACATTTTCCCCAGGGCAGGGGCAAAAATGTAGGCAACGTTGAGCACTGAGACTTAGAAGAGTAGCTGTTGCAGCTGTTTTTGGTTCTTGCAGAAGCTGGAATTTCGAGTTAGGAAGTTGGGTTTCAGAGTTACTCCTACATCGTGGAGCGCTAGTTTGGAGAGGGCATGGGAATTCTTTTCAACAAGCACAAGAGAAGCACAACTTTCCTGTTCAGCCTGCTACTACCAGTCAGGAGTGGGGAGTTGAGGAAAAGTGGGCTATCACTCAAGGGACATTACAGTCTCCCAGGGGAAGAAGCCCATATGAAGTAATCAGTAGACAAGGAGTGCCTTAGGGATACAAAGCTGCGTGGGATCATTCTAAGCTTGGGCAGCCGTAGAAGGGATGCTTGGAAGGACCTTTGGTAGATGAGACACGGGGTCTCTGGGCTATAGTTGACCATTTTCTCTCTCCTTAAAGATGATTAAAAAAAAAAAATCCAGGCTTCAAGACGTCAGCCAAATCCTTTTGTGCCCCCAAAACACCACACAAAAGGGGCTCCGGGGCTCCTTCAAAAAGCGAACCCAGTTTCCTGGCTCTCAAACCCCCTCCTTCACCACAGGAGGGTGGCGAAGGATTTATAACCCACCTCCTTCTTCCAGTTGCCATGGAGACCAACCCCAGTCCTTTCATTCCTTCTGGTACTAGGAACATCTCTCCAGCGCAGGCGGAATGGAGGGGGTTTAGCCCATACGCATTGGGGGAGGGCCTGCGGCCTAGACGGCAGCTGCGAAACCAGGCCGAGGGACAAAGGCTAAGGTCAGCTGCAGTTCAATCCCTTCTGTGGGCCCACAACAGGCGGCCAGCCGCTTTGGGGGCTCAGCAGTGCTGGAGGAGGGCACGAGCCAGGAGTGGTTGGTACGGAGTAGCGGGGCGGAACTCGGGGGTGTCCCGGGAGAGTTCCGAGGACCAAGGGCATCGACCTGACCACCCGTGGGGGCGGGTGGGGAAGAAAAAGGGGACGCGGGGTCCCTCCCCCCACGCATCTATTGGGCGGCGCCGCCATCACTCTCCCCTAGGCGACACTGCCTTCTCCTCCCCAGAACCGAGATTCTCCCCTCCTCCGCCACCCTCTACCCGCCCGGGCTTGGAAGCTTCTCATTGGGTGGAGGCGCGGTCGATCCGCCTCGAGTCAAGGAACCTATTGGACAAGAGGCCTAAGGGCGGCCCCCAGCCTGCTCGGATTGGCTTGCTGCACGTTGGCGCAACGGAAGAGGCGGCCGGTCGAGGGTGCGCCTCTGCTCGTGCTGGACTACCGCGGAGGAGGCGAAGAGGAGTCCGGCGCTGGGGGGCTGGCTCGGGCGGCAGCGGTGGCTGCTGCGGATGGGAGCGGGCCGGCTCGGTGCGCGTATGGAGCGCCATGGCAGAGCCGCCGCCACCTCAGCCTCGTCGGTCGCGGAGCCGGCGTCTGGGGTCTCCGATGGGCGGCGGCGGGAGCCACTGCGGCGCCGGGCGAGCAGCGCGTCGGCACCCGAGGTTGGGGCGTCGGCACCCGAGGCTGGAGCCTCTGCGGAGGATGTGAGGCGGGACCGGCCCGGTTCCTACAGCGGCCCTGCCCCAGTTTCCCGCCAGCGCGTCGAAAGTCTCCGGAAAAAGCGGCCTCGTAAGTGCCCCGCGGGGCGCCCTGCGGCTCGCCCTGCCCCCCTTCCGGCCGGGCCGCCGTTTTTCCCTCGCGCGGACACTGCCCCCGTACGGTGGTCCCACGTTGGTGCGTGGCCTCGACGCCTGGCTGGATACCACGGCTCCCTCAGCTCGTTGCTTTTCGGAGTTCCGCCCCGGCTTGGCCCTCGCGGCCATTGGTCTGCGCTCCCCGGTTGTTGTAGTGCCAAGACCCTTCCTCCCTCAGGTCCTGGGGGCCGTTTCCAAGAGTCACATGATTTCATACTGGAGAAGGCTTCTTTGGACCCATTTCCATGTCTCGCTTCCCTTCCCCCCAGATCCTTTGAATTCCCTATTGCTCTCCAACGCGACAAGTCCTTTTTATCTACCTGTTTCGGATTACTGGAAAACCATCCCTCTGGGTTCCGTGTTCCATGCACCTCTAAGCTTTGGCTCCTTTTCTTCCCACGAGAATTCAGGTCATCTCACACCCAGATATTTCCTCTGATTTCCTTCCGTCTATTTTCAGGTACTCAAGATTCAGCGTTGTAAGCATTCCGAGTATTAAGGCTTTTTGTTTTGAGGAAAAAACGACATATTTGTCAATTTTGCCTTGGGAGTTGCTCTTGTTCTTCTCGAGAATCGGTTTTTCTCTTATTACCAGTTTCTTTTTCTGGATTGTGTGTCCCCCCCCCCCCCCCCTTTTACAGGTCTTCAGTTCAGGACCGCTGTCTCACAGCAATGGCTACTGTTGAAAGTATCATTTGTCCTTATACTGTAATACGAGCTTTACAGTGTAGTTGCGTTTTACATACGGGTAGACGCGGTGATTGCCAAATTCCTGTTTGAGGAAATCGACTTGCTTAAATGCAGGTCGTGAAGTGAATGAAAGTGGTGGCATGTGTGTAAGATCTGTATTGATGTCTGTACCCTAGCCCAGTCACCCACATGATTTCATCATCTATAATTTGGACGATTAAATGTTCCGTTTTACTGTGGAAAGTTTGGGAGCTTTCAATTCCTTTGTCTTTCCCCATCTTGTAAGAGATTTGGTAATCTCAGCAGAGGTAGGAGGATCAAGGATTGTGAGTTTGAGGCCAGTTTGGGTTACACAGCCAGACCCTGTCCTTGGGGAAAAAAAGGTCTGGAAGTCAGATTCTCAAACTATTCCGTTTTCAGAGTCATAGTTATTTGATTTATGTTTTATCTGAGAGGCACTTGACTTTTAAGCAATGCAAAACATTGGTTCTTCATGATTTTGTACATTGTTGGATATGAGTGTAAATTCCAGAGATTCAGCAAGCAAGAATCAGTGGTGTGGCTCAAGCTATAAGCCCTGAGTTCAAACTCCGGTCCCACCAAAGAAAAAGCAGAATTAGCGGCATAGATAGCTGTTCATGACCATTGGCTACAAAGATTTTAAGCCTTACATTTTTGGTGTTTGCTTGCTAAGAACTTACAACTCATTAGCCCCCCAGCTCTGAGGTGGGTGGTAGTATTCCGTTTTGCAAGTGAGAAAACTGGTGCATCTTTGCTCAGCATCAAATGGCAAGTTCCTTATTCAGATCCAGGTAACTCAAAGACCACTCTGGAGAACACTGGTTTGGACAGTTTGAGGATAGGATTATAGTATGGTGGTTTCAGAACTTCTTTCAAGGAACTAAGACAAATGTTCATGTTGAATGTAAGATTTATTGTCTGATATTGGTTGTGTTCCCCTTCATTGTATTCCCTGTCTGACTGATAAATCATGAAAAGCCATGTTTTAGGTAAGGAGACCTGCTAAAGACACAAAACAAACTAACTTAACTTCTTCCCTCCCTCCCTCCCTCCCTTCTTTCCTTCCTCCCCTCCTGCTGTATATCCCCAGCTGGTCTCAGACTTTTGATCCTCCTGCCTCTGCCTCCTAAGTGCTAGGATTATAGAGGTAGATGCTGGCTTCAGATGGGTGTTGCGCTTCCATTTATTTGCACCTGTTAGATGGAGCGGCAGCTTGTTGCTGCTGAACCCTCCAAGAGTATACTAGTTTTAACTCAGAGAATTCAGTGAGGACTAAATCTGTGTTTATTGTGACCTTTTATTTGGTATTAGGAAACCAGTGGTCATTTGAAACTAGAAGGAGCTGTTCACTTTTTCTTGGAATTTTTGTGACTGGTGAATAGTTATGTTCTGCCACATGTGTCTGTAGAGCAGCAGGATTCACAGAATAATTAGGGATCGGGCTAGGCATGTGCATGCATAAGAAGTTCTTCAAAAGTTTTGGATCAGGACTGAGAGAAAATACCAAATAAAGATTTGTTGAAAATGATGGAAACATGGGCTGAGGAAACAGCTCAATTGGTAGAGTGCTTGTCTAGCAAGTGCGAGGCCCTGGGTGCCATCCCCAGCACCATAATAAATAAATCAGTAAAATTAAAAAAAATGATGGAAACAAAGATGATAACATAGCTACCATTTTCTGAGTGCTTACTTGCTTGTTACACACTGTGCCAAGTATTTTATAAACATTTCACTCAGGTCTCACTGTAACACTGTGAGGTTAATTTTTTTAATCCCCAATTTCCAGATGTGGAATTAGGCACAGTGAATGTGTCTCTTTGTCCAAGACCATGAAATGAATTAGCTTTTTGTTTTTTCTTTTCCCTTTTGCTATGCTGGGACAAGTGCTTTACCACTGAACTCTACCAGCTGGGAACTCGGTTTTGATTTTAGATGTCTGATTTTAGGTCTGATTTTTTTTTTTTTTTCTTCAGTACTGGGGTGTAAACTCAGGACCTCACTTTAGCTCGGCAGGCACCCTGCTACTTGAGCCACTCTACCAGCCCTTTTTTGTGTTGGGTATTATCGAGACAGGGTCTCAAAGACTATTTGCCTGGGTGGGCGTGGAACCACAATCCTATATCCAGCTTTCTTGGTCCCTATTTTGGGATGGGGAAGGCACATGTGATGTAATTCTGAGAAGTTAACTATGTCCCTCACCCACCCAATTCCTGTTGCATACAGAAGGGTCTAAAATTATTTTTAAAATTTGTGCTGGGGATATATAGCTCAGTGGTAGAGTGCCTACCTAGTAGACCGGGTTTCATTCCTAGCACTGCTAAAAAAAATTTTTTTTTTTTTTTACTGAGGCATAATTACGTACAATAAAATGGCACTTTTGACAAAATGTATACATAAGAGAACACATTTTTATCAAGGGCCCCAGATGTATGGCAGATGTGCAGGAGATGTGAGAACCCTGGGATTCTTTGTTCCACTGCAGCACCAGGGACAAGCTGGTTCTTTGAAGAAGTCTGTTATAACACACCTGGGAGGTCTTTGGGACTTGATTTTGGATTCATGCCAATCACGGGATATCCTTAACCTTCATTAGTTTAGAAAATAAAGCTTTTGTTTGTAGTTTGTCAGTACTAACCTAGAAAAGAGGTTTCTTTCCCTTGGCTTTCAGTGGAGCATCAGTGTTGGCAGAATGGAAATGGTACTGGCACTGTGTGAGACTGGGTGAGTCTGACTGGGGAGGTCGACTCAGCATTTCACCTGCAGTTACGGAAAGAGGTTGGTTTTCTGTAGCTTGGTAGCTCATTTTTGAGAGACAGAATGGAAGAAGGTGCTTTGGCCTAAACTTCCTTTTTTCTTTCTTTTTTTTTCCCCCCAGAACAGGAGTTTGAATTCAGAGCCTTAAACTTGGCTTTGTAGATACTCTACCACTTGAGCCATGCCTCCCAGATGGCCTTATACTATGCAGCCTCCCAACCCACCCCTCATTAGACCCAGGGCTACACTCCTTGCCCCTGTTTTACTACCTTTAACTCTAAATGAACCAAAGTAAATACAGCCCTTCATCTTGGATATACGACAAACAAGGATTAAGCAGGGCCTAAAAGTAGTCCTTACATAGCAATGTAAAGTTGTACAGTATATTGTTTTATGACTGTATGAATCATGTGTTTAGATAATATGGGGGTTCAGTGTTGTCACATCCTGCAGATGCCACCCAGGACCAAAAAAGTTAGTGAAAACTCATCTCAACCAGTGAGCTGGGTGTAGTGTCTTGAGCCTGTGGTCCTAGCTGCATAGGAGGTATAGCGGGCTGAGGGTATGGTTCAAGTGATAGCGTTCCTGCCTAGCAAGCCTAAAGCCAGGAGTTCAAACCCCAGAACTGCCTGCCATTTAAATTTATTTTTTATGATTTAACACTTGTTATAAAGGAGAGAGAAGGAATAAGACAGCTGTCTGTAGGCCATTGGAAAGGATCTTATCAGGCAGCCGAAAGAATGGCTGTTTTAGTTGGTCATTTAAAAAAGCAGTGACTGTTGTTGTACTTTAACTGAGCATTTAGGTTCATAATAAAGTATCTTTGTCTTTAGGCATTGTTCTCAGTTTATGTCAGTAAGACTGACTAGGATATGAAACCTCCCTTTTCTAAATTATGGCTTAAAATTTGCTTCCTAAAAATGAAAGCAGTCTTAGTTTTTCAGTAGTGTTACTATGTTTATGTTTGTTATAATAAATGTAGCATTTATTGAGTCTGCTGTTTATAAGACATCATTTTATGAATATCCAGTCCCTGAATTTAAAACTATTTTGAGAGAAGAATAATAATTACTAAAGTACAAATTTCAATGTGAGGCTAAGATCTTGCAGTATTTTAACCTCATATGCAGTTCAGAGCATTGTTAAATTGAGCACACTTTCATAAACACCCTATTTTCCATTAGAAGAAATGAAAGCAGTCTGTCATTGAGATCTAGTAAGTGAGGGAAACTGTGCTAAAGGTAGTTTTATGTAAATAATCTACGTGAGAGTTTAAATTCTCTCTAGAATTGTGTCTTCAAGAACAGATTGCTTAGGTTTGGGTACTCCTGAGGTATTAGTATCAGTACATATGCTAAGGGCTGTGAAAAAAATAGTGAAGTGCTTACTATTAGAAGTGGAGGCTTTTTCTTAGCAGGGGAGGTGAGAGGGATGTGATGTTGTAGCAAGAGCTCCTTTTTCCATGACTTCCTACCTGGAGCACATAATGTTTTGGATAAGAATTGGAAGGATTATTTCAGTATTCATGAAGTTACAGTTTATGAGAGGAATCTTAAGCCCCTTTGCACAGGCTGTATGTTTAGAAATAACATAATTGCATGTCCTCAAACAATTCCCCCACCTTTCAGCTATTTTCCTCAGTTAACAGCTGATGAACCTTCATGCAACTCAGTGCCTCCCAGTTCTTGGATATGCAAATGATCCTATCAGTAGTAAGAAGAATCATTAAAGGATTATAACAAGGGAGGGCTTACCTAGCAAGCTTGAACCCCTGAGTTCAAACCCCAGTATCACAAACAAAACCTAAACCAAAAAAACAAGGCTGATGAACTGTGCTGCTCTCTTTGCTCAGACTCTTGTGTTTCCTGATGCTTGTTGATTTTCTTTAGTTATTAGAGTATATGAATTTTATTAAACTGCGTTTTAATTTTTTGGTTTTGACCAAGAATATGTGTTTTGTGTTGTTGCATTTGTATAGATAATTGCTGAAATGTACTTGTTATAGGGCTCAGGAGACTTGGGTTTGAGTCTTACTCACCTTTACCTTTTTTGGCTGTTGGACTCCTTTGCACTTTAATTTTTATTTATTTATTTTAAAAAATTTTTATTGTTTTATTATTCATACGTGCATACAATGCTTGGGTCATTTCTCCCCCCTGCCCCCACCCCCTCCCTTACTACCCACTCTGCCCCCTCCCTCTCCCCCCCACCCCCTCGATACCCGGCAGAAACTATTTTGCCCTTATCTCTAATTTTGTTGAAGAGGGAGTATAAGCAATAATAGGAAGGAACAAGGGTTTTTGCTAGTTGAGATAAGGATAGCTATGCAGGGAGTTGACTCACATTAATTTCCTGTGCATGTGTGTTACCTTCTAGGTTAATTCTTTTTGATCTAACCTTTTCTCTAGTTCCTGGTCCCCTTCTCCTATTGGCCTCAGTTGCTTTTAAGGTACCTGCTTTAGTTTCTCTGCGTTGAGGGCAACAAATGCTAGCTAATTTTTTAGGTGTCTTACCTATCCTCACCCCTCCCTTGTGTGCTCTCCCTTTTATCATGTGCTCAAAGTCCAATCCCCTTGTTGTGTTTGCCCTTGATCTAATGTCCACATATAAGGGAGAACGTACGATTTTTCGTCTTTTGGGCCAGGCTAACCTCACTCACTTCGCCAATTCCATCCATTTACCAGTGAATGGTAACATTTCGTTCTTCTTCATGGCTGCATAAAATTCCATTGTGTATAGATACCACATTTTCTTGATCCATTCGTCAGTAGTGGGGCATCTTGGCTGTTTCCATAACTTGACGATTGTGAATAGTGTTGCAATAAACATGGGTGTGCAGGTGCCTCTGGAGTAACCTGTGTCATAGTCTTTTGGGTATATCCCCAAGAGTGGTATTGCTGGATCATATGGTAGATCAATGTTTAGCTTTTTAAGTAGCCTCCAAATTTTTTTCCAGAGTGGTTGTACTAGTTTACATTCCCACCAGCAGTATAAGAGGGTTCCTTTTTCCCTGAAACATCTATCTCCTCATCCTCAAATAATTGTGATTTCTCTCTGGTGAAAACTCTTTAAATCCTTTAGGGTTGGGGTGTAGCTAAGTGGTAGAGTGTGTGCTTACCATGTGTGAGACCCTGGGTCCCATCCCCAGCAAACCACTCCCCCCCAAAATATAATACACTGTTGTTATCTGTAGTTAATTCTTTGAAAATTCCTGTTTTTCTATTCTGTAGTTAACCTGTACATTTTTATTTTTAACACATTTAAACCATCACTTCTCTGTTCTTGTCTCTTAATTAATCAGAATCTTTATCTTTTCTCCCTTTTCCCAACAAGACAGAAGTGCTGCTTACTTTCACTTCCTTCTCCTTTCTCTTCCTCTTCGACTTCCTATGTTGAAATCATGTAAGTATTTTAGTTCCAGGGTGCTTATTTTTCTTAATGTCAGCATGTATTTGTTCCTCTGCTTATCACTTGTATATAAAAAAATTTCTTAAAGCTCTTGGATATTTTTAAATTATGTTGGTGTACATCTACTAATTCAGGAAAGGTCTTCAAGTACTAAAAGTTGGGCTGGTGGAATGGCTCAAGTGGTAGGAGCACTCGTCTAGCAAGCATGAGGCCCTCAGTTCAAACCCTGATGCTACAAAAAACAAACAAAAAAAGTAATAAAAATTGAGCTCTTTTATATGTGAAGGTTTCTTTTGAGTCCCCCCCCCCTTTTTTTTGGGGAGGGTACTTAGGTTTGAACTAAGCCTTGCTAGGCAGGTGCTGTACTGCTTGAGACACCTTGCCAAGCCCCTTGAAACCAGCCTCTTGAAAGGTGGTTTGTCCAGATAAAAGTTTCCAGATCTTTTTCCTTATAACTTTGAACCAGTGCTCCATTGTCATCTAGCATCTGTGTTGATGAAAGTCTGCTATTTATGTGATTTATGTATCTTTGTAGGAACAGGATTTCCTGAAATTTCAGTAGGATGTGTTTAGGTCTTACCCTTCTCCACTAATTGATTCTAATGCTAAGGGTTTCAACCTGATAATTCATGTCCTCTCTCTCCCCCAGGAAATTTCTAGAACTTGTATAAATAGACATTGGATTTACTGGTTCTTTATTCTGTGGGTCTACCTTTCCTTCATACGTAAGAGGCATTCTGGGAGAATTCCTTAGTTATGTTTTCCTTTTTGTTTGTGCGCATGTGCACGAACACCCTTTTACTGTTAAATCCATCTCTGAGCTTTGTTTAAAATTTTTATTTTATTTTATTTTTTTTGGCAGAGCTGGGGTTTGAATGCAGGGCCCCATACATGCTAGGCAGGTGCTCTACCACTTGTTATTCCAGTAGCCCTACTTTTCCTGTTGATTGTTTTTGAGATAGGATCTTGCTTTTTACCTGGTCTGGCCTTGAACCTTGAGCCTCTTGATATCTCTGCCTCCCAAATAACTCGGATTACAGGTGTGAGCCACCAGTGCTTTATTTTAACACTTTTTTTTTCTTTCCTTTATAAAAAGTTTGCTTATTGAGGTATAATTTACATACCTGTATCCATCGAAAGTGTATAATTTCATGCTTTTCTTTTTTTTGAGACAGGGTCTCTATGTAGCCCAGGCAGGCCTTGAACATGTTATGCAGCTCAGGCTGGCCCCAAACTTTCCATCCTCCTGCCTCAGCTTCTTGAGTGCTGGGATTACAGATGTTGGCTACCACACCCAACAGTTCCATGCATTTTGAAACACACACACACACACACACACACACACACACCCCACCTTCCCACTTGGTGTGTACACACACCCACCCACCCACCCACCCACACCCACCCCCACCCCCCCCCCCCACCTTCCCACTTGGTGTACACACACACACACACACACACACACACACCCTCCCACTTGGTTCACCACCAGTGTGTGTACACACACACACACACACACACACACACACACACACACCCTCCCACTTGGTTCACCACCAGTGTGTGTACACACACACACACACACACACACACACACACCCTCCCACTTGGTTCACCACCAGTGTGTGTACACACACACACACACACACACACACCCTCCCACTTGGTTCACCACCAGTGGTGTTTTTCTGTTTCTGTGCAGTCTGTCCTTCCCTTTCTTCCCTAACCTTTGATTGGCTCTCAGAAGAAGAGGTGGTTCGTTTTCATTTTCTAGAGGTTTATATAAATGTTTATATACAGTTATTCAGCCTGTTCTCAAGATTCACGCCTGGTAAGTGTGGTAGTTTGTTCTTTTTGGGAGGATTTGAAAATTTTTCCCACAACTTGGAAATTAACTTGGACAAATTTTATTTAAATTGAATTAGTTTTATACACTTTTGTGTACTTAGTTCTGTATAATTTTTTTTTGTGGGATTGGGGTTTGAACTCTGGGTTTTGTGCTTGCAAAACAGTAGCCCTACTGTGTGAGCCACAACTCTAGTCCATTTTACTCTGGTTATTTTGGAGATGGGGTTTCATGAATTATTTACCCAGGCTGGCTTTAATCCATGATCCTTCTGATCTTGGTCTCCCAAGTAGTTAGGATTACAGGTGTGAGCCATAGCACCGGCTGGCAGTCCTTTTTTTTAATTTCTGATTTTCTTTTCTATGATTGACATCTTATTTTATGTCTGAGGGCATTTATGTGTCTTCTGGTTGTTCCTACAACTCTTTGATCAAATATTTAGTTTCCCATTTTTGTGGTGTTGTTTTCCCCCTTGGTGATTCTAGTTTATACACTAGTTTGAAAATTGCTATTCATCTGTCAGTAGATGCAGTTTCTGTTTACCGTCTGGACTGAGGGGAACATGGGATGTGTGTATGGTCAGGCATGCGGGCTTCCCATTTATTCTGGGTAGTAGTCACCCAGATGCCATCCTAATTCTGGGGCCGCAGTGCTGTACTTAGCGAAGAGTTTCTCTTCTGTGGGGGTGGAGGTAGGAAGTGTTCTTGGTACAGGGAAGTGGGTAGCCTGTCCAGTGCACCAAATGCATTTTCCAACCACATCACCCATGACTGCCAGAGCCTGCTCCTGTTTCCTCAGAGCAGCCACTCCTGTCTGCAGCTTCAGTAGAACATCCTTACTTGCTCTCCCACTTTCATAGCTGCTCCTACCTTTAATAGCATTCTTTTTTTTTTTTTTTTTTTTTTGTGGTACTGGGGCTTGAACTAAGGGCCTTCACTTTGAGCTGTTCCACCAGCCCTGTTTTTGTGAAGGGTTTTTTGAGATGAGGTCTTGCGGAACTATTTGCCTGGGCTGGCTTTGAACCTCAGCCCTCTTGATCTGTGCCTCCTGAGTAGCTAGGATTCCAGGTGTGAGCCACTAGCGCCTCGCTAGCATTCATCTTTTGATGATTCTGGATAGATACTTGCCTATCACCCTAGTTCTGGTAATAACACTTCTTGTGTCTTAGAATTATTTTTGGAAAGAGTATGTTAGTAAATCCTTGTTTCTAGCCATTTCTAGAACTTGCGGTGGGAGAGGAAAGCACATATGTTTGTGTAGTCCATCTTGCATAAAGTCCAGTGAAATATTTTTGTTGTTATTTTTTTATGGTAATAGAGATTGAGCCCAGGGCCTTATGTACGCTAGGTAAGCACTCTACAACTGAGCTAGTCCCTGGCCAGATTTTGAGAGAATTGACCACTGGAGATTACTTACTAGGTATGGCTGGGAATTTCCTCTAGCTCTAGTTTCAGTACTAAACCAGAGCTCTAAAGTAGTGACATTTCTTCTTTGAGCCAGTGAAAAGATTGAATATTTTCATTCTCAAGCTTTGTTTTCAAGACTCAGACTATCTGAAAATTATTTTGTTATTTTAAAAAATATTTCATAGTTCAGTTTGGGCTTGTCTGTACAGAAAGATTGGGTTGGTTCAGTATTTTGATATTTTTATTTTTAATCCTAGTTTTTCCCAAATGAGAGAGAATTCATTTCTTCTCCTCTGAACCTTTTTGTTTAGAATTATATTCCTTGGAAACCACAGGGTGTGAAATTAGTTGCCAAATTAGTAAGTATAAACTTAATTTTAGAAAAAAGCTGTTCTGACTTTTTTTTTTCTTCCCCATTTAGTTTTTCCGTGGTTTGGCTTGGATATTGGTGGAACCTTGGTCAAGCTGGTTTATTTTGAACCCAAAGACATCACTGCTGAAGAAGAGGAGGAGGAAGTGGAGAGTCTTAAAAGCATTCGGAAGTACCTGACCTCCAACGTGGCTTATGGGTCCACGGGAATTCGGGACGTGCACCTCGAGCTGAAGGACCTGACTCTGTGTGGACGCAAAGGCAATCTGCACTTTATACGCTTTCCCACTCATGACATGCCTGCTTTTATTCAGATGGGCAGAGATAAAAACTTCTCGAGTCTCCACACTGTCTTTTGTGCCACTGGAGGTGGAGCATACAAATTTGAGCAGGATTTTCTCACAGTATGCATTTTTAGCTTATATACAATTTATAGTAATTTGATTGTTAAAAATAATGGCAATTACAGGTGGTAGAATCATTCCCATTTCTAACGGAACTTGAGTTTTTTTGAGTGAAATGAAGATTAAATGTAAATTAGTGAGTTAGCCATCTAGAGATTGTTACCTACTTTACTTTTTGCCTAGTTGAGATGTGTTGATAGGAATCAGAACCTTGAAAAGCATAACATTTTGTCATTCCTTTAGTATGAAACTTAGTGAATGTGGGATAAGCAGAGTAACAGACCTGTGAAGAATGACATTAAATCCTGCACAAAAAGATTGAAAAATAAAATTAAAAAAATTTGGTCATAGTAGTTTCCAATCTCACCTACTACAATAGGTAATTTCTCCTGTCTTCTCACTTGTTTCCTGTCTTGTTCACCAGTTACAAAAACAAGGAACTCTTGTTAACAGTGGTGTCTTCAGGTCTCAGTACGAGTCTTAGATGACTGACAGCAGGGTCCTCCTTTCCCCACATGCTTTGTGACAGGCTCTGTGCTGCAGTTACGGGTTTTTTTGTTTTTTTTTTTGTTTTGTTTTGTTTTCTTTTTTGCAGTGCTGGATATCAGACCCAGAGCCTGGTACATTCTAAACAAGTACTCCACTACCACTGGGCTACATCCCAAGCCCTGTGCTGCACTTGTTAACTGTTAACCCAGTCTCAACCATGTGTGATCCCTAGGACTGGTACCACCAGACACTTGATTTGCTTTCATTCTGTGAACACTGAGCAAGCCTTGAGGTTATGTGCATGTCCATGGACATAGTCATAGGTGCAAGAATTGACAAGTAAATTAGCCAAGACCCTGACCTTGAGAGTGTAATACAGATTTTAAATGACTTCCATGACTATTTTTTTCATATTACCAAATGAGGGTGTCTGACCAAAGGAGAATAAGCCTTTGTCTGTGTTATTCTATATATCTTCCTTTTCCTCCCGTGTGTTATTATATGGTTTGTGACCTCATCCTCTTTCTTTGTCCTCTGTCTCCTGACTTTTTCCTCTAAGTGGCCGTAGTAATCATAATTATCATTTAACAAGGTTTAAGTTCTTTGCTTGGGTTTTTCTTTGTTAGTTTTTAGCAGTTTCTTTTCCGTCTGTGAATATAGGGAGGTAGCAGGAGAGAAGGTTCCCATCCTTTGTGAAAGCCTACTAGTGGACTCTGGATCGAAGCTGATAGATAGGTAACTGAGAAAACCTGAGGCCCCTTTGCCACGTACTTGAAAACCTTCAGGCTTGTTGCAGAGGCTTAGTGTTGTGTAGCAATCCTAGGAGAGGGTGCAGACTGGATTTTATACCTTAGGAATTGGTTGTTACTTAGGCTATTGGCTTTTCTCCTTTGTATGCACCAGTTCTATCCTTAAAACTATGAAATGAAATACCGATCAAACTCTATATTTAATGATACATAGTGAAATATTTGTTTTAAATATCAAGTTTTCTTTTTTAATGCGAATCAGATTTTTTCATATTGAGTTTGTCCGTTGGTATTAAACTTACTTTGCCAGTAACTTGGGTTAGTGAATCACCTGTGGATTCCAAGAGTATGTCCGCTAGGCTGAGATTGATTAGGAATAATAACAATAGCACATTTTAGGGTAACATGAATTATAGGAAGGATAAAAGGAGAAATTGGTTTGACATACAAGATCAGAAAATAGCGTGGGTTCTAATAAGCCACCAGTGTGAAACAATTTGGTTTAGAAATGAAAATGCTGGCACTTAGCATTTAATTCATTTTTTTTGGAGGTGGGGTTTTAACTCAGGTCCCAAGCTCATCTCTGAATTCATCTTGACATGAGGGAATGGCCAGATAAAATGATGGTGATAAACACCTGAAAGGGCTTGGGTTTGGTCCGAGGAGTGATTTAGTATTTCTAATTAGGGATTAATTAAATTAGGGCTTCATCTGAAGTTACCTACTAACTTTTCTATCTCTCACAGGGGACCGGAATAAATTGAGTATAAATGTAATTAAAGAGGAACTTTCAGGGCTAAATTTGGTTATAAACAAAATCAGGTACTTTAGGGGTAGAGGCTTAATGAAGCCTTTTGTCACATATTGAGTATTTGTGCTTGCAAGCATCCAAAGTGAAATGAAATCCAGTCAAATATGGCAGTGTGTATCATCTCTCCAAAGTCATCACTGTTACATGGTTTATACATCTTAAGTACATGACTCTGTATGTACACTTATGTGCAAATAAACTTGTTTGTAAAAATAGGCACATGGGGATGGGGCTGTATTTTATAAAATATTTCCAAAGTTGCTTTTCGACAGGTTTTTTTTTTTTTTTCCCCAGACAGGGTCTCTCTATATAGCCTAGGCTGGCCTCAAAACTAGTGATCCTCTTTGTTCTTAATTGCTGTACTGTGTCCAATAATGTGAATAATGGTCTGCAAGTTTGTTAATTTTTGAAAGGAATTAAGTTGATAAAAATGGTTTCAATTTGATACTGCTAACCCCCCCTCCTCTAGAATGATGTAACCAGTTTAGATAATCTTAATTTCTAATTGGGCACTTGAAGTCCCTTTGGCTACAGGTTGTTAAGTAGTAAGGTGTGTGGCTTCTTTTGATACTGCTCATAGCCTTGAAGACTTTCTTGTTCCTGCCATTATCACCAATTGCTTTGATAGAGCCATGGCCTCAACTATACCTGCCTCATTGCCACTGCCAGCACAGATCTTGTTTTCTGCTTGACTAGGCAAATAACTACTCAATTGTGATTTTGAGTATACTTTTCCAGCTGTTGCAGTGGTTTGTATGTAGAGTGTATGTATTTGGGTCTGTGGAAGCAGGAGTCTGTCTTGGCAGTCCATTCCTCCCTTTTGTTGTCCTGTATCTGTCTTGTAAAGCATAGACAACTGTGGGTATGCTTTTATGGTTTATATACTGTAGAGGGGATTTTTAAAAAAACTATTTAAATTTTCTATTGGTTTATTAAGAAGTCTGAATACATTCTTATTTACAGATAGGTGATCTTCATCTTTGCAAACTGGATGAACTTGATTGCTTAATAAAAGGAATTTTATACATTGACTCAGTTGGATTCAATGGACGGTCGCAGTGCTATTACTTTAAAAACCCTGCTGATTCTGAAAAATGTCAGAAGATACCATTTGATTTGAAAAACCCATACCCTCTGCTTCTGGTGAACATTGGCTCAGGGGTTAGCATCTTAGCTGTATATTCCAAAGATAATTACAAGAGAGTCACAGGCACCAGGTAAGTTTTTTTTTTTTTTTTTGGTGGTGCTGGGGTTTGAACTCAGGGCCTACACCTTCAGCCATTCCACCAGCCCTTTTTTGTGATGGATTTTTTCCGAGAGATGGTCTTGCGAACTCTTTGCCTGGGCTGGTTTCAAACCACAATCCTCCTGATCAGCTAGGATTATAGGTATGAGCCACTGGTGCCTGCCTAAGGTCTCCCATTTTTGCCTAGGCCAGCCTGGACCATGATTTTTCTATTTGTGCTTCCTATAGTGGCTGGGATGACAGATGTGTGCCACCACACCAGCTTTTGCTATTGTGATGGAGTCTGGAGAACTTTTTGCCCAGGTTGGGCTGGAACTAAGATCTTCCTGATTTCAGTCTCCTGAAAGATGATTTGACAGGTGCTTGCCACCACATCCAGCTATGGTTGACATAGGGGTTTGTGAACTTTTTGCCTGGGATTGACCTCACCGTGATCCTCTTGATTTTCACCTCCTGAGTAGCAGAATTAATTAAATTAAAATTAATTTTTTTTTTTGTGCTACTGGTGTTTGAACTCAGGGCCTCATGTTTATTAGGCAGGTATTCTACAACTTGAGCTACTCTGCCAGCCTCATTGTTTGTTTTTTATATAATGGGTTAACTGGGTTTTCAGGTATTACAGATAACATCCTTCAAGAACTTGTTAAAATTAAGTGAAAGATTTTAAGTTTTTCTGGGATTATGAAAACATGTTTTTCTTTGAAATTTCTACTTTAATGACCTACTTTAATCTCTGTTTAAAAGGTTTTTTTGGCAGTATTGGGATTTGAACTCAGGGCCTCATGCTGGCTAGACAGGCACTGTACCACTTGAGTCACCAGCCTCTTCCTATGCTGTTGTTTGGAAATATGGTGTCTCAAACTATTTGCCTGGGCGGGCTTCAAATTGCGATCCTCCAGTTCTCTACCTCCTGAGTAACTAGGATTACAGCTGGGAACCACTGCATCCGGCTTAAGATTTTATTACCATAGTTTAGAATGATGGAGGGGGTGAATTTAACTAAGAAATATTGTTAGCACTTTTGTAAATGTTAACAGTGTACCTCAAGTACAACAATAATACAATAAAAAAAGATTTTATTACTAAAATTTAATAAAATGTTACATCAACACACTCATTAAGCCCATAGTCCTTACTCTCAGTTTATGGTGCACATATACCAAGTAACTAAAGTTATTAGGTAGGCTCTTAGGAGGCAAAGGAAGGCTAAACACATCTAAACACAGATACACACATACATACACACTAAAGACTGGGAGTGTGGCTCAAGTAGTCGAGGGCTTGGGGATAGTCAGGGTATGGTGTGAGATCTAGAAGCTGAAGTGCTGATCAATAAATAATAATTGGGGGAGGATAGACTAAAAATGGAAGGTTAGATGGAAAGAGAAAATGTGTTTTGGCTTAAGGATCACAGGTCACTTTAGGAAAAACAAGGAACTGGGATTGGGATAAAAAAAGTTTTAAGCCCGGTGCCGGTGATTCACGCATGTAATTCTAGCTACTCAGGAGGCAGAGATAAGGAGGACTGAGGTTTCAAGGCGAGCCTGGGAAAATAGTTCTACATACTCTCTCTCAAAGATACCCAATTCAAAAAAAAGCCTAGTGGAGTGACTCAAGTGGTAGAGTGACAGCCTAGTAGGCGTGAAGTCCTGAGTTCAAATCCCAGTACTGCCAAAAAACCTCCCAAAAACAAACTTAATAGATGTGAGAATGAGAGCAATAATTTTGGGGAGAAAACAGATCACTGGAGAATTAATGGTGGGTTGGGGGACCAATGAGCTAGCGTAATTAGATGCTTGAGTGAGAAGGACTGCAATCATTTTACACTTGAAGAGGGAAAGGGCTGATGTGCACCCCAGGCTCTTGATGCTCAGCAGGTGCCAAGACTGCACTTGGATATGGGCAGAGTCCTGTGTTTCCGCTGCTTTGCTTGCTGGTTCACATGAATATGTACATTCAAGGTGCATATGAGGCACCTTGTGTTTGTCTTTTGCTGGCTTGTTGTATCTTACTGGTGTCACCTGCATGGTGGGATTGGGGCAGGAATGAATTGTTACATGATTATGGTTTGGGAGTTCATAAATCCTTACTTTCTATTCCTATTTTTAAAAATAGTATAATACTACACTGCTTGTTTGTAATCACAGTCTTGGAGGAGGAACTTTTTTTGGTCTCTGCTGTCTTCTTACTGGCTGTACCACTTTTGAAGAAGCTCTCGAAATGGCATCTCGTGGAGATAGCACCAAAGTGGATAAACTAGTGCGAGACATTTATGGAGGAGACTATGAGCGGTTTGGATTGCCAGGCTGGGCTGTTGCTTCGAGGTAAGGGAGCATGTAGGTTGTAAGAAATATAGGAATAAAATAGTAAGTACTACTTTTAATGAAATACCATTTACGTATTGTAAAGTCATCTGTTTAAAGTGTGTATTTTAATAGTTTCCAGTGTATTTACAAAATTTGGCAACTTCCTAATTGTATTTCAGAATGCTTTCATCATATTAGAAACATAAAATCCATTAGTTGCCCTTCCCCATTTTTCTACTTTAACCCTGCCCTACACTAATCTACTTTTTGTCTCTAAAGATTTGTCTGTTCTGAACATTTTATGTACATCAGCTTCTTAGCATAATATTTTCAAGGTTCATTCATGTTGTAGCAGGAATCAGTACTTTATTCCTTTTTACTGTTGAGTTCTGGGGATTGAATTTAGGGCCTTGAGCCTTAAGTTGGTAGGCAATTAGGCTAGGCAAGTGCTCTACCACTTGAGCCACTGCTCAGTTGTTTTGCTTTTAGTTTGTTTTTCAGCTAGTCTTGTGCTTCTCCCCAGTTGGGTCTTCTGTCTCTGCTTCTGGTATAGTTGGGATTATTGGCATGAACCATCACACCTGGCTTGTTTTTGAGAAAGGGTCTCATGAACTGTTTGCTTGGGCTGGTTCGAACCAGATCTTCCTGATCTCTGCCTCCTGGGTAGCTAGGATTACAGGCGTGAGCCACCAGTGCCTGGCAGCATGGAAGTTTTTAATTTTGGTAAAGTCTGTTTTCTCTTTTATCTCTTGCACTTTTGGTATCATCCATAAGAAACCATTGAGGCTCAATTGGTAGAATGCTTTCCTAGCATGCCCAAAGCTGTGAATTCATTTCCCAGAACCACAGGGAAAGAAAAGATACTAACCCTTTACATGTTGGAGGGCTTAAATCTGTGATTAGGAACAGTAAGAGTTTGTGGAAGCTAGTTGTCATCATATACGACTGTAGTCCTAACACTGGGGAATTGGGGGTGGGAGGATTGTTAACCTGAGACTAGCCTGAAGTTTCTAATGAGACCCTGTCTCAAAAAACGCCCCCAGACAAGGCAGAAACCCAAAACAAAAACACAAAAGAAACCATTGCCTAATCTGAGGTTGTGAGGGTTTATTGCTATTTTCTTCTAAGAGTTTTATAGTGTTTTAGCTCTTTCATTTTGGTCTGTGATCCATTTTGAGTTATTTTTTGTGTATGCTGAGACGTGAAGGTCCAAATTCTTTCTTTAGCATGTGGCTGTCCAATTGTCCCAGCACCATTTGTTGAAAACTATTCTTTCCCTATTGGATTTTCTTGGTCCCTGTATCAGAAATCAATTGGCCATAGATACTAGGTTTATTTCTAGACTAAATTCTGCTTTGTTGTTTTGTATGTCTGTCCTTAGGCCAGCACCCTGCTGTTTTGATTACTGTAGGTTTGAATTAAAATTTGAAGAAAATAGAAATGAGTTCTCCAAGTTTCTCTTTTTAAGATTGTTTTATCTATTTTGGATTCCTTGAATTTCTTATGAAGTTTTGTCTCAACTTCGCAATGTGTACAAAGAAGACACGTGGAACTTTGTTTGCATTATATTAAACTACACACATCAAGTCTGTTGACCAGTTTGGGGAGTACTGCCTTTTTTTTTTTGCGACACTGAGTTTGAACTCAGGGCCGGCCTCACACATGCCAGGCAGGTGCTTTTTTTATTGCTTGAGCCACTCCCGAGTATTGCCATCGGATTTTCCTTTTTTTTTTTTTTTTTAATGGAGGGCAGTACTGGGGCTTGAACTCAGGGCCTACACCTTGAGCCACTCCCCCAGCCCTTTTTTGTGATGAGTTTTTTTGAGGTTGGGGGGTCTTGAACTATTTGCCTGGGCTGACTTCCAGCCTCCTGAGTAGCTAGGATTATAGGTGTGAGCCACCAGCACCCAGCAAGTATTGTTACCTTATTATTGTCAAGTCTTCTGGTCCAAGAAGATGGGCTTTCCATATATTTACGTCTTTCCTTTCTTTCAACAGTGTTTTGTAGATTTTAGTGTAGAAATATTATACTTCTTTTGTTAAATTCATTCCTAAGTGTTTTATTCTCTTTGATGCTATCATAAATAGAATTGTTTTGTTTTTTGAGATAGGGTCTTGCTGTGTAGTCCAAACTGGCCTTGAACTTGCTATCCTGCCTTCACCCCCTGAGTGCTGAGATTATAGGCATTTGCTTTTATACCCAGCTTAGCCTTG
Source organism: Castor canadensis (assembly GCF_047511655.1). NCBI lineage: Eukaryota > Metazoa > Chordata > Mammalia > Rodentia > Castoridae > Castor > Castor canadensis. Next base: position 152,504,241 of record NC_133390.1, on the reverse strand, counting down.
TTTTCTTAATTTAAAAAAAAAATTTTTTTTTTTGGCAGTACTGGGGCTTGAAATCAGGGCCTCATGCTTATAGGCAGGCAGTTTACTACTTAAGCCACTTTTTTATGTTGGATTTTTTTCGAGATAGGGTTTCACACACTATTTACCCAGGCTGGCTTTGAACCAAGGGCCTCCTGATCTCTGCCTCCTGAGTAGCTAGGATTATAGGTGTGAGCTACCAGTGCCTGGCAAGGACACCTGACTTTTAATAATAGAGAAGAGGCATTCATATATACTTGCTTGTTTGCTAATTTGAGGCACTGAGTACCATAGAGTTTATTTTCTGTGTTTGCAGCATTTACTCATTGGTCATCACTTCCTTTTTCTGATTGGCTAGGTTTGTGTTCTGTTCATAGTTATTAATGTAGCAATTCTGGCTAGGAAATTTGAAGTACTTTATTTTGCTGGGAAATCTGCAGCTCTTAAAGTAGCTTTCTGGGCCTCATCTATACATTGCTTTGCTCAGGTAAAGCAGTTAAGATGTGAATGTGACCATCTGAGTGGAATAGTCGTCACTAGAATGAATTACTAATAGAGGTATCTTCTTGGAACTGTCTCTGGTAGCAGGAAGGGCAATGTTGTCTTCTGGGGGAATCTAATGAGATGTTGGGATTATCTGGTATCAAAGTTATATTTCAGTCGAAACCACAGGAAGAGCTGCCTGCTCATTTAGAACACTTGCGGGCTTCTATTTGAAGCAGTTTTCTTTGAGCAGATACTCCATCATTGTATGGTAAAAAACTGGAAGATTTGAACAGTGTTGTTCTAAAAGCCAGTTTTATTCAGTAAAGTCACGTCGAATGTCTGTTGGACTGCGCTGCGTTTGGTTTAGCAGTGCGATCTTTTTTCCTCCTCGCAGCTTTGGAAACATGGTGAGCAAGGAGAAGCGAGAGGCTGTCAGGAAGGAGGACCTCGCCAGAGCCACTCTGATCACCATCACCAACAACATTGGCTCCATAGCAAGAATGTGTGCCCTTAATGAAGTAAGGGGTCAGGGGTTTCTTTTGTTGCTCCAAGGAAAATACTGAATATTCTTAAGGTGGGGGGGTTCCACCTTGATAATTGGCAATGTCTGTTATCTGAAAATAGTGCCTAAATGTAGTCATATGGGATGGACTTTGTTTCAGTGCAGAGTTAAAACTTTTCAAATACAGGTTAATCTTCATTGATTTTTTTTTTTTTTCTTACTAAAGATAGATACTGTTATTGTAAAGGTAAAATGACCTTTTTTGAGGAGAAAGTGGAAGAAGATAGGAAGAAAGCCAGTGTTCAGATGATGGAGACCTGGGAATGGGTGTGATGACGGATAACCATGCTGAATCTAGATTTCATGCTCATCGGGAGTTCTTGAGGTCCTGGGAAGGAATCCACAGGAAGTCACTGAAGTTGGAAGAAGACTGAGTAGGCAGAGGAAGGCCTGCCTTGGTTCCTCTCCACCTCAGTAGAGCTGCATCTTCGTGCTTTCAGCTTCTTTACAGTGCTGCCTTGTAGCATTCAGGTCAAGCAGCATTGTACAGGGCTATGAAAGAACCAAGAATGGGCTGCCCTTGGGGAAAGAGAATCTTGGATGCAGTTGGTGCAGCTTATGACTTGTTCCTGTTTATACAGTTTGGTTTTAAATTGAAAAATTTCATTTGAATATTATAACAGTACCTTTCTCTTTGTTGCATGTTTCCTGTGCTTATGTATTTGGAGATATTTTAGTTGGTATACATAACCATATTTTTTTTTAACTTTGACATTTCATGACTTCATATTTGATCAGGCTTTTTTGTCATACATTATTCTTATAGAGCTTGCCATTTGGTTACTTGCCAGTGATAACTCTGCAGTAAGGGTTTTTAGGTGTGTGGAGCTATTTTTGGCTCATTTTTGCTCAGGAGTGAGACTTCTTGTCTTTAGAATATGATTGTGATTATGAGTCTTCGTGTGAATTGCTGTGATGCTATTTTTTTGCACTGGGCCCAAACCCATTTAGATCATCTTTAGCAATGATGAATGAATCAGTTTCACTGCATCTTTACTAATGTTGGGGGGTTGAAGCTCAGGTAGTTGTTTTTGTTAACTTAATAGGTCTAAAATTTTGCTTTCTTTGATCACTAGTGAAGCTGAATTTTTTCTACCTGTTACATATCTAGTATAATTTGCCTATGTGTGTCACTTTCTGTTTTTGAATTAGGGTCTTAACTTTTTTTTTTTACCTACTTGTATACGATTTTTACTTAATAGTAGTTATTTACCATATTTAATAAAAATGTTTTTTCTAACCTGTTTTTTGTGACATTTTTGGGTGTAGAGTTTGATTAGCTCTGGACCAACTGGATTAAATTTGACCATCATTCAAATGCTGCTAAAAACTGTGTGGATCATGGTCTTCTGACTGTAGCATTTGAGAACAAAAACCAGGATATAAACTAATTGCCCTTTTTTTGATGTCTTAGAACATTAACCAGGTGGTATTTGTTGGAAATTTCTTGAGAGTTAATACGATTGCCATGCGGCTTTTGGCATATGCTTTGGATTACTGGTCCAAGGGGCAGTTGAAAGCGCTGTTTTCAGAGCACGAGGTGAGTGTACTTTTTTCTGGTGAATGTTACATACACAAAGGGCACATAATTTATATTGTAGAGGAACTTAAAGGAGACTCAAACTGGGCTGCACTATTTCTTTTTTTTTTTTTTTTGTAATTGTATAAGGTTGGATTTATTAACCTTGTGGGCTTTTTTTTTTTTTTGTGGTACTGGGGTTTGAATTAGGGCCTACCCTTTCAGCTACTCCACCTGCCCTTTTTTGTGATGGGTTTTTTCAAGATAGGATCTCAACTCTTTGCCTGGGCAGGTTTTGAGCTGTGATCCCCCTGATCTCTGCCTCCTAAGTAGCCAGGATTTCACACGGGAGCTACTGCTGCTTACCTTGCAAGCTGTTTCTTACCCAGTATAATTCAGAGTAGGTAGGTTTCTGACTAATTATAAGCTTAAACAATGTTAAGGAAAGAAATACCTTTTTTGGTAGTGCTGAGGATCAATCCCAGGACTTTGGCATGCTAGGAAAGCACTCTGCCACTAAGGTACATTCCCAGTCTCCAAAGGAAAAATTCTTTTTTTATTTTTTTCCTTTTTTTTTGGTGCTGGGGACCGAACTCGGGGCCTTGCACTTGCCAGGCAAGCGCTATTCCACTGAGCTAAATCTCCAACCCCAGGAAAAATTCTTGATGACCATTTCTCTTTATTTCAAGTATCATATTTTCTGAACAGTCCTCCATTTCACTGGCTCTGTAAATGCAGTCCCTTTGGGTTCTGCTTTTTTTTTTTAATGCAAATTTTTATGTATTGATAGAATCATGTGCCATTTATGTAACATTTATGTTCTAAAAATGAAGAGAACAGTAAGAACATGCTAGACTAGAACCATACTATCACAAGGATAGGCTAGAAATTACAAAATGGAAAGAAATCATCAAATTGTTCCACCTGATACTCTACCTCAGAAAGTACCCTTTTGTTTTTCCTGTTTGGAGGAAAAATGGAACAAGAATTATGGAAGGACGGGGATTCTTTTCCCTCCCTTTGGTTGATGGGTGGTTCAACCATTTCACATTTTTTTTTTACTATGAACATTTTCCTGAATAACGTGCATGTTTGTTGTAACAGTGTTTATGTGAATGACAAATCAAATAGGATTTGAAGTGATACAATAATTACTTTTGCCGTTAAAGTTGCTCTAAGGTTTTCTTTTTAAATTGCTTTACGTTCATAGTTAAAAAATCCAAAGTACATAAATTTCCCCTAGCAGAAAGATTAAATCTAAACCATGTAACTTTTTTTTTAACTCCTAATGCTATATATTAGCAAATCGTTAAGTTTCTTATAGTTATAATTTCTGTATGCATCTTGTGCCTTGCGATCTTTTAGAATGGAAAATTCTAATTTAATGTTATATCTTAGTATAACTTTCTTCCTGCATACTTTCTACCTCTTGTTGAGATCTTTTTCCTAGGTGAAACAGATTAGTTTTTTATGTAAACCTATTTTTTTTATTTTGTTTTTTTTTTGAGAAAAGTCTCACTGTGTAGGCCAGGCTGACGTAGAACTTGCTGTGTAGTTCAGGCTGGCCTTGAATTTGTGATACTCCAGTCTTGGCCTGTTGAACGCTGGGATTACAGATGTGTACCACCATACTTGGCATGTTAATCTTTCCCTCTGACACCCCCCCCAAACAAAACAAAACAAAACAAAACAAAACAATTTGTACAGGTTAAGTATCTCTAATCAGGAAATCTGAAACTTTGAGTGCTGATGAACATTCTGGATTAGGGATGTTCCACCGGGAAAATCTATGTATATATTTCAATCCGAAAGACTCCAAAATTTGACAGACTTTTGACTTCCAAGTATTTTGGATAAGGGTTACCCATCCTGTAGTTATACTTATTTTGTCATTATTACTGCCTGTTTAACTTCATTTTTTCTTCTGCTTAGCATTGCTGGACCATTTCTTCCTGGGTTTTCCATTTGCATTCATGCCTCTGACTATTGTTGATTTCCTAGACTTGAAAAAAACTCGTGTCCTTCTGTGGCGAGGCAGTCAGTTTAATGGTGGTTGTGGAAGCTTGGTGTATTCTTCTGAGGTCATCTGTCTCTTTCTTCACTGTTCTTGGTTGTTGACTACAACAGCCTGTCTCTTTGTTTACTTAGTGTAGGTTCAGGGTCTTTAGTGAACTCAGTGTAATGGTTAACTGTCTTCTTTTGTCATTGTAAAATAAAGCACAGATACAGGAAGCTACATGAAACAACATAGATTTTTATAAAATAAACACCCGGGGCTGGAGGAGTGGCTCAATTGGCATTGCACCTGCCCAGCAAGCCCAAAGCCCTGAGTTCAAACTCCAGTACAGGCAAATAAATCAGTGAGCACCCTTGCCTCTGTGTCCCTGGCCACGATAGCTAACTGAGCTGTGGCGAGTCTCTTGGCTGCTTAATCCTCCAATGCTGGCCTCCTCACGATACAGATAGTGTGGTTTCCTTATTGAAAAGCAAGGAAACAGACAGAGGGCAGACCATAGCTTCTCTGTTGTTTGGGGACATGTATCTACTTGTGCTAGCTTTTCTTTTTTTCTTTCTTTTTTTTTGCAGCCCTGGGGTTTGAACTCAAGGCCTCATATTTGTGAGGCAGGCGCTCTACCATGTGAGCCACTGTACTTGCCCTTTTTTGTGTTGAATATTGTCGGGGCTGGCTTTGAATGGCCATCCTCCTGATCTCTGCCTCCTGAGTAGCTAGGATTACAGGCTTGAGCTACCAGCACTCAGTTCTGCTAGCTTTTCTTGAAAAAAAATAGACTGAACCTACTATTTCTAATACTTCAGACACTTGGTATGTTCTTCAGAATTCACAATGAAGTCTTTCAAGATCTTTCTATGTTCTGGTTTCATTTCTTTCTTCCCTCCCTCCCTTCCTCCTTTCTCTACCTCCCTTTCTCTCTCTCTCTTCCTTTCTTTCTCCTTCCTTCCCTCCCCCACTTTTCTTTCAACCCAGGGCTTCATGCACACTGGAAAAGCACTCTGCATCCCTAGCCCTAGTTACTTCTCTTAAGTATAGTTCAGTATTTACTCTCATGCTTTAGAGACCTTGATGAATTCTGTAGCATTGTAGTTTTCTTTGGTTCCCTGTTGGCATTCTCCTGCTGTCAGTATGTGCTTTGTCTCATTTCTTTCATTACTTCATCCAGTTTTGTTTGTTTGGTTGGTTTCTAGTATTTGGTTGCATTTGATCTGACTCCTTACTTGTGGCGATGGTGTGACTCTTGTCCTCTTTCAGGTCCTCACCTGTTCTCCAGAGCTGCTTTCTTCAGTTTGTCTCCAGACATCCCCTGCTACTTATGGGGAGTAGATTATGAGAAACCTATGAGAACTTGACAGTTGTGCTCAATGATCTACAGGCTGAGTTTGGCAAGCCCCAAGCTGCAGCAGAGAGAGAAGGCAAAATGCAGCACAGCTGCTGTTCCTAAATTGTTTACGTTCAGAGAAAGAAGTAGGAAGTTCAGAGACATAGGAATGCAGGTTTCTCTTGTTACAATGTCACGCCCCTCCCCAGAACTGTTGCTCCACCTCCTTGTTTACCATTGGATATAAAAGACTCACTGAAGGAGGACAGGAGGGTTTTTTGATGGAGGTTGGTTGATTGGTGGATTGCTGTGTTACACTAGAGATTAGAGGAAACATGGGACAGTGCAAGTCTTGAGGACCGAGATTTTAAGAAAGCTAAAGAGAACATGGGACAGTGCAAGTCTTGAGGACCGAGACTTTAAAAGGGAACATGGGACAGTGCAAGTCTGAGGGCCAAGACTGCAAGAGAGATTAAAGGGACAGAGCATGTCTAAGGAAAGAGACTTTAAAGAATAGAAAAGAAGCAAGGTTTTAAAGAAAGACTTTAAAAGTAAGGCCTTAAAGAATAGAGAAGAAAAGAATAGTAGAGAAAAGAAGTAATGAGGCTATTGTGTGTCTTCATCTGAGCGTCCTGCGCACCTGGCTCCAACTTTATGCATGTTTATCTTCTATCCTTTGTCCTTTCTTCATCTCCAGTTGCCCCCAATTAGGTCAGGAGGAACAGAGCTTGAGAAAGCTCACTCCAGCTACCCTCATCTCCTATAGGTGAATCTTCGGTCCATTCCACCACTTCCTCACCTTCCTTCCCATCTCCAGGTCTTCAACCTCTGTGGTACTTATGCCCCATCTCACCTTTATCTCTTAGTTGTCTGGAGTTGTGCCAGGCCTCTGTTGGCTCTCCCTTCTTGTTCCCCAGGACAGCCCAGAGCAACTGAGTCCCTGGCTGCCTCACCTACCACAGAGCTTGCTGTGGGCTTGGCTGTGCTCTTGCCACAGTGGACAGACATGTCTAGGTGTCTTATATATCCAAGCCCTCCCACCCGGAGGCACTCTTGGAAATGGGTCAGGAGGTGCCTAGGAAATGGAGTTAAGGGCCACATTGGCTTTAATACTAGTAATCCCATTTGTGGTAACTTAATAAGCTTAAGGAAAATTGCTCTTATTCTTGTTGTTCTTTTTTTCAGGGCTATTTTGGAGCTGTTGGAGCACTCCTTGAGCTGTTGAAGATTCCCTGATTGTTACTTGTGAGGGCTTCCTGGAACCTTCCACAATGGGATCTGTGAACTTTAGTTTTTTAAGAGACTCAGTTTTATGATCGTGTACTAGCCGAATCAGCAAGAAATGACAAGTGTATTTTTCTAAGTCATCAAGATAAATCCTTAAAATTCAGTCAAAACTAGCAACCAGTGAGGAAAGATACATTAAAAGCAAAAACCATGGGCCATGTCCAGGCATTGTGAAGATTTGCTGTTTTTAAGTTGCTCTTCAGCATAGAAGTGTTGAAATCTGCGGTGTTGAAATCTCTGCCTTGAGAGACACTCTCCTGGGGAGAGCTGTCCTACATTCCTTTGTTCAGCTGACTGTAGTTGTGTGTCCTGTTTGAACTTGCTAAATGCATTGCAAGCTGCCCTGTGTTCCACTCTAATCAGAATTTTGTCAGTATGCCCTTGGACATCACCTGTGCATTATTCTGGTTTGCATTTAGCCTTTGTGTGAACATACAAAAAAAAATGATTTATTTTGAAGTTCTGCAAACTTAACTGGGCATTTCAGTTTTTACCTGCAACTTTACTACAAGTTTTGGAAGGGCAGTTCATGTTACTTAACATTGTAAATCGTGGAGTGGTCTGTGTGGAAAGACAAGGCTTTGACAGAATTCCCTTGGGTAGTGGGGACTGGGGACCTGATGAAAGCAGGCAAACTAATAGAAAAAACACAGTCCAGAAGACACTAGACTAAAGGGCTGGTCTAGAGTTGACATTCCCAGACAAAGCCCACCAGGAACTGGCAGGGGGCCTTCAGGGGAGGAAACAAGTCTCAGGAGGCTGCTTGAGAGATTTGACAGTCTGTGAGATAATCTTGGTAAGGACTAAACTTTTTCTTTTTGCCATGTAGAAATGGTGCAGCCTTTGTATCTTACATTAAGTAATGCCTCTGTCATTGCTGAAGGCAAGGAACAGCTTGTACACAGCAGCCTTGGAAGAGAGACCTCAAACTCTGTGGCCACTTAGCTTAGTTTGCCTTTTGGCTGGGGCTGAGGGATGGGCCCCAGGTAGCACAGAGCCACCCACAGGTCAGGGTAATAGGATTTCAGGGATAGATTTGGCTGGCCAGCTCACAATCATTCCTAATTCTTAGAGGGGCAGCTGCCTTTGAGAACGTGCCTTGGCACACCTGAGGTGTGGTGCCACTCAGATGGGGTCTTGTGCAGTGCAGAGCACAAGGGATGCAGCAGAGATGGCAGTTTTGTCTTCGCTACTGCTCCTGGCCCAGCTGTTTTGGTACCCCAATGCTGTGTTCTGCCCTCTGCTCCCAGTTACTTTGGTGGCTCTGCATCCCCCCCACAACCATCAAAGATGGCATCATCTATTTTTGCCAGGTGTTTTCAGCTCCTGTGCCTGAGGCCCTGCTACTGCCCTGGGCCTGCCCCTCCCCCTAGCTTTCTGAAGGTCTTGACAGTGCTGTATGTGGGTCTTCTCCTTCAGCCCTTGCTGTTCCCACACTAACAGAAGGAAACAAGCTCAGAGGAGTGGCCCAAGGTCACAGTTGGGAGTGGCAGAGCTGGACTCAGGCCCGGGTCTGTCTGGCCCAGGAGCTTGAGTTGGGAGTCTTCCTCCACTTTGCCTTCCTCCCTGAACCCGCTGCTCCATTTCCTCAGGTTCCACCTTGTATTCAGCTCACCCTCTCATTTCATGGGATTGTAGACATGTGACATCATGTCTGGCTCACATGGGTGGGTTCTTGACAGGCCACCACTGACTCTCAAAAATTGAGGGGGCATTTCAGGGCCTCATCTTTACCTCTTAACTATAGGACCTTCTTGCTTCTGCTTCCCAGGCTACCTCTTGTCTGCCACGTTACTGACAATAGACATCACCAGTATTCAGGCTCAGTTGAGAGCCTTCCCCGAGTAGTCATTTGCCCTCATCTTGACTACCAAAGCAGCTCTGCGGCCAGCCCTGGTCTCTGAGCTCTAGCCTGACACTGCCTACTTCACTGTTAACCGGTAGGCCTCCAGGGCCATCGCTATACAAAAAGATGCACATCTGCACCCATGCCATCTTTAGACTGTGAGGTGCACACAGACTCAATCTCTAGTGATTGCCTCCACCTTGCCTTCTCAGCAGCTTTCAGTCTGCCCTTCCCTTGGTGCTCTGAGTGTCCCACCTCTACCACAGTAGTGCAACAAGGACCTTGAACTAAGATGGGAGAGAGGAAATGCTTTGTGGGCTGTTTGGGCCATGGTGGCTAGAGGTGGGGGATGAGAGCAGGGAGGCACTGTGAGGGCAGCTTGGCTTGATTTGACTGTTTGAGTTGAAGACATTCATTGAATAGACAGTTGGGTATTTGGGTTGGAGATACAGAGCTGAGAATGTGCACGTTAGTGAATCCCAGAAGTGTGAGTAAGTCACAGGAGATGGGTAATTAAGCAACAGGCCGCAAGGAAAGCAAGCCCAATTAGGGGCCTGTGGCTCAGCAGGACGATCGGGGGCTCTCTGTACCTTCGTGAAGAGGTTATGAGGCTGCCCAAATGGGGCTGCAGAGGTCCTGATGAGGGATCAGCAGTGGCCACAGCTGCAGAACTTTGGACCAAGACTTTTTTTTTCTCTTGAAAAGTAGTTACTTCCAAGTCTAAAAGCCCTCCCAGCTGTAGGACTGAGGTGGCGGGGCAAGTCCTTGGGTATCGTGGGCTGTGGTGGGATGGTGCTCAGCTGTGCTAGTGAAAGTTGTCATGAGTGGTGTTCATGAATGGGAGACTGCCTGCCTGTGCCCAGCTGGCGGAGCCTGTGTGTCCACTGTAGTCTCCATCTGGTCCTCTGTCTTACTCCTTGTGGAGACTCGGCACTCTCCACCACAGCCTACGCCCCACTACTCTCTACATACATAGGGGACAGGCCAGAGGCTCCTCCATCCAGTTGATCAGAACTTGTCTTGAATTTCCAAGTCTTGCCATGAGTTAAGTTCAAAGGTACACAATATGAAGTATTTTCAAAATCTCTTTATTTACATGTGTTCCAGTCAATTACATGCATGTTTCATTTTTAAACAAGTGATTAGCAAAAAATGCATTAAAATAGCAATTAAATATACAAAAATATAGCTTACAAAACCTGCAAATGTTTAAAAATATTCTGCTGCAGAATTCTTAGTGTACAAATATGTCTATGAAACCTGAAGGTCAGCATTTCATAAACTTTTTTAGGGAATTATACAATACCTAGTGAATAAGCCCCAAAGGGCTAAACTGCAAGACTAAAGTGCCCTCCTTTCCCATTATGGTTTGTCAAGAGACCCAGAGACCCAGTTACTAGTTACTTGGAAGACCAGGCTGTAACCAGGAGGAACTTGCCAACACTTGCCACCCTTCCCCACCTGTGCTAACCTGGCCTGGGAGGGAGGAATGTGGACGGAGAGGAACCATGCACAGGAGGCCTGAGACCCAGACCTGCGAGGGCGGGACTGGACAGGTTGCTAAGAGTTTAACCAAAGCTCAAACAAGTCTCGATGTGGTAGGGCACACGTTCTAAGTTACGCTGTGTCTGTGAAGCAGTGAAGGTGTTTGCCCTGGCCTCATGGCCACAGGAGTAAGGACTGGGCTGATAAGCCAAGAGTGCTAATCCTGCCCTAAAAGTTGAATGAAACAATTTGCATCTTGCAACAACTTGCGTTCTAAAGCTGAACTGGAGAAACCACATTTATGGAACAAGCCCCTATTTTTCTCCTTATACATCTCACGCGGAAGCACATTCCATGGCCCATGGGCCTCTAATCTCACAGAGCCACGGCTGGCAAATTTTCTATTTATCACCTGCAAATTTCAGAATTTGTGACTTGACATCTCCTTAGGAAATTCCTAATAGTTCCAGGGGAAGACACTAACCTAGGCCAGAGATTCCACAAGTGCCAGAAGGATGGGGTTCACAAAATTCAATTCTCAAGGTTGAGATTGGGTGGGCCTAGTGAGACAAGTGGTAGCTGTGGGAAAGCAAGGTATGGATGGGCCTGTGCCCCTCTGCTCAGGGCTGCTTGGAGGAAGCAGCTTTAACCTGTATCTAGAAGGCAAGAATAAACTTGAAAAAGCTACCACTAGTGGCGTTTTTTTTTTTTTTTTTAATTGGAAAAGAAGTTGGGGGAGGGGGATTCTATAGAACATTTGCTTCTGCAAGTGCCCATAAAGATGGGGAAGAGGGGAGAGGGAAGCACAGTTGGCCCTGGAGACATGGGCTGCCTGCTTCACAAGACAGGAGTCTTCAGTTGCTGCTGTTCACACTCCTGCCTCAAAAACATTGGTACCCACCTGAGATAGTGTAACAGTGGTAGCCAGACACAGGCACTGGACACTCCTGGTCCTCCTGGAGTGGCCAAGATGGGGGAGGGGTGGCAGCTTCTCCAGGCACCTGCAGGGGCTGCTCTTGCTAGAGAGCCTGATGGGAGGGGCCTGTCATACATCAGGAAGATGGTCAAATTCTGGTTGTTCTGTCAGATTATCCCCTATTCTTGGGGATAAGGGAGAGATTTCAGTTTCTGATTTGTATAGGAAACTAGAATTCCAGTATGTTGCAATCAAGTAGAAATACGCCTTATTCAAAAGTAATGTGATGGCAAAAATATCCCACAATTCTGGACTCACCTTTTACAGATGATCTAATTTCTGGATGGTTCTTCCCACATGAGTAAAAACATTTTCTCAAATATACCTGACTGCTGTTCTGTGAGTAAAAAGATTATATATACACACGTGAATGTGTGTGTATGCACAAATAACCCCTGCAAGGATACACAAGGAACGTGGTGGTGGGTGCTCTTGGGGTAAGGAGCTGTGCTTGCTGGGGTGAGGAGTACAAGGAAGACATTAACTATTTTGTGATTTGCAAACCCCGTGGAAGGATTACTTATACAAAAATTAAGAAAGCAAGACAGCACTGAGTAATCAAGTCAGGGTGCACTGTGGGCAGAGACATGGTGGTGACCAAGGAAGATCAGGAAAAGACTGGAGGCCAGGCCTCAGGGAAAGCCCCCATAGCTACGAAGCTCACAAGCTTGTGACCCAGATATTATGAGGTATCAGTAGCCCTCTGCCCCTCAGGCCTCTGTCCACCAGACTTTGGACTGGCTAATCCTCCCAAGAGGTGAGAAGAACACTTACTACAATCCCTGGGTAGTGGATAAGTAAACAAGGCTCTGAAAGGCTAACCTGCAAAAAAGCACAAGGCAAGTTGAGTGGTAAGGGAGTGATTTCCAACTACTACATGCACTTCAGCTGAGAGCTCTGGGGTTCCTCAGCGCATTTCCTGGCTCCCAGAGAGCCTCTCAGAAAATAATTCATTCAAAGTAGAAATTTAGAGTGGGACCAAGCAATGGAGATGGCATACTTTGGAATGGGGCTGTAAAAAGAGACAAGGCCTAAGGTCGTTCCTTTGATGGATCCAAGGGCCTTGGCAATGGGGTAAAGGATCTTCACTTGTGAAGTCAAGAACCAGGGTACTTGGTGGCTCCCGCCTGTAATCCTAGCTACTTAGGAGGCAGAGATCAGAAGGATTGTGGTTTGAAGCCAGTCTGGGCAAATAGTTCACGAGACCCTATCTTGATTACACACACACACACACACACACACACACACACACACACACTCTCACTCTCACTCTCTCTCACTCTCTCTCTCTCTCTCTCTCTCTCTCTCTCTCTCTCTCTCTCTAGGTGTAGGCCCTGAGTTCTAGCCCCAGCCCCAGTACCACAAAACAAAACAGGGTACTTGGCAAATGGTGGGCGGTCCCCTGTATTCCTTAGTCCAGACTTTACCAGAGGCCACCTGTCCCAGTTGGGGCACAGGCTAGGCAAGCATAACTATAAGGCCTCATCTGCCAGGGGAGGGCCTAACCAAATCACACTTCCCAGCTTTTAGTGTTTTATGGTGACTCAACTAGAAATCAAATCAGGCTGTGCTGGTTCCATTTCCATAGCCAGCTGAATTCAGTTGTCCCCTTAGCAACCACGACCATGATTCAGCTACCAAGGAGTCCAGCTGGACTAAGTTATGCTCCACTAACTCTGCACACAAGTGACATCCAATCTTTGAGCTGTGCTAAGACACTATAACAAAGTATATCAGCTCTAGTGATCCAAGAGCAGACCACAGTCCCCAGTATTGACAAAAGGTCAACAAATCATGGAGGTGGATGTAGAATAGGCAGCCTTACTGTGGGTTTGGGCCTGAGCTTAGAGTGTCGAAAGGAATCCCTAACTCATCAGCAGTGCAGATGTACAGGGAAACCCTGGTGGGGAATCCAGATGTGGGGAGCAAATGAATTTGGGTCATGTGGTTAGGAGTTAGTTGCTGGAACTACTGAGAGTGGTACTGGGCCTGCTACAGCAGGAGGCCATCCAGCCCAGAAAGAGATGACTAAAAGCAGAAAGAATACTCTTCTAACTCCAGCTTCCAGCCCAAATTCTAGCCCAAGGAATGCCTTTGAAGAAGCACTTGCATTCACAAGTGCTGAGGTGGTGAGATCAGCGGCATCTCACAGGTTTGCTGTGTTCTGTCCGTGTGGGCCCAAAGCAGGGTAGAGGGCATTTTTGTGCTTTCTTCCACTGGCCCTGACTATCCAGGCTACACGCCGACCACCTCAACCTGCCTAGGACTCTGACACAGTGAGATGATTATTTTGCCTCCATACACGTTGGGCATTGATGAGGCTGTCTCTATTAATGAGGACAGGAAAAGAAAAGGGCTGCAGCTGAAAGGCTAGCATCTTACAAAAGCTTGTGAGTGGTGATAATTTGCAGTATAGATCACATGGAATTCCTCCTTTGAAGGAAAAAACTTTCTTATGGGAGCCCTATAACAAAGAGATGAAGTCTATCCCAAGGCCATGCCATGGGAAATGGGGGATGGTGGCCATTCATGAGGCTTAGACCAGAAGCAAGCCCATTCCTGACATTGGTCACTGAGAACACTTCACTGTAAACTGGATGTTGCAGCATTTGACTCTATCATGCTACAAACAGAACACAAGGAGAGGGAAAGCAGGGGTGTAATAAAGAGTTCTCATGGGGGGCCAAACAGGCTAAGGCATTCATGTAAAATAGTTTACATTTCTCTTGCCCTGTGTGAACAGGTCACACATAGGAAACAGTCAATTCTGAATAACTGGATTTGTAATTTTCCAAACTGGATTCTGCTCAGCACTTTTCTTTTTTTTCTTTTGAGACAGGGTCTCACTATGAGCCCAGGCTGGCCTCAAACTTGTGATCCTCCTGCCTCAGCCTTCCTAGTGCTAGGATTATAGGTGTGTCTCACCATGCTGGACTCCCCCAGCACTTTTCTAGGCAAATGGGAATTTTCCTCCTTATCTGACCCCAGCTACCTGAGGCAAAGACAGGTTCCCTCTTGTTCTATGATGGTAGAGGCTGGATTCCAGAAAAAAAGTTTCTAGAGACATGCCATAAACAGAGCTGTAAAGCCTCCTTCATCCTCTCCATGCCATGCAGATGTACTTCCAGTGAGAAGCTTCCCTGCTCACACCTGTGGGATGGAGTGGAGCAAATAAGGTGATGAGGTGAGGCAGCACTCATGACAAGGGAGGGGACAGCAGGCTGTGAAGAATGTTGGCTCGCCCACTGCTGCTTTACATGGCTAATTTACACAATGTTCACAGATCCTAATGGGCTGAGTCATTTCTAGAAAGGTTGGACAGAAACAACCAAGAGCAGCATGCATTTCTCTCCTAGAAAGACACTTTTCAGTTAGTCATCTTAAGTCCAAATACTGAGGCACACACCAGTGGATGGACAGCCCTGCAGGAGCTTCCTGAAACTATATACAACTCCAAGTGTATTACCGGCTCCAGGTGTTGGAATGACATAGGATAAACTGTTAAAAGTTAATGCCAGCCATTTTTTCTTGAGTAGAAATGGCATGAGGGAAGAGAACAAAGGGAAGGAAGAAGGTGGGAGCCAAGGGGTCAGCAGCTATGCTAGCATCACTCTGCACTGGAAGGTACATGGGCAGCACCCTTAGGTCCTCCTGGGTCACACAGGGACAATGTGGGCTCAAGGCCAAGCCCCTGCTGGGGCTCCTTGATGGGTCGTACTGGTGAACAGGAGGGGGGAATGATTAAAAAATGGCTTCTCACCAAGCCTTTCCAAGTGCATTGAATATTTTCAGCTTAGATGATTTGACAGCAAGTGTCATGAACCTGGGGGGTGGGGGCAGGTGTGGTGTGGCGAGGGGTACTGTTGCAGTTGTATTGAGAGCCCTTGGGTTCCAAGATGGCCTTATCAAAGGAACATGGAAAGCCTTGTGGGCACTGCCTTACCAACCGCTGGCAGCTGGTGTGCTTCAGCTGCCATAACTGCTGCTTTCACTTGGCTCAGGGCTGCCAGGAGGGGTTGGGGTACAAAGGCATGCGAGGTCTGCACAGAAGCTTATCTGTCCACAGAGAAAGATGTGGCTTTAAAGACCTGCCCTAAGTCCCCTTCTCTTAACACCTGTGTTTATCTTCCCTTCTGCTTGATAAAGATTCATCTTGACTCTTGGAGACAGAGTATAATGGAGTTTAGCAAGAGATGCTCATGAAGTTTCTGGAACCAAACCTGCAGGCTCAGCCACTCCTCTCCTCTTGCATGGGGTAGTGTCAGAGTGCTTTGGCTGTCTCAGACCCAGATGCCTAGGTTCCTAGCTTGGCTGGCCCAGGAGTTCTTCATGAGGCAAAGGAAGTGGCAGCTGGTACCCCAGGAAGAGAGCAGCCAAGAAGAGTCTGCTTGTGTTCCTCCTGATTCCATGAAGATGTCATATCCAGACAGTCTGATCCTTGCAGGGAGCTATACAATGTTCTCTGCCCCAGGGAGGGGCCCCTGGGGGGGCCCGTGGTCCTGCTTACTGTGTAACTGGGCCAGCTGCAGAACTGGCATGTTGCACAGGGGACACACCTTTCGAACCTCCAGCCACTTAATAAGGCACCTGCAAAGCGAGATGCCACAGGGGTAAGATGTTAGTCCCATGCTTGTGGCAGCTCCTGCCCCGATCTCACTGTTGCCATGGATAGGAATACATCTGTCATCCAGAGCTACAGGGTGGCCCCAATGATTCCCACTGTAGGTTAAGAACCCATGTCACCCTCTGGAGGACCCAGGGCCTCCTGTCTTCACCAGGTGATATTAAGAAGCCAATGTCAGCATATTATATTCTCAGTTACCCACGACTTCTAAAGCAAACAAAGTACAGAAGGAGGGGATTGGGAAGTAGGAAAAATAAAATCTTCTAATATAAATGCAACAACACATAAAACTTCAAGAGAAGGGGGTATTAGTATATCTATATGAGGGGGAGATGCTCCATACTACCATTTATTTATTTTGATTGAAAGTCACTATGGTTTTGATTAGAATACATTTTTAGGAGATGGAGGCTGTCACTGGAAAGCTCCAGCTAAAGACCTGTTTATAGCCTCAGCTCCAAAGAGCTGTGGGTTTGGCTAGCTCTCTGAGTCGCTGTGGTGGTTATGTTCCACCTCTCTGAACACTCCTAAGGTCACGTCTACACACACACCCCACCCCATGGGTTGCCGTCAGCTTTCTGCATTACAGACCAATCGTGAAGTTATCAAGCTTATCTGGCATTGCCCTAGACAAGTTACCTGGTGTGCCTCAAAGTTGGGTCACATTAAATAATTGTACATCAAATCAGGCATGGTAGTGTACACCTGTAATCCCAGAACTGGGGAGGCTGAGGCAGGAGGATCAAGAGTTCAAGGCCAGGCTGGAGGGATGCCTCCAGTGGTAGAACACCTGCCTGGTAAGTGGAAGGCCCTCAATTCAAACCTCAGTAATGTCCCCCAACACCCCCCAAAAAACAAAGAAAAGAAAAAGAAAGTGCAAGCTGCCATGTTTACCTTTAAAAAAATTTAAAAAGAGTTCAAGGTCAGTCTAGGCTACACAGTTTTAGGCCACACAATGAGATGCTATCTCCCCTCTGCCTGCACCCCCCCCCACAAAATTCCACACCAATACTCACTTTCTGTGGAAGGCATGCTTACATGGACAAATCCCCAACTCATCTCGAGGCTTGAAGTCTTCCAGACATACTGCACACAGCTGAAAGGCAGAGTTACAAATGAGGCCATGTCTGGTAGGTACTTGCCCAGGTCACAAAGTGGAATACAGACTTCTGGCCTATCCATCTGGAGGGTCTTACAGTATCTCACAACTCCTTAAGGGAGAGGAACAGGCTGACACGGACCAGTCCTCTAAAAGCCCTCAAGTTTCATCTTGGAGGGTTAGTGAGCTGGGAAAAATGGAGTTTAAATTGCTGTTGGTCATCCTGCTACCAAGGAGACAACCTGCCTGGAAATGAAGATGATCCAGAGGAAAGAAGGACTAAAAGAGACAGGACCAAGTTCAGAATGACAATGTGTGAGCCTGTGGCTCCAGATACTCCTGAAGTCATTGTACCTCTGATTTTTCAAAATTTTAAACCAATCAATTCCCCCTTTCATGTTTTTTTTAAAAAAAAGTCTTATGCTCTTCCTGTCATATGTGGAGAGATGGAAAGTAAGCGGCAGCTTCCTTTACTGCAGTGCATGCCAGGAGTGTGCCCGGGTTACTCATTCATGCAGGCTTCTTTCCCTTTCTGTATACTCAAGGGCTGATTTTCCCCAGGGGATGCTCTGCTTGCTCACAGTGCAGCCCTGGCTCCCAGCACTCCCTGAAGGGTCTGCTCACACCCTGGGCAATCCCTGCCCAACATGCAGTAACATGCTATGTATAGTCCCTAGGGCAAGAACCATGTTGGGAAGTAGTCAGGCCTGATGGATCAGGAAGTGGCCAGGTCTGGCTGTGGACCCTAGTCTATTGCATTGAGGGGCTGCTGTACTAGTTCTGTCTCCTTCCCAATGGCTATACTCTTCTCTGCTTATTTCCGTGCCCATCCTCAGGGGTCCTGGCTCAGGCTATCATTTCTTGTTTCAATTACTGACCTGGCTTCACTAACAAGCTTCTTAACCTATAATATGCAACCCAGTCTTCCTGGGTTATGTGCTCATGGTCAGTGCCATGAACCGTAGTCTTTGGATACCTGTGTTGAGGCAGCACTTGGGGCTTTGTGTGTACAGCAGACAGGATCTTCCCAGGAGAACAATGGACAACTGTGTCCTGTCAGACTCAGTATTCCCACAAGAACTGCAGGAAAGAAGAAGAGCAGGACTGGTGGCATGCCTGGGCTTAGACATCCACTAGTTGAGTACTCTCTGTCCTCACGACATCCCTCAGAACATTGTTTTATTTTTTTTGGTGATGGTACTGGCTTCATGCTTGCAAGGCAGGCAGCTCTACCATTTGGGCCACACTGCCAGTCTTTTTTTGTGCTGGGTATTTTTTTTTTTTTTGTGGTACTGGAGTTTGAACTCAGGGCCTCACGCTGGCTAGGCAGGTGCTCTATCCCTTGAGCCACGACCCCCAGCCCTTGTGCTCGGTATTTTGAGATAGGGTCTCACGAACTATTTGCCTGGGGCTGGCTTCGACCCACAATTCTCCTGATCTCTACCTACTGAGTATCTAGGATTATAGGCGTGAGTCATCGGTGTGCAGCTAGCATTGCTCTTCATCTGTAGAATGAGGATACTATCTGCCCAACTCTTCACAGGACTGTCATCAAATCAGGTTGAAAGGAGGCAGTAAGGCACTCTACTAGTATGAGTTGTCTATGAATGTTTAAATTTTGTGATTGGACCACTAATTCAAGCCCAGTTTTGTTTTCTAGATGCAAGTCGAGAATGAGCTGTGGACAAAGATAAGAAACCAGCAGTTTCAGTCTTGGGGTATCTCTTTGAGCCTCAGCTTCCCATCATAAAGGGGACGATGTTCCTGCCTCCTACATGATGTGGACAGAAGCTGTGGCCTTCAAAAGTCAGCTTCCCTCAGCCTAGCTTCGAAATGGGTAGGAGTGCTCTGTGGAGGTTTACCACTGACCCTACCAAAGTGCAATGTGGACACGTTGCTTATTTCTAATCACTTCTCTTTTCAGGATTCAAAATCAGATTTGTAGCCTTCCCAAAATATAGTTTGTAGTAATGGTTATAATGTGCTATTATGTTCTAAATAAGCCAATTCTAAAACCATAGAGCCCGAGAAAAGGAAAAAAACCACACACACAAGATAAATTCAGACATGTTAAGTGCTAAAAGTGACCAAAAATTAAGGGCAATCACAAAAAAACAAAAGCCTCAGATCTGCCATCTTAAAAGTTTTCTGAGAGCCAAATCATTTTACAACTTTCCTTTATGGATCACATTTTGCAAATGAACTTTACTTTCTAGTATTTCAATGGCAGATCCTTTCTCCAATGTGGCTCCCCATCACCATTTGAAAAATGGAGATATAATTCACATACCATAGGACTTATCACTTTAAGTAAATATTTAAATACATTTTTGTAAATATTTTAAAATACATTCACAGTCATGCAATGACAATCTATTGCTACTAATTTCAGCACATCTGCTTCATAAAGCAGCCACTCCTCATCCTCTCTTTTCCTCAATTCTTGGCAACCAACCACTAACCTACTTTCTTTATTCTGGACATTCCATACAAGTGGAATCATACAATATCTGGTGTTTTGTGTCTGGCTTCTTTTCCCTAGTATAGTGTCTTCAAGGTTCCTCCTTGCTGTAGCACGTATCAGTACTTCATTTTTTCTTTTTTTGAGACAGGTTCTTGATAATGTAGCACTAGGCTGGCCTCGAACTCATGATATTCCTGCCTCTGCCTCCTGAGTACTGGGATTACAGGCATGTGCCACGATGCCTGGCTTTACTCATTTCTATAACTAAATAATATTCCCTTGTACAGATATACTAACATTTTATTTATCTATTCATCTGCTGATGGCTACTTGGGTTGTTTTTACTTTTTGGCTACTGTGAATAGTTACCATGAAAGTCAACTGTAGTAAAGCCAGCCAGCTTCCCCTTGTCTCTCTCTCACCATGTGACCTCTTTTCTGTATGTGTCCCTTCCTGTCTGTGCTTGTGCCAAGCAGATGCCAGCATCATAAACCTAGACTTACTTCCAGTACTGTAACTCCAAATCAACCTCTTTGCAAATTACTCAGCCTCAGGTATTTTGTTATAGCAAGAGGAAACAGACTAAGACAATGAAAACAATTTTGGAAAAGAAGAATGAAGTTGGAGGAATCACACTATTTGATTTTAAGACTTACTGTAAAGCTACAGTAATGGAGACTGTGTGGTAATGATGAAGGTACAGGCACATAGATCAGGGAACAGAAGAGGGAATATAGAAATAGAACCATAAAATTTTCATTTTTGACAAAGATGCCAAAGACCACCATAACCACAGCTAGGGATGCTGCAGTAAACAAACCAAAAAGACTAATAGAAATGGCCAAATTCAGAAAAACTGGAATTGATAGCTGAAGTTGGGACACTCACTGATATTAATGATGCAATGCATGTGCTTGTTCATGAAAATGTTTCTAAAGTAATGGCCAAACCAATAAGAAAAGGCTGCTGTTCCTGACAAGGCTGTTAGTATTAATTTTGGCAGTACTGGTGTTTGAACTCAGGGTCTCATGCTTGCTAGCCAGACACTCTACCACTTGAGCCACAACCACAACCCTTTTGTTTTAGTTATTTTTCAGATAGGGTCTTGTGTTTTTGCCCAGAGCTGGCCTCATATCATGATCCTCTTAACTGCCTCCTTTGTAGCTAGGATTACAGATATATACCACTCTGCCTAACTTATTGATTGATATGGGGTCTCATTAACTTTTTTGCCTGCTGGCTTCAAACCACAATCCTTTCAATCTTTGCCTCCTGAGAAGCTGGAATTATAAGCATGTATCACCATGCCTGCCCTCCCCCCAACACTGTTAATGTACATCAGAGTTTAATCTTTTCATTTGTGTTTATCAAAAAGACTTCAATTAGAAATAGATACCTTCTGTTATTTCATGTTAATTTTGGCTATTTGTCAAAATTAACTCTTAGGAAAAATTAAAAATCAGACAGTAATTAATGCTTGAGTTTAATCTAAGATTAAGTGCTATTAAACAGGAACCTGTCAACTCTGATGAAAATACGCAGAAGCACCAAAGGAGTAGCAGATGATTTCTAAGTGTTTAACAATAATATAAATATTTTACTATTCAAAGAGTGTCACAAATTAAAAAAAATTTTCTTTGCAGAAACTGACAATATAGCCTCAGCACAGTTAGACTTACAAAACACACTTACTACTTATATGGCTTTCCAAATCCTTGCATTAAACACCAATTCAAAAACTCAGAGAGGCAGAAAGAGAAAGAAAAGGCAATCAAAATAAAAATCCTGTACATTTATAGTTAGATAACATTAAGAAAAATTCTTGGGCTGGTGGAGTGGCTCAAGCGGTAATGTTCCTGCTAGCAAGCATGAGGCCCTGCGTATAAACCACAATACTACCAAAAAAAAAAAAAAAAGACTGGTGATATAGCTCAGTGGTAGAGCACTGAGCCTATTAGCATGTGTACCCCTTTTCCCCCCAAGAAAGCTCTTACACACTATGTGTCTATAAGTAGAAAGTAAGTAGAGAGGAGAATATACACACTCAGGTTTATGTTTGAGTCACCACGCAAACCCCATAGCTGAAGAGTTAGACCATTCCTAGGGTTCCTACCTCCGGTTCCATCCCTCTACCTCATTTCTTCAATCCCTACCCCCCCCATGAAAATAACTGCTGCCTATTTTTGTGCCATTGGTAAGAAGGCAATACTGAGAACATTTAAGGGTGAAATTAGTGCAAACTCATCTTGAGCAGAAAAAGTAATTTATGTCTATCTCCTTTTCATATAGTGTGGACAGAAAACAGGATCCCTGCTGTTACGAATCTTACATTGGCACATTCCTATTAAAAACATGAGCTATGTTACTGTCTTAAAACTCTTACACAGTAGATTTTTACATGACTTTACCCTAAAATAGTCTATTAAGCTGATCAAAATAGGCTAATTTTTTCGACTCTGTGAATAAAGGTATTTAAGCATACCACTGCATACCATTTTATATTAGAAAATGATTCAAGATTACAATACTTATAAGCAACTTACCTCGTGTAGATTCAGTTCTTTTACTTTCTCTTTTAATATCACCTGTAAGAGAAAAAATTATGCTCTTACGCCCTTTTAAATCTGTAACTTGAAACAATTCTTATTCTGTGTGTGTGTGTATAACTGGTATGTATATATGATCTCAATACTGGAGACAATCCATCTCTTTTACAGAACATTTTAACAATATTCTTTTATCTTGGGCAATGATGCAATATTCTGAAAAAGCACTTTTTTTTTGTGGTATTGGGGTTTGAACTCAGGGCTTTTTGCTTACGAAGCAAGTACTCCACTGCTTGAGCCATACCTTCAGCCCTGAAAAAGCACTTCTAAAATCTCTTTGAGAGTAGATTAACTCTTGGAAAAAGATATTAACACATGTCAATCTAAGACTAAGTAACAAGATTAAAGGAGATTGGTTGCCTTACTAATTTAGTAAAGCAGCACTGGCTGATGAGATTGATAAGTAAAGTATAAAAGATTAAAATGTAAAGTAGATCTTAATTTTGATGCTTATCATTATATATCAATGCCCTCAGTAAACTTTAGTTCTATTCATCCAGGTTTATCCTTTAACATACCTGCTCTATGGTGAGCAGGTCAGTTAAAGTAAATGTAAAACGATAAGAAGGCAGAATTCTATTAAAAAATTTTTTTCTGAGAATAAACTTAGCTTAACAAAGTTATGTTTTATCTTAAAAGTCAAAAAGCAGGCAAGTAAAATTTTGGGAAAATCTCTAAAATTTGGGTGTCTTACATTCTTGAATCAAAAATGGTTTTGAAGACAAATCACTTTTTCAGAAATCACAAACAGAAGCTACCATCTAGCTACATACTGATGTACTAAATTCCCCACTTAAAGATCAAGTTTACCATCTGTCTCACCTGATCAGTTTCATCAATCAAGTTACCTAGGAAGTGACCACAAAGGCTAATTTTACTTTCCAATGAGCCTATATGCAAACATCTTTGTAGGGTGTCAAGACTATGACTGAAGTGTGATTAAAGGATTCATTTGTTTAGAAAATTAAAACATTCGATGGTAATTATGAGTTCCAGTGAGCCCTTTGGGGAAGAGCTTGGGGTAATCAAGGACACTGGTGTGTACATCTAGGGAACATGCCAATCAGCTCAGAGTTCAGACACACATGGACAAAAAAGGTAGACAGAAAGATACATAATCCTAAAGTGGCAAAATGGTCAACATCAGTGTCAACAAGGTTAAAGAGGAAATAAGCTGAAGCTGCCTTCCCTCCCACCTCAAAAATACATATAATAAAAAGCTAAGGACAAAAAAAATTTCAGACTTAGGACAAAAGCAAAAATAAGTAAAACATAGGTCCACTATCTGGTGTTAGTGGTAAATGTTAATGGATGACACAAGGAAGAAAAAAACTACTTTTACTCGGCTTTCAAGAAAAGGTGAGTTTAATTGCTTCTCAGCCTTTTGGCTAAGATCACGTGTAGTATCTGTTCTTATCAGTTTAATATCTGATACATCCTCTATCTGAGAACAATATATTAAATGGATTTTTGGGAGATGGAAGCACTCCATGCTTCGACCTAGTATTGCAGTACCTCCAGAAATGGTGCACCCCTTCAGGGGATTTAAAAAAAAACAATAAAGAAAGAAAATCTCAGTTTAGCCAGGTGCTGGTGGCTCATGCCTGTAATTCTAGCTACTCAGGAGGCAGAGATCAGGAGCATCACGGTTTGAAGCCAGACCAGGAAAATGATTCTTGAGACCCTATCTCTAAAATACCCAACACACACAAAAAAGGGCTGGCAGAGTGGCTCAAGTGATAGAGCACCTGCCTAGCAAGCGTGAGGCCCTGAGTTCAAACCCTAGTACAGCCAAACAAAAAGAAAAGCTGGGTTTATTAAAGGACAAACGAATGAAGGGCTAGTAAAGGGTTCACAACTATGGTCCAAGTTTGTAGACTTTTAATGTGTGATCTAAGCTAACATTTAAAGTACGAAATAGGGAAAAAAGTGAAAAGAGGAGTAGATGAGATCAGTGTAGTACAGTTGGTCATCTTTGAGGAACTGCTTTATGTTTAGTGGAGGAGGGAAAGATTTACTGAATGAAATCTCTGAATTCTATCAAGTTAATGATAAGTTAAAGATTACAAGCTACAGCATTTTTCTTTAATGAACTGTTGGCTCAAGTCCTCTTATTATATCATCTGAACTTTCTATAGTTTCAAATAATGCTAATGAAAAAAGGATATGTGAGAAAATGAAGTTGATCTATTTTGTTCTGTGAATGAACATATAAGCAAATTTAGTTTCAGTTTAACATACAAGTGGAAATCTTAGTCCCCAAAGGTTTATTTTTGGGGAAAAATACGATCCCAGCTAATTGGAATTAAATTTCTTACCTGTTTGTAGGCATAAAATTCTTTGTGTGCTTGATGTCTTAGCCTAAAAGACAGAAATGATATGTAATATGGACATTTCCCAAATGACATCTCTCTTACCACGTTGTGAGTAAGTACCTAGTGAATCATGAAGTGTCACCTAAATGTAAGGCCTAGTGAAATCTCATTAAAACAAAGTCTCAATACAACATATATTTTAATGACAATGACAATTCTATGTTAATGAAAGTCTACTTGTTTTAATAGCTAATATATCACATTTTTCTTAATTTGAATATTTAAGTAAAATACACATCCAATAAAGTACAAAAACTTTAAGTCCATAGCTCAAAAATTTATAAAATGTATTTTCTGTTGTAATTATCTCCATATCAAGATATAGTACATTTCCAGCACCCCTGAAGCCTCTGAAATCAATCAATCAATATCTGCTCCCTAGAGTAACCCATATCATGACTTCTATCACTGTAGAGTAACTATTTAGACTTCATATAAAAGGATCATTTGGTATCTACTCTGTGTCTAGCTTCTTTCAGTCTACAATCCCTTGGGAGATTCATCCATGTTGTAGCAATTCTGCCTTTCTGACTGACAGTATTTTACTGAATGAAAATAATACAACTTATCAATTCTACTATTGAATATAGGTGCTACACAAATTCTTCCATATGTCTTTGAGTGGACACAGATTCATTTCTGACGAGGATAAAACTAGGAGTAGAATTGCTGGTACAAAGTGCTTGTACCAGTTTCTACTCCTGTGGTAATTCGTGAGTATTCGAGTTCTGTATCTTTGTCCCTGCTTGGTAGGTTCAGTTTTAAAGATCTTTAAATTTAAATGTAGTCCAGTTTATCAATATTCTCCAATTAGGTCAGTTCTTTTGTATCCAGTTAAAGAAATCTCTTCCTAGCCCAAGATTATGAAGATATTCTCCTGAGGGTGTTGTGAAAATAATTTGTTACTTTATCTATGGCATTAAGTCTGTGATCCATCTGAAACTTTATGTATGCTGTGAGGTAGGAGTCTAGATTCTTTTTATCTGCATACAGACTTTCACTTGCCTCACCATCCTTTATTGAAAAGACTCTCCCCACTTCACTGGAGTGGAATGTCTGTTAAAAATCAGGGGCATCCTCTCTTGGGACTCCTCCAACAACTCTGGGGAAATCTACTCTCCTGCTTTACACTTTTCTATCTCAATAAGCTCTCCCGCTTTCCACTAGCAAAAAAAAAAAAAAAAAAAAAGAAAAGAAAAAAAGATCATATGCATCCAATATGTGGGTTTGTTTCTAGAGTTTCTGTTCTGTTCCATTGGTCTATTTGCTTATCTCTGTATCTCTGTAAAATAGTTTGAACAGAGTCCCTCAAAAAATTCATGTCCAGCTAGAACCTTGGCATGTAATCTTATTTGGAAATATAATCTTTTCAGATTATTAATAAATTAAGAGGAGGTCATATGATGATTAGGCTGGACTCTAAATCCAATGTGACTGGTTCTCAGATGAAGAGGAGAGGGCAGAGATAGGACAGAAGGCCATGTGATTACAGAGGCAGAAACTGAGTCAGCAACCACAGCCAAGGAGTGCCAAAGATTGCTGGCAATCACCAGAAGCTAGGAAGAGGCAGGGAAAGCTCCTTTTCTGGAGCTTTCAGAAGGAACATGGACCTGCCAACATTTTGATTTCGAATTTCCAGCCTTCAGAACTGTGACATATGAATTTTCTGTTGTTTTAAGTCATCTAGTTTGTGGTACTTGTTACAGCAGCTCTAAGAAACCAATAGACCTTGTGTCAATACTTTGCTACATAAAAACAAAACAAACAAAAACTTTTACCAGGGGCATGCTCAAGTGGTACAGCACTTGACCAGCAAGCAGGAAGCCAGGAGTTCAACTGATTGGTTGTGAAACAAACAACTCCCCCCAAACTCTTTTATTTTGAAATAACTATACTTATAGAAAAGTCACAAAATAGTGTTCATATTTCATATATGCTTTTCATTTTGTTTTGCCAGTGTCTTGCTATGTAGCCTAAACTGGCCTTGAGTTTGAGATTCTGATGCCTCCGCCTCCTAAGTGCTGGGGTAATGAAAATACACTACCATGCCCAGCTCACATACACTTTTCTATCAGCTTCTGCAACATTCACATTTTATAGAATCATAGTACAATCATCAAAACTAGTCAATTAACATTAATAAATTATTAATATTGTTGTAACACTGATATACTATTATAGACCTTATTTGAATTTCACCAGTTTTTTTCACTCATGTCCTTTCCTATTTCATAATTCAACTCAAGATTTCATCTTCCATCTGGTTATGTCTCCTTAGCCTTCTATAATGTGTGACATTTTCCTGGTCTTTCAAACTTCTAACACATTAACTCTGATCAGCTGGTTCAAGTAGTGTCTGCAGGGCTCTTTGTAAAGCTACTCATGTCCTTTGTAAGTAACACATGTTTTAGGGGAGGTATGTTGAAGTTAGGTTTGTATTCTATTCCTCAAGCATTTGCCCACTAATATTAGCACCATCTTGTGACAATTACAGTAGTGCCTGCTCAACCACAGTCTTGTAGTTTCCTAATTCCTTGTATATTTATTATTAGCTTTCCATAGGACAGGTTACTTGTTCATTCTTCATTTATTTACACAATCACTTACTTCTATCAGTGTGGGCTCATGGCTATTTGTCTGTGGGTTAGAGTTCAGTATGATCACCATTTGTTGCTCAAATTGTTTTAGGCTTGGCCTTTAGGAGACCCTTCAGGTTGACACCTGTGGCCTTTCAAACATGTCCTATCCTTTTCCATGCATTTCTTTACTTCCTGGCATCAAAAGATGTTGCAGACTATGAGCACATGATAAAAGCGAGAGCACAAAAGGAAGGGGTGAGGATAAGTAAAACACCTAAAAAACTAGCTAGCATTTGTTGCCCTTAACGCAGAGAAACTAAAGCAGATACCTTAAAGCAACTGAGGCCAATAGGAAAAGGGGAACAGGTACTAGAGAAAAGGTTAGATCAAAAAGAATTAACCTAGAAGGTAACACCCACGCACAGGAAATCAATGTGAGTCAATGCCCTGTATAGCTATCCTTATCTCAACCAGCAAAAACCCTTGTTCCTTCCTATTACTGCTTATACTCTCTCTACAACAAAATTAGAAATAAGGGCAAAATAGTTTCTGCTGGGTATTGAGGGGGGGGGGGAGAGGGAGGGGGTGGAGTGGGTGGTAAGGGAGGGGGTGGGGGCAGGGGGGAGAAATGAACCAAGCCTTGTATGCACATATGAATAATAAAAGAAAAATGAAAAAAAAATAAAATCACTTCCAGCAGAAAAAAAAAAAAAAAAGATGTTGCAGGCTCATTTTGTATTTTCTGGGTCCCAGCCCTGGGATTAACTACTCCTTTCAAGGAACTTTGATACCTTTTACTGGAGAACAATATTCAAAAGCTGAGATCTAGGTGTTTGGTGAATAGCACTGTCTTAAATTTATTGTAGCTTTATAATAGATCTTAGGGTCTGGTAGTAAAAGTTCTCGAGTTTTGTTTTTCTTAATGACTGGCTTGGCTATTCTCGTTTTCTGCATTTCCTGCTCGTGGTTTCCTTAAAAATAACTTGTTGGGGTTTTGTGTGAGATTGCATGGAATTTATAGATCAATTGGGGAAGAACTGTCATCTTTGTAAGATTGAGTTTCCAAACTATGAATATACTTATTTCCATCTTTAATTTCCCTTTAACTCTTCCCCTAGGTATGTGGTAACTTTTGGTGCTACTAAAAAGAGTACTGAAAAAATTTCCATATTCTAATATTTTCTTGCTACCATATAGAAGAAGGTAATTTTTGTATAGTGCTTCCATATCTACTGACTTGCTAATTCACCTAATTCTGGAATCTTCTGGATTTTTTAATGTATACAGTCATATTTAATCATGTCAATTTAAACTCTGCTTGTATAATCTTACACACTTCATTCTTTTATATATTTTACATATATATACACACACATACAAACATATACGCATTTATTTGTACTGGCTAGATCCTCCTGTACAATACTAAATAAAAATAACAGTGAATGTACGTATTAGTAAGGATAATGATTTCTTTAGTTTTTTTTGGTAGGTATCTTTGACAGAATAAACAACATTCCCTTCTATTTCTGCTTGCTGATCTAAAAAGAGTATGAGCCATGCAGTGGTGCGTGCCTGTAATCCCAGCACTCAGGAGGCTGACATAGGAGGATAATGAGTTTGAGGCAGTCTGGGATACAGAGCAAGACCCTGCCTCAAAAAAAAAATATAAAATGTATTAAGTTCAGAGGAGCACACATGACATAATGCTTGGCCACTGAAGAGGACACTTTCCCCACCCCCACCCACCCACCCTGGTCCCTCAGCAGCCCATGCCAGCCTCGGCTGGTCATACACCCAGCTCCTTTATTCAGGATGGCCACCCGGGTGTCTCCCTGAGGGGCTGTGCTCATTTCTGCAGGTGCTTTGTAATGCAGGGTGTACTGGCTTCCTTAGATGTTATCTGAGTGGGATGCATCTGTCCCTTTGTCCTCACTCCCACTGTGGGGCACACTTGTCCATTCTGCCCACAGCTCCTTCCCTCGGGGCTGTTCCAGCAGTGTTGCTGTGGACCAGGGCCGTGAGGCCTGTGGGGACAGGACTTAGGCTACCGGGCAGCGTGGTTCAGACTTGGGGTGCATTCATCCTCACCAGCACTCCTGTGCTGCCTTGTGTTTTGACAACTCATGGATGAGTTGTATTTTGTGTCTTCTTAATCCCTAGTGATAGCAAGCATCTTGTCACAGGCTGGTTGGCTACCAGGTCCTCCTGGTGCTTTGACAGTTCACTCTTACAGGTATTGCCAATCTCTGGTTGTAAGTCTGATTTGTGATGTTTTTAAAAAAAAAAATCCACATGTAAGTCTGTGAGGCATGGATGAGTTGTATTTTGTGTCTTCTTAATCCCTAGTGATAGCAAGCATCTTGTCACAGGCTGGTTGGCTACCAGGTCCTCCTGGTGCTTTGACAGTTCACTCTTACAGGTATTGCCAATCTCTGGTTGTAAGTCTGATTTGTGATGTTTTTTTAAAAAAAAATCCACATGTAAGTCTGTGAGGCATGTCAAGTGTTTTCTCTTGCACTGTAATTAACCTTTCACTCTATGGTTTTGGGGCTTTCCCCCCACTCTGTTGGGGACCTCCAGCATGCCAGGCAAATGCTCTGCCCGAGCCACACCTCCAGCCCTTAGCCATTTTCCAGGCAGTTCGCTTTATCAGGCTTTGTGGTTTTGAGTTTTGCGTATGAACTTGAACGTGTTCTCTTGACCCTCACAGTCACTATTTTATCTTCCATGTTGTCACCCTCAGCCCACCTTTTCTCTGCTTGTAGAGTACAGGGTGGATGCAGGCTTCGTTCTGTGGATCAAGCTGGTCTCTGCACCACTAGCCAGATGGCATCATTGCTCTCCTGACTCAGAGGTGCATGTGAGCCCAGGTTGGGCCAGGCTGCTCACTCTCCTGGACACTGTGTGTCCTGTGCAGCAGCCAGTCAGGGGGCAGCTCAGTAACTTTTGATGTCTTGGCAGCATGACTCCTGGTCTGCTTCGTCTCCCCCATTAACTTTGAGGTAGCCATTTGGTTTCTAAAACAAAGCCAGAGCTGAGCATGGTGGTCGCAGCTGTGAGGCTGAGGCAGAAGCGATGACGCCTTCAGCATGTTGATTCTTGTGACTCAGAGACATGTGGGAAATCTCCTTTGGTTTCTCTCAATAGCGTTTTGTAGATGTCTATGTTGTGATCTTGGTACATTTTAAAAATTCTTTTCCTATATGGTTATGTTGATACGATTGTGTTTTTTTTTTTTTCCTCCTTAATTTTCTGTCTAGGCTGAAATTGTTTTGTAGAAGTATATTGCGATAAATTATTACCTAGCAGTGCTGCCCCTTCCCTGTGTCTCTCTTCTGAAACGGCTTTATTCATGTGTAACTTCTAGATAATAAAGCTCTCCAACATAAACATTAAAAAAAATGTATTAAGTTTTATCGAATACTTTTTTGTGCTAATGTGGTTTTTAAATGTTAGAACAACCTTCATTCGTGGAAAAAATGTGATTTAGTTGTGAGGTACTACCTGGGTTGTACATCTCTGAATTTGATTTACTAACATTTTGTTCATGGAAAAGATTGGCATGTAATTTCCTTTCTTATAAAAGCCTTTGTTATTAGAAACATAATTATGCTGATCTCATTCTATGTGCTGAGAAGAAATTCCTCTACTTCCATTCTCTGGAAGAGTCGTATAAGGATTGTGTTTTCCTTTTTTATTTCCTTTGGTGGTACCGGGGTTTGAGTTCAGGGCTTCATACTTGCTAGGCAGGCTCTCTATCACCAGCCAAGGATGGTGTTTTGCTTTAGGTGTTTGGAAGAAGAATTCACTGGTGAGTTACTTGGCTTGCAATTTCTTTGTGGGAGTGCATTAATAACACATTCAACTTTTTATTAGATATATAATCATTCATATTTTCTATTCCTTATGTTGGTTTTCTTTTTAATTTTTAATTCAAATTACAATTAACTATCTTAAAATCACAAATCAGTGGTAGTATATTCACAATGTTGTGCAATCAATAGCTAGCTGTCTCAAAATTTTTCCCATCAATCCCTGAAAACACTTGAAACCCATTAAGAATCATGCCTCACTTTCCTCATCTCTTGGCAACCACTAATCTGCTCTGCCTTATGGATTTGTATATTATGGATATGTTATATAAAAGGAATCATACATCCAGGTGCTGGTGGTTCACGCCTGTAATCCTAGCTACTTTGGGAAGACCTGAGTTCAAACTCCAATACCACAAAAAAAAAATACTAAAGGAATCATATGATATGTGGTATTTTCTTGTTTGGCTTTTTACTAAGCATAATGTTTTCAAATTTTATTTTTAATTTTTAAAAATTTATTATAATATTATTGTTGTACTGGGGGTACACTGTAATATTTAAAAGGTGCTTGCAATATATCTTAGTTAAATTCACACCCTCCATCATTCTCCTTTATCCTCACTTCCCCTCATTCTTTTTTTTTTTTTATTTATGGCACTGGAGTTTGAACTCAGAGCCTCATACTTGCTAGGCAGGTGCTTTACCACTTGAGCCACTCTGCCAGCCCTTTTTTTGTTGTGTGTGTGTTGAGTTCTTTTGATAGGGTCTCATAAACTATTTTGCCTGGGTGTGATTTCAAACTGTGATCCTTCTGATCTCTGCCTCCTAAGTAACTACTATTACAAGCGTGAGCCACTGGTGCCTGCCAAGTTGTTTTCTTCTTTTTTTTTCTCTTTTTTTTTTTTTTTGTCAGTACTGGGGTTTGAACTCAGGGCCTCACATTTGCTAGGCAGGCTCTTTACCACTGGAGCCACTCCACCAACTTTTCCCCTATTCTTAGAATAGTTTCAACAGGTCTCATTTTTCCATTTTCATATATGAGTACATAATATTTCCACCATATTTATCCTCATGCACCCTTTCCTTATATCCTCCCTGCTCTCACTGGTACCAACCCCCACACAGGAACTGTTTTACTTTTCTGTTCTGTTTTTGAAAAAAGACATTTTTGTTTAAGACATCTATTTTCATTATGACATTTCCATGTATATATGTATTGCATCCTGAATTGGTTCATACCTCCATTTTTCGTATAATTTTGATAATTTTCTTTTGTGG
The DNA here is from genome assembly GCF_047511655.1 of Castor canadensis. NCBI lineage: Eukaryota > Metazoa > Chordata > Mammalia > Rodentia > Castoridae > Castor > Castor canadensis. The sequence goes on along the minus strand of NC_133390.1, from coordinate 152,471,884 downwards.
GACTGTGGTTTGAACTCAGGGCTTTGCACCTGCAAAGCACGCACTCTACTGCTTGAGCCTCACCTCCTGTTTTCAAGATTATCTTAGCTGCAGTATGTATTAGTACTTTGTTTGATTTTATGGCTGAATAATATTTCATTGTATATACTACAAGTTGTTTATTTGTTGGTAGATATTTGAATTTTATATCTTTTGGGTATTATGAATAATGCTGTTATAATCATGCCTGTACAAGTTTCTATGTGGACATATCTTTTCATTTGTCTTGTGTATATACCAAGCAGTGAAAACACTGGGTCATATGATAATTGTTTAATATTTGGAGGAACCACGCAGCTGCACTATTTTACACCCCCACCAGCAATGTATGAGAGTTCTTATTTTTCTACATCCTCACCAACACATATATCATTTTTCCATATCCCTCCTTTTATTATTTATTTTTTTTTGGTGGGACTGGAGTTTGAATTCAGGGCTTTGTGTTTGCACAGCAGGTGCTCTACCACTGAGCCACCCCTCTTGTTATTTTGGAGATGGGTTCTCTTGAACCATTTGCCTGGGCTGGCCTTGAACCTTGATTCTCCTGATCTCAGCCTCCCAAGTAACTAGGATTACAGGCATGAGTCACTTGTGTCCTGTTTACTCCTTTTTTTGAGACATGGTCTCATATGCAGTCCAGCCTAGCTTCAAACTCATGATCCTCCTGCCTTAGCCTCCTGACTGCTGGGTTCACAGGTGTGCCCACTATGCCTGGCCTTAGTTTTCATAGTTTTGATTACAGCATCCTAGTAAGTGTGAAGTGGTATCTCATTGTGGTTTTAACTTCCATTTCCTTAGTGGCCAGTGATATTAAACACCTTTTCATGTATTTGTTAGTCATTTTTATATATCTTTGGAGAAATGTCCATTTAAGTCCTTTGCCTACTTTGTACAGTTGGGCTGTCTTTTTACTGCTGAATAACAGGAGTTATTAAGATATCCTAACCCCTCCGAAGGATTTTCTATACACAGGATGTTTTTACCTCTTTCCAACTTGCTTAGTTGCTGTAGCTAGGACTTCTAGTACATGCTGAACAGCAGTAATAAAGCAGACATCCTTGTTTTACTCCTGATCTTAAGGAGAAAGCTCTCGGTCTTTCACCGTTTGAGTATGATGTTAGATGTGGGTTTTTCACAAATGCCCTTTGTAGTGTCAGTTTCAATGCACTTTTTTTTTCTAGGAATTTATGTAATTTATCTAAAATTTCAAATATATTGGCATGAATTCATAATATCTTTGTGATCTTTTAATATATGTAGGATTTATTTGCTTTGTTTTTCAGATAGGGTCTCCTAGTTTTGCCTGGGCAGGTCCTAGATCTTATTACCTCTGCTTCCTAAGTACTTGGGATCATGGGTGTGCCACCATGCCAGGCTTGTTTTTTTGAGACAGGGTCTCACTAATTATTTGCCCGTCTGGTCGCAGACTGTGATCCCCCTGATCTTTACCTCCTGAGTAGCTGGGATTACAGGCATGTACCACTATGCCTAGGGCCCCCTGTTTAAAATTTTATCCAAGCACATATGCATGTATTTTAAAGTCATATGCAGTTCTACAGGTTAACAACAACAACAAAAATCCCCCTCCCCAGAGGTAACCATTTTCCCCCTTTTAGCTCATTACCTTTAGTATTTACTTCTGTCTCTCTAAATAATTACCTGTGTTACTACTTGATTTTTTTTTCATTGTTAGGAATATCTTTTGACTTCCTATTGGGGAAACCATTCGTTCATTCACTCACAAAATATTTTACTGAGTGTCTGTGTGCTACGCACTGTTCTGAGTGTTTGGGAAACAGCAAACAAAACAAATATCTATCCGGAAAGAGAGATGCATTACAAATATAAATTAGAATATTAGTGATGATTATAAAATAGGATCCCTCTTAGCAAGGTAGTATGTCTTTGTGTTCCACTGGTACCCTGTTCATAACCCGTTAGTCAGCAGACTCTGCACTACATTGCTGTATGATTGTGATTGGTGGTATGTGCCTTTAGACCTCAGTTATGTTCCTCCTTTGGTTCTGAGTCTGGCTGTGACAGAAAGAGTTCTCTGTATTAGAAGAGAGGAGCCTCATGGGAAGGTGCTGGAGAGTTTAGGTTATGTTTAAAAAATTGGTTTGGGATCGCTGGAGGGATGGTCCAAGTGGTAGAGGAGCAAGCGCAAAATTCTGAATTCAAACCCCAGTACCACCCAAAATTGAAAAAAAATGGGTCTGGGTAATTCTGAAGGAGTTTTAGTAATGAATGGAGCTCCAGGATTAACTGTAAAGACTTGCTAGATCCAAATTTTTCACTTGAAGGGTTAAAGATAACAAATTAAAATTATCAAAAAGGAAAGTACCTTATAATAACTAAAATTTCAAAATGTCACCAGTGAGTAGTAATTGAAGTTTAGGAATGCTTGGATATTACTGGCTTCTCTGGTTAACCATGCTAGTTTTTATTACAATGTAGTTGACCCTCATTTCTTTGCTTTGTTAGCTTGATAATAAAAAAGGACAAAATGGGCTGGTGGAATGGCTCGCGTGGTAGAGTGACTGCCTAGCAAGTGTGAGGCCCTGAGTTCAAACCCCAGTGCTGTTAAAAAAAGAACAAAAAAGATAAAAAGGGTAAAATGAAGAATAATGATAATGCATGAATAATTGCTATCATTTTATATCTCCTTACTTATCTTGGTTAGTAAGAATAGGAGATAAAATGGTATTTCATAATTTATGTCTCAAAATCTTTACCCAGAATTATAACTAGTTTATCTAGTTTAGTGTTTATCTAAAATAAATTTTTGATTATTTGACAAAGTATTAAAAACTATACTATGACCTATACATTTTAGAATTAAATATTTTATATATGATAACCTCTCCATACAAACATTTTTTCTCACATTTTGTTATAAAACACACACACACACACACACACACACACACACACACACACACACACACACACGACAAATGTTTTCTACGGTGGTGAGGATTGAAACCAGGGCCTCATGCATGCTGTACCATTGAGTCTCACCCTCCTGCTCCATAATACATATATATCTATATGTAGATATATGCAAAGCAGCCCCTCTACCACTTGATCCACACTTCCAGTCCATTTTAGTTACTGGGAGACCGGGGAGGGAGGGGGGGAGAGGGGAGGGGGGGAGGGGGGGTGTCACATGAACTGTTGCCTGGGCTGGCCTTGAACCATGATCCTCCTGATCTCAGTCTTCCAAGTAGCTAGGATTATAGGCATGAGCCACTGGTGCTCAGCTCCCATGTTATATTTTTCTATTATTTTTGTCTTTCCTTAAAAAATTTAAAAAAAATATGATGGAGAAAAGACAGCTTCTTCAACAAAAACTGCTGGGAAAACTGGTTAGCAGTCTGCAAAAAACTGAAACTAGATCCATGTTTATCACCCTATACCAGTATTAACTCAAAATGGATCAAGGACCTTAATATCAGACCCCAAACTCTAAAGTTGGTACTGTTTCCTGTACCAACTAATGGAACTAATAGGTATAGGCAAGGACTTTCTCAATGGAACCCCAGCAGTTCAGCAACTAAGAGCTAGCATAGACAAATGGGACTTCATAAAACTAAAAAGCTTCTGCTCAACAAAAGAAATGGTCTCTAAACTGAAGCGACCACCCACAGAGTGGGAGAAAATATTTGCCAGCTACACATCAGACAAAGGACTGATAACCAGAATATATAGGGAATTTAAAAAACTAAACTCTCCCAAAATTAATGAACCAATAAAGAAATGGGCAAGTGAATTAAACAGAACTTTCTCAAAAGAAGAAATTCAAATGGCCAAAAAACACATGAAAAAATGCTCACCATCTCTAGCCATTAAGGAAATGCAAATCAAAACCACACTAAGATTCCACCTCACCCCTGTTAGAATAGCCATCATTGGAAACACCACCAACAACAGGTGAGGAAAAAGGAACCCTTATACACTGCTGGTGGGAATGCAAACTAGTACAACCACTCTGGAAAAAAATGTGGAGGCTTCTTAAAAAGCTAAAAATTGACCTACCATTTGATCCAGCAATACCACTCTTGGGGATATACCCAAAAGAATGTGACTCAGGTTACTCCAGAGGCACCTGCACACCCATGTTTATTGCAGGACTATTCACAATAGCCAAGCTATGGAAACAGCCAAGATGTCCCACTACTGATGAGTGGGTCAAGAAAATGTGGTATGTATACACAATGGAATTCTACTCAGCTATGAAGAAGAATGAAATCTTATCATTTGCAGGTAAATGGATGGAACTGGAGAACATCATCCTGAGCGAGGTTAGCCAGGCCCAGAAGACCAAAAATCGTATGTTCTCCCTCGTACATGGACTTTAGATCAAGGGCAAACACAACAAGGGGATTGGACTTTGATCACATGATGAGGCAAGAGCACACAAGGGAGGTATGAGGATAGGCAAGAAACCCAAAAAAAACCAAGATAGCATTTGATGTCCTCAATGCAAAGGAACTAATACAGAAACTTTAAAGCAACAAAGACCAATGGGAGAAGGGGACCAGGAACTAGAGAAGAGGTTAGTTTGAGAAGAATTAATTTAGAATGTAACACATATGTACAGGAAAGCAATGCGAGGAATCTCCCTGTATAGCTATCCTTATCTCAACTAGCAAAAACCCATGGTCCTTCCTATTATTGCTTATACTCTTTCTTCAACAAAATTAGAGATAAGGGCAAAATAGTTTCTGCCTGGCAGTAAGGGGGTGGCGGGGAGGGAGGAGACGGGGGGGGGGGAAGGGGGAGGAGAGGGAGGGGGCCAGGGGGAAGTGGGGAGAAATGACCCAAACATTGAATGCACATATGAATAAAACAAATTAAAAAAATTTTTTTTTACTAATTTAGTTTCGAATATTAAATTTACAAATTTCTGAGTTAAACCACCAACTCAGCTGGGCATGGTGGTCCATGTTTATAATCCTAGCACTTGGGAGGCTGAGGCAAGAAGATCACAAGTTCAAGAATCTAAAATCACTTGTCAGAATATCAGAGACTATACACTAACTTCATTCATACTTGACACATCAGTCAGTACAAATGCCCAAAACACTGGCAACAATAACAAATTATTGCCAAAAAACTCAGATGGTGGTATTTATCTTAACCATAATCATGGCTGGGGGCATGGCTCAAGTGGTAGAGCACTTGCCTATCAAGTGCCAGGACCTGAGTTCAATCCCTAGTACCAAAATAAAGCAAAAACTTTGAGGCTTTAACCATAACCACATATTTTATAAATACTAAAAAACTATTAGACGTCTAGCTGCTTAATAAAATTCAATTTTCTACTCTTTTATTCCAAAAAAGCTCTTTGAAGAGTATCATATAAAATTTCTTATAGTGTCAGTTTTGGCTTTGAAAACTAGGTCCTGTTAAAAAACTTAAAAAGTGAAAATGCTTAGATAATTATGACTCAGTCAACCACTGAATGAAGATTCATTCAGTAAATGAATCTTTACTGGCCAAATCAAATTCTCTCAAGTGAGGAGTTATCCTTTGCCACTTATCTCCACATGCACTATTGGTAAGGTGGAATATTTAGTGTTTAATACAGACAGTCAATCACCTGAATACCCAACTAGTTTAACAACAAAAGGAGCTTAAAATCTTGAGTGACTATGAGAAGCTTTTAAAGGCATGGATCTTATTTAGACACTGTTTTCTGATCATTAACGACTTTGGATAACTCTGAAAATAGGTTAAATCTTTCGGGCAATTATATAAATGTATCTGGACCAGGTGCTAATATGGTGACATACAATGAAGACAATTTTCTTCTATTGAGTAATACGCCTCATTATCAGATAGGATCGAAGACTGTATAAAGGTATGTTACCAATTACTAACTTACAGAAGATTAAAATGCATTAACTTAGAGAATTTGCTATTATCATGCTTATACATTTTTTTAAATTGAAGGAAAAACTTGATTAATACATTCTGAAGTAACATAAAATGAAAACTGATTACCTAATCAAGTAGCAACAGAAGAGTAAACTGAGAATGAAGACAAATATAGCAGTTCCAAAAACCACAATATATATATTGAGAGGCAGATTCTGGAATCCAATATTAGGCATCCTGAAGTTGTAATGTGGGAAATCCGAGCTCATGGATGAACTGGAGAAGAAGAAAACAATGGAAAACAATTAGGTATAAAGACTAAGAACCAAGATGATATTATACTTGCATAGAAGCAAAAGTTTTCTAATGTTTGACCCCAGTTGGAATGAATCTGACAAAAGTCTTAATATTCTTGCCATTCATTCATCATACCAAACATTTGCTAAGTGCTTATTCTATACCTGACACTATAAAGATTAGGGATCCTATATAAAAGAACTTTGCCAGCTGCAGTCATTAAAAAGTATTTTACTAAAATAACGTCAGTAATCAATAAACATGAAAATGTTCAACCTCAAAGAAGTGCAAAAAAGAAAAAAAGTCTTAAGATTTTTCAGATTCTTTAATAATTTTTTTTTTTTTTGGTGGTACTGGGGATTGAACTTAGGGCTTGACACTTGCTAGGAAAGCACTCTACTGCTTAAGCCACACCCCCAGTCTTTTTGCTTTTAGTTTGTTTTTCCGATAAGAGTCTCAATTTTTGTCCAGGCTGACCTTGGACTGCAATTCTCCTACCTCTGCACCACCATGCCTGACTGCAAACTTTTACTTTTAACTTACGAACTAAAACCCTGAGGTAGCAATATTTATAATGGTAAATATCAAAAATAGATGTTTCACAAGACATATATAAAATAATTATGTAGAGTCACATGTTACAATCTTATAAAGGCATGAAAATCTAGGTTTTCAGTAAATTTTTTTTTTTGGTGGTACTGGGGTTTCAACTCAGTGCCTCATACTTGCTAAGCAGGCAGGCACTCTACTGCTTAAGCCACTACGCCAGCTCTGTTTTTAGTAAATCTTAATGTCAAGAGAAATAAAAAGATATGTGAGAAAAGCAAATGGGATATAAGTGCATGTTAAATATGAAATGAAGGCTGGCACGCACCTATAATCCTAGTTGTTTGGGAGACGAAGATTAGGAGGATCACAGTTTGAGAACAGCCCAGTCAAAAAGTCCAAGATACCCCATTCTCAACCAATAAAACACTGGATTTAGTGGCACATACCTGTCATCCCAGCTATGTGGGAAGTATAAATTGGAAGCTAGCATTCCTATTGAAAAATAACAAAAGCAAAAAGGTCTGGGGGTGTGGCTGAAGTGGTAAAGCACCTGCCTGGCAAGCACAAGGCCTGGGGTTGAAACCCAAGTACTGTACCAAAAACAAAAAAACCCCAAAAAACCCAAAAAAAACCAAATGAAGAAAGAAACAAACCAACCAACCAGGGACTGGGGATGTCGCTCAGTGGTAGAGCACTTGCTTATCTACCATGTGAAAGGTGCTTGGTTTGATCCCTAGCACTGCAAAAACAAAACCAAACCAAAATATGAAACCAATTTTGTAAATATTCACATGTGCATGTATGTGTGTTTGATGTATTAGCAGAAAAAAGATCCCAAATTAACAGTGACTTATAATTTACTAGTCATTTTTATTATCTTCTTCTTTTTTAAAAATCCCTTTTATTAAGTCAGGCTTTTTTCTTGAGAACTTTTTTTTTTTTTTTTTTGTCATACTGGAGTTTAATCTCAGGGCCTCATGCTTGCTAGGCAGGTGCTCTATTGTTTGAACCACTCTGCTGCCCCTTTTTGTGTTGGGTATTTTGAGATAGGATCCCACGAACTATTGGCCTGGGCTGGCCTCAAACTGTGATCCTTCTGATCTCTGCCTCCTGAGTAGCTAGGAATATGGGCGTGAACCACTGCTCTCTAGCTGTTCACAGATCTGTAGTGTTCTTGTTGGTTCCCAGAAGAGTGTACTTATACTGCTGACACCATTGAGATGCTGACTGTTATCTGAAATTTGAGTCACATCACTACTTTAATTTCCAGTCACTAATATCTTATACAGCTGCAAAGAACAATGCCACCAATAGAATTTCTTCTCTAGAACTACTAAGCATAAATAATGGATAATGTTTAGTTTTGAATCATTGACCATTTTGGCTTAGTAAAGCAAGTGCTTTTACTGAAACCTAATTTCCTTTTTCCTACTCCGAGATCTTAGGAAGGGGAGAAGGATGTAGACAAGAAGTATGTTACCAAATACACATGGCACATTTACTGTAGAGCTATAAGAAAACCACAGCGGCACAAAACACAGCTCTTCACTTTCATACTGCTGAGAGAGCCTCACTTGATGACCCTTGTTAGGCAAGACTTGACAGTCCTTCAATCCCTAGGAAATGTCCCTTCTAGACAAATTGTGCTTGGTAAGATACCTCTCTCTCACTTTAGTAAATAAGATTGGTGAGCTAAGAGAGAGGAAATACATTAACAGACAGAAAGCAATGTGGTGGGAAAGGAACAGGTTTATAGTTAGCAAATCTGAATGCTTATTTTTCTAGTATGTCACTAGATAAATGTCAGAACTTGTCCCAACTATATCTCAATTTTCTCATCTTTCAATGGGATAATGCCTATGCTACCAATTTTAAAGGATTCCTGAAATAAGATAATAGAAATTGAACAGTCTAAAAACCCTAAAAGGTAGGACAAAAAACATTAAGGCTTTAATGTCTGTCTGTGTTTGGGGGAAGGAGCCACAATAAATAATATAAAAGAAGCCCTCTAAAAGATTCCATCTCTAGAGAGGATTTCACTAAACCTTTCTTTCTCAGGGAGCTCTTGCACACGTAGTTCTGAGCTTTTGTGTATCAAGTGGCCTGCTATCCTGGTCCCCAGAGACAGGAACTAGAAACTGTGCCCTGGCCAAAGGCATCCATCAACATGAGCCAGGAATGAAGTCAGTGCAGTGTTGTGAGAACACTGCCCTGCCGGCATCCTTGCAGAGGTGGTGCTACTAAGGAACTCTTGCAAAAATCAGGGATACAGACACACAGACCATTCAAAGGTATTGTCATCAAAGTGAAGAGATACCTGTCTCAGTACTCCTAGGAGCTAGATATTAAGACTTTCATGAGTTCTCACCACCTGACAGTACCTCTTATTTAACCCGTATAATCACAGGGGTGAAAGTTGACAGAGAATATGTTGATGCGGAATATATTCTATTTCTTTTAGTAAACAAAATGGAGTAGCTACAATTAACATGCTGGCCCAATAATCTGAGGAGATGGTGTTATTCCAAGATATTAATCCTGGTCTAGTGAAAATTTTCACTATATCTTTCTAGTATGATGAAATTAAGATTTTTTTGAGAAAGGGTCTTTCTGGCCTTACACTCATGATCCTCATGCCTTAACCCCTGAGTGGTAAGATTACAAGTGTGTACCACCACACCCACCTAAATAAGATAATTTTTTAAAAAAGAGAGCTACATATTTATCTTCCCAGTAATAAGAATTCTTTGCTACTGAAGTCTTACAAATGTACAAGTTATTTAGTAGTTGCTTCTTGTGGGAATGAAGAGGAAAAAGAACTTAATAGTGCATGATTGGATCTCACTTGACATTTCCAACTTGTTCATATGAAAACCATTTTTCCCCTTATGGAATCCATAGCTCCTGAAATCTTTAGCTTCAGTCCACATTTCAAACCACTTAATCAGTTAACAAAACAAACAAACACCCAAATAATCACAAAAAACCATAAAGAAAGACAAAAAGATGCCGGCATGATATCAGCAATAGGGCATCTCACCAAGAAGATGTAAGTGGGACAGACTATAAGTGATTTGAATTCCTACAGCACCTGACTTTAACACAGTATGTCACAGCTAGATAGGCTGCAGCAGTGTTTCTCAAAGCATGTTTGCTAGCCACTATCTTAGGATAGTTCCTGTTCCCTGGACAGTATCATAACTTCCCATGAAATTAGTTAGAATTCTACCTTTACTTAAAAAATCCTTACTAGAGAGACACGAGTAATTATACTCCTATATTTTACAATTTTCAGTTCACAAACCATAAAAAGCTCACAGATTTATTTTTAATAAAGAATCAAAGAAAAACTTAGGAAATGGTCCATATAAAAGGCATGATGAACATTTCTTCCATGAAAACACCACAGTTACCTTTAATTTTAAAGTTATTTCTTCAGTGCAGTATTTTCTATCTATAATTACTTTTTAAAGTCATCAGCAGAAGAAATGTAAATATTGATTTACCCACTGCATTTTGTCCTGGTCAGAATCTAAAGGAAGATATTTTCAGGGCTGGAGCAGTAAAGTCTCTCTCTCTCTCTCTCTCTCTCTTTTTTTTTTTTGTGATGCTGGGTTTTGACACTGTAAGGATCCCTAGTGCTATTCTTTTATAGTCAAACATACTTCCACCCTCACCTTTACTTTCATTTTCACCCTCTACAACACACTCATGTGATAGAGCATGTGCCTAGCAAGCGTGAAGCCCTGAGTTCAAACCCTAGTACCATCAAAAAAATTGTGTGTGTGTGCATGTGCATGTAGCCAGGCATGATAAGCATGCTTGTACTTCCAGCATCAAAAAGTTGAGGCAAGAGGACTGCATTCAAGGCCAGCTTAGGCCACATAGTGAGAAACTATCTAAAAAATATAGGTATATAAATGGAGAAATACATAAATGGAATCACAAAGTATGTAACTTTCTGAAGTTAGCTTTTTTCACTAAGCATAATTTTCTGGATATTCATCCAAGCTGTTATTTGTAGCAATAATTTGTTCTTTTTATTGCTGAGTAGTGTTCCAGTTTAACTATTCATCTGTAGGGAGACATCTGGGTTGTTTCCAGGTTTTAGCTATCACAAATAAAACTGCTATGAACAGTCAGGTATAGGTGTTTATATAAACATATTTTCATTTTTTTTTTGGTGGGAGTGGGGTTTGAACTCAGGGCTATGCACTTACAAAGCACATGCTCTACCACTTAAGCCATACTTCAATCCTTTTAATCTTTTTTTTTTTGGGTGGTACTGGGATTTGAACTCAGGCCTCATGCTTGCTAGGCAGGTGCTCTTACCACTTCAGCCATTCCTCCATACTTACTCTTGTTTTGGAGATGGGGTCTTGCAAACTATTTGCCTAGGCTGGCCTCAAACTGTGATCCTTCCAAAATCACCCCCCCAAATAACTAGGATATGTTGCTTGGGCTGGTCCTGAACTCATGATACTCCTGCCTTCATCTCCTGAGTGCTAGAATTACATGGGTAACCTACCATACCAGGATAGATCTTTTACTTTTTTTTTGCAGTATTGGGGTATGAACTCTGGGTTTTGTGCTTGTGAGGGAGGCGCTCTAGTACTTCAGCCATACCTCCAGCCTTTTTTGCAAAGTTTTCATTCTCATGTGATAAAATGCCCAGGAATGCGTTGTTGATTTTTAAATTATATGTATTTTAGTTCTTAGTGGTTATTCTAGGGATTACAATATGTATTGTAATAATAATATAATTCAGAGTAATATTAATTTAATTCCAGTAAAATACACAATATAAATGCTCCAATATAGATTCGTTTCTTCCCCCATCTTCTGTAATATCATCATATGTATTATATTCTTTTTTTTGGTGGTACTGGGATTTGAACTCAGGGCCTCACACTTGCTAGGCAGTATTCTACCAATTGAGCCATTCCTCCAGCTACATATTATATCCTACATAGTTTATGAACCTAACAATACAGTATCATAATTATGGCTTTATGCAATTGTATGTCATTTCAATATGATTTAAAAAGAGAAAATGTATTTATAATTGTTTACATTCACCACATATTTACTATTTCTAGTACTCTTCATTTCTACCTGTTCATGTGAGTTACCATCTGGTATTACTTCCTTGCTCCAGTATAGCTCCATTCCCTCCCGTTTTTTGTGCTATTATTGTCCTATAAATCTCCATATGGTATAAGCTTAATGATATATTTTTATAATTACTGTGCAACTGTCTTCCACTTTCTGAAATGATCAAAAGTAACTAAGGATGCTGACTCTGGCATCGTAGCTCACTTCTCTTGGTCATCTTACTTTTCTTCTTCACACCAAAAGTGTAACCAAGCAAGTCTTCCAGTGTCATATAACTTATGACTGAAGTCTACGGTCAAGCAACTCCTCATACCTTATTCATGGTCTTCAACTATATTTTTGCCCTTTAACTTATTTCTTTGTTCTTTATGGAGCAAAAAACAACTGTCTTCTAAAAAGTCTTTTTGAGTAGGTGGATAAGAGAATATTTTTAAATTAAATTTCAAAAATATTTCATTGAGCAGTAGAAAAACCTAAGCCTTCTGGTCTAAAGGATATGCTAAAGACCCTTATGAACATATATTCTAGTAAAATTTCTGAATCCTAGGACAGAAAAGCTATGATAAATTACCAGAAAGAAAATCAAGTTATTACAATGGAAAGGAAAAAAAAACTTATCAGATTTGTCTTAGGCCACAGGTAATAAAGTGGGTTTGTGGAGTCAGACAGCTTGAGTTTAATCATGGATTTTCCAGAGACTTTGGCATGTTACTTACCTTTTCTGTGCTTCAATTTCCTTATCTGGTTCAGTAGAATAACTACTTCACAGAGTTTCATATGAATTGAGATGACTTAATATATGAAATTACTTAGAACAATCCCTGGGCACATAGTGTATACCTAAAAATGTTAGCTATCATTATTAGCTAAACACCAAATGATAAAAGATAATAGAGTTGCTGTCTTTCAAGAGACAGCCAGTTTCACTTCTGATTCTACAAAGATGGAGTACACATATATTCCCCTACTCCTCATGCTAAACACAACTAAAAACCCTGGACAATATATATAAAACAAGTACAAAATTCTAAAAGGTGGAAAGAAGACATGACACCATCTAGAGACACAGGGATACAACGAACAGTGTGATGGTGAGTTCCTACGGATTTCTTTTTGTCTAATATATCCCAGACTTGGAGTGGAAAAGCTGGCAAACCAGAAATGCTAATAGGTGAACACCAGAAAAAGCTCAACAAACCTGTTCTATCTAGCCAAGGAACACAAAAAGGGTGGCCTGGGATGACAGAAAACTTTTATGCTCTACCTCAAGCTAAACATTCCAGAAAAAAATTATGGCCATACCCCTATACATGCTAGCCAAAATCAAATGAAGGGTCTATATTTCCACCCTTTCTGGGATATAACAAAGTACCCCCCAGCTATACTGCTGGGACAGTGTCTGAAAAGGCTAAGTAGGAAGCTGGGTCAATCCTGCCAGGTAATGAGGCCCCACCTTTGTGACTTCTACCTCTCTCCAAGAATGAGGAGACTCTACTTCACAACAGGGCTGGTGACTGGGGAGAATTGGTGGGCAATCAGGATTTCACTACCACTTGGCAATAAGAACTTTTATTACTTCCAGCAAAGGAGTAAAGGGTAAGCCTTATGGAGGGCTGGAACTCACATGTGAGCCCAGTAATAATGAGGAGCCTCCTGCTGGAGGCTCAACAGAAGCTCAGGGGGAATCGGGAGTTCTACCTTCACTTGGCATTACTAAGGTAGCACTATACCTCTACTTTTTTTTTTTTTAACTGTCAGAGTGGTGCAAGGAAGCCAGTTAACAGAGATTTAAATAAAATCTAGAGTCTTATAATATACAAAATGTCCAGTTTCAACTGAAAATCATCCTAACAAGAAATAGGAAGATCACAAACAATGAAAAGGACAATCAACAGTTGATGACACTGCTGATAAGAGAATATGAGAATTATTTGACAGGGTGGGGAGTAAAGGAGGGGGCGGGAGGAAGGGGGAAGAAATGACCCAAACATTGTATGTACATATGAATAAAAGAAAAAAAAGAACAACAAAAAAAGGAATTATATGACAAAGACTGTAAAGCAGACATCATAAAATGTTTCAACAAGAAATTATGAGTATGTTTGAACCAAGTAAAACACTGAAAGTCTCAGCATCCAAAAAAAAGAAAGGAAAAAGGAAAGAAAGCCTCAGCATAAAGACATAAAAAGAACAAAATGGAAATTTTAGAATGTAAAAATGATAATTGAAATGAGAAACTCAGTGGAAAGATTTAACAGCAGAATGGAGAGGGAAAATGGAAAGCATCACTGGACTGGAAAGACAAGAGTAATAAAAACTATCCAATAAGAACAACAGAGAGAAACAGACTGAAGGGGAAAAAATAGACCCTCAGGGACTATAACTAAAAATTTAACATTCATGTCACTGAATTTCTATGAAAGGAGGAAGATGGCAGGGCTGAAGAAGCACTGAAAGAAATGGTTTTTAAAAATCTCAAAATTTACAAAATTTTACAAAATTAAATTTACAAAATTAAATTTCAGATTCAAGAAGCTGAGAAAACTCCAAACAGAATAAACCCAAAGAAATCTATATCAAGGAAACTTCTGGAAAACTAATGCCAGAGGAAAAAAAATCTTAAAACCAATTAAAGAGAAATATATACAGTAAGCCTGCCTTATTTGTGGATTTATTACATGCAGTTTTGACCAAGCACAGTCAAAATGAAAAAAAAAAAATTCCTGCGTATGCACTATGCCGCTCATTTAGTGTGGAGAGGTTCTCAGTCAGTGTCATGTTATTGTCAGTTGTGTTTAAACTCTATGCATCCGAAGCATTCCTGTTTTTTCTTAATGGTGGTCTTATTGGAACCTTGTACCTGTGGATACCAAGAGTCTACTGTATAATTGTTGGGGGAAAGTAATTTGAAGTACAGAGTTCTCATTAGAAAGAACAATGGCCAGAAGGAAATGACATGTTTTTCGGGTGCTAAAAGAAAAGAGCAATCAACCCAAAATCTTGTATCTAGCAATCCTCCAGGAATGAAATAGGAAATCAAGACATTCTTGGGCTATAACGGCTCAAGTGGTAGAGTGCCTGCCTAGCAAGTTTGGGGCCCTGAGTTTGAACCCCAGTCTCACACACACACACACACACACACACACACACACACACACACACACATGACATTCTCATATGAAAGAAAACAAAAAGGAATGTGCCCAACAGGCCTACTCTGAAAGAATAACTAAAGAATATAATAAAAAAGAAATCATAAGAAAAGGAACACTGACCCATCAAGAAGAAAGAAAAAAGAAGTTAATGCAAATAAACTTTCATTTTCTTCTTTCTAGTTTTATAACTTATGTTTGATGGCTGAACAAATAATTATAGTTGTCTAAATAATTCTAGACATATGCAAATAAAATATTTAAGAAAAGTGTCATACCAAAAATCGTATGTTCTCCCTCATATGTGGACATTAGATCAAGGGCAAACACAACAAGGGGATTGGACTATGAGCACAGGATAAAAGTGAGAGCACACAAGGGAGGGGTGAGGATAGGTAAGACACCTAAAAAACTAGCTAGCATTTGTTGCCCTTAATGCAGAGAAACTAAAGCAGATACCTTAAAGCAACTGAGGCCAATAGGAAAAGGGGACCAGGAACTAGAGAAAAGGTTAGATCAAAAAGAATTAACCTAGAAGGTAACACCCACGCACAGGAAATCAATGTGAGTCAATGCCCTGTATAGCTATCCTTATCTCAACCAGCAAAACCCCTTGTTCCTTCCTATTATTGCTTATACTCTCTCTACAACAAAATTAGAGATAAGGGCAAAATAGTTTCTGCGGGGTATTGAGGGGGGAAGCGGGAGGGGGTGGAGTGGGTGGTAAGGGAGGGGGTGGGGGCAGGGGGGAGAAATGACCCAAGCCTTGTATGCACATATGAATAATAAAAGAAAAATGAAAAAAAAAAAAAAAAGAAAAGTGTCATAAAATAAGAAAGGGTAAAGAGATATTAAGGGAGGAAAGATTTCTAGTGTTTACTTGAACTGGAAAATGATGACTGCATTAGACTATAAATATAATACAATATCTAGAGTAATCACTAAGAAAACAATACAAAGAGCTAAAATTAAAACACTACAGAAAAAATCAGAATGGACTTCATAAATAAATGTTCAAGTAACAGAGAAACAAAATACAGAGATAACAAAAAGAAAATGAAAATTAAAATGATAGGCTTAAGCCCTAATATAGTAATAATTACATTAACTATAAATGGCTTAAATATGGCAACTAAAACACAAGGATTGGCAGAGTAGATTAAAAAATGTCCCAATAATATGTGGTTTATATGAAAGTCACTTAAAAAATAATGATACAGGCAAGTTGAAAAGGAAAGCATTAACCAAAAGAGTCAGTGGATATAGTCATGTTAGACAAGGGCAAATAAAATTACCAGAGAAAGAAACGGGCACTATATAATGATAAAATAATCAATGAACTAAGGTGACATAGCAATCCTAAATATGTGTGCATAAAAAAAGAGCTACAAAATATATGAAAAACTGATAGAACTGAAAGGAGAACTAAACAAATTTACAATTATACTTGGAGACTTTAAAACCCTCTCTTACTGGGTGTGATGGAGCATATCTGTAATCCCAGCACTCAGGAGGTAGGGGATTGCAAGTTCAAAGCCATCCTGGGCTACATAGTGAGATTCTGTCTCAAAGAAAAAAACAAAAACAAACCCCTCTCTCAATAATTGATGAAACAAAGAAAAAAACTGACAACACAATTAGCCAATGGACTAAAGAAAAAAATTGACAACACAATTAGCCAATGGGCTCTAATAAAAATTTATAGAGCATGCCACTTAGTAATAGCAAAATACACATCTTTTCATCTTTCTTTCCAAGAACAACCATATCTTCAACATTAAAATGAATTCTCAACCAACTTAGTCATACAGACTATGTTACTGCACATAGTGGAATCAAACTAGAAATCTGTAACAGAAAATTAGTAAGAAAAAATGTCCAAACACTTGGACATTTAATGATTAAAGTTTCTCATAAATGGCATGGTAGCCCATGTCTGTAATCCTGGCATTTGGGAGGTTGAAGCAGAAGGCTCTTGAGTTCTGGGCCAGCCAGGGCAACATAGTGAGACCCTATCTCAAAAAAAAAAAAAAAAAAAAATCCCAGAAATTTAGGAATTTAAGGGAACTTTCTTAACTTGGGAAAAACATCAACAAAAGACAAGCAAAATCCAACTAAACAACGATGACAACAAAAACTGTACAGCTAACATTATTCTTAATGGTGAAAGACTGAATACTTACCCCCCTAAGATCGGGAACATGGCAGGATATCTGCTTTCACCACTCTTATTCAACATAGTGCTGGAAGTTCTAGTCAGTGCAACAAGGTAGAAAAGGGAATAAAAGGCATACACATCAGAAAGGAAGAAATTAAACCGCCCCTATTTGCCGACATCATTGTCTACATAAAAACAACAACAAAAAAACAAAAATAAGAAGAATCTACCAAAAAAACTTCTAGGATTAGTGAGTTTAGCAAGGTTGCAAGATTAAAAAGAACATACAAAAATCAATTAATAATGAATACTGAAATTAAAAATACAATGAACTTACACAATTGTTCAAAAAAAAAAAGAAACATATAGAATAAACCTAATAGGACTTATATAGGACTTTTATACTGAAAATTACAAAATGCTGACTAAAGAAAATGAAGTAACATCCACATGAAGGCAGACAAATACTATGTTCATAGATTTGAGGAGTCAACATAGTACAAATATTCCCTCCAACTGATACACAGTCTTAACATAATTCCTACCAAAATCTCACTAAGTTTTTTTGTAGACAAAGATAAATTTATAAAATTTAAACAAAAATAAAGGTAAGGAACTA
This sequence comes from Castor canadensis, assembly GCF_047511655.1. Lineage (NCBI taxonomy): Eukaryota > Metazoa > Chordata > Mammalia > Rodentia > Castoridae > Castor > Castor canadensis. Next base: position 152,454,072 of record NC_133390.1, on the reverse strand, counting down.
AAATAGCTAAAACAATTTTGAAAAAAGAATAAAGATAGAGGGAATCAATCTACCCAATTAAAAAATTTATCACAGTTACAGTAGTGAAGACTGGGTGGCATTGACAAAAGGATAGATGCATAGATCAATGGACCAGAATTGAGACCTAGAAAGAGACCTACTAAGTGATTTTTGAGAAAGGTGAAAAAGCAATTCAGTGGAGAGAAAATAGTCTTTTTTTTTTTTAAACAATTGGTGCTGAAAAATGAGACATCAATAAGAAACCTTGATGACAATAGCAATTACGATGATGATTAGTGAGTGGTACTGGGGACTGAACTCGGGCTTTGAGTTTGCTAGGCAAGCAAACTCAAGAGAGTTTGAACTACTCTCTCCCACTCCTTTTGCTTTTAGTTTGTTTTCCAGATAGGGTCATGAGCTAACTTTGCCCAGGTGGGCCTCAAACTGCAATCCTCCTACTTCTGCCTCCTGGTCTTATACACACAAAATAATGGATTATTGGTTTACAAACAAAATGCAAGACTATCATATAGTTGACAAAAATATAGAATTTGAAAATATCTGGGATTAGCCAGAGAGACTGACAACAGAAGCATGATCTGTAAAAGGAAAAATTGATAAACTAGACTTCATTAAAATTTTAAGAAATGCCTTATGAAAGATCCTATTAAGAGGATATAAAGAGAAGCTACAGGCTGGAAGAAAAATTTAAAAAGCACCTACCTGACAAAGGACTAGTCTCTAAACTCAAATTTAGTACAATAATCAACTAATTGTAGGGTAAATTGTGTACTTAAAAGTACTGGGTCAAGTCATAACCCTCAGTAAAATTTTTGAATGATTTTGGTTTCAGTCTAAGTAAGAGTAATCAAAACAAATCACAGACCATTTAGAAATTAATCACAATGTGTAAGGGGAGAGCCTGTACTGAAAGAAAAACTCAAAACCTTCAGTTTAAAAAAATTAATGAAAACAAATAGTGAAGAATTCAACTTTAGACGGTAGAAAGAGAACAAATCAAACAAAATAAACTTGAAGAAGGAATTAATAAGGTCAAAACAAAAGTACATGGATTAAAACAAAAAGAAATCAAGGGGACCTAAAATCGATCAACCAACTAAACAACCAAAATGTTAATGAGAAAAAGATAGAAACTGTTGTTACACTGGGATTTAAAAAATCTGTAAGAGATTTCAAGTGTTAATTTCCAAACCTAGGTTAAACAGATTTTAGAGGAATATAAGGAACCAAAGTTGGTTCAAGAACAACTGATAATAGGGAAATGTCTTTACAAAAAGGCCCAAGACCCTAAAGGCAATGAACATGAAACTCACTAAAACAGAGATTTTGTTATAAAAATGTATCTGGAGAATAAGAAAAAAAAATGTTGGAAACCATTTCAACACATTTAAGGAGATAAACATAATCTTGAGACCAAAACAAACTATACAGTGAAGATCATGAATTCAAGGCCTAGGGTCTGAATCTGGCCTGCAAATGTATTTTGTTTGGCCTACACAAAGTTTTTAAAAAATTGAGATAATGGGTCTAAAAATTTGGTATATTCAATGTAAAATCTGCAATTTCCAACTTCACAAGGAAAAAGGCCAGAAGATCTGATAATGCTGGGCTTCATTCTTACATGGCAAAAACTGCCTGGAGCTAAGTGGCCTTCCCCCAGCTGCTATGTTGTTGCAGGATTTGGGATGGTGGGTGGTGTTCTTGCAGTCTGTAGTGTAAGCATGCCATGGCCCTATGCCAAACAGGCTCCTCCTTGTCACAATTTCCAGCACTCCCTGTCACTCCCTAACTCTGTACCAAATGTAGGTGCCAATTATTGCTGTATTCATGCTGCTATTTTTCTCAAAGCAGATAGATATTTCTACTTCTGTTCATGTAACAAAATAAATTGAAGGCAGCATTTTATTTTCTGTTCAGTTTTCTTTGCTAATTCCCTTATCCTTGTTGGCAGTAAGTTTGTGCTCCTGCTTTATGGTTTCTCCACACCAGATTATAGAAATGTCCATTTACATTCTTTTTTTTTAAAAAATTATTTGCATGGTTTTGTACCTTAAACTGAATGATCAACCCATCTTGAATGTATGGAATTGAAAAAAAGACCTGTAGTTATTTTCCAAGTTAGTAATTTCTTCCAATAACAGAATTTATTCTTTTTCAGAGTCACTTCTTACACATCCCTGGATGTGTTTCTCAATTTTGAAGTCTGTTTCCTTTTCTTGTCTATGATGTCCTATGTGAGCACCCAATGCTTTGCTTCAATGTAACTTTAGAATACTTTTAATTCATACACAGTAAAGCAATATTTTTATCATTACTTTTTCTTTTTTTAATAGTTTTGAGACTATTCTTATTCAATATTTTTTTCAGACAAACAAGTTTTTAAAATATTTTATTGGGAAGTTGATTGAAAGTACATTAAATTTATAGCTTACTTTAGGGAAAATGGGTTTTGCTAAAGGTTGAATGCTTGTGCCCTCCCAAACTCATGTTGAAATTTAATTGCCATTGTGCTGGTTTTAAGTGATAAGACTCCAAGAGATTATTAGGCCAGGAGGGCTCTTCCCATAAATGCATTAATGCTGTTATCTGGAAGTTGGTTCCTTAAAAAAGGACAGGTTCAGCCCTCTTTGCCTCTCTGTGGCCTTCTCGTTATACTTCCACTACATTATGATGCAGCAAGAAGGTCCTGCTAGATGCTGTCTCCTTGATCTTGGTCTTCCCAGCCTCCAGCAAAATTTTGATTCATTTTAAATTACCCAGTCTGCAGCATTCTTTTATAGCAACACAAAATGAGTTAAGAGGGCTGTGGACATGGTTCAAGTGGCAGAGCACCTGATTAGCGAGTGCAAGGCCCCAAGTTCAAACCCCAGTACCTCCATAATAGGCTAAGATGGTCTTTATATTTAGGCATATAGTTTTTCACTTATTCTAGTTTTATTTTATTCAGACTTGTACTGCTTATTCATGCAGACTTTGTACTTTTTGAAGTTTATTCATAGTTAATATACATTTAAAAATTATATATGAATGGCATTTTTTCCATTATATTTTCTAAACTGATTCTCCTGACATAGAAAAAAAGCTAATTTTTTTTGCACATTTATTTTACAGCCTAACATGGAAAAAATGTTTAGTGCAGCTACCAACCTGCCATATAAATAAATCTTAAAAGCTGACCCACAAAACATTCAGCTCTCAGCTATAAGCACTCCAAGAAAAATTAGTTGTAAAACATACACCAAGACAACTAAACATATGACTTTCTATATGAGCTTTTAATTTATCATTTAAAATATTTATAAAAAACACATTTGTTTTGCACTAGCTGATCTGTAGCTCATCTTTCTGATAACAAATAAACCAGCAAGTTGTCTCTCAAGACCCTGCCCAAATGGAATGTGAAAACACACTATTGTTGCTTTAAAAGATGCAATCTTTTTGTTTTCTAGCTTAAGTGAAGGTGGTTTCAGTAATAAATTATAGATATGTGAAAACCATGCTAAAACCCTGACTTATCTAGCTAGTGTAGAAAGAACTGCAGAGACACCATTCTTTTAGACCAGTTGCTGAGGTTCAGTGATGAGCTACCTGGTCCTACTGCAATGGCCTGGATCTAACAAAATCAGGTGGCAGGCTGTGGCAGATGTGGAACTTCTGCAGTTCAGCCCATAGGCTCTCCATGACAGAGGCCAGTAAAATTACAAACACATGAATTACTGGATAGACTTGGTAGATTCCACTAGTGAAAAGTTTAGGGATTTGCTTTGATTTTTTTTTTTTTTTTTGAGATAGGATCTTGCTATGTAGCTGAGGCTGGCTTCAAATTCCAGATCCTCCTGACTGCTGTGAGTGTGTGCCACTAAGTCTGGTACAGAAATTTGCTTTGAATATACACAAACTAATCCTGATAAGATATCCAAGAAACTGGTAATATGAGCTGCTTTTTGGTATGAAAATAAGGAACCTAGAGGTTTACAGTGTATACATTCTTTTGTGTCTTTTGAATTTTGAAAGTTATGAAAACATTATCATTTTAAAATGCAAAATTTTAAAGTAAAAAAATCAATGTATATGATCATTTCTGTCTGTATCTTCACACAGATACAGACATGAATTCGTTGAAATCTTCACATTATAGACAAGGTTATTAAAGGACTTGAAGGGAGAAGGTATTAGAAATCTGTGTGTACAGAAGTACAGATGACATATATAGAATTAAACATACATTTTCTGGCATGTCTAGAATACACCAGTGAATGTCAAACACATAGGTCCTGCAGAAAGCATCTCTATACCAGAGAAGAAATACTTCTTAAAAGCACCGACATTCCTTTATTCCAACTCTAAATTCAGCCAAATTATGTGCTGATTTTGTCTTTCCCGTAAGACTTACTTACCTAGGGGAAAGTGTGAAAATTGGAAGCTCAGACCTGAGAATGTAGCACCTTCAACAGAGATCCTGCACTGGACAGTGTGAGCCTGAGCACTAAGCCAGTTCATTCCAGGATGACACCAGTGCTGTACTTCCTTCCTAGTGCATTAGTCTACTGCTATGTCTCAAAGTCTCCCTCTGCATTCTAAACCTTTTGTAATCTTTCCTGTTACTTTGCTATTGGAAACAGGTATTAGGGTTCTATCAGGGAAAAAGATTTCAGAGGGCAGGCAGCCAGGCAAGACAATTGGCTGGTATTGTATAAATACTTCTCTAAGTGCATCTTTTCCCTATTGTTTAAATGTAAAGTCTAAGGTCATTCTAATTCTCCAAAGGATATTTCTTCTTTCTTTCCAGTGTCAAGAAACCAGTAAGTATGTATGTGGGTATTCTGTCTTTAAGTGCCAAATCTGGAAAAGAAGTACTGTCTACAAACTCTCAATCTGTAGGCAAAGATCTGTTTTTCTTTACAGTAACTTCTGTAATTTTTCATTTCTTAAGGCTTCCTCTTCCCTCATTATTTAGAGTTAAGGGGGGAAACAAAAAAACCCTAATCTATTGGAATTGCTGTAGTGCACTTGTCTATCGTGTGTGTGTGTGTGTGTGTGTGTGTGTGTGTGTGTGTGTATTTTTGGTGGAACTGGGGAACTAAACTCAGGGTTCACTCTACCACTTAAGCCATACCTCCAGTCCATTTTGCTCTGGTTATTTTGGAGACAGGGTCTCACAAACTATTTGCCTGGACTGGCATTGAACTGTGACCCTCCTGATCTCAGCCTCCCAAGTATTGTTTTTATGAGACAGGGTCTGCTATATAACCCAGGCTACCCTCAAACTCACAATCCCCTTGTCTCTCACTTTTAAGTGCTGGGATTAACAGGCAGTATGTGCCACCACACCCAACCTTGGTAGGTCTATTTTTACTCTGACATAGTCCCAGAAATTATTCTATGTCAGTTTCAGAAAGACCTTTTTTTCATTTTTATGTAATGAAGTCTCTATTTTCAATTTTTAAAAATTCCACCAGATTTTTATGAGACTTCATTTTGATTATAGTGAGGGATTCAAATTTGACATCTCATATTCCCTTCTGACCTCTCTATCCCAAGCACACGGTGCATGCACTATAATTTTACAAAGAATCTGTTTTACCCTCATCTAACTATTGGCTTCTTTCTGATTCACAGTTTTGCAACTGAGTACAGAATTCTTTCTTTTCTTTACCTCCTTTTCCTTCTCCTCTTCCTCCTTTTCCTTCTCCTCTTCCTCCTTCTTTCTTCCCCCACAAGCCTCACTATGTAGCCCTGACTGGCTTGGAACTAATTATGTATCCCAGGCTGGCCTTGCACTCGCAATAATCCAGCCTCAGCCTCCTAAATACTGGGATTACAGTGTGTGTCACCACATCCAGTTCTAACAGCAGACTTCTTAAAAGCATGAGCTGTAAAACAACAAAAACCAAACCAAACCAAAACAAAAAAACAAAAGAGTAATGTTGAGATAGAAGGAGGGTGAAATGGAAGACAAGCTAGAAGGGAGGAAAATACTCTTAAACTGAACATTATAGTTGTAATTATACAAAGGCAGTGAAAAGAAGCAGGCAGAAAAGGGCAGTTCCCATTTCAACATGAAATATACTCTAAGTGTAATATGATGCTGTTAACTTTAGAAAAAAGCTGATTTATGTTCCCCAAGAAAAAAACATATTTTCCTTACAACAAAGGAAATCAAAACGCAACAGAAGAGCAATGCCTATGCCACTCACAACTAAACTAATTACCTGCCGATGTTTACTTTTCAACATCTCTCAAGTGTGACACATGGGCCAGTGATTCTCTTTCTTTAGAGGTGGAACTTATACATAAATGGTTCATCAGTTTAAGGTGCAAAGCATGGAACAAATGTAAGTCTTAAAAATTTGTAAGTGCTTCCAGTTACTGTTATAAACACTATTTATTGTTGGTATAATACTAACCTACTTATTTACTAGGCTTAATATCATGAAGAAAATCTTCAGTATGAATTAAAAAAAAATCTTTAGACTGGGTTATTAACATTATTTGAGACATGCTTGTATATTTTCTAATCCTTTAAGAAAACCAACCTGACTGTAAAGGAATTAAAATGAACATTATTTGTAGATGATGGTAAATAAAAAAGAATCTTACCAAAAAAGCAAAGAGATAACTAATAAATATACAAAACAACTAATAAATATACAAAATAGGAGACTATGAGAAACACTAGAGAAGATATAAATAACTGGATATATCCTTGGTTGTACAAATTAAATGTTATAAAGATGTCAATTTTCCTTAAATCTACAAATTTAATGTTTTTTGATGTTACTGGGGTTTGAACTCAGGACTTCACACTTGCTAGGGAGGTGGTCTACCATTTGAGTCACTCTGCAGCCCTTTTTTGTGATGGGTATTTTCATTTGCCTGGGTTAGCTTCAAACCACAATCCTCCTGATTTCTGCCTCGTAAGTAGCTAGGATTATAGCTTACCAACTGGTGTCTGCTTAGGTTGTCTTTTTCTGAGACAAAGTGGATATGGGAGAAGCTAATTCCACTTCAATAGGAAAAATGAAAATGAGAGAATAACCAGAGATATTCCACAAAGGCAAAGACCTGAACTACTAATACATAATTGACAATATGACAGGACAGAATAGTCATAGTTACTGTTTGCCAAATGTTTTCAGCTTTCCGTCTTCTGGGCAAATGTCTGACTGTACTTCCTGGCTCCCTTATTGTGGATGAGGTCATGCGACTAACACTTGACAGTGAGCTGAGAAGGGAACTGAGGTATGTTACTTCTAGGCTAAACATTTTATTGATGAGGTGAGACTTTCCAGGCCCTTTAGCCAGGACAGCTGGTAATGTTCAAGATGACGGCAGCTTTGTTTACCTGAGTTCTTAAGTGAGGCAGTATGGGACAAAGCTCCCAGCCAATCTTGATGGACGTATACCAAAAGGGAAGACAATTCATGTTGTAATAAACCACTAAGAGTTCAAGGTTGTTTACTATGATAGTGTAATCTAGTCTATCCTAGGAGATACAACAAAGTTGAAGAACAGCCAAATTCATATCATCATAAAGCTGACGTTTCCCACTAGTGAAGAGAAAGATGAATTATTCAGTAATGACATTAGGACAATGCAATGGGTAGCCAGCTGAGAAAAAAAATTAAGCTAGCTTTACTTAGTACAAAATATCTCAGTTGAGCCAAAGACTGAACTATGCAAATTAAATTATGAAGTATTACAAGGATATCAAAGAATTTTTAAAAAGAATCTTAAAATGGGAAGGCCTTTCTAAGTAAAATCCAGAAGCACCCCCACACCCTCCTAAAATCCATAAAAACTTCCTGTTTGGATTTTGAGGAAGCATTCTCACCCATTGTTAGTATAATTGTGAGTTAGCAGAACTGTCAGACTCCAAGAACAACTCAGCAATATTACACATGGACTTATTTACCCTATTACCATATCTAAGAATTAATTTTTCAGATGTACTTGCATGCACATTCAAGACACAAGTACCAGGCTCTGCATGCAGCCTTGCTCAGAATAGCAGATTTGAAGCGACCTAAATATGTAACTGGTGAAATTATAATACATCACCATAATTTATTTTTTTGGGGGGGAGATGGGACTGGGGTTTGAACTCAGGGCTTTATGCTTGTAAAGAGGCATTCTACCACTTGAGCCATGCCTCCAGTCCATTTTGCTCTGGTTATTTTGGAGATGGGCGTCTTGTGAACTATTTGCCCAGACTGGCCTCAAAAAATCCTCCTAAACTCAGCCTCCCAAGTACCTAGGCTTATAGGTATGAGTCCCTGGCATCTGGCTACCATAATCTAAAACTCTGAAGTTATTCAAGAAGTGTTTGAGACCTGTATGTGCTGACTTGGCAGTTTCCATGATAATATTGCTAAGTGAAAACGAACAAAACAAGGTATAGAACAGTATATATGGCACGCTGCCATTAATGTAAAAAAGAATTAAAAGACAAGTTAGTTTTGTAAATGCCTAAAATGTCTCTGGAAAGATACATTAAAAATTGGTATGAGTCCCCAGTTCACAGATTGCCTACTCTTTAGGGCTGGAGGCGTGGCTCAAGTTGTAGAGTGACTGCTTTGCAAGCATGAAGCCCTGACTGAGTTCAAATTCTAGTCCCACCAAAGGGGGGATAAAAAGAAAGAAAAAAATTGGTATGAAAGCTGGGAGTAATGGCTCAATGCTGGTAGTTTCAGCACTTGGGAGGCTGAAGCAAGATGATCACAAGTTCAAGGTCAGTCCAGGCTGCATAGTGAGCTCCAGGCCAGCCTGAGCTACACAGGGAGATCTGCTTTCAAAACATACAAAACAGAAAATAAACACCTCCCCCCACCCCCAAACAGAAACAACAACCAGAAAATTGTCATATCTGTGATGGCCTCTGAAAGAGCTGGGAGGAGACTGAGTTTTTACTGAATACCTTATAGTATAGTTCGTATATAAAAGCATCTGTTCCTGTTACTCATTAAAGACAAAAAATTTAACTGTAAGTAGAATTGTATAAACAAAAGCATTTTTTAAGAAAAAAGGTTCCCTATGTTGTTTGTTAAGATTCACAGAGATTTAAAATTGTTGATTCTTATTTAAAAGGCTTAGTTGAAAACCCTAACTTTTTCTGGATATGGTAAGGAAAAATTGCCGTAAGGATTGCTCTATACCTCATAAATATCCTGTAGCTATCTGTCTTAATCAGCAGTTACTTAGATTAAGAAAGATATGTGTGTATATCTATATCTATATCTATATATACATATCATATATATGATATGTATCTTTAGATATACTGATGTATGTATATATATATTCATTCCCCTCCTCTCCCCCAGTACTAGGGATTGAACTCAGTGCCCTGAGCTCACTAGGAAAGTGCTCTACCACTTGATCTAAAGATAATTTAAAAAACTTTTTTTGGTGGTACTGGGGTTTGAACTCAGGCCTCCACCTTGCTAGGCAGGTGCTCTACCACTTGAGCCACTCTACCGGCTCTAATTGTCTAATACCTCTAGAATGATGATTAAAAAAATGTTAGTAATGGACATTCTTGTCTTATCTAATAACATTGCTGTTTCATGAGTAAATAGAAGGTGTTGGCTGGAAAGACATTCACGCACACCCCCCACACCCCCACATTTATGACACTAAGGGAGTGACTCCTACTCCTACTAACACACTAGTTTTTAGTCAGTGAGAAAATGCATACCTCAAGGGTAAAGGAGTTTTACTCATTATTTTACCAATTCAGTATAAGTTTCTTTTCCTTTTTTAGTATTCCTCTTTATTCAAAGAAGCAATTGAGGAGCACTGATATGCAGCTCTGGCTTTACTAGAAAATCTATTTCTTAGACCTCTTTTGGTCTTGGTATTAGATTAAATTTTTGAAAAAAGAACCTTATTGGTCTATGTGAGGCTTTTTTAGTGAAGCAGCTAGATCAATAAACAGTAGAAACAGAAGGAAGAATAGTTAACATCTGATTGAAGCCACACAATGGCTCTTTACCAAGCATAGTCGTAGCAACAAATCACCTGAAATAAGAATAAGATTGAATCAATTTTAGATCCCGCAGATATAAAATAAGAAAGACAAAATACTGTCATAGGTAGCTGCAGCACTACTTAAACATTTTGACTGAGCTCCTTGTTTTCAATTAGTCATAGAATAATTTACTTTCACAAACTACAGCGTTACCAAATCTCTTATAACTTGTAGCTTGGACACCTTCTCTCTGGGGCTCTCTTCATGGATTTTATTGGTGGTTTGGGTTTTAAATTTGAGGAAAACTAACACACTTGGGGCTTTCATGTTTGAAATTCTCTTCCAAATGACATAATTTTCAAAGTAAAAGCACTAGACATTGGCTTAAATAAGTTAAAATAATGCACAAGTAAAATCTGCATATTAAATAGACTTCAATGTTTGACTTAATGCTGTGGGTCTTTTTGTTGTACTGGTTTAAGTTCAAATTCTTAATGATAAAGTTCCAAACTATCGTAAGCACAGTTATAAACAGATCATCTACAGATTTTGATTGTACTCATAGCAACATTACAATTAATCTAGGAAAAGTTATGTAAAGAGAGTCAGCCTAAACTGAGGGACAGGAATGTAAAACAGGTCTCATTAGAGGTGGGTATAGTGGGAGGAGGAAAGTTAATGGAGAAGGTAAAGGAGGTGAATATGGTTGATATAATTTATATACTTGTATGAAAATAAAACAATGAAACCTGTCGAAAGCATTCTAAGAAGGCGATGGAAAATGGTGGCAGGGCTGAACCTAACCATTCTGTAAGTATACATGGAAATGTCACAGTGAGACCCCACCACCCCAAACAACTAATATATGCTAATGAAAATGTTTTTTAAAAAGACAGAGAGACAGCCAGCCTATCGTATAATCCATGAAAATCATTTTTCTCCATGCAATTCTTTACAAGGGTAATCAAAAGGAACATTTTGCATAGGGCTTTACAGTTTATGACTAGGAGTCACATAAATCTTTTTTTTGTTTTTTTAGGTACAGGGGTTTGAACTCAGGGCTTCCACTTGAGCCATGCCCCCAGCCATTTTTCTTTTGTTATTTTTCAGATATGGCCTTACTTTTTGCCTGGGCCAGCCTCAGACCGTGATCCTCCTACTACCCCTTCATTGTAGCTGGAATTATAGACCTGCCTACCATGTCAGGCTTGTTTGTTCATATGGGGGGGGGGTGTCTCACTTTTTTTTTTTTTGGCCTGGGCTGGCCTCTAACCACAATCTTTCTGATCTCTGTTTCTGAAGTAGCTAGGATTACAGGCATGCATCACCACACCTGTCCATACATATAATTATAATTATCATGGGATGGGTACTACACTTGCAAATATACAGATGAAAAAACAGACTCAGAAAAGTCAAGTTGGCTACCCAAACTGAAACCACTAGTGAGTGGTGGAAGGGACTAAAATCCACTGAAGCCATATCTCTTTCTCTTCCCATGAGATCCTGTTGCCTTCCATGGACTTCAGTAACCTTGCACAGAACTGGCAGAACAGATGGCACAAGTGAAACACATCCTGGAACTGATTCCTACGAGCAGTCAGCACGCTGATACACCTTCATCTTGAGAGAGCCTCCAGAAGGGCCAACATCATATTTCCCAAATGATTTGGAACAAGATACATATATTTTACACTTTTTATTTTTAAATAATTTTACATTTACGGAAAAGTTGCAAGAGTTCCTATACTCTTCACCCAGTTTCCCCTAATGTTAAATAAAATCTTATATAATCATAGCACTATTCAAGAAAGCAAGACTGAAATAATTCTATTAACTAAAATATGGACTTTACTTAGATTTCACCAGTTCTTCCATTAATGTTCTTTTCCTGTTCTAGGATCTAATGTAGAATCCCACATCACATTGTATCTCTTTAGTCTCTTTCAATCTGTGACAAAGAACAGTGCCTTTTAAACTAATCAATGTTTGTTTTATTCTGAAAATATCATGGTATTTCAGGAAGCAGCATTGAAAATTGCTGGGTCTATAGGATAACCCAGAAAATATCCTCAAATAAAGAGCCACAGTGACCCTAAAGACAGAAAAGAGCCTCTCTATAAATAAAGAGAACTGACTGTTAACAATCTCAATAGGTCAGTGGTATTTAAAACACCTGACCATAAGAAATAAATCAACAATCAGTTATAAGTTCTTAGAAAAGCACAAAGCAACAAATAGAAGTCAATACAACTCTGTTTAATGGAGCAGTCATGAAAGATTTGTTTTTAAATTAAAGGACCCAAGTTTGTTCAGTCTTCAGACAAGGCATATTAATAACTGAATTCAAGTATTGAATTCAACAAAAGTTATTAGAAGGTACTAAATTTTCTCTCCATATGGACCTATTTTTCCAATTGGTAGCATAAAAGGTGCTGAGATGAGTAACCCTGATTCAAACTGTGAACCCTGGAAGTTTAGAGTCTTTAGAATTCTGTATTCAACCCACTCTGGAAGAAGTGCAAGAGGGTCCTGTATAAAGCTCAACAGCTGCTCTTATTCTTGAGGGTTCTGAGTTGAGCACTTTATTTCTGAAGTTCAAACCCAGGGCCTCACACATGCAGGTATGTGAGCTATATGCTATACTTCTAGGCTATTGGTGAAAAAAAGGTACTGGTTTTTAGAATTCCCACAGGAGCTTAGAATCCCTGAAGAAGAAAGATAGAAGGCATAAACCCTATATCTAACCATACGTACAAAGTGTGATATAAGGAAGTTCAGAAAACCTTTATCACTTCTAGAGTGTAAAAATAAGCAAACTAATGAATAATTGAAGATTCTGTCAATATATAGCCTTAAAAATGAAAGAAAACAATGTCATCAATGCTTTAGAAATTCAGCAGCAAAAAATGAGACTAAATGAATGAAAGCTCTATAGCAATAAGTAGGCTCCAAGCAAGATGGCACAATAGAGGCATTAATTGCACAAATTCCAGCACGGCCCCTCCTCCCACTAGTACTGTAAGCAAGTCTCAATTTCCTATCTGTAATCTGTAAAATAAGGATAGTTACAACATTCACTTTGGAGGTGTGCCTGGCATATAGTGAGTGTTCATCATTGCCACCAAGGTCTCTTTTAGTTTTCTGGTGCAAGGTTGGTTTGGGGATTAAGGCTCTGATTTTTTTTCTGAGTCAGCAATCATTTGGTCCTGAGCCATGTCTTACTGGGCCTCACTGGGCCACAAGTGGACCCTTTTCTGGAGTGAAATGGAACAAAGCATGCAATTTTAGTAAACAGACATTAGTTTAGCAACATTTCTTCCACAACAATTTCCAGATGGCTAATCTGTATAAATTAATATCTTACTAGTTTTTGGATCTCAATTTTGTAGACAGAAAATTCTATGGCCATAAAACACCATCAAAAATGTTCATGACTAACCCAGCAATCCTCAAATAGTTCTGAATCCAGCAAAGTATGCAGGTTGCTTTTTATGTATGCTGACTCTGGTGGCAATTACCTTAGGTATGTAAATATTACAGTCCTAAACACTACCTCAAAATCCCTCTTTTGTCTACTGCAATCACCCTGTTCTTTTAGAAAGACATAGGAAGACTTCATCCTTAAGATGATTTCAGGCAGAGGATGGAACGGCTGAGACAAGAGGATAGATGAAATATGTTACTTCAGTAGTCTGGGTCTGCTGATTTTATATTTTAAAAAATTCTGAAAAGGTCATAATCATTCCAGAATGGTGAATAATCTCTTCCTAAATGGCTTTTAAAGAGTCAAGACTTGCAGTATCATTAGTCCTGGACGCTCTTTTTCCTTTATAAAAACATTTTATGAGGCCATTACTATAATCTTCATCATGCAAAGCTCTATTAACGTTGATTTTATAGATGGGTATGGTGAACTATACAGAACCCTCCTGCCCCCCACCAACAAGATCAGGAATAGGAGGCTCATGACAGAGGTATATGCTCCCAGTAAGGTCACTGTACATATAGGGTCAGTTCCATTGTGTACTTGATCATTTTCCCCAGGGTTTACTGGGCTCTGTGGAAAAATTTACACTAACTCAACTCATAAGAGGTTGGTTTATAAACCACAATATCAGCTCTAGAATTCAAACCAGGATATACATCTACCAGGTTTCTTTCTTTCTTTCTTTCTTTTTTTTTTGTTGAAGTTGTATTCTTGTCATTAATTTGTTTTTGGTTAATCATATCTTTTTTTTAATTATTATTCATATGTGCATACAAGGCTTGGGTCATTTCTCCCCCCTGCCCCCACCCCCTCCCTTACCACCCACTCCGCCCCCTCCTTCTCCCCTCTACCCCCTCAATACCCAGCAGAAACTATTTTGCCCTTATATCTAATTTTGTTGTAGAGAGAGTATAAGCCATAATAGGAAGGAACAAGGGTTTTTGCTGGTTGAGATAAGGATAGCCATACAGGGAGTTGACTCACATTAATTTCCTGTGTATGTGTGTTACCTTCTAGGTTAATTCTTTTTGATCTCACCTTTTCTCTAGTTCCTGGTCCCCTTTTCCTATTGGCCTCAGTTGCTTACCAGGTTTCTTTTGAACATTTCCATCTAGACAATCAGTATCAGCTACTAGAAACATGGAACCCTCTTTCTTTAGAGGAAGAGATATAATTGCAAATACCCTTGGTTTCCTGCTTTTTGTTTATAATTAATAATGCTATGACAAAGACTGATGGTTTGTCCTCCTCTCCTGCTTTTCCTTTCATCCACTGGAATTTTTAGCTGAGTACAAGGTTACACTTCCAAATCATGCTTAATAAAGCACTGACAGATACCTTCCATCTTCTGCTTCATCCTGCTCTCTATAATGAGGATGCCACCATTGTGCTCAATAAGATTGAGGTTTATGGGGGCTGGAGGTTTGGCTCAAGTGGTGGAGTGCCTATTTAGCAAGTGTGAGGCCCTGATTTCAACCCCCAGTAATGTAAAAAAAAAAAAAATCAATTAAGAATGAGGTTGAAAGGCTGGGGGTGGAGCTCAGTTATGCAGTGCTTAGCATGCACAGGGGTTGCGGGGAGGAGGAAGGGAAGGAGGGAATGGAAGGGAAAGGAGGAAGGAAGGGAGGGAAAAATGAGTTTTATCCTCCAATTGGAGGGTGGAGTGGTAAGAGGGGCATGGGGGAAGTAGTATATAACATGAAACTCTATACCAGACTGTGCTAACTTTACATGAGTGGGAAATAAATTTTAATCTTAAATAAAATTTAATAAATTTTGATCTTTTCTGTCACTCACAGCTGAACCCATCTCATGCTCTAGGTCAGAACTATTTTAAATTATTTTGTATTCACAGACCATTCAGGAGATCATATCACAGATCCTAATTTTAGTTTAGAAAAAAATACAGTTTTTGCTAAGACTGTACGCACTACTAGCCTTCTGTTATGGTACCACATTAGATAAAACACAGGAAATCTGACATTACAATGTAATCTTGATATAACATAAGAAGTAGTCTGGGACCATCAGCAATACATTTACTAATTATCTTCACAGAACCACAGAATTAAGACCTTCGGCACTAAGTAAGTATCACAGTTCAATCACCTCACTTTAAAGAAGGAGAAACTGAGACACACAGGCTAGTTTTCAAAGTCAAAAGGCTGGCTTTTAATTTTTTAACTACATCCACAACTTTGGGTGGAATATATCCCAGGGATTGTACTTTTATGTGTCCTGGTTCTAACATCTCATTGATGCTACAGGGTATATCCCGTATCTAAAAATGTATCAAGTTTCAGATTTTTTTTTTTAGAATTTGGAATATTTCCATATACATAATGAGAGATCTTGGGAATGGGACCTCAATCTAAACACAAAAGTCATTTATGTTTCATATATACCTTATACACACAACCTGAAGCTAGTTTCATACAGTATTTTTACAGTTACCTGTGTTTTGATTATGACCTGTCACTTGAGGTCTGGTATCATTTGACATCATGTTGGTGGTACGCAAAAAGTCTCAGATTTTGGAACATTTCAGATTTCAGATTAGAGCTATTCAATCTCTAATATACAATAATTGGTTATCCCAAAATAAAATGTCAAGCATTTAGCTCATAAAGCTCACATAGTAACTAAAAATGTAGCATGTAAGCCTAGACATTACAAAAATAATAATATCTGAATTATACAAAACAGTCAGCAGAAAAATTGGTTACAAGAGGAAAATAGCAAGTAAAGATCACAGTGGTACAACAGTTTCAGTCACAATAGTCCCAGAGAGTTACACATTATTACCCTCTGTATTGAAAAATGTACCAACAGTCATGATATCATTCATACACACAAAAAGCTAAAAAGAATGATGGGACATGAATCCTTTCCACTTTCTATGGAATACTATTCTTTTGTCTGCTGCTACAATAACTGTGTAGAAAGCTTTTCTTATCATTTGTGACTGACAATGAGTCATGGGACATATGTCAATTTTCCTTATTAAAAAAAGTCATTTAATCTCTTCTTCCTATAGGATAGGTCAGTGTGTCTCTAAGAACCTTAATATTACAAAAAGATGACTTGCTTTAAAAAGCAAGTCACAAAGACCACATATTGTATGAAATAAGGCCCAGAATAGAAGCAGAAAGACTGGTGAGTGCTTAGGGTTGGGGGCTGAGGAGAGTAGGGGGTGAATAGAAGATTGAGGTTTCTTCTCAGGATAGTGATAATAATGGAAATAATCCAAAATCACTGGTAGAGTGGCTCAAGTGGTAGAGTGCCTGCCTAGCAAAGAAAATAATCCAAAATCATGGTGATAGATGGTCAACTGTAAATGTACTAAACTCTAAAGAATTGTACACTTTTTCATAAATATAAGGCCATTTATGCCACCAGCTTTGCCTGGTTGCTGAACTGTGCCTGGTCAGAGGTTCTAGTCCAGGGATTGTGAAAATTGTTACTACTTAACTGTACTTCATACTTTGTTCAGTTTCAAAGTATTTATGTAAATTATGTCTCAATAAAGCTGTTCAAAAGTGTGGCAAGGAGAACTGTCTTAAAACAACCACTAGACATGGTGTATATATAGAAGCTCTGAAAATTGAACAAAGTATGAAGTCTCTTTTTCATATATATGAAAAAGAGAACTGATACATAGCAAAGATTATGTACTCTTATACTCATTCCTTCCATTGTTCCATCCCTTGCATAACAACAATAGTCATCAGGAGAGTACTTTATTAAAGAAGCTGAAGTATATTTCCAGTAACTGAAGTATTCAATTGTAAGAGTTTGAGATAGTGAGTCACTAAGGCCACAGTTGACAAACAGGGCCAGACCTTGCTCAAATTCCATGTGCCTTCCCCTATGTCATTCTATTTCTTTTTTGCCTTTATGAAAATACACTTGGAACTTACCATGTAAAATATGTATGCTTAGGTTCTAAAGAGAATTGGAAATTAGCCTGAGTAAAATCTTAAACGGAGACTCTACTGATTTCACTGCATTTGTGGGAAGTTATCTTAGCCTGGGAAAAGTCTTGAAATTTCCTCAGAGGAGCTAGTTTTCTTCAGCTTTACAGGAACCTTTATATCAGATTATATGAAAAATGTCAGAAAAAGAGTATTAAAATGACAACCTCAGCCAGGTGCTGGTGGCTCACGCCTGTAATCCTAGCTACTCAGGAGACAGAGATCAGGAGGATCATGGTTTGAAGCCAGCCTGGGCAAACAGTTCATGAGACCCTTTCTCGAAAAAAACCATCACAAAACAGGGCTGGAGAACTGGCTCAAGGCCTTGAGTTCAAGCCCCAGTACTGTAAAATAAACAAACAAATAAATAAATTGACAGCCTCAAGTCTAATAAATCCAGAATTAAGCTACAATTTAACTTCATTACACATAGAGAAGTCATTCATCAAGTATTTCTTACCAAAAATATGCATCTCCATAACTTCAGATCAGACAATACCTGGCACATAAGAGATACTCAACAAATGAGACAGGAATAAAGGTAAAATAGCAAATGCAAGCAGAATATTGGAAGAAATAACTGAGATAAGTCTTTTTTTTTTTTTAAAGGGGAGAGCGAGAACACAGTCCCCCACTACCACAAATTATGCAGCCAAGTTTCCCACATTTGGGGAAATCGCAGGGGTCAGCACATCCAGAGTGCAATGGATAAGCCTTGTCCTGGGAAAGCCACCTTCGTGATCATGGTATCTCCCCTGCAAGGTAAGTATTGAGATATTCTTAAAAAGACAAAAATGACCCTTGTTTCTTGTAGAATGTACAAGTTTATGGCCTCCCAAGAGCACAGCTTTAAGACCACTAACTGCTATGGTCCATTGCTTTCTAGGACCCCTTACCCAAAGTGTAACAAACAAACAGGACAAAGGTTGGATAGAGTTCTAAGTACAATGGGCTTTTGGCTTCCTTAAGAGAAGGCAAGAGTGAGGATGCAGCAGTGAAATACACTTTCCTAGAGAGGCTCTTTGCAGATATGAATGCATCCTCTTCATCTGAATGAAGAAATCAACCCTTCTCCTCAGCACCCAGCACAGTGACTTGCACATAGTAGGTGTTTTACAAGCATCTGTTTAATTCAACAAATAGAAAATGTAATTTTAATCACTAAAACCATGTTAGACTGATGGATGGATGAAGAAAATGTTGTACTTATATACAACAGAATTTTATTCAGCCATAAAGAATGAAATTTTGTCATTTGCAGGTAAATGGATGGAACTGAAGAATATCATCTTAAGTGAAGCTAGCCAGGTTTAGAAAGCCAAAGGCTGCATGTTTTCTCTCATATGTAGAACATAGGCCCAATACAAATACAAGTAATATTATGAAAAACAGGTCCTGATAAGGGGAAGTCACTAACAGGAGAAGGAGGATAAAAGAAAGAAATTAAGAATGTGAATATGGTCGATGTACTTTCTATACAAGAACGAATACAAAATTTTTAAACCTGTTGAAATCAACCGTAAGAAGAGAATTAAGGTAGAAAGGAGAAAAAGAGAGGGGATAAACCAATTCAGATTATAATACATACATACATGGAAATGTCACAATGAAACTCCCTGTATAGCTACCTTAAACAAACAAAAATGTCTTTTCAAAAATGGAGAAGAAGGAAAACAGGTCATGTCTGGGGTTGGTTTCAGGGGGAGGAGTAAGGATATAAGGAAAGGGTGTAGGAGGGTTAATATGGTGGAAATATTGTGAACCCATGTATGAAAATGGAAAAATGAAACTATTCCAGGAATGGGGGAGGGGGGAATAAAGAAGAATGATGGAGGGGTGAATTCAGTATGATATTTTATAGGGACTTCTCTAAATGGTACCCCCAGTATAATGGTATAAGGAAAAGATAATTAAAAAATCAGTTGTCATGCTTACCTCAACTGATTAAAAATAATTATGATTTTGTGTATGATGTTTGGCTGGGGGGTGGCAATGTTTTTGTTTTTGTTTTGCTGTGCTGGGGATGGAACCCAGGGCCTCATGAACACTGGGGGAAGCTATATCCTCAGCCCTTGTCTATGGTCTTTTGAGGCATCCCTTCATAATGGCATTCGTCGTTTTGTAAAGACCTACAGTGTATTTTAAGTAAACAGCATATTCATAGCAAGGGTTTGCCTTCAAAGAAATCATACTCTTATGCACTTTTTTTCTTTTGCTGGTACTGGGGTTTGAATCCAGGGCCTTGTGCTTACTAGATAGACACCAGCCATGCCCGCACCCCTTTTTGCTTTAGGTATTTTTCAAATAGGATCTCCCCATTTCTGCCCAGGCAGCCTGGATCCTCCAGGCTCCTCCTATTTATGCTTTACAGCTAGGACAATAGGTATGTGCCACGGCATCTAGTCTTTTTATTGATTGAGATGGGGTCTCATGAACTTTTTTGCCTGGGCTGGCCTTGAAATATGATCCTCCCATTCTCCACCTCCCAAGTAGATAGGATTACAGACATAAGCCACTATGCCTGGCTACACCCGCACTCTTAATGGCCTTCTCAAATAATATGGTTGTGCTGGTGGAGCGGCTCAAGTGTAGAGCACCTGCCTATCAAGCATGAAGCCCTGAGTTCAAACCCCAGTACTGCCCCCCTTCAAAATAAATAAAAAGCAAAGAAAACACACCCCTCAAATAATATGGTTGTTTACAGATATTTACTAAACTAAGAACACTAACCTGGTTTAATTTTCATTTGATACCAAAGTTACCTTCCTCAGAATACAAGGATTTGGGAAATGGGTGCAAACCATCTTAAGATAAAATGGAGGACAATAAGTAAGGCTTTACTTAGTATTTATTTGTGACCCAGACGTGGTGGCACACGTCTGTAATACCAACACTCCTGGAGGTGAAGTGTTAGTTCTAGGCCAGCCTGCACTGTATAGTGAGTGCAAGGCCTGGCTGAGCTACATAGTGAGTCTCTGTCTCAAAAAAAAAAAAAAAAAAGTAAAAAAGGAAGGTGAGATTAAACAACAGGTATTATGAGAACCTGCTCCAATAAAGTAAAATTGAAAAGAACAATATTGAATGAAGAATTCTGCCTTTAAGAATATATATTTTTTGGTGGGACTGGGGTTTGCAGGTGCTCAGCCACTTTACTGGCTTGAGCCCCATCTCCAGTCCATTTTGCTCTGGTTATTTTGAGGCCTGGGCTGGCCTCAAATTGCAATCCTCCTAATTTCAGCCTTCCAAGGAGCTAGGATTACAGGTGTGAGCCAATGGTGCTCAGTTAAGAATATTTTCTTTAGTCTACACACAATTTCACGAAAATATTGGCAATATTTTAGGGACACACATGAAAACTTGGTAATTGCTGGAGAGAAAGAATATAAAATATTCAAAAAGCAGACCATATCCTATGGCTTTTATTCATCTTTAAAGACAGATCTGACTAGGCAAGTTCCTTCTCTATGAGAGATTTTAAAGTCAAATTAAAATGAGGAGAAAAACAACCAAAGAGAAACTAAATCTCAATAGAACAAGTCCTATGGTAATTAAGAACTTGGTGGCTGACACCTGTAATCCTAGCTACTTGAGAGGCTGCCATCAGAAGGATTATGGTTCAAGGTAAAAAAGTTTGAGAGACCCCATCTCAATCACTAGCTGGGTGTGGTGGCTCACTCCTGCCATCCTAACCAGCAGGAGGCTGAGATTGGGAGGACTGCAGTTCCAGGCCAGCCTGGGCAGAAAAGTTCAAGAGACCCCATCTCAAAAGAAAAAGCTGGGTGTGGTGGTATGCACCTCTTATGTCAGCTATGGTGGGGAGTGTAAATATGAAAATCATGTGCAAAAGGCAGTCTATTTTCAAAATAACCTGAGCAAAGAGAGCTGGAGACATGGCTCAAATGGTAGAGTGACTACCACCAAGTGTGAAGCCCTGAGTTCAAATTATAGTACCACCAAAAAAATTTGGATTCACTATGTAATAATTCTGAGAAATAATAAAAATATTGGGCAAATGAGGTTCTTGAATATTATTTTTAAAACTCTCAATAGAGGGGACAGAAATGGGGATAACGAGGGGAGCAGAGTTCTTTTTATAATCCAAATAGCTTTACATCTCAGGCTTAATTCTCTAAAAACAGAATCTTGCTCAAGAAGAAAACAGGTAGGCTGATGGAATGGCTCAAGCAGTAGAACACTTGCCTAGTAAGTGTGAGACCCTGAGTTCAAACTCTGGTACCAACTCCCCCTGCCAAAAAAACAGAAAGAAAAAAAAGAAACAAACAAATCTAGAAAAACATATTCTAGGGAGTGGGCGAGGGGAAGGGGGGAGAAATGACCCAAACATTGTATGCACATATAAATAAAAGAAAATTTTAAAAAAACCTAAAAAAAAAAAAGAAAAACATATTCTAATATAATCATCACTGTTTTCCTTTCCATTTTACTGAGGAAATAAATTTATAAACAGTATCTTACAGTGTTTTTCTTTTTATTATTTTTCTTTGATTCCTCACTCAGGACTTTCTTAGGAACTTAGTAATATTTCCCTTCCAGAGATTCTAGTTTATGAAGAATGAGTGGATTAGACATTCAGTTGCACTTAAGAAGGGCTGAGCCAAATCAAGTTTGGGGCTCCCCTAACTTTTTATCCTAATATAATACTCTTTCCTCTCCACTGCTTGACTGAGTCTATAAAAGGCTTTCGGATATCTCCACCTTTAACTTTTATAAGTACTGGAGTATGAATCTCAACTGTACATTATAAAAGATAAATAATCATTCATAGTTTGCTATAGTACTCAGACTTTCAAGGTAGCCCTCATTGAAACAAAAGATTGTGGCTGGCATTGTGGTCCACAACTGTAATACCAGTTAACTAGGAGGGGGAGACAGGAAGATCTCGGTTCAAGGCCAGAATGGGCAAAAATTAGCACGAGCCTATCTCAAAGTCAGGCTGGGTGTGGTGGTGCATGCCTGTAATCCCAGCTACTCAGGAAGCAGAGATAGAAGGATCACAGTCTGATCCTAGCCTAGGCAAAAGGATGAGACTCTAGCTGAAAAAACAAACTAAAAGCAAAAGGAGGGCTAGTGGAGTGGCTCAAGTGGTAGAGCATTTGCCTATGTGAGGCCCTGAGTTCAAACCGCAGTACCACCAAAAAACCACCACCACTAACAACAAAGCAAAAGAAGTGGAGGCATGGTTCAAGTAGTAGAGTACTTGCCTAGCAGTTACAAGGCACTGAGTTCAATTCTCAGTACTGCCAAAAAATTAAAAAATAAAGCAACCTCCACCAAAAGATAAAATTCTTAATCTGATTAATTCAATTCCTTTAATTCTGATTAAAACTTCTTATCTTTTATCAAGGACACAATAGTATAAAGTTACATGGCATCCTCTCATATAAACTGTATTTTAGGGTAACCTCATCGATGTCCCTAGTTAATGAGATAAGGGGCTTCTTTCCAGATTTCTTGCTAATAAATATGGAAGAGATGACAGAACAAGAAAAATCATCATTTTGCCATCATGGATGAAACACCCTATACTGACGGAGACCATCATTGGGGTCTTGAAGGAACACTAGGTAAGTGGATAGCCAGACACGAGGCCTCTAGAGGTGATGCAATATTAAGCACCTGGCAAGCATTCTTGACAATAACCTTAAATCTGATTAATCAAAGCCTCTAGAACTACCTTCCATTTTATAGGAAATGTAAGGAACAGAGCAACAAACAGCACTGTGACGAAGCAAGTAGACTAATCCCAAATGTGAGAATGTCACAGGACAACTGACCCAGTTCCTGCAATGAGTCCATGACACAAAACAAAAAAGAGGAGGAGGAAGAATTGCCCTAGATCAAAATAGACCTAAGAAACAAGATGATGAATGTGATCTGTGGAACCTGAATACCAGTGTAAACAAACCATTTCTAAAAAAGATGTTCTTGACACAACTGGGTAAAGCTGAATTGGATCTATTTATGGATTATACTAAGAGTAAATATTAATTTTTATTAGGTGTGAGAAGGGAATTTTGGTTCTATAAGGAAATGTCCTTATTTTTTAGCAATGTCTGGAATTTGCTTTAAGATACTTCAGCAAAGAAAGGTGAAAAAGAATAAATGAAACAAACGTGGCAAAACCTCATCAGCTTATGAATCTGACGGGTATTGGAGAGTATGTTGTACTAATTTCTACTTTTTTAAGTGTTTACAATTTTTCATAATAAAAACATTTAAAAGAGGAACCTCATTAGCAGGTAAGTTGGAAAAGTAGTATGGTTCAATCTATTAAGTAATATTAATCTTAGGTAGAAAATAAAGGGATCAGTGAAAAATTTACATGGTTTTTGATTATGTAGAACTGAGATAAGTTATATGGAAAATAGCATTTTTCTCATTGTATAATATGGTCAGACAGCTATATGATACATTGTTTTATTCCCAAAGTAGGCCGTTTTGCTGAAAATTGACAGCACAGAACAAGGAGTTTTGTAGAATATATTTTAAAAAATCTTTTAGGAATATAGCTGTCTGTTCCTCCCCTCAGAACTGTGTCAGGCTTCTATGTAATTCTGGAGTTCTAAATGGATAGTGGTAGTGAAATGAAACAGAGAAAATTGAGATACAGAAAACAGAAGTCACAGCTGCATTCTGAACTGAATGTTATGCTGTGAGCTCTTCCTTTTATTTAATCACTTGATTACTTTTCTAGGACTCTAGGGCCTTTTTCACATGCCTTCTGAAATAACAGTTTAACTTTTGACTTTTTTGTGGGGGGCAGTACTGGGTTTGAACTCAGGGCCTCACACTTGCTAGGCAGGCACTCTACCACTTGAGCCTCTCTACCAGTCCGATAGTTTAACTTTTAGTATGCAACATTTGCAATGTATTCCACATATAGTGCTGACTAAGGTTCTCTGGTGCTTAATTTTCAAATTATCTTCCAAGTAGTTCAAAGTAAACCAAAAATAAAATTAATAGCCTTCTAGAAACATCTTCAAAGCATAAAGCATTTTATTTCTAATAGAGCAGTGGTTCTTAACCTTTTTAAAAAATTTATGAACCCTTCTGAAAATCTTTCTACAGAAGAAAATCTACATATTTTTTCAAAGGATATTATTAATAGCTCTTAAGGCCCCTGTGAGAAACTCTTGTAATATGTCCTCATGGGTAAGCAACTCTAAACCAAGTACAAATTCATCAGCCCAACACTCAAGACCTTCCATGAACTGGCTCAGACTATTCAATCTCACTTTCCACTATTTCTTTAAATGCCACACCTCAGTCAACTGCATGATGCCTCCCTATCTTTGTTCTTGGTACTTCCACTCTATGCATATTCCAGGCTATTCTCAATCATAGGATAAAAATGTGTCCACCCTTTATGGTCTATTTCAAGCAACACAATCTCCATGAAATCTGCCTTGGAATCCTCCAAACCTTTCTGAATTTCAGTTTTCTGTTCTTCTATACTTCTAATAACTTTCCCCATTGTATATTTTGGTCTATTGAATACTTGTCTAATCTGGGATTTTGTGTGACACAGCAGTAAAACTGAAAAGAAGCTTGGCTGACATCCATCTTGATTTCCAACTTCTGGACTCCAAGACTGTGAAGAAATAGATTTGTGCTGTTATAAGCCATCAAATTCATAGTAATTTGTTATGGTAACTCTAACAGACTAATATATCCCCTTTGCCCCTATCTAATTCTAACAAGTAAGTCATTTTTATTCACTGCAGAAGTTCTGCAAAAGTGTTAGAAAAAAAAACAAAACATGTAGATGCCTTCCTCTCCACCCTCACCCATCTCTCCTTGTTCTCTAGCTATTTTCTGCAAAGGTCTCTGAACTTCCTTTATCAACGGACCTCCAGAAGTGTCAGTACAGGATAGCATCTGAATATTCTTGTGAAATTTGACATCAGCTGTGACAGGTGATGGGCTTTGGAGATGGCCTCTGGCTTCTGACCTGTGGTGAACCTGAACAGGTTATTGCCTTGATCTTTATAGTTTTATCATCCAACGAACAAGAATGAAATGTAACACAGCCTAGGGAAAAAAATCAATCAATAATATAGTTGTCATAATTTTTTCGACTCTAAGTGTAGTAAAAAGTGGTAATTAAAAAATAAGTGAAAGAACAAACTGTCTTGTTAGAAAAATTTTTAAAAGCCAGAGCTATTTTACTGGGTTTAAAATGTCAGTTGTGCCCTTTCCCCCCATATACTGAGTAGAACTTGTCCTAGGGAACATAGTGGTAAACAGGATAGATGAGGTCCTTGCCTTCCTGGAGCTGACATTCCAGTGAGGCTAAGAGAAAACAAGATCAATCAACAATAGAATTTCTGAGAGTGATATAGGTACTATAAAGGAGATAGGAAGGGAATGTGAACTTCTCATTTGAGACATTAACTATGTAGGTAAAAATGAAGGGGATGAATGGGAGACAGGGAAAGTTTGTTATAATTTGCTATTCTGTTTTTAAAGATGGAGAACGAGAGCATGTGTGTATGCTAACGTGGACAGACCTCTGGAGAGCTGATGCAAAAGAGAGGGCCAAAATACAGGAATTCCTGGTTATGATGGGGTTTAAGGTAAAGAAGGAATGAAGAGAAAGAGGGTAAGGGGGAATTGGTTGTTGATATGAAAGAGAGAAAACATGGATTCCCAAGGAGGGAAGATTTCTAGACTTGGTGAGGAGAGTCTTCCAAACCCTCAGTCAGCTTATCTGAGTGGTAAAGAGGTGGGCTGCTGATGACTTTAAGGAGGGCAGTATTTCTAGATTAGCTATAGGCAAAAAGATTTTTATTAGGAAATCAGTGGCAGCTTTGCTAGGCAATACTGAGTGCCCACTTCAGAATTTGGTCATGAATCTGTAGTTCACTAGCAACAAAGCTAGATAAACAATAAGATAATGTGAATAGAAAAAAATATGCATAAAAACATTTTTAAAATATGTACCCATGAGATAAGCACAAGGACATTGACAATGTCCAATCAAGCTGCGGTCTATGTAGCTCCACTTGCCTCCACCTTCTCATCACAGAAATTCTTACAATTTGTCACATTAATCATGGCATATTTAATCATGAAGCTTAAAGATAGTTTCTTTTTGGTCATGAATGGTTCTGTTATTTCCAAAAGTGGATTATTTTTAAATGTACCTGATAGTCTCCCTGTTGTTTCTAGAGGTGATTTCATTTCACTGAAGCTCTGTGATGTTACCTGATATTTTCACTGATGATTCCATTTAAAAGTAAAAACAAAATGCAACATCCCCCAATCCCAAGGAATATACATGCAACTATAGTGATTAATCTCAAAATGTCTGAATAGCTGTCACAAGGTAAATGGGAAGGTAGATGCTGACCTGATGGCTCTGGACACCTAGCAGTGCCAGGTGCAGGCTGTTGTGTGCTTGTGACCCAAAACATTCTGAGGAGAATTCACACTTCTTAATAGAGGCAAAGGGTAACATATTGGGTGAATGGGTGTGTGTGTGTGTGTGTGTGTGTGTGTGCATTCGTGTATATATTGCATACACACCTTATGTGTGGATTCATTAATCCAGTTTTGAACAAGTGCAGTAAAAAAGTAATAAATTAAAAAATAAAATTTCGAAACCAAAAAATTTTAAATTCCTGTGCACCAATTATACAGCTCAGTCCCACATTATGGTCAGTTGTGTTTAAATGGTTGTGTGATCTGCTGAGTGTTTCCCTGCCCTTAATGTAGTAAAAAGGTATGTAATGTACTTTAAGTATTAAAGTGAAGTTTTTGATTTGTTGAAAGGCGACACGTCTTTAGCAGAGTTGGGAGGTGTAATGGGAAAAATGAACCAAGCGCTCGCAGTACAGCACTAATCTCTATACACCCTGAGCATTTTTTTTCTTTTTTTGGGTGGTACTGAGTTTTGAACTCAGGGCCTCCCACTTCCTAAGCAGGCTCTCTACCATTTGAGCCACTGCACCAGCCTTGTTTTTGTATTGGGTATTTTTGAGATATGGTCTCGAGAACTGTTTGTCTGGGCTGGCTCCCAATCGAGATCCTCCTGATCTCTGCCTCCTGAGTATCTAGGATTATAGGCGTGAGCCACCAGCGCCCAGCTCACCCTGAGCATTTGTAGTTTTTACAGGTAAGTTTCAGAGGAACCATACACCCATGGGTAGCAAGGGTCTACTCTAGTAATTTTTAGGAAATACTATCTACTCCACAAGCAAAGGGAAAGAAAAAGACTTATACCAAGGTACATTATGAAATGTCAGCAACAAGGGCTGGTAGATGGCTCAAGCAGTAAGAGTGCCTAGCAAGCGTGAGACCCCAAGTTCAAACCCCAGAGCTGCTAAAAATTAAAAAAAAAATTAAGAGATGAAATGTTAGTAACAGCAGGGATAAACTGATGAATCTAAAGTCTTTCAGAATGGGGAGAAAAAGGAAATAGAAATTAGACTGGCATTGGATCTCTCAATAGTAGTGTTGGAAGTTAATATTGGAACAATGACTTCAAAAAAGGGACAATAGCTTTCAATCTAAACTTCACCACTGAGCTAAACCATCATTCAAATGTGAGGGTAAAATGAAGACACTTTCACATCTGTAAATTCTAAATTTAGGATGGAATTTCAGAGTTTGTGTGTATCTTTTCTCAGGAAGCTACTAAAACACAAGGTAGACAGAGGAAGTAGGAGATCCAACACAGGGGAATGGCGAAGTGAATTCCCAAGATGACACAAAGGAAATCCCGGCATAATGGCTAAATAGTAGTCCAGAGAGCAAACCAATCAAGACTGGAGTATGGGAAGGACGGCTCTAGCAGAACCATCTCCCAGGAAAAAGAAATGAAACTGAGAGCTTACCTGAAAATACTGGAAGGTTATAATTTCTGCTATAGAGTTTGAAGATGAATTAGTGACTGACACAAAGAAAAGAAAGCAAATGAAAAATAATCCCCCAAAAGCAATTA
Organism: Castor canadensis; assembly: GCF_047511655.1. Classification (NCBI taxonomy): domain Eukaryota; kingdom Metazoa; phylum Chordata; class Mammalia; order Rodentia; family Castoridae; genus Castor; species Castor canadensis. The sequence continues at coordinate 152,425,651 of NC_133390.1, read as the reverse complement.
CTTAAATTCAGGGGAAACAAAAGTTATTCAAGAAGAAAATGTAATGATAGTACCATAAATGTCTCAATCTTTGAACAGGCATACTGTCATATTCATATATAAATACTGAGTATTGACTTAACTGGGAACTGTAAAATATGATGAAGGATGGTCAACTTCCAAGACAGAAGTACATATATAATATCCAAAGGTGAAAAAACAAGAAACAGCAGCATAAACATTAAAAACAAAATAAATTAAAATGCAAATACCAGAAGGAACTGCTAAGAGTTGAAAGAGGATGAATCATAGGAAACTGCTGTTTAATTATCATTTTTCAATTCAAAAATGAAAATTTTATATTGCACAAGGCTAACATATTATACAAACATTACTACTGATTTCTGAACAGAAAATAAGAATTGATAAAGAATGTTCATGTAGCTGGGCACCAGTGGCTCATGCTTGTAATCCCAGCTACTCAGAGGCAGAGATCCGGAGGATCGTGGTTCAAAGCCAGTCTGGAGACATAGTTCATACACACAAAAAAAATAGAGCTGGTGGAGTGACTCAAGGTGAAGGCCCTGAGTTCAAGCCCCAGTACTGCCAAAAAAAAAAAAGTTCATGTAAAACCTTTTTACTTTTAGTTAGCAGACACTGTTAAGAGGATAATGGGTTCTAGTTTTAGTTAACAAAGTGTCACCATATAGTTAAATAACCATATTTAAGTTATTACCATCACTTAAATAACAATATTAGTATTCAAATGAATATAAATTATTTTATAAATATATAAATATATTTACCACTAAAACACTTAACATAATCTATTTTAATATTATAAAAGTTACTTTAGAATTTTTCTTCAATTATCATACTACAGAAACATTTAACTTGGGTTGGTAAAGATTTTGACTAACACAATGGTGATTAACAAGGCCAGGTTGTATTTAGGTTTCTTTGTTGATAATAAAAAATAGCTAAGTCACTCTTGCAAAATCAAAGTTCTATGAAATTGCAGTACTATGCACGCAGATAATTCCGGTTACACTATTCTGTTTATCTAAGACTTCCCCTTATGATTTGTTTTGAGGGTATTCCTAAAAAATGTCCTATGCAGTCAAGATAGGCTATAATGGGATTGCTTCAATTAGTGACACTTTTTTTTTTTTTTTTTTTTGCAGTACTGGGGCTTGTTTTTGTCTTGTGTATTTTCCAGATAGGGTCTCGGGCTGGCTTCGAACCTCAATCCTCCTAATGTGAGGTGTGAGCCACCAGCTCCCAGTGTGACACTGATTTTTAAATTGACATCTCAGTTAAATTCACTGATATTAAAATTTATTTAAATCTACATTATAAAATCAAAACTTCTCCAATTAAAAAACTCAGTTTTTACTAGCTTTAACTCTTATTAGAGAAGAATTTGAACTTGGTAGCATAAGGTAAGAATTTTACCAAAAATAATGGATCCTCATCCAACCAGTGGAAAATTTCCCCTTCAAATTAAAAGCAAATGTTTTAAACAGAGGGAATATGCAAAAACAGATGCTGTGGAGGTTTACATTTCATTTTACACCCAAAACTGGGAATGAAAATACATGTGACTCAAAAATAAATAACCTTAAAGAGAATCTTAAAGAAAAACCAAACCCATTAATTACTCATATCATCCAATATAATTTCCTCTTAATTTTTTATTACTATTTTGCATCAAAAGAGCACAATAAAAATATTTTGGAAGTGTATTTTTACTTGCTGGAGTTAGCTAATTTCCCATCACTGCACAAAATTAGAAGGGTAAAAGAAAAACTGAAAATCATCACCCAATTAAAGTAACAACTATCTTCTAAAACTTAGATAATTTGATTTAAAAACAAAATAGCAAGAAATAGCCGGTACTATCGTAACTGCTACTTTCTAATTGATACACATCAACTCTAACTCCTCTTAACTTTATCAAGACGACAAAGTCAGACAGGCAGGCCCACCAACCCAAAGTCTATGGGAACTGCAGAGCTTCCTTCTCTCTCAGGGGATAAAGACAATGAAAAAAGGTGTTCTGTTTTCCAGTAGCCCTGTAAGAGGAGCCATTGAGCTGGGATGCACAACCAGACAACAGAACACAGGAAAATTCAGATCAAAGCAAGGGTGCATGCCAGGGAAATATGCAATAAAAACCCTGTGCCAAAGCATTAAGGAAAAAAAAAGAAAGAAAGAAAAAAGGAGGTGGAGAGAACCTGCTGGACCACCTTCTTATTAACTCAGGGATGCAAGAAGAAACACAATCTTCCTGTAATGAGAAGCTGAGAAAACAGTGTCCTAGATATTTTGGAGTATTGCTACAGACGTGCACACAGGTACAAAGACATATGACCAATGAACTAAACCCAGAAAGCAGTGTCTTGTATGTTAAGAGTGTTTCATTGCACACAGATAGGAGTCTCTGTCCATTATCTACACCTTTCCCCCAAGCAAAGTGTCCTAAATATACAGATATGTGAGAATACACACATACATTTCCAATTAACAAAACCCACTGGTTTTGCAGAGAAACAAGGAACTGCTGTTTGAAATAACATCAGAGCCAGAATGGGGCAGAGGTGTGATGAAGTTATCTTTTTACCTCCTTCTTTTCCTTTATCGTTTTTGAGGATTTCCATTCTCTCATTTCATAGGACGGGGACACACATGCACGCACACACACCATCAGGGCTCCGGAAACAAAGAACGGTCTTTAAATTCTCCGGCCTGAGTGGCACACACGCCCCCCGCGCACAGACGACGAGGCCACCCTAGGGTTCCCATTAATGAGCACGCCAAGGCAAGCGGTCTCAACGCAGACCACTGCCACGCCACTGTGACAATCCCGCACGAGTCAGACACACAAAGAGAGGAGTGGATCGGAACCAGGAAAAGACTGCCATGCCTCGCCCCGCAAGGCGCGTCCCCCCCCCCCCGCCCCAACACCCACCATCCTCCTACTCGCCTCCCTGCTCATCCCGGTCGCCTCCCTCGCCCGGGGACGCGACGCCAGGGCTCCAGCAAACTGGGCGTGCGGGGGGCTGCGAACCCGCCCTCGGTGACCTCCCGGTGACAGCTCTGCGCCGCCTTGAGTAAGGGACCCTCCTCCGCATCCCTCCCCAGCCGGAGGCGCTGTGTCCGACCTCCGCCCCTCGCCCAACCCGCGGAGGAGCCCGGGACATGGAGGGGAGGCTGGCGCGGGCCCGCGGTCTCCTCAGCATCCCGGACCCGGACTCGCCCCGTCACCCAAGACCCAGCGCGGGGGCGGCGGCCCTCAACCGCCGGGTCCTTGCTCGCTAACTTACTCTGGCACGCAGGCGGTGGGCGGGTGGGACCGTCAGCGCCCGGCCGCAGGTTGCGGGCGACGAAATGCAAGCGACGAGTGTCCGTTGGGACACCGCGCGGCTGAGGTGGCGGCGGCGAACTCTGAGAAGCGGCCCCCAGCGAGGGGCGGGCCCGGCGGGGGAGGGGCAGGCGCCGCGCCTCTCATTCATGCAGCGGGGGCGGGGTGAGGAACCCGGATGCCCGGGGAGCCCCCGCCCACTTCGCTGAGGGCGCGCGGCTTCAGCGTCTGCAGTGCGCAGGCGCGGCGCTCTTGACTGAGCCCAGTCCTGCCCTGTCGCTGCCGTTGTCTCACAGTAGACCCTTTCTTTGACTGTTTAAGTGTTTTTGCGTGCCCTGTGAACATTTTTAATGATAAATTCCATCCCCTTCCTAGTATTCCTCCCAGGAGTCCTCAGGGATACAGGGACAGGCACGGGGGCGGGGTACCTTCTAGTACATGGGGAAACGGTGCACACCGCCCCCTCCTCCATCTGTCCCTCCTGCTGCAGCACCGCGGTGATGGATTACATCCAGACTTTGTCCAGATAGTGGAGAGAAGTGTGTGCAATGTTTCTTGCACACTTTAATTACATCTACTTAGTCCTCTTAGCGCCCAGCTCGCATTCCACAGAACAGACAAGAAACTGACGTTAAAATTTTGAGAAGCTCAGCCCTTCCTGTAATTCCAAGGCCAAGGGTCTAATGCTGCTCCAAGGATATGTGCAACATCTCTTGCCTTTAATAGGTAGTGTATTCTTGTTCCCAGTTCCTTAGCTCTGCCCCTCCTGGAGCTGGAGGAGACAGCAGGCCTCGTAGTCATGCACTCTGAGGCTCCTCAGCGAGTGTGTGGACATAGGGTTTGCAGAAATGATTGCCCACTTTTCCTCTGTCCCTATGTCCCTCTCTGAGGTTCTCCTTCCAGGACTCCCGCACATAAAACATAAATAGTTAAGTGGCTTAACTTTGGGAAGCAAAAGTCATTATGGAAAATTCGCCTAGCAACACCACAATCCTCTTGCATTGTCAAACCATAAACCTCCAAAGCAAGTGGGAAGTAAGAGGAAAACAATGGTGATCATCTCAAGATGTAAACTGCTACCCTGTGGTCGTAGTCATAATCCCCCAAGGCAAGAGATGAGCATAGGCATGTGCTAGGGAGAGTGTACCCTCTTCCATTAGAGTGCTTATCCTAGGGCGGGGGACCCATATCTTCCCTGCCCTTCAAGCCAGGAAGCTTCTCTCCTTGCTCTCAGTAGCAACCGTTACCAGGAGAGTCTTCTCAACACAGGTTTCCTGATGATACCTCTCATTGTCTAAATCAGGCCTCATCTCAACCCTACGTGGTTGCAGACATCTCCATCGGTTCCCATGCAAATCTATCCTCATGATATACAAATTTGCTCCGTTTCTATCTTTTCTCCTTCCCTCCCCCATCTCACATCTTACGCCTTATTTTCCAGTGGTTTCCAGAACAGCACCATGGTGTTTCTCCCTTGGTGACTGCATTGCCTGCTGATCACTTTACTAGAAAAGCAATACTTATTTAGCAACACACAAAAAACCACAGAGGATTTTCAGGGCAGTGAAAATACACTATATGACACTATGATGGTAAATACACGCCATTGCACTTTTTTACAAATGCATAGAATGTACAGCAACAACAGTGGATCCTAATGTAAACTGTGGGCTTTGGGAGATAATGACATGTCAGTATAAGTTCATCAGTTGTAACAAATGTATAACTCTGATGGTGGATGTGATAATGGGAGAAGCTATGCATGTGTGGGGTGAATGAGGTATAAGGGAAATCTCTGTCCTTTCCTCTCAAGTTTTCTGTCAACCTAAGACTGCTCTTAACAGATCAAGTATTTTTTAAAAAGTCACTTTTTAAAGAAGTCTTCCTCCCTCTTTCCTTCCATTGACAGACTTTTAGTTGGTATTGTCCCCTGTACCTACTTCCACCTTGGCACTGGGCACCCTTTGGGGTTCTCCACTCATTTGCATATTTTCTCCCCCACCAAAAAGTGAGTCCTTCAATATCAAGAACAATATCTTCCTGGGACCAAGTGTGTGACTGGTATTCACAATGGACATGCAATTGTTGGTGGAGGTGACATTCGTTGGTGGCCTAGGAGGTTCCATAGGAGAGAGAAAAGTTGAGTTCCTTTTCTTTCTCTTTCCTTCTTGTGGCTTTCCTCCCCTGGCCTATGTCTGGAAACCTGTTTAGTTTGTTTATAAAACTTGGTTAGTAATCACTAGTCCAAAGTGGCTGTAGGGTAGAGGGTGGAGTGACTCCAGTTTCATGTCCTTTGTCCTTATGAAAATTAGGTGTGTGTGAGAGAAAGAAAGAGAGAATGTAAGGAGCAGGGACCATGTTCAGTTGCTACTTCCATGGGGACCCGTCTTATCAAAATTTTGTTGAGGCATCAGCTAGCCCAACTGCCTTTTGGGGTCAGGGAGAATGTCTTCTTGGGAGTAGACAGATGGATCCTGGCTTCACAGTTTCCACAATATATGTTAGGGTCCTGCCCATTCCCAATAGTGAATTCTTCCCTATTCATCTTGGGGAGAAATCAGTTTTTGACCTTTTGGTGTCTTCAGCTGGAGAATCACCAGCAGATGGGTGATACTATTTGCTCAGTGATACAAAGGGTCTACTCACTGACCCCACAACTCCCACCCACCCTCACTGCTCTAGGCAAAATGTATGTAGTATGTGGGGGAGAGCAGGTGCATTGAGGGAGGTCTTCAGTGTTCTTTCTCTGGACAGTTTAGGTGGGTCCCCAGGCATCTAGGACTTGAAGGGGTGTCTTTCCCAGCTAACATACTAACATATTCCCTTGTTCCATATGATGGCAGGGGTGGGGAAGACTTCACAGTATAGGGCTCCAGAAGATGTTCCTCTCTTTGTTTATTCCATTACTAAGGTTTGAATGTATTTCCCAACATTCATGTGTTAGAAACTCAGTCATAAATACAATAGTGCTGAGAGGTGGGACCTTGAAGAGTGACTAGGTGAATGGATTAACACTTTTTTTTTTGGAGGAATGGTTTCCTGATAAAAGAATGAGTTTGGTCCCCTTTTCTTCTCTCTTTCTCTCATATGTGCACCATCTTGCCCTTCCACCTTCCACCATGGACAACATAGCAAGAAAGCCCTCACCAGATGCTAGCCCCTTGATCTTGGACTTCCCAGCCTCTAGAACTGTAAGAAACAAATTTCTATTCTTAATTACCCAGTTTTAGGTATTTTGTTATAGCAGTATAAAAAGGATTAAGAGACTTCCTCCTCCTGTCCTTTCTCATCTCCGTCCTAGGTTATACCTCTTTTAAAGCATTTTCATCCTCCCCAATCTATCTCAGAAAATTCTGCCCCTACCCATGTGGTCAGAAGTCCTTCAAGACTCTTCCTGGTGGGCTATGGTTGTGGCTTAAGTGGTTAGAGCACCTGCCTAACAAATACAAGGCGCTGAGTTCAAACTCCAGTATTGTCAAAAGACTCCTCCTAGAAAATGAAATGACATCTAATTTTAAATGTCTGTGACTAATTTTGCAACAGCAGCTTTTGGATGGTGACTACAGAGGGAGTAGGATCTGGTTTTAGTCACCTTTGAATCTGGCACTCAATACAAATTTATTGAGTGACTGCCTGACTAATGTAGGCAAAAACCAGTCTTTCAAACAGAAGCTAGAAATCAAAGGTTGCCCACAGTGCAACCTCTCTGCCTATTGTCCCTCCTGATGGAGTTCAGTGGTGGCTACCTATCCTAGAAAAACATCCCTTCGCTGCTTAGTCACTTGACTACTTGATTATCCAGAGTTCTGAATGACTCCTTCAAGGGTTGGTCATACAATATTTTGACTCCTTAGACTGGGCCAGCTTGTTTTCCTGTATTGCCTGAGCCCCTTCAACCCAAGAATTCCAAAGAGATCCCTTCTGTTGGTCCTTTCCTCCTCATAGGCCACATGGGCCTCTTGTTGAGGTATGACCCTACCTGTGGAGGGGAATTGCTTCTCAATGCAGGATGTGTGCACATGACCATGAAGCAGTAGAGCAGGGAAGAAGCATAGGTACCTGTGTGCATGGGGCTGGCTGTGTGTCCACCTTCAGAACCAATGAAACATGTTGAGAGCCAGGGATCCTCTTTCCCCAGCCACCAAGAAGCTACCTTGCCTTCCTGGTGCACACACGGGCCCAATTAGTCAAACAGAATTCAATGTGTCTGAAACATAAATGTGCTTGGGATTCTGTGTGGGCACTTCCCAGCTGAGACCAGCCACAGATGCAGGACAGCATGGCACAATTTTCCAGGGTGGCACAACCTGCTCAGACTCACTTTCAGATTGGAGGACACTTGTCTTAGTGCAGATTCTCCCAAAAACAGATTCTGAGACAGGGACTTTGATGTGGGCTATTTATTTGGGAAGTGATACCAGGAAACAGGAGTAAAAAAAATGGGAAAGAAAGCTGTGGAAGGGAGAAAAGCTAATAATACTATGGTGTGTTGATGGGCCAGTTATTGCCCTGGGCAACTATGACTCAGTCCTTTAGAGAACCCACAAAGCAGCCTTGTGGAAGAGCCCTCAGCATTGTCCTCATTGATGATGAGAAGGCTGGAGTATTTATCCACTGACTTCAATCACCATTGTTCATAGTTGACCATCAGGGAACTTTCAAGTTCCACTTATCCAGCTTAGCTCCTTCAGCTATTGATCACACAGCTCCTCCCACTATTGCCATCCTTAGAACACTGGCATCATGACAATTTCTGCCTCTCTTGATTTGCCCACCCAATTGTGTTACGGTCTTTTCTCTCTGTTGGGTGCTTAGGTCTGAGCCTGAAAAAAGAAGTGAAGTGAGATGCTACCTTTCCCCACAGCTTATTCTAGAAAAAAGGAAGTATGGTGGTTTTTGTCTTCCTCCATTTCAACCTTCCAGTCTACTCTAGTAGCTCTTAACCACCATCGCTTCATCCCAAAGCAAGTGACAGGAAAGAGAAACAGGACAAGAAAGCAGACAGATTTTCTGGAATGTTGTCCAGCAAACACAGCACCTCTTCTACTCAGGCTTCCCTGGGTATCTCAGCTTTCTGCTCTTTCAACCTACATGATCAAAATTGGAGCTCAACCCTCTATGCCCTCAGAGGTTGGCTCAGGCAGTAGCTGAAGGAAGAAACTGCACTCTGTAGGGGAGCAGAATCCTCTATGGTGAGACACAGCTTCCATCCCAGGCCTTTGGCTCCATTACTTGGCATCTCTCACTTGCCTGTCTGCTGTCCAAGAGATTAAACAAAGAGGGCAATCCTGACAGGACATGTCTTCCTAATAGCACTGGACAGTTTTTTCCAAGATTGGGATGGTGTATTGAATCCACACATCTACTTCTGCTCCTTCTGCATCCCCCTAAAACTACTATAAAAGGATTTAAAAAAGACATGAACTCTTGAGGATAGAGAAAACAGAAGACAGTAGCACAATAATTTTGGATGCTGGGAAAGAGAGGGATGCATAGTAATTGACTCAGAAGCGCCAAGAAAGCTGAAACCCAGGGAAAGCTAAGAACAGCACTATTTTCATAGCAAATAAAAATAAAATAAAATGAAATGGGCAGTCTTAGATACCTCTGGAAGTGAGCAAGACAAAGTCAGGAGAACCAGGTGAAAAGTGACTCGGAAACAGTTAAAAGTCTTAGTTCCCATCTCCCACCTTTCACACTGCCGGCTGTTCCCCACCCAGCAGAAGACTAGGGATTAAGTTTCTGGAGAGGGTTCAACAGAGGGTCTCTGGACTGGGGTACCAGGCACAGCTGAGGACAAAGGCACCATGTGGAGAACTGGGGTATTAAATGAATATTTACTCACTGTATGCTAGGATCCTCAACTTCTCTGCTTGCTTTCCAAATCACTAGCAACTATCCTCCACCTCTCTTCTCTAGGAAATCTAGCCAGCCAAAAAAGAAAGAATTAAAAATATTAACATTAGAGATTCTCATAAATGATAGGTACCCTGTCTTCCTTTCAGTGAATTTGTGTTGATATGCCTGACTCTTACTTTCAAAGCTTTTTTGGCGTGGGTTGGGTTGGGACTGGGGTTTTAAACTCAAGTCTTCACATTTGCAAAGCGGGTACTCTACTGCTTGAACCACACCTCCAGTCTATTTTTCTCTAGTTATTTTGGAGATAGAGTCTCACAAAATATTTGCCTGGGCTGGCCTCGAACCTCGATCCTCCTGATCTCAGACACCTAAGCAGATAGAATTGTAGACATGAGTCACTGGCGCCTGGATTATTTATCTTTATAAACAGGGTCTTGATATGTGGCTTGGGTTGGTCTTGAACTATTGACCCTCCTGCGTCCACCTCCCAAGTGCTGGGATCACATGGGTGATCCCCAGGCTAGGTCTTTATTTGTTTGTTCATTTATTTATTTATTCAAACTCTGGTTTGAACTGGTACTGACTGGTGTTCAAACTCTGGGCTTTGTGCTTGTGAGGGAAGTACCTCTACCACTTCAGCCACACCTCCAGCCCGTTTTGCTGTGGTTGTTTTGGAGATGGGATCTCACATTTATTCCCTGGCTGACCTGGGACCACTTCCCATAGTAGCTAGGATGACAGGTGCATACTGCTACACCCAGCCTTTTCCACTGAGATGGTGTTCATGAATGTTTTTGCTTAGACTGGCCTGGAACCATCATCCTCCTGATCTCAGCCTCCTATGTAGCTGGGATAACAAGTGCACACTATTGTGCCCAGCCATTGGTTGAGATACAGTTTTGTAAACTTTTTGCCTAGGCTTGCCTGGAATTGCAACCCTCCCAATCTTAGCTTCCTGAGTAGCTAGGATTATAGGAAGGAGCCACCAGCGCCTAGCTTGGGCCTTTACTCTTAATCAAGAGCAGACAGCCAGAACTGACGTCTTAGGTTCCCTGGAGACAGAGACTAAAGACAGGGATTCATATGCACATAATTTAGCAAAGACAGGCTCTCAGAAGAAACTCCACCATCCTCTCCCAGAAGCAGCAGGGAAAGGAGACCAGGGGGGTGGCCTTGGATGGAGTCTAGCCTCAGTCTGATCCCACAGGGAGCTTTGGAGTAGAAGTTGCTCCACAGAGTTGATTTTGTCTTTCAGAAAAAGGGCTGGTTTATTGAATATACATATTAATCACTGACTATGGGCTGCCAGGCAGGAGGCCACAACCACTCAGGCAAGTCAGTTCTTAGCCTAGGACAATTCTCTAGAGAAAGGGGAACAATCCATTGGCAACCCAACTCACAAGAGTTGGAGTATGGGCAGGGTACCCATAACATCTAGTATAGATTAACAGATAGCTGAAGAAAATTGCTAACATGGAAGATAGAGAGCTAATAAAAATAAAAACAAACAAAGCACCAGTAAAAATAAACATAAAAATCAACTTGGAAAACATCAAGACTTACTCTCAAGGATAAGCGATAATATGCCAATAAAAAAGAATAAGATGCTATTTAAAGACAAGAAATAAAAAATAACTTTACAATAAATACATACATGTACAGGTGCTGTAGCAGAAATGAAAAAGTCAGTAGAAAATTTGAAGGAAAAGTCTGGGATAGCTCACAGGAAATAGATCTCAAATGTAACAATGAAAAAAATAGGAAAGAAAAGATGACAAATGTAAGAGGAAGGGACCAGAAGGTTTGACTTCTGAATAATAGGCTTTCCAGAAAGGGAAGGAAGGAAATCATGAATGAGATAATTCAAGAAAAATTTCCCAAACTGGGAAACATAAATTGCCAGGTTGTAAGAGCTTACTATTTGCCTAGTTCAATGGGTAAAAATAGGTGCAACCTAGGCAAGTTGTGAAATTTCAGAACCCTGGGGACGAAAAGAAAATTCTGTAAGCTCCAATAAAGAAAAAAACCTGAGGCATATGTCAAGTCTTAAGAATCAGAATGGTTTTAGATTTCTCTTCATTGGAACTACTTCAGCAACACTGTAAGTTAGAATATTAGGGTAATATCTTCAGAATTCTGAAGGAAAATTATTTCAATCTGTACTTCTCTAACTAATCAAACTATCTATCAATCAAGAAATGAGTAGCGTGAAGACAATTTCAGATATACACAATCTCATGCTTCCTTTTCACAATCCCATTCTTCTTTCTGAAGAATGTGCTCTATCAACAAAGAGAGTAAGCCAAAGACAAAGAACAAAGATATAGGAAATGGTGGGGTCCAACACAGGGAATGCCCATGAGGCTGACATAGGGTAAACTTACAAGGATTGAGGTAGAGAGACTCAAGGGACAGATTCCAAAGACTCTCATCACCAAGGTGACCACTAACTCCTGCCACCTTTATAACCAGCTTTTCTTAGAGGCACAGATTTTTGGGGGTAAACTGGCTAAAGGTAGAGACCCCAGTCATTGTTGGAAGAGCACTCAACTAATACTGCTGAAGTCTGGCTTCCAATTCTGACTCTTGCTTGAAGTAGCTTATGAGTTTCAGGCAAGTCATTTTCCTTCTGTGAATCACTTGCAGAGCATCCTCTGTGAATGTCCAGATGGGCTAAGTGAATTGCATGTGTCTTCAAGACTGTTGTACCTCTGTAAAATTTATTCTTTATAGCATGCAGTTCTATGGGTTTTGAAAATACATAGCCATGTAACCACCTCCATAGTCATGCTACGGAAGAGCTCCATCATCCCAAAATAAAGTCTCATGATGCCCCTTTGTAATCTACTCATGACGTTCTCCTTAAATCCTGGCAACAATTGATCTTTTCTCCATCCCCATAATTTTGCCTTTTCTAGATTGTCATATAGATAGAATCATACAGTATGAAGCCTTTTTTCATTGAATGCAGTAAATTTGGTTTGATATATGAACTAGCAATTAGCACTGATCTTGTTTTCAGTTCTCCCCCAAATCAGATGTTGATACAAGAAGTACAAGTAGTTTATGTGGGAAGTAATCCCAGGAAGCACCAGTTAGCAGAGCAAAGAAGTGAGACAGGGAAGGAAAGAAGCCCATTCAGGTGTGCTAGCGAGTGAGTTAACATTGTGCGAAACAAGCTCAGGTTCCTGGGGACTTTGAGACCTGGAGCAGAATATGTACTTCAGAGCTATCTGGTCAACAGGATGAAGAAGCTGGGAAATTTATCTACCAAGTCCCTGTTCATCAGTAGTTGAAGGCTGTTTCTTGGGACCTTAAGTCTCTAGAACTCCAACTTGCCTTGTACATGGACCAAACATGTTCTTGAAGCTAGAAATGAATAAGAATTCAGGCAGAAAGGTAAGTAGTTTTCCATGTGCAGAGGTAAATGCCAAAGGCAATATGTGAGGTATTGACTTCCTGCTCCTCCAGTGAGAGAGTAAAACCCTCATATAACACAAAGCAGCTGCACAGAGGAGACTTGGGAACTTCTGGGGTGAGGGCCTGAGAAGGAAGCTAAGACAATGAACCCAAAGCCTCTTTTTTTAAATTTAATTTTATTTTATTTTATTCATATGTGCATACAATGTTTGGGTCATTTCTCCCCCCTTACCCCCGCCCCCTCAATTAACCCCCATCCCCCCCTTCCCTCCACCCCTCCCTCTCTCCCCCACTCCCTCACTTCCAGGCAGAAACTATTTTGCCCTTATCTCTAATTTTGTTGAAGAGCGAGTGTATAAGCAATAATAGGAAGGACCAAGGGTTTTTGCTAGTTGAGATAAGGATAGCTGTACAGGGAGTTGACTTGTAATGCTTTCCTGTACATGTGTGTTACCTTCTAAGTTAATTCTTCTCGAACTAACTTTTTCTCCAGTTCCTGGTCCCCTTCTCCTATTGGCCTCAGTCACTTTAAAGTATCTGCATTAGTTTCTCTACATTGAGGGCAACAAATGCTATCTAGTTTTTTGGGTGTCTTACCTATCCTCATACCTCCCTTGTGTGTTCTTGCTTTATCATGTGATCAAAGTCCAATCCCCTTGTTGTGTTTGCCCTTGACCTAATATCCGAATATGAGGGAGAACATACGATTTTTGGTCTTTTGGACCAGGCTAACCTCGCTCAGAATGATGTTCTCCAATTCCATCCATTTACCAGCGAATGATAACATTTCGTTCTTCATGGCTACATAAAATTCCATTGTGTATAGAGACCACATTTTCTTGATCCATTCGTCAGTAGTGGGGTATCTTGGCTGTTTCCATAGCTTGCTATTGTGAATAGTGTTGCAATAAACATGGGTGTGCAGGTGCCTCTGGAGTAACCTGAGTCACATTCTTTTGGGTATATCCCCAAGAGTGATATTGCTGGATCATAGGTAGATCTATGTTTAGATTTTTAAGAAGCCTCCAAATTTTTTTCCGGAGTGGTTGTACTAGTTTACATTCCCACCAGCAGTGTAAAAGTGTTCCTTTTTCCCTGCATCCTCACCGACACCTGTTGTTAGTGGTGTTGCTAATGATGGCTATTCTAACAGGGGTGAGGTGGAATCTTAGTGTGAACCCAAAGCCTCTTTAGAAGTTTTTTCTTTTCTTTTTTTTTTTTTTGACACCTCCCCCCAACTTTGGGCTGGCCTGGAACTTGCTATGTAGTTGAGGCTGGCCTTGAACTTGAGATCCTGCTACCTCTGCCTTCCAAGTGTTGGGATTACAGATTTGCAACATACAAACTACATCTGGCCTCAATGAAAGAATTCTAAGAATGGGGATTCTTTGCTTTGGGGGTAGTCTGAGAGGAAAGACTCCTCTTCTAAAGGGGATGGGGTCACCAGAAAACAGGGCTATTATCACCTCCCCCCCACCTGCTCTGAGTCCCCTCCTGTACTTTCTCCCCCATTAAGCCAATCCTCTGATGTGAGCAGCAGCAGCACTTTTATTCTCTTGACAAGTAAAACAGGTTTGTAGTTCGTAGGAAGAACCCTTAGCTCTTTTTTTTGTTGCTATTGCAAAGGATGTGCACTTCAGCAGAAAAATGCAAATGCACATTTAATTTTCACAACTTAAATCAAACTCAGTTTCTATTGTGATCCCTATTCTGAGGTGGTCTTACCTTCATCTATCAGTTGAGGGTATTTTCTGCTTCTGAGAGGCCTCCTGGAATTGAAAGTACTGGTGGGTGGCTGCTGGTCTGTACCATCACTGGCCATATCAGCAACATATATAAGTGTTCTTTCTGTGTGGTCTTTGGTGGTCAGCTCATACAAGTTCTTGTGGGCCCTTATCTCTGACTGCAATATTCCTTGAGGGCCAGCAGTCTCTCACCTGATTTCTGTGTCCTTTTTTTTTTTTTTTTTGTGGGCCTGGGGTTTGAACTCAAGGCTTCTTTCTTGCTCTACCGTTTTAGTCACACCTCCAATCTGTTTTGCTCTGGTTATTTTGGAGCTGAGGTCTCACAAACTATTTGCCTGGGCCAGCCTTGGACCTCGATCCTCCTGATCTCAACCTCCCAAGTAGCTAGGATTAAAGGCACGAGCCACTGTTGTGTGTCTTCTGTGTTACGTGTCTCTCTTGATGCTCAGTGCATTCTAAGTTCTGTGATGGGCACAGAGGACTTGGATTATTTAGCATACTTCATACTTTGGAGGGGATTATTTCTCAGGTGTCCCCAATTCATTCATTCCATTATTTCTACACTTTGCTGGCTCTTGGTAGCTCTGACAAGGCTGGCTCAACCTGCCACATGTACATACAGCATCAGCACTGCCACCCTGAACTCTACTCAGGGCTCTTTCTGTACTTGGATACTCCAAGTTTCATCAAAGAAACAAGGCAGAATGCATCCTCAGCATTCAGTGTGAGGGTTTATTCCATGATAGGCATGGATGAATGCTTGCTCTTAAATGCATTCCAACCAAATTGTCTACCAGTACTTTTTATCTAGGTTTATTTATTTCTAATGAACTTTCTTTAAAATTAGTTTTAATTATGAGATAACTTTAGATCACACAAAGATGTAAGGACTTATATAAAATAATCCTGTGTACTCTTCACCCAGTTTTCCTCAATGGTAACATCTTGAATAACTATGTAGCACAATTTCATAGTCAGGAAATTGACATTGATACAATACAGTAATCTTATTCCATTGTCACCTGTGTGTTTAGTTCTATACAATTTATCTAAAGTGTAAATTCATGCAATCATTCTCACAGTTAAGATGCAGAACAGTTCAGTCACAAGTCCTTCCCCATCTCCTGGCAACTACTAAAAGGTATTTCATTTGCACAATTTTGTCATTTAAAGGGTGCTATATGAATGAAATCAGACAGTATGTAACCTTTGAGGATTAGCTTTGTTTACTCAGCATACTTCTCTGGAGATTCATCCAAATTGCGCCTGAATCATTAGTTTATTTCTTTTTATTGCTGAGTAGCATTCCATGGTATGGCTGATTTCACTGTGTCTTTTTAACCATGGACCTGCTGAAGGACACCTGCATTGTTTCCAATTTGAATATTATGAAAAAAAGTCAACAGAGTACAAAAGTGATGAACATTTGTGTATAGGTTTTGTGTGAATATAATTTCTCTAGGACAAATTGCTCAGGAGTGCAGTTGTTAATTCACATAGAAATTTGCATGTTTAGTATTAAAAGAAAATGCTGAATTGTTTTCAAAGTGTCTATTACTAATGTATGAGTGATCTAGTTTCTCTGAATTCTCACTAGCATTTAATGTTGTCACAACTTTTTATTTTAGCCATTCTGATTCTGATAGGTGTGTAGTGATGTCTTATTGTGGTCTTACATTGCATTTCCCTAGTGGCTAATGATGTCAAAATATTTTTCATGTCATAATTTGCCATCTTTACATCCTCTGGTGAAATGTCTGGTCATATCTTTTGTCCATTTTTTAATTGGATTCTCTGTGAGATTTTTGTTTATTTTGGGTTTCATTTTTAACTATTGAGCTTTGAAAATTATTTCTATGTTCTAGATACTAGACCTGTGTTAGCTATATGGTTTGCAAATATTTTCTCCCAGTCTATTGCTTGTATTTTCATTCTGTTGAAGGGTCTTTCACAGAGCCATTGTTTTCAATTGTGAAGAAATTTAGTTTCACAAATTTTTCGTTTATGGATTGTGGCCTTAGTGTCAAGTCTAAGAGGTTTACCTTGTCCGTGATCCTGAAGATTCCCCCTATATATTTTTTCTAAAATTTTTTGCATTTAATTTAAAGCCCATGTTTCATGTTAATTTTTGTATAAGATGTGGTATTCTTTTATATATATTAAAAAAATATACATATATATATATATTTGTCCTTAGACATACAATTGTTCTAGGATAATTTGGTAAAAGTGCTGTCCTTACTCCATTGGATTGGTTTTGCACCTTTCACAAAAATCTGTTGGGTTCATATGTGTGGATTAACTTCTAGTTTTTTGTTCTGTTCCACTGATCTATGTGTCTGTTCCTTTGCTAATACTGCACAGTTGTGATTACCATAGTTATGTAACCACTCCTGAAATTGTGTAATGATTCCTCTCACTTTATTCCTCTTTTATATAATCGTCTTACCTATTTCAGGGCTTGTGCCTTTCTATATGAACTTTAGAATAAACTTGCCTATATCTAAAAAAACCCTTTCTGGAATTTTGAAAGGAATTGCATTAAACTTAGAGATACATTTTCTGAAAAACTGACGTCTTTACTATGCTGACTTTTCCAAACCATAAATAAAGTCTGTCTTCATTTAATTAGATCTTCTTTAGTTTCTTTCACCA
The DNA here is from genome assembly GCF_047511655.1 of Castor canadensis. Lineage (NCBI taxonomy): Eukaryota > Metazoa > Chordata > Mammalia > Rodentia > Castoridae > Castor > Castor canadensis. The sequence continues at coordinate 152,408,629 of NC_133390.1, read as the reverse complement.
GCATTTGTAACTTTCAGCATACAGATCCTGTACATGTTTTGTTAGGATCCCAGGTTTTCCTTGATTTGGAGTGATTACAGATGGTGTTGTAGGATTTTTTTTGTTCCTTTCAGATTTTACATGTTCAATGCTGGCATAGTGTGGGCTGATCTTGTATATTGTGATTAAACTCACTTGGTGTCTAGAGCGTTTTTGTTGTGTTTTGTTGTAGTGTGTGTGTGTGTGTGTGTGTGTGTGTGTGTGTGTGTGTGTGCTTGGGATTTTCCATGTAGCCTATCATGTCACCTGCAAATAATGATAGTTTTATTTCTTCCTTTGCAATCTGTTTTCATATCTTATTGCACTGGCTAGAATTTCCAGTATTATGTTAAATAAGAGCAGTACAGCATAAACATCCTTGCTTTGTCCTTGATTTAGATTGAAAGCATTCAGTATTTCACCAGTATTTATGGTATTAGTTATAGGTTATTTACTGATGCTTTTTAAAAATCAAATTGTGATAATTCCATTCTATTTCTAATTTGCTGAGATTAAAAAAAATCATAATTGGTATTGGATTTGTGAAATACCTTTTTTCTGTGCCAACTGATATGACTGTTAATATGGTGGGTTACATTATTTTAAGTATTGGACCATCCTCATACCTGTAATAAATCCCACTTCGAGGATTTTTTTTTTTTTTTGATAGATGGTTCCAGTCATGGTGGTTGTTGTTTGAGACTTGGTCTCACTACATAGCCAGCTAGCCTCAAACTCACAATCCTCCTGCTTGAGCCTCCCTAGTGCTGGGATTACAGATGTGCACCACCTTGCCCAGCAGAGTTATGCTTTTAATCCATTATGCCAATCTCTGTTTTGATTGGTATATTCAGTCCATTTATATTTAACATAATTATTGACATGTTGGGACTTAAGTCTGTTTTTTTTCCTATTTGTTCTTCTTTGTTTCTCTCCTTCATTCCTGTAGATTTTTTGAACATTTACAAAGAATTTCATTGATTATCTGTGTGGTTTTTGGGATTTGAACTCAGGGCATCTCATTTGCTAGGCAAGTGCTCTACCACTTGAACCATGCCTCCAGCCCTTTTTGCTTTAGTTTGTTTTTCAGATAGGGTCTCATGCTTTTGCTTGGGCTGGCCTCATTTTGTGATCTGCCTATCTCCACCTTGCTCATAGCTGGGATTCTATAGATGTGTGCCAACACACATGGCTTATAGTGTGTGTGGTGTGTGTGGTGCTGGGGTTTGAACTCAGGGACTCATGCTTGCTAGGCAAGTAAGGCTCATTTTTTGAGGTAGGGTCTCACTAGCTTTTTTTTCCCCCCAGGCTGGCTTGGAACCACAGTCTTCCTATCTCTTCCTTTCAACTAGCTGAGACTATAGGTATAATTCACCATGCCCCACCTGTTTAATATTTTTGATGCATACCTTTGTATAACTTTTACAGTGTGCTCCAATGTTACTACACACACATATACATTCCCATTATTACAGTCTACTAGCATCAACATTTTACTAGTCTGAGTGAAATGTCGAAATCTTAACTACCTTTTTAGTCCTTTTGTTGTTCCTCATTTATAACTTAATTGTCTTGAATATTTCCTATGATGACATTGAGAATCACATTAGACAGTGTTACAATTTTTGTTTCAACCATAAACAAACTCAAGAAAAGAAAAGTCAATTGCATTTACTCTTTTTTTTTTTTTGTGGTATTGGGGTTTGAACTCAGAGCCTACACCTCTAGCCACTCCAGCAGTCCTTTTTTGTGATGGGTTTTTTGGAGATAGGGTCTCATGAACTATTTGCCCAGGCTGGCTTTGAGCCCCAATCCTGATCTCTGAATAGCTAGGATTATAGGCCTGAACCACCAGCTCCTGGCCTTACCCATATTTTTGATGTTTTGTTCTTTCTTCTTTCCTGGTGTTCTAAGATGTTTTTCTTTTATCATATTCTTTCTCTTTAGAGAGCTTTCCCTAGGCATTATTTTTTTTTCTGGTAACAAATTCTCTTAGTTGTCCTCATCTGAAAATGCCCTGATTTTCCCTTCATTACTAAAAGCTATTTCAACTGAATGTAGAACTCTGGGTTGAAAATTCTTTCCTTTAAGCCTTTAAAAATGTTATGCTACTTCCTCCTGCCCACTAGAGCTGGTCATTCTAACAGATTTTCCCTTATAGGTAATGCAGCATTTCTTTCCTTCAGCTGTGAAGAGTTCTTTTGTCTTTAGTTTTAGAAGCTTGACTATGATATATTTTGGTGCTCATTAGTTTGAATTTAGTTCATTTGGAGATTTCTTGAATCTGCATATAAAAACATAAAGATATATATAGATAGATAGATATAGATACATAGATATAATTTTACAAATTTGAATCATTGTTTCTTAGAATATTTTTCAAGTCCATATCTTTTCCCTCTTCTAGAACTTATTTACAAATGTCAGATCTTTCATTCTATTATCACAGATCCCTTTGGTCTTTCTTCCCTCCATCATCCCTTCTTTTTTTTTCTTTTATTCATATATGCATACAATGTTTGGGTCATTTCTCCCCCCCCCCCATCATCCCTTCCTTCCTTCGTTCCTTCCTTCCTTCCTTTTCTTCCTTCCTTCCTTTCTTCCTTTCTTCCTTCCTTCCCCCCTCCCTCACTTCTTTTTTCTCTTTCTGTTTCCTACATACACAAACACTTTTTTGTTTGCTACCTATATCTCCTCCTCTGACTTTCTTGCCTCCCTCTTTCCTCTTTATAAGGACCTTTTATGATTTGGATAAGTGTGTCCCAAAGACCCATGTATTAAAGGCTTTGGCTGCCAGCCTCTGGTGCTATTAGGAGCTGGTGAAACTTTAAAACATGGGGCCTAGTAGGAGGAGGTTCGATCACTGGGGACATTCTCTTGAAGGGGATATTGGGAACTTGGCTCCTTCCTATTTCTCTCTTCTTGAGTGCCGTGAAGTGAGCAGTCCTATTCCACCACTTACTCCCACCATAAGTCCCCATGCCACCACAAGTCCAAAGCAACAGGGTCATGTGATCATTGATTAAAACCTCCAGAACTGTGATTCAAAGTAAACCTTTCCTCCATATAAATCGATTGCCTCAAGTATTTTGTCACAATGATGGAAAGTTAACACAGGACCCTGGGAAGGCATGGGATCAACCTATCTAATATAGGATAGTCTCTCCCTCTCAAAATCCTTAATCACAAAATATCACAAAGTCCCTTATGACATTTGAGTTCTGAAGATTAGCATTTGGACATCTTGAAGGGGTCATTATTCTGTTTGCCACAGTGCCCATGGTCAAGCCTCCAGAATGAAAAGGGCTTTGAGTGAGCAACATCTGCCCACAGGAAACCAGTGCTGGAAGAGAGAGTAGTGGTAGAAGTCATAAAACATAAAATGAGGAAATACACAGAGAAAGAAATACACGTATTTCAGGATTGTATTGTGTGGTATGTGTGTGTATGTAGGAGGAAGGAGGTGGAGGAAGTAGGATGAGGGTGACTGTGACAGTAACCTGGAAAGAACATGAGGAACAGTAAGAAGACAGGTGTGCTGGGTCTACTGAAGAAATGGCGTCAGAGGTGGAGCTGCAGAGAGGCAGAGTGAGGGTGGAGTCCAGGGGTTTTACAGAGAAGAGTTTAAAGTCTGCCAAGAATGTGCACATGAAGTAAAAAAGAAGAAGGGAATGTGGCCCAGACCAGAGGTTGGGAGGTTCCTGTGTGGTAGTGCGAGGATTGCAGAGAGAGAGGAGGAGTCAGGGCTCTGTTAGAAGGGAGGGGAAAAGAAAGAGAAACTAGGTTTGTTATGGGAAATGGGGCCTCATACTTGGAAGTAAGTATAAATGCAAAGTTGGGGAAGAAGTATAAATGTGGAATGTTTAAACAGTTTATTGTATCTTATTAAAAATCCTCTGCACATACCAAAAGAGAGTCATCCATTGACTCACTGGACAGTGTTCTTTGCACTGGAGATAGAAACAAGGTGAGTGGATGGAGTCAGGTAACCAGGTGAGATGGAATGGGGAGACAAAGTTCTGGTATTGAGTGAATGATGGAGGCATAGCAGGCTTTTCTCAGCAGGGGAGGAGGTGAAGTTTTCGATGTTCTTTTCACCTGCTAAGGGAGGTTTTCCCAGCACCCACCTTCTGGCACACCTGCACTGAGGACAGCTTTGAAGCTTATGTTCCCCACTCTCCTCCTCCTTGGAGCCCTTCTCTCTTACCTTCCTTTTCCCTCTTCTTCTCCTCCTGTCTTCCTTTGCCTTGGCACTGATGAGGACCACAGCTAGAGAAGATGAGACTTCTTTCTTTTGCTTCCATCTTTTCTTCCTACCCCTTTGTTCCAATACAAAATTACAAAGATGACTAGAGACTTACTATCGACCTGGAATCATGCATGAATGAGGGACATTCATGGCTGAGGGCAATTATCCAGCAAGGGTGTATCTAAAAGTCATTAGCAGCTAACACACCCAGCAGCTGGGCAGAGTGTGCCAGCTTGTAAGGGGGTCTGTGTGAGAAAATAAGACCATCTCTTATAGCAAGGATGTGGAGTAGCAAATAATTTTATACCCTGCTGGTGATTTCATACACCTTGTGGGAAATCTCACACCCTGATGCAAATTGGTATAACACTTTGGAAAAGGGTTGGGGATGTAGTTTAGTGCTGAAGTGCCTACCTAGCATGTGCAAGTCCCTGGAAAAAACTTTGGAAAGCACTTTCATAACATCTGATGGAGTAGAACACACATGCCCCATGACCTAGCAATTCCACTACACGTACCCTAGGAAAACTTTTGTTTTTTTTTTTTTTTTTTTTTTTTTTCATTTTTCTTTTATTATTCATATGTGCATACAAGGCTTGGTTTATTGCTCCCCCCTGCCCCCACCCCCTCCGTTACCACCCACTCCACCCCCTCCCGCTCCCCCCCTCAATACCCAGCAGAAACTATTTTGCCCTTATCTCTAATTTTGTTGTAGAGAGAGTATAAGCAATAATAGGAAGGAACAAGGAGTTTTGCTGGTTGAGATAAGGATAGCTATACAGGGCATTGACTCACATTGATTTCCTGTGCATGGGTGTTACCTTCTAGGTCTAGGAAAACTTTTGAATACGTGAGGAGACAAGCACAAGAATGTTCATTGCAGCACATTTTGAAGTATGAAAAACTGGAAATAAATGAAATGTCCATCTAATAGGAACTTGGCTATATTCACACAATGGAGTATAGCAGGTAAAATAAGCAAAAGTTATGGGTATCATCAGAGATAATTCTAAAAGCATGTTGAGCAAAAAAAAAAAAAAAAAAACAAAACAAAAAAACCCAAAAGCATGCTACAGAAAGATACATAGATTTGCCATTTGTGTAATGTTTAGAAACATGAAAGATAATATGATAAAGTGTTTACATATGTATGTATGAATTTACTTGCATATATTTACACACACATAATAAAAGTGTAGGAGCATGCTTGAGAATGCTAATTCCCAATGTTAGAGTCCATCAAACATTGGATTTGCATCCTAGTCTCATCTCTTACCAATCACATAATCTGGGAACCATTCCTTAACTTCTGTAACTTCAGTTTTCTTATTGTAAACTGGGAAATGACAATTGTATTAGCAATTGTTACCCTAATGCTACAGAACAAACAATTCCTAGGCTTAGTGGCTTTGAACCATAGACCCTTATTTTTCATGCTCTGCTGGGCTGGGCTCCAGGATGTGGCTCTGTTCCTTGTGTTTCCACCCACTATCCAGGATATGAGTTTTTACGTGGCAGAGGCCACATGCATTAGAGTGGCAAGCAGAAATATGTGATGCCTTCATCAGTCTTGGACTCAGAGCTGGCAGGTTGCTTCTACTCACATTTTGTTGGCCAAAACAAGTCCCAAAGCTGAAGTTAGTGGGATGGGGGAAATATCGCTTGTCCATAGGGAAGCAGGGGAAGAATGGGAGAAGGAAGAACAGTGAGCAAATAACAGCATGATGGTGCTACCTCCTAGGACTGTCAAGTGGATTGGATGAATTAACATGGGTGAGGGCTTAGGGCAGGGCCCAGCACATAGCAGGTGTTGTAGTCTCATTCTTCAGGAGGTCAATGGACTCTACTAAATTTCCTTTCTTTTTCTTAAAAAAAATCTTAAACAAAAAGGAGAAAAAGGCTAATATTTGTTTTTAAGAGATGGCTTTTGGATGGTTTGGAACTATTGGTTCCATAGGGGAAGTTTGGGGAGGAACAGACATGAAATCTTAGGAGCAAATGAAATTTTGTGGGAGAGGAGCTAGGTATATAGCTCAGTGACAGAGCCTTGCCAGGCATGCAGGAAACTCTCTTTCATCCCCAGCACCTGGAAGAAGAATAATGAGGAAAGGAGGAGAGGAGGAGGAGGCAGAGAAGGTAGAGAGATGGAGGAGGAGGAGATAGAGGAGGAGGAAGAAGAGAGAAGGAGAAAGAGAAGAAGTTATGGGAGAGAGAGAGAGGAAGGCTGCAGACTGGACCTCAGAAAGCATCAGCATTAAAAAAAAAAAAGATGAAGGACTTAAGTGTAGACTCTAGGAGGCAGGGACTATGTGGTCTTACTCATTTCTGTGTTGCCAGCACCATGACTGGCCCATAATAAATGCTTCCAAGGGGCATGGGGACGGAAGGGAGAAAGAAGCAATGATGGCAACAGAGGTCAGAGAGAATCAGAGGAAAACAGGGAGCCTGCATCCCAAAAGCCAGAAGAAATCATTAAAGGGGGATGGACAGCTGCCTGGTACACTGGTCAGTAGTGGCTACTACCCCACTCTGGACCCAGCCTTGCTGTCTGGGTCTAGTGTCCCAGGGCAGAAGGGACAGACTTCCTATTTCATGTGGTGAGTTTTGCCTCAGTCCCAGCTCTGAGCAGCAGGGCCAAATGGCCCTGTCCCTCTGGCTTTGGCCCTGACTCTATTCTACCACCTCCATTTCTCCCTTTCCCCTTTGGCTGACCCCCACCTCCTCCAGTGGTAGGCATGTGGAAGGAGGCAGGGAGGAGGCTCTCAGGGCTCAGAACTCCTCTTAGGTGCTTTTCTACTTTGACCTGAAAAGTTGCACTGAGCCTCTGCAAAAGGCAGGTGGCCAAAGACTGGGAAGAAGGTGGACTGACTTCCTCAGAAATTATGTAGTTATTAGGGCGGGAGTTTCACATGTGGCTTTTTGCATAATCAGGTTATCAGGTAGTTGGCCCATTAAAGGACTCATAAAGTCTAGGCTGCTCTGACTCACACCCTGAAACCTGAGGTGAGCCAGCAGGAATGGAGCTCCAAGGAGAAGCCGGCAGCCACTGGCCTGTCTGGTATCAGGTAGATGCTTTTGGGGGCCCAAGTGTCACAAAAACCCCAGGCTTTGGAATCAGTCTGTTTGGGTTCAAGTCTTGGTCTTAGCACTTGCCAGCTATTGTGACCTTGGGCAAGCTACTGATCCTCCCCGAGTCTTTGTTTCCACTTTAGGGTAGTGGGGTTGTTTAGGAGGATCTGCTTAGGGATGAGCAGCTGGCTGTTGGGCAGCTCTCTGAGGGCAGATCCCTGAGGAGGGCATTAGTGGGTGTGGCCACCAATGCCCAGCATCCAAACCTTGGATATCCTCAGAAATTGAGTGGTTAGCCCTTTGGCAAATGGCTGGGCAATAGCTATTAGATTCATGGTGCTAGTTTCCTAGACCTGCCATAACAAAGTGCCACACACTGAGTGACTGCAAACAAAAGAAATTTATCCTTGTACTGTTCTGGAAGCTGGAAGTCTGAAATTAAGTTGTTGGCTGGCAGGGTCATGCTTTCTCCAGAGCTCTAAGCCAGAATCTCTCCCATGCTTTTTCTGAGTTTCTAGTGTTACTAGCAATCCTTGGCTTGCCAGTCTCTGCCTCCGCTGCCATACAGCATTCACCTGTGTACCTGTCTTTCCTGTGTGTTGCAAGGCCCTTTTATTTGTGTGCATTGTTCAAATTTCCCTTTTAGAAGGACACTTAATGACTGCCTTTTAACTTGATTACATCTACAAAGACCCTATTTCCACACAAGGTCATGTTCATACATACCAGAGATTGAGGCTTTAAGATCTCTTTTGGGGGACACAATTCATCCTTATCACTCATTTTAACCATGAGTTAGCAATTCCACTCCTAGGATGATAACCTAAGGAAAAAACTGTTGTCTCCCTAAAGACATGTACTAGAACATTCTTAGCTTTTTTTTTTTTGTACTGGGGATTGAATTTAGGGACTCAGGCTTGTTAGACAGGTGTTCTACCACTTGAGTCATACTTCTTCTAGCCCTGGCTTTTTTTTTTTTTTTTGAACTTGGATAGTGTGCTTTGTCCTTATTGGCATCAAACCAAGATATTCTATTTCCACCTCCCAAATAGCTGAAATTACAGATAGGTACCACTGCATCTGGCTGCAACTTTATTTTTAATAGTCCCAAACTGGTCACAACTCAAAGGTCGATTAACAGAAGAATCCATAAATTGTACTGCATTCAAACATAGAACTACTCAGCTGCAGTTATAAGCAACAACATAAATGGAAGAGTACATACTCTGTGATTCCATTTATATGGAGCTCAAGGAAAAAACTAAGTGAATAGATGGCAGAATAGTAAGAGGGGTACTGAGTAAAGAAGCATGAGGAAATATTTTGGGGGTGGTTTGGGAATATTTTGTATTTTAAAAGAGATGTGTTGTATGTGCTTAATTTTGTATAAGTAAAAATGCAATGAACTGTACACTTGTATTGGGGTATAAATTATACCCCAATTTTAATTTTTGGGAAAATAAAAAGAAATTCAGTCCCAGCATGACCCAGTCAATGACCTCCAGAGCTGATTTCTACTTGTCAAAGTCATAGGAGCTTGATGTGTCAACTGCAAGGCTGATTAGGTGACTTCTTATGAGGATCCTACTGAGTCAGAGGCCCAGTGCCTGCACAGTCTGGACAGTGCTGGAGACAAACCATTCAGGAAGCTCCTTGAGACAGCTTCTCCTGAGGTCCTGCTGTTTGATTACATCCCTTTCTTGGATAGCATCCCATATAATCAAGTGGGTTCTAACTCAATCCAATGTCCTGTGTCCTTGTGTAATGCTCTGTGTTCTAGGCTGCTCATCTCTAGAGTGGCTATACTCACCCTTCTGTGCATGGCGGTATGAGAAGCAAATGACAAGACAGTGTATTTAAACTCTGAGGCAAAGTAGCTATAGTTAATATTTACACTTTTTTCATGAAGACAGGATGCAGTGGCCTACTTGGTCATTTTTCTTTTCCTCTTTTTGGATGCTGAGCCCTCTATTGATAGCTGGAAGAGTTGACAAACACTGCTGAGAACTTCTTCCCTTGTTTGTCAGGTCACATAGAGAATACCTGTGATTTGAGAAATCCTGGTACAGCCCACAGCCCAAGAATATATGTTCCACCAGCTGCTCGGGGTCCTACTGTAAACGTGTCCCCCTATAGGTTACTACTGCACCGTGCCTAAGTACTAGCTTTCTTACAGGGCCAGGGGCAGGAGCAATAATGCATCTGTTGGTCCTGGTGGTAGATAGAAAGGGTGGGAGTCCTTATGACAGGAAGAAAGGAGAGAGCATTATGGAGTCTGAGCTAACTGAGAAAGAGAGATTTGGAGTATTTATATCTCCTCTTGTCTCCTTGAGACTGCCCTGGGACCTCAGCATCCTGGCAAGATGACCAGAAGAGGGGAGGAACAGTGAATTCTGGCAACCACTGCCTCCTTTGGGCCTTCCTCCTCCTGTCTCAGGCATTCACACCCAATCCACATTCCTATCACCTTAGGCTAGAAAGTATGGAGAAGGTGGAGATAGGGCTACTGGGGACTGGCAGAAGGTGCCTGGGGAGTGAAGTGACGTCCTGAAGGGGAAGCTTGGGGAGCAAAACAGGAGGGCAATCTGCTTTACTCAAAAGTTCATTAGTTTAAATGTTAATCTTATCGAAATAAACCCTCACAGAAATATCCAGAGTGCTGTTTGATCAAATATCTGGGCACTGTAGCTCAGCCAAGTTGACACATAAAGTTAGCCTCCTAACTAGTTGAAATGACTTCACCAAGCAGTAGGAGTAGTAGCTCCACTTACTGAAGTCCTATCCGTGTTGGGAATCTTGGACACAGTGCTGCAATGACCTGATTCAGGCAAATCATCCTAATATACCTATATAGTAAGTGTCTTGCTCATTTGACAGAGGGGTCAACTGAATCTTGCCCAGTGTGATAGGCATTGTTCATGCCCCACCTGGATCCCTTTCCTAGCTAGTGTACCCCTCCTCCAACTTCTGTCAGTACTGTGGCTACAGCTTAGATCTGAGACCCTCCCTGGAGGATTCCTCTAGCAATGGGGAGGTCCTTGTCCAGAACCCAGGAACTTACACCTCCTTCTCCCAGCCTCAGCACCCCCTCCATCCTTCAGAGGTGTGCAATGATGGACTTGGGTACACAGAACCCTGGCCTGCTTCCCTCCAGGGGCAACAACTCTGGACCATTCATATCCCAGAGCTCCTATGTATCAGAACAGATGCCAGCTGAGGTCACATCCCTGCTTACCATTGTCCCTGGCCCTGTCTTGCTTTCTTCACTGCTCCTCTTCTGTGATTGTTTCTTTGGTAAATTATGTACCCACAAATACCCACTCTAGACTCTGAGTCTAGGAAATGGGACCTAAGACACCTGTGAGTGAAGAATTTAAACCCAGGTCTAGCTGGGGTCAAAGTCAGCCAGCCCACTGAAGCTTTGTGCAGCCCATAGCTGGGTGGTAAGATGACCTCCTTCTTGGGGGAGGGGGTTTGTGGCTGAGGAGAGGGCAGGAGTCCTAGCCTTCAGGTGAGTTGTCACTTTCTCCCTCTCTTGCTCACCCCTCGCTGCTGCCTCATTCCACAAAACACAACACCAGCAACAGAATTGGAGCCTCTAGCTGGGCCAGGAGGGGAAAACTGAGGTCTCAACTTGTGGGTGGGAGAGTCTGTGGGTTTGTAAGTCCTACTTCAAGGCTTCTCAGATGAGAAAGTTGCCATTTGAGGAGCAGGGTCCCGTGTGTGCAGCAATGGGAATGAATCCGAAGTCCTGAATACCCCCTGGGAGAGAGCATGAGCCAAACCTGGGCAAGCAGGCTGGCTGCCTGCTTAGCAGGCTCCAGGCCTAGGCTGTAGTCTGTGCCCTCCCTCAGCCCCTGCCTGTGGAGTGCTGAGTCACCACCCTGGAAGGCCTTGGTGGAGATTTTCCATAACTTGGAGGTTTGGAAGTGCCTCAGTCACGCCTGCTCTAGTTGAAATTTTGTTCCTGACTTTCCCAGGCAGCCTCCAGCCCTCGCTGAGAAACAGCTGCTCAAGAACAGAAAATAAGTGAAAGCCAGGGGCCCAGGTTGGGGTGAAAGAATCTGGACCAGAGAGGGTGGAGTCCAAGCTTGGCAGAGGAATTGCTGTGGGTGGCCATTGGGTGGAGAAAGACCCCTTGCTGGCACCGAAAGAACCTTCTATTCCACCTGGCTGAAGAAGATCACCAAAGATGCAGAGCACCAGTTGGCAGAAGGCTTTCTCTCTTAACAAAAAGAGGTGTTGGACTGTTCTCTTTAGTTAAAGCCCTTCACTTCTGCCTCCTCTAGTCAGATAGAACTGACTAAAAACCTCTGTTTTGTCCTTATAAATTCTGTGATGCTGGGAAGCTCACTTATTAGCTCAGAACCTCAGTTTCCTCATCCATAAAATAGGTGGCCAGGCTCACTGCATAGGCTTGCTATCTGAGACGGGCCAAGCCAGATGAGGGAAGTAGCTCAGCCAGAGTCAGAGACAGCCTTGGTGGGATAAGAATACTAAAGAAAAAGTCAGTCAACTTCATCAGGAAGGAACTAATATGCTTCTAGAGCCATGGTGGTGGCATAAGGCCATAGTTCACCCACTCCAGTGCTCAAGGCATCAGAGTTCTAGCCACACACCCTAAGCCCAGATGGAGCCTCCAGTTGGCTTCTAGCTTCTAGAGGTGGCATTGAGCTGGACTAAGTGGCACCCCTGCCTGCCCTCCAGTGAAGAAGCCTTGGCAACCAATGTGGAGGACTCCCTAGGAGTGTGAGAAAGGCAATTTGCTTTTTAAGTGTCTTCAAGCTTAAATACTTGGGGATGGAGATGGTTTCTGCACATGGAGGTGAGCATCCCCAGGGCTCTGCCATGTTCAGGTTGCTTGAGTCACTGAGGAGAGGTCAAGCTCAGTGTGGGCCTTCAGAATGATCCCTAGCTTGGCAAAGAACTCACCAAAAGTGGGCCTTCAGAAGCAGACTCTGAGACAGATTCCAATGCAAATATCCTATTTATGAAGCAATCCTAGGACCTCCTGAATGATGGAGAGGAAGTGAGAGGAGGGAAGAAAAATGACTAAGCAGGTGGGGTACTGGTTACTGTAACAAATCACTTACCTGAGATAAATCAACTTACAAAGAGGAAAGGTTTATTTTGGCTTCCAGTTTTGGAGGTTTCAGTCCATGGTCACTTGGCCTCATTGCTTTGGGCCTGTGGTATGGCAATACATCATGGTAGAAGCATATGGTGGAGCAACCTGCTTACCTCTTGATAGCTGGGAATAGAAAGGTAAGAGAGACCACAATCCACAGTCCCCTTCCTGAGGGAGGCCTGGCTGGAGCGAGTCAGGGTGTTGGTGAGAGCTTGATGCCTAGCAAGGGAGGAGAGGAGGTGAGAGGTGCTAACACTGTGCCCTGGTCCTAGACTTCTGCAGGTAGCCCTGCATACCCAGCCTCACACTCTTCCTAGTCTGACCCTCCTGCCTCAGAGTCAGAGATGAGGACTGGCCTCTAGTTTTTCCCTAGTCTAGACTCTAGGAAGGCGGGCTCTCCTGTGGAGAGTTGGGCCAGAGGCTGTCCTTTAAGCAGCCAGGGAGTGGTTTAGAGATTACCTTGAAATCCTGGGGTTTGGCAGATTCTGTGTTGGGCTCATCATTGCCACATGTGGCAAAGTGACCTTAATTCTTCTCCCTTTCCTGAATTGACACCTCATACAATGAAGTCTTACAACTCTTCCTACTGAAGGATGGAGTCTGTTTCCCTATTCCTGGCATCTGGTCTGGACTAGTGGCTTGCTTTGGCTGATAGAAGGTGCTAGAAATGATATTTTGAATTCTTTTTTGAGATTAGGCCTCAAGAGGCTCTGCCTGCTTCTGCCTGGTCTCTTGAGCACTGCCTTCACTATGTGATCCAGCTCAGGCTAGTCTACTGGAGGATGGGAGACCACATGGAGCAGAGACATGCTTCGTGGCTCAAGCCACTAACTGGTGCTGAAACATGTCAGAGACCCCAGCCAAGATCAGCAAAGATATCTACTAGACTCATAGCTGACCGGAGATGCATGTGTGATCCCAGACAATAAGAGAGCTGCCCAGCTGAACTAGACTCAAAAATGCTCATTATCTTAAGGTACCATGCTTTGGAGGGAGTTGTTACACTGCACTAGTGAACTGATACAGCCAAACCTCAGCGGTCAGACCTCTTTCCTTCATCCCAGCTGGACACTCAGTTGGCCCAGTGTGCGAGAACAGCATCTACCCTGACCCAGGCATCTGCAGAAGCTTCCCTTTCGGTCTCAGCTAGCACACACTTTGGCTTCCTCCCTGTTGAGGGGGCTGTCTCAGAGCCCTCTCATCTTTTTTTCTGTATTCTTCCGTGAGGAGGCCAGTCTGGGGTGTATGTGTGTGTGTGCGTGTGTGTGCATGTGTGTATTCGTTCACACACCCATGACTGCTAAACCTCTAAAGTGTATCTCATATCTTTTTTTCCCAATGCTGGGGATGGAACCCAGAGCCTTGTGCATGCTAGGCAAATGCTCTACCACTGAGCCACATCCCCCGCTCCTATCTCACATGGTAGGGCCATGATACACTTCATCTCTAGGACATATTCCCAAGATAGGATCGTAAGTCCATCGTTCCTTGAAAGCTTTCCTGTCTAATGGTTAGTGTAGGTTGTGAGGATCCAGCTTTGCACATTCAGTTTAATCCGACAAACTGCCCTGCCTTGCCCCTGAACCTGGCAACAATGGTAAGTCAGAGCCCCCACATCTAAAGCTAAAATATCCCTGGATGGGACAGCTTGTCTCAGCTTTCCTTGCCTTTCCAGGGGCCTTCCTACCTAATGGCTCTCCCTTGTGACCTTGACGGTCATAGGACCAGCTGCTTCTATCCGTCTAGGATTTGACAAACCAGAATGACTTAGGACACCACCCAGATTTCTATGACACTCAGCTCTGAGCTCTTCCAACACAACATTTGCCAGCTTGGGTATTTGGTCACAAACCACAGAAACTGACTCTGAGTGACCCTAAATAGAAGAGGGATTTATTACACAAATATATAGTGTCTGACAGGATCAATCAGAAGGGAATGATCATAGGAAGAACGTGGCTGGGTGCTACTACTGCTAGCACCATGTGGTCATGTTTTCAGCTGTCCCTGCTTTTCTGTGGCCCTTTCTCTAGACTCTTGACTCTGGGAGGCATGACTGGGAGGAGGCTGGGTTTGGTATTGGGCCTGCACCCTCATCTCTGGAGAAAACAAGTTAAACAAGTCACAATATTGGTCTTCTTCAAGTGAAAGGAGGTATTTTAGATATGGGGGAATCAAAAAAAAAAAAGATGATCAGACGGCTCCCAGCCATTCATCCTTTTAGGATCTGTTATTTTGTTACAAGGAGTTGGGTGCTCCAAGCCTAGACTAACCTCAATAGTAATTTTCTTTTCACTGTGCCATTTTTAAAAAATTGAAATTTAATTTATAAATAACAAAATGTATGCATCTTAAGGATTCAGTTCAGAGAATTTTCTTCTAACTTGTTTATGTACTTGTCTAACTGCCATGTAGACAAAAATATAGAATAGCTCCATCACCCAGAAATGTCTTTTGAGTCCCTCCTGATCAATCCATCCCTTTCTCCGGAGAAAATGACTTGTGATCTTAGCTTAGTTCTTTTTTTTTTTGGTGGGATTGGGGTTTGAACTCAGGGCTTCATGCTTCCAAAGCAGGTGCTCTACCGCTTGAGCCATGCTTCCAGTCCGTTTTGCTTTGGTTACTTTGGAGATGGAGCGGGGATCTCATGAGCTATTTTCTCAGTTTGCTCTTGAACCTTGATCCTCCCAATCTTAGCCTTCCAAGTAACTAGGATTACAGGCGTCAGCCACTGGCATCTGGCGATTTTTGTCTGTTTTTAAACTTTGCATAAAAGAATCATACAGTTTGTATTCTTTGGTGTAGAGTTCCTTTTGCTTAGCCTAATGCATATGAGACTTGTCCAGATTGTTTCCCATGTCAGTAGTTCATTCCTTTTTCCTTGTCAAAAAGTTTTCCATTGTATGGAAAGACCATAATTTGTTTATACATTCCCACTGTAGACATTTGGTTTGTCCCTTATTTTGAATTTTTAGGAATAAAATTATGAACATTCATGTCCAAGTCTGTGGCCAACATAATTGTTAATACAGGATTTTGACTAGCTGACCTGAATTATTAGAAACTTTTCCTGCTAAGTTGACCATAGATCTTGGCTAGTGAGACAAATTAATCAGTTTCCACAGGAAGTTATCATTCCTACTCCTAACTGAACTTCTCATCCATGTACCCAGATCTGCTCTTTCTGCAGTCTTTCACCACACTCAGGCCAGAAACCATGATTCTCATAGCCTCCAATCAACATTCCTATCATATGTGTCTTCAAAATATGTGATCATTTGTCGTCTATCTTCACTGTCCAACCTGGTCACCATCACCTGTGCCTGGACCACTGCAGTATCCTTCTCCCAGTTTCTACCCTTGTTTCTTTCCCTATCCACCCTGCTCCCATGGACACAGCAGCCAGAGTAACCCTTTAGAGGCCAAACTACTGTTTCTCTTCTTTGAAACCTTCCAAAGGCTCCCACTTCTCTAAGAAAAAGCCATAGTCCTAGCAATGTCTATAAAGTCCTGCGTGATCTCTGCCCTGCTGCTTCTCACCTATCACCCCTGTATCTCTTTCTCTTCCACGCTTTGGCACTGGCTATCCCCCCTAGATATCATCCTGGCTCCTTCCTTTACTTTCCTTCAGGCCTGTTGACTTTATCAGTTCTATTTGTCTCCAGGATACTCACCACCACATGACCCAGTTTATTTACTAGTTTACCTGGTTGTTATCTTTCTCCCCCATCAGTGTCTCAGCTTCATGAGCACAGGGACTTTGCTTAGCTTCACTTGTGTCCCTAGTGCTCAGCACAGCATGGGCTATGCCATAGGCTATAGCGATACTAAGGGAGTGTCAAGACTGATGGCTTCCAACTTTGGCTCACTCTTGGGTGTTGGATTTATTAAGAGACTGCTAAGAGCATCTTCTGAGTTCTCTGCTCTGTCAGAGATTTCAATAACTTTGACCCAAACTCCCAGAACCCTTCAGATCCCTTCTGTGGGTCCAGTGCAGGCTGAGGGGATTGGAAAGGCTTTGGGAAATTGGCCTGGGATGGAAGTTGGGGCTTTGGTGTCAAGAGGACGGAAAAATGGCATGGTGAGATACTGGGGCCAACAGAGTTTCTGAAGGGCTGCCTCCCAGGGGTGTCACAATCACCACTCTGTCCTGTGCTGACCAGCTGGGGACAGCACAGGTGCAGCAGTTCCAGCACTGTCCACTTTTACTTCTCTTCCAGTGTCCAACATCAGCTCCAACTGGACTTTGGTTATTTTAAGTTGTTTTTCCTTGACTGACAGTGAAATAAACATATGGAAGGAAACATTCCTTCATACAGCAAGCCTACAGTGTCTCTGAACAGGCAGGAGGGAGGCAGACCTGCCCAAACAGGTCTCTGGACTGACAAGACCAAAGCTGGCCTGCCTGGGTAAAGAGATGCCTGACCTCTGCCAGGGTGTCTGGAAGTCAGATACCCAGGCCATCTCAAGTCTATGACATGTCACACTGGGTTTTGAAAGCTGCCAGAGGAGCTTCTTATTCTCCTTGACTGTCCCCAATATAGCTGCTCCACCCCATCTCTTTCCTCAGTGTGTGTTGCAGAGTCATTCTCCCTTAAGTCCAAAGTGTGCCTCAAAAGATTCTGCTTTTGAGTGTGGCACAGGGAGAGACTACCACTTTTGTGCACTGCTCAAATGGACTGGGTGGGTTGCTTGGGGTAAGCCGGGAACAACTGTGACAGAGGCTGTGGAGATGAGGAAAACTGGGACACCTGTGGTAGGTAGGATGACCAGTAGGCAGGCAGGTGCTATAGGGCACTTTACCTTCGCCCTATGCTCTGCCCTGTCTGGGATCTGAACTTCCCTGAGCCCTGGAGTCCCTGTCCTTTCAAAGAACTAGGTCCCAACCCACAGAAAGTTCTCCCAGAACCTCTTCCAAAGTCCTATCTGTATCCCCCCAGAGGAGATGGGGAAGACAAACTGTCTTGAAATTGGGATTCCCAGGGTCCCCCCAGCCCAGGACATGTGGGACTGGGCTGAGATGGGCTGAGCGCTCTCTCCCCTCATAACCTTGCTTGGGCCTTGAAGCCCTTTAGGAAGCTGGTGAAGACCATGGCGCCCCTTTCAGAATAATGCTCTTAAATGCATTACACGAAGTACACTGGATAATAAAGAATAGCAATTATGCTGAAATGCAGAAAGATGCAAAAAAATGCAAAAAAATATGATATGGGAGTATATGCACTTCTTTATTACTTGTTAAAGAATAAACTCTAGCAGTGGATCTAATATCCATCATAATTTCATATATGATATTTTAAGGTATCTGCAATAATTAATATGTTACAGAAATACCTGTGATTTTTTAATAGTGACAAACTTGCAGGGGTTAAAATCACCACTCTGATTCGTTGCCTAAACTTATAATGTAAGAAAATGCTGTGTTTCATTTACAGCCTAGTGAAAATAATGGTGTAACTTCTTTCAAAACCACATTTACTGACTCTGCCTTTGACCTTCTCTCACCTTCACTGCCTTCTAGATCTAGCTTGAGGATCTCACAGGGGTAGAGAGGGACCAGGTCCTGATTTCTCATTTGCAAATATATTTAGACAAGAAGCATTGATGTTTGTGAAACAATTTAAGCAATATAGGTAAAGGGAACTCTCTCAAACCTTCTTCATAACAATTATATCAGTTAAAGATATAATATTTAACTTTAAATATCTAAATAAAAGTCATTGAAGTATTTAATTTAAATTATTTATTAAATATTAATTAAACATTATATTAAAATTAGATATTCTAATCTTACGAATATTTTTAAGGAGCTGGGGTAGTAGTACACATCTATAATCCCAGCACTTGAGTTTCAAGGCCAGCTTTGGATGCACAGTGAGAACTTTGTCAAAAAAAATCCTCCTACCTTGCTAGGCAGGTACTCGGCCTCTTGGGCCATGCCACCAGCCTTTTTTGTGCTATTGGTTGTTTTTGAGATATTTTTGCCTGGGATGGCCTGGACTGTGGTGATCCTTCTGTTTGTGCTTTCCTGCATGGCTGGGATGACAGACAGGTGAACACCACTGCGTCCAGCCATTGGTTGAGATGGGGTCTCATGAACTCCGCCCTCCTACACACACAGATCTAAAACCCTGATCCTCCTCATCTTTACCTCCCAAGTAGCTATGATTATAGGATTGAGCCACCACATTCCTGCCTTAACTTTTTTTAATGGCTTTTACATACAATATACACAGAAATATTTACTTTTGTGTGTTATCTTATCAAAGGCAAGTAGGATTGTATGGTACGTATTCTGAAACCTTCCCTTTTAAACAGTGTTGTGGAGGTCTTTCTTTTGATGTCAGTAGATATGGGTTTGCCTCCTTTTTTTTTCTTATTCTTTTTTGAGCTGCTTAGTGTTCAATACTATCAATGTATTTTAATTTATGTATTCCTCCCAATTGGTGAGATTTCTAGGTTGTTTCCAATTTTTCAACGTTCTAGACAATCTTGCTGTGAACTTCTTGTTTATGCCTATTGGATTTATAGCTAGATATATAGAACTGGGTCAAAGGCATGCAAGCTTTGAATTTTTTTTTTTTTGTGGTACTGAGTTTTGAACTGCTTGTTAGGCAGGTGTTCTACCATTTGAACCACTCTGCCAGCCCTGTTTTGTGTTGGGTATTTTTGAGATAAGAGTCTCCAGAACTACTTTTGGGGGATGACTTTGAACCCTGATCTCCTGATCGTTGCCTCCTGAGTAGCTAGGATTATAGGCATGAGCCATCTGTGCCCTGCAAACTTTGAATTTTAATAGAGTTTCACCAGCTCCTCCGTGCCTGAGGATATGGGCAGGGGGTCAGTCACCCCAGCCAGAAGCTAGGCATTGATTTCCCTCTACCCTACTTGGCTTATCTAGTCTACTATCAAACCTCCTGAATATTGCCAGTCTTGTGTCCTTTCCTCTAACCTAATTGCCACCACCTTCGTTCAGACAGGAGGATGCATGCATTGATTCTTGCTCTTACCTGTTGAACGCAGCCCGTCCCTCCTCCTCCCATCCTACCTTCTGCATGGCCCATTTTCTGTTGTTGTGACCTCAAGTCCTTCATGACTTCAAGTCCACCTAAAATTAAACAATACTGCTCCAGCCTGAAGTTTGGCCTCTTCTCTCTCCAGAGCCTGATTGTTCCTTCCTTTCCTTGCTTCTTAGTTGGCTGTGTTCCTGACTCCTGGTTTAAGAGTTGTAGCCAATGGCTCATTCAATGTTAACTGTGTCAGGCAGGGGATGAGGGTGTGCAAATAAGTTAAACTGTGGATGGCAGTCATTTGAAGTCAGTGGGCAGACATTTCAAAAGTGTCAACTCAGATTTGCATTGGGGCTGGTGGAGTGGCTCAAGTGATAGAGTGCCACCTAGCAAGCATGAGGCCCTGAATTAAAAAAAAAAAAATTACACCCATGATAGGATTAGTGGAAATGTGAAGATTATCAGCAGCCTAAGTATCTACTAGTAGGGAAAGGCTAAACTGTAGTTGGTTCATACTCCAGAGTACTACTGTGGTAAAAAGAAAGAACTCCAGGTCAGCCACGGTCCTGCATGCCTGCAATTTTAGCTACTCAAGAGACAGTGATCTGGAGGATTTCAGTTTGAGGCCTGCCAGAAGCAAAAAGTCAGTGAGACCTCATCTCAACAAATAAGCCAGGCGTGGTGGTACATGTCTGTGATCTCAGATACAGGGGAAGCATAGATAGGAGGATTGTGATCCTAGGTCAGCTCCAGGCAAAAACACAAGATTCTATCTGAGAAATAACTAAAGCCAAAAAGGGCTTGGGGTGTGGCTTAAGTGATAGAGAACCTGCCAAGCAGGCTTGAGACCCTGAGTTCGAACCCCAGTATCACCAAAATTGTTTTTAAATAGAGAGAACGAACTCCAAGGTAAATTGACAAATGAAAAATTATGTTGCAGAACATAGTTCTAGCATGGGAACATGTGCACAGAAAATAATACCCAGCATGCCTGTAAATACATAGAAAAGACGGTTGCCTCTGGGAGGGACTAGAGGTAAGACAGGGGGACAACCAAAGGGTCTATAATTTTATCTGTAATATTTTCCCACTTTTATAAGGAAAATGTATTCTAGCATAAACTCAGATAATTAATTAAAATATGATTTAAAAACACCTATTTGTACCCCCTGTGTTCAGGTCCTCAGAACAGTTTGATAGAGACATTAGTCAATCAATCAAACAATATTGAATGTATGTCACACAGATCTGGTTTGGACATTAACAAACTGTGTGGTCTTTTTTTCTATTCAGTCATGTGACTGTATTTCATCTATGATTCTCATAGGCCAAGGAATGTTGGTTTCAATCTGAAAGTGTACAAGCTGTGTGATCTTGAACAAGTGACTTAACTTCTCTGACCTTTGCTTCCTTCTTGTCTTAGCCTGGGTTTCCCTCAAACAGAAGCTGAGACAAAAAAGCTTGTGAGGGCATAGTTTTATTTAGAAATGTGATTCCAGAGAGCAAGAGGAGGGACGGGGGGCTGAAACTGAGGAAGAGGAGGAGAGCTAATACAGGTGGTTAACCAAGTTGGCCAATGTTATAGTGTCTGGGACTCAGTGCCATCATGACCTTCTCCAAGGAGACTTCTGAAGTGTCTCAGAACTCTCTTCTCGGGGACAAAAGGGAGAAGCACTTACATTGGCTCTTATCCCCTAATGGCCAAGGAAAACCCCATGGACTCAGGGTTTCCAATATTTCTGGACTGCTCATGCTTGAGCTATGCACAATCCTTTGGGCATCCCACCAACTGTGTTGGAGAATCTCC
Organism: Castor canadensis; assembly: GCF_047511655.1. Lineage (NCBI taxonomy): Eukaryota > Metazoa > Chordata > Mammalia > Rodentia > Castoridae > Castor > Castor canadensis. Next base: position 152,387,348 of record NC_133390.1, on the reverse strand, counting down.
AGGCCAGGTTGAAGCCTGTCCAGAACAGTTCAGCTCAGCACTGGCAGTAGGGAGAGTTTTGGCCATGAGGTTTTGAGGTGGTGTCCAAACTATCTAACATACCCATCTTTTCACAAGGAATGGGATCTTCACAGGGACACTGAAAGGACTGGGCTGAATTCCACACCTAAATAATGAGATTAATGTCCTTCAACTAAGGAGGTGAAATAAGAAAACCCACCGTAATAGACAAGATCAGAGTGAGGTAGATCCAGAATCAGGAATTTAAGGAAGGACATGATTTTGAGAAAATCATGTGAAAAAAGGGTGAAATTGCATTCAGGATAGGGACAGGTGCCAGGTTGGGAGGAAAGACTTGTATAAGCAAAGGCTGAGAAGGCAGAAAGAGCAAGAGATATCATCAGAGGACACCATGGAGACCAGACTGAGGAGAAATTGTGGGAAATGAACATTTTTAGGAAGACTTGTGTAACTGGAAGGCAGAGTTTGGCCTGAGAAGTTCCTGAAAAGTAGTTGACAGAGGACAAGTTGTTTATCCACTTGCTTTTGTGGCATAACAAACCATCCCAGAATTTAATGACTTAAAACCACAATCATAGTTTTTTTTTTCTTTTTCTTTTTTTGGTGGTTGTGGTACTGGGGTTTGAACTTGGGGAGCTTGCACTTGCTAGGCAGGTACCTACCAAGCATTTGAGCCATATCCCCAGCCCTTTTTGCTTTAGTTATTTTTCTTTTTTTTTTTTAAAGACCAGGAAGGGGCCAGTAATAACCTCCCAGTAAGGCCCATCTCTTTTTAATGTTAGTTATTTAACAGCACTGGGGTTTGAACTCAAGGCCTAAAGCTTGCTGGGCAGTTGCTCTTACCACTTGAGCCATTCCACCAGCCCTAGTTATTTTTCAAATAGGGTCTTGCATTTTTGCGAGGCTGGCCTGGACCACAATCCTCCTATTTATATTTCCCTTATAGCTGGGATGATAGGCGTACACCCCCAGACCCCAGCTTTTTACTGGTTGAAATAGGGTCTTGAGAACTTTTTGTCTGGGGTGGTCTTGAACCTCAATCCTCCTGATCTCCACCTCCCAAGTAACTAGAATTACAGGCATGAGCCACCATGCCCCACTCACAATCATTTATTATTTCTCACTAATCTCTGGTTCTTCTGGATGCTTCTTTTGGGCAGGTGTGTCCCAACATAGTAGTTCCTTTGCATATGTGGTCAGCTGGCAGGTTGGCTGGAGATGGGCTAATTTAGGATGGCTTCCTTGTGTGGTTGTCATTTGTCTGGTGATTACATGGACTGATGGAGGTGGCTGGGCCACATGATTTCTCATCTTCTAGAAGGCTCTCCAGGGTCTACTTACATGGTGGCTGGACGGATTTCTAAGGGAAGTAGAAATGCATATGGCCTCTTGAAGCCAAGGTTCAAATTTTCTGCCACATTTTATTAGCCAAACAATCCACTGGGCTGGGCCAGATTGAAAGATAGGGAAGTAGACTCTTCCTCTTGATGAGAGGAGGTACAGAGTCACATGGTGAAAGGTGTGGATACAGGAAGAGAAATATCTGGCCACTTTTGCAGTTAATCTAGGTTTGAGGGAAACAGGTGGGAATGAGATAGGAGAGGAGCCCCAGGGACTGGAGGCCTCCTTGAGAATGAATCTCAGTAGTAATTAGAAAGAGAGAGATAGGGTTTGCCTGGATTCCAAGGTGGGGCAGACCTGGGGAAGAGGGATGATAGAGAAGGTGGGGAGAAAATAGTTCTCTGAATTTGAAGCCTGCTGGGTCAGGCTGGGAACATAACTATTAATAGGGTTAGGAATGTCAGCAGGTAGCTGTTGGGAGAAAGACCTATCTGATGGCCTGTGTGATTTGGAGCCAGGCACTGGGAGGGCCTGAGGTCTTGACAGATGGCAGCTCTGTGAGCATTTGAGCCTTGAAGACTCTGCTACTACAGGCTGAGAGATCTTATCAAGTCCTTTAATATTTCTCTTGTGGAATAGGGGTAGAAATTCTAACCTTGCAGGGCATTAGAGACCAGCTGAAGCTGGCTTTGGGGAAGCATCTTGTAAACTCTTTTGGGTTGTACATTTACTCACGGGTTTTACGGTTAGGTTTTGTTTTTAATTTGAGAGACATTAGCTTCACAAGGAAGGACCTAGCAGGGAAGGGAAAAGAGAAGAGGAGGCCTCAGAGCTTTGTTTAGGGGAAGGCTGATCTCGGCGGGGGGCTGGGGGGTGTAGAAAGATCCTGTAAGGGGAGGGTTTGGCTTGAAAAGAGTCCCTCCAGCTTGGGGTGAGGGAAGGTTCAGGACAGCAGCAGTATGGAGTGTTGGGCTCTGACTGGCTCTGTCCTCGGATCAGATATTGAGGTCAGAGAGTTGGGAGTCTGGTGGGGGGAGTTTGGTGGGGGAAGTTAGTCTCTCTGCTTGGTCCTCTGACTGCAAACTCCTGGGTGGTCTGGACTTATGACGTCAGCACAGCTCCTTCCCTCTCCCTCCCTCCTCCTCCTTGCAGCTCTGAAAAGTCCAGCAGCATCACGCCTTCCAGATGTGGCCTCCAGATGTGGCCTGGAGTGTTTCCAATGGGAATCAAGGATGCAGAGGCAGCAGCCAAGCTCCTGGCTTTTCTTTTTCTTTCTTTCTCTGATGGGGCCTGATCATGGCTACCCTTCCTCTGACTTCTCTTCCATTACTAGGTCAGTGTACCAGGTACCCAGAGGCCTTGGGTGGATGGATAAATAAATACTAATTTGGAACAAATCTGAGCCAAACAGATGCATCTTTATTCATGTTGGAAAGAGTTTACATCTGGGGGAGTGGAAAACTCTCAAATGTTTCCATCCTGAGCAGTCCCAGCAGCTCCAGGAGGAAGTGAGCTGTCTCCTTGGCTGGGGACTGGCCAGGGCACTGGGCAAGGGGCCAGCTGGGGTCTGGGAGGAGCTGCTGAAAGCCTCCCCTAATGGGAACAGCCTGGGCCGTGGTGTCTCATGGGGATGGAGCCCCAGTTAGGGGGAAAGGCAGCTGTTTTATTAGCCACAGACCATGGAAACCAGGTGGGGCTACTGAAGGGAGTTCTCTGATGGCTGGGCCAGCCTGCTTCAGACTGTAATGTGTGCTCAAATTTCCTAGGGTTCTTGTTAAAATGCAGATTTCAGACTTGGTTCATGTGAGGTAGGGCCTGAGATTCTGCAATTTTAACTACTACCCAGGTGATGCAGATGCTCTGTGGACCATACCTTGAGTAGGAAGGCTCTAGACTGGCATCCAAAATACATCTATACTTTTCTACCTTTTGTGTATACATATATATTTCTGTATTTTTTTCTGCAAATTTTCCTCTTTTAAAAAGTTTTTAATTCATGTAGTACCAGGGAAGACAGGCGACACTCTGTCTGCCCTTTCCTTTCTAACCTTGGCCTTGGATCCCACAGCCTCCATTGATGTTGGTCCCAAAAACTGAATCACCATTTATGAATTCCTTTTTATGGTGTTAATGGAGTTTGAACCCAGGGCCTCGCACTTGCTAAGCAGGTACGCTATCACTTGAGTCATGCCTCTAAGCCCTTTTTGCTTTAGTTATTTTTGGATGGGGGTCTTGTGCTTTTGCCCAGGGTTGGCCTTGGACCATGATCCTCCTACCAACACCTCCCTCTTACCTGGGATCACAGGTTTATGCCACCACGCCTGGCTTGTTTGTTGAAATGGGGGTTTCTCTCTTTGTCTGGGCTGGCCTTGAAGCTTTAGCCTCCCAATATTTGTCTCCCAAGTACTTATGAACTCCTTTTGAAGGAAGGAGTGAGGGTGGCAAGAAGGGTGTTCATATGCCTAAGCACACAGTTGGCAGACATGGATGTGCCTGACCTTCATGTTATGAAGACCATGCAGTCCCTCAAGCCTCAAGGCTGTGTGAAAGAACAGTTTTCCTGGAGCTGATTCTGCTGGTGCCTCACCAACAGGGTGTTCAGTATCTGCATAATTACCTCCACCTGCCCCTCCCACATCACACCTGCCACCCTGCTCCCAACCATCCTGAGGCTGGCAGGCCTTGACCCAAAGGTCTGGAGGGTGAGTGACCTGCAAGGCTCAAAGATGGGAAGCTGACAGAGACACCTACAGACATAGGGCTGTGTCCCCTGGTGCTGACAAGAAAGCTGAGGCTGAGGTTGGGGACAACAACCGAATTCCAGTTTAGAGGTGGATTTGGTCATGGATGCAGTTTGTGACCTCAGTAAGATTGGAGGGGATTATATTTTGTTGAATAAACTTGTAGACAGAAACTAACAAACAAAACCCTCAAAGGAGCAAAGTTAGACAGTGAACAAATTTTCTATTTGTCCCTAGTAATCCAGCAGTCCTTTCCATAGTCAGTAAATGTTGAGGGGTTTTCCATACATGCCTTCAAAGCATGTGTGTGTGTGTATGTGTGTGTGTGTTCTTTTCCTTGCCCTACTTAGATCATTACCTGATAATGCTGTTCTGCATCTTATGTTTTTTTTTTAACTCCACAACATATCTTGGAGGTCATTCTAGCTTCTTCTTTCTTTTTTTATTTAATTTATTATTATTATTACATTTTATTTTGGAGACCAGATTTTACTATGTAATCTAGGCTAGTCCCAAACTCCTGGGCTCAAGCCATCCTCTTGCCTCAGCCTTCTGAGTAACTGGACTATAAGTGTATGCTAACACACCTGGCTATTTCTTACTCCTTCCTCCTTTCTTTCCTTTCCTTTTTTTTTTTTTTTGACATAGGGTCTTACTATGTAACCTGGGCTGGTTTGGAACTTGCAAACTTCCTGCCTCAGTCTTCCAAATGCACGTACCACCACACCCAGCTTCTGGCTCTACTTTCTTTTCTAAAGTTTCAGTTTCATTATAAGCCATATCTCACTGAGGAAATTCCTTGTACATGGACACTTGGTTGTGTCCAATCTTTTGCTCTTGTGCAATAAATACTTCATCGGCCCAGGCTTCCCTCAGGCATGAATTTATCAGGAGAATAAAAGCCTACAAGTGGAAATGCAGGGTCAAAGGGTACACGCATTTGTAATTTTGATGAATACTGCCAAATTGACCTCCACAAGGAGGTTGTGCTAACAATGAGGTAGAGAGCATTCTCCATTCCTTTCCCAACATCCAGCATTAAGAAACTTTCTGAGCTTTGCCAATCTGATATGTAAAAACTGCTAACTGCCCTTTTTGAAGCTCTCTCCGCCTTAGGCTTCTATGGCTCCCTTCAGCAATTTATTCATTGTTAGAATCCTTTTGTTCATCTTCTCTGGGCCTGCCAACACATCAGGCGCTGGCTGGGAATCCAACAACAAGAAAGGTCAACAGTTAATTAGTCAAAGATGACTGATGAGCAGGATGAGAGCTGTGGGGGGGCGGTGAGTCTTTGAGACCACACCCTCAAACTTCAATGTACACATGTATCAACTGATAACTTATTAAAATGCAGATTCTGAATCAGCAGGTCTGGGTGGGGCAGGAGATTCAAAATCTCACAAACTCTAGGTGAAGCTGTTGTTGCTGGTCCTGAGCCCTTCTAGAACCAGGATCGGCAAACTTTTTCTGGAAAGTCCCAGATGGTGCTTATTTTAGGCTCTGAGGGTCATCTGTGGCTCCGTATTATAGCTATTCAGCTTGGCTTTGAAAGCTGCCAGAGGGCTGCAGTGTAGACCAGTGGTAGAGTACTTGCCTAATATATGCAAGGCCCTGGGTTTGAACCCCAGCACCATCATCACCATCTCAACAAAAACAAGTGAAAACTGAAAGAAACCAGAGACAGTATGTAAATGAATGGACATAGCTTTGTTCCAATACAACTTTATTTATCAAATAAGCATCCAACCGGATTTGGCTGCGGTTTGTTGACCCTTGGCTTTGAACAACATACGCATCCAATCATGTACTGAAGTGACGAATGACAGGATGCTCTTAGAGAAATACCAGGAGACTGAGCTGAACTTGGGGGTCATCGAATGGTTGGTAGAATGGTGTATTAGTCAGATTCCTACCAGAAACCAGTGTTTAAACAAAGGCAATTAAATGCAGTGAATGGGTGTGGTGGCTCACACCTGTCAGCCCTAGGGAGCCAGAGGCAGGAGGATCTTGAGTTCAAGGCTAGCCTTGGGTACTTAGTGAAACACTGTCTCATGAAAAAACCAAACTTAACCAAACTAACTAACAAAACCATCAGGGAATTAATTACACAGGCAATGGAAGAGCTGATCAGGCAGCCAGGGCAGCCCAGAGATTAGCAATAGCAGGAAGCTAATATCACCCGGTGAAGGAGGAGAAGGGAGAGGTCAGGGACTTAGGTCAACCACTAAAAGCTGGAATCATGCTGGCTATACCTACTGGGAGCTTGGAGCCATGGACAAGACCCAGCTGCAGTCAAAGACCCTGGGAAGAAATGCCCTGCAATCCTCCCTTCTTCCTGCCCTTCCACCTCCTACATTGTGGTCCATCAGCTGTGATCCAGTAGCCTGCAGAGGCCAGCTACTGCCAAGCTGAAAGGACATCTAGAGTGAGTTCTGAAGTGTAGAAAATTGACAGGCATCTGAGGGAGGAAGAATGGGAGTTTACTGCACAGGTTTAAGGTGTGTAAGGGTACGTAGTAGGGGATGAGGCTGGTGGGAGGCTCATTCCCTTAAACAGGATAAGATTCATGCTTTAGAACAGGGGTTGGCAAGCATCTCTGTTGCATAGTTTTCTTTAAAAATTAAATGTAGTGCTGGAGGTGTGCCTAGCAGTGTGAAGCCCTGAGTTCAAACCCCAGCACTGCCAATATATATATATATATATATATATATATATTTTTTTTTTTTTAAGTAAAATGTAAAAACAATTCTTAGTTAACAGGCTATGCAAAAGCAGATCACAGGCAGCAGCACTTGGTCCATGGGCTAAAGTTTGTCAAACTGATTTTGAAAGATTTATTTTGTTTATTTATTTATTTGATGCAGGGTCTCCCCATGTTGCCCATGCTGGTCTTGAACTTCTGGATTCAACGATTCTCCTGTTCCAGCCTCCCCAGTAGCTAGGACTACAGGTGGATGCACACCTGGTTCAGCTGTTTTGTTTTACTATTTTTTTTGAGGTGTTGGACATTGAACCCAGGGCCTTGAACATGCCAGGAAAGTGTTCTACCACTAACCTACACCCCCCCTCGCTTCCCCCCTTGTCAGAAAGACCCAGTTTAGAAGGATGGATTGGAGTGGGTAAGAGGCTGAGGGAGGAGACAGAGAGGCCAGAAATAAGGCTGTTGAAGACTCTAGGTAGGAGATTATGAGAGCCCAACTAGTGATTGTCCTGGTGGACAAGGAGGGGTAACTTAGAAACACAGAACAGTTGGTCTGAACAAAAGGTCTAGACTGGGTCTGGAGGGATTTACAAATCTGCAAATTGAATAGTTCCCTGATCAGCTTGGAACTTCCACTTTCCTTTGCCAGTGGAAAAGGAAATCCTGTCATCCTGGACTATGACCTTCCCTATGCTCCGCCCCCAGCCTCTGTTCTCTCATCAGGCACGATGGGTGGAGGAGCAGGTAGCAACACCTTCAGTAAGTGTGGATCCGGGCTGCCCAGCTGTTGGTGACTCACTTATAACTCATTCTAGAATATGGGGACCGAGCATCTCCTGTCCTCAGTTTCAGGCCTTGGTTGCTGTTCCAGGTCAGCAGGTGAAGCCCCGTGCACCAGCATTCTCTGACACCTTCCTGTGGAATTTGGGTCCAGAGTAGAGATGAGGGCTGGCAAGTCCTTCACTCAGCCCTGGACTCAGACACCTACTGGTAGCTTCGATTATCATCTTGTGACAGGCTGTCACAATCATGTGTGGGTTGGGCTCCCCTAGAAGCAGACTCGGAGATGAGGCTTTTGTGCAAGTAGTTCTGGGAGACAGAGGAAGGAAGGAGCCCATTTAGGTTACCAAGCCAGTTATCATAGTGGGTAACTGGAGTGTGAGGAACTCAAGTGTCCTAGGATTGTCCTGCCCAAGGGACAAGGAAGCTGAGCTCCAGATGGTGGGCTCTTCCAAGGGCTGTTAGTTCCCCTGTCCTATGAGTCTGCTTTGTGGCCTTCTACACCACAGGAAAAGAAGCTCTCAGTTGTGTGCATGTGGCTTCACAGCCAGAAGGCAGCTGGAGATCCCTGAAGATGTAAGGCCCAAGGGGATGGACATGGATGTAAGGACATCCATGACATCTGCTCTAGATGCTTCTCACCTCCACTTGACATTGGGGATGCTGAGAAGCAAAGTGACAGCCTTTAGTCAAATGGAGGTTTATGACAAATGGTGAGCTGGAGATTGGAGCCTATAGGTCCAGAATCTTCCACTATGTTTTAGTATGGTGTTGTGGGTCTTCTGGCAAGAGAGGAACTGCCCTTGGTGTCTCATAGGCTGGATCTACTCCCTACCCCCTGCATTCTCTTTCTTGTTGCACTACTCAGAATCCAGCAGGTGCACAAGGAAGAAACCTGAAAGACATGCATCTGTGGCAAAGCCAAGTGCCTATTTGGAGCTTGCAGAACCTGGGCAGGAGGTTAAGTGAGAGACTGAGTGAGGCTGGCAACTGGTGGATAGCCAACTGACCAAGCTATTTGGGAAGGGTATGTTGAGCAGAGATGAAGACAAGGGTACAGGATCAGCCTGGAGGGTATCAAGAGGACTGCAATGGGGGCTGGGCAGGTTTGAAACACCTACCTGTTGTCCTGGTTATGTGTCCTGGGACTCTTTGTGTTGCTGGACCAGACATTCCAGTGTTGAACAGGGCTGAGCACTGAAGGTTTTGCTTGTTCTGCATCAGGCAAGAGCCGACCACTCATTCATTTGTTCATTCAGGGATCTCTTAAGGAGATCTCAGTATGTCCCAGCCATCATGCCAACTACCTTTGGCATGACCACTCTTGGAACCCATTGGATCCTGTAGGGGGAATAGTACAGCTTTCTCCATTCTCCACTGAGTTCTCAGATGAATAGTGGAAGATGGTATAATTCTTAGTGAGTTCCAAGTAGGAAAGATATACTCCCAAATCCAGCTGGGGTGTCTCTCCCTCTGCTCAGGGAGCCTTGGAAACCCAGCAGGGGATGGGGGTGACCAGAAGCTCTGAGTAGCCCAGCAGAACCTGTACGCTTGAGGGTGGACACCAAAGGCTGTAGATTCCAACTCCTGCTGACCTAGACTCCATTCTCCCACACCGCCTGTGGTGGTTCATTAACAAAGGTAGTTGCATTAGTCCCTTCTGTGCTTTCGCCCTTTGCAACGTGACTTTGCCATCTTTCCCATCAGGAGGTGGAATCTACTCCTCACCCCTCAAATCTGGGCTAGGGTATTAGTCAGAGTTCTCTGGAGAAACAGAACCAACAGCAGGTGTTGGTGATTGAGAGACTTATTTTAAGGAACTGGCTCACACAATTTTGGTAAGCCCAAAATTTGCAGAATAGGCTGGCAGGCTGGTAACCCAAGGAAGAGTTGCAGATTCTGTCTGAAGGCTTTGTGCTAGAGAAGTCCTTCTTTCTGGGGAAAGGAGAGGTCAGTCTTTATTTTATTCAGGCCTTCAACTGATTGGATGAGACCCAAGCACATTGTGGAGCGTAATCTGCTTTTCTAGGTCTACTGATTGAAATGTTAATCTCATCCCCTTAAAAAAAAAAGAACACTCTCACAGAAATATCCACAATCATGTTTAACCACATACCTGGACACGTTGGCCCAGCCAAGTTAGCACATAAAATTAATCATTGTGGTTGGCCTGTCACTTGCTTTGGCTGTAGAATGTAGTGAAAGTAATGCTGTGTAAGTTCTGAGCCTAGGTCTTAAGCAACCTTGGTCAATTCTTGCTATCTTGGAATTCTGCCAGCCATCATGTGAACAGACTTGCGCAACCCACTAGTGGATGAGTGGCATATGGGACAGAGATGAGATGTGTCAATTGACTGCAGGTCCCTGCAGATGACTACATATGCCAAGAGAGGGAACCAGGCCAAGAAAAATTGCCCATCCAAGATTGCTGACCTGTAGAACTGAGAGCTAAATATATGTTTTTCTAGGTGACTATGTTTTGGAATGGTTTGTTACACAGCAAAAACTAGCTGATACACAGTCCAACCCCCAGGTACCCTTTGAGCCTGCCCCCTTAGCTGATGGAGAGGACACAGGTAAACAGAGGGATGGTTCCAGGTTCTAATAATGCTTGTGGGTATCTGTGTTCATTGAAGACACATGCATAAACACTCTTCTACCTTGAGATTTAAATATAGCTCTGTCTGAGCACACTCAGGCCTGGGAAGCTCCCACAATAATGTTGCAGAGCACAGGGAGGGACTGACAGCTGGCAACCAGGGAGGCTGCATGCTGGGGACTGAGGAAAGCTAGCGACTGGGTCCTAGAGACTACCTCTGTGGGTCTGGGGGTGGGGTTTGAGGGACAGTTATAGGATGGAACTTCGGAGGTAGCAAACCCAGATTGAGTCCTGCTTCTGTTGCCCATTAGGCCTGTGTCCTGGGCAAATTGCCTTGTCATTCAGAGCCTCAGCTTCTCTAAGGCCAGAGCTAGGTTTTATGGGGCCTGAGCTGATGAAATTTGGGAGCCCCTTTCAAGGAGAATGAAAACTGTGATTATAAAATTGCAAGGCTTTGCAAAGGGTCCCTGCAAGTGAGCTTAAGCTTTCATTGTCTTTTCAGGAAATTGCTTCTGACTTCCTCACTAGAAAAATAGAAGAGTTAACAATACAGATGGAAGGTCAAATGCATAATGAATACGTCATTCCTGGTGGGGGTCCCATAGGCAGGAAGGCAGTTTTGCATGGGGGAAAGGGCTCATATGGAGGCTGGTGGGTGGGGTTCTCAGGGAGAGGTGAAGAGGAATGAGGAGGAGTGGAGTGGAGAAATATGGTGGGTTATCTAGGCTCCTTCCTACCTGGCTTGTAGAAAGGGACTGTAGGCAGAAGTAGGAGCTGATTTCATGGAGGGTTTTATGAGCTGGAGCTGAAGCAAGGTTCTGGGCACAAAGTTGGGAGGAAGAATATGTTTTCTTCCCTAGAGTAAGAGCCAAGGGCAAGTCTCAGGAGAATGGGGCAGCCTTTGCAGCAGCTGGTAGAAGGATGCACTGGTCCCTGGGAGGAGAGCTGGGCAGGACACCAACAGAATTTACTACAGGAGTTTCCCCCCATTTCTTCAGTACCCAGAGCCCTACTGTGGTCTGGGGTTTGCAACTTCCAGGGGACTAATGGATGGAATTTAGGCAGGATCACCATGATGGGCCTGAGGCTAGACTAGCAGGGGCTGTGGTGAGGTGCTGCCCCCACGTGGCTTCTAAGGACTTGGCTTTCCAGGAGGGAACCTATGCTAAGTTCATGCAAGACACTTTAGAGAATTCTGGACAAAACAAGGGGCACCAGAGCACCTGTAGTCTGCAGAGAGGGTCATAGCCCATGATGTGTGTGTGTTTTCTTGTTCATACAAACTCATTTGTAAACATGGGCTGGTGGGGCCTGGAGGAGCTCTGGGGAAGAGAGTTTGAGAAAACTTTGTTAGTTCTGAAGTATAGGATGCCTTCCAAAGTCATGTACATGATCAGTTAGGAGTTCCCTGATTCGCCCCAGTTCTGGCATGGCCCACTGGTTGGTTTATAAAGAAAGGGAAGCTGGGCATGGTTATGTATGCCTGTAATTCCAGCATTGGAAAGTGTGAGGCAAGAGGATTGAGAGTTCAAGGCCAGCCTGGGCTATATAGCAAGACCTTATTGAGAGAAAGAGAGAGAGAGAGAGAGAGAGAGAGAGAGAGAGAGAGAGAGAGAGAGAGAGAGAGAGAGAGAGAGAGAAGAAGAAGAAGAAGAAGAAGAAGAAGAAGAAGAAGAAGAAGAAGAAGAAGAAGAAGGAGGAGGAGGAGGAGGAGAAGAATGAGGAGGAGAAGAACAAGGAGGAGGAGGAGGATGGCGGCAGAGGAGGAAAGGAGAGGAGAGAAGAGAAAAAAGGAGAATCAGGCAGGAAAGAATGGTGCAGCCAGGGTCCTGCATCTTGCATCTGCCCTATAGCCAAGGTAATATTTATCTTTGCTAAGATGAATCTTAGAACAAAGCAACTGGCAATGCATACGGTATAGGTAAAAGTAGAAATTGGCACAACCATTTGGGAAAACTGTTTGGCAGCTCTTTATAAAGTTAAACTTTCTTATCATATGACCTAACCATTCTACACCTAGATGTTTACCCAAGAGAAATGAAAACATATCAGATTAGTCATCTACCACTGTGTGATAAATTACCCCCAATCTTGGCAGCAACAATAAGAATCTCTTATCCTCACAGTTTCTTTGGGTCAGGAGTTCAGGACAGCTCGGGGGGTGGTCCTGGCTGGAGGTCTTTTGTAATGTGGCAGTCAGTGTGATGGTGATGCTTTATCCACTGGAAGGCTTGATGGAGCTGGAAGATTGCTTCCCGTGATTCACTCACACATGGAGGAGGTAGTGCTGACTGGCTGGGGGAGGGAATCCCATTCTTCTCCATGTGCATCTCCTCATAGGGCTGCTTGAGATTCTGTAAAACATGGCAGCTAGCTTTCCCCAGAGCAAGTGATCCAAGACAATAGAGCAGAAGTAGCAAAGGCTTTTGTGACCCAGCCTTGGAAACCCCACATTGACATCTCTATAATGCTCCTGATTCATAGGTTGACTCTACTCAGTGTTGGAGGGGACTAGACAAGGTGGTAAATACTAGGAGGGGACATGATGGGGACGATTTTGAAGGCTGGTGACCACAGGGATAACACAACCATGCCTCTTCCATCCTGCACAGGCCACGCTCACCTCTGAATTGTTGCCATTCTGGTCCTGAATGTCCCTGGGGATTGATGCAGGGGTATTGGACCCAGTAAGGCTGGAACAGCAGCAGCAGTGGCTGCCAAAGACTATAGTGCTTGGCAAGAGGCTGGGCAGAGGAGCCATGGCCAGGCCACAGTGCCTTTGTTCCTGAATGAACATGACCTTGCACTAGGTGCTAGCCTCAGTGAGCAATGTGGCCTAGTGCAGGTTGATTAGACTCAACGGGAGGGACCTTCCTGATGAGAACTCCAAAGAAGTCACCTGGCCTCCATTTTTATATGCTGTGAAACAAGGGCCCAGGACCCTCAGGGCAGCTTCTCAGCTACATGTCAAGGTTGAGTGGAGGTAGAAGCACTTTGATGAACCTGAAGGTTTGTGCTTTCTTTATCCTGGAATCTGGCAGGAAAGGGAGTGCATGATCTGTCTCCTCTAATGCCATGAAACTGGGGCACTGTCAGCCCAAATTGTGGTCCTACAAGGCCCCTCCTGTCTTCCAGGTCACCCTCCACCCGTAAGGGTCCTTTTATTATCTGGCCATGTGTTTTGGGAATAGATCACTATTGAGCTAGCAGAGTTTTGATTGCTGCCTTCTCCCCAGGGAGCGAGGTCCTTGGCTGAGTGTGTAGGCCAACAGACTACAATCCTTTTCTCCCTACCCTACCAGCTCAGCTTGCAGGCTGAGAGCCTCGTAGGGTGGGGGCATGCCCTCTGTCTGCCTCTGCAGGGAAGCAAGACAAATCCTTCTGTATCCTTGAATGCAGCTTGTGTCTCTATGAATGCATTTTGGCCCCTCAAGAAATGGATTTTGAGTGAATACAGAAACTTAGGCGTGCCTTTTCTTCTTCATCACCAAAGCCCCCATTTCTTAGGGATACAGATAAAGACAGACTCTAGCCCTTTAAAGGGGAAGCCAGGGTTTGCCAACCAATGCAAATTGCATGCAAATGAATCTACACAAGAGGACTTGGGACCCAGAGACAGTGAACTTGGATGAACCAAAGGGTTTTCATGCCAGTTTGCTCAGCCTTGAATCTTAGCTCCCTGTTGGAAGTGAGAAGGGGTGCTACAGCTCTAGAATTTCTATACAGGAGGAGCTGGGGGTGGGGTGAGATCTGGCTGGGAAGGTGGGACACTGCAGAGAGTCACCAAGTTGACCTGGGAGCCACACCACATTTTGTATTGATTGTATATTTATTAGAAGATGACATTGACTTTCAGTTTTCTGGATTCACTTTAACACCTCCCCCACCCTTTCTGACTTGATCATCGGTTTGGAATTTTGTAAACCACTCCTCCCTTCTTGTTCACTTACCACCTGGATTCAGCTGTTTGTTTTACGCCTGATGGAATTTGACATTCTTTCCATGTACTTGCCTGGTCCGAAGGTTATTCTGATGCCCAATGCAGAGCTCTGCCTGGAGAGTTCCAGATTTAGTAGCTCAGAGTTTCCTAAATTAAGTCCCTTGCATGACTTCGAGTGAGCAGAGCTGAGGTGGAACTCATGATCCTTTAAAGCCCAGTTCTCATCAGTATCCCACATCGCAAAAAAAAGGCAGCTCCATCCAACTAGTGCATAAACTTGAAGACACCCTGGCCCTATGCCTCCTAGGCAGTCTATCTCCAAGTCCCAAGTCCTGTCTCAAAGTTCTTGTCTGACACCTTGACTACTTCAGTGGCCCCAAGCTGGTCTCCTTGCACTCTCTCTTACTACCACCCACTACTCTATCCCTCATTCTTCCCAATCTTCACTCCAAAATCAGTTATTCATTTTCCTACTCTAAGCTGTGTGATACTAGGAAAGTTACTGCCTCTCTCTGAGCCTTAGTCTTTCATCGGTCAGAGGAGAAGCTGGTTTAGAGACTTGTCAAGGACCAGCATGATCAGTTTCTGGTGTGTCATGAGCCTGGAGGGTTAGTTGCATTCTGAATGTCTAGAGCCTCCACAGTGGGGTGGGGGACCTCCCTAGGGTCTAGGAATATTAGGAATCAAACATCCCATCAGTCCTGTTTCTCCTTGGAGCCGTCAGCTTCAGGTTTTTGCAACCTGCATGCCTTTTCCTGCACCGAGGAAGGAAAAAGTGGCTGCAAGCCACAGCTGAAACTCATATATCTGTGCTGGTTCCTCTCTCACTTTCCCCATACCAAAACATGAACTTGCTTTTTCATTCCAGAACTACAAACCCAACCCACATTCTCACCAGTGCGAAGTTTCATATAGTTTTTTTTGTTTGTTTGTTTTTTGGGGATAGGGTCTCCATATATAGCTCACCTCAAACCCTCAGTCCTCCTGCATCTCCCTCCAGAGTACTGGGATTACAGTTGTGTGCCCCCTTCCCAGCTTCATATATCAAAGTTTTTTCTGTTCTCTTATATATTGAATTTTAAAAACTCCTTTACTTGAAAATTATTAGTGATTCACAGAGTTGCAAAGACAGTATATAGAGGTCTCAGAATCCCCTCTCCTGTTTTCCTTCAATGTTTGCCCTTACTGCAACTACACAGTACCGTATCAAAACTGGAAAGCTAACATTGATGCAGTGTGTGTGTGGTTTTGTTATCCCTTGTGTAAATATGTGTAACAACTACCCCTGTGGAGATACCCGTCACACCCACCTCACTCCCTACCATCCCTAATCCCTAAAAACACTAATGTATCCTTTATCTCTAGCTTTATTTTCATTTTGAGGATGTTATGTAAATGGAAGCATTCAGGATACCCTTTTGAGATGTCCGTCCCCCCGCCCCCCAGCTCAGAATCGGGGGCTTGAGATTCTTCCAGGTTGCTTCCTGGATCAACAGTTTCATTTTTGAGTGGTAGTCCCGCACAGTTTGTTCAACCATCCATTCATTGTAGACCCATTTGGCTGGTTCCAGTTTTTGCTATTATAAATAAAGCTACAATAAACAACTATAGACAGGTTTTTATGTGGACGTAACTCTTGATTTCTCTGGGATAAATGCCCAGGAGTGCAATTGCTGGGTTTTATGGTAAGTGTATGTTTAGTTTTTAAACTGACAAACTATTTTCCAGAGTGGCTGTACCTTCTTACATTTCCATTAGCAATGGACCCGGTTTCTCCACATCTCGAGTATTTGGTATGGTCACTGTTTTTCATTTTAGCTGTTTGAATAGGTGTGTCGTGATTTCTCACCATGGTTTTCATTAGCATCTCCCTAAAGACTAATTACGTTAATCACCTTTTCCTGTGCTCATTTCACCATTATCTATCCTCTTTGACTAAATGTCTCTTCATGTGTTTTCCCCACTTTCTAATTGGATTATTATCTTAGGTAGTATTTTTTGCAGTGCTGGGGATTGAACCCAGGGCCTCATGCATGCTAGGTAAATGCTCTACCACTGAGCCACATCTTCAGCCCTATTTTTTTCTTAATGTTGAAGGGTTATTTTGGTTCATTTGTTTTGCTGTTGTTGTTTTTGAAAATATTATCTCCCTATCTAGCTATCATTGAACTTGCTTTGTAGCTGAGGCTGACCTCAAACCCACAATCCTCCTGCCTCAGCTTCCAGTGTGCTGGGACCACACCCTGCAACTATAGAGTTTTGAGGGCCTTTGTATATTTTGATACATGTCCCTTGACAGATATACGGTCTAAAATATTTTCTCCTGGTGTGCAGCTTGTGTTTTCAGCATTTTAACAGTCTTTTGAAGAACAAAAGTTACTAATTTTAATGTAGTCCAACTTTTTGATTTTAGGGATTGTGTTTTGGGTTCATGGCTAAAAAATCTTAAGCCTAGGTGTTGATTCACTCCTATGTTTTCTTCCAAAATTGTTGTAGTTTAATGTTCTACACTTACATCTATGATCCATTTTGAGTTACTTTTTGTATAAGATGTGAGGTTTTTAGGTCTAGGTTCCTATTTTTGCCTCTGGTTGTTCAACTGCTCCAGCATCATTTATTGAAAACACTACCCTTTCTCTGTCGGAGATCAGCTGTGATTATATGGGGCTATTCCTGGGTTCTCTAACCTGTTCCATTGATCTGTGTGTGTACCCTTCCACCAATGACACAATCTTAATTCTGCAGTTATGTAGCAGGCCAGTGATTCCTCTGGCTGTATTATTCTTTTCAACATTGTGAGTTCCTTTCCAGATAAATCTTATCTTTCCAGACAGTCTTATCTGCATAAAAAAAATTGTGCTGGGATTTTGATAGAAATTGTGTTGAACCTATCTATCAATTGGAGAGTTGGCTTCTTTTCTAGAGTGAGTCTTCTAATCCGTGAACACATTGCACATCTCCATTTGTTTAGGTTTTCTTTAATCAGTGTTTTATAGTTTTCATCATGCAAGTCCTGTACATGTTTTATCAAATGTATACTTAGCTCATTTATTTTGAATAGTTGTAAATGGCATTATGTTTTAAACTCATTTTCCGCATGTTCATTGCTAGCATGTAGAAATATCATTAATATTAAGTCAGGCATGGCGGTGCACACCTGGAGTTCCAGATATTTGGGAGGCTGAGGCTGGAGGATCATTTGAACCCATGAGTTTGAGACTACCTTGGGCAACATAGCAAAACCCTATCTCAAAAAAAAAAAAAAAAAAAAAAAAAACCAAAAAGAGAGGAGAAAGAAATCTAATCAATTTTTATTTGTTGATTTTCCATCCTGGAACCTTGCTGATCTTACTTAGCAGTTGGTACATTCCTTGGGATTTTCTACATGGGCAATCATGTAATATGCAAACAAAGGCAGTTTTGTTTCCTCCTCTCTGATCTGTATGTGTTTTCTTTCCTTTCTGCACTGGCATGAACTTCTAATACTATGATGAATGGCAATGGTGAGAAGAGACATCTTTGCTCTGCTCTGATCTTAGCAGGAAAGCATTGTCCTGAAGTAGACTTCAAGTCACAGGCCTGTCTTCCAGGTGGCAGCTTTAGGAGCCAGTACAAAATTGTCCCTAGGCTTTTTCCTGCCTTGGCAGGATGGAAGCATGGAGATGGAACCTCCTTTCTGGATCCCCTGAGTGCAGAAGTCACAGAGCAGAAAAACTGCAACACTTACCCCACCCTACACACTTACCTAGGGGACTTGCAATGGTTATGTAACATTGGCAAGAAATAAACCTTTGAAGCTCTCAGCCCCTGGTATGTGCGTGTGTGGGGTAGGGGAAACAAAAAGAAAAGCAAAATAGGATGTAGGGTTTTTATAGATGTGTTTTGTCAAGTTGAGGAAATTCCCCTCTATTCCTGATTTACCGAGGTTTATTTTTTTTTTTAAATCATGAATGGAGTTGGGGTTTTGTGAAGTTGCTTTTCTGTACAAGTAGATATGATTTTTCTCCTTTAGCCTCTTGATATGATGGATTACATTAATTGATTTCAAATCTGAGCTAGCCTTTCATACCTGGGTTATTTTATATATATACACACAGAGAGTCATGTGTTGTTTAATGACGGGATACAGTCTGAGAAATGTGTTGTTAGGCAATTTCATCACTGCACAAACATCACAGTGTGTACTTACACAGACTAAGACAGCCACGATGTCACTAGGCAATATAATCTTACAGGACCACTGTTGTTTATGTGGCCTATCAATGACTTCAACGTTGTTATGCAGCACTTAACTGTGTGTGTGTGTGTGTGTGTGTGTGTGTGTGATCTGAATTCTATTGGTTAATATTGTTAATATTTTATTGGGATATTTTCATTTATATTCACAAAAGATACTGGTCCATAACTGTCTGTTTAAAATTATAGCTGTACATTTTGACATTTGTAAAAGTTCTTACAATATACACCCCATCCATCATTCTCCTTTTAGAATCATCGTTTTTTTTGTACCATCTCTGAGCCGCTTTGTTGGTAGGGTGACACCGGCTCCCTAAAATGGCTGGAGGGACATTCCCTCTTCTCTTTTCTGGAAGAGATTGTGTAGAACTCTTAGTTCTTCTTTAAGCATCTGGTAGAACTCTCCAGTGAAATCCTTGGGATGGAGATTTCCTTTTTCAGAGTTTTAAAATTGTGAATTCCATTATCTTAACAGTCAAAGGACCTCTCAGATTACTCATGTCATATTGAGAGAATTGTGGTTTTTGCGGAATTTGTTCATTTCATCTAAGTTGTGAAATTTGTGTGTGTAGGAGTCTCTCTTTCTCTTTGATGTCTGCAGGCTGGAGTGGTATTACCTGTTTCTCTCCTGATTGGCAGTTTGTGCTTTCTCCTTTTTCTTTGCCAGTTGTTAGCAGTTTGTCCACCTTACTGATAGTTTCAAAGAATCAACTCTTAGTTTTACTGCCTTTCTCTCTTGTTTTTATTTTTATTGATTTCTCCTCTCGTCTTGATTATTTCCTGGTGTCTGCTGGATTTGAATTTGTTTTACTCTTCTAAGTTTCTTGAGGTAGGAGCTGACATGATTGACTTGATTACATGATTGACTTTCCAGGGTTTGTTTTCTTTGTTTTGGCGGCACTGGGGTTTGAACTCAAGGCCTTGTACTACTAGGCAAGTGCTCTACCACTTGAGTCACACCTCCAGTTTTAGGTTAAGTTTTAGATATGGTCTTGCTTTTTGTCCAGGCCGGTTTGAGACTGTAATCTTCTTCCCTACACCTCCTGTGTAGCTGGAATCACAGCAACACACCACCATGCCTGGCTTATTTGTTGAGATGGGATATCAATAACTTTTTACCTTGGCTGGCCTTGAAGTGAGATCCTCCTGATGTCTGTCTCCTGAACAGCTGGGATTACATGTATGAGCCACCATGACTGGCTGACAGTCCTCTTTCCTAATGTAAGGATTTAGTGCTACAAATTCCCTCTTAGCTCTGTTTTAGATGTGTCCCACACATTTTGCTGTTTTATTTTTGTTTTTATTAGTTCACCCTATTTTTTTATTATTTCCCTTGGGACTCCTCTTGGACTCACAAATTAGCTTAAAGTGTACTAATTTCCAAGTGACGGAGATATTCCTGTTACTGTTTCTACTCTGATCAGAGAACATGGTGTGACTCAATTCTTTTAAATTTGTTGAAGTTGATTTTATGGTACATGATACTGTCTATTTTGGCATAGAGTCCCAGCTGCTTGAAAGGAAGAATGTGTACTCAGTTACTGTTGGGTAGAATGTTCCATACATGTCAGGTGGATTCTGTTGTATGATGGCATTGTTGAATTCCATTTCCTCACTCACTTTCTGTCTAGATGTTCTATCAATTGTTGATCGAGGGAAGGGCAGTGTCCCACAACAATTGCATCTGTTTCTTTCTTCTTTGAATGTGATCAATTTTTGCTTCACATATTTTGTAGCTCTGTCATTTTGAGCATACACCTTCAGGTTCCTATGTCTTCTTGGAGTGGCCATTTTATTACGATATAATATTCTTGGTATTTTCCTTTGCTTTGGAGTCTGTTTTTCTGCTATTAGTATAGTCACTGCTGCTTTGTTTTGATTTGTGTTATAACCTGTCTATTCTCTTACTTTGTAATATCGAAGTGAGTTTTGTGTAGACCATATATATTTGGGTTATTTAAAAAATTCCTTCTTCTAATCTCTGTGGTTTAAGTGGTGCAGTTAGATGTTTATGCTTAATGTAATCATTGATATGTTAGGGCTTAGGTCTGCCATTGTGTTTTTATTTTCTCTTTTTTTGTTTCTTGCCTTCTTATTGGCTACTTGAATGTCTTCTCCAATTTTGATTTATCTAGTGTTTTTGAGTGTATCTCTTTGTATAGCCTCTGTAGTAGTTGTTTTAGATATATTTCTATCTTCTACACGTATATCCATATCTACATGTATATCCATATTGAGCTCTGTCTCCACATATTCCATGTGCTCAGATAACATGTCTATGTGATTTCAAATATTTTAAATAACACAGTCCCTGAATACCAACATTATACCAGTTAAGAATAAAACCCTACCTTCCTTGTATCCCATTACCCTCCCACTTATAATATTGTCTTAAACATCTACTCTACCTACACTGAAAACCACATCACACACTGAAATAATTTTTGCTTTAACTGTCAAACACATTTGATTGTCAGTTTGGTTGGATTGAGTGATGCCTAGGAGATTAATAAAGTATATGTCTGGGTGAGTCTGTGGGGTGCTTCTAGAGATTAACTAAGGGTGGGGGAAAGGCCCTCCATGAATGTGGGCAGCCTAATCCCATAGGCTGGGGAGTTGGATGGAATCAAAGCACAGGTACTCTCTCTCTTTGCTTCCTGACTGCCTGTGATGTGAATTGCAGAGCAAGAAAAGGACTGGGGACTTATAGTTTGAATATGAAATGTCCCCCACAGGCTCATGTGTTGACCGCTTAGTTCTCAGTGGGTTGTACTGTTTTGGGAGGTGATGGATACGTTGGGAGGTAGGACCTAATTTGAGGAAGTAGGTCACTGGGGTGTGTCCTTAGGGGCTGTATCTCTGTCTCTCTGCTCTCTCTGTTTCCTGTCCTTCATGAGGTGAGCAGCCTCTGTCCCGCACTCCCACCACCATGGTGTCCTGCCTCAGCAATGGAGCCAAGCACTATGGACTGAAATCTCTGAAATTGTGAGCAAAATCAATAACTTCCCCCTTAAATTGTTTATGTCAGATATTTTGTCACTGTGTGTGTGTGTGTGTGTGTGTGTGTGAAGGGTCACTAATACAGTTATTTTAAGAGGAGGGTACTGACCACATTCTCTTAGTTTTTCTCACCTGAGTGAATTTGGGAAAATTTCAGCCATTATTTCTTCAAATACTTTCTTCAGATGTGCCCTCTCCTTCTGTGTCCTTTCTATCAGGATACCAATGACACAAATGTTAGATCTTTGTTACAGTTACAGTGTCACAGTCTCTCAGGCTCTGCTCTTTTTTTTTGGCTCATTAATTCTTTTTTTATGTGTGGTATTGGGGATTGAACCCAGAGCCTCACACTTGCTAGGCAAGCACTTTGTCACTTCAGCTATGCTTCCAGATCTTTTCTTTTTATTTTATTTTTGAGATAGGGTCTCACTGGCTTTGTCCAGGCCAGCCTCAAACTCATGATCCTATTGCCTCTGCCTCTGGAGTAGCTGGCATTATAGATGTGCCCCAGATTCACTAATTATTTACTCTGTTATTTCTAGTCTGTTTAGCCATTGTTGCTGGATTTTTTTCTCTTAAAATTTCCTTTTGTTTCTTTCTTTCTGTCTTCTGTTTCTTTGGTGAGACCTGAGATGTTCTATTTCTTTTCTGAGATTTTCTATTTGTTTGTTTGTTTCAAGTGTGTTTATAATTGCTCTCCGAAGTATTTTTATGATGTCTGTTTTGCAATTCTTGCCAGACAATTCTGATTTCGGTATCACCTTGGTGTAGGTGTATGTTGATTGTCTTTTCTTATTCAAGTAGAGGTTCCCCTGATTTTTGGTTTGTTAACTGAAACCTGAAGGTCTTGGGTATTGAGTAATGAGACTGGAGCTAATTGAAACCCTCTGGTTTAGCAGACCCTTTCTAAAGTTGCAGCAGAGGGAGGGGCTGCTACCTTGTTACTGCCTGGTGGGGTGGAAGTCTAGAGCTCCCCACTACTGTTTGCCAGGGGTTGGGAATTTAGGCTCCCTCCTGGGCCCCTACTATCCATCCCTCCTGGCTGGGGAGGGGATGGTCAAGCAGGGGTAGTTTGTTACTCTTCCAAACATGGCTACCACTAACACCATGGGGGAAAAGGGTTACCTGTTACCATGGGCAATGATGAAAGTCCTGCGTGTCCATAGACCTCCTCGGAGGCCATCCCAGCA
This sequence comes from Castor canadensis, assembly GCF_047511655.1. NCBI lineage: Eukaryota > Metazoa > Chordata > Mammalia > Rodentia > Castoridae > Castor > Castor canadensis. The sequence continues at coordinate 152,364,799 of NC_133390.1, read as the reverse complement.
GAGAGGGGGAAGGGACAGGGAGAAGGCCAGGTCTTTCATGTGGCCCTCACTGACATTTCTAGGGTGAGGGAGTCTCATTGCTGCCTGGTGGGATGAAAGTCCTGGATTATCATTCATCTTTTTCTGACACTAGCCTGGACAGGGGAGGGAGGCTGGACCATATCACAGCCTGGTAGAGTGAAGTCTAGGATCCCCAGTTGACCTTTGATGATGTGGATGGGGGTAGGTTTTAGTTATTTATTTTGTCATTCATTTATTCTGCGGTATTTGTCTACAGCAGAACAGTAATTGTCTAAAAGTTTTTTGGTCTTGTTCCATCTTGGTCCTTTGGTAAGAGAGAGAGAGAGACTTTTCTAGGGGCTTTTTGTTCTGTCCCACTGATGTTTCATGTTGCTGACTTCTCCAGCACCCTGTCCATGACATATGAGGCCAGCAAATAAACCCAGAGAACTCAATACTGTGTCATATCCTGGTCCCAAAGTCCCTAGTTGGTCTGCTTCCTTCTTTCTACTTTCAGATGTTTGTTTTTAGGTAGCATCTAGGATTTTTACCTGTACTTCATGGGGGGAATAAGGAAAAGTATATGTGGAGAGGTTTGAATTCTTGTCTATTGACTTAACCATGTCACTGCTGCCTTCAGCTCTGTCTGCCTAGTTGCAGGTGTCTTCTAGATTCTTTTTTTTTTCTGCTAGATTTTTCATGGGGACCTGGCACTGGGTTGAGGCTGGAGAGTAGACGAGACTGACCCTGCCCTCTGGAGCTCACAGCGTTTCCAGGGACACATGGCTTGCCTCAGGTAAGCTCTGATAGTGAAGAACAGGATGCCATAAAGGGAGAGATTACTTCTATTGCTTTGGTTGGGGGGAGCTTCCTGGGGGAGTGAAAGTGGAGAGCTAGACTAGTCAGGCAGGTTTAAGAAAGCAACAGCAGGAAGTAGCAGTGTGAGAAGCAGAGGTCCTGAAGAACAGTGGGGATGGTGGGAGGCTGTGGTGAGACAGATGGCCTGGTTGGAACCTGGGGTAGAGCAAGTGAGCTTTGAGGGTGCACTTTGCCCCTGAATCTCATGCAGAGGGGTTTGGTGGTATGATCTTCAGAAATCTGGGGGTGGGTAAAAGCAAGGATCAACAATAACAATTGTGCTGGCAAGTGATGATGGTGTCTGTGGGATGGAGAGGAAGGGGACCACGTGCAGGTGCCTGGACAGGATCCAGAGGGACATAAGAGGCAGTGCTGATGTATGCCTGGATGGAAGTAAGGGGAGAAGGAGAGGGAAGAATTAGATGTGACACAGGTTTCCAGCTATGATCTCTGGAGAAGGATGGAACCACTAGCCGAGAGGGAAGCCAGGGAAGAACCTTTGGCAGAAGAGGATGAGATTTGGGGCATTGGTACCCAGAGACATTTCTCCAGAAAGTGATGCTATAAGGCCCAGGGGCAAGTTTTCTTTGAGTCCTGTAATTTCTAATCAAATAAGCAATAGATTGCTGCTAAATAAAGCATTTTGGACAAATAGCACATAACAATTTTCATACAATAGGGGTCTATACTTAATTTTTGGAAGAAAAAAATAAAAATCATGTACTGAAACACTGAGGTTTCTCCTAGATTCAGGCCTCCCTGGTCTTCATTACTTTCTCTTGATCTGATGGTCAGAGGACCTACTATTCAAACTGCAAGGCAAGATACCTCATAACCACTCCACTCACCTGTCTGAGTTTGTGAATTGCATGATAGATCAATCACAGCCACCCAAATCATTCTAGCCAATCAGGCCTGGGCAACTGGTGGATGGTTTGATGGCATCTTTTCAAAGAATAGAAGCCCCAAGAGGGCAGGAGTCATTTTTCTGATTTGTTTACTGAAGGATCCCAAGTGTCTAATAGGGTGCTTGGTGTATAACGAGTGTTCAGTAAATATTGGCTGAATAAATGAAGGGGAGCATTGGATTGGAGGGCAGCCTGGGACCAGGATTAGGGGAACATTGAAGTCAGATTATTAGAACATTGGCTCTCACTTTTGTTACTAAAACTGGTTGAGTTAGGTAAGTGTCTGTCTACTGGGTCAAGGTAAGGCAAGGAATTGAACCCTTCTCAACCGGAGGACCCCTTATAAGGCCAAGAGAACAACCTTTGACTGAGATTTTAAAAGCGAGATCTCAGACAGCCAAAGTCTGCCTTTCTTTTCCTGAAGGGGACCACTATGCAGGTGCCTGGACATGGGCACACAGTTGCCCCCTGGTGTCAAGTTGCAGACACTGCCGCTCTGACGTAGCATCCTTCCAGCCTCAGCCAGGTCAAAACTACACACCTCAATGCAGGGTCCCTTTGCCTCCTGGGCCTCAGATGGAGAGGAAAAAGGTATGAGGGCTCACCATCTCTTGCTGATTTGCTCTTGCCCTATTTTCTGCTGTGTCTTCATCAAGGAAGACCTCCAGGGACCTGTCTCCTACATGCATAACCCAACTCCCTGCTCTCCAAGGCCACGTCTGCTTGTGTAGGACAGATTCCAAGGGCATCAAGTCATGGAATAAGCTCCTCTAGTCAGCTTGGTCTGACCTCACTAATTTCCCCCTTACATATTTTTATCAGTGAATATTAATTATACAATGTGGGGGGGTCATTGTGATAGTTCCTTACATGCATATGATATACTTTGATTGTATTCACCCCCTCTATTACTCTTTCTTATGCCTCATCCCATCCCCCCAACCCTACTTTCTTGCCTCTTCCACCCTGCATGCTCTTTGCCAGTCCAAACATCCTGACATGGGGACTCCCACTAGCCAGCCCTTTGCCTGTTCCAAATGTGTGCCCATCTGATTTTCACAGGGCCCATGTCTGTAGTTCTAGCCAGGTTCTTGAAGAAGGGGGAACTATGGGGCACCCCCACCACTGCCCCCTCTCTCTGCATGGCTCTGGTCCCCTTCCAAGGCTTCTTTAGAACAGCTCTTGGAACAGCACCTCAGGGTAGCTGTAGCTGGTGTCAGGCTGCATCCCTAAGGTAACTATCATGGACAGAGAGGGCACATGCTCTGGCCAGAGGGTACCCATATTCCAGGTCAGAGATGAGGATTTATCTCCAGTATGATCTACCATGGTCTGACAGAAATGCCATGACATGCTGTGTCAATGGCATGAGCATCTGGAGCAGGTTGGGTAGACATGAGTGGAGATCATTCTTTTCATAACAGGCAGAAGGAGTTCCCAGGGTGCTGGGCTGCAGGGCCAGGTCTTCATGCTTCTGCTCATGCACAGCAAACCCATGTGCTTGGTCTGCAGCCCCCTTCCAACTCCCAGGAAAGAAGATACAAGGCAGCTCTTGGGGGAGGTTTCCTCTCCTTTCTCCTCCCCCCACTCTTCCTTCCCTTTTGTGTCCCCATGTGATCTGTGGAAGGCTTTGCAGAGCATTCAATCCCTATTTTGGCCCTGGGAAGGAGTGGTTCTTAACAGAAAGAGAATTACGTCTAAACCATGCCCATCACTTGCCAAAGAAATATGCATGGCTAAGATGTGCAAATTGTCCATTACTTGAGGTTTTACCCAGTATTGTTGTCCTTACTGTCTTCTAGGGTATCTTTATTTACAAGGGGTAAAGCAGAGGTCCTGGGTTGGTCCCTGCAGGCTGAGCCTTAGCATAAAGACTGGCATTCCACAGGGCCCAGCATTGAGTATGGATGGAGAGGAGCAGGGGTTCCTGTCAGAGGAAGCAGGTGGACCCATGAGTCACAGAAGCTCCAAAAGATATAGGTGAGGCCAGGAGAGTGAGCGCAAGGGAGCATGGGATCTCTCAGCTGCTCTGTACTGGGATCTAATGTCTCCTAAATGGGGCTCTGAGGATAGGACCACTTCTGAGACTTGGCAGCCAGAAACTGTGGGGCCAGTACTCACCTAGCCAGAGGGCCCAACTAAAGCAAACCCTCCAAAGACCAGGATGCTGGGTCATGACTCTGGGATAAAAGCAGTCTTCTGAAACCCAGGAAGCCCAGAGGGTGGCTGGGATGCCTATGAGAATGTTAAAAGAGAAGAGCAAGTTCAAGTGTACTGTAGCATGTCAGGTTGGGGAAATCCAACTTTGTGGCAGAGGAGGATAGCAGGAAGTCTGGGAAGCTAAAGGCCTTTCAAAGCCGAGAGGGCAGTGGGCTTGGTTGGGATGGTTATGTTACTGGAATCTGAGATCCACACTCTCTACCAAAAACCCAGGAGACATAAGTTGACTTCAGGCTGGGGAATCTCTCCATGTTTGAGGGCTCAGGGAGTAAGAAGGCTTTTATAAGACATAAGAGATTATAGTGAGACAATGGGTGGAAAATTCCTGGGTTTTGGGCTGTCTTTCTCTGCAGAGCAGCAATCTCCTTCTCTTCTCCTGGGACCAACATCTGCATTTTCTTTTTAGATAAACCATTTCATACAATGGAGAGGAGGAGGGGGATTTTCAGAGAATGTCATGTGAAAAGAATGAATTGTTAAAAGATTAAGGAAAGGATGGAAGGGAGTCCCCCACTCACCACTTCACATCCCAATTCTCTTCCTCCAAAATAACCAGCTTAATAAGTGTGTTGTCCTAGACTTTTTCTATACTTTGATGTTTACAAGTCTACATATGGTTTCTGCCTGCACTGTTGCATTCCCCACTGTTAAGCCTTCGTTCCATTTCCGTGGGATGTGGGGTTGACATCTCTGGGTTGGTTGCTTCATGCTGAGTGGGGGCAGAGTTCAGGACATCACCAAAGAAATTTGATTTCCTCCTCAGAATGCCATTCAACTTTTCCTACCACCACCACCACCACCACCACCACCACCACCACCACCACCACCACCTCATCCAAGGAACTCTACAGGAATCTGTCAAGTTGGTCTACTCAAGCCAGATCATATCATCTACCTCTACCCTGACCCTTCAAAGACTTTGTATAGTCAGTTCACAGTTACAAGCAACAGAAACAGGCCCTGACTATGGCAAACAGAGAATCTTGGAAAGGTATGGGTTAACTAGACCCTGGGCAACTAGACCAAGAAATTACAGTCACCAAGAGTGAACTGAAAGATGGTTCTAGAGTCCTGGGCCATAGGCCCAACTCTGGTTCAGAGTTCAGTACAGAGTAGCTGTCAGGTCTGGCAACTCACCCTAAAGAAAAGATTTTAATTAACATAGCTGTGTTGAGAAGATGGAAAGTAAGCATTTCAACCCATTTTTGGGGTATCAATAATAGCTTTGGGTTGAGATAGAGGAAGATTTGGGGTGGAGGTGAGAGGTGTGCATAATTAAGCAGACTTGGTCAAAGTGTGGTCTAGTTGATCATTATCTCAGTTCTTGTTCTACAAGATGGTCTGAAAAAAAATCCTTATTTCTTGAGGGGACAATATGTTTCCCATGAGACGATTGTTCCTGTTTGCAGGTGATCTTACCATTAGGTGATCTGTTCTTATGTTCCATGGTGACTGCAGGTTTAGGTTAATGACTAGAGACTTTCAGGTGCCTTTTGGGGGTGGGGGGAGTTCTGGAAAAGGACATTGTAAAAGCCCAGTTACTCTTATCTTTGTACCTGTAGCTTTGGAGAGAGATGAGATAGGTTAGGTATCACCAGGTTTTAGAGAGACACTCTTTGAGTGATTGACAAGCTTACATGCAGTTAAAAACTCCCAAAGTTTTATGACAAGGAGATGGATGCAAAATGAAAGCAAGGATGCCAGACTTCTATCATGTTTTTAGTTATTTCGTGAGCTCATGTGAGCAGAAATTGCAAAGCAATTTCTAGGTACCTGTTATAGGCCCATCAGTAAAAGCATGCTTCTGGAACATCTAAGGGAGGGGCTGGCTACCACCACCACCTACTCTACCCCTGGCTCTCAGATGTTACTGCCATCCCCAGGGCAAATACGCCATTGTTCCTGCTCCCTGCATCTCTTACTATAGATTCAAAGATCTGGGTGGAAGCGATTGATTGGCTAAGAACCTTGTTTTAGAAAAGAGAATTGAAAAAAAAAATCTCATTTAACTTCTGTGCTGACTTTATCAGTGGAAAATTCGTAGGAATTCACTGGAAGGGGAAAGATATTGGTCACTGAAATGTTCTCACTGACTGTGCTCCCAAGGCCACCAGAGGTGGGGTAGGGACTTGAGCTGGTGTGATATTCCTGCTGTGATAGCATTCTTTTAGTTAAATGTAAATCAAAACTACCTTGAGATTCCATCTGAATGGTTCCACCCCAGTCTGAGTGGTTTATCATCAAAGGAACAAATAACAACAAATGCTGGTGAGGATAGGGTGGAGAGGAGGAACCCTTACTGTGGAAATCAGTTTGGAGGTTTCTCAAAATATTAAACATACAACTGAAAAAAGAATCAAAGTCAGCATACAATGGAGATACTTGAATATCCAGTATTCACAATAGCCAAGTTATGCAGTCAGTGGATGTTTATCAGTGGATGAATGGATGAAGAAAATGGGGCATATATACACAATAGAGTTTCATTCAGCCATAAAGAAGATCAAATTTTGTCATTTTCAGTAAAAGAGCTGGAAGTAGTTCTCATCATGTTAATTGAAATAAACCAGACTCAGAAAGAAAAGTGTCACATGTTTGTTGTCATATGTGGAGTTTAAAATATTTTTAAAAAAAGACATGAGAGTACAACAGGGACTATAAGGAATGTGGAAGAGGAAGAGGGCAAAAGAGGGTCATGGGAGGTTGAATATGATCAAAGTACTTTACATATAGGTATGAAAACGGCACAACGAGAGCCATTACTTTATACAATTAATGTGAGGAAAAAAAATCTCACAATTCCCTTTTGGTTTAAGTGATAAGGTGTTGAGGATGGTAACTGCTTTTTGCAAAGCCATCAAGAGAAGAAAGTCTGAGCCTCTGGGGAAAAAGAAATCAGTCAAAAGCAAAGAACAAGGGCTGGGGAGCGCCTGCTGAGCAAGTGTGAGGTCCTGAGTTCAAACCCCAGTATCACCAAAAAAAAAAAAAAAAAAAATAAGGCAAAGAACACGGTGGTGAGCCACGCCCATAACCCCCGTTCTTGAGAGACTGAGGCAGTAGGATCAACAGTTGGAAGCCAGCCTGGACTACATAGTGAGATCCTGTCTCAGAAAAAACTAGGCAAATGATGTGTAAGATTCCCCCGGACCTGCACAGGTGTGGACCAGAGGATCCCCACTGCAGGAGCCTCACAAATGGCCCCAGCCACTGGGACAACCCCCTCTGGGGTCTGGATCCAAGGAAGGACAGGGACTCTTCCCAGGAAGAGCAGGAGAGAGACTGGAGGGGACGGCAGAACACTGGGTTCGGGCCTGAAGTGGACACTGCTGGGGACAGTGCCCCATCTGAAGTTGCTATGCCTGTGGGTCACAGCTGCCTTCTCGCCCAAGGAGAGCCCCCACCCCCACCCCGGCCTCACGCGGCCGTTGGCTGACTGCCAATTAGGCCCCGCCCCCTGCCGCCAGGTGTGTCTTGTAGGTAGGCGCCACTGTCGGGGTCCCTGCGGGGTCAAGCTGAAGCTGACCCCGGCTGAAACGCACCTCTGCCTGGCAGCGGGGGCGCCAGGGGGCAGGGGGAGCAGTTGGCACGCTCTGGGGATTCCCCCTTCTCTCGGCCGCGGGACACCCGCTCAAGCCCCGAGGACACAGCCGTCTCACCTCGGCTCTGTATTGTACTTTCTGCCGGCATTTGGGAGCCGAGCAAGGATCACTGCAGAGCCATTGACTCTCTTCTGCCCCCTCGTGGACTACGGAAAATCCTGGCGATTCCCAAATAACTAGTGTTTTTTCCCCCAGCCTAGTGGCTTTCCCAAAAGTGGCGCACTGGGACTCAGGTGGGAGAAGGCGTCAGGGTGGTAAAATTGAAGGTAGTTCTTCCAAGCGAAGGGTTTGGTAGGTTATGGGGAATCCCTTAGAAAGCCTCGATGTTCACGAGGGCCAGGCAGGAAAGCAGGGGAGAAGGGGATGGTTGATTCTGTAAGAGATTTCTATGGCCTTGGGTCAGGTGCCACGACTCCGTCAAGTAGAAAGCATCTGACCTGGAGGTAAGAGGTAAACTTGAGTACAACCACGACAGATTTGAGAGAGCTTTGAGGTCTTGAGCCACACTGACCTTGCTGTCTACTGGATTTTCACCATATTAACTCTCACCATTTTAACTACATACACTCTATTTCATCATTTATTTTCTTTCTTCCTTGCATGCAGCCTGTCTACCTATGGGTCTTCCAGCCTGCTTCTCTGGCCTCATCCCCCTTGCTCTCTCTAGTCCCACACCGTCTTCTTTTGGTTCCTTGACTAGCCAAACTTTTTCATGTCATAGGGTGTTTGCGTTGTCTGCTCTTCCGCCTGGAGCATCCTTGTATGTGTGTGTGCATGTGTGCTTAAAATTTCAGTGTAACTACCTCTTTATAAAAGTGGCCAGCCGTGATTGACCCATTGTCCCCCTTTATTATTATTCCTTAATGTCAGTTACCACACTCTTAAATTATCTTGTGTATATATCAACTTTGCCTTCTCTTTCCTCTAGAATTTGTTCTCTCCTACTGCTGTAGTTTGCATCAGAGATGGCCCTAAAGGCTCATTTGTTAAGAACTTGGTCCCCAGCCATGAAACTACTGGGAATTGGTGGATCTTTAGGAGGCAGGGCAGTGAAAGGAATTTAAGTCATTGGGGGCATGCCCTTGAAGGGGATATGGGAACCACATCCTTCCTTGTTTTCTGGCCACCATGAGGCAAACAAAACCTCCTCCACTACATGCTCTTGCCACGATGCACTGTGTTGCCATAGACCTAAAGAGATAGGGCCAAGCAACCAAAGACTGAGCCAAAATAAACCTTTCTATCTTTTAGGTTGATTTATCTCAGGCATTTTTTTTTTTTTGCCATAATGAAAAGCTGACTAACACACTTGTTAGAGGGGCATTATTATAATCCCCTGTGTCTAAAGTATGACCTATCACTCTCATAAATGCTATATCAATTAAAAATACGTTCAGCTGTGAGTAACAAAAACATCGGATAAGTGATAGGCTGAACAAAAAAGGGTTTCTTTTTGCCATCTAAGAAGATATCCAAAGGTGAGCAATTGCTGGTATTATTTTAGCGACCCAATAATGTCATTAGGCTCCCAGTTCTTTCTGTATTTTTGCTTCATTGTCCTTGGCATATTGGTGTCCCTTCTCACATTTGGTACCTCATGGTCACAAACACATACTCCAAATATAGGCATGTAAGACTGGAAGAAGCAAGGAAGGATGGTGTTAACTATGACTTCTTTTGTGGGAGCAAAAAGTTTTCCCAGGAGTTGATGAGTGTAGTTCCCTTTACACTTTATCCCCTCAAGGGAGGTTGGAAAAGTGAAGTAAGTTATGATTAATTTTATATGTCAACTTGACAGTGCCCAGATGTTTGGTCAGAAATTATTCTGGGTGTTTCTGTGAGGTGTTCTGGGATGAGATTAATACTTAAATTGGTAGACTGCAAAAAGCAGATGGTCCTGTCCTCTGTAAGGTGGGTAGATCTCATCCAATCAACAATACCTAAATAAAATGAAAAGGCTTACTCTCTTCTGAGCAAGAGGAAATTCCTTCAAATTGACACACTGGCTTTTATCCTGCCTTTGGACTTGAATTGAAGCATCAGCTCTTCAACACTGGAGGTATCACAATACCAGATTCACACTGTACTACAGAGCCATAGCAATAAAAATAGCAAGGTAGTGGCACAAAAACAGATATGAAGACCAGTGGAACAGAACAGAGGACCCAGATATGAATCTACCTAGCTATGCCCACCTTATTTTTGATAAAGACACCAAAAACATATGATGGAGAAGAGACAGCCTTTTCAACAAATGGTGCTGGGAAAAGTGGCTATCTGCCTGCAGAAAACTGAAACTAGATCCATGCCTGTCACCCTGTATTAGTATCAACTCAAAGTGGATGAAGGACCTTAATATCAGACCCGAAACCTTGCTGTTAGCAACGAAAGAGCAAAGAATACCTGGAAACAATAGGAATAGGCAAGGACTTCCTCAGTAGAACTCCATCAGCCCAGCAACTAAGAGAAAGGGTGGACAAATGGGACTATGTGAAATTAAAAAGCTTCTGCACAACAAAAGAAATGGTCTCTAAATTGATGAGACCACCCACAGAATGGGAGAAAATATTTGCTAGCTATACATCAGACAAAGGATTGATAACCAGAATATGCAGAGAGCTCAAAAAATTAAACTCCACCAAAATCAATGAACCAATAAAGAAATGGGCAACTGAAGTAAACAGAACTTTCTCTAAGGAAGAAATCCAAATGGCCAAAGAACACATGAAAAACTGTTCACTATCCGTAGCCATAAAGGAAATGCAAATCAAAACCACACAAAGATTCCACCTCACCACTGTCAGAATGACTATTATCAAGAACACCACCAACAATAAATGCTGGTGAGGATGTGGTGAAAAAGGAACCTCATACACTGCTGGTGGGAATGTAAGCTAGTACAACCACTTTGTAAAACAGTATGGAGGCTTCTCAAAAGACTAAACATAGATCTGTCATATGATCCAGCAATACCAGTCTTAGGGATATTCCCAAAGTAATGCAACTCAGGTTATTCCAAAGGCACCTGCACTCCCATGTTTATTGCAGCACTATTCACAATAGCCAAGCTATGGAAACAGCCAAGATGCCCCACTATCGATGAATGGATTAAGAAAAGAAGGTATTTATACACAATGGAATTTTACTCAGCCACAAAGAAGAATGAAATTTTATCATTTGCAAGTAAACAGATGGAACTGGAAAACATCATCTTAAGCGAAGTTAGTCAGGCTCAGAAGACCAAAAATCACGTGTTCTCCCTCATATGTGGATTATAGACCCAAAACAAATGCAGTAATATTATTGGACATGGGTCACACACTGAGGGGAGAACATGTACAGGAGGAATAGGGAAGGAAAGTAAGCCTAAACCTTGAATGTGGTTGATATGCTCCCTGTTGAGGAGCGAATAAAGTAATCTTAAATTAGCAGAGGCCACTATGAGAAGGGGTCAGGAAGTAGCAAAGAGGTCTGGTAGATATGAACCAATGTGGGTTACAATGCAATACACAAGTGCATGGAAGCAACGCTAGGATCTCTCTGTATAGCTATCTTTATTCCAAACTAGCAAAAACGCTATGTCTTTCTTATTATCTCTTATGTTTCTCTTCAACAAAATTGGAGAAGAGGGCAGAACAGGTTCTGCTTGGAAGTGGGGGGCTTGGGGGGCTGGAGGGGTCGGGGCGGTGGCACAAACAATGTATGTACACATGGAAGTAAATGTAAAAACAAAAAATGAAAGGAGAAAAAAAAAAAGAAACATCAGCTCTTCCTGTGTCTTGAATCTGATGGCCTCTGGATGGGACTACACTATCAGTTCTCCTGGCTCTCAGGCCTGCAGACTTGGGATGGAAAGATAACCATCAGTTTTCCTGCATCGCAGCCTTGCTGACTCACCCATAGATCTTGGAACTTGCCTTATCTATGTATCTATCTATCTATCTATTGGGATATACATTCATATCTCCTTTTGGGCCTGTTTCTCTGAAAAAGAGACTAATAATAAGCAGTATTGTCATCGTTACTTCAAATAAGTGCTGTCCAATAGAAATATAATGTGAGCCACATATGTGATTTAAAGTCTTCTAATGCTGCATTAAAGTCATAAATGAGGGCTGGGGATACAGCTTATCTAGAGTGCTTGCCTAGCATGGTTGAATCTGAGTTCAATCCCCAGTACTACAAAAATAAATAAATAAAAATAAAGAGATAAAATTGGCTTAAATAATATATTTTATTTAACCCAATATATACAAAGTATTATCACTTTGACATGAAATCAATATGCAAGTGATAAAGGACATATTTTATATTTTTGGTATAAAATCTTCAAAATATATTGTGAATTTATAGCACACCTCACTTCAGACCTCCATATATTAAGTACTTGATAGTCACATGTGGCCAGAGCCTACCATGTTGATCAGTACAGGCTTAAAACAGTTAAGATACATCATCTGGGGCTGGATATGTTACTATTCCATACAAAGAGGGGAGCACTGTTAGGATATTGGATAAGAAACTGAGAGATAACACCTAGGTGTTCAATACATGCTTGTTGATTGGATGATCACAAGTCATTCCATAATTGTCATTACATATAAGCAATGTTAAGTCTCCTCTGGTCTTTCTAAATATAACATTAACATATGACAACATTAATATAAACACATATACATTGACACATTGAGGTCAAGATGAAATGAACTTATACTCCCACTTGAAACAACCAAATATCTTGAAAAAAAAAAAGAAACAATGACTGTAAAGACATTGGGTATTAATGCAGGACAGTGACCTCTGAGAGATGGGAACAAATGAACGAACCCTGTAATCGTTCCACTGAGTGTTTGGAGAGTTCCCAGACTGTACTGCAGAGTTGTATATACTTCTTAACAAAACTTAAAAGCAAGATCTGAAAGTATCAAACTCTAAATAATTTAATTCCATATCCAAAGAAAGCTCAAGAAATTTCCAGACATGCAAACAAAATTCCCCCAAAAAACCAAATCCAAGAAAAATGATCTAAGAGGAAGAAAAAAAAATCAATTAAAACCAGCTCAGAAAAATAAAGATGATAGTAGACAAAGTCATTAAAACTATTACTATGACTATATTCCATATGTTCAAAGAACTAAAGGAAACAATAAAAAGAAAAAAAAAACAAAAAGAAAAAAACTAAAGGAAAGTTTAAATGTGATAAGCAGAGACATAAATGATTAAGAAGATCCAAAGCTAGGTGTCAGTGGGTCACACCTGTATTCCAAGCTACTTGTATTCCAAGCTACTTGAGAGGTTGAGATCAAAAGGACTATGGGTTTGAGGCCAGCCCAGGCAAAAAGTTTGTGAGACCCCATTGCAACCAATAACTGGATGCAGTGCTGCACCCCTGTGATCCTAGGTAGGGTAGGAAGTCTAAAATCAGAGGATTACAAAAAGTGAGACCCTGTTTCCAAAATAACCAGCATAAAAGGGGCTGGAGGTGTGGCTGAAGTGGTAGAGCTGTTGCCTAGCAAGTGTGAAGCCCTGAGTTCAATCCCAAAGAAGAAGAAGAAGAAGAAGAAGAAGAAGAAGAAGAAGAAGAAGAAGAAGAAGAAGAAGAAGAAGAAGAAGAAAAAGAAGAAACTTTTAGAGTGTGATTAAATGGCTGATTAGATATTGTACAAAACATTAGTAATCTTGAAGGCACAGGAATAGATGTTATCCAAAATGGAACACGGAGAGGGTGAAAAAGACAGAAAATAAGTGAATAGATCATGAACTGCAAGGCAAATTTAATCAGCTAAATATATGATTATCTTCAGAATCACTGAAGATGCCTGAAAAGAGGATACTGAAGAGACATTTGATGAAATTATAAGTAAAATATAATGATGAAAACTATAAACTCACAGATCCCAGAAGCACAATAAATCCCACAAGAAAGAGGGGACAAAATGACATGAAAGCACACCATAATCAAATGTCTTAAAACGTGATAAAGAGAAAAGTCTTAAAGGCAGTCAAAAGGGAAACATAAACGAACAAAAACATACTATGTATGGAGAAAACCAACAGAAGGTTTCTTGTCAGAAATAATGTAAGCTAAAAGATAATGGCTGACATTATTAAAGATACTAAAAGAAAATGGATCTGTCTGTCTACAATTCTTTATTCATGAAAACATCTTTGGAAAGTCAAAAACAAATAAATAATATAACTTTTTCCAGACTTCTAAAACCTGAAAGATCTATCACCCTTAGATCCCCACCATTAGGTATTTAAGGGATGTCCTTCAGGCAGAGGGAAAGTGATGCCAGATGGCAACTATCACTATCCTATCACTAGGCATAAAGGGCACTGGAAATGGCAACCACACGGGAAAATACAAAGACTTCTCAAATTATTGTTTAGGTATTTCCCATTAAAAGGTAATTGACTGCTTAAAGCAAAATGAATAAAAATGATTGTAGGACTTATATTTTGAACTAAATGCATGAGATTTCCCAAACACTGAAGAGAAGTTATTTCTCAATTCTTTAAGGCCAGTATTACTCTGATATCAAAAAAAGAGATTGCTATGACAAGAAACATACGTACTACTATCTTTAAAGACATGGATGTAAAATTATTAAGGTTTTAGCAAAGTAAATCCAACACTATACAAGAAGAGTAGTGTGTGATGACCAAAGCCAGGATTTATCACAGGAATGCAAGGTTGGCTTAACATCAGAATATTAATGAATGCACTTCATCATATACATAGACCAAAAAAGTAAAAACAAATGAGGATGTCAACAGATGCAGAAGAAACATTCAATACAAACTCACATGCATTCCTGATAACCCTCAGAACACTAGAAATAGAAGGGAAATTCCTCAGCTTGATAAAGAATACCATGAAAGATATCTGTAACTAACATCATATTGAATGATGCTTGCTCTCCAAGCTCAGCAACAAGGCAAGAATGTATCCTCCTATCAATTCTCCTTCATGTTGCTTTGGAGGTCTTGTCCCGTGCACAGAAATGAGGGAAAAAATAGACATCCAGGCTAAATAGAGAGAAGTAGGGCTATCTTTATTTGCAGATGGTAAAGTCATTAAGTCGTTTGATTAGCTACTTATGATGGAATATACGAAAAAAACTACTAGAAATTAAGAAATGGGTTTAGCAAGATTGTAATATACAAAAAATAAATTTTATTTCTGTAGACTAGCACTGAAAATAGGAAATTAAAATGAACAAAAGCAAAATCATTTATGACAGCTTCAGAAATATGAAAAACTTAAGGGATAAATCTGACAAAAGAAATGGAGGACATGTACACTGAAAGTCACTGATAGAAATGAAAGGAGAGCTGTAATCTCAGCAACTCAGGAGGTAGAGATCCAGAGGACTGCCAGCCCTTGCAGAAATGTTAGCAAGACCCCATCTCAATGAATAAGCTGGGTATGATGGTGTACACCTGTCACCCAGCCATAATGGAGGTTGTAGGTAGGAGGATCAAGGTCTGAGGTCAGCCCTACCTGAAAAATAACAATAGCAAAAAGGGCCCAGGGTTCAAGTGGTAGGGGACCTGTCTAGCAAACTCAAAAATCTGAGCTCAAGCACCAGTACCATCAAAAAAAAATTGAAGAAGACCTAAATTAAAGAAGAGGTTTGCTGTGTTCATGGGCCATTGTTAATATTCTCTTCAAATTGATCTATAGATTCAATGGGATTCTAGTAAGTATTTTTGTAGAAATTTGCAAGATGATTCTAAAATTCATATAGAAGTGCAGTAGACTTAGCATAGCTGAAGCCACTTTATAAAGGAACAAAGTTTGACTTACACTTCTTGACTTTAAGACTTAGAACCTGACATTAAAAAAGACAGCATGAGATTGGTATCATGATAGAAAAACAGAACAATGGAGCATAATAGAATTCAGAAATAGTCTTACTCATGTCTAGTCAATTGATTTTTGACAAGTGTGCAGGCATTTCAAAGGAGAAAGTGTAGTTTTTCAGCAAACTATATGAATAACTGGATATCCACATACAAAAAAATGGACTTGGATCCATACTTTTTACCAAAAAAAAATGAACTCAAGAGGATTGTAGACCTAAATTTAAATGTAAAACTATAAAACACAGGAGAAAATAAATGATCTTATGTCAGGCAAAGATTTCTTAGAAAAAAATTCCCATCAAAGCAAACGCATTAAAATTTGATAAATTTGGCTTCTTCAAAATTAACAACTTCTGTTCTTTGAAAGACACTGTTAAGAGGATAAGAATTCAGTCACAGTCCAGAAGAGGAATGTTTGCAGATTATATAATAGAAAAGATATGTATTTAGAATATATGTATTGTATAAATATATACATATGCATATAATTTTTTTTGATGGCTCAAATGCCAGCACATTTGAGGGTTTATTGATTGGGAAGGAGCCCTGCAGAGGGAGGTCTCCAGCAAGAGAACTGAAGCCCGAGAATATATTTTTAAAAACTTCTCAAAAAAAGGACTGAAGAGGTGGCTCAAGTGGTGGAGTACTTGCTTAGTTCTTAGTACAAGAACCTGAATTCAAACCCTACTACCACCAAACACCTTTTTGAAACTCAAAAATAAGAAAACCAACAACTCAACAAAAATGGGAAAAATTTGAACTAATACTTAACAAAAGAAGAGTTATAAATAACAAATACATAAAGAAGGTGCTCAACACTCAACATCATCATCATAGGGAAATGCAAATTAAAACACAGTGAAATATTGTGACACGACTCTTACCATTACACTAGAAAGAGATCAGTGGCACCACCTGTGTTCATTTCCCAGGATTGCTGTAACCAATGATCACAAATTGGATGGTGTAAAACGACAGAAATGAATTCACTCGCAGTTCTGCAGACCACAAGTAAGTCTGGAATCCAGATGGCAGTAGGGTTGATTTCTTCTGGAGACTGAGGAAGAATCTGTTCCAGGCCTGTCTTTAGCTTCTGGTGGTTGCTGGAGACCCACGGCATTTCTTGCTTTGTAGACACATAACACATAGAGTCTCTGCCTTTGCCAGAACATAGCATTCTCCCTGCATATCTCTTTGTCTTTGTATCTAAATTTCTCTTATAGGAACTACAGTTATTGGATCAGGGCCCATTCCACTCCATTATGGCCTTGTCTTAGCTTGATTAATCTGAAAAAATTGTTATTCCAAATAAAGTCATATTCATAGGTGCTGGGGGTTAGGATTTTCACATACATTTTTGGGAGACAACACTACTTTAAAAAGGGATTAAATTTACCATAATTTACACTTAGACAACTGAACATTGTGAGCCTGCTGATGTGTTGTGGTATGGAGTCATTGCACCAAGAACGTCTAACCCAAATCCAATTAAGCCTTTGAACGACTTTCCAGGTTATGACAATGGTGGGGGTGGAGGAGTAAGTTACACGACATCATGATGAGCTATCTGGCAAGTCCAGAATGGTGGCGGCTGGAGTGGGGCATTCCGCAAAACAACTAGTGCATACCCTTAAAGAGTGAATGTCATGGGTGAAGGAAAGTGGTGTGTGTTTTTGTGTGTGTGTTTGATCAGCACTGCAGTAGAAATAAAGTTACATATGTGACTCACAAATGTGGGCATGGCTCAAGTAGTAGAGCACCTGCCTAGCAAGTGCAAGGCCCTGAGTTTAAACCCCAGTACCGCCAAAAAACATTGTTCAAACCCCTGTACCACCATAAAAAATTGTTTTTATTAGTCACATTAAAAAAGTAAAAAGAAATAGGTACAGTTAATTGTAGTAATTATTACTATTTTTCTTATTAATTAATAACAATTATTTAACCTAATGTAATTGTTTTCCACTTCCATTACTATAAATTTAGTTAGTTCTTTTTTTTTTTTTTGTGACAGTACTGGGGCTTGAACTCAGGGCTTCTACCATTTGAGTCATGCCCCCAAGCCCTTTTTGCTTTAGTTATTTTTCAGATAGGGTATCATGATTTCTGCCCAGGGCTGGCCTCAGATAGGAATCTTCCTACTTCCCCCTCCAGAATAGCTGAGATTACAGGTGTGAGTCACTGCTTCTGGCTACAAGTTTAGCTCTTAAAACAATACTAGACCACCCATGTCCCAGCTTACCTAGCATTAGCTGGGTCAAGGTTAACAGACCTCACCAACATGCTGTAGAAACTGTATTGTTACACTTCACAAATATGCAGGTATAAAAGCTACTTAATAAAGGAGGACCTGAGGGTACTCGTGGATGAGTTCCCTGGATTTTTGGGAATCAAAAGACCCTCTGGCTGTGGTCAAAATAATGAAGGACCTGGATCAGTGCTGAGATGGCACGGTGAGTTCCAGAGATTTTTCCTTAATTGCAGGCCTCTCCATTATGTGCAATGACTATTTTGTAGTTCACATGAAGCAGAGGGAAAGAAATAAGCAGAATCTGTAATTACTCCTGCCCTGATTCCTTATCCCAAAGGGTCACCTAAGGCATCTACCCTGCAGCTTTGCCTTGTATCAGGATTTCATGAACAGCTCAAGGACCCTTAGGAAATATACAAATGACATCCAACTCCCATTTGAGAAGCAAAGAAAGAAAAGCTAATGAACACCAGATAAGCTTTTTGATTTCTATATTGTTTGCGTCCTCTCACTTTCAATAAATAATTCTTTTTTTTTAATCTGGAAAAATACTAATTTATTTCACAGTTCTGCAGGTCAAGGTTGGATTTGGGTCTCATCAGACTAAAGTTAAGGTGTCAGCCAGTTGTGTTCCATTGTGGAGGTTCCAGTGGAGAATCTATTTTAGTTGTTGGCTAAATTTAGCACCTTGCTATTACAGGACTGAGGTTCTGGCATTCTTTCTGGCTGTGAGCTAAGGCCATTCTTGCTTTCTAGAGGATTCTGTGTTTCTTGGCTTGTGGCTTTCTTTCTTTATCTTGGAAATCAGTGATAGCAAGTGGAGTCTCTGTCCCTTTTCCCTGATGCAGTTGGGAAAGGTGATTTACTTTTAAAGACTCCTGTGATTAGATTGAATCCACCTAGGTAATTCACAATCATCAACCCATCTCAAAATCCGTAACCTTAATCATATCTGTAAAGTCCCTTTTGCCATGTAAGGTAACACAGGTTCCATCAGTTAGGGCATCGACATCTTTGGAGGCCACTATTCTGCCTACCACATCAATATATCCAAACACGTGACAAACTGTATGTAATCCATATAAAATTTGCTAATGAGATCTTTAACATTCTTTTTTGGGGAGGGGAAGGTGCTAGGTCTGTGAAATCCCATGTGCATTTTACACTTACAGCACAAAGATGAGACATATTTGAAGGTTTCATTAGTCACTTGTGGCTGGTGGCTGTTGTATTGGATGGTGTAGTTCTAGATTAAAACAGGCTATGATGGTTAATCTTTTTTAATTTTGCCTGTACACAAAACGAAAGCTTTATTAAAGCAGCTTAGAGTCTCATTTTCAATTATACAAATATATGGAAATGAAAGAAATTCTACAAATTCTAAGTTTATTTTCTACGTCCTAGTTGTAAAGTTCAGAGCAGACTTTTAACATTAAATAGTGACACACATCAGGTTTCAGAGATTTATTATTCAGTGTAATAAATCCAACAAATGAACATGATATGCATTCAGAGGAAAAATATTTCCTGGTTCTGTGGAAAATTGTGCTGATGGCTTCTGAAAGACCTTCATTTTAAGCAGCTTTATAGTGAGGCATTTCACTTAGAAGTCTGGGCCTTCTTTCTTCAATTTGCTGTAGTACACGTTCACTGAGTAAAACTTGTATTGATCATTGGAGCCCACTTTGTTCCAGGGTTCTGGATTGTTCTTCCTGTCCCAACTGACATCTGGATTGAGCAATGTGAGACACATCACATACAGTGCAGCTCCAGTACCTCCTGCTCCAGTACACACAGAGAGGGGGATCAAACTTGGATGTTTCCTGGCCTGGCCGATGTTCTGGCAAAGCATGTTTGCAGCAGAGGCCTATGGTCCAAAAAGAGAGAAAACCGCCAGGCTCGAGACTGAGCAGCCTCTGCTATGGTGGGTAATCTTGATTGTCATCTTCGTTTGGGAGAAGCACCTGGGAGATTAGTAAAGCACACCTCTGGGTGTGTCTGGGAAGGCATCTGCAAAGACAATTAGGTCATGAAGGCTCTGACCTAATGAATAATTTAATCCATTGATGGATTAAAAACTTGAATAAACTACTGAGAGGTGGTGACAGTGGAAGATGAGGCCTAATTGGAGAAAGAAGATTACTGGGGGTGTCTCCGTGGGGGCTGGATCTTGCCCTGGCCCCCTCGCTGTTACTTCTCTTTGCTTCCTGCCCGATGGCCTCCTCCTCCACCACCATGGTGTTCTGTCTCCCCATGGGCCCAGCATCAACGGAGCCAAGGACTATGAAATCTCCAAAACCATGAACCAAAATAAATCCTTCCATTTTTAAGTTGTTTATGTCAGGTATTTTGTCATAGCCATGAGAAAAATAACCAATACACAGGTTAAAGACATAGAAACCAAATACAAACAATGATTAGATTCTGATTTTTAAAGGAGAAGTAGAGGTAATGCAACCACAGATAAGCGGTAAGTGAAACACAGCCCACGGAACAAGGGACACATTTTTCAACTCACATATATATCTGATAAAAGGCTTGTATCTAGAATATGTAAAGAACTTTTACAGTTCAATAACAACAAGATACTGAACTCAATTTAAAATGGATATTTTCCATGGAGTGAGAAGACAACCTACACTAGTAGAAAATGCTTGCAAATCATATATTTAATAAAGATTTAACATTCAACTATATGAAGGACACCTACAACCCAGCACAAAAGATAAATCCAGTTAAATGAAAAGCTAAATCCAATTCAAATGGGCAAAGGACTTCAATAGATAATTCTCTAGAGCGGATGAACAAATAGTCAACAAGCATATGAAGTTGTTTGACACCATTAATCATTAGGGAAAATCATATCAAAAATCACAACAAGGGCTGGCGGAGTAACTCAAGTGATAAAGTGCCTGCCTAGCAAGCATGAGGCCCTGAGTTCAAACCCCAGTACCACCAATAAAAAAATCACAATGAAATAACACTTCCCACCAGCTAGGATGGCTACAACACACACACAAAACAAACACATACAAAATGGAAAACAAGCCATGTTGGTGAGGATGTCCACATCCCCAAGGCTGTGAAGAAAAAGATAGTCACAAGTGTTGTGAGGACGTAAAGAAATTGGAACCTGGGGGTGGGGTTGTGGGGGGAGGTGGTCCAAATAATGTATACACATGTGAGTAAATATAAAAATGATAAAATAAAATAAAAAAAGACACTGAAACCTTTGTACATTACTGGTGTGTTCAATAGCACACTTTGGAGAACAGCTGGCAGTTCTTTAAATCGTTAAAAGCATTAAGCATTACCATGTGACTCTACAATTCCAACCCTGGGTATATACTAAAGGGACGTGAAAACATATGTCCATGCAAAGACTTGTATGTGAACATTCAGAGAAGTGCTGTTGATATTAGCAAGATGTGGAAACAACCCAAATATCTACAACTGATGAGTGGATAAACCAAGTGTGTATTTACATATGATGGAATTACATATTATTAAGGCATAAAAGGGGTGAAGAACTGATAACTGCTGCAACATGAATGAATCCTTGAAAACACTATATTAAGTGAAAAAACTAATGCATGATTCCATGTAGATGGAGTCTCCAGAGTGGATGAATCTAGAGATAGAATGAAGATTCTGTCTCTCCCTAGGGCTGGAGAGAGGGACAGAGAGGCAGAGGGATGCTGCTAAGGGCTACAGAATTCCTTTTTGCAGAAATGAAATGTTCTAAAATTGATTGGGGTGATGGTTTACACAAATCTATAAGTATACTAAAAGTCATTGACTTGTACACTTTAAGTAGGGCAATGTACAGTATGCAAATTATGTCTTTTTTTTTTTGTGGTACTGGGGCTTGAACTCAGGGCCTTCACGTTGAACCACTCCACCAGCCCCTTTTGTGATGGATATTTTTGAGATAGAGTCTTGGTGAACTATTTGCTCGGGCTGACTTCAAACCGTGATCCTCCCAACCTCTGCCTCTGAGTAGCTAGGATTATAGGCGTGAGGCACATGCACCTGGCATAAATTTTATCTTTATAAAGCTGCCAAATGTTAGCCAGGCATGGTAGTGATGCCTGTAATTCCAGTACTCAGGATGTGGAAGCAGGAGGGTCTGAAGTTCAAGACCAGCCTGGGCTTTGAGACCCTGTCTCAAAAAAAAAAAAAAAAGCCAAATGTTGTATATTCTAAGTGAAATGGGTGCCTCATAACTGTCGATGATGCCTGGAGTTGCAAAAGGGTAAAGGAGTGTCCTTTTTTTTTTTTTTTTTGTTATTGGCAGTACTGGAGTTTGAACCCAGGGCTTTGTGCTTGCTAGGCAGGTGTTGTACTGCTTCACGGCTCCAGCCGCTAAAGGAGAGTCTTGATGAGGATTTGTAAACGTGTGGTTTTGGGATGTGCAGAAACTTGTGTGACCTTGATTTATACTTTGAGTATCTGTGAGACAAGAAATTTCCAGAGCTCTTTACTCCAAGGAATGTGACCTTGGACTTGGATTTGGATTTGTTATTGCAGCCATTGGTGAGACCAGAGAGCCAGACCACTGATATCGGTCCAAGAGTCTGTAAAAAAGGTGTAGGTGGGCAATTGAAGGTCAGGGGCATCCAGTGCTACCATGACTACCTGAAGTAACTTGTGCCCACCTTTGCATGGTTATGGTATGAAAAGCAGCAGCTTTTCAGGGACCTCTATCACGTGTGCTGGTGGTGATGGTGCCTGTAAATCATATGAACTAACTCACTTGCTGTTTACTTGGTTGATTTCAAAGGATTTTCCAAGTAGCCAAGGGATGGTGTCTTCCAGCACCATGGCATATGGCAAGTGACTGAGGTCAGGGTAGGTCACATCCTTCTGTAAATGGGATTCACCAGAGGGCCTAGATCTGGCTCCATCCTGTAGGTACCATGTCCTTGTAGCAAGGAGACTTCAGTGACTGTGCTGAATTTTGCACTGCTGCTTCCAAGGCATCATGTGTAGCTGGGAAGCTCGAGGTCTATAAGCGCCTGTGTCTCCAAGAAAGCCCATACGGGGCCAGCGATGGTACCATGGGAAAACGTGGATGTAGTTAAGGTCTTGCCTGCAAAGATTGTGTGTGGTGGCGGGGCTATTGAATTTCTTTCTAGGTAGGCAGGTAAAGGTGAACTGCATCCCTTTAAAGAGGAAGGCAAACTGTGGCTAGGAGGCTGTTAGGACAGGTGCCACTAGCCAAGTGTATGACAGCAAAATACATTCCAGTTGCTGACTGAACGGTCACTAACATCTATGACAGTGGGTTTGGGGGACTTAATGGACACAGCGTTAGGATTGTGATAGTCATTTGTGAGACACCATTCATTCTTCCCAGGTTTAGAAACAGGCTATTAAATGAAGAAGCAGTGGGGCTAGTCAGCTCTTCTCAAATAAATCTGGTATAGCGATTCCAATCCTTGAAGGCCCTGTTTAATATTTATTGGGATACATTAACTATTTTAAATGGAGGGGAAGAGAAAGGTCTGTGGAGTCCCATTTTGTTAGGTGCCAGAGATGAAATTTAATTTTAATTTGTTACTCACTGTATCAGAGAGTCATGCCCAGTATGGGCTGTTTTAGGGCAATGGATGCTGTGGTGACAGAGAATTTAGGCGAGGCAATAGTTCTGATAGTTAGGTGAGGCATACCTGCTTCTCCTTTATTTTATGTTTAGTAACTCCCTAAGGGGTACCTTCATTTTGTTTCCTTCCTTCCCTCCCTCCCTCTCTCTCCTTTCTCTCTCTCTCTCTCTCCACTCTCTTTCTTTTTTGGTGGTGCTGAGGGTTAAACTCAGGTCCTTGTGCTTACTAAGCAGGTGCTCTACCACTTGAGCCACACTCCCAGAACCCCACCCCCTTTTTGAGACAGAGGCTCAGTATGGAGATCAGGCTGGCCTTAAACTCAAGATCCTACGGCTTCAGACTCTCTAGTCCTAGGATTACGGGCATATGCCACTATGCTGGCTTGGCTACTTTGTTTTGGTTTGGTGGGATCTTTGGTAGAACTGTAATTTGAAACCCAGTATTGATGAAGGTCAAGTGGTACATTTCAGCAGACATTAAAGTTAACTCAGAATCTAGCCTGTAGTGGTAAAAAGCCAACTGGTATCCTTTTATCTTATGTAGGTAGAAATTCTTTCAGCAAATTTTGGATTTCCACTTGGACCATCCCTAATTGTGCACCTCTGCTGTTTGCTTTCTCCTTCTGTGCATGCATCCTGGGGAGGGGTGATGTGTTGCTGACTATCCTCGGGAAGTGTCTCTCTATCCCTCACCTATTTATGAGTTTCACCCTGCAGAGAGAGTCCCAAGTCAGCAGGTCAGGGTTAGGGGCCTCCTCCATGGCAGTTGTGACTCGACTGCCTAAAGGAACAACCCAGCCTAAGCAGGAACAGAGTAGCCTTTTAGTGTGGTGTGGCTTTCAGTCGATCCCAGGGTTTTGGTTAATTTGTTTAACAGTTGTCCAATAGGATCATGCCAAGACTGATACGAGCCAGAGAAAAATTTCTGGGTGGATGTAGTAAGGAGTGGAGGATGGAAATGAGAAGCTCACGGAAGGGAAAAGAGGCAGTCTGTGATGTGGGAGGGACAGGCAGGAGTAGATGAGGCAAACATTGTTAGCAGCACAGTGACCAGTGGCTAGAAAAAGAAAGACAAAAAAAAAAAAAAGAAAAAAGAAAAGAAAAGAAAACAAAACAAAAGCTCAAGAGTATTTGGGAGCAGAACACTTTACTACTTGGGTAGTAACTGGACACAGTCCTTAGCCTCCATGTGCCTCAGTTTCCTTATCTGTAAAGTGTGGGGGGTGTATATTAGCTCGCTAGGGCTACCAAAAATACCACAAAATGGGTGGCTTGAACAACAGAGATTAATGTTCTCACCGTCTGGGAGCTGAAAGTCTGAGATCAAGTTTTCTTTAGAACTGGTTGCCAGATACTTCTCTCTTTGACTTGTAGTTGGCCTTCTTCCTTCCTGCAACTTCAGAGGTCTCTGAACTTGTTGGTGTCGTATTTCCTCTTTTTTTTTTCGTTCAGTACTGGGGTTTGAACTCAGGATCTATACCTTGAGCCACTCCACCAACCCTTTCTTGTGATTTTTTTTTTTTAACATAGGGTCTTGTGAACTGTGACCCTCCTGATCTCTGCCTCCCAGGTAGCTAGGATTACAGGGGTGAGTCACCAGTGCCTGGCAAATTTCCTCTTCTTACAAGGACACCAGCCATATATTGTTTTAGCACCCACTCTAACAATCTCCTTGTCACCAAGTTACCTCATTAAAGACTGAATTTCCCTAATACATTCTGAAATAATGAGGTCAGGGCTCGAACTCTTAGGAGCCCTCTCCCCTTGCTTCAGGTATCACTTCTAAGTCATGGCTCTCAAAGACCAGGATCTCTAGAACCCTCTTCTTCCCACAGGCACCTGACTGGAGGGCCCCTAAAAGCAACTAAGCCTACGGTTCTCAAAGTATTGTGACCTGAGAACTTGTTTGAAAAGGAAATTCTCAGGCTGGGGGCCATGGCTCAAGTTGTAGAGCACCTGCCTAGTGAGCCCAAAGCCCTGAGTTCAAACCCCAGTACTGCCAAAAAAGAAAAGAAAGAAACAGAAGGAAATTCTCAGGCCCACCCAGACCTACTGAATCACAGCCTTTCTGGGTTAACAAGCCCTCCATTGATCACAATGCTGGTTCAAGTTTGAGAACTGCTGAGCAAAGGGTTAAGGAATCACTTCTGCTCAACTATCACTTGGGGGCAGCACAGGACCTCGAGGCAGCCACAGGCAGCAGGAAAACACTCCATTGCAGAAGCCTGTCTGCCCTTCCCACCTCCAGTCTCACTCTCAGCACCCTTCAGCTACTACCCAGGCTGAAACACCTTTGGGAACCTCCGACCCCATGGAGTCACTGCTCCAGAATTCTCCAGCAGCTCCCGATGGTATGCAGGGTCCTCATCTTCCCAGCAATATCTCCTGCCATGGCGTCTTTTTCTTAACATCTCCCACAGATCAGACAGACCTGAGCTCAATTTCAGCCCTGCCTTTTAAAATCTGTGTGTGTGACTTGGGCACGACACATCATTTTGAGACTCAGTTTCCTTGCACGTGAAATGGGAGCAACTAATAAGACTTTTCTCATGGGGCTGTTAAAAGAGTTAGAGACCTTGTTTATAAAGAGATTTTATGGAGTATTATTCAGCCATAAAGAAGTATGAAGCTATGTCATGGATGGAATCAAAGATCATCATGTTAAGTGAAAGAAGCTAGAAACAGAAAGACAAATATTGCATATTTTCTCTCATGTGAGGAATTTAGATTAAGAAAAAAGAGAAATAAAAATAGAAGGGGGACTATTTGAGGGTAGGTGGAGCCAACAGGACAAGGGAGGAGGACAGGAGAAGGTGATGGATGAATATGATTGAGGCATACAGTATACATGCATGAAAATGTCATGACACCCGTTATTTTGTATAACTAATAAAAAAATCACAACAGTAATTACCTAGGATGATGATAGTTTTCTATTCTTCAAAGATGTGAAGGTTTTACAGGTGTATTTGCCAAAACTATGTAATATTTGTGCCTTTGAATATATTGCACATCTGACTCATCATAAACAAATTAATAAATCAATGAATAGATTTTATTTTTTATTTATTTATTTTTTTCATTTTTCTTTTATTATTCATATGTGCATACAAGGCTTGGTTCATTTCTCCCCACTGCCCCCACCCCCTCCCTTACCACCCACTCTGCCCCCTCCCTCTCCCCCCCCTCAATACCCAGCAGAAACTATTTTGCCCTTATTTCTTATTTTGTTGTAGAGAGAGTATAAGCAATAATAGGAAGGAACAAGGGGTTTTGCTGGTTGAGATAAGGATAGCTATACAGGGCATTGACTCACATTGATTTCCTGTGCGTGGGTGTTACTTTCTAGGTTAATTCTTTTTGATCTCACCTTTTCTCTAGTACCTGTTCCCCTTTTCCTATTGGCCTCAGTTGCTTTAAGGTATCTGCTTTAGTTTCTCTGCGTTAAGGGCAACAAATGCTAGCTAGTTTTTTAGGTGTCTTACCTATCCTCACCCCTCCCTTGTGTGCTCTCGCTTTTATCATGTGCTCAAAATCCAATCCCCTTGTTGTGTTTGCCCTTGATCTAATGTCCACATATGAGGGAGAACATACGATTTTTGGTTTTTTGAGCTAGGCTAACCTCACTCAGAATGATGTTCTCCAATTCCATCCATTTACCAGCGAATGATAACATTTCGTTCTTCTTCATGGCTGCATAAAATTCCATTGTGTATAGATACCACATTTTCTTAATCCATTCGTCAGTGTTGGGGCATCTTGGCTGTTTCCATAACTTGGCTATTGTGAATAGTGCCGCAATAAACATGGATGTGCAGGTGCCTCTGGAGTAACAGTCTTTTGGGTATATCCCCAAGAGTGGTATTGCTGGATCAAATGGTAGATCAATGTCCAGCTTTTTAAGTAGTCTCCAAATTTTTTTCCAGAGTGGTTGTACTAGTTTACATTCCCACCAACAGTGTAAGAGGGTTCCTTTTTCCCCGCATCCTCGCCAACACCTGTTGTTGTTGGTGTTGCTGATGATGGCTATTCTAACAGGGGTGAGGTAGAATCTTAGTGTGGTTTTAATTTGCATTTCCTTTATTGCTAGAGATGGTGAGCATTTTTTCATGTGTTTTCTGGCCATTTGAATTTCTTCTTTTGAGAAAGTTCTGTTTAGTTCACGTGCCCATTTCTTTATTGGTTCATTAGTTTTGGGAGAATTTAGTTTTTTAAGTTCCCTGTATATTCTGGTTATCAGTCCTTTGTCTGATGTATAGTTGGCAAATATTTTCTCCCACTCTGTGGGTGTTCTCTTCAGTTTAGAGACCATTTCTTTTGATGAACAGAAGCTTTTTAGTTTTATGAGGTCCCATTTATCTATGCTATCTCTTAGTTGCTGTGCTGCTGGGGTTTCATTGAGAAAGTTCTTACCTATACCTACTAACTCCAGAGTATTTCCTACTCTTTCTTGTACAATGAATAGATTTTAGCCTAGGTCTCAACAACAGTGTGTTTCCTACTGTGCATGGCCAGATAGAACACACAGTTCAGGGTGCAGACCCACCCTCCAACATCATGGCGTCCCACTGCTGGAGCACCTGTCCCACTGCTTGGGCCTTTGTTCTGCTCTGACACCCACTGTGGGGCCAGGACCATGAAACTCTGCTCAAGGGGTGATGATAGGGTTTGCCTCATGGAGCTGCTGGGAAGATCTTGTTAGTGGCCTGCACAGAATAGGTCCCAAGATTTTGGTGTTGGGATGATACAGTACTTGCTACCTCTGTGAGGCATCTGCCCACAAGGCATCTACCATGTCAGGAATACTGGGCAGTAGATAAGGACATGGTACATCTCAGGGGGCCTGCTTCACATGGTGGCTCCCTGGTCTATCACTTCTGACCTCTGCCCTTGGGCTCCCCCAAGCTGGTTCTTGACTACTCCCTTTCAAAGACTTAGGATGTAAGAAGACAATGGGTACCTGGGTACCAGGCTGCTAGATCACCTAGGCTATCAGGCAGGGCAGCTAGTTCTTTACAGGCTCAGGGTGTCACCTGAGGATGTCTGTGTTCTTGATCTTCATGTTCTTCAAGGTGCTGAACCTGCCCTGGATGCAGGTGGCATTCATCGATGTGCTGAACCCCCCTCAGTCTAAATGACCTGCTCTGCTGGACTGTCATTCTGTGTGTGAAACCTCACTGTTAAACATTGCTCTCTTGTTTTCGAAAAAGTTAGCACATTGCCCTTAAGGAATAATGGCAAAATAGTGCAAAATAGTGATGTAGGATTTCTTGTTCAAGAATTTCCACATGGTAACAGCAAAGTGTGGGGCCTTGCACCTCTGTACAAGTTGCATATTCAAAAAGCTAGCTGTGCCTGCAGCTGATTGATGTTCAGTTTCATCAGCTCTTTTCCTTGCACCAAGGAGGAGCCCTACAGCTGCTCAGGGAAGATCAATGACCGCAAGACAAAATAAGCCTCTTCTTCCCTCAACTCCAGACACCCATTACTTCCAAGATCCTGAAACCCAGAGGTCTCTGGCCAGCTCCCATTCTCACTGGGCCTCTCTTCTGAAGAGCCTTCTGAAGATTCCACTGGACTCTCTAGGTTCCTGGAGCCACAGAAGTGTCAGGGCTTTTCCTGCCTATGGCCTGGCTGGCCGGAGTAGGCCATCCTTCCTAGTCAGCCTGAGCTCCTTTGTGTGCCAGGCCTGCTCAGGGAGTTCTTTGGGATCCTCTGAGACCCTTTCTTATTCCTGGACACCAGCCAGCCTCTGGGTTCAAGTCTCAACAGGCCCTCCTGCCTGCTAATTAGATGCATTTCCTGCACCCAGAGCTGTTCTAGGCTCTCCATCTCCCCTGTAGCTCTTCTTGGCACCCTGTGCTCCAAGAGACTGAGCTGTGTGGAGGCCCAGGGGCTCCATCTGGCTGGCTAGGTGTGACCAATGGGAGTGGCAACTGGAAATTGAAGGCAGGGGGCTGAAGGGAGGTAGGCATTTATCCCCCAGCTCCCTCCAGAGAGCCAGGTGGCCTGGCTGGGTCCTTGTCCTACTCTCTCCTATTCTTTCTTACTCTCTTCTAGTCAACTCTCTTCTCACAGCCCTCTCCACCTCTGGGTTCTCACCCTCCCTGCTAAGGGCTCCCTTAGCAGGGTTCACCAGCCTTGAGGTGATTCCAGAATCCTGCTGTCTCTGCTATCCCTTCCCTTGAAATATCTTGACACCCCCTGCCCAAAGCTTCGTATGATCATGAGAGTACAATGTGTGCACCTGTGCAGGGCCCTGCCCTTGGTGTCCTGCTCTACTATTGCCATCTTGAAATTCTTGTTTGTTTTTTTTTGGTTGCACTTGGGTTTGAACTCAGGGCCTAATGCTTGCTAGCAGGCGCTTTACCACTTGAGCCACTCCACTAGCCCTCTATCTTGAAATTCTTAATAAGTTTTTGGCCTCAGCCTCCTAACTGCTGGGATTACAGGTGTGCAACACCATACCTGGCTTGGATTGCCATTTTGTATAAAGCTTTACCTATGAGATAGCAGGTCCTGACAGCAATTTGCTAAATTGTAAGTTGCTTTGAGGTGTCAGTCTCTTTCTCTAAAAGAGACTTTGGAAGAGGGTGAGGCTGTACTCTGAGGTTTGGTGCCCGAGCAGACAGCATGACGGGCTGGCAGGGGAGAGATTTAGGCCTGCGGTGGGGAGGGTCGTTCTGAAGCCCTTTACATCAAATTCCTTGATTAAACTCTTCTAGAAGTATATTAATTCAAATATACATCTATTTTCTTCTGGGTCCCTGACTGGAATTTTTTCTCTGCTGTACCCCCAAATCAGGGACAGTCAGGTCATGGGCCAAGTAGCCATGACCTCAGTCAAGGATGTACCCCTCAGTTCCTCACTTAAGTAGGGACACTTCCCCACACCCCCAACAACATCCTCAGATAAGGTACCAAGGACTGAGCCATTGTATCTTTTTCTCCAGCTTTAGGGCCTGATGGAGGCAAGATGGTTCCCTCAACTAGAGAGTCCCCACCCCAAAACAGGCCCCCTTTGATCAGGTGACTAGGGAACCAGAAAAGTTGATAACTAGGTACTAGGCAACCAAATAACCAAACATCAGGCAGCCAAACAATTAGATAGACAGACATCCAGGTGACCTGCCCAGTTGACACGTGGCAGCACTCTCTCAGGGGGTATCTGCTGGTTTGGGGTTCCACCTCCACTGTCCCTTTTCCTAGTAGTGGATTTTCCCTGGAGGGGGCCTCTGCTCCTTTCCTCTTGGGCCCTGCTCAGTAAGGCACCAGGACCTAGGCCTATGCTAACTGGTTATCCAGGCTTAACCAAAGCTGATACTGGGACTTGAGTAACCAGGAAGAGGCTCTTCCTTGCTGGGCCTGCTGAGATCAGATGAGGCTTGGAGCTCTTTCCACTCTTTTAAATCCAGGGCAGGAGCCAACCTGAAAGAAGGCAGGGCTGAGATATAGAGACATTGCTTTAGCCCTGATCAAGCCATTCCTAAATCTAGATAGATATCTTAGATAGATATCTTGGAAAACTTTCAGTTATACAAACAAATGAATTCTCTTTTGCATAAGCCAGTTTATGCAGTGTTCATTTCCTTGCAAAGGCAAAAGCCCCTTCTGGGAGGGGAGGCCCCTGTAGGCTGTTTTGAGGTGTGAGAAACCTTGCTCTGCTTGTGAAAGTCTTCCTGGAACACACCCCAGGGTGTCAGGTGAAAGGCTTGGACTCAAGACTGGGTCTGCTGTTAAGGAACTGTCTTAATGCACATGTCCCTTTGGCTCTTAGGGTCTTTGGCTCTTCGTGAATAGCTATGAAGCTTCTGCCCTGTTCTTCCCCCTACCTTTGCTCCAAATTACTGTGTGGCAGGGGACTGAACACCTGATTTTTTTGTTTTGTTTTTGTGGAACTTGGGTTTGAACTCAGGGCTTTGAGCTTGGGAAGCAGGCACTGTACTTCTTGAGCCATGCCTCCGAGAAACTAATGCTAGCAAAGTTTTTATCAGGAAATCCCACCTGCATCCCTCACTCAGCCTATAATTGCTGGGAGCTGCTTGTCCCAAGTGCTTAGCTGTGTGGCTCTTAAAATGAGGACTCCAGACCAGCAGCCCCTGCATGACTTGGGACCTGGTTAGAAATGCTCATTCTTGGGAGCTGCCCTAGACAGATCTGCTCAGTTAGAAGCTCTGGAGATGGGCCTAGCGGCATGCATTTTAAGGGACCCTCCAGGAAATTCAGACTCTTGCCCAAATGTGGGAACCATGCCTTGGAGCTGCTGCTGGCACAAGAGTTCCTTGGAGAAGATGGACCAGTCACTGACTTCATTCTTTTAGCAGCTGGTCTGCTGCTCCCTGGTGCTGGGGATGAGCATCGGCTGCTAGGTTTCCTGTCCCTTCTCCCTGTGCAGGATCATCACACCTGGAAATGCCCACCCAGGCTTTGGAGCCTAGTCCATGACTGCTGGCCTTGGACCCCTGGTCTCCAGGTGGGACATTCTGATGGGAAATACCTTCCAGAGCCCCTCCATGAATTGGGCCTGTGCTAGATTTCAATTGCCTCAACTTTCTGCTGTTTCCAAATGCCTTGAGCTGCTGTTGGCACAACAGGTGTGAATTACCATACAGCACCCTGGTGCAAAAAATCAAAGTCACCGGTTTGGCTTTACGAAATTAAAAGAAACCTGGCTTGCAGGATTTTGCCTGACAGGTTGGCAGATGTTGGTACTTGATTCTCCTCTGCAGTTTGACTAGAAAGTCAGCCAGGAGACCCTTCTGGAGTCAGGAGGCCCTGAGTCACACATGGGCCCTAGTGGCTGCCAGCTATGATTGGGTCATGTTCTTCTTGGTCTCAAAGAATCAGCTTCTCCACCTTTGGCCCAGACCTGAGAAGGACACATTTCACAGGGAGTCTAGGAAATACAAAAAAACCTGTTCTCCTCCCCTTGCTGCCCTTGTTTTCAATAGAAAAAAAAAAAATAAAAGAGAGAGAGAGCTGGGTGTTGTGATCCCGTTACACAGGAGGTGCAGGTAGAAGGATCATGGTCGAGATCAGCCTGGGCAAAAAGCTTAAGACTGTGTCTGAAAAAGTAGCTAGAGCAAAAAGGCCTGGAGTCATGGCTCAAGTGGTAGAGCAGCTGCCTACCAAACACAAAGCAGTGAGTTCAAACCCCAGTATCACAAAAATGAGAGAGAGAGAGAGGCAGAGAGGCAGAGAGGCATAACATCGGTAACTTTCCCTATTTAATATGTGAGGGAGTAGCAGAGTGAATGGCAAGTTTGTGTGTGTTTGTGAGTCCGTGTGTCTTTGTGTGTCTGCATATGTTGAGTGTTGAGGTGTGCTTGTATATGCATGTGTATAGGTGTGGGTTCCCACAAGTATAGAGTTGCATTTGCATGACTGTGCAGAGATGTTCCCATGTGTACAATAATGTGTTTGCATGATTGTGTGAGAGGCGTGCCCACATGTATAGGGAGGTGCGTTAGCAAGACTGTGTGCAGAGGTGTATTCATGTGTGTACAAGGGTGTGTTTGCATGACTGTGTGAAGAGGTGTATGTTCACATGTGTGTTGAGTTGTGTTGCTATGACTGTGTGCAGAGTAGTGTTCCATGTGTATAGATGTACATTTGCACAACTGTATGCAGAAGTGTGCATTCACATGTGTATGTAGATGCATTTGTATGACTGTGAGAGGTATACTCCCATGTGTAGAGAGGTGCATTTGCATGAGTGTGCGGAGGTGTGTGTTTGCATGTGTATAGT
This sequence comes from Castor canadensis, assembly GCF_047511655.1. NCBI lineage: Eukaryota > Metazoa > Chordata > Mammalia > Rodentia > Castoridae > Castor > Castor canadensis. Next base: position 152,331,741 of record NC_133390.1, on the reverse strand, counting down.
TGTAGGTTGCATGACTAGGTGCAGGAGCATGTTAGCATGTGTGTAGAGGTATGTTTTCATGACTTGTGCAGAGGTGTGGTCACGTGTATAGAAGTTTGTTGTGTGGCTGTGTGCAGAGGTGTGTTAGCATGTGTATTGAGGTGAGTTTACATGAGCAAGCAGGTTGTGTAGAAGTGTATTGTTTGTGTGAGCTTATGGCTTTGGGTCCTTTCAGAGAGCTAATCACCGAAGCCAGAGCCTCACTGCTCCTCAGAAGATGCCAGTCCCTCCCGGAGTCCCAGGCCTCACCACTGACACAGTGTCTACCTCTAGAGCCCACTGGGAGTACAGAGCTGGTGTTAGCCAGGACAGTGGGGCGACCTGTCTGAGATCCAGCCAGCTCCTTGCACTTGCACTTCACGGGGCAGCGGCTCTGAGAGAGCAGCAAAACCTGGGCAACTACAGTCCAAACATACCCAGGAGCCTGGGAGGCTGGAGTGAGATCCAATTAAATAAACACTTTACAAGACACAGCCTGGGAATACAGTGGAACAGTCACAGCATTAATTATTTTTTCTGGGAGCTGTGATTATGCATGATCTCTATTGATGTCCTTATGTTTATTTGCATTTTTGAGACTTTCTGCAATGAACATGAAGCATGTGTGCAATAATGGAAAGTGAAGCTATAAAAATAATTATAAACACCCCCACATCTAGCCCTGGAGTACCAGCTTCCTCTCACCCCATCAACACAGGGAAACTTCTGCTTCCTTAACTCTGTTGTGACACCTCGGCATAAGAAAGGTGGAGAGGACACTGTAATAACATCTGTACCATATGCAATATGCTTTGCCACGTAGATTCAAAATTGTGTTTTAGAAACATTTTCTTTATATGTATATATAAAGAATATATATACATATTTGAATATATATATACATATTCAAAATACACTTTTCTCCTGAAACATTTAAAAGTAAATCGCAAATACCATGATATTTTCCCTCCCAATGCTTCTGATACATCTAAGGACAGTCTCTCTTGAAACTACAGTGACATTTCACACCTAAGATACTAATAACTCCATTATTTTACTTAATGTCCCATCAATGTTCAGTTTCCTTACTTGCATTAAGAATATCTTGTGTCATTATCTATATTTTGAACCAAGATCCAATCAAGGTCCTTATGTGGTATTTGGTGTTATATTTCTTTATTCTCTCTCTCTCTGAGACAAGGTCTCACTCTATAGCACAGGCTGGCCTGGAACCTGGGAGCTTCTTGCCTCTACCTCCCGAGTGCTGGGATAACAGATAGGCACCACCATGCTTGGCTTTTAACCTAAAACATCCACCTGTTTTTTTCCCTGATGCTTTAACTTTTTGAAGCGTCTGTGGCATTTCTGGGGTAATGTCCTATAATCTGAATTAATTTGTCTTCTTGTGAGATTGTTTTATTTGTTCCTCTCTTCCTTGAATTTTCTCTAACCTGGAAATTACCTTTAAAGGTTCAAGTACATTCAAACTTTACACATTATTAAATGCTGATTAGATTGAACAAATATTTCATAGGTAGTTCACAGCAGTGGATTGCTTCACTGCCTTTGATTGCTTGGCAAAGCCCCTGATCTCTTGGGTGAAAGGCATGTTTCCCCTTTGCAATTAATAGGTGGGCTTTTATTTTGACACCTTGTAAATTTCCCACTCATGCCCACCTTATACCTAATTGCTTTATTATTTCTATATGATCCTGACCTGAATCAATTATCATATTGGGGATTAAAGAAGTGGTGATTTAAAAATATCATTGTGTCCCTATGGATTATATATTATTCAGTGTTTTGCTACCAATCACAGTCATTGCTCTTTTTGATATTCAAAGTATCCCAAACTTGGTGTAAGCCCATCATGCTGGGTCATATGTCCTTTTAACAAGGCCCAGTGAAATCTTTGGGTTCCTCCTTGCTTTCTGGGACACGATGCTCTTGGCTCACTTTGTATTTTCCTAGAAGCAGCCATTTTTCCAAGAGCTCTGGTTTTTTTAGTGCAGGATGTATTTGGAAGCCAAGATCTGTTAGAAAATATGTTTTCAAAATATTATAAGTTCAATGTGTCTGAAGAACATGAAATTGGTTTGTTGAAGAGACAGGTGCACTCTCGTGTTCACTGCAGCACTATTTACACTAGCCAGCAAATGGAGACAACCAGCAATGGAAGAATGGATAAAGGAATGTGGGTTATATATGCACTGAAATACTACTCAGCTATAAAACAGAATGACGTGTGGTCATTTGCAGCAACATGGATGAACCTGGAGAAGATTATGTTAAGTGAAATAAGCTAAGTACAGAAAGACAAGTGTCACACGATCTCACTCCTATGTGGAATCTAATGAAATTGGTCTCACAGAAGTAGAAAGTAGAATGAATAGTGATTACCAGAGTCTGGACAGGGTATTAGGGAGAGAGGATAAGGAGAGGGTGGTCAACAAGTCAAAGTTACAGTTAGAAAGGCAGAACACGTGCTGGTGTTTATCTCATAGTAGGGTGACTATTAACAATATTGTATTGAATATTTCAAAATAGCTAGAAGAGAGGATTTTGAATGTTCTCACTACAAAGAGATGATAAATGTGTGAGGTGATATATATGCTAAATGCCCTGATTAGATTATTACAGAATGTATAGATATATGGAAACATCAGACTGTGACCCATAAATACATAAAATTAATTATGTTAATTGAAAACAAAATAAAAGGAAAGATGTAAGTTCATATTGATATAGTTCATTCAGACTTAATATTATAAGGTTTAAAAAATTTTCCTACACTAGCCCAGTGCGGTTAGTTCATGCCTCAGGGAGGCTGAGACTGGGAGGATTGAATTTTGAGGCTAGCCCAGGCAAATAGTTCACAAGACTCCTTCTCCAAAATAACCAGAGAAAAAATGAACTGGACGCATGGCTCAAGAGGTAAAGCACCTGAGACTGGTGGAGTGGCTCAAGTGGAAAGAGTGCCTGCCTAGCAAGTGTGAGGCCCTCAGTTCAAACTTCAGTGTCATAAAAAATAAAATAAAAATAAATAAATAAATAACAATAACAACAACAACAAGAGGTAAAGAGCCTGCTTTACAAGCACAAAGCCCTGAGTTCAAATCCCAGTTCCACCAAAACCAAAACCAAAACAAAAATCTTCCTAGATTTTCAAAGATTTGTCTCATTTCTCTTAAGTATAAGAGAATTATTGGTTGCTAACATAGGGGTGGAAAAATGGATGATCTCTTTCCTGCCCATTGTAAAGTGTTGTGGACAAGATCCCATAACAAAAATCAACAAGAGAAAAGCATAACTCATTTGTTTGATAACAGCTTTAGTGACACAGAAACGTCCAGACTAAAGACCCACAGAGCCAGGGGGAGTTATGACGCAGGGACAACTGTGTAGCAATGTGATCAGATAAGAAAGTTCTGAGCCAATGGAAATAGATGAGTGGGAAAACCAGAGAGGCTGTGACTATTCTTCTTGGCCTCTCAGTTGTAGAAGACAGGAAGGTCCCCTCTGGGATGAGGGTCTTACTATTTTTTTTTAACAGCCTGCTATTACACAATGAGGTGGGGAAGCTTAGAGTATTATTTTTAGGTTTTATGGCTGATTTTGAGGAAAAGGGATTCTAATTTCTATGACCTGACTTGGGGAAGAGGAATCCTGTTTCTCTAACTTGCCTTGGAGGAAGATGAAGGGGAGAAACAGAAGGGCAGGGAAAGATCAGAGAGAAACTTTGCTTCTGAGGCATTTACTTTGAAGTATGGTTTTCTGCCCCAATACCAACAACATTGCTTATCCTAAAATATATATAAAATAACTTAGCAATAACCCCCTAAATGAGGGTTAAGATTGGTTTGTATATATTTATCCTGGGACTATATCCCACCATAGATATATAATCAGAATACTATGTTTAAAGTTAATTGAAATAATTTTTTTCTTAGTGGTTGTTACCAATCTGATATGTAGTCAGATACATTTGTTTCAATTTCAGGGTTTGCTTTTTTTCTTCTTAGTTTAGTTTTTGAATATATAAAACACTTGCAAGTTTTAAAAGTTAGTGCTTTGTGACAGCAGTCAGGCTTTGATCCCTCTTTCTCAAGTCGTGTTTCTGCTGCCCCCTGTTGGTAACTTCTCATTTATTTCTAGTGTGTCCTAGTGTTTAATTTATGTAAAAATAACCCAGGTTCTCTATATCTGTGTCACTATATCTTATTTGCCTTTTATTTTTATGTCACGGGAAATGTATATTATTCATACTGCTCGCACTTTTCATTTTTATACATGCTCTTTCACTTACATCCTGGAAGTCATTCCATATATGTCATCCTCATTCTTTTGCACACCTGTGTAGATGTGCCAGAATTTATTCAACCAACCCACTGTAGACAGACATGTGGGTTGTTTCCAAACATTTTCTATTTCAAATAATCCTATAATGAAACACCTTGATGTTTTGTATTTGCAGAGGTGTAACTTTAGGGTAGATTCCAAGAACTGGGGTTGCTGTCAAAAGCATATGCACCAATTAAAAAAAAAAAGCATATGCACCTGCATTGGGCAGCTCTTCTTAAACCTCAGTCTAATCCTGTGATAGCAACTTCTTGTGGCCAGGATTATGACTTCAGATTTTCATTCAACCTGATTGTGATCAAGCAGTGTTCTTCACTGAACAAGCAAATGCAGTCAAGGCCATTTCCCTCCATTGGTGTTTCTCTGAACTGCTTCACCTATCTAGATCATACATTCAGAGTCTATGATAAGCCCCTCCATAAAACCTTCTCTGAAATTATCAAGCAATAGCCTATTTTGTTATTTAAGTCTTGATTCAGCATTTCCTGAGTAGAACAACTCTGAAACCAAGACCCAGTTCTGCTCTCCAGGAGCCCACAGTATGGTGGGTGCTTTGGGAGTCATCAGGATTTGGTGATGGTGAAGGTGGAGGTGGGGGGTAGTCAGAGAAAGTATTTCAGAGAGGCAGGTGACATCTGAGCTGAAACCTGGAGGACATAAGGAAGGTGCAGAGCCACAGGTGTTGAGGGGGAGTGGGAGGTGTTGTCTCAGGATCTGATTTTTATGTCAGAAAAATTTATCTTCCCACATGCTCAAGAATATTGTTTGGCCAGGCACAGTGGTGCATCTGTCATCCCAGTTAATGGAGGCTGAAATCAGGAGGATCACTGTCCAGGCTGGCTGAACAAGAAGTGAGATCCTATCTCAAAAATAATTAGAGCAAAAAGGGTTGGACATGTGGCTAAAGAGGTACAGTGACTCCTTTGCAAACATGAAGCCCTGAGTTCAAACCCCAGTATCGCAAAGAAAGAAGAAGAAGAAAGCACAGGGACTGGGCAGGAGTTATGCAGCATCCAAGAGATCACTGAAGCCCAAACTCGAGTGAATGGAAAGGAAGGTTACTAGGGAGGTACAATTGACTGGGCTTGGCTTTTAACTAGACACGAGTAAGGACACAAGTCAACATGTGACAAAGCATCCAAGTTTCTGGCTTTAGCAACTGGTTTGATACTGGTGCTTTGGCTAAGTCAGGCAATTTTTAAAAAGAAATCGGATTTTATGGGTGGGTGAGGAAATGGGCTTCCTTTCACTCATGTTTTGTCTGAAGTGTTTGAGGTTTATCCAAGTGGTGACATCTGGTAGTTAGGAGTTTGTATAAAAGATCAGGGGACTCGTCTAGATTGCAGATGGTAGATTTGTGGGTGATTAGCATATGGATGGCAAATCTGAGAGGAGAGTGTGGCTTTAGAGAAGTGGGCTGAAACCCAAACTGACACATTTATGAGTCGGTTGGAAGAAAGAGACCAAGAAAGAGCATCCAGAGAGGTGATAGGAAAGCCAGAAGCTGATGCCAAAGAAACTAAGTACACTTCTAAGGAAGGAGGAAATGATTCCCAGGGGGGGTAGGTCAGAGGAGGATGTACAAAGGTCCACTGAGGACAGTGTCATTCAGAACCATCTCTGAAGTGATGAGGGCAAAATCAAGATTCCAAGGGCTTGAGTGACAAGTACAGCACGAAGTAGAGAGATACCATTCAGGGTTTGCTTCATAAGCAGTAGGGAGGAGTTGAGACTGAGAGATGGATGGATGGAGGAAGGGAGAGACCTTTGAAATGTGGTCTGCATTCTCCATTGCCCCTTAGTACCCAGCTGAGGAAGAGGAAAGCTGTGATGGGACATAGGGGTGGAGGAGGAATGTGGCATCTGCCCAGGGAAGCCAGCCAAGGCTGGGCCCAGAATATCTGGACCGGAACCCATTCTTCCTTCTGCAGCAGGAAGTGGGGTTGGGAGCTGTGTTAACTGTGGAATTTCCGAGCTTGGAGGATGTTCGTGGCAAGAGCTTTTTATTTATTTATTTTTTCATTCATGAAAAAAAGAGTTGGAATTAAGTGATCCCCTCCAAACATTCCCTCCCACAGAGGAAACGCTTATTTTAGCCTTATGGTCACAGTTTAAAAAATATCCCTGAGGTTTGAAGGCCTCTGCTGGGTTGTCACCCTCTAACATGGTAGGATGTTAAAAACAGACCTTTGTGCCTTGACTTCTATTGAGGATCAAAGAGAAAATAGGTGGCCCCATCCCAATGCCAAGAGGAAGTCCTCTTAGACCACTGGTGGGGATGTTTTGGGAGCCACAGATGGCTCCATTCCCTGGCCCATAAAATTTGTTGGTGAAGCAGAGAGAGAGTTGAAAAATTAGAGAGGGTTTCTTTAGATGTGCTTGTGCAATACATCTATGCCCCTTGGGGTGAGATACAGGGGTGCTTCCTCTTACTCAAAAGAGAGGCACTTCCATGCTACCACATATACAAAAATCTTTGCTCCCCTCAACAAGAGAAATGGCCCAAAACTGTTACTCAATTAATAATTCTAGCTTAACGGCCAGGATTTATGGGAGATGTGTGTTTTGTCCACCAGGGCTGGTTAAACTCTGGGTTGAATGGCTTATAAAAGAAATGACAAGTTATCTGGCCCACACCACGCATGGACTGTGTACAATACTGGAGTGAGAACAAGGTAAGTAGAACAAAAATTCTCATTTGGTAAGTGAGAGAATGGAAAACCTGCACAGCAGTCAGTAGTTCAAGTCCCATTGGGTGGGCAGGAACCGTGGAACTCCCTGTCTGACAATGGAGTTCTTGATCCTGTTCATTTCTTCTTTGACCTTGGCATTGCCACTTGGAGATGAATTCTCTTCCATTTAAAGGGGACTTTGAAGCATATGCCCTTCTAGGCTTCTGTATAGCTTTCAGGGTTGCTTCAGGTGCAATTTGATGCTTAAGTAGCCTCACCCAAGGAATATCTTTTTTCATATTTTTTTTAATGTTTGAAAACTTAACTTTTGTTCATCGTCCTATATATGTGACAACTTCCCTTATTCAGATTAGTGTTAATTCCCCCGAGGGCATATGAAATAATTGACTTTGATGTGAAGGTAATGGCTGTGTTCTGACCTTTGCTGCTAGTCAGTTGCCTACTGTGCAAGACTGTAAGTCTTGAGAGGATCTCGGGTCCCAGTCTCATCTCTTGCTTAGGATGTGTGTCTTTTCAAAGCCACCTTCTTACAGATAGCCAGGTACTTGGGACGATGGCCAAGAGTAGACTGTTAGAAAGATGAATAAATCACATTCTATCTTTTCAATTTTCCTTTTATTCTAAAGCAATATAAATATTTTCTGGGTGCTTAATGGCCCAGCTATGACTTTGTTTCCCAAGCTCCCCTCCAGCTAGCTGTGGCCTTGTGGTCAATGAGAAAGGAGCGCATGTGGTGTGTATAGTTCCCTAGTTGTACCTTAAAGAAAGTTTATTCATTCTAGTTTTGTCTTTATTTCTTCAGTGACATTTTGTTTTATTTCAAATTCTTTCTCAAATGCTGTCACATTAATTCTAAGTTTTCCTAGTCTCAGTTATGTTGCTATTTAAGATATTATGTAATTTCCAATGTCTTTTAACTCATTTTGATAGATGACATTTTACAATCTGTCTTATGTTCATTGTTACAAGGATGTTATTTTGTTCCTTATTTTTCTTTTCTCCCTCTCTTCCTCCTACTGGAATTTGAACTCAGGTCCTGGAGCTTGTTAGGCACGCACTCGGCTTGAGTCACACCCCCACACCTTATTATGTTAGCTGTTTTTCAGATAGGGTCCTGTGTTTTTGTCCCAGACCGACTCAGACCCGGATTCTCCTACGTCTGCTCCTGCGTAGCTGGAATTACAGGCATGGGCCACCATGGCCAGCCTCTCTTTTTTGATAATAACATTATGTGGGATTTGGCTTTGGTAATTTTCTATTGTTTATTTCTATGTGAAGTTAATTATCCTGAATTTTTAGAAGGAGGATGACCAAGACTTTTAGTACAAGGTAAAAAGAGGCAGTGAACTGGGGAACAATATATGTATACATAGAAGTGTGACAACAAACCTCCCTGTATAACTATCATATATTAATAAGTTGTTTTAAAGAGGCAGTGGAAATCCTTGGTTTATTCTATGATTTTTTTTTTTTACGGATTTGGTGGATATCTTTTACCAGGTGTTTGTTTTGTTTTGGTCTTTTTGATGGGGCTAGGGTTTGAACTCAGGGCTTTGCACTTGCAAAGCAGGCATTCTATGGTTTGAACCAAATCTCTAGTCCATTTTGCTCTGGTTATTTTGGAGATGGGATCTTGCAAACTATTTGCCCAGGCTGGCCTCAAACCATGATCCTCCCGATCTCTGCCTCCCAAATAGCTAGGATCACAGACATGAGCCATAGGAGCCCAGCTAAGGGGAAAGGTTCCCTGATCTGGAACTGAACCCTGGGTCACTAGACCACTAGGGAGCCTTTTACCAGGTTTAGGAAGTTCCATTCTGTTTCTAGATACCTAGGAATTTTTAATCCTTAAAGGGCATGAATTTTTTTAAAAATGATTTTTCCTCATTTGAGATAATCTTGTATATTTAAAATTTTTGTTAATTCTCTAAGTGTATAGTTAGTACATTTTAATGTTGAATAATTTCTGAATTCTGGAGGTAAATCTAATATATTATTGCTTTGCATACGTTACTAGATACAGAATGTAGAATTTTGTTTTAAATGTTTATAACTATATTGATAAATGATATTGATCCTTGACTTTTCTTTCTCATTTTGTTCTTGTTTGGTTTGGGTATTAAGATTTTTATAGCTTCATGAAATGAATTGGGGAATATTACCTTCCTATTTTTTAAAACAATTTGTATGAGATTTGAATGAGCTGTTTCTTAATTGCTTTGGAGAAACTGCCTATCAAACCACAAGAACCTATTTTTTGGCAGTAGTAGGGTTTGAACTCAGGGCCTTGCACTTGCTAGGCAGGCACTCTACCACTTTAGCTACTCTGCCATCTTGAGTCACCTTTTGATAGATATATTTTCCTAGAAATTGTATTTTTCATTTAAGCTTTTAAGTTTGGTGGTAAAATGTTATTCATAGTTTATTTTATAGTTGATTATAGCTAAATTTCTGAGTTTTTCTACCATTATGAATATTTTTTTCATTTTTCATATTGTTATGCTGTGCCCTCTTTCTTATATATTTTATATGCATTTAATTCTTTTTCTTCTTTTTTTTTTTTTTTTTTTGAGACAAGGTCTCACTGTGTAGCTCAGGCTGGTCTTGAACTCACAATCCCCTTGCCTCTGCCTCCCAAGTGCTGGGATTACAGACTGTGAAACCTGGCTTTACACACTTAATTTCTAAATCTTATAATTTCATTCCATTTGTCTTCTTCAGATTTATTCTCTTATTTATTCTCTCATGACTAGTTGGCTGCATAGCTCAATAATTTTCAGCCTTTGTTCTTATCTAATAGTACCATTTATGGTTATACATCAATCTTGGGTCCTGCTTCTGAGAAGCAGAGCCTGTAATGGGGATTCTTGTGCATGTGATTTATAGAGGGAGGGTGCTCAGAAGAAGGGAGCTGAGGAAGCTGGATGAGGCAGAGAATGGACCTAAATAAGGATGTGTTCAGCTGGAGTGTAGCTTTGGCTTGATCCTGTGGGATGCTCTGAAGCAGAAATGGCCACAGAATAGGTCCCGCCTGGAGGCAAGTGGTCTAGACTTTTGTACTGCTACTCCAGTCAGTGATTGGCTTCAGACTGCTGTAGGCATGGCGGGCAGAAGCCTAGTCTCTCAGGTGGAATGGTTCCCATCCACAGAGGGCAAATCTCTGGAGAAGCAGGGGATATGAGCTTCTAGCCATCAACAGTCATGGCCACTGAAAGATGGGCACATCAATCTGTTAGGGGGGATATGGCTGGGCACTGCCAGCAGTAGTTGCATCCAATAAGATATACTATTATAATTTCATATTTGTAGCAGTTCATGCATTTATATAGATTTTTAAAAAATATATAACTGACTTAGAAATATAATTTTTCAAAAATAATATATTAACATGGGAGTTTTTAGTTATCTTTTTGTTAGAATTGTAATTGAATTGTTTTATATTAAGAGAACATTTGTGAGGCTCATTCTTTGCTATGGATTGAGGTTGCTCTATGGTCTATTTGTGGTCAATTTTTGTTAAGTATGTACTTGAGAAGAATGATGCTTTTGTTTTTCTTTTGCTGGGTACAAAATTCCTCATACGTCTTTCAGGGCAAAGTTACTAACCTAATTGTCTAGATCACCTATATTCCTTAAAGATGTTTAATTTACATAATTTCTCAATTATTGAAAGAAGTTTGTTAAAAATTTACACTAAGCTGGGCATGGTGATACATGTCTGTAATCCCAGTACTTGATAAACTGAGCTAGGAGGGTAAAGAATTTGAGGCCTGCTTGGGCTACATCATAAGATCCCGTCTCTCTGGTTTTTTTTTTTTTTTGTTTTGGCAGTACTGAGGTTTGATCTCAGGGCCTTATGATTTTTAAGCAGGCCTTCTGTTACTTGAGCCACTCCACCAGCCTGAGCCCCTGTCTCAAACAAAACAAAACAAAACAAAACTAAACTAAACTAAACATCACCAAAAATTTACACTAAAATCATAGATTTGTCAAGTCTTCTTAGAATGTTATTAAATTTTGTTTTACTCTGTTTCATCAATTTTTAAGAGCAGTTGGCAGTGGGACAGATGACTTTTAGTTAGATGGCAGTGGAAGTAAGGAAAAAGTGTAAATGATACTTTCATTGTTAGGGGATATATCCATAGAATTTTACACCTGGTGGAAATAGGTACAGTAAAGTCATTTTCATAAAATAAAACACCTAATCAGAACATTTGTTGCTACTAGAAAGATGATGACTACCTTTATTTTGAAATATGTGATAGAAACTAAAGCCAAAAAAGTGGCTTAAAGGAAACGCATAGGGGAGTAATTTCAAGGGTGTTTTGTTTTAGAGCTCTGAAATACAACAAAGAATTCTCAAAGTTCAGTGATAAGACCAATAACCCAATAAAAAATGGTCCCTTCACTTAGGAAGATATACAAAGGACAAAAAAGCACATGATAGGTTGCTCAACAATGTCATTTTGGAATTGCAAATTAAGACAACAACGAGATGGTACTATATAACAATTGCACGCTGCAACCATCCAGCTTCTAGTATTTATCCAAGTGAGATAAAAACTCACAGTTTATGCACAGATCTATATGCAAATACTTATAACGCTTTCACTCACAACTTCCCCAAACAGGAAACAACCTAAAAGTCCTTCAACTGTGAATGAGTAAACTGTGGTATATCCAAAAAACGGAGAATGATTCCACAATAAGAAGGTATGAACAGCTAATACGAATGAATCTCAAATGCATTGTGCTAAGTCAAGGAGCCAGACTCCAAAGGATACATGCCACATGCCACCATTTATTGTAGAAGAGGCAAAACTCTAAGGGGCAGGGTAGAATTTTTCAGGGTGATGAAACTATCTTGTATATTGACTGTGGTGATAATAACTGTATGATATGTCAAGACTTGTAGAACTGTGCACTGAAAAGGGTAAGCATTACCCTTGTAAATTATACCTTAAAAAGAAGAAGGAGGAGGACAAGGAAGAGGAGGAGAAAAATAAGAAATCTTCAGGATATTTTGCAATCTCACTCTCTGGCCTGCTGTTTATCACACACAGACAAACAGACACAGACACACATACACACCCCTCCCTACGCCAAATACGTTGGTGGTGTTGAGTCAAATTTCCAGCGCCATTCCCTCCAGCCCCCTTCCTTCTCTTACCTGATGAATTTTCTGCCTGTTTTACTGAGAAGAACTGGATCAGATGAACACAGGCGACCTTTGTCTCCGCCATCTCGAATTTCCTCTTGTATTCATGTGAGGATACAACATGATCTTTGAATACCTCGGAAGTTTGCATTCTAGTATGGAAAATAATTTTAAAGATTATTAAAGGTAGAATAAGATCACCAAAAGTATAGTGACCTTGTATGATGACCAGACATTGGCCTATCTGGCCATTTTAGTACTATGTAAGGACTACTTAAATATTTAAAGCTAAGTGGTAGATACCACACTGAAAAGGCCACACTGTATGATTTCAGCTCTCTGACACTGGAAAAGGCAAAAATGTTGAGACAGAAAAATGATCAGTGGTTGCCAGGGGTAGGGAGAAGAGAGAGATGAATAGGGGGAGCACAGGGGCTGTTTAGGAGACTGTGTAGTCCATGTGTCCTGTCAGAGGGTAATGCATTACAAATGTACTTGTGATGATGCTGGTATAAGCAATCTACACTTCCAGTCATATAAAAGTTTAGCACATATAATTTATAGGACATAATATTTTATGATAATAAATGGCTATGTTACTGAATTTTGTATTTACAAAAAAGAGTGAACTCTAGCAAAAACTATGGACTTTAGATAAAAATAATGCATCAATATGAGTTCATCAATTTCAACACAATTGCAAAATGTTCAAAATAGGGAGAATAGGGAAGGAGGTTAGGGAAGTATATGACAACTTTACTTTTCACTTTTTTTTTGTAAATTCCTAATCTACTGAAAAATAAAAGTCTAATTCAAAAAGTAATGTAAAAGGATTAAACTTTTGATGTGTAATTTCTGTAGTAATCACTTTTATTTTATTTAAAATTTCCTTCTTATGTGTGCATGAGAATAAGCCATAATCCATTGATTCTAAGACACATTTAAAATGATCTCTGGAATCAGGTTGTATGTTAAAATGGATAGCATTTTAGGTTTGCTGATAGGTAGTGTGAGATATACTTGTTTAAATAAGTCTAAAAGTTATTTTGATAAGTATAAAATAAAATATACCTAGAAAGTATTGTGTCACAGTTTGATCAGCAATTTTTTTTTAAGTAGGGTTTTAAAATAATGTGCACCTTAGTTGGGTGCCAGTAGTTCACGCCTGTAATCCTAGCTACTCAGGAGGCAGGGGATCAGGGTTTGAAACCAGCCTGGGGAAATAGTTCCTGAGACCCTACTTTGAAAAAACTCATCACTAAAAAAAAAAAAAAAAAAAAAAAAAAGGGCTGGTGGAATGGCTCACGGTTTAGGTCCTGAGTTCAAACCTCAGCACAATAATAATAATAATAAAATAGTGCATCTTAACAACTTATGAAATTGATCAGGTTGGATGAAATATGGTAAAAGTTTCAGCTATAAAAATAGATTAAACAGATGCATATTTCATTTATGTATTATTGCCTGTGACACTACGACCTGAAGGGGATTACAATTTGACTAGTAATGTTTTATTTTTTGTATTCAAAAATGACAAAGCAAATGACAAAATGTTTGCCTTGATTAAATCTGAGAAGTAGGAGTATGGTGTTATGGCTTTCTTGATGACTTTATTTTATTTTCTGCATTGAAAGATTTTAAACCACAAAACATAAAGGCCAAAAAAAAAAATTGAAGAACAACAACTCACAAATCTTTTTGGAGCAGCCTTCCCACCACCAAGTCTATTTGCTGGGAAAGTATTCTTGGGCAATTGGGAGCTGGGCGGAGCTTGAGGGAGGTAAATCAGACAGGTAGACACAAAAGCCCCGAAACAGCTTGATTCCCTTTGCATGAAGTGCCATGGGAGTTAGATTCGTGGAGATAGAAAGCAGACTCATAGTTACCATGGGCTGGGGACTTACTGTTTAGAAGGTAGGGAGTTTTAGTTTGGGATGATGCAAAAGTTCTGGAAGTGAAAAGTGGCAGTGGTTGCACAAGTTTGACTATACTTAATGCCACTGAATTGTACACTTAAAATGGCAATGTATGATTTAACACACATGAGGCCACAGAGAGTGTAGGGAAGAGGAGGTGGTCAGATCCCAGATGGCCTCCTCATTTGGAGGAGGGGTATCTAGGGAGGTAGGAAGGAAAGCAGGACTGTGTAAGATTAAGCAAGCCAAGAGCAGGAAGCCTGCCCAGTAGGAGGCTGTGGTCAGTGTATGGACCTTTTCTGAGAGACTGAGTGAGATACAGACCATTGGATTTGGCCACAAGATGGTGGTTAGAGTTTCAGCAGAGTTCTCCAAATGAAGCCAAACTGAAGTGGGTCAGGAAGGGAGGAACTGGTGATGGGAACTCCCCATAATACTTTGAAAAAGTTGTGCTGTGAATATCAACTGATGAGCAGTGTAGCAGCTGGAGGCAGATAAGGAGGTCTAGGGTGGTCTTGGTTATTTTTATTTTTTATTGAGTTTTTATTGTGAAAGAGCCTTGTGTATGCTAGACAAGTGCTCTACCACTGAGGTACACCCCAAGTACTTGTTATTTTTAGATGAGAGAGACTGGAAATTTTTTTTTTGCTAGCCAGGCATAGTGGCAAATGCCTGTAATCCCAGCTAAGGCAGGAAGATTGTGAGTTTGAGGCTGGCCTGGGCTACACAGTGAGAACCTTATCTCAAAAAAAATGATTTGTGCTTATGGGAATGGTCTATTAGAGAGGGATAATGGAAGAAATAGGAAAGAAGGGACATCTGAGGAAGGAGGGATGTCTGTGGTGTGAATGGCCTTTGGTGGGCTCAGGATATCTTCTCCTAGGAGAGACAGTGGGCCCAAGATAGTTGGCGTTCCTTAATGAGGTGTGAAGCCAGGTCAGCAGCTGGGCTGGGCACATGAAAGGGTGTTAGAGGCTTGAGGACGTGTAGAAGGTGCAGATGAGTCTCGGCAGAGAGGGGAAAGCCAACACTCAGGGGAAGTGAAGTGACAGGCAGGGCGGTTCCTGCGGGAGCCTCGTGGCTTAAATATAAAGCAGTTTCCCCAGCAGTGTCCCTCCACACGTTCTTTGTGCGATACATGCACAGAGCGTAAGTGTTAGGTCTACCTCCCTCCAGGAGTCTCAATGTGAGCTTAAAGGTCCAGCAGCACCAGCTGCGCCCCGGAATTCAGAAATGCAAACTACCCAGCCCTGCCCTGACTTACTGAATCAGAAACTCTGGGGCCAAGGCCTGATTATCTGAGTTCCTCACAGGTTCCTCGGATGACTCTGAAAGTCTCAGAAGCTCTGAACTAGGGGAAAGGAGCCAAGAGCATGTCGGTGATGTGCAAGACTAGCTGGTCATGGCTGTCATTCTTCCAGGCAGAAGTTCCTAGTGCTCTGAGCTCTGATGCTATCTTCTCTCTTAACTAGATCACAAGCAAATCCTGGAAATTGCTAAAAATGGAGTGCCATTTGAAGGAACCCTGAATCTTTTCCATTTTTTAGAAGTACCGGGGTTTGAACTCAGCACTTTGAGCTTGGTAGGCAAGCACTCTGGCACTTGAGCCACACCTCAGCCCCTTTTTCCTTAGTTTGTTTTTTAGATAGGATCTTTCACTTTTGCTCAGGGCTGGCCTTGGACCACAATTCTCCTACTTTTATGTCTCCAGAGCAGCTAGAATGATAGGCCTGTGACACCTCATCTGGCTTGGTTTTTTTTTTGAGACAGGGTGCTAACTTTTTTGCCCAGACTGGCCTTGAACTGTGATCCTCCTACCTCCACCTCTGCTCAATCTTTCTAATGAAAGAATATCTTGCAAGGTGAACAGCATTTTTCAAATGCATCTACACATTTTTTTGAATGTTGAGCTTTGTATATCTTGATCTTTGCTCCTGCCCACAGTGCTTTGAAAGGCCCCCAGACTCTCCTTCCTTTCCCAGGCCACTTCTTCCAGGATTGTCACAGCCCTTCTTGAGGCCTGGTCCATCTTCCCACATGCCGGCTTCAGTTCTATTGGGAAATAGCAATAAACTGGCCATTCTATGTGTGGGTCCTTTTCCTTCTCAGCTGAAATAAAGACAAGGATGAGTCAACTTCTCTCAACCTCCACAATCTCTCAGTCCTCTCAGTGACTCAGTCGATGGTCTGCTAATGGGTAAGCATCCTCCCAGGAAGTTCGCAGCCCCAGCCTCTCCTACCTGAGTCACCAGCCCTGGGGTGCTTCTATGAAAACAAATTACTACCAAGACTAGGGGAGGCAAGCCAAGAAAGATCAGCCATACATGGACCAGGAAAGAGAATAGAAGTTGAGAGGCTAAGATGCAGAAGGCTAGCTTTGTTTTTCATTTACTGGTGGCCTTGGGTGGACCAACAAAGCGTTGAGGGTCCCTATATGAAAATGGAGAAATCATATAACCTGCAATGTTAGTAGATTCAGTAGTCATTAAAAAGGGGCAAAGATAAACCCAGCCCTCTGGAAATAAGTCTGGCTGGAGACATGTTTTGGAACTGTTCTGTGCAAAAGAAGGGCACGTGGGGAGTAGATTAGTCTTTTTCTTTCCTTCCCTTCCCTTCTCTTCCCTTCCCCTTCCCCTTCTGTTTCCCTTTCCCTTCCCCTTTCCTTCTTGTTTTCTGGTAGTACTGGGATTTTAACTCAGACCTTGAGCTTGCTAGGCAGCCACTCTACTATCTTCGAGATTATTTAGGACATGTTGCAGTCCGTGCAGGGTCTGGGGGAGGGTGAAGGCCTACATGAGATAAAGGGCAGGATCAGATAGAGGTCAGATATAAGGAGAACTGACTGGTGGCAGGGGCTGGAGTAACCTATGGGAGGAAGGGGACCTTGTCAAGTAGGGGCAATTGAGGGCACCTTTAGGGGCACAGAGTCCTTGATGGAAACACAGCATTGCAAGACCTTGGTTTTGCCTTCCTTCCCCAGTTGTCATCTCTGGCTTTCTTTTTCTGTCTCTTTCACTGCTTCTCTGCTTCAAGGTCTTTGTTCTTCTCTTTTTGTTCCCACCTCTTGCCTCTTTTCTTTTTTGCTCCCCTCTCTCCTACATCATAGAACAGTGAAGACAGCCCTAGCATGGGCTGAACATTTCCTTTCCTGTTTAGATGGCGTGTGGCACCTACTTAATGGTGGCAGCCATCAGCCCATCCTGTTTACTCGTTGCTGACATAGCAGGTTGTGGTCAGCAAGCCAGTCAACCATGGCCCCCCACTGTGGGGTGGGGCCAGGATTCTGAAACACACATGTACACACACCCAGCCACGGCCAGGTCAGTCTGCCTCATCAGAGCAGAGGAGATTCAAGGCTGTCCAAACTCTGGAACTTTCTGGAAAGTCAGCTGGGCCAAGGTTGCTTCCTGTACTGCTGATGTCTGTCAATGACCCAGCATACAGGGCATGGCTCAGAGCCCAGAAAAGATCTCCCAAGTGAAGCTGATGCACTGTGCGTGGCTCCTCAGAGGGTGGGGCCATCTCAGAAGTGAGAAGAGTTGTGCCTGGGTGGGGTCATGTTAGAAGTCACCTTGTTCCATGCTGCATGAAGGAGTTGGGTTCAGACAAGGCAAGGGGCTTGCAGAATGAGTGCTTTTCTTACATCCTCTCTCTGCTCCATCTCCCCTGATTGGGTCCCTTCTTAATTCATGTGATTTGAGACACCCTCCTTAGTTTGCTTTTCCTGGTTTCCTCAAATCTTGTGTGATGGCTACTGTTCAGATTGGGTTGGAGGTGGACAGAGGTTTCTGGGTTGGTGGCAGGAGAGGGGGAAGGGACATCTGTGGGTGGACAGATGGAAGCATGGAGGAACCTAAGGCAAAGAAGATGGTGCTCTGTTTTCAAGCTGACCTGATTCCTAAACTGAGCATAAGGGCTCAAAACACAAAGATACCAAAAACAAACAAACAAAAAAAACCCCAGGGAACAAACAAAACTCTTGTGAGCAGACAAGGTGAAGGAACTTGGATGAGCTGAGGGAGTTCTTGGAATTCTTGAGGTTACCTAGACCTTTCTAGGCATTTGGCCTCCTGGAATACTTGCATACCAAGTTTGAAGGTGAAAAGTAAGATCACCCTGGTTTCTCCTAGGAGGGAGAATCCATTCCATTCCACTCCTGTCTCTTGGTTCCCTTGGTGGCAGAGGTAAACAGGTCATACTCAAGGGCACTGAAGTTGGTGGTGTGACTTATAAGGAGTGTTTAAAGTTCCAAGCCCTAGTTTGAACGTGTCTGCCCCAGGAATCTGATTTTGAAGATAAGAAAGAGGTACTCTGGGATGGAGGATTGATTATCCTTTATGGTAGATTTTCTCCAAAAATAATCTGCTAACGATTTCTTCCATTCCTGTGTGTACATTTGTTATGGGGTAAATTGTGTTTTCCCCCCAAAGATATGCTGGAATCCTAATCTCTAATACCTCAGATTCTTATCTTATTTGGAGATAGGGTCTTCACAGAGATAATCAATGTAAAATAAAGTCATTAGAATTTCCTTATAAGGAAGAGGATACTTGACAGATAGAGACACACAGGGAGAACTTATATGACGTGACAGCAGGGACCATGATGTTGCATTTGTAAACCCAAGAACACCAAAGATTGGCATCAACCTAGGAGCCTGACCTGCCTGTTGCTTCCTCTTCAACATGGGATCAGATCAGACCATCCTGGAAAAAGCTATTCCTGGTGACAAGGACTTTCATTAAACAGAATGGTTAATTGGCAAAATCTTCAGAGAAACTGTTGAGAGACAGTTTGGAGACAAAGGGGGAAAGCTCTCACAATCCAGGTGGAGTCACCTGTGCCAGACCTCACAAAAATTACAAAAGCCAAGAAGTTTTAAAGAAGCCTTCTTATACGTGGTTACTAGACATCCAAGCACGTACAGGCACCTCTGACAGAAGGCAAACTCATATTTTTGGCCAAGACCTAAAATGACTATTTCTGCTGGCACCAATGTATCTTTTTAGCAGTCTATGCTCATGGAAGAGCTATTTTAAAATGGGTTCCCCTGGGTTATGGTGATACTTGGTCCCTTATAAAGTATTTTTCTCCTTCTAATTTTTGAACCATGTCTTTTCAATGTAATTTCTAGGTGCTTAACCCAACGTCCGGAAGTCCTCATTCAGACCATCACACAAAAGTAAATAGCACAATGTTCTATTCCTTCAACAATTCTGATATTGACCACTACCCAAACTAGATGATGCTGCTAATCAGCAGGAAACAGCCAGAAGAGCCTCACTACCCATAAACCCCACTGCCCTCTTTCCAAAACTCTCCTTCCCCTTCTGTTTCTATTAACAACAAGTAAAAGGTAGGGATGGAAGCTCAATTTGTCATCATGTATGCCATCTTAAACTCTGCTTGACCCTAGCGTTGTTAGGCTCCTGTAGAGACAGGCCCCTCTAAGGGAAGCATCATTTTCCAGTACCTGTGCCAGAACACAAGGTCTAGTTCCTTGACTACCCCTAGCAATGGACAATGGACAAACCACAATGCAAAAATTTTCCTACCATTTGCCAGGCCCTTCCTCTTCCATAAATCCCTCTGTCTGTAAATGGCAGTGGGTTCTAGCTCTCTTGCTGGAGATCCCCTCCTCAAGTTTCTTCTGAATAACACTTGTGGTAACAGTGAGCCTTTTCCTCTCTATCTCTCTGTGCTTTTCAGTCAACAGAGGCCCTAGAAAATATGCAACTCTACTCTATCAAGAGGTGGTGTTGATTTACCCCTTCTGGAATCTGGATTGGCCTTGTAACTTTAACAATAGAATGTGGTAGAAATCCTAACTTGGCAGATCTGGGCTTACATCTTAGGATTCTTGACAGCTTCCATCTTCACCCTCTGGGAAACCAAGTTGCCTTGTTGTAAGAGAGTGGAGGCTATGCTGCTGGAAAGGTCTCAGTCAAGTTTCCATCTGATGTCCCCAATCAATATCAAATGTAGCAGAACTGCCCAGCTGAGTCCAGTCAACCCAAAGAATTGTGAGAAATTTAAGTCACTAAGTTTTGGGGGTGGTTTGTTATGCAGTAATCAACTAAAGAATGCATTTTCACTTTTTTGGAAAGAATACCCAATACCTCTGCCACTGTTGCTCCTGAAAACCAGGTGCCTCCAGTTCCATGCTTGCTACCTTCTTCCTGAATGGATTCTGGATGATGCCTGGCTCCTCACATTACTCACTTCCACACATACAAATTTTCTTTTCTTTCTCTCTCTCTCTTTCTTCTTTCCCTTCTTCCCTTCCTTCCTTCCTTCCTTCCTTCCTTCCTCCCTCCCTCCCTTTCTCTCTTTCCTTCCTCCCTCTCTTCCTTCCTCCATCCACTCTTCCTCCTTCCTTCCTCCCTCCCTCCCTCTCTTTCTCTCTCTTTCCTTCCTCCCTCTCTTCCTCCCTCCACCCACTCTTCCTCCTTCCTTCTTACCTTTCTCTTTCTTTCTTTCTTTCTTTTTTGGGTTTGAACTCAAGACTTTGTGCTTACTAGGCAGGTGCTCTATGGCTTGAACCATGCCTCCAGCCCTTTTTTTGCTGTGATTATTTTTGAAACAGGGTCTTACTGTTTGCCTGAGTTGGCCTGGAATAAGGATCCTCCTGATCTCAGCCTCCCACATTGTCGGGATTACAGGCACAGCCACTAGATTCAGTTATTGGTTGAGATAGTGTCTCTGAACTTTTTGCCCAGGCTGCTTGGAACTGTGATCCTCCCAATCTCTGCCTCCTGAGTAGCTAGGGTTATAGGTGTGAGCCAGTGGTGCCTGGTCACATACAAATTTTCAATGACACATCTAGTTGGCAGGCCCTGGGTGGTGCTAGTATCTCAGCTGTAAAGGAGACTGGGAAAGGGAGTTTCTGGCTTTGGATTGGGGGTTGGGAGAAAGATTGGTGATATTGAAAGTTCTCCAAACATAGAAGGAAGTTCCAGAAGTACTGGCACCTTTGAGAGCTTTTCAACATGTTGAGGCCAGTATTTTGGGAGAGGGGAGCATGGGACAGAACTTACTGTGTGTTTGACACACAGCTCTGGGTCCCTCTCCATGCACAGGGTTTAGATGGGATCCACTCCAGGGATGGCCATGCTATCGGATCCCACATCATCACCTCAGTGATTTGCTAGGGATGAACCAGTCTAGGAAGCCTGACTTCCTTACAATATGGCAGCTTAGTTCCCAGAGGGTGAAGATGGAAGCTGCCAAACATCTTAAGACATAGGCCCAGATCCAGGGGATGAACCAGTCAGAGCCAACTAGGTCTAACCTTGACATTTTGCTGAAAGAAGCAAGGACTTGGACTGTGAGGGTGGAGCCTAGAGCTGCTGGAAGGCAACTTGTGGTTTGTAAGGAATTGAGATGAGAGATGGGGAGAGGAAGGCCAAGCCTTGATATTTTTGAGCTTCTGGGTACTCGCATTCATCATAACACTGGAGTCCTCTGTTATATGAGTGTATAAATTTCCTGTTAACTTTCACCAAGCCAATTTGAGTACTTCCTTATTTCCTGCAATCCATCTAGCCCATACTGATATCTTTATTTAATATAAAAACCTTTGGAGTAGGTGCTATTTATCAATACCATTTTACAGATAAGGAAACTGAAGCAAAAAGAAATTAAATAACTTCCCTAAGTTTACAGGGAGGCCAAATTCAAATTCAAACATGTAAACTTAAGGAAATTACTTAACCCTGAGAACCTCTCTTCTGAGTGCATTCTTTGAATTTGTGCCTTCCTTGGCAAAAGAGAAGGAGTGCCAGGGATAGTGTAATGTTTAACCCCACACTGAACACAAAGGGGAAAAGGGATTAGGAGAAGGGGCTTCCAGGTAGAGGGGACATTTGGTCAATGACAAGACCTTTTCTGCTGAGAAGTTCATCTGAAATCCACTTGCCAGGTTGTGAAGCCTGTTCCTAAGCTGCTCCCTCTTGCAGGAAGCTTCAAGCCCCATTTCTGTAGGGCCACTCCTACCTTCTTCTTTCTTTCCTTCTTTTCTTCCTCTCTCCCTCCCTCCCTCCCTCCTTCTTCCCTCCCTCTCTCCCTCCTTCCTTCCTTCCTTCCTCTCTCTCTCTCTCTCTCTCTCTCTCTCTCTCTCTCTCTCTCTCTTTCTCTTTCTTTCTTTCTTTTCTTTTGTGGTGCTTTCGATTGAACCTAGGCTCTACCAGTTAGCTACAAACCCAACCTTTGGGTGTTTTTCATAGGGTCTCCCTTCATAGCCCAGGCTGGCCTCTAAATGATGATTCTCCTGTCTGAACCTCCCCAATGCCAGGATTACAGGTATGCCCCATCACAGCAGCCATGCCCACCTATGCTCTGCACTGGGACCTGTTGGGGTCTAGGGTAGGTGAGGGCACCCTCCATTGCCTGAGAGACAGTTCAGTTGGGAGTAGGGCCCACTTCCATCAAGAGCTTGGGCCCTTGAATTGAGTACCAGTCTAGAAGTACCTCAGGTAAAATAGAGTGTTTTTCAGGACCACCCCCTCCCCATTTAACTAGAACAAAGGAAAAACCAAACAAAGGACTAGTACTTGCAGAATCTCAATAGAAAATGAATAAACACATAATTTCTAAACAATATGAGTTTTTTTCCTAGGAGAAAACTGTACCTCTTACTTGACATTAGCTGTAGCCTTTATTAAATCGGGGTTGCAGCACTGAGTACCAGCGGAAAAAACTGTCTTAAAAAGGCTACTTGGATCACAGCCCTGGCCTGTGAAGGGGTGGGGTGGGAGGGGATGTGAGTGCCTCCAGGCCCCTCCCCCGACATTCAGGGTTCGCGACTGATGCACGAGGGCCTGGAGGCTGTGAGTGGAGTGGGGTTGGGTGGTGGGTTGAGATTGGAGGTGGTCCTTGGAGGGCTACTCTGACCCCCTCCCCCATGGAAATCCGGCAGAGGGCCTTCGGGAGTGAGGGCAGCCTGGGGAGGAGAGAGGGGTGCTCCTTCCTTTAGGAGACAGTTCCCGACTCCTTGGGTAAACTGAGGCCGGCGTCCTGTCTCTGATCGTCGCCTCGCAGACATTCTGAGCTCTGCATTATGCCCAGCATAAGGCTGAGTGCTGGATGTTTGCTTTTCCTTTGGAGCATGCAGCTTGAGCGAAGAGGTGTGAGCCCAGGTGGCAGCGCGGGTCTGGGGTTCCGTGGCAGTGACAAGGTCCCTGGCTTCAGTGACCTCGGGCGTCCCCGCCTCCAGTGGGCGGGCCGGGGGAGGAGCCCGGCGCTTCCATGCCCGGGGGAGGAGCAGAGGGCCGGGCCGGAGCGGACCGGGCGGGGAGGGCCGGGGACGCGAGGCGGAGCGGGGCCCCACACAGGCCGCGGCGGCTGGCTCGGGCCCCTACGGTCCCGGCGGCGGCTGGAGGAGGAAGCCAGGCGGCTGGCGGAGGAGGGGAGGCGGAGGAGGACGAGGCCGAGTGCCGACGATCACTTCCCCGGCTCAGCAGGGAAAGGTACGCGCGCCCGATGGCTCTCCGGCCCGGCCCCCAGCTTCGTCTGCCAGCAGCAAGCCAGGGGCTGGGGGCGTTGCGGGAGGGACAGGGGCCCGGCGCGGCCCCGGAGGGCTCGGCTGACCCAGGGCTGTGGTGGCCAGCGGGGCGTCCGGGCGGAGGGCTGGGGTGAGTTGCCTTTCCGGAGGTCGCGGGGAGCGGCGGGTGCCGCACCCCCTGGATCCCGTGGGGGGAAGGTGGTGTGGCCGGGGGTGACGGCGACCCTGAGGCGGGGGTTGTGTTGTCCCGGGCCAGGCGCCGCGGATGGGGGACCGGCGGGACCGGCGGGCTGCGGGCGGGAAGGGAGCCCCTGGGCGCCCCAAAGGCGCACTCGGTGGGCGCAGACAAAGCCCGGCGAGGACGCCCGCGAAGACTCGAGCGGCCCGGAGGGTGGGTACCCGGGAGGGAAGAGAGGGGTCCTGGGAACCGCGCGAAAGCCGGGACCCGGGGAGAGGCGGGCTACCCTCTCTTCGGGCTCCAAGCGTCGGGTGGTCTCCTTGGCCTGCGTAGAATGGGGAGCAGCTTTCTAGGAAGGGTCAGCCGGGGTCTCCGGGCTACCCCGGGCTTGGCAGGAGCCAGGTTCGCTCAGGCATAGGGGGTTTTGGAGTGCTCACTTTGGGGGGACCCGGAGCCCCGGGAAGTCACTGCTCTGGGTTGGGGGTGGAGCTCCTGGAGAACAGGTTGAGGCACCACGGACCCCCTCCGAAGTAGCTTGCACCCGGAGGGGCACTGCCGGACCAGATAAGCGCGGTGGCTGGCACGCACAGCGAGATGTGCCCACAGATTGTTGGCAGAACCTGCTGGTGGTGGCACAGCGCCAGCCCGTGGGGGCAACTTGGCGGTGGTTGGAGCAAACAGCAGGTGCTGGGGGTCAGCGGGACCGGGGCACAAATGGAAGGGCAGGTAGGCGTTCATCTGAAGTGGGTGCAGGGCAAGCTCCTACATTTGCATTCTGCCTCTTCTTTCCCCTTCCCTCTTGTTGGAGGTGGGGGAAGGGCTGAAGGAGCATCCCAGTTCCTGCCTCAGGCCCATGCCTCCCTGTAGTACCCAAGGTCCTCGCCCTTCAGTTACCACCCCCCTGCAGATTAGAAATGGCTTTTTTTCCTTTGAATCATTCCCAACGGTATAAGAACAGGCTTTGCACCCCTGTCCCCATTTTATAGCCCCCCTTTTGCGTTAATCCCTCATTCTCTGCAGTTGAGGACCCACTTCTCTTCTCAGGGGAATTTCTCCAGAGCTGTTTATACCTGAGCTGTCTATACTGGCAGGCTCTTAAAGAGTGTGGTCTGTAGCCCACTTGCCCAAACTTCTGCCCCACCCCTTCCCCAAATGCCTAGAAAGGTGTCCAGTGATTTGCACTCCTGCCAGCAGGTCTTTGCCCACATTCCTTGGTCTCCTTCAAAACTCTGTCCTTCTACACCCAATATCCTTCCTTGTCTTTTTTTGGTTTTCTTTTCTTCCTGGCTGCTTCTTCTGTAGCCTTCTTTCCCACAACCCTTTCTCTCAGCTCTAAATGTTGAGGTCTCTGTCCTCAGTCTCCTCCTCTCTCCTTACTTCCCTTTTAACCTTCCTCTCTACTTACACCCTCCCTCCAGTTTTCATTTTTATGATTTAAAAAAATCAAGCTGAGCTGGCAGTAGTGGCTCTCACCTGCAATCCTAGCTACTCAGGAGGCTGGTGGAGTGGCTCAAGTGGTAGAGCGCCTGCCTAGCAAGCTTGAAGCCCTAATTCAAACAAGTACCACCAAAAAGAAGAAGAAGAAGAAGAAAAAAAGACAATCCTAGCTACTCAGGAGACAGGAAGATCGCAGTTCAAAACCAGCTTGGGCAAATAGTTCTCCAAACTCTATCTCAAAAGTACCCAACACAAAAAAAAGACTGAAGTGGCTCAAGGGATAGAGCGTCTTCTTAGCTTGTGTGAGGTGAGGCCCTGAATTTAAGCCCTAGTACTGGAAAAAGAAAAAAAAAAAAAAAAAAAGCAAAATCAGTATTTTACAAACACCCAGACCCTAAATATTTTCACTCTGGCCCACTTGCTCTATTCAACCAACTCTTCTGATAATTTATGATGTCCTGGATGAGAAAAACAAACAAACAACCCCCCCTCTCCAAACCTCAGTGTGGTGAAGCAGAGCCCTACCTCCACTGCCCACACTAGATCCTCCCCAGGCCTTGCCATGTCCCGGTGGCCCACAATCCACTCACCTTTTAAGACAGGCAGCCAGGTGGGATCAACTCCTTTCTCCTCCTCTCCTCTCACAGCTGGTTCAAGAGAAAGGCCTTTCAGTTCTTTCCACACAATCTATCTCCATGCTCTGATTCCATTGGTACTGCCCTAGGCTACTGCCCTGGGCTCCCTGCCCCATACCAAGCCACCTTTTAAGTCTTGCTTGAATGCTGAAGTAGCTCCCTCCCTAGGCCTGGCTCGCCCTCTTCTGATGTATTTAACAAAACAAGATTAATATGGAATGTTTTGGTCAGATCATCTCCTTCCTCTAAAACCCTTGATGGCTCCCTATTGCTCTTAAATAAAATCGCAAAACTTGTCTGTCAGACTCTTCATGATCTGGTCACTGCTGACCTCCCTAGCCTTATCTTGACTACTGTCCCCTTTCCATTCTTCCTGACAGACACATCTGAGTCACTTCTTCTCTTGGAACACCCTAAGCTTTTTCCTGCCCCAGGGCCTTTGTTGTGCTATCTTCTTGGTCTGGAAGATTTTTCCAGTGCCCTTTACCCGGCTTGGTTGTTCTCCTTATTTTTGAGGTTTTAATTTATTTTTTCCAGATTTCAATTTAAATACATCTTTCTCAAATGCCTTTCTACTATATGTAGATGATCCCTCCCCTCCTGTAATTCATCATAGTACCTGGCTTACTTTCTTCATTGTATGTATAAGAGTCCATAACCCTTTGTTACAGTTGCCTTGATTTTGGCGTCTCAAGGGCTAGAACCTTGTCTAAATGGCCCATCGCTCTGTCTAGCATAGCTAGCCAAGTGCCTGGCCCATAGTCAGTGCTCAGAAAACCTTTAGCCAGGTGGGACTGGGCAGGGCAGAAAAAGATGGCTGTTACAGTTAGCACAGGAGCTCCCTTTAACCTGCAAGTGACCCTGAGTATTTGAATTTATTTTCTTTCCACAAAAGCAGTTGTGCAAATTTCTGCAAAAATCTGAGGAGGCCAGTGGGATGTGAAAAAGGGAAGTGGAGAAGGAAGGGGTGACTTGAGGGTGAGTCTGTCCACCCAGCGGGAGATTGGGGAGCCCATGCATGTATAAGTCTGGTGGGTCACTGAGGGTCAGGAATAAATGGTTTCTTTTGCTTTCTTGGGTGGAAGTCCAGTCTGGGTTAACACAGTGTGTGTGTGTGCGTGTATGTGTGTGTGTGTGTTTCAGCCCGCTCCCTTTACTCCCTTACTAGAGGGTAAAGAGTTGAAGAAGAAGAAGTAGCCTGGGCTCGGCAAGGGTGTGTGTGTGTGTCGCAGTGGACCCTCATTTTTCTACCCACAGCTCTCCTGTTTGCACAGAGGAGCAGTCAAGGGCTGAATCATAGGGCTGGTTCTCTCAGAATGGAGAGCTGATAACCCTCGGATCTGGGAGGAGGAGGAGCTGGGCCCTCTCAGGGGAACTAGGGATGGATTAAGGTAGCACCATGGGTTGAGTGCTGGCACTAGGAGCTGGTGGTCCAGATGTGGAATTAGGATAGCATATGTATGATAGGCCGTGAGCAGAGGGCATCCTGGGTGGGAGGAATCTGGCAGAGGCTAAGAGGCTGGGGCATAGGCCCTGGTATACTCACTGGGTGCCAGGCACTGTTCTAAGGACTTTGCAAGTATTAAGTATTAACTCCTTTAATACTCTTAACAGCTTATATGGTCAGTCTTACTCCCATTTTACAGAATGGGAAGACTGAGGCCCAGTTATACAGCTAATAGTGGTGAGTGAGCTTGGAACCCAAATCATCTGGTGCCAGGATCCAGGCTGGAATCCAGTCTGTTCTGCCACTTCTCTCATGCCTGTCAGATACTGTGCCAGCTGAGGGCTTCAGAACAAATAAGGGGCTTTTTCTGCTTCCCAGA
This sequence comes from Castor canadensis, assembly GCF_047511655.1. Classification (NCBI taxonomy): domain Eukaryota; kingdom Metazoa; phylum Chordata; class Mammalia; order Rodentia; family Castoridae; genus Castor; species Castor canadensis. Next base: position 152,304,019 of record NC_133390.1, on the reverse strand, counting down.
ACTGCCTGGCCTGGGGACTGGGGAGGTAGAAGAAAGGTCATATCCTCTAAGGTAGAGGGGTCCTTGCTTGCAGTGGGCAGCCGAGTTTCTCTGTTTTATTCCCTGCTTTTTCTTTTAGGAGGGGCTCTGGACTCAGGCCAAGTTGTGGGATATCCTTTGCACTCTGATTTTACGGTGCTGGGGAGGTCTATGCTTCTAGTACAAAAACCCATTAGAATGTCACCAGAGCAGGGCAGGCAGGTAGGGGCTCTGCAGACAAGCTGACTTGTTTTTGATTTGGTCTAGAACTCTGTGTGGTGTTTTCAGGCTTGCCCTTGGGAAACCTGGCTGAGGTCTGTCTGAATTGGGCTGGGTCAAATGTGGGAACAGAGCTGGGGGAGTAGAGGAGTGGGAACCAGAAATGGCTTAATCCACTTCACCATTAGCCCTTCCCCACTTCTTTTTGTCTGTCTGCAAAAGGGGATGAGAGAGACTTCCCTTCTTTGCTCCTACAGGCTGTGGAGGCCAGGGAGCTTCTTGAAGTTATGTGCGTGAGTACAAACCAGCGCACAGGGGTAGGGACTTCCCAAGGGAGAGGGATGCTAGTCCTAGGATCCCAGCCAGGAAGGAGGGAGCAGGGAGGAGGGTGTGGCAGCTCTGCCCTGTGAGCCTTTCCTTGGGTGTGAAGATACCTCTGGGCTGATGACCTGGTCTTCCAGGGACCTGACTGGCTAGCTGAGGAAGGACTTGCTGACCACACAGGGATGGAGTCTGTTTACTTCAGATTCTGAGCCCCAGGTGTTAGTGTATCTGCTTATCTCTCTGGACAGATCCTGCCAGCCCCCCAGCATTCTTTTTGTATTTGGGGAAACTGAGGCACGGAGCAAGCTTTTGGAATCTCACCAAGTCCCACAGTTGTCAGGAGGCCTGTTGATGGCATCTAAGTCCTTGTCTTCCCAGTTGAAGTGAAAGCTGTGGCAGAGTCTGAGGTGGATAGGCTAGAGCTGAGAGTGGACAGCTGGACACTGGGCCTTGTTAGCTGTCATCACCACCTGGCATCTCCTGTGTTCCAGCCTGATTCTCAGGGCAAAAGGAACACAGGACATGGGTCCCACTCTCCAGGAAATAAGAGTGAGCCATACCAGATGTGATATAATAAGGTGCAGTTCAGACCAGATTCTGGGAGGAGGTAGAGCTTTGAGAGAGTCCTGAAGATGGACAAAGATGGGGACCCCAGACCTGGAGAAGTGGGTTGAAGCCAGGTAGGGAAAAGCCTTGACCACCAACCAAGGTGTTGAATCTGATCATGTATTAGGTAGGCCCTGGGGAGCCACTGAAGGTGATAGGCTGAGGGTGCCATGACTTGATAGGAGATGTGGTCCATAAGTGATTCTCAAGCTTGACCATACACATCACCTGGGCAGCTTGTTGAAAGGCAAGTCAGTCCTACCTGATTTTTAAGCTCCCGGGCAGTGTAGTGCTGCTGGTTCATGGGCCATGCTTTGGGTAGTGAGGATTTAGACTGGAGTTAGAGGGACAGGCACAGTTCAGGTGGATGTAGATCAGGTCAAGGGAACCACTTGGCCCCCTGTGGACTGTGTTGGGGGAGGTGTAGGGAGATGCCTTTGTGGGGGATGGGGAGCAGCACAGAGGACACAGGATTCAGGGGCCCACCTTGCTGGGATGTGACGCTGGGTGAGTGGTCTCTGGGGCCTTGAGTCTCAGGGCAGGCATATAAGCCTGATTTCCATGGCCCCTGACTGTAAGAGCTCCTAAGTCCACAAGGGGGTGTCTGGAGTGACTGTGTCCCAGGCTTGATGACAACAGGCAGGGCACCTTATCTCTATTTGCAGCTGAGCCTGGTGCTGCGGGCAGCCAATCTGGGGTGAGCACCCTTCCTCCAGCCAGGGCGGGGCGAGAGATTGGGCAAACAGCTGGCTCCAGCTCCAGCTCCAGCTGTGACGTCTCTGACAGGCTCTCAGTGACCCAGCTGTGCACTGTTCCTCTCTCTGGCCTGTGGGAGTCCCTGCTGCTGTTGCTGATGGTTACATAGGCTGTGTCTGGGTCTTTTCCCCCTCTAGCTACCTCCCCAGTGTACCTGGGAACCAGGGGACCTGGATGCTTCTCTCTGCTCTGCCCCCAGGCAAGTGTCTGCTCCCCTTTGCAGCCTCAGTTTCCTTGTATGTAAACTGAGAGATTCTGTCCCTTTATGGAGGGACTTTACAGGGTTTGTTGGGTGGGGCAGTGCATATTTTCAGAGTGCCAGCTTACTGGATTTTAGTTTTGGTTTAATATTAATACTTGCATGCTAATGATGGAGTGAGCAATTTGCATGGATGAGCTGACCGGCTTGCTTTGGGCTCTCCCACACTCCTTACTCCCAGGATCTTCATGGCTCAGGTTGGGCATGTGATGTCACTGGTTAGTTGAGGTTCCACCAGATGCTGGCAGGGGGATGGGGAGAGCAAATGTTCTGCTACTCAGTCAGAAGTACTGGTAGGCAGGGGTTGACTGGCTCTCAGGCTGAGCCCCATAGATATCACACCCACCTCCTCAGAAGAGGGCCAGGTAAACCTACTTGCCTCACTTTGATCTCTGCCCTTGTGCCATGCTGTTTTCAGTGGAGTAGGAGAGGGCAGTACTTTCAAAGACTGTTCTGAGCAACTGCAATGGTTTGGTGAACAAATAAGAGTAGAAACTGGCAATCCACTCTACATTCCGTGGAAGATTCACAATGCATTTTTGAGAATTAAAGGTTCTGCCATGTCCTGTAGAAAAGAAACCATTTCATGTTTCCCAAACTGATTTGATCATGAAACTCTTTTCTGAAGACTTCCTAATAATATCCCACTGAACAGAAAAATAGCCATCGGGACCAGCTGATGTTGAAGGATGCTGCTCCTTGAGAGACCATGGGTGATGGGTGGGCCCGGAAGTGCCAGGGAAGGATGGAGGGATAGCTTTTGGGAGAGGTGGACTTGGTGGGACAGGGATATTTGAACAGTCAGTGGAAGACACGGGCACTGTAGAGGGAAGGACGGGCTGGACAGGACCAGACCCAGATTCAGACCTGGGCTCTTGTGGGCCAGTGCTCTGCTTCACTGTTTGAGTGACAGAGAGACTGGGAAGGACTCATCTAATGCCCAGGAACTGATGGTAGTGGGCTTGGGAACCAATCTTCTGCATTCTGGGAGGGCCTCCTGCCCTACCCCCACCTCCTCACTGTCCAGTTTCTCCCCCAGCCTTTTATCTCAGCGATTAACAGAAAAGGCTTGTTATCCCTGGGCAGAGAGCTAAGTCTCCCCATACCTCAGTTTCCATTTGAACCATGGGGATAATATTAGCTCCCTTGTAGACAATAACAGCAGCTGGCTGCTCTTGCTAATATGATTAGTGGATGGAGGTGGGACCCTGGGAAGGGACTGGTGTGGGCATGGGAGATATACAAGCCAGCAGAGAGCAGCCTAAGGCTCTGGGGTCTTAGGATGGCCAGCAGGGTATGAGAATGGGCAGGAATGAAAAGTCACAGGCTTGGATCTGGGTGCCAGAGAATCTTTTTGCGGACATGCTTGTAATTCCAGCACTAGAGAGGCTATGAAAGTTTGAGGACAGCCTAGGACTACATAGAAAAGCCTGAATTGAGAGAGAGAGAGAGAGGGAGAGAGAGAGAGAGAAAGTGACATGACTTGCATTCATCCCTTAGGCCCTGGGAGCCATTGAAGGTTTAAGATGTGATTTAGTGAGATACATGGCAGGTGTTCAGTGATGGTGGTGGCTGTGCCCCTTCACAGTTCAAAGTGTGCAGAATGTCAGGTTGCTTGTATGACCCTTAGCCTCAGATTCTCTGTCATTTCTCCCAAATGCTAGCAATCTCACCCAAAGAGGCATGGATGTGCAGGAGGTGGGAGGGGGAATTCAAGGATCTCAGCCTACCTCTTCTTCCCTGAGGCTGATGGGACGGTCAGTGAGACTCCTCTGTCTTGCCCTCCACATCTGGATTCCTTGGGCAGCTGGCTGGTCCTGTGAAGATTCTTTGTTCAAAGCTGAGGTGGGGATGGGGTGTGGCATCCTAAATAGTGTGGAGGAGGAGCTGGGATGGTGCAATGTCAGGTGCTGACAGGCTGGTGTGGGTGACCAACGCCTGCCCTCAGGGAGGCCCTGGGAGAGGCAGGGAGGCCTGGGAGAAGATGCTCATTGGGGTTTCCCACCCAGCCCTGCCATGCCCTGATCCTGTGTCCTCTTTTGCCCCTTGTTCTTTCTTTCTCAAATAGGCTCTAAGTCTGGGGTTGGAGGGTGGAGGATGAAGAAAAGCATCTGGGTTGAGGCAGAATTGGGTGGCCTGGCTGGGGCAGGGCAAGGGGGGGTGTTATGTACCCTGTTCCCCCCTCACCCCTGCTCCTGTCCAGATCCCCTTCTCCTCTATCTGCTTCTTAGGGGAGGTATTAAGACCAGTGTGATTTAAGACCAGGTGAAGAAGGTGAGTTGAAATCCATTAGAAAACAGAAGAGAGAACCTAGCTACCCTCTGCCAGCTGTGTGTCAGGGACTGGCAGATGCACAGTACCTGGCCTCTCCACACAGCCTCAGAGGCCTGGGCTACCATCTCATTTCACAGACAGGGACACTGGCAGCACTAGCAAGTGGAAGGATGAATGTCAAACCCAAGTTCTGGGACATCTGGCCTGATGTCCCTCTGGTCACCCAACACTTCTCTCAGAGCCTGTCCCTAAACCTTCAACTGTGCTCTACCCCCAACTACAGGCTGATCCTGGGACTGGGGTGGTACTTCTTATAGGCAAGCAACAGCCAAATTTTGGGATGACTCCAGCAAGAGATGCCCAGGACCACCAATGGGTAAACACTCATAGGGAAGAGTTTCAAACCATGCTTTTTTATTTTTATTTTTATTTTTTTTATTATTCACATGTGCATACAAGGCTTGGTTCATTTCTCCCCCCTGTCCCCACCCCCTCCCTTACCACCCACTCCGCCCCCTCCCTCTCCCCCCCACCCCCTCAATACCCAGCAGAAACTATTTTGCCCTTATTTCTAATTTTGTTGTAGAGAGACAAACCATGCTTTCATGGGTAAACACACAGGATTCCTTTACGCTCTTCAATTTTATAAAATTAATTAAAAAAAATCATACACAATACAAAACTTTGTGAGTTATTCTGGAAAGGTTCAGAGTTTAAAAAGTCACTAAAGAAAGACAACAAATGTGACTCCCGGCTTTATAGAAGAGTGAGGCCTGAGGCTTAGTATCTTACTGAGTAACTTTTGGAGTGCATTATGTCACATGGCAGGTTGTGGAACCTCTTTGAACCTCAGCTTCCTCCTCTGTAGCACTGGGGTATTGACATGAGGGTGAATCAGAATATTCTACAGGGAAGTGCTTAGAATTGTACTCTGTGCCTCAGTGAAAACCAGTGATAACAATGATGGCAGAATGTTAAGAACAGATCTTTTTGATTTTAAAAGCTGGTGAGTTTTCGTCTCTCTTTGAACTTAACAAAAAAACTTGAAGAATATGCTTATTGTCCAAACTTAGTGTCTTTAGTTCCCCGGGTGTTTTATGGATTAAATCACAGGCCCAGGGCCCAGGCGTGCCCTTTGCTGTGAGCACAGTTGGCTTGCAGACCTTCTGGCTCTTGCGTGGTTGGGGGCTGGCTTGGATGTTATTGTGAGTAGTGGCTGGTCCTGTGTGCTTGTTAGGTGAGCACAGTCAAAGCATCCTGTAGTCACCAGGAGAGAACAATCTCAGGTCAGGGAGAGAGGAGGTGACTGTTTAGAGGGAATCATGTTAGTTGCTCTTTGAATTTCTATTTGCACTGGCAAAAGCAGTGATACCACATCCCTGACCCTATTTATGGAGGTGGAAATTGAGGGCGAAGGGTTGTGTCCTGGCACAGTGTGTGCCTGGCAGGCCTAAGCCAGCCTGAGGGGACAGGGAGATGAAGGTGGCCTGCACCCATCCTGGTAAGCATCCAGGCCAGGAGGCAGGTGGCCTCCTGGTGGCAGTCCCAGGTTTTGGCAGTACAGCCAGGGTGAGCTGCCAGACTTTATGACTCCTGCCAGCCCTGAGTGCTTGGCACAATGTGTGTGGTGTCAGTAGTGGGATGGGAAGGACAAGGGAAGTCCCCGGGCCTCCCAGAGTTGCAGTCTGAGAACTGAGCAAGGGCTGAGCAGAATGGAGCCCTGCTGTGTCCACACCTTCTCTGGGTGTCCTCCATTCCCTCTCTGCAGTCCTCTGAGGTGGTTCCTCGTCTGTACAATGGGTGGCAGGGTGCTTGTGAGTATAGAATGATGCAAAGAATGGGAAGCCTGGCACAGGACATGCAAAATAAATAGTGGTTTGCTCTGGGGTTCATCTGGCTGCTGGATTTTGGGGAAGGTTTTCCTTCTTTCATTTTGTGATCATGCACACTGCCTCAGCTCTGTTACACATTGTGTTGTGTGGGGGGACGGGGACCATAGAGAGGTAGCTTTGCTGGAAAAAGGTTTATGGTGGAAGAGACCCGGTCCGCCCCTCCAAACACCCCTGGATCTAGCAAATCTTAGATAGTTCTGCCATTGCGGCTGCTGCAGGGTCTCTTTTGCAGGCAGGCTCAGCAGAGTGGGTGCCCATGGCTCAGGAGAGAGATGGGCTTACAGGAGACTCCCACGCACACCCAGGGGCTGGAGTCAGACATAGTTGGGCTTTGTGCAGTCATGGGGGCTGGCCAGGGGGAACTGCACTGGCTGAGCTGCTCTCACAGCCTCACTTCTTGTAAGTGGTTTTGAAAGAGTTGTGGAAAGTGCTGACTGGGCTGTCCTCCCTCACTCTAGCATTGCAGGCTGCAGCGTCTGGCAGGGAGAGGGGAGAAGCTCTGTGGGGAAGCCGCCCCCGTCATCTGCCAGCTCACACATCCCAGGCGTCCACTGCTGCTGTGCACCAAGGGTGGATCTCTGAGTGTGCAGGTGGCACTGGGGACGCGGACTCATATCAGGGGTGGGTGATGCCTGGTGCAGTGTGACAGCATCTGGGGACATGTGGGGCCCTGTGGTGGGCAGTGGCTTGTAGAAACTTGTCCAACTCTGTTGTGGCCCCTAGAGCAGCAAAGGGCTCAGGAATCAGAACACGGACACACCTTCCCATCTGTGGGGCTTGCACTAAGGTGTTTGGCTTCAAGTTTTTTCACACTTCAGGCTTGTTGTGAAAGGCAATGAGGTCAGGCAGTTGATACAGAACTAGTTTGGGTTTGTACCAGCAGCATCATGATTGCTCACTCAAGTCACTCTGGCCTGGCTTGTCCTGACCCCATATTCTGCCACTTAGCAAGTCCCCAGGAGGTCCCGCAGCACTCTCACTTCCTCTGTGCCAGTGCTCACCAGTGTCACCTCAGCAGAGAGGTGTTCCCTACCCCTCCACCCTGATTCCTTTTCTTTGTGGCACTTAGGTCCTTGAGGGGGAGGCTGCCAGCTTTTGCTGAGGGCCTGGTGCCTGCCACAGAGTAGCACTCATTAAATGCTGTGAATGAAATGAATATATACATTTACAATGAATGAAAAATATGCCCCTGCTATCTGGCTCTACTACCTGCATCACCCATTTTTCTCTCAAGCTTCTTCTGTGCTCATGCTTTAAGGTATTGCTCAGAACCCCCCACCCTGTGCCCCACGCCCACCCAGACTCTGCACTCACCAGGGCATAGCCCACAAAGGCTGCAGTGCCCACCTGCCTGCCCCTTCTCCTTTCCATGGAGGGTTGGGAGGGGGATCAGGCCTGTGGGGCCTTTGGGGCCTCTGTTCTCTAGTAGGCGGGGCCGTCCTGCCCTGTCTCCAGGGTGCTGGGCACCTTGGTGCAGGGCTTACCTGGGTGGCTGATGGGAAGCTTTGGGCACACCCTCCACGCCCTAAGGGCTGGCTTGGGAGTGGCTGGGGAAGGCCCAGCTGAGGTGGGAGAGGCGTCTTCCCCACCACGCTGGGGCTGGGACGCAGGACTCCCTACTCCCAGGGCGGCTGCTGCAGCTACAGAGGGAGGTCAGGTGAGTGCTGTGGTTTGGGCGGACCCCTGGCTTCCAGGCCTAGCCAGATGAGTCCAGGAGGGAGGAAAAGAGGCCAGTGCTGGTCTCACATGTTGAGAGTGCCGAGCTGGCTTCTCTTTCCTGGAAATCTGACTCCCTCAGTCCACCTTAGGTGCTTTTATACATCTGCCGAATTCCTCATCATGACCTTAGTGCTGCTTGTTGTACTTTTGAGTTAACTGGTTGTGGGCCCACAAGACAGCCCTGTCTCTCTAATCCATTCCCAGGGTCAAATGCTGTGCCAGGCAAGGCTGAGTGCTGGGGGGAGACAAAACATCACAGATGTAGGTCTCCCTGAGGACTTCTGATGGGGAGCCTAGAACACATAGAGATCAGAGCAGGTGTGTTGGCAATTCCAATTCCCTTTTTTTGGTGGCTACTGGGATTTGAACTCAAGGCTTCTGGCAGGTGCTCTACTACTTGAGCCACATCCCCAGCATGGCAATTCCCATCTGACAGAGGAGAAAACTGACTTTCCAAGATCACGTGGGGCTGGACTCCATCCCTGCACCCTGGGCTTCTCCTGTAAGGGAGCAGCCCACATGCAGGGGCTGGGCCTGAGTCTGCCTTGGCTATGCATGGAGAAAAGGGAGGAGGATGTGGTGTGTGTGGTGGTGTGTGAGCAAAGGCAACAAGGACACCTGTCTGGCTTGAGGTGCATCATAGGCCTGGAATCCAGAGGGCTTTGGGAAGCAGGTGGCGGCAGTATAGAGGGAGAACTCAGCCACAGGCTGGGGGATTTGGCCACTGCCTGGCCTCACTGCTCTCTCAGCCTCTTCTCCTGTACCAGCAGACTCTGTGTGTCTCTGGGCTGGCCTACAGTCTGCTCTAGAGCCTTGGCTATGCATTAGCATCATGTAAGACTCTAAAACTATATCCATGTTTGCCCTCCCTCCCCCGGGAGTCTGATGTAAGTGACCTGGTGTAGTTACACCTGATCTGTAGTACAAATCTCCAGTTGGGTGTAATGTACCATCTGGGAAGAAATTCTCGTCCCTGGGTCTGTCCCAGGCTCTCTGCCCCTTCTACCCGAGTTTCTATGGTTCAGAAAAGAGGGGGGCTAAGACTCTGAGTAGGATGGGTAGGTTACCTGGGCACCTCCACCTTGAGGGTCTCTGGGAAGAGAACTGCAGACTACTACTTACCTATCGCTGGGTAGCAAAGTACCCCAAAACTAGTAGCTTAAAATAGTGATAGACATTATCTTCACTACTTCTTGGGTCAGGAATTTGGGGGCAAGTTGGCTGAGAGGTTCTGGCTCAGGGTTCCCCATGAAGCTGTGTTCATCCTGAGGCTTAGGGGCTGGAGGGTCTGCTTCCATGGGGGTTCACTCTTACTTGCAGGATGGTTTGGCTGTTGGTAGGAGAGCTCAGTTCTTTGCCACATGGGCTTCTCCATGAAGTTGCTTGAGCATCCTCATGACAGGGTGACTGGCTTCCCCCACAGTAAGGTAGAAGCCACAGTGTCTTTTATAACTGAGTCTCAGTCATAGGCCATCATTTCTGCAGTTTCCTCCTAGCTATGTAGGTCAGCTTGGGAGAGGGACTACACTAAAGCTAGGAAGTAACCATCATTGAATGTCTCCTTGCAAACTGGTGACCATACAGGATTTGAGGTTATGCTCCAAACCCTTGCCTGGCAGGTCCCAGCACTTTCAGCAAGTAGGACACAGGGCTGACCTCTTTCCTAATGCCCTGTTTCTCCCTTGCCATCAGACCTCAGCAGTGTCTGTGGTGTGGGGTGGTCATCAGAGGCCTGATGGTTCTGCTCTGGAGTCACCAGGCAGGAGAGTCTTTGTCTGGATGGACTTCTATCTCTTTCCACATTGGGCACAGGGTCCAGTGTTCCCTGTGGTAACTCCCACTAGTGTGCAGATGGGGGCCTGTGGGAAAATACAAGAAATATTGCTGCTACATGCCTGGCTCTGAGCTAGGCATTCTGCATGCATTGCCACACTCAACCCATTTTGCTGATGAGGAAACTGAGACTCATCTAATAAGTGGTGGAGATTCAAATTGCTGGTATTCAAAGCTGTTGATCTGACCCCAGAAAATACATGAAAAACATGGTGCTATAAGGTATTCCTACCAAGAGGAACAATTTATTCAGTCAGGTCATCAAGTGAAATATAAGAAGTGTGCTATTGTGATTGTGTGTGTGAGAGAGACATCTGTCTCTTCCTGAGGTTCCCTGGGGACTGTGGTGATTTGGATGCTTCAGAACAGAACTGGTATCTTTTTTCTCTGCCCTGTTAGACCTTCTTTCTAGGGCATTGAGCAGCTTTGAACAATAGATGTCTTCTATTGTCTGTCCCCTGCCTGTGGCCTGGTCTGTTGTTGGCAAGGGCAGTCCTGACCAATGTAGCCAGCAGGGCAGTGGCCAACTCTGTGGTCTCTCTCAACTTGTGGTTGATGTCTTCCTGGAGGGAGATTCAGAGTTGAGCTGTCCGGTTCTGCTTATAGGGAGGAAATCCAGGCCTTAGCGTCCCATCCTGAGAGCTGCTTAGGGGAGCTGCCGTGGACTTTGGTGGGGACAGGTAGCTGGTGAATAAGTTCTAGGGTCAGTGCTGTTCTTTCATAGGTAGGGATCATTGTCCCCATCTTATAGATGTGGAAAAGATCCTCAACTGCTAATGGCCTCTCCAAAGAACACACTGGTGGTCAGTGGCGGGGCTGTTGTCTGGGTAATTTCATCTTCTCCAGGACTACCCAGGAGTGACATAGTAACCCTGTAGGACCCCTGATGGCTGAAAGGGGAGGGGGCTTGCCTGCTTTTGGAAGATCTGGTAACTGAGGGGACAGAGGTGGGTTCTACTTGTGGAGAGGGGACTTCCTAGCTAGCCATAATATCTGCACACAGACACTTGCAGATGGGAAACCAGGGCATGTGGTATGAGCAGCCTTGGGCTGGAGATGGAACCCAAGCTGGCTAACTGGCCAGAAGGTGTCCAGAAACAACGGTAACTGACCTGATCTGAAGTACTGTCTGAATTATTATCTAAATTTTGCTGAAGGTGGGATCTACAGGGTGGGTGTGGGGTAAAAGTTGCTGAGGTCAGACATGGGGTGGGGGAGGGGGTCGTAGTCCTAGGCTCTGTTCTGGTCCATCTCTGTTTCTCTCTCATGTGTTGACTCAGTCATCAAGATCCCAGCTGAGTTTTATGTCCTTCTGGAAGACACTGTCCTTTCTCTGGTTTCTTTCTATGCTTTTTTCCTGCTCCTCTATCCTCCAACTAGGCTTCTAGTGGGTAGTCTCCTGGGCCTGTCCTTGCACAGAGCTATAAAATTGCCTCATGCCTTATGCCTGGCGTGAGGATTCTGGAATAAATAATCTGGGTTTTCTATAGGCCTATCACCCTTGCAGAACACTGAGGGAAACAGACTGTCCTAGGGTGTCCCCCTCTTCCAGGCTGCCTTCCCCTCTTGCCAAAGGGGATGGTAGTACATTTGCTTCTGTGCCCCAACACTGACTCAAGGGGTGCCTCTGTCCATGTAGCACAGGTTCCTCTTGTCTTTTGAAATAGGGTTATACAACATTTTAAAGTTGGGCTTTTAGGGGCTTTATACTTTTTGATAAGAGTTGTGGGTAACAAAGGTATTGTGTTGGAGAGAAGTCCAGTGCCAGGCAGGAATGTAGGACCTCTTCCTGTTCTTGGCCTGTGAGGACCAGAGGACACTGTTTGTGGCAGTAGTGTATGGAACAGGGCACCTACACCATTTTCCTTTCATGAACTTGGAGTGGGTAAAGGGCCACCATATCTGATGCCTCCCCTCCCTCAATGCTGGGTAGGATGGTAAGGCTGAGCGAGGGTTGGGGGGCTCAGACTCAGTATTATGTTGGAAGTCAGTCTAACACAGGTTGTGGATATCTGATTGATGTCAAGGTCAAGGTCCAGGATTGGGGCTAAGGCTGAGTCTGGGTTCTGAGTTAGGATCAAGATTGGGGTTCTGCTACACGAAATGGAGCTCTGGGCCCTCTTCCTCTGTATAGGTGGCTGCATCTTTTACCTATGCTGTCTCATGTAATTTTCCCAGCAGTCCCAGAGACCGCTATCTATCTATTTTATAGACAGGGAAGCTTGAAGACTAAAGAAAGCTTCAGGTGTCAGACAAGTGAGCCCTGGGGGGGGATGGGGACAGATGCTGTGTCCTTGGGGTGAGTTCAGAGGTACTGCTAAATGGGGCCCAGAAAAGAGCACAGGTCTAGGGCTTACCCAGCAAGCAAGAGACTGAGCTGGGGCCTGTGTTCTCTCTTTCCCCCTCCATCTCCTGGGCTCACAGGCTGCCCTACTCTGTCCTCAAATTTACACTCCTACCACCCCACCAGGACTGACCTTGCCTGGCTCTGCAATCCCACTCCTTTTACTTACTGCTGGCCTGGGTGAGAGGCTGGAGAGGGTCTGGCTGGGAGGTAGTGGGGCTGGCCCCGCCCTGGGGTGGAGGGTGGGTGGAGCCTTGGTGCAGACACAGAGCCCCTTTGTCTGCACTGCTGGCAGAGCAGCTAGTCTGAGATTTCTGGGTGTTTTTTACATTGGAAGAATAATTGCATTGTCTGGGGGGCCTCAAGAATCCAAATCCCTCCACAGACCTGCTAGGCCGTCCAAAGATGTTCCCCTGGACCAGTCCCACAGCTTTCCTTCCTCTCCCTCCCCTCCTGTCAGAAGCCTGAGAGAGTGGGATCCCTCTAGGGGAGGTGAGGTGGGGCTGCTGCTCTGGGGCAAGGGTCTGTTGGTTGGGAGAAGAAGAGAGGCTGACAGTCCCTAAGGTTGATTGGGGAAGGCGCAGGTGATGTGTCTCCCACTGACAAGGGCACCCTTGGTCCTGGACAGGTCTCCCATGAGCAAACACAGGGCTTAGAAGAGAGGACACTGCTGGCTGGCAGGGGTGGCCTGTTTTGGAGTGCCCAGCTGGTGTGGTCCAGGACTGCAAGGGAGTGAGGTGATCAAAGGGACTCATTTCCTTAGGGCCTTATTCTTCTCTGGGAAATGGATGAGGAGTTCATCCTGAGGTGACTTAGAGAAAAGGACAGGGCTGCGCGCACCCTTGGGAGTGAGAGACCTGTGTTCAGAGGGTCCAGGATGGATAGAATTTTGTGTATGTTTAAGGGGAGGTGGGCCCCTGGTGGCATCATTTTTGTCACGGCAGCTCCAGTTGGGGAGCAAAGTGACCTGCTGATGATTGAGTGAGGCTGAGGCCAGCATGGTGTTAAGAAGGAAGGAGGATAGGGCACCCACACCCAGCTGGGCTGTTGACCTTCCTGCTGGTGACTCACAGTGCATGCTATGCTCACCTAGGGAGAGGGTCACCAGTCCAACAGGGAACCTGGCCCTGCTCTGTGACTGAGGGGCCATAGCCTCATTCCTGAGACAGCAGGCAGCAGGATTTCCCGGGTGAGATGCTTGTGTTCTGGGGGTCAACCTGGGGGTGCTGCAATGCATAGCCAGTATGAGGGACTTATAGTTCAAGGTAACTGCTGCTTTGGGAAATAGTTATGGAGCAGCCTGGTTCTAGCAACACAGCCTTCAAGTCACACAAATGCACAATCACAACACCCCTAACAAGACACAGAACCCAGCAGTGGGAGGGAGGGTGTTTTCCACAGGCCTTTAGGTGGGCTGGGCTGAAGAGGTTTAATACTTGCATGGAGTTAGGGGTGTATATGTACTGTGTGTGTGTGTGTGTGTGTGTGTGTGTGTGTGTGTGTGTGTTGTCTTGTGACAGAAAGGCCGGCTGGGTCGAGAGGGTAAAGGGCTGAACTGCTCAGGCCTTCCCCATGCCTGGCACATTGTAGATGCTCAATGAACTGCTAAATTGCATTCTCTGGTCATATGTTGAGAAGCCTGGCTGTACTTGTCTTTTGGAGGATGGGCTGAGACATTGAGATTAGGCAGAGGTGAGATTCAGAGAGAGACTGGAGGGTCTCAAGGGAAGTTTGGGGAAGAGGTGACAGTGATTCAGGATATAGAGATGGCATGACCTGACCCAATGGATAAGGAGGGATGCCTCCAGCTCTGAGCCTCGGTGCTGCTTGTGCTCCTTCATTTGATGGGGGTAAGTGCAAGGAGATATTGTGGTGTCCCAGTTCAGTTCTCTGCATTTCCAGGAGGGGCTCAGCAGGGTCAGGTGTTGGAGACCAGGACTAAAACATGTCTTTAGTATTTTGTCATTAGGAGGTACTTGTTGTGAGGCTGACTCTCCGGATGTTGGGGTAGGGTGGGTGAGGAAGTGACAGTTAACACCAGGCTTGGCTGTTATGCTCATCCTGGTTTCACCTGGTCCCCTACTTTATTTATTTTTGAGACAAGGTCTCACTATGTAGCCCAGGCTGGTCTCAAATTCACGATCTTCCTGCCTCTGCCTCCAGAGTGGCCTCCTAGTCTTTATCCGTCCATATTTGGCCATACTGTCATAAGACAGGTCTATTCTTCCTTTGTTTCAGATCTTCCTCTGCTGCCTTCCTCCTTCCGTTCAGCTTCTTGGACAGGCCTGGTTGGAGTGGTACTAGCCCTGGCCAGCAGGGGGAGGCCACGGCCTGTGGGTTGGAGAAGCGGTGGTAGGAGGCAGTGGAGTATCTTGAGTGAGGTGGGGAACACTCATTCTCTGACTGGCCTGATTTCTTGAATTTTTAGGGATTGGCCTCTTTGGGGACATGGGAGCCCTGGCATAGGCGCTGAGCAGGAGGCACCAGGCTCCCATCCCCATTTTGCCATGGAAGCCAGAGCAAGAAAGCAAATGTCTATTCTCCTGTGCCTCCCCCCTCCTCTTCTCTGCCTGGCAGAGCCAGCACTTTTTCTTCTCTCTTTTATCTGCAAGAAAAGTACAGAGTGTCCTGTTTCTCCTGTGCATACAGATCAAGGAGCGGATGTTATTTATTTATTTCTTTCCCCAAGGCGAGAAAAGGACAAGCAGGCACTGAGGACCATTTAAATTATTCTTCCTCAATAAGGCAGTTTCTCCTAAATTAAAAAAAAAAAAAAAAAAAGGAACAGATGATACAAACTAACAGGAAACAAGTTGCTCTCTCTCCTCCTCTGTTGGAAGTAACAGAGTGCTCACTTGAACCTGTGGCACATGGCAGGTGTTCCTGGATATGTCTTCTCTTTTCCTTTCAGTTGGACATATGGGTGTGTCCGGTGTGTCCACTCTGGTGGGCTGATAAGGGTGCCAGGGCAGACTCATTTCTTGGCCCTCCATGGGCTGTGTGTGGCGTTCCTTTGGTTTCTTGGAGTGGGGAGGGGAGGCTGATGGGGCAAGTTTGGGACATGAGTCAGGGGTGCAGAGGACCCATGTGGCCCCCCCCCACTTACTTGTGACACGTCCACCTGACACCCCATGTGTGATGCCCAGTTTGAGTTCAAGGTCTCTGAGACCTGGTGTTGGGAGCTGGGGGTTCTTGCTTTATTTATCCAAAAAGCAGAGTGCCCACAGCATTTCCCATGGTCCATTCAAGAACCACCTCCCAAGAACCTTCTTCCCAAAGACAGTATGCTCATAATGCAGCTACAGAACCTGACATTTCTTGCATTAGGCCTTTAAAAAATACTGGCAATGTTGTAACAGCTACATAGAGCCTTACTTGACTGTCACACTGTTGTGAGGACAAGCTGGCCATGCTAGCTGTGCCCAGGTCAGGTAGCTTGGCAGCAAGCCACTTTTCCCCGTCCTCGCCTTCCAAGCTGGAGCTCATCTATATCCCTGGTTTTCAGAGGTGGTGCCCCAGGAATCCTGGTGTGCTGGTGGTTTCTGTGATAAGTGAGGTCCCCCAGTTCAATCCCTATTATCCCCTGCACCTCATAGCTGCTTTTCAAGATGTGGTTCCACCAGTAAGGTTTGAGAACACTGCAATCCTCCCACCCGTTTGTATAAAAGACTTGGTTGTTTAGGGGTGGCCTGGGGCAGGGGCGCAGGCAGGGGCCCTGGGGAGCTGGGGCGTGGGGGCAGCGGCGCCACTCGGTCGCGGGGTGCCAGGGGCCGGTGGCGTCATCGCAGCTGGCGCTCCCCCCCCCGCCCCCACCCCCACCCCCGCCCCCCATCCCGCAGCACGCCGCGTGTTTACCAACCTGACGCAGCGTCCCGTCCGCGCTCGGCTGCCAGACATCCGGCGGCATCGGCGCTGACCCTGCCTCCCCGCCCGCCACGGGTGCGTGCAGGCGGTCACATCCTCACCTCTAAATTTAGTCGGCAGGAAGAAGAACCTGGGCGAGAGAAGAGGGGAGGGAAGGGAAGGGGCAGGAGGGGGAGGACTCTAGCCAGTTCTGACCCGCATGCTCCTGGGAAGACCTAGCATCTCAGAGGGGCAAGGGGGAGGGGACAAGGATAGGCAAGGAGGTAGGAGGAAAGGGCCTGAAGCCCCCTCATGGCCTCATCCCCTGAGAAAACTGGGGCACAGCCTCTTCTGATTGGGACACGGCCTGTGAGGGGTTCTGGGTCTTGGGCGCCACCTACCGGCCCTCTAGGGAATAGGCACAACCCCGAGTTAGAGTAATCAGGGCCAGAGGGTGGTGGGACAGGGCATTTCTGTCCAGGCGCAGGCATCACGTGGCCCAGGCAAGTGCAATAGGTTGGGCAGTGTGAGAGGAGCAGCTTTTCCGCCTGAGCATAGTTTAATAAAGAGCCCTCTTTGCCACACCAGTGATAAACTGATGTTACAGAACACTGTCTCAAGTAGGATGGAAACTCAGTGGTCAGACCTGGGGATGTGGCCAGCCTTGGATTCACGGATGGATTGGAAGGCAGGAATGAATATCTTGTTATTGAGGTAGACATACTTAACTTGCAGTGAATTGCACAAATCTTAAATGTACAAGTCAATATATGTACTCTGTATAGCCACCACTAAAATCAAGATATATATATATATATATATATATATATATATATTCCCTCCTCTGCAGAAAGCTCCCTGCTGACCTTTCTCAGCCTCCCGCCCTCCCTTATAACCTCTCTTCTGTCGTGTGTCTTCACTGATTCCATGTTCCTGTTGCTGAACGTTGTATGAAGTCATACTGTATGTGGTCTTTTGTCTCTGGCCTCTTTTGCTCAATGCCATGTCTTTGAGGTGCATCTGTGTTGTTGGAGTTTAGTTCTGCTTATTGCCGAAGATCATTCCATTGTCTGAATATGCTACGCATAACACCATGTGTTTACCTTTTTCTGTTGGTGGACCTTTGGGTTGTTCTGGGTTTTTTTGGTTATTATGAATAAAACTGCTGTGAGCATTCTATAACATGTCTATCTGGTAGAATGTACCTTGCTTCTTTGGGCATATTCTTAGGAATGGATTGCTGTGTCCTGGGAAGAGTCATGCTGAGCCCTTAGGCCTGGGTGACAGATTTTTACTTGCTCCCTAGATGTTGTCCAGCAGCTTCTGTCCACCTGTATTTGCTCTGCTAGGTCCTAGGTGCTATTAGATTTTGCAGCTTCTGCTACTCAAACAGGGTGATTCCCCAGACACCTCCAAATTCTCTGTAACATTCTGGGAATATGGAGGCAGTGTCTTCTAGCCCTGGGGCCAGATTCAGGCACCCCCTTGGCTTCCCGCACAAGCTCCCCTAGTCTGGCGTCTCTGCGCAAGCTGGCATAGTGTAACTGTCAATTTCATGTCTGGCCTCTGGTGCCACAGGTCCTCATGGTCCACCGTTTTCCTGGGCTTCTTGCTGCTTTGTGGTGACTGAGGGGCTGGGTGACTGGGGAAAACAAGCTACCCGGAATAGCAGAGGCTTGTCGGACACCAGCCTCGTGGCACTTTCTGGGGGCGGGAGGTGAGGGTGGGACTTTGTTCTTCCCCCAAATTGCTACCTCGTTGAGGTTGTGAAAGACCAACCAAAAGCCAGAGAAGAAGAGAAGGGGCAAGGGACAGAGAGAGTGCCAGGGACAAGCCGGACAGGGAGGGAGAGCAGAATCCAGTGTTGGGTGTATGGGTATGTTGGGGTTGGTGTGAACATCCTGGGGCCTGTGTGAGGAGCGTCTTGGAGTCTGTGCAAGTGTCCTTAGGTATGTGTGAGTATCCTGGGGTCTGGGTGAGCCTCCTGGGGTTGGCACAAACTGGACTTCAGCAGCAGTACTGGGTTGAGCTAAGGTAGGATCAACATCAGACTTTGACTTTATTGGGCATCTCCTCCCTGGCCATCTCTTGTCTCCATTTTGGGACTTGTGGGCAGGGAAGAGACAATGCCTAACAGATTTGGAGGTGAGATTGGTGGGTTTCAGGGGCTCAAGATGGACTCCATCTCTTGCCTCCAAAATGCATCCCTTCCTTCCTTTTTCGCCCTCCCTTCCTCCCACCTCCCCTTGCCCCTTCTTGCCTCCTTTCCTGCATCTTTTGGCGGTGGCTCTTCTGTTTGGGTCCTCAGGGAGGGAGGGACTTGCAGTGGGTGTCCCTTGGGGATGGTGAACGGTAATACCCTTTCCCCTGCAGGTTCCTAGGAGGTGAGTGCGGACGGTATGCAAAGTTGTGAATCCAGTGTGGACAGTGCGGATGACCCTTTCAGTCGTGGCCTGCGGAAAAGGGGACAGCCTCGTGTGGTGGTAATCGGTGCTGGCTTGGCTGGCCTGGCTGCGGCCAAAGCGCTTCTGGAGCAGGGCTTCACGGATGTCACTGTACTCGAGGCTTCCAGCCACATCGGAGGCCGCGTACAGAGCGTGAAACTTGGTAAGTGCTACCCCAGCCTGCCACTCTTCTAGGATACCTTTTATCTCCTAATCCTTTGGGCTGCCTGGAATCTCATTATTTAAGTTCCTTCCCAGGGACAAACATTCCATCATGCAATCTGTCTGGACATTTTCCAGAAGCTTCCTTACAGCAGCCCTTTGGGGTAGGCATTTTTAGAGAATGCTGGTTTGGTGCAGGACCTAGGGTTCACAGTGTTTAAGAGGGAGGAGTCATCTAGAGCCAAGTGTGTGGGCCAGTTTCTGTGTCACAAAAGGGGAGTCTCATAAGTTCCTATTAATTATTAACTTTTGAGTATGAATTAGCATCATGACTGAGAGAGCCAGGCCTAGGACAGTAGGAGCTTAGGTTAGCATAGGTGGGAGGGGATTTCAGGCCTTCTTGTGGTGGATGTGTGGTCTTGGGATTGTCTACAAAGATCTGTCCAAGTTACAGATAATGAGATCCCGGAGAAAGCATCCAGGTAAGAGACTTGCCCCTGGGTTGGGTAGATTGTGCCAAGGGTCCTAGGAAGTAGGGATTCTGCCTGAAATGCAGTGGAAGGAAATGTCCTGGCTTCCCAGCCAGTGGGGCTCTGGCCCACTTTTTGAGAGAGTTAGGAACATGAAGATGAGCCAGTGAGACCACACATGGTGGCCTGGAGTAGGTGAGTGACATGGATCCTCCAGAGAATTTTGTGTTCTCACTTGTTCAGAGAAATAGGTGGTCAGGCTGAGAACCAGCAGACTTCGAGGACACACAGGAGACCTTCTCTTTTCTTGCAGACATATTGATCACAATAAGAGTCTTCCTCAGTCTGCCAGCGTGACTCAGGTGGTAGAGCACCTGCATGTTTGAAGCCCTGTGTTCAAACCCAAGTACCACTAAAAAAAAAGTCTTTCCCTAGGGCTGTGCCTGGAAGGTATATATGAAGATTTGTCCCTCTTTCCCTGGCACACACTGGAGTGTCTTCTGGCAGTGGGGATGAAACTGCTATCCAAAATACTTGTAAACCTGTGACAGTCCATAGAACTCCAGGACTCTTTGCTAACACCTGACTGGCTGGCTGGGAGCCTCAGGGAAGAGCAGTTCCATTTATGATTTGCCAGTCTTGATGATACCTTCAGAACATGGGAGGACAAATGACCCATTCACAGGGGTAACTGACAGCTGAGATGTGCTATGGCATGAAACAGTAGTTGTGACCTGTTGATGGTGAGAGCAGAGGTCTAGGGCCAGAAGTTCAGAGGACACTTGAGTGTCTGTGCAGGCTGCATGAAGATGGTGCCTGGTGGCCTTTAAATGTAGGGATATAGCAAGAATGACAGGGATGGACGGGCATGTGGGAGAGGGCAGGAAACATTCCCAGATGGGCCTTGCTCTGGGCCTCCCACCTCCTGGCAAAGCCTGGGAATAGAGGCGGGGCACTGACCTTGCTCTCTGACCTTGAATTGTTCACTTCCACCTGTTTTTGATGAGCATTTGGAGGCATGAAAGGTGTTAAGTCAGGGCTGCCCAGTTTTGTGAATTAGAGCTCCTTTTTTTTGCCCTGGGAGGTGTTCACTTCCCTCCTCAGAGTGCTTGTTCCCTTTTGCTCCTATTGGCAGCTCAAAGCAGACCAGACACTTTGGGGAGCCCCAAGCCTGAGGTTGTAGAGGAAGGTTGATAATTTAATGCCCTCAGGGGCTACTAGGCATCTCCTGCAAGCAGGGCATCGGGCTTTCAGCTTTTGATGCCCTTCAGTCTGCCCACTTTTCCTGAACAAAGGGGTCTATGCATTCCTTCCTCTTTCAGAGATACCACAGAATTCCATCTTGCTGGCTGTGACAGGAGGTAGTATTTTCTCTTGTTTTTGGCACATAAATATTTTAGGACTATTTTTAGTAACTGGCAGTTTAATTAGAAGCAGCCCAGGAAAGGAAAGGCATGAAAAAGAGAAGTGCATGACCAGTCCTTGGGGTGAAGAATAATACTGCTGTTTGTTAGAACATGTTGGATAGCTATTGCTGCATAACAAGCTACCCCAAATGCAGTGGCTTAAAAATAGCTTTTTATTTGCTCAAGTTCTGGGGGTCAGAGTGTGGTAGGATTCAGGTAGTTGGGTCTTTTGCTGGCCTTGCTTTGGATCTTCCGTATGAGACAGTTGTCTGAGGTGTAACTAGAATTGGTTACAGTATCTGAGATGGCTTTACCCTCATGTCTGGTGTGAACATAGGCATTGGGCTGGAACATGTGTCTTCAGCAGGATGAGCATGGGCTTCTTTCCATGGTTGTCACATTTAGAGAGTGAAAGTGAAAGCCATGAGACTCCCGGATCCCTTGTATCTGAAGTCACAAATGTCACTTTCACCACATTCTATTAATTAAAGCAATTCACAAGTAAGTCTGACAGATATTCAAGGGGTGGGGAAACAGACCCCACCTTTTTGGGAGGAATGGTAAAGTCATGTTGCCAAGGGTGTGTGTACAGGGACACGTTTCTTGAACTAGGCCTGCAACAAAACAAAACACCAAAAAAAAAAAAAAAGTTTTCCTCTGTTCTCCTTGCATTGTTTCAACCTCTCTGGGAATTAGGTAGGCAAGGAAAGGCATGTGTCCCAGTGTTTACAGCATCAGAAGAGGAAACAGGCTCAGGACAGAGGCAGCTTGCTTTAGAGATCTGGTACCTTGGCTAGGGATGGGAAGTAGAACCAGTTTCCAGGCCTATCCCAGCTTGGACCCAAGAATGACCCACCGCCCCAGATAGAGTTAGGGCTCTGCCCTCTGTGTGAAAGGATTGGAAGGCTTAATATTCCCTAGGAATTTGTTTTAGATTGCTCTGGGGTGGAATCTTCCTCGTGCTTTAGGTAGTGTTGGGAGGGACCATTTTCTAACTGAGAGAAGGGCTTAGACTCTGGGACCATGGGGGTGTTGAGGAGTTGAACTAAGGCCAGATGAAGACCTTGATGCTTCACTGTGACTGCTATACCTCAGATGCCACAGTATTCTCCCAAGTGGGGAGGCAGAGGAAGGAGGACTGGTATCTAGTGTTACTTTGGGAAAAGGAGACTGGAAACAAGACAGCCTTCTCACTGATCCAGTGAGGCAACTCTGGGGCACATCTCAGTCACTGTCTTAGAGCAAATGACTTTCGGGGAACTGTTTCCTGATGATTTTAGTTGGTTTCCAGAGGAGACCTCTTTCTTTGCCTGTTGGGGATGTGTGAAAGAATCCTCCTGGAGGAAGGAGGGGAAACAGTGTTCTGGCCCTCTCTGAGGAAGTCCCTGCCCCTCTAAGGGCCTGTTGTTGTCACCATCAGGACACGCCACCTTTGAGCTGGGAGCCACCTGGATCCATGGCTCCCACGGGAATCCTATCTATCATCTAGCAGAAGCCAGTGGCCTCTTGGAAGAGACAACCGATGGGGAGCGCAGCGTGGGCCGCATCAGCCTCTATTCCAAGAATGGCGTGGCCTGCTATCTTACCAACCACGGCCGCAGGATCCCCAAGGACGTGGTTGAGGAATTCAGCGATTTATACAACGAGGTGAGGGGTGGGCAGGTGTCTGGGCATGGGTGAAGTCGGGAGATCTGCTGGGGGTCTTCTGGGATTCTGATCTTGTCTTTGCACACTCTCTGTGCCCTGCATTTGGAGACACAGGACAGTTTGAGAATAAAATGAAAATGCGTAGAGAGGTGCTGTGCAAGACAGTTATTGATATGTATAATTAAATATTTCTCTGAAAAGGTCTTGAACATCTTTCATTAGGGTCATCGCTAGGTACTTGAGTGGTGGCAATTGTTTTTGCTCTGTTTTTTTGAATGCGCTTATAAATGATAATTTTTTTAAAACTTAATTTTTTATTTTTTCCTGGTATATAGCAATAGAACTAATTTTTATATGTTGATTTTAACTCCCTTGAGAAATTATTTTAATTCTAATAAATGTATTAATATATTAATTTGTATTCTAATAATATTTTTTGGAATTTTATGTATATAGCTCTGTAGAAAAACAGTGAGCATTTTGTCTTTTTCCTTTCTAATCCTAAGACCAGCATTGTTCAATAGAACTTTTTTTTCCCCCCAGTACTAGAGCTTGAACTCAGGGCCTACACCTTGAGCCACTCCACCAGCTCTTTTTTGTGAAGGGTTTTTTCGAGATAAGGTCTCACAGAACTATTTGCCCATCTGGCTTCAAACCTTGATCCTCCGATCTCTGCTTCCTGAGTAGCTAACATTATAGGTGTGAGCCACTGGTGCCTGGCTCAATAGAACGTTTTGTAGTGATTAAGATATTTTAGACCTGCACCATCCAGTATGGCAGTTATGTGCCACTTGGAGCTTTGAACACTTGCAATGTATGTGGTAAAACTGAGGCACTAAATATTTAATTTTAAATTGCTATAAATGTCTAGCAATTACTGTATTGGAAGCATAGCTTCAGACTATTTATTTTTCTTACCTTATTGCACTGGCTAGTATCTCAGTCCAGTGTTAGATAGAAGTAGCAATATCATATATCCTTGAATTGTCCAGGTTTTTTGAAAAATTAATATTTTTAGTATCTTTCAGTGGTGCTGTGAACTGCACTGAATAAGCAAGCTAATGTGTAGAACTTGTTTTCTGATAGCTTGTCATTTGTAGTATAATAACCCTTTGCTCTAGGACATAAACAGGCTAGCAAGTACTTATTATGTGTTTTCTAATCTCTTGCTTTGGATTGGTCCCTGTGCTATGGAAGACAGGCATACTCAGTATTTTGTGTGGTGGTGTCCTCACAAGATATGTTGTTGCAGTTCCATGATATTGCGTGTTTTCACTTGTGTGCAAAGAGGTGGAATTATTAGTGAACAGATAAGAACTAATATTCTTCAAAGTAGACCCTCCTGGCCTGCACCTTGATTCCCAGGCCACTGAGAGTGTTTCAAGCATGGATACTTTTTGAGAATGACTCTCAGGGACCATGACTTGTTCTTTAAGTGCCTTAAATGTAGATCATTACCAACTTTTGCTGGGTTTGATTTTTGAAAGCCAAGAGTGTAAGTTGTGGAAAGTAGGATGAATGAGGTGGAGTATCAGTCTGGATGATAATGCTTTTGGTTTGAAGGAGGAGGTATAACCGTGAGGTGAGGATTTCTCTGTGTGTATCTTATCCAATATTGGAGGCTATTCTGAAGAGCCATGTGAAGCCCTGACCGAGGGTGGCTTCCAAAAATGGTGACTTTGAAGGTCCATTCATGAATGTATTTTATATACCTATTTTTATATATAAACAATATATTGTATAAAATATATAGTGCTGGAGATTGAACCCAGGGCTTTGCCCATGCTACGCAAGTGCTCTACTACTGAGTGCTACATCCTCAGCCCAGAATGTGTTACATTTTTAAAGAAATAAATGAATTTGTACAGTAGTATCATGTAAAGCTTAATCTCTGGAGGAGGAACTGAATACCAGTTCTAACATTTATTAGTGTATAATCTTGAGCAAGTTTATTGAGCCTCTCTTACTTCCCTCATCTGTAAAATGGACTTGTTCACATCTACTTCCCAGTGTCATGAGGATTGAGATCCCAATGCAAGTGCTTAAGAAGAATTGGGGCAGTACTAGCTGTAACAGATCTGTCCCATTTTCCTTCGGTCACATCAGGAAGGTGTCATTTTACATAGTGGAGGAGACTGTAGCCACATGACAAACCCATATTCAGTTAAGGCTGTCCTAGTTAGTGATAGCTACATTTGTTACTCCTCAGCTGGGGGTTTTGGCCTCCAGTCAACATGGGTTAAGAACTGGCTACCATGGTGCTTATCACTCGGAAAAAAAACCAGGAAGGAGGAGGCAAGTGGAGAGCCTGACTCCTTGGCAGTGGTCCTGCGGGAGGAATTTGCTGAGGACTCCAATTAAGGCCAAACACCCAACATCTTGTGACTGTAGGGAGGGAAGACGAACGAACAATTTAACTCATTTTCTTCTGTGTAATTTATACTGCAGAGGCATGTTTAATTCATATTTTTGTCTCATGTGGAGGTCTTTTTCTTGAGTGGAATGGTGGGGTGAGGAGAGTAACATCTGTAGACTTCGCCACTTTCTTTCACCCTGTGGCCCCAGCGCCTGTCCTGGGGCTGCGGTGTAGGGCGAGCATCATTCCTGTGAATATGTGCTGACCACATCAAACTCATATTAGGAAGGGAGACACACCACTTGGCGAAGGAACCTACATTTGCCAGTGTTAGGGGATGAGAGCAGCAGTGGAGGATCATGCTATCTTCCTGCTAACAACCCTTCAGGGATGTCAGGGTCTTGGATGAAGTCCCAGAGTCCTTGACACAGCTCTAAGTCCTTTTTGCCCCTGGCTCCTGCCTGCCTTTTCAAGGTCATTTCTTACAACTTTCTTTCTCCTTTTGCCTCTTTCAGCAAGGCTGACCCACTTTAAGTTTCCTGAATGTTTCTGCATCTATGTATGTATGTATGTATGTATCTTCTGTCTATTAATCTGTCTTTCACTATGTTGTTCCCTCTGCCTGAAACACTTTTCTTCTCCCTCTCACTGCCAACCTGGCTATCCAGGGTTGCCTGGGTTGGTCTTACAGCCCTGGATCCTTCTCCTACCACTGCACAGCCTGTGAGAACAGCTGTCATGGAATGTCTCCCTACCTGAGTATGGGCAAGGGCTAAGGAGTCTTATCTTTCTTGCTCACTTTTACAAGCAGTGTGTAGGATGGAGCTCAATGAATGTGTGTTGGGGCCTGACTCAGGAAAGGGACACCTTCCCAGTATTTGGTGGGGTTACATACCAGGCAGGCAAGGGAGGCAAAAGAACCCTGTACAAAGTGACCAGTTGTCACTATCTGTAGATGGGGAATGGTTTGGAGTTCTGGCTGAAATATGCCTATAAAATGATTTCCATTCCCTGGCTGGGGACTCTTTGAGATGGTCCTCTCATCCTTTGCATCTGAAACTAAAATGAAGGGGTGCTTTGTATGGACCTGAGCAGAGTGGGCGAAGGTGTTTGAGTGATCAGATCTCAGGGCTCCTCTCTGTTCCTTTTCCCCTCAAACACTGACCAGGTCTTGGGAGACAGCAGAGTAGGAGGCAGGGAAAGGATTGTACATTTGGTTCTTGGAAAAGGTGAATGTGGGCTGACCTGTCTTCTCCATGGGCCCTTATAGACCTGTACAAGCCCATGCGGGGCAGGTTCTTGCTCTAGACTATTTAAACACCAAGCATCTGTTTGTTCTAGGGGAGGGTCCAGCAAGAAAGCCTGGCCCATCCCACCTCCCTCACAGGCCTGAGGCTATAAGCTGCTTGCTCAGAAAGGGTGCCACTCCACAGCCTGCTCAGCCTCATATAAGGGCTCGGAACATCTAAGGGATACCTGGGAGCTGGTGACTTTTGAGTTGGGTCCCTTCTTTGTGAGGTGGAGGTGTGGGACAAGGGAGTGTGATTTCAGTCTCCTGAGGTCTCTCTGGCAGGTCTATAACTTGACCCAGGAGTTCTTCCGGCATGGTAAACCAGTCAATGCTGAGAGTCAGAACAGCGTCGGGGTGTTCACCCGGGAGGAGGTGCGCAACCGAATCAGGGATGACCCTGACGACACAGAGGCCACCAAGCGCCTGAAGCTCGCCATGATCCAGCAGTACCTGAAGGTATCTTTGCTGTTGAGGACAGGTGCCAGAGTGAAGAAGACTGATTCTGGGGGAGTCTGGGTCTGAGGAGGGCTGTGCTCCTCAGAGCTCTTGTTCCTTGCCGGGCTTGGCCCACGTGTCACCTGGCTTCTCTCTGGGTCCTCCCACAGGTGGAGAGCTGTGAGAGCAGCTCACACAGCATGGATGAGGTGTCCCTGAGTGCCTTTGGGGAGTGGACCGAGATCCCTGGTGCTCATCACATCATCCCCTCAGGCTTCATGCGGGTGGTGGAGCTGCTAGCTGACGGCATCCCCGCCCACGTCATTCAGCTGGGAAAACCTGTCCGCTGCATTCACTGGGACCAGGCCTCAGCCCATCCCCGGGGCCCTGAGATTGAGCCTCGTGTTAAGGGTGACCACAATCACTGCACTGGGGAGGGCCGCCAGAGTGGAGAGGGTTCCCAGGGGGATGGGTGGGATGAGGATGAGCAGTGGCCCGTGGTGGTGGAGTGCGAGGACTGTGAGGTAATCCCTGCAGACCACGTGATCGTGACTGTGTCGCTGGGCGTGCTCAAGAGGCAGTATACCAGCTTCTTCCAGCCAGGCCTGCCCACGGAGAAGGTGGCTGCCATCCACCGCCTGGGCATCAGTACCACTGACAAGATCTTCCTTGAATTTGAGGAGCCCTTCTGGGGCCCCGAGTGCAACAGCCTGCAGTTTGTGTGGGAGGATGAGGCAGAGAGCCGCACCCTCACCTACCCACCTGAGCTCTGGTTCCGCAAGATCTGTGGCTTTGATGTCCTGTATCCACCGGAGCGCTATGGCCATGTGCTTAGTGGCTGGATCTGTGGGGAGGAGGCGCTCGTCATGGAGAAGTGTGATGACGAAGCGGTGGCTGAGATCTGCACGGAGATGCTACGTCAATTCACAGGTGCGCCCTACACCTATCCTGTCTGCTCCTGCCTCCTCCCCCTCGTCCCTTTCTCATCCCCTACTCTGTCTAGACTGTGACACTCAAGTATCTGTACCTCCTGGGAGAGCCACTGCAGGACACCATTTTAGCTTTTGGCTCTTAAATTGCTGACACGCTCCCAATTTGGA
This sequence comes from Castor canadensis, assembly GCF_047511655.1. NCBI lineage: Eukaryota > Metazoa > Chordata > Mammalia > Rodentia > Castoridae > Castor > Castor canadensis. Next base: position 152,276,621 of record NC_133390.1, on the reverse strand, counting down.
GACTAAAACACTGTAAATGACGGGCTCTGTGTCTCTCTTCCTGGAGGCTGATGGTTAAAAAATCCAGGCATTATTACCAGTTACCCATTTCTTAAACTGCCTTGCTACGAGGTGGATTTGTGGTTTTTGTTTGTTTGTTTGTTTTTTGTGGTACTGGGTTTGAATTCAGGACTCAGGGCTTCACGCTTGCTAGTCAGGTGCTCTACCACTTGAGCCACACCTCCAGCCCTCTCTGAGGGCTCAGCTTTTAGATGAACTGTTTTTTACCCACTATCCCAGGAGAACTTTATAGGAACCCCTGATATCAGAAGGAGAAAAATCTATCTGATTTTCTTTTCAGTGCTGAGGATTGAACTCAAGGCCTCACATGTGCGAGGCAAGTGGTCTTACCCAAAACTACAGTGTAATTATTTTTAAGATAGGTTAAGGCCTCCAGAAATGAAGTATTTTTCTGAGAGTTACCCAGATGTGAGTGGATACACAATTTGAGTCCCAACCTCTCTCCTACCTCTTCAGTTCTAAATGCCTGTTCCTGGCAGCCTAGGAGGTGGGGTAGGGTTGTCCATTCTGGGATGTCTTCCATATACACCTCTTTCTTATTCTCAATCCCTTTGGCTCTTGTGATTCTCCAACAGGAAACCCCAATATTCCAAAACCTCGGCGAATCCTGCGTTCTGCTTGGGGTAGCAACCCCTACTTCCGAGGTTCCTATTCATACACGCAGGTGGGCTCAAGTGGAGCAGATGTGGAGAAGCTGGCAAAGCCCCTACCATACACGGAGAGCTCCAAGACAGCGGTGAGTGGGCTTATGTTTGGTGAGGAGAGGCGAAGGGGGCAGAGAGTGGGGATTTTGTGTGTCTGGTCAGAGTGAGGTGGAGTAGGGTAGTGTTTAGTACGAGGTGCTAAGGTGAGGCAGTGGTGGAGTAGGTCCTATCATGAAAAGGAAAACAAGAAGGTAATATGTACTTAACATCTGGAAGAGAAAAGTGGAATCAAATAGAAACTTTAAATGCTTTCTTGAGATTGTGAAAACCAAACCATGCCATGCTGTTCTGGCCAGTATGTTAGCATTAGCCACTTTTAACTTAATTAATTAGAATTTAAATAATAAATAAATAGTTGAGTTCCTTGATTGTACTAACCACATTGCAAATTCAATAGCCACGTGTGGCTATGGTGGCTACCATATTGGATTATGTAGCTATAGAATATTTGGGGAAGAGTAGAATGTTTTCTCAGGCAGTACTGATACAATGGAAATGTTTTCCCAGTACGTACACATACCATAAATCTTAAAACCCCAACAGGAATTTATTTAAAATACTTCTTTGGAGTAATTGGTGATGGAGAGTTCAGTCAATCAAGGTGCACTGTGCTCAGAGAGAGAAAGGAAAGGTTCTCAGAGATGCCCTTACTGCTGTCACAGCTATCTCCCTAAAAAGCAAACCTCTCGTTACTAGTCCTGTCTCAGTAGTGCATGCAACAAAAGCAAAAGAAAACAAAACTGTGGGTTAAACAATAGAGTTTACTTTCATCACACAAAAGGACAGTGGAAGGAGAACATCAGGACCTGGTATCATTTCCATCTCACTTCTATGTTCAGGGTCTCTTTGTGATCCAAGAAGGCTGCAAAGGCTGTGTCTTTTACATCTGCATCTTAGGCTGGAAGGAGGAAGAAAGGCAAAAAATATGAGATCCATTGGAGCCTGAACCCTGGTTTCTGAGCAACAGTGCACTTAACGCTCATTGGCCAGAACTTAGTCACATGATTCCTTGCTGGTGGAAAGGCTAGGCCACATCATTTTTATTTTGGATGACATTGGGCCTAGTTGAAAACCAGGGCTTTATTACTGAGGAGAAAGAGGAGAGTTGGTGGATGTGGGAGTAGACAGCTTGCTTTGCCCGAACTCCCGCCCCTTTCCATTTAACAACCTCTGTGGGTTTCTTGATGGGATACAGCCTCTCCTGAGAGTTTTTTGGAAGTGCACATTCTCAGTCCACCTAAGACCTGCTGGATTAGAAGTTCTGCATTCTGTCAGGACTTGGCACATGCAGTTCAAAAGACACTAAGATAAAGTTCATGTGCAAACTTGGGATGCAAGAACTTGAACTTTGCCTACACCTCACCTAGACAGTCTGCTTTCTTGAGGCTGAGTGCTGACTATACCAAAATTTTCATTGTTCCCCAGGGTGGTGCCTTTTTGCCCCACTTTTTCCCTCTGTCAGAATGCCCTTTGCCTATCTGTTCACCAACGTCTTCTGAGAACCAGTCTGAAGGCTCTGACTTCTGGGAAGTGGTGGGATCCCCCAGACACTATATCTCTTTCCTGGGCTTTCAGCACCTTACCCAGACACCCATCATGTCACATATGGCATTGTTTAGTAACTGGGTCTCGTGTCTGGCTTCCCCACCAGCATGGAAGCTCCACAAAGCAGCAGCCTGGTCACCTTTTATCATCCAAGTGCCCAGAACAGTCCCTGGATTCTAACAGGGGCTTCATAAAGGTTTGTTAAATTACCACCTAACTTTATCGAGTGCTTGTGTTCTTCCAGGTTCTAAGTGCTTAGACACATGGTTTCACTTAATCCTTACCACTGCCCTCGGAAGTAGGTGGTATAAACTCATTTAGCTGATGAGGAAATCAAGGCATAGGGATGTTGACCCACTTGCCCTGAGTTCAATATTAAGAGGCACACAGAATCTATGAGACTGCAGAGCCAGGACTTCTAACAGCTTTAGGACAGAAAGAATTGAGGCCTGGATGTTTGGGGAAGAGGTAGGGGAGGGTGACCATGTAGGATGGGTAGCTCCTCATCCTGTGGAAGCAGCGATAGCTGCATTTCAGATGCCTGCCCACTCCTGTCTGAATTATGGTATGCAGAGCAGGTCTGGGGGAGACAGGGAGCCCTTTGGCCTCTGATGTTCCCTTGTCCTCACCTCCCCTTTCCTCTGCCCAGCCCATGCAGGTGCTGTTTTCCGGCGAGGCCACTCACCGCAAGTACTACTCCACCACCCATGGTGCTCTGCTGTCTGGCCAGCGTGAGGCTGCTCGTCTCATCGAGATGTACCGAGACCGCTTCCAGTAGGGACCCTGAGGCTGTCCTTACTGTCGAGCGTGTTCCTTACAGAACCACTAACTCGTGACTGCCATCCCTGCTCCTTGTCCCTGTGTACTCCTAATTTCCTAATCTTCTGTAGAATGGATTTTTATCTTTTGTAGAGCTAGACACCCTAGCTGGCTTCAGACCTGGCCCTGTAGCTTGTCCTTTTCTCTGGGTCAGACAGTTACCAGGTGGGGCCCTGTGATTTACCTCTGCTGGGATGCTGACCTTCTGTGCCTCCCCTCCTCCCTTGTCATTGCAAGTGCCTTTAATACTTTGCATTTTGGGATAATAAAAGAGGTGATCCTTCCTGCCTCTTTGCAGTTCTCCTTAGTCTGTGTGTGTGTGTTTAAATCACACCTGCTGAGTAAGGGGTGGTAGGCCTGCTGTGTCCTCAAAAGGGAAGGCGCCTGGAGTGGGTGTCCCCTTACTCCTGTCTGAAACTGTTCAGTGAGGCACATCAGGAATATGGGCCTCTCCTAGCACAGTGCTCCTTCAGGATAGGTCCACTGGCCCTTGCCGATTTTCTTGGAGATTGATTGGATGACAAGCTGCATGGAATGAAGGTAAGTTCTGTGGAAGGGCCCCAGTTGTGGCTCCATGCCAGGCTCAGAAGTGTGCATTATTAATCTGTCACTGGCCACAGGGTGGTGGGTCTGACCCTCAGAGAAGCTGCTTTTGAGTCTCTGGGAAGGTGGGTTTGTTGGCAGGGGGATATGTTGCCCACCTGCTATATTACAAGGGCCTATCACTTATTGGGGGAGAGACTTTTCTTCTCTTTTTGCTGAGTAAAAACCCATATTTCCTTCACATATACTTCTCTGCCGAGACTTCCACACACCTACATCAACACACTACATACCCTACACACACACACACACACACACACACACACACACACAGAAAGTTCAGGATAATTTAGACTTTTAAAAAACTTTTGACAGTCCTGGAGTTTGAACTCAGAGCTTCATGCTTTCTAGGCAGGCGTACTACCACTTGAGCCACTCCACCAGATTTCTCATGCTAGAATTTGAATTCTGTAGAGTTAAGCGGATGGGGTGATGAGAAGTTGTGAAAAGCCAGGTGGACCCTTCTCTCCCAACTTCGTAGGTACTCAGGTTGGTCCCCTCCTCAGACATAAGGGCCCTGTCCTTGATAGGACTGTACCTTCTCTCTCCACCCACCCTAGGTTATGGTGGAGATGTCCAACATGTAGACATAACCGTACCTACACACCTGCCACACCTGTGTGTACTTTCTGAACAGCACCCTGCTGTACTAGGCTGGCCCACCAGAAGTCTTAGAGTTTATGTGAGAGATTTGTACCTATTTGCTGGCATAACTTGCCATTTAAATATGCATATATAATAAACATTTTGAATAGAAGAACCTACCCATGTGGCTCAAGCCTCAAAGCTTTTTAGGGACCCATTGAAACATCCCCTCCCTCATGAGCCCCGAGCCATGCTTGCCCTTCCACAGCCCCTTGCGGCTAGTGTCTTGTGCATCTATTCCTAGATAGGCCAATAGAAAGATACAGTCTCTCTCTTTTTTATACAAAAATGCCAAAGTATTCATTCTCTTCTGCATTCTGCTTTTTTTAAAAATAAAACTAACAGTATGTCAGACATGTTTCCACAACAGCATTTAAACAGTGTAAATTTATATCTTACTTTGGTCAAAGCATGTAAACTCTCTTCTCCCTGGCCTAGCGTTACTTTGTGGGAAGATTCCCTTACATTCTGTTAACTTTGCCTTGGAAAGCACTGGTTCACCTGTGATGGATGCCTGTGTTCCTGGGTTTCCCTATCAACTACAGTGGAATGGATAAAAGTAGCCTTATGACACAAGTATGGGGAGGAATGTCGTAACCAACTTCTCAGGGTTCCAGGCATCAGAAATGTGAAGGGTTCTGTAGGGATGAGAGGGCCAGAAAGGTTTGTTTGTTGACTGCTTTATGTGTGGGTAAGAGGGAGAGAGAGCTTTTACTTAGTGTCACTTGCCTACTGGCTGAGTGGCAGTCATAAATGCTGGACACATGGCCTCTTAACTTGGCATAGATGCCAGCCCTGACTGGGAAGGGCGATGTAGCCCCATTGGTAAGTGAAACTTCTGAGAAGTTAATTAGCTGCCCAGTGTCCTCAGGCGGGTGGTGATGTTGAGATTTGCACTGAGATCTGCCTGTCTTGACAGTATATGTTCATGCTATTGTATTGTCCTAGAGAAGAGGAAGCTGGTGCCACCAAAAACAGTCTGAGGCCATTGCTGGAGCAGACACAGCCACACTGAGAGGTTGTGTGGCAGGCCATGTGCTTGCCAGCATTTCCACTCCTGGTTTCCACCCAAGAGAAATCTGAGTGCAGATAGATGCTCACCAAAATTGTGTGCCCAAATGTCTATCACCGCAGAGCTCATAACAGTTGGAAACTGGAAACAGCCCAGATGTCTACCAACGCAGAAATGGATAAGCTAGTGCATTCATATAGTGGAATACTACCTAAAAGTAAGAGAAAATGAACAGCTATTCTCAATGATGTGGATTAATCTAAAAAATCACTGTGGAATGAAAGAAGCCAGGCACAGGCTATGGACTGGATGATTTCTTTTATATTAAGTTCAGGAACCTGTAAAACTAATCTATGGTGTTAGCAATGAGGAGCTAGAGGGTAGTTAGTGAGCGTTGATGCTGTTATACATTGGTAAAAATGCATCTCGTTATACATTGGATTTATGCACATTTCTGTATGTGTGACTCACCTTAAAACATTGAAATAGGATTTGAAGACATTCTCCAAGTCCCCTCATTCTCTCTGTCTCTGCAGCTGAGTGAGAAGTTGGAGGAGCATTGCACAGCAGAGGAAATCAAGGTTCCCAGAAGAACAGGTTAGGGAGAACACCATCTCATGGGGCAAGGAATAACCCTGGGAGGAATCCAAGGGGGACCCTTGGGAGCCATGGGAGGAGGACAGGTGTGGGAAGAGTGGTCCTGGAGAGTTTGCCAAAGCAACCTGCCCTCCAGTGTGCTGCCTGCACATCAAATAATTGTACCATGGTGATGCATGCCCATAATCTCAGCACTTGGGAGGCTCAGGCAGAGGATTTTGAGTTTGAGGCCAGCAAAATCAGAGATAAACAAGGAAGAACAAAAGCCCTTCAGGAATGAGAAGCAACTTGTACCAGGAACACAGGATGTATTCCATGTGGCGACTGAAGCAGATGTGGCACTGACCGAAACCCAAAGGATTCTAGCAAATGCAGGATGTTCAGGCCAACACTCATTCCAGTTGCCATGTGATCCCCACTGTCTGGTAAAAGTTCACTTGGGGAGAAAAGTTCTTTCCTGCTGGATTCTATGTGGACTTGTTTGCATGGTGTTTTGTGCTGTTGACATCAAGGAATCCACAGTCAAGGTGTTCAGTTGTGACTTTATAAACATTTCCTCAGAGGGCCTGGGGTACTTTGCAGGTACTGTTTCTGCCTTTGATGCTATGTGACAGATGAGCAGTCTATTATCTTATACTTCCTGGGAGCTGCCTGAGTGTCTTTTCCTCCCACAAATAAGGCAGGAACATGTGTTCACTTTCTGGTGGCCAGAAAGCAAAGAGAGAGAATGGAAGAGGCCAGGATCATAATATTCCCTTCAAGGGCATGACACCAATGAATACCTTCCATGAAGCCCCCATCTCTCTCTCTCTCTCTCTCTCTTTCTCTCTCTGTCTCTGTCTCTCTCTCTTTTGGTAGTACTGTGGTTTGAACAGCTCAGGGCCTCCTGCTTGCTAGATAGACACTCTACCACTTGAGCCACTCTGACAGTCCTTGTGTGTGCATGAGTGTGTGTGTGTGTGTGTGTTGGGTATTTTTGAGATAGGGTCTCTCAAACTATTTTCCTGGGTTAGCCTTGAACCATGATCCTCCTGATCTCTGCCTCCTGAGTAGCTAGGATTACAGGTATGAGCCACCAGTGCCCAGCAAAGCCCCATCTCTTAAAGGTTCCACCACCTCTCAATAGTGCCACAGGCTAGTGACCAAGCCTTTAACACAGGCCTTTGTAGGACATTCCAGACCCAAACTATAGCAACCACTCTGCATTTGCTTGGGCCTGTTGGAATGAACTTAAGGGCAACCCCAATGTGCAGAGTGAGGTGGGCTGCTGGCTCAGTGTTTGAAAATTGCTTGTCTAATGAATGGTCTGCCTAACTTAATGGTAGACTTACAGGAGGCTGAGTTTTCTTATAATAACTGGCTGGGCTGTTGGGCTACTCCTGATTTGTGCAGAGCAAACAATCACCACCACAATCATCACCCTGCTAAGGTGACCAGACACCTAACCTCATGTTTTGTATTTAATACAGATATGAAGGAGTTGGTCACTGCCCTGCTTCCTACTATTTAACTGGAGATGTATGGATACAAAAGCCATCCTCACTTCCCATGATTCTAGCTGTCGTTGTTTGATACTGATTTTGCAGGAATGTTCAAGGTGTTAGGCATATTTTATTTCTGCAAACTGTGCAATTTTGATTTGTTGGATTGGCTATCCCCTCTACATTTTACCTTTTAGTCTTAGATATGCAACTGTCCCCATTTCATACGTGGGGCATATGGTGCCACATAGTCATCTATCCAGTTCAAGACCATGTGTCACTTTATATCTTCTCTTTTGTAAACAACTTCACTGTCCTTTCCAGTTCCACAGGCCATTGGTTCTGCTTCTTTTGCTTACATTAGTTTGGGTTAGGTTTCTCACAGTGATCAGCCCTGACTAAATATAATTGGGTTTTACATTTGGTCTATCATTTCACTTGATCTCTTTCCAATACCCTCAACTCTCTTGACCTTTGTTCTCTTAAAGCCAGTCAGCAGTATTCCAATAATGAGCCAAGCCACACCTATGTCTGGGCCCCCAGCAGGTGTCTCTGGAGAAAAACACAGAGGCATACCTGGTAGCCAAAATAAAGTGAAACAAACCAAACCAAACACATGACACTGCCTATAAGATCTTTCCAAAGCAGTAAATGTCCCCTGCTACTTCCCAAATCTACCCCTAGTCTTGTTCATTTGAGTAAGAGATCCCACCACTTGCTCCAGGCAAACACCTTATCATCATCCACTCTACATCTGATCATCAGATTCACTGGCAGCAAGTCTAGCCATTCTCCCTACAGAGCACCCTAAATCTGACCACTGTGGATCTCCTCCACTGCTTTTGCATCTCTGCCCTTGATGACTGCAGCAGGCTAGACAGCCTGCTAGGTGGTGTCACTTCTTCTACATCTGTCCCTTTTAGCCTGTTAGCCACACAGAGCAGCCAGTGCGAACATCTCATATCATCTAGCCATGCTGCCTTTCTGGTTTCTAGTGACAACCCTCACACTAGGGACCACAAGTGATCTCCTCACCCTTTGGCATGTGTCTCCTACACCCTCTTCTTCTCTAGTCCCTGGTTGTTTCCTTTGTCTGGAATCACCTCCCCCCTCATATCTCTACTCAGATTACTCAGATTTTACTTCTCTGGGAAGACTTCCCTAAGCACCCTGTTTTCATAGCCTCCCCCACTCTCTGTTACCTTCCCCTGCTGTTTCTTCATTATCCCTCATTTCCCTGATGCTATTATGTGTGTGTGTGTGTGTGTGTTTGCTTATTTCTGTATTTGCCTACTCCTCCTTCCTCTACAGTGTAAGGTCCATGTTCATTGCTGCCTATCAAGTGTGTGTCCAAAATAGTGCCTGGCATAATACTGGGTTAGCAATAAATACTTGCAGAATGAATGAACAAGGGAATAAAGAAATCAAGCTAAATGGGGCCATTCCTCAGCCCTGGTGATAGTCCTCTTGGGCTTTCCTTTTCAGCTCTTTCCCCTTAAACCTTTGATATTCGTTCCTCCCCCACAACTTCATTCTTCTGACACCAGGTAATGGTCTCCTGCTTCATAGAGAAGGTAGAAGTCACCTAGAGGTGACTTCCTCACCCAGCCAACAAGCTTTAAAGCCTTCACGCCTCTCCTGTGTGACCTCCCTCCTGACACAACAGGAGGTGAGGCTTTGCCTCTCCTAGAGTCACCTTTAACTTGTAGATCCCGTGCCCCAAGTATCTCATACTTTCCCATCTCACTACTCCATCCACATGTCAGTATGCTTTTCTTTCTCATCACCCCACCTTCTTTTTCCCCTTGCAGTTTCACAGTAGCATTTCTACCCTTGCTCTTTCTGTATCCTCACTGTCCTCACTCCAGCAGGTGTTTGTGGGGGTTCTCAAGTTGAAGAGAGAGGCACAGAGGGACCAGACTCTCTTCCCTTCTCTAATGGCTAGGAGCCCAGGCCTGGATCTCTGGTAGCAAGGATTTTTTTTTTTTTTTTTTTTTATATTAAAATCCAGGTTCTGGCGCCATCTTCTGGCCATATGGGAATAGAATCCTCTTGTAGCTCTGAGAACAGCATGTGTTCCTGATTCTCTGAGCTTTTCTGAATTCGAACAAACGAACAGACAAGCAAACAAACAAAATCAAATTACAGGACCTCAATTTAATTAATATTGAATAAATGAATAAAATAAGATTGTAGTTTATTCTACAGTATTGATTTTTCACTCTGAATGGTAAAGAGGACTTGTTTGGTGCCAAGGTGAGATATTTTCTTTTGTTCATCCATGAGATGTTTAATGAGTTATTTTTTATACTAGGCCCTGTGCTGAGAAAGTGGAATTATGCTTCAAGAAATGCATTTACTAAATCAATCAATCAATAAACACTACTATATTTTGTTCCCCAAGTGAAGGTGGACTTCAGGGTTGTGTATACAACACTTACATGTGTTGACATGAGTAACACAGGTGTGAAGAATTACTCTTAGGTATGAATGTATTTACTGTGTCCCATTAAATCTGTCTTCCTCATGGGGACAACTAAGGTCCCATTTAAAAAATTAAAAAAGTTATTTATTGGAATATGATTGCATGCATAGTACACAGGTCTTGCGTGTTCAGCTTTCTGAATTTTGAACTTCCTCATGTAATAGATCAAGAAACAGAAGTGCTCCTTGAGCCTACTTCCAGTCATTACTCCCACCAAAGATGTGTTAGCTTTCCATTACTGTAAGAAAGTATCTGAGATGATCCGCTTATAAAGAGGAAAGGTTTATTTTGGCTCACAGTTTTGGAGGTTTCAGTTCATGGCCAGGCAGACTCATTGCATTTGGACCTGAGGTAAGTCAGCATATCATGGCCAGGTTTAGGGGTGGGGTGGGGGGACATGTGGTATAGCAAGCTGCTCACCTCATGGGAGCCAGGAAGCAAAGAGAGGAAGAGAGGGGCTTGGGTACAAATATCCAAATATCCCCTTTAAAGGAAAATCCCAATGATCTAACTTCTCTCTAGGTTCCACCTATTAAAGTTTCCACCACCTTTCAAAAGTACCATGCTGGAGACCAAGCCTATGACACATAGCCTTGGGGGGACATTTCAGATCCAAATTATAGCAAAGAATTATTACTATCAAAATTTCTAACACCTTAGCTTAGTTTTGCCCATTTTTTGGGGGGGGATTTGAACTTAGGGCTTTGCACTTGTTAGGTTAGAATTTTACAACTGGGGCCACACGCCCATCCCTTTTGGCTTTAGTTTATTTTTCAGATGGGGTCTTGTGCTTTGGCCTCAGACCATGATCCTTCTACCCCCAATTCCTGCATTTCTAAGATTACAGTCCTGAACCACCATTCTCATTTCTAGTTTTGTGCATTTTTGTATTTCATGTGAACATACCATTGTGCTTGGGTTCTTTAATTTATAATCATGTCTGAGATTCAAACATTTGTTCATTCTCACTGTTGAATGTGATATGCTATATCTACTCTGGTGATGGGAAATATCTTTAAGTTTTTGGCTATTAAACACAGTGTGGTTATGAACATTCTAGTATGACTTCTGGTAAATATATAAATGCATTTCTATAGGGTATATTTTCATTGTTGGCAGAACCGGGATTTGAACTCAGGGACTTGTGCTTGCTAAGCATGCTCTCTACCATTTGAGCCTCACCCCCAGCCCTTTATAGGGTATATACCTAAGAGAAGAACTGAAAGGCCACAGAGTGTGAGTAGACTTAGCTTTAGAAGTTCAAGTTGTAATGGCTCCAGTCTCCTGCATTCCCACTGGCAGGGAGTGTAATGTTTTGCCTTGGTTCTCCTTCAGGGGCTGACATTGGGTTATCATGCATCTTTGTTCTCCGCTTTATGGTTCGAGAAAAACATGCTTCTGGTTAATCTCACAACAGCAGATGGCTAGGTTTCTACAGCCCTCATTTGTACCAAAGCATCCTTGAAATGTGCTGGGGCCAACATGGATTCCGTGGAGCCAGCACTAGGCCCCAGTTGCCAAGGCTCAGAGAGCTGAGGCTCCAGGACGTTCCAGGAGCAGCTGCCAGGCCATGTCCATTTCCCAAGGAGTTGAATTACCATCCTCCATTCTGGTCTTTCATGGTCCATTCATTGTTTATCTGGCCAAACAGGCAGGTCAAATCCGATGAGACTGGAATCACGACTCTGTCTCCTTCTGGCAGTGAACCCTGTGTTTTCTTTTCTCCTTTTTTTGCTTCCATTTTGTGTAGGATTATTTATCACACCTCATCAATTCTCAATGAACTACCTTTGTTTTTTTCCTATACCCCATCTCTTCTGAGTGTGGTCCCTGGACCAGCAGAAGCAGCATCTCTTGGAACTCATTGGAGATGCAGGATCCTCCTCTGACCTGAATGAGACTGCGCTGCAACAAGATCTCCTGGTGGTGCACATTTGGGCCAACCTGTGCTGACTACCTCATTATTGGCAAGGCTCAGCTGTGCTTCATGCTTTGCAGAGAGCTGGAGTTAATCACCTCCTTCCTCCCCACGTTGGTTGTCTCTCATCCCCCAAACTCCCAGGTCACTCTTCTTCCGGGGAGTTGCTTATCTTTAAGTTACTTTGCAAGCAGGTCTTAGGTCTTCCCAACAGCTTTGAGGGTGTTCCAGGGCTTTGCTGGTCTTCCATGTCTTTTGCAAGTCCAAAGACTTCAAAGTGTGCTAGCAAAGCTGCAGTATTGGCCTCACCAGGGAATTTGTTAGAGATTCAGGATCCCAGGCCCCATCCCAGAGCTACTGGATCAGAATGAGCATTTTAAACCAGATGATTTGATTGCACAGAGAAGTCTGAGGGTTAGAGTTATGGTTCTCACACTGGTTGCACTTGGAATTACCTGAGAAGCTTTAGAAGCTGCGGAAGGCCAGGGCCACCTCCAGAGCTCCATGTGACTATCAGCCTCACTCCTGGATTCTTCAGTGTTGGCAGCAGCTCCTGCCAGGGGCTTCCTTGTGGCTTTTCCTACCATAATGACCTTCATTCCATGAGTCAGAGAACCAAAGAAGTGAGCTTGGCTATCAGCAGGCATATCTACTCCAGCTCTTCATGCAGGAATGGGGAACTCACCCTGGGTTAGAGTTAGTCAGAGACCTATCACCTTTCTACTTGCATAGCACCTACTCTGGCCAGTGTTTTTTCATCTCTGATGTCTCTTTCCTTCTTCTAGAGAACAATCTCAAAGGTACTTTTGTACACAATATGCAATAAAGTTTGTGGGGTCATAACAGGGTTTTTAGTCAAGAGTATTCATCCTTCTCCTTCACAGAGGGGATTAAACAATCTTACAGGCCAGGCCTATTCCAGGAGTAACTTTCTGGACAATTTGTCTTCATTCTTACTTCCTTAAATTTTCTATCTTTTACGTCCTTGGACAGTTATTATAATCAATTCTCTACCATCAAAATTTTGAACCACCACCACAATTTAATAAAAAACTTAGCAATGCCTGGGCATGGAGATTACCTTCTGAATCATTGAGAGATTTGATTAGTACCCATGGTGAGGTATTTTTTTTTCCCACAGTACTGGGGTTTTAGACTCAGCACCTTGCACTTGTGAGGCAGCCATACCTCCAGCCCTTTCTACTTCAGTAATTTTTGGGATAGGGTCTTGAGTTTTTGCTTGAGCTGGCCTGGACTGTGATCCTCCTTTTTATGCCTTTTGTGTAGCTGGAGATGACCAACTGATTGATGGAAATGGGGTCTTGCTAACTTTTTGTCTGGGCTGGTCATGAGCTGTGATCCTCCTGATCTCTTCTTCCTGAATAATCTTCCTGTAATTTTAGGATTACAGGTGTGAGCCACCACACACAACTGAACTATTGTCTTTTAAATTCCTTTTTATTAGCGTATATTAATTGTAAGAAAGAATGGGCTTCATTGTGACATTTTCACACATGCATATAACTTTGTTCATACTCACATCCTCAGTTATCCTCCCTTATCTCCCCCAAGTTTCCTAATCCTTCCTCCTTTTTTCTTCAACCTTTTATACTGAAGTACAGCATGCAGAGTGCAGGAAAGTTCTCCTGGTGGCCTTGAACTGACCTAGTAGTTCTCCATTTCTCACCGTGAGTCTCAAAATAACTGTCGAATGTGCTGAGAACGCAGCATCCTGGGATTGGGTGGGGGGTGGGGAGACTGGCTGGGACAGCTGGGCTCTGTTCCACTTCCTCCTGGATACAGGGTCTTCTCCAATACTTTAGTCCAGCAAGTCACATTGCCCTGGGGTAAAATGCCCAGGGTGGGCTGCTTTCTGGGGTCCCTTAGTTGTGATACAAGTGAGGCATGCACAGATGGCATGACATCTGCCCCATCACCTTTCCTGAGTCTCAGGGGACCAACTTGCAATGATTCTAGGCTTCTGTTGTCCCTTGATGACTATCCGTAAGTACTAAACCCCCTTCAGTTACCCTATAGATATATGGGTGTTTCTCCAGCTTTGGACAAGTTTGTTACCAATGCTTAGTAAACCTGTTTCACACAAACTATAAATGTATGAAGAATGACTTATCAGAGTGTACAATTTTGTACCACCAATTGGTTAAAGAAATAAAACATTGTCAGCAAAGGGACTTTAATGAAGTTCCTTTCATGAATCTTCCTACCTTAGTCCATTTTCTGTTGCTCTAACTGAATGCCCAAGACTGGGTGATTTATAAAGAATAGAAGATTTTTTGGCTTATCATTCTGGAGGCTCAGAAGTCTAAAGTCAGGCACCCAGCACCTGGTGAGCATCTGGTGAGGGTTTCATGTTGCTTCAAGTCTTAGAAGAAAGCAGATGGGGAAGTGGATATGTGTGAAAGAGGAAGAACAGGAGAGGTAGACTTGCTTTATAACAAAGGACTCTCAGGAGAGCCGGAACTCACACCAGAAAGGCACTGACCATTCTTGAAGGCATTTCCTTGACCCAGCCCCTCCCACCAGGCCCCACCTCCCAATACTTCTGCACTGAAGAATTAAAGTCCCAACACATGGACTTTTGGGGGACGCTCAAAGCATAGCATTTCCCAAACACAAATTCCTCCCTCCTCCCTGAAGGCTTGATTTCTAACATTATCGCTTTTTATTTGCTTGCCTGTCTGGAACCTTCCATTATTGGAGACACATAAAATGTATTCTTTTGAGTTTGGATTCTTTTATTAGGCGTAAGGGTCATCTATATTATGTGTAGTTGTAGTTCATGCATTTTTATACATTTTTTTACCTTATCTTTTTTTTTTGGCCCTGATCAAACTCAGGCAAATGCTAAGCAAGCACTCTACCTCTGAACTACAATCCCAGCCTTACCTTATGTATTTTTGTTGGCTCATTTATTTCTGCTAGTTTGTGGCTATTATAAATTAGTTTGTTATCAGCATGCTTGTCCCATGGTGCACATGTGAGCATGTTTTGATTGATTTGTGCCTGGAAGCAGAAGGGATGGTTTATAAAGTCACTTGAATTTCAGCTGGGAATGTGAAGCAGCTTTTCCAAGTTGGTGTCCAACCAGCAGGAGGAGACTTCCAGTTGTCTCCCTTTTTTGTAGCAGGGAGGAGGACCAGAAGAGAAACAGACAAACCTGTGTTCTGATAAAGTAGCAGGGGGGAAGGGATGGCATAGAAGAGAGATTAAACCTAAAGAATCCAAACGTGAAGAAGGTCACATAGCACCAGAGGCAGAAGGGCACTAGCACTAGGGTGAAGTAGCCTATAGAACTGCATATAACCATATATGGGTTAAACCTTTTTTAAAAAAATTGCCTCTATAACATGCTTGCAAGGGTATATAAGGTGAGACCCCTTTGTTCTCGGGGCTCAGCCTTTGGACACGAGTGCACTGAGTCTGTGCTGGCACAATAAAGTGTTGCTTCCTTGTCTCAGAGTCCCATGTCTCTATTTGAGTTTCCTATAAAATTTCTTGGGGTATTGTCAGGGATTGCAGACTGTGATTTTTTTTTCTCTTCCCTTGTGGCTGGGGTGTGTCCCCTGAACCCAGAAGTGATCCCAGCAGGTGCCAATGGACAGCTTGATCTGGAGGAGGGATTTGTCCTCTTGGGGAGTCTAGGTGAGGGCCTCCAATGCACAATGGCACTGGCGAGGTACAGGAACCAGCGAGGGGAGTGCCACCTGTCAGACTGGTAAGAACCCGGTTTGAATAATGGGTTTACCTTTAGGAGGCAGAAGGGGAGACTGATCACCTCCCAGAGAACCCTAATAACCAACTTTTGGGGTGAAACTGGGTCTTTCAGGTTTAGGGAGTGGGGTGAAAATGTGTGAGATACCTCTGGGAATTAGGGAGGTTGAGTTTTTCCTGGGAAATAGCCACAACTGAGGTTAAGGGATGGGTAACAAAAATTCAGTTCCAAAGAGGGAGACTCCCAAGAGAATGGATGCATCATCCACCATCCCACCAGTAGCCCTCTGGATATAATTTAAAAGTTTTTTTTTCTTTTTTTGAGAGTGCATTCTAATTGTGTCTGTGTGTGTATTATAGAGTCAGTGTAAAACAATTATTACTCTGTTCTACTGGTACTTTTAAGAAAACCGGTTTTCAAACTTATTTCAATTAGGTCTCACTAGGATGCAGGCATTCAGGGGTTAACACTCTGGCTCAGACCAGAGGAGAGAAAAAAAAAAAAAAAGAAAGAAAGAAAAGGGGGGACCACATCCTACAGCAGGAATCTTAAAATTTGGGTAGTTAAAAATTGACCTTAGCCTGTTTCATATGTATATGTATGTATGATATTAAGGATATGGTTTTTAAAAAATAAAAGGTGAAAAAAATACTTTTAAATAAAGAAAAAAAAGATAAAGACAAGCTCCCCCAGAAGATACAAAATAAGTTGTCATAAGGTACAGAGTAAGTTGTCATAAAAAGATGGAGCTCATAAATGCTTATGTAAGTGATTGAGTTGACTAAAATCCAGTTACATTAAAGGGTTTGTAAGGTCAAAATTTAATATACTGATGTCAAACTAAAACTTAATTCTCTAAGCTCATAACAACAATGCTATCTTAAAAATATTATATTGTTCTTGATAACATTTACAAAAAACTGTCTTAAAATGGTTTTTGTTTTGTCAGGAATGTTTGGTGCTACAGGTTAATCCTCAAATTTATCAAGACAACAAGAGTTTATTAAAACACAGAGAGACAAGAGGCAGCTGAGCACAGGGAGTGCTGCTGCACTGATATGAGGGTTGAGACAGATTTACTTATGTAAAACAAAGTAAAAAAAAATGAAGGCAAAGTGTACCCTCCAGATAGGATTAAAATAAAAAAAACTCAAAAAGGAGCACTATACTGGAGTTCAAGACTTCCAGTTTTTTTTTTTTGCCTTTTTTTATTTTTTATTGTTTTATTATTCATATGTGCATACAAGGCTTGGGTCATTTCTCCCCCCTGCCCCCACCCCCTCCCTTACCACCCACTCCGCCCCCTCCCTCTCCCCCCTACCCCCTCAATACCCAGCATTTTTTTGCCTTTAAAAATTTTTTTTTATTTTATTCATATGTGAATACAGTGTTTGGGTCATTTCTTCCCCCTTCCTCCTACCCCCTTTCTTATCCCCCCCCAAGACTCCCAGTTTTTATTGGAGTCAACAGAGTGGAGATTTAGTCCTACTCCTTCCACATGTCAGGCAGAGGGAATTTTTGGCCTGGGATGGCCAGATTGGGCCTCTGTTAGTTTTGGGGGTGGGGGGTGGGGGGCTCCACTGACTACAGGTTGGTGGGATCCTGCTGTATGTCATGTGCCATCTGTTAATGTCAACAATCTGGGATGTGATCCCTTATCAACAAACGACCCATGATTCTTAGCCATTAAGTTTCCTAAATCCACATTTAGTCCCCTTAAATATTTACCTGTGTTCTCTGGTGATTTTTGTTAGGGTTTTGAATACTAATATAACTGGGTCATGTTCATTTAAGAGTTGGTTTATGTAAAATTTTCTAGATGACCTCATGGCTAAACAACCTCATGGTTGTCATAGGTGATTCTATTGCAATTGGTATCCTATATGTGTCTGTGATTGGGCTATTTGGGGTCACTTCAAGAGCAACGACTAAACTAATATGTATATAGAACCTCTATAGAGCTGTGATGCTGTTGCTGGTTCCTGTATACTAAATATATTTATGCTTTTTAAGTATATCAAGACTTCTAAAATACAAGATTTAAATAAACATGGTAACAAAAATTTAATGGTACTGATATACTGTTTTGTTCATTACTAAATTGTCCATCAAAATTTTAACCATGGCTCTTTTAAGTTTTTGTCATTACAGTTCTGATCCTTCTGGGGGATTTACAATCAAGTCCATAAAAAATGACTCTAGTAAGTACTTGTGTGTCAACCAGGTTAGCTTTTTGGATGTCTGTTTTTGTTGGATTTTGTTTTGTATTGTCCTTGTCTAGAAGCCCACTGCCTCAGAACCACTCCTTCTAAGCCTCCTTGTTGCTTAAATTTGGCCAAAGTGTCTATTTGGCACTGATTCACACCTGATCTGTTCATTATTCCCCTGCCCCATGGGACCAAAACAACCAAACAAAAATTCAGGAAAGAGCAAATCCTTATGATGAGGGAAGAAAATGGCCAATCGAGAAAGAGTTTAGTCTATGGTCATACCAACCTGAATGTGCCCAGGCTCATTTGGTCTTGGAAGCTAAGCAGGGTTGGGCCTGGCTAGTACTTTGACGGGAAAAAGATCTTCAGAGGTGACTACTCAGAGACAAACAGTTTGGAGACAAGCAGGGAATACCATCAAAGATCAAATGGAGTCACTCGTGCCAGACCTCTCAAAAATAACCAAGGCTGAGAGGATTGAGGAAATGGTTTTTAAATATGTGTGGCTATCTGGCATTAAAGCCCTTCTGGCATTAAAGCCCTTCCAGACACAAACTCATATTTTTAGACAGGGTATTCCACTTAAATAGAGACAAAATGACTATTTTTACTGGCTTTAAACATACCCCTTGATACTGAAAGATGGGGGTTTTAACTTTTTTTAAACAATTCATTTTCTTGGATATATATACTGATAGTATATTGTTGCCAGTAAATTCTAAACAGTAAAAAAAAAAAAAAAAAAGAAACCAAAAGACACTGGGTAAAAAGAATAAAATGTCCAACCATTAAAACCTCATTGGAGGGGCCCTTTTGTTGTTATCTTGTCTATCCTCACTGCAGTTAAAGTAGCAAAAATTGCTACCTGGATTCACCACAGCTGAGTGAAGCCAGCCTCTCCAGAGTGGGAGTGCATCCCTTACCCAGCCTCACCATGCAAGATCACCCTCCAGAATGCCTGCCCCCTTCCTCAGCAGGACCCTGCTTCCCAGGAGACAACAGGGGACCATGAACAAAGGGACAACAGCCCTGCTCTAGTCATTCTGGCAGCTGACTAGTCTACACACAGCGGAAGCTCAAACATGGGATGCACCCCTGCTGTCTGCTACACACTTTGACTCTTAAATTTGGGTTGGCCCTTTCAAGGTTTCCCCCATGTGCTAAATGTTATAAGAGAGGTGTTGTTGGGACCTCCACCCAGCCATACTTTGATCATGTGCCCACCAACAGGTCAGGTGTTACATTGGCTCATATACTCCCCAGGTTTGTGAGGTTGCCAGTAAGCAATCCTAAAAGTCCCAGAGTAAAGAATACAGATCACATTTATCATAGAAAGCAGGGCGATGGGTCTTGTCTTGGGAGCATGTTTGCCATTATCCTTCCTGGTTCCCCTGGTCTTGTGGTCCATCAGAACCCTTACACAGGCCACTATAGAGAGAAAACAGCTGCCCATATAGTGATGCTATGAAAATACAAACCCCTAAGTCAAGATAATGCTCTTTTACCCTAGGTGAGTCTCAGCATCAAAGGAGTATTCCCCCTAGCAGGGAAGAGGATCAAGGAGGAGGATCAGAAGAGAAACAGACAGGCCTGTGTTCTGATAAAGTAGCGGGGGGGGGGGGGGTAAAGATGGCATAGCAGGGAGATAAAACCTGAAGAATCTGAATGTGAAGGAGGTCACATAGCACTAGGGGTAGAGGGGCACTAGTACTAGGGTGAAGTATCCTATAGAATTGCATGTAGTAGATTCCAAGATGGTGGCTAGAGGGAGGAAGCAGAAAGTGTGCCTCCTAAAGTAAAATCTTGGAGAGATGCTGGAGATACACCTTACAGGAAAAACCACCGAGAAGAGGCAAAACTTTGACTCCTCCACATCTCCAGCCTGCACAGAGCATCTCCACTTCACATTAAATGGAGAAACCAGGAGGGTTCCCATGCCACGGCCAGACAGCAGCACCCAGATGGCTTGGGAAGACACGGACCACAAGGTGAGCTAAGTGGCATGTGGTAATCCCACAGACAACCCTGGACCAGATCAGCATAGCCCCCTGGACAGACCAACCTCCACCCAGGGAAAAAAGAAAAAAAAAACTGAATAATAAGCAATAACAACAAAAAAGACATGTAGCAAAGAGGCTGGGGTGTCCTGAGCACCAAAGTGGGAGGAGGGGAAATCACTCACAACAAGCCAGCTGGAGAAGGCAGGAGCGGCGGCACACACCCAGCAGACAGGAACGGGAAAGCTTGTAAAAGTGGCGGTGGGAGGAAAACTCCACAAAAGAGGGGGGAAAACTCCGGCCAGAGAAAGCGGGTGCAGTGTCACCTCCCCCAGTTTGCTTGGAAAGGGGAAAGCTTGTAGCAGTGGCATTTGCACCCAGGAGAACTCTAAGTAAACAAAGCCTGCAGGGCCAGGTGAGTGTTAAGCTCATTCCAGAGATCTGCATAAATAAAGCCTCCAGCAACAGCAGGCTGACAGCAGCGGGCAGGCAAGCCACAGCCACAGATAGCCATTCATGGAACAGTCTCCAGACTCTTATTTTCTTCTCTTCCTTTGATGAGACAACAACTGAACTACACCTGCATGCTGAAAAACCCACTGAAACCATACTGCATGTGAACTTGGGACACTTTGTGGTGTTTTTTTTTTTTGTTTTGTGTTGTTTTGGTTTTTTTTTTTAGTTTTTTTCCCCTTTGATGAGACAACGACAGAACTCCTTCTGAGACACCATCACCAGGATTGGAGGCTGTGGGACTAACAGTAAAATTATTACTACTGAAACTTTATTGCATTTGAACTTGGAGATTTTTTTTCATTTATTTATTTTTTAGTTTTTATTTTTTTTCAATCCTCTCTCTGTCTCTCTAATGCCCGTTCAGCTTACTCTTGATTAGTACACTATCTCTCCCTGTTTATATCTTTGAAACTTTTTTGTTTGTTTTGTTTTTTTCTATGTGTTTGTTTATTTGTTTTTCCCTTTTTCTTTAACTTCTTTGCTTTCAATCTCCTCTCACCCTTCTATTCTAAATATCACCATTGTTATTATTACAAGCTAGAAAATACTTAATTGCACACAGTACAGGGACAATAACAACACTAAGGGCAATGACGGGAAGACAGAAAAAACAGGGAAAGCAGTTTCCCCACAGCAAAAAATTAGTACAGGAACCAGAAGGAAATGAAGAAAACAGATACTTAGATCTAGACTCCAACAAAATGAAGATAAATGATGCCAAAGAACCCAATAAAGTGCACAAGAACAATCTAAAAGAAGACATACTACAGGTAATCAATGAGAATTTTATAGAGATGATACTGGATATGATCAACCAAAATGTACAGGAGAGGCTCAGGAAATTCCAAGGCAACAAAAATAGAGAATTTGAGAAAGCACAAGAAGAAATAAAAGAAACCATAGAAGCACAGTATAAACACCAAAGTGAAACAAAGAACATGATTAATAAAGAGATAAATGAACTCAGGACGAAAATACACAACATTAAGAGGAAGAGACTCAGAATATGGAAAACCTCAGAAAAAAGAATGAAACAGAATTGCAAAACAAAATGGAAGGCCATTCCAGCAGAATAGAACAAGCAGAAGACAGAATCTCAGAACTCAAAGATGAAATGGTAATTAAAGGAAAAACTGAAGAACTATTAGTTAAACAAGTCAAGACCTGTGAAAAGAAAATGCAAGAACTCACCAACTCCATCAAACGACCAAACCTGAGAAACATGGGCATTGAAGAAGGAGAAGAGGTGCAAGCAAAGGAATGCATAATATATTCAACAAAATAATAACAGAAAATTTCCCAAATCTAGAGAAATCTATTCCCATACAGATGCAAGAGGCCTCCAGGACACCAAACAGACCAGACCAAAATAGAACTACCCCATGACATATCATCATTAAAACAACAAGTTCAGAAACTAGAGAAAGAATATTGAAGGCTGTAAGAGTGAAAAAACAAATAACATATAAAGGTAAACCCATCAAAATCACAGCAAACCTCTCAACAGAAACATTAAAAGCAAGAAGAGATTGGGGTGAGATCTTCCGGGCACTGAATGAAAATAACTTCAACCCCAGGATACTCTACCCAGCAAAACTATCATTCAAAATAGATGGAGCAATAAAAGTCTTCCATGATAAGCAGAAACTAAAACAATATGTGACCACAAAGCCACCACTACAAAAGATTCTTCAAGGGATTCTGCACACAGAAAGTGAAACCTAACATAACCATGAAAGGGCAGGCAGCACCAAACTACAGGAAAAGAAAAAGCAAGAAAGTAGAGAGTAACCTCAATTTAGGTACACACAATTAAACCTTCAAACAACTAAGACAACTAAATGACAGGATCACCACATACCTATCAGTACTAACACTTAATATTATCCCCCATCAAAAGGCACCATTTGGTGAAATGGATTAAAAAGGAAGATCCAACAATTTGTTGCTTACAGGAGACCCATCTCACTGACAGAAATAAGCATAGGCTTAGGATGAAAGGCTGGAAGAAGATTTACCAAGCCAGTGGCCCCCGAAAACAGGCAGGAGTAGCAATACTTATCTCTGACAAAGTAGACTTCAAACCTACATTGATCAAACGAGATAAAGAAGGACATTCCATACTAATAAAAGGGGAAATAGACCAAAAGGAAATGACAATTATCAACCTATATGCACCTAATGTCAACAAAAAGGCATATATTTTTATATGCAATCTAAAAGCATATATTAACTCCAACACTGTGGTTGTGGGAGACTTTAACACCTCATTATCATCAATATAGGTCATCCAAACAAAAAAATCAATAAAGAAATCCTAGATCTAAAACCTACCATAGATCAAATGGACCTAGTTGATGTCTACAGAACATTTCATTCAACTTCTACACAATATACATTCTTCTCAGCAGCCCATGCAATCTCTCCAAAACAGATCATATCCTAGGGCACAAAGCAAGCCTCAGCAAATATAAGAAAATAGAAATTATACCATACATTCTATCTGATCACAATGCAATAAAACTAGAACTCAACAACAAAAGTAAAGACAAAAAACATGCAAACATCTGGAAACTGAATAACTCATTGCTTAATGAACAATGGGTTATTGATGAAATAAAAGAGGAAATTAAAAAGTTCCTGGAAGTCAATGAAAATGAAAACACAACCTACCAGAACCTATGGGACACAGCAAAGGCCGTCCTGAGAGGAAAGTTTATAGCCATGAGTGCATATATTAAAAAGACTGAAAGACCCCAAATCAATGACCTAATGATACATCTCAAACTCCTAGAAAAACAAGAACAAGCAAATCTCGAAACAAATAGGAGTGAAATAATAAAAATAAGAGCTGAAAT
This sequence comes from Castor canadensis, assembly GCF_047511655.1. Lineage (NCBI taxonomy): Eukaryota > Metazoa > Chordata > Mammalia > Rodentia > Castoridae > Castor > Castor canadensis. Next base: position 152,253,438 of record NC_133390.1, on the reverse strand, counting down.
CAATGAAATAGAAACCAAAAAAACCATACAAAGAATTAATGAAAAAAAAGTTGGTTTTTTGAAAAAATAAACAAGATCAACAGACCCCTGGCAAACCTGACTAAAGTGAGGAGAGAAAAAACCCAAATTAGTAGAATTAGGAATGCAAAAGGGGAGATAACAACAAACACCATGGAAGTCCAGGAAATCATCAGAGACTACTTCGAGAACCTATATTCAAATAAATTTGAAAATCTTAAAGAAATGGACAGATTTCTAGATACATATGATCATCCAAAACTGAACCAAGAGGCTATTAATCACCTGAATAGATCTATATCACAAAATGAAATTGAAGCAGCAATTAAGAGTCTCCCCAAAAAGAAAAGTCCAGGACCTGATGGATTCTCTTCTGAATTCTATCAGACCTTTAAAGAAGAACTGACAACAACCATCCTTAAACTGTTCCCTGAACTAGAAAGGGAAGGAAAACTGCTTAACTCATTTTATGAAGCCAGTATTACACTTATCCCAAACCAGGCAAAGACACCTCCAAAAAGGAGAACTATATGCCAATCTCCTTAATGAATGTTGATGCAAAAATCCTCAATAAAATAATGGCAAACTGAATTCAATAACACATCAAAAAGATCATTCACCACGACCAAGTAGGCTTCAGCCCAGGAATGCAGGGGTGGTTCAACATACGAAAATCAATAAATGTAATACACCACATTAACAGAAGCAAAGACAAAAACCACTTGATCATCTCAATAGATGCAGAAAAAGCCTTTGATAAGATCCAACACCATTCCATGATTAAAAGCTCTAAGAAAACTAGGAATAGAAGGAAAGTACCTCAACATCATAAAAGCTACATATGACAAACCTACAGCCAGCATTATACTTAATGGAGAAAAACTGAAACCATTCCCTCTAAAATCAGGAACCAGACAAGGATGCCCACTATCTCCACTCCTATTCAACATAGTACTGGAATTCCTAGCTAGGGCAATTAGGCAAGAAGAAGGAATAAAAGGAATACAAATAGGTAAAGAAACTGTCAAAATATCCCTATTTGCAGATGACATGATCCTATACCTTGAAGACCCAAAAAAAACTCTACTCAAAAGCTCCTAGACACCATGAATAGCTATAGCAAGGTAGCAGGATATAAAATCAACATAGAAAAATCATTAGCATTTCTATACACTAATAATGAACAAACTGAGAAAGAATATATGAAAACAATTCCATTTACAATAGCCTCAAAAAAAATCAAAAATACCTAGGTGTAAACCTAACAAAGTATGTGAACGACCTCTACAAGGAAAACTATAAACTTCTGAAGAAAGAGATTGAGGAAGACTATAGAAAGTGGAGAGATCTCCCATGCTCATGGATTGGTAGAATCAACATAGTAAAAATGTCTATACTCCCCAGAGTAATCTACATGTTTAATGCAATTCCCATCAAAATTCCAATGACATTCATTAAAGAGATTGAAAAATCTACTGTGAAATTTATATGGAAACACAAGAGGCCACGAATAGCCAAGGCAATACTCAGTCAAAAGAACAATGCAGGAGGTATCACAATACCTGACTTCAAACTATATTACAAAGCAATAACAATAAAAACAACATGGTACTGGCACAAAAACAGACATGAAAACCAGTGGAACAGAATAGAGGACCCAGATATGAAGCCACACAACTATAACCAACTTGTCTTTGACAAAGGAGCTAAAAATATACGATGGAGAAATAGCAGCCTCTTCAACAAAAACTGCTGGGAAAACTGGTTAGCAGTCTGCAAAAAACTGAAACTAGATCCATGTGTAACACCCAATACCAATATTAACTCATGAATCAAGGATCTTAATATCTGACCCCAAACCCTAAAGTTGGTACAGGAAAGAGTAGGAAATACTTTGGAATTGATAGGTATAGGCAAAGACTTTATCAATGGAACCCCAGCAGCTCAGCAACTAAAAGATAGCATAGATAAATGGGACTTCATAAAACTAAAAAGCTTCTGCTCAACAAAAGAAATGGTTTCTAAACTGAAGAGAACACCCACAGAGTGGGAGAAAATATTTGCCAGCGACACATCAGACAAAGGTCTAATAACCAGAATATATAGGGAACTTAAAAAACTAAATTCTCGATGTCCAGCTTTTTAAGTAGCCTCCAAATTTTTTTCCAGAGTGGTTGTACTAGTCTACATTCCCACCAACAGTGTAAGAGGGTTCCTTTTTCCCCGCATCCTCGCCAACACCTGTTGTTGGTGGTGTTGCTGATGATGGCTATTCTAACAGGGGTGAGGTGGAATCTTAGTGTGGTTTTAATTTGCATTTCCTTTATTGCTAGAGATGGTGAGCATTTTTTCATGTGTTTTCTGGCCATTTGAATTTCTTTTGAGAAAGTTCTGTTTAGTTCACATGCCCATTTCTTTATTGGTTCATTAGTTTTGGGAGAATTTAGTTTTTTAAGTTCCCTGTATATTCTGGTTATCAGTCCTTTGTCTGATGTATAATTGGCAAATATTTTCTCCCACTCTGTGGGTGTTCTCTTCAGTTTAGAGACCATTTCTTTTGATGAACAGAAGCTTTTAGTTTTATGAGGTCCCATTTATCTATGCTATCTCTTAGTTGCTGTGCTGCTGGGGTTTCATTGAGAAAGTTCTTACCTATACCTACTAACTCCAGAGTATTTCCTACTCTTTCCTGTATCAACTTTAGAGTTTGTGGTCTGATGTTAAGATCCTTGATCCATTTTGAGTTAATGTTGGTATAGGGTGCTATACATGGATCTAGTTTCAGTTTTTTGCAGACTGCTAACCAGTTTTCCCAGCAGTTTTTGTTGAAGACGCTGCTATTTCTCCATCGTATATTTTTAGCTCCTTTGTCAAAGACAAGTTGGTTATAGTTGTGTGGCTTCATATCTGGGTCCTCTATTCTGTTCCAGTGGTCTTCGTGTCTGTTTTTGTGCCAGTACCATGCTGTTTTTATTGTTATTGCTTTGTAATATAGTTTGAAGTCAGGTATTGTGATACCTCCTGCATTGTTCTTTTGACTGAGTATTGCCTTGGCTATTCGTGGCCTCTTGTGTTTCCATATAAATTTCACAGTAGATTTTTCAATCTCTTTAATGAATGTCATTGGAATTTTGATGGGAATTGCATTAAACATGTAGATTACTTCGGGGAGTATCGACATTTTTACTATGTTGATTCTACCAATCCATGAGCATGGGAGATCTCTCCACTTTCTATAGTCTTCCTCAATCTCTTTCTTCAGAAGTTTATAGTTTTCCTTGTAGAGGTCTTTCACATCTTTTGTTAGGTTTACACCTAGGTATACCACTGTTGGGGATATACCCAAAAGACTGTTACTCCAGAGGCACCTGCACATCCATGTTTATTGCAGCACTATTCACAATAGCCAAGTTATGGAAACAGCCCAGATGCCCCAGCACTGACGAATGGATTAAGAAAATGTGGTATCTATACACAATGGAATTTTATGCAGCCATGAAGAAGAACGAAATGTTATCATTCGCTGGTAAATGGATGGAATTGGAGAACATCATTCTGAGTGAGGTTAGCCTGGCTCAAAAGACCAAAAATCGTATGTTCTCCCTCATATGTGGACATTAGATCAAGGGCAAACACAACAAGGGGATTGGACTATGAGCACATGATAAAAGCGAGAGCACACAAGGGAGGGGTGAGGATAGGTAAGACACCTAAAAAACTAGCTAGCATTTGTTGCCCTTAATGCAGAGAAACTAAAGCAGATACCTTAAAGCAACTGAGGCCAATAGGAAAAGGGGACCAGGAACTAGAGAAAAGGTTAGATCAAAAAGAATTAACCTAGAAGGTAACACCCACGCACAGGAAATCAATGTGAGTCAATGTCCTGTATAGCTATCCTTATCTCAACCAGCAAAACCCCTTGTTCCTTCCTATTATTGCTTATACTCTCTCTACAACAAAATTAGAGATAAGGGCAAAATAGTTTCTGCTGGGTATTGAGGGGGGGGAGCGGGAGGGGGTGGAGTGGGTGGTAAGGGAGGGGGTGGGGGCAGTGGGGAGAAATGAACCAAGCCTTGTATGCACATATGAATAATAAAAGAAAAATGAAAAAAAAAATTACAAATTCTGGTCAAAAAAAAAAAAAAAAAAACTAAACTCTCCCAAAATTAATGAACCAATAAAGTAATGGGCATGTGAACTAAACAGAACTTTCTCAAAAAACACATGAAAAAATGCTCACCATCTCTAGCAATAAAGGAAGTGCAAATTAAAACCACACTAAGATTCCACCTCACCCCTGTTACAATAGCCATCACTAGCAACACCATTAACAACAGGTGTTGGCAAGGATGCAGGGAAAAAGGAACCCTCTTACACTGCTGGTGGGAATGTAAACTAGTACAACCACTCTGGAAAAAAATTTGGAGGCTACTTAAAAAGCCAAACATTGATCTACCATATGATCCAGCAATACCACTCTTGGGGATATACCCAAAAGACTGTGACACAGGTTACTCCAGAGGCACCTGCACACCCATGTTTATTGTGGCACTATTCACAATAGCCAAGTTATGGAAACAGCCAAGATGCCCCACTACTGAAGAATGGATTAAGAAAATGTGGTATCTATACACAATGGAATTTTATGCAGCCATGAAGAAGAATGAGATGTTATCATTCGCTGGTAAATGGATGGAATTGGAGAATATCATTCTGAGTGAGGTTAGCCTGTCCCAAAAGACCAAAAATCGTATGTTCTCCCTCATATGCGGACATTAGATCAAGGGCAAACACAACAAGGGGATTGGACTTCGATCACATGATAAAGCGAGCACACACAAGGGAGGTATGAGGATCAATAAGACACCTAAAAAACTAGCTAGCATTTGTTGCCCTCAATGCAGAGAAACTAAAGCAGATACCTTAAAAGCAACTGAGGCCAATAGGAAAAGGGGACCAGGAACTAGAGAAAAGGTTAGATCAAAATGAATTAACCTAGAAGGTAACACACATGCACAGGAAATTAATGTGAGTCAACTCCCTGCATAGCTGTCCTTACCTCAACTAGCAAAAACCCTTGTTCCTTCCTATTATTGGTTATGCTCTCTCTTCAACAAAATTAGAGATAAGGGCAGAATAGTTTCTGCCGGGTAGCGAGGGGATGGGGGGAAAGTGAGGGGGCAGGGTGGCTATGGAGGGGGTGGGGGAAGGGGGGAGAAATGACCCAAGCATTGTATGCACATATGAATAATAATAAAAAAAGAATTGCATGTAACCATATGTGGTTTAATGGGTAATAAGGTGAGACCCCTCTGTTCTGAGGCCTCAGCCTTTGGACCCAAGTTGGTTGTCTGCACAGCCACAGTTGGTTCCTTGCCTCAGAGTCCCATATCTCTGTTCAAGTTTCCTATAATACCTTTTTTTTTCTTTTCTTTTTTTGGTGGTACTGGGCTTGAATTCAGGGCCTTATGCTTGCTGGGCAGGCGCTCTACCACGTGAGCCACTCTGGGACCCCCTTTCTTTCTTGTGATGATGTCCTTGTCTGGCTTTCGTCTCCTGTCTTTTCTGGCCTCACAAAATGAATTTGTAAGTGAAGTGTCCCTCTTTTTCTACCCTTTTAAGACTTTAAGGTTGGTACTTCTGTGTCAAGTGTTCGATGACATTCACAGGTGAAGCCACTCAGTCTTTGAAAGCTTTAAATTGAAGGTTTATTTCTTTATTATAGAATTATTCATATTTCCATTTTAGAAGAGATTTTGCAAGATGCGTTTAAGATCTTTTAAAAAGTTTTATTCATTTTATTAGGTTTTCAAATATATTGGTTTAAATTTCATAATATCCTTTTATAATCTTTTTTATGTCTTCAGGATCACAGTGATATCCATCTTTTTAATCCTGACATTAACAATTGGTCTTTGTTTCATGTTCGAGTTCACCAGAAAATATTTGTGTGTGTGTGTATGTGTGATACTGAGTTCTGAGGCTTAAACTTAGAGCCTTGTCCTTGCTTGGCACGTGCTCTACCATTTGAGTTATGTGCCTAGTCCTTTTCGCTTTTAGTGTGTTTTTCAGAGAAAGTCTAGCTCTAACTCTGCCTTGACTAGCCTCAGACCTCAATCCTCCTACCTCTGTCTCCTGAGTAGTTGGGATTACAGGTATGAACCACCATGCTGGGTGTTACAGTGTCTTAAAAGAAACAGTCTTTGACTCTGTGATTTTTCTTTTATGAGTGGGTTTTCCATTTTATTACTTCTGTTATCTTTATTGTTTTGTTTCTTCCTTCCTTTTTAGGTTCAGTATTTGTTTTTTTCTTTTTGAAATGAATACTTAGCTTATTAATTATAGCTTTTCTAACATATGTATTTATAGCTATAAAATTTTCTCTAATCATGTCCTTTATTTCATCCCATGCATTTTGGTGTCTGTAGGCTCTGTAGTGATACTTCATTTCATTCCTGATGTTGGTAATTTGTGTCTCTCTTAATTAAAAAAAAAATGGTTCACTTTTCTAGAAGTTCACTAATTTTAATTTTTGTCAAAGAACCAGCTTCTTTTCTGATTTTTTTCTATTGTTTTCCATGTCATTGATTTTTACTTTTATTTTTGGTATTTCCTGCCTTCTACTTGCATTGAGCTTAATTTTCTTTTCTTTTTTCTAGTTTCATAGGTGGGTCAGATTATTGATTTGAGATTTTCCACTTTCTTGTGATACTGGAGTTTTGAACTCAGGGCCTCATGCTTGCTAGGCAGGTATTCTACCAATTGATCCACTCCACTGGCCCTTTTTGGTGTTTGGTATTTTCTAGATAGGGTCTTGCAAACTGTTTGCCCAAGCTGGTCTTGAACCATGATCCTCCTGATCTCTGCCTCCTGAGTAACTAGTATTATAGGTGTGAGCCACTAGTGTCTGACCTGAACCTTTTTCTAATGTAAGCCCTCAATTAAGTGCCATAAATTCCTCTCTCTGTGCTGTGTAAACTATGTCCCACAAATTTCAATGTGTCATATTTCCATTTTCACTCAATTCAATGTGTTTAAATTTTTTTCTTTGAGGCTGCTCTGTGACTCATGGATTATTTAGAAGTGTGTTTTTCTAACTGCCAAGTTTTTGGAGATTTTCCTCTTTTCCTTCTGTTATTGACTTCTAGTTTGTGCTGTGGTCAGGGAAAAACTCCATGTGACTTCAATTCTATTAAATTTGCTTGTTTGTTTTAAGGCTAAGTATTTAGTATATTGCTATATTTGATCCATGGATGCCTGAAAAGATGTGCATGCTGCTGCAGTGTGTGGTGTGTTTAGATGTGTTGATTGATGGTGGTGTTAAATTCTTCTGTATCCTTGCTGATTTTCTGTCTGGTTCTAGCAATTGTTGAACTGCAACTATATTTGTGAATTTATTTTTTCAATTCTATCAGTTTCTTATATTAATAGACTTTAATTTTTACAGAAGTTTTAGTTATGCTCTTTTTTCACAGCTTTTTTTTTTTTTTGGTGGTGCTGGGGTTTGAACTCAGGGCCTCACACTTGCTAGGCAGGTGCTCTACTATTTGAGCCACTCTGCCAGCCCTTTACAACAGCTTTAGACTTAAAGACAAAGTACACTCTCCCCTGTCCTCAATTTCTCCTACTATTAACATCTTATACCAGTGAGTTTTTTTGGGGGGAGTATTGGGGTTGAACCCAGGGCTTCATGCTTGCTAGGCAGGCGCTCTACCACTTGAGCAACGCCTCTAGCAACATCTTACATTAGTACAATACATTTGTTATAGTTAAGGAACCAATACTGATACTGATACATTCTTATTAACTAAGGTTCTTCATTTATTCAGATTTCCTTAGTTTTCTCCTTCCTAATGTCCTTTTTCTGTTCCAGTAAAGACAGTCCCACCTTCTCCATGAGGGATACATACCAAGACCTCCATTGGATGTCTGAAGTCATGGATCATACCAAACTTTATACGTACATGTTTTTCCTTATATGCTCTGCACTGATGCCACAATTACCAGAGTTAGTCTGTCCTTCCATGTTTTATGCCCTGGCGCTTCCTTTACATCACTACTCTTGTGTTTTGGGTGCCATTGTTAAAGAACACAAGGATTATTGAATACAAACCCTACAATACCCCCATAGCCAATCTGAGAAGTGACTAACAGGAGGGTAGCATATACAGTGAGAATACCTTGAATGCAGGAATGATTCATGTTCTGGACAGGACAAATCAGGATAGAGTGAGATTTTATCTTGCCCCTCAAGATGGTGTACAATTTAAAACATATATGTCATTTATTTCTGAAATTTTATATTTAATGTTAATTACATTGATAACATATCTTATGATTTCTTTGTTTTTTGGGTATAATCTTTACTTTGTTGTATTAGCTTAGGCTAAGTTCTGCTTTGGCAACAAGAAAATCCCCAAATCATAGTGAATTACAACACTTTATTTCTTGCTCATGTCATGTGAGTTTTGAGAGTCTTCTTTTTTGGGGGTGTGGGGACACACAGGGTCTCCCTATATAGCTCAGGCTGGCCTTGAACTCATGATCCTTTTGCCTCAGCTTCCTGAGCTCTAGGATTACAGGTGTGCACTGTCATCGCCTTATAGGGGGGAGTCCTAGATTGTTATGTGCCATATTCCCATCCCTAACTGTTCCTGTTATATTTCTTTTGCTTATTACTATCTTACCTACTGTATACTGTATTTTGTTTAGGTTTCGGATATTTATTACCTATCACTTCTGTAAGTCCTAGAATAAGAACTCCATAGAGGGAGAGTTTTTTTTCTTTTGTCCACTGATGAATCCTTACCTACTAGGGACATAGTAGATACTCAGGAATGTTATCAGGTGCATGCATTGTTCACTGACCTCTCCTAGCCATTCATTGTCAGTTGGAGGATATTAGCTGGTTGATGAGTGTCAGAAACCAGCTAGGCCTCACCTGGTGCAGTTCACAGCTGGAGCTGGGGGGAACCAAGTACCCAATCTGTATGAGGCCCAGGCATTCAACATTTGTAGGCTTGTCTACTAGGATGACCAAAAGATTTTCCAAAAGCTTGGAAATCAAAGCTCCCCAGAATGCCTTCTGAAGGTTCCACTCTGAAATGGACCCATGATGGACAAGATTAGAGACAAGCAAAATGAACATAAAGCCACAGAGTGAGACGAAAGATCTGGAAATGTAGCATGAGTCAGTTATACCGGAGGGTGCAGAGGGATGGATCACGGAGACATGGGCAAAATACACCAGGCAGTGGAGCCCAGGCCCATGTTCTGTCCACGAACTCCCTGACTCTGCTTCAGAGCTCACCAAGTAGCTTTCAGACCACAGTTTGACTTCCCATCAAGTTCACTTATTGTCATGAGGCTTGTGTGACAGTTAATTTATATTTCCCATTATGCCTTGGGCCTACAAACTTTACTTTCTAATGTGTTAGGCAGCCTGTGTCAGTTTATACGACCTGCTTTTTAGAGTTGTACAACTGAGGACCAGCACCTTGCCCCTTTCCTTTCCATAGGTGTCTTTCAAAAATCCTACACATTTGGTCCATTTGGGAAGTGTCCTTCAGACAGAGGGCTTCCAAAATAACCACTTTGTGCTAGGGCCTTGTGAAAGGGAGAATCTCTTAGTCTATGCTGTTTGCCGGTTAATGTGTTGATAACACATATAGACACAGGGAGGCTGCCTGCCAAATATCTATTCTTTGAGGCTTCTGGCTGCCAGAATTCTGATTTTGTTCAGGATAGCAGTGTGTCAACAGAAGGAAATCAGTGATCCTTGTTGCCCTTAAACAAGAGCTGACAGACTTTTCTTGTAAAGGGCAAGACAGTAAATTTAGGTTTTGTGGGAGAAGTGGCAAAATTGAAGATATTATTTAGTAACTTTCAGATAATTTTTACATGTCATGAAATACTCTCTTGACTTTTCTCCCATTCTTAGTTTGTGGGTTGTACCAGGCAGTGGGCTGAATTTGGCCTGTAGAATATTTGAACCCCTGCTTTAAATCAATCACACCTACTTTTCAGTATCCTGTGCATGGTCATGTGACCCAGTAAGACCCGCCCACCATGGGTGGTGTGCAGGGGGAGGGGTGGTTCTGGGCAAGCTTTTGTTAACTTGTTGAGGGGAGGCAGGTGCTATAGAGCCCAGACCCTTCTCCTTTCTCTGCCTTGAACAGCACGAAATATGGAGTGATCTTGGAGTAGAAAAGAGGATGAAAGTCCACAAATCATGAAGCAGAAAGAACTTGGTAGTCAGTACTACCTTTACCCTGTAACTTACCATGTGAGAAAACTAATGCACCAGGGCTTCTGCAGCTTTGATCCTTTTGCTCCAAAGGGATCCAGTGTGCCAGAGGTGTCAATCATTATCTGCTATGCCCCTCCCTGTCTCTAAGAGATTTGCTCTTCCCATGCTGGTGGTGCCCAGAAGGGCTGGGCATGTGCCACATGATCATCCCATTCCCATTTGCCTGCCCTTGCTATTAGACCTGACCCAAAATTAGCCAATCTGTAGGCTGATCAGTGACCATTTGGCTTGGCTCAAAGGATGAGTGGGTCCAATCAGCTTCCCTGGATCAGGAAAAGGAACTGAGATTTCTTCTTTCTTTTCTGGATGGACAGAACACAAACAGTATGGCAGAGAGGAGGTGCTTGCAAATACTTCGGGAGCATCCTTATCTCCGGCTCCTGGGTCTGAGAGTTCAGCTTATTGTGACCCCGTTCTCTGGATTTCTTCTGGATTCCAAATGCATCTTTCAGTTTCCCTTAATTCCCCTCCTCCTCTCCAGCCCAGAACAATTGTAGAATGTAAATCGGGTCCTGTTGAGCATTTCCTTTACTTTCCTGTACCCCAAAGGGGCAAGGAAGGGAAGACAGGTCAGCCCAGACTGCAGGAGAGCAGTGCCAAGCTCCCTTCCTAAAGACCCCACCCCAGTGCCACCTGAGTCCACCCCCTTTGGGAGCTATTCCAGGAAGAAAGGCTACAGGAACTGGTTTAGCCTTTACAAGCATCTGGTTTTGTGCTTCCCTGGAGCCACAAGAAGGAAAAAAAAGAAAAGAAAATTCTTTCCAAGTGGACGGTGAACATGTAGCCCCTGGGGGTATAACAGGAATAGAATCATAGTTGGGAGGGTCCTGAGGAGTCAGTGTTTTGACAGAGAGAAGTTTGATGGAGGTCCCAAACCTTTCCCCAGGACTTACCAGCACCTGAACAGAAGGGAACTGGAAGGACTGGCTGGTAGTGGTGGTGAGGAGTCTGTGGGAGAAGTGGGGCTCCAGATGGGGAGGCTCGGTGTAGTGCAGGGTGCAGGGAGCGGGTGTTCCTGCAGAAGTGCAGGCCCAGCTGCTCTCTGTGGGACACAACATGGACGCCACCAGTGCATTCCAGCCAGGATGAACTGGGTGCCAGTGACAAGGGAGATTGCAGAATGCTCAGGACAGGGGATCTGTGAATGAGGTTTTGGGAGGATGAGAAGACTCCGGAAGTTGGACAGTGGAGAGGGCAGGCAGGCTCAGGGGCTTGGTAGGAGGCAAATGACCTCAGATCTTGTATTTGGGGTGTCTGGGGGACTTCCCAGGGGGAGGTTGAACACACATCTGGAGCTAGAGACAGCCCGTTGGGAGTCATTTATGTACAAGTGGTCATTGAGATGATGTGGAGCGAGTTGAGGAGAGGAATAAAACCCTGGGGAACATGTAAGGGCAGGGAGGGGAGAGAGCGAGCGAGAGAGAGAACAGAAAAAAGAAAAGACCCAGAGGTGTGGCCCAGACTGCAGCAGAGATGCAGGGGAGGAGCTCGGGAAAACAGATGGTCCCTGGTGACTTGCAAAAGTGGTCCTGGTCCCAGGAAGAGTGTGGGAGGCAAGGCAAAGTGCATGGCAAGAGCCCTGCTAGAGAGGGGCGGGCTGACTGCAGTTGGGGTCCTGGGGTAGGAAGCGTGAATGAGGCTTTCTAAGGATAGGGAGGAGGACTGGGACCAATGCCAGTGTCCTTGGAAGCTTGCTTCTGTCCCTGTTATATCTCTCAGTTCCATCACTTTCCCACTCACAGATGTCTTCAGGCCTCATCTTCCCTTGAAGACCACATAAAGGGATTCCTACTCCTTGAAGGAAATGACCCATTTTTCACATGCACCTGGGGACAGTCTCTAATCAGATTATCGGACTGGGCACCTGAGGACCCAGGAAATGGCACAGTGAATGCACTTCCAGGCATTCCTGAAGAAATCACCTGCAAATGCCATTCTCCTGCAGAATAGCTATAGCTGTTCCCTGGCCACTCTGTGACCCTCTTCCCCCACCCCCATGTCCCAAGAGCAAGGTCAACAGCAGTGCTTTATTAGTTGTGAGAACAAGGTCCCTGGATGCCCCTGCTGTGGTGCAGTCTCTCTGGGTGCTTTGCAGCCTCCTGCACCGCCTCAAAACCTCGTGTGGGAAGTATAGGTGGAGGCCTTTGTGGAGGGCATCTGTGCCCAGGAAACAGGGCTGAGGCTCGAACGTGAGACGTATTTTGCCGGTGATCATCATGAATGCCTGGTACAAATACTGAGCAAGCTGTCAGCCCCTCCTGTTTCTACTTCCACCTCAAATCCTCCTGATGAAGGTTCCCTCCCATCCTGTTCTTTTGTCCTCACTGTTGATCTCCTGTGGAATCAAATACCATGCTCAGAGACCCTCTGCAAGACCCAAGCCTACTGTTGAAACAGGTCTGGGTCACACCTGCCCAGGAGGCCAGTGTTCAATCATTTGACACTGGGATATGTGCTCTCACTGATCCCTGATTTGACAGATGGCTCCTACCCCTGTGAGAAGACATCAAGAGATGCCTCCCAGCTTTGGGGTGGCCAATATGTGTGAGGTGGGGCCCCTGGGGGTCTGCAGCATGCTCCCAGCAACTGCTGTAAACTGCCTTTCTCTATTTAGAGGACTGGGAGAGGGCAGGTCTGAAAGCCCAGATCTTTTTATAGATCCACCATGTGAAATAGCTGTCTCCAAGTCCTGCTATCAGCTACCTTTCAAACCTTATAACTGACTTTTCAGACAGCTTATCTCACTGGTATAGGATGGAGACTTTTGGCCCATGATACTGGTTCATGTTGGCTCCAGCAGCTGGCTCTTCTAGTTTCAGAACAACCTGAGACACCCCAGGATATTGTTTAACCAGCTCTCCGGTCAAGAGCCCACTGGCCAGCCATCACTCCCATGTCGGTTGGCTATACATAGTTGGTATTTATCTAGCTGAAGATTGAACTGCCTAAAATCCATGGAAATAGGAGGTTTTACTTAAAGCAAACAAACATGGTGCCTAGTTATGGGTTCTCTCAATATCCATGCACATCTGTCTATCTGGGCTTATATATCTTTCCCTGTAATGTTTCAACTATTTAACTGTGGCCACCTTCCTGACAGGAAAGTCATGGGGCCTGACAACGGGATAATCTGTGCTTATTATACTGTTTGGTTCCCAAGACAAATCAAGTGCATTTTAAGAGCCAACAAAACTCCCAAGTCCTTTGGTGGTGCTAAAAGACCCCAAAGACAGTGGCTATCTGTTAAAGACAGTTAAATTGAAACTAGAAAGGTGAATATAAACTCAGCCTATCCTGTGGTGGACTTAAGGATTTTAGGAAAAAAAAAGTTCTTTATGGATTATAGGCTAAAAAGGGACAGTTTGCACAGTTTGGACAAAATATAAGTACTCTTAACAATAAATATGTTTCAAAAAGACAAATAAAGCTCTCCCCAGTTGGCAGCTTGGAATCCCAGCAAGAAGTGATGGGCACAGGCACAATGAGCTATGTACAGAGTGTAAACAGTAAGGCCCTTGAGAAGTAAGAGGGGCAGGACCAGGTGATGGGAGACGTGTAGGAGTGTGAGTCGGTGTGTGGGCCCAGGGCAAAATACAACAGGTTTGTATGATGAGCATTCAACAAACCACCAAAGTTTGCAGGGAATGGTGGCAGGTCCACTGGGCTGGGTTCCTGGAATTGGCAGTAATGAGGAGAAACTGAGTCCACTGAGGAGCCCTGACCCCCTCCCCCCTCCCCATTCCTGTTTTTAGAGGAGGGGAGGGGAAGCCGGTAAGGCCTCTGTGCCTTTTCCTCCAGAGGAGGAGGGGAAGGCCTGCCTGGTCATACATGGGGCTGTCTACATAGGTTTCAGGACCAGACAGATAAGCAGTTTCTCAAACTGGGATTGGGTGCAAATGGCTCCACGGATCCTGCAGCCCCTCCCTCCTAAGAAAAATGTTCAGCAGCCCCATAACTCCCTACCCTTCAAGGACTCGGATCCCAGGTCTAGCCCCAGTTGTTCAAGGACGCCACCAAGCAGTCACCCTAATTCACGAGGGCCTCTTGAACTAAGCCGGTCTCCCCACCACGCCCTCCCGCCCTCGCCCCGTCCCCGCCCATCACAGTCCTCAGCTTAGCTGGGGGGTGGGGTGGGGTGGGAATGGGGGTTCTTAGATATCAGTCTCCCGGAGGTTGCTGTAGTCGGTCAAGTCATAGGCCTGGCAGGTGGCGCCTTCGGCCCCATCTTGGGGAACGCCTAGGGACACTGCCTCCACCTCGGAGCGCAGGGCGCACGTGGCCTCTGTGCGCTGCGCACCCCCGGCGCGAATCTTATGCGACAGGCTGGAGACCTTGGCACGCAGCTGGGTGGTGGGCTTCCGCAACGGCCCGAGCAGCCTCCACTCGCGGAAGGCACCGGGCGCCCTCCGGCGGCCGGAGATCGGGGCTTGTAGCTCGGTCGCGCCCGGGGAGCCGGCGGCCTGGAAAGCGGTGAGGGCCAGAGGAGCCCCAGGGGGTGCGGTGCTCGGGCTGGGGGTGCAATCAGGGTGGGGAACGCTGGTTGAGGCCCTCCAGTGGTGGCCGTAGACGCGCCAGAGGGGGCGGCGGCGTCGACGGCGGCGACACTGGCAGCGCAGAAGGCGGAGGAAAGCGCGCTTGAACTCGCGGCTGGAGCAGGGGTAGATGAGAGGGTTCACACAGCTGTTGAAATAGCCGAGCCAGAAAATAACCTTGAAGACGCCTTCTGATGGCTTCAGCTGAGGGAACAAGGAGCCTGTAGAAAAGAGACCCAGGCTGATTAGCTGCTTGGGAGTGGGAGGCCCATGCGGGCCCTGGGTGCAAAGGTTTGAGCCTCCCTACCCTCCAGAAACCCTGGCTGAGTCATGGACTCGAGCTCTTACGGGCTCTCTCCCCTAAGGGATCCCGGATACAAGTCAGGAGCTCCATGAACTTGGATGGGGGAAGATAATCTTCTTGTTTATTCACCTCTACCTGAAATTGATTATTTCCTTTAAGGAGTATAGGCGACAAATCAGAGAACATTTAGACAAACCATGTGACATGGCTGTTTTTGTCGATTAAAATCGATGCAACATTGCAAGTTCCCACAGATAACTTTGCTATGGCATTCGGTGGTTGCAGACAGTTCTGAAATGGTAGTCACTAGAACGCACCACTAGATCTTATTTGATGCCTTGACGTGGAAGCACATTCCTAAATCTCACATTTCATGTAAAAATATTTTGCACAGCTTTTTCAATAAGATCAGTTTCATTTGCAATCTTTTGGCACTTTGTTTTATGCTTTGGAAAGCATCACTTTGAGAAGGGATCCTCCCTAGTCATCACCAAATGTGTAAGTAGTCCCTTGCCCAAAAAGAGGGAAGAGTCTCAGAATTAAATGTGCATCAGGGCCAGCTACTGTGCTGGGGTTGCTTCTGTGAGGAGAAACGTGAGACATGGCACTCCTTCCTTAGGTAGCAATATGGATGCCACTGAGATGAACATGGAGTGATGTTAGTGCTCAGTGTGTGTAGGAGGGGAGGGGTCAGGCTCCTGACAGCTTCCAGGTGTGTCAGAGGATGGGCAAGAGTCTTCCGGATAGGGAGAGGCAGAGGTTACAGGAGGAAGGGACAGGTGGGCATGAGGATGCCAAGTTTGGGGCCTGTAGGATAAACTCAGAAAACTTCATTTGGGACAGATGATGGAGACCTTTAAAAGCTGGAACGTTCAGCTTTTATTTCGTGGGTAGTTAGGAATCATGGACATTTTTAAACAGGTGAGAGACAGAGCCCTAGAATGAAGTCTGAATAAACACAATGCCCATGGATGTCAGGATGCAGGGAGTGGGGCTATCCCAATGGAAGCAGACAAGGAAGGCTTCTGGGATGGCCCTGAGGTAGCAAAGTACTGGAGAGGTTGGGTGAGGGCATGGGGACCTGAGCTGTACCAGGGATGCCCTGCTCCCCACAAATCTCTCCCTGATAGCGCTACCATGGACCTGAAGGAAGCTGCGTCTCTGGAAAGGAAGGCCAAATGCAAAGGCACAATCCAGAAGCCACTGTCTCATGAGTCTCCATCTTCAGCAGCAGTAGGGGATCCAGGTGTTCTGTGTTGGACATAGGCAGTAGCCTGTGAGACTGAGCAGGCCAGGGGTGGCAGTTCTTGACAAATTGTGAAACCTTTCTCTCTCTCCCTCTCTCTCTCTCTCTCCCCCTCTCTCTCCCCCCTTGCTCCTCCTCAGCTAAGAGCCGGGTTCCCTACTGAGCTGCCAGAGGCACCATGCCCTACTCTTTGACCTGAGGACTCTTGCATATTGCTGATTCCCACCATGTAGAGTCAGTTCCTAGTGCTGAGGCTCAGTAGAGGAAGAGGAGGGAGGGTCAAACAGCATCTCACAGCCTGGACTTTTGGAATCTTGCTCACATGGCCCTTCATAGCAAGCAGTTTGGCCTTCTAAAGGCTCTTTTTCCTTTTCTGTGAACTAGAGACAACAATACTTCTCTGGATGGGATTTTGGGAAGATTCATAAATTTCTGGGTCCAGCTCTCAGCAGAATTTTTCTTTTGGGGGTGGGTCTGGGGTTTGAATTCAGGGCTTTGCTCTTGCAAAGCAGGCACCACTTGAGCCACACCTCCAGCCCATTTTGCTTTGGTTATCTTGGAGATTGGGGGTCTCATGAACTATTTGTCTGTCTGGCCTTCAACCATGATCCTTCCAATCTCAGCCTCCCAAGTAGCTAAGATTACAGGCCTGAACTACCAGTGTCTGGCTCTTAGCAGGATCTTAATAAGTTCTGGGCTTGGGCTGGAGGTATAGTTCTGTACTAGAGAACTTGCTTATCACTTAAGAAGCCTTGGATTCAATATACAAACAAACAAACAAAAATACCTCAGACCTGGTGTCTGTTCAATCCTTCCCTTTTGAGAGTGGAGCCCAATGTCTTGGAGGGATCCTAGTTTCTACATCTACAGTGTCCCGAAAAAGTAGCTGAGACATGGTGAGGTTGGGGGGAGGGCAGATGGAGCATCAGAGACTGATTTTCCCTTAGAGAGGGATTGGGCAGTCCCTGAAATGTGGGAGCCAGCAAGGTAGATCTCAGCTTCCAGGAAGTCAGCCCTCGAGATCAGCATCCCTCAACTGCAGCAAAGTCAGGCTAAGTGCTGAAAATAACTTTCTGACTCAGGCTACAATTCTTTTATATTTAGCGTAGGATGACAAATCAACTGACTATGCTCTCCAGTGGTGAGCCCAAAGCCGGCCAAAGGGCATTGTTACTAGCAGGGGTTTTATTCACAATGGTGGGGAACATGGCATTTTATATTATGGCCAGGGTTTTGTTGCAAACATCAATTCAGTATTCTAACTATGCTTAACTGACCCGTGTGAAGTTACATGAACTGGGAATTCCTTACATACAAAGGGGCTGGAATTCAAATGCAGCCTTCCAGCCCCAAGATGTCCCCACTGAATCCTGTTGAGGGTTTGTCTTGCTTTGGGCTCTTCCAGAAGACTCTGAGAAAAAGATTCAAAAGCAAGGTATTCATTTGGGAGGTAAATGAAACACCTAGAGTGAGTGGGAAAAAGACACAGGGAGAGAAGGAAGCTAGTAAGAGGTATGCCATCAGGTTGGTTACCAATGTGGGCAAAAGGGTCCACTGGGGGGCTCTGTGCAGAACAGGAACCTCGGGGTGAGCCCACCACAGGGGAGGGAGGTGGGGTATCTACACACCCATTCCCATCAGTCTTTGCACTGCTCCCTCCGGTTGTTAATTTTTCCCTGCTTCCTGCTGTTACAAGGTGGATGACAAACACTGGAGCAGAGCAAACATTGGGGCAAAGCGATACAGGCAGGTGCTCAGGTGGAAGTAGGCTGATGTGCCCTGAAGGTCAGTGGAGATGGGTGGGTGCCAACGGTGCCACACTGTGTATTCTTTGCTCTCTTCCCACTGTGTGCAGAAGAACATAAGACTTATGTGTACCTAAAACACATAGATGTCTGTGCTGTGGGATCTGGATGCCACAGGTAGCAGCTCCTGAGACAGTTTTCCTCTGTTCTTGCAGATGGCACATCGGAGGCTTTCACTGCCTCTGCCCAGAGTGCTGCAGCCTCCATCTCCACCTGTCTACACCCTGCCTCGCTCCCCCTGTGGCCTCCTTTCAATGCCCTCTCAGAGACCCACAGCCCTTGCAAGGATGTCTGTGAGGTGGAGAAGGGGGATGGGCATTTCTTTCCCCACTGCATGCCATGGGTGTGGGATGGGAATCTTGGCTTACAGCACTGTCCCTGCAATGCTGCCCTGCCTTGGCAGCCTCAATGGATAAAGCCCTCGCAGCTTTTACCACCTTCTCCTCTGCCAGTTGCTCTGAGTTACAACTATGGGGTCAGCCATCTGCTAGCACACACTTTGACCAGCTCCATCACAGGTGCCACAGTTTGGATAGTTTGTCCCCCAAAATGTACAAGCTTGATCCCCAGTGTAATTGTAGAGAGATGGGAGAACTTTTAAGAGGTGGGCCCTACTGGAAGGTAATTAGGTAATGGGAGCTCTATCCTCATGAATGGATTAATGCTGTCTGGAGGGAGTGGGTCAGGTTTCATGTGACTGGAACAGTTCTCTTGAGTGTGGGTTGTTATACAGCACAGCCATCCTGTACACTTGACCCTTTTACATACAGCCATTTCCTTCCTGCTTCTCCTTCATGTGTGATGCTGCCAGGGGCCCTTGCCAGACACCGATCCCATGTTGTTTGGACTTTCCAGCTACCATAACTGTAAGCCAAGTAAGCCTCATTTCTTTGTAAGATACCTCACATCAGTCATTTTGTTACAGCAACATAAAATGGACTAAAGCCATGGGAAAGCCTCAATGGGCACATGCGGGATTTGTGGCCAAGGCTACTCTCTCTCAGTACATGGGGAAGCCTATGAATAGGCTCCCTCTCCTATTCCCCAGGTTGTCTCCTGTTTTCTTGCAGGTTTAAAGTCCAGTGGGCTAACTTATCTTAGCAGTTGTCCTTGAAAAGGAGGCTCTCCTGAGATGCTCTCTCTTGGCCTCCCACTTTTCCATCCAATCCTAGCAACAACTCCTGCTCTCTGAAGCTCCAGTATTTCTCTGCAGCCTTACCCCTGGCTTCATCTATAATAGTCACGTGGCCACACTGACCTCTGGCTGTGCTCTGGCCAGAATAGGTTCCCCAGTGTTGCTTCTGGGCTTTTGCACATGGTCATTCTGGATGCCCTTCTTCCATGCCTGTTAGGGCCAGCTCCAGGGTACCTCCTCCTAGAAGCCTCCCTTACATCACCCTCTCTGGGCCCAGTAGAGTTATTTGTCTTCTCCTCTCACACACAACAGATTACACTCACTTTTAAGAGCCAAGAACACTGTAGGTAGCTATTGGTTTCCTATTTCTCTTGCCTTTAAATGCTGGCGCACAGTGGATGCTTGATATATTCATGGGCTCTTCTCTATCACGGCCTGCATCTCATGCACCATCAACTCCTATTGGCCCCTGAGTCCCCCTATGTACCTCACTTCCTTGTTACTGCCTTGGTCCAAGCTATTATCTTGGTCTCCCTGCAGTGCCCATCTAAGTGGTCTCCCTGCTCCTGCCCTTGGACTCCTGCAGCCTGCTTTCCACACAGCAGCCGGGGGTTCATTGCAAACAGAAGCCTGAACATTTTAGTTCTTCATATTATCCATTTCTGGCCCTCTGCTTTTCCTCATCTGCCAGCCCCTTGGATTCCCGCATCTGTCTCCTTCTCTACTTAGCTGACAGTCTGGCTCGCCTGCACCTCAGCCATTCCTTTCTCCACTTCCCATGTCCACAACCCCCTGGATGCAGGTTGGTCTCATCCAGCCACATCCTAAGTTGGGAGCCATTTAACCTCTCCCTGAGCACACCGAGGGGCTCTGAGCACAGCTGGGTTGTGGGTATCAGCTCTTCCTGCCCTTTCCTCTCTCCCAGCCTTGCCTGCCCCTTCTCCTTCTCCAGAGAGGTGAGTGACCTCCTGTGCCATGGTGAAGGCAGAGGGCACAAAAGGCCTCTCTTCCTCTTTTGTAAGGAATATCTCATCCCGGGTCAATGTCCTGCTTGTGTCCCGAGGGCCTTGATCTCCTAGTCACTTTGTCACAGCAATTGCCTCCTGGCTGTGACCTTGTTCTCTCCATCCTGTTCAGCCCACAACTGCTGCTCCTCTTACCCACCAGTGCCTCACTGTCACTCCATCCCACCCCACCCCAGCCAGACCCAGCCTTTGGATACCTCGCTCATCACCTGCACGAGGCTCATCTTCCCCAGGGCCTCCAGGAT
Organism: Castor canadensis; assembly: GCF_047511655.1. Lineage (NCBI taxonomy): Eukaryota > Metazoa > Chordata > Mammalia > Rodentia > Castoridae > Castor > Castor canadensis. Next base: position 152,232,819 of record NC_133390.1, on the reverse strand, counting down.
GCTAATCTTGTGGTTTTCCTAAGCCTTGTCTGTTTCCTCTGCTGTTCTGTCCTCATGTCCCCACTGCTAAATGCAGGTGTCCTCGTCCATCTTGCAGTCTCTCTCTCTCTCTCTCTCTTCTTTTTATCCTCCTGGCAATTTGTCATCCAGGTTCATGTTTTTAAAGACTCTAGGGTGACAATGCCCATGTCTCCATCTCTAATTTTAGATTCACCCATCCAGCTGCTTCCCAGGCATCTCCATGTGGGCGTCTACTGGCATCCCACACTTACTGTGCCCTTGTGAAGCTGGCATTTCACTGGGGAAGACAGGCAACACATAGGTTCAACAAGAAAAATGTAAGGTATTAGTCAGCAAAGCAGGCTAAGAAGGAAAAAAATAAAGCCAGGAAGGAAGACAGGAGGGTCTGTGTGTGTGTGTGTGTGACATGTGGCTAGGGAAGGTGGTATAAATACTAGATAAGGTGGCCAGGGAACAGCTGCTGAGAATGCGGCATTGGAATAAAGTGCTGAATGAAAGTACTGAATGAGGACATCTGGGAGAAGAGTATTCCAGGCAGAGGGAACAGCAAGTTCAAAGGCCCTGTGGTGACCCTGGTTAGTCCTCAGAACAATGATGAGGGTAGTGTGACTAGAACAGAGTGACGGAAGGCAGAGAGGAAGGAGATGAGGTTAGAACTCAACTACCTTGTACCCTTCCATGCTGTGTGATGCCGTCTCGCTCCCCTTGCCTGGATGACTTGAGCAACCTCGCTATCTCTTACTTGTACCCCCACCCACTACAATCCTTTGCCAACCCAGCAACTTTTTTAAGCCTAAAAAAAAGTAAACCAATTGTGTCAGTCCTATGCTCAAACCCTCCACAGAAACTCTGCCTTTCATAGTAACAGCTTGTGATCTATACAACTCAACCTGTCCCCCAAATCCCTCTTCCTCTTCCTACCCTTCTCCCCATCCCAAGCACACTGCCCCCTGTTGCTTCTTGGACACAGCAGACAGACCTGATTTGGGCCTCTGTACTTGCTTTTCTCCAGAATCTTCTTCCCCCAGACATCTCCGGGGCTTACACCCTCACCTCTGCAGTGAGGTCACCCTGACTTTGGATTTAAAATTGTGCTGCCTATCCCCCACCATTATCCCCCACCCTCTCAGCTGGCTGTATTGTGCTCTGTGGCACTTACCACCTTCTCCTGTCCTGTGTTTCTTGAGCACAGAGCACACAGCAGGTGCTCAACACTTGCTGAGTTTGCTGAATGAACCCTGTTCTCTAGCCCATACATCTAACTGTGCTCTGCTTCCTCCCTGGTAGTCCTCCCTTCACCTGACTCCCACAGCCTTGCTTCTTCTGTCACCTCATTTTGCTTAAATGGCTGTGGCAGCCCAGAGAGCCTCCACTCCTGTCCTTTCCACTCTGCACACAGTCACTGGGAGGTCTTTTCTTAAAAACTGGTTTCTCTCCTTTCCTTTCTGAAAACTCTCAATGGTTTCCAGCAGCTGAGGAATAAGCCCAAAGTGGCCCCTGCCGTGCACAAGGAAACACACTAGCTACCTAGGCTTACCTTATCCAGACCCTTTGAGCCCCAGCACGTCCTCTCACTGAGCCCTTTCCAGTGTGCCTTGCCACTCCTAGAAGCCTCTGCTCGGTCCTCCAGCCTCAGGCCAGGTGTCCTCCACACCCAATCCTGCCTGGTGCCCTTTTTGCTCACTAATACGTGAAGAAAACATGACTGCTTCTTCACTCAATGAGATGCTGTGGTTTTTAGAGGTAGGGATAGAATGGTTTTTCTTTTGATCCCAACCCCTAGTGCAAGTTCCTGATCCAGAGCAGGGGCGCTAAAATATTTGCTGCCTGAATGAACAAATGGCTAACTGGTGTTTGGATGGAGTGTGTATTGTGACCAGGATGCTGATGCCTCCCAAGTGCTCAGTACCTAGCAGGCTCCATGCTGGGCACTCTGTGTGCTTCTCACTGACTGCAGGCCATCCTGCTTTGTGGAGATCTAGTTGCCCCCAGGGCAGGGGGCATGAGCAGGACATGCTCTTCAGCTGGTCTAATCCTAAAGCCTTTGGTCTTAATGCATCATCACCTAAAGCCAGAAACAGAACATCCCTGATCTTCCAGTGGCTCTGGAAGTCAGGAACCATAATCACTTGCTTTATTCTTCTGGGCAGCTACTCCAGGAACACCATGCCCCAGGTCTGGGCCTTTGTGGCTCTCCTCCTCTCTCCACGGGGCTTCTCTTCTGCCTCAACCACCTTTCCCAAGGGCGTTTCTGTGATTAGCCCCACTCCACCAGGGGCTCAGGCAATGGTAGTGTCCCCTGTACACTCTTGTTCTGCTTGTACCAGGCTATGTGGTATTGTTAGGCTCCAGGGCACTCCATGGCACTCAGAATGGCTAACTGTTTCCTGCACCCTGGAGGGGGGCGGCATCAATCAGACCCCAAACTCCTGGAGAGCTGCCCAGCCATCTTCACCAACTTCATCCTTGCTCAAAAGTTATCTTTCAGGGATGAAGTGGATGGTGTTGGTGTCTATGTCCAGGTGCTCTCTCTCCCACTTTCAGCTGCTGTGAGAAATGGCTGCCAAAGGCTCCCAGAAGGGGGAAGGAAAAGGCTGGTCCCCCTGCCAGGTGTGGCACAATTGAGCCATACTTGCTCCAGGGATGCTTTGGGGAGCCAGGCTAAGGCCAGCCTTTGTGGGAGACTACATCCTGGGTTTAGCTCTCCCCCTGCCCCATCTTGCTTCTCTCCCTGCCTCCCAGGTGTCTCCTGAAAGCCTTCTCTCAATGAATCCTCAAACTCTGCTTCTAGGAAACCTGGAGTATCTTCAAGCTCTGTTTTTTGGTGGTACTGTGGTTTGAACTCAGGGCCTATGTGTGGTAGGCATGCACTCTACCACTTGAGCCATGCCTCCAGCCCATAGCTTCAAGTTCTTTTGCTTGGCTCCAAACTTTTGAAGCAGAGATAGTCCTTGGTCACCGCTACAACCCTTCTGCCCACTGCTGGGAAAGGCAGAGTGGGAGTACACACATATGCATCCATTTGGCCCACATGGGGTTGGGGAAACTGAGGAGGGAGGTTGTTTGCTGCCTGGATTATCACAGGCCAGGCCTCTCTCCTAAGGAACAGGAGTGGCCAGGTCCAGGAGAAGCTCGTGATGCTGGTCCAGGCTGGGAGGGACATGGCTGGAGCTGAGCACACTGGCCAAGCCCTGCTGAGGACAGACAGCTCTGAAGCTGAGGGCAGACTATGTGATTAACGGCTTCTTTTGGCATCACCAGAAGGGAACTTGTTCTTGGCAGACCATCAGAATTCACAGCCAGCTTTGCTCACAACTTGTAGCCAACCATGAAATAACAGGCTGCACCCCAGCACTCCCCCCTTTCTATTCTTCACTAGTGTTCCATCAACAATATGCCATCCTTTCTGGCTAAATGATACAGAGGAGTTAAAAATACCTCGTCTTTCTGATAGTCAGGTCTCCTCAAACAAGTGGGGCTGGGAGAGAAGGCATTCCAACCTCCAGATACCCTCCTGTCTCCCAGTTCTCTAGCTGCTCATTTAGGGGCTCTGATCCTGGAGCTCACAGCCCCTTCCTAAGGGAGGCTGGACCTCACCCTCCTTGTGACGTTAGAAAGGGGCAGAAAAACCTCTCTGAGAAAGCATACTTGAGCTGAGACCTGAGGACCCAGAGCTATTCACCTAAAGAAGAAAGAGAATTCCAGGCAGAGGCAAAGTCATGAGCAAAAGTCCTGAGGCCACAGGCTACCTGACAAGTTTTGGAGAGACAACCAGGAAGTTAGGCTAGCTAGAGCAGAGAAGGGAGGTTTCCACTCTGAAGTGGAAACAATCATGGAAGGCTGTCAGGAAGAGGTGACTTAGGTAGGTTCAGATTTCTCATGGTTAGAGAGGACATAGAGGATGGGTTGAGGGCACCACGGGTCCAGCAGTGCCAAGCCCAGTTTCTTGAATACCTTGCATTGCCTGTTTTTCCATGGTGAGGGGACACTGGCAGGCTCCTCTTGCTCGAGATGGACCAGAAATAGAACAGAAGTCTTTCTGTGTCTCCATGATTGCTGCAGATCTTTGGGCTCCCTTGCACTGGCAGAGAACTCTTTGCTTGGCCTTGAATATCCCATCTTCAGCTGCAGGGGTGGGGAGGAAAGGGCAGTTCCTAGAGGACAGGGCTGCCTGTGGGGCCTATCAGAGAGGCAGGCCATGGGTTCATGTTCCTTTATCTCCTTGAGGTTGGCACTGGGCCCTGCCAACTCCCCTAACTTTTTTCCCTCCTATCTCTTCTTCTCTCTTTGGAGACCCTAGGATTTGAATTCAGGGCCCCACACTTGCTAGGCAGGCCTCTTACCACTTGAGCCGCTCTACCAGGCCTATCTCTTCTTTATTTTACTTCTTTCTCCTCTTTGTTTTCACATCTCCACTTATCTTTCCTGATCTAATCCATGGCCTTGGAACAAGCCACACCCAAGCTTTGAGTGACCAAGACTGCAGTTCTGCCAAATGTCCCTCGTGCTCAGCCAAGCTGGACCCCATCCAGGCAGGAGGCTCTCAACTCTGGGGTCACACTGACAAATGGCTCCTGGGTCTGAGCAGAGCTGCACTTCTGCCAGGGAGACAAGGCCCCCCAGCACTGTCCACTGCGTGTGGGAGTCCCAGCACTGAGATGCCTGGACGCTGCCTGCTCTCAGGACCCCCTGCCCCCTACCCTGGGCAGGGTTCACAGTGGAGCAGGTCACATACAGACTGAAGATGGGAATTCTGAGACATAGACTCAGGACTTGCAGGGCGGGTGGGGGGTTGCTGGGGTCTGTAAGAGGGAAGTAGTCATATCCTGGGATGATGCTCAGAACTACGAGACCAGGTTCTGGGGTAGGAGGAAGCAGGCACTGAGTCTGGGAATTCATGCACAGACTGAGGGGCCGTATGAGATTTACAGCTAAAAATACAGCTGCCCACTGACCCTTAACCCTTCCCCAGTCTAGTCTCTGACCCAGCCAAGAAGTCACAAGGACTCTGGTGCCAAAGTGTCTGAGTTCCAATTTCAGGTGGCACTTGTGAGCTGGGGACTTTGATTGTATTAGTCAACCTTCCTGTCAGTTTTCTCACCTGTGAAATGGAGACTCTGATCATAGCTACCTCGTAGGACTGCCAGGAGGATAATCAGTGCCTGGCACATGGGATACATGTGCTTGCTGATTAATAGTCAGTTAAGGGCCATGAGGATGGAAAAATGAGACAGATGGAAGAGATGGTCAGGAGGAGGGAATGACTGGAGAGGGTGAGAAGGGAGAGTGAGGGCAATGCTCAGGCTCCTGGCTTGGACCCCAGAGGATCTGGAGATGTCATTTGTCCCTATGGGGGCAGATGGGGGAGTGGCAGGCTCAAGGGGAAGAGCAGAAAGCTAAGCCCAGGAAGGGAAGGCAGTGTGACCAGGGTGTGGGAGTGTGGCAGATGGGATAACGGATCCCAAGATGTGTAGATCTGTGAAAGTCACCTTCCATGGCAAAAAGTGCTTTAAATTAAGGATCTAGAGATGGGGAGGTGATTGTCATTATTCAGGTGGGTACAAAGTAATCACAAGGCTCCTCATGAGGGAAACAGAGGCAGGATCAGGGTCAGAAAAGGCGATGGAAGCCGAGGTGGGAATGACAGGTTGGAGGAGAGGTCAGGAGCCAAGCAAAGCAGTCGCCTCCAGAGGCTGCAAGGGGCCAAGAAATGAATTTTCCCAACAGCCCCTAGAAAGAGCACAGCCTGCCAAGACTTTGACTTTAGGATTTCTGACCTTTAGAACCGGGAGATAATGTTATTGTCTTAGGCCGAAAGGTTTGTGGTGATTTGTGACAGTGGCAATAGGAAATGAATATGGGTGGTCTGAGGGGCTGATGGGGCCTCGATAGCTGAAATATGGGCCTGGGACTTCAACATGGATCTCAGGGGAAAAGGTGCCTCTCAGGAAGGCTGAGAAGGCATAGCTGGAGGAGCAGGGAATATGAGGGATCATAAGAAGCCAGGAGGGAGAGTAGAAGCTGACATACAGGGGTGAGTGAAAGGACTTGAAAGGGTCCCAGAGTGTGAGGATCTGGTGGCCACCAGTGACAGTGCCAAAGGTAGATTTAGGGCAGATCCTGGCAGGGGGCAGGGGGAGGATCAGGAGAATAACAGTTTGAGGCCAGCCCAGGGAAGATATTAGTGTGACCCCCATCTCAACCCACAAAAAGGCAAGGCCTGTTATTCCCATGAGGAAGAAAACACAGGAGGATCATAATTCAGGCTGGTCTAAGAATAAAGTGAGACCCTATCTCAAAAATAACCAAAGCAAAAAGGGCTGGTGGCATGGCTCAAATAGTGGAACACCTGTTTAGAAAGCGAGAAGCCGTGAGTTCAAACCCCAGTACCACCAAAAATAAATGTGTTTCCTAGTTCTGTCCACTGGCTCAGTGACCAACTCATTATCAATGGACAGTTGAGAGCCCAGATTGTGGTTTCCCACTAAAAGAGACCAGGATCTAGAGGAATGGTAATTCGAGTTCCAGGGCGGGACAAGTACAAGCTGAATATGAAATGTCTCATTAGGCCACAAAGCAAGGAAATGCTCAGGATTGTCCCGGTTGTGCCAAAGGCCTCAGGAGCCAATCTGTCAGGTTGCCTAGTGACCAAGCCAAAAACGATGATGTCTATAAGGTGTCAGAACAGCATGGATGTCTAAAAGTCACGACATCATCACATACAAATTAAAAAAAAATGCCACTGATTACCTCTGGAAAAAAATGCAAGAATTGACTCCTCTTCTGATAAATAAGACACTGGGCATCTATCCCACCTTTCCTACAGACACTATTTTAACCAGACTTCTAGTGAGGAATTCTTTTTAGAATTCTAGTGAATAAATGAAGAAGGAATGACAGGATTAGAATAGCACCACTTTAATCCCCAGTGACATAATGATTTAGGCCATGGTCAAAGGCTCCTAAGCCAGCAGGTGAAAGGCTGGTGGGTCACTTTACAATGGACAGACTAGGCTGACAGCATCTGAACCCTGACCAATTCTGAGATCACCAGAGAATTCTCGTCTAAGCCACCAAACCTGAGTCTTGTCAAACCAGCTTATAGGAAGTACAGAGAACTATGTGGATGCAAATTCCAGACTGTGGGATGCACCTGTGGACAAGCAATCTGGTTTCTTCACTAAATAAACTAAAAGACAAACAAAACAAAGAGGGAGGACTTATTAACTCAAGAAACTCTAGTAGGTAAATGGAACATATACAATATATGCACCTTTTTTGGTTCCCAATTCAAACTAACTAAAAGTTCATAAAGCAGTTGGCTACTGTTTGATACTGAGTGGATATTTGATGATGTTAATTATTTTAATGGGTTACAATGGACTGTGGTATTTTTTTTAAAATTTTCATCTTCTAGAAATACATACTGAAAAATTTACAGATGAAATAATAAGGTGTCTGGAATTTTCTTCAAAATAATCTCCAGTGGTGGGAAAGTGGTTAGGGGTTGGGATGAACCAAGATTGGCTTTGGGTTGAAGCTAGGTCAAGGTGCATGGGGGTCCATTATACTGTTCTCTCTACTTAAGTATGTTTGAAACTTTCTATGTTGTGAAAAAGGGAAAAACTCCACAGAGAACCCTAGCTCATTGTTTATTCACTTGATACATTTTAAATGTCATGTTTAAAAATTTGTTTGGGGGCCACATCAATGGATAGTTACCCTCTGGCCTATCACTAGTAGGGATAGTTGGCTTTTTAACAGAGGATATTAAACTGAGTGGAATCAGTCAGTCACCAAACAGTACTGCGAGATTCCACTTATGAACATACCGAAGATAGTCAAGTTCATACAATGAGAGTGAAATGGTGGTTCCTGGATGGGAGCTGCTACTCAACGGGCCTAAAGGTTCAGTTCAGTAAGATGATTAATTTCTAGAGATCTGCTGTGTATGTTGTTCCTATAGTTGACAATGTGATACACAGTTAAGATTTTATTAAGAGTATAGATCTCACATTAAGTGGATAAAATAATAACAACAAAAGAAAGTGAAATAGAGGGCCTTGCTTTGCAATTCAGACTCTTGGCATGAAGACACGAAGAGGCCCTGGGTTTCACTGCTTCCTTCCTCTGCACACATTTACTGAGCACCTACTATGAGCACAGGGGCCAAACAGGCACAGATGGGAGACTTAATGCCAGTTAGTCCTTTTGCAGGCTTTTGGACCAGGGGACAGTGATACCATTTCCCAGGTCTGCCACAAAGCATGCTCAACTTTTCCCCTTCATCTGCAGACCCCAGCATGATCTCAGGACCCTGTGTACATAGGTTCCGCCTGGCACTTGGTCAACTCAGACACACCTGCTTAAGTTCCTCTCCTTACCTGACCATCAAAGCATGCCTTCCATTCTGAACACCAGGACTTCAGCATGGCTCCTAGCCTCCCTCCTGCCTTCTCTCTTGCTCTAATTACAGCAGTCAAATTGAAAGTCAAGTTTATAAATATGTACATAATAAGCATACCAGCCTTATGACTTTATATTTGCCCATAGCAGAATACAGCCCATCTCCAGCTCCATAGATGGTGCTAGCACTCACTTCCAATTGGTGTCACACACACACACACACATACACACACTCACACCACCACTATCCTGATTTTTATTGTCTTTCCTAGGTTTTGTCCATTTTTTAACCTTGCATGCAAAGAACTATATGATACATACACTTTAATTCTAAACTGGCTTATTCTGCCCAGTAGGATTTCTATGAAACTCATGCACATTGTTGTGTATATCAGAGGTTCGTTATTTTCCTGGATGTACAGTAGTCCAGCCTATGAATCCACAGTTTATTTCTCTTATCCTTATTGATGGACCTGGCTTCCTCTCTTGACCCATCTTCTTATAGACTGTACATTCCAACTGTCCCAAGCCAGAGGCATCCCAGAGTTAAGACTGCTCTTCTATGCCTACATCATAAGTTCCCTTGGCTCTTAAACCTTGTGATGTGTATTGAATACTGACAAGGGCAGTATATGTGGGGGATGTATGTATGCTATTTGAGGGGCAAATGCTAATTAAGTCTGTGTGGTCAGGAAGGACTGCCATATCACAGAGACAGACCTACAGTATGGGAGAAAGGCTCAGGTGTGGCTCACTGATGACTAGAGTAGGGTCATGGGACACTGGCTGGATTGTCTGGAGACTTCTTATATCAGAGCCTCTGGACAACTTGAAAACCTTGAGGTGCATTTGGGAGGGACCCTGGCTTTTAGCTTCTGGGACTACCCTGGGCGATGGTATTCAGAGCCCACTGATGGAAACTTGGGGATATAGCTCAGTAGTAGAGCACTTGCAGTGTCCTGGGTTTGAGCCCCAGTACTGTCAAAAATAAAATTAAAAAGTTGCAGAGGTCAGTGATGCTTGGTGACCTAACCAACAAAAGAGAGCCTGGCAGTGCAAACCTGGGGGTTCTGCCCATGGTCATCGGGAAGGACAGGGGCTGGGGCTGCTGAGTGTGAATATGTGTAACTCTAAGTGGATGGCTCTACCTTGGGCCTGGCTGGGAGTGGGGGGGCACTTGCCAGGCCAGTCAAAGTCATTCAGAGACATCGTTGTCATGGAGACACAAAGGAGAGTGCGGGCCCCGGGAGCTTTTGGAAAGAACGGACACTCTCCACAAATGGATGGTCACCAGGAGAAGGGGTTCTCTGTCCCTCCTGTCCCCTTTGTGGTGTACAGGAACAGTGACCTGCATATCTACACCAAGCAACTGGTATACACCAGACCTCTGGGGGTGAGGGGACTCATGCAAGAAGTGTCCCAGGGGCGGAAGTGTTAATCAGGTGCATTTTAAGCTGGCCCACTTCTTCCAGCACTGCGGAACTACTCTTGCTATGCCCCATCTTGGGGATCCTCCAGTGAGTCCCATTCAGTGACTCTGACTGCTATCCCTCCCCATACACACTGCAGGGTTGGGCTGCCCTACACATTCAGTTACAGGCTGCCTGTAAGCAGGGACCATTTACACAGTTTCCTGTGATTTTCTATGCTACCCAGTACTGTGCTAGCTTGCTGATGCCAGGGGCATGTGTCTGTTTTAGGCAGGGCTGCCAAGAGCCCTCCTCCACAGGCCCCACGGATCGGTGTCTGTATTCTCTCCTGTCCAACCTGGAATGGCTTTGTGACTGAAAGGGGAGCACTACTCATAGTCACACTGGTCAGCAGGCACAAAGCAGGACTATATTGGGCAAACGGGGCCCTGCAGTTGCCACATATGGAATAGATGCTTAGCTGGGTATCAGCTCCAAAGGTGCTCTCACTGGGACAACATGAAGCTCTGGCACCAGCAGCTCCCTTGTTGCCTGGCATGGCTACATTGAGCATGTGACATCCAAGGTTCCCGTTGACTGACCCTCTGCCTGCCTCAGGGGTCACACATGACCTGCAGCTGCTCTTTACAGGAAAAGTGGGACATCCAGAAACGTGAGGGTTGACTCCATCCCTCTGGGCCCCTCAGAATCTTAGGTGCCTAATGTCTGTATCCCAGAGGCTCTCCTCTCTCACCTGAACCAGAGCATTTCAGGTTTTTTTTTCTTTCTGAGACAGAGTCTTAATATGTAGCCTAGATTGGCCTTGAACTCAAGATCCTCCTGCCTCAGACTTCAGAATGCTGGGATTACAGACCACCACATTGCTACCATGCCTGGCCAGCATTTCAGGATTTTAGGTGGCAGCCCATTGCTTATTGTGCCAAAGTACTCTGGCCTTTCTCTCCCTTCAGGCTCTTGCTACCCTGAACTACTCTCCAGCTACTGCTTCCACTTAGCTTTGCACATGGTGGTGTGAATGAAGGAACCATGGTCTGCTTGGTGGCCCCCGGTGGTGGCCCTCCTGGGTGGCTTCATCTTCATGGCCCATGGTGTTTGTGGACACACACTGCTCTTTTCCAACCCCTCCATCTCCTTGTGTGACTGCCAGGACATATGAGGAGGGAGGTACCACCTGTGCCGGTATCCCCTTCTTCCTCCCCTTTCCTTTTCTCTACTGGCTCTGGTTCTTTTCAAGTAGGTGCTCCCAAGTCTCCATCCCTAGCCCTGTCTTCTCTTCTCTTTCCATTCTCTTTCTGGGAGACTGCACCCAATGTTCCCATAAGCACCCCACCCTCAACTCTGTATCCAAGTTCCCCACATCCTCCACCTCCATGCCAAGATATGTCAGCCCTTTGGAGGCTGACATCCCCACAAAAGACTGCTGCTCAGAATGTCCTGGTTCCTTCAAAGGCATCAGGCAGAGGGGAGTGTCAGGACCGCCTGCCTCCTTTCCCTCCTCTACAGCCTCCAGGCCACTCCTGCTCCCACAGCAGCCTCTGTCCTCCTATTTTCCCTCTAAGCCACATGAGGAGGGTTGGAATATTCCATTTCCTTGCTTGGCCTCTGTCCTGTTTGCTCATGATTGCCAACTGCACTCAATTCAGCTCCATCAGTGTCCCTGAGCTCTGGTGCATTCATCTTAAACACACAGCCTGATAACTTTACATATGCTTACATCATTGCAATCCCCGCTTGGAGCAAATGTGGAACACCACTAGGGTCCCTGTGCCATGTGTGAGAAGTAGCAGGGATACAGGGATTGAGAAAGAGCAGTGCATGCCAGCAAGGGGCCAAGGTCATGGAAATTTAGGGTTAGTTTCTGGAAGATGCAGACATATGATCTGGACCTCAAAAACACACTAGTAGCCTTTTGCAGTGTTAACTGTAAAGGGAAAAATGAGAAAAACTTGACATTCAGCAGGAGACTGGATCAATGCACCATGGAACACTCTCTAATGTGCTGTGGTTAAATGGTCCAGCACTGGATAAATTGCAAGGACATAATGTTGAGTGAAAAAGGCAAATGGAAGAATAGTATTCATGGCAGGTGCTACTGATAGAGATTCTGAAGACCTACGAAGCAAGGCTATTCTTTGTTATGGATACAGATGTGTGTGGTAAGAGGAGAAACAAATATTGCCAGATTTACCTCTGAGGAGGCAGGAGGAGAGAGAGGAAGGAGGGAGGAGGGCATTGAGTAGCAGTTGTGTTCTGTTTCCTTGCAAGGAGCAAGAGGAAGGGATCTAAGGCAAATATGGCAAAATGTTAACATCTGTTCAATATGGGAGATTATGGGTTCGTGGGTGCTTGTTATATTATTTTCCTCCTCATTTGTGCGTTATTCTGTAACTAAAATTTTAATAGAAGTTAAAAGAAAAAATAAAACAGGGAGGTGGCATTCTATACACAGGTGAACCCCTTATTCTCCACAGGAGAAGAGAAGTGGGGTGTTCATGAACAGAGCTCAGCCTGGCAAGACCACAGCAGGGGTATGAGGAAGGAGTTTGGGAAATCTAAACCCTGGGTGGAGGGAAGGTATTTAACAGGGGCCAGCTTTCTCCTGACTGCTCATTTGTCCCCTCTCCAAGTGTGTTGCTTTCAGAACATTCCTTGCCCCATCCCCACAGCAGCCTCTGGCTGGATGATCTTCAAGTAAGGAATTTACATGTGCTTCAATTATATTCGTGTATGGTAACTCTGGATTTCACAACATCCCTCTGGGTTAGCATTATTACCCACCCCCCCATTTATAGACAAGGAAACAGAGGCACAGAGTGGTTAAAGGGATTTGCGTAAAGTTACACAGATAGTTAAAGGCAGGCAGAGCTGGGTTTCGAACCCAGACCGTCTGGCACCAGAGCCCCTGTGCTCTCATTCTACTGGTTTTTGAAATGTCAGGCATGGTGCTAAGTGCTGTGCATTCAATGATGACACAGTTAAGGAGCCCCTGCTCATAGAGCTTCAGGGCCAGTGGGGAGTCAAACACCAAACCAAGTGATACACACAAATGTAATTACAACTGGTGATCTAGTAAAGCTTTGAGAGAGAAAATATGGAGAACACAACAACTCAGTTCCAAGAAGAAGGGATGTTTAGCAGAGAATTAAATGATGGAGAATTAGCCAAGAGTGGTGAGGGGCAGTCAAGACAGAGTGAAGACCAAGTACAAAAACCCAGAGATGGGTATAAGCTTGGCAAAGAATTGGGAGAGGGTCAGAAGGACAGGAACACACAGCAAGCAGGGGCAGGGCAGAGGGAAGTGGACCCTTACTTGAGTGGCCCCTTCAACAGTGTCTGGGATTGCCACGCTTCATGCCTGTGGTCCTAGTGTAAATACTCATAGTGACCCATGTTGGTTCAGACAATAACAAATTTGAAAACCACCCTCTCTAGGCCACTGCAGAGAATTTGGATTTTGTTCCCAGGGCAGGGAGAAAGCATTGAGAGACTCACTAGGAGAGGGACACTTCTAATTTATAATGTATAAAGGTCACACAATGGCTACTGTGTGGATGGGGAGCAGAAGGAAGGCATTGTCTATTCTCTGCTCAGCCTTACAAGGTGCAAGGAGCTAGGTCAGGAAAAAGGCAGGGGAGGCCCTACTTGGGCTGGCTGAGGTTGCAGTTTGGGCAAAGGGACTCAGGGCAAATGTCCCCTGAGACACTGTCCTCTTCTCCTCTTTGTATTGGCCCAGCCCCTCCTCCCAGGTCCACTTCAGGACTTCAAGGGGTGGGAGGAAGCACCTGAGAGCAGCTGCTCACCTCCCAGGACTGCAGGGCAGCTTGTGACTGAAATAGAAAAGTTCTGCAAAAGAGCTAGGGGGCACAGTGAGTGTAAATGATGATCAGATGATCAACAATATTAACTGCTCATTTGATAATTTGCTTCATCCCTTCCCTCTCACCCCCACATGGTTCCCTCCTCCAACCCCTTGGAGAAGAGATTTCAGAAGTGAAACTCTGTGGACTTTCACAGATACCAGCCAGGCCAGCTGAACAAATGCCGGAGAAAGCAGGGGCCTTTGGTGTCTGCTGAGGTGGCACTGACTGTCCAGGGCCTGCTGCCCACGAATGAATGAGTACATGTGGGCCCATGCACTCTGTGTATCTACTTTTGGGGAGTGGTATATGTAGGGGTCGCATACACTACTGACCACATACTAACGCGTATGTCTGCACAAATTCCCACGTAATTTATATTCTAAGGGCTTGGGAACGTAAAACAAGGCCAGGGTTTGGAATAGCAACGAAGAGAGGAAGAAAGAAAAGCTGGAACACTGTAAAATGAAACCTCCAAGTACCAAGAGCCTCTGGTTTTCCCTCTATAATGTAAGAGAGCAGGAAAGTTGCTAAATCAACCTTCTGCGTTCATCCAAGTCTGCCAGGAAGGCATAGCCACAAGCTTCCCTACCTGGGGTGGAAGGAAAGAGGAGGTCACTCACCTAGCGGCAGGACGAAGAAGAAAGGGAACCAGCAGAGCACGAAGACTCCCACGACGATGGCCAGCGTCTTGGCCGCCTTCTTCTCGCGGGAGAACTTGAGCAAGCGGACAGAGAGCGAGCTGCGGAAAGTGTGGCCCTTAGCGCTCCGGGTCCCTAGCGCTCCGTCGGCGTCTGTGGCCGCACCGCGACAGTGGATGCGCAAGACCACCTCCGAGGCCTTGCCCCGCTCGCGCTTGACGCCCGCTTCGAGGCTGCGGGTGGTGCTGCGCGCGACCACGTACACGCGACAGTACATAACCACGATGACCGCCATGGGCAGGTAGAAGGAGCACACCGAAGAGAAGACGGCGTAGCCTGCCTCCTCGGTGATGCCACAGAAGCGCTCGTCCGGGGGCACAGGCTCCTTCCAACCCAGCAGTGGCCCCACCGACACGACCAGGGCTACTGCCCAGAGTAGAGCTAGAATGGCGGCCGCCTTGCGCTCTGTCATGATAGAGGGGTACTTTAGCGAGTGGCGCACGCCCACGTACCGGTCCACGGAGATGGTACAGAGGCTAAGGATGGAGGCCGTGCAGCATAGCACATCCACCGCGGCCCACACATCACAGAAGGCCCGGCCAAAGGCCCAGAAGCCCAGAACCTCCATGGTGGCCGAGAAGGGCAGCACAGTGGCGCTCAGCAGCAAGTCGGCCACGGCCAGGTTCACGATGAAATAGTTGGTGACCGTCTGCAGGTGGCGATTGCAGGCTACCGAGAGGATGACAAGCAGGTTGCCCGCCACGGCGGTGAGGATGAAAGCTGCCAGAAACACGCCCACACCCACACCCTGCGCACTCACCACTAGTCCCCCGACGGCCGCCGTGCCGTTCACTTCGCTACCCGCGCCTGCACCCCCCGGCTCCCCCGCGGAGCTCCGGTTGTCCTCACCGCTGCCCGCACCCACCACGCCGCTGCCGCCTCCCGTGGCCCCTGGCACGGCGCCCACCGCCGGGCCCTCCGAAGCAACCGCGCCACCCGCGCCGCTCCCACTGCTGCCGGCGCTGGAGCCCCCGGCGCTGCTGTGCGGGCGGGGTCCCTCGAAAGTGACACTCAAGAGGTCGCGGAAAGTCATCTCAACGCGCAGCCGTCGGGGGCCAGGTTGGGGAGCAGGATGAGCGACTAGCAGGGAGGGGGCCACAGAGCATAGCCGCAGGGCTCGGGGTCCAGCCTCGAGCGCGGGTCCTGTCAGGGTCCTGCCCAAGTTTCTGTGACTGGGAGCGCGGCTGCGCGAGAGCGGAGCTGTCAGGTGCGGGCTGCGGCCAGGGCTCCCCAAGGCAGCTGGGGAATCGGACCAAAGATCCAGGCCAGCAAGGCGCGCGTCTTTCTGGGCTCGGCCAGGCGAGCGGGCAAAGCGGCGGCTCCGGGACCCGGCGGTGCAGGCAGCGGCCACTGCGGCTCTCCCAACTCTGCGCGGGGGGCGGGACGGAGGAGGGGCAGCGCGTGCGGGCAGAAGTGGGCGGTCTGCGCCCAGGGAGGGGGCACCACACTCGGAGAGAGAAGGGGCCCTGCGCCCAGGGCGAGCTGGTGTGCGGGGGTCCAGAGGAACTGCGACGCTGGCATGCGCCCCAGCCCCACCGCGACTACTTACGCCTCGCCACTAGTGCCCAAGATTGCCCTCTGCCCTCGGTGTCCCCTTCGCTCTAGCTTGCGTTCCTGTCTCCCTTTGCCCTCAGCGGCGTCTCTCTTCCTTCGGTCCTCTCCCCAGCCTCCAGGTCACTCGCTGGTTGCCCTTGGGCGCTCAGAGCTTAGAAGGTGCGATTCCAGGGTCCTCGGGCTCCCGGTTCCCGCCGCCAGAGAGCAGCAAGCGCACGGGATCTGTGGATTGCGGACTGGACGGTGCATCGCCTTGGTGTGTCGCCTCCTGAGACTGCCTGAATGGATTTGCCGCACCTCCTTCTTTCAGGCCGCTGGCCAACGCAGCATCTTAATCACCTCTGCCTAGGGCGCAATGACATGGAGAGACGCTGGGTATGCCGGGGCGCAGGAAACAGGCTATGTGGTTACAACCCTAGAACCCTGCGCACAGCACAATGATCGACACAATACCAACTTCTGCGCTGTTGCTTTACTCCATTTCAGATGTTAGAATAAATCTTCCTATTGCAACTCCAAATACACGCCCTCGTTCTGGGGAGGGAGGGCTTAAGTGCTAGAGGCTGGGAAAGGTCACTTGGCAGGATGGCTAAGGGGGGAGGGAGAAGAGAAGTCTGGCTCCAAATATGCAGGCTCCACCCTTGTTGGCTGTTGGAGCTCTTTGAGCCTCAGTTCCTCATCTGTGAAACTGAGAGTAAGAGTGGTGTCTATCTAATGGTACGGTGGTTACAGGAGTTAACCTGTTAGGACGCCAGCGCAGTGCCTGCATTTCTTAGCTGAGTGGGGCTTGGCAGGGCAGGATCTGATCAGAGGACAGAGGGCCGAGGGTATGGTGTTAGTAGTGAAGTAGGGGCACACACAGGAGGAGGGGAAGGGACGAAGAGACTCTTTTAGGCTACTGGGACTGGCAGGGAGAGACAGAGGCGCTGCTGTCTTGTGGCAGCTACCATGTTGGACATATGTATGGCAGAAGAAGGAGGGACTTCAGGAAGCATAATGCCACCACTTAGGGGCAGGATGAGGATGGCTTGAGTCATACTAGGAAGATAAGGGCTGGTTCGTTTTGTCTGGGAGGAGGCGAAGAGCCATAGGCTTACTGCCACTGATTGTGGATGGCACAGAGCAGGATGTCTGAGTGTCCTAGGTAAGAACCTGCTTTGGAGAAAAAGTAGGCAGTGGGAGAAATGTTGAAGATACATGAGCTTCTCTCTTCCTCTGTCAGCCCAGGAAGCCAAGGCTGTTATGATCATAGCTTACAAACAGCTCTTCAAGGCTCTGGATCCCCCCTAAATCTTCCATATTTTACCTACCTGACTCTCTGTGAAGTTAGCCAATTTAAATGAAGAAATGTGGCTTGTAAGGATTAGCAGGTTGCTGGCAAAAGCAAACCTCTAGGTTTGAGCTTCCTCTCTGAAAGGGTAGGACAGAGGGCACTGAAAAGGTAGCCAGGGAGTGCCTCATTTGGGAGTGTTGGGTGGCAGGCCCAGTGTCCTTAACTGGCTGCCCTCTCAGAGTGTGAGATAGATATACTTGGTGGAGTACATCTGGTCCTGGGCTTGGCCAATTTTCAAAGAAGACTGGGAATGGGAGACATAGTTAAACTTTCCAGGGACTCGGGTGCTAGGACACTGCCTGGCTGATGTTACATAGAGACCTGTGCCTGATTCTGTCTAAAAAGCCAGCAAAAGCTGGCTGGCTGAAGGTGTCTTTACCAGTGGTGTGAGGAGGAGATATAGGATAGGTACCTGGAAGAAGATGGGGCAGCCTTGCCCATTTCAGGCCTTGGTGATTCTCAGTTTTCCAGTTCTGGAGATTCCATAACTTTTGGAGAAGGAATAAGGAAGGGCAGGAGTTTTGAGATCATTTGTTGCTTTCTTATACAGCTCATTAGATGCGCAGACCTGAGTTGGGGGAGGAATTCAAAGTGTGTATTGCTGGCAGGAAAAATGAGAGGAGTTGGCTGTCTCTGAAAGGAGGTCTCAGCACACCATGGGTACCCACATCTTTGCTTGACTGCCTCATGGACACCTTAAGTTAAACATGTTCTAAATGAAACTCATTGTCTCAGACACTCAAGTCCTCAACTTGCCCTATTCCCAGAAGAAAGTGGAACCTCCACCCATCTGGTTGTTACAGGTAGAAACTTAAATTCCTCCTCTGCCCTTTACCCTCTACCCTATATCTAGCCAGTCTCCAAGTTCTATTGATGGTGTTTGCCTATTTGGCATTGAGAATGCATCCCTTCTCTCTGGAGTCTCTACCTGAGATCAGGGCTTGAACATTCTTCATTCCAGTTTTCATTTATAGTCTAGTAATAGCTCCTCCCAAGTCTGTCATGTGAGTCTTCCTAAATATGACCATTTTTCTCTTTTAAAAATATTTCATTGATGGCTCACGAGTGCTTTGAATTAAGTCCCTAGCACACTCGGCCTTGTGGGGCTGGATGGACTCTGTCCTGTTTCTTCTCTCTTTTATTGTGGTGGTGATCAAAGTAATTAGTTTTAGAGGTGACCCTGGAATATATGATGAAGTAGCTGTTTCTGTGAAAGGGATGTGCTCTGAGACTGGGTCACTGGGACCCTGGGACCCTGGGACCTTGGGATTTACTTGAGCTATGAATGAATGGATGTGAGTCAGAGGCTTTTGTACCTGAAACGATTCTCACTGAGATTTGTGCTCTAGACTCATACACAAAACGACATTGACCACAGGGAGATGCTCTTCCAAAAATGGCTAGAACTTTCCCTCACTGAATCCCAGGGTCTAGGAACTCAGATTGTCATGCACATCCCAGTGCATTTCCATCTGTCCCCCACAATCTGTTCCCTCCAATCATCATCCTGGAGAAAGTGGATTTCAAGAAATGTAAAAAAACTTTGGGGGCTGGGGATGTAGCTCAGTGGTAGAATGCTTGCCTAGCAGGCACAAGACCCTGTATTTGATAACAGAAAACTTTAAAACAAAACAACAAAAAATTTAAAAATGCACTTTGGGTCAAGTCTTTGGAAGACTTTCTCAAACTGCCATGCATGTGACCACTCAGTGCCCTCAGTTGAAGAATACTTACACTTGGGCTTATTCTTTTGTTTAAAATGTTTGTTACAGATGCTGGAAGAGGAATAGGCAAGAGCAGTGGTGGCCTCATTTATGATGTGATGTCAACTTCTCCTTTCCCCCATTCTAATAACCATCCCCTGAGCTCTCCCCAGTAGAGCAGAGCCCTGGGCAGACACAGTATGATTTCTAAATGCAACTTTCCTGGGGACAGCAGGAACATCACCATCAGTTTTGGTGTGTAACCTGGGAAGCAAGCACTGGCATTCAAGGTCTGTAGTTCCTCACTGTATGATATTTGGCAAGTCTCTGGGCTCAGATGTCTTCTTTATAATACAGGCAAATGGCATTGGACTAGTACAGAGAGTAAAGCATGGGAACTCCTGATTCAAGTGACATCTTCACAGAAATCCAATACAAATAAGCAGATATTTGTGGAGAAGCTCTGGCTGGATAAGGGCAAAACCTGAAGTCCAACCCTCTGGGTCACCTTCTCAAGCCTCTCTCTGGTCCCCAAGGCACCCCCATGGCATTGCGAATTCCAGGAACCCTATAGGCAAATGACTAGACTAGGATCCCTGGAGACCCTGTGGCTGTTGGCTTCTTTGTGTTTCAGCACCATGGCTCCCAGTTTAAGATAGATAAGCACCTGTGTTCGTCTTTTTCTCCCTTATGAGATACCCTTAGAGTGATAGTAAAGAAAAAGGAATGGTTTGTCTCACAACTGAGATGTTAATCAGTAAGCTGGCAAACCCTGGACTCTAGCCCAACCCCCTCAAAACAGACTTGTAGGAACCCCACAAGAAGTTGTAAAGGAATTGAGGCATTCTGGGCCAATCCCTGTCTTGTGAAGATGGTACAGATTGGTTTGTGCTGTCAGAGTCAGGATGCTGAGTGGAAGGCAATGTTGATGGAGAAGGCAATGATGATGGATATATCCCATTTGTGGGCTCCAGCTGGTCAACTCCCAGGTTTCCATAGTCCTGGGAAACCTCTATTCACTCATTCAAAACAAGTTAACTAGGCACCAGCGCTATGCCAGGAATTGTCCGGGAGCTAGAGATATAATGTTGAACAAAGCCAAGTTTCTGCCATCCTGGGGCTCACATGCACAGGGCAGAAAATGCTACCAGGAAGAGTTAGAGAGCTTTGACATTGCTATGGACAAAGTTTTCTCTGGGTTTGATCTCTGGGTCCTAGAGGTTGTTTCCAATGAGATCGTCAAAGAAAATTCAATTCCAAAGGAACTCTTTTGCAGAATCTCTCTACTGTGGAATAGCAGTGGGGAGCTGAGCACCAAGCCTGAAAGAGTGTAAATTCATGCATGTCATTGAAAAGACACAGCTAAAGCTGCCACTTCCTGTAATCAGTCTCTTGAAGAACATGGACATCCATTTTATTCTTCAGCTGCAAACTGATCTCTAGCTATGGCCTTACCATGGCCTGACCTCAACCGTGATTATACCCTTACCCATAACCATTAGTGACACATAACCTAAGCCTTTCTGACTCCCTTCACTGTGCCATTCTTCCTCAGATGCATACTGTGATCAGCAAGGGCACTGGATGAATGGTTAATACCTTAGTGCTACCTTCTCCAACCTTCAAGACATCAGAGTTTAGTGCTCAGGTCCAGCTGCCTATCAGTGGTCAGGGGCTGGGGAGCACCCGGAGGAAGGATATTGTTTCTGCAGGAAGGAGACACTGGGTAGTCCATCCCCCAGCTCCATTCCTATGTCAACAGACATAGGCTGGAGAGGGAACTTGAGGCCAGTTATGACTTGTTTGTTTTTTCTAGTATTTGCCTAAACTTAATGCAGTTGGAAATAAGTGACTATATCTCCTATTATAGTGGAAATGGTAGAGGGCAGCAGTGGAATGACATTCCCACTCAAGGTCTGGCAAGCAGCCCACTACTCTGGGGACCCTGTGTGTGTGGGTTCTTTGCTTTGCAGCTGTGTTTTCTTCTACTCCTAGGAGATACTCTTTTTATTTTCTTCAGGAGAGGAAATTGGCTGGGAAGGAGGATATTGGACAAAGCTGGAAGACCCATTAAGTGGAAAACACTCAGGACCATTAGTTGGGGTATAACAAAACATGTAATCAGCAACCTCCAAATATCAGTGACTTAGGCAATAAAACTTTCTCATTTATTTGAAGTTCCATGTGATTGAACCTGGTTGAGTAACTCTCTTGGGCAGATATCTTCTGTGGTGGGACTTAGGGATCCAGATGCTTCCAATGTGGCTCCATTATTTTAGAAGTTCCAAGAACCTGGAGACCCCTTATGGATTATCTACATTGGTGCCCAAAGAACAAAGGGAGAGTATGGAGGATTACACGGATATTTTAGGAGGAAAGCACAAAACTATCTAAGCCTGCCAGTCCCATGCCCCCATTTAGATGCAAGGGGGTAATCTGATTTAGCCAAGTGCCCAGGAATACAGAATGTATTTTGTGACATTCTAGCTTGTATATGCTACAGGACAGCAAAAGTCCCAGGAAAACTTGATTTTGGGCACTAGCTAGGCAATGCCTGGTGGGTGCATTGTAAAAGAGCAGTTAGAAGGGCTGCGCTGAATCCCCAGCCATCACTCTACCCAGACCCAATGGACACTTTGGCTGTTCTGTTTAGATTTGACCCAGTATATATATTTCCAACATAACTTGGTAAAAAAAGAGTTTGAATTTGGAATGCCATTTCGGAATGGGCTCGTGACAGTGACATTTCCAGCTCACTCAGCTCTGGGAATGCAGTAGGAGAATTAATAAGGGCATTGGGAGTTTATCTAGCACTTTTTAACCTTCATGGAGAGTAAGAAATACCTCTTTATAGGATCCACCCCACGCCAACAGGAATCTCTCATCTTCTTTTATCCGTGACAATCTGGGTTTGCTAATTCCATGAATCAATGTGTTTCTCATTACATCCTAGATTCCTCATACCTCCTAGTAGAAGAAACATACAAGGTGACTATCTCCTCTGGCCCCTGAGTTCTGATTACCATGTGGAATGGGGAACTGGGAGAACTGAGGAGGATGTCCCATGAGAATATTCTGTGATGGTAGAAAGAAAATTCCAGGGTTACACTTTGCTAATCTGATAAGTTCTCTGACCCCCAAATGGAGCAGCAAATGCTAATAAGGGAGATTTCCTAACAGAATAAAATAGGAGAGTCCATTTAGAGGAAGTGGTCTATAATCAGCTTAAGAGGCCAGGCAGGGTCACACAACTCCAGTACCAATTAGGGAGACTGAGACAGCTCCTGCTGGGATGTCAACTTTTCAGTTCATGAATAAATTGGCCTGAAGCCATTTTCCATTTCCTTTTTCCCCCAGCCAAGATTCAATCTCTGGAGAAGACAGTGAAGGAAGGAGGACTTCCCTTGATAATAATTCTCTGGAGGAACGGAAGGATGAGGGAAGAAAAAAATTTCAACTGTCCTAAGGGGGGCAGGGGAGTAGGAAATAAGGCTAATTTCCCCTGCTTTAGTGTTCTCCATGCATTATCCCTCGAGTTCTTACAATTCTCCCTTCCTCTTTTCTCTGTGGATTAGTCACCTAATGTCTTTGATCTTCCATTTCTCTTGGTAAAATGGTGATAATTCTGTCCCACATGGTGGTGGTGGTGGTAAGGGGGGACCAAAAATCCTACTTCCTTCCTTATTTGTGTCTCCATTGTCTTTGATTGACTCATCTGTAATGTCTTTGATTTAATTGCTTATCCATCCCACCCAAAGACAATGAACTTCTTGGGTTTTTCAGTGATTGTGACATTTTTATTTTTCAATACTCAACAGCCACTGCAGTGTTGGACTCTTGAAGCTGCTCAGAATGGTTGTTGAGTCAGTGGATGAAAGTGTGAATCAATAGATGAATGGATAAAAGCATGAAGGACTGTGTACCTCTGAGTATTACTGAGGGTTACAGGCTATGTCTCTGTCCCAGGGTACCAACCCTTCTGTAAGAGATGACTGAGGAGGGCTTGCACACATCCCAGGAAGTCTGGTTTCTTTAGGGCAGGATTGTCACCAGTCTCTTAGTAGAAGCTTTTCTAAGAGGCACCAACAGGGAGCTGGAGCAGAGAAGTTCATGCCTCTGTTCCCAGTGTGGGAATGGCCTGGCCATGGAGTAGAACTTCTCAGTGCTGTATGCCATGAGTTTTCTCTAGGAAACCCTTCATTGGGGGTAGCCCCCACCTGCACATAGGCAGGTCTGTCTAGGTATAGAGTTGCCTATCAGCATAGTATTGTTGTTGGAGAAGTCAACTAAACCCTGGAGCTCAGTGAAAGGTCCATTTAGACCTCAGCAGGGGCCTGGGATTCTGCAGAGAGGCTGGATTCTAGGGAACTTCGGGTTTTTTGACACAAAGAGGAGGCAGTAGCATACTGTGTGTGTATTTTCCTTAGGCATTGTGACTAGGGCAAAGATTTGTCTACAAGTGTATGAACACAAAATTTCATTCTCCTGTGATAGTATTATAGGTCCACACTCTTCATGGCTTCATGGTGAGAAGAATAAATGTCTCTGTTCCTTGATGTTGGGGTTGGCCATAGAACTTGCTTCAGCTAATACGATGTTAGCAAAATGATGAAAGCAGAGTTAAAATGTGCTTGTGTGGCTAGGTTTGTGCTCTTGTCCTTCTGCCATCACCATGAGAGTACCATGTTCTAGGTGGTCATCTTCATCTCTGGCACCAGAATGAGACACCTGGAGTAAAGCTACCCCAACCAACCAGCAGACACATGAAATAGAAGTAAATTTCATCACAGTTGCATGCCATTGAGATTTTGTGGTAGATGTTATGTAGCAAGAGCTGACTGATGCAAGGAGAATTGAGTTATTTTGATTTCAGACCTTGTTGACATTGACAGTTGGAGAAATTACTTATTGCCTTTGAATTGCAAGGAAGAACATATTGAAGCTGAATATACAAATAGCTGGTGACCTAGAAATTCAAGCTTATGTTCCCTAATAGACATGCATAAAATGTTAGTAGCAATTTCATTTATAATACCAGAAACTGAAAATAACCCAGTTGTTCTTCAGTACATTGCAGGAGGTTGAGGAGGGAATGGGAGGGAGAAAGTAGGATCAGGGAGTTTTGAGGTATGAGAAGAGAGAGGAAAGAAGTGTAGCTGGAGGAAAATGTAGGAACAACAGTGGATTTTTTTCTAACTGGAACATGTTTGAGTGTATTTTTCAAGTCTGAGGAAAGAGACAGAAGGGAGGTAGAAATTGTAAGTTCAGGAGCAAGATGCTGATGAACGGAGTAAAGTGCTCAACAGATAGCAGGGATGGGATTCAAAGCCTGCAGGGAAGATGAAGATGTTTGTGGTCTGTTGAGGAGGAAATCTAAGAGCATCTTGCCTGATGGAGGTGATAGGGAAAAAGGAATAAAAATTTTTAATAACCATTGAGGGAAATAGGATCTGGAGTCATCCAAGGACAAGTAAGATTGCTAAGCAGTCCCAAGGGTGCAGTGGCGAGAAGAAACTGGAGAATTGTAGTTCTTTCTAAAAAGATCTAGAAGCTTATGTATGGGAACCAGTGTGTTGGGATTTCATGGTATAGAGGAGACCAAGGCAAGGGATTCTGTTAGAGAAATGCATATTTGACTCAACATTCTTACTTTTTCCCAGGGGTGTAAGGAGATTGGTGCCTTAGGATCTGATGGGTCTAGAGGATCGAAGAAGTCATTTAAAGCAGGTAGGTTGGAGGTTTTCCCCTCTGTTGTTCCAACCAGAGTGGCTCAGGTGTTATATTTTGAGTAAGATTGATATTTTTTCAACATAATTTAATAAAAAATAATTGACATACAATTAACTCTTCATATTTTAGGTGTACAATTTGATAAGCTTTAACTTACCAAATATGTTCTTTTTGTGTATACCTGTGAAGCCATCTCCACAATTACAATAATCAACATATACATTACTCGCCAATTTCCTCATCCTCCTTTGTAATCTTTCACTGACTGCTTTTGTTATTATAGATTATTTTGTCTTGTTAGGAATTTGTACAAATAAAATCATGCAGCATGCACTTTTTAATTTTCTGTCTTTTTCCATTCAGCATAATTATTCTGAGATTCATCAATGTTGTCTCAGATATTGATCATTCATATATTGTTGTTGAATAGTGTACATGTGTGTATACATATATATGATTTATAGGTCACAATGTGTTTACTTATTCCTCTGTTGATGGGCATTTGGGTTGACCCCAATTTTTGCTATTGCAAATATAGTTATTATGAATGCTTTTGTACAAGTCTTGGTATGGACACATGCTTCTGTTTGTCTTTGGTAACTATCTAGGAATAGAATGGCTGAGTGGTAAAGGGTGTTTGCTTTACTTTTGAGAAAACTGCCACACTGTTATCCAAAATGACTTTCCTTCTTTAAGTTTCCACCAGAAATGTATGAGAGCTGTTGCTTTACCTACTCTGAGATTTAGTGTAGCTGGTTTTGGCTTTAGCTGTTCTAATATGTATTGGTGGTAGCTCATTGCTATTTAAGCTTGCATTTCCTAATACTGAACTGTTTTAGGAGCTTATTTGACCTTTGTGTACCTGATAAAGGATCAGTTTAGACCATATTCCTCTTTTAAATTGAGGATTTATTTATTATTGGGTCTTGAGAGTATTTATTTATTCTGAATTTAAGTCTTTTAACAGAGATATAACATACAAAAGTCTGTGGCTTAGCTTTTCATTCTGTTAAGGGTCTTTTGAAAAATAGACTTAAAATTTGATGAAGCTCAAATTAGTTTTCCACAATTTTATAGATCATGCCCTTGGTGTTGTATCTACTGAATCATTATCTAACTCAAGGTCACAAAGGGTTTTCTCCTCACTAGAAGTGAAATAGTAAAGAATAAAATGGAGCAACATCATCAATGTACTGAGAAAAAAAACCCTGACACTCTAGAATTTCATATGTGGCTAAAATATATTGCCAATGCAAAGACAAAATAAAGACTTTAAAAAATAAAATAGCAGAAATAAGTCATTAGTAGACTCACACTACAATAAATGTAATTGTCTAAACACTTAATGAAAAGGCAGTGATTATTAGAAGGAAGAAGAAGGAGGGGACAAAGCTGAAATGGGATCCAGAAAACAAGCAGTAAGATGACAGTTCTAAAGTTATTCAAGCATATAAATAATCACATAATATGTATCTTTTTATATCCCCTGTTTTTGTCTTTATAGATACTGTATATTTCTTGTAGGCAGCATATAGTTGGACTTGCTGTAATACTTATCTTTATTCATCTTTATGTCATACATCTTCTGTTCCCTACTTAAGCTGCTTTTAAAGTTTTCTTTTGACACTGTTTGCATTTTCCAATTTGAATATGCTTTCATTGAATTGATGGGCTTATAGTTCAAATATTTTTCTCTCTTTTTTGTTGCAGTATTGGGATTTGAACTCAGGGTCTCACACTTGCAAGGCAGGCACCTTTACCTGTTAAGCCTCGTTCCTCGCCCTGGATATTTAAAATATTTTGTATATGTCTATTTAGCTTTGTGAATATATGGAATAACTATTTTGATGTTTTTGCACAGCTGGGTCAATTTTGATGCATTGATTTTCCCCTTCTAGTGGACTATATTTTCATACCTTTTTGTATGTTTGAAATACTATAATTGGATGTCAGACATTATAAATTTTACTTTTTGAGTGCCAGATGTTTTCGTATAATAATAAATATTCTTAAACTTTGTTCTATGACATAGTTAATTTACTTAGAAACAGTTTGATTCTTTTAGGTCTTATTAGGTGGGACCAGAGCAATGCTTGGTACATGGTTAACTTTGCCCTATTACTAAGTCAAGATCCTTTTATGTACTGTGCTTAGTGGCCTGTTAGTTGTAGGTTTGGTAGAAATAGGCACTATTCAGGGCCACAGGTGTGGGTCAGGAACAGTGGGTCTAATCCCTCATGGTGTTTTCTCCCCGTCCCAGGTTGGGAAAGATTAGTGAACTTTCATGCACTAATCATTGCTCTGCTAAATGTACAAGAGAGGCTTTCTGTAATCTCCAGAGTTCTCTTTCTTTCTTTTTTTTTTTAGTAGTTCAATAGGTGGCTTTAATTTACCATAGTACCCCAAGAAAAAGACTGGATTTACCTAAGACACAATGATCTTTTTCTAGGGTCATTGATATCTATGATCTCTGTGCCCTTGTTAATAAGGGTGATCCTTCTTAATAAGTTAAGAGTCCTTGTTAATAAGTTGGGAAGTGGGCCATCTAGCTCTTTGATCTACAAGGTTGTAACAGTCAGGCTCTGCCACTATTTCTTTTCCAGAGAAACAGGACTGAAGGAGATTCTCCATATATTTTGTTCAAGTCATGTATTCCCTGGCGATGCTTAGTAAAGTAGGCCGCTTAGAGAGATAGGTATAGGAATTAAAATTTTGCCCAGTGTGCTGGCACATACCTGTAATCTCAGCTACAAAGGAAGTACAGGCAGGAGGATCATGGTCTGAGGTGGGCACAAAAACCCTATCTGAAAAATAAGTAAAGCAAAAGTGGCTGGAGGTGTGGATCAAGAGGTAGAGCACTTGCCTAGCAAGCATGAGTCCTCAAGTCCATGCCCTAGTACCACCAAAAAAAACCAAATTAAGATTTAATTCTTTATAATTAAAGAATTATAATTATAATTTATTTATCAATCAATCTTATTAACATTTTAACTAATATTTTATCAATTGTTTTAAATTATAATTATTAAATATTTAATTGCCATTCTGCATATATATATAAGGTCCAGGTATTTTTATTTAGAAGATGATCCCAGGTGCCTGTCTTGGGTTCCCAGTTTGACAGATGCATCCCTGACAATTTGTGCTCCATGCCGAAAAACAGAGAGGACTTTCTCTGGACAAATGATTGAGCTGGAAGGAGAACCTTATCCAATTTTGTGGTAACCCATAGCAAAATTTGTTTGAATAGCTTCTAGATCAGTGAGATCCGCAAACTCACTGGTCTATGAGGCCAGCATGATCAAGAGTCCTGTACCCACAGGATTGTTGCCTGTGTTCTACCCCGTGATTCTTCTTGTGACAAGGAATAATTTTGACAGCATAGTAAAAAATGGAAAGACAAAAAAAGAGCAAAAGAGGTGAAAGGGAATGTCCTGATTCTATGGAGGAGACAAGCAAATGGTAACCAATAACAAAGCCTGGGCACTAAACTTACAATAGATGGCAAAAAGAGCAGAGTTCAGACTCAGTGCTGATTTATCAGTTTAGTGTGCCTTGCAAGAGTAGCAAGGTACAAGGGGCCTCTCTAGGTTCCATATCTGCCTAAAGGCTGTGGTCCATGGAGTGCTATAGCAAAGGAATCTGCCACTATCACTTGCATTTGGCAGGGAGTCAAAGATAGGCTAGGAGCTGGGTGCCAGTGACTCACACCTGTGATCCTAGCTACTTGGGAGGTTGAGGTTGAGAGGATTGTGGTTTGAGGCCAGCCTGGGCAAAAAGTTTGCAAGACTCCATCTTAACAGAAGAAAGGTAGGCATGATGGCATATGCCTGGTTATCTCAGCAATGGTGGGGAGCATAATATAGGAGGAATATGGTCCAGTTCAGCCTGGAAAAAAAGTGAGACCCTATCTCAAAAATAATGACAGCAAAAAGGGCTGTTCCTGCCTAGTGAGTATGAAAGTCTGAGTTTGAACCCCAGTACCACCAATAAATAAATAAATAAATAAATAAATAAAATAAAAACAGAGGAGGAGCATCATAATGAAAAAAAAAAGGGTTGCAGCTTTGGGTGTGTGTGTGTGTGTGTGTGTGTGTGTGTGTGTGTGTGATTTTGCATGCAGATCCAGAGGTGGGCTATCTGGAAGAGCACTGTCCCATGTGATTGGCTTGGAGCACATATTTAGCTTTCTCTGGCTAGATCTGAATTGGAAGCTGGTCAATAAACAGGGTAGCTGGAAAATCACTGACCAATTCCTGAACATTCTGCAGAATTGGCTTCCTGGGCTGATTGCCATAGACTGCGTGTCAAAACATTATGGTCATGTATGGTCTGGCCATTGTTCATTTATATATTAAGTCTCAGAGGATATTGGTATCTTGTCCCAGAAAGTTCACAGTCAAGGTAAGGAAATAAGTACATTCAAGGACAAGACTGTGTTTGAAATTAGTGGCTCATCTAAGGTCAAGTTGAGGGGACAGGTTGTGGACAGGGTGAGGATCAGGCTGTGGGTGGGGTGAGGTTTGGGCTGTACTTAGGTGAGGGGTTGCCTGGTGGGCAAGTGAATGGTCAGAGCAGGGCAAGAGGGTTGACCAGAAGACTCTTTCTTAAAGGGGATTACCAATGTAGTGCTAACCCAGTAATGCTGGCCTAGTGAACCCTACTGATCAACCCTGATTTAAGGTCATGATCTTCCTACTTTCCTAACATCTCCTTTGGCACTAAGAGTCCTCCCCCAGCTGCACGTGGTCCCTTGGGGGAGTACTTTCAGGCACATTCTAAGGTTTGGGAGGAAATGACAACTGGGGTTGAAATTATAGCTTGAGGTCTCTCCCTGCTGTGTGATGAAAGCTTCATGACACCTGCACAGGAAGATGCTTTGAGCATCCCCTCCTCTAACAAGCCAGAACTGCCCCCTGCCATTGTATTAAAAATCAAGATGCTATGATGCCACGGCTCTCCTAGGCTGGCAGAGGTGTGAGGAGATGGAAGGAAGTAAGGGGCTTTGTTCCTTTCTTTGTGCTATTTAATACATTTCCTTCTCCATAAAGGGTTGATTGCAAGAGTAACTATAATCCACAATCTCCAGTCACTGCCCATCTGTCTTCTCAGCATAAGGGGAGGGGAGGATGTGAATGCAGCAGAGAAATTTCTGCTTTCATAGAGAGATACCAAGAAACAAATAGACGAGGTGGATTCAGCTGGTGGTGAGTGAGATGAAGAAAACCCAACAAGCTAATGCAATATGGAGGCAGCTTCTTGACATTCATAATTAGGGTGATTGCATTGAGAAGGGCACAAGAGTCCTCCAACCAAACCCCATTCACTGTCCTGGCACATTCTTTACTCTTTTGGGTTGAGAACTACCTTCTATTTCGTCATTCATTCATGTCACAACTACTTATTACAGGTGTAAACTATGTATCAACTGCATTGTTGGTCAGTGGGATGAAATAATAAGTAAGACACAGCCTTGACTTTCATGAATCTAATGGTCTATTATGGGAGATGGATGATAAGAAGCCAAGGGCAATGAATCTAGTGTGACATGGAACACAGGCACAGTGGCAGGATAATGGGGTTGGGTGGGTAATTTAGGTGGAGTGGGGAGGGCAAGCCTCCATGAGAGGGTGGCATGTCAACTGAGATTGGGTTTCGAGGAAATACCAGGCTTGTGAAGAGCAGACAAATTCTCTTCTGGCAGAAGAAAATTGTGTGGGAAGGTCTCGGCATCTCCGGCATAATATAAAGGCTGATGAGCCTGGAGTACAGAGGATGAGGACTGAGGGCTTGGAGTACAGTGAGAGAGGAATCAGGGGTCATGTGGAGATGTAGAAGAGTGTCTGTGCTTAATTCCAAATATGTAGGAGGCCATGGAAGATTTTATTTTTGGTGGGAGTATTGCATGATTGGATTTAGGTTTCAAATAATTTTATTTTCTGAAAGCATAATTACTATTGTTTTTATAAAAATGATCCTTGTCCATCATAAACAGCTCATGCCTCATGGGAAAGTATTCATAGGAGAGAAACAATGTACCTTGATGTCTCTATTTAACCCATCCCTTTGGGTACCAGGCTGAGAATGACAGCAACAAAAGTGGGAATGCATTTGTGTATTAAACAAATATCTACGAAGCATCTATTCTGTGTCATACTCTTCTTAGATTTTGGGGGTGAACATAGCAGAGAAGGTTTCTGCTTTTGTGTTGAGATACGAGGAAACAATTAAATAGGAGCAGGTTAGCCAGTAATGAGTGAGATAAAGAAAACCCAGCCAGCTAGCACAATGTGGAGGCAGCTTGTTGAAATTCATATTTAGAGGATCCCTCTCTGGAGGGATAACATCTTAGCTGTGACATGAGTGACAAGAAGGAAACAAGAAAAGCAGCAAAACTGTGAGGAAGGAGCCTGTGTGCATTCTTGAGTCATGATTTGTGGGTCATGGTCAAGGGCCTGGGCATTATTCCAGATGTGATGCTATGTGATGAGAAGCCACTGAAGCTCAGGGAGAGCTTTGCACATATCCAGGTAGAAGCCGATGGTGGCCTGAGGGAGAAAGGAGTGAACAGATTTGAGATGTATTTTGGAGGTGGTATGATGAGGCTCCTAATGACTTGGATGAGGAAGGGACTGAGGAAAAGGAAGGTGTCAAGGATGACTCCTGAAGTTCTTACTTACATAGTTGGCTGCACGATGAGGACTGCTGTTTTCTGACATGGAAAAGAATGGCAGAGGGGGGAAGGACTTTGGGGAGGAAAATGAAGTGTCATATTTGGGATGTAATAAGTTTGGGATGCTCTGAGACAGGTGGAAGTGTTGGGGAGATGTTTTCATATCTAGATCGGCGTCCTTAGAAGGGGTGGGAGGCACATGCATCTGGGTATGGATGGCATAGAAGTAAAAAATGGATAGCCTGGGATGATGGTCCAAATAGAGCAAGAAAATTAGCTCTGGAGGCCCAAGACAAAGGATTGTCCACTCGGGGGAGTCTCACAGGGTTGCAGTTATGGCTGCATCTGGGGGTCTTCTCAAGGGCTTTTCCATTTACACGTTTACATGTTCAATGTCTGGACTAGAAAGCTTCAAGCTTCTGAGCATCAGAATGGCTGAGGTTCCTTGGGTGTCTCTTTCTTCCCTGCTTTCTCTGTGTTCTTTACCCCTGGCAGCCTTAGCACACCTGGGCTTCTTACATGGCAACTAAAGGATCCCAGAGAAAGTGTCTCAAGAGACTGTGGTAGAAGCTCTAGGGGATTTTCTATCTTAGCCTTGGAAATCATGAAGAATTACTTCTACTCCACTCATGGAGGCAGTAAACCCCTTACCTAGGTTCAAAGGGAAGGGACCCAGACTCTTTATGAAAGGAGTGTAGAAGAATTTTCAGACATTTTGGACATGTTTTAACACCATTATACTGCCTTCCCAGTAGATAGAGTTTAAACACACACAGACACACACACACACACACACACACAAGAAAGAGAAAGTTCATCATAATTTTAATGTGACACTTCCAATTCAAATTGAAGATGACAGAGTTTTTACTTAAATTTATTTGATTTTATCTTAGGCTAAAATCAGGTTTACCTTTATAAGACTTTACACAAGTACTTATTTGCTTTATCCTAATATGTATGTGTGTGCATTTCAAAATAACAATACCAACTGTGGTAGGTAGAATAACGAATCCCTAGACATGTCTCTGTCCTAATCCCCAGTCCTGTGAATACATCACATTAGATGGCAAGGGGAAAATTTCCCTTAAGATTTGCCTTACAATTGCAGATAGAATAAAGTTTGCTAATCAGGGTTAAGACAAGGAGAGTATCCCAGATTATCTAAGCCAAGCCAATATATCCACAGAGATCTTTAAATGGGCAAAAGTGGAAGAGCGATGTAGCATTAGAAAGACTACATGGGCCATCGCTGGCTTCAAAGACAAAAGGAGTCACATGCCACGGTACATGGTCAGCATTCAGAGCTGGAAAAAGGATTCTCTCTTACAGCCTCAGAGTGACATGGCTCTGCCAACACCTCGATTTTAACCCAGTAAGACCCTTTTCAGACTTCTGATCTCCAGAACTGTAAGATTATAGATTTGTGTTGTTTGTGGTAATTTGTTACAGAAGCAACCAGAAACCAAAATACTAACTGTGTTGCTAACAATAAGACTACTGAGTACAGTTTAAGATTTCTTCCTGGTTCACTTTGTCTTAGGATATAACTCACTAGAGATGCATGGTCAAAATACTGTGTTTCTAAGTCATTCAAAATAATTATCCTCTGTGTGGTTATTGCACCAATTTGCTATGCAGTAGGATCATGTGTTTCGGCTTACTTTTTATTTTTAGAGATTGTGTATTCTTGTATTACATGAAGGGGCAAAGGGTATATGTAGGTTAGTGGCAGAGCACAGAGGCCCTGGGTTCAATTCCTAGCCCTCCCTTCCCCCACATTACATGGAACATTTCAGAATTCCAGAGTTCCTTTCCATTTCCCACATTCTCTCTTCTTCTTATTGTTACCTATTAAAAATTAGTTTTTGACTTCCCTTCCTTTGCTGTGTGTAGTTTACCATACACATTATCTTGCCCCTTGCTTTTTAAAACATAAAGTATTTTGGAAATTACTTTAAAGATCTATATAGAGATTTTCCTTGTTGCTTTTTACAGCAGAGTGGTACTCCACCATGTAGATAAATAGTAAGTAATTTAGCCATGCCCTATAATGAATATTTCAGTATTTGTTTCTAATCTTTTCCTATTACAAATAATG
Organism: Castor canadensis; assembly: GCF_047511655.1. Classification (NCBI taxonomy): domain Eukaryota; kingdom Metazoa; phylum Chordata; class Mammalia; order Rodentia; family Castoridae; genus Castor; species Castor canadensis. Next base: position 152,199,310 of record NC_133390.1, on the reverse strand, counting down.
TTGCCATGACTAGTTTATTCATACACATATCTCTATATCTATCTCTACATCTATCCATCTATCTTAGGGTTATGTAGCACAGACTGGTCTTGAACTCGTGATCCTCCTGCCTCAACATCCTAAGTCCTGGGATTATAAATGTATATCACCCTGTCCAGTTTCTTTTTATATTTTTTCTAGTGCAACACTGGGCTAGCTTTTAGGTGTGAGGTTGCTACAGCAGACAGTAAATATACATGTGGATTTCCCCAGATATTATCAAATGAGATGTCTTTAAAAAACAGGTAGTTATCAGAGATTATTTGTAAGATGCCAAAATATGAAGTGTGACCTTGGGGGATGGTTGGCTAAAGAAGAAAGGAAAGAAGAAAGTGTCACAGTCAGTACTAGGGCTTTAAGGGGGCTTGTGTTGCTCAGTTTTTGTTGCTGTGACAAAATACTTGAACAAATTGACTTAAAGGAGAAAATATTTATTTTGGCCCATGGTCTTCTTGCTTCATTGCTGTGTGCCTGTGGTGAGGCAGAACATCACGGTGACAGGAGGGCATGCATGATGGAGCAAAGCTGCTCACCTCATGGCAGAGATAGCCAGAGAGATGAAGAGGCAGCTGACAAGATATGCCTTTTTTGTGGGACTGGAATTTGAACTAAGGGCTTCATGCTTGCAGGTGTTCTACCACTTGAGCCATGCTTCCATCCTATTTTGCTCTGGTTACTTGGAGATGGGGGGTCTCACAAGCTATTTGCTCAGGCAGACGTTGAATCACAATCCTCCTGATCTCAGCCTCCCAAGTAGCTAAGATTACAGGCCTGAGCCACCAGCACCTGGCTTTACAAAAGTGATTTTGGTTTTTAAATCAGACAGAGCTCTATACCTTTTTAAGGCATGCCCCCTGTTTCTCACTTCTTTCATTCAGGCCCACCTTCTAGTTTCTTCTACCTCCCAATAGTCCAATTACCGATCCATCAATGGATCAACCCATTGATTAGGTCAGCACCCTCATGATGCAATCATCTCAAAAGCTGACCTCTGAAAATTGTACTGGGGACCAAGACTTCAACACATGAGGACACTTCCTATCCAAATCATAGCAAGGATATACGCATGGATACTGAAATCACAAGACTGTCATTAGGTGCAACAAATGCCAGTAAATGAAGGGAAGTTACTACGAGGCGGGTGAATTGGCAGATATGAGGAGAAGGAAAGGGTGGCAAAGACATATGACATAAATCACAAGATTTCACCTTAGCCAATAGGGAGATGATGGCTAGGAAGCAAGGAGGACTACCCAAGCATCAGATTCTGGGGAGGTGAGAGATAAAACAGGTAACCACTACAGGGAGCTCAGAGAAGGGGTGTCCAAAGGGCAGGTGCATTTAAAGGCAAGAGGAGGATGCAATGTTCTTGGAGGAGTTCCATAGTGCAGGAGTAGGAGGGCACAGTTTTTTTGGGTTTTGGAAGTCAGGCTGAGGTGGGTGGTCTGCATTACCAGAAGGAAAGCAAACAGAAGCAAGGAGCTGAAGACTTGGAAGCTGTAGAGGACTGATGGTAACTGATATGAATAGTGAGGTATGGGGCAGACCCATGGCTTACTGCCTACCTAACTTCCCCCCATCCCTGGCCCGTTCTTCCATCCTAAAAGAGCCTTTTACCCAAGAAAGAAAAGAGATAGATCACCCATCTATCTTCAAGCATTCTGTCTGTTCTCTAGCCCTAGAGAGTGGGTTCTGATTGGTTAAATCTATCATGGAAATCCTATTTTTCTATCCAATGCTGGGTTTAGACATAGACAAGTGATACAATTCTATCCAATGGGAAGCAAGAGTATATCTGCTGGGGATTATGCAACCCTCCTCCCCAAGGAAAAGATAACTACTTTTCTGCTTCTAGAAATACTTGTTTCTGGTGAAATGTTTGGAATCCTGCAGCTATCTTGGGACCCTGAGGTGACCCTGTTTGACACATTGACAGACTGGGGATGGCACAATGAAAAGATGGAAGGAAACTGGGTTGTTGCTTTTGTTGAACTGCTGAATCAACCAGCCCTGGAGCTGCCGTTTTATCCTGAAGAATAAATGCTCTTCTAAGCTATTTCATGTTGGACTATCAGTTATTTGCATCTATGTGTGATAATTGACATGGGGGCTGGAAGAGGTTGGGAAAGTCCTTATTTCTTGGAAATGTTACTGTCCCTAACAATGTAGGGATTTTTCACTAAATACATATAAAGCAATAGATACATAGGTGTGTGTGTGTGTGTGTGTGTGTGTGTGTGTGTGTACATTTGGGTATAGTTTATCCCTAGAAAGATTTCAAGAAACTGATAACAATGTTTACCTTTGTGAAGAGAAACAGCTCTGGTGCAGGATTGGAAGAGAGACCTAATTTATTTTTATTATTTTTGCTATTTGTCTTTCATGCAGTATGTTTTTATTCAAGCAAGACATAAGCTGAATAGCAGAGTTAGAATATGTGTTGAGAGCAATAAAGAAGTGAAATTATAGACAATAAAATGAGTGATGGAGAAGGTGAAGCTAAGAAAATCTCCTAAGGTGCCATGCAATTGGTCCAAGGGGTGAAACTGGTGAAAGAGAGAAGGATGGCTCCTGAAAGAAAGCATGGGGGCCATCGCAAAAGTGGAACAGGAGCAAGAATCAAAAGCATGAAAAAATACTTTTCTGAGATAAGAAATCATCCAAAGAGTTGGACTGTGTTTCTTACAATAACAAAGAGCCTGATAATTCACTCCATTCTGATGAAGGTTTTATAGTTAGGGGTATATCATGAAAAGAAATTAGCCTGGTGTGGTGATGCATATTTGTGGTCCCAGCACTGGGAGACAGATCATGAGGTTAAGGTCAGCCTGGCTACATGGTGAGATCTCTCCTTGATAAAGTGGGGGTAAATGCTGTAGCATCATTTGTTTTTTTTTCTTGAGATCTGTTTATTGTATTCATGTACATTTCATTATTTGCTACCCATTTAAGAAAAAAAAATGTCTCCCCCTTCCAGTGGCCTCAAAACCACTTTTCCAACATATTCAAATCTTCAATATTGAGAGGATTTGAATTCAACATGACCTATATTCACTTTAAAATAAGTAGACTCAAGTAAGTTCAATGATGAAATTAGGACAGGTGCAGTGGCTCAAGTCTGTCCAGCTACCAGGGTGGTGGAGATCAGGAGGATCATGGTTCAAGGCTAGCCCATGCAAAAAGTTCATGAGACCATATCTCAACCAACAAAAACTGGTGTGGTGATGCTCACCTGTCATCCCAGCTATGTGGGAGGTGCATATAGGAGGAGCCACAGTCTGAGGTTGGTTTGGGAGAAAAGTTAGCAAGATCTCATCTGAATCAGTACGATGGGAATAGTGGCATGCACTTGTAGTCTCAGTCATGTGAGATGCTGTAGGCAGGATTGCAATCTAAGCCAACCCCAGGCAAAAATGGAGACCCTACCTGAAAACAACTAAAAAGGGCTTGGGGGTGTGCCTACCTCAAGTGGTAGGTGGAGTACCTGCCTAGTAAGCAAGAAACCCTGAGTTCAAACCCCAGTACTGGCTCCCCCCCCAAAAAAATAAATAAAGTTTTACCCTGGTGACTTGCTTTTATGTACTTCATTAAATATCTTGCTTGTTTTAGATAAAGAATAAGATGAGTCCCAGGTAAATTTCTCATTAGGCAGAAAAAGCCTGCAGTGGGGACACACCTCTCTAAGTCCCCGGTACTTAGGAGGCTGAGGTAGGAGAATCACTTCAGTCTGGGGGGTAAAGGCCAGCCTGGGCAACAGGTTAGATAAATTGCTTACTCATTAGGAAGAAAACCCCTGCCCTCTCCTCCCTTTCCTGCACCTCTCACTTGTTGCGTAGTACCTTCTACCTCCCGTCTCCCAGGGCCCAGAAACTTCCTGTCGCTGGTGCTGCTGGGTGTGGCTTCCACCAGAAAGTTCTGCCTTCCCTTTCGCTCATCCACCATTAAAACCCATCCCACAGACCTCTTGGGGATTCACTGCTTTTAAAACCCAAATGGGGCTGGGGACTTTGCTCAAGTTGTAAAGCACCTGCCTAGCCAGCTCAAGGCCCTGAGTTCAAACCCAGTATTGCCAAATAATTAACTTAATTAATAAATAAAAATCCAAATGGATTGCTAGTTGCCACAATTCTTGGACTGTAAGAGTTGTTTACATTGTTTCTGTGGAAGAGCACCAACTCTTTACTCAAGCCTATAATTAAAGCCTATAATTAAAGTGACTGTCTCTTGGCAGTCACTTTGCAATCACATTGGATTTCAGGAAAGTCAGAAATGGTAACATCTTTATGACAAGGGACAGAAACTATCCCTAACAGTAGAGCCTCTTCAGGATAGAACACCTGTCAGGTGACTATGACTCTGGTTAACAACCTCTCCTGAACCCCTGAATAATAAGGCCACACCTGTGCCTGGGACTGTTAACTATGCACATCCCAGATAGCATAGATAAATGGGACTTCATAAAACTAAAAAGCTTCTGCTCAACAAAAGAAATGGTCTCTAAACTGAAGAGAACACCCACAGAGTGGGAAAAAATATTTGCCAGCCACACATCAGACAAAGGACTGATAACCAGACTATATAGGGAACTTAAGAAACTAAATTCTCCCAAAACTAATGAACCAATAAAGAAATGGGCAAGTGAACTAAACAGAACTTTCTCAAAAGAAGAAATTCAAATGGCCAAAAAACACATGAAAAAATGCTCACCATCTCTAGCAATAAAGGAAATGCAAATTAAAACCACACTAAGACTCCACCTCACCCCTGTTAGAATAGCCATCATTAGCAACACCACTAACAACAGGTGTTGGCGAGGATGCAGGGATAAAGGAACCCTCTTACACTGCTGGTGGGAATGTAAACTAGTACAACCACTCTGGAAAAAAATTTGGAGGCTTCTTAAAAATATAAACATTGATCTACCATTTGATCCAGCAATACCACTCTTGGGGATATACCCAAAAGAATGTGACACAGGTTACTCCAGAGGCACCTGCACACCCATGTTTATTGCTGCACTATTCACAATAGCCAAGTTATGGAAACAGCCACGATGCCCCACCACTGACAAATGGATTAAGAAAATGTGGTATCTATACACAATGGAATTTTATGCAGCCATGAAGAAGAACGAAATGTTATCATTCACAGGTAAATGGATGGAACTGGAGAACATCATTCTGAGTGAGGTTAGCCTGGCCCAAAAGACCAAAAATCGTATGTTCTCCCTCATATGTGGACATTAGATCAAGGGCAAACACAACAAGGGGACAGGACTCTAATCACATGATAAAGCACACAAGGGAGGGATGAGGATAGGTAAGACACCCAAAAAACTAGATAGCATTTGTTGCCCTCAACGCAGAGAAACTAAAGCAGATACTTTAAAGCAACAGAGGCCAATAGGAGAAGGGGACCAGGAACTAGAGAAAAGATTAGTTCGAGAATAATTAATTTAGAATGTAACATATATGTACAGGAAAGCAATGTGAGTCAACTCCCTGTATAGCTATCCTTATCTCAACTAGCAAAAACTCTTGGTCCTTCCTATTATTGCTTATGCTCTCTCTTCAACAAAATTAGAGATAAGGGCAGAATAGTTTCTGCTTGGTAGCAAGGGGGGTGGGGGGGAAGGGAGGGGGGTGGGGGGAAGGGAGGGGGTGGGGGGGAAGGGAGGGGGTGGGGGGAAGGAAGAGGGTGGAGGCAGGGAGGAGAAATGACCCAAACATTGTATGCATGTATGAATAAAAGAAAAAAAACTATGCACACCTGCCTTCCCCTGCTCCCTGTCCGTTGCCTATTTAAACCTATAGCCCCAAGATGTGCTTACTCTGCATCTTCCCACAGTGTGGCCATGTGGTATAATTAATCTCCTTTCTCTGTCCTTCATCATTAATGTCCCTCCATTTGGCATATAGGGGTGAGTGGCAGGACCTGATGTATGGAAGCCTGGGATTTGGGGCCTTGGGTCAAAAACTCCAGTTTCAGCTTCAAAGTAAAGTTGAGAATGTTAGGCTGATAAGAGGGAGGTCTGGATGTAAGATCATCATTCCACAGAAGCAACTAAGTAAAAGTTCATCTTTGAGGACATAACATTTATTTACATATTGTACCTGTCACCTCCATCTGCTTTTCTATACCCATCATTGTTCAGGGAGAATGTGACAGATGCGTTCTGAAAGAAAGATTGCCTAATCAAACATGCTTGAGAAATGCTGTAGACTACTTACTTCCTTTGGAAATTTACAAAGCCCATAAACTTAGTAGAAAATAAATTATCTTTGTCTACCCATACTTCCCAAGAATGAAAGTTATGCTTTTATTAATCTCCATCAGAAAGTGCCTAGCATTCGGTGACTTTGAGAATTACTCAGTAGCAGGGGTTCAAGATTGTAACCCAAGAATTCTTCACTCCACCATTGTCATTTATATGTAAAGTAACAGGAATAAATTATTTTTAGTCTCCATAGGCAAAGTCTTAGAAAATGTATTAGCTCATGCACCCTCCCCCCGCCGCCCCGCTTTTTTTGCACTGTTGCCTCTACTTTCATTTTTTTCGTTTTTTAGTGGTACTGGGGCTTGAACTCAGGGCCTTGTTAGGCAGGACCAGACTGGAGTCAGAAACTCAAGGTGAATCACTTACTAGTTATGTGATCTTCATCTGTTTAACTATCAGTGTCTCAATTCCGTCGTCTGAAAAGAGAACAATTTCTATATCCTTAGCTTCCTGGAGGATGAAATACGCTAAAAAAATAGGAAATTAAACTCAAAGGAATAGTAAAATATATGTATTATCTCCATTTGAGTTTCCCCAAGAAATCAACCTTGAGATAGGGGTTTAAGTGCAAGCAGTATACTTGTGATTTGATCCTAGGGAACATTGGCTGGGTGTGGAGGAGTGAGCAGGGTACTAGAAAAAGGTGTGCTTTCAAGCCAGTTCCCACTGTGGCAGTGGCTGCTTAATCCAGTGGAGAACTTTGGGACCCCATGTAGAACACACATCCCAGGGGCTAAGGGAGGTGGGGTATGTCTATACCCATTCCTGTCTGTCATTGGTATATACTATGGAGGGTGGTCTTAGTCCTGTCCTTTCTAGTCTGCTCCCTACCCTTGCACAGAGGGCCCCAGAAACCTGAGGGGAATTCCTAGGGCAGGAGTGGCAGGTGAAGGCAGTTGGAAATATGAAAATGGTTGGTTTCAGAAGGGTGGATGGTACAGGTAGAACACTGTGACCTCTACTGCATTTGATGATGATAATTGTTATGAAAATACATATTTGAATAGTGATGCTTTGGTGTTTACTAAACTCCCCTTTCTGATACTATGTCTCAAGATGTACATTGTCCAAGGGGACAGCTCCAATCCACTCTCAACTCTGAATGCCTATGACCCATGAAATGTTCTAATTTGGCCCTTCCTGACACTCTCTTCTTGTCGTCCTCCTCCAGTCTCCCATCTGCCTCCTGCAGGGACTGGGAATGCACAGATGCTGGGGAAGGACTCGTTAACTGATAGAATTAGATTCAGGGCGCAACGTGGTTTTTTACTCATATATATTCCCTTTTGCATCCAAAAACTTCATTTCAGAGCCAGAAACCTCCTGATGAGAATGGTGTGTTAGGGAGGCTGCATAAATAAAACTCATGGATGATAGCCAGCTCTCTTCTGAAAAATTAGATTTCATCTTTTCCTCCAGCAAAATGCTTAGTGGAACTGCTCACATGGAGCAAAGTTAACTGGCGTGAGTTTCTTTCTTGCCACTCTGAAGCGAGTCTCTTGGGACATTTATGTTAAAAACATCCTCTTATCTCAGAATCTTCTTTCTCCTAGGATATCAACCCCTTCTGCCCTGATCCCCATCTTCTGTGGTCAGGGCAGGACTCCTGCAGCATTTGCTGGTTTGGATGACTGTCCAAGTGTTTCCTTCCTTCCCTCTAACCTATGTGGAGACCGTCTAAGGTTGCTTCTACTAGAGAAGGTGACTTCAACAACAGAAGACAACTCAGTGGCCTGAGACCAGCTGTGAGTGAGGGGTCGAGAGAAAGATGGGCTTTCTCCTGCAAGAATTTCTGTCTTCCCTTCCTCTCCCCAAGCCCGGCATCTTGAGGCCATGCTCACTCCTGGGAAACCATTGAACGCCTTGATTTTTCCATTGTCACTTTTCCCTGGTTCACAGGAGGTGAAAGCCCTAGAAAAACTCAAATCATTTCCTAGAACAAGCCATTCCACATTCTCACAAACACCAGTGATCTGCCTGTGGCTTTATTTTTTGATAATGTACAACAGAGCTGCCTGCATTTTTTCCCACTCCATTGAGTGACTTTTTGATGGATTTGACTGGTTGTTTTGGCATCGCGTAGGCACAAACTTGAGCTGGGGCTCCACAGAGGCGGCGAAATCAGACATGAATAATAATCATAATAAACCTTCACAGCATTTGGAAGTTTCCAAAGCACTTTCCTGTACATTTACCTTGTTTCATCCTAACCTGCTCTGTGACGCAGACATGACAGGCATTCATGGCTCCCATTGTTCTGATGGAGGGCAGATAGGCCCAGAGATGGATGTTACCTTGTCCTGATCAGACCCAAATTCTCATCCAGGACTCTTTCTACACCAAAGGAGAGAAAGGGGAAGAGAGAGAGAGAGAGAGAGAGAGAGAGAGAGAGAGAGAGAGAGAGAGAGAATGAATCTGGGTCAGAGACTCTTTACAACATTTCCTTGAGTAAATGGGCCTAGGTTCAGCTGGGGTGCAGAGAACAAGATTCTGAAGACAAAAGCAAACAGAGCATTGGACACCAGTCTGGGACCAAGTGTGTGATGAGAGCTGAGCCATTCCTATGACCTGCAGGGGACCATGTGATGACAGGACTGCAAGGTGCCTTGCCTCCTCTTCTCCTTGGGCTGGTATGTCATGGCTGTGAGGGGGACATACTTGGTCCTCAGTGTCCCTTCTTGACTCTGCCAACCTATCTAAGAGCTCCCTTTGGCCCCAAGTACATCTGCTCATCCAGGTTCTCTTGCCTGGCTTTATCTTACTAGCCTCTCCCTTCCTCTGGCCCACTCTTTCCATCTGCCTTATCTCTCCACCTCTCCTCCACTCCCTGGGACCCAGGGAGTTCATAGATGAAACAGACTGCTTATCAGAGAACAGCTCAGTAAAATGATTTGTCTTTACAGGAACCTTCTTGGGACAGAGTTCCCTCTCAGCTTGGCGCAAGCTATTCACCTGAGATGTGTGCTTTCTGTGCTTGGCCTTTCTTGATTGCTCTGGTTCCCACTGATCTTGGGTTTTTGTGACCTACTGTAAGTTGCATTGATTGGATTGTGATCCCCTGGCTTCTCCTTCCTCCTTCCCCTGTTCATCTTTCTCCACTTCCTCCTTTTAACAATGATAGTTTGCATTTGTGCCTTGTGATGAAAACATCACTGTGCTTACCTGCCTTCTTCCTTCCTTCCCTCCCTTCTTCCTTTATAACAATGTGAAGTACTTCATTATCTTCCAATAAGAAGTTCACATATTTTTACCTAATGATAGGGGATCATATTTATTCATCAACCAAATTATAGTTTCTCAAATGTAAGTGCACAGAAGATCATTACGAATCCTTGCTTGTAGCTGTTTCCCTCTGGGTCACTTTACTCACTTGGAGCTGTATTCAAGGGTAAGGCCTCTGGGGGTCTCCCTGACCTGTCCCCTCACCTCCTGTCCACCTCCCACCCTCAGCTGCTTCCACATTCACTTTCCCTCTGTCTTCCAGAGCCCAATTCCCATGCAAACAAATGTTCTTCCATCATTAAGCTCTTCCCGGAAACTTCCCTCCATCTTCTTGCCTCTAGTAATATAGCTCTTTTCACCAAAAATAAAGCTTATGTTGGTTCTTCCATATTTCACTTTTATACTGTCACTTTATAATACCCTTGAAAAAGAATTCCTCCTTCTTAGCTACGTGCTGTCCCTCCTAGTCACTAGAAACTACATACGTCTGGTCACAGTCCCTGTCGAGGGGCCTAAAAATCCTTAAGCCTCTTTGCCCCTCCACCAAGATCATCCTAAAATTGTTTACCTTGAATCAATCCCACCACCCACTTCCACTCCTCCACCAGCACTGCTAGGCGGTTGCACAGATGTAAGGATTACTGCCACCAGAAACATATGGCTTACCTCATTTAGCGCCCTCCTACTTCCTTGGAGCTTTCCATCCTCCACCCTTCCTCCACCCACCTTCCTGCCCTCCCCCTCCCTACCCACATCTCTGCATTCATGCTTCTACACTGGCTCTCCAGTGTCCCCACCGTCTCTCCCTACTCTTCTAACTACGGCCTTCCAGGGAAATGAGGTGTCCCTTGCTCCAGATTGTTCAGAACTTGAGCCCCAGAAGTGAAGTTCTGATGGGGGGAGCTCCAGGCATCCGAGGGGGCAGGCGAGGTGTGAGTCCTTCTGGGAGTTCCTGAAATTAACCAGAAGGGAGTGGGTCCTGGTTTGTGACATGTGACACTGAATTGATTACCTTTTTGTCATTGCCTCAGATCTTGTCCCAAACTCTTATTTCAGGGTAGGCAAGGAGTCCCCACCTTCTTTTGGAGATATTTCCAATTACTGCCTGGTGAGATGCTATGAGGGAGCAGACGTGAGCAGAGGAGTGATTGCTGCTCTTGCTCCCGTAGCCTGCACAGGCTTCTGGGTGCCTCCCTTGCTTGGGTGCATATGTCCTCCCTGCCCTCCTTCTCTGTGACCTTAGCTCCCAGGCTGTGGACATCGTTCCCTGCCCCCCACCCTCAGGGTACAGGAGGCTGGTGTGAGATCAAAGCTGGGTACTCAGCTGGAGAGCTGAAGGTTGACACTGGCACTGGCCACTGTAGCTTAATACAGGGCACAGGCTCCAGGGTGTCCCAGGATGTGCCCTGGTTCCTTTGGGGACCATGGTGGGTATGGAACCTCCCTTCCCCATCTATTCCAATTCTCCTTTGAAGGGCCTGACAAAAGTGAGGGCCCCCTCTCCCTGCTCACTGCGCCAAATGTGAGTCATATTTCATTTTATGGCATTTTCTTTCAGTGAAAAACACATAGTTTGACCAATTAAAGCTTCTTTGGACAAAGCCCCTAACAGAATTGGAGAGGCAGCCGAGAAGGACGTCCTGTTCCGATGGCTTCCCAGCCCTCTCGCTCCTGTTTTCTTTCCCTTGGTCACGGTTCAGATTTAGAGGGGCACAGTGGTGGGAATAAATGTGTCTGCTGTAGTCTCTTGACGGCTGTAGGATCCAGTGCCCAGCTGTGTCGTCAGGGCCCCAGGAGCCCCAGCCAGGCCCCAGAGGCAGAAGTGGGCTGGGAAAGGCCCAAGTGAGCTCCTAGGCTGAGAGAAGAAAGAGGAAAGGAGCAGCCTGCTGGGATGGACTGGGGCCATGGAAGAGCCCCACATGGGGTGAGAGGAGGGGCTTTGCTCAGAGTACAGCAGCTGCAGGGTCAGGGTGCTCCCTTATGCACTGGACCTGCCTCAAGCCCAGGCCAAGCTTGAAGGAGGGAGGGACTGCAGGTGTAAGTGATGCTCAGGGAATGGTCATCGGTGCTGGCCTTCGAGCAGTGGAGACAGTGGCTTTTTGCTTCTTTGAGGTGAGGCTGGGGAGAAAGAGGAAAGACGAGGCAGATGATCCCATGAAGGTAGAAGATGGTTTCATTTGTAAGACCCCCTGTGGACTTTGGAACCTCTGAGCAAGGATGGGGTGTCCTGAGTGAGCAGGAGAGGCCAAGTGCCACAACATATGCATCTATATTGTCAAGAGGACCCTGCTGTACCCAGGGGCTAGAAAGATCTGGGGAAATGGGTCACAGGAGAATGGAAGAAAGGAGAAAAAGTGAATGGGTTGTCATCTGGGTACCTGGTACAGTGCCAGGTAATTCACACATCTCACTTTATTTCACTGAGAGCGCATTCACTCATTCTTCATTTGGTCATTCAATAAACATTTACTGAGAAGCAGGTGTGGTGGTTCACACCTGTAATCACAGCCTCAGGAGGCTGAGGTAGGAGAATCTTGAGCTGAAGGCCAGCCTAAGCTACGTAGTGAGATCCCATCTTGAAAACAAACTAACTAACTAACACAAAAAACGCCCATATTTACTGAGAACCTCCTATCTGTTAGGCACTTTTCCAGGCTCTAGGGATAGAAGTCAAATGACAATATTCCTCCCTTAAGAGCTCATAGTCCAGAGGGAGGCACTAAGGGGAGGGCCCTGGTCAGGTGGGGCAGTGAAGGTGTTTCCTGAAGGGGGAAGCCCCTGAGGTATGTTTGAAGGGTTCAACTAAAAAGGAAATGAAAGGATGAGGTGGGAAATGGTGAGTGTTCCATACATAGCAATGAACATGTGTACAGGGAGAGATTTGAAACAGTGACATTTGAGAAATTATAAATGGTTTCATATGGCAGAGGCCATGGGTCAGAGGGAGGAGGCAGGGTGGGAGGGCCTTGCAGAAGCCCAGAGGTTCCAATACCACAGGGAGACTTTACAATACTTATTTGCTTATGTATGTATGTATGTATGTATGTATCTATCATCTATCTGTCTATCTATCATCTATCTGTCTATCTATTATCTATCTATCTATCTATCTATCTATCTATCTATCTGTCTATCTATCTATCATCTATCTGTCTATCTATCTATCGTCTATCTACCTATCTACCTATCCAGTGAGTGATAGGAGCAAGATCACAGTTTTATATATTCTATCCCAACATCAGTGTTTGAAGAGCCACATGGAATTTGGGGTGAAGTTGAGGTGTGTGGCAATGCTAGGGAACAAGGGATGAGGTAGGGGTTAGGACAGTGGCTTCAGAGATGGAGACAAGACAAGAAGTTGAAGGAAGAGGACATGGCCAGGTGTGTGTGTGTGTGTGGTGATGGTCACATCTCGTAGCTTGCGCAATTACTGTGTGACCCCTGCTATGGATGAGTTGTTTAGCATAGAAAGACAAATGTGGCCACTCTTCCCGTAGCAATTCCAGCCTAAAAGGGAAGACAGTGAGCAAGAGGTGGCAAGTGTGGCTCATGCTGCCGAGGGATGAGGAAGGGGCCCTAATGGGAGTATGGCATCTGGCTGGGTTCCTGAAGATTCTGACCATGGCAGGCTCTCTAGGGAGACCAAGGACACCAGATGGAAAGTGGGGGAAAGTTTGAGACAGAGGGAGGAAAGGAGGACTTGGAGTGATTCCTCCTTTCACAGATGGCAGGGCCACTGAGTGGGCATCACTGACTGAAGGCTGGCATACTTGATGGCGAGCACAGTAGAGGAGGATTGTAGTTTGGGCATGCTGTGGCCTTCTTTGGAGGGTTCTCGGCTGCATATTCAGGTTTGGTTCCCTTAACATAGCTGGGGTGGTTGGGACCATAGGATGGGGTTATCCAGTGGAACGAAGGAGACCTGGAAATGGTCAACTCTCTCTTTCTCTCTCTCTCTCTCTCTGTCTTCTTCTCTCCTCTTCTCTCTCTCTCTCATAAAGCCGTACACAATTCTAATCAATAAATCTTTGGGAAGATAAAAGATGCACATGACTAACATCCAAACAATGCAAGAGGGTGTACAGTGACCACACGTCTCCCCCTCACCTCTGCTCCCTCCCAGCCCTGGCCCGAGTGTGCTGCTTCTTTTATGCTTTTCTGGAGATGTTCTGTGCTTAGAAAAACAACTTTATACAAATGCCAGGACACTATGTTTACTTTTCTACATCTTTCCTTTAAAATGTAGATATCTTAGATGCCATTCCTTATTAGTATGAACAAACTGACTTCATATTTTATACAGTTGCATAATATTCCATCAAATACATAGCCTTGAATTTAATTAAACAGTTCCCTATAAATAGGAATTCAGTATATTAACAGGGTTTCTATTTTTCTTTTCTTTTCTTTCTTTCCTTTTCTTTTTTTTGAGACTGGCCTCACTGTGTTGCCCAGGCTGGTGTTGAATTCACCATCCTTCTTCCTTAGCCTCCCCAGTGCCAGGATTATAGGCATGTATCACCACACCCAGCTTAGGCTTTTTCCACATAAACAATTTTGCAAAAAAAACCAATCCTTGTATACAAAACATTATTTAGGGGTTAATATTGGCTGCATGTAACAGAAAATTTGTAAGGATTTGATTCAAATATAAATATTTTTTCTCATGTAATGAGAATTTTGGGATAGGCAAATACTGGCACTGATTTAGTGGTACAGTGATACCACAGTATGTTCTCCATGCCCTTTTCTTTCAGGCACAAGATAGCTGCTCCAGATCCAGCAACAACATCCACATTCCAGGTAAGAGGGTAGGGAGGAAGACAATAAAGAGAGGAAGAGTATATCACCAGCTGAGTCTGTTATCCTCTTAAGATTTCCTAGAAGCTTCCTAAATAAATTTTGTTTACATCTTATTGGCCGGACCTGTGTCGAGCAACAGTTCCTATCACAAGGGAGGCAGAGAAATGACATTTAGTGTGGTTGATTGCGTCTGCCAAAAAAAAAAAATCGGGTTTTATTGTAAAGGAGAGAATGGTTATTGGGCAGACATTGTCCTAAATAAATCCCTCCAAAGGAATTTTTACCAACTATACTCCTACAGTGCAAGAGAGGGCTTATTTCTTCATCATTGACTGAAGACTTGCCAAACTCTTCATGGTTTGCTAATCTGATGAGTGGAAAATGATTTATCCTTGCTTTAATTTGCATTCTTTTTGCTTTGAGTGAGGATGAGTGTCATTTTCTGTGCTTAGAAACATTGGCGCTTGAAGGGCCATTAGAAAAGAAAATTCCCTAAGGGGGAGACTGAGAGGCAATGACTGGGAAGAAGGGGAAACCAGGAGAGGCAGGGTGGAAGAGAGGGGAGGAGGAGCTTCAAAGAGAAGAGGAGGCTGTGAGGGACACTGTGAGAGGCCACAGAAAGGCAGTAAGGATCAAGGAGTGCCACCCCCCCTCCCCTTTTTAGCAACACGAAGGCCACTGCTCCATGTTGGAGCAGAAGCCATGCGAACCTCCTCTTCTGCAGTCTTATTATTTCTGTTACTTAGATGAATGAATAGACTTAAAGGGCTTAAGTGGTTTGTTTAAGGTCACAGAGTTTGCATGGGGGAGCTGGGTTTGAATCCCCATGCACTGGGTTTTCAGAATCTCTGAAAGTGAGGTGGAGTGGCTCAAGCAGTAAAAGCACCTGCCCAGCAAGCATGAGGCCCTGAGTTCAAACCCCAGTGCTCCCACCCCAAAATAGTGAGAATCTCTGGAAGTGAATCCTGCAAACTCTGAGGTGTGAAGAATGCTTGCTTAGAACTACCTCCATCGGGACCTGAGAGGGGCCTTTGAGTTTATGCATTCACTTGTCCAATTTTACAAATAAAGGAGGCAAGTCCTCAGCTTCCCATTGCTATAACAACTTAAAAGATGAAAGGTTTATTTTGGCTCAAATTTTGGAGGTTTCAGTCCATGGTTGGTTGGCCCACTGCTTTTGGGCCTGTGACAGTGTGGGGAGCACACAGAAGAGCAAGCCCTCACCTCATGTGCAGAAGTGAAAAAGAGAGGAGGAAAACACTGAGGTCTCATATCCCCTCTCCTGGTGAAAACCTTTCACCAGGCCCCACCTCCCAATAGGGCACAGGCTAGGGAGCACATAGGCCTTTGGGAGACATTCCAGCCCCAACTTATAGCATTAAAGTGAAGAGACTTGCTAGAAAGCACGAGACCCAAAAAAAGCCTAGATCTGTACCTGGTCCAGGACATTTTGTGGAATCACTTCTTTCTCTAGCAGGGAGGGCTAATCAGTAGCTTGGGCTGAGAACTCCTTTGAGCTTGTCAGCACTATGGACAGAGCAACATACCTGGGCCCTTGGGAGTCTCCAGTCCCTGGGAGGAAGAGACCTGGGCCCAATATATGTACTCAAAAAGGATCAGGCTATTAATAAATTCTGGATCCTGTTGGTAATCTTTGGGGAATGATCTGGGAACTTAAGGCAGACCCTGTGCCTTTCTGAGAATGTCTATTCTACCTTCTCCAGTGACATCCTCTAGATGGCCCCATCTGGGGTCACTAACATGAGTTACCTTCTGTTCTTGGCTCTCAGTAGGCCAGCCAGATGGCCTTATCTCTAGGTGGATTGATGGTTCATTCATCCATTCATCTCAAATATTTTTTACAATGAGGTTTAAATTAATTTACTGTTATTCTAACAAAATATGCACTACCCCCCTGATAATTCTAATTGAGGGGTTTGTTTAGGGTAGCAATGTGTTCGGCCTCTGGACACACTGAATTTGAATCATCATTGGCTAAGCCAGACAGGCATGGTAATATATTTCTTTCTTGCCAATCCTGACTTTCCCAGAAGCCCTGGTAACTGACCAATAAAATATAAGAGACAAACATGAGATGAGTGCTTTTTGGCATTAAGTATTTCTCCTTGTTTTTGTAGATATGGTATCTTCAGCAGAGACAGCCATTTTTGTAATCAGATGTGACTGCCTGAGCTGGAGGAGCAGAAAGATAGGTCCTTGATGACTTTGCTACTTTCTTGTTATGAGAGATTTAAGCATCTTTATTGTCTAAATTACTGTTACTTGGGTGCCTGAGTATTTGTAGATAAAAACATTCCTGTTACACTTTCAGGCCCACTCATTGTTCAGAAACTTGCATTCTTCATTTAGTATATCTTGGAGATTTATTTCTACCATTACACTCAAGTCTGCTTCATTCTTTACATCTAACAGGCGTATAATATTCCATTACAGTAGAGGTACCACAGCTTACTGCCCATTTCCTAACAGCTGAAGTTGAGATTGCTTCTGGTGTTTTGTTACTACAAAGCAGAAATTTAATGAGCGTTTTGAATATATATGTGTCAGCTCCTTGTGTCAGTATTTCTCCATTAGTAGAAAAATCACTAAGTGGGACTGCTGGATCAGATGCCATATGAATTGTAGAATTTGGTTGTTGTCAGGAGGATTCTGTCTATGTACACACCCACTTCAGTGCACACACGCCTTCCCCTAGACTCTCTTAGCAATAGCTGCTATTCAATGAGTACAATCAATTTAAAAAATATACAGTTTTAATTTGCATTTAATTAGTATGATTAAAGGGGAATATTTTTCTTATGTTTATTGGGCATTTGTATTTCTTCTTTTATACAGTATTCTTAGCCTTTTCTCCATTTTCTTCTATCTGATTATTTCTCTGTTTCTGGTTTGTACAGATTGTGTGTGTGTGTGTGTGTGTGTGTGTTGTGAATTTGGAGACTTAAGCCTTTGACATATGTGTTGCTTGTTTATCTTTTGACTTTCTTAATATATTTTTCATCCTTCAAAAGATTTTGATTTTTATGCAGTCATATGCATGAATCATTTCCTTTATGGCTTCTGAGTTTTTAACTTATTTAGGAACGACTTTACACTCCAGGATGATAAATACATTTTACCATTTTTTCTATCTCATACTTTCATATTTTCTTTTTTATCCTTAAGTATTTGCTTCAAATGGATTTTATTTTGCTGTAAAGAGTAAGATAAGGATTTTTGTCTCTCCTTTTCCAAATAGACCTCAGAGGAAATGGGCTTGAACTTGGGGCCCTGGATAAGTCACTGATATCTTTCTGCTCCTATCAGACCTAGTGTCCTTGAAGACACTAGGAAATGTCACAACTCAGGGAAATGACACTCTTGGGGACTTCCAGCACCCTTAGGGCAGGTGAGAAAGAGGAAGAAATTGGAGATTGAGGGTCTGTCCTGAGTCTGTTTTGAAGGATCTTCTCCAAGAAGCCTCCTGGTGGGGGCTAGACAGGAATGCTAAGGATTCCTTCTCACCAAAGGCTGACCAGAACTGTCATCCAGGAGACATGAGACAT
The DNA here is from genome assembly GCF_047511655.1 of Castor canadensis. Lineage (NCBI taxonomy): Eukaryota > Metazoa > Chordata > Mammalia > Rodentia > Castoridae > Castor > Castor canadensis. Next base: position 152,181,403 of record NC_133390.1, on the reverse strand, counting down.
CCTTCCAGGAGCAATTCTATGTTCTGTCTGACAGGTGATGAATACAGCTGGCATTCCCTAGGTGGCCAGTAACATCCTGCTTTTCCTCGTTCCTGCCTCCTGGGCCTCCTCTGGTTCTTCGTGCTGTGCCACTCCTACCCCCAGAGCCTTCCTACTAAAGATCCAAGACAGGGATTTTCCTTCCGGATCAGGAGAAGGGCGGAGATAGATGCCAGAGCTCTTGACACAAAGGCCACTGGGGTCTTCCAATGATTTATACGCACATGTTTTTCGCAATTCCCAGGGGTGTAGGTTTTGCAGATGAACTTGCTCTGAATTCATCTTTCAGATTCTTTGAGAGGCTAAATAGAAGGAAGTCATAGTGTGGGCCCAGGTGTGGAGTGGGGGTGTGCAGTGATACTGTGGAAAACTGTTTGGCAGAAGACTCCCACCTGCCCCACGACACAGCAGTGCCACTCCTGGGTATTCTGGCATGCACGGAAAGGAGCTCACATGTTCTTTAGAACACATGTGCTGCAGAGCTGTGGTGGTGCTGCTGGATGCAATCTCAGTCCTCAGGAGGCTGAGGCAAGAGGATCAAAAATTTGAGGTCAGACTGGGCTACATAGTGAGACCCTGTCTAAAAGAAATAAAAACAAAACAGAAACAAACAAACGAAAAAACCCAATAACAAAACAAAAACACCAAAAAAAAACCCCACATATTGGATATGTCAATACTAGCAATATTTGAAATAGTCTCAAACTAGAAATGGTTCAATGTCTATCAGCAAGAGAAGAACAGTTCAGTTTTGGTAGAATCACACAGTGGAATATAATTCAGCAATAAAAAAGAACAAACTGGTATTATATGTATTGTGGGCTGAGTTGTGCACCCCTCCTCCAATTTACACATTAAAGTCTTAACCTCTAGCCCTCAGAACGTAACTGTATTTATTTATAGTTATTTATTTATTTTGCAGTACTGGGACTTGAACCCAGGGCCTCATACATGCTAGGCAAGTGCTCTACCAGTTGAGCCATGCCTTGAACATGACTGTGTCTAGAGATGGAGTCTTGAAAGAGGTAATTAAGGTAACAGTGGGCCATAATTCAATCTAACTGGTGTCCTTATAAGAAGAGAGATTTGGACTCAGAAATACACACAACAACGACAAGGTGAAGACATGTAGAGAAAAAGCCATATGAGCCAAGGATTGAGGCCTCAGAAGAAATCAATCCTACTGAAACCTTGATCTCACACTTCTCATGTCCCAAATTGTGAGAAAATAAAATCTCTGTTGTTCGAGCCACCAGTCTGTGGCATTTGGCTATGGTAGCCTAGTGAACTATGTAATGTGGAACCAGAAGAGAAAGCGTACATACTGCACAATTCCATTCCTGTGAAATTTAAGAACCTGCAAAACTAATTTGGTTAGCTTTGGCTGGAAGGGGGCCCAAGGAACCTCCTGGGGTACTGGAAGTGTTTTGTATCTTGATTTGGGTACTAGTCACATGGTTATATACCGAAGGAAAAATTCCTTAAGCTGTATACATAAGATTCTTAAGATTTGTGCATATTACTGCTTGAAAGCAATACCTAATAAAAGAGTTTGAAAAAGAAGATTGTGGAGAAGAGACACGAGCATTCTGGGGTTGACGTCACCTCCGTGTGGCTCATTCCATCTGCTTTTACAAACAAAGTGATGGGAACCAAGGCCTAGTGAGCACTGTCCAAGTCAGCTCCTTTTGAATCTGAGACAAAAATAACCACGTCTCAAGTATGTTCTTTCCTTTTCTTTTTTTTTTTCAAATGGGAAAGGCACAAGCTTTTTTTCACATTCCCAGCCAGAGGGAATCTTTCACAAACTTTCCATAGAGATTCTCCTTTGAGCAGACACCAAACATGGACATTTTCCACCATGGAACAACATGCTATAGAGTTACAGGCTTCTGGAAAGAGAGGGCTGAGAGGAAGTGATGGAGAGTCTCCCTCCCTCACTGGTCTCTTCCCATCTCTGGGAGCTGTGCTTGTCACCACCAGGGTGCTGATCAAAGGTTCTGTGATGGGATCCTGAGAACAAGGGTGGGAGGTGGGCTGGGTGGAAGTGTCACCAGGCTCAGGCTTCTCCACCTTGTGGAAAGGAAGGCTTAGATTCCCTATTCCCTACCAAAGGGAGGAAGTCACAAATAGTGAAAATAAAATCTAGTGTAATGAATGCAATGTAGAAAGTGTGGACTGTGATGGGGCATCCCACTGTGCTTGGCTCTGTCTGTCCATCCACTGTGGAGAGCACCCTGGTTTCCTCCTGTCTCCCCATCTCTCCCCTTTCCTCCTTCTTCAGTCCCTTCTATTTTCCTGCTTACTGCCTTATGTGCTTGGGGATGGATATACATTGTTAGGAATCACCTCTGTAAGGCAGACCCTGGAATAACTTTGCCAGGAAGGTATTATTTTTCAGGTGAGGACACTGAGTGTGGAGAAGTGAAGTGGTTTGCCTAAGATTGCATACCTGAGAGACACCAGAACCAGGATGTGAATCCAAGATGGTTGGACCCAGGGTTCCATCCATCAGGCTCAGCTGCCTCAGGTTCTCTTCTCTTGAGAAGGACATTATTATCCTATCTTTCAAGATAAATAACACTTTAATTCAAGATTTATAACAATGAAAATTAACACAAAAATCCATGATGAATAAAATACAAAAACTTAAAATAAAGACAGGACCAGTATTACTGATTTTTCCCTTTGGCTTTGGGCTCTCATATGTCACTAGGACTAATCCTGGAATTCTCACCTCCACACATTTTGCCCCATGTACAATGGCACTCCCAAAGCCCACTCCTGGGCCTGCCTTTCCTCTGCCCACCCTCTTCTCCTTAAAGCTGTCATACGGATAATGTTTTATGTCCTCAATTTTCATCTCAGTGTGGTTGATACCAGATTCAGCATGTCCAGCGTGGGCATGTCACTGTTCTTGGGTTCACGCCTTGCTTTTCCACTGACCTGTTGGGACTCTCTTTCTCAACATTGTTGACCTTCCAAAGTCAACTTGCCCTCAACTGAACTCTGTCCTCCTCCAACCTGACCTCAGGTCTGGTTTCTCTCTCCCTTGCCAGCCACCCCCCTCCCCCACCTTTCTCTTTCATCTTGCTATGTATACCAATCAAGCTTTGAACTTGCAATTCTCCTGCCTGAGACTCCTGAGAGCTGGGATTACAGGTATGCCACCATACCTGGCTTCTCAGGTTTCCTCTTGACTATTTGTTAGTGGCATTGACTGCCTCTGGTCACCTGGCTCCTCCCTCATCTTTATCTTCTGTCCATCACCTCTCAACCTTGCTGGTATTTATTCTCAAAAAAGCACCTATGTATGCCTGTTCTCCTCCATTAATCCAGACAGACCATACCTTGATCTGACCGCTTCCTGGGAGGCTATAAGGTATGGAAAAGAGAACAGAGGCACAGTGGTTGTTGGATTGAGGACCTTAGCTACAGCAAGGGATGTGGGGAGGATGGGATAGGTTTTCTTAGAGCTGTGTAGACAAGGCAAGTAGAAGTCAGAGGCAGAACTAAGGTCCATGTGATTTCCATGTCTTCTCACTCAAGTCTTCGATTATGGAAGTGAATATCGAAACCCCACTATTTTTTATGTACTTTCTGGGAGCCAGGGAGATAAAGATTGAAAAGTGTTTAGTGCTTGAGAAGTTCACAGCGTGGTGGGAGATCCAAACCTACAAATATCCCTCCCACTGGCAGGAGCAGACCATTCTGGAGTAACCAAGTAACTGTGCCTAAAAAGATGGGCTGGAGAGTTTCCCAGTAGAGGTGACATGGAACTGAAATTTGATGACTAGTGACATGAGAGAGATGATCACAGAAGTGATTCCAATGCATGGGGAGACCCCCCTCAGGATGCTGGTGATGGGGTGGAGGAAGGCATCTAACTTTGGTATCACTGGTGGCAGTGGCTATCCTGAGCCAGTCCTCAGGGCTTCATTGCTTGATCTCAGGTCCTCTCTCATAGTAATGACTTATGAGTTCAAGGACAGCTCATCTGTGCCTTTTTCTTCGTGAATGAAGAAGCATTCAGATCCCAAGGCATTTGCTTGGCTTGCAAGCAGGATATGAAGACCATAATTTTTTCTGGCTGTTCACTTATTGACATTTGCTCACTCTGGGATCATGAAAAGATATTCTCATCACTGGCCTTGACTTGATTTTATTCTGAATAAAAAGTCACTAAGAACCGAGGAAAGGGAATTTTCACACTAATTGTAAGTTAATCAGCTGTCACGGATGTTGGACATCTGATCCCATTCTTCCTTTCCCTGTTGTGGAGTCCTCCGATTCATCCACAGCCTGATGGGAGTGGGTCCCGGGGGATCATCTATGCTGTGTTTGGAGAGCTTGGGTGAGATTAATAAGGGATCTGCACTTCCACCACTCTTCCAGTTCTAGAACCACTGGCCCTGCTAACTGCTAACTCCAGAGGGATCGCCTCACCCCAAAATATCTCTCCCATCAGCCTGTCATGTGCTTGGAGTCTTGCCATTAACACATCACTTCCTTGACTTAGGTCTTGCATTTCTAGGCAAGAATGGAGGGAGGACCAGCTCAACCATTGCCACCCCCTAACTTCCCAGTGCAACAGAGTTTACCACTCCCTGTCTCCTAGCCCACCGGAATGAGCAGAACTAAGTAAGGGTGTTGGCAAGAGAATTGGCTTGAAGTTTTTGGGGTTTTTTTGGTGGTACTGGGGCTTGAGCTCAGGTCTTTCACTTTGAGCCACACCACCAGCCTTATTTCTGTGAAGGATTTTTCAAGGTAGGGTCTCGTGAACTATTTGCCCGGGCAGATCCTCCTGATCTCTGCCTCTTGAGTAGCTAGGATTACAGGCGTGAGTCACTGGCACCTGGCTGAAGTTTTAAATTAATTATTTAATTTGTGGTACTGAGGTTTTAACTCAGGGCTTTGCACTTGCTAGGCAGGGCCTCTACCACTGAAGCCATGTCTCCAGTCCTTTTTTCTTTGATTATTTTGGAGATAGGGTCTCATTTTCTACCTGAGCAGGCCTGGTCCACGATTCCCCTATTTTAAGCTTACTGGAGTCACTGGGATGACAAGAACACACTACCATGCCCAGCTTTTTTTCCTGTTGAGATAAGAGTCTCACAAATTTTTTTGCCGAGACTGGCCTGGACCTGGGATCCCCCCCATCTCAGTTTCCCATGCAGCTAGGATTATAGGCCTAACCCCAGGCTGGCCTCAAACCGTGATCCTCCTGCCTCCACCTCCTGAGTAGTTGAGATGACAGGTGTGTATCACCACGCACAGCTCAGGTTAAATTGTTTTTGACTTGCTTTGTCAGACCTATGCATAGTTAGCTCTACCCTTGCTCCAGCCTGCTTGACTTGCTCCTTCGCCCTGCCTTCTTCCTCACCCTTTCTAGGTCTGCATCCCGCTTCTCTTTCGTCACTCAAAGCCTGGGTGGTCGCACTTCCGTTGTGCTTTCTCCCCATGCTTGGTCCCCTTGGATGCATGTTTGTAAGGACCACTTGTTAGGCCAAAGGCAAGGCCATCAGATAGTCTTGCTCTTGTTTCACATGAGAGCTTTGTCAGTGTGGTGTGGGGGCACACTGCTCAAGGATGGGGCTCTTTTCTGTCCCCTTAGCACAGCCCTGCCTAGATCCAAGTCCTTGATTCATGAACACTGGGGTCATGGAAGTTTAGAAAATCAATTAGGACTGCAGCAAATGCTGGCTGTCCCCTGCTTACCTCCCACAGCATTTATCTCTGTGCCCCAAAGCTGCTTGTAGCAAACCATTGCTACACCATTGCAGGTGGTTGTCTTTCCACCTTGTGGGGGAACAAGTGTGACTGAGTGCAGGGTAATCAGGAAGAGCTAATTACCCTGACTGGATCATTACACAATGTATATGTGTATCTAAACATCCTATTGTACTCATAATTGATGCATTATTATGCATCAGTTAATGACAAAAGCTTAATAAGGTGCCTGTGAGCTACTGAGAAGGAGGTAGACTGGACAATGACAGTGAGCTTTGTTGTGCTCAGTTGAGGGACTCTGATGTGTGTTCCACAGTCTCCCAGAGTTCCTCACCAGGGCTAAGCTCCAGGTGCTCACAGTGGTCACTTGCTTGGTAACACACTCCTTTATTGCCCACAGATGTTTTTGCCATCACTTACTCCCATAATTAAAGTCACTTCACATCCTGCCTCCCTGAGTCCAACTGGATGACCTTGATGCAAGAACTGGTGAAGCTAGGGCTCCAGAAGTTTGGAGCATGGTGAGACAGGGTTCATGGGACTGTGGTGAGGGAAGGGACACAGTGGGCATTGAGGACCAGCTGCACCCAAAGGACTGGATCTGCGGGTAGGTCTGAGACTGAGGGAAGGGTTGAGTGGACCTGGGCAGCAGGCAGGGTTTCTCAGTGTGAGTCCTTTTGCAGAAGAGGTGAGGGATTGAAATGAACTTGGAATGACCCTGAAGCTGTTTAGACACTGACAGGAAGACATGCCTTGATGTGAAAATTTACTACAAAGTAGTTTGGATCTTGGGCAAAGGGGCCCTTGCCAGGACAGTTGCATTCCTTTGTCCTGATACAGAACTCCATATGCTTCCTGTGAGAGAAACTTAGGTTGGTTGGTTAATTTTGTGTGTGTATGTGTGTGTTGTACTAGAGTTTGAACTCAGGGCTTTGTGCTTGTAAGTCAGGGACTCTTCTGCTTAAACCACGCCTCCAGTCCTTTTTACTGTGGTTATTTTGGAGATAGGGTCTAGATTTTTGCCTGGGCCACCATTCTCCTACTTTATCTTCCTGCATAGCTGGGATGGCAGGTGCATGCCACTGTGCCCAGCTATTGGTTGAGATGGGGTTTCCCAAACTTTTTGCTCAGATTGGCCTGAAACTGTGAATCTCCCAATCTCAGCCTCCCAAACAGTTAGAACCATGGGTGTGAACCACTGGCATCCAGCCATGAGTGAAATTTTGACTCAGCCTGAGGGCCATGCATAGACCTCTGACTTAAATCTCAGACCGGCCACCAGGTCTGGCCTCAGAGGACTCATCACTCTGACTGTAGACTGATTTCCTGACTCTTGCCACTAGACTAAACTGTTATTTCAATTTCAAATACTGTTCCAGAAACAAGTGCCATTGCCTCAAGGAGATGAGCAAAGAGAAGGTGGGACTCTGAGTGTAGCCCACCCATAGCTGGATCCTTGAAGGCATGTGATCCCAAGACTCCTGTGGGCTTAGGGCCTGAATTCTAGGGTATTCTATTATCTGACCTTCCAGTGACATCAAGTGCCCACAATGACTGTGAATTTCCTTTCTCAAGCATCCATCTGTTCACCCTGAATCTGGAACACTTTTACCCATTGAAGGAATTAAACAGGAGTTGGAAAGAGCTCAGCAAGACTGGCCAAAGACTCAAAGAATATTTGGCTCAGGAAACTCCCAGAAGAGCAAGGAGCTGGTGAGAGGGAGGCTGAAATCCTTGCGGCCACCTCCCACAGAGCAAAGAGCATAGACAGGGCTGCTACTGGGGAGATCTAAGCCAGAGCAGAAAGCTGCCCTCACAGGCTGTTGATGCAGATGAGGGGATCCCAGTCTTCGATAGACCAAACATAAGAGCTGTGAGCTTTGCTTAGGAGTGGCTAAAGGGAACCCTGAAGGGGTGCTAAGGAATTTGGTGGAAAACCTTCTGGTGAGGAGACAAAGGATTTTAGAAGTATTAGCTCTTCTCTTAATGGGATGAATATTTTCATAAGATTTTTGTTGTTATGTTATAGCAGGCCTTTGCAGCTGCAGGTTCTGCCTCAACAGATTCAATCGACTGCAGATTGGAAATATTAAAAATAATTACATCTATACTGAATACTCATGGACTTTCTTTCTTGTTATTATTCTCTAAACAATGGAGTATAAGTACTTATGTTGCATTGGTGTTATATTAAGTATTATACAGAATCTAGATAGACTTAAAGTACAGTAGATGAGAGAGTGTATATAGGTTATATGGAACCACTGTGTCCTTTTATTGCTTGAGCCACTCCACCAACCCTAACACTGTGTCCTTTTATATAAGGGACATAAACCTCACCCATGGGTGGTACCCATGGGGGGACGTCTTAGAATCAATCGATCATGGATACTGAAGCATGACTATAAACCATACATTCATAAAAGTGTTAGAATCCCAGAAATTGAACTCACTCATGCAACCAGCACCCAGTTAAACTTCAAAAGTCCCCACTCCATCTATGCCCTGTTCTCAGTCACTACCTTCTCAAGGGTACCCACTATCCTGACTTCTCATTACACACATTTGTCTGTTCTTGAAATTCATATAAATGGAATCTTTCATGATTTTGTGTCTGGTATCTTTCTTCAGTGTTATGTCCATGAGGCTAATTTATGTTGCATGTAGTAACACTTCATTCTTTTTTGTTGCTGCATAGTATTTTATCTTATGATCACCCCATGGTTTATTGATCCATTCTGCCTTTGAAGGATGTTTGAATTGTTTCAAGTTTTGTTTTATATGACTAAAGCTGTCATGATGTTCTTGCATATGTTTTAATGAATATATGTTTGTATTTCCACTACTCATATGCCAAGAAGTGGGAGAGCTGGGTCACAGGGTAAAATCTATTTAGTATTTGTATGTATTACAAAGTAGATTTCCAGAATGTTTTAACCTCACCGTTACTAGCTATGTTGAGAGTTCCAATTGCTCCCCATCCTTGCTAATACTTGGCATTTTTGTCCTTTCATGTTAGATATCCTTTGGTGGTATAGTGAATATGCACTGTGGTTTTAATTTGCATTTCCTGATGATTGATGAGGATGGGCCCCTTCTCACATGTGCATGGACCACTGGACATCCTCTTTAGGGCAGTGCCCATTTTTTTCTGGGGGTTGTCTGTCATTCTCTCCTTTATTGCACATGAAGGCTGTGTGGTTTTGTGCAAATCTCTACCCAGTTTTAGACCGTTGTTTCCTCATCTTATCTATGTTGTTATCATAGAGTCTTAACTTCAACTTCCAGGGCTCTGGGGTAGAATACAATTCCAGACTTTCAAATCAATTTATTTCATCTCCATGTCTCCTGTTATGAATGGGCAAACACTTTGGGCTTGTCCAATGGGCCTCTGTTCAAGTTTTGGGGAAGATAAAACTCTTTCTTAGGGATTTTTGAGTGTGGAGACAATGTGAGGCTAAAGTCTGAAGTCGCACTGGCAGCCTTGAGGCCATTGGCCCACACAGACATGAAGAGCTGCTCAGAGCAGAACCAACACTAAGGAAAGCAGAAGAGAAAGAGAGGAGAGAGGGAAGAGTAAAAGGAGGAGGAAGAGGAGCAGAAGGAGAATGAGAGAGAAGAAGGGGGAGAATGGGCATTGGTGCAACCATTTATTTTAGTTATTCTGACGAGATCGGATGCGTCCAGGGTGGGTATGGCTGTAGACTATTTTAGTTATTCTGTGAGCCAATATTTTCCTTATTATTTAGAAGCAAAAGGAAGAAAATCAGTTTCCATTTGCATTTGGCAACCTGCTGTCTCACTCCCTTGGTACTCACTCTTCTCTACTCACTTTCTGTTGCAAACACTGAGACCCATTTGAGGGCCATTTCTAGTATTTGGAACCTGTTTGGCCAATGTAAGGGCAGGCTGGAGTGCTGGGGACTAAAGAGTCCTGGAAGTATCCCAAAACAAATGATGAATGGGAATTCTGCATGTATCCTCTACTTCCTCTCTCTCCTGTGGGAAAGCTCCGAGATGTGTTCTACTACTCAGTCCTTCTCCAGCAGAATTGAGCTTCCACTTGTTCACAGTGGTATCTTGCTCACTAATGTCCCCGTATTGGCCACATCCCCTGCCCAGTGTCATTGTGCCACTTCATTCGTGGTGTTCTTGAGTTCACCTCCCAATAAACTCATGTCAACTCTTGTCTCAGGGTCTGCTTCTGGGAAACTCCAAAATAACAGAAACCTCCTACTGAAGGAACTGGGCTATGAGCCAACATAGCCCACGAACAGTATGAAATCCAGTTAATCCAATCCAGTTGGGTTCAGTTTGAGGGCTCTATATGGAGCATGTGTAAGTTCCTGAAGAGCTAGAAAAAATGAAAGCCATCAAGAGCAGATAAGGCATTTGAATAAGTATAGTTTAGAGTGGCACTGCTGTGGAGCTATCTGGCCAATTGTGGCTCAACTTATGACTCTGGAGAATCCAGAGTCTTCCTACTGGTCTCTTCAAATCCCCAACAATAGGCTGGCACAAGGCCTACATTCACAGAAATCTGATCAATTTGGCAATTTTAGGGAAGCTTTGGAAAACTGTGGATGTGATCACACCACTTCACAGCACCTTCCATATTTCTTCTCATGCCCAACCTCCTTCCACTGGACTCTTCTTACTGTGCAGTGATTGGAGTGAATAGAAGTTTCCCCTTCTTAGAAATTAAAGGATAGCTGATGCACACCTGTAGTCCCAGCGCTTGGAACATTGAGGTTTGTGAGTTAGAGGCCAGCCTGAGCTACATAGAGAGACCCTGTCTCAAACAAAACAAAACAAAACAAAACAAGAAACTGAAATCTACCTTGACCTTGAAGTTATCATTGACTTCCCTCTTTCACTCATCCTTCAAATTCAATATGGCAGCAAAATTTATTGGCTCAACTTTTCATGATACAGCTAAAGTATGAACACCTCTCTCCTTCTCCAATGCTAGCACTCTAGCTCTGCTCACTATTATCTTGTCTTGATTTGTGCAATAGTCTTCTATCAGGTCTCACTATTGCCAAACTTGCATTCCACACAGGTGGTGGATTTATGTTTCTAAAATTGTAGGTCATATCAGTCTATGAACTCTGTTTTGCCCCCATCCTCCACAGCTCCTCTTCTCATTTGGAGTAAAAATAGGGCCTTCCTATGGCATGCAAGGCCACAGCTGGTGTCTATCAGCTCTTCAGCCTTAGCTTCTGTTGTTCTTTCTCTTGGTCATGCTGATCCAGTCACATTTCCTGCTTTATGGTTTTTGAACTGACAAACAAATTTGCACCTCAGGACCTTTGTACTTGCTGTTACTTCTGCCTGTGGAGCTTGTCCTCAGATTTAAGGGTCACTCACTTCTCACTTACCTGGGATCCCATCAAAGAGATCTTTTTTGAATATTTATGTAAAATAGCACTCCCTACTATCACATCCTAGTGCCTTGCTCTGTTTAGTTACCTTCCCGATATATTATATATGTTCACCTCTTCTTTAATTGCTGCATTTTTCTCTATCCCAACACCAGCATGTGAAATTACTGAGATCAAGAATTTCTTTTCTTTTTTCTTGCAGTGCTGGGGATGGAACCCAAGACCTTGCATGCTAGGCAAGTGCTCTACCACTCAGCTCCATCTCCAGCCCAAAGATCCAGGATATCTTGTTTTTCTCCGGTACTAAACCTTACTGCAAAACATAGAAGACAATATAGAAATACTTATTGAATGAGTAAATAAATTTCAACCTGAGAAAGTGTGGGCCTCCCCTAGCTGCCACTGAGCTTTGATCTGAAGAGAGAGCACACTAATAATGGTGATGACAGGTTGAGACCCGTGGCTTGACTTGGGGCCACAAGTGAGGCTATGTCTCTTTAATATTTAAATTGATCTTAGTCTTGACCTACCCAGGCTAATGGTAATCTAGTTTCTCTTTGAGCTGAGTTATCTTGACCCTAGGGATTTGCTCAGTCCAATGGAGCCCATTCTGCTTTAGGAATCCCCACAGAGAGAACTGAGTCACTTGCAGAGTCACCTTTCCTGAAGGCCCTAATCCTGCAGCTGTCACACACATGCGGTCATTGAAGATAGATGGCCTGACATGTTCAGAGGCCCTTTGTCCATCATTGCAAGGCCCCAGGCTGTGGGGTGGGAAGAAGAGGAGGCCTCTTTTGTCAATGTTATATTTAGCACTGGTCTCTCCATGTTACTGCAAGGCTGGAGCCCTGCTGAGGGAAAGCCATCTTGCTTCTTTAGTCTGGGGCCAGGATGAGTTTACTTCACTTTGATCCCTGGGATTATAGCTCACAGTTAAGACTCACATGTTTCCAAGTCATGCCTGCTGCTCTAGGGATCTCCCTTGGGTTTAGGTGCTGCCTTTGGTCTCTAGAGTCCATTGGTCCTCTTTCCTGGCAAAAGCTCTACATATCCTTGGTTTTGTAAAAAAGAGCCTTTGTCAGGACACCAAACGGTCTTGTCGTCCCTTGCTCTTTGGCAAAGGATATGGAAGTGTGTGGTTATTTACATAACCAAGAGGGGTCACGTAAGAGATACTTTCCAAAGATCTGACCTATTTAGAAGACAGTAGCTGCTCTGATTTTTTATTTTATTTATTTTTGGTCATAATAGGGGGTTGAACTCAAGGCCTTATGCTTGTTAGGAAAGTGCTCTACTAATTGAACCAGTCTGCTAGCCCTTTTTGAGTTGTTTATTTTTGAGATAGGGTCTCACTTTATGCCCAGGCTGTCCTGGACCTTAATTCTCCCTGTAGCTGGTATGACAGGCAGGCATCACTGCACCCAGCTATTGGTTGTGATGGAGTCTTGTGAACTTTTTGCTTTGCCTGGTCTCAAATCGTGATCCTTCTGGTCTCTACCTCTTGAGTTGCTAGCATTATAGGCTTGCACCCTGCCTGTTGTCTTCTTTTAAATGACTGTTTTCCTTACAGACAAAGCACAGCTCTATCTGCAGATTCCTCTCAACTCCCTCCTGGTCTCTGCCATTTACTGAGTACTCACCAGATGCACAAAACACAGCTCTTGCCTACACCTTAGCTCACCAGATCAAAGACCAACCCTGAGGATGAACAACTTTTTAGTAACTTTATTGTGAATGAATTAAAAATTTACTGAAAAGTTGTGAGAATAGTACATAAAACTCCTGTACACATATCAACTGAATTTACCAATTGTTACCATTTCACCATATTTTCTTTACTATTTGTTCTGTCTATATTTTAATACCCCTCCAACCAGGTGAAAGATAGTTGCAGAGACAATGGCCGTTACTTCAATAGTCTGCATCCTGGTCTTCCGAAGAGCCCAAGTGTGCTTACATAACAACCATGCAGTGAAAGATCACAGAAAGCACAAGTTAACATTTGTGCAGTACTACCCTCTAAGCTAATGACAATTATTTGTATTTCTCCAGTTGTCCCAATTTTTATAATTAATACGCATTTTTATTTATTATTTATTTTGTGATTCGGTATCCAACCCAAGATCTTATGTTGCACTTACCAAATCTTTCCAGTCTCCTTCCTGAATAATTCTTTAGTCTCTATGTTTTTTCTTATATGGCATTGACAGTTTTAGAGAACACAGGGTAATTGTTTTATATAATATCTCTCAATTTAGATTTGTCTGATGCTTCCTCCAGATTAGATTGGAGATTAAGAATATTTTCCAGAGGGTTGGAGGTGTGGCTCAAGTGGTAGAGCACCTGCTTAGCAAGCATGAGGCCCTGAGTTTGAACCCTGGTGCTGCCTGCCACCCTCCCGCCCCACAAAAAAAAGAATTCTTTAGGAATACCTCAAATGAGGCTGTGTATTTCTTTGTATGTCATATTAGGAGGCATGTGACTTTTGCTTGCCTAATTATTGGTGAAATCAACTTGATCCATTTCACCTAAACTGTGAAATTTACATATGTAGAGTTATTCATGGTATTCCTTTTTAAAAATTTATTTAATTTTTTTTGATAGTATTGGGGTTTGAACTCAAGGTTTCACACTTGCTAGGCAGCCACTTGAGTCACTCCCCCAACCCTTTTTTGCATTAGTTATTTTTCAGATAGGGTCTTGTGTTTCTACCGGGGGACATCCTCAGACTACAGTCCTTCTACTCTGCCTTCTGTGTAACTGGGTGAACCAGTATGTCCAGCTTATTTGTTGAGATGGGGTCTCACTAACTTTTTGCCCAGGTTATCCTCAAGACATGATCCTCCTGATCTCTGCCGCCCTAACAGCTGGGATTATAGAACTTTGTTAGAACTTTACTGTCTGCAGGGATTGTAGTGATAGCCCCTGTTTCATTTCTGATATGAATACTTTATGCCTTTCTCTTTTTATTTTGTCATGGTTATTAGAAGTTTTTTAATTTAATTGATATTTCTAAAGAATCAGTGTTTTGCATCACTGATTTTCTCTATTGCTTTTTCCTCTCAGCCCTGTGATAGCATTACCCAACATATACAGATATATTACGTTTCATTTTTATTCAGTTCCCTGTAATTTTTTTGGTGGGACTGGGATTTGAACTCAGGGCTTCGAGTTCGCAAAGTAGTCATGTGAAATTCTACCAAAAGAGCGGGGTTAATTAGGACAATAAAACAATGTCTTAAATTTTCACTGGGAAGTTATGGAAAGAACAAAGCAATAAGCATTAAGGATAAAAAAGAAAACAAAGGGAATGAAAGGGAAGTGGTCAAGAGAGCGGCTGAGTCTTTCATGGTGGAACATAAAGAGTGACAACCAATGAGTTCTTCATGTGGAGTGGGATAACCAAGCAACTCTGCCCTGGAGCTGTCTCATTGCCTCTCTGCTCTTTGGAGTGAGGTTATTTGAATGGGTCTCTGTGCCTTTGCTATGATGAAAAAGGCTTGCTTTGCACAGAACATTTATCAAAATGATGTCAAGTGCTTAAGCCAGTGCTTCTTGGATTTTAATGTGCACAAAAAAAAGGAACTATCTTGTTAACATGGACATTCCCATTCAGTACCTGGGGGTGGGGCCTGAGGTACTAATTTCTAAAATTGAACCAGAGTTCTAGGCCAGAGGTCCAACTCTGGGGTTCTAACTTTCCCCAATATAACAGAGGCAAGTAGTGGTGAAGGGCAGAGAAAGATTTGTGAATGTCCTGGCCTTGTGTGGGAAGAGTGAGAGTAAGCACTTCAGTGTATCTCTGGGGTGCAGACACACTCTCTGGGTTTAAATAGCAGAAGAATTGGGACAGGGTGAGATGTATGCATAATTAAACAGCCTCTGTCAAACCTGTAGCCTGGGTCTGGTTCATCATTATCTCAGGATTGGCCAAGCTGAACCTTATCGTGATAAGAAAGTCATTGTTGCCTGGGTGTGGAGGGGCAGTTTCAACTTTTGTCACAACATGTTTATTCATGGAATCCGAAGTGACTGCAGGACCGTGGCTCAGAGCCAAGTGATGGATGCAAAATGGAGGCAGAAATACTGAGCTTTTGTTTTGCTTTTAGAGACCCTTTGTCAGGGCTTTTAGCAAAAGTAGTTTCTGGAAACCAGTTACAAAAGCTCTGAGTTGGGACTGATGCTGTTGGTTGGAGGACCACAGTGAGGAGCAAGGGCTTAAGGAAAATAGCACACACACACACACACACACACACACACACACAGAAGTTTGAACATGCATGTGCACTCACATTCCACCAATCACCAATGAAAAATTTTATGCAGAAGTTATTTGATACCCCATGGATAAACTCCAGTTGGTTGACTGAATTTACTACTTTTCATTTAATTCCACTATAAAGCTAGAAAGAATGATGACTTCAAAACCCAAATGCTTCTAATTTACTTTTGGCATGGGAATCCAGATTACATTAACAATTAATAATAAAGGCTCTTTAACTTGTTTTTTAAATTTAGAACAAGAAAATTCAGTATTTAAAAAGCTACATTAGTTTACTTAGCCTTCTGAAATTATACCTTTGTGCATCTCCCTGGAGAGGAATCACAGAACAGTAGGGAAGAAATGGATTATTCAATAAATGTTACTAAGACAATACTTTAGTAATTTGAAAAAAATCAATTTACAGTCTCATCTTACAATACACCAAAATAAATTTTAATGGATTAAAGAACCAAACACAATATAAAAAGACTATAAAAGCACAAAATAATTTCTAGATGGGGAATACTTGATAAAGTTAAAAAAGTTAAAAGAAGCCATAAAGAAAAGCTACAAATTTTATTACATGACATTAAAATTTTTCTGTGTCTAGCCTTGTTCCTACTCACTATAATTTAACAAAAATCAAGGAAGCTACAGAAGAGTATAAGCACTACTACAATCAAGAGACGGAACATTTCTGTAACTGTATGCACTTGTCAAAATTCAGAACTGAAGCTAGGCACCATGGCTCATACCTGTAACTCTATGGCTACTTGGGAGGCTGAGATCAGGAGGATCAAGGCTGGAGGCCAGCTGGGCAAAAAGTTTGCAAGATCTTTTTGGTGGTGTGTGCCTGTCACCTCAGCAATGTTGAAGAGCCTAAAGTAGGAGGATAGAGGTGTAGGCTAGCCTAGGCAAAAAGTGAGATCCTGTCTCCAAAATAACCAGAGCAAAAGGATTGGAGGTGTGATTTAAGTCTGGTAAATGCAAAGCCCCAGTACCACCAACCCCCTCCAAATACTCAGAACTGTACCCCTAAAGGAGAAAACTTTCTGTGTAAGTTAAAATATAAATGCAAAAATACCAGTTGAAAATGCATAAACATCAAAATACTAAACAATCAACCAGGAGGAAAATATTTGCAATTTTATATAACAAACTAAAGGTTAGTGTTCTTCATGTATAAAAAGTCTGTTCAATTTGGTAAGTGGATATTAATACCCCAGTATACATATAGGACAGCTGACAAGTCACAAAAGAGGATATTTAAATGGCTAAAATAATATAATGAAAATTCACGTGCTATTGTTATTTTATGTCCTACCCATCAAATTGCCCCTAAATTAAAAATGGAAATACATAATGTTATCAATGTTGTAGTGTGGTAAGCTGAATAATGACCTCCAAAGATATGTGGTACATATGACAGACAGATTAGGAATATACCCTAATCTTTGGAATTTGTGAATGTTACCTTATAAAGCAAAAGAGATGTTGCAGGTGTAACTAAATTAAAACCCTTGAGATGGGGAGTTTAGCCTGGATTATTCAGGCAGGTCCTAAGTGTAATTACAATTGTCTTTATAAGAGGAAGGCAGAAAGACATTTGTCTATAGAAGAGTAGCAGGGTACCTGATGATGGAAACCAGAAGCTGAGTGATGTGAGGAGAAGGTCACAAGCCAAGGCATGTGGGTGTCTTCAGAATTCAGGGAAAACAAGGAAGTGGATTTTGCCTAGGACTTCCAGAAGGACCCAGTCTTGTCAACCTTTTGACTTAATTCCAGAGAAACTGACTGGATTTCTGGCTTTGGTAAACATAAGAGAACAAATTTGTGTTGTTTTAAGGCTCCAGGTTTATGGTAATTTGTTACAATAGTCTTAGGAAAGTGCAGCAAAACAGCTATACTCATTAACTGTAAGTGGGAATGTCAACAGAGCAACCTCTTTTTGACATTTTCACAATATGTAAGAAAAGCTATGAAAATTTTATATCTAGTGATTTAGTGACTCTATATCTGGGACTCTATTTTAAGAATGGAATTTGGTATTGAAATCAGCTCTTGTATGAAATGCCATTATCTTCATAATAGCAACAAACTGTAAACAAATTAAATATAAGGGGGGAAAGATTGAATAAGCTACAGGCTGAAGATAGAGTGTGATTAAGTTATAAAATGTTTATAAATATTTGATAAAATATGGGGACATGTTATACTACATAAATATTATAATACGAAGAAATCAAGATATAAAATCAAATAAGCACTGTTATGTTGAATGTGAGATGTCCTCCTCAGGCTCATGTATTGAATGCTCAGTCCCTAGCTGGTGGTATTTTTTGGCAAGGTTCTGGAAACTTCAGTGGTTGTCTCCCTGGGGCAAGTAATCTATGGCAAGTAAGAGTTTCTTGTTTTAGGTAGCAGTGTCATCAATCACAATGGGGGAACTTTATGCTACAATAACAAATAACCCCAACATCTAGAGCAGGGGGTCACAAATCCACAGCCTAAAGGCCAAATCCAGCCTCCTACCCATTTTTGTTAATAAACTTTTATTGGAACACAGAAAAAACAACCCCAACAGCAAATTTTTTTTTGTTATGTTGCATGTCCATTATGGGTGAGTGGGTAGTTGTGTTCTGCTCATTGTAGCTCCCAGGGACCTACACTGATGGAATAGTAACATCTCAAATGTTGCTGGAAGAACAACATAGGAAAAGGAAATCCTCTTAAGTGTGTCATATAGGTAATTAGATGCTTCAACCTAGAAGTGATGAACAGAATCTGCTTTATGGGCATGCAACTTGTGTTGTTGCACAGGGTCCTACTCTCTGAAGAGCTTATGCTTGTATTAATGCTCTACAACGGTGCTCCACATTTTCATTTTGCACCTCACCCTGTAAACTATGAAGTCAGTGAAGCCAGCCTAGTGATAAGTGTCACTTAAACTTACACCTCATTGGCCAGAACTGGCCACATGGCTCCATCCCAACCACAAGGGGGCAGAGCAGTGCAACTCTTATTTTGTGCCAGGAAGAGGGAAAAACCCAGAAACATTTGGTAAACAGCTCAGAAAATGCCTACAGAGTGTCTGTCCTAAGTCTTTTTTGAGGCTGAGGGAAAGCCTCTTCTAGGGATTTATATCTCTGGGTGGGCAGAAGAACTTACTTACACATGGGTCTCAAGACCTTTTGTGAGAAAAGGAACAAAGATTCCAACTTCTGTTTCAGGAGATTCAAAGTTAGGGAAATCTGTGGGAATGGACCAAGCCCAGGGGCTGGGAAGGACAGTGAGGCTCCAGGATTAGAATGAACTGGGCTGAGGATGGGGCTCAGCATGAAGACCAGGGGGTCTGGGAGGAGGGACAGCCCCAGAATGTGGGGGGCTGGGAGCCCTCCAATACACTGGTTAGATTTGGGATGATGAATGAGTGTGAGTTGGTAAACCAAGAAAGATACAGCCTTGGATCCCACACATGGGGCCATGAAGCTGAGCCAGGGAAGCCCATTAGCAGAGAGCAGGAATGCAGAGGCTCAGTCCTTGACAAGGACAAAGCATGAGAAGTTATAGACCCTGAATTGGGAGGACTCCAATTCTCTCTTACCAGCATTTGGAGGCAGGAATTATCACTCCTCAAATGGTTTCAGGTGCTACAGTTTTTAGAAAATGTTTGAGGAGGAGCCATCTTGGAAGGAGATGCTGGACTTCCTGCTAGAAGGACATGAGTGACTCATTAATATATTATGAAAAAGTTGCTCTAGATCTGAGTTGGAGAAGCAGCTCTTACAGTTCCTTACAGTTCAGCCAGAAGAACCAATGCCCATGCAAAGCTGTCCAAAAGAACCCTCTGGACTTGGGAGGAGCATCTCTCCCAGTTCTTGGGACAGCTAAGACAAATACTATAGGGCCTCTGAACTCTTCTGTGGAGCAGCTGCTCTGTGGAGTGCAGGTTTCTTGGGCCTGGACTCAGCCAGAGTAGGGAGGCCTGAGAATGGGTTCATTGCCTGGAGAAGCTGTGTTCCAGAAGACCTGCTTGGATCCTGCATACCCACAGCCATGTGAAAGAGGCCAGTGGGACCAATAATGTTCTTTGCTTGTTCACCATAAGGTTGAGGCTCTTTTGGTTCTTGCAGGAAATCTCCTGGAAGACAGGCTTAGTGGGGAAAAAGGATCCAGTACAGGATGCCAGCGGTCAGATTTAGGATATGATGAATGAGTCATCTTGACAAAGAATGTAGTGTATCACCTGCACAAGATGCTATTGGTGCCTGTCCAGATGCTGCATACCAGGAAAGAGACTGTTTCTCTATTTGCTGTGCATGTTGGCTCCTGAAGGATCACAAGGAGCACCTTCTCCCAAGAATTGCCTTCTGTGGGGAGGTCACCTCACTTGGAGGTTACAAGTCTTCTGCTGGAGAAGGGCAGCTTTCAGCCAATGACTGACACGGGGGTACAAAAGACTGGCCCTCCTTAGGTGGGGGTGGGTCTATTCATGTTCAGAACTTCCTGCTGAGCATCCCAGCTCAGAAACTTGCCCTGTATTGTCCTGCTTCTCTTACTTTCTCTCCTGGAAATTTATTGGGTGTGATAAATTTTGTGCACCTAAGTAACTATTTCCTCCTGTGGGCTTGGGAACGTGTTTGCCAGGGAGATCAAGGTTCCTGGCAGTGGGAGTGGGCAGGTGGAGAAGGAAGGTATAGTTCTCTTTCTTTGTGGGCAGAAACTGGCTTCCCAGAGACTGCGATGTGAAAGTCAGTGACAAAGGGTCTCTGTAAGTCCAAGGGGATCCCCACTTACAATGAGACAGGCTACAGAAAGCTCTCAAAGAAGGGACGTTGGTTGGGATCTGAGCTGAGACCATGTGTTGAAGCTAGCCAGGGTGGTTTGTGAAAATGTAGTCACAGTTTTTGCCTTTCTTCTCTTCTCCTTGTCCCCTCCTCCCATCTCTCTCATCCCAATTCACTGGGCCCCAACCCCCCTCCGCCTTGGCCTTCAGTATTGTATTACACAGCTTTGTTTCCCTCACCCATCTGTGCCTTGGTTTCTGCAGTTCCTTCCCCTTACATTAACACTCTTGCTTATTGGCCTTTTAAGAGTGACTCCAAGCTTCCTTTTCTTTCTTGACTTTCTCTGTGTTCTATTGCGGGGGTGACTGTATGCCCTCTCTTTTTCGAGCCCTTTCCTGCCCATCCTCCCTTCCATCATCAGCACTGGCTTTTAATAAGTGAGCAGCACCAGTTCATTGAGGTTTTAGGACACAAAGTTAGACCATAAGCTCCTTGGAGTCTGGGACCTCTTTGAATCTCTGGGGCCCTGTATCATACCTGATACAAGGCACCTAGGCTGAACATGGCCCAATGGACTCACCACCCATGCCAAATTCCTTCTAGTACCCTTTTTTATAGGGACTGGAATCAAAACCTACATGAGCCACAGTCTCCTTGAGGCTATGGCTTTGAATGGGATTGAGATCGAGACCAACTTTCTGTGGCTTCCATTGGGTCTGCTGCAACTGGGTTTTGCCATTGAAAGGCTATGGTGACTTAATCATGAAAAGACAGGCAGCACCAAATCACAGGAAAAGAAAAAGCAAGAAAGTAGAGAGTAACCTCAACTTAGGTACACACGATCAAACCTTCAAACAACTAAGACAACTAAATGACAGGAATCACCACATACCTATCAGTACTAACACTTAATGTTAACAGACTTAATTCACCCATCAAAAGGCACTGCTTGACGAAATGGATTAAAAAGGAAGATCAAACAATTTGTTGTATACAGGAGACCCAACTCACTGACAGAAATAAGCATAGGCTTAGGATGAAAGGCTGGAAGAAGATTTACCAAGCCAATGGCCCCCCAAAACAGGCAGGAGTAGCAATACTTATCTCTGACAAAGTAGACTTCAAACCTACATTGATCAAACAAGATAAAGAAGGACATTCCATATTAATAAGAGGGGAAATAGACCAAAAGGAAATAATAATCATTAACCTGTATGCACCCAATGTCAACGCACCCAATTTCATCAAACATACCCTGAAGGACATAAAAGCATATATAAACGCCAACACAGTGGTTGCGGGAAACACCCCATTATCATTAATAGATAGGTCATCCAAACAAAAAATCAATAAAGAAATCCAAGATCTAAAATATGCAATAGATCAAATGGACCTACTTGATGTCTACAGAACATTTCATCCAACCTCTACACAATATACATTCTTCTCAGCAGCCCATGGAAACTTCTCCAAAATAGATCATATCCTAGGGCACAAAGCAAGTCTCAGCAAATATAAGAAAATAGAAATTATACCATGCATACTATCTGATCACAATGCAGTAAAACTAGAACTCAAAAACAAAAGTAAAGACAAAAAATATGCAAACAGCTGGAAACTAAACTCATTACTTAACGAACAATGGATCATTGATGAAATAAAAGAGGAAATTAAAAAGGTCCTGGAAGTCAATGAAAATAAAAACATAACCTATACACTAATAATGAACAAACTGAAAAAGAATGTATGAAAACAATTCCATTTACAATAGCCTCAAAAAAAATCAAATACCTAGGTGTAAACCTAACAAAAGATGTGACTGACTTATACAAGGAAAATTATAATCTTCTGAAGAAAGAGATTGAGGAAGACTATAGAAAGTAGAGAGATCTCCTATGCTCATGGATTGGTAGAATCAACATAGTAAAAATGACTATACTCCCCAAAATAATCTACATGTTTAATGCAATTCCCATCAAAAATCCAATGACATTCATTAAAGAGATTGAAAAACCTTCCGTTAAATTTATATGGAAACACAAGAGGCCACAAATAGCCAAGGCAATACTCAGTCAAAAGAACAATGCTGGAGGTATCACGATACCTGACTTCAAACTATATTACAGAAGCAATAACAATAAAAACAGCATGGTACTGGCACAAAAACAGACACGAAGACCAGTGGAACAGCGTAGAGGACCCAGCTATGAAGCCACACAACTATAACCAACTTGTCTTTGACAAAGGAGCTAAAAATATACTTTGGAGAAATAGCAGCCTCTTCAACAAAAACTGCTGGGAAAACTGGCTAGCAGTCTGCAAAACACTGAAACTAGATCCATGTATATCACCCTATACCAAGATTAACTCAAAATGGATCAAGGATCTTAATATCAGACCACAAACTCTAAAGTTGGTACAGGAAAGAGTAGGAAATACTTTGGAATTAATAAGGTATAGGCAAGAACTTTCTCAATGGAACCCCAGCAG
This sequence comes from Castor canadensis, assembly GCF_047511655.1. Taxonomy (NCBI): domain Eukaryota; kingdom Metazoa; phylum Chordata; class Mammalia; order Rodentia; family Castoridae; genus Castor; species Castor canadensis. Next base: position 152,158,709 of record NC_133390.1, on the reverse strand, counting down.
CTCAGCAACTAAGTGATAACATAGATAAATGGGACTTCATAAAACTAAAAAGCTTCTGCTCAACAAAAGAAATGGTCTCTAAACTGAAGAGAACACCCACAGAGTGGGAGAAAATATTTGCCAGCTACACATCAGACAAAGGACTGATAACCAGAATATATAGGGAACTCAAAAAACTAAATTCTCCTAAAACTAATGAACCAATAAAGAAATGGGCAAGTGAACTAAACAGAACTTTCTCAAAAGAAGAAATTCAAATGGCCAAAAAACACATGAAAATATGCTCACCATCCCTAGCAATAAAGGAAATGCAAATTAAAACCACACTAAGATTCCACCTCACCCCTGTTAGAATAGCCATCATTCTTTTTCAGTTTGCTCATTGTTAGTGTATAGAAATGCTAATGATTTTTCTGTGTTGATTTTATATCCTGCTACCTTGCTATAGCTATTATGATGTCTAGAAGCTTCTGAGTAGAGTTTTTTGGATCTTTAAGGTATAGGATATTGTCGTCTGCAAACAGGGATATTTTGACAGTTTCTTTACCTATTTGTATTCCTTTTATTCCTTCTTCTTGCCTAATTGCTCTGGCTAGGAATTCCAGTACTATGTTGGATAGGAGTGGAGATAGTGGGCATCCTTGTCTGGTTCCTGATTTTAGAGGGAATGGTTTCAGTTTTTCTCTGTTAAGTATAATGCTGGCTGTAGGTTTGTCATATATAGCTTTTTATAATGTTGAGATACTTTCCTTCTATTCCTAGTTTTCTTAGAGATTTTATCATGAAATGGTGTTGGATCTTATCAAAGGCTTTTTCAGCATCTATTGAGATGATCAAGTGGTTTTTGTCTTTGCTTCTGTTAATGTGGTTTATTACATTTTTTGATTTTCGTATGTTGAACCACCCCTGCATCCCTGGGATGAAGGCTACTTGGTCGCAGTGAATAATCTTTTTGATGTGTTGTTGAATTTGGTTTGCCATTATTTTGTTGAGAGTTTTTGCGTCAATGTTCATTAAGGAGATTGGCCTATAGTTCTCCTTTTTGGAGGTGTCTTTGCCTGGTTTTGGGATAAGTGTAATACTGGCTTCATAAAATGTGTTAGGCAGTTTTCCTTCCCTTTCTATTTTGTGGAACAGTTTAAGGAGGGTTGGTATCAGTTCTTCTTTAAAGGTCTGATAGAATTCAGCAGAGAATCCATCAGGTCCTGGACTTTTCTTTTTGGGGAGACTCTTGATTGCTGCTTCAATTTCATTTTGTGTTATAGATCTATTCAGGTGATTAATGTCCTCTTGGTTCAGTTTTGGATGATAATAAGTATCTAGAAATCTGTCCATTTCTTTACGATTTTTAAATTTATTTGAATATAGGTTCTCAAAGTAGTCTCTGATGATTTCCTGGACTTCCATGGTGTTTGTTGTTACCTCCCCTTTTGCATTCCTAATTCTACTAATTTGGGTTTTTTCTCTCCTCATTTTAGTCAGGTTTGCCAGGGGTCTATCGATCTTGTTTATTTTTTCAAAGAACCAACTTTTTGTTTCATTAATTCTTTGTATGGTTTTTTTGGTTTCTATTTCGTTGATTTCAGCTCTTATTTTTATTATTTCTCTCCTTCTATTTGTTTTGGGATTTGCTTGTTCTTGTTTTTCTAGGAGTTTGAGATGTATCATTAGGTCATTGATTTGGGATCTTTCAGTCTTTTTAATATATGCACTCATGGCTATAAACTTTCCTCTTAGGACTGCCTTTGCTGTGTCCCATAGTTTCCAGTAGGTTATGTTTTTATTTTCATTGACTTCCAGGACCTTTTTAATTTCCTCTTTTATTTCATCAATGATCCATTGTTTATTAAGCAATGAGTTATTCAGTTTCCAGATGTTTGCATGTTTTTTGTCTTTATTTTTGTTGTTGAGTTCTAGTTTTACTGCATTGTGATCAGATAGAAAGCATGGTATAATTTCTGTTTTCTTATATTTGCTGAGGCTTGCTTTGTGCCCTAGGATATGATCTATTTTGGAGAAGGGTCTGTGGGCTGCTGAGAAGAATGTATATTGTGTCGTGGTTGGATGAAATGTTCTGTAGACATCAACTAGGTCCATTTGATCTGTGGTAGGTTTTAGATCTAGGATTTCTTTATTGATTTTTTTTTGAATGACCTATCTATTGATGATAATGGGGTGCTAAAGTCTCCCACGACCACTGTGTTGGAGTTAATGTATGCTTTTATGTCCTTCAGGGTATGTTTGATGAAATTGGGTGTGTTGACATTGGGTGCATACAGGTTGATAATTATTATTTCCTTTTGGTTTATTTCCCCTTTAATTAGTATGGAATGTCCTTCTTTATTTCGTTTGATCAATGTAGGTTTGAAGTCTGCTTTGTCAGAGATAAGTATTGTTACTCCTTCCTGTTTTGGGGGGCCATTGGCTTGGTAAATTTCTTCCAGCCTTTCATCCTATGCTTATTTCTATCAGTGAGATGGGTCTCCTGTAAACAACAAATTGTTGCATCTTCCTATTTAATCCACTTTGTCAAATGGTGCCTTTTGATGGGGGAATTAAGTCTATTAACATTTAGTGTTAGTACTGATAAGTATGTGGTGATTCCTGTCATTTAGTTGTCTTAGTTGTTTGAAGGTTTATTTGTGTGCACCTAAATGAATGTTACTCTGTGCTTTCTTGGTTTTTCTTTTCCTGTAGTTTGTTGCTGCCTGTCTTTTTATCGTCATGTTGGGTTTCACTTTCTGTGTGCAGAATCCCTTGAAGAATCTTTTATAGTGGTTGCTTTGTGGTCACATATTGTTTTAGTTTCTGCTTATCCTTGAAGACTTTTATTGCTCCATGTATTTTGAATGTTAGTTTTGCTGGGTAGAGTATCCTAGGGTTGAAGTTATTTTCATTCAGTGCCTGGAAGACCTCACCCCAAGCTCTTCTTGCTTTTAATGTTTCTGTTGAGAAGTCTGCTGTGATTTTGATGGATTTACCTTTATATGTTATTTGTTTTTTCTCTCTTACAGCCTTCAATGTTCTTTCTCAAGTCTCTATACTTGTTGTTTTAATGATAATATGTTGTGGGGTAGTTCTAGTTCTATTTTGGTCAGATCTGTTCGGTGTTCTGGAGGCCTCTTGCACCTGTATGGGGAAAGATTTCTCTAGATTTGGGAAATTTTCTGTAATTATTTTGTTGAATATATTATGCATTCCCTTTGCTTGCACCTCTTCTCCTTCTTCAATGCTTATGATTCTCATATTTTGTCTTTTGATGGAGTCAGTGAGTTCTTGCATTTTCTTTTCAGAGGTCTTGAGTTGTTTAACTAATAGTTCTTTGGTTTTTCCTTTTACTACCATTTCATCTTCGAGTTCTGAGATTCTGTCTTCTGCTTGTTCTATTCTGCTGGATTGGCCTTCCATTTTGTTTTGCAATTCTGTTTCATTCTTTTTTCTGAGGTTTTCCATATCTTGACTTACTTCCTCTTTAATATTGTCTATTTTTGTCCTGAGTTCATTTATCTCTTTATTAATCGTGTTCTTTGTTTCACTTTGGTGTTTATACAGTGCTTCTGTGGTTTCTTTTATTTCTTCTTGTGCTTTCTCAAATTCTCTATTTTTGTTGTCTTGGAATTTCTTGAGTGTCTCCTGTACATTTTGGTTGACCATATCCAGTATCATCTCTGTAAAATTCTCATTGATTACTTGCAGGATTTCTTCTTGCAGATTGTTCTTGTGGGCTTCATTGGGTTCTTTGGCATAGTTTAATCTTCATTTTGTTGGAGTCTGGATCTGAGTATCTGTTTTCTTCATTTCCCTCTGGTTCCTGTACTAAGTTATTGCTGGGGGGAAACTGTTTTCCCTTTTTTTTCCATCTTCCCATCATTGCCCTTGCTATTGTTACTGTCTCTGTACTGTGTGCAATTAAGTATTTTCTAGCTTGTAATAATAACAATGGTGATATGTAGAATGGAAGGGTGAGTGGAGAGGGAAAGCAAAGAAGGTAAAGAAAAAGGGAAAAACTAAAAAACAAGTAAAACAAAACAAAACAAACAACAACGCCAAAAAAACCCCAGTATCAAAGAAATAAACAGGAAGAGATAGCGTATTAATCAACAGTAAGCTAAACAGGTATTAGAGAGACAGAGAGAGGATAAAAAAAAATCCCCAAGTTCAAATGCAATAAAGTTTCAGTCTTAATAATTTTGGTGTTAGTCCCTCAGCCTCCAATCCTTGGATAGTGTCTCAAAAGTGGTTCTGTCTGTTGTCTCATCAAAAGGGAAAAAAACCAAAAACCAAAGCAAACTAAAAAAACAAAACACAACAAAACATCCCAAGTTCAAATGCAATAGTTTCAGTAAGTTTTTCAGCATGCAGTTGTAGTTCAGTTGTTGTCTCATCAAAGGAAGAGAAAAAGAAAAAAGGAAAAAAAAAGGGTCTGGGGACAGTTCTGTGAATGTCTATCTGAGGCTGTGGCTCACCTGCCTGCTACTGTCAGCCAGCTGTTGCTGGAGGCTTTATTGATTGCAGATATCAGGAATAAGCTTAACACTCACCTAGAGCTTTCCTCACACCACCACTCTTACAAGCTTTCTCGCTCCAAGGTTGCTGGGTGGGGGCTGCCACTCCTGCCTTCTCTAGCTAACTTGTTTATTTACAGTTCTGTGAGGGATTGCCCCTCCCCACCCTTCTTTGGTGCTCAGGGTGCTCCACCCTCTTTGCTACGTGTCTTTTTTTTTTGTTGTTGTTTATTCAGTTTTTTTTCTCTTTCTTCTCTGGGTGGGGAGTCAGTCTGTTCAGTGGGCTATGCTGATCTGGCCCAGGGTTGTTTGTGGGAGTACTGCATGCTGCTTAGCTCACCTGGTGATCTGCTACTCTCGAGCCAGTAGGAGCTGGCACTTAGCGGTGTGGGAGCCCTCTTGGTTTCTCTGTTTAACGTGGAGTGGGGATGCTATGTGTGGGCTGGGAGTGTGGAGAAGTCAGAGTTTTGCCTCTTCTCACTGGCTTTTCCTGTAAGGTGTATCTCCAGCATCTCTCCAAGATTTTACTTTAGGATGCATGCTTTCTGCTTCCTCCCTGTAGTTACCATCTTGGAATCTCTAGGACATTTGCTTTGTCTAGTCTTTTTTTCTTCCATATCTAAGTGACATTTCTGCCTTTACTGCCCTTACCCACCCCTGCTTCATTCTCAGGAATGACTCTTCAAAAGGTGATGTGGGATAGGATTGGCTTATTGCTTTAAATTTATATTTTAGGGTTGGTAGAATGGATCAAGAGGTAAGAGCACCTGCCTGGCAAGCATGAGGCTCTGTTTAAATATTTATATTTTAATATTTTATTGCTGATGACACACATGGCTGATTCCTCCTCCATTCCCCTTTTCATTCTCCATTCCCTGATCAATATTTACCAGAATAACTTTTCAATAAACAACTTACTCTAAAACCCACATTCCAGTGTTCATTTTTTTGTGGGGGAACCCAAATAAGGCAGAGATGCCCTTTCCTGTTGGCAGGAAGGAATGTCCCCAGGAAAGGGTACAGTCCCTGGAGAAGGTAGTTTAGAAAACACGTTTGCAAGAGATTTATAGACAGAGTTTTCCTGAGGTTCACTAAACTTTGCTCCTAGGTGGGCCTTGTAGTCCCCAGATGCCTTGCAATTGTGTTTTCATGCTGTTGCATGCTGCTTTGGGTCCCTATGTGCTATGGTCTGAATGTGTCCCCTCTAAAATTCAGGTGCTGCTAATATGATGGTGTTAAGAGGTGACTGAGCCATGAGAGCTCCTCCTTTGTGAATGGAATGAAGGACCTTATGAAAGGGAATTTACGGAGCTCAGTGTCTGGTCTTGTACCTTCCTCCACATGAGGACACAGTTCCTCTCCTCTGGAGGATGAAGCCCTTATCACACAGCCAAACTTGCCTTGATCTTGGACTTCCTTGCCTCTGTAACTATGAGAAATAACTTTCTGTTCTTTGAAAATTACCAAGTCTCAATTATTCTGTTGTAACAATGTGAAAGACGAGGACAGCTATGAAGGCTCCAAAAAGTAAACTGATTCCAAGAAAGCCTTTGATGTCAAATATGGTGCTCTTGCATTAATCTCATTAAGGAGGATTGTCTTTCCGTCAAACAATAAACCCTCCAGAAACTTTTATTATTACCCTGAGTTTACCATTTGAATCCATTCAACTTGTCAACTGTAAAGTTTGCTTCAAGGACTCCTGCTTACATTTGGCCAGGCCTAAAAATCTCCTGGAAACCAGCATAAGGCATATGGTGCCTTCTGTCCTCACAGAGCAATGCTGTGTGGGGCAGAGGTTCCAGGTGATATGAAGGACGGTAGTAGTCTGCAGGCCAGACTTCCTTTACTACTCAACCCCAGAAACTTTTCTTTTCTTCCATCCTTCTTTCCTTCCTTCCTCCCTCCCTCCCTCTCTCCCTCCTTCCCTTCTTCCTTACATCTTTCCTTCCTTCCTTTCTTTTTTTTGTTGTTGAAAAATAAATGAGAGAAATGATATGGAATTTAAAAAATTGAAGCCTGTGCAGTTGTCTGTAGCATCTTAGTCCCTGGCACCTCAGCTTCCCCATCCCGGCTCTCAGCACATGGTGGGACCCAAGGCCCAGTCTCCAGGGCCCTGTCTACCTACTCCCCAGCTGCTTTTGGCTCAAAGGTTCAGCTCCAAGATCTAGCCTGGCCAAGAATGGCCAGGAGAACTGGAAGAGTCAGAGTAACCCACATATACCAAGATGAGGTCTCAGTTTGTTGATAGAGAGGCTTGCTTATTCTCTAAATAAATTTTCTTGCTTCAAAAACTTCTCTTTCAACTGGAACTAAGTGTTTCCCTGTTACCCATTCCCAGGGGAGTAGCTTGTGTTTTTCTTTTTATAAATTTATGTAAACTGTTCCCACACTCATACCCACAAGATACCAAGCTCTTTTGATCCTTCCTCCCTAGAATTGGAGGGAGGGTGCTCCGGCTGTGATGGAGGTCACACATCCACTTGGAATCCTGTGGGGTTAAGTAAGTGTAAGAGGTGAGGGGTAAGGGGTGAGGGGATTCTGCTACAAGACAGGAAACCTGCAGGACTGAGGATGGACAGTGCTCTGGTGTCACATATGAATGGTCTTACAATTCTGAGAAGGTTGGTCACCCTGCCTCTATTCTAAAGATGTGGAAATTAAAGCTCAGTATGTATGTGTGTGGGAGTGACTCATTCATGAATGCTATGACTAAGAGAGGAATGCAAAGCCCAGCCCACCAACTCAGCCACCATGCCTCTCCAACTGGCAGTGCAAGTGTGTTATTGTGTTAGTTAGCTATTGCCACATAACAAGCAACCCCAAAACTTAATGGATTAAAACAACTATTTACTTAGTTCATGATTTCTATGAGTTAATGATTTTGATTAGGCTTTTTTGAGTGGTTATTTTGCTGATGTCACCTGGGCTCACTCATGAGTCTTCAGTCAGCTGAGGTTTGGTAGCCTCACTCACCTGATGTGATTGCCTGACTGTGGACTGGCGTGATGGGGGTAATTGAACTATGTGGTCTCTTATGCTCAAATGGGCAAGCCAAATTATTCAGAGGGTTCCCCAAGAGCAGAGAAAATCCTGATGCTCAAAGCACTTGTCACATCACTGCTTATGTCACATTTGCTGCTATTCCATTAGTTAAAGAAAGCCTCATAGCAATGCTTAGATCCAAGGGTTAAAAAAGACTTCATCTCTTGAAAGTCACTTTGGAAGGGTGTTGATACAGGGAGGGGAAGAATTTTGGGACATTGTTGGAACCAACTGCATGTTATAAACATGCAGTTTATAACATTGGCCGTTGGAGGGGTGGGAAAAGAGTCCTGGTGTAGCCTCTAGTCCAATGACCAATGCTTTGTTACTGCCCCACACTGCTGATCATGCAGAATCTTGGGTTAAGCCATCTGATACCTTTTCCTTCAGTTCCTGACAAAGAGCAAGAACCATGAGTGGTCAGGAAATGAGACATTGGAGAGGTAAGTCTTTGTGTGAGGGGAAAGGATAAGAGGGAAAGAAGCAGAGGCCAGAATAATGCCCAGCCCAGCAGAGCCCAGCTGCTACATTCAGTGTGGTAGTAACAGTACTGAGATATTCCATGACTCACATTCTGACCCATCTTGGACCCCAATGTCTCCTCTGAACCTGGATCCTACTGTCAACAGCACTCCCATTCCTTTTTGATTCTCCCTCAAGTAGCTCGCAGGACCTTCCAACCATGAAGGAGCCCATGATCCCCACCCTTTACATCATGTATTGAATACACTTCCCCTCTCAAGGGCATTTGTAATGTAAATATGCATGGAGGGATCAGCCCTAGAAAATGAGTGGAATGATGGAAAAATAGATAGTATGAGTGGCTTGCGAGGGCATATATAATTTGAGACAAGTAGGCTGGGGTAGGTGGCAGCTGTGAGGCCTCCTATATTATTCCAAAGTTTTTATTGCATTTTGTGTCATACTAAATCTGGAGATTAGGAGGTCATAATACAGTATCTTCAATCTGAACTTGAGAGTTGGAGGGAAGCTTAGAAAACAACAGCTGCTTTTATAAGGAGCTTTAGGCCAAGAGGAAAAAAGGGCTTCACAAAGATGGTAGCTCACATACTATTTTAGCTCCTTCCCCTTTCCCAAGCTTCATCCCTCAGTGCCTTTCACCTAAGAGCAACCTTCCTCACTCAGGAGACCACGTACATCTGAACTCTCAGATTTTGCTTCTAGGAAACCTAACACAAGAAAATTTCTTTTCTTTTCTTTTTTTATTTGTTTATTCATATGTGCATACATTATTTGGGCTGTTTCTCCCTCCTATCCCTCACACCCTCCCTTTCCCCCCGACTCCCGCCCTCCCCCCCCCCCCCCCCGCTTCCAGGCAGAATCTGTTCTGCCCTTATCTCTAATTTTGTTGAAGAGAAAGTAGAAGCAATAATAAGAAAGACAAAGCATTTTTGCTAGTTGAGATAAGGATAGCTATACAGAGAGATTCCTAGCATTGCTTCCATGTACAAATGTGTTACATCACCAGGATGGTTCATCTCTACCTGACTTTTTCACTAGCTCCTGATCCCCTTCTCATACTGACCTCTGCCGCTTTAAGGTTTCTGTATTAGTTCCTCTGCAGTGGGGGCATCAAATACTACCATGTTTTGGGTTTCTTAATACCTCCCCTGTGTGCTCTCCCCTTATCATATGACCCAAGTTTGACCACATTGCTATATTAGCTCTAGATCTAAAGTCTGCATATGAGGGAGAACATACAATTTTTGGTTTTCTGGCCTGAACTAACCTCACTCAGAATGATGTTCTCCAGTTCCATCCATTTACTTGTGAATGATAAGATTTCATTCTTCTTCATGGTTGAGTAAAATTCCATTGTGTATAAATACCACATTTTCTTGATCCATTCTTCAGTAGTGGAGCATCTTGGCTGTTTCCATAACTTGGCTATTGTGAATAGTGCCGCAATAAACATGGGTGTGCAGGTGCCTCTGGAGTAACCTGTGTCACATACCTTTGGGTATATCCCCAGGAGTGGTATTGCTGGATCATATGGCAGATCTATGTTTAGATTTTTAAGAAGCCTCCAAATTTTTTTCCAGGGTGGTTGCACTAGTTTGCATTCCCATCAGCAGTGTATGAGGGTTCCTTTTCCCCCACATCCTGGCCAACACCTGTTGTTAGTGATGTTTTTAATGATGGCTATTCTAACAGGGGTGAGATGAAATCTTAGTGTGGTTGTGATTTGCATTTCCTTTTTTTGTTTATTCATATGTGCATACAATGTCTGAGCCATTTCTCCCCTCTCCCCCCGCCCCTCCCTGTCCCCCCACCCCCTTGCTTCCAGGCAGAAACTATTCTGCCCTTATCTCTAATTTTGTTGAAGAGAAAGTATAAACAATAATAAGAAAAACAAAGCAGTTTTGCTAGTTGAGATAAGAATGGCTATACAGGGAGATTCTTAGCATTGCTTCCATGTACAAATGTGTTACATTCTAAGTTGATTCTTCTCGAACTGACCTTTTCTCTAGTTCCTGATCCCCTTCTCATATTGACCTCTGTTGCTTTAAAGTTTCTGCATTTGTTCCTCTGCATTGAGGACATCAAATACCATCATGTTTTTTAGCTTTCTTACCTATCCCCACACCTCCCCTGTGTGCTCTTGCCTTATCATGTGACCAAAGTCCAGTCACATTGCTGTATTTGTAAAGTCCACATATGAGGCAGAACATACAATTTTTGGTCTTCTGAGCCTGGTTAACCTCCCTCAGAATGATGTTCTCCAGTTCCATCCATTTACTTGTGAATGATAAGATTTCATTCTTCTTTGTGGCTGAGTAGAATTCCACTGTGTATAAACACCACATTTTCTTGATCCATTCGTCAGTAGTGGAGCATCTTGGCTGTTTCCATAACTTGGCTATTGTGAATAGTGCCGCAATAAACATGGGTGTGCAGGTGCCTCTGGAGTAACCTGTGTCACATACCTTTGGGTATATCCCCAGGAGTGGTATTGCTGGATCATATGGCAGATCTACGTTTAGATTTTTAAGTAGCCTCCAAATTTTTTCCAGAGTGGTTGCACCAGCTTGCAATCCCACCAGCAGTGTACAAGGGTTCCCTTTCCCCCACATCCTCGCCAACACCTGTTGTTGGTGGTGTTTTTAATGATGGCTATTCTGACAGGGGTGAGGTGGAATCTTAGTGTGGTTGTGATTTGCACACAACCACATGGATGGTGAGCATTTTTTCATGTGTTTTTTGGCCATTTGAATTTCTTCTTTTGAGAAAGTTCTGTTTACAAGAGGCCATGAATAGCCAAGGCAATACTCAGTCAAAAGAACAATGCAGGAGGTATCACAATACCTGACCTCAAACTATATTACAAAGCAATAACAATAAAAACAGCATGGTACTGGTACAAAAACAGACACGAAGACCAGTGGAACAGAATAGAGGACCCAGATATAAAGTCACACAACTATAACCAACTTGTCTTTGACAAAGGAGCTAAAAAATATGCTATGGAGAAATAGCAGCCTCTTCAACAAAAACTGCTGGGAAAACTGGTTAGCAGTCTGCAAAAAACTGAAACTAGATCCATGTATAGCACCCTATACCAATATTAACTCAAAATGGATCAAGGATCTTAATATCAGACCACAAACTCTAAAGTTGATACAGGAAAGAGTAGGAAATACTCTGGAGTTAGTAGGTATAGGTAAGAACTTTCTCAATGAAACCCCAGCAGCACAGCAGCTAAGAGATAGCTTAGATAAATGGGACCTCATAAAGCTAAACAGCTTCTGTTCATCAAAAGAAATGGTCTCTAAACTGAAGAGAACACCCACAGAGTGGGAGAAAATATTTGCCAGCTACACATCAGACAAAGGACTGATAACCAGAATATATAGGGTACTTAAAAAACTAAATTCTCCCAAAACTAATGAACCAATAAAGAAATGGGCAAGTGAACTAAACAGAACTTTCTCAAAAGAAGAAATTCAAATGGCCAAAAAACACATGAAAAAATGCTCACCATCTCTAGCAATAAAGGAAATGCAAATTAAAACCACACTAAGACTCCACCTCACCCCTGTTAGAATAGCCATCATTTAGCAACACCACTAACAACAGGTGTTGGCGAGGATGCGGGGAAAAAGGAACCTTCTTACACTGTTGGTGGGAATGTAAACTAGTACAACCACTCTGGAAAAAAATTTGGAGGCTACTTAAAAAGCTAAACATTGATCTACCATTTGATCCAGCAATACCACTCTTGGGGAAATACCCAAAAGACTGTGACACAGGTTACTCCAGAGGCACCTGCACACCCATGTTTATTGCGGCACTATTCACAATAGCCAAGTTATGGAAACAGCCAAGATGCCCCATTACTGAAGGATGGATCAAGAAAATGTGGTATCTATACACAATGGAATTTTATGCAGCCATGAAGAAGAACAAAATGTTATCATTCGCCGGTAAATGGATGGAATTGGAGAATATCATTCTGAGTGAGGTTAGCGTGTCCCAAAAGACCAAAAATCGTATGTTCCCCCTCATATGCGGACATTAGATCAAGGGCAAATACAACAAGGGGATTGGACTTTGAGCACATGATAAAAGTGAGAGCACACAAGGGAGGGGTGAGGATAGGTAAGACACATAAAAAATTAGCTAGCATTTGTTGCCCTCAATGCAGAGAAACTAAAGCAGATACCTTAAAAGCAACTGAGGCCAATAAGAAAGGGGACCAGGAACTAGAGAAAAGGTTAGATCAAAAAGAATTAACCTAGAAGGTAACACACACACACAGGAAATTAATGTGAGTCAACTCCCTGTATAGCTATCCTTATCTCAACTAGCAAAAACCCTTGTTCCTCCCTATTATTGCTTATACTCTCTCTTCAACAAAATTAGAGATAAGGGCAAAATAGTTTCTGCTGGGTATCGAGGGGGTGGGGAGGAGAGAGAGGGGCTTGTACACACACTAACAACAGTGCACATATACACATGCACAACCACAATTGTGCTATGTTTCCCCATTATCCATTTGGCTCTGATGGGGTTCAGTAGATAGTGGCCCAGGGCTCCAGAAGCTGTCTTACCACTTAGAGGCCAAATAGCTTCTGCAATGTCGAGGGTGGGCTTTCTGTGTAACAGCATGAGCTAAGTTCATTTCTCAAGGCTGTAAACCATATCAGTCACCTTGGCCATTTGTGGACAGTGACAGCTTAGTGGTCACAGATACATTTTGCCACTCTCCCTCAAGACTGGGCTGGCAGCCTGGGATACCTTTGAAGTTGAAAGTAAGAGCTGTGTGGAGCCTCCAAGGTTGCAGCTGCCACACTTTCCCATGACCTTCCATCTGCCCATGCCAGCTTGAGCAGGTACAGGGCAATCCCTTGCCCAGCCAGCAAGGGAGATCAGAGAAAACACCATCTTTGGCTGCCTGAGGCAGCAACAGAGGCCAGAACAAGGACTGTATTGCTTTTAGTCCATTTAGGATGAATTTAATTGATAACAAATACAAATGTGCTTTGCAAACTGTGAAGTGCTAAGCATATGTAAGAGAAGATGCTCATTTTTATGACCATAATAAAAAACTGCTGCCTTCTCAGAAAGTAGCAGTTGTACCTTCTGCAGGTCTCTTTTTAGGACTAGGTCAGCCAAGAGCATCTCTTGAGCTGTCAGCAAGATGCTGGGTACCCATTCCTAGGCTTGGCTGCCTTGGACTGGGGTGGCTCACCCTAGGGAACTTCCCTTCAGGAAGAAAGGCAGACGCCTCCCTGCATAGTTGCAGGCAGGGCTATAGATGCCAGTGGTCAGGTGGGAAGAAATGGCCTTTTCTTGGACTGCTGTGCTTCCCACAGACCTTGCTTAGTTTAGCACGTAGAGAGCCAGCACTGGCTGCCTTCTGACAACGGTTGTGGGTAATGATTGAGGTTGCAATGCAACTCGCAAGATGCAACTGCCTTATGCTTATTATGGGTCCTAAGCGTTACAGAAGGTTTCACAAACAGAGATACAGCATTCCAACATTTCCTTCTCATCAGGAGGGCCGGCAGCTACCCAAGGACACAGTTTTGTTGGCCTCCTTAACCACCTGGCTGTCTTGTTGGGGAGCCAAGGTGCTCGTGGGTCACCTTGACATGGAGAAACCACAGCCTTTGCTTCCCAGAAACATTTTATGCTGTTTGAGTCAGGTAGGCCCAAGGCCTGCATGCCAACTCAACACTTCGTAATTATTCTGCAGTTCCACAGAAACAGGGACGTGAGAGGAGGAAGGTCAAGGGTATTCTGAAGCCTATGTTGGCCCAGACTTGATACAAACCTTTTACATACTGATGTAATCCTTGGCCCTGTTATTGTTTGCTGTCCCGAGTCTCCATTCATTATGATTCACAACAGAATCCATAGGAGGACAAAGGGGTCCTAGTTTAACCCTCCACACACAGTATGCTATCTTCAAGGAAACCCTTTGCAGAGCAGTAGTTGTGGAAGGCAAGGATTTATGCTTGCCAGATCCAGGCTTTGTTGGGATATAAAAGGGCTTTCTAAATTTCCCAAAGCTTCTCTTCAAATATTGAGCAGGCTCAAGGGCATCCCACTGTAAGTCTTGGGCTTAGGAAGATGCAGGCTATATGTCACGTAGTATGGATGTGGGTGGAAATCCTTTCTGGACTCGGGGAAGGGAGCTATGGGAACTGGGAGATTGAGACTTGCTCCCTGGCCTCATTCTCAGTAAAAATCCAGGTGGCAGGGGTTTGTGTGTGACTGATGGCGACAGGCTTAGGAACTCCAGAGTAGATGGGAGCTCCTGCTGCCCACCTGGTAGAGGAGCTACAGCCTTCCCTGCAGAGTGGTCTGTATAACCAGGCAGGAGTATGTTGGAGTAGAATTAGTGGTGAGGCTAGGTTTCACTGAGAAGCCCTGAGATATCCCTGCTCACCCCTTCTCTAACCCCTATGGCCCCTGTTGGGTTAAGAAGAGATCTAGGAACATGTTGGTAATCCCTAGAAAGGGGCAGGGAAAGGACTGAAAAGCAGCATGCCAACCAGGAGGACTCCATGATGCCAGGCAAGGGGACTCCCCAACATCGTCCCTGACAGAAGCCGAGGAATGGGTGGCCCATTGTCAAGGGCCAGGTTTAGTAAATTATCGAGCCCTTCCCAGAGCTGGAAATCCCCACAATAGCTAAGACAGCTTCTGAATGACATCAGCTCCAATTTCAGGGCCTGGCTTAGCCGGGAAGTGACTGAAATTGGGTTTAACAACCCTGTCCTACTGGGCTGCGTCTCCTATTTGCATCCAGATTGACTTCTCACCTTAATAATTCCCCATAAGCCCCTGCAGTCAGCACCAATTCCCCATGACAGCTGATTTAGAGAGAGCCTAATAGCCCGTGTATTATTTTTCTCAGCAACAAATTAAGTTAATGAACAAACCCTGGTTATTTATTTCCTTGATGCTGGCTGGGGAGTGGGAGGCCACTGTGCTGTCATGAGTAGTAATGTCGCACTTGGGTTCCTATCTGTCAAAACAATACATCTTTCCTCTCCACTTTAGAGTCCTCAAAGACTCCAGTCTAATGAGGATAAGTGAAGCAATCTTGGTGTCATGACAAGTTAATAGGAGAACCCCATCTGTTCCCCACAGTGGGAGACCTTCAACGCTCAAATTAATATCATCTCTGAATCAGGGTTGGAGGGGCTTCCAGGTCCCCAGAGCCTTTTCCCAGCTCTGAATCCCTTCATGGCTGTGGACATATGTTAAGTAAGGCACTTTATTCCTGTGCCAACCTCCACTTCTGGCTGGGTTTACCAGATCAGGAAGAACCCAAGCAAAAGACTGAGGATATGGGAAAGAGGATACCCCAGGAACTCAGAACTGAACAACTTTAGTGGACACCCAGTGGCTTTGGTTATAAGCAGAAGGGAAGACACAGGCTCTGAAAACTTCTTGGGGGTGGAAAAGGAAGTGTAGAATGAGCATATCCTCAGTCAAGTCTTCTCTTGAGTTGAGCTGCCCCAGAGCCAGGCCAGAGACAAGCAGTTTACCTGGGGGGTGAAGGAGACTCCAGCAGGTGGGGGAAAGGAAGATATCCAGTCAGTTCCCATGTGGACAACTGGGGCTCCATGCTGGTGGAAAACTCAGGGAGACAGGAAAAGACATACATATCAGAGTTTTCCCACCGGAGTGGGGAGGGAGCTAAGATATTTTTCTACCACTTCAGTCTCATGGGCTGCTCCTGGAGACTTTAGTGTTCAAGCACTTCAGGCTTGCCTTATATGTGGGCTGAGTGGGCACTGAGTGGACACCTCAAGTCAGCAAGTGCCCCAGGTGTTGAATTGCAAGTGTTCCTAAGAAGTAGCCTTCAGTGTGGAGAGATGAGTATGGAGGAGAGATGGACAGGCAGTGACAAATATCTTCTCCGTCCTCCAAGCTAATTCTTCAGCAGAATGTGCCTTCCTGTGACTTGCTCCTCCACCCTCTCAGTCTCTCTGTGCCTGGACCTTGATCCTCTTAGAGACTTTTCTTATCCTCCACACCCAGCCACTAGCCACCTTCTTTGAATTGATCTTTCCCTGAGTTTCGCCCACCAGCTCTCTGGGTCTCCCCTGTCTAGCTAGACTCAGGAGTCTCAGACTCAAAGCATAGCACACACTCTTCCCTATCCAGACTGAATTAGATTGATCTTATGCCTTGCCATATTTTCAGGAAAGTACTCAATTGTCCAGTGTGCCTTGGACACAAAATCTGTAGTAAGCTATCTTGATTTTGTACATCTTGCTGTTCATCTTGTACCAGGGGTACTTTTTTTTTCTTTTTCTACTTAAGTAGCTACTGCATCCTTCATAGATCTGTTGGGAGTAGGAATCAGAAATGAGATGAGCCTGTGTGGCATTCTCAGATCTGAGAGAGAGAGAAAGGGAGGGAGGGAGGGAGGGAGAAAGGGAAGGAGGGAGGGAGAGAGAGAGAGAGAGAGAGAGAGAGAGATAAGCACTCCTCTGAGATGCACAGTTTTTCCATGTTCTTACCAGTCATCCCTACCTGGTTGGACACACTAAGACAGCAGAGAAGCTACCAAGCCAAGGCTGTACTAAAGACAAACTTTTCATTAGGCAGAACCATCATTCTGGCCATTGTCTCATAAGCAAAAACAAGATTGGAAACTGGAAAGATGCAACAAAGTAGGCAGTTGGAAGTTGGATACAGAAAAGTTCAAATCAAAATTTGGTATGCTAATGTTTCAGAGCTGCACACTTAAATATGATATTTTTCATGTGATATGTATTTTTATCATGACTAAGAAATTTTAAAAATAAAATATGTACAGCAAAAAAACAAAAGCAAAAACAAATAAGCAACACTACCAACCTGATACCATAATTGTTGGGAGTTTGGAGAGTGGGTGGTTGAGGGGAAAACTTCTGGGTGACATTGATAAATATTCTTTACAGTTTTTCTAGACCCAGGATTCTGGCACAATTTCATAACTTGTATTGGACAGAAGGTAGTTTCTGGAAGAGAGAAATTAAGCATCTGGGCAATTTTTATAAACATCCCCTCTGGCACCAGACTGGTGTGCTCGCTGCTGGCGTGTTTTGGCCAGAATATGAGCCAGTTAAAGAGAGGCACGCTGGGTATGAAGGTCAGGCTTGTCCTGAGGAGTGAAGGAAGGAGAAAGTGTTCTTGCTTTCTAAAGGAATGATTAGTTTGGTTCAGTGAGAAAGCCTGGAGGAAGTACAAAAGTTGTGCAGATTGTTCATCTTTCTCCCAGTGAGGGAAAACAAGTGTCAACCTTGGGTCCTCCCATTTGGAAGAAGAAATGCCCTCTTACCCAGGTACAGCATTGGATTGATGGCTGGAAGCCCTGCCCCCTGTTAGCCAAGGCAATATGGGCCTGCTTTTAGGGAGTCAGAGGTCGGATGGCATGGAGCTCCCACTGTCCTCAGGGAATTAGAAACGCTGTTGGAAATATTGTTTGAGGATAAGTGTTTCTGGGGGAAGCCAGGATTGCCTGGTTTTCCAAAACAACAAATCCAAGTCAAGCTTGCTGCTTCCAGGCAGCATTTTCCAGCGATGGCTAAAGCTTCCCTTTCCTATGGATCAAAATAAGCTGGACTCAACCTCTCAATTTCATGGCCTTTGATGTTCCAAAGGATTTCCTGAGTGATTTCTGTGGACTCTGAAGGCTGTCTTCCTCATGATGCCCGTGATACTGGTTTCTGCATTCAAATATCAAATACCTATTTTGTCCTCATATTTAAAAACGTAAACGCATCAAAACATTTCACTGTTTTTTTTGTCCAAATTGTATCATGTCCTGCATTCCATAGATTTCTTCCTCTTCTAAAAGGCTTGAGGGTTCATGTACCAACGTCAACTTACTTTGAAAGCTCTGTTCCTTCCCCTTTTCCCCCTCTCTCTCAGAAGCTAGTAACTCCTTTCCTGTTTTAGTGAGGTACTTTTTCTCCTCTCAGGTCTGGGCCTCTGCTGGCAGCCCTGCCCATGATGCTCATTTCTATCCCAATAGCCTTCTCCAGGACATTGTTCCAAACAAACATAATGCCGTCCTGGTGAGGACTTCTGAGAAATTCAGCCTCTCCATCTCCTTTTTTTTTTTTTAAGATTTCACCTTTTCCTTTTTTTATTAGTACATATTAATTGTACAGAGGTGTTTCATTGTGATATTTTCATAAATGCATATAATGTGCTTTGATCAAATTCACCCCTCTATTACTCTTTCTTATCCCCCGTCCCCCTAAGAGTCCATTATTTTTCCCTCATGTCTTTCTTCTGTTCTCATATTCCATCCACACTCCCCTGAGCTGTGACAGTTTCTCTGACTTTCCTTGTTATGATGGTGGTGACCTCTTTGAGAACTACAGGTCAGATATTTTGTAGAGTGTCTCACAATTTGGTAGTGACTGACATTTTTCTCATAGCATCCCTGGGATTTTGAATTTCTTGGAGGAAGATCTCCAGGGTGAAGGGAGGTTCTCTTCACATCCTCTGTTTCAGGGTACAGGCGTCGGTATGATATCACTGAGGAGATGAAGCCTTATGACTTGGATGTGGTAGGGTTTGGCATGTTTGTCCACATACATCAACAATTTTGAAAAGTAAATAAACAGCATGAGAAAGTCGACGAACATGTCACACAAATATTTTAAAGTAGACAATTGGGCTGGGTGTGCTGGCCCATGCTTATAATCCAAGCTTTATGGTAGGCATAGGTAGGAGGATCACAGTCCAAGGCCAGCCCTAGAGGGGCTGGAAGCCTGGCTCAAATGGTAGAGTGCTTGCCTAGCAAGGGCATGCTCCCTGAGTTCAAACCCCAGTACCACACAAAAAAATCAAGGGCTCAAAGAGATAACTGTGCACTCAGGTTCACATGTTATTTATTTTTTTTTCATTTTTCTTTTTTTATTCATATGTGCATACAAGGCTTGGTTCATTTCTCCCCCCTGCCCCCACCCCCTCCCTTACCACCCACTCCACCCCCTCCCGCTCCCCCCCTCAATACCCAGCAGAAACTATTTTGCCCTTATTTCTAATTTTGTTGTAGAGAGAGTATAAGCAATAATAGGAAGGAACAAGGGGTTTTGCTGGTTGAGATAAGGATAGCTATACAGGGCATTGACTCACATTGATTTCCTGTGCGTGGGTGTTACCTTCTAGGTTAATTCTTTTTAATCTAACCTTTTCTCTAGTTCCTGGTCCCCTTTTCCTATTGGCCTCAGTTGCTTTAAGGTATCTGCTTTAGTTTCTCTGCATTAAGGGCAACAAATGCTAGCTAGTTTTTTAGGTGTCTTACCTATCCTCACCCCTCCCTTGTGTGCTCTCGCTTTTATCATGTCCTCATAGTCCAATCCCCTTGTTGTGTTTGCCCTTGATCTAATGTCCACATATGAGGGAGAACATACGATTTTTGGTTTTTTGAGCCAGGCTAACCTCACTCAGAATGATGTTCTCCAATTCCATCCATTTACCAGCGAATGATAACATTTCGTTCTTCTTCATGGCTGCATAAAATTCCATTGTGTATAGATACCACATTTTCTTAATCCATTCGTCAGTGCTGGGGCATCTTGGCTGTTTCCATAACTTGGCTATTGTGAATAGTGCCGCAATAAACATGGATGTGCAGGTGCCTCTGGAGTAACAGTCTTTTGGGTATATCCCCAAGAGTGGTATTGCTGGATCAAATGGTAGATCGATGTCCAGCTTTTTAAGTAGCCTCCAAATTTTTTTCCAGAGTGGTTGTACTAGTCTACATTCCCACCAACAGTGTAAGAGGGTTCCTTTTTCCCCGCATCCTCGCCAACACCTGTTGTTGGTGGTGTTGCTGATGATGGCTATTCTAACAGGGGTGAGGTGGAATCTTAGTGTGGTTTTAATTTGCATTTCCTTTATTGCTAGAGATGGTGAGCATTTTTTCATGTGTTTTCTGGCCATTTGAATTTCTTCTTTTGAGAAAGTTCTGTTTAGTTCACCTGCCCATTTCTTTATTGGTTCATTAGTTTTGGGAGAATTTAGTTTTTTAAGTTCCCTGTATATTCTGGTTATCAGTCCTTTGTCTGGTGTATAGTTGGCAAATATTTTCTCCCACTCTGTGGGTGTTCTCTTCAGTTTAGAGACCATTTCTTTTGATGAACAGAAGCTTTTTAGTTTTATGAGGTCCCATTTATCTATGCTATCTCTTAGTTGCTGTGCTGCTGGGGTTTCATTGAGAAAGTTCTTCCCTATACCTACTAACTCCAGAGTATTTCCTACTCTTTCTTGTATCAACTTAAGAGTTTGGGGTCTGATATTAAGATCCTTGATCCATTTTGAGTTAATCTTGGTATAGGGTGATATACATGGATCTAGTTTCAGTTTTTTGCAGACTGCTAACCAGTTTTCCCAGCAGTTTTTGTTGAAGAGGCTGCTATTTCTCCATCGTATATTTTTAGCTCCTTTGTCAAAGATAAGTTGCTTATAGTTGTGTGGCTTCATATCTGGATCCTCTATTCTGTTCCACTGGTCTTCATGTCTGTTTTTGTGCCAGTACCATGCTGTTTTTATTATTATTGCTTTGTAATATAGTTTGAAGTCAGGTATTGTGATACCTCCTGCATTGTTCTTTTGATTGAGTATTGCCTTGGCTATTCGTGGCCTCTTGTGTTTCCATATAAATTTAACAGTAGATTTTTCAATCTCTTTGATGAATGTCATTGGAATTTTGATGGGAATTGCATTAAACATGTAGATTACTTTTGGGAGTATAGACATTTTTACTATGTTGAGTCTACCAATCCATGAGCATGGGAGATCTCTCCACTTTCTATAGTCTTCCTCAATCTCTTTCTTCAGAAGTATATAGTTTTCCTTGTAGAGGTCTTTCACATCTTTTGTTAGGTTTACACCTAGGTATTTGATTTTTTTTGAGGCTATTGTAAATGGAATTGTTTTCATACATTCTTTTTCTGTTTGTTCATTGTTAGTGTATAGAAATGCTAATGATTTTTCTATGTTGATTTTATATCCTGCTACCTTGCTATAGCTATTGATGATGTCTAGAAGCTTCTGAGTAGAGTTTTTTGGGTCTTTAAGGTATAGGATCATGTCGTCTGCAAATAGGGATATTTTGACAGTTTCTTTACCTATTTGTATTCCTTTTATTCCTTCTTCTTGCCTAATTGCTCTGGCTAGGAATTCCAGTACTATGTTGAATAGGAGTGGAGATAGTGGGCATCCTTGTCTGGTTCCTGATTTTAGAGGGAATGGTTTTAATTTTTCTCCGTTAAGTATAATGCTGGCTGTAGGTTTGTCATATATAGCTTTTATAATGTTGAGGAACTTTCCTTCTATTCCTAGTTTTCTTAGAGCTTTTATCATGAAATGATGTTGGATCTTATCAAAGGCTTTTTCTGCATCTATTGAGATGATCAAGTGGTTTTTGTCTTTGCTTCTGTTAATGTGGTTTATTACGTTTATTGATTTTCGTATGTTGAACCACCCCTGCATCCCTGGGATGAAGCCTACCTGGTCGTGGTGAATAATCTTTTTGATGTGTTGCTGAATTCGATTTGCCATTATTTTGTTGAGGATTTTTGCATCAATGTTCATTAAGGAGATTGGCCTATAGTTCTCCTTTTTGGAGGTGTCTTTGCCTGGTTTTGGGATAAGTGTAATAGTGGCTTCATAAAATGTGTTTGGCAGTTTTCCTTCCCTTTCTATTTCATGGAACAGTTTAAGGAGGGTTGGTATCAGTTCTTCTTTAAAGGTCTGATAGAATTCAGCAGAGAATCCATCAGGTCCTGGACTTTTCTTTTTGGGGAGACTCTTGATTGCTGCTTCAATTTCATTTTGTGTTATAGGTCTATTCAGGTGATTAATTTCCTCTTGGTTCAGTTTTGGATGATCATATGTATCTAGAAATCTGTCCATTTCTTTTAGATTTTCAAATTTATTTGAATATAGGTTCTCAAAGTAGTCTCTGATGATTTCCTGGACTTCCATGGTGTTTGTTGTTATCTCCCCTTTTGCATTCCTGATTCTACTAATTTGGGTTTTTTCTCTCCTCATTTTAGTCAGGTTTGCCAGGGGTCTATCGATCTTGTTTATTTTTTCAAAGAACCAACTTTTTGTTTCATTAATTCTTTGTATGGTTTTTTTGGTTTCTATTTCGTTGATTTCAGCTCTTATTTTTATTATTTCTCTCCTTCTATTTGTTTTGGGATTTGCTTGTTCTTGTTTTTCTAGGAGTTTGAGATGTATCATTAGGTCATTGATTTGGGATCTTTCAATCTTTTTAATATATGCACTCATGGCTATAAACTTTCCTCTCAAGACTGCCTTAGCTGTGTCCCATAGGTTCCGGTAGGTTGTGTTTTCATTTTCATTGACTTCTAGGAACTTTTTAATTTCCTCTTTTATTGCATCGATGATCCATTCTTCATTAAGTAATGAGTTATTTAGTTTCCAGCTGTTTGCATGTTTTTTGTCTTTGCTTTTGTTGTTGAGTTCTACTTTTACTGCATTGTGGTCAGATAGTATGCATGGTATTATTTCTATTTTCTTATATTTGCTGAGGCTTGCTTTGTGCCCTAGGATATGATCTATTTTGGAGAAGGTTCCATGGGCTGCTGAGAAGAATGTATATTGTGTAGAGGTTGGATGAAATGTTCTGTAGACATCTACTAGGTCCACTTGATCTATTGCATATTTTAGATCTTGGATTTCTTTATTGAGTTTTTGTTTGGATGACCTATCTATTGATGATAATGGAGTGTTAAAGTCTCCCACAACCACTGTGTTGGCGTTTATATATGCTTTTAGGTCTTTTAGGGTATGTTTGATGAAATTGGGTGTGTTGACATTGGGTGCGTACAGATTGATGATTATTATTTCCTTTTGGTCTATTTCCCCTTTTATTAGTATGGAATGTCCTTCTTTGTCTCGTTTGATCAATGTAGGTTTGAAGTCTACTTTGTCAGAGATAAGTATTGCTACTCCTGCTTGTTTTCGGGGGCCATTGGCTTGGTAAATCTTCTTCCAGCGTTTCATCCTAAGCATATGCTTATTTCTGTCGGTGAGATGAGTCTCCTGTAAGCAACAAATTGTTGGATCTTCTTTTTTAATCCATTTTGTCAAACGGTGTCTTTTGATGGGTGAATTAAGTCCATTAACATTAAGCGTTAGTACTGATAGGTATGTGGTGATTCCTGCCATTTAGTTATCTTAGTTGTTTGAAGGTTTGATTGTGTGTACCTAACTTGATGTTACTCTCTACTGTCTTGCTTTTTCTTATCCTGTGGTTTGGTGCTGCCTGCCTTTTCATGGTTAAGTTGGGTGTCACTTTCTGTGTGCAGGATCCCTTGCAGAATCTTTTGTAATGGTGGCTTTGTGGTCACATATTGTTTTAGTTTCTGCTTATCATGGAAGACTTTTATTGCTCCATCTATTTTGAATGATAGCTTTGCTGGGTAGAGTATCCTGGGGTTGAAGTTATTTTCATTCAGTGCCCGGAAGATCTCACCCCACGCTCTTCTTGCTTTTAATGTTTCTGTTGAGAAGTCTGCTGTGATTTTGATGGGTTTACCTTTGTATGTTACTTGTTTTTTCTCTCTGGCAGCCTTCAATATTCTTTCCTTAGTTTCTGAACTTGTTGTTTTAATGATGATATGTCGTGGAGTAGTTCTATTTTGATCTGGTCTGTTTGGTGTCCTGGAGGCCTCTTGCATTTGTATGGGAATATCTTTCTCTAGATTTGGGAAATTTTCCGTTATTATTTTGTTGAATATATTACGCATTCCCTTCGCTTGCACCTCTTCTCCTTCTTCGATGCCCATGATTCTCAAGTTTGGTCTTTTGATGGAGTCAGTGAGTTCTTGCATTTTCTTTTCACAGGTCTTGAGTTGTTTAATTAGTAGTTCTTCAGTTTTTCCTTTAATTACCATTTCATCTTCAAGTTCTGAGATTCTGTCTTCTGTTTGTTCTATTCTGCTGGATTGGCCTTCCGTTTTGTTTTGCAGTTCTGTTTCATTCTTTTTTCTGAGGTTTTTCCATATCCTGGCTGTTTTCTTCTTTATTATTGTCTATTTTTGTCCTGAGTTCATTTATCCATTTATTCATTGTGTTCTCTCTTTCACTTTGGTGTTTATACAGTGCTTCTATGGTTTCCTTTATTTCTTCTTTTGCTTTTTCAAATTCTCTATTTTTATTGTCTTGGAATTTCTTGAGTGTCTCCTGTACATTTTGGTTGACCCTATCCAGTATCATCTCTATAAAATTCTCATTGAGTACTTGTAGTATGTCTTCTTTTAAATTATTCTTGTAGGCTTCATTGGGTCCTTTGGCATAATTTATATTCATTTTGTTGGAGTCTGGCTCTGAGTTTCTGTTCTCTTCATTCCCCTCTGGTTCCTGTACTAATTTTTTGCTGTGGGGAAACTGGTTTCCTTGTTTTTTCTGTCTTCCTGTCATTGTCCTTGGTGTTGTTACTGTCCCTGTACTGTGTGTAATTAAGTATTTTCTAGCTTGTAATAATAACAATGGTAATATTGAGAATGGAAGAGTGAGCTGAGATGGAAAGCAAGAAGTTAAAGAAAAGGGGAGAACAAATATACAGACAAGAGGGAGAAAGCAGAACAAGGTATCAGACAAGAGAGTTTCAAAGGTATAAACAGGGAGTGTTAGTGTACTAATCGACAGTAAGCTGAACAGACAATAGAGTGACAGAGAGAGGATTGAAAATCAAAGATAAAAAAAATAAAAAATAAGTATATGAAAGTAATATCTATTTATTAAATGAATTAAAATAAAATGGAAAATAGAAAATTAAAAAAAACAAAAAAAACCAAAAAACCAAAAAACTTCCAAGTTTATATGCAATGCAATTTCAGTCTTAATAATTTGGATGTCCGTCTCAATCTCCAGTCCTGGAGTTGGTGCCTCAGATGTTGTTCTGTAGTTGTCTCATCAAAGGGGATGCATAAAGTAGAACAAAACTACACTCACACACACACAGAAGAAAAAAAAAAAGCCCCACCAAGTGTCCCCAGTTCAAATGCAATACAGTTTCAGTAAGTTTTTCGGCTTGCAGGTGTAATTCGGTTGTTCTCTCATCAAAGGTAGGGAGAAAAAGAAAAAAAAAGCATCTGGAGGCAGTTCTGAGAGTGGTATCTGCAACTGTGGCTTGCCTGCCTGCTGCTCTCAGCCTGTAGCTGGCAGCGTTATTTATGCAGATCTCTGGGGTGAGCTTAGCACTCACCTGGTCCCACAGGCTTTGTTTGCTCAGAGTTCTCCTGTGCGGGGGAGGGGGGCCTCTGCTACAGGCTTTTCCCTTTCCAAGCACTGGGAAAGGCGACACTGCCCCGCGTTGTCAGGCCTGCGTGTTTATTTACAGTTCACGTGGGAAGTGGGTCTTCCCTCCTCTCACAAGCGTCCCGCTCCTGGTTGCTGGCGCGCCCCGCTCCCGCCAGAGCCTCTCCGGCCCGCCCGGCTCGTTTCTTTACAGTCCCGGGAAGGATTCCCTTCCCCCAATCTTCAGCGCTCAGGGCGCCCCACCCTCTTTCCAGCGTGTCTTAACTGTTCTTATTGCTTAGTACTCAGTTTCTCTTTTTTTCCCGGGTGGAGGTCAGTCTGTCCAGGGGGCTATGCTGCTCTGGCCCAGGCTTGTCTGTGGGGGAACCGCGGTACCGCGAAGCTCACCTGGTCCGCGTCTTCCCAAGCCGTATGGGCGCCGGCCACTGGCGGCCCGGGGGCCTCCTCGGTTCTCCGTTTAACGTGAAGTGGAGATTCTCTGCGCCGGCTGGAGATGTGGAGGAGTCAAAGTTATGCCTTTTCTCGGTGATTATGCCTGCAAAGTGTGTCTCCAGCGTCTCTCCAAGATTTCACTATAGGAGGGTCGCTTTCTGCTTCCTACCTCTAGCCGCCATCTTGGAATCTCTCTCCATCTCCTTAATTAGAGACAATTTAGCTGATCTGGAAAAGAAACACTTTATCATGAATTAGCCAAATCACTATCTCCTATTGATAGAGGATTTTTTTTTAAAGAATAGAAACGATTAACCTTGTAAATACTTAAGATACAACATTCTCAAATCATAAGAGCAAAGATTTAAAGAAAAGAAGGGTCGACATGCAAAACCCATCAAAGTGAATTTTAAAGCCAATGTTTCTCAAACCTCAGTGTACACATAAATCCCCTGGGAAATCTTACTAAATGTAGATTCTGAGCCAGCCAGACCATAGTAGGGCTGGACATTCTGTATCTCTCACAAGCTCTGAGGTGATACTGGTGCTGCTGGTCCACAGATCACATTTGGCAGTACTGGCGTTTGAACTCAGGGCCTCACACAGACCTTGAGGGTTCTCTCACAGACCTTGAGGGTTCTGGGGAGAACTGGATAGGAACTGAACTCTTGGATTGCTGTAGTGAAAAGTAAATGGCCTTGGTATTTAAAGCCAGTTAAAAAGGATATGCTAATCAAAAAATGGGAAATGGAGTTAAAATAAGATAAAGTGAAGGTAAAATAAAAAAGGTAAACTCTAACTCAATAAGCAAATATTAGAAAAAATAAGAAAGAATAAGAGTAATGTTTATGATTAAAATGTAAGTTATTATGGTATACTATTAGGTTGAATGACCTATTCAAATATTAACTATGACATAGTTAATATTTGAACTTAGGTAACCTACAAAACTGATAGCTTCGTATGAATCAAAAGTAACATCATGATTAAAAATTATAAGATTTTATTAATGACAAGGCAAAATCAGACTGAAAGTTAGGAGGTCCCTAGAAGAAGTCCCTTGGGCAAGCCCCTGTGCACAGACATGAACAGGACCCCAGGCCGAGTGCCCCACTCATTTATCCTAAGCTGAGTTTCTGTGAGGCCTAGGATGCAGTGTTGACAGGTCCAGGGCACAGAGCCCTTGCCACTGGCCATCTAGGTCTTGGCTCTGTGTCTTGAAATAATTACCAGGACCCTTAACTGTTCTCTGATAGCATCTCTCGGTGTTCTTTCCCCCCAACAAATAGAAAGTTGTTTAGCTTAAGCCACTGGCAAACAGCCTAGAGACTGGCAAAATTCTTATTAGCAATTTGTAGGAAGATATTGCTGGCTAATTTTGCAAATTTAATTTAATTTATTAAGCAACAATTAAACTCTTCCTCTGTGCCAGGTCTTGTAGTGTGTCAGGGCTAAATGATGGGCTGGTAGTGAGGTTTATTTAACCCTATAACCTATTTGGGAAGGCTATTAGATAATCAATTCAGTTCAGCAAATATTTATAGCATTCCTAGA
The DNA here is from genome assembly GCF_047511655.1 of Castor canadensis. Taxonomy (NCBI): domain Eukaryota; kingdom Metazoa; phylum Chordata; class Mammalia; order Rodentia; family Castoridae; genus Castor; species Castor canadensis. The sequence goes on along the minus strand of NC_133390.1, from coordinate 152,131,392 downwards.
TGCAAAGTGTTTTTCTATGTACTAGAGACACCCAGATAAAAATCCCTGTCTTCATGGAGCTTTTCTTCTATCAGCATCTCACTAGATGTAGGAGTCATTCCATTCCACAATAGAACAGGGTTCTTGGTATCCAGCCATGGATAACAAGAGTAAAAGTGACATAGAGTATCAGGAAAGCTCACATATTGAGCCTTCACCATGTGTAAAGAACAACTGACTATGAAGAGAAGGCATAAGGAGTGGATTTTTAAAAGCCTGGGAAAAAGTAGCAGTGAGTTTCACTCAAAATTGGGGGAAGAAATCCATCTTTCAAGTGAGGAACCTAAAACTGTTAAAATAAAGGAAATTAAGGGAGAGGAAGTGGTTTCTTTTTTGCCAGGAGTTGACCTCAGGGTCAAGAAGAGGAAGAAAATTATGTTTTGACTTTAGATTTTCAACTTTATGATGGCACGAAAGGGATATGCATTCAGTAGAAACTGTACTTTGAATTTTGAATTTTAATTTTTTTCATGAGCTAGTGACATGCAGCATAATACTTTCTTAATTTTGGACAGTAGTATGAGTCACAGCTTCCAGGAGTCATATGATTTTGAGGGTAAACAATCCACACTACAATGTCCTATTGTTAAGCTATGGTGTTCAGATATACTTTCAACTTATGATGCATCTGTGTATTTCATATTGTTATTAACAATTGTGACCTCTTTCTTTTAGGTAGGATTCACTTTCTACATAAATCAGAGACTCTTGTCTTTTGCTAGCCATGCATTTTTGCTTCTTCCAGGATCTTTTTGCTTGAAGAATTGTCAAGCTCCCTAAGCAACCTTAGTGATATATCTAACTTTCCACTCTACTGGGCAGTCCTGGTACTGATTCTGACTTTATTTGGTTCTCATCTAAGACATTTTCAGAAGTGAAAAAATCAGGCAATCTATCAGATATCCATTTGGTTGACATGATCAGACATCTGAATATGGGGAAGATTCTGAAAGCAACAATGGCTTATACAGGGTAGAATTCATGTCTTGTTCACATAACTTTGGGCAGGCTGTCTGCAGTTGGTATGGTGCTTCATAGTATCAAGAACTCTGGTATTTTCTATTCTGTTGCTCTTCCCTTAGGTGATCTTGGTCTCTTGTCCAAGATGGCAGCATCTATATTCCAGGTTACAGGACAAAGAAGAAGATAAGGAAGAAGAGCAAAAGTATATCATTGCTGCTTCTCAAGGAAGAGGCAATATTTCCACTGGCTGGACTTGAAACATATTGCTTCCCTTATTCATTAGGAAGATTGGGGTATACGTTCTTCATTCCAGGTAGCCATGTATATCCAGCTAAAAATAGAGGATCTAAAACAATGAGATGGATTAGTAAAATGGATTAATAAGACTATGTAATGGTACAAATAGACCATGCTGTCAGGACTTGCTCCCTACTCTCTCACACTCTGTATTTGGACCTTGATCCCCTTATAGTTGATAGTGAAAGTACTTCACCATCAACACAGGGACTCCATGATAGGTGCAACAAGGGATAAGGGAGTATGGATATAGAACACTAGCTCCTAAACGATGATTCATAAATGCCCACAATTGATGCACATTATTTTTGCGCTTAGCACTCTGGCCAGAAGTAGTTACATGGCCTCCACCTAACTACCAGGAAGACTGGGAAATGTGGAAAAGCTTTGATTATTATCAGTAAGCAGTGGATGTCTTTACCATATACAGCGATTAGTTGCTACTGCAAATTGAAGGTATTTTTTTTTTTGTGGTACTATGGCTTGAACCCAGGACCTCATGCTTCCTAGACAAGCACTCTACCACTTGAGTGTTCGATTGAACACTTTGTCAGCATTTAATGATACTTTATCTCTCCACTAGTTTATTTGTATCTTGGTGCCTCAGTTTCCCTCTAGTCCTTAATGTCAATTTATACTTTTCTCTGTGAATCCACAGTCTTAAAGAACTGCCCTGACTGCTGATACTAGATTTTTTCATTTGACACAGAAGAGGTCTCCCTCTAAACAACAATTAAAAATAGCCTCCATTTATTTTGCTTCCCCCACCCCCTTTGTCTCCAACCAAAGAAGCCAAATAAATAAAGTGTGTGCATTCAGGGCCTTCCTGTGCTCTCTTCAGGATTCAATCAACTCTCTGAATCTGCAGCATAACTGCCTCATAATGTCAACTTAATATATTGAGATCAACTTCAACCTACCATTCCCAGGGGTGGTTTTGTTTAAAGGCAAGTTGTAAGTGAATTTCTAAACAACCATCAAACTTTCAAGGCACCAAAATAAACATTATCCAACAGAAACTTGCCCTGGAGACTTTTGATTAACTTACATGTATTTTAAGAAGATAGAGAGTTTTAGAATTTTTAAAAACATGAGTTGAACTCTTGGATATTTCTTTAAAAATTCCTAACTAGCATTCTTATTTTTGAAGCACTCAGTTGAATACCTAGATTTGCAAATCAGATAAACCAGCAGCTGATTATTCACTGAAACACCTGCTATGTTGGTTTTACAGGAAGTTGTCCTTCATACTCCATTGACTATTGGGAGCTTTCATTGCTCAATTAAATATCTTTATTTAAGGGCTGCTCATTGTCCACAGAATGGAGTTCAAATTTTCCATCCTTTGTGACTTATAGAAACTTTTTCCCCTTTACCCAAGGACACGCCCTACTCATCAATCACATACAGAAGAAATTTGGAAGTTATTTAATAAGCAGTGGGAGCTACTGAGAGTTATTGCTGTGATCTGAATGCTTGTGTCCCCCACAAATTCCCATGCTGAAATCCTAACTCCCAAGATGGTGGTACTAGGAGATGAGAACTTTGGGACAAGATGAGGTCAGGAGGGTGGAGCCCTTATGGTTGGGATTAGTGCCCTTGTAAAAGAGGCCCCAGAGTGTCAGCTTGTCTCTTTTACCATATGAGGGAGGACACAGTGAGAAGCCACTGTTTATAAACCTATAAATGAGACCTCACCAGACACTGAATTTGTCCATGTTTTGATCTTGGGAACTCTCAATCTCCAGAACTGTAAGAAATAAATTTCTATTGTTTGTTCTATTTTATTATAGCAACTTGATTGGAAAAAGAAGCGTTGTTATGACTCATGTTCTTCCTGGGGTTGTGAATCTGGCATGGGTGCAAGCTGGCAGGAGAAGCTAGAGGTCATTGTTGATTTAGGAGCAAAGCTAAGAGTCTGAAGAGAGGTATTAGCAGCAATGGGCATGGAGAGGGAGAAGGAATTCGTGAACTTGGGGTGAAGTGGAGACACATATATTTATGAACAAGGGATATGTAAGAGTTGGAAAAGGTACTGAGTTTTTCAATCTAGAAGATTACAGAAACAATGGGATTGTTATTGGGGGAGGGGGCACTTAAGAGAAGGGCCAGATTGGGGAGAATGTGTGAGTATGAGAGCCCAATAGGAAATCCAGATGTGAGGCTGTACAAATCACAGGAAATGTGAACTGGAATTCACTTGGGAAAAGAGTCAGGGCTGGATATAATTACTGAAGGAAGTGGGTTTATTTTCAAATATGGGGCATCACTATATATTAGCATTTTACTATATATTGGCATATTTACTATCTATGCATTTAATTATTGGTGTACCATATTAATTTTAAAACATCTTAACTGAAAAATAATAGATGAATCATAAATCATGCCCATTTAAAGTGACTCCATGTATTTACAAGGCATACAACTATCAACATAATGGAATTTTAGAACATTTTCATTACCACTCAAAGAAACTCCATGTAATTATCAGTCCCCATATCAGGCCAAGGCAACCACTAATTACTTTCTGTCTCTGTAGATTTGTATATCCTAGACATTTTATATAATAGAATCATACAATATGTGTTATTTTATGACTAACTTCTTTTGTTTAGCATGTTTTCAAGATTCATCCATGTAACAGTATATAATATATTTGATTTTTTATTGTTGAATAATGTTCCATTTATGTATGTGCTATATTTTATTTATATATTCATCAATTGATGGACACTTGAGTAGTTTCAACTCGAATGGATATTCAAAATAATGTCATTATGTACAAAATTACAAAACTGTAATGAGCAGGTTTTTGCGGATGTATGTTTTCATTTCTCTTGGGTATGTACTTGCAGTGGGGTTGCTAGGGGATATAGTTACTCTAAGCTAAATTTTGAGGAACTGTCAAATTTTCCAAATGTGCTGCAGCATTTTACATAGCTACCAACAAGGTATAAGTGTTCCAGTTTCTCAACATTCTTGACAATACTTGTTATTTTAATTTTAACCAGCCTAAATGGTGCAGTGGTATATAATTACAGCTTTGACTTACATTTCTCTAATTGCCCATGATGTTGAGTATCTTTTCAAGTGCTTATTGGCCATTTGTGTACTTTCTTTGGAGAAATGTCTCTTCAAATCCTTTGCCCACATTTTAATTGGGCTACTTGACATTACTGTTGAATTTTCTTTATATATTCTTCATATATTTTAGAAACAAGTCCCCCATCAGATATATGATTTACTAATATTTTCTCCTATTCTGTGCATTGTCATCTCACTTTGTTGGTGGCAGCATTTATTTACAGTCTTCATTTAAAAATTAGTTTTGCTGAGTATAATTCTCTTTGAATCTCATACCACTGCCTTCTGACTGCCATTGTTTTTGCTAAGTCTGCTGTTAATCTCATTGACATTCATTTGTCTGTGGTAAGCCAATTTCTACTCATTGCTTTTGAGATTTTCTCTTTATATTTGGCTTTCAACATTTTGACTATGTTTTGTATCTGGATATGGATCCCTTTATGTTTATCCCTCATGGAATTTATTGAGCTTCTAGGATGTGTGGGTTGATGTTGGATGTGTTATTGCTGTTGTTTGCTTGGTAGTTTATTTATTTGCTTAGTGACATGGCTGAACTAACTTTGTGAAAGTTCATTTCTCTTGCAGTGGACAGCCTCTGAGGTCCCTGCTCAGATTTGTTTTTCCTGTTTTTATTTTTTGGTCTGGCTACCCCTGGTGATCACCCTTAAATCCAAATTGCTACTTATCAGTCAACTGTTGTGTTTACATTCATTTAGCCTGTTAGGTTTTAACATCTTGTCCTTTCTGGAGGAATAATGTGAAGGCAGCTTGGAGGCTGCTATCACAGCCTAGAGAGTTTATGTTTTTACTCTATATTCAGCTAGAGAATAGCTTGGAGGTTTCCTCTCTGATCTCTCCTGAAAGGGCACAGCCTTCAGCTTGCATGCATTTGTTCAGATTTCCAGGGATGTGCATGGTTTTATTTTTAAGCCTGGTTTCCTGGTAGTTCCCTTGGGTAACAGTAGCTTATTATTTAGCTAGTTTTCATCAGAGATTGTACTCAAATTCCTTGTGCCTATGAGACTTAGGCTCTTTGTGATGAATTTGTCTGTGGCTTGGGGAATGCTTACGAGTCTGGCTCATTTCCAGTTGTAATTGCTCCTGAGTGCGTGCAGACTAACGCATGTGCACAGTCTTCTTGACCCCTAGGGCCAGTTGTGATCCCAAGAGGGGTCTTCTTGTCTTCTTGGCTGTCTTTATTTTTATTTTTTATTTTTTGCAGAATGGGGTTTGAACTCAGGGCTTCATACTTGCTAGGCAGGCGCTCTACCACTTGAGCCACACCTCAACCCTCTTGGCTGTCTTTTATGCTGTTCATTTCTGTTAAATTTCCAAACACTTTGCCATTTCACTGATGCTTTTCCTACCAGTGTCTTGGAGCTACCAGCACCCTCCCAATTATCCTTCACCAAGATCTCCTGGCCTTCAACATCCATAGGAATGGCATTTTTCACATTGTTTCAAATAAAGTCAGTCCCATAGGCAGTACCATGAGAGCTTTTCATTTTCATGGCCTGTCACTTCCTCTGGGAAGAATCTCTGCCCTATTGTAAAGAACCTGGAGTGGGGACAATAGACCATTTCTCTTGGAGTTACATCCTTGCTCTGCAATTAAGCATTGGGAAAGATGATAACATTTTGTCTTCTCAGCTTTCCTCTACCAGCATGGGGCTTCCACTTCATGAATGGTTGAGGTAGAGATGATTGAAAGTACATATGCTGGAGGCTCCACCATACAAGTAGGGAGTAGGTAGAGGCAGGGAGCCCTAGTCCTTTTAAAAACACATACCCAGAGTAGCAGTTCTTCATCATTGGGCTGGGAGGGCATCAGAACACTGGAGTTCTTCCCATCCCAGAATGATACCCTAGACTGGGAACTGGGGGGAAGGGAGCTCCTGTCTTCATAACTCAACTACACAGACTCTTGTCATTCTTACTGAGAAGAATGGATTTTCCTGAATGCATGTTTCTTCATCTACCCTATGCCTTTAGGAAAATTAGTAGATAATGAATGATGTTTTTCTAAAAATCATTTTTGCCACTTAATGATTTTGCTGTGGAGAGAGCACGCTAAGCTCCTCATTCTGCTATTTCTGAGGGCAGCAAGATGAATATCATCATCCAATGTCAATTCAAGAATGGCCATGGAATTCTTGGCTATTTCTCATATCCGACCTTTTAAGAAATCCTGTTGGTGCTGCATTGAAAATTTGTCTAGGATTTAACCTCTTCTCACTTCCTCCACTACTATCACTTCTCTCACCTGCAAGTGCCTCCTCTGTAGGGTCCACATTGTTTCCACTTGTGCTCCCCTGCTTTCTGTTCTTGCCACAACACACAGTGATCCTTTAAAAACATAAACCAAATGCTTAACATGCAATAAACATGGATGTGCAGCTATCTCTATTGTATTCTGACTTATATTACTTTAAGTATGTGCCCTATGTCTTATAGGTTCCCCCTATGCCCCGGAACTGGGGGTTGAACCGAAGGCTTTACACATGCTAGGCAAATGTACCACTTGATCCATGCTCCTGCCCTTTTGTTTATATTTTATTTTTGAGATAGGGTCTTGCTAACTTTGCCTAGGCTGACCTCAGATTCTTTTTTTTTCTTTTATTATTCATATGTGCATACAAGGCTTGGTTCATTTCTCCCCCCTGCCCCCACCCCCTCCCTTACCACCCACTCCGCCCCCTCCCTCTCCCCTCCCTCAATACCCAGCAGAAACTATTTTGCCCTTATTTCTAATTTTGTTGTAGAGAGAGTATAAGCAATAATAGGAAGGAACAAGGGTTTTTGCTGGTTGAGATAAGGATAGCTATACAGGGCATTGACTCACATTGATTTCCTGTGCGTGGGTGTTACCTTCTAGGTTAATTCTTTTTGATCTCACCTTTTCTCTAGTACCTGTTCCCCTTTTCCTATTGGCCTCAGTTGCTTTAAGGTATCTGCTTTAGTTTCTCTGCATTAAGGGCAACAAATGCTAGCTAGTTTTTTAGGTGTCTTACCTATCCTCACCCCTCCCTTGTGTGCTCTCGGTTTTATCATGTGCTCATAGTCCAATCCCCTTGTTGTGTTTGCCCTTGATCTAATGTCCACATATGAGGGAGAACATACGATTTTTGGTTTTTTGAGCCAGGCTAACCTCACTCAGAATGATGTTCTCCAGTTCCATCCATTTACCAGCGAATGATAACATTTCGTTCTTCTTCATGGCTGCATAAAATTCCATTGTGTATAGATACCACATTTTCTTAATCCATTCGTCAGTGCTGGGGCATCTTGGCTGTTTCCATAACTTGGCTATTGTGAATAGTGCTGCAATAAACATGGATGTGCAGGTGCCTCTGGAGTAACAGTCTTTTGGGTATATCCCCAAGAGTGGTATTGCTGGATGAAATGGTAGATCGATGTCTAGCTTTTTAAGTAGCCTCCAAATTTTTTTCCAGAGTGGTTGTACTAGTCTACATTCCCACCAACAGTGTAAGAGGGTTCCTTTTTCCCCGCATCCTCGCCAACACCTGTTGTTGGTGGTGTTGCTGATGATGGCTATTCTAACACTGACCTCAGATTCTTGATCCTCCTGCCTCCACCTCCCAACTAGCTGGGATTACAGATGTGCACCACTATACCCAGCTGGTTATTGCTGTCTTGGAGCAGATGTGGGACTTTCCTATCAGACTGCACACCTCCTCTTTACCACAAGTTTAATGCTACATCCAATATGTTAAGAGGACAAAAGCTAGAGCTCACTGGGAGAGGTGATATGGCTGTCCCACTTGTGATGGTTTCCTTTGTTGTGGTGCCTTTGCAGCAACTCTCTGCCTCTTTATTTACTCTACTCCAGGGATGGTGGAGTGATGAAGCCAGTTGCTAAATTTGGGAAGAATAAATGGAGCTTGCTAAGCTTAGCAACTCCAATTTTTCCCTAGGGGGAAAGCCTGGTACTTGTAGGTACCAGTTTTTCTCAGTCCTGCTGGCTACCACTCTGCCCAAACGGCAGGGGGATCCTGTCCCTACCACCCTGGGGAGGGGTAAATCTTCCCTTCTCTGTGATTCAGTTGACAGACCTGTTTCATAATAAACCATGTTTTCCAAGTATTTAACCTTTATGATAATAAGGGTGAAGTTTAGGCCTTCAAATGCCATTCTTTTTATTATTATTATTAATTCTCTAGTTGTTGAGAACCCAGGAGGGGCAGAAGGATGCCAGGTGAACATGTTGAGAGAACCCCACTATCTTGCTTTCATTGTATTGACAAGGACTGTTTTACATGGCTACCTGGCTGCAAAGGAAGATGAGAAAGCACTTACTTGGCTTTCCCAGACTCAGGACTGGAAGACAGCAAGGAGGAGAGGTTTGGAATGGCAGCCAAGTCAGATGTGCCTATCACAGAAGCCATCAGAAGCTTCCCTCTTGAGGCCAATAGCGTTACTTAGGTAGCTATGTGGACTACTGGGATACACTTAGCAAGATTCCTGGGTGATTTGTGAGCCTAGACCAGGGGTCCCCAAACTACATCCTAGGGGCCACATCTAGCCTGTGACTATACATAAAGTGTTATTGGAACCAAACATTATCTATGCATTTACATTATTGCCAATGGTTGTCTTTGCATACAATGAGAGAATTCAGTTATCATGACAGACCATATGGCCTACAAAACCTATCTGACCCTTTACAGAAAAAGTTTGCCTCTCCTGGTCTAGATCAAGTGGAGAACTGAAAACATGGCTTGGCTGACAGTACTGGGGAGATTCTTGACCAAGAAAAGATGAAAATGACCTTTTCTTCAAAATGAGAAAATTAGGAGAGTAATAAAAGGGTGAGAGCTAAGAAGCAGGACAGAGGGAGTCACTGATGGGACTGAGTCAAGGATACAGGTGAGAGAGAAAAAAGGATGGAATGGAGGAACTTCGATGGTCTTAGCATTTTGAATTTCTCACAGTGCCTAGCATATAACCTAACTTAGTGTGGGCACCAATTAATGGGTTTGGAATTTTAAAAAGTGCCCACATAGTACATGAAGTGGGGTTCCCCACTGAGTACTTTGTTTGCAAGCTCCAGGATTGTGTGTCTTTGCACAAAGCCCTGTGGTTTAAGGAAGGACATGAATAGTCTTATTCTCACTACATAGCTGAGAAGTGGTGGCCAAGAGAGGGTCAGTGACAATCTTGAGGTCTCCAAGCCAAGAGACTCTCCCCAGCTGGGCCTGGAATCCAGGGCTCTCTGCTCAGACCTCTCTCTTGGGGAGGTTGCATGAGAACTTCAGAGATGGGCTGGGGGTTGGGAGCAGGCTTTCTACCCAGGAGAACTTGCTGTTAGTTTATGTTGGCTGTGAATGGACACCACTTTTCTTTGTCAACAAGTAAAACACCATTTGAGGCTTTTAGTGGAGGTCTCTGATTTTTGCAATACCTGCGTCCAACAGCAAGGGTTGCATTTCTGTACCAGTCTGAACTCTCTGTGGAATGCAAGGTGGGATGGGAGCCAGAAGGGGATGGAGTGTGAATTTTTGCCAAATGCCTCAGCCTCAGGGGACCAGAGATGACAGAAAGAGAAGATGATAGGACACTCCCGTGGACCTTCTCTTTTTCTGAGGGCTCAACCTTCTCCCCCCTCCCACCTCTTCCTCTCAAGAAACATCCTCACTCTTTCCCCAGCTGCCTGAGCCCCGTTCCCTAGGTCCTCCCTGTGACTTGGTCTCCTGTGCCCTCTCTGACTGCCTTAATTCCTGTTCCCAGGGCCTGTGCAAATGTCTCTGGGTATGTTACATTTTCTCAGAAACATTTCCTACACATTACTCCTGTTAACTTTTGACAGAGGCTTGGAAATCCCTTATCCCATGGGCAAGATGGACCCGCATTTTCATGGGAGTCAGGTTCTCCAGGAGTAACCTTGACCAGCTGGGTCAGAATCTGAGGGAGAAATGGTCCCATCTCCTGTCTTTTCAGTAGATGGTTTTGGGAGGTTACTGCATGTAGATTGAGTCTTGGTAGAATGGAGCCTCATTGCCCATAAGATAAACCTTAATGATACAACATTTTTTGTGGGGGGGGGGGATACTGGGGTAAGTACTCAGGGCCTCACTAAGCACTCTATCACTTGAGCCATGGTCCCCAGTCCTTTTGCTTTTAGTTTTCCCTTAGATATGGTCTCATGATTTGCCTATGTATCCTTGGACTGATCCTCCTACCTCTGCCTCCTGAGTAGCTGAGAGGAAATGCACTGCAATGCCTGGCTAATGACACAATTTTATGTTACTTTTCCTGTTTCCCAATACCTTCTCCACTTCCGCATGTCCTTCTTTCTGGGATCACCTCCAAAATGTACCACCTGTACCCAAGCTTGTTCTGGTTTTGCTGTTTTTAGTTGAGTTACATTTTGAGATGGACAACTATGTTATTATAAGGGCATTTTTGTCTCTTTTCTTCCAAAATATTTATACCTCTTTTTTTCTTGCCTTATTCATTATCTAGTATGTATTGTTGAAAATTATATCCCTGCAAGTTAGCATCTTGGTCTTGTTCCTGAATTTTACATGGTTAATTCTAATGTTTTGCCTCTCACCATAATGCTTGCTTTCTTATAGAAACTGAAAAAATTATTCTTGAGGAAATGTTTTTCTACCGTTAGCTGACTATAGCTTGCAGGTAGTTGTATGACAGGGTGAGTGGGTATGTTTTAAATCAGAGATGTGTGTTGAATTTTACCAAGTGACTTTTTAGTCAACTATTTCTATCATAATGATGTGTAAAAATCACCCTTAATTCAGAGACTTCATATAACTCACGTGTTCACAGGGTGGCTAAACTTTGGCTAACCTAATGTAATATGGGGTGGTCTAAGCTGTAAGTTGAATCCAGCACTGTTCCAAATGTCTCTCATACTCCTTTGACCAGTGGTCGAGACAGGGTATGTTCTCATGCTGATGGCAAAAGTTCAAGAGGGGACAAGTAGAAACAAATGATGTCCCATAGTTCAGGGCTTGGGAATGGGATACTAGCACTTCTGCTCAATTTCCACAGTCTAAAGCAAGTTGTATAGCCAAGCCCAACAAGAATGAAGATGGAGGTAATGTTACTCTGCCTCTAGTGAAAGGAACTCAAAGTCCCATGGCAAAGAGTGGCCACAAGGAAAGATGGAAGACTAGGAAGAGGACTACATTTGATCATACACATCTATTGAGATACTTTTAGACTCTCTCTCCCTTAGTGTATTATGTCATTATGTAGTAGATTTGCAATTGTTGAGACATCATTACATTCATGGAATAAACCCTGTTTGTCTTGATCTATTATTATTAAATGGATGGCTTTAATTTTTTAAAATGATTCCTGTGATTTGTAGGCTTTCACTGGTGTTTGTGAGTAAAGCAGGATCAGATTCACTTCTGGATATGTTCTACCAAGTTTGTTTCATGGCAGTGGGACTTTCCCACTGCTCTGAGGGTCAGTAGCCACCTGGGACTTAGTGTTTTCCTGGCTGTAGTGTGTAATTTCCTGTTGCGGGCAGGTAGCAGTTCCCTAAACTGGCTACATAGCACAAATAGGGGAAAGGAAAGCCCAACTACTGAGTGGTTCTGACTAGGTCCCCATTACGTGTGGGATAGTGTACTCTCAATTTCTTTGCTGAAGTTTCAACTCTAAGACCTTGGGGTGAGACCTGATTTGGAAGCAGGTTCTTTGCAGGTGTAATTGAGTTAAACTGAGATCATTGCAGGGGTCCTAATCTGATATGACTTGTGTCCTCATAAAAAGGGGATATGTAGGCACATACACACATGCAGAAGTCCAGCACTATTTGCCAATGAAGATAGAAGATTGGAGCATTATTTCTGTAAGTCAAGGAACACCAAAGACTGTTGGAGATCACTGGAAGCTAGATTCTTCTGTGTAGCCCTCAGAAGAATATTTTTTCTTTTTTTGGTGGTACCGAGGTTTGAACTGCAGGGTCTCACACTTGCTAAGCAGGCGCTCTACCGCTTGAGCCATGTTCCCAGCCCAAAGCCCTCAGAAGAATCTGACGTTGCTGATACCTTGAGAATCACGAGACAAAAAAAATCTCTTATTTAAGCCCCCCTCAGTTTGTGCCACTTTTTAAAGGCAGCTCTAGGCAACACATACATTCCCCAAAATAATCATACTGAAAAATGCTTTGAGATCCTCAGAGCACTCACTCATTCCTTGTGTCTGTTAGTTCTCAGCTTGGAGCTCCCTACAACGTCTACCTCTTTCCCTCGCTCCACTGCCTGTGTATTTTGTTGGCATTTCTTCCAATCTGTTTTCCCTTTATAGATTTTATACCACCATCAATATTCTGGTAGACATTTTTAGTCAATGATGTTACTCTAATTTTCCAGGATGCTATAGACTCATTCAACTTTGTACACATTATCGGTCATTTCTTGATGTTTTGGGGCCATACTTCTATTTTGGTACATATACTATAAATTCTATTTTATGTATGAAAAAAATGCCAGATAGGGCAAGTTACTTCTTTCTAATTATGCAACCATTGGACTGGAAGTTGGAGCTAGAACACAGGCACCCCAATTCCTAAGACAATATATGCTACACTGCCAGGGATGGCAGAAAGATTTTGCCTCATATGGTATTTTAGCAGATGTAGAGTCTGCCTAAAGCACTGTGTTGAGAGTGGTTCTGAGGCCACACCCAAGTCAGGGATGGTATCAATTAGCAATGTCTGTCATGGGTGAAGGAGAGGTGGCAGCAGAGTATCAGGGACCTGTTTGGTCTGTAGTAGATTATTGTTGTTATTCTTCAGAATTTTGGCTCATCCTATCAAGGCTTCCTGTGCTTGTGCAGCACGTGGAAGGAGTCCTTGTGGGAGTATAACTAGTTATAATGGCTGCATAACCTTTTAATAATTTACCTTTGTTTTAGTTCCACTCAAGATTTCATCTGTTTTTTTAAAAATCCATTTTATTAGCATATATTAGTTGCACAGGAGGTTTTCATTGTCACATTTCCATATGTTTACAATGTACCTTGGTTAGATTCATCCTTTCCATCTCTGCCCCTCCCCTCTACTTAAAATAATTTCAACAAGTTTCATTGTTCTATTTTCATACAAGTATATAAAGGACATCAACCATATTCACCCCCCCTTTGCCATCTCCAGCCACCCTTCCCCCTCCCATTATTATCCACCCCCTAACAGGACCTGTTTTACTTTCCAATCTTTCATTTTTAAGTGTATTTTCATTGTTCAAAGGGGCTTCACCATGGCATTTCATCCATGAATATATTGTATTCCTTCTATTATTGAATATATGTTAACCCCTTCTATTATTCTCCCTTACCCTTTTCCCTCCCCCCGCCATTAATCAATGGCTTTCAGTGTATTTCGTTATACCTTCTTCCTACACAGATGCAATATATTTCAGTATTACTCACTGTCTTTCTCTTTTCCACTCTTTCCTCTTCCTAGTCCCCTCAAATGGTCCCACTATTACAGACATGCTCTATGCATGTATGTATATATACAATATTATAATCCAATATATAATATTCCATTATATATAAACATACACACAATAATAAAATATGATTACATTAATATTATATGTACAATGGAATACTACATATAATCACATTTTAAAAATCCACTCATCAATTATGAGGCATCTTGGCTGTTTCCATAGCTTGGCTATTGTGAATAGTGTTGCAATAAACATGGGTGTACAACAGTCTGTGTTGTACCCTGACTTGTATTCCTTTGGCTATATGTCCAAGAGTGGTATTGTTGGATTGTATGGTAGTTCTATTTTTAGTTTTTTGAGGAACCTCCATACTGCTTTCCATAGTGGTGGTACTAATTTATATTCCTACAAACAGCAGATAAGAGTTCCTTCTCCCTGCAACCTTGTCAACATTTGTTGTTTTCTGTGTTCTTGATTTTAGCCATTCTGACTGGAGTGAGGTAAAATCTTAATGTAGTTTTGATTTGCATTTCTTTTATGGCCAGGAACATTTGCATTTCTTCATGTATTTATTGACCATTTGTACATCTTCCTTTGAAAATTTTCTGTTCAGTTCATTTTCCCATTTATTTGTTGGATTGCTGATTCTTTGGAAGTTTATTTTTTTGAGCTCCTTGTAAATTTTGGTATTAATTCCTTGTCAGATGTATAGCTGTTGAACAGGTTTTTAGTTTGTTGCAGTTCATTTGTCAATCTGGCTCTTATTTGCTGAGCTGTTGGAGTTCTATTCAGAGTTATTGCCTATGCCTTTATGTTCCAGTGTTTTCCTTATTCTTCTTGTAGTAGTTTCAAAGTGTCAGGTCTAACGTTGTGATCTTTGATTCACTTTGAATTGACATTAATACAGGTCCTCTGCAGGTGGATAACCAGTTTTACTAGCACCATTTGTTAAAGAAGTTTTCTTTTCTCCAATGTATGTTTTGGACTTGTTTGCTGAAAATGAATTGGTTGTAGCTGTGATGATTTGTATCTGGGTCTTCTATTCTGTTCCATTGGTCTTCTTGTCTGCTTTTGTGCCAGTATCATGCTGTTTTTATGAAGCCAGTATTATACTCATGCCAAAACCAGATAAGGACATAAGGAAAAAAAGAATTACTGGCCAATCTCTAATGAATATACACACAAAAATTTTCAATAAAATACTTGCAAACCAAATTCCACAATGCATTAAAAAGATCATACACCATGATCAAGTCATTTTCATTTTAGGGATGCAAAGGTGGTTCAATATATGAAAATTGACTGCATATAAACAGAGTAAAGGACAAAAATCACATGATCATCTCAAAAGATGCAGAAAAAGCCTTTGACATTCTTCATTCTTTTATGATAAAAGCTCTGAAGAAGCTAAGGATACAAAGAACATACCTCAACATAATAAAGGCTATATATGACAATTCCACAGCCAACATCATACTAAATGGGGAAAAACTGAAATCATTTCCCCTAAAGTCAGGAATGAGGTAAGGGTGTCCACCCCTTTTACTCTTACTCAATTTAATTTTGGAATTCTTAGCCAGAGCAATAAGACATGAGGAAGAAATAAAAGGATTCAAATAAGGAAGGAAGAAGTCAAATTATCCCTATTTGCAGATGATGTGATCTTATACTTAAAGAACCCTAAAAACTTCACCAAAAAACTCTTAGACATTATAAGCACTTTCAGCAAAATAGCAGGATACAAAAGCAATATGCAAAAATCAGTAGATTTTCTATACAACAACAATGAGTAGACTGAGAAAGAAGCCAAGGAAACAATTCCATTCCCCAAAAAATATCTAGGAATAAATATAATGAAGGAAGTGAAAGACTTCTATAATGAAAACTACAAATCACTGAAGAAAGAAATCAAAGACATCAGAAGATGGAAAGATCTCCCATGCTCATGGATGGGCAGAATCAATACTGTGAAAATGGCTGTTCTGCCAAAAGCAATCTATACGTTCAATGCATTCCCCATCAAAATTCCAATGACATTTTTCACAGAGATAGAAAAATCAACCCTAAAGTTCATATGGAAGCACAAAAGACTGCAAATAGCCAATGCGGTCCTGAGTAAAAAAGAGCAACACTGGAGGTATCACAACACCTACTTCAAACTATACTACAAAACCACAGAGAAATATTTTGTCTTAAAACACCCTTACAAGAAATGAGAGAACTTAATCCTGCTTCTTACCCACCCATTACTCCTCCCTGTCTTCTTCACTTCTCCCATCTTTCAAGCTTTGTCAACAGACAGGTGGCCCCATAGCAGAATAATACTGTGTCTGAGGAAGTCATTGTTTATTGGGTGGGATTTGGGGCCACAAAAGTTTTAATTGGTTTGAAGGTCTTTTGAGGAATGGGAGGATGGATGGACTTCCAACTCAGATTCCTCAGAGCTCAAATTGTGTATCTGCCATTTACTTTGTTGGTGAATTTGTACAAGTTGTTTAACATGTTTGATCTCAGTTTTTTCCCCCCTCTGAATAATTGGAAAAACCATTCCTATTGCAGAATGTTGTTTTGACAACTAAACGATATAATGGATGAAAAGAACATGAGTCAGGGTGTGCATTCATTTATGCATTTGTTCATTCATTCAGAACATGTTTCTGGAGAGTCTGCTATGTGTTAGGTTCTGGCAGTCTAAAGATAAATAACACATGGTTTCTGCTCATGATGTTCTCAGAATCTGGTGGGTGATACACACACCATCACCACCAATTTGAAGAGCCATGTGCCAGTGTCGCAGCCAAAGTAGTGCACATGGTGCTTCTCCATAAGGGTGAAGGGGTGGCCATGAGGAGCTTCCCTGAACAGAAATTCCCAAAGCTGAAGTCTGAAAAACAAGGAAGGCAGTTTTCAGGAGATGACAGGGGAGGAGCAGCCACCAAAGCCACAGGAGTTTTTTGTAACTGTGTAGCAGTGCTGTCTCATGGGAAATGCTAATTTTCTGCTCTGTCTCATTTGTGGGGACTTGGAATTTGAGCCATCCCTGAGGAACTCTCTGAGACATACCCTTCTTTGCATAAAGAAATCATGTTATCTGCTGGATGAAATAAAGTGACAGAATGTTGGCAGCTGATGGAACCAGTCCTCCTTTGGCCCCAGGACTCTGGGTGGTTGGTCCTGTGGGAGATGTTTGTGGGGTAGGGGGAGGTAGGAGGACTGCGGTCACAGCCCCATACAGGGAAGATTGAGAGCTACAGCGTGGGTCTCCCTTAAGAAGCCTGTGGTTACCCATTTATATTTAGCCAATAAAATGCCATGTGCCTCTAGAGGGTGGGTGTAAATTGTTATTTATTGCTTTGGGAGAAAACTCCCACACAGGGATCTCTGGCAAGGAAAGCTTTGCAAAAATTTTCTGGCAGAGCAAGGTATGGCTTTTATTTCCAGTGGGCTAAAAGGAACACTTTGTCTCTAATGTTTGTCAACGTGTCATCATTAAGAGGGAAAACAAATTGGAGGATGCATTTCTGGCCAAACATGTTTATTAGTCAATATATATTTATCGAGCAACCTCACTGGGCTAGGTGCTGGGGGTGTAGTAAGAGTCAAGTCGAAAGTGGTCCCTGTCCTTATAGAGGAAGTAAGGCAGATGATAAAGCTTTAATGATATTTTGGGGTAAGGGCCCATGAACCAACCTTTCCCCTATCTTGGCTCTGATGATGGAGGGTTGTGAAGCACATGAAAACCATAGTGTTGTCAATGGTTGGGAAAGAACCAATAGTCCAACAAATTCAGAACTCTCTGACAGATTAAAGAAGTTGGGTGACAGTTGAGGCTAATGTAGAACCTTTTCTTTTTCTAAATATAGACCTTGGGTCCTACTTATGCAGAAAAAAAAAAACCCAAGAAAATAAAATAAATGAAAACAAAACCCAAGCACTGTCAGCCTCAGACATGTTGCCAGCAAACTAGAAAGATGGGGAGAGGTAGGCTGGGGTAGCCTTTCCTTACAATGACTGCCCTCTAGCCAGGTGTTTCCAATAATACCCTAAAGATCTTAAACTTCTGTGAAAAGTTAGTTACAGAAATGTTATGGTGACCAAGTAGGAATTAGACCCTGCACAATTGTGGGATGCCCTGGTGAAGTAAGGTCTGTGAGAGGCATAAGAGATCAGAGAATAGTTACTAACCTACCTTTTGAAGCAGTGTGTGCATGGTAAGTTGGAGCCTGAAGGAGTGTCAGGGAGCCTGGCACCCAGTGCTCAGGAGGAACCATGAAGAGTTGCTGGAAGGGGAAAGCAATGAGGGCTGTGGCCACTTGGAGGGTTTGCTCTGGCCATTGGCTAGCAGGGTTGGCAGTTAGGGAAGCCCCTGTCTGCAGAGCAGGCAGAGAGAAGACCAGATGGAACCTGCTGGCACTTGTGCCTGTGTCTTGCAGAATCTAAGCCTGAGGACCTGCAAAAAGTAATGACTGTTGAGTCATTTCCACTTTTCATATCTGTTGCAAAGTCTTCTTTTGACCAAGTCTAACTTAAAAAATATAGGGAAGGGAATTCTGTGAAACAGAGTTCTCATGTAGTTGAATTTATACATGAAGTTTTAGAAGCAGAGGAAAAACCATACTCCTGAGCTGTCTGTTGGGAGTGTCTCCATTTGGGCATCTGTGAACCTGACTCCAGTCAATTATCCTGAGCAGAGCCAACAATTTTGGTCATAGTAGAGCCCTGTTATTTGCAGCCCATCTGAACCACAAGGGGGTTCCCTCAAGGAAAATAAGCTTGCTGGCCTAAAAGAGAGGGAGTCCATTCATAGCTCTTTCACCATTGTCTTAGAGAGAAAACTCATTGAAATGTCCAGTTTTTAAATAATTCAGCTCCTGTAATGGAGACACTTAGGACATCTCCCCAACTTTTTAAAAGCCACAGTGAAGATGTGTCTTTGGAGAGCAGATTTAGGACTTAAAATGCTTTTGACAGACTGTAAAGTGGGCAAAACTGAGTGGAGATAACTATACAACACGAGTCAACTGTGCAAAACAGTTCATATGGGAAATAGCTTAGGGGGTCAGGCAGGCTGACAGGAGAATGAGGCTGCTAGAAGTTTGATGCCTTCCAGAGCCCTATTACAAAAAGCTGATATCTAGGATCAGACTGTGAGCAGCCCTCTTGCACTGCATGACTCAGGCCATTTGCAAAGAGGCAGAAAGTGGGGGCAAAATGAACCTGGAGCAGAGAACCAGCCTTGTCACAGGCTTATGACTGTGGCTTGGTCATCCCAGCACCTTCATCTGTTCCTTGACTGCAAAAAAAATGAGTAGACCTGTATTGCCCTAGTGTTCTGTGAATCTGTGAGTCGTTGGTGTTCACCTCTGGGCCACATGGTAGGAAAAAGGGCATCAAAAGAGGGAAACCAAGAAGAAGCAAGAATTAGATGTGTCCTAGAGTTAGGAGCTGGGTGAAGGAAGGCTTGAAAGGGTAAACACTACAATGTGAGAGGGTTTCCATATTGTTATAGTCTGCGTGTTTGTTTCCTCCAAAACTCATGCTGAAACTTAATTCCCCAAATCATATGTTGATGGTATTTGGAAGTGAGACCCTTGGAAGATAATTAGGATTGCATGAGATTGTGAGGACAGGGCCTTCATGATTTTCCTCCTTTATAAGGAGAGGAAGAGAGATCCAAGTTATCAAGCTTGGTCTGTCTCACTACATGATGCATTGTACCAACTTGGGACTGTGTAGAGAATCCTACCAGCAAGAAGAATCTCATCAGTTGTAGCTCCTTGACCTTATAGAAATAAAGAAATAAATTTCTTTTCTTTATAAATTATCTAGTTTGTGATATTGGGTTATAGCAACAGAAAATGATCTAAGACATCTGTGGACTAGAGAACACTTACCCTAATTCTTGCATAGATGGACTTGGGCTTTCAGTTTTATATATCAAATAATGTTCTAAGAGGCAGTCCTCCTTAGAGACAACAGTAATGTCTCTGGGGATATTCAAATAAAGGCTTGGTGACCCCTCTCAGGGATGGCCATGAAGAGTGTAATGGTTAATCTTGATTGCCAACTTGATTGGATTGAGCGATGTCTAGAGATTAGTAAAGCACACTACTAGGTGTGTCCATGAGGACATTTCCAGAGAGGATCAGATCATGAGGACTTTGACCTAATGAATGGTTTATTCCATTGATGGCTTCAAAATCTGAGTAGACTACTGAGAGGTGGTGGAATGTGGAAGGTGGGGCTTGGTTGAAGGAAGAAGGTCACTGGAAGTTTGTGTCCTCGGGAGCTGTATCTGACCCTTGCTCCTTCCTGTTCCTGTTGCATTTAATTTCCTGGCTGCCATGATGTGAACTACTTTGCTCTGCCATGCCTTCCTGACATGATGGACTGAAACCTCTGAAACCATCAGCCAACATAAATATTTCCTCCTTTAAGAATGTTTATGTCAAATATTTTGTCGTAACTGTGAAAGGTCTGACTAAACAAAGGGAACATTATCAAGTGGCCTTCTGTCAGACCCTGCATAGCATATAAGAAATTGAAGATATTGAAGCCTCAAAAAAAAATCAAATACCTAGGTGTAAACCTAACAAAAGATGTGAAAGACCTCTACAAGGAAAGCTATACACTTCTGAAGAAAGAGATTGAGGAAGACTATAGAAAGTGGAGAGATCTCCCATGCTCATGGATTGGTAGAATCAACATAGTAAAAATCTCGATACTCCCCAAAGTAATCTACATGTTTAATGCAATTCCCATCAAAATTCCAATGATATTCATTAAAGAGACTGAAAAATCTACCATTAAATTTATATGGAAACATAAGAGGCCACGAATAGCCAAGGCAATACTCAGTCAAAAGAACAATGCAGGAGGTATCACAATACCTGACTTCAAACTATATTACAAAGCAATAACAATAAAAACAGCATGGTACTGGCACAAAAACAGACACGAAGACCACTGGAACAGAATAGAGGACCCAGATATGAAGCCACACAACTATAAACAACTTGTCTTTGACAAAGGCGCTAAAAATATATGATGGAGAAAAAGCAGCCTTTTCAACAAAAACTTCTGGGAAAACTGGTTAGCAGTCTGCAAAAAACTGAAACTAGATCCATGTATATCACCCTATACCAAGATTAACTCAAAATGGATCAAGGATCTTAATATCAGACCACAAACTCTAAAGTTGGTACAGGAAAGAGTAGGAAATACTCTGGAGTTAGTAGGTATAGGTAAGAACTTTCTCAATGGAACCCCAGCAGCACGCAACTAAGAAATAGCATAGATAAATGGGACTTCATAAAACTAAAAAGCTTCTGCTCATCAAAAGAAATGGTCTCTAAACTGAAGAGAACACCCACAGAGTGGGAGAAAATATTTGCCAGCTACACATCAGACAAAGGACTGATAACCAGAATATATAGGGAACTCAAAAAACTAAATTCTCCCAAAACTAATGAACCAATAAAGAAATGGGCAAGTGAACTAAACAGAACTTTCTCAAAAGAAGAAATTCAAATGGCCAAAAAACACATGAAAAAATGCTCACCATCTCTAGCAATAAAGGAAATGCAAATTAAAACCACACTAAGACTCCACCTCACCCCTGTTAGAATAGCCATCATCAACAACACCACCAACAACAGGTGTTGGTGAGGATTTGGGGAAAAAGAAACCCTCTTACACTGCTGGTGGGAATGTAAACTAGTACAACCACTCTGGAAAAAAATTTGGAGGCTACTTAAAAAGCTAAACATTGATCTACCATTTGATCCAGCAATACCACTCTTGGGGATATACCCAAAAGAATGTGACACAGGTTACTCCAGAGGCACCTGCACACCCATGTTTATTGCTGCACTATTCACAATAGCCAAGTTATGGAAACAGCCACGATGCCCCACCACTGACAAATGGATTAAGAAAATGTGGTATCTATACACAATGGAATTTTATGCAGCCATGAAGAAGAACAAAATGTTATCATTCGCCGGTAAATGGATGGAATTGGAGAACATCATTCTGAGTGATGTTAGCCTGTCCCAAAAGACCAAAAATCGTATGTTCTCCGGGGACATTAGATCAAGGGCAAACACAACAAGGGGATTAGACTATGAGCACATGATAAAAGCAAGAGCACACAAGGGAGGGGTGAGGATAGGTAAGACACCTAAAAACTAGCTAGCATTTGTTGCCCTTAACAAGAGAAACTAAAGCAGATACCTTAAAAGCAACTGAGGCCAATAGGAGAAGGGGACCAGGAACTAGAGAAAAGGTGAGATCAAAAAGAATTAACCTAGAAGGTAACACACATGTACAGGAAATCAATGTGAGTCAACTCCCTGTATAGCTATCCTTATCTCAACTAGCAAAAACCCTTGTTCCTTCCTATTATTGCTTATACTCTCTCTTCAACAAAATTAGAGATAAGGGCAAAATAGTTTCTGCTGGGTATCGAGAGGATGGATGGAGAAGGAGGGGGCAGAGTGGGTGGTAAGGGAGGGGGTGGGGGCAG
Source organism: Castor canadensis (assembly GCF_047511655.1). Taxonomy (NCBI): domain Eukaryota; kingdom Metazoa; phylum Chordata; class Mammalia; order Rodentia; family Castoridae; genus Castor; species Castor canadensis. The sequence continues at coordinate 152,109,030 of NC_133390.1, read as the reverse complement.
GAGGGAGAAATGACCCAAGCCTTGTATGCACATATGAATAATAATAAAAAAAAGAAATTGAAGATATTGAAAATGAGGCTGAATGGGAAGTTAGTTAGGGGAAGTGCACACACACCTGAAGTACACACCTCCCTTTGTAGATGGGAGCTTCTGGGGAAATAGATTCTGAGATGCAGATCTGTGTGCAGGAAGTTTATCAGAGAATGTTCTAGGATTAAACATATATAGGGAGTTAGGCATGCAGGATTGGGTAGAAGGAGAAGTTGGGTTGTGACTTAGTAGCAATAAAGGTCTTAGCCAACACCATGGGGAGCTAAGAAAGAAAGAGAAGGGGAATACTGAGTGCTTAGGTGAGAGAGAGAGAGAGAGAGAGAGACAGAGAGAGAGAGAGAGAGAGAGAGAGAGAGAGAAGGAAGGAAGGAAAAGGAAGGAAGGAGGAAGAGCAGGACAGGACAGGGACTGATTTATTTTAAGGAATTGGTTTGAATCTGCAGTCCTTGGATCTGGCTGCCCCAGGGAGCAGGATAGAGCTGCCCCCAGTGCTGAGCACAGTGATGTCATTAGATAACACTCCTGGCAGCTGAGGGAGTGGTGCCTTGGATGGATTGGGACAAGTTTCCCTGACACCCTGTAATGCCTCTTTAAGGCTTAACTCATATCAGAATTCTTTTTGCCCCCAATTCTTTTGGTCCTCGACTTCTTATTTAACCAAAATTCTTTTCCCTGACTGGCATCTTCTTGCTAAGGCCTGGGACAGTCCAGTCCTTCACTTGATTCACTCTTTTGTTGTTTGAATGACTTTCTTAAACATCATCCCTCTTTCCCAGCTCTCTGCCCAACGTGAGATCATAATGACTTCTTAAAAACAAGGACATGGTCTGCTTTTTCTCTGGCACCAGTTTTGAGTTTTTGAAAGAAGTCTTAAAATATTTTGTATATGAAGAGTCTAATCTTTCTGGAAGAAGCAACTCATAGTAATAAGCTTCCCACAAAGAAATGATCCCCATATTCAGTTGTTTGGTTGATAGGTCTCAGCTGGGCCCTTTCCTCCCTCCAGTGAAAGCTGCTAATGAGCTGCCACATTCCAGAATGGAATGTGATGCTGTCTCCTTCCTCCTTCCATCTTCTCCAGTTGCCTGGAATCCAACAGGAAGAGGCTAGTCAAGGGAGGGTAGAGGAAGGAGGAAAGAAAGAGAGAGAGCAATGTGAATTCATGTGTTAGTCAGCTTTCCATTGCTATGACAAAATACTTGAGACAAATCAACTTAAGGAGAGGAAAGTTTATTTTGGTTCACAGTGTTGGAAGTTTTGATTCAAAGCTGATTGGGGTTTGTGCGGAGGCAGCACATCATGTTGGGATTTCATGGTAAAGGAAGCTCTTCACCTCATGGTGGCCAATAGCAGCACAGACTGGGGACTACACCTTTAACACATAAGCCTTTCTGGGTGACTTATCCAAGCCATAGCAATCCATTAAAGAGATGGCCCAAAGTCATTTTTTTGTAAGCAATGTCCTAAATCCCTTACTCCAGTGAGGCCCCTGGATCAGCATTCTTAGCAAACCTGTGAGAACTGCAGATCATATCTTAGCCCCCAGCCCAGTCCTGCTGGATCACTGTCTCTATAGGTAGGTTCCAAGAACCTGACATTTCACAAGCCCTCCAGATGTTTTGTTTGTTTGTTTGTTTGCTTGTTTTTTTTTTTTTTTGGAACAGGGTCTAATGTAGCCCTGAGTGGTCTCAAACTCATGATCTTCCTGCCTTAGCCTTCTGGGTTCTGGGATTATAGGTGTGCATCACCATGCCAGGACCTCCTGGTGATTTTTGTGCCTGCTTAAGTTTGAGAAACACTGTAAAATCTACTCCCTCCCAGCCACACATTACAAGTAACTTAAACAGAGTAGGCAACCCATGATTCTATAGGGAATTTCAGGGGAGCAGATAAATATGCCCTTTATCCCAGTAGAAGTCATCTCTTCCCCCCACCTCTGCTACCTGTGCCTAAATCTCTATTGGAGCAGAGCTGTGGGTTGCCATTCTGTCTGTTAAAATACAACCATTCAAACCCTTCCCACACACCATCCTCCTCTACCTTTTCTTCTCTCTTTCCCTCCTCAAGAAAAAGCTGTTGAAGAAAGTATTCAAAGACTTCATGAAAACAGCAGGGAATCCAGAATCTGGGGAGGGTGGTAACCATGGTGCTGGGTGTGTGCTATTTTAGACCTGAGAAGCTCAGATCCCAAGGTACTTGTCCTAGGTGACAAATGACCTTAGCTTATTGGTGACATACAAGGGCATTAAGATTGACCATTGTCTGAGAACTGGTTCTGCATCTGCCTAGACCCTAAAGATGCTGGAGTCTATGACAGAAACAAAAATTAGCTTTTAAAAGCTAATTCCAAGAAAGGGGGAAAGCCACTAATTTATACTTAGGTTTCCCTAAATGTCTTAAAAGCATGCTAGGAAATACACCAGAGTTTCGTATGCCTAATGATTTTAAAGCCATCCTGGAGGTTGATAAGTTATTTCCCACAGCCTCTGATGCCAGACTCTGTGAAGCTTTCCAGCAGGGTGAAACCTGGGATCTGCACTCTGAGCAGTCACCTTTGCCTAACTACCAACATCCAGGTGTGGCCCTCATCCAAGGGGCCTCAATGAACACCCAGCATCACACTGGCACTGAAGACTGGAAATTTCTAGGATCATTTTCCCTTTCATAGCACAAATGGAATAGAAAATGATTGCCCATGGCACCAAGGGAGAGGCAAGAAGCTCCCTTGGAAGAACATTTGTTACAGGGAGGGATGTACTCAAAAAAGGCAAGAACTGAGTTTGTCCAAATAATGCAACCAGGCAAGGTGTTTCAAACTTAGACTGGGAGCCAAGAGTCAGGCCTTAGAGATTCTCTTCTTGCCGCCTACTCTGTGTTTTCTTGGGTAATGTCTCTGTCTCTGGTTTCCCTTTGATCAAAATGACAATGATCAGGCAGTCTGGGAGATAATTCTGTAATGTTGCTATGAAACCACTTTAAAGCTCTGCTCAGAAACTTAGTTCAAGTGGTGCTTTAGACTTTTCTGAGGCAAAAGGATACAGGTTTTGGAAATATAGCTTAGGAAGTGAAAGGCAGGCAGCCTGGAGTGTCGCCTAGGGCTGTCTCAGCTGTGGGCTGTGGAAAGAGGGAGGAACACAGAAGCATTTTGCTACTTAGGGCTGTGCATTGCATCTTCCCAAAGAAATGAAGCTTATGTTCTTACCCTGGATTATTTGGAGCTGGTCGCAAAATGCAGCCTTCTCTCACTACAGCCATGATTTTCAAATATCTTCCTGCTTGTTGCAGACCTGCAGCTTCACTTAGATGCATCCCTGAGTAGTGTGCAAAGAGGACTCCAAGCCACACAGACTCCCTGGGCTGGGGGAGAGTAGTAGCAGAGCCCCAAAATGCATTTCAGTAGCCAGTCAAATGGACTCATTCCTCAAATGGGATGTCAGGCTATCCCTTTGCTCCCTGTTCTCAGTCATGCTGGGGAAAGGCAGAAGGTCAAGCAGACCATTGACTCCAGTTCTTGGTGGCATCTAGAATATTCCACGTAGCATGAGATGGACTTAAGAAGGTTGATTTCATCATTTTGATCCACATTTTCATTTGTTCCGACAGTGGTTGGCAAAGAACGAAAACAGTTATCCAAAGAAGTTAGAAATTGAATCGCTGTTGTGGAAGCACTGCCTGCCATACTGCCTCAATCCACGTGCATTAAGGAAATAATTATAGCCTATGTGCAAGGACATGTTATATAATTTTCCTTCTTTCAAGTAATTGAAATATCTTCTTTTTTAGACGTGAGCATAGGAGCCAACTTTATTTTCTTAGGAGGGACGATCTATACTGAGGTTAGAGCCTTCCTAATTTTTGTTCCTTCTATTAAATGATGACAACACAAGTTAACAAACATTGTGTCATTTATGCTAGTGTTCCAAGTGTGTTTTAAACTTTAACAAATATGGAAATAAAAAAAGGCAAAATGGAGGAGACAAAGGTGTCCAAAGCAGAAGGGTAAGAAAGAATAGGAAGGCTTGGGGAAAGGTGGAGCAAAACACCTGCAGGGCCACATGTGAGATGAAGAGTTTCAGTGCCAGGAATGATAGAGTTTCATCCTCCATGATCGAGGGAAGAAAGAATAAAGGACTAGAAATCTGGTAATTGGGAGGAAATGAAAAAAAGGAAAAATGGCATCTTATTCTTGTTTTTTAAAATTTATTTTAAATTCACATGTATAATTATACTTACTTGCGGGATACCATGGGATGCTTTGATACATGTCACTATTGTGTAGTGACCAAATCAGGGTAATTAGCATATCGTCACTGCAAACATTTAATCATTTCGTTGTAGTGAAACATTCCATACCTTATCCTCTATTTTGAAGTTATGACAGACTCAGTGTTTTGTTTTGTTTTTTCCTTGTCTTTTAACTACCTGCTAACATTGGATGTGTTCCCCAAAGGCCCATATGTTAAAGTATTGCTCTCTAATTTGGAGCTATTGGAAGGTGATAGGACCCTTAAGAGGTGGGGCCTAGTGGGAGGTCTGTAGGTCTTTGGGGGCATGCCCTTGAAGGGGTTGGGAGGTTCCCTCTACCCCATGCCTTCCTCTTGCTCTCTCTTGCTTCCAGGCCATGACATAAGTGGTTTTGCTCCTCCACGCTCTATGATGTACTATGCCAACATAAGACTCTTCATCATAAGCTGATTATCTCCAGCATGTGTTATAGAGACAGAAAGCTGACTAAAACAGTGTTATATTTTAAACTATTTCTAAAGGTAGCTGTTTAAAGAATATTGACTGGGATAGATAGAAAGCCAAAAAACTTGATAACTTTAATTGGAATCCTTGATATAAAGTGCATTTCAGGAGCTACTCAGAATGTCAGAATTATATCCATTTTTGAGGTCAGTGGTCCTCAAACTGGAGCATCTGGCAACGCCACTGGAGGGCTTATTGAAACAGAGCTGTGGGATCCCCTGCAGGTGACTGATTCAGGCTGCTGAGCGGAGCAGTCCCAGAAAAGACTTTTCTAACAAATCCCCAAGTGATGCTGACACTTGGAGAACCTCTGTGTTAGAGAAATATTTCTAAAGGGCAAGAAACTATCAAGTTCTGAATCTCCACACAAACTAACAAAGAAATAATAAAAACATACAAAAGGTAATAATTCATTCCCTATTTTTAAAACTTAAAGGGAATGCACATGTGTTTTCAATGCCTTTCCTTACTTTTGGATTCTGACATTTCCAGACCCCTTGATGTTTTCCAGGGGGCGAAGATACATTCTAGGAGATGATCCTCAACTAGATTTAGATTTTGCACATCTAAATACCCAGGATGTTGCTTGTCACTTCACTTTGCTTGTGATTCTGTGTGTGTGTGTATGTGTGTGTGCACAACAGCTCTTAGTGTCATGATGCCAAGTCCATCCATTTTGCACCTCTAATCCCAGACCATCAGCATGAGTGCCATTACCTGGGTGCTCGTAATTTCTAGCATTCAGCCCAGCCCTATCCACTCAGAAATTCTGGGGATGGGTCCACAACCTGTGTTTCACAAGCAGCACTCTCAGCAGGGATTCTGGTTCCCATGTAATTTGAGAATCTCTGCACTAAGCCATTCATTTTCCTCCATTGATTAGAGATGCTACTTTTGTTGTGTTTTAAGTTTCCATCATAGATGCGTTGTGTTGGAAGTTCATTTTCTGATCTGATAGTTATTTTGTCTGTTCTTAGTTCAGAACTTTGCAGTTATTGTTGTTATGATTAATACTGAAACTTTTTAGTATGCCTTAAGGTAAGGAAATGTTGCCAAGGTAACTCTCTTTGCTTTTCCTTTTTAAAATTGGATTAGCTTTTAGTGAGCTTTTGTTTTTCCACACAAATTCAAAAAATGATTTCATCAAGATCTTCAAACATCTCTGTAGGAGTTAAAAAAGTTATCATACTCATAGATAAACTGATATCTTTTTAATATCAAATCTTCTAAACTATGAATATTATCTTTTCAGTTCTTAAGTATTGTTTTGTTTTTTTAATAAAGTAATTTGTACATTTATTTGATTAGATTAATTCTTAGATATAATTTCTCTTGCTGTCTTCAATGGTGGTGGTGTGTGTGTATTTGTGTGCGTTTTGAGTTAATATCACTATAATACCTAAGCTGGTCCTGTAATCTTGAGCTCAAGCAGTTCTGTTTCTGCCTCCTAAGAAGCTGGGACGACAGGTAAGTGCCTGGTGTTATGTTTCTAGAACGTCATCTTGTGATGGAGTTGGATGTGGCTGGCATGAGAAACTCACTTATCTTTGTAGGCTGAAACTTGTGTCCAACAACATACCTGAGCCTAAGAGATTTGTTGAGTTTTTTAGGTTTTCAATATTATCTGTAAACAGTGACAATTTTTTCTTGTATCTTCTAATACTTATATCTCTAATTCTTTTTTTATTGGAGAGCCTATATCTCTAGAACCATATTGAACACAGTAGTACCAGTAGACATTCTTGTCTTGTCCTTGGTTCTAAAGGGAATCACTTAGGCTTTCTCCATTAATTGTGACGAAGCTTTTTGTGAGACACCCTTTATCAAAAGCTAGCACATTCTACATTTGAATGAACTCTGCCTCTGTTATTTTCTTGCACCTTCTGTCTCTGTGGATTCCCATGTCAATCTGATGGTTGTTCTTTTAAGGATAGGCTGCCTTTGCCTCTAGAAGATTTCATATGGTTCTCTTTGGGGTTGAGGTTTCAAAATTTCACAAGAATGTGCCTAAGTTTTGTTCTATTATAAATTCTATTTTGTGCTCTATGATCCCTTTTAATTTTAAAAGTATAATAAATTCTGGAAATTTCTTAACTATTCTTTTAGTTATTAAATTTCTTAACTATTGTAGGTTAAAATAACTGTTTATTTTTCTCTTCCTTTCTAGAATTTATTCTATACCCATATTTGCTATATTTCTTACCTTTTAATGTATATTTTCACTTTGCTGCCCATACCCCATGTGTTTTGAGTTGTTTTTTTAACTTGAATTTGGAGCACATTAATCCATTATCCAGTTTTTCATTCTGCTCTTCATCCCATTATTGAGTTATTTCAGCTATCACATTTTTTCATACTTGGTACTTCTCACTGATTCTTCTTTTAGATTTGTAACTACAATAATTCTGCTTTGCTTTTTATGGGCTGTTGAGTTTGTATTTCTCTTACAGCTGTAGCAGTCTTCAGCTAGCATGGTATTTTTCCTTATGAGGTTATATCCCCCACAGTGGTTCCTGTCCTTGGTTATACATCAGAACACTTGGAGAGTTTTTAAATATACCTATGTTTTATATCTATCTATCTATCTATACATATATATATATATTCTATCCTCAGAAATTGGATTATGAGCTCTGAGTATGGTCTGGGCACCCAGTTTTCTAAAATCCTTGTGGTTCTTATCTGTAGCCAAGGTTACCACTTCAGCTTCTGGTATTGGCTACTTTGGCTACTAACGTGTTCCTGGGGGAGGGACTTAAATCCAAGCCCAGTGAGTTAAGGGAGATCTATCTCAGATCAGAGAGCCACTGGGATTACTCCCTATCTGCTATGGGATTTTTCTGTTTGCCACCCACTTATCACGTGACTCTGTCCTTTAGGTAGTTACCTCCTGCTACCTCATCACAGGAACACAAGGGCTTAGTTACTCTTAGCTGTGTATGTACAAAGGCTGCATTTGTAACTTGCTGCTTGCCTCCAGTGGGGCCAAGGATGGATATGTATTCAATTGTGATGACATGTCACTAGTGTTTTGGGCTCCCTACTTTTGGGTAATCACCAAATTCTAGGACAAAAGCACTGGTACTCACTGCTACGGAACCATGAAGAAGGAGGGGCAGGAAGAATGTGGAGGCGATCCCCTGGTGCATCTCAGACACCATTTGCTTCATGTTTACATTTACTCTTAGCTTCAGGCATTTCTGGAATCACTCCTACTTTTGCAGCTAGTTTCTCTGAACACATTTTAGGCTCTGGCTTCCTTCTTCAGTCCAATTGTATTTGCCTTTCCTATTTCAAGTATGTCTCATAATTTCTGACCCACCAAGGGCACTCCTTGTTGTGGTATTTCCATGTACTTTTCATTAGAAAATCTTTCTTCTGGCACATCCAAGGATCTTGCAAAGGAAGGTGAAACTAGCCTAGGTTTTCAATCACCCTTATAAAACTTCTTTCTCTTGATGAAAAGGAAAAATATTAGCAAAACATTATTCTGAAAGAATGTAGTGATAGTTACTGTATGAGGCTATCCAATACTATATTTCTTTTTAATTTTTTTCCAGTACTGTTTTTAAAAGAATATTAAATAATGAGATTTACCCCGCCAGATATTAAAAGATGTTTTAAAGACAAGCTAATGATAAGAATGTGACATCAGCACAGGACAAAATGGACAGATAAATGGAGTAGATTGGGAAATCCAGGTATAGATGTTAGTATATAACAACACTGGTATTTGAAATCATTAGACCAAATTTTATGTGGGCACAAATGTCTTATGATTTAATAATCTTGGGGTAGAAAAGACCTTTTCTAAGCAGATACCAAATCCAGAAACTCAAAGTGGAGAACAGATAGGATTTTATAAATTAAAAATAACATTTTCAGTATAGCACCAGAAGTCATAAATGGAAAATAGAATGAGCAACTAGAAATGTTCTTGCAGCATGCGTGATAAAGGGTTAATATCATTGATACATAAATATCAGGATGAATACTCTAAGACAGAGGAAAGATGAGATCAGGAGGATGGCAGTTCAAGGCTAGCCCAGGCAAATAGTTCCTGAGGACCCCACCTCCTCAAAAAAATAACTAGAGCAAAATGGACTGGAGGCATGTCTCAAGCAGTAGAGCACCTGCTTTGCAAGCTCAAAGCCCTGAGTTCAAATCCCAGTCTCACCAAAACAACAACAACAAAAGAGGTAAAGATGTATATATACAAGGCAGGCTTATTATAATAGCCATTGTTTGTGACAGGGAAAATATGTAACAATCTCTATGTCTATCAGTAAGGAAACAGTTAAAGCAGTGGTTGTCAGATGTGGGTGTTTATGTGATTTTTTCCCACCTACCTGGTAACCTTTGCAGTGTCTGGAGACATTTTTGTCTGACACAGATAGGGGGAGGTAGGGCTCTAAGCACCTTGTGGGTGGAAGCAAGGGATGCCTCTAACTGCCTTACAATGTCCACGTCAGCCTCCTACAACAAAGAGTTATCCGATCTAAAATGGCAACAGCTTTGTGATTGAGAAATCTTGAAATAAGTGGTTATACTTTCAGAAACTTTTTATCTATTAAAGACAAGCCTATATATTTCCATTTTTGAAATACAAAGATGGCTACCAAATAGAGAGAAGAAAAAGTTGCTGGTTATAGACTTTTTTTTTTGACAGTACTGGGGTGTGAATTCAGGGCCTCATGATTGCTAGGCAGGCACTCTTACCACTTGAGCAACTCCACTAGTGCAAGTTGCTGGCTATAAATCAGAGGTAGCAAAACAAAGTTTGACTATGCAGTTGTTGAAACTGTGAGGTATCTAGTTGTACCTAAATATTTACTATCTGTAAAGTTGCTCTAAATGGTGTATCATCTTTTTCTAAGTAAACAGTAACTACCAAATATTTATACATAGTCATTTTAGTAAGGAGGCATCTTTTAATAGTTTCTATTTCTGGAGTGCCTAGTATATGCCAGGTATTAGATAGCTTACTTCACTTGTCTAATAAAAATAGCTTTTCTCTTTCTTTCTTTCTTTCTTTCCTTCTTTTTTTATCTCTCTCTCTTTCTTTCTTTCTTTCTTTCTTCTCTCTCTCTACTTTCTTTCTTTCACTATACTGGGGTTTGCGTTCAGGGCCTCACACTTGCTAGGCAGGTGCTCTACCATGAGCCATGCCCTCAGCCCAAGAATAGCTTTTCATTAGTATCAAAGCAGTGCACACAAATTGTATACAGTTAGAAGACATGAATAAGGAAAAACAATTAAGAATTGAGACATTTTCACACCCGGAGAACCTGCTTTGCAGCATGTTGGTGCAAATCTTTCCAGATCGTTCCCTGTGTGTATATTGTACATATATGTAATTTTGAGATCATGGTGTTTTGAAATGGTGTTTTTTTCCCTGCTGACAATTTGCATCATTTTGTTACAGTCCGTTTTTGTATCATTCAATATCCAGACCATAGTCAACCTTTCCCAATTATCCAACAATTTTATTTACAGCTGGTTTATCCAGAAAGACACACACACACACACACACACACACACACACACACACAGAAACCCTTTAATTCATCCCTATTTTGAAAAAGCTATTTTTAAAAATGGTAATTAAAGGGGAAGAATCAGGCAGTTACGCTGTCTTTCCATTAGGAACTGAATTTTAGGGTAAGTGGAAAGTTCTCATTGTTGAAAAAAAAATTTCTATTTTATCTGTGTGCCTGTGAGTCTTACCCAGAATTTCTTACATACATTAGGATGTCTTATCAGGATAGTGTTCAGGATTAGTCTTCAGGGTAGTTTTATTTTAAATTTCTTGCCGACATTAGGAGCTCAACAAATGTGCATTGGTTAGGTGAATGCTGCCACTTGTGAGCAAGTAGCCAGGAATAACTCACTTCCTGAGTGGCAACCTTGGAAAAACAGACATAGGAATCATGGTAAAATCTGTTAAAAACCAGTGTCCATTTCCTACTTGGCTTACAACTGAGAAACATTCATGTTCTAAGTAGTAGACTTGCTCCATCTTTAGAATAAAACATTTGAGAGTCTGTGAGTCAGAACTGTTGGCTGGAAACAACAGAAACTGCTTCTAATTAGCTTAAGCTTGGAAGGGATTTTTCAGAGGATTTTGGGAAGTTCACAGAAGACCTGAGAATCCAGAGAGTGAACAGAGACCGCACAGGAGCAATCTATCTATGAGGCCCCAGTTGCAGACACTCTGACCCTGCCACTCTAGGCAACCCCACTATAATCTGCTTATCACTGTGTCTGGCATCCTCTATCACACCAAAGTCATGTTGAAAAAACTCTAACAGACCTCTTCAGATTTGAAATCCTAGGCTAGAATATCTGATTGACCATGTTTAGGTCATAAGTCCATGAAGGCAGGGAAAAAGAAATATCTCCTTAATTTCCATAGTGGGGAGTGGGGTTGCCTTTCACCCTCCTGGTGTGGTTCTAGCATGGGAAACATATCTGGATAGACTCAGGGCATCCAAAATGGCAGCCCCCCACTCTAGAGCCCAGTACTCACAAGTAATGTACATGTGACAGAAGGTCCTTAATATTAAGATGAACTCACACTTTCCTTCTTGATTCCCAGCCATGCCTCCATTGTCTGCATTGTATAGATAGGAAACTAAGCCTTAAAGAAGTTGAGCAAAGTGCCTCAGATCCCTTAGCAGTCAGTGGCAGAGGTAGGATTTAAACCCATATCTTCAGAGCTTTTCTCATCGCATAGGAAATCAAAGAGGGTGGAGGACTTGCCAGAGATCCATTCTAGAGTCCTGTGCAAACCCTGAGAGGCAGAACCCCTGCAGTGAGCTACCGCACTGCTGTGGATTTGTTTTCCCATCCATAGCACAGCAGAATTGGTACTTTCTGCTTACTGGGTGGAGAGGAGGCTGGATGTGATCTCAAATGGAAGGAGACACTGTGAAGTGAGAGGGTTTTGCAGCTACATCTCAATGGTCACCACTCAATGGTGGAATTGCAGGGACATTATGATCTTGGGACATAAGTCTTTCTTTTCTTCTACCTAGCCTTTTCTGAATTAGGCTTCTTGGAAAATGCAGAAATTGGAAAATAAATGTGGGGAAACCACACAGCATTTTCTCATCAGATAAAATTGATCCAGGCACCCTGGTAGTGTGGATATGGCACTGAATCATGAGTTTTACCTTTATAATTATATCTGCAAACATATTTTCAGAAATAAAGATGCCTCTATTTTACAATGGAAATTGTTAGGCTTTTTCAAAGAAGTAGAGAATAACATGTTTTGGTGGTAAAACTGTTGCCAGACCCAGATATTCATGAAGGGAGATAAAATCTTGCACCCATAAATGAGTCCCTGGTAAAGGCAGGAGGATTCCAGGCTGGCTCCATCTGTGATGTCCTTTCAAGTTCCTGGGGCAGCTGGTGGCTGCCACTTCCTGGGGTCTTGGCCTTGTGAGGCTGCCTTGCGATGCAGGTGCATTTTAGAACTGGATTTTGAATGATTTAGGGGCTTGTCTCATCCTTGCTAGCAAGGTCCCCCTACCTGAGACTCTGTTCTCCCACTTATGAAATGGGGACATTTGTATCCATTCTTCCATGTAGGGAGGCTGTTGTGATGACAAGAGGAAGGGGTAAGAACATTTCTCAAGGTGTCAAGTACAATGGAGAAGGATCATCAAAACACGATCAGCCAGGGAGTCTCCCTCAGAGTGCTCAGACTAAGAAATCATTGAGCTTTGAGCAGAATGGGGCAGATGATTTTTGGAGAATAAGGGGAAAATGAAAGGGAATGTTTATTAATTTGCCCTTACAGACAGACAAAACTTGGTGAACTCTCTTGGCAGCGATCATGAAGAGCCCTCTACACACCTTGCCCTCACCCCCACTGAGCTCTTTCCCTGACACTTTGCAGGGGGCTGGGCCCCTTCACTACCCTCTCAATGTGTCAGAAAGCCCTGCTTCTCCCGACTTTGAGGGGGCTCAAATACAAGCCTTCTCATCTCTGCTCTCCCCTTAGTGCAGACTGCAGAGCTTGGCACATGGAGCTGTCCATTCCCTTTGTCAACTTACAACTGGATTTCAGGATCAAGATAAAGGGCAGATGATAGCAATAAATGCAACTTCACGTACTCTTTCTCAGTTTCTCTTGAACCATTTTGAGCAAAGGGCCTAACCTGTAAAGTGCATGTAAAGTTTGAGAGATGCAGTTTGGCCAGAAGAGAACTACATGGTCCTACAGACCTGGAGTCAAGTCCTAGGGTACCACATGCAAGCTGTGTGGAAACTTCTTTTCCTCCCCAGGCCTCAGTTTCCAAATCCGTAAAATGTGGATAAATGCAGTCCCATCTTCATGGGTTTGTGTGGGGCATGGTACTTGGCATTCACAGATGAGTGCGTCATAAAACAAGTGTCTGTATTTAACAGAGAGAAAGAGTTGTTTAAAACTAAAACTGGCTTTAGCAATTGCTGCCTTTTAAGGGCAGGGGCAAAGGGAAGACAGAAATACCTGTAGCAGTGGGCACATAAATCTCTATCCTGCTCCCTTCCACGGGAGGGCCAGGGGCTGAGAGTGGGGGGCAGGGCAAATGGCACTTCAGTCTCTGCCAAGTCTTTGGAGCCACTCAAGACCCACTGTAGATGGCTCTTTGTTTAGCCGACACTTTGGGTGTCTGTATGTTAAAGTGTGTGCCTGGAGCCAAGCAGAAGGGAGAGGGGAGCTCTGTTATTGCCATAACGAAGAGTGGGTAGAAGCAAGAGAGGGTATACCCAAACGCAAACAAAATCACAGAGAGAAACTCCCAACAGCAGGTGATCCAAATTCTCAGGGAACAGGAATGTCTCATGTTCATTTTCAGCTGGTGTGTGTTGCTGGGATGTGTGTCTCCCCATCCAAACCTTCAGCAAAGTCTGCACTGCACACAGATGTGTTGTGTAAGTAAGTTAGGGGAAGTTGGGGAAAAGAGGTAGGTTTCATGTCAGAATGGAGCAAGGAAGAAACATACAAGCAGAGACTTGGCAGCGGTGACCTGGAGAGGACCCCATGTACTTAATTGGATTTCCTGCAGGTGGAGGGATGAGGACTCGGTAGTTTTATTTAAATCTCAAAGACAGGGTGATGTCAGTTAAAGCTGGAACCCATATTCATGAGTGAGAAATCACATCATAAAAGACAAGGAAGGGACAGTTTTGAGATTGCCACTGGAAGAAGGGAATACTTAATATTTGAAAGTATTAAAAATATCTAGCTGTATAGAAGAGTATAGTAGTCACCCAGACTGTTTGCAAATGCTGTGTTCTCCTCCCAAGCGCTAAGCAGAATGCTACCCCATGCCTGTCTGAAGTTAGATGTGATCCTATACAAGTCCATGAATGTGACAAGAGGTATGTCCCTTCTGGGCAGGAGCTGAGTCAGTGTGTGCCTTTAGCCTCTCTCTTTTGCCTCTTCTTTGGTGACTTACAATGGTTCAGAGAGTGATTTCTGTGTTGCTCTGAGTCCTCAGGGAGGGCAGCACTGATAAGCCTGAAATAAACTTCGTTGGTTTATTTTTAAAGCTACTGAAATTTGGGGAGAGGTGTTTGTTACTGCTGCATAACCTGGCCCATCCTGACTGATACAGGAATTTGTGTAACATCCTCCTTTAGTAATGAAGATACTAAGACTTGGGAGCAGTGACCAGCCTTGTGTCACCCAAAGAGTTTGCAGAAAATGTGGGGCCTAGCTCTCCTTCTCCCCAACAAATAGCCCCCTCTACTTTGAGTATTCACATGATGAATGACATATATACAGGGGAAGTATAAGACTGGACCAATTAATTCAATCCGCCACACTCACCCTCTTTTTCTGACCCCTGATTTCCTAGGCCAGACCCAGTCTTTGTGGTCTGCTGGTAGAGGGACTCCACATCAGGTCTCATTCTCTTTAACTCAAGCCTGAGTGTTCCTGCTGGGCAGGCTTGCTGGTAGGATTCTCAGAGTCCCACATAGTTACCCAGTGCATTTAAATAGCCAAAGACAAGTGGAACAAATATGCTGGATGATAAAGCCTTCATAAATCACTCAAGACCTGTAATTGCTTTGGACATGCCATGTAAATGCATCTTTTCCAGCACCTATGAGTCAAAGTTCACTCTTTGTTTCTTTTTACTGGCAGAGTATCCATTGTCTCACTTATTTACTACTTAACAGGGCTCATCCACTATACTGGCCCTAGAGACATAAGAAAAATTCTCCCCTTGAAGTTCTGTGAGGTATATAAAGAGAATTGTATGGTGCAGTTAGGAGGAAGAACATAGGAAAGAACTTCAGCTGCTACAGAGGGGTTGCAGGGATGCTGGGATAACAACCTGGGCCTCTAAGAGTATGTAGACATGGGTGTGATGTAAATGGAATGAGTATCCACACAGAAGGGATTCCATAGTGACTGAATCAGAAACAAGGAGCTTCTGAGAACTGGGAGGCAGCAGAGCGGGGGATGCAGCCAAAGGTTGTCAAGCTGATTGCCTACATGGGGAGCAGGGCTATTAACTAGGAGGATAATATGGAAGGAAGAGGGGCAGAGAATGAGTTTGGTTTTAAGAAATTTGGACTGTGATTCAGGAACATGGAGGGAGATAGTTGGAGATCGGGAATTGGTTAGTTTCCTATAAGAAAAAGTAGTCAAAGTGCTAGCAAGGGAATGAGGAGTGAGTGGATGGAAAGAGTCAAGAAGGAGCTTTGCAAACAGAATATTCTGGATATACCAACCCTCCGTGTACAGTTTTGGAAGTTGTGTACAGCATAAATTTAGGGGAAATAATTTCCAACATAGATGATGTTTTGCGGTAGGTAGCCTACGTAGTTTCGAATTTCAGACCTGGGCATGAGGCTGGTTGGAAGTTATCACTAGATTTGATGCCCAGGTTCATCCTGGACCAATTAAATCAGAAATTCCAGGAGTGGAAAGATGGGATGTAAGCATTGATTTTAGTTTGGTTTGTCAGTTGGTTTCTGGAAGATATATAAAAGCTACCCAGGCAATTTCATGTGCAGCCAAGGTGGAGGGCCAGTTTCCTACCCCCGCTACCATCACAGTCTGTACGTTGGCAGGTGAACATTACTCAACAGACTGGATTCATGTCAATTTCATGATTACCTATCACAAAAGGATGTTCAACGCTGCTCCAGAATTGAACCATGTTTTCCTGGAGAGCTGGATCCCCATCATCCAAGATGACCACTTTACAGATGCTTCTTAGAATCCAAATGCATCTCCCAACTTCCATTCAGCTTCTGCTCTTCTCTCATGCATCCTTGAGAAAACCATTGTGCTGAGAACTGGTCTCCCATCATCAAATCCATATCCCTTCCAGAATTCCTAACTTCTGTTCTGTGTCTGCTCCATCTTATACTACCCCTCATGTGCCCTGGGTCCCAAGCAATTTCTGCTCTGCATTTTTTGTCTCCTTTGTCTTACTAACATTCTCATCAGCACTCAGGAAACTCATTGTTGGGGTACAGGATATCTTAACATTTCTATCTGCATGGCATACCATCCCAAAATTTCATGACTTAACCATTTTGTTGCTCAGGAATGTGGGCAAGGCTCAGAGGGATGGTTTCTGTCTTCTCAGGATACATGTCTGGAATCTCTAAACTGGGGCTGAAGAGTCTGAGATGGTCTCATTCATCAGTTTGGCACCTCAGCTGGGGAGGCTTAGTCACTGGGGCTTGGCTGGGGCTACTGGGCTTCTCTCTTCTTGTGGGCTTCCTTCTGGATCTGGGAGCTTATTTCTCTGTGTTCTTTCTCTTTCACCAAAGTAGTGTCTCATTCACCAAGATCTCTCTCCATTTGAACTCTCTCTTCAGCAAAAAGTTCCCCTGTGAGCAGAATCAGAAGGTACAAAGCACCTATAGGATTGGGCACAGAAATCCCAGTTTTTCGCTTCTGCCAAAATGTCACTTTTGGTCAAAGTTAAGTCACAAAACCAGTCCAGGCTCAAGTGAAAAAGAATAGTTTCTAATTCCCGTTGAGAGGAATATCACATACAACCAGGAAAAAGGCTTACCTTCACCTTGCACATGGGAATTCTGAGCAAGGAAGAACTGTTGCAGGAGTGAGGCAAATGGAGTTGAAAGTACAGAATAAGTTATTGGAGGTAAAGCTACATTGGTTTAGGCTATAACAAGCTAAACCTAAATCTGTTTTAGGCAACAATGGGCTTCCTCCTGATTCGCCCTGAGGTAGAAAGACTTACTCTCTTGTTTATACACAATTCCTCTCTGTAGAGAGGAGCCTTCCTGGGATAGTTCACCAAATGAAGGCTGAGGGAGCTGGACAGACTAGAGACAGGAAGGGTATGAGCCACTTGTGTTCTAGTCCATCAGTTCCTCATCCATTCATGGGAAGAAATGAATAGAGGTGGAGAGGAGGACAGAAGATGTCTCCCGAAGAATATTCTGGTCTCTCCAGAGTCTCAAAGGTCTGACTTGGTGTGAAGGCAGAAAGCAGAGGAAGATGGTGTTCCTAACATATCTAAGTTTTGTCCACTTACACCTTGAGTCTAAACTTGTGGTCCACTAGTCATGTAATCATCCCTCAAGGGATGAGATCACAAATTTATTAGGGGGTACTTACTGTTACAGTCATGTGACAATACCTGAGATCAAGGTATAATATAGATTTTCACATTTAAAAAAAGTGGTCCTGGGGGTGTAGCTCAGTGGTACAGCATTTGCCTAGCATGCACAAGGCCCTGGGTTCCATCCCCAACACTGCCTAAAAGTAAAAAAGAAAATTTAAAAATGCAGTATGACCTAATCAGAGCCAGGTACCAGACAACTAGAGACCATGTATGCCCAGAGATCATGAAATTGTTCATATTAGCCAACTAACAGAGAGCCTGCAGACCCCAGCTAGCATCATCTCACTCATATAGAAGCTGCTCCTACAGCTCCAGTTTGCTGATCCCCATCCCCAGGTGCAACCACTTGCTTGTGGCTCAGCTATACAGGAATCACAGGTAGAGGACAGTAGTCAGAGGCCAGACACAGGCAAAAATGCGAGACTCTAATGGAAGAATAACTAAAGCCAAAAAAAAAAAAGCATGGGGAGGGGGTGCTAGTGAAGTAGCTCAAATGGTAGAGCAACTGCCTAACAAGCATGAGGCCCTGACTTCAAACCCCAGCACTGCTCCCCACAAATCATAATAAATAAAGAAGCTTTAGATCTTCTAACACCCATGGTGGTCTATTCTTTCCATAAAGGCTCTGAAACAGATCAGCCCTGTGCACTCACTGTACAGCTCTAAAACCCACGTCCTACAGTGACGGTTCATTTTGTTTTGCATTCCATCTCAGATGATGCCTATTACACAAAATGATTTGATCACATCATGAGCTCAAATAATAGATTTTAATAACTCTATTATCAGAATGAGTGATATGAAACTGATTTAAACTTGAATAATAGTATTTGACCTCCCAAATGTCAAATATTCCAATGTCTTCTTAAAATGTGATCCAAAGCATGGAATATAAAAGTCGTTGAGGCCTCTACAAAAATTAAAATCCTCAGATCACCCTTGTCAGTGTTAACTCTGTGCCTCAGGGTGGTGGTGTCCTCACTCTTGTACCTGATAGAGTCTAAGTCCTTTCTTCAGCCACAGTTTGGGTGCAGTTACTTCAGGCTGTTCAAGTAGAACTTGCTGAACCCAAAACCTGGTGCTTATAAAGGGGAGAGTTAAGCAGACACATGGGACTAGCACAACACTGATGTACACCAATGAGATTCAGAAATTCAACAAGAAGAAGCCCCCAAGGCAGTTATCCCAAGAAAAACTCATTTTCATTAAACCAAATGCACATTACCATTGCTGAGATTTAGTCTTGTCTGAGTGGAATCTGTGAGAGGATAGAGGGAGAGTTATCTTGATCTCAGCCTTATTGTGATGCCAGCCTAAGCCTATGTCAGTTGTCCACTGTCATTAGAACTAACCACAACTGAGAGGAATTTCCTACACAGAGGCTAACCAGACAGGTGTTTTTCCCATGTAGCAGATGTTGCTGGCATCCCGTCTGCATCCTCTTGAACTTCTGTCTGTGGGGTTGATGACTTTCTCCAGAAAGTAGCAGACTGTCCAGCTGAGGCCTCTCTCTGGGTAGGGAGGACTTCCCAGAAATGCCCATAAGTTAAGAATCCTGGTGGCAGTCCTCTCTATGTTGTAATGGACAGGAGGGTTGGTGCTGAAACTTCCCAGCTACCTCGCTACTTGGGTTGAACAAGTCTAAGATGTAGCCCATGTTTCTGAGAAGGTCCCCAACAGCACTGAGTCTCAATTTCACATAGCAACACCTTTTGTTGACTTTTCTTTCTTCCCTGTCCCTCTTCTTCACTTCCTCATTGGTATTTCTTAGAACCATCTTCCAAATGGTTAACTATGTCTACCAAAATCCTTGTCTCGGGTTCTGGTTCTGGGGAAACCCAAATTTAGACTCAATACCTATTGGAAAAGTCTATTGCTACATAATCTTTTCTCTCTGATAGAGTAACTTTTTAGAAACTTTGATTTTCCAGCAAAAATTTTAAATATATGGTGTCGACATATCCAGGTGTGAGCTTTCTCATTGATGTTTCAGTATGCCTGACATAAACAACTTAAAAGGAGGAGGATTTATTTTGGTTCATGGCTTCAGAGATTTTGGTCCATTGGCTCCATTGATTCTAGACCCCATGGTGGGGAAGACCAGTGTGGTGATTGGAACATGTGGAAGAGGAGGATATTAATCTCAGGGTGGTCAGGAATCAGAGAGCAAGAAAGGGCGTGGAGACAGGTATATTCTTCAAAGGCACACCATCAGTAACCCACTTCCTCCAGAAAAGCCCCATCTCCTAAAGTTTCCAGAACCTTCCAAAATAGTGCCACCAGCTGGGGGCCAAGCATTCGACACATGAGCCTGTGGGAAATATTTCATATTTAAACCGTAACCCTAGTCACAGATATTGAATTTAAGTGTTCCTCTTTATTACCTTGTATCTGTAAAACATCTTCATTATTAAATCTTTGATTTTGGCATCCAAAGATAAACTAATTGAGTTCAGACAGAGTGCCCAACACCTCTGGTGAGCAGCCATATTGAATTTCTCCACAAAGCACGCCTCCAAGGAGGGATTCCTGCTTGTCCCCATGTTTGGTTCAGCTGGAGCAATTTTGTGTGAGAGTCCAGATCCAGAGCTGCAGGCAATATATTGACTCCAATGGTGCCAGGGACCTGGCAAGGACCAACACTCTGTCACCTGCTTTCTCCCAGAGCCACTTGGATGGCAGCTATGGACCCTTCTGCTTCCCCTTGACTCTCGGCAGCACTGAAGCATTTATATGAACTTCTAGTGCTCACTTCCCTGTCTCTACATATTCTGTCATCAGTGTTTGGGGGACATAAATAACTTTTCCTTCATTTTTCCTCCACTCTGCTTTTCTTCAGACTCAGGGTTATCTTTGCAGTCTTGTTGTTTCTGAAGAGAAAATCTTCCAAAGTGAGATAGGAGAGCAGAGTCACTAATGAGTGTTATTGTCATGGGGTGTGGGTTTTATAAAATAAGTACTGAATCATAATTATTTGGAGATGAACTTGGGAAGTAAAGATCCAAGAGACAAGGTGGGGGATCCAAGGAATGTCAGCTATTCAGTTTGAGAAGTCAAGCATGACCAGCTGCCAAAGTGGAATTGTGAAGGGGAGCTCATGGGAGGTCTGGGGGAAGCTGTGCCTCTGGAGCCTCCATTTCCCAGGTCTACAGTCAAGCATTTGGGGTGAGCCTACAGTTGCTGTTGGTCAGCAGAATCATTAGTCAGGTCAATGACCTCGAAGCTTAGAAGGAAGAGCAAGAACTATCCTGACCTCTGGCA
This sequence comes from Castor canadensis, assembly GCF_047511655.1. NCBI lineage: Eukaryota > Metazoa > Chordata > Mammalia > Rodentia > Castoridae > Castor > Castor canadensis. The sequence continues at coordinate 152,088,355 of NC_133390.1, read as the reverse complement.
CCTCTATATTTGGTTTTTCTGCACGTGGCCTGCATATCCTTCAGAGAGTAACAGTCATTGTTAACTCCTGCCATCTAATTGTGGACAGCTCTAAACTGAAACCATGTAGAGAAGAAGATTCTGAAAGCAAAGGTTGCCATTTAACTGAGTCAACCCAGTGCAATTGAATTCAATTGTTCAAGCAGGTCCTGCCCAACTTCTCCCTGAATTACAGTCCCATCCATGCCATCAACACCTTACTATTATTGCTCTGCCTGGCTACCTTGGGCATTTCTTACTTCACCTGTGCCTTTTCTTGAGTTTGGGTTCCCTAAATTCCCCAGGTTACCTGAGGGCACTTCACCTCGCTGTGTGATATCCCCCACCTATTCATTCACACTTGCCAGGCCCCTTTCCAAATTCTCCATACCTTCTTCTAGAAGCATTCAGAAAGAGCTGTTTCCTCACTTACTTTATTAAACACACTACCTGTTTATTTAAAGGGTTGAAGTTCTTCTTTGCTTCTTGAATCCAGGCCCCCCTGGGAAAGCTACCACTCAGCTCCCTGAAACCATGTCTGCTTTTCTCTGACAACTTTCCTTGGGCCTCAATCTGCCTGATATAGGAAAAACAAAACAAAACAAAATATAGCTCCATCTTCTAATGGCTCAAATAAGCTAAGAGCAGATCCACAAGTGGAGCAGGTAGACACAGATGTAGGTGCACCTGCATCTGCTAAAGTCCAAGGGTTCTAAGGCCTGGTCTTAGGCTGAGCTCAAAGCCTCATTCTCTTTGACCCCAAATCATTGTCCTTGCATTCACTTCTCAAGGTTTCAGGCCTTCACAGCAATACTTTGGGGGCTGAAGTTAATCATAAATCACACCCACCACTCATATGTTTGTGAGTTTGATATCAACTGGGCAGACTACAGGATTCAGACAAAGAGAAATAACAATTTCAGCTTGATCATTGTAGCTATGCTCTAGGATGAAGACTTGACCAAACTGGACTTCCTAATACTCAACCCACATAATAGGCATGACTGTAGGGTCCCCACTTCTTGAGAAAAAGCTGGCTTTTGTAAGCAGACCACCTGGAGGAGTTCAAAAGACTCATTTGGGCAAAGATCTCTAAGCAAGAACGCTGGGCCTCCTCGTAACATGGAGCTCCATAAGCCTCATTCTCCTTCTGGGACTGGAAAGAAGAGAGAGTGTAGCAACAGTGTTCAAGTACATTTCCTTCCTGGGGAAAAAGGGGGAAATTTCCTTCCTCTGTGGGAGTTTGAGGAGCTGAGGAAAAAATGGGCCCATCTACCCTCAACTCCTACGTGGAAAAACCAGACCCTGTCTTAGTACCCGGGCACTGCTGGTAGGAGCCTAAGTGAGTAAAGTCATCCAGGAAGGAGAAGTTGTGGTAGAGGCTTAGCACACTTGTGACCAGCAATACCACTCTTGAGGACATACTGTGTGTCAATCATCTCTGCGCCTATAAACTTGTAACAGGTGCTTAAAAGCTGCTTTTGCCAAGGAGCCCTGACTTTTTACTTGGGCCTACCACAAATTAACTAAAAGCAGGAGAAAAGCTTGGCATCCCTGCTTTCACTTTGCATCCGATTTTATCTAAGCCACTCACCTTACAGTCACCTCAGAATTCAGGAAGAACAGGACTTATCCGTAGCATGTTTATAAGGAGGGACAGAAAAAAAACTGCCCACAAGAGAAAGGAACAGCAAAAACTCCAGACAGGCCACTCGGCAGGCTATGGCAACTTGTATATTCTGACCAAAATTGCTCCTCTTAAGTGATAACAGCAATAACAACTTCTCTGGAACGCCTCCATAATGATGAACAGGCCATACGCTGCCCAGGTCTATTTAATAATTATCCATGCCTCTCTCCCCTGCCCCTAGTTCTTTGTCAGTTTAAACCTAAACCTTATGCCTGTACCCTGAAGGTAGCTGAAGTGCTTACTTTGCCTCTTCTGGGGTTGTGTCTCAGGCCGTGTAATAAATCTCCTTTCTCTCCACCTCACCACTATTCACCTGTTTATGTGGCACAGAGGGCAAGTGGTAGGACCTGACATATGGAACTCCAGAACTTTGAAGTTCGGTCCTCGAACCCTGGTTTCAAGATGATATGCACAGAGAGGCTCATCACAGCAGCTAGGGGTTGGGTAACCTTAACTCCACAGCCAGGAGAATGGTCAGGCAGGGTGCGGTGGCCTTTCACTACAGATCGCTGGGTGCTCTCTTAGCAGTGAGCCAGTGGCGTGATAGCAGTGAGAAAAGAGCTTTTCAAAAGTGTTGGGTGTTGAAACAGCAAAAGGCCAACTGCACAATGCCATGCATATAAATTAAAAGCAGAAATACCAAAAGGGGAACATTTCATTTCCTTGAAGATGCATATGTACACTTTCAAGGACATGAATCAAAAATAGGACCCTGAAGGAGTGAGAGAGGAAAGGGAAAGGACAAGAGAGGGACATTCCTCAAACTGATGAACCAAAGACTTAGATCAACTCAGTCCTTGAAAAACATCCTTTACTCCGTTCCACCCCAGGCCCTCTCATTTCCTTCAGTGCCCCTCCACCTCCCAGGTGTCTTTCCTCTGTCTCCCCTTTCTAACCCCATTCTCTCATGGGTCTCTTCAGCTTGGTTTCTAGCCTATCCTGTCCCAAATGCTTTTCTGAATGTCTCCAGTGACTTTCACATGGCCAGATTCATCGAGCACGTTTTATCTATATTCGTATTCATTTTAAAGTCAAGCTTAAATTAACTCACCCTCTTGAGTATAGTTCTTTTTTTGATAAACTCATGGACTTATGTAACCACCATGACCATAATCAAGATATAAAATTGTTCTATAGCCCTCAAAAATTGTCTTTCTTGTCCCCAACCCCAGACATGGCAACAGTCAATTTGTTTTCTGTACCTGGAGTTTTGTCATTCTGAGAGTGTAGCTTAAACGGACTCTTACAGTCCATAGCAGATGATTTTGGATGAGGTGGTTGCATGTGTCAGTAGCCTTCTCCTTTTTATTACTGTGTAATATTCCTTGCATGGATGAACCACAGTTTACCCATTCATCTATTCGTTGTTTCCAGGTTTGGATGGTTACCTACAGGGAACACAGGTTTCATTTCTCTGGGTAGAGAACCAGGAATGGGATTGCTGGGTCATGGTACAGGTTGTGGTCATGGTCTGTTTATCTTATAAGATGCTGTAATGGATGGTTTTGAGTTCTCCTTTTATCAGACTTCTCAGCAGCATGCACCTTGGTTGACCTCCTGTTTCTATGAGGCCACTTCTTCCAGTTCCTTTTTTGCTCCACCCCCATCATTCCTCCTTCTCCCTGCTTTCCCACCCAGGGTGGGATGTTTCCTGGGCTCAGTCCCAGGGTCTCTGTCTTCCCTTTCCTGGGTGAACACAGGACTAAATGTGCCACCCTCTCAGAGCTTTCTCCCCTGGCTGAGCTCTCAGAGCTGATGTTCTCCCGGCTCTACCCCTCTCCCCAGCTTCTCCTCTGGGTTTCCCCACCAAAGAGAAGATGACGCCACCTGCCTAATGCTCAAGGCAAAGCTTTTGTTCTTTCTACTCTCCTTGTAGCTTTTTTCTATTGCTGCCCAACAAACTACCACAGATAGCTTGGTGTCAACAAAGTCCAAGTATCATCTCTAAGCTTCTGTGAGTCAAAGGTCTTCCTTCCTGGAGGCTCTGGGAAGAATCTGTCTCCAAGCCCATTCAGGTTGGTGGTAGAATGCCCTTTTTTGCAGTGGTAGGACTGAAGTCCCTGTTTCCTTGCTGCCTGTCAGCTGGGGTTGCCCTTGGTGCCACAGAGGACTCTGTGTTCCTTGCTTGTATCCTTCTACATCTTAAGATTCAGCGACGATATGTGTTACCCTTCTCATGCTTGGACCCTCTCTGTCTTCCCCTGGTGCTTCATCCCTGACTCAGCAGGAGAAATTTTTCTGCCTTTAAGGGACCATGCAGTTAACTTAGACCAACTAGGATAACCTAGGATAAATCAAGGATAATCTCTGTGTTTTAAGACCACTAATAACACTGCTGTGGATTGAATTGTATCTCCCAAAAAAGATACATGGAAGACCTAATTCCTGGTACCTGTGAATGTAATTTTGTTGTGGAAGTAGGACCTGTGAAGATGTAATCAAGTTAAGATGAAATCAGGTGGAGGGAAAGATGAGCTCCTAAACCAATATGACTGCTGTCCTAACAAGAGACACAGAGAGGAGCAAGTCATATAAAGACAGATGTATACAGGAAATATGACCAGGCCAAAGGCAGAGAGATCAGAGTTATGCAGTGCAAGCCCAGCAATGACTGGGGTTCCTGGTAACAACTACGAGCTAGGAGAGCGAGTGCAGCTCTGCCGCATCTTGGTTTCAGATTTCTGGCCTCCAGAACAGCAAGACAGTAAGTCTTACAAAGACTCACCTAGTTTGTGGTACTTTGTGACAGCAGATCAAGGAAAGTAATGCAAACCCTAGTCACATTAAAAGGGACAAAGTTCCTTCTGTCATGTACAGTGACATAGTCTTGGCATGGTTCATATCCTCAGTCCCAGAGATTAGAGTGTGGCGTCTTCTTGGGGCTATAATTCTACCGACCATGCCTCTTCTTACTAATCCAGCACCAAGTCAATTTTTCCTTTAAAGTAAAAGCTTCTCAAATCCAACCATTTATCTCCATCTCCACTGTAGCCAAGACACTTTTGTTTCCTTACCTGGATTATGGTAACAGTAGCTCCTCAAAAATTCATTCATTCTTTTTTTTTGGGTGGTTCTGGAAGTTGAACTTGGTGTCATGCTTGCTAGCTGGGCACTCTACTACCTGAGCCATGCCCCCAATCCTTCTGCTTTAGTTATTTTGGGGATAGGGTCTTACGTTTTTGTGCAGGGATGGCCTGGGCTGCAATCCTCCCATTTATACCTTTGGCATAGCAGGGATGACAGATGTTTGCCACTATGCCCTGCTGTTGATTTGAGGGAGTCTTGCAACTTTTTGCCCAAGTTGGCCTTGAACCTTGATCCTCCTGATCTCTGTCTTGCAGGGTATCTGGGATTACAGGTATGAACCACTGTGTCTGGTCACAAAGTTCATTCTTACAAAACAATTCTCAGATTATTTTAGAACACAAATTGGGTTACATCGTTTATATTAGTGTAGAATTTACTCAAGAACAAGTGAAAGAAAATCCAGTTTATGATGTCTTTTTAAAAAAAGAGTCTTATTTTTCTCACATCAGGAGAATTACCAGCACAAACAGACAGAGCTGATGTGGAAATTAAACAGTGTTATTTAGGATCCAGCTACTTTCTACTTTTTACCTTTTGTTCTCATGGTCACAATATATCTGCTGTACCTCCAAGGATCACATCTGTGTTCAGGATGGAAGGTTGGGAAGGACAAAGGACCAAAATTTCCCAAACCTACTTCCTTTTTACCAAGTAATCCAAATAACCTCCCCCCAAACTTTCCTTATTGGTCATAAACTTTTATCTCATTGGCCAGAATGATATCACATGACTATCCTTAGCTGCAAAGAAGCCTTGGAAATTAAGTAGTTCACTAGAGGAAGGCATAGGAAAATGGTGTTGGGAATGAGTGCCCCATAAGCCTATCTATATCATCTCCTTCCTGAGTCTTTTATTTAGAATTTCTTAGTTTGACATTTTAATGTAGTGAAAATCAAATTAAATTTTCCTCACATCTGTCTAATGTCATCATCATCAGAGTGGTTTTTCCTGACCTGACCTGGAGCCTTTTCTTTTGACTGGATAGACTGGAAGGCTGAATTATTATCCCTGTAATAAAGTGTTCACCCCACGCCCTTTGCAGAGCCTCTCTGTGGAGGAGAGTGGGCATATTTTCCCAATCCAGTACCTAGAGACTTGACTATTGAATGTTAACACACTTGGTGTCAGCAGAGGCTTGAAATGTGCGTGGGAAATTTGTCTTGGCCACCTCCCACTTCCAACCTCCACCATGAGAAATCATGTCCCTGGAGCCACTTGGCTCTGAATGAGACCTTCAGAGCAGACCACAGATCAACCTGGAACCTGGAGTGGAGCCCAAGTGAGCTGAGCCAGGATTCACCTGCACCTCAGGCAAACCCCAAGCTTTGAGTGACAGAAGGAAGTGTTGCTGTTGGTCAGTGACATTTTGCTAATGATTGTTATGTAGCATTAACAGTAAAATCAAGCACTGAACTATTTTCTCCCTACTGTTTGTCTTATTTCTTTTTGTTTTGTTCTGTTGAGGTGCTGGGGATTGAACCCAGGGCTTTGAGCTTGCTAGGCAAGTGCTCTACCACTGAGCTAACACCGACAGCCCTGTTTTATTACTTTTTATTCATTCATTTCAGACCCAAAGGGGTCTCAAATGAAATAGCACTTCCTCAGAGAGCCTTTTTCTGTATCTCTAATCTTATGTATGCTTTCTGTCTATCCTAAGCTTTGTCACAGTTAGCTAGACTTTTTTGTCACTGTGATGAATGCCTGGTTTAGTCAACTTAAGGGAGGAGGGATTTATTTTGGGTCACCGTTCCAAAAATTTCAGCCCATGGTCAGCTGGCTCCATTGCTGTGGTCCTGAGGTAAGGCTGAACATGGTGACGGGAGGGGGGTGAGGGGGGCATATGGTGGGGCAAAGAGGCTCACTTCATGGCAGACAGGAAACAGAGAGGCAAAGGAAGGGCTGGGGACAACATATGCTCTTCGAAGGCGCACCCTTGGTGGCCTCCTTCCTTTAGCTAGGCCTCACCTCCTAAAGTTTCCAGAACTTCCCAGAATAGTGCTACCGGCCGCGGACCAAGCCTGCAACATGTCAGCCTGTGAGAGACATTTTATACTCAAGCCATAACATACAACATACTCTTCCTTCTCCTTATTGCACCCAGTGTAATTTGTAGTTTTAGCTTCAATTTCACTTGTTAAATATACCTCCTACTATAGACTGCTTGCTTCCTGAGGGCAAACTTCTGTCTGTTCATTATTGCACAGATCAATTCCATACACAAGGCCTGCTCATAATAAGTGCTCAATAAATGTTAGTTATTGTTTATTGAATAAGTGTACTTCTAATTGAAGGAATATTATCTAGCTGTTAAAAATGTTGTTTTTGCAGAATTTTCAGTGTTATATAATTATGATCCAAATTGTGTGAATGAATGTGAATGCATTCATACAAAAATACCAAAGGAAGTATACCAAAGTATTAGCAGTGCCTATCTCTGTGTAGCGGCATTATAGTTTCCTTTTAAAATACTTTCTGTATTTTACATATATGTACCAACTTATTGGCTACATATTGTTTTTACAATCAGGAAATACAGCAAAAGTTATTAAAAAGAGAGTAGGGGAGATGAGGGTGTCGCCTTACTTTTCTTAGCAATGTAATGAAAAGGTTCTACAGAACATCGGAAATCAGAACAAAGCCCAGGCAACGGGCCAGAATATTCTGGGCTAGAAATAGCTCTCCTGGGTTTCTCTGTTCTCAGGGCTCCCCAGGGTCTGCTCCTTGCCTTCGGGGGTGTGTGTGAGAAATACAAGGAACATCAGGGTTGAGAAGAAGGAGCTGATTTGGAGCTAGGCGACTGGGAAGATGTGCAGCTGATGTTTAGGTGGGATGCTCAGGCAAGGCCAACTGGAAGGACCATGTAAGGAGCTATAGCAACAGAGGCAGTTTATCTCCCCAGAAACCATGACCTTACAGCAAATGAGCACCTCGATGGGCTGTTTAGACTTCATGGGTCAGAGGTTTTCACACTGGTCTCCTTGTGTCTCAAGGTTCCCCAGGGATGTCTTTTGGGGGAACAAAGAAGGCAAAGGAGGAAACTGAAAGAACCTCCCCATCATCTGACTTCAGAACAAGCAGGTCCTCTCTTATCTATAAGAGCCCATGAGGAACAAAGGGTTCTATTGCTGAAAAAAGGGAGGGGTGGTAACAGTGCTTAAAATAATGATGGCAATTGAGAGCCATTGAAGACCCTTGAGGAAGGGGATGAACAGTTCAACATGATACTGACATATTCACAATGTCCAGTGGGCCAGGTTGCAAGGCCAGGGACAGTGAATTGAGACTGGGGACAGGAGACTGCAATGGTGAATAATGCCATAGTGGTGGTAATGATGGCAGTAAGAGTGGAGTTCATTTCATTTATCTCATCAGATACTCATTGAGCATTTACTGAGTACTAGGCTAAGTACTTTATCTGTATCAACTCATTCTTCCCCACCACAATCTCTAAGAGGTGAATCTTACTATTATCTTTATTTTATAGTCAGGGGAACTGAGGTAGAAACTGCAGATAACACACAGAAAATCACATAGCCAGAAGAGGAGACAGGATGCAAGTCCAGGCAGCTGGCTGTAGAGTCTGGGCCTTGCATCCTTACTCAGAGGGATGTTGGGGAAAGAAAAGGTCCTCATGCTGAATAGATTGCATGCCCTTCCTTCCCTGTGCCCATTATCACACCACCTCTTGACCTTCTATCTGTGTCTAGGAGACCTGGGTTATTAGTCAGACTAACAAGCTCCCAGGGCGTGAGGAGAGATGGATGGATGTGAGGGCATTAAAAGTTACACTGAAGTGCAGAGTCTGAAATCCTGGTGATCCTGACATTGAAGAAATGAATGAAGCAGAAGCAGGTACTGCTGAGTGGAGTGGGGGGTGGGATGTTGAGGATAACCAAGGAACACAGAGGCAGAATCAATCCAGTAGTGACACTGACTATCATTTTGGAGCGATGTGTCTGGATGTTTGGCATGCATCAGCATCACCTGGAGGGCACATAAACCCAAAGATCCCCAGGCTTCATCCCCAGAGTATCTGACTCCATGGCATCTTCACTTCTAATAAGTTCCCAGGTGATGCTGCTGCTGGTGGTACAGGAACTATACTCTCCAGAGCACTGTTTTTACCTCCAGTCTGCTAAGTCCATACACAACACCATGACTTCTAAAAACTCCACTCCACCTGCTATAATTTTTGTGACATTAGTGTTCTGAGGAATACACAGGAAAATTCATTTCCTCTTGTTTCTGTCGATACCCTTTGCTTTAGTCATCAAAACCTTATGGGTAGACGTTGTACTGCCCTGTCTTTACATAACCCGTTCCTGCTGTGTGCTATTCCCTCCCCACATTGATTCCAAGATTAGATAGTTTCTTTTTTTTTTTTTCTGTAGAATTACCTTTCCTAGGAAGCTTCCTCTGATCCCACAATCTTGTTTGGTTGCTCCTTATGTATACACACACGGCACTTCCTATTTAGCTCTGCTGTGCACTCAACACATAACGCTGTACCCCTAATTATTTGTCTTTCTTCTCCACTCACACCATAAACTTTGTTTCTTTCTGAGTATACAGCAAGTACCCAATAAATATCTGATTAGGTAAATTAAATGAATGAACCAAATAATTTGTCTTTCATCAGAACCTCTACCACCTGTATCTTCTTCCATGAATCATTCTGAACAACACATTTGAATCTCTAGAACACGAATGGAAAATGAGCTTTGTGTTAGATTTCAGCTCCAATCAATTACTATGTAAAAGGATATTGAGACCATACATGGGCCCGTGGAAAGAAAGTGTGATTGGCTAACACTCTGGGCAAGAGTGTGGGAAGTAGAAGTAATGTGTCTATGTCACTCCTAGTCTAGAGTGAATTAATTCTCTTCTGCTCTGTCCATGCCAAAGACAGGGCTTAACTTCTAAAGGTCAAGGCTTAAGACAACTGAACCCTGTCATTTTCCAGGAGTCTGGAGGCCACCTGTAGGACTGTCAAGTGCTATGTGGAGGGAGCATTCTCAAAAAAGAGAAATCTTAGACTCTGGACTAGTCACTCAGACATAAAACTGATTCTCCTCCGATGGAAATCTGGTTTGTAGAAGAATCTTAGGCTGTTGTATAATATGACCCAAGCTTCTCTTCTGTTGCTTGAATTTCCCAGGGTAGAGAGCCCCAGATTGGGTATCCTGGCCCTTGGGAGAGTTAACAGATCTTGGCACATTTTTGGACCAGGGGTAGTTTCCAAATAAAGACCTGCATATTCTGACTGGTTGTCAAATGGAATTAGTGACTTTGAGTTCTTCCCGTTCCTCTGTAGAATAACCACATACAGGGAATGTTCTGGTACTACAGGAAATGCCAATGGGCAGAGAGAGCCAAAGAAGCAGAATGGTGGGCTATGGGTAACAGATGGGGGACGGTGTTCAAGCAGTGCCATTTCCTTTAGGGTGTTTCTAAATGATGTGCATTTGCTTTTTATTTATTTTAGGCCTCTATTAAAAATTCTGTGTAGATCAATTAGTATTGCTAGATAAATGATTTTCCAATTCTTGATTGGCTGAAGGTACTTTGTTAAAAATCTAATGATGGGTACATTCAAGGCCCCAGAATAAATTTAAGAAAAGGGGTTGTCTTTCTAGCCTCTGGGCCATGTAATATGGGAAATATTCCCTTGGGTTCAGCCTTGGGGTCTGTCCAGTCTAGATTTCCCTGATAGAGACTTCCAATCCCCCAATACTACCTCTATGGTCCTTAGGTAGGGCATGTCCCATTTATTGTGACCCAGTTTCTGCTCTAGCCCAGACCAGTGCTAGCTAATATTGAGGCATTCGTCCCTACATTAAGGCCATCTTTGACATATCTTTGTTGCATGACTTTACATAAATGTTTGATGTTAAAGGACATGGATCAGTAGGACAGTACCATTCAATCCCATACCATCTAACTAGGGTCATTGCAGACCTTTGGGGTAGTACTAGGTAGAGGTAATTTTGTGAGTCATTCCTGGGAGAAGTATTAATAAAGAATAGTTCATGGTATAAACAATGGTTCAGGCTATGGAACTTATAAAAGACAAGAGCCATTTGTCACTCAAGGATGTTGAAGATCCTGAAAGAGAGTGATACATATAATAATTTTCTATTAGATCAGTTCTATGACCAAATATGTTTTGGAAATTCTATACAACATTACCCACCCTCCTTTGGGAGTCACAAGACAGGTCTGCTAAAGGCTCCATGTCTTGATGTGACAATTTGGTTTTCTTTGATTTTGTCCTGACTACTAATAAAAAGAGGTATGAGGGTAAGAATTATGAGTAAATTAGTGCACATCAGCACCACGCCTACACACAGAAAATTCTGACCAATTAACTGCTACTGTCCACAGTCCTCTTCAAGTGTCAAAGACACCCTCTTTTTCCAACAAGGTTCCCTCATGGGTGAAGCCCATAACCCTTTGTTCTATCTGGTCCAGGCTTCCTCCAGTGGTCTCCAGAATGAGCAGCTAGGCCAACCTTTTAAGGCCTGAGCAATTTGAAACAGAAGCTATTTCAAGAAGGAGGGCAGTTAGGATGCCTGAAGATGTGTTACCATGGTGACAAGATAAGACTTTGTCATTTTGAAAACTAATAGCATTTTTTCTTATAGGAAAACCATTCAGTGAATGGAAAGGGCAGTTCTGACTGAGACATTTCTCAGCCGCAGTCATTTATCCCTGTGGGTTGGTCCACGTGTGAGATGATGCTGAGTGTTTCAACGAGGTGCTGTGCTGAGTCCAGTAGACAGGGCTGGGAGGTGGGATTCCTGCAACAACTGTGCCCAACATAACTCGAAGCCTCAGGTAAGTCCCATGATTTCCTGTAGTCCTCCGTTTCACTTTTTATGAAATGCATGACTAAAAATTTGGAGCAGGGATTTTGATATACTTAAATACTGCATCACTCAGTTGTAAACCAAGCAGAATTTCTTTCATTTTCTTTTCCAGAAATTGTCAAGCTAATTCTGAAATACATATGGAACTGCAGAGAGCCTAGGATGTCTGAAGCAATCTTGAAAGAGAAGAACAAAGTAGAGACCTTCCATTATATGAGTTCAAGGCTAACTGCTAAGCTATAATAATGAAGACCAGTTAGTTACAGAATTAAGGATAGACAAAGAGACAAATGTGACAGAAGAAAGAGCCCAGAACAAGACCCTCACCCATATAATCACTAATATTCAATAAAGGCATAAAAACAATCTACTGGAAATGGAAAATCTTCTTAATAAACAGTCCTGAAAACAACTGAATATGTATATGGGAAAAGCCCTTAATGACTACCACACACTGTGAGCAGTCATCCCTCAGTATCAACAGTGGATTGGTTCCAAGACCCTCAACAGATCTCACAGTCAGTGCGTGCTCAAGTCTTTTATATAACATTGTGTAATGTCTACATATAATCTATGCACACGGTCCTGCATACTATAAATTATCTCTAGAGTATTGATAATGACTAATAAAATGTAAATGCTATGTAAATACTGTTGTACTGTATGGTTTAAAGAATAATGACATGAAAAAGTCTGAACATATTCCGTACAGATGCAACCATTGCAGGCCTAGCTATATAGAACGTGAAAAGGCTAGACGCAAACAAAGGTCAAATGAGTGCTGGAGACTGAGGATCTGTGAAGCAAGAATATGGCTGGCTATTCCTACCTATCACTTCATTCTGTGGACTTGGTGTAGTGCTTGGCAAATGGAAAATTCATTTTGCTCTTTGGAACTTTCTGGAATTTTTTTCTAATATTTTTGATCTGTGCTTAGTTGAATCTGCTGATGTATAAACCATGGATATGGAGGACTGATTGCATGAACATTAACTCAAGATGAATCATAGAACTAAAGTATAAAAGCTAAATTTTCTTAAAGAAAAATACTCCATTAAGCTAGGTGTGGTGGCATGCAACTGTCATTCCAGCTATGTGGGAGGCAGTAAGGAGGAGGATCACAGTCTGAGGCTGCTCAGACAAAAACTTGAGACTCTTCCTGCAAAAAGCTAAAGCAAAAAAAGGGCTGGGGGTGTGACTCAAGTAGTAGAGTGCCAGCCTAGCAAGCTTGAGGCCCTAATTTCAAACCCTGGTACTTAGAGAGAGAGAGAGAGGGAGAGAGAGAGAGAGAGAGAGAGAGAGAGAGAGAGAGAGAGAGAGAGAGAGAGAGAAACATTCTGTTGAAATGTAAAACTCTGTTCTGGGCTTGTTCCCTTCATGTTCACAATAGACCTCAGCCCATTACTCCTCCTGTCCTTGATGTGCTCCAGGGTTCATTTAAGTTTATTGGGCAAATAATCCCAGCACTAAGGAGACGGAGGCAGGAGGATTGCAAGTTTGAGAACAGTCTGGCTATATAGTGATATCGTGCCTCAAAAAACCCCAACAACAGCAATAACAACAACAAATGAGAGTGCAGGTCCACAACACGACCACTTGGGTACAGCCAGCAGCCATAAATAATGGAATAAATGATGACTTCCAGGCAAAATGCTCAAGGTCCAGAAGCACACTGCTCACTCTGTAATCTGTGACCGTGGGTATTGATGACCACAGTTTACTCAGATCACACGGCCAATCAGTGGGACATAGGAGAAGGGAAACAGAGGCAAAAGGCACAGCTCAGTCCATTGAGCGCCTTGGGGGACAGATGGACAGGCCCAGTATGCACTCCAAAAGCAGAGAAGAACATAGCCTCGGCCCAGGAAGTCCAGGTTTGTGGCCATAACAAACCTGAGCTCTTACCCAGGATTTGTCACTGGGGTATTAAGCCTCAGCTTCCTCATCTGTAAAATGAGTTTAGGTTCATTAGCAGGGGGTTCTTCCATTTTTAAGTCTGGCATCTTATTTCATTAATTTAACACTTTTTAAATTCACTCTTTTTATGTCCTTTCCTCACTCCATTCTCTCCGGCATAGCAGCCTTTCTGCTGTGTTGAGTGTGCATCTCTGGGTTAAATGTTTCTTGCAGAGCCTGTGTTGCTGGAACGCAGCACACTCACAGTCTGGGTAAATATTACTGTCTTGTGTAGCTCAGTCTGTCTTAATTGCTTCACTCAGCACTATGTCTTTGAGATCTAAACCCATCCTGTCAAGTCTAGCTCCAACCAGTGGTTTACAAACTCTGTCTTGAGGAAGCCAAGGGATTCCCCTTGTTGCCTTATATATGGCAGAAGATATGGATGGCAGAGCAGTCTACTACCTCTGCTTTAATTCACCCATATCCACTTTTATCTGTTTTATGTGCAAGGCCTATGTTCACTAGGACTTTGTTCTGCTGCTGAAATTCTGGCCTCTATAGATAAGAACTGGAGTCTTTCCCAGGTTGGCAGCCAGCAGCTGTGCACATAGAACAGATTGTGCAGATAAAGATACCAAGGTCTCTACTCAACAACAGCAGGTCCAGTGAGAGAGGCTCAGTGGAGGGTGTGAACTCATAATGGGGAGGACCATGAGCTGGAAGATGCCAGGAACCTCCCTTCTCTGTCCTCTGGTCTAGCTCCCAGTCTGTGATGACGGGAGAATTTTGTTTAGCATCCTTTTGTCCACTGCTTGAGAGAGCATTTTTAGATATCAAAGTGATGGGTAGATTTGTGGGCCGGGAAGAGATAATGAGCACCAGGTCATGATCTCTGTGATCAGGAATGGACATTTAACTCCATCCCCACTTCATCCTAGGCCTGTCCATTCACAGACCAAGTCAGTATTCTAGGTGAGCACAGCTCTAGTTCACAGAAAGTCATGGCTTCCCAGATGGAGCCAGGATACTCCATTACCCAGAAAAGATTGGGATGCAGGTTTGGGACACCAAGGATAGCTCCAGATGGTTGATTCAGAGAAGGTGTTAGGGTTCCGACATTCTAACCACAGGTGTGGCCTCTGTAGGTTAGAAATGTGTCCTTAGTCCTTATCACCTTTGTTGGGAATAAGAAGATCTAGCTTCTTATAGACAAGATCACTAGAATGCTGACTTGATGATGTACACCATGTTTACCTTGTCATGGGGGCAAGAGAGCATTGTTACTCACAAATTGTCTACTCACAAAAAGCATATAGAAAGTGAGAGTGTTATCAGAAAGTGGCCTTATAGGAATGGAACCAGGAGAGGTGGATAGTCTTGGTGCAAATAAGCTTATTTAGAACATACACTCCAAGGCTGGCAAGGACAGGGCCTGGAGTGTTTGAGGGAGGAGGGTTAATGTAGCTGGAAAACAAACGCATGGAACCAAGGTTTGTGAATGATGAGAATGGGAAGTTGTCTTGTAGATCTCAACTTTACATCCCCCCTCCTCTGCCCCATTCCTATGACACAGATCATTTAAAATTACATGTTGGTGGTTGTCGCATCCTGCAGTTATTTTCATTTTAGAATACAACCACACACTCTCTCATTAGAAAAATTACATTTTTTTAAACAAAGGAAACAAGATTGCTGTTGGTATTACCTGACTTAGACTCCAGAATTCTGAGTATCATCTCATCTCTGAAAACCACTAATTAGCTCTGGACCTGGACCAAGCCAAGACAGATAGATGCCAAGTGGTGGATTTAGGGCTGTGCCCCTGCCCCCAGTCATAGACAGAAGATCCAGGCCCACTCTCTTCCCTAGACCTTGCCCCAGAATAGAAGTTGGTCTCCTCCTGTCCAAGGGTGTCTTTCTTCCATTCTCAAGGTCCATCCTTCCCTCTAGGTCCATCTGTCATCCCTCTAGGATGACGTTATCACTTGTCACCACCGCCATCTCTTCGTTTCACCATCAGCCTATTCTTCCTAGATCCTGACTCCCTCTGTGGCTTCTCTCTCCATCCTGTGACAGCAAACTCTGAAAGAGTGGGTCCCTGGACTCCCTCTTCTCAACCCACCTCTCTCTGACCTAAACCTCCCCATTGCAATGAAAAAAATTCAAATTTAAAAATGAAACACTGTTTTTTAGCAATCAGATTGGGGAAAAAATTAAAAGTTAATCTTATCTAGTATTAATGAGAGAATAGACGTTTTTATATATTCTTTTTGTGGAAGTATAAATCATTACATCTGTTTTGGAGGACATTTGGCAAGATATATATCAAAATTACAAATTCTTTGACCCAATAAACTTATTGCTAAGAACTTAGCTAGAGTATATCTGTATAATGCATATTAGACAGAAACTCGGGGCTTCACACTTGCAAAGTAGGCACTGTACTACTTGAGCCACACTTCTAACTCATTTTTCTCTGGCTATTTTTGAGATGGGGGTCTCACAAAGTATTTGTCCAGGCTGGCTTCAAACCATGATCCTCCTGATCTTAGCCTCCCGAGTAGCTAGGATTACAGGTGTGAGCCACTGGCACCTGGCTTAACAAAAGTGTCTGTGTGTATGTGTGTGTGTGTGTGTGTGTGTGTGTGTGTGTGTTTTAAATCAAACAGAGCTATATACAGTACAATAAAACATAACATGCAAGGGACAGAATAGTGTGTATAGTATAATCTCTTTTGTGTCAAAAAAGGGAGATATATGAATAGACTCATATTTGGTTGGGTTATGAATAGTTTTTCCCTGGAGGGGATCATAAGAAATTGCTAATGCTGGTTAAGTGCCAATGGGAAAGGAAATATAGGATAGGGAAGCTTTCACTTTTCACTTTGTAACTTCATGTTTGGTTCAATTTCTTAATTTATATGCAGTTATTTTATTTATTATTTCCAAATTCTACCAGATATCTGAACAGAGAGATTCTTCAGAGAGGAAAATTTTAATTTTCTTCTGTGGACTTCTGTCTAAAAATATTAATGAAAATAATAAAGGATAGTACTCAGAAAGAGTTATAGAGAAAAGAGTTTTGCTTCACTTTTCGAATACAGTTACCTTTTCCCACACATTGAAGCCTCTAGCCCCAAGCTGTTGATGCAACTCTGGAGATGCCCAGCCTCTTTCCTTCCCATTTCCCAGGCTTATGACTCAGGTTTTCAGCTTCTATTACCCAAGGGGCAAGTGCAAAGATCCCATTAAGCAGGGAAGTCCTGAGGGCTAAAAGTGTCTCAAAGCAGCCAACTCCTCCCTTGAGGATCTGAGTATGTCTTTGCGGTCAGCCTAGCTGGCTCAGGCATTGGTTAATTTGCAGTGGACACAGAGCTCACTCCCTGTCTTTGGGGCCCTGACTGCTACAAAGTCTGAGCTCATAGATAGGGTGGGAGAATCACCACTCAACAACAATTGCAATAAAACTGGACTTCCATGTGTGAGTGTTAGCCTGGGAATACACAATTTCTGTGTAGGGTGGATAAAAGGAAGGAAGGTTAAAAAAGAAATAAAAAGTGCTAAATAGCTATAGAAGGTAAAGGAGGGACAGAGAGAGGATAATTGAATAATTATCCAAGAAATTGTCCAAGAAAAAGATAATGAGAAACAGGAAGTTGTGTTAAATGAAATAAGCCAGGCCCAGAACAATAAATACTGCATGATCTCTCTCAGATGTAGAATCTAGAAAGAAGGTGATCTTAAAAAACTAGAGAATAGAATGATGGTTCCCAGAGGCTGGGGCAACTAGTGGGGCAAGGGAGATGCAGAGGTGTTGGTCAAAGGATGTATAATTGCAGTTAGATAGGAGGATAATTATAAGAAGTCTATTGTGGAGCAAGGTGACTATAGTTAGCAATGATGCATTGTATTATTGAGAAATGTAATAAGAGTTGGTGTTACATTCTCTCACCATGAAAATGATAACTGTTAATTAGCTGGACTTAGCCATAATGGATATGTATTCAAAATATCATGTCATCCATAATAAGTACATATGAAGGGGTGAATATGACCAAACATGAACTTATTTGCATGTATGAAAATGTCCTGATGACACCCCTTATGTATAATTTAATAGGTGCACCCCCCCAAAACCAAAATAATTTTATGCCATTTAAAATCTGAATTTAAGAAAAACAATCAGAAAAATCCTTATGATGTATTGGTTATAAAGTCTGCACATAATGCTTTTATTTTTAACTATACATAATGCTAACTATATTTTGAATGCAATATGTGTATATATAGTGTTACAAAAGATAACAGAATTTACATGCTACCTTTCTTTCCTTACCTCTTGAATGTATTGGTTATAGTTTTATCTTTTCAAAGTTTTTGGTCTTTATGTTATATTGTGTGGCCAGAATTTGCATAATTATTTGGTATTAATTAAAAATTCAATTATGTAAATAAATACAGCAATCATCACCAATTTTTTTATTTTAAAAATGCCAACTGAGAGAGGGAGGTGGGAGAGAGAGAGAGAGAAAGAGAGATAGAATCATGATGCAAGAAAGAAAGGGATAATAAAGATGAGAGATAAAGAAGGAAGAAAGGAGATGGTGAAAAGAAGAAACAGAAGGGGGAAAGAGGAATTATATCTCAGAAGATACAAAATCTTCATAGGCAGTAAATCTCTCCACAAACAAGTTGAGGATGAGTTAAAGAAATAGAAATTCAAACATATGGATCATATTTCCCTTTAGAGCCACATGGTATTTCTAAAATTAAAAAGTCAGGGACTGGGGGCAAAATGCAAGCAGGGTTTTCCAAAGCCCATCATTTAAAACAAAATATTTGCACTTAGAGATGTCTGACATGCTTTAGAGTTCAGTTAATCCTGTGTGTACTTCTCAGACCACAGTCGCCTCCTCTCTCCATCCCTCACTTCTGATTAAGGAAAGAGATGCAGCTTCGGAGAAAATAAAATCTCACATATTGGAAAAGAATGAAGGGAATGAGTGTGCAGGTATGATCACCTGGGGAAGAACCCATTGATGGTCCAGGTGTGAGCAGTGATGTTGGTCATCAGGGAGGGGGAGAAGGGTGTGGGGTTTATATTTAGGGGTCCAGACCATTTCTTATATATGAAATAGCCTTGCAAAGAGCAGAGTGACATCCCTGCCTGTGCTGTGTGAGAATATTCTCCTTGAATCAGAAGTTCCAGTGTCCTTAGTGGGATGGGCAGGTAGGTATGTACTCACCTCCTGTCACTCTTTGCCTTTCCTGCCCAATTCTTTCAGTCTACCTTCAAACTCACTATGTTCTGGCTGAAATGATGCCCACACCTCATGGAGCCAAGCTGATGCACCGTAAGTGACTTCTGTGTCACCTACTGATGGCATAAATCAAAGCTTACAGCTGGGCACTGGTGGCTCATGCCTAGTAGTAATCTGAACTACTCAGGAGGCAAAGATCAGGAGGATCACAGTTTGAAGCCACCCGGGGAAAATAGTTCCATGAGACCTTATCTCGAAAAAAAAACCCTTCACGAAAAAGGGCTGGTGGTGTGGATCAAGGTGTAGGCCCTGAGTTCAAGCCCCAGTACTGCAAAACAAACAAAAAAACAAAACAACTTACAATAAACTGGTAGGGTAACTCAGAGAACTTATTATTTGCTATAAGACAAGAGAATGTGATTCTACCTACTCAGGACCTCTCTTGCTGAATGAATCTTAATAGAGCCTCAGGACTCAGACATTGTCTACAAAACTCAAATCCACAGGAAGAAGTTAAAAGTTTATTTATTATCTGGACCTCTGGAAAGAACCAACCAGTGATGTAACATGTAGCCATGGTGCATTTGCAGTGTGTCCTGCCATGACAAATGCTGTTGTTCCAGTCAAGCCCCTCAGTGGATCTACTTTGCAGGTTGGTGCACTGTCCCCTAGCTATTGTGTGCTTTGCTCCCAATGGTCTGAACCTAGGACTTTCTTCAAAGGATTGAACCAATCCTTGGAACCACTTTGCCTAGACTTAGTAAGAGCCCAAAGTGCCTGAGCATTTACATCCTCCTCTAACTAGATCAATTGGGCAGGAGTCTGAAAGCTCTTTGCCTCAAGGTATAATCTGAACTCCAGGTCAGGTCAAGGCTGGGATTCCCCCAAGAGCGCATTGTTGCTTGGCTTCTTCCCCTTCCCTTTTCTGTTTGCCCTGCTATCATCTTACTGGTGTTTTCCTGGGAGCATTTGTGTCTGTACTTCTGTCTCAAAGAAACATTCCAGAGAACCTGACCCAGGATACCTGAATGGGGAGGAAAGGAAAATCCCTTCTTCAGTGCAGCTGTCCTTAGAGAGACATGACAACACTCCATGAAGAAAAATATTTCCTAGACAGTAACAAGGGGTAAAAAAGATGTTGCTGCCCAATTTTACTCCATCCATATCATTGAATACCTGTCTCCATGCTGGCACAGAATAATGGGAATGGGAATGGGAAGCAGAGTGAATAGGGGGGAAATTACTTCCCCAAAGTAGCTTTTGAGGCCTGGATAGAACTTACTATGTTAGTTGGGTTTTTTGGTTGTTGTTGTTGTTGCTGTGACAAAGTACTTGACATAGACAACCTTAGGAAGGATTGATTTTGGTGCGTGGTTTTGGTCCATAGTCCTTGGCTATTCAGTCTGTTGTGTCTGGGCCCAGGGTGAGGCAGAGCAACATGGCAGTGGAAGCAAGTGGCAGTGGAAGCAGCCCCCAAGAACATGTCACTAGTGACTTATTTACTGCAATTAGGCCCCACCTACTACTTTTCACCACCTCCCAATAGTACCATAATATTATGAATCCATCAAGTGATTAATCCATCACTTTGGTCAGAGCACACAGGATCCAATCACTTCTCGAAAGCCTACAAGTTGGCCACCAAGACCCTAATACACAAGCCTGTGGAAAATATATTCAAGCCATTAACACTTTGTGTAATGCTGGCAATAATGTTGAATATGGACTACATTCTTCCTCTTTTGATCTAAAACTGTTCAGAAGCAGGGTCAGAACTTGCCTAGAGACCTGCCTGCTCTCCCCTCCACCCTCCCCTGTGTGTGTGTGTGTGTGTGTGTGTGTGTGTGCACATGTGTGTATCAAAACCAGGGTTTTTCACATGCTAGGCAAGCATCCTGACTGAGTTACATCCCAAGCCCTTGTTTTTTTGAGATAGAGTCTTGCTATGTAGCTCAGGCTGACCTTGAAAGAGATCTCATCCTCCTACCTCCACCTCCGGAGCAGTGGGATTATAAACTTGCACTGCCATGCCCCTGAACTTTCTTTTTAACTATCGCTGCATTATACAGGATGGGAGTGGCCTGACAGAGTTCTTCCTTATGAATTATTTGTGTCTATACCAGAGTCCGCCCATAGTAATCATCAGCTTTTCTCCAAGGCCTTGTGATTGAAATCTTCTTTGGGATAGAAGCACTTGACATGAGACTTGTTACCCAAAAAGGTGTGAAAACTGGTTTCCATTACTTCTGAAGAAATAGTCCACTTTATTTTCAGCTCCCTGAATCCTGATTGGCTCACTTTTTCATTCCTACAGCCATCATTACTGAGCACCTACTGTATACTAGGCATGGAATTAACTCCAAGATTTCACCATCTACTAAAGAAGCAGACACATAATATCCTAATTCAGCACAATGAGGACAATGATAGAGATCTGTATGGGGGCTCAGTGGGGTCAGAACAGGGGACCCTAACCTACTGCTTCTTACCACACTCAGTTGAGGCCAACTGTTTTTGAATAATGCCATGTGTGAATTAGTGCTTAAGGTCATTCTTTGTGTAACCACACCTTCTTTTACTGAACACTTAACTTGTTCTGTTCTACATCATGGCTCTCAAAATAGCCATTTACCATACAACAAATCTCTTCACTCAAAGCCATGGTTTCCAGGCATAAAGATAATGCAGCATCATTTAAACTATCTCCCTTATGTAAATACAAAGAACTTTCAAGAAATAGATTTAACCTCAATATGTATGCTGATGGTTGGATCCAAACTGAAAAACAAAAATGTCAGGTAGTACTCACACAGGTAAGGGAAATTTGCCTTTCACATTATATCTTAAAATGGTACCCAAAATGATACTGGGTATCTCATTTTACTTCCTTTCTGAGCATCATCTCTAATATCTTTGAAGCTGGTTTTGTTGGCTTCTTGGCACTGTGTGACTTGTTTTGTATCAAGGATGCAACTTTAGAAGTATCCTCCATTTTGATTTTGTAAATGAGAAGTGTCAAGTAACAAAGGAGAGACTGTATTTTGAAAAGAGAAAGAGAGGAAGAGAATCAGGAGTCACAGAAGAGGTAGCAGGACAACTAAAAAGCAAGAAGAAAGAGAAAAGTGAAAGAGAAAAGCAGAAATCACTTCCAAGTTTCATCTATGGCTCCTGAGGGGTGGGATGTGTGAAGATGCAATCACAAAAGTAACAGATTGGCAATTCCAGCTGCAGGACAAGCCAACACTTCCCGTAACCCTTAAACCCAGTGCAAGATTTGGTAAGACAATTACTGTTCCAGTGTGGAAGGCTAACTTTGGTGAAGAAACTTCAGTGTTCCTCTTCTCTTGGAGAGCTACAACAAAGCACCATCTTGAGAAGGGGATTATCACAACTGAGCCACTCTGGGATTTGAAAACAAGGGATAAACAAAGTTCAGAGAGTCTTGGGATACTGACATAGTGTCTGGGTAGAAAATGACCACAAGATCATGAAGATGAAGAGGGTCTGATGTGGTCCTACTGAGAAATTTAAGTAGCAGTGAGCTTGGGCAGTGAAGGTGTGGTGATTGCATAGAGTCCATGGCTGGTATGGTACTTGGTATCCAGAACCTACCTGTGGGACAGAGGCCCCTGAGCCCAGGCCTTCCAACAGGGAAGCTCCCTCCCCCCACAGGGCAATGAACTGCTGGGCAGGGTCTGAAAGCACTGAGGGACTCCTAAATTCTCTCCCTGCCAGTAAAACACTCCAAGCTCTGTTTCCCTTCCACCCCCTCTGACACACATAGGGAACAAGCATCCTAGGCTTGGATGATTCTGCCTCAAGGGAAACAAACTGGAGGGCTTGTGGAGCAAGTGGGAACCTGCCCAGCCTATCGTTGTAAAGCTTCCTGCAGTCAATGGCAGCTCCCAGTACACAAAGAAAAGAAGCTTCTATAATGAATACAGACCTAAAGTGGACAGCTGACTCTTCTACAAGATACTGAGCAGCATTGGGGATTGGGAGCAGGCCCTGAGCACATGGGTGAATGTTTGACTACCAGTCCAGTGGTGAGAAATAGTACCTCTACCCTGTCACTATAAAATCCTAACTGAATATTAAGAATATTTCAACTGAAAGATCATAGGTGATTAAAACTTCAAACCAATAACTTGGCTTCAGATGTGCATATCTTAATGCAGAAACAAGTTAAAAAAAGCAAAGCAACATGTCTTCTACAAAACTCAACAGTTTCACACCAGTTGATACTAGTTATAGTGAAGTGGATGAGGTCTCAGACAAAGAACTCAAAATTATGATTATAAGAACAATCAATAAAATTAAGGAGAACATGTATAAATGCCTGAATGAATTCCAAAAGAATACAAATAAACAGCTGGAAGAACTAAGGAAGACAATGCAAGATATGAAAGAGGAATTCAATAAAGATATACAAATCCTATAAAAGCTCAAACTGAGATCCTTGAAATGAAAATCTCAATAACCCCAATTTTAAAAACTCAGTTTAAAGCCTTACTAACAGAATGGAACAAGTTGAAAATAACATATCAGGGATTGAAGATAAGGTATATATATTTGAACATTCAATAAAGATAAAGAAAAAATCAGAGGTACAAACAGAATGTGCAAGACCTATGGAACACAATTGAAGAACTAAACCTATGAATCATGGGCATAGAAGAAGAGGTTCAAGTAATGATACAGAAAACATATTCAATAATGTAACAGCATTAAATTATCCAAATCTTGAGAGATTGTCATTTGGGTACATTGGCTTTTAGGACTCCAAACAGCAAGACCAGAAAAGAACTTCCCCGTGTCATATTATAGCTAAAACATTAGGCATACAAAAGCTTCAAAAAAGAAGTGCCAAGTCATCTATAAAGGCAAATCCATGAGAATAACAGCAGATTTCTCAACAGAAACTTTTTTTTCCTTTTTCTTTTAATATTCATATGTACATACAAGGCTTGGGTCATTTCTCCCCCCCTGCCCCCACCTCCTCCGCCCCCTCCCTCTTCCCCCCCTCAATACCCAGGAGAAACTATTTTGCCCTTATTTCTAATTTTGTTGTAGAGAGAGTATAAGCAATAATAGGAAGGAACAAGGGTTTTTGCTGGTTGAGATAAGGATAGCTATACAGGGCATTGACTCACATTGATTTCCTGTGTGTGGGTGTTACCTTCTAGGTTAATTCTTTTTGATCTCACCTTTTCTCTAGTTCCTGGTCCCCTTTTCCTATTGGCCTCAGTTGCTTTTAAGGTATCTGCTTTAGTTTCTCTGCATTAAGGGCAACAAATGCTAGCTAGTTTTTTAGGTGTCTTACCTATCCTCACCCCTCCCTTGTGTGCTCTCACTTTTGTCATGTGCTCAAAGTCCAATCCCCTTGTTGTGTTTGCCCTTGATCAAATGTCCACATATGAGGGAGAACATACGATTTTTGGTCTTTTGGGCCAGGCTAACCTCACTCAGAATGATATTCTCCAATTCCATCCATTTACCGGCGAATGATAACATTTTGTTTTTCTTCATGGCTGCATAAAATTCCATTGTGTATAGATACCACATTTTCTTGATCCATCCTTCAGTAATGGGGCATCTTGGCTGTTTCCATAACTTGGCTATTGTGAATAGTGCTGCAATAAACATGGGTGTGCAGGTGCCTCTGGAGTAACCTGTGTCACAGTCTTTTGGGTATATCCCCAAGAGTGGTATTACTGGATCAAATGGTAGATCGATGTCTAGCTTTTTAAGTAGACTCCAAATTTTTTACAGAGTGGTTGTACTAGTCTACATTCCCACCAACAGTGTAAGAGGGTTCCTTTTTCCCTGCATCCTCGCCAACACCTGTTGTTGGTGGTGTTGCAAGTGATGGCTATTCTAACAGGGGTGAGGTGGAATCTTAGTGTGGTTTTAATTTGCATTTCCTTTATTGCTAGAGATGGTGAGCATTTTTTCATGTGTTTTCTGGCCATTTGAATTTCTTCTTTTGAGAAAGTTCTGTTTAGTTCACTTGCCCATTTCTTTATTGGTTCATTAGTTTTGGGAGAATTTAGTTTTTTAAGTTCCCTATATATTCTGGTTATCAGTCCTTTGTCTGATGTATAGTTGGCAAATATTTTCTCCCACTCTGTGGGTGTTCTCTTCAGTTTAGAGACCATTTCTTTTGATGCACAAAAGCTTTTTAGCTTTATGAGGTCCCATTTATCTATGCTATCTCTTAGTTGCTGTGTTGCTGGGGTTTCATTGAGAAAGTTCTTACCTATACCTACTAACTCCAGAGTATTTCCTACTCTTTCCTGTATCAACTTAAGATCAACAGAAACTTTAAAAGCAAAAAAGGTGTGGTGTGACGTTATTTCAAATTCTGAAAGTAACTGCCATTCTAGATTACTGTAGCCAGCGAAGTTATTAAATAAAAATCTTCCATGATATTTAAATTGATATTCAAAGAGATTTCTCAATATATGCCCACTGTGAGTATAATTTACTTTGGTCCATTTAACACCTTCTGTTGCTCTCCCTTACCCCTTTACCTTCCACAGACCCCCCATTTTTCAACAGCTTTCAATATACATCCTTATATCTTCTACCATCACAGATCTTATGTTTTACAATATTACTAATGCTCTATCATTTTCTTTTCCTTTCCCTCTTTCCCAAGTTCCATAGAGTAGGTCCACTATTACAAACATGTTCTACATATGAGCTTGTATATTGTCATGCTTGGTTTTGTGTATATGATTATCTTTTGAGTCTATCCTCCTCAAATGAGAGAGAACATGTGTTTTTGTCTTTCTGAACCTGGCTTACTTCACTTAACATTATGCCCTCCAATTGCATCCATTTACCTTCAACGAACATGTCATTATTCCTTATGGCTGAGGAAAACTGCATTTTATATATATGTAAGTATATGTAAGTACGTATGTATATATATGTTTGTGTGTGTGTGTGTGTGTGTGTGTATGTAAGTATCACATTTTCTCAATCCATTCATCAGTTGTATGTAGGGCACTTGGGTTGTTTCCAAAGCTTGGCTATTGTGAATAGTGCTGTGATGAACATCAGTGTACAGGTATCTCTGTTGAATCCTGACTTATGTTCCTTTGGATAGATGCCCAAGAGCAGTATCACTGGATCATATGGTAGTTCTGTCTTTAGCCTTTTGAGGAATCTCCTAACTGTTTTCATAGTGATTGTACTAATTTGCATTCCTATTAACAATGTATAAGGGTTCCTGTTTTGCTGCATCCTCACCAGCATCTATTATTATTGCCCTTGAATATGGCCATTCTAACTGGGATGAGATGAAATCTAAGTGTTGTTTTGATTTGCATCTCTTATAACCAGGGAAGTTGAACACTTCTTAATGTATTTACTGGCCATTTACCTCTTTCTTTGAGAATTCCCTGTTTAATTTATGTGCCCATTTCTTCATTAGGATGTTGATTCTTATGGGGCTGAGTTTTTTGAGTTCCTTGTAGATTCTGGATATTAGTCCCTTATCAGATAAGTAGCTGGCAAAGATTTTCTCCCATTCTGTGGGTTTTCTCTTGAGTCTAGTGACTATTGCTTTTGCTGTGCATAAGCTCAAATAGGTACAGTGTGTGTGTGTGTGTGTGTGTGTGTGTGTGTGTGTGTGTGTTATTGGGAGGGGGGAGAGTGAATAAAAGTGATTAAGGTGAGGGTGTATGGTTGATGGACTTCATACGTTTATGTGAAATAGAACAAATAAACCTCTCACAATTGCTTTAAGTGGGGCAGGAAGGGGGTTGAGGAGGAGAGATGATGAAGTTGATACAACTAATGTACAATATAAGTCTAACTGGAAATGTCACTATGAATCCCCCATATAATAAATATATCCTAATAAAATAAAGTAAAAACATAAAAAATTTCCATGATAAACAAAAACTAAAGAAATTCATCACACTAAACTAGAACTACAGAAGATACTTAAAGGAACCTACACACAGAAAAGGAAGATAAACACAACCATAAATATATGAGAAAGAATAAATTCCAGCAGACAAATAAAAAAAGCAAATGAGGAAGAATTAAACACTATAAAACAAAAAAGCAGGAGTTATTACATACATTTCCACAATAACTCTGAATGATAATGGACTCAAATCTCCAATCAAAAGACATAGACTAGTAGATTCAATTAAACAAACAAGACTCAACTATTTGTTGGCTGTAAGAAATGCACCTCACTGGCAAAGACAAACACAGGCTTACAGTGAAAGGATGAAACAAGATTTTCCAAGTAAATGGAGCCTGAAAGTAAGTAAGAGTAGCTTTACTCATATCTGAAAAAAGCAGATTTCAAACCAAAATTAATCAAAAGAGACAAGTTCAGTTCATATTGACAGGAGGAATAATCCATCAAGAAGATATAACAACTACATACACACTGAGTTACGATGCATCTAATTTCATAAAGCAAATTCTACTGGACAAAAAAGCACAGATAGATCCTAATACAATAATAGTGGATAACTTTAATACCCCACTCTCACCAATAGATAAATTGTACAGACAAATGAATCAACAAGGAAACTTCAGTATTAAATGACACTATAGATCAAATGAATTTAACAGATATCTGCAGAATACTTCACCTACCAGCTATAGGATACACATTCTTTTCAGCGATACACAGAATGTTCTCCAAAATAGATTGTATTTTAGGACATCAACCAAGTCTTAACAAATATAAGAAAATTGAAATGACTGTCTTATTTTATCAGAACACAATGGTTTAAAACTAGAAATCAATAGCAAGAGAAACTATGGAAAATATTTAAAAACATGGGGACTGAACAATTCACTTTTGAATGATCAGAGGGTCATTAAAGAAATAAGGAAGGAAATTTAAAAGTTCCTAGAATCAAATGAAAACAAAACCACAATTTATCAGAATATTGGGATACAGCAAGGCCAGGGCTAAGAAAGAAGTTTATAGCTATGGATGCCTACATGGAAAAAAAAAATCAGAGAGATTTCAACTGAACAACCTAATAATACATCTCAACTCTTAGAAAAACAAGAACAAGTCAAACCCCAAAGCAGCAGATGGAAAGAAATAATAAATATCAGGGAAGAAATTAACAATACAAAGAATCAATGAAGTAAATGGTACTTTGAAAAAATAAGCAAGTTTGACAAACTCTTAGTCAAACTAGCTAAAAGAAAGAGGGAAAAGAGTCAAATTAACAAAATTAGAGATGAGAAAAGGGAAATCACAACATATACCAGTGAAATTCAAGGATCATCTGAGAAGATTTTAAAAATCTATATTTTAATTAACTGGAAAATTTGAAAGAGAAGGATAAATTTCTAGATGCATATAACCTACTAAAATTGAATCAAGAAGATATCAACCACTATAACTAGCAACGGTATTGAAGCAGTAATAAAGACTCTCTCAGAAAAGAAAAGCCCAGGACCAGATAGATTCACTACTGAATTTTATCAGATCTTTAAAGAAGAACCAATACTCCTCAAACTATTCCATAAAATAGAAAGGAAAGGAACACTACTAAACTCATTCTATGAAACCAGTATTACCCTGATACCAGAACCAGATAAGGACACATCAAAAAAAGAAAATTATACACCAATTTCCTTGATGAACATCTATGAAAAAATTATCTATAAAATACTTACAAACCAGATTCAATAACACATGAAACATGTCAGAAACCATAATCAAGCTGATTTCATTCCAGGCATGTAAGGATGGTTCAAGATATGCAAATCAATAAATGAATGCAATATAGCACATAACCAGATTAAAGGACAAAAATCACATGACCATCCTGATAGATGCAAAAAAGGCCTTTTATGATAAAAAGTATGAATAGATGGAATGTTTTATATATGATAAGGCATCATTAATGGGGAAAAACTGAAGCTATCTTCTCTAAAGTCAGGAATGAGATGAGTGTGCCCACTCTCTCCATGCTTATTCACTATGTTTCTTGAATTTTTAGCCAGAGCAATAAGGCAAGAAAAAGAAATAAAAGAGATACAAATAGGAATAGAAGAAGTCAAATTATTCCTATTTGCACACAATATAATCCAGTATTTAGGAGAAGATTCTACCAAAAGCTCTTAGATATGATAAACACTTTCAGCAAAATTGCAGGATACAAAATCAACATATGAAATTGAGTAGCTTTTCTATATACCAACAATGAACAGGCTGGGAAAGAAATTGGGAAAACAATTCCATTCACAATAGCCTTAAAAAAATCAAATACCTAGGAGAAAACTTAACTAAGGAGATGAAAGACCTCTACAATGAAAACTATAAAACTGAAGAAAGAATTGAACATGACACTAGAAGATGGAAAGGCCTCTCATGTTCATGGGTCAGCAGAATTAATACTATGAAAGTGGCCATACTACTGAAAGCAATCTACAGATTCAATGCAATCCCCATAAAAATTTCAATGACATTCTTCACAGAAATACAGAAAACACTTCTAAAATTCATATAGAAGCACAAAAATACCAAACAGCCACCAAAATCTTGAGTAAAATGAGCAATTTTGGAGGTATCACAATACCTGACTTCAAAGAATACTGGCACAAAAAAAGATGTGAAGAGCAATAGAATAAAATGGAAGATCCAGAAATAAGCCCACATAGCTACAGTCATCTTATTTTCAACAAAGGAGAAGAGTTAGCTGCTTCAGCACATGGTGGAGGGAAAATTAGATATCCACATGTAGAAGACAGATTCCTGTCTCTCACCCTGTATAAAAATCAATTAAAAGTTGATCAAAGATCTTGATATATGACCTTTGAAACTCTGGAATTACTATAGAAAAACATAGAGGAGGCATTTGAAGATAAAGTCACAAGTAACAACTTTCTTTCTGAATAGGACTCCAATCGCTCAAGAAATAAGAATAAGAATTGGCAAATGGGGTTACATCAAATTAAAAAGCTTCTGTACAGCGAAGGAAACCAGACACAAAAGACAAACTGCAGAATGAGAGAAAACCCTTGCCAGCAATTTATCAAATAAGGTATTAATATCCAAAATATATAAAGAGCTCAAAAAATTAAACACCAAAAGAACAATAAATCCAATTAATAAATGGGAAAATGAATTGAATTCATTGGATTGAATTCATGACTTGAATTCGCAAAAGAAGTACAAATGGATACTTTAAGAAATGTTCAGCATCATTAGCCATAAAGGAAACGCAAATCAAAACAACATTGAGGTTCCATCTAATCCCAGTCAGAATGACTACCATCAGGAAAACAAAGAACAGTAAATGCTGATGAGCATGCAGTAAAAAGGAACCCTTATGTACTATGGGTGGAGATGTAAATTAGTGTACCTACTATGGAAATCAATATGGAGAGTCATCAAGAAACTAAAAATAAAACTACCATGCACTGCTACACCACTCCTGAGCATGTATTTGAAGGAATTCAAGTCAGCAAACAAGAGGGATACCTGCGCACACATGTTTATAGAACACTGTTCACAATGGCTAAACTGTGGAATCAGCATAGGTACCCATCAGCTGATGAATAGATAAAGAAAATGTGTCATATACATGCAATTTTGGGTTATTCAGCCATAAAGAAGAATGAAATTGTGTTGTTTGCAGGAGAATGGATGAAACTGGAGATCATCAGGTTAAGCAAAATAAGGCAGTCTGAGAAAGACAAATTTTCGCATGTTCTCTCCCACATGCTGAATCTAGGCCTCAAAAAAAAACCCCATCAAAGACGTAAGTGTAAAATGGACTGTTGGGTGGTGAGCCAGTAGGAGAGCAAAAGAAGAGGGTGATGGGTGGGGTAAATATGATCTAAATATTTTATTGCATGTATGAAAATAGAATAATGAAATCCATGAACAATTGTTTAAAAGGTGCATGGAGGATAAGAAAGAGCAACAAAGGATGTGAATTTGATCAAAGAACCTTGTATGAATGTATGAAAATATCACAATAAAACCCTTTTGTACAATTAAAATATGCTAATAAAAATAACAAAGAGGATGCAACTTTAAATGTTTCTACATATATATTCAATCTCTTCTCTATATTTAGAAAGAAACTTGATTTCATCTTGAAATTAGTGGTTGGAAAGTAGAGTATACCCGCAGCAAGGATACTTCGAGAACCCCCTTTGAACATTATCTTAGAAATTAATAATGAGGGCTAGTGGAGTGGCTCAAGTGGTAGACCTTGAGTTCAAACCCCAGTACCACCCCCACAAAAGAAATTAATAATGAAAGACACGACTCTAAAGTAGGTACAGTGTGTGTGTGGGTGTACTTATGGGAGGGTGAATGGAGGAGATTATGGTGAGGGAATATGGTTGATGGACATCATACACTTGTACAAAATAGAACAATGAAACCTCTTGCAATTGTTGTAAGTAGGGCAGGGAGGGGGTTGAGGGGGAGTGACAGTAAGGGTGATGTAGCCAATGTATAATATAAGCCTATTTGGAATTGTTACAATGAATGACCCCTGTACAACAAATATATCCTAATAAAACATTTTTTAAAAGAAATTTGCAGCTGGGGATGTAAGACTCATTTAGTTTATTACGGAAGTTAACGTGCTTTGGAAATCCCATAAATGCTTGTAAACCTTCATGCCACTGTTTAGCAGTGGTTTTGAAGAAGTCAAATTGATTGACAGAAGTCAACAAATAGATGTAGAGTAAGAAATAGTAAGGACTCAGAGATGACCCTCAAGCTTATGATTTGTTTACTGGGTATGTGGTAAGCCCATCAACTGAGAGAGAGAATCAAGAATGAGGAGCAGTTGGAGGTGAGGAAAGTAAAGAAGACCTTCAAAGACCTGTTGAGTTCCAGGTGCTCATTGGGACATCCATGAAATGGTCAATGATTGTGAGTGGATGAGATCAGAACTAGAGTGACAGAACTGAAAATCATCAACATATGGCAGTTACAACTGCAAAATGTAAGGCCATTGTAGGAGTCCAAGAGTAGCAGGGATGAATGACCTTCAAGGGGCAGGCAAAAGATAGGGGCCCAAAAAATAACCAGAGAGACCCAAGGAGAGGGAGTCAGATAGAAAGGAAAGAATGTTTCAAAGAGGAGGGAGTATGTTATGAGCTTAATGTGTCCCCCAAAATTCATATTTTGAAGCACTAGTCCCACCAGTGTGATAATTGGAGATGGGACCTTTGGGAGGTAGTTATATTTAGGTGAGGTTATGAAGATGGGGTCCTCATGATGGGATTAGTACTCTTATAAGAACAAGAAACCTAAAAGCTATCTCTATCTATCTATCTATCTATCTCTATCATCTATCTATCTATCTATCTATCTATCTATCTATCTATCTATCTACCTCTTTCCTCTCTCTCTATGTGAGGATACAGCAAGAAGATAGATGTCTGTAATCCAAGAAGAGAGTCCTCATCAGGAACCAAATAATGAAACTTCCCAGTCTCCATCACTCTAAGAAATGCGTTTCTATTATTTAAGCTACCCAATTATGGCATTTAAAAATAGAAGCTCTGGTGGACACTGAACACTAACGATGCAAAGAAAGTGAGCAAGATGAACCCTGAGCACAGTATAGAGGTAACGTGTGGTTTTGTGGGAGGAGATGGGAGTAAGTTGGCAAAGGCAAGGTGTGACTTCATAAGGAAAAGAGTAACAAGTCTTCTGGGAGGTGGAAGAGTAGGGGAGAAAGGAGATGAGAGCACAGATAGAGGACAACCTGAAACAAACATTATTGCTTAGGATGTCAGCTTGCTTAGACCCTGAGAGGAAATTGCCAGTAGAGAAAGAGAAGTGAAAAGTGTCAGTGAAAGAGGATAGAAAAGCCAATCTTGTATAGGAAAAGAGAAGGGTGACTGTAGACATAGATAATTGGGTAAGAGAGTGGGGGAAGGAATGTCTGATGACCTAGTTTTGCTCCAAAAAGTAGAGGCAGGGTCACCTGCTGAGAGTGAGAAGTAGGGAAAGGGGTAACTAGGGGCTTTATGAGAGAAAGGTCAAAAAGGTTGTTGGTGGCAACTGGAGATGACTCCCTCCCACACACATACACTGAAGAGAAAATAACAGAATTACTTAATTGCGGCACCCGGGCCAAGCCAAGTTAAGAGAATTTGAATTTATACAATTAGGTTTTCTCCAGAAATTCTTGGTTCTAGAAGAGGAGAAAGTGATTTGGTGTATTGATTCTGGAAGGGTATTTTGAAAGACAAGTGAGGTGAAAGGATGAATGTGCAAGGAAATTGAGGGTTCTGTTTAGAGAAGAATCTAAAGTGTCTCATCTGGGGAAAAACTCCAGAAAGACCAGGATGATAGGCACACAGCAAGGCGATGGTGTGTTGAGGGATGGAGGTAGGAGAAGGGAGTTGGAGGAAGCCAAGGATTAATTCATGAGGGAAAGTCCATCTGCAGTGAATGACGTGTGTGCCGCAGTTTAAGTTGGAGCAGAACAAACATTCAGGACTTGGCTCTGGAAATGAAAAACTGAGTCAAAGCTTAAGTGATAGAGCTTTGTTGAGTTGCTCAACAAAGTGTGACAATGGGTTATTGGATGGATCACTTCCCTGGGCACAGGGATCTCCCAGAACAATATTAGAAAACTAGGTGAAGGGGAAGAACCACAGACTGGAGTTGGAGGGGTCAATGACTGAAAGAGCAGGGTCAGGAGGTGGGCAGCTTAAATTAACCTGATGAGCAACAGAGAGCAGTCCACTAGATGATGAGGACATTAAAGGAGGAGGTGTATTTACGTGATGGCAGCAGACCAAAGGGATGATCTAGTAGTGGGTGGGTGGAGGGAGGGGAAGTGTAGCCCACAGTGCAGAGGGCTGGAGATGAATTAGGGTCCTCAGGGAGAGTCTCTCAGAGGACACAAGGGATGTTGCATAAAATTGAGGGAAGTTTACAGGGGCAATAGGTATAGGGGTAGATGAGATTTGGCATCTATACTCCAAGCTTTGCAGGGATGGGAGACATGATTGGAAAATACTCAAAAACCTTGACTCTACCACAAGGCAGCTTAGTTCTAGATGTTTCTGGAGGCCCTAAGGGTTAATTATTTATTCTCAAATGGGGCAAGGGATTCCCCAGATGCTCAGAACAGTGATGAGAATCCCCAGGCTAAAGAGAGATGGTAGAGGTACTAATTTTTCTCACTGGTCATGGGTTTGAATTGCTTTCCTATGTGTACCATCTCACACAATGCTCACATTGCCTGGCAGCTTAAGCCATTTAGGAATAATGACCATCAGGCTATGAAACTTCCATAGCAGTAGTGCCCAAGGTGAGGAAAAGGTAGGTTTAAGTCCTGAGAGACAAAGCCGATCTAAAGTTTTGCTCTTATTTCACCACAAGCTCACTCATTCCAAGACATCTCCACATGGCAAAACAGGACAAATGCAAGGACGGTCCAGTCTTTAAAATAAGGGTCCATCATTTACTGTGAGCCACTTAACACTTTGAGGCATGGTTTCCTCATGCGTATAAACCAGGCCTGTATAAAAGAATGCACTTATGATTTCTAAAACACTTTAAGAATCCTTTTCCATTGTTCCCTCTCCTTAGTATGCAGATATAACTTATCTATGAAGCCCAGAGTGGTCACCTGGGTCTTAGGCTGTATGATGCTCCTCAGATCTCATCTTGGACTACCTATAACCTGGTGTAGAAGGAAGCATCTGCATATGTTGCTTTCTAAGCAAAGTATTTCTGCCCTTTGTGTTTCCTGCTCATTGACCTCATTCAGGGCGTAGGGAGATCCATGGGGTTTAATGAACAATTGTACTTTACAGGACTTAGCTCACACTATAAATAGGACCTACATTTCAGTGGAGGGATTTATAAACTGTGGGTGATAGGCTTCAAAAGGATTGGCCAGACCACAGAATTTATCTAAAACTCCAAGTGAGTGAGTAAAAATAGCCACCAAGGAACCTGTCTGGCCCAGGAAACATTAATCAGTGCACTGGAGCCTTGTTCACCATTGCCCTGGAAGCTGGGCAGGAACTGATAGGAGTGGAGCCTTGGAGCCATTCCCCAGCCATCAACTTCCCCCACCCTGGGCAGGCAAAGAACTAAGGGATTTTCCTTCCATGGAGGCTACTGGCCCAATACAACCTCGCAAGCCAAAAGCTCACCAGGATCAAATGTGCCTGAAAGTAGAGCAAAGTTCTAAATTTTAAGAAATCTTATTAGAAGAAAATAAACCTCATTCATCAAGGCCCAGAAGTAGGACAAGGGCTTCTGACCCTGGGTCTCATTCTATTCCCAATATGTAGAGACTGTGGAGAATTGTCATCCCTCTCAGGGGGTCCAGTCTCGACATGGAAATAGGAGGTGTCTTAGTTTGTTCCTACTGCTAAACAAAGTACTTAAAACTTGGTAATTTACAAATAATAGGGATTTATTTCTCACAGTTCTGAAGGCTGAAAAGTCTAAGATCAAGACACTGGCAGGTTTAGTGTCTAGTGAGGGCTAGACTTCTATACTTCCAGGATGAATCCTTGCTATTGCATGTCCTGAGGGACTGGACCTCTGTATTTCCAGGATTGATCCTTGTTACTTTATCCTCCTAAAGGATGAATGCTTGCTCCTCACACAGAGGAAGGGCGGAAGCTGAAGGCCGTTCTCTGGAGTCTTTTTTATAAGGACACTAGCCCTATTCATGGACGAAGCCCTTATGCCCTCAGTGCCTCTCAGCGGCTTCACCGTCTAATATCATCACTTTGGTGATAGGCTTTAACATGTAAGTTTTGGAGGGGAATATACATTTAAATCATCTCAGGATGTTTGGAGAAAGACAAGATGGGGTTGATTCCTGCCCTGTGAGGTGCCCACAGCCATCCAAATCACACTTCAGGCTGCACCTAGAGCCAGGCTTGGGAGGAGGAGAGATAATGGCTCAGACTCTTAGAACCCAACTATTGCTTTGTCCACAGCAGGTGGGACCAAAGGATAGAATATTTTCAGATACACAAGATAAGCTCTTAAACAACACCCCAGAGAGATGGGGTCACTCTGCTTCTCTTGGGCAGGATTTGCAGATAGCCCAAGTATCTTTCCAGGTATCCTTCGTGTCCAGCCTCTCCAGAACTTCATCACTTTGAGAGGTTCATTCCTTTGTAATTAAGCATATTGGGGCCAAAAAACCTTTCAGGAGTAGTAATTCTATCCAGAACAACTTTGCATGTGTAGGTTGACCAGTAGTCTCCTTGTGGAGGAAGTAGAACCCAAGAATACCTGGGTGTGAATAGTGTGGTGGGATGGGGGCGATGAGTAGATCTAGAAATATCTGGTGCACAGTGCTCCATGAGTGTTGGTTGAATATCCATTGCAATTTGTATAATGAAAAGTTTTCTATTTTCCTTTTTTTCCCTCAATTTCTATTCTTGGTCTGTTCACATGAAATATTTAACATGGATTCTTGGTCTAAAATTAAAAGCTCAGGTTAGAACAAATGTGCAGAAATGAATCATATACACTCAAGTAGTTCTTGCTTATACTGGCTGACCACGGAAAGAAATCACCACTTGCGAGTACAATTCAAGGTCACAATAAATTGGTTTTTTTGTTTGTTTCCATCCCATTGATGATATTCTTGTTTCTAGGACGATCCTCAAATTTCCCACCAGTTACGGCTTTGTACTCCTCCCTGGTCAATTATATTCATAAACCCTAAATTCCAGGCAGCACTAAAGGTTTGCCTTTCTCACTTCAAATGATATGGGTTGAATGTTTATTCCATCCCAAACTCATGATGAAATGTAATTGCCTTTGTAATAGTATTAAAAGGTGGGACCTTTGAGAGATGATTAAGCCATGAGGTTCCACCCCCATGGCAGGAGGATTAATGCCATTATACAAGTCCCTTTTGGTCTTTTTGTCCTTTGGTCTTCTGCTGTGTAGTGATATAGAAAAAATGCCCTTGCCAGATTATAGCAGCTTGATCTTGAACTTCTCAGCCTCCAGAACTGTGAGAAATGTGTTTCTGTTCATTAAATTATCTTAGTGCTGGGGATTCCATTATGCAGCACAAACAGAATGAAACACCACACATGACTTAATAACCTAACGGCTTTATACTGAAACCAGGTATTTTCAAGAAGTTTTGGACAGAGAGAAGGGGATTGTGAGGATTGTGAGGAAGAAAGAATGGGGCAGTGGCTGAGAAAGCCATGTCACACTCAATAGATCAGCTCTGTTTTCTTTGGTTGTAGGAGTGGGGTCACTGTGAGGGTCTGTCACAAATTACATTGGACAGCTGGGGTGAGTTATATTTAGTGGTGAGAGAAGAAGAACTTCCAAAGATAGAATTCGCGCCCAAGCTCTGCCGTGCAAGTTCAGACTTGGGGGCGGCTGGCAAAAAATGGGATGGGGGGGTATAAGCCAGAACAAACA
Organism: Castor canadensis; assembly: GCF_047511655.1. Lineage (NCBI taxonomy): Eukaryota > Metazoa > Chordata > Mammalia > Rodentia > Castoridae > Castor > Castor canadensis. Next base: position 152,051,122 of record NC_133390.1, on the reverse strand, counting down.
AGTCTTCAGGGCCAACACAGGCAGAGGGCTGGAGAGTGGGTGGGGGATGGCAGCAGGTCCTACTACAAGGCACATGAAACGACCTCCGTGGGGTTCTGCATTCAGTCCTCACTTCTCTTCCTGTGGTACTTACAGCAGGAAAGACCGATGTACTTTCCATTTTGCCTTTTTTTTTCCTTTCTAACTCCTGACCTTTCTCCCACCCATGACTCTGATAACCTTTCCTATCCTTCTCATTACTAATGGAGACACTGGCCCAGGATGGGTTGGGTAGGTGAAACGCATGCCTGGAACCAGTTATATGTAGGCAAAGTAAGCAATCTTCACAGAGCTTGGCTTTAAAATTTAAAAAGACTATGCATTGCCTGAACTTGGCCCTGCTTCGGCTGGCAGGCCATCTGCATTTTCCCCATAAAAACAAAATATTTCCATTTGTAGTGCCATAGGTCTGAAGCCCAGGTGTTCTCTGTCCCTTTCCATCCTGCTTCCCCCTTTCGAGACAGGCTCTAAAAAACTCATTTAAGCAGGGGGTAATGACTCTGAAACCCACTCCCAGGGGCCTTCGCATCCCACCAAGGTGTTCAGTCTACTAATGAGCCCATCAAAGGCATCCTTCATTTCTGTTACACTGTGTTTTTGATCTCAAGCACTTCTTTTTTCTTCTTTCTTAGAATATCACTGCTTAAATTTGCCCATCTGTTCTTACATTTTGTCTATTTTATCTCTTAAAATTCTTAACATGTTAATCATTGTTGTTTCAGATTCTTACTTTGATAATTCTCTGCCATATTAGAGTCTGGTTCTGATCCTGATCCTGTTTCTTTATGCTGTGTTTTTTGCCTTTTCATAAGCTTTGTGATTTTTCTTGAAAGCTGGTCAAGATGTACTTGGTGAAAGGAACTCTGATAAATAGGCTCATAGTAATGAGGTTGTAAGGGGTGTGCGTGGGGGGCAGAGGGAAGTGTCTTCTAGTCTTGTGATCAGGTCATTCGTTCTGTGTGCCTGTGCCTGTGGGTGCTCCTCGGTCACCCACCCCAGCCCCTAGGTGGGACAGAGCAGCTAGGGTAGACTGGAGCTGGGTTTGTCCCTTGTTCTGCATGGAAAGTGAGAGGGGGATAGAGGGCATTTCCCCGCCACTAGGTCAGTTAGGCTCTGATAAAAGTTCCATTAGTTTAAGCTCTGGAAAAACTGTTTCTCTGAATGAAAGACCCTCTTAAAAAGGACAGAATGTGTCAGCATATTACAAAATGGTTACTTTCTGACTCTCCCCCAAACATGGAAGCACAAGGGGGTTTTTCTGTGATACTTACTTTGAAGTCCTGGAAGAGCTTCTGGAGCCAAAAGCCACAGCCTCATCCCATGACTGGGTCCCCCAGAATATTTAACTCTCACACTTGTCCACACTGAGACTCTAGCAAATTTTCAATTATAATTTAGGTTTTTCTACCACAGTACTAGTTTCTGTAGTGGTTTCTGGTCATGAGCTTCCACTCTGGTAAGTTGTGATTCTGTGTATGATCCTGTCTGTTTCTTCAAGTCAGGAGTAGAAGTTTATCCTGTGACCTAACTTCTCGCAAAAGCTCAATTTGTTGAGTGTTTTTACTGTTAGGATGGAGTGATGGCTTCCAAGTTCCTTATATGCCAGAGTGTAAACCCAAAAAGCACTGTGCATGTGTATAATATATGCATATATGTGTGTGTACATATACACATGTGTGTATTACATATACACGTAAGTGTATGCAATATATACATACATATACTATATGCATATATACATGTGCATATACATATATACACACACATATATATACATGCACATATGTATTTACTTATTTATTTCAGGGTAAAAGGAGGGATTAGAATACCTAAGTTGATCACAGGGCTTCTTATTATAAGACAATCACTTCTGGAAGGAGGAATTGGCAGCTTCCCGGCCCAGCTGTGGCCTCTTGCACATTTATGATAACAAATGGCCACTTTGGAGAAGGGTGCCTGTGTTATCCATTAATCTGTAGAACAAAGGTTCTGATGGGGGCTATTATATAGCAGACACTTGGAAGTGTCTCCTAGCAGTTACATAAATGAAACTGTGGCTGCTACTTACTCTAAATACCACAAATGCAGTCTCCTCAGCTTGTGGGTGGCTGCTAAAAGAGTCTGGGTTTTGCAATCTCTTATGTTTTACTTTAGGTGGGAACCAGGGATGGTTCCCTCACCTGAAAGGAAGAAGCAATTAGGTCAATGCTAATTAAACTGTAAATTTCTTGAAGGTAAGAGCCTTGATGCTGTGTAGGAAGCTGAGGGTATGGTGTGAGGCAGGGACATGGTGTGCATATATGTGATGACCGTTTAAACGGTGAATCCCAGGTGGGTACTTCTGTAGCTTCATCCATAAACTTTGATATGTGATCACTTGTTTTTTGCTACAGTTCAGTTTGTCTTCCAATTTCCATTATGATTTCTTTCTTGATATATGAGTTATTTCAGAGAGTACTTTTTAAAATATCCAAACACAAAAGGAAAAAAGAGCAGATACACTCTATGTCCTGAGCAGTAAAGTTCATTTACTTTGTCAAAGTCTTAGCCAGTGAAGTAACTCAAGAAAAATAAAGTTACAACTGAATGAGAGACATAGAATCTCTTATATAGCATTGTCTATGTTGAAAAAAATAAAAGGATGTGCCTGCCTAGCAAACATAAGACCCTGAGTTCAAACCCTAGTACCGCAAAAAAAAATGATATTCCGATAACAGATTATTATACATAATAAAATCATTTGGAAAGGCTTTAGTTATAAAGTCAAAATACCAAAGATACTATTTATGGCAACAACAACAACAAAAAATCACATGCCTAGAAATGGATCTAACAATGATTGCAAATTCTTCATGGAGAAAAGTATAAAACATCGCTGAAATATAATAAGGCAGATCTAAACAGAAGGAGAGCATGTCGTGATTATAGCTAGAAAGAATGTATTGTAGACAAAAATTCTCCATGAATTCTTTTGTAGATTCAGTGCAATTCTGATTCAAGGGATTTAATAAGATGATTCTTAAACTTATATGAAAAAAACAAAGAACCAAGTAGCCTAGACACTGCTGAGAAAAAGTAGACAGAGTTGTCATCATTTATCCTAGTGCTGGAGTGGTAAGGGCAGGAGGGTGTTGACTTGGGGACAGACGTCAACCAAGAGATCAGAACAGAAAACCAAGGAGCAGACCCCAGGAATACAAAGTATCATTTATGCCACAGTGAGTACTGTGGAGCAGAGAGAAAGTCTGAATCACTAAGTACTGCATTGGAAAGCCTGCCATGCAGAAAATACTAAACAGGATTTCCACCCCATGCCATACATGAAGATAAGTTCAAGTAGAATGAAAACTTGCATGTGAACTTCAAAAATAAATTTGTCCTGGCACTACTGGGGTTTGAACCCACCAGGGCTTTCACTCTACCACTTGAGCTATGCCTTTTTTGCTCTGGCTATTTTGCATACCTGTCATCCCAGCTTAGGAGGAGGTGTGAATAGGAGGATCTGGTCCAGGCTCGCCAGGGAAAAACATGAGACTCTATTCAAAAAATAACTAAGGCATAAAGGGCGGGGTTGTGGCTCAAGTGGTGGAAAGCCTGCCTAGCAAGTGTGGGGCTATGAGTTCAAACCTCAGTATTGCTATCCTTCCTAAGAAAGTAGATATTGCTTAAAGATATATCAAGAATTGAAAAGCATGCTGTTTGGATTTATAGTTTAGTACAAAAAAAAAAAAAAAAGCCTATGAAAACTGTTGAAAGCTTTTCTTCCTGAGGAGTGGGACTGAAGCTCAGGTGAAGGAGATGAGTTCTTTTATTTTCTTCTAAAACTATAGGTAAGTTACTTTAAAAAAACAAAGAAAATATAATGAACACATTTAATTTTAAAAAGTAGCAAAATATTAAATTCTCCAAAGCAAATGGGTCAAAATAAACATCACTGCATATAACTACATCTATAAATCCTTACCAAGGAACGTAAAAGAAAAGGTTAATATGTGAACTGGTACATGATATTCTGTAATAGAAGGATGCTATTGTAAGGATGCTAGTTCTATGCAAATTAATCTAGACCACATCTTACCTGTAACATTTTCTTTCTTTAGATCTTAAAATGATGGATATCATGAAAAAATTGTCAAGGGATACTTAAGAGTTGTGAAGATTCCATTTATTCTGCAAATTAAAATTAATGATAAAATTTCAATAATTTAAATATTTGTTTCTGGTGGAATGCTAGATCCAAGTGGCAAAATTAAAATGATGAAATCAAAACCTCAAGAGCACAAAGGGTGACATCACAGTAGCACATAGTTTGCGGTCCTGGGTTTATTTGGAAACAATATTAAAGGTTTACCTAAGGCAATAAATTATTAAGTGAAAAGAAAGTTATGAAATAATTTTCAGAATATAATTTTATTTTTTATAAAAATAGCTAAAGTTAATTTGTACACACACAAAGACTCTAAGAAAAAAGCAAACAGTAAACAAAGGTTATCTCTGAGTAGTCATTGATGAGTTTTTTATTTTCTATTATTTGTTTATTAATATTTTCTAATGTTTTGAGAAAAATTGGTTTTTAAATTTTTTTATTTTATTCATATGTGCATACAATGTTTGGGTCACTTCTCTCCCCTCACCCCCCTCCTCCTTTACCCCCCACCACCCCCTTCCTCTCCCCCCCACCCCCTCGCTACTTGGCAGAAACTATTTTGCCCTTACCTCTAATTTTGTTGAAGAGAGAGTATAAGCAATAATAGGAAGGACCAAGGGTTTTTGCTAGTTGAGATAAGGATAGCTATACAGGGAGTTGACTCACATTAATTTCCTGTGCATGTGTGTTACCTTCTAAGTTAATTCTTCTTGAACTAACCTTTTCTCTAGTTCCTGGTCCCCTTTTCCTATTGGCCTCAGTTGCTTTAAAGTATCTGCTTTAGTTTCTTTGCATTGAGGGCAACAAATGCTATCTAGTTTTTTGGGTGTCTTACCTATCCTCATACCTTCCTTGTGTGTTCTCGCTTTATCATGTGATAGAAGTCCAATCCCCTTGTTGTGTTTGCCCTTGATCTAATGTCTGCATATGAGGGAGAACATACGATTTTTGGTCTTTTGGAGAATAATGTTCTCCAATTCCATCCATTTACCAGTGAATGATAACATTTCATTCTTCTTCATGACTGCATATAATTCCATTGTGTATAAATACCACATTTTCTTAATCCATTCGTCAGTAGTGAGGCATCTTGGCTGTTTCCATAACTTGGCTATTGTGAATAGTGCTGCAATAAACATGGGTGTGCAGGTGCCTCTTGAGTAACGTGTGTCACAGTCTTTTGGGTATATCACCAAAAGTGGTATTGCTGGATCAAATGGTAGATCAATGTTTAGCTTTTTAAGTAGACTCCAAATTTTTTTCCAGAGTGGTTGTACTAGTTTACATTCCCACCAACAGTGTATGAGGGTTCCTTAATCCCCACATCCTCGCCAACACCTGTTGTTGGTGGTGTTGCTAATGAAGGCTATTCTAACAGGGGTGAGGTGGAATCTTAGTGTGGTTTTAATTTGCATTTCCTTTATTGCTAGAGATGGTGAGCATTTTTTCATGTGTTTTTTGGCCATTTGAATTTCTTCTTTTGAGAAAGTTCTGTTTAGTTCACTTGCCTATTTCTTTATTGGTTCATTAATTTTGGGAGAATTTAGTTTTTTGAGTTCCCTATATATTCTGGTTATCAGTCCTTTGTCTGATGTGTAGCTGGCAAATATTTTCTCCCACTCTGTGGGTGTTCTTTTCAATTTAGAGACCATTTCTTTTGTTGAGCAGAAGCTTTTTAGTTTTATGAAGTCCCATTTAGCTATGCTATCTCTTAGTTGCTGTGCTGCTGGGGTTCCATTGAGAAAGTTCTTGCCTGTAACTATTAATTCCAGAGTATCTCCTACTCTTTCCTGTACCAACTTTAGAGTTTGGGGTCTGATATTTAGGTCCTTGATCCATTTTGAGTTAATATTGGTATAGGGTGATATACATGGATCTAGTTTCAGTTTTTTGCAGACTGCTAACCAGTTTTCCCAGCAGTTTTTGTTGAAGAGGCTGCTTTTTCTCCATCGTATATTTTTAGCTCCTTTGTCAAAGACAAGTTGGTTATAGTTGTGTGGCTTCATATCTGGGTCCTCTATTCTGTTCCACTGGTCTTCATGTCTGTTTTTGTGCCAGTACCATGCTGTTTTTATTGCTATTGCTTTGTAATATAGTTTGAAGTCAGGTATTGTGATACCTCCAGCGTTGTTCTTTTGACTGAGTATTGCCTTGGCTATTCGTGGCCTCTTGTGTTTCCATCTAAATTTAACGGTAGATTTTTCAATCTCTTTAATGAATGCCATTGGAATTTTTATGGGAATTGCATTAAACATGTAGATTACTTTTGGGAGTATCGACATTTTTACTATGTTGATTCTACCAATCCATGAGCATGGGAGATCTCTCCACTTTCTAAAGTCTTCCTCAATCTCTTTCTTCAGGAGTTTATAGTTTTCCTTGTAGAGGTCGTTCACATCTTTTGTTAAGTTTACACCTAGGTATTTGATTTTTTTGAAGTTATTGTAAAGAGAAAAAATTGATTTTTAAACAGTTGACTAGCTATTTTGGGAAGCAGAAAACAGACCTAAACTTTTCTATCATGTATATTGAAAGATTTTTTTAAAAAATCCAAATTTCTGGAATTGCATCATTTGAATTTCTTTTCCATTTGTAGTAGACATTAAACGTGAAATTGTAGTACCCAAATTTATCTAACTATTTTTATTGAATTTTATTAATGAAATTTTATTAATGAATTTCCCTGCAAAACTATAATACTTTATGCTTCAGATATACAGAAGTTGATTTATTCAAAAATAACTTCCTCCCAATTATGTCAGACCAACCAGCATTACTACTTGTAGCTACACGGAGCTTTCTTTCCATCACTTTTTTTCTAAACTGTTTTACAAAGTCATTCTTTTGAGCTAAAAATTTCCATGTTGGTCCTCTACCAAAGGTGATTTCATTTGGGAAAGATTGAAAAAAAAATGTGTAATCCAAAGTGTTCAGTCATTTTTGCAGTTACATAAGGATAAAGAGAAACACTCTCTATTTGAAAAGCAATTTAAATTGCTTTTCTTCTTACCAAACAGTAACTCTAAGTGGCTTGTTTGGGGAGGTTTAATAGCTGCATCTCAGCAGTTCTATCTTGAGAAATGGCCTGTTGCTGATCTCAGTGCCCTGCTTTCTTTATTTGCTCCTTCTTTGCAGGTTTTATAAGAGAGTGGAGTCGTGGGCTGTGTTAGAAGCGGTATGAGTTAGAGTGCTATGTACTGGCTACCTGACCTGTACGTCCCACTCAAAGGGTGGGGAACATGTTCTGCAGAAGGAAAATGGCACATGTCCTGCCAGCAGTGGAAAGCATCATGGGAGAACCCAGAAGAAAGCTCTCTGGAGGGGGCCAAGCTCTGCAAAGCAAGCTACCTGAAAGGTGGTCCAGCACTGGTTGATTGCTGGTGTGCTCTGTACAGCCCATGCAGCAGCTGCTTCCTGTTATGGAAAACAGCAAAGACAAACCAGTAAGATGAACTCCTTCGAGCACAGCACAGTGAGCAATGCATTAGATGTGCTTCCTTTTTTAAAAATGAGGTAATTAATAATGGCACTGGAAAGAGACATCTTACAAAACAAGCTGTTTATAAGTAGTAGGTAGAGGTTGACTTCACTGTTCATTAAAAAAATAAAGTATATACATGTGTACAAAAACCTGGAATGTTAAACACCAAAATATCAGAGGCCACTCTTGGTAAATGATTCCCAAAATTTTTGACCAAAGTTCACTTAGATGGAGTGGCAGTCCCAAGACAGCTGTGCATATTCACATGAATTGTGCACTCTACAAGGCCACGGTGTGCATTTCACAGAGTCTTTGGCCAATCTACTGCTCCTGAAAGAGCTGAGAATTGGAGAGCAAAGCAAACGAAGTTGCAATTTGAACTTATTCAGGAATTTACATTATCATCGATGCTTTAGGCACTTAAAAACCACCCAATATTTTCTTATAGCATACCTTGAGATTTTGTTGCAAATGATCCCAAAAATACAAGTTCAGGGGAAGCAAGTCTATTAGAGGAATACTGAGCAAGTAAACTGATGGGTTTCCACATAGATAAGATAGTGAAAAACTATAGATCAAAACCACTATTGATGAAAGTACAGGACTCTATCCACCGTAGGACTAAGGAAGCAACCCACAAAAGCAGATAGATAATTAGATAAAACTGGGAAGATGGAAATAAATGCTATTTAAGAAGTTCCTTAATTTGAAACTGGAACTGACCCAAGACAATAATAATAACTACATACTTATATAATACCTACTGGGTGCTGAGCCTCCACATTTTGCATGCATTAACTCTTGTAGGTCTAGCAAAACTCTATGGGGTAGGTATTCTTTCCTGTTTTTCAGATGAACACTCTGGGGTACAGAGAGGTTAAGCAGTAATATTGCTGGCTTTCATCAATGGCTGTCCGATATCCATGCTCTTTGCCCTATAATATTGTAGTTCTCACCCTTTCTGAACACTGGCGTGGTGGTGTGATTTGCTTTGGCCAGTAGAATACAGAGAAGTAGGGATTAGCCTGGGTTAGCCTGCTGGAAGACAGGAGGAGAAGGAGAGCTGGGTGTCCCAGTCAAGAGGCAGCCAAGTCAACTCTGAAGCAGAGACACCTTGTTCTTAGACACTCCCAGCACTGCTGATGGCAGAGAATAAAGAATGGCTCTGATGCAAGTGGAGTGGGGGAGAGGTAGGAGCTCTATAATTACCAATCTGCAAATCTTATTTCAGAGAAGGACTCCAAATTTGAGTCAGGAGAACATTCTAGTGACACCAAGATCAACTCTATCAATAGCAGGTCAACTTAGAACTCATACATATAAATGTTTGGAATTGTGCCTCAGTTGCTTATCATAACTGAAGAAGTCTTTTTCATAGTTATTGAAGCCCAACAGCCCAAAACTGCCAGGAATGCAGCTGTTGTCAAACGAAGCGAGGTTTATTTTGGTTTTGCTACAAGGGAACGCACATCACAGGGATCTGTGAGGCATGGTGTTGGAAGGACTTTTTATAGATTTTTATAGGCTTATGCTAAGTGATTCTTAGGATGGTTAAAGAAAATTGGGAGTCGGATTTGGATTAGATGTGTCAGAAAGTAGAGACCAACTCTGGGACCAGTTCTGTCAGAAACTGCAGGCAATTTGATGATTAGGTGGTGGAGAGATTTTTATTTAAGAAGTGGAAGGATTGAAGCAGAACTACAGTTGTCATGGATAAAGAAACAGCAGTTTAGACAGAGTACAGTGACTCATGCCTGTAATCCTGTTGTAGGAGGGCTCAGACAGAGACCAAGAGGGCACCAAAGCTTTGGGGAAGCAAGAATATTAAGCAAGCCAGCAGCAACTCAGCAGACTCGTGTCGAAAGGCTGAGCACCGAGAACAAAGGGGGCTTTCCTTATATACCATTTAGTGCAGGTTACAGAAATGGTGTTGGGGGGTTACAGCTTGTTCCATACATAACCACATGCTATTTCACTGGCTATTTTAACCTCTGGGGCGAGGGGACCCTTCTCTGGTCTCCAGATTACATTCCCCAACTCTGGTTTTCCTTTATTTCACTGTAGCACTCATTAATCTCTCTTTCCCTGTCCCTGCCTTCCTGCCACACTCCCAGCTATGTGGGAGATGCAAAGTCCAAGGCCACCCCAAGCCAAAAGCACAAGACTCTACCTGAAAAATAACCTAAAACCAAGAGGGCTGAAAGTGTGGCTCAAGTGGTAGAGCACCAGCCTAGCAAGCACAAGGCTCTGAGTTCAAGCCCCCAGTACTTCCAAAAAAGCAAAACAAAATAGCAGTTATTCCTATAGTGAAAAGGAAAAAAAAGATTTATTTTTGTGGTTGAGGTATGGCCTAGTGTCTGCCATGTTTTGGGTGTGGTTTCAGAATAGCCTTATTCAATTGTTTCTTTTTTCTTTTTTGGCAGCACTGTTTTTTTTTTTTTTTTGGTGGGGGCAGGGGTGGGGGGGTGTCTCATGCTTGCTACACAGGTGCTGTTACTGCTTGAGCCACTCTACCAGCCCCCAACTGTTGTTTATATTCTGTGAAAATTGTTTATGTTTAACTGGGAACACTTTGTTTTAGCCTAGTGTTAGTTACCAGCTGTCAGAGACATTTTTACTTCCTCAGCAGACCCATTGGCAAGGTCTGGTGAAACTTGGAAGTGCCCTGAGAGCAGTGCATTCTGGGGCATGTGGGTTGTACGTTGGTGTTGCCTCAGAGGTCCAGAGAACCAGATGGTGGAGAAGAGGCTACTGGGAACCGGGAACTTGCCCAAAAGCCTACACAGCAACATTAATCCTGGCTGTGATTCTGAGAGGTGGCCTCAACTACCAAAGAAGTGAGCGCCAGGACACATCCCAACCATCTGTGGGTATAGAACAGTCAAGCCCGTCAGAGAAGGGGGTAAAGTAGAGCGAAACTACTGAATACCACTAATCAGTATGTCCAGAAGATGCAGAGGACAAGTCCAGCTCTGGAAGGGGTCACTAGCAGTACTCTGAAGAAAATCCCCAGAAACCTTATGGCATTCTCAGCAGCACCAGGGGACAGAAATCACATGGAGATTGTTGGCAGTTATTCAAACACACCTGGATGAATACAGTGGACACTGACCAGATGGGGGAGGAGGGGGGCTTAAGGAAAAATCATTCTACAAATGCTGAACTTAAAATCACATTCAAAGGTAGTAAGGTGGTGATTTGATAATAAGGGGACACTATGCAAATCTGAGAAGGCGGGAAAACAAAAAGGAGGTGAAAATGATGAGGGAATATGATGAAAACAGAGAGTGGAGGAGAGAAAAGCCAAATGCCAAAATCCTCAAGGCAAGACCCAGGCAAATGGAGCTAGAATCAACGCCCTCACTTCCTCCCTCACACTGTCTGATCTTTCTGAAATTAAGACGCATCTTGTATCTTAAACTTACCTGTCACCCCTCCCCTAAGAGTAGTCCTTTTTGAACTGATGCCTAGTTAGAACCAAGGAAATATGTTAACGGAAAAAATGTCCATGGCTAATGTAAGATTCAAGTACTGAATCCTGTGAAGGGCTGCCTTGGGTACAAGGCATATTAATGGAAACTATCCCAAACTGAGGACTTCTTGGCAAAAACCTTTAACTCAATGGGAAAAAAATCCTACAAGTCTCTAGGCCTAAATATCAGATTACATACGAAAGGACAAATGCCAGCCTGCCTTCTGACTTTTCTCCAACACCAAGGGTTGGAAGTTCACAGAGCACAAAAGTTGTGGCCCAGGAATGTTTTACTCAGCCAAGTTGTTCATTTTTGATAGCTATAAAAAGACATTGCCAGGATATACAAGGTGTATCAGTCAGGGTTCACTAGTGAAACAGCCAATAGAGAGAAAGACAGAGAGAAACACATAGGATGAAAGACAGAAACAGAGAGACATGGAGAGAGAAAGAAAATAGAGAGAGACATCTATCTATCTATCAAGATGGGAGGAAGAGGGAGAGAGAGAGAGAGAGAGAGAGAGAGAGATTGATTTTGAGAAATTGGCTCATATGACTGTAGGGACCCACAATCTGAAATCTGTTATCAGTTTGAGACAGAATTCCTTCTTCTTGGTGAAAACCTCAATTTTTGCTTATAAGATCTTCAACTAATTGTCCCACATTATGAGGGACAGTCTTGTACTTAAAAATCAATTGATTGTAAATATTAATGCCATGTACAAAATACCTTCATAGTAACATCTAGACTAGTGTTTGACCAAGCAATTGGGTATCATAACTGTATGGAACATAGTTATGGTTAGGCTAATCACCCACACAGGCATGCTCCCTATATTTAGAGATAATGAATTCATTGCTTTGTAACCACTCAAGGACAGCTAGTTATGTCACTAGTAGCTGAGTTCACATGCACAGTAGATTTAATAACTTAGCAGAATGTCACTTTTGTCTGTATCTGTGTGAAAACCACTGCACAGAGTGGCCTGGGGCTGGCTGTCGCAATGATTACTAAAGCATGTAAAACTCCCTCTGGCTCCATGTCTCTTTTCCAGACTGACCATATCATGGACCCATCTGCTTGGAAAAGAGTGTTTGACCTATAATAACCTAGCCAAGTTAACACATAAAATTATTCACCACACAAGGATTCACAGAATATGTCAGCCTACCTTAAAGCATATTTCTTGAATATAATTTCCAAATATAAATTTAAAACTGGGAAAGCCATGGTGGAAAGAAGACAAACTTATAACACAGAAACAAGTTAAAGTAAAAGCCTGCAATCTGTACATTTGTCTAACAGAAAAAATAAAAAATATTCTTGAAATGTAAGATCTCTAATATTAAAACTAATATAGTAACTTTAATTTAGATATAAAACCTCAGATCAGATTAACAAAGAAAATAGAGGGGAAGTGAAGGTTTGTCTAAGGTTGAGGGTCAGAGTTTTTGGGAAATATTTCTATAATGATTTCAAAACATTAAATTAACAAGTAGTAGAATTTAAAAGTTATATATATCTTTTAAAACTATGAAGGAAATAAAATCTTACTCTAGTACTTGGCGGATACCTGGCAAACAACTGTCATCCAGCCCAACGTCTCTGCCTCAGTATTTCACACCTGGTCATACCTGACTCTTGGTTCTTGGCCCAGGGTGCACATATTAGAATCACCTGGACAGCTTGTCAACCCCTTATTCCCAGGTGGTACCCCAGACCAATTGCATCAGGAACTCTTGGGACACAGCCCATTCACCTGTAGTTCATAGAGCTCTCTGGGAGATTTCAAATTTGTGCAGAAAAATTTGAGAACCCCTTGCCTACACTTTTGCCCTTCCTTATGTATCTTTTAGATGGGTGCACTGCTTTAGTGTAACATTTGCTTAGTTACTTTCCTCTCTACCTCTTCTCTGAGTCAGCATTTTAACTATCCTTGGTTATCTTCCATACAGCCTCACAGTAGGGAGCAGCAGCCTCAGATCTCTTGGGAGCTGGTTGGGGATGTGCCTTGCCTCTTTAAGTGGACTTCTTGCCTCTTAATCTTCCCTCTCCAAGTTTCTAATAGAATTTTCTCTGCAAAACACAAATCTGATCATGCTATAACCTCCTCAATAAGCAAGTAGAACCTCCTTGTGTCCTCTATAATAAAATCAAAGGTCCTGAAAATGGAACTCAGGGTTCTGTAGGGATTTGACCTCTTTGCTTTGTCCTAGACTTTCTTCTCAGCCTCCTTTCCCACCCTCTTAAGTTCAACTACATAGGCCATTAACCATTCACCAAAGGGAATAGGCCATTTCACACCTCCGTTCTTGGGCTAATGTTAGCTTCAGCTTTGACAGCCTCTTCCTCCTTTTCCCACCAATGCTTGGTATTTCCTCAAGGCTCAACTTAGATACTTTGTTAGTCAGCTTTCCATTGCTGTGACAAAATACCTGAGATAATCAAATTAAAGGAGGAAAGATTTATTTTGTGTCACTGTTTGTTTCAGAGATTTGAGTCCATGCTTGGCCCTGTCACTTTGGGCCTGTGACAGCTCAATACATCATTGGAGAGAGTGCATGGTAGAGGTGGACAGGAAGCCAAGCAAGGAAGAGAGGGGGAGGACTAGGGTTCCAATGTCCCCTCCGAAGAGATTCCCTACAACTTCCTTCCACTAGGTCCAACTTCTCAAAGGTTCCATTAACTCTCAATATTGCCATAGGCTGGTGACCAAGGCTTCAGCACATGAGCCTTTTAGGGACATTTAAGATGCATACAAAAACAGATATCACCTCTTCTGGGTAGCCTTTCCTGGTCTCCCACTCAACAGGGATTTCTCCTGGCTCTTTCATGTGGTCCTGGTTTCATTTGATTTTATGTTATTAACTTATCTATTTTTCCCTCCTAAATTGTGAATTCTTTGAGAGGAGAAACTCTGCTCTTTAGTCCTGATCCACTAGTGAGTACTTGTAGAACAAATGTCATGGGTCACATTCCAAATTCCTGTTCACAAGGTCAACCCATCCCACATTCCATGGGCACTCCAGAGGGCAGGCCCAGCCTACACTTCATCTTAACATGAGTGAATATTTATTGCACAAGGTCACTAACCTTGGCCTGTTGAGCAACTCCTTGCTATTTTGTGGAATTTCCATGCTTATTCATCATCTCCAGTCTCCATTGCTCCCTGGTGAAGAGATTGTCCTGCCCTCACATGTACTTCATTTCACTCACATGGACACACTTCCTTCCTGGGGTCCTGGTTTGTCCAAGTTGGACTCCAAGATTGAGTCAACTTTCTCAGAATGATGATCTGACTTCTTTTAAATCTTGGGACAATATTGGAAGCTAAACTAAATTTCTAAACAATTGTTCTGGAGCATTTACTTAGGGAGAATGTATGGAATTTCCGTGTCAGTGGAGAAAAAGATCCATACTTTTAGGTGTTTATTAAAGATAATAAAGCTGTCCACCTGCCTGCAGGTGCACTCAAAGACAATTAATGAATTTAACAGCACAGCAATGCTGTGGTTGCCAGGAAGCACCTTAATCATGTAGTCATGGGTTCCTGCGAGAGCCTCTGTAACTGGAGGCTCTGCCAGGCCAGCACACAGCCCAAGTAGTCCAATTGTGACTGCCAGGTCCCTCAAGCCCAGAATAAACACACACAAGGTGACAGACAGAGGTGACAAAGTCCTAGATGACAGCAATCTATGAGTACAGTCTATTTTCCCAAGTGTTTTGGTCTTTCTGTATAATGTGTTTCAAATATTCTACTCACATCATCTCTCCCTCTTGAAGACATGTTATTTGCTATCTTGGTATAGTGATATCGCTTTACTTGTACAGAGCTTCCATGCCAAATTTGCAAGTACTAGAATCCAGATTCTGTACTTGTCCTCTCGTCAGGCCCCATTTGGTTCCACAAAAGTAAGAGAATAAACCAGGAGAGACCATAGAAGTGAGATTCCAGGAACAGATAATCCAACAGGAGAAAGGCAAAGGGAATTTGAAGATGAAAATAAAGAGAAGTGTCAAAGTATAGTTGCTTATCAGGCCTACCACTAATTCATAGGAAAGGAGAAAGGAGGTCTCTATGGGGCATGCCTCTAAGAAAACAGTAGAAACTATAAATTACTTGATGTTGCTGACCTTGTGAAAAAGCACACTAAGAGGTTATTGGAAGCTCTAGGGAGAGTTAGCAAAAAATAAAAAGAAGTTTAAGCAAATCAAAAGCAAGGCAAACATTAACTTTAGGAAAAACAAAAGGTAAGAAAATAAACATTGCAATAGGCTACAATACTCAGTTGTGAATATTTGTATAATCATAATGTGAGCACAGAATAAGATTTAACCTGAAGTAATAATATATTAAGAGAATGAGTAACAGCAGGGAGGATGGCATTGAAGTTATCATAGTATAGTTTTAATGTGGGTTTTTTTGTATTGATAGTGAAGTAGAGCATCTTCCATATTTTAGTTGATCATTTTTTATTTCTTAGTCTGTGAATTATCTTCATTTATTTTGGTCAATTTTATTAGTTATTTTGTAATTTTCTTTCTTGATTCCTGGGAGCTCTTTCCATACTGGGAAGATTGGGCATTTCTCTATGAGTTGCAATTTTGTGGGTATTTTTTCTCATTTGTCTTTTGACTTTTTACATAGTGTTTTGGCCATTTGTTAGTTTTATATTTTTGACTCAGCATAATTTGTCAAACTTTTATTTTACAACACTGAAGTTTTATATTATCTTCAGAAATTCTTCTCTACTTTAATAAAATAACTCACTATTTCTTTCCTTAATTCTTTTATCATCTCATTTTCCCCATTGTTATTTTTGAGTGTGTGCAATCTGAATCTAACTTTATCTTTCCCCAAAAGTTTCCTCAATACACTTTCAAAAAAATGATGTGAACATATTTGAGATGCCACTTTTATCATTTGTTAAATTCCCATGTCTATTTGGATTTCTTTCAGGGCTTGTACTTTCATTCTGTTATTCTATCTGTCTGTCAGTGAACATTTTAGTTATTGAAGCTTTACAATACTTCTAATCCCTGGTACAGCTAGACCCCCAGTACCACCCTCCAAAAATATACATAATATGTAATATTTGAATATCTATGAACCTAAGTACCAAATGCTATAGTTTTGATATAACAAAAATACAGAAGATGTAGACACTATCTCGAAAGAAAAATCCCTCAAAATATAAACATATTTATTAAGGTCACATAATTATTCAGGTGACAAACTTCTATCGAGGTTTACATAATACTGTAAATTGTAATATGTTGTTAGGTCTTCTCCCCCAACCCCCTTTTCCTCTCCTTGTACTGAACATTGAACACAGGGCTTGTGATAGTTAGGCACACCTGTCACCACTTGTGTTAAGCTCCCAGCCCTTTTTCAGAAAAGGTCTCAAGGTCTCAGTACCTTTTTCCAGGATAGCCTCAAACTCACAATCTCCTGGCTCTATCTACCCAGTAGCTGGGACTATAATTGTATACCACTGTACACTTTAAAATCAAACGAGTTATGTTTTTTCTCCTTTTATTTTGAACTGGGTTGGATCCATAGATGAGTTGAAATCTCTCTCTAACGTACCATTATGCTTCCTTTTTATTTACCTTTTACACAGTTGTGGTGGAGTGACCATTGAAAACTGAGTTTTTATAATTTTTGAGTTTTCCTACTGATTTCAGTTGCAGCTTCTTATCTTTTGTATATATTGTCCTTATTCAGAGCAAATGACATTTTTATATGTGTTTTATGTTTTTTGCATTTTGATGTATCTTTTCATCAAACAAGATTTCTTTACAAGTAGTTATGGTGGCACATACCTACAATCACAGCATATAGGAGGAAAAGGCAGGTCAATCAATGGTTCCTGGCTTCCCTGAGTACATAGTGAGATCCAGTCTAAATCAATTTTAATCAAATTAAAAGAAAAAATATGAATTTCTCTTAAAAGAAAAAAATATGAATAAAATAGACCAATAAGTGGCAAATTTAATCAAGCAAAAAGAAAGAAAGCATGAACACAAAGTAAAAAAGGTTCAGAGAAAAATAACCTTAGCAACAGGAAAAATTTATTTTTCCAATGACCAGAAATATTTTAATAATGTTTAAAATAATCTTAACAGCATGAAACATAGTAGAAATCCAATTTTTTTAAAAAAGGAAAATGAGTGAGGTCTTACATAAAAACTCTATCACACCAGTATAGGATGAGACGACTGACTTGACAGCTGTTCACATCAATATCACCAGCAACATTTCCTAAACGTCCTAAAACGTGAGACTGGTCAATAGACAGTGGCCCAATATATGGACACCACAGGATGGTTCTCCAGGAAGCAGGGGGTGAAGTGAAGGTCACAGGACAGGATGTCCACCAGGGGCACCTTTGGAAGGCAGCCTGTGATCAGCAGGGTAGGCAGCAGGAGCAGGCAAAGAGGGGAACTGAGCTGCACTGTAGGCTCAGTGACTGCCTTGACAAAACTCACAGCAATACTTAGAACTAGAATAGCTCTTCAGAACTGCCCAGAGTTGGACAAGATGGCGGGGCCTTTAGACTTTTTTTTTTTTGGATAAATTAATCATATAAAATAATGAGTTTCATTACGACATTTTCATATATGTATATAATGTACTTTGATCATATCCACACCCCCATCGACCTCTCATGTCCCCCCACAATCCCCCCCTTCTACTTTCAAGACTTTCTTAGATTTAGATTCTGCATATGAGAAAGTATGCAATATCTGTTTCTTTAAACCTGGCTTATCTCGCTTAACATGTTGGTCTCCAGTTCCATCCATTTTCCCAAAATGACATAATTTCATTCTTGTTTATGGATGAATAAAACTCTGTGTATCTAAACCAGTCATTTGTTAATGGGCACCTAGGTTGAGTTCATATCTTGGCCATTGTGCAGGTATTTCTGTGCATGCTGGCTTTGATAACTTCAGGTACATGCCCAGCAGTGGATTAGCAAGGTCACAAAGTGGTTCTAGTTTTAGTTTCTTTGAGGAACTTCCACACTGATTTCCATAGTGGCTGGACTAATTTATTTACATTCCAATCAAAAGTACATAAGGATCTGCCACTCCCCACATTCTCACCAGCATTTGTTTCCTTTATGATAGCCAATCTGAAGGGGGCAAGATGGAATCTTAATGTATTTTTATTTGCATCTCCTTAACAGTTAGGGACGTTGAACTCTTTCTCATGTATTCATTGGCCATCTGTACTTCTTTTGAGAACTGCTTGTTAAATTCATTTTCCCATTTATTAATTGGATTGTTTGTTCTTTTGGTGTTTAATTTGTTGCATTCTTTATGTATTCTCAATATTAATGCCTTGTCTGATGGATAGCTGGCAGGTATTTTCTTTCATTTTATAGGATATTTCTTAAATATGGTTTACTCTCCTTTCTTGTCCTTATATTGGGTTTTCAAATATATCAGAGTATCAGATAGGAATCACCACTTCTGTAAGACTAATGATTTGGAAATGCATTATAATACAGTTAGTGGTCTTTTTGGTTGACCATGTTCATTCTAGCTGGGTTTAGGTGGCACTGTTTTCTTACTGTTTGAGCACTGACATGATGTCCTGATGTAATATAGCTCTGTGGCTGCATCAGCCTCTGGCCACCATACAGTTTCCCTGTTTGTCCCCTATATCTACTTAACTTACTTCACATTGAAACCAAAACCTGACAAAAACCTTATAAAAAAAGAAAATCAACACATTACTCTCACAAATTTACATACTGAAGTTTTAAACCTAACAACAGCAATTAGAATCAAGCAGTTCATTAAAAGACTAGCAGAAAGGCCAAGAGGGATTCATTCCAGATAGTTTCATGTTAGGAAAAGTATTATTATAATTCAAAATAATAATAGATTTTAGGAGAAAAAAATTTAACATATTGATGCTGAGAAGACATTTGGCCTATTCAGAAAAAACTTCAAAGGAAGGTATTAATAATATTAAAAGAACATGGTAAGGATGCACAATATTGCATCTTCTAGTTAATATTGTACTGAAGGTGTCAGCCCCTCCTACTGGACCAAAGAATGATGTGTCAGGCCAAAACATTGAAAAAGGTTTCTTCTTATTACTCTTTATGGATGATATGACTTTTATGTGGTAAACCTAGGAGAAAAAACAAAAACTTTATTAAAAAAGAGACTGCAGTAAATAAATGGGCTATAAATTAACATGTAGAAATTCATAGCTTTCATATATTAACAGCAGCAATGAGTTAAAAATATAATCGCAGAGATGGTTTGCCTATGTGTATATATATATATATATATCTAAATGTAATTTTGTATAAATACAAATTTATATGAATATCTAAATATAAAATTAACAAGAAATATGTAAAACATATGAGGAGAAGTTTAAAACAAACCTGAAACACACTGAAATAAGCTTGGATTCTCTGTTCTAAGGATTTGTGTACTGGTTTGAGCACCCAGTGCCTATGATTATTCACAGTGGTCAGGGAACTTCCTTGCTGGTGATTTTTAGGGATGGACATGTGATCCAGAGCTGGCTATTGAGATGAGAGATACTATCTGCTGTTTTGAGTAAAAGTTTCCCACCCTTAAAAGGAGCCTGGAGAAGGATGCATTCCCTTCCTTCCTCCAGGTCTTGCTACGTCTGGATCTGGTGCCTGAACCTGCTATAGTTATTTGCATTCACACCAGGGCCAGCCATGTGCAAAAACAGCAGTCAGGAGGCCAAGCAGAGATCAGGAAAGAACCAGATCCTTCAAGATGTTCTGTAGTCACTGACTATGCAGTGTGTGGAACCTGTAGATCCCCCAATACATGAAGTAATATAAGAGGTGCTTAAACTGCTTTTGCTGAAATGCAGGGACTCCTTACTCTGGCCCATTAATTAATCAAAAATGGAAGAAAAGCTTGGTAGCCCTGTCTCCATTTTCTATCTATTGCCCTTTGCTCTGAGCCATTCTCTCCTGCAGCCACCTTGGAATTGAGGAAGGACAGGAATGATCAATAACATCTTATGGCAAGGGGCTGAAACTACCTGTAAGGCACAGTGGAGCCTTGCAGAACAGACCTCTCCAACCTCCCCAAATGAAGACAGTTACTATAATGATGAGGATGTGAGCAGGCTAAAATTAGGCAAAGTTCGTGACCATAGAAACTTAGTATTACATTTCAGACTGACCAAGCTTTGGCTCAGGGACGGCCTTCACCTGGCCTGGGAATGGCCCATGTCCCGCCCCACTCACTAATTACTGGATGGGAATCAATTGGCTTTTCCCGTCCATAGGTTAGAGTAGGTTTTTAAAGAACCTATAGAGGGAACCACTCTCTCTCTGTCTCCAGACACCACCTGGGCCTCACCATGTCCCCTTTTGCATTTCCCTTCCCTACCTTTTAATAAGCTCCATTTACACCCATGTGTCCTGACATGGATTCTTCCATGTGGGACAGAAAGAATTTGGAAGTCTTCTGATCACAGACTCCACCCCAATGACCACAGGAGTGGTCATGTCTTGGGAATCAGATTGTTCCCATCAAGCAATGAAGTGGTAACAATTTCTCTGGAATCCTTAAAGAACAAGGACTGAGATAATGGGCCAATAGGACTCACCTGTGACTAGGACTGTTTAAGCATACCTTTTGTCTCCTGTCCTAATTCCTTGTCTATTTAAGGTCAAAGCTCATGTCTGTACACTGAAGATGGCTGCAGATGGGCTGAGTGCTTACTCTGCCTCTTCCCATGGTGTGTCCTGGACCATGTAATAAACCTCCTTTCTCTGCCTTCACCATGTCTCTTTATTTGTATAGAGCAAGTGGCAAGACCCGGGAGTTTGGAATTTTGGGGTCCAAAACTCCAGTTTTAGTAACTCATTTCCTTAATGTTTCAGTATGTTTAGTCACTTACTACTAAAGCTGTCTAGCTGGCACAAGGTCTACTACTCCCCACCCCCCCACCAGTGATTTTTATTATTTATTTTGCTTTGTAATGATTTAACACAGAGTGGGCTTGTCTACTGTTAGGGGCTAATTCTTTATTTCTTCCTTAAGTGATTTAACCAGAAGATTCCTACCAAATTTCTTAGTAAATTTCTACTTCAATGACTTTCAAATTCTTAGAAAACAAACCTGAATTTTATCATAATTTTTAAACTCATATATAAGTTCTATCCTTTTTTTCTTTTTTTCATTTTAATGATGGGATTTTTAAATAAGATTTTCTAGGAGCTGGACCATTTTACTGATTCTTTTCAAATAAGTTTTCCTGAGGTTTATTACCCATTAACTTTTTTTCTGCTACTGATTTATTTTTTTCTTTTATATTTATTTTATTTTTCTGCTTTCTTGGATGCTTTTTTTCTTTCCTCCATTTTTTAACTACAATAACATCTTTTCTTGCTTTCACTTTTAAAAATATTTCATACTACAAGTTATTGAGAACAACTTGATATGTATATTCTATAATTTTAAATATTAACCCTGATTCTCATTATTTTTAATTAGCTGTTTTCATACACTTGATTTCCTCCTTAATCCAATACTTACTCAAAAATATGCATAAAATTTGGTTAATCTTTTCTTATTAGTTTCTACTGCTATACTTTCCTTTGAGAACCAGATTGCATCTATTCATCTTTATGGCTTATGATTTTGTTATTTTTCTCATGGCTGACTATTTTGGATTTTTTAACGTTTTCTTAAACCCATGGCCACTTAGCAAGAAAAAATGATTTTTGTAATATAAATGCTATTTTATAAAGCAAATGATAATTTTATACTGCAACTTTTGAAACAGTCGTAAATTGTACTTTACTAATTATATCATTCAATCATTCCTGTTATTATTTGAATATATTCTGTGGTGGAAAAGATTAAAGTTTGAGAAACTGATATTGGGAAATTGCAAGGGGTAGAAGCTACAGGAAGGCAAAAGAGCAGTGGAGTGATTTGTTGTATTAGGAGGAGCCTGCTCAAGGTGGCAAAAGAGCACCAAGGACTATGACTGTCCCATGTTTGCCTTGCTGGAGCACAGAGAAGGTGCTCAGTACCTGTCTGCTCCATGAAGGAATGGGTCTGTTCCCCAAACTGTTGAGTTGAAAATGAGCTGTGTCAAAGGCAGTATAGTGAGTAGGCCCAGGGGTAGCGGCAGACTGGACAGGAAAAGATGGCACCTAGGAACCATCTTGAATGCCTCATGAGTTTCTATGTGGTCCAGGAGGAAGGCACAGTTGATGTAGCTTGGGCTCTTCAAACATGGATTTTTCCTCAAGGAGCCAAGTGGAAGGAGATTTTGTTTTATTTTCAGAATTTGTTCAGTGAGGCTTAGAATACACTGGGCAACAAACAAGAAGAACCAGAAGCAGACACTAGTCCTGCCCATATCCCTTGGGCCTCACTACTTCAGAGACCTTTAGCCCACTTTGGTTGCCAGTGTCTTTACCACTCTGTGTGAGGATTTTCTCCACATCCCCTGAGGGTCACATCACCCACAGCCATTACAGGTCAGTTTCAAGTGCTCATATCCACTGTTCTGGGAATAGCCTTCAACCACTGCCTACCCAGAGCTACTGTATAAATACTCTGAATCTCTTCATGCTTGGATGATGCTATTGTTGAATTTGGTTTGACCCCTCTGAATCCCATGTTGGAGTTTAATTCCTATTGTGTGGCATTAAGAATATGGAATCTTTATCTGATTATGACAGTACAGGTGGCCTTTAGAGAACTGGTTAGGATCACATAAAATCATCAAGGTGAAGCCCCCTTGATTTAATCGTGGTGGCTTTAAAAGGGGGGAAGGGGAGAGAGAGAGAAGTCAGGCATGGTGGTACAAGTCTGTAATCTCAGCTACTTGGAAGGTGGAAGCGCAGGAGGGGATTGGCGTTTCAGGCCAGCCTGGGAAAAATTAGTGACATCATATCTCAAAAACAAACAAAAAATACAAAAAAAGGGGGATGAGAGTATGGCTCAAGAGGTTGAGCGCTTGCTTAGCAAGCTTAAGGCCTTAGGTTCAACCCCCAGTACTAGAAAGAAGAAGGAGGAGGAGGAAAAGGAGGAGGAGGAGGAGGAGGAGAAGAAGAAGGGAAGGAAGGAAGGAAGGAAGGAAGGAAGGAAAGAAGGAAAGAGACCTGAGGACATATGAGAGTTCCTTGAACCTCACCATGTAATGCACTGTACTAACACAGCATGTGCTCTACACTGGTGACCAGTGTTTCTCATTGGGATGCTACTTCAGCTGCACATTATGGCTTAATCACAACCCCTTTTGACTCCATTCTGATCCCTTCTCAGTGCCTCTCCCACCTCTGCACCTTCCAAGTTCATTACTTGCCCTTGGAACCTTGTTTTAAGGTCTTCTGGGAAAAGTCAAATTAAAAATAATAATGTTTATTATTTGTTTTGGCCTCATCAATCTTCGTAAATAAGAATTTCTGGAGGAAGAAGTTGAGCAATTTGCAAGTTAAGAAGCCATGTGGCTCCAGGGAACTCGAACATGTCACACAAGTTGTTTATGACATTCTGCTTGATAAGGCCACAGCAGTGTATTTCAGGAAATCCTTGGAGCATGGAGGAGCTATCACTCAGTTCAAAAGTCCTGCCTATAGTCAGCTAGCTGTACTGAGATCAACGAGCAATCTTCCGGTCACTAACTGCCACATGTAGTATTAAACTACAACTTCTCCTGCAGCTGTAATTTGGGGATCCTCCTCCAAAGCTAACTGGTTGAGAAGACAGGCTTTCTCAGGTCAACTAGGGGGAGATTCAGCAAGGAGCTCAAAGATGTGTTTATTATAATTGCAATCATGGCTCTATTCAGACAGGCAGAGGCTAGATTTACAGCTGATATCCTCATTGTCATCACCAACATAATCATCACAACCAGAGTTACTGTGATGTACAGGACCTTAGATCTTCCTCCAGGAAGCCTTACCTGAGACCCTCATCTGGGCTTTGGGATCCCAGACTGCTCTATCTTAACCCTTACATTTAATCAATATTTTATTTATCTGTCTTCCAAATACACTTTTTTTTCCTTTTATTCATATGTGCATACAATGTTTGGGTCATTTTTCCCCTTCCCCTCCCTTTTTCCCCCACCCCCTCACTTCTGAGCAGGAACTGTTACGCTCTTATCCAAATACATGTCTTTAAAGCATTAATTATATCGTTCAGTGTAAAGGATTAAAAGACTCTTAAAAAACATAAACAGAGGACTGTTATTTCAATGAGAAGTGCCCTCATAGACAAAAAAGAAAAAAAAACTGGCAAATATTTAAACAATGAAGAGAAACCTCCTTTAAATTTCATGATTAAAAACAAAATGAGATTATCAATAAGAATTGAAGTTTGTGAATGTCACAATTTTATATTCAAAGAAATCACCATTCCTGTGGAAAGGCAAGAAAAGAACAATTTTAGGTATTCAAAAACTAAAACATACCTCTCACAAACCATTGAAAAAATTACTTTATGTTTTATGCCAAATAACAGAAAGATGAAACAAAATAAAAATGCATGAAATGACATGATGTCATAAAAAGATTAGTAATAAGGATAAAAAGAGAAGTTTAAATAGTATTGAAAACCTAGTTTATAAAACAGAATCCAGAAAGGTTTGTCCAGAGAATAGTAAAATGTCACTGTTTATTATATTTTTTGACAGCATCTCCCTGTGTAGCCCAGGCTGGCCTTGAACTCACAATCTTCTTGCCTCAGTCTCCCAAGTGCTGGTATTACAGGTGTGCACCACCATGCCAGAGTCATGTTATAGATTCCAGTTTAAGAATAATGACTGTGACTTTGAGGGTAACATTTAAAAAACAGTAAAAGATTATCTAACTAACAAGCTGGTGGAGGGAGAAATTTTTGATTGATCAAAATAAAGTCAAGAAAAAAGAGGAAATAGAACTGGATTAAATAGAAAAAAAGTTGTAGGATAGAATACTTAAGATCACATATATCACTAAACACAATTGTAAACTTAATATTCCAGTTACAAAGATTGTGAAATTAGATAACAAACTACTTATTGCTTAAGAACAAAGACACAGAAAGATAGAAAGTGACAATATATAATCATGCACCCCATAAATAACAGTCAGAGAATGTAGATATATGGTTATTGTATAAGGTAGACTTTAAGATAAGAGCATTACTAGAGATAAAGAGGAATATTTCATACAATAAAAGAATCCAACAGGACTGTAAAAACAATTTAAATTTCTATGTACCCAATAACACAGCCTTGAAGTATCTAAAGCAAATATTGACAGGCGAAATAAAAGTAGAAAAATCCATAATTCTGGTGGAAGCTTTCTGCACAATGCACATTCTTTTTAAGTGCATATGGAACATTTGTCAGAATTGACTATATGCTGGAATATAAATCAATTTTCAGCAAAATTCAAAATACCAATATCTTAAAGAGTATGTTCTCTACATACAAGGGAGTTAAGCGAGGAAACAATAATATTCACCCACTTGGTTGAATGTGGAGTGGACAATGAAGAAAACAGGAGGAGTGGACCATAGAAAAGCCACATCAGAGCTAAGAATAGTTTTTGACAGATAGTATCCAAAGGTATATGGAAGAAACTGGGACACAAGGCATATGGAAGAAAGGGATGGAGTACAGGGTAGGGCTGAAGATCCCAAAGGCAAACATAACCAACTTTACGTGTTTTGGGGGACTGTCACTATTGAGAAATACCGGCTGTGCTTTCAATTGCTAAAATTACCTATCACATAAATTCTCTTTCTACCATAAGGCAAAGCTTTGGTCTACTGAATGTCTATTTTCCAAGTGGAGCACATCACAATACTGAATTCCTTCCTCTACTAACTCACCTCATTCTTGTTCCATATTTCTGATGGCCCCCAGTATGCATCCTTGCAGGCCACTTGATTTTAGGCTACTGAAAAAAAATGCACCTTCTAAATGTGGTTAACAGTCAAGGCATATCTTAGGAGTTAATTGTTACTTGAGTTTTTGAGAAATTTCAAAATAGGCCTTTCATTTAATAATGAAATAAGCCCACTCATACTTGCACAGTTTTTCTTGCTTTCCAAAGGTGCTTGAAAGATCACCCACAGCCTTTGGAATTTTATCCCCTTAAATCAGAAAGACTCTGGATAGTCCAATTGTAACTAATGACTCCATTGTTTGCCTGGAGGCAATGGGGATTATTGTCAATAGGAACGTAAGTGATGCTAGAAGGTTGTCGTATTTTCACATAACCTGCTGGAAATATTTTGATTAGCAATAATTAAGTTACTTTAGACTTATTTAATTCAACTGTGATTTTTTTTTGATAAATTGCAGGGATAAGAATGTGCTTCCCTATCCCTAAGCTACCCTGCTCATTCCCAGGCCTCAGGCCAGGAACCCAAATCCAGGGTTCCAGCTTCTCTGTTACTCCCTTCCCATAAGGCTGATTCCCTGTGATGTGACCCATCTTCTTTACAGTATTGTTCCCCATACCACATCTGCTCCAGAATTGAGACCTTTCAAAAGAAAGGGTATCTGAGAAGACCAGGTATTCATATTCTTCATTCTATAACCCATTCCACCAACTCCTCTGCATCATAAATGCTATCATCTAGCACATATGAAGACAATTGATTGCCATCTGGGCTCACTCTGGTTGGTCCACAAGGCATTTTGATATTATTTATTCATAGGACTATCCACACTATGTATAATTACCTACCAAGTTTTTAGCTCCTAGTTGTCTTTATATACTGGAGAGACTTGGTACCAGCAGAAAGTGATCAAATGGGTGATTAACGGGTATTTGCCAATAATTATATTGAGGGTGAGGCTTTGTCACCTCCATCAGTTCAGGAGCTCCATAGACTGTTCCGTACTGACAGTGTGGACTTCTCAATGTTAGGGTTTATTTCTCTTCTTCCCTCTGGGCCATTGCTGGGCTCTGCTCTTAATCCACATCCCACACTATTCAAAGCTTTGCCTAGTATCCTAGGTTTGGCTCTGGCAATCATGGAGAAGGGAAGAGAATAAGGACACAGAGGTACAAAGACCCTGCTGTTGGGTGCTGAATAAAGTAAATTCAGCATTCTTTGCATGAAAAGATCAACACAATAATCCAAGTTTCCACTCCATGAAGCACTGGCCCTCCAGCAGAGAAGATCAGTGAAAAGAAAAGAAACAGAAAGGAAAAGAAAGAAGATAAGAAAAAATGTTGGGAATAAGAGACCATTACTAACTGCTATGTGCAGGGGTAAAAGCACTAGCTCTATCTGCCTAATAAAAATAAAATGATTTTAAAAATTCACATGTGGTTATGCCTGATTTGTCTTTAGCTAATCTAATTAAAAGCCCAATTCCAGAGCTTTCCTCCAGAGTGACTTAAGTGGTCAAGTCTCCTTGTGGCAATCACAATACATTAAGTTTATAAGTGACATAATTAAAACAAGATGCCAGTTAAGAGCCTCAGAGTGCCTTAAAATAAAATCTGACTCCTCGTCAAAAAATGTACACAAAGGTATAGTGCGGCAGGAAGCAGGAAGGGAAATTTAGATCTCTGTTCTATTCCTGGCTGTGCCTCTAACTTACTTGGGACTGCATGCCACACACTTAACTCTTTAGGCTCTATTCTATGGTCTCATCCCTGAAAATATGAGGAGTACCTCTCCTGCCTGCCACCAGCAGTACTGCAAGGCTCAAATGAGACAGCACATCTGGAAATACCTGAAGCAAAACAGCTCATTTAATAAATACATGGTATTATAGTTATAAACATTAATGTTTGTTATTAATGGTAATGGGATGGTGATATTTGTAAAAAATATATATATTGCTGTGATATTATTGTCAGGTGTGCAGAAGTGAGCCAGGCTTGGTATCTACTGAGTTTCAAGATAGCATGAATGTCAATATTTTTTTTCCTTTTTTTATTGTTGTGCTGGGAGTACATTGTGGCATTTACAAAAGTTCTTACAATATATCAAATATACCGCCAATGAATGTCAATATTTTATTGACAGAGCAAATAATTGTAGTGACCTAGAGATGTGGTTAGGCTAAAGAAGTGGAAAAGATTGGTTAGGTTCTTGTGAATGTAGCTTTGTACTTCAGGCTAGACTGCTGAACCCGAGGGGAGATCAACTATGGAGACTTTTGTGACTGGAACAAGAGGAAGAAAAGGAAGGCAGAGAATGATAAGCAATTCTACCACTTAGAGAATGAACTCTGGGTCCCTTTTGGGAGGGCATGTGAGAAGGAGCAGGATGGTCCATTTTTTAAGTGGACACAAGCAATGACATAATCAAAGATTGACCTGTGTATGTCCATCTTCTGCATCAAACAAGCGTTCACTAACCTTCTAGGATCATGGACCCCTTGGAAACTCTTATGAAAGCCAGAGAACCCTCATCCTTGGGGGAGGAGAGCCATGTGCACAAGTCTATGAAATTGTGTACCTAGAAGCCCAGATGTGGAATGTTTGTTTAGAAACCCTGAGCCAGGCTAGAAGCTCCCACAGTGCAACATTTATTCCTGTTTGACATTCTAGTATTTCTGAGATGCTCATGGAATTGACTGCTTTAATAAAGGAAGCTATCTAAAGTGTTCCATGGCTTGTCCAACAGCATCAGTTGTGTTTATCAAGGTAAGACTACTCTTATCAGAAATTCACCAAGAGAACAAGGGTGTTTCTGTGCTAGAAGGTTCATATACTAGAAGGTTACAAGCTTCTGAGCATGCCCCCAGCTAGCCCTAGTTTTGGCCCAAATGAAAACCCCGCCCCTTCTCATGTAGGTCCCTTCATGGACTGAACCATCTTCAAACTCAGGCTCCAAAATGGCCCAGCTGGGGCACTGCTGGGCCACTCCCCACTTGTGCTCTCAACCATGGATCCTAGATGAGATCTGACAGGAGGAACCTGTCCCAGGAGGTCCCCTTACCATCATCATTTCCAACTTCGACCTTTGCATGGGCTGTCCCTTCCTAAAACACTCTCTCCCCTTCTGAATGTAAGTAAACGTGGGAATTAATGACCTAAACGTAAACAAAGCACTTTGAGTTGCACGATACAGTTGGCTAAGGGATAATTCAATGTAAGTAACACAAAATCTTAATATCTTAGGGTTGATCTACTCCTTAGAGGTCACTCACTCCACCAGTCTAACATTAATACTCATATTGACAGCAATAGTGACAATAACATTTACACTAATCACCAGTAACATTATTAATACGAGCAATCCTAGCTCCTTGAATACTTATCTGGCTTATGCACTTTTTTTGGGGATATATTACTTCTTACGCTCACACATGCATACACAAACAGTGCACATATTTAGACAAAGAAATGTAATACAAAACTAAAGTTACAGCTTTGTTTCAATCTTTAAAATATAGAGAAAAACCAGATTTCGTGGTACATGTCTATAATCCCAGCACAAGGAGGCTCACACAAGTTTGAGGCCACATAGTGAGATCCCCATCTCAAAAAAAATAGAGAAAGATTAAAATCTCTATTTCCTTGTACTATTGGATAACCTTATGGAAAAGACAGACAAGAAACACATATGACTTAGAATAGCATGCATATAAACACAGAACACCTACCTCATTTTGTTCTGGGAAAGTAGCCAAAAGCTTTTTTGTTAGTATGACCCAAGAAGAAGGAGGGGAAAATGAAGTGAAAGCTTTGTTTTATAGACGGTAAATAGGTAGGTTGATAGATACATACATATGTACATATACTCATACATGTGTACATACATAGAACATGATTGTATTAGTGGGCCTGCCTGAGGAGACTATGGGAGGCAGGAGAGGGAAAGAGAATGTTGAGAGTGAAAAATATTAAGACATTGCATCTATGTATCAAGGTAATACAGTGTGAACTTGTATTACTACAAGGTAATATAGTGTGAACTGTTGAACAATAGGGCAATAGAGAAAGAGTAAATAACAGAGAAGGATTCATCTAATTAAAGCATGATATATTCATGTCTGAAGTGCCAAGGCAAAATCCCCTTGGACTATCAATATACATTTTTGTATATTGAAGGACAGGAAGGTAAAATAGCTTCTTTCCAGGGATGGGTACCAGTGGGAGGGGGGAGGACGTAAGAAGGGTGAAGGAGGGTGAATATGGCAGATGTATTTTGTATTCATGTATGAAAATAGAATAATGAAACTATTTGAATTTGTTCTAAGAAAGAGGGAGGGAGATAATGGAGAAGGATGCAGGGGTGAATATAATTAAGACATACTGTAAGTACATATGTAAATGTCAATGTATCCCCCCGTAAAATTATTATATGCTCATAAAATAACAAATAAATGTTTAGTTCATTAGTAAAGCCAAAAAAAACGAATGAAATGAGATCCACCTTTTACATAGACTTTGAGGTTTCTTCTTATCCTTTAAACAAGAAGACTCCATAAATATTCAATCAAATCCTTATCCACCAGGAAGGTGGACAAATACTCAGATTTTCTCCTAACAAACCTCCTTTTCACCACCACTAGATTGTGCAAGCTCCTCAGGTGTTCCTAAAGACTCAGCTTGACTCTTTCATCCCCAAAAGCTAGCAGAATCCTTCTTTCTATCTCTACATATCCTGGATCCTGCCTGAGCTCAGAGAGCACTCGGATGAGCAGACTCCCAGCACTCACCTTGAAAACATCTCCTGAAGGACTGGGCTCTTCCACCGAGCTCTCTATTAGGAGGTAGCCAATGTTGCAGAGGTGTGGGACAAGCAGCTTGCTTTTCTAGCTCACATTTTTTTTGCTGTAGACAAAGTATCCGGAAATGACTCAAGCATCACATTATCATGCAAAAGGCTGACACAGTCTTCCTCAATTTCGGTTTATGAACGCTCCACCCTCTCATGATGGCAGAAAATGATCTGCTAGGTATAAGGCATGCGTGGATGTGTATAAACATGTCTGGAGCTTATTTCTAGCAATAGAGAGGCACCTCTCCCATAAAGGAACAGTCTAAAATAAGGAGGAAAGTTACTAATGTAGTTCAGGTGGAAGCAGTTTCTCTGTCCAATCACCTCATACCTTATGTCTACTATGCTATCCTCAAGGCCTTTCGCCCATGTGTTTGCATTTCCAGGTGCTGTCTCCCAACTTGGTCTCTCCTTCTCCCTCCTGTACACTGGTGATGCCAGCACCTCCTCACATGTTAAGGATGTGATATCTCAGAAAGGCTCAGTGGCAGACACTGCTCATTGTTTACAAAAATCCACTTCTTCTTGGGTTCATTTCCCAGTCTCTCTTGCAGTCAGTGTGGCCATACGCCTCAGTCCAGCCAATATGAGGTAAGTTGAAATGATGCATGCCACCTACAAATTCACCCTATAAAAACCTTCCACATGTGATCCTCTTTTTCCCATCTAGCAAATGGGATGGCACCTGATCCTCCCAGGCAAACTTGGAGGCCACACGGGAAACATTAGTTCCTAAAGTGACTGTGTGAAGAAGTGCTGTGTGTGCACACACACACACATCTCTTTCCCTTACCCTGTCAATCAGGAATATCCTGGACTATTCCGAGGATAAGAAATAAACGCCCAAGTGTTGAACCATTACATGTTGGAGTTTTTTTGGCACCATAGTCTACCCTAGCCAAATCAGTGTTTAAAAAATCTACCCTGAAGTCGGATGTGGCCATTTTCAAAATACTAAAATGGTATCACATTGGCTTTAGCAACATGCATACATTATAATGAAGAGAAGAAAAGAAGTGATTGGGAAGCAAAGAAAGAAAGCATCTCAGGAAAACCAAGGGTCTCACATCAGTGATAAAGGTCAGTTTAAGACTACTGGCTTCTCAAAACTGTTGAGCCAGTCAGCCTCAAAACAGTATATTACACCAAGGAAAAGAAAGGGAGGAATTGGGAAGCAAGGAAAGAAAGCAGGCTCAAGGAATATGTTTGGGAAAGAGTACAGAAGGTAAAGTTTCTGGACATGAAAACAACTGAAAGCAAACTGAAGAGAAACTTGCCGCTCCACCAGCCCTGTTTTGTGTTGTGTTTTTTCAAGATAGGGTGGTCTCGTGAACTATTTGCCCACAGCTGGCTTTGAACTATGATCCTCCTGATCTTTGCCTCCTAAGTAGCTAAGATTATAGGCATGCCACATTTTGAAGCAATTGTCAGAGGAACAAGAAACTTGAACTAAAATTCCTGTGGTTGTAAAGCTACACAGAGGCCTCCAACTTGCAAGAGTAAGCAAGTTCTATAAAAGTTCTATTAACCCAGAACTGCATCTTCCACAGGACCCAGATGGTCCAGGAAGCAGCTTCCACCAGCACCAAGGCAGTCTCCCAATGCCTGCCTGTGAGGATCCCATCACACTGTGGGTCAAGACTACTGAGTGTTTTCTCTTCTTTCCTGATCCAATGGGAACTTTCACTATAGTTTTCTAGCTCCATTGCATATACCTTGTATGGTAAAAAGCTTCATTCTTTTCTCATGTGATACCATGTGAGAGAACCATTAGTGCTGCTATAACAAAATACTGTAAACCAGGTAGCTTACATAAAACAGAAATTTATTTCTGTGTTGTAGGCTAAGAAGTCAGAAGATTATGGTGCTGGCAGATGTAGTGTCTGGTGAGGGTTCTTTTCCTGGTTCATAGAGGGCAACTTCTCATTGTGTCCTCACATGGTGAAAGGGGTGAGGTAGTGCTCCAGGGCTTCTTATAAAAGCACTAATCACATTCATGAGGGCTCCACCCTCATGACCTAATCACCTACCAAAAGCTCCACTTCCTAATTTTATCCCATTGAGGATTAGGTTTTAACATACGAATTTTGAGGGAGGGGGTCACAGACCTTCAGACTAGTAGATTTTTTTTAGTCCAGTTTATCAGTGAAGAAACTGTATACAGAGAAATTATGGCCGTGGTTGTAGTTTTGGCCACACCACACCCAAATATCTTGTTAGTTTTATATGGTGATTAAAAACTCATTTTTCAACCACATTTTCAACATTGTTTCCTATACCAAAAGATCCTGTGAATTCAGGCAATGATCCAGTTAAATTCAACAATGATACAAAAACATCCAGGTGGTTGCCTGGCTCAAGTTTGGACAAAACTCATTGAATTGATTTGCTGCCAGAAGTCTTGGAATCAAGATCCAAGATGTAGTTTGTATGTGAAACCCCCCAACCAGTGGCCAATTTGCACAATTCATTCTCCAAATCAATCAAATTGTAGGGTAGAGCTGCCTCAAATTAAATTTCCCTCTGACTTCTGCTTGTGTGCCTGGGGAAATTCCTGCTCTCTTCCTTTCTTATCTTCCCTCAATGGCTGCTTCAAATGCATGATGTGGGACAGATCCAGTGTGAGGAAGAGCCGTGAAGGTGCTAAGACATATTCCCAGTGCTTTCCCACTCTTCCTTTTGCTTGTGAAAAAAAGATATTGCTCCAGTCATGTTTCCTTGGGGCAGACTTATAAAAGATTCAAGTAAATAATATGTCTTTAGGGGCCTGGTTTCATTCTCATAATTACCTTTGGACAAGACTCAGATTCTTTTAGCTTAGAAACTTGTCCAAAAATAATTAAAGTTGATGTGAAGCCCTTGATTACAAACAGGGCCTAATAAAACAGGGCAGAAATTCTTCAGAGAGATTTAGCAGAGGATTAAATTCACTGGGTTTATGACATTAAGTGGCAGTGAAATGCTAAATTGAAGAGTGTGAGGGAGAGACACATAAACTGTGTGATTATCAGACACATATGGACGTGTGTGTTCTTCATAGAGTCTGGATCATATGTTATCATAAGCAGTAAGTCCAATAAAGGTGCATTTCCCTAAATAATTCATTAGAGAGCCTGTTAGAGGATGCTCCT
The DNA here is from genome assembly GCF_047511655.1 of Castor canadensis. Taxonomy (NCBI): domain Eukaryota; kingdom Metazoa; phylum Chordata; class Mammalia; order Rodentia; family Castoridae; genus Castor; species Castor canadensis. The sequence goes on along the minus strand of NC_133390.1, from coordinate 152,017,126 downwards.
CTGTTAACATTGAAAAGACAGATAGCCATTCTTTTGCCTTATTTCCAAGTTTTGGGTAATTTTTTATAACAGCTTTTAATTGGGTCCTTATCTCTTATTTCCAGAATAAGGGCTATAATTCTTGTTAGATGAAATTGTTAGTTATGATATGAATTATGCCAATGACAATGGAGTAGTCGTTGAGTTTAGATTCTGAAAGAGTTTCAGTCTGGTGGGTCCAGGCTTCCCAGAAACTGTGCATGCTGCAGGCATCGGGTCTGAGCCCCATGGGGCTGAAAAGTCTCTATTTGGCAGAGCCAAAAAAGACTTCTTTCATCTGTCTGAGCTTTGAGCTGCCCACAGCAGAGCCCCCATTGCTCCCTGTGAGAAGTATCCTGACTTCTAACTTAGAAAATGAGCAAAGACCCATGGTCTCCCCAACCCATAATACCAGCCTCAAGTCAGCACCAGGGCTGTGGTTGTCCCCAACAGGCTATCCTTGTATGATGCAACTGTCTCAACCCAAACTCCCCAGCCATACAAGGCCTGTGATGATGACACCCAATATGTTGCTTCTCTCAAAGTCTTTTCTCTGTCATCCTTAATGCCCAGCACCTCCCACTCCTAGCCCTTCCCTCTCCTCGTCCCACAAACTCAGCAGAGTCTTTTTGAGGCTCCCTCCATGATGAGCTAGCCCTATGTCGTGGTGGAGCCACCTGATCTCAATGGCAAGCTCTTTCACGGGGGCAAACAGTACAGGAGAAGCTGGGCATTCACTGGTTTGGGCCTCGGGTTTGAACCACTGCAGAAAGTGACTCAAGGCTTAACTCTTCCATTTTTGGCTTGTTGCTTTAACCCACAACTCCAACACCCAGCAGCTCAGTGTGCCCTCTCCCAGCTCAGCTGAGCTCCCAAGGGGCCCAAGAGCTGTCTTTGTCTTGGCTCTGGGGGAGATCTCAAGGGGGAACCTAGCCCAGCCTTCAATACTGTCTGTACTACTGCAGCTGCCACTCTAGGCATTTGTGACTCCTTGAACTAATCAGGGGTCTTCTACCACCAGGATCTTTGCTGGAGTGGCCTTCCTTCCTCATCCTACCCTGTCTCCTTAGCCTCCCTTTACCTGCCAGGTCTCAACTAACATGTTGCCCTGCTGAGAGGCCTTCTAGACTGGGGATAGACCATTCCAGTCTTTTATCATATGCCCTCAAAGCACCATATTCTTTTCCACAATAGGGCCCATCCTGACTTGTGATCTTTTCTATCTTTTATTAAAAATGTGTGGCCACTGGTAAGTATGTTCTGAACACTCTTAGATCTCCAGCACAAATCTTCCAGTGGCATTACTATTTATTACTGAATGAATGAATTATAAATATTATTCCACTTTATTTTAATATACAACTTCAAGCAATTACTCTATCTCTGGAATACTGGAAACGAGACCATTAGACACAAAAGGAAGATGATCCATCCATAGTACAGACTACTCTGGATAGCCCAATGCCCAGGCTCCAGAGTAGAATGTACACCCAGTCATTCATTCAAGCATCAGCAGTGACTAAGACAGAGCACAGGGAGCCACAGCAAGACCAGCAAGTGAATGTGATTTGTAGGAAGAGTATGGCAGAAAGCAGTTCTAACTCTTCCTCCCTTCTAGTGATCTTGAGCAGCTCACCTCACCTGAAATATTGTCTTTTCAACTGGATTTTTTTAAGAACAGTTCTAAAAAGTAAGCAAAATCTGTTTAAGGTATTGTTACTGAAGTCCTCATCGCTGGGCAGAAGAAAGTGAGAATGAGATCAAGTTCACCTTCTGTGGATCCACAAGAAGAAACATGAGATGACGACCAGTGAGCCATAAATCATACCAAACCAAACAAAGGAAGAGGCAAAAATCCACTGCGCCACAGGGTTCACGGGACAACCTCATACAAGGTCTTCAACCAAATCAACTGCCTTATTGGAACCCACATCAGTCCAGCCCCAGAGACCTATAAATGCTACCTGGAGCTCAGTTACTGTCTTTTCCCTTCTTAGTGCCCAGAGTTTGTTTGCCAGGTTTTTCTGCTGCCAATGAGACCTGCAAAGTGACCACCACTTGCAGTACCTCAGTTCAGTTTAGTTTGGTCATCCTGTGACTCAGAAGAGGTGGCTTGGAGCCAAGTTCTCGCTCTGGCCCTGAGGAGGCTGGCAACCTCTGTATATGGATTGGTTAAAATCAGCTCAAATTGAGAGAGAGAGGGAGGAGGGAGAGAGGGAGGAGGGAGAGGGGGGAGAGAGAGAGACAGAGAAGGAAGGTAGTGTTTGCCTTTGGGTTACATTTTGTTTGTGTTTTTAAAAAGAATCTGGGAACATCACCAAGAATTCTATTACAAATTATTTTTTCCTAAAAGGGTACCTCAGACCCTATTCTCACAGCACAGGAAAGTGACTCTAAAGGTAGCATTTGTTTCCCTTCCCTCACCCTGGATTTTATCCTCTGGTGAACATTTTCACATCTGTGGGGTTTCCACGTGGGATTTTTGCCATCTTTCTTTGCACTTCTGGCTGAAATGAAAACAACCTGTGCTTTTTCTCTAATGCCCTAGAATCACCACTTTCTTTAAGGTGATGCAGATGTATTGGTTTGGCAAATAGAAAGGGGGTAGGTGGAAGTTCCAAAGCCTCAACCCAGGATATGTGGCCTGAAATGCTGTGGTGTCGTGGAAGAAGGAGGGACTGTTGGGAACCTGTAGCTGAAAACTGTTAAAGCCAAATGACGCCTTTACCATGGATGACCAAAGGAGCAGAGAAGAGGCAAAGCAGACATACAGCAAGGTCAGAAACAAGGCCATCAAGACCTGAAGAGAGAAAGGCCAGCACCAGGCAAAGCCAAGGTGGTTGCTGGTAAGGCTCAGCCCCCTGGGGGGCTTTGAGTGGAAGGACCTCAGGGCCAATCCACAGAGAGAAGCTGATATCTGAGCAATGCCACTGTCACTCCTTCAACATTTGGCACTGAGCACAAGGTACAAAGCAAGTGTTTATTCAAGTTCAACTTCTGTCAGTGGCCACTTTTAGGCTGCAGGGCAGGCTGCCAATTGTGCCCAGAGGGAGGAGCCGGTTGCTCTGAGGCTGGGGTTCCAAGGCCATCCCAGGGGCCCCCTGAGGGTCAGATGAAGAGAGCCAGCCAGTCACCCTGGAGTGTGCCAGCCCAGTGACATCCAACTAAAGCCTTTGTCTCTCCCTAGCCCTTAAAGTGCTGTGGCCTGGTGTGTGGGGGGGTGGGTGGATGAGGAAGAACAAATTTGAGAACAACTTCTCTAAAGCCATGTGGTCACTGCCATGGCCCTCCTCCCAGTGCCTGTTCATGGCGATCAGGCTGTGCCCTGCTCCATAGTCACTCCATATTCTGTAGAACAGTAGCTTCCAGGCTGTATTTTGTCCTGAGTGACTCCATTTTACATATAAAAAAAACCAAAACACTTTGCTCCCTTTTGAGTGTGCATGCTGAGGGGAATGATTTTACAACTTGTTTTACAACTGCCATCTGTCCAGCGCAAACCATGGGACAGATAAATAACTTCTTTATGCAAGCAAAAGATTACCACCTGTGAACTTACCAAATTTTATCAAGAACATGTGGACACATGGCATATCAAGCTTAGATCAGTTAAACCTGGCCCATGAACTTACGGAGTTCACCTGGATCATAAAAAATGGGGGCACCTAACACTGGGGAACAGTGGCAAACAGGATGTTAAAGACCTAGGCCATCAGAGTCCAACGGTACCACATTTCTCTTCCATGCGTCCTTGTGTGAGCCACAGAAGTGCAACTCATTACAACGTGGTCTCTGGTCTAGCAATTTACCTGAGTATTCCTTAGGAATACAGAGTTTCAGGCCTCACCCCAGACCCTCTGAGCCAAAACCTGCACTGTTCAAAATATTCAGATGATTCTATATGCATCAAGCTTTGAGAAGCACTGAACTAGAAAACATAAGCCAGAAGAAAAGATAGAAGGTGGAATATCAAAAGAAACAGCCAGCTAGACTCAGAAAAAAATAAGGCAAAATAGGTTCCCCCTCCCTTAGGGGGAAGAAGACAATTTAAAATTTAGCTCAGGTAAATTATAAGCAGGATCTGTTCATTTGAAATAGAAATTTGAGAGGCCTTGTCACATCTGATGGGCACAAAGTTGGAAAGAGCCAAATAATAGTCTCCCATTCATTTGTTTGGAAACATGCTCAGTGGCATCAGGGTAATTGTCTTCCTTTGTGACATCCCAAGTCCAAAGAGACCCATGTTGTTAAAAATTATAGCATGCCTGTAATATCTTATGAGGTGTGATGGGAGAGCTGTAGGGATGGGGCACAACAGAGACAGAGCACTGACCAGATCAGAGAAGTGACTAATCCTGAGTCCCGGGCAGGACACTTCTCTCGTCACTCTGACCAGTTACATTTAGATTTTGGCTGTCCACAAACACAGTTCTCAGAGATGAAAACAAAGGATAATTTTGTTGGCCAAGAAGTTGCCATCTATCTTTTTTAAAACAGAAATAATGCTACTACTTTTTATGATTATGAAAGTAGTATTTATTACAAAGAAATTAAGACAGTGAAAAAAGTAAAATAGAAAATGGCTGGTAGAGTGGCTCACAAAAAAAATTAACTAAATGAATAATTTTAAAATAAAAAATGAAACTCACTCCAAATCTTTGAGACAGGCAACTCTGTATTGCCATCATACACACACCTGCATGCATGTCTGCACTCATGTGCATACACAGACACAAGAGCACAGTTTTACAGACCTGCATTATGTGAAGTCATTTGTCCAATGTGTGCTTATAGAATGTAGCTTTTCTTTTGAAACTCAAGGGATGGATGGTTGAGATGGACTCTCTAGTTGAGAGTTAGAAGGAGCAAGTAGCTATTGTTAATCTTTAAAATATTCAAAGCCTTTTTAGTAAGACTTGATGCTGAAATATCAATATTCTTTCTATAAAATGCACCTAGAGTGAGGTAAATTTATACAACTATAAAATTCCTTGCAAGTCAACTTACTCTCATTTAACTAGGATTTATAAGAATCTTTTCCTCCACCTTATTGAGGTATAATTTACAAAAACAGACTATATTTGCTATGTACAATGTAATGTTTTGATATATGTATACACAGTGAAATGATGACCACAAGCTAGATAATTAATCTATCCATCACTTCATATTTTTTTGTGTTTGTAGAATATTTAAGACACACGCTTAAAAAATTTCAGCAATACAATATGGTACAGTTAACCATATTCACCAGACTATACATTAGATCCCTAGAACATATTCATCTTGTAACTGAAGTTTGGACCCTTTGATCAATACTCCCTCCGCATTTCCCCTCCCACTAGCATCTAGCCACCACCATTCCAGTTCTACTTTCTGCTTCCATGAGTTCAACTGTTTTACATTCTACATTTAAATCATGCAGTATGTGTCTTTTTCTGTCTGATTTACTTCAGTAAAGTAAATTTACTGCCCTCAAGGTCCATCCGCATTGTTGAAAATGGTGGGATTTCCTTCTTTTTATTGCTGAATAATATTTCTGTGGGTATCTATCAAAGGCACACACATAGATGCATAATTTCTTTATCCATTAGTCCATCAAAGAACACTTGGGTTGGTTCTCTGCCTTGGCTCTCTGTGAATGAACATGGAAGTGATGATATCTTTTCAAGCTATTCTAATTTCAACTATTTTGGATACATACCCAGAAATGAATTTCTGGATCATTTGGTTGCTTTGTTTTCAATTTTTGAAGAAATTTCCATACTGTTTTCCATAATGACTGTACTAATTTACACTCCCACCCACAGTGTGCAACCATTCTAACAGGTGTGAGGTAACATCACAATAGTGGTTTAAGTTGCATTTCCCTGATAATTAGTAATGTTAAGTATATTTTCGTATACCTGTGAGAAATGTCTCTACAAGCCCTTTGCTCATTTTAAAATCAGTGCTTTTTCTATTGAGTTGTGTGAACTCTTCTTATCTTTGGAATATTAATGCTATTGGATATCTGGCTTACAAAATAAGCCAGATGCCCTTATATTCTGTTGATTGTTACCTAGGCTGTGTGAAACCTTTTAAATCTGACGTAGTCCCACTTTCATTTTTGTTTTTAGTGACTGTCCTTTTGAGGTCATATCCAATAATACTCCTCTCAGTCAGGAAATTCCAAAGTTTTCTGAAGCTTTGTGACAGAAACCAGGTGGTAAAGAAGAGATATATCAAGTGAACTTGTGAGGGATTCCAAGATGGCGACTAGAGGGAGGAAGCAGAAAGCGAGCCTCCTATAGTGAAATCTTGGAGAGACACTGGAGACACACTATGCAGGCATAATCACTGAGAAGAGGCATAACTTTGACCCCTCCACACCTCCAGCCGGCACAGAGAATCTCCACTTCACATTAAATGGAGAAACCAGGAGGGCCCCAGGGCCGCCAGTCGCCAGCACCCAGATGGCTTGGGAAGACGTGGACCAGGTGAGCTTCGCGGTACCGTGGTACTCCTACAGACAAGCCTGGGCCAGAGCAGCATAGCCCCTTGGACAGACTGACCTCTACCTGGGGAAAAAAGAGAAACTGAGTAATAAGCAATAAAAACAAGTAAGACACGCGGGAAAGAGGGTGGGGCACCCTGAGCGCTGAAGATTGGGGGAAGGGAATCCTTCCCAGGACTGTAAATAAACAAGCCGGGTGGGCTGGAGAGACTCTGGCGGAAGTGGGGGGCGCACGCCCAGCAACCAGGAGCGGGGAAGCTTGTGAGAGTGGAGGAGGGAGGAAAACTCCACAGGAGAGGAGGGAAGACCCACTTCCCACGTAAACTGTAAACAAACATGGCGGCTGGCAGGAGCAGCAGCACCGCCCAGTAATCAGGAGCAGGAAAGCTTGTGAAAGTGGTGGTGGGAGGAAAACTGCACAGGAGAAGGAGGAAGACCCACCTCCCACATGAACTGTAAATAAACATGCAGGCCCGAGAACGTGGGTGCAGTGTCACCTTTCCCAGTGTGCTTGGAAAGGGGAAAGCTTGTAGCAGAGGCTCCTGCACAGGAGAAATCTGAGTAAACAAAGCCTGCAGGGCCAGGTGAGTGCTAAGCTCACCCCAGAGATCTGCATAAATAATGCCTCCAGCAACAGGGAAACCAGTTTCCCCACAGCAAAAAATTAGTACAGGAACCAGAGGGGAATGAAGAAAACAGAAACTCAGATCCAGACTCCAACAAAATGAAGATAAACTATGCCAAAGGACCCAATGAAGCCCACAAGAATAATTTAAAAGAAGACATACTACAGGTACTCAATGAGAATTTTATAGAGATGATACTGGATAGGATCAACCAAAATGTATAGGAGACACTCAAGAAATTCTAAGACAACAAAAACAGAGAATTTGAAAAATCAAAAGAAGAAATAAAGGAAACCATAGAAGCACTGTATAAACACCAAAGTGAAACAGAGAACATGATGAATAAATGGATAAATGAACTCAGGACAAAAATAGACAACATTAAAGAGGAAACCACCCAGGATATGGAAAACCTCAGAAAAAAGAACAAAACAGAACTGCAAAACAAAACGGAAGGCCAATCCAGCAGAATAGAACAAACAGAAGACAGAATCTCAGAACTTGAAGATGAAATGGTAATTAAAGGAAAAACCGAAGAACTATTAATTAAACAACTCAAGACCTGCGAAAAGAAAATACAAGAACTCACTGACTCCATCAAAAGACCAAACTTGAGAATCATGGGCATTGAAGAAGGAGAAGAGGTGCAAGTGAAGGGAATACGTAATATATTCAACAAAATAATAATGGAAAATTTCCCAAATCTAGAGAAAGATATTCCCATACAGATGCAAAAGGCTTCCAGGACACCAAACAGACCAGATCAAAATAGAACTACCCCACGACATATCATCATTAAAACAAGTTCAGAAACTAAGGAAAGAATATTGAAGGCTGTAAGAGAGAAAAAACAAGTAACATACAAAGGTAAACCCATCAAAATCACAGCAGACTTCTCAACAGAAGCATTAAAAGCAAGAAGAGCATGGGGTGAGATCTTCCAGGCACTGAATGAAAATAACTTCAACCCCAGGATACTCTACCCAGCAAAACTATCATTCAAAATAAATGGAGCGATAAAAGTCTTCCATGATAAGCAGAAACTAAAACAATATGTGACCACCAAGCCACCACTACAAAAGATTCTGCAAGGGATTCTGCACACAGAAAGTGAAACCCAGCTTAACCATGAAAAGACAAGCAGCACCAAACCACAGGAAAAGAAAAAGCAAAACAGTAGAGAGTAACCTCAACTTAGGTACACACAATCAAACCTTCAAACAACTAAGACAACTAAATGACAGGAATCACCACATACCTATCAGTACTAACACTTAATGTTAACAGACTTAATTCACCCATCAAAAGGCACTGCTTGACGAAATGGATTAAAAAAGAAGATCCAACAATTTGTAGCTTACAGGAGACCCATCTCACCGACAGAAATAAGCATAGGCTTAGGATGAAAGGCTAGAAGAAGATTTACCAAGCCAATGGCCCCTGAAAACAGGCAGGAGTAGCAATACTTATCTCTGACAAAGTAGACTTCAAACCTACATTGATCAAACAAGATAAAGAAGGACATTCCATACTAATAAAAGGGGAAATGGACCAAAAGGAAATACTAATTATCAACCTGTATGCACCCAATGTCAACACACCCAATTTCATCAAACATACCCTGAAAGACCTAAAAGCATATATAAACGCCAACACAGTGATTTTGGGAGACTTTAACACCCCATTATCATCAATAGATAGGTCATCCAAACAAAAAATCAATAAAGAAATCCAAGATCTAAAATATGCAATAGATCAAATGGACCTACTTGATGTCTACAGAACATTTCATCCAACTTCTACACAATATACATTCTTCTCAGCAGCCGATGGAACCTTCTCCAAAATAGATCATATCCTAGGGCACAAAGCAAGTCTCAGCAAATATAAGAAAACAGAAATTATACCGTGCATACTATCTGATCACAATGCAGTAAAAGTAGAACTCAACAACAAAAGTAAAGACAAAAAACATGCAAACAGCTGGAAACTAAATAACTAACTAAATTACTTAATGAAGAATGGATCATAGATGAAATAAAAGAGGAAATTAAAAAGTTCCTGGAAGTCAATGAAAATGAAAACACAACCTACCGGAACCTATGGGACACAGCTAAGGCAGTCCTGAGAGGAAAGTTTATAGCCATGAGTGCATATATTAAAGACTGAAAGATCCCAAATCAATGACCTAATGATACATCTCAAACTCCTAGAAAAACAAGAACAAGCAAATCCCAAAACAAATAGAAGGAGAGAAATAGAGCTGAAATCAATGAAATAGAAACCAAAAAAAACCATACAAAGAATTAATGAAACAAAAGTTGGTTCTTTGAAAAAATAAACAAGATTGATAGACCCCTGGCAAACCTGACTAAAATGAGGAGAGAAAAAACCCAAATTAGTAGAATCAGGAATGCAAAAGGGGAGATAACAACAAACACCATGGAAGTCCAGGAAATCATCAGAGACTACTTTGAGAACCTATATTCAAAGAAATTTGAAAATCTTAAAGAAATGGACAGATTTCTAGATACATACGATCATTCAAAACTGAACCAAGAGGAAATTAATCACCTGAATAGATCTATAACACAAAATGAAATTGAAGCAGCAATCAAGAGTCTCCCTATGAGTAGCTGGGGTGGTGTTTATTAACATATTTGTAAGTACCAATTCATTGTGGAAGTGTGTGCTTGATTAAAACCAGATGTGGGTGCAAGCAAGATTTGTGTATTAGCTTAAGCATTAAATTATTGTTGTACTAGTTTAAACTAAGGATCAAAATTGCATTTAAAGAGATCACTGAACGTTACTCTTTCGAAACTGAACTTTTTGTGTCACTTATAAACATTATTTATAAATCAGTACTTGGGAAAATTTTACGTTCTTAATTGATTTTATGTTCTTAATTGATATAAGGAATAAAATACAAAAAGTTAAATAGAAAAAAAAAAAAGAGTCTCCCTAAAAAGAAAAGCCCAGGACCTGATGGATTCTCTGCCAAATTCTATCAGACCTTTAAAGAAGAACTGATACCAACCCTCCTTAAAGTGTTCCATGAAATAGAAAGGGAAGGAAAACTGCCGAACACATTTTATGAAGCCAGTATTACACTTATCCCAAAACCAGACAAAGACACCTCCAAAAAGGAGAACTATAGGCCAATCTGCTTAATGAACATTGACGCAAAAATCCTCAACAAAATAATGGCAAACCGAATTCAACAACACATCAAAAAGATTATTCACCATGAACAAGTTGGCTTCATCCCAGGGATACAGGGGCGGTTCAACATACGAAAATCAAAAAACGTAATAAACCACATTAACAGAAGCAAAGACAAAAACCACCTGATCATCTCAATAGATGCAGAAAAAGCCTTTGATAAGATCCAACACCATTTCATGATAAAAGCTCTAAGAAAACTAGGAATAGAAGGAAAGTACCCAACATTATAAAAACTATATATGACAAACCTACAGCCAGCATTACACTTAACAGAGAAACTGAAACCATTCCCTCTAAAATCAGGAACCAGACAAGGATGCCCACTATCTCCACTTCTATTCAACATAGTTCTGGAATTCTTAGCCAGAGCAATTAGGTAAGAAGAAGGAATAAAAGGAATACAAATAGGTAAAGAAACTGTCAAAATATCCCTATTTGCAGATGACATGATCCTATACCTTAAAGACCCAAAAAACTCTACTCAGAAGCTTCTAGACATCATCAGTAGCTATAGCAAGGTAGCAGGATATAAAATCAACATAGAAAAATCATTAGCATTTCTATACACTAACAATGAGCAAACTGAAAAAGAATGTATGAAAACAATTCCATTTACAATAGCCTCAAAAAAAATCAAATACCTAGGTGTAAACCTAACAAAAGATGTGAAAGACCTCTACAAGGAAAACTATACACTTCTGAAGAAAGAGATTGAGGAAGACTACAGAAAGTGGAGAGATCTCCCATGCTCATGGATTGGTAGAATCAACATAGTAAAAATGTCTATACTCCCAAAAGTAATCTACATGTTTAATGCAATTCCCATCAAAATTCCAATGACATTCATTAAAGAGATCAAGAAATCTACTGTGAAATTTATATGGAAACACAAGAGGCCACGAATAGCCAAGGCAATACTCAGTCAAAAGAACAATGCAGGAGGTATCACAATACCTGACTTCAAACTATATTACAAAGCAATAACAATAAAAACAAAATGGTACTGGCACAAAAACAGACATGAAAACCAGTGGAACAGAATAGAGGACCCAGATATGAAGCCACACAACTATAACCAATTTGTCTTTGACAAAGGAGCTACAAATATATGATGGAGAAATAGCAGCCTCTTCAACAAAAACTGCTGGGAAAACTGGTTAGCAGTCTGCAAAAAACTGAAACTAGATCCATGTATACCACCCTATTCCAAGATTAACTCAAAATGGATCAAGGATCTTAATATCAGACCACAAACTCTAAAGTTGATACAGGAAAGAGTAGGAAATACTTTGGAGTTAGTAGGTATAAGTAAGAACTTTCTCAACGAAACCCCAGCAGCACAACAACTAAGAGATAGCATAGATAAATGGGACCTCATAAAGCTAAAAATCTTCTGTTCATCAAAAGAAATGGTCACTAAACTGATTAGAACACCCACAGAGTGGGAGAAAATATTTGCCAGCCACACATCAGACAAAGGACTGATAACCAGAATATATAGGGAACTTAAAAAACTAAATTCTCCCAAAACTAATGAACCAATAAAGAAATGGGCAAGTGAACTAAACAGAACTTTCTCAAAAGAAGAATGCTCATCATCTCTAGCAATAAAGGAAATGCAAATTAAAACCACACTAAGACTCCACCTCACCCCTGTTAGAATAGCCATCACTTGCAACACCACCAACAACAGGTGTTGGCAAGGATGTGGGGAAAAAGGAACCCTCATACGCTGTTGGTGGGAATGTAAAGTAGTACAACCACTCTGGAAAAAAATTTGGAGGCTACTTAAAAAGCTAGACATTGATCTACCATATGATCCAGCAATACCACTCTTGGGGATATACCCAAAAGACTGTGACACAGGTTACTCCAGAGGCACCTGCACACCCATGTTTATTGAGGCACTATTCACAATAGCCAAGTTATAGAAACAGCCAAGATGCCCCATCACTGACAAATGGATTAAAAAAATGTGGTATGTATACACAATGGAATTTTATGCAGCCATGAAGAAGAACAAAATGTTATCATTCGCTGGTAAATGGATGGAATTGGAGAACATCATTCTGAGTGAGGTTAGCCTGGCCCAAAAGACCAAAAAATCTTATGTTCTCCCTCATATGTGGACATTTGATCAAGGGCAAACACAACAAGGGGATTGGACTTTGAGCACATGATAAAAGCGAGAGCACACAAGGGAGGGGTGAGGATAGGTAAGACACCTAAAAAATTAGCTAGCATTTGTTGCCCTTAACGCAGAGAAACTAAAGCAGATACCTTTAAAGCAACTGAGGCCAATAGGAGAAGGGGACCAGGAACTAGAGAAAAGGTGAGATTAAAAAGAATTAACCTAGAAGGTAACACACACACACAGGAAATCAATGTGAGTCAACTCCCTGTATAGCTATCCTTATCTCAACCAGTAAAAACCTTTGTTCCTTCCTATTATTGCTTATACTCTCTGTTCAACAAAATTAGAAATAAGGGCAAAATAGTTTCTGCTGGGTATTGAGGGGGTGGGGAGGAGATGAAGTGGGCGGAGTGGGTGGCAAGGGATGGGGTGGGGGCACTGGGGAGAAATGACCCAAGCCTTGTATGCACATATGAATAATAAAAGAAAAAAAAATCAGGTGAACTTGTGCAAAGTACACAGTACACATCTATAGAATTATCATAAAGAACCCCCTGTACTATTAATGTATGCTAATAAAAAAGGAACAGATATATTATTTGTTCTATCCCACAGACATCCTAAACGACTTACAGTCAAACAATGCCCTTTTGTTCAATTGAATTGGGAGAGGGCTGGCAGAGTGGCTCAAGTGGTAGAGCACCTACCTAGCAAGTGTGAAGTCCTGAGTTCAAATCCAGTATTGCAAAAAAAAAAAAAGGAGGGGAAGATTTAGAACTTTTCCATGATGGTGGGTGGGAGGGTAAGTTGGCCAAAATCTCTGTAACAGAAGCAACCTGGAATTATACACTAAGAGTTTTAAGACGTCTATACATTTCTGCAGTAACTCCATGATCTAGAATGTATGACAAGGGAGCATTCAGAAACTTGTAGAGAGATTTGTCTGCAAGGATGCTTGTCATAACACTATTATATACAAATGAAAATATAAAAGGCCAATGTTAAAGGATAGCATTCCTGAATGATGGCAAACTCGCACAGTGAAGTCACGCACATCTGTTAGAAGTAGCTTGCCACAGAATGAATGACAGAGGAACATGCTTAAGCTTACCATTAAGTGAAAAGAGCAAGGTTTTAAAATCTATATTGTACTATAATATTAATAGTCACGAGTTCTGAGAGATAACATAGTGGGCGGTTATGACTTCTTAACAATTTCCTGTGATTTCTATAATGATTTTGTTTTTCAGAATTAGGAAAATAACATTGTAAAGAAAACTCTCTTTAAATCACTCAGGGCCCTAATTGAATACAACCATGAATTATAATCACAAATTATTATTTCTCATTCATTAAAGTACATTTGGCAAGACCTCTACTTGGCACTAGTGCTTTGGATATTAATTTAGAAGAGCAGTTTATAACCGAGAACAGTAAAGCATCCAACCTTTCCAACTTTCATGTAAGTATTCACAAGCTGTCCCCCTCTGTAATTTGTTCAGAATTGTGTAATTGTTACTTTCTATCATCTGGCAGACTCGGAGGAATATGTGACATTTGATGCTTCAACACAGTGTACCTTCTGTACCCAGTCCCATCCATCCCACTCAGCTCTGGCAAGCTGGTAAAGGGTGATTGGATGATAAGCCAGTATCTCTCATCACCTGCCCATGGTCCCTGGGGAGCCCTAGAGCTGCATCCAGAAATTGCTTTCAGCAAGCCTGCAGTCCACCAGATGCAGAAGGCAAGGGCCTATTTAATGAATGGTACCCACTCCTGTCTTGTAGTCCAAACCAGACTGAGTTTGCCAGAGCAGCTGTGTTTTCCTGACCTCACTTCTCTGTAAAGAGGTAAGCCAGTGAGAATTTCCCCCCAAAGAATTGGCCTCTATTAAAATAGGATGCTTCCTAAAGCTTCTGGATATATAGGCATTCTCTAAGGGATGACAATGGCCCTTGCACACGTTGGGGTTCCCCAAAGCAATGGGGTACCAAGATTTGGGAGTGTTCTGCCAGGGTAAAGGCAATAAAGGGTACAAAGTCTGCAGAGAATTTTAGAGAATGGGAAAGGTGGGAGGGAAGTTGGGTATCAGGTATCACAATACAGTGAAGCAGGCATGGTGGCATGCACCTGTAATCCCAGCACTCAGGAGGCCGAGGCAGAAGAATTACAAGTTCCAGGCCAGCCTGGGCTATACAGCAAGACCCTGTCTTAAACAAACAAGCAAAATAAAACAAAAACCCCACCTAAAACAAGCAACCAAACAGCAAACAAAGAAATGCAGTTAGTTGGAAGTAATAAATTCTTGTGTTACACAGCACGGTGGGATGACAATAGTTTACAATAAACTATTATATATTTTGTATAACTAGGAGGAGCTAGAAGGCGCCAAACACACAGTAATGATAAGGAAATGGAAACACTTATTGCCCTGTCTTGATCAGTACAGATGGTACAGATGTACTGAAATATCATACTGTACTCCATAAATATGCCCAACTATTATGTGTTAATTAGAAGTGCTTTTTAAATACTTAAGGATATGGAGATGCAAACTACCTGACTGATCAGTACAAATTACACACGTTTATTGAATTATTACACTTTACCTTATAAATATGTATAATTAAAATAACAATTTAAAAAAATCAATACTAAAAATAAGCTATTTATTTTCACATGTGCAAGCAATTCCAAACAATCCCTGAGATAAAAATTATTCTCTACCCAAAACTCTTTTGTTAGACTAGTTTCTAAACAAGGTTTAGTAATGTGAATGGAAGCTTCATATTAACACATTTTTACCACTTATCCTTCATAAGCATGCTATTCTACATAGAAGTCCGTTTGAAGCTCTCCTGGTTTTTAATGTGGGCTCTGACATACACATGGGCTCGGTGTCACACATTCATTTAAGAGTCACTTCGTGACAGTCCCAGATCATGTGATCTCTCTTTCAGTGCTATTCTTGTCTCAAACCCTGTGTTTCTGTATATTCCTACCTTTAATCAGTAGATTTGAAGTTCACAGCGATTCTAAAAAAGAGAAACCAGAGTGGAGTTATTTCAACTGTCCTTTAAGTAGCTACTAGGAGCTGGAGTTGTGGGCTGTTTTGTAGTGCTGAGGATCGAATCCAGGGTCTTGCATATGCTAAGTAAGCACTGTACCACTGAGCTACAGCCCTAATCCTTGGGTTTTTATTTATTCATTTATTATTTATTTGGGGGATAATGGGGTTTGAACTCAGGGCCTCGCACTTGCTAGGCAGGCGCTCTACCACTTGAGTCACCCCCAGCTGTCTTTGCGTTTTTGAGGCAGGGTCTCTCCACATAGTTGAGGCTGGCCTTGAACACATGATCCTTCTGGCTCAAGCGGTAGAGCACCTGCCTACCAAATGTGAGTCCCTGAGTTCAAACCGCAGGCCCACGTACACAAAAAAAATTCTTATGATAACCAATGTTGATGAAATTAGTATATTTCTTCCACTTAAAGAAATTTCTATTTTCTAATCCTGGATCTATGCCACACCTCTAATTGCCCCAGTTTATTTTAATTGTCATCAATGATCATATTTTAATGGATAATAAGCATTCTATGATGAATAATTTACAAATCCTGATACCACATGGTAGAAAAATAGGATGTATTTTAATAATACTAAAACACAGAATCCCCACTCAAACTTTCCCTCTCCGTGGGCGTTCCCTAGTACTTTATGGGCAAGGTCCATAAGTGTATTGGACTGATGTAGAGAAGCCAGAGCCTGCATAGCTTACAGTGCATGTGTTCACCCACCTGAGAAGAGGCTATGCTACTTGAGTCTAATTCAAAGATATCACTTCTCCAAACTTCCCACAAACAGAGCCTTTTCTCTGCATTTTAAGATAGACCAAGACAACCTTTCCAGAACTATGACAATCTATGCCCCTTAATAACCAGAGTCTCTTCCTTTTCCAGGATCCTTGGCCCCCATCACTCCTAAAGTCCCTCCATGTCACTAACCCACTTATTCTCCCTGTCCCCTCATCTCACAGATGCACCAGACCTGACATCTGTTTTCCAAAGTCCTCTGCCACACAGATGTTATATAGCTATGCGCAGGGTGACCACACATTGCAGAGGGCCAGGTCAGTCCTGCCTTCAGGATGTCTTCTCAGTCCTAGGAACTATGTTCCCCTTTTTCTCAAAACATCTCAATTTGAACAGCAAATTCCTCATTGCACTGTATCTCTACAGGAAGCAAAGCCTATGTCCTTGATGGGGGATTGTAAATAGCCCAGGTAAATAGCCTGTAGAAAAAAATTTTAATGTCTAAAAAACAAAATTCTCCATAAAAATTCTCAGGTGAAAGTCACAAAACAGATGAAAGGGGGAGTGTTAAGACTTGGAGAGAGTGACTCCAAAGCACCAATTTAGCATACAGATTTCGGATCCTGGTTTTGAACAGATAACAATAACTGACATGGGTTTTGAGGTGTCCTGGAAGTGACAGGAAGAGGAGAATTTCAGTCTCTGTGGCTCAGCCACTCCAGGATGCTTCCTGATGCACACACTCCAGCCTTTGTTTTAAGAGAGATTTGGGTTGGATTCACTCTCCTGGCAAACAATGGCTTCAGATTTTCTAGAATGATCTTTTGGTTTTGACTTATCTCCAAGCCACCATATTGCTATCAGCCCTGGCTACGGGAAGGTGTTCTGGTTCTTCCAGGCTTCTCCAGGCTGAATTGCATGTTGGCTTTGTAGAGCCTGCGTTCTCTCCCAGGATGGGATTGCTCTGCGTAGACCGCTTGCTCCTTGTCCTTGCTGCATGTTAGCCATTACACCTGTTTTCTACATCAGTGCTATACAATGTATCTTGAGAGGCTTTGTGATGAAGAGCCCCAAGATAAATGAATTTTAGAAACCTCCATTTGGGAGACTGAGAATACATAATCATTTATAAATAGTTCCAAGAAGAGGCTGAGGAGTGTGGCTTGGTGATAGAATGCTTGCCTAGCATAAAAGTGGCACTGGGTTTCATCCCCAGCACCACAAGAAGAAAAAAAAACTTCCAAGAACTGCAGTAAAGAAGAATGACCTGCTGTTGAGCTCAGTATTCCTCATGTTGTTTGACCATGGGGCTACCCCTTGCATTTTTTTTCTGTAATGTCTAATATCCCCAAATACCACCCTTGGGGGAGATTCTGCCCTAATTTCTCACCATCTGTTAAGACTGCTTAAAATAGAATGATTCTCCAGCTGCTAAGGTGGTTTCTGACCTCTGATAAAAAAAAATATCAGAGGTCTCTTCAGCTTTTATTCTAAACCAGTATTTTTGGGGGGAAGCCACTGGCCTGATGCCCAACACCATCATTGTCTGGCATCTGTCAGTGTCACAGTATTTATCTCCGACTGCCAGTTTCCCTAATAGCTTCCTGTTTCTGACATGAAATTCCGGTTGGTGGTAGGATGACATTTAATGCAGAACAACCACTCCTTGAGAGCAAAGCAGACACTTGGGGCGTGGTGATGAGAGAGTGACCAGCTGTGAATGTAGAGAAGAACTCAGAGAGTAAAAGCAGCCCAGGATGGTAGGAAAAGAGAAAGACAACCCATGGGTCTGGATCTAACGAAACCAAGGGAAAACCTGAATACACCTCCAGGCATGCTTTTAGGTACTTGCTTTTAGATGACTTTAAAAAAATCACTAATTTTAGCGGTCACACAGCTGAGCAATGTATTATTAAGTCTCCCACCAGCTTTGCTGTAGAAAATACCTCTAATGTATGATTCATGATGATAACAGTTACATGGGTTATTTTTCTGGGTTGCTTTTGTTGAAATCACCAACTTTTCACTTGGGCTCATGGCAAGTACTCATCAGGGATATCAGGGAGCCTAAAACTCTACCATTGGGTCAATGCTAATACCAACATTTTCTGAACACGTCTTATAAGGAGCTATGAAGACTGATTATGCATGTGTAGACCACTGACTCATATCCTTAAACCCTGTCCTCAGAGAGTCAGGTTTGAGACTTGCTTCCAAATCTCCACAAACTTGGCCATGTTGTGAATTGAACCCTCTTTTGTAAAAGATTTTTCCCAGTGATTGGCATAGTGAGCTGTGGGTAAAACAGTCCTGGTTCAGTAACACTGATACTAGAAAAACTAAACTTTGTTTTTTTTCACTTTGGCTTTGCTCTTATTACTTACACTCTAAATGTGTAGCTTTGGCAGCACATGGGTAATAGGTAAAGCTTTCTTTTCAGAAACCACACTTTGGTCAGAGGACTCCAGTAACTCAAAGGAGAGGAGAGATGGGTGGACCCTGAGAGCCATGGTAGTCACAGCTGTGTGAACCTGAGAGCAAAACAGAGATCAGGTACAGGAACACTAGCAGAATAAGTGTCACTGTCAGAGACAAACCCTACAGCAAAGCAGCAAAGCAGCCTTGATGCTGACCTTCTGAATCATGGAGCAATGCTGTAGGTAGGGTTACCTAAATCTTGCTAACTAGGAAAAGGACTGACTCAGGGGCTATGGCAAGTTTGGACCTAATGGGGAGTCAATGACCTCATTTGTGAAAATTAAAAACTTGCAGTAGTAGAGACTTTAGCATTGAAGTCCATACTTCTTTCTAGAAAAGCTTCCAAAATCTTGTTTCCCTTCTCAGAGACATTCTCTCAGTTTATCCCCCATGTTACAAGGGGGTCCTTCATTCTACAAGAGAAATCACTTACCTGTTGCCACAATGATGAGACTGTCACAGAACCTCAGCAGTGTTCCACACTAAGTTTATTGCTCATGCTTCAGAGGTCAGCTGGGGTCAGCCAGGCAGTTCTGCTAATCTTGGCAGGGCTTGCTTGTGGGACTGGGACTGGCTGTCAGCTGGTAAAGGCTGGTCTTGGCTAGAACTAGTAGGGCCATGAGATCAACTCTGTGCAGGGCTTCTTAATGTCTAGGCTCAGAACTGTCATACCGTCACTTCTACAACATTCTGTTGGCTGAAGCAAATTACATGGTTGAGCCCAGATTCAAAGGGTGGAGAAGTAGACACCACTTGTTTAGCAAAAGAAACTGAAATATTACATCACAATTAGTGCAGCTACGGGGAGAGGTGAGGAATCAGGGCCATCAATGAGTGAGAATATCACAGGAGTAACATTCTCCATGTTCCTTGTTAATTTAAAAAAGAGCGTTCATTCTACAACGAGGTAAGGTAGTTGTGTTCCTACTTGAATACTCTACTTACCTGTATGGTCATGAAGAACTCAGAGTGGGGATTTCCCAGGGTGAGTATGAATTAAACAAGTTAAGAGAAACATTCTGCCAGCTGTGAGATTCTCAGAGGTTCTGGTCCTTCAGAGAACCAGATAAGAAGGATGCTTCTCCAGCACCTACCCAATAAAAGTTGGCTACAATCTGAGAAATGCAATTATGTGTGCACCTCAGTTTAGCACTACAAATCCATGAGATGCCCTGAAAGAGATCTTCATTTTCTCCTGAGGCTGTGCAAGGCCTCACTCTGAGAAAGGCAGTGCCCAGACAGCAGTGCTTCTCAGGCCCCATGCCCTCAGTCTCCTCTGCCCTTCCAATTGCCTCTGGCTGGCTGTACCTACTGGTCCCTGCAGCCATCCTTAGCCACCCCATTCCAAGGGCAGTATGTGACATCTGAGAATCCAGGTAAACCATGTCTGGGAAGCCATGCCTCCCTTTTTCTCTGCCACTTTGGACAGCCAGTCCTCCCAGGGCAAGGACACAGCTAGTATTCCAGTGGCTGAGAGCTTTAGTTTTTGAAGGAATGCACAGAGGAATACCTTGCTTGTCTTCAGAAGGTAGTTATTTTACTTCTACTTGTTTTTCTGCCAGCCTCCTGGGCAATTGTTATGTCAACTTTGGTGCATTTCCAAGAGATGCTAGTAACACTGCAAAGACCAGAAGCCAAAAAGGAAGTGAAAAACACTGGTGCAACAGTCACTGATCGTAATGGATAGAGGGAAATGCCATCAAGCTTCCTGCTCCAGCTGCAGAAGCTATGAAACATCACCACTCACACCCCAGGGGAGGAAACCCAAGAATGAGAAAATCTGGGAAGCTCTGGGCAATGAAATAAAAATGTCACCACACTGTATAGATGGCCTATAAGAGGAGCAGGGTGCGGAAGTCAGAATGAGAGAGTTGGACTTCAGTGATCACTGGGGAAGGCTTGCAGTAGTGACAGCCTGCTGTTACCACCCACAGACATTCCTCCCAGGACAGCTTTGAGGTATAAAGGCATGTACAATGCTCTCCCTAGTAAATTTATTTTGGCACTACAACACTGATTTCCTAAGCCTCGCCTCTACCCATATAGTAATGTACTAAATAAGGAAATAAACCTGTTTCTTGAAGAATCTGGACTCTTCCATTGCATGTATTTTCATTTAAATCTACTTCATTTTCAATGCTTGTAACTGATGGCACTCCTTCTCATGTTAGCTGGTCTACTAAGAGTCAAATGTAAATATTCATCAGGAATTTGAAAATAAAATTCTTGGTCAAAATATATGGCTTGGGATACATAGGTGAAAACAAAACTCAGAACCATAGAAAAGATAAAAACCATAGGGACAGTGTTAGTCACAAAAGGAAGCCAGAGTTCAAGAAGACTCAGAGCTGGCATCTGGGTCTCCAGGAAAGCAGGGAAAGGCTTTCCCTGACTATGAAGTTCCTGTGTGAAGTTACTACCTGCATTGCCCAATATGGCAGCCCCTGGTCTCTCATTGCTATTGAGCAATTGAAATGTGGCTGGTGCAACAAGGAACTGAACTGCTAATTTTGTAAAGATTTCACTGAATTTGAATTTGAATAACCACATGTGACTAGTGACTATGGTATTGTACCATGAGGTCTAGAGTCAGGGTTTTTCTACGAATTGCTTTTTGTTCTGTTGGGTTCACCAGTGTTTCTTGTGTCAACTCGAGCTGTTTGGAGTGTTTGGCTGTGTTCCATCCCCTGTGGCAGGGGCTCAGGAATGCAGGGTTGTTGGAATAGTTGTCACTTTGGAGGTGGCCAGCCTGAAGGGGCAAACCTCAGCATGGGAAAGTTGGACAACAAGCATAAAAGTGCATGAAGGCCAAGGTAGTTGGCCTCCAGGTGCAGAGGGAAAGAGAAGCCGAAATGAGAAATTTCCAGATTTTTAGTCTGCCCTCAATGGAATGTGTCCTTTCTAGACAGAAAAATGAGGCATTCAGAAATGTGCTATCTTCATGGCCAGAAGAAGGAAAAGGAAGAAATGAAGAGTAAGTGGCAGGGCTTCCAGAATCCAAACAGAATGGGTCAGAAAAGCTGTTCTCTCCCATGACTTTCTCCTCTGAGAGAAGTGACCCCCTAGTTTCAAGATGATTCTTGTGCAATTATGCATAACGTGCTTTTGATTAAATATCAAAACAAAACAGTGGAATTGTGGGAAAAACTTGACCACTGCTTGAGGCAAATTCTAGGGTTCCTGGACCTACGTATCCATTGGAGCCAGGAGACCCATGTTAAGACTCTGCTGAAGATCATTCCTGTCATTCGATACATAGTCAATGAGGGGACGCATAGAATGGGATTCTGGGGAATAAAGTTGACTCAGACAGTAAAACAAGAATGTTCAGATGAGTCCTCCATGTCATGATGGCTCCACAGTGTCATCCAAAAGAGTCTAGTCAGTTTCCTGCTTGAAGATTCATTTGTGTGGCAGCTGGTGGCCTAGAGGTAGGGCAGGGCATGAAACCTATGGTAATAACTGTGGGGACAGGGAATGAGGAAGGCATGGATGTGGGAAGAGTCTCTTGGATCATTATTCATTCTCTCAGAACAATGCTAATTTCATCAAGGCCCCAAGAAGCACCATAAAGCCATATGCTGTCTAGCTCAATGCAGTCACAAACATCCATAAGCAGTTTTGTCTCTTGTTTGAACAGATCAATATTTTATTCCTAAACAACTCCCTAACTTTAATATATGATTGAGCTTTCCTTCGAGGTCAGTTGGGAGAGGAATTGACAACATTGGCTGTTCATCTGGGAAAAGAAAGAAAATGTGTTGGATTCCTACCTTCTCTCTCTGCAGGAGCTCAGCCCACAGCAATGTTAGAAGAACTATTCGTGCAAGGTCATCTTCACTTCTGACAGCAACTGTTAAGTTTGAGTGGTTCCCAAAGCTATACTCAATAATTCACTAGAAGAACTCATAGAACTCTTTGAAAGCTGTTAAATACATGATTGTGGTTTATTACAAAAGAAAACAGGTTAAAATCAGCCAAAAGAAGCTCATTGAGTGGAATCTGGGAAGAACCAAGCATGGAGCATTTCTTGCCCTCTCCCTATGGAGTCAGGTTGCATTATTTTGTCAACATCTATGAATGACAATATGCACAGAATATGACCAACCAGGAAAGCTCAACTGAGCCTCATGTTCAGAGTTTTTTTTTTAATTAGGACTTCATTACACAGTTATGATTGATTGTCCATGTGGTTGAATTCTGTACCAGGCCTGGCAATACCACATGACCCAAAACTTCCACCCTAAAATGCACGTTTGGTCTTTCTGGTGTAGCTAAGATAAGGCCTACTATAAATCATATGTTAGACTATCCAGTGTGACCCAAAGCTCCCAGGAAAACTAAGACATTTCTTTTAGGAATATCATATTTATGGGCTTAGGGATCAACTCCCAAAAGCCAAAGTTAAAGGCATAATCTCTTTGGGGGCAAAGTTAAATTTTTTACTATACACTCACACATATGCATTCAAGGCAAACAAAAACCCATTAACCTGGCACTGGTGGTTCATGTCTGTAATCCTACCTACTCAGGAGGCAGAGATCACAAGGATCACAGTTTGAAGCCAGCCAAGGCAAATGGTTCTCGAGACCCTATCTCAAAAAACCAAATACAAAACAGGGCTGCTCAAGTGGTAGAGCATCTGCCTAGCAAGCCTAGCTAGTATGAGTTCAAACCCTAGTACTACCAAAAATAAAAAAGAAAGGAACCATTATAAACCAGGCACATGCCTGTAACCCCAGCTCTTGGAAGCTGAAGAAGGAGGAACAAAAGTTCTAGGCTAGCCTGGGATACATAGTGAGAACCTGTCCCAGAAAAAACAAACAAAATTAAATGGAGTGATAGAAAAACAAGAACAAGCAAATCCCAAAACAAATAGAAGGAGAGAAATAACAAAAATAAGAGCTGAAATCAACGAAATAGAAACCAATAAAACCATACAAAGAATTAATGAAACAAAAAGTTGGTTCTTTGAAAAAATAAACAAGATCGACAGACTCCTGCCAAACCTGACTAAAATGAGGAGAGAAAAAACCCAAATTAGTAGAATCAGGAATGCGAAAGGGGAGATAACAACAAACACCATGGAAGTCCAGGAAATCATCAGAGACTACTTTGAGAACCTATATTCAAATAAATTTGAAAATCTTAAAGAAATGGACAGATTTCTAGACAATATGATCATCCAAAACTGAACCAAGAGGAAATTAATCACCTGAACAGATCTATAACACAAAATGAAATTGAAGCAGCAATCAAGAGTCTCCCCAAAAAGAAAAGTCCAGGACTTGATGGATTCTCTGCTGAATTCTATCAGACCTTTAAAAAAGAACTGATACCAACCCTCCTTAAACTGTTCCATGAAATAGAAAGGGAAGGAAAACTGCCTAACACATTTTATGAAGCCAGTATTACACTTATCCCAAAACCAGGCAAAGACACCCCCAAAAAGGAGAACTATAGACCAATCTCCTTAATGAACATTGATGCAAAAATCCTCAACAAAATAATGGCAAACCGAATTCAACAACACATCAAAAAGATTATTCACCATGACCAGGTAGGCTTCATCCCAGGGATGCAGGGGCGGTTCAACATACGAAAATCAAAAAACGTAATAAACCACATTAACAGAAGCAAAGACAAAAACCACTTGATCATCTCAATAGATGCAGAAAAAGCCTTTGATAAGATCCAACACCATTTCATGATAAAAGCTCTAGAAAAATAGAAATAGAAGGAAAGTACCTCAACATTATAAAAGCTGTATATGACAAACCTACAGCCAGCATTATACTTAACAGAAAAACTGAAACCATTCCCTCTAAAATCAGGAACCAGACAAGGATGCCCACTATCTCCACTCCTATTCAACATAGTACTGGAATTCCTAGCCAGAGCAATTAGGCAAGAAGAAGGTATAAAAGGAATACAAATAGGTAAAGAAACTGTCAAAATATCCCTATTTGCAGATGACATGATCCTATACCTTAAAGACCCAAAAAACTCTACTCAGAAGCTTCTAGACATCATCAGTAGCTATAGCAAGGTAGCAGGATATAAAATCAACATAGAAAAATCATTAGCATTTCTATACACTAACAATGAGCAAACTGAAAAAGAATGTATGAAAACAATTCCATTTACAATAGCCTCAAAAAAAATCAAATACCTAAGTGTAAACCTAACAAAAGATGTGAAAGACCTCTACAAGGAAAACTATACACTTCTGAAGAAAGAGATTGAGGAAGACTATAGAAAGTGGAGAGATCTCCCATGCTCATGGATTGGCAGAATCAACATAGTAAAAATGTTGATACTTCCAAAAGTAATCTACATGTTTAATGCAATTCCCATCAAAATTCCAATGGCATTCATTAAAGAGATTGAAAAATCTACTGTGAAATTTATATGGAAACACAAGAGGCCACGAATAACCAAGACAATACTCATTCAAAAGAACAATGCAGGAGGTATCACAATACCTGACTTCAAACTATATTACAAAGCAATAACAATAAAAACAACATGGTACTGGCACAAAAACAGACATGAAGACCAGTAGAACAGAATAGAGGACCCAGATATGAAGCCACACAACTATAACCAACTTGTCTTTGACAAAGGAGCTAAAAATATACGATGGAGAAATAGCGGCCTCTTCAACAAAAACTGCTGGGAAAACTGGTTAGCAGTCTGCAAAAAACTGAAACTAGATCCATGTATATCACCCTATACCAAGATTAACTCAAAATGGATCAAGGATCTTAATATCAGACCACAAACTCTAAAGTTGATACAGGAAAGAGTAGGAAATACTCTGGAGTAGTAGGTATAAGTAAGAACTTTCTCAACGAAATCCCACCAGCACAGCAACTAAGAGATAGCATAGATAAATGGGACCTCATAAAGCTAAAAAGCTTCTGTTCATCAAAAGAAATGGTCTCTAAACTGAAGAGAACACCCACAGAGTGGGAGAAAATATTTGCCAGCCACACATCAGACAAAGGACTGATAACCAGAATATATAGGGAACTTAAAAAACTAAATTCTCCCAAAACTAATGAACCAATAAAGAAATGGGCAAGTGAACTAAACAGAACTTTCTCAAAAGAAGAAATTCAAATGGCAAAAAAACATGAAAAAATGTTCACCATCCCTAGCAATAAAGGAAATGCAAATTAAAACCATGCTAAGATTCCATCTCACTCCTGTTAGAATAGCCATCATCAGCAACACCACCAACAACAGGTGTTGGTGAGGATGCGGGGAAAAAGGAACCCTCATACACTGTTGGTGGGAATGTAAACTAGTACAACCACTCTGGAAAAAAATTTGGAGGCTACTTAAAAAGCTAAACATTGATCTACCATTTGATCCAGCAATACCACTCTTGGGGATATACCCAAAAGACTGTGACACAGGTTACTCCAGAGGCACCTGCACACCCATGTTTATTGCGGCACTATTCACAATAGCCAAGTTATAGAAACAGCCAAGATGCCCCACCACTGCCGAATGGATTAAGAAAATGTGGTATCTATACACAATGGAATTCTATGTAGCCATGAAGAAGAACGAAATGTTATCATTCACTGGTAAATGGGTGGAATTAGAGAACATCATTCTGAGTGAGGTTAGCCTGGCCCAAAGACCAAAAATCGTATGTTCTCCCTCATATGTGGACATTTGATCAAGGGCAAACACAACAAGGGGATTGGACTTTGAGCACATGATAAAAGCGGGAGCACACAAGGGAGGGGTGAGGATAGGTAAGACACCTAAAAATTAGCTAGCATTTGTTGCCCTTAACGCAGAGAAACTAAAGCAGATACCTTAAAAGCAACTGAGGCTAATAGGAAAAGGGGACCAGGAACTAGAGAAAAGGTTAGATCAAAAAGAATTAACCTAGAAGGTAACACACACGCACTGGAAATCAATGTGAGTCAATGCCCTGTATAGCTATCCTTATATCAACCAGCAAAAACCCGTGTTCCTTCCTATTATTGCTTATACTCTCTCTACAACAAAATTAGAAATAAGGGCAAAATAGTTTCTGCTGGGTATTGAGGGGGTGGGGAGGAGAGAGAGGGGGCGGAGTGGGTGGTAAGGGAGGGGGTGGGGGCAGGGGGAAGAAATGACCCAAGCCTTGTATGCACATATGAATAATAAAAGAAAAAAAAATCAAATACCTAGGTGTAAACCTAACAAAGGATGTGAACAAACTCTACAAGAAAACTATAAACTTCTGAAGAGACTGAGGAAGACTATAGAAAGTGGAAAGATCTCCCATGCACATGGATTGATAGAATCAACATAGTAAAAATGTCTATACTCCCGAAAGTAATCTACATGTTTAATGCAATTCTCATCAAAATTCCAATGACATTCATTAAAGAGATTGAAAAATCTACCTTTAAATTTATATGGAAACAAAAGAGGCCACGAATAGCCAAGGCAATATTCAGTCAAAAGAACAATACTGGAGGTATCACGATACTCGACTTCAAACTATATTACAAAGCAATAACAATAAAAACAACATGGTATTGGCACAAAAACAGACATGAAGACCAGTAGAACAGAATAGAGGACCCAGATATGAAGCCACACAACTATAACCAATTTGTCTTTGACAAAGTCGCTAAAAATATGCAGTGGAGAAAAGACAGCCTCTTCAACAAAAACTACTGGGAAAACTGGTTAGCAGTCTGCAAAAAACTGAAACTAGATCCATGTATATCACCCTATACCAAGATTAACTCAAAATGGATCAAGGATCTTAATATCAGATCACAAACTCTAAAGTTGATATAGGAAAGAGTAGGAAATACTCTGGAATTAGTAGGTATAGGTAAGAACTTTCTCAACAAAACCCCAGCAGCACAGCAACTAAGACATAGCATAGATAAATGGGACTTCATGAAACTAAAAAGATTCTGCTCATCAAAAGAAATGGTCTCTAAACTGAAGAGAACACCCACAGAGTGGGAGAAAATATTTGCCAGCCACACATCAGACAAAGGACTGATAACCAGAATATATAGGGAACTTAAAAAACTAAATTCTCCCAAAACTAATGAACCAATAAAGAAATGGGCAAGTGAACTAAACAAAACTTTCTCAAAAGAAGAAATTCAAATGGCCAGAAAACATATGAAAAAATGCTCACCATCTCTAGCAATAAAGGAAATGCAAATTAAAACCACACTAAGATTCCACCTCACCCCTGTTAGAATAGCCATCATCAGCAACACCACCAACAACAGGTGTTGGCAAGGATGCGGGGAAAAAGGAACCCTCTTACACTGTTGGTGGGAATGTAAACTAGTACAACCACTCTGGAAAAAAATTTGGAGGCTACTTAAAAAGCTAAACATTGATCTACCATTTGATCCAGCAATACCACTCTTGGGGATATACCCAAAAGACTGTGACACAGGTTACTCCAGAGGCACCTGCACACCCATGTTTATTGCAGCGCTATTCACAATAGCCAAGTTATGGAAACAGCCACGATGCCCCACTACTGACGAATGGATTAAGAAAATGTGGTATCTATACACAATGGAATTTTATGCAGTCATGAAGAAGAATGAAATGTTATCATTCGCTGGTGAATGGATGGAATTGGAGAACATCATTCTGAGTGAGGTTAGCCTGGCCCAAAAGACCAAAAATCGTATGTTCTCCCTCATATGTGGACATTAGATCAAGGGCAAACACAAGAAGGTGATTGGACTTTGATCACAAGATAAAAGCGAGAGCACACAAGGGAGATATGAGGATAGGTAAGACACCTAAAAAATTAGATAGCATTTGTTGCCCTCAACTCAGAGAAACTAAAGCAGATACCTTAAAAGCAACTGAGGCCAATAGGAGAAGGGGACCAGGAACTAGAGAAAAGGTTAGATCAAGAAGAATTAACCTAGAAGGTAACACCCACGCACAGGAAATCAATGTGAGTCAACTCCCTGTATAGCTATCCTTATCTCAACTAGCAAAAACCCTTTTTCCCTCCTACTATTGCTTATACTCTCTCTTCAACAAAATTAGAGATAAGGGCAAAATAGTTTCTGCTGGGTATTGAGGGGGTGGAGGGGGCGGAGGGAGGAGGTGGGGGAAGGGGGGAGAAATGACCCAAGCATTGTATGCACATATGAATAATAAAAAAATAAAATAAATAAAGGTTTATATAAATGGAAAAAAAATTAAATGGAGTTAAAATGTTATAATCATAGCATATAGAACTTCTGTCTAAACATATCATTAAGCCTATAAACCATAAAAGGAAATATCCATACAAATATTAAGTTTCTGAACTAAAAAAGATACCATAAGCAAAATGAAAAGATAATCAAAACTAGAGAATACGTACACATGATATTCAAGCCAACAAAATGCTATGTGATATAGTTTATAGAAACAATGGTGTACAACCCCACAAATTGATGAGAAAAGGACATAAGGCATTCATTGAATAGGCAAATTCTCCACATTTATTAACAATGAATGCACAGACATAAATTAGATATATTTATGTATGTGTGTGTGTGTGCGCGCACACGCAGGAAATAGAGACTTTTATAGTGCTATCCCAAAATGGAAATGGAAGGATTAACTTCCCTGTTTCATTTTTTATTCTATGATTTCATTTGAATGTGTTTTAGCAGACACGTGCATGTATGAATTTTGTAATTAAATACACAGCCACACACTCCCCACAGTATGTACAGTTTTTTTTCCTATGATGTTTACTTGGTTGAACTGGAGCTGCTTTCCAGAATCCCCATCATTGTGTGTTCTGGGTTCAAGTTATCTGAAAAAAGAAGTTTTTAAGAGACAGGGAAGGCAAGAGGAAATCAGCCTTTATTCTCTGAAAGGTGTCATAGTCAGATATAGTGACAAAAACATAGAGGCAGCAGCAGGTTCTACCTTGTTCTAATTCTCTCCTACTCTACATCTAGCTCTTCTCAACCCTGCCCTTGCAGGACAACAGCAGCCTTCCTACCAATTCTGGGGTGCCATCTTGCAGACATGTTAGCTATGAGAGGCAGCAGCTTTCCACTGAAGTCCACCTTCCTTTGCAGCCCTTCTTCAGCAGCTGGTGTCTCTGAAAGCCCCCTCTTCCCTTGCAAGAAAGCTCCAACCTATCCTCCCAAGCTGGTGCTTCAGAAGCTGGTGAAAGACTTTCCTCTTGTTGCAACTCCCTTTTCTGGACCTCTACTTTCTAAACTCCTTCCATATTTGCATAAGTTTAATTTCAACATAAATCCCTTACTTTGTAATATTCACAGTGGTTTTCACCTCCCTGGTTATATCCTGACTGATACTTATACCTAGGTGTGTGTGTGTGTGTGTGTGTGTGTGAGAGAGAGAGAGAGAGAGAGAGAGAGAGAGAGAGAGAGAGATATCATGAAAGGAAAATTTCTGATGGGAAAGTTGAATTTCAGTTTCCCCCTAGAGAATCTCATGCCATCAACCCACTGCTCCCAGCACCAGGATGCTCCCCTGTCACACCCTGGCCCACTTGGGAACAAAACTCCCCTTCATTTCAGTCCTTTCAACATGGCTCAGATAACTGGAAACATGAAAAATGCTAAACCCTAAGGGAAAGAAACAAAATGCTCACAGATCAAAACAAGACAACTTCCAAAGAAAGAGAAGGCTGGGATTCCATCAGAACTACTTAATTTGAGAAATTCTTGAATTCTGTCATACATCTTGGGTTTGGTGGATGTTACCCTTAAACTCCTTCCTAGAAATACTTCTTAGGCTTTTAAACCTGTGAGAAGTGGGTGCCAGTGGCTCATGCCTGTAATCCTAGCTACTCAGGAGGCAGAGATTAGGAGGATCATGGTTCAAAGCCAGTCCAGGCAAACAGTTTGAGAGACCCTAACTTGAAAAAACCCATCACAAAAAAAGGATTGGTCAAGTGGCTCAAGGTGTAGGCCCTGAGTTCAAACCCTAGCACTGGAAAAAAAAAAAAACAAGAAGAAGAAAAAAAGAAAAACTCTTGGAACCACAATGGGAAAGGGAATGAAAGTGAGGAAGAAGAAGGAGCAAATATTCAGCATTGCATAACTTAGAAACACTGTCTTCACAATATCTTATGAGGTAAATGTAATTATCCCTATTTTTAAAAGAGAAAATTGAAGCTCGGAGGTGTTCAATAAATTTCCCAAAGTCATACAACTGACCAGTAGCAAAACCAAGACTCAATGTACTTGAGTTGGAAGGTTAGACATGTACTTGTACACATGACATGCTTTTTATAGATCTGCTCCATTTGCCCCCTGAATTTGTCATTCACTGCTGCAACCCCACAGTGGCTGATAGCAAGAAACACAGGTGTATGGGTCAGCGGTAGCTTGGCTGTGGGTTGTCTGGGCAGAGATGAGCCTAGATGGCCTTGGTCTTCAGAACTGATCAAGGTCTATAAATGTGTTTTCATTCTAGAACTGAGGCTTCAGAAACAGTGACTACTGGCCCATATTCTCATG
Organism: Castor canadensis; assembly: GCF_047511655.1. Classification (NCBI taxonomy): domain Eukaryota; kingdom Metazoa; phylum Chordata; class Mammalia; order Rodentia; family Castoridae; genus Castor; species Castor canadensis. Next base: position 151,985,833 of record NC_133390.1, on the reverse strand, counting down.
GTAGATGGCAAATACTCACAAGGATAAATGCGCTATGCTGCTTCATATCAGAACTGGCACAATGTCATTTCCACTGACCCACAGCCAATTGGCCTCTAGTCAAGGAAGGACAGGGAAGAACCCTCCATCCACAATGGGGGAAAGTAGTAATTTGTTCAACATTCCTCCTTAAGTCCTGACTCTAAATTTCATTTTCTCTTCTGAAATACAAAGTTGTGTCCAAGGAATGAGGCCTTCCCTTCTAACAGAACCCTGTTCAGCCAACGACAGTGTGGCTTGGTCCTAAGATGACTAAATACCAATATGCCAAAATGACTACTGTATCCATCATCCATTGTTTGTTCATCTCAAAATTTTGTGTTTTAAGTGACAACAATCATTTGTTTTGCTCATGAATCTATAATTTAGACAGGGCTCAGTAGGAATAGCTTATCTCTACCCTGTGTGATATCAACTGGAGTGGCTTGAAAGCTGGGGTAACTTGATAGCAGAGAGCTAGGGTCATCTGAAGACACTTCTGTCTCTTGCATGCCTGACAGTTGACATTGGTTATTGGCTGGGACCTCACATATTGATCACAACACTTACATGTGTCTTCTCCATGGGCTTCCTGGGCTTCACAGCCTACTGGCTGGATTTCAAGAGTTAAGTACCCAAAGAGAATAAGACAGAATTTTGTGATTTACCCTCAAAAGTCAGAGAGCTTTGCTCCTGCTTTGCTATACTGGTGGATAGTCACAAAAGTCCACTCAAGTTCAAGGAGAGAGAATGTGGACAAGTACCACCCAATGAGAGGAGAGTTAATGTCATATTATAAGAAGCACACATGGGATAGAGTTACGTAATGGTGACCATCTTTGGAAAATATTATTTGTCATAGTCATTAACAGTAACACAATCCATCTGATGGGGAAGGGCATTGTTTTTTCTTTTGGGATCAATGAAGAAATTATATTTGAATGATAAATCTTTAATTGTAGTCACTTTCAACTTCCCTCACAGGAACAGAAAAATCCCTCCTTCACATTTACTATGGAATCAGCCATACTTTCACTGTGTGGCCATACGGATCACAATTAACTGGACCAAGCTAGATTTGAGTAAACCTAGAGGTAAGTCAGACTAGAACAACATGGTCCTGGCCCATGGACTGACGGGCTTTGAGTGCGTTTAGAAATCAGAGAAGCCTAATAAGTCATAGGACTTTTTCATTGAGAATTTTGGGAGAATTCTACACATAGTTCCCAATAATTGCTTTTGAGTTTGTGTGGAGAAGGAGGACTACTATTTTTGAAGCCTGGATGCCAGGAAAACTGCTATGTGCCTTACATTTAACCCTTCCTTGCAAATGTGGTTTCAAGTAGATATTATTATTCCCATTCATGGGTGAGGAAGTCAGGGTGGAGTAAGTAACCTTCTCAGGACCCCACATCAAATAACTGGCAGAGCTAGGATTGATCTCAAAACAGCATAACTGGAACAAACTCTCTTAATATTTTCTGATTTGGAAAAAGCCACTGTCACAACACAGAGGAGGAAAACATGTCAATCTTACATGTAAGCAGATGGTAGGGTTACAAGTTAACAACAGGGAGAGGGGAACTTGTCACCTGCAAGCAGAGCTTTTGGAGAATTCTTCTCCAATCTAGTGGCTTGTCAACTGATTAGTGACCTGGGACAGTTGGTCACCACAAAACCAGGTGTTATGTCTGTACCACATGAACCTGTCCACAAACCCTTCAATTATTCTGCATCTGTGGTGGTGGGGTGGTGGGGAAACAGGGAGAGCCCAAGAGATCTCCCCTCATCAAAGATGAGGCTAAATCCAGCTCCTTGTCTCAAATGCCAAGATCTTTCAGAAGATAAGACATTATTATAAGACAGGGAGGTTTGAAAAGTTCCTGGTGCTCACATTGTGCTCCAGATCATTTAAATAAGAACCCCTGGGAATTAATAATTTTTTCAATTTCCTCAGGAATTAAATAATTTAAAAAAATATTCCAGTTGATTTTAGTTGCAGCCAAGTTTAAGAAACATTGCTTTTATTACAATTAATATTTGTGGGAGCCCAGAGGAACCTATGTCCAGCAGACAATGCAAGGCATTCTCAGAAAACTTCACCATTTCTTACTCTCCATAGTCCTTCTCATTTTCATCCTTCACTGGTTTTATAACTTCCATTAAATGAGACATACCTTCATCTACACCTTTGCCCTGCTTTATTTTGTTTTCATAGCACTAAGAGAGTACCAGATATGACAGTCTGCACTCATTTGTCTACCTAGTCTATTATCTGTCATCACCTCTAGAGTGTAAGGTCCTTGGCCGAGCATTATCAAATTGCCCTGCTTCAGAAGGTACCATTCGTATATAATCTAAAGTGAATAGTGTCCCCCTTGGAGTTGTATGATGTAAGAGTCCTTTATGGGGGTTGAAATATTGTCTGGTTTACTGTTGTTTCTTAAGTGTCTAGGATATAGGATATAGATAAAATATAGATGTTCAACAAATATTACTTGAATAAACAAAAAAAATGAACAAAAGAAAGTCATAAGGATTATCTAGTCTCTTTTCAGTCTAGGACCTTGTCCAATGCTAATTATCTTCTTCCTCTTCATCACCCCATCATCTTCCTCTTCATCATCTCTGTCACCATCATTACCACCACCGTCATCGTTGTCATCTGCATCATCTTCACCAGTGATAGTAAGCCTTCATATAAAATTTTCTTTTCTTTAAAGACAGGTTTTTGTGACAAAAAATAAAAGTTTGAAAACTAATGCCTGGTAGAGGTGAATGAGTGTTCATCTTTCCCCAAACCCTGCCTATCCACCAACCCAAATGGCTTTGGAGCTAGGCAGATAAGTTTAGAATTTGCCTTCATCACTTATTAGCAATAGCATCCAGGGCAAAATATTTATTCTGAAATGGCTATAGCAACTTACTTATTAAACTATTACAGATTTTAAAAGTCCATATATAAAGTGCCTGTAAAAGTAAATATATGAAAATAGGCCCAATTTCACCAGCATCCAAGGAAATGCAAAATAAAACATGATCATTTTTACCCACAGACTGGTAAAAACACTAAAGTGTGATAAGATGTTAGTAAGGCAATGCTTGCTGCTGTTGACAGATAAATATCAAAATCTCAGTGACTTAACAAAACATAATTTTCTCTCTAGTTAAGACCAATCAGCAATGGTGGGAGAGATATTACCATTTTGGGGACTCAGGTTGATTCCCTCTTGGGGCTCTGTTGTCTCCTGAAGGTCTTAGAGCTCTTCCCTAGATTGTTGGCCTCTCTTCAGAAGACAGACTGTGCCAGAGGTTTATAGGCACCAGTTCATTACTTCTGTCCAGTTTTCTTTGAGCATCCCAGTGACAGGGACTTGCCTAAAGGGAAGGGCAAGAGACATAGGGAAATGAAGACTTTAATTGGGTGACTATCTGTTGGCAACAACTCTAGAGTAGAGAACAAGAGCAGGATTCCTTAGTGGACAGCTGGTTACCTCTTCATGGAACATCAGTGTTGGTGAGGATGTAGGTAAATGAGTTTTCCATATGCACCTTACAGAAGTGTGAATTGATTACAGGTCAATGGCAGAACATGTGGCACTGACTTTTAAAATTCAAATCATGGTTGTTATGTGTCTCAGCAACTCTACTTCTTGGCACTAATCTGAGAAGCCTTAACAAATGGGCCTTAAAAGGCATACCCTAAAGGCTGGGCACATAGCTCAAGTAGTAGAGTGCTTGCTTAGTAACCACAAGGCCCTGAGTTCAAACCCCAGTACCACAAAAAAGGCACCCACTAAAATGTTTATTATGATATTGTTGCAGCAATGACTACAACCAAAATGTCTACCCACAAGGAAAAGTCCAAGCAAGCCATGTCTCTTTTTGCTATGCAACACTGTGCAGCAGTTTTTAACAAGATAGATCTACCCACATTGGCCAGGAAGTAGGCACATTATTGAGTGAATACAAGAATTTTTTAAATGAGTTTAGGTATGTTAGTGTTTATAATAACAATAGATGTAAGTACCATGTATTTTCTATATTGTTCTAAAATTAGTAATGAAGAGGGGAAAAGTCTGCAGGCCCTTGGACCAAAAGGAAATAATAGTCAATTCCAGGGAGAAAGAAAGGACTGGAGGGAGGGAGGGAGGAGGGCTTGACAGCCACAGAAACATAAAGATTTGATGACTGAACAAGTACAGACTCAAGCAGACCCCATACTCATAACAAAAAGGATACATTAATGCTGTTACCAGATAGTGGTCTAAGGAGATCCCTGGTATAGATCTCAGGTCTTTCTGTCTGGAATAGAGAACTGGACAGAAACACAAATCGCAAAGGGAGAGGTGGCAGTGGGGGAGGTTGGAGTAAGGAGAAATTTAGCATGGAGTGATCTTTTGTTGAGGAGGGTTGAGTCCTATGGCAGGTTTGTATTTTTTTTTTTCTGTTACTAACCTGCCTCAATTCCACTTCTAGGTATGTATACAAAATAATTAAAAACAAGGGCTTAAACGAATGTTTGCATGCAAATACTTACAGAAGCATATTCACAATAACCAAAAGGTAGAAACAACCCAAGTGTCATCAACATGTGAATAAATAAACAAAATGTGATATACACATGTAACAGAACACTAAGCAGCCATAAAAAGAAATAACATTCTGATACCTACTACAAAATGAATGAACCTTGAAAATGTGCTAAGTGAACTAAGCCAATGCAAAAGAAAATGTGGAATGCTTCCACTTATATCTAGAATAGGCAAATCCATTAAAAAAAGTAGATCCGAAGTGATCAGGGACTTGGGAGTTGGGATTGGGAATTATTGTTTCATGGGTATAGAGTTTCTGTTAGGGATGATGAAAATTTTTAGAAATGATGATGGTAATGTAACACTGTAGATATAATTAATGCTATTGAGTTGTACACTTAAATAGCTAAAATGGCAAATTTTTTCCTTTTGAATTTTTTTAATAAATTTTTATTAGGATATATTTGTTACATGGGGGGGGATTCATATTGACAATTTCAATTAGGCTTATATTGTACTCTGGTTAGGTCACCCCCATTGTCTCTCTCCCTCAACCCTGCTCCATTTAAAGCAATTGCAAGAGGTTTCTTTGTTCTCTTTCATATAAGTATATGAAGTCCATCAACCATATACCTTCACCTTAATCTCCTTCATTCCCTCTCTCCCCTCCCACTAATACTCCCCCTGCCACACATTATACCTATTTTATAGTCCTGTCTTTCATTTTAATATCTAAGTTGATGTTCAAAGGGGTTTCTCTATGTATCCCTGCTGTAGGTATACTTTATTTTGGTTCATTCAACCCCTTCCATTAAAATGGTAAATTTTATGTGATATGTATTTTAGCAAATTGAAAAAAAGAAAGAATTAACTGATTAAATTTCAAAGGAATAAAAACATGATTTATTTTAACTTGCCTTCACAGAGAATCAAATAGGCTTTCCTTGAGTCACAAGAAGGAAGTAAGCAGGTTAAGGGCCCCTTCTAGAAACCAGTTGTTCCTTTTACACCATGACATGGTCTCCAATATTTAGATCTTTACTTTTGCCACAGACTATTTTAAAATGACACAGACTTGTGAAGGAAAGGGAATAATATAATTAAATCTGTTGAAGAGTGTGCTATTTAAATCTTTTTAATAGAAAAATCTGCTGAGCTTAGTCATGTACTATGAGAAGCTGGTAATAGAAGCAGAAAATTTGAGGTAATTTGTAGGAAGTTTGCTGTTGAATCAATCAGATGAAGGGACACCAGATCTTCTTCCTTGGAATAATTATTGATACAATTCTCCATAGTGCCTGTGTGTTTTGAAGGGGTAGAAGGAAGGCGATTAAATGATTTATGTGTTTAATTTCCCTGAATGCTTGGAAGGCTGCCGTCCTGCATTGTAAACACAAGGAAATTGATTAAAATAACAATCGTTGAGAGCAAAACCCCTTAGCAATCTGCAAGGAGATGTTTTTCTCTCTTGGAACTAGAATCATGATCCCAACAGCCAGAGGTCATCTCTTTGGCCCTCAGAGGCCAGTGTGGAATTTTCAAAGCTAACAAGACTTGACCTTAGCCGACAAGTTCAGTGGGAAAAGCAACAAATGCTACAGGGTCCAAAGGAGCAAAGCAAAGTTTGTCTCTTATTGATCTCTGATTTGCTTCTGCAAAGTCTCTAGTTCTTAGGTAAATACATGTGTAATCAAATAAAAATTGTTAATTAATTAATTGATTAATATTAATCAATCAATTAATTAATACTTATTGGAATAGTGGTGGGGTGTGGAAAGATATTGTGGAGTTGAGGGAACAGGAGTCATAGGGAAAGACAGGGGAGGGAGAGAATTTGGGCTTGGAAGGTGATGTGCGATGGGAGGTCACAGGTGTGGAGCCAGCACTTATTAACTTCTGTAGTCTTGTGTGTTCCTCTCTGAGCCACAGCTTCCTTGTCCGCATAAGAGGGATATTGGTAGTGTCTTCCACTAGTGTCACATGCATATAAGGGAGAGAGGTGTTAAGGCCTAGTTCAGAATGGAAGCTTACATTCTGAAGGAAGGAAGTGGTAAGCTTCCTTACCACCTAGGAAGCTTACTAAGTGGTTAGCTTAATCCATGTTTCTGGTTGTAAATCACAAAAGTGGAGAACTGAGAGCTGAACCTCCTAGCAGGAGAGGGGAAGGAGATGGCTTTGGGATGGATATCAAATAAACAGAGAAGCAAGAAATAGGAAAGAAAAAGGGGGTTGTTCTGGTTCCACCCTGACTATTCTGATTCCATGGATGTTCTACCATTCAATCCAGATAATAATTACCTGGAACTAGCACAGACCCCACAGGTGAAAGGCAAATCCTCTACAAGACTGCCTTCCCTGCAGATGCCAGCTGCACTTCAGGGTCCTCAGGCCACTTCTGAACAACTGGCTATCACTTTGGGGGCTCCCATGACCCTCTCAGGTTAAATAATTCACCAACATGCCTTAAAGAACTCACTGGAAGCATTATCATAGCTGCACTTGTATTATGTACGATACTTGTAGGCAAGGGCTGCAAAGGCCTTGGACACAGAGGTCCCATGCTCCTTCTCTCTGGAGTTGTGGTGCATCACTCTTCCTGAGCACTGGGTATCTTCCCCAACCAGGGAGGAGCTCCACTGAGCTTCAGTGGCTAGAGTTTTCATTACAAAGGCAGAATTAATTAAATGATTGGCTGAAGGATTGACTTCAATCTCCAGTCCTCCTCTCCTCCCTGGGAAGTCTGGTGGCTGAAAGTCACAATCCTCTAGCCACGTGGTTAGTGTTTTGGTAACCAACTCCCATCCTTGTACTATCTACAGACCCATCTAAAATCTAAGAGGTTTTTACAACTAAGTGTTGTACCTCATAAGTCTTAGGCCAAGCCTGTAGATTCTGATAAACCCAAATGCTTCCAATTTCTCCTCAAAGCAAGGTAGCAGTAACTGTTTTCTATAGTTTTTTACTTTGTGTTTTCTCTTCCAACACCTGTGTTATCAATCCTTTGATTAGATTCTATTTTAAAAATGAAAAAAAAAATCCAAGAGCTTTTGAAGCTCCATACCAGAGAGCAGGGATGCATTCTTTATTACATATAAATTAATATTTACTAGTATATAAATTATTGTAAACCAGATACATTCTTTTTTTTTTTTTTGTGGAATGAGCCACACCTCCAGTCTATTTTGCTCCGGTTATTTTGAAGATGGGGTCCTGAGAACTATTTTCCCAGGTTGGCCTCAAACTACAATCTTCCCAGTCTCAGCCCTCCAAGTAGCTAGGATTACAGGCATGAGCCACTGGCACCAGACTGATATATTCTTTATTATACCATAGGGTTAGAGTTTGAAGAATTGGGCCAGAGTCCCATCTGGCTTGGACAGGGACTACCTTGATTTTTTTTTTTGTCCATCTAGATTTTGGTATCTTCTGTAAATAAAAGCATTTTACTATTACCTTTAAAAGTCTGACTCATCAAAGAAAAGAATGTACTTGTAGAAAAATATCAGAAAGACATAAATTAACATAGTTAATGGTGGTTGTCTCTGTAGGGATTTTTATTCTTTATACTTTCTGTAATATGCCCTGATTTTTCTATACTTTTTTGACACAGGATCTTGCTATATAGCTCAGGCTGGCCTGGAACTTACTATATATCACAGGTGAGCTTAACCTCACAATCTCCCTGCTTCGGTCTCCTGAATGCTAGAATTACAGGCATGTGCCACCTGGCTGCGTATTTTCTATACTTTTTAAAGATTTTAAATTATTTTGAGTCATAGAAATACAATTTTAAAACTGAAAGCATGTGATTTACATGATAAAACACACAGAATTGTAAATACAGAGTTGGAGAAATTTTGGCAAGTGGATATACCCATGCAGCAGAACAGTCAAATCAAGGTGTGGAATACTTCCATTATCCTGAAAGTTCTCTCTGCACCGTTCCAATCCATCCCATCCTACCCCAGAGCCACTTCTACTCTTATTTTCAGTACCATGCATTACTTTGATCTATTCTTGAAGTTCACATAAGCAGGAACATAAGGTATGCAATCTCTCAGCGTATTGTGTTGAGATACATCCTTGCTATGTCAGAAGTTGATGCTTTTTTATTGCTACATAATCCACTATTTTGTGACAGAATTTGGGCTGTCTCCTATGTGGGGTTATTATGAATAAACCTGCTATAAACATTTTTGTACAAGTGTTTTTGTGGACATACGCCTTTATTTCTCTCAGCTGTATATACAAAGTTCCAAAGTGGCTGTGAAACCTACCATTCCCATCAGCAATCTATGAGAATTCTAGTTGCTCTATCTTTTCACCAACTCTTGGCATTGCCAGTCCTTAATTTTAGGCCCTCTAGTCAGTATAGTGTGATATTTGTGGAATTAATTTGCATTTTATTGATGATGTATCATGGTGAGTGTCTTTCCACTTGCTTTGGGGGCACTCATATATTTTCTTTTGTAAAAGTTCTGTCCATATCATTTTAATTGAGAAAATGTTTAACTTTGTACAGGTATTTTCATATTGCCCTTCTCATTCTACCATCCTCAAAAGCATAAGCGAGAGATGTGTGTGCTTTATGAATTAATAAAGACTGCCCTATCAAGATGGAATATCCATCAGACTCAGCTGTGATTTTCCCTAGCACTGCTCCAGCCTGTGGGAATCCAACTCCCAATGCAAACAGCTCACGGAAGCAACCTGTGAGTGCAATACTTAGAGGAAGATTAAGGAAAGCAAGATCTTCATTTAATTCCAATTGCAGTGTGGTGAAACGTCTTAAAGTAGAGAATGAAGAAAATGATCAGATCCTTTCAGAAAAAACAGCATCTTCAACAGAAGAAAACTGTTCGGAATTTCAAGAAAGTTTTAAACACATAGACAGTGAATCTGAAGAAAGCACATACTTGAAAAATACCATGAAGGATATCAGTGCATGTGAATCTAAGTCACTTGATACTGGGTCACACAGTGCTGTCCAAAATGATTTTGTGAATGAGAGTCCAAAACAAGGATTAAAGGAAGAAAGAGCAAAATTGGCAAAGCAAATTCAGGAGAAGGAAGACCTTCGGAGGCTAAAACTAGTCAAAATGTATAGATCAAAGAATGATCTGTCACAGTTACAGTTATTAACAAAGAAGAGGCAAAACTGCAGCCAGTACTTTATGAATTGCAGCCAGCTATGTCTGAAGAGAACAAGAAACTAAGCCTTACTCAATTGATAGATCACTATGGGTTAGATGATAAATTGCTACATTATAACGGAACTGAAGAAGAAGTTATAGGTGTTTGATTCCGTTTTTTTTTTTTTCATCAGAATATCTTCTTTTGTTTGTTTTTAGTTTTTCAGTACTGGGGATTGAATTCAGACCCTTGAATGCTCTCTATCACTGAGTCACATCCTTAACTCCGCTCCAGAATATCTTTGAAAACTTAATGAGAAGTTAATTAGCACATTTTTAAAGGAAGAATGAAAGCCAGTACAGCTTAGAGGAAGGTGTCTGTTTTTGTTTTTTGGGTTTTTTTTCTGGAAGGTGTCTTGATGAACATTAAATTAATATATCACCTAAATTCTAAAGTGAAATTTAATATTTTAGATAGATTTGCCAAAGAAAAATTGGTATTTAAAGAAATAAGAAAAAAATTTAAATGTTCTTTGAAAGGCAATTTGAACAATCCTGGAAATCAGTTGTAGTATAACTCTTTTGTTTGCTGGGCAAAAGGTTTTATTTTCAGTGTTAAATAGTCCAGTCTGGTAAATGTCTAAACCTAAACTGGTTTGAAAGTGCCTGCCTCTTATAAGTTTATGAATCTCATTTCATCCATTTACCATAACTTTCCATCTACTACCTTGCAGGTTATTAAACTCATATCCAAAATTAAAAAAAAAAAGCATGAGAGATCGATGACTCAGTAATAATCAGTTTTTACATATGACAATGCTGAGGTTCAGAGGTTGCTTCACAGCTACTTGAGGGAGTGGCTGGACCCAGAGACAGGATCTTTTTATCCTATTCTCTCCAAGATCCACTCTCTTTCTCCATAAAAGGCTATCATGCTGGGAAAACAACAGGCAATGGGGACCAAGTTATATACCTGAGACTTTCACATGGTGTGAGCAAGTATGGGAAGATAACACCCTTGCTCCCCCAATCAGACCTTAGTGGGACTTCCATAGGTACCTGCTCTGTACCAGCCAACATGGCAGAACACATGGCCACTGAAAGAGACTGGCATATCTGGGCCAAAGCAGTCTTGGCTCTCTCCAAAATGAGCACCCACTTCCTCACATGGAAGAGAAACACATCTCACATCTCTCCATACAGTGCTCACACCTGCAGTCCTTGGGAAATGTCCAGTTCATTCAACAAAGAGCAAATCCTCAGACTATCCATGCATGTGGTATTATTGTCCCACCCACTTGCTTTTTTCTGCCCATCCTACCACCCCACTCTCTGCTTCCTTTGATACCAATTGGTGTCTGGATGCTGAAGATGGGTCATGACTTTAATTAACTTGTATTGGTCACTTACTATGGGCTCAGATCATTGTGATTACTGCTAGTTACATTATTTCATCATGTTTTTTTCTATCTTTGTTCCTTTTTAAGTTCACTTGCCTATCATCTCATGCTTTTAAAGAATCTCTGAATTAAAAGTGATAAGAATAACTAATTGGATTAGTCTCTACTTTTCTCTTTAGATTCTTAGGAAGATTATTAAATAGAGATATTTGAAGTAGAGATTCCCATAGAAGTCTACTCTCTTATGCTAATGTGGTTATATTGGGAACAACGAGCATTTCATTGTGGCAAACTGGTGAGAATTCCTATTCCTTTTGTTTATAGTAAGGGAATGATTCTCAATAGGGTGATTCGACGCAATAGCCTAGAAATCTACCATGGTGTGGCTTTGCTTCTGGATTGTAGAATGTCCTCATCTCTAAATGGTGTGGGTGGAGAGAGGTGGGAGGAGAGAAGGGCAGAGAATACCAGACCAGGGTTGATGTGAGCATCAATTGTAAAACAGAGAAGAAAGAGCTAGGGGAGCATCTGGGCTATGCAGTGCCCCCTACAGTCATTGGCCACAATGTGAGCACTCCGTAGGTACTTAGCAAACTGATGGAGGAGTGGTCAGGGCTGTGGCAGGGTAAGGGTATCTTCAGGAACCACTCAAATGGATTGCTGTTAGTCACTCCTGTGTCTGTATTCAATGGAGAACACAATAGGGCAAATTTCTTTCATTTTATTCATTTAAAAACCTCAAAAACAAATAATAGCATTATGTAAAATTCACAAATTCTAAGTATATAGCTCAGTGAATTTTTTGGAGTGTGTACCTGTATAATCACATCCGAGATCAAGATCTAGAACATTTGAAGCACCCCAAAAGATACTCTCAAAATCCTTCTACCAATATCCTGCAAAGACAACTTCTATTCTAACTTCTGTCATCACCCATTAGTTTTGCCTGTATTTGAACGTCATATGCATGAAAACATGAAGCTTGTGTTTTAGGCATCTTGTGTGTGTGTGTGTGTGTGTGTGTGTGTGTGTGTGTGTGTGCTGGGGATGTTACCCAGTAAGACTTTGCATGTGCTAAGCAAGCACTCTGACATTAAGCTACGCCCCCAGCTCATGAAGCATGTGTTTTTATTTATTTTTTTTTCATTTTTTTTTATTATTCATATGTGCATACAAGGCTTGGTTCATTTCTCCCCCCTGCCCCCACCCCCTCCCTTACCACCCACTCCGCCCCCTCCCTCTCCCCCGCTCAATACCCAGCAGAAACTATTTTGCCCTTATTTCTAATTTTGTTGTAGAGAGAGTATAAGCAATAATAGGAAGGAACAAGGGTTTTTGCTGGTTGATATAAGGATAGCTATACAGGGAGTTGACTCACATTAATTTCCTATACGTGTGTGTTACCTTCTAGGTTAATTCTTTTTGATCTCACCTTTTTTCTAGTTCCTGTCCCCTTTTCCTATTGGCCTCAGTTGCTTTAAGGTATCTGCTTTAGTTTCTCTGCGTTAAGGGCAACAAACGCTAGCTAGTTTTTTAGGTGTCTTACCTATCCTCACCCCTTCCTTGTGTGCTCTCGCTTTTGAAGCATGTGTTTTTAAATATGTGTCTTCTTTTACTAAACATTCATCCAAGTTGTTGCATGGATCAGCAGTAATGTGTTATGCTATTCCCAAGTAACAGTGTGTAGTAGCATGATTATATCTACTTTGTTTATTTTTTTATTTTAGGTAAGTGTTTGAGTTGTTTCCCATTTGAGATACTAATAAATACCTCTATAGACAGTTTTGTCAGTGCCTTTTCATGAAAATAGGCACTCATTTCTGTTGACCATGTTGCCAGAAATCATAAGGCAATTGCATTTAATGTTACAAGAAACTTAATACAATTTTTGAAGTATTTGCATTAATTTTATTCTCAATGGAAACATATGACAATTCCTACTGCCCTACATCCTTCTCCAACCTTTCAGCCTGTTTATTTTAGTTATTCTACATTCCATTGGATGTCCATGTGCTTTTAATTTGTATTTCCTTTTAATATTTTTTAAATGTTTGCTAAATTATGACATTCAGAAGTAGTATTAAAAGCAGAACAATTGAATTAATTTTGTTGTTTTTAAATTTTCTCTCTTGGATTTATAAAGCAGTATTTGATGGATTGAATGAGGTCATCTATTACTCAGCTTTGCAAAAATAGCAATTAAAGTAATGGACTTCAGTAGTCATCAGGTTTCCATTCCTAAGGGACCCTTTTGAAGGCTTCAGTCTCCTCTTGGTAACCTTGGAAACCTCATGGGATTTGTCTTCTCACCATCAATACAATGGATAAAGTTGCTCTCTGCCCACTTAAAAAGTATATTCTTAAAAATCTCAATGTAGCAAGAAGAACTGGGATTGAATGACCCATTGAATCCTGCTGAAGAGGAAGTCATTGTCTTATTGTAATATATCACTTATTTGATTGTGGAATAAGCATTTAATATATACACATCTTGTACTGGGAGCAAAAAATGGTCTTTGGTCTTGAACAATTACTTACTTGCTTCATGAGTTTGTGTTTTATAACTCAAATGGTTTAAAATTCTTTCTGAGAAGGAAATAGGTCTGTTTGGCACCCTAGTGTATCGGCTGTGGGACAGTACCTGGCTCAACTTGGTTAAATGATGGAATTAAAATTGCTCCTTTTTGTGAATATATCACAAAGTTCTGCAAATTAATGACAGACCCCACAGGAATGTTTGAGAAAGGAAAGTGGGAAAGCCAGAAAGAAAGAAGATTGAATGAGTAAAAGGAAAGGAAGGAAAATTAATCCTGGCAAGGTTCCCTTATGTAGCAAGATCTTTTTTATTTTCATTATATATACACCACAACACATTCCCAGATATGCAAGGATGCCCTACAGACCCCTCAACTCAACATGCTAAAAACTGAGCCGACTGTATATATTGATCTATAGTCAACCTTCAAGACTTCCTCTTATATTCTCTTAGTTGATATTGTCACATGCCAACACTGTCCCCCAAACCAGAAAATCAACAGTGATCCTCAACTTTTCTCTCTTCCTCACCAACCTATTCATTCATAAATTAGTTCATCCAATAAATATTTATTGAGAGTCTTTTAGACACCTGACTTTGTTCTTGATATTAAGGACATGCATTTTAGTTCCACCTCACCTTAAGAAGCATTTCTATTATTCAAGAACCCAACTATTATTATCTTAATTTCCTAGGCAATAACCTATCATTTGAGACATGTTCCAGACTTGAGAACAAAGGCTAGAAACTTCACTGCGCAGCTTCATTTCCCATTCATAGAGGATGAGTCAAGGATGACTCATCTGATAACCATTTATTTCTATTGAACTGCTATGTCTAGCTGAGAGAAATATTTCCATTCACAAAATTCTTCTTTCTTACCACTGTGGTAGAGAGACATCATGTATTTCTCAATTTGTGAGGACTCATAACACAATTAGAGATGCAGATTGGTGTGGATCAAGAGGATTGGTGATGCTTGGGAAAAGGTCACTCATATATATGTGTGAAGGAATGGAACACACTGGCACAGAGGAAGGATAAGAAAATGTAACTCAGATCCAGAAATCTCACTTTCTGGCATGTCAATGTCAAACTCTAGACAGTGGAAATGATACCAGAATGAGATATCATAAAACATGGATAAAGTAAATACAGGAACTCCCTGAGTTAGAGATATCTAACTCTCCAAAGACTTATACATGCAAAATTTCACTTTTTAAAATTATTTTATTTTATTTTATTTTATTTGACAGAGAAAAGAGATTCATTACACAGCTAGGGACATGCCATGGGAAGAGGCAGAGTAAGCACTCAGCTCATCCTCAGCCATCTTCAGGGTACAGACATGAGCTATAGGTTTAAGTAGACAAAACAACTGGGGTCAGGAGACAGAAGGTATGCATAGCTAAACAGTTCAGTCACAGGTGTGGTCTGGCTGGTCATTATCTCAGTCCTTGTTCTGGCAGAGGTTCTAGAGTTGTTATCTGCAGCCAAGCAGGTGGTCCATCCAAATGAAGGTCAACTGTTGGGTGTACTTTCTTTTTTTTTTTTCCCTTAGTTCTTCCCACCCCCTTTTTTTTCCCTTTATTATTATATGTGCATACAAGGCTTGGGTCATTTCTCCCCCCTGCCCCCACTCCCTCCCTTACCACCCACTCCGCCCCTTCCCTCTCCCCCCCACCCCCTCAATACCCAGCAGAAACTATTTTGCCCTTATTTCTAATTTTGTTATAGAGAGAGTATAAGCAATAATAGGAAGGAACAAGGGTTTTTGCTGGTTGAT
The DNA here is from genome assembly GCF_047511655.1 of Castor canadensis. Classification (NCBI taxonomy): domain Eukaryota; kingdom Metazoa; phylum Chordata; class Mammalia; order Rodentia; family Castoridae; genus Castor; species Castor canadensis. Next base: position 151,970,426 of record NC_133390.1, on the reverse strand, counting down.
ATAAGGATAGCTATACAGGGAGTTGACTCACATTAATTTCCTATACGTGTGTGTTACCTTCTAGGTTAATTCTTTTTGATCTCACCTTTTTTCTAGTTCCTGTCCCCTTTTCCTATTGGCCTCAGTTGCTTTTAAGGTATCTGCTTTAGTTTCTCTGTGTTAAGGGCAACAAATGCTAGCTAATTTTTTAGGTGTCTTACCTATCCTCACCCCTCCCTTGTGTGCTCTCACTTTTGTCATGTGCTCAAAGTCCAATCCCCTTGTTGTGTTTGCCCTTGATCTAATGTCCACATATGAGGGAGAACATACGATTTTTGGTCTTTTGGGCCAGGCTAACTTCACTCAGAATGATGTTCTCCAATTCCATCCATTTACCAGCAAATGATAACATCTCATTCTTTTTCATGGCTGCATAAAATTCCATTGTGTATAGATACCACATTTTCTTAATCCATTTGTCAGTGGTGGGGCATCTTGGCTGTTTCCATAACTTGACTATTGTGAATAGTGCCACAATAAACATGGGTGTGCAGGTGCCTCTGGAGTAACCTGTGTCAGTCTTTTGGGTATATCCCCAAGAGTGGTATTGCTGGATCAAATGGTAAATCAATGTCTAGCTTTTTAAGTAGCCTCCAAATTTTTTTCCAGAGTGGTTGTACTAGTTTACATTCCCACCAACAGTGTAAGAGGGTTCCTTTTTCTCCCGCATCCTCGCCAACACCTGTTGGTGGTGGTGTTGCTAATGATGGCTATTCTAACAGGGGTGAGGTGGAATCTTAGTGTGGTTTTAATTTGCATTTCCTTTATTGCTAGAGATGGTGAGCATTTTTTCATGTGTTTTTTGGCCATTTGAATTTCTTCTTTTGAGAAAGTTCTGTTTAGTTCACTTGCCCATTTCTTTATTGGTTCATTAGTTTTGGGAGAATTTAGTTTTTTAACTTCCCTATATATTCTGGTTATCAGTCCTTTGTCTGATGTGTAGCTAGCAAATATTTTCTCCCACTCTGTGGTGTTCTCTTCAGTTTACAGACCATTTCTTTTGATGAGCAGAAGCTTTTTAGTTTTATGAGGTCCCATTTATCTATGCTATCTCTTAGTTACTGTGCTGCTGGGATTCCATTGAGAAAGTTCTTACCTATGCCTATTAATTCCAGGGTATTTCCTACTCTTTCCTGTATCAACTTTAGAGTTTGTGGTCTGATATTAAGATCCTTGATCCATTTTGAGTTAATATTGGTATAGGGTGATAAACATGGATCTAGTTTCAAAAATTTCACTTTTTTAAATTTAGGTTTTGGTCCTAACCCTAACCCTTCAAGGTTTAATTTTCATTTACTACCTCCACTTTTTTTCTGACCACTCAGAAATCTCCTCCACACTCTGTTCTCTTCCCTCCCCTGCAGTTATGGAAAACAATCAAGAAGAAAGCTGGTACAAATATTTGTCTAACTTGGTATTTATTTCTAAATATGTTCACCTTTATATAACTTGTTTCCCACTCATGCTCAGAGAATTTAAATCAAGCAATACATTTCTCATTTATAAATCCATCTTTAAAAATGCCCTCTTCCTCCATGTTCACTTTTTTTCCTCTTCCTTTGTATTTTCTTGCTTTCTCTCCCACCCTTTGTGGTCTAAACATAAGCCAAACACAACCTTAACCAAGGTTGAAATGAGTAATACTTGGGCTGTACTTCAAGAAAATGGAAATGTTTAATGATGTCTAGCTATGTCCAAAGACTATAAAATTCCTTATTGACTTTCTTTCCTCCTCTAATAAGTTTTCTTATCAACATCCAAGACAAAACAAAAAGCCTTGATTATATTCAATATTAGTATGTAGTACTCCATTTATGAACAATGAAAGAGTGTAACTTTGTGTTTTTATTGTAAATACACATTTCAGCCTCTTTGAGTGATAGAGGCTTTTATGGGGACACAGCTTCTATTAAGAATGTGCTCAGTGTGGTGGCACATACCTGCAATCCCAGCACTCATGTGGCTGAAGAAGTAGGATTATGAATTTGAGGGCAGCCTGGGCTTCACAGCAAGACCTTGTCTCAAAAAAATTATTAATAAGAAAATTTTCAGTGAGAGTTTCTAATCATCAAACCTGAAACATCCTTTTGGAGGCCAATCTGTAAACTGAGATTTCCAGATGTGGAGGTGTCATCATTTTCTGGGTCTACAAGGTGGTGTAGTTTTCATACATAAAACATTAATCAGATTTTTGGGAGAATAAGCATTGATCCCTTTTATACATGGCAAATCTTGCAATCTATATGTGTGTGTGTGAGTTTTGTGAGTGTGTGTGTGTGTTATGTGTGTACGAAGGGATGAGTAATAAAAGAGATGATTACATTTTGTCCTCCAAATATATCTCTTTGACCACATATAAGACTATGTGGGAAATAAACTTCTAGTTGACTGAATAGAGCCCAGAAGGCAGAATGAGACACAGCTATTGTGGTGGGGGGAGCCATTTCTATCTCAAGGCTCCCAACACTACACATTGCCAGTAAGAGGGCCAACAAGGAGTGCCCCAAGGGGAGAGTTGAGCAGCAGAGTTGGCTTAACCAGGTTTCCTGTTGCCTCCCTCCCCTTTCCCAGATTCCCACAGCCAAGGATATATGCTGCTATAGTTTGGATATTGAGCTGGATACCCAACTTCAAACTATATTACAAAGCAATAACAATAAAAACAACATGTACTGGCACAAAAACAGATATGAAGACCAGTGGAACAGAATAGAGAACCCCGATATGAATCCACACAACTATAACCAATTTGTCTTTGACAAAGGTGCTAAAAATATGTGATGGAGAAAAGACAGCCTCTTCAACAAAAACTCCTGGGAAAACTGGTTAGCAGTCTGCAAAAAACTGAAACTAGATCCATGTATAGCACCCTATACCAATATTAACTCAAAATGGATCAAGGATCTTAATATCAGGCCACAAACTCTAAAGTTGATACAGGAAAGAGTAGGAAATACCCTGGAATTAATAGGCATAGGTAAGAACTTTCTCAATGGAATCCCAGCAGCACAGTAACTAAGAGATAGCATAGATAAATGGGACTTTATAAAACTAAAAAGCTTCTGCTCAACAAAAGAAATGGTCTCTAAACTGAAGAGAACACCCACAGAGTGGAAGAAAATATTTGCTAGCTACACATCAGACAAAGGACTGATAACCAGAATATATAGGGAAGTTAAAAAACTAAATTCTCCCAAAACTAATGAACCAATAAAGAAATGGGCAAGTGAACTAAACAGAACTTTCTCAAAAGAAGAAATTCAAATGGCCAAAAAACACATGAAAAAATGCTCACCATCTCTAGCAATAAAGGAAATGCAAATTAAAACCACACTAAGATTCCACCTCACCCCTGTTAGAATAGCCATCATTAGCAACACCACTAACAACAGGTGTTGGCGAAGATGTGGGGAAAAAGGAATTCCTCTTACACTACTGGTGGGTATGTAAACTAGTACAACCACTCTGGAAAAAAATTTGGAGGCTACTTAAAAAGCTAAACATTGATCTACTATATGATCCAGCAATACCACTCCTGGGGATATAACCAAAAGACTGTGACACAGGTTACTCCAGAGGCACCTGCACACCCATGTTTATTGCAGCACTATTCACAATAGTCAAGTTATGGAAACAGCCAAGATGCCCCGCTACTGATGAATGGATCAAGAAAATGTGGTATCTATACACAATGGAATTTTATGCAGCTGTGAAGAAGAATGAAATGTTATCATTTGCTGGTAAATGGATGGAATTGGAGAACATCATTCTGATTGAAGTTAGCCTGGCCTAAAAGACCAAAAATCGTATGTTCTCCCTCATATGCGGACATTAGATCAAGGGCAAACACAAGAAGGTGATTGGACTTTGATCACATGATAAAAGCGAGAGCACACAAGGGAGGTATGAGGATAGGTAAGACACCCAAAAAACTAGATAGCATTTGTTGCCCTCAGCGCGGAGAAACTAAAGCAGATACTTTAAAGCAACAGAGGCCAATAGGAGAAGGGGACCAGGAACTAGAGAAAAGTTTAGTTTGAGAAGAATTAATTTAGAAGGTAACACACATGCACAGGAAATCAATGCGAGTCAACTCCCTGCATAGCTATCCTTATCTCAACCATCAAAAACCCTTGTTCCTTCTTATTATTGCTTATACTCTCTCTTCAACAAAATTAGAGATAAGGGCAAAATAGTTTCTGCCGGGTATCGAGTGGGTGGGGGGGAGAGGGAGGGAGCGGGGGGGGGGGTGGTAAGGGAGGGGGTGGGGGAAGGGTGGAGAAATGACCCAAACATTGTATGCATGTATGAATAATAAAAAAAAGAAAGAAAAAAATAGTTTGGATATTGAATGTGTCCCAGTGGTCCATGTGCTAAAGATTTGGTCCCTAAGGTGTTGTTATTGGGAGGTGGTTAGATCTTTAAAAGGGGGTGCCTAGTGAGAAATCTTTAGGTCAGGTATACACTGGAAGGGGATTGTGGGAGTCCCAGCTCCATCCTTGTTCTTTTTTTCTTTGCCATGAGGTGAGTGGTTTTAATCTGCCACATATTTCTGCCATGATATGCTGCCTCACCACCACCCCAAAGTAATAAGCCAAAAAATCATGGGACTAGAATCCCCAAATTATGAACCAAAATAAACCATCTCTCTTCCTAAGTTGATTATCTCAAGTATTTTGGAACAGTGATAGAAAGCTGACTAACATATGTGTCCATCTTAGAACACAGATTTCCAGTCTCTGGAAATCATGACCCATACACCTCCCATTACCTTCTGGATCAAAGTTTCAATTCTTCCAATTTAACCAACTCTCTTATAATCACGTATTTGTTTTAACTCCCCCCACAACTCATAGCGAAATCATACCATTTACCTGTAAGGACTTTCTATCATCATTATTTAGCCATTTCTGCTCTTCCTTTTTCTTTTCTACTTTCAATATGACTCTTAAGCACATGGTAGGCACTGTATTGTCTTATTTATAGATGGGGGAATTAAAGCTTAAAGAGTTTTAATAACTGGTCTCATAGATAATAAATACTGGAGTGAGATTTGATTCAAATCCTCTGACTCCAGAGCCTTGAACTCTTAACCATGAGGCTGCACAACCTCTCTAATGAGGAAAGAGAACAGTATTGTAATAATAGCATATGTCTTAACAGACACTGAGAGAATGAGCTGAAGTAATTTAGGTTTAGTCTGTGGCACACAGATTGATGTTAGTGACAGTAATGATAAGGAACATGATGCTGGTGCTGTAAGAGGAAAGGAGGGTGAGAACAAAGAGGAGACAGAGTAAGAAGAAAAGAAGGAGGAAGAGGAACAGTAAAAACTTCTCCTGGCTGCCTCTTTTAATAATGATCACAGCTGCATACTATGGAAGGTGAGTAGTTATCATTGTGAAAAGAAGCAGAAATGGGAGGTGATCTGGAGAATACTCTATAATTTGGAGGAAAGCTTAGCCAATATAGAATTTAAGCAGGGGGCTAATTTTTGAGTTTAAGATGTCACATTGCTATTTAATCCCCTAGAACTCTGCAAGTCAGCCTGATCTTGGAGTGATTATGGTATAGTGAGATGTGGAAGTGGAAGGTATGGGGTGGATTGGGGGCAGTGCTTTGATATTTACAACAGGTTTTCTTCTCATCCAGACCCCAATTTCAGATTGTCCTGAGGCTAACTGACCATGTTCTAAATGCTACGCCGCTGATACCAAATGATAGATGTATAAGGAGCCTATCTCCATTGCCTCTTCAAGGGAAAGATAAGGCTGGAGTTTAGGAAAAGCCAATCTGACCATCAGAAGACAACCAATCAAGCTCTGCAGTGGGGAAAAGTGATTGGATATTAATTACCAGAGACCACCAAAACTGTGTGGTGAATGCAAATCTAAGTGAAAGCAAAGAGCAACATTCGCACCTATGCTTGTGATGACTAAAGAGAGGGAGGCCCACCAAATGGGCAGAAGAGGGGGCCAGAAAAAGAGACATTGAATCCAGGGATTATAACCAACAAAGAGATATAGTCCAATCATATCGGCAAACTGCACACTCAGATGAACAGCTCTGCCTCTGATAACATATGGGCAGTAGTAATGGTGGGCAAAACCCATCAGAAGAGAAGGAAAAGGAGATATGCCCTTCCTTCACAAGATGCATTCTAACTCCCTGCTTTTAGCAAGGACATATATAGTACTAGGCTCTATTCTATACATTTTACCAATATTAACTCATTTAATCTTCACTGAATCCTATGAGATTTTGCAGGTAAGACATAAAGTAACTTGACCAAGATCACAGTCATCAGTAATTAGACACACACACATAAAATACTTATAATAAGGGAAAGGTTTTTTTTTACTTTTCCTATGTTGAACACAAATTTAACTACAGAACTTTCCAAGTAAAGTATCTCTGCTTTTGTTACTTCTACCTCTTCTACCTTTCCAGAAACTTGCTTGCCTAACGTGTATTTGACTCACTGTGCAGCAGTGTGTTAACATAACACAAATAAATCAAATGACTTCTTTGACCTGGGTACTGTGTAAGTCTTGGCACAGTTTGACGTTGCTTAGTAATGCATTTCCTTCACTAAACTGGCTATAATTGTTCTGACCCCAACTAGTATGGCTGGAGCTTGACTCTATCACCTGGCTCTACTTCCAGTCACTCTTCTGTCCACCTGCCAGGTCATGGCTAGAAAAAAGCTCAGAGAATGATGAGATTTGTGTAGGACGAGCACATTCTTCTTGATCTTTTTTGAGAAAGTTGGGCGTCAGCTGGATAGAACTCAGGCAAGCACAGATTTTAGGAAATTATAAGAAAGAATATAGCAGCAACAAGTCCACGGAGCTAGAAGACTTTTCTACAGATCTAGGAAGTAATTGTGGCTGGACTAGAAATCAAAGCACTAAGGCAAGGATGTGAACAACCTCTGGACAAACAGGCATCCCATCATGGCCAGGAGATCACAGAGAAGGCCCTTCACTCAAGCCATGGGACTGAGAGGAGATGTAAGATGTAGGAGGAAGTCTCTTTGATGTCCTAGAGCCCTTGCTCAGACAACCTTTTTATTCTCAGTATGAAACCTTTTGCTTCAACCAATCCTGCTTTAAAAGTCTGGGTGCTTTTAACAACAACAAAAAAAATCAAGTGTATATAAAAGGCAAGAAGAAAAAACACTCTGCCAAGAAACAAAACAATCAATATGATCATTGTTAGGCATGACACAAATATTGAAACTATCAGACAGAATCTAAAGTAACAACTTTTCTAATGAAAAAATTGTATTACATGCAGACCAGATATGAACTTTCCACAGAGATGAAAAGTATAGAAATAAAACAAAATGGAAATGCTAGTTACAAGAATTCCAGTAACAGAGGTGAAGAATCCTTTGACTGGTTCATCAGCAGACTCAATGCAGATGAGGAAACAATCTGTTAACTTGAAGATAAAACAACAGAAATTACCTGAACTGAAAGACCAAAAGAAAAGAATCAGTGGTTTCAGGGTCCGAGGTTTGGGGAAATTTGAACAGAATGGTCCAGCAGGAGGAAGTTTTGTGTACAATGGAACTGTTCTATATCACAACTTTGGAGGTAGAAACGTGGGTGAATGCATTTATGAAGACCCGTGGAGCAGTGTGCCAAAACATAGTGATCATTTTATAAATTTTTAAAAAGTGAAAAGGAAAAAACAATCCTGCTTCTCAGAATTATCAAGCCATTGTCTCTGGGAATGGGATCCGTGTCAACAAGACAATTCCAATGTGTAGGTATCAGACAGAAACTCTGCTAGAGTTAATGTCAACCTTGTTATGTATGCCTGAACTCTTTTGGCAGTCTGGTGAAGTTGACCAGCTGACTGTTTCAGAATCATGCTTCCTTAGGCTCTTGTAGGAATACAAAAGAAGCCAATTATGTCAAGATACAGTTATCAAAATATTTTAAAAATGTTTTCTTCCTTGTTAACCACATTAAATGGGTGCTTTTCAAACTGTCTGAGGGGAAAGTCCAGTTTATTTTTCCAACTGATCTTGAAATGACAACTTTTATAAAATGAAAATATGACATGAAAGAGAATATGGAACATAAATCCCAATTTTTAATTACTTGATACAAAACACATTAAATTATTTTATTAAATAATTTGGAAATTTTCCAAATATTCTCAGTGCCTGTACTTACTACCCATGAACCTGTATTAATATAGGCACTATAGACCATAGACATGGTCCATGGATCAGGTTCTGAGTGACTCTGCATTAATATAAGACTCTGAGTCTAATAATGACTATAATTTTGAAGTCATTATGACAGTCCGTCACTGGCATATGACATGAAAATATCTGGATTCTGTTGGTGACAAAGGTCATAGTGACTGTTAATTTCATTAAAGTATGTTGACTAATGGAAGGAAATACTAAATTTCAACCACAAGTCCATGAAAATTAAGACTTTATTCTTTCCTGTTCAAGTCCACAGGCTCCCTAAATTCTATTTCCAAGCCCACTTGGAGTTCCAGGCCTCCTGCCTCAGACAATGCTTGGGCTAGTAAATACTAGAAAGAGAGGGAAATGACCCACACATAAGAACAAGGTACCCTGTAAGATTACACAATTGGGGCCAACAACGCCCCCTAGATGGACCAGGCCTACACTGCCAAGAAAGAGGAACTGCTCAGCCTCCAAGGTCTCTGGTTTATCCTAAGGTCCAGCTTTAATGGCAGTTGATGTGGGCAGGGTTTTGTGTCATAGGAAATGGACCTAGAAGTAACCATCATAAAACCAGAGAACATCAGAGTCAACAAAGGCTTCTGTCTGTATCTTGGCAGGTAGTTCATAGGTTACCTTAAAAAATCAGGTAGGAGGAAGGCAAAGAAAAAAAAGTGAAGGAAAGGAGGGAGCCATTCTGGGAAGTATTCAGGCCAGTGTCTTCAGGATCAGCAAAGGCCTGAGGTTCAGATTCAGTTCCCTCAGTCCTCAGAACTTAGTCACACATTTGCAGACTATTAAAAGGATTAAAATGAAAGAACTTTATCTTTGTGGTTAGGTCTTATTGGTATTGTAAATAGGTAAGTCCAGCCTGGCTAGGTGTGGTGGTGAAAGCCATAGGTGGTTAATTCCAGCACTTAGGAAGTGGAGGCGGGAGGATCATGAGTACAAGTCTAGTTTGGGCTATGCAGTGAGACCTTGTCTCATAAAAAAAAGGGCATAGGCACAGAAATGGTGTCTATAAAGACTTAAAGGTTTCTTATTTTAAGGTGCAGCAGAAGAAACTCACATGACTACAAAAGCTTTATTTCAGAGGAAGCAGCTGTCCCCGGTTTGGGAAAACAAAGATCCTGGGAAGTGGAGGATGATGTCATGAGCAAAGAACACACATGTGCACGCACACACACACACACACAAATACTAGCAAACCAAATGCAAATGCAATAGTACAGCAAAAAAATCATAAGCCATGATTGGATGTTATTTATGTCTTGAGTGCAAGGATATTTCAACATATGCAAATCAATAAATATGATACACCACACTAACAAAAAGAAAGAAAAAAATCACATGATCATCTCCACAGATACAGAAAAGCATTTGACAAAATTCAATACCTTTTCATGACAAAATGCCCAGCAACTAAGTATAGAAGGAATGTAGCTCAATGTATTAAAAGCAATTAATGATGAACTCAGAGCTGAAATCATACTTAACTGTAAAAACCTTAAAGCATTTCTTTTAAGCTCAGGAACAAGACAAAGATATCCACTCACTCCACTTCCACTCAGGTTAATAATGGAAATCCTAGCCAGAGCTATCAATTAAGAAAGATAAATAAAAGATGTTCTAATTGGAAGGGAAGAATTATCTTTGTTAGCAAATGTGCATGATCATATATGCAGAAAATGCTAAATACTTCATTTTTAAAAAGCGGTTAGAATTGATAAAATTCAGTAAAGTTGCAGTATACAAAATCAACATACACATCAGTGGTGTTTATATACATCAAAAATGAACTTTCTGAAAGGAGAATTAAGAAAACAATCCCATCTATATCAGCAATGATAATAACAAGAGATACCCATACCAACAGATATACAAATCTCAACATAGAAACAAGAAATTTGAAAAATAAGGCAACCTTACACTTCCTAAAGTTAATAACTCTCTAATAATAGATTACAAAGATATCAAAGTGGATGAAAAGCTGGACAAAGAACCCAAAAGAATGACATTTAAAAGATAAATTAGGAGCTAGCAGAGTAGCTCAAGTGATAGAGTGCCTGTCTAGCAAGCATGAGGCCCTGAGTTCAAATCCCAGCACCACAAAAAAAAACAATTCTCTAAAGGATCAATTAATTAATTAAAAGAGGATATGAATAAATAGCTAAGTGAATTAAGGAAGGCAGCAACAACAACAGAAACTTAACAGCAAAATGATTTTTAAAATCCAATTTTTTAAATAGGCAAATGAACAAACACTTCTCAAAAGAAGAAATATAAGTAGCCAATAAAAATATGAGAAATGCTCAACATCCTTACCCACCAGGAAAATGCAAACCAAAGCTACACTGAGATTCCATCTCACCAGTCAGAATAGCTATTATCAGAAAAACAACAAGAACAAATGATGTGGAGATAAATGAACCCTATACACTGTTAGTGAGACTGTAAGTTAGAAAGTCATGTGGAGGTTCCTAAATAAACTAAAAGTAGAACTACCAAGCTGGGCCTGATGTCTCAGGCCAATAAATCCAGCACTTGGGAGGTTGAGGTAGGAAGATCAAGAGTTCAAGGTCAGCCTTGGCTACATAGAGAGACCCTGTCTCAAAAAACAAAACAACCATATGATCTAGCTATACCACTCCTGTGTATTTACCCACAGGAAATGAAATCACACAATAGAGATACTTAACACACCCTTGATATCTGCAGCATTTTCACAATAGCCAAGTAATGCGATCAACCTAGGTGCCAGTCAACAAATGAACGGATAAAGAAAATGTGATTATATATACCCAGTGGAGGATAATTAAGCCATAAAAATGAAAAAATCCTGTCATTTGCAGGAAAATGAATGAAACTGGAGAATATCACATTAAACAAAATAAGACACAGAAAAACAAGTATCATTTTTTTCTCTCATATGTGAAAACTTTTAAAAAAGACCTGAAAGTAGAAGAGGGACTATAGAGAAAGGGGAGGGGACAAGGGAGGGAGAAGGCAGAGAAAAAAGGAAAAGAGAGGATAGAAAGGAGGATAGACATGATCAAATCACAATATCTGTGTGTATGGAAATGTATCAATAAAACTTGTTAATTTGTACAATTAATACACAATAATAATTTTTAAAAGTTCTGGGGGAAAGGAAGAAGCAAACATCAAGGGTCTTAACTGCAAATGTTGTTGATTATTTGTGTCTTAGAATTGACTTGACTACCTGACTATCTGGTCACTGCTCTTCCATTTCCTCACTGGAACTTTGGGCAAATCCCTCATTTCTCAATGTCTTTCTTGTTTCTCACATGATGAAACATTCAAGCTCTGATGACATCATAAATTTGGAGCTGCAAACAAATGAAATCAAGAATGTGAACACACTTTCACAGCTATAATCTACTCTTCCAAGAGGTTATTATTACAAATTTTTGAATCACAGTATAAGAACAGAAAAACTAGAAACAGAAAAAGCTTGGAGATAACAAAGCTGAAATCCTTAATAAGGAAGTGGAGAACAAGCATGAAGAGACTCATCCAAGATTGCACAGTGAGGTAGGCTTAGAGCTTTCTCAAACCTGGGGCTCTTATCAACACTCCAACTCTCCTTCGCATAATCCTGTTTAACTTTGGGATAAAGGATTATTTTCTTTACCTTTCAACTTTTTTCCTCCCTCCAGTTGGAGAATAACCATTCTTAAGTGCCCTAGATCAGAGTTAGGAAGCTTAACTTTGTGTATGCCTACACCATGTCCCTGAGTGCTGTGTACTTGTTTACATAGATATTTAATACTCCAAGAGGCCCATATTAACACAGAAAGCCCATTAAAGTTTCTACTTCAATCAGATCCCAAGAAAAGCAAAACTGGATTGTCTTTTAAGGATATTGTCTTCTAAGGATTAAGTTACCACGGCAAGAAGGACTCTATTGCCTTGGCTCACAAACTTTTTCTCTGTGAGGTCTTCCACAGGTTAATTGCTCCATAAAATTGTGCTGTTTAATTCTGGGTGAAGAGATAGGAAGGTTACATTGAACAAAATGCCAGGGGAAGAAAGAAACTGAAAACTGGGTTTCCCAGAAGACCAGGTTTAAATCTTCTGAGAATATTATATTACTTCACTGCTCAAAAAGCATTTTTGCAAATCAGGCTGGTAGTGGCTGGCATACTCCATGGGGGAGGATGTGTGAAATTTCATGAGAGCTGAAGCAAAGGACTTGGATCAAGAAATCAGAAGTATTTATCTATCCAACCAACAGTGGTTAAACTCACAGTTTTGGTTCAGATGTGTCCCAGAATTTTAGCCAACTGTGGAATTCCTTGGAGCTGAAAATCAAGCTGTCAAAATGTCTTTTCATAACATCTGCTCTAACTAATTCAGTGTCAGAGGATGACAGCAACATTATCGTCTCTACTCACATGCTATCCTGTGCCAGTCATCCCACCAGGCACCTTGCATACATTTGTTTATATTATAACAATCCTTCAAGATAGGCATTATTGTTCTCCTCTTACAGAAAAAGAAAGTTTGCATCCCCAAACCAAACACCTTGCAGTTTTACAGCAGGTAGTGTTTCATGCCTGGCTTCATTCACTTACAATGTTTTCAATGTTGTAGCATGCATCAGTACTTCATTTCTTCTTATTGCCAAATAATACTTCATTGCATTAATACACCCTAGTTTCAAAACCCATTCATCACTGATGAGCGTTCGGGTTGTTTCCACTTTTTGGCTTTTATGAAAAATCCTGCTATGAACATTCACATACGGTTTTTATGTGTACTGGGCATATGGTTTTTTTAAATTTCTTTTGATTCCTAAGAATGGAAACACTGGGCCACCTGATAATTCTATGTTTAACATCTATGTTTAACATTTCGACGAACTTTCAAACTCTTTTCCAAAGTTGTAGCACTTCACAATCTCATTAGCGATACCTGAGGGCTGCAATTCTCTACATATTTGCTAGAATTTGCTATTGTCTGTTTTCTAAATATAATAGCTGTCCTATAGATATGGAGACAGATCTCAATGGAATTTTAATTGCATGTTCCTAGTGACTAGTACTGTGGAGCATTTTTAGGTACCTTTGCTCACTTTTAAATTGAGCAAGCTTTCATTTTTGTATTGTTGAGCTTAACAGATCTTTATATATTTTGAATATAGGTCCCTTGTCATATAAGAGATTTGCAAATATTTTCTTCCATTCGGTAGGCAAATCCAGAAAGGCAGAAAATACCAGTGATTTCCAAAGGGTAGCAGGGAATGAAGAATTACTACAAATGGATGTGGAGTTTCCTTTTGTGGTGATGAAAAAGGTCTAAAGTCAGTGGTGAAGGTTGCACAACTCTGCAAATATACTGAAAATGTATTGAATTATGTAACTTAAGTGGTGAATTTTGTAGCACATCTTTATATATCCTTAGGTATGTTATTTTTTCAAATAACAACTTGAAAGTGGCAGGACTTTGGAATCCAAGACTACCAAACCCCAAATCTGTCTACATTACACAGGTGTTGTAGTTTGAATTTTGAATGTCCCCCAAAGGCCTATGTGTTAAAGGCTTGGTCCTCAGCCTATGGAGCTATTGGGATCTTTACGAGGTGAGGGTGAAGGGCCTAGCATAAGGAAGTTAGATCATGAGGGATGTGTCCTTGAAGGGAATATTGGGACCCTAGCCCTTTCCTGTCTTTCTCTTTTGCTTCTGGTATACGATAAGGTGAGCAGCCTCCAACAACATGTGCCCCTACCAAGATGTGCTGCCTTGTCACAGACCTAAAATCAACTGAGGACAATTGATCTATGAACTGGAACCACTGAAACCATGAGCCAAAAAATAAATTCCTTCTTAAAGTTGATTCTATTAGGTACTTTATCACAGTGACACAAAGCTAACTAACAAAACAGGTATGGGGAGAGATAACTGTTTGGATAAGAAAAATACAGAAAAAAGAAGAGGTATGGCCAGGTGTGGTGGCTCAAGCCTATAATCCTGGCTACTTGGGAGGTGGATACTGGAAGGATCATGTTTTGTGGCCAGCCTAGGCAAAAAGTTTGTAAGGCCCCATCTCAATCAATGACTGAACACAGTGGTACGTATTTGATATTCTAGCTACATAGGGAAGCACAATAGGAGGTTCACAGTCCAGGCCAGTTCTGGTACAAAGCAAGGCCCTGTCTCAAAAATAACCAAAGCAAAAATGGTTGGTGGCATGGCTGAAGAGGTGGAACACCTGCCTAGCAGACATGAGGCCCTGAGTTCAACCCCTAGTATGAGAGAGAGCAAGAGAGAGAGAGAGAGAAGGTAAAATACTTAGAAACTAAATTGCTGGCAAAACTAATTATGGAGATGAATCACTGTGTTCCTTCCTGTTCAAAAATTCTAAGAAATGACAGAAAAGATTATATTTAATGAAAAGAAACACATAATGATGTGGGAAACCAATAAGGATGGATGCTTGGACATCTTCCAACTTGGCCCAAGACAATTCTTCCAACAAGTCTGTGCCAAAAAGCCATAGGCACAGTCACATCAAATTTACAGAAGAGCAACTGAAAATTTTCACTGACACTTTCAACCAAAAACCTTAATCCAGTTATACTACCAAATGAAAACTTGCTTGGGAAATCAACACTGAAGACTCAAGAATCAACATTTGGTTTTAGAATTGAAAAACTAGGCATCAAATTCCAGAAAAGACCAGAACTTAAGGACACTTTAGAATCAAACCAAGGCCATGAACAGGATAACCTTCAAGAACAGAGTCAAAGTAGAGATGTCAGATGGTGTCCTATCAGCTATAGCTCCTTTTATTACACACCTTCATTAAGGCATTTATGAAAACTCTTACCCTGAGATTGATTCCAAAGAACAACTTGCTAAAGAAACTAGCATTCCTGAATCAAGAGACCAAACTTGGTTTCAAAATTAAAGATATAAATTCCACTTCCAGAGAAAAAGAGAACCTGATAAGTCCTCAGAAGAAGACCAGGGATAAGCTCTCTGACATACAAGTTCAAGGCACAGAAGGCACATAAATTAGCACCATCTTCACCAGGAACTCTTACTTCTCTGAAGCAACAGCATGGTGGACACAGAGACAAATTCAGAGCATTTGATATCATCAACTCAGGCCATAGTCTTCCTGGGAATTTACCCCTCTGCTGAGGCTGCACAGTAAGTCTTCTTGGAGATGATATAAGATGCTAAATAGGACTTCAGGAGGCAGAACAGAAACAAAAGGCACCACAACGCTCTATTCATCCAGCCTGGCTTCAATCTTTAGCAAGCCTTGAAAGGATGAAAGCACACTTACTAATGATCATTTTTCAGTAATTACATTAATGATTGAGAAAGGAAAAAAATCATCGATTGACATTAAAATCTTAGAGCAAAATTTTAATGAAGAACAAGATATATACATCATCTCAAAGAATCTCTTCACACATACTGCTTTTTATAATTAACACATAAAAATTGCATATATTTTTGGGGTATTGTTCAAATTAGGGTGTGCATATCTATCTCCTTAAAAAATTATCACTTCTTTGTGGTGAAAATATTCAACATTCTTTCTTCTAGCTTCTTTGAAATACACAGTACATTGCCATCATCTATAATCACCCTCCTGTGCAATAAAATGCCAGAATTTATTTCTCCTTTCCAACTGTAAGTTATTACCCATTAACCAACATTTCCACATCCCCCCTCTTGAAGCCTGCATGAACTTCTTCTAGAAACCTAACTGGAAGTGACGGGAGATTAAGAAAGGACTAAAGACAGAAGATGGACATGCAGAAAGCTGGGGTCAGGTTGGCTGGGTGCTCTGGTGGAGACACAACAATCTCGTCCACCTCCAGAGAATTTCTTATATACAGTGGCAAACAAAGAAGTAGAGCAGCAGTTCTCAGGGGCATGACACTATAGTTATTGGGAACAGGAGGAACCTGCGATTGCTACTCTCTGGACGTAACCATCTTAGGAAAAGCAGCTGTGCTGCATTTTACCCTCACCCCCTTCTGCAGCTGGGGCTGTGCCAACCCAGCCTGCAGATTATTTGACATAGCCGTGCTTATGTCACGTTCTCATAGGTTTCTCATACTCCACTCTCCATACCCCCTCCCTCTGCTCTCCCCAGCCTCTAGTGAGCACTATTCTACTCTTGATTTCTATTATATCAACTTTTATTTAGATTCCACATATGAATGCAACTATGTGGCATTTGTCTTTTTGTGCCTGCCTTATTTCATTCTAATTCCACTCTAATTTCACCTCTAATTCCATCCATGTTGTTGCAAATGACAGGATTTTATATCTTTATGGCTGAATAGTATTCCATAGTGTGGAATATGCTGCATTTTCTTTATCCATCCATCAGTTACTGGGCATGTAGGTTGATTTTATTTCTTGGCTATTGTGAATAGTGCTGAAATAAAATAGGAGTGCAGATGTCTACTCAACATAGTGATTTTCTTTTCTTTGGAAATATATTCAGTAGTAGAATAGCTGGATTATCTGGCATTCTAGTTTTAGTTTTTAAGGGATGTCCATACTGTTTTCCATAATGATTATACTAGTTTACATTCCTACCAACAGGGTATAAGGACTTCCTTTTCTCCAAATTGCCAGCACTGGTTATCTTTTATTTTTTGGAAAATACTCATGTGAACTGGACTGAAGTGATTGTTTCGGTGTGATTTTTATTTGCATTTCCCTGCTGACTAGTGATATTGACCATTTTATTCATATACTTCTTGGTCTCTCGCATGTCTTCTTGTGAAAACTTTCAATTTAGATCTAATGCCCATTTTTAATTAAACTATGTTTTTATTTTTTCACTGTTGAATTGTATGAGCCCCTTATATATTCCAAATGTTAACCCAAGAAATCAAGAAAGTAATCCCATTTATAGTAACTACAAGAATATGAAATACTGAAGAATGGATTTAGCCAAAGAGCTAAAAGTTCTCCATAATAAAAAAAACTATTAAAACTTTTTAAAAATTTTTATTGTTTTATTATTCATATGTGCATACAATGCTTGGGTCATTTCTCCCCCCTGCCCCCACCCCCTCCCTTACCACCAACTCCACCCCCTCCCTCTCCCTCCCACCCCCTCAATACCCAGCAGAAACTATTTTGCCCTTATCTCTAATTTTGTTGAAGAGAGAGTATAAGCAATAATAAAAAAAAGGAACAAGGGTTTTTGCTGGTTGAGATAAGGATAGCTATACAGGGAGTTGACTCACATTTCCTGTGCATGTGTGTTACCTTCTAAGTTAATTCTTTTTGATCAAACCTTTTCTCTAGTTCCTGGTCCCCTTCTCCTATTGGCCTCAGTTGCTTTTAAGGTATCTGCTTTAGTTTCTCTGCATTGAGAGCAACAAATGCTATCTAATTTTTTAGGTGTCTTACTTATCCTCAAACCTCCTTTGTGTGCTCTCGCTTTTACCACTCTTGGGGATATACCCAAAAGAATGTGACACAGGTTACTCCAGAGGCACCTGCACACCCACATTTATTGCAGCACTATTCACAATAGCCAAGTTATGGAAACAGCCAAGATGCCCCACTACTGACGAATGGATCAAGAAAACGTGGTATCTATACACAATGGAATTTTATGCAGCCATGAAGAAGAACGAAATATTATCATTTGCTGGTAAATGGATGGAACTGGAGAACATCATTCTGAGTGAGGTTAGCCTGGCCCAAAAGACCAAAAATCATATGTTCTCCCTCATATGTGGACATTAGATCAAGGGCAAACACAACAAGGGGATTGGACTTTGAGCACATGATAAAACTTTGAAAGAAATTGAAAAGGACACAAAAATGGAATGATATTCCCTTTTCATGAATTGGAAGAATCAACACTGTTAAAATTTCCATGCTACTCAAAGTGATCTGCAGATTCAATATGACTACTAAGAACATACAATGACATTCTTCACAGAAATAGATAAAATAATACTAAAATTTGTATGGACCAACAGCAACAACAACAACAAAAAAACCCAACTCAAGTAGGCAAAGAAAAAAGAGCAAATCAGGAAGCATTACACTACTTGAATTCAAAATGTATTACAAAGTTATAGTAATCGAAACAGCATGGTTTGGGCATTAAAACAGATATATGGACCAGTGGAACAGAACAGAGAGCCTAAAAGTAAGCCACACATCTATAGTGAACTGATTTTCAACGAAGATGCTAAGAACACACATTGGGAAAGGTAGCCTTTTTTGTTTTTTGGTTTTTTTTAATTTCTCTTATTCATATGTGCATACAATGTTTGGGTCATTTCTCCCCCCTTCCCCCCCAGGGTCTCTCCCTTCCTCCCCCCCACTCTGCTTCCTCCTTCTCCCCCCCCACCCCCTCGCTACCAGGCAGAAACTATTTTGCCCTTATCTCTAATTTTGTTGTAAAGAGAGTATAAGCAATAATAGGAAGGAACAAGGGTTTTTGCTAGTTGAGATAAGGATAGCTATACAGGGAGTTGACCCACATTAATTTCCTGTGCATGTGTGTTACCTTTTAGGTTAATTCTTTTTGATCTAACTTTTTCTCTAGTTCCTGGTCCCCTTCTCCTATTGGTCTCTGTCACTTTAAAGTTTCTGCATTAGTTCCTTTGCGTTGAGGACATCAAATGCTATCTTGTTTTTTTTTGGGTTTCTTGCCTATCCTCATACCTCCCTTGTGTGCTCTTGCCTATCATGTGATCAAAGTCCAATCCTCTTGTGTTTGCCCTTGATTTAAAGACCGCATATGAGGGAGAACATACGATTTTTGGTCTTCTGAGCCTGGCTAACCTCACTCAGGATGATGTTCTCCAGTTCCATCCATTTACCTGCAAATGATAAGATTTCATTCTTCTTCATGGCTGAGTAGTATTCCATTGTGTATAAATACCACATTTTATTAACCCATTCATCAATAGTGGGGCATCTTGGCTGTTTCCATAACTTGGCTATTGTGAATAGCACTGCAATAAACATGGGTGCACAAGTGCCTTTGGAGTAACCTGTGTTGCATTCCTTTGGGTATATCCCCAGGAGTGGTATTGCTGGATCATATGGCAGATCTATGTTTAGATTTTTAAGAAGCCTCCAAATTTCTTTCCAGAGTGGTTGTACTTGCTTGTATTCCCACCAGCAGTGTATAAAGGTTCCTTTTTCCCCACATCCTTGCCAACACTTGTTGTTGGTGGTGTTTCTAATGATGGCAATTCTAACAGGAGTGAGATGGAATCTTAGTGTGGTTTTGATTTGCATTTCCTTAATAAAGGTAGCCTTTCTGATAAAAGTTGAAGTTTACATGCAGAAGAATGAAGCTAGGACCCTGTCTCTCAGCATATACAACCATCAACTCAAATGTTAGATATTAAATGTTACACATGAAAGTGCTGGGAGAATACAGGAGAAATGCCTTAAGACAGTGGTATGGACAAATGTGTTTAGATAGGATGTCAAAGCACCAGAAACAAAAGCAAAAATAGACAATAGGAATGCATCAAAGCAAAAAGCTTCTCTGCAGCAAAGGAATCAATCAACAGAGTAAAGAGACAACCTATAGGAGGGGAGAAAATATTTGCAAACTACATCTGTCACAGACTTCTTAATTACAAAAGGACAATTGGTAATTTTACAGTGAAGAAATGCAGACAACTGCATCTTAACCAAGTGTGAACTTAATTACCCAAGGTACCTCATATGAGTGGAATGATGCAATAATTGCCCTTTTGTGTTTGACTTCTTTCACTTTGCACAATGTCTTCAAGATTCATCTGTATTGCAGTATGTGTCAAATTTTCCTATCTGAATAATGTTCCATTGTACAGCTGTACACTATCCACAGTCATGCAGTACATGACATTTCAATCAACAAGAGTGACCCTGTTAAAAATTCAGATTCTAGATACTTACTTCAGACCTACCAAATCAAGCATATATCCATTCACATGCATTTTCTGAAAAATACCTCAGTGAATATTTTTGTACAATAGAAGTTTTGAACTTTTAAAATTTTTCTGAGTAGCTATTCTAATGGAAAAGACTAATCCAACTGTCAGAGTTTGCCTTTCTGAATGGGAAAGAAACAACTTGGCCACATAACAGCACTTGCCTAAGAGCATGCAGAAATTCCGCTGTTAGAAACCACATCTTGATTCTTCTGAATCTATTGCCAATCTTTCATCCTTGGCTACCTTGCTGACCTCGACATCCCTTAGCACTTGATAATATATTTGGCAAGTTCAAATGACTTAAGTTTTACAAACAGTAATGACAATGTTAAGGTTACTGAATTGGTTTCAAGTTCTCCAACCGAAAGTCTCAATTTCAATCACTGTAAGCAATTGGTGACAAAGAAGCCTCACACAGACCTGAATGGTAGTGGCCTCCATTAATTACCCAAATGGAGGGTAAGATTTTACTTGGACAGGGCTGGCACCAAATTCTGCTGCAGCCATTTACAGTTGGCTTATAAATCAGAGATGAAGGCCAAAAAAGAATTTCAAAATTGGATGGAGTCGTGGTTCTATCCAAAACTAATTTTTATGAAATCTCATCCTGCTTGGTAATTACTAGGCTATGACAATTAATTTCTTGCTTGGGATTAAAACCCATTCTGTGAGAGATGGATAATACTTTAGTCTGGAAAGATGAACTGTAATTCATTATACCTGTGCAGAGCTATCAGCAGATGGAAAATCATACACTGAACCAAAATGGTTTATTAAAAATAGTCTGAGTGCAATTAGTACCTAAACAACCTTCAGATTCATTTTTTAAAAATAAGTTTTCACTGCCTCACAGAGAGCTGGGGTTCCTATGATCCTTAAAACAAGCAATCCCAGTTTCCAGAAAACTTGAAATATTGAAAACCCATATTCACAAACCTTATAAATAAGAAGATAGTTACTCAATACAAAGGCAGGCTGGCTTTCTCCCCTTGCCTGTTACCCAAAGATGCATTTGCTAAGCTACTTTCCTACCAGATCTTAGGATAATGCATGGGGGGAGAAGGATTAAGGACCCCCTTGTGTCACCACACCATATTCTGCTTATGCCCAAGCTGGTAATAATGGCCACAAGAACAATTATTGAGTCTTTAGAAATTCCCAAACAGCATTTGTAATGCTTTTAAGCATGAATTCAGTAGATTCTTACAAATAATTCTTTGAGGCAGGCACTGAATTTTTACTTAGGAGAAACTGAGGCACAAAATAGCTAGTTAACTTCCTAGGATCACTGTATCAGTTACCTATTGGTATATAACAAGTCACCCCAAACCTAGTGAATTGAATTAAAACAAAACCATTTATTTGGCTCATGATCGCTGTTTGGGTTGAGCTCAGATGGGTGGTTCTGGTCTTGAATGAGCTGTCTATAGCGTCTATTGTCAAAATACATACCACATTTTCTGTATCAGCTGGGCTCTTTCACATGTCTTGGGACTCAAGTGATGCAATTAGACTGACTCATCTATGTTCTTGTAGGCGAATGCAAGCTGATTTACATGGCAGCTAGATTGGCTTCCAAGACAGGAAGCTCAGACATGCTCTTTTTCTTTTCCTCAGTACTGGGGTTTGAACTCAGGGCCTCATGCTTGGTAAGCAAGTGCTCTACCACTTACTTGAGCCACTCTGCTAGCAAAGTACTTCTTGAGCTTTTGGCTAGCACTGGCATGGCATCACAATTCTGTCCCATTCTTATGCCCACAGTATAGTTCAGGCAAGCCTAGATTCAAAAGTTGGAAAAATAGATGCCTCCTCTTGATTCAAAGACCTGCAAAGTTATTTTAGAAGGGATAAAAAATATAGGAAAATGTAGAGAATCGAAGCCATTCTTTTTACCATCAATCTACCCTGTTGCCTATGTAGTCAACCTTCACACCTCCATTTCTGACTCCATAGCCAGCACCCTGACCACTTTGACATACTGCCTTTCTATCAATGATTTATCTTCTTTCTGTAACTGGATCTTAGCTTTATTATATGAAGAGTCTCCACCTTAGTCTGCTGCTCTTCTGCTGGGTACTGAGATCTGCCTGGTCCTTCATCCCAATTCATTTGAACCCTGCTGGATGGTGCTTGAAAGACTTATTTAAAGATGCTTATCTTCTTGTCAAGAGTGATGCCCTATTGGGCCCAGGCCTCCCACTCTACCCAAGCTTCTCTTCTCCACAACTGATGAATTTTTTGCACACACGACTCCATTACCTCCACTATTTATCCTGCAGTTCAGTGCACTTGTTCACTTGTCTATGGGTCCAGCCTTGCCCACCACTCAGTAGCTTCAGCAGTCTTTCGCTTTGAAAATGATCCATTGTAATGGTTTTGTAAATGATAACCACTACCTCTTATTTAGAACAGGTTATAACTTCTGAAATCCAATATGAAAAAGATCTGAAGCTCATGTATTATATTAAGACTTGCTGTCTATGGATTCAACTCAAGATTTTTCTCTCCTATGTGGAGCAGATTCTGTCTGCCCAGTGCCTGACCCCAGTTACTCTTCTTTCTATGCCATACCAATACTGCCTCTATCCAGATCAGAAGCCTCCTGGGGCTAAGAATCACATGGTTGTAACTACTAGACAATCAAAATAAGATTTATATCTGTAGTTTGTATATTTGACCTTAGAGTTGGAAACTTTCAGCAGCAAGAGGACAGAGAAGAGCCAAGTTAGCTGAACACTCTTCAGTGACTACTATCACCTTTGACCCATCACTTCCCTGTTTAGCACCTCAATTTTCTTGAGTCCACACTGAGATCATGAGATTAGATGTGGACTCAAGTTTCAGCTACTTTTGACACTTTCTGACTCTAAAGATTTGTTCAGCACCTAGTGTACACATGGAAGGACCGAAGTCAGTGGCAGAGGAATACTTGGGTACAAACTAAAATATAAGGTTGCCCCAGCAGAATTGGTAGGAGGTTCATAAGACATCCACCTCAGCATGGCCAAGAAGGAGATGACGGGTCTACAAATAACTGCTAAGGTGCAAAGTGTTCAGCTGGGAAGAGAAAACTATCAGTTATTCTCCCCTTCCTTGTTCACATCCAGGTTCATCACCATCTCCCATGATAATGCTCCAGACACACCTAGTTTTACAGGTAACATTTCTGAATACTTCTCATTTGTCAGATTCCAGTTGCAGACAATAGAGCCCCTCCTCCCTCCTCTTTCAGCATTTTAAACAACAGAGTATGTCTCCCACTTTTCCAAGATATGGACGTTATATATTTTTATTATTGCTTGTTTTCAATATTTTCCAGGAAAATTGATGTGATATTTGTCAAATTTTAAGTGTGTGATCTATTAAGGGAATCAGTTAGATAATCAGCTAGATTATCACTTTTCACATGTGTTGAATAAAATTTATCTACCCGGACTTGGGATGTCATACTAGTTTTCCATTTCTAACTTCTCATTTAAACCCATTAATTACTTTTCAAGAGAACATCAGATTTCATCTATGTATGAAGCACTGGCCTATGATCTGGAAATTTGTAGGGCATCAACCAAAAGTATAATCCTAAATATTTGTGCCAAGAAGCCTCCTTAATCCAAAGTGTATCACAACCAATACTTCCTATCTTGCATATATACCTGTTAAGAAATGGCTGTGACATCAGAGATGGGTGATTTCTGTTAAGGTGTCTTCATATCTTAAGGAATAGGATATGTATTATAAAGACTTCACCACTTGTGCTCCCTGGCTCTGGGTACAGGATGTATCAATCCCTACGGAAAGTGCCATGAAAACTAAGCAAAAGCCCTAAGTAAGAGTTGAAGATGGAGGCATGTGATTTCACATGGGTGACAAGCTTCCAGGAAGGATCTATGCCTTATCCTATTTCTCCTTCTGTCTCAGACAAAGCGACTCAGAAGTTAATTGGCTGTCATAGGAAAACATAATCACGTGCTTATTTGAATTGGAAAATGAGGTCGGAGTATTTCTGATAGAGATTAGGTCTGACTTTGCTCTTTCATTTGGCCGTGAATATTGGCTTTGTCAATCAGAATAGATGGCAAGTGTTCTCCATGAGTTGAATGAGCTTAATCTTCAGCTCTAGGATTTTAATAAAAATATATTTAAAGTGTGTGGTAAAAGTACTTTACCACCAAAAAGAATTGGTAAAAGTATATTGAAATTAAGAATATTTTTAATTCTACCAAATCTTTCCAAATTATAAAGTTAAATAATCTCTTTAAGGGAAAGAGAAATAGGTATAATTAATAGTCATTTCTAAGTCTTAATGAATCCTTTTTGGTACATTTCCCAGTAATTGAGAAAGTGGATAAATCTGGTGACTAAGCAACACTTCTTTTGCCTTTTTTATCATTTGCAACTTAGAGGCTTCTGCTTTTATATTTTAAAAAGTTGAAGAAGAGCCATTAGAATTTTCTACCAATCATTAAAATAATATAGTAGCTATCTTATTTTGGGGAGTAGTTGAAAAAAAATTGAATGAAATTCCTTCCATTTCCACTACTTAATAGTCATATATATTTATATAGAGAGATAAAAATCAGAGTAGAATTTATGTTGAAACTCTGTCATTCTTGTAAAAAATAGTATTATTCATGTATATAATATAAATGGAAAAATAGCTTTATTCATTTCCTCAAAAGAAATATTTCCAACAGCACCTCGGTGATTATGTTTAATAATTGCCTATTGAAGTTGTAATATACTTACGTTGTTTAAAAATACACAGCAGGGAGTTGTGGCGCACACTTATAACCATACTTACCGGAGGTGGAGGCAGAAGGTTCATGACTTTAAGGCCCAGGGAGTTAATTAGACAAAAACAAAACAAAAACAAAAGGGCTGGGGATATAGCTCAAGTGACAGAGTTCTTGCCTAACATACAAAAGGACCTGAGTTCAATCCCCAATACCATCCCCCCACACACAAATTTAAGCCATTTCTTTGCACAAAACCCTTACTTTCATACAAGGGTGCAGTTGGATAGGAGGAATAACTTCCAATAGCTGTCCTATAGCAGAGTAGGGTAAGTATGGTTGACATCACTTAATTGTATATTTCAAAATAGCTAGTTGCAAGGCTTTGGGGATGTTCCCAACACTAAGAAATAATAAATGTTTGAGGTAATGGCTGAGCGTGATGGTACATACCTGTATTCCCAGCACTGAAGAGACTGAGGAATTCTAGGCCAGCCTTGGCTACATAGGAATTTCAAGGGCAGTCTGAACTAGGTAGGGGACCCTGTCTCAAAAGAACAAAGACTGGGGATGTGGTTCAGTGGTACAGTGATCCCCAGCACAGCAGAAAGGAAGGAAGGAAGGAAGGAAGGAAGGAGATAGAGAGAAGAAGGAGGAGGAGGAGAAGGAAGGAAGGGAGGAAAGTGAGAGAGAAAGAAAAAGGAAGTATTTGAAATGATGGATATCCCAATTAACTCTATTCAGATCATTGCATATTGTATTGAAGTATCACACTGTACCACATAAGTATGTAAAATTATGTACCAATTAAAAAATATATTTTGTTGCTTTTGGTTTTTAGTTTGGTTTGTTTGTTTGCTTATTTGGTTAGGGAACATCTTGCTATGTAGCACAGACTGGCTTTGAATTCCTGATTCTCTTCTGTTTTGTTTTGATTGATAACATATATTAGTAAATTTGATAGTATAATTCATAAGTAAATTCTAAAATTTAAGAAATTTTACAGTCACAGAAAGTATCAAATAATTAAAATGTCTTTTTATAAACTTATTCTTTGACAGAGAATTCTATTAGGACAAACAATAAAAGAATCTTGAGTATAAACACATACTACTCAGACATAATTAATGGTAGGTAAAAGATGGAAATAAAAATTCATGGATAAAATGTAAACATTATACATTTTCTAACTGTTAAAGAAGACTTTGCGTATGTCTAAAAGCGAGCTATTGAGGATAAGAAATCACATGGTGGCTAGATTTCACTGGATATGATTAAAACTGATGTGGCTGTTATATTTTGAAATCTCAATTTAGTATTTATAATATGCTAGAAATTATATTATTTATTATATTATTTATTATTATTTATAATTATTATTATATTATTTACTATATTATTATTTTATTTATTCTATTTTAATAAAAAATGTAGTTGTCCACTTAAAACTGAACAACAAGTCCACATAATTTTCAAATCCACCTTTGTCAGGTAGTCAAACCTAGGTTCCCATTGCCTTGAAAATCTGTTGCCTGTGGCCATTTCTGGTAACAATTACTAAATTTATCAGACTTCGGGTGCATGCAACAGAATTCACTGTAGCTGGTGTAGCTGGGGATTTGATGCTTCCAAATTATTGAAAAGATCAAAGAAAAAAATTGTAGAGTAAGCATCCAGTTGTTCCTGAGCTACAATTACACCCCGTCACAGAACTGATGAGTCAGGAAATCCTTCCCACTGCTACCCACTGTCATTTACTGACATGACCAAGAAACCTATCCCCAGGGACCTGCTCCCAACTAAGTCACCTCTTGAAGAATTCCTACCAGCAAGAGAGATATCCCCCACTTTCCTCTCTTCCCCTGCCACTCAGTTCCAAGTCAAATTTTGCATAAACTCATCTGATTGGTGGAGTCTAAACATAACTGGATTTTAACTCTAGGGAGGTATAAAGCCTTTGTTCCTGACCTTTTATTGTGTGTGTGGTGGTGACACTGAGGCTTGAACTCATAGCCTTGTGCTTGCTCGGCAAATACTCTACTACTTGAGTCATTCCTCTAGTCCTTTTTGCTTTTAGATTATTTTGCAGATGGGGTCTTGCATTTTTGCTTTTATGCCCAGGGCCAGCCTCGGGCCATCATCCTCCTACCTATGCCTCCTGTGTAGGTGCGATTACAGGTGTGTACCACCACACTACCTTATTTGCCTGGACTGGCCTTAGACTGTGATCCTTCTGGTCTCTGCCACCCAATTACCTGGGATTACAGACACCAGTCACTGCTCTAGGTCTTAGTTCCTGACTGTTTGTATAATGATAGGAGGAGTTTTAATGGAGGATGAGCAAGCCACTAGAATGTCCACCATAAATAAGTTCTTTTTATGCATAGGAGGAAAGGGGATTCTCTACAAGATACTAGTCAGGGGATACCCTGACCCCAAAGTGTATCTCTTTGCCTGTCACGTTGCCTGCCAGCCTAGTATTACAGCATTGTTATCGATATTCTCCATGAGCGTCTTATTAACATGCAAACAATGCCACAAAATCAAACATGTAAATCTGTGATCTGTTACTAACATGTACGCCAATGTCAGTTAGCAGTTGACAGAGAGAGAGGCAAGCATTTGGAAAAGGGACAAGAGCCCTAGATTGTGACAGGATGGAGAAAAGCGAGTTATTCTTCTACACAATCAGGTTCTGGGGCTTCTCTGACCGATTTTTAAAGAGAAAGTGTGGTGGTGCTGTGGCAGGCGTGTACAGAACCAAGAGGCGCCTAGCAGGCACAATGAAAATTGTCTCCTGTCCTCTCGAAAGCCCTGGATCTGGACTTCTCTTCCATCAAATAGTTGCAAGGCAGTATTAGAATATGAATGTCCTCTGAGACATCCTTTTCCAAGGGCAAGAGGCCTGTAGAGATTCACATATTGATTGGGAGCATAGTAATGCACAGAAAAATTCAAAGCCAAGGCAATTTCTCAGCATTTTCAAGGACTGGCAAGACTGTCAAGGTTATTGATGGAGAAATTAAGCAGAATGCAGTGCAGTCTCCCCCAGCCTCGGCTCTCTCTTTGAATACGTGGACCAGGAGCACGTCTCACATTACTACAGTGTGCCCCAGCACGCACCCCCTCCACGTTCTGCTGAAGGATGCTGACTGCATTCCAGTGGATGCTATTATAGTGATGAGGAATTAGGAAACCAGGGTTCTAGACTAGAAACTGATATTAGATTGCAATGTGACATAAAACAAGTCACTGGACCACTCTAAGTTCCTCATTTCTTCATTGATAAGGCAGAAATAATGTTAGTTTTTCCTGCCTCATGATGAAAATGGCCATAACTTGAGGGTCATGGATAAGTTTCAGATATTCCTAGAATCTCATGAAATTATAGGCAAGTTTGTACATTCAGATGAAAGACTTGGGATAATTTTCCACATCATGCTAAATTATATAATCATATTCAGAAGGAAAAGGTGGGATTGATTGAGATAAGTTGATCACTAAGAATTGCTCCATGAACTCATGGTGAAAATAAGAATTTTTTTTAAGTTTCCAAATAATAGACAAGATACTGTCATTCTAGAATGATGTGCATAAAAGCCCTTCTGGACCTTTCTGTCCTTATCTGTGTCCCAAACTTACAGTTCTTGGTTGCTAAGTTATTTTTGTGCATATGTACAACCAATTCTTAGATCACCAAATGATTTTAAGGATCAAGACTGGGTTTCCCCACTTCGTGACCCCTCACATGTCTGAGGGTCTGCACCACTAGTGAGTGAGTTTCCTTTAAGTCTTAAAGTCTATTTCTACTTCCCTTTCTTGGTCAGTGTAGCTGACCACCCTCTTCTCTAAGGGGGGCAACCTTTGCAGTTAGAGAATTCTAAGCTGGTTTTTGGAAGGAGTTACTCTTGATGACCCAATGATGATTTCCCTTTGCTGTTAGATCTGACATGATTAAAGATGCCTCCCATTCTGGGGCAGAAACTATTAGACTTTCTTTATTTTCAATGAGATGGAAATTTAGGACATCAAGAAAGCATGATCTGGGCTGGAGGAGTGGCTCAAGCAGTAGAGTGCCTGCCTAGCAAGTGTGAGGCTCTGAGTTCAAACCCCAGTACAGCCAAAAAAAAAAGCATGATCCAAAGATCTCACCTCTTCTTCACCCTCAGTTAAATGCAAGACTCAAGCTACCTGGCATCTAACTGTCCTTGATTCTTCCAGTTCTGCCTACATGTGGATGGCTTCATTCACTCACAAGCTAGTGCTTCCCCTCTAGTGACTGTAGATAGGCAATGACAACCCATAAACTTTAACCAAAGTTCTGTTGGGGTTTTGAGCACTGGTGTAAATATTTCTGAGATAGGACTTTCAGACTCAGGGCAAAATTTACTTAGTGCTTACTCCTTGACCAAGTCTATATATATCTCTGTCCAGTCTAAATCTCATTAAGTCATCTGATTTATTTGGTATGCAGAGACAGGTCTCTACCTAAATAAACTTTGAGTACATAGACCTCATAGAGTTCTTAAGGAAAGCTATGTTCTTAAATATATTAATATTTACGAAACACTGCAAATTTGCTGATGTAAGCGAGCTTTATTACCTTCTAGAGAATTAAAAACATGATAAACGGATAACATCTGTCCCTAGTTGTAAGGAAAATAAAAACATGTCATGTTCCAAGGAGTTCAGGACACATGTAAATATTCTTGGGATGCCTTTATAGGTGCCCACTCTTCTGGTTTGGGGCTTCCTTTGAAGATCTTAAGGTGAATTCATGTTACATCCTCTATGAATTGTATATATGTAATAAAGATGTATATAAAATACATATAGATTTTGTAATGAGGTGTGCCTCAAACTAAAGAATAAACTTTTACCCACAGAATACTCATAAAATGACTCCCTAGACCAGGATCCTCATAAAAGGAATTAGTACTATTCTCTGATACTAGTACAATACACCCAGAAATGTAAACCAATAAAATAATTTAATTTTAAAAATTTGACCAATTCTTAGCTAAAAATATAAAATTCAGAACTGACAACTATCTAAAAAACAAAGATTATATAATAATACATGGGATAAGCTAGAGCAGAGTTCAGAGGAAAAAATTAGACTTCAAAAATAATAGAGATAAAATGAAAATAAATGAAGCAAGCACCCAAGTCAAGAGTGTTAAAATTAACAAAATAAACCTAAAGATTGCATATTGAAAGAAAAATAATTAAAACAGAAACTTATGAGTTAAAATTTTAAAACAACAAATAAAATACATAAGTCCATTAGCAAATTGTTTGAAAAAATACTGAATTAGTAAACTGTTAACTATGTTCACTTTATTTTACTTTTTTTTTTTTAGTGATACTGGGTTTGAACCCAGCACTTTGTACCTGTTAGGCAGGTGCTCTTCTATTTGAGCCATACCTCTAGCCCAAGTAGTTTGTTTTAAAAGGTAGGGATAATAAAAAATATGACACATACACAGACAGAATTGTTTCTAGAAAGAGGCTCTCTTGTGGACTCTGTTTCCCAGCAGTGTCCTCTTTGAACCCAGGTGTGGCCGTATGGCCAATTTTGACCAGTAGAATATTAGTGGAGGTAACATGAGAGTATAAGAAAATTTACACCAAAAATCCACAAAAAAAAAGAAACACAGATGTTTTTTAAACAATTGAAACAATACTTAACTTTTCTTATAATAAAATAAATGCTAGCTAAAGCTACTATAACAAAATACCACTTTATACCAACCAGACTGAAGGTATCAAAAAGTTTTAGGCCAGAAGTGGTAGTGCACACCTGTAATCTTAGTACGCTGGAAGTGGAGCTAGGAGGATCCTGAGTTTGAGGCCAGCATGGACTACATAGTGAGAACTTGCCTCAAAAAACACAAGAGTTTGACAATGATAAAAAAAAAAGTAATTCCCATTACTTCTATAGCATGTGCTATATGTCTGACTCTGTTGCAAGTATTTGCTTATTCAGTCCTCACAGCAACCCATGACATGGATCCAATTATTATCCCCATTGTACAGATGAGGGAACTGAGGCACGAAGATTTTATTAACTCACTTATGGGCCCACATCCTGTTGACATATAAGAGGAAAATGGCACTTTTGTGTGCCATCACAGGAGTGTACATTGCCAAGTGAGGTTGAGCTGTAGCTGCTGACGTTGACCCAGCAATTCCACCTTGGGGAACATGCCTTACAGATCTAGTTACTGTTGGGTAATGAGAAGTACACAATATTCACTGTAACATTTGTTTTATATGAAAGGCCTTCACATAATTTAAGGAGGCTGAGAAAAGTTGGGAAGTCTGCTCAGGACTGTATCAGGTCCAAAGCTGTCTCTGTTCTGAGATTGGAGAACACAAGCAGCGCTTTTCCTGCCTGACCTCTGTCCCACTGTCCCCTGGTTCTTTCAGTCCCCAGTATCACTATGAGGACAAAGACTTGATTCTAGACTTTAGTTCATGAGATATGTGGGATGCAACTCCCAAACTATGAGCATACAGGGCTTCAAACATAATCCTCCTCCCAGGTAAGTGTGGTGGCACACATCTGTAATTCCAGCACTCGATAGGCTGAGGCAGGAAGATCACAGTCCTGGCCTTCTGGTAGCGTGTGTTCTACCGAGAGGTCTTCAGTAAGAGAAGTTTATGATGGTATCATAAAAGAAATGTTCAAATAAAAATAGCAAATGTCATGGAGAAAAGCAAAGTGTGGTCATTCGGGGGGGATGGGCTCAGGACAGAACTAGGTGAAAATTCAAGCCTGACTACCTGTGTACTCTCAAGTTCTCTCTGGATGCTTTTGTTTGCTGCTAAGATGCTCCATTATCCTGTCCCATCTTGCTCTTTGTCTGCAAAGCCAACTACAAAACAATGGGCTCTCTGCCTCTGGTTTCCGGTGGGGTTCAGCCAATAGGAGGCATTAGCAAAAAGACCAGAAAGGAAGGGGGAGAAAAAGGTTGGGGTATTTGCACCCTTGGCTCCCTCCCTGCTAGGCCTCTGAGTTTGCTGTGATCCTTGACTGAGGACAAGAGTGGGTTCTGGGTGTCACCCTCCACACATAGCAGATGTCTCTTCTCTTGCCTCTTCAGGCCAAATGAGGTAGCGGTTCTATCAGTTATCAATCCCTGGTGCTTCGTCACATTTTTTTGGCTTCCTGAACCAAGACCACTGCTTTGTAAATAAGCCAAACTCTTGTCACTTATACCCTGTGACTGTACCATCTGTTTCTTGCTAGAAACCTGATTGATAAATTCTCTGAGGTTCCACTTCCTCAAATGTAAATGAAAGATAGAAAGAAAGAGTGAGGGAGAAAGGAAAGGAGGAAGGGAGGGAGCTGATATTATCCAACACTGATATTGGTGACTGATGGCTTATGATTGATAACTCCGATGCTGATGCAACTCTGCCTCTTGTCTCAAAGGGGTCCAGGACTGGCTTTCTTGGTCTGGTCGGAGGCTCAGTTATCAGGGACTGCGGCTAAAATAGAGAGTTCTGAGATGATGACTGAGGCTGGAAAAGGCCAAAAACAGATGGCAGCTGGTGATGGAGATAGACTTCAAAAATCTCATTTTAAAACTCAAAGCCAAGGTGAGACCACAGCTCAGTGGTAGAACACTTGCCTAGGATGTGCAAGGGCCTGGGTTTGACCTCCCAGCACAATGAAAAAAAAATCTTAAAAATATCAAAGCCAATATTTTCACTCTGACTTGCATTATCATCCTTGGAATATTTCTGGCCTCAATTTCAGCATGTCTGCTCTCTGTTCATTTTGTCTCACTCTCACTTATCTTGCCAATGCTTACATTCACCAAGACACTGTCACCTCTGACCCTTTGCTATGGCATGGTATCATCTTCTTTCAGATATCCACAAGGCTCAATATCTCCTTTTCTTCAGGTCTTTGTTCAAATGTTATATACTCAGCAAACATTTTTTTTGCATCCTCTTCTGGAAAACAACAACCACCCCACATAGCTCTTGACACTATCTAGCATATTAAGACATTTATTATTAGTTTACCAGATGTCTAGTCAGAAATTCTCTCTCACTTCAGACACCATCTACAAGCTCAAGAGTTGCCAGGCTACATACACTTTCTGACAGAGCAACTGGTTACAAATTCAGGGATTCTCTTACCTTCTCAGGTTCAATGATTGATGACAATGACTCAGAGAACTCAGGAAAACTCTGTACTTAGGATTATCATTTTATTATAAATGATACAAATTGATACCAGCCCAAATAAAAGACCCACTGGTAAGGTCTGGAAGGGTTCTACACATGAATCAAGGGGCACTCAACATGCTTTGATGTTACATTGGAATTTCTTTATGAAGGCACAGTTTATTAAATATACTTGAACTCAATCTCCATCTCCCCTCCTCTCCTGTAGGTGAGGCTAGTGTCATTAAAGGCTCAACCTTCTAATCCCAAGGTTGATCTTTCTGGCATGGCCAACCCCCACTCAAAGTCATCTCATTAGCATAAAGTTATGTTTAGTCTAAGCAGTCCACCATGAATAACAAAGACAACACCTAGCAGTAAGAAAAGTCCCAAAAGTAGGGGACAAAGACCAACCAAACCTCTATTATATAATACTTCTCCCAAACATAGTAGCTTAGAATAGCAATTACTTGTTCTCACACATTTGTAGATTGACTGATCTATGGTGAGATTAACTGAGCACAGCTTGAAGCTGTGTTAGGGTCTAGGTTGGCTCCAAGAGATGAACCATGGAATGTGTATCACATGGCTATAGCAGAAGTACAAGAGGAAAAGACCAAGTTCAAGCTTCTGCTTGCATCACAGTCACTAACATTTCACTAGCCCAAGAAAGTTATCTAGCCAAATTTAATATGAGTGGGGGTGGGGAGGTATACTCTGCCCATAATTGGAGGTGGAAGGAGAGCAAATATTTCTTGAATAATTATCTGAACTACCACATAGGGGAAATATTTAGTCTTTTGTAATTTTTCATCCCTTTCTTGGTAGACTCCACCTACTGAAGATGACTCCTGAATGGCTACGTTCACCCCATTCTGTCCCCAGCCATTGGTTGTTCAGATCATAATTTTTTTTCCTTTAGGCTTGAGACTTAGATCATATCAATATGGGTCATATTTTTATCTGTTACCAGAGCACCACAAGTGTTTACTAATGCCACCAGTAAATAGTTACTAAATTATTGAGACTCTCAACTTACCACCAAGTCAAAAGTCATCGGAAGAAAAAAACCCACCAATCCTCAATTCTTGATCCCTGCCTTTCTCGCTTCCTTCCTTCCCTCTTATTTTCATAGTTTACCCTTAAAGTCCTCTGTCTCTTGATCTCCAGACATGAATCATGCTATGTAATTTGAATAATAATGAGTAATGGTAATAATTGAAAAGATGGAGAATCTGGATTCATTTCTTATCTAAAAAGATACTAAGACAGCTGCCAGGGAGTGTTCAGAGCCCTTACAGCCCATCACATAATTTATGGACACATGAATGCTCCCCATGAACAGCCTGGGTGAGTCACACATTTTAATTGGGCTTCCTTAAAATTAGAGTGAAAGGAGATTCATTACCACTCCTCTGTATAGTCAGTCTCAGGAAGGATGTTCTGGTCAGAGAGGAGCTGGAGTTGACACTTCATATACACAAGTGGGTAGAACAAAGAACAGATGTTAGTAATGTCTGCAAAACCTAATATACTCGTTTGCCCTTTGATTTTAAGGTTGAAGAATTCTCAGGGGAACCTTATCAGAAAAGACCTCTCTTTCATGCAAGACTTACCTCACTGTGCCCAATTCAAGGCCTCCAGTGTGAAAATCAACTGGAATCCCACCTTAGTAAGCATTTCTGACAAGGACTCCTTAATGAGGGACTTCTTAAAAGACTTAAAAAATGTGTTGAAAAGTGGCCACATCCTACAAAAGAGAAACATAGGCAAATTACACATTCATATTGATTACCTAAGATCTAACAGTTTCATCACAGGATTCCATGAATAAGCATTTGTGGATCACGGCATGTGTCTCGCACTGTTCTTGGTGCTGATGTTAGAGGATTGAGCAGAAGGAGTTCTTGCCTCACATAACTGAGTGTAGTGGAGGAGACAGGTGTTAATCGAATCAAGTGTAACCACGTATTAAAATGAAAGTGTCATATAAGGTATCCTAACACATTCCAAAATGAGTTGTCAGATCAACATATGAGTTTGAAAAGGTCTGTTAAGACTTTTCCTTAAAGAGGACAAATAGAAGGGACATGGATAGTTGGAGAGAAGTGGAGGACTTGAGAGAAGAATTTCTTGTGAGCATTGATGAAAGGATTCCCCCAAAGTCATCCAAGGCCAGCAATGAGATCTTCAGTGTGACTACTTGGAAAACTGATGTGTATTTCTGCAGTTATGAAGAACAGTAGTGTATTTCACAAGCCTGAGGACTCTAAAGTTTAGTCTAAGCTGAGAGAGAGAGAGAAGAATCCAAAGACTAAATGTAAATCTTATGTGTTTCAGTTATACACTATTCAATAATACTGCACAGCAAACAATCACAAAACTTCAATGGTATAAAGCAATAAGTATTTATTTAGTTCACAAGTTTATTGGCCACATAGGGTGTTCTAGTTTGTGCTGAGCTTGGCAGATCTTGGCTGGCTTCACTCATGTGTCTCCAGTCAACTGGTGGGTTTTTTGTGGGCCAAATAGTCTAAAATAGCCTCAGTTAAACAACTCATTTTTCTTCCACATGGTTTCATTCTCCAGCAGGCTAACATGAACTTGCTCATACAAAGTAGATCCAGTTTCCAAGAAAGAGACTGTAAGCGTACTGGAGGGAAGTTGTAAGCCCATGAAGAAACATCTAATAGAAATTTTGAATGCAAGAATGCTGATAAGGAAGAGAGTAATTTGTTATTGGAAATGGAGAAAGGGAGATCCTTGTTATGTGGAAGCAAAATACTTCCCAAAATTGTATCCGGTAGTTATGTGGAAAACATAACTTTCAAGTGACAAATCTGGCTATTTAGCTGAGTTGAAGATGCTACCTGATTTCTTCATAATGCTTACAGTAAAAGGCAAATGAGAGATAATCTTAAGGAATAACCATTAAATAAAAATCAACCAAGATGATTTGGCATTTTTTTCAGCTCTTCACAATGTCAACAGAAGCTAAATGCCCAAAATGGCTGTTGAAAGTAAAGAGAAAAGTGTGAGTGTGACTGGATAGCCCTTTGCAAAATCCTCAGATCTCATCTCATCAACTGAAAAGGAGGAGATCAAAAGGTGAGTGTACTCAACCACACACAAATCTTTTCCTAGACCTGAAGGATATTCCTTGTGAATCTCAACCAAGAGAGACTCTAGGAAATTTAAAATCAATGTGTTTTATCCATCTCAGAGA
This sequence comes from Castor canadensis, assembly GCF_047511655.1. Taxonomy (NCBI): domain Eukaryota; kingdom Metazoa; phylum Chordata; class Mammalia; order Rodentia; family Castoridae; genus Castor; species Castor canadensis. Next base: position 151,934,066 of record NC_133390.1, on the reverse strand, counting down.
AACCAAAAGTAGACAAGATATCATCTCTAAAATATCTGTGAATTTGGCTCAGTCATAATGAAGCCTTATGTTATCCACAGGAGATCCACAAAGTTCTTGAGAAAAAAATACATCAACAAAAGCTGTACCATTGGGGATTGAAATAGCCAGAGACAAATGTGAAGAAACTTTCAACCCCTGCTTCCCCAAATTCTACTGGTAGAAACAGGTGTCTAAAGCTACTCACCTAAAAACATATATTTTATGGGGGAAAAAAAGGAATGCTTCACAGAGAAGAGACTAGAGCCCAGAGGGCAGAGCCAAAGACACAGATGGCACAGCCAAGAGCCCTCCTGTGTGATTATTACTAGGGTTTGACCTCTGAGACTGCCTGGCATCCTCCTAGCAGAATTTCAGAACTATTTTGCACTAATTTTTTTTTTCTTTTCACTCTCCACCCTACTAACCCCTCTGAACCAGAATTCCCTAATATCCTATGCTGAACTCACCGCTGAATGCTGGGAAGATTGGGAGCAGATCACTTGACTACTTATTTTCACAAGCCCACAGGTGGAGAGGAATTGTGGAAGCCTGAGTTTTCATACCTCAGAACCTCATCACCATCTGATTTAGATTAGGAGAATTGGGATTTTAAAATAATAAACTCTACTTTTTTATTGTGGTAAGAACACTTACTGTGGAATCTGCTCTCTTAACTAATTTTAAAGTCCACAATAAAATATTGATAACTATAGGCACAGTATTGTGGAACAGATGTCTGGAAATTTTTCATCTGAAGAAGACATACAAATGGCCAGTGGATATGTGGAAAAGTGCTTAACACTACTAATAAACAGGAAAAATGCTAATCAAAACCACAATGAGGTATAAACTCACTTGTTAAGATAGCTATCATCACAACACAAAAGACAAGTGTTGGCAGGCAAGAATGGGGGGAAGTTGGAACCCATGTACACTGTTGTTATAAATGTAAAATGGATCAGCTGTTGTGGAAAGCAATGTGGAAGTTCCTCATAAAAATTAAAATAGAACTGAGCATGGTGGGTCACACCTGTAATCCCAGCTCTCTAGAGGCCGAGGCACAAAGATTATGTGTTCAAGGCCAGCCTGGGCTAAATAGTAAGTTTCAGGACAGTTTGGCTATATAACAAGATCCTGTCTCAAAATACAAAAAATATATATTTTAAATAGAATTATCATATGATCCAGAAATCTCACTACTGGAAATATACCCAAAAGAAACAAGTGTCTTGAAGAGATAGCTGTACTCCCACATTTATCGCAGTGTCATTCATAATAGTCAAGATATGAAAACTATCTCAATGCCCATCCACACACAAATGGATAAATAAAATTATATGTTTATATGTATACATAAACGTGATGGAATATTATTATTCACCCTTAAGAACAAAAGGAAGTCCTGTCATATGACAACATGGATGAACCTGGAGGACACTGTGCAGTGAAATAAACAAGCCACAGTATTACTGCATAATTCCATTTATATGAAGTATCCAAAATAGTTGGGCTGAGTTATTTTCTTTTCTAACTCTCTCAATTTAAGGATTAATTTCCCCCCTCAATCAATTCTTTAAAACTCATTGACTTGCTGAACCCAGATCTGGGTCTCAAACTTGGGAGAAAATTGTTTTTGATCCTTCCATGAAAGAAAAATATTGGGTCAGGATTACAGCACATGCCTGTAATCCCAGCTATTTGGAGGGCAGAGATTGAGAGAATCACTGTTTAAGGCCAGTCCAGGCAAAAAGTTAGCAAGACTCCATCTCAGCAAAAAAGCTGGGCATAACGACATATGGCTGTCAGCCCAGCTATGCGGGAGGCTTGAACAGGAAGATCACAGTCTGTGCTGGCCTAAACAACAATGCAAGACCCTGTGCAAAAAAACAGCTAATGTGAAAAGGTCTGGAGGCATGACTCAAGTGATAGAGCACCTGCCTAGCAACCGTGAGACCCTGAGTTCAAACTCTGGCACCACAAGCAAACAAACAAACAAAAACTTCAAGGGGGAGCCCAGTTATCTTCATTGCCTATTTAATGGTTCTATTAATATTTTAGCTTTTTTTAATAAATGAAGACTCAGAAGTTTTAAATTTCAAAAAAAATTTTAAATATCATAGAGTTTCCTGGTTAAATCTTCAGCAGATCCCTCCATTCTACGTATGCTTATTTTGTAATAATATCAAGAAAAGGGGGGGCTGAGGGGGACAGGTTGATGGGGGCAACATAAATAGTGTACAACATGAGTCTAATCGGAATTGTCACTACGAATCCCCCTATATAATGGACATATCCTAATAAAAAATTTAAAATAACAATAAAAAAAGAAAAGAAAAGGGCATACAAAATGAGCTGACATATTAGCTCTTGCTGTCCAACAACCATCCAAATTCAGTGGTTCTCAAAAATAAGCATGTATTTTTCTCACATTCTGCAGCTGGGTTTTACCTGGTCTGGGTTGGACACTGGTGGACATCTCTAAGTGGCAAGTAGGATCCAGGTTTGCATTATTTTTATTTCATCTTCCTTGGCCCTACGGACTGGCCAGGGTATATTCTCATGGAAATGGCAGAAGCGAAAAGGAGCAACCAGAAACTCCTTAGGTTTGTTAGGGCCTAAATTTGAACCCAGCAAACCACCATTTCCATTGGCCAAAAGCAAGCCACATAGTCAAACCCAGAGTCAAGGAGCTGGGAAGCACCTGTAGGAGTAACTGCAGACACGTGGCCACAAGAAACAAGGAAGGGTGAAGAATTCCATCGACCACCTATGACCAGGGAATTTCCTCTATTTGGGACTGCAGGAAGTCCCTGCCTGAGAAGAGGTGTTTGCGTCAATAATTGGGAGGGGGAAGAAAGAAAGAGCCCACCATATAAATAGAAGGGATGGAATTCTTCAACAGAGGAACAGCACCTGCCACAGTCCTGAGGCAGGAGAGTATGGCACATTCGAGAAGGGTGACGCATGAGGGGGAACTGGAGAGCAGAGGGAAGGTCAAGGGGGTAGGGCCTGGCCAGTGCACTAAAGATTTTTGATCTTTCTGAGCACAGGAAAAGCACTGAGAAGCCTAACCAGAAAAGTGACACTTTGGATATGTACAATATTTTCAACTCTAAATGACACAAGCACCAACTCAGAATGACTCAGGAGATGTATCATGTGATGAGTACCAAAGTGGACCCACTTCAAGATGGTAATTTAGGGGCTCTGAAACAACGCCAAGGTCAACACACCTCTCCAATTGCACATTGCCTCGGGCCATAGATCAACATTGTCTTCTTGTTGATTCCCCCTCATTTCACATGCAGAAATGATCACGGTCAGGAAAAGAAAGGATTCTCTTATCTCCCTTATTTTTAAGATCAAGGAACAATTTCCTAGAAAGTCCCAGGATAAGCCTCATGCCATTGGTCAAAACTAGGTCACAAGCCCACCCTTGAACCAATCCCTGACAAGAGGAATGATACACCCATGATTGGCGTGGACCAATCAGATCTCTCAGCTACAGTGGCTCAGAAACAATGACGTAATTACGAGGAAGAGTGGCTTCTCTGGGCAAAAGTGAGCGGTCTGCTGAAGAGCGAGCACGTGAATGCTGGAGGTTAAAGCAAGGCACATGGCCAAGTTCAGAGTCAACTGTGGGAAAAATGTAGTGAAAGTCCTTCAGTGAGCGGGACTACAGAGTCACATAGCACAGAGCATGAATACAGGAGAGACAAAATTTTGGAACCATTTATTCAATCTGCCACTATACTCCTAAACATTCCCATTGACTGGATCTCTCTCCTTCTCCCTCTCCCCCCCTCCCCCTTCCCCTCCCCCTCTCCCCCTCTCACCCACACACACAGGTGAAATGATTCCATTCTATGGTATTGAACATGACATGCCTCTGTGTTTTGCACGATTGCAACCTGTTTTGTCTTATCTGTACACCTGATTAGTTTTCAGTTGCTACTGTAACATATTATCTTTAAGAAAGGCATATTTATTATCTCACAGTTCTGTAGGTCAGAAGTCTGATGTGCAGACTCTTGGGCAGAATTGGTGATCCCTGCTGTGGAAGACACCCCCCCCATTCCCTTGCTGTCTGTCACCAAAGGACTATTCTCCATGTCTAGAATCTGGCCACATTCCTTGGCCCGTGGCCTCCTCCTTCCTCCACCTGCAAAGCCAGGTGGAGCACCACTCACACTTTGCGTCTCCCCTGCTTTTCTTCAGTACTTATATCCCTCCGACCAAGCCCTGCCTTCCTCTTCTACTTTTAAGAGCCATGTGATGACGATGAGCCCAGCTGGACAACGCAAAATAATCTCCTGTTTTAAAATCCATTACCTTAATTCCTCTGACTCTGCAATGTAACATTTCACACATTCTAAGGATTAGGACAGGGGTGAAGGCTCTTATTCCACCTACCACAGTTCTTACAAACTAACTCTTAAATGAGTGTTCAGCTCAGGATGTCTCTCCAAGTGTTTTGAGAGCACCTGGAGGTTAGGGACTAAGTGTAAATGCTCCTGTGCTCTCCCCCTAAGTACACAGTTGACACTCAATAACATGGAGAAAATGAACCTGCTACACAGGAAAGCTTTAATATCATTTAAAAGAGTTTTATCTAAGTGTTTTTTTCCCAATACAAGGATCTATCCTGCCATCTAACACATAGCATGACTCTGTCCCTTCCCAGGTAACTGCACCAACAAGACCCAAAAAGACATCTGTGGTAGAAAATATTACTGCACAAAGGAAGAACAGGAACATCTTATTTCCTTTCCCCTCTATGTCCTTACAAGACATTTTGGCAGAGACCGGGGGAAAAAATAATACCTTAATGAAAAAGACTCAGCTGGAGCCCCAGATATCTTTCAAAAATGCCACCTGCAGGGATTTTTAACTCCTTCAGAGGGTGAAAAGGGCTCTAGACCAGTCTCCAGGATGCAAGGCATATTCATTTTGTGGCGAATGAGCTCATGCTGGGTTTCCTGGGGTTCCAAATGGATGACCACAGACTCTGAGCTCACTCTGCATCTCCTCAGGGCCTTGCTCAGGTCACTTTGTCCAAGAATTCTCTAGGTCTCTCTTCCACCTGGGCATTTAAGTCTGCTGGGACAGATGAGAGAGCCGAGTGACAGTGGAACATTCTGAGATCGAACAGAGGAAGGGACACAGACGTAGAACAAAGGAGAGAGGAAGCAATGGAAGGGGACCCTTGGAAGACCCTGAGACCTTGGGAAGAGAGAAGGGAAGGAAGAACTGATCAGAGAGCTGAGCTAAGGAAGCCCAGTCCACTCATGCCTAAGTTCTAACAAAACCCTCTACAATGTTGAGTCACTTTAAAGCAAGGTTAAAGCTTCTATCATTCACATAACCTTTAAATCATTCTTTTAAAACATTTTAAAGAAAAATAATGAAAAGCGATCTAGCTGGTAGATGCTAAAACTGGGGTCCTGTTTGAGGACTGGCCAGATTTTGTAATCCTGTACAGCCCGTGTCATACTTCAGTCTCCTTACCTTTATCTGATTGGGAGCTTGGACCAGCCAAGGGTTTCTCAACTTTGAGCTCCACATCCCCAAATATGATCCCCTTCTGGTTTTGCTCCTGCCTCACAGACTGCCTGATAGGTATTTCACAAATATATAAGGAATTCAGGGTAGGGAGAATGCTTAGCAGTCACAGAGAAAGCTAACCAAACTTCAAAACAGAGCAGCTATTAATTTCACAGGAAAAAAAGACTTTTTCTGTTGTGAGGGAATCAAACTCAGGGCTTTTTGCACACTAGACAAGCTCTACCACTGAGCTACATCCCTGGCCCCACAGAAAATTTTAAATCGCATAAGAGAGAAAACAGTACTAGAGCTCATTTATTTAATCTGTTTTATTTTTAATCATTTTTGTTTAACTATATTGAGAAGATTGAATAAGGTAAATTGAAAGGGAAACTGTAAAAGAAAGATAGTAGGCAATTTCTTGAAATGTTAACAGTAATGTACACATTAGAAACATGGACGTTCATATTTGAAGAAGTAGCTAAAAAATTGAAAGTAGCCATCTCAGCAGTGTGCTAGGTAAACTGGACAAGCCATCACAGTGAGAAGGATAGAAAAAATGGACAAAAGCCAACTGATGGAAGGCATCCATGAGCTAACAAATTGGTGAAGAATTACAGTCAAGTTTCAGGAAAACACACACACACACACACACACACACACAAAACACTCTCATTGAGTTTTTTTTGTCTGGAGGACAGTGCCCATTCTGGAAAAGGCGACAAAGAGACCATCAGAACAGTATGTTTAGCTGCAAGAGGCTAAAGGGACAAAAAAACTAAAGTCCAGTCCCCATAAAGAATGAAACCCTAACTTGTGGTTAGCAACCCAAAGGGCTATCCCCTGAGAATAACATTGACTTAGTAGACCACCTTCCTCACAGACCAAGCTTTGCAGCAACCCATCCCAATCCCTAAAAGTGGTCAAAGGTGATGGGGGAAAGAAGTAGCTTCCGCCTTTGCAAGAGAGGTTTGTCAAAAAATCTGTGAGCATATTCTTAAATCACCACATTTGGCTTTTGACCCAGTTTCCCTAGATCCTCCCCCACAACTTGGCCCAATACTCATCCCATTTCTGTGATAAGAAAGAGTTGGGTAAACCTCAGGAAACAGTCATTGAAGAGAACAGGCATCCCCCTGGGTCCTACAGCAGAGCTGAGCCAAGCTGCCCTACCCAGCCTTTCCAAGGCTCTCTTTGCCACACCTCAGAGCCAGGAGGACAGGCTGGTGAGGGGTTGCCAGGGCGAGCAGCAAGAACTAAGTCTTTGTAATCTGGGAAGAAAATGAACCATTGGAAATTTACAGGGGAGGTAACAAAACCAAACAAAAAAAATGCAAAGTCAGGTTCAGAAAACAGTGGCTACTTCTGAATAGTGAAACTTCTCTTTGCTTCTCTGTACTTTCAATAGAGAATTTGTATACATGCAACAAGAAAAACACTATAAACAGGTTTTTGAAGAAGACTTCTCAAATTATAATGTTAAAATAGAAACTCTAGTTATATGGTGCTTTCAAGAGATAAACCTAAAACAAAATGATATGGAAAAGCTAAAAATAAATGTTAAAAAAAAACAAAACAGCTGAGATTTATCAGGCAAACACAAAAAGAGCCAGAATAACAAAATTCATTTCAGACTACATAGAATTCACAGCATTAAAAGGAACAAAGAGATTCATTTCACACTGAAGAAAAGTATAATCCCCAATGAAGATATAACAAGTCTAGCAGACGGCCATTAAACAGGTTTTATCTCTAGTGAGAGGCATCAGAGAATCGATGTGGTCCCTTTGAAAGGATTATTAATCATTGAGTCACAGAGGTGATGGGACAAAATAAAATTATAAGTAGATTCTCAGAATCTTTCAGTGAAACACGGACTAAAGTCAAACACATGAGAAGAGTAGCCCTCTGCTAAGTAGAAACAAAAAAGGAGAGTGAAGAAAACTCACAGGAATGGCAATGGGTCCCACTCCCACGATATGAAAGGTTGGGAATGGAAAGATCCAGAAGCTCCATCTAATAGTCTCTGCTGTGGTTTGAATGTGCCCCCACACACAATGGGTTGGAAATTTAATCACCAAATTCTTAGGGTAATGTGATTTGGAGGGGAGGCTATCAGAATTAAATGATGTCATAAGGTGGGGCCTATGAGATGGCATTAGTGGCTTTATAAAAAAGGGAAGGGACACCTGAGCTAGATTCCCTCCACCATGTTCCAGTGGAGTAAGAAAGCCCAAACTTATCCCAGTGCCATGCTCTTAGACATTCCAGGCTCCAGACTTATGAACTAAATAAATCTCTGTTCTTTATAAGTTAACCAGACTATGGCATTTGTTTATAACAACACAAAACAGACTAAGAAAATTCCAGAGTCAGAAGCACCTATGAGTGCCCTATGAGCCTCTGACTGCACCTGAAACAGGGATAAGGAACGGGACTTGAGACAAATGTGTGCATCCACTCTCTGTGTTTGAGAACTTCTGCTTTTAGGGCATTCTGGTGCAAGACAAGGGAAGGCCAGGGAAGGCTAGGGAAGGCCAGCGAAGCCAGGGAAGGCTGGGGAAGGTATGAGCCACAACACAGCCAGTCTACTTAGTCTTGCGCTTTTTTTACCAGGCATGATGGACACAAACTGGCCAGTTTCCAAAGGACTGGAAACAAAGGCCAAGAAAGGTTCAGCCTCCTGGTACCCTAGAGGGGCCAGGAGAGGAAGCTGGGGTCTCAGAGTCTCGACAGCTAGAGGTGCTTAACCTCTAGCTCCTCTGTCTAGGAGTCCCTGGGTAAAATTCAGGGATCTGCAAACTCACATGGCACTGCTCTCCAACTGAAGTTAAGTGTCTCCTTCATTTGTGATCACAGATGACAAGCCATCCCAAGTGACAGCTTTGTCCCTAAGAAATCCCACAGTTTCAAGTCACATGACAGCTGGGGCAGCCATCTCAATGTGTCATTTATGTTCAAATGGTACTTCAGAATTGTAGCTTCCTGGCTGCTAGACACACTTATTTACCCCACTAAAGTGTTTATTACTATGGCACAACTTGTTTTAGTAAAGTATTTTGTCAATGTAATTGGTTCCTTTGTAATTCCAAGCATTTTATTCTTTTTTTCTTATCATATTATTGCACTGGGGGTACATTGTGACATTTACAAAAGTTCTTACAGTGTCATAGTTGAATTTACCCCCTCCATCATTCTCCTTTACCCCTCCTCCTCCCTTTCTTGGAACAGTTTCAACAGGTTTCATTTTTCCATTTTCATACATGGATACATAATAGTCCACCACATTCATCCTCCTACACCCTTTCCTTATGTCCTCCCTCCATCCCACTGGTACCAACCCCAGACAGGATCTGCTTTATCTTCCTGTTCTCCATTTTTGAAAAAAAAAAAGGCATTTTTGTTTTTTAAGATAGCCATACAGGGAGTTTCATTGTGACATTTCCATGTATATAGGTATTATAACCCAAATTGGTTCATCCCATCTATTTTTCTCCTTCCTACCTTAGTCCCCTTCTCCTGCTGATTTCAACAGGTTTAAAAATTCTATATTCATTCTTGTATAGGAAGCACATCACCCATATTTACCTTCTTAACTTCCTTCTTTTACCTTCCCTCTCCCATTAGTGACCTCCCCTTAACAGGACCTGTTTTTCATAATATTGCTTGTACTTGCATTATGTGTAACTCCCACAAATGAAAGAAAACCTGTGGACTTTGTCTTTCTGAAACTGGCTAACTTCACTTAACATGATATCCTCCAATTGCATCCATTTACCTTCAGACCATGTGATTTCATTCTTCCTTATGGCTGAATAAAACTGCATTGTGTATATACACCACATTTTCTAAATCCATTCATCAGTTCTCGGGCATCTGGGTTGCTTCCATAGCTTGGCTATTGTTGACAGTCAAGCACTTTATTCTTTAAAGGTAAAGTTTCTGAACAGGCTGCATAAGCTTCTCCAGACTGCAGAAGGAACCCTGCAGGAGGCTAAGATCCTGATGTGCTGCATCTCACCCTCCCCACTGCCCTGAGTCCCTCAGAGAAAGCAGAGCCAGAGCAGAAGAAGGACCACCCTGTGCCACCCCACGCCACCCCTAGGAGAAGTAGAATCAGTCCATCCAGTTTTGTGGAATTTGTTAATATTGGCTTTTTTTCTTGGTTTTTGCTTTCTCCCTCTCCTTTCCTGCTGCCCCACTCACTCCACTCACATCACAGATGCCCCCAAAGTGGTCCTTGTTGGGACAACCTAATATGCAACCTTCCATGCTCATATCTTCACATGCAAACATGAACTTAAATATATACAAATAATTATGCACTTACATATACAGGCACACATGTGTAGGCGTTCTTCAACCTTTTTATTTATGTTGTATAGAGAACATATCATAAATAAAAGGAGAAGATTGTTCAAAGAACCATATGTGTCTGTGGAATTATCATCTTGAAATCCCTTTGTACTATTAATTTATGCTAATAAAAACTAAAATAAAGGAAAAAATGGGGCATTTCCAAGATGGTGGCTAGAGGGAGGAAGCAGAAAGCATGCTTCCTAAAGTAAAATCTTGGAGAGATGCTGGAGATACACCTTACAGCAGGCTGACAGCAGCAGGCAGGCAAACCACAGTTGCAGATATCACTCTCGCAGGCAGGCAAACCACAGTTGCAGATATCACTCTCAGAACGGTCTCCAGACTCTTTTTTTTTCTTTTTCTCCCTACCTTTGATGAGAGAACAACGGAATTACACCTGCAAGCTGAAAAACTTACTGAAACTGTATTGCATTTGAACTTGGGACACTTGGTGGGGCTTTGTGTGTGTGTGTGTGTGTGTGTGTGTGTGTGTGTGTGTGTGAGTGTGTAGTTTTGTTCTACTTTATGCATCCCCTTTGATGAGACAACTACAGAACAACATCTGAGGCACCAACTCCAGGACTGCAGATTGAGACGGACACCCAAATTATTAAGACTGAAACTGCATTGCATATAAACTTGGAAGTTTTTTGTTTTTTCATTTTCTATTTTCCATTTTATTTTAATTCATTTTTATATATAGATATTTCTTTCATTTACTTATTTTTTTATCTTTGATTTTCAATCCTCTCTCTGTCTCTCTAATGTCTGTTCAGCTTACTGTCGATTAGTACACTAACACTCCCTGTTTATACCTTTGAAACTCTTGTCTGATACCTTGTTCTGCTTTCTCCCTCTTGTCTGTATATTTGTTTTCCCCTTTTCTTTAACTTCTTGCTTTCCATCTCAGCTCACCCTTCCATTCTAAATATTACCATTGTTATTATTACAAGCTAGAAAATACTTAATTGCACACAGTACAGGGGCAATAACAACTCCAAGGGCAATGATGGGAAGACAGAAAAAACCAGTTTCTCCACAGCAAAAAATTAGTACAGGAACCAGAGGGAAATGAAGAAAACAGATACTCAGATCCAGACTCCAACAAAATGAAGATAAACTATGCCAAAGAACCCAATGAAGCCCACAAGAATAATCTAAAAGAAAAAATACTGCAGGTAATCAATGAGAATTTTATAGAGATGATACTGGATATGGTCAACCAAAATGTACAGGAGACACTCAAGAAATTCCAAGGCAACAAAAGTAGAGAATTTGAAAAAGCACAAGAAGAAATAAAAGAAACCATAGAAGCACTGTATAAACACCAAAGTGAAACAAAGAACACAATTAATAAACAGATAAATGAACTCAGGACAAAAATAGACAACATTAAAGAGGAAACCAGCCAGGATGTGGAAAACCTCAGAAAAAAGAACAAAACAGAATTGCAAAACAAAATGGAAGGCCAGTCCAGCAGAACAGAAAAAACAGAAGACAGAATCTCAGAACTTGAAGATGAAACAGTAATTAAAGGAAAAACTGAAGAACTATTAGTTAAACAACTCAAGACCTGTGAAAAGAAAATGCAAGAACTCACTGACTCCATCAAAAGACCAAACCTGAGAAATATGGGCAATGAAGAAGGAGAAGAAGTGCAAGCAAAGGCAATGCATAATATATTCAACAAAATAATAACAGAAAATTTCCCAAATCTAGAGAAATCTATTCCCATACAGATGCAAGAGGCCTCCAGGACACCAAACAGACCAGACCAAAATAGATCTACCCCACGGCATATTATCATTAAAACAACAAACACAGAGACCCAAGAAAGAATATTGAAGGCTGTAAGAGAGAAAAAACAAATAACATACAAAGGTAAACCCATCAAAATCACAACAGACTTCTCAACAGAAACAGTAAAAGCAAGAAGAGTGTGGGGTGAGATCTTCTGGGTACTGAATGAAAATAACTTCAACCCTAGAATACTCTACCCAGCAAAATTATCATTCAAAATAAATGGAGCAATAAAAATCTTCCATGATAAGCAGAAACTAAAACAATATGTGACCACAAAGCCACCACTACAAAAGATTCTTCAAGGGATTCTGCACACAGAAAGTGAAATCCAACATAACCATGAAAGGGCAGGCAGCACCAAACTACAGGAAAAGAAAAAGCAAGAAAGTAGAGAGTAACCTCAACTTAGGTACACACAATCAAACCTTCAAACAACTAAGACAACTAAATGACCAAGAATCACCACATACCTATCAGTACTAACACTTAATGCTAATGGACTTAATTCCCCATCAAAAGGCACCATTTGTTGAACTGGATTAAAAAGAAAGATCCAACAATTTGTTGCTTACAGGAGACCCATCTCACTGACAGAAATAAGCATAGGCTTAGGATGAAAGGCTAGAAGAAGATTTACCAAGCCAGTGGCCCCCGAAAACAGGCAGGAGTAGCAATACTTATCTCTGACAAAGTAGACTTCAAACCTACATTTATCAAACGAGATAAAGAAGGACATTCCATACTAATAAAAGGGGAAATAGACCAAAAGGAAATAATAATTATCAACCTATATGCATCCAATGTCAATGCACCCAATTTCATCAAACATACCCTGAAGGACCTAAAAGTATATATTAACTCCAACACGGCAGTCATGGGAGATTTTAGCACCCCATTATCATCAATAGATAGGTCATCCAAAAAAAAATCAATGAAGAAATCCTAGATCTAAAATATACAATAGATCAAATGGAACTAGTTGATGTCTACAGACATGTCATCCAACTTCTACACAATCTACATTCTTCTCAGCAGCCCATGGAACCTTCTCCAAAATAGATCATATCCTAAGACATAAATTATACCATGCATTCTGTCTTATCACAATGCAATAAAACTAGAACTCAACAACAAAGGTAAAGACAAAAAACATGCAAACAGCTGGAAACTAAATAACTCATTGCTTAAATGAACAATGGGTCATTGATGAAATAAAAGAGGAAATTAAAAGATTCCTGGAAGTCAATGAAAATGAAAACACAACCTACCAGAACCTATGGGACACAGCAAAGGCAGTACTGAGAGGAAAGTTTATAGCCATGAGTGCATATATTAAAAACACTGAAAGACCCCAAATCAATGACCTAATGATAGATCTCAAACTCCTAGAAAAACAAGAACAAGCAAATCCCAAAACAAATAGAAGGAGAGAAATAACAAAAATAAGAGCTGAAATCAACGAAATAGAAACCAAAAAAACCATACAAAGAATTAATGAAACAAAAAGTTGGTTCTCTAAAAAAATAAATAACATCAACAGACTCCTGGCAAACCTGACTAAAATGAGGAGAGAAGAAACCCAAATTAGTAGAATCAGGAATGCAAAAGGGGAGATAAAAACAAACACCATGGAAGTCCAGGAAATCAGCAGAGACTACTTTGAGAACCTATATTCAAATAAATTTGAAAATCTTAAAGAAATGGACAGATTTCTAGATACATATGATCATCCAAAACTGAACCAAGAGGATATTAACCACCTGAATAGATCTATAACACAAAATGAAATTGAAGCAGCAATCAAGAGTCTTCCCAAAAAGAAAAGACCAGGACCTGATGGATTCTTTGCTGAATTCTACCAGACCTTTAAAGAAGAACTGATACCAACCCTCCTTAAACTGTTCCATGAAATAGAAAGGGAAGGAAAACTGCCTAACACATTTTATGAAGCCAGTATTACACTTATCCCAAAACCAGGCAAAGACACCTCCAAAGTAGAGAACTGTAGGCCAATCTCCTTAATGAACACTGATGCAAAAATCCTTAATAAAATAATGGCAAACCGAATTCAACAATGCATCAAAAAGATTATTCACCACGACCAAGTAGACTTCATCCCAGGAATGCAGGGGTGGTTCAACATACACAAATCAATAAATGTAACACATCACATTAACAGAAGCAAAGACAAAAACCACTTGATCATCTCAATAGATGCAGAAAAAGCCTTTGATAAGCTCCAACACCATTTCATGATAAAAGCTCTAAGAAAACTAGGAATAGGAGGAAAGTAACTCAACACTATAAAAGCTATATATGACAAACCTACAGCCAGCATTATACTTAACAATGAAAAACTGAAACCATTCCCTCTAAAATCAGAACCAGACAAGGATGCCCACTATCTCCACTCCTATTCAACATAGTACTGGAATTCCTACCCAGAGTAATGAGGCAAGAAGAAGGTATAAAAGGAATACAAATAGGTAAAAAAACTGTCAAAATATCCCTATTTGCAGATGATATGATCATATACCTTAAAGACCCAAAAAACTCTACTCAAAAGCTCCTAGATACCATCAATAGCTATAGCAAGGTAGCAGGATATAAAATCAACATAGAAAAATCATTAGCATTTCTATACACTAATAATGAACAAACTGAAAAAGAATATATGAAAACAATTCTATTTACAATAGCCTCAAAAAAAATCAAATACCTAGGTGTAAATCTAACAAAGGATGTGAATGACCTCTACAAGGAAAACTATAAACTTCTGAAGAAAGAGACTAGGGAACACTATAGAAAGTGGAGAGATCTCCCATGCTCATGGATTGGTAGAATGAACATAGTAAAAATGTCTATACTCCCAAAAGTAATCTACATGTTTAATGCAATTCCCATCAAAATTCCAATGACATTCATTAAAGATATTGAAAAAAATCTACCATTAAATTTATATGGAAACATATGAGGCCACAAATAGCCAAGGCAATACTCAGTCAAAAGAACAATGCAGGAGGTATCACAATACCTGACTTCAAACTATATTGCAAAGCAGTAACAATAAAAACAGCATGGTACTGGCACAAAAACAAAAATGAAGACCAGTGGAACAGAATAGAGGACCCAGATATGAAGCCACACAACTATAACCAACTTGTCTTTGACAAAGGCATTAAAAATATACGATGGAAAAAAGACAGCCTCCTCAAAAACTGGTTAGCAGTCTGCAAAAAACTGAAATGAAACTGAAAAAGAATGTATGAAAACAATTCCATTTACAATAGCCTTAAAAAGAATCAAATACCTAGGAGTAAACTTAACAAAGGATGTGAATGACCTTTACAAGGAAAACTATACACTTCTGAAGAAAGAGATTGAGGAAGACTATAGAAAGTGGAGAGATCTCCCATGCTCATGGATTGGCAGAATCAACATAGTAAAAATGTCTATACTCCCAAAGTAATCTACATGTTTAATGCAATTCCCATCAAAATACCAATGACATTCATCAAAGACATTGAAAAATCTACAGACACGAAGGCCAATGGAACAGAATAGAGGACCCAGATATGAAGCCACACAACTATAACCAACTTGTCTTTGACAAAGGAGCTAAAAATATACGATGGAGAAATAGCAGCCTCTTCAACAAAAACTGCTGGGAAAACTGGTTAGCAGTCTGCAAAAAACTGAAACTAGATCAATGTATATCACCCTACACCAATATTAACTCAAAATGGATCAAGGATCTTAATATCAGATCACAAACTCTAAAGTTGATACAGGAAAGAGTAGGAAATACTCTGGAGTTAGTAGGACTAAAACAATGCCTTTACTGATTAACTGTAAAGAATGGCACTGACCGTCGGTGTAACACTGTTCTAACGCCTTCTGTACTACGGCCTTGTTTGTTCTGCTCCTGGCTCACCATAGTTTCTTCCCAGTAGTGACGGCTCTATCGCAATTGATCAGGTTGAGGATCTGCCGAGATAACCTCGCTTCCTAATGTTTTGGAATTTGATGTGTAAACTGTTTGATTTCTTGATAGTAAACCGGTGCTCATTCTTGGGGTAAATTCTGGCTGGTGGCAGGAGCTATCATCCTGTATCTGTATGAGAGAACTAGGTCCTGAGAGTGACTGCATGGTGGGTACTTTACAGACAGAGGCAAGACAGCATCCTCCAGCTACTGCTCTTGGGCCCCCCTATTACACCACACACCCCATAACTCACCACTTTACATATGGGGAACCTGTAGGCCTTTGGGTCCAAACAAGTTGTCCAAGGTAGCACAGCTTCCAGGACTGAAATCTTTGGACTATTGGTTCAATCTGTTTGGACAAATCAATTTTTTTTTGATTACTTGTGTGAGGCTAAGTAGGAGGAGCCCTATTTTGGGGGGTCTCATTTTCCCCATATGGCCTTACACTCTTTTGTGTACTCATTCCAGAACCCAGGGGAGTACCTCAGTGGGACATTAACCCTCTCCTCCTTTTCCTCCACCATCTAAGCACAACTTTGAGCCCCCTTTCACCAACTGCTCATCCACCTGTAGCCAGCTCTGGCCTGGTGGATGTGGTGGGGTGGGAGATGGAGTCAGGCGGCCCTAGGAGCTCACTGACTACAGCCTGCATTCCAAGCTGGGACTATCACCAATCCCCAGCCGCCCAGTGTCTGTGGCCCCTGCCAGGTGTATTTGCAGGCCACATCCCAGGAAGCGCCTGGTGAGAAAGACCTTGACTGCTGCAGACCTTGAGGGTCCTCTTGCCTAGGAGACCTCCTGGAGGAGGCAGCCCTCGGGATGGGCTTGCTTTAGATAGTTGGGGGGCAGTAGTCCATGCAGAAAGAGCCACTTGTTATGTGAACAGGGTGAGTCACAGAACTCACCTTTCACAGGAGGCATTGTATTTCCTGTGTCTTTGACACCCCCCTCCCCCATGCCAACAGAAGCAAAGACTGGGTGTGAATTCAGAAGGCAGTGTTTAGATTTTGTTTTCTCTGTCAGATTTACATTTCAGGACCCCAACAAGGCCAATTTTGCACCGGAATATGGATGCCAGGAATGGTGATGGTGGTGGGGTGGGGGTAAACATCCCATAAGCCCCATAGGATCTAAATATCACCACTTCTTCGCCACTTGGGAAAAGGGGCAGGAAACGGTGGAGTGGCAGAAGGGAGAGGGTGGAATCTACAGTTCCTAGTGGGAAGAGGCTCCAAAATAAGGCCGAGCTGGCAGGCTCTGAGGAAATGCCTTCGGGGGGACCTTTCTTGGCAGACAGCTTGAAGGGGACCATCGGGTCGCCAGGCTGCTGGCACACTCAGCGATCCAGTTGGTACCCAAGGCAGGCGCGCCCTCTAGCGGCCGCATGTGGCTCTCCTTTGGCCAAGCGCTGAGCATGAGCCTTTGGTCACTCCAGGCTCCGCCGGCAGCTGTCCACTCAGGCTGGGAGGACCATGAAGATTGTCCACGGAGATCTTCCTTCTGCAACTCCTCTGTAGTCCTCACTGGAGAATGGCAAGGTCAGAGTGACCGAGATTCCACACGCCTCCTCTCTGTTCCAAGCATTTTCCCACAGTTCCCCCCACCTAGTTCCCCCTCCTTGCCTCTTTTGTTCTGCCTCTACCCACTCTGGAATTGACTCAACCTGGTGAAGTGTAAATGATTATCACTGTCCTTACTATAGCTTAACAGATTTTACATCTTCTTTCCATTGCAATGGTCAGGGACTGAGTTAGCATCCCTGATTGCCTCAGTTTCCTCATCTGTGAAGTGGGAGATAACTGTAGTACCTATGTCCCAAGTATGGTACAAGGTAAATGACTCTTATGTATTGCATACCTGTGCCCCCATCCTCCTATTCATTCCATGCCTCTCCCAGTTCCTGCTCTTCTGTCCCTGACGTGCCTTCCCTGTGAGCACAGTCAGCCTCTGCTTCTCTCGGTCCCAGGATCCTGGAACCTCCCCAGCTACACAGCAGCCTAGAAAGGGATCTGTTTATTCCTGTGTTAGTGAGAGCGTTCCAGGGAAACGGAATTGATAGAATGTACAGTCGTGCCTCACTTGATGATGGGAGTACGTCCTGAGAAATATGCTTTCTTGAGCTATTTAGTGGTTGTGAAAAAATCATACAGTGCACTTAAATTAAAAGTTATGACATGACCAGGCAATATAATCTCAGGAAACTAGATGGTACATGCAGTCCATGACCAGCAAAACACATGGCATGTGACTGTAGATAGATAGACAGATGATTGCTAGATAGATAGACAGACAGAATAAGGAATTGACTCATGATCATGGAAGCTAACGAGTACCTAGGGAGCTGCAGGTGTCATCCCAATCTTACAGCCAAGAGGCTCAAGGCGCAAGGAGAGCCTATATTTCCATTCAAATCCAAAGGTGAGAAAAAGCTAATGTCTCACCTTGAAGAGCATTAAAGGAGAATAACCTGCTTTGCTCAGTCTACCAGTTTAAATGTTAATCTCACCCAAAACATTCTCACAGAAACACCCAAAATAATGCTAGACTAACATCTGATCAACCTGTGGCCCAGACAAGATGGTGTAAAAAATTAACAATTACAGATCCTCTGGGGCAGATCTTAAGTAATCACAGAAAGCTGGAGGAATATCTGGGGAGAGACCCAACCTAAGATAATAGATTGAACACTTAGATGTGTGTCTGAGATACAGTGAGCACTCTTGTGTTTTATTATTGATACTGTTATTTTGGTTATTTGACGTTCTTGGAGGTCTTGTGCACAGGTACCAAAGTCCCACTCTGTCACCAGCTCCTCACCTCTCCTAGTCTGACAACTATCCCTGGCCTGGAGTCACAGTTCCAGGTCTGTGAGCCCCACCTGCTGCATGCAGAAGTCTTCTTCTTGGTACCTCTAATTCACAGTTCAGCCAGGGCTGAGCCCCTCTCATTGCTATAGCAGCCAATTTCTCAGAACATAAACCATCTTGACACATAGGGCTAGGTAGGATGGTTTCTCCAAATTCAGAAACAAAAATAGAAACAAGGCATTTCCATAGAAAAAGAGAAGTTGCATGTTTTCTGCTCATCTCCTAGACACACACATGCACACACACACACAAAGCTTAGCTCACCACAACACACTCTTTGTTGTGTATAACATGAGAGAGCTGGCTGATAATAGAACGGTGTGGCAGTAATCAGATGGATAATTATTTGTTCATGGAGGGGTTTGGTGAATAGGAGCTATAAATACAGATATTAGGGAAGGATTCCATTAAAAATGAACTGAATGCAATTGAAAAGCTTCTGGTAGATCATTAGCCATTTCAAGAGATTTCTGCAGCTAAAGTGTTACTGGCTCTTTTCACCTTTTACTGAAAAGCTTTCAAGAGGGAAATCAAAACATCTGAAATTCTGATGTAAATCCCTGGGGGAAGGCATAAAATTTAAGTTCCATTTTTATGCAGCTTTTCCTGAACTTAGCTGTGATACAAATTGAAGACTACCTTGTGTACATTCAATACCTTCAATGAGGCCATTACAAAGAAATGTTTTATTAAACTCAATGGGATATAGGTGCAGGTTGAATCTAGCAGCCAATTACTTCTACCAACAGGAAATGGTTTGAGATCCCAGAAGAAAAGCTGAAATGCACATGAGACACTGATATTCTGCTTCCACTAACCAGATATCCCTTAGATAAAAATTTACTGGGTTGAATACCATCTCATATTATTTTTTCAGACAGCCAACCAATTTTCCTTATTTACCCAATGAGTAATGCACACAAATGGAACATTCAAAATTTGCTTATTGCTTATACCATGGACAGCCCTACCTCAGCTTCTAGCCCAGGTGTCAGCAAAGCTCCTTGCTCATGGATAGATTTAAGACAGGTAAGACATTTTTTAAAAGCACATTTGTGTAATGACAAATACCAAATGTAGCAGTGACTGTTTGCGGTATAATTGTTAAAGTGACCGAGAAGTATGAATAATAAATGATGCACCCTCATGCATCCAATATCAAGCGTTATTAAAATGTAACACCTGTAATCAACACAGTTTCATACACCCCAGTGTCTCCAGAATCATGTCTCCCTCCCCAGTTTTCTTAGGGTTGCTCATTGTCTTACTTAAATCTGGCTGTCATCACTCCCATGTGGTTATGTGTACAGTCACCACAAATGCATGTGTGAGATATGCCTGTAAACCCATAGAAGAATCTCGTAAACAGAGTGTAAGCAAAAAGGCAAGTTGTGGAGAGTTTTGTGTGTTATGCTGTGTTCATTTCTTTAAACCTTGTATGTATACAAAGGATATGCACATTTGTTTTGGGGAACAGGTTTTGTTTTTGGTTTTTTGGTGAGACTGGAATCTGAACTCAGGGCTTTATGCTTGCAAAGCAGGCACTCTACCACTTGAGCCAAACCCCCAGTCCATTTTGCTCTGGTTATTTTGAAGATAGGGTCTTGAGAACTTTTTTTCTTGGTTGGCCTTGAACCTTGATCCTCCTGACCTCAGCCTCCCAAGTAGCTAGAATTACAGGCATGAGTCACCAACTCACAGCTGGATTATTTCATTTGACAAATTTTGATAATGAAAATACATTTTTTGAAGACTGGGGATGTAGCTCAGAGGTGGAGCACTTGCCTAGAATGCATGAGGCCCTGGATTTGAGCCCCAGCACCCTGAAAATATGATTTTAAGAAACATTTTACATGTTTAAAGTGTTTTTCTTTCTCACTCATGAATTATTTGGATTTTGTTAGTTTCTAACAAGTGACTTAATTTATTTTCACTCTTTCTTTTTTCTAACAAGTTTATTTTAGAATAAAAAATTTACCTCTAAGGGATACTTTAGTTCCATCTGACATGTTTTGATAAGTAAAACTAGCATTATTGCTTAATTGTAAATTTTTCAGATTTTCTATTAAATTTTCATTGTATAAACCCTGAGTTATCCCTATTTTTATTTCATTGTGACCAGAAAAATATGCTCTGGAGACAGAGAGTCCAAGATGGCAACTAGAGGGAGGAAGCAGAAAGCGTGCTTCCTAAAGTAAAATCTTGGAGAGATGCTGGAGATACACCTGGCAGGAAAAACCACCAAGAATAGACAAAACTCTGACACCTCCACACCCCCAGCCTGCGCAGAGCATCTCCACTCCATGTTAAACGGAGAAACCAGGAGGGCTCCCACACTGGCAGACGCCAGCTCCTACCCTGCTTGGCAGACCCTCAGGTGAGCAGATAAGCGGCATGTGGTACTCCCACAGAGAACCCTGGAACAAATCAGCATAGCCCCCTGGACAGACTGACCCCTGCCCAGGGAAAAAAGGAAAAAAACCAAACTGAATAATAAACAAACAGCTGAAAAAAAAAAAGACATGTAGCAAAGAGGGCGGGTGCCTTGAGCTCCAGAAAGTGGGGGAGGGCACTCCCTCATGGAACTGTAAATAAACAAGCCGGCTGGAGAAGGCAGGAGCTGCAGCACCCGCCCAGCAACCTTGGAGTGGGGAAAGCTTGCAACAGTGGCTGTCCTGTGGAAAGCTCCACCGGGGCAGGGGGCACTCCCCCACATGAACTGTAAATAAACTAGTTGGCTGGAGAAAGCAATGTGGCACCACCTCCCCCAGTGTGCTTGGAGAAGAGAAGGCGTCCAACAGCAGCTAAAGTGTGGCACACTCCACCAGAGAGTGGGGGAGGGGCACACCCATGCGAACTCTAAATAAATTTTTTTTAAAAGGCTGCAATTGCAATAGGCAGGTAGGGCTGTATACCGGAGAAAGCAAAAGGGGCATGCATCCAGGAGAACTCTAAATAAACAAAGGCTGCAAGGCTAGGTGAGTGTAAAGCTCATTCCTGAGATCTGCAATAAATAAAGCTTGCAGCAGCAGCAGGCTGACAGTAGGTGGCAGGTGAGCCACAGCCTCAGGTAGACATTCACAAAGCTGTCTCCAGACTCTTTTTTTTTTCCTTTGATGAGACAACGACAAAACTACTTAAACACCAACATCAGGACTGGATGCTGAAGGACTAATTGAAACTGTATTGCATATAAACTTGGGATTTTTTTCCCCCCTTTGATGAGACAACAATAGAACTACTACTTAGACACTACACCAGGACTGGGTGCTGAAGGACTAACACCAAAACTATTAAGACTGAAACTTTATTGCATTTGTACTTGGAGATTTTTTTTATCCTCTCTCTGTCTCTCTAATGCCTGTTTAGCTCACTGTTGATTAGTACACTATCTCTCCCTATTTATTTCTTTGGCTCTGTTTTTTTCCCCTTTTTTCTTTATCTTCTTTGCTTTCCCTCTCCTCTTACCCTTCCATTCTAGATATCATCACAGTTACTATTATAAGCTAGACAATACTGAATTACACACAGTACAGGGACAGTAGCAGTAGGAAAGGCAATGGGAAGATGGAAAAAAGAGGGAAACCACTTTCCCCCCAATAATAAATTAGTACAAGAACCAGAGGGAAATGAAGAAAACAGATACCCCAATCCAGACTCCAACAAAACGAAGATAAACTATGCCAAAGAACCCAATGAAGCCCACAAGAACACTCTGAAAGAAGAAATCCAGCAAGTAATCAATGAGAATTTTATAGAGATGATACTGGATATGGTCAATCAAAATGTACAGGAGACACTCAAGAAATTCCAAGACAACAAAAATAGAATTTGAGAAAGCACAAGAACAACTAAAAGAACTATAGAAGCACTGTATAAACACCAAAGTGAAACAAACAACATGATAAATAAAGAGATAAATGAACTCAGGATGAAAATAGACAATATTAAAAAGGAAACGACTCAGGATATGGAAAACCTCAGAAAAAAGAACGAAAGAGAAATGCAAGACAAAATGGAAGTCCAATCCAGCAGACTAGAACAAGCAAAAGACAGAATCTCAGAACTAGAAGATGAAATGGTAATTAAAGGAAAAACCAAAGAACTATTAGTTAAACAACTCAAGACCTGTGAAAAGAAAATGCAAGAACTCACTGACTCCATCAAAAGACCAAAACTGAGAATCATGGGCATTGAAGAAGGAGAAGAGGTGAGAGCAAAAGGAATGCATAATATATTCAACAAAATAATAACAGAAAATTTCCCAAATCTAGAGAAAACTATGCCCACACAGGTACAGGAGCCTCTAGAACACCAAACAGATCTGACCAAAATAGAACTACCCCACAACATATTATCATTAAAACAACAAGTACAGAGACTAGAGAAAGAATATTGAAGGCTGTAAGAGAGGAAAAAACAACATACAAAGGAAAAACCCATCAAAATCACAGCAGACTTCTCAACAGAAACATTAAAAGCAAGAGCTTGGGGTGAGGTCTTCTGGGCACTGAATGAAAATAACTTCAACCCTAGGATACTCTACCCAGCAAAACTATCATTCAAAATAGATGGAGCAATAAAAGCCTTCCATGATAAGCAGAAATTAAAACAATATGTGACTACAAAGCCACCACTACAAAAGATTCTTCAAGGGATTCTGCACACAGAAAGAGAAACCCAACATAATCATGAAAGGGCAGGCAGCACCAAATCACAGGAGAAGAAAAGGCAAGAGAGTAGAGATTAACATCGATTTAGCTACACACAATCAAACTCTCAAACAACTAAGACAACTAAATGACAGGAATCTCCACATACCTATCAATACTAACACTTAATGTTAACGGACTTAATTCCCCCATCAAAAGGCACTGCTTGACAAAACTGGGTTAAAAAGGAAGATCCAACAATATGTTGTTTACAGGAGACCCATATCATCAATAGAAATAAGCATAGGCTTAGGATGAAAGGCTGAAAGAAGATTTACCAAGCCAATGTTCCCCAAAAACAGGCAGGAATAGCAATACTTATCTCAGACAAAGTAGACTTAAAACTTACATAGGTCAAACAAGATAAAGAAGGACATGCCATACTAATAAAAGGGGAAATAGACCAAAAGGAAATAACAGTTATCAACCTATATGCACCCAATATCAATGCACCCAATTTCATCAAACATACCATGAAAGACCTAAAAGCATACATTAACTCCAACATAGTGGTAGTGGGAGATGTTAACACCCCACTATCATCAATAGATAGGTCATCCAAACAAAAAAATCAATAAAGAAATCCTAGATCTAAAACCTACCATAGATCAAATGGACCTAGTTGATGTCTACAGAACATTTCATCCAACTTCTACACTATATACATTTTTCTCAGCAGCCCACGGAACCTTCTCCAAAATAGATCATATCCTAGGGCACAAAGCAAGTCTCAGCAAATATAAGAAAATAGAAATTATATGCATTCTATCTGATCACCATGCAATAAAACTAGAACTCAACAACAAAAATAAAGACAAAAAACATGTAAACAGCTGGAAACTGAATAACTCATTGCTTAATGAAAATGGATCATTGATGAAATAGAAGAGGAAATTAAAAGGTTCCTGGAAGTCAATAAAAATGAAAACACAACCTACCAGAACCTATGGGACATGGTGAAGGCAGTCCTGACAGGAAAGTTTATAGCCATGAGTGCATATATTAAAAAGACTGAAATATCTCAAATCAATGACCTAACGATACAACTCAAACTCCTAGAAAAACAAGAACAAGCAAGTCCCAAAACAAATAGAAGGAAAGAAATAATAAAAATAAGAGCTGAAATCAATGAAATAGAAACCAAAATATTAATACAAAGAATTAATGAAACAAAAAGTTGGTTCTTTGAAAAAATAAACAAGATCAATAGACGCCTGGCAAACCTGACTAAGATGAGGAGAGAAAAACCCAAATCAGTAAAATCAGGAATGCAAAAGGGAAGATAATAACAAACACCATGGAAGTCCAGGAAATCACCAGCAACTACTTTGAGAACCTATAGTCAAATAAATTTGAAAATCTAAAAGAAATGGACAGATTTCTAGATACTTATGATCACCCAAAACTGAACCAAGAGGAAATTAATCACCTGAAGAGATCTATAACACAAAATGAAATTGAAGCAGCAATCAAGAGTCTCCCTAAAAAGAAAAGCCCAGGACCTGATGGATTCTCTGCTGAATTCTATCAGACCTTTAAAGAAGAACTGACACCAACCCTCCTTAAACTGTTCCACAAAATAGAAAGGGAAGGAAAACTGCCTAACACATTTTATGAAGCCAGTATTACACTTATCCCCAAACCAGGCAAACATACCTCCAAAAAGGAGAACTATAGGGCAATCTCCTTAATGAACATTGATGCAAAAATCCTCAATAAAGTAATGGCAAAATAAATTCAACAACACATCAAAAAGATCATTCACTATGACCAAGTAAGCTTCATCCCAAGAATGCAGGGGTGGTTCAACATACGAAAATCAATAAACATAATAAACCACATTAACAGAAGCAAAGACAAAAACCACTTGATCATCTCAATAGATGCAGAAAAAGCCTTTGATAAGATCCAGCACCATTTCATGATAAAAGCTCTAAGAAAACTAGGAATAGAAGGAAAGTACCTCAACACTATAAAAGCTATATATGACAAACCTATAGCCAGCATTATACTTAATGGTGAAAAACTGAAACCATTACCTCTAAAATCAGGAACTAGACAAGGATGCCCACTATCTCCACTCCTATTCAACATAGTACTGGAATTCCTAGCCAGAGCAATTAGGCAAGAAGAAGGTATAAAAGGAATACTAATAGGTAAAGAAACTGTCAAAATATCCCTATTTGCAGATGATACGATCTTATACCTTAAAGAGCCAAAAAACTCTACTCAAAAGCTCCCAGACACCATCAACAGCTATAGCAAGGTAGCAGGATATAAAATCAACATAGAAAAATAATTAGCATTTCTATACACTAATAATGAACAAACTGAGAAGAATGTATGAAAACAATTCCATTTACAATAGCCTTAAAAAGAATCAAATACCTAGGAGTAAACTTAACAAAGGATGTGAATGACCTTTACAAGGAAAACTATAAACTTCTGAAGAAAGAGATTGAGGAAGACTATAGAAAATGGAGAGATCTCCCATGCTCATGGATTGGTAGAATCAACATAGTAAAAATGTCTATACTCCCAAAGTAATCTACATGTTTAATGCAATTCCCATCAAAATACCAATGACATTCATCAAAGACACTGAAAAATCTACTGTTAAATTTATTTGGAAACACAAGAGACCATGAATAGCCAAGGTAATACTCAGTAAAAAATGGAGGTACCACAATACCTGACTTCAAACTATATTACAAAGCAATAGCAATAAAAACAGCATGGTACTGGCACAGAAACAGACATGAAGGCCAATGGAACAGAATAGAGGACCCAGATATGAAGCCACACAACTATAACCAACTTGTCTTTGACAAAGGCACTAAAAATACACGATGGAGAAAAGACAGCCTCTTCAACAAAAACTGCTGGAAAAACTGGTTAGCAGTCTGCAAAAAACTGAAACTAGATCCATGTTTATCACCCTATACCAATATTAACTCAAAATGGATCAAGGACCTTAATATCAGACCTCAAACTCTGAAGTTGTTACAGGAAAGAGTAGGAAATACTTTGGAACTAATAGGTATAGGCAAGGACTTTCTCAATGGAACCCCAGCAGCTCAGCAACTAAGAGATAGCATAGATAAATGGCACTTCATAAAACTAAAAAGCTTCTGCTCAACAAAAGAAATGGTCTCTAAACTGAAGAGAACACCCACAGAGTGGGAGAAAACATTTGCCAGCTACACATCAGACAAAGGACTGATAACCAGAATATATAGGGAACTCAAAAAACTAAATTCTCCCAAAATTAATGAACCAATAAAGAAATGGGCAAGTGAACTAAACAGAACTTTCTCAAAAGAAGAAATTCAAATGGCCAAAAAACACATGAAAAAATGCTCACCATCTCTAGCAATAAAGGAAATGCAAATTAAAGCCACACTAAGATTCCACCTCACCCCTGTTAGAATAGCCATCATTAGCAACACCACCACCAACAGGTGTTGGCGAGGATGCGGGAAAAAAAGGAACCCTCTTACACTGTTGGTGGGAATGTAAACTAGTACAACCACTCTGGAAAAAAATTTGGAGGCTACTTAAAAGGCTAGACATTGATCTACCATTTGATCCAGCAATACCACTCTTGGGGATATACCCAAAAGACTGTGACACAGGTTACTCCAGAGGCTCCTGCACACCCATGTTTATTGCAGCGCTATTCACAATAGCCAAGTTATGGAAACAGCCAAGATGCCCCACCACTGACGAATGGATCAAGAAAATGTGGTATTTATACACAATGGAATTTTATGCAACCACGAAGAAGAATGAAATCTTATCATTCGCAAGTAAATAGATGGAACTGGAGAACATCATTCTGAGCGAGGTTAGTCAGGTTCAGAAGACCAAAAATCATATGTTCTCCCTCATATGTGGACATTAGATCAAGGGTAAACACAACAAGGGGACTGGACTTTGCTCACATGATAAAGTGTGAGCACACAAAGGAGGTATGAGGGTAGGTAAGACACCCAAAAAACAAGATTGCATTTGTTGCCCTCAGTGCAGAGAAACTAAGGCAGAAACTTTAAAGCAACAGAGGCCAATAGGAGAAGGGGACCAGGAACTAGAGAAAAAGTTAATTAGAGAAGAATTAATTTAGAATGTAACACATATGTATAGGAAATCAATGTGGGTCAACTCCCTGTATAGCTATCCTTATCTCAACTACCAAAAACCCTTGGTCCTTCCTATTATTGCTTATACTCTCTCTTCAACAAAATTAGAGATAAGGGCAAAATAGTTTTTTCCCTGGTAGCTAGGGGGTAGCATGGGAGAGGGAGGGGGAGGAGGGAAAGGGAGGGGGCGGGGAGAAGAGGGGAGAAATGACCCAAACATTGTATGCACATATGAATAAAAGAAATAAAAAACAAAAAAAAGGAAAAGAAAAATATGGTCTGTAAACAAATTCTTTGGAATCTGTTGAAATGTTTTCTGTAGCCCAGTCTATGGTCAGTATTGTGGGAGGAAAAAGGTGTACTCTCTGTGGAGTTGAAGATTCTCTGTCTCTCTCTCTCTCTGTGTCTCTCTCTCTCTTCCTGTCTGTCTCTCTCTCTCTCTCTCCCTCTCTCTCTCTCTCTCTCTCTCCCTCTCTCTCTCTCTCCCTCTCTCTCCCTTTCTCTCTCTTTGAAAGAATTTGGATTTCCCAAATCCCCTCCCTCTACTTAGATATAGAAATCTTGATTTTCAATGAATCCTGATTCACTGAATTCATTGTTCATCCTGATTCTACTTCTTATCCTTTCAATCTGTTTAACCTATCCTTTTAATCTGTTCTGGGAGATAAAACCTAAAGTCTCTACTTTGCTTGTAACTGTGTGATTGACTTATAATTCTGAGACTATACTTTTTGGAACATACAGGTTTGTGTGTGTGTCTTCTTGGTGGAATCTTTTAGTATGAAATAATCCCCTTTGTGTTTTTTACTGCTTTTCTTCTAAAATTCTTTTTGATCTGATAGTAGTACCACTGTGTCATCTTTAGTTTTTGATGATACCTGAGGATGAGGATGTACCAACACTTTTTTCTTTGGCGGCCACTCTACAAGATGAGAGTCTTCTGTACCTTTGCCTTTTCTGCTCCATGAATTTTCTCAAGGTGACACACTGTTGAATTCTGAGCTTCCTTGTGGGTGTCTCAACAATGTGCAGTCTCTTCACTTTGAAGCAACTGGACATAGGAACAGGGTGTGGTGGCATACACCTATAATCCCAACACTCAAGAGGCAAGATGTAAGAGAAGCATGAGTTTAAAGCCAGCCTGGACTACATAAGAAGACCTTGCTTCAAAATTTTAAAAATAAGTAAGTAAAAAATTTAAAAACTGTACATGCATCATGCAACACTATGGCAACAAGTCATCAAATGGGGATGGAGTCATATCATCATGGGTGACCTCAAGCCTCAAGCCTACCACAAAGATGGTACCATGCTGTAGACAATTTGTTAATCAGAGTTCTTCAGCCAAAAGGGACAGATGCCTAATTCAAAGCCAAAGATTTGCTTGCTGACGTAGCAAGCTTCAAGCAAGGCAGGAGCTCAAACACCACGCACTTCACAGTCTCCACCCTCATGTCAGTCTCTGTATCACCTCACCACTGCTCAAGACCAGACCCCAAATAGTGGCTCGGGTCCCCTCTTCCCAGGTTCAGTCCCAGCAAGGAAAGACCTTGGCTTTTACTTCCAGTTTGGAAAGTCCCAGAGGAAGAGGCTAATTAGAGCCCAGTGGTTTCAGACAATCTCCTGGCCACTTACTTTTACAGTTCATTAGACTAATAACTCAGAGTGTTGTCAGGATTACAATCCATTTTATTGGGGTTCTTAAGTGCAAGTGTGTTGATGGAAGTGCACGGCTGACTTCCTGCTTCGCGGGGTGCTCTGTCCCTCCTCCTTTTGTGCTCTAGACAATGGCTCCCCATCATCTTGACTTTTCAGTGACAACTGAGTTCATTTCTCATCTTTGGCTGTTTTTTCATACGCAAAGAACACATGACGTTGTGTAGTGAACACCTGCTGACCCTTGCCAATTGGAAGAACGCCTTTGTTGATGCTAAACACATCTTCCCTCGCCAGGAACACTCGAGGATCCAACCCTATGCGTGAAATTGGCAGTTTCCCCCTAGCGACTTCTGTCCATGGTTCAGGCAGCCCTCACTTGCTCCCCTCCCCACCTTGCACCATAAGAAATCAGCTCTGTTACTGCAGATCGTGTAACCGTGTTGTCCTTCTCCGTGCCGTGTCATGTCCACATTTTCATTCGCTCTGTTTCCTTCTCGCCTATTGCTGGAGAGTGGAGTCGTCAGTCATGCTTTATGGCTTCCTGCTTTTGTGTCATACTTTGGAAAGCCTTCATGCCTCTGAGGTTATAAAAAACTCTCTCGCTTCCAGGGGATCCCTTTAGATTTTTTTTAGATTAATTCTGGTCCATCTAGGATTGATGATGGAAGTGAAAGGCATTGCTCCAATTTCACTTCTCACCAGGTTGTCTCCCAGCTATCCTAATTCCAATATTCCAATCAGCTTTATTTCTCCCATTGATATGAGCCCCCATCTTTAAAATAAGTAAATGTCCGTGTGCACTGAGTCTCTTTCTTACTCAAATGCATCCCATTGATCTATTGTGTTTAAATCCTTATAATTTTATAATAGATTTTAATATTTGTAGGATTGCCCTCTCCTTATTCTCCATTGCAGAAGTTTCTTAGCTATTCTTTTTTTAATTGACAGATGCTAATTGAATATACTTAAGGGGTACAGTGCGATGCTTTGCTATGTGTAGGCATTGTGGAATGATCAAATCAAGCTAATTAACATATCCATCATGTCACATTTTTTTTGTGGTGAGTACACTTGAAATTTACTCTTTTACCAACTTTGAAATATATAGTCCATAATTATTACCTATAGACATCATGAATCTAGTCTCAAATGGTTATTTCACCTAAATTCTAGAATAAATCTAAAAATAAAATTGATTAACCTAATTCTTCCCTCAAAAGTTCTTATTGATAGTTTCATTACAGCTACCTTATACCGCTAAATTTATTTAGGGAGATGTTTAGGATATTGAGTTTTCCTATCTTAAGGACATAGTTTGCCTTTCTGTTTGTCTCAATCTCTGTACATTCAGAAGCACTTTGAAGCCTTACTGAAATAGCTCTTCCCATTAAACTTAAGCCTATATATTTCATGTTTTTACTGGCATGGTAAATGGGGCTTCTTCCGCTATATCTTCTAACTGGTTGTTGTATGGACTTTATTTCCTTTCCAGTGATTGTTTCGCACCTGACACTTGATTGTCTTGCTACCTGTAATATTTTTCATCTGACTTTCTGGGTATACAATGTACAGCTCATCAATGATTTACCTCCTCATTTCTAATTTTTAAACTACTAAAATCATTCTTTCTGGTTAATTGCATTGACCTCCAGAATATTAGGTAATACGATATCCTTGGATGGCTTGTCTCTTCCT
Source organism: Castor canadensis (assembly GCF_047511655.1). Classification (NCBI taxonomy): domain Eukaryota; kingdom Metazoa; phylum Chordata; class Mammalia; order Rodentia; family Castoridae; genus Castor; species Castor canadensis. Next base: position 151,903,280 of record NC_133390.1, on the reverse strand, counting down.
TATCTAAATGAAGAGGCTTCTAATGTTTTCCCATTATCCATGATGCTGACATCTGAATTGAGGTGGATGTGTGCTATCCTGTGAAGGAGGTGCCCAGCTATCCCTTTTTCTTCATATTAGCTAGGAGGTTCATTCTTGGTTAAAATACATCCTCTCTCTCTCTCTCTCTCTCTCTCTCTCTCTCTCTCTGGCTAAGGAAAAAAACCATCTATTCTGTCAGAACTTTAAGTTTGAGACTAGATAAGCCCTGCTTAAATGATAGCGTCCACATCTGTCTACCAGCTCTAGGATGCCAATGATCTTTTTGATCTTCAGGTAAAATGCAGGAATGCCGCCCTCAGAGCACGCTGTGAAGTTGAATTGAGAATTAAAGGAAACCAAGACAGTGCCTGACACACAGCAAGTGCTCAGGAAGTGCAGCTCCTTCAATTCTCGTTAACACTGTCGTGCTTCTGAGTTTTTTTCCCAATGTGACCATGAGTATAAACTATTTTGGTAAAACTTGTACAAATATCACAAATACATGTAATAATTATTCATATAATCAATACAATTTTATTTATATTTTTGCAAATATTGCAAAAATTTGTTCAGATTGGCCCATGCCTTTTATTTTGGCCTTATCGGTGTTAGATTTTAAAATTTAAATCATTTTTGTATCACAATTTGTTAGTTGTTTTTTTGAGGTAAAGTCTCACTATTGTAACCCAGGCTGGCCTCAAACTCATCATCTTCCTGCCTCAGCCTCCCAAGGATTGAAATTACAGGTGTTCCTCGCCTCTCCTGGCTTGCATCTCAATTTTTTTTTCTATAGTTTGAAACGTTTACTATGCTAAGTAAATTCAATTCCTGACCCCGTAGTGCCTCTACTAAGCACTAGAGGGCAGCATTGTAAAAGAAACCTGGTGCGGTTTCTGCACATCAGGAAATGTGACTGATTACAGCACTCTCAAAGCTTAGTCCTTGACATTTTAGTCTTTCTCTGAGTTCTCTGTGTAAAGTAGTGATTGTATTAACAGCACATAATAAACATTCAGTAAATGCAATGAGTGAGCACAGCTAACTCCCTCGCCTCACTCATGTCTTCACCCAATCATTATCACTGACCTCCACCTCACCCTCCCTGCCCTGACTCTATATTTTCTTTCTATAGCATGTGCCAAGTTCTAACATTTTCTCCTTTTTGCAGTGCTTGGCCTTGAATTTAGGGCCTTCACCTTGAGCCACTCCACCAGCCCTTTTTTGTGAAGGGTTTTTTCAAGATAGGGTCTCGCAGAACTATTTGCCCGGGCTGGCTTCAAACCATGATCCTCCTGATCTCTGCTTTCTGAGTAGCTAAGATTACAGGTGTGAGCCACTGGTGCCCAACCCAAACTCAACAATTTTGATAATTTATTTATCTATTGTTTATGATTTATGGGGTCTTCTCTTTACCCCCTTAATTTTAAGCTCTACAGGCATGTTGTCTGTTTTGTACAGTGATGTATACCAAGTGCCTAAGACACTTTCTGACACAGATACCCAGTGTTTGTTGGCTGAATGATTGCATTGTGGTGGTGCTGATGAGAAGAGATTTGTAATGAGGGGAGAGGTTTGGAAATTGATGGGGGTGATGGTGTCAGAGGTGGCTGTGGTAGCAATGGTGGCAATGGCTGATGTGGGGGATGCAGGTGACAGTAGTTGAGAAGGAGATACTGTAGCAATGGTCATGATGCTTAGTGTGTTATGGTTAATCAGGGTCTTCTGTAAAGGTGGAATCTAATATCAGGCCGGATGAGGGTTTCTAGAGGGTTCTAGAAGCCTCAATCCCTGAGACAGTTTGTCAACATGTAAGCAGGAGCACTTGGTTCCTAGGCTGAGTGGGGGAGAACTGCTAGCGCGTGCACATGGGCACGCACGCGCACACACACATACACACACATCTATGCTCCCTATCCCCCCCACCAAAAGATGGTATCAGGGAGTGGAGAAGCCAGAAAGGCTATCCATCACTGGACAAAGTGCTACAAAGGGACCAACTGTCACTTACCTAGCTCCTCATTCAAGCTTATGATCCTAAAGAAAGATTCCCTGCCACCACAATTCAGGCTCCAAAGAGGAGAAAGTATGTTCAAAATCATGGCTCCACCGGGTGCATCCATGTGGCCAAGGAGGAGGCAACAGGCTCCTGGCACTACAGGGCCTGAGCCAGGAGGTCAGGTGATAAATCAAGCTGGCCTATCCTCCTCTACTAACAAGTGCACCCTCCTAAGGACACACAGGGCTGCTTGGTCACCTAGAACCCCACAACAGAACATAGGCAGAAACCCCCAGCTGCCCTTCTTCCTCCATCCAGCCTCCAGGGGCATTTAACATAAGCACAGTCTGTTTGGATCTATCTGCACAGTGCAGCTGTATCCACACCCTCCGCCAAAAGTTTTCCCTCGGCCTCCTCAGTTCAAAGGCGGTGCTCAAGTGGATTGTAGTTCATGCTGGAAGACAGACCCAGGAGGCATCCACCCCAGGCCTGGAAAAGGTACCAGAGCATGTACAAACAAGGGTACAAGACAACCCAGGGCCGATGGGCTGCTCCCTCTCTGAAGAAGAGGGCCAGAGAGGGGCCTCCAAAGCCCTGCCAGGGGCAGGTGCCTCTCTTCTTCTGGCCACAGGAACCCCAAGAACCACTGCTGTGCTGTTGTGGTCACAAAGTGCGTCTCTGTTCAACAACAGTCTGAAGGATGATGTCATCCCCAGTATTGCTGTGAGACATAGAGGCAGAAAGGAACATTGGCAAGGGCTAACTGAGTCTCCCTAATGGCTGGGAAAGTCATGGCAGTCCCCTCGCTTCCCATTTCTGAGGTAGGCACAAAGGAAGGAAGGCCGGTCTCAAAGGAACCCTCCATCAACCTTGTGTGGAAGCCTCTGCCCCATTCTATTTCCTCCCCCGTAAGAGTGAGAGGTCCCTGGCCTCTTCCCAGGGTCCCCTTTCTTCCCCCAGTTGCTCTCTGTCTCAACAATCTCTTCACACACTGGCTGTAACTGGGCCTCTGTCCCACGGCTTGGCTCTCTTCCCAACTCTGGATCTAGATCTTGCCTTGTCTACCAGATCCTCTGAAGCTTTCCTCTCACCACCAACACCTGCAAATGTCCTCATTCTCTTCCCTCTGGCAGCATGGTGGCTCCTGGCTTGCCCCTGTCCCTCTAAGCCATGCTCCTAACTGCTGCTGGGTGGTTGACAGCATTGTGACTGCTAAGAGCTACAGGATTGTGGGTGTTAAAATGGTTAGTTTTATGTTGTATGAAATTCACCTCAGTAAAAAAGAAAATTAAATAAATTTTAAGACTAATAAACACATGAAGAAATGTTCAACACCCTTAGCCGTAAAAGAAATGCAAATCAAAACTACCCTGAGGTTCCATCTCTCCCCAGTCAGAATGGCCATCTTCAAGAGAACAAATAATGACGGCAATGAAACTAGTGTACAATGTAAATCTAATCTGAATTGTCACTATGAATCCCCCCCATAAAATGAATTTATCTCCCAATAAAAAATTATAAAAACGAGCAGTAAAAATGCTGCAATGATGCAGGAGAAAAGGAACCCTCATACACTGTGGGTGAGGATGTAAACTCACATAGCTACTTTGGAAATCAATATGGAAGTTTCTCAAAAAGTTAAAAGTAAACTTACCTTATGATCCTGCCATACCACTCTTGGGCACTTAGCTGAAGGAGTGTAAATCAGCATACATAAGAAATACCTGCACACCCATGTTTATCACTGTGCTAGTCACAACAGCCAAGCTGTGGAATCAGTCTGCCCTTAACTGCTGATGAATGGATAAGAAACTGTGATAGATAGATGATAGGTAGATAGATATTTCCACACACACACACATACACAATGACGTATTTATTATTCAACCATGAAGAATGAAATCTTGTTGTTTGCAGGAAAATGGATGGAGCCAGAGACCATCATGTTGAGCAAGATAAGCCAAGCTCAAAAAAGCCAAATATTCCGTGTTTCCTCTCACATGCAGAAATTAATGTGTTAACAACAATGGGGACATAAGTATAAAAGGAGGATTGCCGTGGAGAGGGAATTGGCTGGAGGGGGAAGGGGAAAGGAGTGGGTATTGGAAGTGAAGAAGATGGAAGTATATTTCATATACATACGTGTGTGTGTGTGCATGTGTGTGTGTGTGTGTGTGTGTGTGTGAAGGTAGCATAATGAAATCCACCAAATACTGTTTGAAAAGGATGAAGGTGGGGTGGGAGGTAAAGGAAATATAACAGAGGGGGTGAACCTGTTCAACGCACACTGTACATATCTATGGAGCTATCTCAGTGAAACCCCTTGTTGCTATTAACGTATGCTAATTTAAAAGTGATTAAAAATAAAAGACTTCAGAGTCTTCCAACTTCCCACAGTCAACGCAGCCCACAGTGCCTTGAATCCCAGGCATCAGCAGCTCCTCCAGCCCATCTGACCATTCTGTACGTGGCCTCCATGCTAAGAGTTCACATTGCTAACACAGGGCATGGAGGTGAAGGCCTTGGCCTTGTCCAGGGCTCAGGGGCAGGAGCCATGGCTGGGAATCAACCCTGTCTATGACTGATAGATGACAGCAGCTCTTTTAACAACAGGCACCAGTGCCAGAGGGGGTGGGTCCTTTGCAAAACAGACCCTGAGACTTCCCCCAGAAAATCCCTGAGGGTCCTAGCTGGACACTTGTCCCTTCTCTAGAGACCATAGATCTGCCCCTAAACCATAATAAGTGGCCCACATATCACCTCAGTGAAACAAAGCAGGGCTTGTAGAGGATGGAGCTTTGTGTCTTGTCCTGGGTTGCCTCCCTCTGACTTTCTCAGCAGCAGGAACAGACTTAGTCCGAGACACGGAGGCGGGAAACCGATGGCTCTGTTGTTATCGTCTTTCTCCCTCCCCCAGGTAAGCACCCCTGAGGGAGGGAGGGAGGTGTGACGACAGAGTGCTCCCTGGACCCCTCCACATTCTGGTGACATCAACCTAGTTGTAGCCAGTGTTCATTGTTGTCACGTTGCTCTTTCTGCCCTTTACAGCCATATGAGGAGACCATATCTGAACGCTAACTCCCTAGATAAATGTGGGATGGACACCTTATCTTTGTCTCACTGCCTCCCTTGGCATTTCTCCTGGGAACAGGCCCCCAAGAGGGACAACAGATTCACTTGACTGCTTGGCAGGAGCAAAAAGCCCTCTGTTGGTGCCATCAGTGCCCAATGTCTAGAGTGCTAGCAGGACACCAGCTTCTCCACTAGTCTGTCCTCTCCCTTCACTGCTCCCAAGAAGCTGCCCACCATAGGGTCAACTGCTTATAGAATGGTGATAAAACCATGACTACCTACAAGGACCAAGTTTGACAGTGGGGGCTGAGGTCTGCCCTCTGCCAAGGGCTGATCTCTGAAGACTAGTCTAATTTAACCAGCTGTTGCTAAGCCTCGACTCTGTTCACTTTTCTTTAGCCCTGAGTGATGGATGTTTACCATCCACAACACCAGTTCAGGCTTCTCATACATCAACCAGGAAAGACTTACTACAACACATTCCCAGGTTCCGCACACAGATCCCCTGGCAGCAGGTTCTGAATAGGACTCCCAAGTTTCCCCTTCGACGAGCCCCCAGATGTAGATGCAACTGGTCCTCCATCCACACCCTGAGCCACATCGCATAGGATGCCCGGCGTGGGACGTGGTGGGGAATGAGTACTGTGGCTTACTAGGCCCTTCCTGTGAGCCAGGCACTGAACTAGAAACACTGGTTTCTGTGAGGGCCTCTGGCATACATAAGGTGCAGAGAGGTTAAATGACTTGCCCAAGGTTCCAAAGCTAGGAAGTATAGAATTGGATTCCAACCCTGTCTCTCTTCTCTGCCATCTATAACCACTGTCTCTGATGAGTAGGCAGGGCCTGGCCCTTCCAGAACCACCAGTGACTCTATACCCACTAAGTAGTCTCTCTTCCCTGGCCTCCCCTTCTCCAATAAAATGGGCATCTCTCTCTCTCTCTCTCTCTCTCTCACTCTCTCTCTCTCTCTCTCTCTCATTCTTTCTCTCTCAACTGGGTTTTGTTTGAACTCAGGGCTTCATGATCTCAAAGCAGGTGCTCTACCACTTGAGCCACACCTCAGTCCATTTTGCACTTTAGTTCTGGTTATTTTTGGAGATGGGGGTCTTTCAACCTATTCTCCTGAGCTGGCCTCGAACCATGATCCTCCTGATCTCAGCCTCCCAAATAGCTAAGATTACAAGTGTGAGCCACTGAGAGCCGGCTCCCAGACAACATTCTTTTTTTTTTTTTTTTATTCGTATGTGCATACAAGGCTTGGGTCATTTCTCCCCCCTGCCCCCACCCCCTCCCTTACCAACCACTCCGCCCCCTCCCTCTCCCCCCCACCCCCTCAATACCCAGCAGAAACTATTTTGCCCTTATTTCTAATTTTGTTGAAGAGAGAGTATAAGCAATAATAGGAAGGAACAAGGGTTTTGCTGGTTGAGATAAGGATAGCTATACAGGGCATTGACTCACATTGATTTCCTGTGCGTGGGTGTTACCTTCTAGGTTAATTCTTTTTGATCTCACCTTTTCTCTAGTTCCTGGTCCCCTTTTCCTATTGGCCTCAGTTGCTTTTAAGGTATCTGCTTTAGTTTCTCTGCGTTAAGGGCAACAAATGTTAGCTAGTTTTTTAGGTGCCAGATAACATTCTTAACACCAACTCTGATGATTCATTTGCTCCCTCACTGGACAGTGCTTCTTGGGCTCCAGATGTGCAGATGGCACAGGGCAGTACACAGAAGGATGGCAAGATGCCTCCCAGAATTTATTAGCAGAGCCCATGCAGGAAAATAAGCAACTACAGTGGGGAGGAGGGAGTGTTGGGAACACAGGTAGTGGCAGAAGAGATGGTGAGTTCAGAGGCGGGAGGGCGCTCCTGCCTGCCTGGGAGGAAATTAGGCAGGTCTACATGGGGGCAGTGACACTAGAGACTGGCCTCAAAGGAAGAGTATGGCTTGCCAGTAGTGCTAGGAGAGTGGGACTCCTTGGCAGAGGGCTGGTGTTAACAAAACCTGAAGTCAGGAGGTCTCAAGGAGAGAGGTGTGCTTAGCAGCAAGGAGGGCATTTGGTTGAAGAAGCAGAAACAGAAAGGATTGCAGAAGGGCTACTGTTAGGTGAGTAAGATGAGACAAAATTACAGGGGCCCTTGAGGCAGTTTGCACTAGGCAATGGGGACCACTAGCTATCTTGGGTAGGAGTGTGGCATGAGGCATGTGTACTGGTTATTAATCAGCACTTTGAATTCGGACAGCCCGGATTTAAATACCAGTGCTGCCTCCTACTAGCTGTAAAATATAGAGTGAGATTTTACACAACTTAAGTTTTGTCTTATGAACAATTATTTGACACCACTATGTGAATTTAGATAGAGTTGGAAAAATAGGCTCTGAAACCAGGGGCCCCTGCAAAGATGGAAATGAGCAGTAACCAAGCCTGACATGGATAATAAAGGTGAGTCTGGAGGGAAGGGGAGAAGCCTGAGTTGAGAGTTTAGCTGGGTATATGGATCTGGCAGGGGAGGAGGGGGCCCAAGGGAGAGAGGACCCTGAATCTAAGTGAGCAGGAGGACAGAGTTGCCGGCTGAGTAACTCAGGCAGTGCAGGACAGAGGAGGTGAGGAGCTCCCTTGGATTCTGCCTCTTGTGAAGGAAGAGATAGCCCTTAGGAATCTACAGTGTGTGTGAGGCGAACAGGGGGAACATTCAGAGTTCAATAACAACATGGAGTCTAAAGTCTGAGCTTTGAGGGGAGGTCACTTAGGCAGACATGCAAAAGCTCCAAGGTCAAGGGAGATTTCCAAAAAGGAGAAGGGGGCAAGTGGAGACAAGGGGGGGAGGGAGAAGAAAAGGAGGGGAAGAAACCAGAAAGAGAGGAAGGCCAAGAACAGTTTTCAGGGTGGTAATTAACATAATTGACTACATGTTAGACCCAAGTTCAAGTCCTGTCCTGTCACAAACTGACTTTGGTGCGTTATTGAGTCTCTCTGAGCCTCAATTCCTTAGTCTGTAAACTGAGGACAATAATAGAACCTCCCATACAAGGCAATCATGAGAATTAAATAAGATGTATTTGTAAAGCCCTGATCCCAGTGCCTGACACCAGGGAAGAGCCCAAGGAGTGGTAGCTAGTCATTCTTATCATTATGAAATCCAAGGAAAATGAACAGAAGGAAGAAAATACACACAAAGAGGCAGGTAGAATGAAGCTGCTGTTGAAAACTAGGAGGGAGTGGTAGAGTGGGAAGTAAGGCAGGGAGACATTTAGGGAGGCAGGAGAGGTAGGCAGCTGCCTGGTGCTAATCACACAGAGGCCGCTATGAGGATGTGAACTTTTGGGATCTGGAAATTAACATGTCTCTCATAACTCTGGAAAAAATGGTGTGATTTTCCAAATAAAGAATAAATGGAACCAGATGTGGTGATGCATATCTATAATACCAACTACTTGGAGGCAGAAGGACTACAGTTCAAGGCAAGTATGGAAAAAGTTAATGGAGACCATCTCAAAAACAAAACAGAAAACAAAAAGGCTGAGGATGTAGCTCCGTGGTAGAGCACGGAGCAAATGTGAATCCTGAGTTCAAACTCAAGAATCACACACACGCACAGACACACACACACACACACGTAAGTGGAAAAGACATTTGGCAAGGTAGATTAGGGGGTTTTTTTGCAGAGTAAGGAGAGAGTAGGCAAGTTGGAAAGGCAGGCTAGAGTCTAGATTTTATATTTGGACACTGGTTACTTTGGAGGATGTATGGGGTGTGGGGGGCATCTTTGGCCAGAATGCCACACCTGCCCAGGTTAATATTAGTAAAATTTGCCCAGGAGGATAGTGTTTAAAATTTCTATCCTCCATCATCCAGAAATTCAGTGATTCAGGTTGACTTACGTTTGAACAAAAATATTTATAAGAAAGAAAGAGAGAGAGAGAGAGAGAGAGAGAGAGAGAAGGGAAGGAGGGAGGGAGGGAGGGGAAGGAAAGGGAGGGAGGGAAGCAAGGAAGGAAGGAAGGAAGAAAAAGAAAGAAAGAAAGATGCAAAATGCAAAGTCCCCAAATCTTACACTTCCACAAATTGTGGGGGGGGGTTGCAGGGGGCGGGGTGGGGGGATGGACAAAGGATAGGAGCAAGAAGGGGAATATGGCAGAATGGAGCCTGGCCCAGCAAGCCTAAGTCACAGCTGTTTGCATCTTTCACATGCCAGCTCCCACAAATAACGCCCTGAGACTCTTGGGGACGTATAAATAGTAACTGTCATTTGAGAACCAGCAGAGATTGGCATTGCGCTGGAAGCTTACTTCCTTAGTGAAACATCTGCTGGGCACACAGTACTCCATAAATACCTACAAATAGTTGTCAGTTAAAAATAAAATTTCAAAATCAGCCACCAGGGGGAGCTTGCTAATCGTTTTGTCTCATAAGATGACCTCACCTTCCGGAAGTCTTGTCAAGATGCTTCCATAATCACACCTCTGCAATGACAGCCAAAAAATATGACACACGGGACACACGGCCAGTCCAGTTCATTCCAAGTCCCTGGACCTTGCAGTCAGGCCACCTGCACGGAAACACAGAACAGTCAGGGACTTGCTAAGAGCCTGATGTAGTTTTGCTTAATCATGACCCAGGAATCAAGGCCAGACTTTCTGTTCATCGCCGGCAGAGTGATCTCCATGGGCCCCCCTGGGTCAGGCAACTGAGCACCCCACCTCCTCCCACCTTTCCGGCTCCTTCAAGCTCAAATGTCTGCAGGATGTGCAGCCTGGGTAGGGGTGGGGATGGGGTTGTTGTTCAAGATGCAGTTTGTGGGATTAATTTTTGGCAGAATCACATTGCTTAGTACAAAGGACCTCTGTTCTGCGAACAGGCCTCTCAGGGAGCCCTGGTCCCCTGGGTTGGCAGGACTCAAGGAATCCATTACACTGGGATGAAAGGTCCAACCCGTGCCAAGATTCTGCTCCTGCTACAAAACCCCTGGTGTCATTGGGTCTCCAAAGAAAGGGCTCATTTCATAAGACTCTAAGAAAGTGGGTTCTGGGTTTCTAGTAAGAGGAAGAGTTAGCATATTCTTTTATATTTTAATTCACATCACTGCGGTTTAACTAGATTCTTTCCATTTGAAAAGATTCCTTCACTATCCCTCTACCACAGTACCACAGGGTACCAGAGGTGACTTCAGTGAGACAAACACAGTGTGCTGGCTGGAACACAGTTGGCTCTCACGAAATGCTTTCTTCTACCTGTCCTAGGACATTACTTTCCTTTTGCTTTTTTTTCTATTTTTCCTTTTTTTTTTCCAGTGCTGGGGACAAAACTCAGGGCCTTGCCCTTGCCAGGCAAGCACTCTTTCACTGAGCAAAATCCCCAAACCCTTGACATTACTTTCCAAAGTAACTTTCATAATGAATTACATCTTCAGTGACCCTATTCTAAATAAGGCCACATTGTTAAAGCACTGCAGTCAGGACTTCAACTACCTTTTTGGAGGCCAAACTGGTCCATGTGAATCATCTTTGATGAAATATTTACCTTAGGCCAATACCCCACACTGAGTAGTTACAGGTGAAAATTTCCATCTCAACCATCTTGGTGGGCGAGGGGTGTTATACAACGATGTAAAGGGATTTGCCCGCAAACAGAAGCAGATGTGTGTGATCTTAGCCCATCATAGTTTCAGGCAGATACCTGTGCAGCGTGGTTCACTCAAAGGCAGGAAATGGAAACCAGGCACCCAGATCCTCCACTTCTGGCCTCCTGGATTTCCACAGGCCAGCAACCACACCTCTAGATTTTGTTCTCAATGGCTTTCCATCTTCACTAACAGCACTATCAAAGATTTACTGGGGACTCCACTCAACAGAAGAACAAGCAGAAAGAAAATATTCAAAGGCCCCTTTCTTTGTCCATTCCTCAGTCCTGAGGGATTTGGGGTGCTGTGCTGTCTATTGCTGAATTGGTATGTACATTAGGGCAACCATCTTTCTTTCTTTTTTTTTTTCATTTGTTTGTTTGTTTGTGAAATTTGGGCAGCAAAGAGGTTTAGAAAGAGTGGCCCTTAAGTACATACCACAGAACTGCAGACTTAAGAATATAAGCTATAAAAATAATTGTTTATTTGCCAATTAAAGCACGCATACATAAATCATCATATTTTAAATGATGATTTAAAATGTGACTTAGTTTACAAGTGTTTACAAATAGTACAATTGAGAAAATATTTTTAAAATAGCCAGTCTTTACCAAGATATTAGTGGTGGTGTGTGCCTGTAACCCCAACGCTCTGGAGGCTGAAGTAGGAGGATCACCAATTTGAGGCCAGCCTGGGCTATATACTGAGATCCTGCCTCAAATTAATAGCCAGTCTTAATTACATAAAATTTAACTAAACTGGTTTTGAAATGAGAATAAATAAAGCAAGATTGACCCATCTGACTTGCATAGGCATGGCTCTGGTAATCTAAAATGACTATAACAATATATGGAGAGTATTTAGCGCCTGACATAGGGGCATGGGGCCCTCTCCCAGGATCCCCCTCCCCAGGAACATCCATGTGCTCTGCCCTCAGTAAGCTCTCCAAACCTGGTCCTTTGGGCATTTCGTGGCAGCTTTGTTATACAGACATAACTGACATAGTTGGTCATTGGGGATTAATTCAACTTCAACCGCGCTTTCCTCCCTCTAATTGTGGTTGGATCCCATGGTAACCGGCTTTCTATCCAGTGGTTATCTAGGAACTTTCCAGAATTTACCTTTTTAATATAAACCCAGGTGTGCTTGAAAGGGCCTTTTTGTGAACAAAGGACACGTCTTTCACCTTCATCACTCTGGAACTGTTGGTTAAACATTTTAACAAAAGATGCTCTCATTGATCTAGTCCCTTAGGAAACTATAAGGTTTAGAGGAGCTGTGAGCCAGGAACCGTGGATGACAACGATAGAACCAATGAACTTGAGGAGAGATCAATAGAATGCACTCACCCTAAACAATGAAGAGAAAACAGACTACAAAAGAAATGGCCAGAGCCTCAAAGACCTGTGAGACAATAACAAAAGTTCCGACATTCAAGTCCCAGAAGGAAAGGAAAAAGACCATGGGCCTGAAAAGGTATTTAAAGCAATACCAATTTGGCTGAAAAGTCCAAATTTGGCAAAAGACGTAAAATTGCAGACCCAAAAAGCTTAGCAAACTCCAAATAGAGTAAACACAATAAAATCTACACCAAGACCCATTATAATTCAACTTTTAAAACTAGAGACAAAATCTTATGTACAGCTGAAGAGAAACAACACATTGCCTTTAAAGGAGTACCAATTTGGGGCTGACGGTGTGGCTTAAGTGGCAGAGCAAGCATGAGGCCCTGAGTTCAAACCCCAGTACCACCAAAAAAAAAAAGAGCACCAATATGAACAAGAACAGGTTTTTCATTGAAACCATGGAATCCAGAAGAAAGCATATTTTTCAAGCACTGAAAAAAAGACCTACGAACCATAAATCCTACATAGACAGAGGAACTAAGAAAATATGTTGCCAGCAGACCTACCCTTAAGAATGGTTCATGGAAGGCCTCAAAACAGAAAGAAAATGATGATGGATGGCTAGGACCTTCTGAAAGGAACAAAGAATAGAATGGATCAAAGTAGAAGAAAATTCAGCAGACTCTCCTTCATCCCATCAGTTTCCTCAATCATATTTATGTTGCAGGAAAAGTTCTAACAGCTGATGTGCATGTAGAGGTAATACTTAGAAGCAATTACCCCATGAAAAGAACTAAGTCTGTGTCCCTAAGGGAACTGAATTGCGCCAGAAGAGATAAGGACTTCTCCAGGACCTCACAGAAGCAGACTTGAGATTACGATCAACCAGACCACAATTTGACCAAGATGGCTTAATTGCACATACCTCTTGCCCTCTATCCCAATTTGTCTCTTTTGGCAGTACCACCAAAGACAAGATAGAGGACGCTTGGTCCCGCTTGTCTTCCCTGAGATAGCTATATTTGTGAAATTCCTCTCCTCTTTTTCATCATTACTTTTTTCTTCTGGTTTCTGGGGTGGGTGGCTGAACTTGGTTTGTTGGGACTCCCCAAAGTCAGGTGCACTCTGGCTTAGCACAGCAGCACCATGAGTGGTCTAAATATACCAGTTAAAGGATAGAATTGGCAGAGTACAATAGGAAACATGACCTGTGTGTTTACAGCAAGAAACAAAACAAATAAGCAAAAAATAACCCTCAATTTAAGCATAACGACCTAGGTAAATTAAACGTAAAAGGATAGACAAAGATACATCATGCAAACATTAGTTCTTAAAGAGGAAGAATGGTTACATAAATATCAAAGTAGACATCAGCGCAAAGAAATTACCAGAGAAGAGTATTATATAATAATGAAAGATCAATCCACCAACAAGAGACAGCAACACTAAATACATAAAACATGTATGCACCAAAAACAACAAAGAAAACTAATAAGCAAGTAAAAACATCTTTAAAACACATGTAGCAAAAACTGATAGAGTTGAAAGGAGAAATTGTCAAATCCACTATTATAGTTAGAGATGCCAATACTGTCCTCCCACTAATTGACAGAAGTGCTATTGTACAGAAAATCCACAAAGAGAACTAAACCATACCTTCACCCAACAGGATCTAACTGACATTTATAGAACACCCAAGAATCGCAGAATGTATGTGCCTGTCAAGTGCCTGTGAAACAGTCACCAAGACACACTACATATGGGATATAAGCAAATCCGAACAAATACAATAGAAATGAAATCAAAGTATGCTTCCTGATGACAATAACAAAATAAAACTAGAAACCAATAACAAAATTAAAATCTCCAAAAACTTAGATTTAAACAACATACTAAACAACCCATGGGTCAAAGAACTTTTAAGGGAAATTTATGGAAAAAATTGTATTTAATGAAAATTAAAAAAAAAAAAGAAGAAAATGAAATCACAACATATTAAAATTTGTGGGGTAAAGTTCTAGGGCTGAGAAGGAAATTTATAGTACTGACCACTTCCATAAGAAAAGAGGAAAAATCTCAAATCAATGATCTGAGTACTTACCTCAAGAAAATTAGAAACACAAAGGCAAAATAAGACCAAAGCAAACAAGAGGAAGGAAAAAACTTAATAAAAATCAGTGAGATTGAAAATAGGAAGATCAGAGAGAAATTAAATGAAACAAAAAGTTGGTTCTTTGAAAAGGTAAATCAGAAGTCAATAATATCAGAATGAAATAAGGAATATCGCATCCATGAAAAGACAATAAGGAACTAGAATGAACAAATTTACATTTATAAATTCAACAACTTAGAAGAAGTTGTTGAATTCTTCAAAAACCACAAACTACCAAGCTTAGCCAAAATGAAATAGATAACTGAATAGCCTTATAATTATTAAACAAATTGAATCTATAATTTAAAATTTCCCAAAAGATAGTCCAGGCCAAGATGGTTTCGCTAGAGAACTTAACCAAACATTCAGAGAAAAACCAACAGCAATTTTAAACAATATCCTCCAGAAAATATGAGAGAAAGGCACATCCACCCTATTTCCTGAGGCCGCTGTTACCTTGATAAGAAAGCCCGACTAAGAAAGCACAATTTAAAAAACAACAAAGAAACTAGAAGACCAATATCTCTCATACACTTAAAAACAAAATCCTCAACAAAATTTTAGCAAATGGAATCTAACAAAATATTAAATGTATAGATATATTTACAGACTCTAACAGACTAAGATTTATTTCAGGGACAAAAAGACTAGTTTAAGTTTTGAAATGTATTCTACCATATCAATAAACGTAAAGAAGAAAAATTGTATGATCATATAAATTGATGCAGAAAAAGTGCTGAATAAAATTCAATATCTATTCATGTTTTTTAAAAATTCTCAGTGAACTAGGAGTAGGGGGAGATTCCAAGACCTCATAAACAGCATTTCTTTTTTTTTTCAAGTGAGCATAAATATTTTAATAGAGATATTAAGAAGTCATGAATACTTACATGGTTATATAAATTCTAAATCTGAGGTAAATCAACACAGGGTAAAACACCCAAAGTTACGTATAAACCCTATATCGTTTATTTCTGGTCAAACATGTGAAATGCTTTTCTACTATAATACAAATTGTATCAATTTCCTTACCATGCCACATATGTGTCACCAAAATACATTATGCTTCCTTTAGGAAGGAAAATGCTTTACATTTTAATACACACACAGAATGCAATAAAGTGCTTTTTCTGAAAGACATGGATCCTGGGAAAATCAAACAAAAATATAAAAAATATATCATTTTCTTGTCCTGCCATCTGTTTTTTTTAACCTGGTACTAGGGATCAAACCCATGGCCTCATATATGATAGGAAAGCACTCTACCTCTAAGCTATATCCCCAGCCCAATCATGTCTTTATCTCATTCCTACATAAAGTAGTGAGCTAACTTACTTGGTCACATACAATGTGTTGATGGAAACATCTTGTTAAGTTTTTTGGTTTATCACATCAATATGAGACAATGTAAAATCTAGGGTCATTGTGAAAATATTTTGTGACTTTTATTAGTGTATACACTACCCTCTTATCCAAAATGCTTAGGACAAGAAGTGTTTTATGTTTTCAGTTTTTTTCAATTTTGGAATATCTGCATATACATAATGAAGTGTCTTAGGGAGAGGACCCAAGTCTAAACACAGAATTTATTCACCTTTCTTATATACTTTATACATACATATGTAGTCTGAAGGTAATTTTATGCAGCACTTTTTGTCTGCCTGCATTTCATGTGCCTTTACATGAGGGCAGGTATATAATTTCTACTTGTGGTAGCATGTTAGTGCTCTTTGGTTCAGATTAGGGAAGCTCAACCCATACTGGTTTCTTGTTAGAAAAAGTCACAGAAATGATCAAAAGAACTCCACAAACAATGATACTTCGATTACAAGTTGGCTAAAAACTAGAGGCCATTCCTATGCCCTATTGACTTTTACTAGTCTAAATGCAATGTGGGTTTCCACTACAAACCCAAGTTTGAATGAAGTGAACATGTATTAATCTGTAAAAACTCCCTTTTTTACACAAACAGTACATAAAGTTCTTTAGTCATAAAAAATGGCAAGATCTGCATCACACAAATAGTTATATTTTGGGTAGTATAGATAAAACAGCCTCACCTTTAATCAGAGAAATCCTGATCCATGTGAGATCGTAAAACAGTAACAATGGTGGGCATGGGTGTGGAGGGGTGGGAAGTATAAATCCCTAATTCAAAAGAAATTAATGGGTAATAGTTGGCAAGTGTGAATAATGATGGCCTCTTACTATCTACTGAAATACCAAAATACCCATGTACGTGATTTAAATTAAATGTGCATAAAACTTGAATTTTGTCCTTCTAGACTGTATGTCATTCAGCACACAATTCAAAAAGTTCTGATGTATCTGACATACTCACAGTAAGATTAAGTTACACTGAAATGTAGTATCAAATTCAAGAGATTGCTTTCAATACTAATGAGTAATTTTCTTTTCTTTAGAAGAATACTAAATGGCTGTGATTTCTTATCTTTTTAAAAATCTCCAAAAATAAGAAAAAAATTATTTTAAAATTAAGATTATGATTTAAAGGTAGAGTATAAATTGCCATTTAAGTATAGGGAAGAAAGACATAAAATCACTGTAAGAGAATAATGGTGAAAATAATTCTTGCCTAGTTCTTTTGGCTATGGTTATTATTTCATGTTAAAATAGCATCACTAGAGTTGCTGTCTTTGAGCATTTTGTTTCTGGAAAAAAGTCTTTCCAAACTCATATGTGCTGATCATAATGGCACAAGCAGGAGCGATTTTAATCAAGCGAGGAATTAGGCCTGAAAATAGTCCGACAAACCCGTTTTTAGCAACAATGTTCTTCATTATAACCCAGGTTGACATTGCAAAGGCATTGAAGTTTTATGACTTTCATATATCCAAAGTTGTGTCTGCTTTTGTGTTTTTACGACATCAAATGGTAAAGTTACAATAGCTGCAAAAGAACCAATGCCCCTGAAGTAAAGTTGATCATAAATGTTGGTTCATATAAACCAGATTTCTCACACAACCACTTCTTTAAACTTTCATAGTTATACCAGTACATTGCTGAGAAAGGTACATCTCTAAGAACAGTCGGAGCCCAGCCCTTCCAAAGGGAAATCCAACCATCTTCGGACACTTTCTTGCTGACAAATCGATGTAGTTCCTTGTAAGAAAACTTCTTGGATTGCATCTTGGTTCTAATCAATTCTAATGGGCTTAACATAGTTACTGCACCAAATCTGGCCATAATTCGAGCAACAATTGGTATTCAGGTTTCATTTTCTCCTAATTTAGATCTCAGGAGAGCAGTTAATTGTTCATAGCACGTAAAATAAATAACTGTGGCAGGCACTGCCATCACTAGAGTAGGAGGCAGGCCACTCCACAAGGATTTAATACCCTCATTTCGAATGATTTTTAAAAAGGCATCCAGTGTTCCCTGGAAATTCCCTGGCTTCTTATACCATGCTTTGTTGCCCCCACCTTCACAGACACACATATGATCCATGAGTCCATTGCTATATACAAAACATTTTCCTTTCGGGAATAGGTTGTTCTGGGTTCAGAGTCGAATTTTAACAACATCTAGAGGTGTCACCATTAGTGATGTCAATATAGCTCCAGTACAAGAGGCAAACATTTGCTGTAGAGGTATCACTTGTGGGCCCTCTGTTTCAGGATCTATATTTTTAACTAATTGAAGAAAAATCTCTCTGGTTTAAGCCTTTTCCTCAATTCTATGTTGCACTATTTTACTATTTGTAACATCAGTAGCTGAAAACCTGGGAGAGGCAGCTGGAAGGCAGGTGGTCCCAGCAAGCCTACAAGGTAAGGAGACCACAGGCAGTAGGCTGGCCGGCCTCCAGCACTAGCCGCAACCACTACCCTGGCCTACACCTGGGCATACTGACTCTCCAGGGTTGCAGCAGAACTTCTGGCAGATGGCGAAGAGCTGGGGTCCGAGGCAAAAAGACATAAAGAGCATTTCAAAAAACCTACAATTAATATCATGCTTGATGGTGAATAAATAAATGCTTTTCCATTAAGGCTGGGAATACTCCCACTACACATATTTACCACAATATTGGAAATTCTAGCCATTGAAGTAAGAAAAGAAAAACAGAAAGCACACATATTAAAAATAAATGCCAGGCTGGTGGCTCATGCCTGTAACCCCAGCTACTTGGGAAGCTGAGATTCAGAGGATCACAGTTTGACACCAGCCAATGCAAATAGTTTACAGACCTCATCTCTTTACTTGGTTCTGAGTCTCAAAGATTTTTCTCTTGCCTTTTTCTAGAAGTTTTGTACTTTTGTATTTTATGTTTAAGACTATGACCTACTTCAAATTAATTTTTGAATATGTTGTAAGGTTTAGGTTGAGATTTAATTTTATGTTTTACTTTTAAGTTCACAATCCATTCTGAGTTAATTTTGATACAAGGTATAAAGCTTAATTGGAGGTTCTTATGATTGCCAATGGATGTTCAATTCTCCTACCAATGTTCATTAAAAAGATTATTCTCTCCTCCATTGGATTGCTTTTTTTACTTTATTGAAAATTAATGAGGCACATTAGTTAGGTGCTATTTTTGGGTTCTCCACTCTGTTCTGCTGGTCTGTGTATCTGTCTCTCCACCAGTCCTACACATCTGAGTACTGCAGCAATTTAGTAAGCCTTAATGTCAGGAAGAGTGAATGCTCTTGGTTTATTTTTCTTTCTCAGAATTGTTTTGGCTCTTCTGGGGCTTTTCCATTTCCATATTCATTTTAGAGTTAGCCTGTCTCTTATCTACAAAGAATTGCTAAGATTTTGCTAGGAGCTGTGCTAACCCTACAGATGAACTGACAGAATTGACATCTTTGCTACATTGACTCTTCCAATCCATGAACATAGTCCACCTCTGCAAGTATTTAGGTATTCTTTGATCTCTTTCATCGGTGTTTTATTATTTTCATCATCCATAATCAGTCCATGTTACATTAGAATTATATCTAAGTATTCCCATTTTATGGAGCAATTGTAAAGGGTATTACTTTTTAAAACTTTCGGTGTACAGTGAAATACGCAACACTGAGAAAAACAAATATCACATGTACAGGGGGTGAATTTGATCAAAGTACATTATGTGCATATATGGAAATATAACAATGAAATCCCTTTGTATGATTAATATACGATAATAAAATGTTTGATTTACAATTGGATTATTTATTGTTAATGCATACAAATACCACTGATTTTTGCATCACAACCTTACTGTACTAGTTCTGGGAGGTTTCATGGTATGTGTGTGTGAGTGTGTTGTGGATGTGTGTTTGTGAGTACGTGTAGATTTTATGCTTAGCCATCATGTAATTCTAGCTACTCAGTAGATGGAAATCTGTAGGATCACAGTTCAAGGCCAGCCTGAAGATAAAGGTAGAAAGACCCCATCTCAATCAATAGTTGGGTGTGCTATGCATGTCTATCATCACAGCTATGCAGGAGATTTAAATAGCAGGATTGAAGTCCATGCTGGTCAGGGCATAAACTGAGACTCTATTTAAAAAAATAACTAAAAGCAAAAAGGGATAAAGGTGTGGCTCAAGTGGTAGAGTGTCTGCTTTGCAAGTGCAAGAGGCCCTGAGTCCCACCCGCAGTATCACCTAAAAATCATACTGAGATGTCATTATGAACCTATGAGAATAGCTAAAAAAGGAAAATACTGTTTTGTTTTGTTGGCAGTACTGGGTTTGAACTCAGGGTCTCATGCTTATGAGGCAGGTGCTCCACCCCTTGAGTCACTCCACCAGCCCTAAAAAGGAAAACAGTGATAACACCCAAAGGTTGGTGAGGATGCAGAGAAACTGGATCAATGACAAATGATACAGCCACTTTGTAAAATATTTTGGACCTTCCTTTTGAAACTGAAAATGGGCTTACCATATTATCAACATTGCACTGTTAGACATACAACTCAGAGAAAAGAACACATATATTATCACAAAGAAACTTGTACACGAATGTTTGCAACAGTGTTATTTGTGAACTCAAAACTGGAAACTACCCACATGTTCTTCAAAAAGTAAACAGTTAACTGGGTATGGTGATATACTTCTATAGTCCTAGCATTTGGGAGACTGAAGCTGGACAATCATGACTTTGAGGCCAGCATGGCTACATGGTAAGTTTGAGGCCACCTGGGCTACATAGGGAGAGCCTGTTTCAAAACAAAACAAAAAAGCAAAAAACAACAACAAAAAGAGAAAATGGTTAACAAACTTTGGTACATTCCTACTACGCAATACTATTCAACATGAAGAAGGAATGAACACAAGAAGAAACATACTTAAGAACTTGGATGAATGTCAAGGAAGTTGTGTTAAATGAAGAAAACCAACATCCAAAGTGTACATACCACATAATTCCATTTATGTATCAGTTCTGAAATAAGAGGTTATGGAGATGGAGAACAGATGAATGGTTTCTGGATATTAGGGATAGAGACTAGGGAGGGGTGAACACAGCTATTAAGGAGCACCATGAGGGAGTCTTCAGTGATGAAATAACTAATATCTTGGATGTACATGTGACATGATTGCATAGGACTATACACATACATACACTCAAATGAGAGCATGTGTAACTGGTGAAATCTGAATCAATTCCATATTGTCCCAATGTCAAGTTCCTGATTTAGATATTACATATATTTAAATATAGACATACAAGCTATTAACAGTCTCCTAAAAGAGTCCATGAGATCGCTCTGTAAATTTATTTAAGCTTTTCAGGAAATCTACTATTATTTCATAATAAAAAGTTTTCTTTTATAGAAAGTCATCAAAGAGGACTTCAGTCTACCTCTTGTATGTACAGACTTGAGACAATTCTCATCAAAGTGGGAAAACTTGGCAATTAAGGGGAATCTTATTCTTGTAATATTTTCAGAATCTTATAGCCCTAACATACTTCTTCAGTGGATCTCAAAATGTGGTCCCAAAATATATGCATCTTTCATATATATCAGACTTGCCTAGGAACTTGATAGAAATGCAAATTCTCTTTCCTCAACCCAGACCTACTGATTAAGAGATTCAATATTGGGGCCAACCATTCTGGTTTTACCAAGTCTTCCGAGGAATGCTGATGAAGGCACAACAAGTTTGAAAACCACTATTCCCTGGGTACCACATAAGTTCTGGAGAGACTGATGATGCATTTTATACTTTGAATCACTTCCCCTAGTGGAAGCCCTCTGGCAAAACCACAGTCCAGGGCACCTAAGATTCAGTCATACATTCTCCACACACAAGCTTTCAATAGGGAAGAATGATAGAAGTCATTCAAAAACCACCATCCCAGTCACTGAGGCACACAAACCTTTGTGAAATACATAATTTCCCAAAGAGCCAAACCCCAAAGGGAATGTGTGTTCCCATTAGGCCTGGTTTAATGAGTACTCTAACTTGGAGGAAAGTGATTATTTCCAGAACTGCTTCAAGCCTTCATCTTCTGCCCAGAAATGAAATTTCAGTAATGCTTTAAGCATTTTGCAAAAGAGGCCCTCAGTGTGAACTCCACTAAGTACAAATAATAACACTAATAACACCTCCCTCAGCTTGTCTTTATCTCTGGGCCTGGGAGGATCAAAGCCATCTGATAAGTACAGTTTCAGAGGAGTCTTCCAGCCCAGATCTGGGAATGCACACGTTCCAACAGGCCTCTCCAACCTCACTTCTCACATTTCACAACTGTTAGAGGCTCCCAATCATCTGAGCAGTTGTTCGAGGGTTTCTGCTTAAGATAACCTCTTTTATAAGGTTAATGGCACTCATTCCAATTGTGTCATCAGCAATGAAACCCTTTTGAGTGCTATGTGTCCCATTGCTTGATTTTCTTCCATCTCTGGAAGTGCCTTAATGGAACACTTTTATGAATTAAATGGAATGCCAACAGATTTTGCTTTGTATGTCTTTTACAAGCCAAGACAGTTCTAGAGATAATTGGATACTACAGGAGATATGGCAAGATAAGGATTAGGAGCTGATGGTAAAGCAGAGGTGGCAGTCCAATGTCAGGACTTGCCAAGGCTTTATTGTTCAGTAACAGGAAGGAGAGAAGAGTCTTCCCATAGAGAGCGGCTAGAGTGGCTTTGGAGTTGCTGACCAGGGCAGGGGCCAGAGAAGTGCAAAGTATGGCTCAAGGTGAGAACAGCACAGGGGTGCTCACCCCCCTCCCCCATCCCCTATGGAGTACCCAGCAGAGCCACAGGTGTAAGTTTGGGCAGTGCCCATCAGTATCAAGGAATTTACTCCATTTATTTGGCTTGGCCTCAGGGATAGGCCCCAGAGAAGGGCAGGAAAGAGCCAGACAGGCCCTTGCTCTGAGTTGGAGGCTGAGGAAGAAAGTGAGAAGCAGGCCCCAAGATGGACTATAGCCCACAGTGGACAGGGATGAGCAAGGCCCAAATTCTCCCCGACCCAAACCTCTGTCAGGTGGAGCATCCTACCCAAGAAGTGTTAGCTTGGAGAATACCTGAGCCCCTTGTCCCAGCCCAGACCAACCCAGAGGGACTCACTGATAAAACTAGGGAAGGGGGAAACCCAAGGATGGGCAGGCAGAGTCGGTTTAGGATCTTCCTACATCCACAGATTACTCCAGAACCTGAAACAGGGCGATCAGAGGGCTATTCAGAGCAACCAGGCTGTACCAAAAGGTATAAGGCATGGAGTGACATCCACACCACATGTCAGATCCCATCCTTGTAGATCTGTGGATCTCAACTCTGGCTGCATGGGAATCATATAGAGGGCTTTTAATTCCCTGGGCCTTCCCCACACAATTACATCAGAAGTCCTGAGATGGGTCCACTGATAATTTTCAAAGCTCCCTGGTGACTCTGGTGTGGAGCCAGGATAAGAACCACTGCTCTGTTCTAAACCTTTGGCACTTAAAATCCTGCCTCCTGACTGGCAGCAGGGCATCCTCTTGGAACTTGATAAAAATGCAGAATCTCAGTACTGCTGAAGAGAATCTGCACCTGCACAAGATTCCCTCTGCAGGTCAAGTTCAAGATGCACTGCTCTAATGAAAATTGGGAGCTGTGAGTTCCAGCCCTACATGCAACTGGAATCACATGGGGAGATTTAAAAACCCCTGGGGCCTGGTCTGATGTAATTGCTCCATGCCTGGCTTTAACGTGGAGATATTTAGGGCTAGAGGCATGACTCAAGTGATAGAGATACTGGCTAGCAAGAGCAAGGCCCCAGTACCACAAGGGATATTTAAAAGTTATCAAGGTGAGATGGGGGTGGGAGGGTGACATGTGCAGTCAAGACCCAGAACTGTTAGCTGACGGACCCCTTAGTACAGGTGAGTATGATGAGTGTGGGGGTGGGCACATTGACAGGCTTGCCCTGCTTATCAGCTAAGTAGGAAGAAGTATAGGGTGGGGGGAGAGAAGATGATTCAGTGCCAGCAACAATTAGGATGGAGAGACCACCTGAAGTTCAGGTTAACTGGGTACAACCTCTCACCCTCAGGGAAGCAGGATGGAGCAGCCCTCAGAGGCCTGCAGAAGTGAAGTTGCTGGAAGGGAGACATATGGGGGAGGGAGATATATTTTTATACTCAGTTATACTCAGTTAACAACAGTTCACTGTTAACAATCACCATGACTGGACCCTTCTAACAAGTGTGCAGGAAATGAGATGCTGCTGCAGGGACCTCACCTGGTATAGAAAGGCCTAAGTAGGTAGAAAGGCCTGGTGTAGAAAGGCCATACCCCCTCAAGGTTACTAGCACAGATCTGTCACTCAAAGCATGGGATTATGAATACGGAATTTGCTGGATTTTATCCTTTTCCTGTGGTCCCGAAATCAAGATAATTAAGAACCCTACCCCAACCAGTCCCTTTTGTGTTCCTGAAAACACTTAAGTGTAGAGAATGTTACACTGCTCCCATGGAAAGCCTCCTGTGATTTGGATAGGACTCCAGGATGTCCCCTTGTTTACCCAGACACAGACCCTCCAAATTTCTATTCTTTGCCTCATAAATAATTTACTGAGCTGCTTGTCCTTACTGATCAGCCAGAACATAATGCTTGTTTACCAGGCTTTAGTTAAGGTTCTCAGTTTCCCCAGTCCCTGAAAGCTGGCTCACCTCAGCTTGAGAAGCCCCTCCTGAGAATAGGCCATCCTGAAGGTGACCCATCCTCTGATTACTGTCAGGTCATTGGCTCTCCATCCTACCTTCCCACTCCTGGTTCTTTCTATCATTTGCTCCTCCCTATAAAAGAAAGCCTCTTTCTATCTAATCTTTGATAGTATTTTCCCTATTCCCATAATCCTACCCCACCCCCAATCTCACCTGCTAGGCCCTTCCCTCCCTTCAATAACACTTCTGAAAAAAGTCTCTTTACCAAGTCTGTCTTTTACTGGACAGGGAAAAAGAAGAAACAGGGGTGCTAGTTTGCCAAAATCCCATTGAGGACAGCATGGGAAGGCTGTGTCTGGGCAAATGGCAGGGTGCAGAAGGGGAAGAACAGGTCCTAAGAGTGTGAGGAGGGCTTCCCACGGCCAGCTAGGAAGAATAGGCCTGAGGATGGAAAGGAAGTAAGGAGGAGAGGTCAGCCATCTCAGACTGGGGCCCGGGTACCATTTTCAGTGCTTTCATTTGTTCTCTGCTCTCCCTAGGCTGGACCCCCATATGCATCAACCCAATGACCAGATGATGGGGATGGCAGTCTGCCTACCACCTACCACCAACTTGACAAAGACCTTCTTCTAACAGCTAACCTTTCTTGTACCCACAACCTCTTCCCATAAACCAGCTCCTCTGTTTCAGTATACAAACATCTCCCCCAGCTTCAAACACAATGTTGTCCTTGACTCGTAGTCCATAGGCTGCCCTTTCTCCTCACCCTCCACAATTAACCAAACACATTGAAAAGTATCTCCTCACCTCCCAGCCAAGCTTCTCCTATGGAAAGCCATCTGTGGTCCTCATGGCTCCACCAAACCCACACAGCATTGCCTAAGGTTGTCCACCCTCCTCTGAGAAGCTTCCTCTACTGGATTTGTTGCTGCTATGTTTTGTATTCCTCTACCTCTCTGATTTCCATACTTCTAATAGGCTTTGGTTCTGTTCTCCTTTCTTCCTCTCCCTAGCTATACTTTCTCCTGGAGTCCCAAATATCTCAAATGCTGAGAACCACCGGATGTAAGTTTCCAGCCTGGCTCAATGCAGTGAACGCTGAACACATCCCCCAGCTATCTGCTCAGCATCTTCCCCTTAGAAAATGGCATCTCAACAACACATCAAAAAGATTATTCACCACGACCAAGTAGGCTTCATCCCAGGGATGCAGGGGTGGTTCAACATACAAAAATCAATAAATGTAATAAACCACATTAACAGAAGCAAAGACAAAAACCACTTGATCATCTCAATAGATGCAGAAAAAGCCTTTGATAAGATCCAACACCATTTCATGATAAAAGCTCTAAGAAAACTAGGAATAGAAGGAAGAAAGTACATCAACATTATAAAAGCTATGTATGACAAACCTACAGCCAGCATTATACTTAACAGTGAAAAACTGAAACCATCCCCTCTAAAATCAGGAACCAGACAAGGATGCCCACTATCTCCACTCCTATTCAACATAGTACTGGAATTCCTAGCCAGAGCAATTAGGCAAGAAGAAGGAATAAAAGGAATACAAATAGGTAAAGAAACTGTCAAAATATCCCTATTTGCAGACGACATGATCCTATACCTTAAAGACCCAAAAAACTCTACTCAGAAGCTTCTAGACATCATCAATAGCTATAGCAAGGTAGCAGGATATAAAATCAACATAGAAAAATCATTAGCATTTCTATACACTAACAATGAGCAAACGGAAAAAGAATGTATGAAAACAATTCCATTTACAATAGCCTTAAAAAGAATCAAATACCTAGGAGTAAACTTAACAAAGGATGTGAATGACCTTTACAAGGAAAACTATAAACTTCTGAAGAAAGAGATTGAGGAAGACTATAGAAAGTGGAGAGATCTCCCATGCTCATGGATTGGTAGAATCAACATAGTAAAAATGTCGATACTCCCAAAGGTAATCTACATGTTTAATGCAATTCCCATCAAAATTCCAATGACATTCATTAAAGAGATCGAAAAATCTACCGTGAAATTTATATGGAAACACAAGAGGCCACGAATAGCCAAGGCAATACTCAGTCAAAAGAACAATGCAGGAGGTATCACAATACCTGACTTCAAACTATATTACAAAGCAATAACAATAAAAACAGCATGGTACTGGCACAAAAACAGACATGAAGACCAGTGGAACAGAATAGAGGACCCAGATATGAAGCCACACAACTATAACCAACTTATCTTTGACAAAGGAGCTAAAAATATACGATGGAGAAATAGCAGCCTCTTCAACAAAAACTGCTGGGAAAACTGGTTAGCAGTCTGCAAAAAACTGAAACTAGATCCATGTTTATCACCCTATACCAAGATTAACTCAAAATGGATCAAGGATCTTAATATCAGACCCCACACTCTAAAGTTGATACAGGAAATACTCTGGAGTTAGTAGGTATAGGTAAGAACTTTCTCAACGAATCCCCAGCAGCACAGCAACTAAGAGATAGCATAGATAAATGGGACCTCATAAAACTAAAAAGCTTCTGTTCATCAGAAGAAATGGTCTCTAAACTGAAGAGAACACCCACAGAGTGGGAGAAAACATTTGCCAGCTACACATCAGACAAAGGACTGATAACCAGAATATATAGGGAACTCAAAAAACTAAATTCTCCCAAAACTAATGAACCAATAAAGAAATGGGCAAGTGAACTAAACAGAACTTTCTCAAAAGAAGAAATTCAAATGGCCAAAAAACACATGAAAAAATGCTCACCATCCCTAGCAATAAAGGAAGTGCAATTAAAACCACACTAAGATTCCACCTCACCCCTGTTAGAAGAGCCATCATTAGCAACACCACGAACAACAGGTGTTGGCGAAGATGTGGGGAAAAAGGAACCCTCCTACACTGCTGGTAGAACAGTAAACTAGTACAACCACTCTGGAAAACCATTTGGAGGCTACTTAAAAAGCTAGACATTGATCTACCATTTGATCCAGCAATACCACTCTTGGGGATATACCCAAAAGACTGTGACACAGGTTACTCCAGAGGCACCTGCACACCCATGTTTATTGCGGCACTATTCACAATAGCCAAGTTATGGAAACAGCCAAGATGCTCCACCACTGAAGAATGGATTAAGAAAATGTGGTATCTATACACAATGGAATTTTATGCAGCCATGAAGAAGAACGAAATGTTATCATTCGCTGGTAAACGGATGGAATTGGAGAACATCATTCTGAGTGAGGTTAGCCTGGCCCAAGAGACCAAAAATCATATGTTCTCCCTCATATGTGGACATTACATCAAGGGCATTGGACTTTGATCACATGATAAAAGCGAGAGCACACAAGGGAGGGGTGAGGATAGGTAAGACACCTAAAAAATTAAGTTAGCATTTGTTGTCCCTAATGCAGAGCAACTGAAGCAGATACCTTAAAAGCAACTGAGGCTAATAGGAAAAGGGGACCAGGAACTAGAGAAAAGGTGTGATCAAAAAGAATTAACCTAGTAGGTAACACACAATGCACAGGAAATTAATGTGAGTCAACTCCCTGTATAGCTATCCTTATCTCAACCAGCAAAAACCCTTGTTCCTTCCTATTATTGCTTATACTCTCTCTAAAACAAAATTAGAAGTAAGGGCAAAATAGTTTCTGCTGGGTATTGGGGGGGGAGAGGGAGGAGGTGGAGTGGGTGGTAAGGGAGGGGATGGGGGCAAGGGGGAGAAATGACCCAAGCCTTGTATGCACATATTAATAATAAAAGAAAATGGCATCTCTAGCCACATGGGGGTGAATCTTGCTCCTGCCTTCCCCTTATCCCCTCACAGGGATGGCAGGGGGTGGTGGTGAGGTAGTTGATTTCTCTTTTAGTGCCCTCAGAGGTTATAACATGTCCCATGACGCCACAAGGGATCTGCTGGTCCTCTATCCTTTAACAGAATCTAGCCCATTCTAAAGGAGGAGAAGGGGACATTAACTCTCTAAGCCTTCTGTGTCCTGGAACCGACTAGCCTGCCCTATGTTCTACAACATAATCCTTTGTTAATCACTAGCTAGGACACTGGGTAAGGTGGTTTTTCAAATCCTGGCCCCCTGGGCTCATGGCATTTGAGATACATAAATATGTTGCCATGGTGACACAATGACAGATTAATTACCAAATCCTCCTGGAGCAAAGCTGCTTTAACAAACGTGGACGTCTGGAGCAGGGTTGGGGTGGCGTGATCCACAGTCCTTGCAGCACAAAGTTATGGTCAGTGGGTCTAGAGGTGAGAGGAAGTAAGCAGCTAGTACCTCTATCTTACACCAAAATTTCCTGAGGTTCTGGGCTTCCAGAATCAGTCCTACCTCTAGAAATGAGGTTACTTGTTTAAAAAAAAAAGTTTGAACTGCAAGGACCACAAATAGCCAAAGCAAAAAGATTAAAGCAGAGATCATAATACCTGACTTTAAAACATACTAAAAATGGAGTTTGAAATCCCAAAGCCAATCCCCGAATGATACCTGTGTCATCCTTTTCTCTAAGACTTTGCCAGTCACGATGCAGCCTATATCCAAGAATAATTAATGAGCTAATTCCCATAACCATTTCCACCAACACCAGCAACAACAACCTGTTCTCGCCTGGAAGAGCCTCTGAAGCAACTGGTTATCCAAAATCTGCTCCACAGTAGTCTTTGTGCTGAACATGTGACTCCTCAAGAGGAGTGAAATACTCTGGGACAAAGGCTACTCCTGGGAAACTAATCGGGGAAGCCAAAATGGGATGCAGCTAGCATCCTCACATAAACAAGATTAGGAGGTTATGTATTTCCCACAAGTCTGTCCCTTCTGTTCATGAATCCTGCTGGGTTCTTGAACTAACCTTGGTGGCTCTCATTGCTCCCAGATGATATGGCCCATTAGCTGAGATGAAGGTGCATTTAAGAAATCCTAGGGCTGGGATGTAGTTCACTGGTACAGCACTTGCCTAGGATGCATGAGCTCCTGGTTTCAGTTACCAGTACCAAAAAAGAAATCTGAGAGGTTAAGTATGTCATCCTGCAAGTAGTCTTGAGTGACCTATGTCCTGGCTACTCCAAGTGTGCTCCATGGATCAATGACATCAGCATCACCTGACAGCATGTTAGAAATAAAGACTAGCTCTTCCTGAAACCTTCTGAACCAGAACTTCCACTTTAAGCAGATTCCTAGACAATGAAGAAACATGATCAAATTTGAGAAGTGCCAGCTTCAGAGCTCAGTGTTCCCCAGGGTGGATGTGTTCACAGTTGACTTGTGCAAGTCAGATGGCAAAACAGACTGGTCCCCCCAGCTCACATCTCATCACCGTTGTCACTCAATGCCAAAGCAGGAATGAACTTAGGTTACCATGATAATGTGGATATGACCTGAAATGAAACAAAATGGAATTTGGGCATTTTCCATACCAAATTCTCTTGGTTTTCTTCCTGGCTAGCTCACTGGATGCGACTTCCATGGATCCTGTGCTGGTATTCCTTCTTCTGCTTCCCTTCACATGTCACAGCTCCTTTAGGCTGCTGTATTCTGGTACCTTTTCTCTTCTATTTCCAGTTTCCCAAGGTGATCCCATACCCTCATGGCATTAGAGGCCATCTGTGCTAAAGCCTTCCAGGTGTTCATTGGTAGATCTTCCCTTCTCCCGGGGTGTAGATACAGATATGATTGCCCCCTTGATATCTCCACTGAGATGTCCCAAGCAGCATCCAAACTGGGTTCTTCATTTTACACTCAAACTTGGTCCTTTCCCAATCATCTCAAGAAATTGCATCACCGTCAAGCCAGTTGCTAAGGCCAGAAGCTATGGGTCTTCCCCAGTACCCTCATCTCCCCATACCTTCACATCCAACCCAACCTGAAGTCTCATTAACTCTGCCTCCAAAATATCTCAAAGCCATCCCATTGGTACCATCACCACCACTCTCCCTAAGGTGACTACCACAGCTTCTTCAACGTCCACTCTTGTTCTGTCCAAGCCTCCCTCTGCAGAGCAGTCAAAATAAGCTTTTAAAGTCATGCATCAATCTAGGCAATGATCACCAAAAAAGAAAAAGAGACAACAAGAGAATTATGGACTTCCTGGTAAAAGCAGTCCATCATCCATGAGATTGTTTTTTCAAAAATATAAACCTACATTTATTAGGTTTTTATATCTAGATACCTTTTTTTAGGAAAAAATGTGTGATGAGTTTCTTAGACTATTTTTTGAAGCATTGTAGGGGAAGTACAGTAATGTGCCGCAGGACATTTCAGTCCACAGACTGCATTTAGGATGGTGATCTCATCAATTATAACAGAGCACTGGAGGTGTGACTTAAGTGGCAGAGAACCTATTCTGCAAGCACAACACCCTGAGTTCAAATCCCAGTCCCACCAAAAAGTAAAAATATTATAATGGAGCTGAGAAATCCCTATCACCTAGTGATGTCATAACTATCATAAGGCTATAACACAATGTATTACTTACTTACATGTTTGTGGTGATGCTGGTGTAAACAATCCTACTGCAGAGGCACCAGTGACTCATGCCTGTAATCCTAGCTATTCAGGAGGCAGAGGCCCTGAGTTCAAATCCCAGTACTGCAAAAAAAAGCATAGCACAACTATTGTTCAGTAGGTAATACTTGACAGTAAATGACTATGTGAGTGGTTTATGTATTTGCTGTGCAACACTTTTTATGGTTATTATGCAGCACACTCCTTCTAGTTATAAAAAATTTTACTGCAAAACAGTTCATTGTGTTATTCAAGCAGCATCTTGTTTTATCAAATTTCTTGATTGCATCAAGAAACCACACTGAGCAATTGTCCTACACTGTCTAGGTTTGTGTATGTACAGGCTATAATGTTCATGCAATGATGAAACCATACAAGGATGCCTTTCTCAGAGCATATACCCACTCTTAAGCAACACATAATGGTATTGGCATTGCTTGGAAGGGAAATTTAGCAATAGCCCTCCTGGGCACCTGCAAAAGGTCTTCAGTGCTCAGATGTCAAACTTAATCAGAGAGGAACTGTGGGAAGATGTGGTTCCAACATCCTCTGGCCAGTCCTTCCTCAGCTCTTTCTTACCTAAGCTTTTGATAAATACTTTGAAACACTGAATTGATGAAATGGTTCTCACTAGCCCACACCTGGAGGCAGATACGTGCTCAGAGGTCTCAGAGGACAACTGGTAAAAAAAGAACCAGCACCCTACTGAGAACATGCAGGATAAGGAATGGCTGCCAAGTAACCTGAGCCCAGGACACTTCTGTCTGTGTGTGTGACCCTGATGGCCTCCATATATTCTCACTGAATTCACTTGCAACAGATCTGACACTGAGTTAATAGCTCTTCTTCTCTGCACTGTTGGAAGTCATCCAACTGCCCATAGTGCTGGGAAAAGTAACGGCGATGCACTGTGACTATTTGTCACAATTGAGGGTGGCGCCATATTTTACAAAACTCAGCAAAAA
This sequence comes from Castor canadensis, assembly GCF_047511655.1. NCBI lineage: Eukaryota > Metazoa > Chordata > Mammalia > Rodentia > Castoridae > Castor > Castor canadensis. The sequence continues at coordinate 151,871,472 of NC_133390.1, read as the reverse complement.
AGGGATTTTTCTTCCATTTTCAATGGTGGAATAAATAGGACTTGGTTTCTGATTAGGTCGCACAAATATACATGAGTAGATAAGGCAACTGCCAAGTCCAAGTCTCACTAGGATAGCCGTTTCCTGTGGGGAAGATGGCATACCTGTGGAGTCACTGATGCCAGCATAAGCCAAAGTGGACTGAAAGAAAACACCATCAGCCCCTTCCTTTCATCAAGTGAGTCCCAAGATAGTTTGTAAATAACATGGAATTGATACAACCAAAGGGAGTAATCTCTACTTCCCCAGACTCAGATGCATGACCTTGGGCAAGCAGCCTAAAGCTTTTGAGATTCCATTTCACTTTCTTTCATAGGAAGGTAATGGTACTGCCCTGCATGAATCTCTTATGAGTTTAAATTTAACAGCATATATGAAATGACTAATGATGTATTTATAGTAGTTCTGTATGGACACTTATCCTCCTTCTTCTAATAAATTTGCCTTACTTGAAATTCATACCATTAGCAGTTCAAATCCAAACTATGAAGAAATAGCTTTCCTAATGTTGGTGTTATCAATGAGTTACTGGAAGTGAGGTGGGAAAATACCCAAACCAGGTCATGGGGAACAAGTGGCCTCCTTGAAGATTATTTCACTGGGAACAAATGATCTAGCTTTATTTTCCCCAAAACACTCCTTTTGAAATAGCATTTTCATCAGGACCCAGGCTGGGACATGCTCACAAGGGCCCCATTATAGCTCACTGAAATCACATGTGCAGTCAATCACCAAAAGCAACTCCTCAATGCCACCCAAATCTCTTCCCCTTGCTCAGCCCTTGTAATGTATAAATACCCATCCAAACCAAGGCATCAAAACTCTCTGGCTATAGGTGCTGCTCTTAAGACACCTTGCTCAGAGCCTGCTCCCCCACACCCCGTAACTTTGGGAAGTGTACTTTCCTGCCTTCACTCACTCTCAAGCTCAATAAAACTCTGCTGCTACTTTGCAAGCAGTGTGTCTCTGCTCAATTCTTTGTTCAGGACTCCAAGGACCTGAGATCTTTTTGATTAGGGTCTTCTGAGACTGCCTACTAGTAACAGAAGCATCAGGGATTTATCCAAGATTATCCATGCTGTTAGAAACAGCTCACTTATTAGCTGTGTGTCTTTGGGTAAGTTATGTAACCTCTGACTTTTATCAGAGCCAGTTAACAGATACTTCCTGGCAGTAGGAAAAACTGCAATCGTGCCCCCACAGCAGGTGCTTCTTAATTGTCGTTGTGTTTATCTTTGTCATTGCAGTTATAGATGAAGTATAGATTCTTACACTAAGGATCTTTGGTGACAAATTCAAGAGTGGCTATTTTTAGTGACTGATGCTACACAACATAGGCAGAAAACTAAAGCTTCATCCTCCTGTCCCCTGTGATTGAATAATACCTGATTCAATATATGTCTATTCTCTGCAACTAAATTCAAGTGAACATCAGAGAGAAACATTCATCCTCCTTCCTGCCTATTTGCACAGTGTCATTATGTCAGATGTTACTCGCCCAATTGGTGACAGAGACAGCATGACTCCTGTTGGGCCCTGTGGATCCAGAAAGGCACACTTTGAAAGAAAGCAATGATGATGCACCTCTCCCTTGTCTCCGAGACCTGTGTGCGCCCAACAAGGTTAGCCCCTCCTCCATGTGGGAAATAGGGGTTTCTCTGCCTCTCCATCTTCTCTACCTAGAAATTCAGGCTACATGTAGAGCCTACTGACTTGCCACACTATCCAGCCCTTGGGGTAATACAGCTAATTCCATATGACACCTTTAAATGGATTGGAGCCCCCAAGAAAAATGTTAAAACTTCATCTCCCTTATTTCTCCAAGTACCTATGGTGGAACATTATTTTCCACACAATGTCAATAGATGTTTAACATTAAACATTTTAACAACCAGCTTTTCAGAGAGGAACTTGCAAATCTATGGTATAAATGTTCCCACCATGGCCCGTTTTGAGACAGCAACATGATGTCAAGTAGCTTGCAAAATTCCTGCACATTGCACAATTGGCTCTCATGAGCCAGTACTTCTGCCTCTAACACAGTATTGCCTGCCCTGTGTCCCCCTCTTCTCCTCACATCCCCCGCCCCTTGTGTGCAATGAATTCTAATTCTTTCAAGATGGATGCCCCAAAATGCTGGAGTTGGTTAAGAAGTGGTTCAAGCCAAGCATGATGGTATGCTCCTGTAATCCCAGCACTGAAGAAGCTGAGGCAGGAGGATTGTGAGTTCAAGGCCAGACCAAGGTGCATAGCAAGTTCAAGGCCAGCCTAGGCTACATAGCAGGGTCCTGTCTCAAAGGAAAAAAAAAGGAGGGGAAAATTTTGGTTCAGAATACAGCTGGCCTCAGAGGTGGTAAAATATGGGTTGAAGGGTGGGTGTGGCGCACGCCTGTAATACCAACACTTGGGAGGCAGAAGGATCACAAGTTCAAGGCTAACCTAAGCTACATAGCGAGATATTGCCCTCCAAAAAAGGGGTTCAAGCATGTTTTCTTCCTCAGCCACTCAGCAAGCAGCATCTTTTGGCAACAGGAACTGCAGCTCTAGCCTCTTTCCCCCTCTCTCCCTAGTTGCTAGGGAAACTTTCTTGGTGCTTTCAGAGGCAGGAAGACAGTTTGTTGCCACAATGCCTGGGAGTCCTGAAGATTCCACTCCTCCCTCATCACTGATCAGGTTGTGCTTGTCAGTCTTAGTCTGCAAAAGGACTAACCCTTCGGTGTTGGGCTTTTATGATTTCTGGAGCAAGGAACTATCTATGCACAATTTCAAGTGCACAAAGTCTCTCCTCCTCATCCTTCCGAGTTCAGATTTGTACCAAAATGATAAATAAAAAAGGTTTTAAATGACATTTTCCAGCTTTGTATATCTGTCTCTGATTACACTGACGTTTTCATTGTTATGTATCCAAGCAATGACTGTAAATCACCACACTACCTCCTATAGAATAAAATTGGTGATGACCCTCCCATTTTACAGATGGAAAATAACAGTTATGGGATGCTGGTAGCTTCAACAATTAGACATATGCACTCTTCCCCCTTGTGGGAGCAGCAGATTTTCCTACCTTAGGGATTGACTCTGGATGTGGCCATATAACTTGCCTTCCCTGTCCAGCATAGACAGATGTGACAAGTGAAGAGGGAAGGCAGATGGTGTTAGAGAAAGCAATTCTTTGCAGAATTCCATACAAATAATACGAAATATAGACAAAATTAGAAAAATTGTCATTTTCAATTAACAGTGTTACAGTCAACACAGGCTTGGATATTCCATCAGACAAGCAGCTTGGACCTCCAAACATGATCAAGTCTTTAAAAAGACCAAACTCAACAAAGTGGAAGGAACTGTTCTTGATCAAGAGAAAATAGGCATGACAACTAAATGCAAGGCATGATTCTTTGGATGATTCTGTCTGCAACATACAGTACAAAACAATGCTATAGTGGACATTGTTGGGAAAAACAGAGAATTTTAAATATGGGTATATATTAGACTTTTGTTTCGATGTTAAATGTCTTGGCTATGATTGTGGTATCATAGTTATGTAGGAGAACACTTTTGTTCTTAGGAGATATGTGATAAATTCTTTAGAGGTAAAATGTCTTGACTGTAACTTATTTTTCAATTGGTTCAGCAAAAGAAATAAAATATATGCATATATCTAGCGAGGTATAAAGCAAATTGGCAAAATGTTTATAACAAGTAAAGGCTATTCATGGTATCATGCTTACAACTTTTCTGCTCATTTAAAATTTTTCATAATAAAAAGTTGGGGAGAGAAAAGAAAACAGCACCTTAATTCCTAAAAGATATAGCTGGAAATAATGATCAGTGTTTGTTGTCAAAGTTGGAGATGCTCTGAAGCTCAGAGATACTGAAGTAAGAGGACCAGTGAACAAACTCACTACTGGGCTATCTTGATGTCTGTCAATGGCCTTGAAGGCTGAGGGTGAGGAGGGTAGGGCAAGGTTGAGGAAGAGCAATTCCTGCCTTAGTGACAGATCATCTGGTCTAGTTATTCCTCACACCACCATGGATCTCCTTTATTGATTTTTCCCTACAGATTTCTTGTCTTCTCATTCAACAAATATTGAGTACTTACTCTGGGCCAAGCATTGTGCAAGTAACAGGGGATGCACAGTGAGCAAAACTCAGCAAATTGTCTGCCTTCATGGAGCTCAAAAGCTAATGGGAAACCAGGCATGGTGGCACACACCTATTATTCCAGCACTCGGGAAGCTGAGGCAGGAGTATTGTGAGTTTGAGGCCAGGCAGGGCTACATGGTGAGACCTGTCTCAAAAAACAAAAAGAGGCTCAGGGAAACCAAGATATTAACAAAATAAATGACCAAATGTAAAATTACAACCTTGAGAAAATGACACTTATGCTGAGATCAGATACCCGGGTAGCTAGATATTAACCAAGCTAAGACCAGGAGAGAAAAGACTGATCACCTCCTGACTATCATTAATATGTGTTGATTATCCATCAAGGCCCCCCATTATTGCTTAGTGTCCTGCACAAATATCAAATTCAAATTCCTTGTATTACCTATGAAAAAAATGAACTCCAGTCATAGAAGGTCTTACAGCTTTCTTCCTGAAGAAAATGTCAGCTAGTAATAAGCCCTTTATTTGATTAGTGTTTGGAAACATTTAGCTCTATCCCAAGCAATAAACAAGATCTAGTTGTAAGTAGTCATTCAAATTCCCCCCCTGCTTTGCTCATCCATAAGAAACACGCTCTCACTTCAAGTGACTATGGCGTTGAGGTATTCACAGTAAGACAGCAATAATAACTGCCTACAACCAAACCTGAGTGGAAACTAAGTCCCTAATTTCCCCAAAGCCACAATTTGAGACAAGCCTGACTCATACTGGAGAAGGATACAAGAAATTACAGGAAATATTTTTAAGCCTTGCAAAAGTGTTCACTCAGAAAGGTTTGAGCCCATCCAACAACCATCTCTATATATTTTGTCTCCTTTCTCTGATATTTAAAGGTAATTTTGATGTCTGCCAAGTTCAATTACCCACTTGGCCAATTTATGCCCTTAAGCTTAAATGCTATAATTATCCTTAATAAGTATAACTATCAACCTGGTATTTTTTTCTGCTTGATGGTTAGAAAGTTTTATACCTTTTAATAATCTGCCTACAGGTAGGACATCAGTCTTTTTAGATAGCTGAAATTCACTACATGACATGTCAAACCAGATTAGAGTCTTGCTTTTGTTTCCCCAGAACAAAATGAGCTTGAGAATGCGGGGTGAAAAAAAAAAACACGCATGCCAAAATGATGTTCTTTCAAGAAAACTGGCAAACCAAGGAAATCCTACACAGATTTTGCAAAAACAAAACTGATCTCCTAGAACACTTTTTTCTCTATATGTGAAGTTCAAGTGCAATAAAATAAATATATTGTTCCCAGACTTAAGTTGGTTTGGAGTGGGCTTTTTTGTTTTTGTTTTTGGGGTTTGTTTTTGTTTTTGTCAGTACTGGGGTTTGAACACATGCTTGCTAGGCAGGTGATCTACCACTTGAGCCATTCTATCAAGCCCTAGGTTTTTTATAATCTTATTTCCCAGTGATATGTAGTTGAGCTTACCCAGATAATACCCCATTCTTATCTCACAGCATGCACTTTTCATTCCATATTTCAAATCTCTTCACTCTGGGTTGTGGTGGCTGCCCATTTCATCCACTGAGAGGACTTACTTGAACAACCACAGCTCAGGGAGATTCTTTTTGTGGGCAGATGTTCATACTGGCTCCCACCCTTACCCTAGAGTGGAATTGGGGAGGTTTTTGCTTTTCTTTGGTTTTCTTTGCTATTTCTATGGTGTCATGACTGGAAAGCAGGTCAAAGCAGGTTTCACAGCAGGTCAGCCTGTTCTCAGGAGGGACTGGCTCAGGTGTGGGTAGGCCAAAGTTCAGGGACCTGAGGGAAGAAGGGCTCGGTTAGCAAGCAGTGTGCTGTCATTGATCCACAGGGACAAGCAATTGAGCAAATCATTTACGAGGCAAAGGATGAGAATTTGGAGGATCTGCGTCTGGCCTTGTTTAGGTAAATAAGGGACATTCATGAGTCTTTTGTCACACGGAAGGACTCCTTGCAGTAAGCACCCTTTGTTCCCCACAACACAAAGGTAAGGCAGACTTCTTAATCTTCTATTTTTCAGTCGTACAGGACTTAGGTGAATTTCAGTATTGTCAATGGCCACATTCAATGCCAGGCATCAAGCGCCCAGAACACACGATGTGGTTCTAGAAGCAGGAAGAGCATCTGTGCTGGCAGAAAAAATGAGCAGGTTTGTCCCATCTGGAGCATCAGCCTTTAGTTGTCCTCTGTTCTGCCTCTTCTCTGATTCGCACCGTTTGAGAGCAGGCATGAGTTGCCTGTGAGCTACAGAGAACTGGAAAAATCTGGATTCTTTCAGTGTTGCAACCTATTTTGTATAACCTGATTAGTTCATAAAGCAATGATCTCATTTTAGAATTTCAATTATCCCCCACTAGTCACTACTTTCAGAAAATAACTAATTACGTGACTATAAAAATATTGCATGTTTATAATCGAAAATATAGGGGATATATACACTTTTAACACACACACCATCATGAGGGGGTGACAGCAAGATGGCAGAACAGGAAGCACTGAAAAGGATTAGTTAACTCAAAGACAGGTCATTGGAAATTGCCTAGTCAGAAGGGCAAATTGAAAAAGAGTGAAGAACTTTTAAGAAACTTGTAGGACATCAATTGGAAAAATATGTGTATTATGGGAGTCACAAATGGAGGAGAGAGAGAAAAGGGTAGAGAGCTAATTCAAAGAAATAATGGCTGAAATTTTCAGATTCCATGTATCAGGGAGATCAGCCAGATGTGTCTCTCTGTCAAGCTTATTGCACTTATGATAGTGACCTTCATGTTCGTCCATATCGCTGCAAGTGGTAAGGTTGCCTTTTTAAAGCTGAATGAGATTCCACTTCACACATATTCATATGTGTATATTCCATTCCATATATCTGTATCTCTAGCTAGCTGTCTTTCTATCTGTACCCAATAGTCTCTCACTTATCACAATTCAATTCACAATTTACTAATTTTACAATGGTGGGAAAGTAGTTTATTCACATTCAGTAGAAACCATACTTTGAATTTTGATCTCTTCTGGGCTGTTGATACACACTTCAATACTCTCTTGATGCTAGGCTACAGCTCCCACAATCAAAAGGATCAACAACCGATACTCCATGGTGCACTGTGTTGCTAAACTATGGAGTGCGTTAGGTTAGATGCAATAAGTGCCTTTTTGACTTAACGATGTTTTCAACTTATGATGGATTTATCATTGCAGCATTATTCATAATGCAAAGATACAGAAATAATGTATTTGTCAACAGATGAATGAATAAAGAAAATGTGACATATACATTTGATGATGGAATATTATTCATCCTTTATAAAGAAGGAAATCTTGTCATATGCAACAACAAGCCAGACATTATGCGAGGTAAAGTAAGTCAGTCATAGAAGGACAAAGGCTGCACAATTCACTTCTATACAGTGTCTTAAGTTGTAAAGGTTATAGAAGCAGAGAGTAGAATGGTGGTTTCCAGGGCATCAGAGAAGGGAATGAGGGGACCTGCTATTCAATGGGTATAAAGTTTCAGTTATGCTACATGAGGAAGTTCTAGAAATCTGCTGTACAATGCTATGCCAATAGTTAACAGTATTTGAATTTTACACTTAAAAATCTGTCAAGAGGGTAGATACCACCTTAAGTGTTTTTATATATGCCTTCTTCTTTGAAATGTTATCAATCTGCAAGCCTCCTTAAATTGTCCAACAAGAGAAGAATTCAAGCAAGACACAAAAATGTAGTAAAATGGTAGAAAAGTTTATTAGGAAAGGAATTTAGTATAACAGGGTAAAAGTGGGGAGAAATGGAAAAAAGAAAGAAATATTTCCTGTTCCCCAAACTCATTTGACATTATTTGACTCTCTATTTCAGCTGTACTCAACAATAATTGGTATGATATGGGAGTTTGTTTAATTAGGGCAGTTTCTATGAGTCTAAAAATTAGTCCCCATATACATGGTATAACACAATGCCCAATTAAAGCCATTGCCCAAATACAACAATGAGGGATATTAAGATTGAGGTCATCACCCCCTTCCATTTCTCAAACCATTGCTCTAGCCAGTTAGTAAGGGGGTCATTTATCCCTGAGTTCTTAGGCAGTTCAATTGACAGGGCTGTCAGGCCTGGGAGAGCCTTGGTTATGGTCCCATCTGGAGCTATGTTGTTGGGGATGAATGTGCAACATTTTCTGCAAATTCCTTTCACTGTATCCCTAGTATAGGTGACAAGTCTCTGCTGGTTATAATAAATATAGTTAATCCAGTCCACATTTTTATTAATAGTGAACCACCAGAATAGTGCTGATTCAAATCCTGCTGCTATCTGGTTCCTTGCTTTGAATTCATCAGGGACTCCTCATGGGAACCCAATGGCATCCATGTAGACGTGGGAGTTAAACGACCCTCCAGGGGAAACAAGATCTCATTTCTGTCTATCCTTGGTTAGGGAAGGTTTGGTTTTCTGGAATGCCAGGGTGAAAGGGAGAGCCAACTAGACTAGAGTGCAAGTCCCACTCCATTTGACTGGAAAAGTCTCAAATAAAGGTCCACAGAAATATCATCAGACATCTGCCATGGTGACAGAGCATACTTATTGCTCATTTCTTCACAGGATCACCCTTCACTGAACCTGGATGCATTTCCCGGAAACTCTAGCTCTTCTCCCCACCTAGAGAGTCAAGAGGCAAAGTTAGAGCTTCGAAATAGGGGTCTGATCGACCAAGGCAGCTTTACCCTCTCACAATCATTTATCACGGGAAGGAAACAGTAGTAACAAGGTCCTGCAAAACCCATTGTCCCAGGCTGTCCTTTCCTAGAACAGAGCAACCACGTATACCATATCAGCAGGGTCACTGGTCCATCCCAAGGGAGAGGAGACAACTTGGGGTTCCTGTCTTCCTGTCGCACATGTGTAGCAATCACACTTATTTAAAGTGTGAACAGAATATTTAATCCATTCCAGCCAGGCATTAGCATTTCTCCATAATCAGTTTCAATAGCTATAGTCTGTCTTAGGCCTTTGACCTCCACTAGAGTTATCACAGTCTGATTATGACAGAGCTGGGGGAACAGTGTTGGGGACAGGGCACTAAGAGATGCTGTGGTAACAGGTTCTTAGAGTAATTCTAAGAGAAATAAACCTATAGGATCTGTGCTCCCAATAAGACTAGTTCCTAATCCACAGTGCCTTAAAACAGATAGCTCCATGATCAAAGAATGGGGATAATTTGTGATCAGCCTAAGGGGGTTGCATTGGAGGGGCTGACAATTGGGTGGGGGAGTAATTTTCTTAAATTGGATTTTGTCTCTTAATTTCTTTCCCCAATTATCCTTTCTCATTCTGGGGGAGTAGTAGTAGACAGGTGAGATATATTCCTCAGGTGTAGTCATCAACGCTATCATGTCCCATCCAGAACATGGGCAGTAAATACCTTCATAACTACCCTTTAACATATACCCATATAACATTCCATAAGAAGAGATTCCTATGTACTGGTTAGGAGTAGATTCTGCACACATATATACAGTCTCAGCTCTAGTCTGGATATAACACTGATTCTCAGGCTCCCCACAGGGTATTATAATGCATGCATCAAATTCAATAGATATAGGGGAAGAGGTCTGAGCAATTTCGACAGTAGTCAGACAGTTTACCAAATGGAAAAGGAATAACAGCCCTATTACAGTCTCTTTAAGGTTACTTTTGTGTCCCCGTGACTTGAAGACACAGCCCATCGTTCCTCCTTGGGAGCTCGTTTTGTTCGGGTATAGTGGATCCATCCTTACTCAGCGGTACAAACTGCTGTCTCAGTAGTGAGTAGCACCTGATGAGGTCCCTCTCAGGATAGCTCAAGCTTCTCTGAACTTCAAGTCCAAATCAGGATGTAATCTCCGGCCGGTGTGGGTGCACTGGAAATTTGAGTGTTGGAGTCTGGGATAGCAGTCCCTGCTGCCTTGGGGACGGTAGAGATAAAGAGAGGTTGAGCACATAATTTCAGAGAAAGTGATCTTTGGTTTCAAAGGAGGGGAGGCCAAAGGGCCAGCCCAAATGGGGTCACCCATTTAACATTTCATAAAGAGAGATTCCTGTTTCCTTCCAGGGGGCTGTCCTAATCCTGAGTAAGGTTAGAGGTAGGTATTTGGTCCAGGGTAGTCTACTCTAAACGACTAGCTTTGGCAATTGCCTTTTTAAAGTCTGATTCATTCTTTCAACTTTTCCTGAAGAGGGTGGGTAGCATGGAGTATGATATTCCCACCTGATATCTAGTGCCCTTGCCAATTCTGTTATTATGACAGTGGCAAAGTGACTCCCATTATCTGAGTCTGTATTTTCAGTAAGTCCAAACTGAGAAATTATATTGTCTAAAAGTATCTTAACTACTCCATTGGCAGTGGTGCTAGATAGAGGCATAGCCTTGACCCAGTTAGTTAGATGGTCCATTGTAACCATTAACTACTTTACCTGGCCCAACTGGCATAATACAGTATAGTCCACCTGAATACTTTGGAAGGGCCTCAGGCCTTGATTTCTTCCCCTTAAAAGTTGCCCCTTAAGGCCTCCTTGTTAACCTTCCTACAGATGAGACAACCTTCAGTGATCTGTTTTACTAGAGTATAGATTCCTGGACACACATAAACTCTGAGGATGACACCACACATAGCCTGGACCCTCCAATGAGTTCCTTGGTGTAATTGGGTTAATATCTCCCTCATGATAGGTTTGGAGAGTACTTTCCTCCCATCTGAGAGGAGCCATTTCCCTTCTAAGGTCTGAGAGTTGCCCAGCTTCCCGAGTTCAGCTTTCTCCTGGGGGTTAGGGATGGGGTCTAGACAACAGGAGTGAGGTGCAGCATTGGTTTCGCTAGGTGGAAGGCAGCTTCCTTTGCAGCCTCGTCAGCTAGGTTGTTTCCCTGCACCTCAGAGGAGTTGCCTCATTGATGCCCTAGGATATAGAATATTGCAATCTCCACAGGAAGTGTAAGATTCTCTAGCAATCTGATAATCAGCTCCTTGTGTACTAGGTCCTGTCCTCTACCACTAATCAACCCTTTTTCAGCCCATAGTTTTCCAAAAGTATGTGCCAACCCAAATGCATATTTACAGTCGGTATAGACTGTTCCTTCTTTGCTTTTCAAGAATTTTAATGCCTGATTGAGTGAGAATTGTTCACAGTTCTGAGCCAACCAGTTATTGGGTAACCTCCTTGATTCAGTAACTTTTAATTTGACTCCTTCTACCACCAAATATCCATTGTGTCTTTTTCCTTGAATAACTCTAGAGGAACCATCCAAAAACAGCCTAAGTCCATCCAGGAAGGGAGTTTCTCTGAGATCACATCTGATTTTTACTCTGGTATTTGATAAGGTCCAGACATCAATGCCACATAGTGTTCTGGGATTTTTCTCCCAGCAGAAATTCCACTGGGTTTAAATAGTTTTTGGTGGAGAGGACCAAGTCATCCCTTTCCAGTAGAATGGCTTCATATTTTAATATTCTGGAGTCAGCCAGCCACCTTCCTACTTTTTGCTGAAGAATAGTTCTGACCTGGTGGGGATGTGCTAACTATCAGGGACCCTCCAAAAACTAAATTTTCTTTAGTCAATAGGGCTGTAGCAGCAGCTTCTTGAATACATTCTGCCCATCCTCAAGTTACAGGGTCAAGGAATTTCGATAAACAGGCCATGGGTTGTTTCTTTCCTTCACACTCCTGAGTAAGAGCCCCAAGGGCTGTTTCCTTATCTACATTAACAAATAAATGGAAAGACTTCTCTAGGGAAGGTAGGGCAATACAAGGACCATGATTAAGGACCATTTAAGGCTTTCTATTATCTGAACTTCCTCTGGCTCCCAACATAAAAGATTGGGCTCCTCTTCCAAAAGATTGGAATAAAAGGTTTTAGTCCTGAGTGCCTAGGGTTCCATCTAGAGTCTGAAATATCCCATTAGTCCCATTAAATAACCCATTAAACCCAGAAATTTTCAAAGTTCTCTTTTGGTCTCTGGTAGAGACATTCCAGTAAACCCCTCTATTCTCTCAGGACCTAATCTTCATTTTCCCTTACTAAATAAATGTCCCAATTATTTGTCCTCTTCTTCAACAAACTGTAACTTAGTTTTTGAGACTCTTAATCCTTGGTGGCCCAAGAAGTCTAGGAGACTAATTGTAGTATCTGTTGCCTCTTTCTTGCTAAGTCCAGATAATAGAAACTCACCCACATATTGTAATAAATTCATCTTGGGGGAAAGGGCAAATTCCTCTAGCACTTGTTCTATGACCTGGCCAGATAGGTTAGGGGAGTCAGTGAAAGCCTGTGGCAGGACTGTCCATCTGTATTGTTGCTGTCTCCCTGTCTGAGGTTCCTCCCATTCAAAGGCAAAGATGGCCATAATATCCTCTGCCGGCGGGCAGGCCCAGAATTCATCTTTAAACCTACAACACTAAACCATTGATGATCTGGAGGTATTTTACTGAGGAGAGTACAAGGGTTTGGGACCACTGAGTGCTTGCTGTGAACCATCTGGTTAATGGCCCAGAGATCCTGTACCAATCGATAAGATCCATCTGACTTCCTAATTGGCAGGATTGGGCTATTAAATGGGGACATGCGGGGTTCTAAAAGGCCATCCTTTGATAGCCCCTCAATTATGGGTTTCAGGCCCAGAGTCCCTTCCATGGGTATGGGATATTTCTTCCTTCGCGTTGTCTCACTGGGGGTTTTCGGGTCAATATGAATTGGGAGAATCTGTAGTCCTCTCCTGTTCCTGTCCCCAGTCCAGACCTCAGGGAAAATTTGGTCCTCGATTTGCACTGTCATCAAATTTAATGAAATCTTAAAATTCTTTTTCCTAACTTTTATTTCTATGCCCAAGTCACACATTAAGTCTCTTCCTAGAAGATTGATCCCAGCCTCAGGAAGAAAAAGGAGATTAACCCATGCCACCCAATCATGGAATTTCACCAGGGTGAATTCAAAGAGAGGGACATGAAATTCCTCTTCTTTTTCTTCAGAAATCAGGAGCTGCCTGGAGGAGAGGGACAAGCCTGGGGGAGGCATAGTAAGAGATGACCTGGCTACTCCAGAATCAAACCAAAAAGATGATTTCTCTTTTTTTGGGTCCTACTTTTAAATTTATCAAGTTTTCCTTGTAGGACCTGTCCACATAAAAGAGCTCCTAACTCCCCTATTCTTGCTCAAAGGCCATAAGGGGACTAACTTCTCTTCCTTCCTTCTTTCCCTCAAGACATTCTCATTTTGAAATGTCCTGACTTCCCACACCAGTAGCACCTGTTCTTTTTCTTTCCCCATAAAGCCTGTAGGTTTGGCCTTCCCTTCTGGGGTTTCTGAGCAGGTCTCAGCCTGCTCTCTGAAAAGTATTTTTCTCCTGAGTAATCTGCCTGATTATGGACAATATGACCTTAGCTTTTTCTTTTTGTTTTTCCTCATTTCATCTCACATAAACATTTTGGGCCTATTTTAATAATTCCTCCAAGCTTTGTCTTTCCAATTTTCTGATTTGTAATTTCTTTGCAATACCTGGCCAACTATTGGTCACAAAGTGAAGTTTTAGCATTCCCTGTCCCGGGGGGGTCATCTAAATTTAAACCTGAATATTTTCTTTTAGCCTGTGAAGAAAGTCAGCAGGTTTCTCATCCTTTCCTTTTTGTACATCAAAGACTTTGGCTAGGTTTTGGGATTGGGGGGTGGATTCTCTGATTCCTTTATTGATCATATTTCTCAAATCCCCCATCTCCCTTCTTGTTAGCAGGGTCATTAATATTCCAATGAGGGTCCTCAAGGGGAAATTTCCTGTGTGCGGGTTCAACCTCAGGGCATGCTGGGCCCCATGCAACCATGGCAGTCCTCCTGATCATAGTTTCTCCTCCCCAGAAAATAAAATCCCCAAAATAGACATGAGCTCTGTCCTTGGTGTAAATTTGCAGATCTAGGAACTGGGGGTCAAGTTGATCCATGACTCTGAGTGTGTCTTCTAAAAAGGACTTTAATTCTTTCTTTAAATTACAGACTTTTGTGCTAGTCAGCAGGTCATCAATGCAACCAAAGTTTCCATGTTCAGGTGGGACCTCTCTGAGTGGGTGAAAGGTCTGTGACTGCATTTTGGGTGATGGGTGAAAGAAGAGATTCTGAATATCCCTCTGGCATTGTAGGAGTTTCCTAGAACAAGTCATGACCTGAAGGTGAGGCTGAAGCTGACAGGGAGTCACTTGGGAGCTCAGAAGGGAGCTTGGGCTGGGCCTCCAGAGCTCCAGATGGAGTTTCCATCTCAGTCTTTGGATTCTGCCTGAGAACCAAGGCCTCCAGATTATAAAGGGGAAGTAAACATGAAAGAGGGGCCCACTGCTCAGTTTTGTCCCCCTTTCCTAATCTTAAGGGAAAGACAAGAACAGATCCCTCTCACCAACAAAGGGCATACTCAATCTCTTCCTGACTCCTGAGACTCTTGTCATTAACATATTCAATAAGTAACTGGCAGATCCAGCCCTCATCTAATCCAAATTTTGGCCAGAAAATAGCAGGTTTGAGAATGGGTCCCTGTGTCCAGATAAAGCAGCAATGTTTGATTCTTTGCTGCTTCTTTTTTGACTTTGGTCCAAGGGTTATTGGACCAATATTTTAACATTTGTCCTAGCAGACTGTCTGAAGGATTTTTTTTTTTTTAGTTACATCTTTTTTAGAGCTCTTTTCATTTGTGGAATTCCCTATCCTGGTCTACTTGGTTGGTGAAAATGCCCAGTAGATGCTCAACATCCCTAACTTCCTGGAGGTGACTTGCACTCTACTCTGCACATTTTGTCCATCTCTGACCAATTCCCTCATGGGACGATATCCAGTTGGTGTTGCTACTTGGCAATAAGCAGGTCAGTATAAGCCCCCAACTAGGTCCATATGGACTGCGTCAGCCGTATGTAGTCGCCTGGATATCTATGGAGCTGCAGATTGGGACTCCACACTTGCCCCATGTCTCAGACACGTTTCATTCACTTTCACACAACCTCCAAGATCCTCTCCAACCACCAAGGAATACTTTGCCAGTTGATGATGTTTCTCACCTCGGTCTGTGCACAGAACTGCTTGGTCACCATGCTTACTAAAGCCCTTTCTCCCTGCATTGCCAAGATAATTCAGGTCTGGAATGAATTTCCTGTCCAAGAGCACTGGTCACTGGATACCTTGGGACGACCACAATGAGGCAGAGGAACGTGTCTCCTTTGGGGGAATAGGCTTCCAAACACCTCTCCTGGATGGAATTATCCTGGACAAGCCCCCAAATTGTTAGAAATAAGGACCCTCCCACACACAGCCCCCAAGACCACCAGAGTCTCAATTGAAGACACTGGAATGGAATACTGCCTCGGCAAGGCAAAATTTACTTCTGCAGAAAGGTGTGTGGGTGCACTGGCACAGCAAGCAGGAGGAGCAGACCATAGGTCCTCATTTTTATTCTTGATGCAGTAGGCTCTGTCTCCTTTACTCAGATTGGTCAAGTTTGGGCGCACAGTCTGTTTATGATTGGCAAATGCTACACTTGGAGCTTGGGGTTGGGTAGGAAGTAATTTTGGCCCAAAACCAGAGCTCAATGAATAAGAACCCAGAACTGCAAGTAGCTAAGATGGCAACACACTTTGATAGAAAAGACTGTTTTCCTTGCATCCAAGGAGACTTGGAGCTTGTTAATATCTCAAGGAGAAAGGTGATACAGATAGCCTTGGAATGCAGATAGCTCTGTCCTTGTAACTTAACATCCAAAAGGAGACTGGAGGGGGTGGCTAGTTGCTCTGCCTTTTTAGTTTTTACCTCCTTGTTCCAATGTCTGAGTCTGGCCCTTTAGATATTTATTAAAATAATTAATATCCTTGTCTCATCTATTCATCTTGGGGTACAGTTTTTTTCTCCACCAAATAGAGAATTAAGAGGCAGGAAAAGTGAGAGAGTTTAGCAAAGTTTATTGAGGAACCAGAAAGTGAAAGGATTTTTATTGAGGAAACAGCAAAAGTAAAACTGGGGAACTCCTTCAAAGAGGAGGGGACCCAGAAATTGGTAGTCCACTGGTGTGCTTCAGGATTTCCCTTTTGAAATCCTCTCCCCTTCCTCAGGTGGTGTGGGATATACTCTCCATTTCAGTTTTCACAGGCTTTTGCCACCCTCTGTCCATGTGATCTTCTCCTGTCCCTGACTAGATCCTGGACCTGTGAATGCTGCAGGGGTCCTCCCAGTCCCAGGGCATGCTGGGAAGAAGAAGCTCTTACATCACCAGTGCCGGACCAGCCATGTGGAGTCTGCCATCTTTCCCTATCTGCCTGTACTTCACTATCTACCCCTCACCGCCTCACCCATCACTCATGACTAATAAATCACTCATCACTGCTGCCTAATAAAATGGGTAGAAGGACTGAAAGAATGAAAGACAAAAGGAAGTCCTAAAGCTCTCTTATTTTCCCTGTTTTGGGTGGGCCTAGATGACATCTCCATGCTTAGTACCCATCTAACCACCCAGATCCATTGTTTTAATGATTAGAGATTGCTGTTTTTGTATTTTCCACACATGTAGGAATATGGAACATTGAAACCTGCTAAAGTCATTTTAAGAAGAGATAGGAGGAAGAGGGGGAATAATGAAGGGGATGAAACAAACCAGGATACATTGTATACATATATGGAAATGTCACATTGAAACCCCCTGTATGAACTATTATATATTAATAAAAACCTTTTTTAAAAATCATTGGAGGGGGCTGGTAGAATGCCTCAAGTGCTTGCCTAGCAAACGAGGCCCTGAGTTCAAACCTTAGTACTGCCACATAAAAAAATAATTAGAGGTTGCAAGACATGATCTCATGAATTCCCCAAGCTCAGAAAGCATAAAACTACAGATAAGAACCATCTTGAGTCTTTACTCCTTTTCCTTCACGGAGAGCAGGAAATGTTTCCTCCTTCCCCCCACACCTCCCTGCTTTATTCTGTTATAGTAAATAAATTCTCGTTAAAACTTTCACCTTTTGAGACTCTTTGTGAAACACCTTGAAATGCTTTTCATGTGTGGATCTCAAGTACCTATGATTTTATGTGGAAACTGGAAAGCTGTAGAAAAAACCCTTATCCCTCCTCCAGTAACAACTTAACTTAAAATGCAGTATTTGCTGCAGGGAGGAGAGCCATTGGAAAACCATCTGTTTATTTTAGTCTTTTCTGTCTGCCCTACCCCCTTCATTGAAACATTAAGTGAGCCTTTCTAAGGTTCTCCCTGTGTGAGCTCACCATAGAGACTAGAGTTACCAACAATAGAAAAGATTGTGTCCATGACAACCATAAAATCCAAGGCAGTGGCTGGTTTTAACCATCTGGTTCTAATCTTGTTCTTTATATTTCTCTTTTCCTCATGGGCACATTGCTATACAGAAAGGCAGACAGGAAAATGTCTACACTGTCTCCTGTAAGAAGTGACACAAGTCTCTGTGTGATAGATGCTATGTAAACTGTTGAGAGGAGAGGGGAGAACTTCCTACAAAAGATACCAAGATCATTTGCTTCCTGGATTCTGCATTTGAGCTCAGCCTTCAGGATGACTTGTCAGTTTTGTTGGGGGAGGTCACAGAAGCAGGTATTCCAAGGAGAAAATCAACAGCTTGCAGAAGGTATAAAGAAGGAAAACAGGGAAGGAATTCCATGGAATAATAATGGCCTCACACCATATCCACTGAGGTGAATGGGGGAGACAAGAAAAAGTGGCTTAGCAACACACTGTGGAGACGTTCAAATGGTCCACTGATGAGTCCAAACTCATTTCAGAATCTTTTGGGTTTTTTCAGTGTATACCACCTAGGCAATCAAACAGTCATGCCTACCTAATAAAGTCTCTTGGTAGCCCCATTCCAGGAATCCACCCCCATATACACACACACAAATTCATGGATGCTCAAGTCACATATATAAAATGGCATGGTATCTGCATATAATTGATGCCCACCCTCTTGTATAGTGAACCATCTCTAGATTATTTAAAATGGCTAATACAATGTGAATGCTGTGTAAATATGTTATAATGTATTGTTTAGGAAGTAGTAACAAGAAAAAAGCTGTACATGATGAGTATAGATGCAACTTTAAAAAGATATTTTCAATCTGTGATTGGTTTAATTCACAGATGTGGAACCCATGGGTATGGAGTGCCAAGCTTACTTAGGACACTTTGTGCCCTTGGGTTACCAACCTAACGCCCTTGGATGGCACAGAGAGTATTTTTTTGTATCTCACCATCTAACACAGTGGCCTACCTAATGATGGTCCCAAAAACGCTTGTTCCTTTCATTTAAAAACTATTAAATAAATCATTAGAGGTCATTACTGGATTCTGAGCAGAGATGTAACGATACATAAGAGAAAGTAGAACCAACAATCAGTCCTATTCTCTTTTCACCATCCCTCGCTCCCCTACTTACGGAGCTTAGATTTTATGATTCACCTTTATAATCTCTGCTTTACATATGCCCTCAACTCTGCCCCTCATTCACTTGGCAAGACCCAATCTTGGTTTAATCCTACTCTCATCTGCTGATTAACAAGTCAGTGCTTACATGAGAGGAGAAGAAGACAGAGCTAAATAGGCAAGCTAGGGCTCAGGAACTAATTCAGTCTGGGGAGTCAACCTGAGGAGTATATGCACAAAGTTCTCTAGTTCTACAGTAAACAATTATTCATTCATTCATTCATTCAGCAATTTTAAGAAAACACCATACACCAAGCTCCAACATGGAAAGAGCTTAGAAGTCATCATTCCCATCTGTACAGGAAAAAACTGGATAAATTGAGATAACTGACTCTTCCTGGAACCATCAGAGAACTGAGGTCATAGGGCAAATCACTCTACTGAGCTGCAGAGGACAGGTACATTCATAGAGATAGCTCTCTCAAGATTTGTCTGGAAAAAAGCCATTAGAATCACTCAGCTTGTAGGAGCACTTAAATTGTTATTTGGGTGAGTTGCAAGAAGTTGAGTGCAGACTTCGGTGAGAGAGAGATACTCTCATCTGCCTAGTGGGGGCCTGCAGTTATGGAGGGAGAGGGGTCCTCATTTGCATGGCTTCACTCCAGGAACCCCACCAGGTTCCCATGGGGATAATCTGAGAAAGAGGCTTTCCTGGTCTGGAAGTAGGCATCTTGAGGGTGTCATGCTAACAAAAGCTGGGTCTCAGAGGGAAGGAGCACCTGACCTATAAAGAATGAAGATTGCAGTGAACTTCCTATCAGAAGCCATGCAAATAAGAAGAAAACAGAGTGAAATATTTAAACAGTGGATTAGAACTCCATATCCACAGAAATTGTGCTTCAAAAATAAAGGAGAAGTAAACACTTTCTCAACAAAAACTGGAGTGATTCATCGCTAGCAAGCAATGTTAAAGAAGTTCTTCAGGCAGGAAGAAAATTATTTCTGTCAAAAACCTGCATTTACTGCTGGGCACCAGTGACTCACGCCTGTAATTGCTGTTCTCCTATCTAACTACTCAGGAGGCAGAGATCAGGAGAACAGCAATTCGAAGCCAGCCTGGGCAAATCGTTTGAGAAATCCTATCTTGAAAACACCCTTCACAAAAAAAGGGCTGGTGGAGTGGTGTAAGTCCGCAGTTCAAGCCAAAATACCAGAAAAAAAAAACAAAAACAAAAAAACCCTGCATTTATTTAAAGAAAGGAAGGTGACTGGAGAAGAAACAAAGAAAAGATGAAATAGTTTATTTTTATTCTTAATTGTTCTAAAAGAAAATTATTTAAAATGATAATACACAAGGTATTGTGTGCTTGTATCATAAGGATAAGTGAAATGAATGACAGCAGTGTCACAAGGGATAGAAGAGAGGAATCAGGAATACTTTATTAAAGGTACCTGTGCTGCATGGGAAATGATAAGAGTATTTGAATGTGGACTCAGACGATTTTTAGATACAGATAGATGATAGATAGATACATAGACGAAAGATTGATCGGTACATAGATAGATAGATAAATAGATAGATAGATAGATAGATAGATAGTGCTGAGAAGTGAACCCAGGTCTACATACATGCTAGGCAAGTGCTCTAGCACTGACCTATATGCTTAGCCTTAAATGTATATTAGAAATCCTAAGATAATCACAAAAAGTTTTAGTAATATAAATGATTCTCCAAGATAGCAATTAAAACGAAATCATATAAAATATTCAATTTAAAAAGGGAATGCAGAAAGAATGGTGAAAACACAAAAAATAACAAAAATAGTTTCAAATCTAGTAGATTTTAATCTAATTTATCTATACTCACTTCAAATGTGAATGTTCTAAATACTTCAGTTAAAAGGTAGAAATTGTCCAACTGGACTTAAAAACAAAACAATAAGACTGAACCATATTATAGAAAACCCCTTTAAATAAAAAGACATAGATTAAAAAGTGAGGCAATGTACCACTAGTATAAGAACTCATGTATAGATCAGTGAGACCCTGTCTCAAATCCCTCCACAAAATACAAAACAATCCAAACAAAACCAAAAAAAAAAAAAATCAATAATGAAAACTACATTGAGAGTCCATCTCACCACAGTCAGATTAGCTATCATCAATAAACAAAAAAAAACCCAAATTCTGGTTAGGATATAAGGAAAAAGAAATGTCTATACACTGTTGGTTGGAATATAAATTAGTACAACCACTATGGAACTCAGTATGGAGGTTCCTCAGAAAACTCAAAATAGAACTACCTATACCACTCCTGGGTTTATACCAAAGAGAATCAAAGTCAACATATAATAGAGATATCTGCATATCCATGTTTAATGCTATGCTATTCAGAATAGTACAGTTATAGAATCAGCTTAGGTGCCCATCAATCTATGATTGGATATATATATATACATATATAACACTGGAGTATTATTCAGCCACAAAGAAGAATGAAAATCATGTCATTTGCAAGGAAATGGATGAAATTAGAGGTTATCATGTTAAGTGAAATAAGCTAGACATAGAGATGGAAAGACAAGTATCATGTGTTTTCTCTCAGATGCAGAAGCAAAAAAAAAGAAGATGACCTGAAAGTAGAAGAGGGACAATTAGAAAAGGGGAAGGAGATCTGAGGAGGAGAGAGAGAGGGGAGAATAGTAGGGAGGGTAGGTACTCAAAGCACAATATATGCATTCATGGAAATGTTGCAGTGAGCAAAACACATAATTTCTACAATTAATATGCTTAATTATTTTAAGTTAAAATTTTAAAATGGGCAAAGGATTTGAATAAGCAGTTCTCCAAAAAATATGTACAAACAAGCATTAAATGCATGAAAAGATAGTCTGCATCCTTAGTCTTCAGGGAAATGAAAATTAAATTCCACTTCCCGCCACTTAGAGGATTAAATGAAGGCATGAGTGGGGCATGTCACTCAGTAGTAGAGGGTCTGCCAAGCACATGAGGCCCTGAGTTTGATCCACAACGCTATAAAAAAAATTTTTTTTTTAAATGTAAGGCAGAAAATAACAAGTGCTTGGGAGTCTGTGGGTAAGTGGGGCCCCTCATACATTGCTGGTGCTAATCTAAAATCATACAGTCACTTTGGAAAAAAGTCTGACAGTTCCTCAAAATGTTAAACATAGAGTTACCATATGCCTCAGCAACTCCACCCTTAAGAACAATGAAATGAAAGAGAAAAACACATGTCCACACAAAAACTTGTTCGTGAATATTCATAACATCATTATGATTTTTATGGTGAGCTCTTCCAAATTTCTAAGAAATTATACCAATTTTATACAAAATACATAAAAATCAAAACAAGTCATACTTCCCATCTCAATTTATGAGGCCAGAATTACCCTAATACCAAAAACACTAGAAGAAAACAAAACTACAGAGCAATGTTTCTTATAAATACAAACACAAAAGTCCCTATGAAGTATTAGCAAACCAAGTCCAGCAATACTTCAGGACCAAGTGAGACTTATTCCAGTTATGCAAATCAATCTACACCATTCATCATACAAACAGATGAATAAGGAAAACCATGTGAGCATATCAATAGATTCAGAAGAAGCACTCAACAATATTCAACAGTCTTTTATGATTTAAAAAAAAACTCTCAAGAAACTACAAATAGATTTCCTTGATTTACTATAGAGCGTACATATAAAACACCTACATTTCATTCATTTCATTGTGAGAAACTAAAAGGACCAAAGGTCCTCTCTCACCATTCCTGTCATCATACTAGAAAATTTAGCTAGTACAATAAGCAAAGACACAGAAATAAGAGTCATACAGGATGGAAATAATAAGTCTGTCTTTATTAACAAATGACATAGGTGTCTATATAGATAACCCCAAAGAATCCACAAAATCTCCTGGAACTAGTGAGATAGTAAGGATGGAGAGTACAATAATCAATTGCTTTCCTATATTCTATTAATGAACAATTGGAATATGAAAATTTTAAATAGCTCTTAAATAGCACTAAAAAGAAAAAAAGAAAGACCTAGATATAAATCTAACAATATATGTGTAAAATCTGTATTTAGAAAACTTCAAAACACTGATGAAAGAAAATAAAGGAGCCCTAGATAAGTGGAGAGGTGACCCACGTTCATTGATTGGAATATTTGATATTGTTAATGCCAGTTTTTCCCAAAGGAATCTATAGATGCAACACAATATTACTCAAAATTCCAGAACACTTTTTTTTTTTTGCAGTACTGTGGTTTGAACTCAGGGCCTCACACTTGCTAGGCAGGTATTCTACCACTTGAGCCACATCACCAAATCTGTGTTTTGTTTTTTGAGACAGGGTGTTTTTATGTAGTCCAGACACACCTCAAATTCATGGTCCTCTTGCCTCAGTCTCCCAAGTGTTGAGATTATAGCCTTGAACTACCATGCCCAGCTAGTCAACTAATTTTTGACAAAGGGGGAAAGGCAATTCAAAGAGAAAGGATACTCTTTTCTATATGGAAAAAAAGGACATAGGCACAGATGTCACACTATACACAAAAGTTAACTCAAAATGGACTATAGACCTACATGTTAAACAAAAAATTATAAATTTCTAGGAGAAAAAATATATATAACTTGAGTTATAACATGGAAAACACAATCCAGACACTCTTGGTGGGAATATAGATTGATAGTCTTTTTAATTGATATTGCAGGAGGCAATATTTGTCACATTTTAGGGTGAACACTATTCTTTGATGGAAGAACCCCAGAGAAATACCTGAGGCAACAAATCATTTTGATGATGCATCATCCAGTCTACAGATAACAACTGTAGTAAAAGTGTAGACCCACTGACCTGTATAGAATATAGAAGACCTGAACTAGGTGTTCATTCATGGTTGGGAGGGATGGAAGCCAGGAGGAGACACGGGGCTTGACAGACAGCTCACCGGGGTGCAGACAGGACAGGAATAGGTACAGCAGAAGGACCTGCCCACAGGGAGAGCAGTGGTTCTCATCAGTGTGAACCCTACTGCAAAAGCAATTCCAAATCAGCCCCATGGGCACCTCACACCCGGGGGAAGAGTTTCAGATGGTAGTTACAGCAAAAGGGTTGAATCTCTACAGCCAAGTCTCACACTGCTCTAGGAAAGCTGGATGGGAAAACCAAAGGGACACAATCCTGGCTCTGATGAGAACCTACTCTGCAGGAGCTGGTGACAAAAGAGAATAGCATTTTCAACAGCTGGGAGAATGGAGTGACAAGAACCTCCAGGCAGGTGATTAGGACACAGAGAAAGCAGATGTCTAGAGGGTCATGGAGGGAGAGGCAGAGGGGCTGGAGCTCTGGGAAGCAATGCTTTTATGCTGTATGAGCCACCTGTGGACAAGGCTGCCCCCACAGCCCTGTCCCCTGAGTCACTCTTCCTCTTGTGGCCTTCTCTCTGGAAAAGGCAGGGGTGCTCCCCTAGGAGGCTCTGGGATGCCACACAAGGACACTTGTTTTGATCTGTCCGGTATGCCACCCTGATAGGTCAGACTCATGGTTCAAGCTCAGGCAGTGCTCCCAGATGCCTGCATGTAGCACTCTACCAGGACCTTGAATGTCATTAAAAGGCCCTCATTTATTTCACATCCTGCCATTGGCTGCAATATCTCCTCCAAACCATGTGAATTTCTCATAATCCCACTTCCAGGATAAAACCAGCCCTCCTTTGGACACAGATATGGAAAATAAAGAGACAA
Organism: Castor canadensis; assembly: GCF_047511655.1. NCBI lineage: Eukaryota > Metazoa > Chordata > Mammalia > Rodentia > Castoridae > Castor > Castor canadensis. Next base: position 151,847,073 of record NC_133390.1, on the reverse strand, counting down.
AGCTCTCCCAGAATATGGAGAAAAACAACAAAGAAGTGAACAAGATGACAGAGAAAATGAGAGATGTGAAAGTACAGAGACCAGAGCTCAAAATCCAAGAACAGAGGGTGTTCCTCGGTAAGACACAAGAGTCATCAGACTAGAGCACACAACCAACGGCATAAGAAAGGGAAAATGTCCCAGATGGAAAAAATAATGAATCTGAATATTTAGATTAAAATAGGTTCTTAGCAGGCATGCTGATACAAGCTTGTAATCCCAGCACTCGAGAAACTAAGGTTGCAGAATCATGAATTCAAGGCTAAGGCAGCAAGATCATGAGTTCAAGGCCAGTCTAGGCTATATAACAAGACCCTCCCTAAAAAAAAAGTCTTCATGTTACAAAGAACTCAATACCTAGGACTTCCTGGCAGAACTCTATTTACTTCATTATGGATTCTATTTTCCATTATGAAAAGAATAAAAATATATTCTCGGAAAATACAGACTGACAAATGGAAGAGGATAAAAAGCCACAACCCAGAGAAAAACTTGGTCAACATTTTGGTATGTTTCTTTCAATCCTATGAATGTACATATTATACTTTGCATAATTGTGATTTGTAGAATATACATATATTTAAATTTTCTCTCCTTCTAAAACACTTTTTAAATCATGCAATTAATACATGTTAATGGCATAAAATTGGAAAAAATAGATGAAGGAAAAAGCTACCCAGAATTCACCACTTAATATTAGAGTACATTTCCTCACAGACTTATTATCTATGCTTCTTTACATAGTGGTAATTACACTCTGCAATCTAATCTAATTCTTAAACATAGCTAACATGGATCATTTCAGAGACTCCAGATGGGAAATGAGATAGAGGCGCAAGGATAGGATGAAAGGTTTGCCAAGAGATGATTTAACAGTCCTTACCAATCAATAAAACCCAAAATAATCCGATCATTCAGAATGAGCTTCAAAGCTGCAGAAGCCCTGAGAAAAATGTAGCAAGTCTATTAGTCCCCGAGGCCTAAGCAGCTAGCAACCATGGAACACAGTGCAGACTTTTTTGCTTTCAGGCTTGTGGAGGAGTGGAGTTTTTGTGACAAACACACATTTTCTGGTTCTGGGAACACCACAGAACTGGGGAAAAGAAAACAGGAAGGCAGGCCTCATTACTGCAAGAGACTACACATCATCCGACTAGAATTTGGACTTTGGGGTCCAGACTGAATACATTCTTTTGTAGTGCCACATCTTTATGTGCAAGCAGAGGCAAAGTAAGAGCTATGGATAGCCTTGAATACCCTCTTTGTTAAATGAGAAGAAATGGAGCAATCAACGGAGCACCAATAACAGTATAAGGAAGATGGAAGGGAGAATTTCACACAAACGAAGTGGAAAATAAAGACTGATAAAATGAAAAGTCCATGAATTGATAAATCCACCCAGCGCTGATTTCTAGGCTATGGATCCATTCAAATCCTCCTTCTGCCGGGGCAACTCAGGGCATTTACTCTACTGCAGGGAGAAAACAGAAGCAAAAGGGAGAGTTGTCCCACATGCTCTCAGGACAACCTGCCAGCCCACTCTCACCCAGGCCTGTACCCAGGCTCCCCTCCTGCTCCTTGGACCAGCTGTCCAAGATCCCAGCAAAAACCAGCTTTGTCATCACACACCATCCCATTGCCTTGGTTACGCAAGGGCATGTCTCCCTGTCCGGCAGCATCACTGTTCCCACAGTGGACAGGCATGCTGTTAAAAGAAACCCTCCCTAGACTGCAAATGCAGTCATCCACAACCACATGTTCAACATCAAAGACAGAGCATAATACTTTTCAAAAATCGTGTCTGGGACTGGGGATATAGCTAAGTGGTACAGTGCTTACCCAGCAGGCACCAGGCCCTGGATTCAAACCCTAGGTCAGCAAAACAAAAAAGTCTGTATTGAACATGTATAGACATTCTTTGTCATTATTTCCTAAACAATGCGGTAGAACGACTATTTGGATAGCATTTCCATAGTATTAGGTATTATAATTAATTTTCAGGTGACCTAAAGGATACAGGAAGATGTGCATAGTTTATATGCAAATTATGTCATTTTATTTAAGGGGATTGGTGCCTTAAGAGGTCCTGGAACCAAACCCCTTTGAATACCAAGGGATGACTATGAGAAACTAGAAGTCCAAAAAGGTATAACTATGGTAGTTTAAAAATATAAAAGAGAGGAAAAGAACTCTGGAAAGAAGGCAAACAGAATGCATACCGAAGAACCATCTTTGAAACCCCTAAAATGCATAAAGAGACTAAAAAGCAAAGAAGGAAACTCCAGCTGGGAGAAACCAAAGAGTAGACACTACTGCACCCCAGAAATCCCAGAGAATGTGGGCTGTGCGGACCGAAGAGGGTCCTGAGCCCTGAGTCTCAACAGTCCTCCCCACCGTGTGAAGGTGCCCAGAAGAGGAGGGGCACTGCCTGGGAAAGGAGACTGTAATGGTTCTTGCTGTTTTCCATCAGCGACACTCACTGACTTAAGGAGGCTTATTTCAGAGAGTGGCTGCCCTGCCTTCTTCTTTCTTTAAAAGAAACTTGTTCTTGCTCACAGCACTGATAAGGAACCTATGGAAGCTTTTCTCGCCGTGGTCTACTTTCTCCCTCTCATTAGCAGTATTTCATTTGGAATGACTCTGCAGGGGCTCCAAACCCAGTGTGACTAAGGTCCTGGGGTTAGAGTATTGAAGGAAAAAAGTTAGGACCAAGAACTCCATATCCCTCTAAGAGTCAGTCTATAAGTGAAAGCAGAATAGCATCTTTAAATACAGAACTTAGAAATTCTGTCACTCCACCCCCAATGTCCCTGAAAATTTTCCTTCAAGATACAATAGTTTTGAATTGAATAACTCACAAAGGAAATAAAAAGTCTGGCAGTTAAATACAGAAGTGCCTTAAAATCTCTTCTGTTTTTCTCTGGAAACAATGTGATTGTTTCACTTCCACAAAAAAGTCAAAATAATAAGCAATCTATAATAATAGTTTATTACCAAAGTTTGATTGTGCAGTGGCAAAAACTAAGATAGAAGAGGCAAGAGACATAATGGAAGCTTACAGATACTTCTTGTTATTTTTATTTATTCCAGAAAGCATGAACAAACACTCTCATTTTGAAGCTCCAGACTTAATACATTATTTTTAAAATATAAACCACTATTAGCAGAGTTAAAACCATACTTAAATAAACCAGACTCAATAAGGAGAGTGAGAACAAAGGGTATAAAACAAAGAAAATGCAGGCCACTGAATAAGATATGGAAAACATCGGAAGGAGCCAGGTCACTGCCTCTTGGGGCCACCTCTGGTCCCACCCCACAGCCACTTCAAACCCACATAAAAGCAAATGCTCTCTGTGGAACTTTGGCAAGACCTAGACCGGAGCAGAGGTTTTGTGGGGAGATGGAGAGCAGGTGGCTCTGCACCCAAGGTTAATTACCTAATGTGATCCCTGTTAGATGTCTTGTTTCACATTCACACCCCTCTTGGGCTCGCAGCCACCTAGTTTTACACTTTTAAATACAATTTAGCGAAAGGAATCAAATATGAACACATAAAAACACAGAGACTAAATTCAAAAACACTGGGGTGAGCGAAGTCAAAAACTAAAGAATTATAAACTATTATTGCATTTATTAAAAAGGCTAGAAAAGGCAAAATTATAATGAAGGAAAGCAGGTGAGTGATCACATGGGGCTGAGTAGAAAGAGGGATCAAACACCCAGGAAACTTCTTAGTGTGGCAGGTTTTCCATGATTATATACAATTATCAAGGTTCATCAAAACCAAGCCTGGCATGGTGGCACACACTTGCAATTCCAGCACTCAGGAGGTAGAGATAGGAGGATCATGAGCTCCAGGCCAACCTAAGGCTACACAGCAAGTTCCAATCCTGCTTGAACTATATATCGAGACTCTGTCTCAAAAAACAAAAACAAAACAAATGAACAAAAAAAAAACACAATTAAATTGTATAGGTGAGTTGTATTGGTGGATTTTAAAGTACATTATACCTCAATAAAAAAGGGGAAAAACTTCATCTTAGATTGCCTAGAAAATAATGAAAATTTGAATGTTATAGACCAAAATCTACAGACTGAAACTTTCATTGTTTTTTAATTTAAAAAATTGAATTTCCGGATAATGTATAATTTTATCATATACATTATGATGTCTTGAAGAAGTGTGAGATGCTTAAGTTTAGCTAAGAACAAATGTATTACCCTGCATAGTTGCCATTTTTGTGGTGAGAGCAAATAATGTTCACTGCCTTCACATTTGTCAAGAATACAATATGTTGTCATTAACTAGTCATAGTTAATGTGTTGTGTAATCCATCTCTTAAAATTTATTCCTCCTATCTATTTATCCTTTAACCAATGTCTCTCCATCTCCACTCCCCCTTACCACCCTAACGTCTGGTAACCATCATTCTACCCTCTGCTTCTAAGAGTCAGCTTTTGCCAGATTCCACAGACGCCAAATCATATGCTAATTCTTTTTCTGTGTCTGGCGTATTTTACTTAACACAATGTACCACATTTTCTTTATCCATTCATCATCCATTGATGGACACTTAGGCTGGTTCTATAGATTGACTATTGTGAATAGTGCTGCAATACACATGGGAGTGCAAAAGTCTCTTTGATATGCTAATTTCACTTCCTCTGCGTGTGTACACAGTAGTGAGGCTGCTGTATCAGATCGTAGTTCTCATTTTTTAACTTTCTGAGAACTCTCCATACTATTTCCCATAGGCTGTCCTAATTTACATTCCCACTAGCAAGGTAGGGGCACCCCTTTCTCCACATCCTCATCAACATTTCTCGTTTGTCTTTCTAACAATAGCCATTTTAAATAGGGTAAATCGTGGTTGACAATTAGTGCTGTTGAGCGTTTTCTTTTTTTTTTTTTTTTTGCAGTACTTGGGTTTTGAACTCAGGACCTACACCTTGAACCACTTTACCAGCCCTTTTAGGTGATGGGCTTTTTGAGATAGGGTCTCACGAACTATTCTCCCAGTGGCTTCGAACCATGATTCTCCTGATCTCTGCCTCCTGAGTAGCTAGGATTACAGGCGTGAGCAACCAGCGCCCGCTGAGCATTTTTTCCTATACCTGTTGGCCATTGTGTGTTTTCTTTTGAGAACTGTCTATTAAGGTTTCTTGTCAATTTTTAATCAAATTATTTGGGTGGGGAAAGTTGGTTTTGCTACTGATTTCAGTTCCTTATGTATTCTGATGTTTTATATATGTATATAAGCAAATATATACACACATATGTATATATATAATATATAACTATATTTACAAACTATATATAACTATATATAATATATATAACTATACATATATAGTTTACAAATATAGTTTATGTCCTTACTCTGTTGACTGTTTCCTTTGCTGTGCTGAAGTTCTTTAGTTTGATGTAATCTTGAAAGTTGTCAAAGACATACTAGCAAGAAATGCCAGCTCTGTCAGCTCCAGGATTGAATTCCTTTCATTCTCACACTAATTATTCTCTTGCCCCCAAATTCCTCCTCTGAAACTGCTAAGGACAGTGAAGGAAAAGAGATCTTCAACTGAGGCACCTTAGGAACATCAAAACCCACTTCCAAGTTCACTATTGGCAAATGCACTCCAGCAGTCACTAAAATCACAGTACATTATTAGCCAACAGGTTCAATATTTGGAAATTTACTCCATTTCATACACTAATAAATAAAGGTATTAAGGCATGTGCCACCATGCCTCTAATCCTAGCACTTGGGAGGCTGAGGCAAGAGGATAGAGAGTTCAAGGTCAACCTGTAGTACATAGCATGACCGTGTCTCTGTATAACCCACAGCACTTCAGTTAATGGTGCCAACTTAAAAGCAGCTCCATCAGCTATAGGAACGAGTTAGGGAGGCCATCATTTCTACTTTAAGCATCACGGTTCTAAAACCTTCCTTAGTCTAAATTAGAGAAGAAAAAAATGGTTATGCAATACCCAAAGAAGGAGGCCTCATGATCATAGCTGGTGGATGATATTATTGGATCCCCAAATTGGACAGAATCAACTGAAACCACAGAGAGCTTAGTAAGATAACAGGTTATGAAATTAACATATAAAAACCAATCAAACAGAAAGTAGCTGAAGATACAATGAAAGAAAAAATTCTACTCACAATAGCAATAAAAACAAATATAACATATGGACACATTAAGAATGGTACATGACTCATATGAAAGTATAAGAAATCTAAGAAGTACAAAAGATTTGAATAACTAATAGTATTAATAACAATAATAATGATAATAGCCTGCCCTTTTTGTAATTGTGGTCCAGGGACTTACTGCTAACTCTTCCAAGAGTGGTCTCAAGAAATCTTTCATTAACCTAATGAAACAGGTCTTATTATTATTCTGTTCATAATGAGAATACATAACTCTGTAAAAAAAAATTTTTTTTTGGAGACAGGGTCTCAATATGTAGCCCAAGCTGGCCTTGAATTTGAGATCTTCCTGCCTCTGACTCCCAAGTGCTGGAATTATAGGTATTCACCACCACACCCAGCTTGATTTTTCTTAATACAGACTGTCTTAAAGTGCAATCCCAATCAAAATAGCAAGGGAATAGATCTCTGCAAACTTAGACAGGTTACTCACCATGTCAGTACCTGTTTCCTCAGGTGTCAAATGAAAGTAATAAAGCTTCTATAATAAAAAATTATTTGACATGTAAAAAGTGTATAAGAACATCTGGCACAGAGTAGGTACATGGATGCTAGCTCTATCATTTTTTATTTCCTACAAAAGTAAACACATGAGGAGAACCAATAAATTCTCAGAAGAGAACACTATAAGTGAGCTAAGCTATGAGATATTAAAATAAATGGTGAAAGTAATCACTACTTAAGAGAAAACAGTGTGAAAACTGGCAGAGAAATAGAACGAAAGTACAGAAGAAACCCCAAGTGCATACAAAAATTCAGTACATCATCTTAAAGATGGCATTTCAGAGCAGTGGAGAAAATCTGTGTCATATGAGAAAATCTATAGGGACAATCTGTCACCCATTTTGGGGGAAAACAAATAGTGTGGCTTCTTAACTTTTTTCTTTTAATCAAGATTTATTTTATATGAAGCAATGATTTAGTTTTTTTTTGCAGTACTAGGATTTGAACTCAGGGTTTCAAGCTTACTAGGCAGGCACACTAGTGTTTGAGCCACATCCCCAGTAGATTTATTAGATTTTTTAATGTAAAACAACACTGTTTCACAGGTGCAGCTTTTTCTAAGTCAGGAATGGGGAAAGCTTTCTTAAGAATAAATGTGAAACCTGGAAGCCACAAAAGACATAGTAGACCAATGTGGTTACCTGCTATGGTGTGACTGTGTCCCCAAAATTCGAGTGTTGAAAACTTAATTCCCCATGCAAGAGGTAGTAATTCACAAGGGCTCTGCTCCCATGAGTACGTTAATATCATTATCACCAGGGTAGGGTAGTTACTGCAGGGGTGGGCTTCTAATGACAGGATGAGTCCAGCCCTCTTTCCTCACATTTGTGCTCTCTTGCCTTTCTACCTTCCACCATGGGATAATGCAGCAAAGAGACCCTCGCCAAGTACAGGCCTCTTGGCTTTGCACTTCCCAGTCTCCAGAAATGTAAGAAATAAATCTCTATTCTTTATAAATTATCCAACTCAGGTATTCTATCACAGCAGCACAAAATGAAATAAGGCATTACCTAACAATTTAAAATTTATACACTGTAAGGGTGTGTTTGCATGTGTGTGTGAGAGTATGTATCTTAAATGAGATCAAAAGAAAATATGTGTAATACATCAAAGAGACCAAAATTAACTTCCCACTATTCAAAAACTTGATATGAATCAGTAATGGGAAAATCACCTTCATGAAAAATTAGAGAAGTGTGTGAACAGATTAATTACAGGAAAAGATACAAATGGTCACTCAACATGAAAAGAAGTTCAACCTTTCAATAATGTAAATTTGAATTACTAACTATAATTTCATGTGCATCCAAATGGCAAGAGCACAGAGAACACATGTTCTCAACACTGCTAGCAGAAATGCAAATGGATGCACTTTTTGCTGGGAAATTTGGAGATATCAACTAAGATTTTAAGTGCACCCACTTATAAGAATTCATTCACCAGAAACCATTTGCACAAGTAGACAAAGATAATACGTACAAAGAGAATCATTGTATAGAAGTATAACTCTGTAGTGTTGGCATGGAAACAGAGTGCAGCCTGGTCCAAGCTTTGAGATCCACCCAGTACAGGGATGCCCTGCACATTATCCCTGACACCTTCTGCTTCATGGTCCCTTAGATCTCCAAGGTCAGGTACAGACTCTTCAAACCATGAGTTAAACACCTTCAGGAACTTGTATAACATGCACTCTTCTGTGAGAGCTCAAGAACCCTTCATGTGGAACATTTAAGAGAGTTTCTCAAACTTCACCATGCACCCAAATCATCTGAGTAACTCACTAAACAAAATCCAAGTGCTGATTCAGTCTCAAGTAAACCTGAGACTCTACTTTTCTCACCAGCTCCCAGGGTATGCTGATGCCACTGGTCGAGTCTGGGGTCAAGAGCATAAGACACACTCTACTTTCAACCTTTTTTTAGATGTGGTTGTCTCCCAAGCTTGTTGGAAGCTTTGTGCCTAGGATGGCAATGTGGAGAGGTGGTATGGACCCTAAGAGATGGGGATGATGAGAGGTAATTAGGTAACCGGGATACTGTCATCACAAGGGGTTAAGGTAGCTCTCATAGGACCCCCAGTGAGTTCTCATGAAAGCAAGCTGTAAGAACGAGGCTGACCCTTGGATCTCTCTCTCTTTCTCTCTGGTTTCCTGTCTGGCAATATGATCGCTTCCTTTTACACACACTCACCATTGTCATGATACCTTCACCAGGAATGAGTAGAAGTCAGTGAAATGTCCTTGACCCTCCAGGACCGTGAACTAAATAAGTTCCTTTCCTTTATGAACTTACCCAACCTCATGTATTTCATTATAGTAACAAAAATCATACTAATTTAACACCTTTGACTTAGCTATGGCTTCTCTACCAATTGGAGGCATCGTTGCCTTAACTCTCATTTCATACAGAGGCCTCACAGCTTTGTCATGTCCTTAGCATTAATCTTGTATGCTTTTTTTGTGTGTGGGGGGGTTGATACTGGGGTTTGAACTCAGGGCCTTGTGCTTGCTAGGTAGGCATTCTATCACTTGAGCCATGCCCCCAGGCTGACCTTTTATACTTGCTATGCAGTTTCCTGTAATGCAGGCTGAAGGCAGTAGCTGCCACCACTGCAGATTCCCCTTTGATTTCTCATGACAAGCTATAGAAACTTGGTGGCAGAGAAGCTCACATTTGACAGCCATGTTTCTTTTCATCTAGGAAATCTGACATCTCTGATCTTATTCTAATTACACTATAAAAAATAATCCCTAAATTCTCAAGGAATTTCCTCTCCCTTTGTCCTCATCCACATCCCTTGGTCAGGTACAATAAACCTCTGCCTTAAAAAGTTTCTTTGACAAAGGTGAAAATAATTTGAAGAGTCTTATGTCAAAACTCGTGGGTTTGAATTTCAAATATGCAAACTTAAGTTCTTAATCACTTCCTGTGTAACAGATGGTTTTGCTCCAAGATGACTGAAGGATCAAGAATAAAAGCTGGGGAAAAAAAGCTTCAAGTGAAAGATTTTTGTGACAGAACCTGGTGGGAGGAAGAAGAGGGCCCAGGGAGCCCCTTAGATAAGGTGGAAAACCCTTCATGTCCTCAGGACTCAAGACAGAGAAATAGGGGAAGGGCTGCTAGAAATTAGAAGCAGTCAAAATCCAAGGAGTTGCTACTCTGAGCACTTTGTCTCCACTGGATATTATCTGATGTGAACAGAAACCAGGGGCCCAAAGACTCCCCCCAGCTGTGGGAACATCACCCAGGGCAAGGCCTCCCACACCTCTCCCTGCAGGAGGATATGTCTTCACCAGAGCCTGAGTCATGACTGTGTGGAGTGTGGAATAGGAAGCTGTTCTCAAAACCTCTCTCTTGCCCAGGACTTTTGTGAGAACTCACATGTCATGGGGAAATATGTGGCTTTCAGGCTACCTCCTCAACCCATCTGCGCGTCCTTCCCTTGTGTTCACAGCTACCCAGGCTGCAGACAGCCTTGCAACATCCAGAAAGGAAGCAACATCTCCACGGAGAAAGTGCTGTTACAAAAAGAAAGACACGGACTCTCTCCCTTCACAGAGCCCCTGCTCCATGTTGAAATTAACACGTCATGACACCTAAAGGCACTGAAAGAAGATAAACTCTTGCAGAACCTGTGCTTCAAGTGCACACATAATTCTGTGGACATATTTGCATCTCTTCAATGTAGATTTATCTCTTGTCATAAAGATAAATTCTGGCTTGGAGGTTCATGTGTTGTGCCAGGGCACCAGATACAGAGTGCTGTGGCTAATGTGTTCCTATAATGACTATTAACATAAAAGTCTTATGCATAAACACTTTGCCACCTCCGTTGCTCAGAAACAGAACCCAGACTGTTCATCCTCCCTGCTCAAGGCCATCCCAGCTGCTCTTCAATGTATCACATTGATTTCATCTCTGGCACCACCCCCACCCCATTGCTCCCTGTGCTTGGAATACCACTTTTACAACTTGCCTCTCATTTCCTTCAAATATCAAACAGGAAGAAAACTGGGCCACGGATGTAAACCTGGACGTGTGTCACTGGCAGATAAATACTGCTTAAAACCATGAGACTAGGTGAGGTAATGTAGGCACAGGCAAAAAGGGAATCTTGGTTAGAGTCCGGGGCACACATGCAGGGGCAGTAGGGAGGGGGAGGAGGCAACAACAGGAGGAGAGGGGAGATAAGGGAACCAGGGATAGGGCATTTAAGAGGTTGAGGGAACAGAGTGGCTGGAGAGGGACAGACTGGTTGTACTTCCAGGTGAAAATGGCAGCTTGAGAACACATTCAAATGAGCAAGCAGGGCACAGGGGAGAAAAGACTAGGAGCAACATTCAGGAGCCTAGAAAGCAAGTGATGGCGCTGATCCCTAGAAGTGGACCTGTAAGCTGGCAGTGGGGAAAACCACAAACCTACCTTATTTACACTGTTCAAGTCCCCAAAGGCTAATTAATTGGTGACACCTGATCCCTGTGGACATAGAGCTGAAGTCAATGCTAACCTAAAGAGGATTGGTGAAAATACTGTTGAAAGCATGATGCCCAACTCTGGTCAGCTAGGTTTACATGAGAGTGTATTAGAGATCTATTTCCTCCAGTGGTGAAGGGAGGCTCTGGCTAGGAGACAACGATCGTGGTGGAGAACCCAGCTGCCATTCAAAACAGAGGAACTTCATGAATGTAGGAGTTCTGGATCCTGGGGTGGTCCCTTCCCCAGCCTTGTGCTCTTTCAGTCCCCAGAACTCTGGCCACCATTCTAACAGGAAGCAGAGAGATCTTCCCATGGAAGGGCTCACTTGGATGGCTGAAGCTGGTGTCCTGCTTGTGTGTATAGAGCATCTAATCAGCTGACTAGTGCCCACTGTTCAACACAGGCTGGCAACCAGACAGCCAGGGAAGGCATCTGCCTTGAAAGACAAATCTCAAACAATTGGAGAAGACCAGAACTATGCAAAGACAAGAAAACTTTTTAAAAAATGATCATGAATACCCTTAGAGAGTTAAGAGAGGAAATATCAAAATACTAATAGAATGTTATAAAGAAGAACATCCAGTGAACAAAAGGAATACATAGAAACTAAAATCATGGTAATAAAATTGAGACACAAAATAGAAGGAATGGAAAATAAAGTTGATGAATCCTCCAGAAAGTAGAAGGGGGAGAAAACAAAGAAATGGAGACCATGAAAGCAAAGATAGAAAAAGGAGACCAGTCTAGGAGGCTCAGTGTCTGAATGAATAGGTACTCATGAAAAGAGAACAGGGCTCAGGGTGTAGCTCAATGGTACAGTGTTTGCCTAGCATGCATGAGGTTCTGGATTTGAGCCCAGCACCACTATCAATCAATAAATTAAAATGCAAAAAGAGAATGGAGAAACTGAAGAGGAAAAAACCATCCCAAAAATATCAGCAGATTTTCTATAACTGAAGAATGTAGACTTCCAGATTGTAAACACAATCAAAGACAAGACAAAGAAAGAAAATTAATCCCACCCTAAACACCACTAGGATATTTAAAGACACTGGAAACAAACAGAATATCCTCCCAAGTTTCCAAAGGGTAAATAGGTCACACACAGGACCAGATTTTGAACTATTCAACAGCAACTCTGACCACCAGAGACTGGAGCAATGCCCAGAAAATTCTGGGGAAAAAAACAAATAATCTAACTTAGACAATTGTTTGTTTGTTTTTTAGATCCCATAAACTAAAAATTAAGTGTGTGAGTAGAATAAAGATACTTTCAGAAATTAATAATAATAAAAAAATAGAATCTTCTTCCAACCTAGAAAACTCTCCATAAAGACAATAAAAAAAATCGTTTTATTATTGAGTAATTGTAAATCAGAATGGGATGTGCATTCTGATCCCAGGCAATCTGCTAAGATACTGCCCACCCAGAAAGAAATCCTGTCCTTTCATATAATCAAGGAGATCCAGTACATTATGTACGTGTTTTCAATCATTAGCTCTCAACTAAGAGAACTTGACAGCACCATGTGTCACACATACTTATCCCAAATTCACCTGGTAAGTGGGGTGGCCATCTGTTTGCTAATTAGCTCTATCCAAAAGAAAAATAAATGTTGCCTATCTTCATGACAGAAGGTAATTTTATAACTTGGAAGAAGGTGCCCACCAAAGTTAAGCTCCTACCCACGCCCCCAGAAACTGGGAGAACAAGGCACTATCTCCCTTGATGTGTGTATTTCAAAGACATGGCTTCCAGGTTCTTGAGAAAGACATTTCTGGGTTGCCCTGGGGTTTTTCATTTTTTATTTTTAGCTTTGGAAAAGGTTTATATACATTTCAAAAAGACAAAGAAAAACTTACACATTTTCTAAAGTAAAAACTCTAAGGAAAGGGAAGTGAGATCTTAGCCCTTATTGAATTAAGCCTCTTTGATTGTCATGTTTATTTGTACCTACAGTGTGCTCTACCAAAGTGAGAGAGTATATAAAGAAAGAGGAAGATTTAGGGGTATCAAAAAGAAGAGAACTCACTTGGAGAGGCATCCGAGGATGATAGGCAAGGATAAGTTCAGGATGATAGCAGTACGAATTGGGACACTCTGAGAAGCAAGGGGAGAGGAGACTAGGAGCTCCTGATACACCTGAATTCACAGTATTAGAAGAATAAGCAAGTCTCACATAGGGGTGTACACCTGCAGTCCCAGCTACTCAGAAGGCTGAGACAGGAGGATCCCTTGAGCCTACCAGCTTGAGACCAGCCTGGGAAACATAGAGAGATCCTGTCTCGAAAACACAACACAAAACAAATAAAAAAGAGCAACCAAAAACTAAGCAACTATTAACTTAGGAAAAGAAAAAGTTAGATAAAAAGGAAAAATGATCATAATTCACTCAGTTGTGAGTAGCATTTTTAGATCCTGCCACTGTGAGCACTAAATATTGATCTACATAAAATTACAGTGTATCTTTATTGGGATTATGGGGACAGGATGGGAAGGGCAAGGACTCCTGTGGGTGGGATGGACAGCAGGAAGGACAATGAGAGATAAATTCTTACCTTCTGTCAGGTGATAATGATTATAAGTGAAAAATCTAGTGATGGAAATGTGTCATTAGGAATCCAGGGATAAACATTAAAAGAGAAACTAGAACCTGTTTCTGTTAGCATATTGGAATCTAATATACACATATTTGGTTTCTGCCCCTGGTTCCTGACATAAAGCTCCTTAAACCCTTGGAAATGCCTGAGCTATAGAGGTGCTGAGTGAATCTTTTGTCTAGTAGTTGGTCGTTGACCATCGTTCCTGACACAGCTCCTCATTTCTTAGAAATTCCTGCGTGACAGGAGTATCTTAAAGGTTCTAATGAGGCTACTCTCTGTGAGCTCCTAAATAGGTGCTGGTCCCCAGAAAGACCAAGCTTGAGACTTTCAGCTCCAATCCGCCCCCATCCTCTAGGAAAGGGAAAGGGGCTGTAGACTGAGTTAATAATTATCATACCTAGTGAGGAAGCCTCTATAAAAATCCCTGAATGACTGGGTTCCAGGCTTCTGGAAAAGGCATGGAAGCCCTACATCTCTTGCCTTGTGCATTTCTTCACCTTACCTTATCATTTGTTACTATAATAAGCCCATAAATGTTAAGTAAGTGTTTCCCTGAGTTCTATGATTCTTGATAACATATTCATTGAACCCAAGGAGAGAGTCTTGGGAACCTTGATTCATAGGAGGTTGGCAGTCAAGTGGGACAGAGCCCTTTATCTATGGGGTCTGACGCTAACTCCAGGTAGTGTCAGGATTGAGTTAAACTGCAACAAACTTAGCTAGTGTCCACTGGAGGACTGGTTGTTGGTAGAAGAAATCCCCATATTTTTTGGTGACCAGTGGGGAAATATTTGGTTGCAAGTATGGTTAGATGAATTTTTTTAAATGTGATTTTAAAAAATCTCTGACACCTATATATGGTACAGGAAATCTAGTCTGGAAAGATTTCACAGCAGATGTGAAATTTGGATGTGGAGCTGGAGAAGTATACAAAAGATTTCCTCCAGCTGGACAAAGATTGGGAGGATATTCAAAGCAGAGAAAACAATTTATACAAAAAGAATAGAGGACACAGTAGTATCGGATGGTGCAGCAATCCCAAATGGAGTGGCACTCAACACTTGGTTGTCATTTTTCACTCTTGCACCTGCAGGTTGGGATAACATGGATTAAGGTGAGCAGGCAGGGATCTAGACTACAGGATGGATCCATGCGTGTCCCATCATCTTTGGACCAAGGGCTTCCTAAGGCAGGCTCTTTTCATGAGAAATATGGAAGAATAAGAAGGCAAGTGTCTGGACACTGAACTCACTAATATGCTATTAACTAGATTCATTACATGGATAAGCCCAACACCAACAAGCTGGGGAAGTACATTCCTCTCTCACTGAAGTTTTGTACACATTATTCCTGAACAGTGATCCAAATTCTCACAACTATATGAACACATGTAACTTCTGGGCCCTTCCTACTTGTATTTTCTTTGTTTCTTTTAAGAGATGGTCAGTCAGGTGTGGCCACCAGAAGAAACAGGAAAGGCTCAGAAAAAAATAAAACTGATTATATTCACAGGTTCTAGAGACAGGAGGCACAGTATAAGGGCAACATGGAAAAGATACTGGGGAAGTCAGGAGGCAGAAGACAGGAGTGAGGGGAAGGCATGAGGCCTTTATTAGGATGGGTGTCCATAGGAAAAGCAAAGCGGGGCAGGATAAACTGTTTAGGATTGGCTAGTTTGAACAATTTTGTGGGCTCTAAACTAGGTATAGTTTCTAACTGCCTAGTACCTGGACCTGGGATGATTAAGGCTGAAGAATTTGCCCCTGCCAGTACACAGGTGGGCCAGGTAGAATTGGGCATGGTTTAGAACTGGGTGACTTGCTTATCAAGGCATGTACCTGGCTTGTCCTCTGCTGTCTCTAAGAACTGACTAGCCCAGAAAGAACAGTTTCTTTCTAGTCAGAAATGTTTTTTAAGACATCAAAACATCACAATATACCAACTTAAAAATATTTACACTACAATCTCAAAAAAATAGACACAGTGGCTATTGAGAAGCTATTGTTTGGATAAGTTTTCCCCAAAGACCCATGTGTTAAGAGCTGAGTCCCCAACCTGTGGTGCTATTCGGAACTGGTAAACCTTTAAGAGGTGTGGCCTATTAGAAGGAAGTTCGGTCACTGGGATTGTGCCCTCAAAGGAAACTGTAGGACTCCAGCCTCTTCTACTTCCTCTGTCTTTGCTTCCTGGCCACCATATGGTAAGAAGCTGCCTCCACCATGCACTTCTGCCATGATGGCCCACCTTGCCACAGATCCAAAAGCAATGGGTCAACTGACCATGGAATGAAACAACTGACACCATGAGCCAAAATAAACCTTTCCTCCTTTTTTTTCTTTTTTTTTTTTTTCCCAAAACCACGGACCCAGAACCAGGTCTCATGTTTGCTTGGCAAGTGCTCTACCACTAAGCCAAATCCCAACCCCTATATCTCTTTTTAAGTTGAATATTTTTACAGTAACAGAAAGATATTTCAAGTGCTAACAAGGAGCACTTGAAATATGGCAGATGTGACTGAGGAACTGAATTTTAGAATTACTTAATTTTTGTTAATTTAAATTTAAGTAGCACATGTGGCTTATAACTACCATAAATACTGTTGTAAATGCTATAGTTAAAACTGGTATTTTGAGCTGATGACTCCTTTTATGAAATCAATTCTGAAACTGTAGTTTTCTACATTTATATATCATGAATTTTAGTATTCATTTTGATGATATAACTATACTTTGTGAAACTAAGAAATGGCAGTGAGGAAAACATGTGAGCCAAATTAACCCAAATACTGGACAAAAACTACTTCCCTGACCACCTCCATCCTTCTTGCCACTGTAAGTCTCTGGTACATGAAACTAAGAGAGGCTGTGAACAAATTAAACTAAATCCACAGCATCATTTAGAAAATAGCTCAAGTCCAGATGTAGTGATGCACACCTATAATCCCAGCACCTGAGAGGCTGAGGCAGTAGGATGGTAAATTAGAAGTCAGCCTATGTAGTGAGACCCTGCCTCAAAAAGAAAAAAATGAAAAGGAAAGAAAAAGAAAAGGAACTCAAGGTAAGTTTCTCTTCTGATGGTCACACCGACATGCTTTTTCCTATCTGAACAATCTTGTATTACTGTCGTATATAATTTACGTTTACAAATTCCACAAATATCAATCAAGTGCCTCTCTGCTAGGAAGAACTACAACAATTCCAACCAATAATAGTAAAAGCAACATGTCTATAAGAATGCTTCTATACTATTTTTTAAGCATCAAAATCTATGAAAGTTGAAAAATACTAATAAAATAGAAAATTCTTTTTTCCCCCTAATTTCTTACTGTCTATTCTTTGGAGAGAAAAAAAGATGGAGCAGGAATTATGAAAATTGTCCAACAGCACTGCTGTGACTGACATAGTTTATTACAATGAGTGCATTGAAAGAAAAAATCTTGCCTCAGAAGCATTTATATGACCAGGGGGAGGAATTTCAAAGATAATGAAGATAGTTTCTCACAGAAGTCTGTCCTGAAAAAAATCCCACTTAATAGCCTTTTCTACCATCATTCCATGTATTTTCTCTGATTATGTATTTATTTTTGGTGGTACTGGGGTTTGAACTCAGCATCTCATGCTTGCTAGGCAGGTGCTCTACACTTGAGCCACTCCTCCAGCCCCCTCTGGATCATTTATAACAGAGAAAACATCTTTAAGTATAATAGCACTCCTGAAGGTTCCACAATGTATACACAAGGCATAAAATCAGTAGTAAAAGTTCCTGAGTTCCTTTTCTGTGAAAGAAAGAGAAAAGAGACAAGAAACGAATAGCCAATGAGTTAAAAGATTATTAGAAAATGTTCCCTCTTCGCCTTATCTCTTGGGATTCTTTGTAAGAGTTAAGATTTCACAATTAATTTTATGGTGAGCAAAAAGCTTTAGCCAGCCATTAAAACAAATACCATTTTCACTTATCAAATCAGCAATGATTATTAGAAAAAAGTGATAATACCTTGCCGAGAGGTTCAGAGGACCCTTTCGTGGAAGTATAAATCCATCCCACCACTTCGACCGTATACTTCAACAGCTTAAAGATACACCCATCCTTTCTGTACCTTCTACTTCTGGCAAATCATTTAGCTGCAAGGGTGCTCCCCCAGCTGTTTTAATGGGATGCAGCCATTAAAACAGTGTCACAGAACATATTGCTACATGGAGAGAGAATAGTCCAAAAATTATGATTCTATCTGAGTAATGAAAGATTATATGTACACATAAAAGCAGTGTGAAAGGGATAGAATTGTGAATATTTTATTTGTCTTTATTCTTGTCTATATTTCTAATGTATTTATTGAACACATATTGCTTTTGCAAGAAAACATCTTAAACAATCATTTTAAAAAGGAGGTGGGAGGGAGCAAATATTTAAATGCTACTGTGTAAAGCCTGGCTGTCCCCTCCGTGGTGGCTGTCATCTATTGTCTCATTTCAACAAACTGCCTTTTATCTGAGCCAGACCGAATGGGTTTCTTTGCCTTGTCATCAATGTTCTCTAATATTCTGGACCCAAATTTTAATCATCTGGGTGTACTGGCCAAAGAATAAAACCATCCAAAGTTTTCAGACTTGTGGAAAAAAACTCAAATTCTCAACCTCGGGAATGGTTGAAAACATCTGCCTTAGTCCATTTGTGATGTTATAGCAGAATACCATAGACTGGATAATTTATTTTAAGAAAACATTTATTTCTCACAGTTTTGGAGACTGAGAAGTCCAAGATCAAGATGCCAGCAGATTGGGTGTGGGGAGAAGGCTGTTCTCTGCTTCCAAAATGCCACCTTGATGCCACATCCTCTGTAAGAGAGGAATGCTGTCATAGCAGAGTAGAAGGCAGAAGGGCAAGAGGACCAAGCCATGTGTGAGGCTTCTTTGATCAGGGCCTGCATTCCGTTCATGAGGAGAATGGGACTCTTTGTGGGCTAATAACTTCTTAAAGGCCCCCCTTCTTAATTCTATCACGTTGGCAATATTTTGAAAAGGACGCATTGAAACCATAGTACCATCTTATAATATTATTTGTACATTAAGTTTAAATAGAACCACCTTGCCATCTTGACAGACCATTTCTAAGACGGCAAAGGTTTTCATTTGAAATTTGAATCACACTCATACAAAATTGCTACTTCCCTAAGAAATGATGCAAACCGATCTGGAGATCTGAATGCATTTTGCACACCTGTGGGTTCCCTCTTCCTCCTAACTTACTTCCGAGCCCAGTGTTCATTCCACCCTTTTCAGTGGCAAGATGCTTCTCCCTAGCACAAAAATCAGAAGTAAAACATGGACAAGAAAAAAGCCAGAGTTCCCAGCATAATTTTTCAGATTGTTCCATTTCCAATCCTGATTTATTCCAATCCTGATTTATTTGTCTCATTTTCTTTATTTAATAAAGAAAGGCAGGACAGCATTGCATTCTAGCTTTGACAAGATCTCCTCCATTTTACTTTCATAGTGTTAATTTTTCCATTCTATTTTGCTTCTACTATAAGCTATTAACCTTTTTGTCAGATTTCACTCACTAAAATTTTTGGGGTACATTTTCCATTGTCATCCCATACAATTATAGCTTACATAAAGCCAGCCCTGTTCTCAGTTCAGTCTTGGCATAAAGAAATAATGGTCCATCAGGAAATTAAAATAATCCAAATCTTTGTGTACCTCTCACTAAAATGCCACACAATGAGTAAATAAAACTTCTTAAAGCAAGATAGAGAATATAAGTTGATTCAGAGTTCAAATTTTAATGTGTGACAAGGATTTTGGTGGCAGGCCTGGAAGCTGACCCTGGCTGGCAACACTCCAGGCAAAAAGACAAAGATATAGCTGAGGAAGAAGGCCCAAAGAGCAGCTGCCATAGTCCTAATGAATCGCAGTCAAGAACAGGGTGAGGAGGGTGGTCTGGTAGCCACTGCAGTGTGGAGGTCCAGGAAGGGTGCCTAAAGAGCCAAACTCTGAGAATGTGGGCCTACAAAATATACTGGTTAAGAAATGGTTCATGTTACAAAATGACTATTTGCAAAGTTAATATACTTTTGACATACTTTCACAATTTTTTCAAAAACTTAATTATGTGCAAACTTTCAGAAACCCATCAAAAGCAAGATCAATTTGTAATAACCTGTGCTGAAAATAACCTGTACTCACAGCATAAGTAAATCATCTTTATTAACAGAAACACAGGAAGAAAGCCCAAGAGAAGACATGTTTCTATTACAAATGCTTCTTCATTTTTATTGTCCCCACCGAGACAGTAAAGAGCTGGGAACGGAATGTTATAACCCTGAAGACAGCATCCGGTTCCTCACCTACTACCTACTCATGTAGGACCTGATTTCCTACACAGAGTCTTCTGCATATCTAAGGTTTTAGGGAATGCAGTAGGTATGTTCACACACATCCATGATGAACAAGTTTCCTTTTTCAGACTCAAGGCCCCTTGGAGCCAGGCCCTCCTCCATAGTCACAGGGTTCTACAGTCACCACTACTGAAGTTCTAAGAAGCCTCAGAATGTCCCACAGCCTTCCTGTTCCATAGCCATGCAGTGGCCCAAGCAGAAGTGAGAATACTTTCTCTTCTTCCTTCTCTATTTTGCTAGAATATCAGTGGCTTCCAAGGTCATATGGTAAAAGTCATTCCATGTATGATATCCACAGCTCCCTCTGCACTTGTCCACAGGGGCTGGACCACCAAGTTTTGCTGGTGGATTTTTTCACCTCTCAGACAAACTCTCTCCCTGCAGACTTGTGGCAGGCACGACCCACCGGGGCACCAGCTCTTGATCCAGCCACCATCCAGAGCTGGAAACAGCTCAGGCTAAGTTAAGAATCTTGAGCCCTTCTCTCCTCCTGAGACCTGCTCCCCCAGCACAATAGCTATACAGAAATAAAACTCACAAAAGCCCACAAGGACCCATAACATACCAAAAGACCAAGCTAGGGTCAGAGGGCTAGCTTCTTGAGCTGCATCTGAGAAGATATTCCTACTTTTGGAGAAGAGTGGCATCAGCAAAGGATATGTTTTAAAAACAAAGCAAGAATGGATGTGTGGTGCATGCCTGTAATCCCAACACTCAGGAGGCTGAGACAGGATGATTATGAGTTCAAGGCCTGTCTGGGCTATATAGAAAGACCCTTTTCAGGAAAAGAAAAAAAGAAAAGAAAGGAGAGAGGAAGGGAAGAAGGGAGGGAGGGAGGGAAGGGAGGAAGAAAGGAAGGAAGGAAGGGAGGAAGGGAGGAAGCAAGGGAGGAAGGAAAGAAGGAAGAGAAAAAGCTAGGACATTTCTGACAGAAGAGAACCTAAAGGAGCAGATTTGAGATAGAGAAATGCCACACCCCTGCACTACAGTATCCCAAACAGCCACCAAAGTGCAAAAAGATGTACAAATCCTTGAAAAATTTCATCAGCCACATGGACTCCCCACTGGGAGTGACTTCGAGCAGCTAACACCAGAAGTGCTTAGGAAACCCAAAGATGACTCTTGGTAGTCAGGCTCCTGTCATTCGCTTCCCCATAGTAGAGATCATCACGCTAGGGCTGGCCAGTGAGCATGACATTCATCATAAGCAAACCTCACTATGTAGCCCAGGCTGATTTGGAACTCTCCATCCTCTTGCCCCAGCCTCCCAAGTGATGGGATTACAGACATGTACTACCATACCTGGTTCCAAAGTACAATTTCCCTCTATTCAGTACAGTCATGTGTGTGTCTCCCTACCACTCCCTCAAAATTTCCCTTTGATGTCTGAGGTCAGAGACTAATTCATACTAGGTGCTCAACAGATTATTTGTTGGATGAAATCTTGTGCAAATAAGATAAATTTAGGGGTCGACTTCTTTAGCGTCTCCTTATTTGTTGAAGAAAATTGATATGACATTGACAAATTACTGTAAGTCAGGACACAGGAAATGTGAAGGAAGACTTCCAAAGAATGACATGATGGTGCTGGAAATCTCAGAGGACAAACCCTCCACTGCTGATGGTAGGGAATGAGTGGTTGTGGTGATGGGAGAAGCAATTAGGAGTGAGGCTGGACTGAGGCTGAGGAACAATGCAGAGCCATTTGCAAAAGTTCCTTCCGTGGGTCACCCGTGGTTTGCATTGTACATGTGGTCAATGAAAACTCCTAAGAATCTACAAGCCAGCCCACCAACCCCACTGTGGCCGTTTTTAAAAATAGCCACAAATTCTTTGATATTCCTTTTATTGAGAGGAGGAGGTCCATGTGTCCTTCCCTTGAATCTGGGTAGGTATGTGACCATCATATACAGTGGAAGTTATGGCTGTGACTTCCAAGGCTGGGTGGGAGATGATAATGCAGCATCTACTTATTTACTGAAACTCTCATGCTTGGAGTCCTGAGCTGTCCTCTAAGAAGTCCACCCAAGCCTAGGCTAAGGCCAGCCGTGAGGATCCAGACCATGTGGAAAAGCTACATGCAGGTACCCTGGTGAGCACATCTCTTTCAGACCTCTGCCCAGGTGCCACTCAGGCAAATGAATGAGCCTTACAATGACTTCAACTCTCAACTCTCCAGACTGTGAGTCTTCCCCTCATGAGACTCCAGCCATCATAGGCCTGCCCAACACCCTGCCCATATAACCCATGGAGCATAATAAAATGGTGGTTGTTTCAAACCGGTAGGTTCTGGGGGAGGTGCTGCATAGAAATAATAACCAGAATAGGATACGGGCAGTCAGTCCCCTGTGATTCCCTAGTCCCTCCACCCAGGAAATCCTTTGCCTTTTAAGCTATTTCCTGGTAGGAAAAGAGCAGTCATTCATACATGATTCTTTTGAGGAAATAACTGGGTTTTAGTGTCTTCTAGTCAAGCTTTACAGAGCCCTTCTGTCAGGGGGAAGCCAGGCCCTTGCCTAGTCTGATCTGGTCACCTCCTGCCTGTCTCACGCAGCTCTTCTGCCAGTAGGCCAAGAGTCTCCAAAAAACAAAGAGATGCTTCACTCCCTGGGGTCACCTCTCCATGAGCCGTTTCCTAGGGAAAGAAATAAGGCTCTAAAAACATTGTCAATGTCATCATTAAGAAGGACTGATTGGATGTCAAACAGTCAGACACGAGGCCTAAAGCTCATTTCTAACTGACCACAATCCAGTTTCCCTGTGACTGAATCATCTCTATCACAAGACTGTTTCCCCATCTTCTTATTCCCCCTCCAGCAGACCTGTGAAGTGCCCACCCACATTCACATAAACATCACACACACACACACACACACACACACACACACACTCACACACACACACACACATCAACACTACAATTCTCCTGGCTCATCCCCTCCCTTCCCACTGCCTCCGCCCATTTCAGTGATAAATCCTGATACAGAAATATCTAACCCAAATTCTACTTCCATCAAGCGCATCAACTTTCTTAAACCCCTTTTCTTACAGTCTTTGAAAGCCTCCTGTCCACAAGGAGGGGACTAGACAATCCATCTTCCCCAAGGTCAGTCCTGGTTTTATACCCCTTTCATGCTCAAAAGTGCCCCAACCTGGGCAATTTACATTATTCTCCCTAGCTTTGACTCCTATCACTTTATCCCTGGCCCTCCTTTTAATGAGACAACCCCCATCTAACTTCTCTATGGGAATCTCGAGCAAGAGCACACCATTCTGGGCTCCATTCTGCCTCCTGTCTGCCATGCCATGACGGGAGCTGCTGGGCCATGCCGAGCCAGTCATGATGGACTGAAACCTTTTAGTGGCCCTACTGCCTGATTACTAACCCCTCTGCAAATTGAAGGACAAAAGATGTCCTGTGCTGAGAAAATTACCTGTCTAAATGATTAAAGAGTTAAAAGGCCCTCGTATGGTTTTATGAATCTGCCTCCCCACCCTCATGGGGGGAGGTAAGAAAGCTTCATTTAGGCACTGGATTTTTTCACTTCTATTAAATTCAAATAGTTTTTATCATCAGTCACTCCCAACAAAACAAACAAGAAAACACCATTCTGTTTCTTATAAGCTGCCTCGGGTCATGTACAGTGGGCTTGTTAAATGCAGCGCATTTTTCTGGTTTGTCAGTATCATAATCTAAACCACCTCATTTATATTTAATAAAAAGCAGAAAGTGAATAAATGAACAGGTGATGACCATTGTCCTTTCTAGACCTCCTAGTTTTTAAGAGCTTCTATGAGAATACATAAATACTGGACCCAATTCAGGGTAGCAAAATCTTCCAGTTTAGAAATTTCTGGTTGCCAAAGTTCCAGAAACTGCTTTCTCATTCCGTACGTAGCCTTGCAATTTCTCGAGTTCTCAATTACATAACGGCGAGCTGAGGTTCTGGACCGATTTCCCAGTAAAGATGATGTTTATATCAATGAGCAACCTCAAGGAGCCGTGACACGCGGAGGAGGATTCAAGGCTAGCGATTAAGCGAATCTCAACTCGTTTGAGGCGGTGACTCATTCCCCGCGGGCCTGGGAGCGCCGCACCCTGTAAGGTAACCGGGAACCGCCTCCCCGCCGCGTGCGCGCGTGGCTGCGCGGCCATTGGTCCCGCGCCACCTCCGCCCGCCAGCTCCGCCGCCTCGAGTTCCCGCCCCGCCCGGCCCCGCGCCTCCTCCTGCGTGCGCCCTGCGCGTCGCAGGCTCCAGCGCCAGTTGCCGACAGCCGCGGCGCCGCGAGCTCGTCTTCTCCCTGCCTAGGCGGGTAAGCACCCCATGCGGGCCGGGGTTGCGGGCCCGGGTTGCGGGCCCTAGGGATTAGGGTGCTGCGGAGGAGCCACGGAGGCTGAGAGTGACACCCCGAGGCCAGCCCGGGTCCGCACAGGGACCTGGGCGGTGGGCAGCGGCTGGGGCTCCCCGCGTACGGTCTGTCGGATGACGCTGCTTGGCTTGGTTTTTCAGATTAGGAGAAGCCTCCCCCCACACACCCTTTCATTCGCAAGAGCGAGATGACGAATCCCCCTGGACGGGTGTTGGTGGAACCGAGGTGTAGTCGTCCCCCTCCCTTTCCCCGCAGTCCCGTGGGTGTGGGGATGGGCGAGTCGCGTGGCCAGAAGGGCCGCAGGTTCGAGAGGGGTTGTGGGGACGGTCATCCGCGGCCGGGGAACCCAGCGAGGGCCGTTAATGGCTCGGCTGGAGAGCTCAGAGAGCAGATCCAAAGAGGAGGTCCCTAGGGTCCGCGGGGCTCTTGGCTCCCCGCCAGTTGGCCGTCCCCGGAGCCTGCGGGCAGAGGCCGGGTCGCCCCCCGCTGCCCAGAGGGTACACCAGGGAACGAGGAGGCGAACGCCGGGTCCCGGCCTCCCGCCGCCGCGCGCCTCCCTGGAGGCCGCCCCGCCCTTGAGCCTGGCGGTAGGCGGGGTCCCGGGGGAAGCCGCAGCCCCGCCCCTCTGGCAATCTCCTTGGACCCGGAGGGGGCGGGGCCTCGGCGGGGCGGGGTCTCAGGCAGGCTCCGCCCTCCGGTCTAGCGGCCGGCCGGGGTCGCCTACACTCTTGAGCTGGGTGGGTTCACTGCCAGGCAGGGCTCTTCCGGAGGTAGTCTGTCCCGCTCCACGTGTGACCGCAGCTGCGCTGTCCCTCTGGAGGGACAGAACCCGGCCGCCCCAGGGGCCCCGGTCGGTCCTAGGGCAGCAGATAACCAGCTGTGCAGAGTCGCTGCTGTTTTTCAGTTTGATATACGATGCAATGCAATTTCACCAGGGTTCCTTTCATGTCTGCATTACTTTCTTGTTAAGACTGTCACGGCTTAATAAGTAGTTGCCCAAGTGCTAAACATTTGGCATGTTTTCCTTTTCCTTAGAAAAAGTCCAGGTAGAATAGGATTAAAGATTTGTGTAAATCTGATTATCCAAAAAATAAAAACAGAAAACTGAGTAAAATGTCAGACGTTTGGAAAAATTAACAACTCGGATTTGAAAAAGGAAAAAAAATCAAGGGAAAGGAACTGTTTTACCTACACACACTGAGAAGTTCTGGAAAGGGAAAGAAAGCAGAAACTTAGGTTGTGATTTGTATATTTATTTGTATCCGACACAGGCTTTCCATATCTGTGAAAGGGAAATATCAAGATTATAATATATAGTTAGATGATGAGTCATTTTCAGAATAACATGCAAATGAAAGCAAATTTTGGGTTATTGTTTTTACATCTATTAAATTAACAAAAACAACAGGAATAGCTGCTCCTACTGGAAGGTTGCCTGCAACTTGACAGATTGAAGCTTCCAGGCAGGTAGGTGGCAGAGGGTTGGGGTTAGGAAAACGACTCTGCAACCAACTTTGCGCCTCTGGACAGGTTGCCTAATTTCCTGACCCTTCTTTTGTCCATTCATAAAAAGGAGAAAATATGCCTGCTTCCTGGTTTTGCCCAAAGATTGCCTGTATGTGAAACTGACTTGGTATGTGGGCTTTATTCTGTTTTTTGTTCACACCCCACCAGGGACAGTGTGAATCAGTACAAACCTTTTATAAGGCAATCTGGTGATGCATTATTAGTTGAAAGCCTGACCCAGAAATCCCTCTTGAGGAAATTTGCCTGCAATGGAAGAAACAAACAAGGTGGTTGTTGTTTTTCTTAAAAAGAAAAAAAAAAAAAGAGAGAGAAAGAAAGCTGTGTGCTAAACTGAATACCCTAAAATTAGAACCAATTGAGAAACAACCTAAATGTATAACAGCAGAGGAGCTAAGAAAATCATGACACATTAACTGAAAGGAACCTTATGTAATGGTCAAAACAGAAAAACTGGCAAGTCAGAATGCAGTTTACTAAACTGTATCTACTTATACATGCATATAAATACATATGTGAAAACTCTAAAATGAAAGTATTAATAGAGATTTTGTATGATCTTAATTTTCTTTTTTGTCGATGTATTTCTTTTACTAAATAACATTTTTAAAATAGTTTACAGATATTTTTTCTGTGCTGGGGATCAAACCCAGGTTTGAATTTTTAAAATGAAATGGACCCACAGTTTTCTGTGTGTTAGAGAAAAAGGGAAATATTGTTGCCATGTTTGCTTCTTAGAATAAAACACTTTTAGTTGACCTTATTTTTCAAATACTGTTCCATTTTTTGTCTTGAGCAGATTTATTAATGGCCTAGTTATTTGTATATTAGATTTTTCTTTATAAGGATCAGTTCTTAAATCATTTACCAATTCTAGTTTTCTTTTTTGTTGTTGTTTTGAAGGACTCCTGATACTTTTCAAAACTGAACAATTTCAGCTAAGCCACACCATTCTGTCTTTGAGAGGGATCAGTCCAGTTTAGGGAGCCACACAGATCGTAAGTACCTGTGGAACCTCTTTGGTCTTGTGATGGTTGAGATAACCACCAGTCACAGGAAGTGGGCATCCGGAAAGGCTTGATTGCCAGCCCTTGCTCCAAAGGCCATTTGGTAATATATAACATACCTAATTGTATCTTTGTTTCTTATAAAATCAATTTGATTTGGCAGAGCAAAGTACCACAGCTTTCTGTAGAAATTCAGAATTTCTGCTGAATTGTGTAAAAGAGCAAGTGTTTTTAAAATAATGTAATAATAAAATAACAGCATAAACATTTCTGACAAAATTGTCCGTGAGCATGACTCTCAACCAACTGACAAAGCCAAGGTGAATGGTTTTTCTAAGCTGTAGTGTTAACTTACCTATTCCAGATCTTATTTCTTTTTCTAAGGCAGCCATACCAGCTGTGAACTGCTGCATATTAAACATTTAAAACAAGCCTGTATCTAACCGGGGTTGGCTGCTGCATTATAAACTAACCCCTACATGAACAGTGTGTGCAGCAGCTCTTACAGCTGGGAGAATTCTTATCTGGATTTGTTAAAATCCTTTTTGTGCTACTTGTTGCTGTTGTGGTACTGTGTGATCCCTTCAAGAGGGTGTCCTCCTGTGAAAAGCATTATAAACATTAAAAGTGTTAATTCCTGAGGGCTTAGAAGCCTGGCTACGAGTGCCAATTCCCTGGGAAGCTCTTATAGCTTCTGAAATCCCATCAGTCCTTCTTTTTTTTCTTTTTTTTTTGGCAGGACTGGGGTTTGAACTCAGGGTCTCACACTTGCAAGGCAGGAGCTCTACCACATGAACCGCGCCTCCAGTCAGTTTTGCTCTGTTTATTTTGAAGATGGGGTCTTGTGAACGATTTGCCAAGGCTTGAGCTGCTGTCCTCCCCATCTCAGCCTCTCATATAGCTAGGATTACAGAAGTGAGCCAGCCTAGATTGAGTGGGGTGCTGACAGTGTGTCGTGCAGTTCCTCAGGTAATTCGGATGATAGGCTGAGTTGAGAGCTCTTTGACCTATTCAAGCTACGACTGGGTCTCACAAGTACAGTACAAAAAACCAAAGTACCGTAAATTTTTTTTTCCAAACTTCTGTATAGCTTGCATTATATTCTTTAAGAGTCAATGACCTCAAAAGATGAAAATACAACAAATGAATTTTATTTAGCACAGAGAGATAGGAAATTTCCTGGGGGAAATTGTGTGTGGGAGGCAGGAATACCATTTTACCCTTGCCGCTTCCCAATTTAACCAATTAAATTTCAACTTGTAATGTGTTGTTCTGAGTATCACTAGTTCAGCTGTTGGCACACTGCCTTATGGGCCGGAAGACTGGTCACTACGTTTAGATCTCAGCTCCATCACCATTGTCCTGGGCGGTTATGACGTTGGAACAAGTTCTTTCAAGTCCCCATCATAAATGGGAATCACATATAAAAGGGGTAATTTCTGGATCTTTTTGTATCTTCTCTTTTGTTCCGTGGCTCTGCCATTCTGCTCTTGCAACCAGTGCCACCTGATCTTACTCTGGCTTGCATTCTAATACCTGGCAGGCCCAGTACGCACTGGGTTTTTCTTCTCATTCAAAGATTTCTAGCAGAGTGGCTCAAGTGGTAGAGTACCTTCCTAGCAAGCATGAGGATCTGAGTTCAAACCCCAGTACTGCCAAAATATAGATATATTTCTTTAGTCCTTTTAACTATTTTTTTCTCAGTGCTGGGGATCAAACCCAGGGCCTCATGCATACTGGGCAAGTGCTCTAATATCGGGCTACACCCCAACCAAGACCATTTAATTTGGGGCATTGTTTTACCGAGTTTAAAATCCTCTTTGAATTCTGATAAAATTGTGATAACTTCATGGAGTATTTGAAGATGACTTGGTATCTTTCTGAATTGGTTTTCCTGACTAAAAACCATGAATGATGTTTTCCTCTTTCTTCAGTCTTGTTTTTTTGTAATGTCTCAGTAAAATGTTTTAACTTTCCTCATCTAAGACCTACTGTTTATTTTGAGGTTAAATCCTGGGTATTCTGAATTTCTTATTGCCATTACAAATAGAATGTTCTCCACACTAAGTCTTCTGAACAATTACAGCTAATTTAGGAACTCACTGGTTTTTACATGTTCATTTCAAAAATTGCCACTGTAATGAGCTCCTTTATTCTAAGGTCTTTTGGAATGATTTTCCAGATAGAAAATCACACCTATATGTACTTCCAGAACAATAAGAACAATAGGGTTGTGTTGCTTTTCACATTAATGGGAATTCCTTTCCTCTTAAAATTATGATAGGGTGTGGGCCTCATCTTTATGACAGTCTTTTTAATTTCCTTTTCCTTTTTTGGTGCTGGAGCTCAAACCCAGAGCCTTATACAAGCTAAGCACACACTCTGCCACTGAGCTCTGTCCTTAACCCCCTCTACAAACTTGTTAAAAATAGGTTGAACTTTTTAAAACTCAGGAATAGATCCTGATTTTAACTGAAAACTTCTCAACATCTACAGAAAATGTTTTTTTTTTTTAACTTGACCTATGACTAGATTGCCTGATTTTTAGTTATTCTTTTATTCCTAAAATAACCCTTATTGGTCACAGCATATCCTTCCTTTACGAAACTGATTAAACTCAGTTCTTCTGGACGTCCATACCCATATTGCTGGAGGCTGGGGAGCAAGGTGGCTGGATGCCAGTTTTCATATAGGGTTTGGATGGTGAAGATGCCCAAATATTTATCTCTACTGAGTTCCAGATTCTCACAAATGCCCAAACTGATATTCCCTCTTGAATGTCTCAGAGATGTGGCAAAGTTTACACGTCCAAAATAAAACTCTTGCTTTTGTTGCCCAAACATGGCTCCACCAGTTTCTCCTAGTTCAGTGATGGCCTTGCCACCATCCACTGGTTATAAAAGCCACACGGCTGGGCAACTCATTCCTCTACTCTGTCAGCAAGTCTTACTGGTCTTTCTTCAAAGTATAGCTCATGTATTCACAGCTGACCAGCTGTATCAAAACCAGCCCAGGCCATCCTGCCATGCTCCTTCAGTAATTTTCTAACTGGTCTCCTCATTTCCAGCCTTGTTCAACTAAATTTTCTTCCTTGCACTGCAGTTAGCCTGAGCTTTAAAAAAAATGTGTGTGTATATATGACCGTGTATATATGACCATATATATATATATATAGTGTTACTGCCCTACTAACACCCTCACCCCCCTCTCCAGTCTCAACAGTTCACTTTTTCTCTATCTCATAAGGCTCCAGACACTCAATACTCAATATCCTTTTTGGTCATTGAACTCTCCCGCCAAGCTATATAGCTCGCCATTGTGACCTCAGTCCCTAGCATGATGCTAGAATACTAGAAAACATTTAAAATATGTATTATGATGGGTGTGGTGATACATGCCTGTAATCCCAGCACTTAGGTGGCAGAGGGAGGATTGTGAGTTCAAGGCCAGCCTAGAATATATATTGAGACCCTGTCTCAAAAACCAAGGGCTGACCAAGCACCAGTGGCTTACACCTATAATCCTAGCTGGATTGGGAGGCTGAGATCGGGAGGATTGTGATCCTAGGACAGCCCAGACAAATAGTTCACAAGACCCCCATTTCCAAAATAACCAGAGCAAAATGGACTGGAGGTGAGGCTCAAGGAATAGAGCTCCTGCTTTGCAAGCATGAAGTCCTGAGTTCAAACCCCAGTCCATCAAAAAAAGGACTGGAGTTGCTCAGTGGTAGAATGCTTGCCTCACATGTTCAAGGTCCTGGGTTTGATTTCCCCCAGAACTGCAAAAAATAAATGAGTAACTTACAAATGAATGAAATCTGTATTAATCTAATTACATTAGTCTTGGTTTTTTTCATTGCTATAACAAAATACCCAAAGTTGGGTAATTTATAAAGAAAGAGGTTTGTTTAGCTCACAATTCTGGAGGTTCAAGAGCCAGGTGCCAGCATCAGCTTGGCTCTAGGGAAAGCCTGATGGCTGGCACCATGATGGTGGAAATATATGTAGAGGAAAGAGATCACATGACCAGACAGAAAGCCAAAAAAGCAATTCAGGGCTTGGGCTCACTCTTGTAACAACTTTTTAGCTCACCCATTTGAGAACTTCCTTAATCCTTTCTGAGGTCAGCACCACCAATGATTTAAGGACCTCCCACAAGACCCCTCCTCTTAAAGATTCTGTCACCTCCCAACATCACCACACTGAGGACCAGATCTCTTAACACATGAACCCTTGAGAGACAAACCACATCCAAAAAATAGCATAACCAACAAGTTATTGTATTATAAATATTCCATTAAAATATGTAAAAATTTTAACTACTCTTTTCTCCATTTTGTCTATGGTTATTGGTCAGTTCTAATTTTCTGTTTATTTTAAAAGGATACATACTAGCTCCATAAATATTTCTTGAATGGATTAGTTCTAATTTGATTATTATAATTTATATTTTAATGGAAAGACCATCCACCTCACACAGATTTTTGATTCATAAAAAAAATACAATGTATGGTTACTTATCATCCTTTAAAGCTTTCTCTTAGTTATTTCCCTTTCCCATTCCCAATATGAGCTGCTGTGTTTTCTAGTGACATGTATATCTATTAAATTTCAGGTACCTCTTTATTTTATTTAGAAAGTTCATGTGTTCTGGGTTTTATTTATCAAATTCTATTTATTTCTTTCACTGATTTATAACTATGACAGTTTATTTTGAGATTTTCTCTTTCTGTTTTCTTTTTTGAGCTGGATAATCATTTAATTTACTTTCACACCACCCATGCTCCTCTGATAGCTCTGTGGGTTCCTGTGTCCCCACCACTCTGCATCATCCAAATTCGTTTCTTGGGGGGAGAGGGTATGTCATTAAGTCTTAATGGTTTTGAATACTTTTCATATTCGTTTGGGTTTCCTACTTCTATAAATTGTTAATTTCCACCTTTCAGCCATTTTTCTAAGGAATTACCAGCTCTCGTTGCTTTGGAAGTCCCTGTAGATTGTAGAAATGAGTCCTCTGCTGGCTTAAATACTCGAATACCTCTGCCTTTCACCATTAAGCACTTCCATTAACTTTGTCCCTAGTGGTCTTCACACCATTGGAGTTTGTTTGTTTGCTTGTTTGTTTTCCTTTTCTTTTCTGGTTTTTTTTTAAATAGGGTCTTAATATAGAGTTCAGACTGGCCTGGAACTCAAAATGAAGCCTAGTCTGGCCTCAAACTTATGATCCTCCTGCATCTTTTTCCTGTGCCTCCACCATATCTGGCTATGTTCTGCTTAGTGTTGAACAAAACTTCTTAATTTTTTTGTAATCAAACCCATCAATTATTTGCCTTCTGGTTAATTCTTTTTATCTAAAAAAAAAAAAAAAAGTTTGTCTGTACTTTCTTCTTCCAACACCAGCCATTCTTTGACTGTTCACATTTAGATCTTTGACCCACCTAGAGTCTACTTTCACATGTGATGTTAGGACCCATGTTTGCTTTTCTCCAGTTTCCCAGAAACATCAAACCTTTCTTTGTTGATTGGTGGTGCCTGCTTTATGGTACATCAAGTCCTACCTTTATTTTGTTTTATTTTATTTTATCTTATTTTGGTGGCCCTGAGATTTGAACTCAGGGCCTCACGCTTGGTAGGCAAGCACTCTACCACTTGAGCCACTCTGCCAGCCCCATGGAGTCCTTGTTATGGAACATATATGCCTGTTTACCTGTGAACTTGCTCTTCTGTTTTCTACAGTCTATTCATCTGTTCTGAGGTTTTATCATCCCATCTTGATTACTGTGGCTTTATAGTGTGATTCGTGTCTGATATGGCACATTCTTCTCTTTACTGTTCCTTTTTAAGGTTGACTTTTCTGGCAGTAGACATTTCTTTTCCCACCTGAGTTTATTGAACTCCTCAAAAAAAAAAAAAAAAAACCTATCTGAGTTGGGCATGGTGGCATACATCTGTATTACCAGAAGTCAGAGGCAGAGTCAGGAGGATGGAAAGCTCAAGGCCAGCCTAAGTTACATATTGAGTTCCAAGCCAGCCTAAACTATGTGGCAAGACCCTGTCTCAAACAAAAAAAAAATTTACCGGGAACTCCGATTAGCATTTTATTGAAATTCTGAGTTCATTTTGGAATAATTGACGTCATGCTAATCATCCTAATAAAGACTATAGGATACCTTCCCATCTCATCCTCTGTGGGTTTTTTTTATTGCTGTGCTGGGTAGGGGTACATTGTGGTAATTTACAAACTATGTTTTTTATTTATTTCAAAGTTTTAACCACCCCCACCCCCATGGAACTGTGCTCTTTTCTTAGTTATGTCATTTCCTAGGTCCCTTAGGTTTGGTCGCTATTGTGGATATCTGTTTTTCCTCCTAGGCAGTTCTGGCTGTGTGGAGAAATGCTGTTGATTTCTGTAGGCCGACCTTGTGTCCTGCGACCTTGCTGAGTCCCAGTATCGGTTCTCACGCTGCTCTGTTGATTCCACTGGGTTTTCTGGTATGCAGTCATATTAATTGCAAATGTTCTCTTGAACCTGCAGCTTCTTTGTTTCTGTGTGTGGCATCGGTGGGACCTTGAGTGCTGCAAATGATGGACACCCTCATCTTGCTTCTGATCTTAAAAGAACTGTATTTAGAGGTTATCCATTCTGTTTGCTACTTTTGTTGCAGAGTTTGTGTCAGGTTAGGGGATGTTCTTTTATTGATAGTCTCTTAAGAGTTATTCTTAGCATTCTTTTCCATGCTGAACAGCTATGGACCTTTATTAAGTACTTACTAGAAGACCTTGAACCATGCCAGAGGACTCAGCCACATCCCGACCGTTCACAGGGAGAAGCTTGGATAAACAGTGTCAGCTCAGCCAGGGACTCAGAAACCCAATCTCCATTCCCAGCGATTTCATGAGCCATCAGCCATAGTGGTCTGATTTTCAAAGAGTGAAGGCTGTGGATTAAATACATATGCTCTCCTAATTTTGTTACGAATAGAGATTCTCCCGGGTCTCTCTTGAATCCCTGTTTAGAAAACGATTCTCTAAATGGAGTTCTTGTTTTTAATCATTTTCATAATTAAATGTTGCTTTTCTTCTGAACTGATCTTGAACGCTCCTGACTTGATGTGTTCTGCGGTTCTCCACCTCTCTCCAGTGTTCAGTTGCAGGAGCATGTGGCCATTAGCCCAGAGCCAGGGCTCTGATGCCCTGTTGCCTGTGAGGGCACAATTCCCAAGCCTGTGTCTCCAGTTCATGCTTGTTCCTCAAGTCCAGAACCTACTGTTAGCTCTTGTGGCACTTGTTGCTTGGCAACAGCATTGCCAAAGCCAAATCCCTTATCTGTCTCTCTCCAGGTCTCTGCACATTTGTGCTCTGTTCACACAGCCACCTTGTCAGGAAGTCTGTGTGCCGTGTCTACTCTCTTCGCCATCCTTATCAAGCACCACACCCCTGAAGCTGTCCTCTGAATCACACTGTCCATGGCTCTCCTTCCCCTGGCCATCTTCTTTTACCTCTCTCACTCCAGTAACCTCAAAAATAACCCCTCAGCCTTGCCCTCATCTCTCTCTCACACACACACACACACACACACACACACACACACGGTCCCCAGTCCCTTCTACACACACACACACACACACACACGGTCCCCAGTCCCTTCTACACACACACACACACACACACACACACACGGTCCCCAGTCCCTTCTACACACACACACACACACACACACACGGTCCCCAGTCCCTTCTACACACACACACACACACACACACACACGGTCCCCAGTCCCTTCTACACACACACACACACACACACACACGGTCCCCAGTCCCTTCTACACACACACACACACACACACACACATGGTCCCCAGTCCCTTCTACACACACACACACGGTCCCCAGTCCCTTCTACACACACACACACACACACACACACACGGTCCCCAGTCCCTTCTACACACACACACACACACACACACACACACACACACATGGTCCCCAGTCCCTTCTACACACACACACGGTCCCCAGTCCCTTCTACACACACACACACACACACACACACACACACACGGTCCCCAGTCCCTTCTACACACACACACACACACACACACACATGGTCCCCAGTCCCTTCTACACACACACACACGGTCCCCAGTCCCTTCTACACACACACACACACACACACACACGGTCCCCAGTCCCTTCTACACACACACACACACACACACACACACACATGGTCCCCAGTCCCTTCTACACACACACACGGTCCCCAGTCCCTTCTACACACACACACACACACACACGGTCCCCAGTCCCTTCTACACACACACACGGTCCCCAGTCCCTTCCACACACACACACACACACACACACACGGTCCCCAGTCCCTTCTACACACACACACACACACACACACACACACACACGGTCCCCAGTCCCTTCTACACACACACACACACACACACGGTCCCCAGTCCCTTCTACACACACACACACACACACACACACGGTCCCCAGTCCCTTCTACACACACACACACACACACACACACACACACACGGTCCCCAGTCCCTTCTACACACACACACACACACACGGTCCCCAGTCCCTTCCACACACACACACACACACACGGTCCCCAGTCCCTTCTACACACACACACACACACACACACACACACACACATGGTCCCCAGTCCCTTCTACACACACACACACGGTCCCCAGTCCCTTCTACACACACACACACACACACACACACACACACACACACACACACACACACACACGGTCCCCAGTCCCTTCTCCCCAGTGTTCTTTCTGAAAAAGAGCCCAAAACTCAGTGGCTCCTAATGTCTTCAGAGTCTTCACACGCTCTGTCATTAGGCGGGCCATAGAGTCTAGCATCTAAACGGAGACACTTAAGAATGGAAGGGGCGGTACTACTAATAATATCAATGCAGGAATGACAGGCATGAGCTGTCCCAGGAGTCAGGGGGTCTTCTCACCTTGCATGGAAGGTCCTTGTCACCTGAGCCCTACCTGCCTCTCCACTACACACTTGAGCCTCTGGCATCCTCAGACCTGCCAGTGTCCTCTCACCACCCATCTCCACTCCAAGTGCTGTCAGGCCCCTTCTACCTCCAGGCCTCTGTACCACTGTCACTGTGCAGTGTCATGCCTACTCCTGTGTCTTCTCAAGGTCACAGAGCTAGAACTTTTTTGTTTTGTTTTTTTGCACTGTTGGGGATCAAACCTAGGACCTTACACATGCTAGGCAAGTGCTCTACCACTGAGCTACTCACCCGGCCCAGAGTTTAGCTCTTACAGCCTTAAACAGGCATCTTCAAAGCCCAACACAGGGCTATTTCCTTGCAGCATCCTCTCCCTGCTCCTTGCCTGTCCCAGGTAATACTATATCTGCACCAACCAGGGTCCTATGCAGTGGCTGGCACAGGAAATAAACATTTGTTCAATTGGGTTGGAGCTATTAGCTGTCCAGTGTTTTGTAAACTTAGAAATATAGTTCTTTTTAGCTCTCCATTATAAATACTTCATTTTTAGTTTGTTTATTCTTTTTTTTTTTTTAACTGTTTTTGAGACAGGGTCTTGCTATATGTATATTTATGTAACCCAGGCTGGCCTGGAAATCATGACCCTCCTGCCTCCACCTCTCAAGTGCTGGGATTACAGGCATGTGCCACCACACCCAGCTTCCTTATGTTTTAATATAGATGTTTTTACATTTACTCATTAACTCAGTATTTATTTTGCATGTTTATTAATTAGACCTCATTATTGGGTTACCCAATATAGGTACACAGCTGGGAACAGAGCCAAATCCCTCCCCTAGGGGAGCCTCGAGTGGAGAAGATGAGCAGTAAGCATACAATGAGTAATATATCAAGTAGCCATGACTGTGTGGAAGGAAAGGGAGCAGATGGACGGGGTGCTATTATAGGTAGATTGATGTGAAGAGCTTCCTGAAATGGCATTTGAGCAGATTTGAGCCTCATGGGTGGGAGAGGAGCCTTCCAGGTCCATGGAGCACCAAGTGTAAAGGCTCAAAGATGGTGACTTGCTTGTCATGAAGGCTAAGGCAGAGCGGGGGTAGAGCCATGTCACACGGGGCCCAACCAGCATGACCAGGACTTTGCATTTACAAAGGAGCATCTCTCAGGGACAAGGGAAGAGGCACAGTATGACTGCCTTTAGAGGATGCACAGTGGGGTTTAGGGAGAGGCAGGGAGACTGGGTGCAAGGCTGTGGAAGGACTCGGGCAAGAAGCCAGCTTCAGCTAGGATGGTAGTGTTGGAAAATGAGAGATGCCAAGGGGTTCGGATTTATCGTCAGGGCAGAGCTGGTGAGATTTGCTGATGGAACCAGTGGATATTGTAAGAAGGAAAAGCCAAGGATAACTCTGATGTTGGCTGTGCGTGGGTCGTTGGGAGAGTGAAGGGGTGTTCACATATAGTCCCTTCAGCGTGGGAGCTATTAACTGGGGGGACAGTCCCCTAGGTCAGTTCCCTGATGTGTGTGATCAGTGTGGAGGCTGAGAGCTTGGCCCCATGAGAAAATAAGGGAGTCAGTCAGGGAAGCAGTGCAGAGGACTGGGGAGGTGGGAGGTGTTGGAACAGGAATGGGGCCAGTTGGCAAGTCCCCGCAGCCTGCCCCTCTGACCCCCACCCAAAGGAGCCTCCAGAAATCCTAGTTGGGATGCTGAATGCTTTAATTTGGCTTGTAATTTTCATATATATTTTTTGATTTACTTATGACCACCAAGACAGCCCTTCTGATTTTAATAATTCTAGTAGAAACATAAATAGGATGTTAATTCATTTGTTTAATAATTCTTCCTGTATATATCTTGTAATTTAGTTGTTAGCTCTACAGGATATGGAAACTCATTTTCTAATTTTTTTTTTTAATTTGAAGATAATGTCAGTGTTGGGACAAGATTAACTGCAGTGTGACAGCATGTGCCATTTTCAGTGTCATGGCACACAGTAAAGTTTTGGAGCATATGGTTTGAGCTAGGGTGCAGTAGATACTGTTTAGCAATCATTTGACCCCTACCTTTATTACTGAGCACCCAAGGGTAAATGAGATCTTAAATCTGAAAGATTCTTAATTTGATGAAGGTCCATCCTGCAAGGGTCATAAATTGTGATACATACTGTTTGGTTTGTTTGTTGCTTTCTAAACTGGGCTAGCCCTTCTATATAAAAAAAGATGTTTGTACCAAAACTTAGAAAAAATAAGTCACTCATAAAACAAATATATGAGCTAAAACTCATTCAGCAATTGTGTGACTGTACTTTTTGTAAATCAGCCCAAGTACCCCACTTTAAGTAGCCCCATCTATCTGTCTGGCTGTCACAGAGAGAGTGATGAACTCGCAAGTAGGCTTGCAAAATCCTGGATTTTTTTTTTTCTGTTTCTAATAAAACTGTGTTGAGAATTCCTTTGAGGAAAGTGTTGGCTTTGTGTTTAGAGAATACTACATCCTTCCCTTAACAGATATCTATTGTGACTGCTTTGTGCCAGCCACAGCCCCAGTCCCAAAGAAAACAGCAACAAATGAGAGACCTTTTATTTTGATTTGTTTTTCAAGACATGGGCTATTTAGCCCAGGCTGGACTCCAACTCACGATCCTCCTGCTCCAGGCTCCCGAATGCCAGACATACGCCACCAGCCCCTAGCCTCCAAGAAAGACAGATTCCCTCTACTTCCCTGCAGAGGAAAGAAGACATTGAGCAAACTAGTCTCAGAGTTACTCAATTCCTGCCACACACACCTGGGGGCTTCCTAAATAGACACCCCTAGGCCACGCTTGGCATCAGACTGTTCGAGGAGGGGTGCACCAGGGTCTTCATGGTGACCACACAGTAGGCAGCCCTTGCAAGTGACTACTCAGGTTCCAAGGAATAAGATCCATGTTAGGGTAAGGGTTCCCCTTGGTGTAGAAGGCCTGTGCCCCACAGGGGCTGGTTCCTTATCACAGCGTGATGAGCACAGCTTCCAGAGTCCCCAGCAGGTCATGCCATTCCAAGAATCTCTGCTGTAAAGAAGGTCAAGCCACGGAAAACCCACTAGGAGTTGATAGCTTCTTCCAGTTCAGGTGCAGCTTACCAACGGGGGGTAGCCTGTATGCTGAGCAACATTTGACCTTAACTTAAGGTCAAATTTGACCTCAGAAGGAGAATGAGATGTGTTTGCCCTTGACTTACCATTGCTTTGCTCCTAAGTGCTACCCAGGACAAACCAGGGCATGAGGAGTTTGTTACTGCAGACCAAAGCCATTGCTGAGCAGTCTTTCATTCTTCAGCAAATGTTAAGTGCTTTAATCTATCACAGGACACTAATACCCTCCTCTTCATTTTGCAGATCTGTCATGGCGAACCTTGGCTGCTGGCTGCTGGTTCTCTTTGTGGCCACGTGGAGTGACATTGGCCTCTGCAAGAAGCGGCCGAAGCCTGGAGGAGGGTGGAACACTGGGGGTAGCCGATACCCTGGGCAGGGGAGTCCTGGAGGCAACCGCTACCCACCTCAAGGTGGCGGTGGCTGGGGACAGCCTCATGGTGGTGGCTGGGGGCAGCCACATGGTGGTGGTGGCTGGGGGGGACAACCCCATGGTGGTGGTAGCTGGGGACAACCCCATGGTGGTGGCTGGGGACAGCCCCATGGTGGCGGTGGCTGGGGTCAAGGAGGTGGCACCCACAGTCAGTGGAACAAACCCAGTAAGCCAAAAACCAACATGAAGCATGTGGCAGGTGCTGCTGCAGCTGGGGCAGTAGTGGGGGGCCTTGGCGGCTACATGCTGGGGAGCGCCATGAGCAGACCCATCATACATTTTGGCAATGACTATGAGGACCGTTACTACCGGGAAAACATGAACCGTTACCCCAACCAAGTGTACTACAAGCCCGTAGATCAGTACAACAACCAGAACAACTTTGTGCACGACTGCGTCAATATCACGGTCAAGCA
The DNA here is from genome assembly GCF_047511655.1 of Castor canadensis. Lineage (NCBI taxonomy): Eukaryota > Metazoa > Chordata > Mammalia > Rodentia > Castoridae > Castor > Castor canadensis. The sequence goes on along the minus strand of NC_133390.1, from coordinate 151,806,946 downwards.
GCACACAATCACCACCACCACCAAAGGGGAGAACTTCACCGAGACAGACATAAAGATCATGGAGCGTGTGGTGGAGCAGATGTGCATCACCCAGTACCAGAAGGAGTCCCAGGCTGCTTACTATCAGGGAGGGTCCAGCGCGGGGCTCTTCTCCTCCCCGCCCGTGATCCTCCTCATCTCCTTCCTCATCTTCCTGATAGTGGGATGAGGAAGGCCTTCCTGTTTGCACCTCTTGTCCGTTTTGGTCCAGGTTGGGGGAGGGGGTATCCACCTACAGCCCTTTTAGTGGTGCATCTCATTCTTGCTTCTCTCTTTGTCCCCCATAGGCTAGTACCCTCGACACTGATGGGCACTGGAAAACGTAGAGTAGATCTGATGCTATTTTTTTCAAGATCCCTTTGATTTGAGTCCTTCATAGGCCAGTGCTAATGCTGGGCCAGTAAGAATGTAACAGCAAAGAATCACTGGTTGATCTAGGCTTATTTTTGGTTAGTGCAACAGGTTGAAGGTAAAATGATCTCAAAACAGTCCTCAAATACTTTTGCCTGGATTCCTCTGGTTCCTTCAGCATCCAGAGCTCAGGACACGAGTGCCCCAGCATAGCACTGATTTCATAGAAATTTGGAGACTTTTTTTTTTATCCCTTTTAAGAAAACCTGAGAGCATTTCTGCCAAATCTGGAAAGAGGCCACATGATACTCACAAAAAAGAAAATGCTAGCAATCCTTAGCTCTCGGGCCGCAGGCTCAGCCCACTGGAGCATGTGCCATGTGTCTGTAGAGGGCTGAGGTTTTTGCAGAATGGTCTGCACAGCAGTTGCTGCATCAAGAGTAAATACCGGTGCAACCCCAGACCTCCAGCCAGAGCACATGTCACAGGGGATGCTTGTAACTAAAAGACAAACGCTTCGGGGACTACAAAATGCAGCATTTGAAAATGTGCCCTTGGAGACACTCCCGTTAGGGATCCACGTGTGGTGTTCCCTTCTTCAGTGACATAAACTATAGATAATTAAGACTGTGGAAAAATAATAAATTATCTTCTAAACACCAAAGGCAAATCTCCTTTGTTCATTTCCTGGAAACTAGGATGATTTTAACCATGTTTGGGTAAAACCAGGAAATGTTTAACTCCCAGGAAAGTTGAAGCTGTAAAAGTATGATCCTCCTAAAAGATTACATAATGAAGGAAGTGATTGCACACAAAGAAAAAAGAGCTTATGATTCTTCATTGCGTCTCATAATTGTCAAAAACCAGAATTACAGTGCTTCCTTGATTTCTGTAATTGGTTTGAATCAAAGAACAAGGAGACAATCTAAAAAAAAATCTAAGGTTGCAGATGACAGAAATCTGGTTCATTCCGAGTAGACAAAGATATTCTGTTACTATTGTAAAAGTAAGATACGGTTATTCCCTAAATTGTTCAATATGTCACCTACTAGATATATAGATATAGATATATAGATGTATATATATATTACAACTGCAATGTTACTGGCTTGCACTGTGCAGGTATTCTTTGTAGAAATATATACATATAAAATATATATTGGATATGACAAACCTAGAAGTTTTTGTTGAGAGCCGTTAACATCTGAGACATCTAATGCATTAATCGTTTTGTAAGGTACTGAATACTCCACACATGAGAACCTTTTTGTGTGGCCCTTAGGCTTACAATGTGCACTCAATAGTTTTGTATGAGAATCCAAAATGAACACCTTAACTGGTGTTTGCAGTATGCATGTACTTTACATTTTCTATATTTGTAACTTTGCATGTCCTTGTTGTTGTATAAAAATTTGTAAATGTTTACTATCTGACTGAAATTAAACAGGGGCTAAGATGAGCACCGCCCAAGAAGTTTGTGATTGGTTTCACTGATGCTGGAGGGTCCCTGTGGGGTTAACCTGAGTTATGTGGTGTGTTCAGACCCACGCCTGAGGTGATGGCTGATTCCAGTGTCCTGCCCCATCCTTCCCATCACTGACTAGTTTATTTCTGCTGCCTTCTCGTTTTATCTGTGGGTATCTCTAGTGTCCTCAGCCCTGGGTAAACTGCGAAGCCGCTCTTGAGGCAGGAAAAATGTAGTCCTCACGCTCTGGGAGTTTGTTTTGGTTTTTATGGTGCTGGGGATTGAACCCAGGGCCTTGATGCATGTTAGTAAAATTGTGTACCATTGAGCTACACCTCCAGCCCCTATAAATAGATTTTCTTGGTTAAAATGAAACGTAACAAGCTCTGGAGTACCCACTCTGTGCCTTCTTAGCTCAGGGCCTGTGATCCCCAGTGACAGTCACCCTCCTCAGACTTAACACCTTTGGACCAAAAGGCCACCTCCATGTGTCACAATCTGTCACTCATTCTGCATGTTTTCTGCCTTCCTAAGTGTGAGGCACCCTCACTGAGTTGCTCTTCATTATCATTGGTAGAGGTTTACTTCAGCAACTGTAATTTACTAAAGATGAAGTAATCACAAGAAGTGACATTGATGGAAATCAGTGTGAAGATTTTAGCAAAAGCCTATGTTATAAATACACAGCGATTCCCCCCAGCAGGTCTTTAAGCTTCATGGCAACATGGCCAGGGATATGCTACTCAGCATATGGAATTAAAGGGCTTGTGACACTCACAGGTCCTAGAGAGGGCAGCAGAGCCTGCCACACATGCGTGAGAATTTCTCAGGGAGCAACAACCAAGCAGGTTAGGAGCCAAGAGACAGAGCAAGCCCTGGGCAAGTGCCTTCACTGGGGGTCAGGGTGGAGTACACAAACCGAAGACATGGGGGTGGGAAGTCATTGGTGTGTTTGAGAATCACAGGTCAGAGTAGAGAAGAATAAAAAGGGCAACTGGCAGAAACAAACTATCACACTGATGCACCTGTGGCCTGGTATTGGGTGCAGCACTGTTTATAGGGATGTTGAAACATCAGGAAAATAGGAAGCTTTGAAAATGTACAATGCCCTGCCAAGATCTTGGAGTGATCAGGAGATCAACACCCGAGACCCCATCATTCACAAAGCTACAAAATCACATACTAATTCTCAAAAGTATTACTGAGAAATGGACCTCAAAGTTGACCCTTACCCAAAATTTCCAGAACTATCTTCATTCTACCTATTTTTTGCCATTTTCCTAATTATTTAAAATACACCATTATCTGACCATTATAATTTCTCAAAATTACCCACTAAGAAGTCTTGTCATTCAAAGTGTTGGTATTTGTGGGCCCAGAGTGAGTAACGTCTATGTTATCTTTCATAGGCCCCAATGTTTTCTTCCTTTCACCTTTCTCTCCCGGGAGTTGTACCAAAGCAATTTTTACTTAAAACAAGGAAAGAGAGCTGAAGGTGTGAAGTAAGTGGTAGGGCACCAGCTTAGCAAGCTCAAAGCCCTGAATTCAAACCCCAGTACCACCAAAAGTAAATAAATTTGTAAGCATAATTAATTTTTTAAAAACACAGCTGAGTCTAACCCCCAGAGAGGGTTCTTCCAAAGAACTGTCAGGTGCTGACTTTGTTTCTCTTCTTCCCCACTACGGATGAGGCTAAAAACATGTCCTTTGCCTTTGGAGAGACATTTGGGGTTGTACTGCTTCCCACTGTAGTGGGAGCCTTAACCCAGAACCCCAGATTCTCTAGATCCAGGGACTGACCTTGCCAACTGACCTGAGTGTTCCGTAATTCATTTCCACCTAAGAAAGGTGCCTTCCGTTCTGACCCCCCAGAATTCCTCCCCTGAGACTCAGCTCATTGTCCACTAACCTCTATTTCCATCTTAGGCCCCTCTTATGAGTTCTGCACATGTTCTTCAGGGAAGCTACACTTGGTCACATGCCTTTGTAGAACTCTCCCTTCCTTCTTGGCCTACAGCAGGGCTCCTTGAACTCAAATGTGCACATGAACCAACAGGTACAGACTGACAGGTCTTCTAACTCCTAGAAGATGCTGTGCTGGACTTGTGGGCCACCCTGTAGCAAGGCTTTGGGGGCTCCCATATTGGAATCCTTATCAGAAACTTCTGGAGAGCTCATTAAACAAAGAGGGCCAGGCGCTGGTGGCTCACATCTGTAATCCTAACTATTCAGGAGGAGGAGATTAGGAGACTCCAAGTTTGAAGACAGCCTGGGCAAATAGCTCATGAGACCCTATCTCAAAAATATCCAACACAAAAAAGGGCTGGCAGGGTGGCTCAAGTGGTAGAGCACCTGCCTAGCAAGTGTGAGAACCCTGAGTTTAAGCCACAGTACTGCCAAAAAGAAAAACCACACAGAAGGCCAAGCCCCACCCCAGAGTTTCTGATTTCCAAATACTGAGGTGGGGCCTGAGAATTTGCATATCTAACAAATTCCCAGGTGATCTTGGATGCTGCTGGTGTGGACATTACACAGGGAAATCCGCTGCTCTAAAGGAAAATGCAAAGAAATAGAAGGCTGCCTGGCCCTGAAATGCTCACAAAGCCATTGCAGAGACAGAAAGCTGCCTGGGAGCCAAGATGCTGGGGGTTCTCTTAGAAGGAGGAGAAAACTGGGGCAAATGACAACAGGGGTAAAAAGGGGGATTAACGCCTGCTGTCTGAAAAGCATGAAGCTCAGCAGAGTGCTGAGGGCCACAGTTAGCAAGAGATTCAACTAAACCTGGGATGGTCGCCCTCTACACCTGAGTCACCTGAGGATGTTAAATACAGATTCTGAGATCACAGGTCTGAGGGGGGCTCATAGATTGGGCAGCTATACAAGCTCCCAGATGACTTTATGCTACTGGTCTGAGAACCACAGCTGAGAAACAAGGTCCTAAAGGCCCAGGTCATCCTGGGGCACTTTTCAAACCCTGGGCAGGCATTTGGGGAAGCATAGAGGGCTCGGGATCTGGCAGGGGGTCTTCACCTTCTCTAGTTTCTAAGTGCTGCAATCCCACCTAGGCCCAATCAATTGGGGCAGCCCCCTGCAGGCAGTGGAGCTCTGTAGCTTCTCCTCTCCCAGTGCTAGCATGGTCAGCTGACTACCCCTGGAGGACTCCCAGGAAGATTCAAGCCCCTGCTGCAATGCCTTCTCCCAGACTCCCAATTTTCTTGGACCTTCAGCAGACTTTCTTGTTCTGTAGAGATTACCCACAATTCCCACAAGATAAAAGGATTTGGAAGGTGTCTTCTCCAAGATGGTTATGGACCTGTGGGCCTCAGGGTGGCACATGTGAGGTGGATAGTCACTTTCTATTCAGACTAAGAATTAGAGGGGTAGTCTCTTCTTAAAAATCATTGACCTATAGAAAGAGGTGTTCGCCTCTCACCAGGTGAAAATGACTGATCCCCAGGGCTGCTACTTCTGGGTTCAGCATTTCCTGATGCTCTGGCTGCCCAATGGGGCAAGGATTTAGGCTTCTGAGGCTGCCACTCTCCCACACAGCCCCAGGCTGTGTCACCTTTGCCTGAGACACTGGTTTCTACACATAGTCCTCAGACCCAGGAAACCCTTTGTGCTTTAAAAGGTCCCCCAAAGTGTCCCCTCAGATCTCATTGTCCTCTCCCTAAACCACATTTGAGGGACAAGGACATTGGAATTTTCTCTTCCAAAGTCAACTCCAGGGCCTATATAGGCCTCTTCTCTGTCAGTCCTCCTCTGGGTGGACTACACTACAGGTTTACACATCTCAGTGTCCTAGAGGTAGCCAAGGAGTGGCTGTTTGGGGAAGAGGGCTACAGAGAGAGCTTGAACAAGTGGGCCTGGGTGTCCACACACTGAAGGTCCTTACAAGACACAGGATGCATCATGGTGGGAAGAGATGGGGTAGACAGGAAGCCTCCCTTAGGACTCTTCCTCCAAGACCTGCAAATGCTAGGGGCTGCCCTGCCCCAAAGCTTCAGGAGGGGAAAGAAGTGAAGGATCTTACAGTGAAGTCATTACTTCTTACAAATGTCCCAAGTCATGAAAATGGTTTGATTTGCTTGTTTGTTTTTTAAGAGCAGGTCTTTCTATGTAGCCCAGGCTGGCCTCAAACTAGAGATCCTCCTGCCTTAGCTTCCAAAATGCTGAAATTACAGGCATGAGCCACACACTCCCTTATGGTCTTTTTAAAGGGCTTGGGGCATGGCTCAAGTGGTAGAGCACTCGCTAGCAATCCCCGATACTACAAAAAAAAAAAAGTGTTCTTCACAAGGTGGAAGTGATCGTGTTAGTTTAGGTTCAGGCCTTGGTTCTCCCAAGACACCTCTGGCCCCTACACATCAAATAGACTTTCACACTGTTGCCTCCCAGCCAGTTCCCTGCCCTGGACGGCTGCTCCTCACCTTCCTCCCAGGACCTCCCCATCCAGTTACCCCAGTTACACCCATGCTTCCAAGCACCTTCCTGTGAACCTCTAGAAATTAACCAGTACTGCAGAGATTTCTTGTACCGTGTGTGTCAGTCAGACTTTGTCACTGTGACAAATACCTGAGAGAAACAGTTGAAAGGAGGAAAGATTTCTTTTGTCTCGCTGTTTCAGGTTTCAGTGCATGGTTGCTTGGCTCCATTGCTGTGGGCGTGTGATGAGGCAGAGGATCATGATGGAGAGGGGGTAGTGGAGCAAAGCTGTTTACCTCATGGTTGTCAGGAAGCAGGGACAGACAGACAAGAAGGAGTCAGGGCAAGATGTACCCTTCAAATACACACCCCCAGTGACCCACTTCCTCCAACCAGGCCCCACCTCCTACTAGCCCATTCAGAAGGAATTCATTAGGGGATTAAGTCATCACTAAGGTTAGGACCCTCACCTCTCAATAGTGTCACCAGGTGGAGACAAGCTTTTTGTCTGGGTTTAGTCTTATACTAGGATTCTCCCAATCTCTACCTCCCAAGAAGCTAGTGAGCCACCACACACTGCTCAGAAATTGCTTTTATAAGGAAAAAAAGATGGGCAGGCATGGTGGCTCATGTCTACAGTCCCATCTACTTAGGAGGCAGAGATCAGGAGAATAGTGGCTCGAGGTCAGCCTGGGCAAAAAGTTGAGACCCCATCCCAACAAATAAGCCAAGCAGTGGTTCACATCTATAATCCCAGCTACACAGGAGACATCAGTAAGAAGATTACAATCTGAGGCTAGTCCAGGCAAAAACTCAACACCCTACCTGAAAAATAACTAAAGCAAAAAAGGGCTGGAAGCATGGCTCAAAAGGTAGAGGGACTGCCTAGCAAAATAGAGATCCAAAGTCCAAACCCCAGTACTGCCAAAAAAAGAAAAGAGATGACCACATGTCAGTGCCCATGTCCTGTACTTGACCTTATCAGATCTTCATAATAATATCCAACTTAGAAAGCTAACATCCAGAAATACTCACAATGTCACCTGCCCAAGGGCAAGCGGTTATTCTGCTTAAGCAAAACACAGTGGAAAGTTTGTCATTGGTTCATGACAATACTTAAGTGGTTGGCATAGAAGTCACCTCTCTGTCTGCTCCTAGACTCTTCTTTTAACAACTCCAATTGCATGAGATTGCTACCCCTATGACCTCATTTTAACTTAATCACCCTTTTCAAGACCCAGTCTCCAAATATAGTCACATTCTGAGGTACTGGGGTTAGGACTTCAACATACAAATTTTGTGTGGACACAATTCAGCCCATGCCACCATCTTTCTAGAAATGTCCTACTCCAGTATCTGTGTCACTCTCAACTCAGTTCTAGGTGTATCCAGGACTGTGAGGGCTTTTTGAGGACCCCACATTCACACACTCCCCCAGGCCTCTCATAATAAATAAAGACTTGTCTGGGTCACTCTGTGCCCTTGTACAGACAGGGTCACTGCCCAGTACTCACCTTAGGACTGCCAAGGGCGCCTGGCTCCTCATTTCCAATGCACAACAAATAGAAATGTGCTTGCATTCCTGAAATCCTGTCACCATGCCCCCGTGGCTGGCACCAAGTGAAGCATTTCATGATACCACATTTGTTTAGTTTGGCTCAAAGCCATGAAGATCCAAAATGCTGACCCAGATAATGGTCCTCCCACTCAAGTGTATTGGCAGCACACCTGGCGTACAGCTGTGCCCATGATGAGTTAATTAACATGAAGCAGCGAGTGCTTGCTGCAGTTCAATGGGAGCCAAGAAGGCTACCAAGGTGCTCCAGTCTCCATGCTGTGGCCACGCCTAGCTCATCCTCAAGTGGAATGTGTTCATTCAGGTTTCTTTGTGGCCAAAGCTCACCTTCCCAAGGCCCCAACTTCAGCGTGGAGGGAGAATCCCACGGAGAGGGACTCTAGGTCCTCCCAGCTGTGAGTCAGTGGGCCAGGCTCAGGGATTGAAGAAGCCAAGGAGAAGCCAAGTCCATAATTTCTTTGTCTGGGCAATCCCTCCTTTCCCTTTTATCCTGGGTGGCTGAGCCCCCTGTTATTCCAGCTCTTCAAGGAGGTATTTTCTCACCAGCCATCTGATGACCCTTTCCTACATCACCTTCAAGGATGGGGATGCTATTCTCATAGCACCACTCCAGAGGAAGGCAATTGCTGTGGGCCAACCCAATTCAGAAAGACTGTTTCTGGCCTCTAGTCAGAGCCACCAAGCAAGCCTAATATTTCCTCAAGAGAATCTCTAACTTCTGATGAATGAAGAAAAGGAATAACAAGTGATCACATGCTCACTCAAACAGAGTCCCTAAAGAAAGTCTATCAGAGACCACACTCAGCTTCAGAATTATTTTTTTTTTTTTGGACTGGTGGAGTAGCTCAAGCAGTAAGAACGCCTGCCTAGCAAGTGTGAAGCCCTGAGTTCAACCCCAGTCCCCTCCCACAAAAAAATGTGCTGGAATTAGACAGTGGCAATTGGTAGACAACTTTGTGAGTTATATGAAATAGCACTGAATGTATCTATTGAATGTGAACCGTGTTATCTCAATGAAGCTGTTATTTTTGTTTTTGGAAGCATAAAATTACTTACCTGAGAACAGAGATAATGGGATGGGAAGAGATAAGGCTTGTGGTTGAGGTTGAATCCATTACAAGAACATGTCTGCCTACTTGTGTTTCTCAAGGTCTTCCAAAAAAACAGTGTGTGCTGAAGCATTCATAGTCTTGGGTCTGCCATGTTTATAAACATTTGTCCCCAATCCTATTCTGGTCACTATATCAAAGGTCACATCAATGTAAGCTAGAAAATGGAATATGAATGACATTCTTGATCTTTGAAAAGGTAAGAGAAGTATCTAATCACAGACTGGGAGACTTAAAGCCTGCTGGGCCTGCTGTCACCTGTCATGTTGAGAATGCTTCCTGGCATCAAGAGTTAAAGAACAGGCCTCTTACCAACATGTGGCAGAAATGTGGTCACCTTTGCTCAGTGTTAAATACTAACATTTCTTTAGGAAAGAGCTCCAGAGTTGAGTATGGTGATACACTCCTGTAATCCCTGTAGCCCAAGCTACATAGTGAGATCAAGGCAAGCTTGGGCCACAAATTGAGATGCTGTATGACAAACAGAATAACCACAACAAAAGAGCTCTGAATCCTGAATGAATGAACGAATGAATTCTCTGGGGCCTGGAAGTGGCTTCATGCACCAGTTCTGTGATGAGTCCCGTGACTGCTGTTCCAGGACATGAGATTACTCCTCATAGACTATCTCAACCCCTTTCACCCACTGGAGGAAGCTTTCCCTTGCTCTTCTCCCGACTCCGACTGCTCAGTCTTTCCAGCTGCTGCTTCTCCACCTCATAGGGAAGGCATGCAGATGACTAAGGATACTCCCTCGTCACGTTCTGAGCTGTTGTGACAAGCCTGGGCAAGACAGATACCAGGTCTGGGGCCTTTGAATGGGCCTCGGCTTCTTGGCTGCCCACACGGCATTCCTGTCCCACCCACCTCCACCTGCTTGCTCTGTTTAGGGACCTTTAAGAATGTGATGTCCTGTCTGAGTCACACCTGTGACATTTTGGCTTTGCCTAATCAGCCCGCCTTTATACCCAGTCCTCCTCCCCTATGTGTCCTTCACACCTGCATGTCACTTCCACATGGGGTCAGGAACGCAGAGAAGGTGGCAGAGGGGCATCGATTCGTATTCACTTGGAAAATCCAGAATGTTCCCATCTGGCAGGTAAAATGCAGACAGAGGACTCTGTCAAGCCTTCAGATCAAATTCATCCATAGTGGAGGTGGGTGTGGCCTGTGTTGGAAGGACCATTGTCCCCTTCTGTCATCATTCTGACTCATCATGAATCCTTATCTTGGAGTTCCTTCCGTAGCCTGAGTGTGCTGCTGTAATGGAACACCCAAGTCTAGATCATTTGTAATGAACAGAAGTGTTTCGGTTCACAGTTCTGGAGGCTGGGAAGTCCCATACCAAGGTGCCTGTGTCCGGTGAGGGTCTTCCTGCTAATGTCATCCTGTGGTAGAAGGTGAGAAGACAAGAGAGGGCAAGAAGTGGCTGAATTTGCCCTTTCATAATGGCAGCAAGGGCTGGTGGAGTGGCTCAAGCAGTAGAGTACCTGCCTAGCAAGCATGAGGCCCTGAGTTCAAACCCCAGTGCCACCAAAAAGAGAAAAAAAAAAAAAGATTCTATTCACATAATGGCAGCAATCCGCCACTCATGGCCCAATGGCCTTATCACTTCCTAAGAGTCCCAACTCTCGTTTTTTTTAGGCAATGACTCTCTCTGTATCCCAGGCTGGCTTCAAACCCTTTGTGCTCCTACCTCAGCCTCCCAAGTGCTGGGATTAAGCCAAGTGCTACCACCCAGCTGGGTCCTAACATCTTAATTATGTTAAAATGGCAATTAAAGTTTTATTAGCATATAATAGTTGTACAGGGGAATACATTGTGATATTTACACATGTACTTACAATATATCTTAGCTAGAGTTACCCCCTCCACCATTCTCCGCCTCTCCATCTTCTTAGAATGTCAAAAGTTTTCATTCTTCTATTTTCATATATGAATATAAAATATATCCACCATATTCACCCTCATTCACCTTTTCCTTATGCCTACCCCCTCCCACTGGTACCCACTCCTGGAAAAGACCTGTTTCACCCATAAATTTAATAAGAGTTTTGGAGGAGACAAACATTTAAATCATACCAGTCCTCTAGAGACATCACTTAGGAGCTTCCAGTCCTTTTGGTGAATGCTGTTCCCTCCACCTGTCCCCATCTCCAGTTGGAAAAATTCCTATTCATAAATCAAAACCCAACTGAAATGCCTACCCCTACCGTGGACTCCTTTGTCAGTCAAGTGAGGCCTACAGGTCTTCCTCAGGATGTTTTTAAGTGCATAAAATAAAATCCACAGCTTACAAAAGAAACAAATTAAGCTGAAATTTAGTTATCAAAATACTTTAGCACTCATTAAATTTAAATATCAAAAAACTCGTTAAATAAGATCTAGTGGTAAGCCTAATAACTGCCCTCATTTCACAGTGACAAGCATGAAGGATATTTTGAGTTAGGATGGCTGACTCGTCCTGGTTTGATCCATATTTCCGATTTCAGTACTGAAAATCCTGCATTCTGGAAACTCCCTCAGCCCCTGGCAAACTCACACAGTTGGTCACCTTACCTGTAATGTGGCACAAAAACATCTGTGAATGTAGTGGTCATTGTCACAGGCACAGCAGATGCTATTGTGACTTGCTGCCTGGATTCTTCATGGAGGAAAAGCTTTATTTCATCAGAGGTTGGGGAAAATAAAGATGGGATTGCTTTTTCTCCCCCAACCAGATTCATATGTTTTCCAAATTCCATCTATGAATGGATTCCTTCCAGCTTAGGAGCCCTGCAACTCCTAGGACAAGTAAATCTGTGGACTTTATTCTATATCTGTGATGACATACAGAACTGTTGTCACTGCTTGCTTAATTGACACAGTGAAACCTCTCCATCAAGCACCTTTCTTACAGGGTTGTGGGGAGAATTTTTTTAATTTCTACAGGAGAGCAGCCCCAGGCCCTTGTGAGGCATCTGGAGAGCTTCGGAGGTTGAGTCAACCTTGGTTGAACAGTGTGGGAAACTGTTTGGCTGTGTATACTAAAGCTGGACCCTCACCTCCCTACAGTCAGCATTTCCACTCCTGGGAATTTGCCAACAGAAACAAGATCTCAAGTTCACCAAGAGAACTGCACAGACATTTTCATAGCAACTGTGTTCACAGTAGCTCCAAACAGGGAGCAATCTCTGAGTCCATCAAGAAGTGACTAAAAGTTAGGCACAGGTGACTCCCATCTGTAATCCTAGCTACTCAGGAGGCAGAGATCAGGAGGATTGCAGTTCAAAGCCAGCCCTGGGCAAGTAATTCACGAGACCCTATCTCGAAAAAAAAAATCACAAAACGGGGCTGGCAGAGTGGGTCAAGTGGTAGAGTATCTGCCTAGCAAGCTCTTGAACCAGTTCAAATCCCAGTATCACCAAAAAAAAAAAAAGAGGTGAATAGAGAAGTAGATTGTGGTCTGGTTTACAACCAAATACTGTACAGCAATAAGAATTTTTAAATCACATATCTAGCAACAATACTGGCAAATGTCACAAGCATAGTATTGAACAAAATCCGCAACCACAAAAAAAGCAGCGGTCACATGGTTTCACTTGTATGCAACACAAAAGACAGGCGAGACTAGCCTGGAGGTTAGAAGTCGAGAGCATTAGGATTGGAATAATCCGCAGAGAGGTCTTGGGTTATGAAATCTGCTGCATTTTGCGCCTATAGAGCACGGGCTTTTCTGAATGGACGTTGCAACTCAGTGAGGCACTGGGTAAGGGAAGCACTGGGGTCTGAACTCAGGCCCTCACGCATCTCGGCAGGTGCTCTACCATTTGAGCCACATGCGTAGGTAGCCCCAGTAAGAAGAGCATTTGAAACGTTAGGTTCCTGAATCCCGTCTCTTGCCACATCCAGTCCCTGCAGCCACCAGTACCAAGAGGTGACCTCCCGGGCGTCTTCCTGCTGCCTGGCTCTCTAGCCAGCTTCCTTCGTTGAATTCGACCTTACTGTACTTTGATCTTTTTCCTGACCGAAGGCTGTCACAGACCTGCCCTCTGGTGCCCATTCTTTGCAATTGCCTTTACAACTCCAAATGCCTCATCAGAGTTCTGTCAGGCCTAAAATTAACACAGGCTGTGTAATCGAGGCAGCTGTTAGACCTCAGCTAACAACCCTGGGTGATATTTTGGAGGGGGGAGGGGTAGGTAGAATTCTGCGATTTCAACAGGGCCGAGTGCCATTTGAGAAGTTTTTCTCCACAGTAGCTGTAACGGTGGTGGGAGAGTGGGCACGACACCCCTGATAGATGTGGATCCGACTGTCAGTGTCACATCAGGCCTCCCCAAAGATCCCAGCAACATGACACTATTGCTTGGCACAGAGGGCACTTTCTAAGAGGGGACAGGCTGACCCTCTCCTGTCACTGGTAATAGCTGAAGTCACTGAGGCAGAGTGTGGCAGGATGGAGACAGAACTGGTTTCATGCCCTCTCTCTTTGCAGCACCCGAGGGCCTCCCCTGAGAATGAAGGTGTTACCACTCAGAGACAAGACTTACCTCTACTCACCTGCTCCAAGTAACCTCTTCTTTAGGGAGACTTTCTCCTTTTGGACACCTTCCTGCTTGTTTATGTAGAGAAGACAAACTATAGATCAAATTATCAGGTTAGCAGAGCATAGTGGTCACACCTGTAATCCCAGCATTCAGGAGGCTAAGGGAGAGGGATCACGAGTTCAAGCCTAGCCTGGGCTTTGGTGTAAACATAGTGAGACCCAGTCTGTCTCAAAACAAAAGAAAAAAAAGTTAAACATGCTTTTAGAAACATTAGATCAAATGAGGAAAGCAGAGAGGCTGAAAGAAGAACTCTCAGTGGTGACCAAGCCTGGCATCTATACATGGGAGTTTCAGCCCTTTCCCACTCTGCTCCTCTCTGGACAGCCCTGACAGATGGGTCACCTTAAAACACAATCTTCATCTGGTTCCACCACTCTAAACCTTCACTGTCTTCTCACCAACCAACACCCTACCCCACAAGTACGTGGCCATGCCTTGTGTGAGATGGGAAGAAGCCTTCAGCAGGCCCTGTCTGCCATCACAAGTCTCTTTGCCTGTCTCCGTTCCTGGCCTACCTTCCCTCCATACCCCCCACACACTCATACTGTTCCCTACCCTGAATCAATCCCCCACAGTTGAATCTGCCTGATATAGCAAAGGACTGCAGAGGAAACGACCCTTGGACCAGCATAGCATTTGTTTTCCCAAGCTGTGATCACTCTGAGGCTCTCGTCTGCCTCTTGACAGCTGTATGCCATGGAACTCCAATTACTGCCATGACAGGTCTTCACCATGCTGCCCTTACTTTTTTTTAACTAACTGAAACAGTTTCATTTATTCCTATTTAATTTCCTCTTGCTGCTTTTATATATCCTACCTGCTGTGATCTAGAGTATTGATCCTGCTGTCCAGCACAGAGCCAGATCCATGAGGCTGCTTTGATTCAAGTGAGTACAGATTCGACAATATTGTCTTCAACCAGGTCACTGATAAAGAAGGGATAAAGCGAACGTAGATGCCTCTGGAGTCTAGGCACTGCATGAGGTACAGGGCAAACACACATGAATGAGTCACATCCTTCCATTTCTGTGAGCTCAGCAAAGCACGTGAACAGCAGTGGCTGCCTCAATGACCACTGTAATAGGCCACGTGCCAAATGCTATGCAGACCCACACAGAAGCTCCTGACCATGCTTGGGAAGGGAAGAGTGGACAGCCTACCGAGGGAGGGGACATTTAAAATTTACACAAAACAATCATCAAAATCCTAAGAATATAAAAGCCGAATGCAGGTACAATCTACACCCAGCAAGTCTATTCCTAAGAGCATATATCCAAATGATATTTGGTTACCCAGAGAATATGCAAGAATGTTTGTGGCAACATTACTCAGAAGAGTCCAAGCAGGAAGGCACCGAAATGCTTAACAGCAGGGGAATTGTCTCACAATGGAACAGTCTACAATGACGCATACTGTGAGTGAATCTCACAGATGTAATTTGAGCAAAAGACAGACGCAAAAGAATATATTCTATAATATTCTGTTTATATGAAGTACAAACAGGCAAAAAAAACAGCATATGCAGTAGGAGTTAGGACAGTGTAGGGGAAGGGATAGTGGCCAGAAGGGGACGTAAGGAGGCTTAGAGGGTGATGCACTCTTCAGTATCTTAATCTAAGTGCAGGATACATGGATGTGTTCAGTTGGTAAAAATACAGTGTTATGTCCTCAGAATATATGCATTTTTTTGTGTGGACATTAGAGATTATCTACTGTCTTAGTCCAAATGAGGTTTTAGCTGGTAGAGCACCTGCTTAGCAACCATAAGGCCCTGGGTTCAAATCCCAGTATCAAAAAGAAAAGAAAAAAAGCCACACACACACACACACACACACACACACAAATAAGGTCCTGTAACAAAAATACCATAGTCTGGGTGGCTTATAAACATCAAAATTCTAGAGGCTGTAAAGTCCTAGATCAAGGTGCTAGCAGATTCATTGTCTTAGTTCATGGTCAGCTTTCACTTGTCCTCACATGGTGGAAGGACAACGGCGCTCTCTCAGGCCTCTTTTATGAAGGCACTAATTCCAATCATGAGGGCTCCACCCTCATGAGCTAATCACCTCACAAAGTCTCACCTCCTAATATCATCACCTTGGGGTTAGGATCTCAACATATGAATTTGGGGGGCACACAAACATTGAGACCATAGCAGCTGCTTAGACAGCTATCCAGCTCTCTAGTAAGCATTATTTTCCAAAGCAGATTGTCATTATTTCTCTACCTGTAGTCTATGGGCTCCCTCAGCAATGGACCCTGGGTGATTCATCTCATTCTCTCACTTCCATGGCACAAGTATGATGAATGATCTTCTCATAGAAAACCTCTCAGGCATTTGTTAGACATGGAAAATAATGTCCTGCACATCACTGTATGTATTTACAGGTGCTCTCAAACTTGTCCAAGACTTAATTAAATCAAGGAATTTATAAAATAATGACCCATTCATGCATTCTAGAACTCAGCCTTTCTCTGTTGCTTCTTTGTCAGTCTGCAGAATTTTCTAATAATCATATATTCAAGAGAAATATGCCAGTTCCTCCTGCGTCACAGAACACCCAGCCCTGGGTATCCCCTCACCTTTCCTGTTTCTCAAAGCTGATCTAATACGCTTATCTCTCTTACAGATCTGTGAGTGCCAGAAGACATAAGGCCCTTGGCCCTGGCCTCTGTGCTCAGGTCAAGAAGCCAAGGTGCCTCACTGACTCCTTGGCTCTATGCTCATCCTCACAGGAAAGACGCTGTTCTGCATCTCCACATCTGGTTCACAGTCTTCGCAAAACTCCCAGAGCTCCTCCCTCTTCCCCAGCATTTTCTCAGCCTTCCACACTCCTCTGTGCCTTTGAGAACAGCCTTTTGTTCACTTACAAGGAGGAATTTGCCACCTCATCAGCTCCAACCCAACCTCCCACCATCCTCTGGGCAGAGCCTTACTCAGAAAGAGGAGAAAAAGCAGATGGGAGGGAGCTGAGATAATGGTGCCTGGTGGGACTGGCAAGGTGTACTGTACACAGAGTTCCAATGGAGCAGTGGGTCCTCAGGACTTCACTGCCCTCCTGGCTGGGTGACCTTGAACCTATCTGGACCCATGATTGCCTCGCCTCACAGTGCAAAGGAGCTGGACTACAGGATTCTGGTCCTTTCCAGCTCTGAACATATCAAAGCCTAATTATGACCCTAAGCATCTATATATGCAACAGAATTGTCTTGACACTTGTCTCTGGGTAGCAAAGTAATTGATTGTTTTTCTTCTCTGCATTTTTCAAATAATCCACACTAAGATTACATGACTGATGGGTTTGTATTTTGTGTGTTCACAAGCACAAAAGGTCTGACTCTAAAAAGAAAATAGAAAACATCTTTTTAGGAAAGTGAAAGAGATTTTAAAAATAAACACAGAGGAGAAAGAAAAGGACCGCTGGAGGCTCCAAATCCAGCTAGTTTAGAAGCTCTGCAGGAGCAGTGTTAGCTGCAGGGTTTCCACCTTCCCAGGCTGAAAAAAGTCTTTGTTAACTCTCTGGCGCCATCTACTGACCACCCCAGAAACAACCTCTTAATTTGGTTTGCAAAAGAGCCCTGGTGAACAGCCAGTGAGATCACACTCAGGATAAAGCTTGCATTATATTTATAGGCAGGTCTCACCTCCAGCATTCACTTTTGTTTTTTGCCTTGCAGTAAGTCCTTCTAAGACCCCAGGATGGTCACTAAGGAGTCTCAAGCCATGGGGAACCCAGGAATGAGCCCAGTTCCCCTCCACTGCACTGAGGTCTGTAGAAGGGGAGGCACTCCTGGGAACACACTCTCAGCCTCCACCAGCTGTGTAGGGCTTGGTTTCATCTCCATCTGTCTCTCCCTCCTGGCTTCCCACAGATCCGTAACCTGTTAGTTTGGGGGCTAATTCAGGCCTTCAAGCATTCCCAGGGAAAGGAGAATGTCCTCCTGTTTGTCCCTCCATCTACTCATTAGTCCTGTCCTCCCACCTCCTCAGCAGAAGTGAGGTCCCTCGTCCACATTCATGAGTTTCAACTACAGGGCCCCTTCCCACAGAAGCTGCCTGGAAGAAACTGCTCTTCTGGAGGACACTAGACTTGTCCAGCAAGGCTTGCTTAGATATTGAAAGCATTTTCTGACTCCAATTCTAAAGGCATCTCTTGGAAACTTCTGAACTTCAAGATCGTCACGTCATTTTTATCAGTGAAGAGTAATGAGAAAGCCTATCCTTCCCAGTATGAAGGAGTGGCCCAAGAGCCCCTGATTGGTCCTACCAGGGAGGGAAGGGCTGCCATATTTGGAGGGCAGCAGGGAGGCCCCCTCCCCCTGGCTGCTCCTATATAGCTGGGCAGCCTGGCTGCCGGGAGGGTGTGCTGGAGGACCACAGCCCCGGGCTCCAGAGCTGCACTCTCAGCAGAGAGCCAAGGTAGGTGGGGAGGCGTTCCTGTGCTCAGGGTTGCTTGTTTCTAAGAAGATAGATCTGTACCCCAGGCTGAAAACTATGCAGTGACTTCTTTACTCCTCCAGTCAGGGGGAACTTGTGACAATGTCCATTCATCACGGACCTTCCATTTCTATGATGCTACAAGAAAATGCTACTTTAGTTGGTTAGGATTTTTGTTCTTCTTTTAAGCCCTTGCCTATAAAAACAAAGTTCTTTCTCAATGCTGTGCTTTTATTTTTGGGACTTTGGCTCACCTTAAGGATCTATTATGTTATTATTCTTATTTGAAACATTTTGTTAGTGTATGCTAGTTGTACAGGGGGCTTCATTGTGACATTTCCATATCTACATATGTTGTACCCCGGTTTGGTTCATCCCCTCCATTAATCTCCCTCTGCCCCCACCCTCCTCCTTAAAATGACTTGGACAGGTTTCAGTGTTCCATATTCATACATGTGTAAAGAGTTATGGGCTGGTGACATGGGGTTCAGTCCCCTACTTAGGAGACTAATAAATGTTTGCTTCATGCCTGGATCTCTTTGGAGAAAGCCGGTCTGAGTTCATAGTGATTCAGGGCAGCAGGAGGTGGTGCTAGAGGCTGGCTGTCATGTGCAATGTCCACAGCTGGGACAGGTTGGGGGCTTCTGCAGCCTTCCAGAGATAACTGGGTGTGCTCTTAGGCTGGGTTTGGCCTTTACATACATACACACACACACACACACACACACACACACGTATATATATAATGTACATTTTTATATAATTATATATGTAATTATAATTTATATATTTATATATTATATATATCTTATGTATATATTTATATATAATATATATCTTATGTATATATATTTATATATATCTTATGTGTATATACATATATATATATATTTATATATATACATAAGAACTAGTGTGGCACCAGAGTTGAACTAAAGGAGCAAATGGAGCCCTTTTGGAGATGAGGCAGGGGTGGCAGAGGGCACGTCACGGACCAAGCAAGCTGCCACTCAGCCTCTTACAGCTCTGGTGCTTCATGAGCTCACAGTAAGTCTTCATCTCAGAGTCAGCTCTGGCAGGTCCCTTATAGAACACTTCCTGTGTCCCTGACCCCCCCAGATGAAAGTCCAGGTGCTGGAATGCCCTGACTGTTGACCTTGGGAGGTGAATTTCCGCAATGGCCATTGTAGTTTAGAAGCCAGATGTGGCAGGCTACCAGGATTAGGATGAGGAGCGAGGATAATTCCATGACATCAGCACCCCTGGGGCCACCTTGATCCAGGACCCCCTTGTACTTCCCCCAGGCCCTGCTAACCTCTCCTTTCTCTCATTTCCTCGAAAGCCCTCAGAGGCCCTGCTCTTTGCTTGGCCTAGAGGCCCTCACGCCCCAATGGCTCAAAATGTGAGCACCATTCCCTCCTGAAGCCTTGAGGGACAGTAGAGGACAATTGGTGGCATGCGGAGTCAGCTTCAGAAAGAACTGAATTCAAATCTGTCACCTCCTTCTGTGTAGCTTTGGGCAGATTATTCAATGTCTCTGAATCCCACAACAACTTTGACAAAAATAGGGATAATGATGTACCTATCCCATATAAGAATTGCGTTAGGCCATGTCACAGAAGGGCTTTACACAGTGACATGTGGTAAGCATGCAATAAAAAAAACTAGAGTAACTGGCAGAGTAGCTCAAGTGGTAAGAGCATCTGCGTAGCAAGCATGAAGACCTAAGTTCAAACCCCAGTGCCACCAAAAAAACTAGAGTAGACTGAGCAAGGGGGCACTGTCCCCTGAGGGTCAGATTGGAAAAGATAGTACACATTCTGACCCTTTAACTAGGGGAGAACAGAACCCCTTAATTACATTTCCATCTTTCTTCCTCTACTCTTTTATTGCTGCAAAGTCCTTTAAGCAGTTTCTTAGATGGGTGGCAGAACATGTCTAAGGCAGAGCCAGCTTGGAGCAATAGAGAATAAAGGATTAAAAATACAGTAGCATCTGATTCCAACTTTTTTACCTCCCAGGGGCCCCTTGATTAGAAAGACTTGGGAGCACCAAAAAACTCTGTAGGCATCAAGTCATTACTTGTTCATATTCAGAGCCTTTCTAATTGCCAGGGGCAGCTTCTTATCAGCCTGAGAAAGCTAAGACGAGGCCTTGGTGGGTATAATTCCCAGCCAAAGCAAAGCAACTCAGCTGATCCTGTGCAGCCCAAGCATGGGAATAGTTTAATGGCACAAGGATGTCATTCCCTAGCTTACAGTCTGCTGCCCTGGGAGGGTGGGGGAGGCTGCGAAGCACAGTGGGAAAGTTGACCACCCACCCTTACTCTCACAGATTTTGACACGATGAAGAGGCCTCTGGGTGCATGGTGGTTGGCCATCGTCTGTGTCCTGCTCTTCAGCCACCTCTCCGCGGTCAAGGCGAGAGGCATAAAGCACAGATTCAGGTGGAACCGGAAGTCTGGGTCCAGCAATGCTCATGTCACAGAAGCCCGCATAGCTGACAACCGCCCAGGAACATTCATCAAGCAAGGCCGGAAACTGAACGTCGACCTCGGAACCGAGGGCAACATGTATTACGAGGCCAACTACTGGCAGTTCCCTGACGGGATCCACTACGATGGTTGCTCCGAAACCAATGTGACCAAGGAGATGTTCATCACCAGGTGCATCAACGTCACCCAGGCAGCTAACCAGGCAGAGTTTTCCCGGGAGAAGCAGGACAAGCTTTACCAACGGGTCCTGTGGCGGCTGATCAAAGAGCTGTGCTCTGTCAAGCACTGTGATTTCTGGCTGGAAAGGGGAGTGGGAATTCAGGTCACCGTGAACCAGCCTGTGATGCTCTGCCTGGCCGTTCTCATTTGGCTCATCGTTACATAGGCTTGCCACAGAGATGATGTGTGAGCAAACCATGGAGAGAGAGGTACCCCAGTTCTCCCCTGACCTGTACCCCATGTATCCTGAAGGTACCAAAGAGCAGTGATTCATCAGTGCCTCAAATCTCACTCCCAAGTATTCGCCCTGGTGTTCATTTGTGTTTAATAAGTGTGTCAATCCCCTGACATGCTCTATCAGGGGTGGAGCTATGGCTTGTTTTTCATTGCATTCTCAACAATGAGGGGGGTGTCTGGCACACCATATTAGGCAATAGATGTTTGGTGAATTGGTAAAAGAACACATCTGGAACTGTGCCAAGCACTTCACCATACTTCCCAAAAGATAGGTGTTATTCCTGTTTTACAGATGAGGAGACTGAGACTCAGAGAGGTGAGATAGCTCGCCAGAGTCCCGTCGCTAGAAAGTGGCAGATCTGGGATTCAACCATGGCCTAGCTGACCTCAAGTTTTCTGTTCTGTTTAATCCCAGAGCTGCCTCATTGATCACTTTATGGCGCTCAACCAAATCCAACCATACATCTTTAATGGCACTGTGGAAGTTCTGCTCTTAGAAACAGGCGAAAAGAACTGAGTCAACAGCTCTGTGCTTTGATATCTGTAACTTGGAAGTGTACTTTAATGCTTGTAGTTAAACTAAAATATAACAAAGGGTTTAAACTAAAATGAAGAGAAAGCTAGACAAAGGCCTAGAAATCAGATGGTAAGGAAATTCCCAGAGACCAGATTTACAGCAGGGTGTCTGTGCCACCAAGATTCTTTTTCACAAGAAGATCAAGTGTTTGTTGTTCTCCTTCCTGGAGTAGTCTGTTCATTTAAGAAAAAAAAATTATGGTCTGTGTCTTTAAGAAATAGTCTTATTTCTATTAATAGTCTTCAATAATCTGTTTTGTTTTGGAAAAAAATGCTTGTAAATTACATGCTTGCTTCTAGCATTCTCCTAGCACTGTATGCGTGTTGTCATGTACACCATCTGAGTGTCTTTAAATATCCTCCCTTATGTGTGCCCTCCACCATCGCTATCAGTCCTCCTAACACCTTTGGCAAGGGCTGTCAACTCTGTAAATCACTCATAACTACAAAATGCAATTACTCACCACAAAGGCTAAAAAGAAATGGTGTCTTTAGAGAGACCCAGTAAAGAATTCAAACCTGTCACAAGCAAGAGTCCATACATCACACTACATGTTAAAATACCCATTTTAAAATATGAATATCATTTAAGTACAATTATTAATCTAATGGTCTCAGATGCTCCCACAGGCCTTCTGGGGTCCTCTCAGAGACCCCCAGGAGTTGTTGAACCATGTTTGTAGATAACTGCTGCTGAGTATTGTCAATTCTCTCTCTCCCTCCCTCCCTCCGTCCCTCTGTCTTGTCTCTCTCTAAATATATATATATATATATATATATATATATATATATATATATATGCATATATATATATATATGTTTGTTTGTTTTGTTTTTTGAGACAGGGTCTTACATGTTACCTAGGCTGGCCTTGATCTCATGAGCCTCCTGCCTCATTCTCAAAAGTGCTGGGAATTCAGGTGTGTGCCCCCATGCTGGCTATCAGTTTTGGGAAAGTGTGATTTGTGGGAAGGTTTGTCTCAAGCCTTTCAGAACACAAGTGCTAATAATGGTGCCTCTTGTGCTGAGCTCCCCTGCTATCATCCTTCCCAAGGATCCATCTGGAAGGCTTCACCTCAGAAGGCCAGTGAAGAACGGCTTGGGGTGGGCAGCCCAGGGAAGCTGCCGGCCTCCCACTGACTTTTCCACCCATGGGAGGCACAGTGGGGAGAAGTCGCAGTGGCTCTGCTGCAGCTGGAGGGAAGCTCACCTTCTGTTCCCACCATCCTGCTAATCTAAGAAGAAGCACACAACACAGATCTTTCTGCGTGCCATTTAAAAAAATGACAACGATAATAAAGAAAAAAGTCTTAGATGGTGATGTTGACATTCAACTCTAATTACCAGGCCACACACAGCCACAGCAGCCAAATGACTTTGTTCCCGCTGTGAGAACACTTAGGCCCTGAGGTAGCCATGGTCTGTAATTGCTGTCTCTTCTCAATTCATTAACAGTCCCACAAAGCAGGTTTAAGTGGGGTCGGAAGTGAGTTTGCACATGGTGGTCCAAATGCCAAGTTTGTTCGTGGAGTTTTTAATTGAAACTGTGTGTACTCAAACATCCTTGCTCCTGTTTACAAAGTATGAGGTGGACTTTTTGAGTCTGACTAAGAGTTATGGGGTGCCTACTGTGTGAGAGACACTGTGAAGCACTCCTGAAGTATTCCTCATGTAGTCATTTTACAACATGAATCAATTCATCAACTATTGCTTTCTTGACCCCTCCAGGTGCTGTCTTGTTCAAATAGAAGTTTATATAAAAGTGGCATTAAAATTACAACATAAATCCAAAACAAAAGCTGACAACTCCAGCATCTGATTATGTCTGTTTTCATTTCTCTATAATCTCCTACTCCTCATATTTGCATATGCAAATGCACACATTTGCAATAATAATACAAGTGAGCTTTTATAGCCTAAGTTTTTGCTTCATTTGATGCTTTTTGTCTATTTTCCTATGATTTTTAGTTTTTGGTGGTACTGGGTTTTGAACTCAGGGCCTCACATTTGTTAAGTAGGTGTTCTACCACTTAAGTCACTCCATCAGCCCCACTATGATTTTTGTTTTCTTTTTTACCCATCCTCACCCCCTAGGGTAAAGCTTCTATCCTTTACTGTGCTCAGATGTAAATGCAAGAACGTTTTACTTCAGTACACTTTTTTTAAATGCTATAATTATACAGATAATATTTATTCCTCTGCCATTTGCCTGCCCAGCTTAACACAAAGCTTGAAATCTCTGGGTCAGCAGCTAACTAATTAGTTAATATGTCCTTTTCAATGTAAATATTCCATAATACAGATATACTATGATTGACTTAATCGTTTTCTTGTTGATGGACTTTCCAAATGCTTCCAGTTTTTTGCCACTGCAAACAATAAACATCCTTATTCATACAATCTGGCAGCCTGGTACTTTTATTTCTTCAGAGTAGAGTCACATGTGCAGAATTTCTGAAACAAAGCCTATGTGTAATTCACATTACTAGCTATGACCCAGTTATGTTCTCATGTAGCTGGGGCAACTCCCACTCCCATCAGCAGTGGAAATGAAATCCCAACCCACCAACCCTCAGTAGCATTTTATTGTAGCATCAAAGCATAGCAATGGCACTAACTTATGGAATGGCATTAACTCAGGAGAGTTTCTATGTCACTTAAATAAGAGAAGCTGTCTTTTCTACAAATGCTACTGTGAATCTTCTGTCCTTTGCAGATGGACCCAAGGGACCATCTGAATAAACTCTTAGCAGTTCCCATTCATTGTCTCAAAACATCTGGAAGAGAAATCTGGAACCTAGGCAGTGAGTGTGTGGGCTTCCTGCTTGGAGGACATTATGTCCACACAACCAGGGAACCCCTGGTGTATGGCGTTAGTATTTGCATTCCAGCAGGAATGACTTCTCCATCAGAAGACTGAAAAGGAGCAGATATGGAGCACACCATATCTCCTCCCCTCTGAGCTTGCACAGATGATTGGCATCTCCCAGAGTTCCTTGTGTCACCTCTTGCCCACCCCCCAGCCTAGGATGGACCTGACCACATTGGGAAGCTCTGCTTCTGGGCCTAGTGAGGTGTGTCTTGAGTAGAGGCTGTAAGTCTGTCTTGAGCTGCCCATATCCCCTTCCCCAAGCTCTCTAAATAGACACTGACTGGCTAGAGAGGTGGTGGCCCAGTGAGTCAGGGACCCCAGAACCTGCTTCATACCCACAATGTGGTAGCCTCTTCGACCTCCACATTTTCCTCATTGCTGTGTATGGCTGGATACAGATACTCAAAGGAGGTTGTGCGTTCCCCCAGGGCACATTCTGGAGTAAGTTAGGGTCTCTACTGAAATGCTGACAGAAGTCTGGGGTTATAGCTCAGTGGTTACGCATTTGCCTAGCATGCACAGGGCCCTAGGTTCGATCCCCAGTACCACACACACAAAAAAAGAAGAAATGAAATGCTGACAGAAGGACCCCATGCCCACAGACAGGCAGCATCATGATAGTCCACACAGGGCAGACGAATGACCAAAAAGACTTACACTGATGAGGCATTGTGCCAAGTCTCAATGTCACCCACTGGAAGCTCACACAATGCTCTGTTGAAGAGCTGACCTCTTGGTAAGCCTGGCACAGACCAATGGCTGTGTGTTTGCCTTCCCTGCCCCAAGGTCATGAGTCAGAGACAAGAGCAGGGCTCTCCTCTTATCCTCGCGGCCACCAGCAGACTTGCTTCAGTTGGACACCTAGCTTTCCTGGTGGAAGGGAAGGGAGCCAAACCCCCACACCACTGGGAATATAGGTCTGTGTGAGGTGGGGACTAGGTAGTATGTCTTTGAGACAGCTCTAAGCCTGTTGTTCTAGACTGTCCAAAGCCTACCCTGGAATAACATACTCAGCTGTTTCCTTGAGGAATTCAAACCTTCATTTGGACTCGGTTTTGTGGTGGGGGCAGTTCTCACCCCTTAGCAGGAACAAGTACCAAGAAAGACCAAGACTCCATCCTCTGGTCCCTAAAGCCCTGAGACCACTTTCACACAGTGAACTCTAGAACCCAGTAGATGGGGGGACAATCTGTTTCTCTAGCTTCATGTGAGAGGCTTCAGACTGGAGTGAGTCCCACCAACTGAACACTCCCTTCTAATGGGGCCTTCCTGGTCAGCACAAAGTTGATCCCCCAAAATTGCTCACCATCCTATACTCAAGTAGCACTGCCCCCTACCCCACCCCACAAACACCATGCCTTCCCCATACCCTCGTCTGAATTCCAGTACCTTCTTAGGGCCTCCCACCGCTGCCTAACAGGGGGATTCCCAGATCTTATTTAAATGTGGAAAAGCATTGCCTTCTTAGACAATATAGATTGTTTTAACTCCAACAGACTTGGCCATGAACTGTGAAAGGAAACTGGCAGGAAGCCAGAGAGGAGCTACAGGAAGCTTACACAAGGCAGGTCAGGGCCAGAGGAACTAGCACAGCTGGCCTCCCTGGATGGAGGGAGATGGGGGCGGGGGTGGGGGGATGATGAAGGGCAGGGAAAGGCAATCCATGATATCCAGGGTAAGATTAAATGCTCTGACTCATCAGAGTTGAGTAAGCATCCACAGGAGAGAATGCTGTGTCCCCAGGAATCAGTTCAGCACCTGGGAGAGGGGTTTTCAAGGCTGAAGCAGGGGATAGGCACAGTCCAAGTTGGGCCTGGTTAGGTGGCAGCTGTATCAGTTGTGCTGTGCTAGAATTTCCAGAGCTATAATTAAGGTAATTAAGGTTTCTAATGTTTAACTGTCTGGAGTTTTTGTTGTTTGTTTGTTTTTGCTTTTGTTTTTTGAGACCAGGTCTTGCTATGTAGCCCAGATTGACATTGAACTCAAGAGCCTCTTGAGTGTGGGATTACAGGTATGTACCATCATGGCTGGCTTAATTGGGATTTTAACTCAGTGGTAGAGTACTTGGTTAGTATGTTCCAGACCCTGGGTTCAACCCCTAGCAGGAAGGAAGGAAAGAAAGAGAGAGAGAGAGAGAGAGATAGGGGGAAGGGGGAGGGAAGGAGAGAGGGGGAGAGTGAAAGAAAGAAGAGAGAGAGAGAGAGAAAGAAGAAAAGAAAGGAAGAGAGAAAGAAAGAAGGACAGAGAGGGAGGGAGGGAGAAAGAGAAATGAAGAGAGAAGGAAGGAAGAAGGAAGGAAGGAAGGAAGGAGAAAAAAGAAGAAGGAAAAGAAAAAAGAAAAAATATGCCTACGCCAAACCACATCATCACCTCTGCTCTCCTGGAAGCAAAAATAAAAGACCACAGGAACCAAAAAGTTGGTGGATTTTCTTTACCTTTGATCGACTTAGGCCAAAGAGTGGAGGCATCCCACATCCCTACCCACATGCCCAATGTTAGAATGCTTTTCTGGACACATTGGCAAAAGAGCAGAATCAAGAAGGTCATCCTAGAATTTTGAACGTGGCATTGTCTACAGTCTTGTTCCTCTCTGCTAGGAGGATGCTGACCTGTGTGATGGTTATTCCCAGAAATCCAGCTGTTGAACACTCACCTAGGGCAGGCCCTGGCCTCCCTCCCTCACTTGTCTGCAGAGCTTCCACATTCACATTTCAAGTCCACTGGGCCTCTGCCCTTTACAGCTTTTACTGAGCATTACAATTTTTCCTCTGGGCACTGTCACAACTCCTCAGTTAATGTCAACATTCCAGCTAATGTTCTTCTTTGCCTCATCTTTGGCATTTTGTGGTCTCACCCAGGCCTTCATGACATTTATATGCCTATAAATGTCGCCTGCATTTACAGAGTCCCACTGTGTGTCAGGCTCCTCTGTGCTGGGGCACAGTGGTGGTGACAGAGGCACCTGTTGTCAGAGTACTTTCACTGTGATGACACATATACACACTCGTACAACTAGAGGCGGCTGGCACACCAGTTTTATGGGAGATGGGGCTGATTTGTGCCATTTGCCAATGTCTATGGTGTAAATGGTGACCTGGCCAATTTCAAGTTACCAACATGCTGTTGCTAAATGGGGAAGCGACGGGCACAATTGTCTCTCCAAAGCCAGTCCAACCAGTTCCAGCACAACTCAGTTTAAGTGTTCCTTCATGACCTTTACACATAGTGATTCCTTCCCATCAATAATTTTTATGGCCCTCCCATGTGAGAGCTCACTTCCTTTGAACTGGGGAGCTGTCAATGTATGGAAGACTATCCGCATCCCCTCCCCCACCCCAATCCCTCTCTCCCTACATAGGTGGAGACCCAGTGCTAGGAGGGCTCAGGAGAGCTGAGCAGAAGACAGATGACACATGAGCCACCACCGAAGTTGAGGATGGCTGAGTAGTAAACATTCATTGACTTTTATTACATGCCTGGTGGTCCACAGGGCTCTTCAGATGCCACAATGAACGAGTCATTGCCTTTGCCTTCGAGGTGCTCCCAGCCTGAGGGGAAGTGGATAACAACCCTGGGCATGAGGAAGCACTGTGCTAGACTTGAGCATCAGTAAGAAAGCTTTGCATCCGGGTGCCTGTGGCTCACACCTGTGATCCTAGCTACTTGGGAGTCTGAGAACAGGAGAATAGCTGTATGAGGCCAGCCCGGGCACATGTTTCTCAAGATCCCATCTCCAAAATAACCAGAGCAACATGGACTGGAGGTGTGGCTCAAGTGTTAGAGTACCTGCTTTGCAAGAGTGAGGTCCTGAGTTCAAGCCCCGTTCCCATCAAAAAAGAAGAAAGGTTTGCAGACCAGGCAAGTCTGAAAAGATGGTGGGGGTATCCAGGTGGAGAAATGGGAAAGAGACAGTATCATTGCAAAAAAAAAAAAAAAGAATAAAAGGGTGGGGGTGTGCTCTAGTGCATTCAGGGAGCTACAAGTCATTTGGTATGGCGGAGACAAGGATGTGTGCCGAGAATGATGGCACAGGCATTGAGGATGCAGGATGAAACAGCACAATCCACAAAGGGTCCTCGTGCTGCCTGCCTTTGTTCTCTAAGGCTACACATCTCACACTTAACTGGTGCACAAATTCCTGGGATCTAGGCAAAAAATAGTCTTTCTTTCAGCATGGGCCCAGGATCCTGCATTTATTTTTTATTAAGGCCTCCAGTGCTGGTCCTTTGCTTGGCAAGGATGTGGGTGAGAGGGGAGCAAAGAAGAGCGTTAGGAAGGCAGTGGCCACGAGAGGTCTGCGTGTCTCAGAATGGCTCCAGCCACTGGGGAAAGTGGCTACAGGAGCACTGAGGGGAGAGGGCTGAGTTCAGTCAGGAACCTGGTCACTTTGAGGGGTCTGTTTGGGACCACTTTTCCTAAGGGGAATGCTGGAGTCCCAGGACTCCCCTCACTCCAGGCCACCTTCTCATGTCTCTGTGCAACCTCTCTCAGCCCTACAAATTTGGACAAATTCAGGCTTAATGTCACTTGGTGCTATTAAAGGCCTTTATGTTAGGGAAAGAGCTATTTCAGTAACTTCATAACTGCCTGTGCCTAATGTATATATTCGGGACCCAATGGGTGATGGCTTCTGTTTTCTAATTGGTCTTTGCTGAGTTATATGGGGAAATGTGTGTTACAATGAAGTCCTCAGTCTCAGGAGATGTTGCCTTGGAGTGTCCACCATCCACAGTGATGGGGACACCAGGTCTTGAACAGGACCAAAGGGCTACTATGAGAGCTTAAGGAGAGACACTTTTCTGGTCCTGGGACACTGGAAACGAGCCTTGGATGGGCACTCCTACAAAAGGGAACAACATGCACGAGAGCTTAAAAGGCAGGAAAGAGGCGACAAGTTCTGTACACCCTGCACAACTGGCACAAGTCCAGCATAGACTGTGAGTGGGGGAGTGGTGAGAAATAGACAGTGACTCCAGAGCCAGAATACAACAAACCCTGTATACAGGATCAAAATGAGCACAGCTAAGCGGCCCAAATCCTGGGTCCACCCCGAAGGCCAGGACTTTGAGCTGTTCCTATGCGTTGCCACCTTCCACACCTGGAGGGTAGACATGGCGTCCACAGTTATGGGGACTTTGTCAGACAAGCAGACTTGAACAATGAATTGGAGTCTTTAATATTAATTCCACATGTGACTAGGGACATTAACAAGTAATGAGCACCTGGGTATGAAAATGAGAGGTTTCACCAGGTCTGGAGGTAGAAGGAAGACCCTCCTGTTGAAATGATGTTTGGGTTGGGACCTGAAGATGAGATGGGAGCAAGACCTACTAAAAACCCACTCTTAGCTCTCCTGCTTGCAGGTGGGAGGGCAAATGGTTCAACCACTTCCAAAACCTGTTTGCCCAATGAACAGACACTTAGTGAAGGACAGAAATGTAAAACAGGTCATGTTAACAGGAGGTACTAGTTGGAGGGAGAGGGTAAGTGAAGAGGGTAAAGGGGGGTGAATGTGGTTGATATATTTTCTACACATGTATGAAAATAGAACACTGAAACCTGCTGAAGCCATTTTAAGAAGGGGGAGGGAAAAAGGGAGAATAATGGAGGGTACATTGTACACATATACAGGAATGACACACTGAACCTCCTGTACAAATATTACATATTAATGAAAATGTTAAAAAAAAAAAAAGAAATTGTCATAGGAATACTATAGGAATGGGAAATAATAATGAAAAGGAAAGCTGTTTGGTAGTTAAACATGTAGCCCAGAAATCCTAAGTATATACCCAAGAAAAATGAAAACATATTCACACAAGGACTTGCACCCAAGTGTTCATATGGCTTTCTTTATCATAGCCCAAACCTGGAGAAGTGGATAATCACAAAGTGGTATATCCATACAACGGAATACTACTCAGCAATAAAAAGGAGTGAGACGATCAAAATTAATGAAACAGAACATGAGTGACTATCACAGATATTACATTTTGAATCAAGAAAAACAGACACAAAAAGTACACAGTGTATGATTCCATTTACATGATGTTCAAGAATAAACAAAACTAATCTACGATGGTCGGGAAAAGAATGGTGATTTTCAGTGGAATGAGAAGGCTTTCTCTGGAAGGAAATTTGTCAGGGATAGAGGTTTCTTACTTTAATGTGAGCAGTGGTTACATGGGCACATGTACACACACTCACACACACTTAAATTTTGCACATTACTGCCCCTGTGTCTTTGGGAAAATCACTTAGGTTCTTTGAACTTTAGTTTCTTCATCCATACTGTGAGTACAGTATCACCCACCTCTGGAAGCCTCATGAAAATTAAGTAAGAGGATGCCTTTGGAAATACCTGGTACAAAATGTTCACTGCAGCAGAATTAATGGATGTAGCACTGTGACAAAACTAAAAAAAAACACAGGATCTGAAATCAAGGTTGCAAATAAGCTTTCTTGGGTCCAAAGCAAGTGCAATCCTTGCCTATCTTCCCTTCCCCTTAGGCAGCAGGGATCTCTATGTGGAGTACAGCTGCCTTAGTTGGATTCCCCCAGGAGTGGATACCTGTCAAGCATCCCTGTGCTGGGAATTGACTAAACACTGAAAGCAGGGAAATGCAAAGGGGAGGGAAGGCAAGTAGCACACAAGTACATTGTGTGGACACCTGGGGACCTCTGGGGGTGAGTATAGGATATCTGTCTCAGAATCATCACACCTGAGGGACAGGAGAGCCAGGGACTATAAACACCAATATCTATTAGTCATTGGCTAAGGATGGATCCCAAAATGTCTTAATTTCCTCGTAGGTGTAGCCTGCAAGATGCATGGGCTGAGTGAACTTCATCTCCTGATGATGAGAGTTGGAGTCACAGGAGGAAAGAAATGGCAGACACTTTAATACACAAGGAAACAAATGAATCCTGACCTTTGACCTTTCTAGATGACCCCACTCTTTCCACTAGCTATTAAATTTCTATTGCATCTGTTTTTACAAAGGATAGATAATTCCACAAAGACAAGCCTGACAAGAAGTTTACCTTAGCTTATAAATTGGGAGCACCAGTGTCCTTTCTGCTTCCAGCTGACAGCAGGTAATAGAGAAAGACCCCTAAATATGCTTTGGTTATCCATTTCTTTGGGTGAGAGATAGGAGGTTTGGACAGGGTGGCTCAAGCTGCCCTTGAACTCACTAGGTAGGCCAAGTTGACCTCTAACTCCCCATTCTTTTGCTTCTGCTTCCCAAGTGCTGGGATTACAAACATGCACCACCACACCTGGCTGGTTATTCATTTCTCTAAATGCAAATATTGTACCATAGCTAGTTTGAAGACCTTGTAAAAAAAGTGCTTTTTTTGAACCTAAAAACTAGGGCAATAGGTTTGTTATTTTTTTTTTCATTTTTCTTTTATTATTCATATGTGCATACTAGGCTTGGTTCATTTCTCCCCCCTGCCCCCACCCCCTCCCTTACCACCCACTCCGCCCCCTCCCTCTCCCCCGCCCCCAATACCCAGCAGAAACTATTTGGGCAATAGGTTTTTTTAAGATGTTATTTTTTTAACAGAAGAGTGTGCATGTGAGCATAGAAAAATGTGATGGAAGTAGTTTCAATTTTATTATAGAGATCGTGCATGAAAGAGGTGCTTTATCAGCTCATACTAAGTAAATGTGCAAGAAAAAGGATGAAGAGACAGTTATGCCTCCAGAGCCCTCCATTTTGGAGATACAGCTCAAATTTATACATGTGTGCCTGGAGGTGGGGAATGAGATGCAACAGGCTCTCTGGGCTTGCTGGAGAGCATTGACCAACCATTCAATTCTTACACCAGCAAAAGTTCTCTGCCCCCAGTCAGAGGGTCCTGGGTTTAGTGTGCCCATCCTCATGGCTTCCTACGTGAGACCATCCATCTGCATTTGGCCATACCCTACACCTGGAAGCTTCCCAACTAGACCCTGCCCGTCTCTGCCTATCACCTGCTTGGAAGTCAGCGAAGCTCGTCTCTGAACCCATAAATGTCTCCTGGGTCCCCTCAACATGTCCTTACCATGTATCAATAGGCTGTACAGAACCATCTTACTTTGCTGGACTTGTCTTCTTCCAAGCAGAGGATGGGGTCCTTGGGAATAAGGATGGGAATTGGCTTCTTTCAGGTCACACAACACCTGGCACAGACGTAAGTGCAGCAGGTGAGCGAATGGATGATGCATGCAGGCACCATACTATCTTGCTAGTGGAAGTCGGGTTTCCTCTTCCCTTCTTCTCCCACACCAACTTAGGAGATTCTATTATGTCTTAAAAGGACCTGTATTTCCGTCACTGTCATCGTAACATAGATAAATGGCTCAAAGTCGTCTGACATGAATCTCTTTGCCTTCTCATCACAGGGTTTACTTGCACCATTAAAAGGCAAAGCATGAAATTATTGAAAAGAGATACTACTACTTTGAATTTATTGTTCTATGTTTCTGAGAGCATTTCAAATCTACTGAAAATCCTTTGAAGGCGCTCCAGCATGCTTGCAAGTTCATGGCTCCTCAACCATTTGTGCAACCCAGATCCTGCCTGGCTCCTCGGGCTCACGATAGCCTCCACGTGCACCTCGAGCTCCCATCATATTGACAAGTTCTTTCAGGCCCTTCCCTACCCTACACCTTATTGCATTAGCAGTACCACGAAGAAATATTTCTATCTCAACCTCCTTTTCAAGAATGTGTACGAGCACTTTCTTCTTGACACATGTGAAATTCTTGGACTCAGGGAGCCAAGGCACAAGCTTACTGAGGGGTCTTTTATTCCTCACAGGTCACAAAGCTTAAGTCAAGGAGGGTAACTATGGAAACCAAATGCAAACCATCAATCCACGCTTTTTTTTTTTTTTTTTTTTTTTGGTGAGACTGGGGTCTTGAACTCAGGGCTTCCTACTTACAAAACAGACTCTCTACAGCTTGAGCTACATCTATAGTCCATTGCATTTTGCTTATTTTGGAGATGGGGTCTTGTGAACTATTTGCCCAAGCTGGCCTCAAAACTGGATCCTCCTGATCTCAACCTCCCAAGTAGGAGGGAAGATTACAGGCATGAGCCACTGGCACTCAGCTAATCCATAGATTTTAAAGAAATGATGTAGACATGCTAGTACTCAATGTCTCCTGGGGAGTTTGGGACTTTAAGCAGCTCTTTATACATCACCAGCAAGAGCAATTAATCCATTTCTTGGCTAAGGGTCTTCTGCAGACTTCCAGACTCCCCTGGAGTTAAGCCAGAACCTCCACAAGTTACCCTTACCCTTGCTCAGCCACCAAGGCCTTGTCTGCCACACGCATGCTGCACTACAGTTGGTAAAGTTATTTCCCACATGGGTATAGGTTCACAATTCTCACACACACACAATGGCTGGTGGACAGTAGAAGCCAGCTTTCTCCCTGTTGGAATGGAAACGTACAGGTAAGAAGGAAAGAAGACTCAGATGATCCATGTGGTAATGAGCGGAGTTGGAGACATTCCTGGTAAGTCACATTTGCTTAAGAGAAGGTTACATATTTGTGTATGCATTGGTTAATACATACACATTTCCTTGCTCTGACAGCTGAGAAGGCCTAAAAGAAATACCATCTCCATCCCCATGGCAGTGAGCATATCCAGCACCAGTTCTGGCTTTCTAATCCTGTTCTCCAATAAAAGGAACCAGGGTTCCTTGGAGAAATGGCTGAGTCTATGACTGGGGCAGATCATAAAAGATAAGCACAGAGTGTCTATAGTGCCAGAAAATAAAGAAATGTTAACAAGCAAACAAAAATAGTCATTGCTACAGTTTGGACCTTAAACGTCTCCCAAAGGCCCATGTATTAAAGGATTTGTCCCTAGCTTTGGTGCCACTAGGAGGTGGTAGAACCCTCAGGAGATGGCGCCTGTTGGGAAGAAGTGAGGTCATTTGGGGCATGCCCTTAAAGGGGATATTGGATCCCTGGCCTCTCCTCTCTCTTTTTATTTTGCTTTCCAGTCTCCATGGGGCGAGAAGCTCCCCACCACCACCATGATGTGCTGCCTTACCACAGACCCAAAAGCAATAGGGCCAACCAATGAAAGACAGAAACCTTCAAAACATGAACCAAAAAAAACCCTTCTCTCTTATAAATTGATTGTCTTGGGATTTTGTTACAGAGAGCTGGTTAACACACCCATATTAATGGGGATATGTCAAAGAGACACAGCAGTCAGCTAAAAGACCTTTCAATGGTAAAAGCTGGAGCAATGTGACTAGAAAAATAAACTAGTGCTGAATTAAAACCCCAAGTATAAAATAAATACCAGTGAGTTCAGACTAATAGAAAGAAAAGATTGAACAAATTAACAGACAGAAGAGACAAATCTCCCAGGCAGAGGAATTCTAGATAATGTATGCAGCTCCTCTGCCCTCACAGGGGAGGAGCACAGGTTTCTCTCCTGAAGTATGGAGGGAGCATAGTGACTTTCTTCCAAAGGGAACAGTATGCATGGAGGGCGCTAAGGTCGTGTTTGCCAGCAGGGAAGCCTGGCAAACACGACCTCAGCCTGAAGATCAAGGTTAACATCAACAGTGTTGATGAGGATGTGAGGACAATGGTACTGCACCTCTGTGGGTTTTCTCCTAAAAACCCATAATCCCAGTCCAGTCCTGAGGGAACATCAGACGAATCAAAGGACATTCTGAAAGTATCTTCCCCCTACTCCTCAAAACCGTCAAGGCCATCCAAAACAAGGGACATCTGAGAAACTATCACAGCCCGGTGGCACCCACGCAAACATGGCAAGGAGATAACGTCAGCACGGGTTCACTAATTGTAACAAATGTACCACACTAATGTACGATTTAAAGAAAGGGGGTCCTGGTTGTGGGTATATGGGAACTCCCTGTACCATCGTCTCAATTTCCCTATTAAAAAAAAACAAACAACTTTAAATAATACAGGCAATGGAAGATAAGAAAGAATCTGCAGTACATAACAGATAGCAGGTTACTGTTTAGAAAGTGTAAGGAACGCCCATCACTGGGAGCGCAGTTCAGAGGTACAGCACGTGCTTAGCTTGAATGAGACTCTGGATTTGATCCCCAGCACCCCAAAACAAACAAACAAGAACTTCCATGATCAACGAGGAAGAGATAAACAACCCAATTAAAACTTGGCAAAGGGTATGAATAGGCAATTCATAGAATATAAACATAAGAAAAATGCTTACCCCAGAGTGGTGTTACAAGGCTGTAATTCCAGAACTTGGGAGACAGAGGCAAGTTCCAGGCCAGTCCGGGATGCATAGCAAGAACCTATCTCAAAAACAAACAAACAACAAAACAGAAAAATACTTAATCTCACTAATGATCAGAGAAATGCATTTTATATTAAAAAATCAGTAAGATTATTTCCCCCATTAGTTTAAAGGACTAGTAATATCTAGAATTAGTGACTGTGGGCAGCAATGAAAATGTATCCAAGTAATGCTGGTACAATAAAATATCAATTAACAAGGGTGCATTTTTGAGAAAAACAAAGGTGCAATTCCTTGACCCTAATGTAAAGGAAAATATGACTCAAAACTGACAGGAAGCCAGCCACAGAGACGTATACCTGTAATTCCCACTGAGGCAGGAGGGACCCCTTGAGTCCAGGAATTGGAGACCAGCTTGGGGAAAATAGCAAGAGCCTGTCTCAAAAAAAAGTAGTTATGGGTAGATCTCCAAAGGCTGATGAACACATGGGGAATGCTCAGTTTCACTTAGCATCAGTGAAATACAAATGTGAATGAGGAAGTAGAACAGTTAGTGCCCTCGTACACACAAGGGAGGACTTAGCCAGGTGTGGTGACGCACACCTGGAATCCCAGCACTTGGGAGGCTGAGGCAGAAGGATCATGAGTTCAAGGGCAGCCTGAGCACTGAAGCAAGTTCAAGGCCGTGTTGTGAAGAAGGAGAAAGGACGGAGAGTTACCAAAAGACTCATAAAACTTCCATAGCCACTTGACTCACAATAGCTACAAACCAGAAGCAGCCCAAATACTCGTGGATAGAATAGCTAAATGATGTCTAGGTATATGATGGACTACTATACAGCAACCAAGAAAAGCTGATTACTGCCACATGCAGAACGAGTGAATCTCACAGACTTACTGTTAAGCAAAAAAAAAAAAGTCCAGCAAAAAAATGATATATTGTACTGTTCAAAAGGATAGGCATAACATTTTTTGAGGTAGGATCTCACTATGCTGTACAGGCTAGCCTCAAACTTGTGATCCTCCTTCACAAGTTTGTGATCCTTCTATAACTGGAATTACAGGCCTGCAACACCATGCCTGGGTCAGTATAGGCACAGCTAATCTGCAGTTAGAATAATGGTTTCCTCTGAGGGTGGGGCACTGGCCCAAGGATGCTTGAGAGAGCCAGGTGGGAGAATAAAATAGCCTGTCTGCACCGGGGCAGTAGTTATTCATGTAAGAGCTCAGCCACCTGCATGGTACAGATGTGTGCATGCCACAGTTTGGATCTGGACCATCCCTCAAAGGCCATCTGTTAAAGGCTTGCTCCTCAGCTTGGCACTGTGGGAAAGCTCTAAGAGGTGGGTCCTCATGAGAGGTCTTCTGGGCATTGGTGCTGTGCTCCAAAGGGAATTGTGGGATGTCAGTCTTTTCCACTTTCACATCCTGCCATGAGGTGAGCAGATTTGCTTCACCACAGGTTCCCACCTCAATATGCTGCATCACTGCAGAACCAAAAGCAATGGGGCCAGTTGACTATGAGCTAAAACCTCTAAATATAATAAACCTTTCTTCTTTTTAAGTTGATTATCACATGTGTTTTGTTACAGTTACATGAAACTCACTAACGCAGAACACTTTACTACCTATCAGCTCTACATCAATAAACACACAATTAGGGTGAGGTTGTAACTCAGCGATAGAGCACTCTCCCACACACAAGGCCTTGGGTTCAATCCCCAGCACTGCAAAAAAAAAAAAAAAAGAAACAGTTAAGGAAATTGAGGTATGAGCATGGTGCACATACCTAAATCCCATGACTTGGGATCACAAGTTCCAGGCCAGCCTAGGCTACATAACAAAACCCTGCCTCAGCTTCCCTCCCCCACCACACACACGCACACAAAAGAAAGGGAGGAAATTGGTGATTCTGGGAAAAATGGAATAATTACTACAAAACGAGTCATTGTGAGTGATGTGGAGATGCAATATCAGAAGAAAGCATTGAAACAGCGGAATAAGAAACAAAACATGGTCTACTTAAGACGATGGATATTATTCATCAATAAAAGGGAATGAGAACTAGATGAGTCATGAAAGCATTGAGCTAAATGACAGACACCAGACCGGAACAGCCAAGCTCTGGATGATCCTTTGATAGAAATGTCTAAACCAGGCAAATCCGTAGAGACAAAAATAGGTCATGGTTGCCTTGGGCTGGGGAAGGGAGTGATGGGGAAGTGACCACTAATAGACATGGGGTTTCTTTTTAAGGTGATGTAAAAAATGTTCTGGAATTAATTAAAGGCGCTGGCCACACAATTTTGTAAATAAAGGAGAACCGTTGCGTTACATACTGTAAAAGGGTAGATTCTGTAGTATGAGAACTACACCTCTAAGAAAAAACAAAACCAAGAAACCCCAGGGCAATGCAGTGAGCAGGGCGCGCTCTGTGGACAGGGCCACCGGGAGGCATGGGACCTGTGAGATGTGTCCCATCTTCATTTCTCACAGGGCCTCTCAAGGTAAGTGACTGCTCCTGTCCACCAGTCACTGAGGGGCTGAGACTGGTGTGAAAACTCAGGTCAACAGAAGGACTCATCTTGATTCTGTCTCAGAGGTGGGACTGGGGAGGACACACAGGGGAAGTGTGGAACCCCATTTCCTTGGTCTGTCTGGGCCTAAGAACTTGGGTCACATCCCATGTCTCTGAGGGCTGCCTTTCCATTCCCAGGCAACAAGGATCATGATTGCAGAGTCAGAGTTGCTGTTCTTGGTCCTGGGAGAAAAGAGGTACCTGTGCTCCCCTAAAGGGCACCTGCTGCACATAGGGAACAGGGTGACCAGGGTGACATGGGGCAGAGAAAAGCTCTACTGCAGGGGGAAGGTCAGACAGTGGTGGGGAGTCCCTCCCTCCCTGCAAACACACAACTCATACATTGGACCAGCCCTACCTATCAGGGTACAGCAAGGGGATTCATGACAGGGGCTGGAGCCCCACTGAGCTCCAAGTTCCTCGTACTCCAGATTCTAAGAAGACAGCACACAGGGGACAAGGCCGAGGCATCAATTGAGACTGTCTAGTGGATTCAAAACTTGCCAGAGTGAGAGGCAGTTGCACAGGGAGAAGGGCTTAGCAGGTCCCACAAGGTCCAGGATTAGAGTCAAGACCATGGAACCAGGAAGGGGGGCCAGCGCTCAGAAAGCAGGTTAGCACAACACCAGGCAGCACTGCTCCATGAGGAAAACAGGCTCCAGGACATATGGCTCCCACCTTGCCCACTTGGGAGCTGAAGGAACGGGTATAGAAGCCCACTCATTTTGTTTTGTTTTTGTGGCAGTACTGGGATTTGAACTCAGGACCTCACACTTGCTAGGCAAGTACTCATCCACTTGAGCAATGTGGAAGTCTGCTTTTTTGCTCTAGGATTTATTTATATTACATCATCTCTCTTATACCCCTCATTTTAATTAAGGCTTTAATAGGAAAAGTGAAGGCAAACAAAATGTTCAACAACTACACATGCTAGTTACGCCTTCCAAAGTTGCAAAACAATAGCTAGTATTTACTGCACGCCTTTGTGTGTGCCAGGCTGTGTTCTAAGAATCAACAGGGAACTTACTTAACTTTCACAACAACCCTACCTTTTTACAGAAGGGGTGACTGAAGCTTGGTGGGCTAGACATGATTGGTAGGAAGCAGGGGATCCAGGCAGTCAGCCAGGCTGCAAAAGCAGCTCTTTAAACCACCACGTTTGTTCCAACCTTTTAATAAATGTTAGTACTTTTATAGTTTCCATCAAGAAGGCTGGAAAAGCCTGCGCCAGTGGCTCACGCCTGTAATCCTAGCTACTCAGGGGGCAGAGATCAGGAGGATCGAGGTTTGAAGCCATCCCAGGCAAATAGTTCTTGAGACCCTATCTCAAAAAAACCCAACACAAAACACAGCTGGCAGAATGGCTCAAATGGTAGAACACCTGCCTAGCAAGTGTGAGACCCTGAGTTCAAACCCCAGTACCACAAAAAAACAAAAACTGTCGGAAGATCTTTTCTTGCTGCTGAAGTCTTCTGCTGAAGGCCATGGCCCCCTGAAGGTGGGGAGGAGCGTGTGGTCCACCTGCCCATTCCTCCTCCCTCACCACATTCAGATCAAGATTACAAGGGGATAGCGTCCTGGCTACAGGGTCCCACCAGATGGTTTGGAGGTCCTGGGTCCGCAATGTTGTTTTCTGCTGTGGATCACGGGACTGGCCCCACTACTTACTGGATTTTCTTCTATCCCTCCCACACCCTGTCTGGGAGAAGAACACCGTGTTGCCTTCTCTCAGGCCTACAGAGGAGTAGACCGGGCTGTCTGCAGGGCAGGACTTGGCCCAGATTCCCTGTCAACCTCCACCCCCCACACATAGCCTGTTCTGTTATGATTCCAAACTACTTTGCTCTTTGTTCAGCCTTGAAAGAAATCTCATGATGTTCAACTTGTTCTTGCCACTAAAATAACCGTCCTCTGCCCTCTATAAATGCAAATCAAAACCAAAGATCTCCAGCAGTGCTGGTCCAAGGTTGGGTTCACCCAGAAGCCAAACCTGGGGCAAGGATTTGGGTGAGACAAGTACTCCATGTGGAGCACGTGGCCGGGGGAGGTGTCACAGGGATATGTTATGGAGCGCTTTGCTGCCATGGGGACCGTCTGGGACATCACAGAACATGCCTCAGAATTTGCCTGCCCAGGAGCAAGAGAGCTGGAGAGGCCACCTGCTGGCAAGCCTGCCTTGAAGAGTTAGGTGGCTCTGGAGGGTGTGCCTGGGTCCAAGTACACCAGAGGAAAAGCCCAAGCACAGAGGCCAGAGAGGCAGTGGCCTCCATGTGGAAGGAAAAGCAAGGCTTGACCAATCTTGAACTCTGCTTTGTTTGAGGAATGAAGAACCAAAAATCCAACCACAGTGAGAATGCTGGGAGCCTCAAGGCACAAATTCCAATGAGTGTCCTTCTGTGAGGCCAGAGAAAAAGCCCCAGCAGAACCAGGAGGAGAGGATGAAGACTGGGGAGGAAACAGACGTCAGGCTCCCCGGCACGCCATTGTTCTCTGAGGCGCCCAGCCAGCATGGCATGGCCAGCCAGCAAAGGACACTCTGGCTCCCAGTTTTGTCATCGCTTCCTGCTGGTGGGAAGAATGGGAGCCAGCAGGAAAGGAAACCCACAGAACAAAGGGACAGAGGAAAGTCAAAGGACCTCCAGGGGCTAGTGGGGGAAGGGGAGAGCTACAGCTGTCCAGGAGTTCACTATATGGAAGGGGAGGAGGAGACGGTGTGAAAACCAGCCATTGCTTCAGAATACACCTAAAGGTGACAAGAGACCCCCATGTCCATCACCAAACCAGGCACTAGCCTCAACATTCAACTCTCTGGAGTGCAAAAGACAGGACTTTTCCATATGCATTTAAAACCTGGCTTAAGGCCTGGTGTGGTGGAAACAACAGCAAAACCTCTTGCTTTAAAAGTGCTAAGAGCATCCCCAATAGCCAAACATGCAGGTTCCTGGAAAGTGGCACACCCTCCCCATCTTTTCCCTATGCATTCCCTTAAATCCCAGTACCCCAGAATGAGACTGTATGTGGAGACAGGGTCGCCAAAGAAGTAAGTTCATATGCAGCCTTGGGATGGGTTCTGATCTAATCTGACTGGTGTCTTTTCAGGAAGAGAAAATTCTGTGCCCAATGTTCTCACGTGGAACATGACATGGAGGTCTCCCCAACCCAAAGTTAAGTAAATCAGAGGAGATAAACAGGATGAAACCCACACCTGTGCAGAGGGTCACTTGTCCCCAGTCAGGCTCAAAGGCTTTCATAGTGGACAGCATTGCTCCTGTGTGCTGAAACTTATTTATAAATTTAGTACACGTACTTTTTTGTGGTAGTGGGGTTTGAGCTCAGGGTCTTGCTTAAGCCATGCCCCAGCCCTTTTTGCTTTTAATTGCTTTCAGATAGGGTCTCCAGCTTTGCCTCCCCAGCCTGTCCATCCTGGTTGGCCTCTGGTCATCCTCAAATCAAATTTGGACTGTGACCCTCCTACCTGCACTTCCCACATAGATAGGCTATGTGGTTGAGATGAAGTCTTGCAAACTCTTTGCCTAAACTGGCCTTGAACCATGATTCTCTCCATCTCTACCTCCTGACTAGCTGGAATTACAGGTGTGATCTATACACATGCTTTAAAATATCATTAATTTTCCTTCTTATCTTAATTCTTTAGTATTATCTTGATCTTTATTTTTGCAATAGTTTTTAAGCCTCTTAGGATTTCTGTGCAGGTTTTAGCCTAAGTAAAACCAAATCAAAATTAGTTATAATAATTGCTACCATTTGTATAGTCCAGCAAGGCATTTTTCTAAATGTTTAAAGGTATTTACTATGGAAGAAAGAGATCAAGGAAGACTACAGAAGGTGGAGAGATCTCCCATGCTCATGGATTGGCAGAATCAACATAGTAAAAATGGCTATACTCCCAAAAGTAATCTACATGTTTAATGCAATTCCCATCAAAATTCCAATGACATTCATTAAAGAGATTGAAAAATCTACCCTGAAGTTCATTTGGAAACACAAGAGACCATGAATAGCCAGGGCAATACTCAGCGAAAAGAGCAGTGCTGGAAGTATCACAATACCTGACTTCAAACTATATTACAAAGCAATAACAATAAAAACAGCATGGTACTGGCACAAAAACAGACATGAAGACCAGTGGAACAGAATAGAGGACCCGGATATGAATCCACACAGCTATGCCCACTTTATTTTTGACAAAAGCA
This sequence comes from Castor canadensis, assembly GCF_047511655.1. Classification (NCBI taxonomy): domain Eukaryota; kingdom Metazoa; phylum Chordata; class Mammalia; order Rodentia; family Castoridae; genus Castor; species Castor canadensis. The sequence continues at coordinate 151,764,512 of NC_133390.1, read as the reverse complement.
CCAAAAACATATGATGAAGAAAAGACAGCAACAAATGTTGCTGGGAAAAGTGGTTATCTGCCTGCAGAAAGCTGAAACTAGATCCATGTTTGTCACCCTGTACTAGTATCAACTCAAAATGGATTAAGGACCTTAATATAAGACCCAAAACCTTGAAGCTAGTGCAGGAAAGAGCAGGGAATACCCTGGAAGCAATAGGCATAAGCAGGGACTTCCTCGGTAGAATTCAAGCCGCTCAGCAATTAAGAAAGAGAAAGGATGGACCAATGGGACTACAAGCAATTAAAAAGCTTCTGCACAACAAAAGAAATGGTCTCTAAGTTGATGAGACCACCCACAGAGTGGGAGAAAATTTTTGCTAGCTATACATCAGACAAAGGACTGATAACCAGAATATACAGAGAGCTCAAAAAACTAAACTCTCCCTAAATCAATGACCCAATAAAGAAGTGGGCAACTGAACTAAACAGAACTTTTTCAAAGGAAAAAGTCTAAATAGCTAAAAATCATATGAAAAAATGCTCACCATCCCTGGTAGTAAAGGAAATCAAAACCACACTAAGATTCCACCCCACCCCTGTTAGAATAGCTACCATCAAAAACACCACCAACGACAAATGTTTGCAAAGATGTGAGGAAAAAGGAACCCCATATACTGCTGGCAGGAATGTAAGCTGGTACAACCACTATGGAAGACAATATGGAGGCTTCTTAAAAACTAAACAGAGATCAGCCATACCATCCAGCAATACCATTCCCAGGGATATACCCAAAGGAATGAGACTCAGGTTATTACAAAGGCACCTGCACACCCATGTTTATTGCAGCACTATTCACAATAGCCAAGCTATGGAAACAGCCAAGATAAGATGCCTCACTACCAATGAATGAAGAAAATGTGGTGTTTATACACAATGGAATTTTACTCAGCCACAAAGAAGAATGAAATTTTGTCATTCTCAAGAAAATGGATGGAACTGAAGAACATCATCTTAAGCAAAGTTAGCCAGGCTCAGAAAGCCAAAAATCCCATGTTCTCCCTCATATGCAGATTATAGACCTGAAACAAATGCAGTAATACTATTGGACATGGGTCACACAAAAAGGAAAGACTTGCACAGGAAGGAAAAGGGAAAGAGAAGGAAACTTAAAACTTGAAAGTGTTTGATGTGCTCACTTAGAGGAGAGAATAAAGTAATCTTAAACTGGCAGAGGACACTATGGGAAGGTGACCAGGGAGTAGTGAAGAGGTCTGGTAGATATGAACCAGTTTGGGTTGTAATACACACATGCATGGAAACAACACAAGGAATCTCCCTGTATAGCTATCCTTATCTCAAACTGACACAAACGCTATGGTTTTCTTTTTATCTTATATGTTTTTTCTTCAACAAAATCGGAAACCCCTAGTATGGGGTGGGGGTGGCCCAAGTAATGTATACACATGTAAGTAAATGTAAAAACAAAATAAAATTTAAATTTAAAAAAGGCATTTAATCTCTGCTGAATGCATGAGATGGGTACTAGTATTATACTCCTTAAGCAGATGAAGAAATGGAGGTGGGCAGAGAGTGCTTCAAGGTCTCACAATAAGGGGGAATGAGGATTCGAACCTGAGAAGTTTGACTCAGAAAATACCAAACTCACCAGGTCAAAAACTAAGTGGGGGAGAGGGAGGATAAAGGAGAATGGTGTAGGGGGTGAATTCAAGTATGATGTATTTGATATATTGTAAGAACTTTTGTAAACTTTTTGGAACTTTTTAAAGTCCCAAACCACGGAACCCAGGGAAGATATCTCTCCAAGGTGCAAATCTGTCACGTACTCTCTCTACCCTGTGCAACGTAGTCTAACCCACGAGCCAAGTAAGGTCAAAATGTCACCATTGTTAAATTGAAATTTTTCAATTATATCAAAATGGAAATTGCAGTATTTCCCAGCCTACTTTGGCGGTCACTTGCCGAGGAGTGGGAGTTGCGTCGTAACTTCACCACCAGGGGGCACCCTAATATCACCCACCCTGAAGGACAAGGGACCAGCCTTCCAACCGCAGTTATTTGACGGTCTGGAACGATGCCTTCTGCAGGGATCGTTTTTCACATTCTCATTAACCATCGCCCACCCAGACTGAAAGATGGGCCGCCGTCTCTTAGCCCCAAATCCTTGTCTGGCTCTACCTGGCATGGCCAACGGCCTTGAAACCCTCGGAGAAGTGCAGACACAGAAAGTACCAGCAGGGGGCGCCGCCTTGTCCTCTGCCTGCGCAGAGTGGAGAGTTTCAACAAATCCCCTGAGAGGCCAAAGGCCTGCCTAGGACTTACCCCAGCGGTACGTGCCCCACAGAGGGCGGGCAATGCCCAAACCGACAGATGCTGGGTGAGTTTGCAGTGTTAGAAACCAGGAGCCATTTGCTCTTGCAAGTGGGGAAGACCATTCATTCCTTCAGCGCAGCCAAAAAGGATATCTTGAACGTGAGGAACCCAACAGTGAACAAGACAGAGACCCCTGATTTCTGGGAGCTTCCATTGTGGAGGAGGAAACAGACAACAAACAAACAATTGCAAGTCCTACAGAGCCAAGGGAAGTCAATACCACTGGCAATATGGCAAGAAATGTCTAAGGAAAGGCTCTGTCCTGACTGGGTGTTGCTACCCAGATGCACACTCTGGTCAGTACTCTTCACGCTGGACAGTTCAGGTAGGTGCATTTCACTGTATGTAAATCTTAGCTCAATGTGCATCTTTTTTTTTTAATAATGAAAAGAATACCTGGGTAAGGAAGATATTAGCAAGGGTGATCAGGGTGGCCTTTTTCCCAAGGGCACATTTGAGCTGATACCTGAAGAGCAAGAATGGTCACTCCAAAACCTGGTGTCTCCTCTTACTAGATGCTGCAGGAAGAAAAAACCATGCCTTCCAAAGGTCCGTGTTGGGAATCTGATGAGGAAACAGGTGGAAGCCAAGGAAGCAGGAGGGCAGGTGTGCACCAGGAGATTGAGGGGAATCCAGGGGCCAGTGATAAGGGGCTTGAAGACTGTGTAGGAATTCTAAGACCATTCCAGGTACAATTGAAAGCTACCAGGGTATCATATGATAGAAAGGTAGAGATTCCCAACCTGCTTGGTCCTGGGGCCACCTCCAGGCAGAGTCTAAGGAAGAAGGAGGAAGAAGCAGCCCAGCAGAGCAGCCACCTGGGGTCTGGTGCTAGAAGTAGCTTGGAAAGCAGGTGGACAACTGGGATCCAGGTTGTTTAGAAGGATGTTGTAGCACAGTAGTTAAACACAAGAGGGAATAGACAGGACCCGGCAAGTAAGGAAGAGCCAGGCTCACTGGAAGGGTCTACAATCTGAGGTGTTCAGTAAGTAGGTACTGATTCGTATCCCCCAAAATGTGCCCCAGAAACACAGTGGAAAAGTGAGCCAGAAGAAGAACAAAGCTACAAGCCATCAGCAAGAAGTGCACTTCCCAGCTCCTGGCTTGTGCTCTGCAAATGCCTCTCCTGGGAGTCAGCTGAATTGGCTTACAGTGGCCTGGTGACCCACAGACATCTGGTTAGTCTACATAGTGCAAGTTAAGGGCAAAGAGCTTCTGTAATGTGGCAAGTGGCTAGAAACTCAGCAGTGTGTTTGCAAAATGCCCTCATTTGTTATTTCTACCTGGCAGGTACCTATGGGCTCTGAGGAGAATGAGGCAATCGACTCAAAGCCAACTCAATACCCAATGGCTGGGCTCCTCAAAATAGAAAAAGTCAAGTTGAACACCTCAGATAGGACCATGGGGAATGGTGATGACCTCATCCAAGGTGAGGTGAGTTGGAGCAATCTGTTGGAACAGAGAGGGGTGATTTCAGTGTGTCACTTAGGTTTACCCAGAGGTAAACCTAAATCACCAGTTTGTTCCTCCCCCGGAGCAAATTTCCACAGGTGAAAATACCCTCTTTCTCATCTCTGTGTTCAGGATCTTAATTGAGTCTAGTGTCAAATGAATGATGAAGGAAAAAATCAAAGCTTCCCCAGATCACTAACTGCTTTGAGAATTTTCCAGAGTTGTGTGGTACCAACAGGAGGCAGGGGTACCAGGAGCTGGGGGTCTGCAGTCAGCCCTGGGCAGTGCTCCAATCTGTCAATGTTACATATTTTCTGATTGAACATATTTCTATTGAACAGGGTCATCCCAGTAACTGAGAAGACTAACCTCACTTTTTCCAAATTAGTTTGAGTTTTCCAGGGTGTAATAGGCTGAAAAAATGTCCTTTAAAGACATCAGGGTCTAATCCCTAGAATTTGTAACTATGGAAAAGGGGGCTTCACAGTTGTGTTTATGTTAAGACCTTGAGAGGGGTAGATTTTCCTGCATTATTTAGACAGACCCTAAATAAATGCCAGGAGTGTCCGGGAAGGAGGAGAGTGGTATTTCTTTTTAGGACATTCGTGAAATTGTGAGGTGAAGAAATGCCAAAACAAGTTTACAAAAGTGTGCGAGAGTTTGAGTACTTACATTTAACACTTTCAATACATGCAAACACACCTCATGTACCAAACATACCCACTTGCCATGTCTGTTCATAAACACCTGACCTGCAATGGCCAGTGCCAGTGTCCTCAGCCTGCAGGCTATCTTCAGCCACCCAAGTCTGTCCTGCCTGGTTACACTGCAAGGCAGATATGTCAGAGAATTAATGTCTCCCCTACCCCCAAGAGCAACAGTGCCATCAACCAATGCCCGTGGAAGCTGATGTATAAATACACCAGTTTCCCTACTTCTTGGCAAAAGAACTTCTGCCAAGCTTCTTCACCGGCTCCCAGAGGTCTCCAGTGAGACCAAGCTTGAGCTGCCTGCTGTGGCAATGTAGCTGATAACACACTCCATATCTCTTCCTTTCCTTCTTTATTGCACTTCATCATTCCACACCCCGTGCTTCCCACAATCAAGCCCTACATCAGCCAGTATCCCTCAGAGCCTCGTCTCAGAGTCTGCTTCTAAGAGAGTCCAAACTAAGACACTCTTGCAGCTCCTGTAGTGATCATGTCAAAAGCATATGTTGAAAGATCCTTTATGAGTTTGAGCCTGAGTCAAATGGCCCTCTTGGCCCTTCTCACATCATGTCTTGACAGAAGCTCAGAATGGGGCAGGAGGCAGAACTCTGGACAGGTCAAGAGAGGCAGGTCAACTAGGGGATTTGGGACCCCTTACCTGAGCCAGAGCATGGTTCACTGGCTTGAAAGTACTGGGATCCATAGCAGTGCATGTGAAAATCACCACACAGACCCAGGGGCAGCTGTGCAGCTAGATGCCCCCATGACCTTGAGGAAGACGAGAACCTCTGCTGAACCTCCAGGAGGTTCTGCTGCCTTCCCTGCTTCCAGGGCCCTGGGGCATCAGGATGCATTGCCAAGGGTGAGCCCTGTGCCCTATTAAACAAGGGTCTGCACCTCACCCATCTGGCAGGTGCAATGACAGCAACAATGGAGCAAATTGTAACTGTATCCCCAGCTTCCACAACCAGTGCCAGCCCTGATGGTCAAGTGCTAAATCAAGTTCTTGTGGCCAAAGAAACCCTTGACAAATCTTAAAAAGCCAGCATCTCCCTTCAGCTAGTATGGAGAAATGTATGGATTTTTTTCCATGGTTGTTTAAACATATAGACTTCTAAAGTCTTAATAACCTTGACTGAAAGAACAAAGGATACATGGCGTTAAGACAGCACATGCATTTGGCCCAGGGAGGCTCGGATAGACTGAAACATGGAAAGTTTAAAGAATTTGCAAAAAGTATGAGGCTGAATTCATAAAAAATACTTGAAAACTAACCAAACAAAAAGATAATTTTGTTACTTCAAGGGAAATAAAAAGCTGTGCTAAGAAAGGAAAAATAAATCCAGTACAGGATAAACTTCAGTCTATCATTATTCATATAATGTGAAGTTGGACGTGGACCTTACCATGTCTGGTGGGAGGAGAAGAAGAGGCCCAGATCAGCAAATTAGAAAGACAGACATGCATATGTTACTTATAATGTGGTTAAAAAAGTAACATCCATATGTTAGTTAAAGATAAGGTGGTTATACCGTAGATTCTGCAAGAGAGCGCAAAGCTGTGCAGAACAGGAGTTGAGTGTGAGAGGAGCAGGCGAGAGCAGTTTTTGCTCGATGTTTTAAACCATTAGCATTTATAACATTAAAGAAAAGAAAAACTGAACATTTTTTCCCAGTAGAATGGGATTTGAACCCAGGATTTCATGCTTGCAAAGCAGGCACTCTACCACTTGAGCTGCACCTCTAGCCCATTTTGTTCTGGTCATTTTGGAGATGGGGTCTGGGGAACTATTTGCCTGGACTGGCCTCAAACCATGATCCTCTCAATCTCAGCCTCAATCCTAAGTAACTAGGATTACAGACATGCATCACTGGTACCTGATTGTGTTCTGAAAATTTTAGTCTTTTACAGGTAAAAGCCATCACTCTGTCCCCCATCCTACTCTCAAGATAATGTTGAGCAATTAGAGCCTATTAATATTTTCCTATACATTTATATGTATACTATGTTTTGTATTCAGTGCATATGTAGTATCATTCTGTATGTGTCTTTTACCACTAGCTATTTTCACTTAGTATTATGTCTTTCAGTTAGTGGAACTGAGTTTGTGATAGGTCTGTAGTTTTTAATATAGTTTCTTTACAAATTCTGAATAAAGAAATTATTACTCACTCTGAGACCAATCTTTATCACCAAGACATGTAGTTCATGGAAACCAAAATACTATCTTTCTTCCCAAGAAACACAATATTATGGTTCTTGAATTTTCTGAGGGATGTGTTTTTGGAGCGTCTTCCTTGTGGGGATAAAGCAGTTTAAGTCATTATCGCTCAACAGGATTCACTTACAATGTCCTGGAGGAATTCTTGTGGTTGGCTTGTTCTTCAAGTGGTTATTCCTGAGATTTTTCTTTCCCTTCTTTCTGCAAAATGCTGAATGTCACACTGGCCTGCGAGCATCTTCATCACTACAAGAATAGCTTAAATTTAGTCTTGAAAAGCCTACACTCTGCATTATTTTCATCTCAATTCAGCATGAATTTCAGTGACTAAACTGAGAAAAATGTGGCTTATAATCCTTGGTGGATGTTCGGATCTCAGTTCAAAAGAAGAGTGGATTTATAAAAAGCATTATTTCATCTCATTGTGTAATAGGGCCCTCAAGTGATGGCACACATGTGGGACTTAGGGAAGGGAGTACGATGGTGAAGTGTTGTGGTCTGCATCATTGTCACCATCATGCTTGTGCTGTCTTACTGCTGTGTTAGCGAGGTTCAATGGTTAGGGTTTAAGATTAGGTTTATTAGGGCTTTGGGGGCTCAGAAACAGAGCCAAGGTCACAATTAAGTCTGGAAAAGCCTCAAGGTATCGCTATGACTTTTTATATTATTAGGATTATTGGGATGAAAACATCTGTCATTAAGCAGGGGGATCTAGGGTTAGAGTTCTGGTCAGTGTGTATGTGGGTTTATTCCAAAGTTCTTTACAGAGTTTAGGTTCTGGGTCATTAATTTAGGGTAGTTACACTTTAAGCTTAGGAGAGTATTGGTATCAGGAGAGTCCGAGTCAACCATACATTACTTCATCGTCATTTGGAATTCAGGGTCTTCCCGTTCAATGTCTATAGGTCCCTGAGACAGTTAAAGTCAAAGTGTATAAACAAAGCCTTGCTCCTTAAGGCATGGATGTGACAAGTCATTGGGATGGGATGGGATCAGAATCAGGACAGGTTAAAGTTTAGTAGGATCATTGAGTCATTAATGTCAAAGTCATTGAAGTTGTTAGCTTTAATGTCCTTGAGACTGGGAAAGTTGGTGTGTTAGTCAACTTGATGTTGCTGTGACAAAATACCCAAGATAAACAACTTAAAGGAGGAAACATTTATTTTAGCTCATGGTTCCAGTCCATGGTTGGCTGGCTCCACTTCTTTTGAGCCTGTGGAGAGGCCGCACATCAGGACAGGGAGTGTGTGGTAGAGCAAAGCTGCTCACCTTGTGGCGACTGGAAAGCAAAGAGGAAAAGGAAAGGGATGGGGTGCCCTTCAAGGGCACGCCCTGAATGACCCACTTCCTCCAGCTAGGCCCCACCTCCTAAAGTTTCTACCACCTCCCAAAAGTACCACAGGCTGGGAACCACAATTTTAGCAGATGAGCCTTTGGGGGCCATTGAAATTATTTAAGGTCATTTTGGGTTTAGGATAATTTTGAGCTGTTAGAAACATTTTGAGTAGTGTAAGCATTTTAGGTACATTTAGGATCTGTTGGATCTTTTAGGGTCTTTCAGACTGTTGGGGCATTTAAAGTAAATCTGAATTTTTAAGGGCCCTTTACAAATGTGTAGTATAAGATCTTGTAGAGTCTACAGTGAGGCAGTACCTGTGGGTCCTTAGGGTCATTTGGGGTTGTTTGGGCTAATTTAGGAACATGAGGAATAATTTGGGGCTGAAGGCTTTGAGCATCATTTAAGGAACTTTAGGATGTGTAGAGTCATTTCGGATTTAGTATTGCTTAGGTTTTTGTTTTCTTGGAATCCTTGGGGTCATTCAGGTTTATATAGCCTTTAGTTTTGCTATTCAAAATGTGTTTTGTGCCCCAGCATCCCCTGGGAGTTTGAAGGAAAGACAGATCTTCAAGCCCTCCACCAGGTCTGCTGAATCTGAATTAGCATTTTAACAAGATCCTCTCTAGAATCCCTCTGCATGTGTGCTCTTAGAAGCTCTGTTCTAGAACCATGTTATGGTTTGGGTCTTAAATGTCCCCATAGCTCATCTGGTGAAAGCTTGGTCACTAGCTTGTGGTCTACTGGGAGTTGGTGGAACCTTTAGGACATGGCCTGTGAGAGGAAGTTAGGTCACTGGGGTATGCCCCAGAAGAGGATAGTGGGCCCCTAACCCCTTCCTCTGTCTCTTGTCTTTGCTTCCTGGCCAGCACAAAACGAACAGGTTTCCTCTGCCATGTTTCAATCATGATTCACTGTCACACAGTAGGCCCAAAAGCAATGAAGTCAACTAACCATGGACTGAAATCTCTGAAACCATGAGTTAAAATAGATCTTTCATGCTTTTATGTTGTATATCTCAGGTATATTGTCACAGCAACAGAAAAGTAACACAGATGTTTCAGGATTATTGAAATCATTTTTAAGTATTAAGACTTTAGAGTTGTTCAACACATGAGCTGTGGGGTCACTGAAATGACTGGGCTCCTTTGCATCTCTAGAACTGGGGTTATTTTCTTTGCTCAGGATACTTTATGCACTTAGAGCTAGGATCGTGTGGGGTCTCTTAGAGACTTTTAAGGTTCAGGGTCTTTTTTGATTGCTTAGGGCCTTTTAGGGGTGGTTTATATCATTTGGCACCATTTAAGCTCATTAAAGATCATTTAGCACTTAGTTCCTTTGAACAATACAGACCTCCTCAGGATCTTTAATATTGTTTGAAGTCCTTGATCATTTTGGATAGTTAGGATCACGATGGATTTAGCACCATTTATAGTGATTTATGGCCCATTAGTTTGGGATGATCTAAGGTCTTTGTTTTTTCTGACAGTCTCACTGTGAAGCCAAGCTGGCCTTGAACTTACAAACCTCCTGCCTCAGCCTCCCGAGTGCTGGAATTACAGGAGTGAACTACCTTGCCTGGCTTCCATCTAAGGTCATTTTAGGAGATTATAATTGTTAGAGAAGTTGGGTCAGGATGTAGAAGTTGTTAGCATTGGTGTACTTGGTGTTTTGAGGTCTTTGTGCTCAGGATACATCTGGATATTCTTATTCATTATACAGATATTATCAAGATGCCTACCAGGGGCTGGGCACTGCTCAAGGTATTAGGGATGCCCTCGTGGAGTTCTGATTTCTGTGGAGGATACAGAGGTCAACAGATATATTCAGACAGTGAAAAGTACTTTGAAGAAAACGAAAGCTGGGGGTAACTGGCAGCTGACTGAGATGACCAAAGAACCTCAAAAGCGAGCAAATGTTGAACTGAAACCCCAATCAAAAAGGTGCCAAACATGCAATAAGCTGAGGGAAGAATGTTCCAGGAAGAGAGGTGAGTGCAAATCCCAGAAGCAGAGGAGGTGCAGTGTACTTAAGGATAACAAGGCCAGGGCAACTCAATGACTGTCCGAGAATGTGGAGGCCGTGGGGTCCCAGGAGGAGGCCAGGGCTAGACCGTGTAAGTAGGGGTAGGCTAGATGAGGACTTTGGGGTTGTGGGATTTTTTTTTTTAAGGGTTTTAGGTCATTTAAGTACATTGAATATTACTTGGGTTCTTTATGTTTAGTCTTGGCTCATTCAAGGTTTAGGGACCTCTAAGTTTGTTAGGAGCCATTAAGGATCATTTAGGATATTTTATCATTTAGAGTCTTTTACCGCTATAGGGAATTTTTGAAATTCACTTGAGATTCCTTAGGATTATCACTGTTAAGGACTTAGGTTTTAGACCTGCTGATTGACTGATTGATTGATGATTGATTTTGCAGTACTGGGGATTGCACCCAGGGCTTACATGTCCTAGACAAGCACTTTGAGCTGCAGCCCCAGCCTTAGTTATTTTTGAGATGGGTCTCACTGTATTGTCTTTAACTCCTGAGCTCAAGCCAGTCTCAAGCCTCGACCTCCTGAGTACCTGGATACCATGCCCAACTGACCTTTCTATTATTATTATTACTGGTTTATTTAGGGTCTCTTTCAATTGTTAGGATCTTTTATAACTTTTTTTAGCGTCATTGAGGACTTTTTTTTTGGCAGTACTGAGAGTTGAACTCAGGGCCTTGCATTTGCTAAACAGGCACTCTACCACTTGAGCTATGGCCCCGGCCCTTTTTGCGTTAGTTATTTTTCCAATAGGACCTCACTGTTTATGCCAGGCAGTGCTAGACCAGAATCCTATTTACACTTCCTGCCTAACTTGGATGACAGGTGCATGCCACATTACCCAGCATTTTATTAGTTGAGATGGGGTCTCTCAAACTTTTTGCTTGGACTGGCCTCAAATCTTGATCCTCCCATTCTCTACCTCCTGGGTAGCTAGGATTAAGGAATGCAGATATGAGCTACTGCACTTGGCTCACTTAGGATTTTTTAATGTCTTTTAGAATCATTTAGGGTTGACTAATATCATTGAGAAATCTTGGAAGCATTCCAGTTGTTCATCATGTTTAAATGTGTTGCATAGGATTGTGTTTCATTGTTTAGGGTTGTTTGAATTTAGGATCATTTAGGATTGTTTAGTGAAGTGGTTCTCAAACTCAGGGCCCACAGGGATGTGGACGTGTAAGGGGCAGCAGGCATAATATTAAAAAGTCTGCTACCTAGCCAAATCCCAGAAGAATTAAATCAGAATCTCTTGATGTAGAATACAGACATCAGTGTTAGGGGAAACTCCCCAGAGACTCACTTAGAACCACACTACCTATGCAGACCAGAAACATGAATGTCACCCGAGAACTTTGGTAGAGATGCAAATTCTCCACCCTGCTACCATCTGCTGAACCAGGACCTCAGTGGCCCAGCAGTTTAGGTTTCACAGGTCCCTGGGGAATTCTGAGGCCCACTGAAGATCAAAGTCACCAGCACTGGGGCTTACAAGGATTTTCAGGATCCTTTGAGGGTCTTTTAGGGTGGGGGAATTCCAAGGGCATTTTGAGATTACTCACAGTCGTCTAGGTTAATTCAGTGTGGTTTTTTGTTGGTTCAGTGTGCACATTATAAGCAGGCACTAGTAGACACTCAAGTCAATTATTCTTAAATAATCAATTTATTGATAATTATTTGAGGCAGCCCAGGAGTAATCTTCACTGCCACTGTCCCTAGACTCTGACTTAGTTCTGGAGCTCCTAGCTCAGGTCTCAGGTGCACAGCATGGGATGGGGGAACAAGGGATATCCCCTGCACACAGGTGGTGTGAGGCACCCACTTACCCAGTGCACACTGCACAGAGGGCTCAGTTCGCCATTTAGACATTGCATCTGGTACCCAGTTCTTAATAAAAAGAACTTCAGAAAGTAAGAACTGGAAGTAGTCTAATAGCACATTCTGCCTAACCTCCAGGTTTACAGAATTTACGAGGCATATTTTCTCCTCCCTTCGAAGGATTTTGCTTGTCCAATTTCTGAACGGAACTTTGAAAGCACAATTTGAAAGTGGGTTTGGTGGCCTGAGTAAATGAGACCAAACCCAGGGAATTTCTCACAAGGAGTCTCCGTCTTTCAGGGTCTTGCATGCTAAGATGGCAGGGTAGCTGGCTTTCCAAAGGCCCTAGAACTACTGATGTGATCCTTCCACTGTGTGTGTGTGTGCGTGTGTGTGTGTGTGTGTATTATACGTGTGGGTGTGTGTATGTTTTACACACATGCACAGTTTTGGCATATGGGGACCCTTTCACATTGCATGGTGGTCTTTATATCAAGATAGGGAGTCTGAAGTTCAAGCTTGGAAAAAACCTAATTCTACCAAGGAGTTGATAGGCTGCTGGCCTCAATCTTCCAGTCATCGTTTTCTGTTCTGTGTGTGTGTGTGTGTGTGTGTGTGTGTGTGTGTTGTATGCATATATGTTTTTGGATCTTTAATATATCTTTGGACTTACTGAATGGGAAATTTTAATTTAAAAGCCAATGTAATTGGAGCATAAAGAAAATATAATCCTAGCCCTCTGAGGTAACTGTTTTCATTAATTTTTATGTGTAGTCCTGTATCCATACAAAACATGCTCTTTTGTCCACTTTACCTAACATCATTTTCCATGATTCCACATAAACTTTATACTTTCAATGGTTGCATAATATTTATGTTTATCCTTTTTTTTTTTTGGTGAGACTAGGGTTCGAACTCGGGACTTTGTGCTTGCAAGGCAGGTGCTCTACCGCTTGGGCCACACCTCCAGTCTATTTTGCTCTGCTTATTTTGGAGATGGGGCCTCCAGAACTATTTGCCCAGGCTGGACTCAAACTGTGATCCTCAGGATCTCAGAATCCCAAGTGGCTAGGGATTATAGGTATGGGACACTGTATCCAGCCTATGTTTATACTTTTATTTTACTTGCATCATTGTCATAAAAGGAAGGAAGAAGGCATGAAAAGCCTACTTGCTTTATTGGGGTTACTTAAATCTACATATAAATCTGGGGCAAGTTGCTAAAAAAATGTTCAATCCATAGATGAGATATTTCTTTCTGCTTTAATGTGATTTTCTACTCTTAGATTAGATACCTAGAAACACATTTTTACATACTTGCATTGTGTTAGCAACCTGGAAAAATCCACTTAGTATTTCTTATAATTCTTCTCTAGATTGCCATGAATGTTTAAATTCATCTCTTACTTTCTGGCTTCTTTCAGCGGGTGGTAGATGTGGTAGTCAGCTCTTTTGGCTAAGTTAGCTTAAGAATTTGGGCCAAACACTGGAGTTGATTTTTGTGACAGTTTGTGTTATTGCCAAAAGTTGATTAAGGAACTTTAACCAAAATTACATTTCTCAAATATACCTCCTACCTTTAGGATCTTTCCTTGGGTTCATTTCAGGTTCACAGCCTTTGATAGCCCTAGACATTCAATATTCAGTGTGCAAGTGAGTTCTCATTAGCTGTTTGTCCCTCAAATTATACCCTAGCCATCTCAGAGGCATAATTACCTTCCATTAGCAGAACACACCCACACTGCAGTGTTCCTTCTGCCTCACTGTTGGCACCAGCTGTCCCCCTAGATACCCTGTTTTTTCTAGTGGAGGACACTGGCAAATACCCACACCTGGGTGCTGCTGACTCCAGGTGGCTCTGCAGGTGTGAGCAGGTGGCACTGGGGCAGCTCCAAGGGTCTTAGTGACTAGCAGGGGTCATTCAAAATCTGAGTTGTTGAGTGACATTTTAGATGTTAACCCCTCGTCAGCTATGTGGTTTGCAAATATTTTCTCCCGTTCTGTAGGTTCTTTTCTTTTTGCTGATTGCTTGCTGTTTAGCACTTGAGTTTGATGCAGTGCCACTTGGTTATTCTTGCTTCTGTGATTTGTGCTTTTGTTGTCATTTCCAAAAAGTCAGGGGGCAGACTTTCAGTCATGAGATGTATCAGTCCCAAGGACCTAATGTAAGCTTGGTGGCTACAGCTAATAACACTGTATTGTTTACCTGAAATTTACTAGGAGAGTAGGTTTTTTTGTTTTTTGGTGGCACTGGGGTTTGAATTCAGGACCTCATACTTTCTAGGCAGTGTTCTTGCCGCTTGAACCACTCTGACAGCCATTTTTTGTGTGTGTTTGTGTATGTGATGAGTTTTTTTTCAAGACAGGGTCTCTCAAACGATTTGCCTGGGTCTGGCTTTGAACTGTGATCCTTCTGATTTCTGCCTCCCAGGTAGCTAGGATTACAAGTGCGAGTCACTGACACGGGGCAGGAGAGTAGGTCTTACGTATCGTCAGCACACACATGCACACACACATGCACTGCATGGTGATAGAGGTGTTAAGAAAGCAGTTGTGGTAATCATTTCTTGAAGTGTATGTATAGCAAATCACTGAGTTGTACACCATGAATATACACCATTTTTATTGTCAGTTATACCTCAATAAAGCTGGAAAAAAAATTTTTTTGGTGGTGGTGGTATTGGGGTTTGAACTCAGGCCATCATCCTTGCAAAGAAGGCCCTCTAACAGGGCCTCCCATGCACAGTGTAGGCAAGTGCCCTGCCACCAAACTGTGTCCTTAGCCCAATGCTTTTCCAATTTAAAAAATGAAAATAAAATCCAAAGTTATGAGTTAATTCCAATGTGTCCAATTTTAAAGCTCCAATATTATGTATTTATGTGTGTATGTATATATGTATAAAGCACATTTACATCAGGGTTAGCAAAACATTGCTATATAAAATATTCACATTGTACTTTGTATTCTACCAAAATAAGTGTTTAGATTTAGTTCTATCCTAAAGTTTGAACATGTTTCAATTCAATTTTATGGCTGTTTCTTTAAAAATTCTCATTATAGCTGGATGTGGTGGCACACACCTGTAATGCCAGCACTGAGGAGGTTGAGGCAGGAAAATAGAGAATTCAAAGCCTGGACTACATAGTTAGACCTTGTCTATAAGAAAGAGAGAGAAGAGGAAGAAGAAAGGAGGGTGAGGGGGGAGGGAGGGAGGAAAGAAGGAAAGAAGGAAGGAGGAAAGAAGACTTCATTAAAATTATAAGCTGCTCTTTGGCTAACAGATAGAGTGAGTGGTCTTATTTATCATAATCACAGGGACATTTTTAGAGTTTAAAGAATTGCTGTTAATAATTACACTAGAATGACAGGCATAGCCTGGAAGTGTCCTGAACTAACACTGGTCCCTATCTGTTGGTCTCCAGTTTAAAATCTCTAAAGTTAACTGGTATTCTCCTAAAGTATTTACTAGTAATTTGTGACTTATGTAAAATTAATTTATGTGCTTACATAACATATGCTTAACTGAAATTATAAATGACAACCTTTATATTTCATGGATTTAAAATAAAATAACAGTATCAATTTTACCCAAGTTCAACTTTTAGTAGTTTGCTTATACTTAAACAGTCCAGTAACCTATTTAAATGTGTTCAGAATTTCACAGTAAAGTCTTGTATTCATGTGAAACTCGATTCAATAATAAATTCATTACATAAAGCAAACAATACTAAGTCATTTCATAAAATCTGCTTCCATACAGCAAGTCAAGAACAGCTGCCACTTTGGCAGAAGGCCAAAGTTGGGTGATTGGGGATATCTAACTTCTATAAGGCTTATTGCTTATTGGGGCAAGACCCCAAACCAACCTTTTCTCTTTCATCTATACCACCTCCATCCCTGTGATACGTGCACAAACGTCTCATTGCCTTTGAAGGGCTAACTGCCTGCTCATCCAGTTCAACCAGCATAAGTAATGCAGCAACCAAAAAGCCATCTCTTGACGAAAATCAAAATAACATTCAGTGGGAACTAATTTATCCAAACCCCCTAAATATAGTGAGGCATTGTCTGGGGAGATGTCATTAAAAGTCTTGCCTTGGCTGTTACTTTTTTTGAGAGACCAAATTGCATTGGACATTGTTCACAACTCACATGGGGTCAGCGTAGTGCTGGGTGTGCTGCATACTCACGTTTTGTTTTTTGGAACTCTCTGGAATTTTTAAAACTACTTTTGATTTACAGTTGTTTGAATCCAACAGTGTGGAGCACGCAGATATGGAGGTTTGACTGTGCACTCGCACACACAGATGGGAAAGATTTGTTTTAAGGAATTGGCTTATGTGACTGCTGGAAGCAGAAGTCCTCCCTCAGGAAGGCCTCACTAATTGGATGAAGCCCAGCACATTATGGAGGATAAGCTGCTCAAAGTCCACCGATTTAAATGTTAATCCTATCCATAAAACAACCTCCCAGCAACATCTAGACTAGTGTTTGAT
The DNA here is from genome assembly GCF_047511655.1 of Castor canadensis. Classification (NCBI taxonomy): domain Eukaryota; kingdom Metazoa; phylum Chordata; class Mammalia; order Rodentia; family Castoridae; genus Castor; species Castor canadensis. Next base: position 151,748,069 of record NC_133390.1, on the reverse strand, counting down.
CAAATATCTGGGTACCACAGCGTGATCAAGTGGTTATAGAAAATTAACCATCAGACCTTCCCTAGGGTGGAACTTGGCCTTAGTCTGAAAGCCTTACTCTTAGTGACCACTAGAGCTCTCATTCCCACAGAGGTGAGTCCAGGTCTCCATATCCCTACAAGGTGGCTTGAGGAAACCAATTTCGAGGACAAGGCTCTTTAAGATGGCTCTAGAGCCCTACTGAGCCTGGGTGGAGTCTGGGTGGAATCTAGCCTCACTGTATGGTCACTCCCACTCTTTCCACCATGATCCCGGTTCCCCAAGGCCTCAACTGGAGAGTCATAGGAGGACATACTCATTGCACTTCCTTTTTGGAACATGCTGTGGTTTGAATGTGTCCCTCAAACTAACGTGTTGGAAACTTGATCCCCAATGCAGCAATGCTGAGAGGCAGGACCTGTGGAAGGTGCTTGTGTCAGTAGAGTTCTGCCTCATGAATCCACTCCTAGATTAATGGGTTGTGGAGTAGGTTTATTATCAACGTGAGCTCTCAGGCTGGGGATACAGCTCAGTGGTAGAGTTTGTGCCCAGTGCACACAAGGTCCTGGGTTCAATCCCCAGCACCCACAAAACAAAACTACAGATCATCTCTCCCTAGCATGCTGGCTTTGTCTTACCATGTGATACCTTCTGTGATACTACAGTGCAGTGAGAAAGTTCTAACAGGATGCTAAGCAGATGCTGTCTCCATGGTCATGGCCTCCCAGCCTCCAGAACTGTGAGCTAAATAAACCCTCTGTTCATTATAAATTATCTGGTCTCTGGTATTTTGTTATAACAACAGAAAATAGGCTAAGACAGAACATTGTAGCTAGGTCTAGGCCCACTTAAACCATAAGCTCTTGGGGAAGAAAATCAATTTATCTCTTGAATTTGACTTCACATTCATGTCCCCAACCTTATAAACACCCTTTCCCAATTCAGAGATACACAGACTAAATCCACAGGGTGCTTCTCTTTGAAAAGTGCTTTATTTCAGTAAGATCTAAGTCAGGTGCATTAAAACATATCAAAAGGTTACAAAATCGTATGGCTCCCTACTGAGGCCTTGTCAAATAATGTTAAGATGCTTCAATACATCCGTTTATCAGTTCAGAAAGAAACATTGAACTGGGTCATGTACCATCGCTGAAAAGCAAGTCATGATTACCAAAAGAGTATTTCACAATACTAAAACAAGAGGGAAAACCCTTGCAAAAAACTAGCAATTACATACCAGAAGACATCAGCCTGGAAACACGTCTGCAATCTGCCAGAAAGACACTGACAGGGGAAACTGAGGCTTTCCCTTCACAGCTTGTGCAATTCTGTGCTCAGTTTAAACACGGGGGTGGGACAGAGAGCACTTTACTGTCCCAGGACAGGGTAAACACTTTCAGTTACACTGAAAGAAGGGGTGTCACATTTATGTTTATTTTGTCCTCTCTAGTAGGTCCTATCTCCTCTGACTCAAGCAAGAATTTCTGTAAAATAATTTAAGTAGAAACTCAAAAATGTGTGCTGTAGCAAAGATGCTTGGTGGGGGTCTCCTCCTATCTCGTACTCCCACATCATGGTTTGGTTGCCATGGTCACTGAAATTCCCTTGACGGAACAGAAATTTCTCTCCTAGAGATATGTCCCTGACAGTAAATTCTTCATGACATAAAGCTCTGGAAAAAAAAAAAAAGTAAGGTTTTTTTTTTTTGCTTTTCACTTTTGTTTGCTTACTTGCTTGTTTGTTTATTTGGTTGATTGGTTGTTTTTGTTGCTTTGACAAGAATTTCTTGCCCTTTTTTGGCTCATTTCTCCTTCCTTCCTCCTGACACTAAATTATCACCCAATTCCACAGAAAAGAATTCTTGTCAGGATGTTTTTTGTACAGAGGAAAAATTGAGGGGGGGTCATCATATGCCATAGATATGTTGATAAAGTGTCTTTATCTGGAAGTTTCTAGGACAGAATATTATTTTCTTTTTGGTAGGAAGGAGAAAAGGTGCAAATATGTCTCTTGAAGCATCAGCATGTCTTATCAAAACCTTGACCTTAGGCGTCTGTACTTTTCTCGGGACAGGTGGCAAATCTCCTGAGAGCTCTCAGCTTACCCTCAACTGGAACCTGAAGTCCTTCAAGCTGGGAGACCAGGGTGCACACCCCTCACCATCACACCCATCTGTGCTTCTCGGCCCCTTCCCAAGTGACAGTCCCTTTTTAGTCATTACCTTCCCACTAATGTGATCACCAAGAATGTGACCAGTGCTTAATTCTACCACCCCAGTCAGACAGACTCAGGGTGTTTTCCTTCACTTGATCACCTTGTAACATAAACCTCTGCCAAAAAAAAAGGCCAGATGCAACCCAACTGCTTTTCTCAAGTTGGAAAACCCTCTACATCGGCCTTTTGTTCTTCACCCAACTTCGGATTCATTGTACACAATTACATAACCAACACAAGTCAGTGGAGGAGTTCAAAGATGCGAGGCCATCCAATACCAGTGGGAAAATGGTCCATACTGTGATAGAGGGTGTGTTTCAGCTGCTGCTATTTCAAAGCATTCTAAAGTTCATTTGGGGTTTTGTTGTTACCCTTCTGCTTTATTTGTTTTGGGCGAGGGGAGCTGTTTGGTTTTGGTTGGTTGGTTGAGCTTCTACCACTGAGCTCCACACCCACCAAGATTCCAAACTCCTTGATCAGGTTATTCAGAGGGGAGAAATGACCTCCACGGACTGGCCACAAAGGAAGCGTGTGGCCTGCATTGGTGAAGTGTGTAGAATGTGCTTTTCCCCTACTTCCACCCAGAACCCACACTTTAAAAAGCCAAGTTTACTTTGGTCTCCCATTCTTGGAAAGTGACCTGGCAAACTGGTGTTATGCGACATTTCCATAGTTAACACTATTGTAAAGTGAGTGCAAGTTACAGAAACATTTATAAACCAGAAATAGCTGTCCAGTAAGAGTTAGTGGTTAGTAATTTGCTTTGTGGAAATTCTTCCTCCCGGCCCCCAAAGGAGAATTATTGGGGGCGAGGAAGGCTTTGAACATTCAGGAAATGAAATTCTCCAAAGCATTTTCTCGATATGCTGCATTCACAAATCTGCTCTTTCCCATCTGTAACAGAGGAAGCCTCACCCGCCTCCAAGCCCCTCCCCACCCCCCTCCCATTCTGTGCTTTTTGCAGAAATCACCTAGGCGTATGATTGACACTAAGCCTTCTGGGTTTCTGCCCCACGCCCCATGGGGCTGGTGGTGCTGCTCCCCGCAAAGGAAGTAAGAGATCTCCAGCAAGATGGCTGGTGGCAGCCTGCCATCTTTCTGAAGTCCACAATGAGACCACAGCTGTGAGCTTTTTAAAGCGGCCTTGGAAAAGCCAATAGGCACAGGCACGGGTGGGGGACCAGAGAGTGCCTGGGATGGGAATGGGTCTGCTGCAAAAAGCCACCTCCCTTTGGGGACACTGGCCAGTGCTCTCCAAACCTTCCTGGGAGAGAAGGTGAAGAAGAGGTGGGGAGCACCCAGACCACAGCAAGGCTCAGACACCCCTGATTTTGGCTCCAAGCATCTGTCTGTCCCCCCTCGAGTGATATCAGTCACACAGCTGCTTGGCAAGTTTCCTGATAGGGATCCCAGGGGACAGGCAGTCCCTGCCCTTCCCCCCACTGAGGTTGCCTCTAAAGATCAGCAAGGTGGCTGCCCTGTCCTTCCTCACAGGACAGTCTAAAAGCATCCCCAAGCAGCAGGACAAGTCCATCTCCACACACAAGGTGAGGGAATGTGCAAGAATCCAGAGGTTAGAAAGAATAAAATCTTGACTTCAAACACATAGTCCCCAGCTCCAAGTGCAGGAAGACTTGCTGATGTGAGATGGGCTGGCCCTGAAGACACGTGTCATTTAACCAAGTGACCTCTACCCTTCCCTTTAGCCCTAAGAAAGGAAGTTGGAAATTTCCTGGCTACCATCTCAGAACAAGCCAGGCTCAGGGCACATGAGCCAATCAGTGCTGTATGCACACCAGCAACACCTTTGTTTCATGAGACTCTCCTTCAACCCAAGGAGGCACCAGAGAGTTCGTTTGGCAGCTTGGTGAGAAACACGCAGGCTCCCTGACTTCTTGAGGTGGCTGTGGAGCAGGAACAGAGGCTGAATCCATTCTTTTTGGGTATCCACACAGAAAAGCACATTCGTTTTGTTATTTAAAACCATCAAAGTTTCCAGTGTAAAAACTTGTGGCCTCATTGCTTCTACCCAGGATGGGTTATCTCTTCCGATCTATCTGACTTGCCCCAAGGGGATGGGGCTGTTCTTTTGTTAATTTCTAAGGACATCATATTCACCAATCCTTCTAGGCATATAGGGAGGTTTTCTCTTAATATATAAATCCCCCTAATGGGGAGCTGGTGGAGCCCTTTTGCCTTCCACACATGGGTGATATGCATGGCTACCCCAGCACTGGAGGGAAAACATCTTTTCTTTAGCCAAAGCCTCTCAGACATGTCCTTTTTTCCTGTCCATGAGCAGCGCTTCTACCAGCTCATGGCACTCATGCTGGTTGCTTGGAATTTAATTGCATGTGAAAGTATCAGAGAGGCACATGGACTTGGGTTGTGTGTGTGTGTGCACACACACACATGCACACATATATATTTTTGGGTTCTCCTTAGAACAAAACTCAAAAGTCCTTGCAAGTGGAAGAGAGGAGAGCAGGGATCCAAGGACGGGTAGTTGTCTGCTGGCTTCTCCATCCTGCTCCAGGGAACCATGATGGCTTGTCTGGGGCTGGGGAGGTTTGCATTTAAATGTTTCCATGGGAGGAAAGTACCCAGCTTCCTGTGGGTCTTCTGGGATCAATGGCAGCCCCTGGGGTGTCTGTGGCTTAGATTGTTGCTGGGGTCTCGGCAATCTCCTCCAGCCTTTGCCGAATCATTAGCCGGAGCACGGTGTACCTGGGGAGAAGGTGAGGAAACAGCGTGACTAAGAGGCCGTGGCACCATACCACCCAGGTAAGATGTGGGCGTGCCCCTTGCTTCCATCATTGGCCAACCACTTCAGCATGAGAGGGAATAAAGAGGCTAAACCTAAATTAGATTATTTTACTATAGTTGGAAAGCCTGGTGAAAGAAGTGTAGAAGCTGGAAAAAAAATTAACAGCAGAACTAATTAGGGTTCCATGAACTGAGTGCTTACTACCACCAAGGTGAAAGACAGGAAGGCTGAAAGGGCTTTAGAGGCAGGTGGCTAAGACCACTTCCACTGCCAAGACAACCTTCCTGAGCTCTCCAGGGTCTTGGTTGGCACTCCCTGTCCTCACTCCTTTAGGCATGGGGTGGCAACACTCAACCTGGGGACTCCATTCTCCACTGAGGTGACCCCAAACTCTACCGCTGTCTTTGTAAATACTCCTTCAACAAATGCTCCTCAAATTTCCCCATCTGAGAGGGCATCCATTTCCTGCTGGGAGCCTGGTCATTGCCTGGGATAGCAGGATGCTGTGGTTTGGACACGGTTTGAGTGTGTCTCCTCAATATTCATGGTCCCCAGTAGATGGGGAGGTAATGGAAGTGTTAAAAAGTGAAGCCTGGGAAGGTAATTAGGTTTTTGGGGCACTGTCCTCAGAAGGGATCAACGTACTTATAGGACCCCCAATAGCTCTCAAAAGAGCAACTTGTTATAAAAAAGCAAGTCCGGCCCCTGATTTTTTTTTTGGAGGGGGGGCTTCCAGCTTATCAAGTGATCTCTTCTGCAAATGCCCCCATCATGGTCATGCTATCTGCCTCGAAGGTCTTGCCAGAGCTAAGCAGAAGTGGGCCATGCTTTTGGTCCTCCTCTGTGAACAAAATTAACCCCTTTTCTTTTCAAATTTCTCAGCTTCTCGTATTTTGTTGTAACCACAGAAATGAATTCATAAATGGGATTTGAATCTGGACCCCCTCAAAGATTTTAAACCAACACTTTCTTTTCAGGGCTCTTTCATAAAAGGAGAAAAAAAAAACACACTTTGATGACTCACACAAAAATAAAAGGGAGGAAAACCAATACACTTAATTTTCCTGTCCCTGTCTGAGATCCAGATTTATCAATGGGCAGCTCCCAGAAAAATCTCACGAGACCTGACCCACACAGCAGCTCACAGGACACCAGGGGAAACTCAAGCAGCGACAGGGCCCATGCTTACTTGCGCATCAGCTTCTTGACTTCCCGATCTTCCTCCTCCTGGAGCTTCTGAATGAAGCTTTTAAGGACCGGCATCTCGAACTTTATGTACTGGGCCACCTGGGGAGGGAGAAGTAAATGTAGGGGGCACACTCCGCTCCCAGCATTATGCCAGTTTCTTTTGCCATCATCTTCCCACAAGGCACAAAGCCTTCAGAAATGTGTTTTTCCACTAGCCCGGGATTTCCTTACAGACAAGAACCAAGCCTTACTCTTCTCAAAGCTGGCTCAGTCTGCACTGGTTCATTTATAAGACACTGTGTCACAACTTCTCATTTTCCATTTCATCTCCAATCCATGATTTGGGAGTTGGAAAAGCACTTTCTCTTAAAACAGTGATGTAAGGCTGGGGATATAGCTCAGTGGTTTAGTGTTTGCTTCGCATGCATGAGGCCCTGAGTTCAATCCCCAGTACCACAAAAAACAAACAAACAAATTTAAGGAATCGTCATGGGTCAGCATGACAAACAGGCATTCAGAAGAGACCTGGCTTCCAAGAGGCTGTGAGTGGCTCCGTGGTGACTTAAAGACAGGAAATGGTGTCTCCTCTCCCACCAGAATCTCTCCCTTCTGCATCACCTTTCCTTCATGGGAGAAGTGTATTTCCCCACCCTATGAAGCTTGACCTTGTGACTTGCTTTGGCCAATGGAATGAGTGCAGTCACAACTTATGCCAAATCTGATTGGAGGTTTCAAAAGTGCTTACGTGCTCCACCCTGGATTTATGCTATCAGCCATGAGGAGCACTCCAAGTAGTCACTGTTTCTTCACCCTGAGTCTCTGAATGAGACACACAATGCAGACCTGAACTCAGCCTACAGCCCAGAGCACAGCAGTTGCTACAAGCTGACAGAATCATGAGCAAAAAAAAAGTGAATGTTTGTTGTTGTAAGTTATTGCGATTTGAGGCTGTTTGTTACCTTAGGAGAAGCTGACTAATATATAAAAGAAGGCAAAAATCACTGCTAACTTCTTGATGGTGTTGGAGTGTTTGCAGAAACTTTGCAAACCTCTTACAGTATCCTAAAAAGGCTCAGGAAATTCATGTCTTCTGTGGAAATCACTTTCTGCCGAGAGCATTGCTCTAACAATTCCTACAGGACACTCCCTCAACTAAGAAAACCTGGTATTAAAGAATGACAGTCAAAGGGGACATGGTCCTTGCCCAAAAAAGTTGTGCTATACCCCATCAAATCCTCACCCTCCTGAGGACAGACCACCGGATCAAAAGGGAACTCACATCATAGGTGACTTCCTCCACCTGGTCCTTCTCCATGAGGAACACTTTGGAGACCTGCTCACACGGGCCCTGGAGGATTCTGGCAATCAGGGGAAAATCGGTGTTCTTCAATTTCTGTTTCTCTGGAACCACATACACCAAGAACAGCTTTGAGTCTGACCTGACCCTTTCACGGTAGTGGTCCACTCAGGGCTCCAAATGGACCAGGCACCTTAGGAGATGCGCCTGTACAAGTCAGGAGACTGGTTTGTAAGTGAACAACAGGTGTGGTTAAAACCTCCTCCCACTCGTCTCACCACACTACATGGCCTCAAACCCTTTGGAAGGGGCCACTTGGGAGGAACTGGCTTTATCTGCCTCTGCAGAAAATCTGGTTCTTTTTCAGAAAGCTGTTAGGTTTTAGGGTTTGTTTATTGCCCATATATAGCATCCCATAGTGGACTCGTCCAGCAAGCCCACCAGCCTTGGAGGCAAACATTTGGAAGTTTCCACAGCCCAAGCAACAACTGAATGAGGCAGAGGTATTTTTTTTAACTTGCTATTTTAAGTTAATTAAAAGTTTTGGAGTACACTGTGTGCCTCAGACTTACCACCGCTGGTGTGGACCACGTACAAAGCAAACTCTTCTGCCGAATTCTCAATCTGAATCAGTAGAAAAAGAGACTCGTTAAACATCCTCGCTGTGAGCCATATTCCAGGCTTCTCTGAGGAGAAGGCTTTTCATTTACAGCTCTCAGAAGTGATGAGGGGATGGGGCCAGCAGCTAACTTTAGCAAAATAAATGCTGCAAAATCCAAAAATTGTGCTCAAAATGTTTCAGATTTTGGAGCATTTCAGCCATCGGGTTTTTGGATTAGAGAGACACAACTGGTAATAGTGTGAAGTCTACACACTGTTCACGTTTCAACTCATCTTACACTCATGGTGGCTGGATAACACTGTACCATCCTCCTCCCCTCACATGAGGAAGCAGGAGCAAAGGGAGGTGAAGGCATTTGTCTCATTCAACAGCTCACAAGTGTCCTTGGCTTCCAATAAATGCTGGTCAGACCCAGTAGTATGCACCTGTAGTCCCAGCTACTCAGGAGACTAAGGTGGGAGGATTACTCAAGCTCAGAAATTCAAGACCAGCCTTGGCATCTCAAGAAAAAAATCCGAACCCAAAATATAAAAATGAGAACACTTGGTCTCCATAAGAATTATACAGGGATTGCAGAAAACAGAGTAACAGGACCTTAAAAGCACTCGTGCACTATAATTTGCCCTTCCATTTAAGTATCAGTTTTCAAAGTAGCATCCCAAACTGTGTTGTGCAAGTCAGTCTGTGCACTGAGCTCCAAACCAGAGGTCAGACTCTAGAGTTGTTTCATGGCACCTCACAAAGTCCCTGAAGGTCTATGCTTCTCAGCCCCTTGCAGACCTGCTGGACAGGCTCCCTGCCTTCTCCGAGTTGCTGACTCAGCGTGAGGGATACAGCCCAAGAGTCTGCTTTTCTAACAAGCTTGGGGAGCGGGGAGAAGCTATGCTGTAGACCTTGCCTTGAAAAGGAAGAGTCTAAAGATCCCAAGCCTCTGACCAGCGCCCCAAACTGCACACTCACCATACCTCCCCCGCCCCGCAAGAGCCCCCAAGGTACTCAGCCAGCAAAGGGAACTAACCTTAAACTTGTTAAGCAGCAGCTTCAGAACCTGCGGGGTGGTCATGGTACTGTTGATGCGAACATTGGTGACAGAGCCATAGGCCGGCGTGAACACCGACGTCTGCCAATAGAGAGGTCTGGCTCAGGGTGGGAGTAGGGACAAGGGCAGAGCTCTAAAACCCAGGTGGGTACAGGGCACAGTGATAACAGTACTCAAAACGTGCTCCCTTGGAGCCCTGAAACAAGGTGGTATGCATTGAGCATTGGTGCAGCAAAGCAGAGCTTAGATTTGTCTAACTCAGTTCACGCTGCCCTGAGGGAAGCTTGGGTCTGAGCTCCCAAGGGACCAGATAATTGGACCTTCTGTCCAAATAAAGCACTCACAAAGACCCTTTCCCTGGGGCTGTGGCAGGAGGAGTCCTCTGGCCACTCTCCCATCATGCACTTGCTGAGATGTGAACCAAGCAGCAGGAGGAAGGGAGGGGCCATCTAGCTTGGGTGGGGTGGGAGATGGACTGGTCTGAGACCACTGCAGGTCAGTCCTTAGCTCAGGGAAAAGTCATACTATGCACCTGCTGAAAGGCCCAGGGTCAGGAAGAGGGTACCATGCAGATTCACCTGGGTGGGGCGGGAGTGAGTATTCATGAGATGTTTTTAGAGCTTTCAGTGTACAGCAGGGGCTGCTCTGTGCAGCCTCACGGAATTCACCCATCCTGGGGGGAACCTCTGACCTGAGATCCGTCAGCCCTCTCACAGCCAGCACAGCCTGCAGCCTGCCCATAACCCAAAAACTGAGGAGCACAGTTTTCCAAGGTCCCACCAGAGACCACATGGCTCTAGCCCGAGGTGACAGATGCCGAGGAAGGGGTGTTGCCCCTCTGAAGCTGTCCTCTTCTCCCTCCACCTTCTCTACCTTGTGATTGTAGAAATGGCCATTGATGGAGAAGCGGTGGCGTCTGATTCGACGCTGGTCACTGGATGTCCTCACATTGCCACGGCGACGCACCCCAACATCACTGCGTGTGCGCATCAGTTGTGGGGTGTCTTCCTGCACAGGCTTCAGGCCCCTCACATCTGACAGGAAAGGAGGGAATAAGCTCTGTTTGCCTGAACAAGCTGCCATATAGTCCCCTTGATAATCAACACAATGGCACTCACTGCCTTCCCCCAAATATGTTGTATTAAAGTGATTTCCTGCTGGAGGAGAGGTATGGTACTAATTTACTGAGAAGTAAGACAGTGAAAGGGTGGAACACAGGCCTCCCAGGTTCAAGTCCCAGCTCCACCCCTGCCATGTTACTAGCCCCTCTGTGCCTGTTCTTCATCCATAAAAGTGCATAACAAGGTTGGGGGCATGGCTTAAGTGGTAGAATGCCTGCCTAGCAAGTGTGAGGCCCTGAGTTCAAACCCCAGTGCCGCCAAAAAAAAAAAAATGCATAATAAGAGCACCACCTTAAGTAGCAAGGACCTCAAAGAGTTAGTACACATACAGTGCCTAGAACGGTGCCTGGCACAGGGTCAGGTGATCTAAGGGCTTGCAAAATACTGAAAACTAACTCTGACACATGGCACTGCATCAATGAACCTTGAAGACGGGTATCCTGAGTGAAATTAGCGAGTCACAAAGAGACAAATACTGCTGGGGGCGTGGATCAAGTGATAGAGCACCTACCTAGCAAACACAAAGCCCTGAGTTCAAGCCCCAGTTTTAAAAAGAAAACAAGATGAAGTGCTATATGATAGCACTTGTAGGAAATACTTAGAGTGGTCAGAATCAGAGAGAGGTAAAGAAGAATGGTGGCTGCAAAGGGCTTGGGGGGGGAGGTTGGGGGAAGAGGGGAAATGGGGATTATTGTTGAATGGGTTTCTATTTTATTTTTCAGGGTTTTAATTTTATTTTTTGCAGTGCTGAGAATTGAACCCTGGGTCTTGCAAGGCTAACTAAGTACTCTACCACTGAGCTATACCCTCTAGTTTCAGTCCTATACGATGAAGAGTTCTGGAGATGTATAGTAATGGTGGTTACACAACAATTATGAATGTATTTAATAAAAAGCAGGAAAAATACTTAATAGAGTACATAACTATAAACATATGGGGTCCCATGACATATTTTTATCCATGCATGCCTATTATGTAAAACACTGACATTAACAGAATTATGAAGCATGAGGAGGTTGGTCTGGTTTTTTTTAATTTTTGTAAAGTATGTTTTATATACACTCATATATATTCACATATATATATATATATATAAAGATTTGCAAACTGACAATATCTGTCAAATTTTCAAATGTACATAGCCTCAGACCCAGCAACTCTACCTGAAAGAATCCTACAGAGGCCCTGACAAATGGGTGAAATGTCACATGTTTAAGGCCACTGACTGCAGCCTGGTTTGTCACTGCAAAGACTGACAATGCCTTAAATGTCTATCAACAGGAATGATTAAATAAATTATAATTTTCCCATATAACGGAGTACTGAAGGGTTGTAAAGGACAAGGAAGTTCTTTATGGATTTGTATGGCGAAACCACAAGATAAATTGATAAATACAAATTAAAAACTGCCATGTGCAAAATGCACCACGTATAAAAAGGGGAAGAGACGAAATTGTATCCAACTCCAAAGGTTTGTGAGTGTGAATTTGTCTGTATTTGTACAAACTAACTCAGGAAGGATGTGCTTGGGTTGATTATAGGGAGGGAGCCTCAATGGTGGGTGGACAAGGTGGGAGTTTTTTTGGTTTTTTGTGGTACTGGGATTTGAACTCAGGGCCTATACCTTAAGCCACACAGCCCTATTTTTGTGCTAGATTTTTTTGAGATAGGGTCTCACAAACTACTTGCCAAACCGTGATCCTCCTGATCTCTGCCTCCTGAGTAGCTAGGATTACATTTAATCCTATTTAATATATTTTGAATTTTGAATCGTGAAGTTTAGATATTCACAAATCAACCACCATTTATAGCATCTATCACAGCAGCTGTCACCCAGTTGACCCCTATCTGGAGGCTCCTCCTATGACTGGTACCTGTGGGGCTCAGTGTCTGGTCACTCTCAGGAGGCGCGTCCACTTCTGAGATCTGAATGTTGGGCATGCCAAGGGGCTTCAGGATGGTGCTGGGGGGAAGAAAATAAACAAAAAGAAGACTGGTTTAGCCACTGTGGAGAGATGCCCCCACTCCAACCCCATCCTGCAAGGGGAGCGCTTTGCTCGTGCCAGGAGAGGTACCAGCATATGAAGGATGCAAGTTGCGCTGAGCATCCCAGAGGCTGGCCCTGCTCCCAGGCTGAGCACTGGGTGGAAAGTGGTGGGGGGAGGGGGGGTCAGAGGAAAGCAGATGTTCCTTCCCAGCTTCTGCAGCGACACAAGCACCCAATTCATCGAACCCAGCAAGGAGAACTCCACAGAACAGAATCCGCGTGTTGCCTGCACCGAGTTTCTAAGCACGGGTGGGCTCCATGGCTTATTTGAAAAACTCTAGTAACAGCCATTTGCTTCTCAAGTCAGGATTCCAGTTTGGCTTCATTTCAGTTGGAGGAATAACTCAGAAATTGCTTCTGGCATCTACAAGGAGTGGCAGGTAATAGATTGGCTGCTCCAAGGTCACAGTAGCTTTGAAGGTGGTGCTGATGACAGCATCCTCAGGGTTACAAGGACAGAGTCCCCAGCCAGCCTGGAGAAAGGGGCACAGCTGGCAGTCTGAGCTGAGACTGGGATTGTCTGTGAGAACACTTAGCACCCACATCCATTGCTTCCACTCCCTGGTCCGAAACGCTCTTTCTCCCTGAAGCAGAAACTGGCCTCAGCATCCTTCTATGCACAGCAGTCCAGGCATTCACTTAAGTTTAGCTGGCATCAGGAACACATTCCTGAAAGCTCTCAAAGTATTTGAGGACTTCAAGAGCCGACCAAGACAGTGTGATGCCACAGGGGCCAAGGGAAGGACGAGGAAACAAGTATGCAGATTGAAGGGCTCCCCAAAGGCCCCAGAGTCAAATGGAATTTTTTAAATCATTTCGCTTAGAGAACGGAATGTAACAATGTAGGGGGTCAAGGTCAGGCAGTGAACAGAGTTTGGCCCACTGGAAATCAGATAGAGTGAAAGGGCTGAAAGCAGCAAAGTTAGATGAAACCAAAGAACTTTGACCAGACATTCCGATGCCTAATTGGATGGGCAATAACTTTCCTCCTTAAATTTTCTTGGAAAGAACCCAGATCAACCCCAGGGCTTGGCTACACTGTAGAGATCTCTCAGTTGTAGAGAAGGATAGACTTGGCCATGGAGTTTAACAAAACGTTCCACATGGCCCACAGAGAGGGCTTGGCTCTTCTTTAAACTAGAAAACACATCACTGTGGTTTTGGCTTAGCCGGGTACCCTCCACCCAGACTCGGGCCTGAATGCAGCCAACATCAGCAAGTTTCATGAGGGAACAAACCCAGTCACTTGATCCTAAAAACCAAAGTCCCAGGACAGTAAAAAGGGTGTGCCTACAAGATGCATTTGGCTACACATCTGGTCATGGAGAGTGGGGAGGAACACACACCATCTTCACAGACCCCCCAGTGGGGACCAGGAGGAGGGGACATCCCAGACTCCTGCCCACATGCCATGACCTGGCTCCAGGTGTGGAGCAGATCCTTGGTTGACCTCACTCGGCTGGCTCAGATGAGTGCTCTCCCAGGACTGAAAGAGCACTGGTCAGAAGATTCAAGTCCTAAATGTTTTTGGAGCAGAGCCATTCTAGGAGGTATGGTCCCAACGGGAAGACACTTGCACATCGACATCATGTCAGAAATCTATAGGCTTGGCCTAGTGAACCACTAGCAACATCCCCAGACACCCAGATTCTCCATGAGGGAGGACACGCATATCCATCACCTCTGACTCAGCACCTCCCCTCCTCGTCTGACCTCACTCATGATTGTAGAGAAAGGGTGGAGAACCATTATCACACCAGTGTCGGTCCCTTTTCTCCTCATCTCAAGCCCAAAGCAGGTAGGCACAGGGGCCAGGATGACGTTTATCTGTTTGAGGACACACAGAAGCCCCAGACACTGTGGTCTCCTCTGAGTCTGTCCATCTCCCCTCACTCACCCTTGGGCTCCCAGGTTGCAACCAGAGTGCCAGGAGGAAGAGGACGGAGGGGGACGGATGCGTTCGTTGTCATCCTGCATCTGCAGACGGATGGGCCGGCGCAGCCCCCAGGAGATGTTCAGCAGCCCCTCCACAATGAATTCATCTTCTTCCTGCCACAAAGGAATCAGCCTGATGAGCCCAGAAAAGCCCCGCAGAAGCCAGTACCATGCTGGGGAATAAAGGATAGCATCCTCATGTGTCCAAGCCAGTTGTGCCCGGACTGTGTTAACAGGATGTGAATTATTCACGTGTACGCGTTCAGAGGCACGCTCTGCTGAAAAGTTCTCTGACACCCTGAAGTTGACCTCAAAGGTCAGCCCAAAAGCTGCTGTGAAGAGGATGGGGGTATAGCTTAATGGCAGAGCACTTGCCCAGCATGAGGGGGTCCTGGGTTTAATTCCCAGCACTGCAAGGTAAAAAGAGGTGCTGTGAAACTCAAATATACATGTGCAATTTATAAAAACGTTTTTGTTGTCTTTACAGTAATGACTTTTAAGAAATCAGAATACATCCTTTTTTTTATCATTTTTACATTTACTCACATGTGTATACATTGCTTCTAATGTAAGTGAGACTAGCCACTCTAGTAGAAGCAAGAACTAAAGCCTTGAATTAGCGACTTTCTCCTTTTCTATTCTACAAAGAGAAGTGTCTTCAGCTATAATATATGCTTAGCAATCTGACCTGCTGGGTGAAAGAGATTTAAGGCAGCATTTTCCCAAGTTTATTTACAGAACACTAGCTCCTCTAGCAGACGAACCATTGCCTTAAAAGGGTGTCCAGTGATCATGATGTGGGAGAGGATGAAATCAGATTTCTTAGCATAACTTCTCAGCGCCTGTAATAAGCTAATGTGCTATGTTATGACTCTCCAAGAGGTGAATAAATCCTGCAGGAATTCCAAATTTATACTTCAAGATTGTTGACTAACAAGAAGGTAAATGTGAACCTTTCTAAGGCATTGATATGTTCTAACTCAGAGAACAGATCTCATGAGACCTTTTATTCTTGGAGCACTTTGAGGATTTAACCCCAGGAATGCTGTTTTTGAACGAGAATCCTGCTCATAACCAGGCACTAATTAATAGAAGCTTTGAGGACATTGCCTAAAAGGGTCAGGTTTTTTTCCTCCACCCTCGGAAAATCCCTTCTGAACCTGTGTTTTATGGTCAGAGCCCACAGGTGTCAGACATGGGTCATGGCCACGTCTTTAGGATGAGCTCTATGGGTGAAATGATGTCTGCCCAGTAAGCACCCAACCTGAACCAAAGGATCATCCTTGGGGGTGGGGAGTAAAAGGCAGCAGAAGAGGAATGAAACATCTTTAGGGCATTGGGAGTCCTGGGGGGAAATGCTTCATGTAAGCACAGACCATTTATATGGCCATCCAGCCGGCCAAGGCTGGCATCCATATTTCACATTGCACAACTGTGGGAGGAACTTAACCCACAATAGGACGTGCCTAAGTGGAGTGCTTTGAAGAACACCGCATCCCATCTCCTATCCCGGACAGCCCGCCTTAGCAGCTGAAATTCCACCATCTGCTATCTGTTTCTCTGGATTAAATTGCCATGGCTTGAGAACCTGAAAATGTGTTTGAGAAGGTATTACACATTCCTCCTTATCAGTCAGGAACACTTGAGTTTAAATTACTCCACCAGCCGTCTTCGCCACTCACCATCTATCTGATAACAGGTTTTACAGAAACAGATAGATGATGGGTAAGCTTAGCCTTAGACTGGGGGCTGGGGAAAGTCAGGGGACAGAAGGGACACTCTGAGAAGGCAGCTGAGAAGATGACTGCAGTTGGGGGAAAGGCTGAAAGTTGCCCCTAAGAGCTTATGTGACCTTCCCAGTTGCTTCAGCCAGAGGACTTGGGCCCAGACATGTAAACGTGGAAGAACCAACAGAGGCTTCCTTGCAAAGCACCCCAAGACTCTCATTGACATCCTAAGTGAGAGGCCACTTGCAATGGCAGAAGAAGCAGGGACATCTGGAGGCCTCAGGGCCCCTCAGACCCAGGACACATAGGGTAGGGCAGCCCAGCTGGGCAGGGGCTTCCCAGGACTTCCCTGGGGACGCCTTACCTCTCGGTGTCGGAGCTGCAGGTTCTGGCCTTCGTAGTATAAGTTATAGGTCTTAAGGTGCAGGAGAAGTTCATTCCTTTAGGGAAGATTTCAACATTCCAACTGAAGCCATGTTTCATGCAGTCATTCCCTCCTTTCCTCACCTCCAGCCTGGCCTCAGTCACCCTCTGAATGTATGTCCGCATAGCTGTAGGTGCGCACACACAAAGTTCCTCCACCACCACCCCATTACCATCTTCCCTCAAGGGCAAGAGAGTATGCACCAGCCCGGAACAGACTATGAGAGAAGCAACTCCAGGACACCAAGGCAGCCTTGTCTGCAGACAAAGGCTGGCATATCTCAAACCAAGCTGGTTCTCCAAGTTAAGATGATTCTGAGACATATACCCTTTCAAGCCCACAGATGGGGTTTCTCCCACCTTTCCACAGCCTCCTACCTCATGCACATATACCTACAGGTTTTTGTAAGACTCAGAATCTTCTAGGCTTTCAGAAGGTTCACAGGGTCAAGACTGGGCTATGCCAACTTGGACTTCATTGACATGACCTTATTGTGTGCTTAAAACCTTACAGACTCAGGGCTGGTGGAGTGTCTCAAGTGGTAGAGCCAGCCTAGCAAGCATGAGACCCTGAGTTCAAACCCCAGTATCACCAAAAAAAAGTTACAAACTCCCATCAGCAATAAAATGGAAGAATACAAGAAGTTATTGTCACACAATGGAATATTATACAGTGATAAATATATAAATGCACAACACAGAACATGAATGAATCCCATAGGTATTAAGTAATGTGAGTGAAAGAAGACAGACACTGAAGACAAGATATTAAACAATGTCATTTATATAAAGTTTGAAACGGTGTCAGAATTCAGGACAGTGAGTCACCTTGGGAAGCAGCAAGTAGATGCAGGGAGAGGCTTTGGGGACCTGGCAATATTTATTCTTCATAAAAATGCTTTCTATATATCTAAAAGTTCATGTTAGGCTGAGTGCTGCGGCTCACACCTATAATCCTAACTACGTGAGAGGAAGAGATCAGGAGGATGGAGGTTTGAGCACAGCCCAGGCAAAAAAGTTCGTGAGATTCCCATCTCAACCAATAAAAAGCTGGGTATGGTGGTGCATGCCTGTCATCCTACACATGGGAAGCCTAAATACGAGGATGGTAGTACAGGCCCTCCAGGCATACACACAAGATCATATTCCCAAAATAACCAAAGCAAAACGGCCTGGGGGTGTGGCTCAGGTGGTACAGCACCTACCCAGCAAGTACAAAGCCCTGAGTTTAAACCCCAGCACTGGGGAAAACAAACAAACAAAAAAAACTGTTACTGCACGCTAAGAGGAGCCTGCAGGAGGAGCCTTTGCCTGTTCACAGACAGGAGGTCAAGAGTTCTGTCCTTCTAAACCCAGCCATCCAATGGAGACATCAAAACCCACTGGAAAACCCAAGAAACTCCTGACAAGTTAAACCTAAATAAAGGAGTAATTCAACACAATCTGGAATGAATTATTGGAAAATGTGATTCCAAATAATCTAACCAAATGTCATCATCTGCTGAAACCAGAATTTAAAATTATTGGTTGGTAGGCGATCCTGGGTAAACCTCAACAAAGAAGTAAGAATGCTCTGAGCCGGGTGCCAGCAGCTCACACCTGTAATCCTAGCTACTCAGGAGGCAGAGATCAGGAGGATCGCAGTTCGAAGCTAGCCTGGGCAAATAGTTCTCAAGATCCTATCTCAAAAATATCATCACAAAAAAGGGCTGGCTGGTAGAATGGCTCAAGCTGTAAGCATGAGGCCCTGAGTTCCAACTGCAGTGCCACCAAAAAAAAAAAGAAGAAAGTTCTGGATCTCACAGGGCAGGCATCTGTGTATATCTACAACACCAGGTGTATCTACAACAATTTAGTCTCAGATAAACTAAACATTTTATAAGATGGAGAATGTTCGGTATATAAAATCCCTGTGGTGGACATAAAAATATATTTTCAAAATTACCATGGAAAAAAGTCCATTTGGGGACTAAGGATACAGTGGTACAGTGCTTTGCCTGTTGTTTGTGATACCCTGAGTTTGATCCCCAACATCACCAAAAAAAAAAGAAAGAAATCAATTTTACTTCAACCTTTGTCACAGAAAGCAATGAAACCTCTCTTCAGAGGACACCAGTGCCAGCTGAAGCAACAACCAGCCTCAGGACACACTACTCCAGCCAAGAACCCTCCCCATCAGGTAGTGAGCTGTGTCTTAGACTGTTCCAGCTGCTACAACAAAATACCATAGGCTGGGAAGCTTATAAACAACAGGAATTTACTTCTTATAGTTCTAGAATATGGGAAGTCCAAGATCAAGGTGCTAGTAGTTTTGGTGTCTGGTGAGAGTGCATTTCTCACAGACAATACCTTCTCCCTGCATCTTCACCTGGGGGAAGAGCAAACCAGTTCCCACCACCTTCTTTTCTAAGGGCACTAACTCCACTGGTGAGGGCTCCACCCTCATGACCTAATCACTTTTCAACACCATTACCCTGGCGGTTAAGTTTCAATAAATGAATTTGGCAGGGGGGGAGAGGGGGCAGACACAAACATTCAGACCATAGCAAGCAGCTGTCAGCCAATACTTCCTCCTAGAAGCCCTACAGGACAGCACTTCTTTCAAGTCCCCAAAAGGTACTGTGTGCTGCTCCCCTTTTCTTCCCTCCCAGGCTAGGCTGAGGTGCATGCTTTTACTTCTTTTTTTTTTTTTTTTTTTTTTGGCAGCACTGGGGTTTGAACTCAGGGCCTACACATTTACTAGGCAGGTGCTCTTAACACTTGAGCTACCCCATCAGCAAAGGGGCATGTTGCTGACAGAACTAGTCCAAGTTCAATTGCTCCATTCCTTCTCATATACAAGGTCCCTGACTCTCTGGCATGCCAGAGACACCCCTCTTCCAGTGGCTCCCATCCACCCACAAAGTCCCAACATGAGACTGGCCACTGGGACTGCAACACTATAGCAAAAACCTTACTTGGAAATGTATTTATCTTGTCCACAGGGGACTAGGGAAGCTTGGTGACTGTAGTCCATTCTTCCTTTCTCTTTTCATCAGCAGGAGGGGCCTGTAACTGAAAGAAGACAGAGGTCAAGGTCAGTGTACTTGGGAACTCAGCCGTAAGTGGCAAGGGGAGGAAATCAGAGCACTTGGGTCTCCTTCTCCCCTACCCACACCCCCAGATCCATAGCTTGGGCTCCCCAACGTTGAGCCAGGGCTGGTGAGATGCCACACTACTGACTGCTACCTCTGCTGCCCACAGGCTCTGAGAAAATCCACCCCTAGGAAAGGTGACAACCTTGGAGGACACTCCAAGAACAAATGCCCCAGCCACAGAGAACACTGACACCAAGTTGGTCCCAAGAACTCCGGAAGTAACCTTCATAACACAGAAAAGAGACTCATCTGACAGGACCAGCCCAGATTTTACTGGGGATGGGAAACCACCTAAAATGCCCGAACAGAGTGGGGCACAGTAAACCACAGCATATGATCTACAGGTGCCGTTAAAATGCCATAATGTGAGAGGAAATTTTATTACTTGGAAAATAACAATACACTATGAAAATGAAGATTATGAGAATATGAATCTTTGTTTAAAATATATGTAAAAAAGGGCTGGCAGAGTGGCTCAAGCAGTAAGAGTGCCTGCCTAGTGAGGCCCTGTGTTCAAATCCCAGTACTGCCAAAAAAAAGAAAAAATATATATATGCATGTAAAAGTAAAATGTGCATACATAAACACATGAGTAGGTATGATACATATAATCAGATATGCACACATATGTCAGGGTTTCTAGACTCAGCACTACTGACATTTGGGGCTGGACTATTCTTTGCCATGCAGCATAAGCTGTTTACCAGCTTCTCTGGCCTCTACCCACTAGGATGCCAGTGGCACTGCCCCAGTCAGGACAATAAAAAAATGTCCCCAGACATTACTAAGTGTCCCGTGGGGCAAAATTGCCTAGGGTGTGAACCACTGACATAGATGAAAATGACAGGCTGACATAAATGAATGAAAGACTGGCTTTATCTAGGTGATAGCATTACCAGATTTTTTTTCAAACATTTTATTAAAAGAATTTTCAGGGTAACAGGGTGTGGCTCAAGCGGTAGAATGCTTGCTTTGCAAGTGAAAAGTCCTGAGTTCAAACCCCAGTTCTACCAATAAAAAAAAAAAAAAAGGGTCTCAAAGGTCTATATCCCCAGGATGATTTCAGAGACAGAAAACAAAGGTCATTAAAGGAAACAAGAAGAGATACAGGGTGTGACCAGTGAGCAGTGGTGTGGCTCCAGATGAGCCTGAGAGGAGGGGAGTGGGGACTACAGCATGCAGGACCTCAAAGGAAGCAGCCAGTTAGGTTCTATTAAAAATTTAATGGGGAGCCAGGTGCCAATGGCTCACACCTGTAATCCTAGCTACTCAGGAGGCAGAGATCAGGAGGATCGAGGTTTGATTGCCGCCAGGTCATAGAGTTCTCAAGACCCTATCTTGAAAATACCCAACACAAAAAAAGGACTGGTGGAGTGGCTCAAGTGGTAAGGCCTAGCAAGCATGAGGCCCTGAGTTCAAACCCCAGTGCCACCAGACAGAGAGAGAAAGTTTTCAAACATAAAAATGAAAAAACATGAAAGCAAATGGTTGTAGGTTCAAAGCTACTCTGTCCTTGACATTTTCCTACACTTACTGCGTCACATATCCGTCCTTCTATATATTCTTTTTTCCAATTATCAATCCATGCTGGTTTTGATGCATTTCAAAGTAAATTACAGACATCAGTCACCTTCCTTAAATGTTTCAGCATGCATATCATTACAGTGAGCTCAACATGTGTTTCTGGAAACAGAAGGAACATGCCCTGCTGACACCTTGATTTTACCCCCAGGAGAACCACATCAGACCTCTGACCTACAGAACTGTAAGACAATAAATCTGTGTTGTTTTAAGCCACTGAGTTTTGGTAATTTGTTATGGCAACCATGGGAAACTAATAAAGGCCTCCTAAAGAAGGAATGAGGGTGGAGGGAAGAGCGGAGGGCTGAGGTCCGCTCAGAAAACTCATAGCCATCTGTGTGCCCCAAAGTGGGACCCTAAGAACACAGCTGGTTTCTCTAAATTTTAGATTAAAATTTTCCTTTTCCAACATGGTAAAATAATCTGATCATTAAAACCAGAGTAAACATATACTGCACAGATAGGGAAAAAAAAGTCAGACTAGTGAGAAAGCTTTCAGTTTTTCTTTTTTAAGTGACAATTACCCATAACTAGTGAATACCCAAAAGGTACTCTTTTTATGCATGTGTAAGTCACATACATTTATTGCATGCCTAGCTATGTAGCACTGTGCTTCCTGTTGGCGATTAAACAGCAAAGTAAATTGGCCCTCTTCCACCCTCAGGGCACAGGCTCTCGTGGGAGGGGCTGCAGGAAAGGGTAAGCAGTTCCATCGAGGGAAGGCAGGACCACCGTAGGACCAGAAGGACACCTAATCTGGATTTGATGGGGTCCTAAGGGCTTTCTGGAGGAAGTGACCTCCCAATTAAGATGTCAATGATGAGATGCACTGCATAAGGTGAGGGGTACGTGCGTACAGGCTGAAGGAGTCTGCACCCTAACCTGTGCAGAATGGGATAGCATGTGCAAGCCTGTGAGGTCAGGAAAGCAGAGATGTCACCAGGGAGAGAACAGGGTTAAGGCAGGGCTCCAATGAGCCCAGTCAGAGTAGCCAGAGGAAGAACTGTCCCTGGAGGAGGAGGGAAAATAAGAGAAACATATTATTCTGTATTCTCTGGAAGCCCAGAGAACAGGGTGCTTGGAGGAGGCAGCAGCCAACTGAGCCAGGAGCTGGTGGTGGGAGCCCAAGGAAGACAAGCTTGGAGCCTGATTTAAAGCATGTGAAGTTCACAAAGAACTCAACCACAGTCAGTTCTACAGCCTCGTTTCAGTGGGAATCAGATGAACAGTGATGAATGTGTCTGCCCATTGACAGCTCCTCTCACCCTGAACACTAGAGTCTGTCTTCAGTCACAAGAATGTTATTCTATTCTTTCTTTGGTTGTTTCTCTTCTTCCTTGCATTCTTGGTTCTTCTGCAAATTCTCCCTCTCTCTCTCTCTCTCTCTCTCTCTCCTTCTAGTGCTATTGGGGTTTGAACTCAAGGAATTGCACTTGCTATGCAGATACTGTACCACTTGAGCCACGCCCCCAAGCCCTTTCCTGCAAACTCTGATCCCCTCTGTCTAGCACCATCCACCCATTCATCCATCCATCCACCCACCCATCCCTGAAGCTATGTCATTTTCACTCACAATCTTCATTCCTTATTTTCCTTAGAATTTGGCAGCTAATCTTCTAATTCACTGATTGAATTTTCTGCAGGACTCTCTTTGTTCACTGCCTCCATGATAACCTATCATTTGGTAATTTTGTTTTACATCTGAAAGCAATCTGGTCTGTTCTTAAGACATTTCCTTTTTGATACCATGTCCTCTTAAATCCACTGAGAATACCAATTAGAGAATTTAAGTCTTCTCCACAGTTATTAAATCTATTTGGTACTAGAGGAAAAAATAGGCAGATCAATGAAACAATATAGTATACAGAAATAGACCCAAATATATCTGGGAACGTAGAATGTGAGCAGTTTTCTTAAATAGTGAGGAAAAAACAGAATAACCAAAGTCACTAGAGAACTGGCTGGCCTTTGGTAAGGGAAGAATGGGTAAGCAAATCTCTCTCACTGCTTCCCAACAAAAGAAATAACATGAATAAAAATGTAAACATCAAAAAATAAAATGCTGAAGTAAATGTAGGATATATATTATAAATTACATGATGTCATATATTATATAATATATATATTTCAAATAGAAAAAACCTTCCTATTCAAGACCCAAAATTCAGAAGGCATAACAAAAACTCAATACCAATCTGTAAAAAATTTTAAACTTTCATTTAGACAAACATTTATACTTATACAAAGTCAAAAGGCAAATGACAAATAGGGAAAAACATTTACAACACCTATGTCAAAAGGGCTACTGTCCTTAATATACAAATGGCTTTAATAAAACAACAAGAAAAAGGTCCTACATTCATTTTGGAAAGATGGGCAAAAACACATAGCTCACAGAAAAATTAACTCAAATTATTAATAAATCTTCGAAAAGATGTTCCATCTCTTTAGTTACCATTTTTTACTTAGCAGATTGATACAAAGCAAGTAGTCTAATGGCTCCAAATGTAGGAATTTTCCAGGGTTCCCTTATTCTCTACCTATTGGGTGATCTTGCCAAGGCCATAGCAGTAAATCCGACCTGTAGGCTCATGTGGCCTCATCTTGTTGTTCCTGGCCTGACTTCTCCCCCTCCTCTTTCCTTACTTTTACATTTCTTGGGGAAGGAGTGTCAGGAACATACATTCATAGTCTACTGCCATGTTGTCGAACTGAAATGAGAGGTAAGTAATGCTAGGACCCAACCCCTCCATCTGTCTCGAGATCATCTGCATCTCTTTTCATGACCTTCCAACCATCACCACAAATCTCCCAGTCAGCTGTAAAAAGAGCAAGTTAAATTTACATACACTGTAGGGCAAACACAGCAGCAGTGGTAACAAAGGGCCGGAAATTTAGAGTTAGATCTTAAACAGAGTATTGTTCCTCACACAAGGAAGGGTCAGAGGAAGATGGTTTATGAGGTTGGAATGTGGATTCAATTGGAGACTTCCTCCAAGGATGACTGCCAACATCTGTGTCCTCAGAGAGAGGGATTCGCTCAGCCAGCTGATTGTAACTCTTTTGTGCTCCCTGTTATTATCTAGAATTTACGGAACCCTCCTGTGCTCCAAAATGCCTTGTAAGAATCATTTACAAGCATCATGTCCCACAATGCCTTGGGAATACAACTGATAGTGTCCATGGCTTTGTAGAAAGGAAACAGCAAGGAGGAAAGAGGGACCACGTGAGCCAGCACTCAAGCACAAGACCTCATGTTTCATCACACCGAGAAAGGAGAGAGGGAGAAAGGGGGAAGAGAAAGGGCAGATTTTACATAAAAACCATCCATGTGGAACTGCTATTTGTAAGTCTAACACTATGAACAGGGTTATTTACCCCCTTAGGAATTCTAAGTCAGTATTTATCCAATAAAAATATCAGTGATTTTTAGGAATACTACTTTAGAAAGTAAAGTGTTAAATATTGTCTACTAACTACAAAGCATGTCCGCTAAAAACTTTTGGACATGTGAACATTATCGGACTTCCCTGGTTGAGGCATGAGCCTCCCAGGCTCTGGTCATGTTGGACCCCCACTGGGGTCACCAACTGTGCCTTCTGGCACTGACTTCACACTTTGGCAGAATGTTCTCGATTTTCCTCAGCTCCATTAAATTCCTGGGCAGCGCTATCTAGATTGTCAATGGGACCTAGGTTGTCACACATGGAGAGCCATCATGACTTCAACTCAAGGGCAAGATCTTCCCAAAGTCCCAAGGGGATGTCCTTACAAAGAAAAGTGTCCTTGGCCATTGAATATGACCTCATCCCAGCCACAGAGAACCTTCTGAGCCTGCTTCCCATGTTGTGTAGATGTCCTCCTTTCCTATAAGACCAAAGCAAACCCACATGTTCTCAGACCCACACCCAAACTTTTTGTCCCCTCTGAACTGTCGCTGTGGTCCTCAGCTGGACCAGCCTGCTTTTCCTTATAGCACTTACCACCTATGACACAGAAATTACCTGCCTGGTGTTTCTCTCCTCTCCTGACATGGAGCTTCCTCCATGGCCCACAGCTCCTGCCATGTCCCACGACCATGACTGTTTCTCAAGGGAGGGAATGGGTTCTGTGACAGCCCATGGAAGCAAACCTGCTGTCCTAGGTCAAGGATCCCTAGGAGCAGTATTCTGGAAGCCCAGAGAACAAGGTGCCTAGAGAAGGAGGCTGTGAGAGCCGAGAGGTTCCTTGAAGTGTCTTGGGAGAAACCTGCGAGGGAGGGAGGCAGGGCTGGAGGAGAGAAGCAAACGGGTGGCCTGCTCCCATGGGGGCCCTGCACTATGAAAAGCAGCACAGGGGCATCTATAATCTGGCAGATGGATCAGGCCTCATACCCCTGTACCAGTGGGTCACTGGCAGAGGGAAACTCCTGGGAGTTGGAGTGACCTCTCAGGCATTTCTCTACAAGAGGACAGGGGACAACTAAGACCCATAGGTGGCCAATGCTTACAATATGCAGTAGATAAGGGGACTTGAGTGGATATCAGCAGTATCCACCACAGCACCCCATTTTTGGAATTGAAGCTCATTTTGGCTGTGCCAAGCTGGAGAAGGAAGTGCTCATCCTGGACCTACCTGGTGCAGTGCATAGCCAGGCAGCAGGGATGGGGGCAGAGCTGGCCAGTCAGGGCTGGCGAACACTCCAAGGAGCCTCCCTCTTCCTTTCCACAGACCCCACTCACAGGTGTTTCCAGCCTCCCACACAAGGCCTCCCCCTATCCAAGCCTCAGAAATTCAGACTCAGCTTCCTGGATGAAAGCAAATGCCAAGTCTCAAGAAGGCCTAGGAGTTGGAAAGGCTCCTCCACAAACAGCAGAATTCCTCTGTTCTCAGCCCTTGGTTCCTCCAAATACTGGTGCTCTCACCTCCCGTAGTCAGGACGCCCAGACACCAGCTCATCCCTACAGTTCCTGGTCCAGCCTTGAGACAAGTGTCTCTCCTCATTTTTGTTGACTGGAAAGTCCCAAGGGAGAGGAGCAAATGCAGAACAGAAAGGCCCAACTCCTGGTGGGAAAGTCCAGAGCTAGGCAGATGAAGAATCCCCTTCAGTGACTGTTTTTGGTTTTTGTTTCCTAAACTATCTTCCTCATTGTATGGCAGGAGCCAGGCCCACCCCCAACCCCACCTCAACTCCTATTAAGGGGTGGGAGGAAGTCAACAGTCAATGTACAGGACCCAGGCAGCCCCAGTATCAGAGAAAATACACCTGGGAGAAAAGACAGACAATTTTGGGGAGCAGGGTTTTCCACAGAGTGTTCCCAGGGTAACAAACCCCACAGAGCCACTCAGGGTCATACCCTTGGAAAGGCCAGGTTAAACCAAGAATGGGGATTGAGAGAGAAGGAGCATTTGGCCCCAGGCTTTCAGAATTGGAGCAGGGAAGGGGGTGCAGAGAAGGGTTGCTTCAAAAATCCTGATGTTCAGGTTACAACCCAGACCAATGCTACCAGCCACCACTGGAGCCTCCCCAGTCATGCCAGTGTACAACCAGGGCTGTGAAATCTATAGGGATGGAGCCTGTGTGGACTAAAGACACCATCAAATGTATTTCAAAACAGCCTTTGAAGAAAGGAAGGAACAGAATTTTCTAAAAGTACCTGCCTGGAACTGAGGGGGGGGAGAGGAGAAGGGGGGAAAAGGGGCAGCGGGGAGAAATGACCCAAACAATGTATGCACATGTGAATAAATGAATTGAAAAAAAAGAATTGTCTAAAAGCCACCTGAGTTGGGTATTTAGCAGCTTCCCCCCATTATTAATATTTCTGAGGAAAAAGGAGACAGTGGTGAGCATCCTAAGGATCAGTGTATACAGGCACAGAGTTGATGCAAAAGGTACCTTCTTGCAAACCAGGGCACCATGTCACAGAAGCCAGGAAGTCAGCCCAAGGCCTGACACACAGGAAACGTTCACTGGAGGCCCGCAGCTTCCCCTTTTGGGGCCTGTCCCTACTGCTTCTCTGAGCCCTGACCCTTCCCTCTGAGGACAATCTGGACCTCCTAGGTTGGAGAAGAAAGTTACCTTCCACCATGTTTCACACTACAGTGTTAAAAACGAGTTGGTCAGGTCTCCTAAGGAATCTGCTTTGTAACTGAGTAGTGGCAGAAGAGATAGTGCTGGGCCCTCTGCACTCCATTCACCCCTTCATATCAGGGCAGGAAGTACCGATGGCAAACAGGAAACCCCAGCCTCATTGCAACATAAGGAAGGAGTCTTTAGCTGTGAGTTGGATCCCTGCCAAGATCTAGAGATGGCAAGAGATTCTGTGTACTGGTTCACCAACTTAAGCCTGCCCTGGTCATGGACAAAATTTGGGTTTCTAATACTTTGTCTTTTACCTGCATGCCCTAAATCAATGGAAGGCCTAATTCCTGGCCAGGCTGTGCCCTCTCAGTGTCTGGCTCACCCATGAGCCTTCCCCAGATGACCTCCTCCATCTCCTTTCCAGGCCCTCAGGTACCCACCCACACTCTGCCCTACATGGCTGTCCCAGCACTCAGCTCAGGAAGGATTCCAACACCACACACCACCACAGGGAGCCCTGAAGTCAACTGTAAGGGTCAAGTACTCCACCTGCAAAGGGTTTACCCTGCCCAAAGACAGACAGACAGACAGCAAGGGACAGAACTGAGCTTCATACCCAAGATGGCCCAGTTTCAAAGAGGAACCCCTATATATTGCAGTTCCCCTTCAGGGTAATGGGGAAGGAGATTCTGCCTAAACATGGACTGACCCAGTCATTATCTAGAGGAGCAGTCTTCCAGCTGCAGCAGCTATCAGAATCCTCTGGAGACCAGGCTCTGTGAAATCCAGAAGCCTGCCGGCCTCAGTCCTGATTCAGTGATGCGTACCTAACAGGCCCTGGAGATGTAGTGCTGCTGGTAACAGATTCCTGGTGCTTCATCTTCATCCCTCCAGGAACGCCACAGGGAAGGCTTTATTGTCACTATTTTACAGGTGAAGAAACAGTAGTTCTAGAGGTCAGATAACTTGTCCCTGGTCATACAGCTGGCTTGAAGCCTAAAATGCCTTCTATGTTGCCTAGCTAAGAACTGGATCTGAGGGGCTCACAGGGAGAGACAGTATGGCTGGTTCCAGGTACCAGCCAAAGGTGGCCCAGGGTCCTGGGGAAGGGGGAAGGGAGGGAGGATGTGACTGGTCCAGGGGTCAGGGTCAGGACCCAGAGCAGGTCCTTGTCCAGAGCCTGGACATCACAGAGCCACCGGCCCTCAGTCACATAGCACTCTGACTAGAGTGAACTGCTTACCCTTCCCCATTACAGGCCCCACAAGCCAGCCCCACCCCATCCCACCCCCAGAAAAAGCCTCAGCTTCTGGCAAAGGCCAGGTACAGGTCCTGCCCACCCATCTCCTTCCCACCAGCTGAGATACAGCAGGGGCTGGAGGCTGGGATTCCCCAAGCAGGAGGGTCTGCAAAGCTAAAAAGAGGCCCACCAGGCTTCCATCTGAGACCTTCAGTAACCGAGCCTAAATCCCTTACAGGATAGTCATGCAGAAGAGTAGAGGAAGCTGGGGCTCTTGCTTCCCGCTCAGCACCAGCAAGTACTAGGCAGGTAAATGACTGATGTCACCAGGCGGACACCCAAACAATTGCCTCCCAGGCCAGAAGAGCAGCTTGTTTATAGAGGGAAGTTCCTCAGGCATCCAGATGCTTTTGACCTTTGGGATAGATGTTTAGAAGGAAACACAAAGACCCCTTCATCTCTTATCAGAGAAGTTAGGGTGGTAGAGATGGATGGAAAAAAATTAGCATAAACTCCACACGGAAAAGGCTATATGTGTGAATGGATGTGAACATATAGGAATGGGTGTGTAAATGGGGGTGTATGCTTGTATAGGTGCAAGAGTAAGGTAGTGTGTGTCAGGAAAAACAAAGTGTCAGTGTTTTTCCCTGCCCTTTTACCCCACAAGCAACACAGAGGACTAGTGGGGAGTTCTCTCCACTAACAAGTAAGCAATCAGTCTGTAGTGAGCACCAGCCAGGTATCTCCTAATCCAGTTCAGTACTTACATCAGACCCCTCTGCTCAGTCCCCAAGACTGCCCCCTCTCTCAGATGCCAGCCACAAGCCCCAGGTTGTGACCTGTGCTTCTGACCAACTGGTTAGAAATCAAAGTTCCTGCAATCTCCTCCTTGAGTTTGGTTAATTTGCTAGAGCAGCATACAGAACTCAGGGAAATGCTTACATTTGCCCATTTATTATAAAGAATATAGAAGCTGCATAGGGCCAGGCCTGGGAAAAGAGGCACAGAGCTTCCCTATCCTTTCTGGTGCACCACCTCCAGGAAGCTCGATGAACTCTGCTATTCCAAAGCTCTCGGAGCCCTGTCCCTTTGGTATTTACAGAGAACTCATTGCACAGGCATGACTGAAACATGAGCAACTTTCTTGAAGCGTGATTGGACAGGGAGGGTATGACGTAATGCTCACAGCTAGCTGGGGAAGCCCAGCAAGGTCCACATTCATTCATCCTGGGCTCCGTGCAGCATTCCCCTCTCCAAGGTATGGGGCTGGACTCCTCCAGAATAAGGAGGATCTATGGTCTACTACAGGACAAGGTAGGTCAGAGAATTTAGACTCTGCCTCAGAGACTTAGACTGCTGACCCCCCCTTATGGACAGCCCCCACCCCAGGGAAGAGCCTGGTCACAACTACCGCTCTGAAGTAGCTCCTCTACTACCATCTCACAGAGGGCCCCTTGTGGACTAAAATTTAGTCATGGGAGAGAGTCCAGGTGAGTGGTTTGGTCCCAGGGGAGAGTAGGCTGTTGACAGAGACAATTCTGACCCCAGTAAAGCAAATATGAGGCAACATTTGCTGACCTGCATTTCTCAAAAGCAAGGGCTATTTTATAGGGTAGTTTAATGTCTGACCTGGAAATGGCAGGTTAAGCTTCCTTCCAATCCAGCAATTGGAGATATAAGCAGAGCCCAGGTCCTATGGGGAGGCTATCCCACAGGCAGGGCCTACGGCCTGCATCCATCAAACTCCCATTGCCTGTCAGTGGGCTGCTCTCCCAGCTCTGCAGATATACTGACTGATCCCGGCAGGTAAGGTGGTGGGGGTGCCTTCAGTTCCCCATTTCCTCCAAGCACAGGTTTCTGTGATGGCCCCACGTCCTGTTTACTGAGTGGTTACCAAGTCATAGGCCACTCTGAGACTTACCTCTGACCTCACATCCCCTTCCTGAAGGGAACCCCAGCACTTCTTCCTTTTTTGGTGCTATAGGCTGAGACGTTTGTGTACAAAGATCTTGGGGTTTCCTCTACTTGTTACCTGGGGTCAGGGTTGGGAATGAAAAGCCAGATGGCTAGCCTCCTCCATCTCTACCGCCCTAGTTGCCTGGACTAGAGGGAAGGGCCTGGTATGCACTGTGCCTTCCCAGGGTCAGCCACTGTGGGCTATTGCATCTACCCTCGGAACACTGTTAACACATCCAATACTGTATGCAGGGAAATCCACCTTCACACAGCAGAGTTCCATTCTTCCTAGTGCCAGAAGAGACTGCACATCTGAAGCTTTCCAGAACATTTCCAGCAGGTTGTGGGGAAGTCTTCCACACCACCATATTCACACTGTCTTCTGCCTGCCCTGCCACCAGCTGACTAACCCTACAAGAAAATCAGCACCATGACAAACAGACCTTCTACATGATCCTCAAAGGCTGCTTTTATAGAACCTTCTTTACACTTCCCTGACTGCCTGAGATTAAAAGGACAGCCTCCTACTAGATAGATGAAAAGGCAGAAACTTCCTGAAATGCCTCTCAGACCTATATTCTCTGACCAAAGGGCTGGAGACCTGGCAGGCCCTACAGAAGCTTACTTAAGGAACTTAAAAGTCTTTGTCAGAGAACAAGGTATCCCAGAAAAAACTGCTTGACCCATCCTGTGACCCCTGAATAAAGCCATGAGACCTGGTTTCTTAGTTCTGGGTCTCACAGCTTCCTGGCCCCACTTCACCTTAGACAAGACCTAAAGTGCACACATATACCTCACAGGACACTATCTTCACTGCACCACAGCCTCAATTATCCCTCCACATGCACAGCTGAGTGATCCTTACCCCAAATGTCCCTGTGATCCTACATGGACCTTTAGGAAGAGTACCTGGGCTTTCAAGGACCCCACCAACTAACATCCTCCGTGTACCCCAGGCCATCCTGTGAACAAAGCATTCAACAGCCATACCCATGGCCACCATGATGGATATTTAGCAGGTCTGGCTCAGCCACAGGGTTTGGGACACACAAAAGATACTGAAAATAGACAAGTTAAGACTCTCAGTCTTTAAGGAAGCTGGACTCAACAACTCCACCTCCTAGCTGAATCTCACCCATTCATGGCAGGATAGCTACCAAGTCAGGGGCCTGGTGAGCACTCCCAATCTACCAGCCACACAGATAACCCTGGGATGAGACAATTCTGCATCAGGGGTCTAGAGCCTTGACCCTTTGTCCTAGGGCAGGAAGGATGGCCAGGGCTCCCAGCCCTACCTTAGATGGAACCACAGAGGTAATACCACAACTCTCTCCTGGGGCTTTCCTTTCTATAACATGAGTAAAATATATTTTTTCATTAGTTTTATTTTTAAAATACAGACAAACAAAAAGATTAACATCCACAAAAGAACAACTGTCACACAGTTCCATTTATATGCCTATAATAGGCAAATTCATAAATATAATGAGTAGAATAGAGGCCCGGGGAGAGGGGAATAAATGGTTATTGTTTAATGGGTACAATGTTTCTGTTTGGGGTGATAAGAAAGTTCTAGAAAGAGATATGGTGATGATCACACAGATAATGAGTGTACTTAATGCCACAGAATTATACATTTAAAAATAGTTAAAATAGTAAATTTTATGATACGTGTTTTATCACAATAAAGCACAAAATTTACTACCTATAAAAATAAAAAGATGGAAATCAAAGTATTTCACTACTAATATTTTACTATACATCCTTCCAGACACAAATACCAATGGATGATGTAATTTATAAAAATTAGCACACTGTTTGGTAACCTGCTTCTTAGAAATACATTGTATTTTCCATGTTTATTAATACACATCTACATCCTTTATTTGTTGAAGCCACATGGTATTTCAATATATAGACATACCATAATTAACTAGTTTATGATTGTAGGGCATTTATTCACTACTTTTTGCTGTTATTGTTATCATTATTATAAATAATGCTGCAAGGGACATCCCCATGCACTTGTCCAATTATATCCTTAGTGGAATTGCTGAGTCGGGTAGTCCCTTGGGAGGGCTGTCCACAGAGCAGGAAGAGTAAAACTACTCCAGGGATGTTGAATTGTCTTATAAAAGCCTCTCTACCTCCCTATAGACCTTTCTGGGATTCTAGTTGGGTTTCTATGACATCACAGAGTGGTTCAATAAGTTAGGAATTGCTTTTTCCATAAGAAACCAACCCTTTCTTAGCCACCCTCCCAGGACTTCTCTGGAGACACACTTTGCCTATGCCATGAAGGGAAACTGGCATACAACCAGGAAGGCAGAATATACTGGGTTAACATCTACTGAATTCCCTTATCCACTGAGAGAATCCAGAAGAGCCCAGTGCTGGGGGCCCTGTGGTTCACACCACAAATGTGTGAACCACATGAAAGGATTTTGTTTTTAAAAGGTTTTAGTTTGAGTGGACAGGAGAATGCAATGGGCTCTTCCTAAAGAGACCAGTGGCTTAGACAGGACGTATGGAATCATCTAACCCTTTACTCTGGAGATGGGAAGCTCGGGCCTGGAAAGATTCAGCATAAATATCTTAATAATCATTGTATGAACCCTGGCACTGTCTCACACACAGTGATTCAACCAGCTCAGGACAGAGCTTAAATACACTCCAGGTTTTGGACACCAAGTACAATTCTTAGACTCTCCTTCTTTTTGTATGAAATTGGAAATTGAGATTACTGGGGTCACAATCCAACTCAGTAGCAGCCAGATGTTTGCTGGAGCCGGCTCCTGCTGGCTCTCAAGGCTCATGCCTTGCCAACTCAGTGTTCACTAGTACCATGCTGATTGCTTGAAATCAGCCATGATGAAACAATATTTACACCAGAGAAACTAGAAAACACCACAAAGCAGGGGTTCCCCATCCCACCCTCTGACAGTTAGTTGTTAAATGTTTAACATCTGTGCATTACGACTCACAACTGGATATTAAAACTCCAAGCAGGTAACCTTGGTTTTTACACTTAACCTAAGGACTTAATACTTTCCAAAAACATTATAATTCTCCATGCTCTGTCATAATATACTTTTAAATCCATTATAGCCCCCTTCTACATTAGCCAAAGAGCCAGCAAAGGTTTTCTTCAATGTTTGGGTGCCAGGTCCCTGTCTGACAACACTTGAGAGGTCATTTGATCTTAACAATATCACTGTGAGATAGTTATTATAGTTTCCATCTTAAAATTGGAGAAACTGAGACCTTAAATGTGTTTTAACTATAGAATAAAGCCCATCTTAGGTTGGTTTCCCCCAGAAGTAGACCCTGAAACAAGGATTCAAGGGCAAGTGCAAGGGGAGTGGGGAAGTAGGACAAAAGGGAAGACAGTGAGTTATTATCATGAGCAACTGGGATTCAGTCCTGCTGAGAACTTTAGAGATAGCATAAAGCATGTTCCAAAGTAATCTCAGCAGAGAGGTGAGGGGACTGGGGTATTTGCACACTTTCTCCCACTCATCATTTGGCTGAGGCCAAGGGAACATAAGCAGGACACTGACAATACTTATTACCCCATGTCCTGATGTTAGAAATGGAGTACAAGCCAAACTCAGATCCAATACTCTGTCCATCACATTTACAGACATGAACAGCAAATCAAGTAAACACAGCTGAGTGCCAAATATGGGTAAAACATCATGCTGATGAAATGAGGCTACTTTGCCTAATCACTTTGGGTTGTCATATCCAAAGAAAGCACAAGGTATCTTTTTGTCAATTTTTATCAACGAAAAGAAGAGAGAGGGCTGGGGCATGATTCAAGTGGTAGAGTACAGGCCTAGCAAGCTCAACCCCTGAGTTCAAACCCCAGTTTTTGTCAAAAAATTTTTAAAAAAGAGGGAAAGCCCTTGGAAGTCACTTTTCCCAGCCCACTGGAGCTAGCCACATGCATTCCCCTTCTTTTTCTTCTCTGAGAGATTTCCCTCTGGTTCCAGTCTGCAGCCCCAAGCTATATCCCAAACAGCTACATCAACCCATGATTACAGGCTCCAAGGTCTGCCACCCAGGGATGACCAGCCATGACCTACTGGCAGCTCAGCCAGATGCATCTAACGATGTCCCTGTTTACTGAACCTTCTGCCCCGTCCACTAACCCCCATCCTCAGAAGGCCATGTCCTCCACAGGAACCCAAAAGCAGGCCAAATAAATGAAGCAGCAATCACAGGCCTGTGGGAGCTTATCCCACCTTCAGGGCTTTTAAAAATTCTTCTGGGAGTCAGGGAGGTATTTAAACAGGAGAGTGTATCATTGGAGTGGAAAAAAAAAATCTAGACCATATTGTGAAGTGTGGCAGGAGGGGCAGGAGATGACAGAAAGGACTGCTACCCTAGCTTTATAAACCCAGCTGGCCTGAGGCAGCTCTAACTTGAAAACAGAGACTGGACATCTTCCATTCCAGGCACACTACTGAGACCTGCCCAGTTTTTCACTGGGGGAGAAGAGAGGAGCCTTGAACAGGCCTGGGACTATTTCTGGGATCTGCCATCCATTTCCCAGCCTCTCCTTAGTACTCTCTGGCAATGTGGTCCTGTCTCTACATCTCCTCCTCCTAGACAATGAGGATACTTCCTGCCAAAGTATCCCAAGAAGGATAGACTAGCAGCAATAATCAGACCCAGCTTCTTTTGTGCTTGAATGACAGGTCTCCTTTCTGGCAAGCTCCACAGTCCAGCTCCTTGAGGCAGCAGAGGTGCCAAGATGCACAGCCCTGGGCACCTCTCCAGCCACCTTCCTCAGCCATTCCTAAACTGCTGGCATACAGAATGCAGACAAGAATCCTGGCTCTGAGACACCAGGCAATAGACCAAAAAATAAAAGCAAAACCAGTAAGCCACTAAGATGCCCCAGGTGGGCTAGAATGTCAGCGAATGAGGAAGAGAGCTGAGAGATTGAAAAGAAGATGTAGGGTCATCAAGGTGTAGGGTGCAATCCGCCTCCCCCATTGACTCCCAAAATAACACAAGCTAGAGAGAAAGCCTGAACCTCCAAATAAAAGCCATGCAGATGCAGAAAGGTGGACTGTGGAGCCCCCAAAACACTGGGAGACCACCCTCAAGAATGTGGGGATGATGCTGGCTGGAGATACAGAAGGTGCAAGTACAACACTTGCACTGCCCGCCTGGCTCCCTGGGGTGAGATCTGGGAACCTCAGATTCTTAGCCTGTTCTGGGCTGGTCTCCTCAAAGTTGCCCCTCATCATTCTGGTGGGATTTCAACAGCATAAAGGAAGGTAGAAGAGTCCCAGATAGTCGAGGCTACAACCCAAGTTTTATCCCGTGTCCCCACAGTATTCTGTATTTGCTCTCATTTACTAAAGGAGTGGGTCTGGTCTTCCAGGCGCCTCAGCACATAGAATTCCACCAGCCCAAACCCCCAGGTGCCCAGGCAGGTTACACACTGTACCTCCATTTTCTCCCAGGACAAAACCTAACCCTCTTTCCTAAACAACCCCACCTCTCCAAGCTCAATCAGCCTTTGGTGCCCTCTTCAACCTCCCTGAGGGCCACTGGACTGCTCCAAGTCCCAGCACTGGGCTGCCATGTTCAGAGAAGAAAACAGCCCAAACTACTTGAGGGTGTCTAAGCTCAAAGGGCATCTTCCAGGAAGACACCATGCTTAATTCCTGGAATACAGTTTTAAAAAAACAAAAAGCACTTACGTGTCAAATCCAGTAAGTCTTAGCCACAGAGCTTTCTTTAACCCTCAGACCACCTGCAGGAAAAAAATTTCCCTTAATCAATGTGGATTGAAAAGTAAGACAGGTCAACCTCAGATTCCTCCTCACACAATGCTTCTGAAGGAAGGCCCTCAGCTCAGTCTCCAGCTGTTTAAAAGAATCATGGTTTCTAATTCTTCCTCCCATTGTACTAGGACCAACTGTGGCAGGAAGGAGTCTGTCCCACGACAAATTGTTATTTGTCAGTGTTATTGCTTCACCCACCATTCACCACATGCAATGTACTTACTGTAACCCAGGCCCTTGCAGACGCGGCCTCTGCTCTCCTGGAGAACTCGATCTAGGCCCCTGGATTGCTGGCACCTGGGAATAAAGTGCATGCAGCGTTGAGATGCCTGGTGACCAGCTTGGCAATGAGGCACAAAGGTGCTGTGGACAGTCCAGGATCCACGCAGCACCCCAAATGAAACAGAACTCTCAGTCTCCCTGCCCCGCCACCACCACTCTCTGCTGTCCCCAGGGTTCTCCCGGCTCAGAGCTGAGTGCAAAGTAAGCACTCGAAAAGCAGAAGTGGCGGGGGCCGCCCAAGGCACCTGCCTCGCTCAGGGCGAGAGAGTACTCAAAGCTAGGTTCCCAACGACCTCAGGCACCAGCTCCGGAGGCGGACCGGGAGACCACAAAGGGGAAGTGCCCAGAGGACCGCCCGCCCCCGCGCACCCCGCTCCTTTCCGAAGGCAAAGGGAGCCGTGGGCACGCCGCGTCCCCGCGCTGGGGACTGAGACCGCCTCTGAGGTACTGTCCATGGCACAAGGAGGAAGAGGACGGACTGGAGTCGGACATTCCCCGGCAGGCCTGCCCAGCCCTGCACCTGCTGCCTGGCCCCACCTCGCCTGGGAGTCCCGGAGACTCCCACAGGCGCGGAAAGAAGGACCTCCCCAGTGGTCAGAGGGGGAGGATGAGCTCGGAGCCATAACTTTTTTCGGCCGGAAGGCTAGCGAGCTGGGGCTGCGCGCCAACGCGGCCCGTGGGGCAGTCCGCACCCGGGAACCCCCCGAGGCTGGGGGAGAAGGGAGGAGACCAGGGAGACGGGGAGACTGAGGGGCTGGGCCAGAAGAGATGGGGGCCACCGCGGGAAAACTTTGAGCGAGGTGGGGGCGGGGAGGGACGCGGGAGAGAGGACCACCCGGTGCCCCGCACCTTACGCCCGACATCTGGCGCCAGTGCCTGGCTCCTACCGCCCCGCGCCGCGCGACTTGCCTGCGTCCCGGGCCAGCAGCACCCTGCGCGCGCCGCGGGGACAGTGTAATTGAAAGTGGGGGCGCCGCTGCGGGATTGGGGGGGCTGCTCCAACCGCGCCTGGGCCAGCTATCCGCGGTCGGGGATCAATCCCACCAGGCTGGGCAGACGACCGCTGCGCGATTGGGGTCCGGCGCCCCGCCCTCCTAGCTCCCCTCCGCCCCTTCTTGCCCTCCCTCCCGCCCCTCTGCCTTTATCAGCCCTACCAGGTCCGATCGTCCTCTCTCCTCCTCTTTCTCTCGCTCTCCATCTCTCCCCACCCCTCTTCCCTCGCCTTTCTTCCTCCGCGCCTCTCCCGCCCTTCATCCCCTGTCCCCTCCCCTCTACGGGGAGGAGCTTCTCCCCTCCCTCCTAGACAATGCTGTGGCTGCGTCCCATTCCCCGCCAGCGAGTTCCCGATCCTGCCCTGCTGCGGGTTGGGGGTGAGGAGTGGGTAGGAGTGCCGCGTGGGGAGCATGAGCTGCCTCCTCTCACCCTATCGCCGTTGCCCTCTCCAAACGGGATGGAAGACTTGGCCTAAGCTCCTTGGCTCGCCTGACGCTGTGGCAACAACTCCCAGGAAGCAGTCCAGCTACCCTCCGAGCCCACCTAGAGCGCCCCGGATTCTCCAGGCAGAGGATGTGCAGGGGGTTTTGGTTTTGTATTTTTAAACACCCTGGCTCATTCCGTCAAAGAGGTTGAGCTAGGCAGGCTCCAAGCAGGCCCCTTTGACTTCGCCAGCTGCCAGACGTGACAGCAATGTGAAGGAGGCCAAGGCTCTTTGTCCATCCCTTACCTCCCCCTCTACTCCATCCCTGGACGTCCGGGAGCTTCCGGTGCACAGGAGGACTTTGAGCACCCTGGCTGCGGATTCCCTATCCTCCTACCACAATTGTCCCGCACAGGAATACCCCCACCTCGCTATCAGTCCTCCCCACTCTCCAAAGGAGAAGTGAGCCTTAACTAAAGGGTGGCCAGCCCCCAAGGTACAGCCAGCCCCACCAGCTCATCCTACCCGCCTGAAAGCCAAACATTCTTTACAGTATTCTTTGTTTGGATCTTGGAATGTGTCTCCCTTAGAAACAATGTTACAAATGGTGATCCACTTCCCAGGCCTGCAACAAAAGTCTGTTGAACCCAAAACGCAGCTGTAGGGTGGTGCTGAGAACTGTCAGCTACCCTGAACAAGGAGGCCACTGATTAGCCTTTTCTATAGACGAAAAAATCACATAAGTAAATCTGCTTCTTTCCCTTTGAGCCCTCCCATCAGTCTCTCCCCACTGAAGCCACAGTCTGTATTAGCTGTTTCTTCCCTGTGCAAGTAACATCAACAGGAGGACCCTCAGGGGGGTGCTTTCTGAGGACCTGGGAGCTTCTCAGGTCACTACAGCAGGGAGAGCTCAGTAAGAGGCAAATCCAGAGCCTGGAAGACCTTTTGTAATCCAGAGAGCCTTTTCCAAGGGTTCTTTCTTCTCTTATAGATTGGCCTTCCACACGCCCCAGACATGACAAAGGCTGGCCATGACTTCTATCACTGACCCTCCCTCAGTGCTCTACTGTTCAAAAAAGCAACCAGGTAATGCTAGAGTCCCAATCTCCTAGGAGAGTAGCTCATTGGCTTACACTGATTGATTGGATTACCAGCCTATGAACAATCATTTGGGGCCAGGGTGGATTTCCATTGTCCAAATACGGATGCTAGAAACACTGACCCTAGCTTGGTTTAAACCCAAAGCCATTTCTCTTATATTCTCCATCTTGGTGAACACATTGATGGATGGATAGATGGGTTCAAAACACAGAAAACCATCTGGTTTTTGTTTGCTTTTGTTTTGGTGGCATTGGGGTTTAAAATATGGGCCTCACACTTGCAAGGCAGGTGCTCTACCACTTGAGCCACTCTGACAGCCCTGCTAGGCAGGCGCTTTACCACTCTTAGACAGGGTCTCCCTATATGGCTTGAGGCTGGACTTGGACTTAGTATCCTCCCGCCTGTGCCTTCTGAGTGCTAGGATTTCAGACATGCACCACCACACCTGGATCTGGAAAACATTTTTCTATTTGTCAGTTTCCTCATATGAAAGCCATAGGAAAGAAAGAAATAAGCCCCTCATCCTTCAAGGCAGGATAGAGATAGTACATCTGGATGGAGATAATATTTTGCAAATATTAACAGATGCATTAAAGCCCACCTTTAAATCATGTTTTCTTGCAGGCTTCCAACCCCAGGGGCTGAACGGGGAAACTCATGGCCTAGGGAAGCAGCAGGTAAGCTCTATCTAGAAGGAGTTATCCAATAAAAATTAAAACAATGGCTGGAGGTGTACCTTGGTAGGAGAGCACTTAGCTACTAGCATGGGTTTGATACCCAGCACTACAAAAAACAAAACAAGATTTAAAAAAAGCACACAAAACCCACAGGTGTTATTTTAAACTTTCTAGTAGCCACATTCAAAATGTTAAAAAGAAACAGGTGAACTCAAGTTTAATATTTGTATTTAACCCAGTATAACCACAATAGTATCATTTCAACATGTAATCAACATAAAGGAATTTATTCATGAGATATTTTAAATTCTATCTTCATGCTATGGCTGAAACCCAGTATATATTTTACACTTTGGCACATGTCAATTCAGATATTACTGTCATCAAAAATACTCTACCTGTAGTTAGATTTTAGAAAACTTCTAGTTGAAAAAGTAGATTCACATACCCAAGTTGCTCCAGACATACTAAAAAGTTTCCCAATAACTACATCAAATACCAATGTATAAATTTTAATTTTAGTTGTGAGTAAACTTAAAATTCAGTTCTTTGGGGCACCAGCCACATTTCAAACTTCAATAGACACACATGACTAGTTTTCCTAGGGGGACAGCACAGGGCTGAGAGTGAGAAACCACTGATGAGCTCAGAGTCCCAAAGCTGACTTCCTTCTCTTTAGCAAAACAGAGGCAGGAATATGGAGCGCAGCCAGAGAAACAACAATTTCCCAATTTCCTTTATCTCCTGCTATAACATCTGGAGAGACAGGCCTTGCTCTAGGTGAGACCTCTGTGTGCCAGAATGGTTCACAGAGAACTGGGCAGCCCTGAGTCTGCTCTTGTTCCATTCCCAATGGGTTCTGGGAGAAGAGAAGTGACAGGGAAGACAGAAAGTCAGGATATGGCATTATCCCTGCTGTGACCTTTGATCCTGGAGAAGAGGTGTACTTAGAGGCTAAGGGAACTTACGGGGAAAGAATAAAAAATTACAGCACTGGCTGCCAACTCCCCTCTCTGCTCTTGGGGCACTGATTTAGAGAACAGACAGCCTCATTCAAGTTACCTTTTTTCCGTCATAGAGCTAAGTAGCTTAGTCGGTAGAGCATGAAACTCTTAATCTCAGGGTCCTGGGTTTGACCCCTTCCCCCCAAGTATCACACTATGGAATGTTCTGTCTTTGTGTGGATATTAGCTAATTTCCCCAGTTGTCTGTGTGCTGGTGGCACGTTGCCTGGCTGTAAAGTTTCTGCCTTTAAGCAGAGAACTGTTTGTCATCGGATGTCCTAAAACTCAAACTGCTAGTCTTAGGATAATCATTGTCCAAAGGAAATCTCTGCTTCAAGGTCCCCTTGGCCCATGGGTTAATTATACACTTGGTGCTGCCATTTCAGGTCAAACAGTCATTTCAGGCCTCAGTTTCCCGGGAATCCTAGCATTCCTGCTTCATGGGTCATCTCTTTGTCTTTGGGTACACAATCAAATTAAGTTTAAGTTTCGTGTGTATGCTCTCCAATCATATCTGCTCTTTCCCTACGCCCTCTCCTAAACTTCAACCGTAGTCAATCACGAAGACTGTGAACCCCAGCTCCCTCCCTTAGAGCAAGGGGCTATCCTAGGTGAGGGATAAAAACAGAGGCAGTTCCCTACTCCCTCTGTGTGTGTGCTAGCTTGCCTGACTTGGGTCAAAGACATAGTCACACACACACCCTTCTGCAGAAGTAAATTTTGCCTTGTTTAACAGCTTTTGAGCATGTGTCTGATTCATGATTTCCATTATTTCTAACAAGCATGATTACACAGAGGGAGGGTCTGGATTTAGTTTCCTGAGGTCACACACAAGCCCTGTGAGGCACAGACATGCAGAAGTTTGCCCTGCATTTTAGGACCAGGGTCTTCAGAGGGAAGCCACAGGCTTTCCGTAAGTCCTGACTTTGTTAGAATTGCCTCAGAAGCAGAACTTGGGTCAAATTGGTTTACTTAGGACCCAGAAAGCAGAAATGAGAGAGGGATGGGGCAGGAGACGGGAAGAAGGAGAAGCAGATAAAGGTGCATTAATGGGTTGGTTACCGCAGTTCCACGCCACGTGGGGGCCCTCTGAGGATCCATGTAAAATATACCTCAAAATTGTCCTCTCTGAAGGGTGGGGACTGAGACATTTATTGGCTGATTCTCATCCCCGGCTAATTTGAAGATTAGTTCTCCTAGGAGAATTTACCTTCTCTTCCTGAGTTGTGTGGACTTCTTTGGCCTCAAGGAAACATCCAAAGCAGAAAAGCAGAAGCCACTGCCATTGTTCCTTGAGCTGGGGCATGTCATTGTTCATTGTCCACCACAGGATGCTGGGATGAGAAGGACCTCAGGGATATGACACTGTACACACAGGTGATTGACTCTAAGATCCCACATGGACAAGGGCAATGGGCTGGAGGCTGGGTCAGGGGCTGCCAGGAGGACATGATGGAGACCCAGCCCCTGAAGGAACTGTAAAGTCTCATTGCAAAAGGCATGTGTGCTGGGGGTGGGGGGAAGTAATTGTGACCATTCTGGCCTTAATCTATGCTTTCTGGGTAATGTTGTCAATATACCACAGCCTTGAAATAGAGAAGCTGCATGGTGGTGTGTTGCCAGGAGGACATGATGGAGACCCAAGAGGGAGCTTCAGTGAAGGCCAAGTGAAAGTCAACAGTGCAGATCCCTGAAGGAGCAGAAAGCATCCAGGCCATAAGTTATTCCAGCTATGAACCTCAGCAAGAGATAGCAGCCAAACACCCAGGGATGGAACCATCATTCCATCGCCCAGAGCAGACCCTCTGCAGAGGGCCCAGGGAAGATGCAGAAACCGTCTTGTGAACTGAGTAGCAGCCTTCTGTGTCACCATAAAAGAAAGTTAGACACAACCTCTCCCAAGGATCTGCCTTGGAGAGAGATGGAAAGGAAGGAAGAACCCTGAGACAGCTTTTATCTAAGGAGACAAGAGGGATTGTTTAATTATTCATCAGACTGCATTTACCAGACTTATATTAGGGGGTTTTATTTCCCCTCTTCTACAAAGGAAGAAAAATAAGGAAACCTAAACAATGTCTACCCTTGGGACCCAACCACATCTGGACATGCCTGGCCCAGTAGCAGAGTGGGCTGGCTGAAAATGTTTGCTGGAAAGGTCTCTTTTTCCTTCAAGGAAAGAAGAGAACAAGTCTGACCTGGTAACAACAGAGCTTTAGTTGACATAAGGGAGGTGAGATTATCACTCATCTCTGCCCACAGCCTCGTCCCCTGGATACATGGAGGGACTCCTGCGAAGACAGAAGGGGCTCTCAGTTGCAAGTGAAAGGCTATTTCATACACTCAGGGATATGCTGAAGCCCAAGCAACCATGCTTTGGAGATCCTCTGGCCAAGTAACACTGAAGGGACCAATGCACCACCATGCAGCTTCTCTATTTCAAGGCTGTGGTATGTTAACAACATTACCCAGAAAGCATAGATTAAGACCAGAATGGTCACAATTACTTCCCTCCCAGCACACATGCCTTTTGCAATGTGACTTTGCAGTTCCTTCAGGGAAGAAATAGAGTCTACTTCTCTACCTGGACCAGGGTTGACACTGTGACTTGCCAATTAATGTGGCAGAAGTCATGTTGCACCATTTCAGATCCTGGGTCTCAAAAAGCCGCGGATTCTTCCACTGTCTACTGGAACATTGCCTCTACCATGTGAACAAGTTGGCTAGCCCACTAGGGGATGAGAGGCCATAGGGCCCAGAGCCAAGTTGACCCTGTTGTCCCCGCCAAAGTCCTAGGTGGGAGACAGCCCAACTAAAATCAGTTAATCCCCTACCCACCTTCTATGGTTTGGATGTGTTCCCCAAAAGCTCATTTGTTGAAAACCTAATTCCTCGGTGTGGCAGGGTTGCGAGGTGGTGCCTTCATGGGAGGTGTTTTGGGTCAGGAATCAGAGCCTTCATGATGGATTAATGCCTTTCTCTCATGAATGAGTTCTTGCTCTAAAGATACCTAATTAGTTACCTTGAGAGTAGGTTGTTATAAAACAAGATTATCCCTTGTGTTTTGTCTTTTTTTTTTTTTTTTTTTGTGGGACTGGCGTTTGAACTCAGGGCTTCACACTCACACAGCATGCAC
This sequence comes from Castor canadensis, assembly GCF_047511655.1. Taxonomy (NCBI): domain Eukaryota; kingdom Metazoa; phylum Chordata; class Mammalia; order Rodentia; family Castoridae; genus Castor; species Castor canadensis. The sequence continues at coordinate 151,704,278 of NC_133390.1, read as the reverse complement.
TCTACTGCTGGAGCCACACCTCCAGTTCATTTTGCTCTAGTTAAACTATGTGCCTAAGTTGGCCTTGAGCTGTGATCCTCCCAATCTCAGCCTCCAAAGTAGTGTGTTTTATCTCTTTTGAACTTTCTATCATGAGTTGAAGCAGCATGTGGTCCTCACCAGATGTGGCCACCCAATCTCAGACCTCCCAGCCTCCAGAAGCATGAGGCAAAATAAAACTCTTTTCTTTACAAATTATCCAGCCTCAGATACTCTGTTATACCAAACAGAAAATGGGGCAAGACACCAACTCAGAGTTGACCACTGATTCATGGAAGAGTTCAACTAGGTTCAACCCAAATAGCCAACCAGTAAAAGCACAAGCTAAATAGATGGCTGTCCTTTTAAGCCACTAAGGATCAGGGTGGTTTGTTTAGTAGCAATAGATAACTAAGAACTTAGCAGGGTACTGTGGTCATGGCTGACATGACTGGGGTATTGAGTGGATACAAGTCTAGAGTTCCTGGACTCATTTTTGAGCTTATGTGAGGTAGCTCAGGGAATCTCCCTGCCCTGCCTCCACTGTCATACCTGAGCAATATCAAAGCAGCATAGAGGTATTTTCAAATGGCTCCAGTCCAAATGAGCTGGTGAAATTTAGATTTATAGCTGCCAATGCCACCTTATTTGTCCTCACAAGTTGGACAGGCCAGGGAAATTTGAGTAACAAAAGATTTTGTCAGTGGACTCTACAAGTTTATCTTTCATGGGAGAAGATCTATCTTAATTAAAAGACTCTACTTTATCCACCACTAAGAAATTTCCATAGTATCTAAGATATTTATATGGGTGTCATCCTTGGAGATGGAAGAGTAAATTAAAGCTGTTGTACAGGCCTGACAAGAGACCTAATTAGACTTTCCCTCTTCCAGTTCAAACACAAGCAGAGGCTGGTGAGAAGCAAAAAAGGACAGCAAAGGATCCAAAGCCCATCACCTTGACTTACTCATTTCCACCAAATATGTCTCTTTTCACAAAAAGTACTTGATAGTGAGCCTCAAGGCTGAACATTCAGCAGTCATTCTCCTAAACAAAGTGCTTATCATAAATAATTCTGTAACTGAATTGCTTCAAATTAGTTGGAATACTTCACAGAATTTTTCTAGGAATCCATTCAAGTTTCCTTAACCCTAAGGTTACATTCCACCAAAGCTCCTCTTCCATTTTTGGAAGGAAATACCAATTACTTAATGTGAATTCATACATACTGTCATAATACAAATTGAATATTCATTCAAAATTATATCAATAGATGTTTGTAAGACATGCAAGGTGCCATACCAGACATGGGGAAAGATAGGAAAAGTAAGAACCATGAATCCAAAAGAAGTATTAAGCAGTATATCATCTAACAATATATTTGGTGGGTTCAGAGTTGGGACTTAGAACCTGTTGAAACTATTCCAGAAATGAGGGGAGGAGGATAAAGAATGATAGAGGAGGTGAATTCAACTATGGCATATTGTAAGAACTTTTGTAGATGTCACAATGTATCCCCAGCACAACAATAATAATAAAAAAAGTTTGCACCATCAAAAAGAGAGAGAAACAGAGAGAGAGAGAAATTAAGTCACCATACCATTTGGTTGCAAGAAACAGAAGCCAGGGCTTGCTTGGCCTAGCAAGCGTGAAGCCCTGAGTTCAAACCCCAGTGCTCTAATAAAGAGAGAGAGAGAGAGAGAGAGAGGGAAAGAGAGAGAGAGAGAGTCAGGCACCAGTGGCTCATACCTGTAATCCTAGCTACTCAGGAGGCTGAGATCAGGAGGATTGTCTCCTACAGAACTCCTGGGAAGAAAGCAAGCCAGGTCCAAGTTGGGCTATGACTATATCCTACAGGGTCTTGTATCACTTTCTCTCTTCTAGTCTCTCCCTGCCTCTTGAAAGTGCCTTCTCTTTTACCTTCTCCACCTTACGCCCAGGTTGGTAACCTTGACCTCAGCAACTACACACACTTGAAGATCCTGCCCCACGATCTTACTTGGTCTCTTGGTGCCATCAGCATGACCAACAGGGGAGTGAGAACCGTACATGAAATAGGTCAATGGGAGAGCCACTCAGAAGGGTGTAGGGTAAGCAGAGGGGAAAAGGTTTGGAGTCTCTATTTGAGTACTCATATGGCCTGCTTATCGCTTACCTGTTGTCCCTTGCACCCAGGTTTGAGGTCAGGCTTGAGGGTCTCTGGCCCACTTGTCTCTGGTTCCTGAGCATCCTGAGAGACCCTTGGAGGGTAGATTTCCTGAATCACACTTGCTCATAGCCCCACGTGTCCGCCCAGGGATTTTCCTTCTTCTGGGATGCCTTTGCTTCCCCTCCCTCTGAACTGTTTCCTCCAGGGCAGCAGCAAAGGTGGTCTGGGAATGCTGTACTCAGCAACACACCCTCCATCAGAGCCCCTTACCCTCTGCCTTCTCACTCTACACATAAAAGCTACATTTAAAAAACCAAACCCAGCACGGAATGAGTCCTCTGAACTTCTCAGGCCAACTAGAACTGTTCCCAAGCCCTTCCCATATTCTGGTGTTGCTCTTCATCCTCCAAAATTGGCTCAAATGCCACCTCTCCTGGGGAGCCCTCCCTGCCAGCCATTCTCACCTGCCAACTCACTTCCTCACTGGTCTCACAGCACTGTTCAAGGTACATGTACAATGAGCCATTCCTCAGGTCAACCAGTCCCAAGGCCAGGATGGTGTCTTATTTATTAGTGCATTTCCTTCTTCATAGTCATATGTCTGATGACAGCAGAGATGAATTTGGCAGGTGTGTTGAGTACTCATAGTGTAACATACATATGCCCCATGAGAGTATCACATATGCTATTTGACATATGTAGAATGGACATTCAAACCTCATCACATCACAAGCATTAACCCATTTGATCCTCATATAACTCTAGGAGGTGATACTGTTATTCTTACTTTACACATAGGAAACCAAAGCACAGAGTGGTTAAGTAATTTCCTCAAGATCCCAGTCAGCAGGAAGTAGAGATGGGATGTGAACCTTGCCATCTATCTCAAGTGCTTCTCTCAATCTTTGTGTTTTCTGTCTCCTGAGAAACCAGGTTCAGTTGCTCAATGATGCCTTCTGACACCTAACCAGATTGCTAGCCTCAACTAACACCTGAAGCCAGACAGAGACTTGAGACTCGCTGCCATACATCTCATAGTGGGACAGAGGGAGTTAGGGCCGTTGCTGTCTTGCCACCTTCCCAGGGCAGGACACTGGGAGCAGTGGGAGCATCACGGTAACCCCCTCAGGTGCAGTGTCATGCCCACCCAGCCTGGACCAAGGTATGAAGCCAGAAGAAGTTGGCCTTGGTACACTACCTTCACTCCCTTGTCCCCCCTCTTATCCCACACCATATTTTTTTTTTCTGATGCTAGAGTTTGAACTCAGGGCCTATACCTTGGGCCACTCCATTAGTCCTTTTTTGTGACTTTTTTTTTTCAAGATAGGGTCTTGCAAACTGGCTTTGAACCGTGATCCTCCTAATCTCTTCCTCCTGAGTAGCTAGGATTACAGGCGTGAACCACTGGTGCTTGGCTCCACATCCTATTGTTTTCTTTGATTATGATGCAGAAGACTCTGTCAATTACTGATTCGTTCAACAGACACTTACTGAACATCATCTGCCACGCCAGAATTGTTCTCAGCATTTGGGAGACAAGGCCCTGTCAAGGCACTCTAGTATATGAAAGAAGTAAATACATGTTCCTGTGGTGAGATAATATGCTTAAGTATGAACAGCTGTCACAAACATGTGCACAGCTGTTGCTGTCTTACACACATTCACACACAGGGACACATGCACACACAATCCAGCTTTAGGAAAAGAGTTTCCTGAACTTCCTGAGCATTCCTGAACCAGGGTGTGGCAGAGAGAGATGAGTGCTCAGTATAAAAACCTCCATAGAGCCAGGCACCAGTGGCTCACGCCTGTAATCCTAGCTATACAGGAGGCAGAGATCAGGAGGATCACAGTTCAAAGCCAGCATGGGCAAATAGTTCCACAAGACCCTATCTCGAAAAAACCCTTCACAAAAAAGGGTTAGTGGGGTAGCTCTAGGTGTAGGCCCTTAGTTTAAACCTAGTACCAAAAAACAAACACACAAACAAAAACTCCATAGAGGAAAGGAAAGTCTGGAAGAGATTAGTGGCTCTGTAGTCTGGGTTTGGCACAGGAAAAGTCAAACTACCACCTCCTACACACACACACACACACACACACACACACAGACACACACACATTCATACACACTCACACACACACACACACACACAATTCTGAGTTGTTCAAAGCTATTGCATGAGCCAGAGAGAAACTTCTTGGTAACACTTAAGAAAGACTTTGTCTCAGATAAATAAAAAGTATGATCAAGGATTTTCTCACGAATTCAACAACCTAATAAAAATAACCTATAAACAGTAATTTAAATAAAAAGTTCCAATACACAAGAAAAAAATATAAGACAAGGGGGCAAAATATAAGCTGCCAGGGAAGATACAAGAAAGAAAAATATAACCGTCACAGAAGTGAAAGACCAAATGAAAGAGAAAAATTCAGTGGGACAATGGGAGGTAGACTTCAGAAAAATTAACACAGTCACATGGAGAATAACAATGAATTTTAAAAGACGGGTGAAGAAGTAATAGATGAAGAACAAAGACATCTAACATAAGTATAATTGGTATTCAAATAAATAGATTAAGGAAACTTTCCTAAACCAAACAATTGACTCTGTAGATTGAAAGGATGTACTCTGTCCTCAAAAAATGGATATAGTTTTGTTTTTCCTTTTTAGTTTCTCACCAGAATGTATGTTTCATGAGGTCTGATATTTAGTCAGCTTTCTGTCGCTGTGACAAAATATCTAAGACAATCCATGTATAAGGAGGTAAAGTTTACTTTCGTTCACAGTTTCAGAAGTTTCAGTCCGTGGTTACTTGGCCTGTTGCTTTTGGGTCTGTGGCAAGGCAGCACATCATGGTGGGGCTCATGGTAGAACAAGCTGCTCACCTCATAGTGGGCAGGAAGTGAAAGAGAGAGAATAGGAAGAGAATGGGGTCCCATTATCCTCTTAGGGTGCACACCACCAATGGTCCAACTAAGCCCCACCTCTTAAAGTTTCCATCACCTTCCAATTGTGCCAAGTTGGAAACTAAGTGTTTAATACATGGGCCTTTGGGAGACAGTCCATGTCCAAACTGTAGTGTATGAGGACAGAAATTTTTTATCCTGTTGTTTTTACCCTAGGTCTCCAATGCTTAAAATAATGTCTGATACCCAGAAGCCTCCCATAAATATTCGTTGAATGAATTGCTAAAAGAAGAGACCAACCAGCTAGGTATGATGGTACACATCTGCAATCCCTGCATTTGAGAGACTAAGACAGGAGGATGGAGAATTTGAAACTATCCTGGGGTACATCATGAAACCCTGTCTCAAAAAAAAAAAAAGAAAACCCAAGTAATAATAACAAAAAACAGACTAACAACAGCATACTCTATTAATATTACCACACTTCAAGGATAAAGATTGTTTGGTTAGACAGCAGAAAGGTCAAATTACCCATTAAAAAGATCAGCCTGGCTAGAAACGTCAGCACAGCAACTCTCAAGGCTAAAACACGATGATGTTGAAACTACTCCAGGAATGGGGAGAGGGAGGGTAAAGGAGGATGATGGAGCTGGTGAGTTCAACTATGATATAGTTAATATATTATAAGAACCTTTGTAAATGCCACAGTGTACCCCCACCCAGCACAACAATTAAAAAAAAAAACAATGAAACAATCTTGTCTCTCATCTGCTACCACGATGTCCTCAGAGAAAGAAACATGACTCAGGAACTTATACCCACCCAAACTGTAACCCTAATATAAATCATGCAAATATTATTTTAAAACTTGTTATCTTGAAGAAAATACTAAAAGACCAAGTTTGGTAAACAAATAAAAAGGAAAACAAAGGAAAAATCACCCATAGTGAGCACTGAATAGGTTTATGTTTGGGGTTAAAGACCATTAATGGAATTATGATTACAAAACATAAACACTATAAATGTAGAAATGAAAAACCAATGGAAGTAAGAATTTGTTAAGTGTCCTGATTTCCCCAGGTTTTATAGGAAAGAATGAAGCAATTTGTTTAAAGTAAATGACCCAGCTCTTAGAGATACAAATACATTTGAGGTTACACAAGTATCCACCAGAGAATGGTTTTCAGCCAGAGCCAATATCTGCATCTTTGGTGGTCCTGGGGCTCGAGCAGCGCTGATGTCATTTTAGTGTGTTGGATGAAAGATAAAGAGCAAATTGCAAAGTACTGGATTGTCTTGGACAAAGAAGATTTGTCTCATACAAATACTTACAGTGTCCCTATGGAGAAGAAAGTACTGGAACTACTAATAGCAATAACCAACCAAAACTAAGTAGAAGCAAATTGATTTGGTAGAAAATCAATTGATTATGTCCTAAGAATTGAGGATTAAACACATTGTGTAGAAATATGAGTGCCTTTTTACCGTGTGTCTATATTAACTAGGAAAAAAGTAATTAAAAAGTAAAGTAGACCTTATGGGGTTGGAGAAGGAGGGGCAAGGCAGGGAGGGGCAAGCTGACAGGAAGGATGACAGTTGAATGCTGAAAGGGGACCCTGAGAAGGTGTCTAGGGTTACATCCAGAGTAAAGGGGAGCCTTAGTACAGGGTGGGGTCTGAAAGTGGAGAACTGTGCCCATGTCCCATTAATCATTGGACTGACATGGTACCCATGGTGTGGGGATGCCTTGATCATCCTTGGCAGCATCAGACCCAGACAGACCCAGATAGTTTCTGGGAGCTATAGGGAGTTGAATTCAAGGTCATGGATGTCAAATAGGACAAAGCCAGGGGACCTGATAGTATCTCACAGTTGGAATGAAAGGACCCATAAAAATGGGATGATGTCTGGGCCTTGCTGGGGAACACATGGATGCCCAGATATCTTGAGGGGAACTAGGTTGGAATGCCTGGAACTAGGTTGGATCTGGTCACAAACCAGATCCCTCTTCTAGCCCCCAATTTCCAAGATGCTGCATAAGTGCTCTCACAAACACCCAAAGGGAGACGAGACCTAGGGGGTAGGGCAAGCAGCAAGGAAAATTTCAGAATTAACTAAATTTTCACCTGAAATGAACCAAGTTTACTGGAAATTGACCAGCACGGTTTTTGCTACTAACTGAATGGGGGTCCAAGTAAAGATCAAGTTGTTTTTTTTTTTTTTTAAGTTTGATGTGTAGCACACAGAGTATTTGTCCTAAAAATTCAAATGAGAGAAAAGATAATACTTAGTGTTGTCCACAACCAGTAAGCAGCTAGGCAGAACCAGGTCTCAGGCCATGTTAAATGGTAACAAGATGGCAGCTTTGGCTTCCTGTCTGCCCAGCAGCCTGTGAGGAGGCTCACAGACAGGGGCCCTAGTGGGGTGGGCACAATCACGTGAGTGTAACCTTGGATCTGAGAGCCATGAAGAGAACTGAGTATCTGAGTAGTAAGAATGGGCTGAGGGATTGGGACCTGGCCTTGGGTGAACCCTTAACCCTGGCCTGCTTACTTTGAAGTACCAAGCAAGAGTCCTGGATACACCGAGCTTCCTAATATCCAGGCAGCCTAGAACATCTGCAAGACCATGGCCACATCACAGATCTGTGGCTGACAACCTCATGCTGAGTATACAGAATGAAAGTTTCACCCCAAGAAGCGAAAGAAATGGGCCTGGTCACCAAGAACTCCACCTCCAGAGACGAAGTGGATATGTTTCTCTTCCAGTTTTTGAGGAGCCAACTAGGGATCCAGTGCACCCCACCCCAACTCCAGTAGTGTGTGATGACCTCCTCTGCCCCATCCTTTTTTTGCCCTCTTGGATTAAGGAAGACTGAAGACCAGCCCTTTTTGGTGGGGATGGCTTTCCTCCTCCCTGTGTTGGCCAGGGTGGATAGAACATTGTGTGATTTCTCAGTGATTTTCTACAGTGGTGTCCCCCCACCCAGCATGGGAGGAGTTAGCTACCATCACAGGAATTCTCAATAAATTTTTATGACCAGGTGCCTTGCATGCATGTTTAAAGGTGGCACCCTCCACTGTAGTACAGTGGCAGGTGCTAAGTGGAAGTGCCTAGGAAGACAGGCCGAGGTATACAAGGAGTGACCTTGTGAAGGAGGTGACATCTTGTTGTGTCTTAAGGGTTAGCAGGAGTATCTGGGATGGGGAAGGACATTCTGAGCAGAAGCAGCAGCAAGTTCAAAGCCATGAAAGCCTGGCTTAATCAAAGAGGAGCACACGGTCCAGCATGGCTGGAACACAAAGTGGGAAATGAGAGGTGTTTTATGTTCCACTTATGCAGCCAAGAAACAAAACCCAAGATGAGTCCAGTTCCCTCCTGTTTCCTGTGGTGTTCAGGGGCGCCATGTGCCTTCTCTTGTGTGTGAATGAGGTTCAAACTACAGGACTGGTGGGTGAGGCAGAGCCCTGTCCCTCTCACAAGCTGCACAACCGTCTGAGAGGAGCCAGCTGGGGGAAGTTTCTTGGAGGACACACATGCTTCCTGGGCCAAGAAACCTTGGGAAGACGCCAAGGAGAGGCGGGCAGGACAGCACAGCCCGCAGGATAGCTATGGGCCGCTTCCAGCAGCCCTGAGATGCTGACCCTCTCCCAGAGCTGGCCAAATCTCTGCAGTTGCAAAGCCAGTTCTCAAGGTTTTACCACTTTGAGACCTTGACCATCTCTCCTCTCTGTCCTGGGCCTATCAGCCCTCCTCAGTGCACAGAGATGAATGGTAAGCGTTTTCTCTCCCACGCTCTACCTAATCACTTTGCTATGGAGACTTCCCCACGCCCTCCTGCTGTGCCCTGATTGAGAACAGGCCTGAGCTGTCCAGCTCTTCCAACAAGCTTAACCTCTTTCTCTCCAGACCATGGCCACCACAGAAGGGGTAAAAAGGATGACTAGCCAGAGAATGTAATTACCCATGTCCACTCAACTGGACATGGTCTGTAGGAAGCATACGATAGAGCCCAGGCAGGCAAGAGGTGGGTGTGAGGAGATGGGCACAGGAGGAGGAGGGGGAGTCTGGGTCATGCTAGCGTTGTGGGTAATAGGATGCCCTGGCATAATGGGTTTCCTAGAGGGGTTAGACTGTCTGCCCTTGTGGGAGAAGCTGGTGAGATAACATCTGTAAGAACACCCTTGGACCTCAAAGAAAAGTCACACGGGAAGTGATGGAGAAACCTTTGGAAGGCTGTTGCCTCTGTATGCAGTGGTAAGTCCAGGTCAGCCAGCACAGCCTGGGAAGAAAAGGTGGATGTACAGTGAGGGAAAGTGAGGCTGAATGGGAACCTAGGAAGTCACAGCAGAGCCCATAAGAACAAACTGGAATCTGCGTCTATCTTTCACATATCCAGGGGTGACCTACAGAAGACACCTGTATACATGTGTCCAGCAAAAGAGGATGAACTTTCTGCCTGATTGGCCCAACATTAATGATGCAATGTAGCAGCGGGGGATGGGAACAGGTGCAGCTGCAGTGGCACCTGAATCCTACACCTACCTTAAAATGTAACCAATGCTGCACTGCTTTATGTTTCTTTCCAGAACCTGAACACATTTCTTTTGTGATCAACCTTGACCTGGGTGTGTACAAGAAAGGGAATTCTGGGAAATGTGACATGTGACTCCAGCTTAGCTTGATTTACACAGTATACCCTATCACAGAGTCCAAAGCAAAGACCTGGGTATAGCACAAATTAAGAGCTTTCTTTAATTCTGGTCTTGTTTGATATGACAAAGGCATTGCTTTTTGAATGCTGTTTTGAGAAATTCTATTTCTAAGAGTGATAGTATAGGATTTCTTTGCTCCCCATTTTCCCCCACTTCATCTGTTACTTGATCAGTGTATTTGCCTTCGGGGTTTTTTTCGGTTCTGAGATTTGAACTCAGGGACTCACACAAGCTAGGCAGGTGCTCTACCACTTGAGCCACTCTGCCAGTTTGCCTTCTGTTTTTAATGTTGAGTTGTACACACTTAACTCTTTTAATGACTGCATCACTAAAAGTGATTTCATTGGGGCTTTTCTCCCAAGTGCTGGGGAGCTAACTCAGGGTCTCACACATGCTAGTCAAGTGCTCTATAACTGGGCTACACTCAGTGTAGCATGTGTGAGACCCTGAGTTAGCTCCCCAGCACTTGGGAGAAAAAAAAAAAGGAGGTGTGCTTTAATTGGCCTTAAAAAAATGCAATGGGATGCACTTAAAGGCTTAACCTAGCAAAAATACTATTACAATGAAAACCACCAGAATGGTTATTGTTTAGAGAATGCATGAGCAAGGGGAAGATTAGAACATGGTTTACAGTTAAGGGCTATGTGGAAGTTGAGGAATAAAAGTGTGGTCACTTAGAATTTAGAGGTGCATTGGTCTGGTAAAGTGGCTCAAGTGGTAGAGCGCCTGCCTACCTAGCAAGAGTTAGTCCTGAGTTCAAACCCCAATGCCACCAAAAAAAAAAGAGGTTCATCAGTCAGCAACATAGCTGTTTAACAAACAGCCCTAAAACTCAGTGTTTAAAATGATGATATTAGTGGGGAGCAGTTGGGACAGTCCTGCTTCCTACTCTTCATGTCTCTTATTTTCCCATAACTAATGGGCTGTCTGGGGACAAGTCCTCTCATGGCAGTGTCTGAGGTACAAAAGAGGAATCCCCACACAAACACATTTCATGTCTTCCTGACATCCCATTGGCTGAACTTAATCACACGGCCAAACCCAAAGTTAAGGCATGTGGAAGTTTATCCAACCTCTAATGAGAGGAACTGCAACTACATAGCCAAGGGTGGATTCAGGGTGGGTCAAGAACTGAGAAAGTAGCCAGGCACAGTGGCTCAGGCCTATAATCCTAGCTAATGAGAAGGCAGAGATCAGGAGGACAGCAGTTTGAAGCCAGCCCAGGCAAATAGTTCCTCGAGACCCTATCTCGAAACACCCTTCACAAAAATGGGCTGGTGGAGTGGCTCAAGGTGAAGGCCCTGAGTTCAAGCCCCAGTACCACACACACACAAAAAAGAACTGAGCCAGTGATGCAATTTACTACCAGAGGTAGCAGTGTATGCTAGTCATCGTTCTCTCACTGAGGTAAATCAACTGAAGAGGTTTGTTTTGGCTCATGGTTTCAGAGGTGTCAGCCCATGGTCAATTGGCCCATTGCTTTTGGGCCTGTGTTGAGGCAGAACATCATGGCAGGAGCATGTATGTGGTAGAGCAAAGCTGCTCACCTCAAGGCAGCTGGGAAGTGAAAGGAGAGGGGAAGAGGAGGGGCCAAGGTCCTGATAGCACCTTCATAGGCATGTACCAATGACCTAACTTCCTTCCACTAGGACCCACCTCCTAAAGGTTCCACTATCTCCCACTGACACTACAGGGTGGTGACCAAGCCTTTAACACTTGAGCCTTTGGGGGACATTCCAGACCCAAACTATAGCACATAGATAAGCAGAGAAGAGGAAGGACTGGAGATGGCTGCAAGGTAGACCCCACAAGAGTTTGGTGATAGGACAGATATGTAAGATGAAGGAAGGAGGAATCACAGCCAGGTTTTGGGTGAGGGTGATGCGGCTGGAGAAGCACCTTTGGAAAAGAGGGAAGGTGATGTCTTCAGTTGGAGAGACATGTTGTGGTTATTTCAGGTAAGCAGTGGCTCAAGGTCAGGAACCTGGATAATCCGCAAAGTCTAGGGTAAGGCTTAAAAGAGTCACCAGCATGTCAGCACCTACCAGAGAGCTTTGTGAAGGGTTGACTGTGACATTACAGGAGACCAGCCCTTCTTTCTCCAATCCCACACGCAGATATGGACCCCTGAGGGCACTAGAGCATGTGCGACTAAGTTCAAGGGTTACCACACCTGCCACATGAGAGGACAGTTCTCACTCAGGCCCAGGGATGCTCAGCTCAAAGAAGGAGAGAGACTCTGCGTTTGGCTGGAGAGGGAGTTGTGTTGCTTTCCTTGAGAAAATTATCTGTAAAAGCTTCAGAGTGATGCGCAACCTCCCCACATGTCCGCCTAGGAGGGGCACTTGGGAAATTCAGTGGTAACTGTGGATGAGTGTCGGCGTTTGGGTTTCCTTAAACACAGATTCAGGTGCAGGTTGCTGAGCCGCAAGGTGGGTGCGGACTGGCAAAGTGAAAGACCCCAACAGGAGTGTGAGGAGCACACCGCTGTAGACAACTGGGTATCCATCCCACTGGGAACTCTAGAGTGTGAGCTGCCTCTACTTCCCTTCCCAAGGGCTGAGGGAGTGAACCACCAACTCCCTCCATCACTGACTGAGGGTACTCCTGTGGGCATCATCTCGCAGTACTTCCTGTTTGTTAGAAAAGTCCACAGTGAGCAGTTTCAATCAGATGCATACTGACAGAAGCAGGTTGACCCTGAAAGCACCCCGCACATCTCATGCCCATCGTGGACACAGCATGTCCAGCACTATAGGTTTTGTGAGGAGGGATGCTACTGAGATGGCAGACCACTTCCAGGTTCTCGGGGAGCCACGGACACGCCTCTAGTGGAAGTATAATCTCAGTGTTGCCGAAATTGCTTTTTATCATTGTCAAGTGCTTTAAAGCTTCCTAATTGATTTTATGAATGTGCAATAATTTGAATACTGACATTGCATATGGAAGTACATACCAGAAAACTGTAAACAATTGTCCCAATTAATACAGTTACAAAAACCCTTAAAGACTGCTAACAAATAGACCTGCCATGTCCACGGTGTAACACTGTGTGCTGGGTTTTAGGAATGTAAATCTGGTTTCAACAAATTAAAGGGCGATGGGATGTGGCTCAGGGGTAGAGCACTTGCCTAGCATGTGCAAGGCTCTGGATTTTATCTCCAGCACTGCAAGAAAAAAACAAAACTTGTTACATGTGAGGGTGATCTGGCTATAACATCTGTCACCCCATTGATCGCATGGGTTTATTCAACTGATCTGTCTGACTAGGCAGGTGTCTCCTTCCTGTCTCACTGTTCCATGTGCATCTTTCCTGAAGCTGCTGCTTGATTGAAGAGGGAGACTTCCCTAACAGAGAAGAACCTTCCTTTGGTGAAGGGTATACGGATAGCTGTGCTCCCCTCTAGAACCTCTGAACAAGCTCTCAAAGATCAAAATCATATAATAAAATCATCAAATGCTGATAAAACACTTGACAAAATCAGCAGTCATTTTTAATTAAAATGCTAGGTACAATTTGAAAATTGCTTACATATATAATATAGACTATTTGTGAAAGTCCAATATGCATTTACCTTATCATTGCAATAGAGACACAAAGATTGATTAACAGAATAATCGTAAATTCTAAGAAATTAAATATTTAAATGTAAAAAATTAAACAATAAAATTAAGAGTGAAATCCTGGACTACACATACAACCTACAGTGGAGAAATGATCTTCACTGAAGCAGGAAACTCACTTGCTCATAGACACAGACCAACACAGTTAACTATAAATATTTTAATAGCTTTTCATGTACTGTGGACATTCAACTCCTTATCTACACTGCAAATATTTTCTCCTCAATTTTATTCATCTATTTACTTTGCTCCTGGTATTTCTTGCCAAGAAACAGCAATAAAAAAATAAATTTGGAAAAAAATTACAATACAGATTGAGTTAAATATACATAATACACAAAGAACTTTAACAAAAAGATAAACTAAAAAGAAAGATGGCAGAGACTACAAATGGAAGATCCATAGAAGGGAAAATCGAGATTCCTTAGAAATATGATAAAGCTTGAACACATTAAAAGTCAAAGAAACACAAAGTACAATAAGATGATACATTATATTTATTATACAGACAAAAACTAAAAGATAATGACAATGACATTGCCATCAGAAATGTAGAGGCATAAGAAGGAATGAGGTATCTTCATACTTTGGTGGAGATAGGCATTCATACAGCTCTTGAAAACACAATCTGGTAAAGTACTTTGAAGTTTACACGCACCCTTGAACCCAGTGATCCCACCCCTGGGACTATCTATTTAAACCTCTGTTCAACAATGTTTATTATGGGGCTGGGATGTAGCTCAGTGGATGGAGTGCTTGCCTACCATGTGCGAGGTCCTGGGTTCAATCCCAGCACCAAAAAAAGAGAAGACAAGCTGGCACCAGTGGCTCACATCTGTAATCCTAGCTACTCAGGAGGCAGAGATCAGGAGGATTGAGGTTCAAAGCCAGCCAGAGCAAATAGTTCCTGAGACTGTATCTCAAAAAAACCCTTCACAAAAAAAGGGCTGGTGGAGTGGCTCAAGTTGTAGGCTCTGATTTCAAGCCCCAGCACTGGAAAAAAAAAAAAAACACCCAATGTTTGTTGTGGCTATGTGTTATGATCAAAGACTAGACATACAGATATCACTCAACTCTGAACAAACCACAGTGAATCCACAGCAAGGATTATTATAAAAAGCATCATGAAAATTGAATTCGAGTGGTGCCAGTTAAACTAAAGGGATTTCCACAAGGTATTGCTGACTGGATCATGCAAGATATAAAGATGTAAAGACTGACAAAACATGAATATACATGCATGACATACATATGTAAGTATGAGTGGAATAGCTAGCTAGCTAGCTGGTTCTATGTTCTATGAACATGGAGAAATGTATGAATGGTACAAAGAAGTTTGCTAACACGGATTACTACAGCAATCAGAAGTCTGAGCAGAGGGAGGGGGAATGGAAGAAAAGCAACTATGTAGGAAAGATGTAGAAAAGGTTGCATTAAAAAGAGATCAATAAATCTTATTTATGTTAGTTTATATCTTGATGTATAAAATAGAAGGGGAAAAGGACAGAGCTATATCTTCCCCTTGATAGCAATGCCATGCTACATTGTAAAGTGAAAAAGGCACGTTGCAGAGGATAATGTTGCTATTCTATTTCAGTAAAAACAGAGGCAATCACAACCTGTATGCATGCATTCATGATCCTGTAAAGTTGTTGAACAAGGACACTGTGAAAGGATACACCAGGTAGATGCAATGGGTTACTGCAGGGTAGGGTGAGACTGGGGAAAAGAATAATAGTTTTCATTTTTTACATCTTTGTATGGATTCCATTGATTTGTCACAATAAGGATATATTACTTTCAAAGTTCAAAACATCAAATAAAATAATAATGCTTTCTCTCTCTCTCTCCTTTGTCATTTCTCCCTGAACATCTGGCACTGACTGTAGCCCTACATCCCACCCATCACCCTATCCACTCTACCATGTATACAGCACCTGGGTCTCGTTCATGGAGCAGTTGAGTTACCTCCTACAGACATCCCAGTGCTACACAAATTCTAGGAATATATCTGAGTATCTGTCTGAAAATTCTTGGCCACTTGGGCACGGATTTGGCTGTCCTGCACAGGAAATTGGGGATGGAGTCCACGGTTTAACTACCCAAGTCTCAGCTCTGCCTTGGCCAATCCAGTTAAAACATATACACCATGATTGTGGCTCTATAAAAATATTTGTATGTGCCGACAGGACCCGGAAAGGAGCTGGGGAGGAATCAAATCTAACTTCTTGAATTGGTTCTACAAGTATGTCCATTTGATAGAGAAGAAAAGAGATCAGAGTTTGAGTTTCATGCTCAAGGCAATTTGTGATACTCCTGCCTCAATCTCTGGAGCAGCTCGGATTACAGTTGTTTGCTGCCACGCCCAGTAGAAGCATAGCCTTGCATCCTTCTGAAATTCCATGACCTCAGAAGAATGAGAGAACATATTGGGGCACATGTAGTGGTCTCTGTCCTATGAGAAATGACTTCCTGAGATCCAAGTAAGATGTCTGCAAAGTTCATAATAAAAATGTTAGGAACCCACTTGAGGTGAAATCTTTGAATTTGTTGGGCTGGAAACCCATTCCTAGGAGGACCTTCCCAAATGTCCCGCTTTAAACTGGTGTCCCTGGAATTTTCCTGAGGCCACAACAGATCACTTGCTTCCCAAGAGGTGAAAACATAACAAAATAAGTGATAAACAGATAGACAGACAAACAGATAGATAGATTCATAACACAAACAGAGTGCCTGCAGGCCCCTTTGTCTCCAGACAATTGCTTCATAGGCGAAAACAAGTTGAGACTTTAGGCTCAAAGTGTCTCCAAGGGGCTTGAAGCCTGGGGCTGCAATAAAAGAAGAGTTTTCTTGTCACTGTCCAGGGATGGGTCCAGAGACAACACTGGTCCATTAAGGGCAAGGCCCTGCCATGGTGCATGTGAGAAGTGAGGTGTGTGGCACATGCTGGGGTGGCCACTACACACCCCTGGGCAAAGTTCAAGGACAGATGCCAAAATCCCCCATCTGCAAGCCGTTCCTCCAACTTGAGCCTATGGTTCTAAGCTCCACTGTTTTGTATTCCCCCATGAGGGTAGAACAGTCTGGAATACCTATTCACCAAGCCATGCCATTTATTAGACAAAACCTTCCCATACAGTACGAGAGGGGGCAAATACACAGGAGGCATTCTTTAGCACTTTCATGTTTTTACTGAGATATATTTGGTTACAAAATGTTAATTTAGTATCAAGTAAAATTTGAGGAAGGTATATGTTAGTATTCAAGGAATTCAGGGCCTTTCCTATTTCTTAACCTGTGATATCATCAAATATTTATAATACAATTTATACTTACTACCAGCTTTATGCTGGCACTCAGAAAAGAAGCAGCTTAGGACTGGTGGAGTGGCTCAAGTGGGAAGAGAACCTGCCTAATAGGTGAGAGGCCCTGAGTTCAAATCCCAGTGCCACCACAAAAAAAAAAAAAGGCAAATGATTTCTCAATTAAGTCCCGAGTAGAAGGAAAAAGAACAGGATTGCAAAATAGGTACAATGCGTATCTAGAGGGATACTAGTGGGAGGGGGAAGGGAAGGTGAAGGAGATTAAGGTGAGGACATATGGTTGATGGACCTAATATACCTATATGAAATAGAACAAAGAAACCTCTGCAATTGCTTTAAATGGGGCAGGGAGAGGGTGGAGGGGGAGAGAGGATGGGGGTGATCTAGCCAATGTACAATATAAGCCTAATCGGAATTGTCACTATGAATATGTGACAATGAATTCCTGTACAATGAATATGTCCTAATAAAACATTTTTAAAAACAAAAGAAAGAGTGGGGGGGGTGGGGCTGAGGGAGGGGGGAGAAATGGCCCAAACAATGTATGCACATATGAATAAATGAATAAATTTTTAAAAATGAAAAAAAGAGCTTATAATACAGTTTGTATTATAAATAGAGTTAGGAAATACAGAGAAATAAAAAGGTTGAAAAAAAAGGAATAAAAGTAATCCATAACCCACCTCCCAAAGACAATGAGCCGAGACTTTGAAGTATCTCTCCATTACCTTCTTTTAAATGCTCATTCAGAACCAGAAGGTATCTGTAGTAAAACTGAAACATCAGACGATCTACAGTGAGTAACTGCTGAATAAATTGAGTCCCGTAAGTGGGGGCAGATGGAACTGAACACAGGCAAGTCTGAGGACATACCAAGTCTAAAGGTCAAAGGATTTTATCAACTCAGGAGATGAACTTTGGGGAAATAATTAGCAAGCAAAATCCACTGCAAATCCTATTACTGAATAATCAAAGACCTCCTTCAGTAAAAGCACTCAGAAAAAAAATCACCAGTGGCTGGATGCCATGGTTCATGCCTGTAATCCATCTACTCAAGAGGCAGAGATGGGGTGGGGGTAGCGGGGAATGGCAGTTCAAAGCCAGTCAAGGCAAAAAGTTAGCAAGGTCCTCATCTCAACTAATAATTTGGGCATGGTGGTACATACCTGTGATCCCAGCTACACGGGAGGCTGTAGATAAGAGGATCAAGATCTGAGGCTGTCCAGGGGCAAAAACATGAGACTGTACTTGAAAAGTAACTAAAGCAAAAAAGGGCTGGAGCAGGGCTCAAGCATTTGAGCTCCTGCCTAGCAAGTGCAAGGCCCTGAGATCAAACCCTAGTACCTCCAAAAAGAAAAACACCAGATATGCAAAAAAAAAAAAAAAAAAAAAAAGTTTCAGTAGTTCAGAAGAAGAGTCTATTCAAAGGATTTGGGAGAAATGCATCCCAAAGCATCAAATTTACATGAAATGGGAGCGTCCACAAGATACATTTTCAGTAGGACTGGAGAGAATAGCACATCCATGAAAAGATATCATTGTGGAAGACTGTGCTTTCACTTAAAATACAACCACAGAGACAAATTTAAAAATGCAAAGGTTCCTAATAAACCGCTGGATCCTGGAACTGCGCATCAACAACCGTGAACATCGGGATAACAGTGGTCACCAGACATCATGCTGCCCCCCACCTGCCCCACCCAAAGAAGGACACAGCTACTTGTAAAGAAGTGCTGGGCCCTCCCTCAGGTGGATCTCAATCTGATCCAGGCAACACTGAGGGCAGAGGAATATGTTAACAGGAGTGCACTCTTAACTTCTGTAGGGAGGCACAAGTCAAATAAATCATTCCACAAACAAGTTGCAAGAGAGAGAGACTGAGAGACAGAGAGGGTGGACTCATGTGGATTTCATTTCATATATTTATTAGATAATTGTAAACTTGAACCCTGGCAAGATGCTTGATTGCACTGTAGAAATACTGTAAGTTTTCAAAGATATGCTCAGTGTATTAGGTTATTTTTTGAAGGCCTGCCTTTCAGTATAATTACTGATATATTTACAGATGCAGGTGTGTGTCTGGGATTTGCTTCACAAGGAAGGGAGGCAGACAGGTGTATTTAAAATGTAACTGGCCATGGCACCTGTTAAGCTGGGTGGTGGCTACATGGGATTTATTATGCTATCCCCTCTAGTTTGGTGTGTGTTTGAAAATGATCAAAATACATTGTCTTAAAACTGTACCAAAGTGAGCAAGAGGTTGGTATTCTACAAGCCCCAGTTGGTGATTTAGATAATTGCTCAGGACTCCTTTCCAAACACTTTGAGGAAACAAGAGAGATAAAGTGAGTGAACCTCAGACCTCGGAGCTGCAGGGTAAAAATCAGAACTCCAGAAGGAATTAGTGATTAGAGCCTATGGAGGGAAAAGGATATACTAATATAGAACAGTCCCACTACTGGACTCACCTTCATTTAACCGATGAGCAATCCGGGTGAAAATACTCAGGGATTTTTACCCTTTTTAAATCTATTCATGTGTAGCTAGGGAACCCATGCTGTATGATACCTAGTTTTGAAATACTGAGGCTTGCTTCAATGCCTCAAACAAAAACAGTTTTTAGAAACATTCCCAAGTGCTTACAAAGACTGTCTTCTCTAGTCATTGGGTGTAGAGCTCCAAACACTCTCTGTGGTCACTTTTAAACCTTGCCCAAATTTTACCTTCCTGATTTATCAAAAACGAGTGCTGGGATCTCCCACTTGTCAGGTACTTTGTAGAGTTCCATTTGTTTATACTGCATGCATTTTGAAGCATATGTATCCTGTCTGTTTAAAAATGACTTCTCTTAAAAGAGAGTGGCAGAGCACCAGTAATATTGGAAAACATAACATCTGTGAAGGTAGAAGATATAGGATGTGTATTGAAAGCTGTTGAAAATGGGAGTGGGAGACAAAGGGGTAAGGGAGAGTAATGGAAGAGGTTGAACTAAAGTATACACACAGTGGGGATACATTGAGAACTCCTTTGAACACCAACTTAAATAATAATGAAAGACAAGACTGTGGGGAGGTACTGGTAGGAGGGAAGGTGAATGGAGATTGAGGTGAGGGTATATGGTTTCATATATTTATATGAAATAGAGCAAAGAAACTTTTGTAATTGCTTTAAGTGGGTTGGGGAAGTGGTTGAGGGGTAGAGACAATGGGAGTGATCTAACCAGTGTACAATATAAGCCTAATTGGAATTGTCACTGTGAACCCCCCATAATGAATATATCCTAATTAAAAAATTATAATAAAAATAGGTAATAAAAGCAAAAAATAAATCAACTCCTCTTTATTAATTGGACATTATTGCATCATGAATCTTTCTATAGCTAACAGTGTTCTGAAGTGATGGAGTTGATGGTTAGTATTTATTTGTCCAGTGTGATTTTTTTCCTCATCCTTTTCCTTTCAATTTTGCGTGTTCTTATGTAAACCAATGGTAAGTAATACACATCTAGAGTGAAGGATCACACACCAGGCCTTTTCTTTGTTGGAGGGCTGGGGAGCAGTACTGGGGCTTGAACACCAGCCCTTGTGCTTGTCTAGCAAGCACTCTGCTACTTGAGCCATGCCTTCAGCCCTCACAGCCTATTACTTTTGCAAAATATTTTTAAAATAATGTAAAATATAAGCCTAATTATTGTAGTATTAGATTCAACATACATGAAATGTCTGTCAAATTCACACTATCACATTTCTGAAAATATCTTGGTGTAGCCTATAACAATCATAGACCACATTTCTGAAAACCACATCAAGATTCTGTTCTGTTTAGCCAGTGGCAGACTGGTTCAGTGTAATTACTGGTACATTTAGGCCTGTTTCTAGCTCTCATCTCTAAGTGTCTTCTTTCCCCAGTTATGTTGGTTTGCATGGCCCCGAACTGCAATTTGAGATTATATCAGATATGTTTTCTTTTCCTTGCCTTTGGTGCCTGCTACTTTTTAATGAACAGGCTTATCAAGCTATTTATCTCTCAAATGTCCCTTGGTTATCGCCTACAATTTCTCTTCATGTATAAGTACTTCATCCAAAAGCAGCTAGACAGTTGTTAGACATAAAAATCTAAGTTCAAAATTCTTTTCCTGCCCTGTGTGGAGGTGCACACATTATCCCTCCAGGCTGAGACAGGAGAAGTAGAAGCAAGCCATAGTGAGCTCATGTCAAAAAACAACACACACACATACACACACACACACAATTACGACAACAACAAATAAGCCGTTTCCTTCACTCCTTAAAAAGTATAGCTCCACAGAGGTTACTACTGCTGAAGAATCTGATGTACACTGGATCCCAGCTCTTTGGGCTTTGGAGCTGCTCATTCTTTCTGAAGTTTCCAGAATGCTCTTTGTTCATTTTAAATTTTACCACCCAGCAATGAGCTACATTAAAGAGATGTGTCAACATGAAAAGATTTCCTAACACTGAGTGAAACGTGACAGTACACATACTATGTTCTTTCTTTTACATAATGCTCAAAAACGTGCAAAGTAAATAGAAAATCGTTTAGGGATACAGATATAAGGCAAAATTAGGGAAACAGGGAAAGGAAAAAGCACAAAATTCAAACCAGCAGTTCTCTCTTGGAGAGGCATGGAGTTGACCTGGGAGGAGGTCCAGAGAGTACAGGGTTCTGAAGTACTGCCTAGTGTGTGGTCCAAGAGTGGGATGAGAACATGGGTATTCTTTTATTTTAAAAAATAACTTACAAATATTTTTTGCATGTATCTATCTTAAGGTAAATATCTTCTGGATTCCTCAGAAGTGGTTCCTAAATCCAATACTTGACATGGAACCAGGCTGTATGGCCCAGAACTGTGCAGTGGTCACTAATGTCCCAAACTGCCAAAGAACCAGGGATGGAGATGGGAATGGCATTGTCTAAGTTTGCTCTAAATTGAAAAGTACACCTAGCACCTCTAGATCCACTCATATATCCCCAACCCCTCCCACACCAGGCCACCTAATGGGGCCTTGTCACGCTCAAAAGCTGCTCTTGGCTCTTTTCTGCCACCCACAACTTGGCCTTCAGATGTATCTTCTGTAATAATGGACTCAATTTCACTTCCCTGTCTCCCTCCAAATCCAGTGCCTTCCTTTGTCAAAGAAGAATTCACTCTTCTATCCTGGTCCCAGCACTGTTTCTGGAGAGAGGACCACTGCACTTGCCCTCCAGGTTTCACTATTCATCCTTCCAAGCGCCTGACAACGAGAAAGTCTGTGAACTTGCTGTAAACTGGGTTTTTCATTTGCTGGTCTCCCTCCCTAGGTGACGACTCTTAATGAATGACAATGTTCTTGGAGACCGGCCAAAGAAGGAGGCATGTGAACAGCAACACGGCGTCCAGGAGAGCTTTTATTCATACGGAACAGTTTTAAAAATACAGAATAAAATAGTTTTGTCTCTACTATTATTCACAACATCTGGTCCAAATATTACATATTTTTAAAATACTTAAACGTTTAATGAAGCCATGTTAGAAAAACAATATGAAAATTCTTTTTAAAAACTCCATAAAAGAATTACACATCTCAAAAAACAACCCCACCCCAAATACCCTCAGTATGCAAATAAAAATAAAAACAGACAAAACCCCAGAAAGGTTCATAGGGCAAGGTCAGTCACAAAAACGCAAGGAAAACAGAGGCATCTCCACTGTCTGCAGAACAGTCAGAAATTTTATTAATATGTCAAACAAAGGTGGTAAGGAACAAAAAGAAAAGGGTATTTATGTGAACTGTCAGTCAGATACCCTAAGTGCCAGGAAACACATACAGCAATTCTAAGGACGTGGGATGTTGGGGTGACGTGACGGCGAGGCACAATCAACAACCTGAAAGGACGGGAATGTTCAAGAGGCTGCTGAAAAGGACCCCTGGTGCTAATATGCTTTGGGAATCCATGAGTGGTAGCAGAACACAAATGGGCGGCCTTCTTGTACCACTGAGGTTCTGTCTGCAGGAGTGGAGGTGGGAGATATCCTATTCTCTGTGTCCAAATCTTAAGGGATGGAGGATAACATGCAGCATGTGGAACCCTGGCCTCTTCTCTGAAGGGGCAGTTCCCTAGAGACAGAAGCTCTGTGACCTTTAGGTGTAGGAGCTGTGCACTAATCTGTGCAGTGGGAGTGTCTGGGTGTGCACCGTGGCATCCAGTGACACCAGGCCAGGTGCTGTAGCCAAATGCACAGCCTAAGTACAGCTACCTGCACGATGCTGCTTCTCCCCCGCCAGCTGGGTCTACAATGAAGCTTCTGCCACTGCTCCTCACTCACCTTCTGTCTGGGCCCGGCCACTCCTGTGGCACTGATATTACCGAAGATCAGACTGGCCAATTTTAAGTCTAAGTTGCTAGGATCAGTATCTCAGTAGGGACATGAATGAAAGAATTAACAACTTAGCTCATGGTCTTAAAATATACGTATGGGTAAATAAAGTATACACACATACTAGAGATTCATCAATGGAGAAATTCTATCGGCACATGACATTGTCATGAAAATTATATCATTCCCTCCCTGGAAAACTGTGACTATTATCCTGGGCAGAAATGTTATTTTACTATATGGAAATACTGCAATATTCATGCATAAACCAAGTTGTCATCATGAAAGTCAGTACTCTGCAGTATAAAGCAAATCCTGTATGTGAATTTGTTACCATGAAATGGGAAACCATTGAGATTCATGGTGCTTTGTTCCAGCTGGCCTCATAGAGCCACTTCTCTTGTCTGAATCAATCCCAAGAAACCAAAAGTTAATACTAGAAACCCTCTTAAGAAAGATTCTGAAGATAAATGTATCCATGAATCTAAGTTTAACTCCCTAGTGAGAATGACAATCATCTAACCAGTAGGGTCTTCCCTACTAGGAACCTGGCAACACCTCCTGTCTTTGTTAACGCTTTCTGCTCTCTACCATCGACACAAATGCTTTCCAAACTTCGGGGCAAGGCAGGGAGAGATGGTGAGTATGTGGTCACTGTGAAATGGAATGTCCACAGGGACATTCACCAAGTATCTTATGGTAGTCTCTTGGCAAAACAAGCAGGGTAGCACACAGCCCCAGCAATGCAGGCCAACAACTCGAACAGGAAGTGTATCAGGCACCGACCGTACCTCCCCAAAGCCTCCCCTTCAGGTGTGTGCTTGAGCTCCAGAAGATACGTATACGTCGTTTTGCTTTCAATTACGGACTTCTATTCTGCAGCAGGGAGACCTTCCTACAATGGCTTGTGCAAGTATGTGTTTCATGTGCAAGATGGGTTCGTGATCGGGGACTCCAACTGCTCAAGACTGGGTGAAAAGTACCCAGTTCAGTGACGGCATCTGGTCAGGCTGCTCTTTTTCCTTCCTCCTCCTGTCCCTTCCCCCTCCTTGGACAGAAATATCAACAGTTGGTTCCAATGGAACATGAAGGGCAAAAACCCATTTACAATGGGAGGTGGGGGGTCCTCACAGTAAAATCTGGCCAAGGAAGGGTTCAAAGGAAGAGGGTTTCTAGATACCTGAGGCCCACACACTAGTGAGAACTCTCAGAAGGGAAGATACCCAGTCACATTAGCTGACAGGAAGTTGAGCCTAAAGTATTAATGGTTCTGATGCTTCTTTTTGAAACAGGTTTTCATAGTCCAGGCTGGCTACAAACTCATGATTCTCCTGCCTCTGTTTCCCAAGTACCAGGATAACAGGCGTGTGCCACCATGGCCAGCAGTTCTGATGCTTTTTATTTGGAAACGTGTTCTTTCCGCTCACCCAAGAGCTAGAATCCTACAGATCTCTGGGACATTTAGCAGTTTTCTCCATTTTTCAGAGTAGAGAAATTAATTCATATAGAAGGAACTGAGAGCAATCATAGTGCAGGAGAACTGTCAGTCTGAAGGGCTTACCAAGGTTAGAGGGATGGAAACTTGACTAGTGTATTTCTAAAGTAACTGTGCACTGAATACACATTTAAAAGAAAACATACAAAACTTAAATGTAATTTAGAATCTAAGTTCTTTACTTAATCTGCAGTAAGATTTTGGCAAAACAATGAGTGGCTCTGAGGTGATTTTGAAACCCAAAACTTCCAGGAGTCAAGGGTGTAGAAACAAAGACCTGAAAAGTTGGTGAAGTTGAGACAGCCTGGGAGCCAGGGCACAGGAAATGCACCCTGTGGACACAAGGCTGCTGAGAACCATGTCCTGCTGGGGCAGACAGGAACACCCACTGCCGCCTGAAGTTTAGGCAGGTCAAAAGCCATTTAAGAAAGGCACAACCTCATGAAGCAAGGTCAGTATGTTATGTCTTAGGCTTTTCCTTTGGCTGAAACCTTTGAACCAAATTCAGTAGAAGCCACTTTGTCAGGAAGAATTTAGTGTTGTAAGATAGAACTCTTAACAGCACCTGTTAGCTGTTTTTCTTACCATCCTCTGCAACAAATTAAAGGGAGTGTTTAGCGAAGGAATCTTCCTTTCCCTTCTGCAAAATCAAGATCCACTGGCATGCCACATGGTAACCCCAGCAAAGACTCTTTAAGCTGTACCTGCCAGAAATGACTTTGAACAGAAGAATGGGAGAAAAATCTATCAAGATGATGGACCATCCAACAGGGCGGCTCTGTTTGTTACCTGTCCCAACTTCCCTTCTCCACAAAACAAATTCACATGTCACCTGACCCACAGTTTCTGGGCTCTGGTCCAGTAGTCAGTTTTGATAAATAGATTAGGCATTACAGTATTTACACTTTCATGGTATCAAGCAATACAAAACACAACCACAACAATGGTTACTAGCCTTCAAAAGCCATTACAACGAGCTTCCCTGATGGCATCCACAGCTTTACAAATGCTGGTTCTTTTCTTAATGGAGGTGGGGAGTGGGGGGATGAGTGATGGGGTGCAAGGGAAGAGGACCATATGAAAAACACTGATTTGGAAAATCTGCTATAGTCAGTAACATTAAATAGTTTGAATAAAACCTTGTAATTATAGACGCGCATAACAATAAATCTACATGACAACAGAGCCAAGACACCCATAGCCTTATCTGACTGGTGCCTCTGTGTGGCACTCTATACCCATCACACCAGCCAGTAGTGATAAATGCTAAACAGGGCGTCTCTGCCACTAAAAGAGGTCAGTGTGAAATGTGCTGGCCCAGATGGGGCCAAGGAGGCAGGGAAAAGAACAACTGAGAATCCCGACTCAAGTCCTTTCCCTTCCCTTTTAGCCCCTAACAGAATTCTATTCAACAGTATCTGCACAGACTTCACACATGCCCACAACTGGGCACATGGCAGCCATGCCACTGTTTCCAGTTAGGTCAATAGCTTCCTACAGAAGTATCAGGAACAACAGAATACACTGGACCAGGGAGTTGTGACAATGTGAGGACACTGGTGCCCCTTGGCCAAAGACAGCCTCTGTAGGCACAGGCTGAGGTCAAGAGAAGAGAAAATAGGCCTTCATCCTGGAGGTGGCTTGTAGGAAAGCTGGCATGGGTGATGGGAAGGGATTGAAAAGAAGTACTCCTGTGGGAGGACTGGAATCTCAAGTTCAGTGACCATGGCCAGCAATGGACACTCTCAGAGGGCAAAGGATCGGGGCTTAAATAAGGAAACAGGTGAGACACCATATTTAGACACAATCACCGCCCACAACAGAAGAGTGACGTAACCTGTCTTAGCTCTGGGATGCAGAATGTAAATGTAGATATACAAACATATATTTTACTTCTTGTTACTCAGCAAGGAACTACAGATACATGCCTCACTGTGGCTGGGCCACAGGGCACAGCTAAGGCTATACTGTGGCCTGCGAGTCTTCATCTGAACTCCGACTGTT
The DNA here is from genome assembly GCF_047511655.1 of Castor canadensis. Classification (NCBI taxonomy): domain Eukaryota; kingdom Metazoa; phylum Chordata; class Mammalia; order Rodentia; family Castoridae; genus Castor; species Castor canadensis. The sequence goes on along the minus strand of NC_133390.1, from coordinate 151,677,661 downwards.
CTCACCCTTCCCGAAGCCTTTCCATGTGTAGCCTGCAAAGGTTGGGCTGATGGGTAGGTAGCTGAAGCATTTGTATTTTTTAATAATGTTCATGCCAAATGGCAAATTGTAGGATTCCATGCCATCAAGAGACTTGCTGCCTTTGCTCACGCCCTTCTTCCATTTCCTGATTCCTCTTTCCTCTGGAGTACCTGTCACGCACAAACCAAGCACAACACAACAGAACAAACTATTTAGTTTACCAGTTCTATGAAGAATGAGAGTTGACAGATCAAACCTGCCTGAGTGATGGCAAAGAACACCTGAGAAGCTGAAGGTGCTCTGTTCTCCAAATGCCCAAACCAGAAGCCCCAGAATCCTTAATCCTTCCTTGCCCCTCTTCTTCTACATTCAAGTCACCTCTTGACATCGTTATGCCCTCCCTGACCTTTCACATGACCCACATTCTCAACTTTCACTGCTGAGGCAGAGCCCAGGCCATATTACTGCTTTCCTGGGTCACGGTATTGTTCTCCTAACTGGTTGTCCAGCCTTCTATCTCACCACCCCTTCCCCCAAATCTGGTCTCAACTATGATGCAAAAAGTGAAAAGCTGATTTGAGTCTGCAAAATAAATTCAGTCTTTATGATAGCACACAATGCCTCCATCAGCCAATCACTGTACACTCAGCTCATTTCAGTGTGTGGGGTGGGGGAAGGGGGGAGACAGAGTAATTCTTGAGCTTGAGTTGTTTACTAAGATTTTTTTTTTTTTTAAAGACAAGGTCTTACTATGTACCTCAGGCTGCTCTTGATCTTGAGATTCTTCTCCTGCTGCCTCCGAAGTGCTGGGATTATAGGTGCGTACCACCAAGTCTTTTAAGATTTTCCCCTTAAAACAAGCTCACCTTCAAAATGCTTCAACCATAAGACTTCTGGGGAGCTCAGGGGTAGTCACTCAGGAAGAAAGAACTGCATCATCCCTCCTTGAAGCAGCACTTTACAACAGCATTTGCCTCTAAGAAACTGGGAAGGTTCCAAGATGGGTCACATCCCACCTAGTCCATCACCCATTGCTCACTACGGAATGCACCCATCAATAAGAGCTATGACAGCTGGAGGTCTCGCTATGTTGCCCAGGATGGCCTCACAATCCTGGGCTCAAAAGATCCTCCTCAGCCCCCCAAGTAGCTGGAGATATAGGTGTCTGCCAGTGAACCCAGGTTCTGCTTCTCATTTTTATTTGGCAAAAAGTAACTAACATATGTCATAATCATGTTTGATACACATCACATTACCTGGGATGGTGTTGTCCAAAATAAAAGCCACACAACCTCCTACAAACATTGCAGTTGTGAGAAGGACATTCAACACTTGATCGACTCCTGTTATGCCTAGAAATAGAACAGAACCATCAAAAGAGTTATTGCCGGAGCCAGGATAGGCTTTCCCTTGACTCAGAAAGGAAAAGTGGGGTGGGCACAATTCTGCCAGTCAATGCAACGTGTGAAAATATAAATGTCTCAATCGTGTATGTGTAGATAATTTTTTTGCCCAGTAATGTTTTAAACTATGAATACTTTCAATAATAATACAAAATCTCCACGAGAAAAATTTCTGACAGTGGTGCCTAGACGATGACTCTAACGGAATGACATTTACCCTAGAACAAACTATGAAACAACTGGGGTGTTGTCTGCAGATTAAAGAAAAAATCTAAATAAAAGACTGGCATTGTAAGGCTGAAAAAAATTATAAAATGAATAATAAAATAACAAAAATATTTGTGGCTTCTGAAGCCCAGGGTTTTGAGCATCCTTGGCTGCTAATTATAGTCTAGCTGCTTTTAATTAGGAGCAACTGGATTCATGAAGCTGTCCTCCATGAATGTGATACTTTAAAGTGTAAAACACTTCAACAAAAAATAAGTGCTGGTGAGGATGTGTAGAAATATGAACCCTCACGATAGTCAATGAGATGACAAAATGACACAGTCACCAAAGAAAACAGTCTGGCAGTTCCTCAAAAAGCTAAGCACAGTTACCATATGACCCAGAAGAACTGAAAAAAAGTATCAACCAAACATTACTCACTGATTCCATTTCTGTGAATGGCACTAAGATTAATCTGTAAACCCCAAATAAATACCCTTGGCACTTTCAGTTACTCATGGGCATGCAGAGAATAGTGAAAATTTGGAGCTGCCCAACACACAAATTCCCAGATGATGTCAAACAAGGTGACTGTCTTTGGGTTTTGGCTCTCACTGTTAGTAAGTGCCCGTTTTGGCAGCCTATTTAAAACTATGTATGTCACATTTTGTGCTTTCTGTTGGTGACTGTGCTATTTAAAATGGCCCCAAGTGCCAGGCACCAGTAGCTCACACCTGTTATCCTAACTACTTGGGAGGTTGAGATTGGGAGGATCGCAGCTTGAGGCCAGTCTGGGCAAACAGTTTGTAAGACCTCCATCTCCAAAATAACCACAGCAAAATGGACTGGAGGTGTGGCTCAAGTGGTACAGCATCTGCTTTGCAAGCGTGAAGCTCTGACTTTAAACCCTAATCCTAACCTCCAAAAATAGACTTCTAAAATATACTACCAATGTAGAAGAATCTTGAAACTACTATGCTAACTGAAAGAAAATAGACACAAAAGGCCATATATTGCTGTAGGTTAAGTCTGTAGAGACAGAAAGCAGATTGGAAGCAGAGGAAGGGAGATTTAGTGGTTAAGAATATGGAGTTTATTTTGGAATGAAGACATGTTTTAGAAATCAGATAGGGGGTAGTGGTTGGATAATTTTGAGTTCAAAACCCCAGTACCACCAAAAAAAAAAAAAAAAGTCCTCAATTGTACACTTGCAACAATAAAATATGGTTGCTTTCTCCTTTGTTCACTCTCCTTGACATCAAGGTATTTTTTTTAAATAAAAAGTAGGCGCTAAATAGGTAATCTTTAATTGAAAATACCTACAATTTCAATATAAAAAGTCTACAAAGTTGATTTTAAAAAATTATACATTTTCTTGTGTACATTTTGTTTTTTGAGCTAGGGTCTTGCTTATGTAGCCCAGGCTAGCTTGAAATGCATGTTTCTTCTGTCTCTGTCTCTTGAGTGCTAGGATTACAGATATGGATGGACTATCATGCCCAGCAAGAAATTATACATCTAAATATGGCATTATTCTGAGAAATCAAAAGGTTTTACAGAGGCATTATTCCCAAAGGAGAGAGCCCCAGTGAAAAATCCTGACAACCACATCAACTCTTATGCACATGGCCAGTATGTGTAGGAGGCCCTGGGGCCTCCAGAGAAGCTACTACAGAGTGAGATCCAGAAGAGATGCAGAGATGAAGGTTCAACGACAGGAGGCCTGCGGCTACCAGGTTCAACGACAGGAGGCCTGCGGCTACCAAGTTCTCCTCCACTGGGAAGAGCTGGCTGAGGTTCCAACTTTCCCACTGCAGCTTCAAGGCCTGTTTCCCCTACCTGTAACTAGAGGGTTCTGTCTGAGGTAACTTGGAAGGACGAGCCCGAAGAAGATTGAGAATCCAAGCACAAAAAGGTTCCGGGAAGAATTCAAGTCAATGAACTGTAGGTTAGAGAGCCCAACTGCTGTAATCATTCCTAGGGAAAAAAACACCAGATGACATGTTTCAGTGAGTTTGCGTGCAGCATGGTGACAGGTTATTCCCAGCAGATGAGGACAGACTTCCTGGTGTCCCTTCTCTGTCCACCAAAAACCAGCTGGGAGAACACCAGTGGCAGGAAAAGGGAAGGTATGGGGCTGGAATGTGACCACCTTGTCTCTGTCCACCAACCCTCAGCATAAGCATCACACAACATTTTCTTTAAATTGAGTAGATGATGAAGGATGCTGACAACACCTCTATAGGCACATTCCAATTAAACTGGGAAACCCACAAAATGTTTGGTCAATGTCCCTGATAACTGAATAAAACAGAGATCAAATCCAGAGTCCCATGGTGGAAATGGACAAGTTTAAATAGCCCATTCACAGAGGAAGATATTTAAATTAAGTCAATTAGAAATTCTTATTAAAGACACTAGATTTAATCTTAATTATCGTGGTATAACTTTTCTTATTGCAGGTCTTATCTTTAAATTTGACTCAAGAGAGTGGCTATAGGCCTTTATTTTTTGAATATATAACCTTTCATATTTTAAATCAGAAATTTATTAGCATTAATCTTACTGAAGGGAATTGGCAAAAAACCCCAATCCCCATTATGAACTGGCCGATGTGAAGAAAGGTGCTTGTGGGGAAGGCCGATAACAAGGTGGATGCTTACCAAAGAGTGTGCAGAAGAGGGCTCCGAGCACAGGGTCTGGGAGGGACGCGAAGAGGGCGCTGAACTTGCCGATCATGCCCAGGCCCAGCATGAGGGCGGCACCGTACTGGATCACCCGGCGGCTGCCAACCTGTGGACACACCAGAAGCAGACACCAGCTCACCTACTGTCCTCCAGCCCAGCCTCCCAGGGCCCAGGAGGACTGAGTCCTTGGGTAGAGTCTAGGTTCCTCATTTAATCTCTCAATACTCAATTAGTATAAATTACTACACAGACAAATCAAGTAGAGTCGTCTCCCCCACCCCTGCCATCCTCTCAACCTTCCTCTAACTCATCGTATCTTAACTGTGGGTAGGTGGTCCCAAGGATCAGGGGTCAGGGATTGGCCTTTGCTTCTCCATGCTCTGGATGATGTCACCTGTGCTCAGGTGGCAAGGAAACTGGCTGAGATGACCCTCTGGGGTCTCAGATGCTAAGGGTATATTCCGCCATTGTTTCTCTTCCAGGTTCCGCAAACCACCCTTTACCAGGTCAACTCGCCAAAAGTCCTTAGACCTTGATTCTATCTTCCCTAAATTTCCTGCTAAGTCAGATATTACCCACCACCACCACCCCGCCAAACATTTCTGGAACCACCTCTTCTTATGATGTCTTGCCTGTAGAAGGCAGTGCTGTGCCGGATGCTGGTGGCTCATGTCTATAATCCTAGCTACATGGGAGGCAGAGATCAGGAGGATCATGGTTCTAAGCCAGCCTGTCTAAATAGTTCATGAGACCCTATCTCAAAAATATCCAACACAAAAATAAGGTTGGTAAAGTGAGTGGCTCAAGTGGTAGAGTGCCTGCCTAACAAGTGAGGCCCTGAGTTCAAGTCCCAGGACTGCAAGAAAAAAAAAAAAAAAGAGGTGGTACGATGCAGGAGCCAAAGAGTGCAGAACTGACAAGCCCAGCTGCTGGTCCATGCACTAGTCTCACCTCTGACTGTATGACCAGGCCAGTCAGCCTCCCTGGCTCTCAGGATCCTTACTCTATTGCAGATCAGACTCTTGGTTTTGCTTTAGGAATTGAATGACAAACCTGAAGTAGTCTGAATGGAGCCTGGCCAGCACAGAGCTATTTGACAGCTTCCTACCTGGGCTTGCTGCCTTGGGCCCTTCCTCCGCTTACTGTCATAGAATAGCCTTTCCAACACACTGATTTGGGAAAATAAAACCCACTTCTCAGGTTCTTCCCAATACCTGCTACTGAGCTCCCTTGCCCTGTGTCCTGGCTCCACTGTGTTGGGGGGCTTACCTCCTGTGAAACCTAACCTCTGCCTTCTAGAAGCTTCCATCTAACCTGCTGTCATTCAGATAGCAGGAGAAAGAGCTGGCATCTGGCTCAAGAATTTTACACTGTTGGCCCCTACTTTTTCTGCCTTATCCTGGACTACACCCTGAAGACATGAACCAGGTAAAGAAGGTTCCAGAAATGTTTGGGGAAATTTCCACAGGATTTTATATATGACTTCATACACACACACACACACACACACACACACACACACACGTGTACACAGACACACAGACACACAGACACACACACACACACACACATATAATATATATATATATAAGACAAATTACCTAAATTTAATTAGAATGAAACAAAATTTTAAATTCAATTCCTCCTGTGCACTGGCCACACTCTGAGTGCCCCCTGGCATACAGCTGGTGGTAGTAGGTCATGGTTAACTGTTCTGAACAGTGCTGGTCTAAAGCTCCCAAAAGCTCCAGGGATCCGGAGTCAGCAAGGTGAGCAATAGAGCCTGTCTTTCACTGTGTGAATGAAGAGTCAGTCCCAGCAGACTTCTAGATCCCACAGTCCTGATCCAGTCCCTCCCCACACCATGAAGAGCAAGCAAGTAGCAGGAAAGATCAAACTGATGGACTAAGCAAAAATCACTTATGTTTGGCTACAATTACACGACAAAGAAGTCTTTCATCTGAAAGTGGCTCATTTTTCAGTAAACTTTTTTAAGGCTCTATTGTGTCATCACAGATAGATACAAAGATGAATAAGCCACAAGCTTGTGATCAAATAATGACATTGCTCTGCTGTTTGGGAACCAGTGGCAGAAAAGAGAAAATCTAGGTTGGGAGGGTTACTGGAGATGGTCTTGAGGACCAAGCAAGAATTCACTGGAGGAAGAGCTGCCAGGCAGAGAAGAGCTGCCTGTGAGAAGTTCCCCGGCAGGGCTGGGCAGCCCTGCCAGGAGTGTGGGGCCAGGCTGGTCCAGGGACACCTACAACAATAGTTTGTATGAAAACCATACATGGAAGGCTGGTCTGCTTTTCACACAGTCAAAAAACAAGCAGCAACTAAGCCCACTCTTCTGTTCAGTGAACATTTCCTGAGTGCCTATATATGCGTCCCCCCTCCACATGGCCCTAGAATCCCTGTCTTCCTGGAGCCTGCTTCCGTAAGGTCCTTGTGCCATCTCATACTGCCCATTCCCTGGAACCTCCTCACAACTGCCTCTGACCTTCTAACCTGAACTGCAACAGCTCTGCCTATAGGACCATTAACAATTCAACACTGAGGGCAAAATAGTTTCTGCCGGGTACAGAGGGGATGGGGGGGAGAGGGAGGGGGTGGAGTGGGTGGTAAGGGAGGGGGTGGGGGCAGGGGGGAGAAATGACCCAAGCATTGTATGCACATATGAATAGTAAAACAATAAAAATTTAAAAAAAAAATTCAACACTAAACTGAGCACTGTTGTTGGTCACACCTATAATTCCTAGCTACCTAGAAGGCAGGTATCAGAAGGATCATGTTTCAGAGCCAGCCCTGGGCAAATAGTTCTTGAGGACTCTATCTCAAAAATACCTAACCCAAAAATGAACTGGTGGAGTGATTCAAGTGGTAGAGAGCCTGCCTATGCAAGAGTAAGGCCCTGAATTCAAACTCCAGTACAACACACACACACACACACACACACACACAAAAAGTCAAACCCTGTGTTATGACTTTCCAAGTCCTCAACACTGTGGAGTGCATCGAAGAGAAATGACCTTCCTTGAACACCACCTAAGAGATACTACATCCAGGGAGACTGTTTTCACTCCATTATTAGAAATAAATCAAGGGCCAATAATCATAGTATACTTACCAGGTAAATCAAGTGATTAATTCTACCACCTTGCAAGCTACCTTTATAGACATGGGTATGGTGACCAGGAAGGTGATATAATTTGCCCATGGCCACATTGAGGGAAAGTAATGGAGCCTGGGCTGGAATCCAAAGCCATTACCCTCACATTGTGTCATACTGCCCATGTCTGTAGGACAGACACTTGGACCACGCTCAGAAGCAGGTAACCTCCACTCTGGTAAAACAGGTTAGCAATTCCATGTACACAGAATGTAGTAATTGCATGAAGGATAGCAAATAACAGAGCTGCAGGAAATGGAGGCAGATCCTAAGGGAGAGATGAAGACCACCTTCCTCGTGTGCACCCTGGATCCAGTGGCTCAGCCAGCACTGTCCAGTACAGTTCACTAGATAATGGAAACACTCTTCACCTGTGTTTTCCACTGTCAGCCATCAAGCCACATGAGATGCTTGAATTTTTAACTTGAACTTAAACTTACAAAGACACAAAAAGCTACTGACTACCATACTAGACAGCACAGATCTAGATTTGGAAATGCAGGATTTCAGAGGCAGAAAAGCCTGTTCCAAAGAAGATTGTCCCAACTCCTTCAGCTGGACAAGGGACAGGACAAGTGTAGAACTCCTGCCTCTTCTCTCCTGTGTGTGTGTGAAGGGGCTTTACAACTGGCTGCAAGGCTAGGGCCACACAGACATTTCTGCTACAGTCCCACCTCCTTATTCCCAGGCAGACCCAGATGGACTTGACCACGACTATAACCCTTTTTCTCCTGGGATCAAGTCAGGTAACGTGACTCCAAGGCTGACACATGGACTTTGACTGGATGCCATCTTTGTCTGGGGAAGTGTCGCCAATGGCTGGGTCCAAAGGGATTCAGAGCAACATCAATTAGTTCATTAAAAAGTGCTGGCACCATTTTTTTGTCCTACAGAAAAAGCTGGCGCCATTCAAATTTTAATAAAGATAATTATTCCGCAAACCACCTAGGTATGGGCAGGCTATAGAAAGTACCTTGCTTACTCCCTCCAGTGAACTTAGTTATGTGATGTGCTTTAAAGGGGTATAGGAAAGAGGTAGCTTGTTAACTGTTTTCCTCCCAAGTGACCCATCTATCTATAGCAATTTTATGACTGTCTTTGGAACCAGTTTATGTCTATAGGCTCATGGCTACTGATTACTGTATTCAATGGCATGGACCTAGATATGGAACTGTAAAGTTCTCTATCCTATTCTAGCTCAGAAGTGACCTGACTTATTCCCATCTACGCCCATTAGACCCTTCCCTCAGCTTCTGGACTGGACACTTGCTTCTTACCACGGGCAGCAAAAGGCCCCAGGATTGGCACAGGAGGAAGTGCCCATCAAGCAGCCCTCCCTTGTATGCCATGCACTGGGAGTTAACAGGCAGCAGGTGGGGCCATGAGAACACAGGAAGCTGAGTTCTGGCCCACCCCTGCCAACTTAAGAGGAAAATCAATAAACAATGCAGGTATATACCCATCCCCATGCTTCCTCTCACCTGGATTTGTAATCAAGATCAAACTTAGTATTGGGTTTCTTGTCACCTGGTTATAGAATCTTGCAGAGTGGGAGGGAAGATTTCTTTGGAAATCCATGTCTAATCCTGCCTAATTTTGCAGAGATCAAACAGGTCTAGAAGGCTTCCAGATCTCACCCCAAGTTCTCAGGTGAGGAGACCCGTGACTCATGCCAGCCATTCAGGATAGGCAGTGAGCTTTAACAGTCTTCAGTTACATAGCATCCAATGGCCTTAGAGTTGCTCTTGGCAAAGAATACTGTTTGGCCTAAGGCAACTGGGATACAAAGTTTAATTACCTGTAATAAAGTTGAAAGACCCTGAAGCAGGCTCCTTCTTAACGAAGCTGGGAGTCTGTGTCTAGGGTGGTGTAGAGTGGGGAGGAAGGTCAAGTGGGTGGAACTAAAACCGAGGCTTCTGCTCCAGAAGATTCACTATGACTCCACAGATTTCATTTGAAAGAGGATTCTGCTATGGAGGTTTGAAAACTTATTTCTTTAATGTGAGACAGATGGTTTTCTGTAGTGAGGGGCATCCCCTGAATTAACCACTCGTTTTTATCCACTCCGCAGTCTGCTCCCATCACAGGTACCAAAGTGACCCTTAAAAGATCAGATCGAGTTGCTCCCTATGGTATCCCCTTCTCAGTGTCTGTGGCTGCCAACAAGGCCTGTGTGACCTGGTCCTCGTGGTCCTGTCAAATAGCACTGTCCTTATTTTCTGTCCCCTCCTCCACTAGATTCTGTGCTGACCTTCCATTCCCAGAACATCAGCAGGCTTCTTTCTCACTCAGGTCACCTTCTCAGTGGGGCCTGGCTTGACCACCCTGTTTTAACACTTAATCACCCTTTCCTGGCCCCCTCCCTTGCCCTATGTTTTCCCTCCCATATTAATCATTAAACCCCTATTTTTCTATTCATTGATGTACCCCAAAGCACCTAGAACAGGAGACTGGCACAGGTCAGTAGTTAATATTTGCAGATTGCAAGAAGCAATGACAGCACCTGAATGCTTCCCTACTCAGGCCAGCCAAGGGGGAAGAGACCTCCAAATGGGCATTCCAAAAATTCATCAAAAGGGAAAAAGGAGATGGAGAGGAAGATGGTAAGAATGGGAGGTCAGATCAATCAGAGAAACAGATAAATTCTTGGAAAGACCCAACCATTTAATTAGGAAAATATTTGTACCTTTGTAATTCCCAAAACTCCAATGTTGGGACTAGATGAAGTAGAGCCATTCCCAGTACCAAATATGCCATCGAGAACACAGGAGAGACCTTCCACGAAAATCCCCCTAAAATGTAAAGAAATGGGGGAAAGAAAACCATTCATTCAATGGGGGAAACATTGAAACAGGCTCTAAATATTTACATCCACAAGTGTGGCCTACAGAACTATAGCTTCTATGCCTCTTGGGGAGGAGAGGGGTTTAGAAATGCAGAATCTCAGGCCCCAACCTGGACCTGCTGAAGCAGAACCAGCATTCCACTGGGACCCCACCTCCCCATGCTCATCAATTCTGAGAAGACTCTCTCAAAACTGCACATTAAACACAGGTGTTTTGAAATCATTTCCTTAGCCAGAAAATAAAGGCACCTGTTGAGATCTAAGGCAAACATGAGCCGTCCACTGAAGTGAAACACACTGATTTGATTCTTTACTATTAAAATGGAGTTTCATTAGGAAGGAAATGTTATGTTTTGTAATTCTATAGACAATGAAACTTTTTAAAAAGTCAACACATGAGTAGTTTCATCTTCTGCAACAGCTTCATTAGAGAAAGATGCAAAAATCAGGATAGAAAACTACCGGACAGAACCCGTGCAGGTCATGGAAGAACAAGCCCATCAAGCTTGTCCACACAATTCATTCCAGAGGGGCAGCAACTGGCAGGGAAACTGGGGATGGTCTGGGCTATTTTCTTCTCTCTGCAGCCTCCTTAGGGTTAATTCTCTACTAACTTCCAGAAAGTAAAGTCCAAGTGTTTTGAGGGTGCAAACCCCACAGCTCACAAACCTCTCGATTCTTCAGGTTTCATTTACTATTCTTCCTATCACTATTTCTATGAGGTGTAAATGTGAGTAGATTATACAGCAACTCCTCTTAAATACAGTTGAACTGCATCTATCTGACAGACCTGTCTGCTGCTAAGCCTTCTCCTGCAGATGCAAGAGAAAAGTGTCCTCATGCCAAGAAAGAATGTGAGAAAGACAGACTTTTGCAACTCAGAAATAACCTTGTAAATCATGACAAGTCTAAATTTTGAATTTACATGAAAAACAAAAAGAACAGTTGGGAAAGCAAGACAACAGAAAGTCAAAGTAAATATATATTAAAAATGTCACAAAACCAAGCAAAGAACAAGGGCAAGGCCTGTCATTTGTTTTGGCGAGTTTCAGGGTTACAGTGGTCTCACAGACAGTGTCTGAGAGACCAGGAGGAAGGAAGGCTAGGACGTCCATTTTCTGTTACAGATGGGAACAATCAAGGCAAATGAAGGCAGTGGTTTGTTCTTGTCCAAAGATACACAGCCAATAAATAGGCCTGCTGCTTGGTGGCCTTCATGTTGAAACCCTTAATTTTCTCTTCCAAGGTTATGAGTGGATGAAGAACTGGCCTTCTCGGGGACGTACCTGTTTATTGCATGGATAGGAGGTGGTGGGGCGCAGGAAAGCCTGGCGCAGGCATAGTAGTCACCGATGGACTCAATGATACTGGCAACTACGGCACTAAGCATGCCGATGACACCGGCCGCAGAGACGGTGGGCAGTCCCCACTGAACTGAGGAAGGAAGACAACCGAAAAAGATGGGTTCAGTATAGGGAAAGAAAAAACTGTAAGACCTCAGGGGACCCTGCAAGATCTGCTTGGATTCTCATAGAAACCATCACTGTACCAGATGTCTGGGAAAGTTACTGAGTCAGGGTCCAGTGAGGACTGATCTTGACATCTTTATTTAAGAAAAGAAGTCCCTTGGCTGGGAGAGGCAGATGTTCCTGTTCCTGCTTCAAAGTCATGTTCAGTGTCTACTAAGTCACAACTTAACACACCCTGCTCTGTTGAAATTGAAATCTCTACAAAAGGGATTTATTACACTGCTGTAGAGAGCATGGGACAAAATAATGCATCAAATGAAAAGTCACCAGGTAATCTAATTCCCAACAGTAAAGATACAGACAATCTTCTGCTATACTAGTACATTTTTCCCCCTGAGTAAACCTTAGAGCATGTTATGGAAAATAATTTTATTAAAAAAAAAAGCAAAAAGTTCCATCACAGTGTCTGAATTTGCATAATTCTTCATTAAGTTTTTTTTTAATAGTATATTAAAAAAAATATTTTAGTATATTTTTTAGTATATTAAAAAAATTATATTTAGTATAATTTTTAGTATATTAAAAAAAAATATTTTAGCATGGTTTCCCTGAACCATTACGTATACTACTCCCACCGAAGATAAAGCACAGTGGGAAAGGAACATGGATAAAACTCAGTCTCTTGGGTGGGAGCCAACCCTATAGCTCGGGGAACAGAACATTCCAAGAGAATGAGAAAGAGGGTGATAGTTCAAGTTCAAATGAAGGTAAGCCAAGTGTACATGAAGCAGTCAGTCCTTGTCCAGGGAAGGAAATGAGGAGGACATGGGAATAGAGTGTCCCTTGAAGGATGGGGAGTGTATGCAGAATGAGCTGGTGCCCAGCATGCATAGGGCACAGAAGGGCATAACAAGCCACCCAGAAGGGTTTGGCATTTTTGTGGCATTTAACAGGGAGCAACCACAAGCTTAGGAAGAGAAAAATGACACATAAGGTAAGATTTGCAGATCATTCCTGAGTGTGAGGGTACAACTGCTCTACCCTATGGGAACAGTCAGAGAAGGCAGAGGCCGCTGGGGCCAGGAGTAAAGGTAGTTCCCAGGCAGCAGCATGGCCAATATGCTTGGCCAACACCTCCTCACAGGTTGGTTCAGGGATTTTCTTTATCAGGTCATCTTTGAAGTTTTCAAAATGACCCTTTAAGCTGTTACTGTTGTAACATTTTGTATCTTGATTTTGAGGGGAGATTCCTATTTCATTCTAACATTTACAAGTTGAAAATTCTTAATCCAAAAGTCTGAAATGCTCTAAAATCTGTACCTCTTGAGAACTGACATGATGCCACAAATGGAAAATTCTAAACCTGACGTCATAGGATCTGTTGCAGTCAAAATGTAGGTGTACTAAAAAACAGTGTATAAAATTACCTTCAGACTACGTGTACAAGGTATATATAAAATACAAATGAACTTTGTGATTAAAACTTAGGCTCTACCCATAAGTTATTTCATTATGTATATGCACATTTCCAAAATTAAAAAAAAAATCTATATCCAAAATACTTGTGGGCCAGGCATTTTGGAAAAAGAAATATTCAACCTGTGCTATTCTTTCAGAAAGTGCTTTGTATTTTCTCAGTCTCTTTACTTTTACTGTTGTCGTTTTTTTTTTTTTACTTTTTCCTGAAGCCCTTAATTCTGATTTTCTAAAATCTTTATGTCCACATTTTAAATTTATAATCTTAATTTTTAATCCCTTTATGCATACACACACCTTGATGGCTTCCAGCCTTCTGTCTGAAAGCCGTAGAACTTTTGCTTTGGTTTTTACTTTATGACAGGTGGTTTTTTTTTTCAGTCTTGGCACTGTTGACATTTTGGATCAGAAATCTGTTTATTAAAAGCCAATCCAGCTCATGCCTACAATCTTAGCTATTCAGGAGGCAGAGATCATGAGGACTGAGGTTCAAAACCAGCATGGGCAATTAGTTGCAAGACCCTATCTTGAAAAAAAACCCATCACAAAAAAGGGCTGGTGGAGTGGCTCAAAGTGTAGGCCCTGAGTTCAAACCCCAATACCGTGCCAAAAAAAAAAAAAAAAGGCCAATCTAGGAAATTCTTACCATTCTAAAAGTTGAGGAACATGCTCCTGATATTTGCAAACTACTCTGGGTTAAGGCAAAGCACTGGAGAGTGCACAAGACTAAGTTTCTGGAGGTGGCTTTTTATCCGGGGAGCTCTGGCACCCCACTGGCTCTCTGCAGCTAAACATTGTCCTAATGACTCACTGCCACAGTGACACCAGGCACCCTATCCACTAAGTGACAGCATCTTGTGTGTGGGCCTCACGAGGGCCCTGGGGAGTTCCTCTGGTCCTGACACAGGAACAGCAGCCCACCCCATGTTCCTATTGATACTCATCCAGGAAGCTGGCTGTACAGGAACAGGCCACCTGCATGTGCTGTGGCAGTTTCCTCCCACCTATCCTCCTATGCTGCCTCGTGACTGCCTCATTAAGTGGCTGGCAATTTCATTTTATCCTGGATTACTGTTACGTTTAGGTACCGTGCACATTCTTTTGTGGAAACAGGATAGGTATACAAAAATATACACTCAGACCCCATGTGATCTGATGAGAATGTTATTTTAGAAAGACTACACTTTTTAAAGTTTTTGTAACTGTATCAAGAGTTAGGGACAACCGCCAACACTGTCATCATTCAACATTCTTAGAGAAGTCATCTTTGACCCACCCTTAATATTCTTGGCTTTTCTTGCTTTTTCTCCTTGTCCTTAAAGAATACGAAAATAAGATAGTTGAACAGAGGTATAAATTGGCTCAACCTAACTCAGCTCAGGCTTCAATTCTAGTAAAACCCCAAAATGCTGGGAATAAAGCCATCACAATACAACCGCCAAGCATGTAACAACCACTGAACTCATGAGGTTTACTTTTGGGGTGGGAGGGGATCTAGAAAATGCTACATGTGATTCCAGGAGATATCTCAGCTGGAGATCATATTCTCTGCCCCCTGAGTCACCCAACACTCAAATTAAAACTTAAGATCCATCTTCCGGCTACTTGTGAATATCAATTTACCTCTGCAGCTGTGACCAAACTAAAATGATTACGGCCACTGATTAAAAGCTTATATAAACCCCATCACACATGAGCAGTTTGCTTGCTAATCTCCAAGCCTCTCCTACGCAAGCTTTCTCATTTTGGCAGCTCACTTTGGTACTGAGCGGCTTCATGCCTTCCTTTCTCAACAGCTGCCCTCAAATCCTGGCCATCAGAGCTCAAACTTGGTGAGAAACTCCTTGTCCAGGATTTCATCCTAGCAGAGCCCAGAGAGGAAAGCAGTTAACCTGAGAAGGGAACTGGTTAGTGTCTGTGTGTTGCAGGCTGCCCTCTAGGGACAAGGCCTTTCTTTTGTGCTGTCTAATCCTGTAATGGCCAGAACTTTAGGGGACATTCTGGGACAAAGAAGGCTTTCATGTTACAGAGCCTTCTGCCTAGTCCTGATCCCTCCAGATTGGACCCTCCTACCCTCCTCGAGCCCTCTGGCCACCTAGATACTTACATGGATATGGAACCTTAAACCACGGGGCTACCAGAAGCACACCCTGCCTGGCATTGGTGCGTGCATAGAAGCCGTACTTTGTGCTGTCAGGAGGGAAGACATCGGTCACTGTGAAGATGAAGCACAACAGCCAGGACACAAGGATGGCCAGGATTATCTGAGGTGGTCAAAGGGAGAAGCTTTGTCAGGTAACAGAGCTAATAGTTGTTGGCCAAAAACACCCTTCCACCCTCCACAACCCACTACAGTCAGTAGTCTACAGACCTCCTCCTTGAATGGAATTGCACTGAAAGCAATTCTATGCAGGTTAAGTCACTCTGACATTCCAAAGTCTGGCTAGTAAAGTAAGAAAGGACACAGTGCCCGGCAGAGGCCACGTGGAGTCAAATCTCAGTCCCAAAGACTGAACCCTCTTTCTTTGGTACTACTAAAAGGATTTGCTCCATTCCGAAACTACTAAGGTTTCGGAACTGGAACCTTAAATGGTTTCTAAACCTTAAAGTCATGATGACCGGGGTGCTAGCTACCCCAACGTCACCATAGACATAGTTGCCCCAGGAGGGGCTGCTTATAACCTTCCCTTTACCTAAATATCTTACCTATGAAACAAAGGCAATATTGTCAGAAAAAGACATCAATACTCACAGGGAACATCTTGAAAAGCTGTAACTTGTATGCAGTCCACCCTTTCTTGGATTTATAAATTGGGAGAGGAAACTTAACATTTCTGGCATATTGAGAAAAGAGTAGCACTAGGAAAATTGTCCTGAGAAGAAAAGAAAAGAAATGAAGTTAAAGAGTGGGGCATCCATGTCTTAAAATAACTTAAAGCTTCGATGTCAAAATTGTGTGTGCTTAATTCATTTACCTACAGATTTGGAATTCTTATCTTTTGGAACTATTTTTTTGGTAGTACTAGGCTTCACGCTTGCTAAGCAGGCACTCTACCACTTGAGCCACTCCACCAGCCCTTCCCTAGCACTTCTTGATACTGAAATGAAGTTGCAAACGCTAATGCTTTGCTTAAAGGATACACACTTTGATGGCAAAAGTTCACACTGTGTAAGGGAAAGATGCCACATGTACAACTGTGAATTAACTAAAAAGCAAACAGAAACTACTGTGTGCACATGCACACACTCACCAAAAGGTGAGGAGGACAAGATCCAAATGCACACAGGGATGAGCTTTGGATGATGACATGATTTGTGACTGTTTTTGTTTAATATTTTGTCTGTCTTTTATTCTTTCCCCCACCTTTGTTGGCTCATTTAATCTTGGTTTTCCAGCTGCTGGAGATACATGCTGCATGTACATTATTTGCCTTAAAGGTCATGAATTTCTTGACTCTAAAGTGTGATTGCTGCTGTTATTTATTGACACTGTTTGCTAAGTCATTAGCAATTGTGAAGTTTCAGTTTCCTTTCTGACTAAGAGTTATTTATAACACAGATTTTTAGCTTCTGAGTGGTTCAGGTTTTTTCTTTTTTCATGTTTTTGTTGTTGGCTTGTAATTTTACTGTTTTGTAAATACAGTATCTCCTTTTTGGCATTTATTGCATTTGCCTTAATTAACATTCTTAATGTCATCCACATACCCATGCTGGTACGGAGAAATGGTTTGGCTGACTTTTGATGAAATGAGAAAATTAAGAAAAATCTTGGATCTTTTCACACTTTAATTTGTAATGAAGTATGGATTAATATTCACCTTATTTGTACATAATGTTCTAATACACAGAAGCAAGATTGAGAATAATAAGTTAAGTGCAGTCAAACCACTGGGGTTTTGAAATCAACCTTGGCCACTTACTAGCTGTGTGACTCTGGACGAGGACCACTGCATCTTTGTGTTTCTTCATTTTTTAAATAGGAAGAACACTAGTCATTACTTTATCTTATATATAAGTATTATGTAAACCACATTAGGTAAGTCACATAGTGAAAAACTCAATAAATGCTGCCTGTTATTAAATAAATATTTCATATAGAGAAACAAAAAATGTGGAAATAATACTTTGTTTTAGAAAATTACAGCTCTTTGGAACCATTCATCTGTGACATAATCAATTCTTATATATGCTCTACATACACACAAAGAGAATGTGAGCTCTTTTTGTGGTATACTTCTATTTGTGGTACTCAGAATTACACAGCTCTAACCATCAATCTTATCGGAGTCCCGTATGTCTTCTCTGATACAAAATCCTGACATCTTTAACGGACTTGATATTCTGTGTAAAAAGACAGTGCTGACCAACAACCTGGCCCTCCCCATGGTAGTGCAGCACTCTGCTGGGCCCTGGGAGCCAGTTACATCACCAATGCCAACACGCCCTCCAAAAGCATCTTTGCTTCCTGCCAGCCTGGGAGTATTTCTGAATCTCATCTAAAAAAACGTGGCTTCTCAGTATTTCAACTCATATGCATGAAACATGGCATCACTTATACCATCTTAACCCTTACAAAGGCCTAAAACCTTCCAACCTTCCCTCACTGCATCAATGCCAAGTCTGTTTGTGGAATACCTCAACTCTGTGTATCACTTCTCAACTTCTAGATGTAGAACAATCCTGACTAGTACTCCCTAGCATGAACTAAGTAAAATTTAAACTGTCAAAACATTCTGGTTTTAAAAAATTATCTTTTTTCTAAAGTCTGTGAGACTGATCCAAATGATCCAAAGGGCTATCCACAGAGGTGGTGGTGGTGGTGGTGGTGGTGGTGGTGTAGGTGGTAGTGGTAGTGGCAGTGGTGGTAGTGGTGTGGGGTGGCAGAGGTGAGGGGGTGTGGGGGGTTTGGGGGGGTGGGGGTGTGTGGTGGTGGTGGTGTGGGGTGGTGGTATTGTGGATTACTGGTGGTGGTGGTGGTGGTCGTTGTGGTGGTGTGGGATGGTGGTGGTGTGGGGTGGTAGTGGTGGTGGTCGTTGTGGTGGTGGTGGAGGTGGTGGTGGTAGTGGTGTGGGATGGTGGTGGTGGTGGTAGGGGGGTCATGTGGGGTGGTGGTGTGTTGGTGGAGGTGGTAGTGGTAGTGGTGTGGGATGGTGGTGGTGGTAGTGGTGGTGGTCGTTGTGGTGTGGGATGGTGGTGGTGGTGGTGGTGGTAGGGGGGTCATGTGGGGTGGTGGTATTGTGGATTACTGGTGGTGGTGGAGCTGGTGGTGGTGGTGGTGGTCGTTGTGGTGTGGGGTGGTGGTGGTATGGGATGATGATGGTGGTGGTGGTGGGGGGGGTGGTGGGGGTGGGGGGGTGGGGGTGGTGGTAGGGGGTCACGTGGGGTGGTGGTGTGTTGGTGGAGGTGGTAGTGGTAGTAGTGGTGTGGTGGTGGTGGTGGTGTGGGGAGGTTCTCCCTGTTCTCTCCCTCTCAGGTGCTCTCACAACACTTACAGCATGGCGATGCCCCAGTGCTTCCCTGCTCTCTCTCCTGCTGCCTGGAAACCAGAAAGGCCAATGAGGGCCACTGTGGGTGTGATGGTCAGAGGCCCAATGTATCTCAGCAGAGCCCCAGGTAAGCCCAGGAGGCCGATGACCACTTCTATCAATGAGGACATGATGATGGCTCCCTGGATCTGAAACAAGAAATGACACAGACATGAGAGTGAGCTGTTTAGATGTCAAACACTTGGATGTCACCTGCAACCACAACAGCCCCCTATCTGTAAGGCAACCATTATATTACAGAGCAGGAATGACAGTTGAAAAACTCTTTGGGACTCCACCAAAACAAAACAAAACAAAACAAAAAAAACTTAGGTAGCTGAGGCCTATCAAATTTGAGTATGAGGTCACTGATGGAGGAGAATTACAGAAGGGCACTGAACATAAAACTGGCTTGCCTTTTCCATTGATAAATGAGACAGACAAAACATGCAATTCTCATTTAAGAAATATGGCATTTCCAAATAAGTCTGATGGGAACACTGCAGTATGAAGACTCTTGGTTTTAAGAAGTAAACCCACGGAGAATATTTACAAGATATCATCAACAAAACTTCTAAAGAAATGTGTCTATCATGCAGAATGGCTGTATCTGTGCTAATTCTCATAATTTAATGGGTTTGAGATGGCATGAATACACCATTAGCTGTTCTTCGTCTGGAGATCGCCACATGCTACTCTGTTCAAAGTGCACTTTGGCAGTCAAATATCCTTAGCTCTTTCAACAAACACAGGCAAATGCTAAGGCTGCCTGTCAACAAGCATGATAGCTCCTCCAAGTGAGCCACGAGTCTCAGCTGGTTAGTCTGGTGGGTATGCACAGGCAGGTCTGGGACTCTGCAGGAAGAAAGAACAACACTGTCTGGTGGTGCAAAGCTACTAACTAAATTTAGTGTAACAATGGAAATAAACACTTCAGTGGTTTAAAATGAAAAAGAAGGACATGCAATTTCTTGGGCATCACCTCAAAGCCCAGAAGAAGCATAAAGAAGGTGCAAACAGACCATGTTCATCCTTTACCTCTCGGATCCGGGGATACCAGATGTGTTCTGTGTGCAACAGTTCTGCTGTTCCATTGGCAACTGAAACATCTTGAAAACAAAAACAAAGACAAAGTTTTTCTTGGAGTGACAATGATGTTTCACAGGGCATATTCACTTTTACCCTTTAAGAAGAATTTCCTCCCTGACTTGAGTATATTTATGTCATTACTCATTCCTAAAACTCAACCTACAACAGTAGGGCTTATTATACTGTAATGTGGGTTACCAGGCACTAATTTAACCAAATGTACTCATCAAATGAGAGCTCCCCAATGTGTCAAAAGCTGACTGAAGTGGTGCTACCCATTACCAGTACCAGCTTCACAGAGAAAACTAACCTTTGCAAGCAGCTAACTGAAATGCCCAACAGCAAGGTTGTAAAAACCTAGATAAAACAAAGGGCCTTTTCCAGTTCCTAAATCGAATTAATGGTCACAAAGTAACTCCTAGGAGCAAGGAAGGAAATGAAGGCTGGAAAGCTTGGCTCCTAGAACCTCAACATGTAACTATATTTTGAGAGTACAACAGGTCTGACTCTGATTTTCTCAAATTTCCCATCTTTTCCTGGCCTTATCAGATTCCTTACGGATCTTTGCCATCACTAAGGAAGGGGAATGAAAGTCATTTGCAGAAAACCACAGTAGCCAGATCCTTAAAAAGCAAAGATGTTTCAGAAAAGGGATGCTGACGCAGCAAGAGAGTGATTACTGGTGGGTCATAAAATCCACTGAAAGAGAGAGGCAGGAAAATAGCACAAATATTTTTCGATTCCATTCCCAATGTTTGTCAATTTCATTAGCATAGAGAAATGAGGTCATTTCTGGTCCTTACTTGCTCTAGGGTTAGGGATGAATGAGTGGATAGAAAGAGAGAGACAGACACGATCCACAGACTGGAACATTTTCTAAACTGTTTTATGGGTTGGTGTGTTTGGTGTCTAAATCCAGAAGGAGTGATCACTGCCCTCATGGGGACAGTGTGTCCAGGCCTCCCTTTTATCACCTGCATTAAAGGACCCCAATGACATATGTGGAAATAACTGCAATTACCTGTGGTGTTACATTTCCATTTATCTAAAGACAGGATGGCTCGAGCAGGGGCCAAAAATGCAAAAGCACTGGCCTGAAACAGGGGTAACCTAAAAGAAACGAGACCAAAACCATGATCACGGCATCGGGAACAACCGAGGGCGTTCACTATTTGACAGCTTAACAGTCTTTTCCATAGACACACAGCACATGAGTAAACGCGGGTACACCTGGAGGAAAGAGCCCCAAGTCTACAAAGATCTCCTATAGCACACAAGCCAGGGCCATGGGCTTTTTCATCCTCCCCTCCTGCTGCTCTGCTCCCAGGCAGCTCCAGGGGTGCCCTTGGGGAACCTTGTGGTCAGTGCCAGCACCCCAGCACTAGCCCTTGTCACTACCACCTTTCCCCTTGGGCTGGGGCCATTGGGGATTTGGGATTCTCTTTCCTTCTGAGCTTGTAGGCTCCCTACTGAGCATCAGTGTACATCTAGTATACTTTCCCTCTTGTCCTCCCTCTCAAATTCTCATTGGTTATCAACAACAAAAAACCTCTCCCTGTCATTTTATTCTGTGAATCATAAAAGATGAGTATTAAAATCATATTAGTGACCTACATGTATTGAGGAGAAAGCTGTATGCTACAAAGTGACAGCACACTAATAAATATCCTGCTTAATCATAAAAAAATACTTAAAAAAATTTTTTTTGGCGATACTGGGCTTTGAACTCAGGGCCTCACGTTTGCAAGAGAGGAACATTAGCATTTGAGCCTCTCCTCCAGCCCTTTAGACTTTGTTTATTTTGAGATAGGGTCTCACTTTACGCCCAGGCCCGCCTAGACTACTATTCTTTACACTTCCCACATAGCTGGGATGACAGGCATGAACCACACTGCCTAGCTTTTATTGGTTGAGATGGGGTCTTAAGAACTTTTTGTTTGGGCTGGCCTCGAACTATGATCTTCCCAGTCTCCACCTCCTGTACTTGAGAGGATTACAGGCGTGAGTCACAACATTTAACATTTTTAAAGAGCTCAGAAGGCTAGCAGACTCTCCATTAAATTTCCTGCCCACATCCTTAAGTTAAATGCAGAGATATTCCATTATATTTTAGATAATTCATATTGATTTGATGAATAATTTAACTACTCGAAAAGATTTTGTCATTGTTATTGGAAATATACAGCATTTCAGCTAAGTTGTATTAAGACTGGCTTTATAGGTTAGCAGGAGAACTTAGGCATTATTTTTCACATTATTTGGGGATAAAATACAAAACTTGCTCCTGTTGTTTGCAGGGCTGAGAACTGCCAGACACCCAAATCCTTAAATTCCCCCAGGGAACCTTGCTGGGGGGCCTGGCCAGCAAGACAGGAACCCAGCATCCTCCCCTTTGAGCTGTGCGACAGCAAGATCTGCCCCTGGTGAAACTGGAAATGGAAGCGGCTCTGGCCAAAGGACAAGCAGCTGTTTTGCAGGTCCAGAGCCTAGGTCACCCTATTCTGAGCCAGATGAGGGTCAAGATTTTTGTCACCAATGCTCTTCTGTCCATTTTAATGATATTGAAATAAAGTTAGCTGACAGTAGGCAGGATGTCGGCTTTAAAACAGAGAGCCACAAGGTACAAACCAGATGCCTTGCTGACAGCCACTCACATGGGCTCATCCTCCACCAACCATGCAGTTATAACACCTGCAGAGGGGCCCTGAGCACTGTGCTGCTAAAAGTGGAAGTGAAGGTTATCTAAAGCAGAAATGTACATCAAAGGGAAAATGTCGTTTGACTTAGGAAAATTCTTCAAGCACAAATTTTTAGGAATACACTGAACTACAGGGTAAAGGGAGATCAGCAAATCATTAGGAATGAATGCCATCACAAATGGTCCAAGTAAAGTTTTACTGCAGCGTCAGATTTCAAGGCAAGGCATCCTGGGGCAACATAACACAAATACCAAACTGCACATAGGAACATGACATTCACACTGTGCCAGCGATTCTCTGGAAGTGGCAAAAGTCAACTTGGGCTCTGGGTTCTACTCCTCATTGAGACCTCAGTCTGGGTCTAACCTTGGCACTTTTCAGGGAAAGCATTTTACAATTTAACCAGGGCGAAAGAGCACTGCTGTAAGGGACTCAGTGGCCAGGACCCGGGGTTCCTCTGAGTGGGTGATGACAGAAAGTCTCCCGAGGTGGTGTGTAAGAGCTGCCAGGCCTGCTTCACATGCTCACCACCCAGCCTGGCATGCCCCTGCACAGGCCAGTAACACCCAGTGGTCAGTGTGGGCTCTGTAACTGGCTGCATGGTGTGATGGAAATGTTCTCTGAACATCAGCAATGAAGTGGGAGCTTTCCTAGATCAGAGCTGACTTCCCAAGGAGACCGAAGCTAATGTCGTGAAAATGTGAAATTCCTCATTCTTCTCTCTGCACCTACAGCATAGCTCCTTGCCTCAGATTTGGGGTGGTGGCCCCAAATCTGCAATTTGAACAATTACTTCTAGGTGAAGCTGAACCTGACAGCTCCTGTGCTAGATGATGGGATTTACCATTTCATCATTGATAAGCATTTCTTGGGTATCTGCTTGACACAGACACAACTAAAAGCAGATACAAGAATGGAAAAATGACCATGGCTCTTGCAGGGTTTCTGTTGTGTAAAGGAGATAGATGCTAATGGCAGTTATTTGCAAAGAGCAGCAATGTGTATGGTGCTAGAGTGGGGCTCTCTAGGAGCTGTCAAGAACAAGAAGTACTTTGCCACATTCATAAAGGGCTATGAGGATTCCAAGCAGAGAAAGGTCCAAGAGAGCCACATCACCCTGGAGAATGGTAGCTGCTTTACTTCAGGGGAAGGCACAGGGAGGGATAAAGTGAAGTCCGGGTAGGGACTGACGGCAAATATCCTGTGTCCTATTGTTGGCAAGACAACTGCTAAAGGCCCTTGCTCTGAAAGGACCACTTTAGAGAACCAGAACTTTAACCCAGAAGCCATCTTCAGACTTGAAGGTTGAACCAAACCACAGGCTAGGGCCCAGCTCTATGAGTGGTCCTTGCCCCACTGACTTCCACACCCTTTGGTGTCAGCCAGCCAGGGTCAGGTTCCACATGTCCCTTGACCTCTAACTGCTCCCCTTCACTCTGACCTGTCAATCTCATCCTTGAGGCTGGGATCCTGACAGGAAGAGGTGGACCCATTTTACCCACCATCTTATCCCCAGGACCAACAACACTTAATGAATTGAAGGTGTATAGAAATGCTCTCTGAAAGCAATTTTGTTAGATAAGCCTTTCTAATATATTGATTCTTGTAAAATGGGAAAGGATCCTGCTTAGATTAAAAGCACTCAGGAGCGAGAGCAGAGAGTACATGAATATTACAATAAACTCAGATAAAATCTCTCTACATTACCATCAGAGGAAGGTATTAAGAAGTTCAAAAGGAGCCAGGCACAGTGACTTACACCTGTAATCCCAGCTACTCAGGTAGAGATCAGGAGGAATGCAGTTTGAGGCCAGCCTGGGCAAAAAGTTCTCGAGACCCCATCACAACTAATAAAATTTGGGTGGAGTAGTGCACGTCTGTCATCTCAGCTGTGAGGGAAGTATGAATAGGATTGTAGTCCAGGCTGGTCCAGGCATAAACATGAGACCCTATTTGAAAAATGAATAAAGCAAAAAGGGCTGGGGGAATAGTTCAAGTGGTACAGTGCCTGCCCGACAAGTACAAAGCTCTGAATTCAAAACCCAGTACCTCAATTTAAAAAAAAAAAAGAAGTTCAAAAGGCCACGGGTCCTACAGGAAGCACCACACAAAATGTACCTGCCCAGAACTAAACAGTTTAATGAAAGTGAATAAAACAAGAACAAAACTCACCACCACAGAGAGTACTGTCTTCCTCAACCTGCCATGACAACAACCACTTAGTACAAAACCTTTCATTCTCAAATGAACACCAACTTGAGTCTGGACTTCAGGACAATTTTAAAGCAATAATCTCTAAGATTAAACACAAGTAGGTATGGCTTTGAGGAGCTATAGTTTCATCATGGAATCAACCATCAGGAGTGTGTCCTACTTGCCTTTAAAGAAAAGCAAAACACAATGTGTCAAAGAAAACCTTCCTAATTGTTAACATTTTCCCATTAATCACTCTGTGTACCAATCAATCAGCTGACTGCTGGGAAGGAGTTTGTGTCTGCACATCCATTATACTTTACCCAAACACCTGGGCAGGCATCTCTTGTTATTTAATAAGCACATTCTATACCACCTGCTTCCCCTTATCACACCCCAAAAAAGCAACAATTTAATAATGTAATCTAATATTAGGCATATTAAATTTCTCAACTGTTTGAAAAGGATTCACAGCTCTCCCCATTGCCTGATCCAAGTTCCTATAACATGAGCTGTTCTTACAGCCAGGCTAAGTATTTTTGGCAAGGAGACTGCACAGGTGTTAAGTATTTGTCACCATGTCACATTGGGACACCCTTCATAACAGGATGTCCCACTAGATGGGGATACTTATTTAAGGTAGTAGCCACTGTATCTCTCAACGTGAAATTAATAAATTTATAATTAATAGTCTGTAGAGTGATTCTTAAGACTGTAAACATTTTATTACCACTAGCTTTATATTATAATATAGAGGATTTAAATATGATGAAAAGTTTTACCATTCCATCTATATTTACTTATTTTGAGAGGGCATCTTGTTTTATACCCCAGCTGGCCTCAAACTCATCATCCTCCTTCCTCAGCCTCCTGAGTGCTGGGATTGCAGGCATGTGCCACCATGCCTAGCTTTCCATAGTATTTATTGATATCCTTTGTAAAGAAGAGCTTTCCTTTAGGTCTAATTTTATCATCTCCCTCTCTCTTTTCTGAATATCACTGTAGACTCTTGAATTCCTTCTTCGTTCAAAGTTTTATAATAACTATACTTATTAAATTGTTCCAAAACCTGCCCAAAGTAGCCTGGTCAAGTCAGTTCCTGTTCTTTTTGATAAAGCCCTCCCTACCTCCACTACTATTTGAACAACCTTCTGGCTGTCTGGCACATGATGTTCCTTGTCCTTTTTCTCAGCCCCCTGCCCTGGAACTGGGGATCGCTGGTTCATTATAATGAAGAACGACAGTTAGGAACCATATTCGGGCACTAGGCAGGCTCACTACCGCTCAAGTGTCATTATTTCTTGGCCCTTGTGTGCAGTAAGCAGGAGTGAATTCTTTTTTGCGTCAGGGATCATGATACCTATAATCCAATCCAATACGACCGGGTCCTTTTTTCTTTCCATATTTGTCTCTCTTTTTCCTTTGGGAAATCTCCTTTTCAAACATGATTGTATCAACTACTCCAGATCAAGGGTTAGCATAAAATACTTTTGTAATACTTAAAGATCTAGCCAGTTACAAAGGAGCATGAGAAAACTCTTCTGGGGTTAGGCAACATTTTATCTGTTGATTACAGTAGTGGTTGTGTGACTGTACATAGAGAGAAACTTACCTGACTCTACAGGTTAGAAAGGGTGGATTTTACTGTCAATTATCCCTCAAAAGATAGGCTAAGGAAATTTTGTCTGTCAAGTATCTTTGGAGGGATGGAGGAAGACGATAATAAACTCCTTAAAATACCAATAACGTATAATAGTCCCACAATTTAAGAAAGAAAGGCAGAGCTTCCCTCCCTGCTGGTATCTGGGGACAAGATCTGTCCTCTATTCTTTGTCATGCTGCTTTTGCTAGTCACCTGACTAAAAGTGAGGAGTAAAAGAGTGAGAAGCAGAGGGCCATAAAGAAAAGGATGAATAATCAGAGCATGGAGAACATGCCAGGCAAGTGGGATCTGACAGTCATGTAAAAAGGAGTAGAGAACATACTTCATTAAACCCACACGTAGCAAGAAGACCAGTCAGTCTTCTAGTCCCCTGGCACATCAGAAATAAGAGCAACAGAGAAAAAACATGTCAACTGAAGGAGGAGACCGCCCCAAACAGCAAAAGTTGAAGAGAAACATCAGATGGCCCAGCCTGGCAGGAGCAGCCAGCCATAGCAAACACGCGACTAAGGCAGAAGTTGCTCAGGCTGGGGGAGCGGGAGGCAGGGAGGGTAGCCACCCAGGTTAGGGTGGCCAAAGCAAATGCCCACCCTGCACAATTAATCAGGGGACCTGCTGCTCCACTGGGCTGCACCCCCTCTACCTCCTCCCCTTCCAGAGGTTCACCATAATGACAGCTCACAGGCAAGTGAGGACAGGAGCAGGCACTCCCTTGTTTAATGCTCATTAATACTTATATTATCACTTTACATCAGAGGGAACAAGCTTTCAAAGACCAGGCAGCTTGGTTACAGTCCCACGGCTAGTAAATGGTAGAAATGGACCTAGGCCACCTAAGCCCAAAGCCCTGATTCAGGTGGCTAAGAGGGACAGGTCTGCCAAGGACATTCCTTCCAGGTTCCCACTAGCCTCTCACTTCATTGTACATTTAAAATTCTTTTTTAGTGAAGTGGGTGGTAAATTTTTTTATTTGGTGGAAAGAACTCTACAACTTGCTATTATGTGCCTGCTTGACATGACAGAATACAAAAGGCCTGACATCACCTAATAGTAATTACCAGCAAAATGTTCACCCTGAATCATCCATACTTCTGGTCCTGCTTTCCAGTTTACAAGAGGAAATATGCAACAAATGGAACACCACCAGGAGAACACAGACAAATTGAGACTGTGAGACAACCAGCCTGGACTCTAAGCAAAATGATATGGGGAGGCATAGGGTAGGAGCTGCTTATTATTAAGAGATACAACAAACAAAAGCACAGATGAATCTGGTTGGCTCCTGGCGTGGGAAGCCGAGGGAACAGCTATAAAAGATATTTTAGAAACAACTGGGGAAATTAAATGTGGATTGCATGAATGTTCATTTTCTCAGGTTGGTAAGTGGTAGCACAGTTACACAGGAATCGGTCATTCCTAGGAGAGTATTTAGGGGTGAGGCATCATGCTACCTGCAACTTTATGTAAGTGGTTCAAAAAAAAACCCAAAAAGCTAAACAAGGACCCCACATAAATACACGTGTAGACAGAGAATAGTCTCCTAAGGGCAGACCAGCTGATTAGAGATCTGAACTGGTTTCAAAGACTCTCTTGACCAAAGCCCTCCCTTTTCTCAGCAAGGGTATGCATGTGCATCTCGGCAGGTCTGTGGCTAGCCAAGACAAGGCCCTTTGGGAGCCCCACACCCAGTCTTGTTTTCCTGGAGAGAAAGGTGCCTGAAGCAGACTGGAGGTGATCTCCAAAAGTACTGGGGTTCCCCTCCTGCCATATCTATGAGAAGGTCAGTGAGATAGAGGAACAGCAGGGTTTCAGAGGACCTTCCTCCACATTAACTCGGGGTATTAGTGCAGTGCTGGGGGGCCTCGGGGCATGACTGCTTCAAGCTGGCTGACTCTGGGTTAGAAGGACTCTGAACAACCCTGCCCTGACCTCTCAGAATTTGAAAGGCTTGGTACAAGCCCAAGGGAAACTGCAATTGACAGTTGCAATTGATCAATCAGAACAAGAACTGTTAAAACCTCCATTAACAGAACTTAGTAATGATGACACAGAAGGTGAAGGACAAGGGATAAGATCCAAGGAGAAGAGGAAGAAGGAAAAGGCAAGGGAGAGAAAGAGGCAGTTATCCTGGAAACTGTCCTGTCCTCAGCAGACAGAGGCTCTGGAAAGTGACAGAACCATCAAAGTGCCACAACTGGGGCTGAGAACCACAATCTCCGTGGCAAAAAGATAATGGTCCCTGGCCAGGCAGTAAGAAAGTGGGGTGTCCCGCACACTGCATCACACACATTTCCCACAGAGTTGGCAGATAGGTCAGCTCAAGGATAGCATGCACCCAGGAGCGTCTGTGCTGTGGCATCTCGGGTTGCAAGAACTCTGTGCTCAGGTTTGAGTTTGCAAAGGTACATATCAGTTTCCTTTTTGTGGTGTCCGCATCAATTCTGGCTATTTTGATGGAACAAAATGGGATTCCAGGACCGCACTTCATTCTTAAGTACAGAGCCTGTGTGTAAAGGCGAGGAGAACCCGACCACAGCATTGGTTCCTTCCCCTGCTCCAGCCCTTCAGAGGCAGGGTCATAGTCTGTCCTTGGGCCCACACACCCATCATGGCTAGTGTGACAGAAGTACGGGATGCTGACAAGTCACATGCAAACATACACAATACAGAACTTAAAACGCAGCCCTGAGAACTACCTCAGGGTTGGAAAAGTCTGAGAATCTGTCTTAGAATCATGAAAGCTGATCATGAGAAAACCCCTCTGCTGCTCTAAGCCTGAAGAGATGAGTACTAAACTATAAAACCAAGCCAAACCTGCACAGGTCACCTGTAATACCGTTGGCTCCACCCACCTTCCCTTCCCACATTGCTCTGCCCACCTCCACCTCCTTTGCCCCAACTGCTTTATCAGTTTATCTGATCCTATTTTAAGCAGAAAGGGTTTTTTTTTAATGCCTATCAAAGGATAATTCATAGCTTATCAGTATCGAACAGAATCAACAGAATGTCCACCTTAGTTATACTGTATAACTTCCTAAAATATTTTAGGGAATTTATAATAATCTACAAATATCCCATAGATCATTAAAATAACAGCAAAATGAGGGCTAGGGTTAGAGCACCTACCCAGCAAGAGCAAATCCCAGTATACAAAAATAGTAATAATAATTTTTAAAAAGCAGCAAAATGCCATCCATAGGACACCTCAGGTGAGCTTCTTCTCATTTTTACAAAGGAAACAGCTAGAAGACACCTGTCCAAGGTCCTAAGGCTCATAGGCAGGTCCCTGTACTTTCTTATTTGCCACATGCTATAGGCTAAAGCATTCAAGGTGCAGTCTGAGCAGGTGGATCTCCTGCTAAGAAGGCAGCACAGGTTCTCTATACCCTGTCAAACTCCAGTCCGTGCCTTCTCAGGGGAAACCCATGCCAGGCTATGACTTCCTGCGTCTGCTAATGCCTAGCCAGGATGGAAAATGTTCCCTCATCCTTTCCCTCGGCTGAGTCTGCAAGACCCATCTACCACCACCTCCTTGTGACTCCCGACTGAGTCTTTGCCTCCCTGATGGCACTGCTCTGTAGGCTTTGGGTCTGGACTTCACTGCACATGTATTAATGTCCTCTGCTTGCCATCACAAGTCACGCACACCTTCCACACAGATTGAGTCACTAGATATCTGTTGGACTGAGTCAGTATTCTTACTCTTCTCCCAGGGCCAGGTGAGTGGGTACCACCGACATCCTAACAGCCATAGAAATCTCGTGTCCCAGGACCAACATGATGCCAGAGTGCCCTGGACTACCCTCCCTGCCCAGCAGTGTGTATTCACTGCCATGGCTGCTATTAGATGGATGCTACACACAGTGAGGGAGACCTGCGCTCACACCACAGTAAAGATGGCCAAGTCCCTCAAGCACAGAGCACAGACACCCCTCACACAGCCGCATCTCCTTATTTCTGGTCCCTGAGCCATCCTGGCAGGCATCATGCTTCCATTCTTTCTCAGCTTACTGTTCTTTCAGAGGAGAAGGGAAGGAGAACTGTACTAACCCATGTTGTTCTTGTGCCTTGACTATGGACAAGAGGGTGCCCTTCCAGAACTAGAAGTACTCACCCAAATTCCCAAACCCCAGCCCCCCTCGATGGGTCACCTTAAGCAACTCTGCCCACCTCAGCTATCACTGGACTTGATCCTTGGCATAATATGGGGGTGCAGCTCCCATGGGCAAATGGTGCTGCAAGAAAGACACCTTCAATCCCCTCTTCAAGTTAGTCAATTATTCCTAACCATAGGCATTAACTGGATTTACAGATGGACTGGCCTACGAGTTTATTGGTAAGTCAACTGTGTAGAAAAATGACCATCTCCCCAAAGACCGTGCCCTGCATAGAAGGTAAGGCTCCTGAGTCAGTAAAACAAAGTTTTTCCCATCTACCCTAGGCTTGCAACACAGTCGTAAATGTCATGCCAAAAAAACACAGGATTTGCCATCATGTTTACTACCTGGCTATAGTGCTTTGTAGAAGACCTGGGCTTGCCTCCTCAGCAGGGAATGACACCTTCCTATCCCTCTCCTCTGAGGTCCTGAGGCCCTCCCCTCTGCTTGGCATAGTGGCTGTTGGCTGTTTAGCAGGGGCTGGGGATCTGAGAATTCTAAGAGCTTGCCAGTCCCACAACCTCCAGTGTAAATAGCTTCTCCCCACCAGAAGGCCTGCAAGGGAGCTGCTGTCCAGCCCCCAGGATGCTACCTACACTGCAACCGACACCCCAGCACTGCTCCCTGCCCCAAGTGAGGGCAGACCTCTTGAGTGTCATTCTGGTTCACTGGAATGCAGGCCATGACTCCCAAGCTACCTTCTGTGCTGTGTCCCCCTTGCTGCCCCTCCTCAGCAGGGAAGGCCAAGCCCTACTCAGACTGTCTCTGATGGAACAAGCAACAGAACCTGCAGACTTACTCTAAGTACACTTCTGCCAGAATGGATCCCCATACCACCCCAACCCCTGGGAAAGTGAGAGAATGCACTATAAAGAGGACAGAAGATGGGACAGAGGAAAAGGCAAGCTTGCAGGAGCTAGGGAAGTTTGTTTCTTCTCTTTCCTGGACCAGCTCCATATCCAATTAAGCAGGGGACTGGGAATGCAGAAGTGAACAAGCCATAGCCCTGGCATTAAGGAGAAATGACATGAAAACAAAACAAAAAAAAAAACAGGCTGGAATAAGAGCCACATTAGAAAAATGAACACAAGATGCACATATGGGAATTCAGAGGAGAACGGGGGCTTTCAGGAGTCAGGTATGCATCATAGGAAGGAAGGACAAGCCAGGTAAATGGTGGGGCAGGGGAGCAGCAAATGCACAGGAGGGTGAGGCAGCAGGGCACACAGGGACTGTGGGAAGCAAGGCTCAGGGGCATGTCTGGAAACATAGGACAATTTTGCAGAGAGCAAGGGACAAACTGGACACCAGGGACATCTTAATTTAAACAAAGAATAGAGCTACAGCCTGGCCAGCCCAAAAAGATGCAAATAGTAGAAAGATAGCAGAGGTAGGGCACAGAAAAGGTCAGAGAGAGGAGCCCTGGAAACAGGGGAGACCAACTGGAACCCTGGTGGTATGCTGGAAATGGGATGTACCTTGCCATCCAGGGGACAGAAGGAGCTCAGAGGTTGAGTCTCCAGCTTGCACAACTGGGAGCGGGTAGTACCCTCCACCAAGAAAAGAAAAAATGTGGGGAAAGGGGAGACCCTACAGGGGTAGAGGAGGGGACCAATGGCCACTCCCCCAACTCCACCTAATTTTTCTAAGCAACTATGGACAAATGGCATGGCTCAGTGACTTACTGGGGCATCAACCCCACTTTAAGACCCCAATCTCACCTGCATCCAAACGTTGTCTGAAGCAATGTTGTGATTCCCACACAGAAGAAAATGGTCCCAATGAGCTGGCTGGTGGCCCACTGGTCATACCCCACACACATGGCATCAGCCAGCAGAAAGGGCACTGCAATTGTTCCACTGAAGCATGTCAGGTAGTGCTGTGGGGGAGAGGAGAAACAAAGCAGAGAAAGAGTAAACCCTCCCTCATTTTTCCTGAGTTCATCCTAACTTTGCTGCCCTGATAGCTTTACCTACATGAAGAATCTCTGATCTTTTA
Organism: Castor canadensis; assembly: GCF_047511655.1. Taxonomy (NCBI): domain Eukaryota; kingdom Metazoa; phylum Chordata; class Mammalia; order Rodentia; family Castoridae; genus Castor; species Castor canadensis. Next base: position 151,645,060 of record NC_133390.1, on the reverse strand, counting down.
AGCTATACATTCTTATCATATACCAAAGCACATCTTTTTCTTTTCACTGTGTTTTCTTGCCTTATTACCCACCACATTATGATGTATGCCAGCGCAAGGGAAGTTCAACACAAGCTTATGTTTCTTACTAGAAGGTATTTGCTTTTTTCTTCCCCAAAGTTTTTCTTTCAATTGCTAAAACTATAGGGCCTTTCTCCACTAAACTATTAATGTGAACTGGGTTGTATTGAACCATTCTTGAAGCAAACCATAGTTAGCTGTGCTGTATTTTTCTTCTAGGGTTTAGTTTATTTCACATCTACATTTCTAAGATAATTAAGTCTATGGAGTGTGTGTGTTTTCTTTCAGGTCTGGGATTAAAGTTGCATGAGCTTCATTGCACAGGGTGTTTTCCATCTTTTTCTGTGAATTCATCTGTTTCAGTCAGGGCAGGGTCAAGGGCACAATAACCATAGGAATCCTCCAGAAAGAACCTCACCTTGCTCTTCCTTTGGGGACCCCATCCCCACTCCTTGTGGCGCTGGCAGGGCAGCCCCTGCACTCAGGGCTTATTTCCCTCTCTCTCTGGTTTTCTGGTTCTTATTTCTGTTAACTTCCTCCTTTTCTTTACCACAGCTTCTTGTTTCTCTCCATGCCTACCAAACATGCTGCCTAAAGCTCATGAAGCCTAACAGTACAGGTGTGTCAGAAGGGCAAAATTTTCTTCCTTGGGGCTTCTCAGAGACACTTACAAGTTGTGTTACTATATATTGCCAAGAAGACAGTAGGCAGGGTTTTTGCCCCTATTTGACCAGGAGAGACTTCTAGAAACATGTATAACAGAAAAAGTCCGAAAACCATGCTTCTTGAACCTGGTTCAGGATACTCAGCCAAGGGTTTAGCTATCTGCCAAGAGCATTCAGCATCTTTGGCTCCAACTACTTCTTTACTAACACCTTCTACCCAGACTGCCATAAGCTCTGATGCCTATGGGAGGTTGGGTGCTGGAAACCCAACCAAACCACCAGTAGTCAGCAGGCATAGCCCAGCTCCAAGTAAACACTCAGGCCTGGACAACAGGACCAATTTCCAAAACATCTAAGAAACCTTAAGGGAACTGATCACACAAACTTGAACAAGGAGGCATGGAAACTCAGACCTGGGGACATGGTCCAAGCTGAAACAATAGAGCATTTACAGGCTGAGGGATGCCACTGAGGAAAGAACCTCATCCATTATCCTGCTTTGTCCCTTACCTCCACAGTTCACTTCACTCCTGTAGGTAGGGTGAGAAAGAGAAAGGAGGATGTGGGGGACCCCCACCAGCTTGTATCACTTCCTGCCTCATCCCCAGCCCATCCATCCTCTCCTCTCAATGGAAACTGCAACAAGGTAGATGACAAAACTATGAATTCCCCTTCCTTTAAAAGATAAGATCGTCCAATGATGTCCTGGCCAACAGGTCATAATTACAAGTGATCCACTTTTTGGGGTCATTCATATTTCATGGTAAAGCTTGTGGATTGGTTAATGAGGCCAGGGAATGGAGAAAAAATTAATTCCCTTTACACTTCTGCTTTTCTTCTCTCTCTATTCAGCCTTCTTTTCTATTTCTACTGTCCTTTTCCCCTTCCTTTCATATCACTTCTCTTTCTTGTTCACTGTACCTTTTTCCTTCTTTCTCTTTCCAGTTCTTTTCTTCCTTCAGCTATTATAAAATTTATGTTAAAAATTTATAATAAAATCTTCGACAAATAATCAAAATTAAAATTTTCAAAAACTCAGCTGGTAAACCATTGAAGCACCTGATAGTAGTTACATATCCTGAAGGAACCATCTTACCTGCAACCCTAGAAATATGCACAGGTACCAGGGAGGAACATCTTCTATGGTATAAATCATGTCCAACCTCTGGGGGTCTAGGCTGCCAGTGCTGTCCAGGGTCTCTGCAAGAGAGCTCTGTGGGTGAAGGGGCAAAGGAGAGACTCAGTCAATCCCGGAAATGATGTTAGCTCAGCTCTGTGTAACCCACAGTTGCTGAAAACAACCATATCATGAGGCCACACGCTCCTATCATTTTGTACATTGCAAGGCTCAAGTACATTTGCTCAGTGAGACAGTCTATCCTCAGAATTTGGGAGTTCTGCATCCCTCGGCATCAACTCATCCCCGAAAGCACCCAACTTGCTCAGAGTTTCTCCCCAAGCCTACTGATCCTTCTCTAGGGACACAGATGCTCCCAGGTTGAGGCCATAAAGTGACACCTTAAGGGGCCCCCCAATCACAAAATGTTGCAAAAAGTCACTTTCAAACAGAAAACAGTGATCTGCCCCTCACCATATCATACCCCTGTAAAGAGAGGATCTTTATACCTAGAAATAAAGTCTACACCCTCCTGCAAAAATGATGTTGCTCAGATGATGTTTAGTGAAAAGAGCAAAACCCAGAAGTATAAAACACACTGATTCAAATTTTCTTTAAAAGACAAGGCATTAAAAATGTATTTGTAGGACTGGGTGCTGGGGATGTGGCTCAGTGGTAGAGAGCATGCCATGCCTAGCATGGCACGAGGCCCTCGGTTCCATCCCAAGCACAAAACAAAACAAAATAAAAAAGAAAGAAAGAAAGAAAATTTATTTTATAGTTTAAGTGACAATTTTTCTTTTCTTTTTTTTTCTTGCTGTTAGTAAGATGTTTAAAATGTTAAGTGTTGCATGGTTTTTAAGCCAAAATCACTACAAAGACCAGACCTTCAGATTACAGCCTAGATATTTCCAGTCAGCCTCGGCATCACTTCTGAGCTCATTCAATACCTGAGCCAAAGAGAGCACTCAAGGTAACCCTGGCTTGCCCCAGAAAGCTTCAAAACTGCTCTGGTTTCTAAAATTCTACAAACAATTTATTACATTTCTTAAACTCTGAGATGTGTGTCTTTAAAAAAAAACTTTTATAATCTAGTAAACAAAGTGCCTAACAGGAAACAAATTTTAAAAATGTTCACAAATAAATAAATAAAGATGATAACATTCTGACCCTTGATCCTAGTCCAGTAAGAGCCCTTGTTAGATGAATTTGGTCCAAAGAAAGATGCTGACTCCATTAGCTCAAACTTAATTTTACTCAGAAAGGAAACAAGGGACTGGGGATTGGGAGCCAAATCCCCTTAAACACAAGAGTGAGACAGTTCTGTCTCACCTTCTACAGTCTAAAGGTAAATGTATGATGTAAGCTGCTATTTGATCTAATGCAAATATAACTGAATGTGAGTTTTCAGAGGAAACTTTTTCTTTTGTGAATATTGCCAGATTTGCTGAATGGCTTTAAATGGCTATTGTATGTCTTTTGGAAACTTGTTTTTAAAAAAATGGCAGAGAAAGTGCTGATGTGAGTGAGGAGTCTGTGTGCAGAAAAGGATTAAATTAACAGGCCTAGGCTGTCCAAACCTTGCACCTCTCAAAGGGAGGTCTGGCACTTGTCTGGCACCAGAAAGATAACCTCTAAGCTCCTGAGGTATTCTGCCTTTCAAGAAGTGGCTTTCTTTTTTAGCTGGGTGTGGTGATGTGTGCCTGCCATCCCAGCTACTCGGGAAACGTAAATAGGAAAATCAGAAATAAATTCGAGACCCAACTTGAAAAAAATGACTAAAGCAAAAAGGGCTGGAAACCTGGCTCAAGTGATAGAGCACCTGCCTAACAAGCACAAGGCCCTGAGTTCAACCCCTTATTTATCTCACCTCTTAAAAAAAAAAAAAAAAAAAAGAAAAGAAAAAAAGAATGGCTTTTTAAAATCTGAAACCTTCAGTGTGATTTATTACAGGGGCCTCAGGCCACAATAAGCTTACCCTCTGGAGGGGCTGGAGACTAAAATCAGACACCCAGGTGGTGAGCCATACCTATGTGACCTATTACTAACAAAAACTCTGTATACCAAGGCTTGGGTGAGCTTCCCTTAGTGGGAACACATTGTTGCTGGAAAAAAATTAAAACATTGCCTGCCTAACTCTATGAAGACAGGAAGACTGGAAGCCTGTGACTGGTATCACCCAGATCCTGTCTGTGACTTGCCATCACTGATTTTTATATCTTTTCTCTATAAACAACTATGAGAATAACAACTTGGCTGAATTCTGTGAATCTTATAAAAATCACTGAACCTGATTTGGAAACTCCTGAATTGAGGTAACCATTTTGCTAAACAGGATGCAACTATGGATACTGGGCTCATTACACAAAGGACAGTTCAACACCATGACAGAATCTATAGTCTCACAGGGGAATGTGTTTCTGTTCAAAAGCAACAATATATAAGGAGTGTGTGTGTATATTCTCCCCACCTTAGTGTTTGGCTATAGTTGACTGATTAATGTCCCCAAAAGGCCCACCTGTTAAAGGCTTGATCCCCAGAGTAGCACTACTGGAAGGTGTTACAGACCTTTAAAAGGCAGGACCTAGTTGGGAGTGGCGGTCCATGCCTGGAAACCCAACATTCAAGAGGTAAAGGGAACAGGACCACAAGTTCAAAGCCAGCCTGAATTACATAGCAAAATACTGTCTTTAAAAATAAAAAAGAGGCAGGATCTAGTGAGAAGTCCTTAGACCACTGGGGGCTGAGTTCTTGAAGGGGACTTTGGGACCCTGCTTGTTCTTACTGGCTAAAGATATGAGCACTTGCTCCTACTCATACTCCGCCAAGATGAGTCATCCTCGCCAAGTGGCCCACTGAGACCACCTGATTTTGAACTTGAACCTGCAGACCTTTGAGCCACAAGTAGTCTGTGTCAAATGTGACACAAAGCTGGATAATACAGTATGTGATTTCTACTGCTTTGGTCAAAAAGCTTCACCAGAAGTATTTTCAGTCTATATAAGCTACTGCTGGTTCTCTTTCTCTTACTTACTGCACTGTTGGAATGTAGCAGGCACAGTGAACATAACTTCACGCACATCATTTCCTTCAGTCCCCACAGTGATCTGAGGCAGATGCTGATACAGATGGGGTAACCCTTATCCAAACTGTGCTTCAGAGTTTGGAATTTTTTAAGATTTTGGAATATTTGCTGGTTGGGCATCTCAAAATCTGAAATCCAAAATACTTCAAAAACTGAGTTTTGGCACTTGAAAAGCTTTGGGTTTCAGATATCTGGATTAGGGAAGATTAGCTTGTATTTTTATTCCCATTTTAGAGAACAGAAAATTGATGTCCAGAATGCTAAGTATGGGTCAATCTGCGCCCAGACCTGACTCCAGCCCTCAAGCTCTTAACTACTCCTGTCTGGCTCTCGGGCTGAGGCTTGTAAAACTAGATAATGATCCTATGAGGTTTTATCGTAACTGCCATTAAGACAATGAAAAGCTAGTAATTATGACACTTATTTCCATAACAAAGAGAATGCACCCATGACACACTCCTACACAGCAGAGAGACACAGAGCCTGAGAGTGACAACAGTCCTTGCAGTACCAGATCCCTGGACTGCAGCAAAGGGCAGGTACCTTCTCTGCGATGCCATTCTCTGTCGTATAGATTGCCATGAGCTCCGTGTCCTCATTGTCCTGCTCACCACTGGACGTAGCCCCTCCATTGATCACCACCTGAGGAGAAAGGCTCCATTAAGAGGCTGCTTCAACTTAAACTCTGCTGGGGAGAAATTTTTTTTTCCAACAAGCATTCTGGAATTCTTGTAACAGCTCCAAACTGTCCATTTTCACACATCACAGCAGCAAAGTTTTGGTGTTCTTAGATCAAACTCCTGATGGGCATATGCTGCAAAGTGAACAGGTGTTATTTCCAATGAAGAAATAGTGTGCCGTGTCCCATAGTGCGAAGCTGCAGGAGTAGGGGCTCGACCAGAGGAGACTAGAAATGGAACATTGCTGAGAAACCACAAGGATCATGAGACCCCTACACCTTCCAGGGCAAGGGAGGCAGCTGAGAGGCCAGAACTGCTGTTTGGGTGACCAGACCACTGCTGAGTGGGGGGTGAGAGAGTCCCAAGCTACCTCAGTAAGATCCCCTCCTGTGGAGCCACCAACAGCAACTTCTAATGTAGCCACCCTAAAGGAGTTAAGTGCTCTAGAGTTAAACTGCTGTCCACCTAATTAACTTGTTAGTATTTATTTGTCACTGCAATTAAACAGACTAACCTGCTGATGTGTGTACCTGGGAGACAGGGGTGGGAACAGATGTCTATACCAGTGAAATCTAATTTCTGGGCCCTTCAGGTAAGGGCTACAATTCAAGGGACTAATTCAAGGGGAACACCTGGCACCAGTAGCAGGTCACAGCCCCTTTCTAGCCTGTACTCAGTAAGGGGTAGCATAATTGTCTTGAGTTCTATTGACCTAAAGCAAGAACCTTAAAATAATTTCACTCTTCAACCAAGAGGTTCCAAAGGAATCCATCCTCAAGACACAAGACTGAAAACAAAGAAGGCTTTAACCCAAAGACGGTAATCACTGTCTTTGTATTTATGTGTAATAATGACTAACTAGTTATAGGTCATTTATGCCTAGACTACTTAAAGGAATATGATTTTACATGGAGTTTGTTATCTTAGTTTTTTTATTTTTTTTTTGGGGGGGGGGGTTGCTGGAGTTTGAACTCAGGGCCTCATGCTTGCTAGGCAGGTGCTCTACCACTTGAGCCATTCCATCAGCTGGAATTTGTAATATCAAAAAAAAATGGATATGTAATTGATATTTAGCTGTATATATGGAACAATCAATGCAACTACATTTTTAAAACACAGATTTTTTTAAAAAGACAAAGTATGCAAAAAGTTTAAATTCCATCACTGTGACATACACTTAAAAAGAAGAAAAGACAAGTGATGGCCTAAAAGAAGATATGCTGCAACATATAAAAAAGGAAAGATAACTCACAAGTTTAAAATGATCACAGTTGTGTTAAAATCAATAATAAATGTTTCAATAACCTCCCTACCTTTCAAACACTTGGTAAACAAATTTAAAAGATTAAGCACCATGGCTTGGATGGAGGAAGTCCAAAGAGATTTCCAATCCACTTGTTTTTATAGTTAAGGAAATCAGGCCAGTGAAAAATTAAATTTCTCATTCAAGGTTGTGTAGATTATGCCCCAACTATCACATTATGAATTCTAACATGGAATAACTTTCCTATATAAGTAAAAACTTACTTTTAAAACCATTTCTAAACATGCTATAGTTTTTTATACAGCCAACTGATTTGTGGTGTTGGTTTGGCTGTAAAACTAGTTGCAGCAGGATCCAAATTCCTAGCTAAGTTCAGGTCCACACACAAAACTCCACCTACACTCCACATGATATCAAGCAGCACTTAACCCTCTGAGAGGCCAAAGGGGGCCAGAGCTCAGGATGGGTGGCGGGTGAGGGGCAGGGGGAAGGAAAACCAAGTCTGGCTTAGAGCCCTGTGCTAGATAAAACTACCCGTTCTTCGTCCACCTTGGATTGCTGCAGGAACTACTGCTTCTTGGGTACTGGGTACTTTTTGGGGTGATAAAGATGTGCTGGAATTAGATAGACATGGTGGCTATACAACATCATAAATGTAAATGTTAAATGTCACTGAACTGTTTGCTTTCAAATGGTTCTTTCAAATGGCTAATTTTATGTTCTGTGAAGCTCACTTCAATAAATTTATTTTGCTTTTATGTTGTTTTTTAGACAAGGTATCACTATGTAACCCTAACTGGCCTCGAACTAGTGATTTTCCTGTCAGCCTCCCAAATTCTGGGATTACAGGTATGCCTCACTATGCCCAGGCTTGATACATTTTTAAAAAATTTACGTAGTACCAAAGATGACAGATTTTGGCAAGAGTTAGCAATTCCCTGACTCTTCCCGTTCTCATTCTCTCTCTCTCTCTTTCTTTTTCTTTCTCTGTCTCTCTCTCTCTTTCTCTCTGAGAGGAAAGCCTTAACGATGAAGTTAGTGCCCTTATAAAAAGAAAGGTGGAAGGTTTATTTTTTTCCTCTCTCTCCCTCCCTCACAAAGAAGTACTATGAAACACAGACACTCCTTGGCCTAGACAAAGGCTCAAGTACTCATTCAACAAATCCCTCTGTGTCCCAGGCAAGAAGAATGAGTCCTGCTGCTCCCCAGGAGTGGGTTCCCCACTTGGGGCTAAGGAATTCTGACTTAATACAGGAGGCAGTAGGGAGGCAGCAAGGGGTGCCTAGCACAGAATACCACAGTCAGAGACTGGACGGGTGGGGTAAAATAAAGGGCAAATCCTTCAGGACAAAAGGGACAGTGGCCTAGGCTGAGGTATTAATGGGCATCTGGCAGAGCAAAGACATGCACTAATGGCCTCTAAGGTTGACTGGATGGGAGCTGTAGCACTTCACAGCTCTGTGGTTGGTGAATGTGAAGAGACAATGCCCCAGCCCTGGATCAGATGTTGGGGCAGAGGGTAGCTGGCAGGTGGAGGTGCCAGTACCAAAGAGAGTGGTATAAGGAGCACAGACACTATGGCCGAGAGAAGTTTTGCTTTCCCGTTAATCCAGGAAGTTTAGTGAATGGTAAATATTACTGACCTGAATAACCTATGATTTCTAGTGTATGTGCACAGGTAAAACCAGCCTGGGGACCTCAGAGACCCTTTCTACCCTCTCAGACTCCTGTGACAGAGCTGAGCTGCAGGTCACCCTTCTTCCTGAAGGGCAGGAACAAGGTCTCCATTTCCCCTTGTGCTCCACCAGAGCCCCAGCTAGGAATGGAACAAATTGGAAAGGTGGGAGGTTCTGGTGCAGACAGGGAATGAAGGAGGTTCTTACTGAAGGGAGTGAGGGACTGGACACTGGGGTGAGGCTGTGGGAAGTTGGGTGCTTTCAGGGTACACTTATCAGACCCCTTGTCTCTGGTGTGGTTTTGTATAGGGAGTGCCTTTTTTTTTTCTTTTGGCAGTACTGGGGTTTGAACAGAGGGCCTCATCCCTCGCACATGCTAGGCAGGCACTGGATCACTTCCTCTGCCAGCCCGGGAGTGCCTAAGTTTCAGTGCTCAACAGGAGACTCTTATCCTCTCTCCTCTCAGAAAACTGGCCTTTTTCTAAAAATGACAGATTATTTATAATCCCTTAGGGAATAAGATGTCCTTTCTTGCCCAAAAACTATTTGAAACTGAATTTGCAACTTCAAATTTTGCCTCCTAAACTATTATTATACAATCACTTAATCACCTATGAAAGCAGGTTTTATGTGCTTCAAAATGCAACGCTAGTTAGACTTTGGTTATGGGAATGTGTCTACTGCTCAACAAATGGGACTTTTTTTGATCAAATGTTTTGTTTCTACTAAGCTTAGCCAATGTTAAACAATGCTAAAGTTTTCTAAGGAGTTCTGAGATGGTCAGAGGTATAGAGGAGGGAGGTATAGGAATCACATCCTGGGGGCGTCATCTGAGCGTCCACATCATAGTAGGCCAGTGTTTAAACTGAAGGCCAACTGTGCCTGTGCTGTTATTCCAACAGAAGCTATGTGAATTGCTGCTACAGACACCTATAGTGGTGAAGACACAGGGCACCTGGAGCCCCACACCTCTGAAAGGTTCAAAACTCAATCTCTCACCTAGTCAACATCTGGTATAATGCATCAAGCATGGTAACAGAGTCTCAAAGCTACAGGAACCACTTAATATTAAACCAATCACTTTCAGAGTAGTAATAAACTTCCCCCAAATTAACTGATTTTTTTTCCCCTGGTACTGGGGCTTGAACTCAGGGCCTATACCTTGAGCCACTCCACCAGCCATTTTCGTGTTAGGTATTTTCAAGATAGAGTCTCTCAAACTATTTACCCAAACTGGCTTCCTGATCTCTACCTCCTCAGCAGCTGGATTACAGGTGTGAGCCTCTGGCACCTGGCTTAACTGATTTTTGTAAGAACATAATTATATATATTTTTGGCAATACTAGGAACCTAATTCAGGGCCTCCTGCTTACTAGCTACCCTGAAACTGGTTCATGCAGCAATACTGGACTCTAATCTTGCTTTCGCTGCCTCTTCAGACTTGTGCCTTGTGACACTCCTGGGGGCCAAATGCAAGCAAAACCATCAGCAGATAGTACAATCGAATCTCGGCCCCTGCAACACCCATCCCTGGTCCTCTCCACAGGGCTCCTGGAGCCAAAGCAGCCACAGCACCCTCAGAGTTCCAGGTGTGTTCCATCTGTCCCTAGTGCCATGTATCTTTCAAGGAGCACTCAGAGCTGGTGGGATGATCTGCCTGTTGCTGGCTCACACTGAAGTCCTGTGCAGACTGTGTTCCTTTCCCACACAAAGCCCAGGATGGATGGTGGTGGGGGTAGCTAAGTTAGCCTGGCAGATATTCAAGCCAGGCACTGGGTCAGCCATTTCACTAGTATCTTCTTTCCTAGGTGAGACACATAAACAGTTAACTAGAGATGTCTGTTATGGTCTGAATACAGTGTGTTCCCCCCAAAACTCATGTTGAAATTCATTCCCCATTATAAAATATTAAAAGGTGGGAATGGGCAGGACCTTTAAGAGGTCCTTACAAACATGTAATCAATCATGTGATTTAACAGACGGGATCAATGAGTTATCCTGAGGGTGGGTCTGCTGTACCGGCTGGTTTGGTAGGTCTCTAGAACATCCCGTCTCTCGTCATATGGTGCTCTGAACAGCTTCCAAACTCAGCAGGCAAAAAGACCATCACTGAATCCAGCCTTTCAAAACTTGGGCCAGAACCATGAGCCCAAATAAACTCTTCTTGTAACCTACCTAATCTGTAGTACCACACTATTAGCAGCAGAAAACAGACCAAGCCAATGCTCCTGTGGGCCCTGTCCTCAAACTGATTCCAGAACAGATCCTAAAGGCACCCAGCAGGTAGAAGCACTCCACCCGAAAGGAGCACATTATAGACACCAAACTCAGCTCTGATATGTAACAAATACAGAAGGGATAAAAACTGGTAAGACCCATGGGCACCACAGGGTCTGCACTCACCTAGCATCACTGACTACTGTACTTCTCTCCCCATGCCCACTGGCTCTGGCCTGTGAATCATGGGTGTCCTCACCACCACTATTCATAGAATGTACTCTTCATATTCTATTTGTTTACTAACTGGGGAGAAGATGATCAACCTCACTCCTGAGATGCAAATTAAAACCAAAATGAGAAGCCGTTTCTACCCACTACATTGGCGGAGACCCAGCATTCTGCTGCAAGCACTTGGAGAACAGGCCATTTGCACACTGCTGGCAAACCGACCTTACCAGACAGCAGTTTGGTGGTGCCGTTCCACATTGCCCAACAACCCCACTCTTGGAAAGGGATCCTTCAGCACACTTCTGAGTGAAATGACTTCTATGCTAGGTTGGTCACTGCACTCATATTTGTAATGGCAAAACATAAGAAACAATCTAAGCTGGGTGTTGGTGGCTTACACCCGTATCCTAGCTACTCAGGAGGCAGAGATCAGGAAGATCAAGGTTCAAAGCCAGCCTAGGCAAATAGTTCCTGAGACCCTATCTTGAAAAAACCCATCATGAAAAAGTGCTGGTGGAGTGGCTCAAGGTGTAGGCCTTGAGCTCAGGCCTCAGTACTGCAAAAAAAAAAAAAAAAGAGAGAAAGAAACAATCTAGATGTCCACCAACAGAAATTAAACAAATTATGGTATGTCAGCCTCATGGTGCTCTGCAGTTATAAAAAAGAATGACTCCTTCTATATACTGACACAGGTATATATAGAACATCATCCACAATATGTTAGAAGGTGAAAAAAACAACAGCAGAATAGACACCAGTATGCTGATATTTCCAAAACTCTATTCAAATTTAAAAATATTTTCTAAATAGTCTGCAAAGAGTAAGAAATTATCTGAAACCTCAAAATCAGAGCAGAAAAATTATTTTCTAAGAACAGCAAATGGGGTGTGGTGACTGATATCTATAATCCCAGCTACTGGGGAGATAGAGACCTGGAGGACTGAGGTTGGGGCTGGGTGGGAGGAGGTTAGGGGAGGGTGTTATTGAGAGACCCCATCTCAGAAAGAAACTGGGTGGTGTGGCGCTAAGTGGGAGGCCAGCCTCAGGCAAAACACCAGACCCTATCTGAAAAATAACTAAAAAAGGGCAGGGGGTGGGAGGCATAGCTCAAGCGGTAGAGCGCTTGCCTAGCAAGTGCAAAGCTCTGAGTACAATCTCCAGTACCACCAAAAAAAAGGAAAAGCTTACAAAGAAAGAAGGGGTAAGACAGTCTTGCCCTGTATAAAAGCCTTCATTTGCATCCCTTCTTCTCAATGTTCTCATTTCAAAGCATACATTGACATTCCTTTTCAAAATTCTTTTCTAACAGAAAAGGCTTGGTTGTTCAATTCTGACCCGTCCAGAGCATTTCCTCTCATCAATCCTGGTTACCAGTAGTAAATTCAAACTCTATCTATAATCTCCTACCTACCTGCTCAGCACACTCATCAGCCCAGGTTTCCACAGGAGTCTCTTCCAGGAGAGCTCCTTCCCCTTTTTAAGGCTCCTGGCCCACTTCCAGCTGCCCCTTCTCCTCCCAACACCTTCCTCCTGAGTTAGGGTTGCTCCTCACAGTCCTTACAGTTACTAAAAATAGTGGAGGGAGGGGATCAACCTGCTTGCAGATCAATTTCATAACCACCCAGTTCAGAACTCTTCTAAGTGCTTTCCTATGCTTCCCACTTTTCCTAATATAAGCATGTATTGCTCTTGCAATCAGAGTTTGTAAGTCTAATCACAAGAATTTTCAAAATGTTTCTCCTGAAGAGCTTACCTATGCTTTCAGCAACTTCACATTCTAAGGTTTGGTGTAATAAGGTGATCATATAAAGTATCATCCAAATGAAGGCCTCTGTGAGAATAACAGTGAGGTCTACCACATAATGCAGGAGCGAAAGCCAGTAAGCCAGGACTGCTGGGGTGAATCAAACACATAGCCTGAGTCACACTGCCTGTGTCTGAGGGTTCTCAACCCCCTTCCTACAGGTGAATCAGGAAGTTGTCTTCTGTGCTAGAGATACAGTGTTAGCAGTACTCACATCTGGTGGCCCTGAGACCTGGAATCTCCACTTTGGCTGACACAAGACAAGAGGGAAAGACTGCTCAATGCAGAGGGATGGGTGCTTTCATGACTATAGGTGAATACAGAGCATCGTGAAAAAATGGAGTTTTTTAGCTCCATGGTCTATTAACTCATTACTTCCCCACACCAATTTCTGAATAAAAAAGCATGCTGGGTTTGGTTTGTGTTTGTTGCTTCACTGACATGTGAACACCAATACACTCAGGTGCCAAACACACCTTCGCTGCCCCCTCTGCTGGCCTTCCTCAGCCTCTTTCTTCCTTGGCAACAAATATCCCTGGTGATGCTGCCCAGTGCCCTGGCCTTAAATGCCATCTCCACATTGCTGCCTCCCAGTAATAGCCCCAGTCATGCTTCTGCCTGGAATACCACAACTTCAAATCCAATTTTCTACCACCAAAACTGATGCTTCCCTTCCGACTGTCCTCCACTGTTCTCTATCTTGGCACCAGACAAACTGTCCTTCCAGACACTCAGGGAAAACAGAGGAATTAGACTCTTACTCCATACTCCGTGATCATCTAGCCCAGCAGCAGGTTATCCTCGGGCTTGTCAACTCCCCCCCACCTCCAAGTGGCTAGCACCCTGGCTGGAGAGCATCAGCTCACCTGCCTGTGGAGTCAGCTCCTGCCTGGCCTCCGCTTCTGCTCTGCAGCTGGCTCCCACTCAGTGGCCAGGCTGAGCACATCATGTCACATGCCTGCTTTGCTCATAGCCCTCCAACAGCTGTTCAAAATCCTAATTCCAGTCCTGAGGCCAACAATACTTGCTACCCACTCACACCAGGCACCTTCCTGCCAGCCTGAGGGCTTTTGCACTTGTAGCCCACACACTGATAAGAGGGGCTTTCCTACACTCCTCGAAGTCTTTCCTGAAATGTCACCTTGTTGGTGCAGTCTCTCTGAGTCACTGAACAACACCCTAACCCACCTTCCTGGTTTTTTTTCTTCCTTACAGATGTTTACTCACTGATATCTACCATCATCTACAAATTTACTTGTTTCTACAGTGTCTTGCCCATTTCACACTCTGGGACAGAACTCCTCCATGAGATCAGGGACTTTTGTCTGTTGGGGGGCCACAATCTAAGAGAAGGAAAGAAACAAAACAAAATCACCCTGAGTCAGCAAGTTGCTCACACAAAAAATGCTGTACCCTCATTTTCACCCCAGAATCAACTATAGCAGTTAAATCACTATCCCTTACTTGTTTGTTTTTTTTTAAATAGTGCTGGGATTGAACCCAGGGCCTCATACATGCTAAGCACGCAGTCTATCTTGAGCTATGCTCCCAGCCCATTAAGAACATCTGTTAATCTCAGTATGAACGGTCTGACAGGCATTTACACCTTGTATCAGTGTTGCTTCTAGTCAGCTCCTACCTGCTTACCTAGCTGTAAGCCCCTTGGGGACATAAGTCTTTTATGATGGGATTGATGACAATGCCATGAAATTAATACGTGTTATGAATTAGATGGTTTGGGTAAATCCCTGCATTTTACCTTCACAGGACCAGTAGAAGAGTTTACAGCCACTTTGAGCTCTAGGCTGTCCAGATCTATGAGATCAGTGTGTGAACCTTGTGGGCTGAATGAGGAGCACACCTGCATATACCCCATGAGCAGAAAGGTGACCACACTCCAAGCTTCCACCTCTGTCCTGTCCACAAGCAAATCATTCAAGATGGTCTACTCACAGGTTTTTTCAGTTTTGTTAGGGTAGCAATTTCACTGGTGATTAAATATACACAGTACAGCATTCCTGTTCTTATTATATTACAAATATTTTCTTTTTTTTTTAAGTGAGCAAGATGATTTACTGCTGAGCGAGATTAAGGTGACTAACGAGGGGACAGTACAGTGGGAAGCCCTCACGAGTGCAGGGCTTACCACTTGTCCAGAGGACCATGATTAGGCATATATTTGACCCCACAGCCCTCAGGGATGAGCTGCTTCTCAGTACCATGTCTTCAGTTTCATCTGCATTAAACCTGATAGAGCCCCACTCTTTGAGATGTGGATCTTCTGGTGGCCAGGGAACTTGAACTTGGCCCTGCACAGGGCCTCAATCACATATTCTTTATTCTGCAGCTTGGTGTGGATGAACATAATTTCCTGGGCCAATGTGAATCCTGGCCACTGTGCCCTGGGGCTTCCCAAAGGCACCCCACATACCTGTCTGCACAGAACATTTTGTTACTGTTTTTGGGAGGTTTTGTGTGTGTTTGTGTGTGTGGTACTGGGGCTTGAACTTAGGGTCTACACCTTGAGCCACTCCACCAGCCCTTTTTACTGAAGGGTTTTTTCAAGATAAGACCTCTTGAACTATTTGCCCAGGTTTGGCTTCAAACTGCGATTCTCCTGATCTCTGCCTCTGAGACCCTCCTAGCTCTTGTGAGTAGCCAGGATGACAGGCATGAGCCACCAGCACCCGGCCGTTCAGCATATTTTCTAATAAAATTTTCCACTACCTTAAATTCTACCACATGAACTATTTCCTTATAAATATTCTTGGAGAGTTTTCGTTTTCATGTTTTCCTTCTTTTATTTCACCTTCTAGTTTTCATCTGCTTTGAGGCAGCTCAGTTAAAACCCTCCTTCAGCACTGCTGGTTCTAAGTCATCTCACTGGCTCACCACTCTGCCTCCTTGGCATTTAGCCCAGTTCCACGACTCCGACTCTATTACTCCTCTCTGCAGCTCAATTTAGCACAACTTTAAGACAATTTTCTTCCCCTTTTTAATGCTTCCGTTTATAGCCCTAGACTGGAATAAAAACTCTGTAACATCCTTAATTAAACTGTTCTGGTGCTAAATCAACATTACAGTTACATGATATTTATGTCTGCCTCTGAGTTACATCAGCCAGGCAGCCGTGGGCTTCAGTGGAGAACAGGGACCCCTCCAACACACAGACACACAGAATGGAGCCTAAACCAGGTTCACTGCTCAACACCAGGGGCCAGCCAGGCCTCCCTGCAACTACATGTCATGGTTGGTACTCTATACAAAGTTTCCACTGTACAACTGGTCTTGAATTGATCCAGGACAGTAAAATATAAACTGCAGAAGCACAGAGAAAAAGAAAACAAAAATCCTGAAAGACTCCAGAGGAAAAGACGACAAGTGGAGACAGACTTTGAGACTTTGAAAGAAGTACATCAGGGGTCTTCATTTTGCAAATTAAGAAACACGTTAAGAACAAACCAACAGCTGGGCATGGTGGTACATGCCTGTCATCCCAGCTACTCAGAAGGCTGAAGCAGAAGGACTGCAAGTTGGAGGCTAGCCTGGGGACACAGCAAGACCCCGTCTCAAAAGCAAAACAAAACAAATCCACCCACATAAGAAACTGGCAGGGAGGGAGACAAGGGGAAGATAACTAAAAGATAAGCAGAAATCAGCCAAGTGGAATCATCACTGAAATAAAAATTCAACATAAGCCAGGTGCTGGTGGCTCCACCTGTAATCCAAGGTACTCAGGAGGCAGAGATCAGGAGGATCATAGTCCCAAGCCAGCCTGGGCAAATAGTTCATGCGACCCTATCTAGAAAATTGCCCAACACAAAAAAGGGCTGCTGGAGTGGCTCAAGTGGTAGTGCACCTGCCTAGCAACTTTGAGGCCCTGAGTTCAAACCTCAATGCCACCAAAAACAAGCACCAGGTGCAGGTGGCTCACACCTGGCTAATCCTAAGGATTGCAGTTTCCCAGCAAATAGTTCATGAGACCCTATCTCAAAAAAACCTTTCACAAAAAAGGGCTGATGGAGTGGCTCAGGGTGTAGGCCCTGAGTTTAAGCCTCAGTACTGCAAGAAAAAAACAAACAAAAAAACATAACTATACACAAATCAGAAAACTGGAAAATACTGTGGGGCTCATCCAGAAGGTAGCCCTGGGCAAGGATACCTAAATCATGAGGCATCAGTTACAGAGAAACACAGACAGATCGAGAAGTTCAAGAATACAGTTTACAGAAGTTCTTTTAAAAGTAAAGTACAGCCAGGCCCCAGTGGCTCACACCTGCAACCCTAACTACTTGTGGTGGGGCTAAGACTGGGAGGCCAGACCAGGCTAATAGTACACAAGATCCCATCTCCAAAACAACCAGAGCAAAATGGACAAGAGATGTGACTCAAGCATTAAGGTGCCTGCTTTGCAAGCATGAAGCCCTGTGCAAACTACAGTTCCAAAGAAAAGTGAAGGGCAGGGCTAGAGGCACTGCTCAAGTGGTAGGGTGCCTGCCTAGCAAGCACAGGACCCTGAGTTCAAATCCCTGTACCACCAAGAAAATAAAATTAAAGGTTGAGAGCAAAACTACAATAATTTTCAGATGCACAAAGACTAAGACAATCACCATTCTCAGACCCTCAGTGGATTTTCAAATAAAAGAGAAAGATGCATGAGACAACAGGTACTAAAAAAAGCTGACAGTATGTGCCAGTGAATTTAAGTGCTAATTATAAAATATCACAATTTCAATGCTAAAGTAAGTAAACCTAAAACCCTAGACAATAATTGCAAGGCGACTGAGTGGTAACAACTTCTTGTCTCTGAAGTGAAGGAGGCTGGGAGTGAATGATGACCTGCTGGGATCTCAGGCAAAAAAGCTGCAACACAGACAAGTCGGTATCCACACAAGAAACATTCTGCTCCACTCTTCAGTGTCTTAGCCAAACCTGAACAGACCAAGGAATAAGCTGTACTGCCCCTCCTTGCAGAAACCTGTGTCAACACTGAGTCTTTAACATTACAGAGAACCTATTGCAAAAAAGAACACAGTGATGCCAGCTGTACAACCAGTGGAACCCCTCTGTGAGCTAATAAGGTAAAATTCAAAATGCCTAAGCAAGTAGTCAAACCAAACACTTAAAAGACGCTACATTCATGTTCTTCGTACTGAGTGAGGCTATGAGGAGGCAAATTCTGGAAGCACTTTTTTTTTTTTGCAGGGGAGGGGAGAGGTATGAATCAGGGAGAAGTAGGCAGTAACAGGGTTTGAACACAGGACCTGGTGTTCTCAAACACCACTATCTCATGGTTTTATCCCAGGAGCCCACTCAAACTACCTTCCATGTAGCTGGGATTACAGTGGCACACCCCCATACCCAGATTGTTTGTTGAAGTGGGGCTTCAACTGACTTTTTGCCTGGGCTGACCTTGACCTTGATCCTCCCAATTACTACCTTGGGGGTAACTGTGATTACACCACTCCTGGCCCAGAACCACATTTTTAAGGAATCCTAGTATGGTATTCTTGCCATTAACCACCACATTTCCACTGTTAAGACAAAAACACGTTGAAACAAGTTCTCTCTAAGCAGCCTTTTTTCCCTTTTGTAAACCAACACTTTTAGGTAACTGTATACGCATCAAGTCATAATCCTACATCTGGGAATAAACATTAGTACTGAATGTAATGAATGGTGAGCTCAGCCTTATCTGACTGACAATACTTCTTCAGATACAAGTATCTCTTTCCTGGACACTGCCACCCCAGCACCAATGGTTGCTGGGTTCAAACAACGTGTCACTCACTCATCTTCCCACCTTGCAATCCAAATAGAGGTTGAGTCACAAGGTATTTCATAAGAGCACATTTTTGGAGGGAAAATTAAGCCTTAATTAAGCCTTTCTGGCCCAGTAAGCACTGAGCCAGTTTTAAAACCTCTTTCCTAGAGTTAACCCCAGCAGCTGGCTCAGGCTGAGAGGACAGTGAACACTGGAGTCAATCCAAAGACAGTGTCACATGAGAGGCACTTGATTGTCAATGCCTCAACATTCACTTTTCACACAAGTTTCAGAGCCTATGTTGAAGCTACTTTCAAGTGACCTAAGAAGACTAGAAGGCAAGGAGTATCATTACCGGAAGAGTAAAGAAAGTGGGGTGCTTCGCCTCGTCTTCGTATTTGCCTTCGGTGGAACTCCCAGCCTCCATTGATTTGGATGTGGTGTTCTTGCCAATACCCATCATCAAGAGAAGAGAAGCCCAGCAGTTCTGCACGGCCGCTGGCCTGGAGTGCCTGCAGTGAGGGCTTGTTCAAGCTTTTGAGATCAGCTGGCTCTTCTGGTACCTGCAGCACGGGATTCTCACACACAGATGAGACTTGTGAGCATCATTTCTTAGCACCTGCAAGAGACAGTGCAGGCAAATCACCTCAAAGCACACAAACGACACAAGACCAAAGGCTGTCCAGTTCCTACACACACCCACACACACAGGTGCAGACACAGTATCAGTTATACTCAGACATCCAAAATATATCACCTACATTTTCCAGGAACCACTCTCTTCATTATAGTCACACAATGATTCTGATTTGCCCCCGGGGAGAGGGACCACAGAACTGAATCACCCAAAATATCACAATACTGGGGAGAAAAAAAAAAACAAACAGCTAATGTATTCCTCTGACATAAGTCATGGTGTAGGACTCATCACCTAACAGAACTTTCTGCAGTGACAGAAATGCTCTGTATCTGCTCTGTCCAAAAGTCCTCACTGGCCACATGTGGCTGCTGAGCACTTCAAGTATAGCTAGTGTTGTGAGGAAGTGAACTGTAATTAATTAAAATTTGGAAGGCCACTGTGGCTAGTGGCTACGACACTGGACAACGTGATACTTGCAGTGTCAAAATAATTCTGAATTCCGTACATGTACCCCATGGAAGGCAAGAGAGGCATTACAAGCATTAAAGGCAGGGGGCGGGGAACCCTCAGATTAAATGGTCACACGGAATTCCAGGAAGGCAGACAAATGAGTTTTAAATGGGCTCAACTGTCACAGAAAAAAGGTCAAAACACTCAGTACCAGTCAAATGACAACATAAGCCTAAAAAAGAAACCAAAACCTTCCCTTCGCCCAAAAAAGGGAGGTAAAAATGACAAAAACAAGGGTGGGAGGTAGGAAGAGAAAAGGCAACACTACTAGACTCAAGATGGATCTTACAAACCTGAGGGAACCTTGAGGGTTCTGACATTCAATAAAGAAATAACCTAATACTCCTAACTAAAGGGAAAATCTATTAAAAAAAAAAAAAAAGCCAAAAGTGGGAAGCTTCAGAACAATTCTATACAGTCAAGTTTCAGAAAAGCAGCAGAAAATTAAAACTCAATTTCAAACCATGAAGTATGATCTGGACAATGAAAGTGACCCACCCTCAATTAATAAGTCTTGGGGAGCTTGGCTTCAAATATGAGAGGGTACAAAGGATCCTGCAGAGGCTGGCACGCATTCAATGTAACGTGCCTGGTGTGCTGGGATTTTCATAGAGAAGCAGGCAGAGGGGCAGAGTGTACTCACAGGCACTCAAGGGTGATATCAATTCTCACCACCAATTAGTTTACTCCACCAAGAAGGAGTAATCCACCAAGCTGCCCAGGCTAGGGAGTGTGGAAATCCAAGTAGGAAAATTTCTGTAAAGAAATTCTTCCTGGGACACTTTCATTCACCAAGTACTTTGGATGAGGAAAGGGAGAGGGGATGACACCTAAACAAGACAAAGATTATGCAAAACTTAAGAGTTTGGTAGTCAAGAAGGCAAAAAGGGAAAACAAAACAAACAGAGCTGTTGGAGTGGCTCTAGTGGTAGGCCTGCCTAGCAAGCCTAGCAAGCATGAGGCCCTGAGTTCAAGACCCAGTGCTTCCAAAAAAAAAAAAACAAAACCCAAAAAACCAGAACTGGGTGCAGACACCACACTTCTGAGTTGGCTCTTCTGGTTAGCATTTCATTTGGTATCATATCCACATGTACTCAAAGCAGCAGTTCTCAACCTGGGGTCACTGTGCTCTCCGGGAAGTGGGGGTAGGGGGGTCTGGAGGCATTTTTGGTCATCACAACTAGGACAGAGCTAGTAGCATCTAGGAGGTGGAACATCTAGGATGTTCAAGCTTGCTGCTGAACATCCTTCAATCCAGAGAACAGAGGTTCTGATAAAGGCTTTTAGGAAGAAGACTGCAGTGTGTGTGTGTGGCGGGGGGGTGGATAGGAAAGGGGGGAGAGAAACACCACAAATAGAAGGAGAAAGAGGAGGAAGGCAGTGACTGCTGAACACAGAAAAGTATCCTTGGAAACTGCTGTGACAAGTCCCCAAAAGACTGATCACACCACACCAAGTATGCAAGGCTGATGAAGACAGCAAGGCCAAACACTGTGCGCCAACTCAAGATCAGAGGCTTTATCCACAGCCGGATGAACCTTTGTGTAAATGCCAAGGTCCAGAGGTAAAAAGCAAAAGATGAAAGAAAAGAGGTAAGGGCACAGTGAAACTCAGGATCTGTGTTCAAATTTGTGTGGAAACAAGAAGAGAAATCTCCCAAGGTCTCTGACCACTGGGGAAAATTAATTAACCCATGGTGCCACAAGGCTCCTCTTGCTACTTCTCCTCGCAAAATAAGAATGAAAACGAGCAAGTTCACTTGCTGTTTTGCCCTTGACCAACTGAGAAGGAACGAAGGGGCTGAGAGATCAAAGCCCCTGATGATGACAACAATGACGTAACAGCAATTCTCCACTTGCTGCATATGTTAGGCATATCTCTTGCCTCCCATTACATAAGTGGCCGTTATTTTTGGCCGGTGAGTATATTATTATTTGATTGTCCATTAACTCTACAAAAGTATTTCTAACCCATCCTAACTATTTGTACAAGTAAGCATGGCCTGTAAGTACTTTCCCAGAAAGACTTGCTGATGGTTTTTGCCCTCCTAGTTTTTGAGGAAGCTCTGAGGGGCAGGGGCCACAGCTGAGGGCCTTTTCCAAGGGTTCTGCCTCTTGTTCCTACAGCTGCCCGAATGGGCACAGGTGGACACTGTCTTACTGTACTGCAATCATCTTAATGGTGGTCAGAGAAGGAGCAAAGTAAGGGGAGTGCACCCTCCTCAGACCAGGAACTCCCCCATCTGTACCACTTTGCCACCCACCAGAACCCATGGCACCTTGTCTCTCATCAGCATCACCCCAGAGGCCACTTAAATCATCATCCATCTTCATGGCTGTAAACACTTGTCCATTCGGCAACCAGCATGATCCTTCTGCAGAAATAATCATCTCTTTGACAGCTTCCTAATTAGCTCTAGAATGCACCCAAACTCCTTCACCAGGTATAAAGGTAACTGTGCTGCTCTTTCCAGCCTCCCCTCCCAGTTATCAGCTCCACCCCAGTCTGCTGTCCTTTGGTTTCCTGAGGTGCCCATGTCCACCTTCTTCTAGCTCACTGGCCCTTGCACATGCTGTCCCTCCAAAAGGAGCACTTGGCACAGCTTGCTTTCTATGGGTAACTCCTGTTAATATTCCTCTGGTTGCCACCTCATCATGGTGTCTGAGGACTGTTAAGATTGTTGCAGAAACGCAAGATAATGTCCACCTGTGTCCAGCCAGTTAGCTGCAGTAGCAAGAGCTGGATCTGCAGCCTCACTCTCTGACCCGAGGCTCTCAATGCTGAACATCGCTTATATGTTAGAAAGTTCCCCCAACCTTGTAGAATTGTGTATCATCCTTTTGTAAAGGTACCTAATTTATAACACTTCATACTCCTACTACATGAAACCTATCCATGACAGGGAAGGCACATTAATGTGAGGAACAAGTCAGGATGACTATATCACTGCTATCAGTGGACACTGACAGAGAAAGATGAGGGAAGAAAGACAAGTGAAGGAAAGTTTGTTAAAAAACCAACTTTCAACTATGCAATCAAGAGATCTGAAAATTTAAGAGAATGGCCACTTGAATCAACATCTCCCAAATGCCAGCAGTGAACCTCTGTATCAGAAATTGACAAATGACCACCTGGCTTATTTTTGTATGGTCTCCAGCTAAAAATGGCTTTACATTTGCAGAGGATTATGAGTAACAATGAAGATCATATGACCCACAAAACCTGAGAGGGGGTGTGTGTGTGTGTGTGTTAGTGTGTTATTAGGGTTTGAAGCCTCACACTTGCTAGGCAAGCACTCTAAACTTGAGCCACAGATCGGGTCTCATGAACTATTTATCCAGGCTGACTTCAAACCGTGATCCTCCTGATCTCTGCCTCCTGAGTAGCTAGGATTATAGGCGTGAGTCACGGGTGCCCAGCTAAACCTGAGTTATTTACAGAAAAGCCTGCCAGCCCCTGATGACAACAGAATGAAGGAATCCTACTCAAAATGGCAACGATAACATTAAGGAATTATGAATAAAATTTAACAAAATATGTGCATGACCTTTATGAGAAAAACTATAAAATATTACTAAAGGAAATCAAAGCAGTTTAAATGACCAGAGAAATCAACGATATCCCTGAACAGGAAAGCTACTGAATTCATAAATTAATATCCATTCACTTTCCAACAAGTATTTTATCTATAAAAATTTAATATATTATCAACCAATACCCAAAAAACAGACAGAAAGGGTTACTGAAACTCCTCTGGAAGAATAAGCCA
Source organism: Castor canadensis (assembly GCF_047511655.1). Lineage (NCBI taxonomy): Eukaryota > Metazoa > Chordata > Mammalia > Rodentia > Castoridae > Castor > Castor canadensis. Next base: position 151,621,578 of record NC_133390.1, on the reverse strand, counting down.
TGAGCTGGGCCTGGTGGTGCATGCCTATAATCCCAGCTCAGTGTAGAATAGATGATCAACAAATACCAATGAAATACACATTTACCCCCCAGACAGATGGCACTACTTCAAAAACATAAACATGCTGCAAATCCGTCATGTGATCCAAACACAAAACCTACAGTTCTCTCAAAGGATCTAAGAATAAGAGAGAAAGGACAGGAAAGAAGAATCTGTGGTTCTTGTGCTCAAGACTCACCTGGGAAGCTTTTTTAAAACGCAGATTTCTTATACACACAAGTTCAAAGTTGTTCTGTTCATAATAGCTGCAAACTGGGAACACTCAAAGGTCTACCGACAGGTAAAGTGCAGACACGTCAAGGTGGGTCCATCAAAAGAAATACTACTAGACAGCAAAAAGCAGGTAACTCCTGGACGCAGCAAGATAGATGATTCGCATAGCTGTTGAGTTAAGCCAGATACGAGACATGCTATCTGAGTCCCAAAAAACAAAACTAATCTTCAGTGACCAGAAGCAGACTGGGGCTACCTAGGGCACAATGGATGGAGGAGGGAGGAAGAGAAAGTCCCTTAGGGGTGATACAAATGAGCAGCATTTGGATTGTGATTCTGGGGGCTCCATTTGTATATACATGAACTTACTGTAGGTAAACCAATAAATTTGATTGTGGAAGAGAAATAATTTGAAAACTTATAATCCTACCAAACTTAAAAAATGTCCCCTGCTTTGGGGCCTGGGAACTTATATTTAACAGACACACAAACACTCCTATGCTAGTGGTCCCCAGATCACTCCCCACTGGGGATGGGCACTCTGGGCCAGGAAAAGGCTATTTCCTCCACTTACATAAACCTATCCACGCAGGTGGGAGTATGATTAAGAAGGAAAACATTGGGGTGGGGACATCAAAACCCCTACATGTTAGGTAGAACTCTAGTCCTTACCAAGACACAAACAGGGGCCTGCAGAGCCAGGTTCAATAATAACACACCTTTGAAAAGCCAATCTGTGGTTCTCTACCTAAATCCCATCATTAGAGGATTATACTTAAATGGTGGCTGCTCCACTCAATTCTGTTAAGTGCTAAACATTTGGCCTAAAAGCTTTTAATCCAAGTTTTAAAAAAAGAGATTATTAGAACAAATATCCTCAACTTATATACGATCAACTCACTTTAAATGAAACTACTAAATGGCTACCTAAACCTTAGAGTCCCACTTCAGGAAGTTGACAACTCTGATGCTGATCCTAGCTATAATTATTCCATCCAAGCTCTAAGCAGCAAGGAAAGAACCTGTAAGTAGTAGTTATTATGAGATCTTCTGATGATAACTATGTTCACAAGCCAAGACTAAGAAAAACCCAATTGTGCTATGGCTTTCTGCAAAACACTTCAAGGACTCTTGCTCTTACTTTGCACACTGCAAGTTGTTATCCACTAGTTGGTCAAGAAAGCAGTGGATCTTGACCAGAATTTTTTTCTCTTTATGTAGTTCTAGGGATCAAATCCAGAGCCTGGGCCATGCTGCCCAAGCACTCCGCCATTGAAGAGAGAGAGAGAGAGAGAGAGAGAGAGAGTGTGTGTGGTAGTGGGGTTTGAACTCAGGGCTTTGTGCCTGCCTACCACTTGAGCCACTCTACCAGCCCTGAACAGAATTTTTATTTTAAATGTTCCTATGTGGTACAGCATGCCTATAATACCAACACTTGGGAGGCTGGGGCAGGAGGACTGTGAGTTTGACAACTTGTCTTTGTTTTTAGATGCATCCATAATTTTATTACAGAAACCATTTTTTTTTTTGGCATTAGTTGTTATAGTGACAAAGATAGTTTGAGGGTGGTATAGCAGCTTTAATGTAACAGTTGCTTACTGAACCAGAATTTAAGTTACCTCAAATCTATTACATATGAGTTACCTGCAGTCATTACTGACACAGATCTTTATGCATATACCTTTTGAGGAAGAGGTGATGCTAAAGGAAGATTGATTAAATGTTGATAAGACTACAAATGTAGTATTTCCTTTGCAGAACCTTTTTCCTCTCCCCGCCCTTCCAATTACATTGCTTTAAACAAACCACATTTCTTAGAGCTAGTCTGAACAGCAGCAGAGACCCTGTCTTGAAAAACAAGCAACACTTCGGAGCACATTTTGTAAGGTGAGGGTGACCCAGTGCTATAGTTAGACGTGGTGTGGGTCGTCCCTCCAAAAGTTCACATATTAGGAGCTGGTCCTCAGTATGGTGATGAGTAGTGTAGTCCTCAGTGTGGTCCTCGGCGTGGCAATGTTAAGAAGTGGTATAGAACTCTAAATGGAGGAACCTAGTGGGAAGCAACTGGGAACACTGCCTGTGGAAGGGATTAAGTATTCTCATGGGACCCCATTAGTTCTTGTAAGAGGGTTGTTTTAACAGTAAAGCTGAGGACTGGAGGTGTGGCTCAAGTGTTAAGAATTCCTGCTTTGTAAGCACAAAGCCTGTAGTTCAAACTCCAGTTCAAAAAAAAGAGCAAAGCTGACCCCTGAATCATACTCTGACGTCCTGTCCCATCTGGCATCTCTCCTTCTCCCCCTCCCTCTCCCCCACACCCCTGCCATATTGTCATCCCACATGAGCTGATGTCTTGCCTAGCCTGACCAAGCCCTGGACAAAACCAGCCCATACTGTGCAGACTTTCAGTCTCTGAACTGTGAAGTAAATAAACTTCCTTTCTTTACAAATTACCCAGCCTTGGGTATTTCATTACGGCAAAGGCAGCTGACTAATTCACCCAGAGTTTCAAGGTAAAATGCTTTGTTCCATGGGCCAGTCAAAACAAGTCTAGTCACTACGTAACTAAGGCTTAGTGCAGTGACACAAAGGCATAACCCATGTGCCTGAACTAAGTTGGGTTATTTACTAAGCTTAAACTAACACACAGAAACAACCTGCCAAAGCATTCGGGGCAAGAGGATGACACTGATAAGATACCCTCGTCCCCTCTACAACAATGTGCAGAAGACCCACAATAAGCATCAGAGCAGCCTTTCTTCACAAAATTCACCTACGAAAGCCCTACACCATACTACCCCAGTGACCACCATTGAGAGGATCTCAGCCTTCAGCCATTTTCTTGGTTTGTGGGCTTGTTCTCTTAACAAAGGAGCATTCTGGCTCAAGTGGTAGAGTGCCTGCCTAACAAGCATGAGGCCCTGAGATCAAACCTCAGTCCTGAAAACAAAAACAAAAAAAAAAGCTGGATGAAACCTAAATTTCTGAAGGGGAACCCAGGTTCTGTTGCAGGTTCTATTCCAAGGTGGGAGGAAGGGTCCCAGGGCTAATGTTGCTGAATCATCTACAAAGAGGTTTCTGGGTCCTTATCAGTGGGTCAGAGAGGACACAGAGCTCCTGGATAAAAGTAGCAAATTATCCTGGAACATCAAGGGCATAGGAGGATGGGAAGAGTGCTCTTCACTGAAAGCAAGTACTTTATGGGGCAGAAAACACAGTGGCAGAATGAACAAGACCCTGCAGAACAGGCCCTACCTGCAGAAGACCCCGACAGTCTGAGATCTGGCCCCCAGAAGCCTGACAAAGAAGGACCTCTTAGCCACTCTTAAATCCATCTGAAATGGATGATTTTGCCAGAATTAGTTTATGAGCCAGAAGAGGTGATGGCCATGCTGTGGAAATGACAAGACCCTGACTTACCCCACTGTCTGATTGGAGAGAAGTAGTCTGTGTGCAGTAAAATGTCAGAGCAGCAGCTGTTTTGTTTGCTTGTGGGCTTTGACATACAAGGTCACCAACAATCTTTATTTTTCTTACCTAATGGTATAAGTAGCAGTTGCTATATTGCCTAACTTGCCTGGTCTCTTGGAGCAGAAATTTCTTCCCAAACAATTTAAACAGAACCCTAAGGAGACCTTCTTCAGCCTCATCATCCTGGCCATTCTTCCCCAGCCTCAGGTGCCACCCACACTGACCACACTGATCTCTAGTTTCAGGTCTGAGCTCAAGAGGCCACCTCCTCCAAGATTCTAGAGTCAGCCGTCCCTCTTCCAAATTTCCATGGCACAAGGCATCTTGGTCCAGCTTCCCCACTGTGCAGTGGCAGGGGCATAGGGTCCAATACATAAAAGGCCTTCGAATACTTGAGGGAAACTTAAACGTTTTTCCGTGGGCTAGCTGGTCATACACCCAGAACAATCGCTTTCTTCCAGATTCACTTAGGGAAATCTCATAGCTAGAATATGAAAGGGAAGGAGAGGTAGGGCAGCAAAAAGTACAGCTTGTGGCCAGAATTTATACGTACGGCTGAGAGTGTAGCTCAGAACACTTGCCTAGTGTGTGCAAAGCACTGGGTTCCATCCCCAGGTATATATATATTGTGTGCTTTATAACAGACAATATATTAAACAGAACTCATCACAGGTGCCACTGAAAAGCTAATTTTATATGGAATTTTAATGACAAGACAAAAGTAAGTGTATATGTACTATCATGCCCAAGATACAAAAATGACTTCACTTAACCCTTACAAAAATTCTGGGAGGGGTTATCTCCATTCCACAACAAAGCAACTGAGGCAGACGTTGGTTTGCCCTTGGACAAAAGCCAAGGACAGAACTGGCAGGCTAGGCAAGCATTCTGAGAACACAAGCAAGTGGGGTGTGTTCCCTTCCTGGCTGTCTAATACAACAAGGTTTTAAAGAGCACAGCCAGAAAAGGTCACATCTAAAGATCATTTGGAGGAAGCCAAGGAAAAACCCAAGTTGCTGTCAAGCCATGGGAAGTGTTCTCTCGAAGGTCTGCTACTTGATGCTCCCCTCCCAACATGCAGACAGCCTCAGAGGCTAAGGGAGCCTCAGAAGATGGCTAGGCCCCACTACCCTGCCCCATTGTGCTGGCCCCCGCTCCATCCCAGCTTTCCAGCACAGCCCATAAATCACCTGAAGCAGCAGCCTCGGTGGATGCTGGGTCACCTCCAGCTCCTGCTGCCTCTCCAGGAGGAGTCCCATGTGTCAGGAGAAGCATTTCCAATAACCATTCTCAGCCTCACCTGTGCTCCCTGGTCAACCAGCTCTCTGTGAGTCACTTTTCATACCATACAGTTTTGCTTTGAAATGCTCTCATCTTTTTCCTTGTGCCTCAAGTGTCAAAGCCAAATTTACACCCACAGAGAGACCTCAGTCCTCCTTCCCCTTATTTCCCAGTTATTCATATAGATGCTCCATTTCCTAAACTTGGGCACATTTGCTTGCTTCTGTCAGCCACCTACTTCCCACCATTTGCAAATCTCTTCTGCAGTAGCCTTTTCCTGCCCGCCCGCCTGCCCCTGTTGACCCGTATCGCCTTTCACCAAGAGTTACTTACACATCCTCCTCCCTGCAGGCTCCCCAACATGAGGAAAGGGGAGCTCTGAAATGTCACCTACCCTGATGGATGACCTGGTGGCCCAATAGTAGGTTTGCCTAAAGTGCACTGTAATTACCAGTGCTGGGACACCATAATTCTTCCCCAGGTTAAAAAGAGTAGACAGTGAGCAAAACAGCAAGGCTTTTCCCTGACCTTCCATAAATGCGACCCTTTAAACATTCCACATCTGTATGTCACACTCTTTACTTTCCTGCAAGGAAACGTGCTCCTCCTAAGAAATTCACTTAAAAACAACATGTTTCCACTGCCAGGCACAGAGCACACATCATAATCTCAGCACTAGGAGGCTGGCACAACAGAATGGGGAGGCCAACCTGGACTACATAGTGAGTTCCTGTCTCCAAAAACAGAAAAGAAAAAAGCCACTAAATACAGAGAGTGCAATCATTCAGAATTGTATGCCACAGATGTAATGCTTTTCTCCAGCATGTGAACCTAATATTCTTATAATATAAAAAATTAAAAGGCTAAAAATATATGTACTCAGCTAGAAAAGATACCCCAGCTGTCCATGAAGTTTGGGTAATCTGTACTCCTTTTTGCTTTTCACTGATCCCCTCATAGTCTCTATTTAGGAAAACATAAAAGAATATAGTTCCAAGACTGGACTTGACCAAGAAAATAAGGCAAATATGCATCTGGAAAACATGGGATCTGCCACTGCAGACAGAGGTTTTACTGTTATTCTTTCACACATACTTAATGAAGGACAATGCCTTCTAACAGTTGCATAAATGTTACTATTCAGTTGTTAATATTTAAATAATGTCTGACAACATTGAAAAAGACTTTGGAGATTTTCTAGTAACCCAACTGAGTGAACTTGAACCATAGGCTCCTCTCTTTACCCACCTACACAGTTATATGCACATGCACAGATGCACACACCAGCAGGAAGAGTTTTATATGTATACATACACACACATACATACAGAAAACCAGACCCATGGTCACAGATGCACACACACACAGAATAGTCACATGCTCTTAGAAACAGACAGACCCGTTAGACACATCCCCCAAAGGAGCACTTCTGTGCCAAGAAATAGTCTTACCTTTAGATGAAACCTCACCCTGTTCACAGAAACAAGCGTCCTTGAATCAGACCTGCCAGGCCTGTGCGATGCCGTGACTGCCCTGGTGTGCAGCATAAGACACTTCCAGGTGCTGAAGCAATTTCAGCTTTTATAACCCACACAGGCTGACCAAAATTGTATAACCGCAGCACCTTGTCAGAAGTGCCATCAGTATTACACAACAGCCACCGCCTGGCTACAAATGGTTACTGCAGGCCTGTTACAGGCTCCACAGCCATCTGTGGCCAGTTTCTACATGACAGTCTGGATAGTCCATTGTAGAGTCCCAGCAAACCAGAACAAAGAAGGGAAATTCAAACCTACCTTTCCAAACCCTACAGTTCAGATGAGCAAGCCCACCAATGCTGCTAGCTGCTCAGTGAAAGAGAGATTAATTTTACTCCCTGGCAACTTCTCACTCCCCCAAACAGGAGCCCAAGAGCAATTATTCTCAAAGCTCAAAGAGATGTCAAGGTAGGAACCCTTCATCAAATGGTAACAAAGCCAAGAAATAAATGCAATATTGAAGGGCTGAGGGCTGGAGATAGGTTCTAGCTGCACAGCCCCTCTGAACAGTGTAAGTGGCCACAAAGACGCAAAAAAGGCAAACACACAGGCAATCTAATATCAGTAACAGGAGAAACACACCTGTAGTCAGTATGTCCTTCTTAGTCCCGACTCCAAGCCAGGGCCTGCCAGAAACCTGGGCAGGAGACACTCTCTGCCTCTCAGATATCCAAATACCCACTTCCCCCTTCCCTACTCCTATGCACTTCCCAAATCCGACAAGGACCATGAGGCTCAGATGATAGAGGTGAATCCTGAAGAGGGAGTCCCTGGGAAAAAGGCAGAAGAAGAACCAGGACAACTCCAGGAGGAAAGCAGCTAGAAGTGTTGCTTATTCGTGAAAATCTTGAGGAAGTGTCAGCGCTGGGAAAAGAGGAAGACGCCACATGGCTAAAGAAGCCATCTATCTAGAAACTGGAGGAAAGTGCAGGAGAATCACCACCATGTGCCCACATGACCAACCAACCCATCAGGCCAACACGGCCAGGAAACCAAGGACTGTGGGCAGATCTCCATGATGACTAAGTTTCAAACAGAAAAGAGGAGAAAAGCATAAAATCTTCTTATTGTTTTTTGGCCATACTGGGGTTTGAACTCAGGGCCTAGACCTCCAGCCATTCTATCCCTTTTTTGTGATTGGTTTTTCAAGATAGGGTCTCGTGAACTATTTGCCTGGGCTGGCTTCGAACTGTGATCCTCCTGATCTCTGCCTCCTGAGAAGCTAGGATTACAGGCATGAGCCACCGGTGCCTGGTTTTCTTACAGTATTTTAATAAAGGAACAGAATCAGCAATTATGTGAAGAAAATGAACCAACACCATCAGACAACAGGCTGGGGTGGGAAGAACTCACAGAATTAATTGAGAAACAATAAGGAGAAGTGAAACAGTATAAAAGTAAAACAGAGGTGGGGGACAAGCCTGAGAGACTTAGAAAATGAAAAGGTAACCATAACATGTACACTCAGCGCCTTTTTTATTTCACTAATCTTATTCATTTTATCCATCTGCCTCAGCCTCCAAGCTGAGAGTACAGGCCTGCACCACCAGGCTCAGTTACTCAGTGCTTCTTAACTGGACCAAAACAAAAGGAACAAAGGACAGTCACACTGTGTGACTCCATAATGTGTATGCCTACTATGTGTATGAACAGGCAAATCTACAAAAAGTACAGAAGCTGCCTGGGGCTGGGGTGAGAATAAGTAATGACTGCGGATGGGTTTAGGAGTTGTGTCATGAGAAAAATGTTCTAAAATAAGGTTGTGGTGATAGCGGTTGCACAGCTATGTGGATATACTGAAAGAATTGTTATCTTAAAATGGTGAATTTTTATGGTACATGAAAAACAGCCAGGTGTGGTGGCTTACGCCTATAATCCTGGCAGAGGCTAAAGCAGAAGGATCACAAGTTCCAGGCTAGTCTGTACCACCTAACAAGATGCTATCTCAAAAAAACAAACACAAAATTTTTAAACAAGAACAGGGCTGAGATAGACCTCAGTGGTAAAGTATGTGAGTCTAGCAGGCACAAGGCCCTAGGTTTGATCCCCAGCACCACAAAACAAAACAAGCAAAGGGAACAGACTTGAAGACTTAAAAGATACTGAAAAATAAGAACTGCTCTGAGGTTAAGAAAACTCTGAGTACAGAGATTACTAGGTCACACTAGGTTCATGCATAAGAAACTTATACTTGAATACATTCTGGTAAGATAATGTAGCACAGGATGAAAAAGTCATAGCCACACCCAGGGAAGAGCAAGTATTTGATTTACTTAAATCCAGTCATGTACAGCAGCAGACTGCATACACACTTCAGGCCACACCAGACAACAGAGGTGTAATAGGTGACACCACCTAGGTTTGTGTGGTATCCCCTATGATGAATGACCATATCACCTAAGGACATCTTAGAAAGTGTCCTCTTTAGTAAGTGTTGCATGACTATAATGACACTGTCCCAAAACCTAGCCCCACGATTTTCTGTGACAATACGAAATGCCAGAAAACAGTAAAGAATAAATATGAACCGAGGAAAAGGCTTTCACAAAGAATTTTATACCCAGGTAAGGTACCCTTCATGTGGAAAAGCCAAACAAGGCATTTTCAGATATTTACAGGCTCAGAAAAAAAAAGAAAGGGCAGGGGAAGCTTGAGGTCCCCTAAGTGGCAAGATCCAGAGAGGCCACTTATGTTCAAAGCTGCTAATGACATATGCTAAGACCATCAAGGTGAGGACCAATGAATTCTGTAAGTATACCTAGTTATAGAACTAAATGCATATGTCAAATTAGTCTCTAAACATACACTGCACAATATAAGAACAACAATAAAGCTGACCAAGGAAGACTGCGTTAGTAAAGACTGAAGGGGGAGGTCATCATGGTTGGGTTCATCCCCAAGGTTCATGTGCTGGAAGCTTGTTATCCAACACCACAGGGTTGAGGAGTAGAAACTTTGGCAGGTGGGGGCTGGTATAAGGTGATTGCATCATGGGGGCATCACTCTCAAGAAGTAATTAATGCTTGTCTCATATGAGTTGAGTTAGTTCTTCTATAGATCAGAGGTTGTTATAAAAAAAAAAAAAAAGTCACCCCACATGCTTGGCCAACTTTTGCACCTGCATGCAACAGGTCCCCTGTCCACTTCTTTGTCATGTTCTGATGCAGCCAGGAAGCCCTCATTTTGGTGTTGGCACAAGGCTCTTGAACTTCCAGAATTATGAGGTCAATAAATTACTTTTCTTTATTAAAGTACTCAGCCTCAGGTATCTTGTTACAGAAACATAAAACAGACTAATACAGGGAACAGGAAAACACCAAAAACCCTCTTTCAGGTAGGAATAAAAAATACCATAGGTCTATGGAAACTGGAGAAATACATTTTCTTTTTTTTTTTTTTTTTGTGGCACTGGGGTTTGAACTCAGAGCCTCACACTTGCGAGGCAGGTGCTCTTACTGTTTGAGCCACTCCACCAGTCTTTTTTTGTGAAGGGTTTTTTTCACGATCTCTGCCTCCTGAGTGGCTAGGATTACTGCCACCAGCACCAGGCATTTTTTCTATTTTTATTTTTGTATAAAAATAAATATGAGAAACTTCCTGAATTTGTGTGTCATCCTTGTGCAGAGACCTTGTTAATCTGAGAAATACAATTTTTTAAAATGTTTTTTCTCCCATACAAGTGAAGTGAGCAAGTTATTACAAACATGTGCCAAATGCTCCATAAAATACAGTAAGCAAAAGAAATTACTAGGAGCTAAAAATATTTTCTTATTCTTAAATAACTGGACTTTGTATTTCTGAATTTTCCCCTTGAAAATAAGTGTTATTCCTCTTACTGTGGTGACTGCCTGTAGTTCCAGCTGCTGGGAAGCTGAAAGAACTCCTTGTGGCCATAAGTTGGAGCAGGTAACCATTTCTTTCCACAACAATACCTCAATATAAAGAAACTAAGTAGACCAAGGTGACACAATTCCATCAATTTTGCTGAAGAAAATATGTGAGTTTAATGGATATTATCTTTTTAAAATCAATTCAATGATAAGGTGCTTCTACTTTCATTTACAATTGTGTTGGTTTCATGAGTAAATTCAAATACAAGTGTAACTGTCTAGAGGCTTCACTTGCAGGTAGATTTTGAAAATTGTGGCCAATGAGCCATTTAAAGGAGTGTGTGCTAATCGTTGACATTTCCCTTTTGGCCTCTTGTGGCAGGTTCTTCACATTTACCTGTTATGTTCTGGCTTCCTTTTCTCCAGAACAAGTGACATTCATTACATGAGTGCTATGTTATTTTACTTTTTGGCATTTATGTTCTTTCAACAGGACTTCTGTACATGTCCATCACAGTCTTAATAGTTTTCAAAAAGTAAAAAAATGTTAACTTTTTCATTAAAAAAGTTTTTCACTTAAATCACTATTAGAATTTGAAACAGAACAGACTAAAATACAAACTAAACCTATAAGTCAGTTAAATTCACATAATCTAGAAAAAAAAAAAAAAAAGAAAGAAATCTCTCAGGGACAGGCACTGGTGGCTCACACCTGTAGTCCTATCTACTCAGGAGGCAGAGATCAGGAGGACTGTGGTTCAAAGCCAGCCTAAGCAAATAGTTCATGAGACCCTATCTTGAAAAAACCTGTAACAAAAAGGGGCTGGTAGAGTGGCTCAAAACTGTAGAGCACCTGCCTAGCAAGCGTGAGGCCCTGAGTTCAAACCCCAGTACACACATTCAGAGAGCATGTCTATAATCCCAGCACTCAGGCGGCTGAAGCAGTAGCATCTTGCTGTTGGAGGGCAGCCTGGGTTACATGAGACAATGTCTCAAAAAAAAAAAATTGAAACTAAAAATATATAGTAATAAAATACCTGAAAGTAAAGCAAGGGGAAGAGGAAAATTAGCTAGAAAATAAGCAACAGAATTGATAAATTCAGATCAAGCAGGATCTTTACAAGCATCCCAAGATCAAGGCAGACAAGGACTATCCACACCCACAGGCATGGCTCTGGCCTTCCCAGGCAAAGTGTCCCCAAACGTCAGGGTACAGTAAGTCACTGTAAGTCTAGCACAATAGTGATATCAAACTTGACCTAGCCCAAAACACAGGGAGAAGCTAGTACATATTACAACTCACATCAATAGGCAGGAGGAAAACCTTGAGATCATCAAAGCCAAAATAGGCATTTAATAAAACTGAGTGTCAGGACTAGAGATGTAGCTCAGTGGTTAAGTGTCTGCTAGCATGCATGAGGCCCTGGGTTCAATCCCTGATACCACAAAAATAAAACAAAACAAAACTGAACTTCACTTATGGAATTAGACAGTCTTCTAGAAGAATCTCAACATCACACAAAAATCAATGAGATAGTTACCCTGAAAAAACCCTGAGGGGTGGGCACCCATGAAAGCCAGAAATGGAAAGGAGTCTGATGGTCCTTGTTACAAAAGACTGTTCTGGAAGTTCTAACCAATATACAGGAAGACAGACTTTGAAACTTCAATTAATGGAAAAAGGAAGGCAAAAGAATTATTTATAGGAAGTGGGTCTTGTCTATCCAGAAAATGAGTTAAAAAGAAAGAAAAGAAAAAAGAAAGCAACACTAGAATAAGATACTTCAAAAAGGCTGAAAGTAGACAGGTATGAATGGCACATTCCTATAATCCCAGCTACTGAGGAAGCTGAAGGTAGGAGTATGACAAGTTTGAGGCCAGCCTGAGCTGTCTAAAAATCAAAATATGCCTCTCCCATTATATCAGAAATCAAAATGAGCAGCTCAATTTTTTTTCTTTTTTGGTAGTACAAGGGATTGAACCCAGGGCCTCTACCATTAGAGTTATGCCCCCAGCCCTCTTTTTTTTGGGTGGCCTTGAACTCCAGATCCTCCTGCCTCCACCTCATAATAGCTGGGATAACAGGTGTGCTGCACCACACCTGCCTGAACTGCTCAATTCTTAGTACCTACATATGGTTAATGCACTCAAAACAGAAAACAAGCAAAACAACTAAAAGGCTAAGCTTGTATAAATGCAGGGGGGGAAAATCTAATTCTTGGCAGGTACTGGTGACTCACACCTGTAATCCTAGCTATTCAGGAGGCAGAGATCAGGAGGATCGCAGTTCAAAGCCAATCTGGGCAAACAGTATGCGAGACCCTATCTCAAAAAACTCTATCACAAAAAATTGGGCTGGTGGAGTGGCTCAAGGTGAAGGCCCTCAGGTCAAGCCCCAGAACCACACAAAAAAAAAAAAAAAAATTCTTCAGAAATAACTATGCATTTGAAAATACTAATTTTGCTAATGTAATCTGATTTCTGTTTTCTCTTTAAGAATAAACTCTAACTCAGGTGCTGGTGGCTCATGTCTATAACCTAGCTACTTGGGAGGCTAAAAGAAGGAAGACTGCAGTTCAAGGCCAGTAAGACCCCCATCTCCAAAATAACCACAGTAAAATGGACTAGAGAAGTGGCTCAAGCAGTAATGCACCTGCTTTGCAAGCAGGAAGCCCTGGGTTCAAACCCCAGTTTCATCAAAAACAAAAAAGAAAAAATTCTATAATGTTTAAAGAAAATCTTTCCAAAAAGCAAAAACTCTTCCACATTTAGTGATTATCCATTTTAACCTTGCAAACAAACAATATATATTGACATTTCAGTGCCCCTACTGTTGTTAAACTGAGAAAAACAAAGGAGATTTAGAATTATCAGTTGGACAAAAACTACTCTGACTCTGTAACAAAGTCTGGAAGGAAAGGGAAATCTATAAATACTAAGAGCAAATGCATTAACAACAGCACCCTCTAGTGTTATAACATTCAGTTGGCAGTGGAAAAAGCTAACAACATTTTCAGAGAACGTGTTTTTGAAATTTTCAAACATACAGAAAAGCAGACAAAATTAAAATAATTTTCACTTCACATTCAACTTATTTCTGATTACTGAATGATAACTCATAGAAATGTCAACATTTCATTAATAAGTGAGTTTCATTAATAATTCTCTCATTTAATTAGTGATTCTACTAATAAAACTTTTGATTTTTTAAGCTTGGCCCATGATAACTAAACATAAGGCAAGATTTCCCAGCCTCCCTTGCAGTTACATGTGGCCAGTTTGGGCCAATGGAACGTGAGTGGAAGTATGAAGCATGTTTTCTCCTTCTTGTTTGTGCCTCTCTCCCACTGGCTGCAGGAATCACCTGGTACCATCTTAAAGAATTAATACTTGGCCCAGGTCCTGGTGGCTCACACCTGTAATCCTAGCTACTGATGAGGCTGAGATCAGTAGGATCAAGGTTCAAGACCAGTCTGAATAAACAGTTCACAAGATCCTCCCCCATCTCCAAAATAATCAGAATAAAACAGGTATAAGGTGTAGCTCAAAGGTTGAGTGTTTGGCTTTGCAAGTACAAAGCCCTGACTTCAATCCCCATCCCTAGCTCTACCATTAAAAAAAAAAAAAAAGGACCAAATAGTCTAGGTATTAAGGAAATAGAGGCCCAATCATGTGAGAAAGAACTTGTTTCACATAAAGGCCCATTATCAAAACAAAGAAATCTGGGCTGGGAGTGTGGTGGGCTTGCCTTGCATGCCTGGGGCTCTGGGTTCAATCTCTGGCACTGCTAAAAGAAAAGAGCCGGGCACCGCTGACCCAGGCCTGTAATCTTAGCTACTCAAGAGAGAGATGAGAAGCGGTTCAAAGCCAACCTGGGCAAATAGCTCGTGAGACCCTATCTTGAAAATATCTGACACAAAAAGAATTGGTGGAGTGGCTCAAGCAGTAGAGCACCTACCTAGCAAGCATGAGGCCCTAAATTCAAACCCCAGTCCTGCCAAACAAAAAAAATTTTTTTTTTAGCCTTTTTTTCTCTTGTGGAGCTGGGGATCCAACCCAAGGCCTTGAGCATGCTAAGCAAGGCACAACTACTAAGCTACACCCGTAGCTACATAAGCATTTTATATTTAAGCTATAAAATAAAGAAATCTAGGTGGGCACGGTGGCTCACGCCTGTAATCCTAGCGACTTGGGAGGCAGAGATCAACAAGATTGTGGTTTGAGGCCAACCTGGGGGAAAAAAAAAGTTTGCAAGACACCATCTCAACAGCTGGTCATGTGCCTGTCATCCCAGTGACTGGGGAAGCACAAATAGGAGGGCATAGGACCAAGACAGCCTGGGCATAAAAACGAGACCCTATCTCAACAATAACCAGCACAAAAAGGCCTGTGGAGTGGCCCAAGTGGTGGAGGGCCTGCCTACCAGTACTACCAAAAGTAAAAAACAAATGTGACATTGGGGGTGGATGTTAAAAAAAAAAAAAAATGTTGAAAGAAAATCAGCATGCCTAGTTACCAAATTTCAAAAGGAAATAAATCATCACATATTTTAAGCCTGGTGGCATGGCAAGGGAAAGGGTGAAGTTATTTTCCCCCAGAAGGCCCAAATGGAAGGTTCACGATAAAGGCTAAGTGTCTGGCGAGATGAATAAATTCACTGTTCACCTTGACTATTAGATTTATTAAACTGGCTTCTTTGGAAGACACTTAAAGGCTGGCCACTCACCCGTAATCTGAAGGTGTGACTCGGAAGGCACTCTGACAAGCGTCTGCCAATTCCAGCAACAAGGTAAAACCCAAGTTCACTCAGCTCTCAAAGTTAAGTCACTATGAAGACAGCCTCGTTTGCACTCAAGACTCACAGTATCCTGGTGGGGAGTGGGCAGTAGGTGGGGAAACACCTGTGCAGCAGGAGTCTGGACTCACTCCCTGCAGACCACATGGGGTGGCATAATCACAGTGAAGTGGTTAACTGTAAAATAAGGGTGTCACCCTCCCTCTGTAGGTTTCACACTTATGTTTTTAGTAATGGGACAAGCATCTTCAAATTAAATCTTATTCAAAGCCTGGAAAGAGGGACAGAGAACCACACAAGTAGATGGATAGTGCTATTAAAATGAAGTTATATTTTTTCCAGAAACAAAACCAAAACAAGTCCAAATAGTAAATCAAAGATTCAATAATTTAATGATCTTACTAATTCTCAGCAAAACCCGCTTATCAATGTCTATAGACTCCAAATATGCTGTGCTATACTACATCTTTATATTATTTAATTACCTAACACAATGCTTTAATTTTGAATTAAAAGGAAAAGGATCTTTAAGACCAAGAAGGAAAAAAAAATTACTTTAAATAATTTTTAATAATCATCTTTTTTTATATTCCTTTTCTTTTTTGGCAGTACTGGGGTTTGAACTCAGGGCTTCAAGCTTGCTAGGCGGGCACTCAACTACTTGAGCCACTCTGCCAGTCCTTTTTTGAGCTTGCGTCTCTTGATCTATTTGCCCAGGGCTGGCATTGAACCACCATTCTCCTGATCTCTGCCTCCCAAGTAGCTAGGATTACAGGTGTGAGCCACTGGCTCCCGGCTTTAAATTCCATAAAGAAATTACATGACATAACAAAAAGAAAAACTGCTAACACCATACCAAGTGCTGGCCAGAACACAGAGTAACTGGGACTCTCACTCACTTCTAGTGTGTATAAAAAGGTAAACTACTCAGTCATTTCTCATCAAGTTAAGCAGACGTTTACCCTAACACCTAGCAACACCATTCCTGGGTATCCACGTAGTGAAATGAAAACTTATACTCAGACAAAAGCTATAACGGCCCAGACCAGGAAACAACATTCACCTTCAACCAGTGAATGAATCAACAAACTGTGGCACCTCCCAATTAAAAGAGGGTATCAATTCAGACCTACCAGATAAGGCCAGAATAGGAGTTTAATGACACCGAGTGTTGGCAAAGCTGTGGATAAACAGGAACTCTCCTCACTAGCTGCCAGAAATGTAAATTGATTCAAATAGCTGTGAGAACAATTTGGTTAACACAATAGGATGAAGAATGCTGTGCATTGCCACCCAGCAAGGCCATGTCTCAGCATGCCCTGCCCTAGAGAAGCGCTATCTCCCCCTCCAAGTGAGGACAGTCACTACACCCACTGTGCTGTTTCTAATAGTATACAACCAACACATCAATGGGAGAATCTCTAACAATGATACAGTTAAACACAGCGGAAGAAGGAGAGCAGCTAGTGAGCATACTCCAGCTACTTGGACCAAACAGCTTGAAAATGAGCGATGGCCACCTACCACAGTGAATAAGGTTGCAGAACGTACGCCATATGAGATCTTTCATCTGCGGTTTTAAATGTGCAGTCAGTCTTCCACGTGGCTTATGGATACAGAAACATGTATATATCCACAGAGCACATGGATTGCAAAGTTACCTCTGAGAAGAAAAGAAAGGGACAAAGATTAGATTAGTAAAGGCTACAAGAAGGTAGCTGAAATGTTTTATTTTAAGAAAACAAAGCCTGAAGCAAAACAACAACGTGTTTAGACATTACATCTGGTCCCTGGCATGAGCATTCATTGTCTTTTTTTTTCCAGTGCTGAGGATCAAACCCAGGGCTTCTGCCATGTTAGCTAAACACTCTACCAGAGCTATACCTCCAGGCTCCATCCTTTTATACATATTTTTACAAAATTTTCACAATTAAAAGTAAATTTAACTTTTAATTGGAGAATGTCGCTGAAGGAGACACAAATGCACAAAAACTTGTAAAAGCAGCTGCCTCCAGAGAAGGAACTAGGATTGCACAGGAAAACTAAGTCTGTGTAACTGTCTCATGCACTTTTGATTGCTGCCCCGTGTCTATCAATGCTCTGTGATTTTAATTATAAATGAATTTGATGCCTTCCTCATCTTCAATCTCATCTCCTCTGAGGGAGGGGGGAGAAATCCATGGAAATCCAGCTAAAGTATTCTTATTTGAGATAAGGAAAAACCACTGAGGACAGGATGGAAACAGCAGCCATAACTCCTATAAAGGAGCCCTAGCATCTCAGGGGTGATTTAACCTCCCCTCTGTCTTCCATGAAAACCTCCCACCTTCTATGAAAACACAATTATATCCCAAAAAACAGAGATCAGAAGTTCCCACTACTACAGACAATGGGAAGCATGTTATTTGCTGAGAAAACTTCCAGAATCTGTTCCAGCAGCACACAGACCCTCTCATGATTGCCTCACATCCTCTGTGGATAGACATATACAGTTATCATCAGTCAACACACCAGGAGACAGAGGGCAGGAAGCCGGGGGAGAACTTATCTGATGACTTATTTTCTTAATGAATTCACAAGTAGAGATCACAGTTGAAAGGAAGGAGGATGAGTAAGAAGTTGGATAGAAATGGCTATGTGGGGAAGGAAAAGGATATGACTGTGACCCCTCCCCCACAAAAATCAACATCCAGTTGAGCCAAAAACACGTAAATTTAATCAAGAAGTCACCTTGTTACCTGGCTTCTCTCCAGCTAAGCTCAACCAACAAACTGGGTACACAGGGCTAAGAGGTGCAGCTTAAGCAGCAGAGTACCTGCTTTGCAAGTGTGAAACCCTGAATTCAAAACTCCAATTCCACAAAAAACAAAACAAAACAAAAAAACCCAGACAAAATGTGCATATACACCCTTGCTTGTGCACACATAAGTAAATGATAGGACTAAACCCCCGGAGGACTTGACAATTAGAGGCAGGTAGGATGCCGGCAAGATGGCAGTACACAACTGGTAAAGAGGGCAAAAAAGCCAGAGACACGTAAGGAAGGTCAGCAGGACAGGACCACTGAGAACTATGTAGCCCAGGAAGCATGCAGACAGGAGACTGTCTAAGCTCAAGATCCCCTCACCTAAGACATGAGCAGGCCCGGGAGAGCTATGTGCTGGAGGTGAGGCTCCCAGCAAAAGGTGAAGGGATTGCAGGGTCCAGAAGCCGGATGAGCCTACAATTCAGTGATGAGGCTAGAAGACAGTAGAAATTAAAATGGTAAGGCCAGCACAGACATTCAAGGAGCATAAGGAATGACCAGGAAAGAGAAAGCATTAAAAATAAATAAATTTTAAAAAATAAAGGGAGGGTCCCAGAGGCGACTGATGTGGTCTACCAGGCTGGAGGACTCATTCTGCTATTCTCTCTACCTGGAAATGCTGCAACCCCTGCCCCTGGAGGATTCCTCATCAGATTTCAGATCTCTGTTTAGTATCAATTCCTCAGCAAATTCTTCCAGACTCCTCAAAGCCTAAATCGCTCACTCCACTCTTTTGCTGTTCCCCCAAAGCAATGCTTGCAACTTATACTAACTATGCTTCTTCATCCAAGTCCATTCTCCCTGAGTTCAGGCAGTGACGGAGCCGTGTTTCCGCAATCGATACAGGTCTTAAGTGGTGGCTAGCAGAAAAATAAGACTGAAGAGTAAAGGGTATACCTAAAAGTGTGTCCAGCAAGCTGCTCGGTCAGGAAGGCAGGCGCTCCAACACAATGACTTTGGAACACCTAAGCCACATACCCTTATAAGCAGTCTGCTTAGCTGGGTGTGGCTGTAGGGACTGAAGCCAGTCTCGCTACAGTGTGAGACCCTTTATAGACAGACAGATACACAGATAATAGATAGGTAGATAAACAGACAGGCCAGCTGTAAGAATTGCTGACTGTCAAGGATCCTTTTTTATTTTAATGGGATTCTCACTATACTACTAACTCATGGAAATACAATCATATATAAGCTTTCTTGTAAAAAAAATGTGAAGTATAAAAAGAGCATAAAATTTAGTAGGGAAGCATGTGGATATACCACAGTCATTTAATATCAGCAGTCAAAAGCTCTAAAAATATCCATAAGCTCTGACCCAACAGTTTTTCTCTTAAGAAATTTATCCTAACAAAATAATTAGAATAGGCTCCAATTTTTCATTATGAGAGTGTTCACTAAAATACTGCTTAGAATAAGCCAAAGCTAGACAGGAAAAAGTTAATGCCTAAAAATAGATAACTGATTAAACTGAGAATTTACATATCATGTTTTTTTTTGCCATGCTGGGGATGGAAACCAGAGCCTCATGCATATGGGCAAGTGCTCTACCCATGAGTTACTTTCCCAGTCCCCATATTCTCGGAATATCAAAGGGATTAAAAAAAAAACTGGTAATATAGTGCTCACTGACATGGCAATCGTGTTAAATGAATCCCTGAGTGTAGCAAAAGGCAAATAGTAACACATACCAAAAGGTGAAGGGAAACGCCAAAAGGGAAAGTGATTATCTCCAGACAAGGTTGATTTTTTTTCTTCATATTTTTTTCATATAATTCAAATTATATGAAAATTATATAAATTATAAAAAATATAAATTTTTGTGGTACTGGGGTTTGAACTCAGAGCCTCATGTTTGCTAGGCAGGTGCTCTACCACTTGAACAATGGCCCCTGCTCATTTTCACAATTTTTAAAACCTAAGTCATTGTCTAAGGGCAATACTAAAAGAAATATACAGAGAAGACAGGGTAGGAGAGAAATGATGGCACTCAAAACTAGTGCTGAAGAAGCACACCCTTACTTGATAGTTATATGCTCCCCAACAGAGCAGGGGGCAGGGGTACTAAACAGAGGACAGTATCTCCCAGTAACTAGATACACAAGTCCCTCATCTCCAAGGCCTTGATGATAGCACCTGAGGAACAAAGAAAACCAAAGGTGTGGGCAGAAGACAGGCACCTGTCACATGCCTACTACACTCAGGGTTCCTGATCTTCTTGTGCTTCCTCCTCTTATTCTTGGGTCTCAACTTTTACAAAGGCAAATTTCATTTAACATTAGTTACTATACTTCATATTTCCTAGATGTGTAATTTTTTATTTGAAAAAAGTGTTCATTGAACCCTAAACCTTAACTTGTCTAAAATTATAAACTACAGACATATTTGTGATTTTTGGATAAAGAAAAAAACTGCTAAAAATGTACAACAGACTGACTATATTGTTATGTAATACAGATATAATAGGTTATATATATAATTTTTTCTTCTTCTCAAGCCAGGATGGGGACAGGAATCAATTTACTTGTTGAACATATTCAGAAACACTTTCCAGTTAATAGGAAACCTCTGAATGTGACAGAAAAAGAGTAAGGAAGGGGAAGCTGCAGAGGTACCCTTCAACTTGTGAGTATGCATTATTACACAGTTCCCAAAACAGAAGTGGCTGACATTATGAAAGATCCAAAAGTCCCAAAGCTTACAAGTTGAAGAAAACATATTACTCAGTGGTAGATTTCTCAGTGTAGATTAATTGCTGCAATTAATTCTACCTGTTTGCTTCTAATTCACTTAATGTAGGTACTTGAAAATTATCATGTGACTCCCATTTCAATAATATTGGACAGCACTGGTCCCAAGAAAAGTAGACACCAGGAAATGAGAGAAGAAAATGCACACAACCATGGTAATCTTGATCAAGCTTAACACAAGTGTTAAGTGTGTGTAAGCTTCTGACACCTTGATCTTACACACACACACACACACACACACACACACACACACACATCTTAGTCCAAATACCAAAACAAACTCTGTAATTAATACCTTCACAATCAGCTCAGTAGCCTGTATGGAGGAAGCAGGTGCCATATAACCTAAGAGTTCACACACACATAACTGGAGAAGGAGAAAAGGAACTGGATGCGAGGGAGGCCAAAGCAGAAATCCTTGTGCTAACAACAAGCTTGAGCTGAAAAAAAAAAAGGTGAAAAGGGCTGGAGTCAAAGACTCTCAGTGGAAGCCCAGAACCAGCACAAGGAATCTAAATTAAGACACAGGGCCCACAGGGTAAACACTACTCAAATCCAGAAGGGCTTTATAGCTACCAAATTGTAGGTTCCAGTTTTGCATGGTAAATCTAAAACAAAATAATACCTGTATTTGAAAAGGATTAACATTTAAAAGAAGGGTGCAAACGTATTGATGGCATTTTTCCATACCACATAAAAAGGCAGCAAACAGCTCAGACAATTTATAAACAGTTGGTCATAATCCAACACTAACATGCTGTTTTAAAAAAAAAAAAAATTGAAAAGACCAGAGTTCTTCTAATCTTCTTGGAAGCTCCTTCACGGTGACCATTAAACAACCATCTACCTTCTTTCTCTCTTTCCTTCTTATGCAAGCTCTGTATTCACCATCCATGTTTACAAAGGTTTTTGAAACTGCCCAATTTCTCCAGTAAATATTTAATTCTCTTGTTGCTACGAATCAAACCATAAACAGAACAACATTTTTATATAACATGTTTGGTTTAATGAGAAAGTAAGTCGTTGACGTCAATAACACACAGCCTATCAACCAAAAACACCAGAGTTACCAGACACTCTGAAGTCTCTCGGAAATCAGACGCCAATAAAATAAGAATTTTCCCTCACAGCACACGAAAAGCTTTTGCTTGCGTTTATATCTAAATCCCTCTGCATCTGTAGTAATTACAGCAACTTCTAAGATGTGCCTGAATCACACTTCTGGCACTGAGCACAGCAGGTATTGTCAGCTATGAAAGCCAACCACTGAAAGGTCACCTGTGTGTTCTTCATGGCAAAAATGAAAGGTTTTCTCTTTTCTTGGTTTAGTTAGAGCTTGCTATTTTAGGATCTGTTCAACTGACAGTCTGAAAGCAAAGGGAATGAAATCCACCATTCTACTAGATTCTTGACCGCAACCATGGTGTAGGCACTGAGACGGAAATGGACCACACCCAAAGCAATTTCCCATCCAGCTGGACAGCCTGGGACACTAAGTGAATAAGAGAAGAAACACATGGGAACCACAGAGCTGCACGATAATTCAGAGAAACAGAACTCCAGGCTTGAATCATAAGAACTGACTCTGGGAAGATTGGGGGTTAGCCTTGCAACAAAGCCAGAATCCTGAGAGGCAGGCTATCATGGAGGTCCAGAGCAGGAAGGTATATGACAACTCCAGCCAAACCATAGCACATGGGATGAAGTGGATGAAGAAAATTCCTCAGAGGGTCAAGGGGGCCTTGAAAGCCAGACTTTAAGGAAATGTGAGCTTTAAGGCAGGTGATAAGAGCAGTCTCCTGCAGAATCATCACAAGATGGAAGATCAAGAGCCCACTGCATCAATCCAAGTACAGATGTCCCTCAGTATTCTTTTGGGGACTGGTTCGAGGACTCCTCTTCGCCACCCCACCCCAATACCAAAACTCAAGGATGATCAAGTCCCTACATAAACGGCACAGTGTTTGCATGTAACATACGAGCGTCCTCCTGTATACTTTAAATCATCTCTAAATTACTAGAATACCTAACACAAGGTAAATGCTAAGTAAGTAGTTGTTATATGATACCGTTTAGAGAATAATGAAAGAAAAAAGTCTAGATGTTCAGTGCAAGTGCAATCTTTCTTCCAAATATTTGTGATCCACTGCTGGTTGAATTCAGAGGCAGAACCCATGGATGCTGAGGGTCAACTGTGTAAGAATCCTGGAAATGGGGAAATGACAAGAAACAGGGATGAATAGAGAGACTGACTTCAAAGAAAACAAGTGAAGACTTGGTGTCAAAGATGACCTTTCAGAACACAGGAGTCCCTTTTCAGGAATAAGGAAATGTGTACGTCAGTGGCAGAGCACTTGCCTAGCATGCAGGAAGATCTAGGTTCCAACCCTAACAAGGAGGATGGGGATGGTGGGGAGAAATAAGGAAATGGGCTTGATGAACCAAATCCTAGGAAGGGGGTGGATGTGCTAAAATCTCACTGAGTGATGCATACATTTGACAGGTGCCTACCAAAGACCACCAGCTATTTGAGAGAGAAACCCAATGAAACAAGAGACTTGTGAAATGGAACATAAAGGTGATAACTGAAACTTGGGACTGGAAACCATTTATTTTACAGGATTCCCAGACAGAACTCTCCTCCTCTCTCATTAAATATCCTTGTCATCACTAAATGTTATTTTTAAGAATGTAAACATGCACTTTGATGACAATGGCTTAAGGAAAAAACCCAGTACACACAGAAAGCAAACAGTGGAAGAAATACACAAAAATGTTTATAATAGTAGGATCAAGTATACTTTCTACTTCCTAACTTTTTAAATGGATCAAGTTTTTTTTTTAATAGTAAGCATAGGCTTCTTTTACTACAAAGTAAAAATAAAATACGTTTTTTTAAAACAAAAGGATCGGGTGGGTGGTAAGGGAGGGGGTGGGGGCAGGGGGGAGAAATGACCCAAGCATTGTATGCACAAATGAATAATAAATAAATAAATAAATAAATAAATAAAACAAAAGGATCCACTCTGTGCATTTATGAAAGCTCTTATAATTATACACCTGAATAGTGAATTTTACTGTATGTCAATTAAAAGTAAATAAAAACCATGACATTTTACATATCATACTGAATAAATTTAGTTTTGACAAGACTAAGTATCAGATTGTATCAATAAGAATGTCATTTCTTAACAGCTTTTTTTCAGGACAAGTTGCCAATCTATCAAAATTTTAAAACTTAAAAATTTTATACCTGGACACAGTGCCTCAAGCCTGTATCTAGCTACTTGGGAGGAGGAGATCAGGAGGATCATGGTTCAAGGCCAGCCCAGGCAAAAAGTTCACAAGACCCCATCTCAACCAATGGCTGGATGCAACGGTGTGTACCTGTCATCAAAAGCTACTACAAAGGCGCAAATGGAGGAGGATCAGGGCCTTGGCCTGGGCACAAAGTGAGACCTTATCTCAAAGACAATCAAGAGCACCAGTACCTCACACCTATAATCCTAGCTACTTGGGAAGCTAGGAAGTGGTTCGAGGCCAGCACAGGCAAATAGTTCTCAAGGCCCTCATCTCCAAAAACTAACCAGAGCAAAATGGTGGTGCAGGCACAGAGCCCTGAGTTCAAATCCTAATCCCACCAAAAAAAGAAAAAGAAGGGAAGGGGAAAGTATGCACCTTAGTAATAGTTGAGTTTAATTTCATTAACCTGCAGAACGCTTGAAAAATGGCGAGAGAACAGTTCTTAATTCCCTTCACCCCCAGGGTCCTCACGTGTGACCGAGGCCAAGAGCCCCAATAGCAGCAGGCACCCAACAAATATTTGCTGATGATAAAAAACCCAGAAGCATGGAAAGAAAAATGAAAATATTTACCTGCTACCTTGTAATTAATATAGGTGGCAAGACTGTGCCTGTTTATTTTCTAGTTTAATCTACTTACATGGAATTTGGCCTAAGAAGTCCATTACCTTATCATTAGCA
The DNA here is from genome assembly GCF_047511655.1 of Castor canadensis. Lineage (NCBI taxonomy): Eukaryota > Metazoa > Chordata > Mammalia > Rodentia > Castoridae > Castor > Castor canadensis. The sequence goes on along the minus strand of NC_133390.1, from coordinate 151,596,854 downwards.
TTACCCTAACAACTCATTATTTCCAGATGGTTCATTTAGGCCGTTCCTGACATGTACGAAGGGTGAGGTCAAGTCCAAAAGGGTTCTAATGATAAAGAGCTGTCAGCATGGCTCTATCAGGAAACGAAAAGCTGATGACTGTGTTTCAGGTGCACCTAAATGATGTGAGGCAGACCTGTCTGGGTGCATCCTGTTACAAGTGGCCGAGCTCCATTTCTTTGTGCTGCTGAGGGTTCAAGCTCAAAGCCTCACAGGAAGTCCTGGTTAGTGGAGTCAAGTCTTACCTAGAGAACAGCAAATGGTAAATTCAAAGTAAGCAAAAACCTAGCGGGAGGCACTCTGCATGTTTCTCACTCAACCATGTACAATCCTAGAACTCGCTCTATTAGTCTTCCTTTTTCGTTTGTTTTGGCATACTTTAAATTGTACATGGTAAGGGCTTTCATCATGACCTTTCCATAGTGCAGAATCATCCCCTCTGTTACTCTTGTCTCATCCCCCTCTCCTTCCTTCCCTACCTCTTCACTCCTATAGAATGAACTCTCTGCTGTGTAAACTCTCCATTTACACAAAGCATTTTCAAAGACAGTATTTTCAGAACAAAACACAATCTTTGCTCTTAGGTGGGCTTTCTAAATGGGTAATTTTTTAACTTCATATTCCCTAGCATAGGGCTTTAGTTTAAAAGGAGAAAAACTGTAAGCCTGTTTTAATTCTATGCACTGTGCTATGCATCATACATGCATCATTTCATCTTCAGAAAAAAACTTCAGAGCTACCTAGTCCACATTCTGCAGGTAAGAAAACCCAAGAGGTAGCAGGTACCGGTGGCTCAAGCCTGTGATCCTAGCTACTCAGGAGGCAGAGACCAGGAGAATCACGATTCAGTCAGCCCAAGCAAACGGTTCTCAAGACACTATCTCGAAAATACTCAACACTACACAGGAATGGGTTAAGTGGTACAGCACCTGCCTACCAAGTATGAAGCCCAGAGTTCAAACCCCAGTACAGAAAGACAGAGAGACAGAAAGAAAGAACGATCAGAGAGAGAGAAAAACAAAAGAGAGAGAATTTCCCAAAAAGCTAGTCAAATTCTATTTCTTAAGGCTGGGTTGCTGATAGGTATACAGATGTTATTTTTATTATTCATTAAATGAATATGATTTATTCACTCTTGTAACTGTGCATACATTTCATAACACAAACAATACATTTCACAATACAGACAGACTCAGTGGCTGTCTGGAACAGCTGGCACAGCACCAACCATGAGCCTGGTCCTCCAAGGTGATGAAAGCAACAGTTAGCCAGAGTCTCACTGGAAAATACTTGTGCAAAGAATCTTTCAACTCTTACCATGTTCTTGGGCGAGTTAGCAGCAGGATCACTAGTGGCCCACAGGTAAGTAAGCACACAAATCAGGTTCACACCAGTCGGCCTTCAACAAGCAGACTGTGAGCCTGAATGCATGTGTGTGTGTGTACTTACGTATAATCTCAGAAACACTGGTCTTTTGCTGTTTGAAATCAGAAAAATTAAGGAAGTATAAAAAAGCGCTCATTTTAAATGATTAGAATATGAATTGGGGAGGGAGCTCAGAGGCAGAGGGCTTGCCTTACCATGTCCATGATCTTGGATTCATCCCCAGCATACAAAAAAAAGAAATTAAAAATGGATAAGAACACAAGTAGAGAAATTGATGTGTTTTCCCTTTTAAAACACTGTTTCTATGCCAGGCCAAAAAAAAAGTAACTTATTTTCCAAAATAAAATCATCTTTATAACCATAAATCTATTTTAAAGTATGTTAACTAAAACTCTACAAAGTCAGAAGAGAGGCACAAAGCGACATCCATCAATGAAGATCAGTCAAGAATAATGGAAAGAGCATGAAACAAATAAAAGAAACACTTTCACAAACCATAATAATGTATACTGCTTTAGAAAAATGCAGCTTGCACAGTATTTGTTGTATGATCCTGCTTTTTCTGAGCGGTATTAACTTATGTACCTGTGTGTGTACTCAGGAAAGAGCTGGCGAGGATACATTGCTTTGAAGTGGGGAGGGGGCAAATAAGAGATATTAAACCCTCCCACTTTATTTCACATAATTCTCAAAACCTAGAATTATTTTCCAATTACTTCTTTTGTATGCTTTTTTTGTAAATTATTTTTTAAAGAACTAAAAAATATATAAATCTTTTAAGTTCAATGGGGACAAAATTTTCAAGTCAACAGAATGTCATTTTAGCTACCTATCACCAAAAAAAAAAATCTGAAAGGGCAAGTCAAAGTGCCAGAATCCTTAAAGATTTATTTCTGAAAAGTGTTTCTCTACCCTGATTGGAAAGATGAGCGTTTGGAAGGACCTGGCTTTCTACTGCACTGGACAAGGATGTGAGACCAAAGCACAGATATGGGTCACAAGTTCTAGTACTGGGGGAAAAATGCAAATGTACTTTTTTGTTCCCTTAGCAATTGTGGCAGGTAAACAAATGTACTTTTGGGAAAGGAATCATTTTAGAAAAGAGTTAAACAGGAATAACCACTCTACAAACAAAAACAAGACTGGGTTATCATTGAGCACCCTTAAACTTATGTGGGAGCACAGGCAGACCACCCCTCTGCTTCATAGCTCCACCATACTCTGAGAACATGAAAATATGCCCCCCACACACAAGGACACAAGGCTGAGATGGAAGCCCAGGTTCCTGGAGCAGGTCAGCAGAACATCCCTGGGAGCCCCAAGGTCGGCTAGCTGACTTTCCTCCATAAAGGCCATGCTGAACTCACATAAAGTGTTTCTGCTGCTTCTTAATTGAGGTTTATAAAAGTACTGTAAGAGCAAGGCATCAGTGGTTCACATCTGTAATTTTAACTACTCAGGAGGTAGAGATCAGGAAGATGGCAGTTCGAAGCCAGCCCAGAGCAAACAGTTCAGAAGACCCTATCTTAAAAATATGCAACACAAAAACCAGGGCTGGTAGAGTGGCTTAAGTGATAGAGCAGCTTCCTAGCAAGCATGAGGCCCTGAATTGAAACCCCAATACTGTCCAAAGGAAAAAAAAAACCAAAAAACTGTAAGGTTGAGCATCTCTAACCTGGAAATCTGAAATCTGACACTTTGAGTGCAAACACTATGCCCTAAGTAAAATATTCTACACAATAAAACTTTGTTTAATGCACAAAATTACTTTAAAATATTATATGTAGCTGGGTGCTGGTGGCTCATGCCTGTATTACTAGCTATTCAGGAGGCAGAGATCAGAAGGATTGTGGTTCGAAGCCAGCCTGGGCAAAATAGTTCTCAACACCCTATCTCGAAAAAAATCCATCACAAAAAAGGGCTGGTGGAGTGGCTCACGGCGTAGGACCTGAGTTCAAACCCCAGTACTGCAAAATAAATAAATAAATAATATTTCATGTAACTGGGTACCAGTGGCTCAGGCCTGTAATCCTAACTACTTGGGAGGATGAGATGAAGAAGATCCTGGTTGGAGGCCAACCCAGACAAATAATTTGTGAGACCCTATCTCCAAAACAACCAGAGCGAAATGAACTGGAGGTGTTGCTCAAGCAGTAGAGTACCTGCTTTGCAAGGGTGAAGCCTTGAGTTCAAACCCTAGTCCCACCAAAAAAGTAAAATAAAATAGTGTATAAAATTCCTGTGCACTATGTGTCTAAGGTATACATGAAACATAAATGAATGAATTTCATGTTTAGAACTGGGTCTCATCCCCAAGATCTCTCATTACTGCAAATACTACAAAAAAAAAAAAAAAAAATCTGTGCCACTTCTTGTCCTGAGCATTTTGGATAAGGGATATTCAACTTGTATGCGCTGTGGTTCCCAAACCTTGAATTCATACAGAAAATAAATAAAAATCACCACATTTTTTGGCGGGGGAGGTAATATAGAATTATCTTTGTATTTTACCAGATTACTTAGCACCCATCACTAATTTGCACCATCATTTCCTCAAAAAGAGGTGTTAACTGTCCAGAAGTAGGAGGGGTAAACCCCCAGGGCCAACACCATCTACCAATCATTCAGCAGATGCTGAAAAGGTTGAGCAAACAACACCCCCCCAATCTAAAAAACCACCACCAAAACCTACTTAATGCAAATTGAAAGTACTTCACGAAGAGTCAAAGAATACTTCCTGAAAACAAGGGCAAACACAACACACTGCCCACTCTTCATTCTTTGTGTTTGTATTTGGTTAAGGGCTTACAAAAGAAGAGAAAGTGCACACTTAGAAATCTTGATGAAATGGGAAAATTCTTTTAGGAAAACTATTTTCTCAAAACCTGGACAAGTAACAATACATGAAGGGAGAAAAATCACAAAAGCAAAGAACTATCCCTGAAACAGGTGCAGGCTCAAATTCACAAGCTGTGTTATTTCCCAACCACAAGAAATGGGAATCCCATTGGGATTCCTTTGATCCATACATCTGTATCATTATTTTATGAACTATAAGTGCTTTTTACCCATTTTTCCAATAGGCATAGGGTTTTTCTTTTTCATCTTTTTTTGCTGGGATTAGGTTTAATCTTAGGGCTTCATGCTTGCAAAGCTGGCACTCTACCACTCGAAACACGCCTCAAATCCATTTTGCTCCGGTTGCTTTGGAGATGGGCGTTTGTCAAACTATTTGCCCAGGCTGGCCTCAAAGTGCAATTCTCCCAATCTCAGCCTCCCAGGTAGCTAGGATTACAGGCATGAGCCTTGGTGGTGTAGGATTTTTCTTACTCATTAGTAAGAGCTCTTTCCTTTTTGTGTTGTTTTACACCATTTGTTTATACCACTTGAAATAAAATTCATTTTTTAAAAATATTTTTGAAGTTTTTTGCAATTTCTATCATTTTCATGCTTAGAAAGCCTCTCCCCACTTCAAAATCAGAAAAATATTTGTCATCATTTTCAGCTAGGTATTTTTAGTGAAGTTTTAAAATGTTTAACACCTATTCCTTTAAAAATACATATTCAACAAAATCCTGTTTTAGAAAAAAAACTACATGTATATAATTGTATTCACTTTAATTGCAAGACAAGTAAGTAATGGCTATTTAAGGACTGTAAATTATGATAGCAAAATGATTTATGGTAAAATACTGTAAAGCCATTTTGTAGTATCTGATGACTTGGATTAAGAGTCAATCTGCTACTATATAGGGGGAAAAAAGGAGAATATCCTCATTTTTCACAAAAACCCATTCAGAGCCAGAATCCTGGCACCCGGGAGGCTGGGGGAAGAGGATAATGAGCTCAAGGCCAGCCCAGACTACATAATGAGACTCCCTCTAATGACAAAGGAGGCACAATAACAACCACCCAAAAAACAAAACCGCTGGGTTTGCAAGCCTGGCAGATGAAGACACAAAGACACTTACTTGAGCATAAGTGGCAATCCTCCCAAGGTGTCAAAACGCAGTTGATGTCTTACCTCTTCATTCTGTTTCATTTTACGTTACGAATGAAGATGTAGTATAGTCATGATTTTAGTTTAAAATTCATAAATACATGTGCAAAAAAGCCATTAAAGATAATTGTGTCCAATGCTTAAGTTGTCACTATCTTCAAAAAAAAAACTAGATCTCTTCCCACACTTAGCATGCTTAATCCCATATTACAAGTGGGATAATCAAGCCAGGCACCGGTGGCTCACATCTGGAATCCTAGCTACTTGGGAGGCTGAAATTGGGAGGATTGAGGCTCAAAGCCAGCCTGGGCAAATAGTCTGAGAGACTCCATCTCCAAAATAACCCGAGCAAAATGGGCTGGAGGTGTGGCTTAAGCGGAAGAACACCTGCTTTGCAAGCACAAAGCCCTGAGCACAAACTCCAGAAGAAAAAAATGATGCCCCTTTCAAAAACTTAAATAACCAGAAAACTTACAAAGATTTATGCAAAGGCAGATCAGCATTATATTATGTTCACCACAGGGGAAAAAGGCTCATGAGCCAAAGACTCAACAGTACAAGGACTTGTCAAGTAAAACACAATGCATTCAGCACAAACGAGCTGCTAAAATCATGTTTTAGGGCTGGAGGAGTGGCTCAAGTGGCAGAGCACCTACCTACCAAGCATGAGGCCCAGAATTCAAACCTCAGCACTGCCAAAAAAATTGTTTTAAATCATGTTTTAAAGAACTATTTAATGATTTAGTCACATTCCTGAGACATATTACTACATAAAAAAGGTCACAAAAGCCTTTGTATGGTCTCTATTTTGAAACAAACACAATTAATTATATATAATATATATGTGTACATTTATACACACATAGAAAACATACTTTCAAACACAATCAGAGAAAAAGAATACTTAGTAAAATAAACTGCTTTATTTCACCACAATCCTAGTATTTCTTACTATCTATAGAACAGGATGCCAGTCCCACTTCCAGATGTTTTTATGGTAATTCTGATAGTAATTCTGACCAATAGCTTCACATACTTCAGCAGGAATTCCAGCCAATAGCTTCAGTGTTTTCTTTATGACAGTTCCTAAGATAGCTGTTAGTTTCCTGTGCATTTTTCTTAATCCATTTCCCATTGCAAAGGCAAAATGAACAAAAATTCCTGAGAAGTGACACTCTCCAGGGACTCTTCTCTTCTCTCCCCCTCTCCCCCTCCCCCCATAGTCCAAGAACAACTCTACACACCCATGGAAAAATCAATTTCAAAAATCATATAACTTCTCCAGAGAGCATCAGTGATCACATTAAATTGAGATAGTGTGCAAACAGACCTCTAATACATCCGTCAGCAAAAGGGACACAACGCAAGAGTTATAGTTAGTAACGTGCGCATTTCCTCCCCATCGCATGTTCAGTCAACTATGCCAAGTAGAAGTGGTAAAAATCTGCACTTCTGTTCATTACAGTGGTTTTCCTCTCTGGCTATACACTGAAACCGCCTGACTCCAATACTCAGGGTGAACTTACTCCTGATAACTGCATCCCAATGTCAGAGATGAGATGAGGAGGAATCCCCAGTTGTTTTAAAAGTCCCCTAAAGTTCTGTTCAAGTTAGGTATAACTGATTTCAAGCATTTTTCAAACAACAGAGCTGTCTGAGGTCAGTGTTTTGTTTTGTTTTTAATAAAACCAACAAAAAAAATAGAAAAATGAGGCACGTGGGTGCACCTGTAATCCCAGCACCTGGGAGGCAGGAAGAGTGAAAGTTCGAGGTCAGCCTGAGCTATATACATAGAGCCCCCAATCTCAAAAATGTCAAAAAGAAAAAAAGTAGACTAGGATAAAAGAAAGTATCAGAATGCATTGCTCCTATTGGACACAAATACTGTCTCTGAAATTTTTCAGTTGAAAGCACTCGGGGTATAGCTCAATGGTAGAGCAGCTGCCTCGCATGCATGAGGCCCAAGGTTCAATCCCCAGCACCTAAAAAACAAAATGAAATTCTTGATACTACTACCCAAACTGATCTAACAATTCAATGCAATCATCCATCTGTCTCTTTTGGCAAAAAAATAACAAACTGATCCTGAAACTCATATAGGACCAATAGCCAAAGCATCTCCTAACCAATAAAAAGAACAAAACTGGAAGACTTTTCCCAATTTCAAACTTAATATAGTGGTTCAAGTCTGTAATCCTAGCTACTTAGGAGGCTGAGATTGGGAGGACTGAGGATCGAGGCCAGCCTGGGCAAAATACTTTTGAGACCCACTCTCCAAAATAACCAGAGCAAAAATGGACCAGGGGCATGACTCAAGGGTTAGAATGCCTGCTTTGCAAGTGCAAAGCCCTGAATTCAAACCCCAGTCTCACCAAAAAAAACAAAAAAAAACAAACTGATAAGGATAGACATACAAACTAACAGAATATAACTGAGAATCCAGAAATAAACCTTAACTTCCAATCTTTAAAAATGTGTCATGACAAACTCAGTGGGGAAAGGGTTGTCTTGTCAACAAGTGGTGCTGAAATACCTGTAAAAGAATGAGGTTGGATCCCACTACCTCCAAACAAACTCAAAATGGATCACAGAAGTAAATCAAAGATCTAAAAACTATAAAAATCTCAGACTTTATCAAAATTAAAATATGTGTCTCAAATGACAGCAGCAGGAAGGTGAAGAGACAATCCACAAGATGGCAGAAAATATTTCCAAATTACGTACCACTTAAGGGACTAAGACACAGGGCATTAAGAACAAAGAATGAGCCGGGTGCTGGTGGCTCACACCTGTAATCCTAGCTACTCAAGAGGCAGAGATCAGGAGGATCATGGTTCAATGTCAGCCCCAGGAAAACAATTTATGGAGACCCTATCTCAAAAAAGCCCATCACAAAAAAAGGGCTGGTAGAGTGGCTCACATGGTAAAGCACCTGCCTAGCAAGCATGAGGCCCTGAGTTCAAACCCCAGAACCACCAAATAAAAAGAAAAAAAAGCAAAGGAAAAAGGGTAAGTAATGGAAGGGGGGAAAAAAAAGAGAGAGAAAGACCACAAATTGTATGATTCTGTTTATATGTCAGTTTAGGCAATCTATAGATTACAATCTATAGATTACACGTTGCCAGGGGATGGGGCAAAGGAGGGAAAAATGCTCTGAGATTAGGTAGTAGTGGTTCTAAAACTCAGTGAATATGCTAAAAAACAACCAGAGTGTCTTTTAAAAGGGCAAGTGTATGGTATGTTGAGTTATCTCAATAAAGCTTCTTTTTAGTATTATTCTGAGTATCAGGAAGCCTCCCCAAGCCCCCACACCAGCATTCCCACAGAATTCACAGGGTTCCTTTTTCATAGGAGTCTGTGAATAAAAAACCTTTTGAACCCAAAGGCCTAACTTCATAACCATGTATTTATACCAGGTCATAAAATCAATTTAGGGTATCATAACCAAGTATTTTTTTCATGAAATAGGAATAGAAAAAAAATCAGAATACACAGCATGCAAAGTAATGTGGTAATTCTATGAAACTTTTGTTTGAAATACATACACCAAGATAGATAGATAGATAGATATGTAGATGAAAAGTAGGTCAGTCAAAACAGAGTCTGGAAAATGTATTTTAGGAGTTGACAGACACTTCAAGAAATAAAACAGAAATGTGAGATCTCAGAGCCAAAAACAGAAATTAAAAAAAATAGTTGAAGGCACTCTGGCACATTACTCTAAGTAAACTAAACACCAGAAAAAGTGAATTTGACCTTGTACTGTTTTCTCAGGTCACATGTAGTAATATATTCCCTGCCCAGTCCATCTCCCAGGCTTCTGCCAAGCACTCAGAGAAGCTTTCTGCTCCCACTAAACCTACAGTTCCTCTAGTGGAGTCTACAGCAGACCCCAGAAGGAATAATGACAGAAGGGAACACATACCCTGTACCAATCACTGGGGACAATGCAGGGTCACAGGATGGGCAATCAGGAAAGGGGAGGGCCCCAACTCACACTGGGTGTCACAAGGTGTAACACAGGGTCAGGTGTGCTAGTTGAGGATCGAGGGGAGAAAGAGCAACCAATCAACACTGCTTATACTGAGTTCATGGGTGAAAGAATAAAGCAAAACAAAAACACAGAAAACTTATAAGGAAGAGAACATTTTCAAAAAATCTCTACATAAAAGATGCAAGCAGCTGCAAAATACAACAGCATGAGCTAAAAACAGAAGCCCTTGGATGAGCCTGAAGCTCCATCTCGCCGGAGTTCTTCTGGTGAGGACTCTTGAGGTCACCCTCCTATCAAAAGGGAAAACAGAACTTACTGGAAAACTACCACAACAACAGGTAGGTTTTTTGTTTTTTTTTGCGGCACTGGGGTTTGAATTCAGGGTCTCATGCTTGCTAGATAGGTGCTCTTACTGCTTGAATCACTGGTAGATTCTACCAGGGATCCCAGGGTCAATGTCAAGGTGGGCTTTGTTCATTAAAAAATAATAGTAACAACAATATGTCAGAGGCCGAGGATACAGCTCAGTAGTAGAGCACTCAAAGGCCCTTAACTGGGCTTAAAGCACAAAAAAAAAAACCTTATGCTATTATAATGCAGTGGAAGACAGACAATAGGATACATCTTGGGGGTGGGGGTAGGGGGGAGAAATGACCCAAGCCTTGTATGCACATATGAATAATAAAATAAAAAAAAATAGGATACATCTTTAATATGTTAAAGATTTAATATAAAAATTTTAGCGCTGGGCTCCAGCTGCTCACGCCTGTAATCCTAGCTACTCAGGAGGCAAAAGGAGACCCTATCTCAAAAAAAAAAAAAAAAAGACTGGCAGAGTGGTTCAAGCAGTAAGAGCACCTGCCTAGCAAGCATGAGACTCTGAATTCAAACCTCTGAATTCAAACCTCAGTGCCACAGGAAAAAAAAAAAGTGTGTGTATATTTCATTCCAAAAAAAATTAAGAATAAAAAGAACCGACCATGATCACATTTCATTTTCCTTGCAAACACATAAAAAGACTTCATTTCCTGGGCCTCTTGCATCTAAGACAGGGCCAACAGATTGTGGAGGAAATATTACTTCCAAGCATGGTCCATAAAAAAAAAAAAAAAAATCTTCTACGCACAAAATTACATGGCAAATTCAGAGACCACATTTTGGTTTTTTTTCAGTGCCAGGGGCTTTGTACATGCTAGGCACCTGCTCCATCACTGAGCAGCCCAAGGTCACATCTCAAAGTCAACAGTGCTGTAAGGCAGAAGGAGCATGCATTGATAGTGGTGCATGCCTGCAATCCCAGCACATGGGAGGCTGAAGCAGGAAGACAGCAAGTTTGAAGCCAGCCTGAACTACAGAATGAGACTCTTAAAACAAAAACAAACAAACAAACAACAAAAAACGCCCTTTCCGGCACCCTCTTAAGGTTGATGCAGTGCCTTAAGAGGTTAACACAGAAGGGGAAAGGAAACCTCCATAAAACCCAGAGAAGAGACTGTAAAACTCCTCCCTGCATCTCGTCTGGAGTCACAGCTGGGAAAAAAAAAAAAAAAAAACTTCGAAGGCAGAAATTAGGAAGATCAAGGTTTGATTCAAGACCAACCTGGACAAAAAAGTTAGCAAGTACCTTCCCACTTCAATCAAAAAGTTAGCGAGACTCCTTCCTTCCCCGACATCTCAATAAAGCCGGGCATGGTGGAGCACACCTCTGGTCTCAGCTACATGGGAGGTGTAGGTAGGAGGATGGTGATGTGAGAAGGGCCCAGGCAAAGGAGACCCTGTCTGAAAAACAGGCTCAAGTAGTAGAATGCCTGCCTAACAAGCGCAAGTACTGTCAAAAAAAAAAAAAAAAAAAAAAGGATAGAAGGAGCCTAGATCCTTAAGCCACTACTGAGGAGAGGCACCCAGAAAAATATGGGCAAGAAGTAAATTTTTATTTCAGTAGGCCACAGATTTTGGCTAGTATTAACTACCCCTGAGTAGTACAGTTGCATTCAGACGAGGAGCAGCAAATGTTCCTCACACTTGTTCTTTACTAGCGTGGAAATAGGGAAGAGGGGACAAGAAAGGGAGATAATCTCGTTCTAAATGGAAAATACTTCTAAATAAAGTAAAGTGAACAAGTATAGACCATTGTTAGGAAAACTCTAGACACAGTGACTTTGCCCTGTCCATGGTCAGAACAACTTAGTATTATAAAGATAGGCTGGGGTTTAGCTCAGTGGTAGAGTCCTTCCCTAGCATGCACAGAGGCCGGGCCAATGACAAGTTTCTCCCGATTAATTTATACATTTAATGCAATTTCCCATTTAGTTTTTGTTTTTGTTTGTTTGTTTTGGTGGGACTGAAGTTTGAACTCAGGGCTTTGCACTTGCAAAGCAGGTGCTCTACCTCTTGAACCATACCTCCAGCTCATTTTTCTCTGGTTACTTTGGAGATGGGGGTCTCAGAACTATTTGCCTGAGTTGGTCTCAAACCTCAATCCTCCTGGATCTCCTACGTAGCTAGAATTACAAGTGAAATTTTCCATTTAAAGTATTTTGAAGCTGGGCTCCGGTGCCTCACACCTGTAATTCTAGCTACTTGAGAGGCAGAGATCAGGAAGATCAAGGTTCAAAGCCAGACACGACAAATAGATTGTGAAACCCTACCTTGAAAATATCCAACACACACACACACACACACACACACACACACACACAAAGCTGGCTGGCTGGCAGAGTAGGTCAAATGGTAGAGAATCTGCCTAGCAAGCATGAGGTCCCGAGTTCCAATCTCCAGTACTGCCAAAATAAATAAATAATTAAAGTATTCCGAAATCCTAAATTGAAAAACACTGGGGGAAAAAAATTGAGTGTAGGCACTACCAGATAATAAAGCCAACTATAAAGTGATTATAATTATTAAAATAGAAAGCTCATGGCAAAGTAATACACAGATAAATAAAACATAAGTCCCAGAACATGTCCAAGGAGTCAGCATATAATGAAAAGGATTAAGTTAATAAATTAATAATGAATGAATGACAATGGGAAAAATGTAAACTAGAGGGGAAAATAATCCTTACTTCATACCATACTCCAATACAAGTATCAGATTAATTATAACCAAACTTTGTAAGAACTAAGAAAATGAAGAATATTTACAAAGTCTTGGGGTAAAAAAGGCATGAGAAAGAAAAAAAATTGACAAATTTGAATTCAAAGTCTAAGAAAAGTATTTGCAACATAGGACAAAAAAAATTAAAATCTTAACTGAGCATTTCTCAAGTGGGGTGGAGGCAAGGATCAAAAGTGACATATCTAGCAGTGTGGACTTCACTCAAAGAGTAAAGAGGGAAAATGTCTCATTAAAACAAGCACTGATGTTTCTGGGATAGAATAAAAAATTCATCAAGTTTTAGATGAAACAGAAGACTTAAAAGAAGTGTCATGCTTGTTATATTCCCAAACACTTCAGTATATTCATGTATTCCCCCAAATCATTCGTTTGTGGAATATTTTGTGAAGCAATGTCTTAAAAAATAAAAAGCTCTTGACAAAAATAAACAAATGAACTCAACAGTAAACTGTCGGCACTGGTCACACCTCCATCTTGCTGTGAAGCAGGGGTCAGCAAATCTTTTCTTATAAAGGGTCAGACAGTAAATAGTTTAGGCTTGCAGATTATTCAGCCTCTTGAGGAAGCATGGGTGTGTTGCAACACAGCTTTGCAAGAACAGAGAAATCAGCACCTGGGAACTTATTAGAAACGCAAATTTCTGGGCCCTCCCTGAACTTCTGAATGAGAAACTCTGCGTAAGTTTTCCTTTTTTCTTTTTTGGTGGTACTGGGATTTGAACTCCTGAATGAGAAACTGTGACATATAAGAGCTACCATGTTAGACAAGAAAGAGGTTGTAGTCCCCAGCCAAGGTGATTTGCCTTTCAAGACGGCAAAGGATTTTAGCCAGCGATGCGAAAGACAATAAAGCCAAACTAGACTTGAGGATGAAATCCTAACGTAGAATGTAGGACAAATAGCATGTCCTTCCCGAAGTCAAAAGTAGGGTGAAGACTATCCCCAGAGCCATAAAACCAAGACCTCTGTGATGAAATGATGGTCCACAATGAAAAAGCTTATTCAAATTTAATTAAGTGAATGAAGCTGATGGTATGTTTGATTTACTTGAGCAAATGGAAGCTGGTGTTAAAAAAAAGAAAAAGAAAAAGAAAACGTGAGGTGGAGGTGGAAGGGTCAGGGAAAATTCCTACAGGGACAAAAGGGGCACTAACAAAAGGAGTTCCAAGCTAGGGCACATAGAGGAAAACACTGTAGCCACAAATGAACCCCGCAGAAGGAAGCTAATCTTCAGCCTCAGCCTCCTCCCAGTGTCCCCTCCACTCTGTCTTGGAAGTTTTCTCAAATGCTCATCTGAACACATCATCTCTTCTGAGAACCTGATTGCCTTCCACCATGATACAGGGTCAAAGGCCCCTTTGGGCCTTATCCCCATCACATCCTTTACTTGCTCCCTTTCACATGTCTCTCCACCTTCACTCTTTGCTGTCACTGATCCCTCCATCTGGAACGTTGTTCCCAACCTTCCAGCCCAGTCCCCTTGGGGGGACTTTCAACCCCAAGTCCTTTAAAAGCACCCTAGAACACAGACATAATATAATTAGAGTCTCACTTTGAGGTTGATAACTGACCAGCCTGGGTGGGGCCAAATCATTACTCTGCTACTCAGAGGCATTATGACCCCCAAACCTCAGCATCCCCAGGATAAAATGTGAATAGTTAAGACCTATCCCACAGGGTTAATGTGACTAAATGACAGTAGTAAAAATAGAAGTGCTAGGCAGAGCAACTGGCACCCAAGAGTCACTGGCTTTCCTGCCCTCTTCTATACCAACAGGAACTTAGAAACACAGAGCTCAGATAAAAGCTGGAAACAGTGCTCTATCATTAAGGTCTCCAAAGTTTCATGGAGTGTTGGGAGAATTCAAGACCTAAAAGTTAACTAATAGAAGTTGCTGGAGCTCCAGACTTCCTTCCTGTATAAAATGCAGACCAGAAGCACCCTGCCTGCCAGTTGGTAGGACAAGCAACAATGATCTCAAGTGCCCAGCACATCATTTACACCATCAGCACCAGCATTATTTCATTGGTCTTACCACAAGGACTCACTGTCTTATCTTTCTAGAGTCCCCAATATTGCCTAGACAGGTTCCTACAGAGAGGTGCATCTTATGAGGCTATACTCACATTCAACTTAGGAGATGTGGACTCAACTCTGTTAAGATTCACACACATATAAGAAGTAGTCATCTAGACAGGTGACTTTCACCAGGTACTCAATGAGATGCCCAAGGGCAACTGACACAAGAAAGCCTGACCATCAGCTGCTTTGGACAAAACCTATAGAAAGAAGATGGCTCACACCTGTAATCCTAGCTACTCAGTGGGCAGAGATCAGGATTACAACACAGGTAAATAGCTCTCGAGACCCTTTCTCGAAAAAACCCATCACAAAAAAAGGGCTAGTTGAGTGGTTCAAGGTATAGGCCCTGAGTTCAAGTCCCTGTACCACAAAAAAAAAAAAAAAAGGCCTATAGAAAGAACCCCTGGCCGTGGACTAGAGAAAGCCATTCTCTTTCATGGAGTGAATTCCCTTGCAGAGCCTTAGAAGTCACCTAGGCAGAAAGAGGAGAGAATTAAGATAGAGGACAAGAAGATTTACATTTCCAGGTGAGGAGAAATCCCAGAAACACTGGATATTATTTCCCCACATGGATGTACCAGATTGGCATCACAACTTCACATGCCCTGAACTTGCTTCTGAGGCACCTCAGCTCATGGTCACTTTCTCTCTAGGTGCTCAGGCCAGGAACCTTCTCTCCTCACGCCTGGTCCATCAGGATATCACCTCAGCCCTACCTTAGAATCCAATCACTTCTCAGTGTCTTTCTCCTACCCTCCTCCTCCCCAGCCATCACCCTGGTCCCACCTACCACCCTCAGCCCTACCCTGCCTTCCATCTGTTCCCACATAGCAATAGCCCAAGTGTTCCTGTTAAAAATTAAATCAAGCCAGGCGCCTATGGCTCATACCTACAATCCTAGCTATTTGGTGGGAAGCTGAGATCAGAAGGATCAAGGTTTGAGACCCAATCTAAAAATAACAGAGAGAAATGGACTGGAGGTGTGGTTTAAACTGTAGCGCGTGCCTCCTTTGCCTTTGCAAGAGTGAAGCCCTGAGTTCAAAACCCAGTCCCACCAAAAAAAAAAAAAAAAAAAAAAAAGGGCTGGGGGTATAGTTCAGTGGTAGAGTATGAGTTCAGTTAGTCAGCATGGCAGAGCCCTGGGTTCAATCCCTAGCACGGGGGTGGTGGCGGGGGGGGGGGGGGGGGGGGAAGAACAGGGAGAGATGACACTGAGAAAAGGCCATAAGATCACTCAATGAGAAGATAGCCTCCTACAAGTCAAACAAAGAGCCCACACCAGAAACCAAACATGCCAGAGCCTTGACCTTGGAATTCCCATCCTCCAAGAGCTTTAAAAAGTAAATTTCTGTGCTTAACTAAGTCTCCCACTCTGCTGAGAAAATGAGAAGACTGCCATATTTTGCTACGGCACTTAATGACCCCAGGTCTGTCAGATTCTTTAATCTGTAAGTCTTTTATCTGCCTTCCTTACTAACGTACAAGTTCCATTTGGGCAGGGAATCTTCCTGCAGGATCTAACCACCAAGAACACTGCCCTTCACAAAGTAGGTACTCAATGTAGTAAAGGCATGAAAGGCTGCGAGTGGTGGCCCAGCTCCTAGGGAAGCTGGGACAGGCGGTCACTTGAACAAGGAGTTTGAGGACAGCCAGTCGGCTGTAACTCTAGCACTTAGGGAGCAAAGGTGGGAGGATCAGGAGTTTGAGGGTAAAGTTCAGTGTCTGTGAGACCCTATCTCAAAAACAAAAAGACAAAAGAGCTAGGAGCGCAGTTTGCATGAGGCTCTGGGTTCAATCCCCACAACCAGAAAAAATAAATATTTAAAAATAAAATAAGCCAGACACCAGAGGCTCACATCTGTAATCCTAGCTACTCAGGAGGCAGAGATCAGGAAGATCGCAGATCGAAGCGACCTGGGCAAAAATAGTTCAGGAGACCCTATCTCGAAAAAATCATTCACAAAAAAAGGGCTGATGGAGTGGCTCAAGGTATAGGATCTGAGTTCAAACCCCAGTACCACTAAATACATAAATAAGGAAAGGTCTATAAGAAAGCAGAACTCAATTATGGAAGCACCAACAAACTAGAACTCCTGTTAAAGTAACAGGCTAGAAATAGCAAAAACCAGGAGGAAAATGAGAAGAGTGACATGGGGCACACAAAGGGCTCATTTAAACTGGAGGCAGTAATGCACAGCTTAGTCCAGACCCTCAGCCCTCAAAAAAAACAAGTAGGAAGAACAACAGGGTGTAAAAATGAATTAATAAGGTTATCACACTTGGGAACCAACAGACTGGTGTGTGGGAGTTTTATGAGCAAGGCCTGGAAACAGGTCAGGAAGGGTTTTAAGATTTTTAAATTTAAAAAGAGTAACCAGTTTAAATAAAAATAAGGTTTTTAAAAGATTCCATTTACAGGTACAAAGCACCATATAGATGCAAATTATTACTGCTGACTTTTAATTTCCTTAGCCAAAATGAGGAAATTCCTTAACCCACAGTGGAAATCAGATATAGGTTCCTAGATCGAGACCAGGTTTGTCTTACTGAGACACTGAAAAATACAGCAATAGCCAACTCAATATTTCCAATAACCAACAAACTAGACCTTCTACTCCTTGAGTGCAAATAGCCTGGGTTTTAATCAGGAATAATTTGTTCAAACGTACTTGGCACCAAATTAATAGGGGGAGGGGCAAATGGACAGATGGATGGATGGGTGACAGGCTACACATAACTCATTCCTGTCATACAAAATCTACTAGACTCTTGTCATAGGAAGACTACTAGTCATACACAAATGAGACAGGCAGTCTAGCCAGTTCTTTCAAAGCATTTTTTCAACTTCTTTTTTTGAGGGGTGGTAATGGGGTTTGAACTCAGTGTGTCTGATTGCTAGGCCAGTGCTCTACCACTTGAGCCACACCTCCAGTCCTTTTATTGTTGTTGTTGGATACAATTTCTCTATGTAGCCCAGGCTGGCTTTCAACTCCGGATCTTCCTGCCTCCACCTCCCAAGTGATGGGATCACAGGCATGTGCCACAATGTCACCTTACACATCTTCATAGACGTTTAATCTCAGCCTAGTGTGCTAGTCAGAAAACACAAGTGCCATACAACTATGGGGGGGGTGGGGAAGGATGCACGGGGGAACTGTCAACAAAAAGTTCCTGAAATACCTACTTTCTTACAAAAATCACTTCCCATTCCAAGCGAAGAAAGCAAAGAAAAAAATGCTCTGGTATAAAAAGAAGCCAGTCGCCATTTTAGCAAAGGAAATACTCTAAAAACAGATACCCCCACACTGGGGATGTCAGGTGGACCGGGTAGCTGGTTGGACACACCTGAAGCCTTTTAACTCACAGGTAAGTCATGAGGGCTTACACTGCACACATCCACCAGTGCTCAAAAGCATTAAATGTTTGGAATAGTGAAGAATGGACAGTAATTCTGCATCTCCTATAGGGTTAACTCTAACCCAGAGCTCTGAATGTTTGAGCTGAATGGACCCTTTAAAATCTCAGAGTCAACCACCTTCAGGGTGTCGGGCAGTCAGGAGCAAAGGTGAAAAGGTAGATGTAGACAACTGGAAAGGGTGAGGCCAGAGCCTAACAGTACTCAAGTACAAAACCATAAAAATAAAAAGGCTCAGGCCTGATTCTAGCCTTTTGCTTTGGAGAGGAGGAAACCGGCTGAGGGAGGTCACATGGCCAATGACTGCTGAAGCCAAATGTGTCCAGACTCTGGTCCATGTCCTCACATATCCCTGGCCTTCTCCGCTCACGGATGACCCAAATGTCAGCAGGCAGCATCTTTCACCTTCCATCTCCCAGCATGGCAAAAATAAAATTAACAGCTCCTGCAAACGACCCGGCCTCCAGAAAGCCCTCACAAGTAACTTTCTTCCACCTGCACTTGCCCTCCTTTCCCGACAACCACTCATTTCCCATCAGTCATGCTTAAAACCTCCTGGTCCACAGGCCGAGTTCCCACCAACCACCCATCCGATGCAGGGCCATAAGGAGAAAATTCTAAGCCCTTAAAGCAGTCACACTCGAAATGTCATTTTCTGTATCCAGAAAGGTGGCAAGATGGGAGGCCCGCGACCCCGGGGAGTGGGGGCGGGGGGGGGGACAGGCCAAAGAGAAAGGCCCTGAGTTCGGAGCAGCGGCTTCTAAAATTACTTGGCACAGCCTTTGTAGGAGGGAAGCAATAGGAAAGGCATCCCCCTACCCCTGCCACCCCCTGCCACCCCTCCGAAGGGCCCCGAATTCCGGGGGACGCGGGGAGCGGACTCGCACCATCTGGGGAGGGGCGAGGGGTGCGAACCAAGGACTCGCGGACGCTGCACGCGGGAGGAGGCGGTGGCGGCCAGCGGGTCCCGGGGTGGTGGGGGGGGAACCCCACTTACCACCCGGCAAACGCGGCCTGAGGACTGGCAAGGCCCGGCCACCAGCAGCAGAGGCTGGGGACGCCCGGCATCCCGTCCCGCGCGGCCCCAGCACAGCGGTCGTACGGGAGGACGCAGGCCGCGACGCGGGGTCGGTGACAGCGCGCGGGGGCCGTGCCAGGCCGGCCTCGTGGGCGCGGCGGGCAGCGGGCCACCCGGCCGACAGGTGCAGCCCGCGGGCGAGGCGTGGGGCGCGGCGGCTCGGCTCTCACCTGGCTGCAGCTCGCTAGGCTCCCGTTCGCCGCCGCCGCGCCTCGGCGTCGCAGTGCCAGCCGTAGCCACCGCCTCCGGTCCCCGCGTCAGCAGCCTGCAAAATGGCGCCGCGGAGGGGCGGGCCGGGGGCGGGGAGCCGCGGAGCCGCCCGCCCCCGCGCCGGCCTTGGGGCCCACCTCCCTCCCCTCCCCCGACCCCCGCCCTCGGGCCGGCCAAGGGAGGGGGGACCCGGGAGCGCTCCCCCGAGCATCCCCGACCGCGCACCAGCCGTCCCCTTCCCGGTCCTTCCTTCCCTTTCCCTCCCCCAGCGGCCAGCTCGCCCCCACCCCCCGACCTTCCCCGTCACACCTGCTCCGGGGACCCACCTGGAAGGCCGAGCGCTCGCCCAGGACTCTCCCCTCCAGATGCTCCCTTTTATGCTGCTGGTCCCGGAGCCCTGCCATCGCTGCACCGTGATCTCAGGCAGTGGGCGGTGCACGGCGCTCAATGGGTGGAGTAACCGCTTTCAAACACGCTTCTCCAATTAGGCCGTCAGGTTGCTGCAACTCGGGTCCAGAGGTCCGCGTTGCCAGACGCACACGCGGTAACCGAGACTCGGGCTTCTCGCCCTTGAGTTCTCAGGGGGAGCGTGCTAGAAGCACGTTCTGATCTAGTGAGTTGGGGTACCGCCCGGAATTCTGCAATTCTAAAATGACACCCCGTGATGCCCAGGAATCAGGTGCTTGGGCTATGGGTAAAAACCCCCGCTCAGTCTTCTGCGTGCGGCAGCCTGGCCATGGGGACTTCACTTAAGGACGCCCTGGCTGGGCCCCACCACCAGAGGAGCTGAAGATGGAGGTCTACAGAGAGGCTCCAGAATTTGCATGTCTCTACAAGTTCCCAGGTGATGCTGATGCCGCTGGTCTGGGGCCCACACTTGGGAACCACAGAAGAAACCATCAGTGTGCATATCCCCTGCCCCCCCCAAAAAATAGTAACAGCGTTCCATCTTGAAACTACTGCCTTGGTTGCTTTACTGAGCGAATAATAAATTCAATACTTCTTCGGACAACTCTTGAGCCCTTGTCTGACTTCACACGGCAACAAGCAGATTTTATCATTGGGATTGTCTGCGCGTTTGCAAGTTCTGGGAACTAGCATCTCTCAGATCAAGACACTAGAAAACTAGCAACTTTATAAAGTACGCAAGTGGCAAGTGTAAGCAGCCGTGCCTTTAAGAATCAATGTGTACTTGAACTTCTGTAAGAATTTTTTGCATTTTTAAAATACAACTATTGAGTCGGGTGTGGTGGTACATATCTTTAATGCCAGCACTCTGTAGAGACCAAGGCAATAGGATTTCGAATTCAAGGCCAGCCTTGGCTACCTAACAAGACCCTTTCTCAAAAAAACAAAAATAAAATATAAGCATTGGATCAAAAATCCAGAATACACTGGAAGGCCACGTGTTAGATCTTCCTTGAAGATGGAGAAAATAAAAGATGGAGATTCTGTGACCAGTACCCAGACAGATGCTCAGACACTGCCCAATACGAATCTTTTTACACCAGTGAGAGCATTTTCTAACCAGCTTTAAAAAAAAAAAAAAAAAGCTGTGTGTTCTGCTCAGCAGGGAGTGTGGAATCTTGTGGAATGCAAGGGGAGTTCCAATGTGGAGACCCCTGAGCTTAGCCAGGCACTGGTGGCTCATGCCTATAATCCTACTTACTCAAGAGGCAGAAATTAGGAAGATCTTGGTTCGAAGCCAGCCCAGGCAAGAACCTATCTCAAAAAAAACCCTTCACAGTGCTTGCTTTGGCACCACACATACTAAAGTTGGTACAATATACAAGATTAGCAAATTTGTGAAGTGGTCCATAGTTAAAAAACAAAACAAAAAAGCCTGTCTAGCAAGCCTGATGCCCTTAGTTCAAAACCAATTGCAGCCAAAAAAAGAGAGAGAGAGAGAAACCCCTGAGCTTTTATCCCTTCCCCATTTTTTATCCCATTAATTGATTTGATTTATTTCCTGGTACTAAGGATCACACTAAACTTCTATCTACATCCCCAGCCCTGTTCCATTAATTGTTGCGTTCTAATTGTTGCGTTCTTATTGTCTTTCTCTCCCTCCCCAAACATTTACAGTTTTTCCCTATCCTAAAGTCTCCCCAGCCTTCCTGCCCCCACCCCCACCCCTCCTCAAACTCTGTCACTCCCAGCTTTCTCAGAAAGGTTATCTGTGACCTTCTAATTGCCAAATCCACTTGCCTGGTTAAAGTCCTTTTCTTCTCTAATGACTCTGTAACATTCCACTGACTTGTTCCCCTAGAAACTCTTTTCTTGTGATAATATCAGTGAGTTTTGCTTACTGTCCTGCACTTCCCCCTCCATCCCACTCTAGGCTCAACTCTGGAAATGCTTGTTTTCCCTAATATCTCCTCCCCTACACCCCATTTCTTCTCCTGCACTCCCCTTCTCAAAGGCACGGGTGACTCACACCTGTACTCCTAACTACTTGGGAGGCTGAGATTAGGAGGATCTCCATTTGAGGCCAACTGGGGCAAATAGTTCTCGAGACCTCTTCTCCAAAATATAGCCAGAGCAGAATGGCTCAAGTGGTAGAGCGCCTGCCTTTGCAAGCATGAAGCCCTGAGTTCAAACCCCATTTCCACCAAAAAAAAAACTTTTGAAGGTCAGCCATCTTCTCCTGCTTCCCAGACCTCTCTCCCCACACCAGACATTCTTCTGAAAATATAGACACACATTTCCAATGTCCCCTTGACAACCTGCCCTGCCTGGTCTCCAAAACTGAAAATGCAGTTGGCTGTACCCACGGGTTCTCCACCAGGAGATTCAAACAACTGGAAATCAAAAATACTAGGGGGAGCCAGGCACTGGTGAGTTAAGGCCTCTAATCCTAGCTACTCAGGAGGCAGAGATCAGGAGGATCAGGGTTCAAAGCCAGCCTAGGCAAATAGTTCCACAAGACCCTATTTCCAAAAAAACCTTCCACAAAAAAGGACTGGTAGAGTGGCTCAAGATATAGGCCCTGAGTTCAAACCCCCTCCCTAAAAAAAAGCAAAAGAGAGAGGAAATTTTGCATCTACATTGAATATGTACAGACTTTTTGTCATTATTTCCTAAATAGTAGAATATAATAACTACTAACATGACATTTACATTGTATCAGGAATTATAAGTAATCTAGACATACCAAACTATATGGCAGATAACCATATGGAAGGATGTGTGTAGGTTATATGCGAACACTGACATTTTCCATAAGGATTTGAGCATCTGAGGGTTCAGGTACCCTGGGAGTGGGAGGTGTCCTGGAACCAGTTCCAAGGATTGACTGTCAGATAGCAACACTACTAGACTTACCACAACCTTGACTCCTTGTCCCAAGCCCACCCTGTCTAATCTGCGATCAACTTGAGCAGGAAAGTGTTTCTGGAGTGTGCTTCTTGTCCAGCACAGGTGCAGACCCTTACAGGCCTCTAGGATTTTTGATGTTGTTGGTGGTGGTAGTTTGTTTGTTTGTTTTCGGTAGTGGACTTTGAAGTCAGGGCCTCTCACTTGCTAGGCAGGCGCTCTACCACTTGAGCCTCTCCACCAGCCCTTCACAGGCCTCTGAACTTCAACCACCCTTGTTATCATCCCCAAACAGAACTGACCACCTCATACCCCTTCTGAGAACGTCTCAAGGGCCCCCAGTCTAAAGAATGACCCAGCAAAAAAGAAACAGAATACAGCTGGTGGAATGGCTCAAGGGTAGAGCACCTGCCTAGTAAGCTGAATTCAAACCCTAGTACTGTAAAATTTAAAAACAAAGAAAAAGAAACAGTGTATGTGCTTTTTGTCCAACACAGGTGCAGACCCTTACAGGCCTCTAGGATTTTTGATGTTGTTGTTGATTGGTTGGTTTTTCAGTAGTGAAAGTCTAATCTCAAGGTACTACTTTTCACTGCTGGGAAATTAATTGGAATTGATATCAGGGATATCAGGGAAAGGCCCGGAACTCAGCCTTTCAGGTTCTCAAGAGGATTGCATGAGACTGTTCACACAAAGTGTTTATTCAGAACTTGAACCTTGAACACATAGAACACATAGGTGTTTAATGTCATATTTTTTTCTTTTTTTTTTTGGTACTGGGGTTAATATTATTTTTATAGAATTGCTTTCATAGTTATCAATTCAAAAATACACAAGCATGTCAGTCAGCATGTTCTATTCTCTTCCTTCTCTCTCTCTACTTTTTTTTTTTTTTTTTTTGGTGGTGGTACTGGGGTTTGAGCCACTCCTCCAATCCCCTTCCTAATCCTTTTATTTTCCATTCATTTACCTTTCTTATTGCAACTGATACAAACACACACACACACCCCTACTGTAACTAAAATCTGTGGAACATATCAAGAACATTTTGTGACCTGGTTAATTTGATTGAAATTTCAGTCATTTCCAGGCTATGTTACTTTTGAGAAGTAATTGTAGCTTGAGGCTCTTCCATCTTCATACAGCATTTTCCAGTATGATTCCCAGCATCTCTCTAGAGTCTGAACCAGAAGCAAGCTTTTCCTGGAAAAGGCCAGGTAGTAAATGTTTTGGTCTTATGAGCCAAGGGGCAAAATCAATAATATTACATGGGTACTTATATAATGAGAGAAAACAAATTTCCACAGATTTATTAATTGATGAAATTCAAAATATAATAAAAAGAATTAAGTTTTTTTTTTTCTTTCCCTTTCTTTTACATGGGTGGGATAGGGTGGGAAGGGTGCTGGAGACTGAACCCAGAATCTCACACAAGCTGGGCAGGTACTGTACCACTCAGCCACACCCCCAGACCCCCATTTTTTGATTTTCTTTTCTTTTTTTTTTTTTTTGATGGTACTGGGGTTTGTACTCAGAGGTTCATGCTTACTAGGCATTCTACCACTTGAACCACTCCACCAGCCCTTTTTTGTGTTGTGTATTTTGAAATGGCATCTCACTTATTATTTGGCTGGGCTGGCCTTGAACCACAATCTTCCTGATCTCTGCCTTCTGAATAGCCTAAGTAGCTAGGATTACAGGTGTAAACCACCAGCACCTGGCTAGAGTATTTTTGTAAATAAGATTTTGCTTAATTTAGGGTTTAAAGTTTGAGTTTCTTATATCAAATTGATCACAAATGTCCATCTATAAAAACTATTCTTGAGCTGGATGTGGTAACACATACTCCTAACACCAGTACTTGGGAAGCTAAAGCAGGAGGATCACAAGTTTGAGGCCAACCTGAGAAGGGAGGGACGGGAGGGAGAGAGAGAGAGAGAGAAGAGGGAAGAGAGGTGAGGGGAGGAGAGGGCAGGAAAGGGGAGAGGAGGGGAGGGGATAGGGGAGGGGAGGAGAGGAAGAGAAAGAGAGGGGAGGGTAAGGGAGGAAGAAAGAAAATTGAAAACAGCCCAGATGTCCATCAGTTGGGGAACTGAACTGTGATATATGCATTACTTGTGTTACCATGTACTCCTTCCCACACAAACCCATGCTTTCTTTTTTTTTAATTGACATATAATTTGTATACCATAACATTCACGATTTTAAAGTATAAATTCAGTGGTCCAACCATTACCACTGTCTAATTTCAGAACATTTTCATCACCCCTCAGAGATTTCATAACTATTAGCCGTGATTTCCCAATTCCCCTCTCCCCCAGCCCTTGGAAACCTCTAATCTCTGCTGTCTTTTTATAGATTTGCCAACTCTGGACATTAGAATAAATGAGTCATATGTATGGTCTTTTGTGAATGACTTTTTCACTTAGCATGTTTTCAAGGTTCATTCACATTGTAGTGAAATAAACATAAAATTTTCCCTTGTAATCCTTTTTAAGTATAATCATAGCATTAAATACATTCACATTTTTGTGTAACAGTCATCACCATCCATCTCCAGAACTTTTTTATCACCCCAAACTGAAACTCTGTGCCCTTTCAACATTCAATCCTCGTTGGTCTTCCCCCACCACCGTCTCCTGTTCCTGGTGACCAGAATTCTATTTCCTCTCTATGAATGTACCCATTCCAGTATCTCATCTAAGTGGAGTCAGATCATTTTGGCCTTTTGTTTCTGACTTTTTTCACTTAGCCTAATGTTTTCAAGAATCATCCCTGTTTTTAGGGCATATCAGAATTCCTTTTTTTTTTGGTAGGTCTGGGGTTTGAACTCAAGGCTTGCAAAGCTGGCGCTCTACTGCTGCCACCATACCTCCAGTCTTGACTTCTGTAACTCTTTACGCCAGCTTTTCATGTAGTACCCAACACATTCAGTACTCAGTAAATGTTCAATAACTTCTTTGCGGGGGGCAGTACTGGGAAACTTGGGACCTCAAGCTTGCTAGCTAGGCAAGCACTCTATCACTTGAGCTACACTCCTGGCCTATGTTCAATGACTTCTGTCGTTGAACTGAACTGATAGGAGGTGATGGAAGTTGAAATACAAAGGGAAAGAAAGACGCAGGGACTGCAGAGTGGCTCAAGAGGTAAAGCCCCTGCCCAGCAAGCATGAGTCCCTGAATTCAAACCCCAGTACTGCTAAAAAAAAAAAAAAAAAGGACTCAGGATTATCCCCAGGTTTCTGGAGAATCAGAAACTGAATTAGTCAGTGTTTTCCAGAGAAACAGAACCAATAGGATATATAGATGCATAAGAGGCAATTTGTCATAGAAATTAGCTTACAAAATTACAATGTCAGAAAGGCCCACCATACGCCATCTGCAAGCTGGAGAACCAGAAAGCTGGTGGTATACTTTATTCTGAGTCTGAGGTCCTGAGAACGTGGACCCCCGATGTCCAAGGGCAGTAGACAGGTGTTTGTCCCAGCTCCAGAAGACAGACTGAAGGAACTTGTCTTCCTTCTGTCTTTTTGTTCTCTCTGGGCACCCAACAACTGATCAGTGATGCTGACCTACTTGGTGAGGGCAATTTTTTTTACTCAGTCTACAGACTTAAATCCTATTTTTTTTTCTGCCAACACCCTCATAAACACCCAGAAATAGCACTTTACTTTTATCTGAGCATCTCTTAGCCCAGTCAAGTTGATATCTAAAATTAACCATCACAGAAGCCAAGAAGGAAACATTGATCAGAGGCAAAATGTGGACTGCCTCAAATACCAGGGAAAGAAACTGGGCTTTATGCAAAGAAAGGAATCATTTGAACCTGGAACTTCATTGACGCAGTGTGTGGGAGGGATGGGGAAAAAAAGAAAAAGAAAATCTATCAGTAAAGTAGAATAAAGTAGAAAAGAGGTAAAACTGAGGTTGGAATTCAGATGGTATCATCCTGTAATAGATAGTGACAGGGTTCTTCTGAGGCCCTATGTTTTTTTTCTTGGCAGTACTAGGGGTTTGAACTCAAGACCTCACACTTGTTAGGCAAGCACTCCATCACTCAAGGCACACCCAACCTTTCTATTTCTTGATATGGGTGCTAGGCATGTGGAGTGTATACTTTGTGAGATTTCATTAAGCCAGTATACTTAATGTGCATTTTTCTGTAGGTCTGCCATAAAAAACTTTTATTAAGCAAATATAACAACTAAACTTAGGAAAAATATTACAGTTAGCAGATTTACATTCAATAAGTAGAATGTTGCCTGTTGTAAATAGCATGAACATCTCCGTGTGGGCCCTAGGGCAGAAGTTCAGACCTAAGATGGTAAACTGGTCCAGCTATTGTCCCCTGGAATGTGTGCTTTAGGAATTAAGGATGTGATTACAGGATATGAAGGTTTATTTATTTTAAATTTTATTTAATACATTTTTTTGGTGGTACTGGAGTTTGAACTCAAGCCCTTATACTTGCTAGGTGGCGCTCTAGCACTTGAGCCATACCTCCAGCCCTTTTTGCTTTAATTCTAGGGTCTCACATTTATGCCCCGGCCATACATTTCCAAGCAGCTGGGATGACAGGCATGCTTCAGATTTTTATTGCCTGATCTGACCTCAAGCCTCAATTCTTCTGATCTCTGCCTCTGGAGTAGCTGGGATAACAGTGTGAGCCAGTGCACCCGGCATGCTTTTGGTTTTTGTTTGTTAGTTTTTTTTTGATTTTTTTTTGAGAGAGAGGGTCTTGCTGTGTAGCCCACGCTGGCCTAAAACTCTTGATCCTCAAGTCTCAGCCTCACGAGGGCTGAGTACAAGTGTGTGCCACCATGCTTGGCTCTTGATTATTCCTTTGATCCTAGAATAAATGGGTCATACAATTCATGCAGGCTGGAGATACAAGGCACAAGATCCATCGCTCCACCGCTGCCCTTCTGGGTGACTTTGGAGAAATTGTACAACCAAATGACACTGTAGATTTCCTAATATACAAGTTTGAGATAATTCTATTTAACCCATATGAGGATTAAAGGAGATAACTGTGAATGCCTTTCATATGTTTGAATGTGTTTTCCGCAAAAGTTTTTATAGCCCTTGACAAATAACGCTATTAGAATAAGAAGCCCATTCCAGCTGATAAGGAAAGCCTCCAGTTGTGGAAGAAAGGTCACTTGGAATTCAGCTTCTTTGTTCCTGGCTGTTGGCTATACCACTCACTCATCTGATACAAGTTGGTAAGCAGTCACTCTTCATTGGTCACAAGCCTGTGACCTGGCAGGCACTGGGCTGATGATATTATTGACACTGTCCTGCCCTCAATGAGTCTGCACGTTGGGAAGTATGAGAAAATAGAAATCATTGTAGAATCAGTCTGTCTGCCCTCCTGGTATTCACTGGACTTGTGTTCTAAGATATGAGATGACAACCAAGAAATAAACAAATCAAAAATAGTTATGATAAGAATTTAAAAAGGAATAAAAAGAGGAGCAGACTGTGATCAAGGTTGAGGGGGGGCCACCTTAGGTAACATCATAAAGAAGGATAAAGGAGCTCTCACTTTTTCTCTCCCCATCTATTCCCTTTCCCTTCCCTTCCCCACCCCTCTCCCTCTCCCCTTTTTTCCATCCTCCTCTCCCTCTCCCCCCAACAACAACAAAAAAGGACGAAGTAGCCAGGTGCCTGTGGCTCACACCTATAATCCTAGCTACTCAGGAGGCAGAGATCAGAAGGATTTAGGTTCAAAGCCAGCCTGGGCAAATAGTTTTGGAGACCCTATCTCAAAAAAAAAAAAAAGTCACAAAAAAGGGCTGGTAGAATGGCTTAAGTGGTGAAGTGCCTGCCTAGCAAGCATGAGCCCTGAGTTCAAATCCCAGTGCCAAAAAAAAAAGACAAAGAAAGGAATATTATTGGCTGATAAATTATGGCATCATTTATTGGCTGATAAATGATGCCATTTATGCAAAAAGCTTGGAAAAGAACATTCCAGAAAAGTGAATAACAAGGGCAAGTTCCTGAGGCAGGAAAGACCAAATCATGTCTGAGGAATCTAGAAGCAGTCAGTGTGATGGGATGTAAATGCTAGGAGGGACATAAGATGGAAGAAAGGTAATAAGGGACCCAGACTGCACAGTACTTCTGAATATGGTGGGAAGTTACTAGAAAGTTTGAGCATGGGTGTGGCATGACCATATTATGTTTAAAGGTCACTCTCAGCCAAGTGTAGTGGTACATACCTATAAACCCAGCACCCAGCAGGCTGAGGCAGGAAGATCAAAAGTTCAAGGCCAGCATGGATTACACAGCGAGAACATGTCTAGGAAGGAAAAGGAGAAGCAGGAGATCACTCTGGCCGCTATGTGGAGAGTGAATTGAAGAGGCCAATTATAAAGCAAATAGAACAGGAGTTATGATAGTTCAGGTGGAAGACAATGGTGAAGTCTGTGTAGGAGCAGTGGAGGGAGAGACAAGGGGCAGATGGGAACTATACTTTGAAGATAACAGAGCTGACAGGACTTGACAATGGTCTGTATGTGCAGGACAAAAGGAACAAAGGAATCAAGGAGAGCTTCAGGATTTGTAGCTTGGGCAGCCAGGTAGACAAGGGACCATTCTACAGACCAGGGAGACAGAGGGAGAGGAGGCTGGGATAGGGTAAGCCTAAGGGACTTATGTGACATTCCCAAAGGAAACATCAGGTAGACAGCTGGATTTCTGCATGCAGGTTCATGTATGCAGGCAGAGGGAGGAGGACTGCACAGGCATGCACGTGGGGGTCATCTATATATCGCAATCTAAAAGATGGATTCAATAGGATCATCTAAGAAGAAGTAGAGATGGAGACCAGGAAAGGCCCAGGAATGAGGCCCAGGGGACCCTTCCAGCACGAAGAGTGCAAATAAAGAGACAGGACAGAGGGTGAAGACAATGAGTGACCCAGAACATTATCTCCGTAATTGATGGGCACCATTCGCAATGCCAGAGAACCTGGTACTCAGTCCAGACCAAGCAGGAGAGAAGAAAATATGACTTGAAAAATGGGTTCATGCACAAAACTGGTGGGGAAAGAGCCAGAGATCAGGTCTGAAGATGAGATAAAAAGAATTCTTTTTTTTTTAATAAGTATAATATACCTACAATTAACCAGGTTAATGATCTAGTTGATGAATTTTTACATATGTATATATTTGGGCAGTACCACCCAGATCAAGTATAGGATATTTCCAGACTCCTTGAAAGTTCCTTTATACCATCTCCCTGTCATTACAAACTTCTCCCATGGAAATCACTAGTCTGTCGCCATTTGCCCATTTTTTTGAACGTGGTGGAAGTCGAATCACATAACAATGCTTTGAGGCTCGTCCGTGTTGTTGACCATGTTGATTGTTCATTCTTGTGCGCAGCAGCACAGTGTTTGGTTGTATAAAGACTACCATTTATTTATCCATTCTGCCATTGATGAACATTTGTATGGATCCTAGTTGGGGACATTATATGAAACATTTTCTTTTCTTTTTTTGGTGGTACTAGGGTTTGAACTCAAAGCCTCATGCTTGCTAGGCAGGCACTCTTACCACTTGAGCTACTCTTCCCTGTTTTGTTTTGCACTAGGCAAGTGCTCTACCACTAAGCTCCACTCCCAGTCCCATGATGAATCTTTTGTTTTTTTTCATGATGAGTCTTTTTGTTTTGTTTTAGTTTGGTTTTTTGAGACAGAATTTCTCTATGAAGCCCAAGCTGGTCTTGAACTCTCTATCCTCCTGGCTCAGCCTCCCCAGGGCTGGGATTACCATCACCACATCCAACTCCATGATGGATTCTAATATAATGCTTTTTGTTGGTTTTTGATTTGTTTTCTTGTGCTGGGGATTGAACCCAGGGCCTTGTGCATGCTAGGTAAGCACCCTACCACTGAGCTACATCCCCAGCCCAGTGAAATGTTTTTCAATGAATTTGTTATATGTCTTTCTTTCATCAATGAATGTCGAGAGAGAGAGAGAGAGAGAGAGAGAGAGAGAGAGAGAGAGAGGCAGGTCCATGTGACTCATGCCCATCATCCCAGCTACTTGGGAGGCAGAGATCTGGAGAATCCCAGTTCAAGACCAGCCCAGGCAAATAGCTCATGAGATCCCATCTACAAAGAATAATCCAAGCAAAATGGACTGAAGGTGTGGCTAAAGTGGTAGAGCACCTGCTTTGCAAGCTTGAAGCCCTAAGTTGAAACCCCACTTCCACCACAAAATAAAAGTTAGTGAGAGCCCATCTCAAACAATAAACTGGGCATGATATTGCACACCTGAAATCTCAGCTTCTTGAGTGGCATAAGTAGAAAGAGAGAAATTGAAATCTGAGGCCAGCCTCAGGCAAAAAACTCAAGACCCTATCTGAAAAATGACTAAGAAAAAAAAAGAAAGAAAATGTAAATTCAAATAAGGTAGCATGCTTACCTGCCTCCCAAATCAGCAAAAAATTTCTTTTTTTTTTTGCTGTACTGGGGTTTGACTCATGGCCTACACCTTGAGCCACTCCACCAGCCCTTTTTTTTTTTTGTGATATGTTTTTTTGAGATAGGGTCTCGCAAACTATTTGCCCAGGCTGGTTTTGAACCACAATTCTCCTATTCTCTGCTTCCTGAGTAGCTAGGGTTACAGATGTGAGCCACCAGCACAGGACCAGCAAAAAATTTCCGAAAGCATAAAATCCAGTATTGGTGAAGCTGTGATGAAGTGGAAACTCTTCCACTCTCTTGGTGGGAGTGTTAAATTATACAACTTTTCTGGAAACCTTACTAATACATGTTATAAAACTTTAAAAAGTACTTACCTTTTAATCTTGTACTTCTCCTAAAAACTCATCCTAAGGAAGTCATTATGGATGCATGCAAAGATTTATGGGCAAGGATAATTATATTTGGTTTGTATTAATAAAAAATTGGACGCCAGGAAGGTGGCTCACATCTGCAATCCTAGCTACTCAGGAGGTGGAGGTCGGGAGGATAGAAATTCATGGCCAGTTGGGGCAAAAAGTTAGGAAGACTCCATCTCAACCAATAAGCTGGGCTGGTGCCATGTACCTGTTGTCCCAGCTTCTTGGGAGGCATAAAACAGGAGGGAAAAATAAACAAAATGGGAGACCCTATTCAAACAAAAAAAAGAGTAAAGCATAAATGGCTGGAGACATGGCTCAAGTGGTAGAGCATGTGCCGAGTGTGAATTCCTGAGTTGGAACCCATCATCTAATAAGAGGGACTTGTTACACAAATTTTAGTACTTTATAAGATAAAGTGTCATGCAATCATTTTATTTGATGATACAGAAAATATAAAATAGCATGGGAAAGTATTCATGAAATCTGTCAAAAACAGACTGAAAACCTGTCACTCCTGTAAGTCCAGCATGAGGGAGGCTGAGACAGGCAGATTGAAAGTTTGAGGCTAGCCTGGTCTACACAGTGAGATCCTGACTCAAAAAAATCAGAGAACTGGAGATTTGGCTCAAGTGGTAGAGCACCCACTTCACAAATGTGCAGCCCTGAGTTCAAATCTTAGTTCTGCCAAAAAAAAAAAAAAGAAAGAAATATTTTTTTGCTGGCTGCAGGTGGTCTCACACCTATAATCCTAGCTACTCAGGAGGCAGAGATCAGAAGACTCACGGTTCAAAGACAGCCCAGGTAAATAGTTTGAGAGACCCTATCTCGAAAAAAATCCATCACAAAAAACGGGCTGGTGAAGTGGCTTAAGGTGTAGCCCTGAGTAGTTCCGAACCCCATCACTTAAAAGGAAGGAAGGAAGGGAGGGAGGGAGGGAGGGAAGGAGGCAGGGAGGAAGGGAGGGAAAGAAAGAAAGAGAGAAAGAAAGAAAGAAGACTAAAATATATATAAATTAGATTGCCTTTAACAGAAAACAGCATAGACCACTGATTTATGTGTAAGGGGTAAAGAATATAAGGCAGAAAGGAAAGAAAGCCACTGCTAACATGAAGCTCGGAGGTGGGATGGGCTTAGTTTTGGTGAATACCTTCATGACATCTTCAAGGGCCCATAAGGTACACCATCTTAATCATTTTTAAGAGTACAGTCCCTAGTGTTAAGTTTATTCACATGGTTATGCAATACATCTTTAAAGCCTTTTCAATTTGCAAACTGTAAACTCTACCCATTAAACATTAGTTCCTACCTTACCTGAGCCGTTGGCAACCACCAATCGACTTTTGTTTCTACGATTTTGACTACTTAGATGTTTTATAGGAGTGATACTGTGTAGTATTTGTCCTTTTGTGACTTAGTTTAAATCTTCAAGATTCAAGCATGTTTAGTGGCTCAAGTGGTAGAGCGCCTGCCTAGCTTGACCCTGAGGTCAAGCCCAGTGAACTTAGGCCATCACGCTTTCTAGGTAGGCACTCTATGACTTGAGCTACAGCCACAGCCAATAAAGTTTTCCTGTGTTGTATACATTCAGGGTTTGTTCTTTTTACTGCTGAGAGTTCCTCCATTGTATGCTACAGTTGTGTCACCTTTTCTGCTCCTTCTGCCTCTCTTCCTCTTCCTCCTCCTCCTTCTCCTTTGGAGATAGTAACAAATGTTCCAGTAAGTAAGCAAAGTATTTATTAGGAAACTATTTTGGGCCCTCTGAAATGATTTGGCCACTGTGCAGAGGCTGCCCAGTGTGTGAAGGTATACGTCTGCACATTTGAACCTCTCTGCCCTTCTCAGTTTAACCTTGATACAGGGAGTGGGCACCATAAGACATAGGGCCATTATCTCAATCATAGGCCCAGGGTGGGGACCACCTGGGGGACTTAGAATAGAATCTTGTAGCCTGGTACATTGCCTTGTTCCTGCTCAAGCCTACCTATCTGCTTACCTTAACATTCCCCGCTCAAGAGCTCAGGCGGCTACTTCCTGCTGACAGGGGTAACCCGGACATTCAGGGTCTAGAGTGAGAGACAGGGGTACACAAGATCCAGAGCATTGCTCTCTGTCAGGACAGAGAGAAATGGCTGCTGAGAATCTGGCCTTTCTGTTGGAAAGGACTACAGCTGTCACAAAATGAAGTAGCCTTCATATCAGAAGGTCACAGGGGGATGATGGGACATTGTTGGTTTTCTCTGAAGACAAGGATACTCTGAAAGCCCTTTATCAGATCCGAGTCCCTGAACAAAAATGATATCAGTCAATGGAGTGTTCAAGATGTCTCTCCCTTCTTGAGTACAACACCCAAGATTAGGACTCTGTCCCACATGCAACAAACAGCCAAAAATTGCAGGAAGATAAGGGAGAGTCATTTATTAGTAAAGCAAAGCACACCTGAGGGCATAAGGCCGGCAGGTGAGAGAGAGTCAACCAGCTAGACAGGGACTGGACGCCTCAAGGGATGAGGTGGGCAGTTGGATAAGGGTCAAATGCCGAGTTGGTTCACTCTTGAGTTAATGGACATTTGAGGTTATTTTTCCAATTTGTGGCTCTTGTGACTAAGACTGCTATGACCACTTCTATACGAGTCTTTTTATTGATAAACAGTTCCCTTTCTCATGGATAGATACCAAGGAATGGGACAGGTGTGTGGAATGGGATAGGTGTGTGTTTTATTTTATTAGAAACTGCCAAATTTCCAAAGTGGGCTGGTGGCTCATGCCTGTAACCCAAGCTTCTCAGGAAGCAGAAATCAAGAGGATTAGAGTTCGAAGCCAGCCCCAGGGGAACAGTTCACATGGCAAATAGTTCAGGAGACCCTATCTCAGAAAAAAACCTAACACCAAAAAAGGGCTGGTGGAGTGACTCAAGTGGTAGAGCAACTGCCTAGTAAGAGCAAAGCCCTGAGTACAAACCCCAGGGCCATCAGGAAAAAAAAAAAAAAGAAAAGAAAGAAAGAAAAAAGAAACTGCCAACCAAAATTTCAATTTTACACCATTTTAAACTGAGAGTTTACACCATTTTAAACTGAGAGTTCCAATTGCTGTGCATCCTTCCTAATACTTGCTGTCATCCATCTGTTTGGTAGACATAAAGTGATATGGTAATTAGGTATTGTTTGGTTTTGTGCAGTGCTGGGAACATGACCCAGGACCTCTCACAGGTAGGCAATGGCTCTACCACTGATCTTCACCCTGACCCTCTCATGGTAGTTTTACCTTGCATTTCCTAATGTGAGTATACTTATTGACATGTTTTATGCATAGTTTTTTGAGAGGAGAGGACAGTACTGGGGTTTGCCCTTGCCAGACAGGCGCTCTACTGGTTGAGACATGTTCCACCCCCAGCCATTTTGCTTTAGTGATTTTTTTTCTTTTATTCATATGTGCATACAATGTTTGAGTCATTTCTTCCCCCATCCCCCTGCCCCCTCCCTGCTTTAGTGATTATTTGAATAGGGTCTTGCTTTGTGAATTGAAATCCTCCTACTTAACATCTCTTGCTTAGCTGGGATGACAGGCATACACCACCACACCCAGCTTTTTATTGGTTGACATGGGGTCTCAAACACTTTTTACCCTGAATCTTGGCCTTGAACCAAGATTCTCCTGATCTCTGCCTCCCTCATAGCTAGGGTAGCTAGGATTAGAGGAGGGATAAGCCACAATGACCAGCCTATTTTTGTACATTCTTTCGTGACTTGTTCAAAACTTTCATCCATTTTAAAAGATTGTCTTTTATCACTAATTGATAAGTTCTTTGCCAGTACTGGGGTTTGAACTTAGGGGCTCATGTTTGTTAGGCAGGTGCTCTACCAGCCCCGTTTTGTGTTGGGTGTTTTCAAGATAGTGTCTCGTGAACTATTTGCCCAGGCTGGCTTTGAATGGCAATCCTCCTGATTTCTGCCTTCTGAGTAGGTGGGATTATAGGCGTGAGCTACCAGCACCCAGCAGTGCACCCATTCTTACCAAGAGATACCAGAGCCCAGAGAGATTCAAGGACTTGATCAATGCTGCCCAGTATTTAAGAAGACTGGAATTTATAGGGTTGGTGTGCCTCAAGTGGTAGAGTGCCTGCCTAGCAAGTGCAAAGCCCTGATTTCAAACCCCAGTACTACCAAAAAAAAAAAAAAGAAGAAGAAGACTGGGATTTGAAGACATCTATCCAAATTCTGTCCCTTGAATAAATCTCACCTAACATGATAGCCTCCCCCTTTTCTCTCTCCTCACTTTTAACACCCTCATCTTCCCTAACCTTCAGCTAGCTGCCCCGGTTCCCTCCGGGGAGCCTTTTGTAGCTGATAATTCCACCAGCACAAGCTGTGGGGCCCTTCTTGATCACTGTTTCCGTGTGTCAGGGGACCATGTCATTCTTGTTCATTTTTATATCCCAGTAGCAAATACTTAACACCAGCTCGCTTAATAAGTGAATATATGTTCAGGTAGAGACTTTTTTACATTTCATGTCATTTAATATATTTTGAGACAGAGTCTCACTATGGAACCTAGGTGAGTTTCAAAGTCACAAACTTCCTGTCTCAGCCTCCTAAGGGCTAGAATTACAGGCATATACCACCATGACTGACTTATTTTGTTTTTAATTCCCACCTTTTTATTTTCTCTTACATTTGTGGAACTGGGGGCTTGAACTCAGGGCCCTGTGTTTGCTAGTCAGGTGCCCTACCACTTGAGCCAAACCACCAGCCCCCACCTTTTTAATTCTAAAGTTGCAAACTCTCAAAAAAAAAAAAAACTATTAGAAAAATACAATAAACATCCATAAATCCTTCACCAAGAATCTTCAGTTACGTACTTTCTCTTTCCTGAACCGTTTGGGAGTTATTGCATATAGCATGACAGTTCACCTTTAAACCCTTTTCTATGAATCTCCTAAGAACAAAAATATTCTTCTGCCCAACCACAATATCACACCTGGGAAATTTCATGCTGTTAAATTAGTACTGTTCCCAAATGCTAGTCTACCTTCAAATTTCTCCAATCACATCCCAGTTATATATCCTTTGTAGTTTTGTAGAGTCCTCTCTCTCTCTCTCTCTCTCTCTCTCTCTCTCTCTCTCTCTCTCTCTCTCTCTCTTACATGCTTGCGCGCTTTGGTGGGACTGGAGTTCGAATGCAGAGCTCTGCCCTTGCAAAACAGGCGCTCTAACACTTGAGCCACACTTCCAGTCCACTCTACTCTGGTTATTTTGGAGATGGGGGTTCTCAGGAGCTACTTGCCTGGCCTGACCTTGAATTTTGATCCTTCTGATCTCAGCCTCCCAAGTGGTTAGGATTACAGGTGTGAGCCACTGGCACCCGGCTGAGTTTTTCTCTTTTTGATCCTGAATCCAGTCAAGGAAGATGTGTTGCAGGCTTTGGTGATTAATGACAGGACTCTAATCTCCTCATCTGAAATGGTATCTATCTCTGTCTTTCATGACGTGGGTGTTTGAAGATTACAGATCACTGTTTTGCAGATCTTCCCTCAATTTGGGTTTGTTGATGTTTCCTCATGATTAGATTTAGGAAACACAATTACACGATTTTTTTTTTTTTTTTTTTTTTTTTTGGCATTACTGGGGTTTGAACTCAGGGCTCATGCTTGCTAGGCAGGCGCTCTTACCACTTGTGCCACTTCACCAGACCTTAATTTATCTATTTTTTTCTTTTGCTGCCCATACTTTTAGTGTTTATCTAAGAAATTACTGCCAAATCCAAAGTCATAAAGTCTCCCCCTATTTTTTCTTCTACTTACTAGCTTGACTCTTTGTGTGCGTGTGAACGTAAAGTTTTACTCCGGGCACAGCGGAAAAGTCAGTCCTGCTTGGCCGCTTGGCTGCCTTCCTAACAACAGCCAGCACGGGCTCAGCTCCTCCCACTTCCTCTTGGTGCGCATGTGCGTCCCTCCCCTTTTCTTGATGAACTTGAAGGTGCATGTGTCCTGTGAGACCTTGAGCAGTTCCAAGGCGAGCAGCTACAACGAGACAAGGCTGAGCACCTCCCCGGTTATGTCCGACATGAACTTGGTATGCTTGGCAAGGCGTCCATGGTGCCAACTATGCCTCCACTTGTTCACGTTCTTGGTCACCTTGTGGCCCTTGTTGAGTACCAGGGTCAAAGGGTGGTGCAGAGGTGGCTGCCCCTCTTCAGTTGCTGCTGAGGCAGAGGCGATAGCTTTAAGTCTTATGTTTAGGTCTTTGGTACATCGTGAGTAATAGATCTCTATATCCATCTATCTAGATAGCTACCTTTTTTTTTTTTTTTTTTTGGTAGGACTGGGGTTGAACTCAGGGCCTACTCTGCCAGTCCTTTTTTTATGAAGGGTTTTTTCAAGATAGGGTATCGAGAACTATTTGCCTGGGCAAGTTTTCAACCTCAGTCCTCCTGATCAATGCCTCCTGAGTAGCTAGGATTACAGGCGTGAGCCACCGGTGGCCAGCATGCACTCTAACTCTTGAGCCACATCTCCAGTCCATTTTGCTGTGATTACTTTGGAGAAGGGAATCTCTGGAACGATTTGTCCAAGCTGGCCTCAAACCATGATCCTCCTGACCTGTGTCGCCCATGTAGCTAATATTACAGACATGAGCCACTGGTACCCAGCTTGAGTAAAATTTTTATATGTGGTGTTAGATAAGGGTTGAACTTCATTTTTTTGCTTGTGGATATCCAGTTTTCCCAGCACTATTGTTGGAAAGTCTGCCCTTTCTCAAGTAAAAGATCTTGGTACATTTGTCAAAAAAATAAATTGGCCAGCAGGCATGGTAGCACATACTTACGATTCCAACATGCAGGAGGCAGAGAGCAGGAGGATCACAGTTTGAGGCCAGCCCCATGCAAATAGTTCACGAGACCCTATCTCAAAAATAGCCAACACAAAAAGGGCTGGTGGAAAAAAAAAAAAAGGAGTTTCAGTCTATCTTGGAACATAGAAGAACAAGAGCCTGTCTCAAAAAAAAAAAAAATCAGTTTACTAGAGTTTATTTCAGTGTTCTCTACTGTATTCCATTGGTCTGTATATCTGTCTCTGTGCCAGTACCTACTGTGTTGATTCCTGTTGCTTTGTAGTAAATTTTGAAATCAGGAACTATGGGTCCTCTAATTTTATTCTTTTTCAATATTGTTTTGGCTATCTGAGGAATGTAATTACTTTTCATTATTTTTTAATAAAGCCAAACTGATTGTCTATTACAATAACAGCAATCATCACTTAGATAAATTCTTGGTAATATCTCGGAAGGGGAAGTACAAGTGCAGATCTATATATAAAATGTGAGCTGTGTTTTAAGTCAAGTCTTGGTTTTAAAAAATTAGTATTAGTCTTGTTACCCTTGTTTGGGGTGTTCCAGATGTTCCTCCATCTTTGGATACAGTGCCTAAAATTAGGGTGCACCCCAGGTGCAGGAAAAGAATTTCACAAAATAAAAACATTGTAAGAGTGATTTATTAGCAAAGCAAAAATATACCTCAAGGGGTGAGGTGGGCGACTGGCTTTGTAGAAGCTATTGGGGCTTGGAGTTTTATCCAGGAGAATGGCCTTATTGAATGGTGCAAAACTGAGGGCCCTCACTTGTGGCCCTCCCAAATGGTTTGGCCACTGAGCAGAGGCTGCCTGGGTGTGGGCAGGCATGTGCCTCCGCATTTGATTTGCCCTTCCCATTCAATCTTCTGCCCTTCCCAGTTTAATGTTGATATGGGGGAATGGGCTCATAAGGATATAGGGCCATTATTGGAATCCTTGGCCCAGGGTGTGGGCCATATGTCAATAGTTGATCCAGGTGTGGACCATCTGGGATT
The DNA here is from genome assembly GCF_047511655.1 of Castor canadensis. Taxonomy (NCBI): domain Eukaryota; kingdom Metazoa; phylum Chordata; class Mammalia; order Rodentia; family Castoridae; genus Castor; species Castor canadensis. Next base: position 151,557,525 of record NC_133390.1, on the reverse strand, counting down.
TATATGGAGTCTTGAAGCTCGGGGCGTTTTCCCACTCCTCTCATGCCTAGCTATCTGCTTGCTTTCAATAACATTCCACTCTCGAGAATGCAGAGTTGGCTGGGGCTGCAGTGGCTCATGCCTATAATCCTAGCTTCTCAGGAGGCAGAGATCAGGAGGGTCGCAGTTCAAAGCCAGCCTGGGCAAATAGTTTCTGGGACCCTATCTCAAAAAAAATCCATCACAAAAAAAGGGCTGGTGGAGTGGCCCAAGGTGAACTGTGAGTTTAAATCCCAGCACTGCCAAAAAAAAAAAAAAGTTCAGGACCCTGAATTCTTTCAGGAGAGGAGATTGATCTGCCTGCTTCCTGCCTTGCTCTCTATCAGGGCATGGGACATGGGGCTGCTGAGAATATGGCGTTTTCATTGTTGTACCAGCAGGAGTATAGCTGTCACGAAATCAAGTGCAATCATGGCCAAGGATGAGAAGTTGTAGCCCCTTTAGCAGATCCAAGTATGGCACCAAAATGGTACCCATGTTTGAGGTGTCCCAGAACTTCCTCCATTCTGGGGTACAGCACCTAAGATTAGGACTCTGTGCCCCAGGTACAGAAAAACACAAAACAAAACAAACCTGGATGAGTAAGAACAGAGTAAAGGGTGATTTACTAGCAAAGCAAAAGTACACCTCAGGGGTGCTGTACTTACTTTATTTTGGGCAGTACTGGGCTTTGAACTCAAGTCTTCCTATTTGCTAGGCAGGCACTCTACCATACCCTTAGCCCCTGTAGTTTCTTTTTAAACAGGGCTCATGAAGTCTCCCTTTAAGGAGATGCTGGTAGCTATCTTCAACTCTCCTCAAACCCCATGTCATAAGTTTGGTGAACCTATTGTCTGTACCATGAAGAAGAGTATGTGGTGTGACAAAAGCAAAAGCATCAAATTCCATTTGCTTATATGTCACACATATTATACTTTTAAAATGTATAAAATAGAGCTGGGAGTGTAGCTCAGCTGAATACTTGCCTATCGTGTGTGAGGCCCTGAGTTCAATCTCTCGTACTGAAAAAAAAAATGTAAAATTGCACCAAATCAAAATCTAAGACCATGTTCTCTGTACTCACACATCTGTCAGTTCATCAGAACACATCTGTTTTCTTTTGCTTTCTGCTCTCTTGATCTGCCTCCTACCTCTGTTTTCCTGCCTTCAGATGCTACGTGCAAGTCATTTTTCTTACATCTATTTTTATTCTTTTCCCCTGCAGACCACTTTTTGGAACTGTATGTTTCCTTTGTACTGATTAAAAATAAGGAGGAGCTGGGGCTGTGCACGTGGTAGAGGGCATGCTTAGCACATCAGAGGTCTTGAATTCAATCCCCAGCACCAAATAAATAATTAAATATAGTCTTCTTTGTGGCTGGAACCACATTCTTCCAATAATGTGCCAAAATGACAAACTCAAAGGGAAAGAGGAGAGGCACCTGATAGGTTCTCTGAGCCTCTCAAAAAACATGGAGCTGTTCCCTTGGCCACACATATGTGAATCTTCAAGAAGTGTGATATTGCTGGGCGCCAATAATCCTTGTTACTCAGGAGGCAGAGATTAGGAGGACCTCAGTTCAAAGCCAGCCTAGGCAAATAGTTCAAATAGTTATCTCCAAAAAAACCTATCACAAAAAAGGGCTGGTGGAGTAGCTCAAGGTATAGGCCTTTAGTTCAAATTCTAGTACTGGGGGAAAAAAAAAAAAGCATGATATTGTAAATTGCTCAAAAAGGAACTACCCACAACCATGACCATGGCAAGACTGGAAGAGCCTACACTGTCACCCAGCATACTGTTGGCTTCATTGTGAACAAGCCAGTTAAAGGGCAAAGTTCTCATCGAGAGAATTAATGTGCAAATTGAGCATATCAAGCATTTAAGAGCCAAGATAGCTTCCTGAAATGTGTGAAGGACAATGGCCAGAAAAAGAGGGAAACCAAAGAGACAGCTACCTGATCCAAGTGAAGCACCAGCCTGCTGGGTCAGAGCAACACGCTGTGAGGACCAAGAGTTTGGACTGCTGGGACATACTCCCCACAAATTTATGACATAATAGAGGTTAAAAAAATAAAGGACCTCTAAACTGTAAAATAAACATCAAAGAAATATAAATAAAAATAAGGAATACATTCACCTGGTTCAAACTTCAAAAGGTAAAAAAGGCCTATGATGAAAATCTCCCTGGCATCCCTGCCTCCTCCCAAGCAACAACCTTGCTCATTGCATTTCTGTATTTTCTTCTAAGTGCATCTATTTGGAATAAATAAATACACATTCTGTACACAGGCAAGTAAAAGAATGTCTTAATGAAAATTGCAGGGTGCCCGTGCAGCCAGTGCTATCATCTGTACCCAAAGTCCTCAGTTTTCAATGTGCTGGACAGACTTAAATTCACACCAGTGACTCTGTGCTTGAGGGCGTGTTGGGGGAAAGGGGGATTCTCCCACCAGGAGCACCTTTTTCCAAGACTCTCAGGCAGCATATCTTAACACCCCAACTCTCCTACCCACCCCTCTGCTGGCAGAACTGAGGGAGGCGGGCAAGTTCCATGCCGATTCCCAGGGCTGTGAGCAGGATTCTGCTCCAACTGTCCCCAGATGGACAGCGCATTATCCACTACCTTCTCTCCCCATCTCCCTTCCCCACTCCCTTCCTGTTGATTAGCTAGCTTATTTTCCACCTCAGGTACTTGCATCCAAACCCTTGTCTCAGAATTTACTTGGAGAGAAACCCAACCTAGGACCCACGTGCACACTGCTCCATACTTGGCTTCATACCTGGCTTAACATAACTGGAGATGGTGGTGTCAAGTGCTTACTCATTCTTGTAGCCTTTGGTCTTTTTTTTTTTTTTTTTGGCAGCACTGGGGTTTGAATTCAAGGCCTTGTGCTTGCTAGGCAGGCGTTCTACCACCTGAGCCATGCTGACAACTTACTCATTCTTTTTTTTTGTGGCTGTTATCCATTTTTTATTAACAGTAGACAGCATTATCCCGCCTACATTTTTTTTCAAGATATTCTTATTTATTGCAAGACTGTTTCATAGTAGAGAGTGTCCTTTTCCCATCGCAGGTCGTGAGAAGCCACACACTGCTAGAGCACAGGATGTTGAGTCCATGACCCAGCAGTAATCACCCTTTCTTTATAAGGACAACAGTGTATCCTCATCCTCTTCCATGGACAGAGCCACACAGCCTGCAAGTCATTCATCACGCCTGAAAGAGGACTTGCCAGCATTCCACACATGGCTGCTTGCTTTCCATCCACTGTTCCCTCTTCCTCAGTTCCCTCAGTCACCCCGTCCTGAAATAGGGGAGCCATCTCTTACTCCAAATCTACAAACTGGCACTCACCCATGCTTTGCTTTAGCCTACAGAGCCTCTAGCTTTTCTTTCCTCCCTTCCTTCCTTCCTTCCTTTCTTCCATTTTCTATCCCCGCCATCCCCCATGCCACCCCAGGGCTAGAAGAACACAAATTTGTTTTATTTTTCTCTTTTCCGTTTTTTTTTTTAATGTTTTTTCTTTTCTTTTTTTTTTTTTTTGTGGTACTGGGGCTTGAACTCGGGGTCTACACCTTGAGCCACTCCACCAGCCCTTTTTTGTGAAGGGTATTTTAGAGATAGGGTCTTACAAACTATTTTCCTGGGCTGGCTTTGAACTGCGATCCTCCTGATCTCTGATTCCTGAGAAGCTAGGATTATGAGCCATGAGACCCGGCTGAAATATATAAATCTTTTTTTTTAAATTTTTATTGTTTTATTATTCATATGTGCATACAATGCTTGGGTCATTTCTCCCCCCTGCCCCCACCCCCTCCCTAATCACCCACTCTGCCCCCTCCCTCTCCCCCCCACCCCCTCAATATCTGGTAGAAACTATTTTGCCCTTATTTCTAATTTTGTTGTAGAGAGAGTATAAGCAATAATAGGAAGGAACAAAGGTTTTTGGTAGTTGAGATAAGGATAGCTATACAGGGAGTTGACTCACATTAATTTCCTGTGCATGTGTGTTATCTTCTAGGTTAATTCTTTTTGATCTCACCTTTTCTCTAGTTCCTGGTCCCCTTTTCCTATTGGCCTCAGTTGCTTTTAAGGTATCTGCTTTAGTGAAATATGTAAATCTTTGATAGACATGTTGCACAGACTCTTCCTTATTTATTTGCCTTTTCAGATTACGAATGCTCTTTTTTTGAGGTCAGGATGATTCTAATCTAAGTGCTCAGAGCCAGCAGCCCCACTCCAAGGTTGTTCAGATTGCTCACCTGTGCCACTTTGGTGGGGCTTTCATTTTTTTTTTTTCATCTAGTTTTTAATCATCTGCAATTGATTTGGTATAGGTATGAGCATGGACCTATATTTATATGTTTCTTTATTTCTTGGAAATATAAATTGTATTCCACATATTTAGAGCCTGTGTCTGAATTTTGTATTTCATTCCATTAATTTGTAAGTGCATGTCTTCCTTCCTTCTTTCCTTCCTTCCTTTTTTCTTTTGTGGGATTGGGTTTGAACTCAGGGCTTCATGCTTGCAAAGCAGGAGCTCTACCACTGTGCCACCCCTCCTCCATTTTTAAATACCTCAAAATTAGCACAATTTTAAACATTGGACACCAGGATTAAAAAGTCAGAGGATTCACACTGGAATCTGGACTTCACACTTTTCTTGAAAAAAACAGAAGTCCTGGCAATACCTCCGAGTGGCATGGCCACTGTCTCCTGGGCTGGAGTTGAGGACTCCCACGCCCAGTGGGGTGACAGGGCATCTTTCTGCCATTCCTCAGTCCCCATGCAGAGGGCTCCTTTTTCATTTATGGAACGTCCCTGGCCCAGGTGGGACTGGATTTGAAACCTTGGTCTGGGCCCTCATTAATGCTGGCTTGAAGCATTTCTAAGTCACCTAAAGTTAAAATACAGATTCTGACTTGAGACTCTCTCTTGTACAAACTTCCAAGTGATGCTCATGTGCTGTCTGGAGACCACTCCTTGAGGAGCAAGGATTAGTCTCCCTCCTCCTCAATCCATTTTGCCCTTCATCGTGGATTTATTTTTATAGGACACTGTGTTTCACTGTCTAAAAATCCCAATGATTGTTTGAATGTCCTTGGCAGCTACTTGTCACTTTTTCTTTTTCTTTTTTAGGTAGGGTTTCATTATGTGATCCAGGCTGGCCTCGAACTCTCCATCCTGCTGCCTCCACTCCTGAATGCTGAGATTACAGGTATGCACCCTATGCCAGTAGAATTTCATTTTTTAAACTACAAATCTGTTGGCTTCCCCAATACAATGACATTGCCCTGCTCCCCTGGGCATCGTATGAGAGTAAGACATAATACGAGCCCTAACTGGAGTTGAAGAGGCCGCCTTGGGAAATCTGATCCTGAAGTTTCCCCTGACTCCACTGATCTCCAGTTCCCTGTGGCCAACCCACAGGAATTTAAAACTATGTGGAACTCTTCTGAAAATCAAGAGACCTCATTCCAGTATTCCAAGGCTTTGGGAATTGAGTAACTTGTAAAAGGTCACACAGCTGTAAAACCTTGGATTTCCCAAAGCCCCGTGCAATTTTGTCCCAAGGGCTCATCACAGCCTTTCCTCCCAAAGCCCAACCCAAGCCCTCCCTCTTTCTGGCTGACCTCTCTTGCTCTAGTCACATCTGAGAAACATTTCAGGGAGACACTCCCCCCCCCCCCCCGCCCACCTCCCACACTTATACACTACTCTGGCTTCACTTCATCTTAACCTCTCTACTACCTCAAACTGCCTTTTAAAACAGGGTTTAAAAGTAATAAGAGAAGCAAGCTTATGTCTTTCTCCGTCTCTTATCCAAGTTGGGGTTCGTCTTTACCTGAAATCATCTTTGGCTTTCCAATTCTCTCCAGTTGCAATTGTCTCTGTAATTCTTTTCAAAATGGTACATTTGGTAAGCGGTTGAAGACCAGGTGACTTCAGAGTAGTTAGCTGTACCTCCTTGATTGCTTGGCCTCAAGGTCTCCATCATGTGGTCTCAGCCTCTGCCAGGTAAGCATCCTGCCTTATCTTCATGCCTGACCCATGGAAGCCACTGCTCTGCCCACTTTGGGGCTCACCTTCACCTGAAGCCGACTTTGGCTTTCCTGCCCAGCCTATGGGCCCTTGTTCACTCCTATGCCCTACACACTCAGAATGTCCTTGTTATTTAATGAGGGTTTTTTTTGTTTTGTTTTTGGGGGGTATTTTTGCCCCTACAGTGCTGGAGATCTGACCCAGGACCTCACAGACATTAGAGAAATGTTCTACCACTGAGCTATGCCACTAGCCCTTAAAGTTACAATGGAAAGTCTTTAAGGAATATAACTGGTAAAATTACAGAAATCAATGCCTCCTTTCTCATGTTGTTTTGAAGCTTTGGCTCATTGGAAAGGAATAAAATTTTCTTTTCTTTGTTGCCTTTCCACTCAACCCAAAAAAGGAGGGACTATCGGCTCTCCTTCCGAAGTTCTGAACTCTGTATGGCAGACTATCCACTGAAAAAATTAAATAAATTAAATAAAGTGGACAAATATATAGAAAAAATATCAACCACCAAAAATTGTTCAAGAAAAAAAAGAGAAACTAGATCCATGTATATCACCCTATACCAAGATTAACTCAAAATGGATCAAGGATCTTAATATCAGACCCCAAACTCTTAAGTTGATACAAGAAAGAGTAGGAAATACTCTGGAGTTAGTAGGTATAGGTAAAAACTTTCTCAATGAAACCCCAGCAGCACAGCAACTAAGAGATAGCATAGATAAATGGGACCTCATAAAACTAAAAAGCTTCTGTTCATCAAAAGAAATGGTCTCTAAACTGAAGAGAACACCCACAGAGTGGGAGAAAATATTTGCCAATTATACATCAGACAAAGGACTGATAACCAGAATATACAGGGAACTTAAAAAACTAAATTCTCCCAAAACTAATGAACCAATAAAGAAATGGGCATGTGAACTAAACAGAACTTTCTCAAAAGAAGAAATTCAAATGGCCAGAAAACACATGAAAAAATGCTCACCATCTCTAGCCATAAAGGAAATGCAAATTAAAACCACACTAAGATTCCACCTCACCCCTGTTAGAATAGCCATCATCAGCAACACCACCAACAACAGGTGTTGGCGAGGATGCGGGGAAAAAGGAACCCTTTTACACTGTTGGTGGGAATGTAGACTAGTACAACCACTCTGGAAAAAAATTTGGAGGCTACTTAAAAAGATGGACATCGATCTACCATTTGATCCAGCAATACCACTCTTGGGGATATACCCAAAAGACTGTTACTCCAGAGGCACCTGCACATCCATGTTTATTGCGGCACTATTCACAATAGCCAAGTTATGGAAATAGCCAAGATGTCCCAGCACTGACGAATGGATTAAGAAAATGTGGTATCTATACACAATGGAATTTTATGCAGCCATGAAGAAGAACGAAATGTTATCATTCGCTGGTAAATGGATGGAATTGGAGAACATCATTCTGAGTGAGGTTAGCCTGGCTCAAAAGACCAAAAATCGTATGTTCTCCCTCATATGTGGACATTAGATCAAGGGCAAACACAACAAGGGGATTGGACTATGAGCACATGATAAAAGCGAGAGCACACAAGGGAGGGGTGAGGATAGGTAAGACACCTAAAAAACTAGCTAGCATTTGTTGCCCTTAACGCAGAGAAACTAAAGCAGATACCTTAAAGCAACTGAGGCCAATAGGAAAAGGGGACCAGGAACTAGAGAAAAGGTTAGATCAAAAAGAATTAACCTAGAAGGTAACACCCACACACAGGAAATCAATGTGAGTCAATGCCCTGTATAGCTATCCTTATCTCAACCAGCAAAACCCCTTGTTCCTTCCTATTATTGCTTATTCTCTCTCTACAACAAAATTAGAGATAAGGGCAAAATAGTTTCTGCTGGGTATTGAGGGGGGGAGCGGGAGGGGGTGGAGTGGGTGGTAAGGGAGGGGGTGGGGGCAGGGGGGAGAAATGAACCAAGCCTTGTATGCACATATGAATAATAAAAGAAAAATGAAAAAAAAAAAAAAAGAAAAAAAGAGAAAACCTGAGTATACTTACATAGTATTGAAATTGAATCTGCATTTAAAATTCTAGCCACTGCCCAGGTAGGGTGCACCTGTCTGTAATCCCAGGTACTTGGGAGGCAGAGGTGGAAACAGCTTGGCTTAGGCAAAAAGTACAAGACCCTATTCGGAAAAGAAATTAAAAGAAGAAAAAACTAAACTAAAGCAAAAAGGTCTGCGGCATGGCTTGACTGCCTAGCAAGTGTGAAGCCCTGAGTTCAAACCCCATCACCACCAAATAAATAAATGAATAAACAAAAATTCTAGCCACAAAACACTTTACCAAGTCCAGGTGTCCTCACAGTCAACTTTTTTTTTTTTTGCAACACTGGAGTTTGAACTCAAGACCTACAACTTGAGCTACTCAACTAGCCCTTTTTTTGTGATAGGTCTTTTTAAGATAGGGTCTCACGACCTATTTGTCTGAGAGGTGGCTTCAAACTGTGCTCCTTCTGACCTTTGCCTCCTGAGAAGCTAGGATTACAGGTGTGAGTCACCGGTGCCGGGCAGCTACTGCCTTTAGATCTGCCACAAACCAGAAAGAGGACAGTGACAGAAGAAAACTCATAGTTCAGTTTCACTTATATAGGTGCAACAATTATGAATAAAACATTAGTCAAATGCAGCAATGTGCAAAATAAACATCACCAAGTAGTATTTATCTTAGGAAGACAAGTATACTATTTTACCATCAGGTAGGAAATATGAGTTACACAGCTACAGATTAGAGAAGCCTAAACCATATGACGGTCTCCACAGACTCAAAAAAACAAAGGCAGGATAAATTCCACAAGCATTTTATGAAAGCACTGAGTCTTCATTTAGGTTCTCTGAGAAGCAGACCCTGAGCTGGGATTCAAATGTAAGTAGTTATGTTTGGCCAATGAAGTAGCTACCATGGAAGGTGAGGAAGTGAGACAGGGAAGGAACCCAGAACTCTTTCTGGGCTGTTTCAAGCAGTTTCCATTGAGGAGATCTCTGGGAAATTGCAGTGTGTACCTCAATTATCCCACCCAAGCAGAGAGGAAGTTGGGGGGGTGGAGTGGGGGGGCAGTGCTACACCTTTGTTCCCAAGAGAAAGCCATTGCTTGAGAACTAATCCTAGGACCATTAATTTCCCCAGCACAACCAGCCTTCCCTTACTGGGCAAAGTGGATTGCTTAAGTTTGAGAGGAGTGGGAAACCTCAGGTCTAGAGAGGCTGAGTCTGATATTTTAATGGGGGTAGGGGGGAGACTGATATTTTAATGGGGTCCAGACAGCATCTGCTGTACTCTGCACACTAACAACAGAATTTTAACCTGCTTTTCATTGTTGTTAAGGATTTTACAAAAAAAAAAAAAAATCTCATGGTTGGTGGTGAAATGTTAGAAGTATTCATTGAATGGCAGAAATAAGGATGGCTTCTACCAGTACTTTTATTCCTGCTAATAAGAGATTTAAAGAAAAAGAAGACAAGCAAAAGGGTTGGAAAGCAAACAAAAAACCTGTCATTACGTGCAGGCATGATGGTTGTCTATGGAAAATCCAGTTCACATAAATAGAATTGATGGCTGTATTAATTTCCTATGCTGTATAACAAGTAACCCCCAAATTAGCAGCTTAAAATAAACATTCGGAGGAAAATCCACTTATATGCCCACACTCATGACTTTCGAAGCAGGCCTCTCTTCCTCACCATGTGGCCTGTCCTAGGGCTGTTCACACATCAGGACATGAACTAAGAAAGTGAAGAGACAAAGAGAAAACCCAAGATGGAAATCACAATCTCCTTGTAACAACCTAAGTCAGAATGAAACCCTCACTACTGCTGCATTGCATTCATTCAAAGTGAGCTTACACTCAAGGGGAGGGGACCACTCCAGAACACAAATGCCAGGAATCAGGATCATTGGGGCTCATCTTAGAGGCTGCCTACCATGCTATTGTGAAAGTTGTCAGAATTAAAATGTGTTAAACCCCAACAAAAAATATAATAAATAATAAAAAGCCAGGAGCTATCTTGTGCACCTATGCCTATGTTAGTCAGTTTTCTGTCACTATGACAAAATACCTGAGACAATCAACTTGAAAGGGGGAGAGATTTATTTTGACTTTTGTCTGAGGTTTCTGGCCATGGTTGCTTGGCCCTATTGCTTTTGGGTCTATGGTGAGGCAGAATATCACAGTAGGGAGCACTTGAAGCAAAACTGTTCACTTCATGGAAGTTGGAAAGTAGAAAGAGAGACAGGAAGGGTCTGGAGTCTCACTATTCCCTTCCAGAGCACACCCCCAGTGGCCTAACTTGCTTCCACTAGGCCCCACCTTCTAAAAGGTTCCCCACCTCCCAATAGCCTCACAGTCTGTAACCAAGCCTTCACCACAAGGGCCTCTGGGGGACATTCAAGATCCAAATTATAGCATATGGTTAACAATAAGAACTATCACAAAAGAGTCTTCCAGAACCACAACCTTGCACAGAAAAGGCTTCTTCAAGGATATCTGTCCAGGGTGGTGGAGTGGCTCAAGTAGTAGAGCGCCTGCCTATCAAGTGTGAGGCCTTGAGTTCAAACTCCAGTACTGCCAAAATGCAAAACGAAAACAGAAAGTTTTTGTAGAGACACACTGAAAATTCTTGTGCAGTTGTGGAATGGCATAAACGAAATGAGAAGACAAGCTACAAATGAGGAAGTAATATTTGTAATGTATTTAATTGAGAACACTTGGTATGGTATGTAAATTTTTTTTTTGCGGTACTGGGGCTTGATTGAATTCAGGGTCTACACCTTGAGCCATTCCTGTAGCCCATTTTTGTATTTAGTGTTTTTCGAGATAGGGTCTTACAGAACTATTTGTCTGGCTGGCTTCAAACCATGATCCTCCTGATCTCTGCCTCCTGAGTAGCTAGGATTACAGACTGGTGAGCCACCGGCACCTGACCAAAACTCATCTATTTTAGGAAAGGGGAAATTCATGTTAAAACACAATGAGATGCTGTCTTATAGTCTTTGGGTTAGCAAAAATTAGCAAGCCCTCTAGAAGTCTGTCAGAGTAATGTAAATAGCAGAGTGCCTGCCTAGCAAGATCGAGGCCCTGATTCAACCCCCAGAACTGCCCGAAATAAAGAACCCCCAAAAAACACGCTAGCAAGCCTGACTGTATTAATCAGGAACACATTAGGCAACAAGTAATATATGAGATTAACAATGACCCAGACAATAAGCTCTGTTTTGCAAGAACCAGAAACCTAGATGTATGATTGTGGTCATGGGTTCAATGCCTCAACCACAGCCAGCAAGGTAGCCAGTGTTCTCCCAGACATCTCACCAGGTTTTAAAGCCAAAATCAGAGAAGAAAAAGCAAAGCTAACACATCACTCCCCTGTCAAAAACAGTAGAGGCTTTGCTGTGCAAAATATTTCAAACATGGAAGTAACATCATGTACCTATAATCAATTCTTAACAAAGGCTGATAACTTGACCAATTTTGTTTCTAAGTTTTTCCTGCCTAAAACATGAGTGATACCACGTCCTGACTGTATTATATGGTTACCTTGGATGCAAGGGAGCTGGGAATGTGACAATGAGTTCTCCAGTATCTGTAATGGAAGCAGGCCAGGCAGAAGAAGTTAGAACAGGTATTGCATTAGCCAGCCCACAGTGTCTGAAACACCACCAAGATCCAGGTTGTTGAGAATCTGAATATAGAAGAAAGGTTGCCCGTGTTTGGCAGGAGTGGAGATTACCTCGAATCACTTTGGAAAGCAATTTGCCAATATCCAGTAAATGTAACAATGTGGATATGGCAACCTAGAAGTCTCTCCTGGGAATTTGTAATTGTGAAACTCTCATACATCTGGGAGACCTGCAAATGTTCATTTCAACTTTTCTTTTATTGAAAAAAAAATTGGGAATAGCCTATATGCCCCTCAATAGAAGAGCTAACATATTCATTTTATAATGAGCAATTAAAGAAATACCACACAGCCATTAAAATGAGTGAACTCAGCCTGTATATGTCAACATGGATAAACCTGTAAGACATCATGCTGAGGCAAGAGGCAAGCTGTAAAAAGTCAAACAAGATACAGTATTATTTATGCAAAATTAAGTGCACACAAATGATATTGTGTTCATGAATTCCTTTTTTTTTTTTTTTTTTGGTGGTACTACGGTTTGAACTGAGGGCTTCACCCTTGCTAGGCAGGCACTCCATCACTTGAGCCCTTTTTTTGTGATGGGTTTTTTTGAGACAGGGTCTCTGCAAGTATTTTGTGGGGCTGGCTTTGAACTGAAATCCTCCTGATCTCTACTTCCGGAGTAGCTAGGAGTACAGGCGTGAGCCACCAGGTGCCTGACTGTATTTATGGATTCTTACATGCCCAAGGCCCTGGACTCAAATTCCAGCAGTGGGGAAAAACTGTATATAAACACAATGGAAAGTTATTTAACCATACAGTAGAAGGAAATCCTGGTGAACCTGGAGAACACTGGATTGCGAAATCAGTCAGGCACAGAAGGACATGATCTCACTCATATGTGGCATCCAGAAAAGTTGATTTCATAGAAATAGAGAGGAGAATGGTACTTACCAGAGGCTGGAGTGGTTGGGAGGGGAGGGTTAGGAGATATTAGTTAAAGGGTGCAAAATTTCAATTAGAGGGAATAAGGTCAAGAGATTATTGTACAGCATGTGACCAGAGTTAACAACATATTGTATTCTTGAAAAATGCTAAGAAAGTAGATGTAAAGTGTTCTCACCCAAAACATGACAAATATGAGACAATGCATGCTGATTGGCTAGATTTTGCCATTCCGCTGTGTATATATACTTCAAAACACTATGTTAGCCAACGAGTTAAACAAGTAGTATTCAAAAGAAGTACAAATGGTCAATAAACACATAAGGAAACGCTCAGCATAAAGAAAATGCAAAATCAAAACATGGAGCAGCAATGGCGGTAGAACACACCTGCAATCCCTGTTACTCAGGAGGCATCTGTAGGAGGATTGTGTCCTGAGGCTGGCCCAGGCAAAAAGCATAAGACCATATTTGAAAAATAACTAAAAGCAAAAAGGACTGGGGGTGTGGCTCAAGTGATAGAGTCCTTGTCTAGCAAACATGAAGCCCTAAGTTCAAACCATCAAAAACAGAAACATGCCCAAAATTCAGATTCAACAACATCCCAGTCAGAATGGCTGTGATCAAAAAGACAAACCATATATGCTGGCAATGATGTGGGGGAAAGGGGATCTTTAGATACCAGTGGTGGGAATGTAAGTTAGCGTAGCCTTATTGCAATCAGTATGTAGGTTCCTGAAAACAACCTACCATAGGATCCTGCTGTATGACTCCCGGGCGTAAACATTAACCAGCATGCAATACAGACAGCTGCACGCCCATGTTTGTTATGGTACCAATTCACCACAGGCAAGTTATGAAATCAGTGTAGGTGCCCATCAACCAAAGAGTGGATAAAGATGTGGTGTAGACACACAATGCAGTATTGTTCAGTCATAAAGAAGAAGGAAATATCATTTGTAGGAAAATAGATGGAATTGGAGACCACTGCATTAAGAGAAATAAGCCAGACTCAGACAAATAGCACGTGCTTCTCTCATATTCCAAATCTAGATCCGTGAACACCAACAAACAAACCTGAAGTCATGAACTTAAAGGGAGGACTGTTTTTTTTTGGGGGGGAGTAAAAGGAAAGAGGGCGACAGTGGAGTATGATATGGGGTGAATAAGATCAAAGTACACTATATGCATGTGTGGAAATCTTGTAATAAAGTCCATTATTTGAACAATAAATTAATTGAAAAACCATTATGTTGTACACAGTCAATACATATAGTTTTATCTGTGAATATTTTGGGGTTTTTTTTTTTTTTGAGACATAGTCTCACTAAGTAGTTCCAGGCCGATCTTAAACTCAATTCTCCTACCTTAGCTTCCTGAGTCCTGGGGTTACAGGTGTCTACAACCTTACCCAGTTTTTAATCTGTGAATTTTTAAAAAACAAGACACTATAGCACTAATGTTTTATTAAGGAAAAGAATAGATCTGCAGCTAATTTGTCACACTGGGCACCAGTGGCTCATGCCTGTAATCCTAGCTATTCAGGAGGCAGAGTACAGGAGGATTGCAGTTCGAAGCCAACCCCAGGCAAATAATTCTCCAGACCCTATCTTGAAAAACACTAAACACAAAAAAGGGCTGGTGGAGTGGCTCAAGTAGTAGAGTGCCTGCCTAGCAAACGTGAGGCTCTGAGTTCAAACTCCAGTACCACTAAAAAAAAATTCATCAAAATGTTAACATTTGTCATATCTGAGTTGGAGGTTCCTAAGTTTTTGAGTGATTATTCTCAAACGTCTTTGGATAATTAAAATGTTTAACTGCTATAGTTTGGATAAATGTCCTTACAAGGGCCATGTGCTAAGTCTTGGTCACCAGTCTGGTGCTATTGGGAGCTGGCGAAACCTTTAGGAGGTGGGGCCTTGAGGAAGGAAGTTAGGTCATTGAGGACATGCCCTTGAAGTGACCATTAGAACCCTGGCCACTTCCTCTCTCTGATTCCTAACCACCCTGAGATGAGTACCCTCCTCCACCACACACTCCCCACCATGAGATGCTGCTTCACCATAGGCCCAAAGGCCACAGGGTCAAGCCACCATGGACCAAAACCTCTGAAATTGTGAGTCAAAATAAATCCTTCTTCTTTTTTATGTTGTTTATCTCAAGTATTTTGTCTGAGTGACAGAAAGCTGACATGAATACATTAAAACATTAAATAAAGAACTTGTCAAACTTAAATGCACACCCAGATGTCCTGAAGATCTCGACACACACGGTAATTCTGGGGACCTGAGATTCTGCATTCCTACCTAGTGCTGGAGATGGGATGCCGCTGGTTGTCCGGCCGGCCCCTCTTGGAGACGGAGTGTTCTAGAAAATTCTATCCCCAGCCTCCTGAGGTGGATGTGAATGGTCGGTCCAACCCAGAAGACTCCACGTGAGGCCCACAGACAGGAGGCTGTGGACTCTGAGGGTGCCTGCAGCTTCCTTGCCTATTTTAGAACAGGCTAGAAGCTTGGCCTGCCCTAAAAACCTTCTTTCAGTCTCTCCCTGGCTGCCTCTAATGGGCTTAGAAAAACTCTCCATCCCTTTTCACCTCCCCCATGTCTATCTTTTTATGCCTCACTTTTTACCACACGGGGTTGGTTTCAGGTTTTATCTTTTCAGCCTTTGTGAACCTTCTTCATTGTGTGTCAGCCGTGTGCTCTGCCTTCATTGTTCTTTCTTAAACTCTTATCTGATTTTGGAGAATTTGAAGCTATAATCTTATCCTGCTTTTTTCTTTTGCCTTTGTGCCTTCCTTATAAGAGATCACCATTTTATTGATCTATTTTATCTTTTTATTTTCACTCACTCATTAACCTTTCCAACTCTTTTGCATGCTGTAATTTTGTTGTTTGTTTTCTTTTGTTTCCTTTTCTTTTCCTGTTCTGTTTTTGTCTCCTACTTTCTGTTCAATTCTTTCAATGTAATTGTTTTAATTGCCTTATCCAGGTGGGCTGTGCCCTCCTGGGTGGCAGCTGGACTTTGACACCAGGTTTTCTGAGTTCAACTTTCTCTTAGCTGGGGTTGGGCGGGTAGCCTCAGTTTCCTCATGTGTAAGACAATATGTACTTCACAGGGTGATTTACAGGGAGAATGACATGAGTTACCACAGTAGGACGGTGCCTTGTCCAAAATGAGCATTACAGACACGCTAGCTTGTAGCTTTACTTAGGAAGTGTGGTATTCAGTTTTCTCAACGGCCCTCACCATCCAGGTGTTCCAGCCCGTCCGATCCACTCTCATGCTGAATGGGGGAAAGTGGCCAGAGTAAAAAGAAAGGGCATTGCAGAAATGGTGGTAGATGGCTTCTGCTGCTTGGTTTGTGTCATCTGTCTTTCCTTCCTTCCTTTCGTCCTTCCTTCCTTCCTTCCTTTTTTAGACAGGGTCTGTCTGTGTAGCCCTGGCAGACCTTGAATTTGCCATCCTCCTGACTTTGCCTCCCAGGTGCTGGGATTACAGGCATGTACCACCATACCAGATTTGGATAGACTTTCTTATTTCCAGCTTCCCTCTGGCTCCCCAGGACTATTCAGCAGGGTGAGGATGACCCTGAAAGACTCTCCTGGGGATATGACTGCCTCAATTCTCCACAGGACCACAGGCCCTAACAACACATAAGATTGGCTGGGACTTGTTAGGTCAGTGCTGTAGTCTCCTATCCCACAAGCCTCACCCAAGAGACTCCAGGTCCTGAAATTCATGTGCTCTTTCTAGTCTTTTTTTTTTTTTTTGGTGGCACTTGGATTTGAACTCAGGGCCTCATGCTTGCTCGAAAGGTACTCTAACACTTGAGCCATTCAACCAGGGTGCTCTTTTAATTGAGGGACAAAAGCCGTGATTCAAATCGGAAGGGGCAGGGGCTGGCGCCTGGTAGAGTGCCTGTCTAACAAGCATGAGGGCCTGAGTTCAAGCTCCAGTACTGCCAAAAAAATCAGAAGGGGCTGGAGAGGAGCCAGGTGGTCTGTTCTGGGAACTCTCTGAGAGTCAGGGTGTGGTGGTCACATCCTGCCAGGGAGGAGCCATCATGGAGAAGTTGCTTCAGAGGCTTTAAACAGACTCCCAGATTCCCTTTTGTGTCCATCAGCTCTGATCTTGGTGCCTGACCAGTCCAGTGGGGTTGAGGTGCTCCTGACATTGAGGTTATGGACTATCTTTGCTTCCTAGGGGAACTTGGAGCAGGGATCATAGCAGGGCCTGGCATGTGACCATTGGCAGCACAGCACTGTGGTAAGGGGCACAGGCTTTGGACTTCATGAGGGGACTCTGGACAACCTGTATGTCCACAGCCTCATGGCCCCTTTGTGGGAAGGCAAGCAGATCACTTACACCAAAGCCTCAGGATGTGCGGACCCAGCCTCAGTTTTGTTTTGGGGTACTGGGATTTGAACTCAGGGCCTACACCTTGAATCACTCCACCAGCCCTTTTTTGTGATGGGTTTTTTCCAGATAGGGTCTTTTGAACTATTTGCCCAGACTGACTTTAAACCAAGATCCTCCTGATCTCTACCTCCTGAGAAGCTAGGATTATAAACGTGAGTCACCAGTGCCTGGCCAGTCACACGGTTTTTAAAGTTCCCCAGGTGACTCCATTGTACAACCTGGGCTTACTACTCCTGCCTCAGGGAGCTTTCTAACTCACACAGGTCAATTCTGGATTTGAAAACATGGTCCCTTCCAAGTCTCCATAGGGGCTTGTTGGAGACCCCTTGAAGGGTATCTTCTTACCTCGTGTTTGTCACAACCATTCCTCTTCCCCTTACTCTGTTGCAAATCCCACGCAGGTCCAGGAGAAAAACAGCTTCTAGAACTGTGTCCAAAGAGAGGAAAAGTTCTCACCGACTCACCTACTCCCCTCCTCACTCTTCCTTTGGAGGAGACAGAAGACATTCCTAAAAAATGGCCCCTTTGGTGTCTCCAAGGCAAGGCAAGTGACAATGAAAGGATTCACCTATGACGAAAGACTAACTAGGTGTACAATATAAAATTATTTAAATGAAAGCACCATAACAAAATATAGATTATTCTAAATATGGTGTGAGAGTTGTGAATTTCCTCATCTTATGTCTTTTCCTTGAATACATGGAGAATGCATGGCCTAAAACTAGGAACACGGGAGGTGAGAGGAATGCCCTAAACAGCCCCAGAAACAGAACCACACACTGCATTAACAGAATGATCATCTCGATACAGAAAAGCATCTGACGCACCTCAACTCCCTTTCATCATAAAAACATCAGTAAACTCGGACTAGAAGGAAGCTGCTTCAACGGAATAAAAGCCACATATGAAAACCCAACAGAGAACATCATACTCAATGGTGAAAGACTGAAAGCTTTTCCTCTAAGATCAGGAAAAGACAAGGGCGCCTGCTTTTACTACTCTTATTCAACACAATGGTGGAGTTTCTAGTTAGGTCAAAAATAAGGACTATATGCTGGGTACTTGTGGCTCACACCTATAATCCTAGCTACTCAAGAGGCAGCGATCAGGAGGATCATAGTTTGAAGCCAGCCCAGGCAAACAGTTTGAGAGACCCTATCTTGAAAATACCCAACACAGAAAAGGGCTGGCAGGATGGCTCAACTGGTAGAGCACCTGCCTAACAAGAGTGAGTGAAGCCCTGAGTTCAAACCCCAGTGCCGCCAAAAATCAAAAAAAGGTTTAAAAAGTAGGGAGGAGAAGGAAATGGAGAAGAAAGACTAACAGAGAGGGTAAATTTGATCAAAGTACATTATGTGCATATATGTAACTATTACAATGAAACCCCTTTGTACAATTAATTTAAACTAATAAAAATATTTTAGGGGGCATGGCTCAAGTGCTACAGTCTCTGCTGAGCTAATATAAGGCCCTGAGTTCAAACCTCAGTACCTCCATAAAAGAAAACACTTAAAAGTGTGTTTTTATATCCTAACAGAACAATTTGAAAAAAGAAAAATTTTTTAAAATTCTGTTTTAATTTTTTTTTTTCCTGCAGAACTGGGGCCTGAACTCAGGGCCCTCACCTTGAGCCAGTCCACCAGCCGTTTTTAGTGATTTTTTTTTTTTTTTTTGAGGTAAGGTCTCTTGACCACCGCCACCCAACTCAAAAATTCTATTTAATAACATAAAAGGAGTAAAATACTTAGGAATTAATTTAACCAAAGAGGTGAAAGATTTGTACAGTGGTAACTACAAAACATTGCTGAAAGTAATGAAAGAAGACATTAATAAGCCAGGCATGGAGATACATGCCTGTAATCCAGCCATTCAGGAGGCAGAGACAGGAAGATCTCTAGTTTGAGGCCAGTCCAGGCAAAGTTAGCAAGACCTTATGTCAAAAAACAAAATAAAAACAAAAGGACAGGGGGTATATGTAGCTGAAGTGGTAGAATGTTTGCCTAGCAACCATAACATCCTAGGTTCAATTCCCAATACAAGAAGGAAGAGGAGGAGGAGAAATAGACAGGACCTATGTTCATGGATTGGAAGATTTAATATTGTTAAGATGCCAATACTTCCAAAAGTTATCTATAGGTTCAATGATATCCCAGTAACATTCTTTGCAGAGATAGAAAGCTCCCTCCTAAAATTCATATGGAGCCTCAAACATTCTTGAAAAAGAAGGAAGTTGGAGGACTCACATTTCCTGAAACTTACTACAAATCTGCAATAATTAAAATAGTTCAGTAGCAGGAAGACAGGCGTCTAGACTGATGGGACAGAATAGGGTCAATAAACCCTCACACATGTAAGTGATTGTTGACAAAGATCAAAGATACCAAAACCCTTTTTTTGTTTTGGGTTTTTTTTTTTTTGTTGTTGTTGTTTTGGTGGGACTGGGATTTTTTAAACCAGGGCTTGGAGCTTGCAAAGCAGGCGATCTACTACTTGAGCCACACCTCCAGTCCATTTTGCTCTGGTTATTTTGGAGATGGGTTCTCAAGAACTATTTGCCCAGGCTGGCCTCGAACCAAGATCCTCCTGATACCAGCCTCCGAGAGGTAGGGTTTACAGGCATAAGCCATGGGTACCCAGCTTCCAAGACCATTAAGGAAAGAAAGAATAGCCTTACAATAAATGGCGTTAAGAAAATTGGATATCTGTGTGTGAAAATGAAGGTGGACTCTTACCTAACACCACATAAAACTTAAGCCAAAATGGACCAAAGAGTAACATGGAAGAGTTAAAACTATAAAACTCTGAGAAGAAAACCAAAGAAGCTTCATGACATCAGACTTGGCAATGCTGTCTTGGATATGAGACGGGAGACACAGGGAGCAGAAGAAAAACATGCAAGCTGGGTTTCATTAAAATTTAAGGGCTAGTGATGTAGCTCAGTGGAGAGCACTTACCTAGCATGGGCAAGACCTTGAGTTTGATCCTTTAACCAAAAAAACTGAAATTCCATACATCAAAGAGGAAAATGTCAATAGAGGAAAATGGCAACCTACAGAATGGAAGAAAATATTTGCAAATAATGTATTTGATAAGGGATTAACATCTAGAATGTACAGAGAACTACAATACATCGGCAAAAACCAAAGAACCTGATTCAAAAATGGGCAAACAATATAAAAAGACATTTCTTAAGTGGAGTGCCAGTGACTCAAGCCTGTAATCCTGGCTACTCAGGAGACAGAGATCAGGAGGATCCTTGGTTCCAAGTCAGCTGGGGCAAGTAATTCACCATTTCCTATCTTGAAAAAACCCATCACAAAAAAAGGGCTGGTGGAGTGGCTCAAGGGGTAGAGCACCTGCTTAGTAAGTGTAAGGTCCTGAGTTCAAACCCCAGTGCCTCCAAAACACCAAAAAACAAAAAAACCAAACATTTCTCAAAGGAAACTACTCAAATGACTAATCAGCACATGAGGAGCTCAGTGTCACTATTCACTAGGAGAATGCAAATCAGAAGCATAAACAATCCTGCACTCCCATTAGGATGGCAGCAAGAGAAAGGAAAAATAGGGGAGTACCTGCCTAGCAAACACAAGGACCTCAGTTCAAGCCCCAATACCATTCAAAAACAAAATAAACAAAACCAGAAAAGAACAAGTGTTGGCAAGGCTGGAGAAACTGGAAGGGCTGTATATAACTTGTGGGAATGTAAAATGGTATAGCACTATGGAAATCAGTATGGTGATTCCTCAGAAAACTACAAACAGCTAAGCACCAGTGGTAAATCCTAGCTACTCAGGAGGCAGAGATCAGGAGGATCATGGTTCAAAGCCAGCTCCAGTCAAATAGTTCGTCAGACCCTATCTCGAAAAAAACCCATCACAAAAAAAGGGCTGGTGAAGTGACTCAAGGTGTAGGCCCTGAGTTCAAAACCCCTATACTGCAAAAAAAATAATAATAGTAAAAATAGAATTCCCTAAGAGTCTGCAAATCCACTTCTGGGCCTATATCCAAAAATATTGAAAGTAAGGTCTGGAAGACATGTTGCATGTCATACCTACATCTATAGTTACAATTGTCACAAAGTGAAACCCACACAAGTGCCCATCAACAGATGAATGGATAAGCAAATTGTAGAACACACACACAATGGAATATTATTTAACCCTAAAACAGAAGGAAATTCCATCCATGGAATGGAACTTGAAGACATTATGGTAAGTGAAATAAGCATATCTCATAGACAAAAAAACACTTTATAATATTTTAAGGTACGTAGAATAATAAAATACATAGCTTATATAGTACGACAGTTGCCAGAGTCTAGGGCAGGGTAGGAATGGGGAGTATGGTTTAGTAGGTGTGGAGTTTCAGTTTTGCAGGGTGAAAGAAGAAGGTTGGGCATGGTGGTTCATACGTATAATCCTAGCTACTAAGGAGGCAGAGATCAGGAGGATCGAGATTACATGCCAGACTGGACAAAAAGTTAACAAGACCCTATCTCAACAACAACAAAGCTGGGTGTAGTGGTACGTCTATAATTCCATCTACTCAAGAGGCATAAGTAGAAGAAACATGGTCCAAGACTGGCCCAGGCAAAAATCATGAAACTCACTCTAAAAATTAATTAGGGGTTGGGGATTTAGCTCAGGGGAACAGCATTTGTCTGGCAAGTGTAAGGCCCTAAGTTTGGTCCCCAGCAGGAGAGGGAGGGGGGAGGGAGGGGGAAGGGAGTTTTGGATATTGGAAGTATGACAACATGAAGATAAACACCTAAACACTGCCAAACTGAACATTTTTAAGGGGTTAAAATGGTAACTCTTATGTTATGTGTGTTTAACCATGACTACATTTTTTTTACAAAGTTTTAACACAATAGAAGTTGATTTTGGGTGAATTATTTCAATATTTTGCTCTGCCCAATTACTAATCGGTTATCCCAAAATGGTCTACTGAATATTATTTCCCTATTCTTTTGTAATAAGTTATTGAACACAATATTCTCTTAAACCTTTATTGTTCTTCTTTGAATCTGTGTGTTACTTTATAATTCCCTGAGCTCTTTAAATATTTTAATCCATAAATTTTAGACTTCATACTTACTTTCTTATTCTTCTTTTCTTTTTTTTTTTTGGCTATACTGGGGTTTCAAGTCAGGGCCTTGCACTTGCTAGGCAGATGCTCTACCATTTTAGCCACTCTGCCAGCCCTTTCTGCTTTGGTTAATTTTCAAATAGGGTCTCACATTTATGCTCAGCAGACCTGGACTGCGATCTTTCTATTTATGCCTCCTGCATAGCTAGGATGACAGGTGCACTCCACCAAGTCCAGATTCTTATTGGTTGGAGTAGGGTCTCATGAACTTTTTGCTTTTTGCCTAGGCTGGCCTTGAACCATGATCCCCCCAATCCCTGCTGTATAGTAGCTAGAATTATAGAAATACCCCCCACACACTGTTCATTGATCTTTAAAAAATAGAAAATAGTTTCTTAAGTTTATTTTGCAAAGGCTTATGATTTTAAGATTAAAAGTTTTTTTTTTTTTTTTGGAGGCACTGGGGTTTGAGCTCAGGGCCTCACCCTTGCTAGGCAGGCACTCTATCACTTGAACCACTTTCCCAGTCCTCAAGTATTTTAATACATAAAAGTAATGTTAGGCTGGAGGTGTAGCTCAGAGGTAGAATGCTTGCCGTATGTACACTCAAGGCTCTGGGTTCAATCCCCAACAACAACAAAAAAGAAGTAACCTTAAAATCTTTGTTATTGTGAATTTTATCAATGTCACAAGTCTACCTTGAATTCTACCTGATTGATGTTAGTTTGCTACAGTCTGCAGGTGGCTCAGGCCTGTCATCCTAGCTATTCAGGAAACCCATCACAAAAAAGGGCTGGTGGAGCGGCTCAGGGTGTAGGCCCTGAGTTCAAGCCCCAGTACCATAAAAAAAATAAAATAAAATAAAATAAAAAACAACAACAAAAAAAAAACCCCAAAACTTGTATTTCCTGATTCAATTTTTATTTTTATTTCATTTTCACTTTTTTGGTTATTTATTATAAGTACAAACAGCATATGATTATAGTTTCTTTGTCCTAGTCACCAAATCATTATCTTTTAATAATAGAATTTAATCACCTTACATGTGTTATTATAATTGACATAGTTCATCTTATTTGCACATTTAGCTTTTTCTTATATTTTTTCTTTTTCTATTGTTTTGGCAGTACTGAATTTTGAACTCAGGGCCCCGAGCTTACTAGGTAGATTCTCTATCACTTGAGCCACACTCCCAGACCTTTTTTGCTTTATTTTTCAGATAGAATCTCGAGATTTGGCTTGGGACTGATCTTGATGATCTTCCTTCCTACCTGTAGTTGGGATTACATGTACATACCACCACACCCAGATTTTTTATTGAGATGGAGCGTCCAAGCAGACTTTTTTTTTCATACTGGGCAGTGAACTCAGGGCCTACACCTTGAGCCACTCCACCAACCCTTTTTTGTGATGGGTTTTTTTCGAGATAGGGTCTCGTGAACTATTTGCCCGAACTGGCTTTAAAGTACCATCTTCCTGATCTCTGCCTCCTGAGTAGCAAGGATTTACAGGCGTGAGCCACTGGAGCCCGGCTAACTCAGGGGTCTTGACACTGGAACTCCCCTTGTATTACAGAAGATTCCACACTTCCTGCTGAGCAGAACATGCAGTATTCTCTGTTCTTGAATCTTAATTTTCTTGCAGTGTTTTCTGTCACATGTACTTTTCCCCTTTTAATTTATCCTGATACCTGTTCATCTCAACCATTTCTCTCTGTGTGACTGCTTCACTTGCTGTTAAAAGAAGTTAGTTTCTCCTTGTCTACCAAGCATGTTATGGTAGGTACTTTTTGGAATCCCTGCTCAACCAATCACTCTCCCCCACCCCCAAGAATAAGCTCCCTGAAGTTGGAGAAAGATTTTTAAACCCTGTGATCCTGCATCGTCAGCCCCAACTATAGGACCAAGGGTGGCCAGTTGACTCATGCCAGCAGATTATCCCCGCTGAGAATATGAAATTGGATTTTCAAGGCTGTGTATTAATACGTGTAAAAACAAGGGACGCGTGCCTTTCTGTATTTGCCCACTTAAGAGGCCGCTGGCCGCGTTGGGTTCCGTGCATTCCCCTCCCCCCACCCGCACCAAGGATGCAAGGGGAGGGGGGTCGGTGGGGGTGTTCACTGGCAGCTAGACATTCTGTGCTCCTGCATGATTTCCCCTCACCCCGCCCCCTTCCCAAACTAAAAAAAAAAAAAAATCCAAAACACTGCCACCTACCGAGCCCAGGGCGTGTGTCTGTGTTTGTGCCAGGGTGCAGGTCTAGTGTACCCCAATCAGTTATTCTGATCTGAAGATTTTGGTATTCAAGGCATTAAGATAATAGCCTGAGTTGTTCATGGAGTTTTTCATCAGTATGTCTGAAACAACTAAATATAATGATGATGATCATATAAAACTCTGTTTCTGAAAACCCTAATAAACAACTCCTGGAGGGAGAATTCTGTGATATCACCATTGTGGCTGAGGAAGTAAAATTCAGAGCACACAGATGTGTCCTTGCCGCCTGCAGCACCTACTTCAAGAAGCTGGAGGTGGATAGTTCTTCAGTCATAGAGAGATTTCCTTCCTTCTGACGTTTGAAGAGGTCCTGAACTACATGTACACGCACAGATTTCCCTGAAAAAGGAAGATGTTAATTTGATGTCATCGGGTCAGATTCTTGTATCTGATTTTTACAGGACGTTTCTAGTCCCAGTGAAAATAACGGCCAAAGAGTAAGAATTCTTCAAAATAAATGGCCCCATTGGAGACACTGCTGACACTCAGGATGATGATGTGGAAGAGATCAGGGATCAGGATGACGGTCCTTCCAGTGTTAAGGTAGAAGGCACTCCCCCAAAGACAGAAGGACAGCAAGTCAGCCACCACCACGCTCAGGGTTCAGGAAGCAATTTTGAAAGAACTAGAAGTGAGGAGGTTGGAAAAGTGAATTGCTATGGCCAGGAAGTAGAATCCATGGAGACTCCAGAGTCCAAAGATTTAGGGTCCCAGACCCCTCAAGCCTTAACATTTAGTGATGAAATGAGTGAAATGAAAGATGAACAAACACCTGGATGACAGCCGCCAGTGAGATGAAGTTTGAGTGTTAAGGTCACCATCGGGAGCAGATTGTATGCCAAGCCTATGGTAAGACATTTTCTGACGAAGGCAGATTGAGGAAGCATGAAAAAGTCCACACAGTGGACAGGCCATTTGTTTGTGAAATGTGTACAAAAGGTTTCATCACACAGGCTCATGTGAAGGAACAACTAAAAATCCACACGGGGTATAAACCCTACCGTTAAGAGGTGTGTGGGAAATCATTTAGCCACACCCCAGACTTAAAGAAGCAGGAGAGAGTTCACAGTAACAAGAGACCTTATGAGGGACAAAGCCTTCAAACACAAGTCACCTCAAGGAGCATGAGCAGAGACACAGCGGGGAAAAGCCTGAACCAGGGCCTTTGCCAAGGCGTGGGATCTGAAGAGGCAGGAGAACCATATGCACAGTGAAAGGAAGCAGGTCACCCCAGTGCCCTCCAGAGTGAGACTCAACAGCTGCAGGCCACAGCAGAGCAGCAGTTGGCAACAACAGCCTGTAGCTGGAGGTGATGGGACAGGTCTGGGAGGTGGACACCGGGATTGCATTGGTTGTAATTGGTGAGCGCCAGTGACTTGTGTTTTTGTGGAAATGCATGGAATTTGTACTGGAATTTGTACTCACTGGACTGAAGGCAGTGCTTGGTTAGGTACTTAAAAACTTTTCCTAAGCTCTGACCAAACAGTCTTGTGGTATGTAGTATTCATGTTCCCTCCCTTTTCTCATGATTTTAGTTTGAGAACTGCGGTGTCTGGTTTAAAGTGAGAGACTTCTGTTCCATGTTTAATTCCTCCACACTTGCCTCACTGGTGAGTGCAGTACAGAATAATGATTGAGTAAATTGATTTCCGTATCATTGCAATACATGGACTTATGGTCAAAACAGCAGTTTTAATAATTTAATAAAAGTACTTCATAGAAGTTGCAGAAAATGCTGGCGGGTGGTTGACCAAGAAGACTGTGCAAGTCTGGAACCAAATTCTGGAAATGCAGAATGGTATTAGATTTATATTTGGTTTGTTAATCTTTTATATCACTGTTTTTAACTGTTTCTGTGGACAGATAATAATAGCTTTTCTTCATCCATTTTGATTGCCCCAGTCCTACCACAAAAGATGTATTCACACATGCCAAAGGCTGAGTGAACCTTCCAGAGTGCTGAGATCTTGGGACTAAGTTCTTTGATTCTTCTTTTGGGGGCATTGCCACTCTGCATTAATGGAGATTAATGGGGTGGATCAGTGGTGGGAGGAGTAGAAAAGGCTCTCAGAAACAAAGTCTTCTGGTGTGAAAATTCTGAGATGTCCTAGACCAAAATAATTAATTGATTTTGAAATTGGGTTTGTATGTAGGATGAAAGTTAAGACAAGAAGCAGAGACGTTTTTGCAGGTACATCGTGTCATTGAACAGAATGCCATCAAGCTTTGGGCTCTCTGCGGCCTATGATTTACCCATAAAGGAGATGCACTGGGCTTACTTAGATAAATAATGTTTTCACTGTGTTAAAAAAAAAAAAAGAAATGAGAGGCACGTTACTTTGGAAGTGATGTTGCCGTCCTGTGGTGTGCTGATAGATGTTTAATAGCCAACTCACCAGGGAAAAATTAATGTATACCTATATTAGTATATAGGTTTACTACAAATTTTACTGATTAGAGGATATGTAGCATACAATTACACAGATTACAAAACACGTAATACTCTGAATCCCACATAGCCAGTTGGTTCTAGCAGAACCCTTCTGCTGATTTTTGTTGAACTCATATTTGTAGTAAAGCTCCGGCTGCAATTGACAACAGTGTAGTTCCAGTATGAGTGGTGATTGAAATTTTCACTTGTTATCAAAGAAAGCAAAAGTAAAATGACAAAAACATATTCTAGAGCTTCACTTGTTAATCAGTGCTATAAGGACTTTGCTCAAAATAATAGCTTATGAACACTAGGAGAATATTTCATCAAATTTTTGTGCTAATCCAATTCAAAGGCCAAACAGTTTTAAATATACTCTGCATTGTTAACGTTTCACCAATACTTTCTTAATTTTTTCTTTTGGTTTTGGTTTTGATTTTGGCCCTATTTTTGTGGTGGGTTTTTTTAGAGATAGGGTCTCTTGAACTATTTGCCCGAGCTGGCTTTGAACCCTGATCCTCCTGATCTCTGCCTCCTGAGTAGCTAGGATTACAGGTGTGAGTCACTGGCGCCCTGCTGGTGCTAGGGTTTTGAACTCAGGGTCTCACATTTGTTAGGCAAGTGCTCTACCATGCCCAACCCTTTTTCCTTAATTTTTTTTCAGTACTGGGATTTGAACTCAGGGCTTCACGCTTGCAGGCACTCTACCACATGAGCCACTCTACCAGCTGGGTCTCACAAACTATTTGCCTGTGCTGGCTTTGAACCCTGATCCTCCTCATCTCTGCCTCCTGTGTGGCTAGCATTATAGGTGTGAGCCACCAGAGCCCAGCTTGCTTTAGTTTTGTTTTTTTTGGTTGACTCTCATGCCTTTTACCTCTTCCAGCCTTGGACTGTGTTCCTCCTACTACTGTCTCCTGTACAACTGGGATGACAGGCATGTGCTATCATGCCCAGCTTATTTGCTGAGATTAAGGTGAGATTAAGTTAGTGTCTCACTAACTTCTTGCCCATGCTGGCCTCAAACCACCATCCTCCTGGTTTCCACCTCCCGAGTAGCTGGGATTACAGGTATGCACTAACACTCCTAACCCAACTTTCTTAAGTTTTGACAATCAACCAAATAATAAAAAATCTCTGATTTTGTCTGCCAATTTCTGTAGCATAAATATTCCCATTATGGCCAACCTGAAGCTACCAACATGAAGTCACTGAACATAGTATTGGATAGAGATGCGCAGTGCTACATCATTATTTAGCATTTTTGACATAGATATAAATAACTTTCAGAGCATATATATATGTGTGTGTGTATATATATATATATATATATATATATATATATATACACTAGAAAAATACTAATTTCCTCCTTCCTCTCCCCCCTTCTCTATCTCTTTCTTTCTTTCTTTTTGCAATACTAAAGTTTGAATTCAGGACCTTGTGCTTGTTAAGGAGGCACTCTACCACTTGAGCCACATATCCAGACCTAAAATTTTATTTTAATAATGGTTCTATTTACCAATTGGC
This sequence comes from Castor canadensis, assembly GCF_047511655.1. Taxonomy (NCBI): domain Eukaryota; kingdom Metazoa; phylum Chordata; class Mammalia; order Rodentia; family Castoridae; genus Castor; species Castor canadensis. The sequence goes on along the minus strand of NC_133390.1, from coordinate 151,529,096 downwards.
CTACAAAATTCTTGAAAAGAACAATTGACTTCAAGAGTAAGTAAGAGGGAGGGGTGTAGCACAGCTTGCACAGCATGCCCAAGGTCCTGGGTTCCATCCCCAGCACTACAAAATATAATAGAGAGAGGTCTGTAAGAGCAAGTTCCAACACACTACTGTAGTCATCTTCTGCCACAAAGCTGGAAAAACAGAGGAAGCCAATCTGCAGACAGAAAACAAAAAAAAGGAAGAGAAGGAGGATGAAAGCAAGAATGCAAAGGAAGTGAAGACAGAGGGAGAGGCTGCCTGTTGTCTGAATTTCTCATTTGTTCAACTTGATTCCAGTCATTCCTACAGTCTAAGCACAGTTTTGAATTTCTATATTATAAGGATGTATCCACATCCTTATCATAAATTCTATCCTTTAATTTCAGAATATATTTTACTTTTAATTGCCACATAGTAACTGTATGTATTTGTGGGGTACAGTATAACATTTCAATACTTGTGCACAGTCTATAAGCTCAAGGCAATTGGCATCTATTTCTATCCCTCCCCCCTTTTTTAGTGCTGGGACGGAACCCAGGGCTTTATGCACACTAGATGAGTGCTCTGCCACTGAGCTTCACCCCAGGCTCCCCTTTTCTTGTTTAGACTGCACACGGCAGAGGCCAGAGGCGTAGGTAATACAAGTGTAGCTTCCTATGTATGCGAGCCACTTCTGGTTAAGCTGATCCTGAATCTCCCAAATGTCATTCCCCTTTTCCAGTTTTATTTTTTCTTGGCCCCAATCATTTTTTCCTCTTTGCTACTTTCTGTCCACCAGGTCCAGAGTAGTCTCCAGGAGCCTGTGTTTTAAATTTTTCTAAGTAACTATTGCTATCTAATAAGCTTGAAAATACTGAGGTGGGCAGTATTTAGGTGTCTGAATTGCCCTGACAGACGCACCCTGTGCTGGCCTTCTGAGGAACTCTTGAGATGTTCTCTCACACCCGCCACCTAATGTTAAGTCCGCTGGTGAATTAGCTCAGCTTTATTTCCAAAATATATTCAGGATCCGATGTCCTCTGACCATTTCTACTTCTCTCCTCAGCGTCGACACGCCCTTCTCTTCCCTGGATGATTGTAGTCGTCTTCTGCCAGGGTCTCTCTGCCATCCTTGTCTTCCTACAGCTTATTCTCTACGCAGTGCCAGAGTGGTCCTTCAAAATGTCAGAGGAGACATAAAAAAGTCTTTTTTTCTCTCTCCAAAACCTTCTGTTAGGGGCTGAATTGTGTCCTCCCAAATGCATATGCTGAAGTCCTAACTTCTAGTACCTCAAAATGTAACTGCATTTGGAAACAGGGTTTTCAAAGAGCCACTTAAGTTAAAATGAAGTCATTAGGATGGGGCCTAATACAATATGAGTGATGTGCTTATAATAAGAGGAAAATTGAACCCACACAAGTATAATGGAAGACCACATGAAGAGACACCCTTGCTGATACCTTGACCTTGAACTCCCAGCCTCCAGATTGGTGAGAGAATTTCTGTTGTTTCAGCCACCGAATCTGTGGTGTTTTGTTATGACAACCCAAGAAAATGAAAACATTCCAATTTTACCCCGAGGAAAAGCCAAAGTTCTTACTCAAACCTACAAAGCCCAGACTTGGTGTTCATTGTTTGGAAACTAATTGTTCTAGCAAATTGGAAGATAAATGAATTGCCATTGTTACATGGAAACTGGATCAACAGAGTTACTGTTGCAATTGGGAAAATCTAGCATTGGAAGGGAAAATTGGCCATCAATAAATATTAACCTCAATGATTGTTATATAAATTAAAGCCTCAATTCAGAAGGTCTAGCCAGTACTGCCTCCTTCCCGCTCTGATTATTCTGCCCTTCAGTGGAGATCATGGAAACATTTCTCAAGCTCTTTGTAGACTAGACAAGACCACACAAATCCCCTTCATCATTAGACCTGGATGCATTAAGGGGCGCAACATAGCAACACATGCAATTGCCTAGAAGTTTACTGTTGAAGGATCATAAATTTCTAGGCTCTTGTACTGTTTCCATTGTGATGTCAGAACTGTTAGAGGAGCTTGGGAGAGCTGGTTGGCGTCTCTCCAGGGTGGGCAGCAGGTATTCCATCCAAGAAATTAGCTGGTTCTTACAATTGGCACCGTAGCTCCCAACAAAGAAAGGGTAGACATATTTGAATGAGCTGTGTTTGAGGGAGTGGGGAAGGAAAGGAAAGATGGTTTGAAGAGTATGGATGAAGATGCAGTGATGCTGGTTGTGCCTTATAGATTCTGTTCACCTGCTGTCAAATCTACTAGGGCTGCCACAGTCTAGCTGACTTCAATAACAGAGATTTGTTTTTTCACCATTCTGGAAGCTAGAAGTTCAAGATTAAATCACCAGAAGGATTGGTTTCTTCTGAGGCCTCTCTCCTTGGTTTGCAGATGGCCGTCTTCTTGCCCTGTCCTCACAGTATTTCCTCTGTGTGGGCGTATCCCTGATATCTGTGTATCCTAATTTCCTTTTCTTATTAGGACACCAGTCAGATTAAAGTAGGGGGCCACCTTAACATATTTTATGTCTCAATAGTCACATTCAGAGTTACCGGGGTTGGAGCTTCAACATATGAATTTTAATGGGACACATTTCATCCCATACAGCTGCCTGGTGCATCTCCCCTCAACTGCTGTGAGTGTTGGTTGCTAATGATTCATAACTGCCTCCTTCTCCAAAGAGTTGTTCTTGGCCAGCCAGTGTTGCCTTGCCTGGGAGGTTACCCACCCTCCAAAACAGCCAGCAACTAATGTTGTCTGACACTGTTGCATAAAGGCTGGTCCTCTTGGAGACCAACACCATGGTGCTAATCCTCTTCTGAGCATGCTGTGGGATTGAGCTAAAACCAGAGTCCAGATGAAAACCACATCTTTGTTCACCTTCTTTCTCTGCCCCATCTGGCTTTCCTCTCTTCCCTTCTCCTAGAAGTACTACCCTAGTGAATCCTACACACCTAAATCCCTGTCTTAGTTTCTGCTTTGGGAACCTGACTGAAGATGGTGTTATCTTGGAATCCTGTAAGATTACTCTATTTTTAACCCTAGAACCTAGAGATGGAAAGTGAAAAGCTGTACTATCACTGAATTTTGTCTCCTCTACCTTTGAAATGGCCCTTGAGTCTATTCCTTCCTCTCTGTTCCCTACAACCACTAAACTAACTCAAGGCATCAACTCTTTCCTGGACAAACTCTCACGGCAGTTTTTCCCTGCTTCAGTTTCTCCAGAGTGCCTTTTTGAGAGCTTGTTTGGAGGTTCTAGCAGAGGAGTGCAGCTACTCATATACCCTTGACCGAAGAATAGTCCTCTATCATGGATGGTGGTCCTCTTTGACCAAATGTGCAGCTTTGGGAGGGGTATACATGGAGTGATGAGAGAGGAAGGGGACATTCACCTAGCCAGCCAAATCAGCTGAATCAACCCTGGCAATCAATGGGGTGACACATGTCACTGTCAGATTGCCCTCACATCCCAGAGTGTCTTTTTATAAGACTGTTAGGAACATACTTTGGTTTTGCTTAAAACCATCTACTACAGCCCACTGCCAGTGGCTCATGTCTGAAATACCAGCTACTCAGGAGTCAGAGATCAGGAGGATTGAGGTTTAAAGCCAGCCCAGGTAAATAGTCCATGAGACCTTATCTTGAAAAAAAACTTCATCACAAAAAAGTGCTGGTGGGGTGGCTCAAGATGTAGCCCCTGAGTACCACACACAAAAAAAAGTCTAATACTTACTGTATTAGTCTATTTTCTGCTGTGATAACAAAACACTTAACAAGTAGTACTTTATATAGAAAAGAGAGCTGTTGAGCTCACAGCTTAGGAGGCTGAAAGGTCAAGATTAGGTAGCCCCATCAGTTTGGCCTGTGCTGAGAGCTTCATGATAGATGGAATCGCAATGGCAGAAGCGTGTGAGAGGAGAGACCACAAGACAAAACAGGAAGCCAGAGAGATTTAGGGAGTAGGCGATCTTTTTTTATAACAATTCCCTTTTGTGAAACCAACCAAGATCCTATGAGAACTACACTAATCCTTTCCAAGGGCTGTACCCCAATGACCTAATTATCTTCCACTAGGCCCCACCACTTTGTCATTGTTACTGTTGAGGTCCTACCTCTTAAAAGTTTTATCACTTCTAAACATTGCCGTGTTATGGACCAAGCTTCCAACACATGAACCCTTGGGGGCCACATTCAAACCATGTCCAAACCATCACACCTCCCAGTATACTCAACATCACTTATTATCCTCAGCCTGCAGGAGGCAGTCCATATGGCTTAGCATGACCTTTGAGGCCCTGCCAAGCATGGTCCACCCTATCGCTCCAGTCTCCAGACTCATCTGGATGGGTGTTAATTCATGCTTCCTGTCCTGGCTAGCTAAAATGAGTGTCATTTTCAAACTTGTTTCCTCATTTCACCTGGAAAATTCTTGCTTTTCTCCCAAGGCTTCACCACCTTGTCTTTCTTGCCTCCCCCCCTCAACTGTCGCATCTGCTTTTCTGTCCAGTTACTAGTTGTACGTGATGCTGCCTCCCCTACCTACAGCCTCCTGCATAGCTGGGACCTGATTAGGGAAAAAAAAAAGTCATTCAGGCTATATTCTCTGACTACAGTGCAATAGAATTAAAAAATAGTTACAAAAATTTAAGCCCCAAATTTGTTAACTTGGAATTTCTCATTAAAGCTTTCTAAATGATTCCTGGTTTCACAGGAAATATACAAATTGCAAAGTATTCTGAAAGGAACCATAGAGAAACACATATGAAAAGTTAGAAGATGTGGTAAAGCAGTTGTCAGGAAAATGCACAGCCAGCCACACACACACTGATAACAGCAAGGGAAACTGACATTAGTTAAACTAAGTTTTCAACCCAAGAAGCTAGCAAGTGAACTGTAAAAAATCCAAAGGAAGTGTGATCAGAAACTACTAAAGATAAAAGAAGGAGCACATATAAAATAAAATTAAAATTAAAATTAAAAAAAGCATGAATCAATAAAAGGAAAACTCAATAATAAATTTGATCAATCAAACCAAATGATAATTTGTTGAAGGAAAAACAATAATTGACATTTTTGCAAAAAAAGTGATCAAAAATAAAAGAAGGAAAAACAAAAATAACATTGTAATGAGAAAGAAGACCAAAGTAGATATTTGAACAGATATCTTTTAGCACTGGGGTTTGAACACAGGCTCAGGGCCTTATGCTTGCTAGGCAGGTACTCTACCACTTGAGCTGCTCCACCAGCTCATTCTTGTGATGGGTTCTTTTGAGAAAGGGTCTTGAGAATGGTTCATTTGGGGCTGGCTTTGAACTTCAATCCTCCTGATTTTTGCCTCCTGAGTAGCTAAGATTACAGACATGAGCCACTGGCACTTTACTGAACAGATTTTTAAAAAATACTATGTACAACATCTTTACAGCAGTACATTTGAAAAGTTTAGGGAAAAAAGTATGATTTTGTTTTTAAAGACAGGGCATCACTATGTTGCCCTGGCTGGCCCTGAACTCCTGGGCTTAGACAATCCTTCTGCTTCAGCCTTTTGAGTAGCTGGGACTACAGGGATGTATCACCACACCTGGCTCAGGTGTGATTTTTTTGTTTGTGTGAATGAAATGCAAGCCAGGCTGGCGATGTAACTCAGTGGTAGAGTGCTTACCTAGCATGTGTAAGGACTTGGATTAGATACCAGTACTGCAAAATATATATCTATATCAGTTAAGTTTCAAAGGATCAAAATCATAAAAACCCCAAATACTCAATAAATGTATGCAAAGACAAAAATATTATAGGAAAGCAGGTTTCACCTCAGTATGAGGAATAACACCTAACACGTAGGAATGACTCACAAACGGCATAAACTACATTACTAGAAAGGGACGTCACAAGCTCAGGTACTGGCTGAGGTAGTCCAGATGTCGGGGGCCAGGGGCTGATGTTCCTGGGGGATTGGAGCAGGGAAATTTGTTTCTAGGATTTCTGTGATCCACCTCCCTTCCTGTTTGCTAATTTTTTTTTTAACCGTTGCTATGGGCTGAAAATTTGCTCTAACGATCTCTTAGAGAATAGCAAGTGGAGAAGCAGCAGTGAATATGGCCTGTTTTCCTGGGCCTGGAGGAAACAGGGGACCAAAGCAGAGACCCCTTACCACTCCTCACTCCTCACTTTTGCCAGCTTCTCAGGACCCCTAGATACATGTGAGGATGATTCTGGAATAATGAGGTTAAAGCCAGGGCCAGTCTAATGCCTGAGTAGAGGTCTGGTCCTAAGAGCAAACAAGGGTCCGGAAGTTCTACAGACAGACCCTGACTCACTATTGGATGAGGTACAGATAATGCCCCTGCCATTCTGGAGATCACAACTGTAGGTCAGATTAGAGCTTCAGTGAGACTGGCAGTGCCATGATGGGGGGTGTTGAGGGGGGAAACTTGTTGTATTGGAGAACCCTGTCCCTGGGAAGACCAGAGAAGCAGGACTGACCTGTGCAAAGCTTGGATAAAGGGCTTCCAGATAGTAGAAGTTGCCCACAGAGTTCCCAGCTCTGGCACTCTGCTCAGGCCTCATCACCCCTGGCTCTATTTGGCCCACACACCCATACTGGCCTAGACTGGAAAACCTCACAGCCTTGCTCAGTCATGATCAAACCAGTGAAGTCCAGCAAATCAAGGAGGTGATGAATCATTGCCACACTGGCTTGAATCCTTGTGGAAAGGGCTGTGACTGGCCAGCCAAGTTCCAGGGCCTGGCCTTGGGCCTCTCTATGGTCAGGCAAAGTGAGTCATTCTTCTTTGGAGGGCACTGTCTTCCTCTGATGGAGGATGTGAAGTATTTCTCCTGTCATTCCAGAGTATACCAGAAGGCAAGATGGGGAAGCAGAGAACTTTTCCTTAAAAACAAAAATGTCAAAATACCAAACACCCAAGGGGATACCTTTGATGTTACTCACACCTGTGACTTGTGAGGTTACACCTTGAATGACACTGACTTGGTTCAGCTCTTGTCACCCTTTGTGGACATGAGTGTGTTTATCTCCCCACTTACCTCTTGATTTCTAGTCCCCTGCCTCTCTCTCTAGGGTCCCCCACTGCCAGTCTATGACATGTGAGCCCCTGTTTAAAGCTTCTAGGTATTCCCATTGACTTTAAAATGGAGCTAATATCACAACCTCTCTTGGCTTGGGTTTCTACAAAAGTGGATTCTGGGTGTAGATTGAATTCCAAAAAGAAGTGGGGCAGTGAGACAGGGAAGGAAGTGTGCCCTAAAGTGCAGATTACTACTGTGGGACACAGGTTCAGTCACGTTGGGGGACTCTCTGAGGAGGCCTGCAGAAGATGCTTCAGAATGGTTGATGAAAGGCAGGAAAACTGAGACATTTGTGCTCTGATACCTGGTTCTTGGTTGAGGGTTTACATGGGCTGAAGCCCCAGTAGGTCCAGTCTACCACTGTATCAGCCTGAATAAGCTTCTATATTTTTGGAGAAAACCCTGAGATTTTTGAAATGGGAATGTTTCAAGTATCCTAGAACTGTCTACCATGCCGTAGATGAATAATAGAACACAATATCAATAGGGTTCAAACTCTTATCTTTCTTACTCCACTATCCATCAAGAGCTCTTCATGGTTGCAAAGCCCACACCACAGCTCCAGTGATCACATCTGTATCATGGGCAGACAGAAAGGTGGAAAAAAGAAACTTGTACCTGATAGTTTTCCCTTTTAAGAAGCTTCTCCCCACTGCCCACACAAATTCTACAAATTCCATTGAACAGGACTTTGTCACATGACCATAGTTTGTCACAAGAGATGCTGGGAAAGTTTTTATATTAGTGGCCATGTTCAGCTAAGGTATTCCAGTGGTTGTATTACCTATCCAGCCAAGATTCTATGGCTCTATTACTAAGGAAGAGGAGAGAATGGATGTGGGGCTGGGCTTCCAGTCACCTGTACCACGCAGCAGTACCTCAGGGAGAACAGGAATATCCCGTCTTCTTCCCCATCACTCTCAACACCAAAGATGGCATGAAGAAAAAGGGATCCAGTAGCACATAGGAACAGGGGGGCCTTGAAACATTCTAACTATTCACAGAAGCATAGGGAGTGGGAGGACAAATGGAGCACCTTTGCATGATCTCCCAGACGTCTATGGCACTCCCTCCACATTATCTCACTCTTGGTAGGTGAAGCTTCTCTGCTACATTTTACAACCAGAATCATCTTCGTGCTCAAATACTTATGTCTAGGCCATTAGTGGGTTAGCCCTTTTAACATATATGTTCTTTCTATATCTATACATTTCTACAAGCTTTTTACTTTTCAGAAATGATTATGGTTATGGAAACTGTCAAGCAACCTGAAAATATTCTTAATGTCAAGTTAGTATACAGAATAACATGTGTACTATGAGTATGATTATATTTTAAAAAATTCTCCAATGATCAAAACTGGAATGAAATATGCAAACTATGTGAGGAGAGTGGGTTAGGGGTGATCATTTTTATTTACAATTTTAAGCAGTTTTTGTAATATTTGTCAATAGATGCAATTCAAATATTAAAGCTGAATAGTCAGGTGGTGTGCTATGTGGCTATCGTTCCAGTTACTTGGGGGACTGAGGCAGGAGGGTTGATTGAGCCCCAGAGTTCAGGGCCAGTGTGGATAACATAGCAAGACTCCATCTCTTTACATATATATATATATATATATATATATATATATATATATATATATATATATACACATATATATATATACACACATATATATGTATATACATGTATATAATCATATACAATCATAGAACAGCATCAAGGCAAACACTGCTTCTTTGGTGATCCAGATTTTAAATTTAAATTTTTGATGCGTAATTTCCTCTCTCCTTTCTATCAACTTCTTACTTGATCAAAATATGTACCTATGTATATAAAAATATAAATATGCATATAATATATATGTAAAAACTTGGTAAAGAGAGAGGAAATTAAGCACCAAAAATTTAAAATCTGGATCACCAAAAGGGCAGTGTTTGCCTTGATGCTGTTCTATGATTGTTTCAAACCTGGGAGACGCTAGCTTTGGCCTCTGAGTTCACTAGAGTAACTTAGAGCATTGAGATGGGCTGATGCTGACATGGAGGTTTTCTGAGTCCTACGGGAAATCAGGTCAGAAATGAAACACAAGAAAGCACTGACTCATTCACTCTCTTGCTTCCTTACTCAAGAAGGCCTGACAGCCCCATATTCAGGCTGCACAAAGCCAACAGACCTTGGCCCTCTGCTGCTGTATTAGGACCATCCACATGCCCAGAACACTCCCTTGACCACCCATCCTCATGTAGTTCTGCGACATTCTCAAAGGCAGCTTAACACTTCTCAAGGTCCGGAGTCAGGATAAGGGATGTCAGTAATCTACAGGTGCCCACAGAAACAGAGCTATGAATGGGAGCCAAGGCAAGAAATAGTGAGAGGAAAAGTACCAAGCTGCAGAGGCCCTGGTGCTTCATCTTAATTGTAGGGGTAAGAAGCTTGTTGCCTGAAGAAGTTTTAATTTTAAATTAAAAAAAATTTATTATTAAGGTTATGGGGGTAGAACCCAGGACCTGTGCATCCTAGGAAAGTGCTCCATTACTGAGCTATACCCCGGCCCTCTTTTTTATTTTTTAAGGCAGGGTCTCCTTGTGTAGATCAGGTTGGCCTCCCACTCTTGAACCTCCTGCCTCTGTCTCCCAAGTGCTGGCATGCACCACCATGCCCAGCTTCTAAGGATGTTTTTAAAGGGCTGTGACTCCACTTGCTGTCACTTCTACCTGTCTTCAAGGTTCTTCCTAGCCTGCCAAATATGTTAGAATGTAAAGAGAAGCAATTGGCCTCAGTACCACTTGGCTGGTTATTAAAGTGACTTCCATTGATTTTGTAGGATCTCCTCCATTCTCAATTTTTTTTTTTGTCAGTATGGGGGTTTAAACTTACAGCCTCATGCTTGCTAGGCAGTTGTTCTACCACTTGAATCACTCTACTAAGCCCTTTTTTGTATTGAGAATTTTCTGATTTTTTTTTTTTGGCAGCACTGAGGTTTGAACTCAGGGCCTCACACTTGATAGACAGGTACTATACCATATAAGCCATTCTGACAGCCCTTTTTGAGTTGGATATTTTCAAGATAGATGAACTGTTTGCCTGTGCTGATCTCCAAATGTGATCCTCCTGATCTCTGCCTCCTGAGTAGCTAGGATTATAGGCATGAGCCACTGGTGCCCAGCTTTGATTTTTCATACCTCTCACAAATTTGTTACACCTCCTCCCTATTCAAAAACCTTCAAGGACCCCCAGTGCCTATTGATACTCACATATCTTTCTTTCTTTTTTTTTTTGTAATTTTCTTTTGCAGTACTGGGGTTTGAACTCAGGGTCTCATACTTGCTAGGTAGGTGCTCTGTCACTTGAACCATCTACCAGCCTGGGTAGTGGCATTTCTTTTCCCTAGCTCATCAACATTGAAACTAACCAAATTTCTACTTTGTAACTAGAAGGCACTAGGACAGCAGTAGTAACTAGCAGGATCCCATTTCTCTGTCCATGGAGATGTTTCAAGGGAAGGACATCCTATCCAGGTTGGCCAAGCAGAGCCTGCCCTGGCAGTTTTCTACCTGGGCTGGTCGGGGAGAACCTTTGCCCTGGTTGGCCACAAACATGATCTTGAAACATCCTGAGGATCTAGTTCTAGCCTCCCTGTAGAGTCTGATGACCTGAGAAACACAGCCCAAGCAGAAACACACCTGTTCTTCTGGCCACTGTGGCCAGGAAAGTCAAAACAGATCCAGTAGAGAGCTGAGGCAGTATGTGCTTGTGTTTCCAAGGGCGAGGGTACGGGGAAGGCTCCTTGGAAGCCCCAGAGAATGAGGAAGGGTGCCATCCATAATCAGTGGTTCTGCTTCCAGACTGCCTGGGAAGGGAGGCAACATCTGAAGAAGGTGCTGAGACAGAATGACAAGCTAGGCCTGGTTACGTCATCTGAACCCTGAATAGAGGGTTGTTCAGGTAATAGGAGTCCCCAAATTCACTTGTACTAATTTAGCCAACTTCGGTAGGATTTTTTTTTTTTAATCTGTACTCTTGAGAGTTCTGATTCATTGGCTCTTTTTGAAAGTGGCCCTATTTTGAAATCATTTTAAGGAGTTCTTTAAATATCCTGAATGCTCCATTTATGAGGGTGAATCAAAAAGAATCTTTTCCCCTGAGGGCAGGGGGAAGAAGAAAATAGTATTTACTAAGCAGAAAGCTTGTTTTGAAAGATGAAAAAATTCTAGGGACCTGTTGCTTAACAATGTGAATATACTTAACACTGCTAATTTGAACATTTAAAAACAGTTAAGATTATACATTTAATATTATGTTCAACCAAAAATCATATAGGGACTAAGAATGCAGCTAGGTGGGAACTGGCATATGTGAATCTGTGCAATTAAAATGGGCAAATTTTATGGTACATAAATTATAGCCCAGTAAATAAACATGAAAAAGAATATTTTCCTTACAGGGCCCTAGTCTCATGACATCCTGTGGGATGTTTCAGAATTGCTTTCAGGATTTCAAGCCTATCCCAAGCACCCAACTCCTTCATTGACAAGAGTGTCCTGAGGCACTTGCTGAGGTCTGGTTGTTATTGTACCCAGAGGATAGTGTGATGCAGTGGACAGGTACCTGTGAAATACTGTTGCAATGTACAGATGCCTGTTATGTATGCTCTGATTTTATTTAAACTCATTTATTCATTTTCCCAACACTTATTCACTTAGCAACAGCTATTTGACAGGAAAACAGTGACCAAAACAGTAGAGGGAATACACATAAATAAGGTAAACATATACTATAATAGATTGTGGTAGGTAAAAATTGAGAAGAAAAACAAATCCCAAATAGGGATAAGGAGACATCTGGGTAATGACGTCCATGAGTGGACCACAGACATCAACATTACTGCACTGAGGATGTATAATCTGAGGCAGATAAGGAAGGAAATGGACCCAGGAGAAAACGGAGAATGCCAACACATCAATTATACATATACACAGCCAGGGTCAGCATCACGAGTGTGTGGCCTGTGTGGTAACACAGAAACCTATGTCTAGAGGGTTTAATGCTGTCTCCATCTTAAAATTTTAAAAATAAGGAACAATGTATTTGTATTTTCTACCACCTACAAATTATATAGGTGTCCTGCACACAGTACTTTATTCTTTCAGTTACACAATGTTGTCTTCCACTTTCTCTGAAAGCACAGATAGTCCCAGGAAACACTTATGATTCATCTTCTTTTTTTAAATGTTTATTTTTTGGTGGTACTGGGGTTTGAACTCAGGGCCTCATGCTTGTTAGGCAGGCACTCTTACTGCTTGATCCACTCTACCAGCCCTTTCTTTTTGTGATAGGATTTTTCAAGATAGGATCTCTCAAACTATTTGTCCTGGTCTGGCTTCAAACCGTGATCCTACTGATCTCCTTCTTCCAAACAGCTAGAATTACAGGCATGAACCACCAGTGCCTGGCTTGATTCATGTTTCTAATATATTGGTGTGATGTGTTTTAACTCTGACAGTTGTGAAATGTACCAGTCAGGGGAGGCTGGGTTATGCTGCATGATAGAAACCTAAAACCCAGTGACTTAAAACAACAAAGGTTTCTTTCTTTCTCACACTCTGTGTTCATTAAGGTCCAGCTGGGGGTTCAGTTGCCCCACTCCAGGACCATGTCAGAGGGAGAGTGAGACAAGAGAAGTTCTGTACTGGCTCTTACAGCTTCTTGTTAGCATGTATGTTAGCACATGTCACCCTGAACTATCATTGGCCAGGACAAGTCACATGGTGATATTCATCTTTAAGGGACTAGAAAGTATAATCCAAATATGAGCCCAGGAAACCTGAGTTATTGAGCAACCCATCCTTTCCCTGGTGATTGTAATTTCCCAGTTATCATTTGCTAAAATTTTATTGATATTTGGGCCTCTTTTTTGGAGAGTCTGATCCATTGATTTTCCTGTCAATATCTACACAGAATCACCTTGTTTTAACATCTGTAGCTTTATAATGCCATTTAATATCAAAGAGGGCAAGTATTCCCTCAAAAGTCTCAGTTGAAGTTTATTTTGGATATTACCATATCTTTAATTTCTAGATGGATTTCAGAATCACTTTGTCAAGTCCCACCTACTCCTCCAAGGTGATCTTAGAGTGGAATCATATATTTGTAGGTGAACTTCTATTTCTTTACAATATTGAGACATACTAGTTGAATATTTTATGTATTTCAGAAAGGTTTCATGGTCTTCTTCAAATATGTTCAGTAACTTCCTATTAACTTAGTCTCCAAGTATTTTGTTTTATAGTTTTTGTGAATGAGGTTTAGTATTGTCTCATTATTCTTTTACTATGTCTTATTAAACATATCCAAGGGTTATTCTGGGATAGTAGAAATACTCTCAACCTTGGTGTTCTTTATAACCATCCATACTACTAAATTCTCTTATTAGTGATTTTTAAAAAATTATTGGTTTTTACCCAGGCACCGGTGGCTCACGCCTATAATCCTAGCTACTCAGGAGGCAGAGATCAGGAGGATCATGGTTCGAAGCCAGCCCAGGGAAACAGTTTGCAAGACCCTATCTTGAAAAACACTATCACAAAAATAGGGCCGGTGGAGTGGCTCAAGGTATAGGCCCTGAGTTCAAGCCCCAATATCACACACACAAAAAAAAGTATTGGTTTTTGCACATTTAAATCAATCAACTGATGTACCAATTATGATTCATCTCTTTTTCTTTCTTAGCCAATTTTATACTTCTCATTTCTGCAGCAAGAGTGAAATTTGCCATGCTAGCTGATAAATTTTCATTTCCACTATTTTCTGGAACCTCATGACTGTTTCTCTCCAGCCTGACAGCAGCTAGGGTGTTCTGTGCCTGTTGGCTTAGGGAAGAGGTGACACAGCAAAATGTGAAGGAAAAGGAAGTTGTAAAGTCTTTATCGGATCTGCAGATGACTAAGCTCATAAACTAGGTTACTCAATGTGGCCCCTGCACTACTTTTTCTAGAGATCCAAGTGCACGATTAGCAAACTGCTCTCATTGAACAGTGTATAGGCCAACAATATTAATTCAAGACAAGCAGAAGTAAAACACAATGGGTCCTTCACCACAGACTGTTTGAAGAGTACCTCTTGAGACTAACCAAAAATCTCAGATTCAGAGCAGAGAGGAGTTAGAGAGAAGCAAGTGTTCAAAACTATGAGGTATCCCTGCATCCTGTCCACATGTTCCAGAAGCCCAAGCCTTGCCATAAATGACAGGGGGGTCTTGAGGGGGAGAGCTGCCATCAGGAGAACAGAGATATCCCTGACAGACTGGGAAATTGAGATCTAAAGAGACCCATGCCTGTTTTCTCAGAAGAGTCTAGGAAACAGCAATATCTATCATTTTGGGAGGAAATGATAGTGCAGCTGGGCAGTGGGGACATCCCCTCAGCCTGGAGCTAGGAGCAGCAGAATGATTTGACAAGTGCCAAAGGAGTCCAGGGCCAGTGCAGATCCATGGACACTCCCACCAAGTACACACAAGGCCACCTAATGCTCCCACCTGTCTAAATGGAGTGCAAAAGGAGCTGAGACACACAGACATGAAGAAAATTTGCTTGGGATAAGGATGTGTCTTTGTGGTAGAGCATATGCAAGGACTTGGGTTCCATCCCCAGCAGCACAAAAAAAAAAAAAAATCCACACAACTGAGAACAAGGAACATAGCAGTTACTTGTATGCACCTGACACCCGAGGTTTAGATGAGACAAATGTATCTTAGCCAATGTAAGAGTGAGCACTCAAGAGTCCAGCACTTGCCCTCTCCAGAAGTCTTGACGTGATGTGACATCCCTGCTCCCAAATGAGATGGCAAAGCTGTCAGGAAAGAGAACACTTTCATAATAACCAACAGTAAATTTCCATCACCTGGGAAAATGGTGACTCATGATTGAAATACAGTGGAATTTTTTAAAGCAGAAAAAAATTAGAAAGCCTTATTTCTTTCAAACTTGAGTATATGGATTGAGATTCATGCCTGATTTGCCTTTGTTTAACCAGAATGACAGATGTACTTTTACCTTGTGTCTGATATTAATAGGAATGCATCTGGTATTTTCTTATTATATTTGCTATTAATTCTTCGTATTCTCATTGACGTTAAGATCAATCTATTTGAAGTTGGCTAGAGTTTTAATGTCTTCTAAATATTAAATCAGGAATAGATGTTGGATTTTATCTAATCCCTTTTTGACATCAAGATGGTCGTGGATTTTTCTCCTTTACCTTTATTAAGGTAATGAAGTATACAGAATTTCTTAATATACCTTTATCTATTTGTTTTAAACCACAGGTTTTTATCTTCTTATAACTTATAATCTGAAAGTCAATATTTATAGGTGAATTTGGTATGTACTTTTTTTACACATTCATTTGGACAAGCTTTGATACAGAGGTTATACTAGGTTTATAAAATAAATGGTGATACTTCTAAACTTTTCTTATTCTGTAGATTCTAGAATGTAAAGCTACTTTTACATCTTTCCTCAAAGTTCACTAGAAATGTTCCACAACATTGTGGGTCTGAAAATTTGGGGAAATGAGACTTTTTTTTCAGTGCTGGAATCAAACTCAGGGCCTCATGCACGCTAAGCAAGTGCTCTATCACTGAGCTACATCCTCAGCCCAAAAGAAAGACTTTTGATGACCCTTTCCTATCCAGAGCTGATCTGAATATCAACTCTGATTCAGATTTTCCATTTCTTTCTGAGTCTTTAGTAATTTGTATTTTCTTATTCTATAAAACTTATTTGGGGCTGAGGGGTGTTAACTGAGTGGAAGAGTATTTGCCCCCCTCCCCCCCACATACACATCCATTCATTTCAACTTCTAAACTCTCAAATAAAGTTGAATTTGATATTCTGTTATCTGTCCCTGAATCCTGAGTTTCATCTGAAAGCATCATTCTGACTCTAGACTGTCTCCTCCAATGTTCTCTAATCTGACACAAATATTCACTTTAGGTACAAATTTCCCCATACTGCTAACAACTCTTAATTTTGCTCTATTTCCTTTTGTGCTCCTGTACCTTTTCAAAAGTAAGTGCCTCTTCTCATCTTTACTCAAGTCTGTTTTGACCAGTGTCAAGAGTAGGAATAGGGTTTTTCCTGTTCTAATCTTCTAGTTCTGGACAAGGAAGAAAAGCTATGCTTTCTCTGGATTGAGATGATGAACTGAGAGTGAACATAAGGCCTATACCCCCCAGCAAGGGAAGGGAACAGGAGGCCAGACTCTTGCCATGACATAGAGAGCTTTCCACAATCCCACCTGCCTGCATCCTCTCCCAGCCCCAAAGAAGTCAGGCAGTGCTCAGGGCTCACTTGCTGAGTCACCTGTCACCACACTGCTGGGGCTATTCCATCTGTCCAGGGTGCCCACATCTTGTTTTCTGCCTTGGACAGTACATCCTTGAGTTTTACATTTTCATGACAATTAAGATACGCAATTCTGCTTTACGTACTTTTTCACATGTATTGCATTTTATTTTTTGCAGTACTGGGGATTGAATCCAGGGCCTCATACTTGCTAGACAAGGGCTCTTATGCTATACTCCCAGCTATCCTATATTTTACAATGAAAAGTTTAGAAAGTGTCTGTGTATATTTTTACCTTTGCTTTTTTTTTTTTCTGGAAGAAGACAATGACAGAATGTTAATAGGGGTCTTGAATATTTTGCTCAATATGATCTCATATGTAAATAAATTACTATTTTTCAAAGCTCAGCTGTTTGAAAGGCTGAGATCAGGTGGATCATAGCTCGAGGCTAGCCTAAACAAGTAGTTTACAAGACCCCTCTCCAAAAACAACCAGAGCAAAATGTACTGGAGGTGTGGCTCAAGTGGGAGAGCACCTGCTTTGCAAATGTGAAGCCATGAATTCAAATCCCAGTTCTACCAAAAAGAAAAAAAAAAGAGTAGAGGTAAAACATACACAAGTGGATTGGTTAGAAACCTATTTATCCTTTATGTTGACTTTAGAGAACGATGTATGTTTTAATAAACTAAGAGAATTTTGAATGTTTTCACCATGAAGAAATGATAAATGTTTGAGTAGCTATGTTTAGCCTGACTAAAATATCATGCAATGGATATATGTATTGAAATATCTCATGCTACCCCACAAAACTGTACAATTTTTATGTTTACATCTATCAGTTAAAAAAAAAATTAGAAGTCGGGTACCATGACACACATACCTGTAGTTCCAGCTACTTGGGAGGCTGTGGCAGGACTGCTTGAGCCCAGGAGTTTGAGGCCAGCCTGGACAACATAGAAAGGCCCCATTTCAAAGATGATGAAACTAATAAAATAGATTTAAATTAAGAAAAGAAAGAGGCTGGTGCAGTAGCTCAAGTGGTAGAGTGCCTGCCTAGCAAGCATGAAGCCCTGAGTTCAAACCCCAGTACCACCAAAAACAAACAAAGAAATGAAAAAAAGGAACTAGGGTTGGAGGTGTAATTTATGGTAGTGTGTATGTGCTTAGCACATATGAGGCTCTGGTTTGACTCCCAGCACAGGGGTCAGGTTTTGTGGGGGAACAGACATAGACAGACACACTTTGTGTTTTCCTTATGAAAATTCAACAAGTTTTTAATTTGTGCAGTTTTCTGTATGTATGCTGTACTTCAATAAAAAGTAAAGTAAGTGAAATTAGTTAAACCCTACTTCCTAACTCTAAGCAACATAGTTTTTATACTGTGTAGAAACCTGGATATTTGTTGGGTCTCTGAAGTTTCTCAAAGGGTGGATTTTTTTTTTTTTTTGGTGGTATTGGGATTTGAATCAGGGCTCCATGCTTGCCAGGCAGACGCTCTACTTCTTGAGCCACTCCACCAGCCCAATCATGGAGATTGGTAGATACTATTCACAATTGAGGTGTGAGTGCCACACTAGGATCAAGGGGTTAAACAAGAGCCTATTTACTGAATGTTGAGGCTCCCAGCCTTCTTTGCCAACTTGGTTCCCAGATGCTGATGGCCAGCCCTGTCTGAAAAGACCAGCCTCAGAGAAAGATCTGAAGTTAATGACATGGGTACTCTCCAATGAAGGGCTCAGCCAGCCAAACTGTCCTGCAGAGAAACCCAGAGTAAACCTCCACAATCCCTCTTGGTGCTGGAGATGGAACCGAGAGCTTCAGTGCACATGCCAGGCAAGCACTCTGCCACTGAGCTACACCCCTAACATGCTCCATTTGGTTTTGTATCCTTAATCTTTAACATGATCTGAGAGACAAGGATCACCTGAAAGAGAATGAAACAAAGAAACAGAAAAAGCAACATAAAGAAAAGACAGACATGAAGGTAGAGTGAAATGTTAAAAAGGAATCATAGAGGTAAGGGTTGGGGTATATATAGCTTGGTGGTAGAGCACTTGGTTAGTAAGCTCCAGGCCCTGGGTTCCCTCCCCGATCACAAAAGAAAAAAACAAAACATGAATATTCCCAAAGAAGATCATTCATTCATCCTTTCACTCAACAGATTACTGAGTTCCCTATCTGCCACACACAATTAAGTTGCTTGGGATATCAGTGAACAAAACAAAGATCTGAACATTGAGTTGTACAATTTCAGTATATAAAAAAGGTAAAAAACACAAAAGAGAAAAAATTTTAAAGAAAAAACACAATTTCTATTTGTCAATTATACTCCAATAAAGTGAAAAGTGGGTGGAAGAAAGGGGAAAAAAAGAAAAGATGTTTGCCCTTGTAAGCTCATATTCTAACTAGAGTGAGACACAGAAAAGAAATAAGTAAATTAAGCAGTTTGCTGGAAGGTAACAATTGGTGTTGAAAAGAAAGTCTAGCAGGGGAAGGAAGACAGAGAGATGATGCTGGGGATAGATATGACAGATGTGTGGCCAGGTGCCTGGGGTCCAGCGCTTGCCTAGCATGCATGAATCCCTGGGTTCCATCCCTAGCAGCACAAAAATAGTAATAAAAAAAATAAAAGAGAACAGGGCAGGCCTTACTGAGGAGATGCAATTTGAGCAAAATCTTGAAGATCCTAAGAGTGGAAGAGGAAGCCAGTGGGCAGGAGCAGAGTACATAGGAGGCGACTCTTGATGATGCCAGAAAGGTCAGGGTGGACAGCCTACAGTTGGCCCTATCTGCCACTGCTGGGATTCAGGCTTTTCCTAAGTTTCATGGAGAACTACTATAGGACTTTGAGAGAGGAATGACTTTTGTTTTTTGTTTTTTTTGAAGGGTAGAGAAAGGAAGTTATTACACAGCATGGCCAGGTAACTTCGGGAAGAGGCAAAGTAAGCACACTTCAGCCCTTCTTCAGGTACAGACATGAGCATTAGGTTTAAAGAGAATGGGGTCAGGGGGCGAAAGGTATGCAGAATTAAACAGTCCTGGTTAAAAGTGTAGTGTGATTGATCATTATTGAGGGGTTCCTGAGAAGTTGTGAGTGGTCATCATTTGAGGGCAGCAATCTGGTCAGGATGAGCAAGTCATTGTTGCTTGGTAGGTAGTCAGTCTGTCCTGTGGAGGCTCTGCTGTTCCTTTTCTTGGGGGCCGTAATGTCCATCCCTCATTGTAAAGATATTATCAATCAGTCTTGGATTCCAAGGTGACTGACTATAAAGTGACTGCAGAGAGAATGGCTCATAACTAAGACAGATACAAAATGGAGACCGAGGTGCCAGGCTTTTCTCCTGCTTCTAATTTGTGGGCCCAACAAAGGGTTTCTAAGTACCTGTTACAGTCTCATGAGCATATAGTGACCAGTTTGGCTCATCGATCTCCCTGACTACACCTTAAGCTCAGTGTTGGCCACTCCTGTTGACTATCATATCCCTGATGCCTCAAGGGCACAGGGTGGGGAGGCAGAGCAGGTCCAGCCCTGGCAATGTGGAGGGGGCATACCAAAGAATCCAGGGGGCAGGGTGTAAGCAGGGCATGCGGCCCTCTGCTTCCTCCATTCAGACTGGGTTGGGATCCTTCTCCAGCTATAACCATTTCTACCTCATTTTGCTGCATGTTGTACATGGATATATTTATCTCCTGTCTGAAAATGCTCTGCAGCTGTGGTCTACCTCAAAAGTGATTATTCCGCTGGCTGTGCCAAGCTGATGGATCTCCTTCCACAATAAGCCTCCTTTCTTTGAAACAGGAAGTGCCACTACTTGGCCCAGCCTAAACATGCCATTTTCAAGAATGACATATTTTAAAGGGATCACTTTGACTGTTAGGCTGATAAGTGAACATTTTATGTCGATAAGAGAACATACTGATAATAAAAGATGTTATGACTATGAATAAACTTCAATTGCCATAAAATGTAAAAGGGAGTCCTTGAGCAATAAAACAGAAGTCTAACAGATGAAAGGAAAAACAGAAAATCTTTCACAAAGGAGATCAAAAGTACAAAATATAAGAAAACCAAAATATGGAAAATAGGAAAGGTAAGGATTAGCATCTAAAGAAATACTCCAGAAATAGAAAAGAGAGATATGTGAGTGAAAGAAATTATCAAAAAATTGATTTCAGAAAATTTCCTAACATTGAAGGACATGAGTTTCTGGACTAAAAGGGCCCACAAGGCCCAGAACAACGGATGATGGGTACTGTATAAAAATGTGCTAACAAGATACATCATTGTGAAATTTCAGAACACTGAAAACAATCCTACAAGCATCCAAAGAGCAAAAATAACAAAAGAAGAGCCAAGAATCAGAGTGGCACCCAGACACATCTTCACTTCAGAGAGAGGTCAAGGCAGCAGGCTCCTTTATGGAAAGCATTCTTCAAGATGAAATGGACAGAATACTAGGAGCTATAGACAAATGGGAGTCAGTTTGGGTTTAGTGACAGATACATAGAAAATCATGCAAACAGGATTGTCAAGTACAGGGAAAACTAAAAGTTGTACCAGAAAAGTAAATCAAAATATACATCCTGTCTGTTATGAACAGGGTTTATACATCTTGGTAATGCCAGCATTTATATTGATCCAACCAAACTGACAATTATGTGAACAAAACGGAGGACTGGAAACATGTATCTATGATTGTCGATGATCAGGGAACAGAACTAAATAGCCATAATCCACCAGATAAAGTCGACCAAAATGCCTAATAGTGAAAAATCATGAAGTAGTAATATAAATATTTCATATGGGGAGATCAAAGTCAACACTAACAGACACAGCTGGAAGAGCTGGGTGCCTCTTGGAGGAAGGTTGCAAATGATTACTGATTTTCAGGATGAGTCTTCTGAAACTTTAAAATACCAAAGTACCTTATTCCTTAGCAGGTCACAAACTAGTCCTGTGTTGCTTGGTCAACCTCAATCTCCAACTCTTCCCATACCCAGACTGTGGGCTCCTGATCATGTCACTCATTTTACCAGCTTTGGGCCAGCCCAAGTCCCTGTCCCCATCTTACCATGGTCTAGCTCATGCCCGTCTCAGAGAAAGACCATTTCAAGATGATGTGAGCCTCATTTCCTCTCTAATCCATTTATCAGAACATTTTCAAATTATTCATTATATTACTTATATTTGTCCAGTTAACTCAAATATGGATCTTTTTCTGTAAATACATTGAAAGGTTCTGAAGGATGGTATAACGGACAATTCCTTTTTTTTTTTTAATGGTGGTACTAGGGCTTGAACTCAGGGCCTCATGCTTGTTAAGCATGTGCTCTACCACTTGAGCCACACTGCCAGCCCAGACAATTCCTTTTTGATGTCTAGCAGAGTGCTATGTCTGTAGTAAATACTCAAAAAATATTTCATGGATAAACTTAATGATAGGATTCAAGGTGAATTAATATGCAGTTTTAAATCAAAGCCTGTAGATAAAACCAAGGTTAGATTAATGTTGTTACTGATAATAGTTAAGACATGTGAAGGACCCAATTGTTTCAAGTAGAGCTGACTTCAAAGTTCTATGGCCTACTTTTTTTGGTTAATGTTTAAGTTGGGTTGATTTAATAATGAGATATTTTCTCCCAAAGAACTCTCTAGTTCCAAGTTTCTGTAATCCAGGGCTTGATAGGTAAATGTAGGTCTACTCTGCCAACACTCAATATGACTTTAT
Source organism: Castor canadensis (assembly GCF_047511655.1). Classification (NCBI taxonomy): domain Eukaryota; kingdom Metazoa; phylum Chordata; class Mammalia; order Rodentia; family Castoridae; genus Castor; species Castor canadensis. Next base: position 151,506,896 of record NC_133390.1, on the reverse strand, counting down.
AGACTCTGTATCTGCCTTTTTTTTTCTAGATTGCAAAGTCCTAATCTCTACACACTGAGAAGTTAACTTCTTTTACTGCCAATAAGATAAGACAGCTAGAGAGAGATGACTTTCTTGCCCATTGCTGGAGGTGGGAGATAGAAACATCTAGGGAAGGATCACAATGGAAGATCCTCATGAGTCAATGTTCAGAAGAGCAGGAGACTAAGTCTCGGGCCAGCATCATTTCATGGCTCTTTTGGTGTCACTCACCATTAAATAGTGGAAATACCTGCCATCTTCTGACATCCTGGTTCAACATAAGCAAATCAATAATACATTATATTAATGGACAAAAAACATATTCACCTTTCTAGATGCAAAAAAGCATTTGACAAAATTCAGCATCCTTTCATGGAAAAACTTTCAAGAAGGTAGGCATAAAAGGACAATAAAGGCCATTTATGACAAGCCACAGTTAACATCACACTTGTTAAGGAAAAGTTGAAAGGTTTCCTCTAAGATCCATGAGACAAGGATGTCTCTCTCACCACTTCTATATAGCATAGTACTGCAAGCCTTAGCCAGAGCAATTAAGAAAGAAAAATAAAGAATCCAAATCAGAAATGAAATAAACTGTTTCTATTTGCAGATAGCATGATCTTACATACAGAAAACCCTAAAGACTCCACCGCCCAAAAAATATTAGAACTAAACAAATTCAGTAACATGGCAGGATATAAAACCAACATACAAAAATCAGTAGTATTTCTATACATTAAAAACAAACTAAAACAAAAAATAAACCAGGGGGATGGGGATTTAGCTCAGTGGAAGAGTGCTTGCCTGGCAAGTGCAAGGCCCTGAGTTCGGTCCCCAGCACCGGAAAAAAAAAAAAAAAAAAGCAAATGAAAAAATGAATCAGGAAAACAGGGCTGGATGTGTGGCTCAAGTGCAGAGCGCCTGTCTAGCAAGTGTGAAGCCCTGAGTTCAAATCCCAGTATTTGACCTGCCAAAAATAAAATCAGGAACACAATCACATTTATAGTAACTATAAAGAAAAACTTCTGACATTCCCAAGAATGGGAAATTTTAAGCTCTCAGTAAGTGCCCTGTCAATAAGTTCTGAAGTCCTCACATAATGGACCACAGGGCTGGGGAAGTAGTTCAATGATAGTGCACTTGCCTAGCATGTGCCAGACCCTGGGTTCTACCCCCAGCACTGCAAAACTAATAAAAGTCACAGCTTCGCATGGTGGGTCCTACCTCCCAACACCCACTACATTCATAAGCTCCCCTCAGCTCTTCCTAGGAAGCCTAAATCCTCCTAGGGTTTAGGTGATTCAGCTGTTGCCACTGTCTCAGCAATAGGGGTATATCAGCCCCAAGGGTGGTAGTCTCAAGGAAAACTCTCCAGATACTATTGATTCTAGAAAAAAACCTTTCAGAGACTTAGCATCTGGGCTAAGAAACTTGATCCCTCAGATTGGAGCATTTTCAAGTTGGCTCTTCTCGTTATTGAGATGAAAGAATGGAGGCATCAGAGACAGAGATGAGCGCCATCACCTCCAATGATCAAATTGACCTCCTGAGGCACCAAGCCTGCCTCCCACACAACCAGAGAGAAAGTCTATCTTGCCTTTCACTGGGTCATAAATTGCACATTGTCCCCTTCCCCAGATCTTAGGTCATCTTTCCTGATGCAGACCTACCATCCTTGGAATTCCAGTTTTAGTTTCTCCTTGCTCACAAAAGGTTCACAAAGTCTTTCTGCATTGCTTTCCTGCCCTTTCTGTGATGCTTCCTCAGTTACTGTTTTATTCAGAACAGTGGTAGATCCAGAAGGAACTATACCTGCTGGGAGGCCTCCTACCATCAGTGGCACTGGTGGACTTCATCCAGACCCAAAGTAAGGAAATGAACTAGGAGGCATAGGGTGCCTGGAACAGTGTTTCTCAGACACAATGAATCCCTGGGGTCTTATTAAAAAGCAGGTTCTAACTTAGCAGGCAGACGCAAGATGCTGCATTTCTAACAAACTCCATGCTGCAGGTCCACAGACTATAGCCTGAGTAGCACGGCAGATGGTGGAGCGAAGTGCCAAGGGCAGTGCACCAAGTAGAGGGAAGAACAAGCTCTAGGTCTGACGATCCTGCTGCACCAGCTCACCTTCAAGGCCTTCCCTACGGGGCCTCTGGGTCATAACAGGATGTCCTGGTCCTGCCTTTCTGAAGACTGGAGCACACAGCTGCTCAAGTCCAGCTACATGCTGGCAAAGGGTTGGGGGCCCTCACATCCTCCTGTAGTTTTGTGAAGAGAGCCCTGCCTAGATTAGCTCCTGCTCCTAGCTCTGGGGCAGTTCCTCCTTGGAACAGCAGGTTCATCAGGACAGCCACAGGGACAACAGATGGGCTCTCTGCCCTCCTTCTCTGACTCACACCAAGTCCTACACCCTGAAGCCAAAGGAGTGACCTGAACTTTCTCCAACAGCAACTTCTTTTACAGAATGCTTACTCATGCCAGGACCTGCACAAAGTTCCCTTCAGAATTGTTTCATTTCATCTTCCCAATTACCCCCTAAGGTAAGAACTGGTTAGCCCCACTTTAAAAGACAACTGAGGCTCCAGAGATAATTTGTCCAATACCTTATTAGCTAATAAAATGAGTCTGTGCCCTTTCCACCCATGAAGTAAACCATATACCTTTGGAAGTGTGTCTAGCAGACATCTCAAGATAGGTTTTTAGATGACAGGTCAAGGCAACTAAGGGGCACTAACCTGGCAAATGACCTTTCAAACGGCTGCAAAGTCAACACTTACCATTCCTTTACAGGTTCCCTTGGCACACAACACTAATGGGAGGCTCCTCTGTACCAGCTGGTAGGTGTAAATTGCTAACTGTACCTTGAGCCAACTGACCAGACAGCACCAACTGTCTGAAGAGTAGCTGGGCTGTTACAACTAACAGAGGGACATTTAGGAAAGTTTGAATTAAATGGACCCAGCCCACTTGTCAACACTTCAAAGGAACATAATGTCTTTAGCTTTTGGCTTTTCATTGACAAACCTGAGTGCCTGCAAGCAGTACAAACTTTGTTGGAGTAAGAAAATCTCTACCAATAGTGAGGAAAATTTGGTTATAAAAATAACAGGTGTGGGGGGAACTACAGTGGAGAATCCTGCTCAGCTAAAGCTACTTTTACTACCTTGTTCCAGTTTGTAATGAAGGACCATCTACTTTTCAAGAGAAGTCAAATATCAAGATCATGTGAATCTTTTTTTTGGGGTGGTACTAGGGTTCGAATTCAGGGCCTCACACTTGCTAGGCAGGCACTCTACCGCTTGAGCCACTCCACCAGCCCCATGAATCTCACTTTTAAAAGCAAAACACAGAGCCAGTGCCAGATGTCTGTAATCCTAACTACTTGTGAGGCTGAGATTGGAAGGATCCCAGTTCGAGGCCAGCCTGGGCAAATAGTTCACAAGACCCCATCTCCAAAATAACCACAGAGAAATGGGATGGAGGGTAGCTCAGGAGGTATAATGCCTGCTTTGCAAGCAAAGTCAAGTCCAAACCCCAGTCCCACCAAAAAAAATCAACAAAAATGAAAGCAAAATGTAGGCCAACAAGTGGTCACTAGTTTGTAACCTTTGCTCCTTACGGACCAAACTGTTGTACCCCCAGCAACCTAACAGTCCTGGCAGAATACAAGTGAATAGTTCCAGTCCACCAGAGTGGCAATGATCATGAATCCTCAATACATGCAGAACAGCTGAAGCAACTAGGGTGGATTTTTTGCCTTGGAAATGACTAATGGGAAGCCCTAACTATAGTTGTCACAGATATAGTTAGGGCACCTACTTTAGTCAAGTTTATTGATACTGGGGCTTGAACTCAGGGCCTCACTCTTGCTAAGCAGGTACTCTACCACCTGAGTCCAAAGCCAGCCAACAGCTTAAAAGGGAGGTGGTCAGGTTGGGTGCCTGTGGCTCATGTCTTTAATCCTAGCTACTTGGAAGCCCGAGATGGGGAGGATCATGGTTCAAGACCAGCCTGGGCAAATAGTTCTCAAGACCCCATCTCCAAAATAACCAGAGCAAAATGGACTGGAGGGTATGGCTCAAGTGGTAGAACCCCCTGCTTTGCAAGTGGAAGTCCTGGGTTCAAACCCCAGTATCACCAAAGGGGAAAAAAAAAAAAAGGAGGGGAAAAAGGGAACTTTTAGGCAAACATCCATTTGGGTTGGTTCCTTTTACTCCTGTCCACCCCTCCTCCCCATTTTTTTTACTTACTCAGCCTCTAAACACTTTAGACTTTGCTGTGAATTCTGAATATCCCATCTACTGCCTAGGAATTTTATGTAACTCAGGATTTTCCCAAAAATTAAAATGATACAGAATATGTAATGAAAATACTTAGCACAACGTTTGGCAAAGGGTTCAAGAAACATTCACCAGTATTACAGGAATTTGTTTTCTATAAAGCAGTAAGGAATATAATTACAGTCAATGTATAGAAGTTATAGGGAGTCTGATTTTGGCTTAATAAGATACTTCTGGTCAGGTGCTGGTGTCTTGCACATGTAATCCTAGTTATTTGGGAGGCTGAGATCAGGATTGCGGTTCGAGGCCAGTTCAGATAAATGGTTCACAAGACCCCCATCTCCAAATAACTAGAGCAAAATGGACTGGAGGTGTGGCTTAAGCAGTAGAGTGCCTGCCTAGCAAATGTGAAGCCCTGAGTATCAAACCCCCCCTCCCCCCGAAAAAAGTTACCTCTGGAACAAAGTCAAATGAAAGTAAATTACCAGCGGATTAGAAAGGGATTCCTACATCAGGAGGGAAGTCTTAGGACCCTAAGACTACATATGCACGTAAGATGAAAAACTATACTTAGATACAACGTACATGAAAAACAAACCAGCTAGGGTTGGAGGTATTGCTCAGTGATAGAGTTGCTAGCTTGTGATGTCCTGGGTTTGGTCCCCAAAACTGCCCCACTTCCCAAATGTGACTGATCTCTTTGTATACTGCTACACAAAACAAGAGTAAGTAGAAAAGGAGAAATTATAGAATCATACAATGGGAGCCCAAGTTTTCTTTCTTTTCTTTTTTTAAAAGAATATGTCTTTTTTAAAGGATATGTTTATATGCTTGGAACATTTCTGGAAAGTTATTTCTGGAGCATTTCTAGAATTGAACAAACCTGGAAAGTGAGCTAATGAAGCAAATGTTCACCCCTCCCATGTACACACCAAATGTTTACTTTTCACTTTATACCCTTTTGTTCCATTTTGATTTTTCTTACTAGGAAAATCATTATCTTTATAAAAAGGACCAAATAACTGGATTTGGCTGACACCACTCTATCTGAACTTTGATTTGCAAGCATAGCCCATTGCAAAGCTCTATGTATTATTATACTTCATATCTTCACTGTCAAGTGTCAAGAACTCTAGAGCATTGGAGGTCTCAGGTTCTCCTCCCATTACCAAATGTATCCAAACTTGGAGGATGCTTCAGGTCAGTCTCTGTCCCTCATTTCTCAAGTTCTCCTTTCTTCTCCATATATATTCAGTCCACTGGTGATCTCATCCAGCCCCACGGCTCTGAAGATACTGCCCAAATACTGACTCACACATTTCTATCTCTAACCACCCCCTCCTGAATTCTAGACACACTGCACAGCAATTGCCTCCTCCACAGCAACCTTTGGATGTTGAGCAGACGCCTATAATGTAGCACATCCAAAAGTGAACTAATCTTCTCCCTCAAACCTACCCTACTCACAGCCTCCCAAATCTCAGCGGCATGTTTAGGCTCCAAGCTGCCCAAGTCCATAAGAGTAAAAAACTGATTGGAAAAGATCTGATTCATGATGCCAGTTACCTAAAAACAAAGGTCGTCCTGGATTACTAAGATCAAAGACATCATAAAATCATTAAAATCTTGAAATATGCTAAAAGTTAACTCATGTGAAGCCTAGAACTTGGATTTTGACATTTTAATTTCTTTTGAATATAAATCACTTTTTTAAAGCTAGGAAACAGAATTAACCAAAGGCAATCTATTCCTCCAGGGATTTAGGTCAAGTCTTTCAATCTTTAGCAGAATGATATCATAGTACCAAGTGCTAACAATAAGGTTATAAACTCTAAATAGTAACTGCTTATCTACATTTCTCATTAAGAAACAGCCCAAAGTCCAGTCCTCAAAGGCATGATATATAGAACATCTTGATCTTCAAATGACATAGTGACCCAAATTATATGCTGGCCAACCTAGTGGGAAACTAGATCATGGCTGGGCAAAGACTGGTTATCAGAGAAAGTGCTTACATTTTAAAAACTTAACTCTGTGGCTTAAAAAATTCCTGGTTGCTGTCAATTAAGAAAGTAAAAAAATATTACAGATGGACCCACACTTTCTTCTATCAGAATATGAAGGTAGAGAAAAATGTAGTGGATTTTTTTTTTTTTAAATAAATTACTTGGGGGCAGGGGGGGAGAAATGACCCAAGCCTTGTATGCAAATATGAATAAAAGAAAAAAAAATTACTTAGTAATAAGAAATTAGACATACGCCTTTCTTCCATTTGCTAAAACAACAAATTGACAATGAAGTCTATTTTAAAGAAACGTTCAACTCTAAAGAGGGGGTAGCGGTAATACTTTCCACTACAGAATAACCTCCTACTTTTCCAGACAATTAACCTTGCTATTCTTCCATGATACATATTCATGTGGAAAAATCTTGTTGAGCTTTGCCAGGGCCAAGAGATGAAAAACAGAGCATGTCCTAATTAACTGACTATAAGCTCAGTGAACATTTTTGCAGGTGGACCCATAAAAACATGCCAATGTTTTGCTAAACATCTGCAAACTGCAGAATTCCTCAGCCCTTAGCCATAGTTTCTGCTCAGTAACTTAAAGCTGGATGCTGCCCCACTGTGACTCTTCTCTTCAGGTCTGAGGTGAGTGCTAATCGTCAAAGTCTGGAATGTCATCGTAGGAGTAACCCCGGTAGCCTTTGGATGCATAGTAGGCGATGCGCAAATGGTAAAAGCCGGGCAGGAATACCAGAATACCAATGATCAGGACAGGAATGGCCCGGTCTGCCCCCTGGTGGCAAAAAGAGGAAAACATTAGTACCTACAATTTACACATTTTTAAAATAAAGTCATGGACCCAATCCATAGATCAGTATTTTACACTGTTCTGTACATTTTCTTTGGGTAGTGCACTACTGAGGTAAAGGATTGGTATCACTCTTCTTCCCAAGTATAAACCAGAGCCCCCTCCTCACCAAGCGTTGCGGATCAAACCAAGGCCTCAGCATGCCAGGCAACCACTCTACCACTAAGCCACATCATCAGCCCCCTCCTGATTATAAACTGAAAAACAAACAAAAAACTGCAGAGCACTAAAAATTATAAAGAAAAAAAGTTATCTGTTCTCATTCACAAGATATTTGGCTTATCTTCTTCTATTCCTTTTTTTATTTGTTTTTCTTTTTTATGGTACTGGGTATTGAACCCAGGGCCTTATACATATTTGCTAGGCAAGCACTCTACCACTTGAGCAGCCCTTAGCTCTTTTTTTATTTTGTTTTTGAGATAGGATCTTGCTAACTTTGTCTGGGCTGAACACAAGATCCTCCTGCCTTCGCCTCTGGAGTAGCTGAGATAACAGGCATGCATCACGCCTGACTTTCCTTCTGTTTTCTTTTTTAAAGTTCTTAGTTGTTGGCCTGGCAGAGTGGCTCAAGCACTAAGATCACATGCCTAGCAAGCATGAAACCCTGAGTTCAAACCCCATTGCCACCAAAAAAAGAAGAAAAAAGTTCTTACTTGTGAACATATCATACTCCTGTTTTCTCTTTTATAGACATATTAGTCAATAGTATTCAATACTCATCATATATTTAGGCTGCAATGGTGTTTAACATTCCACAGAAATGGATGTACCACAATTTCACTTAACTGCCTCCCTTTGAACACTATGGTTCTTTTTCACTTTTTGTAATTGTATAGAATACCACAACGAACTGTATTTTTCCTGGTATGTGTTAAAGAGAATGGGTTATGGTCGGACTCCATTCAGGATAACTTAAGACACATTATATATGGGAATGGCCTGAGAGAAAGAACCACCAAAAACCACTTTAGGATTCCATGGTATCATAGTGAAACTCAATGGAACTTTAACCAAATCAATGTCAGAGGAAATGATTTATGAGGCTCAATGGCCCCATACCTATACAAGACTCACTGCTTCTTCTCAAACACTGTCTAGCATTGGGGGTGTAGCTCAAGTGGTAGAGTGCTTGTCTATCAAGCATAAGGGCCTGAGTTCAAACTGCAGTACCAACAATTTTTTTTTTAATTAAAACAAAACAAAGATAAACACTGCCCAGTATGTTGGTGCTATTACAAATGACAGACGTACTCCAACTACAACCCTTTACCAATCAGGACTCCTGGATGCCAGGTTCAGCTTTGCTGTTCCAAACTGTGATAATGAGCAGATTGCTCAGTATCTCAGAGGTCAAGTTTTCCTATCTGCTACCACTCACCTCGTAGGAATTATGGGAGAAATTTGTTGTTCAGAGAACAAACTATAAAAGAAAAAAAAATTTTTGTCTATCTGCTGGAATCTGCTGTACTAGCTAGAAATATAGCTCTGGCTCACATTTTAAAAATCCCATAGCACATTTCCACATGTCCACCAGCTTACCCCTTTGCTGAAGTAGCCGGACAGCAGGAGGGAGCCTATGATAATGAGAAAGGCGCCAATCAAAAACAGCACAGTGGCAAGTGCAATGGCCTTATAAGGGATCTTAGGAGGGCTTTTCTTAAACTGGAAGAGAAACAAACAAACAAAAAGACAAAGAAGATGTAAATATCAGGACTAAGACACCTTAAAACAAGGAGGATTATAATTAAGAAACAAACTGGATGCTTCAAGTGTTTTCAAGTATGTTCTACCACCCAAGTGCACCTCTGGGAGAGAAAGCAAAGGGACAGGCAATAAACAAAGCTTTAGCTATGCTTTAATGGTCACTCCAAGGAATGGAATGCCAAATGTCATCCTTCCTAGTTCTGATCTCCTTCCACAGGCCATTCATTGTACCTGAAGAAACTTGTTTTCACAAAAACAGGAACTACTTTACAGTCATTTGTTCATAGACACATATTTAGCAAGTGCCTGGCACATGGATGGCTATACTAACGTGGGGATTTAAGATTACACACCATGCCATAGACAAGCAATGAAGTTAAACAACTTCTGGAATAGAAAGTTAAGTTTAGCATACAATTAAGGTTTTACAAACAGACAATTTCAGCTTTTTCTAAAGCACTGCCTTATGACCAAGTTCAATTCAAGGTTAAGATTAGAGACAGACTTTCTAAGATGTGGTTCATAGCTAAATCTGACCTAACTGTCTGGAAGCTTCCCAGATCTATTTTCAGCTCTCTGTAAGTAGGGGTTCAAAGAACATTGGTTTATTTATATTTAAAAGAATGGGTTCCTGCTACTTTATCCTTGTCTCTAGTTCCACCTAGAATATCCTACTTTAAGGAAAAGTGGGCAAAAAGGATGCTATACTACAATTTTATAAATAATGATCAGGAGCTAACAGAGTGGCTCAAGTAGTAAAGCGCCTGCTTAGCAAGTGTGAGGCTCTGAGTTCAAACCCCAGTACTATACAAAAAATAATAAAAATAAATAAATAGTGGTCAGGATATTAACAGATATTCTCTGTTTTACTTACTGTTTGTCACAAAGAATACCTTTAATAAATTAGATCTCATGACATCAGGAAATGAGGAAGGATTCCCACAATCTGCTGGCTTTAGCCGTTAGTTTCTCCCTTAAAAGATGAACTGACTTTCACTAAATTGTAAATTATCACAGTCCTTAAAACAAAATCTTATTATTTTCTGGATAAACTAAATGAAACTTGCAACTACAAGGCATTACAATTAACAACTGGAAATGGACAATATTGGAATTGGTTTAAAACTTCCTTGCCAAAATAGGGCTGAAAAGTTCAAAGAGATGAGTTTACTTCTTTCTGCTCCCTCTAATCCCCAAGGGTAGTAAGCAAAACCTCCACCTGGAGGTCCCTTTGCTAACTCAAGAGAAACACAGCCAACCAGTCTGTCATTTCCCTTCTGCATTTACCTGAAGGTCAATGTAGCCATCATCTGTACTGGAAAGCCTTGAGTATTTCACTTTACTACTGGGGATTCCAGTAGCCAGGTTGGTGCGAGCTGGCATCATAACACGCTGACACAGCTGTCTAAAACAAAAAGATTGTCATCTAGTCGTCACAAGAGTACATTGTTGTCAACGATTTCAGATGTCAGGTACTGAGTTCTGGGCTGCCATGTCATACTGCACCCAGCAACTTAGGCTCCACCGCTCTTGAAACACGACATTCCTGACAGTGAGAATATTCTCATTGTGTATCTACTCTAGTTCATCCTCACAGAATGACAGCCAAGACACTCACCAAGAACAGGACCAAGTTTACCTTGCCACCAATGTTCCCTGCCTTGTCATTTTTCCAAAGTCACACAGAGTACGTGGAAGAGTGGGACTTTAATCCAGGTGTACCTGACATTGAAGTGTACGTTTTCGACTACTCCACTTTGATACTGCCTGTCTCCTGCCCTGCTTAGAGTATATCCTTGAGTGATTTTGTTTGCCAGGAACAAACAGTGAATGAGGAACGAATACAGTCACATTAGTATTTTGTCTATTTCTCCTTTGACGGGCATCATCTTTTCAATGCAAAGGATCTGTAAAATTTCTTGGAGATTTGAATAGCCTCTTGGCCCCATGAGTACTATACTAGTGACTTCAGATAATGCCTGTCTCTCTGTACCACTCCAAGTAGTTGAAAGAAATGATTTCACTTTTCAGATTATGTAGCAACTGAAAAAAATTGATTAAGTCTGGTTTACTAGTATAATACTCAAAGCAGAAAGCAGCCATGAAATCATGGCTTCTTCGCCCAGTTTGAAAGCAGGTAAATTTAAAACAGTGACACTTATTAAAATAAAAAATTTTGAGCTGGGTGCTGGTGGCTCACGCTTGTAATCCTAGCTACTTGAGAGGCTGGGATCAGGAGGTTTTTGATTCAAGGCCAGTCTGGGCAAATAGCTCAGGACCCCTTCTCCAAAATCACCAGAACAAAATGGACTGGAGGTATAACTCAAGCAGTAGAGTACTGCCTAGCAAGTGTGAAGCCCTGAGTTCAAACCTCAGTACCACCAAATAATTTTTTTTTTTTAATTTGGGTTAGGTGAGGAGAGGGAGGATAAAGAAGAACGATGGAGGGAGTGAATTCAGCTACAAAATTTTGTAACTATCAAAATGTACCCTAATATGACAATGAAAAATTAAATTAATTATTTTGGGCCAGGCACTGTAGTAGATGCCTGTAATCTCGGCTACTTGGGAGAATGAGGTGGAAGCATCTGAAATTGGAGGCCAGCCTGGGCAACTTAATGAAACCTGGTCTCAAAGGAAAAAAAATGAAATTTGTACATTTTCCTTCATAAAGTAACAAAAGTTATTGAATAGCACAAGTAAATCTATCTTAATTGGAACACTTTCTGAATTCTAAATGCAAAAGCTATCTTTAAAGAGAGAAAATTGCTGGTGGAGTGACTCAAGCTTACAGCGCAGGCCTAGCAAGCTCGATGCCCAGAGTTCACACCCCAGTATTGCCCGCCCCCCCCCCAAAAGCTACAAAGACAGAAAATTAAGTATTTCAATAAAGGAACATAAAATAACAAAACGAAGACTGGCCTCTCTCTGGTGTGACAGTGTAAATCTAGATGATGGCAGTAATTACTTAGCCTGGCTCAGATGCCAGGCAATTATGCTTTCCACATCCTTAACTCTGAAATTGACAAGCTGTTACTGGGCTGCTAAATTAACTAGAATTGTAAGAGGTGCTCAAGCCGCTTTTGCTGAAAAACATGGACTCCTCACTCAGGTGCACAAATTAAAAGCAGGCAAAAAGCACAGCATTTCTCCCTCATTTTGTATCTGTCTCTTGCTCTAAGCAGAACTCTCTGCAGTTACTTTGCAATCACCTTGGATTCCAGGAAAGACAAAAATGGAAACATCTTCCTAACAGTAAAGTCTCAGGATGAACCACTAGCCAGGTGACAATGACCCTAGCCTACAACTCGGGAACCTTTGAGAACAAGGACACCTGTGACTGGGACTGTTTAAATGTTGTCCCCTGCCCCCAGTTCTTTGTTTATTTAATCTTACAGCTCGGGGGCTGGACGTGTGGCTCAAGAGGCAGAGCATCTGCTTGGCAAACACAAAGCCCTACTTTCAAACTCCAGGCCCGCCAAAAACAAACTAAAAAGCCCAACTACAGCTCATATCCCCTAAGACGGCTTAAGATGATCAGAGCGCTTACTCTGCCTCTTCCCACGGTATGTCCCCAGCCCTGTAATAAGTCTCCTTTCTCGGTTTTCACCATGCCTCTCTCTTTAGCGTACAGGGACAAGTGGGTGGAGCCAGTTTATGGAATCCCAGGAGTTTGGGCCTTGGGTCCAAAACTCGTTTCAACATGAAAGAATTGGTTTTAACTGTCCCTGTCCGTTTTGGTTAATTACATACTGGTTCAGCAATCTAGTATTGAAAAAAAGAAGAGTAATACTAATCTACATGCTTTTCTAAAAGGGCGTCAAGACGCATTGACGACTAGGTTTTTAGTGTTGCCATCCTAATGACACGATTAAGTTTAACTCTGTAAAACTTATTTTAAAAAAAGTTTAAACGACCAGTATATGGGAGTTTTGAGGGCATTTAATCACATCTGACTTGTACTGACTTTAAAAAACAAAACAAAACAAACTATGTTGGGCGCCGGTGGCTCACGCCTGTAATCCCAGCTACTCAGGACGGGAGAATCACGGTTCAAACCCTGCCCGGGGAAATAGTTCGAGAGAACCAATCTCGAAAAATCCCATAACCAAAAAGGGCTAGTGGAGTGGCTCAAGGTGTAAGCTCTGAGTTCAAACGCCAGTACCGGAAAAAAAAAAAATCATACACTAGCAGCAAAACAAAAAAATTCGCAGAAGGTGAGGAAGAGAGGAAGACATGCTTTTCCTTAGCAAACAAAAATTTCTAAAAGATGGTAAAACTCTCAACATAACTTGACACTATTTTCAAAGCGTCACTCTAAGTTTCCAAGCAGGTTTTTTTAACCAGCTCCACCGCAAGACGCCCAATTCGCTCAGCACCCGAGAGTTAGCAAAGAATTACAAAAGCACCTATCAGGAAAGCGCTTGGCACACTGCCTAGCTAGCATTAAGCGCCGTTACATACACTGTTTTCCCGCCGGTCTCCAGACGTCACCACCCAGATAAGTAAGACCACACGAATTTAGACGTAAAACAAACAAAACTGGTTTCTGGAAAGAAGTCAACCGTGCCCGGGCGGGGCAAACGCTTCACACCGAGGCCTCAGGGCTGACTTCCGCGAGGAGGGCGAGTCCGCTGCCGCCCCGCTGAACGCACGCCTTACAGGAGCGCCGTGCCAGGCCGCTCGCGCGCAGGGAGCTCGCTCACGGTTCGCAACGGAGGCGTCCGGAGACGCATGGCACACTCCACCCGCACCACTAACCTAACTGCCGCCTTGGCGCCCCAGCAAACGCAGCGCGCCACCGGAAGTAACACGTCGGTAGAGGCGCGCAGGAAATGACGTCACGAGAGTAGCCGTCTTCTCGCCTAGCTTCCTGGGCGTGTAGCAGGATAGTAGGTTAGGTTCGGCATCATGCGGGAGATGTTGGCACTTGTCCGGGCAGTGCCCGGCGACTTTTGGGACGCTCCTTGACCAGCGCCCTTCGCTATGCCAGACACTCTCCTGTGGCAGGCGGGTGGGTTTGTAGGGTCCCCACCCACCTGGGTCATAGTAGGGCCATAGGTTGACCTGATGTGTAGCTGCTTCCCAGACCCAGCCCGGCCAAGGTGGTGTAAGCAGGAGGGACCCGCGGGCAGAGGGGAAGGCTGCTGGCTGCCAAGCCTCAATTTGCCGCCAAGGCAGCCTTCCACCGGCATGCTCCGCAATCTGTGCGGTCAACACCCACGCTTGCAGCCTCTTGGTAGCCCCACATTCTTGGGCTTGTTTCCCTGTCCTTGTTAACAGGGCTCCCGCAGGTTAAGAAGTCTGCCCAGAAGGAACTTTAAAGCCCGTGAAGCTTTTTGAAAAGCCAGGTTGATTACGGTACAATTTACGTAAAGCACAACTGACTGAGTTCCGAAAAATGTAGTCCTGGAACCGTGACCAATCTAAATATTTTCCATCACTCCCAAAATTCCCATCAATGGGTACCTTTGCAGTCTCCCTACCCATTGACACACTGGAAGTATAGTAATTACTGGATATAGTGAACTGTAAAGTTGAATAATCTAGCACTCACTCCAAGTACCACCAGAGAAATCAGCTAATCCAAACAAAATATACTGGAAAAAAGAAAGATAATGTTTGCTAGGTAGAGCTGGGCACTGGTGGCCAACGCCTATAATCCTAGCTACTTGAATCTGAGGCTGGCAGAATTGAGGTTTCAGACAAATGGCAAATAGTTCAGTAGTCCCTATCTCCCAAACAACCAGAGCAGATTGGACTGGAAGTGTGACTCAAGCAAGCAATAGAACACCCGCTTTACTACTGTGAATCCGAGTTCAAGCTTCAGTCCCACCAAGAAAAAAAAAAAAATTCAATTATAAGGCATGCCAATGACCTCCCAGCAGTTACTGGGAATATTTTTAGTGTTTCTTCACAAACTCAGGACCTTTACACTTTCTTGGTTGGACTCAACATCCATGAAATTTAAGCCATCAAAATACTCCTTGGGCCCCATCACAAATCTACCAAAGACTCATGACTAGTAAAACAAGCTCTAGGCCAGAAGAAGACACTGCCCTGAAAAGTTTTGGTTTTTTTTCTTCCTTTCTAAAATGACTATAATTTATACCAACCTGCTCTAAACTGACAAAATAAGCACATTTACATGAGAGGGTAGCTTTCACTGAGAGTTCAGCAAGGTCCTTGCAACAGTTATGGTCCAAATGAAGGCACTGTCCTCTGACATCTGAAATTCAAATAACTTTATTTAAATTGAAAAAAATTTCTTAAAACTGCATTTACAGTCAAAACCTCTGTTATAAAAATCACCAGGAGTATTTCTAAATAAGGCAGATGTATTTCTAGGTTAACAAGACCAGATATGATTTTGAATTTTATTTCTTAAACAAATTGTAAAGAATGAAGAGAAAAATAATAGGTTATTTACAGAAAGCAGTATCTACATATGTACTCAGAGGTACAAATTTGGTGACAGGAAAGACGTTAAGTATTTGCTGGCATCTCGGAAGCAGTTCTCAAAGGCTTAGTATTATTTCCTCAGGTTTTATGTATACCTAAGATCCTTCTTCATCCTCAATCTTGGGAGCCAAATAGTACTTTAAATGTCCCATATCAGCAATTTTATACTCTACAACTGAAAGACAGGAAAACAGTTAATTACTGAGGAGTATCACATATACTACCTACAAAATAATGCTCAAATTCATTGTAGTGTCTTACCTAGAGGTACATCTGCAGACATACTAAGTGTTACTGTAGGAGAGAGCGGAGTGGCTTTTGTAAAGAAGTTCAGGTACCTCAGCGCAAAGGTTAGCTGGACTGGCTCATTCATATCTATGGTAACCTATAGGACAAAACAAGATTCATTACACTGAAAAAGTCACAATCCAGTAGTTTGTAATACACATTAGAAAACACACAAAAACCTTTTTTAAAGGGTGCTGTCAAATTAATTGTGGAACTGTATCTCAAGCAACCTAAAAATGATATGGCAAAGTTGCTCTTTATGAAAATCTAATAAATCAGCTACTTCATGAAGGAACAAAATAAACCAATACATTTTAGCCTGGCAAACACTAATGACTTGATGGACGTAGATGATAGGTATTACGGCTGCTAACATTACAAAAAGACATCCATACCCCTACAAAGTGTTCTTGATCTCCTGTCCCCAAAACAAACAGGAAAATACTGAAAATCATCCAGTTTCTAGAGCTGGAGCTACCAGTTAATAGGGTGCGGTAGAGGAGCATGTTAATTGACAGAGATGCATGTAATCTGCAAAATCCAGATTCTGGAAAAACTGACAAATGACCTGGTTTCTTCAACTAAAAGACTGCCATAGAGAGGGAAAGAGAAATTGAAGAAGTAACCAATAAGGCTGAATGACAGTTAAGGGAGCATATCGATCAATTTCAATATATGAACTTTACTAAAATATTGATTCAAACAAACTTGTGAAATAGTCACAAAAATATGAATGCTGAAATATTCCTTACAATTTCTTTTTGGCTGTCATCATATTTATAGTTCACATAAAGCCAAGGTTGGAAGGGGAGTAGAAATAAAATTTAGAAGACAGATAAAGGTAAGGATTAGCCCCTGACCTTTTTCACATATGCATACATGTTCAAATCTTTAAACTGAGTTTTACCTCCATTTGAGCTCATGCAGGAGACAAGAAAACAGTATCTAATATTTACTGTAAACTTCTAATGCCAGACACTGTGCTAAGCACTTTGCATATATTACTATATCCAATCCTAACACTTGGTTCAGACTTTTGTCTGCAATTTATAGTTTAATTGTTGCTCAGGCTAGCAATGATCAAACATTTATTAGTTTATAATTACTCTAAGCATATAATAAAGCATCTAGTTTAAGGAAAACCTTTACTGAGAAATATAGCTTGGTTAAATGAGGAGCACCCTCATTTAAATTTTAATTCCTACAACTGGAGACGTGTGCCCGCCTATCAAGCACAAAGCCCCAAGTTCAAACGTCAGTACTGTTCAGGCCTGTGACTAGGTCTAAACTGTCACTTAACCTTGTTTAAGTCTGCCCCTCCACCTCTAAAAAAAGGACTAACAATATGGGCACACTAACAAGCAGCTCACTCCTGTAATCCTGGCTATTTGTGAGTCTGACATCTGGAGGATCTCAGTTAGAGGCCAGCCTGTATAAACAGTTTGAGAGCCCCCATCTTTGAAATAAACAGAGCAAAATGGATGGAGGTATGGCTTAATCTGTGTTTCTGTTTTGCAAGCACAAAGCCAAGCTCAAACTCCAGCCCCACACACACACACAAAAAAAGAAAATGGACACAAAAAGAACTACATGCTCACAACAGCTAGACTTTTACCCCTTCTGTTGAGTTTCTGTCCAATCTTCACTTATTTGGCAAAAGATAATCTCCAGAAAGCAAAAGGTTAAACACCTACCTAGTTTCTCAATCCTATCTTTAAGACCATCTGTGAGTTTCATCCACAAACCCATTGTTCTGTGATTTGTAAAAATGCTGAATTTGCATTTCAATTTGAGATATCTTTTTAAGTAGGACTGGAATTTGAATTCAGGGCTTTGAGCATGCAAAGCAGGTGCTGCACTGGTCAAGCCACACCCTTTGGAGATGGTGGTCTCATGAACTATTTGCCCAGGCTTGTCTTAAACCTCAATCTCACAATCTCAGCCTGCCAAGTAGCTAGGATTACAGGCATGAGCCACTATGGCCTAGCTCTATTTCAGATAATTCTAAATTGGATGGCGCTTATAAATCACTTGCAGATTTCAAGTTATCTTTCTATTTTCATAAATTACTTTGAATGCAATTGTGTTTATTATTCGTTATTAACAAACTAGTGTTAAACAGTACTGCCATTGTCTAAAGTAATTTTACTTAAATAGAAACATTGACTTTAGTACTTATACTTACAGCTTCCTCTTCTTTATCAACATTACTTGTTTGTGACAACTTAATGTTTCCATTTCCAAGTTCTCCACTTGCAGAAAATTTCACTCCATCTTTTGCACAGGATATTACAACAGCATCTCCAATATGACTGAGGTCTCGGCATATACGTGCAAATTCACCAGAAGGCATTTTTACCACACAGCTGTACTCTTGTTCCTTTAAAAAAAAAAAATCAATGGTCAATCACTCGCCTCATAAAGATTTGGCACCCTTTCTTAAGATGCAGCATCTCAACAAGAACTCAGAATGTAAGACTTTTTGGATACTTTAAAATATCCTTACGGACTGTATAATTTCTTAACATACCCAACTACCCAGGTTACTAGAGCCTCCTCATAATCATCCTTCAGGGCTACATTAAGAGGACATCAGGGGTATGACACAGAATTGATGCTGATGTAAGCACACCTACCTGCTTTCTAAAAGAAACAGTTTATTAGGTATTTGAAACATCCCAACATCTCTCCTCTCCCTTGATGTTAATAAAGCTAGCCTTAATAAACTTCTAACATAAACTTAAAATCTAGTCTTGACAAAAAACAAGCATCCCACATGCAAAAAAATAAAACTTTAAAAAGAGATGCATGGCTGGGCACCAGTAGCTCATGCCTATAATCCTAACTACTCAGGAGGAGAGATCAGGTAGATCACAGTTCAAAGCCAGCCCGGGCTTTAAAAAAAAAAAAAAAGCAGGATGACAGAGGCTCACCCCTGTAATCCTAGCTACTCAGGAGGCAGAGATCAGAAGAAGCCCAGGCAGATAGTTCGAGACCCTGTCTTGAAAAGCCCTTCACAAATAGGGCTGATGGGGTGGCTCAAGGTGAAAGCCCTGAGTTCAAGCCCCGGTATCACAAAAGAAGAGAGAGAGACGCATGAAGGTCTAAAATGATGAATTTTGGACAACTGTGGTTTAGTAAAATGAGTGTCATTCCAAATAATAAAATCTCACTTTGGATCACACACCAGCAGTTACACTTCTAGAAAAAGTTGTTTGGAAATAGGCTTGAAATTATATTAGTAATGTATCTTACATAACTATCATAACTACATACAGTATGCTTTTTGATCAGAAACTGATACTCACTGGAATTCCAAGTTGTTCAACATCTAAATCCATTAATTTCATTTCATAATCTGAAACTTTCTCCTGATCTGCCAAAAGAAAACGTATTACTAAAGAAAATCACGTGGTCATAACTAAGATGTAAATTCTACACCCATCACAATTCTCAATATTCTCACAGATGAGATACTGACACAGAGTACAACTTACTTGGTGCTTCAAATACCAGTGCCAAGGTGTCTGCATTGTCCTCAGCCCTTAATGTAATGATGTCTTCATTGCCAGCACATTTTAATATTTTGGACATGCTAGAACATAAGACACAGCGTTTTAAATCAGCACCTTCTGCTAAGGACCTAGACTTCTATGCGGTTAAGAGTTACTACTGTCACACATGGGGCAGCCTGAGGATTTGGTGAAGAGGGTAATGGGACCCGGGTTGGAGGTGGTGTATATGAATGCAGCCATTTTGGAATGTAATTCATCAATATTTATACTTAAACCCCCCACCAACAGCAGTTTCACTTTTGGGTAATAATGGAGTACGTTCTGAATCCCATCCCTTCAGTGGGTGAAGTCAATTATCAAGTTGTGATGTTACTGGATTAAAAATATCCAACATTAAAAACGATAGAGTAAACCTCTCAGGCACACCGCAGAGTGTGACTAATACTTCATGTAAGCCCCTACTTTTTTGAGACAGGGCCTTCCTACGTAGCCCAAGGTGGCCTGTAACCCGCGACCCTCGGACTCCCGAGTAGCTGGGATTACAGGCGTGCATCACCACACCGGCTTTTTTTTTTAAAAAGCCTTTTAGGATTTAAACCTACAGGTGCTACTAGATAGGAAGTGGTCACTTAACTGAAAGCCACTACCCTAGATCAAACTTTACACAAGTCCAGGATCTTAAGATGCTCACTGCGAGTCCGTAATAATAAATAAAAGACCAGAAACAACCTATTGTCTTATTTATGTAACAGTGACATTCTCATTAGGGCACTGAAGTCAACCAGGACTAAGGTTTGTCATCCAAGGCTGCTGCCATTTAATGAGCAAGGAGCAATGAAGCAGTCTTTCCCCGGCAGCGCGGAAAGCAGGTCATTTTCCCGCCACGATCCGCTTTGTGACTTTGGCGCGGAAAGAGCAGGTTCGCGCGGTTGCCAGCGCGGGCTTTTTCGGAACCGCGCGCTCCTCCGGGCCCCGCCCCCGGCGTCGCAGGCCAACGAGAGCGCGCGGATGGCCCTTGTCAGCCAATGAGAACTCGGGACGGCGGCGCTCGCGCCAAGAGCCAGAGCTGGCGGTGCGCCAGGGCCCCAGTCTCCGCGGTCCCGGAGCTCACCTGGTGAGATTCACGCCCATGGCCAGGTTACGGTCGCAGCGGTACGTGTCAAAGCCCTCGGAGCGCAGGGTGAGCTGCACCAAGGAGACGTGGGACGAGTCCATGCTCTGCAGGTTCACTCCTCCGGAGCTGATGTCCCAGCAGGCCTCGTTGATGAGGTCCTTGAGCGCCTCCAGCACCTTCTTCAGGATGGAGCCCTGGACCAGGCGCGCTTCGAACATGGTGGCGGAGTCGCAACGACGGGCTGCAGGCAGGTGGGAGGGAGTACGGCCTAGCTGGTTTAGGCTTCCTGGGACTCGGAGCGAACGCGGCGGCTGAAGTCTTGAGATCCGGAAAGACGACAACCAGCCTGCTCCGCTTGCAACCGTTTAATGCCTCCGCATCCGCTAGTGCGCGCTCTCCGCCCCTGCGCCTCGTGTTGCGACGTCACCACGCTGCCCCGCCTATCATCTGGCTAGGCCCAATCGTATCCCTGGTTCGCACAAAGCCCGCCCCACTGAACATGCATTGGTGGATGAGTGTGCAGGGGCGCTGCTCACTACCGGAGGCCCTCGGAGGGGCGTCCCGCCGGCCTCCTGGCCTTTTTCCGTGTTTTGAGCCTGTTTCGTTGTTCTGGGCACGAGGCTTACCTGGGGTCTCGAGAAACAGGTCTGTGCCGGATCAAACCCGAACTTGGTGATGCCTGCTCAGACTCCCACTTCGGAGGTAGAAAGTTGCCATCCATGAACATGAAACGTGTATCAACTCCTTGTAGCCTCAAGAGTGCAAATACGCACTTTAGTTTTGCTCGTGTAGAAGTGATGCACCCAAAATGTCAAGCCATAAAGTTGTTCACTTAAAGTTAGATGAACTCTTAACACCCCCCTCACACTTGATAAAAATCATTTAATGCTCACTGTACACTTCGCTCTAAGCCTTTTTCTATAGAAACACAGATTTTAACAAATATCTTCATACTGTAAATACTTCTGCCTCATTAAGGTACATTGGATCTTATGCCACACATAACTATTGGTATAACTCTCAAAAAGATACATAATAGCCCATATATGTAAACTAATTTGTCAATTTCCTGTTGTAACTTCAAACACCTTTGAGCGTTTAAGTGCTTTTTGTATGATCAGCTCCTTGAAGTATTGCTGAGTCAAGCAACTTAAAGTAAATTTTTGATTAGTGCTACTAAATTGACCTTGAAAAGATTGCAATTTACATTCCAGGCAAGACTTTGTTTGAGCATGGTCATTTTCCCTTATTTTTCCAACAATATTTAGTAATTTTGTTTTTATTTTTATATTGTGCAGAAGGGCCTTGGGAGTGCTAGGTGAGTGCTCTGCCACTGAGCCATGCCCCACACCACAATAATCTGGTTTTTAAATCTGTATGTTTTTGTGAAAATTTCAGTCCTTAATAGGCTGGGTAATTTTTTTAATTAAACTTCTACCTATCGATTAAAAGGAATGTTTTATATATTACAATGTTAATATATATTTATCCCCTGGTTTGTTTCTTTTTTGCTTTGTTTACAGTGTTTTTCTTTAGTTGCTTTTAGTATCTTGGTTTGTAGAATTCTGCAGGTTTTCTACCATATACCTAAGTATGGATAGATATGGATTTAATTTTAGTTAGCCTTTCAGGGAACTGAAGACTTATTTATTTTATCAAGTCTAGAATATTCTCAATCATGACTTAAAATATCTATACTGTCCCTACTCTATTTTTTCACTCTGCCATTTCTTTCTTTCTTTCTTTCTTTTTTGGTAGGACTGAGATTGAACTCAGGGCTGCATTTTGCCCTGGTTATTTTGGAGATGGAGCTTCTGTAAATATTCACCCAGCTGGCCTCAAACAGAGGTCCTCCCTATCTCAGCCTCCCAAGTAACTAGGATTACAGGTGTGAGCCACAAGTACCTGGCCTTCTTCTAGTATTTCTATTAGACATATCTATTTCATTAAATTTAATATACCTTCAATTTATAAGATGTAACATAAAATAAAACCTTGCTGGGTGTCAGTGGCTCATGCCTATAATCCTAGCTACTCGGAGGCAGAGATCAGGAGGATCACAGTTCGAAGCCAGCCCAGGCAAATAGTTCAGGAGACCCTATCTGGAAAAAAATCCATCACAAAAAAGGGCTGGCAGAGTGGCTCAGGGTGTAGGCCCTGAGTTCAAACCACAGTACAGCAAATAAATAAAACCCTGTCAAGCTATCACACACTTACAATTTGTTTTGTAATTATTAAAAGAACTTTCATATTTGGGGGGAGTGCCACAAACAATGTATACACATATAAGTAAATGTAAAAATGATAAAATAAAAGGAGAAAAGAAAAAGAACTACCAAACTTTAAAACACATTTCTGAGCTGGAGGCATGGGCCAAGTGGTAGGACACCTCCTGTGAGGCAAGCTAGTAATAGGGAGAGTACCCAAACCAGGTCATGAGGAACAGGTGGTCTCTTTGAACGTCATATCACTGGGAACAGATCATCTAACCACACCCAGAACCACCCCCAAATGCCTGTTTTGAAACAGCATTTTCATCTGGACCCAAACTGGGTCATGCTCACAAGTGCCCCTATTTATAGCTCAATAGATTCACATGTGTGGCCAATTACCAAAAGCCACTCATAAGTACCATGCAAATTTCCTCCCCTTGCTGTAAATACCCATCCAAAGCAATGCACCTGGCTGTTGAGCCATAAGCGCTGCTCTTAAGCCAGCCTGCTTAGGGCCAGCTCCCCTCTCCTTCCACCGGCCTTGGGGGAGTGTACTTTCACTCATTCTATCTCAAGCTCAATACACTCTCAAAAAAAATCTTACTACTTTGTAAATTGTGTGTCTCCATCCAGCTGTTTGGGAAACCAAGGACCTGAGATCTTCACCAGGGTCTTCTGAGACCACCCACTGGTAACACCTGCCTAGCAAGAGTGGAGTACCTCAAACCAAAAACCAAACAAACAAAGGGTTAGGAGTATAGCTCAATGGTAGAGCATTTGCCTGACAAATAGATTAAGGCAGTCTTATTTTTCTACACTCAGAGTTGCTGATATTGCTGTTTTTCTACATAATATCATGTTCTGTGTTGTCAAGGATTTTCATGAAACAGCATCTCTCAAGAATGCTGCTCTATTGTCTCTGGAATTTCTTCACGTTCTTGCTTTATGAGCAATCAATTATCCTTTTAATACATCTTACTATCTAAGCATACAGGGCTGAGGGAGTAGTTCAGTGGTAAAGTACGTGTTTAGCATGTGCAAGGCCCTGTGTTAGAGCTCCAAAAACAAAAATAGCAAACCCCCAACCCACACAAAAGAAAAATCCAAAATACAGTTTCATCTGTTTTGGGGTATTCCTTTCTTGGGTCCCTTAAAATCTCAAGTTCCTAGCTGGGCACTGGTGGCTCACGCCTATAATCCTACTTACTCAGGAGGCAGAGATCAGTAGGATTGTGGTTTGAAGCCAGCCCCAGCAAATAGTTTGTGAGACCATATCTCAAAAAACACTTCACACACACACACTCACAAAAATAGGGCTAGTGAGTGAGTGGCTGAAGGGGAAGGCCCTGAGTTCAAGCCCCAGTACTACACAAAAAAAAAAAAAAAAAAAACTCAGTTCCTGCCGGGTGCCTGTGGCTCCCACCTGTAATCCTAGATACTCATGAGGCAGAGATCAAGAGGATCTAGCCCAGACAAATAGTTTGAGACCCTATCTTGAAAAAATCCAACACAAAACAGGGCTGGTGAAATGGCTTTAGTGGTAAAGCACCTGCCTAGCAAACATGAGGCCCTTAGTTCAAATCCCAGTACTGCTCACCCCCCACCAAAAATCTCAGTTTCTTTGCAAAATGTGAAATGTGTTCATTCCTCCATGAAGCCCATTTGCTTCATTAATAACAAAGTTATTCTCTGCTACTCTGCTCGGTGCTCAGGAGTTATAGAACACTGTGATTTAATGCCAAATCACAGTGTAATTTGTTTGAAGATATTTTTTGGTGATGGGAGTTTATCCCAGAGCCTCACAGATGCTAAGCACATGCGCTACCCCCAAAGCTCTTGATCTCAGGGCCTCATGCTTACTAGGCAGGCTCTCTACCACTTAAGCTTTTCTGCCAGCATTGGTTTGTGGTGTTTTTTTTCCAAGATAGTTTCTCATGAACTATTTGCCCTGGCTGGCTTTGAACCGTGATCCACCTGATCTCTGCCTCCTGAGTAGTTAGGATTACAGGTGTGAGCCACCAGTGTTGGACCTGAAGACATTTTAAATGGCAGTTATGTTCCACTGGCACAGTACCCGCAAAAATCTGTTGAAATGAGGACTTAAGCTATGACCTATTCTTGGAGAAGGTCTCTCTGTGGAGGTAGCATTTTACCTGAGAAGCTATCTGTTCAGTTAGTAGAAGAAAGAGCACTCTAGGATGAGAGAATAGCATTCTTTGTATTTATTTATTTATCATTGTGCCGGGTGGGAGTACATTGTGGAATTTACAAAAGTTCTTACAATATATTAAATATATCATTCTTAAATTCACCCCTTCCACCATTCTCCTTCATCATCTGCTACGCCTGAGAATAGCATTCTGTTTTTTTTTTATTATTATTTTTTGTGGCACTGGGGCTTGAACTCAGGGCCTTCACGTAGAGCCACTCTACCAGCCCTTTTTTGTGAAGGTTTTTTTTTTGAGATAGGGTCTTGTGGAACAATTTGCTCAGGCTGGCTTCAAACCGCGATCCTCCTGGTCTCTGCCTCCTGAGTAGCTGGGATTACAGGCATGAGCCATTGGTGCTTGCTAAGAAGAGCATTCTTTAAAAAGGCAGGCATTAGGGCTGGGGATGTAGTCCTGTAGTAGAATGGTGGCCTAGCACGTGCAAGGCCTTGGGTTCCATTTCCAGCACTGCAAAAAAGAAAAATAAATAAATAAAGGAAAAAGCACAGGCATGCCTACAAGGTGTGCAGTTAGTAGTTTGTTGTAGTGGACATGTCTGACTGGGCATGATGTTACACAACTGTAATCCCAGCACTCAGGAGGCCGAGGCAGGCGGATCTTTAGTTCCAGGCTAGTCTGGGTTACAGTACAACCTTGCCCACCTCCCAAAAAAAGAAAGTTGCATGGGCATAAAATCATCTGTGTACTCAATCCATTCTAGATGGGAACTTAAATGCAGAAAATAGTAAAAAAAAAAAAAAAGAGAAAAAAAAAGTTGCGATGTCTGGAGTGTTAGAAATGCCGTTCCCAAACAGTGAACAAAGAAATGTGCAGGAGTTGCTCAGCAAGGCAAAAGGAAAAGTTTTACTTCATTTTTCTTTTTTTTGTGTGTGTTACTGGGACTTGAACTCAGGGCCTTCACCTTAAGCCACTCCACCAGCCCTATTTTTGTGTTGGGTTTTTTCGAGATAGGACCTCTCAAACTATTTGCCTCTGCTGGCTTCGAACCGTGATCCTTCTGATCTCTGCCTCCTGAGTAGCTAGGATTATGGCCATGAGCCACTGGCACCCAGCAAAAAGTTTTACTTTATGCAGAAGGGTGCAGCCACAGACCATAGTCTGATAGGTAGAACATACTGAACATGGAGTCAGCTCAGTTTTTATCTCTCTTTGCCCCTCACCCTGATGGATGGGTTTGGGTTCATAATCTTTGAGATTGGTTACTTAGAAAAGGGGCACACGGGATAAGTGGGACCTGGAAGCAGAGAGAACAAGAAAATTCTTTTGGGCAATATTCATCTTTAAGCAAGCAGTTTGAAAGAGCTGGTGATAAACAGCTCTTTGTTTGACTGCAAGAACCTTGCAAGGTCAAGCAACATTTCACAAAGCATGTAGGCAGCGATTTAGAGAGGTTAGCTGACATCTACACAATGATAGTTTTACATTAACTCCTTTGGCAGAAAGGACCTAACTTTAGTTGATTCTCACAGGAGCATACTGAGCAAAGGGGAGAGTAATGTAGGTGAGATTGCAAAGAGAGGTGAGGTAGATCATACAGGGCTTTGTAGGGTCTCTGCAAGTGCAACAGAAAGTCACCCAAAGCAGGTCTTTGACATGATCCAATTGTATTTTAAGAGGATCTCTTTAGCTGCACTGGTGGCTCATCCCTGTAATCCTAGCTACTCAGGAGGCAGAGATCAGGGGGATCATGGTTTGAAGTCAGCCAGGGCAAATAGTTTGTGAGACCCTATCTTGAAAAAAACCTTTCACACACACATACACAAAAAAAAAGGGCTGGTGGAGGGGGACTCAAGGTGTAGGCCCTGAGTTCAAACCTTAGTACCAAAAAAAAAAAAAAGTGGATCTCTTTAACATCTAATAAAGGTACTATCCATTAGTGGAAGAAAGAATGAATTAAGGAAATTTTTATCTAATGATTGGTTCAAATTTTGAAAAGAATAAAGCTATAGACTCTTCCAAATAACTTCATCAAATTCAAGATAAAGAATTTAAATTCAAGTGAATGTAAACTCAGTAAGAAAGGAAAAATGTTTTAGTAAATATTGGAGATGTTGCTATGGGCTTCCTAACATAAGGAAACCCACAAGAAGGAAGACTACGTAAGTCTTAAAACTTCAGTATGCCTGAAAGCCTTGCATTGTTGAGTATACTTCAGGTTTTTGTGACAGAGAACACAACTCAAAGTGATTAGGAGTGTTTAACATTTTGTAGGACCAGAAAGATTTGGACCAGGCACCTGTACTGGGCCCAAGAGACCAAACCCACGTAGACTTTTAACCATAGTAACTGAGTTTTGAGTGGTTACAGAGGTTCTGTACCCAGGGAACTAATTAACTGAAAAAATTATCCAGTTCAGCCACCACTAATTGCTGGTTGATTGATTAGGCTGTAGGCAGTAAGTTGTTTTCTCCTTCTTGCCTCTATTTTTTCTATAAATGCTATCTGATCACATTGTTGGCTGGAATTTTCAGAACCTGCTCTGGTCCTGGCGGGGAGCTGGCCAATTGTTATAAGAACTTTTTTTTTGGCAGAACTGGAGTTTGAACTCAGGGCTTCATGTTTGCTAGTAGGCGCTCTACAGTTACTCTTTTTTTTTTTTTTCAGTCTTTTATTTTTTGATTCTGGGATCGAACCCAGGGCCTCCCACATGCTAGGCAAGTGCTGTACCACCGAGCTACATCCCAGCCCTACAGTTATTCTTTTTTTTTTTCTTTTATTATTCATATGTGCATATAAGACTTGGGTCATTTCTCCCCCCTGCCCCCACCCCCTCCCTTACCACCCACTCCGCTCCCTCCCTCTCCCCCCCACCCCCTCAATACCCAGCAGAAACTATTTTGCCCTTATTTCTAATTTTGTCCTACAGTTATTCTTGAATGGTGTTTTGGTCTTCTTAGCTCAAACCTTACTCAATTTAATTGGTTTAAGGAATTTTACTTTTTTTTTTTTTTGGCTGGGATTGAACCCAGGTCCTCAAGCAAGCTAAACACAAGCTCTACCGAGACATTATTTCCAGGCTTGGAATTTTCCATTTAACAAGAGAAAAGGAGAATTTATTTATCTAAAAAAGCCAGGAGATGGCTCAAAAGACCAAAAATCGTATGTTCTCCCTCATATGTGGACATTAGATCAAGGGCAAACACAACAAGGGGATTGGACTATGAGCACATGATAAAAGCGAGAGCACACAAGGGAGGGGTGAGGATAGGTAAGACACCTAAAAAACTAGCTAGCATTTGTTGCCCTTAATGCAGAGAAACTAAAGCAGATACCTTAAAGCAACTGAGGCCAATAGGAAAAGGGGACCAGGAACTAGAGAAAAGGTGAGATCAAAAAGAATTAACCTAGAAGGTAACACCCACGCACAGGAAATCAATGCGAGTCAACTCCCTGTATAGCTATCCTTATCTCAACCAGCAAAACCCCTTGTTCCTTCCTATTATTGCTTATACTCTCTCTACAACAAAATTAGAGATAAGGGCAAAATAGTTTCTGCTGGGTATTGAGGGGGGGAGCGGGAGGGGGTGGAGTGGGTGGTAAGGGAGGGGGTGGGGGCAGGGGGGAGAAATGAACCAAGCCTTGTATGCACATATGAATAATAAAAGAAAAATGAAAAAAAAAAATAAAATAAAAATAAAAAAATAAATAAATAAAATAAAAAAGCCAGGAGAATCTGGCTTCCAGTGTCCAGTCCTAGTCTTAGTAAATGTGTGAAAAAATTATTAGTCATAAAATAAACAATGAATGTAAATTCAAATGTAAATTCAAATTCACTGGAGATACTTTTTTTTTTTTTTTTTTTTTTGGTGACAGGGCCTGAATATATACCTGAAGCTAGCTTTGAGTTTGTGATCCTATTTCCTTCACTTTCTGAGCATTTGGGACTGTAGGTCTGAACCACCACATACACACCCAAAATATTGAGGCAAAACCACAATGAACAATGGAGACTTAAATAATGAAGGACAAGAATGTAGAACAGGTCCTGATAAAGGAAGGTAGTATGGGAGGGGAGGGAAAATGAAGAGGGTTAGAAAGGTGTATGTGGTTGATGTATTTTCTACATGTGTGAATATGGAACATTGAAACTTGCAAAGTCATTTTAAGAATGGGGAGAGGGAAGAGGGAGAATAGTGGAGGGGATGAGCCAATCTGGGGTGCATTGTACACATATATGGAAATGTCACAATGAAAACCCCTGTAAAACTATTATGTACTAGTAAAAAGTTTAAAAAATAAAATGCAAATGCTTTGAAAAAATAAGTGATCAATGACGTTGGTCAAAATGGCGGTCATACAGTCTTCAACAGATTGTTTTGTTATTTTGCTTTTTTTTTTTTTTTTCAGTATTGGGGGTTTAAACTCACGGCCTCACACTTGCTAGGCAGGCACTCAACCACTTGAGCCACTTGCTAGCCCTTTAACTGATTGTTTTACAGTTATCACCACTATGTTGTTTACGTTTGTAGACAAGGCAAACAATACAAAAAGCAAAGCTTTCGCTAAATAAATTATGGCCTGAAGGGCCATAATTTCCAAACAAAAGATGCAACAACAACAAAACCCACTCAGGTATTTGTGCAAGGCTGTTAAATAGGAAACAAAGTTCAGAGTTCAGGGATCTGTTAAATTTATTTTACTGTCACGTTAAAGTTAAAGGGCTGTTGTAAGAACTTGAGAATACACTTTTTTTTTCTTTTTTTGCAGTACTGGAGTTTAAACTCAGGGTGTACACCTTAAGCCACTCCACCAGCCATTTTTTGCAATGTGTTTTTTTCATGATAGGGTCTCATAAACGAACTATTTGCCAGGGCTAGCTTTGAACTGCTATCCTCCTGATCTCTGCCTCCTGAGTAGCTAGGATTACAGGCGTGAGCCTGCAGAGATACACTCTTATAAAAATCAGGAATATATAGTCCCCTGTTCAGAATTCTCTCTACTTTCCCCCAAACTCACAGCTCAGGTCAAAATTGCCAAAAGGAAATTAATTGCAACATCTCTTTGTGCAAACGTCTCTCATCCTTAGATTGCCAGATGGTTGGGGATAGGGAGCCCATGTTTTGCACTGTTTAAAATGCATTAAGTAGGGCTGGGGATGTAGCTCAGTGGTTTAGTGTTTGACTAGCATGCATGAGGCCTTGGGTTCAATCCTCATACTAAAAAAAAAAAAAAAAAAAAAAGGAAAGAAAAGCATTAAGTAGGAAACATTGAGGGCAATGCTGGAGCAACATGGGTATGAATGAATTCAGGCAGGGATATAGAACAGTGGTCTGTGCTCTTATTTTTTTGGTGGGACTCGGGCTTGTACTCAGGGCTTCATGCTTGCAAAGCAGGTGCTCTATAAGCCACATCTGTAGTCCATTTTGCTATGGTATTTTTGCCTGGGTTGGGCTCGAACCGTGATCCTCCTGATCTCTGCCTGCTGAGTAGCTAGGATTACACTGGCGTCCGGCTTGAAAACGTTTTTATCAGTATATGATAGCTATACGGGGAGTTTCGTTGTAACATTCCATATCTACATATGTTGTACCCCGGTTTGGTTCATCCCCTCCATTAGTCTCCCTCTCCCCCCACTTCCTTTCTTAAAATGACATGGACAAGGTTTCAATGTTCCATATTCATACATGTATAAAAAGTGCCTCAACCATATTCACCCTCCTTTATGGTCTTTGATTCCTTTCTCTTAAGCACGTCGGCTCAACTGGCCTCTCCAGTTTAGGATCTGACAAACCTCTCCTGGGGTGGAGGCTCAAGCGGTAAAGCGCCTGTCTAGCAAGCCCCAAGTTCAAACCCCAGTACTGCCGGGGGTGGGGGGCGTAACCTTGCACAAACGTTTCCTGAAGTGTGACAAACTCTGTCTGCTGAGGACAGTAAGTACTCGACAGGCTGTAGACCTTCGGAGGGGGCGCCTAGCCCCTCAGCAACCAGTTACCTCCAGGACCCTGGCAGCCCGCGCCGGACGCCCGCAGTCAGGCGGGAGCTCCTATTGGCTAATCACTTGCAGAACCGCACCCTTTTTCCCGCCCCCTCAGGCTATCGTCCAATGCACGCCTCTTCGCTCTGCTCCGTCCCTCCCCCGTCGCCCCGCCTCCCCGTGGTGTTCGCACCATTGGCGGATCTCCGGCCGACTTGGCGACGGTGCGCGTGCGCGCTCGCGCTGAGCCCTCTTCCCTGGAGGAGGAGCGAGCGGCGGAGACTAGGGAAGGCGAGTTGCGCTCGGCTCGGGAGAAAGGGCGGCGGCGGCGGCTTTGAGTAGAGCCGAGCTCCTAGGCTGGCGGCCGGGCTGCGGAGGGGCCGCTGCGGAGCTGCAGGGTGGTTTGCACCCGGCCGAGGAGTCCGTGCGCCTGCGCTAAGCTGCCCGTTTTGGTGGCAGCGCTGCTTGTCTGTGGCGACGTAGCGCAGAAGTCTCCAGCATGACAGAGCTGAGGCAGAGGGCGGCCCGCGAGCCGGATGCAACGCCGGAGGACAAGGTAGCGGCGGCATGGTCCGGGTGGACGCGACCGGGGCGGCGTGGACCCGGGGGCGGCGCGTGCAGCCGGGGAGTCTAGCCCTCCGACTCTGTCGCGGGCGAAGGCGGCACCGGCCCTGGGACGCACAGAGGGTCCTCGGGTGTGCGCGGCGCGCGTCGGGAGGTCAGCAGGTCCCGGCTCTGGGGCGGATTGGGAATGGGAATGGCACCCTGGGCAGGTTGCGCATGGCCGCCTGCCTCGCAGGGCTGGTTGGGGGTCCCCAACACCTTCTTGGGTGTGAAATCTCATGACGCTGCAGAGCCTCCTATTGCCGGGAGGTTTCTCTAACCGCGACTGGGCTGTGTGTTCCCCTTAAAAATGCTACTACAGTTTTTGGGGCGAGGGGATCAAGGCTGAAGGGTTTGTCTCCTGGGAGATTTAAACCCCGCCTTGGAGGTTAAACCCGTTGGCTTTGATCACAGAGGGGTTTTGACTCACAGAGTGAACCAGCCTGTTATTCAGCAGGTTTTGGAGGGTCTGTTCTCAGTGGTGGGCTTGTTTACTGCGCCAAGTGGGGGCATTGTTGGGGGGTGAAGGAGGAAGGTAAGGAGGCCATCTTGACAAGAACTCAGCCGATTGGTGGGTAGACTACTTTGGTTGGAAGTGCACGGTTTGCATGGGGTAGTTGAGGAAGATGGAGAATGGCTGTGTGAATGACAACATTAAGGTTTGGCATTTAGTGGTAGTATTTGTGCTTTTCGAGTTAGCAATGCTCAGAAGCAGTGTATTTGGAAAAGTGGTCACGCAGTGCTGTGTAGAATATACTGTAGGGAGGGAGTCTGGACCAGAATGATGGAGACTACTTAACTCAGGGGTTGCCATCGGGTGACCTACTGTAGATGCTTGCTTTGGGTCACATGGTCACATGATTTCTCCTAACCGTCTGGATTTCTTGTATGTTTTGATGTTGGAGAATCTGACACCACAATCTCACCAGATTATTGGTTGTCTGGAGTTTAGGTTCAATCTTTTTTTTTTTTTTGCGGTACTGAGGTTTGAACTCAGGGCCTACACCTTGAGCCACTCCCTTTTTTGTGATGGCTTTTTTCTTTTTCGAGATAGGGTCTCCTGAACTGTTTGCCTCGGTCTGGCTTCCAACTGCAATACTCCTGATCACTGCCTCCTGAGTAGCTAGGATTACTGACCTGAGCCACCAGCGCCCTAGGATAACTGTACATTTTTTGATTTTTAGAATAACTTTTAGAGAAAATTTAGGTGAGGTACAAACTTAGGTGTATCTTGCAGAGATAAAGTACTTTGAAGTCTGTTGCTCCTGTTGAATACCCTAGTCTGGCTGGGAAGAGCTCTACTCACTCAGCATATGACTGATGAGTAGTCAGATATTTGAAGATTCTAACCCTTTGAAGGGTAGCATTTTACTTTGTTAGTGGGATTCTGTGGACCAAGAAGATGTGAGAAGAAAGAAGCTAACTATAATAATTAGATATGGTAAACAAAGCAAAATAAAAACAACTATGAGGTTATGAGGTGAAACAAAGTTTTTGCTTCTCCCACTCAACTCCTTGATCATCCCTCAAAGATTGTCAGTTGGTTCTTACTTTTCACATCCATGGTTTAGGTAGGGAGGACATGAGGAACTGTCCAACTATAGATGCCTTAATAATTACAGTTGCACTTAAACCACTTCTACAATTAAAGGATGCCTGTGTTTGTGAGTTCTGTTAAGTGCATACCCTTCCCTAAAATATAGCAGATATGCATTCTGTTAAAAGCCTGTTGTAGCTATTAGCCCAGAAGAAGGCAATCAGTACCTAAGCCCCTTATTTAGTGTTTTTGAATTGTCATTTATGGGAATTTTAGTAAGGGCATATTTTAAAAATTGCAAAATGCATTGCTTTTTTTTTTTGACAGTACTTTTTTTTTTTTTTGTGGTACTAGAGTTTGAACTCAGTGCCTCACACTTGCTAGGCAGGTGCTTTACCACTTCAGCCACTCCTCCAGCCCTGTTTTGTATTGGGTTTTTTTTGAGATAGGGTCTCACAAACTCCTGAGATCATGATGCTCCTGACCTCTGCCTCCTGAGTTGCTAGGATTACAGTCAGGAGCCCCAGCCCCCAGTGGCAGTACTGGGTTTGAACTCAGGACCTTGTGCTTGCTAGATAGGCACTGTACCCTTTGAATTATGCCTCCAGCATGATAAATATATATATGTGTAATGTATATATGTGTAATAAAATTTTTTCAAATCCTGATTTATTATGTTTCATAGGTTGGAGAAAAATCTGTGTCCATGATTCTGGCTTTGCCAGTGCCCTGTGTTACAATCCAAGGATGTTAGAAATAACAACACAAGGATGATGTCTTAGGGAAATGAATTGTGAAATGGGAACTTTCTTATCTCGTAGTAGAAAAATCCAGAGAACAATTTTTAGGTCAATTCTTTAAAAGAGCTAGAACAAATCTGAAAGATTCCTCAAAAGGTTATAGTAGCACTTAGTGCTGTGGCCAACCCAGCTGGTTAATAGACAATCACTGTTATCAGAAATAATCTGGAGAATGTGCTTATTTATAAAGTCAGAGGTATTTTGTTATATTTAGCATCCTAGAATGGAATTTTCAAAGCTAGTTGCTAATAAAGGAAATGTTCTCCTCTGAGTGCTTATAATTTTAAAGTCCCAAAGCACAGTATAGTTACCAAACTGAGAAACTTGGAATTTAAGCTTTAGGAATGGTCCTCTTCCTGACCAAGCATGTTTTTTCCAATGGGATTTAGGAAACGAATAAAATCTGAATTGAAAGATTGGAATCCTTAGATGCTGGGGATATAGTATAGTAGAATGCTTGTTTAGCATTCTTGACCCTGGGTTCTGCCCCAGCACTACCCCCTCTCCCCCGCTAAAAAAAAAAAAAAAAAAAAGATTTGTATCTTGAAATGTGATTGGATTGGCATTTCAGGAGGTCTTGGATTGGATGCCAAAGTGAAGGTTCTGGGATTTTCTACTTCACTTAGATGCTGAAGTACTGTTAAAATTAGAGCTTTCTTTGTTTTAAGGCTTAATCCTAGGTTGATGAAAGTCAGCATGGAGAAGAAGTAGATGACGTTATTTAGAAAGGAGAGTGTGTCTGTTAGACACAGGATTTCACTGTGTAGCCCAGGCTGGCCTTCAACTCACTGTATATCCTAGCCTGAGTTGGGCTTAAAGTTGTGTCAACATATCCAGGTAGAAAGGAAAATTTGTTTTATTATTATTATTGGTGGTGGTGGTACTGGGGTCTGAGTTTAGGGCCTTGTGCTTGGTAAGTGCTCTACTATTTGAGCCATTTCTCCAGCCTGAGAATTTAAATTTTAACTGAGGACAGTGATTAAGAGCAGAGGTCTAAGTATCAGCTAGGTTCACCTTGAGCTTTGATGCTGCCACTTGTATAACTGAACAAATCACTTAACTTGTATAAGCCTCAGTTTGTCAATCCCTAAATTGGGAATAATAAAATTGCATGTGTTTCATAGGGCATTTGAGTGGATTCTGTAAGTATCCATGTTATACACCTAAGGCAGAACATGTCACAATGTAATAACCTGTCAGTTATTGTTGCTGCTGATTACAATAAACTTTTGTAGGAATAAACTTAGTCTTAGAAGGTGATTAAATCTTCACATTGTGTTTGGAGTAATCTTATATTCCCCACCTTTGAAGGAGGGTTTTATAGAAAGGACTTGTCTTCTGTGACCTGCCTTCAGTTCTTTTTTTTTTTATTTTAATTTTTTTGTGGTACTGGGGTTTGAACCCAGAGTCTACATCTTTTTTGTGATGGGTTTTTTTCGAGATAGGGTCTTGTGAATTATTTGCCTGGGCTGGCTTTGAACCATGATCTTCTTGATCTTCACCTCCCAAGTAGCTAGAATTACAGGCATAAACCACCGGTGACTGACCTTCTATTTTTCTTATGTAGCTCTGAATCACAAAAATTGCAAAATAAGTCTTTTTAAGTGTCAAATATAAAAACAAGTGTAGTGAGCCTGTGGGAAAAATTTTTTTTTGGTAGCAGAAATGGATAAGGTTGCTTTCCCATTCATTGGATGGCTGGTGATGTATGTATTTTGAAGCCCATCCCTGGGAGTGGCCACACGGCTCCACTCAGAGTAGGTGTGAGGCTATCCAGAAGAAGTGCTTTCTGGTTGATGACTGTGAGCACCAGAACTATTGGTTCTAGCAGCATGCATTCAGTGTTAAACACCTCTCATTCACTGACTCCAGTCTACTATATACAGTGTCTTTGGCTCTGAGCAAGACTGCTATCAGTGCTTATGAGATTAATATTCAGGATTTACATCAATTTTGATTTCCCAAATTTAAATATTTAAAGTTTGCCTGATTTAAAGAATTTTTTGCCATGCTGGGAATTGGTCCATGGTCTTGCACTTGCTAGGCAAGTTCTCTACCACTGAGCTACACTGCCAGCCCTTGTTTTTTTGAGCCGGGGCCTGGTTATATAGACCATCCTGGCCTTGAACTCATGATCCTCCTGCCTTTGCCTCCTGAATCTGAATGCAGACCTTACAGGTGTGTACTAACACATCCAGCTGAGAAACTTTTAAAATGAATTTTGTAGCCAGGTGCTGGTGGCTCACACCTATAATCTTAGCTGCTGGGAAGACTGAGATCTGGAGGATCAGCAAAAGATTAGTCAGGGCAAATAGCCCATCTCCAGAATAACCAGAACAAGATGAACTGAAGGAGTGGCTCAAGTAGTAGAGTGCCTGTTTTACAAGTGTGAAGCCCTGAGTTCAAACCCCAGTCCCACCAAAACGAAAAGAATCTTATTAAAGATTTCACAGTGGAAATAATCATTCTTTAAAGGTTTGAAGCAGTTTTTAATCAATATTTCTGACTTTCACCCTTTTGTATCATTTCTAGGATCATATAGGTAGAGTATCTTCCACCAAAAAGCTTGGTAACCTACACCGGCTGTGACAGCCCCCCAGGTCTTGACTGGTCCTGAAGGGTATGGGGATGAAAAACTACAGCCATTCTTCTGGTTTGGAAAAGAAACAAGGACTGACTCTTGACTGTTAATTTAGCCAGGTCTTGTTGAATGAATACTGATTTCCTGGCATTAGGCAATGTCCCTGCTTTTCAAGTCTTGTCACATGGTGGCTACTTGTTGGGGGAGTAGTGAGGCGCTCCCACATGATCCCTATTAGCCATCTTCATGTGCCAGTCCCTGATCTTTGTTCTCATGTTGTTTGCCCAACAAGAGGGATGGCACTGAGCCTACTAAGTTGAGTGACCTTCTAAAGAAAGTTAAACTTTATCATGTTATTTTAGCGAGGCAGTGTCTGGTTCAGAATTTGAAAGGAGCAAAGGGTACACTGTGAGGTCTTCTTCCTCCTACCTGCTTCTCCCCAGAGGCACCCACAGGCTAGTCTTTTGAGTGCTGTTGTCTCTGTGAAGGACCTACCTTTTCCTGCCAACATCAGATGTTCTTTTGATTGGTGTTGAGGCATCATTTCCTTTGTGTTAAGATCCCCACAGGGCAAGCTTGGGGCTTCTCTAAAGACTTTGCTGAGGTTGTGTTTTTGGCTCTGGGGTTTGCACTCAGGGCCTCACGCTCACTAGGCAGGCACTCAAGTAGCTAGGATTACAAGTGTGAGCCACTGGTTCCTGGTGTTTTTGCTGAGTTTTTAAAAGGGCCTTTGGGACATAGGATTTATAGGCAATACTGTTCTTGGGTTTTTGACATTGAGGGGACATTTGTTATAGAACCGGGACCCTTTTCAGTGGTTGATTCTCAGAGCTGTGTCACCATCATTGTGTCCTGCTATTCCTGTGATTTCAGCGGTATATAAGTACTTATTGGTCATTCAGTCAGTGCAAACTCAAATTGTCTCAAATTTGCCCCCCTTTCTCTCTTTCTCTCTCTCTTGGTTGTACTGTGATTTGAATTCAGGGCCTTGTGCTTGCTAGGCATGTGCTTTACCACTTGAGCTGTACCTCAGCCTTTTTAGCTTTTAGTTATTTTTCACATAGGGCCTCCCTAACTTTTTGTTGTTGTTGTTGGCTTGGGCTGGTCTAGAACCATGATCCTCCATCTCTGCCTCCTGAGTAGCTGGGATTATAAGCATTCACAACCATTCTTGTCCCTCAAATTTGTCTTTTACTCTCTGCTGACCCATTTCTTCCAGTTTCCTTTTTCTGAAGATAGAATCACAGATCCCTCGGTTATTCAAGCTAGATATCTGCTAGTCCTATGTGTCTCCTCTGCTCCTATGCCTGGTCAAGGACAAAGAGTCTAACCAGGCATTATTTGGATTTCATATTGCCCTCGCATATTTTACTTAGTTCAGAACTTGATGCCTGCCCTATTGTAAATCCTTTTTTTAAATGTGGTGGTACTGGGGTTTGAACATGACCTCACACTTGCTAGGCAGGTACTCTACCAATTGATCCACTCCACTAGCTCCCTGTAAACCCTTCTAATTTAGCATTCTCTAGCCCTTGAGGATTTGTTCTCAGCACCTTCTGTTCCAGTCCGTCTGTTCTTTGTATCTTCTTGCACCTTTGAAACTACCCTATGAGTTGAGAATTATGCAATAAACTATAGAATCCTTTTTCATCTCTCTTAGCTAGCACAGCCTCTTGCTTGCCCTCTGTCATGGGTCTTGGTTCTTGATACTTCCAGCCCCAGAAATGTGCTCTTTTTCTGTCATTTCTCTCTCATTGAGGAGTGTGAATTGATATAATCACCCTGGAAAACTGTTGGACAATATTTACCAAAAGCTAAATATGCACAAACCTTATAAACAAGCAGTTCCAGTCTTATGTTATTACTCAGTAGAAATCCTGTATTTATGTTCCCTGAAAGACAAATCCTAGAACATTTAAAGCTGTATATATATATATATATATATATATATATATATTTTTTTTTTTTTTTTTTTGTCAAAGGTTTATTTAGTAAAGCAGGGCAAAACAGAAATAGAAAGGAGTGCCCTCCTCCCCCACCGTACTTGGATATTTTTGTATTTTGGAAATTTCTGTTTCAGTTTTTAGTATGACAAGTATTGATGGATATAATCTTCATAAACAGCTATTGGGGTCCTCAGTCATTGAATGTTTGGTTGCTTCAGTGGACTGTATTACTCTTTAAGGGGCAGAGGGTGGAAGCAGCCCCATCAGTGGGTGTGGAAAGTGATGGTGTGGGCAAATTGGGTGATGAGTAGGGTCACACACTCCTTTGCGCTCAAGTGTTCCAGTTTGGGTTATGCATTATATCACCACCCTGATGGTGGGGTCCTTGAGGCAGATTTTTAGATTTGGCATTAGAGCTACCTTTGTGTTAGTGCAGCTGTGGAGCTTCTTCAACTGGCTATTTAACTTTTTGTGGCCCATGGCAGACCAAGGCTTTGAACAAAAACACTGCTGAATGAAACATTATCACATTAAGAAATTTCTTTGGGCCAGGTGCTGGTGACTAATGCCTATAATCCTAACTGAGTTTGGGAGGATTGCAGTTTGAGGTCAGCCTGGGCAAATAGTTCACAAGACCCCATCTCCAAAATAACCAGAGCAAAATGGACTGGAGGCATGGCTTAAGCATGAAGCCCTGAATTCAAACCCTAATTGCACCAAAAAAAAAAAAAAAGAGAAATTTCTGTGGATGGTGCTATAAGACTTTTTTTAATTAAACATCAGACTTGATTTTTAAAAGAAAGCTTCTATTCATATCATCACAAAGAATATGTCACCAGTGCAACACTCCAGTAGCTTTGGACACTACCCATTCCTTTTGAAATCTGACATACTTTCCAAAATGGGTGATGATTCTGACATTCTTCCTGTAACTTTTCCTGTGTATTGTTTTGTTTACAGTAATGGACTTTTGAGATAAAATACATTCTTTTTTAGATAAACTATTGCAACCGTCAGGTTCTGGATGTATGCATGCCTACTGTGATGATTGTTTATTAATCCACGTGTGTCTTCCCAAGAAAACATTAACTGGGGATGATTTGCAGGGTGTGTGGGCTTGATCTAGTTCTCTCTCCTTTCAGCTTGCAGAACACATCAGCCCTCTCCGGGGGGTGGGGCAGGATAAAGTCCCAGCCAGTTACTGGTCAGTGTGTGTGGCTTAGAGTGCAGCATCAGTTTTATACCCAGTAGTCTCCTTCTTGGGTATAGTGTCAGGTCTCTAGAAGGATGTCTGTCATCTCTCTCCCCTGAAAATACCATTGTACAAGGACAGAATGGGGAGGAGGAGGGGCAGGATGGCCATAACAAGCTTTCCTATTTTGACAAGGAAAGAAGGAGAGACACACAGCAGTGTCTTGGCTGACTTCTTTCTTGAGTGGAAGTTTAACTTTATTTTAAACCTCTGTGTGCTTAGGTGGAATTGTTCCCTAATAGATGTCACTTTAGGTCAAGTGGAGGGGTGCAGAACCCTCTAAGTCCCAGATGAGAATTCACTCTGGGGCTCCAGTCACACTGGAAGGTTAAAGTAATCAGTTGGTCAGTTTGGTTTATTGACAAGTAATACCTTCTGGTTTTTAGGCTGGGGGAATGGCCATGTTCTCTGTAGGTAAGTCTAGGAGTGGAGTGAGTTACAGTTGCATCTTATACAGACCTTCAGTTTTTTTTTTTTTTTGTGGTAGTGGGGCTTGAACTCAGGGCCTACATACACCTTGAGCCATTCTGCCATCCCTTTTTGTGATGGATTTTTTTTGAGATGAACCATTTGCCTGGGCTGGCTTTGAACCACGATTCTCCTGGTCTTTGCCTCCTGAGTAGCTAGGATTATGTGTGTGAGGCATCGGCGCCTGGCCGGATTTCAATCTTTGTTGCAATCCCCAACTTCTTACTCTCATCTACCATTGCATGTGTTAGATATTAGTCCAGAGCTCCTCCAAGTTTCCAGAGGACAGAGGCTTCTATTTTCTCCCAAGTCTTCCAGAAGCACACACTTTGGTTGCATTTTGTTTTGTTTTCTCCATTTTAGCACTTCAGTTCATTTTGTTATCAAGAAGTTCATTGAACTCTCACATCCTTTTATGATTCCTGTCCTTTGCTATTTCTAAGGCTGTGGTTTCCTTCTTTACTGTACTCATGGACACTTCTTTCTGTGTGAATTTGGGGTCAAAGCATGGATCCCACCTATTGTCTTCAACAGGAAGTTTTGAGTTTAGAGAGCTCAAACTGGTGTTGTTGCAACACTTTCAGTTGTTGTTTTTTGTTTGATTTGTGTAGTGAAGGGTTAGAAATGGTTCCTCTTGATCAGTGACACTTAGGAATTTTGGGCTTCTGCCCTTGGCATAAAAGATAGTCAAGAGCTGATGACTGACCTTGGGAAGTGCCAGTGTTTGGTTAGAGATGGGAGATGGAGGAGAGAGGTCAGGGTAGAAGTCAGTGAAAGAACCAGGAGGGTGTGGTGTGCTGGCTGGAGGAAAACATAAGTATCTATGGAGGTGTCAGGTAGAATAAGGAGTAGACATGGTTCATTCCCACTCGTGTGTTTCCCACAGTGGCCCAGTATTCATTTAATAGAAGAAAGAGGCTGTTATCCCTGAAGGTGATGGGACCTAAGTGTTTTGAAAAGTAAACTTTATGTATACATTTGCCAGTTCATGGATTTTTTCAGCACTAGGATTTGAACTCAGGGCCTCATGCTCTTACCATATGAGCCACTCTGCCAGCCCCTCATTTTATGGATTTTGCTATAAGCTCTTACATTTTTTAAGCCTCTATTCCGTTATGAAGTAACTAGCACTATGTGTTCACAACCTGTTTCATTAAACATTACTGCAAAATCTCAGGGTTTTATACCAAAAAATAGTCTATGCCTTGTTTAATTGTAAGTGACTAAAAACTAAAAATCATAAACAAAATAGAAGTACGTTTTTCTCATGTAAAAGAAGTTTGGAGGTTGACATTCTAGCAGTTTCACAGTGTGAAATATTCAAGTTTCTCTATCTTCTTCTCCCACCATCCTGAGTGTAGGGTGGTTGCTGGAATACTAGCCATCATATCCATATTTCAGTAAGTAGGAGTTAGGGAGAGGGAAAAAAGAAGCATACTCTTTTCCTGTAAGGACACTTCCAAAAAATGCACTGTTTCAGAGCTGGGAATGTGCTGCAAGGTTTGATCCCTAGCACTTTTAAAAAATAAAAATAAAAGTAAAAATTTTCACTTAAAAAAGTTAGACACCATCAGCCAGAACTCAGTGATATGTCCTTTTCCTCTGCAAGGAAAACTGGGAAATGTTCCTTATGGGTGGCTATGAGTTTGAGTATCGGGGTTCCTATTTCAGTAAAAGAATAAAAGGGGAAAATCAGCAGTCTCTGGAATCTTCCATAGGCCTGAATATGCTTATTAAAAATTGATAGAAGGCAGGCAGGCATGATATTGAATACCTGTAATCCAATCCCAGCACTAGGGAGACTGAGGCAGGACGATCTTGAGTCCAAGGCCAGTTTAGGCTACATTGTGAGATCCTATCTGAAAAAAAAACCCAAAAATCAAACAAAAACCAAAACACCCCACAACCCCAAAAAACCTAACAGAAGAGCTAAGATGCAATAAAGAAGAAAAACTGTGAGAAAATAAGGGTGTAGAGAAATTAGGCCGAAAGGAGCTGTTCTGCAGGTTTGGAGATAGGAAAGGACGTTGGGTATAGGTATCTACTGTCTACTCTTTCATGGACCCCAGGAGAGCATAGGCATTGAAGTGTGTTTTTTTGGTGTGTGATACATTAATGCTTGGTAAATAAGGAGATAGATATGTAGAAAACTCCACATCAACAGTGACTCGCAAATACATCCAATTCCACTTTTCTAAATGTAGAGGAAAAACCAGACCCTTAGCTCCATGTTCCTCATTGTTTGATTTGTATCTTTTTGGCTTCTCAATAAAA
This sequence comes from Castor canadensis, assembly GCF_047511655.1. NCBI lineage: Eukaryota > Metazoa > Chordata > Mammalia > Rodentia > Castoridae > Castor > Castor canadensis. The sequence continues at coordinate 151,464,823 of NC_133390.1, read as the reverse complement.
CAGAAGTGATTGTTATCTAAAATGATCCTCTTGATTTCTTAAGAAGTTGTGTGGAAATGCCCTGTTGAAGAGAGCCAGAAATGGTGCTGCTTTAACAAGACCAGTTTGGATACAAATTATCCCACAGGACTTCTCTTGTGGCCTTGCAGCAGAAGTGTATTTCCTAGATGTTGAAACAGTAACTTGCTGAAGGTGTCACAGGAACCTGCAGGGTTTGCCTGAAGGGTCTGATCTGGATGCCAGGGATCTAACGGCTTGATGGGGTTGTTCTCTCTGGAAAATGTATATTATTTATAAATGCAGTTCTGTAGACAGTCTTAAAAGTAAGAGCTTTTTGGTGGAAAACAATCAAAGGATTAAGCTGAGAAATAGGACTGAACCAGCTTCATTATCTTGTATGGGAAAACAGGCTCATGGAAACTGGCTGGCCAGCCAGAATTCTCAGGGTCTCTGGCCAGTTTTTTTCCATGGACTTAACTCTGAAGGCGTAAGTCATAAACTTTCTAGTCCTTCACCTGTAGATTGATACGTGTCCATCCTACTTTGATCCTCCTTCATTGCTGAGCTTTTGGTAGCTCTAGATAGCATCTCTTCTTGTAGTCTAGTCTGTGCTGTGTAGGCCGATAACTCCTCTCCTGTTGTTTTGGAACAGGACAAGCAAGAGTCATGTGAACTTTGTGATCCCACAGGGACATCAGCCAAACATCCAGCTTTCTCTTGAACAGTTGCCATTTCTTTCTCCTTGCTGTTCCACAGAATTCTCTGAATAGAGAATTTTTAATTTGCACCCAGTGATCTGTTGAAAATGTGCCACTGGGGAGTGTCTATTTTGAGAATCTCTGGACAAGAACCATTTCTTCCAGAGACATCATCCTCTGTAGGGACTTTCATCAGATAAGTGGTATCTCATTGTAACAGGAGGTCCTGCTTTATTTAGTATTTGGACCAGGACTTAGACATTGTTTCCTAGATCTTGGGGGAGAATTCTCTGGATTGTGGATCTGGTGTTCTAACCGATCACTCTTGTATTTCTCATTGGCATAGAAGAGTTATTATTATTGTAGAAGTTGAACCCTTTGCTGTATGTTGCAAAATTTTCTCAATTTGCCTTTTTGATTTTTTTTTTTTGAGTTTTTGCATTTAGAAGGAGTTCCAGATTATTTTGGTTAAATCTATCGGGTTTTTTTTTTTTTAAACATGTGGACTTGAACCCAGGGCCTTGCACATGCTAAGAAGCATATGTTGTACTACTGAACTACACTCTCCAGTCCCCATGAGTCTTTTGTTTCTTCCTTTGATAACATTCTTAGAAAAGCCTTAGCTCCTTTCCTCTACCCTTGCATGTAGGCATTTAACCTGTCTGATCTTAGTATTTTTATAGTTTCCTTTTTTTTTTTTTTGGTGGGGCTGAGGTTCAAACTGAGGGCTTCATGTTTGCAAAGCAAGTGCTCTACTTCTTGAACTGCACCTACAGTCCATTTTGCTTTGGTTATTTCGGAGATAAGGTCTTGTGAACTGTTTTCCTGGATTGGCCTCGAACCATAGTCCTCTCAATCTCAGCCTCCCAAGTAGCTAGGATTGCAGGTGTGAGCCACTGCGCCTGGCTATAGTTTGCTTTTGATATTGAACTCTTTAATCCATCTGGAATGTATTTAAATGAATGGTGTGAAGTAGAGATCTGAACTGTAGGTTTGTTCTCAAAAGATTTTAGAAAATGATCATCCATTTCTCATAGCTGTGCCATTGTGGTAGGCAGGGTGTGATTTTGTGCAGAATAGCTGCTTAGCAGGGTTGTGATTCTATTAAATGTTCTTAGTATGCAGTGACCAGCTTCCAACTTGAGTCCACTTCTAGATGTGGGCGTGCTGAATTGTCAGAAGTATTGGCTTTTATTTTATAGAGTTGAGCAAACAGTTTTGAAGTTCAGTAACTTGACAAGTTAAAAGTTTAAACACAGATGGACTGAATCTGAGTTCTGTGCTTTCTGCTTCCCTGGCTTCCTGTACTCCTAAGTAATTTTTCTTCCACAGTTTTGCAGGATCCCTAAAACAGAAGACTTGTGAGCTTCTCAGGGAGCAGTGTTGACAGTGCCTACCCATTCCTTATGGTCTGCATGCTGGAAGAAAGGGCATTCTGGGGTAGTGTGAGACTTGTGTGGTACATAATCCTTGCCTGCTGAGGCCCAGCTTAGCTCCAGCTTCTTCTGTGGAATCCTCCACCCATTTCCTTATTTCTCTCCCTTCCCTGAGCTTCTGTAGAAATGGGCAGTCTAGACCCTCATTAGTTGCTGTCTTCAACAGATGGTCTTTAGAGTGAGGCTTTTTTGTCCTGGATTTCTGCAGCTCCCTCATGTAAGTGTGTTGAGCTCATAGGCTCATCTTTCCTGCAGCCTTGGTCATGAACGCCTTGGATGGTTGGACTTCGGTGTTCTAGCATATGTTGGTTGTCAGGAGGTTGTGTTGGCGCTAAATCAGCTGTGAAGATTAGCAACTGTCTGGACAGTGAGAACTAGCTCTGTGGTTTCAGGAGGAATTTGTTAAGCAGCACAAAGAAAATATTGGCATGTCAGTGTTTTATTTTAGTACTGGAGTATCATGTTGATATGTATTAAAGCTACATTAATGCATGTTTAATAGTAGTCCCAATATTTTATTAAAAATTACTTAGGATTTATGAAATTAAAAAGACAGGTAAAGCTAATGCTCAAATACGCAATGTTTTACCACAGAATTCACAAAAATGTAAATGCTAAATATAAATTACTCTTCCTATGGAGGTTAGTAGATTAAATAAACTTTAAACTAATTCAAAGTTAAAATTTACTAAAATGTACTACATTAGCTATACTTACTGAATTCAGAATTAAAGCTGAAGATTTAAAATTCAGTGTTCTTTTAAAATAGGTGACCTTGGTTTAAGTACTTTTGTTCAAGCTTTTTCCCTGTGCTGGAAAACTCTAGGAGGAGGGGGATTAGGAGACTATTGAACTGCATCTTCTTAATCTTTCATGGCTAAAGAGTCAGCTGCTCGTTGCATGGTAACCTTGAGGACACTTTGAGGCAGGTAGGCAGAGACTGTAGCCCTGTTTTTTTTTTTTGATAGTGCTGGGGTTTGAACTTGGCCTCATACTTGCTAGGCAGGTGTTCTACTACTTGAGCCACTCCACCAGCCTGGACTGTAGCCTTTTAATTGTGGTGTGCTATGGGTTTTGTCTCAAGAGACAGCATTTCCTGTTTGTTTTGTTGTTCTTAGTTTCATCATTTGTTTGGAAAGTCTTTGAACTGGAGTAAGAATTAGTCTTCAGGCAGAAGGTTTTCTTTATTGATTCATTTTCTTGCTTTTCCTGATGATTGTGGAAGGAAAGAAGGCTTCTAAATGAGGACACCTGTTGTAGGTAAGTGTCAAAAATGAAATCAGGGAAAGAAGAAAAGCATGTTGTTTAGAGCACATTTGTACACAGGAGTTATGCGTGGGTTTTAGATTTTTCTTGCAGTGCTGGGGATTGAACCCAGTGCCTCATAGATGCTAGGCAAGTGCTCTATCACTGAGCTATATCTCTAGGCCTAGGAGTTGTTTTTATGTTTTGGATTCTCATTGCAAAAGGGGTATCTTGTGTATTTCTCCACCCTTGCTGGCCCCCAATAATAGCTTTGGCATTCGTGTAGTGGTTTAGTTTGTAACCTATTTTTCTTTTTCTTTGAGCAAGCACTCAGCCCATCTTCAGCCACCTTCCCTCCTCCTGATAGAATGAAACTGTGCAGGGGCATAGATGACATGTAGATGTGACAAATGACAGGTATGTACAGCTCCCTACCTTCACCATGCAGCAAAGGACTATGCTGACCTGCAGTGCCTTCTCTGCCTCTAGGCTTTATCTGTGGAGAGATTTCTGCCTACCTGATGTCTTATGCCCAAGAATATCTACCCCAAGGCCTCAGTGCTGAGCCGTTCTGTCATCCTAATCTTTTCTGGTTGAGGGGGTCGCTGTTCCCAGCCAGCACTTCTGGGAGCACATGCACCGAGCACAGCTGGGGCTCACATCCCATAGTCCATACCCAGAAAGCCTGTCCAAGCACCAATCCTGAGGACTCTCAGGCTGAAGCTTAGTTCTAAGAGCCTTGGCCTTCTGGGTTCATCACCCTTGGTAGAGTTCCCTGGGAGAGAGGCAATTCTAAAGGCAGGTATGTGCCAGACAGAGTTGTCATCCATGGGTTGTAGCAGTGAATAAACCAAGTCTTTCCACTATGAAGAGTTCATGTTCCAGTGTGGTGGGGTGGGGGACAAACACGTGTTACAAGCTAGCGAGTTCAAGAATGATGCAGGTGTGGGCGACAGTGGCTCACACCTGTAATCCCAGCTACTCAGGAGGCAGAGATCAGGAGGATCACAGTTTAAAGCCAGCCCAGGCAAATAGTTCATGAGACCCATCACAAAAAAAAACCCATCACAAAAAAGGGCTGGTGGAGTGGCTCAAGGTGTAGGTCCTGAGTTCAAGCCCTAGTACTGCAAAAAAAAAAAAAAGATTCAGGTGTTCAATTTTTTGACTGGGTTGCACTATGCTGCCCACTATGGTCTTGAACACATTCACATAAATAACCCTGTTGGTTTAGCCTCCCAAGTAGTTTGGACTGTGGATGTTTACCACCATGCTTAGCTAGGTATTTGTTAATACAAAGGTAGCATTTTCAAGTGTTAGCATCTGAAGGAACCTTTCAGTACACAGTCCAGTTGGCTCAGATGTGGACAAATGGTTTCTGTTTCCATTATTCAAAGGAAACAAGTGGAAATATACACAGAACTATATATTGTGTAAGACAGGACCAAACCATTTAAGACTCTAAAAGCCTTTACTTTGTCTACGTATTCATTATTCCTGGCAGTACATTTATGTGTTGTTGGGAAGTATGGCACATTACTACACTGGACTTTATGGTTGCCTCCTGGGAGCTGCTCCCATCCCAAGACTTTAACCTTTGAGAGGGCTAAAACTCGGTGCTTTAGTCATTAGTTGCATTTATATAACTGTAGTTTCCAGTTGTCTTTCCCACACAAATGCTAGCAGGCCAACATCCTAGGCCTTGCAGAAGAAGGTAGATGAATTTGATTCATTAAAAAAATACTTAATGGCTAGTAGAGTGGCTCAAGTGGTAGAGCACCTGCCTAGTAAGTATGAGGCCCAGAGTTCAAACTCCAAAACCACCAAAATAAATAAATATAAAAAAAAAATACTTACTAAGATGGGCACTGGTGGCTCATGCCTGTAATCTTAGCTACTCAGGAGGCAGAGATCAGGAGGAGCATGGTTTGAAGCCAGCCTGGGCAAATAGTTCCGTGAGCCCTTATCTCGAAAAAACCATCATATAAAAGGGTTGGTGGAGTGGCTCAAGGTGTAGGCCCTGAGTTCAAGTCCCAATACTGAAAAAAAAAAGGTACTTATTGAGCTCTCAAGGTCAACAAACATGAATAAGGCAGTTCCTACTTTTCATCAAAAGATTTCATCTTGAAATCTAAATTATGGAAAGTGCCCTCTTACTGTATATATAAAGCTTAACAAATTGTATGGGGGGAGGGACAGCTAGCATTCTGTGGGAACTTTATCAGAAGAGAGAGAAAGTTGGTGAGAGGAATGATATTTTAGTTTCCTGGGGCTGGTATAACAACTACATTTCACACAGTCTGAAAAGTCCAAGGTCAAGGTGCAGGCAGATTAGGTGTCTGGTGAAGTCCTGATTCATAGATGTCTTCTTACTTTCTTCAGATGGTAGAAGAGGGGTGGGGGGGAGAGGGAGGGGGCGGAGTGGGTGGTAAGGGAGGGGGTGGGGGCAGGGGGGAGAAATGACCCAAGCCTTGTATGCACATATGAATAATAAAACAAAATAAAAAAATAAAAATAAAAAAAACCTTAAAAACAAAAAAAAAAGAAGGGTCCCTTTCTGGGATGATGACTTTTTTTTTGGTGGTGGTGGTGGTACTGGGACTTGAACTAAGGGCCTTATGCTTGCTAGGCAGGCACTGTTACCACTTGAGCCACTCCACCAGCCCAAGCCCTTGATTCTTGATTAATACACTCTCAGCAATTTGCCAAAGGATTACTGAGTGCCTGTGTAGATGGTAACCAGCTTTGTTCCCTGTCCCTCTTTTATCCCCCAAGCAGATTTGTGAAACTGTATTTGTTATAATGTGCACAAACCTTTCATATCAGATAAATACCAAACTACATTCTTCTGAGGGATGTTTTTCTTAAGTCATTGAAATACATGTTACATACAATGAAACTTTTTTTTGATGGTACCGGGGGTTTGAACTGGGCAGGCTTGCTATCAACTTGAACCACTCTGCTAGCCCCAATGAAACCATTTTAAAATAAGCAGTGACTTAGGCAAACTAGCCCTAGTTTGTTACAGCACTTCCCTGTTTTTATTTAAAAATGGGAAGCTGTGCTTCTGAATAAGTTTGTATATCTAGCAATGTAAAACACTGCTACATAAACAAGAACAAAGTAAAAACTGCTACTGTTCAAGGCATAGGAGAGTCAGAATCTGCTGGTAGGCTTTGCTCACATCTGTTTGTAGGCTTGAACTCCAGAAAACTTTCTCAGCTTACTGACAGGATTGGCCTTTTCTTTATTGAACCTTGCTCAGAACCCTTCCTCTGGCTATTGAGGATTATGCTCTCTCCCTAAGTGTTATCAGTAAGCCCTTTGGGTTTAATGACCAATCCTATGCCAGTGATCCCAATGAATGTATCTTGAACCCCAACCTCTCCCTCAGCACCAGACTTCAGCCTCTTTCTGACCTCATGAGAAAGTTCTCACAAGCATCTCAAATACAACATATCTAAACAGAACTTTCTATGTGGCTCACAGACCTGTTGATCCTGAAGTCTTATCTGGCCAGTCAGTTGACAGCATCACAATCTATTATCCTGCATAATCCAGAAACCTTGGAGTCATAATTATATTGAATTCTTTTTTTTGCCACCTTCCCCTGGTACTGGACCCTTTAGTTCTCTTCCTAAAATATATTCTACTTCTTCATGGTATATAGCCCTCACAGACAATTTATTTTATCTGCCCCACCGCCCTTTTTTGAGACAGGGTCTTGCTCTCCAACTCAGACTGGCCTTGAACTCACATCCTTCCTGTTTCAATTCCCTTGTGCTGCCACCACTGCCAGGCCTGGTTTCTCATTTTTGTTTATTTCTTTTACGACTACCTCCTTACACTTTGCAGAGAGAAAATACAAAACGAGAAATAGACCTCATTTCAAGTACATAAATAATGTGCTGGAGTTTAAAACATTACTAATAATATTAGTATAGAAGAAGGTCAGCTTTTCTCCAGGGCACTTCAGTGTTCCTGAAGAAAAAAAATCTGTTTGTCTTTGCTTCTCACTGGGATATTATTAGTATAAGTCCCCACTCCTGCTCTTTGACATTTCTATGCTGACAATTGGAGTGGGTCATCCCCAATCCTATGCTAGAACCTAAGGTTAATGGCCACTTACTAAGGTAAGTGATAAAACAGTTCCTAATCCCTAATTAGTACATATCTTCATGACCACATTTACCATGCACCGACTCTGCTTCCTGCCAAGGTCTGACTCTGGTATGTTCCCCAACCACAGCTCCAGCTTTCTTACACTCTGGCTAGTTATTTTTAATCCTGTCCCATCTGCCACAGTTCATGAATAGGCATTTAACCGAGCTGAAGCCAATGTACATCTTGATGGTTTTGGAGTAGGCATTTGACTTATAATAGTATAATCAAGTTAGAGCACTAGAATATGGTGAAGTGGCTGTGAGGAGAAAGAGATGGAGGAGCAGCATAGCCCCAGGTGCTTCTGTCACTGGCCTGTACCTGCATATAGATGACATCAACACCTGGAAAGCAATGGTGTGACCATAGAGACTGATGTAACCAATGACTAGAGTGACCTACTACTTGCATTTGGAACAACAGAGCCAAACTATCTTCATTCTTTGGCCAAAATATATCTCATTGTTTCTGTCTCTTCATTCATTAGACTTATCCTAGTTTCCATGATCTTTTTTTCCTCCCATTGTGACCTCCTGATTGCTCCTTTCATTCTTGTCCCACACCACTTTCCTCACAAATAGAGATTTTTTAAAACGTTTATTGATTCATGTATCTCACCCATTGTTTTAAATTTTTTTTTTTTTTGGGTTAGTACTGGGGTTTGAACTTGGCCCTGCTCTTGCTAGGCAGGTACTATATACCACTTGAACACACCTCCAGCCCTTTTTGTTTTAGCTATTTTTTAGGTAGGTTCTTGTACTTTTTTCCCTAGGCTGAGATCCTCGTACCTGTACCTCCTGAGTGACTGGGATCATAAGTATGAACCACCATACCTGGCTTGTTCTTTGATATAAGGTCTCACTAACTTCTTTTTTCGGGCGGTGGGCTGAGCTGTCCTCTAACCATGATCCTTGTATCTCCACCTACCAAGTAGCTAAAACTTCTATGGCCTTAGGTTGACTTAAGATCTCTCATATTACCAGAAGGCTGCAGTAGAAGGATCAAGAGTTTGAGGCCATCCTGAGGTGCATAGGGACACTCTGTCTCAAAAAACCAACACCCCCCCAAAAAAAACCAACCCAAAAGATCCCAGCCTACCTCTCCCACCCCTTCCCTACCCTGCCTTCCCCGAGAGATCTTCAGGAAGACAGACCTAAACCACACTGACTTTCCTGCTGCCTCTCAGCACCCTGAGCTCACTCTGACCTGAAGCCTGCACACCGAATCTCATGGCTCAACTATCTGCCTCACTCAGTCTCACACTCCTCATAGAGGTTTTTTCTGACAACCCTACTTAAAATAATGGTCCAACTCCACTGCCACCATTCTCTTTCCCCTCAGAATTTCTCTGATCTTTATTAGCACTTACCATTGCCTGGAATTTATTATCTAACTTTGGGAGAGGGCCCTAGTGGAGGGGCGGGGGTGGTGGTGAGTAGATTTCTAGCCTCTTCTGCTCTTAGTAGACATTCCTTAATTGAGATAATGCATCTGTAAAACCTCCCGCAATCCCAATACCACAAATGATAAACATTCTGGTGTATTTCATTTTAGTCTATCTGTCTTCTGTCTCTGTCTCTCTTCTCCCCCCCCCTTCCTCTCCTCTCCCTCTCTTACATTAATTGTACAAAGGAGTTTCATTATGATATGCATATGATCACATTCATCCCCTCCAAGTCTCTTTTTTCTGTGTATACACTTGTGTGTGTATTAACAGTTGTAATCACACGTCATATACCAGTTCTGTTTTGTTTCTATTCACTTCCATCTTCAGTGACTTAGATGAAGCTATTGATGACACACTGATAAAGTAAGCAGGAGACACAAAGCTCAGACAGATAAATACACAGACAGGAAAACAAATACGTAAAAATACAAGCATGCTAGAAAAATGGGCACTCTACAAATCAGTTAATATCATGCATTACCCACCAATGCAGAGGCACAGATTAAAGATGTAGTTTGATGATCACACATACAAGGAGTTAAGAAATTTAGTTGACAAGAAATGTAGCTCACAGTTCAAATTACAAAAATAGCTAAGAAATGTTTGACTGTATCAGCACAGTATGAACGGCTGTTTTTAGCTTGACAGACTTCACGTACTGGTAATGTGTCCAATACAGTGGTTAAAGTCTGAAATAAAAGAGACACCAAAGGAGCAAGATGGTAATAGCTGGCCAGAGTTAATTTCACAGTTATCATAGATTTTCATATACTTATGTTTAAATCACTTTTAATTTATTATTTGCTTTAATGCTTGAATTATCCCATCTTTGGTCAATAGGGGTTTTTGATTTGTTAGATGACTTTCTCACTTTCATCTTTTGTCAGGCCTCTTTAGCGATTTATCAAAAAACAAAACAAAACAAAACAAAAAAACCCCCAAAACCCTAGCATCACTGCTTTCATGTTAGTTTCATTTCTGAAACTAATATGATAGTAGTTTGGGATTGGAAGTATGCTAATTCCATGTTATTAAGGGAGAGATATTAGAATCTGTTTGATTGGTATTGTTTTTCATGACTGCTAATCATGAACCAGGAATACCACAAAAGTGACAATATAATATTCTAATACAGTGAACAGGTCAGGTGCTTTCCTACCTTTAGGGGCAGGGGAGATTGGGGCATGAGACACTGGGGACATCAGCTCTCATATCCACCTGTTTTTTTTCCTAGGAATCTTTAGGTTGACAATGAGGCAGATAGCTGGGTGCCAGTGGCACATACCTGTAATCCTAGCTACTTAGGAGGCAGAGATCGGGGAGGATTACAGTTCAAAGCCAGCCCAGGCAAAATAGTCCTCAAGACCCTATCTCAAAAAAGCCCATCACAGGTTACTCCAGAGGCACCTGCACACCCATGTTTATTGCAGCACTGTTCACAATAGCCAAGTTATGGAAACACCCAAGATGCCCCACTACTGACGAATGGATTAAGAAAATGTGGTATTTATACACAATGGAATTTTACGCAGCCATGAAGAAGAACGAAATGTTATCATTCGCGGGTAAATGAATGGAATTGGAGAACATCATTCTGAGTGAGGTTAGCCTGGCCCAAAAGACCAAAAATCGTATGTTCTCCCTCATATGCGGACATTAGATCAAGGGCAAATACAACAAGGGTTTTGGACTTTGATCACATGATAAAGCGAGAGCACACAAGGGAGGTATGAGGATAGGTAAGACACCTCAAAAACTAGAGAGCATTTGTTGCCCTCAACGTAAGAGAAACTAAAGCAGGTACTTTAAAGCAACTGAGGCCAATAGGAGGGGACCAGGAACTAGAGAATAGGTTAGTTCAAGAAGAATTAACTTAGAAGGTAACACACATGCACAGGAAATCAATGAGAGTCAACTCCCTGTATAGCTATCCTTATCTCAACTAGCAAAAACCCTTGTTCCTTCCTATTATTGCTTATACTTTCTCTTCAACAAAATTAGAGATAAGGGCAAAATAGTTTCTGCTGGGTAGCGAGGGGGTAAGGGGGGAGAGGGAGGGGGCTGGGGGTAAGGGAGGGAGTGGGGGAAGTGGGGAGAAATGACCCAAACATTGTATGCACATATGACTAAAATAAAAATTAAAAAAAAAAAAAGCCAAAAATAGGAGTGGATAAAGAAAATGTAGGTATACACAGTGGAATAGCATTCAGCAATAAAAAAGAATGAAACCTGCTGGGTGTTGGTGGTTCACACCTGTAATCCTAGCTACTCAGGAGATCTCGGTTCAAAGCCAGGTGGGCAAAATAGTTCTTGAGACACTATCTCAAAAACACCCATCACAAAAAAAGGTGGGGCTGGTGGAGTGTCTCAAGGTGAAGGCCCTGAATTCAAATCCCAGTACCACAAAAAAAAACAAAAAACTGGGAGGCAGATACTAGATGGCCATTTATGATTTAGAGACTTGTTACATTGAAACCCAGCAGCCCCTCCTGATTCCACTTCCTGACAGGGGTCTAGAGAGTTCAAATATCTTTCTCTTTCCCATCTTATTAGATCTTTTAACAATAGTTGACATACTCCCTTCTGTGGGGGAGACCGAAAAAAAAATGTTTCCCTTCTAATAAGGCTGAAGATTCATTTTCCCTTAAATACTAAGTAGAGTTGCCTGACTAGGGAACTGATAATAGGGAGGGCCTGTTGAACCCCTTCAGGGCTTCTAATTTTTGGTGTCTGCTGTAATCCTGGGGAACAATAGGAAAATAAGTGAGGTCATCAGAATCTAACTGTGGGCAGAATCTTCCAGGCGTTTTAAATAACGTGATGGGAGTTTGGTATTTCCTGTATCTGTTTCAGGTAAAAGTTATGCTTGTTCTTTAATGAATAGATACGTCTACCCCAAAGGGGCACTTAAATGGCCAAGTAGGAGAGTGTTGGGAGAAGGATGGATTCCTGTGCATTCCTTGTCATGCAACTTCTTGGTTTACTATATGATATTGGTATTTGGACCCAGGAAAGTGGTGTGTGTTTGAATTAGAAATTCCTGCATTTTAAAAAATTATTATTGTTGTGCTGGGGGTACATTGTGACATTTACAAAAGTTCTTACAATATACCATAGTTGAATTCACCCTTCATTCTCCTTTATCTCTCCTCCCCCCATTGCTGTATTTTGGTACTCAGTATCCAATCTCCATTTATCCTCTATCTTTCTGCCCTTCCTAACCTCCAGTGATGATTGTTCTACTCTCTACTTGTATAGAATAGGCCTTTTTTAAAAAAAGCTTTCATGTCCAAGTGAGAATATGTGATATTCACCTTCTGGGCCTAGCTTATTTCACTTAACATAATGGCCTCTAGCTCCATCCATGTTGTCAAAGATACGGGATTTTGGGTTTTTTTTTTTTGGCAGTACTGGGGTTTGAACTCAGGGGTATACCTTGAGACACTCCACCATCCTCCCTGTCCCCCATTTTTGTGATGGTTTTTTTCAAGATACTGTCTCAAGAACTATTTTCCCTGGGGCTTGCTTTGAACCGCAAAGCCCTGTTCTCTGCCTCCTGAGCAGCTAGGATTATAGGCGTTAGCCACCGGTGCCCAGCAGGATTTCATTCTTTTTTTTTTTTTTTAATTGCTGAATACTATTCCATTGTGTATACCTACCAATGGAAGGTACTACTGTCCGTTCAGTTGTTTATGGACACCTTAGTTGAGTCCATATTTTGGCTTCCAATCTTAGTTATTGTGAATAGTGCTGCAGTAAACATGGGAGTGCAGGTATGTCTTTGATACACTGATTTCATTTCCTTTGGATAAATACCAAGAAGTAGAATAGCTAGATTATATAGCTATAGTTCTATAATAGTAGTTCTATCACTCCTTTTTTGAACTGTTTCTCAGACGTATAAATCCTGCACTTATTTTTTAATTCCCCTTTATTAGTCAGGTTACATTTGGCCTAAAATGTCAAAGAAAGGAGCTGAATAGTGAGACATCTGGCCACAATTCTGCAGTGCCTCATATAGTGCTATTAAGAGTGAAAAAATTGCCTGGGATTGTCTTGGCATATTCGAGGCTCTAGGGTTTGATTCCCAGTGCTGGAGGAAAAAATCTTGCTGAAGACTGCAAAAATTGTGCAATTGTTGACCCTAACTGTACATAGCCCAGCTGTGCCTGCCATTTGAGTAAACCCTGGATTCTGTGTGAATAATTGGTTGGCTGCTTATGCATGTGTGGTGAGGACTAATTACTGGCTTCTGCGTTCTGCGTGCCATGCTAGGTGCTGGGATGCAGTGGTGAGTAATTGGATGTAGTAGCTGTTCTGTCATGGAGATGCTGGTCTAGAGTGGGAGACCACACAGTGTGGGGAGCACACTTGAGGAAGGACTGGGACATGCAGGTGGATGGGGGGAGTCCTAGTGAGTAAGGAATCTCTTAAAGGTGTGGTGTGAGAACAAGTGAGATTACTTGAGGGAGAGTAGTTGGAAGTATTAATGTTAGTAGTAGAATAAGAATGTCTGGGGGCTGGAGATGTGGCTGAAGTAATAGAGCACTTGCATAGCAAGTGTAAGGCCTTGAATTCAAACACCACTACCATAAACAAACAAACAAAAGCAAACCTAGGACCAACCTGTGAGGAACTCTCAAATTAAAAGACAGCTTAGGAAGAGGAGTTGCTGAAGAGAAGGCCATCTACAGATGGCTTGGCCAGAGAGGCAAACCAGGATATGCTGCCAAAGGAAGAGTGGTTTTTTGATGAGCGCATTGTTGACCTGGAAGAACCATTAAGTACAGTGGATGAGGTCGAACTTGACTTGCTGTGTTTGAGGGATGGTGTACTCAGGACTGGGGTTTTGACGCCTCTTCCCAAGGGTTTTCACGCCTCTAAGTGGGGAAGAAGGCCATTGATTGGATGAACTGTCAGAAATTGTTTATTGTTGAGTTTGCTTAGATGGTTGTAAGTAAGGGCCTGTGGGAGGAAGTGGTGAGTAGAGAGAAGGGAGGGTGATAAGTGGGGTGGGGTGAGTGTCAGAGAGGTGGGAGGAAAGGGCATGGTGAGCACATGGCCAACTCTCAATATAGTTGCTCTAAGGGGTCCATAACTGTGTCCGTTGTGGAACCTTTATAAATCAGCCTCCCCCTGGCCGCCACCACAGCCTCTCCCCTCCCTCCCTCTTCCTGCTTCAGTCTCCCAAGTTCTGTGGGGCGTGCCTTTTCTTTTCTCTCCTTAATCAATTGTTGATTCTCCCCTCCCCCCCCCTTTTTTTAAAGCAATACTGGAGTTTGAACTCAGGGCCTTGTGCTTGCTAGGCAGGCACTCTACCACTTGAGTCATACCCTCAGCCTTTTATGCTTTAGTTATTTTTCTGAGAAAATCTGGCATTTATTTGGCTGGGCTGGCCTGTTGCCATGATCCTCCTACCGATGATCTCTCATAGTTGAGATAACAGCTGTGAATCACCACACCTGGCTTATTGATTGAGATGGGTCTTGCTAGATAATTTTTTGCCTGGGCTGGTCTCCAGCTTTGATCCTCTTGATCTCTCTCCCGCCAGGAGCTAGGATTACAGGCTTTTTTTTTTTTTTTTTTTTTTTTCCCCTAGCTGACTCAGTTATCAACCTTCAGAGGGCATAGAGGAAATTCTCTTTGCCCCTAAAACTGTTTCAGAATAGTTCTCTTCCTCTTTGTTCTTTTTTTTAGCCAACTGAACTTGTCAAATTGGATCAGCATTGGAAAAATCTAGAAATTTGTTACTACTAATGCCATATATACATAGGTCTATTTTTTCTTTTTTTCCTGTAGGAATTCAGATGGAATAGAGCCAATTGCCGGTGGCTCATGTCTGTAAACCTAGCTACTCAGGAGGCAAAGATCAGGAGGATCTCGGTTCAAAGCCAGATCTCACAAATAGTTTGCAACAAGACTGTCTCAAAAATATCCAACAAAGAGGGCTGGTAGAGTGGCTTAAGTGGTAGAGCACCTGCCTAGCAAGTGTGAAGCTCTGAGTACCCCAGTACCACTAAATAAATAAATAAATGAACAAATAAAATAAAAAATGAAAAAATTCAGATAGAAACCTACAAAATTTTTCATTTCAGAGGTGCTTGTTAACTGTCTCTGACAGTTTCCCTCACAGGGACCTGTTTGTGTAAGTGGGAGAGTTGGTTGGCTTGGTAGCTGCCCACAGGCTTGTTTAAGTTGGTACCCTAGGTTCAGACTGATGTCTTTGTTCCAGGAGAAGGTCTATAATTTGCATATAAAGCAGTGCAAAAAATAGTTTAAGTTATGGAGTAATTTAGTAAGGGAAACTTGTGAATTGGCATGCAGTGCTGGGGGTGGGATGGGGAAGGTAGAGCTGTTGTAAGCATAACTAGCCAGGGCATTGAACACCATCTTTTAATGAAATTTCCCTGAAGATGAGGAAAAAAAGAATAAAAGTCTTGTGCATAGTACTAGTTACTTCCTTTCCTCATGTTTTAGCTCCTCAGGCAGATATGAATGGAATATTAACATGTAATTTTTAGCAGGATACCAAATGGAGTCAGCATCTGGTAAAGAAATGGCTGTGCAGCAGGGTGAGTCCCACCTTCCTGGACACCAGATGGCACAATACCAGGGGCTTCTGTCCAGTCCTGGCCACAGCCACACTTTTAAAAGAGGTTGATCATGACCTGACCGTGGCCATTTGGAGTGTCACAAGAGAAGCTTCAAATAACTGCTCCCTGGGAAGTTTTTGTAAGTATAGGGCAGGCCTTCAGGAAATCCTGACAACTAAGAGGGAGTAGGAGGAGATAGGATTCAGTTTTCAACTAGAGAATGGTAGTGGAAATTAGGTATACATGGGCTGTTGTGGGCTGAGTTAGGGCCCTCTGCAGGGGCCTAGACCCAGGAACTTCCTCTTCTACTCACTGTCTCTCTGTCATATTTTCTGGTCCCATCCTGTGTAGTCATCATTTCTCCATTCTCCCCCACCCCTGGTGCTGGGTCAGGGCAGGGGTGAGGGTTCTAGGAGGCTGGTCAGGGAAGCTTTTTGAGTATGAGTTTCTTCAAAAATGCCATTGGCTCTTGATGTCCAGGAAGATCCATGTGCCATCATCCTAAGTGCTTCTACCTTTCTCTAAAGGGGGCCTTAGAAGGAGCTGTTTTCCCCTTCCTTTAGAGCAGCACTGTGTTTCCTGTTTACACCAGCATTACCATCCCCTTGGGAAATGGCTTAGGAACCAAGGGAGGATGGGCGGTGGTTGAGATGGAATCTGAGAGTATCTGCCCAACTCAACCTCTGTTGATTGGAAAGGAAGGAAGAAGGAGAGGTCTTGGTAGCTGGGCTGAGGTAGTTTAGAGTGGCAAGGCAGCTTCTCCTTGCTGTACTCCTTCCGCATCTTTGCCAACATTTGTCATTGTTGGTGTTCTTGATGGTAGCATCAATTTAATAGTATTTATATCTTACTATGCTGGTCCGGAACTGGGCCTCCTACCTGCCACCCATCAGGGAGGGAGGCAGGAACAACTCTGGTCTGGTCCTGCTGCCAGGGCTGCTGCAGAACAGGGGAGGCAGGGGGTGGGTCAGGCACTTGAGCTGGGAGCAGATTGAATGCTGTCAAACTCTCAGTGCAGTCTGCCCACTTGGGTGATGGGTCAGGTAGAACTAATAAGCTCATTAATTCATTGTTCAACAAATCTTTGGATGCCTGTTGTGTTTCAGGCATTGCTCAGTGCTGTGGTGGACAAGAAGCCTATGGTTCCTGACAAACCACCATACGTGGCATGCATATGATTTTGTAAAAATGTTTTAGCAAGTATTTATTTTAGTATAACAGGATAAAGTAGGGAGAAGTATGTGTGTGGGAGAGACATTTCCTGCTCCCCATGCAGTATATGATGTTTTTACTATGTACCTCACTTTATAGATACTTACTAAGGTGTGGATATGTACTGATATGTCCATTCCAAAGTATAGAAGGGAAGGAAAATGAGATAAGTAGAAATAAATTCTGATATCCCCCACCCCACTCACACAGATTATGTTATATGCATCCCACTGGAGAGAACATTATAGTGTGCTGTGTTGCTTTCACAGGTAGCCTGCAGTATCAGACACCACTTCATACATTAGCTGGGGGCGGGGGCATTTTTGCGTTGGGACTGCCTATATGAAAAGAGGAAGCTAAGCTGGCAAATGCTACACCAAAGTAATTTATTAGTTACCCAGACCACTGTTCTTCCCTTGACCCACTGTCCGTGAAAGAGGCACCCATGTTGCCTGGGGTGGATGTTTAAGGTACTCATTCTCCTGTCTTGGGAGCAGGGGAACCTGTGGGGCAGGCACATGTTGTTCTTCAGTCCTTTTACAGCTTCCACAGCTGCATGTTGCATTTGATCCCCCAACAATGTCTGAGACAGGGAGTCCTTGCACCACTAGGAAGGCTGGATTGGAGAAGGAGGCCTGTGCTGAGTAGGATGAGCATCACAGCTGGCCCTGGGCACTCCTGTTTTGGACTGGCTGCTAGTACTGCTGCTTTCTGTAGTTTGCTTGGATGTCTGCCTGTCTTGCCATCCCCTGAAAGCAGTGGATGGACATGCTCAGTATCTCTAATTCATCGTACAAAATGTGCTACTTTTCTTCTGGGCAGGAAGTTGGGTTCCAGATCCCCATCTTCTTCCAGACCCACTGTGTAAGCTGCTGCCCGAACTCAACTTCCTTTATGTAGGCCTGAGCAGCTGCTTCCCCAAGTGGAAGTCCTTTTGCCCATGGGCTGTGGATGGGAGTGGGAAACCACAGGCCTTCAGGTTTTCTTAGGTTTCTTAGGTTTCTGTTCCCATTCGACACACCTGCGGGTCAGATGCTAGAGAGCTGACTGACTTGTCTCCCTTCCCCAGCTGTGCCTTTTCCCTCATAGGGATTCACCCTTTCTACCTGTTTGGCCCTGTCTCAACTGTGGGAGAGTGGTGGTGGTGTATAGGTGTCAGTCTCAGAGGGTGCCTCCAGTCCATTCAAGAGTGGGGTGAGGGCCTGTACTCACTTAGAAGTAGGTAAAATCTAGGAAGTTAATCTCTTTCAGGCTTATTTCTTCAGGGCTCTACATTTCTTAGTCATTAGCCCCAGTCACCTTGAGATCTTGGTTATAAAAGCAGTGATAGTATTCCCGTGAGACTTCCTTATCCGTTTACTACTTTTTGCTTCAGGGTAAGGGAGAGGAATCAGGTTTAGGGGATCATGGTGCTGTGCATACAGTTCATAAAAGACCGCTGGCAAATTCAGAAACACTTTTAGCATGGAGCTAGAACCCCCTGCCCCCAACACACCACTCTTCAGGCTCTGTTCCTGCCCTTCCCCACCTGGAGACCTAGCAGCCTTATGTCTCCTTGACAACGGGACAGATAAGTTAAAAATAACCTTGTGCTGGGCCTTCTGTGTGTGTGAGTGAATGCCCTGCTGTGCTAGGGTTTCTAGATGCTCCTGGAGCGCATCCATGGGAGCCTTGCAGGGCCCAGGTTCTTGCACTTTGAAGTCCCCCAGTTTGTAAGTCAGAACTAGATCACCATGAAGCATTATTACCTATATTACTGTTGGTTGCCAGTGGGGTGTGAGTGTGAATATTAAAGAATGGAAATACGTTGTGAATGTCTGGTTCATTTGTGTGACTGGAGAGAGATGATCCTGGAGGTATTACTGTGTTTCAGAATCTTTTGGGGTAATGGAGAAGGACACAGCCCTGGGTGGAGTTTGGTTCTCTCCAGGGAATCCCTACATGGGAAATGTAGATTAGTGGTAGTACACTGTCCAAGTATGTGCAAAGTCTTGGGTTCAATCCCCAGTACTGCTCTGTTTCCCCCGCAACAACAACAAAAGAATCCCTACAGGTGAGGAGGGCCAGCCTTTACTGAGTTCCTTCCAAAAGGTGAGCACACACAGGTACTTAGGTCACTTGTCAGAGCCATCTGGCCCTGCTGTGGTTCTTTTTCCCTACTTAATAAAGCTATCTCTATAGATCATTGACCAAAGCCAACTGTCTCTTTTATCAGGAGTCCATACTAGCTAAGGCCCTTGGTATTAGTATCTATCATAGCTGTAAATTAATTTAGAAATAGCGTTCTCCATGAGGGCAGGGGCTGGGTCTCTACCATACCTGATATTAATTCTTAATTCCTCTTTCCCTTCATCATTTGTCCACCCATTAGTAAGCATTTTGCTTTGGGCCAGACATGACAAATGAGAACAAGATGTCATGGTCAAATCATTAGGGAGTGTATGGTCAGTTGAGGGGATAATTACTTTAAAAGTCTCCATTGTGACCAGTGCTGAGAATGGAGAAATTCAGAGGTTAGAAGAACATGAGACTGGGAGAACATTCTTGCACATGGAGTACCAGTAACACAAAGTACTTAAAGACAGAATGCATTTTTAAAAATCCTACAAGTTGCCTTGGGATGGAGCTCAGTGTAAGAGGCCCTGGGTTTGATCCCGAATATCTTTTAAGAAAGAAAGGCAGAAAGCCCAGCAAAACAAAAACAAAAACAAAAACTGACTAATAGCTTGACAAACACTTCACAAAAGAGGATATCCAGATAGCCAATAAACATATAAAATAAGTTTTGGGGGAAATTCAAATTCACCTTAATTTTTTAAAAGTGGCTGTTTTTGTGTTTATACTCATACTTAACAAAGTGTTCAAAGATGTGGTGAGACATCTGCTTGCCATTTCTAATTTACTTTGTTCTGAATGTGTTATTGAAGAATAAAATGGATTCCAAAATGCTTAAATGAAAGAAAATTTAGTGGGATGAACACATTGAAGCCAGAAGCCCTGGGTTAATATGGGACAGTGGGCCAGACACTTAACTTTCCAGAGCTCCTGTTTCTAATTTGTAAACAGAGCTCTTCCTGTCTCTTCCCTTCCTCCCATTACTGCTCCAAAGCTCACAGGTATGAGACATGCTTTTCACATTGGAGGGGCTCTATAAATACTCTGTGGTGCATTCTAAGTGATCTGATTTTTCCTCCACTTTCCTGTGACAGCAGCTACTTTAAATTCCCCTAAGGGATAGGGGATCAGAGAAGTGGGATTGTTGCTAGGGTTTGGAATAGCCTGTTTGGTACTTGGGGTAGAGTTTGTGTTTAGCATGCCTCCCTCCATCCCCACACCCTCCAGTCTGGTGGCAGAGTCAGTTCCTGCAGTTGTTAACTTCCTGGCTGTGGCCTGGACAGCAGCTCAGTGTGAGTGACCTTGCAGGTTCTGCTGATACCCTGGGTCTGGTGGCAGGTGAAGGTGAGGTGCACCAGTCTCCGCTCAAAACACTGACTTGAGTGAGTGGGAAGGTGTATCTTCCATGCTGACCGTGGCAGCCTTCTCATAGGGTGTTCTCATGAAGTCCAGAAGTCATGCTCTAGACTCTTAACTGATTCATGGTGGCAATTGCCTGCACACCTGAGAGAGCCTGGTCGGTACCACTGGCTGTATGGTGGCCATGAGGATCCACAAGGTGTATAGAGAGAGAGCAGAGGCTGAGCCCTGTAAGGTTCAAGTGCTGGTGGAGAGGAATTTGCAGACATGGCTAGATCTTTCTGTGTGCTGATGCTCAGTGCTTACAGGGATGAGTCTGGGAAACCTTTGCAAGAGCAGGCTCAGAGACCCACTCCCAGGAAGTCATTCACAGTCTTCTTTCTGCATTCTTTAGGTATAAATGAACCATTTCTCTCAGCCTTATGATCCCACCTGGGGATTAAGCAGATTGTGCATCTCTTCCATCAGAGGAAAGCCACCTTGGCACATGTCAGAACGCTATTGGGATTGCCATGAGTCCTGTCCCGTTACCTAACTGTGCCAGGCCAGGTTTGGGATCTTTCCCACAGATCTCCTGTGACAGGCATGCACTTCTTAATGGTTTATTTGCCAGTTTTGATTTTTCCTCTTCTTTGTTTTTACCACTTAGGAGTCAGAGTCAGAAGCAAAGATAGATGGAGAGACTGCATCAGATAGTGAGAGCCGAGCGGAAACAGCTCCTCCAGCAACTGCTGTAGATGATACTCCAGAGGTCCTCAACAGGGCCCTCTCCAACTTGTCTTCAAGGTAACTAATCTGGCTTACTGATACAGGTGCTTGTAAGGGGCCTTGCACTGTACCCAAGTGCAATGAGGGACTTAAGGTATTAGGGTTTCTGGTTCAAGGTTTACTTTTCCTCTCTCACACATATATCCACTGTGAACGATTTCTTCAGTTCTCTAGGAAGAACTGAGGAACATCTCAAGTTTGGTGAATCCAGGGCTAAAACTCCAAGCTCTTGAGAAGCTGGTCCTTCTAATACCAACCATATGGGTGAGTGAGAAACACAAAGTGAAGGAACCCAGAGTTTTATCTGAAAGTGTTCCTGTGTGTGCCTTCCAGTTATCCCTTTGAGAGGCTGTATTGTCAGTGGGTATGGAGTCTGGAGCCAGACTCCTAGATTCAAATCCTAGCTGTATGGCCACTGTCTCCAACTCCTTAGTAAAATATGTACTAATCTTATGTATCAATTAAAATACTATTTGAATTAAAACCTACTTATTTACTTATATTTTTGGTGGGACTGGGTTTTGAACTCAGGGCTTCACATTTGCAAAGCAGGTGCTTCACTGCTTGAGCCACACCTCCAGTCCATTTTGCTCTAGTTGTTTTGGAAATGTGATCTCGTGAACTATTTGCCCTGGCTGGCCTCAAACCGTGATTCTCGTGATCTCAGCCTCCCAGGTAGTTAGGATTACTGGTGTGAGCCACTGGCACCCAACAAAACCTACTTAAAATAAGACTAAATATTTTAAAAGAGCTATCTGTGTTGAGGGTTTGATGTGTCAGTAATATAAAAAATTCTTACTGAAGTGCCTTGAGCATATTCGTGATAGCTGGTTTTCTATTATTTTCACAGTGATGATAAATTCTGCTGTAGGAAAAAGGCTCAGTCTTTTCTTCAGCTAGAGATGGCCATAGAAACTACATCTCTCTGTCCTCTTTCTTTATAACATAGCTGGATATGTTTTTCTGCAGCCACGGAGCGTGTGCTGAGTTTGGTTGTGGTTAAGACATTGGTCTAGTGACCCTGCTCCTGCCAGCATGTGGCATTGTCTCTGTCAACGTGAAGGAGATGCTCTAGAAAGTATTGAGCTCAGGGCCTTCCATTCTCAGAAGGAGCCATCTCCCTTGGGTTTGTGCTTCAGTTTTTGTGGCTCCTAACTGGTGTTTCCTCCGTCCTCTACTCTCTCACCTAGATGGAAGAACTGGTGGGTGAGAGGTATCCTGACTTTGGCCATGATTGCATTTTTCTTCATCATCATTTACCTGGGACCAATGGTTTTAATGATGATTGTAAGTGCCATTTACATGCCTTTTTAAGTTTTACCTTCAGGTTTTCCTGTAGGACAGTTGTCTTTAGTGCTAGGTGTTGGGTTTGGTTCTGAGAATCAGTGGGGCTCCAGACTCCTAAGATCACTCTGCCTTAGACCTGTGACTTATCTTTTAGTAGCCAACTGAAGGGTCACTGGCCTAGGCCAGTTGTTTATGGTTAAAAAGATGTCTGTGTTTTAAAAATTGAATTTGTTATTACAGATGTTTGATTAAAATTGTGACTTTAGCTGTCTTTGACCCCTGGTTTTGTTTCTTGCTTTCCTGGAGCCTCACTCATGGGCTTAGAGCTCTCATTGTGAAGACACAGGCCATGAGCTGCTTTCAGCCTTTCCACTGTCAGGATAGGGCTAGCTGATTCAGCTTAACAATGCACTTGGGGCCTTTTACATATTTATATCCAAAGTCAGAGGGGAAGGAATTAGTTGAATCCTAGGTGGTTCTAGAATAAAGATTAACTAGGAGAAATTGCACCTGTTCCCTGTGACAAAAAGGGCTGCACTGATGGTATAAGAAAGAAAGAGGAGAGCGGAATCATTGTAGAACTGAATTTTTTCCTTTTTCTTTTTGGCAGTACTGGTGGTTGAACTTGGGGCTTGGCACTTGCTAGGTAGGCATTCTACCACCTGAGCCATGCCCTAGCCCTAAATTTTTTTCTTAAATAATTTTTTTCAAAGGCCCATGACTTGCTAGTTTTTCTTTCCAAAGACTATAAGAAGAGTGCTATAATTCTTCTGTTTTGCAGGTGATGTGTGTTCAGATTAAGTGTTTCCATGAGATAATCACTATTGGCTACAATGTCTACCACTCCTATGATCTGCCCTGGTTCAGGACCCTCAGCTGGTAAGCTCTCTCTCTGGCACCACAGGGCACCTTACCTGACTTAAGTGACATGTTTTGTGGCAGGTGTTTACAGTGATCATGGGTGGAGGGAGTGATTGCTGTAGACTTGCACAGCACCTTTGAGCCTGAGACTGTCACAGGTCCGACCGTGTGGCTGCCTTTGAGGCATCTTCAGTAGCTACTAGGGGCCTGGAATCTTCCTCAGAAGAAACCACATGGGTTGTGTCTGTGATGGGTTTGCCTTGGTATTAGGGTTACTTAGGCTTCTGGGGAAGGAGTGGTGTTTGCTTTCACTCTTCCCTCAACAGTATATTTTTCATGTTGTAGTAGCCCAGCATCCCACAAGAGTCACTAGGGGTTGTCAGGAATCTTCCTCAGAAGAAACCACATGGGTTGTGTCTGTGATGGGTTTGCCTTGGTATTAGGGTTACTTAGGCTTCTGGGGAAGGAGTGGTGTTTGCTTTCACTCTTCCCTCAACAGTATATTTTTCATGTTGTAGTAGCCCAGCATCCCACAAGAGTCACTAGGGGTTGTCAGGTTCTGGTGCTTGTGCTGCTTTGGAACTTGGCTTCCTCATTGCTAAAACAGATGGTTGAGGCTTGAACAGTCATTTTCAAACTGTGATATTGGAGCCCTCATTCCTTGGAAGTGTCTGGGGTCCAGCGTGGGCGGGATGGGACTGAAAATACAGAATGTGGGCTTCCTCCAGGGAAGCTGCTTTCTCCTCTTAGAAAAGGGCTTGGCTGCCTTAATGCAAAAGCAAAATAACTGTAGCACAAATGATGCCTGAGACCCCATTCTGACCTGAAACTGCTTTGTTGTCCACACTGTTCTTGGGTGGTGACATTTGAGCAGAACACTGCACAATGTTGACAAGACTTGGGCCAAATACAGATCTTTCCACCCCACTGTTCTGGGACACGGGATTGATTTGTGACTTAGTGGGCTGGACAGCAGTGTTTTGTGCCCCAGTACCTTGGTCATGGCCAAGGAAACTGACATGCTCAGAGTTAGGCCAGGCATACCCCTCTCCATCACTCAGCAGTGCCAGCTGCCTAGCTGCCTCCCATACTCCAGATGAACTTGGAATTGCCCCCAGGTTAAGATATAGGTCTCTTTCATGACTGTTGTATAACTGGACAGCTGTAGTTTGAATTTTGTTAACATACTCAGGCCTGAGCTCTAGCTATGATTACTTTCCAGTGAAAAATTTTTCCCTCCATATAATGTAAATAAATACAATATGTGAGTTTTGAACTTCACAATTAAAAACAAACAAACAAAACCAAAAAAACAAGAAAGAGGAGCTCTTTACTATCTTCCCTGCCTCAGGATCCTTGCTGAAGGTGTGGAGTGGTCCTGCATGATGCATACTACTTGCTATAGAAATAAAGGTGGGGGGAGGTAGATAGCATGTTGGGACATGCAAGGTTTTCCGAAGAAAATGGTATTTGAGCAATCAGTAAAAAAATAGGTAATTGAAGAGGCTGTTCCAGGCAAGGAAGAGGCAAAGCAGAGTAGACAGGTGGCAAAGCCAGAGTGAGCCATTTTTTTATAGGCATGGAGGGTTCTTGTGGGAAGAGTGGGAATGAGCCAGGGAGGCAGGATGAGGTTTATTTTGGAGGGTCTTGAGGTTGAGTATGGGAATGCCACAAAAGGGCCAAAAATTGAGTCCCAAGTTTGTAATAAAGGAAGAGTAAACAAAAGGTGCCACAAGTTTCTTGGTCACCTTCTTCCCTATGGTGTCAGTGGAGAGCAGGGAACTGTGGTCTGCTAGTCCCCTTTTGACCTGTTTTGGGGTCTTGAGATGGCATGTGCTGTTGCTCTTGTCTTCCTTGGGGCTGTCTGATGGTCTCGTAGTGGAGAGGCTACATGTGCTCCCATGGCATTGCCCTGTCTTCATTTGCAGGTATTTTCTCCTGTGTGTTAACTATTTCTTCTACGGTGAGACAGTGACTGATTACTTCTTCACTCTGGTCCAGAGAGAGGAGCCTTTGCGGATTCTTAGTAAATACCACCGGTTCATATCCTTTACTCTCTATCTAACAGGTATGTGCTAAGCACTTCTCCAGTTCTTTCATTGGTATTGTTTTCATCTGTTTCTTGAGTAGGAGTTGGGGAATTTCTTGGTTAAAGTTTTGTGATGTTAACTCTGACCAGGTGAGCAGTGGGCTGACTGTCTTAACGTTGGCTGCAGCAGCTCTTTATTAAGAGAACCAGAGGCCTAGGGGATTATTAAGTTGTGGGGGTTGACATCTGTGCCACCTGTGCTTGACTTCCACCTCCCTAGGAGGATAGCAGAGCATGGCCTTGTCCTGACTCTCTTGTTGGCAAAGAGTCTGCAGTGTGAGATTAAAAGAAAAAAAATCATCTAGCCATTGACCATTTAGGGGAGTTATTTTAGCAACACTTTTGAGAGGCATTGCAGTGTGGTGGAAATTTTACTGGATTTGGGCTTGGAAAGACTGCAGTCTCTGAGGGGTAGGAACTTAATCTGAGTCTCAGCTCTTTTGTAATCTAGAGCTAAAACTGTGGGCCTGTTGGAATATTTTTTCCTTCTGACTGCTTATCTGGATGACTAGTTTTTCTCCTCTGGGTTTGTTGTTTTGTTTTTGTTTTCTCTTCTGGTTTTTTAACTTAGGCACTGTTAAGTACTGCAAAGAAATTAGTGAAAAGATCACCTAACACAGCTAAAGGAAATGACTAGGAGAAAGAGAAGGGCAGAGTGTGATTGATTTTAACTTTTCTCCTCCCTCTAGGATTCTGCATGTTTGTACTGAGTCTGGTCAAGAAGCATTATCGACTGCAGTTCTACATGGTGAGGGGAGTGTGTGTGTGTGTGTGTGTGTGTTGATCCGTCTGTTTGTGCGAATTCTTAGTGTACGTGAAGATCTTTGGAAACTCAACTCATGCCTTCTGTGACAAATCACAACTCTGGGATGTGGTCTGTTCTGTCAGCATTTAGATATTGGAGCAGGAAGAAGAGTGTCCATTTAGGTTATGGCACTACATACACCTAGACCCAGCCAGTAGTATGTAATTCATGCCCTGAGCAGTCTCTACCAGGCCCCTGAAGGCTCCAGGTAAGGTCCAAGCTGAAGGTTTAGATGTTGTCTGCAGAAACTCTGTCTGATGGATCATTTGGTGCTGGGCATTCCCTACCACAACTTGACAGCATCTCTGAGTTCCCTTAAGAGCTCAGTGAAATGATAAAAGCAAGTGCACACAAGGGAGGTGTGAGGATAGGTAAGACACCTAAAAAATTAGCTAGCATTTGTTGCCCTTAACGCAGAGAAACTAAAGCAGATACCTTAAAAGCAACTGAGGCCAATAGGAAAAGGGGACCAGGAACTAGAGAAAAACGTTAGATCAAAAAGAATTAACCTAGAAGGTGACACACACGCACAGGAAATTAATGTGAGTCAACTCCCTCTATAGCTATCCTTACCTCAACTAACTAAAACCCTTGTTCCTTCCTATTATTGCTTATACTCTCTCTTCAACAAAATTAGAGATAAGGGCAAAATAGTTTATGCTGGGTATTGAGGGGGTCGGGGGGGAGAGGGAAGGGGCAGGGTGGGTGGTAAGGGAGGGGGTGGGGGCAGGGGGGAGAAATGACCCAAGCATTGTATGCACATATGAATAATAAAACAATAAAAAAAAAAGAGCTCAGTGAATACTAAGAAAATGAAAAGTACCCAGTCTTCAGTGTACAGAAGGACTCACTCATTAGTGAACCATATGGTCTGTGCTTTTTTAATTTTTTTGGTGGGACTAGGGTTTTAACTCAGGGCACCATGCTTGCAAAGCAGGTACTCTACCACTTGAACCACATCTCCAGTCTGTTTTCCTCTGGTTATTTTGGAGATAGGAGTCTCACTATTTACTTGGGCCAGCCTTGAACCACAATCCTCCTGATCTTAGGCATGAGCCACCAGCTCCCAGCTTGTTTTCTGCTTTTGAGGAGATAATCTTACTAGGTTATTTTCAGAAGCCTGATCTGTATCTTTTCACTTCCAGGAACTTAGGTACAAAAGCAGGTATTTTTCCTGTTTCTCAGCAATATTGTATTTGTTATTGGTTGTTCTTTGAAGTTACTTGAGAGGTAAACTTGATAGGTAGTTTATTTTTCTTCTTTTGCAGTTTGGCTGGACCCATGTAACATTACTGATTGTTGTAACCCAGTCACATCTTGTTATCCACAACTTGTTTGAAGGAATGATCTGGTAAGTGATGGCAGTGGGAGAAATTTCCCTTTTATTTTGTGGATGTTTCTCATTGGTAGGCTGAAAACCTCTGCCTTAGCAAGCCATGTGTCTCACCTGAGTCCATCAGGATCCTATGCAGGCTAGTTACAGCACAGATGACTGATTGAGTTTGCCATGAGGCCTGAGAATATGAGTACATTCTCAAGTGGTGCTGATGTTGCTGGCCAGGACCCATATTCTTAGAATCTGTTCTGGAAAGAGACATTTAAAGAATCAAAGACAGTGTAACTGTATAGCAATAGATTTAAAACCCTAGAGGAAAATATTCATGATTTCCTAATAAATGGTAGGGTGCTAAAAGTCACAAAAAGTAAACTTGAGTAGATCAATAACTATCGAAGAGCTTTGAAAATTGTGCAAGTTCCACACCTGGAAAAAGAAACAGGACAAAGTGTGTTAACAGCTGAGTATTTTCTAATCCTTACAAAGCTCATAGGAAGGTGAAACAAGAATGAGAAACTATCTCCTTTTTGATTATAGACAAACGATTCTAGCTAAAGTGTTAGCAAATAGAATCTGGCAATGTGTCAGAAGAAGAATATGCTGCTACTAAGTAGGTTTTACTTCAGAAGTGCAATGTTTTCAATAGGATATCTACTATAAACCAGAGTGACTGAAGAAACTAAATGATCATAGTGGAAAAGTAAATGTGCATCTTTTTGTGGGTGACATCCCACACTACCTAATCGTCAGATTTAGGATGTTGGAACCCCCTTCTCCTGAGGAGTCAAGTAGTCAATGTATCTAAAGAGATTAGCTCATGTAAATATTAGCCTTAGCCATTGTTATTACATGTAAAACAATTATAATAGCCAAAGGAGGCACCAGTTCTTTCTCTTTCTGTCAGTGTTTTTGTTAGGTATTTCTTAAAGAGTGGCACGTGCTGAGTTGCCTCATCAGTGGCTAATACTAAAATTTCTAATGAAGACTTAATCATAGTTACAGAGGAGACACTGTTAGAAGCCTTGATAATGTGGGGATTGGAAGGTTAATGGAGTGAGGAGTTACAGATGCTCTAAACTCTCCCCTCAAACAGGAAGTCAGGAAATACTGCCTGCAGTTGCTAGGCCAAGAAATCAAGATTTATGTATATCATGTATTAAACTGTAATAGAAGAACTTGAAAAAATGTCAAAGGGTACAGAGTGAGGAGAGGAGAAAGCTGCTGCAAGTGTAGAAACGTCTCTCCTCCCGCTGGGGATGACAAGGCCAACAGGGGAGGAGTCAAGGAAGAAATGTAGCTTTGTGTACTATGGTTTTCCTCCCAGGGTCCTCCTAAGGAAAAGGACGGCACACTAGTGCTAGTAATAAACAATGAAAAAAGTAAGTTATGATATAAAATATATTGTTTAGTAGTGAGGAGGTATCCGCTAGAAGAAAACTTAGAAATGACTAAGTGGATATTTTTAAACATAGAGATAGGGATGGGGAGAGAAGGAAAATTTTTTTCTTTCATAATTTATATTATCATGTGCATATATTATGAAAACAGAACATAGGACCTTTATTGAATGCTGCCTCCATTTATTCAGTAGGTATTCAGTAAACATCTGAATGTCTGCCATGTGTCAGGTACTAGGTATGGCTGTTTTGGTGTTTTCTTTCTTTATAGCTTATTCCTTAAGGGTTACAAGTACACTGTGACTTATTTTGGTACTGGGATTTGTGAATGGCTTAGGATGGTGAGCTTCTGAGGTCTTACCATCTCTGGAGAGTTGATCCTCACTTTGGTTTATTTCCTAGGTTCATTGTCCCCATTTCTTGTGTCATCTGTAATGACATCATGGCCTATATGTTTGGATTTTTCTTTGGTCGGACTCCACTTATCAAGGTAAGTATGTCACCCCAGCATGAAATATCACCATCAGTGGAGGATGATGCTTTCTATGTGAGCAGATCAGTGTGGCAGACAGAGAGGAAAACTAGCTGGTACATACTGTGGCCATATTTTCACATTACCCTGGAGACAGACTAAGAGTAAATTATTGTTATTATTATTATTGTTTTGCAGTACTGGGGTTTGAACTCGGGGCCTTCACCTTGAGCCACTCCACCAGCCCTAGTTTTGTGAAGGATGTTTTGAGATAGGGTCTCAAGAGCTGTTTGTCTGGGCTGTCTTCAAAATGCCTCCCGAGTAGCTGGGATTACAGATATGAGCCACCAGCGCCTGGCCTAAGAGTAAATTAATTGTAAGATAAAAGCCAGTAGAAGAGCTAGGTGTGGAGGTACACATCTATGATCCCAGATCTCCGGAGGCTGAGGCAGGAGGATAGCAAGTTTGAGGACAGCGTGGACTGCATAGCAAGACCCTATCTGAAAAAAACCATAAGAAAGAAGAGAAGGAGGGAAGGAGGGAGAGAGGGAGGGAGGGAAAGAAAGGTGAAGAGGAAGAAAGAGGGAAAGGGAAGAAAAAGGAAAGAGAAGAAAAATCAAAGGAAAATACTGACTTTAAAAAATATATAATAAAGCAAATGCTTTTTATGTGCTATTTTAGAGCTTCAATCTGGATTTGAATGTTGTCATTAAGTTAGTATATAGTTTTATAATATATTTGAATAACAAATTGAAACAAAGGAAACTGAAAGGTATAAGGTAGAGAACAAGGAAACCATATTTGGGGGGGATTTTAGAAGTGGCATGGTTAACAGAATTAGGGCTTAATGATACAAATATCTTTCATAAGCAGTCATTGTTCTCAGAAGCAGAGTTGCGGAAACACTCTTTGCTGACAGCATGCTTTCTGTCCACAGCTCTCTCCAAAGAAGACTTGGGAAGGCTTCATTGGGGGCTTCTTTGCTACTGTAGTGTTTGGCCTTCTGGTAGGTGGTGGCTCCCAGCTGGATGGGGGAGTGGACGGAGGCCTCAAATCCATCTTCAAAGACCTGTGCAGAGCTAGAGATGTCTCCTCAGGCCAGGGACTCTGTGCTGCCAAATGGTGAACTTGCCCCAAAGATGGGCATGAGCATGGCACACTCCATAACTGGTATGGCAGCTCTAGTGTACTTTATCCACCAGATTTCAAGCAGGGTCTTAGCAGTTGATGTTCAGAGGTTGTGTGCACCCACCTTGTATGCCTTCTTTTGCCTAGGCATGGTCATGCTCAGCAGACAGTATTCTTATGTAGGCCTTCAGTATTTCAAGATCAAGTGACTAGCACCTGAGAGTAAGTTGTAAGATGAGACATGCTACTCCAATCCGGATTTTCTTCTGTGTGTGACCTGTTTGGAGGTGGACAACTTTTCAGCCCTTGCAAAGACACTAGTCTCTGCTTCTGACTCTCAGGACAGTCTTTCCGTTTTTAGTGTTGTTTGGCTGTCCCATGGGCTGACCTCCCATGGTTTTATTGCTGTCCAGCCTTTTTCCTAATTGGCTGCCTGCCTCTCACTGTACTGTCTCCCTGTGACCTCCCTCCAGTTGTCACTGAGTTTAGAGATCTAAGCAGAATGGACCAGGACTTCCCCAAATGGGAAAAATGTCTTGCCCAAATTCCTTCAAGTCTTTCCTGGGCTCTTTCAGCGTACATATGTGTGAGACTCCAGTGGGAAACGAGCCTCTTTTATTTAAAGAATTCAGGTACAATACACATGCAGTGAAACATGAACTCTGATTTAGTTCATAACTTGCAGTTTATGGGGTGGTTGAGGAACATGGCTTTCCAAGCTGGATGGCTTTAACTTGTCTCCATGTCAGCCTCTCTGTCCTTCCGCCTCAGCTGTCCTATGTGATGTCTGGATACAGATGCTTTGTCTGTCCAGTGGAGTACAACAACGACACCAACAGCTTCACTGTGGACTGTGAGCCCTCGGACCTGTTCCGCCTGCAGGAGTACAATATTCCTGGGGTGTTCCAGTCGGTCATTGGCTGGGTATGTGCCACTCGCATGGGGCAAACAGGTGGGATAGTGACTGTAAAGAGCAGTCTCCTCGAACTCTACCTGCCTTCTAGAAACCCTAGCTTCCTCCTTCCCAAAGCTACCAGTCTCAGGATGAAGAACTATTTGAGCCAGGTCAGGGCAAGGGTAGAATGATGCTTTTTGCCCCACTTCATACCATTTATTCCAGTGTTTCTCAAAGTGTGTTTTTGGGTCCCTAGAGGATCCTGAGAATACCTTAGAGAGGTCTGTGAGGTCCCAGCTGCTTTCATGATAATTCTGTGATTTTACCTGCCTCTTTCACTCCACTGACGTTTACTGTGATGGTGCAGAATCAGCTATAAAAGTGCTGGCACCTGGGCATGAGCTAAACCACTGGCACCACCTGAACCATCAGGGCAGTGCCTGTTTCATGCCACAATCTCTAGTGCACACAAGCCAGTTGCTGTTGTGAACATCCTTGACAAAACAGTGAAATAAACTTTTATTAAATCTTGACCCTTACATACACTCTTATTTTAATACTCTGTGCTGAAATGGAAAGTATGCATAAAACATTCCTGTCAAATACTGAAGTACAGGGCTTGCTCAAAGGAAAAGCATGTGCAGGTGTTTGAGTTATGACCTGAACTAGCTGCCTTTTTTTTTTTTTAATGCAGGAACATTATCTTTTACTTGAAAAGAACTAACAGACTGGTTTTGCACATTTGGGTATTTGACAGACATTTTTCTTGAAAAGAATGAAGTGAGCTGTCACTTCAAGGAAAATGACTGACAGCAATTGTTACCATTGATAAAATTTGACTTTTAAGTGAAAATTAGGATTTTGGAAAGTATGTACCTGCTATTACTATGCGCTAGACAGCTTGCTGGTACTTAAAGGATGTTACGTGATTTTTAACAGGTGATAATTTTGACATTGAATAATGAAATGTATCTATATTTGGAAGATTTGCATGGCCTAGTGAATCAATATTTTCTAAATGATCAGTGCATGGTGTTCACAGTCATACATGAGTAAAAAGATTCAGAGTGCATGATAGACTAATGGATTTTTTTGTTTCTTTTTCTGTGGTGCTGGGGCTTGAGCTCAGTGACACCTGCCAGGCAGACACTCTACCACTTGAGCCACACCCCTAGCCCTTTTTTCTGTAGGTATTTTTTGAATAGAGTCTTGGATTTATGTACAGGCCAGCCTGTCTGCGTAGCTAGGATGACAGCCACATACCAGCATGCCCAGATTTTATTGGTTGAGATTTAGTCTCACAAACTTTTTGCTTGTGCTGTTCTTGAACCCAGTCTTTCCAGTCTCTGCCTTCCAAGTAGCTAGGATTATAGGCGTGAGCCATCACAGCCTCTACCAGTGGATTTTAATGTGAGAGATGACAGAAAGTTCATCAGAACTTCTAGGATTTCAGATTCCACATTGTCCCTAATTTTTAAGAAACAACTATTTACTAGATTCTGGTGAATGTCAAAGAATACTCCTAATTATTTGAGAAGACTACTAAAATACTCTCACTTTTAAAATTATGTATCTGTGTAAGATGTTTTTCTTTATATATGTCCACCAAAATACATTACAGCAGGTTGAATGCAGGATATCTTAAATCAGAGATTTATAAGAATGGGAGAAGCTAGGCACCAGCACCAGTGGCTCACACTTGAGGCACTGCCTCAGGAGGCAGAGATCAGGAGGTTCACAGTTCAAGGCCAGCCTGGGCAAATAGTTCGAGACTCAATCTCAAAAATACCCAACACAAAAAAGGAATGGTAGAGTAACTCAAATGGTAGAGTGCCTGTCTAACAAGCATGAGGCCTTAAGTTCAAACCCCAGTACTGCCAAAAAAGAAAAAAAGGGGGAAATGTCTTTACTAATTAAATCGGTATGTGGAATTAGCTTCACTAAGAGTTATTTCTGGCTGGAAATGTAGCTCAGTGGTTGAGTGTTTGCTTAGCATGCATGAAACCCTGGATTTGATCCCTACTATCATAAAGGAAGAAAAGTTATTTCTAAGGGCTGGATATGGTAACAGACATCTGTAATCCTAGCTACTCAGGAGGCAGAGGTAGGAGGATCGCAGTCTGAGGCTAGCTCAGGCAAAAAACAAACTGAAAAAAGTTCAAGGACTGGGACATGGCTCAAGAGGCCCTGTGTTCAATCTCTAATACCACCACCACCACCAAAAAAAAAAAAAAAGAAGAGTTATTTTTGAAGCCTAAAGCTGGGCATGGTGGTTCACTCCTATAATCCCTGCATTTGGTAGACTGAGGCAGGAGGATCATGAGTTTGAAGCCAGCCTAGATTATACAGTGAGTTTGAGTCTGGCCTCAGCTACATAGCAAGACCCTGTCTCAAAAAACAAAACAAAAAAGAAAAAAATTATTTCTGTTAGCATGTGATGAAACTGGACTTGTACACACCTTGACTTTTACTTTGCTTACTCTCTCAGAAAACAGTCCGGATGTACCCCTTCCAGATTCACAGCATCGCCCTCTCCACCTTTGCCTCGCTAATTGGCCCCTTTGGAGGGTTCTTCGCAAGTGGATTCAAGCGAGCCTTTAAAATCAAAGTAGGAAAACCCTTGTCTGTGTTCCTCTCATCTCATTGCCTGTTCACCCATCTTCTGCCTTTGTCCTCCTGGCCCCACCCTCCAGCCTCCACTCCCTTCATAGTACCAGGCTATGCACTTGGCTATTGTGTGCTCTTTTGACTCATGGGCTGTATGGAGTTGAACAAAAATACATTATTTCCAAGAAAATTCAGCAGCTGGTTTTCAATTTGTTAATATCTTTTCCTGCAAAAGAACATTTTGTAATTTATTAAGATTGCATCTTATTACAGACTTTGCATTTGATTCAGTTCTTTTTCTTATTCTCTCAGCCACACCCCAGCACAGTAGGTGGACACCGGAGTGGGCCCATTAGATGGGGATGAGGTTGTTGACTGAATCCACACTTACCTATCCTTCTTCTGCCTCTAACAGGACTTTGCCAATACCATTCCTGGCCATGGAGGCATCATGGATCGCTTTGATTGCCAGTACCTGATGGCCACCTTTGTCAATGTGTACATCGCCAGTTTTATCAGGTATAGTGCCTTTCCACCTGAACCAGGTTGGTGGATTTTTAAGTATGGTGCAATTCTAGAATTTTATATACGTCTTAATTTTAGTGAAAAGTATCTCAAATATGAATGTTTATGGATTCCATTAGTGGAGAATCCAGAGATCAGAGAAGCCACTTGGATGATCAAGCCCTCAAAGCATCTCATAGCCGTTTTTTCATGTTCTCTTGCAGGGGCCCTAACCCAAGCAAACTGATTCAGCAGTTCCTGACCTTGCGGCCAGATCAGCAGCTCCACATTTTCAACACACTCAAGTCGCACCTGACCGACAAGGGGATTCTGACAGCCACCATAGAGAATGAGTAGGGGCCACCCAGGGCAAGGAGAACAGGAGTCAGACTGAGTGAGGGGCAGGTCTCCAAGGCAAGCCCAGCTGCTGTGACTTAGACAATGGAGAAACTTCAACTCACTGTCCTTTTTTTTTTTTTTTGGTAGGGTGTTTTTTACTCCTGCATTTAAAAAGATGTGTATATACAGTCTTAAGTGTTTATGATTTGGGTTTTGAGTAAGCTACAGCTCTGAGTTGGAAGAAAGTCACGGGGTAAAACCATTTGGGTCTTTTAAACAAAAGTATTGCGCAACCTGGAAGACTGTTACCCAGCTTAAGATCTCTGCTTGGGTTCTAGACCCCATCCATTAAACTGTTTCTGGGCCCTATCAGAGAGTGACATTCATCTGTGTCCAGCCTATTCAGGGGGCTCTCCACCTATGCTGGAGTGCATGGCTTGGATGCCTTTGCTGTACTTGACAGCTTTTGCTGGGGCTTCTCCAGTCACCCTGCCTGGGAGCTAGGGAGTGCTGCCTTCTGTTGGCCAGAGGGATGCAGGCTTAGTGATCAGCTCAGTATTCTTTCCAAATCCTGCAGAGGATACTGTAGCTCAGCTTTGTTAGTATGGTTTCACTGTACTTAATCACAAATTGAAAGAAGACTTCAGATTTTACTGTTTTCAGAAAGAATGAAAAAGTAAAATAGTCTGGAGTTAAAAACGCACTGTAGTATTTCAAGTGTGTGCAGTAGAATGCACTGTAACGAAGCCCTTTCTCATGAGGTAGGCTCTGTTGTCTCCTGGAGGGTGGCACAGCGAACTGCATCTTTTCAGGGATGAGACCATTGGCATTTGTGCTGTAGAGTTGCTGCTGCTGAATCCTTCCTGGGGACTCTCCCAGGAGGTAGGGAGCAGAGGGCTTTTTGTTCATGCACCCTAGGCCTGAACGCCCATGTCGCTGCTGTGTTGTGTATATATTCTTGAGGCAAGTGTGTGTCTGTGTGTGTGTTTTAAAAGTCACTTATTAACTGTAATTTCAATTATACCATGACTTCTTCACTGAATCTACAAGTCTTGCTTAAAACTGGTGATCCTAACTTGATGTGAGGCTTGGCTATTCTGAAAATTAAATGTATGCTTTTTATATAATGTGACCACTTTCAATGTAGTTTGTATTTTACTGGGGGACCTTTCTGTTGTTATTTGTATAAATTGTGATTTTTTTTTTCCCCTTCCTAATCAGAGTGAAATTGACATGGGAAGACAAGTTCTTTTACAGGTCAATGAGCAGTTCAGCACTGGAGAGAGAAATTGGTGCCCAAATGTGCTAAATTACTGTGTCACAGTTGTTTTCATTGCCAATGAGGGTGTAATGAATTGCTTCATCACTTTGATCAAGTACTGGTTTGTAGTGTTTTTGTTGTGAATTGGCGTTACTGCCTTCCAGAAAGCTTTCGATCAGCTCAGACACCACAGAGGACAGCACCCTCACAATGTTTCATCTCTCACTATGAACCTCCCTCACAAGTATGGGATTGAAGCAGCTTTTTTCCTCTGAAATTTACTTCCATTTCAGCCTCATGGCTTATCTTTTTTGAGTTCAAGGCTCCCTTAAAAGAAAACATATTATTTTTAGGGGTTTCAGTTCCGGCCTTGTGACCCTGGGCAAGAAGCATCACTCTCAGGGTCCATATTTTCTGAGCTGACTTCTAATTCCAGTGTTCTGTGATTCTGAAGAGCAAATTCGCATCCTATGGGGATTGAGTCATGTCCTGGGCAGCCAAAAAGGAAGTGCTTTTAGGCCTGTGCCTGATGATCATCCTCAAGATGAGTCAGTGTCTCAGCAAGAAATCTTTAGCAGTGATTAGCAGTGAGAGTAGTTTTCTGATTAAAGAATGAACTTGGCTCACCAGACTAGATACAGAAGGGTGTCTCGTTGATCTCTCCTTGTCCTACGATGGGCACATGGTGGTGTTCTTGAGAACAGGGGTATCAGCTGGGGCTTAGCATCACTCTTGAACAGGGCTGCCTTTAGGATTGGGGAATATGGCAGCAGCAGCTGGGATTCCTGTACCTTTAGAAGTTTTGCCACTGTGTGGGAGTTATGGAAAAGTAGAGCTGCCAGCAAGAGGGGGCAGCTTGGATTTTACTTTTTTCTGATCTTTAGGAGTGCTTTCCCGGTGAAGGAGTAATTTCCTAGTCAAGTAGCCAGGAGAGCAGTGCCACCTTGTGGCTGTATAGCACAGTATTTCTTTTCTTCATTACAGGCTAGATTCCAGAGGCTCTTAGTTAACATGCATCCAGCAGATCTTAATGACTTGCGTAACTTCCTTTAAAACCCCGCCACCCCCCTTTTTTTTTCTGGTCAGAAATAAAATGTGACTGAACTTTTGTGCCCTCCTTTGTCATGAATTTAGTGTTTGTCATCTCCATTGGTGGTTTTTATTTCTCACTTATGTATTTATAAATACTGCGCAGTCTTGATTTAGAGATTTTTTTTGTTTTGTTTTGCTTTCCAATTTGTGTTGCATTCATTCTTAACAGCCTTCTGAGGTACCTCAGGTGAGAGCCATAGCACCTTACCCAGGAGAGAGCTTCTCCAGGTCATGAGGTGGAGTTGGGGACAGTCCACCTACAGGACTAGATGGTCACCAGCCACTCCCATCTGGAGTCTTGCAGCATTCCTCCTCTCAAGCTCAGGAGGCCTGACTCGAGCCAGGTTGGAGCTTAAATTGCTGTTAGGTCAAACTGGTAAAATAAGGAGTTGGTGAACAAAGGGATCCCAGAGACCAGAGCTGGTCACAGACACACAGGCCT
Organism: Castor canadensis; assembly: GCF_047511655.1. NCBI lineage: Eukaryota > Metazoa > Chordata > Mammalia > Rodentia > Castoridae > Castor > Castor canadensis. The sequence goes on along the minus strand of NC_133390.1, from coordinate 151,427,277 downwards.
GGGTGCACTTCTGGCAAGTTCACTCATGACTGCTCACAGGCACTGACCTTCCCTTTGCATGTGTCTGCGCCACTGTTAGCGCCTCCAGCAGCACGAAGTGCACATTTGTCCTTCGCTGTGAAAGCAAAGCCCTCTCAGGCAGCCAGGCCTTCTTTATGTGATTAGTTTGCATGTTTCACATGCTGAGCCTTGGAGCTGAGATAAGCCACATTTAAAATGTATGTACTCTTAATGCTCTGTAGTTCTGTAACGTTTGTGAACTAGTCTCTCTTCAGAGGGCGAAATGTAACTTTTAACCTTACACAGGTAGACTTTGAAACTATTTTTATGGTATCCCTTCCCACTGGTCTTTTTCATGAAACTTGATATATTATGCAAAAAAATTCTGAAAATCTATTTTAAGGGAAATTACACAGACCCTGTGATTGGGTCTGGGCTAATTGCTGAATTGGCAGGATTCTGATTCGAATGGGTCCCTGAATTCAGTGAGCCCTGAGCAGGCTCAGGTAGGTCCACGCCTATTGTTGACAGAGTTGGGAAAGGGAGGATGTGACGTGTGTCACAGAGTGTCTTGTACGGAAGACTCTACAGCAGTGGCTGTGTTCCTTATAAAGCCAGTCTGAGATGGATTTCCAAGGGGGATTTTTACCAATCTACCAAATGTGGTACGTCACTGCTGTAACCTCTCCCGATCTTAGTAGTTAGTATCTCAGGCACCGCTGTCTTGTCTTTCAGAATAACTCATGTCTGTGTCCACCTTTCTTGCACATGTCCTTATGTGTGGGTTGGGAGTGGGTAGAGTGGGGGAGGGTACACAATTTCACTTGGACGCAGGTTCTCGTGCTTCCCAGGTTAGAATGGGGAGGATGTACAGGTAACTGTCATAGATGCATTACAAGACAGTAAGCTGTGGTGGACTCAGACTGTTTGGAATAAAAGGCTCCAAAGAGCAGCTGGAACAAATTGTCAGCTCCTGAAGAGAGGGAGCTGATTTTGGGGCTGAGTCCCTTACACTTCCTTATCTTGGTCAAAATAAACTTCCTTTTCCCTTTTCACTCTGCATACAGTTGCCAGCTTCCAGTTTTAAAAGATTATCAACTCCTACTTCTTGACTTGGTTTCCCTGGTTGGGAGAGGCACAATTCACATAGGGTGCTGAGGTTTGGACTAAGTGGTGATGAAGGTCCTTATTTAAGGCTTTGCCTTATGTAGGGATTTCTGTCTGGTTCTAGTTGAAAGACTTCCCCATGGTCCTGACCCCTTTCACCCACATCTTTCAGAAGGTGGCCCCATCCTAGAGTCCTAACTGCCCATTTGCTGTTTGAATGTGGTCACCTTTCTGTCCCTCCTGTACCTTTCCCCACATCAGGTTGGCCAGCAGTGACCTTATGTGGACTCTCAGGTAGGTAGAGGCTGTTCTTACCTGGACTGCCCCTTGATTGGGCAAGGCTCTCACCTGTTTGTATGTGAACCATGTTTCCCAAGGCCAAGAGATTCCAGCATTAAAGGCAGTTTAGGAGATAAACTTTGGGTTTTAGGACATGTAGGCGATTATGAGAATAGAGGGCCAAAATATGTGAAGTCTTGGGTTTTGTGGCCAGTAAGTTTCAAATTAATGGGCTATTTAAGGATCCTGTTCCTCCCCTCCTCTTTACCAAATGCCTGTCTGCAGGCACCTTATCTTTTATTCTGTAGCCAACGAGATACCAGCAGTTTAGTAATGATTGCAATCACATAGTGCTTAATATATGCCAGGCATAGTGCTAAAGGTTTACATATATTATCCTTTTTAATCTAGAAAACAGCCTCTGGTTAGAGGGTATTGTCCCTGTTTTACAGATGAGAAAATTGAGTCTCCAGCTGGAGGCTGAGAGCAGTGGTTGAGAAGACAGACTTCAGGCTTAGATAGCCCTAGGTCTGGGCAGGTGACTAGGCTACTGTGAGCCTCCACCTTGGATCCAACTGGGTATGATGGTGGTTGTGAGGATTTAATGAGATAATGTGTATAAACGTTTAGCGTGGTATCTGGCACGTAGTAAGCACTCAATAAATGGTAGTTATTTTTGTTGAGCTTAGCTGGCAGTTTGACCCATGCTGGTGTAATACCAGAGACTGGGTCCTCGGTCATCACACTGCCACTGCCCTGCACACAACCTGGTGTTCGCAGTCTAGAACGTGACCATACCATCCTTTCGGGAGAAGCAGCCCAACTATAACACCCCTCTATAGCATCTTGGTGCTTCACATGTCATTTAAGAGGCCAGCCTGACCAAAGGGAAGAGGATGGAAGGATATTCAGAAATTTTCTGGTCTTAGTGGGAGTGTCTTGTCTGAGAGTCTCACCCACTTGCCGTCCTCATGGTCTGGACTGCCCGTGGAAAGGAGGGTGTTTCTGCTCTCCTGGTGGTGCCTCCATTCTGGAGGCAGTGAAGGTCTACTGTGACTCTGGAACCCACTTCTCCTTTGGCCAAGCACCACACTGCACACAGTTTAGGAACCTGCAGTTCCTTCTACAGGTGGATGTTTTCAGGCACTGAGAAGTGGGACAAACAGAAACCCGCTCTAATGCCCATTACACCAACCGGAAGCCCAAAAGCTCTGCCCCCACCCACCCTTACCTCCATAACCAGTCTGCCCGGTGTTTTATTCTTCCTCAAGTGAATGAACAGGACAGAGCAGGTGACCATTGAGAACATGTGATGCTGGGTGTTTTTGTCTAGTTCTAGGTTAGCAAAAGATCAAGTGGGTGATTCAGGAATAAAGGGTGAACAGGCACTGGACTGAATGAAAAATGTTTCTTTAACTCAGTTTTCTAAATGCAGACAAGTGGAGCTGGGGACAGTGTATATGGGAGGTGGAGGATCTTCACTTTGAATGAATGGCGTTGGCTAACAAGACTCATGGATTCTTAGGCCAATTGCATAATAATAGCTTAGAACTACTGATGTGGCTGTGGACTATTTCCTGGGTGTTAGTGGGACCTAAAGGCCCATTGCAATAATTTAAATATTGGCCTGTCCCCTTCAGTTAGGTTTAGAAGGTGCCATTAAGGAAATGAATAGGGAAAAGTTGGTTGTGAGGTTTTTAGCAAATAGTTGCTTATGACAACCTGAGCTTGGGTTTACCCTGGAGGTTCTCTTGCCCTTCTGGACTTACGTTTGCCGATTCTGGCCTTCCTCATTGTGCCATCCAATGGGCTCAGGCTGCCCTTTATCTTGAGAGAGGGAGGCTCCACATAGGGGGAAGCCCTCTAGACAGGGGCTGGCTGTCCCTGCAGTGCTTGCCCAAGCATTGGCAGGGCCTGGCTCTGCAGCCCCTGAGTATTTCCTTGCACTCAGCACTCCTGGTGATCTGTGAAATTGTTTGCTGGTATCCACACAGTCATCTCTTCCTTTGGCTGCTGGAAGACGTTTTCTCACCTCCATTAAGTTCATGTACTGGTTTTTGCTGGCTTTTCTTAAAGGAACACCAGTGTAGAAAAGGGGTTAAGAATGTTTTTTAGAGGGCAGAATGTGCACATGTGTTTTTATGAGTGCTTTGTGTGCTGTTTTCTCTAAATCCTCTGTACATAGAGCTTCTCTGACTCTTTAGTAAACTGTTTCTGTCTTCTGTCACGCTGACTGGGTATCTAGGGCTGATTACAAAGGGAAAGAACTTGAACAGACATCAGGGGCCAAGAGAACCAAAGGATTTGGAGGCAAGAGAACACATCAGGGACTGGGAGACAGCGATTTGTTGTCCAGCTAAGGAACGCCTGAGGAAACATAAGGGCAGGGAAGAGAGCCAAGAGTCAGCCCTACAGCCTGACAACTCACAGAGGCCAGCTGTGGGCTCATTGGCCTGGATCTCACATGGGTGCAAGGCCCAAAAAACAGCTCAGAAAATCCATCCTAGGAGATTTGAAGCTCATCGATTGCCTTCTAGAGTTGATGCTGATACCAAATTTTAATTTCTACTGTTGTTTAATAACTTCCACAATAGGAGGGGAAGGTCACAGTGGTAAGACAGAGCAGGGCATCCCAGAGCAGTTTCTCAGCCCTCCTTTTATGTGGAGGGACACTGGAATTCATTTGCCTCACACCAACAGGCTGGGTGTCCATACCCAGTTTTCCTGCCTTCAGGCACTGGAAAGCAGCCCTTGGAAGCGTGGAGGGCACGTATAGCCCTTTGGGTCTCCCCAGTTAGATGTGTGCCTGTGTGCTCCTGCTGTCCCATTTTCCCCACTTGCTGTTTCAGGAAATCAGTGTTTCTGCCATGGCTGGTCTTTCTTTGTGCTCTTCCGATCAGTGTTGAACACACGTAGCTTCTTTTTCAATGCAGTGTAAGAACATGATATACTGTACATTGGAAAGTATTTACCTTATTTATATCTGAATGTTCCTACTATGAATAAACATATTAAATTCCAGGTTGAGTGTGATTTTTAATGGGGGAGTGGTTTTTTTTGTTGGTTTAATACCGGGTCTCAGTATGCAGCCTCGAACTTGTGATCCTCTTGCCTCTGCCTCCCAAGTTCTGGGATAACAGGTGTGTGCCACTGTGCCTGGAAGGAAGTGTAGTGGGTTTTTGTTCTGGGGGGTTGTCAGTTCTGGGTTTGAAGTCAGGTACTTGCGCTTGCCAGGCAGGTGCTTTATCACTTGAGCCATTCCCCAAGCCTAGCAACTTGCTTTGAAGGCCAAGGGTGTAGCATGGTGTGCTGACCTGATGCAGATACCCAGTGGAGTCACTGGTATGGAGCCTACCTTCCTTCCTCGGGTGCTGCTGACCATTTCCTGCTTCCAGAGTCAACTCTACCTTTGGCCTTTGCAGCCTACTCTCCTGGCGTGCCTCCTATGTCCGTGGTTGCTCCCCCTCAGCCTGCCTTCCTTCTGGACAGTCCTTCCCTTGCCCATCCCATAGATGGTGGCATTCTGCTCAAGTTCCTCTTCCCCTCCTCTTATTTTTTTCCCAGGTGTTCTTGGGAGAACTCTTAAGTGCTTTGGTCACCACACTCACTCCACACTGCCTGGGTGCCTGTGGCCATGTGGGGCTGTGCTTGCATCTGCCTATGAGTTTTCTTCCTATGGACTTTGTCCAGTCAAGCCCATGGTCTTTTCTACACCGGCTTGGATACAGTGTTCTTTTACTCGCCATCTGTCCTGCACAGATCAGTAACTACGAGTGACCTCATCAGTGATGAAGGCCTGTCCCATTTGCCTTCTAGATAGCCTTTCATCCTGAGTCTGAAGCCAGCCCTCTGGGTCAGGCTCTTTTCTCTTCTGTGGTAGCATCCAGCTGACTCTTCCAACATGGGCACTTCTGTTAATGACTGTAATTTCCCATAATATCACTTCTCAATTTTAACAAGAAATGTAAGCACAGTTTTAGGGTAAAGGAACATCCATCAGACTAAGATGAGGTTCAGGGTCAATTCTGACCTTAATGGGCCAAGGCAATTAAGTTGTTATTCCTCCACCAAAGATGGACTCTCTGATCTTGACCATGTGGTCCCTGTTTCTCTTAGATTCACAGAGCCTTAGAGCAGTGCATTCTAAGCCAACCATTCTCAAACTTGCTGCACATTTGAAACACCTGATGAACTTTAAAAAAAGCCCAATTTCCAGCCAGGTCCCCTACCTCATTGAATCAGAATCTCTGGGAATGAGACTTAGACATCAGCACTTAAAAATAATTCCCCGGGTGATTCCAACCTGAGGCCAAGGCTGAGAAAAAGGTTGACTCCTTTGTTGAGTCCAATCCCTCAAACACCTCTACAGGTGGTGGCATCCTCTGTTGGAGCACCCCTAGGGGTGAGCCGTGGGGTGTTCTGAGGTGACCCTTCTAGTGTGTGATGCTTTTCTGTTCAGTGCTGACCCATAGTGTCAAATGATGTGTGCCTCCCAGTACCTCTGCCCAGGCCTCATCCTACCTTCTTGCATCTCACACTGAATCTGACTCCTCTTTTGCATGACAGATGTCTATAATGTTCCTCATGTGCTTCTGGTCCCTATTCTAGCCACCTAGCCTTCTTGCCTCAAGTTTCCCATCTTAGTCTTTCTACTCTTTTTCACAAGATATGTCCTTCCTGAGCCCTTTGCTATGCTGATCATTTTCTGGAAACACATTGCTTATTGTTTTTTGGGGAGGGTCCCCGATGACTCTGTAATATGCACATATGCATGCATTGGAGGGGGCATGCACAAGGTCCGATGGGTACCGAAGACCCTGATAGCCACTGCTCAAGAGGCTTCTGCTTCATCTTGTAGTCTCAAAACTACAAGGCAACTCCTGCCTACTGTGGAGGTCATCATGGAGAGGAGCCACGAAGGGAGCCAGCCCTACAGATGGTACACCTGCAGTTTCCCCTAGATGCAGTTGGTTACAGGAATGTACTGGGAGCCTGGGAAACTAGGGTTGGTGGCTTCCTGAAAGTGCAATTATTTAACTTTTTATTTTGAAATAGCTTTAGACTAGTAGAAAAGTTCTAAGAATAGTATAAGGAATTCACTGTATACACCCAAATTCCCCAAAATGTTAACACTTCACCACATTTCTGCACAGTCTATACTTTCTTTTTCTGAATCATTTGAAAGTTGTAGACACTATGCCCCTTTACTGTTAGATAATTCCTTTCACTTTCAATAACGTCCTTTATAGCAACATAAACTCACACACATACTCTGAAGTTTTATTGGCCAGGTGTAGTAGTGTATGTGTTTAATTGCAGTGTTGGCGAGACTAAGGCAGGAGGATCAAGGCCATCCTGGGCTACCTAATGAGACCAACAAAAACAAAAAGTGCTATTGAAAACAATAGAATATAAAAACAACAGATTATCACTTTAAAGTAAAATGACAACACTGTCCAAAACTTACTAGTACTGCACCATTCTTGTCATTATTAAAAAAGAAAACCAAATTCCAGATCCAAAATAACAAAGGTAATCATTTTTCTCATGTTTCTAAGCCCTTACCTTGGGTAGGGCTTATTTTTCTAATTTTTACATTTGTAGTTTGTACCTTGTCAGGAATGAGTAGCATTTTTTAAACTGATTAGTATTCATGAGAATTGGATTTACTTTGTTCATATTAAGAAACTATAAAAAGTATATCCTACTAAACTTGGAGAAAATATACATTTGTTCATTAAAGTTCACCTGCTTTAATTTTTTTCACACATTAGCATATTAAGCCAATATTTAACCCATGCTGTAAAAACTACCTTCTAATTCACTAAAGAAACCTTAAGGTGGTCAGATGCCGTGGCTCATTTCTGTAATCCTAACTACTTAGAAAGCAGAAATTGGGAGGATAGCAATTTGAGGCCAGCCAGGCAAGAAGTTCTCAAGCCCCCATCTCAACCAGTAGAGCTGGGCATGGTGGTACGCATCTGTATCCAGCTATATAGGAAGTAAATAGGAAGATCATGATCCAGGCCAGGCATGACATAAATATGAGACTATTCAAAAAATAAAAGCAAAAAGGGCTGGGGGTGTGGCTCAAGTGGTAGAGTACCTGCCTGATGCAAGGCTCTGAGTTCAAATCCCAGTTCAAACTGCCAAAGGCAGTGGGTGGGGGGAGAGGCATTAGATGGGACACAACAAACCTTAAGGCAAAAAAGCAAAAGCCTTGTTAGCAGAGTGGCTCAAGTGGTATAGCACTAGCAAGTATGAGGCCCTGAGTTCAAACCCCAGTAGCACCAAAAAAAAAAAAAATACAGGTATTAGGACTATGGCTCTGATGGCCACATCTCCTAATACATCAGAGATGGCTCCAATAAATAAGCACCAAAAAGATAAAGAAAAGGACAGGTTCCCGCCTGACAACCTCCCCCCCGCCCCCCACACACATCCCCTTTTGTGGGACTGGGGTTTGACCTGAAGTCTTCACACTTGCAAAGCAGGCACTCTACTGCTTGAGCCACATCTCCAGCCCATTTTGCTCTGATTATTTTGGAGATTAGGTCTCTCAAATTATTTGCCTTGATTGGCCTGGAAACTTAATCCTGCCCATCTCAGCCTCCCAAGAAGTTATGATTTACAGGCGTGAGCCATGGTGCAGCAAGAAGAGGACTGTTTTTGTACAAACATACACAAGAAGATAAAGTCCAAAAAGGAGCATTAAGACCAAGCAGATGACACTTTCCTGTAATCTCAGCCTCTGGCAACTGAGGCAGAAAGATCTCAAGTTTGAAGTCAACCTAGGCTACATAGTGAGACCCTGTCTCAAAACACAAAACAAACATTAAATATCCACATTCCTGCAGAAATAAAGACCACGTGAGACTCCTGAGGAAGTTCTGTTCGGATTGGAAAAACAGACTCCTAGTTTTTTCCTATGTCTACCAATTGTATCAGAGCCTGGTTTGGGGGCTCTCCTTTCCTTTTTATGGTGCAGACTTTTGATCAGACACCTATCCAGTTCCTACAGACAGGAACAGTGGTGTGTTTGGGGTAAGCTCCATCTTCCATTCCACCTAACACTAGGACTAGCTCCAATCTCCTGTTAGTCCCTTCACAGTTTTGAGTTGTATTAAAATTTTTTAGCACAGAGATTTCATTAAGGCTGCGAACTTTATAAGTTGGTCTCATTAAACAATGACCACAAAGTGGGAATTTTTTTAAGTGACATGAATCAAACACTTGCATATTTTAACATAATCCAGTTTATATTTATCTCTGAGATTCAGACTTTACTAACTTGTTTCCAGCTGGTTTCAATACTGGTTTGAAGTTGAATAATTTTACTGTGTAGACATTAAATATTTTGCTTAAATATTAGACATTACATCTTTCCCTGACTATCCAGTCAGAAATGGAGAGGACAGGAACAAAGACAAGAGAACAGACCTGTGACTTCTATACCATCTGTTAGAAGGGGATGGATTTCATCATGGGTTTCAAAAATGTCTAGAAGCTGGTTTCTAAAAGTTCACCAAAATTTGGCATAAACCAAAATTTTCTACAAATGGTATTCGATTCCTGCAATGGGGGAAATAAAACCAGAAAAAAACCCCAAAAAGAGCTGGGTGTTTTCCTCTTGGGTGGTAAAAGGGCCAATATTACATTATTTTACTCATTTAATAACCTACAGTGAATGTTCTGTAGCAATGAAGGGTTCCAATTTCTTTTTCTTTTTTGGTATCACTGGGTTTTGAACTCAGGGCTTCACACTTGCAAAGCAGGCACTCTACCACTTGAGCCACACATTCAGCCTTCTGTAGCAATAAAATAATTGCCATTTAACTTTGCCCTGAGTCTTTGCCATGCAGATGATCTCGTCCCATGGAATTAAGAAGTTCATTCTGTTTATTTACACAAGAGACCTTGAGCCAGTAATAAATACATTCATTGTGTGTGTATTGGACACATTTTTTATGGCCTTGGGGATCAAACCCAGGCCTGTGCATGCTGGTCAGGCACCCTACTTTTGAGCTACATCCTAACCCTATAGTATGTAGTGGCTTAGAAAATACGAAATACCCTTCTGTCCTTCTCCCTGCCTGCCCATCCCTCATCCAATGGAAAGTGCAGTTTCAGAGGCCTGGATTATGCACTGCCCAGCAGAGAAGGCAGTGTTGCCATGGGCCCAGCAGAGGGCAGTGGTGGATCAGGAGTGAGGAGCAGAGCTGTGGAGCAAGGCACCTGGGGAGGTCCTGGTCATCGTTGACTAGGTTTGTGAACTTGAACAAAACTCTCAGCTGTTCAGCCTCCTCCTCTGTGAAGCAGGGATAATTGAAAAAAACAGCAAACACTTGTCCAGCTCCTGGCACCTGATAATCATTCAACAGAAAATTTTATTTGTAATGTTACCACTCTGGTCTGAGAAGTGAATTTCTCAGGGATGCAGGGAGAGGAGCTGACACCAATATTCCAGGGAAGGAAGGGATGGGGCTGGACGTTGGGGCTGGGGGCATGGAGAAGGAAGGACGTTGGGGCTGGGGGCATGGAGAAGAATTTACAGTTCTTGTAAGTGAGGGAGAGGGGAATAGAGTTTACTTACTTTGGGCCCTTCAAGGTGTAGCTGGAACTGAAGTGCACACTGTAATGGTGACTGAGGATACGGTATTGTCCAGATCCCCACCAAGTGCTAGAACCGCCACCACAGACATGCTCACCAATCCACGAAGGAGTAGTAGTTTGTTTTCTATTTGGCTAGGGGAGTGCCTGAACTGATTCCAGAGTGTATCACCTTCTGGCTGTTTGGCCTTGCCTAGGTTATTTAACCTTTCTGTGTTTCAGTTTCCTTATCTATAAAATGAGGGATAAAAATAATACCTCATGTGATTATTATAAGTATTGAGTAAGTTAATACTTGTAAAGAGCTTAGCTAGCTACTGGCATGCAGTTAAGTTTTCATAAATATTAGCTGCTGTCAATTTGGTGTTCCTCTACCCCCTTTCCTGATCTATGTGCTTGATCTTTTCCCATCACCCCTGAGATGATCCTGTTATGGGTGGGAAGTTACCCTTGTGTCTGGACCTCTCTGCCCTGAATTGTTGTACAGCTGGCTGCTCACACCAAACTCACCATAGCCACCAGTCAATCTTGTGGAACTTTTACCTGAGCAAGGGCTTTCTATATATCCGTTATTTCTTGCTGCAAACACACTGGAGTGCAAGGAAACTACTAACAATTAAAGTAGGGTTGCGTCAGACTGACTCAGAGCCAACAAGAGGCTCCCAAACATGGAACATTTTGAACACCAATAAGGGTAATAACTGCAGTTGACTGGAACATATCAGTGATGATTAGATATATGAATTCATGATACTGAAACACCATTGATCATGGGAGGATGCCAGTAAACCAAGCCTATTTCTAAAACTAGCAAATGAAGGGAAAAGAATTAGCATCTGCCCTGCCTTTTCTAAACGAACTGCACCTTGGGTGTCAAATACCAGTTGCATAAAGATAAGCCAACTAGCAACTAGGTAGTAATTTTAAAACTGGTGAAGCAAATGACAAAGTTAAGAACAGGAAAGCAGATCCACACATGGCTGGTTGTTTAATTTATGACAATGGTGATGGGAAGACCAGTTTATTTTCTGTATTGCTGCCACAATGCAGGCCAACTGGAGGCCTAGCCCTGCCCCTTAATCCTCAAGAAGTTAGGATGTAAGATCAAAATACAAAACCCTTTTTTTTTTTGGCAGCCCTGGGGTTTGAACTCAGGGCTCATGCTTGCTAGGCAGCTGAGCCACTCCACCAGCCCCCAAAACTTCTTAACATTGTTCAAGGCCCTGGGTTCAATCTCAGGACTAAAAACAAACAAACAAACAAACCCAAAAAACAACAAGACCCAATTGTATTTTATGCATCAGCAACAAATTATCTGAAAAGTAAATTAAGAAAACAAATTTCCAAGAGCATAAAAAATATTTAGAACTGGTGTGGTCTGTAATCCCAGCACTCAGGATTTTGAGTTCTAAGCTAGCCTGAGCTGCATAACAAGACCCTGTCTCAAGAAACAAACCCCCACAAAACAAAACTTGGGAATAAATTTATCCAATAAGGTGAAAGACTTATTATACACTGAGAACTACAAAACTGTGATGAAGGAAATCACAGAAATAAATGGAAAGGCACTGGAAGACAGTATTGTTAAGATGTTTATACTACCCAAAGCAATCTGCAGATCCAGTGCAATCGCTAACAAACCTTCAAAACATTTTTTTTTACAGAAATAGGAAAAAAAATCCTAAAATTGGGTGTTTATGGGAGATATGTGACCTGCCTGGAAAATTAAAAGTGAAGAGGTGTATCTGTAGCTCCTCTTGTGAGGAACTTGACCACACCCATCCTGGACCGCTCTCGGGGTGGGACTTGGTCATCAAAGCTCTTCTCTCCCTACTGTTTTGCCAGCTTTAGAGTGACCAGTGCCACATTGGCGCTCCTGAGTAAAATCCTGAGGGGAAGAGAATTGGTCCCTGGCGAATCCTCTGGGCAGGGGCAGGATTCCCATAAAGTGCATGAGAATTCATCAGCAGAGATTAGGAGGCAGAGGGGATACACAGAGAGATCAGAAAGCAGGTACAAAGACCCCCCACTCCACCAAAGGACTTGAGTTCTTCGATATTTTCTCCAGTAGTTATGAGGAAAGCACATATAACTTTAACCCCCACTCTTGCAGGAATTACCAAACGAGATTTCAAACATCTCCCCAAGCAACCTTTGTCATTCCATTTTTAGATATTCCAGTGGTAGTAGAAGTCAGCCACAAGCAACAAACTCTTCTAGCTTGGGCAAGCAGAAAGGGATTTATATAGGGAATCAGAATCACTGAACTAGAGAAGCAGACTCTAGAGTTCTGGGAATAATTTGCTGAAGGACATTGCAGAATTGGCCACCAAGAGAGCGGTCACATCCTCCACAGGCAGAAAGTTATGGATGGCCCTTATGGCTAGCTCTGGAGCAAACACACCTGCTGGGAAGATCAGGTTACTTTCTGCATTGCTGCCACAATGCAGGCCAACTGGAGGCCTAGCCATGCCCCTTAATCCTCAAGAAGTTAGGACTTGGCACTGGGGCCTTGGTTACTCTGATGCAGGAAAACAAATCTCAGGCTAGGGGTGTGACTCAAGTGGTAGAGTGTTTGCCTAGCAAGCATAAGGTCTTGAGTTCAAACCCCAATAGCACTAAAAAAGAGTTAAAAAAAAAAATCTCTCCACAGGTGTGCTGACCATAGAAACAGCAGATGTTACAGAAGTGGGACTTACAGTGAAGCTAGGTTTTACACAGCACAGACTGGGGAATACAGTCTTCAACTTCCCCCTAGGAGACACAGGTGAACTCAGCCATGGCCAGGTAGGAGGCTATGCAATAATCCAGGTGTGGAGGCTGATGGTGGCGTGGACCATGTTGGTCCAGCTAGAAAGGGAGAGGTATAGAAGAGCTGGGGATATATTTTAGAGGTAGAACTCATGGAGCTTGCTGATAAATTGGAGGAGGATGAGAGAAAGAGAAATCAAGAACTAGTCTAAAGCTTTTGCCTCACCAGACAGGTGGACAGGGTACCATTGTTTGTGAGAGCCTTGCTACTTAGTATAGGACAGAGGCTATAATGGAGGTAATTGACACTCAAGGGAGTGGGAGCAGAGCTGGGCGAAAGTTGTGAGGATGTTCTTGGAGAAGAGAGGACCCTTGCTTCTCTCTTTTGCTCTCTGTACTTTGGAGACCAGTACTTCTAGTAGAATCTTATTCGTTTGGGAGTTGATGATGCTGGACAGGGTTGATCGCTGTGCTTATTTCTGTTATGTTTGTTTTGACAGCCTCTTTTTCTGGCATTTGGTGGGTGTGAGCATAATTAGGTTGGCAGAAATAATTATGGTTCTTATTCTACCGACCAAGTGGGATTCGAATACCATTTGCATGATTTAAATTTCTCTGTGGAAATTACTTCCTGTCTACACAGAAGTCTGAAGGATGAGGCCTAAAGGCAGAATGAACTTGCCTAACCCAGTAAGCAGCTGATTTGGGTTGGGATTCAGACCCTAGAGTGCAAGTGGTTTAAGTGGAGGTGAGTTCAGGCAACACCAGCAATAGATTGAGAGCTGACACCAAGAAGAGTATATAATGAGTAGCTTGCTGCTAGGGGCCCCTGAGGCTTTCTTCTCCTGAAGAAGCTTGGGAGACTCTAAAGAGCCCTCCTCAGTGTTGTCACCACCAAGAGGTGAGGCAGTTCATCCAGCCTGCTGGGTCATTGACTGAGGAGAGCTTTAGGGACACTAAGTCCTCCAGCACATCCTACCCATGGCACCTTCTGGCTGAGGGCATTAGTGCAGTCAGAGGTAGCTCTCAGGCAGTAAGTCATAAGCACTTGCTTCAGGAAGCCACCTCATGCATGGGACAGTGAGAGCCAATGGTGTGCGTGTGCTCAGGACACAACTGCTTTTGGGGAAGACAGGCTACTGGGTCCAGGACAATGTCTGGGGAGCACACACACAGCTTGGCACAAAGGATGCCATTGTTGCCTGTGGCATTTTTATGATTTGAGAGCTTCACAACTTATGAAAAAGAATTTGCATATGGGTGAGGAGTGGTGAATCTTTTCCAGGAATGCATGTATGTGGCATCTGGATTTTTGGCTGGCTTTAATTCACTGATACTTGACTCATGTAGGCTCAGACTGTGAGTACTGCATTAGAGATGACATGTTACACTGGGTGACAGGGGCTGGGACATAGAGTAGAAATGCAGTCCAGCTCACTCAAGTCCTTCTTCCTGCAAGGAGCTGTGTCTGAAGGGTGCATCTTTTTCTGATTTGCACAAAATTGCCATATGAGTTTAGGACGTGCTAAATAGGAAAAATGGATTTAGAAGAGAATGATTTATAGCCACAGTATGTCATTAGGGCAACCATTGGGCAGAATAATATACTGCTTGAATTTGATGTGGATATGAAAATAAGAGCCATAATTAGTTCTAGAAGCTGCCAGGTAGCTTCCTAAATCAGCCCAAACACAGATTAGTCTTTTTTTTTTTCTTTTTCAAGACAAAAAGAAATCCCAGACTGTCCCCAAACTTGTGATCCTCCTGCCTCCACTTCCTGAGTGCCGGGATTATAGGCATGAATCACCATGCATGCCTGGCTCCAGATTGGCCCTTTTGAGTGCACTTAATTGACCCTGAAAAAGAGTAAGTGGAAATCGTGGCAGTCATTTTCAATTTCTACTTAAAAACAGTAGTAATGGCAAGTGCCTCTATCCTGTAAATGAGGGCAGAAGGAAACTAAGGGGCCAACAAATTGGACCTCAGAAAGCTTCCCAAGGCAAATGAGGCAAAGCTGACTCCAGAGCCACCTGTGAGTCAACACCCAGCCAAAAGATTAAGTTAACTGATCTACAATAATGTAATAGGAAACTTGTGATCTGAGCCCTAGCCCTGGGCACCTTACAGGAATGGATGAGAGAGCTAGTTCAGTGAGGGTCTTTGCTATGAGAAAAGGAAGTAGGAGAAAGGAGTGTCTGTGTGATTGGACACCACCCCTTGCTTCTGTAGGTGCACACTCCACCCAGGCGGAGTGTCTGTGCTTGAGTCCTTAGTGTCATATAGGTTGCTATGACATGGATGTTGAAAAATACCACTCTGGCACAAATGTGTATTTTGCTTCTACTTTCTCTAGTGAATGATGCCCTTCTTCTCCTTCCCCGACCTTGCTACCATCTTGGAATGTGCCACTGTCTTTTCACACCTGGATTATGGTACCAGCCTCCTATTGTACTTACTTCTTCTGTCTCTGTCCCTATCTTTATCTGCCAGAGTGATCCAGCTCACTCAGATCCTTTCCTTCCTCTCTAAGTGCCTACAGGAGCTCTGGTGGCACTCAGGAAAAGCTGGAGTCCTTTAACTGCCTGCACAACCTGGCTTCATGTCTGCCTTACATCCCTTCAATCACTCAATACAAAACCACTCTGGCCCATCTCCGAGCCTTTGCACTTGCTGTTCCTCTGCCTGCACTGTCTACATGGCTACCCCCTTCCTCACCTCCTTCAAGGTTTTACTCAACTGTTTTCTATCTGAGCAGACTTCATCAGGCTACCCTTCTAGCAGCACACACCAATACCTCCCTTTCTGGCTTTGTTTCCTTAGTGTTTGTCACTATCTAACATTCTTATTTCTTAGTTTATTGTCTGTCTCTCCCTCTAGAAGGTAAGATTCTTGAGGATGAGGACGTCACTGGCTTTAATCATAGTTGTATTCCACTGGTGCCTGGGCTGTAAGAAGTGCCCTGCAAATATGTGTTAAATGAATCATGTGGAGAGTGGGAACCCAGAAGTACTCATTCTATGGACTTACTGGCAACCATTCCAACTGGCCAGTGGAACTGCCACCCTCATGAATCCCCAGATGTCCAGACGGTCAGGTGTTCTGGTCCCCACTCTAATCTACTTCTGTCTGGCTATATGGACAAAAAGATGCCACTGACTCCTCTAGGCTAACATTTCCTATAAAATAATGGCTTTGAACTGGATGATTTGAATCTCCTAAATCCAAAATCTAGTCTTCTAAATGTTTGATTTTTTTTATTTTTAATTTTATTCCTTTAGCCAGACTATATTAAAACCAACCTATATTATCAGAATAATTAGCGATTCCCTTTGGTGAGTCCCAAACTCAGCTGCTTATAGCAGATAACCATCATGACCAGCCCCAAATATTGGCACTTACCATTTCAGGGCACACCAAGTGCATTTCACTGCAAGTGCCTGTGCCTTCTGCCTCAAGGTTTTCTCTTCACCAGTGATGGGGAAGCCTGAAGTTCTAGGGAGTAAATATCCCATGGACTGGTTGTAAGCCAGTGATGTATGAAAATTGGTGGATGAATAGCCCTGCTCCTTTGCCCAATGAAGGGCTATCTCTGAGGTATGTTCAGTTGCCCAGAATAGTGATGTGTTCATCAATTCTCCCTATCATCCTATTGTACTCACTCCACTACCCCTTCCCAGCACTTCCTGGAATCACTTCCACACTAATCTGCTTATACCCAAATCTGTCTCAGGCTCAGCTTTGGGGAGCCCACTTGAGACACAGCTCCCTGCCTTCTCCTGCATCACCACCCACTGAGTACCTTATGGAGTTCCTGGTGGCTTCCTCTCTGTCTGGGGTACATTGCAGTATTGGCCCTATCCATTGCTGGACAGGGCCTACTACAGACCCTTCCTTCCACCATGTTGCTGGACCCCTTTCATCCCACTTTCTACAGTGTAAACTGTAGAAAGACACAGCAGGCAACACCAAAACTATAATGCAGAAAAATTTAATCCTTCCTTATCTTTACCTCTCTCACCTAAGCTATGCCCACAGAACTCTTTACATCCTCTACCAATCCAATCCATCAAGATGCTTGGATAAACACTTCTCAGAGTTTGAGTGATTGCTCAAACTGTAAGCAGTTTAAAAAAGTGTATTTTTCTTATCACATGTAACTCCACAAGTTCATGAATCACTAAGGTGGAATGCCACAACTGGGAAGTGCTTTTTCATTCAGGGTAAGACATACTCTTTTGGCCACATGAATGATGACAGAGATACCAGCAAATAATACGGAAAACAATATTCTTTGTTCTTAGAAATTTCCTAGGGGGATAGGATGATAACTCTAGATCTTATTATTTTAGAAATTGGCATATAGCTTTAAATTGCTAATCAACTCAAGCAAACACTTGAACTTACAGTTTTTCTTGACTTTCCTGCATACAAATGTTAGTCTCCCTGTCCTTGACTAGACAAGCCGTTTGGATAGACTATGGAAATGCTGAATTGCCTTCTGGGAGGCAGGTTAGGTTTGTAAATAAATAATGCAATCCACAATCTCACACAACATCATGTTCTACAGAGCACAGACTTCACTCCATGATCCCCTGGCACTTCTAATTAACTCAAGGACTGAAGGCCCTTTTGTGGGGTGGAGGGAGAAGAAGGCAAGGGAGCAAGCACAAATCAGAGAGGATTTTGCCTCCTTTTTTAGTCCTCATCTGGATTGGATGTGGCCAATCCAGACCAACTCTTTGCCTCAGAGATAAGGACTAAACAAAATTCATCGAATCACTCTGTACACCTAAATGTCCATCCCCAGGATCCAGCTAGGTGGTCAAAGTGTGACAGTGGGACAGATTATGGTGCAGTCCTTGCAGTCATGTCCTAAAGAATATTGACTTTCAGGGTGAAATGCTCACAATAGACTGCAGACTGCAAAGCAGCATGCGCAAAATGTCTTCATTTTAATAAATTATAAATACCCCCCACACATGGCTCATGCTCATACTACATATGCATGTAAATTACTTACATATAGCAATCACATGTATAAATATGGGGAGAGTAGAGACATGGCCATATTCATTCTGGGTACAGGGATGCTGTGGGATTTTTGGGGAGGGGTGGATACTATTTATGTTTTCACATGGTTTTACAGTAACAATCCTATCTTTTATAAACAGAAAGATAGCTCAAGAAAAACAATATTGTCTTTCCTCCAGTTTCCATGAGTACTGACCCTGGTGGTCTGAGTTTCACTCAGACCCAGCTGCCTTTCCTTAGTCACACCCCAGATGTGGCTCCATGGTTCATACCGACATACTTCACTTAAACTGCAGGGAGGGAGTGTCAAAGAGTGGAATCCTGTTAAGAGGTCAGTAGACCTGAGACCTAGGCTGTGTCTTTCATACACATATTACTAACTAGAGAGGATGTCATTGACACTCCACCCAAAACTGCAGGGAGAAGAAGCTTTGCTCAAACTATCTGTATCAACGATCTCCTTGTCAGTCAGTGCAGCTATCCCTCAGCCTCCGTGGGTACTGGCTGCTAGCAATTCACAGTTGTCCCCTTCTCTGAGATTTATTGAGAGCCACTCTCAATAAATCACCTGTACCAGAATCCTGTCTCAGTCTCTGCTTTCAAGACACTTAACCTGATACTGTGGATTTCACAGAAATCACTCAAATGCACTTAACAGGAACACTTTTCAGTCGATAATTGAGTTCTTTGTTGATTCAGAAGATACTCCTAGGTCATGTACAGTCAATGGGCTCTTATTATGGACATCAATAATTTCTCCAGGTAGTAAGAGATATCCTTGAATGGAGCTCTCTCTGGCTAGAAATTGCAGTTACATGCTTTGATTTAATAGAAGCCAAAAGCCATCATGTCAAGCCAGCGTGAATGAAGAGGCATCTGATGGCAGAGCCAGAAGACAAAATGATATTTCCAATCAACATCATCTTCATTGACAATCATGGGACACAGATATGGGCTCGTGCTCTTCCATGTATAACTTCACATAGGTTGTCTCATGTATGGACACAGAATGAGAGCTGGGAGGAGCCCTAGTCATTCCTCCAAT
The DNA here is from genome assembly GCF_047511655.1 of Castor canadensis. Taxonomy (NCBI): domain Eukaryota; kingdom Metazoa; phylum Chordata; class Mammalia; order Rodentia; family Castoridae; genus Castor; species Castor canadensis. Next base: position 151,408,454 of record NC_133390.1, on the reverse strand, counting down.
AAGTAATTATTAAATCCTGGGCTCAGTTGAATTTGGTCCCCCAAAAAGCTATTTGGAAGTCCTTACACTTGGAATTTGAGAATGAGATCTCAGTGGCTCATGCCTGTCATCCCAGCTACTCAGAGGCAGAGACTGGGAGGATCATGGTTTAAGGCTAGCCCAGGAAAAAGTTGGTGAGACCCTCGTCTCAACCAATAAGCCAGGTGTGGTGCTACACATCTCTAATCCCAGCTCCATGGGAGGCATAGGTAGGACAGTCTCAATCCGAGGCTGGCCTGGGTAAAAAACATGAGACCCTTTCTGAAAAATAACTAAAAAGCAGAAAGATCTGAGGGAATGTCTCAAGTGGTAGAATGTGTACCTAACAAGCAGTGGCCCTGAGTTCAAACCCCAGTACTGTCCAAAAAAAAAAGAATGTGTATTATTTGAAATTGGGGTCAATGCAGATGTAATTAGAGAGAATGTGGTCATACTGGAATAGGGTGGGTTTAATCCAATATGATGGGTGTCCTTGTAAGAAAAAAAGAGAAAGACACAGAGGAAGGAGGATGAGAATAAAGTGATGCATGTACAAGCCATGGAGCACCAAGGATTTCTCAAACGCAGAAGCTAGGAGAGGCAAGGAAGGTCACTGCAGGTTTCTGGGGAGCAAGCCCTACCCACACCTCCACGGTAGATTGCCAGCCTCCAGAGCTGTGCATTTTAAGCCACTCAGTTTGTAGTACTTTGTTATGGCAGCCCCAGAAAATGGATACGAGGAGCCCCTTCTACATGTCCATCTTTATGGATTATCTATTCTAACCTTAAGGACATGATTTGCTACCGTTACACTTTAGCCCAGAGGACAGTGCTCACAGGTTGGCCTGAAATCTGCATATACCACATCCAATTGTCTCCATCTGGGCTTCTTGTCACACACTTGGTTCACAATGACAAGTAGGGGAAGGGTTCAAATCACCCATAGCCATTGCTGAAGAAGTAGGCTATGCTTCATGTCTCATAACCATTAACTCAGACCATCAAAGTCAAGGGGATCTTAGAAATCAGGGTTCTTTGAGGACTCCCAGAATCAACAGAATCAGCTTTTAACAGGAGTTTGTTAAAAAACAAAATTCAAAATGAAGGCAGGTGTGGTGACGTGTGCCTTAATCTAGCACATAGGAGGATGAGGCAGAAAGACCTGCAGTTCCAGACCAACCTGAACTGTACAGTAAGACTTTGTCTCAAGAACAAAAAGTCAAAAATTACTAAGAAACCTTTGTGGATTATGGATTTATAGCCATTCTTACTAGTTTGGGATCTTGCCTTAGGTGTGTGTATCTTTAGAAATCAAGTAATGATGGAATTAGGCTGAACCATATTTAGCTGTAATTTGATATAAAATTGGCAATTCAATAGAGTTTAATCCAACATGAAGTTTTTGTGATTAATAGGTATTTTAAAAATTCAGAGCATTTACAAAGTGTTATAACCTTTTTATTGTTCTGTTCCATTTCATGACTTTTTTTGTCCTGTAGGGGATTAAACCCAGGGCCTTATACATATGAGGCAAGCACTCTACCAGTGTCATATGTCTCTAGTGCTCATTTTTTTTTTTAAGACAGTCTCACTATGTAGCCCTGATTGGCTTCAAACTCAAGATCCTCCTACCTCAACCTCCTGAATGCCGGGATTACAGAGTATACCACCCTGCTCAACTTGCCCTCATTGAGTTTTGTTTTTTTTTTTTTTTGTGGCAGTACTGGGGTTTGAACTCAGGGCTTCAAGCTTGCTAGGCAGGCATTCTACCATTTGACCCACTCTGCCAGTCCTTTTTTGTGATGGGTGTTTCAAGATAGGGTCTCGCAAACTATTTGCCCTGGATGTCTTTGAACCGAGATTCTTCTGATCTCTGCCTCCTGAGTAGGTAGGATTACAGGTGTGATCCACCAGGATCCAGATAAACAGAGGTTGACATTTTTTTCTGGTAGTACTGGGATTTGAACTCAGGGCCTCGTGCTTGCTATGTAGCCACTTTACCACTTGAGCCACTTCACCAGCCCTTTTTTGTTTTTGTTTTTGTGGTGCTGATCTTTGAATTTAGGGCCTTACATTTGCCAGGTAAGGGCTCTTACTGCTTGAGCCATTCTGCCAGCCCTTTTTTGGTGATGGATTTTCAGGAAGATAGGGTCTCGAGAACTATTTGTCCAGGACTGCCTTTGAACCATGATTCTCATGATTATCTTGATCTCTGCTTCCTGAGTCGCTAGGATTATAGGTGTGAGCCACCAGCACCCAGGTTGAAAAAATTTTTCTGGCTGTACTGGGATTTGAACTCAGGACCTCATGCTTACTAGGTAGCACTCTACCACTTGAGCCACTCCCCCAGACTTATGGATTTTTTTTAAAGCCTTGGGAAATCTGATTTAGGCTCTTATAAAGATTTCATTGAACCTCTTGATACTTAACCTCTTTTGAGATTTCCCTTTTAAGAATAAACGATGAATTTATTCCAGAAGGAACTATCTGAGTGATCATCAGAATTTCTGCCTCTGGGAAATGGAAGAACCAGTACTTGTCGAAACACATGGTTATTTCTTGCAAGTCTGTATGTGGAAAGAGCAAGGTGCATATAAATGTTGCCTGTGTCTTGGGGGACATCAAAAAGCACATTTTCAGCCTCTTTCTTGCCCAACTCAGCTATGCAAGTTAGCATACTGTCATTTTCATCTGCCTGATAAAACTAACTTTCTTTAATAAAAATAGAGTAAACAATGGAAAGTTATACAATACTGTGCAAGATGTTATCTCGTCCTGGTGAAATAAAAGCAATTGGAAGAATAGCTGGAAATAATGAAAGAGCAAAATAAAAATGCAGTCCTTGGTGGATGAATCTGTGGAAGACACATAAAAAATATTGCTAGAGATTTAGAAAATGTTAACAAATTGCACAGGTGGCTTGATAAAAGATGTTCCTTACATGTCCAAGTTAATAGTGTTTGTTGGACCCTGTGTCCATAATAAAATGAATGAACTCTTTTTAATGAATTACGAAGGGAAAGATGAGCTGGATGAGATATAGTTTTGACGGCCCTGACTTCTGGAACAAAAACAATGTTTGATGAAAAAGACAAAACAAGGAACCTATGGTTCTTTGATTTGGGAGTGGGAGCAGAAAGGATATTGAGCATCCCATAAAAAATGCATTCAGCATGGTTTTATAGGCCAAGTATTGGGGTAAAAAGGTGGCAGCAGAAAATCTCTGTGAATGGACCACGCTCTGTAAAAAAGTTTGATAAGGATGAGCTTGGAAATCCTTTGACCATACAGAGTTTATCAATTACTTTGTGGCAAAGTTCTTTTTTTTTTTTATAGGGTTGGGGTTTGAACTCAGGACAGGTGCTCTACTGCTTGAACCATATCTCTAATCATTTTTGCTGTGGTTATTCTGGAGATGGGGTCTCACTATTTGTTTGGGCTGGCCTCCAACCACAATCCGTCCCATCTCAGCCTCCCAAACAGCTAGGATTATGTGTGAGCCACCAGCACCAGGCTGTTAAAGTTTTAAAAAGAGCTTCTGACTTGAAGATAAGCAACTGTTTTCCTCTATAAGACAACTGCTGAAAAATTGGAGCCTTCTTCTGGGAAGAAAATTATTATTATTATTATTATTACTTGCAAAACTGGGATTTGAACTCAGAGTTGTGTGCTTGCAAGACAGGTGCTCTGTCACGTGAGCCACACCCCTTAGCCCTTTTTGCTTTAGGTATTTTTTGGATAAGTTCTCACCTTTATGTCTGGGCTGGCCTGGACTGCAATCCTCCTATATATGCTTCCCCCATAGCTGGGATGACAGGTGCATATCACCTGCCCTGCTTTTATTGGTTGAGATAGTTTCCTCCTGATCTCTGCCTCCCAAGTAGCTAGGATTACAGGAGTGAACCACTGCTTCCAGCTTCTGAAAAGATGATTCTAAGGGTGTGATTAGAATTGATAAATGACAGTAAGTGTTCAAACTGGTGGGAAGTCTAAAAAAGCACTGAGGGTAAATCAACAAGGTTCACTTTTATCATGAATGGCCAAGGAAGGTGGCATACTCAGAATTCACTTCAAAGAGATTAGGAATATTAAGTGGACCACACGTGGTGCAAACTTGCCTACTAAATCTTATCCCAGAGCAGCACAGTGTTGGATGACAACTTTTTTTGTTTTTGGAGGCACTGAGGTTTTGAACTCAGGGCCTTGCAGTTGCTAGGCAGACAGTCTTACCACTTGAGCCACTCATCCAGCCCTTTTTTTTTGTGATGGGTTTTCTTCAAGATAGGGTCTTATGAACTATTTCCCTGGGGCTGGCCTTTAACCATGATCCTCCTGATCTCTGCCTCCTGAGTAACTTGGATTACAGGCACAAGTCACCAACCTCTGTTGGATGAAAACTTCTGGATCTATAAGGATTTCCTCAGACCATCTGGAACCCTGTCTCTGGATCCAGGTTTCTACGTGTGTGACTCACAATGCTATTGCAGGTCCCAGTATCCTCAGGCATGAACACAGCCTTCCAAGTCCCTCTGCCTCTTGGAATAACACCATGTTGTCTAAACACATTTTCAATTTTGTGCTCCAGTGCTGAGCAGGGGCCCATGTTCCCATTCTCTTTGGATTAAAAGAGACTTAAAAGACTTAACTAGACACAATGTGTGGTCCCTTTGGATCTTAATTTTTTTAAAAAAAGGCCTGACTGCAAAAAATATCTTCGTGACAATTGGGGAAACTTACTGATGGATTGGGCCTTAGGTGATATAAAGGAATTATTCTGCATTTGTTAGGCATGGTGATGGAATAGCAGTTGCTATAGTCTGAATGTTTGTGCCCTCATTCATATGAGGGTGCAGCCCTTGTGAATGGGATTAGTGCCCTTAGAAAAGAGGCCTCTGAGAGCTTGTTCCCTCTAGGGCACCAGGTGAAGATACAGCGAGAAGTTGGTGGTCTGTAAACCCAAAGAAGAACTTGCCAGAAATTGACCAGGCTTGCCCTCTTGATCTTGGACTTTCAGTCTCCACAACTATAGGAAATAAATTCCTATTGTTTATAAGTTACCCAGTTTTGGCATTTTGTTATAGCAGCCCAAATAAACTAATATAATAGTTAAGCTAGAAAATGTCCTTATTTGGGATTGGGCATAGTGGCATTTGCCTGTAATCTCAGCTACTTGGGAAGTGGATATCAGGAAGATTGCAGTTTGAGACCAACCTGGGCAAAAATTTAGGGAGAACCCCCCATCTCAACAAACAAGCTGGGTATGATGATTCATGCCTTTAATCGCAGTTATGTGAGAAGTGTAGGTAGGAGGATCATAGTCCAAGGCCAGCCCAGGCAAAAAGTACTATCTGAAAGGTGACTAAAGCAAAAAGGGTTGGGGCTGCCACTCAAGTGGTATAGCACTTGCCTAGCAAGCACAAAACCCCAAGTTCAAACCTTGGTACCAGCAAAAAAATCCCAAAAGTCCATAGTTTTAGCAACACATATAAAAGTATTATGAAGTGAAATGTCATTGTCTATAATTTATTATAGCTACTTGGACAAAAAGTTAGATGAGGGCTGGAGGAGTGGCTCAAGTGGTAAAGCACCTGCCTAGCAAGTGCAAAGCCCTGAGTTCAAACCCCAGTACTTCCAAAAAAAAGTCAGATGAAGTAACTCTGGCAAAATGCTGAAAATGATTAAATGAAGGTGATGGGTATATGGCAGATCATTGCACCATTTAACCCCCCCCAATTTTCTATATTTTTTTCAATTTTTACTTTTTGGTGTGCTGGGGATCAAACCTATGGCCTCACACATGCTAGGCAAGTGCTCTGTCAGTTAGCTACACCATCAGCCCCAACTTTTCTGTATTTGGAAATGTTTATAAACTTTTTTTATAGTAAATAATAAGTTGACAAAGGAACACAATTTGTACCATCAAGGGGAACACGCTATTTTGGCATGAAGGTAGAAAGTATGGAGAGATTTTTGAAAGTTTTCATCATTACATTACTTGATTGATAAAAGTAATACAAGTAATAAAACTCTTCTTCTGCCACTCTTAAAACATTTGAAAAAACAAGCAGTTAAGAAGGAAATTAAGAAAACAATTCCATTTGCAATAGCATTAAAAACATATATTAGGGAATAATCTAATCAACAAGTGTACGTTGTTTTGTCCACTAAAAACTATAAAAAAATGATGAAAGATATTAAAGAAGACACAAACAGGGCTGGGATGTGGCTCAGTGGTAGAGTGCTTGCTTAGCATGTATGAGGCCCCAGGTTTGATCCCTAGTACATGAAAAAAAAGACAAAAATAGGTATGGTGGTGCATGACTATAATCCCAGCACTTGAGAGGGTGAGACAGGAGGATCTGGAGTTTGAGGCTAGTCTGGACTTCATAGGAAGACCCTGTCTCAAAAAAGAAAAAAAAAAGATACAAATAGGTGGAAAGACATCCAATGTTCATGAATTGGAAGATTTTACATTGTCAGGGTGTCCATACTACTCAAAGTGATCTACGGATTTAAAGCAATCCCTATCAAAATACTCAAAATGTCATTTTCTGGAGAAATAAAAAAAGTAACTCCAAAATCTTATAGAATCTTGAGGAGAATCCCCTCTCCAAATAGCTAAAGCAATTTTGATAAAGAGAAACTAAGTCAGAAAACCTACAATTCTTGATTTCAAAACCCATTATAAAGATGTAATAAGCAAAACAGTGTGGTGCTGCCATAAAGATGCATAAATAGAACAGAATAGAACAGAGTTCAGAAACACGTGGTCAAAGAGTGCCAAGCCCATCCAGTGGGTCAAGAAAAATCACTTTAACAAAGGGTGTTAGGAAAAGTGGCTATCCCGTGTGTGAAAGAATGAAGTTGCACCCTAATTAGTTACTGTACAGACTAACTTGAAGTGGATTAAAGACCTGAATGCAAGACCTGAAACTATAACAACTCTGGGAAGAAAGCACAGGGGAAACTTCACGACACGGGGCATATCAATCATTTCTTGGCTATGATACTAAAAGCACAAGTAACAAAAGCCAAACTAGGCAAATGAGACCACATCAAATACTATTGTGCATCAAAAGACAGGGTGAAGCCAATCCTGTCACAGCTACAGTGTGGATGAACCTTGAGGACCTTATGCCAGGTGAGCGAAGCCAGCCACAGAAGGACAAATACTATACCATTCCACTTACATGTGGCATCACTCATAGAAACAGGAAGTAGCATGGCAGTCACCAGGGACTGGAGGGAGGGGAAAAGGGAGGTGCTGTTTAACAAGTATAGAATTTCAGATTGGCAAGACAGGAAAGTCTAGAGAGCTGCCTCACAACAATAGGAAATATTTAGCGCTATCGAACTGTAGACTTAAACATGTAAGATGATCAATTTTATATTATGTGCTTTTACCATAATAAAAAAAATGAGGAAAAATAAACTTGGAACAGAATTGTTGAGCTGTTTTCAAAGCTTCCAAATGAAGTGTTTGAGTAGATTTTGAACTGGAACACTTTACTAAATATATAAAAAACATAGCACCCTCTGATTACTATTCAAGAACACCGAAGAACGTGGTGATTTGCACGACGAGTATCAACAAGAAACTTTGCATAATTCATGGTGGAAGAGATGAGAAACTGAGTGTCACAATCCAGGGACCCGCATTCGGTGATGTCCTTATTACAGTTTCTTTTTGCAAGAAGTCTTTGCAGCTATTTCACTAATGAAAAGTGAAGATTGAAAGAACATATCTTCATATTGTTTTGCCATAAGATGTAAGTCAACATTAAAAAAATTAAAGCACAGCCTGGGGATGTTACTCTGTGGTTGAGTGTTTGCCTAGCATGCATGAGGCCCTGGGTTAAATCCCTAGAACTGTAAAATAAATAAATAAATAAGTAAATAAATAAATGTTTAGTTCTAGCTTAATGACTAGTCATAATAAACTATCAAACTATTAATAAATTTATAAAAAACTCCATTAAATGTTTATTTCAATTTAGCTCATCCTTTAAAATTTTCTTTTAATTGTGGCTTAAGTTTTATTTTTTTAAGTAGAAATAAGGGCAAAATAGTTTCTGCTGGGTATTGAGGGGGTGGGGGGAGAGGGAGGGGAGTGGAGTGGGTGGTAAGGGAGGGGGTGGGGGCAGGGAGGAGAAATGACCCAAGCCTTGTATGCACATATGAATAATAAAAGAAAAAAAAGTTTTATTTTTTTAGCTGATGGGGCTAAAAAAATAGTACAATATAAATTTGGGGTCATTGATGTAGTGTTTGGGAGTTTCTCCATACTTACAAGCCCTGGAGTATTCTTGCAATGTTGTAAAGATGCAGTGCAATAGAGATGTTAATTTCTCAAAATAGAGCTGAAAATTCAATGAAATCCCAGTAAAAGTTCCAATAAAGTGGTCCAACCTGCTGATTTGAAAATTTATATGGAAGAGTAAAGAGCCAAGAATGGCAAGCCATTTTTGACAGGAGAAGGATGTGGTAGTGAGGTTTTGCTGTACTACAAATCAAGACTTACTTAAAGGCTGGAATCACTAGGCAGTGTGGCTTTGCTACAAGGAGAGACAAATAGATTGATGGAGTGCAGAAGCCCAGAAACAACTTCAAACGGGGCCCACTGGAGAGAGTAGCAAGGTAATGATTAGTCAACAAATAGCTCTCTGACCCCATAACAGCCTCTTGTTCTGTGCTTTCACTTCCACCTACCCATCATTCTTGTTTATTTGTTTTGTTTTTGGAGACAGAGTCTCACTATGTGACCCAGGCTAGCCTTGACCTCTGGGTGATTCTCCCGTCTCATCCTCCTAAGTGCTGGGATTACAGATGTGTACCACCATGCTTGACTTCCACCCGTCATTCTTGATGATTCTCACTTGGCTCTCTTTCTGTCTCTCTCACAAAACTTGTCAGAGACAGTGCCTCATCCCCCCCATTTTCATTTCCTGACACAGTGTCCAGCACATTATAGAACTTTTTCAAGGTATGAGTCCATCTTTAAAGAAAGTTTGATATCTACTTTGTGTGAGTATTACAAGAGGTGATATAAGTAAACCTGCTAGAGCCACGCTTTGCACAGAGTAAGCACCCCAAATGATCACCATAATAGTTCATGTTTATTGAGGGCTTACGTGGTACTAGGATTGCATTCAACTTTCTGTGAATTATCCCAATTCACAGCAATGCAGCAAAGAGGCATTGGGAAACTGAAGCATAAGAGTTAGGAACTTTGTCTAAGGCTCTGTGCTAGAAGGTAGAAATTGAGGCTTTAAACTTAAGCAGTATGTTTTCCATTATCTTAGCCATTATGTTATACCGTGTGTCATACTAATACCTTTATTTTGTATAAAAGACCATTGATGAGTACCTGAGTGAACCTCCTTCTCAATAAAATGTTGAGAAGCAAGGAAACATGGAACACATTTTTGAGATCTTTGTTTTACTTAATCTTAGGGGCTGGCAGAGTGGCTCAAGTGGTAGAGCACCTGCCTAGCAAATGTGAGGCCCTGAGTTCAAACCTCATACTACCCCCCCCACCATATGCATTTGTTTTACTTAATCTTGGAGGAGTTATGGTTAGTTGGAAGTGTAACAAGTATGTTCCATCTCATCTCCAAATGTACAGGAGAAAGAAGAAACACCTCCCCAATCAATCCTTGGACCCTAGGGAACCACAGTTTCCCAGGAAAGACAATAAAGGTGTTTGCAATTCCTGGCTACTGTCCTATTGCATTGTATCCCTGGCCTTGCTGGGCCCCCGTGTGAGTGCTGGGCAGAGCCAGAGGCTCCATGAAGTTGCATGAGCTTACTGCTTCTTGGGATTCCCACTTCCAAATTATGCCTAAATTCCCATCAGGACAATCTATTCACCCAGGAGACTGAGGAATTCCTTAACATGTAGCCCACAATTAGGTTGCTTCTATAAGATTCACTTCACTTCAGGCTCTCCTCAGGCTTGTGTCCCTTGGGGTATCTTAGCTCCAAGGCCTTACCTCCCTGGCAATGTCTCTGTCTCTTGAGACCTTATTCTTTGTTTTTGGCATAACATTTAGTTATATTTACAAGAAAAGCAGGAGAAATTCTGCTTCCAGGAAGACGTAGTAGACATTCTATACACAGGAATGACAAAGAGTTACTTCCCTGTTTTATGTTTTTTTTCTTCTTTTTCTTTTCTTTTTTTGCTTCAGATCTCCAAGACTTGAAGCTAAAGAAGCTGGCAAGTTGGGAGTACCAACAGTTGTAAACAAAAAAAGAAATAAACCCCAGGAAGAGTCTTCTTTCTCTTTCCAAAAGACAAGGAAAATGGCAGCTTAGGAAAGTAGAAACTTTTAGATAATAACCACTTTATTCCATTCAAACACCACAGGAAAAAAATGGGGCTCCACTTTCTCAAACAGCCTTGCCAGTGTGCTGTCAGAGGCAGCCAGGTAAGCCAAGAGGTTTAAATAAGGCATTGAATTTCAAAACATAATAGTCAGAGTATCCAGATTTCAATATAAAAATCACCCATCATTTCAAGAATCAGGAAGATCTCAACCTGAATTTAAAATGATTATCAATTGATGCCAACACCGAGATGAAAGAGATGTTAGAATTAGCTGACCAATATTTAAAGGTAGCCTGTTATGAAAAATGCTTTAATAAACAATTATGAAAATACTTTGAAACAATGGAAAGAAAAATAAAGTACCAGCAAGAAAATAGGAGATATAAAGAAGAACCAAATGGAGATTTTAGAACTGAAAAATACAGTAACCAGAATAAAGAACTGAATGGATAGGTTCAACATCAGAATAGAGGAGAAAGGGAAATGCTTATTGGTGAACTAGAACATGGGCCCTTAGAAATTATCCAATATGAACAATGGAAGGAAAGTGGACTGTAAAAAGTGAATAGAAAGCAAGGGTATAGCTTGGTGGTACAGTGCTTCTCTAGCATGCAAGGCCCTGGCTTTGATCTCCAGCCCTGAAAAACAAAACAAATAAAAAAAGAATAGAACCCTGGACTTATGTGATTATAACAAAATTTCTAACATGTCTGTCATTAGTGTTTTGGGAGATGAGAAAGAGGATAGGGCTAAAAAAATACATGAAGAAATAATGGATGAAAACGTCCCAAGGTTGGCAAAATACATTAGCTCATACGTACAAGGAACTTAGACAACCCCAAACAGAGCAAGTCAAAGAAATTCACACTAAGGCACAATCTAGTCAAACAAGAACAAAGAAAAAAATCTTGAGAGCAGAAAGAGAAATGATACCTACTCCCAACAGAGGAAAATGCTTCATGGTACAGCTAACTTCCCTTCAAGAATAACAAAAATCTGGGCAAGTGGTACAGTCTTTTTCAAGTGCTAAAAGAGAAGAACTGTCAAAAAATTCTATTTCAGGAATGAAGGGGAATTCAAGGAATTCTAAGATGAAGAAAAACTAAGGGAATTTGTTATAACTGCTTGGTCCTACCAGAATGGCTAAAGAAGTTCTCTAAACAGAAATAAAAAAATAATAATAACTAAAATAAATAAAGGAAGGAACCTTTGAATATCAGGAGAAGAGCAAGGTGAGCAAATATAGATAAATACAAAAGACTTTCATTGTTTTTTTTTTTTGTTGCCTCTGGTGTTCTTGTCCCTTGGATGTCACCTCAGGGCCCATACCTTCTCTCAGATTCCTGTCCCTGATGCCTCTCAAGACCTCTGTCAACTTTACTTGGTGCCCTCCAGGCACCAAGTAATCCACCATCACCTGATTTCCCCATTTCCCCATGTCCTCTTCTACCTTCCTTACTCTTCCCTGCCCTAGACTCTTTTCTCTCTTCCTGTTTTCTCCCTCTCCTCCCTCACCCCTTGACAGCCTTTACCTTTCCCACACAGCCCGCACGCTCTTCCAGTCACAGTGCCACTTCTCACCTATGGTCTTGCTCCTGTGTCATTCTGGTCACTTAGAGGCACCTCTGCAGCAGCAGTAACTGCAGCTCCCCCTTACTGGGTGTACCACAGCCTGGCCTATTAATTTTGTGCACATTACCCTAGCCAACCTTCACCACCACCCTACAATAGCCCTAGGCAGTCTTGACATTGTACAGTTAGGAACACTTAGGCCAGCAGAGCTTAAATCTGCCTAATGTCATGCTACTTTTGCATAAGATTTGAAAAGGACAGTTACAGACGTCTCTCTTTCTCTTTTTGTTTATTTATTTATTATTGTTGGTGGTACTGGGTTTGAACTCAGGGTCTCACACTTGCTAGGCAGGCACTTTACTACTTGAGCCACTTCCTCAGCTCTTAGTTTGCTATGTTTTTTTTTTTCCTTCAGTGTAGCTACTTTTTAAAAAATTTTTATTTTATTCATATGTGCATACAATGTTTGGATCATTTCTCCCTCCTCCTCCTCACCCCCTCTCTTACCCCCTCCCTTACCCTCCCTTACCCCTCGTTACCCGGCAGAAACTATTCCGCCCTTATCTCTAATTTTGTTGAAGAGAGAGTATAAGCAATAATAAGAAGGACCAAATGTTTTTGCTAGTTGAGATAAGGATAGCTATACAGGGAGTTGATTTGCATTGATTTCCTGTACATGTGTATTATCTTCTAAGTTAATTCATCTCAAGCTAACCTTTTCTTTAGTTCCTTGTCCCCTTCTCCTATTGGCCTCAGTTGCTTTAAAGTATTTGCTTTAGTTTCTCTGCACTGAGGGCAACAAATGCTATCTAGTTTTTTAGGTGTCTTATCTATCCTCATACTTTCCTTGTGTGTTCTCTTTTATAATGTGATCAAAGTCCAGTCCCCTTGTTGTGTTTGCCCTTGATCTAATGTCTGCATATGAGGGAGAACGTATGATTTTTGGTCTTTTGAGCCAGGCTAACCTCACTCAGAATGATGTTCTCCAATTCCATCCATTTACCAGTGAATGATAATATTTCGTTCTTCTTCATGGCTGCATAAAATTCCATCGTGTATAAATACCACATTTTCTTAATCCACTCGTTAGTGGTGGGGCATCTTGGCTGTTTCCATAACTTGGCTATTGTGAATAGTGCTGCAATAAACATGGGTGTGCAGGTGCCTCTGGAGTAACCTGTGTCACAGTCTTTTGGGTATATCCCCAAGAGTGGTATTGCTGGATCATATGGTAGATCGGTGTTTAGATTTTTTTTTTCTTTTTTTTCATTTTTCTTTTATTATCCATATGTGCATACAAGGCTTGGTTTATTTCGGTGTTTAGATTTTTAAGAAGCTTCCAAATTTTTTTCCAGTGTGGTTGTACTAGTTTACATTTCCACCAGCAGTGTAAAAGGGTTCCTTTTTCCCCCCCCCCGCATCCTCGCCAACACCTATTGTTGGTGTTGTTGCTAGTGATGGCTATTCTAACAGGGGTGAGGTGGAATCTTAATGTGGTTTTAATTTGCATTTCCTTTATTGCTAGAGATAGTGAGCATTTTTTTCATGTGTTTTTTGGCCATTTGAATTTCTTCTTTTGAGAAAGTTCTGTTTAGTTCACTTGCCCATTTCTTTATTGGTTCATTAATTTTGGGAGAATTTAGTTTTTTAAGTTCCCTGCGTATTCTGGTTATCAGTTCTTTGTTTGATGTGTAGCTGGCAAATATTTTCTCCCACTCTGTGGGTGTTCTCTTCAGTTTAGAGACCATTTCTTTTGATGAGCAGAAGCTTTTTAGTTTAATGAAGTCGCATTTATCTATGCTATCTCTTAGTTGCTGAGCTGCTGGGGTTCCACTGAGAAAGTTCTTGCCTATACCTATTAATTCCAAAATATTTTCTACTTTTTCCTGTACCAACTTTAGGGTTTGGGGTCAGATATTAAGATCCTTGATCCATTTTGAGTTAATGTTGGTATAGGGTGCTATACATGGATCTAGTTTCAGTTTTTTTGCAGACTGCTAACCAGTTTTCCCAGCAGTTTTTGTTGAAGAGGCTGCTATTTCTCCATCGTATATTTTTAGCTCCTTTGTCAAAGACAAGTTGGTTATAGTTGTGTGGCTTCATATCTGGGTCCTCTATTCTGTTCCACTGGTCTTCATGTCTGTTTTTGTGCCAGTACCATGCTGTTTTTATTGTTATTGCTTTGTAATATAGTTTGAAGTTGGGTATCGTGACACCTCCAGCGATGTTCTACAAAAGACTTTCATTTTCCTCTCAAGTCTTGTAAATTGTGTTTGACATTTGAAGTAAAAAGTATAACACTGATGTGGTTCTGGATACACATAGCAGGAATATTGAAGACAGTTATATTATTGGGTGTAGGTAGTAATGACACATAATGGGAAGTAAGGTTTCTATGCTTCACTGGAATTGGTAAAGTGATAATGCCACTAACCTGTAAAAGATATGTCCATATAATACCTAGAGGAACACTAAAAAACTATTTAAAAAGGTAGCACTCAAAACCACTACGTTTGTCATGGAGATGGCGACTGATTCACAAAACAACCTGGACAAACCAGAGCATTATGCTGGGTGGAAAAAAGGCCCATCCCACAAAGTGAAATTCTACTTATATTACATTCTGACAAAATTATAGAGGTGTAGAATGGTTTAGTGGTTGCCAGAAATTAAGGAGAGGATAAAGATGGGAGGGAAGTGCCTGGCTCTATTAAAGGGTAACATGAGGGATCCTGGTGGTGACAGAATGTTCTAACTCTTGACTATATCAATGTCAACATCCTGGTCATGATACCATACTATCATTTAAAAAAGTATTATTGGGGGAAATTGGGTAAGTGGTGTGTTGAATCTCTCTGTATTATTTCTTAAAATTGCATGTGGACCTGCAATTATCTCAATATAAAAAATTTACTTAAGAAGTTGAATGTGGTACATGCCCATAATCTCAGCAATGAGGAGGACAAGGCAGGAGGAGCACAAGTTTGAGGACAGCCTAGGCTACATAGTGAGACTCTGTCTCAAAAAAAAAAAAAAAAAACCCAAACAAAAAAAGAAACAGAAACAGAAACAAAACAGAACCACATCAACACCCCTCACTCCAAAATGTTTACTTTGAAAAATAGGGCTGGGATGTACCTTAGTGTTAGAGCACTTACTCAACATGCATGAGGCCCTGGGTTCCAGCTCCAGTCCTGAAAAGTAGTGCCATTTGAAAATATTTTTACCATTCTATCTAATTTCTTTAAACCTGTACATAATTTTTTATAAAAGCACAGAATTATTTCAAATGTAATGTTTTTTCTTCTTACTTGCTCTTTTCCTTCTTCTTCATCATGTCTTCACCCACATCACTTTCCATCCTTAACTGCTGTCAACAAACTTCTGTGGCAAAAATGAACAATACACAATGTTATTAGATGAATGATAGGTTTGGAAAAACATCAATAATGCAGATGGCAGTTAAGATCTTTAATATTCTGAAGTTATCCAACAGAAAAAAATAGGCAAAGATTTGAACAGATGGTTCAAAGAAGAGTAAATTTTAAATGATCAAACTCCATGTGACAAGATGCTTAAAGCCACTCACAGCCAGGGAAATGCAAATTGAGGTAACAATGAGTACCATTTTATACCTATTGGACTTGGAAAAACAGAAAGAAAAAACTAGAAAGAAAAAGGGAGGGATGGAGGAAGAGGAGGAGAAGAGGGAGGGAGAGAGAAAGAGAAAGAGGAAGAGAGGGTGAGAAAGAGGGAGGAAGGTAGGGATAAAGAAAGGGACAGAGGGAGGGAGAGAGAATAAAAAAGAGGACTGGGGATTTTCTAGTTCAGTGGTATAGTGCTTGTCTGGCATGTGAGCATATACATGACGAGAGAGAGGGAGAGAGAGAGAGAGAGAGAGAGAGAGAGAGAAAGCAAGCAAGCAAGCAAGCCAGGTATATTAGGATAAAAGTTAATTTCCTTTCCTGCTGTGGAAATGTAATTATAAGCATCAATCTGGCAACCTCTATTATAATTAAATATATGCTCTTTAAAAATTTACTGAACCATGCATACAAGAATTGTGCACTTTGCTGTTTGTAAATTACTGAATCAAAAGTAAATAAAAAATTAAAAATACATCTACCTTTCCCCAGTAGTACACCCTGGAAATCTATCCCATGAACCAAATCCACCAGCATACATAGGGAAGTTGGTGGAGAGATGTTTCTTACAACAGTGTTTGTTGAACCCAAAGAAACTGGGAATGAAGAAAATGCCCACAAATAGAGGCATGCTAGAATATGGTATAATCATAAAATAATTAAAAATATCAGGATAATATGGATGACTTGGAGGTATTTCCCAAGGTATTGTTGAAAAAGCTAGAAGCATAAAACTATAATGTCCCTTTTTTTAAAAAGTTATTGCCAAGGAAGCTTAGGTATCTGCATATATGTTTATATTCTGCACATCCATGAGGAAGGTCATCTTTCAGTATCCATGAAGGATTGGTTCAAGGACCCCCATGGATACCAGAATCCATAGATGCTGCAGTTCTTCATGTGAAATTGTGTGATGTTTGCACAGAACCTATGCAATCCTCTTGTGTACTTCAAGTCATCTTTAGATTACTTGAAATACATAACGCAATGTAAGTGATATGGAAATAGTTGTTCTACTGTATGGTTAGGGAATAATCACAAGGAAAAGATTACATGTACATGCTCAGTACAGGTGCAGTTTTTTTTCCTGAATATTTTTGGTTTATGATTGGTTGAATTCACAGATGTGGAACCCAAGATTCAGAGGGACAGCTGTATTTCTTGAATTTCTGTTCCCACATTTATTATGGTTGTTGTTGTTATTATAACTATTATTTGAGACAGGATCTTGCAAGGTAGACTAGGCTAGCATTGAACTTTGCCTCAGCTTGCAAAGTTTTGCGATGTCAGGTGCGCACTACCCATGCCAGGTTTCCATATTTATTTATTTATTTGGTTGGTTGGTTTTGGTTTTGGCAGTGTTGAAGTTTGAATTCAAGGCCTCACACTTGGTAGGCAGGCACTTTATCACTTGAGCCACTCCACCAGCCCTTTTGTTGTGTTGGGTGTTTTCAAGATAGAGTCTTCCGAACTATTTGCCTGGGCTGGCCTTGAATCACGATCTTCCCAATCTTTGCCTCCTTAGTAGCTAGGATTAGAGGCATGAGCCACCAGAACCTCACCCACATTTATTATTTTTAAAGTTGAGAAGGCTGTCCAGTTCACCTCCCAGAGACAGCTGAAGATTTATCTGGGCTTCTCCCATTTCCAGTACTGTGTATTTACCTACCCAACTCCCTTGAGGACCTGGTAAAACAGCCCACAGGCCTTGTCAGTAAGTGTTCCAGGCACTTCTCATGTTAGTGAAACATCCTAACATGGGGAGTGCATGAAAACCTGTTAATGCCGCCCACTTCCTCATGGATAAAATATGACAGTTCCAGTGACTTAATGCTACCCATGGAAAGGGACCCTGAAATGGAGTCATGTTGCTGAATTATCTACTCACCACTCTTTCCCTGTGACATCTATTTTCACTGTCTTCTATAAAGTCACCCTCTGTCCCAATTCCTCTTAAAACACCTTGAGTTTCTATTTAAAGTTGTCCTCACATGTTTTGGAACATTCTAGGATACTAGTATAGTATAACAAGCATATGTAATATCTGTTGAGTTGATGTAACAACATCTGTTTGTTGGTTGGCATTATAAACATTGCAGGCTGGAGGAGGGAAGAGCAGAGGAGAGAGGGGGGGTGGGAGGAATGAGGTCAAAGTTGGAACCAGTTGGCACCCGCTCCTTCTCACGTGCCCCTCAGGCTGGAGGTGACTTTCCTTACAGTTTCTTCTTATGGTGGAGGCCAACTTTGTCCTCCCTTTAAGGAAAAGACATTTAGTGCCAGGGAACATTTAAAACTTTTTATTTGCATAAAAATAAATTTTAAAATTTTCACTATTATTTTAGATGGAGTCTCACTGTGATGCCCAGGCAGATCTTGAACTCATGGACTCAAGGAGTTCTCCTGCTTCAGCCTGTTGAGTGCTGGGACTGTGCCACTGTTCATGGCTTAAAAATTATTATAAAATGCCATTGCACACCTTTTAGAGCAGCCATTATCTAGAACATCAACAACATCAAATGCTGGTGAGGGCATGGAGCAATGGAATCGCTTGCTCATTATTGGTAGAATATAAAATGGTGCAGTCACATTGGAAGATAGTGTGTAAGTTTTCTGTTACTGCAACAAATACCTCAAATCATCAACTTATAAAGAGAAAAGGGTTGTTTTGGCTCACAGTTATGGAAGTTTCAGTCAATAATTGGTTGGCGCCACTGCTTTTGGATCTGTGGCAAAACACATCATGGCAGCAGCAATGTGTGATGGAACAAAGCTGTTCACCTCATGGCCAGGAAGCTAAAGGGAGAGAGAGAGAGAGAGAGGAAGAGACCAGGGTCTCCTAATCCCCTTTGAGGGAATTAAGTCCTATAAAACCTCCCACTGAACCCCACCTTTTAAAGTTTCCACCATCTCCTGGTGCCAACCTGGTGCCGAAGCCTTTAACATATGGGCCTTTGGGGTTGTTCCAGATCCAAACTCTATGGATAGTTTGGGGGTTTCTTACAAAAACTTAACTGCTTTTACCACATGATCTGATACATTTACTGAGGAAAGTGAAAGCTCATGATCACAGGGAAACTTGCACACAGGTGTTTATGGCAGATTTATGTAATTGCCCAAACTTGGAAGCAAGTGGTGAGTGGATAAGTGATGGCCCATCTGAACAATAGACTATTCTCTATCTCTAAAAAAGAAATGAACTATCAAGCCACGAAAAAAGACACAGAGGAAACTTAGGTGCTTATTATTTGAGAAAGTAGACAACTTAAAAGGCTATATGCTTCTCTATTTAAAACAATTTCTTTTTGCTATGGTGGTGATTGAACCCGCTGCCTCATGCATGCTAGGCAAGTGCTCTACCACTGAGCTACCTTCCCAGGAAAAAGGCTACAATGCTGTGTGAATTCAATTATATGACATGCTAGAAAAGACAGGGATGTGGAGAAAGTGAGATCAGTGATTGCCAGGGGTTGGAGGGAGGAACGGAGGGATGAAGAGGCGAGGCACAGTGAACTTTTAGGGCAGCTAAACGATTTTGTAGGATACTATAATGGTAGTGCATATCCTATATTTGTCTAAACTCATGGAGTACACAACCCCAAGAATGAACCCTGAGGTAACCTTGAGACTTTGGGTGATTATGATGATCAGCAGTGTTTCATTAGTTGCAATAAGTGTGTCACTCGGGAATGGGATGTTGACTACATGGAGGCTGGGTTTATGGGAGTAGGATGTATATGGGAATTCCCTACTTTTTGTTCAATTTTTTTTTTGGTGGTACTGGGATTTGAACTCCGGGCCTCATGCTTCCCAGGAAGTTGCTCTACTGCTTGAGCCATTCCACTAGCCCTTTTTTGTGTTGGGTATTTTTGAGATAAGGTCTTGTGAACTATTTGCCTGGACTGCCTTCCTCTTGATCTCTGCCTCTCAAGTACTTAGGATTACAGGCATGAGTCACTGGTGGCCGGCTTTTCTGTTCAATTTTGCTGAGAAGCTAAAATTGCACTAAAAACCCCTCTATTTAAAAGTACCCCAACCCAATTATTATAAAATAAATTAAAGAAAATAGTTTAAATAAAATAATTAAATTAAACTAAAAACTTAAGAACCATTGAAGAAGGGGACTGGGCCTCCTTAGCATAAGGTCTTGGGTTCAATCCCAGCCTATATACAAAAATTTACTTACTTTTAATTGTTTAAATATTTTATTACATTTATTATAAAAATTCACACATTCTACAAAGTGCATAAACCTTAAATGTAGAATGTGATAAAGTTTTTTTGGTGGGACTGAAGTTTGAACACAGGGCTTCCCGCTTGCAAAGCAGGTGCTCTACTGCTTGAATCATGCTCCTGTCCATTTTCCTCTGGTTATTTTTGGAGATGGGTCTCACAAACTATTTGCTCTGACTGGCCTCAAATCACTATCCTCCAGATCTCAGTCTCCCAAATAGCTAGGATTACAGCTATGAGCTGTACTCAAAGCTTTTTAGTTTTTCATGTACAGCCCTGGGACAATTTTGAGATTCTTCTCCATTTATCCCCAAATTAATGAACTCAATTGCTTTTCCTAAAAAAATGGAAAAGAGGTGAAGATAGTACAAAGCATCGAATCCTTCTCATTGCCTTCTTCACCTTGTAATGTGCCCATGAATCACGCTGGGATCTTGTTAAAATGAACATTCTGACTCTGCAGGGTTGGGGTGAAAATCCATATGTTTAAACAGGCTCCCCGGAGATGCACGCTGCTGCTGGTCTGTGCTCTGAGTAGCAAGAGTCTAAACTCTTAGACTCTAAATCACCTGTATGAGCCTTTAAAAAATTTTTTTCTTAATGAAGCGCTGACTAGAAAACGCCCCAGATCAAAACTTGATTTGCTGGTCATGCATTTTTATTTGCCACATCTTGGCTAACAATGGCCTCTTAGCTCTGATCACATTTAATCATGGTGAGTTGTTGAATGTCAGCCTCCCCATCACACTGAGTTCATTGTAGGTACTATGTCTTATTAAATTTTAAACCCTTAGCATTCAATTATTTGTAGGTTTTTAAAAAGGCATGTGGACAACAGGGGAGCAGTTGAGTAAGTTATGGTCAATTCATACCACAGAATATTTTGAAGCATTAAAAAAGAGGCAGATCTCCATGCATTGCTGCCAGAAGAGGATCATCTCATCCAGCCTGGGGTAATGCGGGAGTTAGGAAGAACTTCTTAGAAGTCAAATCTGAAAGATCAGTAGTCAGAGAAATAAGAGGGTGTTCCCGGGAAGTCTGTGAGAACAAAGTGCACACTGGCAACATTGTGGAGAAGATTGTTCACCCCTGCATAGGAAGCAGCAGGAGAATTTGTTTGTTTTGGCGGTACTGGGGTTTGAATTTGGGCTTTACATTTACAAAGCAGGTGTTCTGCCATTTGGACCACACCTCCAGTCCATTTTGCTCTGGTTATTTTGGGAATGTGGTCTCATGGCCTATTTGCCCAAACTGCAGTTATCCTGATCTCAGCCTCTCAATTAACTAGGATTATAAGCATAAGCCACAAGTGTGCAGCTGGAAGAATGCTTTTATGAAAGAATAGAACAATGGCCAGCACATCCTAGAACACAATAGGGCAGAGAGGAGAGATCGGGCTGTGGATGGAGTCATGAAGAGTTACCCAGAGAGACTCCCTCATGTGCCCTACATCCTCTCCTGCTTCCACAGTGCTGCTGTCAACACTGTTGGTAGCCCATGATATCCCTTCAGTACTCTTTATCCTAGCACACACTAACCCTTTGGCTATATACTATGACTCTTTGCTTGAGGGTTTTCTCTGGCCACTCCTGATGGATAGTAATAAGTATTTAACAGATCTAAGAGATTTTGGTGGATTCTTTTTTTTTATTCATATGTGCATACTATGCTTTGGTCATTTCTCCCCCTTGCCGCCACCTCCTCCCTTACCACCCACTCCGCCCCCTCCCTCTCCCCCCCAACCCCTCTTACATGGCAGAAACTATTCTGCCCTTATCTCTAATTTTGTTGAAGAGAGAGTATATGCAATAATAGGAAGGAACCAGTGTTTTTGCTGGTTGAGATAAGGACAGCTATACAGCGAGTTGACTCACATTGATTTCCTGTGCATGTGTGTTACCTTCTAGGTTAATTCTTTTTGATCTAACCTTTTCTCTAGTTCCTGGTCCCCTTCTCCTGTTGGCCTCAGTTGCTTTTAAGGTATCTGCTTTAGTTTCTCTGCATTAAGGGCAACAAATGCTAGCTAATTTTTTAGGTGTCTTACCTATCCTCACCCCTCCCTTGTGTGCTCTCGCTTTTATCAGGTGCTCAAAGTCCAATCCCCTTGTTGTATTTGCCCTTGATCTAATGTCCACATATGAGGGAGAACATATGATTTTTGGTCTTTTGGGCCAGGCTAACCTCACTCAGAATGATGTTCTCCAATTCCATCCATTTACCAGTGAATGATAACATTTTGTTCTTCTTCATGGCTGCATAAAATTCCATTGTGTATAGATACCACATTTTCTTAATCCATTCGTCGGTGGTGGTGCATCTTGGCTGTTTCCATAACTTGGCTATTGTGAATAGTGCTGCAATAAACATGGGTGTGCAGGTGCCTCTTGAGTAACCTGTGTCACAGTCTGTTGGGTACATCCCCAAGAGTGGTATTGCTGAATCAAATGGTAGATCAATGTTTAGCTTTTTAAGTAGCCTCCAAATTTTTTTCCAGAGTGGTTGTACTAGTTTACATTCCCACCAACAGTGTATGAGGGCTCCTTTTTCCCCGCATCCTCGCCAACACCTGTTGTTGGTGGTGTTGCTAATGATGGCTATTCTAACAGGGGTGAGGTGGAATCTTAGTGTGGTTTTAATTTGCATTTCCTTTATTGCTAGCGATGGTGAGCATTTTTTCATGTGTTTTTTGGCCATTTGAATTTCATCTTTTGAGAAAGTTCTGTTTAGTTCACTTGCCCATTTCTTTATTGGTTCATTAGTTTTGGGAGAATTTAGTTTTTTAAGTTCCCTGTATATTCTGGTTATCAGTCCTTTGTCTGATGTGTAGCTGGCAAATATTTTCTCCCACTCTGTGGGTGTTCTCTTCAGTTTAGAGACCATTTCTTTTGATGAACAGAAGTTTTTAGTTTTACGAGGTCCCATTTATCTATGCTATCTCTTAGTTGCTGTGCTACTGGGGTTTCGTTGAGAAAGTTCTTACCTATATCTACTAACTCCAGAGTATTTCCTACTCTTTCCTGTATCAACTTTAGAGTTTGTGGTCTGATGTTAAGATCCTTGATCCATTTTGAGTTAATGTTGGTATAGGGTGCTATACATGGATCTAGTTTCAGTTTTTTGCAGACTGCTAACCAGTTTTCCCAGCAGTTTTTGTTGAAGAGGCTGCTATTTCTCCATCGTATATTTTTAGCTCCTTTGTCAAAGACAAGTTGGTTATAGTTGTGTGGCTTCATATCTGGGTCCTCTATTCTGTTCCACTGGTCTTCATGTCTGTTTTTGTGCCAGTACTATGCTGTTTTTATTGTTATTGCTTTGTAATATAGTTTGAGGTCAGGTATCGTGATATCTCCAGCATTGTTCTTTTGACTGAGTATTGCCTTGGCTATTCGTGGCCTCTTGTGTTTCCATATAAATTTCACGGTAGATTTTTCAATCTCTTTAATGAATGTCATTGGAATTTTGATAGGAATTGCATTAAACATGTAGATTACTTTTGGGAGTATAGACATTTTTACTATGTTGATTCTACCAATCCATGAGCATGGGAGATCTCTCCACTTTCTGTAGTCTTCCTCAATCTCTTTCTTCAGAAGTTTATAGTTTTCCTTATAGAGGTCATTCACATCTTTTTTTAGGTTTACACCTAGGTATTTGATTTTTTTTGAGGGTATTGTAAATGGAATTGTTTTCATATATTCTTTTTCAGTTTGTTCATTATTAGTGTATAGAAATGCTAATGGTTTTTCTATGTTGATTTTATATCCCGCTACCTTGCTGTATCTATTGATGGTGTCTAGAAGCTTCTGAGTAGAGTTTTTTGGGTCTTTAAGGTATAGGATCATGTCGCCTGCAAATAGGGATATTTTGACAGTTTCTTTACCTATTTGTATTCCTTTTATTCCTTCTTCTTGCCTAATTGCTCTGGCTAGGAATTCCAGTACTATGTTGAATAGAGTGGAGATAGTGGGCATCCTTGTCTGGTTCCTGATTTTAGAGGGAATGGTTTCAGTTTTTCTCCGTTAAGTATAATGCTGGCTGTAGGTTTGTCATATATAGCTTTTATAATGTCGAGGTACTTTCCTTCTATTTCTAGTTTTCTTAGAGCTTTTATCATGAAATGGTGTTGGATCGTATCAAATTCTTTTTCTGCATCTATTGAGATGATCATGTGGTTTTTGTCTTTGCTTCTGTTAATGTGGTTTATTACGTTTATTGATTTTTGTATGTTGAACCACCCCTGCATTCCTGGGATGAAGCCTACTTGGTCATGGTGAATGATCTTTTTGATGTGTTGTTGAATTCGGTTTGCCATTATTTTGTTGAGGGTTTTTGCATCAATGTTCATTAAGGAGATTGGCCTATAGTTCTCCTTTTTTGGAGGTGTCTTTGCCTGGTTTTGGGATAAGTGTAATACTGGCTTCATAAAATGTGTTAGGCAGTTTTCCTTCCCCTTCTATTTCGTGGAACAGTTTAAGGAGGGTTAGTATCATTTCAGCAGAGAATCCATCAGGTCCTGGACTTTTCTTTTTGGGGAGACTCTTTATTGCTGCTTCAATTTCATTTTGTGTTGTAGATCTATTCAGGTGATTAATTTCCTCTTGGTTCAGTTTTGGATGATCATATGTATCTAGAAATCTGTCTATTTCTTTAAGATTTTCAAATTTATTTGAATATGTAATCTCGAAGTAGTCTGTGATGATTTCCTGGACTTCCATGTTGTTTGTTGTTATCTCCCCTTTTGCATTCCTGATTCTACTAATTTGGCTTTTTTCTCTCCTCATTTTAGTCAGATTTGCCAGGGGTCTGTCGATCTTGTTTATTTTTTCAAAGAACCAACTTTTTGTTTCATTAACTCTTTGTATGGTTTTTTTGTTTTCTATTTCATTGATTTCAGCTCTTATTTTTATTATCTCTCTCCTTCTATTTGTTTTGGGATTTGCTTGTTCTTGTTTTTCTAGGAGTTTGAGATGTATCATTAGGTCATTGATTTAGGATTTTTCAGTCTTTTTAATTATGCACTCATGGCTATAAACTTTCCTCTCAGGACTGCCTTTGCTGTGTCCCATAGGTTCTGGTAGGTTGTGTTTTCATTTTCATTGACTTCCAGGAACTTTTTAATTTCCTCTTTTATTTCATCAATGATCCATTGTTCATTAAGTAATGAGTTATTCAGTTTCCAGCTGTTTGCATGTTTTTTGTCTTTACTTTTGTTGTTGAGTTCTAGTTTTATTGTATTGTGATCAGATAGAATGCATGGTATAATTTCTATTTTCTTATATTTGCTGAGGCTTGCTTTGTGCCCTAGGATATGATCTATTTTGGAGAAGGTTCCATGGGCTGCTGAGAATAATGTATATTGTGTAGAAGTTGGATGAAATGTTCTGTAGACATCAAGTAGGTCCATTTGATCTATTGTATATTTTAGATCATGGATTTCTTTATTGATTTTTTATTTGGATGACCTATCTATTGATGATAATGGGGTGTTAAAGTCTCCCATGACCACTGTGTTGGAGTTAACATATGCTTTTATGTCTTTCAGGGTATGTTTGATGAAATTGGGTGTGTTGACATTGGGTGCATATTTCCTTTTGGTCTGTTTCCCCTTTTATTAGTATGGAATGTCCTTCTTTATCTCGTTTGATCAATGTAGGTTTGAAGTCTACTTTGTCAGAGATAAGTATTGCTACTCCTGCCTGTTTTTGGGGGCCATTGGCTTGGTAAATCTTCTTCCAGCCTTTCATCCTAAGCCTATGCTTTTTTCTGTTGGTGAGATGAGTCTCCTGTAAGCAACAAATTGTTGGATCTTCCTTTTTAATCCAGTTCGTCAAACGGTGCCTTTTGATGGGTGAATTAAGTCTGTTAACATTAAGTGTTAGCACTGATAGGTATGTGGTGATTCCTGTCATTTAGTTGTCTTAGTGTTTGAAGGTTTGATATTGTGTACCTAAGTTGAGGTTGCTCTCTACTTTCTTGCTTTTTCTTTTCCTGTAGTTTGGTGCTGCCTGTCCTTTCATAGTTACGTTGGGCGTCACTTTCTGTGTGCAGAATCCCTTGAAGAATCTTTTGTAGTGGTGGCTTTGTGGTCACATATTGTTTTAGTTTCTGCTTATCATGGAAGACTTTTATTGCTCCATCTATTTTGAATGATAGTTTTGCTGGGTAGTGTATCCTGGGGTTGAAGATATTTTCATTCAGTGCCCGGAAGATCTCACTGCACGCTCTTCTTGCTTTTAATGTTTCTGTTGAGAAGTCTGCTGTGATTTTGATGGGTTTACCTTGTATGTTATTTGTTTTTTCTCTCTTACAGCCTTCAATATTCTTTCCCTAGTTTCTGAACTTGTTGTTTTAATGGTGATATGTCGTGGGGTAGTTCTATTTTGATCTGGTCTGTTTTCCCATCATTGCCCTTGGTGTTGTTATTGTCCTTGTACTGTGTGCAATTAAGTATTTTTTGGCTTGTAATAATAGCACTAGTGATATTTAGAATGGAAGGGTGAGAGGGAATGGAAAGCAAAGAAGTTAAAGGAAAAGAGAAAAACAAATAAACAACAAAGAAACAAAGAAACAACAAAAAAACAAAAAAACAAAGAAACAAATAAAAAAACAAAAAACCAACCAAACAAACAAACAAAAAAAAACAAAGAAACAAATAAAAAAAGTTTCAAAGCTGTAAACAGGGAGAGACCATGTACTAATCAACTGTAAGCTGGAAAGGCATTGGAGAGACAGAGAGAGGATTGAAAATAAAAAATAAAAAGAATAAATATAAGAATAAAAATAAAAAATAAGTAAATGAAAGAAAAAATATATATAAAAAATAAAATAAAATAAAAAAATTTAAAAAATATATAAATAATATAACAATTTAAATAAATAAATAACTAAATAAATAAAACCCTCCAAGTTCAAATACAATGAAGTTTCAGTCTTAATAATTTTGGTATTCGTCCCTCAGCCTCCAATCCTGGAGATGGTGCCTCAGATGTTGTTCTGTAGTTGTCTCATCAAAGGGGAAAAATAAAATAGAACAAAACCACACACACACACACACACACACACACACACACACACACAAACCCCACAAAGTGTCCCAAGTTCAAATGCAATACAGTTTCAGATAGTTCAGTAAGTTTTTCAGCATGCAGATGTAGTTCAGTTGTTTTCTCATCAAAGTTAGGGAGAGAGAAAAAAAAGAGTCTGGAGACAGTTCTGTGAATGGCTATCTGAAGCTGTGCCTTGGCTGCCCACTGCTGTCAGCCTGCTGTTGCTGGAAGCATTTTATTTTTTTTATTTTTATTTCTTTGGTGTTGGTACTTGGGTTTGAACTCAGGACCTAGCACTGAGGTGTTATTTATGCAGATCTCTGGGGTGAGCTTAGCACTCACCTGGCCCTGCAGGCTTTGTTTACTCAGAGTTCTCCTGTGCACAAGCTGCTGCTACAAGCTTTCCCCTTTCCAAGCATACTGGGGGAGGTGACACTGCACCTGCTTTCTAAGGCCTGCGTCTTTGTTTACAGTTCACATGGGAAGTGGGTCTTCCCCCCTCTCCTGTGGAGTTTTCCTCCCATGCCACTTTTACAAGCTTTCCTGCTCCTGGTTCCTGGATGCACGCCGCCACTCCTGCCCTCTCTGGCCAGGCCTGGCTTGTTTATTTACAGTTCTGTGAGGGATTCTCCTCCCCCCACTTTGGCACTCAGGGACCCCTGCCCTCTTTGCAATGTGTCTTTATTGTTCTTATTGCTTATTACTCAGTTTCTCTTTTTTCCCTGGGTGGAGGTCAATCTGTCCAGGGGTCTATGCTGATCTGGCCCAGGGCTGTCTGTGGAAGTAATGCATACCACTTAGCTCACCTTGTGGTCCGCGTCTTCCCAAGCCGTCTGGGAGCTGGTGTCTGGCGGCAACCCTGGGGCCCTCCTGGTTTCTCCATTCAACGTGAAGTGGAGATGCTCTGTGCAGGCTGGAGGTGTGGAGGGATCAAAGTTTTGCCTCTTCTTGGTGGCCTTGTCTGCAAGGTGTGTCTCCAGCGTCTCTCCAAGATTTCACTTTAGGAAGCATGCTTTCTGCTTCCTCCCTCTAGCTGCCGTCTTGGAATCCCCTGGTGGATTCTTTAGGGTCTTATAAGTATAGGATCATATCATCTGCAAATAGGGATCACTTGACTTCTTCCTTTCCTATTTGTATTCCTTTTATTTCTTTCTCTTGTCTTATTGCTCTGGCTAAGAATTCAAGCACTATACTGAATAAGAGCTGGCAGAGTGGACACCCTTGTCTCATTCCTGACTTCAGACAAAATGCTTTCACTTTTTCTCTGTTTTAGTACTACGTTGGCTATAGATTTGTGGTGTGTAGCCTCTACTATTTTGAGGGGTGTTCCCTCTCTTCCTTTCTTCATGAAAAGGTGCTGAGTTTTGTCAAAAGCTTTTTATGCATCCATTGAGATGATCATGTGATTTTTGTCCTTTATTCTGTTTATGTACCTTATTACGTTTGCTGATTTGTCTATGTTGAACCATCCTTAAATCTCTGGAATGAAATCAACTTGATCATGATGTATGATCTTTAAAATGTGTGGTTGAATTCAGTGTGCAAGAATTTTTTGGCACACTGACATTTGAATTTAGGGCCCCATGCTTGCTTAGCAAGCACTCTATCACTTGAGCCATCTCTCTAGCCCTGCAAGTATTTTATTGAGAATTTTTGCATCTTTGTTCATCAAGGAAATTGATATATAATTATTTTGTTGTGACTTTGTCTGGTTTTGGTATTAGTGTAATACTGGCTTCATAGAATGAGTTTGGTAGCAATGGTTCTCTTTTTTTATGGAATAGTTGGGGAGCACTGGTTTTAGTTATTCCTTAAAGATCTGGTAGAAGGGATTAATCTGTTAAAGAACAGTATGTTTATAGGTGAAATACCATGGCAAAACCCCTCTGAACAATGAATATACACTTAAAAAGTGAAGGACGAGAATGTAAAACAGGTCCTGTTAGGGTGTGAGTGATAGTGGGAGGGGAAGGGTGGATGGAGAGGGTGAAGGAGGGTGAATGTGGTCAATGTAGTTTATTATACTTGCATGAAAATAGAACAATGAAGCCTGTTGAAATCATTTTAAGTAGGAAGGTAATGAGGGAGGATGATGGGAAGGGGTGAACCTAAATGTATTGTAAGCATATATGGAAATATCACAATGAAACCTCCCTGTACAACTAATATATGCTAATAAAATATTTTTAAAAAGATCTGGTAGAATCTGGCAGTGAATTGATCTGATCCTAGGCTTTTCTTTGTCAGGGGACTCTATTACTGTTTCAATGCCATTGCTTGTTATAGATCTATTTAAGTGGTCTATATCCTCTTGGTTTAACTTAGGTAAGTCATTGGTATCTAGAAATTTATCCATTTTTTCTAGATTTTCCAGTTTATTAGAATATAAGGTTTTGAAATATTCCCAAATAAATAACACTGTCTTTTCAAAGAACCAACTTTTTGTTTAATTGATTCTTTGTGTTTTTTCTATTCTCCATTTCATTAATTTCTGTCCTGATCTTTATTATTTCTTTCCACCGAATTTTGGATTTCACTTGTTCTTGTTTTTCTAAGAGCTTGAGATGTGTCATTAGGTTATTTATTTGTGACCTCTCTCTTTCTCTCTTTTTAATGTATTCATTCATCACTACAAACTTTCCTCTTAGCACTGCCTTTGCTGTGTCCCAAAGGTCCTGATAAGTTGTATTTTTATTTTCATATAACTCCAGGAAAGTTTTTTTTGATTGCCTTCTTTGTTCTTCAGTGACCATCCAATAATCATTTCATGGAGTATTGTTTGGTCTCCCATACTTACATGGTTGCATTTGCCTTTCTCTTCTGTGTGTGTAGGATTCATTTAAGTATCTTCTGCAGTACTAGCTTAGCAGTCATAAAAACCTTTAGATTTTTATCATGAAGATTTTTATTTCTCCTTTGCTTATAAAGAGTAATTTTTCTGGATACAGTAATTTAGGTTGGTACTCCTTTCTTTCAGAGCTTGAAATACATCATTCTATGCTCTCCTTGCTTTCTATTGAGAAATCTGTTATTTTTATGGGTCTGGCTTTATATGTGACTTGTTGCTTCTCTCTTGTAGCTTTCAATATTCTTTGATTGTTCTGTATATTTATGTTTTAACTCTAATATGTCATGGACAGGGTTTTGTTTTCTGGACTTGTCTGTTTTGTGTTCTAAAAGCCTCCTATACTTGGATGACTGTGTCTTTCTTAAAATTTGGGAAATTTTTTTGCTATTATTTTATGGATTATATTTTGTATGCCTTTAGCTTATACATCTTCTTCTTCTATGCTCCTCATTCATAGGTTTGGTCTTTTAATAGTGTCTCAGAGGTCTTGCATTTTCCACTCATACTTTATTACTTTTTCTTGATCTTTATGTGAATGATCTAGTTCATCTACCTTCTAGTTTAGTTCATCTTCAAGCTGTGATATTCTATTTTGTTTTTGTCTATTAGTGAGGCTTTCAACAGGTTTTTAATTTCCAGAATTTCAATTTGATTTTTTCAGATTTATTTTTTATCTACTGAATTCCTATTTCACTTCTGTGTTGTCTTCCTTATTTCATTCAACTGCTTATTTTTATTACCTCTTATTCAGGTACTTATTCATGGTGTCTTTACTTTTTTTGATCATTCTTATAATCATTATTTTTAATACTTTGAGATTTCACTATCATTGGATTCCATTGTTGTAGAATTATTGACTCTTGGAGGGGTCATATTGCCTTTTTTTTCCATATTATTTGTGTTTTTGTCTTGGGATTTATGCATCAGAGGCCAAGCCTTGGTTTGGATTTTTTAAATCTCTTGTGTCCTTTAAGTTGAAGTATTCACAATGCTTAGCTAGGGCTGGATAGTGGCCAGGTTATGGTGTAGTTCCTTGTCACTGGATTGGGGTTGTAGCTCAGTTGTCAAATATTCTCCCATTGTGCTCAAGACAGTGTGTCTGATACCTTACTCCACTCAGGGAGAAGAAACTAGTTCTTCATTGCTGAGGAGAAAAGCATACATCAGCTGTGTTCCATCAGTACAGCAGGTGCTTTTCCTTTGATCTCTGGTCTTCCACATTCTGTCTGTGGCTCTTCCAGTATGCTGGTTCCCCTCTGGGCCTGGGATTACCTGGGATTTCCTCTGGGTGCTTTGTGGTGATGGTAGGTGTTTGGCTAGGCCTCTGGGCTGACAGGCAATGGCTGGAGGAATATGGGAAGGTCTGGCCTACTTCAGCCACTTTGGTGGGGGTGGACAGCCCTAGCTGCTAATAGCAGTAGCTGGGGTGGGTGGAGTGGCTTCCTTGTGTAGCTAGTGGGTGTGAGTGTGCTTTGCTGAATTTGCCCTTTGACTGTGGATGGTCTTGGGTGTAGAATTCAGTGCACCAGACCAACTCTCTATAGGGAGGCTTGTCTTCTCCCTTCTAGAGCACTAGCCTGGTGATCTCTTTGAAATTCAGTGTCTGCAGCAGCCACTGCAGCTAGCTCTCACCATACAAACACATGGACTGTGGTGGATCTAGGGACAGCATGGGTTGGGAGGCACTCTGCAGAGTGTGCCAGCACCCACTGGCTAATTCTGGGTAGGGAGATTCTGGCATGAGTCCCTCTGGGCTCCACTAGAGGAACGCTTTCCCTTTGCTCTTTCTGAGTTTTCCCTTCTCTCTATTCTTTTACTGGTACCCTACCCTACCTTGTTAAAATGTTTGCCTTTCCTTGTAGCCATGAATCTGAGGTTTGTTTCAGTATTGTGGAGACATAGGATCTTGGTGAATGCCTCTAGTCCATCATCTTCAGAAAAAAACAAAACCTTACCATACGTATTAACACTGTTCAATCTGGAAATGGCCATAAGGTGGCTTTCCACCTCCCAGAACCCTGGTTCTCATTCTTGGTCAGGCTGTCATAATCACCTGGGAGCTTATTGAAACATGTACACACCTGGGTTTGCTGAGTCCCAGAGGGTCTCATCACAGGCCTGGTGTGGAGCCTGAGAATATGTATCTTAATATGTCTTAGAAATGATGCTTGAGAATTATTGCAGTAGAGAAACTCCCTGTACAAGTCCCTGACAGATGGTCAAACAGATCTCAGTTCATACTTTCATTGGCAGACTGTGCAAATAATTAGATGGTTCTGATCATTAAGAATTGATTATATATATATATATGTGTATATATATATATATATATATATATATATATATATATATATGTATGTATAAAATCTGTATTGGGTGGGCTTTCTGTCATTGTTCCTAGTTCTGCTGCTTGAGACTATGCTCCCACATGGATGGTTATTATTTGTGTGACATTGAAGGCAGTGTCTATTTTCACATCTCCCTTGGCCACCTTTTTACTTGGATGCTCTGCTACTTTACTAGTTTCCAGAGCATGTTTTTCAGAAGCTTCACCATCCTGGGTAGTTGTTTCTGGCATTTGGTCATTTGTCTACTTTGTACTCATTCAGGGCTGTGTGTGTGTTGGAGGTTGGCTAAGAGATTCCAGACTGCTTAAGATGATGTAGGAAATGGTGTGTTAAGAGTGAGCAGCCGTGTTTTTTAAGTTTTGTAGGGTGAAACAACTCCTGTACTGATGGTGACAGTGGGTGGATGAAGGAACAGTTAGGGGCCTTGCTCCATTTCTGTGTCAATTTACCCCATCCAGAATGTTTTTGTTTCCCTCTACCTACCCCCTGCCCAGGATGAAATACAAATTTTTTCTTTTGCTCCTTACATACAACAGGCTGGCAGAAGGGAACAAAGATACAATAGCTGGTTGTTGAGTTGGACTTGAAAAGGACCAGATAGAGGGTGTCTGGGACTTGGGCTCAGGCCACCAGCTACATCTAGGAGGCTGCTCCTGGCTAGTCACTCATTCTGTTTTGTTCTGAAACACAAGGCAAGGAGGAGGGGGGGGGGAGATGTTTATAGAATCTGGGCTTTGGGGAGCAGAAAACGCAGCTGAAGAGGATCCTAGATCTCTAGGAGCATAGAAATTTTGCAGGATAGAGAGAGACTAACCAAGGAGGGTTGAATAAAGTTCATATCAGGGCTGGAAAGAAACCCACCATGTTCTGCCTGGAAGGACAGAGTTCTGGAGGGTAGAGGTATCTGTTATCCTGAAGCAGAACAGTGCTGACTCTAGGAGAGAAGTTGTTTGTGTCATTGTCTTAGTTTGTGTTGCTATAACAAAATGCCACAGACTGGGTAATTTATAAGCAATAGAAATTTATCTCTCACACTTCTGGAGACTAGGAAGTCTAATATCAAGATGCCAGCAGGTTCATTGCTTTGAAGATTGTGCCTTCAACACTGCCCCCATGTGTTGGACAGCAGAAGAGTAAATGGGGATGAACACTGTGTCCTCACATAGAAGAGAACAAATCCACTCCCATAGGACCTTTTATATAATCTCTAATGTCATCCATGGGGGTTCTGCCTCATGACTTCATCACTTCCTAATGCTTACCTCTTATGCTACTGCATTGGTGATTAAGGCTGAACATATGATTTTTGGGGGACACATTCAGACTATAGCAATGGTAAACACTGCTTTTGTGCCACTTAGTCCCTGTGGACCCCTTTACTAGCTGTCTGTGTGTAGTACCCCAGCTCTGTGTGCTTTGCTGGTAATGCTGCCATTTGTGTCTTTTGAAAGATATCCTTGGATGGTGGAGCCACATTGCCTAAGAGCAAGCCAGGGAGGTTTGGGAGTTTTATGCACTTCCCACCAAAGTCCTCTCTTCCCATCCCAGGACAGGAATGGGAATACAGGAGCTCAGATTCCCAAGGCAAGATGAAGTCTGAGGTGTGGTGCCTATTCCAGATCTTCCCATAAGATCAGGCTCAGACTGGGGTTCCACCCCTAAAATGCCTCTCTTATATGGCTTCTTCTCTGTATCTTGCTTCTTCCATTAAAAAAAAACCTGTTTTCTTCTTAATTAATTATTTAATTCCTCAAGAAACTTGTTATTTAAACATTTACACCTGAATTCCTGACTCAGGGTCAGGTTCTGATTTGACTACAATAATGGACCAATCTCATGTGTGAATCTCAGAAAGACATTCCACTTAACAGCCCAGGTTCTCAGGAGGACTAGAATCAGAGAGGCTTCATGCTCAAACAGCCAGAATTATAATTTAGGTGGAGGGGTGTGTGCTAGGAGCAGGAGCGGAGGTCAGCATCCTGATCTCCAATCTTTGTGTCTTTACTTGGGGATCTTGGAAATGACTTGTATGACAGAGACTAAATTTATGGGCCAAGAACATGTGTTTTAGATTTAGAAAGATCGGGGTTCATGTCCCACTTTTTTTTTTTAATTTAAGGTAAACATCACAGTTTTTTGGTTTTTTTTTTTTTTTTTTGAGCCAGGGTCTTGCTATGTAGCCCAGGCTAGTCTGAAACTTACTCTGTAGCTCCCAAGCTGGCCTCAAACTCATGATCCTCCTGCCTCAACCTCCCTAGTGCTGGGATTACAGGTGTGACCCATCATGCCCAGGTTTGCATGATGTTTTGATATACACATACATGATGAAATAACTTATACAGTCAAGCAAATTAACATAGCATCTCTTCACATGGTTACCTTTTATTCTCTATGAGCACCTGAAATCCACTCAGCAAAATTTCACCATGCAGTACAGTGTTGTTAACTATAGTCATCTCGCTGTACCTGTAGTCTTATTCCTGTTGTATAAGTACGACTTTGTGCTCTTTGACTACAGAACCCCTCTCCTCACTATTGGTAACCACTGTTCCACTCCCTACTTCTTTATCCTTTTCTTCTCTTTTCAGTGCTGGGGTTTGAACTCAGGGCCTCACGCTTGCTGGGCAGGCACTCTACTGCCTGAGCCAACTCTGCCAGACCCCACTTCCCTACTTCTATGTATTCACATACCCACTTCTAACCCTTATTAGCAGTGTGATCTGGGGCAAATTACTCAACTTCTTAGAGCCTTAGTGTTCTCATCTATAAAATGGGACTAGGAGTGGTACACACTTCAGAGGGTCAGGGACAGTGTTATATGAGTCAATATATGTGCGTGACACAGTTGAGTGTGTTGGCTTTGGTACCTGAGTCTCAATATTGATGTAAAATAGAAACCCATCCCCTCTTTTACCAGAATGTCTTTTCAAGGAGGGACATGCCAACTGTTCAGTCATGCAGCCAGCTTGTGACTTTTGCAAGAGTTGTTATGGTAACAATATTTTAAAAAGTCACTAAATTGGCAATGCACATGAAATTGGGGCTATGTGACAACAAGGAGTGATGAGGCTGACATCAATAAACCTGCAAAAAAAGAAGAGGAAGGATCTTTGCTGATGTGATGAAGTTAAAAAAAAATAAATAAAAAGAAGAGAGGAAGGACCTAAGGATACAAGAAGCAGGTACGGAAGTGCATAGCAAGGGCAGCATAATTATATGTGTCCAAGTGGGAGTTGGGAATTTGCCCTGGTCTGTACAGAATGAAAGGTGTGAACTTGGAATGGGAGTTGTTACATAGTCTTGGCTGTGGCCTTCCCTATCAGAGCTGCCAGAGCCTTTCTGATCTTTGTTGGGGACTTGCTGCACTGACCTTAGCCAAAAGGCCGAGAAGTGATAGGCACTCCCTGGAAGGAGAAGAGGGACCACTTCCTTCCACTGTCCCTGGATTGGACAGAGGTCCTGTCTTGGACTTTTCTTTGTTGTGTTCTTCTTTCCTTTTGTTTTGCCTATGTCTTCACTGGGAGTTCCTGGTAACTCCTGGTACTGGATGAGTGGCTCCCACTCCTAGGAGTGAGAGGAAGTAAGGGTCATAGTGTCACTCATGGTAGAGCAGTTTATAGCAATTTGCATCATGGGTGCCACGATGCCAGGTGAACACCCCTTGAAGGACTTAAGAGAAAGCCCTTTGTCAGGTCAGGAGAGCCTGAGACCGGGCTTAAGTGAGCTGAAGCGATCACAATTGCAGGAGAAATGAAAGGCCTGTCCAAGGTGTGGGTCACTTGTCCTCTTTGCCACCTCTCTGCAGCCAATTGCATTCTCTGCCCTCATCTGCACCCCAGAAGTTGACCCTATGGTGGCACTTTTAAGGATCTGCCGACTGGATTCTGGTCAGGTTTAACCAATGGGAGTTACCTGAGACTGGAGGGAAGATTGAGGGAGAGGTATACTCCCACTTTCTGCTTTGACAGTTACTCTGTCCCTCCTGGGCACGGCCCTCCACTCTGGCTCCAGCTCTCACTGGGCTCCTGTGTCCCTTTCCTTCTCAGTACCACAGGGAGTAATGCTGCCCTCTGCTGCTGGTCTCTGAGAGCCAGAACGCATCTTTTTGGTTTCCTTAGCCCCACCCACACCTCTATAAATAGCAGCACAGACCTGAAGTGCCAAGGCAAAATCCCCTT
This sequence comes from Castor canadensis, assembly GCF_047511655.1. Lineage (NCBI taxonomy): Eukaryota > Metazoa > Chordata > Mammalia > Rodentia > Castoridae > Castor > Castor canadensis. Next base: position 151,372,243 of record NC_133390.1, on the reverse strand, counting down.
GGACTATCAATATACACTTCATTAAGAAAAATGAAGGGCAGGAGGGAAAAATAAATCTTTTCTGGAGGTGGGTACCAATGGAAGGGGTGGGCACAGGAAGGAGGGAATGAGGGTGAATATGGTGGATGTTTTTTGTATCCATATATGAAAATAGAAGAATGAAACCTATTGAAATTGTTTTAAGAAGGGGAAGGGGGAAAAAGAGAGTGATGGAGGGGGCAAATCCCACTAAGATATATTTTAAACACATATGTAAATATCACAATGTAGTCCACTGTAAAACTATTATATGCTAATAAAATCATAAAAAAATAGGACCTTCATTTTCAGTTGAAACCAACTGAGATGAATTCATTTCTTACTCAGACACTGGCACAGAGAAGGAGTAAAGATGCCAAGGATCCTAATGTGTATGTGGTGGTCGGGGGGGAGTGAGGGTATTGGTTTGCCAAGGCAGTAAGCATACAGGAAGGAGAGTGGAATAAATGGGGGAGATACTGGGGCAGGGCCTAGGGATTGAACCTCAAAGTGGAGCTGGATCTCCTGGGTCTAAGTGACGGCCATTGTTACTGACCTGTGCTGAAATCCTTCTGTGAGGGGTGGAAGCAGGGTCTTTGGGAAGTGGGATCTTTAAGAGGACACTGAGAGTTGTGCACTCATGCATGGATTAATTCATTTATGGCTTAATAGATTAATGGGCTAATAGTCTCTCTTGAGAGTAGGTCTGATAGAAAACTCAGTCTGGCACTGTCTCTTATATGCTCCCCTTGCCATGTGATGTCCCTGTGCTGGTTCGTGACTCTGAACAGAGTCCCCATCAGCAAGAAGACCCTCATCAGATGCACCCCTCCACCTCTGACCTTGGGCTTCCCAGCCTGCAGAACTATAATAAACAAACTTACTTTCTTTATAAATCATCCACTCTCAAATATTCAGTTGTAGTAACAGAAAATGGACTATGACAGTAATACAGGGTGTTTGACTGGGCTTGGATAGAGGCTCCCATGGACCAGCCTCCCAGTCCCTGGCCTTTGGACAGGGGAGCTTTTCTTAAGTCCTTCATGAGGTGTCTATGAAGGGGTAAGGGACTAGGGCAGCAAGGCTCCCAGTTACACTTCTGCTCTCCTTGCTCATGGTGACCAATGGATGTCTAGACACTGTTTTGCATCCAGCCCCTCTCCAGGCATCAGCACAGGACCAGAGGTGGGGAGAGGTCACAATTTCCTTTCCTGCTCTTCCCCGTCTTTTTCAGCACCTCCACAATAGAGGGTAGGGCAAGTAGGAAAGTGTAAATTTTTTCATTAAAAAACCCCACTTTGTGTAAAAAATCTTGCTTATGCCTCTTCAACTAGGATTGAATTAATTCTTTTTTTTCTTTTATTTTTTGCTACCTTCATACTGTCTTTTTTATTGTTGTGTTGGGAGTACATTGCGACAGTTACAAAAGTTCTAACAACATATCAAATATGTCATACCTGAATTCACTCCCTCCATCATTCTTTTTTATTCCCCTTTCCCCATGAATTAACTCTTTATCCTTGATTTCCACATTTTGGCGAAAAATTGATTTTTGCCAGTTCCCCTGTGTATATACATCTATGTCTGGGACTTTATTTTCTACTTCATTGACCTATTTATTGATCCTTTCCTGGATGCCTCACTCTTTTAATTACTGTAGCTTTCTAATAAGTGTTGCTTTCTGGTAGAATAAATCTGTTCTTCAAAAATTTGACTTGCTTTGAATTGTGGAATCAACTTATTAAGTTGATCTATGGATTTTTCTTTCTGGATCCTCTAGTCAACAGTTTTATTAGCTCTATTTGTTTTTCCTAAGATTTTATGTGTTGACAATCATATTATCTGCAAATAAAGCCAATGGGTTCTTCTTTTCTAATTCTTTAGACATTTTTTCCCTTGTCTTACTATGCCGATGTCTGTTCTATGTTGAAGGGAAGGGAGGAGTACAGACATTTTTCTCTTGTTCTTGCCATGAAGAGAGCACCAGCTCCTTTTATTCTCATCATGGGACTCCCCACTCACTTTTTCAGAAAGTCTATTGCTTACTTTTTTTTTTATTATTTTATTATTCATATGTGCATACAAGGATTGGGTCATTTCTCCCCCCTGCCCCCACCCCCTCCCTTAAGTCTATTGCTTACTAAAGGGGTTTGCCTCACTCAGGATCCACCCCTCACTGTGACTCCTCTTTCCTCAGTGCTGAGATGTGTCTATGAGAAAGAGTTTTTGCCATTTTGGGTCCCACAGGGAAGCCAAAGTGAAGCTCTTTTTCCCAGGTCTTCTTCATCTCTGCCTTGCCTTCATCTTTCCAGTGAGGGAGGTTGAGTCAGGAAAAATACGTGACTGCTCCTACTCCTTCCCTCCTGTCCTCCCTCCCTCTGTCCCTCCCTTCCTCTCTCTCTCTCTAAGGATAAATGATAATTGTCAGGGGTGGTTGAAGCCCACAAGGAGGCAGAATTTTCCTTTATGACTCATAATTTTCAGGACATATCTCCTCAGAGTTAAACTTCACTCTTTTATGTGAAAGATCACTTGCTCCTTTCTTTTGTCCCAGCTTTCTCCTTCATGTCCTTCACCTGGGGCTGCTGGGAGTAAGAAATAGCACTGCCTCTTAATAACTGTTCCCTTGGCTCTGTAAAGTCGACTTTGAAAAGTTTTGAAATTGCCACATAAGGCTCAATTAGCCTTAGCCAAGGTCTGTCTTCCTTTCAAGTCTGGAGTGGGAGGTGTAAGTGCTTTCTTCTTTCTGTTTTGTGAAGATGCTACAGAGCAGATGAGCTGTAGCTTTCAAGTTTTTACAGGAGGTGGAGGGAGCTGTTTTCCTAAGACATATGGTCCCCAGAAAGTGTGGGCTGTGGTTTGTTAAATGTGTGTGTTTCCATCGCAGACCTTCCTTTCCAAGGAGTTTCAGTTTGCATCAAAGTGGCAGACTTGGATAGGAAGGAGGGGTGGCAGGGGTGCTGCAAGAAGTCATAGTTCAGCCAATTAAAATCTTAGACCATATGGTTTTATTCAATTAGTGTCCAAAGCTATGACTTATGACAAATAAGTTTTGAACTCAAGAGATTACAGTCAATTCTAATTCTTCACATAAAAGAGTGAAGTTCAATGTTACCTTGAACACTAAATAAGCAACTGCTGAGCCATTACTTCTAAGGGAAGGCAGCAGTTAGGTTCCTGCAAGCCACTAGGCAAGTTTTTGTCAACTGGCAATAATAACTTTGTTTTATATGTGTTTATAATTCAACACACACATATATTATGTGTTTAAACATACATATTATATATATATATATTTATATATATATATTAACTTTGAGCTCATGGCCAACATCACGAGAACTCAAGCATGAATGAAGCTTCTCTAACCACCTATTTTCTTGATGAGGCACATCACAGCCTACTTGTACTTGGAAACACCAGACATTACTTCAGCACTATGTTTTGGACCATTTGAAGCAGCAAAATCAGCAAGGAAAAGCCCAAAAATGCTAAAGGCATGACTCTAAATAGACCTTGTAAAGGATGCTTGTTTACTTTAGAGCTGAAATGAGAAGGCAGCCTGTTTGACCTCAGCTGGGAACATGCACTTTGGACCACTCAAAATTTTCACCATTTTGTGTGTGTACATGAATGACTGTGAAAGAATACTGATTTGGTGGCTGCAAATACATTTTAGTTCATAAGCAAATTCATAAACATAGACTCCAAGAATAATGAGGATATATATATATATATATATATATATATATGCATATATAATTCATGAGGATATATACATCTTCATGAGGATATATATATATATATGCATATATAATTCATGAGGATATATACATCTTCACTATTTTCAACTGCACATAGAAAAGAGGTTGCAAATACAAAATATCTATTACTCAAAAATACCATGGGAAAGCTTTTAAAGAGATACCTATTTTTAAAGAAATAGATGTTATTCTTTGAAAGCCTCCTGGATGAAGTTAGGTGCCATGTGCTTCCAACAGCTGTTCATGGGGAGACCCTGTTAAAAACAACTCATACTCTGTCCATTGATCTCATGCCTGTAGCAGAGGATTCCAGGTGGGGGACATTGAACCACCTTGAAATGATCAAGTGAAATAGCGTAGAGGTTTAGATATGGTTCCACACATCAAGCTTAAACATGAACCCATGTGTTCGTGGAACCTGATACCAAGAAGGTGTGCAGTACAGGTGCACTCTCTCTTTTTTTTTTGGCAGTACTGGGGCCTGAACTCAGGGCCTTGCACTTGCTAGGCAAGCACTCTAGCACTTGAACCACTCCATCAGCCCTTTTTGTGTTGGTTGTTTTTGAGATAGTCTCGCTTTATGCCCAGGGTAGGCTGGATCATGATCTTTCTATTTGTGCTTCACCTGTAACTGAGATGGCAGATATGTGCCACTGCACCTAGATATTGGTTGAAGTGAGACCTCATGAACTTTTTACTTGGGCTGACCTTCAGCAACTATCCTCTGAATCTCTTTAACTCCTGAGTAGCTAGGACTACAGACATGAGCCACCACACTCAGCAGGTGTACTCTTAATTTGCTCTCCTTTTTCCCAATTTGATTCCACCTTGCTTTTCTTCTTTTAAGAAAGGTGCTAAAATAATTAAGAGGAATGCTGGGAATGAAGAGGGTGTAGGTAAAGTACTCTTATTGAGGAATCTCCACTTTTCCAAAACAGAGTTATCCTAACTTCAGTGCATAAGAACAGACCCTGTAAAGGCTATGGAAGCAAATACTTGGCAAATAGTTCTTCAAAGTTTCAGAAGCTTGAACACATCCAGGTGAGAGGGAATGCAGCAATTTTTTTGTTTTGATTTCAGTGTAATGTAAGATTTCCTCACAGGTCTTTAACTTCTTTCTGTGGAACACAACTCTCACAAACAACACTCTACTGACCTATAGAAAAGAGAAAGAAATGGAGCCATTGCTGGCCTAGGGGCTGAGCATCAGTGCTTGATCTTTCGTGCTGAGTTTGCTGTCTGACCTCCTGGACTCTGCCTCTTCCTGCCTATTTTTATTGTTCTACTTAGACTTGACCTTTTGGCTACCTTGACCTGTGATGTTGCTTTGTCCCTTTCTGGGATGTGTCTTGTGTATCAGCTCATCCTATGTCTGTTCTTACTGATGTTTGGGGAGGACCAGAGTACTTCCTGACTACTCACCTTCAAGGATGGCAATATAATTGGTATCTGAATGTATGTACGTCCTGCTGCTGCTGTAACAAGTTACCACAAACACAGTACCTTAAAATAGCACCATTTATTTTGTGACAATGCCAAAAATCAAAAGTCCAAAATCAGTGTATGAGGCTAAAAACAAGGTGTCAGAAGGGTTGCATTCCTTCTGGAGACTCCAGGGAAGAATTCACTTCCTTGCCTTATTTTTCATTTTTTAGAAGGTACCTGCCTCCCTTGACTTGGGACCCCTTCCTTTATCTTCAAAGCACATCATTCCAACCTCTGATTTTGTCATCGTATCTCCTTTTAATGACTTTGTCCTTTTTGTCTTCTTATAAGGGTTCTTGTGAGTATGATAAGCTCATCCAGGTAATGAAGTATCTCTGGATACTTCATGTGCAAAGTCTCTTGGCAAAAGCTTACATAATCATGGGTTTTGGGTTAGGATATGGACATATTTTTGGGGGAGGGCTAATAATCCAGATAATCACTTTGAGGAATAGGAGCCCCATTCAGAGCCTTTGTGTTGGATTTGTGAGCCCATCACGAAGGGCTGTCTTTAGGTAAATCTTGCGTGGAGCAAAGAAGCCAAGTTTCGGTGGAGTAAAGTGAGAACTAGAAAATCCAGCATAATGTGTATTTATGATTCTATAACTTTGAGCTAAAGTTGGAGTCACATCTTCCTTAAATGATGTTAAGAGAGCTGGAAAACAGAGGCCTAATCATAAAAACAAAAATACTCTTGAGAATGTGGGAAACCTAAAAAAGTCAAACTCATAGAGTCAGAAAGTAGAATTGGGGTTGCCAGGGGTGGCAACCTGATGGGGTCAGAGAGGGTGAAGGGTGGAGGGAGGATGGATGCCCGGGCAGAAGACCCCTTTCTCCACACGTTGGGCCAGCCTTGTGGCAGAGCTCAGTATGAGGATATGTTGGACTCTTGACTAGGAGCTGGATTGAGATCTGAGAACTCAAGGCCAACATTAAGCAAGATTCTGGAGATCAATTCTTTCATCTCAGCCTTTAACTCACATGTGGAATTTCAGCACAAGAATCCATCAAAGGGATGCAAGGACTTTGTGTCTGCAGGTTTTCTGCTCAAGAGTTGACCTTCCCACTTCTTGGAGGCAAAGCTCCTTGCTTACTTCCCTTTTCAGTGATAAAATTTTCTAAGTTCCAGTGAAACATTCCAGCCCTCCTCAGGTTGTTGTAGCTGAAGAAAATGCTAAACTCATTTTTTTCCACAACAGTTTATCTCTTGGAAATATTGCCCAATATTTTGAGCTCTATGGCCATCTATGTACATGCCTCAAGTTTTATTAATATTATTGATGTCACATTTGAAACTATTGTCATGTCTCATGGCCTAATGATAAAGGGACTCAATAGCAAGACATTGAAGGCTGATGAGCTAGTTGGTTGTAGGGTCAGTGTATAGTCTCTGGAAATTAATGGGCTCATGTTCCAGCCACCAGATTAAACTATACTTAAAGAAAATAAAGACATTTACTCTGGGAATCCACACTGCCCTGCTGACACACTGCCTGAGTAGTGAGGTTTCTCCTAGCACAGGCTGAGAAGATGGAGATTAGCAAAAGATACATTGACTGGGAAAGTGTGTGCCCCATCTAGTGGTGCCAGCACTAAACACCGGAATTTCTGTATCCTGGTCATTCTCAGATTTAGCTGTCCAAGTTTTTGCCAGGAAAGGAACAGAGACAGAAATTGGGCTCATGCTACTCTTCAAGAGATCCCCAACAAGCCTAGGAGGTGTTGTATCCCCAGTTGGCACACCTTAGGAGGGAGGGCTGACCTGGTGGCCAGAGGCATTTGGTTCCTGGGAGGCACGAGAAATGAGCATTGCTTAGGCCAGCAGTAGTAACTGTCTTGGGTGACTTAGTCTTCCTTTTGTTTTTGCTGTGGCTCCATTGCCTCTCATCACAATCTGCTTCCCCCCAAGGCCCAGCATTGCTTGCCAATAGCTCCGTAGACATTTAGGGAGAAGAGGAAGGCAGGAGCAGTAGAGGACTCCTGGTATGATTCTCTCCAGTTTTCCTGGAATCCTGGGGTCTGGATCAGGAGATCCCTTGGGTGGGATGTACTCTTGGCCTTCCAGAAGGAGTATCTTTCCTGCATGTTAAGATTCTCCTGGGAGCATTTAAATGGCCCTGGAAGCATTCTTAATAAAGGCTCACTGAATTTAAGTGTCTGCAGTAACTGAGCAGTGTTCACTGGGCCAGTTAAAATCTTAGGACAATGTTTTGGCTCCAGCAAGTGTTAGTAGATGCCCTTAAGCAAGTCATTTCCTCCTTTGGAATTCAGATCTCATCTAAGAAAGGAAAGAGTTGAATTATGTGTCCTTACAGGTCTTTCCTGGTGGTGTCATGTTGGGGTGTGTGTGTGACCCCTTTAAAGCCCGAGGAACAGATAATGGTTAAATTAGGAGGATGTGTTTTGGAGCCATCATTTTCTTGGGGAAATATACTCACTTTAAATTCTAATCACCTCCCATTTGTCAAGTTCTTCCTTGTTAAGTCTAGAATTGGTTTTCATTCCTGAGGGCCAGATGCTATCTTTTGATTTCTTCAGTTAGAGAAGCAACTTACTTTAAATGTTGGGTGCTGAAATAAAAATCTCTAATAGTTCAATTATAGAGGCATCTTTTCTCTTATTCCGGTTGAGGAAATGGATGAGATTAATTATTCAATATGTAATAGTAGGTATAACTATGTACATATCTTAGCACGTTAAAAGAATCTTAAAGTTACCATTAATTTATCTCGAGAAAAAGACTGAATACAAATGCAATTGATTTATTATCTTAATTCCAGTTACAGAGAAGAATAGTTGCCATGCAAACAGCAGCTTACATTTAAACAAATGGGATGGTTTAAAATGAAGGGGTAACACTGACACAGGAGAGTGGCTCCCTGCTTATTTGTTCTTGAGAACACACTACTGGGAGGAAAGCTTGAGAGACATCACAGACATGAGGCCAGATGCTGGTATATGCTGCCAGTGTTCAAAAAATGCCTTTAGTAAGTTCCTTCTCTGTTTCATGGTTGAGTTGTTTAGATGGCTGTTACTTCATTTTATCTAAATATACTAACAGTTATAAACGATTAGCAGGGAAACCCTTGAACACTGTGATTAAGATTCCATATGTTAATTATTCCATTTGATAACAACATAACAGTTTTATTCACTGGAAAATCACAAATACACACTGATATTTACAAGAGTTGTTGTTTTCAGTTAAATTTAAATGGAGAATGGTACATTTTAGGATAAAAAGGAGATGAATTCAATTGACAGACTCAACTGATTCACACTTTTCTTATTAGAAGAACAAAAATAAGGTAATAAATAAAAACAAGATGATTATATTTATAAACATGGAGACAACCCAAAATGTTTCCTTCCTTGGCTTTGGGATGCATTGTGAAATTTTGCAAAATCAAAATTTATGAACCATTTTGTGTAGGCTAATGTTATAGTGGGTTTTCATTTTCTGAAGGTACAATGATTGGGTTGAGTCCACTGGGTGGGGATAGAAAAAACTGGTCGAAGCTTCGTTGTTGAAGAAACAAATCAACAAATAATTTTGAAAACAAACAAGTCCTCAACTATACAGTTCCTTCTCTACAGAAAGTTAGGAGTTGACCAAATGTGGTGGGCAATCTCAAACCAGGTGCCATTTGTACAGTCTTTGCTTCACAATGAATCAGGAAGAAACGAGGACATGTAAACACAACCACCACAGATGAGTTACAATGAGAGTGGATTCAAAAATTACATGTCTACAGCCCCCGGGTGTGCTGATGACATGCCGGGAAGACTGTCAACATTTCTAAGACCATGGGATGCTGAGAGTCTGGGTGTTATATTTTCTTGATTATATCCTAGGGCAGGGATATCTTTTTACCTCAGTGACAATGGGCAACTATGGTAAGAGCTCAGGGATCTCTGGTCCAGAGAACAGGGATGAAAAAGTGGAGGTATTTCTCCATAATAAACCACAGGGGAAGGGCTTTTTGGACAAAATTTCCCCAAACAAATTGTTGACTAGCACTTACCCATTCTTATCATGTACGCAGTTGAAAATCATAGTCACACACTATATACTCTTCCAATGGTCCTATAAGGCAGGCAGAGCAGATATTTTCATTATCCTCATTTCATTAAAACAAAACTGGGTCACATAGAGAAGAAACATCTAGGTCATATGAGCCCTAGATTCAGGACTTGAAGCCAGGTCTTTGGATTTCAAGCAGAGCTCCTTTTATAAAAGAAGGTGTGTTCTAGAAAACAGTCCAGGTCTTAGTACAATGGCCACACAGATTATGTCATTGCCAATGCTTTCACTCCTTTCTCTGTCCCCTTCCTCCCCAACCAGAGTCCCTGAAATCCTCTGTATTCATGTGTCAGGAACTGGATGTGTACCTTATCTCAAGCTTGCCATCGTCACCCAATAGAATGATGAGATTCCAAGCATGGGTGAGAAAGACTTTCTTTGAAATGACAATTGTAGATAACCACACCAGACTGGCCTAGTTGCAAGAAAAATTCTTTTCTGGAAGCCCTACTCCTAGAGAACATCTCAGGAGATAGTACGAGCTGGGTAGGGAAGGTCAATGTGCTGCATTGACTCTCTTCCTGTGAGGCTATAGACTCCATGCTGATGGGTTTCCTTACATTTCTATTTTGGTCTAAGTTCCTTATTCTCTAGCCTTTTGACATGCCTGTGGTGATAAGACACAGAATAAGGGAACATGGAGTGGGAGTCCAACTAACCACTTGTGGCCTCTTTCCACATAAGTATCTCATGCTAACCGATTGCGCCACTGAGCTCCATAGCTTCTTTCCAGATGTCTTCTTATCTAGATAGAGCTTGCCACTCCACTAGCTTCTACCATTTTGTTTTGTGTTTAACTGTCTCTGCACACAATGAGTAATCAGTAAATGTCAGCTCCTGTTGCCTCTCATTGGTGTGGTTTGCAGACACAAGGTGTTTGACCTATGCCAGCTGTGGCCACTTGTGTCCACTCTCAACTCAGTAGGTGTTGAGCAGATATCACAAACTGCCAGTGGCTGTGGTTTGTGTCTAGCCTCCTTGCCTGTTAGGACTTAAAAAATACCCAGGTCCTTGAGGACAGAAGGACAGTGAACACGGTTGCCTTTTCCCTTACAGTCTGTGAACTTGGTTGATGGTGCATGATGCACTGAGCACTGAATTTGGATTTTCAATTGTGGAATACCAGCAGGTCACTTCAGCCGGATACAGTCCACCTCTTCGGTGGCAGGCACTCCGCTGCTTTTGAGGTCAAGGTCAGCGCTGGACTTGCTCCCGTGGTGGGAGGGACGCCAGTGGAGCAGCATCATCTTCTTGAAGTACTTCATGGTGTTGTTCTTGACCGTGACAAAGCACACGGTGTTGATCATGCTATTGCTCATGGCGATGCACTCCACCACGTAGAAGGCGGTGAGGTAGTGCTTCTCCTTCACGAACACGGTGGGGAAGAAGTCGCGCACGATGGTGAAGCCGTAGAAGGGCGCCCAGCACAGCACGTAGGCGGTCAGGATGCACATGAGCACCAGGACGGTCTTCCGACGGCAGCGCAGCCGCTTGCGGATCTGCTCGGTCTGGAACCCGGGCACTGCCTTGAACCAGAGCTCCCGGGAGATCCTGGCATAGCACAGGGTCATGGTGACCACCGGGCCCACGAACTCCAGGCCGAAGATGAAGAGGAAGTAGGACTTGTAGTAGAGCTGCTGGTCCACTGGCCAGATCTGGCCGCAGAAGATCTTCTCCTGGCTCTTGACAATGACAAGGACAGTTTCGGTGGTGAAGTAGGCCGATGGGATGGCAATGAGGATGGACACCACCCAGACCAAAGCGATCAGGCAGGAGGCTGTTTGATAATTCATCCGTGGTCTCAAGGGGTGAACGATGGCCAGGTATCTGGTAGGGGAGGAAAGCCAACCACAATAAAGACATGTACTTGTAACTATGATTGGCTGTTTACATGTTGGGCAGGCACTCTAGGACTGAGCTACATCCCCAGCCCACGTGATTTTTAAAAATTTAAATGAAAAAAACTTATGGGGGGTAGTACTGGGATTTGAACTCCTGATTTACCCATTTACTAGGCAGGCACTAGTAAGGCTACCACTTGAGTCAGTCTCCAACCCCTTTTGCTCTGATTATTTTGGAGATACAGCCTTGCTTTTTGCCCAGGCTGGCCTGGACCACCATCCTTCTATTTTATGACAGGTGCGTGCTACCGAACCAGCTATTGGTTTAGATGGGTCTCATGAAGTTTTTCCCCTGGATGGCTTTGAACTGCTTTACTTCTGATCTCAGCCTCCCAAGTAGCTAAGATTACAGGCTGTGAGCCACCAGTGCCCCACTACATCACTGGTTTTAATCAACCCCAAACACACTCAAAAGCAACAGAAAGGAATTTCCATATACCCACTACTCAGATTTACCCAGCTTTATCTCATGTAACATCTTCATTGGCATTTGAATAGTGGTTTATGGAAACAGCACCAGGCTTTGAGTCAAAATGGTTGAATAAATCCTGACTTTCTCCCCAACTGACTTAGGGATCAGGGACAAATTACCCAATCTCTCTGAGATTCATTTCCTCAAATACAACCTGAGACAAAATGATACCTTCTAGGATGTCTGTAACTTAAATACGACAATGTTTGAAAAAATGCTTGCTGTTAGCTCAATAAATAATGTGTTTTCAGGTTACTCCAGAGCACCTGCACACCCATGTTTATTGCATCACTATTCACAATAGCCAAGTTATGGAAACAGCCAAGATGCCCCACCACTGACGAATGGATTAAGAAAATGTGGTATCTATACACAATGGAATTTTATGCAGCCATGAAGAAGAATGAAATGTTATCATTCACTGGTAAATGGATGGAATTGGAGAACATCATTCTGAGTGAGGTTAGCCTGGCCCAAAAGACCAAAAATCATATGTTCTCCTTCATATGTGGACATTAGATCAAGGGCAAACACAACAATGGGATTGGACTATGAGCACATGATAGAAGCGAGAGCACACAAGGGAGGGGTGAGGATAGGTACGACACCTAAAAAATTAGCTAGCATTTGTTGCCCTTAACGCAGAGAAACTAAAGCAGATACCTTAAAAGCAACTGAGGCCAATAGGAGAAGGGGACCAGGAACTAGAGAAAAGGTTAGCTCAAAAAGAATTAACCTAGAAGGTAACACACATGCACAGGAAATCAATGTGAGTCAACTCCCTGTATAGCTATCCTTATCTCAACCAGCAAAAACCCTTGTTCCTTGCTATTATTGCTTATACTCTCTCTTCAACAAAATTAGAGATAAGGGCAAGATAGTTTCTGCCGGGTATCGAGGGGGTGGGGGGAGAGGAAGGGGGCGGAGTGGGTGGTAAGGAAGGGGGTGGGGGCAGGGGGAAGAGACGACCCAAGCATTGTATGCACATATGAATAATAAAACAATAAAAAACCAATAAAAATTAAAAAAATGTGTTTTGCTATTAATTATGGTGCTATTGTACCACCTTGGCTTTCAATTTTGCCATTCTGCCTAAGAACATAATACTCTACACATTTTGTATTCCAAATACCTGTGGTTTAGAGGTGAAGGAAGGGTTGTATACCTCAGAGAAAGGTGGGGGTCTTTCTCATGCAGCAGATCAGGGCCATCTCCACTTCTTCATAGGTGTCCCCTTGCATTACAGAGGCAGGAGGGGAGGAGTGGGCTGTGGTGGAACTAAGGGCTCTAAGAGAAACATCTTTCCTAAGCCTGTGTCCTGCAGATAACAGGATTGAAGCTCTGGATACAAAACTTTTACACCCACTTTTCTGGGCTGTCTCATGCTCAAGTGAGAAGGTGTATGAAGTCACCTGCACGTCAGAAGGCATTATTCCATTCTTTCCAGTGAACCACACTGCCCGGGAGAGAAGAGATCAGAGCCCTTTATGGAAAATGAGCTCATTGTGTGGGATGAATGCCTTCTTTCCAGAGAGATCTAATGATACCTATTTAGATATTTTGGTGTCCTGGAATCATTTCTGTGACTTTTGTGGGTGTGGGGAAGGAAAGGTGGTGGGGGAAGGCAGAGGAAGCTAAGGGACATGAGGGGTAGGGAAGAAATAAATCAGCCCTGGAAATCCACTCATACCTAAAGTTTGCATCAGGTGAGGTCAAAAGCAGAAAGCCACCTGTAGAAAATTCTATGCATCTTACCTATCCTTTGTAACCAGACACTTTGATCACCTTTCCAGGTCTCTGACTTAACTAAGAATACCTTCTGCCATGCTATTACTTCCTGTCCCTGGCAAGCTTTCTGCTATCTTCTCTTGCCTGCCCTCTGCCTGCTATGGTTCTAACCTGGTGAATTCCATTAGGAGATGCCATGGCAGCATGGCTCCCTGTAGCTTCAGACTTTCCGAGTGTTGAAGGTGAAGTTGGATCCATCCTAACCTCTGCCTGCTCCCAGCTGGATGGACTAATGCATGGTGGCTGCTGGAGTTCTTCCTCCAGCCTTGTGAATCAACATGACTTGCCTAGGTGGATAAGCACCATAGGATTGAAGAGGGGACAAATGGGCCAGCTCATCCCTGACTGGATAGGGACAGTTCATAATCTCTGTGATGACTAGGTGAATTGGTTTCCTCTTGCCTCTGTAACAAATTGTCACCAGCACAGAGGCTTGAAATGACATAAATTATTACTGTACACCTTTGGAGGTCAGAAGTCTGACATGGTTTTCACTGGGCTAAAATCAAGGTGTCAGGCTGCACATAAGGCTTAAGTGGTAGGGAGCCTACTGAGCAAGCACGAGGCCCTGAGCTCAAACCCCAGTACTATCAAAACAAACAAGTAAAATTAAGGTGTCAGTAGGGTACTATTCCTTTCTAGAGGTTCTAAGGGAAGAATCTGTGTGATGTTTTTGTTTTTTGCTCCCCCCCCTTTTTTTTAAATATGGAATGCTTCACAAATTTGTGTGTCATCCTTGCACAGGGGCTATGCTAATTAATCTTCTCTGCCGAAGTGAGCACTGTTTTTTGCCCTTTCAAGGACTGCTTATATTTCTTGACTCCTGACTTCTTCCTTGTTCAAAACTAGCAATGGCCAATGAAGTCTTTCTCACATTGTATCATTCTGACAGTAACGCTCTGCAGCTTCTTCTGGTTAAGAACCTTTGTGTTTACATTAGCCCCACCAAAAGTATCTGGTATAATTCTCCCATTTTATGACCAGCTGACTAGCAACTGAATTCCATCTGTTACCTTAACTTGACATGTAATATAACATATTCACAGCTTCTGGGTGAATATAGGATATAGTTACCCTTGGGGGCCATTATTTTGCCTACTGTACCGAATCCAAGTCCTGAGATGATGCAGGAAAATTCAGAATTTAATAGCTCTCTCTCAGTCTGGTTCCATCATTCACACCATCTCAATAACCAATGCCTAAGGAATGCATGCGTATTCTGTTGTCAACTCTTAAATTCAAATTTTTTGTCATCCAATAACATCGTCCTCATTCTGTAGGATGTTCCAAAATTCAGAGTTGTTATTGAATAAATCAGAAAGAAAAGAACACTGGACTTAGAGTTATTCAGAAGGCCTGGATCCAAGCTGTGCACTTAGATAAATCACTATGCTCCTGGGACTTAGTTTCTGCATCTGTGAAATGGGAACAGTAATAACTTTATTGACAATCTACCAGGACTTCTGTCAGGTTCCAAGAAAGTAAACATACATAATGCATGGTGGAAGCTATAGTACTTTGCTTACACTGATCATTTCCCATGACTCATTCATTGGCAAGTGAGATCTCTGCAAGGTCTTTATTGCTACCTATATGCTTGGATGTGTTTCTTGATATTATGATTTGAATATGAAAGTTCTTCCACAGGCTAATGTTTTAAACATTTGGTCCCCCAGCTCGTGGCACTATTTTGGGAGGTTCTGGGAACCTTTAGGTTCTAATCACACTTTAGGAGGTAGGACCTAGCTCCTAAGTGGGTCACTGGTACAGGATTCTTGAAGGTATATTGTCCCTGACTCCTGACTGTATTCCCTTTCTCTACTTCCTGTTGACCATGAAGAAACTCTTCCACCACATGGTGTTTTGCCCAAACTTATGGGGCTGCCAAGTAACCATGAACTAAAGAAAGGCTTTGAAACCTTGAGCCAAAATAAATTTTTCCTTGGTTAAGTTTCTATCAGGTATTTGGTCACAGTGAAAATAAAAGTAGCTAACACATTTAAGGTCAGCAGCTTCCTTCAACTGTCTAAGATTTGAAGTATCATGGCTTCTGTATGAACCTGGCTATTTATTCCCTGGCCACAGCATACAGAGGTGACCCAGGGTGGTAGACATGTGTGCTTGACTTCTGTAAACGGAAGTGTATGGAGAGGACTGTGCCTTTCCCAAGGTATGCAGGCCTAGCTAATTCTGGGGTTCAGCATAAAGTAGTCTACATGCCTCCAGATAAAAGTCCCATTTTCCAAAATCAGCACCAAAGATAAAAGTTTGCCATCCATCTTTATGAACATTTGCCCTATTTTTCAAATGGTTTAGAATTTCATGGGAGAAGAGAGGTGCTATTTATTAAGCTCTTGTGTTCTAAGGTCTGAAATTCCATGTGCTGCCTTACAGAACTTCAAAGGCCTAGCCATGAATTATCTTGTTCCTGCCAAATGTACCTCCTCACTCTCCTACCACAGTGGGAAAGGTTCCCTGTCCAGCTAGCTCCTCTAACAGCAAGTATAAGCTTCTCAGGGATCTTTCTTCCAACAACAACTAAAGCTGGTATGGTGGCACATGCCTGTAATTCCAACACTCAGGAGGCTGAAGCAGGAGGATGGTAAGCAAGTTCAAGGCCAGCCTGGGCTACACTGTAAGACTTTGTTTCAAAACAAATCAAAACAGAAAACTCTTAGCATTTATGAGTCAATATTTCTTAGTTATTCTTGGTGTATCATAAATCTTTATTTTTGTGCACAGAAAAACTCCCTGAGGTCAAGGATTGTATTTTTTACTGTTCTGTGTTTCTGTATATGTGGTCTGAGCACACAGCAGGACTTAAGACCATTGTGGATCAACCAGGTTGTGGCAGATGCTGTCAGTGTCCCTCTCATATCCATTTGCTCTTATCATTTGAGTGCACACCTGTTGATTCCCATCTGCCAACATCTGCATTTCTTGAAGGCTTTCTCTGGGTTCTAGAGTCCTCTTGGCTCCTTATGCAGCAGAACCAGAAGTCCTCAGCAATGACTTATGAGAGATGGTGTACCACTACCCTGGCTCTCTCCCACCTCCCACTCCTGGGAGAATTCTGAGCTGTGGTCTACACTGGCTGCAAGCGCTCCTTAGCAGGAATTAGCTCTAGTTGTGGGCCATCGATGGAAGCTTGTTTAATAATGCACCCTGTATTAATTGCCTTCCCTTCCCTGCCTTCCTTCCCATTCATTCCCCTATAGGCACCTTCTGGTGCCCTTTGCACATGAATCCCTGTCTCAGAATATTTGTGGAACAGCCCTAACTATGACACAGGTATAAGGCTATGTGCTAGGCACTGTGGAGACAGAGAGAAAGAAGACCATGGTGATTGTCTTTTAGAAAAGACAATCTGTATCTTCATACACAGCATGGGTTAGGAAAGACAGATTGGCATGTGGTTATGAAGGCTCCAGAATGGGAGGCTAAGGGTTTGGCATGTATTCTGTGGACACCGGGGCTTCTAGTGATTTCTGTCTGAGGAAGAATAATCAATGGTGATATTCTTCATATGTTTCATATGGATTTCAGGGGACAGTGAGGAGCAGGTTAGGAGAGCATTATGATGTCTAGCCATAACTTGCTAAGATATTAAGCTGGAGGGAGAATTGCCAGGACTTGTCTGAAACTACACACAAGGGATGAGGTCAGTGGGGTTTGGAGAGGAGAAAAGGCAAGAGATGATGGTAACTTTCTTGCTGGGTTGTGGGGAGAGTGGTAGCACTGCTGATGGAGCCAGGATCAGAGTGGTTTGGGTGAAAAGGGAACCTCCCTTCTGTTGTGTTGTAACAGGGTGACTGCATCCCAAGAAACTCCAGTGTTACAAATGAAAAGACAAAATGAAATCGACATCATAGGACAAAGGTTATAATGGGACAAGGTAAAACAGTGACTGTTTCACTTTAGTGTACATCAGACTAACTTAAGGAATTGAGTAAAAACTCAGATTCCTGGGGACCAGTCCAAGGAATTCCCATTCAGGAGACTGGGTTGGGGCCCAGAAATCAGACTCTGTATCATTACATCAGATAATACTTTGTCATTTTCCTTGGTAAATTTTGTGCAGTTAGTTGTTAAGTATGCATTTCATAAATGATGATTTTGGGGACTGGAGAGCCTCAGAGTTGTAATAAAATTGCTTTTTTTTTGCAGGCATTCTGCTATAAAAATGATTCATCTTTTACCTATACATGTATTTTATTAACATAACTGGAAAATAATGCACTGATTAAAAAGGATAACAAACCTAAACAGCAGAGAACAAAGGAGACAAAAGGGGAAAAGATGATGAAGCACAGTATCAAAATGAGTTTCAGCACAGCTCAAAAGAATGGGCAGCCACCAAGAGTATGTGACACCAGCTGTCCTCCTCAAACAGAGTCACTGGTGATGTGATGCTGGCCTGAAATTGCTCACATAAATCAAAGGTGTGTAAGATTTGTCATTGGTTGCTGTTATAAATCTTACCTTAGAAATTTATAATAGAGCAAGGACTTCTGGAACATCTCATGCAAATGTATGCATATGAGCACAAGGGTATATGCAAAAAAGCAAAAGCAAGCATGTCCTTCCCTCTTTTCTGCAAACAAAACTTCCAATCTTATCTTAAAATCAGCAGTACATCAAAGTCACCGGAAACAAGACTATATATGGCAGAACTCCTTTTTTATGAAGTTAAGAGCAGATAGAACTAAACTAAGAAGATAGAAATCAGATTAGTGGTCACTTAGAGTGGGAGTGTTGACTGGTAAGGGGAATAAAGAAATTTTCAAGTTGAGGGAAATGTTTTGTGTCTTAATCTGGCTATAGAAAAAGCTGGGTATATTGCCTTGACTGGAAGCTGCCCTAGTTGACTCTCCCATGGCTTTTAAGTAGTTGCTGTCTGAATTTCTGCTTTTGCCTTTGTGTTTGATGCCATGAACTGGATCTGAGTGCATGGCTAGAGCTGAGGGATTCAGGAGCCTCCTACTTGCTCACATTTGGAATAACAGAACACAGGGGGAGAATCAAAGGCTCCTCTTAACCACTCCACAGATGAATGAGCATTCAAAGCTGGAGCAATGCCACCCTGTTGGAGCTGAAGTGAGAAAAGCCAGGCTAGTTTCTGTCCTTTAACCCTACCCAGTGTCCTTACCTGTCAATAGCAATGGCCAGCAGGGCATTGGTGGAGACATAGAGGGAGACAGTACGCAGGTAGTTGATGGAGGCACAGAGCACATGGCCGTGCTCCCAGGAAAGCTGGCGTACTACATAGTAGTCCATCTCGAAGGGGCAACAGACGATGGCCACCAGGAAGTCAGAGATGGCCAAGTTAGCAATAAGCAGGTTGGTGAGGTTGCGCAGCTTCTTATAGCGGGCGAGGGCAGCGATAAAGACAAAGTTGCCAATACCACAGATTAGCATGATGCCTGCCAGTGCCACGCCAATGACAATCTTGGCTGCAAAGAAGGTCCGGGTCTTGGTCATGTCCTCATCTTCATCTAGAGGGAGATCATAATCGCCATAACTGAAGTTGAAAGGGAGCGAGGAGCCATGGTCTTGG
This sequence comes from Castor canadensis, assembly GCF_047511655.1. Classification (NCBI taxonomy): domain Eukaryota; kingdom Metazoa; phylum Chordata; class Mammalia; order Rodentia; family Castoridae; genus Castor; species Castor canadensis. The sequence goes on along the minus strand of NC_133390.1, from coordinate 151,353,174 downwards.
GGCAGATTAAAGTTGGGTGCAAAACTGGTGTTTCCATTTTGGGTTGCCATGGTGGAGTGGTGTGAGGGAGTTGGGGGTAGGTGGGTGAGGTTCAGCACTCTGAGCTGGGGGGCCTGGATCCTCTGCTTTCACAGGGTCAGTGAGCCTTGCACACTGCTCACATCCTTGGGGATTATTGACATGCCACCCTGGATCCTGGAAAGAGACATAATTAGTGGATACCATGCAGAAGAGAATCTGGGAGCATCCCTTCAGAGTTCCCAACCAGCAGCCACCACTTCCAGAGGATACAGACCTTGATGATAAGGTGTGGTGCCTTCTAGTCAGGGTTGCCTTGGGTGGGGAACTGTGAACTTGGTGAAGAGGGGAGGAAGCAGATCCAAAGTAGTGGAGGCAAGGTGGGTAGGCAAAGGATTCCTTCCAGAACAGGTTCCCAAAGAACAGGAGAATTCCCTCTGGACCACAGCATCCCTGAGGGGATCCTCATTCATTCACTGCAGAGATTCCTATCTACCCTGGTGATGTGCCAGGCCTCGACTGGGTAGGATGACTCAGCCTGTCCATTCGAAACTGGTTTTGGTGATTTCCAAGCCCACGGTTTGGCTAGGACAGAGGGACTCCTGCCCTGCTTTGGAGGAAAGACCCTGATCCTGGCCAACAGATGGTATGACATTGTGACTGTCATGGAAACCTGGGACAGTTGCAGGAAGCAGCCTTGGAAAACTTTCAGAAAACACTTATAGGGATTGATAGGGCAGTGGGAGCTAACAGCAGTCAAAGCAGCACTGCCCCCTGGGAAAGGGCAAAGGTGCACATTCTTCTTGAGTATCCAGGAGAGTCCAGTCCATACTGTGGCCTGTCCTTCTTTACAGCTGCACAGCCAGTGGAGGGCCCCCAGCTTCCAGATGTCTTGTCTCCTCTCAGCTGCTCCCTGGATAGTGCCATCTGTGGGTAAGCTGATCTAAGACCTGGCTTAACTGAAAACAATCCCAATAGTGGGGCTGGATGGAAGGTTGTTAAAGACCCAAGAAAGAGTACAAGGGCTGAACTGCCTTCCATTGCCCAAGAAGTCGTTTATATTCTTGGGGCCTCAAGATGCCCACATGAGAGGAAATTAAGTCTCTGAAGTATTAGCCCTCAGGAGATAGGGCACCACAGGGTGCAAGGTGTCATTGAGTGACCCTGAGGGAATGAGGACTCCAGCATCCCGGTATGGTGGCCATCCTACCAGCCTGACCCACTTTCCTTCTCTACCAGTCAGCACACCTGTAAACGACTCCAAGGTTTCAGGCAGCAAGAAGCAATGTCTCCCAACCAGCCTGGTGGGTTTTGTCCTTATGAGGGAAGGACGAGAGGTAGGTATAGGAATTGCCACCCTGGCAAGGGAAAAAAGATGCAGGGGTGGCTTGCTGCGCACTGGCCAACTTGGTGCCCGAGGTAAAGATCACCAACAGGTAAGGTTTAAATTCCAGCAGCGTCTGCACCCCGGGGGTGTCCTCCCTCTGGGTTGCCTCTCACACAAGATCTCACAAGATCCCAAGCCCTGCAAACTGTTCAGTTGGGGACAGAGAAACTGGTGTCCGGCCCTGGTTCCATGCTCTGTGTAGCTCTCCAGTCCCCATACTTGAGAAAAGGGCGTGCTTCTGGCCCGAGGTAGGTCCCGACCCCACTTTCGCAGGACGCACTCTCGGCCAGTGACCCGCAGGCCCTGCCACCCCCCCTCCTCGCTCCTGAACCACTCGACGCGGTCTCCCGCGGCGCAGCCCTGGCAGGAGCAGGAATCAAATAAAAACAACAAAACAAACAAACAAAAAACCCTTGCAAGACAAAAGCGAAGCCGGCAGGGCTCTCGGGTCCATAGAAATCTGGGGGGCGAAGAAAGGATGCAGGGCGCGGGAATTTCCCCAAAGATTCTGCCCTTTGCTGCTCACCTTTTTACCGGTGTCCTCCCCTGTCATTTGGGGCTCGCCAACCAGCTCAGCTGCTTGCTGGCTCCCTCGCCCGCGCCCGCAGTCCCATCCCCGCGTAATGCCCCCAGCCCGGTTCTGGAGGCCCAGTGCGGGATCTCCCGGAATCAGCTCGCCCGGTGCAGCCGAGAGAGGCGGGAGGCAGAACCGTCCGAATTGCCTTGAGAAAGAAGCGGGCGTCGGATCCCGTTCCTCCCGGCGGCATCCCCGCCCCATCGACCCCGACTCCCTACTCTACGGACCTGGGCACTTACCTGGGTGGGCGTCTCCTCTCCAGTGCCGTCCGAGGCCTCGGCTGTGTAGCCGAGGGTCTCGGGGAAGGTGGAGTTGAACTGGGCGTTTGCTTTCCGCCTTGGGCACCTGGACTTGCACTTGCTGCGGCGCCGCGCGCGCGTGTGTGCAGTGGAAGCGTGGTGTCCCTCTTTCTTCCCCGCCCCAGCGCTCTTATCCTGCGATCTTCTCTCTCCTCTCCTCTCCTCTTCTCTTTCTCTCTCTCTCTCTCTCTCTCTCTCTCTCTCTCTCAGGCGGCCCTGGGTGCCCCGCCCCGCGCTCGACTCAGCCCCGGGGTCTCCCCACTAGCTGCCTCCCAGCCCTGGCTCCTGCACCCTGGCTGGGGTCCAAGGCCTTTTGGCTTTGTCCCTCGCAGGGGTTTCTAAACACTTGCACCCGGGGGTGAATGGTAGCTCAGCAGCCACGTGTCAAGACTGAGCACTGCCCCTGTGCATCCTGCTGTGGCTCCTCACCTGGGTCGTCTGCCTGTCTGTGCAGAGTCGGAGTGTATTGTTTTCTGCAGGTGCTCAGCGCCAGTGTCTGTGCCCGCGGCAAGCCCGTGGTGCAAGACGAGGTGCACCTCATCTTCCTGGAGAGGTGGTGCAGGGGAGGCCCGCCGTGCAATGTGGGCCCCAAGTGGTGCTGGAGGAGCCCGAAGCCTCCAGGGAGGAAGCCGGGAATGGTTGCAAGTGGGTAGGAGGGGGACGCTGCTTGCCCTGCGCAAAACTCCAACCCTAAGGGCCTAGACCAAACTCTGCGATGACCACTGCTGACTTGGCTATTCAAACACAATGGTTCTTGGCCTCTCAGCCCATGGTCAGGAGATTCCTGTGCTTCCAACAGGCCCTGACTTCAGGCAACTCCCATAACCTCCGTGTTCCTTAGGGTTAGATTTTGGAGCTGCAAATTCAAAGGTCTGGTAGCTGGGAAGTTCTGGGTGTGCATAATTGGACCTCAGAGCTGTGGCAGGAGACTGGAGATCTAAAGAGTCCCCTACTGTTACCGATCCCCTCCTCCATACACCAGGTTATTCACAGATTGGAATATGGACTCCTACTCATCAGATCTTCTCGTTTTCAAGAGAATCTGGAAATTGAGAACTCAAAAGTTTATAACTTTGTAAATGACTCTGTTAGGCTAGTTCAAGCAGAAAAGCCTTGTTTTGGCCAAGGAGAACATAGCCCAGTCTGGACACAAGCCACTGGGTTGCTTGTCTCAAATTCCTGGATAGATAGCCTGAAAACCCTTTTGGGTGACACACTGTATTCTTCTGCTCTTCCTTCATTATGTGGGACTAACCCACTCTCTTGCTCTTCTGGAATCTCCCACCATGATTAAAGACAATAGACTCAGCTTGCTGTTCTCCTCACAGGAGGGAGTGTGGTTCAGCTGAGGTTGTGGCTGGCCAGGACACTCCAGATGTGGAACCAAAAGAGGTTCTGTTGTGTGAGGAGGGGACTGATGGGGTGGCCAGTTACAGAAATGGAACACATTTTGTGAGGTTCTTGGTACATGCTTTCAACTTCAGGTAAAGATTTTTTTGTTTTTGGTGGTGGTGGTTCTGGGGTTTGAACTCATGGCTTCATGCTTATTAGGCAGGTAGGTGTTCTACCATTAGAGCTATGCCCCCAGTCTGTTTTTTTGCTATGCTCATTTTTCAGATAAAGCCTCACATTTTTGCCTGGATTGGGCCTTGTCCTGTGATCCTCTACCTATGTCTTCTTTGTAGCTGGGATTACAAGCATGAGCCACTATGCCTAACAAATTCAGGTAAAGATTTCACCACTTCTGGACTGTGCCCACCCCTTTTTTAATGGGACAAACAGGCCCTGGGAACCCTCTGCCCTCTGGTGCTTTCATGGTGGGGTGGCTTTCATACAGGTCTGGACACTCAAAGTCCTGGCCACCCTCAGCAGAGTAGGTGTTGTGCCTGGCCTGGGGATGGGCATGCTGTCCCCAGGGAGACTGTGAGGACAAGGCAACAAAGTGCTACAAGGAGCTGTCTTAGTTCAGTTTCTCCAAGGAGACTCCAAGGCAAACTTCGGTGCAGGTAGTTTATAGCAAGACAATGCTGGGAAGCAGCAGCTGGGTAGATAGGAAGTGAGGCAGGAAGGGGAAGAGCCGATACGCAATGGGTAGGAACAGGAAACTGTGACTAACTAGAAATCATTCCACCTGAGAAACCATGTCTCACACTGTCCACTGCAGCACAGAGAGGCTGGGACATTAGCCACTTCCTACTCCCCTCACTCCCCATTGATGTAGAGTTTTCCTGAGGGCCACAATTGCCCTTACTTCTGAGTCATGGAACTCCCTGGGTGAAGCAGAGAGCTTAAGGCTTCAGGTCTTGGGTGGGAGTTACCAGGATGCCAAGACTGCACCCCCTGGTGAGTTGAGGTGGGCAGAGCAGGCCATCAGTCTTGCAGCCGCTCCAAGAGCAGAGCAGAGGGACCTCCCCTGGATGAATAGCATTAACCCTGGAGCTCATTCATGGAGCTGGTGGGGGTGGTGGTGCCCAAGAAACCTGGGTGGACTGGGTGGAATTTTGAGGGACTGGAGATTTTGCAGTATGTGGCTTGGCTTACAAAGCTGGCATGGGGAAGGGGTGATTCCTTAGTCAGATAGGATGAAAATTATTCATGAACTGCCCCCTGTAGTCAAAGCAATTTCTTTAATTGCTAGTTCAAATTTTCTTCCCTCTGAAGTCTTTCTGGGTGGGGAGAGGCTTAGCTGAACTACATAATAAAATGTTAAGAGAAGAAAAAAGGCAAAAGGGAGGCCAGAAAAACTGTACAGTTTAGTGTCCATGCAGATCCTTTGGGGAGGGGTCATGTAGCAGTAACCAGTGTGAGGAAAATGGAGAGATGAGGAAAGGGGCCTTTAACTTGGGGCCAGGAGATTACATATTTAAATCCACTTGAGAGACATAAATAATAAAAATTTACCAGGTGTAATTTTGAAAATATTAAATCTGAATGCCTCCCCATTTAATCAATTTTCTGTTATAACAAAGCACCTGAGGTTGGATATTTTATAAAGAAAAGAGATTCATTTAGCTTACAGTTTTGAAGGTTAATAGGCATAGTGCTGTCATCAGCTAGGCTTTCATGAGGACCTCATGGCTGATGCTGTCATGATGGGGAGAGAGATCACGTGATAAGACAGGCTGCCAGAGCAAAACAGGAGTACCAAAAGAACCACATTAATTTCTTCCGAGGACTATCCCTAAATGACCTAAGACTCCCAAGATTCTACCTCTTAAAGGTCCCATTACCTCTTAACATCACCACAGAACACCAAACTTCCAACACGTGAAACCCTGCAGGGGCAAGCCACATCAAAACCCAGTCATACTCCAAGGGAATTCCTCCGGTATCATTAACTCAGGAATCTGGAGAGACTCAATGCCTCCTCAGAGTAAGACCTCTCAAAGACACTCGGTTACTAAGGGGAGGGTTGAATTGCTGGGCTCCCCCAGACTTTTAGATTGAATGACACTCAGCACCCCCTCCTCCCCATCCCTCTCTACCCACCACACTAGCAGAATATTTGTCAGTGTCTGGGGAGGAGAAAGAGCTCCGGGCTCTTGAGGTAAGTCAGATTTTTAGTCATTTCTTTTAAATTATTTTGAATATTTGGATTTTGTTTCTTGAAACTGATTTGTTTCTGGGACAAAAATCACATAAGTCCCCAGGTTTTATGAGAGTTATATAATAAACTTTTAAAAAATAATGTAAAATGGATACAGATTTTCTGGAGCTTGATTCACACACACACACACACACACACATTCTTTAATCGAGAAATTCTGTTTTTATGATCTTATCCCATGGAGATAATGCACACAACAGGTACAGATTTCATGACAAAGATATTGGTGACAATATTGTTTGTGATAAGAGGAATGGAAAGCAGCCCAAATTTTTTACAATTTGATAAAGATGGGACAAAAGGTCTTTTGTGAAATATCATGCTGCCATTAAAATTTTTTCAATCAATAGTAAATTCACATGATTCAAAAATTAAAGCATACATGAAATTTTACCTTGTAAAGTATCACTCTCCTACAACTGTTTATTTTCTTCACCTTGATTCTTCTTAGGGGTTCCCTATATAGTCTTCCAGTGTCTTCTCTTCTCTTCTCTTCCCTTCCCTCTTCTCTTCTCTCTCTCCTTTCTTTCTTTCTTCCTTCCTTCCTTCCTTCCTTCCTTCCAACAGTACTGGTGTTTGAACTCAGAGTCTCATGCTTGCTAGGCAGATGCTCTACCACTTGACCCCCTCCCCCATCCCCCAGTGTTTCATTTTGCAAATACAATGGTGGGGTCTGGTATTCTCTTTAAGAAATTTCTATATCCAATATACACAGAGCTTCTTCATGTTTTCCTTTACAACCATAGCCTAGTCCATTGTGTAGATATACTATAGTTTTTTTTTTAAGATCTCTTTTGCTGGACACATTGATTTAACAGTTTCAAAATATGTTAAACTGCAAACTGAATTATTTCCAATTTTTAGCTATTATAGTACTATAATGTAAAATTACATATATATATATATATATATATATATTACAATTTGTCAATAAATGCCTTTGTGCATAGTATCTTTTTGTATATGTGCAAAAAGATTTGGATGATACATTCCTAGAAGTGGTACTGCAGAATCAAAGCTTAAAAGCATATGTAAAATGCTTTGTGGTAGATACTATCACATCAGCTCTGTAGAGATTTCACCACGAAGCAGTGTTGGGTGGGTAGAGGTGAAGTCTGGGCCCTGCACTTGATCAATGATCAAATGTCTGTTAAGCCCTAAGAGACTCTATACAGAACATGGTTTCTTCATAATGCCTCCTTTCACAGGGTTCCGAAGTCCTGGATGCAGGATATCCTATCAGTCATTCAAAGGATGGGAGGGAGGGGACACTGTTCTAAAAAAATTCCTCAAGCTACTTTTCTGTGTGTGTGTGTCTCTCCAGGAATGATGAATAATCAAATAAAAAATGTGTCCTTGTTATTGACTGTAGACATGTTGTTAGATATACACTGTAATGACTTTGAAATTAAATGTAATTAATTAAACTCCATGAATTGTAGCTGGCAAAGATGAGTCTTTCATTATAGGAGCAAGGGGCCCTGGTTTCCACCTTTCATCCAACCCATCCTGCTTCCTCAGGGTTCTACAGAGTGGCTGTATAAGATGCTGGTTGACTCATCTGACCAGATGAGGTGAAAGTATCTCCCTCTCTCTGCTTCCGTCTGCCTCTAGGACAGTGCTAGGAAGATGACAGTTGGAAGATGAGGCATCAGGTTCTGTGCCTGCCAACCACATCCCCTGTATACTGAGAAGATATAAGGAAAAAAATAATAAGTTAGGTTTTGATCAGAAATTGTGACTGCTGCTAAGACGGTTTCAGAGAGTTTTCAGAGCCTCTGGAGGAGACGGAGGCAAGGAAGGGTGGGTTGAGTGAGCAAGCCCTGGAAGGAAGTAGCTCATTGCTGGGCTCACTGAGGGAGAGTTTATGAAATGAAATCTCCTCCATGGGAATGACCTTCCTCTAGAAGGACAGGTGAATGGAAGGACAGGTAAATGAGAGAACAGTGTTCTACCAAATAAGAAAGACCAAAGGCTCTCGAGTCATGTTTGATTGAGTTTGGAAAGGGTTTAGTTTTATATGGAAGCACTTGGGTATTGACTCAAGTTGCACCTCAGCTTCTCTAGCTCAGGTGAAACCTAGTGTCTACGTGTTCACGCCAGCTTCTGCTGAGCTCAGGAAAAGATGAAAAACCTCATATGCTATCTGAGGGCTGGAGGTGTGGTGAGTACATACATGTGCAAAGTTCACGAAATGTAGAAATGTGGAAAGTTCAAAGTTAAATTCTTCTTCTACCCTCTTTCCACAACCCAGCCCTGTTAGGTTGATCCTGGTTGCCTGGACTTTACTATACAAGTTCAAATGTATACCAAACAGCCTATAAGGGTGCTTTGGCTCATTATGGAGGAAGGAAAAGCCATTTTCATTGTGGGTGACATAAGGCTGTGGGCTAACTTGACTGGTTTGTGCCCTGGAGGTGAAATAGGCTCTCTGGTTGGGTTCCCTAAAACATGGGTCTTGAGACAAAGATTTGAGTGGACCATGCTTGTTGGGGAGGCAACCTCAGAAAACCTGTTAGAGGAATGGAAGAGTGGGGTGGGGAAAGGGAGGCAGTGAAATCAACCAGGGTACCATTGTAGGCAAACAGAACTCAACCTACTTACTTACTGGAGACCTCTAGGTCATAGTATAGAACAAGCACCCAGGTTCTCCCAGCAGAGGGCGCAAGGGAGCTCACTGCCATCTATTGAGAACTCATGAGGGCTGTTAATTCTCCCAAAAGGCCCAGTCCTGGTGCTCATGGACAGAGCAGAATCTTCTGGTTAAAGAACTTCAAGCAAAGAGACAGCCATGGAGACAGCTGGAAGGCAAACACTGAAATAGCAAGGATGTGTGTGTGTGTGTGTGTGTGTGTTTGTGTGTGTATGTGTGTGTGGGTATGTATGTGTGTGTGTGTGTAGGGGGGGTATTTGCCACTTGGGCATTACTCGGCATGATCATAGTGTAATTTTTTGGCTGGCTTCTGTATTTCATGTCTCTCATCCTCCAGAAGGTTCATCTGAGCACAACCTTCTCATGGTAAAGGCAGAGTTGCCAGAGCAACCAAGTCCCAATGCACAAAACCATGCTGAGCCCCCATTTACTTCGTAGCTGCTGGCATCCCACTAACTGAAGCAAGTCATATGCTGAGTCTAGGTTGGGGCCAGCCCTTCTACTCTGTATGGGAGGATGCTGTAAATTACCTGGCAAAGGGCCTAGATGCAAGGAGGCATGAAGAATTGGACTAACCATAATGGTGATCTCATTCTCTCTCTCTCTTTTTTCATCATACTGGGGTTTGGATTCAGGGCTTCACACTTGCTAGGCAGGTGCTCTACCACTATGCCAGCCCAATTCTCAAATTTTGAGACCTTTCTCAAATACACGTGCCTGGGCCCTATGCTGGTGAATTCATATTGCACCTATCAATAAGGGTTTTCCTGGCTGTTTTGAGTAATCATTCTTTACCAAAGTCCCCTCACCCCACAAAGGCCAACGTGAAAACTACAAATACTCTGATGGAAGTCATTGATTGTGAGATGAAGACCTTAATGAACTCTGCTTCAAATCAGTGGCGCATCTTCCCAGCACAGCGGTATTTTGTTTCCTTGCTTGTGATGTCTGATATCAGCCAAAATAATGTGAATACTTTTCTTTCTTTCTTTTTTTAAATAAAAGTATTAGTTCTAGCCTTTTTCTTATGATTGATTCAGTTTGGATTAAAAAAACATCATGAAAATGTCACTAACACACACAAGCCAGGAAGAGGAAGTTATACTCAGTGACAAATTCAACCCACTGTTTTTGAGAACCAGGTCTCTGTAACACACTTTGCTGCTCTTTGGAAGGGTTTGAAATGTGCAGTCAGGGTGCAGCTGAGCCAGGACAAAGGCAGGGAGGTGAGCGATCCCAGGTCTCTCAAAGTCACAGCTAGTTAAGGGACTGGAAGTAGGTTTTTGAGAAACTATATAGCCAATAAATGGGCTGAATCTTACACTTCTCTACTTTCCCTCCTCTTACTGTCTCTAAGATGGGTCTCACTATGTAGCCTATTTTATGACACTGCACTCTCTTTACCACACGAGGCTGGCCCTGCTCCACAGGGACCCTTCAGAAGGAGTGACAGGAATTAGGATGAGGGGCAGCCTGGCCTCAAGCTCATGATCCTCCCTCCTCAGGATCCCGAGAAGCTGGAATTATAGTTGTGTACTACCACACTCAGCATCTCTCTCTCTCTCAGTAGATCAGTATATTGTTCCCTCCTCCCAACCCCATGGGGTTGAACTCAGGGCTTCATGTTTGCAAAACAGGTGCTCTAGTGCTCAAGCCACATCTCCAGTCCATTTTGCTTTGGTTATTTTGGAGATGGGGGGTCTCTTGAACTATTTGCCCAGGCTGGCCTCAAACTGCAATCCTCCCAATCCCAGCCTCCCAAGTAGCTAGGATTACAGGCATAAGCCATCAGTGCTGGGCTTGCTTGGTGTATTAATTGTACAAAGTGAGGGGTTTCATTGTTATATTTTCATACATGCATATAATGTATGATCATTCACCCCTTCTATTACTCTTACTTATACCCCCTTCCCTCTCTTCATTTACCTCTCCTGTTCTCTTTTTAAAGGAAGGTAACTAACATTGAAATCCAGAAACATTTTCATAGGGATGAGCATAGAGAAGTAACCAGGTGACTTGCAGCTCCAGGAAACCACATCATCCAGAGGTAGCAGACTTTTGGTTTTTGTGTTTGTATTTGAACTGGGACTAAGGAAGTCTGTATTGCTTTCTCTGCTCCCTGCTGTCCAACTCACCTGCCCCACCTGGCCAGGTGGGGCCACCATGGCTTTTTGTAATACTTTTAATAAACTTGATTACCTCTCTTATTACAAAAAAAGAAGTCTGTACCTCTCAAACTTTCCTGCTGTCATTACAAACATCCTCAGTGGAAAAGATATCAGATGTCCCTAAACAAAGGCACCGGAGGGCATGGACCACCAGTGCTGTTGCTCTAGGTGACAGATTTTGAGGAGTAGTTGGTGGGAGCTGGGGAGGGGTAGTGCAGTCAGTATTGTACACCTGCCTCCAGCCCCATTTTATGACACTGCACTCTCTTCACCACACGATGCTGGCCCTGCTCCACAGGGACCCTTCAGAAGGAGTGACAGGGATTAGGGTATGGGCGGCTCAAGGACCACAGGATTTTTGTACAGCAAATCAGGAGCAGAGGCCAAAGGATGCTCCATGCAGATATGCAGTCTTTATTTACTGATTCCTAGCCTCCCACTTGAGATCCCCAGGTGGAGATAAGGCTGGAGTGAAAGAGAGAAAAAGGTCGGCAAGAGTCAACTGAAGAGAAAGGTTATAAGTAGGATTATAACACCTTGACAGGCAGTGCAATGGTTTGAATGCACTCCCCAGAATTCATGTGTTGAAAACTTAATCCCCAAACTCATATATTAACAGGAGCTTTGGCAGAAAATTAGGATTAAATGGGACCACCAGGGTGGGGCTTCCATGATGCATTAGTGGCTTCATAGGAAGTCTGAGGTTGCCTACTTGCTCACCATGTTATATCGTAGCAAGAAGAACCTTCCCAGATGCCAACACCATGCCCTTGCATTCTCAGCCTCTGGAACTGTGAGCCAAATTTAGTTCCCATTCTTTGTAAGTCACTCAGCCTCAGATATTTTGTTACAGTCACTGAAAAGGGACAAAGACAGGTATGAAGTGAAAAGTGAGCATTCATTGATATCATCCATATCTGAAGGCTCAGCAGGGGCCATGTTTTTTCTAGTTTCACTCCCCTCTCTCCTCCTTAATAGTAAAAGATTTCCTTGGCATTCATTATTTCCCCCGTTATGTGTCCATTTCCTTAAAAGGCTTTTTGCTTCATAACCTGAAAAGCTGGAGTTCAAGCTTCAACTTTTCTATTATTTAAGGCCAATGAATTCAGTCTTGTCGGTGGGTATTGAATTGCTCAGAGTTTGTTTCCCAAGCTGGTTAACACCACAACCTTTCTAAGGGTCTTGAGTTTTTCAGGCTAGGAGCTGGATTCTTCCTTTTTCTTGCTAATTTTTCTTAAAGCAGACGTATTCTTGAATGGGACAACTATTTTCCATTTCTTTCCTTTGCAGGCAGCAATTTAACACTGTAAGGGGGAACATTAGGCAATTGGACCAGTTTAGACAAAAGTTTGGCAAATCACAGCACGAAATGATATAGCATCACCCTCAAGGCTAGTGCAGTACCTTCCTGGTGCCTGAGGGTTGCTTAGCTATGTTACGCCAGTTCTGATTTCCCCTGAGGGCTCTTAGCCTCACTTTAAATACTATTATTAATGAAAATTGCACATCAAAGCAGGCAGGCTCTGCAAGCAGGCAATTCTTATAACAAAAAAGCTGGTTAGCGTCCAAATGTTTAGACATGTAAGAAAAAAAACTAGAAAAGAGAAACTGCCATGTGTTAGAATGATTATTTCCAGGTGGTGGAATTATTAATATTTCTACTTTAAAATTGACACACAGAAGCATGGATTAGTTGTATAACAAAGAATATAGATATATAAAACAAAAACAAAAATTATACAGATATTGGATACCATGTATACAACAGTATCTCATTTGGACACATTAACGCATTTGAAAAGTTAGTTAGTTGGGGAATGAATTCAACCTATCAGATAGTTTTACACAAATATTTTCTCTTTTTTTTGTGGTGTTAGGGATGGAACCCAGGGTCTGGTGCATGCTACGCAAACACTCTACTGCAGAGCCGCAGCCCTAGGCCTTGAACAAATGTTTCTAATAACCAAACAATTGGTTGAGAACCATCTGGTCGAATAGCTAACCAGTATCAAGCCTTCCTGAGAAGAAAGTTCTGTGCGTGAGCCTTCTTCATGTCAGGGGCTCCACCAGCAGAGGAACATGGGGAGAAGCTGTGGTGAGCAGGTGCAGGATGGATGACCCATCTCAAAGCACCTTGGGGTCACTTTTCACAAGATCTTTGCCTTGGCTGATCATCATTTGTTATAACCACCAGAAACACACTTGAAGCAGCTTAACCCAAGGAATAGAATCTGGAGACAGCCAGATATGTCTCATGGGCCCCAAGTCAGAACTCTTGGGGTCCAGAATCCCAGGCAGGGTCACCCCAGCAGCTTGTGTAGTTACTCTCTGGGGACTCTGCCTGGTTTTCCATGTCCCCTTCTCTCTGTGTGTCTGCTCTTTCTCTGCTCTGTTCAACTGGGCTGAATTTCCCAGTTTCAAAGCCTAGGAATCTCACTTGCCTGGGGTGGGGGTGAGTAGACACTTACAGATTGGGGGCAGAGGGGGGAGAAAAGGAGGGGAAGGGAAGGAGAGGAGAGAATGAGAATTTAACTGGTCCAGGCTGGTTTACGCATTACTTGCCCATAGATGCATTTGTGTTATTTGAAAAAGGTCTCCTTCTTCCAGACAAATAAACGCAGCCCTGAGCCAGGGCACACAAATCAGGATTCTCTCACACCCACTCACTTCTTTCCTCTGCAGTGTGCAATCCAAACACCAGCCCATGGCGCCCTTATCCACCCTGATCCAATCAGCTGTGGCTGCCAGAATCACGTAATGTCCCCCAAGCTGGTGGGTAGGGAGGACAGTGTTCATCTCCTCTGTCCCTAGGAATAAGAACAGCTCTAGAAATTTCTATCCTACCTTTCTCAGACAGATTATACCACAGTGGGGCTGAATGTCTTCTGTCTTGGCCTATTCTATTAAAAACAAACAAAAACCCTGCAATCATTGTTTGTACGTTTGGAGAACATGACTGAATAGTGAAGAATAGTACTTCTGGGGCTTACTCTGTACCATCAAATACAAAGGTGAAAAAATAGTCAAAGGGGACTGATTTACGGCTGAAAAACCAACGGTGTATTAAGGGACGGAACAGAAGTTCTTTGGGAAATTTTCATTTTGGAAACTTGGAAACATCTGGATGGCATGGAGTTGTGTCTTCTGGGAGAAGGATCAGGGACTAAGATGGCTTTTCCAGGTTCCCCTCCGAACCAGAAAGCCTGGCACAGAGAAAGCAATCAGGATTTTCCTCTTTGAACTCTGTTCGAACCCACTCCCTATAAACCAGCTCATGGTTTCCTGAAATCTGTTTGCAATTGTCAACCTTGTTCCCATGTTAGACATAAAAACCCATCTGCATTCAGGACAGCCATAGGTCTCCTTTGCATCTGGTTTCTCTCTTCAACCCTAGCTCTCTCCTGTGCTGGGGGGGACGCCAAGGACCTTTCTCTCTGCAGAGTGGACTCTCCAAATGGCTCATCATTCATGTGGGCATCATTGCCCCTCTGGTGACATGGAATTTCCAAATTTCCTTTGACCCTGGTTGCCAGTGACTGCTTGCCCTCAGCACCTTACCATAGCCTTAGATCCGATGTGGCTGGGCACCCATTTCAAATGTCATCCTGTTAACTTTTGTGAAATGACCAGACATTTGCTCCTCTTGAAGTCTGAAGTAAATGTATTTGGAATTGACCTCAATTCTGGGCTGTATGGGCCAAGAGGTGCTGGTCATCATGTTTGTGAATTTTTAAAGTTGTTCCTAGGTGTTCTGTTTCAGAATTTATCGCTTATTTTCTGCTACAAAAGAATTCCAATTCCAAGCTCAACTCTGGGCTGGATGGGACAACCATGGCGGAAGGTGTCCACAGTCCCCTTGCAACTTGGGCAAAAATGGCTGAATCAGTCTCCTCTGGGGTAGGGAGATTATGAAGTTTCTGACCCTTCTAACCCCAGGGTGTCATCTTTTTCAGAGAATTTTTCAGAGAATACTAGGTTCTACGTCATGTCTTATGCTGTAGGTGTGATGTGACTTAAGCAACTGATTATTCAGTGGTGTTTTGGAAGGTTTTTAAAACTCTACAGGGACAAGTCATTTGGTCTATTTTAGAGATCTTTGGTTTAATAGGCTGCAGAGGACTTGGGGGAGCCAGGCTGTAAAACACAGAAAGAAAAATCCATGAGCAACTAAAGGCTCTTATGGGAAAGTCACAGAGTAGACACAGTGACCTTTTGTGTGCATGGTTTAGGAGTTCTTTGGTTAAGCATAAAATTTCTGGTCTGTAGGGGCCAAAGAACTCAGAAAAGCCAGCCAAGAATATCCTTTGCGAAAGATTTAAAGTACTTTCTGCCAGGCAGGAAAGATGGAGCAGGGAATCCTGAGTGGGCTGTTGAGACGATGATCTCAATAGTTAATCCTCTAAACAACTGGAAACCTTCTGGGCTATTGGCAAGTGTTCAGAGGTTAGGGGACACACTAAAACACTGAATTCAGCATTATTGGAGAATTGTGAACTTGCTCATCAGGCTCTCACTTTATATTAGCCTCAGAAGGATACAACATTGCTACGAGGAGAATTGGAGATGAATAAACAGTCTTCCGATGCTTGTGTAAAGGGTGTGGAGAACGTGGATTACTGAGCACATCAGGTTCTGTATTCTAGCTTCCCTCAATTATCCAGGCTGCAAAATGACTTACATCTGCTGATACACATGTAAGCAACACATTCGGTGGTTTTGGTCACAGGCTTTGTTCTATGTTGGAATCACCCAAGGAGCAATTAAACAAACCTAATGATACCTGGGGCTGAATCTCAGGGAATCTCACTCAATTATCCTGGAAGTGTGGCCTGGGTATTGGGATTTTTAAAAGCTTTTCCAGATGATTCTGATAGGTGACAAAGTCTGAGCACTCCTGAAGGGGATTTTATTTTTACTACTTAAAGCATTTTTTTTTCCTGGGTGCCAGTGGCTCATGCCTATAATTCTAGCTACTTTAGAGGTTGAGATCAGAAGGATCATAGTTCGAGGTCAGCCTGAGCAAATAGTTCGTGAGACCCTTCCCCCCCAATCTCCAAAATAACCAGAGCAATATGGAGGTGTGGCTTAAGCAGTAGAGCACCTGCTTTGCAAACTTGAAGCTTCTGGTTCACCCTTTCCCCCCCAAAAAAAACACCCAAACCAAACTTTTTCATCAAATTTGCTCTTTGAGGTTGGGTTGATTGGTGTTCATTGAGACCTGCTGTTTCTACTGAGCAGCGTCTGCTCCTGTTAACAACCCAACTAAAGAAACTTGAGAATGTTCCAATGTGTTCTTTAGCTGTGAATGTCTATTATGTACTAAAGTAGGTATGTGTATAGGAATTCTTAAAATACTGATTTTGAGTTCAACTGAATTTAGAATTTGCTAAAACAATTTAAAATTGTGGTTTTTTGAGATCTCTAATAAAGCTTCACAGTAAATTTTGTTTTGACAAAGATTATAATCTAGGAAGGGATCTATTCTTAATGTTAAGTTTTTGTTTTTGTTTTGGGTGGTACTAGGGTTTGAATTCAGGGCCTTGTACTTGCTAGGTAGGTGCTCTACCACTTAGCCACGCCTCCATCATTTAATCTTTAAAAAATTTTTTTTTTCAGTATTGGGGATTGAAACCCGAGCCTTTTGTATGCTAGGCAAGTAGTTCTCACTAAATTGCTTAGGCTGGCCTAGAATTCCCTTTGTAGCCCAGGCAGGCCTTGAATTTGTGATCCTGACTCAGCCTCCCAAGTTGCTGGTATCACAGTCATGTATCACCTTTTTTTTTTTTTTTCAGTACTAAAGTTTGTACTCAGGACTTTGTGCTTGCTAGAAAGGTACTCTACTGCTTGAGCCAAGCCTCCAGCAGGGATCTTTTATTCTTAAAGAACAGACAATAGTTTATATCTTGAATGAACATTTGTGAATTGGAATGGTTTTCACGCATATCAGTTGACTTTTGCTGCATAACAAATTTCCCCAAACTTAGTGGTTTGAAACAAGAGCTGTTTATTATTTCTTATGAGCCCATGGATCAACTGGGCCTGTCTGCTCGGGCCCAGAAAAAAAGTGCTGGCAGCATGGCTCAAGTGGTAGAGCACTTGCAGGCAAGTATGAAGCCCTGAGTTCCAACTCCAATGCTGACAAAAAAATTATTAATATTCTGTTAACGATATCATGGTTGTGTAGGAGAATGCTTAACTATTTCAAAGTTAACTGTCTCAATATCTTCAATTTACATCAGTGAGTTTCAGTGAAAACCAGGTCAATGTGATGAAATGATAATTGTCAAGTCTGGGTAAATATTATTTATATATTTATTTTACTATTCTTCATTCTAATGGTTTAGATTTTTTTTTTGGCAACAGGATTTTGCTATGTAGCTCAGGCTGAAACTCAAGATCCTCCTGCCTCAGCTTCATGGGGCTGGAATTACAGGTGTGCACCACCATACCCAGGAAGGTTGTAAATTTCAAGATTAAAAGATGGGGAAAGTATTTTGGATATTTGCACTATAACTGAAATGACATAACTTCCTTGTTTAGCATAGTTGGATTTTCTGAGTTTGCTTTTAAGAAAACAAATCAAAACAGAAACATACACCCTCCTCCCCAAACTAAAATTATAAGAGCCAAAGTCTCAGGTTTCCTTTAAGGAAGGTGGGAATATAGCATGAACCAGGGAGTGTTTAGCCAAAGGCCTTTCAGAAGGTTGGGTAAAGGCGAGCCCCAGGAAAGCCCCTCACCCCCCACCCCTCCGCCAGGGTGTCTTTCTGCTTAAATCTGGACTTCTCTGCCATGTGCAGACCACTGAGTCTGAGAGACCATTTTAGGTTTTCTTTTTCTTTTTTCTTTTTTTTGGCAGCAATGGGGTTTGAACTCAGAGCCTCATTCTTGTTAGGCAGGCACTCTTACCACTTGAGCCACTTCACCAGCCCTCCATTACAGGTTTTGAAGTCAGTGTTGCTCAGAAGCTGTTCTGTGCTTCCTTCTATGCCTTTTCTGGGAATGTCTTAGTGGCCTGCTGCTTTGGACTTGTGCCTTTTCCCATTAAGCCACAGGGAACATGGGAGCTGTAATTATCTCTCTGAATTCCTGTGCTCCCAAACCATGTATCCTGGAGTCGGGAGGGAAATAGGCAGTGAACACTGTTCTATGAAACCATGGCAGGTTCCACTTTGCATTGACTTCAGCCTGTGTATCCCAAGTAGACAAGGCATGCACTATTTAAAAAAAATATTCCTAAGCAAGACCTAAAAAATTTTGTTTCCCAGTACTGGGGATTGAACTCATGCTAGGCAAGTACTCTAACACTTGAGCCACACCCCACAGTCCTTTGTTGTGGTGGTGGTTGTTTTTGAGACAAGATTTCGCCACTACCTTTTCTAGGGCTGGCCTTGAACTCAAAATCCTCCTGCCTCCACCTCCTGAGTAGCTGGGATTACAGAAGAGCAATACCACACCCAGAACTGAAATTTCCAATTAAGCAAATTTTGGAACATGGTGGAGTCGGAAGCCCCAGAAATCTATTTCCTCACTTAGATGACAGTTGTGCTGGCACAATCATCAGCTATAACTATTTTGGAATTCTGGAATCTTCTGAAGGCTTGGGACTTCAGGGGAGGTTTGGATGGTAAACTGCAGTTGATTTTGGTCCACGTTAACTCCCAGCACCATGGCTACTCCCCATTCCCATCCCTCAACCCCATGGAAGCCACTTGTGCACACGCTCTTGGAGCAGCTTTCACCCATCTTGAAGAAGTTGGACTGGACAAAAAAGACCCTCTCCTCCAAATATTGGGGGTCTGTGCTCTGATTGTTGACCGCTGCTTTGATCGCACAGGTGCCAGGTCGACGTGGTCATGGTTTTTGTGATACTCCAGCATTGTTCTTTGTGCTCAGGATTGCTTTGGCTCTTTGGGGTTTCTTGAGTTGCCGTATGAATTTTAGGATTCTTTTTTCTGCTTATGTGAAGAATGTCATTGGAATTTTGACAGGGATTCCATTGAATTTGTACATCACTTTGGTAGTATAGCTATTTTAACAATATTAATTCTGCTGATCCATGAAAATGGGAGGCATTTCCATCCTCCAGTGTCTTCTACAATTTCTTTCTTCACTTTATGGTTTTAATTACAGAGATCTTTAACATCTTTGGTTAAGTCTATGCCTAGGTCCTTTAGGTTGTTTTTGAGAACGATTATCCATTGTTTTAATCAACACAGTGTAGAGTCACTCCAACAAAATTGCTCGAAACCACCTAGAGCTAGGTATAAGAATTCTTGTGTTGGGGAGATGCCCAGAGAAGAAACCCTTTTCAGAACTGTCTCCTCAAGCCAATCTTATTCCCGTCACATAGTATAGAAATACTCTAACTGTGACCCTAACCCTCATGATAGCTGCCTACCAGTGTAGTGACCCCGCATTGACAGAACCCACCTTGGTCAACTCTGGCTTATCAGCAAAGCTGAGTAGTGCAAGTGACTCTGAACTGGTTTTGAATGATGAGTTGATGGCTTCATGGAGGGATGGAAATTAGGATAGGGGAAGATGTCTTAGGCAGGTGATCATTGTATGGAGATCTGAGACATCATGGTTCATCCCAGGAACCAGACACCAGCTGGAGAGGCTGGAGGGTAGGGCAAGAGGCAGAGGGTGACAGTGAACAATGACCCCAAAGAGCAATCTCACCTCCTGGTACATTGTGGGATCTAAACTTTACTTTTTTAAGTCAGTAGTTTTCCATTTTTTTTCATTTGTGATTCATTTATTGGATGCTATTACTCCAGAGGATTATAGGTAAATTAAGAAGAAATGATTTGACACAATCTTAAAATAATACAACCAAAGCTTAATGTTTTTTTAAAGAAAGAAATGAAATAATTGTTTCATATCAGCAAGATGGTATTTTCCATGCTCTTGTCAAAACTCAAGGGTAGAAAAGTTGTGCCAACACATTCTATTGATTTCTTTTCTTAGTTTTACTAAAATTAGAGATTCCTAATCACAGTACACGCTGGGATTGGTAAGTAATATTTGTCTGCTCTTGCAGATGGATCTGTGTATTTGTATTGAACAGAGATAGAAATTACAGAAGCTTCTCCTGGATGACCACATTCAGCACTTTGTAGGACACACAGTCAACAAGAAAGCTCGAAGGCTGGAAAGGCAAGTGTTTCAGCCTGGGAGGAGCTGTGAATGGATCCTCATCCACTCTTTGGTTGCGCTCATTTCCAGAACCTTTTTTCATATTCTGTTGTAACATTTGGATGTGGTTTCAAAAATCCGAACAATAGTATGCTATTGATTTCTTTCTCTGACAAGAAAAAAATCATCAGACTTGGCAAAGAATCAAATGCTCAAGAACGGAGCCATTTGTACAACATTTCAATGTGGTTCAAAGCAATTTTTCTACAGAACTCTCAATAGACTCACGTGTCTTCTGCAGCCAAGTTAATAAAGACAAACCTAAGACAATCAGATTCTTGGCCTTTGTACCTAACCTGCTTTTCACTCTGGTTGCTTTTGGATTTTATCTTTATCCCATTTTAAAAATAAGCCTCAGGAGGAACCCTGGGCTGTAAGTGCCTTTGAAGTGTCAATGATCAATGTGTCCTACAATTTACATTAATTTTCACAGCAAGCTACATTCATTGACATGAACCAAGTGATCATCCACTAAGATACATGTATGTGCAATTTGAAAAAAAAAAGAGACTTATTTTACTGAGTGCTTGTCAGAATACTTTAATCTGTGGGCTTCTGTCCTTATTCAGTGCTAAAAAGTTCTCAGTTATTATCTCTGCACATAGTGTTTTTGCACCATTTCCCCTGGTTTTTTTTTTTTTTTTTGCATTGTTATTGTTGTTGTCTTCCTCCTTCTTAGTTTGGGTTAATGCTGCCATTTCTACTTTCTCTAATCTAGGTCTTTACTTGTGCTATTCCCACTGTCTGGAATGTTCTTCCTTCCCACTCATCCCCTTCCCCATTCCTTCAAGTTCAACTCAGCTAACTCCTCTTCCATGAAGTCTCTCTTGGTCCCCAACAGGATATACTCAGCCCTCCTTTGCGCTCTGATAACACAAGATTGTCAACTCTCTGAGGGCAAGATGGTGTCCTGTGTTTCTTTGTGTTTCTCACAGATCCTAGTGCATTACAGGACAAAGGTAATTAGTGTCCTTTTGGTTGGTTGATTTTGGTACATGACAAAATATTAGAAAGTTACCAGAGGGGCTGGTGGAGTGGCTCAAGCAGTAAGTGTGCCTGCTTAGCAAACTGGGTCCCTGAGTTCAAACCCAGGGTTTGCTGCAAAAAAAGGCAGTCACCATAAAGAGCTAAAAAATAGACTGCTGGTTCAGGGGGAGAGGATGGGTAACATGGAGACTATTTGGATAACTAGATACACTGTCCATATACAGATAGAAATTGCCTGAGCAAAGGGTATCTGCTCTCCCATAAATAATGAGAGCCACTAGTAGCTGTTGAGTCAGTCTGGGCTGCTGGAAAGAATGCCAGAGACTGGATAGCCTAACCAAGAGAAATTCATTCCTGTACAGAATAATGGGAAGTCCAAGATCATGGTGCTTGCAGATCTCATGTCTGCTGAGGGCTGGCTTCCTGGTTTGCAGATAGCTATTTTCTTGCCGTGTCCTCACATGGTGGAAAGAAGAGAGAGATGAAACCAGTTCTCTCTTACAAAGGTCTCTTCTTAAAAGTGTATGCTCTATAAGGTACAAATCCTACTCTCTGGGGCTCCACTCTCATGAGGTAATCACCTGTCAAAGACCCACCTCCTAAGACCACGACACTGGGGGTTGTGATTTCAACATAACTTTGAGAACGCTTGATTCTTAAGAGCAGCTAATATGTACTGAGTGTCTGTGGCACAACAGCCACTGTGCTAAGCACTTTATTTCACTATTTCAGCTCATGTTCAAAGCGGTGCTGGGAGGGTGGCTGTGTGATTCTCTTTTAGAGGACATCGAAGCTCAGAGGCAATGGGTGATGTGCCGGAGGACATTCAGCTGGGGTATACCATGTCCCAAGGACCTCACAAAGGCAATGACTGTGTACCAAGGACTAGGTTGCTTAGCAACCATTAAACTCTTTAGTGTGTTGTTTAGCCAGTGCTACAGCTAAAACTTGCTTTGTCCTGTAAATGTTGACTTAGGAGGCAACTGTGTACTTGTGTGGCCAACTCTAAACCAAAATCATCCGTAAGGCTTTTTGAATTGGCTTGGATCACCACTTACATAACTGATCACTTAGAAGTGTGTGTGTGGGGGTAAGTAAACGTACTCACATTTGAAGTATTATTCATACAGTTATTGGGGTATGTTGGAACCTTCCTGTACATCTCAGATAATTTACAGATTATTGTAATGTCCATATGCCAAAATGTCAGTGACATATGACGAATCTGACCACGTTTATATCTTTATATTAGAGAGGGGAGCCCATAATTCCTGTAGAACTGGAAAACCTCATCATTTATGGGATAAGCCTAAAAAACCTGCCAGATTTTTCTGGTCATAAAAACTTCATTTTGGCTTGATTTATTTTTTCTGGTATTTCAAAGAGTTGTGATTTTCTTACAAAGTATGTGATATAATTACATGACAGCAAAAGGTTCTCACTTTGCAATTTTGTAAATATGTTTGGGAATAATTCAAGGTGGTGAGGTGACCACTTTCCAACTGTGGATGCCATGGTTATGAGTTTTGTTTTCTTGAACATTGTGGTTAGAAGACAGAATCAGTGGTTTTCTCAAAGTTGGGCAGGAAAACTGAGACTACCAATTTCCAAGGTGGCTTCATTTTGGGATAATGAGAAGAAAAGTGAGAAGGATACATGTGTGAAGGTCATGCAAGGTGACAGTCACCTATAATTCCCCTTCCAGAACACTCTGCCTAAGCCACAACCCTTCTTCTGAAAGATTCCTACAAACAGGTCAGTGTTTTGGGTTGAATGGTTGTCCCCCAAAGTATCCAGGTATCAGTGAATTTGGTTGTTTTTTGGAATCAGAGCTTTTGCAGATGTAATCAAGTTAAGATGGTATCATTATAGTGGGCCACAGTTCAATATGACTGGCATTCTTATAAGAAGAGGGGAATTTGGATATAGACACACATAGACACAGTAGATGACCATGTGAAGATGGAGACAGAGGGTCATGCTGCCACAAGCCAAGAAATGTCTAGCCAACTAGAAACTGGATGAGACAAGAAAGATCTTCCCTTAGAGATTTTGGGTGCCATCAACACATTGATGTCAGACTGCTAGCCTCCAGAAATGTGAGAAAATATATTTGCTTTGTTAAAGAAGTCCTAGGAAACTAACATAGTCAGTGACTCTTAACACCAGCTCTTATTTGAAAATACATGCAGAGCGCCTCTTTATCTCCTGCACACCCCCACACCTAGACCAGTACAGTTGGTGTTTTCATCGTTTTACCCTTGACCTATATTTTTAAATGCCCTTGGGTAATTCTGATGTGCACCCCACACCCCTATTTCTCAGGCTACAACTAATAGGGCCAGTGTATGGGAAACTTAAATAGACACAGGACTCTGAGGCAAGGAATCAATGCTTTATTGTGTTGGCACAGTCTCAGCAGACTTGTGTCAAAAGGCTGAGACCTGAGGACAAAGGGGCTGAGACCTTTGTACCCTTGCAGCAAGCAGGTTGCAGAGGCAATAAAACAACAACAACAACAAAAAAAAAAACCCTGAGGTTTAACCCATATATGGCTATATGGAGAATGGAGTATGAGAAACCTATGAGAATGTGACACAAGCACAGCTATGTCAAATAATTTGCAGGCTGGGTTGGCACAGCCCCAGCTGCAGAAGGGGGTGAGGGTAAAATGCAGCACAGCTGCTTTTCCTAAGATGGTTACATCCAGAGAGTAGCAATCGCAGGTTCCTCCTGTTCCCAATAACCACATGCCCCCGAGAACTGCTGTTCTTGTTTGCCATTGTACATAATAAACTCTCTGGAGGTGGTAGAGGCTGTTGTGCGTCTCCATCAGAGCGCCCAGCCCACCTGACCCCACCTTTCTGCATGTTTATCTTCTGTCTTTAATCCTTTCTTAATCTCCTGTTGCTCCCAGTTAGGTTTCTAGGACGAGCTCACGTAGGCCACAGGAAGTGACACCTGAACAGGGACCTAACTATGGGGGAACTTGAAGCCTGAGATGAGGAGATACTCTCTGAGAAGTGTGAGCATAATAGAAAAGAAGTAAGGTGAGGGGAAGCGTGAGATAAACACAGCCAGGTATAAAAACATGGGCAGTGTGAGTTTAAGGATCTATATGCAGGCTTTAAGAGCTATGATAAAGATTAGAGGAAGCAGAGTCAGGTTGCTTCAGCTTATGCAGGTTTTAGATTTGGTACAGGATACTTGCCTGTGGTTCCCTGAGGAGGGCACTGTAAATTCAGAAACATGCAACAGGGCGGAGACAGGCTGAGGGCGTGATATACGGCTGAGAGGCTGGAATGCATGCCCATTTGTGCTTTTGGCTTGTGGTCTACTCCCTCACACAAACAAAGGTTTTCTCCTTGGCACTTGAGCGGGGATGTGGGACTCAGCCCTTACGACCAGTCATCCAGGAGTGTGACAGGCAGCATCCCTTGAAGGAGCAAGATGCTGCGGGGCCTCTGAGCTGTCAGTCCCACATTAGGAGGATAAGTTTTCACACAAAATTAAAATTCGGTCCAAAGATGAATCTGATTTTGATTCAGTGTCAGATGAGGAGGGTCATGAGGACGCTCCGGCCCATCAAGCACTGGGAACCATGGGTTTGGGGTTCCCTCCATGGGCTAAGAGACTTCCTACTCTTGCTAAGACTCCCCTACAGGCTGCCTTGCAGGCAGCTCATAGTCATGGAGAAGATACAGCTGATTTTAGGTTTTACCCTGTGCTTGAGAGACCAGACCCTAATAAACCTGGCATGCAACAGAGGTTTCATGAAACTATTCCATTTAAAACTTTAAAGGAGGTAAAACAAGCCTGTGCAATGTATGGCCCTACAGCGCCATTTCCACTGGGGCTATTACAGAGTGTGGTAGGAGATACTGCTTTGCTTCCAGATGACTGGACAGGGCTGGCATGCCTCTCTCCAGGTGATTACTTGCTGTGGAAAACAGGTGTTATAGAATTATGACAAGAGCAGGCAAACCATAATTTGGCCCATGGAGTGCATATCTGTAGATATGCTCATGGGAGAAGGACCTTTTGAAAGTGTAGATAATCAGTTACAGTATCCCCTTCAGGCGTATCAGCAGATTGCCATTGCAGGCACAAGAGCATGGCGAGAACTACCCATGAAAGGAGAAAAGACTTTGGAATTAACTAGCATTCTCCAAGGTCCCGATGAGCCATATCAAGAGTTTGTGGCACACCTGCTGCAAAACGTAGGCAGGACAGTGGCGGATACCGAAGCTAGAAACATACTGGTAAACTTCCAATGGGGCCTGCCCTGCCCTAGCCCCGTCAAATAGTGGGGGCAATCACTATGCAGGTTCTTCACCAGTACCCACAATCGAAAACATCTTTTGTGCCACCCCACGAAGCACAGGACTGGACCTTAGTCCCACCCCCCAATACATGTTAGCGCCGGATTTGGGAATGCAAGTTATCCCTATGGGGGCCTATGACCATCTGCTCCAGGGCACAGTGGGGTTAATATTAGGGAAAAGTAATGTGACCATAAGGGGATTACAGTTTTATCCAGGTGTGATTAATGAAGACTATACTGGGGAAATTAAGATAATGACCCAGGCACCAGGTGCCTTTGTGACAGTATCCCCAGAGGAAAAAATAGCTCAACTGGTTATTCTCCCATATGTGAAAAAAGGCAAGTTGTTAACTCACACCCTGTGGAGAGGTGGAGGATTTGGTTCCTCTGATCATGCCTACTGGGTACAACAAGTAACAAGAGATAGGCCGGAAATGACTTTGTTCTTAAATGAAAAATGGTTTTCAGGACTTTTGGATACTGGTGCTGATGTCTCTGAAATTGCTGCTAGACATTGGCCAGAAAGTTGGCCTTGCCAACCCTCTGCTGCTGATCTGCAAGGGGTAGGGGCTGCTCATGGCCCCCTGCAGAGTTCTCAGCAGATCTGCTGGAGGGATGAAGAGGGACAATCAGGGCTTTTTACTCCTTATGTCTTAGACCATCTTTCAGTCAGTCTGTGGGGAAGAGATGTATTAGAAGGTATGGGAGCTACACTCTGCAGTCCTAATAGTGTGGTCTCTCACCAAATGTTTCAACAAGGCCGTAATCCCCTTAGGGGAATGGGAAAATATCAACAAGGTAGGTTACATCCTGTACAACCTTTAGGGAAGCTAGGAATGATGGGGCTAGGATATCAGGCTGCACAGCACTTTCAGTAGGGGCCCTGGTCCAACAAATTAATCACTCCCCTTTTAAACATGTAGCCCAGATCACTTGGCTCTCAACATATCCAGTCTGGGTGGACCAGTGGCCTTTGACAGGGGAGAAATTGGCTGCAGCCACAGCTCTGGTGGAGGAACAATTAAAGGCAGGGCATATTGAGCCTACCCATAGCCCTTGGAATACTCCAATTTTTGTGATTAGAAAAAAGTTAGGAATATGGAGGCTTTTACAGGATTTAAGAGCTGTCAACAAAGTAATGCAGCCAATGGGAGCACTCCAACCTGGCCTTCCCTCACCCACAGCTATTCCATTAAATTATTGTCTCTGCATTCTTGACCTTAAAGATGCCTTTTTTACCCATCCCTATCCATTCAAAAGACAGAGAAAAAATCGCTCTCACTTTATCATTGCCAAATCATCAGGCCCCTGGGCACCCATTTCATTGGACAGTGCTGCCCCAAGGCTTGGCTAACAGTCCCACTATGTGTCAGGAATTTGTTGCTGCAGCAATAGAACCTACACACCGTAAATATCCAGAAGCTTATGTCCTTCATTACATGGACGATATTCTGATAAGTCATCCCCGTGAGTCTACACTTTTACTAATCTTGGCAGATCTTACACAGGACCTTGATGCCTGGGGATTGTGCATTGTCCCAGAAAAGGTACAAAAAAATGCCTCTTTTTCAATATTTAGGGCAAGTTATCGATGGATGGTTGATCTATCCTCAAAAAGTAGAGATCAGGAAGGACAATTAAAAACCCTTAAATGACTTACAAAAACTGCTGGGAGATAACAATCAGCTCAGACCATCTCTAAAACTTACCACTGACACCTTATGTCCCTTTTTCAACTGCTCAAGGGTGACCCTAATCCTTCCTTGCTTCAAGAACTTACGGAGGATGCCCGACAGGAATTGGTTAATGTAGAGAGCCCAGCTTCAGCGCTGGGATCCACAGCAGCCTGTTCAATTACTGATTTTACGCTCTCCATCAATGCCGACAGGAGCACTCTGGCAATTGCAGGGGGTGTTGGAATGGTTATATTTGGGTCACTCTCCTGCTAAGATTCTTAAGCCACATCGTGAGCTGGTAGCTAGGCTGATTTCTAAGGGCCACACTCGTTGTTGTGAATTGCTGGGGCATGAGCCCAGTAATGTTGTGGTCCCATTTTCAAAAGATCAACAGCATTGGTTATGGCAATTTTCAGACTTATGGCAGTCTGCATTGGCTAATTTTCCAGAACAGGTTGGGGAACATCTTCCACATTCAAAACTTTTACAGTTTGCCTCCCTTCATGCATTTGTCTTTCCAAAAATTATTCTATCCTCCCCTCTGTTGGAGGCTGTCAAAATTTTCACTGGTGCTTCTGGGTATGGTACTGCTGCCGATTTTACCAAAGATTGCCACAAGGTTGAACATACTGTTTTTGCCTCTGCTCAAAGGGTGGAGCTTTATGCTGTCATCATGGTCCTCAGGGACTTTCCACAACAACCTATCAGTCTAAACAGTGGTAGTCACTATGTGGTAGGTGTTTTATGCTGCATTGAAACTGCTTGTATCAGTCATACTACTAGTGAACTGTTATTTAATCTTTTCTTTCAGTTACGTAGTCTGGTGCAAACTTGCCTCTATCCCTGTTTATTTTATTTTATTTTTTTTAATTCATATGTGCATACAATGCTTGGGTCATTACTCCCCTCCCCCCAACCCCTCCCTTACCACCCAGCCTGTCCCCTTCCTCTCCCCCTCACCCCCTCAATATCCAGCAGAAACTATTTTGCCCTTATCTCTAATTTTGTTGAAGAGAGAGTATAAGCAATAATAGGAAGGAACAAGGGTTTTTGCTAGTTGAGATAAGGAGATACAGGGAGTTGACCCACATTGATTAACCCTCTAGGTTAGCTCTTCTTGAGCTAACCTTTTCTCTATCCCTGTTTTGTGAGCCATTTGCGCTCACATTCTAATCTCCCTGGCCTATTCACTGACGGTAATGTCTGGGCAGATAACCTAGTCCCTGGACTTGCCCACACAAACGGCAGCACCTGTAGAAGTTGCCCAACTAAGTCATGCTTTTACTATCAAAATGCTTCAGCCTTTGTAGGCACTTTCACCCTACCGGGGAGCAGGCTCAACAAATCATTAAATCATGTCAACAGTGTGTCACATGTTTGCCACAAGTGCCTGAAGAGTTAACACATGGGGCCTTTGGCCTGGAATCTTGTGGCAGATGGAAGTCACTCATGTTCCCTCCTTTAGCAAGCAGTGCTATGTTCATATGTCAGTGGACACTTATTCAGGCTATATCTATGACTCCTCACACTCTGGTGAGGCCACTAAGCATGTCTTCGCTCATTGTTTGGCTGACTTTGCTCAAGACCGACAGTGGCCCTGCATATGCTTCATACTGCTTTCAGCAGTTTTGTGAGGCCTGTCAGATACATCACACCACCGGTATTCCTTATAATCCTTGAGGGCAGGCCATAATGGAACTTGCACATGCCACTCGCAAAATGCAATTAAAAAAATTAAAAGGAGGGGATGAGGTACTCCCCCCAGCTAGTCAATTACATAAAGCTTTATATACCCTCAATTTTTTGAATTGTCCAGAACAGGGTTTAACATCCACTGAAGGGCCTTGGCAACCACAGGAGCTGACTGTCAGGCCTCAGGTTCATTGGAAAAATGTGTTGACTGGCAAATGGCACAGTCCTAGTCCTGTCCTGATGTGGGGTCAAGGGCATGCTCATGTTTTTCCTAAAGATGCAGAACACCCAGTGTGGGTACCATTGCAGTTTGTCAAGCATCATGGACCCCCTGGTCCCAAAGATGAGGAGGCTGAGACTGGAAGACTTGTTCTGGGACAGGGAACCACTGAGGCTGATTCTTCCACCAACCAGAGGCAGTCAAGGAGGTGGCTGCTGGTGAGAGAGACACGGAACTTTGAGCCACCCACTTGGGATCAAATCAAGAACATGACGACAATGGTAACTGGTAACATGGGGATGGCTGGGAATCCCACAGCCACATTGCTGGCTGCACTGGTCATAATCACAATACAGGTGGGTGTTGTCCAGGGTGATGCATACTGGACTTTCATGCCCAACCTGCCAATGGTGCATCCTATCACTTGGCAGGGTCATCTTCACTAATGATACAGTGCACATGGGAGGTCATGCCTCAGGACATTTGGTGCCTCAATATAGTGACTGTAACTTTACAGGAATTCTAGTCCCTTACCCATATGTATGTCTTTTAATGGACTGAAGGCCACAGAGCCCTATAATGCCACCCATATAGCTCCCTTACTGTGGTGCTCTGTTCATTAGGTAATCTGGAAGTTTGCAGTGGCACCTTGGAGAGAGTGTCTTTTTTTAATAATGTTTTTATGTTCAACCTATCAGGAAGTAAAGTAATTTCTTGGTCTAGAAATGCAAGTCAGGAGTCCAATAACACGGGGTCTGGCACTTGTCAGTCCTGGGGCTGGATGGGGGGACACCCAAAAGGGATTTATGGAAATTGGCAGCTGCTATCGATCTGCTCAATCTTATGAGTTGGTCATTGGAAGATCTGGATAGTGGAGGGGATGAGAAGATTGGCCTATAGGCCTGTGTCTAACACCCCTATGCCTTGGTGATTGGTAATGTAGAGGTTGCCAAGGGTTATATAGTATTATTTGTCAAGGGTGCAACCTTACCTCCTGCATCTCCAGTCATAACAAGGACAAAATCATCCTGATCGTGATCCAACCTCCCTATGTCCTAGTGCCTACCAACAGTTTAGGAGAAGAAAATAATAGAGTTTTTGCTTAGAGAAAAGAGGATGGTGGGGCTAATTATAGCAGGCATTGTGGCCTTTGTTACCATGATAGCCACTGCTGCCACAGCTGCATGGCCTTGACTCAGGCTGTACAAAATGCTCACTATGTTAACAATTTGACCACAAATGTTCCTTATGGTCTAGAAGCTCAAGTGCAGATTGATGATAAGGTGGATGTTTGCCTCAACATACTTGAGGCTGTGGTTATCACACTAGGCAATGATGCCACAAAATATTGACAAGGGTTGTTATGCTGACTTCCACCATGTTTGTGTCATGGCCACATAATACAATTAATCAGAATTTTTCTGGGAAAAAAATAAAAGCGCATTTTATGGCCACATGGGAATGAAGCAATGATACTGTAGACTTACGGCAATTAAGGCAACAAATATTGGCCATACAAAAGGCTGATAATGTTGTTTCTCCAGCTAATATTGCAAAAACTATCCTGGAGGAACTCAAGGGTTTCAATCCATTTAATTTGCCAGAGCACTCCTTCTTGTATTTGGCAGGAATAAGTATGTTATTGTTCATCTGTTTTCTTGTTCTTTCATTCGGATGTTGGACAGTGCAAAGACAGCTCCTTGGATTGGGGGACGGGCTTCATTGGGAGCATTTAGGAAATAAAAAAGGAGGAGATGTGGAGTGGAGTATGAGAAACCTATGAGAACTTGACATAAGCACAGCTATTTGCAGGCAGGGTTGGCACAGCCCCCAGCTGCAGAAGGGAGCTAGCACAGCTATGCCCAGTAATCTGCAGGCTGGGATGGGGTACAGTCTCCAGCTGCAGAAGGGGGCAAGGGCAAAATGCAGCACAGCTGCTTTTCCTAAGATGTTTACATCTAGAGAGTAGCAATCACAAGTTCCTCCTGTTCCTGATAACTACAATGTCACACACCCCAAGAACTGCTGCTCTACTTCCTTGTTTGCCACTGTACATAATAAACTCACTGGAGGTGGATGAGATTGTTATGTGTCTCCATCAGTGCTTGATGAGGCTGGAGACAGACCTTACAATCAGGGGGGCTATACAGGGCAAAACCAGGCAAGCCCCTAAAATCAAAAGTATAACACTTATGAGAGTCTGTGATTTCTTCTATGACTTTCCCTTCATCATCTATCTGTAAGCATCTGTCCATAAGCAGTGCTTAGGTTAAATTTTCCACAAACTCCTCCCTCAGAAACCAGCAAATAGTCTAAAGCCAAGCGGTTCTGATAGATGGCATTACACATTTCAGTACTTTGCTTACCCAATAAATTGAGGGCTTTTGCAGTTTCATTAGTTATAATGTCAACAACAGTCTGTAACCTGATTATATGGTTCAACATATAGATGGGAAAATGGTACCCCTAAGACCCATCCTGTGCCCAAGTGCCTGACTGTAATAGTGGATTATATGCTCAGGAGGTCATTCATCATCCTTCAATTGCCAGTTTGTAAAGCACGCCATTTTCTTTGGGCTTCCCAGCTTTCATATACTGGTGCTTCTAAGAGCTCCCCCCTTGCAAGTGGGAGCAGGAAGAAGGATGGACAGATTGACCCCAACACACAAGATCCTGGCCAGTTCAGGAGAAGTATAGTATAGGCTGTTTTCCCAAATATCCAGTACAGTCCACATGGGGCTCTCCATTTGATGACTGCATTGACATCATTCCAAGCCTGTCAGAGATGAAAGAAATTGGACAAGAGATGGGGGTTTGGTTCAGTATGGTTTGGGGATCCCCACCATTGGACTTTCAGGGAAGTTACATCATAGAATCTTTGACCCAGGCATGTCAGTCTTCCAATGGAAATGTTAAATTGTCCTCCCCATTGAGCAAGACAGTTCTGATAATTGAGGTTTTGAGAAGCCAAACCCCAGTGGCCAGCTGGGGATATCTTGTCTCATTACAGGGTTTGTGGGGACCCAACTCTCTACCCTCCCAGGGCCATTGATCTCCAATGTCAGTTCCCCCATATACATAACAGGAAGTGATTTTTTAAAGATTGAGCCATGGTTTCTACTAGTTCTAGAAACAGATTGCTGGTAGTAGTGGAGATGGTAGACACAGTTCTTTCCATTTCTTCATAGAAGGAGTGAAAAACCTGGTGGAATGAGGCTTTATGGGAGACTGTAATTCTTTTAAAGTACAATATAGTCCTAGGTCTTTGCCCCACCCATAGATATATATGGCAATCTGCCAGTCATTTTTCTACTTAGGGTCTTCTGGATCAAGGATGGTAAAATTAACAGGATTACAGGCCCCTAAGTGACACCCTAAGGTAGTGACACCCTTTTGAAGGAGCACATCTTATCTTTACTTTGCCAGGTGGCCCAAGAGACAAATCTCCAGCTGGTGCAAGGTAGGGCACATTCATAAGTCTTGGCTATCTCACACATATACTTATCATTGAACCTGTACTCCTGTTCCCAAGAAAGGCCTCCACACAGACTGTGATAGCTGGTTTACATTAGTGCGCTGTTACTTACTGCATACAGGTGAGGTGACTCATCACATTCTGGGGCCCCACACACATCAAATTGTATTGACACTGGCTGTTTTGGATTGGTGATCTGGACCATTTGAATTATGAAACCTTTCTTGTCACAGTTCCTGGCTTCTAACCATTCATTGTTTGGGGGAGTACTGTGGGTTGAAACAAGTGTATTGGCCCTCTTGCAGGCAAATAGAATAGGTGGTTTTGTTATGCTTTCAGTTCCCTGAGAGTGTTCCTTGCAGAATAAATGAGTGTAATAAAGCAGGGTCCAAGTAGCTCCCTAACCCGAGTGAGTTATGCGAATATATGGGTCACAGGATGAGGGTTCTGGGACCACAAAGGGAAACCACTGTGGGGAATGGATTATGAGAAGCCTATGAGAATTTAACATAAGCACAGTTGTGCTTAATGACAGGCTGAGTTTGGCATGGCCCCAGCTGCAGAAGAGAGCGAGGTAGGATGCAGTGCAGCTGATTTTCCTAAGTCGTTTACATTCAGCAAAGTAGGAATGCAGGTTTCTCTTGTTACAATGTCACACTCCTCCCTGAGAACTGTTGCTCCACCTCCTTGTTTGCCATTAGATATAAAAGACTTGCTGAAGAAGGATGCGAGGCTTTTTGATGGAGGATTTTGGTTGGCTGCTGCTGCTGCTG
This sequence comes from Castor canadensis, assembly GCF_047511655.1. Taxonomy (NCBI): domain Eukaryota; kingdom Metazoa; phylum Chordata; class Mammalia; order Rodentia; family Castoridae; genus Castor; species Castor canadensis. The sequence goes on along the minus strand of NC_133390.1, from coordinate 151,320,117 downwards.
CCACTGGCTGATGTGTCTCCACCAGAGCAGCTTTTTGCACTGAGAACTTTATACATAGGCTCTAGAAAAGCTAAGATAAAGAAAAACTAGAGGAAACATGGGACAGTGCAAGTCTGATTGGAAAGTGCAAGTCTGAGCACCAAGACTTTAAGAAAGCTAAAAAGAGAACATGGGACAGTGCAAGTCTAAGGACCAAGTCTTTAAGAGTTATGCTAATACAGTTTTTAGATGTGGCTGCTGTTCGTCTGCAAGTCTGAGCACCAAGACTTTAAAGGGAACATAGGACAGTGCAAGTCTGAGGGCAAAGTCTTTAAGAGAGATTATGCTAAAGAAAAACCAAAGAGAACATGGGACAGAGCGAGTCTAAGGAAAGAGATTTTAAAGAATAGAAAAGAAGACTTTAGAAGCAAGGTTTTAAAGAAAGACTTTAGAAGAAAGGCCTTAAAGAATAAAGATAGAGAAAAGAAGCAGAGTAAAGAGAAGAGAAGTAAAAAAGCAATGAGGCTATTGTGCATCTCCATTTGAGCACCCAGCACACTTGGCCCTAACTTTCTGCATGTCTGTCTGTCTATTCTTTGTCCTTTCTGCATCTCCCATTGTCACCAGTTAGGTTGGTAGCAACAGGTGCAAAAGAAAGCTTACTCCAAACCACATCAGTTACAATAAGCAGTAATTATGCATCCTTTCCAGAAGATCTAGGGCAAATGCAGCAATATGGTTGGACTTAGATCACATGACAAGGAGAGAGCACGTACGGGAGATATAGGAATAGGTAGAAAACTCAAACCATGAAAGCATTTGATGTCCCCACTCCAGAGGAACTAATACAGAAACAAAGTGACAGAGGTTAACATGAGAAGGGGATCAGTAACCAATGTAAAGATCAGTTAGAGATGAATCAACATAGGTTGTAACACTGTGTACATGAAAGCAATGATAGGAATATTTCTGTATAGCTATCCTTAACTCAGCTAGCAAAAATGCTTTGTCTTCCTTATTATGCTTATGTCTTTTCTTCAACAAAATTAGAGATAAGGGCAGAACACGTTCTGCCTGGAAGTGAGGGGGAGAGGAAGGAGAGGGAGGGGAAGGGAGGAGAAATGACCCAAACAATGTATGCATATGTGAATAAATGAATAATTAAAAAAATAAAGGACTGGGGATGTGGAAAAAAAAGAGAGCTAATAAAAAACTTTTCACTGTGAGTCCAGTCAGCAGGGGAAGTTTCTGCTAAACCCGTGGCAAAGATTAGGGTGAGAACTCAAGGAGTGACAATGCATTACAGTAAAATAACTGACATAGAAAATATTTCATCTATCCCATTAGACAGTTGATTCCTCATGCTTCTGCCATGCATAGACTTGTCAGCTTCCACAGTGACTACAGCATGGCTGTTGTTTCATTGTTCGTGGTCCTCTGTTGTTTCCTGGGAAGTGGAGTCCTTCTGAGGAAGGGTGCTGATGTTCCTGGAGGGTGATCTTACATGGCAAAGCTGGATCAGGGATATACTCCCACTCAAGAGAAGCTGGCTTGACTTGGCTGTAGTGGATCCAAGGAGCTTTCTCTGCTATTTTAACTGCAGTAGGGTAGAGAAAATAACAACAAAACGGCCTCTCCAACGAGGCTTTAACGGTTGGACATTCCATTTCTTTACCCAGACAGCATTCCCTGTCCTGTAAGCATGCATGGGAGTTGTCAGGCTGATAAGAAGTCTCTTCTGGACCCAGTCATTGATCTTTGAGAGGGCTAACCTGAGAGCCTGCATCTGCTGACTCAAGGTGTGGTAACCTATTTCCTTAAGGTCCCCTCTTATGCCCTTGATTAAAGGGAATGGGTGTCCATAAAGGACTTCGAAGGGTGAAAGCCCTGTCTGCTTCATGGGACTAGACCTAATCCTTAGTAATGCTATGGGCAGTAATTGATCCCACTGCAGATGGGTCTCCTGACACAGTTTTCCTAACTGTAATTTTAGGGTTCTATTCAAGTACTCCACTTTTCCTGAGGAGTACTTGTACATGTAGGCCACAGGCACCTTCTAGGTGATTCCTAAACCCTTAGCCATTACCTGTACCACCTCTGCCACAAAAGGTGGTCCATTATCTGACCTAATAGACACAGGTATCCCAAACTGAGGGATGATTTCCTTTAACAGACATCTGGTCAGTTCCTGAGCCTTTTTTTCCCCTAGGACTGATATATGTGGTTTATTTATAATTATCCACAGCGGAGTACTTTGTTTCTGGGTTTATGTGGAGTGAATGGATTGCTGTGTTAAGCATTGTTCATCTGGAGAGGTATTGTTCACAGATTAAAGGCAGTTGTTCCTCAGATTCTCTTCCTTTTCCTTTTCCCTTCCTGCTCCTCTTTATTGAGTCCTGCAGTTATCCCAGAGCTATCATCCTGGACATAGCTTCCCATGCCTTCTATTGGCCTGTCATTCTTTTTCCAGTTACTTTTGTGTCACTATGACCAAATACCTGATATAAACAACCATTTCAGAGATTTTAGTCCATAGTCCTTGGCGACATTGACCCTCGGCCCATGGTGAGGTAGAACATCATTGTGGTGGTAGCAGGTAGAGGAGGAGGCTGTTCACCTCATGGTAGATAGGAAGCAGAGTGGGTGGGGAGAAGGAAAAACAGAAGGGGATAAGGTATAACCTTCAAAAGCACGTCCTTAGTGACGTACTTCCTCCAGTTAGGCCACACCTCCTAAAGTTTCCATAGCCTCCTTAAATAGTGCCACCAGCTGGGGATCAAGCCTTCAACACATGAGCTTGAGGGGGACATTTCATATTCAAATTATAACACATCCCAACAGAAAAGATTGTCATATTTGTCCAGTTAAAAAGATTAGAAGATTCTCATCAACAAGCTAAAGAAAAAATAATTGATGTTTTCTCATAAAGCTGTTTGCTCTTGCTGCACACTAGACATTCAAAATCAGAACAATCACCATATGGTTGAGTTTTTGGCTCCAGTCAATTAATAGCCTCCCAGAGCTTTTCAGTCCATGTGGGGAAGGCTTCCACCCATCCTGAGAAGGTACAAACAAACACCAACAGATATTTGCATCCTTGAGCTCATGGCATTTCAGTGAAGTCCACAATCAAGTTTTCAAGAGGTGTTCCACCTACACTTTGTGTCTGGGGTGCTGTTGGCCCTTGTCTGGGGTTATTTTTGGCACATAGGCTACATCTCTCACATACTGCCTTACTTATGCTGGAGAGCTTGGGGACATAAAAATGCTGAGCCAGGGTGGTCTCAAGGGTCTGTTCACCATGAATGTGCTCTTTCATGGAACTGCTTGACAAATGTAGGGGCCAGCAACTCAGGTATGGCAATGTGGCCATCAGTAAACTTCCACAGTCTGTTTGATAAAAAATTTCCCTCCTCAGTCTTAAACTAAGCCTGTTCTTTGGGTATGTTCTATGGGTCCCATTCAGGTAAGGGGCATGGGAACAAGGAAGCTATCAGAACAGTTGGGGCTGGTCCCCTTGTGAGAGCCACTTGTTTGGCCTCTTTATCAGCTTTCCAGTTTCCCCAGGCAATTGTTGCAACTCTCTTTTGGTGCCCTCAGCAGTCTATAACTGCCACCCATTTAGGGGCCCATGCAGCATCTATCAGTTTGAGAATATCCTGCCCATGCTTAATACTTTTTCCTCCCAAGTTAATGAGTCCTTTCTCTTTATATAAGGCCCCATGGACATGAATGGTTGTGAAGGCATATTTAAAGTCAGTGTAGATGTTTACTCATACTCCTGCAGTGAGCTGGAGTGCCTGTATGAGGGTAACATGTTCAGCCTTTTATGCAGAAGTCCCAACTGGCAGCAGATGAACCTCAATAACTGGGTCCAAAGTCACCACCACATACCTGGCAAAGCATGTGCTGTCCTGGACAAAGCTGCTGCCATCTGTGATTTCAATGTCCAGATTGCTGATAGGCTGATCACTTAGATCTGGCTGACTTGAGAAAATCTCATACATAACCTCTAAGCAGTCTTGCTTGGGGGGAAGGCTTGAGTCAACTGGCAATAGAGTGGCCAGGGTAAGAGTCTTAACAACCTCCAGCCGGATGCATGGGTTTTCACATTTCACATAGCATACTTTGGCATTTGACCATCTGAGAGTTAGTTAGCCAATAATTTCCCTTATACTCCATGAGTGTCAGAACAGAGTGGGAAACTTGGACAGTGAGTTCTTGCCCTAAGCTGAGCTTGTCTGCTCTATCACCAGGGCAGCTGTGGCTGCTAGGGCATGGAGGCAAGGCAGCCAGCCTCAGGAAACAGCATCAAGTTGTTTTGACAAGTAAGACACCAGATGATACCAGGAGCCCAGTAACTGAGTCAGGACCCAAACAGCTGTTCCCTTTTGTTCATGGACACACAGGAAAAAGGCTTCCTCACATCTGGCAGACCTAGAGCAGGGGCATTTGTGAGTGCCTTCTTGATTTCTTTAAAGGGTTTTTCTTGCTCCCTCCCCCACACTAAAGTCTCCCATTCTCCCTGCTTGGTGGCTTCATAGAAGGGTTTGGCCAAGAGGGAGTAGTTAAGGATCCAGACTTGGCAGAAACCTGCAGCTCCCCAAAACTCTCTAATTTGCCAGTGGGTATTAGGGTGTGAGATAGAACATACAGCCTCTTTCCTCCCAGGGCCTGTGTTCCCCCTGAGACAGGTGAAAGTCAAGGTATTTGACAGTGTTTTGGCAAATCTGGGCCTTTTTCCTAGACACTTTGTATCCTGCTTCCCATAAAAGAGAAAGGAGAATGTGTGTCCCTTCCATGCAGTCCCCCCTAGTTAGTCCAAACACTAGGAGGTCATCTATATACTGGAGGACTGTGCAGTATGCTGGTTAGCTGAGAAGGTTTTTAGGTCGGGTGCCAAGACAGTCCTGAAAATAGTGGGTAGATTTTTGAAACCTTGTGGCAATCAAGTCCAAGTTAGTTGCCCCTTTTCCCCAGTGTTGGGATTTTCCCATTGGAAGGCAAAAGTAGGCTGGCTCTGTGGGGCCAGGCAGATGCAGAAGAATGTGTCTTTAAGATCTAGGCAGGTAAAAAATTTTGCCTCAGCTGGGACAAGGCCTAAAAGTGGGTATGGATTTGGGACTACAGGGGGCAAAGTGACAGTTGCTGAATTTATTGTTGGAGGTCCTGAACTGGCCTGAAATCCTCAGTCCCTGGTTTCTGGCCTGGTAGTAAGGGGGTGTTCCAGGATGACTGACAAGGTCAGAGGATTCCATATTTCAAGTCTGTCAAAGTGTTTTTGAATTCTGATCTGGGCCTTGAGAGGAATGAAGTACTGTTTCTGGCTTATGGGGGTGACTCCTGGCATTTGTTCTACCACTATTGGGGGCACATTTCAGGCCAGACCCGGGGGGTTATCTTCAGCTCATATACCTGGAATCTTGAAGGGAAGCTCAGGGCCTCCCTTTGGGGGCATAGACCTGCCATTCTTCTTCTTGTGCAACTGTGAGGATTAGAGTCTTTGTCTCAGGTACTCTCAACTTTAAGGCTGCTGTGCCATCCAAATCAAAAGTTATCTGTGCTCTCAGCTTGCATAACAAGCTCCTGCCCATCAGGCCCACAGGGCAATCAGGGAGATAAAGGAATTCATGACTCCCAAGATTGCATCATCTGGCCATTAAAAAGGGGTGGTGGATCCGGTCCCCTGTAACCCCAATAATCGTACGCTTGTTGGAAAGAGGGCCCACTGGTTGGGTCACAACCAAATGTTCTGCACCTGTATCCATCATGAGATCAACAGGATGGCTCCCTATTTCCATTCAGACCATAGGCTTCTGGGGGCCCAGTAGAATGGAGCCAGTCTGTCTAGTCCTCCTCATAGCCTTCCAGGCCTGCCAGACTGACAACGTTTTCCTCCCAGTGGCTGGCTCCCTTGCAGGTGGGCTGATATTTTTCTTTGACAACCTGGCCTCTGCCTCTGGTCTGGGGGGCCTTTTGGGAGTCCCTGGCCCATTGGGGACATTCATTCTTCCAGTGCCCTTCCTGATGACAGTAGGCACATTGATTTCACCCTAGCTCCTCCCTACGGTGGGGGCATCCTGGGGGAATTTGTCTTCATCCTCAGGGATTGCCTCTGCCTCCGCCTGGATTAGCTCACCGGGGCCCATCTGACTGTCCAGCAAGGGCTACTGCAAGGAGGACCACGTTCCCTTTCCTCTTCCTGTCGGCCTCCTGCTTAGCCTCCTGATCTTGACTGACTAAAACCTTTGTGGCCCCTCCAGAAACTGGCTAGCATTCATTCCAGTGTATCCCTCCAGTTTCTTCAATTCTTGTCTTATGTCCCCCTAGGCTTGGTCAAGAAAAGCAGCATTAATCATTCCTGGTTTTCAGTGGCTTCTGGGTAAAAGGGGGTGTACAAATGGAAGGCCTCACACATTCACAGAACTGGCTGAGACTCTCATCTGGCCCTCGGAGGAGTTCTGATGTTTTGCTCATGTTCATGGCCTTTTCCCTCCTTCCTTCATGCCTCCCAATAATGCCTCTTGATATTGCTCAAGTTGCCAGTAATCTCAGTCATCATTGGGGTCCCAAGGGGGGTTTTCCTTGGGGAAATGGGCCTGAGCATATGCTTTGGCATTTAGAGTGCCCTCAGGGGCATGATCTAACCACTTTAGAGCGCCAATATTATATAGCGCTGTTCTTCAGTATTAAATAAAGTCAGAAGAATCTGTCAACAGTCTGTCCAGGTGGGTTTGTGAGTCTGGATGACAGACTGATTCAAATCAATCAGGGCTTGACAAACTGAATTCAACAACACATCAAAAAGATCATTCACCACGACCAAGTAGGCTTCATCCCAGGAATGCAGGAGTGGTTCAACATACGAAAATCAATAAACGTAATAAACCACATTAACAGAAGCAAAGACAAAAACCACTTGATCATCTCAATAGATGCAGAAAAAGCCTTTGATAAGATTCAACATCATTTCATGATAAAATCTCTAAGAAAACTAGGAATAGAAGGAAAGTACCTCAACATGTTATCATGTGAATCAATTTCCCAAGTCTTACTTGGAACAGAGTGCTCACACTTGAAAATGATTCAAAGACTATAAAGTGCTTTCAAATACCTCTTGGTAGTGTTTTAGGGTAAAGTTGGGGCAATATAATTTATTCTTTGATTAGTGAATGACTCCCCCAGGTTGTTTTTTTTTCTGAAATAATGGTTTTACCAATTTTTTTTCCCTCCAAGGGGTTCTCTTAAATTACCTTTGGAATTTGGTAGAAGAGAAAATGTCTGTGTGATTATTTGTATTCCAAACACACTTTTGGAGGAAGCAATTTTTATTAGGATGAACATCTAGGAGATACATAAACATAATGATGGTATTTACAAATCATTTTTGCTTCTTTCTAAAAAGCACAAATATTTATTATATCTGCATGACCTAACCTGCATTTTAAGATAAATAATCAGAAAAGAGGAAGAAACAGAAAAATATACCAACATAATCAGGCTTTATTTAAACAAAAATGTTGTGTACAGCTGCCCCCTGCCATTCTAATTGACAAGGGAATTTGGAAAGAGAATCCTCTCTTTTGAGAGTTAGTTTTATTTCCACTACTCAGATTGGGGTTTCATGGAAAATCCTATCATAATTCTATTCAAATTAGATTCCTGGGGTTTTGAAGTGGACAGAGAATTCCAGATCTTTTTGTGAATCAGTTTCTCTCACAGGTAAGTGAAATGAAGCCCATACAGGCTAAGTGTCTCCTGAGAAGTTCTGTCTAAGTCAGGAACAATAGGGTGAGCCAGTTTTTAACAGGAAATAGCAAGGGCTGGGGACAATGTACCACGCAGATGAAGTGTCATCTGCAAAGCCCAGATTTAGGTGGCACAGGGTCACCACCAAAGAGGCCTTTGCCACTTTAGACTTCAAGGCCTGAACTAGTCAACTCCCAGGACTGTGATTGAATATGTTTTCAAAATTTCTAATCTTCAAACCATACTAAATATATTTTAGGATATAAATAGAGCTTATCTACACACAATTATTTACAGAGTGATTTCCTTTTAGAGGAATACGAAGAAAAATTTTAAAATGGTTACTGTCCTCAAAAAGACTTTGCCCCCTTTTCTACACACTAGGTGCGTAAGTGTGTATAAAACTTTCTGAATGTAGTTTGATTAAAATATCAAAATTGTAAAACTAGTCTTAAAGTGTAAAGACAAACCTATTGCCTGCATAACACAACTAATCTTTCCTATAAGATGTTCTGCTGAAACAAATACTAGAAAACTATATTCAAAATTCTATACTCATACCCTGTTTCACCCCTACCAAAGAGGGAATGTGTGGGGGCTGTTTCTGAGGATAGCCACTTGCCAATGGACAGAAGGCAAGATGAAGAATGATCTGGAAACCAGCTGATTCAAGGAAGGGCTGATGATGCTTACATAGTACAGTCTAGAAAAGAGGAGACTCATGTAGAAAATAATTTTCATTGCACCTGTCAGGGCATTGCAATTTCAGTTATCAAAAACTACCTCTGGCTATCTTAAGCCAAAGTGGTATTAATTGGAAGAAGGTTTGGACTTATAGGAGGACTATGGCTGGAGACTGGCCAGAAATAAGGGAGGAACAGGTCAGGATGTGCCTGATGCAAGTGTCAACAACACTTCCAAAAATCCCCTCTGCCATGGTGGTACTTGCTGGAGTCCTGGAGCAAATATTACCTGACTAGCTGACTTATGTCCTGGAGAACCCAGGAGGAGGCAGAGGGAGGCCAGTGCTGGGAAAGCCCTACTGCCAAGACCATGCAATACAGGAAACATCCAAACTGGGAATATACTCAACAGTCATTATTTAACTGGCATTTCATTTTCTGTCTACTTCTGAATCTACCCCACCATAACCCTCAAACACTAGACAATCAATAAATAACTATGGGATGTATTTATAAGTGAACATTCAGGAGATGTTGCTCTACCTGTAGACAAGGTAAGTGTGTACAAGGAATGTGAGTTTTGACTAAAATAAGGAATTTTAGTCAAAATTATAATTTCTTATAATCAGAATTGTCCACACTGTGGAATAATAAGCCTCTGAGTTTGAAGGAGTCAGCAATAGGATTTCAATATGGATATCCACTATCCCCTCCTAGGACAATAGTCCCTGAAACTTTTGTTTGAGCTTCCTGTCTCCACTCTCAGACCATGTATTTTCTTGAAAGTTCACCCTACCTGCAAACCCAGGGGCTAATCTGATTGGTCAATTCCGTGGCTCTGGCTAGTGACTGGTTCAGGAGAGGTGTGTGATACAAATCAGGTCAATCAGAGGCAAAAGGATCCAACACAGCATTTTTGTTTGAGCCATGGGAGAAGCAGATTCTCTTTTGAGGGATCTGGTGTCATGACTATCAGAGCCTGGAGTAGCCAGAGGCCTCCATGTGAAACTTGAGAATGAAGCTGACAACAAAACAGGGAGAAAGAGGGAAGGTCTGAACTATGTGTGCCTAAAGCCAGATCCACAAAGAATTCTTACAACATGAGCTAAACATTTCCCTTGAACTGAAATTTTCTTTTAGTTGCAATGAAATGAGTTATTTAATGGCAAAAATGTGAACTCTCAACTACTAGTGACTTCCCAGGGAATTGTGTTGAGGAGGATTCTGAGGACCAAATCCAGATACAGTGGAGGAGTAAGGTGATTAGTGTCCTCTTTCACAGGAATGAAGGAGGGGTGGTCTTGTACACACCACATACTTACCATCCTTGAGTTAAGTGCTCATTTCTCAGGAACTACGGTCTCTATTCCTATCATAAAATTTAATCTACAAAAGTTCTGTTCAGAGGAAATGGAAGATGATCACATGTGTACTTTAAAAAATTTAGTAACTGTATTTAAAAAAATTAAAATTAATTTTAATAGTATCTTTTATTTAACCAAATATATCCAAGATATTACCATTTTAATATGTGGTACAAGGCACTTTTCAAGTCTGCAATAGCCACATACAGATAGTGGCCACTGGACTGGGCAGCACAGGCATAGAGTCAAGGGGTGCTGGGACTAGAAGAGACCTTAGAAAAAGCTTCTATCACCTCCTCATTGTGAAGACGGAAAATGGAGGCCTTGGAAAGAGTGAGGAACTTTACATAGCACATGAGTGAAGTGACTTTGGTGGCCTATTTTCTTTCCTTTTTATGTTCCTTTTTTCCTTTTTCCTTCTTTCTTTTCATCTTTCTCTCTCTCTCTCTCTCTTTCCTCCCTCCTTCCTTTCTTTCCTTCCTTCCTTCCTTCTTCCTTTCTTTCTTTCACAAGGTCTACTTATATAACCCAAGCTGACCTGGAACTCAATATGTAACCCAGCTTGACCTTGAACTCAAGGTCTTCCTTGCTCGGGGACCCTAGTGCTGGGATTACGCTACTGAGCCACTACTACTCCCAGAGCATTATTTCCTTTTACTTCAAACACTGAGGTGATATCTTGGGTGTGGTAGAGAGAACAATGCCTCTTTTCCAAAGATGTCTACATCTTAATCCCTGGAACCTGTGGGTACCTTACTTTATGTGGCAAAAGGGACTTTGCTGGGGTAATTAAGAATCTTGAGTGGGAGGATTATCCCAGATAATCCGTGTGGGCCCAGTATAATCACAGTGATCCTTATGAGAACTGGGTGGTCCAAAGTCAGAAGAAGAAGCAGCTAGAAGAAGGTTGGTGTGATGAACTTTGAAGCATGAGCTGAGGAATGCAAGAAACCGATAGGATCTGGAAAAGGCAAAGAAACAGCTTCTGGGAAGGAACACAGCCCCGTTGGCAAACTGATTTTAATCTCATAAGAATCATTTTGAATTTCTAAGAGAAAGAATGTGTTTTGTTTTAAGCTGCTATGTTTGTGGCAATTTATTATAGTGGCAACAGGAAACGAAAACAGGGGCACATCTCTGCTGAGGAAAATGATAAACCTTGTTCCCTTGATTATTTTAGGTGAAAATCAATGTCTCCTCAATAAGATCACGTAGCTTCACTTTGGGAAATTCACTGGTGTATGTGGTCAGTTTTGTACACCACCTCCAATTTCCCTGGGGTACAACTGAGAGCTCTTACCTGTAAAGGTGACAAGGTGAATGTTTTCAACTATGCCTGCCTTTGGATGGCTCCACGTCTGGCCTGAGGAAGGGATACACGGATTCATTGGTGGTTGTTTGATCTGCTCCTTCTAGAAAGAGCTACAGAGGACTGTAAAACTCAGGCTATTCTCTGGAATTCTGGGAATAACATGAGCAGGCCCACACAAAGGTGACTATAAGCCCCATAAGTAGCATCATCTTTTCCTTTTATTAAGTGCCAAAGCACAGCCAGAAAACTTTAAATGTGATATCGTCAGCCTCCAACTTACCCATTTGGAAAATGCAATCTAATAAAGGAAGCTAGGTTAGTTCAGAGTGCTGAGCACAGCCAAAAGACTTGGGTTCCACCAAGAATTAGCTCATGACTTCTCTGTATCTGAGTTTCTTTATCATCAAAATGAAAAGCTGAACTTTGTGCTCCTTATGGGGTTTAGATTTTACTATTTTTATTTGCGTATAGTAAGTTTATTTCTGGTTTGAGAAATACTAGCAATCAAATATTCAGAACTTGGAATGTCCTCCAAAGCTGACTTTCTATTTAAAGACACTTTTTAAAAAAATCATGCTCTACTTCATTGTTACTTTGAGTCTCACAGTATCAGACAATATGGAAGGGACCACTGAAATTTCCCACTCAATCCTCTGTTTCATAATTAAGAAAATTATGAGCCATGGGAGAAGCAGATTCTCTTTTGAGGAATTTGGTATCATGACTGTCAGAGCCTGGAGTATTCACTTAATGGATGAATAATTCTCCAGAAAGCCTATGATTTGCCTCAGGTCTCAGGGCTGGTATTGACCTTCCAAGGCTGTACTAAGTTCTTCTGATTCATAAGCCAAGGCTTCTCTCACTCCCTCATTAATCCTACTTGCAGGATTGCAGTTCCTCTTATGAGTAGCTGGGGGGATCACCCTTCAAGTCACACTGGGCAGTGTAGAGAAGGAGGGAGAATGATGCTGGGTCATTGTCAAGATGGCAAGTTCTCCTGGGACAGTCTGCCTATAAATAGAAGGGTCAAGATTTGGCCATCTTTGCTATACTGGCCACTGATGACCACTAAGTCACTCTGAAGGAGACTGCTATTACCAATTGCAAAGCTTGTAGAGTTGGAGCTATGAGTTGGGGAGAGGTGAGTTCTGCTATGAAGGGGCTGTCCTTTCTTGGTTCTTTTCTTTTTTTTTTTTTTTGGTGGGTTTGAACTCAGGGCTTTGTGCTTGCAAAACAGGTGCTCTACTACTTGAGCCACACCTCCAGTCCATTTTGTTCTGGTTACTTTGGAGATGAGGTCTCTTGAACTATTTGCTTGGCCTGGCCTTGAACCTTGATCCTCCTAATCTCAGCTTCCCAAGTGGCCAGGTTAGCAAGTGTGAGTTATTAGAGCCCAACACTTTTCTGCCCCTTATTTTCCCTCATTGCTCAGTTTCTCCTTTACAAACTGGCAAATGAAGAATAAAATCTGTGTCAAAAAATCAGTTCTCCTCTAAGAAGTAACAAATAAAGGAATGCTCAGAGTTCCTCTTTGACTTGTTCTAGCTCTGAATACCTAGCACGCACCCCATCAATCAGAAGAGGAACAGAAATCTGTGTCACCCCAGACCTGTGCTAGCAATGAGGAGGAGCGCTAGCAATGAGGAGGAGCACTAGCAATGAGGAGGAGGAGCGCTAGCACCGATCTACCACCACCATGCTCAGATAGAAGGTAATTACATTTCAGTTTCCCTACCTCACAGAAAAATCAATTCTAGCTAGTTTGTTGACCTAAATATGAAAGGTAAAGCAATAGAGATTTTAGAGGGAAACATAGGAGAATATCTTTATATCCTCAGGGTGAGAAAAGCTTTCTTAAACAGGATTTAAGTTGAAAAATTGCACTATATTGAAATTCCAATTTTTTTTTTTTGGTTGGCAATAGACTATTGGGAGAATGAAAAGTCAACCCACAGATTAAGAAAAGGTGTTTTCAATGTCTGAGTTTGTCAAAGGACCTATATCCAGAATGCACTCCTACCATTGATAAGAAAAAATTCAACACTCAAATAGAAAAATAGGCAGAGTTGAACTGGCACTTCAGGACGTTAGAGACTTAGAAACATGGTTAGGGACTAATGTCAATGTGAATAGATTATTGATGGACTGAAAGGTGTCTTATTAAATGTGAGTCAAGGGGAATGGATCAATTAGAAACACATTTTGACTACAGGTAAAGAATGGATAAGCAAATATTTACTTATTCACATGCATGGTTATTTCTGTGTGGTATCAGTAGAGAGATACGAACTCTTTTTTAGAATGGCCACTAGTGGTGTTTTATCTGAGACAGGATCTTCTATGTAGTACAGGCTGGACAGCCTTGAGCACATGATCCTCCTGCCTCAACCTCCCAAGTGCTGGAATCACAGGTATGTGTCACCATGTCAAGCATGTGAGTGGTGTTTGTGTGTGTATGTTTTTTGTTTTTGTTTTTGCTGTGCTGGGGTTTGAACACAGAGGCCTGGCACGTACTAGGCAAGTGCTCTATTACTTGAGCCACACCTCCAGCCGTTTTTGGCTTACAGCTATTTTTCAGTAGAGTCTTGTGTTTTCGCCTAGGCCAGCCTCAGACCTCCCTATGGCCTTGCACATAACTAAAACCATAGGTGCAAGGACCAGGCCCAGCCTGTTGGTTGAGATGGGGTCTGGCTAACTTTTTGCCCAGGCTAGCCTAAAATCCTGATCCTCCCAATCTCCACCTCCCAAGCAGCTGGAATTTAGGAATGAACCACCATGCCCTGCCTGGTGTGTTTTAATCAAAGAACAGACAGAGAGGAGGAAGTAGACAATGGAGTGAAATCCTGGATGGATTAAAGAACAAATGGATATTGGTTATAGAAAGGATGCAACATTTTTATGTAGCCATCAATCTTTTCAATATGCCAGAAATTACATGTTTTTCAACCATTTAAAATTATGATAAAAATACTGAAATGTCAACTTAATGTTGTGTGGGGATGTACCTTAGTCTATTTGAGTTGCTAACACAAAATGCCTCAGACTGTTAAACAATCTGTAAGAAATTTATTTCTTACAGCTTTAGAGTCTGGTAAGTTCAATATCAAATTTCTAGCTGATTGTGGCTCTGGTGAGGGCTCACTGTCTGCTTCATGGATGGCACCGTGTCATTGTGCCCTCATGTGGTGGAAGGGGCAAACAAGCTCTCTCAGGCACTAAACCCCTTCATGAAACTCCATCCTCATGACCTAACTACCTACCCCCGAAAAAAATCCTGCAAACTTTTAATACTATCACATTGGAGATTAAGTTTTAACATATGGATTTTGGAGGACAGAAACATTCAGACCATAGCAGGGTGAAACACAGTTTTTCTAAAATTTTTAGTGAGTTTGTAATCCAAAAGTTGATGCTAAGAACTTGAGGCATGACTCAAGCAGTAGAGCACCTACCTAGCAAGTGCAAAACCGTGAGTTCAAACCCTAGTACCATAAAAAAAGAGAAAGCTGATGTTTGGTGTGATGATGCAAGCCTGTAATTCCAGCATTCAGGAGGCTGAGGCTGGAGGGTCTCTCATTCAAGGCCAGCCTGGACTACATAATGAAACCTTGTTTTAAGAAACAAACAAAAAAAGCTAAAGACCATGGGTCTAAAAGTGTTCTGGACTGCAGGTTGGTGGTAATAGAGAGGCCCAGGATATTCCCTGGCTCTCCAGGCCCTCGGAATCCAAGTGGGGTCCATGTCAGACCTAGCCAGGGGAGGTAGGGCACAGCTATTTTTGACTGATGAGTCACGTTTGTGTTCCTTACTCAGCACTCATTCTATTGTAACTTCCAGTATTTATTAAGTTGGTTGAAGCCTCAGCTGTTCTCCTATTCTGAGTCATTACTCTAATTGGCAATTAACCTTCATGAATCTCTACCTATTTTTTAAAACTTAAAGGAATCACAGATGAAAAGGCCAAATGTTAGGAAGTATGTGGTAAAAAAGACAACGGGACGCATAATAAATTCAGCATTTAAAATTGTGCTTTGAGAAGTGGATTGGGAATAAGCCACTTAAATTTTACCGTCTTAATCTTCTCTTTAAATGGCAAAATTCCAATTGTCTTTCTTAGGCAAAGAGTGGAGCATTTGGATTGGTTAAACAGTTACTAAGTTATATATATATATATATATATACACTAATATATATATATGCATGCTAATATATATATATTTGTTTTCAAAATACACAAAAATCCACTTGATACTGTCACATAATTGCTTTTCCTTTGGCAAACCAGAATACTCTTCAGGGCTTTGTTGGCCTTGGAGTCTGTCTTATGAATCCTAATTATCACTGTCTTATAGATGTACAAAAGTGTTCATCCAGATAAACCAAATGGCAGAAAACTCATTTTTATTGTGCTCAGAATGGAGATTGGAAAGGCTGGAAAACATAAAAGACACACAAACCATTACATGAGGTATTTACATTAAAAATCAAAAAGCATTTTATAACATTTTGAATTTATTGAATAGAATGGGCTTTTCTTAGACTTCTCTAGTTCCACTTTTAATGTCCTGAAATAGTCCTCTTGGTAATGAGTCACATTGCAGATTTATAGAAAACTAAGAGATGCTGAATAAATGAAATAGTTTTAATTTTTTTGTGATCAAAGACTCAGAAATTTTAGAGTTGGAAGAAACCTTAGAATTTATTGATATAAAGAAAGAGAATGCCAAGCATTCCTTCAAAATATAACATTCGTAATTGACCCATTAGCAATTCAGTGGAGATAAATCAATGAGACTCTTGCTTTATATTAAGTACACATTGTCATTACTCACTGCAGATGGGTGACAACAAAGGTAATTCTCACTGTATCAGCAGGGTGGGGGTGGGGAGGTGGGGGGTGGGAGATAGGTACCCAGAAGTGCAGGTTGGGGATCTGGGACTTACAAGATAATTTTCTATGGGAGCAATGTCACAGCAGAGGTTAGATTGTCAGGCCAACATATAAGACCACGGGTATATCATGCCCTGATCTGTCAGAGCCCTCTGTTCACTTCTTCACCCAATTACAGCCCAGACTTCATCAGTATGTCTGCAAGGTTTTAGAGTTTTATTTATTTATTTTTATTCATTTATTCACATGTGCATACATTATTTGGGTCATTTCTCCCTTGTGCCTCCTGTGCCCACCCTCTCTCCCTCCCCTTGCTTCCAGGCAGAAGCTGTTCTGCCCTTATCTCTAGTTTTGTTGAAGAGAAGACATAAGCATAATAAGAAAGACAAAGCATTTTTGCTAGTTGAGAGATTCCTAGCATTGCTTCCATGTACAAATGTGTTACAACCCAAGTTGATTCATCTGTAACTGATCTTTACACTGGTTCCTGATCGCCTTCTCACGTAGACCTCTGTCGCTTTAAGGAGTCTGTATTAGTTCCTCTGGAGTGGGGTCATCAAATTCTTTCATGTTTTGGGTTTTCTACCTATAACACAAGGTTTTAAATCTCATCTCTGCCACACATCAGCTGTGTGTCTTGGAAAATCAATTTAATCTTTTTGTGGTTTGGTTTCTTCTACTGTGTAATCAGAATGATTAGACACATCTGAGGTCACATGACTCCTAGACATTCCCCAGTGATTCCCTTCCCCAGAGCAGGGCTGACCTGCTAAATATTCAATATTGTGGAATTGTGAAAATATCCCTGTGGATGGATATTGTGGAAATGACAGAATGTGGTTTCTGAGGCTATGTCATAAAACATAGGGTGGCTTGTTTCTCTTGGATCTTTTGCTCCCGGAAAAGGCAGCTGCCATGTTGTGAGGACACTCAAGCAACCCCATGCCCAGGGAATTAAGTGAGCACTATCTCGCCAGCCATGCTGAGGAGGATCATCCAACCTCAATCAAGCCATCAGGTGACAGAAGCTTCAGCTGATATCTTAAGTGTAACCTCATGAAAGACTCTGAGCCAGGGCCACCATCCAAGCCACATTCAGATATAGGATGATAACCTTTATTGTTTTAAGCTGCCAAGTAGTGGAGTCATTTTTAATGCAACACAGATACCACCTCAAGGATTGGACAATGTAAGGAATGTAGAGGACTTAACTAATGTCTGGGCATAGAAAGAACACAATAAACAGTGACTGTTAGTATTGTGGGGAAAACAGTCTTTTCTATCAAAGTGTGTCACCGTCTTAGCTGCTTGCAGCTTGGGTGCTTGTTCACTGAGCTTGTTTTTGCACCAAAATTACTTCCTACCCCATCCCCAAATTCCAAGTGTACCATTAGCCAATCATGAAAGACTATACCCAAACTTGACCAATCTGAGTAAAGGGGCAGAGAGGGCTCACTGCATCAGGAATATAAATGAGGATGTATGGTCTGCTCCTGGTGCTTGCTGTGCCTGTGTGCCTGCACATCCTTCTGCAGAAGTAAATTTTGCCTTGCCAAGACAATTCTCCATTTCTTTGTGTTTAGTTGTGACTCCAGTGATCTTCGGGGATCTTTTTTCTAACAGTATCATTATACCATTGTTGCCTTGAATGCCTGATGCACTAATAGATTTCATTACTAGAAATAAGCCAATCTGTCGTGACCACACAGACAGTATAGATGATGGCAAGACCAACTTCTCTCTTTTTCCCATTGGATTTCCCTCCAACTCTACAGACTTATGAGCCTAGGATGGTGCTCTGTCCTTTCTGCCTCTGATTGCCTTGTTTTTGCTTTGCTATCCTTCTTTCCTCTCCATAGAGCTCTGGCTCCATCCAGGGGCACTTGGCCTTAGGGAAGTGAAGGTGCTGAGGTGGTTCCTGATTCCAGCTTAATAGATCCTTGCTTCTGAGCTGAGGGTACATAACTTTATTGCTGTGTTCTCCCATCAGAGATGGATTTCTGTTCAAAGGAAGAAGGTTAGCAACAATACAATGTCACAGTGTACTGGTGTTTCAATAATATTTACAATCCAAGGTGATTCACTGTGGCGTTTTTAATCGTGCCCAATGAACAAGTCTCCTGCGTTGCAGTTCCTTTTTTGGCAAGGGATAAGTTGGTTTCCTGATACCATCTGTAATTGTCTGTCTGGATAGGCCCAGCAGCCCTTCACTGGACACTGTTCTGAGCCCCTGGTGTGTTATTCAGTTGCCTCTGGTGCTCTTGTGAAGTGTTGACTCTCAGCCAACACCTGAGTCTCCCAAGAGAAAAGGAAATCAAACAAGAAATTATTAATAAGAATATGCATTTGTGAAGACCTATTAAATTACAACCAATTAGCAATTATGGCAAATTCTCCTGTTATGAGCCTTAATGGGAGAATTTCAAAGAATAGAAGGAATTCTTGAGGGTGCTTATTAATTCACACAAATGCTGGGCTTAGGACTTCATGTGAGAAAAAAAACCCTAGAATTGAAAGAATAAAAACATAATTAGGAAATTATATCACAGGGATCCAGGATAACTGAAGCAATAGCTCCAACATTTACCTGTGTGTCAGTGTTGTATCTGTATCAATACTCACAGGACAATCTTTGATCTCCATCTTACAAATGTGGAAATTGAGCACAGAGGGATTAAAACATCTGCCAAAGAAGCTGGGCATGTGGCTCACTCCTATAATCTTAACTAATTGGGAGGCTGAGATTGGGAGGATTATGGTTCAAGGCCAGCCTGGGCAAATAGTTCTTAAGACCCCATCCCCAAAATAACCAGAGTAAAGTGGACTGAAGGTATGGCTCAAGAAGTAGAGCTCCTGCTTTGCAAGTGCAAAGCCCTGAGTTCAAACCCCAATTCTACCAAACAAACAAAAAAAATCTGACAAAGGATGTACAATGGGTAAAAAGTGAACTGGGCCCTTGGTTTCTTTTTGCCACCCTGGAAATCTCCCCTTACTCTATATGTTTTGTACTTTAGGAACACATGGGCTGTTAGTAGACTTTAAATAGCAAGTGCATGATTCTTTTTTGTTGTTGTTGTTGTAAAATACAAACAAAAAAACCTCACACAACACAAGATCTACCCTTTTAACAAATTGAAGTGTCTTTTCTTTTTTGGTGCTGGGAATCAAACCTAGAGCCTCTTGCATGCTAAGCAAGTGCTCTACCACTGAGCTACATCCCAGTCCAAGTGCCTGATTCTTGATGCTGTACTATTTGATCTCCCCACAGTTCTCCAGAACAGTATTGTCCCAAGGAAATGCAGTGAGAATCCTATACGTGACTCTAAATTTTCTAGTAACCATTAAAAAAAACCAAGTAAAAGTAATTATAATAATGTATTTTTAATCTAATGTATCCAACGTATCATTTCAACATGTAGTCAATATGAAATTTGTTGCTGAGCTAGCTTACATTCTTTGTTTTTGAACAAGTCTTTGAGATCCAGTGGGTCTTTTACATTTACTACACATTGTAAAGAACATGCTTGACTTTCATTGGACATACTTAATCTGCATTCAGGCTTCATTAAAAAGTCTTCTGAAAAAGTTGCTCCAAAGTTACTTAAAGATTTCTAATCACTACACAGAGTATCAGTTTTTAAGTGTAAATGAATTCAAATCAACTGAAATTGAAATTTCATGGGTATAGTGGTGTATGCCTGTCATCCCAGCTATTTTGGAGGAGGATGTAGGATGGTCAAAGTTAGAGGCCAGCCTAAGAAAAGTTAATATGAGATCCTAGCTGAAAAGCATAAATTAAAAAAAGCACAAAGTTAGAGGCCAGCCTAAGAAAAGTTAATATGAGATCCTAGCTGAAAAGCATAAATTAAAAAAAGCACAAAGTTAGAGGCCAGCCTAAGAAAAGTTAATATGAGATCCTAGCTGAAAAGCATAAATTAAAAAAAGCACAAAGTTAGAGGCCAGCCTAAGAAAAGTTAATATGAGATCCTAGCTGAAAAACATAAATTAAAAAAAGCACAAAGTTAGAGGCCAGCCTAAGAAAAGTTAATATGAGATCCTAGCTGAAAAACATGAATTAAAAAAAGCACAAAGTTAGAGGCCAGCCTAAGAAAAGTTAATATGAGATCCTAGCTGAAAAACATAAATTAAAAAAAGCAAAAGGACTGGGAACATAGTTCAAAGTGGAGGCCCTGAGTTCAATTCCCCAGTACTGAAAAGAAGAAAAAAGGGAAAAGAAATTGAAATTTTAGTCCCTCAGTTGTTTTAGCCACACTTCAAGTGCCCTAAAGCTACAAGTGATGAAGTGGTTCCCATGTTGGACAATGCATGTCTAGAGTAAGACTGCACTAACTATGTCTGTTAGGACAAGACGGTAAATATTTTAGGCTTTGTTGGTCATATGGTTTCTGTCAAAGCTATCCATCCCAGCCAAAACAGCAACAAACAATGTGTTGTGAATGTGTGTATCTGGGTTCAATAAAACTTTATTTACAATAGACATTGAGGCAGATTTGGTCCTCTGACTATAGTTTGCCAACTCCTACTGTAGAGAAACCTTTGTTTCCTTATGTGGAAAATGGAATTTCTGATTAAAGTTTACTAAATTTATTTTTTATTTAAAAATATTTAATTGACAAACAAAATTGTGTTTATTCATGGCATACAATGTGATGATCTGATATATGTATCCCTTACATAATAATTACTATGATCAAATTAATTAGCCCATCCATCATCAATCAGGCTGTACATTAGATCCCCAGAATTTACTAATAACTGAAAAGTTATGCCTTTTCACCAACCTCTCCTCACTTCTCCCACCCCCAAGTCTCTGCCAACCACCATCCTATTCTCTATGCAAGGAGAAACTGTCAGGGAGATTTTACATATGAGGGTGTTTGTCTTTCTGTGACTGACTTATTTCACTTGGCATGATGGAGACCATGTTGTTACAAATGGCAGAATTTCCTTCTCTTTTTTTGGTGGGACTGGGGTTTGAACTTAGGGCTTTGTGCTTACAAGGCAGGTGCTCTACCACTTGAGCCATGCCTCCAACCCTTTCTGCTCTGGTTATTTTGGAGACAAAGTCTCACTTTTTGCCTGGACCATGAGACTCCTATTTGTGCTTTACACTATACCTGGGATGACAGACATGCAATACCACACTCAATGTTTTTCTATTGAGATGGGATCTCACAAACTTTCTTGTACAGGCTGGTGTGGAACCTCAATCTTCCTCATCTCAGCCTCCCACAGGCATAAGCCAGCAGTGCTCAGCTGATTTCCTTCTTATTTTTATGGGTAAATAATGTTCATCTAAATGTACACACATGCATATGTTACATTTTCTTTATACATTCATCTGCTAATAGGCACTGGTCTAGAAATATAGGCAAAATATATTGTAGGAAAAAAAAGAATTCACTGTATTTAAACTTTCCTTCTAACTTCCTCGTAGAAAATAAAGCATGCTACTATTTCTAATGTCAGGGACTCTGAGTCTTGAAAGGTAAAAGTTCCGGGGATTGAACCCAGGGCCTTGCACATGCTAGGCAAGTGTTGTACCCCAAGATCTATTGTTTTTGAGACTGGGTCTCACTGCTATTTTGCCTGGCAAACCTTGAACTTGTAATCTTCCTGCCTTGGCTTCCCAAGTAGCTGGGATTACAGGAATGTACCACCATGCCTGGCTCTCCAACTCATGCTCTTAATGGCTGTGTTGTCTAAATGTGGCATCTCAGGGCAAACCCACCATCTTCTTTCTCTCTTCTTTAATGAATTTTGGTGTGACCCCAGATTCCCTCCACCTCACACCCACACCTCTACTACAGGCTCCCTGTGTTCCTGTGTTCCAACCACTAAAGTCCAAATACATTGGCACTGGTCACCCCTGATTTACCACCATCCCAGGCCCTAGAACCTCCTCACCCTTCTCTACCTGCAGAACCTTGCTTATTTTCAAAGTTGCAACTCCAGACATTTCTCTTCTGAGGAGACTTCGGGTCTTCCAACAACCAAGCCAGAATTCATTTCTCTTTCTCTATTTCTCCACAGTATTTTAGTGGCTCTTCTAGCACTAATTAATTTTTACCTTCTTTCAAAATTCCACGTGGACCAGTCACCCCATCAGAGCTCCCAAGACAGCAGCATCAAGGTATTGCTCATCTCGTACCCCAGGCTTGTTACGGGGGAGGAAGTGCTTATGAATCAGAGCAAAATGATGATGATGGTTTGTCTTGAGTTGAGTGCTGTTCCCAGAAGCAGACTCTGGGAGGAGGATCACATGTGAGTGATTAATTAAGGACGTTCTTCTGCAGAAGCCAGAAAGAAGCAGAGGACGCTGGACGGGGAAGTGGAAAACACCAAGTAAGAGTGGAATTCAAGCCAAGCCTCAGTCTCAGCCTGATCCCCTGAGCCCTAGAGAGCATATTACACCCATAGTTGTCCCATCCCCAGGACAAAGGAGTTGGGCCCTCATACTTTGGACTCCTGTCAGTCACTGGCTGGTAGTAACTTCAGGAGTTCATACTCCAGGCACTCTCAGCTCTCTAGAGGCAAAGTGGCTCTGGTGGCTTGGGGGGTAAGTCTGCTGAAGAAGTGACACAGGTGCGTGCAATTGGAGGTAAAGGGATGCTGAAGCCAGGGGAGGGGCACTCAGAAATGGAAGGGATTTCAGGAGATGTCTGGATCGCACACCAACAGTTTTCAGCCTGGGGCACCTATCACGATCGGTCACAGAGCTGAATGGAGTTGGATGGGGAACACTTGGCTAGAAACCTGTCCTGGCTTTCTAACCACCATCCTGCTTTCTAAACTGTTTCCTGATGGCCATTGATGGTTACTGTGCCCATCTACTCTCCAAGGATCCAGTGCCCACAGGGTGGCTCAGCACCAATATGGTAAATTTAACTGAAGATGTACTCTGGGATGCTCTCCTGCTGTTACCCTCTGGTCTAGGGGTTAGAACCATCTTTGGACAGCCTGGCTTTGGAGGGTTGCTTTTGTGGTAGGACACTGTGAGCACAGGGATGGGGAGGGGGGAGACTTGACTGCTTTGCCTCAAGCTGGCATTTGATTTGGCTTTTTCATTATGATTTTGATCTGCCAGTTGCCCATGAATGTCATAGGCAAAGACATCTTCCCACGACAGGAAGATATGAGAGTCTGAGTTCTCAACATGGCATCCAACACTAGGAAATATGCCCACCTCGGTGGGAACTAGGCAGGCTTCAAATGGGGAGAGGCTCTCTAAAAGAGAAAGAAAAGAATCTCGTGTGCATCCACTTGGTATTTGTGAGAGATCTTCTGCTTCCTCCCCCACCCCTGCATTGGTGCAGTTCACTCTCCCAGAATCCTACACGCTGAGGAAGCTGTCTGAGGTCCTGATCATATCTGGGTGCCCTGAACCCACAATCAAGCTGCACCTGCTGCATCTATGAGACCTGAACAGCCAAGAGGCCAATACGAGCCCAGATCTCTCACTGTGGTATGTGTTCAACCCCAAGGCCTCCTGAGAGCAGTGCCTTTCCCACATCACAGAGCCAGAACTTTCTTCTAGATGCTCTGAGTCACTTATCAGCCAGGTGAGACTTGTGGAGGGAAGATGGAGAGCAGACCACTGCACACACCAATGATGTGTTGTGGCCCCTGCTGCCACCGAAGGGATGTGTGTGTATACATTGTGGTTGTCCTTAAGCCTCAGTTCAAATTCTGAGCTCATTTTTCAGCCAGAGCATGATGTTTGGCAAATTGTCTCAATTCCAGAGAGCATGGACCCTGCCAGTGTGGAAGTGAGGACATTAGCTGGAGGATGAGCTGCTGAGAGCTGCTTTGTCTGAGACTACTTGTATGTTGCTCATCTGCTCTGTGCAAGGGTTGCCAGGAACCCAGCACGCTGGGGAGATTCACCAGGCGGTGGAGAGTCATTAACAGAATGTGGGAAGAGATGAGACTCAGGGCCTGGGGACAGCGTGAGACAGACAGGAGCCTGCAGCCCTTGGAACTTCCACTCCAGCCTGCAGGGTGGTAAACAGTCTGATCCCTGCACACTGGACTCACATGTGTATAAAGGGAGACTGGGGGGCCACAGCTGAGCCCTCAAGGGACATTGTAGGAGAGCAGACAGGCCTCTTGGGAGGCCCCCCAGAACACTGGCCTCCTCTGGAGGCAGAACCTGAGGCTTCCAGACATCAGAACTGTGTACAGTTGCCTGGACAGTAGTGGGCCTCCACCTGGCCTACCCTGTCCCAGCATGCTCAGCTATTGGGAGCAGGTGTTCTTTTTTTTTTTTTCATTTTTCTTTTATTATTCATATGTGCATACAAGGCTTGGTTCATTTCTCCCCCCTGCCCCCACCCCCTCCCTTACCACCCACTCCACCCCCTCCCGCTCCCCCCCTCAATACCCAGCAGAAACTATTTTGCCCTTATTTCTAATTTTGTTGTAGAGAGAGTATAAGCAATAATAGGAAGGAACAAGGGGTTTTGCTGGTTGAGATAAGGATAGCTATACAGGGCATTGACTCACATTGATTTCTGTGCGTGGGTGTTACCTTCTAGGTTAATTCTTTTTGATCTAACCTTTTCTCTAGTTCCTGGTCCCCTTTTCCTATTGGCCTCAGTTGCTTTAAGGTATCTGCTTTAGTTTCTCTGCATTAAGGGCAACAAATGCTAGCTAGTTTTTTAGGTGTCTTACCTATCTTCACCCCTCCCTTGTGTGCTCTCGCTTTTATCATGTGCTCATAGTCCAATCCCCTTGTTGTGTTTGCCCTTGATCTAATGTCCACATATGAGGGAGAACATACGATTTTTGGTCTTTTGGGCCAGGCTAACCTCACTCAGAATGATGTTCTCCAATTCCATCCATTTACCAGCGAATGATAACATTTCGTTCTTCTTCATGGCTGCATAAAATTCCATTGTGTATAGATACCACATTTTCTTAATCCATTCGTCAGTGCTGGGGCATCTTGGCTGTTTCCATAACTTGGCTATTGTGAATAGTGCCGCAATAAACATGGATGTGCAGGTGCCTCTGGAGTAACAGTCTTTTGGGTATATCCCCAAGAGTGGTATTGCTGGATCAAATGGTAGATCGATGTCCAGCTTTTTAAGTAGCCTCCAAATTTTTTTCCAGAGTGGTTGTACTAGTCTACATTCCCACCAGCAGTGTAAGAGGGTTCCTTTTTCCCCGCATCCTCGCCAACACCTGTTGTTGGTGGTGTTGCTGATGATGGCTATTCTAACAGGGGTGAGGTGGAATCTTAGTGTGGTTTTAATTTGCATTTCCTTTATTGCTAGAGATGGTGAGCATTTTTTCATGTGTTTTCTGGCCATTTGAATTTCTTCTTTTGAGAAAGTTCTGTTTAGTTCACATGCCCATTTCTTTATTGGTTCATTAGTTTTGGGAGAATTTAGTTTTTTAAGTTCCCTGTATATTCTGGTTATCAGTCCTTTGTCTGATGTATAATTGGCAAATATTTTCTCCCACTCTGTGGGTGTTCTCTTCAGTTTAGAGACCATTTCTTTTGATGTACAGAAGCTTTTTAGTTTTATGAGGTCCCATTTATCTATGCTATCTCTTAGTTGCTGTGCTGCTGGGGTTTCATTGAGAAAGTTCTTACCTATACCTACTAACTCCAGAGTATTTCCTACTCTTTCTTGTATCAACTTAAGAGTTTGGGGTCTGATATTAAGATCCTTGATCCATTTTGAGTTAATCTTGGTATAGGGTGATATACATGGATCTAGTTTTAGTTTTTTGCAGACTGCTAACCAGTTTTCCCAGCAGTTTTTGTTGAAGAGGCTGCTATTTCTCCATCGTATATTTTTAGCTCCTTTGTCAAAGATAAGTTGCTCATAGTTGTGTGGCTTCATATCTGGATCCTCTATTCTGTTCCACTGGTCTTCATGTCTGTTTTTGTGCCAGTACCATGCTGTTTTTATTGTTATTGCTTTGTAATATAGTTTGAAGTCAGGTATTGTGATACCTCCTGCATTGTTCTTTTGACTGAGTATTGTCTTGGCTATTCGTGGCCTCTTGTGTTTCCATATAAATTTAACAGTAGATTTTTCAATCTCTTTAATGAATGTCATTGGAATTTTGATAGGAATTGCATTAAACATGTAGATTACTTTGGGGAGTATCGACATTTTTACTATGTTGAGTCTACCAATCCATGAGCATGGGAGATCTCTCCACTTTCTATAGTCTTCCTCAATCTCTTTCTTCAGAAGTGTATAGTTTTCCTTGTAGAGGTCTTTCACATCTTTTGTTAGGTTTACACCTAGGTATTTGATTTTGTTTGAGGCTATTGTAAATGGAATTGTTTTCATACATTCTTTTTCTGTTTGCTCATTGTTAGTGTATAGAAATGCTAATGATTTTTCTATGTTGATTTTATATCCGGGAGCAGGTGTTCTTTACCTGCCAAGTCTGTCTGGGGGAAAAACAAGTGAAGCAAGAAGGCAGAGGGTTTTAGCTGGCATGATGTCCTGGACGTTTAGGAGAAGGCATTACTTTGCATTATTTTGTTGTACTGAGTAGCAGTTGCTACAGATTTCAAACTCAGCTTCAGGCTCACTGAATTTAACTCTACTTACAGGAAAAGCCATAAAAAGTATATATAACCTACCCTTAACATTTAAACATTTCCTTGCTTAAAAATGAAGGCATATTTTATATGCAGCAAAAATCCACCCTTTCTGCATATAGTTACTGTCATTGTAACCATCACCACAGTTCAGACATAAAATGAATCCATAACCCCTTGAAATTTCCCAGAACTGTTCCTTTGTCGGCAGGGCTGGCTCCATTTTGCTCTTTGCTAAATGCAGGGGAAAAGGCCATGAAAGGTATTGAAGTATAAAGCTTTTTTATTTCTTCAGCGATTTTTTTCTGACTTGTGGTGTTTTTATTTGACATTTAATGTTTGAAGTAAAAAAGAAATTTAAATTTTACATCAGCATAAATTTTACCATTTATCTTTATATTGTGCAAAGTCTCTTTTGAATGCGGATATAAGAGCATTTAACTGGTACGTAGAATTGTGACTCAGTTTGTATTTTATGGCTGGCATATGCACGCATAGTTCATTCTTACTGGAACAATGCTAAGCTCCAAAAAACTACCTTAGTTTTATTTCACTTTCTGATCCATGTACTTTTTCTTTTTTCTTTTTTTTTTTTTTGTGATACTAGGGTTTGAGCTCAGGGCTCTGTGTTTGCTAGGCAGTCACTCTACCACTTGAGTCCACCTACAACCTTTTTTGCTTCAGTATTTTTCAGGCAGGGTCTCACTTGTTTCCAGGGCAACCCTCCTACATATGGTCTTCTGCATAGCTAGGATCAAGGGTGCATGCCATCACATCTAGCTTATTAACTGAGATGGGGTCTTGTTAACTTTTTCCCCTGGCTGGCCTTGAGCTACTATCCTCCTGGTCTCTGCCTTCTGAATAGCTGTGATTACAGGTGTATGTACTTTCTACCCTAACAACACTTTACAGAGCCAGTGGGTTTTGTCATGCTCTCCTTGTATTTGCTTGAGTTCTCTCTGTAACCCCAGACATCATGGGTCCAGAATTCTGTGAACAACTCCACATGAGTGGGCAGCAAGGCACGGTGGTGGGTAAGACTTGTGTGTGCAACTTCTGTGTTTGTGTGCATACTCTAGTGACTCATTGCTCTTGGCTTACAAAACACAGGTTTAAAGATAAAATTATTAGAAGTTTCAAGACAGAAACAACAGCATTAATCTGAGTGCACAGGGTCCAGGACTCTCACTCATTAAGTCTATAGCCAACTCCCTCCTTTCCTTTACCTATAGTCTCTGAGAACCATTGATCTTTTGTCTGCCTTTCTGTCCTTCTTTCCTCTTTCTCTCTCCCTCCTTCTCTTCCTTCCTTCCTTCTTTTTGGAACTGTGGGATCTGAACTCAGGGCCTCTTGCTTGCTAGGTAGGAGCTCTACTACTTGAGCCACACCCCCAGTCCTTTTTTTAACTTTAGTTGTTTTTCAAGTATCACCTCGTGCTTTCACCCAGGGCCAGCCTCAGACCTCAATCTTCCTAGCTGTGCTTCCCATAGCTGGGATCAGAGCCACATGCTACCATGCCCAGCTTGTTGGTTGAGATGTGTCTCAGTAACTTTTTCCTGGGGCTGGTCTGAAATTGCCATCCTTCTGATCTCTGCCTGCTAAATAGCTAGGACTATAGGTATGTACCAATGTGCCCGGTTCCTCCCTCCCTCCCTTTCTTCTTCCTTTCCTTCTTTCTTTTTCTTTTTTTAAAGACAGGGTCTTGCTAAGTAGCCCAGGCTGTCTTTGAACTTACGATCTTCCTGCTTCAACCTCCTCGGTGGTGGGATTACAGGTATGCTCATCCAGCTGTTTTCTGCTTTTTCAAGAACATAATATTAATGGAACCACACACCATCCTTCCACATATTCTAATGCATTTCAAATTCATCTTTGTTTGTGCTCAGTACCGGAGTGTGTAGATGTACCACAACTTACTAAGGACTCCTTTATCTTAAAACCAAGGGGCATTTCTGTTCTTTGAATTTTCAGGTTAACCAGGTTTTTTTTTTTTTGGGGGCGGGGAACAGATCTTGATCACAATTTTCTTCTACCCCCTTTCAGTTTCTTTGGGCATAAGCCCTCTCTCTCCCCCTTTATGCAGTGAGAATGGTGAGAAGGAAAATAACAACAAATGAAGTAAACAGTGACCTGCAACCTGAGGAAGGTCTGGGAAGGAACTGAGAAAATCATGTGACCAATAGGAATAAGGTGTCATGTGTGAGAGGGTTACCTTGGGCTGCAAGCCTCAGGGAACACTGACTTCTTTCATAATTAATTGAGTTTATTTTCTGAGACTAAATCCATAGATCTGAAACCACTCTTCAGGGATTATTCCACTCCAGCCCTGTGCTTTTACAAAAACTCTGAATATTGGACCCAGACCTGTCACTGCCCTGATGCCAGGAGGCAGGGTTCAGAAGTTCTAATCATCTCCTTCAAGACTGGCTCTCAGACTGGAGACGTGGCTCAAGTGGTAGAGCACCTGCCTAGCAAGTGAAAGCTCCTGAGTTCAAACCCCAGCTCCACCAAAAAAAAAAAAAAAAGACTGGCTCTCCCTGCCTTGCCATCACCTGAAGGGTGACCCACTCAGAGCAGGGAACAGAAGGGGACTCAGCAGCTCATTGAATAAGACTCAGTGGTTGATGATGCACAATGGTAAGGCCGCCATGCTGGCCTTTGGGATTTAAAGATGTAGCTGAGTCTGTCGGGGCCCGGTGCCTGACCCCAGTCCATTAACACTCACCTCTGCCTCTGTCCACGGTCTTCCTCTCGAAGGTTCCTGTGAGTCTCCTTCTGGTAGAGTGTGCTTGACTCATGGGCGGGACTGGTCACATGCTAGGAATGGTGGACATCTCTGGTGTGGCTGGGGCAATCTCCCAGATTCCTAGCTAGACTGAGCTTGTATGCCCAGAGTGGTGACCTTCGCGCCCCTGGGACTAGCTCTCGTCCTTCTGCTTCACTTCCCCTCCCCTACCAGCACTTCCTGGGATTGCCCTGCAAACAAACTGTTTGTCCTAGGATGCTTTATCTCAGGGGGAGCCCAGGGTAGCAGAAGTGGTGAAGCCCCATGTGTTGTTCGAGGTGTTGTGGCATTCAGAGTTTTCTATGTCTAACTGCCTCTGCTCGGGTAGCATCTCAGATACTTCTCCTTTGGGACTTACCTCACAGAAGACACACTGAACTCTTAGGAATTTTAGGACATGCCTAAAAAGTTTGGTTTATTGGTATTTTCCTGCCCTGGGTAGAGGATGGGTGGAGTTTTGAGTGTGGGTGTCTACCTAAGCACTCTCTAGGTCTTTTAATCTTTGTGGTTGTATTTATTTAATTACTTTTTCGGTAGTACTGGGATTTGAACTCAAGGACTCATACTTGCTAGGCAGGTGCTCTACCACTTGAGTCACTCCACCAGCCCTTTTTTGTGATGTTTTTTTGAGATAGGGCCTCATGAACTGTTTGCCTGGGCTGGTTTTGAACCGAAATCCTTCTGATCTCTGCCTCCTGAGTAGCTAGGATAACAGGCGTGAGCCACCAGTGCCCAGCTAATCTATGTGGTTTTAAATTTCATTTTACTAAAAGTCAACTTGGGGAAGGGAAGAAAAGCTGTAGTAAGAGGAGGCCCCAGTGTGGTTCCCATCTCTATACATCTCCCTGCAGTTCACTCATGATCTGTTAATTATCTGCTTCATGATGGCAAAGCACATTTTTGTCTTTGGCTCCTCTTCTGTCTGCTGACTGGCCCCTGTGGTACCCACATTCTTTGTGACATCCTCCTTATTCTTGTGCTGGCAGCTTCACTTCTCCTATGCCAGTGATGTACTCGGGTTCCTGGGCTGAAACTTAATTTTTCAGAGAACAAGCTGTAAACAATGAGCTAAGGAGAGCTGCTTCACTGTACGGAACTCTGCCCATGCAACAGTGTGAGGGGACTTCCTCTCCCCCTGCCACCCCATTCTGAATAACACTATGCTCAGGGGCAAGCGTGACTCATGGTAAGGTCTCCTGGGTTCCAATCCTAGGGTACCATCTTTAGCTATGTAACCATGTCTGTTTCCCACTCTATAAAAGGGGTAAAAAAATTAGCATCTATTGGAATTTTTAATTCTTTTGAATAACATAATTAAATACATATATTATACAGTGGAGAAGACACAGTGGCTCACACCTGTAATCCTAGCTACTTGGGAAGCTGAGATCAAGAGGACTGTGGTTTGAGGTCAGCCTGGGAAAATAGTTCAAGAGATCCCTATCTCCAAAACAACCAGAGAAAAATGGACTGGAGGTGTGGCTCAAGTTGTAGAGTGCTTGCTTTGCAAGCATGAAGCCCTGAGTTCAAATTCAAGTCCCATCAAAAAAATAAGTGCACAATGAACAAATTTTCAGAAGCTGAATGTGCCCTGGTAACAGCATTAAGGTCTAGAATCAGAGCATTCCTCAGACTCTTCATCCCCCACCCCTGCCACAGTAGGGTTGCTGTGAGGATAAATGCGCTAATATTTGTGAAAAAAAAAAAGACCCTTAGAACAGTGCCTGGCATACAGTAATCATTTTATCACAATCTGTTTCAAAAATAAATTAATTAGGAGAGAGCTGTCGGCTTCACGAAGCTCAGCCGTGGCCTCGTGAGAGTAAAAGTACAACTCTCAAGCAAGTTAGGGTCCTCTCTTTCCATTGTCTGCAGCCAACAGGATGAGTGAAGAGGCTTCAAAGTAATCAATTATTTCCTGGTGTCTGAGGACCAGGTGGTGCATTGTACAGCAAATAGTTTGCATGGAATGTCAATGATTTTGTTTAGATGGAAAAAGAAATAAGCAATCAAGACTGTCACCACTTAGCAAAGGACCAGATGTGGCATGCCTGGCAGCCAGGGCCGTCCATG
Organism: Castor canadensis; assembly: GCF_047511655.1. Taxonomy (NCBI): domain Eukaryota; kingdom Metazoa; phylum Chordata; class Mammalia; order Rodentia; family Castoridae; genus Castor; species Castor canadensis. Next base: position 151,288,690 of record NC_133390.1, on the reverse strand, counting down.
AGGCACTGCGGCACAGGCCTGGTCCTGGGGTTCTGGGGCCACGGGGGAGAGAGGTCCTGGATGTGACTCCCTGTTTGGGCTGAGGAACATTCACTTCAGCCAAAGTGAACCGAAGCCAGACTGGAAGAATGAATAACTGGTTAACCTCAACAATGTTTTACAACTTATGAAACAGGAAATGGCTATGTCATTGATGGTGACTTAGTGCACTTTTATTCAACCTCAGAATACATCTCTGCTCCTTCTCACAGTACTGAGGTTCAAACTCAAGGCGTCAGGACTTGCTAAGCAGGCACTCTACCTCTTCATCCATGGCTCTAGTCCTTTTTGTTTTAGTCACTTTTTTTTCAGATAGGATCTCAAGTTTTTGTGCAAGCTGGCCTCAGCCCATGATCCTCCTATCTATACCTCTAATGTAACTGGAATCATAGGTGCATACCACCATGCTTTGTTTATATGTCGAAATGGGGTCTTGCTAACTTTTTGCCTGGGGTGGTCTCAAACCCCAATCCTCCCAATCTCTACCCCCAGAATAGCTGGAATTATAAGTGTGAGCCACTTCTCTTGTTTTTGTGATACAAAGGACAGAGACACAAGGAGAAAGACATTAGACAATCAAATTTAAGAATTTAGAAGGAGAAAAATGATAATTGTCAAAATAACTTTTGGAACACATTAAATTCTGAAAAAATGGTAATGGTAGGTATTCTGTCCTATCACTGTTCGGAAACATCAATTAGTATGGAAAACAAAAGATGGAAGTAAGAAGATGAATGAGGGTGAAGCCATGACCTGATGAGGTGGACTGGGGACATAGGCAGCTCCTAGAGTTGTTGGCACATCACATTTTGCTGGAAGACACTCCACTGTCATATCTTGGAGGGAAAAGTCCTATCTAGCAATGGCGACAAGCAAGAGCGTAATGAAACTCACCAAACACTGTTTGGAAAAGGGGGAGGCGGGAAAGGAGGAATGAGAACATAATGGAGTGTACTTGCTCAAAGTACACTAAGCATGGGTGGAATTACCATAAGGAAACCCCTCTTATTATTAATGTATGCTAATTTAAAAACATAAAACTCAGAAATAATTTCATGAAAATTAGGGCAGTTACCTTACACGGCCCTTGAGACATTCTGGTTTCAGATCTTAGGCAAAGGAACAGTGGCTACTGTGGGCAGGAGAGAGGTTTAGTGAAGTCCTTATTGATTTGAAGAAGAAAATTCCCAGGCTGTTTCTTCTATAGCTACATTCTTAGTTTCTAAGTTAGAAAAAAAACATTAAAACATTTGGTTGATAAACTTGCAAAATTCCACAATATGAACTCTTTGTAGAGTCCACTGATTTTCCCAGGTTTCTGCTATAATGTATTCAGTTTGGGTTAGAGTGAGTTTTTTTGTTTTTGTGATTTTACATTTTAGGTTTCCCCTAAAAGATAAATAGGTCAAAATATTGTGTACTAAAATATGAAAACAGTGGATGAACACAACCAAAATGACAGGTTGATGAACATGGATCACATCCTATCTACAGTCATGTCACCATCCAGTGTTCTGTCGGTGTTCTGTCACAGTGAACGTGGCACTGTATTGGTGAAGCACACTGACAAGTCGCTTAAATGCACCTGGGCCTTCCTCTAGAAAGAGCTACACAGCCATGTGCAGGTTACCAAAGTGGTGGACTAAAGATGACAGTAATTCAATTCTCTTCCCATTGAGAGGTGGCTGCCCTTCATTCTGAGTGGGTCAAAAAGAACGCAATGAAGTTCTGTTCTGGCACTACGAAGACTAAGTAATAAGAAAACATGTGGCTGGTGAAGTGACTCAAGTGATAGAGTACCTGCCTAGCAAGTGCAAGACCCTGAATTCAAACCCAGTACCACCAAGAAGAAAAAGCTTATATCTTCTACCCAGCATTCTTTTTTTTTCTTTTATTATTCATATGTGCATACAAGGCTTGGTTCATTTCTCCCCCCTGCCCCCACCCCCTCCCTTACCACCCACTCCGCCCCTCCCTCTCCCCACCTCAATACCCAGCAGAAACTATTTTGCCCCCATTTCTAATTTTGTTGTAGAGAGAGTATAAGCAATAATAGGAAGGAACAAGGGGTTTTGCTGGTTGAGATAAGGATAGCTATACAGGGCATTGACTCACATTGATTTCCTGTGCGTGGGTGTTACCTTCTAGGTTAATTCTTTTTGATCTAACCTTTTCTCTAGTACCTGTTCCCCTTTTCCTATTGGCCTCAGTTGCTTTAAGGTATCTGCTTTAGTTTCTCTGCGTTAAGGGCAACAAATGCTAACTAATTTTTTAGGTGTCTTACCTATCTTCACCCCTCCCTTGTGTGCTCTCGCTTTTATCATGTGCTCAAAGTCCAATCCCCTTGTTGTGTTTGCCCTTGATCTAATGTCCACATATGAGGGAGAACATACGATTTTTGGTCTTTTGGGCCAGGCTAACCTCACTCAGAATGATGTTCTCCAATTCCATCCATTTACCAGCGAATGATAACATTTCGTTCTTCTTCATGGCTGCATAAAATTCCATTGTGTATAGATACCACATTTTCTTAATCCATTCGTCAGTGCTGGGGCATCTTGGCTGTTTCCATAACTTGGCTATTGTGAATAGTGCCGCAATAAACATGGATGTGCAGGTGCCTCTGGAGTAACAGTCTTTTGGGTAAATCCCCAAGAGTGGTATTGCTGGATCAAATGGTAGATCGATGTCCAGCTTTTTAAGTAACCTCCAAATTTTTTTCCAGAGTGGTTGTACTAGTCTACATTCCTACCAACAGTGTAAGAGGGTTCCAATTTCCCCGCATCCTCGCCAACACCTGTTGTTGGTGGTGTTGCTGATGATGGCTATTCTAACAGGGATGAGGTGGAATCTTAGTGTGGTTTTAATTTGCATTTCCTTTATTGCTAGAGATGGTGAGCATTTTTTCATGTGTTTTCTGGCCATTTGAATTTCTTCTTTTGAGAAAGTTCTGTTTAGTTCATGTGCCCATTTCTTTATTGGTTCATTAGTTTTGGGAGAATTTAGTTTTTTAAGTTCCCTGTATATTGTGGTTATCAGCACTTTGTCTGATGTATAGTTGGCAAATATTTTCTCCCACTCTGTGGGTGTTCTCTTCAGTTTAGAGACCATTTCTTTTGATGAACAGAAGCTTTTTAGTTTTATGAGGTCCCATTTATCTATGCTATCTCTTAGTTGCTGTGCTGCTGGGGTTTCATTGAGAAAGTTCTTACCTATACCTACTAACTCCAGAGTATTTCCTACTCTTTCTTGTATCAACTTAAGAGTTTGGGGTCTGATATTAAGATCCTTGATCCATTTTGAGTTAATCTTGGTATAGGGTGATATACATGGATCTAGTTTTAGTTTTTTGCAGACTGCTAACCAGTTTTCCCAGCAGTTTTTGTTGAAGAGGCTGCTATTTCTCCATCGTATATTTTTAGCTCCTTTGTCAAAGATAAGTTGCTCATAGTTGTGTGGCTTCATATCTGGATCCTCTATTCTGTTCCACTGGTCTTCATGTCTGTTTTTGTGCCAGTACCATGCTGTTTTTATTGTTATTGCTTTGTAATATAGTTTGAAGTCAGGTATTGTGATACCTCCTGCATTGTTCTTTTGACTGAGTATTGTCTTGGCTATTCGTGGCCTCTTGTGTTTCCATATAAATTTAACAGTAGATTTTTCAATCTCTTTAATGAATGTCATTGGAATTTTGATGGGAATTGCATTAAACATGTAGATTACTTTGGGGAGTATCGACATTTTTACTATGTTGAGTCTACCAATCCATGAGCATGGGAGATCTCTCCACTTTCTATAGTCTTCCTCAATCTCTTTCTTCAGAAGTGTATAGTTTTCCTTGTAGAGGTCTTTCACATCTTTTGTTAGGTTTACACCTAGGTATTTGATTTTGTTTGAGGCTATTGTAAATGGAATTGTTTTCATACATTCTTTTTCCGTTTGCTCATTGTTAGTGTATAGAAATGCTAATGATTTTTCTATTGATTTTATATCCTGCTACCTTGCTATAGCTATTGATGATGTCTAGAAGCTTCTGAGTAGAGTTTTTTGGGTCTTTAAGGTATAGGATCATGTCGTCTGCAAATAGGGATATTTTGACAGTTTCTTTACCTATTTGTATTCCTTTTATTCCTTCTTCTTGCCTAATTGCTCTGGCTAGGAATTCCAGTACTATGTTGAATAGGAGTGGAGATAGTGGGCATCCTTGTCTGGTTCCTGATTTTAGAGGGAATGGTTTCAGATTTTCTCTGTTAAGTATAATGCTGGCTGTAGGTTTGTCATATATAGCTTTTATAATGTTGAGGAACTTTCCTTCTATTCCTAGTTTTCTTAGAGCTTTTATCATGAAATGATGTTGGATCGTATCAAATTCTTTTTCTGCATCTATTGAGATTATCACGTGGTTTTTGTCTTTGCTTCTGTTAATGTGGTTTATTACGTTTATTGATTTTCATATGTTGAACCACCCCTGCATCCCTGGGATGAAGCCTACTTGGTCGTGGTGAATGATCTTTTTGATGTGTTGCTGAATTCGGTTTGACATTATTTTGTTGAGGATTTTTGCATCAATGTTCATTAAGGAGATTGGCCTATAGTTCTCGTTTTTGGAGGTGTCTTTGCCTGGTTTTGGGATAAGTGTAATACTGGCTTCATAAAATGTGTTAGGCAGTTTTCCTTCCCTTTCTATTTCGTGGAACAGTTTAAGGAGGGTTGGTATCAGTTCTTCTTTAAAGGTCTGATAGAATTCAGCAGAGAATCCATCAGGTCCTGGACTTTTCTTTTTGGGGAGACTCTTGATTGCTGCTTCAATTTCATTTTGTGTTATAGGTCTATTCAGGTGATTAATTTCCTCTTGGTTCAGTTTTGGATGATCATATGTACCTAGAAATCTGTCCATTTCTTTTAGATTTTCAAATTTATTGGAATATAGGTTCTCAAAGTAGTCTCTGATGTTTTCCTGGACTTCCATGGTGTTTGTTGTTATCTCCCCATTTGCATTCTTAATTCTACTAATTTGGGTTTTTTCTCTCCTCATTTTAGTCAGGTTTGCCAGGGGTCTATCGATCTTGTTTATTGTTTCAAAGAACCAACTTTTTGTTTCATTAATTCTTTGTGTGGTTTTTTTTGTTTCTATTTCGTTGATTTCAGCTCTTATTTTTATTATTTCTCTCCTTCTATTTGTTTTGGGATTTGCTTGTTCTTGTTTTTCTAGGAGTTTGAGATGTATCATTAGGTCATTGATTTGGGATCTTTCAGTCTTTTTAATATATGCACTCATGGCTATAAACTTTCCTCTCAAGACTGCCTTAGCTGTGTCCCATAGGTTCCGGTAGGTTGTGTTTTCATTTTCATTGACTTCCAGGAACTTTTTAATTTCCTCTTTTATTGCATTGATGATCCTCTCTTCATTAAGTAATGAGTTATTTAGTTTCCAGCTGTTTGCATGTTTTTTGACTTTACTTTTGTTGTTGAGTTCTACTTTTACTGCATTGTGATCAGATAGTATGCACGGTATTATTTCTGTTTTCTTATATTTGCTGAGGCTTGCTTTGTGCCCTAGGATATGATCTATTTTGGAGAAGGTTCCATGGGCTGCTGAGAAGAATGTATATTGTGTAGAGGTTGGATGAAATGTTCTGTAGACATCTACTAGGTCCACTTGATCTATTGCATATTTTAGATCTTGGATTTCTTTATTGAGTTTTTGTTTGGATGACCTATCTATTGATGATAATGGAGTGTTAAAGTCTCCCACAACCACTGTGTTGGCGTTTATATATGCTTTTAGGTCTTTCAGGGTATGTTTGATGAAATTGGGTGCATTGACATTGGGTGCATACAGATTGATGATTATTATTTCCTTTTGGTCTATTTCCACTTTTATTAGTATGGAATGTCCTTCTTTATCTCGTTTGATCAATGTAGGTTTGAAGTCTACTTTGTCAGAGATAAGTATTGCTACTCCTGCTTGTTTTCGGGGGCCATTGGCTTGGTAAATCTTCTTCCAGCCTTTCATCCTAAGCATATGCTTATTTCTGTCAGTGAGATGAGTCTCCTGTAAGCAACAAATTGTTGGATCTTCTTTTTTAATCCATTTTGTCAAACGGTGTCTTTTGATGGGTGAATTAAGTCCATTAACATTAAGCATTAGTACTGATAGGTATGTGGTGATTCCTGCCATTTAGTTGTCTTAGTTGTTTGAAGGTTTGATTGTGTGTACCTAACTTGATGTTACTCTCTACTGTCTTGCTTTTTCTTATCCTGTGGTTTGGTGTTGCCTGCCTTTTCATGGTTAAGTTGGGTGTCACTTTCTGTGTGCAGGATCCCTTGCAGAATCTTTTGTAATGGTGGCTTTGTGGTCACATATTGTCTACCCAGCATTCTTGAACCACTCATTCTTAGATCCAGTTGCCATGTAGTGATAAAGCTCAAAGACACGTGTAGAAAAGCCCATGTGGAAAGGACCCGAAGCCCCAAGACACCGAGTCTGAGCTTCCAGCTGACATGAATACCAACTTGCCAACTATTCGAGTGAGCCATCTTGAAAGTGGTTTCAGCTCCAGCTGATAGCACATTAAGCAGAGAGAAGCGGTGCCCTCCCAGTGCTGTTCAAATTGCAGGTTCACAAGCAAAGTGACTGTTACTGTTTTAAACCACTAGATTTTTGTTTGTTTCATTTCTAAATATAGCAACAGATAACTAGAACATCACCCAACAAGGTCTGGCCCACATGTATTGGAATTCAGTTGTCATGACTGGCCTTTGACTGGACTGGGGCGAGGGAGTGCCTCTGGCTTAGCCTTCATTTACATGGAACTCAATAGCTGTTTAGGTCTGTTTAATTCTGTGGAAACAGGTCCGTTTTATTAAGCAGCTGAGACAAGCTGGAGGTAAGTAGGTGATTAGGCTGAACAGCATCTCCATCTTTTGGATCAGAAGGAAGAGGGCTCTCTCTATTTGCCTCTGTGTCTGAGTTAGCTTTGTCAAGGATTATATAGGTGACGAGCAGTGTGTGTGTGTGTGTGTGTGTGTAGGGGTCCTCACTGAAGTTTCTTAACAGCTTTGTCTCTATTCTCTGGACAGGGAAAGCTGCTCATCCAGATCCTTATGGTTGCCAGGAGCACTTAGTGTTTTCGAGTGAGGTAAAGGGCTGATGGCAGCCATTACTATTTTCATTGCTGAATCCTGGGAAGTCTGAAGGTATATCTTGGAAGTTCTGTAGATAAGTGAATTGCTTAGGACAGAATCCATCTCCTATGTTTGCATTCATAGAGTTACCCCTAAAGATATCGTCATCATTACTAAATTTAATTGTGACTTTTTCTGTCCCACCTGGGTCTGAGTTCTGTACTGTGCAGAGTGGAACCTTACTGCATTGGGACCAAGCAGGGAGATGCTGGCTTTGGGGTGGGATAGCAACTTCTGTGGTGCTGTCTGTGTGTGGAAAAGCTGCCTTTGGAGTTGCTCATTCCCCCAACTGTCAATGACAATTCCTCCATTCTGGGGAGGCAGGGGTTCATCACTGAGCTCATGATTGTCTTCAACCTGTTTCTTTCAAATGGAAGAAATCTGTTGGACTCTTTAAAGGAGCACAGGACTGTGAAGAGCAGAGGGATAGTTTCTGAGGTGCTAGAACTGGTTAAAGTCTTGGTCTGGGAAGTAGTTACACAAGTGTAACTTGTAAAGAAACTGTACCTCAATAAAACAGTTAACAAGAGACATAGTACTTGAGGAAACTCGTGTACATAAATAGTTCAACACAGATATTGAGTAATACCTTCTAGACACACATCCCAACAATCCGAAACTATTTTGCTTCATTCTGGAAGGTAAATATGTCTTCCTTTGCTTAAGTCCTCCTGCTCTAAAGGGACTGGTGCTTTTCAGGTTAAAAGCACATAAACATGAATATTGGACTAGTGCCTAGGTGCTTGGAGGAAGCAAACTGAAAATGCAGCCCTGCTAAGTAACACACATTTGGAACAAATACAGAACCGTTTAAGTCATATTACCTATAATTACAACCTAGGGTGGGTGGGCAGGTTAATACATAGCAATTTCATTAGGGGCTGAACATTCTAAGCAGGTGTCAGGGTATCAAGCATACCTCACCTGAAAAGCCTCTGATAGTTTAAAAAACTCCCTTCTCCTGGCCACCCAGCCCATTGTAGCTCTTGGAGCTGCTTCTCACTCAGACTGAACTCATTTTAGAGAAACTCCAGGGCATGATCTCTTATTCAGAAAGCATTGTTAACCTTCTAATACCAGCTTGTTGCACATTTCAGCTTAGTACCTATTTGTGGTGTTAATCTTTCTCTGCTTTCTTGAAATTAGGGTAATTTTCTCCCCATGTCATCATCAATCTCCTTTATATATATATACATATAAAAATATATATATACATATAAAAAATGTATATATTAGGAACTTATTTTCAATGTCAATCTTCACCAAGTGCCAGTAAGATAACAAAAGCAACAGTCATGAACAAAAATCTAATAGTGAGAAATTGCCAGAACTTTGGACCAACTGTGGCTTTTTTTGCATATGGACATAGCTTTATTTTATTTTCTTTCACACTTTATTATAGCCATAAATAATAGGCTATAATAAATGATTCAGCCCATCATGGTGGCTGTTCTTTTCCCTGTACAATGGGTGCTTAGGGGGAATGTTCTCAGTAAAGAGGTTGAAAAGAGGAAAACAATGGAACAATATCTGCAGCCACGCATCCCATAATTCACTGTGGTCTTAACAAAACAGCTCTCAAGGTACCTACCATAACTTCATTGATTTTAGGGTATTTTACTATCTATTGGTTTAGCACTCAGTTTGGTACTGGTGGTTAACCAACTATGCTAATAAGATGAAAATCACACTGTGTTTTTCAAGCTGAGCTAGTTCATATGCAAACTGATGCAGCAGCAGAAGCATGGGTTCTAGATAGATCTGGGTTTGAACTCCAGGCCCTGCTACTGACTGTGATCTAGGATTGGCTAATTAATTTCTGTCATGTTATGAATCCTAAAATATGAATGATATTACCTGGTTCTTAGGTTTGTTGAAGGACATCAAATGAGATGGTGTATATACATGCCTGCATTATGATACTACCTGGGAGTCTGGGTATCTCTGTTGCTGAAATATTGTCCGTCGAAACCAAGCGACACTCAGAGAAGTAGGAGAACTTGGACTTTATTTGACGCAGGCAGTCCCAGATGAGCTCACACTCAAAATTCTGGGTCCCGAGCAGGGAAATTACTGGGTTCCTATAGAGCAGTGCAGGGAATTGGGTTACAGTGAATGTGCTGGTTGCTAATAGGTGGGCTCACATTGGGGGTTAGGTATCTGGGCTGTTTAGGAGGGAGCAGTGGGAGACCTGTGTCAGGAAGTCTGTTTACAGAAGGAGAGAAAGAAAGGCAGGAATGGTGGTTATCTCCATGTGGGGCCTTTTATCTTGGCCCTGGACCTATTTTATGGCTTAACTAGCAACTTCTCATGTCCTTATAACCTGCTTTAGGGTGATCTTCCTGTTCACCTCCTAAGTGTGAGGAATCCAGACTCTTGGCCAGTTGAGCAAAGAATCAGACAAAATGTACCAAAGTAGCAAGTAAAGTGTAAATTTATTGAAATCAGAAATACACTCCCATAGATGGGATAGGACCTAAGCGAATAATCTCAAAACCCCATCCCTTGTTTGTAATTTATGGTTGAAGCTGAAGGGAGGGTCTTTTTTAGGATTGACAGTTTTGATTGACAGAAGGATTTATATAACATGTTTTTGATGGCACATGTCCATACCCATAATGTCCTCTCCTATAATTATATGCATGAGATGTAGTAATACGTATGAAGCTTTAAGTAGGGGAATGCCTCATCTGAAGACGTGTTCCCCAGCCTTCTGCATGTGCTAGTTCTGGGACTTTTCCCTCTGTGCAAACATCCTTCTTTTTGATGCAACAGCCACTGAGCTGACCACAAAAAGGGGGTTCCAGAGATGTTCCCAACCAGATGCTTCCTGAAGGGGACATGGGGGCACGTCCTAAGGCAGAATTCGGATTAGCATTCATTTACCTCTTCTTGGTCAATGTATACTTCCCTGTCCTGCTGACTCAATAGATATGCTTTGGCTTTCTAAAAAATTGTTTACAAAAACTTCAAACAGCATTTTGCCTACTTCTGGCCAGTTGTCTTAACCAAATTGAATCCCTAGCACCCATCTAGTTAATTCCAAACAGATTACCTAGAGGGTAAAAAATCAGCAAGAATATAGAAGACCTATGCACTATAATAGTTAAGTAGATCTTGTAAATATCTAACTCAGTGCTAATAACGGAGAATACACATTTTCCATTGTACATGGAATGTTCATGAAGATTGACTATATCTCAGGCCACAAGAAAACTTTGATAAATTTTAAGAATTAAATTATGATCGAGAGGCTATAAATGTATTACAAGATCAGGAAATACAAAAGACCTACTTGGAAATATAAAAACTCAATTTTAAACAAACTGCTGGGTAAAGGAAGAAATACTAAATGAAATTGTAGAGTTTCTTGAAAATTACAAGCAGTAAACAGAAGAAAAAGTATACCTAAATGATCATATCAATAAAAATTAAAGACCCAGTGCCAGTGGCTCACACCAGCTACTGGTAATCCCAGCTACTCATGTAAGAAAAATGATCTTTTCTATCAAAGTATTTGTTACCCTCTTAGATTACTTAAAAATTCCTCAGGTTGCCGTTTTAAGTGACTTGCATGTTTAAAGGGTCCTTGCTTCCTCTTCCGGATTCCTGTACAACTTCATTGCCCACCAAACTGCATGCCCTAACCCATCCCCCAGGCCTTTTAGCCAATCAGGAAAGACTGTGAACCTTTGACCTGGACAAATCCCAGGTGAGGGACAGGTACAACTGTGTCAGGGATATAAGGAGGAGCTATAGTCAGCCATTTTGTGCCTGTGTGCTTGCTTAGCAGGAGTGAGTACATGCTTGTACCCTCTTGATCAAGAGAAATTGCTTTGTCAAGATTTTCTGTCACTTGTGTGTCTGTTTTTAGCACCGGAGGGTTATCAATTCCAACACACAGGAGATAGAAATCAAGAAGCTCTAAGTTCAAAGCTAGGCCAGGCAAATAGTTTGTGAGACCCTATCTAAAAAATACCCAACATCAAAAAAAAAAGGACTGGCAAAGTGGCTCAAGTGGTAAGAGTGCCTGCCTAGACAAATTGAAAATAAATGAATTTAATAACAAAGTTTAGAAACAAAAAGAGAACAATAAAAAAGCCAGAAAAAAATCAGAATGAAGAAGTTATTATGGATGAAAGCAGAAATGAATAAGAAAAACTGGTTCTCTGGGGAAAATTTGATAGAATAGACCAATTGCTAGATAACCTGATCAGTTAAAAAAATGCACCAAATTAGAAATGTAAAAGGGAAAATACCGACACAGAGGAACTTTAAAAAAAATCATCAGAGATGTGCAGACACATTTGACAATCTTGATGAAATGAATACATTTCTAGAAAAATACAATTCACCAATTGGCTCGAATTACAAAATCATACAATTTTTGTAATAGGAAGTTACATAGAAAAAGTTATTGAAATAAATTGCAGAGATTCCCTGGACACCTGAGGAAAAAAAATCTTCCCCTGAAGCATTATCCATAAGGACTGAGAAAATGCTATCATAGCAAATTAAACAAGAAAAACTGAGGATACTGCATTTAAAATCCAAGAAACAGTTTTTTTTTGATGGATGGCTTATCCTGGAATAAGCATGAGACAAGACCAGAATTAATCCATACTCTGATAAACACCAATGTCTGCAAAGACTTCAGCAAATGAAAACCAAGGCCAGCAGTTACTTAACAGCTGGCAGCAAGGCTGTGACAAGACAGGCCACACCCTCATCACGTCCAAACACACTACAATTGCCCATAGTATTCAACTTCCAGCTAACATGAAAGATTACTGGTTCTTTACCAATGACAACTCAGTCCCTCTTTAGTCCACACACCTGCTAGGTAAAAATTCCCAAGATATTCAATCACTGGATTGTCCCTGGTCCCTGACAAAATCAGGTCCAGAACTGGCTCCTGCTTTCTTAAACCTTCCTTATAAGCCTCCTAGTACACATCCAGTCTAAATCCTGTAAGTTCCTCCTTTGCTGCAGAAACCTATTTTATCTTTGCCTATAGAAATATGCCCCTGTTAGTCTTGATATGCTCCTGTTAGTGTTTGATATGCCCTGTTAGTCTCTGAGCATTCCAGGAATGCTCATTCTCATTCCAGGAATTAAAGTCTAATAGAAACAAAGTAATTAAAAAAGAGACAATCTGCATGGCAGAGATCTTAATATACCATACCTCCACAAGTCTTTCTTTTCCTCCTGGCCTTATTCACATCTCTTCATTGCCTGGAGACTCAATGCCATTTCACTTCCTCTCTTGTCTTCTACCTTTTTCCATTTCTTTATTATGTAGACTAACCTAGCCTCTCCCCCAGCAAGAATGACTTCCCTAGGATGAGGGACAAGAGACGGGGAATCAAGTCAGGTGCCAATTTCAGTGCTCTCTTTGGTGGGTTAGAGGAGTACAGAAGACAAGAAATCTACCATGCTGGTAGTTTTTGTTCTATCACCAGTAGAGGTTGACAGTTTATAAGCAGGTTCTCCTTCATTGATTCATCCCAGCCTCTCAACAACTGGAAAGAAGTGTTAAGCAGTTATGATTCAATGATTACTATTAAAAAGAAAAACCCCAAACTTAGAAAGCTAAATCTATGCAGGCAGTAAGTTATCAGGCTCCAATTCAGAGCCTCTTGTTCTAATTAGGCCTCCCTCTAGTGCATTGCCCATACTGCAGCAGTGATATTACAAAACCACCATCTTTCTTGATGTACTCCTGCCATGGGTTAGACTAGTGCTAGGTGCTTGCTATCAGCACTTCTCAAACTGTGATAGGCACAGTGATCACCTTGGTATCTTGCTAGATTGCAGATTCTGGTTCAGCATGCCTGGGTGGGGCAGAGGGGTCTACACTTAAACAAAGGAAGTTCTTGGTTAATACCAATGCTGCAGGGCCACAGTCCACACTCAGAGTTGCAAGATTACCAGATGGCAGTGTTTCTCAACCAGACTGCATGATGGGTGGCGGGTGGGGAGTGGGAGGTTGTTTGGATTTCAAGCCATGTACTCCTCAGTACACCCCATACTACTCTTGCCAGTATCCCTGATAGTGAGACCCAGGCGGCTCCCAGGTGAGGTTGAAGCTGAGAAATACTGCTCTGTGGGTTAGGTAGTAATGCCCTCATTTTTTACAGCTAAAAACCTTAAATTTAGAGAGAAAAATCACCTTGCTCAAACCCCTTCATGTAGTCAGTGCTGGAGGCCGATTTTAAGCCCAGGGATAGCTGGCTCCAGTGTCATTGTCCTAATCATTTATCTCTGTGGTGTGCCCTGGAGAGGACACAGGTTTATGATCTACTTTGGTATAGGTGAGCAAAATAGACCTGCCCACACTAAGCCACTAGAAAACAGTCTGAGCCCATAGATGCTCCAGCATGAAGATTCTCAATATGGTTTAGTCATCCTGAAGGTGACTCTTGCACCCTCGGACCTGGCACATGTCCTGGAATGGACTATACCTCTTTGGTTCTCTGGCCTTCTTATATATACTTATCAGTAAGAGTATTTCTCACTCCCATTGAGGTTTTAAGTGTAAGTGAAAGCCAGGTGCATTAAACCAGTGTAATTAGCTCTGAAATGCTAGTGATTGAGGAAGTGGATTTCCAGAGAGACAGAAAGGGAGACTCTCCAAGGCTTTATCAAACTGGAATTGTGAAGCTGGGAGCTGGACAGCAGCCAAATGTCTACCCCTTTCTGATGGGAAGCAAAGGATTCCCTAAGGGCTGAACTTGCTGGCGATCATGTGCCTGTTCTCCCATTTGGGAATTCTTTAATTATGGCTTAACTGTGAGGGCAGATAACAAGCTAATCAAAAGGGGAAGTGAAGCCCACAAATCCTGTGCCTAATGAGTACCACTGGGGTGAGCAGGTGAGATGGCGCCGTCAAAACCACCCATGCTGGCTTACCACCAATTTTGAACAAAAGAGCCAATAGAGAAATCCCAAGGCAGAAGTGTTTTAAAATCAGTGACTGCACAATCTTTCTACACCAGTCACCTCCTTTGATCTTCTTTGCCACATCACCAAATCATTATTCTAGAAACTGAGACCACAAAGTCCCTTCCCACCAGGAATGCCACCTGGGTTCAAAGCCAAACCAGTTGGCTAAGCATGGCAGGGAGAAGAAGAGATTTTAAAAGAGGCCTTCTAGCCCATGGGTTGCTTCCAAGAGAACACAGAAGTGTGTTATTCACACATGAGGATTAAACTTTTGATTTATGCTTTAATGCAGGAATTTGGGGTATTATAAAACTAAATCTTGTTATGAGTTTGGGTTATGAACTATGTAAGTTGAGGAAAAAGCACAAGGGCTATAATGAACATAGCTGGATTTGTCAGACTTTCTCCCCCTCACCATGAAATCTTTGTTGCTTTCTGACATTAAGTACTGGCTGAAAACTTTTCCAATACTTGCTATATCTCTACAGTTTTGCTTCTCTTCAAAGATGGAGGATTGAAGTCTTGTCTCAAATGTCACCTTTGTGTGTCTTCTCTGGTTGTGCCTCTTCTGTGAATAAGTTAGTTTGTAATTAACTTGGATAATGATATGCTATCAAGTTGATCAATCACCCATATGGCCTCTCTCTCTTTTTCTCTCTCTCTCTGTAGATGTCCAACAGTGACAAAAATCTTTTCTTGTGTCAGGTTCTCTTTCTTCTACACTTCTTTAAAAAACCTCTTTCCTATTGTTGGGTCTTTCCAGTTCTTTAGCTTCTAGTGGACTCTAATGTGAGTTGGAGCCACCTTACCTTGGCCAGGTCAACTCAAAGTCTCTAAACAGACAGAAAAGGGTGGGGGTACAGAGCCCTGCTCTAGGGATTGTGTGGAAGTCCAGAGAGGTGGATTTATCTGAGTTTCTCTGGCAACCTAGTTACTAGAACTCAATTAAATTGAAAATCCAGCAGGAGTGGCTCAAATGTCCCCATTGCTCTTATTTGTTGTGTATAGTTTTATTATTGCTTCTGAACTGGGGGTAGTTCAAGAAGAGTGGGAGCTGGTAGAATAAAATGACAAATTACAAGCTAGGGGTTACATCCACTCCACGTAAAAACCTTTCCCCAAACTAAAACTCAGCTGTAGCTCACATTGCTGCAGGTAATTTCTCGTTGGAAACCTTCAGCAGATCTATAGACAGATTAATGTCCCATCTCCCAACTGCTTAGTAAGAAAAGTCCCTATGTCAAATCAGTATTTCCTAATGTGTAAGTATTTCCTCCTGGCTGGCAAGAGAAGAGGCTTTGGACAAGAGGGTGGTCTCACCATACATGGAATGTCTTTTTATTTTACAGAGCCATTACACTGCTCTCTCATTTCTGATCCAGTGGCTGCCAGCCTAGCTACACAACTGAACTCAACTGGTGAGCTTGTTGAAATGCTGGTGACCAGATTGTACCCTAGACCTTCTGTAACTGAATGTTTCTGATGGCACCTGACATCAGAAGTTATTTGGTGACAATTGTTTGACATTTGGCTGCACATTTAGAATTTTTTGGGAGGCTTTTAAAAAATACTAATGCCTGTTCTCATCCTCATAAACTCTGATTAATGAAGGATATGAGGTACATCTTGACCATTAGGGATTTAAAAACTTTCCCAAGTGAATTTAATGCACAGCAGGTTGAGACCCATGCTTTAACCATTTTATTCTTCCAATTTTTCCAGCCTGGTTGGTCTAGTCACACAAATTTTTTTTTCATAATGTCTGACTACACTATTTATAGGCAATATGTACTTTTTAGGCAGAAAAGTTGTAATTCATCATTTTATTCCATCAGCTCCCATTCTTCTTGAGCTGCCCCCAGTTCAGAAGCAATAATAAAACTATACACAACAAATAAGAGCAATGGGGACATTTGAGCCACTCCTGCTGGATTTTCAGTTTAATTGAGTTCTAGTAACTAGGTTGCCAGAGAAACTCAGATAATGCAACTTCTCTGGACTTCTGCAAAAGAACTCTACAACTCTTGCAAACACTTATGGTAAGAATCTATCTTATACATGGGATCACATGGTTAGTGATGGAATAGCAGCCCAAAGACCAGAAACTAGATGTACTGTAAACTCACTTTCCCATCTCCATATCCAGGCAAAGATGAAAGAATGTTTAAAATCAGGGGCTAATAAAAATAATCTTAGAACATTTAAATGGTTATGATTGTTTAAACGATCATTGGAAGTAGAGGGTGAGATGAGAAATCCATTCCTAAGAAGCAATTATTGTTTCTACATAACAATTTGTTATTGTCATATCCATGGTGAGAGATAATATGTTTAAGGAAAACATTGATCTAGAAAGATTACAGAGCCAATATAGTGAGATACTTATATGTATAATACAAAATACTCAAGGATGCATATGTATGTAGAAAAATATACTGAGGAATGGGTGTGTCTATGTCTCTACATGCTATGAAGATAGGGTCAATAAGAAAGGGTGCTTTAAATTTGAAATAATGGATTAGAGCTCAGATTTCTGACTCTTAGATTTTGTAATTTTCTCAGACAATCCTGTGTATCCTCATTCTTTTTTCATCATTATTAGAAAGATTTACTTATAGCCAGGTGCCAGTGGCTCATGTCTATAAACCTAACCACCTGGGAGGCTGAGAACTGAAGGGTTGTGATTCAAGGCCTGTTCGTGAGACCCCATCTTCAAAATAACCAGAGCAAAATGGACTGTAAGTCTGGCTCAAGCAGTGGAGAGCCTGCTCTGCAAGTGCAGAGCCCTGAGTTCAAATCCCAGTTCCCACAAAAAAATTTACATACTCTTGAAACAAGATACCAGTTATGTGGTAAACAAGACAGATAAAGTATGATTTCTGCCTTGATACTTCCTAGACCAAGAGTCGTTTTGAGAAGCTACACAGCTTCTCAAAATGTGTTCATTGTGATTGAAAGGATTTGGTAGGGGAGCTGCCAAAACTTGTGCTAAAATAGATAATTTGGCTTCCTTTCCTTCACTGCCATTGACGACTCATGAGTGAGTGTGCTGATTAAATGGCTAAAAGGCAGGCAGTAGAAAAAAGGATGGTTACAAAGTCATGGAGAATCCTAAGGGATCAATTATATCTGCTGTGTAATTGCCAGTTGACTGTAGACTACAAGGAGGGAATCCCATATGCCCTGTAAGTCTTTAAACAGGACATGAGTTCAGTTTGGGAACCAAGCTATTTAGATAGCTACACGGTGGTCAAGCCAATTAAAGCATAGGGTGTGAGACTTCTCCTGGGTTTGTGTCTCTAACTTGGCTTATTGCCAGGAATAACACAGGAAAGAGGATGGCTACTCCATATCCCAGTACTCCAACTATGCTGGACACACACTATGTAGGACAGTCTTTTTTGCCAGTGCTGGGGTTTGTACTCAGGGCCTTGAGTGCATGCTAGGCAGGCATTCTACGACTTGAGCCACCAAGTGCCTCCAGTACTTAGGGCATCTTTACAAGTGTCTATTGCTGCATGAATCAGTAGTCAAGGGAGAGATGAGTAAAGTCTGAACTGAGATAGCTCTATGAAGCCACGTCCACAGTTCTGTCATTCACAGACAAATCCCAGCACCTAACACAACAGACACTTCATAAATACATGACTTATTAGTGTTCACTAGATACCAGTGATCACCCCCTTGCTCATCCATCCCTCTAGTCAGGCTCAGGGTTGATTGTAAATTTGAGGACAATTGTACCCATTAATTCCAGCAGGGATGGAATTAATGCTGTCCCTAAATAACCATATGGCCTTAGTCAAGCCATTTGAACTTTCTGTGCTTAAAGACACTTGCATACTGAACACTTGCACGTACTCTTCTTTCTGATGTTCACCTTTCAAAGGTGTTTTAACAATAGACTGGGTTAAAGAAATATGAAAGCACCCAAGGACATTCATCTTTGTATCCATGGAGTCTTGTTCATAGCAGGTCTTTGTGTTTTTAACAATGAACAAGGTGACCTCAAAATCCGGTGCACACCCTGTACAGTACTAGGCTTGGGTTTTTTCCTTGGAGTCAGACTTAAGGTGAGATGAACATGCTCAAATTTTGATTTCTATAGTTTCCACACCTCTTCTGTGGTCTGATTAAGGATACCAACTCACTGTTACGTCCCCACCTTCCCATACCTCTAACATATAAAACAATCTTATTCCTGTGCCTTTGTCCAGCCCTTCTCCCCTCACCTTCCTTCTCTTTCCATCATAAATGAACTACACATGTTCTTCAAGCCTTGCATGAAAATCTCTCCCTCCTTAGAATGTCAGGGCTACTTTATATAACTAATGATCACCTAGTGTGTGAATGCCTTGTCGACCCAATTAGATTGTAAACTTCATAAGAACAAATACTTCTTACCCTTCTTTTGATCTTGGTCAGTAAGTAGGCTTAGAGCTGGAAGTGTGGCTCAAGTGGTAGAGCATCTGCCTTGCAAGTGTAAAGTTCTGAGTTCAAACCCCAGTACTGCAAAAAAATTTATATACTCAGATATGTGGAAATTATAAAAACCTCAGTTTCTAATGTATATTTACCAGAATAATTAAAAAACATCTAAGATAATTTTTCATAGGCAACTTTGTAGACAAGAAGTAATAGTGACTTGTATTATAATTCCCAAAGTAAATCCTAAGGTAGGGAAAGAGCTAACATGCTGGCAAAGAGAAATCAAGGAGCTGGATGGTTGAACACTCATGCATCTCTTTTTCCTTATTATTTTTTTAAATTTAGGATTCATTAAAGCTACAAGGGGTTTCACATGAAAATTCCATATATGCAGTGTATTTTGAGCAAGTTCACCCCGTCTATTATATTCTTTTCCCTCTTAAAGACAGTATTTTGTGGGTTTCTTTATGTTATTGCCATACATATGTAAGTAACATATTTTGATCCTCCTCACCCCAATACCCTTTCCATTTCCCCTCCCTCTCCCACTGAAACCCTCCTCAGTATCCCTTTTGCACTCGTTTCCCATTATTATTGTTATTTATAACATTTTAGACCTAGATTCTGCATATGAGTGAAAATGTGCAGTATTTGGCTTTTTTGAGCATGGCTTGTTTCACTCAATATGACGGTCTCCATTTCCATCTATGTTCCTGCAAACAACATAATTTCATTCTTCTTTGCGACTGAACAATACTACATTGTATATATGTACCACATTTCAACCCATCAGTTGCTAGGTACCCAGGCTGATTTCACTTGGCTATTGTAAATAACTTTGTGGTACACCTGGGTATCCTTCTTTTATGTTGGTTTACACTCCTTTGGATATACACCCAGGAGTGGTATGGCAGGGTCATAAGGTAGGTCTGTTTTTTGATGAACCTCTATACTTAATTCCATAGTGGCTGGACTAATTTACATTCCCACCAATAGTGTTTGAGAAATCCTTCCACCACAAGGCTATGGATATGGTCCTCCACAGTCATCAGAGCCTTGATGATCACCGGCATACTTGGAGAGAATCCTGAAAGGTGCTGGCCTCACATGTGGTGCTGAAATGTTAATTTTGAATTTGAGTTAACCAGGAATTCTGGAAATGCTAAGTAGCCTAAAAAAATGGGAGCATCCTTTTTAGGGTGTCCCACCACCTCACAGACTTTACAGTCCAAAACAAAACTCACTTGCCTTCAGACATCCTGTTCTCTCTCTAATATTCCCTAAGGCCTGGAAGCCCTACTTTCTAAAAAGTTTAATTTTCTTTCTTTTTTTGCAGTACTGGGGATTGAACCCAGGTCCTCGTGAATGCCGGGCAAGTGCTCTACTATTTGAACCATGCCCCCATCCCTTTTGTTTGTGTTTTGTTTTTGAGATAGGGTCTTTCTCACTTTGCCTGGGCTGGCCTTGAACTCGTGATCCTCCTGTTTTTGCCTCCCAAGTAGCTGGAATTACAATCCACCACACCTATCTTCCTAAATAGCTTTAAGACCATTCCCATCACTACTGTAATAATTTCCTAACTGGCATCTCTCAAATGTCTTGTTACTCAATGGCTGCTGTTAACAACTCCCATCTGTGATATGTAATAGAGTGGCAGAAGATATACTTTACCCTTGGAAGTTAAACTATAAATCTCAATCCATAATGGATGAGAATGATATATATAAAAAGCTCCTTACAGATAAAATCATCCCAGGGCCCCAAACAGCAAGAGTAAACAAAGCCTGTCTATGTACGTCAGATTAAGTTCAGGCAGAGAAAAGATCATATTCTTGGCTAAAGAAATTCTATAGGCAGGGCTGGTGGCTCAAGCCTGTATTCCTAGCTATTCAGAGGGCAGATATCAGGAGGATCACAATTTGAAGCCAGTCCTGGGTAAATAGTTTGCAAGACCCTATCTAGAAAATATCTGACTCAAAAAGGGCTGGTGGAGTGGCTCAAATGGTAGAGCACCTGCCTAGCAAGCATGAGGCCCTGAGGCCCTAAGTTCAAACCCCAGTACTGCCAAAAACTAAATGTATAAATAAATAAAATAAGTACTATAATGAACATGATGGCTACAGTGAGCCATCAGTAGATGACAGGAAGATGAGCTTGCAACAAGGAAGAACCTCAGTGATCATTCGAACACTGCTCAGGGAGCCTGTCTGCTTCTTGTCACAGATGGAACTGTTACATATCTGGGAGGTGCTGGTTGCTCTTAGTCAGTTCCTCCAACCTGCTGTGGTCTTGGCAGGCTGACCTGAATGGACTGCATCCAGGGGCTTCCTTCCCTTCTGGCTTTGCACTGGATTTAGTTCATGGAGAACCCAGAAAAGAGAGTGAGATTGGGTTGCTGATTCCTTTGGCTCCCTTCCGTAATGACTTTTCTGACTTAAGGCCACAGCTTCTGTTTTGTGACTTCTACATCGCTTTGCCTCTGACTCCATTTACCATCTCTTTTCCTTTTCTCTTTCCTCTTGGCCTAGAGGTAATAATGGTGGCACTGCACTGTCCTCATGTTATCCAGTTTAAGTGTGCCATCTGTTTCTTGCTGAGCCCTGGATCAGGGATTGGTATCATTCAGCGTTCAAATCTAGTTCCCTTGCTCCAGTCACATCCTTACCCAGCATTATTCTGCTTAGAAATTGGCTTAACATGTAAATCTGCTTACAGGGTGAGAACGAACTGGTCATGTTGACACAAGAATTCTATTCTGCCTGACATTTAGTTTTCTCATTGTTAATTAAGAAGCTTGCATTCTGTTTTATGCCTTCTCATTAAATTACTTTTATTAGAGCACATTAGCCTGCCTGAGATTAATGAATTTGAAGTCTGGGGTGCTATTACTCTTGCAGGTCTCCAGTGACCATCTGCTCCCACCTGCCACCCTCCTCTCCCAAGCTACTTGGTACTTCTGGCCATGGGCTTACTTTTTTGTGTGTTTTATGAAATTTTTTGGCAGTGCTAGGGATTGAGCTCAGGGCTTCACACTTTCTAGACAACTGCTCTACCACTTGAGCCATGCCCCCAGTCCTTTTAGCTTTAGATAGTTTTTCAGATAGGGTCTTGTACTTTTACCCTGGTAGCCTCAAACCATGATCCTCCTACCTCTACTTCCTGAGTAGCTGGGATTACAGGACAAACAATGCTCAAACTTGTTTTATGTTTTTATCATCATTTTTTTTTGGTACTGGGAGTAGAATTTAGGGCCTCATAGTTGCTAGGCAGGCCCTCTACCTCCTGAACCACTCCACCATCCTTGTTTTATGTTTTTTTAAAGACAAGGACTTTATTTATTTTTAATTTTTATTTATTTATTTTTCCTTTTATTATTCATATGTGCATACAAGGCTTGGGTCATTTCTCCTCCCTGCCCCCAACCCCTCCCTTACCACCCACTCCGCCCCCTCCCTCTCCCCCTCACCCTCTCGCTACCAGGCAGAAACTATTTTGCCCTTATCTCTAATTTTGTTAAAGAGAGTGTATAAGCAATAATAGGAAGGACCAAGGGTTTTTGCTAGTTGAGATAAGGATAGCTATACAGGGAGTTGACTCACATTGATTTCCTGTGCATGTGTGTTACCTTCCAGGTTAATTCTTTTTTTAAATTTTTTTATTCATATATCTTTAATTGTATCTACACAACTATCAGAGATTAATGATTTCCTCAATCTGGCTCTTCTTTTGTGTGTGTGTGTGTGTGTGTGTGTGTGTGTGTGTGTGTGGTTTCTTTTACTATTCATATGTGCATACAATGCTTGGGTCATTTCTCCTCCCTGCCCCCACCCCCTCCCTTACCACCCACTCCCCCCCCTCCCTCTCCCCCCCATCCCCTCAATACCCATCAGAAACTATTTTGCCCTTATTTCTAATTTTGTTGTAGAGAGAGTATAAGCAATAATAGGAAGGAACAAGGGTTTTTGCTGGTTGAGATAAGGATAGCTATACAGGGCATTGACTCACATTGATTTCCTGTGCGTGTGTGTTACCTTCTAGGTTAATTCTTTTTCATCTAACGTTTTCTCTAGTTCCTGGTCCCCTTCTCCTATTGGCCTCAGCTGCTTTTAAGGTATCTGCTTTAGTTTCTCTGCATTGAGGGCAACAAATGCTAGCTAATTTTTAGGTGTCTTAGCTATCCTCATATCTCCCTTGTGTGCACTCGCTTTTATCTTGTGATCAAAGTTCAATCCCGTTGTTGTGTTTGCCCTTGATCTAATGTCCACATATGAGAGAGAACATACGATTTTTGGTCTTTTGGGACAGGCTAACCTCACTCAGAATAATGTTCTCCAATTCCATCCATTTACCAGCGAATGATAACATTTCATTCTTCTTTATGGCTGCATAAAATTTCATTGTGTATAGATACCACATTTTCTTGATCCATTCGTCAGTGCTGGGGCATCTTGGCTGTTTCCATAACTTGGCTATTGTGAATAGTGCCACAATAAACATGGGTGTTCAGGAGCCTCTGGAGAAACCTGTGTCACAGTCTTTTGGGTATATCCCCAAGAGTGGTATTGCTGGATCAAATGGTACATCAATGTTTAGCTTTTTAAGTAGCCTCCAAATTTTTTTCCAGAGTGGTTGTACTAGTTTACATTCTCACCAACAGTGTAAGAGGGTTCCTTTTTCCCCGCATCCTCGCCAACACCTGTTGTTGGTGGTGTTGCTGATGATGGCTATTCTAACAGGGGTGAGGTGGAATCTTAGTGTGGTTTTAATTTGCATTTCCTTTATTGCTAGTGATGGTGAGCATTTTTTCATGTGTTTTTTGGCCATTTGAATTTCATCTTTTGAGAAAGTTCTGTTTAGTTCACAACCCATTTCTTTATTGGTTCATTACTTTTGGGAGAATTTAGTTTTTTAAGTTCCCTATGTTTTCTGGTTACCAGTCCTTTATCTGATGTGTAGCTGGCAAATATTTTCTCCCACTCTGTGGGTGTTCTCTTCAGTTTAGAGAGCATTTCTTTTGATGAACAGAAGTTTTTAGTTTTATAAAGTCCAATTTATCTATGCTATCTCTTAGTTGCTCTGCTGCTGGGGTTCCGTTGAGAAAATTCTTACCTATACCTACTAACTCCAGAGTATTTCCTACTCTTTCCTGTATCAACTTTAGAGTTTGTGGTCTGATATTAAGATCCTTGATCCATTTTGAGTTAATATTGGTATACGGTGATATACATGGATCTAGTTTCAGTTTTTTGCAGACTGCTAACCAGTTTTCCCAGCAGTTTTTGTTGAAGAGGCTGCTATTTCTCCATCGTATATTTTTAGCTCCTTTGTCAAAGACAAGTTGGTTATAGTTGTGTGGCTTCATATCTGGGTCTTCTATTCTGTTCCACTGGTCTTCATGTCTGTTTTTGTGCTAGTACCATGCTGTTTTTATTGTTATTGCTTTGTAATATAGTTTGATGTCAGGTATCGTGACACCTCCAGTATTGTTCTTTTGACTGAGTATTGCCTTGGCTATTCGTGGCCTCTTGTGTTTCCACATAAATTTAATGGTAGATATTTCAATCTCTTTAATGAATGTCATTGGAATTTTGATGGGAATTGCATTAAACACATAGATTACTTTTGGGAGTATAGACATTTTTACTATGTTGATTCTACCAATCCATGAGCATGGGAGATCTCTCCACTTTCTATAGTCTTCCTCAATCTCTTTCTTCAGAAGTTTGTAGTTTTCCTTGTAGAGGTCTTTCACATCTTTTGTTAGGTTTACACCTAGTATTTGATTTTTTTTGAGGCCATTGTAAATGGAATTGTTTTCATACATTCTTTTTCCGTTTGCTCATTGTTAGTGTATAGAAATGCTAATGATTTTTCTATGTTGATTTTATATCCTGCTACCTTGCTATAGCTATTGATGATGTCTAGAAGCTTCTGAGTAGAGGTTTTTGGGTCTTTAAGGTATAGGATCTTGTCGTCTGCAAATAGGGATATTTTGACAGTACTTTACCTATTTGTATTCCTTTTATTCCTTCTTCTTGCCTAATTGCTCTGGCTAGGAATTCTAGTACTATGTTGAATAGGAGTGGAGATAGTGGGCATCCTTGTCTAGTCCCTGATTTTAGAGGGAATGGTTTCAGATTTTCTCCATTAAGTATAATGCTGACTGTAGGTTTTTCATATATAACTTTTATAATGTTGAGGTATTTTCCTTCTATTCCTAGTTTTCTTAGAGCTTTTATCATGAAATGGTGTTGGATCTTATCAAAGGCTTTTTCTGCATCTATTGAGATGATCAAGCAGTTTTTGTCTTTGCTTCTGTTAATGTGGTTTATTATGTTTATTGATTTTCATATGTTGAACCACCCCTGCCCTGGGATGAAGCTTACTTGGTCGTGGTGAATGATCTTTTTGATGTGTTGTTGAATTCAGTTTGCCATTATTTTGTTGAGGATTTTTGCATCAATGTTCATTAAGGAGATTGGCCTATAGTTCTCCTTTTTGTAATACTGGCCTCATAAAATGTGTTAGGCAGTTTTCCTTCCCTTTCTATTTCGTGGAACAGTTTAAGGAGGGTTGGTATCAGTTCTTCTTTAAAGGTCTGATAGAATTCAGCAGAGAATCCATCAGGTCCTGGACTTTTCTTTTTGGGGAGACTCTTGATTGCTGATTCAATTTCATTTGTGTTATAGATCTCTTCAGGTGATTAATTTCCTCTTGATTCAGTTTTGGATGATCATATGTATCTAGAAATCTGTCCATTTCTTTAAGATTTTCAAATTCATTTGAATATAGGTTCTTGAAGTAGTCTCTGATGATTTCCTGGACTTCCATGGTGTTTGTTGTTATCTCCCCTTTAGCATTCCTGATTCTACTAATTTAGGTTTGTTCTCTCCTCATTTTAGTCAGGTTTGCCAGGGGTCTATCGATCTTGTTTATTGTTTCAAAGAACCAACTTTTTGTTTCATTAATTCTTTGTATGGTTTTTTTGGTTTCTATTTCATTGATTTCAGCTCCTATTTTTATTATTTCTCTCCTTCTATTTGTTTTGAGATTTGCTTGTTCTCGTTTTTCTAGGAGTTTGAGATGTATCATTAGGTCGTTGATTTGGGATCTTTCAGTCTTTTTAATATATGCACTCATGGCTATAAACTTTCCTCTCAGGACTGCCTTTGCTGTGTCCCTTAGGTTCCGGTAAGTTGTGTTTTCATTTTCATTGACTTCCAGGAACTTCTTAATTTCCTCTTTTATTTCATCAATGACCCATTGTTCATTAAGTTTTGAGTTATTCAGTTTCTAGCTGTTTGCATGTTTTTTGTCTTTACTTTTGTTGTTTAGTTCTAGTTTTATTGTATTGTGATCAGATAGAATGCATGGTATAATTTCTATTTTCTTATATTTGCTGAGGCTTGCTTTGTGCCCTAGGATATGATCTATTTTGGAGAAGGTTCCATGGGCTGCTAAGAAGAATGTATATTGTGTAGAAGTTGGATGAAATGTTCTGTAGACATCAAGTAGGTCCATTCGATCTATTGTATATTTTAGATCTTGGATTTCTTTATTGATTTTTTGTTTAGATGACCTATCTATTGCTGATAATGGGGTGTTAAAGTCTCCCACAACCACTGTGTTGGAGTTAATTGGAGCTTTTAGGTCTTTCAAGGTATGTTTGATGAAATTGGGTGTGTTGACATTGGGTACATATGGGTTGATAATTATTATTTCCTTTTGGTCTATTTCCCCTTTTATTAGTATGGAATGTCCTACTTTATCTCGTTTGATCAATGTAGGTTTGAAGTCTACTTTGTCAGAGATAAGTATTGCTACTCCTGCCTGTTTTTGGGGGCCATTGGCTTGGTAAATCTTCTTCCAGCCTTTCATCCTTAGCCTATGCTTATTTCTGTCGTTGAGATGGGTCTCCTGTAAGCAACAAATTGTTGGATCTTCCTTTTTAATCCATTTTGTCAAATGGTGCCTTTTGATGGGTGAATTAAGTCCGCTAACATTAAGTGTTAGTACTGATAGGTATGTGGTGATTCCTGTCATTTATTTGTCTTAGTTGTTTGAAGGTTTGATTGTGTGTACCTAAGTTGAGGTTACTCTCTACTTTCTTGGTTTTTCTTTTCCTGTTGTTTGGTGCTGCCTGTCCTTTCATGGTTATGTTGGGTTTCACTTTCTGTGTGTAGAATCCCTTGAAGAATCTTTTGTAGTGGTGGCTTTGTGGTCACATATTGTTTTAGTTTCTGCTTATCATGGAAGACTTTTATTGCTCCATCTATTTTGAATGATAGTTTTGCTGGGTAGAGTATCCTGGGGTTGAAGTTATTTTCATTCAGTGCCTGGAAGATCTCACCCCACGCTCTTCTTGCTTTTAATGTTTCTGTTGAGAAGTGTGCTGTGATTTTGATGGGTTTACCTTTATATGTTATTTGTTTTTTCTCTCTTGCAGCCTTCAATATTCTTTCCCTAGTTTCTGAACTTGTTGTTTTAATGATGATATGTTGTGGGGTAGTTCTATTTTGTTCTGGTCTGTTTGGTGCTCTGGAGGCCTCTTGCATCTGTATAGGACTATCTTTCTCTAGATTTGGGAAATTTTCTGTTATTATTTTGTTGAATGTATTATGCATTCCCTTTGCTTGCACCTCTCCTCCTTCTTTGATGCCCATGATCCTCAAGTTTGGTCTTTTGATGGAGTCGGTGAGTTCTTGCATTTTCTTTTCACAGGTCTTGAGTTGTTTAATTAATAGTTCTTCAGTTTTTCCTTTAATTACCATTTCATCTTCAAGTTCTGAGATTCTGTCTTCTGTTTGTTCTATTCTCCTGGATTGGCCTTTCATTTTGTTTTGCAATTCTGTTTCGTTCTTTTTTCTGAGGTTTTCCATATCCTGGGTCATTTCCTCTTTAATGTTATACACGGACTTTAAAAAAAGCTACATAGCTCAGGCTAGCCTAGAACACACAATGTAGCCCAGGCTGGTCTTAAACTTGAAACCTTCCTCTCATTCTCCCAAGTGCTAGAATATCAGGCAAGTGTCACCATGCCTGGTCAAGGACTCCTGTCTCCTGGAACTCATATTTCCTCAACCAAGTCATCCCTCTATACCTCTAGGATTTTATCCAAGCTGTTTTCTCTCTCTCTAGAATCTACTCTTTCAAGGCACTGTTTAAGGAACACTTCCTCTATGGAATCATCTTTTTCTTTTCCAGAAAGCATTCTGTTTAGTAAATATTTATTGAGTACTTTTTTATCAGAAACTCTGAGCTATCCATGGGACATGACATGGCTTAGAGAGTTCATACTTTTTAATTTCATATGTGAGATGCAGTGATGAAAAAAAGAATCCTGTCTAGTCTGGAAGCAAAGGGGTGGGGGGGAAGAGGGAGGGGGAAGAAGGCAGGGAAGAGAAATGGCCCAAACAATGTATGTACATATGAATAAGTGAATAAATTAAAAAAACAGAAAAAAAAAACCCTGTCTAAGTGACATGGTAGGACAAAAGCCTGCATAGGATGCCATAGAGACGTTAAGATGGGGAATGGGAGGGCAGGTGTCAGGGAAGAAGTCTCCCTATAAGCAATGGCATGTAACTTCGGTTATGAGTGAATAACACTGGCAAAGATGATAAAGAATAAAGGGCTTCTGGGCTTTCAGGGCAAATTGTCTTGGATCTGCCAAGCTTGCCACCTTTGTGAGGTTACTTCTGTGTGGATAACCACGTTCAGGGCATTGACCATCCAGCTGTGGCCCCAAGTGATTGGAGCAGGACTGGGTACCAAATCAGGTGGCAGCCACTATGTGAGTTGGCCAGTGACCTAGGAGGGACCTGGAATGAGGGCAGCCTTGTGATATAAATGAGCCAAGATGCTTTCTGTGTTTGGCCTCTGGATTGTTTATTTCTTAACAACAGGCTGAGAATAGAGGCTGGAGGTGGGGCTCAAGTGGCAGAGAACTTCCCTAGCAAATGTAAAGCCCTGAGTTCAAACCCCAGTACTGCCAAGCAAGTTTTTAAAAATAAGAAAGACCTCATAAAAAAAGCCCACAGGCACCAAACTAAAACATTTTCATCTAAGTGTTATAAAAATAGCCCAAATACGCACATTTTTAACCATGTAGAGTCTACCAGCTTTGCAGACCCCATAAAACTACACCCAGCATCTGCGAGCCATTGACAAGGCAGGGCCTGTGGTTATAAGACTCCCCAAGCCATTCCTGTGCCCTAGAGTAACTCTCCACTGTGCTGCTGAGCAAAACCACTTAGATGCCTAAGCTTCTCTCCAATCCTTCTTTCCCTTTCCCTGGGGAGTTCTCTCACCCTCCTCCCCTGTTAGAAATATGACAGGGTCATTCTGTGAGGGACTTTCCTCTCTCAACCTGTCCAAGCACTGACCAATAAATCCTGTGTGTTACTGCCTCTTGTGATTATATCTTTTCCCCTGATGAGCCTCCAAATCCCTTGAAACCCCTGTGAGCTTGCACTAGATGCTCTGGATGCAGGCTCTTTGGGACATCTTTAATCCACAGGAGAAGAAAAATGAACAATTAGCAGCAGGGAGCAGCAGAAGAAAGGTGTGCAGAGAAAAGGGAGACCCAGAGCTGTGAAGCAGTAAGAAGGAAGCAGAGTGCTAAGCCAGTTGTAGTAAAAGACAAAGGACAAATTGGGCTAGAGCCACTGCAATGGTGAAAAAACAGGGTAGGAAGCCAAGGTTACATACAGCCAGCTAGGAAGAAAATAGTAGGGGAGTATCCAAGTAACCTCATGCAAATGACATCCAAGGGAGAAACCCAGTGGATAGCTGATTCCATGCATCTGGGCTTTAGATCCTAAGTCACATCTCAGCAGCATCCATTATCATTCAGATTCATCCTTGTATTGTTGAGTCCATGCCCCACTTGGAGAAGTTCCTTATTTTTAAGCCTTCCTCTATGTGCTCTGGATGCTTGGATGGACAACAACATTTTTAATGTCAACGGCTTGTCACAACATTACTCTCCCTTTTGGACTTAAAAGTGGGCTCTCCCTTTCCCTAACAGCTTTCTCAATGAAGGCTGAGTTTTTACTTATTTTCCTTCTCACACAGCATAATTTCTTCAAAGTCAAGAAGTAAGGCTGGGAGTATTTTTTTTTTCTTTTTCAGTACTGGGTTTGAACTCAGGGCCTTGTACTTGCTAAGCAGGCTCTCTACCAGCCCCATTTTGTATTGGATATTTTCAAAATAGGGTCTCACAAACTATTTGCCTGGAGCAGACTGGCTTCGAACTGCCCTCTTCCTAATCTCTGCCTTCTGAGTAGCTAGGATTACAGGTATGAGCTGCTGGCCCCTGGCAATGTTGGGAGTTCTTGATTCCCACTTCCACATTATGAGCATTTCTTCTGGGAAGCACCTGTTCCTTTGAGGATTACTCCCTTTGTCTTCTCTCTCCTCTTCCTCATTGTAATTCACCAACATCCTCATCACTTCCTCTCATTCACCAAAGAAGCTGGTTCACAGTCTTCTTCTCCCTGCAACACTTGCTTCACTCTGAATGATTTCCATTTCCATATGGATTGATCGTTAGCCACTCTGAACCCTTATTTCCTTGACTTAATCATCTCCAAAAACTTCTCCATTTCAATTCAGGCATTCATTCCTAAGTTCAGACCCTGCATCATGACTTCTGAACTGGCAACTTCAAGCATCCCATTCTCCATCCACCACCTTTGGAAACCTTTCCCCTTTTGCTCTTCACACTTTATCATTATCTCTAGCTATGGCATTGTTATTAAAATCACAGGCTTTGGAACTAGGATGCCAGGTTACTTTTTGTGGAGAAGATGCTGATATCTTAATTCAAAAAATGAATCCGGAGTTCATCTTGGAGGTTGGAAAAGGAGAGTGTGGGCACTGCAGGGACATAGACATCACCAGTGGGTGGCTCCCACCATAGCTATGGAAGAAAGGCAGGAGAAATACTGGAATCGTCTATCATATAACTCCCTCGCCTTTTATTGTCTGACTGCAATGTTTTTTGGCTCAACCATATAGCACTTCATTACATACTCTTTAATTTTTCACATCTGTCTGTCTGGAGCCAGGAATGTGGTCATGAAAAGCCCCTTGGGTCTATATTCAAATAAGTGGATTTCAGACACAACTTACATCCTGTAACTTCACTTGAAAGTGTAAATAACAGTCCTGACCTCATTGAGTTTTTATAACAAAGAATGAGATAATGGATTTGATATGCTTTAAAATGTTTTAAGAATATAAGTTATAGTATCTCCCAATTATATTTGAGAACAGGAATTATATAGTCTTTGTGTGATTCATCAAGCATGTCCTCAAAGAATATTTGTTGAATGAATTAATGAACGGAAAGGTGAGTGAAAGGATGATTGAATCAATAAATGTCTTTAGGCAAATTTTTATGCAAATTTAGTCTCCAGCATTTTGATCTCTAGCCCACAAAGAGAATTGGCTGTTTGATCAGGTTAACACTTGTTAATATTCATTCATTGCTTTACCTATTTGGTACGTATCTACAAATATATGTGCTCCTTTTTGCTACCTCATTCAAAACTCACAGTGTAAAGATATTGTTTTGAACCCCATCCTACAGATGAGGAATCTGAAGCACAGAGAAGTTAAGTAACTTCTCCAAGTTCACACAGATAAGAAGTTATAAAGTTTGGAATATAAACAGAGCTCCTAGATAAACACAGGATCAACATTGAGGGGAGCTCCCCAAAAGTAGGAAAAGGGAAAAAAAAAGGCCATTTCCAATTGGTAGTTTAGCATCAGTTTTGCTATTGGAGTGTTTTCCCAGGAAACAGGCTCTGAGACAAGGATTTGTTGCTGGAGGATCAACACCTAGGGAGTGAGGTGGGCAGGGTGGAGAAGTTGGGTGGTGATGCATTTGTAATAAAGGTCTCAGCCAACTTCAGTGGGAGCTGTGAACCTGGTGCCACCCTTCCTTGTGAGTCAGGATGAAGAGGCAAGTTTTACACCTCTGCATACACTAGTCATTGGGTTCTGATGTCTGGGAGGAAGTGTCACCTCAGGTAAGGCAGCTTCCCTGCGAGGGTCTCAGAGGCTGGAGGAATCAAATGCCTTCATTCTGAAGGTGGATCTGAGCAGCAAATCACAGCACCAGCACTGTTATTAATGCGTATTGACCAGTCCAGGATAGACAGATTTAGATAGAAATGGAAGCGTGGAAAAAAGCAAACCCCCAGAGATAGGGCTGGCAGTACCCTTTCCCAGGATCCTCTTCCAGGGATGGCTGCAGGGAGCATTCCAGCGGAGTGCTAGGAAGTGTTCTTGTTATTCAGACTAAACTCTGTTCTTGGTGCAAGCTCCTAAGGGGGCATTTGGACTTCCTGTGCAGATTAGCAGTGACATTCTGCCCTGAGAGGCAGCCTTTGTGGACATGAGCTCCATTCCCAAATCCCGTATCTTCTGGGACAATGAGAAGATAAGATTCCCGAGCTGGCAGCCTTACAGCCACTCCAAGAAAATGGACCTTAGTGGAGTACTGTCTGAGAAGCCAACCAGCTTGTCTCATGCCTATATTACAGAATTGGTTATTCTTAGTGCCTCTGCACCCTGCGGTGGAACCAACTAGGCAGGTACCAGGGCCTATAGGGAATTCTTGGGGAAAAGGGATACAGCCAAAGAAAGATATATCCAAGCAATGACCTCAGCAATGCATAGGAGCTGGAATATCCCTGAGTAGACAAGTCTTACGGTGGCTGAAGTCAGCTTGGAAGTCAAGTGCATCACTGTGGGACTGGCATGAAAAAGGTAGAGGAGCTTGAGTTTTTAATGAGGAACAGTAGCTGCATTTATATTAAGGGAATGAACTAATCTCACTTTGTGTCCTACAGACAGTCTGGTTCAAAACAAAACACAAAATCCAGCCAAGCTAAGTCAAACAAAGTGATGTCATTGCAAGATGTCTGGGGAAGCTTACAAAGTTCAGCAGCAAAAAGGCCACACCCCATGAGTACAGAGCAAAGGGACACGAAATGCTCCTAGAATGTCATTGGAGGAGGAAGGGGCTCCATAAACTCACCAAGTCTATTTCTTCATAAGTGATTTGAGCTTGGTGCTTCTTGTTAATACCTGTGGGAGCATGGTGAAGCAAAAGCAGAATGAGTCCGTGGATGTTCCATGATTCTTTACTAAAGCACGGTTTTATACGCACTTATGAGAGAGTCGTGAATGTTTTTTGTTGGATCTCTGGAGAGCAAATTAGGATATCAAAGTGTAACACAAAGCAGAAAAAAAGTTTAACTGAAAGATGAAAACTTTAGATGCATTAGTGCTATGGCAACCAGCCACATCACTCCAATTATTCCCTAATTGGGTCCATAAATAATTTATAACCCACCATTTGTGTCTGGGGTAAAGGTTTCTAACTGCAAATGCTTAAGTAGCTGTTACAGGGACCTAATGATTTCCAATTCAGAACTCCTGAAGGCTGTGATCCCACAGCCCTTCTTGTAATTTGTAGGGATTACTCAAGTGCGGAGAGGAGCTGTCTTGAGTGTCTATTGGTACAGACTGCGAGAGAAGCAATGAGCTCATCTCTCTCTGCTGTTAACCTTGACACTGGCTTTCAATTAAGGTTAAAAGCCAAAGTCATAGCCAGGCATGGCTTTCTTTGGTAGATGCTTGCAATCCCAGCACTCAGAAGGCTAACGTGGGAATATCTAGAGTTAGTGGTCCACCTGGGCTACATAGCAAGATCACATCTCAAAAACAAAAATAAACAATCAAAAAGAGGCAAGGCTACAAACACCAAGAATATAAGCAGACACAAATTGTCCCATGTCCCTAGGACTTCTCTCATTTCTTTGTTAGAAACTAAAGGTCTTTTTTCTCTCTCTGGCATTCTGCCCTAGTTGTTTCAGAGTTTGAATGCTGCATGTTGATTTTTACCGCTCCTCTGGGTCTTCTTATTTTTCTTCTTAACTTTTTAGTGGAAGTATAATAATGTACATATTGTACAATGTATAAAGTGTACACATCTTAAGCATAAACTCAATAAATGTCTTCGCAAATGGGTTCACTCATATGGCCACCACATAGGACATTCTAGTTCTCCAAAGGCTCCCATGTTCTGTCCAGAGTGCTTTGCTTCTTGTGAGTTAGCTGCAGAACATGACTTGATTACCAGGGAATTCATGTACTATTCACTGTGCAGATGTGAAAAAATGAAAAGCAATAATGAGCCCACTGTTTTAAAACTCAAATGCCCCAGAAGGTGTTTGACAGTGAAAAGTGTGTGGGTCCAGCCATAGGGAAAGATATTGCTTGCTTCCTGATCAAAGCATGAAGGTTTACACAGACCCTTCTCCAGTGTCCCCATCCAGGGGAGCCATGGCAACTCTATCCAGGAGCTCATCTCACCTCAATGTTCTGTAATTCTTGGAGGCACTTGCATGACCACACAGGACAAGTGGCAGCCTGGATGTTTGCTTTAGTCAAGGGACAACTGGAGGACATCTGCCACCAGTCTTTCTGGAGAAGGGGAGCTTAGGCTCTTGCAAACGTCCTACCTTGCCAAGATTTACACCTCAAGGTTTTAGTCTTAGCAGTGCGCATGACTCCAGGATTGTACCTGACAAATGGGAACCCCATTTTTCTCTTTCATACACAGCTTTTAACCCCCTAGGGGATGTCTCAATAATAGCTAACACTTACTGTACTTTTAGTGTTAGCTACTGTAATGAGCACTTCTCATAGATAAACTCTTTAATCTGTAAGCTGCATTAACCAAAATCTGTCTTAGAAATGGCTGAACAAAGGGAAAGGCACAGCTAGTGAATGATGGCGCCAGTCTCTTGACCCTTGCATCCTGCTACAGGACCTTGGAGCTGCCCCAGCCCTCTTCATTGCTCTCCAGACAGAGCTACTGGGGATCACCATTCACACCACACAGCATAGGGACAGGCCTTCAGGCTAGGAGAAGAAGCACAATTCACCCAAGCTATGTTTTAATTAAATTCCAGAACCATGCCTGCAAATCAGCACTCCATAAATCGGATCCTCATTTCCTAGAAGCTCCAAGTTATAAATTGGAGCTATGTTTCTGGAAATCTACTTTATTTCACAAAAATATAAAAAATTGATCATGAAACAAAAACGAAGCACATACACATATTTACAAAATTTATTAAGTGGAAAAGCAAAAAAGTAAATGTTATAAATATTAGATTAGATGGACTTTTCTACAAAGGCTTGACTGATTAGGATATTTTTAAGGATGAGTTAAATGAGATCTAGATTGGAAATGCCTTCCTTATTTTTGAGTAAAATTTCTCTTAAGCAAAAGAAGGCATTATTCATTGTTCCAAGGACTTTGGGACTGAGATAAAAATCAGTGGCATCTTTCCCAAAATTTTTCATGGTGTGAAGACAGCTGAATCTTTGAACAGTGTTGCTGCTGCATTGATAATTTCTTCTGTTCTGCTTGAATCTTTCACAAGGTCATAAACGTGGGTTTGGCCATTTATAGTAAGGATGTCACAATGAGAAAGAATGCAATGATGGAGGTGGCAATTATTTGGTGGGGAGTTAGGGATCAACCTGATTCTCTGATTGGTCATCATGTGGACACATTCAAGGAGCCTTTGCGGGTAGCCCATAGGTCCTCATGCCCTTTAAGGCTGTCCAGTGCAGTGAGAGGGGCAGGAACTCAGGCAATAGGAGGATCTCAGGGGGATGGATACACATACAGGGATGGGGTGGAATGACGAAGAGAAATTGGAGGAGTGACTTCTCTCTCTCTTTCTCTCTCTTTTTTTTGGTGGTACCAGGGTTTGAACTCAGGACCTCATATTTGCTAGGCAGCCTCTCTACCACTTGAACCAGCTCTTTTTTGTGTTAGGTATTTCCAGGAGAGGGTCTTGGACTATTTACCCTGGCTGGCTTCGAACCACGATCCTCCTGATCTCTGCCTACTGAGTATCTAGGATTACAGGCATAAGCTACTGGAGTCCAGAGAGGAATAACTTCTAGCAATTGGTGATCTCATTTTCTCATGGCCAACTTATGATAGTTAATTTTATGTGTAAATTTGACTGGACCATAAGGTGCCCAGATAATATGTCTCAAACACTATTCTGAATATTTTTTGGAGGGTTTTTTGGATGGGCTTAACATCTACATCAATAAGACTGAATAAAGCAAATTACCCTTCCTAATGTGAGTGGGTCTCACTCAATCATCTGAAGGCCTCATTGAACAAAAGGGCTGAGCCTCTCAGGAATAAGAGGGGCTCTTCCTGCCTAACCAACCCTGAGCTGAGGCATTGTTTTTTCCTGCTTGGGGACTGAAGTGAAAGTATTGGTGCTTCTTAGGTCTCAAGTCTGCTGACTTTCAGATTCAGACCAGTACTACACGATCAGCTCTCCTAGGTCTCTAGCTTGTTGATTGCAGATCTTAAAATTTGTCAGCCTCAATAATTGCATAAGCCAACTCCTTAAAAGTAATCTTTTTCCATAAGTGTATCCATTCTGTTAGTTCTATTTTTCTGGAGGACCATGACTAATACATTGCTACAAGTAATCAGAATGGAAAAACAAGCATCTCAAGGGATTGAGAGAATCCCTTCTTGGAGGATCTTGTTATGGGAAGACCCTGAATCAGCAGGTCTGAGGTGGGACCTGAGAATCTGCATCTCCCATGTCATGCCAGCTGCACTGGCCTGTGGACCATACAAGAGTAGCAAGTGCTGACCAATCATTGATCCTGGAGCCATTTACTCTGCATAGCCTTTGCCCTGGACAATGCTTTTCTGAATTCCTACCAGAAACACTTAGCCCAGGATCATCAATACTTTCAGTCGTGGTCACTTTATATTTGCTCATATTAATTAGTCAATTTTATGCTTTCTTTCAGTCAAAATAGAATATGGCTTCTAAAAAGAGCTCTTCTGAAGTCCTCAGACATCTGCTATAGTGTGCTCTTTCTCCAAACATTCCCCCCAGTCCCTTATCCCCAAATCTCCCTCTCATCACTTTCATTCTTTGCTGCTCTTTGACTGCAAGGTTTTTTATGACTCATAAAAGGCTGTGTGTCAATTTGCCTCTTCTCCCCTTATTAATAAAAAAGTGATCCATGCTGGTGGTTTTGGGTCATTTTGAATGACAGGAAATTTGAAAGAAATGAATGAGGTACACAGTGTGTAGTTCAGTTGAAATTCTAGGGTTTGAAAAACATGCTCATGAGAAATAAACAAGTCAACATTATTGGGCATCGGAAGAGTAATCACAAGCTGGCAGTTGGCTGATGTGGGACTCCAGCATGAACAGACAGACCCAGGATCTGATTTCTCCTTACGGAAACCCAAGGGGACAGCCACAGGCAGCACTCACCTGCCCTTCCCCCTCCCTGGACTGAAGACCACCTCTGATATTTGTGGGACTCAGGGAAAAGATACAAATAGAGGCCTTCAAACCATTTGTCTAAATATTTAAAGTGATAAGTCAAGGTAAGAAACTAAATAAATGTTCGCCCTTATGCCATAAGGCATATATCATTATAGTCATCTGGAAGTCCAAATTCAATATCAGAAGCCTTCATTTCTTGGATTTAGAATTTGGTGGTACTAAGACCATTGACATGTTGTCTGTTGTTACTGCCTTTTGTTCTTCTCTTCCACCCTACATATGTTCCTCACCAAGAGGGACATTGCTCCCATGTGTATGGCCACCCAGCCAGCAGTCTCAGCTCCTTCCACACAGGCTACTCTTCTAGCCTAGGGAGTGCACACACAGGTATCATCTCCCCCCTGGGAAGATGACCCCAGGAAGTAGGTCCCTCCCTAAGGACCAGGTGGTGCTGGAAGGGTGAAAAGAAGGAGATGTCTACATCTTCAGGCTGAGTCATTATGTAGTGAGACATCATTAAGGATTCTGTGCTGTGATGTTGACTCTCCTGAGACAGACATCCCACAGACCTTCCTCTGTGTGTGGGGTCTGCTTGGTGGCTATGCCCAGCCTGTTGGGCAAAATCCATGCATGGATTCTGGGGTTTACTCTGATAGCCCTGGCAATTAGCTCTTTAGAGAAATCACTTGCATTTCCGTGGCACAGATCACAGTGCAAAGGGGGGCCGGAGTCTTCCCTGTAATTTGGTTATTTTCTGTTGGAGAGAAGCACCACCAAGTGCAGGCTTCGGCAGGGGCTGATGGCTTAATTGCCACGTGCATCTTGTGGGGAGCACTTACTGGCATTTACTATGCTCCACTCCTGGCATTGGGAAGCAGCTGACACCTGGAGGGAGAGAAGGGAGTTGAAAGGATTGGTGGCTGATACCCAACAGTGAAGGAGTTGGAGTCATTGCTCTGTTGCTCACATTTTTCTGTTGCTCGTTATTTTTAAGGATCATGTGATCTGAT
This sequence comes from Castor canadensis, assembly GCF_047511655.1. Classification (NCBI taxonomy): domain Eukaryota; kingdom Metazoa; phylum Chordata; class Mammalia; order Rodentia; family Castoridae; genus Castor; species Castor canadensis. The sequence continues at coordinate 151,250,706 of NC_133390.1, read as the reverse complement.
GACATTTTGGCCACAAAGAACTGTACCTTAATTGTTCAAATTTAGTATTTGCAGTACCCAGGGCAGTGCTGGCCCAGGTCAGGAGCTCAGCAATGTCTGGTTAGGACTGCAGCGTCTGTATCTGAGTTGGCTCTTTGTGGATGGCTTGCATGACATTCCTAATCCAAACATTCTATCCTTTCCCCCCCACTTCGCCCTCCTGGTAGGTTGTATAACTGGTCAGCAAATACTCTCTCTGCCCTCCCTGTGGGAGAATTGCACATTCACACCCTTGCTGGCTTTCTGCAGCTCAGCCATGTGACTTGCTTTGACCAATGAGAGGTGAGTAAACACAACCCAAGGAAGCAGCTTGAAATATGTTTCTAGGGCTGGGCTCTCTCCTTACCTTTTCTGCCTTCACATTAAAATAAATAAATAAATAAATAAATAAAAGCCTGTCCTGTGTACATGCAGCTTCTCTAGAGTGATTCCAGAATAAAGTGACCAACAGCAGCCATGCTCAGTGAATCTCAGTGAGATCACAGGCCTCAAGAGACCTACAGAGTTGTGAGGAAAATATTTGTTGTTGTCGTTGTAAGCTGTCAAGGTTTTGAGATTGGTATGCAGCTATACCTGACTGGCATAGGAATGGGGCCTAGGGCCTGGAGACACACACACACACATACATACACACACACACCCCTTATGGAGCTGAGGGACATGCTCTTCCCAGAAGGAATGCAATTGTTACAAAATCTCATTACCCTCTCCTCACCAAGACAAGACAGAAAATCATACAGCACACCTACAGCCCAGAGGAACTTTATCTCGGTTTATTGTCTCTTCTCTGGGCTCATTCATTTCTCCTAGAAATCACTTACTATACCTGAAACATTCTTACAGCCTTCTCCCAAATACACACACCTTCCTCTCTCCTATAAACAGTGCAATAGTTTGTATCTGGCGTGTCTCCCAAAGGCCCATTTGTTAAAGACTTGGTCACCAGCCCGTGGCACTGTTGGGAGGTGGGGCCTAATGGAAGGAAGTTAGGTCATTGAAGGGGACATTGTGACCTTGGTCCTTTCCTCTCTCTCTCTGCTTCTTGGCTTCTGTGTGGTAAACAGAGGCCTCTTCTATAATGATGTACTGTGCCACCACAGGCCCAGAGTGACAGGGCCAAACAACCATGGACCAAAACCTCTGAAGCCATAAGCCAAAATAAATTTTTCCTCTTTATAAGGTGATCGTCTCAGATATTTTGTTAATGACTGGCACAGTGTTGAAGCCTCAACCATCTGACCCTTCTTTAGGTTTCACATTTATGTGGCTCCCACATACATGTGCCCATTAACAAATTTGTGTGCTTTTTCTCCATTTGATCTGTCTGCTGTTGGTTTATTTCAGCAGACTGAGAGACTCAAACCTTCAGCAGGGGAAGGAGAACTTCCCTTGGCCCCACAGGCAAACACTTGGAAAACAACCACACATTCATGAGTTAATACGTTGTTTGTCTCTGTTTGGGAGCCCTGTCCTCTGTCCTTCATAAGAATCCATTTAATGAAAACAAAATGATCTGTCTAGAAATTTTAAGAGGTCACACCTCATTCGCCTCCATTATTAACCCCATTTTGTTGATTTTTGCTTATTTCCTTCTGGAACATTTGAAACATCTGGTGGTGAAGTTATTTGTTGCAACAGGAGATGCTATTTATAGCTTTAACAACTTCAGAAACTGCTTTCCACTCTGATTTTTTCATTCTTCTGAATGACAGAAGCACCAAACCAATTCTTCTGGAGGCAGGTAATTTCATATTGAAAATTAAAAATTCATCTCACCAAAATAAACCCCTTCCATCACTAAAGATGGAGTACCTATTGGAGATTTATGGTTCTATTTTTCAACTTACCCCTAGCAAAATTTTATTTCACCTGTAGTGTGGTGAGATAACAAAGGCACTGTCATGGTCTGTGAGTTTCCTTCCTTCATGGCCACAGAGCTTTAAAGGGGTGGTGGAAATAATGTCTGTTTTCCTGCCATATGGGCTGAGCTGGAAAATGTTGAAAGAGCCATACTTTGTAAGTTGCCCGGTTGAGCAACTGGCTGTATTAAGGACATAGGACAGTGGGAGGTGGGGCTGCATTGTGACCAGCAGCAGGTTCTTCTTCTGTGCACAGTGAGCCATTCCTCAAGCATGGGGGGAAGGTCTCTCCAAATGCACACTGTCTTTCCTAACCACTTGAGCCCTACTAAATTCCTCCAGCCATGTTTCTCTCTCATTATTAAATTCTTTTAACTCTTTGATTCACTAATCATGGGTTTCTCAAGCAGAAAGGATTTGAGAAAATAAAGTTTTGTTTATTTGTTTTAGTACTGGAGTTTAGACTCAGGGTTTGGAGTCATGTTCCCAGCCCTTTTAGCTTCGGTTTGTTTTTCATTTAGGGTCATCTGCTTTTGCCCAGGTCAGCCTCAGACTGTGATGCTCCTACCTTTACCTTCCAAGTGGCTGAACTTATAGGCATGAGCCACCACACTTAGCCTGAAAAATACCACACATGCTAGATGGAGAGCTCCTAATAAACAAACTTCCAACATTCCTTTTTGTGTCTATATAATTCTATTTTGATTCAGCTAACAGAATATAATCAAAGCACTCAAAAGTAATACCCAAATATTCAATTTCTCCCCTGGTGTTTCTCAAACACCATAAAAAAGGGTCCAAGTCCTCAGAAGCACTCTTCCAGCCACTTTCTCTCCACTGCCAGCTGCCCCTTGGTACTCCAAAGCTGCTGACACCTTTCTGTAACAACTCTCTCAGAAATGGCTCCCCACCTCCCATTTTCACTCTCACAATACCCTTATCTCTTCCCCTTCTTGCCCATTCCTCCCCCAAATCCAGTCTGGCAAACCCTTGGAGGGTGAGGTATAGGGTAGAAAAATAATTTTTTGATCCTCATAAATTTTTGGTTGGAAGAGACCCCTATAAGAAAAGACGGATTAACAAAAGAGAAACCAATAGAAATTTATTAGCATGTATACTTCATATACACAGGGAGATACTCAGGGAATGAATAATTGTCAAAGAGATGGCTTTGAATTCCCCCTTATATAGCATTTTCAACAGAAATGGTGACTTGTCAGAAAAGTGACAAGACAAAGGGACTTTGAGTCTGTACCAATGGCAAATTGTAGAAAGGCAAATAGATGGGAGTAAAGTCTAGTTAGGAAAGCTTGTTAATGTAGATTTCTCTGGTTACATTTCCAAACTGATAAGAGTCTAAAGTCATCTTTTGTGGTTAACTTGTACTCTCTCAGGTAAGGGTGGGGTTGGGGGATACCTTTTGTCTGTAAATCTGTCCTGCTTTTAGTCAAAGAGAGGGATGGCAGAGCTTTCCTCCATCTACTTCTTAATTGCCTGCAGCTAAATAGCCCTTATACAAAAATACATATATTTTGGATGGAATATTCTGCTCTCCCACAGGAAGAAGAAGACACTTAGCAGCCCAAGCCAGAATTCCAGTTAGTAGCCAAGCAGGGAGAAGCTGGGATGCTCCCATATCAATATTGAAATCTGCCCCAATTGTAACAACATCCAAACCCTAGAAGGAAGTTCAATAAGTAAAGGTCACATGAATGAGTGGTCCAGTGAATCAGTGAGTGGCTCTGATTCTAACCCCTCAATTCCAAATGAAGCCCAGAGAAGTTGGGGGATTTGCCCAAAGTCTCCCCAAGTTAGTGACTGAGTTAGGACAGGAACCCAGTCTCTACATACAGGCTCCTTCCATCATGGATCACTCTGAGCTGTTATAAACTGTTTCCTACAGATGCTGGGGAAATTCACAATGTATTCAGATCTGTGAACTTCTAATAAGGGGAAGAAATGCTGTGAGTATTTATAACCCAAACAACAGTTGAAAACCAGAGTTGTCCTTGGAAAACTGGGATATGTGGTCACGCTATGTGTAATTTTTGGCTTACTGGACAGTGTTATGGCTAAATTGTGTCACCCCAAAAATCCACATGTTCAAGCCTTATAGTCAGTACTCAGAATCTGGTTATAGCTGGAGATAGAACTTTTAAAAAGGTGCCTAAGTTAAAAGACAACCATAAGGGTGGGCTCTGGTCCAATCTGACTGTTGTCCTTATGAGAAGAGGACATTTGAACACATAGAGAGACACTGGAAACATACAGACATACACGCGCATACACACACATACACAGAGAAATGACCACATGAGGATGGTAAGAAGGCCATCTATATGTCAAAAAGATTGGCCTTGTGAGAAACCAACCTTTCCAGTCTGTAGCATTTTGTTATGGCAGCCTGAGAAGATTAATACAGACTAATGTGAGACTCTGAAGACAGAACTATACTGACACTTCCTTTGTGCTCCTTACAGCATGGAGGGAGAGTTGTTGAGCACCACATTGTATGTACTGGAGAAAGTCCTGCACATTGGCTCCTGAAGAGAGCTCAAACATGTCACATGTTTGCAATCAGAATATGTGTATCACAGGAGTGTTGTTAATATTAACACAATGGATAGCAGGAGTAATCATCTTTTGAAACCCCTAAACTCTTTGGCGTTAAATAGCACACAATCTGAGGGGAAGAGAGGGAGAGTCAGAGAAGAGAGTGGAGGTAGGAGAAGGAGCTGGAGAGGAGAAGTGGGAATAGAGAAAGTAGCATGGAAAATGAAGGCAGGGACATGGCCGGAAAAGGGAAGAGGAAGAATGGATATCCAGAGAGAGGACAGGGAGGAGGTCTTGAGTAAGAGGGAGAAAGGAAGGGTGAAACACGGATGGCCCTGTGTGATAGATAGCAGGATAGTGGCTCAGGAAAGCCCCTCAAAACCCTGTGGGTGTCAGCAGGTTTATTAAAAGTCTTTGCACTTGGGTGTGGTAGGGAATATCTGTAATCCCAGCACTCAGGAGGCTGAGGCAGGAGAATCTTGAGTTCAAGGCTACCCTGGACTACATAGTAAGACCCTGTCTCAAAAAAAAAAGTCTCTACACTCACTAAAACCTAACTTCAAGTAAACATAATGAGAAAAAAATGTAATACAAAAGAATTGGCTTTATCACCTGATTCTACAAAAGGGTGGGTAATTGGCATCCATTGTTTTTGTTTGACCTTTCCCCTCCCTCCTGTGGACAAAATACTTGGATTTTCCATGGGGAAGCCCAATCCCCAGACTCAGTCCTTTGGTTCAGGCAGAGACAACCATGCATCCTAGTTCTATGGTGGCCACATGACCCAGGCCTAGCCAACTGGAACATTCTGGTCTCCCAGCCTTGTGAAGGGGTGGGGCAAGACAGTTGCTCATTATGTCTTTGCTCTCTCTTTTCTCCTGTCTTTCCCCAACTCTTTTTCCTTCTCTTCTGTCTTTGCCCCTTCCTTCCTTCCTTCCTTCCCTCCTTCCTTCCTTCCTTTCCTTCCTTCTTTCCTCCCTCCCTCCCTCCCTCCCTTCCTTTCTCCCTCCCATCTCAGGGTCCTACTTTGTATCTTTGTTAGATTTTCTATCCCTCAGCTCATTATTATCACCTTTAATACATGAATCTTGCAAATAATTATCAAGGGACATGGGGACTCTTCCATCAGTGAGGCAGGGGAGGAAAATTACTCCCAATGAATATAAAGACTTTAGACAGATACTGGATTTAGTTCCATACCCCTCAATCTGTAAAACAACTCTCAGGTCCTCCTGAGAGAAGGGACAGTGACATTATATGTTCACTGCTGCTCATTTTGCCTCCTCTAGGGCACAGTCTCTAGCAGCTTACATGGCTATTTTATGGCTCCAACTAGAATCTCTCTTTTGCTTGTTCCTGGGACAAGCAGCCCCAACTCCTTACTCTCCTCCATTTCAGCCTCTCCTTCAGCCAGGCTGACCTATGGTGGTCTTCAGGTATCTCGGGTGGATGTCAGACTGTTTGCAGCTTTGACTAGAACATGTTTGGGAGAACGAGTCTCATTAGCTTGCACTGGTGTACCTGTGATGATCTAAAGCCAGATGCTGGGTGTGGTGTGGTGGAGGGGAGAAGAGAAGGAAGCAGGGCATCCTCTTCTACAGCTGAGGGGATGGGCCCTGGAACTGACTTGGGGACTACAATGTTTAAATCTTATAGGTGAAGTAAGGCAGAGAATGAGAAACTTAGAGCTGCAAAGGACTGGAGAGACCCAGCTGCCTAGTCCTCTCCTTTGACCCTTGTGGATATGAAAACTAAGACCATAAAGGGAGTGTACAGTGTCAAGTAGAGTCCATTAGTGACAGAGCTAAGCCTTCTGATTTGAGCTACAGTCTCTTTCTAGAGCACTCAGGCTTCTCATTTCTGCTGAAAAACTCCATGCCAGTTGAATTCCTTTCATTCACACTTAGCAATGTCACATTTGCTACTTCTTTGAAAAGAGTTTGCCAGCCCAAGAAATAGTTCACTAACTCCTTTCCGCAACACAGAGAGAATTCCTGGTGGCTCTGGATTGCATCAACTTGGCTTACCTGGAGCTAATGGGGTTCCCCAGAATTCCCTTCCCACATCAGTCCAAGAGAGCATTGACTGCAGGAAACATCCTGGGTGAGATTTGGAAGGTGAAGGTGAAGGGGTGGCTACATTCCCTGTGTTTTCAACAGGTCAATTAGTGGGTTGTGGCTGCTCCTGTGTGGTGCTGCCCAATTCCTCCTTCAGCTTCTCTGCCTCTGTATGTGCAGATCTAGGACAGTGGACACCAGTTTCCCACGTAGGACATCTGTTTTAGTCCACTTTCTGTTGCTAAAATGCACTACCACAGACTGGGTAAGTTATAAAGAAAACAGGTTTATTTTGGCACATGGTTCTGGCCCTACGTCAAGGGTTTGCAAATGGTTTTGGCCTTTTTGATGGCAGAGTACTGAGGCAGTGCAGGACACTACATGGCAAGAGACAGGGAGTGTGAGAAAAACCCAGCTAAATTGGCTTTAATAGCTGACCCACTCCATTAGTTGCAGGAATGGATTAATCCATTCCTGAGGACAAAGCCCTAGTGAGCTCCTAAATGTCCCATCTGGTCCCACCTCTTAATAGATCATAATTAGGATTAAATTTCAGCATGAGTTTCAGAGGGGACAACCATACTCAAACCATAGAAGCACACTGTCGTTGAAGTGAAGGACTGGGGCAGTGAAAGAGCAAGGGGTTGGTGGGGTGGTGCTCTTTCTGGAGCTCTAGTAGACAATCTACTTATTGCCTTTCCAGGCTCCAAACGCCACTTGTGTTTATTATCAAAGCAAATTACTCCAATCTCTGATTCTTTCATCATATCTTTGACTCTCTCACCCCCCCTCCCTCCTTTATAAGAACCACTGTGATTATATTGGGCCCACTCACATGATCCAGGACAACCTGTCCATCTGCAGATCCTTAACTTACCATATGTGCAATGGCCCCTTCGCCAAGTAAGGTAACATAGTCACAGATTCCAGGGATTAGGTAATGGACATCTTTGTGGGTCATTATCCTTTCTACCACAATGACATAAATTCTGGTGGTCATGACACAGGAAGCCATGGTCATCCAAAGACATGCACTCTTGCTTCTATAGCCCATAGCTGGACCATGGACCACACATACTCAAAACGTGTTTCTCTGAGTGTCAAGTGAGATACCAGCCTTAAGCTATGCAGGCACACTGGCGATCATAATGATAGCCATAAGGTCAGCACGTGTAGTTGCTCCGAGCCTTCTATGCATCCTTAAGAGTTCAGGGTACTTCCCTCTGGAAAAGGTGTCTGTATCAAGTAGGGTCTGACATCTCCCTCAAAAGGATGATGGCAATCACTTTACTGAAGCTACCTAGGAAAGGAAATATCTCCACTGTACACTAAGGACTTTGCCATGAACAATCTTTGAAAAGTCATAACAGTATAAATGATAACTATAATTTAAAATAAAATATCTATATTTTGAGAAAAAGGGGTTGAGAGATTCATAAAACTAACAACTCATCTAGCAACACAGGAAGCTGATAGTGTTTAAAACAGATAAATCCTAAAACTGTGGCCTAGGCACGTTATTTGAACAAATGCAGAAAGCATTTTTCTGGCTAGAAAAAAAGATGATAAAAGCTGAAAGTAGGTGTTTCTGGAGAGCACGACAGAGGTAGGTGACTGTGGGTTTTTTTTTTTTTTTATCATAAGCATCCTAGGATATATTCATCTAAAGCCAGGCTTTTAAAAATAAAGTCCAAATCTATTCTTAGCATAGAATTGTGGAAATATGATGACTAGAAATTGGACAGATCATTTAAGAGCTTCCCTAGTATGATTTCAATTTGATTGCAAAAATAAGAGAAGGAAAAAACCTAACCATTTACTGTAATACACAGAGACTGAAATTATATGTGGATGAATGTCTAAGACTTTATTTCCCCTGCAATTCAAACTCAGCACAATGAAGCAATTAAGTCCAGTTTTAAAAGTAAACAATAAGCATATCACTCCATTTGCTTCCACCTTCATATAGACATAATTAGTAAGAAAAACATTAAGCTAATCTTTCTGTCCTGTAATGGATACATATATTTTCAAGACTCTGCATATGCTAGGCAAATACACACTCACCTCCTAATAGGGAGAACTAAACTATAACTAATCCTGTTAACTGGCCAGGTCTCATCTCCTGGCATGGATGAGACCAATGTCCTGCCTTTCATTATCCTAAAGGACATGGGGTTACCTGAAGCAAGGCAGCAGTCTCTATATGAGTATGTGAAACGAGCGTCTACAGAGACCCCAAATAAATGCCTAAATTCCCAGCCTGGCATTCCCAACTCCACTGTGAGCTAAAGTCCAGAATCTAGGAAGCCCCAAGTAATGTGACAGTAAATTAATCTGGAAGGATGAACTTGTTATAACTCACTAACTCATTTCTGGCATTCATTTAACTCTTAGAGATAGCTGGTTCCTGTGGAATGGGACAACAGAAAGAGGTTTGCTTTGTTTTCAGAAAGGGCCTGGGTGTAAGAAACTGATGTAAGTAGAGTTGTGCAGCATCGTATTCCTGGGTTTTTATGGATGTCAGCTTTGCCTGTATCACTGGGGAAATGGGAGAATCAGATAAGCTAAGAAAACAGAAATCAATAGTGGGCAGAAAGTAGGTGAAAGAGAGGCTTCAATGACCCAGTGTGGTCTCCTGAAATGTCCACTTTTCATTCAAATACTTTGACATATGAGTCAGCTGTGTTAATAGCGTAGCCCAAACTGGCCATCATAAGATGAGTTGAGTAAGGCATGGGGCTGTGACTGAAGGGAGAAATGTTAACGAGAGCTCTCTCCCATAACTTCCAGTGAGGTGCAGCTATGGAAAGAATCGCTGGTCTGTACAGACATCACTATTCATTTAGAAGTCAAAAGCTCTCGCAGGCAAAGGGCTCCTCATCTACAAAAACTTCCATTAAAAAGCTTTTCAGATGTTCCTAAAATATTCTCCCATAGCCCTTTCATCATAGTTGACAGCAACATTTGTCACTTGGTCTTATAATGATGAGTTCATATACTTGTTTAATCCCATCAAACTACGAAACCCCTAAGGGATTATGTTCCCTCATGTGAGCACTGGGCATTTCTCATTGAGCACTTTTTGAAATAAATGAAAGGGCTCCTACAAAGTATTGAAGTCCTTAAGACCATTAAATATTAGAAGATTGACCTGGGTGTGCTGTGCTCATCTTTCTCCTGTTTCCTTTGGAGAATACATGTTCTCTGTCTCACCTCCAGGGATGACCTCACATGTAGCACTGCCTGAGACAGGGGATCAAATCTGTCAGTTCTGGGTCTTATTGTGCAGGACCATTTGATTCATGCACTAACTTACGTCCTCTGTCTTAGTGATGAAGTAGTATTTGGTGTCTGTCTTTGACTCCTTTTCATATTTCTCAATGGATTTAGAAGTAAAGCAACAATGAAATATCATGGTTTAAAATTAACTGAATAACATATTTGTATCTATAAAACTTGAATATTGACCTACTGTTTGATCCAGTTGTATTATTGGTTTTTATCATGAGAAAAGGGGGAGTGCAGAGATTTCTTGGGTGGGTCAAACAGAAAGAGATCCAATATTATCAAATATTAATAAAGGTGAAACAAACTAGATCAATCAGGTACCATGCTGCTATGGTTTGAACGTGTCATCCAAAGTTCATGTGCTAGAAACTTAATCCTCAAATTTATGTTAGTGGTATTTGTAAGTAGGATCTTTGGTAGATAATTAGGACTAGATGAGGTCATGGGTGTAGGGTCCCAATGGTGACATTAGTGACTTTATAAGAAGAGGAAGGAGCCGGACACCAGTGGCTCATGCCTTTCATCCTAGCTACTCAGGAGGCAGAGATCAGTGCAATTAGTTCATGAGACCCTACCTTGAAAAAAAACTATCCCAAAAAAGGGCTGGTGGAGTGGCTCAAGGTATAAGTCCTGAGTTCAAACCCCAGTGTGGCAAAAAAAGAAAACAAAAACCAAACAAACAAAACAAAACAATAAGAAGGGGAACCTGCACTAAAATACTTGCTCTGGCTTGCCATGTGATGCCCCATTACGTTATGAAGTAGTAACAAGCCCTCAGCAGATGCCAGAGGCATACTTTTAGACTTCCCAGGCCCCAGAACCATCAGAAATAAACCTATTCTTTATGAGTCACCCAGTCTCTGATATTTTGTTACAGCAACAGAAAATGGATTAAAACACATATAATATCTCACTAGATCCTAACAAGTATAATCTGAAGTTTACAGAAATCAAGTCATTTGCCAAAGGTCACACGGCTGGATATGGGAAGAGAAGAAACATGAAGCAAGGCTTCCTCAACTTCAAATCTCTCAGAGCTGTGATTCTAGAAGGCCTTCACTTGGATCACGCATTCACTCTAGTCCACAATCTCCATGGAGGGCGACCCAAGGAGAAAGGGCTGAAGATCACGTTTGTCTCCACACCTTTTGTAGGAAAGGGCAAAGATGTATTAGCAAGCAAATTAGGGGAGCTTTTATTTTGGCTTTCAGTTCACTTTAGAACCCCTAAAATCATAAAGCTCATAGATCTCCCAGCCCATTGAATCAAATCAAAATTACTCACAAGCACATAAAAAAAATTAAGCAGTGATATGCCACTGGTGTGTACTCTGGGAAAAAATTTTGTAACGTTCACATATGTAGCTGTTAACAATTTCCACTGTGTGACTACTTCCGGCATGACCAATCTCAAACTACCAGTTTAAAAACTCTTGAGCATGAAGTTGGAAAAAAGATGCAGAGAATTGGGTCTTTCCAGCTGGTAGGAGCTTAAGCAACTCTATAAAAGGCAAATTTTAGGGGAAAATATAAGAAAGGAGTCTCTTCCCATTAATCTGAACTGGAGAATTGGTCTTACAGTCAACAATTATCTGTTTTTCTATACTATGTACCTTTATTTCATTCAGTTTGTATCTTCAAAGAGCTCATTTCTACAAAAGCTGTCATGGAGAATGGAAAAGTCACAGGAAACATGGTCAGTGCCTATGATAGTTGATTGTCAACTTGGTTGGATTGAGAAGCACCTAGGAGATTACTAAAGCACACCTCTAGGTGTGGTGTGGAGGGAGTTTCCAGAGAGGATTATCTAAAGTGGGAAGGCCCTCTCTGTACGTGGATGGCACCATCCCATAGGCTAAGGGCCCAGAAGCTAGCACAGACATTCTCCTTTCTCTTTTTCTTGACAGCCATCCTGTGAACTGCTCTGCTCTGCCGTGCCTCCCTACCACGATGAACTGAAATCTCTGAAACCATGAGCCAAAAAAACCCTTTACTACTTAAATATTTTCTCACAGAGATGAAAAATCTGATTAACACAATGCCTTATATATATTCAATCTCATACCTGAACCCCCCTGGTCCTCACAGCAACCCTGTCAGGTGAGAAGAAAGTGGATTGATCAGCGTTTTATGGATGAGGATACTAGAGATTGGTATCATCTGCCTAAGGTCACACAGAGTAGGGGCAGAACAGCCTTCAACCTGTTTCCCTTCCCGAGTGCAGGTACTTTCATGTGCAAACCTATCACTTCTAACTAGGGAGCAAGTGAGGGCAATGCTACTGCTGATTCCTAAACTTGGGTGCCTCGGGGCAGTCCTTGCTCTTCTCTTTTCATAGCCTCTCTAACGCTACTTTAAAATAGAGGCTTGTAGTGTTTGAAATTGGGTTTGCCTCCATATTCTTGCAATACTCCATTATAAAGAATGATTTTTCCTGTTCTCATAGGTCAAGTTCTGTCTCCTGTCCATAGTATATTTTCAGTAGAAAGAATGCAAAAATTCCACACTGCTAGTCTACTATGTAAATGCAGGGAAGGGTGAACCAAACTTGGCTTAAGAAGCACTGACATTGATTATTTTCTCCCACGTGATACACCTCAGACTCAGATAAACTACCCTCATGTGACTAGCAGGGACTTATGGAAAAACACTTGAGTTTCTATTAAACAGACTTCATGGAGCCAAAGGAAAATTGGACATCTCATTGCACCTTGAAACAGGAACTGCGAGTCCTAAAAAGTGCAGTATCACATTTAGTAATCATAGTGTGAAGCTTAATAATAAATTACTCCATCGTGTACTTGTAAAAATAACGAGCTATTGGGGCAAATTTTGAGGAAATACAAATGCCAAAGTATAATTAGCTAATCGTGTGTACTTGTTCTACTTCTAATTATCCTGGTCTTTTCTGAGTTCTCGGAAGAATACAACACTCCAATTTATCTTAAACTCTTTTAAACAAAAGCCATTTGAGACATAATCGTTGATGCAAGTGCTTTTTGGTCTATAGAATATCCAAAGTCATTTTAGTTGCATTCTGAGTGATATTCTCCTTAGTTTTTTGTTTTGTTTTCTTTGGCAAGTCTGTTTTCAACATAATTGGAGAGAAGACACAATGTTGTAAGCGCTGAGTTTGTTCTCAAAAATGCCCTTCTGACTTGATTCTTTTTATAGGGTAGAAAGAAGGGTCATCTTGTTACTAGGTCTCTCTGGTATGAGTAGAAATCCTTTACTTATTGCTACAAAAGGTGTGGCTTTTGTGGTAGGTGGTAGCAGCTTTGCTCCAGAAACTCCTGTGGTCCTATTTCTGAGAATCAGCCTCCAAACTGAACAGCTCCCTATTATTTGTGTCTAGGGCTTGACCTTTGACACAGACTTCTTTTCATGAGACCTGGAGCAAATCATTCTAACTATTTTAGAATCTACTTTAAATCTCTCACTTACCAAGAGGGAAAGAAATCATCCCAGGATGTTTGCAGATTTTAAAAAATAGGGCTGTTGGAAGAAAGGTGCTGTGAAAATTAGCAGTGAAGTGAGAAGTGGTTTGAAGGAGGTAAACTGCAGAACAGCTGTGATTCCAACGCAGTGCTGGCTGATGAAAGTCTTTGAGGTGTTTTACTGGAACAAAACTATATTAGGAAGTCCTGACTCCATCTACAGCTGAGACACCCAAAGTCAGTAGCACCTCTGGGTGTTTGGTTTGTTTTCTGAATATTTCTCCTTGCTATCTCTGCAAGTGAATATATTATAAAAATTAAACATTTTCTGTCTCAGCTTCCACAAAGAAATTTTATAAAACAAAAAAGAAAAAGAAAAGCAATTTCTGGTTTGCCTGTGGTTCTGTTGGTTTTGTAGAATCAGAGTAGAGAGAGATAATTTTATTGGTAAATGCTGTACTAGAAATATCCCAAATAGCATGAAAATTCTCCATTTCAAAGGACAACAGTGGTTCATCCTTAACCAGCACACTGTGCCCCTCAACTGCCATCTGAGCGCTCCAGGAGCATCCAGTGCCCATGCCGCTGAAGGTCCCAGACCCAAGAGAAGCCCGAGAATCTGTTGGGGCCCTAGTGTATACCCAAGCCTGTCCCTATCTCCCCACTGATTCCCAGTCCTCTCCTACTGAGCTCTCCAGTTACAGGGAAGAAAACAAACATTATTCTCTGCCACCAACTCCCAGTGTTCACTCCCAGCCCTAACAGCCCCAGCCTGTCAGTTAGCACAGCAAGGAGCTATTTGCAAGTGCAATTTGTTATAAAAACATCCTGGATTCCTCCTCTGTCCCACACCTCAGGATTCTTATTTAATCACCCTGTTTTCTTTCCAGATGAAGAGTCATTAGCCTGGCGCTGGTGGCTCCCGCCTGTAATCTTAGCTACTCAGATGAAGAGTCACCGTTGCATTACTTCCACCTTTCATTTTTGCAAGACAGATTTATGTGCTCTTGGTTATTCAGCAATCCCACTTTCGCCGGGCACTGGTGGTTCACACCTGTAATCCTAGCTATTCAGGAAGCAGCTATCAGGAGAATCGAAGTTCAAAGCCAGCCTGGGCAAATAGTTCGAGAGACCCTATCTCAAAAAACTCTTCACAAAAATAAGGCTGGTGGAGTGGCTCACGGTGAAGGCCCTGAGTTCAAGCCCTAATACCACAAAAAAAACAAAAAAATACCCCACTATCAAGCTGGGTGCCAGTGGCTCATGCCTGTCGTCCTAGCTATTTAGGAGGCTGACATCAGGGTGATCATAGTTCAGCCCAAATAGTTGGAGAGATCCCATCTCCAAAATAACCAGAGCAAAACAGACTGGAGATGTAGCTCAAGTGGTAGAGTGCCTGCTTGTCAAGCATGAAGTCCTGAGTTCAAACCTCAGCCCCACCAAAAATAAATAAGCAATCCCACTATCGATGTAGTACTGTGATACTTACCATTTTACTAATATACTGACCACCTTGCCTGAGGCCTCATGTTAGTGCTCTGATCTCATGGTTGAAAAAACTGAGACTTGGAACTTCCAGGAAAGCAGATCACCAGCAGTCATGACAAAAGCCATCCCACACAGCATCGGCACTCTCAGCTTCATGTTGCTCCAGGTCTCACTTTTTGCAGGTGCTAACTCCTTTATAGCCCATAATATTTTTGACTAATGAGCTGGGTCTTACAGCTTCTTCTATCCCAAGGTATCCATCTGTGTAGCAAGAGAAGAAAAGCTAGAGGTTGGTAAGTGGAGGCTTTTTTGCCTGCTGACTTAGGCCCTTACAGGACCAAGAAGTCTGTGAGGAGGTTCCCAGAGGAAATGGACCTCAACTCAACTTGTGGCCCCTGTGAGACCTTGTCTTACGATCACAAAAAAGAATTTCAGATTGAGACACAGGCAGAGGTTTATATAGCAAGGCAAAATAGAAAGACACACTCCAATGGGTAGAGAGTGGGTGTTAAGAGATATGCACCCTGCCCTTCTAATGCTGGGGATATTTATGCTGGAAAAATGGATTGGGGGTTGGCTTAAACATTCCTTAGGATAAGTGCTCCCCTTTGTTCTGGGAACATGGAACATCCCCATGATTCCTGCAGCTGCAGCATTTTGACACTATCAGTTGAGCCTGAAGACACTTGGCCTGACAGACTGACTGTCTTGGGGTCCTGACAGCATAGACATATACTTGCTGTAACTTTTTAAATGACCAGTCTCTAGATCAAAGGAGATAAGGAGGACATTGTGCCAGGCAGTTTTCTCAACATGGACATTCTTCTTGAAAATAAGATTGCTTCATTCCCAGAGGACATTAGCCATTTGGGACAAAGTCCCAGGGAGGGAGAGAGAGCTGCCTTTTTACCAAGCTGCAGCTCAGTGGGAGAGGTGTGTGAAAAAGAAAATGCATGTGTGGTCTTAATCAAATTATTTATTAATACAATGTTTGTCTTATTTCCTGGCTGCTGGTTCCCATGCCTCAATGTCAGTAATCTAGTCTACCTTAAGGGGAACCCTTTCCAGATGCCTCAGACACAGCTTTTCAGACACAGAGGGTGACATCTTCTGAGGGTGACAGCAGCAGTGATAGGAAAAAGGGGGTGGGGTGAAGTTCTGAGGTGCTGACAGACCATGAATAACTGTGCTGGGTAGACTCTTTCCCCAGGGCAACCTTATGAGCTGGGTATCACGCCCATTTTCCAGATGGGAGATGAAAGCTCCACAAAGTGAAATAATCTACCAAACCCAAGAGCCAGGATTTGCACCCCTGTCTGCTTTTCCAACCTCACCTTCTCTTGTGCCACCTGCCATCTTACTTCAGGGACCCGAGGGAAACAAGAGCCTTGTGTTAGTGAAGGTTCTCCAGAGAAGCAGAACCAAGAGGAGACAGATGGGCAGATGTGAGATCTATTATAGGAATGGCTCATGGAATTATGGGGGCTGCAAAATTTTGGGTTTTTTTTCCTTTTTATTGTTTTTACATTTACTTACATGTGTATACATTGTTTGGGCCACCTCTCCCTCCTGCCACCCTCTCCCACCTCCTGCTTCTGGGCAGAGCCTGTTCCACACTCTGTTGAAGAGAAAACATAAGAGATAATAAAACATAGCGTTTTTGCTAGTTTGAGATAAAGATAGCTATACAGTGAGACTCCTAGCATTGCTTCCATGCACGTATTGCAACCCACTTTGGTTCATCTCTACCAGAACTCTTCACTACTTCTTGGTCCCCTTCCCATAGTGGCCTCTGCCAGTTTAAGATTACTATATTTGCTCCTCTATAGTGAGCACATCAACCACAGTCAAGTTTTAGGTTTCCTCCCCTTTCCCTATTCCTCCCATGCTCATTCTCCCCTTAGTGTGTGACCCATGTCCAATAGCAATGCTGCATTTGTTTTGGTTCTATAAAATGCCTTCTGAGCCTGGCTAACTTTGATAAAGATGATGTTCTCCAGTTCCATCCGTTTACTTGTGAATGACAAAATCTCATTCTTCCTTGTGGCTGAATAAAATTCCATTGTGTATAAATACCACATTTTCTTAATCCATTTGTTGGTAGTGAGGCATTTTGGCTGTTTCTATAGCTTGGCTATTGTGAATAGTGCTGCAATAAACATGGGTATGCAGGTGCCCTTGGAATAACCTGAGTCGTACTCCTTTGAGTATATCCCTAGAAGTGGTATTGCTGGATCATATGGCAGGTCTATGTTTAGTTTAAGAAGCCTCCATATTGTTTTTCACAGTGGTTGTACTAGCTTGCTTTCCCACCAACAGTGTATGAGGGTTCCTTTTCCCCCTGCATTCTCACCAACATTTGTTGTTGGTGGTGTTCTTGATGTTAGCTATTCTAACAGGATCGAGGTAGAATCTTAGTGTGGTTTTGATTTGCGTTTCCTTTATGGCCAGGGATGGTGAGGATTTTTTCATGTGTTTTTTGGCCATTTGGATTTCTTCCTTTGAAAAATTTCTGTTTAGTTCAGTTGCTCACTTCTTTATTGGTTTATTGATTTTGGGGGAGTTTAGTTTTTTGAGCTCCCTGTATATTCTGGTTATCAGTCCTTTGTCTGATTCATAGCTAGCAAAGATTTTCTCCCACTCTGTGGGTGGTCTCTTCAGTTTAGAGACCGTTTCTTTTGTTGTGCAGAAGCTTTTTAATTTCATGTAGTCCCATTTGTCCATCGGGCTGCAAAGTTTTGCCATCTGCCAGTGGCAGGCTAGGTGAGGAGGACAGCCGATTGTATAATTCAGTTCAAGACCTAAGGGCTGATGATGTAAGTCCCAAAGTCCAAAGGCCCAGGAGTGCAGATGGATACTTTGACTCAAATCACCTTTCCTCTACCTTTTTGTTGTATTCAGGTCCTCAGTGGATTAGGTAATGCCTAACACATTGGTGAGGGCAGATTCTTCATTCACTCTATCAATTTAAATGCTAATCTCTTCTGGAAACACCCTCACATGTACACTCAGAAAAACATGTTTTACAGGTTCTCTGGGTATCTATTAGCCCAGTCAAATGGACATACATAGTTAACCATCAGAAGCCCCTTGTGCAGGGCCTCTGGTCTACTCCTTGGGCACTTCTAATGCTATCTGAAGGACAAAGGACTAAGATTTTGGCTAGAATCGAAGATTCTAAATTCTGTTCCCATTCTCTGAGCCACACAAGAACATTCTCTGACTCCTGCCCGGGGTCCTTGGCCCTTTTCACCACTCAGCTCAGGTATCCAAGGCTTTGATGGGGCAGTAGAGAAGGCTGTGTATTCAAACCCCTGAAAGAGGATGTCTTTAGTTTTTCTTAGGTGGAATTATACAAAGGATTCCTCCCATTCCAAATTATTCTATATCCATAACTCCAATTTAAAACACAAACAGAAGTTACTGTCTGCCACTTGGCTGGTACATACAGATGAACCATCTGTTGGGCAGTTTGCCCAAGCCTTGTCTTGCTGCTGGCAGCCTATAATTATCTACAATGGGCCTCTCTAATGTGAGAGTGGGTCTTGCTGGAGGCCAGAGTAACAGAGTAGGAATTAGGCTGTGCCTCTTTCCTCGATATTCAAGATGCCTTCAGAGACTTCTCGACTTCCTGACACTTGCTGGCTACAAAAGCTCTTCCCTGTTCTGCAATTGTATTTACAAACATCAGATAAAGGTAGAAGAAGTTGTGGAACTTGGGGAAGAGTCCCTGGCAGCTAGCTGGGGAAGAGGACAGCTCACCTTGTGTGGCCTGTGATGGTGCATCGTTATCATAGTCGTGTGAGCTAAGGAGAGCCAGATGGTTATTCCCACTTACCAGAACAGAGAGTTGACACAAGTTACCGAAAGTAAAAAGAACCAAGATTAGAAGGAAATTCCATGAGACTCTCCCTGTCTTATCTTGGCCTCTACCCAGCTGAGAATATATACAATGATATACTGTTCTTCAAGAAAACAGACTGGGTAGAGAATTACTGCTCTCACCGGGATGCCCTTGAAGTGCTGGAGGCAGAAGGCTTCAACTTAGTTCTCTTTCTGGGCCTTGCCAGGCACCCCTCCACACTGCTGTTCCCATCTCACCCCTGCTGACTCACCAGTCGTGGAACAATCCAGAGAAGTGCAAGGAGTTCACTCCACATTTCTGATGTGGGATGATGTCATGGTGGTCACATTCTCCATGGGTGTGGGCTGCAGAGCATCAAATACATGGCTTAACAACCCACTGTCTATCACACCCTCCTCCATCCATGTTCTCATCTTCACCACAGCTGCCAACTTACTGCCACAAGAAATAAAAATGAAAGAGAGGTGAACTTTACCTCCTTGCCTTCCAGCATTTTCCCTGTGAACAAAGTGGAAGAGGAACAACAGTCAAAGTAAAAGACCATGACAAGATCTGATGACATGACAAAATTAGGCCCCAGGAAATCCAATACCAATCACATAAATCCCCTTCTGTACTCAACACAGGGGGATTGAAAAATGAAGCCAGGGCTGGAGTCTGGAGTTTCCTTCCCAAATCACACTACCAGGACCCAGTGCAGCCCCAGGAGTGGGGTTCATGTTTCTTCGAGAATTGTAGAATTTAAGTGTGATTTATTGTCCTCTCTGGCCTTGCTTGCTATGCTTCATCAAGTTCATTTTTTTCCATTAGGTTTAGAAATTGATGACTTTCCCTTGCAGGAGGTACATGTTAATTTTGCTCTAGTTAAGTTTCTTGAGGCAAGCAGTTGATGTCACCCTCTTGGACTGAAAGTTGCATT
This sequence comes from Castor canadensis, assembly GCF_047511655.1. Lineage (NCBI taxonomy): Eukaryota > Metazoa > Chordata > Mammalia > Rodentia > Castoridae > Castor > Castor canadensis. The sequence continues at coordinate 151,231,199 of NC_133390.1, read as the reverse complement.
GATACTATGGAAAAGACTTTTGCTAGACTAAGTTCTCCTCAGTCAAATGTGTCCTGAGAGAGTGTGTTAGGCTAAGCAACTCCTTTGAACTATTGTTTTGTCGTAATCTAAATTTCTTAGCATTCTAAGAGTAACCAATGGTGAGAGGTTGGAGTCCTCCTCGTAGGAAAAAAGCCTTTCTTTCCTGTTTCTTTTGTGTGTGTGTGTGTGTGTGTGGCACCGGAGTTTGAAGTCAGGACCTCACACTTGCTAGGCAGGTACTCTACCACTTGAGCCACTCCACCAGTCCTCTCTCCCATTTCTTTTTTATGAGAGGTTAGTACCTTGGACGTAATGTTCACTTTCATTGAAAAACATCTCTTGATAAGTGGAAATCATTTTTCAGGCAAAGGCTCTAAGTTCAATAATATTTTTCAACACTGTCAAATTCTAGTATGGAGAGAATTTTTACTGACATGGTAACTTTTTTGCAAGTTTAATGAGTTTAAAAAAAATCAATTAGTGATTTTGTATTATAGGACATGTAATAGTCAACAGTGTCTTATTTGAATTTATGCTAGAAAAAATAAACTTGTCTAAAACAAGTAATTATTTGTGATAGCTGCCACCAGTTTTGAACCATTATGCTACTAATAACTGCATATAGCAAGTCAATCAAGTCAGTTATTGGGAATGTCTTCAGCTGGTAGGATTGGTGTGTGCAGCACAAGTTTAAAGCTCCAAGTACAGGACTCACACATCCCAAGTTCAAGTCTTTATTCACTGCTTAATAATAGTCCAAGCTTAGATAATTCACTAGAAGACAGTTTCATCATCTTTAAAATGGCATTTTGGCTGGGTATGATGGCTCACATCTATAAATCAGGAGAATCGCAGTTTGAGGCCAGCATTTGCAAAAAGTTAGTGAGACTCCATCTTAACAAAAGGAGGAACAGGTAGGAGGATAGTGGTCTGAGACTGACCTGGGAAACAAATGTAAGACGTTATCTAAACAATAAGCTAAAGTAAATAGGGCTAGAGATACGGTTCAAGTTGTAGAGTGCTTGCCTGGCAAGCACAAGGCTTTGAGTTCAAATCCCAGTATTGCCCCCCAAAAGTCATATTAATAATAAATTCCTCATAGAGTTGTGAGGATGTAGCATGTTTGTAGAGCTAAGGAAATTATCATGATGCTGAAACATGTTTCCAATTACACTTATTATACTTCTCAAACAGTAGAGAGCATATGTGGAGAATGAGAAGTTTCCTGAGAAACTTCAGGAAATTAAAACTGTTGCTATCACTGAGGCCAATAGGAAAAGGGGACCAGGATCTAGAGAAAAGGTTAGATCAAGAAGAATTAACCTAGAAGGTAACACACATGCACAGGAAATTAATGTGAGTCAACTCCCTCTATAGCTATCCTTATCTCAACCAGCAAAAACCCTTATTCCTTCCTATTATTGCTTATACTCTCTTCAACAAAATTAGAGATAAGGGCAAAATAGTTTCTGCTGGGTATCGAGGGAGTGGGTGGTAAGGGAGGGGGTGGGGGCAGGAGGGAGAAATGAACCAATCCTTGTATGCACATATGAATAATAAAAGAAAAATAAAAAAAAAAAGAAGAATTAACCTAGAAGGTAACACACATGCACAGGAAATCAATGTGAGTCAACTCCCTCTATAGCTATCCTTATCTCAACCAGCAAAAACCCTTGTTCCTTCCTATTATTGCTTATACTCTCTCTTCAACAAAATTAGAGATAAGGGCAAAATAGTTTCTGCTGGGTATCGAGGGAGTGGGTGGTAAGGGAGGGGGTGGGGGCAGGGGGGAGAAATGACCCAAGCCTTGTATGCACATTTGAATAATAAAACAATAAAAATAAATAAATAAAAATAAAACTGTTGCTATCAAAAAGGCAAGTCAATGCTAATAATAATCTTGCTATATAATCCCATAGCCTTGAATTTGCATCTAGCCTATAGCCCAAATTACTTCATTTGATTTCTTGAAAACAGACTTTTGGAACAGTTTTAGACTTACAGAAAAATGAGAGGACTGTACAGTTCCCATATTACTGAATCCAGTTCCTGGATGGCTACCACCTAGCATTATGGTGACACATTTGTTGCAATGAATGAACGATATTGATACGTAAGTATTAGTTACTGTCTATGCTTTACTCCAATTTCCTTTAATTTTTACCTAATGTCCTTTTTCTGTTATAGGATTCCATTCAGAACACCTTATTACATTTATTCTCCTCAGACTCCTCTCAGCTATGACAGAATCTCAGACTTTCTTTTTTTTCTGATCTTGATAATTTGCAGTGTACCGGTCAAATGTGTCATGAGCTGTCCCTCTGTGGGAATTTGTCTGCTGTTTTTGTCACGATTAGACTAAGGGTGTACGTTTGGGGGAGGAACATCTGTGGAGGTAAGTGCCATCAGGGGAACACACTGCCTATATTACCTTTCACTGCTGATGCTGACTTTGCTCATCGGCTGAGGAAGTGTTTATCAGATTTCTTTAGTATAAAGCCCCTCTGCCCCCAGCCTCTTTATCACATCGTGCTCTTTGGAAGGAAGACACAATGTAAAGGCTACACTTAGGTAGGGAGAATTTTTCCCTCGAGAGCAGAGACTCTACATAAATTACTTGGATGTTTACTTGGGAGATTTGCCTCATCTTCCCCACTTATTAATTTATTCAACAATGTATTTATATAAGTATCAACCTATGGCTGTTTATTTATGCCTTTAGTTACAACCCAGCACTAATTTATTTATCTTGTTGGTCACATTAGTCCAGCTTTGGCATTGGGAGCTCTCTTCATTGCTACTGTGTCCTTTTGACATACATGCTCAATGCTTTTCTTTTTTTTAATAGCACTTCCTTACTTCTAGGCATCACAAGATGCTCCCGTCACTTTGCCTATTTCCAGGTCTAGCTTGTACATTTCCTAGAGTCAGCCATTTTTCCAGAGGCTTTGTTTCCTTTTACTGGAGATGGTCCCAGGAACTGAGATCTGAGAGGTAGGTATGCTATCTGCTACTGGGTGTCACTTCCCTTAGGTACTTTCACTTGACAGAACAAGGAAATGTATGTGCGTGCTAACCTGTGGAGATGCACATATCTGTAAATATTTCTATACATGACATGCTCTACCTTTGTTAAGTGAAACCTGAGTTGACATTGATGTCTCCAATTGTAATGCATTACTACACGGTTCATTCTATCTTCCTAATTCCTCTGTAAAGTTTTACTCCAAATGGGAGAAATCTGGCTCCCACTATCTGTCACCCATTCACTGAATCATTCAATTGCAACCTGTATGAATGGCAGTATTGTGATTCTTGACCCCCACCCCCATGGCAAATAAGTTTATGCAGTGCTTATTTCTTCTTTTATTTGTTAGCACATTATAATTGTACCAGGGGTACATTTTGACTTTTAAAAAGTGCTTACAGAATATCTCAGATTCACCCCCTCCATCTTTCTCCATTACCCTCCCCTTCCCTTATTAGAACAGCTTCAACAGGTCTCATTGTTCCATTTTCACCCAGGAATACATAGTATTTCCACCATATTTGCCCTCCTGATTCATCCTTTCCCTATGTCCTCCCCCCGCCACTGGCACAACTGCTGGACAGAACTTGTTTTGCCTTCCTGTCCTTCATTTTTTAAAAAAAGACATTTTTGTTTGTTTGTGATGGTTATACAGGGAGTTTCATTGTGTATATTATACCCAAGTTGGTTCATCGTCTCCATTATTCTCTTTCTACCTTAGTCTCCCTTCTTATGGTGATTTCAACAGGTCTGAATGTTTCATATTCATACCTAAATAGAAATGCATCAACCATATTCACCTCTTTACTTTTTCACTTACCCTCCTCCTCTCATTTATGCCCTTCCCTTAGCATGACATGTTTTTCACTCTTGTCCTTCATTTTTTAGGTGTCTGTTCATTGTTCAGTGTGATTTTTGCCTTGGTATTATACCTATACATGCATTGTACTTAAATAAGTCAATATAGCCCCTCTCCACTGTACTTCCTCACCCTTTCCCCCATCCTGTGTGGTTCAACAGTCGTCAGTGTGGCTCATTGTGCAGTACAGTGCTTATATATAGTTATTTTCACTTTGGGGTTACAGACTCCACTCATTTCCACAGTTAATTAGGTCTGCATCTTCCCCCCTCCCCCACTTCAATCAGTTCAGACATTGTACTTTTTAAACAATAAGCAAAAAATTGAATAATGAATCAATAGTAAAGGAACTTCATACACTCACATAGGTACATACAAACATGTATTTTACTTGCTTAGAAAACATAAGTTATAGAAAGAGATAAAATATTAAATTTTGTATAAATATAAAATCTAATGTAATAAACTTTCCATATCCCACATAATTTTTTACATATTTTTAGCAAGCTTGTCTAATGCTGTTCCTGTGATCTACTTTGATCCTGCCACCCAGGAAATTTTTCTGGTTCCTGCCACCTAGGGGAATTTTCTGTTTTCTGACCTCTGTTCTTGAATCTTCAAGAACTAAGACTTGATCCTAGCTTGGAATAAAGCACACTAACTCATTTATTGGTCCCTTCGTTGCCTCTTCTCTCTGTTTATGTATGGGCACTGAGTTTTAAAATTTGCACATTAAATTAAAATTTTCCTACCTTGCCACCTATATCTACATATCTATACCTGTGTCATCCCACTGAACCCTAAATTGTAAGAAACTATCAAAGCTATAATAGAATTATATTGAGGAGTTCTGGTATATATTGCAGGAATAAGGTCAAGACATTTTTAGCTCTTAACAGCTTAAACAAAGAAAAACATTAAATAAACTGATTTTAAAAGTCTTCATTCTGGTTTCCTGGATTAACAAGTATTTTTCCTGAAAACACAGAAAATTCAAGGTTACATTAAGGTATTCTTGCATTTCTGAAATGTGAGCAAGGTGGCACAGGGGCAGGGTGACAGCTACTGCCATTCTTTAAAAGGAGATTTCTGAGGCAGTTTTAATGAAGTGGCAAGTTTGTGACATTGTAAAATTCTAAAACACTAAGGAGATGTCAAGCACAAGCATGGCAAGCACATATAGCAGCTCTTAGCAGTTTCCCTTTGGAGGCCTCCTTTGCCAGCATTTCACTTAGATAAGAAAAAAAAAAACCAACTTTTTTTTTTTCAGCAGTCTTCTCAGATGCTTTAATTTGACACCATCTAAAAGTGATACTTAAGTTGTGGTAAATCACATTTAATTGTCGCAGGCTGCTCCGTTATTTTACTGTCTCTTCCACTTCTCTTTAAGCTCTCAAAGACACCAGCATTCCTTAATTCAAGCACTTTCATTCTTAATGAACTTTTTGCCCATCTAGGTCAATTGTTGTGACTTAAACAGTAGCAATCATACAAAAAACTCAAGGAAAGCTAAAACTTACAACCGAGTTCTAAGTATTCAGCATTTGAATATCAGTGTTTCTATCTCCCCTGCTCGAATGTAACATGCTTGAGAGTCTGAATCATGTTTGAGTCATGGTGTATCCACAGTTTCTGGTTCTGTACCTCAGCAGTGTTTGAGTAATGAGTTCACAGAGTAGCTGCTAGCCCTGTCGGTCTGAGCTTCGGACTGGGAGGTACAGATAGAGAAGATTCCATAAGTAAAGAATGGCAGGTCAACCAGTAATCATAACACAAGTGGCCAGGTTATCTGGGCTTCTATTTACTGAGAGACTTTGCTGGATCTTGTGCTGTTCCTCTGTATTCATATACCTATTTTGGAGAGTAAGGGGCAGTGCTGGGGCTTGAACTTGGGGACTCATGCTTGCTAGGTAGGCGCTGTACCACTTGAGCCACTCCTCCATACTCATTAACACTCTTCCTTGCAGTGACTTCATGGTGCAGGGAGAGATGAAGAGACTGAGGTTTAGAGGAGTTAATGAACTTGCTTAGGTTTTCAGTTAGTTGAGACTGAAAGTTGTGTCTCTCCCGTACATAGCAGAGGTTACTATGAAGATGCAGACAAAAAAGGAGTTGTGATGAAAATGGTGGGTGGAAATGGGAGGGTAATTTTGTAAGACAGAGTAGGCATCCCAGAAATTATAAAGGATCAATAAATGATTTTATTTACACTGATTAATTCTTTTCTTCCCCCTTGGGATGAAAGTGCTCTTAAGGTTTAAAGGAATCTGGTTATTTGGACTCACTTCCTTGTCTTGCAACAATGGCAGAGGGTCACTGAGATCCTTCTTGGTCATTTTCAGGAACAGAAAGTCCATCCACTAAGGACACTGGGCGCTCTTGGTAAATTCTGACCACTGGGGAGTCATTTATCCGAATCATTTTACAGCCAGGCACTGGTGCCTTGAGAGGCTGAGATCAGGAGGATTATGGTTTGAGGTTAGCCTGAGCAAATATTTTGAAAGGCCTCATCTCCAAAATAACCAAAGCAAAATGGACTGGAGGTATGGCTCAGGCAGTACAGTGTCTGCTTTGCAGGCATGAAGCACTGAGTTTAATCCCCAGTCCCACCAAAATAAAGGTTCCTAGTTGCCCGTGTGTATAACTTTTAACACAAGCTCAGAGAAATAAAATATTTGTCGAGGGCATCACTCAAAACAATATACCAGGGCGAGCTGACAGAGTCCCAAGAAAGACCCTTTGTGATGCCTGTCTAGAAGAAAGCAGTGGGTATTGGAATTTGGGTTGAGGAAGGAAAGCTCAGAGGTTATAAAAATGGTGTCAAATTAAGGCTTTCAGTTTGGGTGGGCTGATATTAGTTTGTCAGGAAACAAGTGCCAGGTGGTCTGTGAAACTCAGGGCGCCAAGATCCTGAGAGTAAGAAAGAAATATAGTGTCTGACAACATCTGTCAGGGCAGGTGGATGTAGGGAAAGGCCACCCACAGTCTGTGAGTCAGCAGGTTGTGGCCTGCTATCTGACCTTCTGGTTCTGATTTCCTTATCTGAGTAATGAAGGACTTGTCACAGATCTTGCCAATGTTCCATGTTGGGGTTTAACTTTGCTTTACAGTATTTGATGAAAAAAATGATCACTAACTCTGATATAGCTCTTCCAAGTCTCCATCCTCTGAGTTGGAGAGGCCTGTTCCTTCCGTTGGGTTTCCCAGGGTCTCTGGTCCTCAGGCACCTAGAACATTTAGGTAAGGATGGCCTTGTTTTCTCTTAGGTCCATAGTTCTGGTCATCTTGAAGAGGTAACTTGGCCATCCTCCAGCCAAGCCTGGGAACAGGGGTTTTGAGAGAAGTGAGAGTCAGAGTCCTGGGGTCCTAGTTCTCTGCCTACCCTGAGGTCCAGCTATCCTCTGGAGAACAGAAAGGAGAGAAATTTGATCTCTGCAACTCCTAGAACCGAGTCCCAGTCTTGGGAAGCAATACAAGCCTCTTTCCTTTGACCTGTGTATACCTCTCCAAACTTTTGTCCCTACACTGAATCTATTACCACCATATGCCTAATTCTTCTATCGCATAAGCCTTGAGTGAAGGATGTCTTCCAAGCAGACAAAAATTTTGGCTTTTGCCCGTGTGTAACTTTCCCATTGGCTGTGGTCTGAGTTTAGAACTTATAAAATATCTGCTTAAATCATTTGGTGCCAGGGATGATGTTACTCTCCTTGGAAGAGATTTGGTTGCCTTTGCAAGTAACATTGGGAAGTTATCAACCCAAGATTAGGTAAATCCGAGCACGGGCCCTTTGACAAACAGCACAGAGATATTTAATACTTAACAACTGATAGAGCTGTATGGATGGCTCCCAAAGGGGCGTCGTTCCTGAATGGCCCCTGATACCTAGAAATCCAAGTTCTTATTAATATTGGTATATAACACATTACCACCAAATTTAGGTTTTTAAACCAGTAATAATCATTATTCCTATGGTTTGGGTAGGTTAGGAGTTCAAAAGCAGTTCAATTAAAATGGACAGAGTCTCGTGATATGATCAGATGTCAGCTGGAGGTTCTCAGGGCCTGGAGGCTGCTCATCCAAGGTAGTTTACATACAAGGCTAGAAAACTGGGGCTGACTGTGGTCAGGAGGCCTCAGTTGTCTTCCATATGGATCTCCCTACAAGGCTGCTTGAGTGTCCACACAAGTGTGCTCCCCAGAGAGAGTGATCTAAGTGGTCAAGATGGCAGCACCAATGTCTCTTGTACTGTCAATCCAATGCCTCAAGATTCATATGTCCATCGTATTCTAGTGGTCACTGTGGCAGGAAGGAAGGGAGGGGGAAGGGAGATTTAACGAGTGCTACAATGAAACAAATCAAAAGTGGAGTTGGGGAATAGCACCTGTGGTGAGACCAGAGAAGGGTCACCTCACCCCAGAGGTTAAAGTGGCAATTAAATAGCATGTGCCTATGTATGAGACAAGCTGTTACCGCTCCCCCATTTCTGTAACCTACTCTAAATGGTATATAGGGAAGGCCCCCTTTGTTCTCATGGCCCAGCCTTTGGACTCAAGTCCGCTGAGTTGCTGCCAGTCTGCTTAATAAACTTGCTTCCTGCAAGCTTTGGTGCCCTCTCTGTCTCTGTCTGAGCCCTCCTGCAACATTCCAGAGGGTGGAATTCTGAGGACAATGTTTTCACCTTCTTTTTGCAGGCTCAGCATCTCCAGCCCATCAGTAGGGCTTTGTTGATCTGAGGAGAGGAAGCCCTTCTCCTGGTGAGCCGAGGAGGCTAGTTCTGGTTGCACAAAGGAACCCAGAAAGGCTCAGGAACCAACTTGGGAGCCCTGCTCATCAGACTTGTAAGAACCTGAGTTCAAAATCAGGCCTGCCTCAGGAGGCAGAAGGGGAGTATGATCAACTCCCCCAAAAACCCAACCCCCTTTTGGGGGTGAAACTGTGTCTTTCAGGTTCAGGGAGCAGGGTGGAAATACTGTGCTGTGTGAGAGTGTGTGAAAATGTGGTTACAAAGCGAGTGCAGAGTCCCCATCTGAAGGTCCATGGTGAACTCATATGGTGTGGGGCGGGCCCTAACATGACCTCTTGTCTGGGGCTTATATGGACTCATTAAGACCAGAAGACACTTAAATCACCACAAGGGGGGTGGTTGGAGATGGATGAAGTGAGTGGTGTTATATGTTTTCCCATGTGCCAGAGAGGAGGACCCCTTACCTCCTCCCCACAGCACTCATCCCTTCTGTCTTTGTCTCTGTCTTGATGTCTGGCAAACAGGAGGAACTGAAGGATGTCAGAGTAAAAACACCCCCATAGAGTGCCTGCTTAAGAACTTTAAGAGGTGACTTAATGGAGGTTATGGGGTCAAGCTGACTCCTGGCAAGCTTAGGATCTTCTGTTGGCTGGACCAACTCAGGAAGATTATATGGAAGAAATTCACCTCTTTCTCTCCCTTTTGTGGAAGGCAGGATATAAGGTTTCCAGAAATAAAGCTCAGATTTTCCAGGATACTGTCAAATACCTCAGATTTCACCTGTCACAAAGACAACATAGACTGGGCCCTGAGAGGAAACAGGCCATATGCTCCATTCTGACCCCAAAGACCCATTGACAGATTAGAGAATTTCTAAGACCTGCAGGTTTCTGACAGATCTGGATCCCCAAGTACTCTCTCTTGGCAAAACCCCTTTATGAAGCCACAAAGTGGGGAGAGCAGGAACCCATAGTTCCTGGGAGAGGAGCAAGAAAAAGCCTTTAAAGAAATTAAGAGGGCACTCACAAACACCCCTGCTCTGGACCTGCCAGATGTGATGAAACCCTTCTTCCTATATGTACATGAAAGACTGGGTACAGCTGTAGAAGTTTTGACCCAGCTGCTAGGTTCCTGCACTGCCCAGTGGCCTATTTATCAAAGCAACTTGATGCAGTTTCCCAAGGCTGGCTGCACTGCCTGTGCGCCCTGGCAGCCACTGCCATCTTGGTGGCTGAATCAAACAAACTCACTTTGGAACAAAAGCTCACAGTCTGAGTGAGTGCTCCACTTTGTTTTGACTCTCACAAAATATGAAGGAAATTATTGGTTAACAAACTCTTAAATCATCAGATATCAAAAGGTGTTATGTGAAAACCCAGGTGTCCAGCTAGAGGTTGTTAAGATTCTAAACCCAGCCACTTTATTATCAGTTGATTTGGGCCCCCTGGAGCATGACTGTTTAGAGGTTATGGATGAGGAGATCTCCAGCTGGCCAGACTTGACTGACCAGACTATTAGTTATCTGGACATTGAATATTCCACAGATGGCAGCAGCTTTGTCCAGGAAGGCACACATTTTACCGGATATGCAGTAGTGACTCTGAACACTGTCATTGAAGTACAAACACTGCCAGTCCTGATCTCTGCACAAAAGGCTGAGCTTATTGCTTTCCTGTAGATGCTCCTGCTCACTGCAAGAGTGCAGGTAAATATCTATACAGACTCTGAATATGTCTTCACTACCATTAAGGTCCATGAAGCCCTATATAAAGAAAGGGGGCTCACTAACTCAGGAGGAAAAAGTGTTAAATATGGACAAGAAATTCTGGAGTTACTAGAGGCTGTATGGGCCCCTAAGTGAGTAGTTGTCATGCACTGCTGAGGGCACCAGAAGAGGAGACGACAGCTGTTCAGGGAAACTAAAAGGCTGATAGAGAAGCCAAGTGAGCAGCCCTCACAGGAGGACAAACCTCAGGCTTAATGACAGCTGCCTGTTCCTGTGCCCCTTATTTGAATGGGTATACTTAATGAGAACAGGCTTGGTTTGAGACTGAAGGAGGAAATTTTCTACCAGATGGATGGTGGAAGTTTACTGATGGCTGCATTGCCCTACCTGAGCCAGTAGCCCCCACATATGTCAACCAGTTCCATGAAGGAACTCATTCAGGGAGGACAGCTCTTGAGACCATCTTGGCCCAGCATTTTTATGTTCCCAAGCTCTCCAGCATAAGTAAGACAGTATGTGAGAGGTACAGTTTGTGTGCCAGAAACAATCCCTGGCAAGGGCCAAGATGTAAATGTTTGCTGATGTTTGTCTGCACCTTCTCAGAATGGGTGAAAGTCTTCTTCACTCAGACTGAAAAAGCTCAAGAAGTGGCCAGGTGCCTGTGAAAGGAAATCATCCCTCGGTTTGGAATGATTCTATTGAGTCAGACAATGGGCTGGCTTTTGTGACTGAGGTGGTATAGTTCATGGCTAAGGGATTAGAAATAACTTGAAAGCTACTCATGACCTACTGCCCCCAGACTTCAGGGAAAGTAGAACATATGAACAGGACTCTAAAATTGCAATTGGGAAAACTATGCCAGGAGACCCAATGGGTTTCAATAACACTCCATAGACTTGCTCAGGTTTAGGTCAAGCCCCACTAAACAGACAGATCTCTCCCCTTTTGAAATTCTTTTTGGGCATCCACCCCCTTTAGTCAAGGGCCTATAAGGAGACCTTAAAGAAATAGGTGACCTTGCCCTAAGACAGCAGATACAGGCCCTCCAGAGACCCAATGAAGAAGACAGCACCAGGGGATGTTGTTTGGGTAAAGGAGTGGAGTGCTCAACTGCTAAAGCCCCACTGGAGGGGCCCTTGTGTTGTTGTTTTGTCCACCTCCACTGCAGTTAAAGTAGCAGAGATCCACCACACCTGAGTGAAGTCAGCTTCCCTTGAATGGGAGTGCATCCCTGACCCAGCCTCACCATACAAGATCACCCTTTGGAACTCCTGCACCTTTTGCCAACAGGACCCTGCTTCCCAGGAGAAAACAGGTGAGCTCGTATGATGTCAGCCCTGCTCTAGTCACTCTCGAAGCTGCCTAGTCCCTGCACAGCAGAAGCTTGAGGAGTTGCCCATCTCACCTTTGAGGATGAATCTGTTCTGTGTATCTCTTGCTAATCTTAGCTCTCTACCTGGAGAGTAGGCTTTGGACTGTGATTCATGTATGTGCACTACCCATACATGAGTGCTGTCACCAAAACTCTGGTTTTCCGTACTTATTATTCCTGTGCAGGAACCATTGCTGGGTCATGCACCCACAACCATACCACCTACTCAGTGTGCTTTCATGATGGTTAGTATATCTGTTTTAACCCCATCTATTGCCCTAGGGAGCAGTGGCAAGAGGTCCAAAGCCTCATCAGCACTGGGAAGCTCATTAACCACACCAACAATGGTGTCCATATACATTGATGTGTGAGCTGCAATAGCTGAAAACACCCACCGGGCTGTGGGACAACTGTGAGGGACTAGCCTGGGAAAGGACTTATAGGTTAAATGACAAGTTTATATGCCTAGAAGATGACAGTGGGACATCTGGTTGTGTGTATTATGAACAACTCTACTGCCCTTATTGGGGTTGTGAGCGGTGGGCAACTTGGCTAAAAGGGGGGTTCCATACCCCATGTGGAACTACCGCTCTTTTACAAAAAAAGGGAAGGAACCCCTAACTTCACTCTTGGTGCCTGAAACTCTTTAAATTTCACTATTTTCAACATCAATGAAACAGGCTGGGAAGTTGGGAAAAAGTCTTGTATTTTAATCTATGGAAAGGGAACAGACCCTGGTACTTTGCTGCATTTTTCAACTCATCATGGTCACTCATGAGAGCTCCTCATACCAGGTCTTTCTCTCCTTTTATGAGGAGATACAAAGTGAGTTTTCTATCCCAGTTACAACCAAAAACCTGTTCCTCTCACTAGCTGAGTCCATAGCAAACTCTGAATGTAACTCTGTGTTATGTTTGTGGGGGAATGAATATGGGAGACCACTGGCTCTGGGAGGAAAAAGAGCTAAACCCACAATAGTCGTTCAATGAAACCACTTTCCCCAACCTCAGGGAGAGCATTTGGCTCCTAAAAACCTCTATTGTTGGGAATTACTGTATCTCCCGTCCAAAAGGCCAATTCTCCACCCCAGTAGGGGACTTGATCTGCTTGGGACAAAAGTTTTACAATGATGCTACTCAGGAGACTCAGTGGTGGGGGGGCTCCCAATCACACAGAGCCCCAGCCTCACCTGCTGGCTAACTTCCTAAGCTTGCAATAGCCTTGATTAATCTGACCCTGGGCATAGAGTGGCGGGCGCCTAAGGGGCCATATTGGATCAGTGAGGAACAAGCTTACACAATCCTTCCCAATGACCGATACAGATCCTGTGTACTGGGCACCATCTGGTCTTCTTTCTTCTTTCTCCTCCTCAGACAAGGTGAAAAATTAGGAGTCTCCATATATGAGGAAAGGGTATACAGGAAAAAGCAAGATGCCCTACAAATAGGGGACTGGAAGGATGACAAATGGCCTCCAGAGCAGATCATTCAATATTATTGCCCCACTATATGGACAGAAGATGGCTCCTGGGGCTGTCCCACCCCAATCTATATGCTCAACAGCATCATTTGACTTCAGGCTGTGGTTGAGATGTAACTAATGGAACAGCAAAAGCCCTCAACATGTTAGCCAAACAATAAACTGAAATACGCAATGCCATCTACCAAAACCGTTTGGCTTTGGATTATTTGCTAGCCTCAGAGTGTGGAGTGTGTGGAAAGTTCAATGTGAGTAACTGCTGTTTACAGATTGATGATGAGGGAAAGGTAATTAAAGAGATCACTGACAAGATGAAAAAGCTTGCCCACGTCCCTGTGCAGACCTGGAAGGGGTGGAGTCCCAGTGACCTTTTTGGGGTCTGGTTCTCAAACCTAGGCAGGTTCAAGACCTTAATAGAGGCAATGTTCCTTGTCTTAGGAGCAAGCCTGACACTACCCTGCCTAATCCCCCTGGTACTGCAGACTTTCAGGACCATGATGGAAGCCACTGTAGAAAGAAAGACAGCTGCTCAAGTAATGGTGCTATGGAAATATAAACCCCTAGATCAAGATGATGCTCTTTGACCCAAAAGTGGGTCCAAGCATCAAAGGGGGGAAAGTGGCAGGAAGGCAGGGAGAGGGAAGGGAGATAATGAGTGCTACAGTGAAACAAAGAAAAACCTTGGGGAATGTTACCTGGAGACCAGAGAAGGGTCACCTCTCCCCAGAGGTTAAAACAGTCAATGAAAGAGCATGTGACTATGTATGGGATAAGCTGTATGCCACCCATTTCTATAACCTGCTCTACATGGTATGTAACAAAGGCCCCCTTTATTCTCAGGGCTCAGCCTTTGGACTCGAGTCGCTATTGGTTTGCTTAATAAAATTGCTTCCTGAAAGCTTTGATGCTCCATCTCTCTGTCTGCGCCATCCTGCAACAGTGCCTGATTGGCAGAGGCCACGTGTCTTGTTACTGTGGGAAAGCTACAAGGGAGGCTAGGATTCCACACTTATGTAAAGGGAGAGAGATTCTGCCACAATTGATGCAGGTGGGCCATAAGGATAGGCCCCTGCAACCCCACCATTTACTCCTCTTACCTATTCTTTCCTTTCTACGGAAGATATAAATACTGGCTTCAAGGGGTCTGAATTCATTAAAATGCAGCAGGAAATAGGACATTGCTGTAACCTGCTGTAAATGATATATAAGGAAGGCCCCCTTTGTTCTCGGGGCTCAGCCTTTGGACTCAAGTCAGCTGAGTCAATACCAGCCTGCTTAATAAACTTGTTTCCAGAAAGTTTTGGTGCCCTCTTTGTCTCTGTCTGAGCCTTCTGCAACATCACCAGGACCAGCCCTGATTCAATGTGTAAGGGAACTGAACATGGGTGAGAATAGGAGGCAGGGTCATTGTGGCTTTTCTTGGAGACTCACTGCCACACGTAGATAAAAGAACTCAAATCTATCTGTCTAATGGCAAAATCTCTGTACGTCACTGTGCCATACTCCCCAAGCCACCTTTGAATTTTTGGGGTCCTTCTGAAATGGACAGCTTAAACCTTAAGCCCATAGAGTGGACGAACTGATCGTGCTAAGAATGTAGAGACAAGCAGAGAAGCCTGGGACCCTTGGGTGGGTCCAAGAGGAAAAGTTCAGTGACCAGGTTAATTGCCATCCACTGGACATTTAATTTTTCGCTGCCCCTTGCACCAACCATCAGAAAGTCTCTGGGTGAATTTCTGAGCAGTCTTTTACAATGTTAACATTTCTCCTGCAGAACTTCCATTTGCTGGGGCTAGATTTTCTTATGCAGTGCAAGGTTTTAAGAATAGAAATTGACTTGTTTCTGTCCCACGAAACCTACAACCCACTGTGCTTAACCAGAGCCTCAGAGAACCATCCAATCCATGCCTATTCCCCAGGGTTTACAAAATAGCATCCCTGTTGGAAGCACTGCAGTGAGCAGCTTGGTGTTGATCTTCTTTATCTTCTAGTTGACTCTATATTGATACTTAATAATAACATTCCCTTGATATGTCCATATGACCATTAATTAAACTGAAAACTGAAACCCTGTGTCTTTCATGGCAAAGAATGCTTGACTCACCATGGAGAGCCACATAAATATTGATCTGTGTTCTAATGATAAGGACCTCAGGGATCGTTTTTCACCAAGTTCGATTTCTGTTATTTTGAAAGCCAGCCCTCAGCTCAGGATCAAGGAAGAGTGGCTATTTTCCTGGCTATTGTCAGCAGGTCCTCTTGTCTTTGTTTTTCCTTCCCTCCATATTCCTTTATGGAATCCTTTCTCCTTGTCTCTCTTTGTTGCTGCTATTAATGACGCTATAAATGAGGCATCAGGACTCATGGCTTGACAACCACTTTTTACCTGTTTGCATCATTTTGTTGTTTTCAAAAATATCACCTCATTTGATGCACGTTATAACTTGGTGAGGTAAAGAGGACGAACTCCCTTTCCATATTCTGAGGAGAAAGACAGAGCCCCAAATATTTGAGGGACTATAAGGTAGGTTAAAACCAGAGCAGGGAACCCTTCACTCCAGAGCAGATCTCTCTCCCTTAGGTTTATTCTGTCCTAGCTGTGCTAGGGCATCTAAAGATGGCTATTGAACACATCTATGGAAAATTCTGCTAGTTGAAGAAATGACTTTGGGCCAATCCATGCTCTCAGAGGCCGACACTAATGAGCTCTCCTATTAACTTTATTTCAACTAAAAAAATGGGTCACACATAGAAAGGATTACAGAAAACAATTTAAGAAGCAACCAGGTAGGTCAGACATTCAGTCAACATTTTGCCAACTATGCTTCAAGTCCATCCATGTCTGCCTTTTATGAAGTGTTATAGAGGAAAGGATTTTGTTTGTTTGTTTTTGAGATGATGCCTTACTGTGTAGCCCAGGGTAGCCTTGAACTTGCTATCCTCCTCTATCAGCTTCCAAAGTGCTGGGATTACAGATGTGCTCCATGACTCCTGCCTCATGAAATATTAAATGATTAGCTCTCCTCCCCTTCTTTGCTCCCTCTCAAGACCACACCCATTCTGAATGGTGCTTCATTCAGTTCCATGTTGCTTTACTGTTGCTATACCCAAACATGAGTCAGACCTAGTGGAGTGGCTCAAGTGGTAGAGCGCCTGCTTGGCAAGCATGAGGCCCTGAGTTCAGCCCCAGTACCAAAAAAAAAAGGTCATATGGCATAATCTTGTGCTTTCTAAGACTCTGCACGTGATCATGTTAAGCTCACTTCTGAATGATCCCCTGGATTGTTTTGCCTATTAACCTTATTTCTCTGGTTATGCATGGGAGGCCTAGGGAAAAATACGGGGAGTGTCCAGGACATCAGCAGTTCCCACTGCAGAAAATGCTGGTTGCCATGGCTTCAGTTTCCTAAGAGAGGCCAAAAGTAGGGAGCAAGCTTCCGTTGTGAACTGAATTGCATGGCCGTGGTCTAGGAGGTTGTGAGGACTGACGACACCCTAGGACAGGCTGGAACTTAAGTCTGGCATTCTATAGAAGGAAACCAGGCCCAGAGGAGATAAAAATTTTCCTGTTACTGTTCCTTCCAGAAATTGGAGGAGCCAGCCAACTCAGGACTCAGGACACCTTTGTATGAACAACTCTAGTGCCTTTACCCATTCTTCCTCTTCATTCAGCAAACAGCAAGTCACTGATTTGATTTTCTTGCTTTACTTACCCAGAGGAAATGTTAGCAAACTTAAAAAATAGATATACTGAGATATGGGCAAACTACATCACATTACCTCCATCTCTGGGACTCAGCCTTAATTTCAGAATTTGGGGAAAGATCCATGAAAGGGCTGAAGTGCAAGTTCAGGATCTTTTACCTGGAGCGCCCTCTGGTGGTCAAATGAATAACAACAGTCCTGATTCTCCTGAGAATTAGCTCCAATGTCTCCTTTCCATTGCTCCTCTTGCAACTTGCTTCTTCATTAATGTACCCCTAAGGCCACTGTATACAAAAACACTTAGAGCTGCATCCCTGAAATAACTCAACTAATGTTTCGGTGTATCACTTTTAGCAGGCACTGTGGGAATGAAAAATAAGCATTGTTCTTGTCCTTGAGGGACTTTAAAGTTAACTGGGTGAGACAGGCACACGCAAGCAGCCATCCAGTCTCAAGAGTCAGAACAGCTGAACAAAGGTGAGCAAGAGGCTGGAGGATGAGGAGGAGGGGGAGATGCATGTCAGTCACAGGAATCCTGAAGACCTTGCTGGGAAGCCAGTGTCTGAGCACTCAAGAAGCATGGGGAAGGATGGGCAGGAGGAGCAGCAAGATCAGTCCTCCCCCTGGGTCTTCCCCTCTCCTTGGGCTTTTCTCTTTCCCTCCATCCTTACCAAAGTCCCAGTAGCTCCCAAAATGTCCCTTTCCAGTGAGGTCGAACAATTGGATTCCTGACGTCAGCATTAGCTTGTGTACAATTTGGGCCCCAAGTGAAGCAACAGGGGGAGACAGTTCTTCAACGGGAGTTTCTGGAAACTGGGAAATCTTAAGACAACCTGAGAGCAAAGTTTCCCCTTCTCTTCCACATGCTCCTGCCACCGTGATGTTGATCCCAAGTTTGTGTCCTGGAGAAGTTGGTGATCGAAGATGTCGTAACAGGAGTTAAGAGTACAGCAAATGTAAAGTTTATTGAAAGGACAGCAAAAGCTCCTTAGCGCAGGAGGGAGTTAGGAAAGCTAAAAACCACAGTAGAGCTGAAGTCTAGGAGTGATATATGCCACTACCTGCTTACGTCCAAATATTCTACCTTGAAACTATAATTGTGATTGGTTGGTGTCAAGTCAGCCTCTCACTGAACACATCCACCTGTCTGTCCCTCTTTATCAAACTGGACACTCCAAGGAGGTCTGGTGAGCTCGTTGTGGCCTTGAGAGTCTGCTCAACTTGTCCTGACCTTGGGACCCACTACCCGTATTGTGTGGCTGCATTTTATTATTTTGGTAAGGGACTTTCTTATTTCTCTGAGAAGCCTGTTGTTTCCCATGTCCTTTTACATGCCTGCTTCTAAAGTGTCTCTCTCATCCAAAATGGAGGCACCTCTGTTATTGTTCTCCTTACACTGCCTCACCATGGGCTCCGAAACACAGAGCCAAGGGACCATGTACCGAACCCTTTGAAACTGTGAGATAAAATAAGTAATTCCTTCCTCTAAGGTGTTTACCTCTTGGTGGATAAGCAGCAGAATGAGAGGAAGAGGTGGGGACCAGGTATAATCTTCAAATGAATGCCCCCGAGTGACCTACTTCCTCTAACTAGGCCTCACCTCCTAAAGTTTCCATCACCTCTCAAAATAGCTCCACTTAGCTGGGGATCAGGCATTCTACAAGCAAGCCTGTGAGGGACATTTCATATTCACACTGTAACAGGGTGTGTCAGACCCAAGCTGCCAGCCATCTCCCTAACTCTGTGTTGTTCCTTATGGATTTCAGCTCCTAGCTCTCTGAATTCTTCTTGACACTATTCCTGTCATGATGCTTGATGATATCTAAATCCATGCAAAGAGCCTCTCCAACACCTTAGCCACTCGTGTCCTTGGCTTTCTTCCTCTGGTGATCTTGACCTGAGCAATTTCTCAGCCTGCTTGCCCTTGGTCATACCACATAAATTATTCCCATGTCTGAGAATCTTTCAAAGTCTCTGGTCTGGGCTGGAGGTGTGGGCTCAAGTAGTAGAGTTTGCCTAGCAAGAATGAGACCTTGAGTTCAGACTCTGATACACTCCTCCCCTGAAAAAAAAACTCTCTAGTCTAAGTTTCCCACTCCTGATATTGTCAGACAGTGGGATCTTTTGGCATGGACACAATAGAATAACAATAGTGTGAACAAGACAGGCAAAGCTTTTATTTTGGGGAGAGAGACTTCAGCTCAAGAGCTGATGGAGGCTAGCTCTGACCAAAGAGGTGATCAAACTGCTCCACCCAACAAAGAAGCAGGCTTTTATTTCATTGGGGGAGGGGAGAGCTAAAATTTGGTGATTGTCCATTGTTCATGGGCCATACGTTTCAAAGATGTTTTCCTGGGGAAGTGAGTCTAGATAGCAGAAACTTGGACGATACCCAAATGGGTCAGCCAGAATGATCATCATATGGTTAGAGCAGGGCCCTGACCTTAAATTCCAGCTCAGAGACAAGGAGACAACCCTTTCCCCCAGCTTCAGGGGCCAGAGTGGAAAAGATTCCCATCCAGGGGATCTTGCCCAACCATTGAGAGGTTCTCCAAGGGGATGAGTGGTTTCAAAGTCTACTTGTTACCAGAGTACACTTGCCCCTCCCAGCACCTTCCCTCCTGGCACAAATGCTATCAGGGGCAGGAGGTATCATGGCACCTATGGGAAAGGTGGATGGTGGACAGACTGTCTCCACCTCTATATGGAAATGCTGGGTTTTTTTTCAGTGATCAGCAGTCACCAGGGGCATAGATACTCTGAGTGTAAACCAGATCCTGTGGGGAAAAACCAGAGG
The DNA here is from genome assembly GCF_047511655.1 of Castor canadensis. Lineage (NCBI taxonomy): Eukaryota > Metazoa > Chordata > Mammalia > Rodentia > Castoridae > Castor > Castor canadensis. The sequence continues at coordinate 151,211,465 of NC_133390.1, read as the reverse complement.
TACTTCTTCTCCACCAAGCACACTGGTGCATGGCCCCATCTGGCCCCAAAAGGCAGGTCAGAATGCAGTGTCTCAGCCTAAGCTCAGGTGGGAAATCTCTCCTATTCTCAGTGTCTCAGAAGCACAAATAGACACTTCTCCCCTTGGTACAGGGAGGAGCTCAGTGAAGGGTATTAAGGTCCAAGTGGAAATCAGAGTGCCACGTTGGGCCCCATTCCTCCTCCCTGGCACCCTCACCTCCAACCCAGGCCTTGGTGTCTCCCTAAGCTACCTCCAAGCCTCCTTGGGATTCTGGGAGCAGGAATGAAATGAGTTGGTGAAGTAAATTCTGGAGTCTTCCTGAGCTTCCAATAGGTTTCCTTGGAGAATGATTCCCAATACTTTTGAATTCTAAGTTGGTCATTTTCAGACTGAGATAATTACTCCTTACCCAAACATGGATGTATTTTCAGGAACCTAGTGGTCACTACAGAACTTCTCAATGGGCCTCCATAGACTTAAGAAGCTTCCAGAGACATCTCTGACTCTGAAGACCTCAGGGCCTTCCAGAGGCGAGCATGGTTGTTCATAAGTCTAGAGATGAGGCCACCAGGCATCGCAATCCATCTTCCCCTCTCTCCTCTTCTTTTCCAACCTCCACAGGTCTGTTAGGCAGCTGTGAATAGCTAGCTAACCCTTCAGGTGGTCAGGTGGGCCATGGTGCTCAGCCAATCAGAATCATTGGCAGTTGCTACCATGGAGACTGAATCAGTTAAACTGACAAAGCCCCCAACAGGTTATCTCAGTTAGTCAGGACATGTTTGCCATCCTAGACTGACCTGTACTGGTCAGTCAGGGGACAGTTGTTAGAAGAGTAGAGGTCAGAAAGATGACCAATGGTCAGCCTTGGGTGAGCCTGCCTTGAGTGTGGGAAAGCAGAAACATGGTAGCTGGTAAAGAAGCTTTCACAGATGGGAAGTTACCACATGTCTGGTAAGAGGTGACTCCCCATGGCAGGGCTAAGGCAGGATGTGCCATGTCCCAGGGCTGGACTCCATCCATGCAACCCTCAGAGCAGTTGGTGACATACTGGTGATAGGGAGAGGAGTTCTGGGCACAGGAATCAGGGAGGATCCTTGGAAGCTGAGCAGTCAGCAGGGAGAAGCCTTCTGTCCACTAGAGAATGAGAGGATGGCCCAAATGAATGTGAGGTTGGAGCTCAGAGTTGAAACCTTTGTTTTGGTTTTACCCAGTCCCTCTGGTGGCACAAGTGAAGGTGCCATGAGAGTCATCACCTGATAGGAGAGACTCCTAGTGCCAGTTCAAGTCCAGCCTTAAGGGTACACACCATGAAAAAGACAGAATCAGAAAGAGAGCACAGAGACACACCCACATAAGAGCCACTCTGCTTCCCCCTCCCTCCACGACAAGAAGCAGGGAGTGGCAGGCAGGTCCTCAGAGAGCATTTCCTGGAGGAGCTGTCCAGGTGCACATGGGGCTTAGAGGCATCCCTCCACACCATAGTGAGCTCTTCAGGGCCAGGCAGCTCAGGACAGGAAGCTGAGTCCATCTTAGAATTTCCAGAAACCACAAGTCCCCAAGAGCTCACATGATAGGAAAGATTAGAGGGAGGGAGGAGAAGGGACCCCACTTGAGAAGGGGCTCACAAGCCACCTCCAGCAGAGTGCTGTGGTCATATGGAATCAGCCACACTGCCCAGCATTGAGAATGGGTTCACCCATGCTGGCCAGTGAACAGTATCACCCTTGCCATCTGTGCTGCATGACGAGCTAACATCTCTTCATCCTTTCCTCTAGCAACCAGCCCTGGCTGCCTCTGCTCTGCCAATGCTGGCAGCCAGCACCTCTTCACTCGGGGGCTGCTGTCCCAAGCTGTGCCATTGCAAGGCCGGCCCACACCTTACCCCAGAGATGAGACCTAGAACACCAGCACCTTCCCCAGCACCTCTCAACTCAGCACAGACAAGGGTAGAGGTCCAAGTCAAGTCACAGATGCTGAGAAGGACTGTGGTCATAAAAGAAAGCCACACACAGCCACCTCATGTACCTGGGCTGAGGGACTCAGGGAGGTGACAGGACTGGAGGACACCCTTGTCCTCCATGATCCAGATGGGCAAGCCATTTCTGCCCTAGAGGCCAACTTCTTCACAGACGCTCCTGCCTTGAGCCATTCTAGGCTTCCCAGAATGCACAGCTTCTTAACCCCCCCCCCCCCCCCCCCCCCCCCCGCCGACCCTCACCCCAGGGCTCAGGCCATGCATTCAGATCCTCAGAGGATCAGAGTCAGGGAAACAAAGGGATGCCACCTGTTGTCATATGCTGTGTTATAGTCTCATATGTATAAAACTAGAACCCTAAGAAAAAAGGGAAGAAATTGCAAACTAAGAGCAGCCAGTCCTCAGCCCCCAGCTCGCCCTCTCCCTGATTCAGCTACACTGGTGCTGGACTGTGCTGCACGTGTCACATGGTCAGACTCGGACCCTCAGAGGAGGCATCCCAGATGCTGGACCTCATGTGTCTCCTGCAGAGACCCTGGCACAGGCCACTGTGCCTGGGGAGAGGAGAGGAGTCATAGGGCTGGCCATGAACCTGCTCTTCCTCCCATCTGCCCTGTCCTCCTTTAGCCTCTAATGTGGAACAGAAAGTGAGGAACACTGAAACCAAACAGTGACCTTGGACCACAGAACCCCCCAGGGCCTTTTGCTTGCTTTTTTTTTCCGAATGTGCAGGTGCTAAACTGCTGCTGGGGTGCTGGGGGGGGTGGGGTCTAAAGGACATGTGGCAGGTGTGGCCCACACTCTTGGTGACCTTTCAGGTTCGGTTTCTGGTATAGGTGTCAAGTGGCAGCCCCTCCCTGGAGCAGGCAGGACTTGATGGATGCCTCTGGAGACAGCTCACCTTGGGCCTCCCCAGGAGACCTCTGCCGAGCAGCGCGCTTCCGCTGTGCGTCCCTCTGCCGCTGCGTCTGCCAAAGGACTAGACTGAGAGAGAAACCTGGAATTTGTACACAGTTCCTACAGGGGGCTGGCTAGATCTGTTTGCTCTCTTACAGCTGGAAGTCTTGTCTTCCTGAGCAGTGAGGCAAAGCGGGGAAGGGGAGGGGTGTCTGAGGCACAGAAAGAAAACGCAGATCCATCATCGAACATTGGGTCAGGGACTGATTTTAGCCAGAGCTGGCAGAGTGACCTGAGTCAGGTTTAATGAATGTGTCTCTGCCTTTTATACTCAAAATGGTGATGGGAACCCAGTCCACCAATGTGCTGGGGCTTTCTAGTGTGTTCCATGTGCAAGTACCCAGGGCGGGCACTGGGGAGCCCAGCCAGAGCTAGTCCTCATCCCAGGATGCTGCCAGGAGTCAGTTCTCAGAGCCCTTCCAGTCCTGGCTACTTCGGGCCTGTCTTGAGGGACAAGTGCTTTCTTCAGCAGACACCAACTGGCCTTGTTTGAACTTCAGACTCTCAAATCGGCATCAGCCAGTGGTCCAACCCAAGTGAGAATCACTTGAACTTAGTGGTGTGGTTTTTGGTTTTGTTCAGATTTCCAGAAAACTGAAGTGTTGAAAGTGTTACACTTACCCTGAAATTGTAAACCCATCTTCAAACCCAACCTCAATGTAAGCCCATCTATGTGATCAGAAAGGGAAAGTCGTTGCAGGTAGGAATGTAACTGGAGTAGTTGGTCCCCAGGCCAATGCCAGTGTTTGATCCACGCAGATGACTTTGGGTTTGAGGACCTCTCTCTGGAAGGGTTTCATGACCAGATCGTCCTGGAGATGGTGTCATGGACTTTGACCGTTGAAATGATACTTCGTTGGGCAGTGACTTTTTATTTCATTTCTTCTCTCTTCTCTACAATTCCAATTGTCTTTTGGGGCTCTCCTGCATGCTGTTCATGTCGTCCCACAGATTAACTGTCTCCCAGTGTCTCATTGCTCCTTAGATCTTCTGCTCCCTCTCACAACATTTCTGGAAACTGCTTCTTTGAATAAGCAATAGTTTTACCTTCTCTTTACAATTTGGCAATAAGCTAATCCTTTCTTACATTTGGGCTTCAACTCCTTCTGTTTTTGAGTCAGCTCCTCTTCATGGAAAAGGTTCAAGACAAAGGAGTGGTAGTTGACATAGCCTCTTTTTACTCCTCAGCAAATTCATCAGAGTCTGAGGTCTTCAGGCAGCATAGCCCTTTACAATCTGTTTTTGAAAGTACTGCAGCCTCTACTTTCTCTGCATGTTTCCTTATGCTCTAGTGTTTTAAGCCCAAATGGAATCAAAGAGGCCATACTTCCAAGATGGTCTGGATTTTTAGACATCTTCATTTCCTGGTGTTTTGTTATCTCCGCTTGGTAGTAAACTTTATTTTGCACATTGATGACATCAATTCCTCTGGACATTGCCTTCTTGGTTAATTGGTATCATCAAGGTTTTTCAGCTTTTCATTCAGGAGCGAGTAGTAGATGTAGGACATTGATTCTGTTGAAGTTAGCTTGTCCTAATTTGTAGGGTTTTATATGCTGGCACTTATCTGGCACCTTCCCTATTCATCTTCCTGAAGCAGCCATTGGCACTCTGTCACCTGGACATCAACACAATATAAGACAGGAGAGTTGGTTTTGAAGGGTGTTGGGAAAAGTCTTCAAAAGAAGTATCGGGTTGGACAGTCACTTCTTTGTGCACAGAGCACCTGCTTTCTGATCTTGGAATTGACAACCCAGACTTGAACCCTCCTCTCCATGACCCAATACTCATGCCACAGTTGGGTGGCAATCGGGCCTGCATATGCTTCCCACCCCATTCACTTCAAAACCTACCCTCAAACATGTTCTCCAATTACCTGCTCAAGAGGTAATCATCTCAGCAATATTTCTTCTCTCTTTTTGGTTGAGTTCTCTCTGTGATCCCAACCCTCCTGTTGTGGAGATCTATGGAGTCAGAATCCATCCCATATTTTACAGGTGAAAGAATTGGTTGTTCCCAGGAGTGGGGTAGATCTTTGAAACAAGGGCTGCACTGGGCTGTCTTCTTAAGAATTTCTCATGCCCAATAGTCCCAGTGAGCTGGCATGAACAAGGAGCAGAGGGCATTATGACCTGCCATCTCCAAAGCCTCACCCTGTGCACATGGCCTGAGATTTCCATGGTGATGGTAAACTTCATGTGCTTACTGCACATCCCCTCTCATCCTGTTCTGTGCTACATGTCCAGGTGTGACAAACTCTAAGGGAAATAGATCCCTGAGGGACCTGACTCTAGGAATGGAGCCCTGGAGTCAGACAGGAACTGGGAGCTCTGAAACTTGGAGTTCAGGTACTTCAAACCTTGGGAGCTGGGCAGCAGCACCCAGGGAGAACGGGAGTTAGGATCTAAGTTTATGTTGGGAAATAAGAATATAGTTGTAATTTGGGGAATCCTGATGTTCATATAGCCCTGGAAGTCAGAGCAAGGACCAGCTGGGGAGAAGGTTAGATGATAGTTTATCTGAGAATAGAGCAGACACCTGGATAAATATGAGATGATCCCGGGCACTGGAGGTATTTGAACACAGGCCCAAACACTGTCACAGGGACAGTACTGATGGGACTAAAACTTGGGGTAGAAATAGGGAATGGCTCCTTTTAGCCTTTAAAAAATAGGACAACTGTGCATTCACATGATTTTGAGTATCAAATAACTCTTTACAAAGAACTTTCTCCTCTTTCCACTCTTATCTGCTACCAGAGGAAACCATTTTCAATTATTTCAGTGTCTTTTCCTCTCCTCAGCATCATCAGTTTTCTTTTTATGCTTCTGCACTCATGGTTGTGCCCCCAAGCTCTTGTATCTCTACATTTGCCTCTTGATAATAGTGGTAATTGATTCATTGTTTTAAATCTGAAATTTTTGTTTGATTTTTAAACTTTGTGAATTCAATTTTTGAGTGAATTTTCTTAGTCATTTGCTTTTACTTTCTCTTGATAATTTTGATTAAAGTTTGTTAACATTCTTTTTTGTTGTTTTGTGTTTTGTTTTGTTGAGACAGGGTCTCACTATGTAGCCCAGGCTGCTTGGAACTTGCTTCAAGGCCCAGGCTGGCCTGAAAATTGCAATCCTCTTGCCTCAGCCTCCCAGAGTACTGGTATTACAAGCATATGCCGTCACATCCTGTTTAATTCTTTTCTGGTAACTGATATTTTATGTCATGGTTTTTTAAGAGATTCAAATGAGAGAGGTTCCCAGGGCTATGTTGCAGACTTTTATATATCTTTTTAATTCTTCAAATTTTTGCAAATACTTAATATTCCCTAATTTAAATGAGATGAAATATCTATTACAAATGAAATGTTTTGCATAGTTTGAAATGTCTTAGAGAGTAACAACATAAATGCTACTGTAATCATCTATTTACTTAATATATACAAAACTACAATTTTTTGAGGTCTTCTGTATGTCCCCCACAATCATATTTCCTCCTTCACCCTAAGATAACCATCATCTTTATGTTAATATTATAGATTACTTGCTTTTCTATATAAAATTTATTTACACTTGTTTAGAAAATTCATTAAGCAAGTTTATACGTCCTTGAACGTAATATTGTATATGCAAGTATTTTCGTACCGTGTGTCTGTTCTAGCTAAGTATTGCCTAATATTGTTCTACAACCAACCATCTCAAAAATCCAGTAGCATACAATAAGCAGTCCTCCTGTATGCATCTAGGGGTTGACTGGGTTCAACTGAGCTAGTTATTTAATAGTTTGGGCCAGGCTTGGTTCACATGACTCCCATTGGATGAGTGGCTATTTAAGGCATTTTCTTCAATGGCAAAATAACAGAGCACAGGAGAGCAAGCCCAGCCATTGAAGCATATTTTTAGCATTCCCTTATGTCGTGCTTGCCACAACCTGATGACTGAATCAAATCACAAGGCTTATCTTGAAATGAAGAGGTGGGGATTTCACCTCTCCTCACCAGGAGGCTTTGGGAAACAGTGTGGATCTATGTATATAAAACACAGTAGGGAGTCACAAATTGAGGCTGTAATTTGGTCTATCACAATAACAGATTATATTAAATGATTCCATATAGGAATATATCACTGTACTTCATTCATTTTGACTCTTGTAGTATTCCATTGTAATGACTATAACTTAATTTTATGATTCCCTTCAGGAACAGTTGAGCTGTGGTAGTATAAACTATGCTTCTTTGACCATGCTATACCTGTCAAATGTGTGAGAATCACTCAACATTAAATTGCTGGTTAGCAAAATTGCCCCAAACTTTGAAACAAAATAAGAAGATCATTGTATCATCTTTAAGTAGTATTCTAAGAGGATTTTCATTAGGCCCCCAGAGGGCCATCTAACTCTCTCAGTGGTAGTCAACTTTATTGACTTATTAACAATTAACTTTATAATTAATCTTTGTAAGGCTCTATCCCAGTAGTTAAAAAAGAACTTGTGGAAAAAAATGATATATTGTGATACTTTTTTGTATTTGATAAAGATAACTACAAAAATTAGTTTTATTGTCCTTTGGTGCGAGAACATTCTATATTTAGTAACTTTTCCTCTGATTGTATAAATCCCAGTTACTAGGAGTCTTTGCTCCTATTCCCTATGTGGGGAACAGGAAATGTTTCTCTCTCTCTCTTCCCCAACCCCCATTCCTCTCCTAATAAACTTTACTGTTACTTTTACTAAAAAAAAAAAAATCCCAGTTTCTAATTTCCTCATTAAATTAGTTTTGTCATCTGCTTCCTTCATTAAAGGACTAAATAAAATTTTGACATGTCCTTATCTATTTGTATAAGAATTCATGTTTTTAATAATTTGAGAATGCAATTTTGCAGAGCCTGGGGTGGAATTGGTTTATCACGGGGTAAATCTGCACTTAATGTTACTTAATAGATTGAACTGTATTCCAAAGTGACTGAGTAAAAGAGTTCCCTTACCATAAGTCCTTGCAATGGCTTCATAATTTTTAGTGTCTCTTTTTAATCTTCATTTATCCTCTAGTCAGTTGTAGTCCATTTCTCAAAGATAAGTTCCTATTTTTCTCCTTCACACTGAATGACCTCCTACAAAGATGGATTACTGGCAAAGTCTCATTTGGTCCAGGACACTCCCACCAACCTGTGCAACCCATTCCACATCTTGCAAGGGAAGATACTGGCTTTGTGACTCAGGGTGCCTCCCTTATCTTGAAGGAGAGCATCTGCCAGCTCCTTCTGCAATCTGCACATTCAAGCTTCTTTCCCCACATCTGTGCCAAGCTCTATATTTGGGCACCTCTTCCATTTATTTTCTGGTTCGGCATTTCAGTTTTGCCATTTACTTGAAATGTGTTTTGCTTTTACTTCCCTCTCTATATGCCAAAAAAGCACAGGAGATGCTCAGAACTGAGGTAATTAGCTTAGCATCTGCAAATAGATTCACACACGTTTAAATAGATTCATACGCACAGACGAAAACACCCAAGGGCACACGCAGTCCTACTTTTTTGGCCATGCAGGGGACACCGTGGTGCAGAGGTAATGTGGTGGTGGTGATGGTGGTACAGGACTTCAGGGTTCCTAAGGGAGGCCATGCTGCAAGGTGTCCTCCTTGTCCAGGTATCCTTCCCCAATGCCATCATGGGTCCTTGGAATTAGTTCCTTCAAGAGTGTGCAGGTTCTTCCTATCACTTTCCCAGAGGGGTGACCTGAGCTCCTAGAGTCAGCACTGGTGATGGGAGACAGCAGAGAAGTGAAGTATCAAGCTTAGTTTAGGTGGCTACACCAGAATACCATCAGCAAACATTTGCTTCTCATAGTTCTGGAGGCTGCAAGTTTGAGACCCGGTTCCAATATGGCCAAGTTCTTGCTGAGTCCTCACACAGCAGAGAGAAGTCATTTCTCTCATGTCTCTTATCATCAGTGCAGAATACCACACTTTGAGGCCCTCGGCATCATAACCTAATTACTCCCAAAGAACCGATCTCCTAATTGGACTGAATAATAGGACATAGGAATTATGGAGGAACACAACATTCAGTCCACATTTGAATCCCATCTTCACTCTCCATCATCACAACCCTGCTTCTTGCTCTTCAGAGAATTTAGGCCCAGAATAAACGCTGACCATGGAATCAAACCCCTTCTACACAGAAATACTGAGGCTCAGAGAAGATCCTTCAAAGTCCTGAGCCTAAACATCCCATACTTTGGGTGGATGATGAGACTTGGGGAGCCAGAGCTGGGGAGAAGAAAGTCCTAAATCCCTGACTTTTTGGCAAGATCGGGAATATATAACAAGCTAAGGCTGAGAATGGAAACTTGGAAACTTGGCAGCAAAAAATTCACTGAGAGCAGAGGCTGCTGCCTCTGAAGTTGAATGGCTCTGCTGGATGAGCTTGGACAAGTTTCTCGCCTCTTTGTCTTAATGCACAGAAGGTTCGATCTCAAAGCGATATAAGGCCCTTCCACACTCTCGAGCTTCATGGGGCCACCCATTCTGTAAGTTTATGATGACCCAGGGTGGTTGATCTGCTGGGATATAAGGAAATATTGGTGAAGAAATTACATAAAGATTTGAATAACTCGGTGATTCACATGGCTCCTATGAGAGGCTTCCAGAATAAATTCTAAGTTCTTCCTTAAATGTCTCTGGAACTCTTGGTCTCAGTGTGCACTGGGGACATGTCCCAACCATTTCTCTTTTTCTTCTGATGTTAGACCTCAGGGACCCTGAGATTAAGTCTCTTTTAAGTCCTACCTCAGAAATTAGACTCTTAAAGGTCACTTAGAATGGACTCAACAAACACAGATGGGGAAACAGACCCAGAATAGCAAGTGGTTTCTTCCCTTAGGAAGGGAGTGGGGTGAGAAGTCCTGGTGAGAGAGACCAGGGGGAGTTGGTGCGGAGAGCTCATGGGGAAGGGGTTGGCTGGCTGGTCAGAGCCCTCTAGTGGTTGGTATGTAGAGTGTCACAGAGAGCCATACTGTGCACCTACCTGTTCTCTCTGTTCTGAGCCCCCCCATCCCCCAACCACACCTCTATGTTCTCTAGTCCTTGCCCACCGCCTTCCCCTGCGGAGAGCTGGCTTAGCAAGGGGTGGGGAGGGATAAATAAGAGGCCAGTTGCTAGGGTCTGACCCTCACAGAGGTTAGGTTCATAGAGATGGCTCCTGCTCCTGCTCCCTGTCCCCTGCATCCCGAGCCCTTCACACCTCCCTGCGGCTCAGTCTTCTTGGTCCTGCTGAGGGTCGGCGCCCGCTGTCACTGCGGCTCCCCGCTGCTCTCGCCGTGGGCGGAGGGGGGACAGAACAGAGGGGACTCTGCCTGCACCAGTCACGCTCCGCCCAGGACTCCAGCCAACCCGCGTTCCCTCAGGCTTGTGATCCTAGCTACTTGGGAGGCAGAAATCGGAAGGTTCGAGGCCAGCCCATGCAAATAGTTCCCGAGATCCTATCTCCAAAATAACCAAAGCAAAATGGACTGGAAGCGTGACTCTAGCGGTAGAGTGCCTGCTTTGCAAGTGCAAAGCCCCGAGTTCAAGTCCCAGTCCCACAAAATAAAGAGGGGGTGGGGGAAGGGAATTGCCTCACTGGAGAGCTTTGTCTGTCACTGGAGTCCTCTGCTCTGTGTGCCCTTCAGTCTACACAAGGTTGTTGCTTTGGTAATTTGTTGCAGCAATTTAGTGACCATAATTTGACACGAAAACTAGCTTATTATGTACGTGGACAATGAAAAGAATACTAGACAAGGACTACTGTGTGTGTAGCTTCTAGTAGCAGATTAAATGACATTTTTATATGTAGCTGATTTTTTTTTAAGCGTTAGTATTTCTTGTGTTCAGACCCTAATACATCTTGACCTTTTGGAGAACTGGAATGGTTGATTACCTTAACTACTTTACTGAAAAGAATGAAATTCTTTTTGCTTTAGAATTAAAGGAGAAAAAAAAAACAAAAACGGAGAGAGAGTCAGACTGTCATCTCATTTTTCCTCCCTCAGAGAAGCCTGCCTGGAATTTTCATTTTCTTCCCTTATGAGGTCTGCCCTGCAGCCACTCTGGCTTGCTAAACTAATGCTGAGAGGCTGAGATTAGCTTCTTACTCCTCAATGTGGAAAAGACCTATGTTAGTTCCAGGTAGATTTGAATTCATGTGTTCAACATGGAGAAAATCCAACCTTCAGATACATTCATTAATAAATCCAATTTCATAGATGCACATATAAATGAAGTTTGCTCTAACTTTGTAACACTATGAAATTGAAGGAGATTATTTTGCACTGATGCCACTGTTTTTGAATTCTTAAAATATGAAACTTGTCATAAAACCATCTCACTTGTGAAATCTAGGAATTCAAGTAATTCAGCATTTCAAGGACAATGCTGTACATACACACTAAATGGTTACCTAACAGTTTTTCTCATCAGTTTCCCTCTTTTAGTGGGACTGGGGTTGGAATTTTGGGTTTTGCACTTGCAAAGCAGATTCTTTACCACTTGAGCCACACCTCCAGTCCATTTTGCTCTGGTTATTTTGGAGATGGGGTCTTGATCTGCTTTCATACCTCAATCCTCCTGATCTCAGCCTCCCAAATAGCTAGGATTACAGGTGTGAGCCACTGGCACTGGCCAGTGTTCCTCTTTATAGCACCCAGTGTGAACTGACTTCTCTGTACAGTTCTCAGTACATAGCAGATAGGATGTTTTTGTGGAATTATTTCAGATATAAATTGGAGCTATAATCATGTTTAGGAAAAGGTTATATTTCATTGTTCTGTGACATCATTAATCTTTTCTAGTCTCAAATGAAATAGATTTTGCAAAATTATGCATGACTACTGAGAAATTTTCTTCTGATGATGATGCATTATATCGCTTTTGCCTTCTGCTATAGTTTGGATCTTTTTTTTTTTTTCATTTTTCTTTTATTATTCATATGTGCATACAAGGCTTGGTTCATTTCTCCCCCCTGCCCCCACCCCCTCCCTTACCACCCACTCAGCCCCCTCCCGCTCCCCCCCCCTCAATACCCAGCAGAAACTATTTTGCCCTTATCTCTAATTTTGTTGTAGAGAGAGTATAAGCAATAATAGGAAGGAACAAGGGGTTTTGCTGGTTGAGATAAGGATAGCTATACAGGGCATTGACTCACATTGATTTCCTGTGTTTGGGTGTTACCTTCTAGGTTAATTCTTTTTGATCTAACCTTTTCTCTAGTTCCTGGTCCCCTTTTCCTATTGGCCTCAGTTGCTTTTAAGGTATCTGCTTTAGTTTCTCTGCATTAAGGGCAACAAATGCTAGCTAGTTTTTTAGGTGTCTTACCTATCCTCACCCCTCCCTCCCTTATGTGCTCTCGCTTTTATCATGTGCTCATAGTCCAATCCCCTTGTTGTGTTTGCCCTTGATCTAATGTCCACATATGAGGGAGAACATACGATTTTTGGTCTTTTGGGCCAGGCTAACCTCACTCAGAATGATGTTCTCCAATTCCATCCATTTACCAGCGAATGATAACATTTCGTTCTTCTTCATGGCTGCATAAAATTCCATTGTGTATAGATACCACATTTTCTTAATCCATTCGTCAGTGCTGGGGCATCTTAGCTGTTTCCATAACTTGGCTATTGTGAATAGTGCTGCAAAAAACATGGATGTGCAGGTGCCTCTGGAGTAACAGTCTTTTGGGTATATCACCAAGAGTGGTATTGCTGGATCAAATGGTAGATCGATGTCCAGCTTTTTAAGTAGCCTCCAAATTTTTTTCCAGAGTGGTTGTACTAGTCTACATTCCCACCAACAGTGTAAGAGGGTTCCTTTTTCCCCCGCATCCTCGCCAACACCTGTTGGTGGTGGTGTTGCTGATGATGGCTATTCTAACAGGGGTGAGGTGGAATCTTAGTGTGGTTTTAATTTGCATTTCCTTTATTGCTAGAGATGGTGAGCATTTTTTCATGTGTTTTCTGGCCATTTGAATTTCTTTTGAGAAAGTTCTGTTTAGTTCACATGCCCATTTCTTTATTGGTTCATTAGTTTTGGGAGAATTTAGTTTTTTAAGTCCCCTGTATATTCTGGTTATCAGTCCTTTGTCTGATGTATAGTTGGCAAATATTTTCTCCCACTCTGTGGGTGTTCTCTTCAGTTTAGAGACCATTTCTTTTGATGAACAGAAGCTTTTTAGTTTTATGAGGTCCCATTTATCTATGCTATCTCTTAGTTGCTGTGCTGCTGGGGTTTCATTGAGAAAGTTCTTACCTATACCTACTAACTCCAGAGTATTTCCTACTCTTTCTTGTATCAACGTAAGAGTTTGGGGTCTGATATTAAGATCCTTGATCCATTTTGAGTTAATCTTGGTATAGGGTGATATACATAGATCTAGTTTCAGTTTTTTGCAGACTGCTAACCAGTTTTCCCAGCAGTTTTTGTTGAAGAGGCTGCTATTTCTCCATCGTATATTTTTAGCTCCTTTGTCAAAGATAAGTTGCTTATAGTTGTGTGGCTTCATATCTGGATCCTCTATTCTGTTCCACTGGTCTTCATGTCTGTTTTTGTGCCAGTACCATGCTGTTTTTATTGTTATTGCTTTGTAATATAGTTTGAAGTCAGGTATTGTGATACCTCCTGCATTGTTCTTTTGACTGAGTATTGCCCTGGCTATTCGTGGCCTCTTGTGTTTCCATATAAATTTCACAGTAGATTTTTCAATCTCTTTAATGAATGCCATTGGAATTTTGATGGGAATTGCATTAAACATGTAGATTACTTTGGGGAGTATAGACATTTTTACTATGTTGATTCTACCAATCCATGAGCATGGGAGATCTCTCCACTTTCTATAGTCTTCCTCAATCTCTTTCTTCAGAAGTGTATAGTTTTCCTTGTAGAGGTCTTTCACATCTTTTGTTAGGTTTACACCTAGGTATTTGATTTTTTTTGAGGCTATTGTAAATGGAATTGTTTTCATATATTCTTTTTCCGTTTGCTCATTGTTAGTGTATAGAAATGCTAATGATTTTTCTATGTTGATTTTGTATCCTGCTACCTTGCTATAGCTATTGATGATGTCTAGAAGCTTCTGAGTAGAGTTTTTTGGGTCTTTAAGGTATAGGATCATGTCGTCTGCAAATAGGGATATTTTGACAGTTTCTTTACCTATTTGTATTCCTTTTATTCCTTCTTCTTGCCTAATTGCTCTGGCTAGGAATTCCAGTACTATGTTGAATAGGAGTGGAGATAGTGGGCATCCTTGTCTGGTTCCTGATTTTAGAGGGAATGGTTTTAATTTTTCTCCGTTAAGTATAATGCTGGCTGTAGGTTTGTCATATATAGCTTTTATAATGTTGAGGCACTTTCCTTCTATTCCTAGTTTTCTTAGAGCTTTTAGCATGAAATGATGTTGGATCTTATCAAAGGCTTTTTCTGCATCTATTGAGATGATCAAGTGGTTTTTGTCTTTGCTTCTGTTAATGTGGTTTATTACGTTTATTGATTTTCGTATGTTGAACCACCCCTGCATCCCTGGGATGAAGCCTACCTGGTCGTGGTGAATAACCTTTTTGATGTGTTGCTGAATTCGATTTGCCATTATTTTGTTGAGGATTTTTGCATCAATGTTCATTAAGGAGATTGGCCTATAGTTCTCCTTTTTGGAGGTGTCTTTGCCTGGTTTTGGGATAAGTGTAATACTGGCTTCATAAAATGTGTTTGGCAGTTTTCCTTCCCTTTCTATTTCATGGAACAGTTTAAGGAGGGTTGGTATCAGTTCTTCTTTAAAGGTCTGATAGAATTCAGCAGAGAATCCATCAGGTCCTGGACTTTTCTTTTTGGGGAGACTCTTGATTGCTGCTTCAATTTCATTTTGTGTTATAGGTCTATTCAGGTGATTAATTTCCTCTTGGTTCAGTTTTGGATGATCATATGTATCTAGAAATCTGTCCATTTCTTTTAGATTTTCAAATTTATTTGAATATAGGTTCTCAAAGTAGTCTCTGATGATTTCCTGGACTTCCATGGTGTTTGTTGTTATCTCCCCTTTTGCATTCCTGATTCTACTAATTTGGGTTTTTTCTCTCCTCATTTTAGTCAGGTTTGCCAGGGGTCTATCGATCTTGTTTATTTTTTCAAAGAACCAACTTTTTGTTTCATTAATTCTTTGTATGGTTTTTTTGGTTTCTATTTCATTGATTTCAGCTCTTATTTTTATTATTTCTCTCCTTCTATTTGTTTTGGGATTTGCTTGTTCTTGTTTTTCTAGGAGTTTGAGATGTATCATTAGGTCCTTGATTTGGGATCTTTCAATCTTTTTAATATATGCACTCATGGCTATAAACTTTCCTCTCAAGACTGCCTTAGCTGTGTCCCATAGGTTCCGGTAGGTTGTGTTTTCATTTTCATTGACTTCTAGGAACTTTTTAATTTCCTCTTTTATTGCATTGATGATCCATTCTTCATTAAGTAATGAGTTATTTAGTTTCCAGCTGTTTGCATGTTTTTTGTCTTTACTTTTGTTGTTGAGTTCTACTTTTACTGCATTGTGGTCAGATAGTATGCATGGTATTATTTCTATTTTCTTATATTTGCTGAGGCTTGCTTTGTGCCCTAGGATATGATCTATTTTGGAGAAGGTTCCATGGGCTGCTGAGAAGAATGTATATTGTGTAGAGGTTGGATGAAATGTTCTGTAGACATCTACTAGGTCCACTTGATCTATTGCATATTTTAGATCTTGGATTTCTTTATTGAGTTTTTGTTTGGATGACCTATCTATTGATGATAATGGAGTGTTAAAGTCTCCCACAACCACTGTGTTGGCGTTTATATATGCTTTTAGGTCTTTCAGGGTATGTTTGATGAAATTGGGTGCGTTGACATTGGGTGCATACAGATTGATGATTATTATTTCCTTTTGGTCTATTTCCCCTTTTATTAGTATGGAATGTCCTTCTTTATCTCGTTTGATCAATGTAGGTTTGAAGTCTACTTTGTCAGAGATAAGTATTGCTACTCCTGCTTGTTTTCAGGGGCCATTGGCTTGGTAAATCTTCTTCCAGCCTTTCATCCTAAGCATATGCTTATTTCTGTCGGTGAGATGAGTCTCCTGTAAGCAACAAATTGTTGGATCTTCTTTTTTAATCCATTTTGTCAAACGCTGTCTTTTGATGGGTGAATTAAGTCCATTAACATTAAGTGTTAGTACTGATAGGTATGTGGTGATTCCTGCCATTTAGTTGTCTTAGTTGTTTGAAGGTTTGATTGTGTGTACCTAACTTGATGTTACTCTCTACTGTCTTGCTTTTTCTTATCCTGTGGTTTGGTGCTGCCTGCCTTTTCATGGTTAAGTTGGGTGTCACTTTCTGTGTGCAGGATCCCTTGCAGAATCTTTTGTAATGGTGGCTTTGTGGTCACATATTGTTTTAGTTTCTGCTTATCATGGAAGACTTTTATTGCTCCATCTATTTTGAATGATAGTTTTGCTGGGTAGAGTATCCTGGGGTTGAAGTTATTTTCATTCAGTGCCCGGAAGATCTCACCCCACGCTCTTCTTGCTTTTAATGTTTCTGTTGAGAAGTCTGCTGTGATTTTGATGGGTTTACCTTTGTATGTTACTTGTTTTTTCTCTCTTACAGCCTTCAATATTCTTTCCTTAGTTTCTGAACTTGTTGTTTTAATGATGATATGTCGTGGAGTAGTTCTATTTTGATCTGGTCTGTTTGGTGTCCTGGAGGCCTCTTGCATTTGTATGGGAATATCTTTCTCTAGATTTGGGAAATTTTCCGTTATTATTTTGTTGAATATATTACGCATTCCCTTCGCTTGCACCTCTTCTCCTTCTTCGATGCCCATGATTCTCAAGTTTGGTCTTTTGATGGAGTCAGTGAGTTCTTGCATTTTCTTTTCACAGGTCTTGAGTTGTTTAATTAATAGTTCTTCAGTTTTTCCTTTAATTACCATTTCATCTTCAAGTTCTGAGATTCTGTCTTCTGTTTGTTCTATTCTGCTGGATTGGCCTTCCGTTTTGTTTTGCAGTTCTGTTTCGTTCTTTTTTCTGAGGTTTTCCATATCCTGGCTGTTTTCTTCTTTATTGTTGTCTATTTTTGTCCTGAGTTCATTTATCCATTTATTCATTGTGTTCTCTCTTTCACTTTGGTGTTTATACAGTGCTTCTATGGTTTCCTTTATTTCTTCTTTTGCTTTTTCAAATTCTCTATTTTTATTGTCTTGGAATTTCTTGAGTGTCTCCTGTACATTTTGGTTGACCCTATCCAGTATCATCTCTATAAAATTCTCATTGAGTACTTGTAGTATGTCTTCTTTTAAATTATTCTTGTGGGCTTCATTGGGTCCTTTGGCATAGTTTATCTTCATTTTGTTGGAGTCTGGATCTGAGTTTCTGTTCTCTTCATTCCCCTCTGGTTCCTGTACTAATTTTTTGCTGTGGGGAAACTGGTTTCCTTGTTTTTTCTGTCTTCCTGTCATTGTCCTTGGTGTTGTTACTGTCCCTGTACTGTGTGTAATTAAGTATTTTCTAGCTTGTAATAATAACAATGGTAATATTGAGAATGGAAGAGTGAGCTGAGATGGAAAGCAAGAAGTTAAAGAAAAGGGGAAAACAAATATACAGACAAGAGGGAGAAAGCAGAACAAGGTATCAGACAAGAGAGTTTCAAAGGTATAAACAGGGAGTGTTAGTGTACTAATCGACAGTAAGCTGAACAGACAATAGAGAGACAGAGAGAGGATTGAAAATCAAAGATAAAAAAATAAAAAATAAGTATATGAAAGTAATATCTATTTATAAAAATGAATTAAAATAAAATGGAAAATAGAAAATTAAAAAAAAAAAAAAAAAACCAAAAAACTTCCAAGTTTATATGCAATGCAATTTCATCTCCGGCTGGAGATGTGGAGGAGTCAAAGTCATGCCTTTTCTCGGTGATTATGCCTGCAAAGTGTGTCTCCAGCGTCTGTCCAAGATTTCACTATAGGAGGCTCGCTTTCTGCTTCCTACCTCTAGCCGCCATCTTGGAATTCCGCAATTTCAGTCTTAATAATTTGGATGTCCGTCTCAATCTCCAGTCCTGGAGTTGGTGCCTCAGATGTTGTTCTGTAGTTGTCTCATCAAAGGGGATGCATAAAGTAGAACAAAACTACACTCACACACACACAGAAGGAAAAAAAAAAAAAAAGCCCCACCAAGTGTCCCCAGTTCAAATGCAATACAGTTTCAGTAAGTTTTTCGGCTTGCAGGTGTAATTCGGTTGTTCTCTCATCAAAGGTAGGGAGAAAAAGAAAAAAAAAGCGTCTGGAGGCAGTTCTGAGAGTGGTATCTGCAACTGTGGCTTGCCTGCCTGCTGCTCTCAGCCTGTAGCTGGCGGCGTTATTTATGCAGATCTCTGGGGTGAGCTAGCACTCACCTGGTCCCACAGGCTTTGTTTGCTCAGAGTTCTCCTGTGCGGGGGCCTCTGCTACAGGCTTTCCCCTTTCCAAGCACTGGGAAAGGTGACACTGCCCTGCGTTTTCAGGCCTGTGTGTTTATTTACAGTTCACGTGGGAAGTGGGTCTTCCCTCCTCTCACAAGCGTCCCCGCTCCTGGTTGCTGGGCGCGCGCCCCGCTCCCGCCAGAGGCTCTCCGGCCCGCCCGGCTCGTTTATTTACAGTCCTGGGAAGGATTCCCTTCCCCCAATCTTCAGCGCTCAGGGCACCCCACCCTCTTTCCAGCGTGTCTTAACTGTTCTTATTGCTTAGTACTCAGTTTCTCTTTTTTCCCCTGGGTGGAGGTCAGTCTGTCCAGGGGGCTATGCTGCTCTGGCCCAGGCTTGTCTGTGGGGCTACCGCGGTACCGCGAAGCTCACCTGGTCTGCGTCTTCCCAAGCCGTATGGGCGCCGGCCACTGGCGGCCCCCGGGGGCCTCCTCGGTTCTCCGTTTAACGTGAAGTGGAGATTCTCTGTGCCGGCTGGAGATGTGGAGGAGTCAAAGTTATGCCTTTTCTCAGTGATTATGCCTGCAAAGTGTGTCTCCAGCGTCTCTCCAAGATTTCACTGTAGGAGGGTCGCTTTCTGCTTCCTACCTCTAGCCGCCATCTTGGAATTCTCTATAGTTTGGATCTTGAGTGTCCCTCAAAGGCCCATGTGTAAAAGGCTTGGTTGCTGGCCTGTGGCACTATTGGGAGGCAGTAGAAGCTTCAGGAAGTGGGGTATAGGGGAAGGAAGAGAGATCACGGTCTTGAAGAGGCTCTCTCTCTCCCTTTCCCTCTCCCTGTCTTTTCCTTCCTTTCTCTTCTCCCCTCCCCTCCTCTTTCTTCTCTCCTTCCCCTATTCTCTCTTCTCCACGCATCATCACCTGGCCTGGGATAATGGACAGGATTCCTTTCAGCAGTTCTCCTCTGCACAGTGAATTTTGGTCAGTAGAGGAAAGCATCTCTCTTCTCTCTTCTGTTCTTTTCTCTCTTCTCTCTCTCTCTCTCTCACTCTTACCCTTGGCCTCCATGAGGTAAGCAGGTTTCCTCCACTACAGGCTTCCTCCGTGATGAATTGCTTCACCACAGGCCCAAAAGCAGTGGGGCTAAGGGACAATGGACTGAAACCTTTGAAGCCATGAGTCAAAATAGGCCATTCATCCTTTTATGTTGATTTTTTTTAGGTATTTTGTCACAGTGACAGAAAGTCAACTGATACACCTTCTCAGGGTGGTTGTAAGTCCTCAAGGGTAAGAGCAGATCAGTGTTCCTCTTTCTACCAACAACACTGAGTGTTGCACAAGTTCTCAGTATTCATTTGCTGGTAAGCAGATGATTTGTTCTCCTTGTGTGCATTAGGTGAAAGAAACCATTTCTTCTTCTAAATGGAGGACTTTCATGGCTGCTAATAAAATATGGTGAAGGTCATTTGCTTTGCAAACTCGAGAGAAGCCCTAGGCTGTGTAAAGTTCTGTCTGTTCACCTAGGGTCACATGTAAATGGAGGAGGTAGCCAGGATGGCAACCAAGAATGTGCTGAAGGCTCTGCTACCCTTGGTTCTTAATTATTTCATGTGTTTGCTTCCTCCTGACTCTACTTTGGTTTTTAGTTGTGTCTGCCTCCCTTTATAATGTTGTTATCAACCATGGTGGATATGGGCTCTATCTTACTGATGTTCAACTGGCAGATCTGGGTACTTGGGAGCTTGGATCTGGTACTGACATGTGGCAATATGAAGACCCTAATGCTAGAGACACAGAAGAATAAAATATTGTCCTTCCTCTTAAAATAAAAAACCCATAGCAGAGAGCAGGTGTCTTCTGAGCATTGTGTCAACTGATAATCCACACATCATCACCTGCCCTGGGATATATTGCAAGGCAAGTGGCTTCTCTTGATGGCTCTGGTGGCAGCAGAACTGGTCAGAGATGGGGATATGTCCTTCTTTGAGTACTTTCCAAGAAGTCTACCCTATACAGTTCTTTTTACATTTTATCATTATTTTATCATAGCTTAATTATCCTTTATATTAGACTTCCCTATTTAAATCACTGTGTGGTTTCTGTCTCCTGATTGGACCCAGACTAATAGATGCTTATCACCTTTGCAAACCCTACACAAATTTTATTATTTGTCCTTATAGCCCTACAATGTTGGTGGTTCTGAGAGTCGCTTTTGAGGTAAGAAAACTGATGCCCACTGATATCCAGTACCCTTAAGAAAGGTAAACTGGCTGGACTCAGTGGGGTCTGAGATAGGGAGCATTGTGACTGAGGACAGCCTAGGCAAATAGTTCATGAGACCCAATCTTCAAAATAACCAGAGCAAAATGGACTGGAGGTATGGCTTAAGTGTTAGAGTACCTGCTTTGCAAGTGCAAACACCAATCCCATAAAAAAAAAAAAAGGTAAACTGAAAAATGTGAGATGCCCAAAAGACAGCCATGTAGAGATCTTTAGTAAGTAGTTGGCTAAATAAATCTGAGGACCAGGAGAGTTGTCTGGGCTGGAGATAAAGCCAGGGAGTCATCAGTTTAGAGCTAAGGATTATACAGCCAGTGATCATAAATCTGTATATTCATCTGTTCCTTATGTCCCTATCACGCAGCATATGTTTTTTTGAAGAATCTGAATCTTCCTAAATTTGGGAGTAAAAATATTAACATATCTAGATGGGAGCTAGGTGATCAAAAACCAAGCAGGAGTTTCGTACATTTTCAACCAGGAAAAGAATGAGAACTGGTCCTAAAGAACTTACCTCACTTACTGTTGTGGTTGGAATGTGTTTCCCAAAGTCTATGTGCTGGATATGCAATCCCCAGTGTTAAGAGGTGGATGTATAAGAGGTGACTAGGTCATGAAGACTCTGCCTTCATAAATGTGATGCACAAATGACACACGCAGGAATTTCAGGTGCTAGGTTCATGAGCCTGCTCTGAGAATGAAAGCACAGACAGACTCCAGCCGCAGAAGTCGGAAAGATTTTATTTGTAGAGAAGAGAAAAGAAAGACTGCATATTATGGAATGCAAGGGGACCCGGAAACCGGTGGTCCCCTGGGTCAGGTTGGGGATTGGATTTTTATAGCCTTTTTTGCATTGCCTGAGGGCAGAGATGTCTCTCAGGTGTAGACAGAGGTTTCCTGGGAAAGAGAGGTATCTCCTTGACCAATTATCACCTTTTGGGACTTCCTGCAGTCAGTCTTCTCAATGGTCGCCCTAATTGCTGTTAGGGATAGGGACGATGAAGTCTGTTCAGTAACTGCTTCTTGCTGACAGGGGGAGATGAAGGGGCCTGCAGCATCAGGGCTGACAACAAGAGGAGCTGTCAAGGGGACAGTGATAGTAGGTCATTTTTATCTCCATCAGAGGCATTTGTAGTTTGATGGATTCTAGGCGAGAAGAAATAAATTTGACAAATAAGTTTAAAATGAAAGGCCCAAACACAAGCAAGAGAATAAAGCAACTATAGGCCCCAGAAAGGGTAGGAACCAAGTCCTGGAAGGGGAGCCAGGATTTTATTTGGTCCCATACCTGAGTAGAAACCTGAGTTTCAAGAGATTGCTCCCAGAGCCACTTGGCCTGTTGGAGACCTTGTCTATCTGATCTAACTCTTTGCTTAAGTAGGCTACTGGCTGGGGAGTGATGTCCTGGAGTTGAGTCACCACTCCCAGGGCCAGTCATCCCTTTCATAAACATATAACTGAAATGTGTCTTATACTGGAGACCAGTACTGGAGCTGTCATAAGGGCCTTTTTTAACTGGTGGAATGCATTTTCTGACTTGTCATCTCATTTAATAAAGGGCTGGGTATCCTTCTGTGCTTCCTTAAGGATTTGATACAAGGGCCTGGCTAGGTCTGCATATCCCAGGATCCAAATTCTACAGTATTCTGTGACCCCCAAAAAAGGCCCTCAATTGCATTAGAGTTTTAGGTAGAGGAAACGTCAGGATTGGACTGATTCTTTCTTCTCCTAGAGTCCTCATTTCTTTCTCCAGGACAAGACCTAAATATGTAACCTTAGACTGACACAATTGGGCTTTTTCTTCAGAGATTTTATATCCTCTATCTGCTAAGAAGTTTAGTAAGGACTCAGTGGCTCATGAAATGACAGGCTCATTTGGTCTACAGAGCAGGAGGTCATCTATAAATTATAGCAGAGTAGCTTGTGGATATTGCCACTCTGCCAAGTCTTAGGTTAGAGCTAACCCAAAGAGGTGGGGGCTGCCTCTGAATCCCTGGGGGAGGACAGTCCAAGTGACTGTCCAGACTTTCTTGTGGTGTCCTCAAAGGCAAAAATAGGTTGACTTTTAGGGTATAAGGGAATACAAAAGAAGGCATCTTTTAAGTCCAGGACAGAGTAGTAAGCAGTATTTGGGCTAAAAGCATGTAGGGATTTGGAACTACAGGGTAGAGAGGCACTTCTGCTTCACTGATCAGGCAGAGATCCTGGACTAGCCTTCCTGACACCGAGAATAGGAGTATTATATGAGCTGGAGCATTCTATTAGCAGTCCCTGTCTCTTTAAGTCTTTGATTATGGGAATTGGCCCCTCCTTAACTTCTGGCTTTAAAGGATATTGTTTTTAATGGGTAAACCAGGAGGGGTCCTTGAGATGAATTAGGACTGGGATAGCTGTCACGATGTGTCCATCCGTCCACACCGTGGGATCTACTTGTTCCTCTATTAGGGGCAAGAAAAAGTACTCTCCTGGGGATAAAAGGAGCTGTACTCCCAATTTAGATAGAAGGTCTCACCCTAGAACTCTGCAGAGTTATTTTTAAATTACAAGCCTTCAGCTGGTAGAGTAGGCCTACCTGGGTCACAGGGCAAACAGGCAAGTCAAAATAGATAAGAGATTGGTCAAAGGTCATTTCAGGGGGGTGGCTGCACCTGAAATATCTGTAAATCCTTCACAACCTTACCCACAGGTGTCAGTGGAAGGAGCAAGGGAGAGAGGGGTGCCCTCTCCCACTAGAGTTTCTCCTCATCTGGTGATGCCTAGATAAAAGGAGAAACCTCTGTTAAAGTGACCAATTTTCCCTTGTTTCCCTTTTTAGATGGGGAATCAAGCCTCAAGGATCCAGGAAGGATCCCCCCCTTGCCTGCTTATTAAAACATTGGAAAGATCTTGATCTAGAAAGTCTTCAGCAAAAGTGACTCAAATTTTACTGCACCCAGGCTTGGCCACAGTATCCTCTGGGAGATAAAGAAAGATGACCAGAAAGTGAGAGCATTAATTATAATACCATTCTTCAATTAGATATGTTTTGTAAAAAGGAAAAGTGGACCAAAGTTCCACATGTTCAATTGTTCTTTTTCCTAAGAGACCACCCAGAATAGCTAAACAAATGCAGGCTTGATACCCAGACCATGGTAACCCTTTGCAAAAAGCCCCCAAACTCCCTTGAACCAAAAAACCCATCTGATGCTCCATCAGCTCCTCCTCTCCCCCCTTACCCAGCTACCTCACACACTAGACGCTGTCCCACAGGACTTTACCCCCTCCAGTTAATTCCTGGAGGGGACAGAGCTCACATTCTTTTTTAGAGTGAGTGAACTTAAATAAAAAAGGATTTAGGAAATTACACAGAAAACCCAGATCAGTACACCCAGACATTTAGAGAAGTCAGCCAAAACTTTGAACTGAACTGGAAAGATATAATGTTATTGCTATCTGAGACCCTCACTTCTCTGGAGAAACAGTGGGTTCTAGATCAGGCAGTCACAGCTGGAGACAATTATCACTTAGACAAAAGCAGCCCTACAGGCCTGTCTCAGACTGGGCCCTTACAGGAGGAGATGGGGGGAGAAGAAAGACAGAGACACTGGATACCTAAAAGGGAACCTCGATTCCCAATTCCAACAGGAGATCAGGCAGTACTTAGGTATGACCCTAAGTGGGACCCTGAAAATGACAATGATGAATGGAGCTGTAACCATTTCATCCACTGCATTCTTGAGGGTCTAAGGAGAGCCAAGGTAAAACCTCTTAATTACTCCCAAGTCGTGACTGTACAGCAAGGACCCTTAGAAACCCCAATAGCTTTCCTACAGAGACTTAAGGATGCTTTACAAAAGCATACCAACATTGTACTGGAGTCATAGGAGAGGAAACCATTCTAAAAGATAAATTTCTAACACAGTCAGCACCAGATATCCATAAAAAGCTTCAGAAACTGGTGGCTGAAGGGAGCAGAGATCTAAACCAATTGGTCCGTGTAGCCACATCCGTATACTATAATAGGGACTTAGAAAAAGAAAAGAAGGACCTGGAAAAGGAAAAGAAAAAGGATCAATGGCAGGAGACCCTGATCACAGCACTCAGGCTTCACCTGGGCAAAGTCCAAAGCTGAGGACTTGCTTTCAATGTGGACAGGCAGGCCATTTTAGGAGAGAGTGCTGCTAGAGAAAGCTACTCCAGGACCCTGTCCCATTTGCTGGGGAAATCACTGGGAGGCACACTGTCCCCAGTTCCCAGGGGAACCGAGGCCAGAGCCTCTCACCCAATGATGGGTCCCTGGGCCTCCCATCCAGGTTCTGTAACCACCATAAAAGCAGAGGAGCCCCAGGTTAAGCACAAGGTCAGCCTCCTTATCGATACTGGAGCCAGCATCTCAACTATTCCTTTCTCTCCCGGACCCAGGTCCTCCAAGAAAATTACTGTTCGAGGCAAATCAGGCCAGCCTCTAGAGCATTATTTCACTCAGCCTTTAGCCTGCTCCTGGGGAGACTTCTATTTTTGTCATTCCTTTTTAATTGTCCCAGAAACCCCTACTCCTCTTCTAGGAGTTATTATTTAAAAATAATCCTGCAGAGGCATGGATGGGGACTCCTGATGAAGTAGACTTTTGTCCCCCTATATATCCTGTGAGGTATATATAGTTTTTATGAAAAGAGAGAGAGCATCTGAAGGCTTTTGCTCCAGTAAGAGGCAAAAACGGAGAAGACCTGAAGTCTCTGCCTTTTAACTGTATGTTTTTTTTTTCTTTCCCTGAGGGCAGGCTGCAAAACCGGTTTAACCAGCTAACCTAATTCTTGACAAAGACAGTTAAGCCTAAATTAGAGACTAGCACTTTCTGGTGCCTGCAGGGATTTTCCCCAATCTCCCTGAAGAAGGAAGGCCACTGCTGTTTAAGGCAAAGGAGGGTGGTGAGGGGGGACACTCATCCTGAACTACTTGGGAAAGGGGAAGAAGAGGTTGAGGATTGGAGGAAGAGAGTTTCCAGGCTCAATGGACATGAGGGATTATTGGTTACCACTGCTGTCCAGGTTGATCCTGCCCAAGGGCAGTACTGGAGCACTGGAAGCAAGGGGTGACCTCCACTCTTGGGCCACAGAAACCATGAAGGAAGCATAAGAGATCTGATTGTCTGTTTGCCATGGACATGGACATGGCTGGAGGTGTCCAAGACTTAGCCACTTTTGGAGCCTCAGGTCAGGTCAGGAAGTTGCATCTCCAGTCTTTGGGTGACACCAGGGAGTGCTCCAACCAGAACACCTTCTATGGCTTGAAGAGAAACTTTCCTTTCCACCAGCTGTTTTCAGACCTTCTCTTAAGCAGGTCAGATCTTGAAAGAGAGAGTGAGTTAGAGTTTAAGGAAAGGAAAAGAAGCCTTGGTGCACTGAAGTCTGGCTCTGCCCACGTAGCATTGGCATTCCGGTATAAACTCCCAGCTGGCATCTGAGTTCTTTCAGATGGCCTGCCTTACAGCTGTAATAGCCCAGAGCTTTCCCTCAGTTTCCAAGGGAGAAACCCTCCTTAACAAGACAGAGAGAGAAGAGAGAGAGAGAAGGTCAGCCTGAGAGTTCTACTGTAGCTAGGCCCGGGTGTGTGTGTGGGGGCCTCTCCTGGAAAATAGACTCCACTGCAGTGTTGGGAAATCACAGTCACATCCTAGGCATCCTTTCACAGTTTGGCACAACCTATACCAACCTCAGGTGACGTCTGGTCCCTTTGTGGTCACCAAATATGATGCATGGATGACATGCGCAGAAATTTCAGGTGCTCAGGGTTCTTGAGCCCATACTGAGAATGAAAGCACAGACAAACTCCGTCAGCAGAGGTCAGAAAGATTTTACTTGTAGAGAAGAGAAAAGAAGGACTGCATAGTGGAGAATGCAGGGGTAACAGCAACTGGTAGTCCCCTGGGTCAGGTTGGGGATTGGGATTTTATAGCGCATTGCCTGAGCATAGAGATGTCTCTCAGGTGTAGACAGAGTTTTTCTGGGAAGGAGAGGTGTCTCCTTGACCAATTATCACATTTTGGGACCTCCTGCAGTCCGTCCTTCAAATGGATGAGTGTTTTTCATGAGGAGTATGTTAGCTATCGTGGGAGGAGTTGTTCCTGACAAAAAGGTGACATTTGGCCCTCTTTCTTCCCTCTCTTGCTCTTTCTCACCATCTTGCCTTCCACCACAGGATAATGCAGCAAGAAGGCACTTGCTAGAAGATGGCACCATGATATTGGACTTCCCAATATCTATAACTGTGAGAAATAATTTTTTCTTCATCAATAGCCAAGTTTCTAGTATTCGATTATGGCAACACAAAATGAACCTACTCTTACAGCACTAGTTTTATTTTCAGCACAAAAATGGATAAAAGTTGGCATATTGCTCAATGCTCAGAGAACAAGTACAGTCATGTGGGCACAGGGGGATAAGGGCAGAGGGAATAGTAACCAGGTGAGATTTTATTGATCAAATTCCTGGTTTCTCTTTTACACTGCTGGTGGGAATACAAACTAGTGTAACCACTCTGGAAAAAAGTTTGGAGGTTTCTTAAAAATCTAAACATAGATCTACCATATGATCCAGCAATACCACTCTTGGGGATATACCCAAAAGAATGTGACACAGGTGCAAGAGGCACTTGCACACCATGTTGATTGCAGCACTATTCACAATAGCCAAGTTATGGAAACAGCCAAGATGCCCCACTACTGACAAATGTATTTAAATAATGTGGTATCTATACACAATGGAATTTTAGGCAGCCATGAAGAATGAAATCTTATCATTTGCAAGTAAATGGATGGAACTGGAGAACATCATTCTGAGTGAGGTTAGTCTGGCCCAAAAGACCAAAAATGATATGTTCTCCCTCATATGCGGACATTAGATCAAGGGCAAACACAACAAGGGGATTGGACTTTGATCACATGATGAAGCGAGAGCATGCAATGGAGGTATGAGGATAGGTAGGACACCCAAAAATCTAGATAGCATTTGTTGCCCTCAATGCAGAGAAACTAATGAAGATAGTTTAAAGTGACAGAGGCCAATAGGAGAAGGGGACCAGGAACTAGAGAAAAGGTTAGTTCAAGAAGAATTAATTTAGAATGTAATACATATGTACAGGAAAGCAATGTGAGTCAACTCCCTGTATAGCTATCCTTATCTCAACTAGCAAAAACCCTTGTTCCTTCCTATTATTGCTTATGCTCTCTCTTCAACAAAATTAGAGGTAAGGACAAATTAGCTTCTGCCTGGTAGTGAGGGGGTAAGGAGGGAGAGGGAAGGAGGGAAAGGAAGGGGAAGGAGGAAGGGGGTAGAAATGACCCAAACATTGTATGCACATATGAATAAAAGAAAAGAGGATTCCAAGATGGTGGCTAGAGGGAGGAAGCAGAAAGCGTGCCTCCTAAATTAAAATCTTGGAGAGACGCTAGAGACACACCTTGCAGGCAAGGCCACCGAGAAGAGGCAAAACAGTGACCCCTCCACACCTCCAGCCTGCACAGAGAATCTCCACTTCACATTAAATGGAGAAATCAGGAAGGCGCCCGGGTCATCACCAGACGCCTGTGCCCAGATGGCTTGGGAAGACGCAGACAAGGTGAGCTAAGTGGTACGTGTTACTTCCACAGACAACCCTGGGCCAGATCAGCATAGGCCCCTGGACAGACCGACCCCCACCTGGGGAAAAAAGAGAAATTGCATAATAAGCAATAAGAACAATAAAGACAAGTAGCAAAGTGGGTGGGGGGCCCTGAGCACCAAAGGGGGGGAGGGGAATGCCTCACAGAACTGTAAATATACAAGCCAACCCAGAGAAGGCAGAAGTGGCAGCACAAACCAGCAATTAGGAGCAGGAAAGCTTGTAAAAGCGGTGGTGGGAGGAAAACTCCACAGGAGAGGGGGGAAGACCCACTTCTCATGTGAGCTGTAAATAAACATGCAGGCCTGAGAAAGCGGGTGCAGTGTCACCTCCCCCAGTGAGCTTGGAAAGGGAAAAGCTTGTAGCAGTGGCATCGCGCACAGGAGAACTCTGAGTAAACAAAGCCTGCAGGGCCAGGTGAGTGTTAAGCTCACCCCTGAGATCTGCATAAAGCCTCCAGCAACAGCAGGCTGACAGCAGTGGGCAGGCAAGCCATAGCTGCAGATAGCCATTCACAGACCTGTCTCCAGACTTTTTTTTTTTTTTCATTTTTCTCTCCCTACTTTGGATGAGACAATAACTGAACTACATCTGCATGCTGAAAAATTACTGAAACTGTATTGCATTTGAACTTGGGACACTTTGTGGGGTTTTTTTTGTTTTGTGCAGTTTTGTTTTATTTTATTTTTCCCCTTTGATGAGACAACTACAGTACAAATTTATGGGGCACCATCTCCAGGATTGGAGGCTGAGGGATGAACACCAAAATTATTAAGACTGAAAATTTATTGCATTTGAACTTGGAGATTTTTTAGTACATATGTATTTTTTTCATTTATTTTTTCTTTTCTTTTTTATTTTCAATACTCACTCTGTCTCTTAATGCCTTTTCAGCTTATGGTTGGTTAGTACACTGTCTCTCCCTGTTTATATCTTTGAAACTTTCTTTGTTTGTTTCTGTTTTGTTTTTCTACTTGTTTATTTGTTTTTTCCTTTTCCTTCAACTTCTTTGCTTTCCATCTCCTCTCACCCTTCCATTCTAAATATCACTGGTGCTATTATTATAAGCCAGAAAATACTTAATTGCACACAGTACAAGGACAATAACAACACAAAGGGTAACAATGGGAAGACAGAAAAAACAGGGAAACCAGTTTCTCCACAGCAAAAATTAGTACAGGAACCAGAGAGGAATGAAGAAAACAGATACTCAGATCCAGACTCTAACAAAATGAAGATAAACTATGCCAAAGAACCCAATGAAGCCCACAAGAATGATCTAAAAGAAGAAATACTACAGACACTCAATGAGAATTTTATAGAGATGATACTCGATATGGTCAACCAAAATGTACAGGAGACACAACATAAAATAAAGACAACAAAAACAAAGATTTGAAAAAGCAAAAGAAGAAATAAAGGAAACCATAGAAGCACTGAAAAAACACCAAAGTGAAACAAAGAACATGATTAATAAAGAGATAAATGAACTCAGGACAAAAATAGACAACATTAAAGAGGAAACAATGCAGAATATGGAAAAACCTCAGAAAAAACAACGAAAAAGAATTGCAAAACAAAACGGAAGGCCAATAAAGCAGAATAGAACAAACAGAAGATAGAAACTCAGACCTTGAAGAAGAAATGGTAATTAAAGAAAAAAACTGAAGAACTATTAGTTAAACAACTCAAGACCTGTGAAAAGAAAATGCAAGAACTCACTGACTCCATCAAAAGACCAAACTTGAGAATCACAGGCATCGAAGAAGGAGAAGAGGTGCAAGCAAAGGGAATGCATAATACATTCAACAAAATAATAACAGAAAATTTCCCAAATCTAGAGAAAGATATTCCCATACAGATGCAAGAGGCCTCCAGAACACCAAACAGACCAGAACAAAATAGAACTACCCCACGACATATCATCATTAAAACAACAAGTTCAGAAACTAGGGAAAGAATATTGAAGGCTGTAAGAGAGAAAAAACAAATAACATACAAAGGTAAACCCATCAAAATCACAGCAGACTTCTCAACAGAAACATTAAAGCAAGAAGAGCTTGGGGTGAGATCTTCCAGGCACTGAATGAAAATAACTTCAACCCCAGGATATCTACCCAGCAAAACTATCATTCAAAATAGATGGAGCAATAGAAGTCTTCCATGATAAGCAGAAACTAAAACAATATGTGACGACAAAGCTACCACTACAAAAGATTCTTCAAGGGATTCTGCACACAGAAAGTGAAACCCAACATAACCATGAAAGGACAGGCAGCACCAAACAACAGGAAAAGAAAAACCAAGAAAGTAGAGAGTAACCTCAACTTAGGTACAAACAATCAAACCTTCAAACAACTAAGACAACTAAATGACAGGAATCACCACATATACCTATCAGTACTAACACTTAATGTTAGCAGACTTAATTCACCCATCAAAAGGCACCATTTGATGAAATGGATTAAAAAGGAAGATCCAACAATTTGTGGCTTACAGGAGACCCATCTCACTGACAGAAATAAGCATAGGCTTAGGATGAAAGGCTGGAAGAAGATTTACCAAGCCAATGGCTCCCAAAAACAAGCAGGAGTAGCAACACTTATCTCGGACAAAGTAGACTTCAAATCTACATTGATCAAACGAGATAAAGAAGGACATTCCATACTAATAAAAGGGGAAATAGACCAAAAGGAAATAATTATCAACCTGTATGCACCCAGTGTCAACGCACCCAATTTCATCAAACATACCCTGAAAGACCTAAAAGCATATATTAACTCCAACACAGTGGTTGTGGGAGACTTTAACACCCCATTATCATCAACAGATAGGTCATCCAAACAAAAAATTAATAAAGAAATCCAAAATCTAAAATATACAGTAGATCAAATGGACCTACTTGATGTCTACAGAACATTTCATCCAACTTCTACACAATCTATATTCTTCTCAGCAGCCCACGGAACCTTCTCCAAAATAGATCATATCCTAGGGCACAAAGCAAGTCTCAGCAAATATAAGAAATAGAAATTATACCATGCATTCTATCTCATCACAATGCAATAAAACTAGAACTCAACAAAAGTAAAGACAAAAAACATGCAAACAGCTGGAAACTGAGTAACTCATTACTTAATGAACAATGGGTCATTGATGAAATAAAAGAGGAAATTAAAAAGTTACTGGAAGTCAATGAAAATGAAAACACAATCTACCGGAACCCGTGGGACACAGCAAAGGCAGTTCTGAGAGGAAAGTTTATAGCCATGAGTGCATGTATTAAAAAGACTGAAAGATCCCAAATCAATGACCTAATGGTACATCTCAAACTCCTAGAAAAACAAGAACAAGCAAATCCCAAAACAAATAGAAGGAGAGAAATAATAAAAAGGAGAGCAGAAATCAACGAAATAGAAACCAAAAAAACCATACAAAGAATTAATGAAACAAAAAGTTGGTTTTTTGAAACAATAAACAAAATCGAAAGACCCCTGGCAAACCTGACTAAAATGAGGAGAGAAAAAAACCCAAATTAGTAGAATCAAGAATGCAAAAGGGAAGATAACAACAAACACCATGGAAGTCCAGGAAATCAGCAGAGACTACTTCGAGAACCTATATTCCAATAAATTTGAAAATCTTAAAGAAATGGACAGATTTCTAGATACATATGATCATCCAAAACTGAACCAAGAGGAAATTAATCACCGAATAGATCTATAACACAAATGAAATTGAAGCAGCAATCAAGAGTCTCCCCAAAAAGAAAAGTCCAGGATCTGACGGATTCTCTGCTGAATTCTATCAGACCTTTAAAGAAGAACTGATACCAACCCTCCTTAAACTGTTCCACGAAATAGAAAGGGAAGGAAAACTGCCTAACACATTTTATGAAGCCAGTATTACACTTATCCCAAAACCAGGCAAAGACACCTCCAAAAAGGAGAACTGGAGGCCAATCTCTCTAATAAACATTGATGCAAAAATCCTCAACAAAATAATGGCAAACCGAATTCAACAACACATCATAAAGATTATTCAACACAACCAAGTAGCCTTCATCCCAGGAATGCAGGGGTGGTTCAACATACGAAAATCAATAAATGTAATAAACCACATTAACAGAAGCAAAGACAAAAACCACTTGATCATCTCAATAGATGCAGAAAAAGAATTTGATAAGATCCAACACCATTTCATGATAAAAGCTCTAAGAAAACTAGGAATAGAAGGAAAGTACCTCAACACTATAAAAGCTATATATGACAAACCCACAGCCAGCATTATACTTAACGTAGAAAAACTGAAACCATTCCCTCTAAAATCAGGAACCAGACAAGGATGCCCACTATCTCCACTCCTATTCAACATAGTACTGGAATTCCTAGCCAGAGCAATTAGGCAAGAAGAAGGAATAAAAGGAATACAAATAGGTAAAGAAACTGTCAAAATATCCCTATTTGCAGACCACATGATCCTATAACTTAAAGACCCAAAAAACTCTACTCAGAAGCTTCTAGACATCATCAATAGCTACAGCAAGGTAGCAGGATATAAAATCAACATAGAAAAATCATAGCATTTCTATACACTAATAATGAGCAAGCGGAAAAAGAATGTATGAAAACAATTCCATTTACAATAGCCTCAAACAAAATCAAATACCTAGGTGTAAACCTAACAAAAGATGTGAATGACCTCTACAAGGAAAACTATAAACTTCTGAAGAAAGAGACTGAGGAAGACTATAGAAAGTGGAGAGATCTCCCATGCTCATGGATTGGTAGAATCAACATAGTAAAAATGTCGATACTCCCAAAAGTAATCTACATGTTTAATGCAATTCCCATCAAAATTCCAATGACATTCATTAAAGAGATTGAAATATCTACTGTGAAATTTATATGGAAACACAAGAGGCCACGAATAGCCAAGGCAATACTCAGTCAAAAGAACAATGCAGGAGGTATCACGGTACCTGACTTCAAACTATATTACAAAGCAATAACAATAAAGACAGCATGAAAGCACAAAAACAGACATGAAAATCAGTGGAACAGAATAGAGAACCTAGATATGAAGCCACACAACTATAACCAACTTGTATTTGACAAAAGTGCTAAAAATATACAATGGAGAAAAAACAGCCTCTACAACAAAAACTGCTGGGAAAACTGGTTAGCAGTCTGCAAAAAACTGAAACTAGATCCATGTAAATCACCCTATGCCAACATTAACTCAAAATGGATCAAGGATCTTAATATCAGACCCCAAACTCTTAAGTTGATACAAGAAAGAGTAGGAACTACTCTGGAGTTAGTAGGTATAGGTAAGAACTTTCTCAATGGAACCCCAGCAGCACAAAAACTAAGAGATAGCATAGATAAATGGGACTTCATAAAACTAAAAAGCTTCTGTTCATCAAAAGAAATAGTCTCTAAGCTGAAGAGAACACCCACAGAGTGGGAGAAAATATTTGCCAGCTACACATCAGACAAAGGAGTGATAACCAGAATATACAGGGAACTTAAAAAACTAAATTTTCCAAAACTAATAAACCAATAAAGAAATGGGCAAGTGAACTAACAGAACTTTCTCAAAAGAAGAAATTCAAATGGCCAAAAATCACATGAAAAAATGCTCACCATCCCTAGCAATAAAGGAAATGCAAATTAAAACCACATTAAGATTCCACCTCACCCCTGTTAGAATAGCCATCATTAGCAAGACCACCAACAACAGGTTTTGGCGAGGATGCGGGGGAAAAAGGAACCCTCTTACACTGTTGGTGGGAATGTAAACTAGTACAACTGCTCTGGAAAAAAATTTGGAGGCTACTTAAAAAGCTAAATATTGATCTACCACTTGATCCAGCAATACCACTCTTGGGCATATACCCAAATGACTGTGACACAGGTTACTCCAGAGGCACCTGCACACCCATGTTTATTGTGGCACTATTCACAATAGTCAAGTTATGGAAACAGCCAAGATGCCCCACTACCAATGAATAGATCAAGAAAATGTGGTATCCGTGCATACTATCTGACCACAATGCAGTAAAAGTAGAACTCAACAACAAAAGTAAAGACAAAAAGCATGCAAACAGCTGGAAACTAAATAACTCATTACTTAATGAAGAGTGGATCATCGATGCAATAAAAGAGGAAATTAAAAAGTTCCTGGAAGTCAATGAAAATGAAAACACAACCTACCGGAACCTATGGGACACAGCTAAGGCAGTCTTGAGAGGAAAGTTTATAGCCATGAGTGCATATATTAAAAGGATTGAAAGATCCCAAATCAATGACCTAATGATACATCTCAAACTCCTAGAAAAACAAGAACAAGCAAATCCGAAAACAAATAGAAGGAGAGAAATAATAAAAATAAGAGCTGAAATCAACGAAATAGAAACCAAAAAAACCATACAAAGAATTAATGAAACAAAAAGTTTGGTTCTTTGAAAAAATAAACAAGATCGATAGACCCCTGGCAAACCTGACTAAAATGAGGAGAGAAAAAACCCAAATTAGTAGAATTAGGAATGCAAAAGGGGAGATAACTACAAACACCATGGAAGTCCAGGAAATCATCAGAGACTACTTTGAGAACCTATGTTAAATAAATTTGAAAATCTAAAAGAAATGGACAGATTTCTAGATACATATGATCATCCAAAACTGAACCAAGAGGAAATTAATCACCTGAATAGACCTATAACACAAAATGAAATTGAAGCAGCAATCAAGAGTCTCCCCAAAAAGAAAAGTCCAGGACCTGATGGATTCTCTGCTGAATTCTATCAGACCTTTAAAGAAGAACTGATACCAACCCTCCTTAAACTGTTCCACGAAATAGAAAGGGAAGGAAAACTGCCTAACACATTTTATGAAGCCAGTATTACACTTATCCCAAAACCAGGCAAAGACACCTCCAAAAAGGAGAACTACAGGCCAATCTCCTTAATGAACATTGATGCAAAAATCCTCAACAAAATAATGGCAAACCGAATTCAGCAACACATCAAAAAGATCATTCACCACGACCAAGTAAGCTTCATCCCAGGAATGCAGGGGTGGTTCAACATACGAAAATCAATAAACGTAATAAACCACATTAACAGAAGCAAAGACAAAAACCACTTGATCATCTCAATAGATGCAGAAAAAGCCTTTGATAAGATCCAACATCATTTCATGATAAAAGCTCTAAGAAAACTAGGAATAGAAGGAAAGTTCCTCAACATTATAAAAGCTATATATGACAAACCTATAGCCAGCATTATACTTAATGGAGAAAAATTAAAACCATTCCCTCTAAAATCAGGAACCAGACAAGGATGCCCACTATCTCCACTCCTATTCAACATAGTACTGGAATTCCTAGCCAGAGCAATTAGGCAAGAAGAAGGAATAACAGGAATACAAATAGGTAAAGAAACTGTCAAAATATCCCTATTTGCAGACCACATGATCCTATACCTTAAAGACCCAAAAAACTCTACTCAGAAGCTTCTAGACATCATCAATAGCTACAGCAAGGTAGCAGGATATAAAATCAACATAGAAAAATCATTAGCATTTCTATACACTAACAATGAGCAAACAGAAAAAGAATGTAGGAAAACAATTCCATTTACAATAGCCTCAAACAAAATCAAATACCTAGGTGTAAACCTAACAAAAGATGTGAATGACCTCTACAAGGAAAACTATACACTTCTGAAGAAAGAGATTGAGGAAGACTATAGAAAGTGGAGAGATCTCCCATGCTCATGGATTGGTAGAATCAACATAGTAAAAATGTCGATACTCCCCAAAGTAATCTACATGTTTAATGCAATTCCCATCAAAATTCCAATGACATTCATTAAAGAGATTGAAAAATCTACTGTGAAATTTATATGGAAACACAAGAGGCCACGAATAGCCAAGGCAATACTCAGTCAAAAGAGCAATGCAGGAGGTATCACAATACCTGACTTCAAACTATATTACAAAGCAATAACAATAAAAACTGCATGGTACTGGCACAAAAACAGACATGAAGACCAGTGGAACAGAATAGAGGACCCAGATATGAAGCCACACAACTATAAGCAACTTATCTTTGACAAAGGAGCTAAAAATATATGATGGAGAAATAGCAGCCTCTTCAACAAATACTGCTGGGAAAACTGGTTAGCAGTCTGCAAAAAACTGAAACTAGATCCATGTATATCACCCTATACCAAGATTAACTCAAAATGGATCAAGGATCTTAATATCAGACCCCAAACTCTTACGTTGATACAAGAAAGAGTAGGAACTACTCTGGAGTTAGTAGGTATAGGTAAGAACTTTCTCAATGAAACCCCAGCAGCACAGCAACTAAGAGATAGCATAGATAAATGGGACTTCATAAAACTAAAAAGCTTCTGTTCATCAAAAGAAATGGTCTCTAAACTGAAGAGAACACCCACAGAGTGGGAGAAAATATTTGCCAACTATACATCAGACAAAGGACTGATAACCAGAATATACAGGAAACTTAAAAAACTAAATTCTCCCAAAACTAATGAACCAATAAAGAAATGGGCAAGTGAACTAAACAGAACTTTCTCAAAAGAAGAAATTCAAATGCACAGAAAACACATGAAAAAATGCTCACCATCTCTAGCAATAAAGGAAATGCAAATTAAAACCACATTAAGATTCCACCTCACCCCTGTTAGAATAGCCATCATCAGCAACACCACCACCAACAGGTGTTGGTGAGGATGCGGGGAAAAAGGAACCCTCTTACACTGTTAGTGGGAATGTAGACTAGTACAACCACTCTGGAAAAAAATTTGGAGGCTACTTAAAAGGCTGGACATCGATCTACCATTTGATCCAGCAATACCACTCTTGGTGATATACCCAAAAGACTGTTACTCCAGAGGCACCTGCACATCCATGTTTATTGCGGCACTATTCACAATAGCCAAGTTATGGAAACAGCCAAGATGCCCCAGCACTGACGAATGGATTAAGAAAATGTGGTATCTATACACAATGGAATTTTAGGCAGCCATGAAGAAGAACAAAATGTTATCATTCGCTGGTAAATGGATGGAATTGGAGAACATCATTCTGAGTGAGGTTAGCCTGGCTCAAAAAACCAAAAATCGTATGTTCTCCCTCATATGTGGACATTAGATCAAGGGCAAACACAACAAGGGGATTGGACTATGAGCACATCATAAAAGCAAGAGCACACAAGGGAGGGGTGAGGATAGGTAAGACACCAAAAACTAGCTAGCATTTGTTGCCCTTAACGCAGAGAAACTAAAGCAGATACCTTAAAGCAACTGAGGCCAATAGGAAAAGGGGACCAGGTACTAGAGAAAAGGTTAGATCAAAAAGAATTAACCTAGAAGGTAACACCCATGCACAGGAAATCAATATGAGTCAATGCCCTGTATAGCTATCCTTATTTCAACCAGCAAAAACCCTTGTTCCTTCCTATTATTGCTTATACTCTCTCTACAACAAAATTAGAAATAAGGGCAAAATAGTTTCTGCTGGGTATTGAGGGGGGGAGTGGGAGGGGGCGGAGTAGGTGGTAAGGGAGGGGGTGGGGGCAGGGGGGAGAAATGAACCAAGCCTTGTATGCACATATGAATAATAAAAGAAAAATGAAAAAAAAAAGAAAATGTGGTATGTATACATAATGGAATTTTATGCAGCCATGAAGAAGAACGAAATGTTATCATTTGCTGGTAAATGGATGGAATTGGAGAACATCATTCTGAGTGAGGTTAGCCTGGCTCAAAAAACCAAAAATCGTATGTTCTCCCTCATATGTGGACATTAGATCAAGGGCAAACACAACAATGGGATTGGACTATGAGCACATGATAAAAGCGAGAGCACACAAGGGAGGGGTGAGGATAGGTAAGACACCTAAAAAATTAGCTAGCATTTGTTGCCCTTAATGCAGAGAAACTAAAGCAGATACCTTAAAGCAACTGAGGCCAATAGGAAAAGGGGAACAGGTACTAGAGAAAAGGTTAGATCAAAAAAGAATTAACCTAGAAGGTAACACCCATGCACAGGAAATCAATATGAGTCAATGCCCTGTATAGCTATCCTTATCTCAACTAGCAAAAACCCTTGTTCC
This sequence comes from Castor canadensis, assembly GCF_047511655.1. Lineage (NCBI taxonomy): Eukaryota > Metazoa > Chordata > Mammalia > Rodentia > Castoridae > Castor > Castor canadensis. The sequence continues at coordinate 151,173,009 of NC_133390.1, read as the reverse complement.
TTCCTATTATTGCTTATACTCTCTCTTCAACAAAATTAAAGATAAGGGCAAAATAGTTTCTGCTGGGTATTGAAGGGGTGGAGGGGAAAGGGAGGAGGCATGATGGGTGGTAAGGGAGGGGTTTGGGGCAGTGGGGAGAAATGACCCAACCATTGTATGCACATATGAATAATAAATAAATAAATAAATAAAAAAGAAAAAAAAATCTTGGTTTCTAACTTTGCCAACAGCAAGGATTTTAGAGTTGATTTTTATTCTAACTAAAGGCAGAGGGGCCGTGATGGTGTTTGGGCCAGCAAAGGCACCAATGGAGCTGAGCCTTAGGGAAGGCTGGGTGTGAGGATGGGTTGGAAGTCTGGAGAAAGAAGTTGGAGATCACTAAGTGTAGAACCATGGCTTATTTCTCACCTATAGAGTTTTAATGGTGTCTTGTGTCTTAGATAGCATAGAATGGGAAAGAATAGGATTAAACAGGGTGAAATGGACTTTTCAAAAGTCTTCCTATATTGTGCCCCAAGCAGGTGGAGGGACACAAGGATGAGAGGAAAGCATAGAGCACAGTGTGTGGTTTGTGAAATTTCACAGGCAGAAAAACCAGGAATGGATCAAGGCCTCTTTCATACCCTGACAGTAATGGCCAGCCCAAAGGTGTGATTGTCTCTGTCTGAGGACTCGAACCCACTTACCTATCCATTTTCAAGTAAACTAGAATTAAAACTGAAATGCAAAATCATATAATAAGCATAAGAGGGTCAAAGCTATAGAGTCTGAGAACAGAAGAGCTCAAGGATTGCAAATTGGAGGAGGCTGCAAGATGCATGACTAGGGCTCAGAGCAGGGCTCAAGTGGTAGAGCAAAAATCCCTGAAGAGAGAATGGGAGACAGAGATGGAAGGAGAGATATACTCCTCCGAGAGGGGTAGACATCCTAGGATGCAAAGCCAAACTCCTTCCTTGCAAGATGGATCATGGGTTGCACAGGTGAATGGGAGCTTCCCTAGATCACATTTTATCCTAAAGGAGTAAAGCCCAGTGAAGGCTCCATAAGCATGTCTACAAGCAGCAGTCTACTTTGGAGGAAAATAGGGACAACTTCTTTTGTGAGCCAGCCTGTTGCTTAGCAAGGTCTGTTACTCTGGCATTGGGGGTTTCTATTGGTCCAACCACTCTAGAAGAGTTTGGTTTTATCAAGCAAAGTTGAATGCAGATCTCTTCTTTGAACCAGTAATTTTACTCCTTGATGTATAAAAGTATCGTTCTTCAAATCACCAATTATATAAATGACAAGAATATGTCAAGATTTTATTTAATATTATTAATGAAGGAAGAGTACAATACAAAATTTGGTGAGGGCATGAGAACTGGCATTTATATAATCTGTAGAAAAAATGTTGAAATAAAATTGCTAAATTTGATACAAAAACTGGGTACTGCTCCACAGGGCAATAATACTGTAATCCTTGATGTCATCCCCTTTATTGATTTAAAAAAAATACTTACCTTATAAAAGATTAGAGTCTTAATCAAGTACAATAATGACAAAGTTTCATTCTGTGAAAGTCAAATGACCTTCATTCAAGTATACTTAATATTCTTAGAATAAGAATATTTAAATGTCACACAAATCATTTTTCTACTTTACTTTGAAATTTTGAGTAATTATGCTAACTAGTTACATTAATGTACAGCGATTCTTGCATACCTGCCTCAGAACATATTTGCAAGATTATTCAAAACAACACTGTCTTAATTAGCATAACCTAGAAACCTCTCAAGTGTTTATTAAGAGAATGAGAAAATGTACTGTAGTCCTTACAATAAAATACCACAAATCAATGAAAATGAATAAACTACATTTTTTTTTACTTTGGCTAAATTATGTGATTTGCTTTGGCCAATGTGATTCATGGGCATGACCCAAAGAAAAACTAAACCATGCTGGCATGTTTGGTCTGCTATCTCATGTGCTTCTGCCTTTTGCCACAGTCTATGGACTGTGCCTCTGGGAGCCATAGGTCCAAAGAGATCAGAGGCATGCAGACCAGATTTAGATGGCAAGCTAAATCTGGATCCTGGATCCAAGCCCACCCAAGCTCCCCCCTCCTCCAGTCACACCACAGGCCATGAAAATAAATGTTTATTGTGTAGCTCACTGAGTCTTGGGATCGTTTGTTATGTAGCATTGAGCAAAGACAGACTAAACCATTTTATGGACTGGTCGAGGACATGCAAAAGCAGTGAATGCTTCTCTGAATATACCCCAAAATGTAGTAAATAAAGAAAAACAAACAGCTAATAAGCATAAGCTTCAGGATAATGTTTATCTGGGTGTGACGGAAGGACACACAGAGCCTCATGGGTAATGACAGTGCTTCATTTCTTCAGTGTGAGAGATGGCTATGTTGCTGGAGGCTTTTAGCTAAGATTCAAGACACTGAGTCAGTTTAGCAGGAAGCAACATTTATTGTGCCAGCACAGACCCAGAGGACTCATGTTGAAAGGCTAAATCCTGAGAACAAAGGGGTCTCACCTTATATACCCTTGCAAGCAGGTTACCGAGGCAATAAAATTAAAAAACAAGGTTTAACCCATATATGGTTACATGCAATTCTATAGTCTACTTCAGCCTAGTTGTTTAGTGCCCTTCTACCCCTAGTGCTATGTGACCTTCTTCACCTTTGAATTCTTTAGGTTTTATCTCTCTGCTATACTGAACTCAGGCCTAGTTTGTTTTCTTCTGATCTCCTCCCTGCTACATTATTCCCCCCTTTGATGCTTGGACCCACCTAGGGTCAAAGAGCATCATCTTAATTTAGGGGTTTGTGTTTCCATAGCATCATTACATGGAAGGCCATTTTCCTTCTATAATGGCCTCCATAACAGTCCTAATAGACCACAGTACCAGGGGGACCAGGCAGGGCAGTGTTAAGCATGCTCCTAGAATTAGGCCATTGCCCCATCAGAGTTTTGAATCCACCTAAGGCAGAAAACCACCCTCCAAACAGATCATTGGGATCCTGTTCTTTCCAAGTATGGATGGGGACATGGGCAAGCTTTCTCATTCTGTCTGTGATCCCTTTTATGACCTTTCCTTTATCATCAATCTGTAAGCAGCAGTTGCTTAGGTTAAATTTTTCACAAACTCCTCCCTCAGAAGCAGGCAAAAAGTCTAAAGCCAGGCAGTTCTGATAGATGGCATTGCGCATCTTAGTGCTTTGTTTTGCCAGCAAATTGAGGGCTCTTGCCATTTCATTAGTTATAATTTTAACAACAGTCTGCAGCCTGATGATGAGGTTGAGCGTACATGTAGGGGTGCGATAGCCCCAGGACCATCTTTTGCCCAGGTGGCAGGACCATAGTACTGGATGATTTACTCAGGAAGCCATCTGCCATCTTTTTCCCAAGCCCAATGGTCTCCCATGTTGGACCCCCCTACAAACATAGCATGAAGTGACATTCAGTGTCTGGGCTATAGACTCAGCCAGTGAGAGGAAAAAGTTTTTAGCTTTGGCAGAGATGCAAAATTCACTCCTCATCTCCTCATAAAAGGAGTGAAAAACTTGTTATGAGGAACTCTTATGGGTAAAAGTTACTAATTTGAGGTGCATCAGACTTCCAGTGTCAAGGTCCTTTTCATCTATCCTTATGCTAATTACTTGTTCTCATGCCCAATCAGATGGTTAAGTATAGTGAAATTTACAGGGTTACATGTGCCCTGGGTGCAGTCAGGGGCAGCTTTCCCCTGTGATTAGCCCCCTGCCATGTGGCCCATGAAACACAGCCCCAATAAGGGGAATAATAAGAGCCCACATCATCACATGGCCAAGGGTTGTCTCCCTGGCACATACACTTATCATTTGACCTATAGGCTCTTTTTCAAGCTAGGCCCCCACAGCCATAGCTGACACCTCCACACCCACCTTCGCCTATGGCTGCAAATGCATCAAAGAGCATTGACATGGAGACCCAAGATGGTGAAGGAGACAGAGCCTCAGACCTCATGAACTCCTGACCCAGAGATGCTGCTGAGAAGGTGGAGACATGCCTGACTGAGGTAAAGCACCAGGGAGAGCCAAAAACATGGCACTCTAAACACTTAGATTGAGGAAGACTTCTCCACACCATAATCTAATAAAAGAACAGCAGGCCTGCCAAATCCCTGCCCTGTAGGTCTGCAGAGCTGCTGCTCTGTTCTGCTGGGCTTCCCGCCACTCAGGCTGCACTGGGCCACAGCCCTGCACCAGACCCACACATGGCAGGATCCCCTCCACCTGTCCACACCGGACCCCAGCCTGGAACCAGTCCCACAGCTTGCTGGGATACCTTCCCCTCCCCTGAGCTCACCACCCTTCAGACCCTGCTGAGCTCCAGCTACATGTGGGATGACTGGACCCCTGCCCCTAGGACTCCCCCCACCCATCAGGCCCTGACAGGCTCCATCTCCATGTGTAATGACTGGAGCCCCACCCCCTGGGACAGGCACCAGCCTGGTGCAAGACAGTCACATCCACCTGCCAGGAACCCTGCCCCTCAGGCAGAGCCAGCCCCAGCTCTACAAGCTTCCCAGATAACCGGTCCACCAGACTCTGGCTTGGGGCCGCCACTAGAGGGCTCCAAGCATGCCTAAGAGACATACACAGACTGAACTGGACACTAAAGAACCAAAAACAACTAAGCCTGCAATCCTACTGTTCCAGCACTGGTGATTTTTTCTTTTTCTTTTTCTTCCTTCTTTAAGGGTTTGGCAGCTGTTTGATCACTCACCGTCTCTCTCATTTTTTTCTGTTTTTTCCTCTCTTCTCTCTTTTTCTTTCCTTCTCTTTCTCTTTTTTATCCTTCTTTCATGATTTTGTTAGTATTAATATAGTAACCCTGCTAATAAATTACACATAGTCCAGGGACAGAAACCTAGTGGAAATTATTATTACCTAGTGGAAATAAGGGAAGAAGAAAAATGGATGGAAACCATTCCCCTGCCCTAAAAAAAGTAGTACAGGATTTAGAGTGAAATGAAGAAAACGGATACCCAGACCCAGACTCCAACAAAACAAAGATAAACTATACCAAGGAACCCAACAAAGACCACAAGAACACCTGAAAGAAGAAACTCTACAAGTAATTAATGAGAATTTCATAGAGATGCTACTAGACATCGTCAACAAAAATGTACAGGAGGAACTCAAGAAATTCCAAGACAACAAAACTCAAGACTATGAGAAAATACAGAAACAAATTAATGAAATCATAGGAGCCCTAAACAAACACCAAACTGAAACAAAGATCACCATAAGCAGAGAAACAAATGAATTAAGGGGAAAAATTGACAATAGTAAAGAAGAAGTAACCCATGATATGGCAAACCCCAGAAAAAAGAATGAAACAGAAATACAAAACAAAATGGAGGGCCATTCCAGCAGAATAGAACAAATAGAAGACAGAATCTCAGAACTTGAAGATGAAATGGCAATTAAAGGAAAAATTGAAGAGATGTTAAACAACTCAAGACCTGTGAAAAGAAAATGCAAGAACTCACTGACTCCATCAAGAGAACAAACCTGAGAATCATGGGCATTGAAGAAGGAGAAGAGGTGCAAACAAAAGGATTGCATAATATATTCAACAAAATAATAACAGAAAATTTCCCAAATCTAGAGAAAACTATACCCATTCAAGTACAGGGAGCCTCCAGAACACTGAACAACCTGACCAAAATAGAGCTACCCCATGACATAGTATCATTAAAACAACAAGTACAGAGACTAGAGAAAAAATATTGAAGGCTGTAAGAGAGAAAAAACAAATAACATACAAAGGTAAATCCATCAAAATCACAGCAGACTTCTCAACAGAAACATTAAATGCAAGAAGAGCTTGGGGTGAGATCTTCCAAGCACTGAATGAAAATAACTTCAATTCTAGAATACTCTACCCAGCAAAACTATCTCTTAAAATAGATGGAACAATAAAAGTCTGCCATGATAAGCAGAAATTAAAACAATATATGACCACCAAGCCACTGCTACAAAAGATTCTCCAAGGAATTCTGCACACAGATAATGAAAGCAAACAAAACCATGAAAGGGCAGGCAATACCAAACCACAGGAGAAGAAAATAAAGAGTAATGATGATTCAGCTACACATAATCAAACTTTTAATCAACAAAGATAACTACATGACAAGGATCACCATGTACTTATCAACACTAACACTGAATGTTAATGGACTAAATTCCCCTATCAAAAGACACTGACTGGCAAACTGGATTTAACAGGAAGATCCAACAATCTGCTGCCTACAGGAGACCCACCTCATTGACAGAAATAAGCACTGGCTGAGAGTGAAAGGCTGGAAGATTTAGCAAGCCAATGGTCCTGGAAAACAGGCAGGAGTAGCAATACTTATCTTGGACAAAGTAGACTTTAAACTTACATGAATCAAACAAGATAAAGAAAAGCACTCCATGCTAATAAAAGGGGAACTACACCAAAAGGAAATAACAATTAACCTATACGCACCCAACTACATCAAACATACACAAAAGGACTTAAAAGTACATGCAGACTCCAACATAGTAGTAGTGGGAGACTTTAATACCCCCCATCAACAATAGATAAGTCATCCAAACAAAAACTAAATAAAGAAATCCTAGAACTAAATCACACCATAGATCAAATGGACCTAAGTGATCTTTTCAGAATATTTCATCCAACATCCTCACAATATACATTTTTCTCAGTAGCCCATGAAGCTTTCTCTAAAAAGATCATATCTTAGGGCACAAAGCAAGCCTCAGCAAATATAGGAAAATAGAAATAATCCCCTGCATTAAATCAAAATGCATTAAAACTAGAACTCAACAACAAAAATAATAGCAGAAAATACGCAGACAATTGGAAGCTGAATAACACATTGTTCAATGATCAGTGTGTTACAGATGAAATAAAAGAAGAAATTAAAAGGTTCCTAGAAGTTAATGAAAATGAATACATGACCTACCAGAACCTATGGGACACAGCAAAGGCAGTCCTAAGAGGAAAGTTTATAGCCATGATTGCATCTATTAAAAGGACAGAAAGGTCTCAAATAAATGACCTAATGCTACATTTCAAAATCCTAGTAAAACAAGAAAAAGCAAGACCCAGAACAAGCAGAAGGAGAGAAATAATAAAAATGTGCACTAAAATGAATTAGAGAGCAAAAATAAACATACAAAGAATCAATGAAAAAAAAAGCTGGTTCTTTGAAAAAATAAACAAGATTGAAAGGCCTCTGACAGATCTGACTAGAATGAGGAAGGAAAAGACTCAAAACAGTAAAATCAGAAACGAAAAAGGGGAGATAACAACAAGCACCACAGAAATCCAGGAAATCATGAGAGACTACTTTGAGAACCTATATTCCAATAAATTGGAAAATCTTGAAGAAATGGACAAATTTCTAGATACTTATGACCATCCAAAACTAAACCAAGAGGATACTAACCACCTAAATAGATCTATAACATGAAATGAAATTGAATCAGCAATAAAGAGTCTCCCAAGAAAGATTCTCTGCTGAATTCTATCAGACCTTTAAAAAAGAACTAATATCAACTCTCCTTAAACTTTTCCATGAAATAGAAAGCAAAGGAACACCGCCTAACCCATTCTATGAAGCCAGGATTACACTCATCCCAAAATCGGACAAAGACACATCCAAAAAAGAGAACTATAGGCCAATCTCCTTAATGAACATCAATGCAAAAATCCTCAATAAAATAATGGCAAACCAAGTCCAACAACATATCAGAACGATCATTTACCACGACTAAGTCAGCTTCATCACATGGATGCAGGGGTGGTTCAACATACACAAATCTATAAATGTAATACAGAACATTAATAGAAGCAAAGACAAAAACCACTTGATCATCTCAATAGATGCAGAAAAAGCCTTTGACAAGATCCAACACCACTTCATGATAAAAGCTCTAAGAAAACTAGGAATAGAAGGAAAGTACCTCAACATTGTAAAGGCTATATATGACAAACCCACAGCCAACATCATACTTAATGGAGAAAAGCTGAAACCATTTCCTGTAAAATCAAGAATGAGACAAGTGTGCCCACTCTCCCCATGCCTATTCAACACAGTACTGGAATTTCTAGCCAGAGCAATAAGACAAGAAGTAATAAAAGGGATGCAAATAGGTAAAGAAATTGTCAAAGTATCATTATTTGCAGATGACATGATCCTATACCTCAAAGACCCAAAAAACTCTACCAAAAACTTCTAGACACCATGAACAGTTTCAGCAATGTAGCAGGATACAAAATCAACTTACAAAAATCAGCAGCTTTTCTATTCACCAACAATGAACAACTTGAGAATAAATATAGGAAAACAATTCCATTTACAATAGCCTCAAAAAAAAAGCAAATACCTAGGAACAAAGTTAATAAAGGATATGAATGACCTCTACAAGGAGAACTACAAACCCCTGAAGAAGGAGATTGAAGAAGACTACAGAAGATGAAAAGATCTCCCGTGCTCATGGATTGGTAGAATCAACATAGTAAAGATGGTTATACTACCAAAAGCTGTCTACATTTTCAATGCAATTCCCATCAAAATCCCATGACATTTATCACAGAGATTGAAAAATCTACCCTAAAGTTCATTTGGAAACACAAAGAGACTGCGAAGAGCCAAGGCAATACTCAGCAAAAAGAGCAATGCTGGAGGTATCACAATACCCAACTTCAAACTATATTACAGAGCTATAGCAATAAAAACAACATGGCACGGGCATAAAAATAGACATGAAGACCAGTGTAACAGAATAGAGGACCCAGATATGAATCCACGCATCTATGCCCACCTTATTTTTGATAAAAGTGCCAAAAACATATGATGGAGAATAGACAGCCTCTTCAACAAATGTTGGGGAAAGTGGTTATCTGCCTGCAGAAAACTGAAGCTAGATCCATGCCTATCACCCTGTACTAGTATCAACTCAAAGTGGATTAAGGACCTTAATATCAGACATGAAACTCTGAAGTTAGTACAGCACAAAGCAGGGAACACTCTGGAAGCAATAGATATAGGAAAGGACTTCCTCAATAGAACTCCAGCAGCCCGGCAACTAAGAGAAAGGATGGACAAATGGGACTTCATAAAATTAAAAAGCTTCTGCACAACAAAAGAAATGGTCTCTAAACTGAAGAGACCACCCACAGAGTGGGAGAAAATATTTGCTAGCTATACATCAGACAAAGGACTGATAATCAGAACATACAGGGAGCCCAAAAAACTAAACTCCCCCCAAATCAATGAACCAATGAAGAAGTGGGCAACTGAACTAAACAGAAATTTCTCAAAGGAAGAAATTCAAATGGCCAAAAAACACATGAAAAAGTCCTCACCATCCCTTGCCATAAAGGAAATGCAAATTAAAACCACACTAAGATTCCACCTCACTCCTGTTAGAATAGCTATCATCAAAAATACCACCAAAACAAATATTGGTGAGAATGCAGAGGAAAAAAAAACCCTCATACACTGTTGGTGGGAATGCAAGCTAGTACAACCACTGTGAAAAACAATATGGAGGCTTTTTAAACTAAACGTAGATCTGCCATATGATCCAGCAATACCACTCCTAGGGATATACCCAAAGGAATGCCATTCAGGTTATTCCAAGGGCACCTGCATACCCATGTTTATTGCAGCACTATTCACAGTAGCCAAGTTATAGAAACAGCCAAGATGCCCCATTACCGACAAAGGGATTAAGAAAATGTGGTATTAAGATTAACTCAAAATGGATCAGGATCCTAATATCAGACCACAAACTCTAAACTTGATACAGGAAAGAGTAGGAAATACTCTGGAGTTAGTAGGTATAGGTAAGAACTTTCTCAATGAAACCCCAGCAGCACAGCAACTAAGAGATAGCATAGATAAATGGGACCTCATAAAACTAAAAAGCTTCTGTTCATCAAAAGAAATGGTCTCTAAACTGAAGAGAACACCCACAGAGTGGGAGAAAATATTTGCCAATTATACATCAGACAAAGGACTGATAACCAGAATATACAGGGAATTTAAAAAACTAAATTCTCCCAAAACTAATGAACCAATAAAGAAATGGGCAGGTGAACTAAACAGAACTTTCTCAAAAGAAGAAATTCAAATGGCCAAAAAACACATGAAAAAGTGCTCACCATCCCTAGCAATAAAGTAAATGCAAATTAAAACCACACTAAGATTCCACCTCACCCCTGTTAGAATAGCCATTATCAACAACACCACCAACAACAGGTGTTGGCAAGGATGCGAGGAAAAAGGAACCCTCTTACACTGTTGGTGGGAATGTAAACTAGTACAACCACTCTGGAAAAAAATTTGGAGGCTACTTAAAAAGCTAGACATTGACCTACCATTTGATCCAGCAATACCACTCTTGGGGATATACCCAAAAGACTGTTACTCCAGAGGCACCTGCACATCCATGTTTATTGCGGCACTATTCACAATAGCCAAGTTATGGAAACAGCCAAGATGCCCCACTACTGACGAATGAATTAAGAAAATGTGGCATTTATACACAATGGAATTTCATGCAGCCATGAAGAAGAACAAAAGCTATCATTCGCTGGTAAATGGATGGAATTGGAGAACATCATCCTGAGTGAGGTTAGCCTGGCCCAAAGGACCAAAAATCGTATGTTCTCCCTCATATGTGGACATTAGATCAAGGGCAAACACAACAATGGGATTGGACTTTGAGCACCTGATAAAAGCGAGAGCACACAAGGGAGGGGTGAGGATAGGTAAGACACCTAAAAAATTAGCTAGCATTTGTTGCCCTTAACGCAGAGAAACTAAAGCAGATACCTTAAAAGCAACTGAGGCCAATAGGAAAAGGGGACCAGGAACTAGAGAAAAGGTTAGATCAAAAAGAATTAACCTAGAAGGTAACACACACGCACAGGAAATCAATGTGAGTCAATGCCCTGTATAGCTATCCTTAGCTCAACCAGCAAAAACCTTGTTCCTTCCTATTATTGCTTATATTCTCTCTACAACAAAAGGGCAAAATAGTTTCTGCTGTGTATTGAGGGCGTGGGGGAAGAGGGAGGGGGCTGAGTGGGTGGTAAGGGAGGGGGTGGGGCAGGGGGGTTAAATGACCCAAGCCTTGTATGCACATATGAATAATAAAAGAAAAAAATAGATAAATAAAATAATTCTGCTTAAAAAAAAAAAGAAAATGTGGTATTTATACACAATAGAATTTTACTCAGCCACAAAGAAGAAAGAAATTTTGTCATTCACAAGTAAATGAATGGAACTGGAGAAAACCATCTTAAATGAAGTTAAGCCAGGCTCAGAAGACCAAAAATCATATGTTCTCCCTCATATGTGGATTATAGACCTAAAACAAATGCAGTACAATATTGGACATGGGTCACACACTGAGGAGAGAACACGTATGGGAAGAACAGGGAAAAAAAAGGAAATCTAAATCTTGAAAGTGGTTGATGTGCCCACTGTAGAGGAGTGAATAAAGTAATCTTAAACTGACAGAGGCCACTATGGGAAGAAGAACAGGAAGTAACGAGGATGTCTGGTAGAGATGAACCAAAGTGGGTTGCATTATACATGTGCATGGAAGCAATGCTAGGAATCTCTGTATAGCTATCTTTATCTCAAACTAGCAAAATACTGTGTCTTTCTTATTATCTCTTATGTCTTCTCTTCAACAAAATTGAAGAAGAAAGCAGAACAAGTTCTGCCTGGAAGCAAGGGGTAAAGGGTAGGGGATTGGGGGCATGGGGAAGGAGGGAGAGGTGGCCCAAACACTGTATAGGACGAATATATGTATAAACAATTAAGAAAAACAGAGGCACAGACAAGCAGACTGAATTTAAAAACAAGACCCACTTAGGAACATGGCTCAAGTGGTGGAATGCCTGCCTAAAAAAACAAGACTCAATCATTTGTTTCCTACAAGAAATGCACCTCACTGGCAAAAACAAACAGAGGCTTAGAGTGACATGATGGCAAAAGATTTCCAAGCAAATGGAACCTGAAAACAAGCAGAAGTAATTATAACTGACAAAGCAGACCTCAAACCAAAGCTAATCAGAAGAGACAAAGAAGATTACTTCATTTTACAAAGAGAATAATCCACTAGGAGGAAATAACTATTATAACATATATGCATCAAATATCAGCACACCCAATTTCTTTTTCTTTTTTGGGGGGTTTGAACTCAGGACCTTATGCTTACTGGATGAACACTACCATTTGAGCCATGCCCCAGCCATTTTTAACTTCAGCTATTTTTCATATAGCGTCTGTGGTTTTACCTGTGTCCTCCCCTCTATGCCTCTCATCTAGTTGGAATCACAGGCATGCACCACCACACCCAGCTTATTTGCTGAGATGGAGTCTTGCAAATTTTTTGCCCAGCCTGGCCTCAAACTGTGATGGTTCCAATGTCTGCCTCCGGAATAGTTGGGATTACAGGCATGACCAACATTCATGGAGTAAACACCAATTTCATAAGGCAAACACTACTGGACATAATACAGATAGACTCCAACACAGTGATAGCAGGTGAACTTAATACCACACTCTCACAAATAGATAGGTCCTTCAGACAAAAAATCAATAAGGACACTTCAGAATTAAATTATACTGCAGATCAAACAGACTTAACAGACACTGACAGAATGTTACACCCAACAGCAACAGAATACACATTTTTTCTCAGCAGCCCACAGAACTTCCTCCTAAATAGATCATCTCTTAGGACATAAAGTAATTCTTAACAAATTCAAGAGATTTGAAATTATTTCCTGTATTTTATCAGCCCACAGTGGAATAAAACTGGAAATCAATAACAAGAGAAACTACAGAACATTTCCACAAACATGGAGACTAAAAAATTCACACTTTAATGATCAGTGGGTCATCAAAGAAATAGGGGGGAATTTTTTGAAATCCTAGAATGTAAAGAAAATGAAAACCCAGTTTACCAAAATCTTTTGAAGATAGTGCTAACAGGAAAGTTTAGGAGTGCCTGCATTAAGAAAACACAGAGCTCCTGAATAAAATAACAATGCACTTCAACCTCTTTAAAAAAAAAACCCAAAACAAGCCAAACCCAAAAGCAGTAAGCAGAAAGAAACAATAAAGATCAGGGAAGAAATTAATGATATGTAGATAAAAGAACAATATAAAGAATCATGAAATGAAGAGTTGGTTCTTTATAAAGATAAACAAGATTGACAAACCCTTGGCCAAACTACCCAAAAGAAAGAGGAGAAAAGCAATTAAGAAAATTAGAGATGAGAAAGAGGGTATCACAACAAGCACCAATGAAATTCAGAGGGTCATTAGGGAACACTTTGAAAACTTATGTTCTAGATTGATGTTCAAGTATTGAGTTAATCCTATTAGCCCCACTTATTCATGGAGTGTAATTCTCTTTATGTATTACATAACTTCTCTGGCAACATTTTCCTAAGAATGTTTGCAATTTATGTTCATGATGTGTGTTGGCCCAATTAATAGGCTAGTGAAGCAAAATTACATGATCAGATCAGTCAGTGTAGGAAAACGATTTGACAAAATCCTGTACTCATTTATGATTTTAAAAAATTCTCTTGCGAAACTAGAAACAAAGGGTGAACATCCTCAAGTTGATCAACAATATCTACCATGACTAGATGTGGTGGTACATGCCAATATCCCAGCACTCTGGGATGTATAGGACTCTTGTATGTGGAAAATTACAAAGCGTTGATGAGACAAATCAAAGAAGACCTAAATAAACAGAGGTATATACTGTGCTCGTGGATTGGATGACTTAGTATAGTAGAGATATTAGTTCTCCCCAAACTGGCAAACAGGTCTAACTTGATTCCTATCAAAATCCAAGCAAGGTGTTTTTTGTAGAATTAGGCAAAATTATTATAAAATTTATATGGAAAGGCAAAGGAACTGCAAAGGTTAAAAACTATTTGAAAAAGAAGAGTAAAGCAGGAGGAATCCATCTAATTTGAAGACTTATAATATAGCTGTAGCCAAGACTGTGGTAGTGACTAAGGAACAGATATATGGATCAATGGAATGGAATAGAAATGTCAGAAATTGTTCCACACAAGTCCTGAGAATTGATGTTTGACAAAGGTTAGAAAACAATCCAATGGAAGAAAGAATGGACCTCACCCGAATCTCACACTGGATGCAATTAACTCAAAATTCATTGTGAACGTTAATGGAAAATGGCAATTTGTAAAACTTTTAACACACACACACACACACACACACACACACACACACACACACAGAGCCATGAGAGAAAATCTCTGAGATCCAGGATTAGGCAAGATTTGTTGAACTTTATACCAAAACCCTGATCTATAAAAGGAAAAAAATAATAAATTGGAACTTACCAGAACTGAAAATTTCATTTGCAAGAAATCCTTTTGAGAGAATAAATCTCAGTGGACATGGTGACAAATGCCTGTAATCCCAGCACATGGGAAGCTGAGGAGGGAGGACCCTGGGTTCAATGTCAGCTTGAACTACATAGTGAGATCCTGTGTCAAAAACAAAAACTAACCAAACAGCCAGGCACTGGTGGTTCATGCCTGTAATTCTATCTACTCAGGAGGCAGAGATCAGGAGGACCAAGGTTAAAAGCCAGCCCTGGGCAAATAGTTTGTGAGACCCTATCTCAAAAAACCCCATCACATAAAAGGGCTGGAGGAGTGGCTCAAGTGTTAGAGTACTTGCCTAGCAAGCATGAAGCCCTGAGTTCAAACCCCAAAACTGCCAAAACAAACAAAAATGACAGCAACAAAAGAGTATGATTCTCCCCATACAGGGGCAAAATATTTGCAAACTACGTAGCTGACAAATGATGTATATAAAGAACATTTAAAAGTATTAAAATGCATGAGGTCCTGGTTTCAATCTCTAGCACTGCAAAAACAAAACCAACAACAAAAAACTATTAAAGTAAAAAAATAGAATCTGGTCAAAAGACATGAAGAGACATTTTACCAAAGAGAATACACAGATGACAAATTGACATGAGAAGATGTTTGTCCTTTTGAACCATTAGGGAAATGTTAATACCTTTGACAAAGTAGACTTCAAACCTACATTGATCAAATGAGATAAAGGAGGACACTCCATACTAATAATAGGGGAAATACACCAAAAAGAAATCACAATTATCAACCTATATGCACCCAACGTCAACGTACCCAATTTCATCATACATACTCTGAAGGACCTAAAAATACATATAAACTCCAACATAGTGGGAGACCTTAATACTCTCTTATCACCAATAGATAGGTCATCCAAACAAAAAATAAGAAATCCTAGAACTAAATCACACCCATAGATCAAATGGACCTGGCTGATGTCTACAGAATATGTCATCCAACTTCTGCACAATATACATTCTTGTCATCAGCCCATGGAACCTTCTCCAAAATTGATCATATCTTAGGGCACAAAGCAATACTTGGAAAATATAAGAAACCAGAAATAATCCCATGCATTCTATCTGACCACAATGCATTAAAACTAGAAATCCTCAACAAAAACAGCAGTAAAAAACAGGCAAACAATTGGAAGCCAAGCAACACATTGCTCAATGATGAATGGATTATTGATGAAATAAAAGAGGAAATTAAAAGGTTCCTGGAAGTTAATGAAAATGAAAACATGACCTACCAGAGCCTATGGGACACAGCAAAGGCCGTCCTGAGAGGAAAGTTTATAGCCATGAGTGCATCTATTAAAAGGATAGAAAGATCTCAAATCAATGACCTAATACTACAGCTCAAAATCTTAGAAAAACAAGAACAAGCAAATCCCAAAACAAGCAGAAGGAAAAAAATAATTAAAATAAGAGCTGAAATCAATGAAATAGAAACCAAAAAAATAAATAAATACAAAGAATCAATGAAACAAAAAGCTGTGTCTTTGAAAAAATAAATGAGATTGACAGACCCCTGGCAAACCTGACTAAAACGAGGAGAGAAAAAACCCAAATCAGTAAAATCAGAAATGCAAAAGGGGAGATAACAACAAACACCACGGAAATCCAGGAAATCATCAGAGACTACTTTGAGAGCCTATACTCTAATAAATTTGAAAATCTTGAAGAAATAGACAGATTTCTAGAAACTTACAACCACCGAAACTGAACCAAGAAGATATTAATCACCTGAATAGATCTAGAACACAAAAAGAAATTGAAGCAGCAATCAAGAGTCTCCCAAAAAAGAAAAGTCCAGGACTTGATGGATTCACTGCTGAATTCTATCAGATGATTATTTGAATTTTTTTTTCTTTTGTCAGTACTGGGGTTTGAACTCAGGGCCTCACACTTACTAGGCAGGCACTCTACCACTTGAGCCATTCTGTTAGCCCTATCAGATGTTTAAAGAAGAACTAATGCCAACTGTCCTTAAACTGTTCCACAAAATAGAAAGGGAAGGAACACTGCCTAACTCATTCTATGAAGCCAACATTACTCTCATCCCAAAACCAGACAAAGACACCTCCAAGAGGAGAATTATAGTCCAATTTCCTTAATGAATATTGATGCAAAAATCCTTAATAAAATAATGGCAAACCAAATCCAACAACACATCAAAAAGATCATCCACCATGACCAAGTCAGTTTCATCCCAGGGATGCAGGGATGGTTCAACATATGCAAATCTATAAATGTAATACAGCACATCACTAGAAGCAAAGACAAAAACCACTTGATAATCTCAATAGATGCACAAAAAGCCTGTGACAAGATCCAACACCACTTCATGATAAAAGCTCTAAGAAAACTAGGAATGAAGGAATGTACTTCAACATTGTAAAGACTATTTATGACAAACCTACAGCCAACTCTTGGCTTCCAGACTCCACCTGGGCCCCACCATGCTCCCCTTTGTATTTCTCTCCCCTAACTTTTAATAAACTGCATTTATAACCAGGTTTCCAGCCATGGAATCTTCCACGTGGGACAAAGAATTTGGAAGTCTTCTGACCACAGACTGCACCAGCACTGTTAACACTATGACATTGACCAAGACCCTGTCAGCAGGGTTAGTGCTTTGCTCAAAGACTGACCAGCACCAGCTAGTCCTTCTGAAATTAGAAGCTTTCTTGAACAGTCTCTTCCTATGTCATGTTTATTTGTTCTCACAACTTCAGGCTCTACTATGACCATGCCTCATCACAGTTGTCTCCCAATTAGATTTTCAGCCACCTCCACTTTGGTACCTCCTCTTCTTATCTCATTGCTTAGAACACCATCGAGTTCAATAACTGTATGATAAATTAATAAATAAATCAATGAAAAAAAAAAAAAAAAAACCTACAGCCAACATTATACTCAATGGTGAAAAACTGAAACCATTCCCCCTAAAATCAGGAATAAGACAAGGGTGCCCACTATCCCCACTCCTATTCAACATAGTACTGGAATTTCTAGCCAGAGCAATTAGGCAAGAAGAAGGAATAAAAAGAATACAAATAGATAAAGAAACTGTCAAAATATCCTTATTTGCAGATGATATGATCCTATACCTTAAAGACCCAAAAAACTCTACCCAAAAACTCTTAGACACCATAAACAGCTACAGTAAGGGAGGATACAAAAATCAACCTACAAAAATCATTAGTTTTTCTATACACCAACAACGAACAAACTGAGAAGGAATATATGGAAACAATTCCATTCACAACAGCCTCAAAAAAAAAAATCAAATACCTAGGAGTAAATTTAACAAAAGATGTGAATGAACTCCTCAAGAAGAATTACAAACTCCTGAAGAAAGAGATTGAGGAAGACTACAGAAGATGGAAAGATCTCCCATGCTCATGGATCAGTAGAATCAACATAGTAAAAATGGCTATACTACTGAAAGCAATCTACATGTTTAATGCAATTCCCATCAAAATCCCAATGACTTACATCAAAGAGATTGAAAAATCTACTCTAAAGTTCATTTGGAAACACAAGAGACCATGAATAGCCAAGGCAATACTCAGCAAAAAAAAAAGCAATGCTGGAGGTATCACAATACCCGACTTCAAACTATATTACAAAGCAATAGCATAAAAACAGCATGGTACTGGCATAAAAACAGACCTGAAGACCAGTGGAACAGAATAGAAGATCCAGATATGAATCCACACAACTATACCCACCTCATTTTTGACAAAGGTGCCAAAAACATACAATGGAGAAAAGACAGCCTCTTCAACAAATGTTGCTGGGAAAAGTGGTTATTCATCTTCAAGAAACTGAAACTAGATCCATGTCTATCACCCTGTACTAGTATCAACTCAAAATAGATCAAGGACTTAAATATCAGACCTGAAACTGATGTTAGTACAGGAAGGAGCAGGAAACACTCTGGAACTAATAGGTATAGACTAGGACTTCCTCAATACAACCCCAGCAGCCCAGCAATTAAGAGAAAGGATGGACAAGTGGGACTTCATAAAATTAAAAAGCTTCTGCACAACAAAAGAAATGTCTCTAAACTGAAGAGACCACCCACAGAGTGGGAGAAAATATTTGCCAGCTACACATCAGACAAAGGACTAATAACCAGAATATATAGGGAGCTCAAAAAACTAAATTCTCCTAAAATCAATGAACCAATTAAAAAATGGGCAACTGAACTTAATAGAACTTTCTCAAAAGAAGAAATCCAAATGGCAAAAAAAGACATGAAAAAATGCTCACCATCTCTAGCCTTAAAGGAAATGCAAATCAAAACCACACTAAGATTCCACCTCACCCGTTAGAATAGCCAACATCAAAAACACCACCAACAACAGGTGTTGGCAAGGATGTGGGGAAAAAGGAACCCTTTTACAATGCTGGTGGGAATGTAAACTAGTACAAGCACTCTGGAAAAAAATTTGGAGACTTTGTAAAAATCTAAGCATAGACCTGCCATGTGATCCAGCAATCCCACTCCTGGGGATATACCCAAGGGAATGCAACACAGGTTACTCCAGAGGCACTTGCACACCCATGTTTACTGCAGCACTATTCATAATAGCCAAGTTATGGAAACAACCAACATGCCCCACTACTGATGAATGGATCAAGAAAATGTGGTACTTGTACTCAATGGAATTTTACTCAGCCATGAAGAAGAATGAAATCTTATCATTTGCAGGTAAATGGATGGAACTAGGGAACATCATTCTGAGCGAGGTCAGCCAAGCTCAGAAGACCAAAAATCATATGTTCTCCCTCATATGCTGACTTTAGATCTAAGGCAAATACAGCAATGTGGTTGGACTTGGATCACATGACAAGGGGAGAGCACATATGGGAGATATAGGAATAGGTAGAAAACCCAAAACATGAAATCGTTTGATGGCCCCACTCCAGAGGAGCTAATACAGAAACCTTAAAGCAACAGAGGTTATCATGAGAAGGGGATCAGTAACCAGGGTAAAGATCAGTTAGAGATGAATCAACATGGGTCATAACACGTGTACACGAAAGCAATGCTAGGAACATCTGTATAGCTATCTGTAACTCAAGTAGCAAAAACACTTTGTCTTCCTTATTAGGCTTGTGTCTTTTCTTCAACAAAACTAGTGATAAAGGCAGAACAAGACCTGCCTGGAATTGAGGGGTGAACGGGGGAGAAATGACCCAAACAATGTATGTACATGTGAATAAATGAATAATAAAAAAAAAGAGCATTGACACTGGTTTATCAGGACTAAACACCTGGCTGCAGCTGACAAGGTTCCCAGGGTGGCGGATGCTCCTGATTGCTAACCATTGCTCCAAGGGTGGTAAGTGGGGTTGAAGCAGATGTGCTGATTACCATGGGAGCACACTAGATAGGTGGTGTGATTGTGAGTGCATGGCCTGATGATTGAGCCTGCACAGCAATAGTGAGTATGGAAAAGCAAAGTCCTAGTGACAACAATTCCTGCCTGAGTAGTACACATACACAGGTCACAGGAGGAGGGCTCTGGGGCTGCAAAGGGAAACCATATCAGTAACAATAAATAGTAAATATGCATCCTGCCCAAAAGAGACAGAAGAGAGCAAATAAAAACCTTTCACTCTGAGACCAACCAGCAGGGGCAGTTTCTGCCAAGCCTATGGTGAAGACTAGGGTGAGAACTACAGCATCAGATACAGACAAGGGGTGACAATGCAGTACAGTGAGATAACTGGTGTGGAAAACAACCCGTTTGTTCTGTTGGAATGTTGACACCTCAAGCTTCTGCCATGCATAGACTAGTCAGCTTCCAGAGTGACAAGAGTAGGGCTGTCATATCATTGTTCTTGGTCCCCTTTTGTTTTCTGGGAAGTGGTGTCCTGCCAAGCGAGGGTGCTCAGGTTCTGGAGGGTGATCCTGCATGGGGAAGATGGATCAGGAATGGACTCCCATTCAAAAGAAGCTGGCTTGGCTTGACTGGTGGATCCAAGGAACAATCTCTGCTACTTTAATTGTGGTGGGAGTGGACAAAATAACAAGAAAAGGGCCCCTCCAATGGGGTTTTAATGTGTGGACATTTTTTTTTTTACTCAATGTCTTTTTTTTTTAATTTTTATTTTTTTATTATTCATATGTGCATACAATGCTTGGGTCATTTCTCCCCCCTGTCCCCACCCCTTCCCTTACCACCCACTCTGCCCATAATGTTTTTTTTTAACTGAGTAGAATTACCATGACAATATATTATTAGTATATATGTCCAAGAAAATGCATGGTTTTAAAAAAAAGTTAAAACCACCATCTTTAAGTGTCAAAGGACATATTTACAGCCAGTAAAATAGTTATTTTGTCTCTGTTTAAGTAGAAGACCCTGCCTAAAAATATGAGTTTGTATATGGAAGGGCTTTAATGCCAGATAGCTACACATGCATAAGAACCTTTCTTTAATCCTCTTGGCCTTGATTAGTTTTGAGAGGTCTGGAAGCAGTGACTCCATTTGAACTTTGATGGCATTCCCCCCTTGCCTCCAAACTGTTTGTCTCTGAGCAGTCTCTCCTGAAGATCTGTCTCCCATCCGAGTATTAACCAGGCCTGACCCTGCTTAGCTTTCGAGATTAGGTGCATTCTGGTATGGCCTCAGACTGAAGATCTTTCTTGATTGGTTGCTCTTTTCTGGATTTTGTTTGTTTGGATGGTTTTGCTCCCACATTGTGGGGGAATAATGAACAGATCAGGTGGGAGTCAGTGCCAAATAGACTCTCTTGGCCAAATTTAAGCAACAAAGAGGCTTAGAAGGAGTGGCTCTTAGGGGGGCTTCTAGACAAGAACAATATAAAACAAGATCTAACAAAAGCAGATGTCTAAAAAGTTAACCTTGTTGACACATAAGTAGTTATTAGAGTCATATTTTTATGGACTTGATTATAAATGCCCCAGAAGGGTCAGAACTGTAATGACAAAAGCTTAAGAGTCGTAGTTAAAAGTCTGATGAACAATTTAACAACTAGTGGTATATCAGTACCATTAACTTTTTGTTACCATGTTTATCTAAATTTTGTATTTTAGAAATCTTGATATACTTGAAAAATATAAATATATTTAATATATAGGTTATATATAATATTAGTTTAGCTGTTCTTGAAGTAAAACCTTAGATTTTTATCAGTTGTAGGGGGAAAAGAACAGTTTTAGTTAACCCAAATATTCTAGTCACAGACACATATAGGGTACCAAATGTATTAGAATCACCCAAGACAACAGTTGTTTAACCATGAGGTCATCTAGAAAGTTTTATATAAACTGTTAGAAAACAAGAGGCATGGAAGAGGCAGAGAGATGGCTCAAACACCAGTACAGGGTTTATTGTTTAGGCAGGAGCCCTGTGGAAGGAGATCCCAGCAAAAGAGCTAAAGCCCATTGCCATATACAGGCTTGGGCTAGAAATAGGGGGCTAGTGGAAAAGTACCAAGAAGGTCACTAAAGGATATTGTTACTGGGCAAACAAGAAGGATAAGTGGTAGTTAGGTCACTGTCTGCCCAACTGTCCTTGGCATCTATCCAGGAAGATAAATGTAAGCCATCTAAAAGGGGGAGGGAGTCTAGTCCTAACATGGCTGTCCTCATTGTTAACTCCAACATAAACCAAATCCTAAATGAAAATGACTCAGTTACCTTAGTAGTTAAAACCCTGACAAAAATCACCAGAGAACACAGGTAAATATTTATGGGGACTAAGTGTGGAGTTAGGAAACATAGTGGCTAAGAATCATGGCTCAGATGTTGATAAGGGATCACATCCCAGATTGTTGACATTAACATATGGCTCATGACATACAGCAGGATCCCACCAACCTGTAGTCAAAGGAGACCCCTAAAATAACAGGCCCAATCTGGATATCCCAGGGCAAAAATTCTCCCCATCCAACATGTGGAAGGAGTAAGACTAACATCGCCACTCTATTGAGTTCAATAAAAACTGGAGGTCTTGACTTCCAGTGTAGTGTTCCTTTTTGTTTTTATTTATTTTTATCCTATCCGAAGGGTGTATTTTGACTTTACATAAGTAAATCTGTCTTAACCTTCTTATCAGTGCAGCAGTACTCCCTGTGCTCAGCTGCCTCTTGTCTTTCTGTGTTTTAATAAACTCATCTTGATAAATTTGTGGATTAACCTGTAGCATCAAAAATTTCTGGCAGTTATCTTGACACAACAAAAATCATTTTTAAGACAATTTTTTGTAAACGTTATCAAGAACAATACAGAATTTTAAAGATAGTCTTGTTATGAGCTTAAAGAATTAAGTTTTAGTTCAACATCAGTGCATTAAAATTTGACCTTACAAAACCTTTAATGTAACTCTCAGATTTTAGTCAACTTAATCATTTACAAAAGCATCTATAAGCTCCATATTTTTATGACAACTTACTCTGTACCTTTATGACAACTTATTTTGTATTCCCCAGGGGAGCTTGTCTTTATCTTTTTTTTAAAGTATTTTTCATCCTTTTATTTTAAAAAAGATATCTTTCATATCATATACATATGTTACTTGTTGAAATTAACTCATAAAATCTTTTAATTTAGAACCTTAGGGGGAATTCCAAGATGGCGGCTAGAGCTAGGAAGCAGAAAGCGACCCTCCTATAGTGAAATCTTGGAGAGACGCTGGAGACACACTTTGCAGGCATAATCACTGAGAAAAGGCATAACTTTGACTCCTCCACATCTCCAGCCGGCGCAGAGAATCTCCACTTCACGTTAAACAGAGAACCGAGGAGGGCCCCCGGGGCCGCCAGTGGCCGGCGCCCATATGGCTTGGGAAGACGCGGACCAGGTGAGCTTCGTGGTACCGCGGTAGCCCCACAGACAAGCCTGGGCCAGAGCAGCATAGCCCCCTGGACAGACTGACCTCCACCCAGGGGAAAAAAGAGAAACTGAGTACTAAGCAATAAGAACAGTTAAGACACGCTGGAAAGAGGGTGGGGTGCCCTGAGCGCTGAAGATTGGGGGAAGGGAATCCTTCCTGGGACTGTAAATAAACAAGCCAGGCGGGCGGAGAGGCTCTGGCAGGAGCGGGGCGCACCCAGCAACCAGGAGTGGGGACGCTTGTGAGAGGAAGGAAGACCCACTTCCCACGTGAACTGTAAATAAACACGCAGGCCTGACAACGCGGGGCAGTGTCACCTTTCCCAGTGCTTGGAAAGGGGAAAGCCTGTAGCAAAGGCCCCGGCACAGGAGAACTCTGAGCAAACAAAGCCTGTGGGACCAGGTGAGTGCTAGCTCACCCCAGAGATCTGCATAAATAACGCCGCCAGCTACAGGCTGAGAGCAGCAGGCAGGCAAGCCACAGTTGCAGATACCACTCTCAGAACTGCCTCCAGACGCTTTTTTTTTCTTTTTCTCCCTACCTTTGATGAGAGAACAACCGAATTACACCTGCAAGCCGAAAAACTTACTGAAACTGTATTGCATTTGAACTGGGGACACTTGGTGGGGCTTTTTTTTTTTTTTTCTTCTGTGTGTGTGTGAGTGTAGTTTTGTTCTACTTTATGCATCCCCTTTGATGAGAACTACAGAACAACATCTGAGGCACCAACTCCAGGACTGGAGATTGAGACGGACATCCAAATTATTAAGACTGAAATTGCATTGCATATAAACTTGGAAGTTTTTCTGGTTTTTTTTTTTTTAATTTTTCTATTTTCCATTTTATTTTAATTCATTTTTATATATAGATATTACTTTCATATACTTATTTTTTATTTTTTTATCTTTGATTTTCAATCCTCTCTCTGTCTCTCTATTGTCTGTTCAGCTTACTGTCGATTAGTACACTAACACTCCCTGTTTATACCTTTGAAACTCTCTTGTCTGATACCTTGTTCTGCTTTCTCCCTCTTGTCTGTATATTTGTTTTCCCCTTTTCTTTAACTTCTTGCTTTCCATCTCAGCTCACTCTTCCATTCTCAATATTACCATTGTTATTATTACAAGCTAGAAAATACTTAATTACACACAGTACAGGGACAGTAACAACACCAAGGACAATGACAGGAAGACAGAAAAAACAAGGAAACCAGTTTCCCCACAGCAAAAAATTAGTACAGGAACCAGAGGGGAATGAAGAGAACAGAAACTCAGATCCAGACTCCAACAAAATGAAGATAAACTATGCCAAAGGACCCAATGAAGCCCACAAGAATAATTTAAAAGAAGATATACTACAAGTACTCAATGAGAATTTTATAGAGATGACACTGGATAGGGTCAACCAAAATGTACAGGAGACACTCAAGAAATTCCAAGACAATAAAAATAGAGAATTTGAAAAAGCAAAAGAAGAAATAAAGGAAACCATAGAAGCACTGTATAAACACCAAAGTGAAAGAGAGAACACAATGAATAAATGGATAAATGAACTCAGGACAAAAATAGACAACAATAAAGAAGAAAACAGCCAGGATATGGAAAACCTCAGAAAAAAGAACGAAACAGAACTGCAAAACAAAACGGAAGGCCAATCCAGCAGAATAGAACAAACAGAAGACAGAATCTCAGAACTTGAAGATGAAATGGTAATTAAAGGAAAAACTGAAGAACTATTAATTAAACAACTCAAGACCTGTGAAAAGAAAATGCAAGAACTCACTGACTCCATCAAAAGACCAAACTTGAGAATCATGGGCATCGAAGAAGGAGAAGAGGTGCAAGCGAAGGGAATGCGTAATATATTCAACAAAATAATAACGGAAAATTTCCCAAATCTAGAGAAAGATATTCCCATACAAATGCAAGAGGCCTCCAGGACACCAAACAGACCAGATCAAAATAGAACTACTCCACGACATATCATCATTAAAACAACAAGTTCAAAAACTAAGGAAAGAATATTGAAGGCTGTAAGAGAGAAAAAACAAGTAACATACAAAGGTAAACCCATCAAAATCACAGCAGACTTCTCAACAGAAACATTAAAAGCAAGAAGAGCGTGGGGTGAGATCTTCCGGGCACTGAATGAAAATAACTTCAACCCCAGGATACTCTACCCAGCAAAACTATCATTCAAAATAGATGGAGCAATAAAAGTCTTCCATGATAAGCAGAAACTAAAACAATATGTGACCACAAAGCCACCATTACAAAAGATTCTGCAAGGGATCCTGCACACAGAAAGTGACACCCAACTTAACCATGAAAAGGCAGGCAGCACCAAACCACAGGATAAGAAAAAGCAAGACAGTAGAGAGTAACATCAAGTTAGGTACACACAATCAAACCTTCAAACAACTAAGATAACTAAATGGCAGGAATCACCACATACCTATCAGTACTAACACTTAATGTTAATGGACTTAATTCACCCATCAAAAGACAGTTTGACAAAATGGATTAAAAAAGAAGATCCAACAATTTGTTGCTTACAGGAGACTCATCTCACCGACAGAAATAAGCATATGCTTAGGATGAAAGGCTGGAAGAAGATTTACCAAGCCAATGGCCCCCGAAAACAAGCAGGAGTAGCAATACTTATCTCTGACAAAGTAGACTTCAAACCTACATTGATCAAACGAGATAAAGAAGGACATTCCATACTAATAAAAGGGGAAATAGACCAAAAGGAAATAATTATCAACCTGTATGCACCCAGTGTCAACGCACCCAATTTCATCAAACATACCCTGAAAGACCTAAAAGCATATATAAACGCCAACACAGTGGTTGTGGGAGACTTTAACACTCCATTATCATCAATAGATAGGTCATCCAAACAAAAACTCAATAAAGAAATCCAAGATCTAAAATATGCAATAGATCAAGTGGACCTAGTAGATGTCTACAGAACATTTCATCCAACCTCTACACAATATACATTCTTCTCAGCAGCCCATGGAACCTTCTCCAAAATAGATCATATCCTAGGGCACAAAGCAAGCCTCAGCAAATATAAGAAAATAGAAATAATACCATGCATACTATCTGACCACAATGCAGTAAAAGTAGAACTCAACAACAAAAGTAAAGACAAAAAACATGCAAACAGCTGGAAACTAAATAACTCATTACTTAATGAAGAGTGGATCATCGATGCAATAAAAGAGGAAATTAAAAAGTTCCTAGAAGTCAATGAAAATGAAAACACAACCTACCGGAACCTATGGGACACAGCTAAGGCAGTCTTGAGAGGAAAGTTTATAGCCATGAGTGCATACATTAAAAAGATTGAAAGATCCCAAATCAAGGACCTAATGATACATCTCAAACTCCTAGAAAAACAAGAACAAGCAAATCCCAAAACAAATAGAAGGAGAGAAATAATAAAAATAAGAGCTGAAATCAATGAAATAGAAACCAAAAAAACCGTACAAAGAATTAATGAAACAAAAAGTTGGTTCTTTGAAAAAATAAACAAGATCGATAGACCCCTGGCAAACCTGACTAAAATGAGGAGAGAAAAAACCCAAATTAGTAGAATTAGGAATGCAAAAGGGGAGATAACAACAAACACCATGGAAGTCCAGGAAATCATCAGAGACTACTTTGAGAACCTATATTCAAATAAATTTGAAAATCTAAAAGAAATGGACAGATTTCTAGATACATATGGTCATCCAAAACTGAACCAAGAGGAAATTAATCACCTGAATAGACCTATAACACAAAATGAAATTGAAGCAGCAATCAAGAGTCTCCCCAAAAAGAAAAGTCCAGGACCTGATGGATTCTCTGCTGAATTCTATCAGACCTTTAAAGAAGAACTGATACCAACCTTCCTTAAACTGTTCCATGAAATAGAAAGGGAAGGAAAACTGCCAAACACATTTTATGAAGCCAGTATTACACTTATCCCAAAACCAGGCAAAGACACCTCCAAAAAGGAGAACTATAGGCCAATCTCCTTAATGAACATTGATGCAAAAATCCTCAACAAAATAATGGCAAACTGAATTCAACAACACATCAAAAAGATCATTCACCACGACCAAGTAAGCTTCATCCCAGGGCAGGGGTGGTTCAACATATGAAAATCAATAAACGTAATAAACCACATTAACAGAAGCAAAGACAAAAACTGCTTGATCATCTCAATAGATGCAGAAAAAGCCTTTGATAAGATCCAACACCATTTCATGATAAAAGCTCTAAGAAAACTAGGAATAGAAGGAAAGTTCCTCAACATTATAAAAGCTATATATGACAAACCTACAGCCAGCATTATACTTAACGGAGAAAAATTAAAACCATTCCCTCTAAAATCAGGAACCAGACAAGGATGCCCACTATCTCCACTCCTATTCAACATAGTACTGGAATTCCTAGCCAGAGCAATTAGGCAAGAAGAAGGAATAAAAGGAATACAAATAGGTAAAGAAACTGTCAAAATATCCCTATTTGCAGACCACATGATCCTATACCTTAAAGACCCAAAAAACTCTACTCAGAAGCTTCTAGACATCATCAATAGCTATAGCAAGGTAGCAGGATATAAAATCAACATAGAAAAATCATTAGCATTTCTATACACTAACAATGAGCAAACAGAAAAAGAATGTAGGAAAACAATTCCATTTACAATAGCCTCAAACAAAATCAAATACCTAGGTGTAAACCTAACAAAAGATGTGAAAGACCTCTACAAGGAAAACTATACACTTCTGAAGAAAGAGATTGAGGAAGACTATAGAAAGTGGAGAGATCTCCCATGCTCATGGATTGGTAGAATCAACATAGTAAAAATGTCGATACTCCCCAAAGTAATCTACATGTTTAATGCAATTCCCATCAAAATTCCAATGACATTCATTAAAGAGATTGAAAAATCTACTGTTAAATTTATATGGAAACACAAGAGGCCACGAATAGCCAAGGCAATACTCAGTCAAAAGAACAATGCAGGAGGTATCACAATACCTGACTTCAAACTATATTACAAAGCAATAACAATAAAAACTGCATGGTACTGGCACAAAAACAGACATGAAGACCAGTGGAACAGAATAGAGGATCCAGATATGAAGCCACACAACTATAAGCAACTTATCTTTGACAAAGGAGCTAAAAATATATGATGGAGAAATAGCAGCCTCTTTAACAAATACTGCTGGGAAAACTGGTTAGCAGTCTGCAAAAAACTGAAACTAGATCCATGTATATCACCCTATACCAAGATTAACTCAAAATGGATCAAGGATCTTAATATCAGACCCCAAACTCTTACGTTGATACAAGAAAGAGTAGGAAATACTCTGGAGTTAGTAGGTATAGGTAAGAACTTTCTCAATGAAACCCCAGCAGCACAGCAACTAAGAGATAGCATAGGTAAATGGGACCTCATAAAACTAAAAAGCTTCTGTACATCAAAAGAAATGGTCTCTAAACTGAAGAGAACACCCACAGAGTGGGAGATAATATTTGCCAACTATACATCAGACAAAGGACTGATAACCAGAATATACAGGGAATTTAAAAAACTAAATTCTCCCAAAACTAATGAACCAATAAAGAAATGGGCAAGTGAACTAAACAGAACTTTCTCAAAAGAAGAAATTCAAATGGCCAAAAAACACATGAAAAAATGCTCACCATCTCTAGCAATAAAGGAAATGCAAATTAAAACCACACTAAGATTCCACCTTACCCCTGTTAGAATAGCCATCATCAGCAACACCACCAACAACAGGTGTTGGCGAGGATGCGGGGAAAAAGGAACCCTCTTACACTGTTGGTGGGAATGTAGACTAGTACAACCACTCTGGAAAAAAATTTGGAGGCTACTTAAAAAGCTGGACATCGATCTACCATTTGATCCAGCAATACCACTCTTGGGGATATACCCAAAAGACTGTTACTCCAGAGGCACCTGCACATCCATGTTTATTGCGGCACTATTCACAATAGCCAAGTTATGGAAACAGCCAAGATGCCCCAGCACTGACAAATGGATTAAGAAAATGTGGTATCTATACACAATGGAATTTTATGCAGCCATGAAGAAGAACGAAATGTTATCATTCGCTGGTAAATGGATGGAATTGGAGAACATCATTCTGAGTGAGGTTAGCCTGGCCCAAAAGACCAAAAATCGTATGTTCTCCCTCATATGTGGACATTAGATCAAGGGCAAACACAACAAGGGGATTGGACTATGAGCACATGATAAAAGTGAGAGCACACAAGGGAGGGGTAAGGATAAGTAAGACACCTAAAAAACTAGCTAGCATTTGTTGCCCTTAATGCAGAGAAACTAAAGCAGATACCTTAAAGCAACTGAGGCCAATAGGAAAAGGGGACCAGGAACTAGAGAAAAGGTTAGATCAAAAAGAATTAACCTAGAAGGTAACACCCACGCACAGGAAATCAATGTGAGTCAATGCCCTGTATAGCTATCCTTATCTCAACCAGCAAAAACCCTTGTTCCTTCCTATTATTGCTTATACTCTCTCTACAACAAAATTAGAAATAAGGGCAAAATAGTTTCTGCTGGATATTGAGGGGGGAGAGGGAGGGGGTGGAGTGGGTGGTAAGGGAGGGGGTGGGGTCACGGGGGAGAAATGAACCAAGCCTTGTATGCACATATGAATAA
Organism: Castor canadensis; assembly: GCF_047511655.1. Taxonomy (NCBI): domain Eukaryota; kingdom Metazoa; phylum Chordata; class Mammalia; order Rodentia; family Castoridae; genus Castor; species Castor canadensis. The sequence goes on along the minus strand of NC_133390.1, from coordinate 151,142,922 downwards.
TAAAAGAAAAATGAAAAAAAAAAGATACTAATGTTCCACAAAACATTATGACTTACCCTAAATAAAATGATCCATAGTTGGTTAAACTTGGGAAAGGCTGCTTCCTCTCACCCTCTCTCGGTGCTTCACGACAGGTCAGACTCTGAGCAGCCTTGCTGTAAACATGCCTGTCCAGCCATCAGCATCTCCCCCAGGTGTTCTTTGGAAGATCTCGTGAATGCTCGAGCATTCGTTTTCTTCTTCACCATGAAGCTGGGTTTTCTCCACAGGCTATGTGCTGAGGAACATCACTCTCCGTCTCCCTAGACCTCCTCCAGTGGCAGAAGCAGGTGTCAGTCAGGTCACAGAAGAGTTGTCCCTGCAGTGCATGTTGGGCCATGGAGGAAGTGGGCAGTACCACACCCGAAAGTCATCAGATCTGTGTTTGTCTGAGAGATTGGGGACGGCCTCCTGCTGGGGAGGTGATGACAAGTGGTGGGGGGTGTGGAGTGACATGAAAGGTGGGTAGTGGGTGATGGCAAAGGCTCTGGAAGCCTGAAGTTAGGTCCAAGATATGTCCAGTTGGATATGGTGATACCAGGCCATTGGAGATGTTGGCAAAAGCTTTTTGGCTAGAATAACCGAAGTGGACACCAGATTACAACTGACTGAGGGGCCAACGGAAGCCTAGACAACAAGCACAGTCCAGACAACAGTGCTGAAAGTCAGGCTCAAAGGTGAGGACTGAGATCAGGTAGGCTTGGAGGGTGATGTGCAGTGGATGCTTGGTTTTTCTTACTGGGGAAGAAGTGGCTACGTTCATCCATCTTTGCGACAATTGAGTAGTTGCCCTGGGTTTACAACATACATCTTCGTGTGATCAGAGTTGGTTTTGAATGACATCACATATATCCACAGCAGTGTGAGACTCTCCACTGCTTCCTTCCCCATGTGTTTTCTTTGCTCTTGCTGTCATGTAACTAATGATATAAACATATTTTTAAATATGGCATAAACACACTGTACACTGTAAATATATTTGCTTTAGGCTGGAAAGCACTTTTAAAGCAGTTAAACATAAGAAAAAATAAAATTCATATTTATTTTCATTTGAAAAAAAAAGAACCTTATATTTGTATGGAGAAAAAAAGAAAGCAATCTTGAAATTATTTTTGTATAAAAGCAATTTATAGAAAGCCCACTTGTTAATAGACCCATGTATTATAAGAGAGAATTAAATTCCAGATTGTATTTGTGGCAGAATGAAATATACTAAGGTCATTTCTTTAACTACCCAAATTTCAAGATTCCTGCTGCAGGCTGTGCCTCCCCCCTTTTTTTCCCTCTGGTCTGAGCTGGAGTGTTAACCCCTGAATGCCTGCATCTTAGTGAGACCTGATTGAAATAAGTTTGAAAATTGGTTTTCCTAAAAAGTAGCAGTAGAATGGAGTAATAATTTTTTACATTGACTCTATAATAAGAACTGTTCCTCAAGATGTTTACATATTTATGTGTAAAAAGCCTAAGCAATCTATAACAGAGATCTTTAAAATAAATACCCTGGTTTTTTGTCACCTTAAGTATCATATTAACCTTATAGAAGCAGTTTAAGAACCATTTTCAAGATGCTTACATATACACACACACTGTGAATGCACCAATAGATGGATGCATAATCTGACCAGCCATTAGCAAGGGAAACATAAGCATCTCATGACTGTCTCAATATCAGACCACGCCTACTGTACCAACCTTTTGGGGTTTTTTTTTAGCAACAAAGTTGCTCCTTTTTTTTTTTTTTTCTCATAGGGAGAACAGGTAGGTTCTCCCTGTTTACATCCCTACAAGTAAAGGTGCCAGCAAGTTTTTCTGACATATTTTAATAATCATAAATTGTTTTCTACTTATTTTATTTTCAAAACAAACTCAACTAAAGAAGTGTATTAAACCTTTCATCTTTTTCTGTCTCCATTTTATGACATTTCATTTCTGTCTTTCCCCTCTCTCATTTCATTCATGAAGACCTCATCCCAATTGTTTCCATTCCTCCACTTTTCCCTCTTCACATTCACAATCCTTCTGAAACAGTCCTCTTCTTTTAAGTCAGACCAAATCTTATGCATCAGTGCAAACCCAGCCTTTATGCGTTAATGTTTATAAGAGCTCAGTTAGTGCTGAGCCTCAGTCCTCCTTTAGGATGTCCATTTTGGGTGAAGATGTGCAAACTGGGGCACCAAAGCTACCCATCAAGACTGGAAGGCTCTGATTTCTCCTTACTTTGCCCAATAAATTGCTACCTGAACTTAAATAAACAACAGAGTCTGGCTTTTGAAGACCAATTTTAGCCTCTTGGCTTTTCCCATTCTCCTGGACGTTAGGTTTTTTTTTTTTTTTTTTTACAATTACTCTGTAAACTTCATTAACCACAGTTTTATCTAGTGACCCTTCTGGGGGCCATCCTACACCAAAAGCAGGCCAATCTTTTTCACAAAGGACCTTAAACTTGTTAGGAGTTAACTCCATAATTTCCATTAAATCTTTTAAAGTTTTTAACCATACACTCCAAGGGAGTGTTCTTACTCTGGTCTCCTCCCATCTCCTCCCATTACCAACCTGCCAGACAGTCACAGAGTGGGAGGGGTTTTGGAAAACCAGCCACTTCTCCCCTCACGGAGATTTAGCCATCCCTCTGGCTGTAGTGCATCCATATAAACCCTGGACTGGAGGCCCCATTGTGGCTCACCCTTGACCTTATGAGCTTGCCACTGAACCAAGGATCGGGACTCCTTACTTCACAGCTGGGCTGTGTCTCAGTCTCCCACTTTCACACACTCCCATGCAGCACAGTACTTCCACCCCACTCCTTTGAGCCTGAGAGACACGATTTCCCCCCAAAAATGCAGCTATTAGGGTGTCCCATTGGGAGGTGATCAGGCTCCCCTTCTGTCTCCTGAGGCAGGCTAGAATTCGAACCTGGATTCTTACCAGTCTGATGAGCGGTGCTCCTCTCCCCTCACTGGTTTCTGCACCTCACTGAATTCCATTGTGCATCCAAGGCCCTCACCCCAACCCACTGGAAGGAGGAATTTCCCCTTCAGATCAAGCCGTCTATTGGTGCCTGGTTGGGTCTCCTCCCTGTGGTCCGGAAGGATACACCCCAGTGACAAAGGAGGTGATCACTATCTCCACAATCCTGGATAACGAGCCCCCAAGAAATGTTGCAGGAGGCTTTTAGCTGAGATTGAGACACTGAGGCAATTTAGCAGGAAGCAACATTTATTGTGCTGGCACAGACCCAAAGGACTCGTGTCCAAAGACTGAGCTCCGAGAATAAAGGGGTCCCACCTTATATACCCTTGCAAGCAGGTTACAGAGGCAATTAAAAAAAAAGTTTAACCCATATATGGTTACATGCAATTTTATAGGCTACTTCAGCCTAGTTGTTTAGTGCCCTTCCACTCCTAGTGCTATGTGACCTTCACCTTCAAATTCTTAGGTTTTATCTCTCTGCTATGCCATCCCTTTCCCCCTGCTACTTTATCAGAACTCAGGCCTGGTTTGTTTTCTTCTGATCCTCCTCCCTGTTACAGCTATACTGTTCTTTGTTTTATTTGTACTCACTATAGTTTACATACTGTTATAGTTTGGATCTGAAATGTCCCCCAAAGGCCCATTTGTTAAAGGCTTGGTCCCCAACTTGGCACTGTTAGGAGGTGGCAGAATTTTTAAAAGATCTGAGGTCATTGGGGCATGCCCTTAAAGTAGATAGTGGGAATTCAGCCCCTTCTGATCTTTTTGCTTCCTGGCTGACATGAGATATGCAATTTTGTTCTATGCTGCTCTCCTCCACATAATGTGCTGTCTTGCCACAGGCACAAAAGTAGCAAGTCCACTTGATCACAACTGAAGCCACCACAACTGTAAGCCACAATAAAACTTGCTCCGTTTAAGTTGATTCTTCTCAGGTATTTAATATAATCATGGAAAACACACATATTGTAAAATCTCTCCTATATATACTATATTTTTTCACTTTCTTTCAGATGAGTAAAAATAACCACACACAGAATCTTGAATCAAAATAAAGTATATTAGAGTCTAAAATACAGCCCACACAAACCAGAGGCATGTGGACCAAAGATTAGTCCACATTTCATTCAATTATGAGTTACCAAGAAAGGATGAGCACTAATCAAAGACAAAACCAGAAAAAAAGGACAAGAAAAGAAAAAACAAATGACTGCCAAAAAATGCTCATGTATACACACACACACACACACACACACACACACACAAAACCACAACACTACCATAATTAGGACCAAATATTTTCAATCAAATTATAAAAAGTTAGTGAAGCAAGAAGCAAACACTGAGATGCAAGTGACAAAGAACTGTCAGGGATAAAGCAGGAGATGATATTTTTTGAAAAACAAAACACAGCCTAGGCTGGAAGAAGTGGCTCAAAGTAGTAGAGGGCCTGCATAGCAAGCCATGAGGCCCTGCATTCAAACTCTAGTACCACCAAAACAAATAAAAACTAGAACAAAGTATTGACACTTTTGTCTAAGAGCAGACTGTAGGAGAGTAAGTTGTACTTTGTCACCCTGCCTCTTTAAAGCATACAAATATGAATTTGGATTTTGAAAAAAGATCCTTTTTCAAGTGCCTTTTCCTACTCCTACCCCATATTTGAATCTCCTCAGCAATGTCCCTGTGACAAAAACATCCTGATTCCACAAACCATGCCTCTATTATTTCCCAACATAAACTTGGATCATAATCTCATTATTCTGGACACTATTGGCCAGCTTCAAGGTTTGAAGCCCCTGAACTCCGAGCTTCAGAAGCCCCAGTCCCTGTCTGACTCCAAGGTCTCCACCTCCAGAGTCAAGACCTCACCTCAGGGCTCCATTTCTCTTTGAGTCTGTCTGCCACATCTGGACATTAGCACAGAATGGGATGAGAGGGAGTGAGGGATGCTAGAACTCTTGGACAAGAAAAACTCCTAGGAAGCAGCATTGCCAGCCAGCCTGTTTCAAGAGCTTACCCTACTACCAAATCATAAGGATGCTAAGAAGACCGCACTTTCTGAATTCCAATACGTCTACCACTATAGTGTGAGGCTCCCATGTTCCATGTGAACAGCAGGGGGTCAGAATGGAATGAGAAATAGGCTGAAGCTGGAAGAAGGCAGAGAATGTTGCTCAAATGGCTCTCCAATACATCAAGGCAGATGTCAGTAGATGTCACAAAGTGAAGGTGTGGGGGAGGGGGCATATTCAGAATCCATTTAGCACAGAATGGGAGGGGAGTGGGAGAGGCAGCAGGCAGGGTTTACTTACACCACCACAGAACACTAAGCACCTTGGCACTGGTGGGGTTTTAGAGGTGGCAGGTCAGATAGCTCTTCAGAGGAGCTGAGATAGATAAAGTATTAGATGCCAAGCTTCACGACTAGGCAGAAAGAGATCTGAGCACAGAGAAAAAACGGGGAGGAGATACTTACTCTGGAAGGTCCCATGAGCTACCTGCAACTGAGCTCAAAAATGACAACAGGAATTGTAGGGAAAGGAGAGGAGGTGCAACCATCAGGTCACCTGTTGAAAACACACACATCTCTTATACAAAGCACGTTCCAGAAAAAAAATTTTGGGAGAGGGAGCAGAAGATCTAAGGAGCAATGAGACACTGGGAGACAGTTAATCTGTGGGACGACATGAACAGCATGCAGGAGAGCCCCAAAAGACAATTGGAATTGTAGAGAAGAGAGAAGAAATGAAATAAAAAGTCACTGCCCAACGAAGTATCATTTCAACGGTCAAAGTCCATGACACCATCTCCAGGACGATCTGGTCATGAAACCCTTCCAGAGAGAGGTCCTCAAACCCAAAGTCATCTGCGTGGATCAAACACTGGCATTGGCCTGGGGACCAACTACTCCAGTTACATTCCTACCTGCAACGACTTTCCCTTTCTGATCACATAGATGGGCTTACATTGAGGTTGGGTTTGAAGATGGGTTTACAATTTCAGGGTAAGTGTAACACTTTCAACACTTCAGTTTTCTGGAAATCTGAACAAAACCAAAAACTACACCACTAAGTTCAAGTGATTCTCACTTGGGTTGGACCACTGGCTGATGCCGATTTGAGAGTCTGAAGTTCAAACAAGGCCAGTTGGTGTCTGCTGAAGAAAGCACTTGTCCCTCAAGACAGGCCCGAAGTAGCCAGGACTGGAAGGGCTCTGAGAACTGACTCCTGGCAGCATCCTGGGATGAGGACTAGCTCTGGCTGGGCTCCCCAGTGCCCGCCCTGGGTACTTGCACATGGAACACACTAGAAAGCCCCAGCACATTGGTGGACTGGGTTCCCATCACCATTTTGAGTATAAAAGGCAGAGACACATTCATTAAACCTGACTCAGGTCACTCTGCCAGCTCTGGCTAAAATCAGTCCCTGACCCAATGTTCGATGATGGATCTGCGTTTTCTTTCTGTGCCTCAGACACCCCTCCCCTTCCCCGCTTTGCCTCACTGCTCAGGAAGACAAGACTTCCAGCTGTAAGAGAGCAAACAGATCTAGCCAGCCCCCTGTAGGAACTGTGTACAAATTCCAGGTTTCTCTCTCAGTCTAGTCCTTTGGCAGACGCAGCGGCAGAGGGACGCACAGCGGAAGCGCGCTGCTCGGCAGAGGTCTCCTGGGGAGGCCCAAGGTGAGCTGTCTCCAGAGGCATCCATCAAGTCCTGCCTGCTCCAGGGAGGGGCTGCCACTTGACACCTATACCAGAAACCGAACCTGAAAGGTCACCAAGAGTGTGGGCCACACCTGCCACATGTCCTTTAGACCCCACCCCCCCCAGCACCCCAGCAGCAGTTTAGCACCTGCACATTTGGAAAAAAAAGCAAGCAAAAGGCCCTGGGGGGTTCTGTGGTCCAAGGTCACTGTTTGGTTTCAGTGTTCCTCACTTTCTGTTCCACATTAGAGGCTAAAGGAGGACAGGGCAGATGGGAGGAAGAGCAGGTTCATGGCCAGCCCTATGACTCCTCTCCTCTCCCCAGGCACAGTGGCCTGTGCCAGGGTCTCTGCAGGAGACACATGAGGTCCAGCATCTGGGATGCCTCCTCTGAGGGTCCCTGAGTCTGACCACGTGACACGTGCAGCACAGTCCAGCACCAGTGTAGCTGAATCAGGGAGAGGGCGAGCTGGGGGCTGAGGACTGGCTGCTCTTAGTTTGCAATTTCTTCCCTTTTTTCTTAGGGTTCTAGTTTTATACATATGAGACTATAACACAGCATATGACAACAGGTGGCATCCCTTTGTTTCCCTGACTCTGATCCTCTGAGGATCTGAATGCATGGCCTGAGCCCTGGGGTGAGGGTCGGCGGGGGGGGGGGGGGGGGGGGGGGTTTAAGAAGCTGTGCATTCTGGGAAGCCTAGAATGGCTCAAGGCAGGAGCGTCTGTGAAGAAGTTGGCCTCTAGGGCAGAAATGGCTTGCCCATCTGGGTCATGGAGGACAAGGGTGTCCTCCAGTCCTGTCACCTCCCTGAGTCCCTCAGCCCAGGTACATGAGGTGGCTGTGTGTGGCTTTCTTTTATGACCACAGTCCTTCTCAGCATCTGTGACTTGACTTGGACCTCTACCCTTGTCTGTGCTGAGTTGAGAGGTGCTGGGGAAGGTGCTGGTATTCTAGGTCTCATCTCTGGGGTAAGGTGTCGGCCGGCCTTGCAATGGCACAGCTTGGGACAGCAGCCCCCGAGTGAAGAGGTGCTGGCTGCCAGCATTGGCAGAGCAGAGGCAGCCAGGGCTGGTTGCTAGAGGAAAGGATGAAGAGATGTTAGCTCGTCATGCAGCACAGATGGCAAGGGTGATACTGTTCACTGGCCAGCATGGGTGAACCCATTCTCAATGCTGGGCAGTGTGGCTGATTCCATATGACCACAGCACTCTGCTGGAGGTGGCTTGTGAGCCCCTTCTCAAGTGGGGTCCCTTCTCCTCCCTCCCTCTAATCTTTCCTATCATGTGAGCTCTTGGGGACTTGTGGTTTCTGGAAATTCTAAGATGGACTCAGCTTCCTGTCCTGAGCTGCCTGGCCCTGAAGAGCTCACTATGGTGTGGAGGGATGCCTCTAAGCCCCATGTGCACCTGGACAGCTCCTCCAGGAAATGCTCTCTGAGGACCTGCCTGCCACTCCCTGCTTCTTGTCGTGGAGGGAGGGGGAAGCAGAGTGGCTCTTATGTGGGTGTGTCTCTGTGCTCTCTTTCTGATTCTGTCTTTTTCATGGTGTGTACCCTTAAGGCTGGACTTGAACTGGCACTAGGAGTCTCTCCTATCAGGTGATGACTCTCATGGCACCTTCACTTGTGCCACCAGAGGGACTGGGTAAAACCAAAACAAAGGTTTCAACTCTGAGCTCCAATCTCACATTCATTTGGGCCATCCTTTCATTCTCTAGTGGACAGAAGGCTTCTCCCTGCTGACTGCTCAGCTTCCAGGATCCTCCCTGATTCCTGTGCCCAGAACTCCTCTCCCTATCACCAGTGTGTCACCAACTGCTCTGAGGGTTGCATGGATGGAGTCCAGCCCTGGGACATGGCCTGTCCCAGGAAGGGGCACATACTGCCTTAGCCCTGCCATGGGGAGTCACCTCTTACCAGGCACATGATGACGTCTCATCTGTGGAAGCTCGTTTACCAGCTGCTCTGTTTTTGTTCTCTAGGATCCAAAAAGGCTCATACTTTGTCCCTGAGTGGCCTGACTGTGCTGACCATCTCTATCCTCCTGAGTCTACGTTTCCACCACCTGTCCTGTGACTGACAAGCACAGGTCAGTCTAGAGTCCACACTGGTCCCAGGCTGGCCAATGTGTCCTAACTCGCTGAGACATGGGCCGTTTGTTGGGGCCTTTGGCAGTTTAACTGATTTAGTCTCCGCAGAACCAACTGCCAACAATTCCGATTGGCCTAGCAGCACAGACCATCTGACCGCCTGAAAGGTCAGCCAGGCTATTCACCAACTGCCTAATAAACCTGTGGAAGTTGGTAAAACAGGATGAGAAGAGAGGAAGGGAGGAAGGAAGGGAGGGAAGAGAAGCAACAGGAAGACTGGATGGTCGATGCTAGTGCCTTTGCCCAAGGGCTCATAGGTCCACTTTCTTTTTTTTTGAAAATAAAAAGAATTTATTGAAATATAATTCATGTGTCATACAGCCATACATTGGGTTTTAGTATATCACAGTCCTGTGAAGCCATATTCATCTAATTTTAGAACATTTTCATCACCTCAGAAAAAACCCTGTACCCATTAGCAATTACTCTCCATTCACCAGACTCCTCAGTCCTTGGAAACTATCTGCTTTGTCTCCATAGATTTGCCTGTTTTGTGTTACTTATAAGCAGAATCATACTATGTGTAGTCTTTTGTGACTAGCTTTTTCACTTAATAGGTTTTCAATTTTTGTTCTTATTTGAATCATGTATCAGGACTTCATTCTAATGTTTAGCTAATAAATGTTACAGTGTAGGCATAGTCCGCAGCTTATCCATCAGACCAGGGGCATTTGAACTCTCCACTTTTTGTTTATTATGATTAAAGCTTATATGAACACTCATGTAAAGTTTTATGTGAGCATGTTTTCATTTGAGTATAATTTCCAGGAGTGTAATTTCTGGGTCAAGGTGTAGCAGGGAGGAAGATCAGAAGAAAATAGACTAGGCCCAAGTCCTGAGAAAGTAGCAGGGAGGTAGGGATGGCATAGCAGAGGGATAAAACCTGAGGAATCTAAACATGAGGAAGGTCACATAGCACTGGGGAGGGGAAAAAGTCACATAGCACTACGGTAAAGTAGGCTATAAAATTAAATATAACCATATATGGATTAGACCTTCTTTTTGCTTCTGTAACCTGCTTGCAAGGGTATATAAAGTGAGACCCCTTTGTTCTTGGGACTCAGCATTTTGACACGAGTCCGCTGAGTCTGTTCTGGCACCATAAAACATTGCTTCCTGCTGAATCGCCTCAGTGTCCTGTGTCTCAGCAACTTCCCACATTTCTTGGGGACTCATTGTCCAGGATTGTGGAGACATGGTGAGTTATCACCTCCCTCATCACCAGGGTGCATCCTCCCAGACTCCTGGGAGGAGATCCCAACAGGCACCAACAGATAGCTTGATCTGGAGGGGGATTCCTCCTGGCGAGTTGGGGGTGAGGGCCTTGGATGCGCAACGGAACCCAGTAAGGTGCAGGAACCAGCAAGGGGTGGGGAACACTGCTCATCAGACTGGTAAGAACCGGGTTCGAATTCAGGCCTGCCTCAGGAGGCAGAAGGAGAGCTTTATCACCTCCCAGAGACTGCTAGTAACCATGGTGAAACTGTGTCTCTCAGGTTTAGGGAGCAGGGTGGAAATACTGTGCTGTGTGAGAGTGTGTGAAAGTGTGAGCCTGACAGGCAGCCCAGCTGCAAAGCCAGTGAGGAGTTTCGATCCTCGGGCGGTAGCGAACTCATAAGGTCAAGGGTGAGCCCTAATGGGGCCTCCAGTCTGGAGTCACTAAGGTTAAAGAGACGCCTAAATCCCTATGAGAGAGCTGCAGGAGACAGGCAAAGTGAGTGCTCTTCCAAAACCCCTCCTTCTCTGTGTCTGTCTGGTAGTCGGGTAATGGGAGGAGATGGGTGGAAATCAGAGTAAAAACACTCCCTTGGAGTGTATGATTAAAAACCTTAAAAAGAGACTTAATGAAAACTGTGGAGTTAACTCCTAACAAGATTAAGATTCTTTGTAATGTAGATTGGCCTGCTTTTGGTGTAGGATGACCCCTGGAAGGGTCACTAGATAAAACTCTGGTTAATAAAGTTTACAGAGTAATTGTAAAAAACAAAACAAAACAAAAAAAAACACCCTAACACCCCAGAGAATGGGAAAAACCAAAAGGCTAAAATTGGTCTTCAAAAACCAGACTTTCTTGTTTATTTAAATTCAGGTAGCAATTTATTGGGTGGACTGAGGAGGAATCAGAGTCTTCCAGTCTTGATGGGTAGCTTTGGTGCCCCAGTTTGCAGATCTTCACCCAAAATGGGCATCCTGAAGGAGGCTCAGCACTAACTGAGCTCTTACAAAAATTAGCACATGAAGGATGGATTTGCACGGATACATAAGATCTGGTCTGACTTGGAAGAAAAGGAAAGTTGCAGAAGGGTTGTGAATGTAAAGAGGGGGAAGTGGAGGTATGGAAACAAAATTGGGATGAGATCTTCATGGATGAAGTCTAGTAAATTGAAAGTGTAAATATCTTGAAATGTTTGGAGACAGAAAAAGATAAAAGGTTTAATACACTCCTTCAGTTGAGTTTTTATGTCTTAAAAATAAAAGTAAATGGAAAACAATTTAGGATTATTAAAATATGCCAAAAATACTGAACTTGCTGGCACCTTGACTGAAGTCAAGACCTCCAGTTTTTATTGGAATCAACAGAGTGAAGATGTTAGTCTTACTCCTTCCACATGGCAGGCAGAGGGAAATTTTGGCCTGGGATGGCCAGAGTAGGGCTGTTATTTTTTTTGGGGGGGGGGCTCCATTGACTACAGGTTGGTGGGATCCTGTTGTATGTCATGAGCCATCTATTAATCTCAACAGTCTGAGATGTTATCCCTTATCAACATCTGAACCATGATTCTTAGCCATTAGGTTTCCTAACTCCACATTTAGTCTCCATAAATATTTACCTGTGTTCTCTGGTGACTTTTGTTAGGGTTTTGACTACTAGGGTAACTGAGTCATGTTCATTAAAGAGTTGGTTTATGTCAAATTTTCTAGATGACCTCATGGTTAAACTTCTGTTGTCTTGGGAGATTCTAATGCAGTGGTACCCTATATGTGTCTGAGACTGTTCGCCTTCCCCAACTGATGAAAAAATCTAAGGTTTTACTTCAAGAGCAACAACTAAACTAATATGCATATAAAACCTCTATAGAGCTGTGATGCTGTTGCTGGTTCCTATATATTAAATATATTTATGTTTTTCAAGTATATCAAGATTTCTAAAATAGAAAATTTAAAACAAAAAGCTAGTGGTACTGATATACTGTTCTGTTAGTTGCTAAATTGTCCATCAGACTTTTAACCATGGCTCTTAAGTTTTTATCATTACAATTCTGATCCTTCTGGGACATTTACAATTAAGTCCATAAAAAAAATCTAATAACTACTTATGTGTCAACCAGGTTAGCTTTTTAGACATCTGCTTTTGTTAGATTCTGTTTTGTATTGTCCTCATCCAGAATCCTGCTGCCTAAGAGCCACTCCTTCTAAGCCTCTTTGCTTAAATTTGGCCAAAAAGGTCTATTTGGCACTTACTCCCACCTGATCTACTCATTATTCCCCCCCACCACCCCCTGCATGGGACCAAGACCAACCAAACAAATCTTCAGTCTAAGGTAATATCATCCTGAATGTGCCCAATCTCATCTGGTCTTGGAAGCTAAGCAGGGTTGGGCCTGGTTAGTACTTGGATGGGAGACAGGTCTTCAGAAGGGACTGTTTAGAGACAAGCAGTTTGGAGACAAGGAGGGAATGCCATCAAAGTTCAAATGGAGTCACTGCTGCCAGATCTCTCAAAACTAATTAAGGTAGAGAGGATTAAAGAAATTGTTCTTATGCATGTGTGGCTATCTGGCATTAAAGCCCTTCCAGACACAAACACATATTTTTAGGCAGGGTCTTCTACTTAAATAGAGACAAAATAACTGTTTTTACTGGCTCTAAATATGCCCTTTGATACTTAAAGATGGTGGTTTTAACTTTCTTTTAAAAAATGGGTGTTCTTGGACATATATACTGATAATATATTATTGCCATTGTAATTCTACTCAGTTAAAAAAAAAAAAGACATTGTCTGGGTAAAAAAAAAAAAATGTCCACCCATTAAAACTCTGCTGGAGGGTTCCCTTTTGTTGTTATCTTGTCTACTATTCCCACTGCAGTTAAAATAGCAGAGATTGCTCCTTGGATCCACCACAGTCAAGTCAAGCCAGCTTCTCTCAAGTGGGGGTGCATCCATGATCAGGCTCCCCCATCCAGAATCACTCTCTGGAGCCTGAGCACCCTCCTGGGCAGAACTCTGCTTCCCATGAAACAACAAGGGACCAAGTATGATGGGATGACAGCCCTGCTCTAGTCACCCCCGGAAGCTGACTATTCTATGCAAGGCAGAAGCTTGAGTAGTCTACTCTCCAATGGGACAAACGGGTTGTTTTCCACACCAGTTATCTCACTGTACTGCATTGTCACCCCTTGTCTGTATCTGCTACTGTAGTTCTTACCCTAGTCTTTGCCACAGGCTTGGCAGAAACTGCCCCTGCTGATTGGTCTCAGGGTGAAAGGTTTTTATTTGCTCTCTTCTATCTCTTTTGGGCAGGATGCATATTTACTATTTATTGTTACTGATGTGGTTTCCCTTCGTGGCCCCAGAGCCCTCCTCCTGTGACCTGTGTATGTGTACTACTCAGGCAGGAATTGTTGTCACTAGGACTTTGCTTTTCCATACTCACTATTGCTGTGCAGGCTCAATCATCAGGCCATGCACTCACAATCACACCACCTATCTAGTGTGCTCCCATGGTAATCAGCACATCTGCTTCAACCCCACTTACTGCCCTCAGAGCAATGGTTAGAGATCAGGAGCATCCGCCACCCTGGGAACCTTGTCAGCTGCAGCCAGGTGTTTAGTCCTGATAAACCAGTGTCAATGCTCTTTGATGGATGTGTGGCCATAGACAGAGGTGGGTGTGGAGGTACAGTCTGTGGCAGTGGGGGCCTGGCTTGCAAAAAAGCCTATTTGTCAAATGATAAGAATATGTGCCACGGAGACAACTCTTGGCCATGTGATGATGTGAGTTCTTATTATTGCCCTTATTGGGGTTGTGTTTCATGAGCCACGTGGCAGGGGCAAAATACACAGTCCTCCTTCACAGGCGAAAGCTTCCCCTGACTGCACCCACGGCACATGTAACCCTGTAAATTTCACTATACTTAAGCCATCTGATTGGACATGAGAATAAGTAATTAGCATAAGGATAGATGAAAAGGACCTTGACACTGGGAACAGTTACTCAAATTAGTAACTTACTCAGGAGAGTTCCTCCTGCTGAGTTTTTCACTCCTTTTATGAGGAGATGAGGAGTGAATTTTCCATCTCTGCCAAAGCTAAAAACTTGTTCCTTTCACTGTCTGAGTCTATAGCCCAGACACTGAATGTCACTTTGTGCTATGTTTGTGGGGGGACCAACATGGGAGACCATTGGCCTTGGAAAGCAAGGAAGTTGGACCCATGAGAGCCTTTTAATGAGACTGCTTTCCCAAAATACAAGAAAGGCATCTGGCTCCTAAAAACTTCCATCATTGGAAATTATTGTATCTCCTGCCCAGAAGGCCAATTCTCCACCTCAATGGGGGATTTAACTTGTTTAGGACAGAAGTTTTACAATGACACTGCCCAAGAGACCCAATGGTGAGGAGCTCCAAACCATACAGATCCCCAGCCCCACCCACTGGCCAGCTTTTCTAATCTCCAGAAAGCGTGGGATGATCTTACTACAAACATAGATTGGCTGGCACCCAGGGGACTATATTGGATCTGTGGGAAGCAAGCTTATATGGTGCTACCTAGAAGCTGGTTTAGGTTGTGTGCTAGGCTCATTCAGACCATCCTTCTTCCTGCTTCCCCTCAGACAAGGTAAAAAACTGGGAGTCCCTATATATAAAAAAAAGATTAAGTAGACAAACTTACAAATTGGCAATTAAAAATATGACAAATAGGCTCCTGAGTAAATCATCCAGTACTATGGTTTTGCCACCTGGGCAGAAGACGGTCCTGGGGCTATCACACCCCTATACATATGCTCAACTATATCATCAGGCTGCAGGCTATTGTTGAAATTATAGCTAATGAAACTGCAAGAGCCCTCAATTTGCTGGCAAAACAAAGCACTAAGATGTGCAATGCCACCTATCAGAACCACTTGGCTTTAAACTATTTGCTGGTTTCTGAGGGAGGAGTTTGTGAAAAATTTAACCTAAGCAATTGCTGCTTACAGATTGATGATGAAGGAAAGGTCATAAAAGGGACCACAGACAGAATGAGAAAGCTCACCCATGTCCCCATCCAGATTTGGAGAGGATGGGATCCCAATGACCTGTTTGAAGGATGGTTTTCTGCCTTAGGTGGATTCAAAACCCTTATAGGGGCAATGGGCCTAATTCTAAAAACATGCTTAGTATTTCCTGCCTGGTTCCCCTGATGCTGTGGTCTATCAAGAATGTTATAAAGGCCATTATAAAAAGGAAAACGGCCTCACATGTAATGATGTTATGAAAACACAAACCCTTAGATCAAGATGATGCTCTTTGACCCTAAGTGAGTCCGAGCATCAAAGGGGGAATAATGTAGCAGGGAGGAGGATCAGAAGAAAACAGACCAGGCCTGAGTCCTGAGAAAGTAGCAGGGAGGTAGGGATGGCATAGCAGAGATAAAACCTGAGAAATCTGAACATGAGGAAGGTCACATAGCACTGGGGAGAGGAAAAAGTCACATAGCACTAGAGTAAAGGAGCCTATGAAATTAAACATAACCATATATGGATTAGACCTTGCTTTTTGCTTCTGCAACCTGCTTGTAAGGATGTATAAGGTGAGACCCCTTTGTTCTCAGGGCTTAGCCTTTGAAGACGAGTCCACTGAGTCTGTGCTGGCACAATAAAACATTGCTTCCTGCTAAAACATCTCAGTGTCTGATATCTCAGCTAGCAACTTCCTGCAACAAAGGTATAACTCTATGTTTAACTTTTTGAGGCACTGACATTGGGTTTTTTTAAGTACCTGCAAATCCCAGCTCTCTAGAGGTTGATACAGGAAAATTGGGAGTTTGAAGATAGCATGGCAATACCATGTTTCAAAGAATAAATAATAAAATAAAATGCCTGAACCCTTCAAGACTGAAAAAACTGACCTTTCTTAAAGAGGAAGTCTAACAGCAGACTGCTGACAACTTCCTTTTGCGTGGGTACACTGGTCTCTTCTTCTCTTCAGACATTCAACTTGCCGGAAAAGGACCACCCAAGTATGCCTAATTATGGGGGCTTTACTCACAGGTCATTGATTAAATCCGATTTTCATCTAAAAGCACCCTCTAAGTCAGTGCATGAAATTAACCATCACAGGAATATAGGGATAGCAACACTATTAAGTCTTCTGATTCATTAATATGGGATGTCTTTCCTTTTATTTCAATAATGCTTTGTAATATTCAGAGTGTATGTTTTAGACTTCTTTTTAAAAATTTTTTCCTACATAATTTATTCTGTGATGCTATTAAAACAGAATTGCTTTCCTATATTATTTTCATTGTTAATATGAAGAAAAAGCTAATTTTCATATATTAATCATGTATCCTACAACTTTGCTGAGTTGTGTTTAGTAGATTTATTTTAGAACTTTCTAGATATAAAATCATGTGACCTGTGAATAGAGGTCATCTTATTTCTTCCTTCCCAATCTGAATGCCTTTTATTTCTTTTTCTTACATAATTCTCTGGCTAGAACTTTCAATTCAATGTTGAGTAGAGGACATTATAGAAAACATTGTTTTTTTATTCTTGTTCTTCAGGGGAAGACATTCAGTATAAATGAAAAATGCTGTGGACTTTTCACAGATGCTGTTTGCCAGAAAGAAAAACTTTCCTTCTGGTCCTACTGTGTTGACTGTTGCTACCGTGAAAGGTGTTGTATTTTATCAATTGTTTTTTCTGTGTCTATTGAGACGGCCATTTTTTAAATCTTTTATTCCATTGATATGATGATGTGTTTATTAATTTTTCACATCTTGATGCATCTGAATTCCTAGGGTAAATCCTACTTGGCCTTGTGTATTCTTTTCATATATGACGAGATTCCATTTGCTATCATTTTGTTGAAGATTTTTTAATCTGTATTCATTATAGATATTGGCCTGTGATTTCCTTCTTATGTTTTTGTCTTTTGGTGTCAAACTCAGCTACATCTTGGGACTTAAAGATCCACTCAGCTCTCCTATATGAGGCCCTACAAACTTCAGAATCAGAGCTGCTTTTGGAAGCTTTTTTGATATAGAAAAGTTCCATAGAGACCACCAAAGCCCTGTGGCCTGCTGCCCGTGATAATTAAGTGCCACAAGTGGTGGGTGCTCAGTTCTCCTGTAACAAGTAGGACCTTATGGAGAATCTCATAAGGCAGCTGGTGCTTCCCTATAAGAAACCCTCCTTCCTGGAACTTACATTTTTAAATGTAAGGAAAGCAGCAATAAATAATATAGAATGACATTGGGTGGCTGAAAATTGCTATGACTGGAAACACCCACTTGAGGAAGGGTATATTTATTCTCCTGAACAGCCTTATGGTTACTGTCACTAAGTAAAAGTGAAGAGTTAGTATTCATGCAAAAATCCAAAGTATTTACAAGGAAGTAGAATAGTAGGAACTCATTTTCACTTGGCATGGGAGGTATAAGTTGGGAAGACCACTTTGGAAAAGAGTTTGGCCTTAACCAATGAGGTTGAACATGCAATGCCATTACTCTATGACACTTAGCACATGTCCTGGAGGACAGGTAAATCTTGTTCAAAGCAGCAAAAATGAAAACACCACAAATGTACATTAACAGAAGAAAGAAGAAATAAAATATGGTAGAACCATTGTGATGGAATACTTTCCAACATGAAAGATGTGCAAACTAGGGCTCCATGTTTCAACATATAAGAAGTAACTTATAAGGGTGGAGGTCCTGAAGGACACAGTATGAAAAGACTTGTAATACCACTTAGTGTACTCTTTGCCAATACAAAAACTCTAAGCACACACAAAGAAAATAAATGGATAAGGAGCCATAAATTCCAGGTAGTGTGGAACTAGTGTGGGTGTGCAGAGGGGCATATCAAAATAACCATGGAGGTCTGTTTCCAGAGCTGAGAAAGAGTATGTGGAGTTGGATCTGTGATTAGTTCTCTCTGCCTCATATGTACAATTTATATGTTCTTTCAGGTTGGCTACTGTATTTGATTTTGTAAGATGGAGAAAAATCCCCCACACTAAAATCCTTGGCTTCAGATGATAATTCATGAAAGCCTGGGCCACAGTGCTCCATCTTCCTTCTTCCGGATGAAATTCTTGCTGAAGATTGATTTGGGGAAAGAGTGAGGTATATCACTTTCAAGCAGTTTCCTTTGTTGTGATAGCAACAAAAGAGTGAATTAAAGATGGATGATGTTGAGAAAGTCAAGATGATTTTTGTTGAGAAGTATGCCCAATGCCACACAGTAGAAAAGGGAGGCAAGCACAAGACTGGGGCAAATCTCCATGGTCTGCCAAGAACAAAGGCACCACCTGGGGAGAGGATACAGGATGGAGTATTTGGAGAATCCCAGAAAGTACATCCCTGGAGTAAAAATGATCTTTGCTGGCATTAAGAAGGGAGAAAGGGCAAACTTGATAGCTTATCTCAAAAAAGCTACCAATGAGTAATAGCCACTGCCTTATGTATTACAAAACAGAATTGTCTCATGACTTTTTAATGTATACCATAATTTAACCTCATAACACCAGAATTCAGATCATGAAGAGGTGACAGAGTATTTTTGTTGGATAGTCCTGATTTAAGTAAAATTGGCTCGTAGTTAAGTGAATGTGGTCTTTAAAAAAAAAGTTAAGTAAATACTATCACTGTTTTCCCTTTCTAAAGATATGATTGGTCTTAATTAGTAATGTTCAATTTTTCACAGCTGGGGAATGCCATCTCAACACTGAGTAAGGATTGGTTTTACATTTAGATTTATACAACTGGTTGTGTGATAATGTTTAAATACTGGAAGATTCCCTTCACTATCTTAAAACCAAGCAAGACTCACCTGTTCAAAGAAATGTTGAAGATAAGGAAGCAATGTCTATATTTTTGGTCTTCACTACTACCAATTTAAGTAGAATTCCCTGTATTTTAAATGCTGCCTTTTACTTACTAAAAGGCATTTTAGTGTGGTTCATGTGTAATATCAAATAAAGAATATTTAACTCTTAAAATTGATTTGGGGAAAGCTTACCTCATTCAGAAATGTTAGCAAGAAAGAATGAATGACAGAGAAGTAAAAAAAAAAAAAAAAAAAAACTACAAAAATAAGCATTGAAAAGAAAAACATACAAAGCAAGACCTACTGAGAATTCACCAGAAAGCCTTTCCCTTAAAGCAAGGACATGACCCAAATTGTTGCAATAAATTACAATGCAATAATCCTGAGATCTACCAGCTCCTGAACAGAAGGGGAAACAGCAGGATGCCTTGGAATGGAGCTGGAAGAGCTGGGGACATGATGATGAAGGTGGGGGCATATATCAGAGATCTTTTTGGCTCAGTTCAAAGAGGATAAATTGGCTTTGAGCCATTTGCTCAATCCAGGCAAATATGTAGCAAGATAAGAAATAAAGATAAATAATAGAAAGGATCCTCTTTGGGCTGGAAGTGTGGTTCAAATGGTATAGCCACTAGCAAGCACAAGGCACAAGGCCCTGAGTTCAAACTTCAGTATTGCTTAAAAAAAAAAAAGAGCCTCTTTACTGACTACCACCTTAAGATTGTACTTGCAGAGGTTCTGGCTTCTGCTCACACAGTGTCAGGGCTACTCTTTTCTATACTCCCACCAGCATGAAGGTCTTCCATAAGCAGGTCCTGAGTGCAAGCTTCCTGGGGCTGGTCCTAGAAGTAGCTGCCAAGGACACAAGAACATCTGGGTTCCATTAGCCACACCTCCAACCATTGTCACCAACTTTAGCTCTTGGACACCAGTGTCCTGTGCTTCTACTTGCTGCTGCCCTGCTCCCCAGGCTCAGAGACATAGGCTTCAATGCTTCATCTTTTCTTCTCTAAGCCTCCTAGGCCTGGTCACCCACTTGGGGCTCCATTTATCTCTGCCCCTGCAGTGATGTCATGAATGTTCCATTGTGGCAATGGAGCTAGGGATTGGTCAAATGGGCTCAGAGGGAAATAAAACAACAGTTGTTCAGCAACAGAATTAAAAAGCAACAATAAAAAGATAACAAGAAAATCTCCAAGTTACCTGGAAATTAAACAACACATGCTAAATAATCTGTGGATCAAAAAAAAATCTATGGGTCAAAGATGAAATCTCAAGGCAAATTTTAAGTACTGGAAGAGTGGTTCAAGAAGTAAAAGCACCTGCTTAGCAAGTGCAAAGACCTGAGTTCAAACCCCAGGGCCCCCTCCTCCTCCAAAAAAAAAAAAAAGAAAAAAGAAAAAGGAAAGAAAGAAACAAAGGCAAGTTTTAAAAATAAAATGAAATTAATGAAAATGAAAACACAATATATCAAAATTTGTGGGGCACAATTAAAGCAGTACTAAGAGGAAATTTTATAGCACTAAATGCATAAATCAGAAAAGAGGGAAAGTTTTGAATCAGTAATCCAAGCTCTCCTTCAAGAATCCAGAAGAAGAACAAAATAAGCCCAAAGCTAGCACAAGAATGGAAATAATAAAGGGGATAAAACAATGATTAAAAACAGAAAAAGAATTTAAAACATCAGTGGAGAAGGGTTTGCCAGTTGACGAAATGAAAAACTTCTAGCAAGATTAACAAAGAAAATAATTACAAATATCTCTTAGATTATAGATTTTAGAGACTATAATATTCAAATTATTAATACTAGGAGGTGA
Source organism: Castor canadensis (assembly GCF_047511655.1). Classification (NCBI taxonomy): domain Eukaryota; kingdom Metazoa; phylum Chordata; class Mammalia; order Rodentia; family Castoridae; genus Castor; species Castor canadensis. Next base: position 151,122,202 of record NC_133390.1, on the reverse strand, counting down.
AACAGAGACTATCAGTACAGCCTCTGAAGGCAACAAAAAGATAATAATGGAATGCTATCCAAAATTCTACATATATACATTTGATACCTTAGATGAAATGGATCAAAAAAAGTACAAACTAGAATAGATCATTTGATTAACTGCATAACTATTAGGAAACATAACCATAATTAATTTCCTGAAAAAGAAATCTCTAATTCAGTTGGTTTCACTGGAGAATTCTACCATTCAAAGAAGAGTCAAGTCCAACTCTACAAAATCTCTTACAGGAAATAGAAGAGGAAGAAAACCTTACTCTAAAAAGGCAGTTCTACTATGACCCAAACCAGACAAGAACAGCAAAAAAGAGGGTAGGGGCAAGATGATGGATTAAAAGAGTCTACCATCTTGACTCTGTGAATAAGAAGAGTTGAGAAATACATGAGAGACTAAATTCTGGAAAGGGAAAAAGAGGAAGAGCATCAGGAATCATAAAAGAGGTGGCATGGGCTGGGGTTTGACTTAAGTGTAGAGCACAAGGCCCTAAGTGTGAACTCCAGTACAATCAAAAGAAAGGAAGGAAGGACTGGCAATTCTAACCTCAGGATAATCCCATGCCTCCCTCAACTCTTAAACCCATTATAGGGATTCAGTGAGACAGTGACTGCTCCAGTGTGGAAGGCTAGTCTCAGTGAAGAAAGATACTCTGAGAGATATACCAATATGCTATCTTGAAAACAAGAAACATCATGGTTCAAGGAGTCTTGGAACACCTAGCCACAGTGTCTAGAAGGGCAATGGCTATGAGAAGTGGTATGGAGAGGGAGAGTATCTAATGAGACCCCACAGAAAAGTTCAAGTAGTGGGAGTTCTGGCAATGAAGGGCACAGAGGTTGGAGGCCTCTCCCTCCCTGGCTATGGGTCAGTCTCATCACCTGAGGAACATGGTGAAAACAAAGCACCAAGCCTATGGCTGGCACCTTCAGCCTCTAAGGCCTGCCTTCTGGAAGCATGTGTTGTCTGTTAAGTGAGTCTGAAGACCCTAAGTCCAGATCCTCCAAATCATGTAATGTCCACAGCCTCCTCTACCACACAGGGAGGCAAACTGTTGGGGAAGGGCTGACAGCACTTAGGCCTACCCCTGGGAAATGCACTCTGGTGTGCATCTGCTGCCAGGTGGGGCTAAGGACCCCAAGTCCAGACCTTCTGAATCACAAGACTTTCACAGGTGAATTGATGAATGGGGTCTGAAAGCATTGAGAACAGCAGGCAAAGCAACTAGGTCCCTTAGTTCTCCCCTAGCAAGTGCAGAACACAGTGCTCTGTTGCTCCTGCCCCCACTCTCTAATACATTTGGGAGTCACTTCTAGGCATGAATGTTTGCTGTCCTGGGGACACAACTGGGGGAACTTGTTGAGCAAGTGGGAACCTGCTCAGCCCACAAGATGCAAAGGTTAAGTACACAAACAAGGGAAGCTTCTATAGTGAAAGCAGCTCTATCAGAGAACTGACCCTTCTGTAAGAGACTCCAGTACTTTTCTTCAATCTGAGCAGAGCTGGGGATCAGTCCCAGTGCCCTGAGCACATAGGTGAATGCTTGGCTATGATCCATACCTGCATTTCAGTGATGAGAAATAATACCTCATCCCAGCCACTACACTTTACTGCCTGAACATTGAGAACATTTTAACTGAAAGATGACAAATGATTAAAACTTCCAACCAATGATTTGGCCTTGGATGTACAAAACCAAATGCAGAAACACAGGAAATATGAAAAAACAAAGCAACATACTACTTCAAAACTCAACAACGCCACAATAACAAGCACTAATGATAGCAAAAAGGATGAAATCTCGGACAAAGAATTCCAAAAAAAAGATTATATGAAGGGTCAATAAAATTAGAGAGGACACAAATAAATGTCTAAATGAATTCTAAGAAACTGTCAATAAAGACTGAAATGAAATGAAGAAGACAAGACAGGACATGAAAAAGCAATTCAATGAAGATACAGAAATTCTGGGGGGAAAATCAAATTAAAATTCTGAAAATAAAATTCTCAAATAAAATTCTCAAATAAAAAACTCAATTGAAATTCTCTTCAGTAGACTGGGTCAAACTGAAGACAGAATATAAGTACTAGAAAACAAGATATATGTATTAGAACATGCAGATGAAGAAAAAAATAAATAAAAGAATAGCAGGCATAAAATAATAGCATCTGGGTGCTGGTGGCTCACACCTATAATCCTAGCTACTTGGGAGACTGGGATCATGGGGATTGTGGTTCAAAGTCCAGTTCTTTTTTGTTTTTTTTTTTTTTTTGGCTTCATTGGGGTTTGAACTCAGGGCCTCATGCTTGCTAGGCAGGAGCTCTTATAGCTTGAGCCACTCTGCTATCCAGGCAACTAGTACTTGAGACCGTATCAGAAAATGTCCAGCACAAAAAAGGACTGCTAGAGTGCCTGTTTGGCAAACTCAGTGTCACCACCAATAATAATAATAACAGAAAACTTCCAAATCTTAATAAAGAGATGGTCATCAAGGTAAAGGAGGCTTTTAGAACTCCAAACCAACAGGACCAGAAAGAAATCTCTCCACTTAATATTACAGTTAAAACACTGAGCATACAAAACAAAGAAAGAACATTGAAAACTGCATAACTACTCAGGAGGCAGAGATCAGGAGGAATGTGGTTCAAAGTCAGCTCAGGCAAATAGTTTGTGAGACCCTATCTCAAAAAAACTCATCATAGAGAAGGGCTGGTAGAGTGGCTGAATGTGTAGGCCCTGAGTTCAAAACCCAGTACAAAAAAAAAGGAAGAAGGAATAGAAAAATAAAGAGAAAATAAAACTGCAAGAGAGAAGTACACAAAAGTACAAAGTAATCTATAAAGTCGAACCCATCAGAATAACAGCAGATTTGTCTACAGAAACTTTAAAGGCAAGGAGGGAATGGAATGACGTATTTCAAGTCCTGAAAGAATATAACTGCCAACTAGATTACTGTACCCAGCAAAACTAACCTTCATAATTGAAGGAGAAAAAAACTTTCCATGATGAACAAAAACTAAAGCAATTATGAACACTAAACCAGTGCTGCAAAACATACTTAAAGGAATCCTACACACAGAAGAGGAAGATAAATGTGACCATAAAAATATGGGAAAGAATAAACCAACTGGAAAAGTAAACTAGCGAATGAGGATTAGGAAGAATCAAACACTACAAAACCAGTAAAATGGCAGAAATTACTACATACCTTTCAGCCATAACTCTGAATCTCCAATCAAGAGACACAGATCAGAAATCCAAGATGGCAACTAGGGTATGGAAGCAGAAAGCCTAAGTTCCATGACTCCAAAAACCTCCCTGAGGCATTGGAGCCACACTAGGGTAATTCTGACTGCTTCTAGCCAAAATAATAACTGCCATTACATTAGGTGCAGAAAAAAATTCAAAGACTGACCCTCAAATCAGCCTTTAATTGCACTTAACAGCTGTGGCCCATGCCACAGTCAGCAAGGCAGGTCTGGCCCCAGGAAACCCTCCTCCCCTGTGGCGATTTGTCTCTCCCTTTTTTCCCCCTTCTCTTCTCCTTCCTCCATCAAGCAGAAATAGAGCATCAACCAGAATCAAACTCTATGACATCCTGAATCCTTAGCCCATGGAAAGCCTCCCCCATGCCATGCTGCACTGAGAAAAGTTGGCACCATTTCTCCCCATCACTGCTGGCTCCAAACGGGCCTGTGCGTCAATTGGCAGAACAAACAGGTGAGTATCACACACCATGCAGGACTCCCCTACTCACTCCCACCCCCCAGGAACATAAACCAGTGCAGCCTCTGGGCAGACTGATCCCCCCCAAGAAAACTGAAAAACAAACAGCAAACTGTAATCAAACACGGACAGCAGAGGGGGTGGGTGGAATGCTGAACGTGCCCTGGAGAAAGGGGGCACTGCCCAAGGAACTAAACTCTCCTTACTGAACTCTCAGTGAACAAACACATGAAAGGCAGGGAAGGCTGAGAACAAGGGTGGGTGAGAAGCCACATCCCAAAGCAGGGCAGGTAGTGGATCACAAAGATGATCCCCTGAACCAGAGAGCAGCATTCAAAAGTGAACTACCCCAAAAAACTTAAAAACAAACAGTAAAATGTAATCTAGCATGGACAGTGGAGGGGGTGGACGGAATGTTGAACCTGCCCCAGAGAAAGGGGGCAGGATAAAGAACTAAACTCTCAGTGCCAAACTCTCAGTGAACAAACACAGTGATAAGCCACCTCCCAAAGCTGGGCAAGAAGTGGATTGCAGAGCTGACCTCCTGACCCAGAGGGCAGCATTCAAAACTGAACTTCCCCACCTCACTGGGGGAGGAGCTGACCAAACAGCTCCAGCTGCAGCTGGAGGATAACACAGCTGTCAACTGGTGAAAACAACAGCTCCAATCACCCTGCATGATCTGGCAAACCTACCTCACCACAATTTCAATTAAACTGGTGGACAGAACAAAACACTACTCACAAGCCAATCACCTGGTAAGACCATGTCAGAGCTTCTGATTATATGCCAATACCAGGACTGGATGCCAGTGGAGCAACTTCAGAACTTAAACTAAGACTGAAATTCTATTGTTCCTAAACCTGGTATTTTTTTATTGTGCTTTTTTTTTTCTGTTGTTATATTATTGTGGGTTTTTTTATTCCTATTTTTTTTCTTTCTGTACTATCAACTTCACCATCACTATCTTCTCATCCCTAGTCTCACCCCCTTCACTCTCCTTCTTTCTCTTGTGCTACACCCATTGCTCTCCTTCCCAACTACTCTTTCTGCCCCTTCTCATCCACTCTCTCCCCTACCTTCACTTCCCCTCTCATCCTCCCCCAACCTGTCACCACACTACCCCTCCCTCCTACACACTCACCACCTGCTGACCAACCTACTGTACCAACTTTACACAACTCCAACCCCCGCAATCCCTGACACAAGCACCCTACACTACAATAGAAATACACTCACACAAGGGTCACAAAACCCAGCAGCCCCCACATTGCTTCCCTCACTCACCCACCCCACTGCCCACCTTCCCTTTTAGTGCCACCCTAACCAACTCCCCAAATTTCTATAGCTAGCCTAACAAGCACTAATTCCCACAGTTTATAGATAATACCACCAAGGGGTCTTCTGTACAATATGTAAACAACTGGTCAGGCATTGAACCTGTGAATTAGTTATTGCTAAATTACACCTCCAGACCAGGGACAGAAATAGCACACCAACCTTGCTAACAACCAAGATAGTCACAACACAAAAATTAAATCAAGGGAAAGATAACAAGCAATTAAAACCACCAACTAGCTTATCAAGAACATAGTTGCACAGCACCAAGTGGAGCAATGGAAAGAAGAAGAAGGGATGAAAACCACTCTCCCCCCAAAAAAATAATTCAATACAGGATTCAGAGGGAAATGAAGAAAATGGATACCCAGCTCCTGACACTAACAAAACAATGATAAATTACATTAAGGAACTCAGTGATGCCCACAAAAACACCCTCAAAGAAGAAATCTTGCAAGAAATCACTGAGAATTTCATGGAGAAGACACTAGACATGGTTAACCAAAATGTGCAAGATGCACTAAAGAAATTTCAAGACACCAAAAATAAAGAACATAAGAAAATACAAAAACAAATAAACGAACTGAGAGGCAACCTAAACAAACACCAAAGTGACACAGAGGACAATATAAAAAGAGAGATAAATGAATTAAAGATGAAAATAAAAAATATTAAAGAGGAGGTGGCCAAAGATATGGAAAACCTCAGAAAAAAATAATCAAACAGAAACAAAAACACAGTGGAAGCCCACTCCAACAGACTAGCACGAGTGGAAGACAGAATCTCAGAACTCAAGGATAAAATAGAAATTAAAGAAAAAAACAAAGAAATGTCCATCAAACAACTCAAGAGCTGTGAAAGAAATATGAAAGAACTCACTGACTCCATCAAAAGACCAAACCTGAGAATCATGGGTATTGAAGAAGGAGAAGAGGTCCAAGCAAAAGGGATTCATAATATATTTAATATAATAATAACTGAAAACTTCCCAAATCTCAGAAAGTTTTGCCCATTCAGGTACAGGAAGCCTCCAGGACACCAAACACACTTGACCAAAATAGAACCTCCCCATGGCATATTATCATTAAAACAACAAGCACAGAGAATAGAGAAAGAATATGGAAGGCTGTAAGACAGAAAAAACAACATATAAAGGCAAACCCATCAAAATCACAGCAGATTTCTCAGTGGAAACATTAAAAGCAAGAAGAGCATAGAGTGAGGTATTTGGGGCACTGAATGAAAATAACTTCAACCCTAGGATACTCTACCCAGCAAAACCATCACTCAAAATAGATGGAGCAATAAAAATCTTCCATGATAAGCAGAAACTTTATGACCACCAAGCCACCACTACAAAAGATTCTCCAAGGAATTCTGCGTACAGAAGATGAAAGCAAACAAAACCATGAGAGGACAGGAAGTATCAAACCACAGAAGAAAAGACAAGGAATCAGAGAGTAGCATTGATTCACCTGCACACAATCCAACCCTCAAACAACAAAAACAACTAAATGGCAAGAATCATCACACACCTATCAATATTAACACTGAATGTCAATGGACTTAACTCCCCCATCAAAAAACACTGTTTGGCAAACTGGATTAAAAAGGAAGATCCAACAATCTGTTGTTTACAGGAGACCCATCTCATTGACAGAAACAAACACTGGCTTGGGGTGAAAGGCTGGAAAAAGATTTACCAAACCAATGGCCCCCCAAAACAGTCAGGAGTAGCAATACTTATCTTGGACAAAGTACATTTCAAACTTACATGGATCAAACAAGATAAAGAAGGACACTCCATACTAATAAAAGGGGAATGACACCAAAAGGAAATAACAATTATCAACCTATATGCACCCAATTACATCAAACATACACTAAAGGACTTAAAAGCAAATACAGACTCCAATATAGTGGTAGTGGGAGACTTTAATACCCCCTTATCACCAATATATAAGACATCCAAACAAAAACTAAATAAAGAAATCCTAGAACTAAATCACACACTAAATCACTAGATCAAATGGACCTAACTGATCTCTTCAGAATATTTCATCCAACATCCTCACAATATACTTTTTTCTCAGTGAAACTTTCTCCAAAATTGATCATATCTTAAGGCACAAAGCAAACCTCAGCAAATATAGGAAAATAGAAATAATCCCCTGCATTAAATCAAAATGCATTAAAACTAGAACTCAACAACAAAAATAACAGCAGAAAATACGCAGACAATTGGAAGCTGAATAACACATTGCTCAATGATAAGTGGGTTACGGATGAAATAAAAGAAGAAATTTAAAAGTTCCTAGAAGTTAGTGAAAATGAATACACGACCTACCAGAACCTATGGGACACAGCAAAGGCAGCCCTAAGAGGAAAGTTTATAACCATGAGTGCATCTATTAAAAGGACAGAAAGATCTCAAATAAATGACCTAATGCTACATCTCAAACTCCTAGTAAAACAAGGACAAGCAAAACCCAAAACAAGCAGAAGGAGAGAAATAATAAAAATGAGGGCTAAAATTAATTAGAGAGCAAAAAAAAAAAAACATATAAAGAATCAATGAAAAAAAAAAGCTGGTTCTTTGAAAAAATAAACAAGATTGACAAGCCTTTGACAAATCTGACTAGAATGAGGAGGGAAAAGACCCAAATCAGTAAAATCAGAAATGAAAAAAGGGAGATAACAACAAACACCACGGAAATCCAGGAAATCATCAGAGACTACTTTGAGAACCTATATTCCAATAAATTGGAAAATCTTGAAGAAATGGACAAATTTCTAGATACTTATGACCATCCAAAACTAAACCAAGAGGATATTAACCACCTAAACGGATCTATAACATGAAATGAAATTGAATCAGCAATAAAGAGTCTCCCAAGAAAGATTCTCTGCTGAATTCTATCAGACCTTTAAAGAAGAACTAATATCAACTCTCCTTAAACTTTTCCATGAAATAGAAAGGGAAAGAACACCGCCTAACCCATTCTATGAAGCCAGGATTACACTCATCCCAAAATCGGACAAAGACACATCCAAAAAAGAGAACTATAGGCCAATCTCCTTAATGAACATCAATGCAAAAATCCTCAATAAAATAATGGCAAACCAAGTCCAACAACATATCAGAAAGATCATTTACCATGACCACGTCAGCTTCATCACATGGATGCAGGGGTGGTTCAACATACACAAATCTATAAATGTAATACAGCACATTAACAGAAGCAAAGACTTGATCATCTCAATAGATGCAGAAAAAGCCTTTGACAAGATCCAACACCACTTCATGATAAAAGCTCTAAGAAAACTAGGAATAGAAGAAAAGTACCTCAACATTGTAAAGGCTATATATGACAAACCCATAGCCAACATCATACTTAATGGAGAAAAACTGAAACCATTTCCTGTAAAATCAAGAATGAGACAAGTGTGCCCACTCTCCCCATGCCTATTCAACACAGTACTGGAATTCCTAGCCAGAGCAACAAGGCAAGAAGAAGTAATAAAAGGGATACAAAAAGGTAGAGAAATTGTCAAAGTATCATTATTTGCAGACGACATGGACCTATACCCAAAAAACTCTACCAAAAACCCAAAAAACTCAAAGACCCAAAAAACTCTACCAAAAACTTCTAGACACCATGAACAGTTTCAGCAATGTAGCAGGATACAAAATCAACTTACAAAAATCAGCAGCTTTTCTGTTCACCAACAATGAACAAATTGAGAATGAATATAAGAAAACAATTCCATTTACAATAGCCTCAAAAAAAAAAAACAAAGCAAATACCTAGGAATAAAGTTAACAAAGAATATGAATGACCTCTACAAGGAGAACTACAAACCCCTGAAGAAAGAGATTGAAGAAGACTACAGAAGGTGGAAAGATCTCCTTTACTCATGGATTGGTAGAATCAACATAGTAAAAATGGCTATACTACCAAAAGCTGTCTACATGTTCAATGCAATTCCCATTAAAATCCCATGACATTCATCACAGAGACTGAAAAATCTACCCTAAAGTTCATTTGGAAACACAAAGAGACCGCGAAGAGCCAAGGCAATACTCAGCAAAAAGAGCAATGCTGGAGGTATCGCAATACCTGACTTCAAACTATATTACAGAGCTACAGCAATAAAAACAACATGGCACTGGCATAAAAATAGATATGAAGACCAGTGTAACAGAATAGAGGACCCGGATATGAATCCACATAGCTATGCCCACCTTATTTTTGACAAAGATGCCAAAAACATATGATGGAGAATAGACAGCCTCTTCAACAAATGTTGTTGGGGAAAGTGGTTATCTGCCTGCAGAAAACTGAAGCTAGATCCATGCCTATCACCCTGTACTAGTATCAACTCAAAGTGGATTAAGGACCTTAATATCAGACATGAAACTCTGAAGTTAGTACAGCAAAAAGCAGGGAACACTCTGGAAGCAATAGATATAGGAAAGGACTTCCTCAATAGAACTCCAGCAGCCTGGCAACTAAGAGAATGGATGGACAAATGGGACTTCATAAAATTAAAAAGCTTCTGCACAACAAAAGAAATGGTCTCTAAACTGAAGAGACCACCCACAGAGTGGGAGAAAATATTTGCTAGCTATACATCTGACAAAGGACTGATAATCAGAACATACAGGGAGCCCAAAAAACTAAACTCCCCCCAAATCAATGAACCAATAAAGAAGTGGGCAACTTAACTAAACAGAAATTTCTCAAAGGAAGAAATCCAAATGGCCAAAAAACACATGAAAAAGTGCTCACCGTCCCTGGCCATAAAGGAAATGCAAATTAAAACCACACTAAGATTCCACCTTGCTCCTGTTAGAACAGCTATCATCAAAAACACCAACAACAACAAATGTTGATGAGAATGCAGGGGAAAAAAGGAACCCTCATACACTGCTGGTGGGAATGCAAGCTAGTACAACCACTGTGAAAAACAATATGGAGGCTTCTTAAACTAAACGTAGATCTGCCATATGATCCAGCAATACCACTCCTAGGGATATACCCAAAGGAATGCCATTCAGGTTATTCCAAGGGCACCTGCACACCCATGTTTATTGCAGCACTATTCACAATAGCCAAGCTATGGAAACAGCCAAGATGCCCCACTACTGACAAATGGATCAAGAAAATGTGGTAATTATTCACAATGGAATTTTATGCAGCCATGAAGAAGAATGAAATCTTATCATTCACAAGTAAATGAATGGAACTGGAGAAAATCATCTTGAGTTAGCCAGGCTCAGAAGACCAAAAACCATATGTTCTCCCTCATATGTGGATTGTAGACCTAAAACAAATGCAGTACAATATTGGACATGGGTCACACACTGAGGAGAGAACACGTACGGGAAGAACAGGGAAAAAAAAGGAAATCTAAATCTTGAAAGTGGTTGATGTGCCCACTGTAGAGGAGTGAATAAAGTAATCTTAAACTGACAGAGGCCACTATGGGAAGGAGAACAGCAAGTAACGAGGATGTCTGGTAGAGATGAACCAATGTGGGTTGCAATATACATGTGCATGGAAGCAATGCTAGGAATCTCTGTATAGCTATCTTTATCTCAAACTAGCAAAACACTGTGTCTTTCTTATTATCTCTTATGTCTTCTCTTCAACAAAATTGAAGAAGAAAGCAGAACAAGTTCTGCCTGGAAGCAAGGAGTAAAGGGTAGGGGACGACGGGGGCATGGGGAAGGAGGGAGAGGTGGCCCAAACACTGTATAGGACGAATATATGTATAAACAATTAAGAAAAACAGAGGCACAGACAAGCAGACTGAATTTAAAAATAAGACCCACTCAGGAGCATGGCTCAAGTGGTGGAACACCTGCCTAAAAAAACAAGACTCAATCATTTGTTGCCTACAAGAAATGCACCTCACTGGCAAAAACAAACAGAGGCTTAGAGTGACATGATGGCAAAAGATTTCCAAGCAAATGGAACCTGAAAACAAGCAGAAGTAATTATAACTGACAAAGCAGACCTCAAACCAAGGCTAATCAAAAGAGACAAAGAAGATTACTTCATTTTACAAAGAGAATAATCCACTAGGAGGAAATAACTATTATAACATATATGCATCAAATATCAGCACACCCAATTTCTTTTTCTTTTTGGGGGGTTTTGAACTCAGGACCTTATACTTACTGGATGAACACTACCATTTGAGCCATGCCCCAGCCATTTTTAACTTCAGCTATTTTTCATATAGCGTCTGTGGTTTTACCTGCGTCCTCCCCTCTATGCCTCTCATCTAGTTGGAATCACAGGCATGCACCACCACACCCAGCTTATTTGCTGAGATGGAGTCTTGCAAATTTTTTGCCCAGCCTGGCCTCAAACCATGATGGTTCCAATGTCTGCCTCCAGAATAGTTGGGATTACAGGCATGACCAACATTCATGGAGTAAACACCCAATTTCATAAGGCAAACACTACTGTACATAATACAGATAGACTCCAACACAGTGATAGTAGGTGAATTTAATACCACACTCTCACAAATAGATAGGTCCTTCAGACAAAAAATCAATAAGGACACCTCAGAATTAAATTATACTACAGATCAAATGGACTTAACAGACACTGACAGAATGTTACACCCAACAGCGACAGAATACACATTTTTCTCAGCAGCCCACAGAACTTCCTCCTAAATAGATCATCTCTTAGGACATAAAGTAATTCTTAACAAATGCAAGAGAATTGAAATTATTTCCTGTAATTTTATCAGCCCACAGTGGAATAAAATTGGAAATCAATAACAAGAGAAACTACAGAACATTTCCACAAACATGGAAAAAAAATTCACACTTTAATGATCAGTGGGTCATCAAAGAAATAGGGGGGAATTTTTTGAAATCCTAGAATGTAATGAAAATGAAAACCCAGCTTACCAAATCTTTTGAAGATAGTGCTAACAGGAAAGTTTAGGAGTGTCTGCATTAAGAAAACACAGATAACAAGGCACTTCAACCTCTTTAAAAAAAACCCAAAACAAGCCAAACCCAAAAAAGATCAGGGAAGAAATTAATGATATGTAGATAAAAGAACAATATAAAGAATCATGAAATGAAGAGTTGGTTCTTTATAAAGATAAACAGGCAATTAAGAAAATTAGAGATGAGAAAGAGGGTATCACAACAAGCACCAATGAAATTCAGAGGGTCATTAGGGAACACTTTGAAAACTTATGTTCTAGATTGATGTTCAAGTATTGAGTTAATCCTATTAGCCCCACTTATTCATGGAGTGTAATTCTCTTTATGTATTACATAACTTCTCTGGCAACATTTTCCTAAGAATGTTTGCAATTTATGTTCATGATGTGTGTTGGCCCAATTAATAGGCTAATGAAGCAAAATTACATGATCATATCAGTCAGTGTAGGAAAACGATTTGACAAAATCCTGTACTCATTTATGATTTTAAAAAATTCTCTTGCCAAACTAGAAACAAAGGGGGAACTTCCTCATGTTATAAACAATATCTACCATGACTAGATATGGTGGTACATGCCAATATCCCAGCACTCTGGGATGTATAGGACTCTTGTATGTAGAAAATTACAAAGCGTTGATGAGACAAATCAAAGAAGACCTAAATAAACAGAGATATATACTGTGCTTGTGGATTGGATGACAGTATAGTAGAGATATCAGTTCTCCCCAAACTGGCAAACAGTTCTAACTTGATTCCTATCAAAATCCAAGCAAGGTGTTTTTTGTAGAATTAGGCAAAATTATTATAAAATTTATATGGAAAGGCAAAGGAACTGCAATGGTTAAAACCATTTGAAAAAGAAGAGTAAAGCAGGAGGAATCCATCTAATTTGAAGACTTATAATATAGCTGTAGCCAAGACTGTGGTAGTGACTAAGGAACAGATATATGGATCAATGGAATGGAATGGAAATGTCAGAAATTGTTCCACACAAGTCCTGAGAATTGATGTTTGACAAAGTTAGAAAACAATCCAATGGAAGAAAGAATAGACCTCACCTGAATCTCACACTGGATGCAATTAACTCAAAATGCATCATGAACGTTAATGGAAAATGGCAAATTATAAAACTTTTAACACACACACACACACACACACACACACACACACACACACAGACACAACCATGAGAGAAAATCTCTGAGATCCGGGATTAGGCAAGATTTGTTGAACTTTATACCAAAACCCTGATCTATAAAAGGAAAAAAATAATAAATTGGAACTTACCAGAACTGAAAATTTCATTTGCAAGAAATCCTTTTGAGAGAATAAATCTCAGTGGACATGGTGGCAAATGCCTGTAATCCCAGCACATGGGAGGCTGAGGAGGGAGGACCCTGGGTTCAATGTCAGCCTGGACTACATAGTGAGACCCTGTGTCAAAAAAAAAACAAAAAACCAAAACCAAACAGCTAGGCACTGGTGGTTCATGCCTGTAATTCTATCTACTCAGGAGGCAGAGATCAGGAGGACCAAGGTTAAAAGCCAGCCCTGGGCAAATAGTTTGTGAGACCCTATCTCAAAAAGACCTATCACATAAAAGGGCTGGAGGAGTGGCTCAAGTGATAGAGTACTTGCCTAGCAAGCATGAAGCCCTGAGTTCAAACCCCAATACTGCCAAAACTAATAAAAATGACAGCAACAAAAGAGCATGATTCTCTCCATACAGGGGCAAAATATTTGCAAACTACGTAGCTGACAAATGATGTATATAAAGAACATTTAAAACTATTAAAATGCTTGAGGTCCTTGGGTTCAATCCCTAGCACTGCAAAAACAAAACCAACAACAACAACAAAAAACTATTAAAGTAAAAAATTAGAAACTGATCAAAAGACATGAAGAGACATTTTACCAAAGAGAATAACAGATGACAAATTGACACGAGAAGATGTTTGTCCTTTTGAGCTATTAGGGAAATGTTAATACCTTACACTGACTTATCTCTATGAGCACAGCTGAAGAAAAGTGACAATACCAAGTGCTGGCAAGGATGAAGAGCCACTGCGTCTCTCATACACTCCTGGTGGAAATGTAAAATGGAGGTCACTTTGGAAAACAGATTGATAATCTCTTTGAAAAACTAAATGTGCAATTACCAGAGGACCTAGGATTACAGTCTTAGAATTTCATCCAAGACAAATAAGAGCATATGTTCACATAACAGCCTGCACACAAATGTTTAGCCCCAAACTGGACACTACAGATGTCCCTCAACAGGACATCACCAGAGCAGCTCAGGGTGGGTGTGCAGAAGTTTAGGGGTGGAAATCATGGAGTTTTCCAGAGAATGAGCACGAGGCTGGGGCAGAGGTGGGGTGTATGTTCAGGAACGACACTCTAGTAGATCCGAACCATTCAGTCAGGAACTGGGTACATGGTGAACTGAATCTTTACGGCCATAGGTTTCTCAGAGCTGGAAATGACCTCAATAGAGCATCCACCTTGGCTGTAAAGGGGCATGTGTTTTTTCTTGTTTGGAAGGGCTGTGCCCTGCCATCTATTTTCCTACATTTAGAAAACTTGTAACTTCATGGGTGAAATAGCCCATTGCATGCAACATGCTTTATGTGCAGAGCTCTGGGTGCCTTGTAGTGTGTGTATGTGTGGAATATGCAATGTGTAACCCAACAGGATAGATCTCCAGACTGTCAGGCACATGTTCCCCAAAGCACCACGAGATGGCAGCACCTGCGCACAGCATCTGAAGCTCCTTCCACCAAGATGGCCTTGGAACAACACTGTCCTTTAGTAATGCTTGGAAAACTCTCCACTTAAAAGCTTGTAATACAACACATACATACATATGTGGATAAGAAAAATAAGTTAGTTACCCACTAACTAGTTAATAAAAATAAGTTAATAAACCACTACAGTTTTTTTTTAAAGTCTATATATAAAGCATGTTTTTATAAAGTGCTGCAAGCACACTCATCATTTCTTGAGGTGGATACAAAGATTTAAAAGATGATTAAATATCATGCGGTTCAAAATTTTTCACCTTTCAGTAAAGACCGTGCCTTGCACCTGAAGCAAGAGGTCCATGCTACCTGATGGAAGAGCTTGTGCCGCCCAGACCACCTGCTTCCATTCCTGGCTTGAGCGACTCATCATTGCTGTCATTCATTTGTTGAGAATTCAGCCCCAAGTTAGGCCCATCGTCAATACCTTCCACTATCACAGTAAATTTTACTATAGCCATTGGTGTACAAATGATTGTCCTCATTTACAGATGGGAAACGGGGGGTTAGAGCTGAGGAGGCTTGGTCATGGAACACAGCTGGTAAAGACAGATGGCTTGGTATGAAGTCCAACACCCCCAGTACACCAAATCTCGGCAAAGTGGCGATCATATCTAAGCTTTTACTGCTGCGTGATCGTTGAAGTCTTATGTTACACCCTAAAGTGAAGGGGTCTTTGTTTTCATCAAAAATATTTTGCAACTAAGGTGGGGTGTGGTGGCTCATTCCTAGAATCCCAGCTATGTGGGAGGCAGAGTTAGGAGGACTGTGGTTCAAGGCTGTCCTGAGTCCCCATCTAAAAAGAAACTAAAGTAGAGAGGGCTGAGGGCCTGGCTCATTTGATAGGTAGAGATGATTTTTTTCAAAACTTCCCTGGTTGTTTCAGTGTCGGCACTGATGCGCAGAATATGTCTAGGACTGGAACATGGGCATTGGTAGTCTGTACAGAAAGTCTCCATGTTCTCTCCAGTCACTGCCTGGCATTTGTGTGCTGAAGCAGAATACATACTCAACCATCTCATTAGTGTTTCTCCATTCTTTAAATGCTGTTCCTCTTCCATATCTTCTGCAGGGTGCTTACCAAATTACCCATGGTCTCAGTGTTGGGGAAGGTTTCCTCTGACTTCAGTTCCCATTTTCTTGTACTTCAATGGGCCCAGCACTTTTACATCCTTGCACAGCAGAACTGTAGTGTTCTGAGCAGGACCAACAACTGATTGCCTAGTGCTGCAGCCGCCATGTGAGTCTGCAGTTCTTTCGCGGTGCACCATCTCCCTGACTCTTCTGTGCCCTTATAAGGATAGTAAAATATTATCTAAGATATGGTAGATTGCAAGAATAGGGAACTGACACAGATTTCAGGCCAGTCCTGCAGGTCATCTGTCAGTTAGTGGCCATGCATGTGAATGAGGTCGGGTAGAAGTGCTTCTTGGTTCCCTGCAGCCATGTTCAGCTGTGTGAGTGCAGACAGACACTCAGAGGTGAGATCTAGAGAATGAGATGAAGCAAGACAGGGCAAGCGCCTTGAGGGCACAAACTAGGAAGCTATCTAATTAAAGCTGGATGAGGTAGGAAGTGATAGTCTGAGAGGAGGGCTATATATGGGGGATGGATCTAAGCAGGCATTGGTGGTCATGTTGAGGGGAGGGTGCCTCAGGGAGTGAGCAGTGGTAGGAAAGTAAGACACATGACACATGAGATTTCTGTTAGGGAGAGATGCTGCTATTGGACAGGATAAGACTGTAGGAATGAATGACTGAAGTGACAACAAGATCATTGATGTTACCAAGGATAGGAGAGTGTTAGAGAAAGTGACAGTGAGGCAGGAGTGAAATCAAGGAACATCCTTTAACCAGGCTTTGATAGATGATTAACCATAAGGGTTGCGACAGGCTGTCACAAAAGCTGGGAGAATGTTCCTGGAAAGGAGTAATGAATGGTGAAGGTGACACTCACCCTACCACAGTACCATCAATACGCAAAAAGCATTTTGAGAGAACAGGGAAAAGTGAGTTTTCATTTAGAGTTGTGAAGTCCAACTCTAAGTTGACATTCATAAAACCTTGAGTTCAAGCCCCAATACCGCCAACAAAACAAAACAAAACAAAAAAGATGAGCATGTGTGATATAAAATATCTCACACACCTGTAATCTCAGCACTCAGGAGGCTAAGGCATGAGGATTGAGAGTTCAAGGTCAATTTGGGCTACATAGTGAAAACCTGTCCCAATAAACAAAATGTCTTTAACAAAGTTATACTTTTTTACACATCAAAATACATTGGGTTACATAAAATATATTATTATAATTAATTTCACCTTCTTTTTAAACATTTTTATTTTTTGGTGGTATGGGGCTTGAACTCAGGGTCTTATGCTTGCTAGGCAGCCTATCTATTAAGCCAGTCCGCCAGCCCTTTAAACTTATTTTAATTTGGCAACTAGAAAATTTGGAACTTCATACATGACTCGTTACATTTCTATTGGGCAGTATTGGCCTAGAGAAATAAGATGAAAGGAGCCTGTGCAGAAAGATTGAGGACATAGGACATCTCAGTGACGGATGACCAAGTTGCACATAGAGAGAGCTTCAGAGGGATGGTTGAGGCTAGCAGGGGTCAGAGAAGCAAAGGCACAGTCATATAGGGACAAATGTCTCCAGGCTGAGGGACCTCTAGGGAGTCCTGGGATACTCATGGCGTCTGGAATTGGCAGAGACAAAAGTCTCTTCCTTTCTTCTCTTTCCCAAGGCAGACTCTGGTGGTGAAGCTCTGAATGTTTGGAGGTACGGGGGAGACTCGTTGCTAGCCAGGGACCCCAGTTCACTCTGTCAAAGGAGTCAGGGTTTGCTAATGGATTGGAGGTGAGGCATGGAGGTAAGAGGAGTGACCCTAAGATCTGATCTGAGCAATGCAAGGATGGAGTTGCCTTTTATCATCCAGAGAAGACTGCAAAGAAAGTGTTTGGGAATTGTGAAGGTTGGACATGAGTTTCCATTGGGTATGTAGGGAGTTTTTGGTTTTGTTTTTTTGGCAGTATTGGGGTTTGAACTCAGGACTCACGCTTGCTAGGCAGGCACTCTACCTCTTGATGACTCTGACAGCCAGCATTTGAGGCTCCAGCTAGGCTTCGAAGTAGAGATCTTGAATAAGCAATTCACTGTGGGGTCAACAGTTCAAAGAAAAGAGACTGGAGACATAAGTCCAAGAATCTTCGGCATGTAGATGTATTTAAAGATAGGGAACGTGCATTTTGAGATCAAAGAATTGTAGATTAGAGATCAATTCAGTCATTTCCTCTTTTTGAATAGACAAGGTATGAATAGCTCCCAAGAGCTCCCAATTCCTTTTTTTGTTTGGTGGGACTGAGGTTGAACTCAGGGCCTTATGCATGCTGGGCAGGTGCTCTAATATTTGAGCCGCTCTATTTTTTGCATTGGGTGTTTTTGAAATAGGGTTTAGCAAACTATTTCCCTAGCTAAGATTACAGGTGTGAGCCACTGGTGCCGGCCCAATTCATTTTTAAATACTCATTATTTCGCAGATGTATGTTCCTACTGACATTTTGCTGCATCCATTTTTACAATGAATGTATGCATGTGGACACACACCAGCTGATAGAGTACAGGGGTCCAGTATATGTGTCTCCATGTCATTGTGCAGAAAACAGCTGCTCATCCAGAGCTTCCTCCCTTCTGCCCACCCTCGCCCTGTTCACAGGTTATTGCTGCCTCATGGCAAGCATTTCCCTATGGACCTGAAATTTTCTTATAATGAGCAGGGGTTTGAACTCAGGGCTTCACACTTGAAAAGCATGTGTTCTATCGCTTGAGCCACATCTCCAGTCCATTTGCCTTTGCTTATTTTGGAGATGGAGTCTTGCAAACCATTTGCCCAGACTGAGCTCAAACTGTGATCCTCCCAATCTCAACCTCCCAATTAGCTAGAATTACAGGCATGAACCACTGGCAACCAGCTGAGTAAGCCTTTTGAATGGAACTAGACACAACACCCAGCTACATTTGGCTAACATAAACAAGCAATTCTCTGGTCCAGACCCTGGGCATAGGGCTCTCTGCACAGAAACGAACTAACAGCATATATTGCAAAGAAAAAAAAAAAGGGGGAGGGTGTCAATTGAACTCTTACTCCCTTTTGCGATTTCTTAGCTAGCTATGAAAACACAAATTCTTGATTATCATTGTTTAACCCTGGGTTGGTTCAGCATTCCACTTCTCTCTGGAACCACCACACAAAGCCTCCACTATGATATGCACTATGGACACCTCCCTTCATGCACATAGCTGTGAAGGCATTAAAAAAATGGCTCCCATGTCAAAGAGAAGATAAAGAACCACATAAAGTAGGAGGTAGATGGCCATCTTTAAATTATGGATTTTACTGAGATGGAAACTGAAACCCAGGGAAGTGAACTCATTTGCTTAAGCTTGAAACACTAGTGGGCTGGGGATATAACTCAGTGGTAGGGTGCTTGCCTGCTACGCACAAATTCTTGGGTTCAATACCAGCACTGCAGGGACAAAAAACACCCCAAAACTGGTTAGTCTTAGAGTCAGAATCAGAGTCCAGGCCTCTTTTTCTACCTACTCTTAAATTTTCAAATGTATATAAAAGTAGATAAAATATGTACTCATTACTCAGCAACAGTGGTCACAATTACCAACACATTGGGGCTGGCAGAGTGGCTCAAGTGGTAGAATGCCTGCCTAACAAGTGTGAAGCCCACCCCGGAACTGCCAGAAAAGAAAAAAAAAAAAAGACAATTACTAACACATTGTCAGTGTATTTTATCTATCCTACCCTTTAGTACTAGGTACTAGGTGTTTCAAAGCAAATCCAAGATACTATGTAATTTCTTTGGTAAATAACAGCATGATTCTCTGATAAGAATATTTTAATAGAGAAAATGCATCATAAAACACACAATGAAGTTAATAATAATTACTTTATTATCATCTAATTCCTGTCTATATTATTTCCTTGATTATCCCAAAGGTATCTTTTTATAGTTGGGTTGTTCCAATCAGTCCTTTTAGTCTATAGCAATCTTCAATTTCTTTTAATGCCAGTTAGCTTTTGGAGAGAGTGGATCACTGCCTAAAATATTCAGCAGGTTCTGGTGGTCAGACTCATTCCTCCCTATAAAGTTTTCTCATTGTAGATTGTGGTTCTAGGAATTTTTTTTTCTTTTTCTAAAGACAGAATATCACTGTGTAGCCTGAGCTGGCCTCGCGCTCACAATCCTTCTGTCTCAGCCGTCCAGGTGCTGGATTACAGTTGTGCACCAGGCCTATGTCCATTGGTCAATGCTTACTAAACGATTTGTCTAATTCTACCATTCCTTTTGCTTCTTTGAGTCCCCCATTCCCTCCTCAACTGCCCTCACTCCCCACGCCCCCCGCTTTGGTGGTACAGGGGATTAAACTCAGGGAAGCACTCTAGCACAAACCACACCCCAGCCCTTTTTATCTTTTTCTTAGTTAGGTTTTCCACTTTTTCCTGGGCCACCTCAGACTGTGCTCCTCCTTCAGCTCAGTAAGTAGCTGGGATTATAGGAGGGAACCATAATGCCCCCTGGGATTCTTTTTTTAAAGGAAAACATTTATCAATTACTTAGCTTTCCTGAGATACGGCGAAACAGAAATGAAAGATAAATGCTTGATTCTATTTGTAATGTCAGAGAACTGGATGGTGTCCACTTAGACTCTAGTGGCAACAAATGCACAGTTTTTGGTGATTGTTTCATCTTGCCATTGTGTCATGGTATGTTCTCAGAAATGAAATAATCTGAGTCTCTTTGCTATCAGAAAGTAAGATTAGGTTGGATGAGAAAGTTTGTAAGGCATCCTTTGGGGCCTGGCCTCCCTGAACATGCCACTCTGGTGCCTCTGCTGGCCATCCACTCACAGAGCCGGGTGCACACGTGCCCTTGGAGCACCACCAGATCTGTGGGCAGTTTGCAGCAGTTGATACGCAGGACTCTGGAACCACCCATTGGCTAACCCAAGGTGGATTAGCCTGTCCTCTCTCTCACTGTTAGTCACCAGAGGGACAACAAAGACTTCTAGTGACGAGACCAGAGGACAAGGAGAACATCTATTATGAAGTAGCTTGGCGTAACTGGACGACAAGAAAGGTTGGCAGAGAGATCAATTATCCCCATGGCTGCATGAGACAGATGCCGAGAGGATGGTTACATGCTAGAAGTTTTACGAAGCAGGTTTCTGAGACAGGGGTGAATTTAATCCCTTTTTGGGCACCTGGCTCCCTCTTTCTGGGGTGATGAGAAATTGTGTGTGGGGAGAAGAGGTAATCTACTCACTTAATGGATCAAATAGCACACATATAATACCATGAAAACACTCAAAACACAAAATGCAAGTATATTAACTACTGAAACAAGCCTCTTTGACCTCAGCACCTGGGAGATAAAAGTATTCATACCATCAAAGCAATGTCCTCATTGTTCTTTATATTCTGGACTCAAACACAAAAGAAACAAGTCATGTAAATGTCAAGTGCATAGTCAGCTGCTCTGGGAATTCAGAAGGGAAATAAAGGATACTGTAGGCTAGGATACTCATAAAAGGCTCCAAGGGGCCAGGTGCCAGTGACTTGTGCCTGTAATACTAGCTACTTGGGAGGCTGAGATTGGGAGGATCATGGTTTGAGGAGAGCCAGGGCAAAATAACCACAGCAAAATGAACTGGAAGTGTGAATCAAGAGGTAGAGCACCTGAGTTCAAAACCCAGTCTCATCAAAACGAAAAACAAAAACAAAAAAAGGATCCAAGGCCATTTAGCTGGTCTTGTAAGAAAGAGAGCTGAAATGATAGAAAAATAGTGGAGGAAAGTACAAGTGCCTCAGGAGGTAGTGAGCAAGAGTGGGACAGGAGGAGAGGCCTTGCTGGAGAAGGGTTGGACAGGCTGGTAGGCAACGGGAAGCAGAACATTCGTGAGATGTAGCCATTGCAGCCATGGTGCCCAAGGCACTGAGAGTGCAGGCTGGGCTCCTGATTCCCTAGCATGCTTGTTTGGTTAACTGAGATACAACCAGCTAGTTGTTCATTTTATCTCCACACCAAGTCAGACTAGACCCTACTGAATTAATACATGTTTCTTGTTAATATTGAGTACATAAGTTATCTTGCACATGGGAAGAAAATGCAAGCTACTGAAATAAAAAATTAAATAAAAATTACATTTGAAGCCAGACGCCGGTGGCTCACATCTGTAATTCTAGCTACTCAAGAGGCAGAGATCAGGAGGATCATGGTTCGAAGTCAGCCTGGGCAAATAGTTTGCAAGACCTTGTCTCGAAAAAACCCATCACAAAAAAGGACTGGTGGAGTGGCTCAAGATGTAGGCTCTGAGTTCAAACCCCAGCACCACACACACAAAAAAATCACACTTTACAGACTTGTAGTTATATAAACATGTGTATAAGAGTATATATTCTTTTTTTATTTTTTAAGGGTACAGATTGTATCAGTCAAGTTTACTTGGTTGTAAGTAACAGACTCTGCCTCTGATACTTGAAGGAATTTACTAGAGAGATGTGAGAGAACTGAAGGGAAAACCAGAAGGCATAGGAGTCAGAAGATCCGATGGGCTTTGCAATGCCAATCACTGAAGTTGCCCTGGAATGGAAAGTGTAAGCGCCGTTCTAACCTCTGGCTGCTCTGAGTAAGAAGGGATGACCCAGGAGGGTCCCATAGGTTTCAGTTGGTCTGGCTCTGTTCATGCACCCAGTCTTAGGCTGGGGGAAGGAGGGGACTTTGTCTTACAGCCCCCCAACACTACACTCAACTGCAAAGAGAGAATTCTCAAAAAGGAAATGCTACCAAAAGGTGGGTGCTGGTAGCTGGAGAACCACAAATCTCCATGATACATACCACATTCTTAACTCTGGTCCACTGTGGGAAGGAGGAGCCTACAGAACCCTCCTCTGTTATGTAGGGATTTTAAACACTGTATGATGATCCAGTAAGCTAGTGTCAAGAAAATCTTTGCTCCACTTCTGGAAGGGTACATATTCTGTCAGTGATCTTGGGTGTAAGCAACAGAATCTCCCTCTAATGTTAGAAGAAAATAACATCCAAGAAAAATGAACAAACTACAAAAAGGTAAAACAAAAATGACTAACAGAAAAATCTTTATGGATCAAATGTCAAAACAAGGCCACAAAGTATCCTATGCATTTACTGTCAAGTTACCCAGTATAACTACCTACGTTCAGATACAAGTTTTGGCACTCCCAAGGGAGGCAATCACAAGAACGCCAGCAGTTGGAAAAGGGAAGGAATATGGTCACCAAATGCCTGAACACCAGGAAACTGAATGCTAAGATAAAGAGCCAATAAAACAATGAATCAGAACAGGAATTCATTACATACAGTCTGAAAGGGATCTTACTAATGAAAGAATCGTAAAGGAAGAGTAGATTGAGAGTAATCAGAGGTAAATGGAAGTATAGCTTCCATTTTTAAAAAAACTACAAATGATTTCACCTAAGAAAGGGAAAGGAATGAAATAAAATCAGAAACATGGAGAATAATCAATTAGGTAATTTGGAAATAAAAATATTGCTTAATATTGAAAATGAAATAAAATAAGCTGGATATAGTAGAAGACTTCATAAGCGATTCTGGGGAAGCTGTCCTAAATGCACCAGACATGCACATCCCTTCCTTCCCTTCTGCTTGCATGCCTAACAGGCACCTTGAATGTTTAGTCACCAGACACCATCTTCACACCGTCAGAACAGGTCAAAGCAGAGCTATTCTAGTTGAAGTTGAGGTGATAGGACTAATTGATCTATGTCATTAAAGTGAGCACTGCGTTTGGGTTTGGTGACTTTCCTTCCATTGCTCTAGACAACTGCTACAAGACAGGCTGCTTTATTCTTCTACAGGTTACTCAAGCTCTCAACAAATACTTGATGTCAGTTATGCTTTAATATGTAACATAAGGAAATCAGCCTAATTAGAGTAGCAAGGAAGAATAAGGCTCATATTGTATATGGGACATAGTCCCATAATTGTGGAAACACCAGCTCTAAGGAATATCAGGTTTTTTTCTTAAAAGTTCTTATCTATGTCCATTAAACCATTTCTGCAAATTCAACCCTATAGCTGCATTGTTGCAGAACCAGAACTGTACTTAATACTGAAGTAAATTCAATAACCACAAAAAGCACAAAACAAGTCAAATTAAGTAGAATTTAAAATGTAAGAACAGTAATTCAGACAGCAAAAATATTGTCAAGGATGTGACACAGTGATTGAGTGCTTGACATGTGTGAAGTCCCAGGTTTCATCCTCAGCACCAACACACACACACACACACACACACACAGAGCTCACTGCTCCTAGGTTTCATCCTCAGCACCAACACACACACACACACACACACACACACACACACAGAGCTCACTGCTCCTAGGTTTCATCCTCAGCACCAACACACACACACACACACACACACACACACACACAGAGCTCACTGCTCCTAGGTTTCATCCTCAGCACCAACACACACACACACACACAGAGCTCACTGCTCCTAGGTTTCATCCTCAGCACCAACACACACACACACACACACACACACACAAGCTCACTGCTCCTACAGCCCAGTTAGTCTTTTCTCCCATTTCCTACATGGGCAGCAGGAACAGATATAGATCTTTGGTACTGTTATCATAGACAAGGCACCCTCCCAATCAAACAAAGATTTAGAAGAAAATATTTACACCTAAGGAGACTATATACATATTTTTATATATGCATGTAAAATTACTAAATACACAGGGTTTTTATTTTTTTCCTAGACAGGCCTCAAATATGCAATCTTCCTGCCTCATCCTCCCAAGTGCTGGGATTACAGATGCACCACCATGCCTGGCCTCCCAGATTTGTATACTTTTTTCAAAATCTAGAAAAATTGGATGACTTTCCTAAGGAAATATAAAATTAATTTTTAAAAAACAGAACATGAACATGCTACTAACTAAAGAAGAAACTGTAAAGGCAATAAAAAAATACCAAAAACATACAGTTTTATGGAAGTCTTTAAACCTAAAAGGACCAAATGTGAAACATAAACTGTTCCACAAAACAACTTGATAAACTGTTCATTTCACAAGCCCAGCGTAAGTCTCTAAAAACTAGGAAAATTAAGTCGATTTCATTTTAAGTGTGGAATAATTCCCCTAAACAACTTTGCAAATCAGCGTTTGCAATTCAAGAGCAGATTGTGAACCACATACTGGTGGCTCACGCCTGTAATCCTAGCTACTCAGGAGGCAGAAAGCAGGAGAATCAAGGTTCGAAGCCAGGAATGGGCAAACAGTTGCAAGACTCTTATCTCAAAAAAACCATCACACACACACAAAAAGGGGGGGTGGGGTGGGCTGGCAGAGTGGCTCAAGCAGTAAGAGCGCCTGACTAGCAAGCCTGAGGTGTGAGTCCAAACTCCAGTGCAAAAAAAAAAGTCAGTTGTATGATGAGGGAGAATGATGGTGGGAATGAACCTAACCAAGATACATTGTACATAAATATGGATACGGGAATATCACAATGAAACCTCTTGTATATGCTAATAAAAATGTCTAAAAATAGAGTAGGTTGTACACAAGTTACTGAAGGGTAGTCAGTATTACACATTAACATCATTTATTCCATTAAAATTAACAGATGAATGAAAAACTGATTTTTCTAAATCTTCAAAAAACTCAGACAGAGAAGAAATTGAAGTGTTCTTAATTTGATAAAGGTTATCTGCCAGAAAAGTTCAACAGCCATCAAACTGACATCCCATGATAATCTGGAAAAAAGCAAGGCTGCCTTTGATTGCTACTAGCTAAAGAAATGAAGCAGTTACAACTAGAATGGAAAATGCACTAACAGATATGACTAATTATCTATAAAATCCCAGAGACCTAAATAATATAGCTCTTCCCCATCCACCACTCCAGTGTTTTATGTGTCAGAACACTCAGGGTTTTTTGACTGATTGAATTCGGCAAGGTTACTAAAGCTATAATGAATAAACAAAAATTAACTGCCTAAAAGCAGGGTCTAGGTACATGGTAGGTGGAGAAAGGGAACATTGTGGTTTAAGGCCAATCCAGGTAAAAAGTTTGCAAGAGTACATCTCAACCAGTAAAAGCTAGGCATGGTGGTGTGTGCTTGTAATCCCAGCTCTGTGGTAAGCATACCTAGGAAGATGTTGGTCCAAGTTAGTCCAGACATAAAATTAAGACCCTGGCTGGGCACTGGTGGCTCACACCTATAATCCTAGCTACTCAGGAGGCAGCAACCAGGAGGATGGAGGTTCAAAGCCAGTCAGGGCAAACAGTTCAAGAGATCCTATCTCAAAAAAAAAACCCAACACAAAAAAGGCTGGCAGATGGACTCAAGTGGTACAATGCCTGCCTATTAAGCACAGGCCCCAAGTTCAACTCCTAGTTCTGCAAAAAAAAAAAAACAAAAACAATAAAGTTAGCTGATTACTGAAGAAATTTGAAAACCTGTTTATATGAGTCATTTTTAAAAACCTAGGAATGAACTTTTAAAAGCATACAAAAAGCCAGGCACCGGTGACTCATGTCTGTAATCCTAGCTACTCAGGAGGCAGAGATCAGAAGGATCACAGTTCGAAGTCGGCCTGGGAAAATAGTTCTCAAGACCCTTCGAAGTCGGCCTGGGAAAATAGTTCTCGAGACCCTATCTTGAAAAAACCAATCACAAAAAAGGGCTGGCGGAGTAGCTCAAGGTGTAGGCCCTGAGTTCAAACCCCAGTACCCCTCCCCCAAAAAATGGCATACAATACCTAAGCAAACACTCATTTTACTAGAAATCAAACATTCTAGATAAATGGAGACATACTGTGTTCTGGAGAGAATGACATTTTTAAAACAATCTACTCTCTATATTTACAACATGGCAAATCAATCCAACACTGAGAGGACTTTTCTGGTACTTGATAAGGTGATCCTCGATTTACTAAAGAATGTACAGAAAAAAATTCAACTGTTGAATTTTAACATATTATAAGCCACATAAAATTATGTGGTTCAGTAAGAGAAAAATTCTGGAAGACTCCTGATGCCAAAGAACACTGAGGGCATGGGATGGAAGCAAGTTAGCAGATGGAGAAGTTTCAGAAGCTCACCTACCCTGTTCCACATTTGTTTTCTAAGGGAATAGGTAAGAGTGTATTTGGATAAATTTAGTAGAGGACTAGAAAGATCAAAGAATGTATTATTCCTGAACTAAAACTATTTTCTCATTATTTTTAAACACTTGCCTTACTTTAAAACAATGAACAAACTTTTATCTGCCACACAAAATAAGCCCCTCTCTGGCATTCATAGTATCTTCTGCAGTGTCAAGATGGCTCCTTCATTTCCCAGAACAGAATACTGCCCTGGCCTCTAACTTCGCACAGAGTGTGATTCAAGCTGGCTTTCCCATTTTGTAAGGACTGGAAAGCTCAGGGAGTCTGTTCTAACCCATGACCTCTCCCCCTCATCCCCAACACATCTTCATATGGCAGTCTTTTAATCACATGCACGCCTGCATTTTGAACATTAAGTCTATTTCTCAAGTGTAGCTCACCAAGAGGTTATTTTTGAATGAATTTCCAATCATGAATGCCAAAATAATTCAGTATTTCTAAAATGAATACCTTCTTTTCCACACAAAAGTACATGATCCAAATCTTACAAAGGAGTAAATTGGGTGAATAAGATATATTGTAAACACTTTTGTAAATGTCACAATGTACCCCCAGTAATACAAAAAATACAATAAAAAAAATGGAGTAAACCAATTGTATCCAAATCTAAATTAACAGGATTCCATTATCGACTTAGTATAACAAACCACTGAAAGACAAAATATAGTCACAGTTGTAAAGAGAAAGAGCAAATGCAGAAAGGGCAAGCCAAGATATGCTGCACCACAGGTCGTACAAGTTGAACTGGCACCTTCTTTACAAACAATCCACTAAGTGTAGGACTGAGATAGGCTGAAATAACAGCCACAAGTCCCACAATCTTCTAATTCAGCATGGATAAAATTGGTGAGGGTGACCCACCAAATATGACTCCAAACCACCAGGGCAGAGAGAGAATTCCAGGTGTAAACATGCAAACACACATAAACACGTGAGCATACACACACTCTACACAGCAGGGCCAAGCACACCACACAAAAGTGCACGTTCATTGTGAAACAGTAAGTTAGAAAAACAGGATTGTTGCCACCACCATTTATTTATGTAGTCATAAACGAGGACAGAATACTATAGAAGTGTTAGAAACGCAAATGATGCCTGCCCTTATGGGGCGTACAATCTTATCTGGAAAATACGAGTACATAAAAGCAGGGACTACCAGAAAGCTATGCTAATATGTCAGAAGGCAGCGTAGTTTAAGAATGCAGGATTACCAGTCATGGAACCCAGCTTCTCTGTGTTTATGACCCCAGCTGCAAAGCAGTAGTGAGATTTAGAGGCTGTCTGCATTTGTTTCCATCATGCTTCATTCAAATCAAAAGCCAAGGCAAATTTCACAGGAGGCATGGTACCTATGCGCGACACTGATGGCAGGCAGAGAAGGCATTCCAGACAAGGAAAGCGGCACTGAGGTAGACGTAAGCATGGGCTTTGGAGGGAAGAAGAAAGACAAGTGTCACATGAACAATGGGGTGAGGCAAGTGGGGGCAGAGCCAGCTGCAACAGTGCTCAGATGCCACCCACAGAAGTGAGCGAGCTTTAAGGCTCACATGCATAACCAGGAGTGACAGTAAACAATTTTAGAAAATACCAGAGAACAGTGGTGGCATTTTATCACATTCCACTCTTTCTAGAAGACAGAAAATACTTAAACATTATATCTTGACATTTCAAAATTGACATCAATAAGCCACCCTAATTTTCCAAATGAAGACCAACTCAAAATTTACATTCATAGTAAATATCTCTTAATTCAAAAGGACATCTGATACAAATTATATTAGCCCAATAATTCTAACATTTATTTTCTACTATGCTCCTCACAAAGTGGAAGTAAAAAATGACTAAGATGAGGTCCCTGCCCTGGAAGAGCTTGCAGCCTGGTAGGTTAAACATCAACTGTGCCTATCTAGAAAGTCGTCAGAGGCTCAGCATGATAGACATGAGTACAGAGAAGGGATCCTCTGTTTTGAAGAAGTTCTGGCAAGGGTACAGAGAGTGGCAGTCAGCTCAAAAGAATCAGGTGTGCCAGGACAAGGTGACTGGGGAGAGGGCAATGGACACATGGGCACAGATGGGGTAGTATGGGAAGAGGTATAGCATGGCTAGAACAGAGATGCAAGCTAGTGAAGCCTGGACATTTTAATCATCTACTAACACTGGTTTCTAAGTCAGAAAGTGAGAGGCCAGGTTCTGTCTGTATTGTAAACAGTTACTGTAAGCTCTTCTCAGGAAATTAAAGGGCTCAGAAGCCCACACCCTCCACCCTCATTTTTTTCTGCCTCCCTCCCCCTTTTCCATTATGGGTCTGCTTCCCCTCTGCCCTTAAGACTTTATGGTGATTGTAGTTCCCACGCATAAAGCATTTGATACATTACTATCTCTGTCTATTTTCTATGACAGAGACGCTTGGTCTCAAAACATTTTTCTTGAAAAAAAAAGAAAAGAAAAAAAAAAAAAGACTTCATGGTGGAGATGAAGTGGAAAGGCACAGGGAGGAACACCAGACAGAGCTAGAAATGCAAACACATAGCTGATCAAGTTACCATACAGGAAAGGTCACTGCAGTGTACAAAGGCTCACATGAAGAAAATTTCAGTTTTTTAAAAGTACCTAATTCACATCAACATGTTAAAAACCTCATTTAATGTGGGAAAAGTACACTGACTCCATGTCATAAACTACTGTCCACTAAGTATCAGTGCAACAAATATAATGCCTTAGGATTTCAAATCTTATCTTTACACAATTAAGATCTGACCAAAATTGTATTGCTCAGTTTAAAAAAATAAATGATACAATGTGTAATTTCAGCTACCACAAAATATGTCAATACATGAATAAGCTGCCTTGGGAAGAATCCACAACAGACAGTAAAATACAAATGAGCCATTACTTAGGGTCAACACTACATTTCAATTTCTCAGAGTAACATTGTAAAACCACTCTACAAAAGTGACACCTTCTTGAAATTCCAACTTATAATGAAGAAAATAAATCTGTCATTTTATTTAATACTCATTAAGTTACAGTTATGTCAATACAATCTGCTTCTAACAAAAGAAAACCTTAGTCCTAAAAACATGCATATACATATAGTAAGACCTTCTACATTCCTAAATGAATTACATGCATGATATATATTAACCAATAAAGAATACCAATATGAGAATTCAGGACATTTATTTTTCTGCATGGACATTTAACTACTGTACAACACATATACACAAAACAAACCCACGGAGCAATGGTGTGTAATAGGTGGGGAAGAGACACTAAATAAGCATATTTAAAATGCCTACAAATAGGTCTTTTTTTTTAGGCAACAAAATATTTTCAGTCCTTGACATCTTCTCACAATCGCCTAGCACCACAGATGCAAGGATTTAACAGTAAACATGTACAAGCTCATGCTTAAAACCTAAAGCATGCACTGAATCAATTTATATATTGTGATCTACTCTCCTAGGTATGCAATACAGACTTCTTACTAATATTTATACATTAAATTACCCTGCAGCATTTTGGAATTTTAACATTTATACAAAACAACTTTTGAAAGGCTTATCAAACAAGCTTAAGGTTCACCTCCAGGCTGGTTTGATTAATGGCAGCAGCCTCAAGGCTCACACTGAATGAACATGGTGTGTGTGCATGTCAGCCCACGTGGAACACCTATGCACATAGATGGCACGAAGTTCTGTGCAGTTGGAATCACCAGTGCAAATGCATGCATTTGAGGTACTTATATTGTCCATGGTCAGGTATAATTATGCATAGTCATTTTCCTCAAGTGCTAAGATTTCAGACCTGATCAAATGAAAAGCTATAAGAAGTATAAATGAAATATTTATATAGTTTAATTTCAAAGTGCTATGCCTTTAATAAAGATTTGTTTGACATTATAGGCTTACATATTTAGTTTAAAATATTTACCAACCAATAAATGTTCTCATTGTACAGAGACTAATTGGTAATTATACCTGGCCAAGTGATTTAAATAGCATACTTGAAATTCTTGCCAGAACTTTAGTGAAAGAATAAAATACTTCATTATTGCTTCATTGGACTGAGAAACCCAAAAAGCATAAACAATGCTCAATGATGAAAAAAAAACTGAATACCCAAAATAGTGGTGCATGCCCTCAAATGGCCCCTGTTCAATAAACACTAAGCATTCTCCACATTGTCAATGCCATTGGCATCCACATGGATATCAGGCTCCCCACACAAAGATGAGGGAACAAAGCGGCTAACAGTGGGACACAAACAGCTCTTAAGCTCTGGCAATTCTTGCTTCAGGCGTTCCAATTGCTCCACTTGGAATATATTTGGCTGTTCAGGCATCCAATCGTATATCCTATGGTGAAACAAACAGAAAATACATAAAATAGTGTGATTTTATGGCTTACTTTAGACTGTTTAACCTTTTCAAGAGAATTCATTTACAAAATGCCTGGAACATCCATATTACACAGCTTTGGTTTTGTTCAGAAGATGAAAACATCAGTTCTATTTAAAACTTCTTTTATGGCTGGCGGAGTGGCTTAAGTGGTAGAATGCATGCCTAGCAAGTGTGAGGCCCTGAGATCAAACCCCAGTACTGCAGAGGAAAAAAAAAAAAGTAGTAAAATTTCTTCTTCTAATCTACTATTCCAGAACAACAGCACTGCTCTTTTGTATTCATAACTATAAAGCAATGGAACCAGAAAATGAAACTTGCTGTTTACTAATTATTCTGAAACTATCTGCCCTCCCAGTCAATCAATAGGCAATGCCTTATTTTATAGTCATGGAAACCAGAAGAGCTTTTAAGTCACTGAAGATCAAGATCCAGAGTGGAGAGGCCAGAAGGAGCCTTCAGTGACCACGGCAGCATTGCCACTGCCCATCAGCAGAGAGTGAGGCCAGCCTCGCATGCCACAGTGCAAAAACCACACAACTATGTGGGGCACAAGAGATCTTTATGATAACATAGGAAGGGCAAAAAAGTACACTGACCCTATCAAACATTTCACTATATCAAAAAAAAACTTTCTGTTAAACATATGTGCAGGGCTGGAGATGTGGAGAGTACGTGCCTAGCATGTATGGAGCACGTGTAAGAGAGAAAATGGCCTCTGGACTTGAGGTATCAAACATACAGAAACACTGAACCTCATTCTCTCCCTATATCCCATTAAAAAGAAAATAAAGGGATTTTAAAAAATTATGAATATGCAAAAAACCCAAAACAAAGCAATGAGACTATGGAAGCTGGAAAAGTAATAACAAAGATTTTCAATTAGAACAGAAAAGTCCAAATCACAAGCCACTAGTAGGAAACACAAATAGGCTCAGCTAAAAAGCAGCACCAAATTCCTCTTGAACTGGGAGTGAACAAGGAGAGGGTGATTAAAAAAGGCAAGATGAGGTGCAGGCTGTCATAGCAGCAAGCATCTCCCTGTCTGTTCCCAGGAAGCTGGGTTGCCCCCCCCCACACTGGACTTGAAGGATTAAACAGGATGTCTCTTAGAATGAAAGATAACAGGACCAGGTGAGGGTCTGGGCATTTTATAAAACCACCACCAGTGCCACCAACACCAAAGAATTTAGAGACAGTGAATACACACCATATGCAAAATACAGACATCATCCCTACCCCAAATCTTCCTCACTTGACTCTGGCTGTCAGCACCCTAAGGCTATAATAGATTCTCCTGGCGAGTCTGATAAACACCCCTATGCCCAAAAGTTCTAAATCTTCTGGTATCAAAGGTATGGACCAAATAGGCCACCTAGATCATGCCATGATGAAGCCTGAGTCAACAACTTCATTCATACACTCAGAACTTTCAACAAGCTTTGTAGATCCAACCTCATCCTGGGAGAGAGAAAGTAGCAGAGATGCTTTTTAACATGGAAGATAACAAAGAAAACAGAAAAGACCTCCAGGAAGACAAAAGAAACAAAATATAAACAACTTTAATGACTGGAAAAAAATAGCTCATCAAAAGAGAATAGGGTATTATAGATAGATAAAAAAGTACTTTCAGAAAAGAAGTCCATGAAAATTAAAAATCACAATAGTGAAAAACTCAACAGTAACAGATGGAAGCTAAGGTTGAGGAACAAAATGAAAACAGGGTAAAAGGATTAAAAGCTGGATGAGAGTTATATGATGCAAACAAAAGGATTTTTATGAAGAAAATCAAAGCCAGATAAATGGAAGGTATAAGAATCACAGTAGTAATAACTCACATGTTTCCCATTGTTTTTTCATTTTGTGGTGATGGGGATCAAACCAACACACATTGGGCAACCACCCAGCCCAAGTTCCCAATGTTTAAGGGTATGTATTAACAGACTAAAAAGGGCTGCAAAGTTTCTAGCACAATGGGTGAAAACAGAATCACAAGGAGACCCATCACTGGAATTTCAGAACACTGGAGACAAAGAGAAGATTTTCTCTGCTTCTAGAATACATCTCAGGGAACAGGAACCAATGTGGCTCCAGTTCTCAAGGCCAACACTGGAGGTAGAAAGCTGATGGATAAATGCTTATAAAATTCTAATGGATAATGATTTCTAACACAGAGTCCATGCCTAGCTACCACATTTCCAGACATGGAAAACCAAAAAACACTTGCTTCCCATGTCTTCCTTTCTCAAGAAGATGTAAAAGATGTGTTTTATATAAATGATACTGAACCAAAAGAGAAAAAAGATCAAACTACAGGAAATAGGAGATGGAACACAGGGAACGCCAGCAAGTATCTGTCTCTTAGGACAGCACTTGTGCCCACAGAGGTCAAGCAATCTGTACTAGAGCCATCCAGTGAAAGGGAAGGCTGCTGCCACTTCAGCAGCCTTGTAACCTAAGGAGAGTGTGCCCCACTGAGTCTGGAAAAGGGTTTTCAAAAAACTGTGGTGTGTCTAATTCAAGAGTGATCAGTTTCCTCGATACCTGACAGGTATAATGCTTGGCCCTATCCCTGAGAACTGGTGGTAGGTTACAATGAACAAGGAAAATAAGAATCAGCCCACTCCAGATGACCCAACATAGTTCTACTGTACTTCCAATGCCTGAGCTAGAGACTTGGTAAGCCACAAAATCTGTTTAGAAAGTTTGCATTTAACAAGTACATATGCATGAATAAAAAACTTACAAGGAACATTCTTTTAAATTCTGTTTAGGTACACACTTGTGTGTGTGTACTGGGTTATAATGTAAAATGAATTGGGGGAGGTCAAAAAGTTTTGAAAGTCATTGCCCTGGGATATCTTACATTTATATTCCAGGAGACCAGGTCAACAACATTCAAGATAATACTATACATAATGCAAAAACATGGCAACAGTCTAAATATTCTTAAAGAACCAAATAACAATGAAATACTATATGGCGAAAGAAAGTAATTTGTAGCTATATGCAAACATACAGATTTTAAGAACGTAATGACAAACAAAAGTATAAAGTTTAAAATTTTGAAAAGCAAAATGGCATATTGTTTAGGGATAGAAATAAGATTAATTTTTTTGGCAGTATTGGAGTTTGAACTCAGGGCCTCATGCTTGCTAGGCAGGTACTCTACCACTGGAGCCACTCCACCAGTCCAAGATTAAATTTTTTAAAGAAAATAATTTATTAAGTGGTTTGTGAGGGAGGAGATGAAGGAACAGGATTATGTAGAGGCATACAGCGACTTCAAAGCTTTTGATGGTGCTTACTTTAAACACAAATGGCTATTATATGGTTACTGTAGTCCTTTTTTTTTTTCTTGGTGTGTGTGTAAGGGGTGGAGGGGTGTGCTTACTGGGATTGAACCTAGGGCCATCTACATGTAAGGCAAATGCTCTGCCACTGAGCTATACTCCCCAATCCCCAGAAGCAGTATTTTATTAAAAAGAAACGGGGGTGGGGAATCAGTTTACCCTGAGGCCAGTACTATCCTTGATAACAAAACTAGACGAATACTTGACAAAGATAAATTAAAAGGCCATCCCAAGCAAAATGTTAAAAAATCAAATGCGGCAGTTTACATGAGATAATGTGACAAACCATGAGTAAATGTAAAATGTATTTAATGCCTTTGCAGAGGAACAGAAAATAATTGTTAATCTAAAACACCCACTCTCACTAAACCTTCCCTAAATGGTTCAAATGTTCCATATCGCTAATCATTCAAAATCTTCTATGTAATATATAAATTTGACAATTAAAAACAATCATAAAGCATATTATTTAGAATCACAGAAGTAAATACAAGAAAACAGCTGAAAACAAAATTAGGAGACAAGGACACAGCCAGGAACAATAGAAAGGACTGCTGATTTTTGTTGTAAGCCTTAGAGAACTATTTGAATTTTTAAATTATATATATACAGCACATTACATATAAAGAGGAGGAAAAAAACCTTCATAGGTAAAAATGTACTCTAACATAATCAAACTTGCCTCCCATTAAACCCTAGAAGAAGCCCACTGCTAGGCTATCTCTCCTTAAAACCGTCCACTCCTTCAGCACAGTCCTGCCCTGATTTGCGTTCTTGCCTTTTGTCTAATAAAATCCAAATTCTGTCAAAGCAAATTTAACCATCCTTAAAAGTCCTTCTCAGTTTTTCCTCTTTAAAGATACTAAGCCAGGAAGAACTTTCTGTAGCACTTGTTATGTATCATACAATATTTTCATATCCTCTATTACATATGTTGACATTTGGCTCCCCTAATCAAGGCCCTTGAGACAAAGGATCTGCCTTACCAAGGCCCATGGTGTACTCTCGTAGCACATTTTTCTTGTCTGAAAACGTCTGCAAATATTCCTTTCTGCAGATATGCACACATATACACACTCATGAAATGTTCAAAGATTTCCTAAAGTCAGTACTTCCATCAAATTCATTTAAATTTTAAAATCTTAGTTTAAAATGTCTATTTAAAAGACCTGAAGATGTTTTGTGCAAAATTAACCAAATACTTTAAAAGGCAGGCAGCATCTGGACTACCTGCAATTTAAAAAGCAGACTAATTTAGATAAAATAGTGGGGAAAGGCTTTATTAGTGATAAAGCTTTGTAGGACAGAGACTAATCTGAACCAAATCCAAGGACAGTATCTTGGAAAGAGGTCTGGTGAGATTTTATCATCTCCTCTCTGCACAGTACTTACTGCACGTCTGTAATTCACCAGCAAGTGAATGGCATCCCTTTTAATTCCAAATTTTATATTAAACCTTTTTGTATCTCAGATTAGTGGCTGTGAAATCCTACATTAGAAATACCCAGGGAGCTGAATGTTTAAAAAAAAAATCTATGTAACAAACCTTTGAGTTCCTACTGTGGCACACACTGCCCTAACCTCTGGAAACAGTGAACAAAGTAGGCAAGAAATCTTGCCCTCATGTAGCTTATGTTCTTGTTTGTGTGTGCACTGGGGGAGGGAAGGGGCTAGAGCTGAAGGAGATGGGAGAGGAGGCCAGGGAGAAAGACAGATAAGCAACCTATTTATGCACAGGTCATGTATCAGACAGTGTGGAGTGAAGTCAGGAAGTGCACTATGAACAGATGTTATTTCAAATGAGTTACCTAAGAGAGGCCTCACTGAGATGACATTTCAATATTCCCCTAAAGAAAGGGAAACAGCAGATGGGAAAGTTGTGGGACAAAAGGTCAGAGGGGGAAATAGGGTTGGGAGGCAGCCAGATCAACTCATACAGGGTTAAGGACTTTGGCTTCTCCTTTAGGAAACACACACACACAAAAAACATGGCAAAGTTTTTAGTAGCAACATGATGTGACATAGGTTTTAAAAGGCTCCCTGTTGCCGCATTTTGAGAACAGACAGTGTGGGGGCAGATGACAGGGCCAGGCCACATTAATAATGTGCACAGAAGATGAGGAAACACAGTGAGTGGACACAGGATATAGCATGAAGTCAGAGTGAAAAATTTTTCTGTCTGATTAGATCTGGGGTATGATGACATTTCAATATTCCCCTAAAGAAAGGGGAATATTGAGGCTTGAGAAACTAGGATGACTGGAGTTGCCACTTATGCTGAATTGAACATGACAAGAAGACAGGATACAAAAGTTTAGACATCAGGGAAATGGTCTAAGTTGGAGACATACAGCATTGGGACTATTTATAAAGATAATGAAGAGTCGCAGAATTGGATGAGACTGCTGAGAAAGTAGAAATGGAAAGAAAACATGTCTAGGGCACACAGCCCAGCCCTACCCCAAAATGACTTAGTACATCTGGGTTAGGACCCAGTCATCTGAATTGTTAACAGACTTCAGTGACTCTGATACACTTCAAAGTGAAAAAAATAAACTGACAGACAAATGTCAAGACAGACTTCAGGATGAACTACAGAATTTTAGCTTAACTAAGTTTAACTTTATTTTAATTTTATAAGATCAAAACTACACTTTTTCTAACATTCCATGGAAGTTTTTCATGAAAGACAAATACCTATCATAAATTAGACCATTAATGCCAAACTCCTTCAGTTTCCTTCTGTTTTCAGGATCATTAGTGTCATCGCCCCAGCAGAATATGACTAGCCCCTTAGCTTTTGCCTCTTGGATATAGGATGGGTTTCTGAGGAGGTCTTCAGTATGTGCATTTATCCCCTAAAAGAAGAAAAATTAGTTGCTTACAAAAAAGTAGTATTAACTGCAAATTCATACTATAGGTCACTGTTCTCTAGAGTAAAGCAGAAAATATTACAACTTTTTCTTATAATTTCCATTATTCTTTTTAATGTACAGACATATTCCCAATACATTACTAATATATTTATATTAGTGGACATCCTCATTTCCAGTCAGTTACTTGATGGTTACACATAAGTAAAAACATTAATCATCAGGTGTGTAGGGTAATATCAAACCTTACTACTGTTCTAAAACATAAAACATAAAACTGAAAACTAACGATTCAAACATAACTTACCAGAAGATTTTCAAACTGTGCAAAGCTCATCGCAATGGGAGTTGTCCGAGATCTGAGGTCCATGAGTTCAGGGTAAATATCAGATTTTCCTTGAGTCAAAAATAATATGGGGTATTTGTTCTGCTTTTGACGAACCCTTAAAAAGACAGATTAAATAATTCTTTTCATGGGGAGGTAACTGTTATATTCTGTTTTGAAATTTGAGAATACATTAAAAACATAAGCAAAACAAAAGATAAAAAACAAAGTAATTACTCAGATATAATCACCATTAACATGTGCAGTCTTTCAATCAAAACTTAAAAACAGAGTATTTTTCTATGCAAGTAGACCCTCAGATATAGGCAATGAAAAAGCCATCGAGGGCTTACAATCTGGTATGGAGGACAGGACATTCGGTAAAACAAAGCACAAGGTGTGAGGCTCTGGGACCCAGCACAGAGAATCCTCATAGGAGTGGAGGGAGCTCTCCAGCCTTCTAAATGCACGAGTACCTGAGTCCTAAGACTATAGAAGGAAAAAAAAATGGGTATTACTTACATTGTACAGATATCTGCATCAAATGAAGAAAACACTATTCTTCTCTTCCCAGAGTTTTCTAAAACAGTTTTTAAAATTATATCCAAAAACAGATTCATGTCAAAATATGTTGATAAGTTCCCATCCCACATTCCATCCTATGTGGAAGAAAAATGAAAACTATTATACACCCTGGAATCACAATGCTAGAATAAAGTCTTAAAAGCGTACAGTTCAAGACACATTTAAAAAAATTTTAAATATATTTTATTGAGTTACTAAAGTTATACCACAGGATGTTATGGAATACATAGATAATACAAAGGATACTTAAGTGAAGCTAATTAACATACCCATCATCCCACACAGTGCCCCATTTTGTAGTCAGAGCTGCTAAAATCTACTCAGCATGTATCTCATGAATAGGTAATTTTACTGCCTTAGTCCTCATGTGAACACTGAGATCTCTAGAGTTGTTCATCCTATACATCTGCTACTTTGTATCCTTTGACCTATATCTCCCCATTTGCATCTTCCCTCCCTGTCCCTGGTAACTAGTTTTGTTCTCTATCTCTACATACTTGAATTTAAACTTTTTTCTTTTTTAGATAAGTGAGATTATGCAGTATTTTTTCTCTCTGTGTCTGATTATTTCACTTATTATATAATGCTTCCAGGCTCATCTAAGCTGTGGCAAATGGCAAGATCTTGTTCTTTTCTATAGTGTTTATATTCCATTGTGATTTTTTTTTCACCCATTTGCTTCTGCATCTTGGCTATTATGAATAATGCTTCAATGAACATGGGATGTCTTTACAAGGTAGTGATTTTACTCCTTTTCAGTATAAACACAGAAGAGGGATTGTTGGGGGTTACAGGGCAGTTCTATTTTTAATTTCTTTAGTAGCATCCATATGTATCAAATAACTACTGTACCAATCTACCTTCCTACCAACAGTGAACAAGAGTTCCCTTTTGGCCACACCTTAGCCAACATTTGTTATCTTTCAGCTTTTTGACAATAACCATACCTAACAGGTAGCACAATTATATTGGACTACTTTTATTTCACAGATGAAGAAGCCAAAGGCCTGGAAAAGACTGACTTGCACAAGACCACACAGTTATTTTTAGTGATGGCACAGCAATCATAATTCAGGTGCCAAGATTTTACCTAAACAGTAATTAACTGTCATGTGAGGTGGTACACACCTGTAATCTCAGCACTCGGGAGGCTGAGGCCACAAGGATTGCGAGTTTAAGGCCTGCTTGGGTTACCACAGTAAGTTTCAGGCTAGTCTGGACTACATAAGTGAGATCCTGTTGCAACAAAACCGAAACTCAAAAAAAGAATAATAAAGTACATCATCAATCTGTTTGGCTTCAAATAAAGCTGAATAAATAAAAGCTGAAACTTTTTCTTGCAGTCTACTGTAAGTTTAAGGTAATGATAAAATCTTCATAAACTATGAAGCACTTATACTTCATTTGTTAAAAGAGATCCTATTATGTATGAATGGCCAGTTACCAAAAAAAAAAAAAAAGACCCTATTAAGTACACATATATATTTAAAAAAAAAAAAGCCCAACTAATCAATACAACTTCAAAATCTCATTCTTTGGGACTTAGGCATATCAAATACCATCAAAATATAGTTTAAATAAGTGCCAGGTGCCAGTGGCTCACGCCTGTAATCCTAGCTACACAGGAGGCAGAGATCAAGAGGATTGTAGTTTAAAGCCAGCCCGGGCAAATAGTTCTAGAGACCCTATCTCGAAAAAACCATCACAAAAAAGGTCTGGTAGAGTAGCTCAAGGTGTAAATCCTGAGTTCAAACCCCAGCACCACAAAAAAAAAGAAAAAAAAAAGTGTGTGTATATATGTGTGTGTGTGTATAGATCTATATCTATAGATACAGATATATACATAGTTTAAAATAATTCAACAAATATAGCCAAAATACAAAGAGCCATATTGACATTTGAATATTAGATGTTCTAAATATTAGTAAAAATAATTATAGAAGCTTGGAAAACTAAAAATCACATATTAGGAAAATCTTGATTAAGTATTTATTATAAGAACTCAGACCAGCTTAGTCTGTCATAAATAGCATGATTTGAAGTTATAGATTATCCTGACCAAAACCAAATTCTAGGATACCAGTCCAAATGTACAAGTAAGATACCCAAATCACCTACTTCAGCACCCCACCCTGATCTAACACTCTTACTATTCATCTTATCTATTTACTCATATCTCCTTATGCTGATATGTTCAATAGCTCTTGTTTTCCTCAACTAGAATCTAAGTCCCAGGTAAACAGAGCCTTATTCTATCTTGTACACTACTGTCCTCAGCAGTCAGAAAATGTCTGGCCCAAATATTTCAATAAATATTTGTTTAACAAATAGATGATCAAATTTGGGCATGATTTAAGATGTATCTGTGAAAATTTATTTTCCTGAGTTACTACTACCCAACAGAAAACTGCTTAGGAGATTATTTTAAAATGTGTTTAGATGGAGAATTAGAAACAAAAACTAAAGAAAGTTTTGACTGTATACTGTATAAGGATGCCTGGAAGGCATTCATATTAATTAATGTGCACATAAGACACATCTATATTGACATTTTTTATAACACATGCATCATTAACTTTAAAAGTACTCGTATCAGTATGAGAATAAGGTAGGCTTTATTAAAAGGGTCTAACAAGCACTGTGCTTTGATAGAAGAAGCTACAAAATTTCAGTTTCACTTAATCCTACTGAAACAAAAAGATGGGGGGAAGGGAGAGATTTTTTTTTTTTTAATGGAGGAAGGGAGGAAGAACAATGTGATATATAGAGAACTACTTACCCTTTGTTGGCAGATCCATTTTATTTCTATATTAAACCCTACATCTTCTGGCAAAGATTCTAAAACCTTGAGTTTTGTTTTGTTGGTGAATTTTGTTTGGTTTTGGTGAGATGGATGGCAGAATAAAAAAAAAGAAGAAAACAATTATTACAAAAATAAAGAAGAATGTATTACCCGTAAGAATAAAATGTTTTGTGCCTTCAGTATAAGCCATTATCTTTTGATATACTCATACAACCTGCTTGATGATTATGTTAAATAAGAAAGTCAAACGACTTAACAGCAAAGCAGTAGTTTCAAGCACTGATGACTGATAAGCATCACCACAAAGATAAAACCTTAACCCAAAGTCCTTTTCACCATTCCTTCTAAACATCCAAGGTGACATGAAGAATTCCAGAAGACATCTGTCATGTTTTGTGAGATGTATTCAGGTATGTGAATATACTTTTCTAAGATATGATTACATGAAAACCTACAGTGTTTAGCTTGTTTCAATAGTGATGATGCTGGGGCTGGTAGAGTGGCTCAAATGGTAGAGTGCCTGCCTGTCTAGCAAGTGTAAAGCCCAAGTTCAAATTCTAGTACCACCAAAATAAAAAAACAAAATAAACAAAAAAGAAAACCCAAAGAAAGTGATGATGCTTAACAAATACCATGCTGAAAACCCAAAGAAAAGATATTGTTTCCAAATAAAAGATTATGCTTAAGGCTCATAAATCAAAATGCTATAATCTATACAAATGAACAAATAAGTTGGTCACTTTATCTAGAAAAAAATTTTTAGATACTTTCTAATCAGGGTACTTTGATACTCATAACTAGAAAATTGGATTAAAAATGTAAAATTGGTTACTAACCCACAAAAAATGGATTTGTTGAGCCTTAAAACAAATGCCAGGGGCTGCCTAGCAAGCCTCATGAGGCCCTGAGTTCAAACCCCAGTACCACAAAAAAAAAAAAAAAGCCAGGCCAATACATAAGCATGTTGAGGGCACAAATTTGACAAAATTTATGTTTTTACTTCAATTGATTTCAATCATTAAACACATAATACATACACTACTTAAGCAATAACACAGCCTGGATCTACACTAACCATCTACATGTAAAGCTGTACCTGAAACAGTTTGTGCTCAATTCTGTCTGGGACTTTTTTCTCCTATATCTAAAGTCTTATTTATTTAATATACTTATGTTTTATTGGACTAATACAAGTTTAAAAAAAAGACAAGAGTGTGTACTAATGTTGAGATTATTTACATCAAATTTTAAAAAAGAATGTCCTTATACTACAAATATATTTGGCAATTTTGGGGGACTTAAAATTTATTTGTGATTAATGAGTGATAGCAAAGTGAATGAATAAGTGTACATGTGCATAACTTATCTGGCT
The DNA here is from genome assembly GCF_047511655.1 of Castor canadensis. Classification (NCBI taxonomy): domain Eukaryota; kingdom Metazoa; phylum Chordata; class Mammalia; order Rodentia; family Castoridae; genus Castor; species Castor canadensis. The sequence continues at coordinate 151,079,346 of NC_133390.1, read as the reverse complement.
AATTAAATGTTGTCAACACACAATTTAATTTTTTTCCCTGTTGAATGAAGGTCTGGTAATCATGAGATTTCTGAAAACTAAATGATTTTAGATTTTTTCTTTCCCCCTAAATATTGGGGTTTGAGTTCAGGGCCTCACTATTGCTAGACAGGAACTCTTCCACTTGAGGGACTCTGCCAGCTCTTTTTAGTGTTGGGTATTTTTGAGATAGGATGACTTCGAAACTTGATCCTCCTGATCTCTGCCTCCTGAGTAGCTAGGATTAAGGCATGAGCTGGCTGTGCCCAGATGACTTTAGTTTTGAACAGGAAGGAATGAAGTCACTTAGCTAGTCAGTTAATTATCTGAAAAATTGTAAAAATCATGCAATATCCACTATGGGCTCGTCCGTGATGTCCTTTATACAGAATACAGAAAAGTTAAATATGAATATATAATTAACTTTTAACCACTTGAGATTCCTGTTATATTCTTGACTGTTTTATGAACTTCCTGGGTAATACAAACCTACATATTTTAACAAAATAGTATCATTATTGATTCCTTATTGTCAGTTTAGCAAACAGATGATATATTGGGTAAAAGCCCCATGCCCAAAAAATACATTTTTATATCATGATAAACTGAAATCACCTATTTTGCATAAGTAATCTTCTGCGCCTGACATTATCAGAAAAAACAAATAAAGGAAGGAAGGAAAAGAGAAACTGTGAGGACTGGCACAATGGTTCAAGTAGTGCAACACCTGCCTAGCAAGTGTGAGGCCCTGAGGTCAAAGCCAATACTTCCTCCCTGGCCCCTCCCAATGAAGAAGGGGGTAATGGGAAGATGCACCCAGCGTCTCTAGGCATCTATGTGAGCTTTCTTGATGCTGTCCGAAGGATCCTCCAAGGACTGTGTCTGCATTTTAAGTCTTCATGCTAGGTTTCGAGTGCACTTTTTGATAGTGAATTTTTGTAATCCATGTCTCATTTTAAGTTATGGGAGCACTTCTTTTCTCTGGTTGGAAAATCTTATTTCTCTTGAAAATCTAAGGCACAGTTTTAAATGGTGTAAAAAAAAAAAAAATGCCTCTCCTACCATCACATTTTACTCCCACCCATTTTCCTTTCTGTGCCCTCTCCTTCCTGTCACACAGAAATAGTATTAATTTGCTATTGTTACCAAATTAACCCATTGAGTAGTTTTTATTAATTTGATTAGATAAGTTGCTCTCAAAACCAAAAAGCAGCACAAATAAACCACAGAAAAACACTGCTGCTTCTAAACACACCAATGGTGATAAATTTACATTAATGTTTCTCACACAGCCTTTATAGTGCCCAGTTAAGAGATCAAAATATTTAGGCAGAAGGAAATAAATGAGATAACCTTCCCTGGTTGTCTTTAAGGAACTTACCATCTTAAGAGAAGGAAATGGCTGGTTTTCAGAAAAGGAACTTTCCTCCTGAACCAGAGATTCTGAAATTTTAAATAACAAAAACTCAATAAAGAAAATGCTACTAGCTCACTAAGGTCTTTTTTTTTTTAATCCTAAAATAGATCAAGTGTGCTGAAATATTATGATGTATTAAATGTACTGCATTTATTATTTTCAATGATGAAAACTGAACTTTCTAAATTTAACCCTAACAAAGACTACTTTGTAACACATTCAACACTACAGTTTATGCCTTCAACAGTGATTATTTTCTTATAAAGATTAGAATAGTACTCATTAAAAAGTAGTCAAAAGCAGTGATTTGTTGTTTCTCAATGGAGGTAAGAGTTGTATCATTTTGCTAATAAGACTTCTACCTGAAACACCAAATTCAGCTAAGAAACTTAGAGAATTTTTAGCTACTTTTTAAAGCATCATCATTTAATCCAAGAGATCATATCTTAAGAATCAAAGGAGGAGCAGCAAGATGGGTAATTTGAAGAGTCCTATTTTGACTCCATGAATCAGAAGTCAGGTAATAAAGGAAAGACCACATTCTGAGGAGAGGAAGAGCACTGGGAACCACAAAAAAAGGTGATGGAACAGCTGAATGGGGGAAACAGAAAAGTGACTGCAGAAAGCAGCCCCAAGCTATACCACCTGTGGCCTTCTTCCCTTCCCCCCTCCCCATGGGAGGGGCTTTATAGCAGCAATGAGTAGGAAGAATCAATCACTACAAAAACAATGAAATGGAAGGAATTACTAGATACTTTTCAATAATAACTTTGAATGTTAATGGTCTCAATTCTCTAATCAAGACACAGACTAATGGACTGAATATAAAAACAAAAAACAAACAAACAAGACACACTGCTAGGCACTGTTGGCTCAGGTTGGTAATACTAGTTACTCAGGAGGCAGAGATCATTTTGCGGTTCAAAGCCAGCCCAGGCAAATAGTTTGGGACACCCTATCTCGAACAAACCCACCACCAAAAAGGGCTGGCGGAGTGGCTCAAAGTGTAGACCACGAGTTTAAACCACAGTACCACAAAAGAAAGAAAAAATATTAGCACGTGTGCACACACACACACACACACACACACACACACACACACACACATACAAAATCTGAGATCTAACTGACAACCCTTTAGTCAAACCAAAAAGGTAAAAAGACCCAAATTAACAAAATTAAATGAGAAAGGGAACAGAACAACAAATACCAATGAAATTTAGAGGATCATTAAGGAATACTTCCAAAAACATGTATTCTAATGAACTGAAAAATCTATAAGATATTGCTAAATTTCTATATGCATGACCTACCAAAACTGAACCAAGGATACAAATCATCCCAACACAAATACAACAAGCAATGAAACTGAAGCAGATATAAAATCTCCCAACAAAGAAACACCAAGGACCACACTGATTCACTGCAGAAGAACTAACAGCAATGTTCCTCAGGTTAGTTCATAAAATAGAAAAGGAAGGAATACTACCAAACTCAGTAACAAAACTGGACAGGGACACCGTAAATATCCATACATATACATAGAGAACTCAAGGTAATTCCCACAAAAATTCTGATGTCATTTTTCCCAGAAATACAAGACTCAATCCTAAAATCAACCCATGTTTTACAAATTGAAAGACTGATTATATAACAATTTCCATAGATAAATTTCATTTTACTATTAATAGTTATTTCACATCTGTAAGCGTCTAAGTTGCTCTGGAGATAATCTTTGGAATCTTAAGCACCTCACCAATTCCTTCATACTGGTATTAAAAGTACACTGTTAGAGAACTGCAGACAAACTACTGAGTACCTGCCATATATAGAACACTCAGTAAATCTCTGGGACTAGAACTCATTTTCCCAGCCATGAGAGGCTTACATTCTAGTTGAAGAAAGAAGACCTAAACAAAAATAAAAAGTTTCAAAAGGATACAATAAGCCTCAAATGAATACTACAGATTATTAGGCTCTGTGGCAAGTAGAAAGTAACCTGGAATTACAAAGGAATGTAGCAGGCAGGACACACTTTGAAGAAAATGAGACTCAGAGTAGCTAAGTAAAACAATCTACCCACCTACTTCACAGCTGTGAAGGATAGTAAATAAACTCCTGGCTCTGAAACTGGATTCTATGTATGACATGCTCTCTACTTTGTCACAGTTACGAATTTTTGGAAAGATTAATAGGTACAAAACTGCAAAGAACTCTGATCATGAAGATAAAGAAAGTAATAAAATGGTTACTAAACATAGGACATATAGTCAGTTGAAAATTAAGGCTTTCACATCTATGAAATTACACTCAAATGGTCCGATATTATATTCATCAAAATGACCAAGGATATTTTAAAATGGATAAGCAAATACTTTATAAATGCTAATGACAAAATGAACAACAATGCTTCCCATACATTTGGAAAGGTACATACCTTTCCGATCTTTAGATTTTAGTGCGGTCACATGAGCAAGCTAGAAAACAAAAACACACAAAATACAATTAGGAAAAAAAAAGTCTTAGTTTATGAAGAGATGGTTAATAAAACTTCAAAGTTATCAAATTAGGAAAAACCTTATAAAATGTCAGTTTAATAAAAATAAGCATTGCCCAGCACTGATGGCTCACGCTTGTAATCCCAGCTGCTAAGGAGGCAGAAATCAGGAGGATCATAGTTTGAAGCCAGCCCAGGCAAATAGTTCTCAAGACCCTATCTTGAAAAAAACCCAACACAAAAAAGCTGGTGGAGTGACTCAAGGTGTAGATCCTGAGTTCAAACCCTAGTTAAAAAAAAAAAAAAAAAAGACACTGTATGCATTTTATACATGTATGCCTATGCAAAGGCATGACCAAACACTCAAATATGGAAAAGAAAGGGAAGAACAACAATTCTTAATTTAGGCTGGCAGAGTGGTTCAAGTGGTAAAGCACCTGTCTACCAGGTGTGAGGCTCTGAGTTCAAACCCCAGTACTGCCAAAAACATAAAAATCTTAAGTTAGGAAACAGTTTATTCTTGCATCAACCACTTTTTTTTAAAAGGGAATCTTAAGTAGGGAAGGGAAGATAAATCATGTAAAATTAACTTTGTATAACACAACATATGAAGATCCTAGAAATTAACATGTATAAAACCAACTGTCACTTAAAAGGCCTATTGTATAGGGCTACTGCAGAGCAGAAGCAACCTAGCATCATGGATGTGAAGGGCTAGTCCCTATGGCCTCAAAGACATACATTTCTTCATGAATGGGATCCAAGACAACTTTTGGAGAAGAGAGCTGGGTCTACAGCCATGCCACCCTAAACACACCAGATTTCATCTGATCTCAGACACTAAGGAGGGCTGGGTCTGGCTGGTACTGCGATGGAAAACAACACATGGATCAGCATAAACCCATTTCCTGAAATTAGAATAGAAACCTAAAGCAGATTCTATGTATGCTGAGTATAAAATATAGTCATTTTCATGAAGAATACACAGGAGTGTTAAGAATGGGTAAAGCTAAAGGAAAATTCACATTTGATGTTCCTGTTACTACCTTTAACAACTGGAGTTGGTCAAATGTTAATTCCTTTACTGGAATTTCAAATAATTCAACTGGATCAGCATCAAATTTCTATTAAAAAAAAAAGAGAGAGAGAGGGAGTGTGACCTGTTTATTACTGAATGTTTACATTAGATGAGTCTATAATCTTAATTTACAGGATGATGATAATTACTACTAGGTAGCCATCATGATCTCCATGCAGAAAAGCCCTTCATACCTAATACTACCTCCCAGCTCTTCTGTTCTTTCAGTCAGCTGTGCCTGTCCCCACTTTGTGCTGGGATTGAACCCAAGGCCTTGCACATAGGCAGCTACCTTAGCCCTTGACTTTTGTTTTCAATACAGACAGTGAGTGCCTGGAAGGAATATGCAGCTGGGAGGAAGCTGTGGAACTGAAGACACAACTGATGACCAGAGCGCGACATTGGTCATCATTTCCCCTGCTTTCTTCATGCAGATATATTTTATTTGACACATACCCATGCTACATGCCTAGGAAATCAACATGCAAATACTATAAAGGGTTAATCTCTGTCAATAAGATTATAAGCTTTTTGTAAGCCCTTTATATGTAAAGTTTGATTAAAAATAGTAGTCATGCAAACTGCCATGAAAACTGCCCATAAGCAATAATAACATTTAGTAAGACCTCTGATCTACCACATTTCCTCCACAGGCAAATATACTCTTCTAGGTTTTAATGCCATATCAAATGTCACACTGTTGGAGGTATCACCATTTAAGGAAATGAGTTAAGGAACCAACAATAAATCATCAATCCAATAAGTATGTTAAAAGCCATTGCATATATACATATATTCACTCATGTACATGGGTACAAACCTGTGTATGCATAAAGCTTTTCTGCAAGGGTACATAAAAAACTATTAATAAGGGAGTGATACCAAGGAAAGGGAGAGAGGAAGAGTTCTTATCTCATAATCTTCCGAACTACTTGGATTTTTCCTAATGGACATGAATTGTTTTTACGTAAAAAATGTCAGGTTAAAAACTAAAACTCCCCTAAAAATATACATTACTTTCTTTCCCCAATTAACTCATTCAAGTTCAACTTCATTAAGAGTTATCCTAGTGAAAGTGAGGGATCAGTAACTCTATAATAAACTCTTAAGATTTTTTTTAAAATAACATTCTCATACAGCAAAACAAAAAAACTTTCCACTTCTTTTTATTCTGTCTCCGTCTTCATCAGAAATGGATGCACTGCCTTCCTTCCAGCTCCTGACACCATTTCACAAAGGTAAAAGGGTTCTTTTCTACCAATACTATAACCCAGTCCCTTAGGTATGCTTAGAAACCACTACAGCTAAAGCCTGGGTACAGCGTTAGCAAAACTGACCTTAACATTAAATCAACTCACTTGAAAATGACACCCAATACAGTTTTAAAGAAAATGTCAAAGGAGCCTTCCTAATTTTAGTCCTTGAGAAACTACTTGGTTAATTTATATACTTACATTCAGGAAATATATAAAGACAATTATGTTTGTACAATGACAACTTGAAAAAATTTTTATTTTGGAATCTCATTCAGGACTTTCCCTGCATCAAGCCCTCACGATTCTCCTTGTTCCTACTGCATTAGTAGCTCAAATTACTGCTTCCCCTTCCCTCTACTATGTCCAGTGAAACTCTTATTATAGTCATCAAAGTATCGTTCCTGAAGTTTAGTTCTAAACATCTCCCTTCTCCGCCTAAAATTTTCTCACATCTCCCTGGTTTTTAGCTAAATCATGCTAGCTTATTAATTTGAGAAATAAGATGGCTCCTAGAGAACAAACACTGATATTCCTCTTCTAGTGACAGTGGCAGACTGATACAGAAACCATCTGCAAGGTCTCTTTATTAATAACAAAAAAGCAAATTCAGCAATACAAAGACAGTACTCTAGGGTCAGTAGAGTAGGAAATCAATAGTCTCATCTCTTCACTCTCTAATATGGCAAGGTCTTGAGAGAGAAAAGGATGGGCAGTTATTCATCAAGAAATTGACTAACTCTATTTGGTAATTAAAAACATGATTTCTTGATTTTTAAACCTTTTAGCAGTAAGTGTAAAATGAAGGAATTTCAACGTACCTTCTTCATAGTCAAACAACAGGTGAGATCATGATACACCACAGGCACAAAATCTTTTGAAAGATGTACATCAAATTCTACAAAGGCTGCACCCTGATAGAAGAAAGGATGCAAATATTTAAAAAAAAAACATTTTATGGTGTGCCATATGTATAAACGTCCACAAACTTAAGAAATTTACTACTCAGTATAAAACTATGTATCTTTCAACAATCCAATGTTGTTTAAAGAAAAACAAGTTACTTACGTGACTAGCAGCATTTCTTAAAGAAGCAATAGTATTTTCTTGTACTTTAGCTAACCTAAAAAGAAATATAGTTGTTACAAACTACAGAAAAGAAACAAATGTACTAAATAAGTCAACAATATTTTCAACAATGGAAATAGTATTTATTCTTTATCTTGAGGCTAATTTTGCCATACCGTAATATGAGCATGACCACGCTTGAATGGTGTGTCAAGCATGTAATCTTGACACACCAGTAATGTAATCTCTAACAAACTTTTAAGTATTTACAAACTGAAGACAGGGATGTCCTAGATCACAACACATATCTCCCCCCTGTAGTATGGATTGTTTCTCTTAGAGACAAATGAGGTGACTATTTAAGGAAAATAATCCTTTTCAATGGTAAAAAGAGACAAAAACTTGATCCTTGCAATGAAGCCTGTGAATGACTTATTATTTACACAGTGTGGATGAATGGAAAAGATTGACATGCCAACAGGAAAAAAGTATGAAAACTTTACTAAGACATAAAGGAAAGGGATGAAAATTTATTGTTTGGTTAAGAAAGGGCCTGAGGGTGATTCTTCCTTATGTAGTAATTTGATTTATTTTACAAGCTTAATAGATCATCACAGGTCACAAAGATATCATGACATCACTCTAAAATAAAAGTAGGGCTGAAGGTGTAGCTCACTGGTAAAGCACTTGCCTAGCATATGCAAGGCCCTGGGTTTGATACAAAGCACCACCCCCCCAAACAAAATTTGTAGCATAAAGCCTTTGGCAATAAGCTATAACATTGGTAATAAATTTGCGAAAGTAGAAAAGATAACTGTGCCAGGCTGGAATTTTATCTGCTAAGACAAGGCAGGACATCTTTCTGATGAGATTTAGGTTGAACTAATATTCCCTACATTTATTTACACACACTTTCATAGAATCATGGATGCTCAGAGCAGAAAGAAACATTAGGGATAATCTTAACCAAATCCTTCATTTATAGATAAGGAACCAGATCCAGAGAGGGCAACTTGCAAAATGCAAGGAACACAACAAAAACACACTGATGACACCAAAGCTTTCTGCAGCAAACTTTCCCTCCTGGCTTTTTACTTTCTCATTACTGATTCAATACATTAAAAAGACTAACCAGACTCAAATAAAGAGAATTGGTCTCTAATTATTTTGAAATAGGAACCACTATCAACAAGTTATATTTAATAATATAATAAAGGCATCATCTGATTTTTAGTAGGTTAACCCAATTAACCTTATCAAGTCTGAGCTACTCCACAGTGATCCCATGTACATACTCAACCTACTGGGCAGTTGTTGTTGAGTTCCCTGCACCTCGATGGCCAACATCCAATGGTATTCTTGGCTTCCAATACTTGGAAAATGAAGATTTCATGTCACAACTGTATCCTGGCAATGGCTTAATGATGATAAAATCAACTTTCACAGAAAAAAAAAAGAGGGAGGAACAAAGAGAAATGGTTTAAAAGGCTATTATGAACTCAATGATGTAAGAATAGCACTAAAAATAGCTTTTTATCAATTTCTATCAAATAGAAAAAAATCAGGGCAAAACTGATTCAAAGTAAGGCTTCTAGAAAATTTAACAGACATATACTCCTTAAACTGTTACTGTACTAGTTAATAATTTAAAGCAAATTATTAATTTAATCATTACCATTCTCAAATACTCAATGAGAATTGTAACTTAACCTTAACTTGTTTGTGATGGCCCTCCTGCTACTCCCAGCTTACCTCTCACTTTTCCTATCGTTTTCCGGGAATTTCTGCTCATTATGGGAAGAGTAAGGATCCCAGCACTCCTCCCACTCTCAGCAATGGTGGATGATAAGAGGCATGCTGTACCGACGTGTCCAGGAAAGGCATCACCTTGAACTACATGCTCACTGAGATCTTCCTAAAAAGTGAGGTTTGAGATACTCTGAATTCTTAAACTTGTTAATTTAAAAATCAAAGAACTCTTTAAAGTCAACTCAGAGTCTATGGAAGAAAACTGATTTAAAAAAAAAAAAAAAAGAAAAAAGTAACACAACACTGGGTGCTGGTGGCTCACACTTGTAATCCCAGCTACTTGGGAAGCAGAGATCAGGAAGATCAAAGTTTAAAGTTAGAGAGAGAGAAACTTAAGACATATTTGTGATGAATTCTTTTTCTTTTTCTTTTCTTTCTTTCAGTACTGAGGTTTAAACATAGGGTCTCTCACACTTGCAAGGCAGGTGCTCTACCCCTGAGCCTTACCTCTGGCCTTGTAATATTTAATGTAGATTATATTTTCTATAAATGTGGCAACATGGAAAACATATAAAGATAGTAACTATCTTTGAAATTACACTGGCTATTTTAACAGCCTAGCCTATGAATAAAACAAAAATGCTCCCAAACTTAAAGGGGAGTTAGGATTCAACGGATTATAAGAAGGAACTGTTCCAAAACTTCATACTGTATTTTATAATAAATTCCCAGCTATTCTTGCTTAAATTAGATTTATAGTTTTTAAAACTGAAATTCTAGAGTAAATAATTTAGATTCCATATAATCAGAGATAGTCAAAAAGTTACTCACACATGCAAAAAATATCTAAAGAAAATATCAAAATGAACAATTCAAAGAGTAATAATTTTAATTATGTGTAACATGCTTCACTCAGTAGGTTTAATTCCCACCGTGAATTGTGTCAAAAAAAAATCCCAAAAAACTGGTTACATGCTACTGTACAGACATGTTCCCTTCCCTCAATGATGGAAAGGTGAGGAGGTGACAAAGGAACTAGAGGATATGGAAACCAGTGGGCAAGGTGCACTGTGGTAAGGACTTTAAAGGAGGTGCCAAATATTATTTGTGGGGAACATTTGAACAGGCAGTGAACTAAGAGGCTCTAGTGTAAGTATTATAAGTAGCTTGGAAAAACTGGCAGAACAGACTGTACACCCTATACAAGCTTTATAGCTATTTTTATTACACATTTATAACATGAAACTGGAAAAGTAAGTCCACTGCCACAACAAATCCTCATAATAAAGGACTCAATAAAAGATTGCCACCATGAAGGTGACTCACCCATGCTAGTTACACAGATTGTTCAGCAAGAGGTATACGGCCTGCCTGTCCCTCTACTTATCACTAGAGGCCAATTTGCACAACTCATTTATATTCAGACTCTTTAACAGACATAGACATCAAGACATCTAGTCTTGGTTTGAAACAGCAAGTCTACTTAAGTTCTCTTAGTTACATTCTTTCTTTATCCCTCTGAGGTACTGAGCCTCCAAGTGCTCTAGCACATGAGCCATGTCACTAGTCCTTTTATGCTAACTTTGCTAGGGGTTGGTCTCAAACCTCATTCCTTCTCTCTGCTTCCTGAGTAGTTGGGTTCCAGGCATGCAGCACCACACCTGATGTGGTGCAGCCAACTTTATTCTTAATAATACTTCAGTTTATATGAATCATGACATTACACAAGTTAGATCAAAACAAAAATTGGCCAGGCACTGGTGGCTCACACCTGTAATCCAGCTACTCAGGAGGCAGAGATGAGAAGGATCATGGTTCAAAGCCAGCCCAGGCAAATAGGCTGCAAAACCCTATCTCAAAAAAACCCATCACAAAAAAGGGCTGGTGGAATGGCTCAAGGTGTAGGCCCTGAGCCCCAGTACTACAATCAATCAATCAAGCAATCAATCAATAAATAAACTACGTATAAATAAGCTTATGATTGCACTCTTTCTGTCCACTCCTTTATGGAAGTAACTACTCACCTCAAAAAAATCAAAGATTAGTTCCAGGTTATCTGGTTCCATTGTCTGTATGCTGTACTCTGTCCATCGATCAGGCTGTAAGCCATAGCCACACTCCGGCTGTGAATGCCTGCACTTGAATTCATTATCGCTAATTAAGGCTATTTCCAGGCTGTTGGACATTTTGTGAAGAACAGTGGGAGATACCCTATCATCATCATCTTCCTCTGGACCCTCTAGTGTAAGCTTTACCCTACACAATAGGAGAAAATAATGAAATGCAAAAGCAGTAAAGAAGAAAGGTGAAGTGCAAATTCTAATGTAAATTTAAATATTCCCCAAATATGCTTAAATGACAAAAATAATACATTATACAAAGACAACATATATTATGTACGTCAAAGCATTCAGTATGTTTTATCCAAATGCAGAAATTTCTGCAAGGTATTTAAGCGGGATAAATGTCCTTTATACCTACTAAAGTTGTTTTAGTTCATTCTTTTTTTTTTTTAAATAACCTAAGGGGCACCCTCTCTTGGGACTCCTTCCTAATCTACGAGCTGTATTTTTTACTCAAAAAAACCTAATTGGTGGCACACTGGTTCAAGTGGTAGAAGGCCTGCATAGTAAGCATGAGGCCCTGAGTTCAAGCACTAGTACAGCCCATGGAGGGGAAAAAAAATCTAAAGAAGTATTTACAATTATCCAAATAGTATTTACTAGTCTCCAAATAGTGGAAACCTCAATTTTATAGCCTTCAAATATCAATAAGAAAAAATTTTGGTGGGAGGTAGGGGTACTGAGGATTGTATCCAGGGCCTTATGTTTCTACCATTTCAACCACACTCTTAGTTCCTTTTGGTGTTTATTTTTGAGATAGGGTGTCACTAATTTTGCTTCACTTTGAATTCACCAGGTCTTCCTCTCTGGGCCTCCTGAATAGCTGGGGTTATAATGTGAACTACCACACCCAGCTAGTAACTCCTTTTGAGAGATCTTACAAATGCAGATACATAACAAGCACAAAACTGGATCAAAGTCTGTTAATTTATAATACCAAATTCAGATCTGAATGTTTTAACTGAAATTTTCCCCTTTCCTCTCGTCCTTACCTTATACAGTAAAAGTCGAGATACCCTGTTAAAAAAGTGTATCACTAAAGAAAAAGTATTAAACTAAACATAGTTTTATGCATATGTGAATGCAGGATGAAACAAACAAGATTTGCTAATTCTTATAGGCCTCACACCAATGAAAATGAAAACCAGTCATCAAAGCCATAAGGCCACATGACTATTAGCCAACTCCTACTGAGAAGCAATTACCTGCAAAGTGCACTTACAATGTCAAAAAAAGTAAACTCAATTCTGGAATATTTCTTGCACCAACTGAAATGTGTACAGATTAAACAATTTAAATATTATTAATGTAGGGAGGGAAGTTACTATAGAGGATAATAGTTGAATTATAAAAATCAGTTTGTAGATTTAAATGCGACCTCACTTATACTACTAATAATGAAATTATAATATTGAGCCCTGTTCTCTCTGTGTGACCTCTGCCACCAACACTGCTGGTCTTAGAGCAATATAATTTTGAAGTCTCCCTGAGGGGTCAGCTATACAGATTACTGCTCTACAGTCACACTATAAAACCAAAGTAGTGCACCAGGATGTGGCTCACGCAGTAGAACACCTGCCTAGCAAACACAAGGCCCTGAGTTCAAACCCCAATACTGCAAAACAAACAAACAAATCATTTCAATAAGCCAGAACAAAAATCATCATCTCTTTTCAGAAACCAAACTCTTAGGAATGGTTCTGGATTCCTTAAGTTAGCCTGAAGAAACAATATTCTCCACAACCATATGAAGAGATCATAAATGTACAGAAATTAAAAGCAGGGAGGGGGAATATGCAAGTTTCCTATGAAGTTTACCTTCATAGTAAGGTACCTATGAAACTTAGTTCATTTTATTTATTTTACAATTTTTCCAGCAGAAGGGGGAAAGGGAAAAGGAAAGGATATCGAGGGGTGAAGAAGATACAAGTATGCTGCATATATGTCTATTAAGATAGCATAATGAAACCTAGGAGACACTGTTTGAAAAGAATATGGTGACTCATGACAATAATCCTAGCTACAAGAGAGACTGAGATTGGGAGGATTGAGGGTTGAGGCCAGCCCTGGCAAATAGTTCCTGAGATCCCATCTCCAAAATAACCAGAGCAAATGGACCATGGATTGGAGGTATGGCTCAAGCAGTAGAGCTCCTGCTGTGCAAGCATGAAACCCTGAGTTCAAATCCTAGTCCCACCAAAAATTATTAAGAAAAGAGAAAATAAGGAAAAAAGGGGTATGAAAATATAATGGAGGGGTGAATCTATCCCAAGTACACTAGGCACAACATAAATTATCACAATGAAAAAAAAAGGGTTCTCTTCAGGTAGCTATATAAATGTTACAGGGAATCATAAAAAGATATCATCATTGCTTTCTACTAACTGGTGGAATCAAAGACAAGAGAAAAGTGTGTTTAAAACTTTGTGATAATGAAATATGCATCCACTGTTTTATTTAAAATGCAAAAAGCTGTTGCTAAGTTTTCTAAAGTACCAAGGCCCTTGAAGATATATTTATTTCTACCCTAAGACTCTGGAGGGGGGAGGAAAAGATGCTTAAAACAAAAACCAATTTCTGCCTATGCACAATTATTTCAATAGGAACCAATTAATTTGTGGAGTTCAACTAAGTATAGCTATAAGAAAATATTTCAGTACCTCAATAACACAATTACAATGATCTCTATAGAAACAAGAATGATGTAAGAATTGATACTCATTTGCATTCCAATCAGATCCCAACCATTAAATTTTTGTGGGGAGAGGAGAGGTAATTGTTGTTTGAACTCAGGACATCATGCCTGCTAGGCCAGAGCTCTACCACCTGAGCTACAACCCCCAGCCATATTTTGCTTTAGTTATTTTTCAGATAGGGCCTTATGTTTTTGTCAGGGGCCACCCTGAAACCCGATCCTCCTACCTATGCCTCCCTGTTGTTGGAATTACAGGCAGGAACCACCATGCTCAGCATCTTGCTAACTATTTTGCCTAGGGTGGCCCTGCACTGATCCTCCCAAACATCGCTCTCATGCAACTATTAATTTCTTAACTGCAGCCAAAATGGGAAAGACCTAGTAAGTCAACTAAACTGTTATTCTAATAAGACAATTTACAGCTATAACAATCATTTATTTGTTTCTTTTAAAATAAGAAGGGGATAAAGGAGAATGATCAAGGGGGGTGAATTCAATTATGATATATTGTAAGAATTTTTATAAATGTTACAATATACCCTCCAGTACAACAAACAAAACATTCAATTATGTATAGCTAACTACTTAAAGAATTCTTCAGGTCGAATGGATCTTGCAGATTGACCAGGTGACCCAATTACCTCAGTTTTCCAGAAGCAAAGAAAAGCTAAGGCACAGAAAAGGGCAAGCTACACAAACCCAATCCTTTGCCAATGCAAAGGATGGTGATGTGTCTGCTATTCCCTTACCTATGACTGAGACATGTAAGCACTACAGCACGTAGGCAGTTGGAGTGAAACATTGACGGATTTCTAGATTGTGCTATCATTATGAATAAGGAAGATAACAAATACTGAAAATGAATCTTTTAAGCCAGGCCTGACGTTTTGTCAGAAAACCTATGATACAAATCCAGAATTATTCTGAAGTTACAAAGGTCCAAATGACAAGGCTTAAAGAAGCCGATTCACTCAGAGGTATGAACAATATTACAGAAAAATGAAATTAATTATATAACCCTTTAAACAGTCTTACATCTCTAACACTGATACAGGCTTACAAAAACTGAATCTGAAAGTACTATAACTTTAGCCTTTTTTTCATGAAAAATTTTTCCTTTTCAAGCCAGAGTGAAGGCTGATAGTTTGAAGGCTATTTTCAACATAATTTTCTCTATTTATGCCATTTTCTCCTTACTTAGCCAAAAATTTTAAAAACTCAGTTTTATCAATTTTAAAACAAACTATTGTTGCATTAGGGATGATAGAAACTATAAAAATACATAAGTAGTCTGGTGAAGTGGCTCAAGCTGTAGAGTGCCTGCCTTACAAGAGTTAAGTCCCGGAGTTCAAACTCCAGTGCCACCAAAACAAACAAAAAAACCATGAGCTTACAAACCACTTATCTTTATAAAAAGGAAATTTTCTGGTTCTAAATTTAGATATTAAGACTTAACCCAAGAATGTGTTATAGTAGCAACTTCAGGAAAAATCAGTTCACTGTTATAATCCTGTAACTATTAGAAAATGTGACGTATTAGTGTATTATGTTTACTTCATATGCTTAAAAGCTACATAAAAATTGTGGGGTCAGAAATCTATAGCATCAGTAAACATAAGTGGCCTCAGTCACAAAAACATATAGTCATACCTAAATCTAGATTTTTTAAATTTTTTCTTGGTTATTGAGACAGGAGGTTTTTCAGAATAATGCAAACGTAATCTTATTTCAGTCTGACATGTGAGCCATCCAGAATCCAGAGTTTCAACACCATCTGGCAAAGTAAACATGAAGAATAGTAATTACATTTTTTAAACAATCCAGTAGTAGTACACACAATACACACTGACAATTTTAGCTCACATTCACATTTTAATATACCAAAGTGATACAAAACTTGTTCCTCCCCAAAGGAAATTCAGGTAATCCTAAATCTGCCACTGAAGCAGACTTTTATATGAAAAAGGAAAAGGTTAAATGACTACAAACACCCTAAATAAAAAAAAAATGTTCTTACTGAGCCCAGGCGTAGTGGTGCATGCTTATAATCTCCATTCCAACTACTCAGGGAATGGAGACAGGCAGACTGCAGTTCAAGGACAGCCCAGAAAAGTTAGTGTGGGAACCTATCTGAAAACAAACTAAAAGCAAAAGGACTTAAGTGTAGAACTGAAGTGTTAGAGCACTCACCTAGCAAGCAGGAAGCTGAGTTCAATCACCAGTACCCTCCCTACCCCACCCCCCAAAAAACCCCATGGTTCACAAATGTAATCCCAGCCACTGAGAAGGTAGAAATTGAGAAGATCATAGTTCTGATCAGCACAGGAAAAAAGTGAGTGAGATCTCATCTCAACAACAACAAAATAGCTGGGCTTGGTGGCTACTCAGAGTAAGTAGGAGGATCATGGTTCGGGGTTGGGGATGTGGCTCAAGTGGTAGAAGCACCAGGCCCTGAATTCAAAACCCAGTACAGTCAAAAACAACAACAAAAACAAACACTCATTTTATGGAATCCAATATTCAAGTACTGCCAATCTATTTTCAGAAACAGCACATGCTCCACAATGGCTTATGACACAGCAACTGTTCCACTGGGGACCACCTTACACATCCAGAACTTCCCCTGAGCTATCCAACTGAAACTAGCTATGCTGCTATTATTAGAAGCTAGAGATATGAGAGTGTAAGAACAAAACTGAGTTGATTCCGTATTCTTATATTTTGTCACCAAACAAATGGCACGATTAGTATTGTTTAACTTGATGTTACCTACTAACAGATAATAAAATTTTCATAAATACTAAAGAAGCTGTGAACAGCTTTGGACTAAGCTTTTTCTTTCTTTTTTTCTCAGTACTGGGGTTTGAACTCAGAGCTTTGCAGCCGAGACTAAGATTTTATCAAGAGGGCTTAAAAAAAAAACAAACAAAACCAAGAAACACTTTCCTTAAATATAACTTAGGAATGTTTTCATAATCATAGAATTCTTTCCTTTTTGGGGGGCTGGGGAGGGCAGTACTGGGGTTTGAACTCAGGATCTTGCACTTGCTAGGCAAGTGCTCAAGAACTGTCAAAAATCAAACATTATTTTCAAAAGTGCACAAAGTTGAAGAAATGGTTTTCCATCCTGAAAACTAACCAGAGCTGAATTTAGGTTTAGAGAGAGAAGAGAGAGAGAAAGACAGAGAGAAATGTTAAACATATAATGGACATAATGCCACGCACTACAGCTGAAGAAATGAGAAAACTATTCCTTCATAAAATATGTAGCACAAATACAGTCTTTTGTAAATAAGACAAGAACCTAAAAAACAATACTAAAGGTATTCAAATATTGCAGACTGTATTATGATACAATAAAAACAATTCAAAACTAAATCAAGGAAATTAAGCTCAATTCCCTCCAAATACTGCTGAAGCATGTACATTGCTAACATGCATAAACACACATACATACATAGTAAAACCACAACCAAAACATTCAGGCCCTGTTCTTTCCTACACTTGCTAGGAAGACAAACTGGTTATCAGCAATTTATCACTGGTTCAGAGTTAACACAAGCACACATTCTGCCCACTCCCTTTCCACTTTTTGGTTCCTAAGAAATAGTATCTATAATGAGAACACAAGTTAGTATGACAAAGCTGATACTACTAGGAGAACATTCTGGCTACCCTGGATTTTACTGTACATGCATACATAAACATACAATATGCATAAACTTAGCCTAAATTAAGGGTAACCTTTCACACTTTAAATGTTTTCAAACAAAGGGTTAAAGAGATGATATTACTAGTTAAGTATACTACATACATATATAACTTTATTTTTTAATATTTATACATACAGTATTGTATAGTACTTATGTACAATATTATAATACATGTACACAATGAGTAATGTTCAAATTCAGGTAATTTTCATTTCTACCTCCTCAAATAAGTGCTGTAATTGTGAATTGATCATATAAACTCATACTTTGGCCAGGCGCCGGTGGCTGCCACCTGTAATCCTAGTTACTCAGGAGACAGAGATCAGGAGGATCGTAGTTCAAAGCCAGCCCAGACAAATAGTTTGCAAGACCCTATCTCGAAAAATCCTTCACAAAAGTAGGGCTGGTGGAGTGGCTCAAGGTGAAGGCCCTGAGTTCAAACCCCAGTACCGCCAAAAAAAAAAAGAAAAACTCATATACTTTATTATTGTTGTTTTTGGTAGGGCTGGGATTTAAATTCGGGGCTTTGAGCTGGCAAAAATCAGGCATTCACAAAGCAGGTGCTCTACCACTTAAGTCACTCCTCCAGTCCATTTTTGCTCTGGGTATTGTGGATATGGGGATCTCACAAACTATTTGCCCAAGCTGGCCTCAAACCAAGATCTTTCCAATCTCAGCATCCCAAGTAGCTTGGATATCTTGGATTACAGGCATGAGCCACCAGCTCCTGGCTTAAAATTCATACTTTAGCCAGGCACTGGTGGTTCATGCCTGTAATCCTAGCTACTCGGGAGGCAGAGATCAGGATGATCGAGGTTCAAAGCCAGCTCTGGCAGATAGTTTGCGAGAGAGACCCTATCTGGAAAAAACCCATCACAAAAATAAGGCCTGGGAGTGGCTCAAGTTAAAGGCCCCGAGTTCAAACCCCAGAATTGCAAAAAACTCATACTTTAAATCACCAAATGCCAAAAGGGTAACAGTTTAAAACATTGAAAACTGATTATTTAAAAAATGTTTCTTGGATATAAAATTTATCTTAAAACCATACTGTATTCTATTTCCTTGTACCATGTATTTTTAATGAAATGTTTAAGTAACAGGTTAATCATATCACTAAACAGTTTCAAAACTCAGTCTCACTTACTGTGAATTCCAAATTGTCCATCGTCAATAATTATTTCACTTTCTAGAATTCAAGGAAATAGAAAACCTAGTTAAAATTCATGATGAATACAGAATGAACAATTAAGAAATATCCAATTTAAGGACTGTTTAAAATATTAAATCTACACTTAAAAGCAGCCTAATGTGAATAAGCATATTTATTGTAGCCCTCAGTAAAGAATCCTCTTTTAAAGAAGCTAGCAAGCAGGAGATTTTGCAGGCTTTGGTGATTATTTGTGATAACCATAAGGAAGAAAAAGAAAACTCAGAGAGGTGCTCTAGAGGCACTGGAATGAAGGTCTATACCCACCAATGTATGAGACTAACGAGTTGCAAGACAATGGTAACTCCATGCTGGTTTTCAAACCAAAGGTCTTGGCACAATTAAAATGCTTATTCTTATGTAGTGCACATCCTGAACTTGTCTCAAATGTGATTCTCCTCAAACCCCAGCTATTCTCTATAGCCAGCTAAAAGCTTTATGAGCAGCATAAACTTACCTGCATATACAGAGCTGTGAGGAGCTACCAAAAGAGAATAAGTGCTAGCATATCCCTTTCTTCTAACAATTCACTTAAATGAGGAGAGCTGCAAACCCTATCTGAGTAAAATACCAATTATCTTTCCTTCCCAGTAGTCTTCTCAGCTTACTTTAAATAAGCCTGAAATGCTTGTTAAATGTGATAACTCCTAATAAGGATTCTAATAGATTAGTCTCAAAAGTTATTATTTCCCAAAAGTAGAAAACACATTTCTTTCTACAACAGCACTGAAATCACTCTACTTTTCACAATACAGAAACATTTTTCAAGTTGCAAATTGTCTTTTTAAAATGTTCAATAGCCAGTAAGTTCCAATCTCAGTATGGAACTGTTAAACTACCATAAAAATTCTAAATATACTATAAATGTATTGAAACATATACAAAGAAAATCCAATAAAGAAGATGGAATGAGACATCTGTTTAAACAAGATGTGTCCTTGATACAAGGTAAAGGAGAAACTCCCACTACTTTCTCATTTAACCTAGTAAATTAGCAAGTCAGCTATTATTCATAAATTAACTTGAGCTTGGAACTAAATGTATATTTTTCAGCAATGAGTCAATTTACAGATGAATACAAGTGGGAAATTTAATGTATGTAAAATGAACTTCAAATTCCATTTTCAGCATGGAAAATGAAATTCAAAAATACTTGTATATAGAGAAATGCCTTTTTAGGCCCAAGAAATGTGAATAATGTTTAAAGGGGGTAAAAAAAGGCTCTGAATGTCAATTCTAGCATAGACAGGAGGGAATTTAAATAAACTAGGAGGAATATGTCAGTTACAACAAAGAAACTTAAACTCAATCATACAAGTTTATTCAAGTATTTACTACTGCTAAAAAAAATGAGTAAGATAATTTATTCTATTACTCAAAACTAAAAAATTTAAGAGTTCTTGTTTTGCATTCTTTTCTCAAACGTTCTTAAGCTTGAGCAGGAAATCAAAGTCATGAATGCTCAGTCAAGAAGAATGTTACCTTGTAACTTTTCTAAGCACTCCAAATGAAAAAAAAAATTCATAGTAAATTAATCTAACTGCCCAAAATAACTAGGCAAGCATTTCTAATGAAATTTACAAAGAAAGGCAATTAAGAACTGTTTAGTTTTGAGAGTAAGATCCATGAAATTTGTAGTACTGACAATGCATTGACTTTAAACTTCAGAATAAAAATCTTCTTAAACCCCACTAAGCCACTGTGCAGCATATTAGTAACTTTACGCATATGCCTCAAACAGATGCAGTTAATGCCCATACCTAAAGGGGTTATTGATCGTGGTTGTAGATGAGTCTCCCACTTGTGAACTATGACTTGACATGGACCACCGATAGTCTGCAATTTAAAAGTTAAATGTCTGCAATAATTTCTTATATCTTATTTTCTACCCATGACTCCATTAGATGTTTGTGGCCTACATCTTATACTAATTAGCAATATTATATGCCCCAGATCGAGACTGTACCCAGGTCACAAAACATGATGAAATGCTGGAATAAAATGAGAATGAGGCAGTAAATAAAGAAAAATTAGATGAATTGGCACAAAAACTTTTAAACTCATTTGTAAATCTACCTATTATACTCAATTTTTTCAAAGAAATTTTAATTTTGACCTGATACTATTCCTATTGTGAGTTAATATTAACTCCAAATGTATTTTGTTATGTCAGCAGAGATATTTCTAGATAAAAGTATCTACCTGCTCTATTTGAGAAAGTCTCCAAGTGTTTAGAAAAAGCATGCAATAACAAGTACTTCAAGATCAATTATAAAATTATCAGTTACCTTAGAAACTAAAAGGCATAATAAAGTTCTTTACACATTTAAGATTACTTAGTGGGAAACAAAAACACATCAGATTTCCCATATCCTAGTGACCTGCTTTTCTATAGAGCATAGGAAACCCTAAAAGAAAGGATACATGGGCAGCTAAATTTGAAGAAGTTGATAAAAAAGGCCATTTTCAATCTTACACCTTTGAGTTTTTAAATTCATATCAATTTACAAACAATTCTAATATTGTCTTGTTATTAACTTTCCTTAGGTAAAAATAAAGTTGTATGTGTTGCTGATAAGGTGTACAATTTTAAAAGAATGAACTACCAAAGATTCTGAGTATATCTAAAGTACTGAAGTCTACATTCTTCTGAATTATTAAAGAAATTTGATTGATTACAATTATGTGCCAAAACAAAGACATTGAATATACATTTTAGAAGCAAATTTTCAAATTGAAACCTTACAAAGAATTGTAATTTTTGTATGTTCTCTGAAGAAATATAATACAGAGAAGCAAAAAGAAAATACAAAAACCAATTATTGTACCATTTCAAGATCATCATTATAAACATTTTCATAAATCTTTAAAACATTTTCTGAGTATATATTATATACACTTAAAAAATTGTGGAATACAAAAAATTGTGGAATTCTCTCTGTATATTATAAATCTTTGGATGGCATTAAAGACTTCCATATTACTGGATTTTAGTATTAATTACATTTGGTAAGTATGTCAAATGAAAGTATGTAACAAATTAGGCATATTAAAGAAAACACAATTCTATCCACTTAAAACAACCAGGTTTAAATTCTTTTTTAAAACTTGAAAACTTTCAAAGTTTAAAATCAACAGCATTAAATACTCATTCAAATCAATCCTGAAACCACAAATAAAATGTTATTTTTCTCTAGCTGATACCTACTTGCCACAGGGTTCACCTACGAATTGGTGAACTGAGTAGATTTTTAAAATATGTAATGTCAAATTGCTCAATTTTAAAATATACTTAATATCATTTCAATATATTTAATTTCAATATAACATTTCAACATATTTAATTTTCAGTATATTTAATTCTAGATTTGCTAGATGTTTTTTCACTATATCTCCTTTTCTGACACTTTTTAAAACAGCTTTCTAATCCTCAAAAGATGCAATGTATACAATAAAAATAGATACAATGTTTCTCAGCAATGATAAGTAGCCAGAATAAACTAATCTTCTCCAGCCTCAGGCATTCCCTTTAACCCCCTTCACTCAATCCTCATCTTCACAAAGACAGTATGGATTTATATTCTCATGAAAATTGCTAATCAAAGCAGAATAGAAAGGGGTGCCATGAATATATCAACAGGGATAAAAAAAAGTAGGTGGGAAAAAGGAGAGGGTTTATTTTGTTTTGTTTTAATTCATGTGTCAGGGGAACTTTACAGTGCATGGACTACAGTATCTATCATATAATGATAGTATCCTGGATTAAATATTTGATAGGAAACCTACTTTGTTAGTAATTTTAACATCTCCACTCTCATCTATTTTAGTAACACACTACCTAGACCATAAAATAACATAGACTTGAATAAAGTATTTGATAAGCAGTCCAAAAGGAAGGTATGAGTTATAACTACCTATTAACATTCAAACCTCAAATTCATGTTGGTAAAGGGTTATAATATTGAAAAATATCCAGTTTTAAAATACATTTGAATTTCCAAAACTTTTAGGGCTACAACTTCATTAAATTGTAGAAGGCAATCTTAAACTTTAGCTTTATGACATTCTTTTAAAAAAATTCAAAATCTCAGTAATGACACTAAAATATGCACCACTAACTATAATAATACAGTCTTCAAAATCTTTTATTTTTGGTGGTGCTGGGGTTTGAACTCAGGGCTTCACACTTGCTAGGAAGGCGCTGTACCACTTGAGCCATTCCCCAGCCCCTTTTTAAAATCTTAGAAAAAGGACAGTTCTGTAAAAGGATGTGACAATTTTAAGCTTTGAGAATAAAGTGCATGTCTATCTTTAGAGGAAAAAGTAAAAATATAAATCCAAGAAAATATTACATTAACAATACTGGTAAAGTGATTTCACAATTTAGCATATTTAAAATCAGATAACTGAGGTAGGAGTGTTGCTACATGCCTATAATCTCAGAACTCAGGAAGCTGAGCCAGGAGGATTCAGTCTGAGGCAGCCTGGGTTACAAAGCAAGAATGGTCTCCAAAAAAGAAAAACAGCCACTGGCGGAGTGGCTCAAGTATTACAGTGCTTACCTAGCAAGGGTGAGGCACTGAGTTCAAATCCCCAGTACTGTACCCCACCCAAAAAAAAGAGTAAGAAAGAAAACAAGATGACTACAGAAATGAGAAATGTTTATAAATGTGCTTATTAACAAATAGAATAGGGCTGGTGGAATGGCTCAAGTAGTAGAGCACCTGAATAGCAAGCATGAGGCCCTGAGTTTAAGCCTAAGTACAACCAAAAAAAAAAAATTAGACTATATCAAGCACTGAAAGAAATAAAAGATTAACTTGTAGACAGGGGTTTTATTTTTGTTTCTTTAACAAACCAGCAAGCAACATTACCAGCAAGTCACGTAATGTCACTACTTGCAAACATAACTTTTAAAAATGTTGCTGAGGAGTTTTCTTTCCATGATTTTGGAAACAGCCTGCATGTAAAAGGGGACCGGAGAATTTCTACCTATGATGCCAAACTCAATGTTATTTGAAAATCACTTCTGCTAATATGACCAATAAGAAAAATTATTTGAGACATGATTCAAATAAAAGGAGCAGGGTTGAAAGGCATCTCTGAGAAGTTCAAATCTCAAGTTTACAGCTGAGGCCACTTAGCATCCAGAAGAACCTTAGTATGTTGAGAAATTGTTCTACAAAATAATAACCAAGGCGATTTTGAAAATGAACAATTATCTGCCTCTAAGAGATGATTTATTCTTTTATTAAAGGACTTAAGGTAAAATAAAGGGATATTAAGATCAAAATATAAGTTCATAATAAATGAAAATGTCACAAAAATGAATTTCAAAAGACAATTTAAAAATGGCTAACATTTCACTATAAAAAAGTCACAAGCAAAGGGAGTGGACAGGGACTTTAAAAAAAGCTTAAATTACATGTTAATTAAAAATTATCTTTGGTGAAGATGTGAAGTTCCTGAGCTGTCAACTCCTATCAGCGTTTTCATTCTAGAAATACATACTACCTTTATTCGCTAGGTTTAAATAAGATAACAGTTTACCTTATTACATAAGGTAATATGTAAAATTACCATTACTTGTTTTTTTGGGGGTTTTTTTGGAGACAGGGTCTCACCATGTACCTCAGACTACCCTCAAACTCACTATATCCTCCTGCCTCAGGCACGCATCATCCCACCCCTGCCCTGCCCTGCACTACTACTGGGAATAAAACCCAGGGCCTTGCATATGTTAGGCAAGCAATCTACCCACTGTGCCCCATCCACAGTCCAAAAATTAGTTTTTAAATTCAATATTTTAATTCCCTATTCTAATTTCACAAACTATAAGAACATATAGCTATTACCTAGCAAGACCACGAGGCCCTGAGTTCAATCCCCAGTACCACAAAATAATATTAATAATGAAAATAAGAACATAAATCTGTGAAAAACTGAGAAAAATTATTTCAGGATGCAACTTCTAAACTTAAAATATGCCAGAAAAAAAGCTAAGTATGAAAGAAAAAATAAGAACAGAAAAATTTCATTTGCTTACAATAAAATTTTAGTAACAAAAGGGACCTGAGAAATGTATACTTCCAAAACTTTTTACAGATGAAGAAACTGAAATCTAAAGGTCAAATGACTTGTCCAGAAATAAAGATTTTTAGCTTTGTTTCTACAACTGCCTGGTTAAACTACCTCCTAAAACTTGTGAACTGGAAAATTAATCTCATGTTTCAGCTTTTTAATGCCTTTAATAGTATTTTGCTTTCCTGTCATTATTTATATTCATAAAATATGTACAACATTCGTTTAAATCATGTTATGGTTTAGGATTCCTTGCACATTATTTCTATCAGTTGACAATGCACAATTGAGACAGTTTCATAATACTTCTAATATAAAAAATATTTCATTTAAAAAGCGCCACCAACTTTTAAAATAAGTGTCACTTTAAGCTGGCATGTGGGAAAAAAAAAACTGTAGCCACATGCATGGATTTTTATGTAGCTATTTACTCTATTCCATGAAAAACATACTTACCGTGGCAGCCCCTGCATCACACGGTACATGTGTACACGATACAGAGCAAGCACCTACTTAAAGAAACACACTCACCAACACATACTGTAAACTTTTGCAAGTATTACAAGGGGGAAAACTTGTTTTTTACTGTTAGGCAGACTTCTTGCCAATTCTTCCAAAAAGCATTTTGGACTGATTTGCTATTCAAATTTTTACATTTTCAATGAAAAACAAAAATACTACAGGTTGGCTTAATGTGACCCGTGTTGACAGTAGTCTTACTTAACTATGCACAAAGGACTCACATTTTCTTTGTTCAAATTTTCATTTCCAAGTAAAACTTAGTTGATTTCACATTTTACAAAACTAAATTTTGTATGCCAGGAGTCTCAAACTTTCAATGTCATGAGTGTTATGACCTATGTATCTACATACAATTCAACTTATATTGAAGAATCTTACCATGATGTGTAACCCTAACGCCAAATAAATAAGATGCTTTTTTTCTTAGGTTGTTTAAGTGAGACTAGTGTCAAGATAAGCCAACACAATAATCAACCATTATGTAATTTAAGCCCAATTACTGAGTGTTTACAAAATATTCTTGGAATAAAAAAAGTAATAGGTGCAAAAGACAGCTGAAGTGGGTTTGTCAGTTTTCCTTTTATACTGGTGGCTAGGGAATGAAGTGGCTGCTTGCGTTTTTCACATGTGACAAAACTATTCCATGACACCCAAGGGAAATATTTCTTTAAAAAAAAAAAAGGTTTAATTCATATTTTATTTCTTAGACCCCTGCCTAAACCCTTGTTCACATGCAGCCCAAGTGTGTGAAAGTTAAAAAACAGAAGAAAAAGAATCCTTTCAGTAAATAAGTATCTGTAGACTAAAGAAAAGAATCATCTTTTCTCCTTTTCTAAAAGCGAAAACAATCCCAAAAGAATAAATCATTGCAAACAGGCAGATTGAGAATTAATAGACATTCCAAAGGCCTTCAGAAAAGATCCTGGCCAATCCATACCATCTACGGAAAACTCAAAGAAGAATCACTTCATTTTTGTTAAGAGTTAAAACAATGCAAGCCATTAAATTAGTGGCTGCTGAAAATTTAAAAAAACAAAGCAAAACAAAATTACTCACTTAAAGATGGCTATATTCCTCAAAAGGTATTTATGCCACATAGGAAAATAAAACAAAACAAAAACACCCTTTTTAACTAATCACTAGTTTACAAAGTTATAGAAAATGCATACCTATAAAGCACATTATCATTAAAACCAATTTCATGATTTAAAAAAATTGCAGAACATACTTACTATTAGTCTTAAGAAATGGCAGACAATATCTGCCTCTGAAGTTGTTACTTACTTGTTATTTTGGTACTAAAATGTTATTGAGAGTTCTTTTCCTTATTTGACCAAAACATAATCTTTTAAATGTTTTCAAATTTAGACTAGTTGCTTTTGAAAGTGCTAAGCAAATTGGAAACTAGATAAAGAAAACATACCTTTGGTTCCAAAAAGCACCCTTTGAAGTAGCGATACTGAACTGATACTCCTCTACTGAGTGCAATTGTTCCTTTCCACAACATGCTGGCGGGGTGGGGCGGAGTGGAGGGGATGGGTAAAAATCAAAAGCACAGCATTAATATAAAAAATGTACAAAGACTTCATAATTCACAATTTCTCAGATAAGTTCTGTGAACAATATCACTTATTTTTTTTCTACCCATGATTTTACCCTACAATAGGAAGGGGGAACACAATGATATAAATAGTGCACAGCCCCCATCTTCAAGGAGCTCTCTTTCTTGCATGGATAGACAAATAAGCAAACAAGATATACTGCAAGTTTTGAAGGAGGCTCTGGAGTAAAGTGAGGAAGAACCATCAGCTGAGAACTAAATGATAGAAGAAACAAGCTTAGTAACTCCAGAAAATTTCAAGTAGTACAAAGATGGAAGCCCGTGTCAGAACCTTCTTACCTTCTACTCAGCAAGGGCTTTATATGGTTGCTAAAAGGCAGTGAGACCAAGGCCTGTAGGTTACAAGTGGGGATTGAACACTGCAAATTATACTCATAAACCCAACTGTTCTCTGTTCTTTAACTGTTTTGCCTAGGTTTTGACTATTCCCCCAGCCAAGCAATCAGTATCTGTAACTTGTTTCAACTCAATGTTTTCCTCTGAAATATGCTGTTCTAACAGAAACTAAAGTTTTGGCTTAACAGTTGCTTCACAATTAAAGAATTCATTACAATTCATGATTTTAATTGATTTTAAAATGATTTTAATTGATTTTCAGCTTCTAATGCCAAGACAATGATATCTGAAGTGTGGTCCTGGGAGCATCAGTATCAGTTGAGAGCCTGCTAAAAGTGAGAATTCTCAGACCCCACACAGACCCACAGAATTAGAAACTCTAGGGGTAGAGGCTCAGTAGTCTGTATTTTAACAAGCCTCCTCAGTGACTGAGCCACTGTCACAGACCATTATCCAATCATTACTTTAGCATGAGTACTTTGGCAAATAACCAGCAGCTCCAAATATTCTACGATACTGGATGGCTAACACTGCTCCCCACCTGGCTCACCAAAACAGGCATCATCTTCATTCTGATTCAATCTTGGATCCTAACACAGTATTCACAACCAGCTGCCAGCCACAGTCCTGGCTTCACCAATCAGGCAAATCTGGCAATAACATACATATGCACCAGGTCTCCCCTGGGAGATTCTGCTTTCTTGGGTCTCAGGTCATGCAGATCTTGATAAAACTTCACAGGCCATTTAGATACATATGGTTGGTAGCAAATCACTGCTATAAAGCAAGAATAGCAAATGCTTGGCACATGTGTCCTAATTCTCTGATAAGCTCAGAATCCTCTTCTACACAGGACTCCAGGCAAACTCACTCCACTCATCTCTACCACAAAATAATAATTAAAAGAAAAACTTAAACACAAATTTCCCAAACTATCTCATCCACAAAGTCAGCCCTAGTATTTGAAAGTAGCTTCAGATGTACAGAATTAGGAGTTAAGCTTCGAAAACATCCTAAAGTCTCTTTTTATCCACTACTTCTCAATATCCAGAAAGAGAATCTAGACATGCATATTTTTTCAAAGTTCTGATGTGCTTTCTCTGTTTAAGAAAACCCAAAATATCTTAAGATATGCAAAGAGAGCATTAAAATCACAAGTGACCCACATCCTCAGCCTCATTAGTAAACAATACCACAACCTTTGACTTATATCTATAAGTAGAAAAAAAAAAAAAAAGCCCAATAGAGCTCTGGCTGCCACACAGTATGGACAGCTATAAGGAGGCTGAAAAAGACTGAACAAGGCTGGGAACAAGGTCTGGGACAGGTGACTGATGTCTGTAATCATAGCTACTTGAGAGGCTGAGATAGGGAGGACTGCAGTTTGTGGCAAGCCCTAGCTAATAATTTACAAAACACCATTTCACCACCAGAGTGAAATAAATTGGAGGCATGGCTCAAGAGGTACAGCACCTGCTTTGCAAACAGGGAGCCCTGAGTTCAAACCCCAGTCCCACCAAAAAAAAACTGAACAAGAGGGTCATAGAGGTCTCAGAGATAGAATACGATGAAATCCTAAAAAAAAAAAAAAAATTCTAAATCACAAGAACATCATCTAAAAGCAGAGATTCTCTTGAAAAGTACTTCCTTTCTCCCTGTGAAGCACTATTCGTCTGCTATATATGCATCAACTCTATTTAAGTGTACATCAGCTGATCTCTTAAAGTTCAGTAGATTAAGTACTGTCTCCTTCTGTTTACATCACTTCATCACTTTTGACCAAGTTGGTGAAAATCAACTTATGACAACTGGGGTGTACTTTAGGAGCAAGTTCAGAAAAACATGAGAAGGGGCAAGGTGTGGTGGCTAGTCCCTCAGTCCACAGCAGTCCCAGCTATCCAGGAGGCTGAGGATCACTTAAGCCCAGGAGTTCAAGATCAGCCTGGGTTAACATAGAGACATAACCCCCTCACTCCCAAAAAAGACATGAGGTTTTACTTCACACAGAAGTGGTTGATCTGGAAACCAAGGTGAAAAATAGCCACTTGAAAGGGATGAAAATTTTGTCCCTGCTAAGTCTAGAAAGAATGTGTGTACACACACATGCAATTTACCAATAGACTCTACTTATAAAAGCAGCTGAGGATTGGCAGTCAGTATGTCCTATTGTCAATGTGTCCCACTACTGACAAATAGGAAAAGGGGTGTTTGTTTTCTTTCCTAAGCTCATATTATTGTACTGGTTCACTTTCCTTTGTTGTTTTCCATGCCACTGCCATTACTGCTCTTCAAACCATTTGCTAAAGAGAACCAGTTTTTGTTTTCTTGGTTGTTTTACCCATGTCTGGTATCCAATAATTCTGGTCTACACACCTAGATCAATGAGATGCGTCCACAGTGACATGTACAAATGCCCCAACGAT
This sequence comes from Castor canadensis, assembly GCF_047511655.1. Classification (NCBI taxonomy): domain Eukaryota; kingdom Metazoa; phylum Chordata; class Mammalia; order Rodentia; family Castoridae; genus Castor; species Castor canadensis. The sequence goes on along the minus strand of NC_133390.1, from coordinate 151,049,545 downwards.
GTTAAATTCCTATAAAAATCACTAAGTGCTTACTCTCAATTTTCATATTTTTCATTTCATAGATTCATAAAAAGTTTGGTCCACACCATACTTTTAGTGGCAACCACTCACAGGAAAATTAAATTTGAGCCTAAAAAGTCTTAATCACCTAAACTTGTATCTTCTTGGGACGATCAATAGTAACACTTCCACAAGCTGTTAAATGCTACTTTTGTTGACATTTACTGGTTCTACTGAAGCCTAGAGTCATTAGTTCTGCCCAAGATTACAGTTAACTGCGTATTGTTGATCAACACCCAGATCTCCCCTTCCCTAGACCACTGCAACTGGACTAAATTTAGTGCTGTAATTAATGCTATTAATGAATCCATTTCTTTATGTTAACCAATTCTTTATGTTAGTCAAGATGTCCAAGTATATGTTCTACTCTCCGTTCCTCTTAATAACATACACTTCAGGAAAAAAATTTCATAGCTGGAAACAAAAATTAGATCTATTTCAAGAATATGTACTAAGGGCTGTAGTGTATTTCAAATGGTAAGAGTGCTTGCCCAGCAAGCACAGGCCAAGTTCAATCCTATTAACACCAAAAACAAAATAGGAAGAAAAAAAAAAAAGTACTGAGGGCTGGGGACACAGCTCAGTGGTAGAGCACATGTTTAGCATGTTTGAAGCCCTTGGCTCAATCCCCAGAATCACCAAAACAAAACAAAAACCAGGAGATGCTTGTAATCCTAGCTACTCAGGAGGCAGAGATCAGGCAGATCACATTTTGAAGCCAGCAGGGGTTAACCAAGACCCTATCTTGAAAAAAACACAAAAAATGGCTGGTGGAGTGGCTGAAAGTATAAGCCTTGAGTTCAAACCCCAGTATTGCTAGTGGGGGGAGGAGGGGGGATCCACCACTACCACCACCAAATCAAGAAGTCAAAAGATATAACCTAAATTTTGTTTTAAATATGAAAGTGATAAATATGGTATCAAAGGTGAAAAATATGGTATCAAAAGAACCACTCAGGAGTTTTAAGTGGTTGGCCAGCATGGTGGCTTACACCTATAATACATCCAGTTATTCTAGTAGTTTGAGGTCAACCTGGTTAAAAGTTATTGGAACCCCACTCCAACAACTATGGTGGATCTGGTGGTGCATACTATCATGCCAGCTACTTAGAAAGAATAAACAGGAGGACTGCAGACCAGCCCATGCAGGCAAAAGTGCCAGGCCCCATATGAAAAATAACTAAAGTTAAAATGTGGGCTGGTGGAGTGGCTCAAGTGGTAGAGCACTTCAAAAAGTGAACTTTTTGAAGGCCTATCAAAAGTGAGGCCTTGGGTTCAAGTTTTTTGTACTACCAAAAAAGAAAAGAAAAGAGAAAATGCTGGGGGCATGGCTCAAGTGGTAGAGCACCTGCCTAGCAAGTGTGAGACCCTGAGTTCAAACCCCAGTCCCCAAAAAAAAAAAAAAAAAAAAAACCCCAGTCCACTAAATAATTAATAAATAAATAAATACTAAAGAAAAATGACGTAAATGAGTTTACAATGTGAACGTCGCAATGACTCTGTAACCTGATGTTTCCCCGCTCACCTTTCAGCTGTCTCATTCTCTGGAAGAAGAGCTACAGCATTCTGAGGATTCCAGTTTCCCAAGGCATCACAGCTTCCACACACAGCAAAGACCTCTCCTAAAGAAACAGAACAATTAGTCTTTTCCAAGTACGGTAGTTTCAAATTTTAATTTCAGGAGGCAAGAAAAGAGCAGTCAAGCTGGTAGAGTGGCTCAAACGGTAGAGTGCCTGCCCAGCAAGTATGAGGCCCTGAGTTCAAACCCTAGTACATCCAAAACAAAATAAAACTTAAAAAAAAAAAAAAAAGAGTAGTCAATTGCACTGGTTCAACTGACTTTGGAGTCTCCTTTATCCAAGATTGAAGACCCTCACTGGAGATCTGGGTTTGACCAAGAGACCACACTAACATCTGCCTGTTAATTTCACTCACCTCTCTAGAACCAAAGGCAGAGGAAAGAGGGAAGGCCAGGAGTGAACTTTTCTTCATTTGTTCAATTACCTAATGAGCCAGTAAAAAGTACTTAAGAAACAAACTGACCAAGCCACAGTCCCCTGAAGGCAGCTTCCAATTAAAGATGCAAACACTAAATGCATGTAAATATTCTAACAAAATATTAACCAACATCTTCTGAGAACTAAAGGAGTGGCTGTTGACAAGCTAAAGATTAAGAACATTATCATTGGGATGGCAGCAAGGCAATTTAAAAACCCTTGAAACAAAGACTTATGTAGCAAGAAATCTAGGACTTCTCACTAAAATAATGACTATCACTTCACCTGAACACTTCTCATCAATAATTCTGCGCCCCGGCCCTCATGGTACTGGGGTTGAAACTACAGATCTTATGCTAGGCCACACCCCCAGTTCTTTATTTTTCAGGTAGGGTATGGAATTTTTGCCCAGGCTGGCACAATTCTCCTAATTGTGCCTCCTGCAGAGCTGAGGCCACAGGCACAAGATACCATCTCTGGCTTACTGGTTGAGATAGGGGTCTTGATAACTTTTTGCCAAGGCTGGCCCGGAACAGTGATCCTCCCAGTCTCCACCTCCCTCCACCTCCCTCAAAGCTGAGATTACAGGAGTGAGTCACTGTACCAGGCACCTTTGCTTTCTAAATTTTGTGTTTTTAGCAGAAGTCTACTATTTCTTGGAGATAAGTATGCAGAAGGTCTTCATTTAAAAAAAGTTAACTGAATCCAAATGCAAGTTGGCTCATGACAAATAGGAAAAGGGGACCAGGAACTAGAGAAAAGGTTAGATCAAAAAGAATTAACCTAGAAGGTAACACCCACGCACAGAAATCAATGTGAGTCAATGCCCTGTATAGCTATCCTTATCTCAACCAGCAAAACCCCTTGTTCCTTCCTATTATTGCTTATACTCTCTCTACAACAAAATTAGAGATAAGGGCAAAATAGTTTCTGCTGGGTATTGAGGGGGGGGAGCGGGAGGGGGTGGAGTGGGTGGTAAGGGAGGGGGTGGGGGCAGGGGGGAGAAATGAACCAAGCCTTGTATGCACATATGAATAATAAAAGAAAAATGAAAAAAAAAAAAGTTGGCTCATGACAAACTCCTACTACTTACTCTTACAAAAAAAAAAAAAAAGGTATACCTTAAATGGAAAGAATGAAACTTGCACTGGCTATTCCTAGAAATATGGCTTCTGAAAGAAAGGAAACTTTTTCACTAGAACCAACAGACCTTTCTCCTAATTAGCCCTCATTTACTAAAGACTTGAATACTAACTAAAGGGATTTGCAAAGAGCATCTTCCCATACTCTTTTTACTTGTTCCTTCCAACTTCACCCTCTCCCTATACTCCCCACTCCCCACATTCAGCACAGAATACTTCCTTCTACTGCAGTGAAGATACTATTTGAGGGATTTTTCCCCTTGAGTTTGCTATGCTGTAAGCACACTTCTGACAAAGTTAAAAACATGCCACTCTAATAATCCAGATTAAGAAAAAATGTGCACTTATTTTAAGACATTGTTTTAAAGTAAAACTTTACAATACCTGGTAAAGGAGTTCCTCTTATTTCAAAGGTAACCTGAGAAGGTGTCATTCTTCTGATTTTAGGATTCTTGCTAGGAAGAAAAATTAAAAATTGTCATCTTCAGTACATGAAAACAATAACATCACATAGTTATCATCAAGAAACAAGTTAGCCGGGTGCCGGCGGCTCACGCCTGTAATCCTAGCTACTCCGGAGGCAGAGATCAGGAGGATTGCGGTTTGAAGCCAGCCGGGCAAATGGTTCTGTGAGACCCTATCTCAAAAAGACTCTTCACAAAAAAGGGCTGGTGGAGTAGCTCAAGGTGTAGGCCCTGAGTTCAAGCCCCAGTATAGTCAAAAAAGAAAAGAAAAGAAAAAAACTATATATATTCTGCTTCTAGTATTGAATATGTTTTTGAAAACAGTAATATCCTGGTAGTTCATGCTGGGTGTTTTTAAAAAAATAACTTTGATGCAGGAGAGGTTAAAATGAAAATGAATCTCAATTATGAGCAAAAGATTATGTATAAGAATCTTCTACATAAATAACTACATTTTAAAAATTTCTTTTATTCACATGTGCATACAATGTTTGGGTCATTTCTCCCCTCTTCTCCCGTCCCCCCCCCACCCCGCTACCAGGCAGAAACTATTTTGCCCTTATCTCTAATTTTGTTGAAGAGAGAGTATACCCAATAATAGGAATGACCAAGGGTTTCTGCTAGTTGAGATAAGAATAGCTATACAGGGAGTTTACTCACGTTGCTTTCCTGTACATATGTGAAATAACTACATTTTAATTAGAAAGTATATAGCAAGATTTAAGGCTTTCTGTTACAAACTTGTAAGTGTATGAATCAGAAATAATTCAAAACAAAAATGTCAAGTTTTTTTGTTTGTTTGTTTTGTAAGTCAAGATTCTCTTGCCACAATATATAACTTTCTCTTCTGATAAAAAGCTGTTTTGAATGCAACCTATCTTTCCTGACCAGGCTCATGTTATGATGGAGGTTTGAGAAAAACTATAGTTAGAAAAATGCTTGACTGGTTTAATAACAAGGAAACAATCAAAGAACTTAAGTACCACTCAATGAAGCAAACTAGTTACATTTTGCAACAAGGTTAAGAATCTGCTTTTAATAAATAGTGTAACTAAGTACACACACACAAAAAATCTTCCCCCAGGAATAGGTCAGATTTTTCTCTTGATTGGAGACATCATTACTCAAGTTCTACAGGGTTCAAATTTATTAGAGTCTCAACTATAATCTATTACCAAATCCTACTGATTCTAATTGATCTTGCATCAATGCCACTCATTCCAGTTACCAACTTCATTCAAAACTGTAGATCTCCTACCTGTATTTTGGCTTCTAAATCTCTTCCCAGTAATGCACTTTATGTCAATTAGAATATTTTCCCCCACATCCCTGACTTGCAATCACTCTGATTATTTACAGGTCCTTTACTGCTTTATCCTCTAATTTTTTTTTCTTTTCTTCCAGCCTCCTCAGCCAAACAAATCTGTTTTACCATCCCCTAACTCAAATAACTGAGGGAAGACAAGAAATTGCCTTAAGCATATACATCTAAATATTTATACTCACCTCAAGATAGTTATATCGTTTAAAGAAAGAACTCATACTCTACATAAGTACACATATTCTATATAACTTCTCCAACACCTCCAAAAAGGCTTTTGCACACAAATCCACCAAGACTCCTTAAAAGACTGTCAATAATGTCTTCATTCTGCTCATGTCCATTAATTAGCTAAATTTTATTTGTATTTACAAATTATTTTATAAAACATTCCTAAAGTAATTTTCATAGCTAGTCATTCTCCTATTTCTCCTTTGCTCCCTTCCCCATCCTGAACACATACATAACTCTGCAATGGTCATTTAATAAATACTTGTACCCAGCAGTTAACCACACTGGGTCAAGACAGATAGATCTATATCAGTGGTTCTCACCAAAGGCAATTTTGCCCTCCAGGGGATATTCAGTAATGTCAGGAGGCATTTTTTGTTTGTTACAACTGGGAGAGATGCTCCCAGAATCTAGTGGGTAGTGGCCTGGAGTGCTGCCAAGCACCATACAATGTACTGAATGGTCCTCTGAAAATGTCCAGCTCCAATTACCAATAGGGCTGAGGTTCAGAAACTCAATCTATAATATCTATAGAGAGCTCTAAGTAGGATCAAGAGTTGAAGCTCAGTATTAGCTACAAACTATGCATCATCACATTTACATAAATTATAATGCTGAAAATATATACTATAAATGTATAAAATATAATAAGATATATATAAATAAAACAAGACAACCAGTCAGTGTAGTGTTCATGTTGTACTGGGATTAAGAATTTTATGTTTAATATGAAAATGTCACAATGAAACCCTGTACAACTACTTTATACTAATAAAAAGGTTTTTAAAAAAGAATTTTCTATTTGGCAACTGTACCATTTCAGTTAAAACATCCAAGACTCTGCACTGGAGAAAACCTGTCCTGATCAACATAATTTCTAAGGTACTTATTTAAATTTGTATCTAAGAGTAAACATGATCTATTTAACATACATACATCCAGTTCTGGAACTAACAAAGAACATTCCTAAATTAACAATAGTTCTAGATTATTACTCCTCACTAGTGTTATCCGAATGTTAACAATAATCTTTTAAAATGACATTTAATATGAAGCTGAGTACACCACCCCAAGAGTTGAGAATTTTCTGCCAAATAAAATAGTTCATTGAAACACTGCAATCTTACATGTAATATATCTAGGTCATATCAAAATGAGACTGTACGTTGGCTACCAAAAGTTTGGCTTTTAACCTACTGAATTTCAAGAGACAGTCAAAATCCCATCATCAGCCTGCAAAATGGCTGAATAGCCAACCTCAGTCTTAAAACTGTAATTTGTACTTTCACAGTGTTTACTGCCACAATTCTCAACAAAGGAAAATCTCATCTACATAATTACATAGTTGGTAGTCAGCTAATTGTTGATCAATTTTAAATAACTAATTCAACCAATTTAAAGAAAAACAGATGCAATTACTCATATGTACTAAAACCAGCAGCTGGTACAAAACTATCTCTAAATTTCTACTATGTTAAGACAAACAAGAACCATGCAAATTTAAAAGGGAAATCAACTGATTATTAAAATTGAGCTTTTCATCCCTAAAGTTGTTCATGAAGTGGCTACAGTAACTTGGCAGCAAACAGCTGCAGTAAATGTACATACAAAGCTATATACACAAGCACAGTCACTCCCCAAAAGTCAACAAAGCATCATCTTCCACTTGAATTGCCAAAAGTCAAACAATCTAGTTCAATTTCCACCCCTTGAAAATTCAATACTATACCAAGTGACAGCCAGGGAACTACTTCGGTGGCAGTTTACCTGATTATGGACAGAGGCCAAAATTCTGGTGCACTAAAACAGCAGTGACAAAGTAAAAACTGTTCTACTGTGAAACTCAAAATTTATACATCCACCTGTACTTCTTCCTCTTTTAAACAAGCAAAAATCACCCCAACTTGGAGGGAGGAGGTCTTCATCTTCCTTTTTTTTTTTTTTTTTTTTTTTTTTGGTTTATTTTGCTTTATTTTTGTCTTGGGAGAGGTCTTCTAGATACACATAGTTGACAAGAGTAAAATGAAAATGCTATAGTCATTGTATGCACATGTACAGAAAATTGAACCAATCCACCTATTACCTCATGTACAGGCTACACCTCAAGACAGGCTTTTGTTCTGTTTTTCAATTTAACATTCACTTTGCACGTTTTAAAAGACAAATACTAAAGAGCACTCGCATCTGAGATGGCTTAGTATTTAACACTATTTTAACATTTTTAAAAGACTCAATTTGCTAAGTGACATTGTAATTTATTTATATCAATTTTTCAGAGTTCCCACTAGCTGACAAAATAAATTTTACTCAATTCTTGTTGTCCAGTAAACTTACCCAGCACCAAGCCCTTAACTGGTTTACAGCTTGGGAACCAAAAAGGAGAAAACCAAAGTTTAGAGCTTAGAGCTGACACTGAAGGTATTTATTTTTAGCTGAAATGTGTGCATTTCTAGCCAAAAAGAACATCAGTTTTCCTTCAAATTTTGCAAGGAAAAAAGCTGTTTCCAGTTCTTCTTGCTCTTTTCTAGACTCCAGCAGCTTACCTCCTTGTCACTAGCTATAATAAAGTAATGTATGAATTGTGAAATGCCCACATTAACTTCTCCTTGAGTTGGTGGAGGATCATCATAACCACATTTCTAACCTCTGTATACTTTAAGCCAGTATTTTAATCAAACATTTGTAGACATTAATGGACTCACTACAAAAGCATTTCTGGAGTAGATTTCATTAAGCAAAGTTCCTTGATCAACTTTCTAAAGAATGCGGTAACATTTTTCCAGATACAAAGATTTGATTCCTCAACCTACTTTTTGCACATATTAAATTGAACTGTCTTTTGTGCTCATTATTTCTGCGTCCAATTTTCAATTTTCCTGTATCTTACTCTGTATATTTAAATTTTGTCCAGAACATTAGTTTTCCTTCCTTCTTGATTTTGGACTAGGCCATGTGCAGTTTTACCTGTTTAATCTGTTTTTTTTTTTTTTTGTATCCGAACACTAAGCATGTATTTTAGTTATGTAGTAACTATCAGGAATGTAGCAAGCAGCAGCAGAAGAGTAAAGTGGGTAGCAGCAGAGAAAAGTGGGTAGCAGTGGGACAGAAACCCGGAGGGCGACAGAAGACTGAAAAAAAACCCCATCTGATCCAAACATCCTGCTCGCCTCAATCAGCTCCTCCGTGTAAGTTAGTACAAACCTCAGACCCCCAGAGCTGCCTCGAGGTGAAAGAATTCTCTACACGGCAAGACAGAATTCAAGCCTGGTCTCCTTTGCAAAGGGGCAGTGACAGGGGAGTGGGCAGATGGGGACTTTCCTCCCCTACAGTCATCAGGGCAGCTGGAGGAGCTCCGGGACGAGCAGAGCTTAGGAGAGAAAGGGAGCAGTAGTTTTGGAACTGGAACAGAATAGGAACACTCGTAGGAAAATAAGCACTGTGGTTCCTTGGCATGAGGCTGAATTGCACAGGCACCCAAGACTTGCACCTATCAATTTTTACTCTGCCACCGTAAGTTCTCTTCTGTGGTCACTATTTCCAGGCAATACAGGAAAATCAGCAGTTGTCAAAACGCTATGAGTTTCCCGCAGCTGTGGTGGGCGCGGGAGTGCGGTGCCAGGCGCCCCTCGGGAGCGGCAATTGCATTTTGTTTCTTTCTTTGTTCCTTCATTTGCTACTCTGTATATTCTGGTGGTCCCATAAACTCCGACCCCAACTATTCTCCAGAAGGGAACGAAGCCCCAGGCAGAATGGTGACAGCGAACAAGGTGGAATAAAGCACCCTGCTCGCCGACTTAACCGAGGCGAACGTCAAGGCCGCCGTGCTTCCCCGCGGCGCCCCGCCAGGGCTGGGGGACCCCGCCCGCCCGTCCATCCGTCCGTCAGTCGTTCCTTCGCTCGGCCCGCGCTCCCGCCCAGCCACGTCCGCCCTGACACTTCGACCCGCCACGTGAGAAGCCGCCGCGGCCCCGCACCGAGCTCCTGGCCCGCCCGCTGCCCGCCACCCGCCTCACCTACCGCTCCGCTAGTCAGCGGGTCCGCACCGCGTCGCCAACGCTCGGCGGCGAGCCCGCGAACGAGAGCAAGAGCTGAGGGCCGAGAAGCCGGGCGGCCGCTTTCCGCGCCTCACCAGCGCTCCTCCAGGCGGCAAGCAGCAGCACCGAGCAGCAGGAAGCCTCCGCTCAAACCGGTTTCAGCTGCTCCAGACCAAACTGCCAGGCCACCCTGTGGGGCGGGGCTGGAGGACGGCGGGGCGGGGCCTGACGTCACGCCCGGCGCCCTCCAGGCCAATCAGCGGTCGCGCGTGTGGTCGGGGGGCGGGGAGGGGCGGGGCGCCAAGCGTTCCTGCCAAGGGCCAGCAACGGTGGCCGACAGTGGCCGGGCATCCCGGGGTTCCACGTCGCCTTCTTGGTAGCGGATGCGTACGGTGGTTCCCCAAAGTCTTAGGGACTACCAGGTGTGGAGGCAGAAGCTCAATTCCTAATTGCAGCTATTACTCCCTATTTTAAAATAAAGGGGGATTAGCAGGCCTGACGCATTCTGAAAACTTCCTTAGCTTTTTACAAAGCAACAGTCCCTAGGGTTGAACCATTAAACCTGAGAGACACCTAAAGAGGTTGAGAGTTCATACCATTGGAATGCAAAGTACGGCCTACCAGCAGCTGCAGGACTCGCCTAACCCCAGACTTCAACCTATAATCAGATCTGCCTTTAGCAACGTCTCAAGGTTATTGGTAGGCAAACGAATGTTTGAAAGCATTTTCTCTTTTGCCCAGGGATGGCCTGAGACCGCAAACCCTTCCTGCTCCTCGCCTCCCCCAAGACATCCCTTTTAGCTAATGTAAAATTAGGGGTTGGTGGATTGGCTCAGGTGGTAGAGGGCCTGCCTAGCAAGTGAAGCCCAGAGTTCAAACTCCAGTACCGCGCCCCCTTCCAAAAACAGTACTCAAAATTATATTACCATACTCCATATAAATTAAGTGAGATGTTGGAAATTTAAAAGAACAACCTTTGGGGAAGGTGTTAGCCTCCCATAATGAAGGCTCGAATTGCGAATGGGTTTGGCATAGGGGAGCTCTTTTTTTGACAGAGCTTCTAGTATTATAAATCAGATTGTTTGCAGCCACATTTAATATTTGACCTTGGATTAGATCCCAGAGCATTTCTGACAATGCTGTTCATTCAGTTAATAATTATTAAATGCTGCTTTTTGCTAAGCACAGGATGCAATGGTTTTTGTTTTGTTCTGTTCAGTGACTCTTATTTTAATCCCAAATTTCTCAAGAAGTTAAAGTTTTCTCCTAATTATGTACCGTTACCTGTTAAGGTCTGCTGTTGTACATTTCCTAAGAGAGTGGAGTTGATTTCATTCCTTGCTGTTAGTCATATTTCAGTGATGAATTTTTTCCTAAGAGTTTGCTTCCTTTAAATGTTTATAGTAGATCTTTACTTTCCTGTAACCACCATTTTAGTCAAGCTATTATTTGCCCCATGTTTATAACTCAACTTTTTTTTTTTCTTTTGGCAGCACTGGGGTTTGAACTCAGGGCCTCATGCTTTCCAGGCAGGCGCTCTTACCCCTTGAGCCACTTAGCCCCCATGTTTATTATGCAAGATGATAGACCTAACCCATGCTCCTTCCCTAAATCCTCTTTAAATAACAGAATTATGGTTGTCCCTCCATATCCTTGGATTCTGCATATGCAGATTTCAACCAAGCACAGATCAAAAGTAGTCAATCAAATAGGGACCAGGTGTGGGAGTGAACTAAGTAACATAATACCACATATTCAGAAGGCAGAGACCAGAGCTGAACAATGGGGGTATGCTTCAAGTGGTAGAGCACCTGCCTAGCAACCTCTAAGGCCCTGCCTTCAAACCTCAGTACTGCCAAAAAGAAAAAAGTTAGAAAAAAAATTGCATCTGTACTGAATGCAAACTTCTTTTTCTTCTCATCATTCCATAAGTAATATAAGTGTAACCATTATTTACCTAGCATTTACATTGTACCAGGCATTATAAATAAGGAAGGATATGCAAAATACCATGGCATTTTTATAAAGGACTTGATCATTTTTGCTATTCTGGGAGGTCCTGGAACCAATCCTCTTCAGATACTGAGAAATGACTATACACAGCTGAAGGATGCCCTTGGTGAGCCGGAAACAGGATTTTCTAGAAGATAGGAAACAAGCTATTTGATGATTGACAAAAAACTTGGCCTCACCCAGGGGAAAAAGGGATTCCTGGAGATGCCATTTGCCAGTCTTGCTTAGAAACTCTTTGATAACACAACGCATATTTATCTTGTGATTGAAATATTGAAATTGAATTTAGGCAATTCATTTCCACCTCCTGCCACTTGTTTGGACTGTTACAACTTTTCAAACACTTGGTTAATGAGATTAATTTAGGTCTTACCTTGTTATTTCCAGAAAGGCTCCATATGTTTTGAATTTTACAAAATATTTAGCATTCATTATCTTATTTGATTAAATAATAAAGTATGTTTTCTTGTCTGAAATCAGCACCACAAAATTTCACTTTATATATTCATTTTTAAAGATGTATTTATGTATTGATGAAAAAGGCTCTCAGATTGAGGAACCGGATCTGGATATGTGTCCTATTCCTCACTATCTATGACTTTTTTTTGTCGGTACTGGGGTTTGAACTCAGGGCTTCACTCTTGCTAGGTGGACGCTCCACCGCATAAATCACTCTGCCAGCCTTCTGTGACACTTTTCTTTTCTTTCTTTCTTTCTTTTTTTTTTTTTTTTTTGTGGTACTGGGGTTTGAATTCAGTACCTACAACTTGAGCCACTCCACCAGCCCTTTTCTGTGATGGTTTTTTTTCGAGACAAGGTCTCAGGAACTATTTGCCTCAGCTGGCTTTGAACTGTGATCTTCCTGATCTCTATCTCCTGAGTAGCTAGGATTATAGGCATGAGCCACTGGTGCCTGACCTCTGTGACATTTTAAATATAAATCTTTAATAAAAAAATTTACTGTTACTGATGAATTTTGACAGAAAGCTCTGATGAGCCTATTAGATTTCTTTATTTTTCTAGAAAGTACAGTTAAGCTGTTTGTTGCTGCTAATTTATTCCAATTTTACTTTACTGAAATGCTATTTGATTCAATTTTTCATATGCATTTTGTTGCAAAATATTACTTTATGTTGATGGAGTTATTTTTAAAACAAACCACCAACTGCAGCTTCTACCATTGTAAGTTTCCTTCTGTGGCCATTATTTTACTGAGTTTGTTTATGTAAGTTTGTATTTTATCACAAAATACAAAATATTGTTTCAACAATGTTTAGATAATAGCACATATTACCTGGTTGGTTTTAACTATTATCAGCTTTGTTTAACTAGGTGCTAATTCTTCTCCTAGAAGTATTCATTATGACTTAGATAAAACACAGATTACTGATCAGAGTGTAGTCACATAAGTCTATAATTCCAGCACTAGGGAGTTTATGGCCAGCCTGGGCTACATAGCGAGACCTGACCTTGACTCAAAAAAAAACTGATCACAGATGCATATCTCTTGTCAAATCTATGAAAATTCCCTGAGTATTCTCCTTAGATATTTCACAATTGCTCTACCACTCAAGTCACACCCTCAGCCCTATCAGAATCTTTTATCAGACTCAATGCTGTCAGTTTTGTGTTTATGCAACTCCAAGGAGTGGCCGTGCTGCTCCAAGGAGTTTCATGTACTCAGACAAATCCATGCCTTTTACTCTCTGAGGTCATAGTTTCCCCAATTATAGTTGCACTTAATGTTTCTAAGAGATGAGAAAATTTGGCATTTGCTATTGTTTTCTTTTTTCTTTTTTATTTTTATTAACATATATTAATTGTACCAAGGGATTTCATTGCAATACTTCCATGTGTGTATATAATGTACTTTGATCAAATTCATCCCCCGTCACTCTTACTCTCCACCCCCTTTTTCCTTTCATATGAAGATCAATCCAGTGGAGGTAAAACCAAGAAGATTGCTGATTTCTAAAGCAATTTAGGTACCACAAATGCGAGTCTTTAAACCAGTGTCAAATTGACTGCAGCTTTTTTGGTATATTGCCTTGTGAGTTCTCAAATGCATCATACATCAAAATGACTCCAGCAAGAAAGGTTCCAATGGTAAGATCAAAATGTCTTCCTTGGTTCATTTCTTCATCAGTGATGTGGGAATTTAAACCCCACAATGCTTTCAGGTGATGTTTGAGAAGGCACACAGCACCTAGCATGGTGCCTAATTCAGCTGCCTAATGCTGATGTCTCTTCCAGGCCTTCTCTGAACCTCACTTTGGTGAAGGAACCTGGTGAAGGACCACCAAGTTCATCACATTGAAGATGCTGATTGAGCTGACACAGCTCAGCACTTGTCTATCATGTGTGAGGGCCTGGGTTCCATCCCCAGCATTGGGGGAAAAAAGAAAGAAAAAGTAAATGGGAAATATAAGTGGAATGTATTGTTCAGGTAGTCCTCAAACTTTGTCATATTTGAAGTTCAACTGAATAACTTTGCAATGGCCTTGTGTTTTCAAAGAATATTATTCAATAACCCTAATGAAGCATCTTCACTTTAAATGCTTTTAAAGTTCTTTAAGTTTTATGGTTTTGTTTTGGTTTTTTTTTTGGTGGGACTGGGGTTTGTACTTCAGGGCCTCATGCTTGCTATGTGGGCACTCTACCACTTGAGCCACTCCACCAGCTCTTTTAGTTGTTGAGCACCACTGGTACCCAACTAGTTCTTTTATTTTATTTATTTGTTTGTTTGTTCCTTTTTTGGTGTCACTGGGGTTTGAACTCAGGGCCTCAGCTTGCTAGGCAGGCACTCTATCACTTGAGTCACTCCGCCAGTCCTTTTTTGTGAAGGTTTTTTTCGAGAGAGGGTCTTGCAAATCCTGAGTAGCTAGGATTACCAGCATGAGCCACTGGTGCCTGCTAGGATTTTCTTTAAACTACCAATACTGTTGAGCGAGTTTTGATAACACTGCTATATCTGTTCCAAGAGAAGATGTGAATAAATGTCTACAGACAACAGCTAAGAGTCCTGCTTATCCTCCATTGGTCCTCAAATGGGTATTCACTGAGATGCTGAGAGATTGCAGTCATCATTCACAATGACCAGGAAAAGCCATGGTATTCAAGCATGACCAGGGATGACAGTTAAGTCTTATTGCTGCCTGGTCATCAGTGATTTCAGAGAAGTTAAACTTCTAAAGGAAAATGTAAAATCCCTGAACTAAGGTAAGAGTCCCTCCCCACAAAAAGGGATAGTGAGATAACTTTCTCACAACTGATTGGGAAATTTTTCCATTCGATTTTGACTAAAGCAACTTCTCATAGAGAGAGAAGTCATTTGTGATTACCTGCCCCATGCAAGGATTAGTTCAAAATTTCATGTTTTGTTAGTGTATCATTCAATAGTGAGGTACTGTTCGCAAATGACTAGTACATAGGTGACACCAGGTATCATGACTTTAAAGAAACATTACCACATGTAATATAAAATAACATAATTGCAACCCTAGAAAATCTTATAGTCTCTCTCTCTCTCTCTCTCTCTCTCTCTCTCTCTCTCTGTTTCCATCCTTCTCTCCCCATCTCCCTCCCTCCCTCCTTCTCTTTTGGTGGGATTGGGGTTTGAACTCACTTGAGCCATACTTCCAGTTCATTTTGCTCTGGTTATTTTGGATTTGGGTTCTCAGGAACTATTTGCCTGGGCTGCCTCGAATCATAATCCTCCAGATCTCAGCCTCCCAAGTAACTAGGATTATATGCATAAACCACGGGTTCCTGGCTGTTTTACAGTCTCTTTAGGAGCCAGGAATTTCTAAAACTTAGAAGCAAAAGTTGAATCAGTAACACTGAACTGAGTCATTTTGTTTCCAGTTTCCATTTAGTATTTTTGTTATTATTATTTTATCTTTCCAAATGCTTCCTGGGCTTGTGCATTTGTATTAACATGGATTCCCCCAGAGAATTCCCTTTACTGTTTAAATGGTTCAACAACTGACTGGCTATCATGGTATCATTTTAGTGAAAATATGGATGATTGTCTACAGAATGGGCTAGTGTTTTCAGGATATATCCTTCTTGTGAATCAAATTGCTCTTAACAGTGCTGTTATTTTTCATTGGGCTCAAAAACCAAGTTGCCAACTTCAGGCTGGCAGGTAGCCAATGCAAACTGGGACTGGAGTCAGGGAGACAGGACTTCTTGGCAGTGGTGGTGCATTAATAATGTGCATGATTTTGATGAGAAGATTATAGGCTATGATTCTTCTCTCTGTTCTTTTCCTGACTTACCAGCTTACACCATACCCTTGTTGTTTTACCTATAAAATGAAAATGAGAGTGAGAACTAACACTTTGTTCCCTTATCTGTTATATCTCCATCAGGCTGTAAAGGGCAAAAGGAGTATGACTTCTGGTTCTTCATGCCCCAGTACAGTGCCTGGTACATAGCATGTATCACCTGCTTATACAGAACACTGAAAATTTCAGGGAAAAGTATTAAGCTTGTCAGTTCTTGTTAATATTTTATGTATTAATGATGAAACAATGCTGTATGGATATGGATGCAGTGATTTCTAGTTTTTTTTAAATGGAACTGTGGTTTGAACTCAAGTTTTTACACTTGCAAAGCAGGCACTCTACTTCTTGAGCCACATTTCCAGTCCATTTTGCTCTGGTTATTTTGGAGATGGGATCTCAAGAACTATTTGCCCAGGTTGGTCTTCTATAGAGATCCTCCCAATATCGATCTCCCATGCAGCTAGGATTGCATGCATGATTTGACTGATTTTGAAGCATTCATTTTAAAAATTAGCCAGGTGCTGGTGGTCATGCCTATAATCCTAACTACTTGGGAGGCTGAGATTGGGAGAGTTTCATTTCAAGGCCAATTAGAGTCATCTCCAAAATAACCAGACCAAAATGGACTGGAGGTATGGCTCAAGCAGTAAAGCGCCTATTTTTCAAATGCAAAGCCTTGAGGTCAAACCCCAGTCATACCACAAAGAATTTTTACATAGCCCCACCCTACCCAGGCCTCCACCATACCCTGTTAACTCAACTAACTATCCTAATCATACATTTTATATTTCCGGCTTTCATGTTTCCAGCCTAGGAGTTTGGGTTCCAGGACAAAGGAACAAATTCCCTGATTATCCTTACATTGCTGAAATAAAGGGGACTTCACCTTCTTTTCATGAAAATAGGTGGTCACCGTGGCTGTGCTCCTTACTGCATTTTCCTGCTAAAAGAGCATTTAATCCCAACCCAGGAGAGAATGGGAATCATACAGCCCACATGGGGTTCATCAGTTTTATCACACAATCAACTAATGTGGCTAGATATAAAAATACAAAAGCATCAAAAATAATCAAGGGCTGGAGGTGTGGCTCAAGCAGTGGAGTGCCTGTCTTGCAAGTTCAAAGCCCTGAGTTCAAAACTTAGTAGCACCAAAATGAAATAATTAAAATATTTTCTAAAGAAAGGGAAGAAGCCAGATGTGGTTGTACACACTTGTAATCCCAGCCCTCAGAAGACTGACACAGGATGATTGAGATATATTCAAGATAGGGTCTCATGAACTATTTGCCTGGGGCTGACTTCTAACCTGTGATCTTCCTGATCTCTGCCTCCTGAGTAGCTAGGATTACAGGTGTGAGCTTGGCTCATTCTTGAAAATTTAAGGAATTCAGAGACCTAAGAATCCTGAGATACCCAAAATAGTGCTGATTGTGCAGAATGGCAAGCACGGTCAAACCAGATTCTCTTACAGATGTCTCTCTTTTTCTTTAAATACCATTGGAGTATGCTCTCTGCCTTCTGTATGCAATATGAGGAGGAAGAACAGGATAAAAAAGAGAAGAGAGGTGAAAAAGAGGGGAGGAGGATTCAGTGAACACGCAGCCCACATTTCTGCTGCCCACCCCCAGCTATGAGAGAAGCCTGGAAGTCCTCAGCACAATGCTCCAGAAAGCATATACCATCAGAATGGACTTGGAAGAAATTCATCTCTCTCCCTGTTTAGCTGTGAATTTGTTCAACTCATTTCTCTCCCTATGTCTCTCATGGCATGCATGAGAAATATTTGCAGACACTATTGTGTCTCCATGGGTGTCCCATCCATGGAGATTAGGTGTCCAGTGCTCTCAGTCCAGAGGGCACATCATACATAGCACACTAGCACATGTGAGTGATGATGACTTTATTATTCCTTTTCAGATTTATTTCTAAAAGTAATTTGCATGCATCAAGTACACAACCTAAGCTTCCATTATGATACAAACAGAATTGTGGTCAATAATTGCTCCTCATTGAGAAAGCATTTCATTGGCTGGGACTGCCCTTCATAAGTCATTACCAGACTGGAATTCTGAGCTGGGTGCACTGACTCCCATCTGTAATCCTAGCTACTCAGGAGGCGGCGATCAGGAGGATCTCAGTTCAAAGCCAGACAGACCCTGGCAAATGTTTCAAGAGACTCTGTCTTGAGAATGCCCATTACAAAATAGGTCTGGCAGAGTGCTCAAGTGATAGAGTGCCTGTCTAGGAAGTGTGAGGCCTTGAGTTCAAACTCTGGTGCTGCTGAAGAAAAAAGAAAAAGAAAGAAAAAAAACAGAATGGAATTCTGCACCAAAATTGCTAGCAGTTAAAAGCATTTTAAATTTTCTTCTTCTTAGAATATTAATACTTTCTCATTTTCTATAAGGAATATTTATTGCATTTCAGATAGAAAATAAATTGCATGCTAGATAATGTGCATTATTTTATCTCCTACTGTGTTTGTTTCCCAAGACTTCTTATAATGAAGTACCACAAACTTAGTGGTTTAAAACAAAAGAAATGTATTCCATCTTTGAAATAGTATTGCTAATCCACTGTACAGAAAAGGGGACAAAGGTGATTGGGGTTAAATAACTTACCTGATTTAACTTGGCTGCCTGGCTTTATGCAAACCACGAATTCTCTTGGGATTTCAGTTTTATATCCTATAAAACTGAGATAGTATCTGCCTTGTAAAATGCAGAATTAAAAAAAAAAAAAAAAACAAAACCTGCCAACTGTGAAGGAGACTCTGATGTAGAGAAAACAATACTTTTTAAAAAGTTTTTTTTACAGCCAAGCACCTGTGGCTCATGCCTGCAATCCTAGCTACTCAGGAGGCAGAAATCAGAGGATTGTGGTTTGAAGCCAGCCGTAGGAAATAGTTCATGAGACCTTATCTCAAAAAAACTCTTCATAAAGAAGGGTTGGCAGAGTGGCTCAAGTGGTAGACTGTCTGCCTGGCAAGCATTAGGCTCTGAGTTCAAACCCCAGTACTGCCAAAAAAGGTTTTTACAGGTGTCAAGAGCAATTAAAACAGGCTCCTCAGCAGTAGTGTGCAGGAACTAACTAGTTCAAATGCTGATTGGGGTATACCTCCTTCCAACTTTAAGTTCACTTTTCACAGGGTGGGATCTTGAACTTGGCCACGATGAAGGTCAGAAAGTACTACACTGCAAATCAGGACCTTTCTCCCTTGAAAGCCTGTTCACTCAGTACATATCAGCACACCACACTTCCTAGGCTGAGAGAGGATGGATTTACTGGGCTGACTCAAATTCAGTTTTTGTTTCTTTCTTTCTTTATTTAGATGGAATGATTCCTAACTTAACTCTGCATGTCATGAGGCCTATTTTCCCAGCTGTAATGTAAAAGAATTTCAAGAATGGTAAAACAGCCCCAGAAAAAAGAGTTTTCCCATCTTAGCTGTTTCAATCTGATCAGGGAAACACAATATACCACATGGAACATATTTGAGTGTTGATGTGATCTTTTTTTTTTTTTTCTTAATTTGTATTTGGCTTGCTTTAGCCCAAAATGCCCAGAGGGCTGGTGGAGTGGCTCAAGAAGTAAGAGCACCAGCTTAGCAAGCATGAGGCTCTGAGTTCAAATCCCAATGCTGCAAAAAAAAAAAGGCCCAGATTAATAACTTTTATGAAAAGCCCATCTTGTTTGGCAGGCTTGCACCTTGGAGTAGCTACTTCATTTGCCAGACAATGTTTCTTGACCTATGGAAACATGCTTTGTAAGATTGGTTGAATTAAGATATTTTACCAAAATAAGGCAGTATTGGTCAACAATTTATTTCAGTGGTTGGTGTTCAACCCTGGAAAGCTTCCCCTTTTCTCCAGGATAAGATATTGGAGACTCCCTCATTATAGTCGAGGGGATAGAGAAAACTCTGATGGTTCATTGTGCCCTCCTGAAACTCAAGCTTCAACCCAACAGAGGCTGGAGTCCTGTTTCCCCACCCTAACCCCACATCTTCAACCCCTGACCATATTCACTGACCATTCTCCAATGGGCCTGGCCTGCCAGCTTTCCTGCTTTCCACATGTAGGTCAAACTGTCCCCAACCATAGTTACCTAGGCAGGCCTCTGATTGGTCCTGGGGTTAGCAACCTGATCAGAAGAAAGTCAATCAGCTTAACTTAACAACTTCAGCTAGAATACTGTATTAGTTCCCTATGACTTCTGTAACAAAATTCCACAAACTTGATTATTTAAAACAATGACAACAACAACAAAATGATTCTGTCACAGTTCTGGAGGCCAGAAGTCCAAAATCAACGTACCAGCAGCTCCACACTCTCTCTGAAGACTCTCAGGAGAAACTGTTCCAATCCTATCTCTTAGGTCTGGTGTTGCCTACAATCTTCCATGTTTCTTGATTTGGAGGGGTGTCACTTCAGTCTCTACCTCTGAAATCTGACAGCATTCTACCTATGTACCTATCTTCATGTTATCTTCCCTCTGTGTATATCTATCTCAGTTTTTCTTTTCTTTTTTATAAGGGTATCAGTCATGTTGGATTAGGATCCATTCTAATGACCTTAACTTGATTACATCTCCCAAAGACCTTATTTCCAGATAAAGTCACATTCAGGTACGGGAGTTGTGACCTGACATACTTTTTTGAGGGATGCGATCAATCCATAACAGGTACTAAGAAATGTCCTTAGTAAGGCTATCTACTGGGTAAGGAATTTGTAAATCAGGCCAAGTCCAAGATGAGTCAACAGAGGGAGAGACAGGATGAACAGCCTTAGAGAGAAAAGCAGAGAGAGAACAATACCCGGAAGATGGAGATGTGGTCTTTACTACATCCCTTCCATTTGCTCAGCCATATCTGTCTTTCTTTTTCTTTTCTTTCCCATCTTTGTTTTTGTTCACCTGAGAGACTTTCTCTTTCCAGACTATAAATCTACTGGGCCTTCCCCAAAGCCAGTGTGGAACAGGTAGTGATTCTGAAGAATGAGTTTACGAACCAGAAGAAAAACAAGTATAAAAGAAATGCAGTGCTGGGCATTGGTGGCTCATACCTGTAATCCTAGCTACTTAGGAGGCAGAGATCAGGAGGATCGCAGTTCAAAGCCAGTGAAGGCAAATAGTTTGTGAGATCCTATCTCAAAAAAAAAAAAAAAATCATCACAAAAATAGGGCTTGTGGATTGGCTCAAGGTATAGACCCTGAGTTGAAACCCAAAAAAAAAAAAAAAGATATCCTTCTGCAGGGCATGGTAGATGCATGGAGTACATGCCTGTAATCCAAACATTTGGGAGAATGAGGCAGGAGGATCAAGAGTTTGAGGTCAGCCTGACCTACATAATCAGATTCTGTCTTAAAGAATGAAACAAAAAACCAAAAAAGCTATCCTTCAATAAGTCATATCATTTCTACTGTTTAAAGAATGAAATACCCATTAAAATTGAAATGATAGAAGTCTTATAATGTACTCTTTGGCAAAATTAAAACTGGTAATTCTATGTCTAGATCCAGATTTTTTTTTCAGTGCTGGGGATCAAACCCAGGACCTTGCTCATACTAGGCAAGCACTCAAACACTAAGCTACATTCTCAGCTGTTATATCCAGAATTTTTAAAAAATTTGCCTTATTGCATCAAAACTTCTAGGTGTCTGATAACCACCAACCGAAAACCCACGGGCTGCATTTAAACAACACCCACAAGCTTTGCTGAGTAGGAGAGGCAATTCCTTTCTCTCATGGGTTTCACATCAGCTTCTTTTCTCTAGGATGTCTCCTTTCATATAAAATTTTGCCAGACTGAGAATTCCTTCAGTTAGTACAGGGGCTCATGGTTCTTTGTTTGGGGAAACTGCCACTCATGTATGGGGGGGGGCGGGATGCTTAGTGGCCAGCTCTGATGGCTAATTGATTTAGAGGTGAGCAGCCTGGGCCAATCAGATTTCGCTCTCTTGGGGTTTTATTTTGTATTTCCCCAAAAGCAAACTCTGAGACAAAGACTTCTATGCAAGTAATTTATTTGTGATGTGATCTTAGGAAGTATTGGAAGGGAGTGAAGGGGATGGGGAGAGGAGAAAATAAAGAATGCGTAAATCTGGCCTGGCACAGTCCCTCAGGCCTTAATCCCAATTACTCAGTTGAGGCTATCCCAGGCAAAAAAGTTAGTGAGACCCCCATCTCAAACAATAGCTGGGTATGATGGCTTGCTCCTGTCATCCCAGCTACATGGGAAGCATGACATAGTCCATGCCCACCTGGGCAAAAGCAAGAGAACCTGTGTCAAAAACAACTGAAGTAAAAAGGGCTGTGGGCCAAGTTCAAACCCCAGTGCCACAAAAAAAAAAAAAAAAAAAAAGAAAGAAAAAGAAAAAAAAGGAAGTGCCAGTGGCTCACACCTACTCAGGAGGTCAGGAGGTTTGTGGTTTGAAGCCAGCCCAAGGCAAATAGTTCATTAGACCTTATCTCAAAAATACCCAGCACAAAAAAAAGGACTGGTGGGGACTGGTGGTGTGGCTCAAATGGTAGAGCACCTGCCTAGCAAGTGTGAGGTCCTGAGTTCAACCTCCAGTGTTGCCAAAGAGGAAGGAGGAGGAGGACAAGGAGGAAGAGGAGAAAAAGAAGGGTATGTAAATCAGTGGTATGATGTTAACAGGAAAAAAAAACCCAAACAAACAAAACTCTGGTTTATAGCATTTGCCGATTTCCATAGTATAAATACTCCCACCATGGCTGTTTTCCAGCCATCAATGTGTGACATTACCAAATGGTGAGGTGGACAAGATGGGCAGTTATGCACCATTATGTGGTGTTTCCACCACACAAATAAACCTGAACAACCTTAAGAGCAATTAGGAAGTGGAGTTTGAATATATATTACCTTCATTTTTAAATATAAATTCATTTTAATAGCTCTGCTTAACAGTTGGCTTGCAAATTTTCGGAAGAATTTTTGGTGTGTAATAAGCTAGCACACCACAAGAGAAAGTTACTTTAGGGACTTATCATGGGACTGAGGTGATCATCCACCAACTGAATCCCTCATTGTTAGAGGACTGCTTCCAGGGGCATGAACTTTGCATGCCTCCTGGCTTTCCCTAGGTAAAGCAGTGCTCAGAGAACACTCTGGGCAGAGAGAAGCAGGACCACGCCCAGAGAAGGGAGTGGTGTGCAGGTGATCTGGAGGGCAGGCTGAGAGCCATGGGTGGAGTAGCAATAGAACCTGCTTCCTGGGTAACAGGAATTTTTTTCCCTGTTTAGTATAGTGTTGACTACAGGTTTATTCTATATAGCTTTGTTACATTGAGGCATATTCCTTCTATTTCTAGTTTACTCATAGTCTTTGAAGGAATGTGGAATTTTTTTGAAAACCTTTTCATTTTTAAACAGATTTATTAGCATAAAAGGTTGTATATTGTGACGTTTCCATACATGCTTACAATATGCCTAAATCAGTTTCACCCCCCAGGAATTTTTTTATTTTTAGAGGTGCTGGGGACCAATGCCAGGGCATTGCACACAAGTGCCCTACTACTGAGCCATACACCCCAGCTTAGAAAACAGGAATTCTGAACTAGGAGACCAAAGCGGAGAAATACTTGAACTGAGTTCTGTGCAGGGGAGCCCTGTGTTCCTACAGCTCCTGATCTGTGCTCTGCGTGTGCTTCTCAGAGCTTCTTTTATTGCAATTCTTTACAGCTAGTTCCAGCTCCTTGAGAACCCCAGGTCCTTGGCTTGCTACAATAAGATATCATAGACCAGGTGGCTTATGAACAACAGAAATGTATTTCTTGTAGTCCTGAAGTCTGGGAAGTTCAGATCAAAACACTGGCAAATTTGTTGTCTGGTAAGGGGTGCTTTCTGGTTTGTAAATGGTTCTCTGGGGTCTCTTCTTGAGGAGAGCACTAATCCCATCATGAAGTTTCCTCTCTCATGACCTAATCACCTTCCAAAGGCCCTACCTCCCTACACCATTGCTTTGAGGGTTAGGATTTCAACCTATGAATTTTGGGAGACACCAATATTCAAACCATGGAGCTATCCCTGGCTAATATGTGGCAAACTTTAATGTTCAGGTGAATCACTTAGAGATCTTGTCAAATGTGGACTGTCGTTTAGTAGTTCCAAGATGAAGCTTGACATTCTACAGTTCTGCCAAGCTGCAAATGATGCCTTTGGCATCTGTTGTCCCATCTGTCACCTGCAGTTCTTGAGATGGACAGTATATTTTAAAGAGCTCTCGATGGTGGAACACTAACCAAACTTCAATGTGATGACAATACAAGTCATCAGAAATTACATTGGTATCCATCAAAAAGTGCTAAAAAATATCAAACATCTTTGGTCCAATTTCATTGTCCTTTTGCCACATCACATTTGTGGAGACCTTGGATAAATTAGCTAACCTCTTATGCTAATTTTTACAACTACTATTGATTCAGAAAACAGCACCAAAAGGTCAGGCCATAGAAGTGGCCTCAGAGGCAGTTTCTCCCTGACCTCCTGGCTTCCTGTTTCTCACATCTCACCATTCCCCAAGGCAAGCCATAGAAATTAGAATTCTTCTTCCCCAAGGCAGGGTTGTAGAAACCATTACCCAGTTTTAGCAAAAGCCAACCATAAAAACTGAAGTAAAGATCCTAACTTTCTCTTACCTTTCTGTGTAATTACTGCTGGGCATAGTTCAAGCAGTAGAGCACCTGCCTAACAAGCAGAAAGCCCTGAGTTCAAACCCCACTACTTCCAGAACAAGAGAGAAAAATTAAGACTTTTATCCCAAAAGGGTCCTATCCCATACCTGGGGGTAAGAAATACTGCAACCAAGGGGCCAAGAAGAATCTAGACAGACAGGCCTTACTGCATTTTCCCAGGCAGTCTATTTCCATTAGCCCAGAAACTCTGTCCAATCACATTCCTGCCCAGCTGCTGCTCCTTTTAATCTAAGTAGAAAAATGGATAGTTCACCACTGGGCCACGGGGTCTTTAATCTGAAGGCTCCTGTGTTATGTAAAACTATGATCCAGTAAATTTGTTATGCTTCTCTTTTTAACCAAGGTTAGAGAAACATCCTGTATTGTGTCTTGCAAGTACGGTAGGAGAACAAGCAGTACTTTTTTTCCTACAGATATTTGTATTTACATATATATATGTAAACATATATATATTTATTCTTAGTTTGAATATATATATATATATTCTTAGTTTGGATTTTGAATACTTGTAATATGATGTACTGAAAATGTTATGGAGCAAATAGAAAGATAATTAGGTTGAAGGTTAAGGGCTGGAGGAGTGGTTCATGTGGTAGAGCACCTACCTAGCAAGCATTAGGCCCTGAGTTCAAGCCCCAGACTGGAGGTGTGGCTCAAGCGGTAAGTGCCTGCTTTGAAAGTCAAAGCCCAGAGTTCAAATCCCAGTCCCAGCAAAAAAAAAAAATCTGAAAATTGGGCTGGTGGAGTGGCTGAAGTGAAAGAGTGCCTAGTAAGCATAAGGCCCTGAGTTCAAATTTCAGTACTGCCAAAAAAAAAAAAAGTTAATTTGAACTCCTAGATCACACCTTTTTTTCTCTGCACTGCTGGGGATCAAACCCAGAACCTCAAACACACTCACAATTACCCCACCACCACTGAGCTACACTCCCAGCCCTAGATCTTACCTCTCCCCACCCTGTACAGGGGTTGAATGCAGGACCTACACCTTGAGCCACTCCACCAGCCCTTTTCTGTGAAGGGTTTTTTTTTTTAATATTTTTTTATTGTTTCATATGTGCATAGAATGCTTGGGTCATTTCTCCCCCCTGCCCCCACCCCCTCCCTTACCACCCACTCCACCCCCTTCCTCTCCCCCCCCCACCCCCTCAATACCCGGCAGAAACTATTTTGCCCTTATCTCTAATTTTGTTGAAGAGAGTATAAGCAATAATAGGAAGGAACAAGGGTTTTTGCTAGTTGAGATAAGGATAGCTATACAGGGAGTTGACTCACATTAATTTCCTGTGCATGTGTGTTACCTTCTAGGTTAATTCTTCTTGATCTAACCTTTTCTCTAGTTCCTGGTCCCCTTCTCCTATTGGCCTCAGTTGCTTTTAAGGTATCTGCTTTAGTTTCTCTGCGTTAAGGGCAACAAATGCTAGCTAATTTTTTAGGTGTCTTACCTATCCTCACCCCTCCCTTGTGTGCTCTCGCTTTTATCATGTGCTCAAAGTCCAATCCCATTGTTGTGTTTGCCCTTGATGTAATGTCCACATATGAGGGAGAACATACGATTTTTGGTCTTTTGGGCCAGGCTAACCTCACTCAGAATGATGTTCTCCAATTCCATCCATTTACCAGCAAATGATAACATTTTGTTCTTCTTCATGGCTGCATAAAATTCCATTGTGTATAGATACCACATTTTCTTGATCCATTCGTCAGTAGAATCAGCATCTTGGCTGTTTCCATAACTTGGCTATTGTGAATAGTGCCACAATAAACATGGGTGTGCAGGTGCCTCTGGCGTAACCTGTGTCACAGTCTTTTGGGTATATCCCCAAGAGTGGTATTGCTGGATCAAATGGTACATCAATGTTTAGCTTTTTAAGTAGCCTCCAAATTTTTTTCCAGAGTGGTTGTACTAGTTTACATTCCCACCAACAGTGTAAGAGGGTTCCTTTTTCCCCCGCATCCTCGCCAACACCTGTTGTTGGTGGTGTTGCTGATGATGGCTATTCTAACAGGGGTAAGGTGGAATCTTAGTGTGGTTTTAATTTGCATTTCCTTTATTGCTAGAGATGGTGAGCATTTTTTCATGTGTTTTTTGGCCATTTGAATTTCTTCTTTTGAGAAAGTTCTGTTTAGTTCACTTGCCCATTTCTTTATTGGTTCATTAGTTTTGGGAGAATTTAGTTTTTTAAGTTCCCTATATATTCTGGTTATCAGTCCTTTGTCTGATGTATAGTTGGCAAATATTTTCTCCCACTCTGTGGGTGTTCTCTTCAGTTTAGAGACCCTTTCTTTTGATGAACAGAAGCTTTTTAGTTTTATGAGGTCCCATTTATCTATGCTATCTCTTAGTTGCTGTGCTGCTGGGGTTCCGTTGAGAAAATTCTTACCTATACCTACTAACTCCAGAGTATTTCCTACTCTTTCCTGTATCCACTTTAGAGTTTGTGGTCTGATATTAAGATCCTTGATCCATTTTGAGTTAATCTTGGTATAGGGTGATATACATGGATCTAGTTTCAGTTTTTTGCAGACTGCTAACCAGTTTTCCCAGCAGTTTTTGTTGAAGAGGCTGCTATTTCTCCATCATATATTTTTAGCTCCTTTGTCAAAGACAAGTTGCTTATAGTTGTGTGGCTTCATATCTGGGTCCTCTATTCTGTTCCACTGGTTTTCATGTCTGTTTTTGTGCCAGTACCATGCTGTTTTTATTGCTATTGCTTTGTAATATAGTTTGAAGTCAGGTATTGTGACACCTCCTGCATTGTTCTTTTGACTGAGTATTGCCTTGGCTATTCGTGGTCTCTTGTGTTTCCATATAAATTTCAATCTCTTTAATGAATGTCATTGGAATTTTGATGGGAATTGCATTTAACATGTAGATTACTTTTGGGAGTATAGACATTTTTACTATGTTGATTCTGCCAATCCATGAGCATGGGAGATCTCTCCACTTTCTATAGTCTTCCTCAGTCTCTTTCTTCAGAAGTGTATAGTTTTCCTTGTAGAGGTCATTCACATCTTTTGTTAGGTTTACACCTAGGTATTTGATTTTTTTTGAGGCTATTGTAAATGGAATTGTTTTCATACATTCTTTTTCAGTTTTTTTCATTATTGTTGTATAGAAATGCTAATGATTTTTCTATGTTGATTTTATATCCTGCTACCTTGCTGTAGCTATTGATGGTATCTAGAAGCTTCTGAGTAGAGTTTTTTGGGTCTTTAAGATATAGGATCATGTCGTCTGCAAATAGGGATATTTTGACAGTTTCTTTACCTATTTGTATTCCTTTTAATCCTTCTTCTTGCCTGATTGCTCTGGCTAGGAATTCCAGTACTATGTTGAATAGGAGTGGAGATAGTGGGCATCCTTGTCTGGTTCCTGATTTTAGAGGGAATGGTTTCAGTTTTTCTCCATTAAGTATAATGGTGGCTGTAGGTTTGTCATATATAGCTTTTATAATATTGAGGCACTTTCCTTCTATTCCTAGTTTTCTTAGAGCTTTTATCATGAAATGGTGTTGGATCTTATCAAATGCTTTTTCTGCATCTATTGAGATGATCAAGTGGTTTTTGTCTTTGTTTCTGTTAATGTGGTTTATTATGTTTATTGATTTTCGTATGTTGAACCACCCCTGCATTCCTGGGATGAAGGCTACTTGGTTGTGGTGAATAATCTTTTTGATGTGTTGTTGAATTTGGTTTGCCATTATTTTATTGAGGATTTTTGCATCAATGTTTATTAAAGAGATTGGCCTATAGTTCTCCTTTTTGGAGGTGTCTTTGCCTGGTTTTGGGGTAAGTGTAATACTGGCTTCATAAAATGTGTTAGGCAGTTTTCTGAAGGGTTTTTTGAGATAGGGTCTCAAAAACTGAACTATTTGCCCAGTCTGGCTTTGAACTGCGATCCTCCTGATTTTTGCCTCCTGAGTAGCTGGGATTCTAGGTATGAGCCATCAGCACCCAACTAGATCTCACCTTTTAAAATTAATTTTACTTAATAAAGGCTCTTGCTTCCCAGAGTATTTTTCTATACTTATTTCTCTTTTTAAAATTATCAAATATTAATTATACAAAGAGATTGCATTGTGATTTCTGCATACATTCATATGATATGCTTTGGTCAAATTCACCTTGCTCTCTCTTCCTTTTTTTTTTGTGGTGGCACTGCCGTTTGAACTTAGGGCCTCACACTTGCTATGCAGGCACTCTTACCGCTTGAGCCACTCCACCAGCCCAATTATGTTATTTGTTATTTGTTTTATTTATTTATTTATTTATTTGTTTCTTTCTTTCTTATGGCACTGGGGTTTGAACTAAGGGCCTCATGCTTGCTAGCAGGCACCGTACTGCTTGAGTCACTCCACCAGCCCTATTATCGTTCTTTCATACACTCTTTCCCCTACCCCCCTTTTATTTTAGAGGGTTTCATTAGACTATTTTCATATATAAATACGTCCATAGTACTTCAATTCCCAAACTGTTTTTTAAATGATAACAAAAACAAAAAGTTTTCCAATCTGAAGGAGATTCTCACAAAATGTGATATATTTATTTCCTTTGGTACAGTGAGAGTATGGAATTGTGACTGTTTTGGTTTGCAGGGTTAATCATCTAAATTTTTTTTTTTTGGTAGTACTGGGAGTTGAGCTCTGGGCTTTGCACATAGTTAGTCAGGCACTCTACTGCTTGAGCCACCCCTTCAGCCTAAACTTGTTTTTCTTTTTAAGGAATGTGGAAAATGACCTCTCCCCACCCCCCACTCCCCCCCCCACCCCCGGGAATGAAAGCCATTATTTCCTGCCCAGAAGTCCTGGGGTTTGGTTGATATAGTAGATATGTGGACTTTATTGTCTTTGTCGAAAATCTGTTGAGAGGTTCTGGTGATAAAAACCCTGCTCTGTGGACATCAGCCTGTTCTTCCCAGTTAACACAGTTATCAGAGTAGACCTTGGGCTCTGTTAGCATTGGTTTTTCTCACTTTGTTTTGTGAAATCACAGCTGCTTACCAGCCTGGATGGGTTCAGGCCTGTTTTAATGGTTTGGGAGTGGTGGCTGTGGAGTCTGTAACTTTTAGCAAACAATAAGACTGCTTTCACAGAAATGCTAGATAAGTTTCATGCTTTATTTTTCCAATTAGAACAGCCTCAAAATTGTGGGTAGCATAAGCCATGACAATGAACTTGACCCCATTAATAGCTTGTCCTTGTTTTCTGAACATAAATGTCCAATTCTTAGCTGTTCAGTAGAAACCATCCATTTGATGAGCCTCAAGTCTCTCACATACCATTTGCCTTGCTAGCTGGAGGACCTTGCTGTAACCTAATATTTATTTTTTTTAAAAAGTGTCCTGTCCTTGTCTATCTCCCCAAAGAATACAAAGAATAAGCTCTTTTCATTATTGTGTGGCATCATAGATTGAAGTATTTGCTATTAGAAGTCTTTACTAAGTCAAGAGCTACTCCAAGAACAAGAGTATAACCTGGCCAAGAAGATTCATCAAAGTGACAAAAGACAAGGACTGGTGGTGTAGCTCAGTGTGAGGCTCTGGGTTTAATTCTCAGCACCACAGCACCACCACCACCACCAAAAAAAATAGTGACCAAAAATGATTTTGAAAGCTTCCAACACTCCCAATACTCTGCTTCATGAGAAGCATTTAATTTTTCCTACTAAAAATTAAATGCCTAGCACACCATGAATACTCACAGAAGGCCTGCCTCAATTATTGGACAAGGGGCTCCAGCATTCCTTGAAAGAATAAGATAGTCCCTGAGCTATTGGATATCACTATCTCAAAGCTGGGAATAACTCAAGAGCCTAGGTACTTACAATAAAAAACAGACAAACTGAAACAAGATGGCTGGGACTTCAGCAAGGAGATGCTAAAGGTCAATCATGAGCTTTTGTTTGTGTTCCTTGTGATTGGTTACTGTTGTGGCTATTGCTGTTGACAATTGACAATTGAATTATTTGGGCAACACTGGCCCTAGATAAGTCTTTTTTGTCTGTTTGTTTGTTTTTGGTGGTACTGAGGTTTGAACTCAGGACCTACACCTTGAGCTACATCAACCCTCTGTGAAGGGTTATTTTGAGATAGGGTCTCGAAAACTATTTGCCTGAGCTGGCTTTGAACTGCAATCCTCCTGATCTCTGCCTCCTGAGTAGCTAGGATTGTAGACATGAGACACTGGTGCCTGGCATGTCTTTAAGAATCAACCACACTTCCATTTTCTGGACTCTTTTTCTCTTTTTAAAGCAAGTCCAATTATTTATTTGTTTATTATTTTCAAAGTCAATTTTATTAAATGCTCATTTCTGACTCCTTGGGTGTTTGATGCCTCTTCATGACCTATGGTACAATGCAAATCTTGTGTAAGCCCTACTGCTCACTCTTTCTGCTTCTGTACTTGGCAACTAAGCTGGAGAAAGTCACACAATCAGACAAATGGTTCCATTGTAAACTCTGGTGATCACCAGTCTTCCCAAGGCTTCCTTGTGTGTTTCTCTGATCCATTCCATCTTTTGTCACTCTTAATTTTTCAGCAGAAAATAAACTACTCCAAAACATAATGCCTTAATACAACCATTTCATTATCTCTCTCAGTTCTGTTGGCTGACTGGGCTCAGCAGGGAGGTTATGCTGAGAGTTTCTTGGACTGTTGCAGTCAAGTGATAGCTGAGGCTGGGATTGGCTCAAACCCGACTGGACCAGATGTCCAAGATGGCTTCTTTACCCACATGCCTAGCATGTCAGCTGGAATGGCTAAAATAACTGGCACTGGTCAGGCATCTTTTGCTTTTCATGAACCTCTCTGTATGGCTAACTTGGGTTTCCTCATAACATAGTGAGTTAAGGAAAGTCAGACGTTTTACATGGTGACTGAATTCCCCTTGAATGGTCATCACAATAATCTAGCTCAATTAAAGACTTTTTTTAAGTACAGGGAAGAAAGAAGCTCTGAGAAAGCCATGAGGTGTTCAGTCTGAAAGCAGGCTCTCGGGACCTACTTAACCATATGTCAGAATCTTCTGACCTTTCCTACATCTCTCCTTACCTTGCCTTGGATCCTTCCCACCAATTTTTTTGTTTTCTAAAACAAGTCAGTTATGTAACTGAGTTTAAGACAATCTTCTTGAAGCAGGATAGAAAGATGAAGAGACAGGGAAGTTAAATTAATAAATATTAAAAGGACCAGACTCAAGACATTAAAACCAGGAAGAACTGAATACCCAAAGCTTCCCTCCCATCATACTTTCAGATGTTACGTTTCAAGAACAGGATCCATAAAAGGACTGTATCTGTATCCACCTCCTCCACTGGTTAAAAAAGCTGTAAAATTGGAAGGCACGGCTGGCAAAGGAAAGTCCTAAAATAACGGATTGTCCCTGGGCTCTGGGTAAGCCTAGATGTCATCTCTATGTTCTAGAATAATATACAGCACCACCCATCTTTCCCACCTAAAAACCATTGTCTAAGGGTTGGGGTGTATTTCTTCAGCCCAGAAGGGATAAACACCTCAAATAATAGCCACTATTTTGAGTCTTTACTCCCATTTCCTATGTGGAGAACAGAAATGTTTCTCCCACTCCACCCCTCCATTTCTCTCTATTTTATCCTGTCATACTAAAATAAGTCCTTGCTAAAACTTGTTCCTTGTGAGACTCCTTATTCTGACAAGCCTAGAAATGCTTTTCATTGGAATCTCAAGTTCCTGTGATTTTGCATGGAAACTGGGAAGCTCCCATCCCATGTTTGTTTACACTCTTTAAAATATATAAATATTTCTGGGTGGTGGGAAGCTGTTCTCAGTGATTTTGAGGCAGGCTAGAATTAGGGAAAGTTGGGAACTCATAGAAAATATATGACTTCATACTGTATGTGTGTGTGTAGGGCTCAGGGATGGCTAGGACCACCCTCACCTGGCCCTGGAACCACCCATGCCCCTCCCCACTCACTGATTACTGGATGGGAATCACCAGGTTCTTCCCTGTGCATAGACTAGCGTAAGTTTTAAAAGCACCTGGAGATTCCGCCTGTGCCCTCCATGCTCTCTTTTGTATTTCCCTTCCATAACTTTTAATAAACTCCACTTACACCTTAGTATCCTGCTATGGATTCTTCCATATGGGACACAAGGACTTTGGAAGCCTTCTGATCACAGACTGTGTTAGCTGTCAACAATTTCATCTCAGTGATGTACTTATCTATTGCCACATAACAATTCCCTTAAAACTTCTTAGTTCTTGGCTTCAAACAAAAAACATTTTATAACATGGTTTCTATGGACCAGGAGGTTAAAAGCAGCTTGGGCTTCTCTGGAGGCTGCACTCAAGATAATAGCTGGGGATATAGCTAGCTGTAGATTTGCTTGGGACTGGGAGATGTGTTTGCAACACGGCATACTCCCATAATGCAGGTTAATGGCAGGAAGCTTCAGATACTTCCGATCCATACACCTCCATGGATTTCTTCACTATTCTTATTTCACAATGTCTGCCTTCCCCCAGAGTATGCAATCCAAGAGAAAATACGTAAGAGGCAACCATGGTGTTTGTGACCTAGTCTTGGAAGTCATCTTCTATCAGTTCTGTAATACCCTATTAGTCACATAGGTCAGCTGTATTCAGTAAGAGAGGGAAGAGAGAGCAACATAGGAGAGAATCATTGAAAGACTGAGCCAGGCCACGGAAAAGAATGTGGAAGAGTGAAAAGAAGAGACAAAGAAACTATGTAATATTGGAGCCAGGGCATTTTAAGGAAAAGACAAGCATTAATTCAGATCCTAGAGGGTTTTAAGAGCTGGTGGTCCCTGTCACATTCTGCAGAAGACAGGCAAAAATAGAAGAATGACAGATCAATTACTCCTTTTTTCAAAGTTATTCTTCACAAACAACAGAGGGGACAAGCTGCCCCTGCCCTTAAAAGATCATTTTCATTTTCTTGGCTGAACTATAAGAAAATTATTTCTCCTGAGTTATTAGTTGGTTTTATGAAGATGGAAAGATATTTTCAGCTTCTAACAAGTAATCAGGGTCACCAGAAATGCTATCTTTAGTCAACAAGGACACAGCTTTTCAGGAAGTTCACTTGTGCCAATGTCATTAAGAGTTAACTTTACAGGACAATAATGTCCAGGCTTCATGCTGGGGGAAAAGAAGTGATTTTCTAGTTTGTGCTAATTGAAAATTGAAGCAAAGTGAACTTTGTAATCAAAACAGGAAGGGAAAACCAGGCTGCAATCTGACAATAACTTTAGAACTTTGTTCTTTAACAACATGTAGGGAAGCAAAGGGTTTTTTTTTTTTTTAAACTACTTTTATCTGAGCCAAATTTCTTGGAAGATTGCCTTCTACATGTCTCCATTTCCCTCTGGCCTGGCTGTTCCTCCACCACTTCAGTGAACCTGCTTTCATCCTAGTCAACAAATACTTCTATGTTGCCCAATCCAAAGGATATTTTTCTGGTTTTTGTTTGCTTTGTTTTTGTGGTACTGGGGACTGAACCCAGGGCCTCAAGCACCCTACCACTTGAGCCATGTTCCCAGCCCTTTTGTTTTCACTTTGGTTTTGAAATGGTATCTTGCTAACTATACCTGGGATGATCAGGATGATCTTAAACCTCTATCCTCCTGCCCCATAGATGTGGGCCACCATGCCCAGCTGTTTTTGTTTTCTGATGTCTAAGCAACATTGACCAGTTGACCACTCACTGTTTGTGGAAATACTCTCATCCTAGTCTTTGGGATACCTCTCGTCCACTTCCTCCTTTCTTTTGTTGGGGAGGGGATGGGGTTTGAACTTAGGGCATCTTTGCACTTGTGAAGCAGGCGCTCTACCACTTGAGCCACACTTCCAGTCCATTGTGCTCTGGTTATTTTGGAGATGGGGTCTTGAGAACTATTTCCCTGGCCTGTTCTCAAACCAGGACTCAGTCTCCTAAGTAGCTAGGATTATAAGCATGAGTCACTGGGGCCCAGCTCATTTTCTTCTTGTTTGCCATCTCCTTGGCCCTCTGTGTATATTGTTCTTCTACTAAATGTTGAGAATCTTGATTATTTTGGCTCTTGTCTTTCTGGGTTCTTTCTCTATGATCTTATTCAATGACATAGCTCTAATAGCATCTAGATGATAGCATGTAAACATATTAGTCTTAGCCCTGATTGTTTCCTAGAATTCAAACTGACTGTGTCCAAATGGCCTTCTTGATGCTCCTTTTAGGGGAATTCACAAGCATCACAATATATCTCCTGGTGCTCTGGGTTCTTCACTTCCCAAACCTTTTGCCCCAACCTAAGCCTTACCTGTCTTCTAAATGGCACCACCTGCCATTTAGCTGCCCTGGTGAGAACTTTCCTTATATCTGGATTTATCCTTTCCCTTACTCTCTACATCCAATTCATCAGAAGTGCTATTGGTTCTATTGCCAAAACCTATTGCAAACTTGTTCCACCTCCATTACCACCTATCCAACCTATTCTCCACACCAAAAATAAGTCTATACCAAAAAAAATGAAATAAATAAAATCATGCCACAGTCTACATAACATCTTTCAATGGATTTCCTACTACTCTTAGAATTAAAAATAAACTTGCAGCTAGGCATAGTGGTACATGCCTATAATACCAGCACTCAGGAGGCTGAGGCAGGAGGATCATGAGTTTTTGAGGCCAGCCTGGGCTATATAGTGAGTCCCTATCTCAAAAAAAATTAAATAAATAAATAGGTAAATAAATTTTCCACCCTCTCAGTTGGTAGAAGCTGGCTTCTACTCACCCTCCAATGCTTACTTTATGCCACAGTCTTTGGTTCTCTACACCAAGCCTGTCCAGCCCCAGGGCCTTTGAGGGTGATGTTCCTTCTAGAAGCTCTTCCCCTACATCTCTCTCTCTTTCTTTGGGTCTTAGCTTAACTATTATGTACTCAATGTGGCCTCCCTTGACCATCCTTCCTGAAATAAGCCTGTTTGTTCCCCTTATACTCTTCTTAGCTCTTTCTGTCTATCTGTCATCACAGTTAGTCCCTTAGTCATAAAGTCAACCTAATTTTTGTGCAAATGAACAAACTGGAAGTCTTAAGGAACTTGCTGGATTTATGACAAATCATAGGCAGCATACATGAACTGCTTCTTTTCCACCTGGAAATCTTGCTGTGTATGACCAATCATTCCCAATAGCACCCATATCTAAAAAACTGAAAAGGCAAATCAGCATGTGAAACTAAAAATAAGGACACTTTGAGATGTCTTATGTGGAAAGTGTTTGGCTACCCAGTTCCTGCTTTGGTTGGTCTTGTCCCTCAATGATATGGCTGCATTCAACTGAACATGTAGACACTGGAAGGATTTTCTCATGCTAAGACTCATTTCCTGTGTTTCTCCTTGCTGTTTATTGTTAGTCTCCTTTTCCCCTCTTCTAAGTCCAAGTTCCCACGCGATGGGCAGTAATGGAATAAGAGAAGATCTGAACTCTTTTAAAACCTCTTCCACCTTTTTTTTTAAATTCAAGGTCTTGCACTTGCTAGTCAAGCACTCTACCACTTAAGCCATTCCCAACTCAACTTAAAACCCTTCTAAATGGGCGTATGAATGAAATCCCACATGAGTTTCTGATACTTTATAATTTTTACATTCCTGGAAAATACCAACATTCCCTTTAAAGTACAACTTCTCAACTGAGTTGACAATGGATCTAATAATTATGCTTTTGACATTGCTACTACTTGGCTAAAACTTACTCAAAAATTTGAATTCTGTTCTCTTCTGCTTTGTTGATTAATCACTAAATACTGAGTACAAATCAACAGCAAGCTTGCATTAGAATTTAGCCTACTGGAGTCCTTGTTTCTCCATTCATAAAAACCATAAACACTTGAAGTAGTCTGATAGATCCTGAAATTCTAGCTCACAAGGAAGCCTCTATCCTAGTAAGTAAATTCAAATCATCCCCAGAAACACCAAAAAATGTTTTTAGTACTTCAAAATAAATCATAGAGCTGGGGAGGTAACTCAGTGTTAGAACACCTGTCTAGGACGATAAGGTCCTGGGTTCAGTCCCTACCATGGGGGGTGAGGGTTGGGGGGAATCATGAATCATTGAATGAGTAGGTAAAATTCTCTGGGAAGAATTCTGTTTTGCAATCTTTTTCAGACAACTAAACTTATTTTTGCATATAGAAAATGAATCACCAGATACCGCAGGGGTCAAAGATCCCAGGCTCATCTGTCCTGAGGAAATGTTGAGGAGGAAATGGGCCCCAGTTGTTTATATTCATTTCTGTAAGGAAGAAAGCTTAATTCAGAACTGAAATTCTTTTTATTTTTTTGATAGTGCTGGAGTTTGAACTCAGAACCTAGTACTTGCTAGGCAGATGCTCTATCACTTGAGCCACACACGCCCCAGCCCAGGAACTGAAATACTTTCTGTATTTTCTCCTGCCATTTTAATACAGTCCCAATTCAGGACTCTACTAAAATTTTTAAATGATATCAAAAGAATAATTATTATTTTTTTTGGCACTGGTAATTGAGTCCAGGGCCTTATGTGTGCTAGGCATGTGCTCTATCATTGAGTTATATCTCTAGTTCAGAAATTTTTTTTTACATTTTTATTCTCACTGTAACCATAAAGATCAGATAACTGAGCTAAGAGATTTTCCTAAACCAACCAAGCAGACTGTATCTATTAAGACCATTTGTTTGGCTGCTTCTAAAGGGAATCATTGGTACATTGAGTTGCCTGGTTTAACTTCTATGAAGAAAATCACATCAGTTCCACTTTTAATTCATAGCGTCTGGTGAACTTCTGAAAGAAGTTATAAAATACCATGAAACACAAGACACAGCTGTCCTTTTATTGCTCAACCATGCAGACAGCTTGTGTTTCCACTCTCATGACTCAGCCAAATTGGCCAGTCCCTACCAAAGTGACTTCTCCTTTAATCAGGTCCTGTGGGACACAGGCCTGCTTCAAACGCTTCCACTTTTAAGAAGGTAAGGCAGCCCAAGCAATTCAAATATTTCAGAGCTGGAAAGGACCTAAGGGATCAATCATCTCTAATTCTCACACTTAAAAAAAAAAAATCAAAGGGCTGGTGGAGTGGCTAAAGTGGTAGAACACCTGCCTAACAAGTGGGAGGCCCTGAGTTCAAACCCTAGCACTGCAAAAATAAACAAAATAAATTGACTAACCTTTATTTTGGAATTTATGAAACAGAATAGAATTTTCCTATATTCTTAAGTGACTGAATGACAAAATTATCACCAGATATATGGTTTTTAGGAGTGAAATCTGAAAGAAAAATAATTAATTTCCACAATCTAAATTACACTCCAATATAGGAAGAAACCCAAGGGTGAAGTTATTAGTAGCAACTGTTTATCAACAGTGCAAATATTTAGTAAATCTCAACTCTTACTGTGGTGACTCTGCTTCCCTATTCTCTTGACAATGCGACATTGTCAACCTCTGTTTTGGCTTCCCTTAGCCAATTAGCTCTAATAAAAAATGTATGATGTTCTTCTGAGCCTCCTCTTCCTGTGTCTGGCCTTCTTTTTCACATTGATGGTCCCCTTCCAAATCTTTCTAGAGCCAATTCTAGAATAAATTCACATGAGCATGGATGCCTGACAATGGTTTCTGACAACACTCTTAGAGGCATATGCATTTTAGCAGGAGGAAGGATGTTAGATACAAAAATGACTCTCTAATTGTGGAATTTGCAACTCTCTTATTTTAAAGGAGAGAACTCTGAGGCACCACGTGGCCAAGGAGTCATCCCTGAGATGACACTGTTGGCTAGTTTGGCTCAAGCCAGAGCCCTTCCTTATTCATGACCCTTTCCCACCACCGATATGCCTTGCCATGCAGCAACATTGATCACAAAATTCTCCATGGGCCTGGGGTATTTGCTGAATGAACTCTCTATTTAAGAGCAACTTTAGGTCCACAAGTAGTAAATTTCTTTCTTTCAGAAATCCACAGTTAGAGAATGGGGGCATGGTTCAAGAGTTACAGTGCTTGCCTAGCAAGTGTGAGGCCCTGAGTTCAAGCCCCAGTACCACCATAAATATCAACACCACTACGAACACCACCACCAATAAAAAAAATACACTTTTCTAGCCAGGTATGGTGACCCAGGCTTGGAATCTGGGGAAGCTAAGGGAGGAGGATCAAGGCCACTGTGGCTACTGAGCAAGTTCTAGGTTGGCCTGCCAGCCTGGGATATATAGTAAAACCCTGTCTAAAAGAAAGAAACGAAGGGAGGGAGGGAGGGAAAAAGGAAGGGAGGGAGGAAAATACAGTTCCGATTACTTCTTCTATCATCCACTGACACAGGAAATACTGAACAAATACTTCCAATTCTGTACAGAAATGTTTGGACTGGACTTTGGATTACTGTGTGGAAAAAAGCTTATCTGACCCACTTATGCTTACAACTCAGTGTTCTGGACTCCCCAAGAATAGTACTTCCTGTTACGTGGAGAACACTCGAGGGTTTCCTGATATCCACATTCTGAATTCTGTCAACACTGTGGGTCTGAAGGGCCTGTCCTTTCTGCCTCAGACTACTATGCTCTTTATCAGCCCATCCCTGTGTACCACTCTCCCAAGTTGCCATGACTCACAAGATAAACATATCACACTATATTAAATATTTGAAGAAAACTCAAACTGCATATGAAGGAAGCAATTTAAAATGAGGCTACATAAGAATTATTTTCTTCTGGTTCAAGGAAAAAAAAATTCTTCCAAAAAGTTCAGCTCTTCACTGGGGTTCTTGTTGGTGCATCCCAGTTCCTAAATCTGCCCCCACCAATTTATCTTCCTCTGTCTATAAAGATCCTCTTTCACCGCTAAGTATCACTCTACTGACCATTCCAAATCTCAGCCCTCATCTAGAGGCTTGCGTTGATTTCCTCCTCAACAGTCTATGCCTTGAAGTTGGTTTATTTGGTCCAGAGCAACACCTTAGGGCAAGAGTATTAAGACAAGTTTCAAAAGCTGTAACATTTGAATCTCTCTCTCTTTTTTTTTTTTTTTTTGCAGTACTGGGGCTTGAACTCAGGGCCTTCACCTTGAGCCACTCCACCAGTTCTATTTTTGTGAAGGGTTTTTTGAGATAGGGTCTCATGAACTATTTGCCCTGGCTGGCTTTGAACCACAATCCTCCTGATCTCTGCCTCCTGAGTAGCTAGGATGACAGGCGTGAGCCACCGATGCCCAGCACATTCCAATCTCTGCAAAGGGTTCAACATAGTCCTCTACATCCTAACCCTGAACTCCAAATCCCCCTGCCAGTGCAGTTGCAGACCCACTCTTAATTTCTCATCACCCATCATAGTAACTGAAGGATGCCACACAGACCCAACATCAGCCAAGTCTTAGTGCAGCTAAACCCAAAATGAAGAAGTAAGATGTTTTCCACACACAGCCTCTAATCTGCGCAGTTGCCTCTCCTCAGGAATATAAAATTTCACTTTTCTATGTAAGGCTATGTTCATTACTTTTCTTTACCGTCTTTCTCCTTTTGACTTTCAGGTTGTGTCTTCCTCTCGGGCCTCTTTGGAATATCAAAGAGGTCTGTGACCAAGATGCTGTATTTCTCAGCAATGCCCTCAGCTACACAAAGACCTAGCTAAAGTCCTGAGCTGACTGTATAAATGACATGATTTAGCTACATGGATGACGTGATAAATGTATTTTTGTGTGTTTGTGTATAACTGTTACTTAAGGCTACATATGCTAGATATATTATGTACTGCTTTTTGAAAGAAAGCAAAAAGTCTTGTTACCCAAAATGGCAAGGGTGTTAGGACAGTTCTGAAAAGGGTTAACATTTCAGTCTTTGTAAAGGGTTTAGTTTAGATATGTGTCAGAGTCCTGACCCTGAACTCTAACTCTGTAAGTTGTAGACACACTGTTAACTAGTTGTTCACAAGAGAACTAAAGGAAACACACATACACACACACACACACACACACACACACACTTGCTGCAAAGCTGAATTCAAAGTATCCGTTAAAAGTCAGTCTTCAAATTCCTCTGTACTCTTGCTAATGCACTGAAATACAACGGAGATGATATAGCACCTATCTCACAGGCTAGTTGACAGTTTTCAGTGAATTCATATATACCACAAATATATATTATATATATATATAATATTATATATTTATATGTCACATAATATAAATATAGATTAATATATGATATAAGCATATATAATATATATATATCCTATAAGTAAAATGCTAAGCATGTACCTGGAACATAATAAGTATCTTATAGGTGTTTTATATGTGTATATATTATATATATACAAACATATTTATATGTTTATATACACACATCTGTAGCTTAAACATGAAGTTTAAGGTGTTTTGTTTTTGGTGATAACAGGGTTTGAATTCAGGGCCTCATGCTTACTAGGCGCTTTACCACTTGAGCCACTCTGACAGTGTTGGGTATTTGTGTTGAGTATTTTCAAGATAGGGTCTTACAAACTATTTACCAGCACCTAACATATTTAAGGTTTTTTCTTTTTTTAAATACCACTGTTTAAAAATTGTTTGAGCCAGGTACTGTAATCTTAGCTACTCAGGAGGCAGAGATTACGAAGAGCACAGTCTGAGGCCAGCCTGAGCAAATAGTTTGCAAGACCCTATCTCGAAAATACCTAACACACACACAAATGCACACACACATGTCCACACACACAAAAGGAGGACTGGTGGAGTAGCTCAAGTGGTAGAGTGCTTGCCTAGTAAGCATGAAGTCCTGAGTTCAAAACGTAGTACTGTCAAATAAAATTATTTGAAATTCTCAGCTCTGGATCAAAGGAAAACTCCAGTTATTGTCCAAGAAGGATCTTTGAACCTTCAAGGAACCCAGCTTAATATGTCATAATGTTAATGATTGGGGATGTCTAGATAAAGGTTATGTGAGAGTTCACCGTTCAGCTCTTGCCATTTTCTTATCAGTTTGAAATGTTTTTTTCTTTCTCTTTTTATTTTATCATTTTTACATTTACTTACATGTGTATACGATGTATGTGCCACCCTCCCCCCAACCCCTCGCAGGAGTCTAGAATGTTTTCAAAGTAAAAAGAGTCATGCACGATTCTTCCTTCTAGGGTAGAGAGTTTGGTGTACCTTGCCTAGAGCCTAGGAGAACCCCATTGGTGAATGCTTACAGATTATGTAAAGCAGGAACCAATCATTATTCTTCTCTACGTGTTCCCCCCCACCCCCAGCCTTTTGGCAGTTTGAACTCAGGGCCTCATGCTTGCTAGGATTGCTAGGCAGGCACTCCACCACTTGAGCCACTCCAGGACCAGTCCAATCATTGTTCTTGACTGAGACTTAAACACAGTTAAGAGAATCAAATGAAAATACTCAGAGTGAGAGGATGTGTTCTGTTGCAAATTGACTCTGTCCTTTGGATGTGTGTATCCTTTGGAAGATGGCAATGTGGAGATATGTATATATACATACATATACATATGTACGTATATCTAGCTATATCTACCTATATATATAGTGTGAGAGAAATGCGAACATTGTCAGAATCAAAATGGAGTTGCTGTGCCAACCCTAATAAAAAAGTAGTTTAAAAGGCCAGAAGGTTGTGTAGGAAGGGTTCTTAACACAAGCCTGGTAGTGACTGTCACAAAAGACTCTGCCAGAATCACAAGCTTACACAGAGGCCAACACAACCTTACACAAAAATTACTTCTGCAAGAACATCACCCAGCAACTGTCTGGATCACCACAGAGTGACACTACTCCTGTAATTAATCATTGTGGTCAAGGATTATTGTTTCAAAATACCTCATGTAATCTTCCTCTTCTTTTTGTGGGACTGGAGTTTGAACTCAGGACTTTGCACTTGCAAAGTGCTCTACTGCTTGAGCCAAACCAGTCCATTTTACTCTGGTTATTTTTTTGGAGATGGGGTCTTGTGGACTGTTTGTCTAAGCTAGCCTCAAACTGTGATCCTCCTGATCTCAGCCTCCCAAGTAGATAGAATACAGATGTGAGCCACCAGCACCTGACAATGAACCTCATTTTTGTCTAAAAACTTCCCCTTGGGCTGGTAGAGTGGCTCGAGTGGTAAGTGTGCCTGCCTAGCAAGTGTGAAGCCCTGAGTTCAAACCCCAGTGCCTCCAAAAAAATAAAAATAAAAACTTCCCCTTGCCTCATCTTCCTCAAACACACCCATAGTTTACTGTGGATGAAAACATTTCTCTCTGTAATACTCCACTGCATGTAAATATCAGTATTCTTTGACAAAAGACAAAAGAGCCTGTGTTTAAAGCTAATACATTTCCTTCCAGTATGTCAATAAACCATTGGTTTTGAAAATCATAAGAGTTAGTAATTGTTCATGGAGCATTTCCATGTGTTGGATGCATGGAAAATTTAGTCACTGAAACATCTCCATGGCCGGGTGCTGGTGGCTCAGGCCTGTAATCCTAGCTACTCAGGAAGCAGAGATCAGGAAGATCACAGTTTGAAGCCAACCCTGGCAAACAGTTCTTGAAACCCTATCCCAAAAAATATCTAACTAACCAACCAAAAAAAGGGCTGGTGGTATGGCTCAAGTAGTAGAGCGCCTGCTTATGCACAGCAAGTGTGAGGCCCTGAGTTTAAAAAAGAAAAAAAAAAAAACCCGGTAGATTATAGTACTAATGGACAATGAGGATCTCGAAGTTAATTTAGACAATAAAGTGAATCTATTGGTTGACAGGTGGAAAGATCCAGAGGAGGACTGGCTTCAGATGAGGCCAGGCCAGTATAGTTTGAGCTACAGGTCAAATATTGAGATCCTTTCTCACATCTGCTCTCCCATGTTGGAGATGATCTCAGCAAGCCTCTCCCCTTACCATCCTAAGATGTCTGGCAGTAACTCAAAAGTCACATGCATGTACCTGGTTTATATGCAATAACAGAGAACATCTCTCCTGGTTGATCTTTTGCAGTATTAGGAAAGCTTCTTTTTCAGAAGGCTTTAGCAGCCAGGTGCCTGTGGCTCACACCTGTAATCCTAGCTACTTGGGAGGCTGAGATTCAGAGTATTGAGGTTCAAGGCCAGTCTGGGCAAACAGTTTGAAAGACTCCATCTCCAAAATAACCAGAGCAAAATGGACTACAGGTGTGGCTCAAGCAGTAGGGTGCCTGCTTTGCAAACATGAAGCCCCGAGTTCAAATGCCAGTCCCACTGAGAAAAAAAGGCTTTTTAGCAGGCCTCATCTCATTGTTTCATTCCCCCTATTCAGAAATCAGAGTGTCCAGAAATGGAGAAGATGGGTTTTCCCAAATGTCTTGTGCCTGAGGCTGAGAATGGAATAAATCACCCTGAAACTGCACTGTATAGAGACCAGAACTCTGCCAAGAGAGTTTCCGAGTTCCTGCAGACTGGTATCCTCAGAAGCTGATCTAAGATGGACTTTTTTGTTCAGATTTATTGGGGAGAGTCCTGTCACCAGTGCAAAGAAGGAAAGGAGGAAGGGTTGAGCAGAAGTCAGATTGTAAGGCAATCTCAACAAGGGCTCTGGCCAGGTAGGATGTCCCTTCGGAGGTGTCCTGAGTTGGAGTGGAGTGTGCAGGAGCACGAGGGCTGGACTTTCATATTCCTCCCTGTGACTATGACCTAGGTATAGTCTGTGGGATGCTCAGGAAGGAAGGAAGCATGGCCCTGGGGGAGTGACTTCTCTTAGGAGAAGCAGTTCTTGGAGAGGCACTCTGCAGTCTGCTGAGAACACTTGTAGCAGGTGGGAACATCAGTTCTTCCAGCCTGAAGAGGAATTTGGGTAGTACATTCTGGCAATCCAATAACAGTTGTGAAAAAAGAAAAGTCACCCAATGTGATGGTTTGAATGCAGTTGGTCCCCTCCAAAACCCATCTTGAAATTTCATCCCCCAATATAAGATATTAAGAAGTAGGACAAGGTAAGACCTTTAAGAGGTGGTCAATGATTTGCCCTCACATACAGATTAATCCATTCATGCAGTTTGTAGATTAATGAGTCATTGGTATAGCAGACGGTAGGTCTGCTATAAATGTCAGTTAGGCTAAGTTTCTGGCATGCTCTCTGTCTCTTGCCATGTGGTGCCCTGTGCCACCTCCAGATTTTGTCAGTAAGAAGACCATCACCAGATGTGGCCCCTCAATCTTGGACCAGAACCATGAACCAAAGTAACCATCTTTTCTTTATAAACTCACCAGGTGTGTGATATTGTGTTATTAGCAACAGAAAACAGGCCAAGATGCCTA
The DNA here is from genome assembly GCF_047511655.1 of Castor canadensis. Taxonomy (NCBI): domain Eukaryota; kingdom Metazoa; phylum Chordata; class Mammalia; order Rodentia; family Castoridae; genus Castor; species Castor canadensis. The sequence continues at coordinate 151,005,013 of NC_133390.1, read as the reverse complement.
GATCTGAGCTCAGGTCTTTTAGATGTCTTTGCTGTAGCTCCTAGCCTGTGTTTTTTTTTTTGCAGTATTGGGGTTTGAACTCAAGGTCTATCTACCATTCCTTTTTTCTGAAAAGTTTTTTGAGATAGGTTCTGTAGAACTATTTGCCTGGGCTGACTTCAAACCTTGATGCTTCTGATCTCTATCTCCTGAGTAGCTAGGATTATAGACATTAGCCACCAGTGCCTGGCAAATTGCTGTTGTTTTTTGGTGGTACTAGAGTTTGAACTCAGGGCCTCACACTTGCTAGGCAGATGCTCTACCCACTTGATCCATTCTGCCAGTGCTCCTAGCTTATTGCTAACTGCTCAGTGTGTGCTAATCTTCAACACTGACCATGGTCAGGCACTTCTGGAAGGAATCCCAGACACACACTCTCTAAGAAGCAGCTGCTCATCCACGTGTGTGGTGGGAGTAACTAAGAGGGGTGGCCACAGGAGGAAATAGTGATGATACACCTCATTGGGTGGTTAAGGAGAGATGTCTCCTTAGACTCTCATTGGAGAACTGTCCACTTTGAACAAATGAGAGAGGTGAAAAACTTGGAAAGGTTACAGAGAAGTCACTGGGATGATAAATGTCTTTCTAAACCAGTGCAGTCAGGAAAGAGGACAAGCCATAATCAAGAATGGCCTTGGTGATCTCTCAAGGTCTCCCTTCTATGCTGTGATGTAAATTCAGAGAGCACTTGAGTAAAAACATTTGCAATCACAGCCTCCTTCAGCAAGTGTGCCAAATTATTCCTGACAAAAATCAAAGTCCTACAAATATTAGGTTCACTTTATCTCAGCTATTTTAGGTGTTTATGAATAGTGAAATGTAAAAACACTTGTATTGAAAGAAAACATTCTGGCAGCTTTGAAGCACCTGAAATCAGGGTGCAAACTCTCCCTCCCCACCCCCCCACCCTCAATAACCCAGCATTACAAGGTTTGCCCTGAGAAGCTGCATCCAATAAACTACTTAATCACGTCTGGCTCCCATGGCAACAGCCACAGAAGCAGCTTCACTGAACAAGACTGAATGTGATCAACTGCCAACATGGAAATATAAATCCTTCATTATTCTCTCTGTTTTTCAGCATTTCTCTCTCGAATATGTTATGTTTTACAAAATGGTACATGGAATGCTGCCTGCATCTCTCCCCTTCTTAGTCACTAAATTTCAAGGGCAAAGCCCCTTCCCCACAGCATTTTCAGTATAGAGCATGAGAAGTGTGGAGGAGAACTATTATGTACACTATAAAAGGCAAGGAAAGTCATTTCATATAGTTTCTTACCCATCCACATTCCTCACTAAGAGCTCTGAGTTTTCTCTCTGCCTTTTTCCTGTTGAGTTCAAATCAGAGCATATTTGTGTTCAAGAGCAAGACACATTTTCTAAGTAACAGAGAAGCTATTTTTAAAGGATCTCAGGAGGGGGAGGATCTCTACCTAAACTTAGATACAGCTTTTGGTACAGAGTGTCTCTTAGGGACATAGTCTGCACGTGCACAAACATGTCACCAGGTTGATTACAGACTTCCTGAGATGTCCCCATACCCTGAGCTGGGCCTGTGCTGCCAACTGAGAGCCACACGTCCTTCCTCTTCCTTCCTTCCTGCCTTTTAAAGGCAGCATATTGGCAGCTTTCTAGCTCTTGGTGAGACCTACAGTGAATTCAGATTGTGCTGAAGGTAACCATACTGGTGGCATATCTGGCTGGCTGTCAATAAATTTGGGTGAGTAAGCTTCAAGGGAAACAATCTTAGTAGTTGTGAATTTGTGACTAGGGGTTAGCTCATAGCTCATAACTATGAGTATGGACTATGTATTTGCATCCCATGTTTGTGGTCTAGCATGTATGAAGGGTCAGACAATACTTTGTGGTTCGACCATTGTGGTAAGAGATGAGTTGTAATAATAATTCAGTGAAAAAATTTAAGTGCTTTTTTTTTTTTAAGAGTATAAGCAATAATAGGAAGGAACAAGGGTTTTTGCTAGTTGAGATAAGGATAGCTATACAGGGAGTTGACTCACATTGATTTCCTGTGCATGTGTGTTACCTTCTAGGTTAATGCTTCTTGATCTAACCTTTTCTCTAGTTCCTGGTCCCCTTCTCCTATTGGCCTCAGTTGCTTTTAAGGTATCTGCTTTAGTTTCTCTGCGTTGAGGGCAACAAATGCTAGCTAATTTTTTAGGTGTCTTACCTATCCTCACCCCTCCCTGTGTGCTCTCGCTTTTATCATGTGCTCAAAGTCCAATCCCATTGTTGTGTTTGCCCTTGATCTAATGTCCGCATATGAGGGAGAACATATGATTTTTGGTCTTTTGGGCCAGGCTAACCTCACTCAGAATGATGTTCTCCAATTCCATCCATTTACCAGCGAATGATAACATTTTGTTCTTCTTCATGGCTGCATAAAATTCCATTGTGTATAGATACCACATTTCCTTGATCCATTCGTCAGTAGAATCAGCATCTTGGCTGTTTCCATAACTTGGCTATTGTGAATAGTGCTGCAATAAACATGGGTGTGCAGGTGCCTCTGGAGTAACCTGTGTCACAGTCTTTTGGGTATATCCCCAAGAGTGGTATTGCTGGATCAAATGGTAGATCAATGTTTAGCTTTTTAAGTGCTATTTTTCAAAATGTGGACTCTGGATGTTTACTAAAAACAAATAAACTATTAAAAGTAATTTATAAGACATAGGAGAGTAGAATAGTGATCACCTGAGGCTAGGAGAGGTAGGGGAATAGGAGGATAGAGGGATGTTGGATAACAGATACTAAAATATAATTACATAGGCAAAATGCATTCTAGAGTTCTATGGCACAGTAGGATGACTACTGTCTACAATTTCTTACATATTTTTATAAAGAACTAAAAGGAAAGAGTTCATTGACTCTCAGCACAAAGAAAGGATGAAGGTTTAAGGAGCTGGAAACACTAATCACCCTGATTTGTTCATTATACATGATATATGAACCATGTATAATTTGATACCTGAATCAAATTGCCACACTGTACCCCATAAATATGTACAATTAATGTGGGTCAATTAAACATTTTAAAGTATTAATGAGGGCTGGAGGTGTGGTTCAAGTGTTAGAAGGCCTTCCTAGCAAATACAAGGTCCTGAGTTCAACCCCCACTACCACAAAAAGCAAAAGTGTTTTGGGACAATTAGGGGAACATAGATGGAATATTTGATGATTTCCATCAACAAATGAGACCAAGTGACAAGTATGTGAAGATTCATGACACTTTTTTGTCTACTATGGTCAACAGTGAGCATGAAAAGTGCACATGGCAGCCCTGAGGTTTTGTGGGGGGAACAGTCTTCTAAGCTGAAACTTCAAGGAAGAGGAAGAGGGGAGTGAGCCAGCACAAAATGAGGCAGAGGGGATGAGGTGTGAGGTGTTCTGTATGTGTTCCAGGTAGAGGAAATTATAAGGACACAGGTCTGAAGATGGAGATTTCTTTAGTACAGAAAGAAAAACTCATAAGGATTGCATCAGCTTGTGACAAAAGAGGCTGAGCTACAGGAGTCATGGTTTAGAAAAATTACCGCCTAGCTTCTTGGCCCCGGGATAGTCCTAACTTTGGAAGTCTGCCTTGTGTATTCTAGCCCTTGTCTTTCTGAGCTGTAGATTCCACCTTCTTTACTCTTTCCTATTGCCTCATGTGTGATAGCTTCTATGGTACAGAAATTGTGAATTCCATGATGAGGCAAGGGGGCTGTTCACTCTTTGCTCTGGACTGAATTGTATACCTCCCCCCCACCCCCACTCCCTTCACAGGTTGAAGCCCTAACACCAGTGGCTATATTTGATGATAAAGCTGGTGGGTGGTATTAAGGTTAAGTGAGGTTATAAGGGTGGGGGTCCTAATCTGATAGGATTTGTGGGTGACCTTAGAAGAGGAAAAGAGAGAGTGGTCAGTCTCCCTATCCAAGTCCATGCACTGAGGAAAGGCCATCCACAGCCAGGAGGAAGCCTCTCACTAGAACCCAGCCATGCTCGCATCCTGGGCTTGGATTTCCAACCTCTAGAACTGTGAGAAAATAAGTTTCTGTTGGCTAACCATCCAGTTTATGATATTTTGTTAGGACAGACCTAGAAGACTAAGACTTTTCTAAATCCCTTTCCACCCAGATAATACAGGGCTGGAACAAATCTTAGATATTTCAAAAGCTCTTAATCACTGGCCTTGGTTGATCATTAAAGACCATAGCATTATCTCTATTACAGTAAGTTTCATGTTTACATAATATTTCACCACTCAATCCATGGTCCCACTTTCCATAGTTCATACAGTGTGAAAATATTAAGTGGATAAAAACAACTTCTTTTTTTGTTTTTTATTTTTCTTATCTTTTTTAGTAATAAGCAATTTCAAGTTTTAAATTGTCATTCCTTAAGCAATATGATACAATCTCCAGCCCTCCTGAACAGCCCTCTCTGTCCAGTGTGTCTAAGCTATATATGCTACCTGCCCATTAGTTACCTAGTAGCCATCTTAGATAGCACGTTGACTGCTACCATATCACAGTACTTGTGTTCAAGAAATCCATATTTTACTTACTAATGGCCCCAGAGCAGAACAGTAGCGATCAAGGGAGGAACCAACACGTCAAACATGGAAGGACAGATTAACTCTGGTGCTCTGTAGCAATGCTGCAGGGCACATAGGCAAAGAACAAACACAAAAAATGTTGCAGCATTTATAGGGTTTAGTGCTAATCAGTTTCAGGAATCCATTAGGAATCTTGGAATGTATCCAGCATGGATAGGAGACTAGTGGAGATGCAAGTGATTTTCTCTATTATAAAGCCAAGCTACTGTATAAGGAGATGGTTCTACTGTAGCAAAAAATATGTATCATAATCTGACATTATTGCAATGATTCCTTTCTCCTGTTCACTCCTTAAAGACACAACTTGGTCTTATAAAATTCTTTCCTACTTGAAAACTTCCATTTATTACATCAACATGCAATTACTGACTCCCAGGATTGAGGGAGCTGCACATGTGTTTAAACAAATATAACAAATATAGTCTTTGTTTATATTGAAGCAATACAATATTATCTTCTACTGCCTGCCTTTCATAGGCAAGGCGACTGTTCAAAACAAATTGCCTGGCAAATGATGGTCTTAACAAAATTGGACATGATGCTTAACTTGACTTTCAGTTTCCTATATGACCGATTACAAAGTATGTTTCTTTACAAAATCTCTAAGCCCAAGCAAAGCAAGAAGCATCACTCTCTGGTAAGATCCAAGGGGAGCCAATGACTTCTCTCACCAACTCTTTGGGTGCCCAAATTACTTTTGGTAAGTCCTTTGCTTTGGAAATTACATTTTTCACCAGTCTAGTATTAATATGATTCATGCACATATATATGTGAATCTGCATAGAATTGTTCCATGAGAATTAAACCTAAGAACTGTCACTTGAAGCTGGGGATGGTGGCACATGATGACCATGATGTCAGTGCTCAGGAGGCTGAGATAGGGAGGATCAAGGTTTAAGGCCAACCCAGGCAAACAGTTCACAAGACCCCATCTCCAAAATAACCAGAGAAAAATGAACTTGTAGCTCAAGCAGTGGAGTGTTGCTTTGCAAGTGTGAAGCCCTGAGTTCAAACGCCAGTCCCACCAAGAAAAAAAAAAAGTAGAAGAGGAAAGCAGAAGAGTTGGTGAAAGAGATGCTGTGGAAGAGACAGGAGGTACTCAAAGCATGAAAAGGACACGCCTGCCATTGCTGGCTATGAGTTAGAGGAGGGAAGTCACTTGCCTTCCAGGAAGGAATACCGGAGACCTCTAGAAGCTGGGTACAACCCTCAGTGACACCTAGCAGGGATGTAGGCCTTCCAACCTACAGTGAAAAGAGATGAATTCTGCCCTTGAGAAGCTTACATTCTTTTTTTTTTTTTTTTTTCAGCACTGGGGTTTGAACTCAAGGCCTTACTAGGCAGGCATTCTTACAGCTTGAGCTACTCGCCAGCTCTTTTTTGGTGATGGGTTTTTTCAAGATAGGTTCTCCTGAACTATTTGCATGGGACTGGCTTCAAATCATGATTGTCTTGATCTCTGCCTCCTGAGTAGCTAGGATTATAGGAGTAAGCCACCAGTGTCAGGCTAGAAGCTTGCATTCTATTGGGAAAACCAGAGAAAAATTATAAAGATATAAGTAAGTAAAATATAAAGAATGTTAGGTGGAGATAAGTGTTAAGTCAGGTATGTTGGTACACACCTGTAATCATAGTACTCAGGAGACTTAGGCAGGAGAATTGAAGGTTGGAGTAGGAGGATCACAAGTTCAAGGCTAGCCTGGATGATTTAGTGAGAGAGTCACTTAAAAAAAAAACTGGCAATGTAACTGAGTGGTTAGCACTTGCCTAACATGTGTGAGGCCCTGGGTTCAATCCCCAGCACTACAAAAAAAAAAATTAAGGCAGGGAAAGGAGGGCTGACAGTTTAGATGATGGGATCCAGGTGAGACTCACTGTGAAGTGACATTCGAGAAGGCACGAGAAGCACTGAAGCAGGCACATGCCTGGTGGAGACCAAGAAGAGTGAGGAGGTGACTGGAGTAGAGCTAGGGAAGGAGGGACAGAGTGCATTGGGGCATAGCGAGGCTCTGCAGAGGGCTCTGGGATATCAAAAAAAGGGCTTTAAAATTTACATATAAAATTTAAAATATACATAACATTAAAGTAACAATTTTTATTTATTTATTTATTTTGCAGGGCCTTCACCTTAAGCCACTCCACCAGCCCTATTTTGTATTGGGTCTTTTCCAGATAGGGTCTGGCAAACTATTTGCCAGGACTGGCTTCCATCCCTGATCCTCCTGCTCTCTGCCTTCTGAGTAGCTATGATTACAAGAGTGAGCCACCTGCCCTCGCTGAAAGTTACAATCTTAAATCATTTAAAAATGTGTTCTCTGGTTGAGTTAAGTACATCAACAATGTTGCACAACAAATCTCTAAAATTTTTTCTACTCAAACTGAACACTGTATCTATTAAACAGTAATTTCTCCTTTGTCCTTCACCCTGCCCCTGACAACCACTATTTTACTTTGCATTTCTAGGAATTTGACTACTGTAAGGTTTTGTTTTTTGGAGGGGTGCAGTACTGAAGTTTGAACTCAGGGCTTTGCACACAGGTGCTCTATCACTTGAGCACGTGAGCCACACGCTCAGCCCTATTCTAGATCCACACAAAGATGGAACCATACATAAATGTTCTTTCATGGCCGGCTTATTTCCCTAAGCATAATGTCCTCAAATTTCATCCATATTGTAGCATGTGTCAGAATTCCCTTCCTTTTATAAGGCCGAATAATATTCCATTGTATGTATATATCACATAAAAATGTCATTAAAAAAGTTCGTGAGCACTTGAGTTGCTTCTGCTTTTTGGCTATTGCCAATAATGCTAATATCTCTTAAAAACCCTGCCCTCATCTCTTCAGAGGTACAGATCCTGAGGTGGAGCTGCTGGACGTAGGATTATTCTATGTTTAATTTTTTGAGGAATCATGGTATTTTCCCCAGTGGCTATGCCATTTTACATTCCCACCAACAGTTCACAAGAGTTCCATCTCTCTGTTTCCTTAGACCACCCAACAAAATAAAAAAGACACTCCCCCAACCAAGAGATTAGAGAAGGGTCTGTGGCTTTTGTTTGGGCCTGGGGTTGGGTTCTCCACCCATGTGGAAGCCGTAATAATCTAGGGCCATCAAGGCGCTGGGGGAATTGTCACTGACAATTCCTAAGTCACTGATGTTGCTTCCCATAATTAGTGACCTCATGTTTACTTACGTGCAGTAAATGATAGTAAAAATAAAGTACACAAGTGCAGGCTGACACAGAAGAGTGGTGGGATTTTTGTGGTTCCTCTGTGCAGGGGACAGTGGTGCAGCAGCAGGGTGGGTGCCATGTCTGTGATGCACCCAAGTCTGTGTGAGCTGCTCAGAATGCCCTGAAGGGAGAGCCTGGGGCATGCAGACAGCACCTGCAGCAGTCCTTCCCGCCCAGACCAGCCCCCAGCCTGCGGCCTCCCAACCTCCTGCTTGTAGCCCTTCCTCCCTCTGCCCACATATCATTGTGATTTTTATTGTCTTCTCCTGATGACTAATAACCATTGAATGCTTGTATAGTTTCTTTGGAGAAATGTCTAAGTGCTTTACCATTTTAATTTCATTATTTATGCATTTTGTGGTACTGGAGGTAGAATATTTATTTGTTTATTTACTTATTTAGGTCTACTTATTTAGGCAGTGCTGGAGTTTGAACTCAGGGCCTTGAGTGATTGCTAGGTCAATGGAATATCCACAGGAGAGGAATGTGAGAAGCTGATTATGTTACAGTCCCTAAGCAAGGCACCTTGGCTCACACCTGCAATCCTAGCTACTTGAGAGGCTAAGATCAGGATGATGGAGGTTCTAGGCCAGCCTAGGCAAGTAATTGGTGAGATCCCCATCTCCAAAATAACCAGAGCAAAATGGACTGGATGTGTGGCTCAAGAAGTAGAGCATCTACTTTGCAAGCATGAGGCCATGAGTTCAAACCCCAATCCTGCCCCCCCAAAACAATAAAAAATAAAGACCCTAATTCTTCATCCTTCTTTCCATCTACACCCTTGCCATGTCACACTGCAGCTCTTTCCAACGAGAGGCAATGTACATTGCCCTACCACTTGGTTTTGATTTCAGCCATGTGCTTGACAAGGGCCCTCCACTCTCTCTGGGTTTGAGCAGATATAATAAACCAAGATAAAATGACTTGTTTTGGCTGATATAATAAGGCAGAAATGATGGCATGATAGTTCTAAGCCTAGACTTCAAGGAGCCTTGCAGGTTTCCACTTGTTGCCTTGCACCTCTGTCACTGGCCTGAAAACTTGCTCAGGTGAGCCCACTGGAGGGTGAGAACCACATGGAGCAGAATCTGAATTGTCTCAGTCAACCCAGCCACCTGATGGTGTGAGCCCTCAGCTGATTCCCAGCTAAAACCCCATGTATCATTATTGCATGCCTTTGAGGCTCTGTGGTTGTTTCAATGAAACATAATTCATAAAAACAATATTGTGACAACAGTTAACCAATACAGGGAGCAAACTAGAAGGATATTACAGAATTCAGGTAAGAGTTGATGACAGCATTGAGGAGTGATGATAGCAGTGTTGGGTTCTGGATATATGTTCAAGATAGAACTGACCTGATTTGCTCTCAGATTGGGTTTAGTTTTCTTGTTTTGTTTTGTTTGCTGGTGCTGGGGACTGAACTCATGGCCTTTGCTAGGCAAGTGCTCTTCCACTGAGCTAAATCTCCAAATCTTCAGGTTGGATTTAGAGGATGGGCAAAACAGCAGCCAAGGCTACCCTGTGGATTTTGGCTTGAGCAACTGGAAGGATGGAAATGCTGAGGTTGGAATTCAGCAGGATGAGCATATCTAGAGAGGATATGAGAGATTCTGTTTTGGACATTGGCAATATTTAGGGTTTTGGGGACACTTGACATATGTCCCCTGGAATTTTAGGGTGCTCGTGAACTTAGAGACTACCAATGCTTCTTGAACAGAAGTTTGAAACAGAGTCCAGATGAAGCAGCCTGTGTTGGATAAGCATGCCTCCCAAAGGAGAGTGTGTTAGTTAGTGTGTCAACAAAATACCTGAGCTAATCAAATTAAAGAGAGGAAAGGTTTATTTTGACTCACAGTTTCAGTCCACAGTCCCATTACCTTTGGGCCTGTGGTGAGGGTGGCACATCATGGTGGGAAGCAAGTGGTGAAGCTAGCTGCTCACTTCATGATGGTGGGAAAACAAAGAAAAAGAGAGGAAGAGACCAGAGTCCCACAATCACTTCAGAAGGAACGCCCCCAAACTTAAAACCTCCCATTAGGCCCACCTCTTAAAGGTTCATCTTCCTCCCAATATGTCACGGATTGGCAACCAAGCCTTTCACGCATGGGCCTTTGGGGCCATATTTCAGATCCCAACTATAGCAGAGAGGTTAGGGAGTCTTAGTCTCCCTTAGTGTGAGAGCAAGTGGTCCCTATTCTTATTAAGGAGCAAAGAGTAGAGGAGGGGCCAATACCAAGGACTGCCCAAGTGATTGTCCAGTGAAGAACTGGCTCACCCAGAGATGAACTGAAGGTTGGCAAAGGCTGAGAGGTACATGACTGTCCCTGCCCAAAAGGGTCCTCAGTAGTATGAAGGGTCCAAGTGAAATCATGTAGTATCTCAGTGGCACCCACCTCCTCTGTGTGGGCCCCAGGAGCACAGTCAGTCTGCAGGATTTGTCCCAGGAGGCTTGTTATGGGAGGAAGTCAGAGACCCTTCCTCTTGAGTCCTAAGGCAGAGAATTAGGCTGGGAAAAGCCCTGGGGTAGAAAGAGGGGGTGATCTGGAACTCAGATTCCCAGCTCTATGAGAGAGTCTCACATTTTTTATCATCTTCTATATTAATACATTATTTGGTTATATATAACCACTTATTTGAGCCAGTTGGAAAGGAAAAGGAGAATATATGCAATTGACATAATTCATAGACTAGGAGCCAGATGTAGGGGGGCTTTAGAAAGAAAGGGAGCCTAGAACAGAAAGCCAGCTCTGATTTCTGATTCTTTTACCCATTCTTCTCTCTCCTCCCTGCCATAGACAACTTTTCTCCTTTACTCCTACCTAGATGGTAAACTGTGACTCTGCAAAGTCACTGAGATCATGTGAGAGCCCCGGCTTCCTATAGATACTGGCCAATGTCTTCTCTGTTTCAAAGCAAGATCCCAGGAACAAGAATCCAATTGGCACATTGCCAGCTCAGGTCCAACCCAGCTGTGGCCAGATGCTGGAATGGGTTGAGCAATGTTACTGCAGGCTTCCCCCAGAAGCAGACTGGGAGGCAAGGATATACATGCATATTGTTCATTTGGGAAGCAATCCTGGGAAGGACCTGTAGGGGAGTAGAGAAGCAGTGTAGGGAAAGGAAGGAAGCCAGGGATTCTTAGTAAAGAACGGTCTTGGGGTGCTGTGCAATTTTGTGTAGCCACCTGCCATATGCCTCTTCTCTTAATGGCGTTCTAATAAATCTGTGCTTTTTCCCTCCTCCACTCCCTCCTGCCCCCACAAAAAAGAGCTGGGTGCTGGTGGCTCACACCTGTAAACCTAGCTACTGGGGAGGCAGACATCAGGAGGACTGTGATTCAAAGTCAGCCCTGGATTAATAGTTCTTGAGATTCTGTCTTAAAAATACCCGACACAAAAAAGGAGTGGCTCAAGTGGTAGAGTGCCTGCCTAGCAAAAGTGAGGCCCTGAGTTCAAACTCCAGTACTACCACAAAAAAAAAAAAATGGCCCACTGGGTCTCAAACCCCACTGAGGACATTTGGCAGAATATGAAAACCATATCTCAAATTCACCTCACCTGAGGGGTGAGATCTCTGTGGTGTTTGTCCATCACTCCCATCGGTCACTGGTTGAGAGCTGCTCTCAGCCACATACCCATGTTAGTGCAGGTGGAATGTTCAGGTGTCTGAATCAAGAAGCAGTTGGCGTGAATGAGGAGAGCCATGTGGTCAAGGCATCAATATTGTCTTCTCCAGATGTCATAGAGGAAGGGGAGGGGGAATCAAAGAGCACAGTTAAAACGCAATTGTAGGAGGTAGATGTGTCAATGCCTCTCTGCCTCCACTCCCTAATGATCTGACAAGGTATATGTGTTACTGTGAGCGGCTAATTATCTGGGGAGAGGTCACATGTGTAGATAGAAATGAACACATATGTTGTGACACAAGTGAGATTCACTAGCAGAGAATCTGCTTTGTGCTGTAAGTGATTTAAAATGGGTAGAAAGAAATTGAATTGTTCCTTTATCCAAACTGCATTGCTGGATGGCATTAAAGATGTAAAAACAGGTGATTGTAGAATAATGAATGCTTATTTTTCTTTCCTTCTGCATCATTATTATGACATCTGCTCAGTAATTAGACTTGAGAGTGAGACAGTGCTCCTAAAATGCATTTTTTTCCACTGACTGTGCACCCCCCATCTTTAAATTCAGTGGCATGTGTTGTATATTTTTCTAACAACCTCAGGAGCTCAGTCAGTGCAAAGTCCCCTTTGAAAATAATGAAAACTTTGTGTTTAGCCTCTCTAGTGCCTGCAGCAAGACAGCAAATGAGACCCAGGAGGCTTTGAGGCTCAGGCAAAGTTCCAGTCGACATTTGGTGCTTATGTGCTCAGGCAGGGCCTGTGAGGAGGGGAGAGTTGGAGCCCAGGGGCCTTGGCTGAGTCTTTACATCTCTAAGGTGACCAGGGTCATATAGGGTGGAGGATCCTGGTGAGAGCAGAGGAATCTCCCTGAAAAAAATGGGATTCTGTACTCCTTCTCTCACCTTGTCATGAAAGAGGAAGATGCCACTCACCTTTCAGAAATGTCCCCAGACATTATATATTTCCAGACCAGATTGGTAAAGAGCCAGTGCTACCCTTGATATGTAACAAGTATCCTACACTCTTTAGTATCTTTGAACAGTTCACAGACATTTAAAGATAGTTCTATCAGTGGCTGGGGTGGGGGGGGTAGATCAGTGGTAAAATGCTTGCGTAGTGTGGCGGGGGGCTGGGGATTGAACACACACACACACACACATACACACACACACACACAGAGAAATAGAAATTATAACCAGTAATGAAAGTTTTTGGCCTGTCAATTTTTTTTTTTTTTTACTTTCATGGTGGCCATGTGACTTTTTATTTTTTTTTTATTTTTTTTTTCATTTTTCTTTTATTATTCATATGTGCATACAAGGCTTGGTTCATTTCTCCCCCCTGCCCCCACCCCCTCCCTTACCACCCACTCCACCCCCTCCCGCTCCCCCCCTCAATACCCAGCAGAAACTATTTTGCTCTTATCTCTAATTTTGTTGTAGAGAGAGTATAAGCAATAATAGGAAGGAACAAGGGGTTTTGCTGGTTGAGATAAGGATAGCTATACAGGTCATTGACTCACATTGATTTCCTGTGCGTGGGTGTTACCTTCTAGGTTAATTCTTTTTGATCTAACCTTTTCTCTAGTTCCTGGTCCCCTTTTCCTATTGTTGGCCTGTCAATTTAAGGCACATTTTAAAAACTAATAACATCCAGAGTTTGTAAGGATGTACATTTTCTTAAAAAGTCTCAGAAGACTAATAGTAACCAGTATCTATAAGGAGATATACTTTGGCAGAACTGAAAACTGACAGAGGCTTTTCAGAAGAAAGTGTAGTGGTATATTCAATACTTTAAGTGCATACCATTGACACAGCGGTTCCATTGTGAGCCAGTGGTTACTCATGTGTACAAAGGGCCAAGTACAAGAAGAGGCAGGAGTCATAAGACATTGAAAAAACATAAATGTAGGGCACAAGAGAGAGAGTACATAAACTATGCTTTGGCCACTCTGTTTGAAAGCAGAGAATACCTAAGAAGGTTTAGGAAGATCCACAGGTTGTGACATGACCAGACAGGGCATACTGGGATTCAAATCATGGTTCTAGAACTTCGTGGCTGTCAGACCTCGGATCAGCCATGTAAGCGCTCTATGATTCCACTTCTGCATCTGCAAATGGGAAACAAAGTTATATGTGACCTGTAGGATTTTTAATGACAATTAAATGGGTCAATAAAAGTAGAGCATTTTGAATTGGGACTGTCTCATGTAATTCATCAATAAACACAAACCCTTACATATTATTAGTTTAGAAAAGTGAGTTGTAGGACACCAAGCACAGTATTAAAACTTGAATGTTAAAGATAATGTGTCTGTGTGTACATGTCTACACAAGCAGAGAAAACGCTTCTCATCAACAGCGGTGTTCCTTTCTGGTGAAGGGAAGGGTTTGGGAGGGGCTGGGATAGTAAAGGGATTTGTTCTATCAGTTCTACACTTAGTATTATTCACTTTTAAGAGCAATAAATATAACTTGTATAAATATAATAGGAAGCAATGAAAACATTTTAAAACTTTAAAACCTAAAACCTTAATGTCTCACACACACACACACACACACACACACACACACGTACCTACAGTAAGGCAATCCAGGCTTTAATGCTAGACCTTAAGAGATAGAGAGTACAGTACAGCCGGGCACAGGTGACTCATGCCTATACTCCTAGCTACTCAGGAGGCAGAGATCAGGAGGATCATGGTTCGAAGCCAGCCCAGGCAAAATAGTTCGTGAGACCCTATTTTGAAAAAAAGCCCATCACAAAAAATGGGCTGGTGGAGTGGCTGAAGGTATAGGACCTAAATTCAAGCCTTAGTACTGCAATAAATAAATAAATAAATAAATAAGATACAGAGAGTACCAAATGTTTTATTCAATGAATTTGAATACTTGTGCAATTTTGCAATAGTGTTTTGTGTCTATTTTGACTACAAGGGCAACTTCTTCATCAACATGAAAAAAACAAGTTTAGGTATTACATAAGAAGAATGTGTAACAGCCAGGCATGGTGGTGTGTGACAGTAATCCCAGCACTCAGGAGGCTGAGGCAGGAGGAGTAGTCTGGGCTATATAGCAGATTCAAAGCCAGCCTGAAGTACATAGCAAGACCCTGTCTCAAAAACCCCACATGCACCAGGCACCAGTGGCTCACGTCTATAATCCTAGCTTCTTAGGAGGCAGAGATCAGGAAGCTCTCGATTTGAAGTCAGCCTGGGGAAATAGTTTGAGAGACCTTATCTCCAAAATACCTGACACACAAAAAAAAGGGATGAACTGGGCACCAGTGGCTCACACCTGTAATCCTAACTATTCAGGAAGCAGAGACCAGGAGGACCTTGGTTCAAAGCCAGTCTGGGCAAATATTTTGAGAGACCCCATCTCAAAAAAAAAACCACCACAAAACAGGGCTGGTGGAGAGGCTCAAGGTATAGGTCCTGAATTCAAGCCCCAGTTCCACAAAAAAAAAAAAAAAGATGAAAGGGTGGGTCAAGTGGTAGAGTACATGCCTAGCAAGTATGTAAGCCCGAGTTCAAACCCCAGTATATCCCAAAAAGCCACAAATACTAGGGGATGTGGCTCAGTGGTACAGTACTTACCTAGCATGCACAAGACCCTGGGGTCAATTCCCAGCACCTCAAATAATAATAACATTGGCAATAATAATAATATGTGAGAATAGAAAGATAGGAATGTTATGTTAGTAACACTTACCTATCCCCCACGTGATGCCGTCTCCAGTGGACTGGGATCTAATTTTATCTTGCTTTCGATGGTTGTCCTCCTTCTGATTGCAGTTGTACAGTTTCCCACAATCTCTAGGCAAAGAGGGTGGAACTACTTCATTTGATTAGGCAGAATCTATTTTTGTCTTTGGAGGAGGTGCTGGTGAAGGCTGTTTCCAGGGCATTCAGGGAAAGGAAGAATTTTCTATTGTGTTCAATCTGCCATAGGCCTCATGTGACTCTTGTTCCAGACTTAACTGCTTTAAACATTTTAACATAAGAACATCTGATGTGATTTGAAAATTCTGATTTAAATGAAAACTTTGCAAATAGAGCTAACACCACTGTCCCTGCCCCCCACCACATTTTCTCTTCTACTGCCTTTCCAGAGATGCCAGCCTCCTGAGCTCGGTGTGTATCATTAGTCAGCATAGGTTTATATCTGCCCACATAATATGGGTATGACTCAAGACCTTGCAGACACATGAAAATGAGGTAAGGGGTGGAGGACAGTTTAAGAAAGGCTCTCTTTGCAAATGTGGGGGTGCAATAAGGAACTTCAGTAGGAATGGTGAAATGCCTTGGAGATAGCAACTAAAAGTACCCAACACAGAAGCCAGAAAGCTGGGCACCGGTAGCTCAAGCCTGTAATCCTAGCTACTCAGGAGATAAAGGTTTTAAAATGAGCCTGAGCAAATAGTTTGTGAGACTCTATCTAAAAAAAAAACAAAAAAACAAACCTTCATAAAAAAGAGCTGGTGGAATGGCTCAAGGTATAGGCCCTGAGTTCAAACCCCAGTAGTACTGTAACAGGGGGCTGCTTAACAGCAGCTGTGACCTTCGGTGAACAAATGTGACCTCTGGCACATATGAATAAAAAAAGTGAAAAAAAAAATATGAGAAAAGAATTTCAGGATAGAACTTAGAACAAAAAATGAGTCAAATAATAATGCTAGAGCTTAAAAAACCAACAACTGAAATGATGAGTTTCAACAGTAGTTTAGACATCACCAAAGAAAGAATTAGAGATCTTAAAAATAAAAAAAATTAAACAAATGCATATAAAGAGATAAAAACACAGAAAATATGGGTGAGAAAGAAAGAGCCATATAGGATATGGGAAAATCTAAGATATGCATACTTATAATTCCAGAGAGCAGGGAATGCAATAGAGTAATATTCGGGATGGCGGATGTAAAAATTTCCAAACTGTAAGAAAGAACTGAAACCATAATAAGCACAATGAACACCAGAAATAAAAAAAAAAATCACACCCAGGCCCATCAGAGAAAAATTTACAAGGAATGGGTAAGACAAAAACCATAAAAGAAGCTGGGGAAGAGATATGCTGCCTTCACAAGAACAATGAGATTTGTGAATGACTTCTCAAAAAAAGGAGGAAATCCAGAAAATAATACAAGAATGAAAGTACTAAAAGAAAATGAGTGCCCAAATGGAATTGTAAATCCATCAACAATATACTTCAAAAAAGAAGTTTAAATAAAAATATTTCAAGACAGGAAAAAAACAAAACAAAACAAACAAACAAAAAAACCAAAGAAATGTGGCCTCTGTCAACCCATCCTGGGAAAGAGAAAGCAGACAGGGGGCAGGGGCCAAAGTTAACTCTCAGCCTCCTTGTACTCCTCCCCTCAGACTACTGATGCCTCCCAATTCATGAACAAAACCAAGGCAAAGGGAGAAGCCAGGCATGGTGGCATGCTCCTGTAGCCCCAGTAGTCAGGAGGCTGAGGCAGGAAAACCACTCAAGGCCAGGGTATGAAGCCAACCTGGGCAGCACAGCTTATTCCATCTCAAAAGCTAGAAGGAAGGAAACTCTCTGGTGATGTCTGCAAAACGTCACTAGGCCAGAGTGAGGTAGAAAAGGGTAGAGGGTGAATCTGATGATAGCACACAGCACAAAGTGTGCTACAAATTTACAGACTATGCTTTTGCATGTGCTTTTATAGTTTGCCTTTTTCAGTCACCATTTTTTTTTAAACTCAGGGCCTCAACACTTGTTAGGCAGACACTCTTCCACTTGATCCTTACACACAGTCCACCACTTTTGATATTTATCCATGCTGATCTTATTGATACATCCATTTTAACTGCTCTATAATATTCTATTAGTTCACTAACCCAAGCCATGTTCCAATGAGCAAGTTGATGTTGTATACACAAGAATCTTGTTAGGAGATATATCTATCCAAACATATATATGTATGCACTTGTGTGTGTATTTGAGTTAAGATTATGTACATATCAACTGTACTAAGTACTGTAAAATTGCTTATAAGTATTCTAGTTTTCACTTCTATAGTGCAGGCATAAAAGCCCCTGTTTCTGATTTTCTACTCTCACCACAACTGGTGTTTTCACACTTGAAAATTTTGTCAATATAATAGCTATGAAACTGTATTGCCTTATTTTAATTTGGTTTTTCATGCTAAAAAGTGCTCTTAAGCTGCTGGTGGCCCACACCTAGAATCCTAGCTACTTGGGAAGCTGAGATTGGGAGGATTGTGGTTCAAGGCCAGCCTGGGCAAATAGTTCATGAGACCACCGTATAATCAGAGCAAAAATGGACTACAGGTATGGTTCAAGGGATAGAACACCTGTTTTTACAAGCACAAAACTCTGAGTTCAAATCCCAGTCCCATTCAAAACAAAAACCGGAAAATAAAAAACAGTGCTCTTTACAACTGGAATCCATGGCTAGGTAGGTAGATTGAGAGTTCAAGATCGGTCTGGGCTACATAGTGAGACCCTGCCACAAAAAAAAAAAAAAAGAAAGAAAGGAAGAAAATCAAAAGAAAACAAAAAGAAAAAAAACAACAAGAAGAAAGGAAGGAAGGAAGAAGAGGAGAATGCTCTGTACGCTCCAGTGCTTCATAAGCTTTACTGGTGACCTTGAATCATGACACAAGGATTATGATCACAAAGCCTGTGTGCATGTTGCCAGTGTCCAGAGACAACAGCTATTCCAAGATATGCCTGTGGTTGGTTTTCCCACCTCAAACTCCTTGTGTTTCCACAAATACTTCTCGTGAACATCAGAGCATGTGCTGTGTGGTTTTGTGAAGGAACA
Organism: Castor canadensis; assembly: GCF_047511655.1. Taxonomy (NCBI): domain Eukaryota; kingdom Metazoa; phylum Chordata; class Mammalia; order Rodentia; family Castoridae; genus Castor; species Castor canadensis. Next base: position 150,986,677 of record NC_133390.1, on the reverse strand, counting down.
CTTGCCAATCCATTTCACAAGAAAATATCTCAAAACTGTGCTGGCTTCCAATGTTTCTTGTCACTTTTAAGGAATCCTGGTGAAACACAAGTCACTTGCAGGATAAGCCCAAAGATTTTCTTTCCATGGGAGAAAAACAAGATGTGAAATAGCAAGTGTTAGAAAACTTGCATTTAAGTTTTCAAGTGAGATAAAATGCACATGTACACGTGGAATAGTTTAAGGACAGTAGCCTAGAAATAATGGGCACCCTGCCTCTGGGAGGAGGCTGAGAATTTCAGGCTTGAGGTAGGAAATAGATTTAGTTTTCATTATAGATCTCAAGGTATTCTTTGTTTTACCCCTTCAAACAAACAAACAAACCAGGAATATTATCTGATTAAAATATAATTTATGGGCTGGTGGAGCGGCTGATATGGTAGAGCAAGTGTGAGGCCCTGAGTTCAAACTCCAGTACTACCTCTCCAAAAAAAAAGACTGAAAAAAGCATAATTTATGAATTTTTGTCATCCCACACCATTTTGTTTTAATTTTCCATTGATGGATTGTTAAATACTATCTTAGTCAATTAGGCTACTATAACAAAATACCCTAAAGAGAATGGCTTATAGACAACAGAAATTAATTTTTCACAGTTCTGGAGGCTGACAAGTCCAAATCAAGATCCTGGCTGGTTTAGTGTCTCTTGAGAGCCACATTATTGGTTCATAAGCCTTTGTCTTCTCCCCGTGACCTCACAAGGTAGAGAGACATAGCAGCTCTCTGGGGCTGTTTTATGTTAATCTCATATGTGAGGACCCCATCCTCCTAACCTAATCACCTCCCAAAACCCCAATTCCTAATTCCATTGTTGCATTATGGATTCGGTTTCAACACATGAATTTGCGGGGAGCAGGAACATTTAGTCTATAACAAAATGGAAGCTCTACAAAAGGGAAGTCACCTCTAAAGTTGTGAACAGAAATGTCAACACTTTGACATTCCCTTTTCCTCATCAGAGATTTCCTGTTACTAGAAACAATTCATGCTATTCTTTCTGTTTATAAATCAGTAACGCACAGTGGCCAGTTTAACCCACTAGAGAAGAAGGACCAACAGATATCAGACTATTGCAAAGCTGCTTTAGAAAACTTTGGGCCAGCCTAGCAAGCATGAGGCCCTGAGTTCAAACCCTAGTACTGCACAAAGAAAGAGAGAGAGAGAGAGAGAGAGAGAGGGAAGGAAGGAGGGGGAGAGAGGAGAGAAAACGAGAAAGGAAGGAAGGAACTTAAGGCCAATCTTATGATTTCATCTCAGGGAAGTTGTGAAATCTACTTTTCCGTCTATAAAACAGATAGCAGAGCTACCATGGTATGTTGAAATCTGGCTTTTACTTAAGAAAAGATTGCATTGTGTGTTCCTCCCTATCACCGGGAATCTGCACATATGATTATTTTATCCTCTGTTGCTGTCTTCAGACAACACTCTGGTGCCATTAATGCTTTCTTGTGGTGTTTTGGTCCTCAGAGAAGAGACACATGCTTTCTGGATGATTAAAGAACATTTTCCTTGGAACACAGTAACTATCCAGATCAATCAAATTTGTTACCCAAATTTGTTCTCCATAGGTTTAAGTACATAATTTTTTTTTTTTTTTTGGTGATACTGGGGTTTGAACTCAAGGCCTCACATTTGCAAGGCAGGCACTCACACTTAAGTCTCACAATTCTTACCTAGCAAGTATTTTTTAAATATATATTTTTGAGAAAGAAAATCAAAACCCAAGTTGTTTTGTTTGAGGGGGGGAATTTAAAGGTTGATGGTTTGGTTTTCTTTGGAGATAATATAGGAGATATTTTTATGATGATATATATATATATATTGTTTATAATTACTTTATGTACTTTTCAATACATTTACAGACATAATTATGTAATAATATATAAAATGTTTAAAATTTTGAAAGCAAAATTTTTGCAGGTGGCTCACACATATAATCCTACCTACACAGGAGGCAGAGATCAGGAGGATCGTGATTCAAAGCCAGCACTTGCAAATAGTTCAAGGGACCCTATCCTATCAAAAAAAGGACCTCGAGCCACTCCACCTGCCCTTTTTGGGCTCCAGATAGTGTCTGGAGAACTATTTAACCAGACTGGCTTTAAACCACAATCCTCTAGATCTCTGCCTCCTGAGTAGCTAGGATTACAGACATGAGCCACTAGTCCCTGGTTCTCCCTCTATCTTAACATAGGGTTTTCTTTCTCTTATAAGACAAAAATCTCACCATGTTACCCAGGCAGGCCTCAGGTGAGCCTCAAATTCATGATCCTCCTGTCTCAGCCTCCTGAGTACTGGGATTGCAGGCATATGCCATCTCATCTGGTTTTTATTTGTAGTTTACATTCCCTGAGTCCATTATTAACAATTAGTCAATCTATTAGTTAACTAACATGAGCCAAAGTGTGGTTGGAGCACAGAGGACACGTAGAACATAGTGCTATTCACGAAGAACTAAGAGTCAACGTGAAGAGACCAAGGTGAAGTGGATGAAACACCAGTGAGCATGCATGGCAGCAAAGACTAAATGCTCACCACTTGCTTAGGTAACTCTTCCTGGACCACAGCCAATTACTTTTCACTCTGCGCCCCTCTCTGATAGGTTATGTTATGTTATTGACCCAAAAGCTTCCTTCCTCCCTCTTCATGCCATCTCTTGCTTCTAAATGGATGGGATCTATTTCCTATTTGATTTGGGGTTTGGTCTATTACTCACTTTGGGCAATGGGCTATGGGAAGTGACAGTACCCGTTCTGCATCTAGGACTTAATAAAGGGCACAAGCTTCTACTGGCACACTAGCCACCTGACTGAAAACAACTGTGCTCACCAGCTCTTTCATCCCAGAAAGAAAATTAAAGATACTTGGAGCTAACCATGAGTAGTGGTGCACACATGAAATCCCAGCACTTAGAAGGCTGAGCCAGGAGAATCAAGAGCTGGAGGCCAGTCTGGGCTACATAATAAGACTCTGCCCCTCCCCCCCAAAATCCAGACAGTTCCCCAAATTATCAGCAAAATAAATAACTACTATTGTATGCTCTGAAGAATCTGGAGCCTATTTGTTATGTGGTTAAAACTGACACATACACTGTGTTGGACACAGCTGATTCTCACAGTCCTTGTAGTTCTTACTGGCCTGTTTGTTTTCCATGTGTCATCTCTTCTATTGTACTGTGAAATCCCATGGGGAGGAAGTGTACTTTTTCATCTTTCTATTCTCAGCACTTAACCTGTGCCTGGCACAAAGTGCACACACTCAGTGCATTCTTGTTGAGTAATAACAAAAGAAAGAATGAATGAATAGAATTTGCCACACTGATTTTGATTTTAAAATTGTCCTGGATGGTCCAATAAAACTTGCTATGCAAGGAGGAGGGGTGAAAGCTTATGATACTGCTTTTTTTTTTTTTTTGTGGTACTGGAGTTTGAACTCAGTGATAAGCCAGACTTGGGCAAATAGTTCAGGGGACCCTATCTCAAAAAAAAAAAAAAATCACAAAAAACAGGGCTGCCAGAGTGCTTGACTAGCAAGTGTGAGGCCCTGAGTTCAAAACAAAACAGAAAAAGTTATTTAGATACAGAAACCTAAAATGTCAGCTGGGTGCTGGTGGCTTATGCCTGTAATCTTAGCTACTCAGGAAGCAGAAATCAGGAGGATCACAGTTTGAAGCCAACTTGGGCAAATAGTTCACAAGACCCTATCTCAGGAAAAAAAAAAAAAAATCACCAAAAGAAGGGCTGGTGGAGTGGCTCAATGTGTAGGGTCTGAGTTTCAACCCCAACATCACACACAAAAAAATTTTAAATGTCAACTGTTCTTTCTAAAAGTAAAAGATAATTATTTTCATTGCTGTCAAAGTTTAATAATGACACTCCTTGAGCGTATTTACTATAGCTTGTCATTTAATTTATCAAGAAAATTTAATTTTGCTTGCTTTGCAAGCATGGAACCCTGAATTCAAACCCCAGTTTACAGAAAGAAAGAAAGATGAATTTCATGATGTAATTTTTTTGTTTCATGAATAGTATGATACTTTGGTAAGACAGATACTGTGTTATTTCTTCTAGAGTGATAAATAAAATAATTATATCGTCTTAAAAATATGAGAACCATTACACGAGAAATAGTGAAGTTGGGATACAAATTCTTAATAGACTATAAATTCAGGCATTAAGAGGCGTTGATCTCAGGGGCCAGGAGAAGTGGTACGTACCTATGACCCAGCATTCTGGAAGCTGAGGCAGGATAATTATGAGGCTGAGAATAGACTGGGCTATATAGCAAAACGCTCTCTCAAAAAAATAAATAAAATTTAAAAGAAAAAGGGCTGGTGGAGTGGCTCAAGTGATAGAGGCCCTTGATAACAAACTATAGTTAAACCCCCCAACACAGTAAAAAAGAAAAAGTTAGGGGGTTTGGGAATTTCAATTAGGCCCATTGGATTCAACTAGTGATTTTGACTACTGTGATTACAAAAAAACCACAGACATTCCTTATAGGAATATTATCCTACCTTATTTTTAGTCTCAGTCTCTCTCTCTCTCTTTCTCTTTTTTGAAGTACTGGGGAATGAACTCAGGGCCTGCACCTTGAGCCACTCCACCAGCCCTTTCTGCGTCAGGTTTTTTTGAGATAGGGTCCCCTGAACTATTTGCCCAGGTCTGGCTTATAGTTGTGATCCTCCTGATCTCTGCCTCCTGAGTAGTTAGGATTACAGGCATGAGCCACCAGTGCCCAGCTTGTTTTGTTTTTTGAGACAGGGTCTCACTATGTAGCCCAGGCCTCAAACTTGAGATCCTCCTGCCTTAGCCTCCTGAGCAATGGGATTACAGGAGTGGGCCACCATGTTCAGTTAAGATCATTGATTTTTTTTTTTTTTTTGGCAGTACTGGGATTTTGAACTCAGGGCATACACCTTGAGCCACTACACCAGCCCTTTTTTTGTGAAGGAATTTTTCAAGACAGCGTCTGGAAAACAGCCAGTTTGGGCTGGCTTCGAATTGTGATCTTCTTGATCTCTGCCTTCTGAGTAGCTAGGATTACAGGTGTGAGCTACTGGCACCCAGCTGATTTTTTTTTTTTTTAATCTCCTTATTTTTAACCTATGAGTAGAAAAGTAAAACATGGCCATTAGTAAGTTTTGGAAAATACAGAAAACTAAACAAAAAACTGCTGCCATAATTCCATAACTCAAGGATGTTTTCTTTTAAAGCAGAGGGTACATATATCATGTCTCATCCAACCCTAGGATTGTGTGCTTAGTCTGGCTATTTAGGGGGAAACAATTCTATCTATTTCTCTGTGTCCCATGCTTGAACTAAGAGCTGTACAGCATGGGGAGGAAATGTGACTGCTGCACATTGTCACAGAAAAATCTAAGTAGAAACAGGGCTTTCTTCATCAAGGGGCGGAAATTGGCTTCCAGCCAGTGCTGTAAGGGCAGAACAGGCCTTTGTGGGGGGGGGGGGGGAAGGAAGTCACAGGATGTAGCAGGGAAAACCAATAAATAAGAATCTATGGCCTCAGCATGAAGCTTATTTAGATGACTGGACTATTTTTCCCAGACTGAAGAAGTGGAGGGCTCCCATTGTACACATCGATTTAGAAAGATGGCTTTCTGCCCATAAAAGGACCTGGAGTGTGGACCATCAGATGAAGCAGAAGTAGGACTTGGTGATTTTTTTTTTAAGAGACCCAATTAAAATCCTTTATAATAATATAAATTAGTTGTACACGGGGATTTCACTGTGATATTTACATACATACATATAATGTACTTTAATAATTTCACCCCCAAGATCTGGTGATATATTTTTAATAATAGCAGAAAAGTTCTGTGTTTTTTTTAACCTTAAAATCCTACAATGCTTTATGACAAGGGTGACACCTGCTTTTCTTGGTGGGCTTATTGGTAGGATTTCTGATAGTAAGCACGGGCACCAGATCCTCCAAACTTTTTGGATTTGAAGTGATGGAGGTCAGCTACTTGCAAGATCTGGTAGTACTGGATGGGGTTATCTTTGATCTCCTTGCAAGCCTCATTCACATATTTCTGGTGTTAGGCCACCAAGGCTTTGGAGATGGACTGACAGATAGCCTAAGTCTGGGCTACATGACTATCGCCCTTCATACTGAGCTAGATGTCCTCCCCAGCAAAGCACTTCTTAACCAGAAGCAGAACAGGCTCCAGTCGCATGCACTGTAGCATGAAGTGCTTGGTCATGCCCAGGAACGTGGGCTCACCTCGATGAAGCCATGTCCAATCTGCTGTGCGTCCGAAGGTTGCACAGACTACAGCAGATGCTTGGACCTCATGGCTGTCAATGCAGGCTTGAGCCCCTCACAGCTGCACTGCAAACAGAAAAGCACAGAGAAAATTTTGCTAAGGTAGTGTTCACACGGAGAATATAGGGCCAGATAGAAATACCATAAGCAGGCGGCTTCAGAAATATCAGGAATAGTAGGGAAAACTATGATGATAAACAGTCTTAAGATAAAGACCTGGGTTTCAGCCTTCTCTTTGGAAGGTGGCCCAAGGTCATGTGAGGAAGTGCAAGGAATAGAAGCTTTCACGTGTGGTTCTCATTCTAGGCAGGTAGGCTTAGCTTCACTGGAGTCCTGTAGAGAAACCGATAGAACACACTTTAGAATCTCATCAGAGCCCTGTGGCCTGAGCCATTTGTCCACCACACCCTTGCCCTTGGCAGAGGCTCATGGGAACATTAACATGTCCTCTCTTCCTGGGCATCTTACACAGCTGACTGGGCTAGGGATATTTCTGGAGGCCATCTAGTGCAGGGGACAGTGAGCTTCAGGGACCTGGGGAATATGAGTGGGGCTTCAACACTTTGTATCTCAGACTCTGGTTTCTTTCTTTGTTACTTATCTTTTTTTCCTCCTTCTTTCCTAAGTGAATGAATTCTGAGAATAAGCAGCAGATCTGTTTTGTATACTTAATTAGTGTTCTTCATGTATAAATGCATATATAGGTATATATGTGTACACATTTACATAAGTGTATACACATATGTATACTCATAAATACTGAAGTATATACACATATGTATTTGTGTACATGTAGATAGAATTGGCTTTTGTAATTATGGAACTAAGAAGTCCAGACGCAAGATGGCCAATGGTATAGATCTGTTGCAGGAAGAATGTCAGACCAGTGAGAACAAAACTCAAACCCAGGTGCTAGGAGGAAAGGAAGATTTATTACGCTAGCGGGCCAGTACCCTGGATCTCTCCAAAAATGGCACCAGCCTTGTAGTTCAGGGCTGCGGGATTTTTATGCCTCAGGATGAGGAAGCAAGCAAGTGGGAAGGACAAAAGCAGAAGTGGCAGTTAGCCTCTCACTGGGAAGTTACAACATATCATACTAGCACAAGATGACAGCATACCACACTAGCACATCTATGAAACCGGGGCCCGGCTGGGGGAAGGAGCTTACCTTCAGATCTTTCCCCTGGGTTTCTTTATCATTCCCTCCTCTTACTCTTCATAATCCCTTATGACCATTTTGGGGAAGTCATCTAGAGGCAGTCATTGATATTGCCTCACTAATTGCAATCTAACAGCGTTCATCTGGTTGTGAATGAACCTGGTGAGGAGTTTACACACAAGGCCCTAAGAGTAATAGCATAAGGAGCACAGTAAGTGGGCCCACCAGGGGGGCTACCCATGGGGCCCAGCTCTTCCATCCTGTATTCCAAAATGTTTCCTTGTTTCTTTCCCTTGCCTTGATCCTCTCTAGTAATGGTGTGCATTTTCTCTCACTATCCCTGACTGGTTTGCATAGAAGCAACATTCTTCCCCTAAAAACACACCAATTCCTCCTTTTTCCACAGTAATGAGGTCTAAGCCTCTGCGGTTCTGTAAGACTACAGCCGCCAGTAAGTCCAACTGATTCTGTAAGGTGACGATGCTCTGTTGTACTAATCCTAAATCCTCACCGATTTGTTCAGACAGCTGGCTGTGTTGGACTTGTTGGAGGCCAAGAGTGGTAGCTCCCATGGCTGTTGCTCCTTCCAGGGCGACTCCTAGAAGTACCGGCAGGGGGATGGGGTCCCATCGGAAATGGGTCTGGCTGTCAGCTTGTTGGTTTACGTATCGAGCAACTTCAGTCCCGGGAAGTATGTCCAGGTCCAGGACTAAGAAAACCAGGCATGTGAATCCTGTCCTGACAGGCAAAGTAAGTCCCATTAGGTGCATTGGCTCCTTTTACCAGATTGGTACAATTCTTTTTTTTTTTTTTTTACCAAAGCATTTAGTTTCTCCAATTATTTGGACAGCTGGGCCTGTGAGACAGGTATTGTCATTTTGGGTTGAGTTGTCCAGCCCCAGCTCATGTATCTCAGATGTTAGTCAGGCCCACCCTGGCATATGACATTTGGCCAGCCCTCAGGCAAATCCAACAGCCTCTGCCTAGTTCAGGGTCTGCTTGTTGTACTAGCTGGTGGCTGCTGTTTGCCAAAGCTATCATTTTAATGAGAAGGGTGTCGAGGTGTAACAGGGGCTAATCAGTCCCATCTGAGGAGGGAGGGAGGATTTGCATCTGTGCCCAGGGGGTCCAAGGAGTTAACTTTACTAACTGGGAGAGAGACGTCTGCTGCTTTAATCTCAAGCCTAAGGATCTTTAAGACTACAGGTTCTCCCCAATGATTTTTGAGGAATCCTCCCACCCTGAAGACCCTGGTTCCCCATCATTGTGGTTCATCTATTGAACCTTAGACCACTCACTCATGTTGAAGAGGTTTGAAGAGAGCCTCTGAATACTGACACCCTGGCCTTTGGTGGGGGGGGGCGCTTTCCAAGCCCTCGGAGAGGCAAAATCGACACATGACCAGTGTTGTAGAAAGGACCATGAAGGCTCCCCACAGTTGTCCCAGTTCCACAGTACTCGGCCATACACATTGGATAGGCAATCTCTGGATGGGCCAGAGCAAGTCAGGGTCGAGGGCCCCAGTTGGGCCCATCTGCTGCCTCCGGGCCTGGGCAATACCTAAAGGAGATAAGACAAGGGCCTGACAGAGCACAGATGGTGCAGTTAATTAATATAGTTCCCTCTTGTCCTTCCGAGAGTTTGACCTCCCATATGAGTTTATGAGAGACCCCAGCTGGTGTGGAGGGTTTGTTTGTGAGTCACTTACTATTATTACAGCTGTCAGTAGAATCAGTAGGTCTGTCTGGGGCCTCATCGGCACTCCCTTGGGTCAAGGTCAGTTTCAATGGCTGGTCTGGGTTGGCTTGGGATTTCCACTCCTGGCCTGGCTCCTCCGCTGGCTAGGTGTGCATGTGGTGAATCCATGGTTTCAGTCCTGCAAACTTAAGGGCTGAAGGAGTGGTAAGAATAACTTGGTAAGGTCCCTCCCATCGGGGGTCTAGACTCTCTCTAATTGGGATTTTGACCCAAACCTAGTCCCCTGGGCCACATGGGTGCAAAGGCCCGAGGATCACAGGGGCCGGCTCTGGGTGTCCTAGGTGCCTGGTGAGGTTGGTTACTCCTCATGCCCCCTGGCGGGCTCCCTCCAGGATGGCTTGTCTCATACGCTGGATGGATTGGAGCCCGGCAGGAGTGTTTGGATCCCAGTCCAGTCTGGTGTCTGGGATCCTCTCATCTGCCCTTCACTCCAGATTTGCAGTCTGTGATGGGTAACTAGCCATGCTCTGGCTGCTTGGTACATTCACTGGTGCTCATCAGAATTGAAGAGAGTAGACATGAGCTGAGGGCAATCATCCCTGTTGGGTTGGTGGCTGTGCATGATGTCAGTCAAGAACTCTATTACAACCTGTGGTTCCTCTGAGTATTCTGGGGTATGCTGCTGCCAGTTCAGGAGGTCGGTGGTAGTGAAGGGCTGGTGTACATATTGCATGGGTCCAGCTGCGTATGACCCATCTGCCTGGGGTAATGGCAGCCCCAGATCCTGGCACAGGGGGCATAGCACTGCAGCCAGGGTTCCTGCCTCCTTGATTGTTAGCCTCCCAGAGTTCAGCGACCTTCCCCAATGGCTCATCTCTTTCTCCGGGGCCATTGAAGGCAAAGGGGGGTATAATGAGGGAGCCGTTGGATGACATGGGCGGGGGGTTGGTTCTGATGCCTCCTCCTTTCCATTGGGGTCCTCTGAGTTGGACTCAGGTCTCAGGGAGGCCAGGGAAGTGAGGTTCACCAGAGGAACACATGGTGGTGGGTCTGGCAGCTCAGGTTCTGAGGTGTGGTGGGCCTCAAATTTCTTTTCTTTTACTTTTCCGTCAACCAGAATGGCTGTGTGTCTCCAGGGTGCATGAAAACATAGCCAGTCAGGTGGGCGGGCAGCCAGGATGTAACCAGAAGTCAATGTAAGGAAACTGGTCAGGATGACCTGGATCCCCAATGACTATGTCTCTCACATGAGCAATTGATTGTGGCTAGGTCCAGTGTGCCCTCTGTGGGCCATCCTAGTTGGCCCTACCTCACAAAAGGTTGGGAGCTTTGCCAGCTTCATCTGGACTCCATAGTCACCCAAGAAGCTGTTCCTAAAGTTAGCAAGCATGGTCTAGAGCACCATCAGTCAGTTTGACCCAGAAGAATCCATTTTATGTGTGCCTGGTGGGTATCAGTGTTGCAGGACAGACAAAGGGAAGGGGGTGCCACTCAGTGAGAGGCCACACAGGTGCTCATCTGGCCTCAACCCCAGGCAATGGGGTTGGGTGTGGCTTGGCCATAGTGAGTTCAGCCCAACAGGGTGATTTATGATCAGATGCTAGTCCAATCCCACCATAGACCGTATGCCAATCACCGTGAAGTCACAGATCGAGCCCACTCCGACTCCATAGCCTTTAGGAGACCTTAGAGGTGCCCAGGTGTGGAGCCACAAATTCGGGCTTGAAACTCAAGTGAGTCAAGCTGCTCAATCACACACCATTTACTCAGAGTTTAAAACAATCAGTTCCTATTTTTTCTCCCCTAAAATCCTGGCCTGCTCTAGTCCCAGTTGACCAGAATCACATCAGTCACAGAGGAAGGGGATGCATCACCCTGGATACTCTTCAGGGTTCGGTGGTCCCCTGTGGAGGATCAGTCTGCGCTGGCTCCTTACACTGACTACCTCGGGGCTTCCTACCTGGTCCAGACCTGCGGCACAGATCTCCATTTCACTCCATCAGTCCGAGGACCCGGTCTGTGGCTCCGCAGCCTCCTTCAGTCATCTGGAAGGAGACCCCGATATTACATTGGGGGTGCGTACTTCCCGATTCCAGGGACCCATGCAGGCTGCAGAGCCAGGGAGTGGGAACCCGTTACTCAATGGGGCTCGGCAGTCTGATCTCACTGGGGTCTCCAGAAATGTCAGACCACCGAGAACAAGACTCAAATCCAGGTGGTAGGAGGAAAGGAAGATTTATTACGCTAGCGGGCCAGCACCCTGGATCTTTCCAAAAATGGCACTGGCCTTGTAGCTCAGGGCTGCGGGGTTTTTATGCTTCAGAATGCAGAAGCAAGCAAGTGGGAAGGACAAAAGTAGACATGGCAGTTAGCCTCTCGCTAGGAGGTTACAACATAGCATACTAGAACAAGGTTAAAATTTATCACACTACCTCAAGGTTACAGCATACCACACTAGCACAGCTGTGAAACTGGGGCCCAGCCAGGGCAGGGAACTTACCTTCAGATTTTTCCCCTGGGTTTCTTTATCTGCTCCAATCCCAATCTGAAGGCCAGAGAATGAGGAGAGCTGATGGTGTAAGGTCGAGTCCAAGTCCAAATACAGAATATTAATGTGTCAGCTCAGAAACAGACAGAGAGAAAGAATTCTTTCTTACTCAGTCCTTTGGTTCTATTCAGGCCTTCAGTGGCTTAGACGAGACCCACCTACAATAGAGAGCAATTGGCTCCTCTCAGTTTACAGATTCAAATGTTAATCACATCATAAACATCTTCGCACATACAACCCAAGTAATGCTTACCCAAATATCTGAGCACCCTAAAGCCTGGTCAAGTTGACACATCACATGTACCATTTTCTCACAGAGCTTGCCATGCAGTAAACACCAAGAAATATTTGTGAAATAAAATAGCACAATATTTTTTTCTTTCTGATTTTTACATTTTTTTTTGTTTACAATAATATTTTTGATGTTGGCCTTGCTTATCTCATTTTATTGTTTGAAGAACAATGAGGCCCCAGACTACCTACCCAGAGTCATGCAGGTAGAAATTGCTTCTTAAGTTTTCTCCTTTGACCATCACAGTCTTTTCCTAAGCCTTAAACTCATTAGTGACCACAGCAAGAATTTCTGGAACAGACTGTGTAGCAGGAGAATCTAAAGAACCACATGACATGTTTTATACCTTTAGGATATAGAAAAAGAGATAGAACTTGGTTGTAAGAGGATAGAGAGAGAGTAAGTAATACAGGGGGCTAATTGGATTAAGATACATTGTATACATGTGTGAAATAGCAAGGCAAATTAATATGCAATTGCCCTTTTGAGCAATCAATATACAGTTTAAAAATGAAGAGCAGGAAAGAGAAATGGGCCCTGGGGGAGATATCCTTGTAGGGGAAGGATAAAGGGAGAGAAGGTAAGGAAGGTGAATATAGTGGATGTACTTTGTGTACGTGTATGAAAATAGAACAATGAAACCTGTTGAAATTGTTCTAAGATGAGGGGACAGGAGAATGATGGAGGGGTGAATGTAATTAAGATACACTGTCAGTATATATGTAAATGGCACAATACTAATATATGCTAATTTAAAATGAAAAAAGAAATTAAAAAAAAGACAAAGAAAAACATGGCACTGCTACCAAACAGCTTACAAGATACGCCCCAAGTTTTTCATTCCCAAAATGTTATTAGATATCCACTGTGTGCAAGGCAAACAAGGCAGGATAGTAGGAAAATCAAAATCCAGGTTCTGCCATTGGGGTGCCCCGGGGATGGGATGGTTGATTTCAGGGTGTCTGTGACTTGCTTTGACCAACAGAATGGGCAGCAGAGATGCTATGCTAGTTCTGAAGCCTGCTACTTCCGTCTTCTCTCTCTTGTATTATTACTATTATTATTGTTACTATGGTTGGTGGGACTGGAATTTGAACTTGAGGGTTTGCACTTACAAAACAGGCACTCTACTGCTTGGTTCACACCTCCAGTTCATTTTGGATTGCTAATTTTGTAAATGGGGGTCTCAAGAACTATTTGCTAGACTGGCCTCAAAACTTGATCCTCCAGATCTCAGCCTCTCAAGTAGCTAGGATTAGAAGCATGAACCATTGGTGCCCAGCTTCTCTCACTCTGGTGGTACTGAGGTTTGCACTCTAGGCCTCTTCCTTGATAGGCAAGTACTCTACCACTTGAGCCACTCTGCCAGTCCTTTTTGGTTGAGTATTTTTTGAGATAGGGGCTTGCAAACTATTTGCCCAGGCTGGCTTTGAACCAAAATCCTCTTGCTCTCTGCCTCCTGAGTAGTTAGGATTACAGGCATGAGCCACTTGGACCCAGTCTGATTTCTCTTTTAACACTCCTTTAGCCATGCAAAGAAGCCTGGGTTAGACTGTCAATTGATGAGGCTGACTAGGCAGAAAGAGGCATAGCCAAAGCCAACAGCCAACAGCCAACTTCAAGGTCCTAGGCATGGCAGTGACACTATTGTAGGTAGGTCCTCTGGCCCCTCAGTCAAGCTGTGGGATGAATGCAGCCATATGAGCAATCCCAGGCAAAACCTGTAGGAAAAATAATAAACTGAGCTCAGTCACAACTGCAGAATCACAAGGACAAAAATTGGTGGTTGGTGGAAATAATGGAATTTTTGATGGTTGCATTATGAAGAAGTAGGTAACTGATAGAGTGGAAAAGGAGTGTGGGAAGCAGAACAACTGCCAAATATGTCCAGGCTGTAACCCTGCCTTGCGTGAACCCCCACACACACCATTTACCTATAAATATGTCATATTACAGGACAAAAGGGACTTTGCAGATGGAATTAAGGGCTTTTGTTTTGCCATAAGGACTGAGGATCAAACCCAGGGCTTTTCCTGTACAAGACAAGTGCTTTGCCACTGAGTTACAACTCCAGCTCCTATTTTTTTTTTTGAAACAGGTCTCTCTAGGTAACTCAAGCTGGCCTTGAACTCATTGAATAGTCCAGGCTGACCTCAAATTCTTGATCCTGAGTGCTGGTATTATAGGAATGCATCACCACCTCTGGCACTAAGGGTATTAAAATAGGGAGATTATACTATATTACCTGGGTTGCCCTAATTTAATCATATGATCTTTTCTAAGCAGAGAATTTTCTCAGCTGATAGAACAAAGACAGAGTTTTGAAGTCGTGAGAAATACTTGACCTGCTTCTGCTGCAGGGGGCCCCATGGAATGCCTGAGAAATCATGCAGGAAAACTCCAACAGCAAGATTGGCCTTGGTGCACAACAAGCAAGGAAACTGAAACCTGGAGGAATGGCATTTGGCTTGAAAGGGAATCCATCCTCAGAGCTACCAGAAGGGGACACAACCCTGCCAACACCCTGATTGCAGTTTTGTGAGGCTCAGCCAACCAGTTGAGGCACTTTGTAATTAGGCTCTGACCTACAGAACTGTGAGATAAATGGTTGTTGGTTTAAACCAGTGTATTTGTGGTCATTTGTTTCAATCAATTACAGAGAGTCCTGATATGTAAACTGGCCACTGCAAGGAATTGTAAACAACATTGCTCTCAAGACATATGTTCCAATGAGTGCTCCAAGTGATGAGCAGAAGAGGAAACATGCCAAGAAAGGGAGAAAGCCTTGGGTCAGATCTCTCCAGAAGCAAACCCTGAGACAAGGATTCCAATGCACACAGTGGTGATCCCAGGAATCTCCAACAAGGAGTGAGAAAGACAGACAGAGAAAAGAAAGAAGCTAATAAAAGTGAACAATCAAGCAAGTTATCATTGCAGAGGGTGGGAGCATAATCCTCTGGGGGATGCTGGGAAACAGTGCAGATCATGCCTCGGGTCACTTTATTCAAGGGACAAGGGTACGGGGGTTACACAGCATTTGTCATCATCGTTGTTGAAAAGCCTGTCTTGGGGACATTGATACTCTGGCACTCTGGCTTGCCATGTGTGTACACAGAGCAGGCATCCCATGCAGCAGAAACAGGTCAAGTCTTTCTTGCAACTTCAAAGCTCAATCTTTGTTCTATCAACTGGAGAAAATTCTCTGCTTAGAAGGGATGATATGATTAAATTAGGACAACCCAGGTAATATAGGATAATCTCCCTATTATCAGAAAGGTCTCAAGCAAAAAAATGGCAGGTGCTGTTGGTTGGAAGTTGCAGGTGTGCATTGAACTGGTGAGGCCAAAAGGACACAGATAAAGCACCTACAGCATTTACTGTAAGGGGTGAGGGCTTACAGGCAAAGAACAGAAAAGATGTTCCAGGCCAAGAGAAACAGGCAGGCACACAGAGGCACAAGGAACACTCAAAGACGGTTGTGAAACAAGCAGTGGATTCATCTGGAGCCAAAGAGGTGAATCCTGACCATCTTCTCACTGCTGGGTCTCTGAGCAAGTTACCGCACTGTTTGGAGCTTTTTTTCCCCTGTTCTGAGCATTATCTATGCAACAGGAATTCTAGGTAATGCCTACCTCATTGGGTTCATGTTTTGCTTTTTGCTTCTGAAAATAACCTTTTCTTTTTAAGTTAAAATGTGCATGCATTACAGGAAACAAAGAGTAAGCAAAGCGCAAAGTCACTCACAGCCACAAGAAGTTCAGCTGGACATGTTTTTCTAGATCCTGTGTGTGTGTGTGTGTGTGTGTGTGTGTGTGTGTGTGTGTGTGTGTGTTTCCTTGGAACAGGGTCTCGCTATGTAACCAGGTTGGCCTCTGCCTTGTGAATGCTGTGATTAGAAGTATGCACCACCATGTCCAGTCTCATTGGATTATTACAAGGATCAAATTAGGTATTTGTTTTATTTTGTTTTCGTGGCACTGGGGTTTGAACTCAGGCCTAACACTTGCTAGTCAGGTGCTCTACTGCTTGAGCCACTCCACCAGTCCTTTTGCTTTAGTTTTATTTTTCAAATAGGGTTTTGCTTTTGCCTGGGGTCTGTCTAAAACCCCAATCCTCCTATTTCTTCCTCTCAAGTAGCTGGGATTATAGCTACCTTGGAAGGTGAGCCAGCATACCTTCCAAGAACAGAAGAATAAAAAGAATAGAATTTCAATTCACTGAGGGAATCAAGACTGCCTAAAAGAAAATGCAGGTGGAAAATGCAGGGCTGGTAGAGTGGCTCAAGTGGTAGAGCAACTGCCTCAAAAGCACAAGACCCTGCCTTCAACCACCAGTACTGCCAAAGAAAAAAGAAAAGTAAATGTAAGCTCCACAAAGAACAGAACCATGTCTGAATTTTCTTTGTCTCCTCTGACATCCAGTGAAGTTTCAGTAAAGAAAACTCCTAGTTGGAACTTTTTAACAGATCCATTTGGATGTTTTCTTTAAAATCTCTCCATGGGCTGCAGGGTGGCTCAAGTGGTAGATTCTGCCTAAGTGTGAGGCCCTGAGTTCATATCCCAGGACCACCAGAAAAAAAAAAAGCCCACAAAAACATAAAATCTCTCTAAAGACTGAAAATATCTTTCTGTGAGTCTTTAATTTTATAGCGGCACTTACATATATTCTCTTAACTATTATTATTTTTGTTTGGTAATTTTCTTCCTTCCTTTTGCCCTCTTTTGAAACATGAGATAATGTTTTAAAAACATCTGGCACCTGCTTGGCCCCCAGTAATGATAAATGTTAGCAGTGAGTTGGTGTCACATGTGCTGTGCCAGCTGGGAGTGAGTGGTGATTAGCTGACTGAGGTCCCAGTAGAGTGCAGGGGAACAAGGCATCCAGTGTGATGTCAGGCTAGAAAGGCGAGTAGTACTTTATGAGTTACCTTGTAGTCTGTATTTTAAATGTGGGCTTGGGGGAAGGGCCTACCTCAGTACTAAAGCACATACTAAGTCTATGCAAAGTCCTGCATTTAATTCCCAGCCCCCGAAAATTAATTCATTTAAAATTTAAAAATAATGTGGATTTACTTTTAGGGAATATGGAACCATAATCCAGGACTTCCAAACCTGAGGGTCCCAAGAAATCTGTGGGGAAATTTCAGGAGGTCTGTAAACTTGCACAGGAAAAGTCATTCCATTTTTACTAACTTCTGACTGAAATTAATCAGAACTTCCCTTGAATTTTCCTTTGATAATTAATGAGTTAATAAAGACTGTATTGGAATTTATTTTCAAAACTATTTTTGGTAAGTGCATTTCAACATACATGTCTTTCTTTGTATTCCTATGTGTTTTATTTTATGACTTTAAAAGTATTATTCTAAGAAGAGATCCACCAATTTCACCAGACCACCAAAGGCAACCATGTAAGAGAAGGGCAACGAGTATAACCTGATATGTTGTTGGCTTTGTTGAACACAGCTGTATTCTAGGGCTCGTTATCTAATGCACAGCACACACCCATTTATCTAATATTAAATCCCTACACCTAAGCTCTGAGGAGTCACATGACCAGATTTGCATGCCAAGATGACATGCACCA
Organism: Castor canadensis; assembly: GCF_047511655.1. Taxonomy (NCBI): domain Eukaryota; kingdom Metazoa; phylum Chordata; class Mammalia; order Rodentia; family Castoridae; genus Castor; species Castor canadensis. The sequence goes on along the minus strand of NC_133390.1, from coordinate 150,969,067 downwards.
GTGGTCCTCTGTCCCCACCCCCATCAGAGCCCTGGCCCTGAGCCTCTGTGTGCATGAGCTGGCTTCTTGGGGACAGATTTCTCTGTCTGTGCAGGAGTGAGAATGGGTGGAAAAAGTCCCTTGGGTTTTCTGAAAGTACCCTCCTCTCCTGTTCCTTAACAAATGCTGAGGAAACAAAAATATTTATACACAATGCACGATTCTAGGAGATGAGGTAAATGTGGTCATGTTGAGTCCTTTTTGGAAAAATCAGAATTTGAGCAGCTCTTCCCTAAAGAAGTGATTTTGTTCATGGTGAATCTGTTAGTATGAATATAAAATTCTAGTTCCTGCAAAGGGAGGGATTTCACAGCCAGCCTTTGGAGGCAGAGACTACCTCCTTGTTCACCAAAGCCTTTCTCCCCATCCCTCCGGGAATGAAGCAGACCACATTCCCCAGTCTCCCAGGAGACTGTGTTTTAGTTAATGAATGGTTGGTGGGGGTAAAGTGCTTCATTTCCTTTTCTAGAACCTTCCACAGACAACCATCTTGGGTGTTATTAATCTTGGTGGACTCAATATAACCACAAGAGTCATGAGTATAAGGACCAGAGAAGTATATCCAAGTTCAAGAGGGATGTCCTGTTAACTGGAAAGGCCTGGCCCTGCTGCATTATTGTCTTCTCCTTGAACTATTTGCTATGGTTAACAGAGTCACATTTATGTGAGGATTTGGTTCAGTGAGCCTCATCAAGTCACACAGTATGAATTTTAATTATCTATTTCTGCTGTAACAATTTATCATAAACCTAATGGCTCAAAATAACAGAAATCTATTACCTTATAGCTCTGTAGGTCAGAAAGCTAGAACGGGAATCATGAACTAAGTCATGGTTGTGGCCAGGTTGCTTTCCTTCTTCTAGAAGAAAATAGGTTCCTTTGTTGTAGAGAACATAAGGTCTCACTTAACAAACTGCAAAGTTTGCCTGTACTTTGGGTGTATTGCAATTTAGAATCAATGAGCTACCAGACCTCTGGACTATAGATAAACAACTGCCACCAACGCAGGGATATCCTCTATATGGATAGGACTGATAAGGCATGCAGCTCAATATGGCATCCAATATGATGACACGCATGCTAAGAGGTGATGATGTCTAGAGCAGCCTGCCATGGACCTCCACCCAGGTTACACCCAAAGCTGTAACCAATTAGCAGAGGACTAAATGACATAAGAGGGGAACACCCTGGAGGAAAAAGACATATAAAAAGGGCACCTGCTGAGGACCCAGCAACGTACATATGCTAGCATCAAGGGACTCTTTCCTGTAGGTGCCTGTCTTTGCCAGAGGATCTCTCTCTCCTGAGTAAGAGAGGTCTTGCTGTGTAGTAGCTCTCTCTCCCGAGTGGATCGAACTCCTGGCAATCTCAGCCTGAATGAATTGACTGGTGGAACTCTCTTGTGGAGTACAAGCCTTACCTGCTGCAGTGCCCTGCGAGGTGACTAACCACGTGCCCTGACTCCCTCTTGGACCTTGTAAGCATACATTTGAAGTGTTAATAAATGTTGCATTGACCCAAGAGTCTGAGCGGTCTTTGAGGGACATTGCCACGGTTTTGTTGCCTCTACCCTAAATCTTCCTTTAGCAATATCCCAATCCCACTATGGGGATACTCACCCAGGTTCAGGACATAGCTATCTTCTCCTTGTGGGAAGGAGGACAAAGTCCTGTTCAAGACACTTGTTATTTCCACTTTCTAGCAATGACCTGTGCCTCTTGGCTGAAGTCCCATTCCTCAGTCTTCAAAGCTGCCAGCAGCTTTCTCATGCTGTCTTCTTTCTGGTTCTCCATCTTCTGTCTCCCTTTTCCACTTGTAAGGACTTTGGTGATTTCTTTGGGCTCACTGGATAATCCAGGATAATCTCCTCACCTCCAAATCAGCTGATAAGACATCTTAATTCCTCCTGCTACCTGAACCCCCTCTGCCACCTGAACCCCCTCTGCCACAAATACAACCTAACATATTACAAACTCCAGGGAATGGGATGTGGGTGTCTCTGATGGATTACCCTGCCTACCGCATAGAACAAACTGCATGACAACGAAACAGAGAGATTGTTGGGCAGATAAAGGCAGATGACCTCTACCGACCATAGCCTAACATTTAAGGGTGTGTGTACCCATCCTGGAGCACTTCACTTATATATATTTTTTGTTTTGTTTATTTATTTTGAGACAGAATCTCACTATATAGTCCATGCTGACCTGGAACTGGAGACCCTCCTGCCTAAACCTCTTGGGTGATGGGATTACAGGTGTGCACCACTATTCTCCACTACATATATATATGAATGAATCCTGGGATTGAACCTATGATTCCTTTCCTTCCTTCCTTCCTTCCTTCCTTCCTTCCTTCCTTCCTTCCTTCCTTCCTTCCTTCCTTCCTTCCTTCCTTCCTTCCTTCCTTCCTTCCTTCCTTTCTTCCTTCCTTTCCTTCCTTCCTTTCTTCCTTCCTTTCCTTCCTTCCTCCCTCCCTCCCTCCCTTCCTGGTGGTGGTTCTAGGGTTTATTTTTATTTATTTTCTTGGCAGTACTGGTGTTTGAATAGTACTGGGGTTTGAACTCAGGGACTCATGCTTGCTAAGCAGGTGCTCTACCACTTGGCCATGCTTCCAGCTCTTCATTTGTATTTTAATTATTTGTAGCAGACATTGTGATGCCCTATGTCACATCCTGCAAACTACCTGGTCTCTGGGCTCCTTGGAAAACAGCCTTTATGAAGCATACATGGGAATGGAACCCCTCTCTGCTGTGTCTAAGGCAGTTGAAGGCCAGGGAGCCAAATTCAGTTACAACCTGGAAGTACAGGGGGTTACCAGCCCCAGGAGTGATGCTTATCAGATGATGAGTATTCTCTGTGATGAGACACACAGCCTCCAGCCCTAGTGGAGTCCTTGCCCAGTGCTTTCTCCGTGGGTCCTCAGAAGGTCCCGTGGCCTGAGCCTCAATTGCCCACAGCAGTGACCGTCTTCTCAGCATGCCTTGTCTTGGCCTTTCTCTCTTCTCCATCTCATTCTTCCTTCTTCCTCTTTCTGCTTTTGAGCTCCCTGTGCCCTGTCCTGGTTTCAGGGTTGCTTTATGGAGCATTAATGAGCGTAGCTTGCATGGCAGCTCCTGACCAGCACAAAGCAGCTTGGTTCCAGGCGACTGCTCTGACTGGCCAGCATCCATTCGGTTGGTTGGCATGCCTGCCACAAAAATCATCTCCCCCTAGTGAGATCTGCCAGCACAGTAACAAAAATGACTGTCCCACAACATCTTTCATGGCTGCTTATGAGGGTCTAACTCTTCCATGACAAGGAATCTAAACATCTCCCCTTTGGATCATGTGCTAAAATGTCTGTGCACCTAAAATGGGGAGGAAAGGTTGTTCGAGGTTAGCTGATTTCTTCTTTCAGTTCAGGCTGAGGTCAGGGTTGTTTATTTCAGTTCTGGCAATAACCCTGGGAATTTATTCAGGTGCCAAGGGAAACATGAGGACAGTGGACTCTAGAAACATTGTGCTCGAAGCCCCAGAAGACAGCAGGCATACTCCCAGAGAAAGACCAGGACCTGCTATTGGCTAATGAGGACATCATTTGACAGAAGTACTGGAAAGAGATAAGAAGGCAAAGGTGCAGATCTCAAGAAAAATTTTATCACCTCTCTGGAAAAAGAAAGGAAGGAAAGGGAGGAGAGGGAAAGGAAGAAGAGGGAAGGCAAGGGAAGGGAAGGAGAGGGAAAGGAAGGAGAGGACAGGATGGGGCAATTGCTGAACATTCTTTCAAGTTGTAGGCTGGACACCTTAAGACAAAAGTGTTACTCTAAAAACCCTTCAGTCAAATATTCATATATGCATATTCTGACTGATTCTGTCCTGAGCTCTGGCAGTCATAGGAGACGGTGTGTCCCTAAAGTGTAGTTTCATTAGACGTCTGCTTTGAGGGCCATCTTTGCATGGTTCCCACAGCAGGGATCACTGGTGTGTCCCACCAGGTGGGGTGTAACACTGGACACCAGCTCACAGATTGCCAGCAAGGACTGAGAGACAAAGAAGAAAACCGTGGAAGAGGCAGAGAGTGAGGAGGGAAGGTGAAGTAGGAAACTGGGATCTGGAGGCCAGTGATGAAGTCAGAAAGGAGGTGATGGTGAGGATGGAGATGAGGATGGGAGGCTGAGGCAGCTATAGGCAGAGGAACGTCTACACAGGGATGCCTAGACCGCACAAAGGGAACCGTTAAACATGAAATATGAGGCTGCCATAGTTAGTCACCTCCTCTTCTCATCTCAGCATCTGAACTGGTCTCTTAGGAGTGGAGCATCTCACCCATCTGCTCACCATGGCCGCACTGCCCAGGATGGCAAAGTGCTCCCCAAAACCCACCCAAACTACAGTGTGAGCTTACCACGGCACAGTGGGAAAAAGCCAAAACTCCAAGGCCCTGCTTTTTTTTTTTTTTCTTCAAAAGTAAAAGGGGTTTTTTTGGAGGCACCCTCTCTTGGAAATTCCCCAACTCTGGGAGCTCTATTCTCCCACTTTACACATTTCTTTTTCTTTCTTTTTTTTTTTTTATTAAACAGTACTGGGGCTTGAGCTCAGGTCCTTCACCTTGAGCCACTCCACCAGCCCTATTTTTGTGAAGGGTTTTTCAAGATAGGGTCCCTCAGAACTATTTGCCCAGTCTGGCTTCAACCTCAATCTTCCTGCCTCCTGAGTAGCTAGGATTACAGGTATGAGCCATAGGCACCCATCTAAAAAGGTGGCTTATTTACAGACCTGCTGTTCTCCTGAGACATTTTGCCTTCAAGAAGACTGGCAATCTTTTTTGCTTATTTTGGCAGCACTGGAATTTGAACTCAGGGCCCTGCTTGCTAGGCAGGCACTCTACCACTTGAGCCACTCCACCAGCCCTACATTTTTCTATCTCAATAAACCTTCCTGCTTTACACTTAAAATATATATAAAAGTATTTTTTGTATTTCTAATTTACATGTCATATTTTTGTACATGTTGTTAGGAGTCAGCCACTCTTAGTGATCTTGAAAGAAGAAGCCAGCCAGAGTGCGCTCTGTCCTATTTCTGACTTCACTTGTGGTTTGACCAAGTTCATTATAATCTCAAAGTGTGTGTTGGGGGTGGGGATAGCTGTAAAAGGAAAAGCAAAACAATAAAAAAAAAAATCTCATTATAAGCATTTCACTGTGTGTGTGTACACTCAGTTGTACAATAAGTAGTTGTTTTGTAGAAGATAGCTTAAAAGGCCAAAGATAAAAACACTTCCTTCTTTTTGGACAGTACTCGGGTTTGAACTCAGGACTTCATGCTTGCTAGGTAGGCACTCTACCACTCGAGCTACACTGACAGCCCTGTTTGTGTTTTGACATAGGGTCTCATGAACTATTTGCCTGGGCTGACTTTAAACTGAAATTCTCCTGATCTCTGTCCCCCAAGTAGCTAGGATTCCAGGCATGAGCCACTGGCACCCAGCTAAAACACTTTTCTTCATTTCCCTTTTTATTGTGTGTATGTGTGTGGGAATTGAAACAGGGTCTTGCTATGTAGCACAGGCTGGCCTCACACTCTAGATACTCCTGCCTCAGCTTCCCAAGTACTGGGATTACAAGTGTGCACCATCACACCTGACCATTTCCTTCTTTAAAAAAATTTTGTCTTTTGTTGTGCTGGGGCTTGAACCCAGGACCACAAGAATGCTAGGCAAACACATGAGCTATATCTGAGCTGTATCTCCAGCTCCCCTTTTTTTAAGTCTATGAAGTTGTTACTTTTTTGTTCTTAACTTTTAGTTTGTTTGATGTTTGCACGAAACAAGGTTGTCCAACAATTAACTGGCATTTTACTTTGTTTTTTGTTAACAAAAATAGCTACAATACTACTTAAAATTATAGTACACTCACCGTGTGCCATTTTCTAGGCCTTTTTAACTTTATTTTATTTTGTTTTGTGAGATAGAATCTCACAGGTGTGAGCCTCTGGGATCTGACTTGAGATAAAATCTTGATATTTAGACCACCAGGCTGACCTTGAACTTGACATCTTGCCTGCTTCCCGAGGGCAATTGTGTTCCACCACACCTGGCTCTAGGCCTTTTATAAATAATGATTAATTTATCTTCATTGCAAATCTATGATGTAGATAGATACAAAAAGCACAAGTAGAGTTAAAAAACTAGCCCAACGTCACCCAGCCAGGAGGCATTTGAATGGCCAGTTGAAAAATCATGACCTTGCAAGGCATTGTGGTACATTCCTGTAATCCCATTTACTTCAGAGGCAGAGACAGGAGAATTCTAAGTTCGAGGCCAGCTCAGGCAAAGTTATTGAGACTTTATCTCAAAAACAAAATATAAAACAAAAGGGCCAGGGATGTGGCTCAAGTGGTAGATACACTTACAAGCATGAGATACTGGGTTCGATGATCCCCAGTACTGCAAGAAAAAGGGAGGAAGTAAGGGAGGGAGGAAAAGGAAGGGAAAGGAAAGAGAAGAAACAAAGAAAAGAATATCATGACAGTATAGAGAAGAAGCATCTCAGAATTATCCCAAGGCCTTCAGAGACTCGTGGGTTTTAAAAGCTAAGAAGCTAGCATCTTCTCTTTTCATTTTCACCTTCCCAGATCACAAATACTAATCCTTTCTGTAGTTCTTTCTGTTGTCCTTGTTTTTCAGTTCTGGAATCAAACCTAGGCCTTCTCACATGCTATGCAAGCACTCCACCATTGAGCTATCTGTCACCTTTCTGGGGCTGTCACCCCAGCCCTCTGAGAGTATCTTTTTTTTTTTTTTGGTGGTAGTAGAGATTGAACCCAGTGCCTTATGCATGCTGTGCAAGCACTCCACCACTGAGCTACATCCCCAGCCCTGGTTTTGGCTTTTTTGAGAGAATGTCTCATTATGTAGTCCAGGCTGACCTCAAACTCGGGATCCTCCTGTACTGGGATCACAGATGTGCACCACCACACCTGTCGCTCTAAGAGTGTTTTAAAGAGTGCTTTACCTGTCCTGAGAGTGGTCTACCCATGATGACAGGAATTCCATAAGGGTGTTGGGGGCATGTTCAAGTGGCAGAGCACCTGTCTAGCTGGTGTGAGACCCTGATTTCAAACCCCAGTATGGCAAAAAATAAATAAAATAATAATAATGATATGAGGTAGCCCAGAACACAACTGTAATGCAATTTGTCTATTGTTGTGGATCTATTTTGTGCAGGTTGTGAACTGGGTAAAGGTGTGTGCATCTTTGTCATCTCCATCAGAGCAAGCACAAGAAAACTTAATTGCATGGGAATGACTAAACATGTGAAGTCATCAAAGCCTTGGGGCAGAAAGGCTCTGGTAGGCCAACTGACCTTCACTTATACTCAGCACGTGATCAGTAAGCTCACTCAGGCTCTCGATGGGCATTTGGATACAACCTGGACCAACTCAATAGTGATAACTTACAGACTTTATTTACTCACATATGAATGTACACAAGCATTCTTTATCATCAGCACAAATACTTTCTGTGTGTCTGGGACTGTCTGGGAAACAGATAAAAATAAGGGTGTGGGCTTTCCCTGTATAATTTATAGCCTAGAAAAAAGACAGATGAAGTAAAAGTTGGAAGAATTCAGAAACATCAAAAGAGCCTGAATCTTTAATAAGCCCTAAGGAGGATACAAAGTGAAATAAACCTTTTTTTTTTACAGTGGCTCACACCTGTAATCCTAGTTACTAGGGAGGCAGAGATCAGGAGGATCACGGTTCGAAGCCAGCTTGGGCAAATAGTGTGCAAGACCCTATCTCGAAAGAACCTTTCATGAAAAAGGGCTGGCAGGGTGGTTTGAGGTATAGGCCCTGAGTTCAAACCCCAGTACTGAAAAAAAAAAAGTTTGGCCTAGGCCAGGTGCTTCACTCCTGTAATCCTAGATACTCAGGATGCAGAAATCAGGAACATCTCAGTTTGAGGCCAGCCTGGGCAACTATTTCGAGAGACCCTAACTCAAAAATACACAAAAGAAAAAAAGAGTGGCTCAAATGGTAGAGTACTTACCTAGCAAGTGTGAGCCCTAAGTTCAAGACCCAGTACTGCCAAAAAAGAGAAATTTGGCCTTCTGGTTAAGGCATTATTCTATCTTTTTATTTATTTATTTATTTTTGTATTTTTTTTCCACCATTTTTTCTCTTTATTCATATATTGCACATATATTCATATGTGCAATCATTGTTTGGGTCATTTCTCCCCCCTGCCTCCCATCCTCTCCCTCTCCCCCTCCCCCACCCCCCTTTTTGTATTTTTTGCTATTTATTTTTATTTATTTTGGCAGCACTGAGGTTTGAACAAAGGGCTTTGTGCTTGTTAGGCAGGTGGTCTACCACTTGAGCCACCAGTATTATCCTGTCTTAAATGAAGTGACTGCTGGTTTTTGTTTTCCCCCTTATCCATAATACTATTTAGAAATAAAAGGAAACAAGAAAGAGAGAGAGCACGCAATTATAATAGCATTATGACCTGCAAATTCCTTGACATTCTTTTTCCGAATTTCAAGAATTTTCCCAGAATACAAAAACATCATTGTGAGTTTGGCAGTATAGTCACTGGCCTCGAGCGTCCAGGGGACTTTCTGCTGATGCAGCTGCAGCGAGAGGAACTGTGCTCTCGACAGTCCAAAGCCAAATCCAGCTCAACCTGCAGAGCTCAGAGAATGGATTCCAGGAATGTCATACCACTGACATCCCCACTACTTAAGTCTGGATATATCATCCTTGGAGTGGGTGGAAGTTAGATTTTAGCTGCAACTACTACAGTAAAAGCACACAGAGCGTTCCTTTGCGTAATTAAATGGCTGCACTATATCAGAGCAAATAGCTACTGATAAAAAGCATCCATTTGTACACAGCCAAACTTAAAAGGGCCAAGGCCAAGTTTTATTCAACTTGCTTCAAGTGCAACTACATCAGCTTTCACTCTTCTGTGGACAGGGTGAGCAGGAAGTTTTGAGAAGCCAAAGTCTTCTTTAGAAGACAATTGGATGTGTGCATAGAGAAACTGTACAGTAACAATTAATTTAAAGCCTTTTATCATCAAGCTACAGATTGGCAAAATGAATCAAAGTCCATGCAGCAAATATAAGTACAGTTGGTAAAAGGATTAAGGAAGTTCAAATGTTTCAGGTGCTTAATGCTGGCTTATAGGAAATACTGTCACTTTAGCTGTTCTTTCTCCTAGTGTGCCCTTCTGGGTTAATTTCATATGACTATGGTCACAAATTACTGTAAGCTTAGTGGTTCAGAACAACTAAATTTAGTATCTAACAGTTTTGGAAGTCAGAGTCTTGGGATGGGTCTGCAGCACCATTCCTTCTGGAGGCTCTAGGGGAGAACCTGTTTCTTGCCTTTCCTAATTTTGGAAGCACCTGCATTCCTTGGTTTATGGCTGCAACTACTCTGAACTCAACTTCCATCATCCTGTCTTCTTTTCTGACTCTGACTTCTGCTTCCTTCTTTTTTTTTCAATTTTTATTGTTTTATTATTCATATGTGCATACAAGGCTTGGGTCATTTCTCCCCCCTGTCCCCACCCCCTCCCTTACCACCCACTCCGTCCCCTCCCTCTCCCCCCCACCCCCTCAATACCCAGCAGAAACTATTTTGCCCTTATCTCTAATTTTGTTGTAGAGAGAGTATAAGCAATAATAGGAAGGAACAAGGGGTTTTGCTGGTTGAGATAAGGATAGCTATACAGGGCATTGACTCACATTGATTTCCTGTGCATGTGTGTTACCTTCTAGGTTAATTCTTTTTGATTTCTATGTTGATCTTATATCCTGCTACCTTGCTGTAGATATTGATGGTGTCTAGGAGCTTCTGAGTAGAGTTTTTTGGGTCTTTAAGGTATAGGATCATGTCGTCTGCAAATAGGGATATTTTGACAGTTTCTTTACCTAGTTGTATTCCTTTTATTCCTTCTTCTTGACTAATTGCTCTGGCTAGGAATTCCAGTACTATGTTGAATAGGAGTGGAGATAGTGGGCATCCTTGTCTGGTTCCTGATTTTAGAGGGAATGGTTTCAGTTTTTCTCCATTAAGTATAATGCTGGCTGTAGGTTTGTCATATATAGCACTTATAATGTTGAGGTACTTTCCTTCTATTCCTAGTTTTTTTAGAGCTTTTATCATGAAATGATGTTGGATATTATCAAAGGCTTTTTCTGCATCTATTGAGATGATCAAGTGGTTTTTGTCTTTGCTTCTGTTAATGTGGTTTATTACGTTTATTGATTTTCATATGTTGAACCACCCCTCCATTCCTGGGATGAAACCTACTTGGTCGTGGTGAATAATCTTTTTGATGTGTTGTTGAATTCGGTTTGCCATTATTTTGTTGAGGATTTTTGCATCAATGTTCATTAAGGAGATTGGCCTATAGTTCTTTTTGGAGGTGTCTTTGCTTGGTTTTGGGATAAGTGTAATACTGGCTTCATAAAATGTGTTAGGCAATTTTCCTTCCCTGTTTCATGGAACAGTCTAAGGAGGGTTGTTATCAGTTCTTCTTTAGGTCTGCTAGAATTCAGCAGAGAATCCATCAGGTCCTGGACTTTTCTTTTTGGGGAGACTCTTGATTGCTGCTTCAATTTCATTTTGTATTATAGATCTATTCAGGTGGTTAATTTCCTCTTGGTTCAGTTTTGGATGATCATATGTATCTAGAAATCTGTCCATTTCTTTAAGATTTTCAAATTCATTTGAATATAGGTTCTCGAAGTAGTCTCTGATGATTTCTTGGACTTCCATGGTGTTTGTTGTTATGTCCCCTTTTGCATTCCTGATTCTACTAATTTGGGTTTTTTCTCTCCTCATTTTAGTCAGGTTTGCCAGGGTCTATCGATCTTGTTTATTTTTTCAAAGAACCAACTTTTTGTTTCATTAATTCTTTGTATGGTTTTTTTGGTTTCTATTTTGCTGATTTCAGCTCTTATTTTTTTATTTCTCTCCTATTTGTTTTGGGATTTGCTTGTTCTTGTTTTTCTAGGAGTTTGAGATGTATCATTAGGTCATTGATTTGGGATCTTTCAGTCTTTTTAATACATGCACTCATGGCTATAAACTTTCCTCTCAGAACTGCCTTTGCTGTGTCCCACGGTTTCCGGTAGGTTGTGTTTTCATTTTCATTGACTTCTAGGAACTTTTTAATTTCCTCTTTTATTTTGTTAATGACCTATTGTTCATTAAGTTGTCTTGTGATGACATTGGACCCACTTGGAGAATCTAGAATCATCTTTTCATCTGAAATCCTTAATATTTTTGACAGTCCTGGATGGTTGAACTCTAGGCCTTACACTTGCTAGGTAGACAATATACCAACTTGAGCCATGCCCCCAGCCCTCAAATCTTTATTTTACTCACATCTGTAAAGTCGCTTTGGTCCATGTAAGGTCCTGTCCACAGGTTCTAAGGATTCAGGTGTAGACATCTTTTGACAGTGGGGAGCATTACTCACTTCACCTTTTCTCACCTTCCCTGCTCTATAGTGGCTATACTGATAACTTCTATTCATTGAGGGGCTCCTTCATGCACAGACTTTTAGTGATGACAGAAAATGCAGCTGGCTGTTCAGGTAGCTTCTATGCTGTGAAACTCAGACTTACTATTTCTGGCTTCATAGCCAGATCTCCAACAGCCTACACATACAATTGTTTGCCTGAGGGCTTTCTCTGGCTGCCAAGGCCTGTTCTGAACCCAGAAGTGCAAAGGAAGAAATGTTCTGTCTGTGCCCACCAGCACTCAGGGCTTCACGCTTGCTAGGCTGGTTCTCTGCAGCTTGAGCCAAGCATCCAACCATTTTTGTTCTGGTTATTTTGGAAATAGGGTCTCGCTCTTTGCTCAGGCCAGTATGGACTGCAACCCTCCTGTTATATGGTTCCTGCCACAACTGGTATGACTGGTATGCACTACCACACCCAGCTTTTTTCTGTTAAGATGGGGTTTCAAGAAATTTTTTTGCCTAGACTGGCCTGGAAACATGATCCTCCTGATCTCACCTCCCACACATAGCTTGCTACTACACCCAACCATTGGTTGAGATAGGGTCTTGCCAACTAGTTGCCCAGGGATGGCCTGGAACCACTATCCTCTGATCTCAGCTTCCCAAGTAGCAAGGATTATAGGCGTAGCTCCCTCTCCCCTTTTGTTTACCTTTCCTTTCTGATCTCATTTCTCCCTTCTCCAGTAAGATCATCTGCTAAATAAGCTACTCACATTTGAATCCTTGCCATGGAATCTGCTTCCAGGGGAACTCAAACTACCATACTGGAGCAATCAAGTAACTTGGCCAGTGTCATGGGGCTGGTACTGTGTGAACCCAGGTCTACTGTAGAGTGCATTTCTGTGAGCTCTCCTAGCTGCTTTTCTTAGCTGATCATGGCTCATTTTCATGACAGAGATTACTGACTCAGGATGCAATTAAGATAGACAGTGCCTCTTTGAAACAAGAGAAGATACCCAGAAGGTGAGAGGAGACTACAGTTCAGCCATCCGAGACCCTGAGCTGAAGAGTGAGGATGCTGTGGATTTCAGGCTGCTGGGGCTCTTGAACATCACTAGGTACCACATTCAGATTCATGAATCAGATGGGAACAGTTGGATTTGTGTGTTTTTAATTTTGGCAGTACTGGCGCTTAAACTCAGGGCCTTACACTTGCTAGGCAGGCACTCTAACCCTTCAGCCATGCTTCCAGCCTTTTTGCTTTAAGTTGTTTTTCAGATTAGGTTTCACACTTTTTGCCCAGGCTGGCCTTGGAACTGTGATCTTCCTACCTATGCCTCCTTTGTAATTGGAATTACAGATGTGCACTACCAGGCTCAGCTTGCTTATCTTAAGATGGGGGTCTCACTAACTTTTTGCTCAGGCTGGCCTCAAGCTGAGATCCTCCCAATCTATGCCTCCCCAGAAGCTGTGACTACAGGCATGAGCCAATGTGTTCACCCTTTTTTTTTTTTCTGGTAGGGGAAAAGACAACAGGGTCTTGCTATGTTCCCAGGCTGACCTTGAACTCTCACTTTTCCTACCTTGGCCTCCTGAGTGCTGGGATCACAGGCATGTATCATCATACCTGTGACCACAGAACTGTGTCATTACTGACTTGAAATTCAGCTACACACCATGACAAAAGTAATCAAATTTTAAAAGTACATGCCCTTTACCAACACATATGTGTGTTTGGGTGGTACACGTCAGGACACTGACCAGGTCCAGGTCACAGGAGGCCATATTTCTATAATGAGGCTCTACGAGCATGTAGTTTTTCCAAAATATGGATTTTAACCCATGAACTACTGCACTATTAAGAAAAAGAAGTGGACTATCTCTGCTCTCCCACACCCCTATTTTTAACCCCCTTTATCTTTTAGGGTGGACATTGACATAATTTTGCATCTCTTTCACCAGGACAAAAACTCTTTGGGAATCAAGGCTGATTTGGTTGGTCTTTACATCCCTAAGAGCTGCACCACCAGCAAAGTCCTTAGCCTTGTGGGGTACCCAAAGCCTTCCGTCTCTGGAGAACAGACCCTTGGAAAACAAAGCACACCTTTAGCCTTGGTAGCCAGAATGTGAGTAAAGCAAGGTCATGTTCAGGAGATGGCACAGCTGCCACTTCACGGAAGGCCTACCTGGTACCTCCCTCAAGTACTGGGTGCCACTTGGTTTAAATCCTGGTTTTGCTGCTGACTCATGATGCAAAGCCTCAAGCGATCTGCTCTCTCTCCCTCTCTGAGTGAGACAAAGATGAAATTACAGTGCTGCCTGAATCCCTGCTAAAACGCCTGCAGAATGGTTCACACTGGTACATTCTTGGTGGGTTGATCCACCTCTATAGCTGAGCCTACAAATATGAAGGTTGTGTTTGCCTCAAATGCATGAGGCCCTGAGTTTGATCCCCAGCCCAGGGGAATAAAAGTAAAGGAGTCAGAAACTGACACATTATTTTGCTTCTCAGCCTCTTGTCATCCCTTAATTCTGACTTTCTCTTCTCTTGTTGGTTCATAGTTTGTGGGCTCTGAATCTACCATAATAACTACATTAAATTCCATGTTATATATTATAATAAATATTATATTACCAATATCACGTGTGCTTGTACAGCATTTCTTTTTGGAAAATTGTGATATAGAAATATTTTATTCAGAGTATGATTTAGAAACACTTTATTTGGAGCATGCTTGAATCAGCTTATGGTCATGAATAAATTGGTAATGCCAGTACAGTTAAGTAACAACAGAGAACTGGAAAGTTTCTGCTGATTTAGCCAACAAAGAAAGCTCTTCTTCTTCTTCTTCTTCTTTTTTTTTTTTTTTTGTGGCACTAGGGTTTGAAGTCAGGGCCTGATGCTTTCTAGGCAGGCATTCTACCACTTGAGCTATTGCACTAGTCCTAAGAAAGCTCTTCTTGACTTCTTTTAATCCTAAGACTATCTGTACATTGAAGCTAAGTTAATACATTATTCTCCACAAAGAGGAACAAATCTAATTTTTTCACTGAAACTAATTTAAAAAAATCTCAAACTATCTTTCTAAAAATTTTAACTTGGGCTGGGGATGTAGCTCATTGGTAGAGCACTTGCCTAGCATTCACACCGTCTTAGGTTCCATTCCCAGCACCACACACACACACGAAATTGACTTCATCTTGATCCAAGAGTTTGGAACTAAATACATTTCCCACTAGAAAAAAATTAAAGGGCTTATGTAGGAATCGAGAACAGCCAGGAAATGCTGCTGGACACATTGCCTTTACCATCACCTAAACCTGAGTGTTAGAACTTCTTAACTACAAAACTAGAAGTGGTGGTGTGTCAGTGGGCTGCATCATATCTACACAGTGTTTAGAGTATAGTCCAAAAGAAATGGTGGAGGGAGGAAAGGATTGAGAACCCAGCTGGGCTTCTCACATCCTGGGCTGGCAGCATGGCTCAAGTGGTAGAGCACTTGCCTAACAAGCATGAGGCCCTATTACCACATAACAACAACAACAACAACAACAACAACAACAAAAACAGTCCTACCAAAACAAAAAAACCTGACCCTTACATAGCAATGAGACTCTCTAGGGCAGAGGACAGCTTGGGGCTTGAAGAATTCCATCCTTTCTATAAATGGGCTGTACAGTAACTCACTTCTTTTTTGAAACAGTTATTCTCAGTCAGATGATATTTGCTTGGTATCAATTCAATAAATTGTAAAAGAATTAACTACTTAGAAGGCAGAGATCAGGAGGATCGTGGTTCGAAACCAGCCCTGGGCAAATAATTCGTGAGACTCTATCTGGGAAAAAACCCATCACAAAAAAGGGCTGATGGAGAGGCTCAAGGTCCCCTGAGTTGAAACCTCAGTACCACAAAAAAAAAATTGTAAAAGAAACTGTGCAGTTATTTTTAACTGCAGAATGTGCACATTTGGGGCAGGGACACACGTGCACACACACACACACACACACACACGCAGATTCATTGTGCTCAGGCTAGGACATTGCTGCTTATATTGAAAACAGAGGGGTCTTGCAGCTTTCCCATCATATACTGCAGACATCATTTAGAAATTCACCCCATTGATGGAGCAGATGAATCAGAGGCCTGCTGTAAGCAAGCAGTTGTTCAGTTAGCAAAAGAATCCAAGGTGGGCTGAAGGCATAGATTGTCTAGCATGCAGGAGACCCTGGGTCTGATCCCAGAATGCCCAACACAAACAACCAAAACAAAAAGCAGCTGGCTGTGATGGTGCATGATCGTAACACCAGCACTCAGGAGGCTGAGGCAGGAGGATCCCAAATTCAAGGCCAGCCTGGACTACATAGTGAGACACTGTCCCTCAAAAAAATTTCACCAAGTTGTTCAAGGTTAGCCTAAAATAGAATACTCCAGTAAGGTGATCTGCATGGAACAAAGACTCTGCATCAGAGATGGAGGGCAGAGAGAAAGTGATACCTCTGACCAGCCACGCTGCAGAGACTTCCAGGAATGAGCAGGTTGAAGGCTCAGAAATGCTGCTCACATCTGATGTGTTAGCTCTCTCCAACAGCCCTGGGTGTTTTAGTGTTGTCACTAAAAATTGATCCTTGCCAGGTGCCAGTGGCTCACACCTGTAATTCTAGCTACTAGGAAGACTGAGATCTAGAGGATTGTAATTCATGGCTAGACTGGGCAAATAGTTCCTGAGACCCCATCTCCAAAATAACCAGAGCAAAATAGATTGGAGGTGTGGCTCAAGGAGTAGAGCACCTACTTTGCAAGTATGAAGCCCTGAGTTCAAACTCCAGTACCACAAAACAAACAAACAAACAAACAAACAAACAAAAAAAGCAAAAACATGGTCCTACCAAAACAAAAAACAAAGCAATTGACCCTTACATAGCATAATATAACATAATCTCTTTAATTAATTGGGAGACATGAATTGCACTCCATAGAATGTGAACTCAGTGATGATCATGATTACTCACATTCACTTTGTTGGGGTAGGCTGCTTAATTGAAATTTTATTCTTTTGTTTATCATTAGGGGTTGTAGGCAGGGCTATAATCTTATTCTGATTCTGATTTTTTAAAAAACATTTTGTTTGTCTTTTGTCTATTATTTTCCTCATAATAAATACTAAAGTTGAAAAGAGTGTGTCTAACAATTCTTTGTTACAGACACTGTCCTCGCTCCTGGAAAAGTGCTTCATGTGATCAAACATTGAATTTGCTCCTTGATTTAGGCATAACAATCTTACAGCTACAAAAACACTTCTATTTTATAAAAATAAAATAAACTCACGCTTATAATCCTAGCTACACAGGAGGCAGAGATCAAGAGGATCACGGTTCAAAAGTAGCCCAGGCAAATAGTTTGAGAGACCCAATCTCGAAAAAACCCATCACAAAAATAAATAAATAAATGAATAAATAAATAAATAAATAAATAAAATCACCTAACTTTGTTAGAGCAAATCTGAAAGTCTTCCACTTCTAATCTTTGTCCTCTCTCACCCCATTGAAACAATTCCATATTTTTAGGATCACATGACATTATTAATTTCATGAGGTATAGTGAATATTTAAAACTACCCATGTATGTAACACTTCTTTTCTTTTCTTTTTTCTTTTAGCAGTTTGGGGGTTGCACTCAGGCTTCACACTTGCTAGATAGGAGTTCTACTACCTGAGCCACGCCCCTAGTCCTTTTCTGCATTATTCTTCAGGTCGGGTCTCATGTTTTTGCCCAAGACAAGCCTCAGACTGCAATCTTCACACTCACCACCTCCTCCCCTTGTAGTGAGGATCGCAGGGGTACGCCACCATGTCCACCTTATTCACTGAGACCAAGTCTCCTTAATGTCTTTCTGTGTTGGGCTTGAGCCTCAATCCTTCTCATCTCTGCCTCCCAAGTACCTGGGATTGTAGATGTGAGTCACCTTGCTTGGCTAGCACTTCTTTTCTTTTCTTTTGTGCAGTGCTGAGAAATGAACCCAGGGCTTTGTGCATGTGAGACAAACACTCTATGACTGAACTACATTCCCAGTCCTACTTCTGTGCTTTCCAGTACTTCTTATATCTGACCTTCTGTCTGAGATTAATTTTCTTCAATCTAAATAATACATTAGAATTTTAATTCATGTTTGCAGGTAGTCTAGGTCTCTATTTTTGCTCATCTAAAAGTGTCTTTAGTAGGGCTGGAGGAGTGGCTCAAGTGGTAGAACACTTGCCTTGCAAGCACAAACACCACCCAGTAGCACCAAAACAAATAAAATATCTTTAGTTTGCTTTCATTCTTCTTTCTTGGCAGCACTGACATTTAAACTCAGGACCTCAGGACCTCACACTTGCTAGACAGGCACTCTTACCACTTGAGCAACTACACCAGCCCTGTGTTGTGTTGAGTATTTTCGAGATATGATCTCAGGAACTATTTGGCCAGGGATGACTTTGAACCTCGAAACTCCTGATTTTTGCCTCTTGAGTAGCTAGGATTACAGACATGAGCTACCAGCACCCGGCTTGCCTTTGTTCTTGAAGGATACTTTTGCAATAAATAGAATTCCAGATGGATGGTTATTTTCTTTCAGCCCACTGAAGATGCCATTCCATGTCTTCTATCTTCTGATAAGTCTTTCAAAGGTATTCGTTTACTTCTATAATATATATACATTTTGGTGGTACTTGGGGTTGAACTTGGTCTTGTTATTTCTTAGCACAAAAAACAGCTTTAATTTCTGTATTACCTGTGTCAAGTTTTTATAGGTAAGTTAAAATTACTTCAATAAAAATCACAAACTCCACAGAAATCATTAAAGACGCATCTAGGTCATTGAAAACACATTCTGACATCAAAGTCAGGCAATTTACTTGGAAGAACATTATAAAGAGTACCAGTGAATTTTTATAACAGGACATTAGATACCAACTTTGAATTATGGGAATAGTTTACATCTTACACAAAAGAGGCACTGGTATTTAGAAACTTAAGAAATTTACTGTGCTGGTAGAGTGGCTCAAGTGATAGAGTGCTTACTTACCAAGTGTGAGGCCCTTAGTTCAAATCCCAGACTGCCAAAAAAAAAAAAATGCAGTTTCTTCCAAGCTATTCTCAGACATGGTTTAATGTAACAGTTCATCAGGAAGAGTTGCAGGGTAGCTTTGCTGTCTCTGTCCCCAACAGCAAGAGGTTCAAGAGGGCTTTTGTTTGGGCATTGCTAACTATTTCATGTGAAGAAAGAAAGAAGCCTCTCTGGTATTATACCACTTACACTGTGTAGGTAGATGAGTGTAGCCAT
Source organism: Castor canadensis (assembly GCF_047511655.1). Classification (NCBI taxonomy): domain Eukaryota; kingdom Metazoa; phylum Chordata; class Mammalia; order Rodentia; family Castoridae; genus Castor; species Castor canadensis. Next base: position 150,950,243 of record NC_133390.1, on the reverse strand, counting down.
CCACAGTCACTGCGAACATCTGCCCCCTGTGTCACCAGCTCACAGACAATATTTAATCGTCCCCATAGGCTGATCTTCATCCCTACAGTTTGTGTGAGTGGCCTTTCCAGAAAGTAGTCTCTGAATAGCAAGCTGGATGCTATAGGAAGTGTGGTCCAGGACTGGGACTAGCTGTCAACCTCACAGAGAGGAAAATCTTGAGCTCAGGGTCTTGAGCTTTGCCAGGCAGGCACTCTACCACTTGCCACCAGCCCTTTTTGTTTTATGTATTACAAATAAGGTTTTGAGTTTATGCCCAGGCCTGCCTAGACTGTGATCCTCCTATTGAAGCTTGTATAGATGAGATAACAGGTGCACACCATGCCCAGCTTTTTCTTTGGCGGTACTGGTGTTTGAACTCAGGATCTCATGCTTGCTAGGCAGGCTCTCTACCACTCAAGCCACTCCCCCAGCCCATGTCGAGCTTTTTATTGGCTGAGGTGGGGTCTTGCAAACTTTTTGCCTGGGCTGGCTCTGAACCTCAATCCTCCCAATCTCAGCCTTCCAAGTATCTGGGGTTACAGGCATGAGTCACTACATCCATTTTTCTAGGAATATTTTCAAGATTGTTCTGCCTGGAATCCATCTTGACACATGCCTCTAGTCCCAGCACTCAGGAGGCTACGGCAGTGACATTGGCAGTGGGATCTTGTGGTATGGAAACAGAAATGAGACCAAGCCACATATTATGATCAAGACAGGCCATACTCAAGCTAAAAGGAGCCAGCCCTGACCAGAGGTAACTGACTCCTCCATGGAACAAAGGAAGCAGCAGCCTCTTATTGAGTTTCTGTGGTGAGCTCTAGTTTGGTAATTTGTCCATTAGTTTTGGGCACAGCTTCAAAAGATGTTCTTCCCCTTGTGCACAAATATCTTGGCTTTTCGCTTGGGGTACTAATGGGTGGTGACTTAACCCAGGGATTGCTCAGTTCCTCCTGTGGTCGATGTCATCCTTTTAAATAAATGTCATGGCCTCATGGTTCGGTCTGGGTTTTTTGATAAGACTGATGGCTTTACACGCTTAAGTGCTGAGAAAACACGAGGGCAAGGGATCTGCTCCAACGGCCAAGTCAATCCTTCATGACAGTCTTGAACAAAGCATTTCTTAGATATCCACATGTCTACAGGAAGGTAGCTCTCTATAAGCCAGAAGACAGCCCTCACCAGAAACCCAACACTGCATGAAACTTGATCTTGGATTTTAACCAGCTTCTAGGACTGTGAAAAATAAATGTATGATTTTTAATCCACACAGTCTGTGTAATTTTATTATGGAAAACCAAGCAGAGTAATACACTCTCAATTTATTTTTTCCTTCATAATTTAGAACCAAATGATTTACTTTAGTATTTATTTTAGTCCTTTTCATATCTGCTGTTAGTTTTGGGGTTTTTTTTTACTGCTTCTTGTTTTACATTGATATTTTCAAGCCTATGCTTTATGACTTTCGACATAGAAAAAAAAGATTATCATTTGTGCTCAGAATTTTTTTTTTTCAGTACTGCGGTTAGAACTCAAGGACTTGTGCTTGCCAGCCAGGCCCTCTATCACCTGAGCCATGCACCCTCAATAATGCTTATATTGCAAATCTTGTGAGTCTATTTCTATTGGCTGAAGATTTCTTGTTGTTCATATTCACCTGCTTTCCCATATGTCTTATTATTTATTTATTTATTTTGGCGGTACTGGAGCCTGAACTCAGGGCTTTCATCTTGAGCCACTCCACCAGCCCTTTTTTGTAATGGTTTTTTCTCGAGACAGGATCTTGTGAACTATTTGCCCAGGCTGGCTTCAAACCGTGATCCTCCTGATCTCTGCCTCCTAAGTAGTTAGGATTGCAGGTGTGAGCCACTGGTGCCTGGCATGTCTTGTTATCTTTGACTGTATATTGAGCATTGAATTTGTCGGAATTATTTGAGGCCTAGGATGATAGTATCTGCCTCCACAGAAGATTTTTGTTCCTTTCTATCAGTCATCTGGAGGCAACACTAATCCATTTTACCTTTAATTCAAATTAAAGTTTGAAGTTTCCTAAGAATAAGTAGTGGAGCAAGCCTGCAATCCCAGAACTCCTGCTGAGGCAAGAGAATTGTGAGTTTGAAACCATCTAAGGCTATATGATGAGACCTTACCTGGAAAAAAAAAAAGTTCCATTAGAAATATAAACCCAATTTTAGGTCTTCAGGAGTTGTGCTTTACTTCTGGTTCATTCTTACCCTGAGGATGTAGCTTTCTCTCAAGTCAAAGTGGAGGGTGGTCTATTAAAATCTTCAGCTTGCGCTGCCTCTGGTCTTTGACACAAATGCGTTTTGAACTCAGGGCCTCACACTTGCAAGGCAGGTGCTCTTACGATTTGAGCTTGAGGCACTCAGCCAGCCCTTTTTTATGATGGATTTTTTTGAGCTAGGAGCTTGTGAACTATCTGCGGGGGCCTGGCTTTGAACCATGATTCTCTTGATCTCTGCCTCCTGAATAGCTAGGATTACAAGCATGAGCCACCAGCATAGGGCTATGTCCCTCACTTTTTGAGACTATCAAAATCATGGCTTTGTTCTATAGTTGTTACTTGCAGATCAACAAATCTTCCCAGGGCCAAAACAGTTCCGAGCACCATGCTTTCCTCTCTGAATTCTACCTAATAATTTGGTTCAGTAGTTCTTTACTCTGTTGTTAAATCATCAGTGGTTTAAAGATGTATTAATATTTCATCCAATATTTAAAAATTTCCCTCACTCGGGGAGTTAGGATTATCTCACCATCATTACTAGAAGTGGAAGTCAAATAATTTTTTTTTTTTTTTTTAGCGAGACTGAGGTTTGAAGTCAGGGCTTTTCTCTTGCAAAACAGGTGCTCTACTACATGAGCCACACCTCCAGTCCATTTTGTTCTGGTATTTTGACGATGGGGTCTTATGAGCTATTTCCCTGGACTGGCCTTGAACTACGATTCTCCTGATCTTAGCCTCCCAAATAGCTAGGATTATAGATTATAGATGTGAGCCACCGTGCCCAGCAAAGTCAAATAAATTTTAACAGAATTGTTATTGATGTGAGATTTTTAGAAATTAAAAAAAAATTATGGGAGAACTCTCAGTATAGACCTCTGTCTATATACAGCTCTCTGTCTACAGGTCCTTAGGCCTCTCTCAAATTTTCCTATGGCTAAAATCCCTGAAATCTTCCTTATGACCTCTCACTAAAGCTCCTCCATACAGTTATTCCATTTCTAGTTTGTCTATAAAAATAGTGGAGGTGGGGGCTGGAGGCATGGCTCAAGTGGTAGAGTGTTTGTTTGCTTAGAAAACACAAGGCCCTGAATTCAAACCCTAGTACCACAGGAGGAGGAGGAGGAGAGTGAAGGTGACAACAAATAATAGTTTTCAACCACTTGAATGGTTCTCCCTTGTAAAGGAATGTAGTGTACATGATGGAGCCTAGCGCAATGACTGTGGATCCATGCAGAGATGAAAATACAGGACCACTAAAGCAGCACACACGCCTATTCTCACCCTCTGATCTACCACTTGTGAAAGTAGGAAGGAGTAGCTTAGGAGAGCTCACAGATGTAGTTACCATATAGTTTGTACTATTACCCCACCCCACCCCCATTGTGGTTTCCTGGCCTTTAATCTGCTCCCAGTTCTTTGATGTTTATGAAGCTACTTCTGCTGACTCCGTTGACTCTGTTGGTATTAGCACAGCAACCATGGAGTTCAAGTAATATTTGGTCCAGACTATATGGGGATTTGTTTTCTGCCCCAACCAGGACATCACAAATTCCGGAGGCTTCTGGCATATCCATGCCTCTTATATGAAGATCTGATATATGAGCTGAGGTTGCAAATAAAGCAGGAAGACTTCCTTTCCCACTCTTGCTTCACACCCTATTACACTGCGTCAAAAGAAGTTTACACATGAAAATCAGGATGAAACACTGTGTTCTATGTGTTAGCTTGGCAAGATCAAAATGTCTGATATATTGTGAGAAAGGGCATTGGAGAAACAAACATTGCTGGTGGAGTATAAATTGATATAATTCTTTAAGAGAACAATTTGGTCATATCTATCACAATTTAAAATGCCCGTACTACTTGATAGTGCAAACTCAGCCAGGATGTATACTTGAACATATACAACATAGCATATGGATGAGGTTAGTTAACGGCAGCATTTATAAGTTGAAGATTGGAAACAATGGTCAGCAGACAGTATGGCCTTCTCATATTTCCTTGGCTTTCTCCAAGTTCACCTGCAGCCAGGGTGGAAAGTTCTGGATGTACTGACAAACTTGCCACCTTAAGCCTCCTGCAGTGAGGATTTCCTCTTGGGAAATCTTCCATTTTCATGGAAGATGGTGCATGTGTTAGTCTCCTCAGGCTGCACATATTCATATATGGCATATTTAAGTGGGCTGTAGAGTTCAATGGTCAGCATCAACTCCTGTCTTTGCCACTTTCTTTTTATCAACTCTTTGCTTCTGGTTCCTCATCTGTAAAATGGGAGAACATCACTTTGTTAAGACTAAAAGAGGCAATGAGTGTAAAGCTCTTTGGGCTGACCCGTAAGAACTTGCAATGCTTTATACCATCACTCATGAATTCAAACTAGCCCGGTTTACAGAGCAAGTTTGAAGCTAGCCTGGGCAATATATTAAAATCCTCTCTCAAAAAGTAAAATGAAAGTAAACAACAATAACCGAAAAAAAAAGACTCTGCAGTGCTAAGGCTGCCATCTGTAGCACATGGTGAGGTCACATGGAGACACTCATTGGCAAGCCCAGTCTTTTGAGTCATCCCAGGAGTCAGATGTGTGAGTGAACAAACTCCAGACGATTCCAGCATCCAAATGTCAAGTTTCCAACAGACCTCAATTCTTCCCGGCTCAGGTTCCAGTCATCATGGAACAGAGGCAAATCGTCCTCACTCCACCCTGTCTGAAATCCTAACTTGTGATGTATGTTTGAAGCATGTTATATAATATGGTACTTTTTAATACAGCAATAGTAATAGTAATGCAGTCCCAAAGCAAAGTTTGACACATAGATAATCTCTTCTCTCCTTTTCTTTTCTCAATTACTCCAAACAATTAAAAGATTCCAGAGAAAGCAACTGATAATGTTGAGGATCTGTAGGAGCATAAAAAATTGAAAGTAACTGTAACAACTATTACATCATCTATATGCCTCAGAGAAAAACCAAGGGAGCAGGGGCCAAATAGAGAGTCATCCCTGGCAAAGGTACTGCAGCTTTCCTGCCAGGAAGCAGGTGCCCAGAGTGCAAAGCTGGGCAAAGGGTCAGGAAAGGATGGATCATCCAAGTCCAACATGTGATAACTCAGCAGGGACTTGCCAGCCTACAAGCGTGACACACTTAGACAAAGGGAAGAACCTGGTGCTGTTTAATCCTGGGGCTTGGACTATTGAGATGTGGTGGTTGTTAGTTTGGGAGGAAATGGAAATTGACTACATGATCCATCTTAAAATGGAATAATACCATAGATTATCCATTGTCCAAAGGAGCATGGTGGACTCAGCTTGCCTAGCATTGTTGCTATCCTAGAGGAGCAAAACCAATGGTTGACACAAGGCAGCAGGACTTCATGGCTGGCATAGATGGGCTTCATATTGGCTTTAAATAAAGTCAATAAAGCAGTGTCAGTCTTGTGATTTCCAGCTTACTCCCCAGCAGTAAACCAATGTCACCTGCAAATCAGATAACTGAGAGAATTCTATAAACTTTTAGCAAAGGTCTGTGCTAGTGAAGGGGAACCCATAATGGATAATGCAGTGTCATGAGGCTAGCAGAGCCATCATGTCCCTAATCTGAAATTATCTGAGACCTCTCACTTGGCCTTAGCAATAAATGCATAACCACCAAAGACGGTTGTAAGAAAAGTTATAAGCAGATATGATGGAAGGACAGGCTATCTAATTGACCAATGAAGCCTTTCTACCTTGCTCAGGTGTTTCTGAGGCGTTAGTTATATCCACTCTTTCTTTCTTTTTTGTTTTTTTGCAGTACTGGGGTTTGAACTCAGGGCCACACTCCACCAGCCCTTTTATATGATGGGTTCTTTCGAGGTAGGGTTTCCCGGACTATTTGCCTGGACTGGCTTTGAACCGTGATCCTCCTGATCTCTGCCTCCTGAGTAGCTAGGATTACAGGTGTGAGCCACCGGTGTACATATTTCTGGTATGAGGCTTGTCCCAGGTTTTATGTAGGAAGCCCTGGCAGCTTCTGAAAACCAACTGTTGCACCAGAAAATGTGGTGCAAACCCAGATCCAGCAGGACCTGAATGCTAGTTATAAACATGTCCTTTCCAAGAATGGGTTCTCCAAAACTGTGTCTTGGAGACACAGTTTGTATCAAAGTTAGGTACAGATAGATGCGGCTCATACCTGTAATCCTAGCTATTTGGGAGGCTGAGATTGAGAAGATCCAGGCTTGAGGCCAGCCTGGGGAAATAGTGTTGTGAGACCTCATCTCCAAAATAACCAGAGCAAAATGAACTGGAAGCATGGCTCAAGAGGTAGAGTCCCTGACTTACAAATACAAAGTCCTGAGTTCAAAATCCAGTCTCACCAAAAAAAAAAAGTACAAAAGATTAGAATCATTCCTTCTATTAATTAGTGGGCAGGTGAGCCCAGAGCAAAGACCAAATGTACCAGCAGTTCGGCCTCACATTTTTTTTTTATTTTGTAGTGCTTTTTTTTTAATACAGAGGGATATAAACTCTCAATATCAACATGGTGAAATGGCTAAGAGCATGAACTCTATAGCCAGAGTTTAGGGTTCAGATTCAGACTTGCTCACTCACTGTGACTTTGGACAAAGTACTTAACGTATTTGTGCCTCAGTTTCCTTGTCTTTAAAATGAGGATGGGGACTGGGGGAAGGGTTGTAGCTCAGTGGTAATGTGATTACCTAGCATGTACAAAGCCCTGGGTTCAATCACTAACACTGCAAATAAATAAATAGATTAAGGGTGTACTAACATACTCTAAATGACTGTTAAAAGGGTTAAGTTAATATTTCTGAACTTATGACACCTGCTTGGGATAGAACTAAAGTGATACAATTTGAAGCACTTTAGAGACACCAAGGTATTATGACCATCAGTATTTAGGTCCACAGTGTTCACCAAAAAGCCATTGTGGGGCTGGAGGTGTAGCTCAAGCAGCACAATGCCTGCTTCACAAGCACAAAGCCCTGAGTTCAAATCTCATGCTTCCCCCCCCCAAAAAAAAGCTACTGTGCTGGATTTGTTGGGGCACACCTGTAATCCCAGCACTCAGGAGGTGGAGACAGTAGGGTTATGAGTTCAAGACCAACCTGCTACATAGTGGGATCCTATATAAAAAAAATAATAATAATAAAAAGAGGAAAGAGAGAGAGAGAAGAGGAAAAAGAGGGGAAAAAATCCTTATCTTTACTTTTACGAAAAACTTCCTTATCCTTAGAAAATCAATGATTCTGTTGGAATGGAGCCCTTTTCTGAGATGATTTTCTTTTCTATTTTGCCAGCATAAATCCTTCTCTTTTTATTTTCATTAATGGTTGACTTGAGATCCTCCCTTATGTACTTTAAGGAGTTCCTACCATCACCTGACAATATAGAGAGTGATAGAGATCTTCCTTCTTAGAGTGAAGTGTTCATAAATTATAGTACTAAAGGCATGACCCTAATAACAACATGAGAGACAGAATTATGCCCCTCCCACCCCAAAGATATCCACATCCTATCCCTGGAACCTATGAATATGTTATCTTGCATGGCAAAAGGGACTTCGCAGTGGTGATTAAGTGAATGAAAGATGGAGAAATTAGGAGGGTCAGTGTCAGAGAAGAAGATACAATAACAAAGCAGAAATGGGATGGGGGGAGGGAAAGGAGAGAGAGAGAGACAGAGAGAGAGAGAGAGACAGTTGAAGATAGGTTGCTGTCTTTGAAGCTGGAGGAAGGGGTACACACCAAGGAGTGCAGGCAGCCTCTTTTTTTTTTTGCAGTACTGGGGTTTGAACTCAGGGTCTACACCTTGAGTCACTCCACTAGCCCTTTTTTGTGATAGTTTCTTTCTTTTTTTTTTTTTTTTTTGAGGATTACAGGAGGAAGACACGAGCACTTGGCAACAGACTTCTTGTTGTGGAAGAAAAACTCCTCTTTGTCAAAGACATTCTAAGGTAGGAGTTGCAGTTAAAATTCCTAACACACCTTCATTCCACAAGCAAATCAGTCATCACATACTGTACACTCTACTTCCTGAGATTTTCTCACATTTATTTCCTTTATCTTATCCTTCTTACCTCTGCTTTTGTTCATATTCCCATGAATCCACCTCAATAGCCTCCCAACTGGCCTCCCCACCTCTAACCTTTCTCCAACCTAATCCTGTTTATTACCAAAATTTGAATGATTCAGAAGCTCCCAATTTCCAAGTATGTAAAGTCTTGATTACTTGGAATGCCCTCAAGTGGTTTTCTTTTTTAAAAAATTTGTTTGTTTATTTATTTATTTAGACCAGTTCTCTCTAAGTAGCTCGGGCTAGCCTCAAATGCTCTATGCGGCCCATGTTGGCCTCAACCTCATGATCCTCCTGCCTCAGCCTCCTAAGTGCTGGAATTACAAGTGTATACCACCATGCCTGATTTTGTCTGTGGGTTGTCATAATCTGGTCTCTATGTACCCTATAAGATTCAGTAGGTCTAGGATGGAGCACAAGAATTTGCATTTTTTTTTAAGAATTTATATTTTTAACAAACTTCCTGACAGTGCTGATGCTGCTGGTTGTGGGCAAATCACTTTTGAGTAGCATTGGTACAGAGTTCTTTTCCTTCAGAGCATTTATTCAGTTTATAATGATAGATACCTTCCCTTCCTTAATTAAGTGGTCTCAACTATTAATATGCATCCAACCCTCCCTGGAGGGCTTGTTAAAACAGATCCCTGGCTTTCATCACCAGAGATTCTGATTCAGTGGGTTTAGGGTTTGCATTTGTGACAAGTTCCCAGGTAATGTGGGTGGCACCTGTCCTAGGACCACACTTTAGGCACCACTGCCTCATTGCAGGCTTTCTCAGCCATGGCATTTCAACAGATGTTTTCTATCATGGAAGAGCCATCCTGTGCTTTACAGAATGGTTAGCAGCATCCCGTACCAGCCCCTAAAGTTATGACAAAAATGTTCCACGTATTCCCAAGTGTCCCTGGAAAGTAAAATTGTCCCTGGTTGAGAACCACTGTCATGAAGCGACTATTTTATTTCTATCCATCTGTAATATCTAAGTTTCATAAGAACAAGACCGTTTTATACTTTTCGAGCTGCGCATGGGTACTCAATGGGTATTTATTTAACAAATGAATGATGAAATAACAACAGAGTCGAAGGCCCTTTGATGATTTCTTCTCCAATCCCTTTCTTTTTCTTTTCTTTTTTATCGTGGTGGGACTGGGCTTTGAGTGCAGGACTTCACACTTGCATAGCAGATACTGTATGCTTGAGCCACACATTCAGTCCATTTTGCTCTCGTTATTTTGAAGATAGGGTCTCACAATTTCCCCAGGCTGGCTTTGATCCTCCTGATCTCAGCATCCCAAATAGCTATGATTACAGGTGTGAGCCACCAGTGCCCAGGTTCCAATCCCTTTCTTTACTCTTTATCTTATCACCAAAAAGCAAGAAATGAAATCTCTCACTGCTGCCATACCAGGAGTCAAATAGACTCCTGGGCTTTTTTTGGCCAGGAACATAGGGGCTAAAGACATTCCCAGTCTCAGGTTTTTATCCAAAAGGGCTGGTCCATCCTGGGAAATTATATCAATTATCCCAAAGAGGAAGAGAAATTGATTTTATTTTTCTAGGATAAAATGTATATTTATGTGTGTGTGAGTGTGGGTGGGTGGGTGGGTGTGGAGGCGGGTGGTGTTTTTAATGCTGTATTCCCCATCCTGGCCACACTCACCCACCTGGGAGAACAGGTGGGCCCAGTACCTGCCTCTGCAGGTGCTCCTAGGAGATGGCAGGACCTCCATGGAAGACATCTATGTGGACAGATATCAATGGAGGCTGATGTGGCAGTAAAAGTCTCAAGCCTGGGGTCACCAAGCTCCATGGCCCACCCAGAGTAGCAGAACCCTAAAAGAAGTGAAAGTTTCCAATCTCCTCTCTGTACCTATATCGTACATTTGTGCTCTTAGCAGTGATGCCCTGTAAATAATACATTGACCAAAGAACATTCAATAATGAGACTTTTATGAACAGTGGGAGGCTGGCCAGGGTACTGGTGCTCCCCAATAACCGCAATGTAACAGGAGCTGCTTGTTCCACTCACACATCCCAGGGACCTGACAGTAAAGATACAATGCTGAGGATTTGGGAACTCTGGAAGACTCCAAGTAGGAGTCGGGGAGTTTGCAGAACTGGTGTCACAGTCCGTCTCTGCTCATGCATTTGACTTGCCAACTCCCTCCTACTGCCAGGTATCTCTAAATCTGGAGCTTGCGCTGCCCCAGCTAAGGTAATTAGGGAATAAAGTGTTCTTTTCTAGACTGTCTTAGCCCTTAAGCATTCATTCTGTAAGTCAATCCGGTCTTCAGGCCAGGTATTGTGAATGCTGGAGGGCAATTGAAGGCTTGCTCACTCACCTGTGGGGAGATTACCAATCATTGTGCTTTCAGGGGTGTGAGAAGGAAATGAGGAGTGTAGAGGAGCAGAACTTTCAGGCTCTCTGTCAGTGTGAGAGTAATTTTATAATGCTTTCCTGGGTTAAATGACTTTCTGGCAGTATGGAAGAACAGTTGATTGAGCTAGCTTTAGACAGAATTGAAGTTGTTAGACATATATTAGCATACTTCACACATTAGAGGTCAGACACAGAAGGGCTTCAGGAAGGCAGGGAGCCTGGAACAAGAAGCTAGCTCTCACCTCTGCTTCTCTTGCCCATTCTCTTCTCTCCCTGCAGACTGGTCTTCTCTGCTTCTCCTGCTCATGTTGTACACAATGACTTTGCCTCTCACAACACTAACCGACACTCTCTCTGTCTAATACAGAAATTGAGGGACAGTAAATCTGATAGGTTCAGCTTGGGTCAGGTACCCAGACTGGGTCCAGACGGCTCTGGGTAGTACAAGCAAGGCTGCAGGGGCCCATCCTGAAGAAAAGGGAGATTCCCAGATACAGTGCTGTGTTAGATGAGGTTCCCCAAGAAGCAAACAGAGAATCAAGGATTCAAGTACTGGTTTATTTGGGAGGAAGCTGAGAGGACGCACAATCTGATCTCACCTTCTTCATTCCCTCTAATCATCTGCCCAAGTCTCAAGGAGAGGACAAGAAAGCCCAGGAAGCTGACTGCATCAGCCCATGTTAGGCAGCCTTGCTGGGCTGGAGAATTGTTGTAGGAAGGCTCAGACAGAGAGACAGGGCACCAAAGCTTTCAGGAAGCAAGCTTATTAAGCAAGCTGGCAGCTACTCAGTCCAAAGGCTGAGGCCCAAGAACAAAGGGGGCTTTCCTTATATACCATTTAGAGCAGGTTACAGAAGTGGGGGGTACAGCCTGTCCCATACATGGTCATGTACTATTTCATTGGCTATTTTAACCTCTGGGGTGAGGTGACCCTTCTCTGGTCTCACCTCAGGTGCTACTTGACATTTCTCAAATCCGGTTCTTTTTTTGTTGTTTGTTTCACTGTTGCACTCATTATCTCTCATTAACTCCCTCATTGTCTCTTATCATCTCCCCACCTCCCTTCCTGCCACAGAATGAGAAGGGAAGCAAGGGAATCTGAAAGACAAATGGAGAATAAAATCCAAGCATTTCTTAAGAGAATCTTGCTATTTATATTCCTAACACTGATTTGAAAAAAATGAAGTTTTCCATTTTTTTAAAGTTATGGGTAGTTGTAACATTTAGGCATGCCCAATTTCTTAATGATCATGTATAAGATTTGAATATCTAGTGCTATAACATTCATGTTTGTACATTCATCTGGGATCAGAAGAAGTTTCAAAAAATTCCTAGACAAGGTAGAGGTGTATTTAGACTTATATAAATACAGTCTAGGCCTCCACAACAAACTTAACCAGTTCAGGTGTCAGATGTAATATATCTATATTACACCTCATGTGAGTAATTACATCCTAAGTAGAAAAAAAAAGTTGATTTCAGTTCGGTGATCTTGGATATTTTGTTCACGTGTGGCTTCCAGAAGTCACTTCCAAAGGCTTTACTTAAACCCCTATCACACTGATCCAATATCAGTACACAGACTTGGAGAAGGGTTAGGGATTTGGTAAAGTGTGTGCTTAACATAGGTGAGTCCCAGGTTCAATCTCCAGTGCCAAAAATGAAAAAGACTTTAAGAAATCATTCTTGCCCAAAAGCTTTCACTGTAAAATCTCATGAAATTTTTGAAACAACCAAAGAGTATAAATTATTTGTATTAGCTTCCTATTGCTGCTGTAACAAATTACTACTACTCAATGACTCAAAACAACACATTTTTTAAAATTATTATCTTATACTTTTAGAGGTTAGAAATCCAAAGTGGTTCAACAAAGCGTGAATCCTTGAGTTCAAATCCCAGTCCTAAAAAAAATAACCTGTTACTCTAACCTTTGATTCAATCTGCAATATAAAAAAAATTTTTTTAAATGGTTCAGCAAGTTGTATTCTTTCTGGAGACTCTAGGGAGGAATCCTTTGTCCTTTCCAATTTCAAGAGGCTGCCTGGAGTGGTTCAAGTGATAGAGTGCCTGCCTAGCAAGCATGAGGCCCTGAGCTCACTGCTGCCAAAAAAAAACAGTTGTGATGGCAATGACTCATCAGATAGGAAATATCAACAACATATCTTTCTCATTTAGCCAGGTGCTGGAGGCTTATGCTGTAATCCTAGCTAACTCAGGAGGCAGAGATTAGGAGGATCATGGTTCAAAGCCAGCCTGGGCAAATAGTTTGTGACACCCTATTTTGAAAACACCCATCACAAAACAAAGGGCTGGTGGAGTGACTTAAGGTGTACAACCTGAGTTCAAGCCCCAGTACCACAAAAAAAAAAAAAAAAAAAAAAGAAAGGAAGTCTGTCTTTAGGCAACTGGTATCCTTGGTTCAACGATTCAACAATGTTAAGGCTGGTGTATCTGTGATTCTGTTAGCTTTTCTTAATATTTGTCATTCTTATGGTCATAAAATGGCTGCTGTGGATCCAGACATCTTGTCTGTGTTTGAGGATGGAAGACAGAAATAAGAAAGCTATAATCTGGGCTGGTGGAGTGGCTCAAGTGGTAGAGTGCCTTTCTAGTAAGCATGAGGCCCTGAGTTCAAACCCCAGCACACACATTACACAAAAAGATCAAAACCCTGCAAAGCAAACATTAATCCTATAGATCTACGTCCAACATCCAAGGCACATGGAAGCATGATGTAGCTGCAAAGGTCTCTGGCAGCCCTGTCCCCATGGCCTTGCTGGATTTAGGCCATGTGGTCTCTCTTCTGGGGTACCTTTGCTCACTGCCTTCAGCTTTCCTCAACAGGCATTCCATGTTCCCGGCCTCTCTTACTTTGTCAGATCTCCATTGCATCTTCAGCTTCATTTTCATAAGTTCACACATGGTACTCTCACGGGCAGCCCCCAGGGACTCCAACCCTGTTACATATTACCTGGCCTCCCAGGCTTTCATTTGAAATCTGTGTGGAAGCTGCCATGATCATGTAACTCTTGCATTCTAAATTCCTCCAAAACCAGCATCACATGGATGATAACAAGATCTGCCACCAGCTTGAGCAGTGGACCACAGCTGCATGGCCTCTGAACACTTTCCTTAGGTGGCCCTGTGCAAGCAGGGACCCTCAGTGTTAATCTCTTCTCCAGGGAAAGAGAGTGTTTCAAAGTAGTTTACCCTTCTATACCTTTAACCCTGCAGTGAGTAGGAGCTTGCTGACTGGAAGCGTATTCTCATGGCATCTTTCCTGTTGTCTTGGTGCAAAGTGCTTGGCTTCTCCTTCTCCTTCTCCTTCTCCTTCTCCTTCTCCTCCTCCTCTCCCCTTCCTCCTCCTTCTCCTTCTCCTTCTCCTTCTCCTCCTTCTCCTCCTCCTCTCCTCTTCCTCCTCTCCTCTTCCTTCTCCTCCTTCTTCTTCTTCAACTCAAAGTCTCATGCTTGCTAGGCAGGCACTCTACCACTTGACTTCTTTTTAATGGTGCTAATTTCTTTCTTTTTTTTGTGGTACTGGGACTTGAACTCAGGGCCTACACCTTGAGCCACTCCACCAGCCCCTTTTTGTGTTAGGCTTTTTTGAGACAGGGTCTCACAAACTATTTGTCCAGGCTGGCTTCGAACCACAATCCTCCTGATCTCTGCCTCCTGAGTAGCTAGAATTACAGGCATGAGCCACTGGTACCTAGCAAATGGTGCTAATTTCTTTGACAACCACATTTTCGTTTGCCACAACTTTACATACACTTTTTTTCCGGGACAAATTGTGTTTCAAATCTTTGTAGTCCACTTTTTGCTCCCAGTTCTCACTAAATCTAGCTTAAAGCAGCCAATAACCCATACCACAATTGCTGAATATGGTGGCACACACCTTTAATTCTGCCTGTCACTCTGAATGAAGAGGCAGAAGGATTAGAAGTTTGTGGACAGCTTGGGGCTATATAGTATCTCAAACAAACAAAATCCCCATAAAACAAGCAAACAAGAAGAATTTTTTAAAGCCAGGTGCTGGTGGCTCAGCACTGGGGTTTGTACTCAGGGTCTCACATTTGCTAGGTAAGTGCTCTCACTGCTTGACTTACTCTTACCAACCTTCTGCAAGAGCTTTTCAAAGAGTGTTCAACAATGTCAAATACCAGTGAGAGCAAGTAAGATGAGACCTGAAAACTGCCCACAGAACTCTGTCATGGCACTGGCCTAAGCCCAAAATGTTTGGACAGAATGATGAGGGTGGAAACCAGACTGGAGGGAGCTGAGGAGCAGATGACTGGTAAGAAAATGCAAGAAAAGTATTAAAAAGTTTGTAGATTGAAGGAAAGAACTCAGGCCAAAAAAGGATTGGGATTGAGGGAGGGTTTGTTTGTTTGTTTGTCTTTTGTTTTTAGCAGATACATGAATAAAGGAACCAAACAGAAAATCCACAAATAGATTCAAATGTATATATAGAAATTTAGAATATGGTAAAGTTGGCATCTCAAATCTCTGTGGCTAAGACTTCTTAATGAACACCATTAGGATGCCTAAATAACCATTCAGAAATAAAACTGGACCTATACTTAACATTGTATATAAGAATAAATTTCAAATCGATTGAATATGTAAATGTGAAAGTGAAACCATATAAGTTATTTTCTCACTCAAAATCTGTATATAATTGTTTAAAAAGATAAAAGATCTGTAAGTGTGATAATGTAGAAGGAAGAAACTTTCACCTTTGCCCCCAGTCCCCTTCCCCCTTTTTTGACAGGGTCTCACCATGTAACCCAGGCTGACCCCAAACTTGCTATGTAGCCCAGGCTAGCTTGGAACTTGCCATCCTCCTGTCTCTGCCTCCTGAGTACTGGGATTATAGGTATGCACCACTGTACCCAGGAAGAAACTTTTCCTTGGCAAAAGTACAATAAGCAAATAAACAAAAAAACACAAAGTCAGAAGAAAAATGACAAGAAAGCAATATTTGCAACATATATTATACCTATTGTAAGTATTATAAATAAAGTGACTTATGTATTGATGGGACCAGTTGAGAGAGAATGATTGGGAAAGGATAAGAAGGAGAGGGAGAGGAAGAGGGAGGGAGGGAGGGAGGGAGAGGGGAAGGAGAGGAGAAAGAGAGGGAGGGTGGGTCTGGGTAGAGTTGAATTTAGTAGCATTAGGAAGCAAGCCAGCCTCCAGGGGAGGAGGGAATTGAAATAATCACGGTAGAAGGGACGAGCCTGTTCATGACCACAGACGTGGTCAGACTCTTTTGAGGGAGGGCATCTGGTAAGGATGAATTTACAAAGGAGCCAGCATCCCCCCCACAGGTGACTTACCCTGGCAGTTCTTGAGAACCGAGTTGACTTACTATTGTCTTCAAAGAAAAGGGTCTTTTCTATTTTGACCACATCCATGAGGGGAGAGGAAATGAAGGGATGGCCACTAAGAAGCAGTTTAATGTTTATTAAAAATATGTTTGACTCATTAAATTTATCAAGTAAAACAGGTGAGCAATGCCAGACTTAGAGAGCCAGAGAAACCCAAAAGATTCTGAGGGACAGTCAGAATTGTCCCTAACACTACTAGTAATAAGTTTATCTTGCCACCTTAATTCCGGGGATGTTTTCTAACACGATAGGGTGACTAAACTCTTGCTCACAGTGCAAAGTCCTCACTGTGGGTACATCTAAACATTTGCAGTTTGTGAGTTTCTTCCTTGCCACCAGCAACCCCATATAGTTTTTTGTTTTTCATTTTAGATTTTTTTTTTTTGGTGGTGATACTGGGGTTTTGAACTCAGGGCTTCAAAGTTGCTAGGCAGGCACTCTACCACTTAAGCCACTCCACCAGCCCTTTGTTTTTGTTCTGGTGCTGATTGAACACAGGGACAAGCACATGCTAAGCACACATTCTACCACTGAGCTACACCCCAGGCCCCTTTAATCTGTAGATGAAATATGCAACCTGAAGGGGTTGGTCTGTGTCTCAGTGCTGGCAGGAATGGTCCTTAGTTTAGTGTTGTCGCTAAGGAGATGAAATATTGCATGGTAAGAATGTGGTAAGTTCTTTTGTCAAGGGAAAAAAGACATTAGGGATTGGGGTCCTTAGGTACAGCAGAGCTAAGGACCTTTTTCATTCTTCATGGAAAAGGTTAGAAAATCTGTAATGACAATATAATTAAGAAAAAAAAAAAAAAAGCCTGTCCCTAGGGGGCTGGTAAAGAAGGAAAAGTCTCAGATGTCCTGCCTGGAAAGATGATGTCTGCATCTAATCAGGGCCAGAGTCCAGCTCCCTGGGTCTGCAGGACCTCAAACCAGAAAAGAGAAACCATGCAGTGAGTCACCTGTGTGCTTTGGTTATTTGCTGGGAAACTGCTGTTTCAGGGTGGGGAGGAAGGTGATGTCAGAGGGAACCCAGCCCAAGTGGAGGCTTCCTTGCAGTTGGAAAGTAAACTGTCAGCCTATTTTTGTTTATGTGGAATAGATTCACCTGAAAGTCTGACATTCCTAGGAATCACAGGGCTTGTCCTAGGCAAGGTGATCTGTGTCTTCTTCCTGGGGCGTTTCCTACCACTCCCTAACTCTCTTGGGGTAGGGAGGACTTGGAGGCATTCCCTATGACCCAACTTGGAACTCATTACTCATGTGGACAGCTGATGCAAAAGGTTTTGCTTTTTGAAAAAGGACTGTAGATTCAAAGGAATTCTTTTCTAATGGTGGAACTTCAATATACACAGTGACAGAGATACTTTGGAGCAGAATGCTGTACCTCACACTATTCAACCTGCCTGATAGGTGTCTATCCACTTCATCCTTGTCAAAGGACAAAATTATAAGACTTTAAGTTTGTGTGTGTGTGTGTGTGGTAACTGGGATTTGAACGCAGGGCCTCATGCTTGCTAGGCAGGCACTCTACCACTTGAGCCACTCTGCCAGCCCTGGCTTAAAGTTCTTTATCAGTTTTATTGTCAATTGGAGCATAGACTAATTGCTCCAAGCAGAGAAGGCTGGTTTTATAAACAGAAAAGGGCTGAAGAAGCCAGAAACCGAAAACAAAATTTACTTTTCCTGTAAGGTACAGGCAGGGAGATAGAATAGGAAAATAACATCGGGTTACTTCAGGTTACCATTTTTGTATGAGGATTAAAGCAGAGGGAACTTCATTACCTTGCCAAATGAAACTGGCTTTTTGGGGAAATTTGACTGTTGTCTCTTTAATCCTGTTTTCTTAGAAGGTCAGATAAATGGTTTAGTGGTTTAATTCTATCTTGGTGACGGGAATTTAAGTATGACTGACTCTTTTTAAATCTTTAGCCTGGTGTATTGGGACCTAATGCAAGAGCCTAGTCCAGACCAACAGCCTCCTGTGATTTTCACAGGAAGTTGACTGCCTTCTGGAACTCCAGAAACATTTGACTCACTGTCTTCTGGGGAAGTTCACTGATTTCAGGAAGCTGCAAGGGCTTATTGACAACTATAATAGATGCTATCAGAAGAGAGTACTGTGTTTCTCTCGGAGAAAAGGGAGTAGCAAGGACAGTCCCTTTGATGGGGCAGGAAGACTATATGCTTCTTGCTGGTCCTGTCTTCAGATACACTGGCAAGGTAGGTTTTAATACCTCCTTTTTATAGAAGGGGCAGCAGGAGCCTCGGGAACTGGCCCTGGCCACCCAGAGTGCCACTGCAGACATGAGGTTAGCACTTTGCCTCTCTCCTGAGTCAGTATGGCCATCCACAACAAAGGAGCCAATTTAAGATAATAAGCCCAGGGCAAGAGATGTCTTCACATGTCTATTTTCTACATCAATCATCTAGGGGTATGTGAGTTTCATAATTACACATTCTTCCTTATTCTTTTGTTAGTGATGATTCCCTCTCATGGTCTTTAAACAAGCCACTTTAGCAATGAAACACTCTGGCACTGGGGTTATTATATTATACATGAACAATATTTCTAACACACACAAAGGATCTGGGCCACAGATACTCAGGATAGCTGTCTGCCTATTTTAGTAATGCCTTTAAAGAAATAATCCAGATGGGTGCCAGTGGCTTACGCCTGTAATCCTAGCTACTTAGGAGGCAGAGATCAGGAGGATAGTAGATCGAAACCAGTTCGGGCAAACAGTTCTTGAGACCCTATCTCGAAAACACCCGGACTGGAGGTGTGACTCAAGTGGTAGAGAGCCTGCCTAGCAAGTCTGAAGCCCTGAGTTCAAACCCTATTACCACAAAAAACAAAAACAAAAACAAAAAAACAATGAAGTCAACAGCAAAATCATACCTTCTTAGCCGGGCGCTGGTGGCTCAATCCTAGCTACTCAGGAGGATTGCAGTTCAAAACCAGCAGGGGCAAATAGTTCCATGAGACCCTGTCTCGAAAAACCCTTCACAAAAATAGGGTTGGTGGAGTGGCTCAAGGTGAAGGCCCTGAGTTCAAGTCCCAGACCCACAAAAAAAAAAAGAAAGAAAGAATCCATGAGCCTGGCTGTGGTGGCACGTGCCTATAATCCCAGTACTTTGCAGGCAGAGGTAAGAGGATCAAGACACGTACATGTATGGGCTACATATGCAGTTCCAGGTTAGCTTTGGTCTACATGGTAAGACCATGTCTCAAAAAAAAAAAAATCATGAGCTCAATATAACACTGGTTTAATTTTTCTTTAATTAAAATTTACATTAAATTTTTTTCTAAAGCTGAGAATATTAACAGTGCTAGTCAGCTTTCTTTCACTGTGACAAAATACCTGAGATAATCAACTTGTAAGGAGGAAAGGGTAGAGCCAGGAATGGTGGTATATGCTTGTAATCCCAGCACTCAGGAGGCTGAGGCAGGAGGATCTTGAGTTCAAGGCCAGCCTGGGCTACATAATGAGACCCTGTCTCAAAAACAAAACAAAACAAACAAAAAAGAAAAGAAAACAAACAAAAAAAAGATGTAAGCTACAGTAGTAACTATGATTCTTCTGGGGATAATAGCATTTTTACAGTTATGTATTTTAGTATCTTTTTAGCCAGTTGGGCTACTTTTGAACTCTGTCACAGATCCTCTAAAATCTCTGTGCCTCAGTTTTT
Organism: Castor canadensis; assembly: GCF_047511655.1. NCBI lineage: Eukaryota > Metazoa > Chordata > Mammalia > Rodentia > Castoridae > Castor > Castor canadensis. Next base: position 150,930,448 of record NC_133390.1, on the reverse strand, counting down.
TTTTCTATAAAATGGAAATAGTACCACAGCATTGTTACTAAGATTAAGTGAGGCAATTCATGGAATTAGTGCCCTTAGCACAGTCTAGAGCACTCTACCAAGCTTAGCTGTCATTAGCATAACTATAGTTGTTTTCAATCACACAAGTAATTTATACTTGCTGCAAAAACAAAATAATGTGAACAGTATGGAGATTTCTAAAGTAAGAAATGATGGTGTCCACTCTTTTGTTGCTGCTATCGATATTGGGGTTTGAACTCAGGGCTTCATGCTTGCTAGAAGGCACTCTACTGGACAGTGTTCACTCTTGATTGAGCTCCTTCCAACGCTTTCTAGAGATAACCACTGTACATTGACCACCATTTTCCTAGCACATTGATGCAAATGTCTTGGAGCTTTGCATGTGACATCTGAAGTGACCATGACATCTTTCCACAGTAACTGTGGAGCCACCTCTTTTCCATAAGATGGCTATTAGCTCCTCCTCTGATTTGTATATGATGCCAGTATGACTCAGTTTTTTATCCTTGTGAAAAAATACCTAGAAAACAACTTAAAGGAGGAAGGATTTATTTTGGCTCATAGTTTCAGAGGTTTCAGTCCATGCTAAGCTGGTTCCATGTGTCTGGGCCTGTAGTGAGGCAGAACATCACGTGGGAGTGGTGTGGTGGAACTGTGCTGTTTAATTTATGGCAGCCAGGAAGTCAAGTGGAGAGAGAGACTAAGAAAAAGGAGCCTTCAAAGGTCACCCTCAGTGACTTACTTCAACCAGGCCCCAGCTCCAAATGTTTCTAGTAATGCCATCAATTTATGAATCCATCAATGGATTGATTTACTCACGAAGTCTGGAGCCCCTGGTGATCTAATCATTTCCCAAAAGCCTCACCTCTAAACACGGGGACCAAGCCTTCAATACAAAAACTTTTTTTTTTTCTTGCGGTACTGGGGGCTTGAACTCAGGGCTTACACATTGAGCCACTCCACCAGCCCTTTTTTGTGAGGGGTTTTTGTGAGATAGGGTCTCACAGGATTATTTGCCCAGCCTGGCACCCGGCTACATGAGCTTTTTGAGGGACACTGCAGAGGTAAGACATGCCAGGTGCCAGTGGCTTACGCCTGTCATCCTAGCTACTCAGGAGGCAGAGATCAGGAAGATCATGGTTCAAAGCCAGCCTGGGTAAATAGTTTGAGAGACCCTATCTCAAAAAATCCCATCACAAAAATAGGGTTGGTGGAGTGGCTCGAGATGTAGGCTCTGATTTCAAACCCCAGAACTGAAAAAAAAAAAAGCTAAACCACAACAGGTACCTTTCACGTTTCTATGTAGTCAGACCTTCATTGCTTTCCTTTTATCTGCTGGGTTTTGGCGGTACTGGGGTTTGAACTCAGGGCATCACATTTGCCAGGTAGGCAAATGTTCTACCACTTGAGCCATACCTCCAGCACCTGCTTAGTTTTGTATAATGTTTTCAAAAACTTTCCCTGTCACTGGGGTGATTTAGAAATATCTTGCCAGAATTGGAAAACAAAGAGAGGCACATCTCAAGAGAACTTTTGAAACATATATTAAATTTTGTGATTCATTACATTACTCAAATGCTTTTAAGGGTGTGGGAAATGCCACCTCTAGCTAAAGATGAGAAATGCAGGGTGAGGACTTCACACAACCTGTACGAGTTACTACACTGCATGCTACAGGTCATGATGTGTGGAGGAGAGGGCAGGTTCAGTAATTCAGTTTTCAGTCATTTTGATGTGGTTCAACCTGGGGTTTAACCAGCATGGAGGATAAGAAGGTCCTTCTTTCCTTATATCAGAAGGTCATCATTAAAGATAATGACAGTAAAATCATTTGGAGACTCAAAAGTAATTGATAAAACCAGCTGAAGCCAGTAGTTCCTGGCAAGTTCCATCAAGTCCCTGTGTACTGGCTAAGTCTTAGCAATGTGATACTACTTTTGAGAACATCACTCAAAGGTATTTGTTACTGATGCCAGGTATGGGGGCACAGTCTTGTAATACCAGCACTTGGGAGGCAGATCAGGAGGATCATGAGTATGAGACTAACCTGGGCTACATAGTGAGACCCTGTCTCAGAAAACCAAGGGTGGGCCAGGCATGATGGTACATATCTACAATCCTAGCTACTTGGGAGGCAGAAATCAGGAGAATTCTGGCTTGAGAACAGCCTGTGGAAAAAGTTAGTGAGACACATCTCAACCATCAAGCCCACCATGGTGGTATGCACCTATGATTCCAGCTACACAGGAATCATAGGTAGGAGGATCCCTGTCTGAGGCTGGCTCTGACCCTGAAGAAATTTTCACCCAGACCAGAGGGAGAGCACTGTCCCTGGTGGCCCAGCAGAAGGCCTATGATTGGTGCAGACACCCTTGCCACACCCCTTTTCTGGCAATATAAGCAGTCTGTTTGGCTCATTTTTCTTTCATGCCTGCCAGGAGACACTTTCCTGTGCTGTCTGTCCTCTGATGTTGCAACATTAGGCCCAATAAAAATGGTTCTCTCTCTTTTTTAGGGGGTGGGAATGGGGGGAGAGAGGGTCTCCCTATGTAGCCTGGGCTGACCTCATATTCACATCCTTCCGAGAGTGGAATTGCAGTCATATGCCACTACTCCCGGGTAAAAGGCTTCTCTTGACTGATCAAAAGGCTTCTTTTGATCTTTGTCAATAGTCGAGTGGGCTGAGCTGGTAACACAAAGAGTAGACAGCAAAAGTGACAGCAGACCTATAGTGCCAGCAAAGGCAGCAGCAGTGACAGAGGTGGCTGCAGCTGCCATCCTGGCACTACAGTGGCAGTAGTGACAAGAGGGCAGCTGAAGAGTTTTAGAGAGCAGCCAGGGCAGAAACAATGGGGAGCAGAGGCATGGAGACAATAAGGGCTGTGAAGAGGTGAAGGTGAGAAACTGTGGGCCTTGATTGCTGGGAGAGTTCTAGAAGGCCAAGATCCCAGACACCCTAGGCCTATGAGTGATAATATTAGCTGCCATCGAGGGCTGAGGAGTCAAACACCCTAAGCTTGAGACCTATACCACCCCTCCCCTCCCGCGTCTGTCTCTCTCGCCTTTGAGGCAGGGTCTTACCATGTAAGTCCAGTCTGGCCAGGAACCTGGTATGTAGCCCAGCCTAGCCTTGAACTCATAATCTTTCAGCCTCAGCTTTATTTATGCTGGGATGTGCCCCTCCACACCCAGCTTCCCCGCTTTTGTATTTTTTTTTGCGGTACTTGGGCTTGAAGTGAAGGCCTTCACCTTGCACCCTCCACCAGCCCTATTTTTGTGAAGGGCTTTTCCAGATAGGGTCTTACAAACTATTTGCCCAGGCTGGCTTTGAACCGTGATCCTCCTCATCTCTGCCTCCTACGAGTAACTAAGATTACAGGTATAAACCACTGTCGCCCGGCATAGACTTTTTTTTTTTTTTTGGCAGCACTGGGGTTTGAATTTAGGGCTTAACACTTGTAAAGCAGGCACTCTGCCACTTGAGCCACACCTCTAGTCCTGTTTTTTTTTTAATGAAGGCATTTACCTTTTTTCTTTTTTTTTTTTCCTCCTGTTACCTTAGTGTCCACCAAGGGCATTAACCAAAAAGCGTCCCCTACAAATTGCTCAAACTACCCACGTGCGTGGGCAAATGCCCTAAAGTAAGATGGCTGCTACTGCCTTCCATTGCCCTTGCTTGCCAGCAGCAAAGATGGTTTCCACGACTTCCTTTCAAACCTCACTCTTCGCCGCTTCCGGGTTCCGGGCTCTTGCTGTGTGTGGCGGTGAGTGTAACAGCCCGGCGGCTTTTCTGCGTTAGTTTTCTCCATCGATTCAGCAGTGCGGTGGGAAGGGAGCAGGACCGGGGTGAGGCGTCGTCCTGTCGCTCTCTCCGCGCCACAGCCATTTCCCGTCGGCCCCCACGCCCCTCCGCCTCTACGGAAGGCCATCGCAGCCTCAGCTTTGGGGAAATCGCTGCAGTTTACAAGCAGTAGGTGTGGATTAGTTTTAGTTCTTCTTTTTTAAAAATAGACTTATTAAGACATTTTTATTCGCATAGCATAAAACTCGCCTACTTAACGTTTAAAATCCAGTGAGTTTTGTACATTCACAGACTTGTACATCCAAGCCGGGCGCCTGTGGTTTACGCCTGTAATCCTAGCTACTCAGGAGGCAAAGAGCAGGAGGATCGTGGTTCGAAGCCAGCCCGGCAAACACTTCGCGAGACTTTTGAAAATACCTAGCACAAAAAGGACTGGTGGAGTGGCTCAAGGTGTAGGCCCTGAGTTCAAGCCCTGGTACTGAAAAAAAAAAAAAAAAGAAAAGAAAAATGCACATCCATCACTACAATCTAACTTTAGAATATTTTCATCAAGCCAAGAAAACCCCGTGATTCACAGTAATACAGTGGATTCTCGTACCCAGTAGCATCACTCTCCAGTCACCACTGACCCCCCCTCCCCAGTCCTAAGCAAAAACCCATGTACTTTCTGACTATAGATTTTTAAATTTGGACACCTGATATCTGCAATTTGAACAGTGTGATCAACGTCTTTCACTATATACGGTGTTTCAGAGCTTGTCCTTGTAGGTTGAATCAGAACTTCATTCTCTCTTTTTTTTTTTTTTAACTTCATTCTTTTTATTGCTGAACAATATTCCATTGAAAGCATATACCCTGTTTTTATCTGGTAATCAGTTGATGGATGTAGGGTTGCTTTTGTTTTTTGCTACTGTGAATAAAACTGCTATGAACGTGTTAAATATTATAGAGACAAGGCTGGAAGCGTGGCTTATGTGGTAGAGTGCCTATCTTTCTAATATGAAGCCCTGTGTTTAAACCCTAGTGCCACCAAAAACAAACACAAAAAACCCCAAAACTTTGGATTTCTGGTATTAGCCATGGGGGTTTAATCCTTTTCTTTGTATATGTGTGTGTGGGAGGATAGGTGGATGCTGTTGTTGAACACAGGACCTGGTGCACAAGCTTTACAACTGAGCTCCATCCCTAGACCTTGGAGTATAATCTTTTTTATATGTTGATAGATTTGGTTTGCTAGTATTTTGCCAAGAATTTTTGTGTCCTTGTCAGAGAAGTACAGATTAGTACTTTTCTTATGTCTTTTTGCTGTTTTGCAGTCAGTGTAATTCTGGACGCATTGAGTAAATTGAGAAGTGGCCCCTCTTCTTTCAGTTTTTAGAAGCATAATCCAGGGGAGGGAGATGCTCTCAGGTTGGAGGGAAGGACAAATGGAGTGGGAGAAAGCAGGATTTATAGGAGAACCTGAGTGAAAACCATTATGCCTGAAACAGGGAAAGGATGTGGGTACCTGATGTGCAAGCTGAGATTGGGGAATCTGAGCTAGAGAAAAGTTTGTGGGTGGCACTTAATTTTTCAAAGGAAGAAAGGAAAGAAGAGAGCTGTGGACAGTCCCTCAAGGAAATCCAATTAGAGGTGAAGGATAGGAGAATAATCTGAATAAAAACTTTTTTTATTTTGGTGGCACTGAGGCTTGAATCAGGGCTTCATGCTTGCTAGACAGACGCTATACCACTTGAGCCACTCTACCAGCCCTTTTTTGTATTGGGTATTTTTGAGATATGGTCCCGTGAATTGTTTGCCAGGGCTGGGTTCTAACCTCCATCCTCCTGATCTCCATCTCCCATATAGCTAGGAGTATACGTGTGAACCACCATCTTTCGGCTAACTGCAGCCCTTTTAAATTTTATTTGAGACAGGGACTTGCTAAATTGCCCAGGCCGGCCTCAAACTTGCAATCTTCCTGGTTCAGCTTCCCGTGTATCTGGGATTATGGTTGTACACCACACTCTGGGCCATAATTTTACATTTTTTAAATATAATTTTTTACATAATTTTATACCTTCAAAAGATTGTAGAATAGTGCAAGGAACTTCAAAAAATTGCTAGACTAGTACAAAGAGCTCCTAACTAACATTTTCTAGATTTTCCAATTGTCTGTTTGTCTCATTTATTCATTATTCTCTCTTTATATATGGATGTATGCGTGTGTGTCACTACGGTCCACCTAGGTCTCTAACCAGGAATGGAGTATGTGAGAATGTAAACTGATCACATTGCACTACAACACAGAAGCTTTCACTATCTTAAGATTTAAATGAAAATATCTATTAAAAAATAAGATGGCTGGGTGTGGTGGTGCAGACTTGGGAGAACTGGGAGGCTAAAGCAGAAATATCACAAATTCAAGGCTGGGCTACATAGTGAGACCTTATATTAAAAAAAATAAAATAAAATGGTGGTTGATGGATGATTACCGAGTTGGATAGATCAGTAGTTATGAAATGAAGCAAGTCAGTAAAATGTTAATTTAGAAGTCTAGATAATAGCTGTAACTTTTGTGTGTGTGTGTGTGGTACAGAGGATTGAACCCAGGGCTTTGTGCGTGCTAGGCAGACAATTCAACCACTGAGCTACATCTCCAGCCCCCATTGTGCAATTCTGAACGTTTTTCTTTACATCTGAATTTTTTCATGTAAAATATTGGAGGGAAACGGCTATTGAAAACAAATTAATTGAAGTTGGGTCAACTCCATGGATCCAAATAACTTATATTTGTAGGTTTGTAGGCATCTATAGGGTAATAGAACAATGGCTACCTTCTGCTGGTAAGCAGGCTTTTATGTACTTGGAGACTTCCTGTATCCTTGTGCCCAGGGCATCCTATCCTAAACTTCCAGTATTGGAAAAGGATGTTTAGATTGTATAAAGTTTTGTTTTGTTTTTTTTTCTGGTCCTGAGGATGGAATCCAGGGCCTTGCACATACTGTAATCCTAGCTACTTGAGAAGCTGAGATTGTGAGGGTTGTGGTTTGCGGCCAGCCCAGGAAAGTAGTTCACAACCCCATCTGCGGAATAGCCAGAGCAAAATAGACTGGAGGCATGGCTCAAGTGGTAGAGCTCCTGCTTTGCAAGTACAAAGCCCTGGATTGAAATCTCAGTCCCATCAAAAAACAAAAACAAGGGAACTTGAACCATACATCAAAGGGTTTGGCTCCAAGGACAATCATTGCATTCTACCTGCCAGCCCAGGTTGTTTCAGACCACAGGAAGGGGCTTATCTATCCCATTGCTTGTTTTCTTTTATACAAATTCACTGAGTTCTAAATAATGTGCTGAGAAGGAGATGCACAGATACTATTTTGTAATAAAAAAGATTCTACTTTTTGTAGGGTTGTTCTCCCTTTCTTCCCTTTTCCCCCCTCAAGTTTGGAATTTAAGAATTTAGCATTTAATATAAGTGGTTCTAAAAGTAAACCTGTAACAAAGCATGCTATTTGCTTTCATTTCAAGGCATCTTTGAAGGCAGGCAGGATATAGTGATATTATTATTCAATGACCTGTTTATTCCCTTCCAGGAGCCTCCAGAGCAGAGTATTAGGTAACAGGAGAAGGGAGAGCCAAAGGTGTCTCTTGCAGAGGTGTTTGGTGAGACTTCAGGCTTGGTTGGCTAATACAGCATGTGTGAAAAAACAGGGTGTTCTTGCTTTTTTGGGAACTTCATCATTCCACTCCTTCCTGGAGCAGTCAGCTGATATCTTGGCTCGCCCTCTGCTGAACAAGTGTCCACGATAGCATGTAACTGGGTGTCCTCAAACAAGAATGATCTGGCCAGGCTTCTGTGTTGACTTGCTTTTGCATTCTTCCTCTCTTTGCCTGGTCAGGGTAACATGGGCTGCAGCATTGAGGGTGTTCAGACGCAGAGGGGGCTTGGGGGCCTTCAAGCTGGGGCACATACTATGGTGGCTGCTTTCTGGATGTGATTTCTTGAGCAAGGTGCTTCTCCCAGGGTTCTGGCCTGACTGTGAATGAGGGTAATAATAGGATTACCCGCCTTGTGGGGTTATTGCAGGTGAAGCACACAGTAGCTGGCATCTAGCAAGCACTGGCTGTATGTGAACTACTCTTACTTTTACACTGCTCACATTATTCTGAAATTGCTTATTTCATTCAAACAGATGTCTTTGAAATCTGTCAAGTTCTGTCATTTTAAAATTGTACAATATTCCTTAATTTGGAGTACTAATCTACTAGTACCAAATCTTTTCTTTCTCTTGTCTTCTCTAGCTCAGTTGATACTACTACCAAGTTACCAAAACTCTCTACTCATTGACTCCCAGCTCCTCTTTAATCCCTTTCTCCATTCAGTTATTAAATTCTATTTTCCTTTTAGTTTTCCCCCTCCTTTTTGGTGGTATTGAGGTTTGAACTCTGGGCCTCATGCTTGCTAGACAGGCACTTTACCACTTGAGTCGCTCCTCCCACTTTACTCTTTTTTTTTTTTTTTGGTGGTACTGGGGTTTGAACTCAGGACTGCTTGCTAGGCAAGCACTCTATCACATGAGGCATACCTCCAGCCCTTGACTCTGATTTTAAACTTCTAATACCCCATGACACTTGTTATCCAAACTGGTTCTTCTTGCGTTCTTGCTTTGCTTTGGCTATGGTCATGGCCTGGCCTGGCCTGCCCCATGGTAGGGATAAATTCTTCCAGAAAGTCTACTTCCCTTTTTTCGGCTTTTTCCTGTTTTGACTCATTGCCAGTGTATCTGTGTTTGGACTATCCAAAACTATGAATTTCTTGAAGGGAATGGTTTATGACTTTCACCTTTGTATACCCTATGCCTGCCACCAAATCTGGTATGTCAGCTAATTGACCGACAACATGTTTGTGTGGGCCATAAAGGAAAATACAAATCACCTGTAATCTCACTTCTCAGATAGGTACTGAAATTACTTTGGGATATACCCTTCTAGATTTTCTGCCTCTAGCTTTTTGTCTATATTTCATACATGTACAGTATTTTATTTTGTAAAATCTGAATCAAGCCCTACCTATTATTTTTAAACCTTTTTACATTCAATATATTATAAGCATTTTCCCTTCTCATCAAATGTTTTTTTCTTTTTTTGGTACTGAGGATTGAATTCAGGACCTCACATATGGTAGGCAAACAATCTACCTCTGAGCTACATCTTCAACCTCATAAAATATTCTTATAGCCCTTGAATTAGTTCTACACAGTTTTTCACTGGGGAAATGTTCTGATTGAACCTTTTTTAGACATGCAGCCTATTTTCCAGCTGAAATTGTTAATGGTTTCTCATGGTGAAGAAAACATGGTAGCTGGGCATGGTGGTACATGCCTGTAATCTTAGCGTTCGGGAGGTAGAGACAAGAAGAGCACCAGTTGGAGGCTAGTCTGAGCTATATAGAGAGTTAAAGGCCAGCCTGAGCTACATAATGAGGTCCTGTCTCAAAACAAACAACACCCCCACCCCCAAAAACAAAAACCAAAAACCAAAAACATGGTAAACACATACTGGTCAGTGGAAAGGGAATTTTTCTGGCTTGCTGTTGTTTAAGATTCTTCAGGCTGTGGCTGTAATGAAGGTACCTGCTGCATAGTGCCTGTTGTGTTGAATTGTTTTTATTGTTTCTGTAGCAGGACTATGGCAGCCCAGGAAGCCAGTCCAGGCAGCCAATCAGAGGAGAGCTGTGTTTTGGATCTACCGTCAGCTTATGACCTAAGAGATTATGTGCTGCCTCCCAGCCAGGAGGCCAGCAGTGAGTCTCTTAGCTCCGTGGGATTCAATTCTTCATCCTGCTCTTCTGATGTCCATGCAGGTAATAAGCAGAGTTTGAAACAAACTAACATGAAAACAATAACAGCAACTCTAGCAGATATACAGGTGTGTGACAGTTTGTTTCTTCCTCTTCCAATGAAGAACTCATAAGAATGATTTTTGTCTTACTTAGAAAAACATATTAACCCAAGCCAAACTGTGGGGAGAAACTTCAAAACACAGCCTTCCTGGTGTAACAGTGAGGAGGAGCTTTTTCCTGGATGTGTTTTTTAAAATTATTTTATCTTGGGTTCCTTTCTGATATCCATCAAAATGCTGTCAGAGGCAGGGGAACACTTGGTTCAACAAGGGAGAGTGGAATTGTGTTTGTTTTGTTCTTTTAAAGCTTCAGAAAATAGCAATGTAGGCCTCTTATGTGTTACAGATAATAATAGCTATAACAGAGGGCCTAGTGTGGTTGCTCATGCCTGTAATTCCAGCCTCTCAGGAGGTAGAGATAGGGAAGACTGAGGTTTGAGGCCAGCTCAGCAAGATCCCACCTCAATCAATAAGCCAAGTTTGGTGGTATGTGCCTGTGATTTCAGTTGCATGGAGGTATAGGTAGGAGGATTGAGGTCTGAGGGCCGACCCTGGGCAAGTAATTAAAGCAAGCAAGCAAGCAACCAAACAAACAAACAAACAAAGGGACTGGAGGTGTGGTTCAAGTGGTAGAGCACCTTCCTAGCAAGTACAAGGCCCTGAGTTCAAACCCCAGCATCTAATCTATGTCCATAGACCTGACTTCAAAGTTCAGGTCTGACACTCACTGGCTTTGTAAACTGGCTTGTCTCTTTAACCCCTCTGGGTTCCAGAGTCATCTACAAAAATGTCTTTCACAATGCTTGCCTCACAGGATTAGGTTTAACTCAGGGAACAGTGTGAAGTATTTAAGTATTTGGCACATTTGGTGTTGAGACTATGCTGTTTTTGTTATTGTTAAGAAATACAAATATTTATTTTTAGAGAGAACTTACTGGGTACTAAGAAAAATGTAGGCTGTAACGATTAATTCAGTGATGATGTAGGGAGGGCTTTGCATTAGTCATCTGTGTTACTGTGTAACAAATACCCAAAACAGTCTACTTATAAAGAGAAAACGTTTAAATTTGCTCACAGTTTTGGAGGTTCTAGTTCATAAGCAGTGACCCATTGTTTTTAGGCCTCATGTATGTGGGGTGGGGGCAGGGGGAGGGCAGTAACATCACAGCTGGAGTGTAAGGTAGAGCTAAACTACTCACCTTATGGCAGAATAGCAAAGAAGGGAGAGAGGAAGAAACTGGGATTCCATGCACTTCAGACAGGTCCTCTATGACCTGAAGACCTCCCACTAGACCCCACTTCCTAAGGCTCCACTATCTTCCAATAGCACCACAGTGGGGACCATGCCTTTAACACATGGGCCTTTCAGGGACATTAAAAAGCCAAATTGGCTGGGGGCATGGCTCAAGTGGTAGAACACCTGCCTAGCAAGTGCAAGGCCCTGAGTTCAAACTCCATTACTGCCAAGTTATTGCTGTATGCACCTGTCGTTGTCTTTAAGTAGTCTGTGGAAAAAAAAAGAAAAACATTTAAAAATTCCATTGTGATTCTGTTCTGGTTTTTCAGGATATAGATCAATCAGGATCATAAGCTTCCTGTTCGATTACTGATCAAAAATTGCCTTAAGATCTTAGTTCCTGCTGGGTACTGGTAGCTCATGCCTGTAATCCTAGCTACTTAGGAGGCAGAAATCAGGAGGATCACGGTTTGAAGCTAGCCCTGGGCAAATAGTTTGTGAGGCCCTATCTCAAAATACCCAACAGTAAAAAAGGACTGGTGGAGTAGCTCATGGGGTAGAGAGCCTACCTAGCAAGCATGAGACCCTGAAATAATACTCCAGAGCCCCCCCCAACACATACACACACAAAGTCTTAATTCCTTTAATCTTTTTCTTCCCTGCTATCCTGCTGTTTGTACATTATATCCCTAAAACTTTGTCATCTCCAGTTATCAGGAGCATTTCCTAAAGCAAGTAAATGGCTTCTATTACATGTTTAGACTTTTGCAACTGAGCAGAACTTTGGAAGTGCTGGCTTATTGAAATACTTCAGGCGCTATTGTTTTAGGGAATTTAGTATAAGCTCTGTTTTTACTTTTTAATTGCCTGTTTAGGGAATATTTAAAAAATATTTGTTAAAAGTATTTGTTAAAAATCTAGACATTTCTTTCATCCCTCCCTCCCTTCCTTTTTTCTTTCTTTCCTTCCACCATTGCAAAAATCTGAATATAGGAAAGGGCACCTGGATCCCAAGACCACCATTTTACATGGTTTTGGTGGTGGTTGTGGTTGTGCTGGGTCAAACTGCTTAGAGTTCTGGTTGTGCTTCTTCCAGTGGTTGATGTTGGGAAAGCCAGTTAGCCTCTCTGTCCCAATTTTCTCATTTGTAGGATGGAAATAATAACATCTTCTGTATGCGTGGAGGGCCAGGAAGATGCATGAGGTAGCACATGATGCACACTGCGTGCCACATACTGACCTCTTGCGAAACCCAACTTTTCATTGACTGGGTTGCTAACATAGTACCATGCTGTCTTAGCTCAGGCTTTTATAACAATTCCATGACTGAGTAGCTTAAATAATAAACACTTATTTCTGCCAGTTCTGGAGGCTGGCAAGTGCAGGATCAAATGTCAGCAGATTCCATGTCTGCTGAATGTACTTCCTGATTTGCAGGTATCTGCCTTCTTGCTGTGTCTTCACATGGCTCAGAAAGAGATCACCTCTCTTATAAGGGAACTAATCCCCTCATCAACGCTCGATACATAACTACCTCCCAAGGTCCCATCTCCATATGCTGTCACATTGGGGATTGAGGCTTTAACACATGAATTTGGGAGTGAGTGGGGGAACACATTCAATCCATAGTACAAGCCGACCTTTAAATTGATGACCTCCCTCCTCAAATGGACTTTCCTGTTGCCCATCAATCACACTTTTTCCTTGTGTGTCACTCTCCCACTCTCCTGAATGATTATTTCCTGCCTTCTCATTGCAAACCACATTACCTCCTTCAGCTTTGCTCAACTGATCACCTTGTCTCCTGTTTCATCCATCAAGAAAGCAGAAGCAGCCTAGTGCCAGTGGCTTGTGCCTGTAATTCTAGCTACTTGGGGGGCTGAGGTCAGGAGGATTGAGGTTTGAGATCAGCTGAGGTAAATAGTTTGTGAGGCCCCCATCTTGAAAATAACCAGAGCAAAGTGGTCTGGAGTCATGGCTCAATCAGTAGAGCAACTGCTTTACAAGTGTAAAGCCCTGAGTTCAAACCCCAGTCCCACCAAAAATAAAAGATGAAAGAATCCGAAGAGAATGTCCACACACTCACACTCAATATCCACCAGCTTCCTTCCGTTTTGGCAATCTCCTTGCATCATCAGTCCCCCTTCCCCATGCTGGTCACTCTCATGATCCTACAAACACACTGTAATAGCTCCTACTTAAAAAAAATCTACTCTTAACCCTAAATCTCCCTCAAGTTATAGTCCTGTTTTTCTGTTCTCTCTACACTCTCAAAAGATGTTATTTCTTAGAAGAGGAGTTGTTGTGCCTAATTCCTCTTCTCCCAGTTCCTTCTGAAACCCACCAGTCTGGTTTCTATCACTCCATGGAAATAGCTCCACACTTTTAAGTTCAATGGCTTCTTCTCAAGCCTTGTCCTTTTTTTTTTTTTTTTTTTTTTTTGTAGTTCTTTGGTTCTCTTCCTAATTCCCTGGCTATTTATTTTTACTCTTCTCTGGTGGTTCCTTCTTTCTTATCTCCCTAGCCTTCCATGTTGGAGAACGGCTGAGTCCCCAGATTTCTTCTCTTGCTATCACTTAGCTCTACTGAGTAGTCGTATCCAGTCTTGGTTCTTAAATGCCCTTGGTACCTTGCTCAGTTCCAAATTTCTGTTTCTAGCTTGAACCTCTAGCCTGATATTTAGACCATCTGTGTACTTGATATAATTATTGATTTCTACTAGACTAATTGAATTGACATATCCTAAACCAAATCCATACTTCCTCTCTAGCCCATTGCCCAAACACGCGCGCGCACACACACACACACACGCACGCACGCACGCATGCACGCACGCACGCACGCACGCACACCTGTGTTCCCTTGAGTTCCTGTGGTTTTTTTGGCAGTACTAGGAATTTAGCCCAGGGCCTCACACATGGTAGGCAAGCACTTTACCACTGAATTATTCCCCCATCCCTAACCTTATGCTTTGAGACTTTTTCATTTCAAAAAAATGTTTTCTTATTTTTGAGGGTCTCACCATATAGCCCAGGCAGGGCTTGAACTGCTTATCTCCTGCCTTACCCACTAAGTGCTGGAATTGCAGACCTGTGCCATTGCACCCAGCTTCAAAAATAAGCATTTTCTTTCCTCCATTCACATAGCAAAAAACCCCTAGAAGTCGTCCTCAACTTTTCTTTTTCTCTTAAACCTTATATTTACTTCATCATCAAATCTTGTTAACTCTACCATTAAGAACTTAAGCAGTCTCTGCTTCTCCTCTTTGACCACCCTGGTCTAAGCTGCTATCATCTCTTCTGGTTTACTATTAGTCTCCTAAATAGCTTTTCTACATCTGCCCCTATTGCCCTACAGGCTCTTCTTAACACAGCACCTATGATCATCCTCTTAAGATATAAATCAGGTTATGTTAGTCCTCACTACAAACTCCTCTGTGGCTTCCCATCTGACTCAACAAAAGCCAAAGTCCTTACTGAGGTGTTTGTGATCTCTGGACTGTGCACCTTACCATATTCTGACCCTCATTTCCTGCTGTTCTCCCTTACTGGACTCCAGCCTTGCCAGCCTCTTAGCTGTGCCTCTGTCATACCAACATGCCCTTCTGCCTTGCACACTCACCTTCAGGGAGGCCTAACCTTGCTTTCCTGTGTCAAAGAGCCACACCCCTTCCACCTGCTGACCCTCCTTCCTGGTTTCATTATTTTCCCTAACACTTAGCACTATTATATTTGATTGTTAACTTGTTTGTCTCTGCCTACTAGTATATATGGTTCTAGGATAATAGGTACTCAATAAACACTTGAATGAGGAACGAATGAGTGAATGTTAACTTCTATTATTATGATGTCATTGAGAGATAGCCTGTATGGGCTTAGGCCTGAAATTGGTCACAATATAATAAGAAGTGCACATTTGCCCTAATCCCCTTTCATTGCTTAAGTCTGGTGTGGATGTCTTGGGGAAGTTTCAACACAGCACTGAGCAGATGAAGCCTGGCTTTAGTCCCTAGCGTGATCAGTGTTGGAAGAGGAAGTTGGCAGATTTCCTTTGCTTCCCAGAGGAAAAGTTAAAATGTGTGGCTTATGGAGACATGGCAGAACTGTCAGCCATTTTAATATGCGCAAAGTAAACCATAAACTATTCTGCCATGATGTAAACTTTGTACTATTTCTGTCAAGATAGAAAACTTATGTAATGTGCACCCCACAAACAGGTGAGTTACTCTCTGCCTGTGCTCTTCAGAGTCCCGGTAATTCTCACTTTCTCTTCTCCCTGATTGGGTCTCCTCCTTGTCTCCAGCTGCCAGTTCCTTCATGTGTCTTCTGTTAATAGTCTTTGAAGAAAGGGTTTGAATTTATTTAGACTAAAAACTCAAATAAATGAGTATAACTTGAAGTTTGAGCTTTTTTGTTATTGTTTGTTTTTATGGGCAGTACTGGTGTTTGAGCTCAGGGCCTTGTACTTGCTAGGCAAGTGCTCTATTACTTAAGCCATGCCCCCAGCCCTTTTTAGTTATTTTAAAAATCAGGTCTTATGCCATGCCCAGGGTTGGCCCCAGATCTTGATCCTCCTATCCATGCTTCCTGTGTAGCTGGGATGAAAGGTGTGCACCATCATGCCTGCCCCGTTCCCCCCCCCAAAAAAATCACATTTCTGATCTTGGAAATGACCAAGGGGATGATGCCACTAGACCAATGATATGCCAAACATAAATTTAGGCAGATTTTGTTAGCTCAGTAGAGCACACAACTCATTTGTGGGTGGTGTTAGGGATAAATACTAAGTTTTTGATACTAATTTTTATTTTGCTGGTACATTCTGCCATTCTATAGTACTTTTGCGTATTTAAAAAAAATCTGATGTGTAATTTACTCTTTTTTTTTGGTGGGACTGGGGTTTGAACTCAGGGCTTTGCAATTGCAAAGCAGGTGCTCTACCACTTGAGCCACACCTCCAGTCCACTTTTTTTGCTCTGGTAATTTTGCAGATGGCATCTCAAGAACTGTTTGCCCTGTCTGGCCTCAAACCATGATCCTCCTAATCTCAGTCTCTCAAGTAGCTAGGATTACAGGTGTGAGCCATGGGTGCCTGGCTTACTTTTGTGTATTATGCCATTTGATGTTCATGATACTCTGATCACCCAGAGCTTCCCCAGAAATAAGTAAAAATAGTACCTTTCACTAGGAAGGATGGCATAGACTCAAATGGAAGACCAGCTATCATTATTATTCATTAACTCCATCTCTAATAGTTTATCCCAAGCAGAAATAAATGTGCTCAGTTTTATCCACCATGAAGGGAAGTTCACATACATAGTACAGGAGCATTAATTTTGTTTAAACATCCCACAGCTGCTGTTTGTGAGAGATTGTCCACAAAAGCAAATTAGGAAAGGCCATCACTGGTAATCTGGCTTTCATTAAGCAGTGAACTTGAGGTGGGCAGCCTTGAACTCTGAGGTAGTGCCCTAACATTTCAGCATGATTTCCATCATTCAGCATGATTTTCCACCTCTAGTTTGGGTTTTTCATTTTCCATTTACAAGTCAAGTCCATTTCCCCTCCTATTGCATGTTCATGAGTATTGTAGTTATGGGTTCTCAGCCCTTCAGCAGGCTTTTGCCAACATTTAACCTTGTTCTAACTGTTCTGCCTCTGTTATCTGTTTAGAGCCATGCCTACCTTTACAGTGATCCTCTCATGGCTACTCTTCTAGCCTAGATTCTTAACACCGTCAGTTCCCAAGCCACCTTTGTTTGTTTGTTTGCTGCCATGTGTTGTTAGGAAATTGATCTTCTAGGGATTGATGAATATAGTTGGTTTTCCAATTGGTTAGTCACTCAACGTAACTCTGCATTGGTCTCTACCATCATGGTATTCATTCAGTGATGCACACTGTTGGCTATATTCTTGTGTTTGGCTCCAAATACAGACTGTCTCAAGACCTGGCAGAGTATGTTGAGTAGCTTGCGGTAGAATGAAGATTTAAGGGTAAGCTTAGTCCTGTTTTCCCCAGCTAGTGGGTGAAATTCAGTCACATCATCCCAGGTGTCAAAGTCTCTAGTCAAAATCCAGATACAGTTGGTATGGAGTGAGGTCCATAGTGGTGGAGTAGAATAGCCTGGCAGGCAGCAGAGTACAGTCCAGCATCAGGTAAACTAGAGAGAATCACAAAAATCCAGGCAGGCAGCAGGCAGTATGTAAATGGTGTCAAAGTGGGCAGCTAGGTTCTACCTTCAAGGATGGAATCAGCATCACAGTTCTAACTTCTGGAAGAGTGGCTAGCAAAAGAAGACTGGCCTCAGTTTTAGGAGGCAGCAGGGACCACTGAAAAAGCAGGGAGGGGGATAGAGAATGTGGATCCAGGATTAAGCCTAACTTTTATAAAGGATTTCCCATTTCACACACTCTGTCTCTCTTTTTTTCCCCTGAGGATTGGATCCAGAGGTAAGTATGCTAAGCATATGCTCTACCACTGAGTTATACCCCCAGCCCTATTCCTTCTTTCCATTTCTTCATCTCATGATTAGTCCTCTTTCCCTGGACACACGGCCTCCACCCACTCTACCCACTGGACTAAGTAAGCCCTTTCTTGCTCTGATGTGTATGATCTTCCCCGGGAGCCAAATCTAATGGACACTTCTCTATCCTTATCTTATGTATCCAACTGCCTAGCCTAGCGCTGCTTGTGCCCCGGAGGAGGATATTACTGGCAAGTAATCTCAAGAGCACTTTCCAAGAAACTAACGGGTTGATAAGAAAAACCTCAAAAGTCTTGATCATTTCAATCTGGTACACAAAGGCAGGTAATGCTGGGTTATATGTCTTAATAAATTCTTGCCTGCCCTGAAGTTACCAGGCAGTCACTTCCCATAAAGTCCTGATGGAGTAAACAGCTTTTCACTGCAGCCAGGACTGAGATTGTGACACTCTTCCCCTCTGCCCTTCCTGGTGAGATAAGGCAGGAGACAAAAGGCTGCCAAAGAGGTCTTCCTAGGACACCATTTCCATCACATCCCTCTGTTTAAATCCCTTGGAGAGGTAGTTACTCTTTCCTGCCAGCTCCAATCAAAGCTCCTCTGCCTAATTTCCAGGATTCTCTGTAATCTGGTGTCTGGGGTATTTGTTCAAACTATTTACCAACCAAGACAGCAGTATTGTAATATTCTAACAACTGGCAAGGCTACACAGGTGCATCCCAGCTGAACATAGGTTCCTGGTGATGTCTAACCACTCATTAACACAGCCCTGCTGCTCCTGTTATTAGTCTGAGCCAACCCTTAAAGCCTAAGCTGCCTTCTTCCCCTCCTTTGAATGTGCTTCCTCCTCCCTGATCAACTCCAGTCCACTCCAGATGTTGTTGAATTGAATCCATCAATTAGTCCCAAGACCAGACTTAACTGATGGACTTGAGTGATCTGCCTATTAGATAATTGTTCCCTGTCTCCTTTGCTGCTGAGCTCAAGGGAAACATAGACACAAAGAATGAAGGAGCCCAAGTTAAATGATAAATGATCTTAGTTAAACCTCTCAAAAACAAGGTCACATGGTTTCCTGAGGTGTAGTCTCATGTGTACTATTATGACATGAAATACTCTGGGTAGGTCCTGTGGCATATGGTCATCAGGGCCTGTGGAACCTTTGTCCTAGAGAGCACTAAAGGTGCATTCTAATACGGGACAAAGAATTTCTCTGAAGTTGGTTAGACATTGAAATAAGGATGTAGGAAATCTCAGCCCTTTCCTCAAACTTGAACTTCTGTGTAAGAACAGTGTTGGGGAAATTAGTTGAATGTATACAGTAGATTTGAATGTTAAACATAATAAGTCTTTGATGATTAAAGGCCCTAGCTGGCAGGCAACTCTAGGTTTAAAGTTAACAATAGTTTAATGCTCCTTTATTCTTCATTTGGAATCTGTCAACATCCTAATCTTCAAAGGCCATTTATAACCTTCATATTTAGGCATTTACATCCAGGGAATTTAATATTTGAGAGCAGATAAACAGGTTTGTCATTTTCCTCTCTATAATTTATATGGCATCTCTTTGTAATTCTATAAATCTTTGTTCCCACAAAGAAACAGTTATAAATGCTTAGAGCCAAAAACTCAAACTAAAGGTTTACAATCACTATAGTGATTGTGAAACTCTGGATGTGTTGTTGCTGTTTCTAAATGGGAGTCGGGATACATTTTAGACAGGTACATTAATCAATATCCAATCGTGGGGCTGAGTACCTCCTACATTGGACCCAAGATACAGTAAGGAAAGGAAAGAACAGAACAGTGATTTGTTGAACACATTCTCTTAGACATGCCCCACTCTGGGATGGTGGTTTTTGAAGCATGTTCTAGCTAGCCCTTTAGGAAACTATAGTTTGGGATTGGGAGAAGGTATTGAGCATGTGGGGCCCTGGACTGTCTACCCTCGCATCTTGCTATTGGCTTATTTACATTGTGAACTTCTAGGCAAGTATTTATCTGAAGAAAGGTCTCTAGGGACAAAGGAGTTTGGAACCCACTGAGGTGACAAAATCTTTTCATTGTCCAATAGGGAAGATGAATCCTAGGATAGTCCTCTTAGATCATGTAGAAAACCTGGCAGATCCTATTTCCTAGTGTCCCTCTGTGCAAATGACTTTTGACCAAGACTTCCCTATCACTTTTTAAAAAAATATATAGATTATTTATTTTGGACTATTAAATTGTAGCTTCTAGCATACAGTCATTGGAAAGCACACTAGTTTAGAGGAGAATTATTTTAAAAGTTTAAGAGTGCTGTTTGACATCTGTGACCTCTTTTTTCTCTTCACTTTTGAGTTTTGAGGACACCTGCTATGGGCAGAGAGACTTGTTTACTTCTGTGTACTTTGCCTGAGTTTCAGTTTTAAAAAGAAATCCCAACTGAGTTGAAAAATAGGCTGTGGTGTCACCAGACACAGCTGCAGGGCATATATCTTCAGAGTCCATGTGTGCTGCAGTGACTCTACAGCTCTCCTCAAAGGTATCTCCAAGTGACTTGTCACTCAGCTGTGTCTCCTTAAAGTACAGGAAAAAAACTTGATTAACAAACAGATACCACCCCTAGTTCCATAAGATAACTCTATGTAAGGAAAGAGTGAAAGATTGAATGTTTGTCGTTTACTGTACACTTACATCAAAGGCATTGTGCCACAGATAGACTACACACATTGTTCCTTTTGATTCTCACAACTACCCCCAGGAAGTAAATGCTGTTATGATCTCCATGTTATGTATGAGGAAACAGAGCCTTAGAGAGGTTGGTTACTTATTAATATACTACCCAAAGCATGGTAGACAGCTGAGACTCAAAAATGGGTCAGGCCGACTTAAAAGGAAGGACTTTAAAGAAATGCAAACATCAGGAATGATTAAGTTCTGCATAATAAGTACTAAGCCTTAATATTTGCAGTGACCTCTTCAGTCCCTGCTAGCTCCTTTCTACTAATTATGAGTTATGTATAAACCAACATCAGTACTTCTTCAGGGGTGACTATACCTCCTGGCTCACAAGGCCAGCATTGTGACAACTCTCCATGGAACTCTTCTTTCAATCTCCCATCTTCTGACTACCTGCAGAGTTCCCAATTCAGTTTCACACCATATTAAAACCCAGGGAAGATAACAGTCAGAAATTTGGATTTTTAACTCTGCTGGAATGAATGAAACTTTTCTCCACCTAGAAGAAGTTTTCTCATCCGGCTCCAGAACTGTTCTTATTCTTGGCTCTTTACCCTGTGAAATTGCTCTTTGTCTTCTGAGTAGCTGCCCTTTCACTCCCTCGCAGTTTTGGTTAATTTTTTGGTGGGCAGGGTCGGGGGAGCTGATCAACCCAGGACCTTGTGTAAACGCTCTACCATTGAGCCACTCCCGCAGCACCTGCCCTGGAGTTTTTGATAGCTAGATGCTAACATGCTTGAAGTAATAAAACCCAGCTTATTGGAACATAATTTTTAAGGATAGGTGCTTTTTTATTCACTGCTGTGTCCTCTGTGCTTGACTGACAGGGTTCATGTTTTGCTCTGCCAATTCTAATCACACAGTGCCTGTAAGCTGCCATCTGCTAAACTAGTCCCTGATGTGTAAGTAGAGAGTTGGAGTACTCAGTAAAGGCTGGTAGAGTAAATAAATGAAAACCACATGTAAGTGAAACTTGATAAGATTTAAAAATAGATATGAAGTATTGATCACAGTGCCTTGCACATTGGTTCGTAATTTTCTCAGCAGATTTAAGCAGGATGTGATCTTATATGTAAGATAGTATGAAAAAGTTTCTAAGTTAAAAAGTATAAGCGGGATGCTGGTAGCTCACACCTATAATCCTAGCTACTCAGGAGGCAGAGATCAGGAGGATCACGGTTCAAAGCCAGACAGGCAAACAGTTCATGAGACCCTATCATGAAAAAAACCCTTCACAAAAAACTCTTACAGAGACTCTGCAGATTTAACTATTGTTTAGAAACCCCCAAACCTGCCTCTCTCCTGGCTCCTGGCTTTTTTTGCTTAAAAAGGAAGCAGTGGAAACTAGTGGAGTGGCTCAAGTGGTAGAGTGCCTGCTTAGAAAACATGAGACCCTGAGTTTAAACCCTGGCTTCAAAAAAAGCAAAAACAATGGAAAAATGAACAACTATAAGAAAATTCAGTGCTATGGAGCAGAAGATGATTCCTTCCTTCCTTCCTTCCTTCCTTTTGGTGGGACTGGGATTTGAACTCATGGCTTCAAGCTCACAAAACAGTCAGGAATTTGGATTTTTAACTCTGCTGAAATGAATGAAACCTTTCTCCACCTAGAAGAAATTTTCTCATCTGGCTCCAGAACTCTTCTTATTCTTAGCTCTTGAGTCTCATCTCCATCCCATTTTGCTCTGGTTATTTTGGAGATGGAGTCTTGTAAACTGTTTGGGTTCCGGGTACCCTTGAGCCACAGTCTCATGATCCCAGTCTACCAAAATAGCTAGGATTACAGGCATGAGCCACTGGTGCCTGCCTCAAAGGCATTTTTTGTGATAACTATTCCTGTAACATTTTATAGCATTGTGTTTTTTGCTATTTACACAGTATTACAATCGAGTGGCAAATTTAAGTACGTTATAAAGGACAAACATAATTGTGAGCCTGTTTCTTTGTAGTATACACAATAGTTGTTTTGTTCAGAATTTTCTTTCACAGAGATCTTTGGAAAATATTAGAGAATGTTAGCCACAATATAAATGCAAGGATGAATAAGTTATCCCCTGGATAACAGCATTTCAGAAGTAGAGCCTTGGGTGAAATTGGTTAAAATAATATGCCATGTTTTTAGCCAGTAACACCTAAGCCGCTGCTCTGGACATGGGGCCTCCGGCCTGGCAAGTTCTGGCTGAAGGGCAGTGTTTGATTCTGCTGCCATCTAGTGGCTTCCTTTTATATATTCCTCAGCCTTTCTGAGAAAAAGAATTTCAATACCTAATTTTGTGAGACTATCATTCTTCTCCTCCTCCTCCTAAAAGTTCTTAGAAATTATTTTATGCAGGTAAAATCTGAGAAGCTGGGCAAGGTGTGGTTGGTTCACAGCTGTAATCCCAGCATCTCAGGAGGCTGAGGTAGGAAGATTGTTCCAGGCCAGCCCTTTTTTGTGATGGTTTTTTTCAAGATTGGATCTCATGACCTTTTTGTTCAGGGCTCTCTTCAAACCATGATCCTCCTGATCGCTGCCTCCTGAGTAGCTAGGATGACAGGTGGAAGCCACTGGTACCTCGATGTGGTTTTGACTTGCATTTTTTTCTGATGTTAGTGATGTTGAACATCTTTGCATATGCTTCTTGGCTATTTGCATATGATCTTTGGAGAAATGTCTGAAGTCTTCTGCTCATTTAAAAGGGTGGGTCATTTGATTTTTTGTGTTGAATTGTATGAGTTCTTTATGTATTCTAATTATCAATTCATAATTAGGTATATGATCTCCAAAGATTTTTTCCCTTTCTATAGGTTTCCATTTCATTGTACTGATTTTGTCCCTTGAGACATGAAAGTTTTAAAGTTTGACGTAGTTCCATTTATCTGCTTTGTTGACTGTGCTTTTGGTGTTCTGTGTAAGAAAGTCCAATGTCATGAAGCTTCCCCCTGTGCTTTCTTCTAGGACTTAATCGTTTTGGGTCTTATGTTTAGACCTTTTTTTTTGGTAGTACTGGGGTTTTAACTCAGAGCCTTGACCTCGCTAGGCAGGTACTCTACCACTTGAGCCCCAGCCCCAGCCTATGTTTGTCTTTAATCCATTTTTAGTTAATTTTTGTATATGGTAGGAGATAAGGGTCCAAGTGGATATCCAGTTTTCCAAGCACCATTTGTTGAAGAGACCTTCTTTTCCCCATGGAATATCTTGGCACCCTTGCCAAAGATCATTTGACAGTATACCTGAGGGTGTGTTTCTGGCTTTCTCTGTTACATTGTTCTTTATCAAACTGTTTTGATTAGGGTAACTATCTTTTGAAATCAGGAAGTGTGTGTTCTCTAACTTTGTTCTTTTTCAAAATTGTTTTGGCTCCTCAGAGTCTGGGTTTTTCTTGTGTGTGTGTGTGTGTGTGTGTGTGTGTGTGTGTGTGTGTTTGTGGTTGTTTTATGATGCTGGAGCTCCAGCACGGCCTACACATGCTAGGTAAAGGGTTCTACCACTGAGCTATACCCCTAAGCCCATAACTGTCCTAAATGTCAGCACCTTCATTCTTTAAAGGTCTGCATGGTGTTCTGGAGCATGAACATATTATAATCTCTTACTGTCCCGTTACTAATGGCCACTAGTTTGCCTTCACAGTTCGGCAATTGTAAGTAAATACCCCATGGGTTTTGATGTATCGGAGAGATTTTTAGGTTCTTAGGTAATCAGTTTTATCAAGCAATGCTTCTGCTTTGGTGTAATATTTAGAAAATCATTCTCACCCCCAAGATTACATAAATAGGGATCTCCTACTGCTTTTGAGGTTGAATATTTTACATTGAAGTCTTTATTTTGGTGTAAGGTATGAAGCAGGGTGATAGCTTTGTTGTTTCCAAAATAGGAACTAATTTTCTTAAGGTATTTATTTAACTGTATTCCTTTCCCTCTGGTTTTAAAGTTCCCCTCACCTTTTTTTTTTGGCGGTACTGGGTCTTGAACTTAGGGCCTCACGCTTACCAGGCAGGCACTTTTACCTCTTGAGCCACTCTACCAGCTTTCCCTCACTTTTTTTTTTTTTTAATTGTAATCAACCTTTTAGTTTTGTCTTGGGAGCCAGACTAGTCTGAGGTTGACCTTGATTCTGTATCTGCTAGCTTTGTTTCTTTTCTTTTTTTTTTTTTTTGTGGTACTGGGGTTTGAATTCAGGGCCTATACCTTGAGCCACTCCACCAGTCCTTTTTTGTGATGGGTTTTTTCAAGATAGGGTCTTGCAAATTATTTGCCTGGGCTGGCTTTGAACCTTGATCCTCCTGATCTCTGCCTCACGCAGGCATGAGCCACTGATGCCTGGCCTACTAGCTTTCTGACTTTGGGCAAGTTGCTAAAATTTGCTGTGCCCATTTTCCTTACTTGAAACTTGAGAATGATGCATTATAGATTGACATGAGGCTTGAGTGAGATGCTTGGAGCTTAGTACACTTAATAAAGTCTAGCTGTCATCACTAATGATGCTGTTCTCATTCGTATTGCTATTGGTGTTGGTTTCTGGACTGTACTTTTGCAACTGAGTTCCTTTCAGGAGACCAAGCCTTTTACTTCTTACGTTGCTTAGTACTAGGCAAAAAAAAAAGGGATTTGTACTGGGACAGAGCCTTTCTAGAGAAGTAATTCTGATTGACATTGACCCAAAGTATCTATAGAATTACTTTCTAGCTTTGCTATTAGTATACAGTCAGATTCTCAACATCTGTGCATTTAACCAAGCATAGATTGAGAATATTTTTTCTAAGACAGGGTCTTGTATACCTATGATGGCCTGGAACTCACTGTGTAACCCTGGTTGGTCTCAAACTTTCAATCTTCCTGCTTCAAACTCCCAAGTGCTGGGATTATAGGTATGAACCACAACACCTGGGCTGAAAATTTTTTTTTTGTTAATTTTGTCTGCATTGAGGATGGTGGCTCATGCTTATAATCTTAGCACTCCAGAGGCTGAGGAGGATTCTGGCGAATCATGAGTTAAGAGGCCAGCTTCTTGGGCTGCATATAAGACCTTTTCTCCAAAAAGAAAAAAATAAGTGTCTTCACTGAACATGTATAGACTTATTTTTGTCATTATTCTCTAAATGATACAGTATAACAACTATTTACACAGTGCTTACATTGTATTAGATATTATAAGACATCTAAAGATGTCATAAAGTATACAGGAGGATGTACATAGGTTATATGCAAATATTATGCAGTTCATGTAAGGGACTTTTATGTAAGACAGCATCTGAAGGTTTGGATATCTGAGAAGGGCTGGGGGAGCTGGTGATGAGTCCTGGGACCAATCTGTATATACCAAGGTACAATCGCAAGTATTTCCTGCTAAAATTGGATATAATTTCAGGCAAATTATCTAATCCTGTTTTCATTTTACCCCTTCACTGCAAATGTTTTGTTTATTTCTCTGCAAATGCTTTTCATTTGCAAAGTGCTTTGATTCATATTTGAAAGGTACTCCTGTGCAGTCTCTATAAATAACCTCATGAAGGATCCCAGCTAGCTTGAAGTGTCTTTTTTTTTTTGAGGTTTCTTTAAGCAGAGCCATTCCTTTGAGAATCTATTATATGGCATGTTTATTTATTGTAAGTCTAATCAGTCAAACTAAACATTTGTTTTATTTCTGTGTCTTTGAAATAGGGTTTTACTGGGTGGTCCAGGTTGGCCTTGAACTTGGGGTCTTCCTGTTTTAGCCTGAGTACTGGGATTATAGCCATGAGCCACCATGCCCAGCTCCCTCCCACCACCAGTACCAGGGGTTGAACCCAGGGCCATGTACATGATAGGCAAGTGCTCTCCCATTGAGCTGCATCCCCATCCCCCACTTATAAAATTTATTTTGAGGCA
Organism: Castor canadensis; assembly: GCF_047511655.1. Taxonomy (NCBI): domain Eukaryota; kingdom Metazoa; phylum Chordata; class Mammalia; order Rodentia; family Castoridae; genus Castor; species Castor canadensis. The sequence goes on along the minus strand of NC_133390.1, from coordinate 150,904,455 downwards.
GAGTCCCACTAGATTGTCTAAACTGGCATCAAACTTGGCATCTTCCCACCTCCGCCTGTAGCTGGGATTATAGGCAGTGGAGCACATGGTTCCTGTACTCAAGGAGTTGATGGTCTGGTTGGGAAAATAAGATAAGTAAACTTTTAAATACCAGGGACAAAATCAGACCACATAAACATCGTAGTTGCACAGAACACATGGATGTGAACAAATCCAGTAAGGAAAAGGCTATTTAGGAAAGAGCGAATCTCTACTCAGTTCCCCATGTCAGAATCTTTTACATAGAGATTGGCTATGAGAAGGTGCCAGTGGCTTACACCTGTAATCGTAGCTACTCAGGAGGCAGAGATCAGGAGGATGGCAGTTCGAAGCCAGCCCTGGGAAATAGTTTGTGAGACCCTATCTCGAAAAAAACCCATCATATGAAAGGGCTGATAGAGGCCTCAAGGTGTAGGCCCTGAATTCAAGCCCCAGTACTGCAAAAAAAAAAAAAAAAGGATTATGTGATTATGTTTGTTTCTTTTAATGTTTTATTTTAATTTATTTTTGATTTATTGAATATGGATTATGTGATAACTCCCGTAACCATCTCCAAACAGTAACAAGCTGAGCAAAAATAGAAATGAACAGGTTCAGGAATTGGGGGAAGCAATTTTAGAATTGGCTTCATAATGCTATATGAGATTTAAAAAATATATATTCAAATAACTTGTGTGAAATCAGTGTGAACCCCTAATATCAGGTTACCATGCTTTATATAGTGAACAGAATTGAGTGATTTTCACACTACTGTCTGTTTAATACTTTTTATTCCTCAATGAGTACTGAGTAAATGCATTTCCTGTATCCAGCACTGCCTTGTGTTGAATCTACAAGGACCTACAGAAAGGTGGGAAGTAAATATCTTTCCCAATTCTAGATGGTGGTCACAGCCCTTGTCAACATCTGAAGCTGTTTATGTCCACCCAGACAGCCTTCCTACTGTGATCTGTTTCCAAAGTCATGTAGCAACCAGGTGACATGGGGCGCATCCACAGGCCAGGCACCCAGTAAACATTGGCAGGGTGAGTTCTGACACGGGAGATGAGTTGAAGGATACTTGTCCCTCCCAGGTTGAGACTGTAAATCTGCATATCACTTTTCAAATATTAGCCTAGCCTTCACCAGGCCCCAGAAGTCGATGTTGTTTGCAACTAGCGAGGAAAGTGAGGACTATTGAGTGTCAGCTTAGTAAGAACAAATTAGAAGAAAAGCAAAAACAGAGCTCTGGATTCTATTTTTTGCTCAGAGTAATGACAGGAAGCTTTCTTCATCTGGCATTGTATGAGGTGGTTTAAACTTTGAAAGTACCCTTCTTGAGAAAAGAAAGAAAAAAAAGGAAAGGAGGGTAAGAAGGAAGAGGGAGAGGGGAGAGAGTATATTTACATCTGTTTTGAGGTAAGTGTGAAGTACCCAGCATACCTCCACCCTACTAGGCACACTATTGCTTAATATTTGCCTTGGTGGCAAATATTGATGGTAATGTAAAATTATGTTTCCTGGAATAATGTTTGACTGAAGGCATGTCACAATTTGGTTTTGTTTGTTTGTTTATTTTGGTGGTATTGGGGTTTGAAGTCAGTGTTAGGCAGGTACTCTACCACTTGAGCCACTCTGCCAGCCCTTCTTTGCTTTGGGTATTTTTAAGAGAGGGTCTTGCAAAGTATTTCCCCAGGCTGGCTTCTAACTGCAATCCTCCTGATCTCTGCCTCCAAGGTAGCTAGTATTATGGGCATGAGCCACTGTGCCCAGCCTGAATTTGTTTAATAAGTCACATCCAGTCATTTGATTTCACTAGCATCTCTGGGATACTCAGGAAGTGCAAACTCCTGGTGATGCTCTCCTATCTCTGTCCTTGTTGTAGGTCTCTCTGTTTATTGTTTCCTGGGCTGCTACATAGGCTACATGTGACCTTTGGTCTCTGTCAGTAGCAAGTTACGTTGGAAGTAATATTTTGGTTATCTACGGCTGCCTTACTACTTCAAAAGTTAGAGGTTTAAAATAACTATCACAATATTATCTGTCATACTTGCGTGGGTTGACTTAGCTCAGCTGGGTGTTTTCATATTCTTTGTGATATTGGCTGGAGCTGTAGTCATTCAGGGCTTGAGTGGTCTGAAATGTTCTAGATTGCTCATTCACATAGTAGACAGTTGATGCTAGTCATCTGCTGGGAGCTCAGCGCGAGCCACCCGTGGCTTTTCCATGCTCATGAGTCTAGGATTTTAACAACATGGCAGCTGAGTTCTGAGAGAGTAAATCCCAAGAGCAAGCTTTCTATGAGAAGAAAAGCAGAAACTGCCAGGCCTCAAAGACTAGCCTCACTTCTGATGTAATCTGTGGGTCAAAGCAGTCACAAACCAGCTCAGATTAAGGGATGAGGGAATTAACTCAACTCTTGATGGGAGAATGACATGTGCATATAGGGAGGGGAGGAATTGATGAACACCAACTGATAGAGGGTAAATACCCAGTCCTTTCAATTTACCTTGAGTCTAAGTCTTTTAAAAGACATTCACAACTCAAGGTTCATGCCCCAGTAGTAGTTCTGGAAAAGTGGTGAGATATCATTGGCCTAAACAGCAGAACCTGGTCTGGTCTGATTTATCTTGGATCCACTTGTGTGACCCTGGAAAACCTTGTGCTAGTACCACAACACGGTAATATCTAATCATCCGTGAAAGAAAATTGTTACCCAGTTCTGTAAGAGAAGGTTCTAGTCCTTTTTTTTTCAGTGTGGGGATTGAACCCAGCGCCTCACACATGCTAAACAAGTGCTCTACCACTGAGCTATATCCTCATCCCTTAAGTCTTATTTGTGACTACAGATAGAACAGTGGTTCTCAACTAAAGGTGATTTTGTCCCTCATGGGATATTTGGTAATGTCAGAGACAATTTTGGTTGTCATAACTGAGTGGAGGACAGCACTACTGGCATCAGATGGGCAAAGGCCAGAGATGAAGCTTGTCAGAATGCACAGGACATTCTCCCACAACAAAGAATTCCAGCCCCAAATGTCAATAGTCCTGAAGTTGAGAAACTCTGACCTAGAGCCAGGATTCTTCCCAGACTGTCTTGCAAGTTCATACAAAGCACATTGCTTTTTATACTCCAAAATATCATCTGTACTCTTTATCCTACAGATTAAAAACACTGTCTGCATTGTTCAAGATTCAAATTGTGAGATTAAGGCTCTTAAAGTTATCACTTGTTTTTGTGGTGCTGAGGTTTGAACTCAGGACCTACACTTTGAGCCACTCCACCAGCCCTTTTCTGTGGTGTTTTTTTCTAGATAGGGTCTCACAAACTATTTGCACAGGGCTGGCCTCAGACTGTAATCCTTCTGATCTCTGCCTCCTGAGTAGCTGGGATTACAGGTGTGAGCCACTGGCACCTGGCCTTGAAGTTATAACTTCTATTTACTTTGTTTGTCAGTTCTGGGGTTTGAATTCTGGGCCTCTCACTTGCTAAGGCAGGCACTCTACCACTTGAGCCATTCTACCAGTGCCTATTTACTTTTGTATTTAAATAATTTATATACAGAGTTGGATCATATATGTTTCATCCTTTTCTTCCCACTTCAAAGTCTAGGAAATGACAAGGAAAAAATTTTATATCTATATGTGTGTTTGTATACATCTTTTTTTTTGTTTGTTTGGGTTTTGTTTTGAAACTGGGTTTCACTATGTAGTGTAGGCTGGCCTGGAACTTGCTGCGTAGCCCAGGCTGGCTTTGAACTTGTGATCCTTTTGTCTCTGCCTCCTGGGTGCTGGGATTATAGGAGTGTACCACTATACCTGGCTTATATCTTTATGTGTGTGTATATATATAGATAGATAGATAGATAGATAGATAGATAGATATAGATAGATAGATATAGATATAGATATATAGATATATATGTCTACATCTGTGTTTATATATGTGTATCTGTGTCTGGATCTATTTCATCTATCTATTATCTCCTGGTTAAGAGATGACTGTGGACCACAAATTTGGAGCATCATGGAAAGTCTGTATCAGTTGGGAGAAGCCAAGTTATGTTATGGTAACAAAACAACTCTCAGATCTAAGTGGTTTAAAACTGTAATTTTATTTCTCAATAACGACACATCTTCATCTTGGGCTGTCAAAGGGCTAGTCATTTAGGGACAAAGCTGGCACCGTTTCAAATGTTGCCATTGCCATGTAGAGGGAAAAAGAACTTCATGCTGGCAGTAAAATTATCCACCCTTGAAGTGACAAGCATCAAGCATCTCTTCTATTCACGGTTTGTTGTTCAAAACTATTCACTTGGCCCCAGTTCCACAAAGGAACTAGGAAGTGTAATCCTGTCAGTGGCCTGGAGAGGGGAGACTTGGAAATGTTTGGCATAAAGCTGTAGTGACTCCCAGGGCCAAGGTAGATGGGTTCGATGCCGGAAAGGAGCCAGCAGAGTGGCACAGGGCGGGACTACTGTGTGAAGTGGGAATGTCTCCTGAAGATAAAAGGAGGATCATGCACGAGCCCCTGCACAAAAATCAACAGTAGAGCACACAAACAGGAATACCTAGGAGACTGATACACACCCATATCTCAGGGATGGGAGGATTAGGAGGAATGCTCTGTTTTAGCAGAAGCATCTTAACATTTAACATGCCACAGAAATTTCATAAGTCTGCTCTAAGGGGTTGTGCTGAGAATCGTTGTGCCCAGAATCGTTGTGCCTGGTGTAAATGGCACATACAGTGCCTGGTACATAACATGTGCTCAGTAAATACCTATTGAACTGAATGATAGCTAGAAACTTGCCATAGGAAAAGCAAATGCTGCTTTTAAAAGTTATTATTATGGATCCTACCTCGCTCCTGTTAGAATAGCAACCATCAAGAACACAAACAACAACAAATGTTGGCGAGGATGTGGGGAGAAAGGAACCCTCAAACACTGCTGGTGGGTATGTAAGCTAGTATAATCACTATGGAAAACAGGATGGAGGCTCCTCAAAAAACTAAAAATAGAATTGGCATCCTATCCAGCAATACCACTCTTAAGGATATACTTGAAAGAATGTGAGTCAGGTTACAACAAAGGCATCTATACACCCATGTTTATTGCAGGGTTACTGAAAACAGCTAAGCTATGGAAACAACTAAGATGCCCCACTACTGACAAATGGATTAAGAAAATGTGGTATTTATATATAATGGAATTTTACTCAACCACAAAGAAGAATGAAATTTTTGTCATTTGCAGGCAAATGGGTAGAACTAGAGAACATCTTCTTAGTGAAGTTAGCCAGGTTCAGAAGGCCAAAAATCACATGTTCTCTCTCATACATGGAATACAGTCCTCATACAAACACAGCAATATTATGAAACACTGGTCACACTATGGTGAGGTCACGCACAGGAGGGGTAGGGCAAAAGAAGGAAACTAAGAACTTGAATAGGGTTGATATACTCTCTATACAAGAATGAATATAGGAATCTTAAACTGGCTGAAACCACCACAAGAAAGGGACTAATGTAGAATGAAGAAAATTAGAGGAGATAAACCAATTGGGGTTATAATACATATATACTTGGAAACTCCCTTTCCTTTGAAATAAAGTTAACTATCTTTATCTCAAACAAGGTAAAATGTCATTTCTTTCTTTTTTCTTCTACAAAATTGGAGAACAGGCAGGCAGAACAAGTCCTGCTGGGTGGGGGAGGGGTTGATATCTGTAGGGAGGGGTGGCAGGGAAAGGGGATAGGAGCGTAAGTATGGTGCAAAAAATGTGTGCACATGTATGTAAATTAAAAAAATGATACCTGTTGAAACTATTCCAGGAATCAGTGGGGTGGTGGTAGGGGCATAAAGGGGAGCCCTGGAGGGTGTGAATTTAAGTATGATATATTTGATACATTTTAAGAACTTTTGTAAATGCCACAATTTACCCCCACCTAGCACAGCAATAAAGGGAAAATTATTATTATCCTGTTATTCTGTCTTACAGATAAAGTTGGTTTTGGAAACAAGTTAGAATCCTGACCCCTTGTGAGGGTACTTTAAGGAATATCTCCTGCCCAGCAAAGTACTCCTAGAATTAGAATTAAAGGCATTCTTTTTTTGTTTGGTTTTTTTTTCAGTACTGGGGTTTGAATGCAGGGCCTACACCTTGAGCCACTCCACCAGCCTTTTTTTTTGTGATGAGTTTTTATGAGATAGGGTTTCCTGAACTGTTTTCCCAGGCTGGCTTTGAACTGAGATCCTCCTGATTTCTGATTCCTGAGTAGCTAGGATTATAGGCATGAGCCACTGGTGCCCAGGTAAAAGGCATGTTTAATGAGGATTTAGATTCTGACTTCTGTTGTCTTATAGCTCAGTCCTTATTTTTTCTTGCAAGTTCCTTGACCCCTCCGTACCATGTTCACTCTTCTTACCCTCTCAGTTTTACAAAAGTGTGTCCCTGATCTTCTAGGCCCTGCTGTCCTGTTGGTGACTTCTGTCTGCTTTGGGTCCCTGGAGACAATAGGTTAAGAGAGTGCTCAGGAGTCAGACTGCCTGGGGAGAGTCTGTCACTAGCTAGCTCTGTGTCTTAGGGAAAGCTACTTAATCTTTCTGGGCTTTATTGTCTTCACTTGTTAAATCTGAATATAGTGACTACATTTTAAGGCACTATGGGTCTATAAAAGGAGATTATGCTTAGACAGTGTTTGGAGCAATGCCTGGCATTTTGAATCAGATCCAGCCTAGCAGCCACTATTGTTACTGTCATCACTACCTCCATACTAAGCTATACCACATTCAGTTCCTAGGACCTCTCCCAGGAAGAGGCCTGGATGGTGGGCCCTTTGACATTATTTTTGTTTTGTTTTGTGTAAAGTCAACTTCTCAATACTCTGGAGTCCCAGTATATCATTTCTAGGGCTGATTTAATATCAGATCATTGTTAACCTTGTGTGTGTGTGTGTGTGTGTGTGTGTGTGTGTGTGTGTGTGTATGCTGCTGGGGATGAAACCCAGGGCCTTGTACATGCTAGGCAAGCACTGAGCTACATCCCCAGCCCTTGGTTTTTTTTTTTTTTTTTTTTTTTGAGACAGGTTCCGTTAGGTAGCTTAAGCTGGCCTTGAGCTTGCTATATAGCCCAGCTGGCCTCAAGCTCATGATCCTCTTGCCTCAGCCTCCTAGTGCTGGGATTACATGTGTGTAGCATCATGCCCAGCACTCATTATTAATGTTAACTTTTGTGTGTGTGTGTGTGTGTGTGTGTGTGTGTGTGTGTGTGTATGGTGGTACTGGGGTTTTGAACTCAGGGTATTGTACTTGTAGGCAAATGTTTTGCAGCTTGAGCCATGCCTCCAGCCCTTTTTGCTTTTAGGTCTCTTGTTTTGTTCTGCCAGAGGCTAGCCTGGACCTTAATCCACCTATTACCTCCCACATCATAGCTGGGACCATGGCACATGCTACCATGCCTGATGTATTTGTTGAGAATGTGGTCTTAATAATATTTTTGCTCGTGCTGGACTCAAACCATAATCCTCCCTATCTCTCCCTCCCAAGTAGCTGGGATTAGAAGCATGAGTCACTGCATCTGGCCTTCATTATTCATGTTTAACACCATATATCTTTAGAAAATAATTTAGTACCTCTATGCCATGATTTTTTTCTCTTTGAGATGGAAATGACACATTTTCTTCCCATTTCCTAATGACATGGGAAGGTTTCTTTCTTTTTTCTTTTTTTCTTGGTTCTATTTTGCCATTTTGTTAACTTTTGTATGTCCTTAAAGTCATCTTCAGTCCTTGACAGGAAAAGGTAGGGCATGAATAAGTAAACACATAAATAAAATAGAGTAGTTATGAAAGCCCCAAAGGAAGTTCAAAGCATTATGCACAGACATCTTTGGGAAGTGTTATCAGCAATAGTGTTTAGAAAACCTACCTTATTATTATCCATTGAGCTTATAAATGTTCAAATCATTGTAGGCCTCAGATGATCACTAGAGAAAAGGTAATGTAAGAAAAATGTTGTGATGGTTAATTTTATGCATAACTTGACTGGACTAAGGGATGCTGGGTAAGTTGTAATTATTTCTAGGTTTGTAAGGGAGTTTCTAGCATTTGAAGCAATAGACTGAGAAGCGCTACCCTCACCAGTGTGGGTGAGCATCATCCAATCTATGGAGGCCCTGAAAAGAACAAAACGATGGAGGAAGGGTGAATTTGCCCACTAAGTTTGAGCTGAGACAACCATATTTTCTTACTCTGGGAGATTGGTGCTCATGGTTTTTGGGTCTTTACACTCAGGCTAGAACTTATGCCATTGGCTCTTGGAGTTTGGACTAGAGCTACACCACAGGCTTCCCTGGGCTTCCAGCTTACAGATAGCAGATCATGGAGCTTTTCAGCTTCCATAATTACCAAAGCCAGTGTCTCACTATAAATCTCTCATATACCTGTGTAGATCCTATTGGTTCTGTTTCTCTGACTAACACAAATGTGAAGGCGATGAGACGAATTTGCTTTGGTCCTTTGAAGATAGAAGTTCTGAAATAGTTATGTAGCAGAGTTAAGAATGTACATTTAAAACACATGGCCACAAGGTTTGAAATGAACAAGTTAACAGAGATCATAATAAATCTACTTTCAGGAAGTGCGCATTACAAAGCTCATACACAGACAATGATTAGAAAGGAAGTATAAACTCACCTAAAAATAGTAATTGTGATTAACAGTGTTAATAGCTGCTTCGCATTATCCCAGATAGTCATTTAGTTAGCAGATGGAGAGATACTGGTTTACTTCCATTTCACAGTAGACAAAACTGAGGCCCAGGGCCTAACCAAGGCCATCAAGGTCATGGTAGAATGAAGCAGCCTAACTCTAGAGCTTTGTCAGAGAGCATTACAGAGCACTGCCTCCTAACCAAATGGGTCCTTCAGGCTCATACCCTAATTCACAACTGTTGGGGTCCAAGGTTGACCACCCCTCAGAGGAACAAAAGACACTGACAATAATGTAAGCCACAAAGCGAGGTTTATATTTCCAGCTAGCTGGGGTCTGGGTATCCGCCCAACGCAGTGGGTTTCAACGAGGACCCCGAATGCAAAGTTCAGGCTGCTTTTATATTTTTTTAGACATTAGTCATAGTCACACAGCAATTTTTATGGCCCCTGGGGTCACATATTTCTGATATCATCCACATCCTGGTGGTGGGGCAAGATTACTTGAAGATTATTTATCAGGAACTTGATAAACACCAGGTGTCTTAACTCATTGACTCATATACCGTTCTAGCAAGATTAACCAGAAATAGTCCCTGTTCCCAGAAACCGTCCCACCTCCCTTTATTCCAGTAAGTGGTGGCTTGGGTCATGTTAGCCATGGCTGGTTTCAAGCTGAGTGGGCTGCAAGCCTCAAAGGTACCCTAACATTCCCCCCTTTAGTTGTTCATAATGAGGAATCATGCTTATCTAGGTGACTAGCGTAAACATCCTCAGGGCTAGGTAACTGTTCATATTGCCTCAGGACCATTAGGTCACTAGCTTATTCAGAATACAAGGACCAAAGGTTAAGATAAGCAGTAGTATGACCAGAGGGCCCACCAGGGTAGAGACCAAGGTAGTGAACCAGGGGGACCTATTGAACCAAGCTTTGAACCAATTTTCTTGGGCTTCCCTTTCCCGTTTCCTTTTTGCCAGTCCTTCCCTCACTTTAGCCATAGAATCCCTAACTACCCCTGAATGGTCAGCATAAAAACAACATTCCTCCCCTAGGGCTGCACATAGTCCCCCCGCTGGAGGAACAATAAGTCTAGGCCCCGTCGGTTCTGAAGCACTACCTCAGATAGGGAGGTAAGGGATTTTTGCAGGTGACTAATGGAGGCTTCTATCCTCTCTATATCCTCGTCTATGGCCGCGCGCAGCAAGGACATCCCTTTATGTTGAGTAGCCAGGGAGGCTATGCCGGTTCCTGTCCCAGCCACTCCTAGGCTAAGTAGGGTAGCAATGGTTAATGCAGAAATAGGCTCTCTCTTCTTTCTCTCACCTGTTCCTGTATTCCAATATGAATATAGGCTCTCCTCAGAATGATAGATGATGCGGGACAGCACAGTCACTAGGACACAGAATTCTTTAGAGCCGTTAAACACATTAGTTGATAGGCAAGGGGTGAGCCCGGACTGTGAGCATACCCACCATCCATTGCCTTTTGGAATTATCCACTTAATACCATCACCCCAGATGGGGTTGTTATCTATAGTAGCACATAGGTCCTGTTTTTTGCCGGCACCTTCCCTAAGCAGGTTCCTTGGCTACTCACTTGTTGTATGGTCAGACCTCTCTTACGGTCTCCCCAGGAACATTGAGTGGGGTTTTCACTAGTCGAGATATCGTAGGTGACATTTAGCCCTATTGCCTCATAGAATGGGGGCCTCACATCATAGCACAGCCAGCAGGAGGTAGTCATATTAGGGTTGGTGTGGTTCAATGTTAGGAATGCAGCATTTACCAGATTCCAGAGGGGGTCTGTGGACCCAGTCATGAGACTGGGCTTCACCAAGGGAGGGCTGGTGCCTAATGGTCCTGGAGTTTTAATACTAGCCTTTGTGTGAGGCCGGGTAGGGACTGGGGTTGTGCGAGGTCGGAGAGGTGGCTCTACATAGGGCGGCTTGAGTACTTTGTTGGGGCCTACCATTTTGGACGGTGGCCCCATGGGCTCAACTTTTAATCTGATTACTACGGTCAAGCCAGAATGTCCACCATATTTATAAAACACAAGTCCCCATACCTTGCCTTGTATCCACCCGGGGGTGTCCTCTTTGCCACTGTCAATGAAGGTGACCTTGATTCTATCTGTATCTGGGGGCTGGCATTCATGGGTGGGTGACAGAATTCTGTGCCCCCAGGGTACCCCATTTACAAAGGCAAATTTGACTAGGTCCAGTTTTGATATCCCCCACTTTCATTCACCATCGTTGGATGTGACACATGCCCATGACTTACAGAAGGAGTATTGTATCCCCCCCACAGTCCTTGTTCTTTTTGTGGCCAGGGCAAGCATAATGTTGGGCTGACTCCAGGGCAGTAGACCTGTAGGCAGGATTGATGTCTCTGAAGCAGAATTGAAGCTCCAGCCACCAAGTTCCTATGGGGGCAGTGCGAGTAGTCTTGTTAAGGGTGGTATGAGTCTCCCCGTCGGTGAGTATCCAGGTTTGCTTATAGGGCTGTTGAGGGTTGGTTTCTGCGAGGTTCCTGCTCTGGGCGTTGAGCAAGATCAGAGCGACCAGCCAGCCCACCTGTGGCTGCTCTTGAAGACCCTGCATGTTCCCGGGGTCGCAAAAGCTTCAGCTTTAATGGGTTATCTGGGTGCCGCTGCACGGTCCACTCTCTAGCCTCTTTCTGTTTCTGCTGATTGGCTTGACGCATGTGGGAGTGATGGACCCAAGGCCCAACGCCGTCAACCTTAAGAGCAGTGGGGGTAACCAGAATGACCAGGTAAGGGCCTTTCCATCTTTCTTCTAGAGTGTGGGCTCTGTGCCTCTTTACCCATACCCAAACCCCTGGGACGATGCCATGTTCTGGGTTCAATGTGTCCTTTGTCTCATACAAGGTGCTCACTATGGGCCAGATTTCACGTTGGACCTCCTGTAGGGATTTTAAGCTGGCCAAGTAATTTGGGACCGTACTGGGGTCTTGGTCCGGTAGGGTTCGGACAACAATGGGGGGCAGAGCCCCATATAGAATTTCAAAAGGTATCAATCCATGTATATATGGTGAATTTCGAACCTGGAAGATGGCATAGGGTAGGAGGGCCACCCAGTCTCCGTCAGTCTCGATGGCTAATTTAGATAAGGTCTCCTTCAGGGTCCAATTCATTCTTTCTACCTGCCCTGAGTTCTGGGGGTTATATTCACAATGCAGTTTCCAATTAGTCCCCACTGCCCGGGCCAGCCCTTGTAGGACGTTACTGATGAAAGCCGGACCATTATCAGAGCCTAGAGTTTCGGGGATGCCATATCTGGGTATGATTTCCTCCAGCAAAACCTTAGCTACAACTTGGGCAGTCTCTTGTTTTGTAGGAAAGGCTTCCACCCAGCCTGAGAAGGTGTCTATCAGAACCAACAAATACCTATACCCATACCTTCCTGGCTTCACTTCAGTAAAATCCACTTCCCAGCTCCGTCCCGGCGCCCTCCCCCATACCCGTGTACCTGTATGTAGGAGTCCCTTTTTGCTGGGTTTCATAGCCTGGCACCCAGCACATTGGTCCACAGTCTTTTGAATCTGGGCTGTCTGATGCGGGAACCGGAGGTGGGCCGACTTGAGGAGGGCGAGTAGTTTCTTCTTGCCTAAATGGTTGGCTCGATGTAAATTGGAGAGGAGAAACAGTCCTAACTTTTCAGGAAGGATCAGCTGCCCTTCGATATCATGATACCAGCCTTGCTGATTGGGCTCCGGGCATCGGTGATCTTGGATCCACTGTTTGTCTTCCAGGGTGTACTCGGGTCGCGGTGGCAAGCGTGGAAACTCGGGCACGGGTAAGGTCAGCGCTAGGGTCGTGGAGGCCAAAGCAGCATTTTGGGCCGCTTTGTCCACATGCCGGTTCCCTGTAGCTTCCGGAGTCTGGGCAGATTGGTGACCAGGAACGTGTACTACCGCAACAGCTTGGGGCTTCTGTACCGCAGTCAGTAGTCTCTGGATCTCCGGGAGGTTACGTAGCTCCTTTCCTTCCGCTGTAATGAAACCCCTTTCCTGGTGGATGGCGCCATGTACATGGACGGTGCCAAAAGCGTAACGGCTGTCAGTATAAACAGTCACTCGTTTTCCCTCAGCCCGCTTGAGTGCCTCTGCCAGCGCGATCAGTTCGGCCTTCTGGGCTGAGGTCCCCAGGGGCAGCGGGGTGCTCCAAATTATGTCCCCACCTGGGTCCACCACTGCTGCGCCCACCTTACGCACCCCATCTGAGACGAAGCTACTCCCATCTGTATACCATACCAGCTCACTGTTGGGTAGGGCTGAGTCCTGGAGATCGGGGCGCACTTGGGTGATTTCAGCTATAATCTCCTGACAGTCATGTAGAGGGGCTTCCAGGTCTGGATTTGGCAGCAAGGTGGGCGGATTCAGAGAAACTGGTTCGGAGAAGAGGATTCGGGGAGCATCCAGCAAGAGCCCTTGGTAATGAGTCAGTCGGATGTTGGTCATCCATCTACCTGGAGGGTGCTTTAGGACCCCCTCTACTGCATGGGGGGTTACCACCTTCAGATGATGCCCAAAAGTGAGCTTATCTGCGTCCTTTACCATTAGGGCAACTGCCGCTATGATCCGCAGGCATGGGGGCCAGCCCGCTGCAACTGGGTCTAACCTTTTGGATAGATAAGCAACTGGCTGCTTCCAGGGCCCTAGGTGCTGCATTGGTGCCCCTTTCTCTATCCCCCTCCTTTTGTCTACAAAGAGGGTGAAGGGCTTTAGAGGGTCTGGCAGCGCCAGGGCTGGGGCTCTCAGGAGGGCAGTCTTGAGCTCCTCAAAGGCCTTTTGTTGATCTGGCCCCCAGGCCCAAGGGGCCTTGTCCTTAGTTGCCTCGTATAAGGGTTTTGCCAGTTCAGCATACCCCAATATCCACAGCCGGCAGTAGCTCGCCGTCCCCAGGAACTCGCGGACTTCTCAAGCCAAGGTGGGGATGGGGAGTCCGAGAATAGTTTCTTTCATAGCATTCGTTAACCATCTGGTTCCCTCTTTTAGTTCATACCCCAGTTAGGTGACTGTTTGTCTACAAATTTGAGCCTTCTTTGCACTGGCCCGATAGCCCAACCTCCCCAGCTCCTGGAGGAGGTCTCCAGTAGCTTGCCAGCACTCAGCTTCAGATGCAGCTGCCAGAAGCAAGTCATCTACATACTGCAGAAGTGTGACGGAACTGTGGCTCCAGCAATATGAGTCCAGATCCTGATTAAGAGCCTCACTGAACAGAGTAGGGGAGTTTTTGAAACCTTGTGGAAGTCTAGTCCATGTTAGCTGTCTGGGGGTTCCCGTATTTTCATCATGCCATTTGAAGGCAAAAATGTGTTGACTATTGGGTGCCAGGGCTATGCTAAAAAAAGCATCTTTCAAGTCCAAAGTGGTATACCAAACATGGGAGGGGAGCAAATGGCTCAGCAAGGTATAGGGGTTGGGGACTGTGGGGTGGATGTCCTCGACCCTCTTGTTTACTTCCCTTAAATCTTGGACTGGCCTATAGTCTTTTCCCCCGGGTTTCTTAACGGGGAGAAGTGGAGTGTTCCAAGCAGAACAGCAGGGCCTTAATATTCTGGCCTCCAGGAGACAGTTAATGTGAGGGGCAATACCCCTCCATGCCTCGGAAGACATGGGATACTGACAGACTTGGATGGGCTGAGCTGAAGCCTTGATCTCTACTATTACTGGGGCTCGATGTTCCGCCAGCCCCTCACTTGCTATTTCTGCCCAAGCCTGGGGGCAGGTTTGAATCCAATAAGCCATTTCAGGGGACCACTCAATAGGTTTTGGGGGAGGGTCCCGCAAGGAGAACAAGTGATGTTCATCCTCGAGAGACATGGTCAAGACTTGGAGGGGCTGTCCTTGTCCATCTGTCACTTTGATACCGTCCGGCTCAAAGTGAATGTGAGCCCTCACCTTAGTTAGCAGATCACGTTCCAGAAGGGGGGCAGGGCACTCAGGAATGACCAGAAAGGAATGGGTCACCTGATGTCAGCCCAAATCCACCTGACGTTTGCTAGTCCATTGATATGCCTTGGATCCAGTGGCTCCCTGCACGAGACTAATTTTCTGGGACAGTGGCTCAGTAGGTTTATTAAGGACTGAATATTGGTCCCCTGTGTCCACCATACATCTCACAGGCTTCCCCTCCACATATATGGTTACCCAAGACTCAGGGAGGGGGTCCGAGTCCCGTGCCCTCTAGTCACTGTCCATTCCAGCTAACAGGACTCGGGCATCATTATTGGGCCTGCTATTTAGTCCCGGGCGACCCTGGAGTTTGGGACATTCCTTCTTCCAGTGTCCATATTCCTTACAATAGGCACATTGTCCCTGGTCTAGCCTGGGTCGATCTCTTCGGGGACGTGTGGGGCCGGTCCATTCCGAACTCAGTCCGGCCAGACACTGGACTCCTGCTAGCAATATCTTAGCCATCTCCTTTTGCTGTTTCTTGTTTTCCTTACTCTGGTGTTCCCTGTCCTCCTTCCGAATCCTTTCTTGTAGTTCCTGATTCTTCTTCTTGATTCTATCCTCTTGTTCTTCTGGGGTTTCTTGGGTGTTAAAAACCCTTTCGGCTACTTTCATCAGATCCCAGGTAGTCATTTCCCCAAGCCCTTCCTGTTTATATAGTTTCTTCCTGATATCTGGGGCAGCCTGATTTATGAAGGACATTATCACGGCTGACTGATTCACCTCTGCTAGTGGGTCTAGGGGGGTATACTGTCTGTATGCATCGTAAAGACGCTCAAGGAATTCGGCCGGGCTTTCATTTTCCCCCTGCATTTTTGCCTTTACCTTAGCCAAATTGGTAGGGCGGCGGGCTGCCGCCCGGAGGCCTACCATAAGAGTCTGGCGGTAGACCCAGAGACACTCCCTACCTTCTGCGTTCCCATAGTCCCAGTCGGGTCTGTTTAAAGGAAAATGATCATCAATCAGGTTTGGCAGGGTGGTCGGTCGCCCATTGTCGCCGGGGACATTCTTTCTGGCTTCAGTGAGAATCCGCTCCCGTTCCTCAGTGGTGAATAGAGTCTTAAGGAGCTGCTGACAGTCATCCCATGTGGGACTGTGAGTATGCAAAATGGACTTGAACAGATCAGTCAGGCCTCTAGGGTCCTCAGAAAAAGGAGGATTCTGGGCTTTCCAGTTGTACAGGTCACTACTTGAAAAAGGCCAGTACTGATAGGTGAGTCCCCCATCGGGACCAGCACCACCCAGGACCCGCACCAGGAGGATGGGGGGCCCGGTGGAAGTGGAGGAGGGCTCCTCCTCTGAGGCTTCTTCTCGCTGCCTACAGGGCCTGAGTCCCCTCACCGGTCCGGAGACCGGGGCAGGGGGTGCAGACGGGGAGGCTGACGAGTGGGGAGGCTCAGAGGAGCCAGCTGCCTCTGGCTGGAGTGGCGTGGCAGTGGCACATGGTGGGTGATTTACTTGACAATCTAAGTCTATCAAGGATGGATGGAGAGTTGGGTCTTCCTGCAGAATAGGCTTCTTAGGGGAATTAATGGGAGTGGGGGTGTTCTCTGACATGGCCAGTATTGCGGGCCAGTCTGTAGGTGCCCCATGGATAAATGGCCGCAGCCAGGAAGAGGGGTCTTCTACTAAAGTCTGCCACATAAGGACCTAGGGATATTGATCAGGGTGGCCACGAAGACCGGGTCTATTAATGACATCTCGGACCTTCTTAATTGTGTCCAAGGAGAAGGTACCTTGAGGAGGCCAGCCTACATTAAAGGTTGGCCATTCCACTGAGCAAAGGGTGTCAAACTTACCTTTCTTAATTTTCACGCCATAATTGTGTCCCTTAGCGCGGATTTCTGAAAAATGACTCAGAAAAAGGGCCTTAGGAGTTACCTGAGCCTGTCCCATGATGATCAGGAGAGAGGGACAGAGGAGCCAGCAAAGAACAAGAGAGACAATTCCAGCAGACAAACAAATTCGCACAGGACTCTCTAACATACACAAGTACCGGCCGGTCAACCAGACTACTCTCACAGGCGTAATTCCATTCACACCAGAGTCAGGATCCTTACCCAAAGACCGCCCAAACAGAGTCCACTGAGGACGTCGGCGGTTCCTGACCATCTGGGATGTCTCCCACGACTTCCAATAGTAGAGCCTCCAGGGCTGTAACCCCTTCCTTCCACTCAATGAGAATTCTCAACCAAATTCAGACGGGGACTCTAAGTCCCTCCAAACGGAGGTGGCCAATCCTCCTTCCGTGGTCTTTCTCACCTAAACCTCGGTATCGGAGTCCATTTGTTCCTCTCAGGGAGGGGCTGATATCTCGGGACCTCCAGATGTTGGGGTCCGACTTTGACCACCCCTCAGAGGAACAAAAGACACTCATGATAATGTAAGCCACAAAGCGAGGTTTATTTCCAGCTAGCTGGGGTCTGGGTATCCGCCCAACGCAGCGGGTTTCAACGAGGACCCCAAATGCAAAGTTCAGGCTGCTTTTATATTTTTTTAGACATTAGTCATGGTCACACAGCAATTTTTATGGCCCCTGGGATCACATATTTCTGATATCATCCACATCCTGGTGGTGGGGCAAGATTACTTGAAGATTATTTATCAGGAACTTGATAAACACCAGGTGTCTTAACTCATACCGTTCTAGCAAGATTAACCAGAAATAGTCCCTGTTCCCAGAAACCGTCCCACCTCCCTTTATTCCAGTAAGTGGCAGCTTGGGTCATGTTAGCCATGGCCGGTTGAGTGGGCTGCAAGCCTCGAAGGTACCCTAACACAACATGCTTTTTGAGGTGTCTTCTAGTTGTTATGCTATAGAATTCTTCTTACTCACACTGCAGGTCCATGGCCAGGGTCAGGACAAAGTGTTAATGTTTCTCTGGCTCCCATCTTGCTTGGTTTCAAGCCCTGGCTTTCCTTTTGTGCCACCCTAGGCTTATTCTCACCCTTAGTATACAATCAATAAACAACTCATGGGGTGGTGGTGTTTGTTTCAAGATGGCAGCCTTGAAGACCAGACAGCCTTTTGAAGACATTTGTTCTTTACCTTGTGTGACTAGGGATCCTTTCGAGGATCGGTTAGGAAGAATAAAACCTTTCCTGGGATGGGGGCTTACAGTATGGAAATGTGTGACCCCAGAGGAACCACTGGATGCCTAGGACTTGGATTTAACATTTAAAGGAAAAAAACAAGAATGACAAAAAAGCAGGTGGTGGTGGGGCTTGCTGTTTGCATTTGAGGCCAGTCTCTTGACTCTTCAATCAAAGGAGGAACTTGTGTGCTCTTGGGGTTGGGTCAATATAATTAATGTAAACATTAGTATAGTGCAAGAAAAAAAAATCTGTCTTCTGCTGTCTCTTGTGTTTCTTACATGGCCTTCTGGTCTCTATTGGCTGGTTGTATTTGTTCAGGATCTGCTACATCCTGTGATCGTTCATTAATTTAGAGCTGCTTTGTGACTGTACAGAAACATTTCAATTATGGCCTAACATAACATGTGCCCCCAGGGATTTCACTGCAGAAATTGCACTTGGCAAAGGTGACCAGCTGCCATTTTTGTCACTTAATTATATATGCCAGTGCCCCTGTACATTTTGAGATTGGCATGGGGACATGCACTTGTGCCCCAAACAGACATTTGCATTAAGAAGCAAGATCTTTTTCAGCTTTGCACAAGATATTTCCTGTTGATTTTGAAAGCTCTCAGAAGGGGGTGGGGGAAGGACAACCAGCATTTTTCACATTCAAAGACTCCCCTGAAGTCTGCAGAGAGCTGTCTGCTGGTAGCAAAATAAAGCCTTTGCCTAGCTTAGGAAATTTTGGTGGAGCCCAGGCAGAGAAGCCCTGACAACAGTCCCTAGTGACCAGCTGAAAAGAGAAAAATCCACATATCCATTTTCCTCTCAGAAGATGGTCTTGGCCTAGGATAGCTGTATTTCCTGCCCAACTATTGGTCTAACAGCCATGAAGCTGAAGCATTAGGATTCTGTTTCCCTTTCTTGTTTTTACTTTATTTTTTCTTTTCCTTTTTTTTTTTTTGACTTTTGACAAGATATATATATTTTTTATTTATTCATATATACATACATTGTTTGGGCCATTTCTTACCCCCCTCCATCCTCTCTGTTTCCCTTTCTTAACCTTTTTCTTTAAAAGGGTGGGAGGTAAATTACTTTGTGCTGCCAACAAAATAAGAAGGTAAATGCTTAAACTGTCTGCTAACTCCTATGCTGTTACACTCTTGCATAAGAATCATGCTCAATGGTCCATGCTGTGCAGATTTATAGACTGTACCTTCTTCTCCCTGCTGAAGTCAAAACATTTGCTTGTGACTTTTTCTTCTACTGAGGCAGTTTGGGGTTCATGTAGGTTGCCTGGGGAAGGGCCAGACCACTCTCACCTGGCTGAGAACTTAACCTCACCCCTCCCCACTTGTTCATTATTGGGTGGGAACCTCCTGGGCCTGCCCTCCTGTGGGGTAGTGTAGGTTTTAAAGGCACCTGAAAAAGAAAAGCATCCTCTCTCTGCTGGCAGACTCCCCCTGTGCCCACTATGTGCTCTGTTCTCTTTTTTTCACCTGGCAGAACAGGTGACTCCCTTTTTCTCAATAAAGCTATCCTACCTCACCCCATCCACATGCTGTGCTTGGGTTTTTCCATTTGGAGCACAAAAACCAGGATCTTCTGCTCACAGACTACACCAGCGCTGGTAACACCACTACCTGTCCCATTCCTTGTGATAGTTTTGAGGTTATGACCATTTTCCTATACAAGTGGTCCCCAACTTGGCAATGGGTTGCTTATGATTTTTCATGTTCATAATGGAACATTCACATTCTGTAGAAGCCATACTTTGCATTTGGATCATTTCCAGGGTTAGCAAGGTAGGGTACGTCCTCTGTTGTGATGTTGGGCAGTAGTAGCAGCTGCAGCTCCCAGGCAGCCATGCTATCATGAGAGAAAACAGACCCCCACAGTATATTAAATGCATTTTTCACTTGTGACACTTTCAACTTACAGTGGGGTATCGGGGCTGACCCCATAGGCAGTTGAGCAGCCCCTGTATTGTGGCTTATCTGCAATCCATGCCTTTGTGTCCATTGCAGGCTTATAAGTCGGGCATGCTGTGTTGATAAATAACCTCCCCATTAGGCTTAGTCAAAAAGAAACCAAACAGTAGGCTTTTGGTAGAAGTGGCACCAAGACCTGCAGTGTTGTCCTGGAGCTGGCGATTGGGCTGCGTCTGCTTCTGCTGTGGGCAGATTCATCATCAGCATGCCATGCAGAATGATGGGGCTTGGCTTCAGCCATCTTGCCTGCCTGTTATGTGCATTCAGCTAAACACCAACATTGCTCACATACATCTCTCTGTGGTTTTGTTTCTGTACATCTGCCTGTTTTTGTCTCTGTCCCCAGAGGATGTGAATTGAGTAACTTACGGGTGGGGCTTTACTTTGCAGAGTGGTGAGTGACAAGTGATGGCTGCCAGCCTTCTGTCTCCACCCTCTCCACTACAATGTCACTTACTGTGTCTTTAAAGACCTTCTTTTAGCACCTAGGAGTGAAAGAGTGGTCTCCTAACAGTAAGTTGTAACTATAACCATTACTTATAACTTTCTACGTTGAATTCTCATTCAATTCACCAACATACTGACTTACAAGTCAGTACCTACTGTTTTCAGCTGGAGCCCTGCAGCGCTGTGCCTCTCCTTGGTGGGCTTTGCCTATATATCCCTGATATGCCATCTTAGGGCAGCTTTGGCCATTTTTTTTGCCGATGGGACTGGGGTTTGAACTTGGCTTCACACTTGTAAAGTAGGTGTTCTACCACTTGAGCTACACATCCAGCCATGTTTGAATGGATTAGAAATTGGCACAATGATATCATTTTATTTTTTAATTAAAATTTGGAAATAGTGTCACATTCCTAACTTCTTATGAAAATATTTCTGTTAGTAATTTTATCCCCATTCTTTAAAACAGTTTTAACTAAGTTACAGAGTCCTATTTCTGTGGAATGCTCTGATTTGGTAACTCATGAATCCTGGAATTATTTTAACATTATTGGGAAAGAACACCTTCAGGTTCCTTCTGGAGAATATAACCTTTCTTTCTCAGGCTTCAGAGCACATGGTTCTAGGATTATACATGTGCCTAGCATGTGCAAGGTCATAGGTTTGATCTCTAGTACCACCAAAAACGGGGAGGGGAATTTTATCATAACGCTATTTTATACCTTGTTTCTTTTCATTTATTATTATTTCAAGGCATCTTGCCATGTTAGTACATGTAGCTTACTCATATTTTCATGGCTGTATAGTATTCCATTGTATGGTTTGATCATAATTTATTTAATGTGATTCTTGTTGGTGGCTGTTACTTGCACTTTTTAATTCTCATCAGTAATCTTGCAGTGTATTTCCTTATACCACTATGTTACCTTATGCATTTGGTGAATAGCACAGTAAACCTGAGTACTATATTGCTGTATTTTAAGTATTAGTGATTTAGTTGATTTTAGCAGAAAATGTAATGAAGCCTAGTGACTAAGTAACAAATGATCTCCTTAAAAATGTATAAGAAAGACATTTGTGGGTGGTAGTAGTTAGAGGCCAGTTTTGTTATGTTAATCTTTTTTGTTGTTGTTGTTAGGTTAATCTTATTTGCTAGGAATTAACTCCTGGTGAAATAGTTGTTTTACAACATGGAATAATCACACCAAGTAGGAATTTTGGGGGCGGCATTTTTTTTTTATGAGTTGCCATAGTGGCAAGTACAGAGCTGTGACAATACAGCATTAGAATGTACTTCCAGAGGTAGAACTGAGAAAGAATTAATTTCTCTTAAGAGGAGGTGAGAAATGTTGGGGTGGACTTTTCTTTCTAAAACTGTATTAATAACTGAATTAAATGACAGCTTTTATAATTAGTAAAGAACTAAACAGCATAACTAGTAGAAAGGATCTGAATGTCCATGTTTGCACAAGCTGGGAAACATTTTAATTCTATGAAATGAATACTAACTACCATCTAGGGCTGGTGGAGTGGCTCAAGTGGTAGAGTGCTTGCCTAGCAAGAGTGAGGCCCTGAGTTCAAACCCCACTGCTGCAAAAAAAACCCCAAAAAACAAACAAACAAAAACTACCATCTAGAGTGAATCTTGATAGCATTGTCAGTTAGGCTGTCCTGGCTAAATCCTTAGAATCCAATTTATTTGCTCGGAGCTCACAGTTAAGTCCCTCCATTTCCCATTATGTCACACTCCTAGAGTCAGGTCTCTAATTAGCAGCTATTTGTCACCCACGATGGGCCACAGCACGGCTTTCTTCTGAGGGGACAGCCTCTCTGCCACCAAGGATTGCCCAATGCAGTCAACCCTCAGCAGCTCCAACTGGACAAGTTTTATTCTGGCTACTGTGATCTATATCTT
Source organism: Castor canadensis (assembly GCF_047511655.1). NCBI lineage: Eukaryota > Metazoa > Chordata > Mammalia > Rodentia > Castoridae > Castor > Castor canadensis. The sequence goes on along the minus strand of NC_133390.1, from coordinate 150,882,319 downwards.
ACAACTACATCCAGCCTCCCTCAGTCGTGAAAATAACTCAAGCATTTATCCCAGTGATTCATGAAAATAACTGAAGCATTTATCCCAGTGATTCTTAAGCCTAGCAGTTTTACCTCTCAAGGAGATATTTGGCAAACTTTGGGCTCCCAGTTTTGGTCTTTACAAGCTTGGATGTGCTGCTGACATCCAAGAGGCCAGGGATGCCACTAAACATCTTGTAATTCCCAGAATAGCCCAGTAGTGCTGGACACAGTATGTCAGACACCGAGGTCTCATTGTGTTAATTTTCTCACGTTTAGTTTATCATGCACTGTGCTTTTGTCAAAAATTGTATTCGATAATGGACCATCTTAGATGCAGAGTAACTAAAGGGACCGACATTGTGGTGGAGTGATATTAGCATTAGGCTAGGTGGCAATTAGGAGGTAGGTGCTCTAAGCTCATTACTACTTCTGGTTAGCTGCAGGACTTTTGGTAAGTTATTTATTTTTTTATTTTTTGTGAAATGAGGATATTTGCCTGAGCTATGTACAGAGTCCCTTTAAGTTTCAAAACCTCCAGTCTCTCTGCCATGGCAGCTGTATTTTTGAGGTAGGGTAAGGATGAGCAGTAGGTACAATCAAATGTTCTGTTCCATTTGTTCTGGTTCTTCTATCACAAGACTTGTTTCTGTCTTATAATCCTTTGCCAACCCTGCAGATATCCTGTCTTTTAAGATCATCCTGAACTTTGAATCCAGGCATCCAACTCTGAGGAGCTCTGATGGCTTAATAATTGTATGTCACACTGGATACCACTTAGTTTTCCTGCAGCAGGATATGCTGCAGGAAAGGATATCCATTCTTATACCCAGCTTTTAAACTGAGCATGGGTCTCTGCCAAGTGTTGGATCCATACAGGAAGCCTGAGGCCAGCTGAAAAGGGCTTATTCTCCTCTACTTACAGACACGGAAACCACAACTTAGACAAGTGTTCCAGGTCATATGGCTCCATAAGTGACAGTTCTAGGACAAATGTCTCCTGGATCCTCTTAGTCCCCACAGTGAACATCCTTCTGTGATCTCATCAAGTACAGCAGAACCACAGCCAGTGGCACGTGGCAGTAGAGGCCTTTACTTACCAGATTAGCAAACACATGCTCTCAGCTGAAATCTCACACACTGGGCAGAAATCTCAGGAGTGCTAAATTCCTTTGTAAATAGTGCATTCTAAATAATGCATCTCTGACATTTTAAGGGTATTAGTACTAAAATGACCTCTCTCTGGCAACAGAATGGTAGGCAAAAGAATTTGCGTTTTGGAGCTGAGTATCTATATTAAATTACATCTTCTCCACTTGCCATTTGTATGAACCAAAGCAACTTACTTTACCTCTCAGCCTTAATTTTTCTCATCTGTACAGTGAGAATTAACAATACTTAATTTGTAGAGTTGCTGTGAGGATTAATTGAGGTAATGTATGTGTATCTGGACTTTTTCTTTCTTGCTTACTTTTTTATTTTTTGCAGTACTGGGGTTTGAACTCAGGGCCTACACCTTGAGCCACTCCACCTGCCTTTTTTTTTTGGTGAAGGCATTTTTTGAGTTGGGGTCTTGCAAACTGTTTTCCCAGCCTGGCCTCAAACCACAATCCTCCTAATCTCTGCTTTCTGAGTAGCTAATATTCAGGCATGAGCCACCGGTGCCTGGCTGGACTTTTTCTTCTTTCTTTTTTTGAGGACCCATATAGATTGGTCCAACTTTTCAGTTTACCAAGGAAAAGTCTTTAGAATAGTCTATACAACTGTCCCCATAAATCTGCCATCATTTCATAAAAGAAATATTTTATATCCAAAATGAAAGAAGGGTCTCATCCCTAAATAAAGGTCAGCTTTCTGTAGTCCCTATCTTGGCCATGGCCAGTGGGAATTTCACCATGGCCTATGCTAGGGCAGTGCTTGGGGAACTATGATATATGTAATGTATAAACTACTGCTTCCTGCACTGGGTGCTTACTAGGCAACTGGAAGGGTAAGAGATATTACCAATAACTTAATAGCTTAGACACTATGATGCATAAAACTTAAAAGGTCCTTGCTTCCATTTCTAAACCTTCCAGCAATCTTTGATTGAGTGGATGGGTAAGACCCTCTTATAAGACAATAGTGCTGCTTTTTTCTCTGGATTTCTGTGAAATTTTGTGAGTCATATATTTCAGATTTTACAAGTCCTGAAGAGCTCAGCAAAATTGTCTCTTTTCTTATATAAAGTAAATTGTTAGGTTAATGAGAAGTGGCTTTGCCATGTGTATTATTTTCATTAATAATACACATGGCAACATGCTAACATGCTGAATTCTTTTCTGATTTCTCCATATTGTATGTGTTTACCTGAACCCCTGTTGACTGGATTATTTACAATGCACTGGATGTTGTTCATTCAGTCATTTGAGCATCTAATGTGTTACAGGTCCAGACCTTGGCACTGGGGATAAAGTGAACAAAATAGACAAAAACCTGGCCTTTTTTTTTTTCCCCCTTTTGGAAAGACCTGGCCTTAGAGGCTTTTTAAATTCTGTTAATTGTTGAAGGCATACCAAAGAGGGAGATAGACATTTAAATAAAGAAATATGTATCAGTTGATGTTATGAAGAAAAAGAAATTCTTAGAGATGTATGTGATTTAAACAAGGTAGATAGGAAATGCCTCTCTGATAAGGCAACACAGTTATAGTCTGGAAGATTTCTCGTACTAAGGAAGTAAATTCATACATTTCCTTTTGCTCATAAAGTTAATTGTGTGATAAAGTGCCACTTTTCTACGGACAGGAGGAAAAATGCACATATCGGAAAGGAGAAGAAAAATGGTTATATATCACAGAACTGTTTCCTCAGATTACAAAGCAAAAAAAAAAAAACAAGTAAAAATAACTGAGTTAAGAGGTTGTTTTGGATTTTTTTTTTTTAACCAAGAAAACCTATTATGGCTGCTTCTTCGTGGTGGCTGCTTGGATATTGATTCTGGACGCAACTTTAAAAGCTGTTAAATATTTATTAACACTGGATAAAGTCATTCTTGTCTGAGAAATGTTGTGTAGGGCCTAAGGATCTTATAGAAAAGTACTGATCATTCAATAATATAAACTACTTCTGAGCACAGCCCTAAAGAATTCACTTAAGTCCTTCACATAGTTCCAGAATTGTAAAAGGTTAATGTGTTGTCTACTTTTAGCTAAAATTTTAACTTTTGAGGCTAAAATTGGTAGTATACTTTTAAATAAATTCTGTATTTCCAAAATTGCTTTTTTAGTGACACTCCCCCCCACCACCAGAGCATTGGAAGGAGTGTCAAGAATTGGCTCTTACACCCTCTGGCATCACCCTTGCTCTTTGGGTGTCTCTTTCCTCCGTGAGACGGAGTAGCTCTGGTGGGGAATCTGGCTGCCTTCCCTCCTACCCACACGAGTTGATGACCCGTTGGACTGCACTAAGAACCTCTCAACCCTGACCCTGGCTGCACATTGTGAGCATTCTCATCAGCTGTGAATGTTAATGAAATTGATGCCCATGATCCACCTCCAGATGCTCTGGCTCAGTTGGTCTGTAGGGCAGTATGGGGTTTTTCAAAAGCTCTCCAGAGGCTTCTAATATGCATCCAAACTTAAAAACCACTGTCTTAGAGCTGTGCTTCTCAAAATGTAAGTGAATTAATTACCCAGAGAGCTTGTTAACATACAGATTCAAATTCCGCAATGTCTAAGGTAGAAGCCAATGGTGACTAAGAACGAACAGCAGGGGTTGGCAGACTATCACCTATAGATTTGGGGCTGTCCCAAGGCTTGTTTTATTTTTTATTTTTCCATTTTTATAGTGTATATTCATTTTACAAATAATTAGGTTTCATAATGACATTTTCATACATGTTTATAATGTACTTTGATCACATTCACCCTCTAAATCTCTCTTTTCCTTCTCCCCTCTCCTCTTTGCCCTCTTTCTCTTCCCAAATAATTCCCCTTCTACTTCATGTCTTCTTTAAAAATCTAGATTCTGCATGTGAGAGAAAATATGATATTTGTCTTTTTGAGTCTGGTTTATTTTGTTTCACATGGTGATTGCTAGTTCCATCCATTTTCCTGCAAATGACATAATTTCATTCTTTCTTATGACTGAATAGTACTCCATTGTGTATACATACCATATTTTCTTTAACCATTCATCTATTGATGGGTATCTAGGCTGATTAACTTGGCTATTGTGAATAATGCTTCAATAAACATAAGTGTATAGGTATCTCTGTTGTATGTGGATTTCTGTCCCTTCAGGTATATGTCCAGGAGTGGTATACCAGGATCTGTGGTGGTTCTAGTGTTAGTTTTCTCCATACTGATTTCCACAGTGGTTGTACTAATTTGTGTGCCCACCAACAGAGTATAGGGATTCTTCCTCCCAGAATTTGGTTTTGTTTGTTTTCTTGGTAATTGCCATTCTTACGGGGTGTAATAGAATCTAATTGTAGTTTTTAATTGCATTTCACTGATGGCTAAAAATATTGAACATTTTCCTGTATTTATTGGCCACTTGTACTACTTCTTTTGAGAATTGCATGTTCAATTCACTTGCCCATTTATTAATTGGATTATTTGCTTTTTAAGTTTTTTTTTTAGTGCTTTATGTATTCTAGATATTAGTGTCCTGTTAGATGAATAGCTAGCAAAGACTTTTTTCCCATTCCATAAGCTGTCTCTTTACTCTGATAATTGTTTCCTTTGATTCACAGAAGCCTTTTAACTTGATGCAGTCTCATTGTCAGTTCTTGCTGTTATTTCCTGAGCTATTAGAGTTCTGAATTCAAAAAGTATGCCTATGCCTATGTCTTGAAGTGTCTTCCTTTAGTAGTTTCAAAGTTTCAGGTCTTATATTTAGGTTTTAGATCCATTTTTTAAAATTAACTTTTGATTAGGGAGAGAGATGGGGATCTAGTTTCAGTCTTCTACATGTGGATATACAATTTTCCAACACCATTTGTTGAAGAGCTGTCTTTTCTCCAATGTATGTTTTTGGCCCCTTGGTGTAGAATCAGGTGGTTGTAGCTACATGGACTTTTTTCTGGGTCCTCTATTCTGTTTTATTGACCTATGTGTTTATTTGTGCCAGTACCATGCTGTTTTTCTTAGCGTGGCTCAGTAGTGTAATTTGAAATCAGGTATTGTACCTCCAGCATTGCTGTTTTCATTCAGGACTGTTTTTGGCTCTTCAGGAATTTCTGTGCTTCCCTATGAATTTTAGAATTGTTTTTCTATTTCTGTGAAAAGTGTTATTGGAATTTGTGTATGTGTGTGTGTGGTACTGGGGTTTGAACTCAGGGCCTACATCTTGAGCCAATCCACCAGTCCTTTTTTTGTGATTTTTTTTTTGGGATAGGGTCATGCAAACTGTTTGCCCAGTATTGGTTTTGAACTGTGATCATCCTGATTTCTGCCTCCTGAATCACTAGGATTACAGTCATGAGGCACTGGTGCCCCACTTGTTATTGGAATTTTGATAGGGATTACATTGAATTTGTAGATTGCTTTTGGTAATGTAGCCATTTTCACAATTCTGCTGATCCATAAACATGGCAGGTCTTTCCTCTTTTTGAGTCTTCTTCAATTTCTTTCTTCAAGGTTTTGTAGTTTTTATTGTAGATGACTTTCACCTTCTTGGCTAATATTATTCCTGGGGTTCCCCCCGCCCCCTTCTTTTGAGGCTGTTGTGAATGGGATTGTTTTCCTGGTCTCTTTCTCAACCAGTTCATTATTGGTATATAGAAAAGATACCAGTTTCTTTGCTGATTTTGTAGCCAATATTTGGCTGAAAGCACTTATCAGATCTAAGAGTTTTCTGATGACATCTTTTTTTTAGGGTCTTTTAAGTATAGGATCATATTATCTGCAAAAAAGGGATAATCTGATTTCTTACTTTCCTATTTGTATTCCTTTTATTTCTTTCTCATGCTTTATTGTTTTGAGTAAGAATTCAAGAATTATATTGAGTAAGAGTGGTGAGAGTGAACACCCTGGCCTTATTCCTGATTTTAGAGGAAATGCTTTCGATATAATATTGGCTACATAGGTTTGTCATATATAACCTTTACTATTTTGAGGTATGATCCTTCTGTTCCTACTTTCTTCAGGGCTTTTATCATGAAGAGAGGTCAAATTTTGTCAAAGGCTTTTTCTGCACCTATTGATGTGATTAATGGATTTTTGTCCTTGATTCTATTTATTGATTTGCATACATTGAACCATCTTTGAATACTTGACATGAAACAAAATTGATCATGGTGTATGTTCTCTTTAATTTGTTGTTGAATTTGATTTACAAGTATTTTATTGAGAGTTTTTGTGTGTGTGTGTGTGTGTATATATATATATATATATACACAAATATGTATATATATATGTATACAAATATATATATATATATATATATATATATATATATATATATATATATTCATCAAGAAAATTTTATCATTTTCTTTTTCTGTTGTGTCCTTATCCAGTTTTGGTATTAGGGCAATACTGGCTTTTTATGTTTTTTTTTTATGTTTTTGTGTGTGTGTATACATATATATATATATATATATATATATATATATATACACAAATATGTATATATATGTATACAAATATATATACAAGTATATATATATATATATATATATATATATATATATATATATTCATCAAGAAAATTTTATCATTTTCTTTTTCTGTTGTGTCCTTATCCAGTTTTGGTATTAGGGCAATACTGGCTTTGTAGAATGAGTTTGGAAGCATTCCTTCCCTTTGCATTTTATGGAATAGGTTTTTTTGTGTGGTGTTGGGATTTGAACTCAGGGCCTCAGACTTGCTAGACAGGCACTCTATCACTTCAGCCACTCTGCCAGCCCTTGAGGAATGCTACTATTAGTTCATGAACGGCTTGGAAGAATTCAGTAGTTATCTGTGTGGTTCTGGGCTTTTCTTTATTCTGAGACTCCATTACAACTTCAGTCACATTGATCATTATGGATCTCTTTACGTTGTTTATATCTTATTGGTTCAATTTTGGTACATCATTTGTGTCTAGAAATTTATTTATTTCTTCAGATTTTCTAACATTGAAATGTAAGTTTTAAAAATATTCCCTAATGATTCTCTGGATTTCAGTGGTATCTGTTGTGGTATCCCCCTTTTTGTCTCTAATTTTATTAATTTGGGTCTTCTCTTTCTTTTTCTTAGTTTGGCTAATGGTTTATCAACCAACTCATTGTTTAATTGATCCTTTGTATCATTCTTTAGTCTCTATTTCATTAATTTCTGCCTGGTCTTCATTATTCCTTTCCTTCTACTAATTTTAGGTTTGGTTTACTGTTTTCCTAAGACCTTGAAGTGCATAATTAGGCTACTTATTTGAGATTGCTCTGATTTTTTAATGTAGGCAGTAATAACTATAAACATTCCTCCTAAAACGACTTTTGCTGTATCTCAAAGTTTCTCATAAGTAGTGTTTTCATTTTCACTTGATTTTAGGAATTGTGTAATTTCCTCCTTGCTTTCATAAGTGACCCAATGATTACTCAAAACTGTGTTGTTCAATCTAGTTGTGTTTGTATAGTTTATGTAATTTCTATTGTTACTGATCTCTAATTTTATTCCATTATGTCTAATAAGGTAAGGTCAGTATTTAAGGTTTTTTTTTTTTTTTTTTGTATTTGTTACGCCTTAGTTTGTGGCCAGAATACAATTTCTTTTGGAGAAAATTCCATGGGCTGCTGCGAATAATATGGATAATATTGGATATTGGATGGAATATTCTGTAGATGTCTGAAAGTCCATTTGATCTGTGGTACAGTTTAACTCTGAGGTTTCTTTGTTGAATTTGTGTGGGGGAGGCGGGGCAGTATGGTGAGTTTCTTGTAGTCAGCAAACAGTTGGTCTTGTTTTTTAATCCAATCAGTTCCCCCCCCCCCCCCCCCCCCCCCCCCCGTCTTCTGTAGTGGGGAGTTGAACTCAGGGTCTTGTGTTTGCTAGGTAGGCACTCTACCATTTGACCCACTCTGCCAGCCATTTTTTTATTGGGTTTTTTGAGATAGGGTCTTGTGAACTATTTGCCTGGTTGGCCTTGAACCACAACCCTCCTGATCTCTGCCTCCTGAGTAGCTAGGATTACAAGTGTGAGCCACCAGTTCCCAGGTTTTCTTTTCTTTTCTCTCTCCCTTCTTTGCATAATGGGAATCACTGCTGGCCCCATTGTGCTTTGTAATGTGTGAGTAGGCTGGTTCCCCGTCACTCCAGAGGCCTCCAAATTTGTACTCCCAGAGATAGCAAATGTTCAAGTTATGGGTGGCCCTCAAGTGTGTCAAAAAGTGGCAGAAGCAAATAGAGCACTGAGTTCTACCCTGGAGGGGAAGAATGGAGGGAATTCAGCACTCTGCTTGCTGGTCTCTGTGTGTTTGGACCCCACCTAGCAGTAAACCATCCTGAGGGAGGAAGGAGGCTGAGGAAATCAAGCAGCCTGCCAAACCAAGGTCTAGAGCTCTCAGTCCTGCCTTATAGCCAACCACACACAGCAAGGAGGCAGCTCCAGAGGCCAAGCATTCAGCTGCTATGGCTTAATCTCTACAGTAATCCACAGGCAATAGGGCTTACTCTTTGCCACAGAGGGCAGGACCACCAACTATCACTCACTCCACAGCTCAAGCTTTCCACTACCCGAACTTCTCACCAGATTCATGTCTGGCTCTCCCCTTCTCCATGAGTGCCTCTCATGGGCCATCTCCCACTCAGACACTACCAGCCTTCCTGAACTGACTATTTCTTGTTTCCAGGTCCCCAGAATACTCAGTTTCAAACAATAGGCCTCCTCTCAAGATGGTGCCTGGCTGTCGCTCTCTACAATGTAGATAGTGATTCAATGGCTTTCTTCTCCAATGCTAGCCTGCAACTCAGAAGTCACTGTCACACCAAATCCTCCCACTGGATTTAAGACTTGTGAGAAGTGTGGGTTTCTCCTGTGGCTAAGATTTCTAGTCTGTTGCCACCTGGGCTGCCTGGCTTACCTTGTGGCTTTGGCTTTTCCACCCCACTGGGGAGCAGGGATTGGAGTTGTGGACTCTTCCATTTTTCTGTGCATCACTTTTCTGTCTCTCTAGGCTTTTTTTTTTTTCTTGATTCCTGATAGTCTCTCTTTCTCTCCTCTTTTATAGTCTCTCTTTTGTTACCTTGCCTCTTCATTCACAGAGTTGCACAGAGGAAACTTCTATTCCTCCATCTTGCTCCAGGATGCCAATGCCTGTTTTTATACAGCAGCTAAGAATGACTTTTGTATTTTGAAAAGGTTATTTAAAAAAAGAAAAATAAAAAAAGGAAGAGGAAGAAGGAGAAGTAGCAGCACAAAGCATGTATCTGACCCTTTACAAAAAGGTCGCCAACCCCTGCTTTAGAATAAAGACTCTGTGTTTGTTTGTTTATTTGCTTATTTGTTTGTTTGTTTGAGACAGAGTCTTGCTATGTAAACTGGTCCTGCCTGGAACTTTCTATGTAGCTCAGTTGGCCTTGAACTCATGATTCTCCTGCCTGAGCCTTCCAAATGCTGGAATTACAGGTATACAAGGATATGCCACTACACCCAATTTAGAATAAGGACTCTTTCTCTTTTTTTAGAGAGAGGTTTTTTGGTTTTGGTTTTGGTTTTTTATTTTGTTTGGTAGGACTGGGGTTTGAACTCAAGGCCTTGTGCTTGTTAGGCACTCTTTGTGTGTGTGTGTGTGTGTGTGTGTGTGTGTGTGGTACTGGGATTTGAACTCTAGGCCTCATGCTCTACCACTTGAGCCACTCTGCCAACCCTTTTATGTGTTGGGTATTTTCAAGATACGATCTCAAGAACTACTTGCCTGGATTGGCTTCAAACTGTGATCCTCTGATCTCTGCTTCCTGAGTAGTTAGAATTACAGGTGTGAGCCACCAGCGCCCAGCTCACAATAAGGATTCTTGATAAAGCTCCCCATAGCTACAGAGAAGGGACTTCCTGTATCCCACAATTGGATTCTGTAACTCCTTTTATTCCAGTACTTAGTGATTGGTTTTTATATAAAAGAAATGGCATAACTGGGAGAATTTGAGGCCCATCCATGAATTATCAGTAAAGTTCTACTAACTACATTTACTTTTAAAAATCCCCTCCCCTCCCCTCCTTTATTTCATTCTTTCGTTCTTTATTTTTTTTATGGTACTAGGGTTTGAATGTAGGGCCTTGCACTTGCTTGGCAGGTGCTCTCCCACTTGAGCCATGCCCCTAACCCTATTTTTTGAACAGACGCTTGCATTTTTGCCAGGAGCTGGACTGGGACCATGATCCTTCATTGTAGTTGGGATCAAAGGCATGAGTCATCACGCCCAGCCTGGAGCTTTTTCACAGTATAGCCCCTCCTTTCCAGGGCTCTGTTGTAACCTGTCTCTTGCACTAGACCCCATCCCATGTCTATTCTCCTGCACATTTCAGAGCACCAGTGGGTATTACTGGTTACCATTGGTGGAGACAAAAACCAATGTCACAAAAGTTGAGAGAATAAAACAGGAAGGTGGCAGAAGAATGGAGCAGGAGAGGGCTCTACAGCTGTGTATCAGGAGAGAGATTTGAAACTGGGATAGTAACCCTAAGAGCTGTGTTAAATATTATTTCCTGATGCCCATAATAATATAGAAATAACAGCAACTACGTTTTTTAAATCACCACTCTTATCACCATACTGAGAGTCTTCAACGTATTATCTAATTTAATGTCTATCTAAAGAAAACCATATAGGAAACTGAGGTTCAAAAAGGCAAAGTTATCTCTCCAGCCAGACACTCGGCTAAGAAGCAGCAGAGCTGAAATCTGAACCCAGTCTGTAGACTCCAAATCTTGTGCTCTGGGTCATTATTGTTTAGCCTCAGGTGTTGCCTTTTCCCACACTGTTTTTTTTTCTTTTCGGTACTGGGGCTTAAACCAAGGGCCTACACTTGAGCCACTCCACCAGCCCTTTTTTTGTAATGGGTTTTTCTTGAGATAGGGTCTTGTGAACTATTTGCCTAGGCTGGCTTTGAACTGTGATCCTCCTGCTCTCTGCCTCCTGAGTAGCTGGGATTACAGGCGTGAGCCACTGGCACTTGGCCCTCCTGCACTGATTTTTATTGACTTGCCCAACCCATGTCTTCCCCTACCTCCATGACCTTCCACCCCATAGGAATGCTACATGTTTTCTTCTGACTTTAAAATCAATATATGCAAACTGTAGAAGAATTTGAAGATATAGAATATTTGAGGGAAAAAAATTATACTCTTACCCTTATCTGTTATTTCCAATTCCAGCCTTACTTTCTAACTGTGTTGTTCATCTTTGTAATTGTTTTGCAATTCATGAAATACAGTAAGTACCCAAGAAATGCTTGTTGATTTCAGACACCATGGGAACTACATGGGATGTTTAAACATCATGTAACTTGATGAGGAATCCATACCTTTGGGTTTATACCTAAAAAAACAAAAAACAAAAACCTACTGGATTCCAGCAGACATACAGCGAGGACTTGAGAGTCTTCATGAGTGCTTTAAGTGTATACCTTGGTAAGTTTCATGGTTCTAGCAGCTTTTGCACCATGCCATACCCATAGACACACAACAGACACTCTTTGGCCTTCAGAGATGCAAAGCAAATTCAGTGCCTTGATCAGCAGATATTAGTGAGTACCTACTATGTGCAGGCACTGTGCTAGCTCTTGGGGATGAAGTGTGAGTTAAATGAAGTTGCTGCCATTTTGAAGTTTACCACCCAGTGGTAGAACACCCAAGAAATGAGCCCTCAAAATGTTCAGATTAGAAGGAATTCTCCCACTATGATATTTTCATGTGGGAAGGGATAAAATATAGTCTGGTGAAGACTTTGTTATAGTATACTGGATTGCAAAATAGGGAATTCAGTTCCTGCTGGGAATAATAACAAATTACCCCCAAACCAAAAGAAGAGTTGTAAAAAACAAGGAAAAGTTCATAAAATAAAGGAAAATATTATTTCCGGCTAATATTAAATGAGGCCATACTGTCTCACAGGGAAAGGTTTTATTGATGTCTCCTTTGGTCTTGTCTCTTTTTCATCTCTAGGTTTGACATACAAGCTTTAGCTTGGGCCTTTGATTTAAGTGCTTTAGAGAAAGAGCCCAGGGCTGACAAAGCCAGCCAGGCTGTACCTAAATGCCTGATGGGTTGTCCTAGTTCCAAGGCTGTTAGAGCTACCCAAAAGATTTCCAGTAGACTGCTCAGGGAGGAAGCTCCCCTAAGCCCACAAAACAAAGAGCTTCCCATCCCTTCTTTGATATACACAGTTTGCTTGGGTATTGGAAGTTATGGCAGCAATTTGTAGTCCTTTGAAAAATCGGTTAGCATCTGAGTTTAATTCATTGAGAAAATAAATTATGGATCTGCCAATTACAAACATTGTGAGGTTTAAAAAATTACATGACAGTCTGTGACCAACAGGTTTTCAAACTGTAAAATATAGTTTGATAAAGACTTTGTTATAGCATAATGGATTGTAGAATAGGAAATTTGGTTACCTGTTGGAAATAATAACAAATTGCCCCCAAACCAAATGGCTTAAGATGACACATGTTGATCACCTCATAGTTTGAGTCAGAAATCCAGAGTGGCTTAGCTGTTTGCTTCTGGCTCAGGCACTCTCATGAGGCTGTGGTCAAGCTGAAGCCTGACCTGGAGCTGGAAGATCACCTTTTATGAAGGCATTGTGTGACCCTTAGCTGAAGTCTTTGGTTCTTCCCCAGAGACCTCTTCCCAGGGTGCTGAGTGTCCCCAAAATGTGGCAGTCAGCTTCCCCCACAGTGAGTCATGAGAGATGGAAAAAGTGAGAGAGTATCACCTCTGTCATATTTGTGGGTCACAAAGACCAACCCTGGTATACAACATGGAAGAAGAATACATAGGGTTTGAATGCCAGGAGGTGAGGATCCTTGGGGACCATCTTAGGGGCTGACTACCACAGGGCTATTGGTCAGGCAAACTTTCACTTAGCTAAAAGTTCATTGCATTGACTCAGGTGAGCTGACACTGCAGCTGTTGTTTTTTTTTCTTCAGAGATTTAAAGTGCAAACCCAGAGACTTGTTTGTGACTGTGTGTGTGTCTGAGTCCCAGCAATGAAACCATTGTGTAGTTCTTAACATTCTGGAGGGCCAAAGCACTGACATGAGCGGCAGGGATCAGTCACCAGGACTTTTAATTTTTAAGTTTTAAATCTCAACTTGAACAAGACCAATGCTCCTGGAACAAGTGGTGAGCCCCTTCTCTTCCATTCCTCGGTCCACTGTAGGGGCCACTAGCTAGACCCAATTTGTGGGAAATCTGAGGGGGAATCTTTTCTCAGTGGAATTATCCTGGGAACATCTTCTCAAAGCCATGGCTTAGGTATCTTTCTTCTCAATTTTCAAAAAGGTTAAGCAAGAGGATCCAGCCCGTATCAGACTTGGGGTCAGGTCTCCAGCAAATCATATGCTTGACCCGAACCTTAAATTCCTCAACAGTGATCAAGTGTTGGATCAGAAAGACAATCAGCATAGTACATCTTTTCAGCTCAACTATGTTGCAACTGCTAGTTCATCAGGTAATTCAAATGCAACAGGCACTGGTTTCTAAATGCATTCTATTTCAACTCAGAGCCCTGCAGCCAGCCAGTCCTATGACATAAAAGTGGAGGTACCTGACTGCTCTGCCATTTCTCCAGTGAAGGTGGTCAGAGGGAATCTGCAAAGTCTGGGGACATGATACACAGTAACACATGCAGTTTGCTTATCTATTCACAATGTTGCTTTTCAAAAGGCTTTTAGTTGTTATGATAGGTCATCATTGGGAAACACAGGAAGGCTTAAAGAGGAAAGGTAAGAAAGAAGGAACTGCAGAAAGAAAAGAGGGGAAAGAAGTTAGGACTGTCTTCAAATATATATAGCTCATGAGGGTGTGGCTCAAATGGCCCAGCAGGAGAGAGGCCCTGAGTTCAAACCCCAGTACTGCCAAAAAAAAAAAAAGTATATGTATGTATTATATATAATACATATATATGTGTATTCATGTATATACATTATATATATATACATATATATATATATATATATATATATATATATATATATATATATGTATCTAGTGATTTATTTCCTTTTGACCGTTTCGTAGCTCTGGGTGGCAAGTACGTGGAGGTTGACTTACTACCTTTTGTGTGTTTTCAGGATGTTTAAATGCTATATATATTTTTAAAAGCAATATAGGGAAAAAAATCTTTTTTTTTCCTTTTCTACATTACTGAAGATTGAACCCAGGGCCTTCCGAATGCTAGACAAGCCCTCTACCTACCACCTGAGTCACACCCTCAGCCCTCCCCCCCTTTTTGGAGACAGGGTCTCACTAGGTAGCCCACACTACCCCCAAATTCATAATCTTCCTGTTTTTGCCTCTCAAGGGCTGGGATTATAGTTGTCAAGAAAGTTTCCTTTTTAGCACCTGGAGAGAATAATCATTACCTTTTTTGTGATTTAATTGTAGTTTTTTTATTCAGGTAATAAGGATTATACTCTTTGCATGCTCCTCTTTTCCTTCTATCAAACAGGACCCCACGGACTGGTGGAATGGCTCAATCAGTAAGAGCGCCTGTCTGGCAAGCATGAGGCCCTGAGTTCAAACCCCAGTGCCATCAAACAAACAAACCAGGATCCTAGAAGTGGCTGCATCAAAAGGCATGCACATGCATACTCCCAAATTTCTTAGATAACTGCTAGTGACTATCTGAGAGTCAGTGCTAAAAATGTCTGAGAGTGACTATTCTCCATCCTCAGTGATGGATGTGGGGGAAAAACAAGAATTCATTATTCTAATTTAAATTTCTCTCAGTATTACTAAGGTTTGAGCATTCCCCCAAACAATTTTGTTAGAGATCTTTATTTTCCTGTGAATTACCTGCACATACTTAACACAATTATTTAGTTATTGTGGTTGTCATTGTCATTTGTTTGTTTTGTGCTGGGCATTGAACCCTGGGCCTCAAGCATGCTGGCCAAACATTCTATCACTGAACTGTTACCCCTGCCCATACTTTGGTTCTTTTAAAAAAAAAAGAACAAAAAAACTGAGTTACCTGCTTTTTCTAAAAAATTATACCCTTCACCCAGATTCTTCTGTTAACATATTTCCATATTTGTTTCATCATTTCCTCTCTGTATATTTTCTTTCTTCTGAGAATCAGTATAGACATGATATTCTTTTACTCCTAAGTACAGTGTGTATTTCTTAAAAACAAGGACACTTTCTTATTTAATTAGATTATCAAAATCGGAGAAATCAACCTCAATATGGCATTATTACTAGAGACCTGATTTCAGATTTTTCTAATTGCTTCAATTTTCTTTACCATTGTTTGTGAGCCTTTCACATGTCATTTATATTATTATTTAATGCCACTGAGAATGCAGTGTCCCCTGTATTTTGCATTGCATCCTGCTGATGTGCACACCAGAGATAAAGAGCCTGGGAGATTGCGGGTTCATGGCATGTGTTGGAGGACACACCATGCTCAACTGTTGTGATTCCTTCACATAATATCTCCCTACTCTTTCCTTCTAGCCTCTCCTGCTTCTGATTTTAGGATTACTTCAGATTTCTGCTGGGAAACTCATGCATGGTCTTCTTGCACCTGGGCCAGGTTGGGGGTGCCCAGCACCACTGTGTTTCCTGGTCTCTCTTGACCACTGTCAATCGGCCAGAGATTTTTCACAGGTGTGTCCACTGTATCATTCCAGCATGCAATAGATTGACACATAAGTGCTTGTTTAGATAATTTGAGCCCGGCTGCTGCTGCTTTCTTTATTTTTTTTAATCTTTTAAATTTTTATTTTTGGTCTTTTGAGAGAGTCTCACAGTGTAGCTCAGGCTGGCCTCAAAGTTGCAGTCCTCCAACCTCAGCTTCCCAACTGCTGGGATTAAAGGCATGCACTATCATATCATACACTACCACTTCTACCACCACTTCTTCCACCACCACCACCACCACCTACCTCCAGAACTTTTTCATCTTCCAAACCAAAACTATACTTATCAAACACTAATCCCTCAGGGTCTTCCCTCATCTCCCATTCCCCACTCATCCCCAGTCCTTGGCAACTACCATTTGCTTTCTGACTTTACTGATAAAATGCAGTATCTTTTCAAGCATATTGTCCATCCACCTTTTGAAATGTGAATTCTTTATAAGTGTCCTTAGCCTATTTTTTATTTTGGGATATTACTATTTTTCTCATTGAGTAGGAAGCTTTCTCTGAGAAAACGGAAAGCAAATGGATCAAGAATTTTGTTTTTAAAGCGTTGTTAAAAGAGTACACGGATTTCTCTGCCTGGTACTGCTTCCTGAGAGATATTCCCTCTTTTGTTCCCTCCTGGCTGCTAAGTCAGGTTGTCCTAACTGTTACCTCTCCTTAGCAATGGCCTTGACCAGTCTCACACTGGATGCTGGGCTGCCCGGTGGACTCTGGTGCCCCAACCCATCCACACTGAGCTTCACTGTTGTCTTGGTCTAGAGGAATTCATGTTGTTTCTGCCTTTTCTAGAGATCACCTTAGGAGCCCACAGTCTGTTTCTTATTTTATTGAGAAAATTGAAAGAACTTTCTCATCTTCCTGTCACCTATATCTGTCCCCATGTGCCCTGCACCGATACAGCTCCTATTCCAAGGCAAGTTCCTCCACTTAATCCCACTTCATGTCTCCAAGTCATGGACATTGCACCTACAATTATCTCCTAACTCCTGCACTATTGATTTTTCCCTCTTGACTGGCTCATTCTTAGCAACAAGGATGATGTCATAGTTCCCAGTTCCCATCTTAAAAAAAACAACCTTCCTGCCTGCATATTCCTCTGTGGGTACTGCCCCATTTCTCTGTTCCTTTTTATAGCAGAAGCCTGTGAAAGCTGCACCTAATTTACCCACCATTCCACCTCTTCCCAATTTCTTTCCAGCTCACTTCAGGCAGGCTTTTATGTCCTGTCTCTCTCTCTCTCTCTCTCTCTCTCTCTCTCTCTCTCTCTCTCTCTCTCTCTCTCTCTCTCACACACACACACACACACACACACACACACACACACACACTATTATGGCTTTGTTCTGGTGTCTTGTCTTTGGCCTTCCTAAGTTCAGTGGTCTGTTCTCAGTCTGCATTGTGTTGGACCAAACAGTGGCATTTGATGTGATTGCTCACTCCCTTCTTGGATGCCTGTACTTCTTAGCTTCTGGGTCACCCCTTCCTCCTATTTCTCCTTCCACCTCAATGGCTGGTCTTTCTCAGACTCCTTTGCTGGTTATTCAAGGACCTCTTCCCTTCCCTCCCCTTCCTCTGACCATTGGTGATCTCTTTTAACTACAGTGGTACTAAAATCCTCCCCAGAGTTCCAGGATTATCCAGCATTGCCAATTGATATCTGATAAACACCTCAAAATTAACAAGTTCAGACAGAACTCTTGATCCCCTTCAAACAAATGATTAATGCTATACCTCTCTCCCAGTTTGGTTCTTTAGGGTTCAAACCTACCCCTCTCTTCTCTACACCCTGTACCCAGTACAAACAAATCCTCCTGGCTCTACACTCTAGATGTGTTCTGAATATGGTAATGACTCACACCTCCTCCACTCCACCCAAGCCCAACCTGCCATCTTTTTTTGGGAGGCATTTTATTTATTTATTTATTTATTTTTCATTTTTCTTTTATTATTCATATGTGCATACAAGGCTTGGTTCATTTCTCCCCCCTGCCCCCACCCCCTCCCTTACCACCCACTCCGCCCCCTCCCGCTCCCCCCCACCCCCTCAGTACCCAGCAGAAACTATTTTGCCCTTATTTCTAATTTTGTTGTAGAGAGAGTATAAGCAATAACAGGAAGGGACAAGGGGTTTTGCTGGTTGAGATAAGGACAGTTATACAGGGCATTGACTCACATTGATTTCCTGTGCATGTGTGTTACCTTCTAGGTTAATTCTTTTTGATCTAACCTTTTCTCCAGTTCCTGGTCCCCTTTTCCTATTGGCCTCAGCTGCTTTAAGGTATCTGCTTTAGTTTCTCTGCGTTAAGGGCAACAAATGCTAGCTAGTTTTTTAGGTGTCTTACCTATCCTCACCCCTTCCTTGTGTGCTCCCGCTTTTATCATGTGCTCAAAGTCCAATCCCATTGTTGTGTTTGCCCTTGATCTAATGTCCACATATGAGGGAGAACATATGATTTTTGGTTTTTTTGAGCCAGGCTAACCTCACTCAGAATGATGTTCTCCAATTCCATCCATTTACCAGCGAATGATAACATTTCGTTCTTCTTCATGGCTGCATAAAATTCCATTGTGTATAGATACCACATTTTCTTAATCCATTCGTCAGTGCTGGGGCATCTTGGCTGTTTCCATAACTTGGCTATTGTGAATAGTGCCGCAATAAACATGGATGTGCAGGTGCCTCTGGAGTAACAGTATTTTGGGTAAATCCCCAAGAGTGGTATTGCTGGATCAAATGGTAGATCGATGTCCAGCTTTTTAAGTAGCCTCCAAATTTTTTTTCCAGAGTGGTTGTGCTAGTCTACATTCCCACCAACAGTGTAAGAGGGTTCCTTTTTCCCCGCATCCTCACCAACACCTGTTGTTGGTGGTGTTGCTGATGATGGCTATTCTAACAGGGGTGAGGTGGAATCTTAGCGTGGTTTTAATTTGCATTTCCTTTATTGCTAGAGATGGTGAGCATTTTTTCATGTGTTTTCTGGCCATTTGAATTTCTTCTTTTGAGAAAGTTCTGTTTAGTTCACTTGCCCATTTCTTTATTGGTTCATTAGTTTTGGGAGAATTTAGTTTTTTAAGTTCCCTGTATATTCTGGTTATCAGTCCTTTGTCTGATGTATAGTTGGCAAATATTTTCTCCCACTCTGTGGGTGTTCTCTTCAGTTTAGAGACCCTTTCTTTTGATGAACAGAAGCTTTTTAGTTTTATGAGGTCCCATTTATCTATGCTATCTCTTAGTTGCTGTGCTGCTGGGGTTTCATTGAGAAAGTTCTTACCTATACCTACTAACTCCAGAGTAGTTCCTACTCTTTCTTGTATCAACTTAAGAGTTTGTGGTCTAATATTAAGATCCTTGATCCATTTTGAGTTAATCTTGGTATAGGGTGATATACATGGATCTAGTTTCAGTTTTTTGCAGACTGCTAACCAGTTTTCCCAGCAGTTTTTGTTGAAGAGGCTGCTATTTCTCCATTGTATATTTTTAGCTCCTTTGTCAAAGATAAGTTGCTTATAGTTGTGTGGCTTCATATCTGGATCCTCTATTCTGTTCCACTGGTCTTCATGTCTGTTTTTGAGCCAGTACCATGCTGTTTTTATTGTTATTACTTTAGTTTGAAGTCAGGTATTGTGATACCTCCTGCATTGTTCTTTTGACTGAGTATTGCCTTGGCTATTCGTGGCCTCTTGTGTTTCCATATAAATTTAACAGTAGATTTTTCAATCTCTTTAATGGATGTCATTGGAATTTTGATGGGAATTGCATTAAACATGTAGATTACTTTGGGGAGTATCAACATTTTTACTATGTTGATTCTACCAATCCATGAGCATCCAACCTGCCATCTTGTACAGACTCCTGCAGGAGCCTCCCATTTGGTCTCTAGTCCCATTCTTGCCTTCCTCTGTCAACTTCCTAGCAGCATCTGGAATAATGCCTGCAATATAGTAGCTGCTCATGCAAAATGACTAATGAATGGATGAGTGAATTATCCTCTTTTTCTGTAATTGAAGGGGCTGTGTTTCAAATGAAATAACAAGATCTCTGGGATTAATTATTGGCCTGTGACCTAAGTTTTTGCCTTGATCAAAAGTGTTATTTACCACATGAAGCAATGGCAATGCAGATTCTGCAAGATCCAGTGTATGTGAGGGATCCAAAACCAATGTGTACCATCATCTATGACTACCTTTTAGTCAATAGGACTTAGACTGCTGGTATTTTGTTTTTGTTTTTTGAAGCAAGGTTTTACTTTGTAGCCCACTCTGACCTCAAACTCATGATCCTTCTGCCTCAGTCTCCTGAGTGCTGGTGTTGCAGGTATGTGCCACCATGACCATCAAGGTGATGCTTTTTTTTTTTTTTTTGGTGGTACTGGGCTTTGAGCACAGGGCCTCCCATTTGCTAGGCAGGTGCTCTTACTGCTTGAGTCACTCTGCCAGTCCTTTTTGTGCATGTGTGATGGGCTTTTTCAAGACAGGGTCTTGTGAACTATTTGCCTGGCCTGACTTCAAACCACAATCCTCCTGATCTCTGCGTCCGAATAGATAGGATTACAGGCATGAACCACTGAGCCTGCTGATGCTTTTTATGGTAACTGTTAACCATAGTTTGGAGTAGGATAGAATTTTTGACATGAATTTCTCTCTTGACCTTGGCTTAAGTAAAATGAAGCATTTTTTCTTGGAAAATGAAGAGGCATAGGGAATTGGGCAAAGGTGGAAATTAGATCACAGGGAGAAAAAATGTTACCAGTCTTTGGATAAATAGTAGTAAAAATAATCCGAATTAAATATTTTTAAATAGATCAGAGGCCTAAGAGATATATTCAGTATATAAACTGACCATATTCAGTCTAAGAAAATGTCTTCTCATACTACAATTGATGTAAATATCATACACTTGGGGATCCCTAAGGTTATAAATGAGTTATGTTTTAAAAAAAAAAAACTTTTATAAGTCAGTTTAGAGCTCAGAGTACTTTTTTCCTGTAAAACTGTCTCATATGCAGCATTTATATTTCCAGGTGTGATAAAGTTGGTTTTGGTCAGCTGGAGTCCATGGGTCATGACAGGGAGATTGCTTCTCCTAGCCTTTGCCTCTTTGCTTCAGTGGTTGTCAGGATAGCATCCCAGTCTCATCCCACTTCCTAGGAGCCCTGTGGTGTGGGCTTGATGAATTCAGAGTTAATGCATAGTTCAACATGTACACATGATACGTAGCAGCTGAGTACTTAGGCAACATCTGGAGAACTCTAGGAAAATGCCTGTGATGGATACCATGAAACACTGATTTAGCTCTTTTCTATTTCAGGCACTGTCATGTAATTCTGATTATAGAAAGTAATTTTAGTTTTTAATTTCTTAACTTTTTAAATTGTGTGTGTGTGTGTGTGTGTGTGTGTGTGTGTGTGTTACCAGGGATGCGCTATCATTTGAGCCGGTCCTACAGTGCCTTTGCTATGGCTATTTTTGAGATAGGGTCACACTTTTTGCCTGGGCCAGCATGGACTGCAATACTGTTTATACTTCTTGCTATACCTATAATGACAGGTGCATGTCACCGTGCTCAGATTTTTCTGTTAAGGGTCTTATAAACGTTTTTGTCCTAGCTGGCCTGGAACCCTGATCCTCCTGATCTCAGCCTCCTGAGTACAGGTGTAAGCCACTGTGCCTGGCAACTTTTTTAGAAAAAATATTTATTTATTATTATTATTGTTGGTATTGGGGTTTGAACTCAGAGCTTCATGCTTGCTAGGCAGGTGCTGTACCAGTTGAGCCACACCTCCAGTCCCGGATGAGTGACTTTTCAAAGTTTTAAGATAAAACAAAGTTATTGTTTAAGTTTAAGACTGTGTTAAAATAAAATACAAATCTTTTATTTTTGTTTCACAAGTAACTCATTTGACAAAATACTACTAAAACATTCTTACTATAAATCTTATCAACACAAAATTCTTCAGTTAATCATTCATATTGCCATTCCATGACACATCACTCATTGAGAGTTGAAATGATTCCTGCTCTCAATATGTTTTCTACCTCAGAAATATCTTCCCACACACATATTTGTCACTTTGCTCAACGTTATCGTGAAACTGTAAAATTATTTGGGTATCATTTAAAGGAAATTACATTGAAATGCACACACACACACACACACACACACACACACACACACACACATGCCTAACCAGTGACATTGAAAGAAAGCATAAGCTGGGCGCCAATGGCTCATGCCTGTAATCCTAGCTGTTCAGGAGGCAGAGGTCAGGATGTGGTTCAAAGCCAGCCCAGGGAAATACCTTCATAAAAAAGGGCTGGTGGAGTGGCTCAGGGTGTAGGTCCTGAGTTCAAGCCCCAGCACCGCAAGAAAAAAAAAAAAGGAAAAGAAAGAAAGCATAAGTGCAATTAATGACATATTTTATCCAAGCTAACAGGTAAGAGCAGTCTATTCAGGGATATTTTTAGTCACTTACAGTAGAGACACTTAGATTGGAGTGGATTAGAGACTTGGTGCTTAGGCCCAAAGCCACTTAAGCATCAAGCAATGCCTGTTTCTTAAGTTTTAGAGATTAAAAATATGGATGATGTGCTGTATGCCAGGTCAGAAATAGAACTAGGTCATCCAGTTTCTATTCTGAGCTAGATAACCATGAGATTTTTGGGCAGTATATCCAACATGGTAGCCACAAGTTATGTAAGGGTTTTAAATAAAAATGAATTAAAATTAAAGTATAAAATTCCCTACTTTATTTGCACTGGTCCTATTTTCACATGCTCTGTGATCACATGGCCTAGTGGCCACATCCTGGATGGCACAAAGAACATTTTCATCATGGGATGGACTGTTGGATAGCACTGGTTTAAATGAAGGAAATAAATATGAACTTTCTTGATAATGGCCTAATGGCTTTTAGAAGACTACTATATAGCTTGTTATCTTTATTCAGTGAATTAAAAAAGCAAAACCAACTTCATTTTTTAGAGCACTTTTAAATTCACAGCAAAATTGAGAGGAAAGTAGAGATTTCCCATATAGCTCTGGCCCTACATAGGCATAGCCTCCCTCTGCCAGAACGGTGCATTTGTTACAATTGATGAACCTACATTGGTTTATCACCCAGAGTGCACAGGGTACATTAAGGTTCACTCTTGGTGTTGTACAGTCTGTGGGTTTGGATAAATGTAAAATACCTTGTATCCACCATTACAATATTACATTAGTTACTTTTCTTGTCACTGTGACCAAATACCTGACAGACACAACTTAAAGGAGGAAGATTTATTTTGGCTCATGGTTTCCTATGGTTCAGTCCATGATTGTTTGGCCCCGTGCTCTTGGGCAGAACATCATGGCAGCAGGAATGTGTGGCAGACGCAGGTAGAAAGTAGAGAGAGCCAAGAACCAGGACTAGGTATAACCTTCAAAGGTCCACTCCCAATGACTGACATCCTCCACCTAAGGTTTCCACAACCTCCCAAAATAGCACTACTAGCTGGAGACCAAGTGTTCAAACACATGCAGTGTCCCTGTGTGGGACATTTCATATTCAAACTGTAACAAACATACAGAGTAGTTACACTGCCCTGAAAATCCTCTCCTTTACCTGTTCCATCCCTCTTTCTTCCTCAACTACTGGCAACAACCTACCTTTTTTACTATCTCCATGTTTTGTTTTGTTTTTTCCCAAAATGTCTGTTCAAGGCAATTTGTAAACAGAATTTTGAACTATCTATTGCAAGCTGTTTTTTGGTGATATTTTATTATTTTATTAAACTCTTTGATAACTTTTCTAAGATAGTATGTGAATTCTACACTTTCTTTTTTAAACCAGAATTTTTTGCTCACATAAAACTCCTGGGCAGATAGTTAAGTCAGTAAGATGGCTTTCCTCAAAGCAGCCTCTCAGGGTTCAGTCATGTGGGTCCCTTGTCATTTTTCATGCCAACTAGACTAACAGGATAGAGCATGGAGAAGCGAAGAGAGCATGGTGGTCTTTATGGGTCATTCCTGGAAGGGGCTCACATCACTTCTGATCACATTCCAGGAAAGAGGACTTAGTTTTATGGCCACACTTGGCTGGAAATGTTGCCTAGATGTGTATTTATTTAAAGAGAGAAAAGTCAGATTTGGGGGGACAAGTAGTAGAATGTCACAGCAAAAAGGGAAACTTTCTCAGAGCTACCACTTGCAGTAGGACAGAGCAAGATGTGGATGTATCCTCTCTTCCCTGGCAACCATATCTGAAGAAAGTGAGAAGAACCACAGGCAGGTCTAGATGCCTCTGGCTCCACCCACAGGGACAGGGCTGCTCTGGTACAGACAGAGTACAGAACAGCAGACCAGAAAGTGTGCTTCCTATAGACAGTGGCTGCAGCCTTGACTTTAGATCAAGGTTTTTATATTTATATGTATATATACACATACATGCATACATACATATATAATATATTTAGATATAAATATATATCTATATTAAATATTTTAAAAATATATATAGTTTTGCAGCACTGGTGCTTAAACTCAGGGCCTACACCTTGGGCCACTCCTCCAGCCCTTTTTTGTGATGGGTTTTTTCGAGATAGGGTCTCACAAACTATTTGCCTGGGCTGGCATCAAACCACGATTCTCCTGAGCTCTACCTCCTGGGTAGCTTTTATTACAGGTATGTACTACCAGTGCCTGGTAAGGTTATATTTTTTAAGGGAAAAATGTACCCATGGAACAATTTTATGTCAAAATATTCAATTTTCTACACTGTAAATTGAAGGTTGTTCTTCCCAGTTTTACTTGAAAATCTTGAAATTGAGATTGCCTTTTCCAAACCCTAACATTTAGATTGTTTTTCAAACCTAAAGTGGATTGAATCCTGTGGTTCATGTACATACCTTGACATCTATAATCATGAGTCTTTAGCTTTCCTTTCAAAACCACAGGATTGCTTAGTTAAACCAAATCATATTCAAAGAACTTTATTGAATTCTACCTTCTACTATACCCAAAAGAGAAGGAATATTCCTTTAAAACAAATGATCAATTTTTACCTATTTTTCTCGGCTCCTGTTAATCTGAATATAGAAACATAACTGATTAACAAGTGTTATCTGCCAGCTGTCCTTTCTTGCACATAAAAGCTGGGTGTGCACATAAGCATGGCGACATGTCTTTGATACTGAGTGTACAAGTGCAGAAATGGACTGCTCTCTCGTCCTGTTCCTACTGTGCATAGGACCCTGCAAGAGGATATCCAGGAAGAGAAGAATGAGGCCAAGACCAGTCTATTCTGCCAGTCACTGTTTTCAAACATGCCCACTATGTGGCAGCAGGCCCTGGTGATATTTCTAAGGGCTTGTTTTTGGATTCCTCATTCAGTCTTGGCCAAGCGAGGACATTTGGCTGTCTACAGTGCAAGTGAGAAAGGCACAGTTCTGACTAGGGCACATTTCCCCTTGCTGTCTTTCCCCTTAAGGAGAGGAAAGGGCTTGCTGTGAAAGTTATTTCTGAGATTACTAGGCCTGTTGGTTAGCTCAGGAAGCCTGAGTTAAGATGGTGAGAAACCATTTAAAATAAGTAACAGGGTTCACCATGTTGTGACAGGTATAGCGCAATGCTCATTTTCTAGAGCATGGTTTTCGTGATCTTATCTGTTGTAAAAGACCTTAAACAAACATTATTAATTAATATTTTCCTTATGGTGTAAATTTTCACTCCAAGAACTGGTTATTAATCTGGGGACTGGCTGCTGAGCAACTGACTGAGTTGGGAGCAGAGTTTCAATTTTCTGGAGCACTAGGCCTTCTGGTGTACACACTCAGAGGGAGCCCTGGGCCCAGAGGAAGGAAGCGCTGACCGTGAGCACAGGGGCACACTGTGGCACCATGTGACTGGCAGGAGGCCAGCTGGCAGTAACAGCCTTTCTTTGCTGTTAGTGGGTGTGAACTTGGCTAAGATTATTTTTCTTTGCTATCCAAGTTTTTCTGTTGTTTCTCTTCTGTAGGTCCGTGATCAAGCCACTTATTATTTGTAGATAGTAATAAAACCTAATTGAACTCTTTATTGTCAAAGCTCCAGTAGGACAAATAATCTAGTTTTATCATCTCTCTGCAACCATAACTCTGTTTTTCCCATATTGGATAACTATTTACTTAATATGTTTTTAAAAAAAACAATGTGAGCTTCCTTAGGAACATAATTCTGGTTTTATAGTGGAGCTAATTATTTGGATATAGTCATTTAGTTGAGATCAGTACCGTTCTGCTGCCTGTACACGATTGTGCGTTGTGGAGTTTGTACAGGGTGAAGAGATTTTCTACAAGTGAGTTTACTTCAACTACCTACGCAGAAGGCCAAAAGGCCAAGACTGCTCTGCTCTTCTCCACTACCACTCTGCCAATCTGCAGGCTGCTCACCAAGTGCACCAGGACCTTTGCATCTCTTTTCAACCCTTCATGCCTGGTCCTTTTTCCTCCTTCTATGTCTGGAGAAATGCCAGAAATACCCAGCTCAAATACCCTGCCTTAAGTTAGGTTGCCCTGGAGCTGACTCTGCATGCCTCATTAAGTGAGTTTCATGTTGTTCTCTTGCTGGTCCTTCTGTAGGACTGTTCTCCTACAGACTAGACCATCCGCTTCTTGTGTGCAGAGACTGGGATAAGCATAGTTCTTTACATGTCTTTATGGTGCCTTCAAGTAGTTGACATAAAAATGAATGCTCAAAAAATTAATCACATTGAAATGACTAGTGGGGAGATATGATAAATATCATTTGCCTGGCCAAAGATGGTGTTAGTTATGAACAGTAGATCCAACATTTTTTTTCATTTTTATTAGGGTATATTTATTGTATGGGGGGTGTTCATTGTGACAATTCCAAATAGGCTTACACTGTACATAGGTTAGATCGCCCCCACCACCTCCCCCATCCCTAAAGCCCCTTCCCCACCCCACTTAAAGCAATTGCAAGAGATTTCATCATTCTATTTTGTTTAATACATGAAGTCCATCAACCATATTTCCTCAACTTAATCTCCTACATTCACCCTCCTTCCTTCCCTAGGTTCCCCCCCTAAACACACTGTACCTATTTTACAGTCCTGTCTTTCCTTATTAATTCCTAAGTCAGTGTTCAAAGGTGTTTCTTCATGTATCCCCGCTGTGAGTGTACTTTACTTTGGTCAGTTCAATCTCTTCCATTACTACCTTTACCCCTTTCCTCCCACCCCTGCATTATTCAGCAGCTTTATATCATTATATCCTCTTCCTTCACACCTTATGTATTTTGATATTGTTGGCTCTCTATCATTCTCTTTTCCTTTCCCTCCCCCTGCCCAGTTCCATGGAGTAGTTCCACTGTTATAAACATGTTCTACATAGAAGTTTGTAGATGATCATGTTTGTTTTTGTGTACATGCTTAGTTATGTTTTGGTAGATCCAACATTTTTAACACTCACTAACTATATCCATGTTGTATGTAACTGAGTCACTCCCCAATACTGTCTCCCTGACACCCCCTTCCATACCCACATTTAGTTGTTGGCATATCTTTTGGGGCACTCTTCATTGTCACGCATTAGAATTCATCTGTGTAGTCATTTGTTCTGTTTCACTCCTCATCTAGAACCTTAGCTTCATGAGGGCAGGACCACTTTTGTGTGTGGTTGGCCCTGAATCCCCAGGCCAGAGAACCATATGTGGTACATAATAGAGCTTTCGTAAACACTTTGCTTTTATTTCTCATTTGTCTTTCCTATGTTTGTTTGTAGTTTCTTAATTTGTGGTGCCAAATAAAATATATTCAATTGTAATTTTGACCATCTGAAACCGATTTAGTAATTTTGAATATGTGCAATAGTCACTAAGTCTTATAATTGAAAATTGACATTATTTTATATTATTCATTATTGAGATAATATAATCAGATTTTGTTATTAATGAATGATTTTAGGGAGTTCTTTTTAAAGGTCACAAATGATGGTTAATAACCTGAAAAAAGATTACCTTTGGAAACAGGAGGTACCAACCTAGCCCTGAAGCCTTAATTTATTTTAGCCTTACCATCGCTCAATAATCTTTTCATCTGCCATTTTTCAGAGGCTTAATATTCTCAAAAAAAAAAGCGTTATGGAAAGGAAATTAAACTTGCAGTTTGAGATAACAGAGCTTTTATGAAGCTTATAAACTGGAGATATTAGAAAAAGATATTGATCAAAAAAAGCAAAAAGCAATTAGTTTGGAGGGACTGTCTAACTAGGATTGTGTAAAGTGAAAACCTGAAAAAAAATGGGCAGATGGTCTTAATAAACCTGGGGAAGATTAACTCTGGAGCTGTTAGTAACAGGGTTTTATTGATGCATCTGTAGCAAACTAATTGCCTCTTGTCTGCTGGATAACCTAAGCTTAAGTTGGTGGGTTTTGTAATAGAAGCAATTAAAAGCTCAATACTGTCATATTTTTTCATTAATTTACCAGTGAGTGGTTGGATGTGTATGGATAATTTGGTTTATTTTGAAGTTAATTGTAATTCCATGTTGTGTTTTACTAGGCAGCTTGTCCTTTATAATATAATTTGCTTTTAACGAAAATATAATTTCTTTTCCTTTTCTTGGTTAATAGCCTCTTCTTTAAGAAAAACAATAAGTCTTGGCAATATTTGTGAAGATAATATTTTTTATGTGGAGGAAAATAGATTGGTGTGGGAACTGTCAATCCTAGATGGTAGAAGATCAGATTTGGCATAAGACACCAGTGTTAGGAGCAGGCAGGAGGAGAACTGGGCCTTAGTTCTCAGGGAAGCTGTCAGGCCATTGGCAGTATTTCCAAAAGCTGAACATAAGCATATCCTGCGACTCAGCAGCCCCACTCTCGGTCATTCCTAATGGAAATTCGTCCACATGTGTATGGGAAGATGTGCACTGAAGTAGCCATGGCAGATAACAGCTCTGACTGGAAACTACCCAAATGCCTGTCATCAGTAGACTGGAATGAACGGTGATGTTTCCACGCCATGGAAACTCATCATTGAAAATGAACAAATGCCATTGTACGTAACATGGATGAATGTCACAAACATGAGTGAAAGAAGCCAGGTAACAAAGAGCACTCATACTTTGTAAAAGACAAACCAGTGTAGGTTTTTTTGTTTGTTTGTTTTGTTTTTTGTTTTTGTTGGAACTGGGGTTTGAATTCAGGACTTTGCACTTGCAAAGCAGGCACTCTACCATTTGAGCCATATCTCTAGTACCTCTTGCTCTGGTTATTTTGGAGATGGCAAGAATTATTTGCCGGGGCTGGCTTCAAACCACAGTTCTCTGAATCTCAGCCTCCCAAGTAGCTAGGATTATAGGTGTGAGCCACTGGTGTTCAACTTCTTCCCTCCCTCCCTTCTGCCCTTTCCCCCTCCCTTCCTCCCTCCCTTGCTTTCTTCCTTTCTTCCTTCCCTTTCTTTCTTTGCAGTACTAGGGTTTGAATTTGGGGCTTCATTCTTGCTAGGCAGGCATTGTACCTCTAGAGCCACTCTTCTACCTTTTTTTTGTGTTGAGTATTTTCAAGATTGGGTCTTGCCGACTATTTGCCCGAGCAGGCCTCAAACCTGCCTCTGGAGTAGCTAGGATTACAGGTGTGAACCACTAGTGCCTGGCTTCCTGGTTTCTTGATTTCAGTGCTGATTATCCTAGGTGTGTTGAGTGTGTAAGAATTAATAGAGATTATGATTTTATATGTGCATGTTATAGTTTAATAAAAAGTAAAAAATAGGACCAATTTGAAGATATGAAAGTGCAGTAATTTAAGGAAGAGCTAGTCACACTGCCTTCTGTGCATTTTGTGCTGACTCATGAGGAAAAGTCCACCATAATAGTACAGATACCATTTAAAGTGACTCTGACGAAAGGTTAAAGGGCACACAAGTATCACATCATCTTTAAGCAGAACTTTATGATCTACCAAAAGAAACCATAAAGACACAGTCTTGGTCTTTTTGTGAGAAACTGTGAGAACTTATCCAAATCCCACCTTATTTGGGGCTTGACTCGTTTCTTGCTTCAGTGTCTTCATGGCACCTCTGACTTCTGTTCTCTACGAGCTCTAATGATGGCAGCAATCAACAAAGGAGGGTGGCTTAGCAGTTAATCATACTCCATGCCTTTCTTCATTTCTTTTTGTTCTTTCTTAACTACAAGTTTGTAGAAGCCAAAAACCCCACCTTTCATTTCTCCATCCAAGGTCAGGCATCTGGTGGGCTTTAGTGAATATCTGACAAGTGATTGACTTTGCTCTTTGCCCTTGAAGAAATAGGAAGATGAGCAGAGGCACTGCTGAGACAAAAGCAAGCACTGGCTTTTAAGTGGTCATAGATGTGCTGCTTCCCTTGCCCTGTCTCCGTTCAATTAGTCCTTTCGACCTCTACTTTAATCTCTCTCTCTCTGTCTTTCTTTCTCCCTCAAAACTTCCTTGTTTACATACTCATTGTAAAAGATTAAGAAATAAGAAAAAGCACAAAGAAGAGAAAGGTAAACACTCATAATCTCCACACAGTGGGAAACTCTTTTACTATTTGTTATATCTTTTTCTTCGTTTGTTTTTCCTGTGAAGCCATTGCTTTTGTGCCCTCTGTCTTCCTCTCTCCCACTCCCCAACCTTTGTTTTTCATTTAAGAGCAGTGGCGTGCAGGAGGGAAACCTCGCTTTTTCAATCTTTTTTATTTTTATTTTTTTTTGAGACAGCAGCAAGGTCTCACTATGTAGCCTAGGCTGGCCTCGAACTCGAGATCCCCTTTCTGAGCCTCCTGGGTACTGGGATTTCAGGTGTGCCCTACCATACCTGGCTCTACTTTTTAAAAGGTTTCTTGGGGAAAGTAGAGACTGAATGCACTGAGGTCTATTTTCTTTCATCCATATATGAAGATATAACTCTGACTATGAACTAGGCTTTCATTGTCTTGCTAGAAAATCGTATAATGTAATCTATAACTCAAACTTTTCTTATCTGCTGCTTAAATTTTGTTTTTCGTGGGACCAGGGGGCTTGAACTCAGGGCTTCACACTTGCAAAGTAGGTGCTCTACTGCTTGAGCCACAACTCCAGTCCACTTTGGTTATTTTGAAGATTGGGGTCCCATGAACTATTTTGCCTGGGCTGGTCTTGAACCACCATCCCACTGATCTCACTGGTACCCAGCTGCTGCTTAAATTTTTAAGAATAGCTTGTCTTGTGTTATAATATACTCCAAATCTCTAAAAATCACTTGGAAGTCTTCCAGGATAGAACCATATTGCTCACTAATATTATTGTTCTCAACCTTTCTTGAAAGCAGCCAAGGACCCAACAGGTTTTAGACTTTAAAATCTCATGAATCCTGGCTCTCTGTCTTATAGTATTAAGATTTGCTTTTCCAGGCTCTATCTGGATTTCAGAGAAGTTGAGGGCACTAATTTTCACATGCCTGGAACCATGCAGCAGCTGCGTGGTATTGTGTGGCTGACATGGCCTCTATGTCCTGATCTGGAGCTCCTAGCCTGCATGCTCCTGGATGTACACAACCTACAGTTTGGACTCCTGCTCTTGCCCCTAAAAATAGACTCCTAAGGCAGTCTAAAATAGACTCCGAGGCACCTCTCCTTCTTGACTTTATTCAGATTTTTCCTTCTAGATTCCTCTGAGCTTTGTCCCTACTTTCTTTTTAGACTCCTGACGTATTTAAATGTTCCTCATTTAAATTAGATTATTCACTCTTGTAACACTGACAGATTGCATTTGTCTTGACCTTTAAAATTCTTTAATGGGTACATTGTTGTGTTTGTTTTGCTCTGGTTTAGGGCACTGTAACCTTTGCATTATCTCTAGGCTTCTGCTTAACTGTGTTGCTATGAATTTTTGCCTGTCCTAAACACAGTCCTTGTGAGTGAGTACCCTGCTGTATAGTGTGTTGTGCTGTGTGTGTGTGTGTGTGTGTGTGTGTGTGTGTGTTGTACACAAGTCTGAGAGACAGAGACAGAGACAGGGACAGAGATAAACAAAAAAGAGTTGTTCAGGAAAAACAAATGAGACATAGTTTGGATTTGCATCTTTATTGTTGCCACTTGGTCTAACCCTCAGCCCATGCTTAGTTACTTAATGTGGCCCAGTGTCATCTCTCTTGGAACTCCATTCATAGATGCTCTGCTGTCCTAGCACTGAGGGGCAAAACTTCAAGGGATGTTTGCATTCCATTTCTTTTGACTTTGTGACTGGCAGGGTCCAGATGTCTGCTTGACAATGAGGTTGTAGTGGTAATATTTATCTTCTGCTCACTGTCAGGAATCAGTGCTCAACGTTTGGGAAAACATTCCTGCTTCACAAGCAGCTGCCTGAGGAAGGAAGGTTTATGACAGTGTCTTCCAGTGTAACTTTTCTTTTCCATTATTTTTCTGTTTTGTTGTTTTTGGTTATTGTTTTGAGGCAAGGTCTTGCTATGTAGCCCAGCCTAGCCTTGAACTTACAGTTATCCTACCTCAGCCTCCCTAGTGCTGGGAGTATATGACCAATATAATTTTTCAAAGGTAATTTTTTTTAAAGAAATTAGTGGTGATGGAAGTTTCATGCATGGGAAGAACTCGTTTGGAATGTAATCACTCTCTCTCTGTGTCTCTTTATCTTCTCTCTCAAAACTTGTGCCAGGATACTGTAGACAGTGCAGGGTCCCTTCCTCTAGGTAAGGGATCCTCTGTATAATAATACAGGCAAAAAATATTCTAAACTCACCCAGCTAGGTTGTATTCTAAGTTGAGTTCTTTGAGTAAAGTAACTTTCTCTTTTAAAAAATTTAAACTATAGTATTGTTATTGTGAGAAAAAAATTTACAGAATATGTTGGAGGCAGAATAGTAATAATGATGAAAACACCATTAATTAATTTATTTATTTATTTTTATTGTTTTATTATTCATCAAGGCTTGGGTAATTTCTCCCCCCTGCCCCTACCCCCTCCCTTACCACCACCCACTCCACCCCCTCCCTCTCCCCCCCACCCCCTCAATACCCGGCAGAAACTATTTTGCCCTTATCTCTAATTTTGTTGAAGAGAGAATATAAGCAATAATAGGAAGGAACAAGGGTTTTTGCTAGTTGAGATAAGGATAGCCAAACAGGGAGCTGACTCACATTAATTTCCTGTGCGTGTGTGTTACCTTCTAGGTTAATTCTTTTTGATCTAACCTATTCTCTAGTTCCTGGTCCCCTTTTCCTATTGGCCTCAGTTGCTTTTAAGGTATCTGCTTTAGTTTCTCTGCGTTGATGGCAACAAATGCTAGCTAATTTTTTAGGTGTCTTGCCTATCCTCACCCCTCCCTTGTGTGCTCTCGCTTTTATCATGTGATCAAAGTCCAATCCCCTTGTTGTGTTTGCCCTTGATCTAATGTCCACATATGAGGGAGAACATACGATTTTTGGTCTTTTGGGCCAGGCTAACTTCACTCAGAATGATGTTCTCCAATTCCATCCATTTACCAGCGAATGATAACATTTCGTTCTTCTTCATGGCTGCATAAAATTCCACTGTGTATAAATACCACATTTTCTTAATCCATTCATCAGTAATGGGGCATCTTGGCTGTTTCCATAACTTGGCTATTGTGAATAGTGCCGCAATAAACATGGGTGTGCCTCTGGAGTAACCTGTGTCACAGTCTTTTGGGTATATCCCCAAGAGTGGTATTGCTGGATCAAATGGTAGATCAATGTTTAGCTTTTTAAGTAGCTTCCAAATTTTTTTCCAGAGTGGTTGTACTAGTTTACATTCCCACCAACAGTGTAAGAGGGTTCCTTTTTCCCCACATCCTTGCCAACACCTGTTGTTCGTGGTGTTGCTAATGATGGCTATTCTAACAGGGGTGAGGTGGAATCTTAGTGTGGTTTTAATTTGCATTTCCTTTATTGCTAGAGATGGTGAGCATTTTTTCATGTGTTTTTTGGCCATTTGAATTTCTTCATTTGAGAAAGTTCTGTTTAGTTCACTTGCCCATTTCTTTATTGGTTCATTAGTTTTGGGAGAATTTAGTTTTTTAAGTTCCCTGTATATTCTGGTTATCAGTCCTTTGTCTGATGTGTAGCTGGCAAATATTTTCTCCCACTCTGTGGGTGTTCTCTTTAGTTTAGAGACCATTTCTTTTGATGAACAGAAGCTTTTTAGTTTTATGAAGTCCCATTTATCTATGTTATCTCTTAGTTGCTGTGCTGCTGGGGTTTCGTTGAGAAAGTTCTTACCTATACCTACTAATTCCAGAGTAGTTCCTACTCTTTCCTGTATCAAGTTTAGAGTTTGTGGTCTGATATTAAGATCCTTGATCCATTTTGAGTTAATCTTGGTATAGGGTTGTATACATGGATCTAGTTTCAGTTTTTTGCAGACTGCTAACCAGTTTTCCCAGCAGGAAAACACCATTAATTTAGCTAGCCCTTAGCAGCCCTTTTCTGTGTCACTCCATCCTATCCTCCTTTAATTCTGTGGGCAGTAAACTATTAGGTGAGGGTCTGCTGTTAAAAGACCTGCGACCTGTGTTTAACCTCATTTCTTAGTCTGTTTGGGCTGCTATAGCAAAATGCCATAGACTAAGTGGCTTAGAAACAACAGAAATTTATTGCTTACAGTTCTGGAAGCTGGGAAGTCCAAGATCAAGATGCCCGAAGATTGGTGACTGGTGAGGACCTGGTTCGTGTCTCATAGATGGCACCTTCTAGCTGTATCCTCATATGGTGGAAGGGGCACAAGACTCTCTGAGGTCTTCTTTATAAGGCATTAATCCTGTCATGAGGGCTCCTCCCATACAGCCTAATCATCTCTCAAAGGCCCCACCTTCCAACTTCTTGGGGATTAGGATTTCAGCATATGAATCTGAAGTCACACAACATTCAGACTATACCACCCTGCTATTCTGAAACTTATTAGAAAACCAAGTCCCCTTTTTTGTAAATCATCTGCTAGCATCTTGGTGGACACAGGGTATCCTATAGATGCGGTTTGGGAAATGAGACACATTTGCCTCCCATTCTACTACCACCTTTCCTGATTCTCCTTGCTAATTATGTAGATGATAATTTGGGATTGTCCTTTAGCATGAAAAACTAGAACAGCACACCAATTCCTTCTTCTCATTCATGAAAACACATTTGTCTTAGCCTTGTGCCAGGATACTATGGACAGAACAGGGTCCCTTCCTCTAGGAAGTGACAGTGGGTAAGAAAACACACATACACAGACATAAGAGTTGCTCAAACTGTATACAGAGTGCTGCAGGGCCAAGGTGGGGATCAGCCTACCTGAGGAATGGGGAAGACTTCTCAGAGGAGGGGCACAGGCATGAGGTCCCCAAGGAGCAGTGGAAGCCTCCAGGTGGAGAAAACAGGGTGGAGGAGAGTAGGGAACTTGGCAGTGCTCAAGAGCCAGGGTTTTCAGCAGGGTGGCTGGTAGAGGAGCACAGATGGCTCTGAGTCACTCTGAAATTACAGACATTCAAGGAGAAGGGTCTGGAAACCCTCCAGCCAGTTATTTGACCTTCTGGTCCCTCAATAACGATTTAGTGTCTGGTTAATAAAAGGAAGTTCTCTGCAATATTGTGCCATGCAGGAGGAGTTGCAAATCATTTTTAAATAAAGAAAATAATTTTCAAGTCTTAGCTTGTAAACCATAAGATTCACTTTCCTTCTCTTAAGTAGCTTTTTCCTGTGCTGTGGATTCTCCATTCATGCCCCATCTTCTAAAATGACTGACTAGAGTTAAACCTTCAGTTTCTGAATGTAATAATGCTTGAGGTGGAAACTCTATTTTCTGTCTGTTTTTTTCCTGTTGCCTTGACAACTGGCTAGGTTTTTTTTTTTTTTTTAAGCTTTTTGATTTTTCTCAACAAGATGAGTTGCTTCCTTTGGTTTAGCTGAGATGAGCGTGGAGATTTATGTCTTATTCAGAGAGTCTGTAGTATAAGTGTTTATAAGGTATAGATTGTTTATTTTTCAGAATCTTCACAAGATAGTTTCACATAACAATTGGCCTGCCTCATTAATGAAACAAAGGGAAATCAATGGTGTTTTTCTATGCTTGATGTCAAATACTGTAAAAATAGTTTGGATTCATTTTTACAAACTCTCACAAAGTATTTTAATGTTTTCAAAGAACATTTGAGTTTTTAATGTTCCTGACAAAGTCTGTGTGAATACTGTTTCCATACACCAAAAATATGCATTCTTCCTCCTGCACTTCCTTGCTCAAGTGGCTGTA
Source organism: Castor canadensis (assembly GCF_047511655.1). Taxonomy (NCBI): domain Eukaryota; kingdom Metazoa; phylum Chordata; class Mammalia; order Rodentia; family Castoridae; genus Castor; species Castor canadensis. The sequence continues at coordinate 150,846,222 of NC_133390.1, read as the reverse complement.
GCTACAGTGGCCTCCCGGCTGGTTCTCATCCTTGCCCACCTGTTCCCATCTTGGGGAACATCTGTCTTTGCCATTTCCTCTGTCTGGAACCTGCCTGGCCCAGATCTTTGTGTTGTTCCCTCCCTCCCTGCATTTAGGTCTCTGACTAAATGCAGGACTTTTTAGACCTTCCTATCTGAAACAGCATCCTTACCCATAAATCTCTGGCCAGTCAGGTTGTAGGAGGACCCATATCTGGCAAAAACAACTTAGACTGTTCAGTCCATAAGTCTTATCCATAGCAAGGGCTTCCAATTAGCATTTTAGTGCTCACCTTAAATATGAACTCACAGCAAAGGATCACCAGGTATTTGAGGACATCCTCTATTGCAAAATACAGAGATCAAGATTAATAAGAAATGAACATGGAAGAAACACAGACAATAATAGAGCTGGAGAAATCCACAAACAAAACAAAACAAGGCAGAGGAAATCATTACAGAAATGCTACAAGAAATTTAGAAGAACAGAGTGTAGTAGTCTCAGATCGACAACCGTGGAGCCGGTCTGGAAGCAAGCAGGCAGGTTGGAGCAAGGAGACAGAAGCTCTCAGGGGGCTGACGAATCAAAGGTTTATCCTAACAGTTTTACATGTGGAAAATTGTTCTGAGAGGCTGTTGGGGGTTGTGAGTAGGGTTGAGGTAGTAACAAAGCAAAACAAACAATTGCAGAAGAGAAATAATTACCACAAAACAATAGTATTGTGGATTAAAGGACATGCTTTTAGTATATTCATCAGTGCTTAATATATATAGTTACAATAATAAAAACACTGAGTAGGCTGTCAGGAATGGGAAGAAAAATAATAGAAGGAGTAAAAATAATATTCTTTTTCATTATAAAACTTTTACCCTGACTTTTAAAATTTAGTGCGTATCATCTTGATAAACCCAGAAATTACTTATTAAAAGTTTCAAGCAACTCTTCTTGTGAGCACCTCTCCAGATGTACATTTGATTATTAGGAAATCTTGTCCAGCATGTGGCCAATGAACTTGTCTGGCAGGCTCATTTATTTAACCAAATCTATTTTCACTTGCACACAGAGTAATTAATTCAGACTCACCTTGTTGGAAGTTGTGTTAAAGACATTTGTCATTTCCTTCTGTACCATGGAGACAGATTGGACTATGGCTTGTGGTTGTTGAGGCTGTCAGCTTATTAAAAATGGAGTAGATGTGTGTGATATTAAATTGAGCTTTTTAATTACTTTAGATTTAATGACGTACCTTTGCCTTGTATTTAATCTTCAGCAAATGTTTACCTTCCCAAACTGGCAGGTTTACAGTTTATAACTTGTCATTTCAAATGCAGCATTTTCTCTTTCCTCCACCCCCAGAAGGATCTCTGATCAAAATTGTCTTTTAAAAATAGCTGACACATTCTCCTTTGTGGGGAACATTCAACATTTCCATCCTTTGACTTGGAACTCACTCTTCTCACTCCTCAGTCTTAGTCTGTATTGAATGTTTTATTAGATATCTGAGTCTTAGAAAAATATATCATGGGTGGATGTATGGATGTATGGATAGACAGGTCAACTGACAGACCAAACAGTAGTAAAGATGTTACGGTTTCAGGTAACAGAGAATACATAGCAGGCAATATTCTTATTTCAGAAGACCTATATAATGGCCTCTTCCAATCAGAGGTTAAATAGCCATCTTTCTGTTGCACCCAACATATTTTCCCAAACTAATTGATGAAGCATCAGTAAGATGCTTCATTTAAAAGTCCTAAAGTAACTTCACATACTTTTGATTTGTACCATGGAATGAATGTGAGGACCTAGAGTTGGGCGTTTTATCAAAGCCTTGGTATGGATGTCTTCGGTCACTATGTGGTGGTTGAATATTTTTTGGTGAATCTTTGAGACTAAATCCCTAGTGGTAATATCAGGATTAATGAGTACAGCAAATTAAAAGTTGTTGTTTATGAACACAAAAGTTTGTGTGTATGTCATGACTGAAGACCTCTTGCCTGTGAGCTTGCCTATGTGTTATATTATGATTATCTTAAATGCTTTGTTTCTTGGGACCATGTTTCTTCAGTTTGAGTTCTGGCTCTACCACTTAATAGCTACATGTCTTTGAGCAAGTGTTTTAATCTCTGTGCCTCAGTTTCATCATCAGTGCAACTACCAATCAGCCCACTCAATACCCCAGTTTACTTCCAGCATAATTTACAGAGGATGTGAACTTTCCCTTGCAGAGTTCTGGATGTAAGTTAAGGCCTGCTAATCAAATGTATTCCCATAAACATTTGAATTCAGATCTAGATCCTGTGGGAAGAGAGATGGGGCATGGAACCTTCATTTTCAGCTGCTATGGAAATAGTAGAAGCTGCTTGGCTTGGTAACCCACCACTGTGTTGATAACGTCCTGATTTAGCAGGCAGCTTCCTGAAGGGGAAGCTTTCTGCTCATTATAGCATCTATGATAGTCTGGAGCAGCATCTGTGTCAACAGCTTTATGTTCATTTTTTAGGTTCCTAATCGCAGTAAAACTGGAGCCCCTTTGGCTGTCCAGTTGAGCTGAATGATTTGGGGAGGAATTCCTAAAGCTCAGCCTAGAGTTTGTTTCTGATGTCAGCTGTATTAAACTTAATATAGATTTCTGCTTAAAGTAGCAACAGCCAACTTATATCATAGGGTTTTGTGAGGTATGTATTAGTCAGATTTGTGTTACTATAATGAAATACCTGAGGGCAATTAACTTATAAAGAGAAAAGTGTTATTTTGGCTCATGGTTCTAGAGATCCCATTCCAAGATCAGGTGGCCCCATTACTTTGGGCAAGGGTGGCACCTTATGGTGGGAACACATGGTAGAGCAAACTACTTATATCTTGAGCCAGAAGCAAAGAAATAACTGAAAAACCTAGAGACCTCTCATTAGACCCTACCACTCAAGGTTTCACTACCTCCCAATAATAATATTCTGGGGACCATGCCTGAGGGACGCTCACCCAAGCTATACCAGGATTTAATAAGGTACGGCACTTCAAATGCTTTGAAAATTACCTGGCTTTTGTTTTTTAATCCTTGGGACTTTTCTAGCCTTAGTCAACAACACACCTAATTTGTTGGTTCATCCATTTATTCATTTATCCATTTACTGGAACAAGTATTTGCTGAGCGTCTATTTTAATCAAGGTATTCTAGTTGCTATGGGATTATGATTACAACATAACTGAACATTAGAACTGTCTGGGAATCTTTTTGAAAAAACTTAATTTCTGTGCCATGTATGAGGCTTATTGAAGACATGAATAGAGTGTGTGGTGTGTGCACACACATGTGTGTATGTGTGTGTAAGCACATAGACTTTTACCGGAGATATAATTTATATGACAATAAAGTACACAAATCTTGATGCAATTTGACATCTGTGTATACATACATAACCCTACCTACTCAAGAATGTGCATGAAAGTTTGATTTTATGCATGGATCTTGGGAGCTCCTTTTAAGAGGTAAATTTTCAAGTGCATTTGAAGTTTTACTAACTAGAGATAAAAAAAATTTAGTCATCCAGAATGACCCACATAATTAAGTCAGTTTTCTATTTTTTTCCCTTCTTCATAGTCCCCTTCAAGTCTTTATTCCTTTTTAGCTTTATTATATGTGAAATGAAATAGTTTTAAGGAGGGCCTTAGGTAGAGAAAATTCTAAAATGTCAATAAATCAGTAAATTTTAGCAGTAATAACCTCATGATGTATGATATTCGCCTCTGTTTATCTTCTGATGACTGACATCATTTACTGGCTAAAAGAAAGTTTAATTACTTTCTTCAAACTAAGCTATGCAACTTCTTTTGCACAGTCTTCTCAAAGACAGTGAATATCATGAGAGAGCAAAAGTAATTATTTTCCCAAAAGAGAGCTTGATCAGATAACGTGGTCTGTGGCCCAGTGACCACACACTGAGTATTGTGAGGTAGAGGCCATCAGAGCAGCAGGTGTGAGCTGAGTTAGGAAGATAAAGTAAATAATTGCTTGAAAAGCAGTGGAAATAGTTGGTACAGAGAGAAAAACATGTCATCTGCAAAGCATCAAGAGAATTTATGTGTGTATATGTGTGTGAATAGACAGTTTGTTTTTGAGGCAGGGAGGGTCTTGCTCTGTAACCCAGGCTGGCCTCAAACTTGAGATCCTCCTGCCTCAACTCCCAAGTGCTAGAATCACAAGGTGTGTACCACCACAACTAACTGCATTTTTTTTTGGGTGGGTGGGACATGGTTTGAACTCAGGGCTTCAAGCTTGCAAAGCAGGTATTCTACCTCTTAAGCCACACCTCCACTCCTACATTTTTAAAAATAAAACCAACCTGAAACAACTTTGAAGTTGCATGATTTTACATAAATGTTTTATTACAAAATGAAAACATCAGAAACAAAATGTAGAATGGACATGAACTATATTTTTAAGATGATCACATGTGATCTGGGATCAAAGTCGTAACATTGGAAAACCATTTGAAGACTAGCTGGACCACCTTGGAGAATTGAACAGACTAATATCACCAAAGGAATAGAACACCACAAAAATCTCATTTAGCTCTTCCTTCTCCCTTCAGAGGAACTCACCATAGATTGAGATAAGTGATATGAATATAGTTCCATTTTCATCACTCTTAGAGAATGAGCTTTGGATATAAGGGCAATGTGGCTCTAACCAGATTTGTCATTTTGTTGAAGGTCAGTTAAGAACCTGGTATCTTAACTTCCTCATCATTTCCTGAGTGGCTCTATGTTGGTAATTGTTTTCATGGAAAGTTGGAGGTATTATTCATTGCCTTCTTGCTTGCATTGTTGCTATGGAGACATCTCATCCAACTTCATTGCCATTCATTTGTGGATAATATGTATTTTCTTTTTGGTTGGTTGAAGGATTTTTGGTTTTGCCTTTAATAATCTAGTGCCTAACTGTAGATGTCTTTTTATTTATCTTGTTTGTAAAGCATTGTGATTGATAAATTTGAGGATTTAGGCATTTCATTAGTTCCAGGAAATTCCCACCCATTAACTCATTGTTCTTTGCTTTTCCATGCTCTCTGCTCTATATATTTTGAAATTCCAATTAGATTCTGGTTAGCAAATCTCATTTTGACTTACATATGACTTAATTTTCTCTATCTCCTTGTAACTCTGTGCAAAATTCTAATGCCTTCACCTCTGATTTCTGTTTTTAAATCTCCCTCCACCTGTGTCCATCTTCTGTTTTACCATTTGCTGAGACATTAACATCTATTATTGTAACTTTTCATTTTTCTAAAATTGAACATTTGTCATTTTTTATTTAACTATTCATTTTTTGTAGCCTCTTGTTCCTTGCTCAAACTTTCAGTTGTTTTATTTCTCTAACATATTATACACATTTGTTTTGTATTCTTTGTCCATTAACTATAGCATCTAGAGTTTCTGTGGGTCTCATCCTGATGCTGGTACTTCTTCTTACTCCTTCTCAGTAAGGGTACCTTTTTTCAGGGTAGATTTTGTGACTATTGATTTTATCGTGAGCTCATAGTGGAACTGTGTGTGTAATATTCTTTCTTTTTTTTTAGGTTTGGGTTAGGGGTACATTCCTCTAAGATTTAAATTTACTTTCACTAGTCATATAAGAGCACATCAATTTGGAGGTGGTGGAGTGACTCAAGCAGTAGAGCACCTGCCTTGCAAACAGGAAGCCCTGAGTTCAAATCCCAGTACTATCAAAAAAATAAAAACAATAAAGTAAAGTAGATAAGAGGCTTGGGGGTTTTCAGGCCACACAAATAGTCTCAATTTAGGCTACAAATACATATGAGTTCTGGCTTGTGGTTAAATCTCAGGAGAGGTTTTTGTTTTTTGGGGTTTTTTTTTCCCCCCTCCACCCAGAACCAAGGCCAAGATAAACAAGATTTCTTACTGGGATTCTTTGCAAGGCATATTTTTTTCCATAGTTCACCTTTTCTGTGAGGGCATAACTTCAGGGCGCTTGGCTTTATGGTGTGACCTCCTTATAAGCATCCCATCTTGCTTATGGCTTTACAGTTTGTGTCCTGAACCCTGTGTGGCCATTAGCACTGGTATGCCAGGTGTAGCTACCAGCTCAGGGCTCTCTTACCTCTCAGAATTGCTTTTGGGCCCTAGGGGCTGTCCTTCCTTTATTGCCAGCTCAGTCTTGCATTTTGAAAGATTAAAAAAAATATTTCACCTTTGGTAACATGAGAATTTTCATAATATCTTATCCCCATCAAGTTTTGTCAAAAATTTGTAAATATCTCTATAACCCTACTAAAGTGTCCTTGCAAAGGTGGAAATTCATTTCTATGTAGATCCCACTTTTAACCCTTAATGCTCTGTGTTAATGCCACTGTGGTGGCACACGGAATCTCAGCTGCCTGGAGGGTAAGGCAGGAAAATTGCTTGAACCCATGAGTTTCACCCTGGACAACATAGTGATAGCCCACATAAAAAAAAAAATACTAGCCAGGTATGGTGGCTTATGCCTATGATCCCAGTTACTTGAGAGATGGAGACTGGGAGGATAGCTGTTTGAGGCCAGCCCAGGCAAAAAGTTAATAAGACCCCATCTCAACAAACAAGTTGGGTGTGGTGGCACACTCCTGTGATCCCAACTACTAGGGAGATTGTAAGTAGGAGGATTGTGGTCTGAGGATGACCTTGGCCAAAAATATGAGTCCTAACCTGAAAAATAACTAAAGTAAAAAAGGGCTAGGGGCATGGCTCAAGTCGTAGAGCAAGTTCAAAACTCTGAGTTGAAAAAAATCCCAGTAAACTGGTTAGCAGTCTGCAAAAAACTGAAACTAGATCCATGTATACCACCCTATACCAATATTAACTCAAAATGCATCAAGGATCTTAATATCAGACCCCAAAATCTAAAGTTGGTACAGGAAAGAGTAGGAAATACTTTGGAACTAATAGGTATAGGCAAGAACTTTCTCAGTGGAACCCCAACAGCTCAGCACCTAAGAGATAGCATAGATAAATGGGACTTCATAAAACTAAAAACTTCTGCTCAACAAAAGAAATGGTCTCTAAACTGAAGAGACCACCCACAGAGTGGGAGAAAATATTTGCCAGCTACACATCAGACAAAGGACTGATAACCAGAATATATAGGGAACTCAAAAAACTAAATTCTCCCAAAATTAATGAACCAATAAAGAAATGGGCAAGTGAACTAAACAGAACTTTCTCAAAAGAAGAAATTCAAATGGCCAAAAAACTCAGGAAAATATGCTCACCGTCCCTAGCAATAAAGGAAATGCAAATTAAAACCACACTAAGATTCCACCTCACCCCTGTTAGAATAGCCATCATTAGCAACACCACGAACAACAGGTGTTGGCGAGGATGTGGGGAAAAAGGAACCCTCTTACACTGCTGGTGGGAATGTAAGCTAGTACAACCACTCTGGAAAAAAATTTGGAGGCTTCTTAAAAATCTAGACATAGATCTACCATATGATCCAGCAATCCCACTCCTGGGGATATACCCAAAAGACTGTGACACAGGTTACTCCAGAGGCACCTGCACACCCATGTTTATTGCAGCACTATTCACAATAGCCAAGTTATGGAAACAGCCAAGATGCCCCACTACTGACGAATGGATTAAGAAAATGTGATATCTATACACAATGGAATTTTATGCAGCCATGAAGAAGAACAAAATGTTATCATTCACAGGTAAATGGATGGAACTGGAGAACATCATTCTGAGTGAGGTTAGCCTGGCCCAAAAGACCAAAAATCGTATGTTCTGCCTCATATGTGGACATTAGATCAAGGGCAAACACAACAAGGGGATTGGACTTTGATCACATGATAAAAGCGAGAGCACACAAGGCAGGGGTGAGGATAGGTAAGACACCCAAAAAACTAGACAGCATTTGTTGCCCTCAACGCAGAGAAACTAAAGCAGATACCTTAAAGCAACTGAGGCCAATAGGAAAAGGGGACCAGGAACTAGAGAAAAGGTTAGTTCAAGAAGAATTAACTTAGAAGGTAACACACATGTACAGGAAATCAATGCGAGTCAATTCCCTGTATAGCTATCCTTATCTCAACCAGCAAAACCCCTTGTTCCTTCCTATTATTGCTTATACTCTCTCTTCAACAAAATTAGAGATAAGGGCAGAATAGTTTCTCCCTGGTAGCAAGGGGTTGGGGGTTAAAGGTGAGGGCAGGGGGAAGGGGGGAAAAATGACCCAAACATTGTATGCACATATGAATAAAATAAAAGGAAAAAAGAAAAAAATCCCAGTACGACACACATACACACACACACAAACAACCTAAAAGTAAATCCACGTTGGAAACATTTACAGCACAAACACCTCTCCCCTCATGGTCCGTACCTCCTGTCATTCAGTCAGCTCAGCTTCCACTTCTCTGCTGCCTGTATTCCTTTTCTGCACAGTATGTATTATATGGGTTTAAATTTTGTTTAGGGCTTTTTTTTCCCCCAGCAGTTTCTCTTAGTTTTCTTATGTTGTCTAAAACTTTTGTGCTCCAGAAGAGAAAGCTCCAAGCTTTGCTTCCCTCAAATTCAGTGGGGGAAGTGGGCTGAGAATTGTATCCCATAACTGTTCTCCTTGGATTTCCCAGTCTCATTTTGTCTGCATAAATTTAACTCTCCACTGTGGTTCACACTCAGCCAGCAGTCATTCTGTGAATGCTAGATCTTTTCTGCCTAATTTCACAACATTAAAAACAAAACAGCCTATTTCTCCTTCAGTGTATTTACATGCTCAAACTTTTCCCTGAAGCTCTTTGCCTGATTTACAGCTGCCCTCAACTTACAGAAACCACTACCACCGTCAGGCTGTGTGGAAGCTGAGTCATGTCAGGCCCACCCACACTCTGGTGCTCATCCCCCATGGCGGGATGTGTTTGGGGACAGCTGGAAGGCTTCAGAAGCCTGAGCTTGTGTGTTCGACACTCCCCCACACCATGGCACCTGCTGTTTCCTCCCGCGTTTCCTCCCGCGCTGGGCTCATGTTTGCTTTGCAGTGGGTGCACTTGGAATCACAGCCCTGCTGCTGTGCCATGGGTACCGCTTGCTATGATTCATCCCTTCACCTGTATTGTCAGAATGGACCAGTAGCTATGGGCAGAGGTGATGGTCCTTCCGGTCACCCATGAATGCTTGTTTGAACTTTCCTTATGAAATGCCTCTACCACTGCCTACATTTTAAAATCCAGGATGTTAAATGACAAACATCTTATTAGTGCCTAGATGTAACAACTCTGCTGTGAGTACTATTCTCATTACTATGGTAATAATTATAAAGCACCTTTTATTTGCTGAGCACTGAGTATGTGCTAGACTTTATACTAACAAAATCATTTAATTCCTGCAGCAGTCTTTTGAGACAAAAGCTATTATTATCCTCATTTTACAAATGAGAATATGAGACCCAAGGTCACATAGCTCAAGTTTCTTAAATCCCATTCTTGCAAATATCACTTCTTGTCAGGATAAAATGTTCAGATTTCTGATCTATGACCATGAGCTTCTATAAGGCTAGAAATTAAATCCTTGTTACCTGGCAGCCATTTGAAAGTATAACATATTGAAACTGGCATTGCACAGAACCGATCTTGGAATTCTTTCATGAGGATTGCTTTTAGAACAAGCTGGTGAAACATCAGAAAATCAGTTCCTTTTTGTAGGTAAACCTCGATTTTTACCCCATGTCATGTTACTCTGCTCATCTGCCTACACTGTTTACCATATTTCACTGCTAATGCCTCTTGACAATTTCAAGAAGTTAATTCTGTCCTCTGAGGTTGGAGATTTGTCACCAGCAAAGACACTTAGAAGAAACTTCCAGAAGTAAGATAATTCCTGGCATGCTCTGAGAAGTGTTAGCATTTTCCAGATATGAGTTTGGCCCTTAAGGTGATGACTTTGCTGTCCTCCCGTTCCTGTTTTGGTACTGGGGATTGAATCCAAAGCCTCACACATGCTAGGCAAGTGCTCTACCACGGAGCTGCTTCTCTAGCTCAAGGGTGATGACTTGGAGGTTCTGGTATATTTATTTACAATTAAGTCTCTGACTTCATAGATTGATATGGAGTGAAATCTGTTTACAAAAAGCTGTCTGTAACAAAACCCTACTGCGTATAGAAACGTCAGACTTCTCTTGCTGTCACAGATGTTACCTTCTCTTGAAAGTCCTATTGCAAATGTCAACACTGGAACTGGCTATGTTGATAGGAATCTTGTTCTGTTCCTTTTTAAATGTTAAAACTGCCAAATATTGACCTGTGGATTTGGGCAGACTGTGGGAGCAGGGCCCTCCCGCCATTTCTCTTTAACGAAAAAGGATCCCATTTCTGTTTCCCCAGCACAGGGGAATAATCTCTCTGCTAAATTTAATGTATCCAATGACACTTCAAGCATCATTTTAAACTGTATTTGTCTTACAGTTAAGGTTAACATTTCAAGCTTCATAGTGGCTCACATTTAACTCTGCTGAAGTAAACAGTCATAATCAAAATAGCAATGTTGCCTTAGCAACCAAGATCCAAATCACTTGCTTTTCCTTTCTGCTCACAAGGGCTCCTTACTGTCTAGGCCAGGATATGAAACAAATCCACAGAAACTTCCTATGTGAAATGAAAGTTTAAAAACTGTTTTGGGGAAAACATTTTCAAATGATTGCTTTCCACATTTTGGTGAAGCACAAAGCTCCACCTGACTCCTAGAGGAAATTGTCTCTCTAGTCCCTCTGTCTGATAGCCTCCCTCATTGTGCCCTGGAGGACTCTAGGTATAAAAGTGCCTACAGCTGTGCCCCAGCATGTGGCGGGGTCAGGGTTCATGGTTCTTATTCCAGCTTTAGTTATAAGGTCCTGGTCCAGAGAATGAAAAGAGTCACAGCAGATCATTCCCCCGGCTTTCCTTGGTATACTGCGGTCAAATTTGGATCCTTTAGGACTAGAAACATAGCTCAGGGTCAGAGCATATGCTTTGTATGTCAAGGCCCTGTGGTCGATCCCAGCACTACCCCTCCGAAACAGTTCTGCCCCTTTATGGTGAAATGCAAAAATAAGCTGTTTTAAATCAAGCGTGAGGGTAAGTCTCCATCTCACAACAAGGAAGAGAAGTGTTGAGCATTTTCATGGTCTGAAGCCAGGAATTCCTCAACTCTCATTACCCAGGTCATCTAGGGAGACCCTCAGGCTCCCCTGCCTGGCCCCTCATCACCAACATAAAAGTATATCACTGCTTCTAATTGTGGCAAATGATAGCCATATAAAGAGCATAGGAATTAAGAAAACAAGTGAACAGATTTACTTTTTGTGTTTTAATTGCCAATCTCTTTGATCCAGTGATTCTGGAGGCTTGGCCCTTGTCCAGCTTTCTTGTCTGGAAAATAAGATGCAATAGAGCCAGCTGTCTTCCCTGTTCTTGGATCCTTGACTTCTTTATTAAATGGAGTGCAAACACAATATCATCACCTTTTGGTAGCAATACCCTGACACTGTGAGGGTTGTTTGCCACTAACTAAAACAAAAACAAACCTTGTGACTTCTCAGAAGTCTTTATTTCACCCTAATAGTCTTATCCCTGTCCTTGGGAGAACCATTAACTGTAATCATGAGATTATTCAAAGACTAGTCAGAAAAAAGTGTTTTCTTTGTCATTCATTTTGTATGTCATTAAAAATAAATAAGATAAAAAAGAGACGGAAGAAAAAAACAATAGAAAAAATGGTAAGAAATATGAATAAGCAGTTCACAGACTAGGAATCCCAAAGGGCCTGTAACTGTGGCAAAGCAGCTCAGCTTGCTAGTAATCAGGGAAATCCAAACCACATAAGGAGAGACAACTGAAATGTCTGATGATGTCAGGGTTTGGCAAAGATGTGGAGAAAAGGAAAGCCCAGACAGTGCTGGTGGGAGTGCTTTGAAGAGCCATTTGGCAGGGTCTGGTAAAACTGAACATGCATATTCCCTTCCACTCAGTAATTCCACTTCTGGATATGTTTTTAGAGAAAGTCTCACACTTCTGCCCAAGGAGGTATGTATCAGGAGGCTCACTGAGACCTTGATAGTGAAAAATTAGGTACAACCTACATGTCCATCAGCAAGAGAATGGAGGAATATGTTTACATATTTGAATACTTTAAAACAGATCTATCTATATATCAACAACGGTTAAAGCCAGGTGTGGTGGTTCAAATATGTTTACATATTTGAATACTTTAAAGCAGATCTATCTATATATCAACAACGGTGAAAGCCAGGTGTGGTGGTTCATGTCTGTAATCCCAGTTACTTGGGAGGCAGAGATTTGGAGGAATGTGACTCAAGACCCCATCTCAACAAATAAGCTGGATGATCACATCTGTGATCCCAGCTATGTGGATAGGATAAGTAGAAAGATCACAGTCCCAAGACTCTATCTGAAAAATAACTAAAGCATGGGGGCATCTCAAGTGGTAGAGCACCTGTCTAACAAGTGCAAGGCCCTGAGTTCAATCCCTGGTAATGCTAAACAAATTCCAGTACCAGCAAAGAGGTGCAAAACGCAAAACCAAAGCCAAAAACAAGGTGTAGTAGTAAAAAATTGTAAAGTTGTATACAAAATTTGGAAGCAGAATGTAAAACATTGTGCATAGAAAATAAATTTTTAATAAAGTAAGATGCATATTGAAAGCAACACTGTACTGTTTATGGATATATATAATATATACATATATTACATATATACCTAACCATAAAAATGGTCTGGAAGGAATCAAATTAATATCTGTGATGAAGCACTCAACTTCAAATGAAGTATCTAATGAGAAAAAAGATTTAAAGCAAATGTGACCATATGTTAATTGTCAATTTGGGGAGGTAGGAGCCTAGATATTACAGTTCTCTAATTTTTAGAACATTTTAATCTCTGAAGAAAAGTGTGAAATCTACCAACATAAAAGTAAGATTGTTTATAACTCAGAACATTGGCCTTGTTAAATTGCCCTGGCACCCATTGGAGTTATTTACTGATGACATCTATCTTAGTTTCCCATCGTTCATTTCATTCCCCAATGGTGGCCTCTTAACGGAACCTGTGCTTTGTCTCTATTTGTCATTAGGATGAAGGTTACAGCATACGCTACTTTCCTCTGGGTGATTCATCCAGTTTTAGCTTTCAGATATAAACAAGTACAGACCAAGACTGTGGCTTCAAAAGCACCTGCTCCAGCCAGCCATCTTTTTTTTTTTTTTTTGGTGGTACTAGGGTTTGAACTCAGAACTTCATGCTTGTTAGGCAGGCCCTTTTATCACTTGAGCCACTCCACCAACCCCATCCTTTTGAAGTGTTAATTTCGATTAAATATCTTGATATCCACATGTCCTGTCTTTGTGATTTGTGGGTTTTGTCCTTTAAAGGAGTAATTGCAAGTTCTAGAATATATGTGAGTGGCAAGGTTGCTATGGGGGGAGGGAGGCTCCAGCTTACTGATTTTTTGATGATTAATTTTGCTATTAATAAGATAGGATGCAAGGTGCTTTAGAACTCCAAGACTAATGTTATTGGTGGGGCTGGTGGAGAGACAAAACCAGAAAGGGGACTCAAGTGAGATACAGATTCATGGAGTGAATGGTGGCTTTCACTTACTGAACCAGAAGGTTCTTAGACAGCAAGAGAGTGGAGGAAGTGTCATTTGTGAAAAGAGAGAAAAGGAAAGGAAGGCTGTCTTGGAGTATACAGCCTGGAGTACAACAGACCCAAGCAGATTTAGCAGAAACAAAATCTGAGACTCCTTTTATGTAAATACCATGGGCTGGGATCATTTCCAGCATCAATCTCAGCATTCCCCCTGCCCCTGCCACTACATGAGGATGTGTGTGGGAACATCTCACTGTCAAGTCGGCTGTATGTGCCCCACTCCTTCAGTACCAGGTTATATGTGCACTGTGTTGTGATGCATATACACATGCCATTAGCATGTGATCCAGGGCCCTTTTCAGAGTGAAAGAGGGTGCTATTAATAACTAATTTGAGACTCTTCGTTACGGACTAGCTCTGTCCTGGATAAACCTCCCAGGTACCATAGTGAGTCCTGGTTACCCTAATAATAGCACACTTTTACAGCCTGAAACTGGCAGGTTGTCAGCAGCATTCATCTGGCTTCTGCATCAGGTACACAGTCCTCCAGAGCCTAACCTTGTCTCTCCTCTGATACAAGAACTCCCTGCCCCATCCACGCCAGACCCTTGGACATTGCTCTCTTCACACCCACTTCTGGCTATCCCCCAGCTGGCGTAACTTTCCTTCCTCCATCTTATCTGTCTGAAGATAACTCATCTCTCCAGTCCAGAATTACCTATTCATTCCAGCTTTACTCAGCTCTTGCCTCCTGGATATTGGCCAGCTATCACTGGACCAAAACCTATGCCTTGGATGATAGATGTTCTGTAATTATTGATCTAGTCTGAAAGGTAAAGACGGCTGGCCCTCTTGAGAAAGTTGGTCCTCACTTCCTTAGAACAGTGGTATCCAAGGGCAGCTGGCAGAGGAGGCAGTATCCAAGAGCTGGCAGAGAGTGTTTGATATAGCACTAACCATCAAGGTGTGGACATCTCTTAGGCTTCCCAACCAATGTGGGATAACACACTGGCTATGGTTTGAGTTTGCCCTGCAGGGGTTCATGTGTTGAAATTTAATCCCCATAGTGAGGGATTAAGAGGGTGGAAACTTAGCTCTATTATAGTGTTTAGCAGTGGAGCTATTGGGAGGTGATTAGGTTTGGACAAGGTCATCAGAGAGAAGCCCCAGTGATTGAATACTGGTGATTTCTTAAGAAGAGATAATTGTCACAGTGATGGAAAAACTGGCCACACACATACAGAGGAACAAGTGCCAAGAGGTGGAAGGAAACCAGGTTTCTCAAGGCAATGATACAGACAGAGGTGTGAGCACGTCAGACTCACCCATGGCCTTGTAGGGCTGGACTAGAGTCTTGTTTATCTTGTTCAATCCTGTTCAATCCTCTATGGAGTGGGGTGAAACAGAAGAGGGTGTGAAGGAAAAGAAAGTATCCAGCACAGCAGAGCAAGGCCCCCTGATCAGTGGGCCATGGCCCCTACTCTACTTAAAATCGTCATGTCACCCATGATGACAACCAGGGCAGGGTGAGGCCTCCAAAGTCTGATCCCATCAGAAAGATAAGTGGTGTAGCAAAAAGTGTGCTAATAAATGACTATTGATGGTCTGAACGTGTCCCCAACACCCCCACTCACCTTATTCTTCTCATGTCCATGACTGTGTTCTAGAGCCGCACAGAACTCAGGAGCCTCCAGCAGATAAACCAAGGCAGCCAGGCCTAGGAACTTAGGAGTGTGCCACGCAGTGCCCTGAAAAAGGGGCAGCTGCCCATCAGAGCAGCACAAAAAGAAACTTATAAGCCACCTATTCTTTCTTTCCTGAGATCCTCATGCTTTTCTATGTTTTTAAATTAAATTTTAGATTCTTTTGGCTCTGTGCAGCCTTGAAACCACAGACTCTTCTAATGAGCTGTTGCTAGTAAAAGAACTCTGGACAAATGAGGCAGGGTGGGTGGCTATTGAAGCAGATGCTGAAGGAGGCAGAATTCTAAATATCAAATCCATTTAGTGGCAACTTGTTAAAGTCGAAGGCTAAAATGTTTCACAGAGATAAAACCCTGCTGTGCATTTATCAGTCACAGAAGTAGCCATGGAAGATTCTCTGGAAGAATCTCTTATTAAACATCTAGGCTTCAAAAGGCTAATGGCTTCTCTCGCAGAGCACAACCATCAATCTCGCATGTTCCATGCTCATTGATTGTCTTGTATTACTGAATTCAAATTAGAATCTGTAACTCCTAAAAATACAATATTTTCACTTTTATAAGAATCACAAGTATCTACATGTTCTCTTTCTCTCTCTGGACAAAGGAAAAGTTAGCAAATGGATTCTCGTTACTAGGTTACCTTGAAACAATGTCCACAAAGTCATTAGGATATCAGTTAGGCTTCCTAAAATATCCTATTTATGATACAAAGCATATTGAAATAAAAAGGGATGCTCCACCCAATTTAGGTAATGCGAGAATCATTGGAAACAGGGTAAAAAAAAAAAGCCATCTCAAGGTCCAAAAATGGAAAAATACCCTTGACCCTGCTCACCAAGTGTAATAGCACTTTGCAATCACTGACATAAAAACTTCTCCAGATGGTCCCTACAGCAGACATTACTATCCCCAGTTGAGAGTGCTACAAATCTGGGATATATCAACAGGTAGAATAAGGTGGCTTTGAACATAGCAGTGAGGATGCACCACCAAGGGGGAACTGAGTTATGAGAGATCCACCGTTCACCATACTCCCACATAGAGTGCATCAGGAAGGGAGAAGTGGTCAGCAGTAACACTGCAAAGGCCACAGCAGCACATGATTAGACAGAAGGCTTTGTAGTTGTACTAAAGCACATTTGAAAGGAAATCAAAGACTAGACGCAGTATTCAAAAGAACTGACAGAGTAAATGACTTGAGCCATATGTCGTCATTCTTTTGAAAGGGGAAGGGTTGTTTCTTGGAAGATGAGTTGCAGTCTGCTTGATGTTTGCATGAACAATGCAGGAGACAGGCCAGTTTTTAGACTCTTTTGTAGACATTGGATTCAGAAATTAAAATTTAATAAAACCTGAAAATGAAACTCAGGTGAAAACAAAAACATAAATCCTATATATCAAAGTGTATTGACCAGTTACCAACAAGGACAGCCATGCTACTGGGAGTGTTCTAGCTACCTCAGGTGGGCAGTTTGGGGAATTCCCAGCTTCCCTGGTGTCCCTGCTCTCCCCTGCCTTTCTCATTGGCCCTGCTCAGCCCCCATCTTTCAGCCTTCCCACCCTGGACCAGACCATGTGTGGGGGAAGAGGTGGCAAGGGATTTCTCATCGTGCCATTGTGGGCCTCCATCTCCTCTCCCTTCTCTTTTTGGTTCTTTAATAGTGACCGTTTGTAAGCCACTTACTATTTGCTAGGCCCTGGCCTAAGGCTTTTTGTTTGGTTGGTCGTTTTAATTTTAAAATAGGAAGTTTTAGCAGTTATCCTTCCAGAAGCTTTGTTTAAAAGTTTTTAAAAATAATCTGAAACTCCCAGAAGACTTGCAAGTACAGTACAAAGAACTTTTTTTTATGAGTTATTTGAAAGTAAAATGTCAACCTGATACCCCTCACCCCTGAGTGTTCCATAAAGACATTCTCTTACATAACAAAATTAAGTATCAGGAATGAGCAGTGATACATTACTACCATCTAATCCACGACATTCTCCTGTATGTGACTCTCAGAACATGAGTCCACATTTGTTTGGATTATCTACTTCTCTGATCCTTGTATTACCATGGACATTCTACAAGAAAGATCATTTATTAAAAGTCTTGCTTTAAAGGTGAGAAAGCTGAAGTCTAGAAGGTTGCATGGCTTGGCCAAGGTGGCATATCTGTTAGCAAAAGTAGGACTCAAGCCAAAATTCTGCCTCCTTTCTAAAGCTCCACTGCATCCTGCACTTTTCTTCATCATAAAAAAGTGTAAATATCTTTATTATAGCTATTAATTAGGTTGGCAGGGAATTGTCAAAACTTGTGATTTATGAAAGTTTATATCACTGTGAAAAAGGGAAAATGATATATTGACTTAAAGTATAAAATTTTAAAGAATAAATTGGTAGCTATATAAGGAGTTGTGCAAATTAAATACTAGAAATTGTTTGTATAAAATATTTCCTTGGACACATTGATAGCAAATAAAGCCCTGTGTTTCAAAAGACCTAAGAGATCTCTCTGTTAAGAATCAGAGTGGTCAGACAGGTTCAGAAAGGCAAATAAAGGACTAGGATTTGCTTCAGTTCTAGTTTGTTACTGCCTATGGTTAAGTCACTTGGCTTATTTGTAACTCCCTTTTAAAAAAAACCCACAAAGATGATGATTTTAACTCAGAAATCACCAGTATACAGGGTCATTTTAGGAAGCTGAGAAAGGGAATGCCTGTTTCACTGTGTGAATGCTCGAAGCTGTTTAATCAGGGGTCTTTACTTTGTGTGCCATGGGCCCCTTGGCATCTGCTGAAGCCTATTCACTCTTTCTGAGAATAATACTTAATACATAAAGCAAAAATTGTATGTAGAATTACCCAGAAAAAATGTAGAAATGTAAAATACTTTAACTGGGCAAGTGTGGTGGCATGCCTGTTATCTCAATTACATAAAAGGTGGAGCTAGAAAATCACGTCTCAAGGACAGTCTGGAGAAAATACAAGCGAGACCCCAGCTCAACAAATAAACTAGACATGTGGTGGCATGTGCCTACAGCCCTAGCTACAGCGGGAGGCTTAGGTAGGAAGCCAGCTCCAGACAATAATATGAGACCCTATCTGAAAAATAGCTAAAGCAAAATAGAGCTGGGAGGCTCTTATCTGCCTAGCAAGCACAGGGCCCTGAGTTCAACTCCTAGTACTGCTGAAAAAGGGAAAATAAATAAGTAAAAATATTTCTGAAAACAAATGTGTGATGTTGTAATTGATATATGCTTTTTCGTAACTGCATAGATAATAAAATCTAGTATCAGGACTAATGAATATAATAATTTTAAATTAGCATATCTTAGTTTGCTCAAGTTGACATAATAGAATACCATAAGTAGGTAACTAACAGTTCTGAAGGCTAGAAGTCCAGGGTCAGGGTGTTAACATGTTCTGTTTCCTAAAATACCGTAACTAGGTAGCTTAAACAATAGTTCTGGAGTCTGGATGTCCAAGTCCAAGGTAGGGATGCTAACATGGTCAGTTTCTGCCGAGGCTCTTCACATTGCTTTCTTCAGTGCTTGCACATGGAGAAAGATCTCTCCTCTTGTTTCACCCCTTCTTATAAGACCACAAATCCTGTTGGATTAGAACCCCATCCTTATGACCTTATTTAACCTTAATTACCCTAAGAGCCCTTTCTAAATGCAGTCACATGAAAGATTAGGAATTTAATACATTTATTTTATAGGGACACAATTCATTCCATAGCATAATGATAAGCAGAAGTATTTTAAAATATCTTTAGCATACTATTATATATGATCTGAAAATAGCTGTGATCTGTTGGTGACAAAGTCACAGGGACTGCTAGTAATACTTTATTGCCTACATTCATCATAGAAGGAAATGCTTAATTTCAGGTAGAGGTTAGTGAAAATAAAAATAGGATTTTTTTTTTCCCATCTAAGTTCACAAACACCCTGAATTTCTAAATAGGAATCCGAGGTTAAGAATCTCTGATATATGTAAGATGTTCTTATTGGAGTGAGCAAGTGACATAAACCAAGGATGGTGGGAACAGATTCTGAAATCAGCTGATTCTACCCATAGCCAGTTCCCTAGGAGCAGTATGTGTGTTAAATTGAGAAGAGATATCATCTGTTCTTGGCTTGCTTTCTCACATTTTTCATTGTGTATTCGAGTATTGGAATGTTTTGTCTTGCAGACAGCAGGAGCCTAAATAGTGAACAAAAAAACCCCTGGACTTCTGAGGACTTCTGGCTTGAACCTTCTGTGAAAAGTCAATTGGAAACCAAGGAAGAAGATGCTGAACTTCGGAAATCCCTGGATAGATTCTATGAAATGTTTGGCTGTCCGCAGCCAGCCTCTGGGAGTTCACTCTCTGCATCTGTCTGCCGATGCCTGTCTCAGAAAATCACTGAACTGAAAGACCGGGAGAGCCATATGTATACCCTCCGCACTTTCCAGATGGCCCAGGTCATCTTCAACCGGGATGGCTATTCAGTCTTACAGAGACATTCCAGGGACACCCACTTCTATCCACAGGAGGAAGCAAGTGCCTCTCTGGACAATGAAAAGCCCACCCCAGGGCTTTCAAAAGATGTCATTTGTTTTATCTTAAAGCAGAGTATGATGAAAGACCCTTAACTGGTGGCGGTGGTGAGAGCAGCCACTACTAGAGGTGAAGTGCTGTGGTTTGTGCTGTTGGTATCCTCCACTCAGAGTTCCTGGGGGGAGTCTCTTGCCAGCTGTCTGTGCCCAGTCGACAGCTAAGTGCTTTGTAGTTAAGGGCTGGTACTTGTGACCAGGTCCAGGAGCCAGTCTGCCCATATGGAGAACCCTGTGGCCACCCCACCACTTGCCTTGGCCAAGGCCACTGACTGGCTGCTCTTCCTTGCCGAAATCTATGCTCCAGAACTTTCTCCCCTGGGGACCAAGCCTAGGCTGGAACTTCATATGAAATCACAATCTTGCTCCACTTCATCCCTTCCCTGTCTTGTTCATTTTCCCACTTACCTACTGGTGTCTCTCTGGGCCTTTCCTTAATAAACCTTTTATATCTGAATCCTTGACTTAGAGTCAACTCCTGGGAGAACCCAACCTAAGAGAACAACCTCTGTGAGATGAGTTTTTTGAAGTATATAAATCTCTGTGCTGAATCAAGGTTAAGAATTATACCAAATTGTGCTAGATCTGTGGCTCAAGTGGTAGAGTGCCTGCCTAGCCTGTGTGTGAGGTCCTGAGTTCAAGCCCCAGTACCACCAAAATAAGAGAAGGAAGGAAGGAGGGGGGAAAGGAGGGAGGAAGAAGGGAGGGTGGCAGAGCGGGGAAGAAAGGAAAGATTATATCAAATTGTAAAATAGAGACCATGTGATTGAGCATTTAGGTCCTAAAATAAAGATTTAAATACAGTCCGAAAAAGTACATCACACAATAATCATACCCTTGGTTCCTCTCCAAAGCCAGAGCTCCCTGATTTATGATATTTATGGAAATGGAAGAAACATCTGGACCATCTAAAATAACAGCTAAAATTCAAAATAAAAAAAAAAAAACAATGGTTTCTTCACGTGCACCATGCAAAGTGCCTGTAAGTACACTTATGGTCTATGAGATTGATTCCATGTGGTCTTGTCAGTTTGTACTTGAAGAGAACAGGGATTCTTTGCCCTGGCAGGATCCTCCTTCCTCTTTTTATTGTTGTCTTATGCCTATCATTGCCAGAACCTTCTGTTATGCTCGAAATGGTAAGCCCTTTACCCCTGCCCTATCCTCACCTCTGACACCCGAGCTTCAGTGCAAATGCTTGCCCAGCACAGGGCCTTGCTGCCACCCAGTCCCTGTCCTCCAGGCCCATGCTCTACCTTGCCAGGAAGCTCGTTACATAGTTGGTGCAGGCTTGTGCTGGCAGATGCTATGCTCTGTGGGTCGTGTTCTGAGCCCTGGGTTGAGACTGTTGGTAGAATTACGTCACCTGGCACCATGCTCCCTGAAACTGTAATTGGAAGCCTCATATACTTCTTAAGCAAATTATACCAGTAGAAAGGGTTATATCACTTATTTGGGGAAACAACAAAAGCTGGCAGCCCTGTGCAAGTAGATTTTGAGAAACTCGAGGTGAAATTTAATTGGCATAAGACTCCAAAAGCTTTCCAGAAAGCAGATTAAGCAAATGGGGCATCCTAAAAGTGTACATTAAAAGTGAGTGTGCCATCTCAGGAAGGTCTCTGGGGGACTCTTGGATAGAGAGAGAAGCCTTTTAAAGGTTAACAGTGACATACCAGACTTCCAGTTCAGGGAGGATCAGAGGTAAGAAACTGTTCCAAATTGAAAGGCACAGATACCAGTGGAAGGGACCTCCAGGATAGGAAATCAGAAATGAATAGGCCTTTGGGAGGTCCTTGAAAAGTCTCCAGGTATTCCTCTGACAAGCGATCATCTGCCTCTTTCTCCTATTCAGTAGGCTCCCAAGAAATCATGAAACCAGTGGGATTTACAATTGAAAACCTGCAGGTTAAAATGTAAGATTGCTGTTTTTATTGTTTCTTAATGTGAAACATATTAATAGACACCCTTGAAGAATGTTGTTAGTATTATTTCACCACTGAAATATTTATAGTTAGTCTCCATGGTTACCAACAGAAGGAATCTCAATTATTTTATACTTGTTTTTAAAGGACAAAA
Organism: Castor canadensis; assembly: GCF_047511655.1. NCBI lineage: Eukaryota > Metazoa > Chordata > Mammalia > Rodentia > Castoridae > Castor > Castor canadensis. The sequence continues at coordinate 150,824,197 of NC_133390.1, read as the reverse complement.
GAATAAGCTATTTGATTCTCCATGTTGGGAAGCAGCAGCTTCTATTTCACAAGCTCTTATGATGAGAAAACTTACAACTTTCATTTAATATCAGTACTGAGAGAGATAGGCTCTGAAAACTGAGAATGTGGGAGACTAAAAGCCAGAATCACCTTAGGTAAAACAGAGTGTGGTGTGTATTTACTTGCATCTGAGTAAGTGTTTGTGACAGGTCAGTACAAGATATTTGATTCCCTGCAATCGTGCCCCTTAATTTGATCTCTGTGAGGATAGGACAGCATTTTCCATTGATCTCTGTGAACCTTTAATAAAGACTGAGTGATAAGGATATTGAGGCTCTGGCCTTCAGCATTATCATCTATTTCAGCCTATTAACAGATAAGTTCACAGACATCTTATCATCCTGTGGACACTTGTGAGTGGCCTATGAAGCCCTTTCAGACCTTCCAGGGCTTTGGTGAGGATGAATTTGCTTGCAAAAACGTCAGACTCTAAAGAAGAGAACTACTACCAGTGTTTTAAGTTTGTATACTATTACTCATTTCATTACTCTTATTTCTTTGTATAACGCATGCTGGGGATCGAACCCAGGGCCTCGTGCATGCTAAGCCAGCACTTTCACTGAGCTAGTTGCCCAGACTCTTTGTATAACCTATTTAATGCTACATGTAACAGATCTTCTTATGAGTAATTAGCACAAAACAATACAGAACTACTTTTAAAACTTTTTAAAGCTTTAAAAAGTTAGAAATTTTTGTTGAGTTGTAATTACACAGAAAAGTTCATATATCATGATTGAACATCTCTATGATTTTCATGAAGCGAACCTACCTGTGCAATCAGCATCCCCCTTGAGCCACAGGTGTTACCATCCAGCCTGGTGGCCCCCTTCTAAGTGGAGGTTTCCCTCTGGAGAACTGATGAGAGCACTTTGACCAATTTTCTCAAAGCACTGTCAGCACACAAAACCGCTTTAGATGCCACATGGACAGTGCTTATTTTAATTGTTGACCTATTCAGTTTTATATGTTAGAGAAATACAACTACCTTTAATCCATACTTTCACAGATGCTATGTAGGATAAGCTTAATACAAGTATTAAAAAATTTTAAGGAGTCCACTATTAAGTCTAGATTTAATAAAAAGCTAATAATAGAGCAGGTGACATATAGATATGTCAAAATTTATAAATATGGTATACTCTAAAGTGTCTGATGCTTGGGGTACAGTAGGATAAGTTCTATCTGGTAGTCTCCCGCAGCCCCTCTCCAGAAGACTGCAGGAAACTTCCATAGGGCTAACCCATATTTACTTTTGCCTCTTTACCCTGCAATCACAATGCAAATTCTTTTAAAAACCAAAATATGCATGAATGTCCAGAAAATTAAAAAGAAAGACTAGCCTTATCAAAGATGAAAAACATTTTCAACTCTGCAGTAATTGAAGCAGTAAGAAAACAAAAATAGACACAAAGTAAAAGAGTCCAGCCCATAAAGACATACAAATGCATATGGAAATTGAGTATGGGATAAAGGTAGGGATGGAGACGTGGCTCAGTGGTAGAGCACTTGCTTAGCATGTACAAGGCTCCAGGTTTGATCCCTAGCACCACGAAAAAAAGTCCTGAAGGAAAATGTAAAGTTGCTAGCAATTGGTCTTCCTCCCTCACTTTGGGGGAGGAAGAGTAAAAAGGCTGGATTCCCCATCTTCTCATATCACAATGAATTCTATATGCTTAAAGATTTCAAGGTTAAAAAAATGAAATCATAAAAATGCTAGATTAAAACATGAGGGATATATGTACATGTACATATATATCTAGAGACAGATTGTAGAATAGGGAAGATGTTTCTAGGAATGGTTTTAAAAAAAACCTAAAAATCATAAATGAAAAATTCGATGAAATTGACTACCAGAAACATAAAACTTCTGCAGGCAAAAAAAGTATTTAAGGCCGTAACAAGATCAAAAATAGGAAAAACACTTGGAACACATACAAGACAGAGACTTTTTCTTCAACAGAATTCTTATCATTTCAGTCCTTAGAAAAACAACCAAAGAGAAAAGTTGACATAGGGTATGAACAGGTAGTTAGGAAAAATGTGTATAGGTACTCCTCAAGTTATGATGCATTTCTGTTGTGATAAATCCATTGTGAGTTGAAAATATTGTAAGTCAAAAATGTATTAAATACACCTAGCCTGGCAAACATCGTAGCTTAGCAACACAGTGCACTGTGGAGCACGGGTTGTTTCCCCCTGTGAACACATGAGTGACCAGGAGCTGTGCCTTGCTACCACTCTAGAGAGCATCATGTTACCTGCCAGGAAACCATAAAGCTTCGAAATTTGAAGTTTATTTTCTGTTTAATGGGTATCACTTTTGCACCATTATAAATCTGGAAAGTTCTTAAGTCAAACCATCCTAATGGGGGACCAAATGGTATCTCTGTGTGTGTATGTGTAATAAATATGAATCATGCACAATTATACTTCACTGTTAAGAACGGCAATTTAGAACATCAATAAGCTACCCTTTGTTCTTATGTTTGTCTTGTCTCTTTATGCTTGTATTTTGGAGAGTGGTGAAGAGTTGGAAGAATCTAGTGGCAGGTGAAGGTGCAGGAAGCCAGGTGTCCCAATTGACTAGCAGCAATGGGTAGGTTCACTACCCACTGCAGCCTTTCTTGGGGCAATTTGGTCCCTCTATCAAAATTGTCAAAACACATCTTCTTTGACCTAACAATTCGTCTTTTCCATAATAGCTATTGACTAATTACTACAGGTGGTGCTCCAACGGTGAACCAGGCATGGAAGAAGCCTTCATGGCACTTACCCCCTGGTGAGGACTGCAGCGAAGACAAGGAACTTGGAACAGTGGAAATGCAATAAAAGTTTCAGATAGCAATATAGGTCAGTATTTTTATCATCTTGCATGAGGAAGTCCTTCCTAAAATGGATGGCAGTGCAAAATAATAAAAATTGACAGTTTTGGTTACATAAAATTTAAGTTAGAATGGAAGATATAAATCTGTGATGATCGCATTGTAGTTTTGAGAGGAAATATATTTAATTTTTAGATGTGAATACTGAAGTATTTAGGATAAAATGCCTTAATACCTGTAATTTCCTTTAAAATACTTCAACAGAAATAAGATAAAGCAGATATGACGAAATGTCAAAAATATCCAATCCAGATTTCTACTATTACATATGAAGCTTTTTTTAAATAAAAAAATGTTGAAGGAAAAGCAATGGTGAAAGAGTCAGACTGGGAGAGAAAATTTGCTACAGATATTAACAAACAAGAGGTTAATGTCATAATATGTAATAATGTCACAATATGTTAATAATTTCTGAAAATTGAAATCATAAATGAATTTTTTTAAATGAACCAAGAGAAGAAACAGGTATTTCACAGAAGAAATGCAAATTGAACAACCACTCAACCTGTCCTAAAGAAATGGAGTTAAAAAGGTACTGCCATTTTTTAATTTATGTTGTTGGCAAAAAAAAAAAGAAAAGTTCTGTCCTGTCCTACCTAGCATCGACAGAGGTAGAGACATGAGTGCTATCATGGGGAGGTTACATCACCTTTGTAATTAAATAAGGAGCTGGAAAATTAAAGACATAGATGTGACCTTGTTGCAGTGATCCCTTCCTTGCTTCTCAGTGCCCTTGGATGAGTGGTGGCCTCTGCCCATGTGCCATCACTAAACCAATATGCTTTAACATAGGATAGTTGAGTGCTTACTAAGTGTCAACCATCACTTCAAATACCTCTGTTACCAAACCCCATTTTTACAGATGTGGAAAATCAAGCACAGAGAGCTATAAGTAGTGGAAGTAGCCCTAGAACCCATACTCAATTCCCCAGTCTAAGGTACTGCCCTCCCTCCCTCCCTTCACTGCCCACAAGGAAGGTCTTCCTTTGATATACTCCATAGCTCCATGAATTTCACTTTCATAATTTCATTACAACAAGGACACTTGATAAGACAGCATGTGGTTTAAATGTCTCCCAACCCTACACCCCCACCCCCACCAAAGGACTGTGAGTGTTTGTTCACCTGTGCCTAGCACACCCAGTCCAGTGAACACTGATGCTGGGCCAGTAAGGTGATGTCCTTATTTGTTAAGAGATATCTCCTAAGTGTAAAGTGTCCTAATGTAATTTACTTAAAAATACTTCCACTGAAGGAAAATGAATCACATATGATCGATTTCATTTGCATGTTAACTTGTATATATCCAAATAAATGTTAAAACAGCTCACTTTTTGCTGCATTTGGACTGAAGATTCTTGCTTATTTCTTTTCCTCCTTCTAGTCCTATTCCTTCTGGTCACTTCACAGTGGTTGGCTCCTGTAGATTCTACTTTCTTCCCTAGAAGAAAATTGCTTCCTCTATGTGTCTGAGAACTTAGGCCTCTGTGAGCAAGTTTACATTCAGAAAAAGAACATATTAGCAATCCAAATCACAGCCCCTTTGGCATAAGCAATTCTCTGGGCAAATATGCTTATGGACCTGTTTGCTCATTTGAAACCCATTGGCCTCATTCTTTCATTACTTTTTTCTTAAATCTGTGGAGAGCTGTGCATCAGACATAGTGGTTCTACCAATAACTGAACCCAAAACTCTCCAAATCCCCAAAGCAAATCTTTTCCAACTGCTGTCTCCGTGGGTGCATTCACAAAGACAGAAGATTTAGCATCCCTGCCCTCTTTTATTTTCTCTTTTGCCTCCTTCAACATTGGAATTTACTGTCAAATGCCTGAAGCTCCCTGTCTTATTTCATGAGAATGCAACTCATCTATATGCAAACTGTGAACATTTCCTGGTTGACTTTGCAAGTCCCACCAGGGATCCTGATTAATGCTGTGGCACAGGTTCTCTTAGAGGTGTGGGGAACACTTGGGTGTAAGGTGTGCAGCAAGGATGCAATAATGCTTAACCCTCCCCTGATTTCACATTCTCTTCCCACCATCTTGTATCCTCAACCATCTCCTTTTCCCTCCCTCCTTCTATCATATAGTTATAGGTCTCCCTTATTTTTAAAAAAAATTTGCACATCACACACACACACCCCTATCCACCAAAAAAAGCCACAATTTTATTTAATCATAGTTTGTTTCTGTTCAGCTTTCTTCTCTTTGCTCCCATCTTCTGGACCCAGGAAATAGCTAAGACACTGGGATTTGGAGACCTAGTTTTGACATCTGGCTCTGTCACTAGGCAAGTCAATCTCCCTGGGCCTGAGTTTTCTTATCTGCAAATTATATTATGTGATTGCTATGTCTCAGTCACCACAAGGCTCTCAGAGGTTAATGACTGTTCAATATGAATGTATGCAAATTGTGCCTGAAAATGCTTTGTGAGTTGGAGGGTGCAGTGAAACCACACGGTGTCCTATACATTCTATGCTCACTGGTTCCTTACCCTTTTCTAACCCAGCCCCCACTGCTCCTCCATTGAAGCCCCTCTTAGCCATGATAGTGACTAACCACCATCTCCCTTGTCAGTCACTCCCTCAAATCCCAGTAGGGCTTTCATATACTTTTTTTTAAAGCAGTACTAGGGTTTGAACCCAGGGCTTCCCACATTGCTAGGCAGGCACTCTACAACCTGAACCACACCTCCACACCCTAGCAGGACTTTCTAAAAGGCCTCTATAATAGAGTCAAGTTGGAAATTAATGACAGAAGGAAGCAGACTATCTTCAAACACTTGGAAATTAAACAGTACACCTATAAACAAATTAAACAATAAACAAACTTCTATTTTCATGGGTCAAGGACAAAGTCTCAAAATGAAAATCAAAGATATAGAAATTAGTGAAAATGAAAAAAATTCAACAATGGAATGCAAACTAACAGTCCTGATTGATAAGTTTATAGCAGGAAAGCTTACATTAGAAATGGGGGGGTGGGGCAAGCCGGGTGCTGGTGGCTCACACCTGTAATCCTAGATACTCAGGAGGCAAAGATCAGGAGGATCAAGGTTCAAAGCCAGCCCAGGTAAGTAGTTCCGTGAGACCCTATCTTGAAAAACCCATCACAAAAATAGGGCTGGTGGAGTGGCTCAAGGTGAAAGCCCTGAGTTCAAGCCCCAGTCCCAAAAAAAAAAAAAAAAAAGAAACAGGGTGGGGTGGCAAGGTGGGAAGGAGGGAACAGAAATATAATGGAGGGATGAACTTCAAAGTATACTTTACATATCTATGAAATTTCACAATGAAATCCCCTCATATTATTAATGTATGCTAATTCAAAGATACTATTTTTAAACAAGACAAATGAGAGAAGCTGATATGGTGTGGCTCAAGTGATACAGTGCAAGTCTAGGAAGCCCAGTACTACCAAAAAAAAAAAAAAAAAAGAGCAAAATAAGTCCAGAGTAAGCAGGAAGTGGGAATACAAAGAAACCAATGAAACTGAGAACAACAAACAATGCAGATAGAAAAATCAATGAAACCAAAGCTAGCTCTTAAAAATACTATAAAATTGAATAAACCTTACAGTAACCATTTATGTTTTTGTTTGGTTTTCTTTTTTTTTTTTTTTTTTTTGGTAGTGGTACTGGGATTTGGGTTTCATGCTAGCTAGGCAAGCACTCTACCACTTGAGCCATGCCCCAACCCCTCAATAAACCTTACAAATCAACATCACTGGCAATGGCATAAGAGCCTACACATGTGAAGAATTGTACTGATTGTTTCCACAAATGAGTCCAAGTCAAAAGGAGATATCTGAGCAAGAGCCATCTGTATCAATGGCAATATCCTGGTTGTGATATTCTACTATAGTTCTGAATAATGATGTCATTGAGGAAGTGGGTAGAGAGTATACAGGATCTCTGCTATTTCTTACAACTGCTCATGAATGCACATAAGGAGACATGATTCATTGGGCATCATTTTGAAAGGCCCTTCTACAAAGGATAAGGACTTTTCAACTCTATTTCTTCATGTATGCATATCGTTTGCATCTTCCCAGATATTTTTTGAATACCTTTCCATATTTAGAAATTTCACAGACTTGGGAACACATACCTTTCTCAGCTTCCCTTGCTATTGTACAACAGATGTGATTGACCTTCCACCAACCAGACACAAGTGAGAGACTCTAGTGACCTAGGCAGAAATGAGCAGGGCATTGGGCATCCATTTTGCTAAGACTGGAGGGACTGAGGCAGCTTATTTCTGGGGTTACTAGGGAAGCAACAGCTTTTTAGTTGGCAGAAGAGCTATGATTCTGAGCTTGGTGAGGGCAAGATGAGAGATTTGCTGACCAGAGCTGAGGGAGGCTCACACAGAGGTGGAGCAGCCTTATCTAGTTCTGTGGCATGACTTGGGGAATCATTGCTGGAATCCCAGATTATAGCTTATTCCTCCAGCCCTTTCAACATTTTGGTGCTTTTCTAGCAAATCTCTTCCTGCTTAAGCTAGCTAGAGGGGATTTTGTTGTCTGTACCTGGTAAAGCTGATGGATAAAATCCTTGAATTATCAACCATATGGATATCTCGCCTAATCAGAAATAAATAAAAATGCAATTTAAAGATAAATACATAAAAGAATGTAGTGTGTATCTTTGTGTGTGTGTGTGTGTGTTTCTGTGTCTTTCACTCTAGCACTTTCATCTCTGTTTCTACCTAGATCTCCCTCTAGCCCTATCATCTCTATCTCTTGGTCTTCCAAACAGACCATCTCCCTCCTGACCTCAACCTTATATCTTTGAGGCACAGTCTTGTTCCCTGGTTGGTCCATATGAAACCACCATTATTATTGGTCCAAATAGCCAAGCACCAGCAATTTCATGGGAATCAACTTCATACTTGCCATTCTTTTGAAAGGATCCTCTCTCAAAACTTCAATTATCAAAAAAAAAAAAAACTTCAATTATCTTCTATCTACCAATTTTCAAGCCTTTAACAAGTTCCTATGTGATAGTTATAATTTCTCATGGGACATTCTGTCACATGGGTCCTTGTCACCTTAAATATCATCTATTTTAAAAACCAAGTGTATCCTCTTTTCTACAGGCTAACATTCTCCTTGGGTGTCTCTAACCTATCACTAACACTAACATTTCTCTCAGGTTGGACAAAGTTTGGATTCGTTATGACTTTTACTTCTAAATATCTCACCATCTATAGCACAGAGTAGTGGTTTCAAGACAGGACATGGTAGCCCGATTGCTGTGAATTTTGACTCTACTATTTGTTACTGTGTGTACTTGGGCATGTTACTCAAAATTACTGTGCCTCAGTTTCTTCATCTAGAATATCGATAGTATGAAATTGAGGAGGTGCAAATGAGTTCAGTTTTGTATAGTGTTTGAACAACACCTGGCAATGGTGTGTTTTAATCTTACACACACACACACACACACACACACACACACATACTCACCAACTCTTGCGTTTGTTTTCTGTTCCTCCTGCTATCACCTCCTTCATGTTTTCATCCCCAACCTCTGCTCAAGCTTCTCCTTGCTTCCCACTCTCCTTGTTCCGGCCTCCTCCACACACTGTTGCTGCCACATTGATCTTCCCAAACCACTGAGAGGATCCCATCCCATCCTCCACAAAGCACTCCCAAATTCCTTAATATTAATGAGGTGGAGCATGACCCCAACTACACACTGGTTTAACCCAGTGTTCTGCCCTTCCTTTGTTCCTTGAACCTGGCCTTCCAAAGTATTCCATCCTCTCTCCCTTCTCTACTCAACCAGTCATTTGCACCTTTTTTTTTCTGAAGATAGGGTCTATCTATGTAGACCCGGCTGGTCTTGAACTCCCAAACCCCCTGCCTCAGTCTCCTGAGTGCTGGGATTACAGATCTTTTATACATTTATACTCTTCTAATTCTACATAGCAGGGCCATCTGTTAACTATTAGCATATGTACAGTTTCCCTCCCTAATGGACAGAAAGTTGCTGAAGGCCAGAGAGCTAATCCTACCAAGGCCAGGCATGGGATGGTGCTGAGTAATTACAACTGATAATGATATGGATTTTTTCTGTATTCACATCTCCCGTTTAGCCTCATGGTAGAGCCCAGCTCAACACCTTCTTTCTCTCCTACAACTGAAATCATGTAATTTTAAAACTAAAAGCCAGCAGCTGGAGCAGGAGGGAGGCTTGTACCCTGTGAGAGGCATCCTGGCAGAAAGAAGAGTCGGCTTGGAGACACAAGGATCAGCATCACTGCCATTAACAAGCAGGATGCTAGCTAGACTCATATGACTCCTCTGGACCTCATTTCTTCCTCTGCAAAATGAGGACGTTAATACAGCTCCAAATCCCCTCAAGCTCAAACATCCTGTGACAAATGTCCAAGAGGGTGGATTCGGGAGACTGGTTTTCAAATTGATTGAACAGCATGGAGTTATTGCATGGAGAATTAAACTGCTTTTCATGACAATTCATGCAATTCATTTCCTGAGTTCAGCTTATCACCCACTGTTTATTAAGCACCATTTACTCTGCAGTACCCTGGGTTGAATGCTATGGAGACACAGAAGTAGCATCTCATTGGATCCATGGCCTCAAGGAGTTTATTATATAAGAACAGCTCACCACACTCATGATCCAGCAAATCACTGTTTACTTACCTAAGACATCTTATGTAAAATAAGAAAGTTTTATCTTAATCATTACTTCTAATCCCTTTGTGAGCTATGGGTTCCACATATTCTTTCTGTTATTTTATTTGAAACATATACACATATATGCTGTATGTTTAGTTGTAAATACATATACTTAAAATGTGCTTATTTAAAATATCTTAATTCACTGATCTTTTTTAAATCAGGGCCTCATACTTGCTAGATAGGCCCTTTTACTGCTTGAGCCACTCTATCAGTTCAAGGGTACTGCTCTTACTTGAGCCACATCTCCAAACATTTTGTTCTGGTTATTGTGGAGATGGGGGTCCCACAAACTAGTTGCTCAGGTTGGTCTTGAACTGTGATCTTCCTGACCTCAGTCCCCAAGTAGCTAGGATTACAGGTGTGAGCCACTGGTGCCTGGCTAAAAGCTTTTTAATATATCAGTTGCTATTAATTTTTGAATATTCACAAAAGCAAAGAAAATTGTATTATGAGTCATATCAACAGCCATTGGCTTCCTGCTACTCTTTTTCATCAGTCTCCCTCCCTTCCTTTGTGTGTGTGCTAGAGCATGGCTTCTAAAGCTGTCAATAGTGAGGAACCCTTGGGTTTGATTTCCGGTTTGTCGTGGACCGATGGACCAGCATACAGCTAATGCCTGTGTCACACACAACTCACCATGCAAGTTTGACAGCACCCAAACTATGCTCCACCCTGATCAAGAGATGAGTCCAGCAAGCACTGCATTGATGCCATGGCAATTTCAAAGTATTCTAGCCATTTATAAACACTTCTTATTGATTTCTGCATTTACTACAGACAAAAGGGACACAATTTGCAAATTGGCACCAATCCACAGACCACACTTTAACTAGCACTGCACTTTTGTATTCTATAGCAAACCCCAGGCATTATTTCATTGCATCTATAAATTCAGTATGTATCTCTCATGGGTAAGGTCTTTCTAAAATTTTTTTAACAACCATAATACCACTAATACTCCAAAAGAAATTGTTAATAATTCCTTTACATCATCTAATGTTTATTCCATGCTCAGTTTTCCCAAACTGTCTCAAAAAATGCCTTCTTATGGTTGGTTGGTTTGAATCAGGATCCGAGGAAGAATTTACCACTGTGTTTGGTTGATATACCTCATAAATGTCTTTCAACCTATAGTAGTTTCCCACTCCTTAAAAGCTGTTTTCCAGCTACTCTCCAAAGAGATGGGTTTCCCATCAACTTTAAGTTTTCCTGACCCATAATCTTTCCATTTTCCACCTGCATTTTGCTACAGAGTGCCTTTCTCTTTGCATCTGGGAAGGTTTAAAAACAAATGACCATACACAAAAGAACCCACACTCTGTGTGTGCTGACCACCACATGTCCAACTCCCCACACTTGTTTCAGGGCTACGAAAATTTTTTTCATTGCTGCATATGTAAAAGTGCCAGTCCCTCTCACTCTCTTTATCACCTCTGATTTGATTCCCTTTGTCTCTAGTGTTTCCATTCATAGAGCAGTCACCTGTGTATGTTAGTAAGTGAACCATGGATTTTCTTGTTCTTGACACTCCCAAACTCTGTTCATCAGATACATTCACTTCTTTGGGGGAACCTAGACACACAGAGAGTGACTTGAGACACTCAAGTGGTTTGTTTTGGTCCAGATTCACTGTTTAATTTGGTCTGAATTTCAACCATGACTTGTTTTTCCATACCCCTATCCTCTACACACACTCCAGTAGCTTTGAGTCTTCACTAGCCAGCACTTCATGTGGAAATACAGAACTTTAGAACAGAAAAATAAACTTAGCAATTAAGCACCCACGTCCCCCAAGGTGGAGAAAAAGGACTCCAAAAATATGTAGATTACACACACACACAGAGCCCAGATGAGACTCCATATTATGGGATGTCAATTTCTGTGCCAGTCAGGGCTCTGGGCTGCAAAAGAAAGAATTAAACTCTGGCTGACTTAAATAGAAGGACAGTAGGTAGCTAACAGAATTGACCAGAAGGATGGATACTAAATTTTGATAAAATGGACAGGATCTGAGGGAGGCTAGGCAGCAGGAACACAGTCAAGTTTATGCTTCAGGGACAGTCTGGTTAGGATGTGCCTACCTATGATCCTGCTATCACTCTGACTTTTGGACACAATGCCAAAAGTGGTTCCTAGCATAGGAACCAGATGTCACAGCTGCTATGGAATTCTTAAGTATTCTTAAATTAAAAGCCCAGTGGGAGCATTTGATTTGCTGAGTCTGAGTTATATGGTTGTCCTCTAGTGGTCAGGGACCAAGAAAGGGGCTCCTGTCTAAAGTAGGGAATGGATCCTGCTTCTCATCATGACCCACAACACTGAGGAGAGGGCATTTGAATGCTAAGTAACCACCCACAATGGCAAACAATCACCCACTCCAGCTCCCCACTTGAACTCCTGTTAGCACATCAACGTAGCCAACAGAAGTTACCTATGGAGGCATTTCCTATCCCCCTTCCCTCAAATGCATTACATCCCCCAACGAACAGCATTATTTTGAGTGCAGTTTACAAAGGCTTTAACCTTATTAAAGGGGAAACAATTTCTTCTTGCATCTTGGTGGTTCACTGATTGTTACCTACCCCAATTCTTGAAGGAAATCCAAAAATCAGTCTACCTGACTTTTGCTCAGACGTTCATGTGGGCACATTAGCTTCCAGGACCATTAAACCTTTTTCTCTAAGGCTTCCATTAGTGCTTAGATTGCACTTTAAAGTATCCAGTGCTGCTGCATAAAAGAGGGGTGGAGATGAACTGGGACATGGGAGATTTGTCAAGGCCAAAGCAAAGATTCTGCCACTGTCCTTTCAGTGTATTTCTGATGGCTCTCAAATTCTGTAATGGGAGGCGGTGTTGTGTGGTTAAGTAACAGGAGGCCAGAGCTGACACTGTGACAGCTGTTCCCAAAGGCACAGAGTTTGTTTGGTACCAGGAAAAGATGCCCTTGAATTTTTAGGGCTGGAGTAAGAGTGTTTGGCAGACCTTGTCTTCTCCACTTTCTAATTGCCTTAACAGAGAATGAGATGGAAAATAATGAGCTAACTGGACCCGCAGAGCATTTGTCAACTGCCTGTGTATAAAGGCACAAATTCAAGTGCAAGTAGTTTATCTGAGTAGGGGAAAGGGGAGCTGAGATGGAGAGGGAAGGAAGCCAATAAGAGGTACACTTGCTTCATTAGTGAGGGGAACTGGAGATTAATCCTACTCCAGAATCCAGTGCAGAATGTAAGGCTCAGAGTTGTCCTGCACACAGAGTGAGAGAGCGGGGGCTTTTAAACACCAATTTCCATCAGTCTGTTTTGAAGGTGGAAACTGGGAGGACACTAATTCTCCAGCACTTTGGCCTACCGTATGCATGAGCAGAGTAAGTCTTGATCACTAGAGAAAGTCCTTAGGCAAAAAGGTGAATGCTACCAGTTAGAAGTAAGGCTGGTGTGCACAAAATGCTAAGATCCCATGGGGTGCAATAAAGGGATCCTCAGCATCACCTATCATGTGCTCACTTTCATCCTCCAGTTGTGTAGACAGACTTGCTGTTCCCACCCATTCAAACCTTAGCACAATCTCCCCAAAATCAGTCAGGAGGTACACATCCACTGCCACCCCACAAACCAAATTTCTGATTGGTACAAATTGCTTATCTCACTATTTGCTACTCAAGAACTCTTGGCCACATCACAGGGTCACTCTGCAGTGTAGTTCTCTTTCAACTCTGCCCAGTAACTCATTAGCAGCCCTCAGACTCTGACCATAGCCCTGACTGACCAATGCCTACTTCCTTCCATTCTGCATATGTCTGGCTATGAGGAAACACTAGTTCACAGCCAATGTACTTTTAGCAGGTCTTTTCAACTTTGGCTGTTTAGGAGAGATTAACACTTCACTAAATGTGATGAGTCTTGGATAGGCAGGGACACGATCTTGCTGGAATGGAATAGTTCTCTCTTCTCTAGATAGAGATATTCTTTCAGGACTGTGGATAACGTTTGCTTGAACTGAGGGCTGGCCAGCTATGAGTTGGCAACTTGGTAGTGTCTGAGAGAGAAGCTGGGATGTGGATTAATGCAGAAAAACTTGCTAGGTTTTTTCTGGTGTATGAACATCCTACTAACATTTACTGAATGAGTTGAAAGACCACCCGAGATTTGCCATGTAATTAATGAAGAGGTTTCTTGAAGTCTGATGTCTTTCTAATTTTTAGCATTTATTTTTTTTCTAAGTATCAGTCTTTGGTATAAACTGAGATATCTCAGAATTGGGTAACTCTACCAAAAAGGACCTTAGTAGGACATCTTGAACAAAACACCACACACATTTCTGACAGGGTGCTGCTCACTCAGAGCACCCAGACTCAAAGTCTGGAAATTTTTCTAAAAGAGGGACTGGAGAGGAGCCACCATTTGCTTATTCTTAGTGTCTGTGCTTAGTAAACTCTGGACTTTTTTTGCTTGGATTCCAAATACAAAGTTGAAACAAATGTCATGGGAACTTCCTTAATCCTACAAAGATTTTCTCTGCAGAACATCATGGGTGATCTATGGCCATAATATGCAGCTAACCGACTATGAAGTCAAATGTCATTGTTTTGGGAATTTAACCTTTTAGAGAGGCAATTAAAAACATACACAAAATTTACTTTGAAGCTGATGGTGTACACCTGTCATCACAACACTCAGGAGGCTGGGGCAAGAGGATTGAGAACTAGAGGCCAGCCTGGGCTCTATAAAGAGACCCTGTCTTGAAAAGCTTGCTTTGGAATTCATCAAGAAACATGAAGGAGTAATGGCTGGGTAAATGGTGGCTAGACAGACACGAGACAAGCAAACACAGTAAATGCTAGTGGTCAATCTAAGAGGTGGGCATTGTTTGTACATTTTTTGTCAAGTTTTCTGAGTGTTTGAAAATTTTTGTAATAAAATATTGAGAAAATATTCAATACCTAGCACTACAAAAAATAAAAAGTTGGGAAAATACATATAGTATATGTCCTAATTGTGTCAAATGTCTACCCACATACATTTCTTTATAATAACTTGGAGTTTTCAATTACCACAAACTCTCCCAAAGATGGTCTATTTTCTCAGTAGAAAACATACTAGAAATGTGAAAGATAACTTTATTGGCTAAATGGCAGAGCTAATTAAATAATCTCCAAGTTGCTCTGGGAGATACAAATATTTATTAGACATATCTCGCACTTCAAATAACTTAAATTCAAATTTAGAAAATTCTTCTTATATTGACCCTTTTAGATACCTAGATAGATATCATCACCTCCACCTAAACTACATCTTCTGTATTACTACTATCTATATTTTCCTGCTTAGATCATAAAATGTATATATGTCCCTGAATTAAATATGTCATCAACACTAGGTTTAGTACTATACTAGGCTTAGTACTACACTAGACTTAGAGCTTGTCTTGGTCCTTTTTCTAATAACAGAACACCAGAGGCTGGATTATTTATCTATTTTTTGTGATATTGAGGTTTGAACCCAAGGCCTCACGCTTGCTAGGCAGGCACTCTACCACTTGAGCCACTCTGCCAGCCCAAGACTGGGTTATTTTTGAAGAAAAGAGGTTTATTTTGGATCACGATCTAGAGACTGAAAGTCTAAAAGCAGGGCTCCACATCTTCACAGCTTCTGGTGAGAATTTTGTGCTGTTTCATTCCATGGCAGAAGCAGAAAAACAAGTAGGTACCTGTGGAAGAGAGAAGATGGGGCTGACCTCTCCTGATAGCTGACCTGTCCCGTAGGAAAGGTATTCACCTGTTCATGAAAAGCCCCATGACCCAAATGCCTCCCACTAGGCCTCACCTCCCAACACTGTTGTATAGACAATGTAAGCCTTGACGTGAGTTTTGGTGGGAACAAGACACATTCAAGCCAGAGCAGAGCTGTGTTACTTATATCTGCGCTTACAACATTGTCTGCTCTACACTTCAGTGTGCTTTACCTAGCTCTGTCTGTGCATCTTTATCTACATTTCCTTTACATTGTGTGTGCGTGCATGTGTGTGTGCATGCATGTGTGTGTGTGTGCATGTGTGTGTGTGTGCATGTGTGTGTGTGCATGTCTGTGTGCATCAGTATGGTGCATGCATGTATGTGTATATGTGTGTAGTGTGTATGCATGTGTGTGTAGTATGTGTATAGTGTGTATGTGTGTAGTGTGTGGTGGATGCATGTATGTGTTTGGTGCGTGTATGTGTGTGTAGTATGTATGTGTGTATATGTGTGGGGCGTGTGTGTGTGTGTGGTGCTGGGGACCAAACCCAGCTTGGTGTATGCTAGGCAAATGCTCCACCACTGAGCCACAGATGCCAGCCCATGGTCATTTGCATCAACTACGCCTGTGCTTGAGAAACCCTGGTGTGCATCGCCCACACCACCCACAGGTGTGCTTCACCTGTGTCATTGACAGCTGCTTGTATGGCATCTACGAACTGTCCATCCACGACCCCAACAGCGTCCCCATCTACGTGACCCAACCGCACAGCCACACCTGCATGTGAATCCAATTAGCACTTCATCATGCTTGCTGGGTCAGTCAGAATGAGTAGTCCTTGTAAACTAAAATTAAAATGTAATTGTAGTTCTCGCCTTTTCTGGACACACACATACACATGTGGGTGGAACAGAAGCCCAGCATTGCTCGTCACACTCCTTCAAATGTAAGGAACTTGGACTTTCTGCTGCTTTGTGTCTGCCACTAAACACCTCAGTCCTGTTGGCATATGGGCTCTGATAAATGAGCAAAGCGACCTCCATCGTGATGTGACATGAAAAGTCAGCACAGTTTCATTTCTGCGCTCTTTCTGCTTGCCACCTCCAGGACCAGAGGGCATCTGGTACAGACACTATTGTCTCATAGTTTCTCACATGGAGGGTAAAGAATCATTTCTTCTCAAAAGAAAATTCCAGGGCCAGGCATGGTGGTTTATAATCCCAGCTATTCAAGAGGCAGAGATTGGAAGTATTGTATTTTAAGGCCAACCCTTGGCAAAAAGTTAGTGAGACCCCATCTTAACCAGCAAGCCAGGCATTGGGCTACATGTCTGTAGTCCCAGCTACATGAGAGGTTATAGATGGGAAGACTGCAGTCCTGGACAGTCCTGGGAAAAAAATGCAAGATCTTTTCTTTAAAAAAAAGTACCTAACAGCAAGAAGGGGCAACCACTCACTGAGAAACTGATCAGGTTTGATTACTTTTTGTTCCACCCAAGCTGTTCTGGGCTGGAATCCATGCAGTGGGCAGTGGACGCATGGAAAGTGATCGATCCTGCTGTTTCACCCAGGGCTCTTCGAGTCTCAGAGGAGTGAAAGTTATCAGATTCCAGGACCAAAATGGAGGCTTGGGGCGCCATCTTCCTTTACCTTTCCTACGCAAGTGAGATGACAAAAGTAAAATTGAAAATATGGGGTTTAAGACAAATGGGTGGACTGGAGGTGTAGCTCAAGTGGTAGAGTGCCTGCCTAGCAAGGACAAGGCCCTGAGTTCAAACCCCAGTACCACCTAAAACAAAACCAAAAACACAAACGGCGAATCCTGTGGCCTCCTTAGCCCGAGACATTTGCTACATAAATGCTTTCTGGAGCCTCCTGGAGGCTTTCTTCTTCCTCCGGAACAAGACTGGCCTGGGGCAAAGTTTCAAAACAGACTCTTACTGACCTTTTCCTACCTCCTTCAGTGTAGTTTCTCTAACTTCTCAGTAAATATTCATCCCTTGGGGCTTGGAAGTGAGAAATCAGAAATTCTTTACTCTTCATTATAGGTTCCTCAGCATTTTTATAGGTAGGAAATATTCTGTTAATAATATTCATCAGGAACTGTACTTTAGCAAATATCCAAACATTGTAAAATGTCTGCAAATATTTTTGGATAATCCAATATTCAAATCTAAGTAGCAATGTTAGCAGCATTACCCAAAAATCAATAGTCTATGGACTTTTGCTTCCAAGAGTTGTTATTTCTTGGAAAGCTTTCTTAAGATCTATATAAGGTATACAATCAAAGTATAAGGTAGATAGGCATGGTGGGGCGTGACTGTAGTCCCAGCACTCAAGAGGCTAAGGCAGGAGGATCTGGAATTAGAGGCCAGCCTAGCTACACAGTGAGATCCTGTCTCCAAAAAAAGTATAAGGTTATTAATATTTATTTTATTTGCAAGAATAACTCCCAGTTTAAAAAAAAAAAACACTTAACAGCATTCAGGGCCGGGAAAACACACTTAGGACATGGCCACAGTTCCAAGCTAGATGGACTGATCATCTGACATCTCTGCGACATGGTCATTCCCTGGTTCCAAGGAACGTCCACCTCAACCTTAAACGCCTAGGTCATCGGTTCTTGATCTTGTTTCAGTGGATCTCTCAATGGGTCCCTTCTAATCAGTGCTGTCTCTCTTGACTTTTAAGCTTTGGTTTTCTCAGGAGAATTGTAATACCTTTTCCCATTTTTCTCAACTGATTTGTCTCAGAATTGAGATTAGAAAAAGCACATACATTGTCCAAGACGTGGGAAGGTGTTTCCTCATGGCAACAGTGCTCCTGCGCTCAGCAGTGCTTCTCCCTGTGCCCTGGTCCTACACAACCACTGCCTGAGTGCCTTTCCTCCTGGTCCCTCTCACCTTGCCCTTTCACTTCAGTTAAGCCCCAAAGATTTCAGCTTCCTCCCCAACAAAACTCCAGTTCCCTCCAGGCTGGCTGGAGGCTAGAGGAGAAAAGCATCCTTTGGAACCTATTTAACCCTGAGGTATGAAGAACTAATGTCTCCTGCAGGGACCAGAGGCCTGATCAAGATGATGATAGCATTTCTGCAAGTGAGGGGAAGAGGATGGAAAGCATCCCCTCCAAGGATCGCAGAAACAGATGTTCTCTGTTCAGCCACATGGTGCTGAACTGTAGGAACAGGGTGATGTACAACCTGAAGAAATCAAGCGTGGCAAATTCGACTAAAGGCTTGAATTCAAACGTTCACAATGGCCAATCAGTGCAAAGCAAGCATAGCCCACTGAGGTTCAAGCCAGCCTTTAGGCCACCCCTTTTCATCTCTGCATCCAATGCTGAGGTGATGTGGGGGGCCCCAGAAAACAATTCTGCTGCTAAGCACACTTGAGACCACAAAGATTTTAACTCTGGGAATCAAATATTCTAACCATAATTTTTTAAAAAATTAAACCAAGTAGGCAAAATGTCAACATTTTCAATGTGAGACTTTTAATAAGTTTAATAGTCATATGAGAAAGTCATATCCTGTGTGCAGGCTGTGTTTTTGCAATCAAGGTAAAACAGGACATTTATAAGTTATCATTCCCTCCCCCCCATTTCCACTAGTGCACCAACGTCAGGAACATCCTTTATATTAGATAAATGGCTGACTATCCTATCCATACACAAATTCAAATGCAATCCTAATATTAAAGAACTCAGAGCATTTTTTTACATGAATCTAATCTACTGGGGTGAAAGACATTGGCTTTTGGCCAGTTAAATATGTTTGAAATACATGGAACTGAGGAGGGGGAGAGGGAAGGAAGAGGGGCAACGGGGAGAAGTGACCCAAACAATGTATGCACATGTGAATAAATGAATAACTAAAAAAAAAAGAAATGCAGTTGCAATACTAGCCACAATTATTTGATGTGATTCTGTCCTTATAACTCTGATAGAAACATTTTTATTTTTAAATACATTTTGTCTTCTGTGTACAAATGTGTAGAATGTTTTCTAACTATCTCCTGTTAGTCTATTAGCTACACCTTTATTCCTTTAATCATGATGCCAAAGAAAAGGTGTCATTTGAGAAGAAAAAAAGCTTTGACCAACAAAACATCAGCTGCTCAGATCTCTTCTGCACATGAGACTGGGTTCTCTTCTTATGAAGGGTCTCAGTTCCCTTAGAGTATTTTTCTTAGCATGTCTGTGATTGTTTGAAATTCCATTGTTTAATGACTTCTGAATCTTTCCACCAGATTGAGATAATCCTTGCAATGCAAAAAGCAGTGAACAGTACTTAGGTCTTGTGTTATTCAGCTTTTCATAGCTATAACAAAATACCTGGGACAATTAACTTAGAAAGAAATAATTGATTGTGGCTCACAGTTTTGGAGCCAAAACTATTCTTTATTGATTGGCCTCATTGTTTGGGGCCTGTAACAGGGATGCACAGCATAGCAGTGTTACTGGAATTGGCAATGCTCCAGGAAGGAAGTCTCCAAAAAGGAGAAGGCCTCTACCTAGCCTTTGGGGACTGAGTTCATGAGTTCATGAGGTTGTCACAAAAAAGAATTTTAGGACACATTAAGGTAGAGACCAAGAAAGTTTATTAGTAAAGCAAAGCAAAGAAAGGACAGTCACAGCCTAAACATTGATGCAGGCACATCTGATAACAGGTGCAATGAGTGATCTGGCATAAGGGGTGTTTACAGTAAAAAAGTGGGTTGAGGGTTTGGTTCAGAGTTAACGTACAATGAGTGCTCCTCTTTGTTCTGGACACCTGGTACATTTAATCATTCCGGCTCTTACACTATTTTGTATCAGTTGGGCCCAGAGATATCAAGGTTGGTCCATTTATTAAATTTGGGTCATTCTGATACAAATGTCTGAGTATTCCTTTAAACAAAAGATGGGTTCTTCCAGATGAGCCCTTCAAGACAGGTATTCATCCGTGTGATAAGTGTTTTCCTTTCCTTTGCATACACTTTTGTGATTAAAGGAGTCATTTTCCTGAGTGTTCTTTCCCAGGAAAAGTGCCTTTCTTCAAGACATCCTTGCTCAGTTCACAGAGCACCTAATTATTTGGACAAACAGGCAAGGTCAGAGGGTAAGAGCTTCTCTTTTTCCTTTACCAAATGTTGAAGCTTATTGAGGGGGTGTACCTCTTAAAGCAAAGAAAATAGTGCCTGTGTGCTTTTAATTGAGCTATTCATTAATACAATGTCTGTCTCTGAATTCCTGACCACTATCTCCCATGCCTCATTTTCCTGGATCTCTCTTGCCTCAGCAGGAGTATGTGGCAGAGCAAAACTGCTTACCTTATGGCCAGGGAAGCAAAAAAAAAAAAAGAGGAAAAAGAGGGCCAGGGTCCTACAAGCCCTACAAAAGCACACTCCCCAAAACCTAAGGATCTCCCATTAGTTCTCACTGCCTAAAGGCTCCACCGCTCCCAATAACACCACCCTGGGAACCAAGCCATGGAAATACATCTGTCCTGTGCCTAGGAGTATGTTGACCAATGTTGATCCTCCTTTTATAGATAAGGGAGCAAGTGTCACAGAGTAAAATACTTGTCCACAATCACACCACTAAAAAGTGACCTAACTAGGATTCAACCAATGCTCTCAAACTCTTAACCTTGTATAAGCTTGGACTACAGTGGAGAAAGCTGGGAACAGGTCAGAGATGAACCAGAAAGAAGACTAGTTATAAGAAATCAGATTCCAGATTAGATCGGACCACCTACAAATATGAGCCAATGCTGAACTCTGTATCTCTCCTGACAGAGGCTTCAGGAAGTCCTGAGACAGAGGCACAATGGAGTCCAGAAGTGTAGGGCAAAGTGTGTTGTAAACAGATAAGAACTACAGAAAGTCAAGTGATCAACATCTCCCTAACTCTGCTGAGATGCAGACCACCTGTGCAGGAAATCATCACTGAGGCTGGCCATATGTTGTCAGCGTACACACCTTTCTCCCAGGAGTTCTGGAAGGCCTCCCAACCCACTTGGAAGTCCTCACAGAAATGTCTGCTTTAGTAGGCTTCCTACCTCCCAAGGATGCTATCATGAGAGTTATTGTTTCCAGAGGGAGCAAGAGCAGAGCTGTCCCACTTGACAATCTGTGACCCACAGGTTGTGGGGGAGCTGAGGTATCCTGAGAAGTTCCTACTGAAGCATTTGCCTAGAACCTCTGCACTGAGTCTGAAATTCTACTTGTGGACTCTCTCCCCCTTGATGTCTTCAGGAACAGGTTGTTTTGAAATGGCTCCAGGGATAATTTCAGTTTAGAGCCTCCCAGCATCCATTCGTTCTTTGAGCATGTTTTGTGCAAATTACCTCTTCACTTTTGGATCTGGCATGCTGGGATGTTAATCAGGTCCTCAAGAGGTAGGCTCATGACATAAGCTAGGTAATTTAGATGTTTATCCTAGATGAGAGTCTCAAGGAGACAGGCCATGGTCTCTGAGTTACTTCTTTCTTATACCACAAAGTTATTTTGGTGTTTCCCTTTCATGGGGTGGGGGCAGGAGAAATGGAATAAAGGGTACAAAAGAGAGAGGATCAGAGGCCACTGACTAACTTGGCATTTCAACACCTGCTCTGAGCCTTCCATGACCTTCCAGCTATATTTTCCCTCACAGCAAGAAGTTGCAACATCTGAGGATGCCAATGTGTGGGTTTACCTCGAGCAGGGAGTAGGAACTTGGGTGTATGACACTCTGCCTCTTGTAAATACTCTGTTTGCTTTCTCCTTCCACATTCCCCTGTCAAAATGCTGTCCAAAGTATTACAATAAAATATTGAATTACAATGCACACAAACCATCATTCTAGCTTTTGAAGAATGGAGTCTTTCAGTGAATTTAGGAAATGAAGGACTCAGGTGAATTTAAGAAATTTCCTTAGAGACAACACCCATCCCTTGGGTTTCTCCAATCTTTCTTCAATCCCTCCTCAGGCCAAAATTGAGTAGGATGCCTCTTTTTTTTTTTTTTTTTTGAGTTTTTTTCTTAGTTTTTTTTTTTTTTTTTATTCATATGTGCATACAAGGCTTGGGTCATTTCTCCAGTAGGATGCCCCTTTACTTTTTCTTTCACCTCTGAGCTGGAAATCAGCTCATGTTCTAGTAGACTCAGGTCTGATGAACACTAACACTTCCACTTTCATCTGTAAGACCTGGGGTACCCCTCTGTGCCTTGGGTCATAGTCCTGCAAAGGCTCTTTGTCCTTTCCAAAGTTAGCCATGAATTCTGCCTCCACTGTGCTTCTGGAGGGTAGGGAAGGACCAATCTCAGTAAATCTTCTAATAGTTATCTTTATGCCTCATAACATAATTCTTCTTCTTCTTCTTCTTCTTCTTCTTCTTCTTCTTCTTCTTCTTCTTCTTCTTCTTCTTCTTCTTCTTTTCTCTCTCTCTCCTCTCTCTCTCTCTCTCTCTCTCTCTCTCTCTCTCTCTCTCTCTCTCCCCCCCCGCCCTTCCCTCCCCCCCACCTCTCCCATCTCTTTTTTGGCATTACTGAGGTTTGAAGTCAGGGCCTTGTGCTTGCTAGGCAAGAACTCTTTTTAACACTTGATCCATGCTCCCCCACCCAGAAATGATTCTTCTTTTTTCTTTGGATAATAATCTTCTAAAAGACAAAAAGATTAAGTTGATACTGACTCATTTGTTGGTAATTTGTAGTTTCAGACAGTATCATGTTTATGTGGCAATATAAAATTATTTCATGCTCTTTTCTGAGCCTTGTGAGTAAATGTAAAAGAAAGGAGAGGGAGAAAGAAAATGAGAGATGAGAGCAATTCTTTAATAAAACCTATGAGAAGTGACTCACTGTACAATATATCTTTGTTACCCAGAGCAAAATAAGGGCAATTACATCTTGGGTGTCTCAGAATATGTATATTTACTTAACAATAATGGCTCCTTAGGGAGCTTTATGAATTATTTTGAAATAAATATTCATAGGTGTAAAACTGAAATTATCCTACATGAGTTTCCCTGGAGTTTAGACCTATAGAACACATTTTTTGTTGAGGAGAGGCCTGCTTGGGAGTTGGTATGCTCAAACACTCATCATAAATAATTAAACATTCTGCATCAGCAGAAGATCTCCTCTCAAAGCAAAGCCAGCCAAATCTCTCAAAATCACAGAGATTTATAAGATTTTAACTTATATTTCATGATTCCTAAGGATGAACAAAGAGAAAAGGGCTAAGGGACTTCCGCGGGTGGAGGAGGAGAGGGAGAACTCAAAACAACCAGCAGAGGACCACTTCTGGATTCTCCATATCAACTATATTGGCCTGAAAGTGAAATGATTTCAAGGTCATGACCACCAATTTTGACTCAATGCAGGAAATGCCATGCTTTTAAATAGGTTATTTTGGGCTGGGTATAGTAATGTACACCTATAATCCTAGCTACTAGGGAGGCAGAGATGATCAGGAGGATCTGTTTGAGAAACGAACAGATCAAGATCTGTTATCAAATAAGTAAAACTTACCAAGATCTCATATCAAATAAGTCAGGTGTGGCAGTATGTCTCTGTAATCACAGCTATGTGGAGGCAAAGATAGGAGGATTGTGGTTAGAGATCAGCCCTGGTTAAAAATGCTAGACCGTATCTGAAAAATAACTAAAGCAAAAAAGGTCTGGGGAGGTGGCTTAAGTGGTAAAGAGCTCAACAAAGAGCAGGGCCCTGAGTTTAACCCTCAGTACTGCCAAAAATAAACAATAAATGAAAAAATACAATTAAATGGGTATTTTGGAATGAAACTAAACATCAAAAATCCCTGCTTTTTCAGAAGAGGGGAAAGAGGCTGTGGGTATCATAATGCCAGGGATAGAGAGAAGTTGCTACTATGGGGTGGAATGAACCCTAGCAGAACAAGATGAGGGTCTGACATCAGCCCCATACTGCTCAGCACAAATGCTGGAGGAGGGAGGGACCATGCACTTCTGCTTCCACCTGAAGCCCCACCCAGACTCTTTAACAGTTCCCCCAACTCTCCTTCTGCTTCTGGGCTTAGAGGGACCCCAAAGCTGCCACAATCTTTTGCATTTGTCCTTTCTGAGGGACTATGATTTTTCTCTTGGGTTAGTATGAACCCATCTGCTTTTATCTTTTGGGGAATCTTCATGAATTCTGGTCCAAGCAGACTACTCCCTTCTACAGTGCAGCACCAATATGTATATACACTGTGCAAACATTTTTCAATCCTGCATTACAAATACAGCATTTTGCACATGCTGGACTTGGAAGGTATACTCAAGAAACAGTTTCACTTCTTCTTTCATAGCCACCTTCAAGTATGTTCTGTCAAATCTCTCTTTTGATCCTTGAAAACTATCTCAAGTTTCTCTTTAACTCTGTACCAGTCCAACAGTCTTAACAAGACTTCCACAAGGGTGTTATGTGGGTGAACTCTTTCTCTGGTTTCTTCTGGAGATTGAAGTTGAAGGAGACTAGAGCATTCTCTCATTCTGCCACTTAGTCTAGTCTTTCTAGAGAAAAATGCTGAAGTCAAGGATTGTTAAAGCAATGGGTAAAATGAATGAAGAGTTCTCCCAGTGGGTTTCAGTACTCTGCATTTCTGCATCGTCTCTGCATTGCCAGAGAAGGTTGTAAGTAAGAACAACCTTCATTTCTAGGTCCAAGCCTCATGGACCTTATGGCTTAGTCTCCTTCTATCCAAGGCATCCTGGAATTGAGACACCTCTCTCCTCCACCCACAACTCTAGGGGGTTTGCACTTTGTTATGATTGCAGAGAAATATGCACCCATCACAGTGCTTGACACATAGTCAGCATTCATATCAGCAAATACAATGAATTAGTCATGGTGAGAGAAAGTCCAAATTCAATACTGTACTCCTGGGTGCTTTACTCTATATACAATTCATTTGTCTGTGGGCTCTCCAGTTTCCTTCCCTGCTCTATTCTGTGTCACTAGTGGGGACTGGCCTTTGAAAACTATTTTCCTGACTTCCCTGTCTGCTGTTCCCAGATAGGTTCAGTTGCTAAGAGGCACTAGCACTAAGAAGGAAAAGCCAAGGTGTCTCTTCCCCTTTCTCTTCTTAAGAGGAAGAGAGAGCAGTGGCTGCTGCTCTTCTGTTTCCAGCTCCTTGTCTGCAAATCCTGCCTTCCTAGCCCACAGAGGTTTCCCCTTCTATGAAGTGGCCTGTGTTTGTTGTTTGGAAGGATCACACATGCTTCCTTAATCTTTTCATTGGCAGGGGTGTAGTGGCAGCCTCCAGCTGCTAATCTCTGGTTTATCCTTGCCTTTTCTTAATTGGTCTTCCAATGTTTCTAATTCATGTATGTTATTTCCAGTATCAAATTCCCTTTATGGGTTTTATTTTCCAGGTGGGACCCTGATGGATAAACCTATTTGAGAAGCTATGTACAAAATGATGTTTATTCTAAATCCTGGTTCCTATAGATGTGTTTGTTTTCCTCCTCAATTCTTTGAAGGGATTCCTGAAAGACACTTTTCCCTATAGCTTTCTTTCCTCTCTCTCTCTCTCTCTCTCTCTCTCTCTCTCTCTCTCTCTCTCTCTCTCTCTCTCTTTCCCTGTGTGTGTGTGTTGGTACTATTTGAGATAAGATTATAATATCAGAATATTATCGACAATCAAAAGCTAAGTATGGGGCTGAGGTGTGAATGACTCAAGTGGTAGAGTGCCTAAGTTCAAAACCCAGTACCAGAATAAATAAAAAAATAAAAGCTAAGTCTGCTCAATATTGTAAAGATGTTAGCTGTTCCTATAATAATCCATACACTTGATGTGCTTCCTGTCAAAATCTTAACAGGGTTTTTACAACTGGAAATTGATGATTAATTCCAATATTTATTTGTAAATGAAAAGGGCCAACAGTGGCCCCAATAACCTCCTGAAAACAAAAACAACATGGGAAGACCTCCACCACACAAGACTTTTAAAAAATGATATGATTTAGAGAAAGTGTGGTGCTACTCCAATAAGGAGAAGAATGAGATGTGATGTGTCAATGTTCTAGAAGCTTTCAGAAACACATTCATGCACATATGACTCTGTATTTTTTTTCAGAGTGACATTGCAGGAGAGGTAAGAAAGAATGGTCATTTCAATAAAGACTCCCAGGACAGCTGGGTAATGATATGGTTAAAAAAAAAAAAAGACAATGTAAATATACCCCTGTCTCAAACCATCTTTATTCTAAGCCATGGTTCCTAAGAAACCATTGGTTCTTCTCCTTCATCTTGCATTGAGAGAATTCCTGAGAAACGCTCCTCCTGGTACAAAGTGATTTAAATGTGAAAGGCAAAATCATTAAAAGTTTATAAAATAATTTTTTTTAAAAAAGGAAAGCTGTCTGAATGTGGAAACTGGCTGTAACACAGGACTGCCTTTTTTCTCCAATCCAGTTGGCAATAATGACATCTTTCCTCCATCAAGACTTGTCTTGATGAGTAATAAACAGTCCCACGCTAACTTGATAAGCCATAAGATAATAACGTTGTTAAACCCTGTGCTTTTCAGTGGAGCGAAAAGAGAAGGAAAATACTGGAAAACTGGAGTGCAGATGCTTCAAGAAGCATTTTAAAGAATGATTGGCAATAGGTGTGTTTTAAAGAGCAGTTTGAACCCTTAGTTATTTCAATGGTAGAGAAAGAATTTCTCATAGATCCACACCAAAGAAGGGCCCTCACTTGACATTTCCTTTTTCTGTCCCCACTCCTTTACAGAGGTTTTTTAACAAATTCTTTTGTGCCCAAAACATTCTTTTTTGTTTGCTTTGGAGAAATTTCAGATTTTAGAAAAATGTAAAAATAGTATAAATATTCTCGTATACTGTTCACCTCATTGCCCAAATGTTAACACTTTGCTCTACTTCCCTTCCCTTTCTTTTTCTCAGTCTATGGTTTTCCTAAAAATTTGACACTAAATATAAATCCTTTTACCTCTAGAGACCTCGATGTGCATTTCCTAAAACAAGGACTTTCTTTTACATAATGGCAGTACTAATTCTCAAAGCCAGCAAGTTAACATTAATATAATATGATGATGTAATCTATACATCTTATTCAAATTTTACCAATTGGCCCACAAATATCCTTTTTAACACTTTTTAAATATTCTGTAGTTGTGGTTTGGGTGAAATAATTCCCAGCCCTTTCAAGAAGATGTATCCAACTACTCAGCACATGAAAAAAGAATTTGAGCCTCATTGATTTTCAGGAAAAGGGCTCTGAAACCTCATTTTGTGCACGTAGATAGCTTCATTAGCTGAATGAAGAGATCTCAAATGAAATCTCACTCTGTTCTCCCAATCCTGTGTTATCAGAGAGGATCATTTCTCTTCCCTGCAGAGCACCCGCCTGATGCTTTTTCCTGATTCCTCATTAGGCTGTGGAAATCCATGACAAAAATATTCTGGAAGAGGCTTTCATCTTCCTTTCACACATAATAACAAAGTATAGTCCTATCTCAATTTCAAAGCAAGAGAGAATACACAGTGCTTGTAGGATATACTAGCTCCAAAAGCACGTGGTTCCATAACCCACCTCTGAGCTATGCCTCTATTATAAAGGAGTAAAGGCCAGAGTAACAACCTAAATAAATGTCCATTAGAAAGGACTAGTAAAAGTACAGTATATCTATTCAGTGTCACACACAGCAGCCATTCAAAAGAAGATTCAGCTGTGTATGTTCCAAACTAAATTAAGCCTAAACTACAGAAAGTGGTTAAGTCATACTGATTCTTCAGAGGGGAATTGAGGATCTTGGAAATTGGTGACAGAAGAGGGAGACTATTTTACATCCTTTTATACTGCCTGATTTTTTTTTTTAAACCATGTCAATGTTACGTATTGGGAGGTGATCACGAATAGTACAGAGAATGATAAATCGGTAGATAGACACATAAACCAAAAGTCTGAAGAAGAGCAGGTTCCATATTTTCCAACAGCACTTTTTATTTTTGAAGCCATCACTGCCTTATTTCAGTTTCCTCTACCGACTGTTTAGCCTTCTGTTGTTAGCAGGAATCTTTTCCTTAGCTAGGTAGAAGTAACACAAAACAGATCTAGTTATTTTCACACTCTCAGCAGACCCAGAGGCATATGCACAGCTTCAAACGCACGTTTTTAGATATGGAGGTGTGGTGTGTGTTGGGGGTTGGGGTGGGGAGGGAAGATGGCGAGCAAGCTTGGGCAATCCAAGCGAAACCTCCGCCTCTCTCACTGTCTCAGATCTACCCTGCCTCCCTTCACTCTTGCCATTCCTCTATCCGCCTTCCTCTCCACCTCCTTTGCAGGCTGTGCGCACCCAGGCCTTGGGAATGGCGTAAATTTCCGCCTGCTTGCGCCGCCGCCCTGGGGGCTGCTTCTGACGTCAGGGCTGAGCGAGGGGGCGCCTCCTCCCGGCTGCTCGCCCCTCCAGGCCTGCCGGCCCCCACCTGCCCTTTAAAAGAGGCCGGCCTGCGCCAACCGCGCCACACCGCGGGGACCAGGACGCAGTGGTGTCCTCGAGCATCCCCAGCTCGCCTTCCTTCCGCACTCCGCCGCACCGGTCCAGCCGCATCCTCCACCCGCGAGCGGGGCCATGCAGCCCATCGCGCTTCTCGGCCTCCTGGGAGCCGCGCTGCTGGCCGGTGAGTGGGCGCAGTGCGCGGTTCAGCACCGCGGACAGCGCCGGCCTCGGGCTTCCCCCAGGATCCCCGCATCCTCGCTGGCGGATACTGGGTGAGAAGGGTGGAGTGTAAGGTTCCTCCCCTCACTCGAGGTTCTTCATTTCTTCTCTTTCCTCGGTGTTTCCCTTGGACTACCTACCCCGGCCCCGGTTTGACTCAGAAAGAGCCGGTGGGCTTCCAAGCCTAGCCAGGACAGTCCAGTGTTTTCCTGCCTGAATTTTCCTACAGATAGGAAGAAAGCATTTCCAAGAAAACCCCGCATTTTGTGCTCACTTCTCTCCCCATCTGGAGACACGCTAATGTAGTCTGATTTTGTTTGAATTTTTATAGCCAGGTGAGCACAGAGAGGAGGGAATACGTGTAGTTTTACATTAGTTGGTACCTGCATAATTTCATCTGTTATTGTTACTATTATTACAGAAACAGGAAGAGGTAAAACAAATCCCATAGGTATATAAGACATTTGGTTTTTTCTTCACGTTTTTATATGTATATATTTTGTTCATATGTCTGTATGTAAAGGTTAATATATCTCTGCTTTGTATTTCCAATCTAGACAGAGGTAATTTTCAGATTTAAATGAATCCATTTTTAAGTTATGAATGGAAACTACACTAGATATTTTGATTCTTGTACTCCAGGAAAATAACCAGAGTATAAAAATAATCACAAAAGTATCTCTGGAGTGGTAAAAAAATAGTTTTAGTCAATTCAGGAGGATGAAATTCAATAGTAGATATTTGATAGCTTCTCTTTATGTGTGGAGATTGTGACATTCATCTTTAAAACTACTATAAATCTCAAAGAAATGATCTCTGAATATTTGGATCGAGTGTGTGTGTGTTAAAGTAAAGTTGCTATGAGTATGGAAATTGTTGAGAAATAAGCATACCATAACCACATAAAACTCAAGCTTTTCTGCAGCTGTTTTAATGACCTAGAGAAAACCGTCTCTGAGATTGAGATTCCTAACTAGACTTGAGATATTGGGTATCCATATTCATGGCTTTTATTGATAGCAATTATTGGATCAAAAATGTTGAAACAAAATGAAAGTCAGATGTAACCTATTTTATAGCAGACTACAGACATTCAGAATTTTCTAAATTTTTGTCATTCATACAAATTGCTAATAAATGACCTTAGTTTAATTAAAGAATACTAAATGAATAATTCAGAGTTATTTCTGGTTAAAGATATTTTCAGAAAGGAATTGCTAAAGGAGCCAAAGCTATGGTACATTGTGTTATAGACCACAAAATAGTGACATTTTGGGGACTTATTTAACTATAGTGGTAGAATTCTTCAGCTCTCTTACATAATAGAATATTTCAATAGCAGCTAAAGTGGATATATATTATATATACTTTTATTGAGGTATAATTCACATATCATAAAATGCACCCTTTTAAAATATATAACTTATACAAGTATAACTTACACTCTGGCTTTTTTCTTCAGCTAAAAATCTTTCACCTTTTTCAAAGTATATAACTCAGTGGTTTATAGTATATTCACAGGTTATGTAACTATCACCACTATCAAATTTCTTCACCCTAGAAAGACACCCCCCGTACCCACTAGCAGATACCTCTCCATTCTCTCCCTTCCCCAACCCCTGGCAATAAGACATGATAGCCTTCAAGTACAGCTTTTTACTTAGCAAAATCACAGAGCTGGGGGAAAACCTCAGGAAACAATTTAGTCCATTTTCCACCTGTAAGAGCTTCTAGAGGGAGATCTGCAACTTTCTGTACACTTTAAAAATTAATATGAGTGAAGTAGACACATGGTATCCTTATTATTCTGCTGCTATACTGGGTGGCTTCTGCTACCCACATCTTGCCTGACCTTGGTTTTAGGAGGAATTTAGGAGTCGTCATAGCTTATTAACAGAAGAACTTAACAGATTTTGTAGCTCTTCTTTAAATCTGGGGTCAAATCTTAATAGCCTTATGAGATATTAATACCTTAGAGATTATTTTAAGATTTATCATATTATTTGATAGTTTTTGCATTTGGTTACTTCATTTCATTGTTGTTGTTTTGGTGGTACTGGGGATTGAACCTAGAGCTTTGCAGATGCTGGGCCAGCACGCTACCACTTGAGCTATGTTTCCAGCCCTGATTACCTCATTTTTAACAGAAGCAGATTTTTTTCTTTTGTGCCCCATAATCTTGCTTTCTACAACAATAAGTTACACTACTTTAGGGGAATCAACTTTGCTTCACAATTCTATTGAAAGAAATATGGTGGCACTTAGATGTCTCACCAAGATGCACAGGTGATTGCACAAGTAAATGCTAGTTCCTTTCCATTAAAAAGAGTCTGAAGATCCTCCGACAGAGAATCAGGGCTGTTCTGCAATAACAAGTGTAACCTACAAATTGTCTAGGATAACAAGAGAAATATTTCTCTCCCTCAAAATCTGAAAACTATCAATACTTTGGCAATATAAGTAGTTAATAAAATCATCTTTTACATTTGTGAAAAAAGAGAAGTATTAACATGAAACTGCATTACTAGAGAAGGTTTACTGAACTAAAATTTTAAAAGGGCAACTCGTAGTTTACTAGGGGCAATTCTCTCATATTTATTTCTTTCCAGAGCACTTTACTGATTTCAAATGAAAAGAGAAAGTTCTGAAGTGACTATGTTCTCAAATAGCATCTATTTTGTGCATAAAAGAAAAGCTCAGCATATATTGGACCTGGACACCAAGGGTTGGTTATTCAGCTCTCATCTGATCTACATTTTAGGAAGAACTCAGGGTTTTCACAGCTTGTTATGTTCTTCTCAATCATTTTAGAATAATTTAAAAATTATTCTAATCTTGGATAATCTTGGACCTCTTAAAACAATTGGAGTGAATTCCAGGCCTTGCTTTGTAAAGGAAAAAATTTGCAAAGTGAGCAAATGAGATAGGTGTTTTATTTCTAGGATAGGCCCTATGATATGTAATTGATGGGCTGGGGGAAGGTAGGTGTTTGAAGAGGGCTGAAAAGCAAAGCATTTTGGAAAGGAAGATCAAGTTCCTGGTCATAAGAAAACTGCATTTGAGTATCTTCCATGCCTGATGTCCAAGGGGTTTGCTCCTTCCCAGCTAGTTCTTTTATCTCAGGGACCTAGAGTAAATTTCTGAACTGAGTTTCTTCTATCACAATAGCGGTTGTCTACTCCAAGAAGTGCCAGGAGAACTAGCACCTATATGCAAATGCTTTGAGCTTTTCTAATGGAAAGGGCTTAGACAAAGCAAAGTCAAAGTGAAAGGTAAGAGGATCAAAGCAGCATTGAGAAAAAAAAAATGGCTGTGGAAAATTCAAATCACCAGCAGGCAAAGGGGGCTGGTGGAGTGTCTCAAGTGGTAGAGTATCTGCCTAGCAAGGATGAAGCCCTGAGTTTAAGTTCCAGTACCACCAAATAAATAAATAAATAAAGCAAGCAAAGGGCTGGAGGCATGGCTCAAGTGGTAGAGTGCCTACGTAGCAATCATGGGTCCCTGAGTTCAAACCCCAGTACACCAAAAGAAAAAAGGTAGCAGAATCTCATGACATTTGAGGTAAATAAATAAATTTTTTTGTTCTTAACATATATTATAAGCCAGTTGTTAAACACCAGTTTACATGTGATATTGCAGGCTTGACAATGTCCTAGGAGAACTTGATACTTTTCCATGTTCTTTACATGTTGGAGACAACCTAGGGGAAGGTAAACACAGTACTGATACAAATGTATAATCAAGCTTATTTAGGCAAAGGCCTTGGATAAAAGTCACGGTAATTAATTATTTAATAACCATGTTTTTATAAAGTGAGCTTGAGGGAGGCTATTTTCTTGGGAACAGGGATAGGCAGAGGGAGTCACAAATCTGTACCCATTAGGGGTAGGCAGAGGAAAAGGATTAAGGAAGGCAGCTTGATTCTAGTTAGATAATATATAGAAAACTGCACAGATCATGAATATACAGCCTAACACATTTCTCATACTGTGTAATCAGTAACCAGACCAAGAAATGGTATGTTACCAAAACCCAAGAAGCCTCTGTTTGTGCTCTATATTTTATTTATACTGGATGTAAGTCAACATTCATTTCCAAATGTATTTAAGCCATTACTAGAGTAAAACAACTGTGCATGTGCACACACGTATGTATATTGTGTGTGCACGTGCACACGTGTATGTATATTGCATGTATACGTGCATGTGTACACATATGTATATTATATGTGTGCATGTGTACGCGTGTATGTATATTGTATGTGTGTATGTGTACACATGTATGTATATTGTATGTGTACGTGTGTGTATTGTATGTGTGCATGTGTACACATATATGTATATTGTGTGTGTACGTGTATACGTGTATGTATATTACATGCATGCATGCACGTGTACACATATGTATATTATATGTGTGCATGTGTACACGTGTATGTATATTGTGTGTATGTATGCATGTGTACACATGAACTGGGGCCATTATGGTGACTGTTGCAGTCATGCCCAGATACCTTTCGGTACTCTTTTGGTCTTGACTCTGCCCCCCTCTCCAAATAATGGGGGGTGATTTTGTGAGTTTGGGTTTACATAGCCTCCAAAAATTAACTCAAGCTGTTTCCATTCTTTTGCAACTTCAAAGCTGTCAGTTCTGTGCCAGTGGATAACAGAAACCACAATGAAGAAATGGTGAGTTAAAATGTCAGTCTAGAATATAGACTTGTGTCTAGACTCTAGATATTTCCACTCCCTATGCTATCAAACCAAACACACACATACAGATACAGCCTAGTCTTACAAGGCTGGATTTTCATCCCTGAGAGAACAGGAGTAAGGGATGTCCCTTCTTACCCCCACATTCTTCCTGGAGAGCTTAGCCCCCCACCCCTTGAGGATAACTGTCATCACAGCATTTTCCTTCTGACCTGCTCAGAAATGGGTGTTCATTTCCCTTCTCAGAGTAAACACAACCCAGTGCCTTCTTGCATCATTTTTTGTAGCAGCTTCAGAGGCTTCATCATAGTCCTGGATATCTGTATTCCTGCCCTAAGAGATGCATGGTCCTGCATCAGTATAGGTCATAGACAAGCCTCCCTTGACAGCAACTCTGGGTTGAGTTGTGTTCTAGTGACATCAACTTTTCCAACTTGCTTTTGTGTTTTCCCCCAGGTGACTCGCTGTATCATTGAGGTCCTCTCAAATGCCCTGTCAAAGTCCAGCATTCCACCTGTCACCCCTGAGTGCCGGCAAGTCCTCAAGAATGGTAATTGTCCCACACTGCATGTAGACCCTGGTCCCCAGTTTTCCTTGCTCTTGCTTTCTCCACTAACCTGCAAATGAACTTGGGGGCATAATGCACTACGAAGAGTGTTAACTGACTAGAGTAGCTCCTGAGGAAACAGAGTTATGACTTCTAGCCTCTGCTCTACTACTTTGTAGATGTGTGACCGTGGGAAAGACCCCTTGCCTCTCTGGGATGAGTCTTCAAAGTAAAGCGGGGGAGTCAAGCTCAGTTGTAGTCTTTGAGATGTCTATTCGTTCTAAACTTCTTGGTTTCATGTCTTGGGTTTTCAAAACAGACTTCCATTTGGGTGGAGAGAGGCGTGGGGAGTGCTTGTTTGTGATTAGATGGGGAGGGGGCTGAGAGGGCTGGATGATGAGAGGAGAGCAAGATTTAAGGATTACTCTTCTCAAAAAAAGAAAAAAAAAGAATTACTCTTCTCTTTACCCTCCACTCTTCTGACAATGAGAAGTTAGAAGCTTAGAAAAATGACTTGAAAATTTCTGGCCTATTTACATGACAGATTAGTTAAGATATTTCAACACATTGCTTTGTAGACTGGAAGGCACTACCAAACAGCACCAGAAGTTCCAAGTCTGAAGACAGGGAGGGTTTAGAGTAGAGGCAGGGCATCCCAATGAACCAGACTAACAGTTTTCTGAGTCTACACTGGTTTTCCTCTGCACCAAAGAGCCGCAGTTGAAAACAAGTTTGAACGGTGATATAAGCAGTATTCATTGGTAGCTGACATCATGAGATCAGTCTTACAAAACTACACAGTTGCTTTTATGCAAGAAGTCAAAGTGGTTCGAACAAATTCTAAAAACACTGCTTCTTCAACACCTACTCTGCTTTTAAATTTTCCATTCTGCTGGGAACAGTGAACTTCTTTTCTTTATTCTTTTCATACTTAAAATCTCTCCTTGCAAGAAACAATCTCTTGCTATTGCTACACATGGGCTTTTGTGCATAAAATGGTAAAAACAAGTATTAGCCGTTGGCCCAAAGCCTAACCTACACTAACTTACTCTGCCTTTGGGAGAGTCAGGGTAATCATGGTAGATGTGTGGGGCGGGGGTGGGGGGGGGGACTGAGCCATTGGAGGTTCCAAAAAGGGGAGCCTATCACTCAGGCAACACACTTCTTTCTGATTTCTGCCCAGCTTTCTTTGCTAGCTAAAACAGAGTGGATGTCCAGCAGGGCATAAAGGCTGTTACTCTGGGCAAACCCATTTTGCTACCTCCCTCTCCCTTTCTTTGTTTACCAGATGAATGTAAAAGTGAGGGGTTTGTTTATGAAGTTATCAAATAATCTTGCTTGCTTAGGAAAAGTTTTTGACTGTCAGTGTCTGCTTGTCTAGCAAAATCAGATGACTGGCCCTTAGGCTGTCGCCATAGCTTCTGCCTGTCACTGATTATGTCCCGGGATCTTTTTAGTATCTGTTGAGAGAGCCTCAGGGAACTGGTAAAAACCAAATGACCCATGTCTATGAAGGACCTTGAAGAGAGATAGAATGCTGAAACAGGGAAGACTTAAGAGTGTCTATGGATTGTAGCCTCAAGCACTAGTCAGGGCTAGACAGATAACATAAGGAAGTAAGGCAGAGATTGGAGGCATTGCTGAAATAGTAGAGTGCCTGCTTTACAAACACTGAAGCCCTGAGTTCAAACCCCAGTCCCATCAAAAAAAAAAAAAAAGTAAAGCAGGTCAGAAGAGATCCACAAAGTGGAGGTCACATGCCTCTTCTGAGGGGAGCATATAGTTCTCAGATTTCATCCTACTAGGGAGAACAGCAGACTGTTATCAGATTTCATGAGTTTTCAAAAGCTGTTAAATTTTTTACTTTATTTTATTTTTTGTTGTTGTGCTGTGATTGAATCCACAACCTAAGCAAGTGCTCTACCATTAAATTATATCCTCAACATAAAATTTTTAGTGAACTCTCCTGGCATTGAAATATTGTCTCTGGATTTGAATTTACTAAAATGCTGTTTAGCCAAATGGAACTTATCTCTAGGCCACCAGTTTGCAACTTCTGTCCCGTTCTAATCTCTCTTGGCAATGTGTCCTAAGCCAATCATAAGACCAGAGGAGCTTTGGCTAACTGGATGAATTCCTCCATGTGGCCTTTGCCCCAGTCCACACCCATCTCTGCCCCCCACTCTCTCCGGAAGGTTCCAAGTCAGTGTTCACTCAGTGGGCAAATGAGCATCTGGGGAGGATTGTTTCATGGACATAGGGAATATGTCCAATTTCTTCTTTTTTAGGGGGAGGAGGAGGTATTGGTACTGGGATTTTTGAACTTGGGGCTTTGTGCTTGCTAGACAAGCACTCTACTACTTGAGTCATGCCCCTCCCAACTTTTCATTTTGGTTATTTTTTTAATAGGGTCTTGTGCTTTTGCCCAGGCTGGCCTGGACCCTGCTCCTCCTATTTATGCTTCCTGTTTAGCTGGGATGACAAACGTGTGCCACCATACCAGGATTGTTGGTTGAGATAGGGTCTTGGAATTTTTTTGCCCAGGCTGGCCTTGAACCACAATCCTCCTTAGCTCCAACTCCCAAGTAGCTGAGATTACAGCCAATTTTGTAACAGCTATAAGATCTCTTTGACCAGGGTTGGTCTGGTCATCTTTGCAGCATGACAAAGATGAAAGGTGCATTTTTCTTTTTTAACTTGAAAGCAAGGGTGAACTTCACACCTTGGGTTTACAGCTTGACAATGACTGTGCTGCTAATCACAGCCCTTTTCCAATCTCACCCGCAGGGGACTAGAGCTAAATTTAGGAGGAAGTGCTAAGCCTTAGGCATAAGTTGCTATAGGCAGGAAACAACAAAAATACTTCTGTTCCTGGCAGCTAAGAACCCCGCATACCAGCAGACTGTGACCCCTTCCCCTTGAGGCTGAGATTCTGTCTGCTCAGATCTCTTTCAGCATACTCAGAATGACATCAGCATCTGCCATGTGAGTCAGCCTGGGCTGCTATAACAAATATCGTAACTGAGTGGCTAAAACAACAAATATTCATTCCTCACAGTTGCGGAGGCTGGCTTATAGACAACCAACTTCTCATTGTATCCTCACTTGGTGAGAGACCATCTCTCTCATGTCTCCCCTAATTAGGTCACCAATGCCACCATAAGGGCTCCATCCTCATGGCCTAAGTACCTTCCAAAGGGCCAACCTCCTAATGTCATCACATTGCTGAGTAGGACTTCATCATATGAATTTTGGGGAGGTGCAAACACTCAGTTAAGAGTACCACACAAAGCTTCCCTGCCTGACAGTGTTCAACTGGTTAGGAGCCCCAAAGCTGCACGCACCATGATGGGCTCTTAAAAGGCATGGGGACTGTGACAGATGGGCCAGCCCTCAAGTATTTTGATGTGGAAGGTCAGAGACAATCCCATTGCCTCATAAATGTGAGAATGTTATTTATTATCTTGACATTCTGGGCTTTAAATAGAGGGGTACATATAGTTCACTATTTCTTGGACATTTTTATAAAACATACATTTTTGTAAATATAAGTTCAACATGACTCATCAGTACCATTCAATAGAAAGATAATGTAGCCACAAATATAATTTTAATTTCAATAATATATCTCATTTTTATCCATTATATTTTATCTAACATACAATTTTATATATCCAGTCTATTTATAATATATTATCTAATAGATCCAAAATATTATCATCTCAACATATAATCAACACATAAATTATTGAAATAGTTTACATTCCATTTTCATATGAGGTCTTGGAAATCTGGTTTGTATCTTACACATATAGCATGTTTTAGTTTTGACTAGATGCAGCTAAGACCTCCATAGCCCCAAAGGGCTAGTGGCTCCCAAAATGGACAGTGCAGAGGTAGACCCACAGCTGCCAGTGGCCTTGACTTCAGACTTTCTTCTTGAACTTATTGAGACAAGTTGAAATCCAAACCCTCTCAGTAAACAATGGAGACAGTGTTGACTGTATATCTCTTTTCATGGGGTGCCCTTGAATTAAGGAGGATTTAGTAAAGGAACTATAGATATTTGGAAAATATGGAAGAGAACAGCAAAATATCAGTTACACCATCTATTGCTGACTCATGGAACACAAAGACAACTCAGTCTCCTGACCTGTACCCTCAGCAGCTAAGAACATGTGGAGTGGATGGGACCTGAGTGAAGGAAGAAATGTCCTTTCCATTGCTGTGTACTTTTCTCAGGAAAGAAATATATACCTTTCTTATCACCAGTTATAGCCATGCATCTCTTAATGATGGGGTACATTCTGAGAAGTGCTTTGTTAGGCTATTTCATTGCTGTGTGGACACCATACTATATACTTATACTAAGATGGCTACAATATCACTGTTATACACTCTTATGGGACCATGATGGTAGATGTAATCCACTGTTGACTGCACCATCATTATATACTTCTATCCTTGCTAAATATGCAAAGAATGATCCAGAATTATAACACTCTGAATTTCCATGTCTTCCCCATCTGCAAAAGTAGGAGGTTGAACTGGATGAATTCTAAGACTTCTGTTTCTAAATTCTGATATTTCATAAATCTGTAACTGGGTTTTGACCATTAATAGTACCAATGAGAGGTTCTGATTGGGTATTATGAAAACTTACAAATATAGGGTTATTATTAGATTTAAGTACAACCAAAGAGCTTTTATAGCACTTGCTTTTTTTTTTTTTTCAGTACTGGGGTTTGAACTCAGGGCCTATACCTTGAGCCACTTCACCAGCCCTTTTTTGTAATGGGATTTTTCAAGATAAAAGAGCACAAATTATTTGTCCAGGATGGCTTCAAACTGTGATCCTCCTGATCTCTGCCTCCTGAGTAGGTAGCATTACAGGTGTGAGCCACCAGCGCCCATCTAGCACTTACTTTTAAAATGTATCAGAATGTATTCTTTAATAACAATAAATTAAGCA
Organism: Castor canadensis; assembly: GCF_047511655.1. Classification (NCBI taxonomy): domain Eukaryota; kingdom Metazoa; phylum Chordata; class Mammalia; order Rodentia; family Castoridae; genus Castor; species Castor canadensis. Next base: position 150,784,924 of record NC_133390.1, on the reverse strand, counting down.
GTTTCCAGGGGCCTTGGGATTTATAATGATTACCAAGGCTGGTACTTGTTGAACCATGGCATTTCTGAAGTTATACTTCCACCCATATTTTCATTGTAGATGGAAAAGAGGTCAAAGATGAAGAGAAAAATGCAAATGAAAACACAAAGTTTGAAGTAAGATTGTTAAGAGACCCAGTTGATGTCTCAGAAGCCCATAGGCCCTACAGTAGGGAGGAAGCAGGACCTCCAGGGGAGGAGGACACTCAAGGCCAGACAAAAGAAGACACAGAGAAGCGGGCAGAGGGAGGACACAGCCGAGAGGTGGTGGATGAACCCCGGGGGAGCCTCTTTCCCTCTGACAGCCAAGTTTCTAAAGAAGTAGACACACACCATTCTGAGAAAAATGAAGGAGAGGACAGGGAGGAAGAAGAGGGAGAGAACTATCAGAAAGGGGAGCTCAAGGAAGATGCCAGTGAAGGGAAACACCTTGAAGAGCCAGGAGAAACACAGAACGCTTTTCTCAACAAAAGAAACCAGGCTACGGCTAGGAAAAAAGAGGAGTTAGTGACCAGATCAGGTACATACTCTGCTGGGCACTCTGAGGAGAAGACACACAGCAGGGAGAAGAGCAGCCAGGAGAGTGGAGAGGAAACAAGGAGCCAGGAGAAGCACCCTCAAGAGTCTAACATCCAACCCCAGAGCCAGGAAGACTCTGAGGAAAGTGAGGAAGACGCTACCTCTCAGGCGACCAAACGACGCGTGAGGCCCAGACACCACCATGGGAGGAGCAGGCCTGACAGGTCCTTCCAAGAAGGGAATCCTCCCCCTGAGGAAAGGGGACATGCCCTTGAGGAATCTGAGGAGGACAATGTGGGTTTAGGGGAAAAGAGGGTCCACCATTCAATTCACTACAGGGCTTCAGAGGAAGAACCCGAATATGAGGAAGAAGTGAGGAGTTATCCAGGTGTCCAGGCTCCTGAGGACCTGGAGGAGGGACACTATGGGGGAAGAGGAAGCGAGGAGTACAGGAATCCAAGGCCTCACAGTAAGGAGAGCCAGGAGGAGAACAAGAGAAACTATCCCAGTTCACAGCTTAAAAACGTGGTACACAGATATAATGAAGAAAGTGAAGAAGAGCGGGGCCGTGACGGGGGAAAGGGACGCCATTACAGAGTCAGAGGAGGGGAACCAAGTGCCTATTCTACTCCTGACACCAGAGAAGAGAAAAGGTTTTTGGGCGAAGGATACCACCGTATTCAAGAAAGCCAGGTGGACAAGGCAAAAAGGCATCCCCAAAATGCATGGCAAGAGCAAGGAACCAATTACCTCAACTATGGTGAGGAAGGAGCCCAAGGGAAATGGCGGCAGCAGGAGGACATGAGAGACCCTAAAGAAAACAGGGAGGAAGCCGGCCTTCAAGATAAACAATATGCCTCTCATCATACCCCTGAAAAGAGGAAGAGATTAGGGGTGCTGTTCAACCCATACTTTGACCCTCTCCAATGGAAGAGCAGCCGTTTTGAGAGAAAAGACAACATGGATGATAATTTTCTTCAGGGTGAAGAGGAAAATGGGCTGACCTTGAATGAAAAGAATTTCTTCCCAGAGTACAATTATGACTGGTGGGAGAAAAAGCCCTTCTCGGAGGATGTGAACTGGGGATATGAGAAGAGAAGCTTCGAAAAGGCCCCCAAACTGGACCTGAAAAGGCAGTATGACAGAGTAGCTGAGCTGGACCAGCTCCTTCACTACAGGAAGAAGTCAGATGAATTTCCCGACTTCTATGACTCCGAGGAACAGATGGGTACAGGCCATGAGGCAGAAAATGAAAAGGATGAGTCTGACCAGAGAGTTCTGACAGAGGAAGAGGTACGGTATGGGGCTTTAACTGAAAATTAACTTACAGTGGTCGATGTTAATATGTTATGTTCAACAATATCTGGTATATATATATTATATACAAGATAATATATATATTATTCTAGAGTTGAGTCAAGGTTGACAGCCACTGTTCTGGTGTCTTTCCCGTGATCATCTCACTGTCCATCACTGTCTCCCACGGTGGGTTGAACAGCTGGTACAGAAATCAGATGTTTTGGTCTATTTTTATTGGCTCATATCTTCCTACCATCACAAATTTACATGCAGGAGAAGTTGTATTATAGAGCTTTACCCTATCCAAAACATGTTTTTCCTACTGTTATTTTGGTTGGTGCTTCTCAAACTTGAATGTGCATGAGTCACAAGGGATTTCTAATCCCTAGAGTTTCTTATTCAGTAGGTTTGGGGTGGGACTCAAAAACATGCATTTCTGGCAAGTTCCTTGGGTGATGTTGGAGGTGTTGATGCCACCAGTCAGGGGACCACACTTTGAAAACCACTGATGGAATTTGACTCAGGCAGCGTCTAACATACCTAAAACCCCCTTTCTAATCATACTCCTTCAAACTATAGCAATAGAAGTTGACCTGGAACCTCATGTCTCTACTTTTCTGTATTTTCCAGGAAAAAGAACTTGAAAACTTGGCCGCAATGGATTTGGAACTACAGAAAATAGCCGAGAAATTCAGCCAAAGGGGCTGATGGTTGTCGGAGCAATGGCAGTTTTAAGTAGTTCTCACACTATCTGTTTTGCACTACTTCACTGAATGGCAGCATTTATTTAGCCAAAGGCAGAAAGTAGAATTTACTTCTCATTAAATGTTTGACACAATTGGAAATGTCTTTAATCTTTGCTGAATGCTATTGAAAATATGAATAGCATGACCTGTAGCATACTCTTTTTTGCAAAATAGACATATTAATATGCTTGTGGCAATGACTGTGCTACTGTCTTTGAAAAAAGTTTGTTTCAGTTTGAAATAATAAAAGATTCACCTGAGACCAAAAGCTTCATGCTTCTCAGCTTCCTTTGGGTTAATTGGGAGGAATGTGGTTTTCAAATCCACTCTTTAAATTCTGAAAGGTAGCATTGGGATTTGTTGGTCTTTCAAATGCATAAGGCAGAGGGGCTAAAAACAACAACAAGAAACCCCCCCCCCCCGATTCTTTTAAGGTAAAACAATGTGCCGGAAATAAAGAGAAAAGGATGCAGGAAAAAAAATACATATATTCTGTCCTGAGAGAGATTAGATAGGCTTGAAGAACCTGTTTCAATAATAATCATATTATATTTTAAACCTTACAAACTGGGTGACTGAGGGTATAGCACAGAGGCAGAGCACTTGCCCAGCATATGTAAAGTTCTGGGTTCCATTCCCAACACTGGAAAAAAATAGGGCAGTATGAAACAGAAATGCAGCCAGTTCTCATTATTAGCTGTGTGCATCACTTGAGCTTAGGAGTTCAGCAGTTTGTCATCCTGGGCAACACAGTGAAACTTCACCTCAAGAAAAATAAAAATGAGCCTGATGCTGGTGGCTCACACCTGTAATCCTACCTACTCAGGAGGCAGAGATCAGGGGGATTGTGGTTCGAAGCCAGCCCATGCAAATAGTTCATGAGACCCTATCTTGAAAAAAACCCATCACAAAAAAGGACTGGTGGAGTAGTTCAAGGTGTAGGCCCTGAGTTTAAGTCACAGTACCCCCCCCAAAAAATAATAAAATAAAAATGAAACCTATGAACTAGAGAGCTCTAGGAATAGCAGGTTAAGGCTGAAAGAAGACCTGGGTAATGGGAGGAACCCTGAATTTGTCTGGGTATGGTGGCATATACCCCTAATCCCAGCACTCAAGAGCCTGAAGCACAAGCTTCATAGGGCTTATAGCCCAGGGCTGCATAGCAAAACCCTGTCTCAAAACAACAACAACAAAACAAAAACAAAAAGCCTCTCTGGATCAAGAATCCAAGCGTCTGGTCTATCCAGATAGGCTCCTGGTCCCTCCCTCAGGGCCTGTTGAATTTTTTTCCCCATAGGAAGACGGAGCTCTGACGTAACTAAGTAGCTGTGTGGCTTTGAGGAAGTTGCTTTTCCTCTCTGGATCTCAGGTTCACCATAAAATAAAGATTATCTGTGTCATTGGGTTTTTACAAAGATGATATGAATTTATGTAAAACAATCAGCAACACATACATAGACAATATAGCTTTTTGCTCCTAGGGTCATGATAAACAACATAAGATCAAATGAAGTGCAAAAGAAAAGGATGTAATCAAGAGATGAGCTAAACATGATATAGGAGGCTGCTGCAGGCATAAGTCAGTCTACTGTTTTATAGTAAATTGGTTTAGTTTTGAGGGGGACAGTACTGGAGTTAGAACTCGAGATCTTGCTAGGTAGGCACCCCCAATCCTGTTTTGCTTTAGTTGTTATTCAAGTGGGGTCTCAGCTTGCTTGTGCTTTTGCCACGAGATCCTCCTATCTAGATCAGTCTCCTGAGTAGCTGGGATCACAGGTACGCACCACAGCCTGCTTTTACCGGTTGAGATGGAGTCTCACTGTTTGCTCAGGCTGTCTTCAAACCATGATCCTTCCATTTCCTCCTCCCAAGTACCTGGGACTACAGATGTGACGCACTATATCTAGCTTTAGTAATTTTTTTCAGTACTGAGGTTTGAATTCAAGGCTTTATGGTTGCTAAGCAGGTGTTCTACCACTTGAGCCATGTCTTCAACCCATAAATTTTCTCTTAATAAGTAGGAGCATACCCTAAAATAATGATTAAAAAGTATAGCCTAGTAAACACATAAACCAGCAACATAGGCATCTGTTCTCATTATCAGGTATTATGCATTGTGCTAAACCTTTACACAACTGGCAATGGTTTGTTTTCACAAACATGACCCAAATCATGTGACTGAGGCATTGGATTCTGACATTACAACTGCAATAGCATTACAAGGTGATAGGAATTTTTCAGCTTTTTTATGTCCATGGTGCCACTGTTGTACCCATGGCCCATCACTGATCAAAGAGTTGTTAAGCAGTACCTGATTGTATATGCTTATGGTACCTGGGAGTGTGAGCTTATTTGGAAATAGGGTCTCCACAAATGCAGTGAAGTTCTGATGAGGCTATTAGGGGAGGCTCATATCCAATATGACTAGTGTACTTTAAGAATAGAAAGATTTGAGGCACACATGGTGATTCATAGCTGTAAGCCCAGCACTTGGGAGGCTGAGGCAAGAGGATGGCTAGTTCAAGGCCAGCCTGGGATAAAATGTGACCCTGTCTCAAAAAAAAAAAAAATAAGAAAAAGAAAAAAAAATACAGAAAGAGGAAAGTTTGGACACACACACACAGAGAATGCCATGAAGACACAGAGGCAACACAGATGATGACAGAGGCAGAGACTGGAGTGAAGCTGCTACCAGCCAAGAAACACTGGAGTCGCCAAAAGCTAAAAAGAGGTAAGATAGGATCCTCCACTAAGGAAGGCTGACACTGCCCATACCTTGATTTTGGACTTTTAGCTTCCAGCACTGTGATGGTATAAAATTCTGTGGCTTAAAATTCTGTGCCACCCAGTTTGTGGCACGTTGTTATGTCAACCCTGAGGTCCTAACACAATGAGAAACAAATGGCTCTATCAACCCCCCCCAAATCCTCCTGTAACTATAGCCCCCTATAATTATTTTAGAGCTTTTATCTGAATATTTTAACTGCCATGGTCTCTAATATTGTATCAAGGAGTTATAGCACAGAGATGGGTCAGTAGGGATGGGTCAGTGTCATTACAAAGTAAAAACACTCATGCCATGGTAAAGTGCAGTATAATTGGAAGATCTCAGGTGCTGAAATAGTTAACTAACTGCAGTAATTACAATTCTGCAGTCTAGGAACCAGCCACTCAGATATAGAACAGGCCTCACTCAGAAAGCATCTGCTGATGAAGGACCTCAAGGAACTGAGAACATAAGCCATGTAGACACCGAGGGGAAAGGCATTTCAGGCAGAGGAAATCACAGGTGCAAAGGCCTTGAGACAGGAATGAATGTATTTGACAAGTTTGAAGAAAAGCAGGAGGCTAGCATGAGGGAACTGTTAGAGAAGGTGGATGATGTTAGAGAGGCACCTGGGCCAAGTCACTCAGAGCTTTGTAGGTCCTGGTAAGGACTTTTGCCCTTGTGATTGCAGAGTTCTCAACAGAAGAGTGACATGATTTGCTTTACATTATAACAACACTGGCCACTAGGTTGACAGTAGACTGTAGGGGAAGTGAGAAACCAATACAGAGGGCACTGTCATAATCTAGCTGCTCATCAAGACGGCTTAGGCCAGGGTGGTAGGGTAGGGGTAAGTACTCAAGTCTAGATCTACTCTGTGAACAGGCAGGGTTGATGGATTTGGTGTGACCTGAGGGAATAAGAGGCTGGCACCAGGTTTTAGGCCTGAACAACTGCGAAAACAGATGGGGAAGACTGTAGGAGGGACTAGAGAGTGGAGGGATGGACAGCTCAGGCTTGGATACGTTAAGTTTGATTTGTTGAGTTGGGTACACAGGGCTGGAGCTGAAGGAAAAGGCCAGTGCTGAAGGTGACATGGATGCCATCATCATTGAGATGTCATTTAAAGCATGGAAACTGGATGTGATCACCTAGTACTAAATAAACGAGTTCAGGATGGCCTCTGGGGATTGGTCCAGAGGATATTTAATGCTTGACTAAAGGCTGGCTTTTGTTTTGATTTCTGTACCGGGGCTTGAACTCAGGGTCTCACACATGCCCAGCAAGTGCTCTCCTCCCTTTCATGCCTAGCCCTCTTTCTGTTTTTGTTTTGTCTTTTGAGACAGGGTCTCCCTATGTAGCCAAGGCTGGCCTCCAACTTGTGGTCCTCATGCCTGAGCCTCCCCAGTGCTGGAATTACTAGCCTGTGTCACTGTGTCCAGCCTGCAGGTTAAGTAGCTTAAAAGCCTACCCAGGCCAAATACAGATTTTTTACAATACAATTATTTTAATCACACTTTAAATAAATTTCCTTGCCCCCTAACACACAAACTAAACTACATCCAACAATGGTCAATACTGGAGGCCATTGGTAAGACAGAGCCTTGTGGTTGTGAGACCCCAAGCCACTTCCCACCAACCTCCCAGACAACATCACCTACACATGCAGCCCCACTCTGATCTCCTTTCCCTGGGTGGGCTAGGTGGCGGGGTTTGCCCTCTCTCCTCCTCTTCTGAGTAGCAGCCCAGATGCTGTGGGGAAGGACTATTTCTTCTTCCCCATGTAGACCTGTTAGTGTTGCTGTCACTCAATAAAGCATGTGTGGTACTGCCACCTCATGGGGATACATTTTTCTTTGATCAGTCTCCAAGTTCCTTAATTACTATAGGTATTACCTGACAATATTGCTAAGAAAAAAAAAACCAGGAATGAGCATAGTAGAGAGGGAAGAGGGGAGTGGAAAGTATTTACAAGTCTCAGAGATGAGGAGGAGCCAGAAAAAGAGAGGAGGTATCCTGGGAGACAGTGAGGGAAACTGTGGCCAGGAGAGGGGTGGACAGTGTCCAATGCTGCTAGTAGATCTGGAGGGCCGAGAAGGAGCTCAGGATTTCACATTATGACTTTGACCATTGCCCACCCCAAACCATATCCACTGTGGCTGTTTCCAATTGCCACCCTCTGTCCCATTCTTGCCACAATCCATCTCATGGCTTCACCAAAATTAGGGATCATCAAACTTTTCTTAAAGGGCCAGAGAGCAAACATTTTAGGTTTTGAGACTGTAGGGTCTGTATCACAAATATTTAGCTCTGTCATAGTGGGCCGCAAACAAATGAGAGTGGCTGTGTTTCATTAAAACTTCATTCATATGGGTGTGGCCTCAAGTGGTAGCCACACTACAGAAGTGGCTAAAGGCTAGCATGTCTATCAACCTGGAGATAATACACAAGGCTGTGTCCACACAGATTGCTACTTCAATACTTTACCCAAAAATACATGGTGGGCCAATGCCATGCAAGAGAGGCATGTTGGAGACCTGGGCAATGTGACAGCTGGCAAAGATGGTATGGCCAAGTACTCATTGAAAATTCTCTGATCTCACTCTCAGGAGATCATCAATGGTCATACGATAATGGCCCATGAAGGACCAGAAGACGTGAGCAGTAGTGGAAATGAAGAAAGTACAAAGATGGGAAATACTGTTAATCATTTAACTGTGGTGTAACAGATCACCCAATGGGCAGTCCCTATAATGTACTTTGAGTCCTGATAACTCATGTGATATCTGCTAGCTGTAGAAATTTAACTTGATAAACATGATAAAATTTAAAATGCAGTTGTGTGACTTTATAAAGTATTGCTTTAAGTACCTATAATGAGAACTCATCTATGATCACTTGGAAGATTTGTATAATTTAACAAAACTCAATCAAAATGTCTATTTCAGTAGAAAAAGAAAAGATTTGGTTCTTCCTCATAAAAGTATCAAAAGCGGTGGGTGGTTAGTAAATGTTGATAGCTTACCTTTCCTCTTGAAGTAGCTATCCAAGGACTCACAGCTCTTGCCATATGACCTGTGCTTCAGTTATGACCAAAGAACATCTGTAATCCTCTTACAAAAATCCATTATCTGCCTAGAGACATTGTATTTCAAGTAAGGCATTAGGTACATTCTGTTCCTTTGAAGCACAGCCCTTTAATGCATTACAAATCAGGAACATTAAGGGCATTGTCTCTTGACCAGATTTTTAGGATATGCTTCCTAGTATTTTATATTGTTCTTGCAATATTTACAACCAATGCTTTAAAACAAAATGTAAAGTCTTCTTGGTTTCATATGTATTAAGACTATTTTTAGCTTTTCCATATCCAACCAATATAAAAATACTCAGTAAGATTTGCTTCATGAGTGTATCTTCCAGTTAAAAACATCCTTTAATGGCCATTATCAGAATAGCACATACTACTAGGGAAAAGATTTTTTTTCTGAGATGTTCCTCCCTATCCATTGAGGAGATACACTTCTATGAGGATGTGAACAATGCATATGGTTGTTCTTAACTTAAATGAATGGTATATTGTTAAGTGCCCTAGGCTAATGGAGACATAGGATCGACATTACAAAATGATTTAGTTGCTACTCATTTAAGTGCTATTCCACATAATTCCCCCGGTGACTGAATGCCCTGAAGTCATAAAATTATCCATTCATCTGCTCCAAAAACAGATGTTCACTTTACACAGAAGGTAAGGACATCCTGTATCTTGTTGCATCCACGATGCAGGAGCAGTTAATTGTTCTTGAGGGAGTGGCTCCCAGAGAGCAGAACCAGCATGTCACCTGGACACTTACCCCAGACCTACTGAATCAGAAACAGTGGGTTAGAGGGTCCAACAATCTGTTTAACAAGTCCTCAAGTTTCTAAATGTTCTAACACTAAATTTGTAGATTGTTGTGAACTACTGAATTAAGTCATCTATACTTAAAAGATGGAGTAAATCCTGATTGGGAAAAAAATAACACGTTAATTTTTCTTGGTGATCGTGAGAGTTCCTGTCATCTCCCAGGGCAGCTTCATGGGCACAGAGCCTTGGTAGCTCAGATCTGACCCTCTCAAGAAATGCTGCAATACAGGGTATGGAAGGGGATATGGAAACAGGTGTGTCCCATTTAGGAGGTTTTACCAGTTGCCAGTGGAGAACAGAGTACTGAACCTCATCTATGCAGTCCTGTGTTCTCCTGAATCAACTTGACTGTATGGGAGTGACAACAGTTGTCAGTTTAACGAGATGTCAATCCAGGTATGTTCTCTACTACACACAGACTATCTGTCACAATTAGCTGAAAGCCAGTCCATGTGGCATCACTGGCTGCATCATTTATCATAGACAGATCATAGTAGGAAACTTTATTTTTGTATTTGAGCATACAGGCAAGAAGTTTATTAAGAGGAAGGACAAAGCTTCCATGTGAGATAGGGAGGAGACCCAAATGGGCTGCCTAACACTTTTGTTCTTTAAAAGGAACTGCTTTAAGAAAAAGGAATCAAAACTGTACTTGTTGGTAATCACATCAGCATTATCAGAATAGCAGATGCTATTAGGGGAAAGAACTTTTTTTCTGAGCCGCTCCTCTTTGGATGATACATATCTACTCTACCACAGGAACAGTACTTGTGCTGAGCATATTCTAGTGAGCAAGACTCAGATTCTCAAATGGATGAGAGCTATGGCTTAAATACTTTTTATTTACTGCAACAGATGGTCAAACTATTTGACTAGTTTTTCAGAGCCTATAAAGGTGAACCACCTAACCATGGGAGAGCTTTCATACCAGTATTAATCATCAGAAAAAGGCACTTTAAAATACGCTTGACAACGAATGTGATACCAATGCAATGAGAACTGCTCTAAGTCTGGCATAAAGCTTTACCACGGTTCAAACAGTGTATTGTCTCTCTGTGTGGTATATTTATATAGGTAGCACAGTCCGTCCCCGTTTGTGTGTGCATGTGGGGTGTGTGTATGTATCTGTCTCTGGGGATGGGAAAAAAACTCAACTGTTTGCTTTAATTAAATATTACACAAAAATTGGAGTCACTTTATTTGGAACAAAGTACAAGAGGACTGGCAAATTAAGAGAAAAAAAAAAACCCTACTAAACCTTTCTACACACCAAAAAAAAAGAAAGAAAAAAAAAAGCAATAAATACTTGTAACTTTCCCAGGTTGTCAACCATTAAAATAAAATCTAGCATTAAAAAAAGTTTACTCCACTTCAGAGAGCAGGGTGGACATTTTTGGTACTGTAAATCTCATACACTCATACATCCATATTGCTTAGGCTGAAGAGAATGGAATGAACAAAGGAAATTTCATCCACAAATTTCTTCCTTTCGGAATCCACTAAATTTTAGCTACATCATGACAATCCACTTAGCTTAAAATATAAAGTCTTGTATAAATACATTTCAGGATGTTGAAATTTCCAAGGTATTCGCAGAGCGTTCAGAAGTACTGTTAAATAAACAGAGTTGTTGTATCAACCCACGAATGCACAAATGAGTTGCAGTTTTGACAGATTACACTCTTCTGTGTCAGAAGTGGACAAAAGGCTTACTCCTCCTTCCCAGGAAGGGGTGTACGTTCTTATTTTTAGGATACAAAGAAATAGTTAGTAATGGCATTTAAAGTTTAATTACGAACTACAGAATGAGAACAAAGATCAAAGCAATCCTTGAAGAGTTAAGACCCAGACTCCATGCATTTCTGTTTTTTAGGTGCTGGCTCCTCAGCCTTGGGAGATTCTAAAGTGCTTGTGCTGGATTTGAGGCTGGGGTCCACTCTAACGTTGTCCAAGACAACGGTGAAACCTGACAGAAGGTACCCTCCACCTCCACTCATCAGCAATTTGGGATGACTTCGATCTGGCAAAACCTAATCAAGAAAGAGAAATAGACACTCATGTTTTCTCAAGATGACAAAGTACATGCCAATAACACACCACTAAATTAGAATTCAGATGACACAAATTCTCTTGAAGATCTGAATGAATAAATTTCTAAGTAGCTCATTCTTTCATATTATGGTGAAAAGTGTAAAAATTGGTTATATTTACTTATTTATTTAATAAAATGGAAGCGCTGTTTCTGTCAAATCTTAAGCGAGTTTCTGTGGAGAATGGGCAAATGGTTTGTACACAGCTCTCTTCCTCTGGGCTCCAGGAAGCTTTACAACCAATGATGGAGCTTGGGTCTGGAAAAGCGGCTAAGGAATGAACATTCAGAACCTCCCTTCCCCGCTATACTGTTAACTTTGACAAGAATTCTTCTGACCTGTTACCTTAACTAAATAAGATGACTTCCATAAAGAGTAGGATTACTCAGGGCTCAACATGAAAGGTGCCTTCATGAGGGCACTGGTTACAATGTAGTCTGGGAGCAGCAAGCCTCCGGTTGCTCCCAGCTGGTAACTGAGCATAGGTTTTTGCTTTTAGACCATTTCTGTCCATCTAGGTCCCCTTTAACTCTTTGTTCCTGGGCTTCCCATCAGACTGGCTGAGGAAGAATGCTTCCTCCATCCCCTTCTTCCCAGGAGTCAACCTGCACCAGCTAATCCTGCTCCCTCTCCCTATTTTTCAAAGGCATTTCTCCCAAGAAATCTCTTAACATTTCCACTTCTATCTTTGCAATTTGTGGTTGGGGATGTAGCTGCATGTACAATGCCTTGGGTTTGATCTCCAGTACCTCAAAAAGGTAGGGGAGTGCCGTACGGGGATGGAGAGAAAGGAAGGAGGGAGTGAGAGGGAGAAATGCACCCTGTCATGCATGAAAAGAGAAGAGAGTCAGGAAGAGCCAGTGGCACTTTCTCTGATTCACAGGCAGGCAAGAGACTCTTCCACTGCTATAACAGTGGGAAAGAAATGGCCATTTCTCTATACAGCAACTTCCAGTATTACTGCAAGGAGCCAAAAGCTCCAGGGCCTGGCTGTAAGAATACACACCTGATAATTTCTGAGCCAGGTTTCAGACAGCCTGAGGTTGATGACGCCTCCCCTCTCCCGCAGTTTTGTGTAGCATTCCAACAAAGGCTGAAGGCAAAAATAGGGTTAAGAAATATTTCCTAGGCTGCAGTTTGAGGCTCAAAATTCAGATGTAAGGACTGCTGTCCATTTTGTCCCAGTATTACCTCTTTATACTGACAATAGACCACAAATGGCCTCGAAGGAGCCACAAAGTCCAACAAAGACAGCAGCAGAGGAGTGGGATGGAAACGACTGGCCACAATTAAACTGCAAGAAAAATGTCAGACAGATTATTTTCCTACTTCCCCAAAGTCAAGCATAGGTTTTAAGATGCATTTAATTCATGATTCACACAAGGGAAGGTTTAATATAACATTTTAGAAGTTAAAAGCTGAAGAAAATCATAAGCTTTTTATTTCTATGTGACACAAATCGGGCTATAAGTTCTCATGGTGCTGCCAACTAACTCTAAGTAACAATGACATTCTTAGTTTTGTTTTAATAATTTGGAAGCAAATCCAATGCTGTATATGTTGGTTTTGCAGATACCTCAATTTACCTCTCCTTGACAGGTTTACCTTAGCCCTTGCCATTAGCTAGTGCCAGAGCCATCTGAATGGAATCCTGCACCTAGTGGGACTACACAGCCCCTTCTGAGGTATCATCATTCAAGTACATTCAATTTCTTCTAAAACCTTCAATTTCCCACCTCTGCCAGATGCAGTATCCTTTCTTTAAAAACCCAAGATAGAATTCTCATCTCAGTTCCCTCCAGAATCACAGCAAAGCAGAAAGAGAATTCTGATCCACTAGAAGCAGAGCCCACTAGCACCAAGAAGTATCCTGCATTCAATTTTCATCAGCGTACCCATCCGCATTTCTTTCATTAAGCAGAGCAGCAGCCTCTAAATGTCTCTTCCTCTGTTCTTCTTGTCTCCTTTGCTTTTCCTGAACCTTCAAGGGAAGAAAGAAACCAATGTACTGAGGTAATTCAGTAAAGTTTATGGAAATGCTTTGGTCTATCAAAACAGCTCAATAATCCAGGCACCAGTGGCTCACACTTGTAATCCTAACTACTTGGGAGGCTGAGATCAGAAGGATCATGGTTCTAAGCCAACCCAGGCAAAAAGATTTGTGAGACCCCATCTCAATGGAAAAAAAGCTGGATGTGGTGGTGTGCATGTCATCCCAGTAATAGTGGAAAGCTTAGAAGGATTATGGTCTAGGTTGGCCTGGGCAAAAAGTGAGACCCTATCTCCAAAATAACCAGAGCAAAAAGGGCTAAAGGCATGGTTCGAGTTGTAGAATGCCTACCTTGTAAGCACAAGGCCCTGAGTTCAAACCCCAATACTGCTAACAAAAAAAATCTCAACAATATTTATCAACTTAAAGGAGGGTGTTTCAAGGAAGATGAAAAAACTCATTACACTACCTAAGCAATACTTCTGTATCCTAGAGCTCCCTCCCAAAGAAGTCATACACTTGTGTACATGTATATACACACTTTCTCTCCAACTTTGCATTTTTCTTTTTTGGCAGGGGTTTTGAGCTCAGGTTCTTGTGGTGGGTGCTTGCTAGGCACTCTACCACTTGAACCATGTACACAGCCCTTTTTTGCTTTAGCTGTTTTTCAGGTAAGGTTTCTTCTTCTTGCTAGGGCCTGCCTCAAACTATGACCTTCACATAGCTGGGATCATGGGTGTGTGCCACCATGCCTGGCTTGTTAATTCAGATAGAGACTATGAAGTTTTTGCCTGGGCTTGCCTCAAACTGCAATTCTCTTGATCTCTGCCTTCTTACAGATGTGAGTCATCATGTCCATCTTGGAACTGATGCTCTAAAGCCAAACCTGATCTCATTACTTAAAAGAAGTTAACTGAGGCCCTGAAATTATTATGAAGATAGTGACTCTTAACATGCATACATAATCTTTTTTGCTTCCTCTCTCTTTAGGCTCCTTATATTCTGGCTCTTCTTGAGAAACAATTTCCATTGTTTCATGCTCTTCTGGGTGGTTGTTCCCTGGAGCCTCTGCCATGCTGTCTTCATTGTCTTGTTCAGAAGTCTGCTTTTCCTCAAGTGCACCATTACTTTTCTCAGTCGGAGTACTGTCTTTTGACTCTGAAGATAACATCTCAGCAGAAAATGTTCCATTTAGGAGACTGTCCACTTTGTTGAGGGGGAATTCATAAAGACCACTGAGGAAGGATTTGGGAAATCCAAAACATGCTGTTGCTACCCGAACAGGTCCATCTCCAGGGTATAGCTGAATAATGGAGCCAAAACCTGAAAAGATAAAAGAAAGAAATATCTGCACAAATGGAGACAACTCTGGACTACGCAAACCCCGAGTCCTCCATGTAATGAGACTGAATGTCTCTCTACCCTGTTTACAGGCTGAAGAATGATGCAACTCCTGGCCAGGGGGCACTACTTGGGAGTCTACATTCCCAATGGAGATAATATAATCACAAAACAGATGAACAGAAGTCTTAAAGAAGCTTGCTCCCAGCTGGGCACGAGTTGCTCATACCCACAATCCTAGCTACTTGGAGGCAGAAATCTGGAGAATCACAGTTTGAGGCCAGCTTGGGCAAATACTTTGTGAAACCTCATCTCCAAAATAACCACAACAAAATGGACTGGAGGTGTGGCTCAAGCAGTAGACCACCTGCTTTGCAAGCTCAAAGCCCTGAGCTCAAACTCCAGTCCCATTAAAAAAAAAAAAAAAAAAAAAAGAAGCTTGCCTCCACCTGGTATTATGGTAAAACACTATGGTCATGCAAATTTGTATGTCACATGACAAGTGACTGGCTTTCTGCTTTCTCATACTCCAATCTTTAAATGGGGTAGTTCTTATCGTCTATAGCATCACAGACAGCACAGGGAAATCAGGATGGGTTGTATTCCAGGAGAAAGTAGATGACAAGATTGAGTCTTTCCACTCAATCCCCTTGTTTCAGGCCAATAAAATGTGCAGCAGCCATTTTACCAAAATAAGTGTACTGAAATCATTGTCCTGAATGTCTTAATCAGCCACAGATTCCAAAATCATCCCCACTGATATGGAAGCTGGAAAGGACAATCACCATCGTGAGGCATCAACACAGCCTAGACTAGGAGATGTGGACCTCACAGGAAGGCTCTGGGACAGGAATTATAAAGGCAAGCCAAGTCACTTCATTAACCTGAGTAATTCAGTTCAGCTTTCTTCCCCTTTAAATTTTTGGACCTCTCTGCTCAACAACAGGGTAGGGTTTAACTGAACTTGAAAATGTAAGTTCTTACCTCCCATTCGCTCCATCATTGCACCCAGCACCAAGCCTGAACACGTTTCCATTACAATCATTTTATTGCCAGCACGGATATTTCCCAAGGTCAACATCTGGGCTAGTGTATCATATCTCATGTGGCTAAGGAAAAAAAAGGATGATTAATTTATTTTTGGCTAAGAAAAGACTGTAATTTTAATCATTATTTTTCAAGTTCTGTTTGTTTTATAAAAATTATGTTGATAAGATTGATTGCTTTGGAAGTGACAGTAAAAGGACTTACAATTTATGAGGTAGGAGGACACTTTATGCAGGTGAGCAAGTTTTTCATTTTACTTAAAATCATGACTTTCTTAAAGACATATTTTCCCCCAATTATACTTTTGAAAGGAAACAAAGCGTACTTAATTTTTCCAGGTTCTCTTGCATAATACATAATTGAAAGAATACGGGTGGATGGCTTCAAAATAGTAATGATGGCTTCATATCTGGAGGAATTAAAAACAGAACATCAATTTGAAAAAAATGATTTAAAACACGTTTAGTAATATATAGTTCAAAATCATGTAAAAAGATTTAATGTTTTCAACTGTTTCAAACCAAAACTACTTACTTCTTTTTCTTCTTCTTAATATATTTATCTTGAGCAAATTCTGTCTTGTCTCGGAATGTTGTACTATTTTCAATTAACTGCTGAACTATTTCCTGTAAGAAAAGGAGCAAGCAGATATTCTGAAATTTCACTTTCATAGTGCAAGTAACTTCAAAGGTTTCTTATGCCAGAATATATCCACAGGTCTGATTCTTCAGGCCCTCTTCCACAGAAGTCCAAAAGGAACAACTCTGTATTTCTACCTCTATTTAGAATTTGTAACATATTACAAGTACTTTACAAATCTATTTAAACAAAGATAAAACAACAGAGATGCAATAAAGGGAGAAGAGAGATAAAGAAAGCTATCATTCCTAAGGACACTGGCTGAAAATATTACTGAAAGTAAAAGATCCTGATATGTACTGATACTACATTCTCTCCCACTAGTAATATTATTATTGTCATTCACTTGTATTCCTGCACATGAAAAACAAAATCTTGATATCCTGAGTTGCATGTACATCTCAACCTATTTCTAGCAAAAGCATAACACTAGTTTTTCATTTTGCCCTAGGCAAACCAAACAATTTTAAAACCAATTTCCTATATACCAAATAAAAAATAAAAACAAAATGAAAAAATCCTTTGACTATTACCTCTCCTTTAATGCCCTTGTCTTTCAAAGCTTTTATGTCATCTTGAGTAAGTTTCTGAGATTTTCCATCATCAATTATATTTCGATTATCAGTGCCTGCTTCTTTAGTTTCTAAGGAAAGAAAATGCTGATATTTATGATCTGAAATTACTGTACAGTCTTTCTTTTCCTAAGTTCATATCTGTATCCAGCCCATCAGTCACTCAAGCATGGCCTTCTAGTTCCACTGCTTCCACTGGCGTCTACGATTCTTCCTTGCCAGGGCTTCTCCAAGCCTCTAACTCATCTTCCTGCCCCCTTACTATCCACTTGGGTACCACCATACACACTGACCAAGGCCCTCAGTAAGATTTTGGGACTTGCTGCTCCACTGGGAGAAGAGGTATGAGACAGGATCTCCTGTAGCCCAGGCTGGTCTTGAACTCACAATTTTCCTGCCTCAGCCTTCCAAATGCTGGAATTACAGTCTAGCTTATGAGCTGTTATAAACACAGTGCTTAATCATGCCCAGTACTTATTTGGTATTTAATAAAAACACGGACATTAATTTAAACGTATCTTACTAACTGGCTTGGCTCAGAACTCTAACAGTATTTTAGTAATCTAATTTTTTAATTACTTAAATGTTATTGTTAAGATGTTTAAGTTATTTTAATAAATAAGCATTTACTTTTAATTAGGTATAGTAGCTAAAATTATGGTACCCTACTTCTGGCAAGGCACTGTCAAGATCTTCCTATAAGTGTTATCACTAAATACTACGACCCAAGCATTAAGTATTTCTTTATGGCCTCATTTTGTGGAAGAGTGTATAAAAATTACAAAAATCAAATCACCTGCTCAATGTTGTAAGGCAAGTGATGAAGCAGGCACTTAACTTAACCAGGTGGATTCAAACCCAGACCTCTTAATCACTACACTATCTGCTAACTAACCTGCAGGTGTTTCCTAACTTCTGTGTACTAAAAGGGCTCTATACACGTCCTTGCAATGAAGTGGACTCAAAGTCTCTGCTCAAGAAGCTCAAGGTCAAGAAGCCACTTAATTGTGCACTGGAGCTAACATTTCATGCACTTTCATTGTCAAAGGTAGTACTTGCCTCATTCCACTAAGCTACTGTTGCGGGGGAGATAGCCTGGGCTGGCACTTTGGAATTAATTAGAGATCTGACTTAGCCAGTTGGAGAGCATCTATTTCATATACCCAAAGTGGTGCACCTGAGGTGGGCTCTTCCTTCTTCTTCTTGGGCTGAAGACTTCCTCCATTGGTTACTTCAAATGTGGTTCCATAACTATGGCCAATGGCGTTATCCAGGTAGAACCACTGTTTTTCAAAAGTTACTTTTCTGGGGAAGAAAAAACAGGCAATTAACAGATTTCTTTTACATTTAGTACATAAAAGCCATGCTCATCCTATTTTATTTCAGAAGTATTCTCACAATGAATGTTCAGCATTAGTTCTGTGACCACAAACCCACAATAAACTAGAGAGAACCGGGGTGGGGCAGAAACGGAAGATTAATAAAGAAGCCAGGAAAAAATGAAAAAAAAAACAAAACAAAAAAAAAACCCCAAAAAACCGACATTCTTCTTCTGGGGCACCAGAATGACCCCATTTTGCGCTGTCTTCCAGGATGTCTGTACTAATGGGCTCACTTCTGGACAGCAGGCAGGGATGCCAACATTGTCAGGCCACTCTAGACATGAACTGTGACATCCCCTGAAACTCACACTAGGAAATCTCAAGAAAGAACACTCACTGAGATGACAAGGGTTTTACAAACTTCCTGAGTCTTGGTCTAACTGGGCATTTTACCGAAAGATTACATGATACAAACGTATCACATTCAAATCAATATAACTGGCAATCTACACATTTGGAAATGGAACCTAACACTGATGATACTCTATTGAGGACCAAGCAAGTTTAGGTTTTCCTATTACTTAGATTTGTACCTTACAAGTTAAAAGGGAAATCCCACAAAATATCCTTTCCTTTCAAAGGAAGAAAACTATTATCTGCTGAGTATCAACAAGAGATTAGGCAATGTGTGCCATGTCTGTTTCATACCTTTTAATTCTCATAATCCTAGGACACAGATCTCTCTAGAGCTGTTCCAGAATCACAGCTGCAAGTGCTGGGATTCAAATCCAGGTTTGTCTCATCCCAAAGTTTGGTTCTTTCTATTACATTGCAGAGTCTAGCCCAGCAAAGGCCACAAGACCCCAGGAAGCACCATCTAGCTTCAGGACCTGGCCCACATCCACATAATTCTGAACTCAAGGAGATGAACTGGTGAACTATTTGTGCTCCACCTCACTCCACTTCCTTCCTCTTTGCTCCTACAGACTGATAAAATGCACTGCTGCACCGCCCAGATTTCCCTATCAAATGTTTCCCACCACTGCTAGTTCCTGGGTGTGTGACCTTTCTTTCTGGATTCCCTATATTCTGCCACTGAGTGTCACAACTCTATTAATGTCACCCAAACCAGTGAAGTGAAATCTGGCAAGATCCTAAGTGATCCAGAAAGGGCCATTCTTATTCTTTGCTGGGTCTCCAGCAATCGGAACGTAACAGATAGTCAAAGTATTTGAGCTCAGCCCAGATATGCATCTTCACATCCTTTCACTCGGAAGGAGTAGGTCTGCACTGTCCTCCAAGAGCCACGACTGTTTCTATATGCACCATAGACAAAGAGGATGAGGGAGTTTGGCCTGGGATGCAGCTGAGTTCAGAGGGCCATTTTCTAAATAAAACAGAAATCTCTACGATGGTTCTGCCAAGAAGAGGGATTGATAAAAAGTATTTCTAAGTAATGTCTAAAGAGTACCTTTTAGAACTAAATATGTTGCTGTCTGTCTCCTTAAGAATCAAAAAGCTCTTGTCTAACTGAGCACATTATAACAAACACATTCAAACCATCGAAAGCCAGGCATGGTGGTTCTTCACAGCTGTAATCCCAGCCCTTGGGAGGCTGAGGCAGGAGGATTGCCATTTTTTTTTTATTTTTATTTTATTCATATGTGCATACAATGTTTGGGTCATTTCTCCCCCCTTCCCCCACCCTCCCTTACCCCCCCCACCCGGCAGAAACTATTTTGCCCTTATCTCTAATTTTGTTGAAGAGAGAGTATGACCAATAATAGGAAGGACCAAGGGTTTTTCCTAGTTGAGATAAGGATAGCTATACAGGGAGTTGACTCGCATTGATTTCTTGTGCATGTGTGTTACCTTCTAAGTTAATTCTTCTTGAACTAACCTTTTCTCTAGTTCCTGGTCCCCTTCTCCTATTGGCCTCAGTTGCTTTAAAGTATCTGCTTTAGTTTCTCTGCGTTGAGGGCAACAAATGCTATCTAGTTTTTTAGGTGTCTTACCTATCTTCATACCTCCCTTGGGTGCTCTCACTTTATATCATGTGATCAAAGTCCACATATCTAATGTGGATCTAATGTCTGCATATGAGGGAGAGGACTGCCATTTAAGGCTATCTTGAGCTATACAGACTTTGTCTCAAAGAAAAAAAGGGGAGGAGGAAGAGTGAGAGAAAAGAAAATAAAGCAAGTTACAAGAACAATGTGAAAAAGAAAAAGTTACTCTTGGATGTTCATTACACAGATGTGTAACATTGGGCTTACTCATGGAACTATGTACCTATAATCTAAGAACTCTGCTGCACTGTGTTAGACTTCAACTAAAAGGTTAAATAATTAGTATTGACAAACTCCAAAAATTATGTACTTGGAAGCAAGCACAGAATTTCTAACGAAAAATTCTGAAAAGAAAAAACACTAGCTTCAAGAACACACAAATACAATAGTGATGACAGACAGTTATTTCTCTAATTTCAAACATCAAAAGGAAATAAAATTTAATCAATGGGGAATTTTAAAAAGCTTAAAAAGTTGAAGATATTCCATTTCTCCACTAGAAGAAACATACTCCCTTTTAACTTTTTCTTTACCAAATTGTTGCTTGTGCAAAAAAAACCAAAAAAACCAAAAAAAACTTGGTTATCACCAGCTTGATGCTTTGGGGACTGTTACTTGACTAGTTTTTAATGTTTCCTGCTTCACTTTAAATACTAGTCAATTATTTGATGCAAAAATGGTAAAAATTTTTTTTATCTGAAATGAGCATTTACCAGAAATTTCAAGTTCATAATGCCTAGCTTTTCTGGTCTGACACTGCATTCAACTTACTGTTTCAATACAGGGCTGGAGATGTAGCTGAATAGTACAGCACTTACCTAGCATGCATAAGGCCCTGGGTTACAGAGCCAGCACTGCTACAAACAAACAAGAATAACATAACAACCCAGCTCAAAAGAAAACTTGGTTGGTCTCGCATAAATTAACCTAAACATCCCAATACGTTCTCACCATTAATAAGCTATTAGGATTTAATAACGTCACCATCTCTGCCATAAAGTTATCAAAATCTCACATCTCTAGTACTAAAACAGTGGTATTAGTCTTCAGGTTAACACACTAAACCTAATTTCAATTTTTGAGACCTGCACAAGCTGTTTTTGAGCAGTTCAACTTTCCTGGACCGTGACCACCTTGGTGTACAATAAGGATCCCCCTTCCTCCCCCCTACACTCTATGGGAAGTTGTCTCCTCTTCTTATTCCATATAGGTATTTTCATTTGGATAGGGTGAAGAGGCCTGCGAGAAGTCAGACCAGGTGGAAGAGTTCTCACGTTTTTTGAGACTCGTCCTGACTGAGGAATTCGGGAGGAAGGAGGATTTATGGGGAAAAGTGGGAGCTGGTAGGAGAGTAAGAGGCAATGAAACGATTCCAAAGTGAATGGGGGGGGGGGAGAGGTGTTTCTTTAAGAACATGGAGATCCTAAGAACCTAGAAGAAGAACCCACGCCGAGGGGTGGGGGGTTGTTTGTATCCGGGCACCCGAGGACCAAGAATGGAATTCTGGGGAAGGGACTTTGTGGCAAGTCTGAAAAGAATGCTGAAGGTAGAGGGCTGGGTATGATACTATACAGTGGGGCTTTGTGGGAAGACAGAAAGGGCAGAGAAGATCCCGAGAGCCTACGGTGGGAAAGGATCACCGTGAAAAATGCCTAGATGACAGGAAGGTCCAAACGGAGACAACAAGGACGAAGGAGGGGGAATCCAGGCAGCCAAGAATAGACCCTACAGGGAGGGGTCGGGCCTATGAGAAGATCCTGAAGAGAGCACCTACGTGGGGGGCGGGCGACCCCCAAGGCCAGCAACCTGACTTACTTTCTGCGCTGCACCTGCACTGCTTTAAACACATCTTCACGTTTCAGCACCACGAAGTCGCCGTCGTGGATGCGGTGGTCGCCGGGATGCAGAGGCTGTGGTGGGCTCGGCTGCTCCCCTGAGCTCTCCATGATGCTCGCTGGGTCTTCGTGCTTCGCGACGTCCCTCCAGGACCCCAGAGCTTTGCCCCTCCCCACCGTCGCCACAGCCACTCTCACCTCCTTCAACTAGGAGGGACCTAATTGCCCTACGACCGGCACCGCCCCCACGTGCCGCGCGCCGCTTCCGCTTTCCGGTCTGAACGCCTTGACCGCTTCCGAGAGCTTCGCGACGTCCGTTTAGCCGAACTCTTTCATTGGCTACACTACGCCCGCCCCTTCCGTCTGGCCGCTCCCTTGGACGGAAGTTGCGTCACAGAAGCGCCAAAAGAGAATTTAGAGGGAAAAGTGAACCGTACCTTGAGGTGTTTTTGCGGTGTTCTAAGCCGCGGTGAACGGCAGCTCTGAGCCGGAAGGGATCCGCGAGACCTAGCGGGGGTCGTCCGAGGCACTGGAGGCTCCTTGTAGCTGGGTGTGGGCGACAGAATCGTGCGTGTCCGAGCACATTCAGGCGTGACCTGGGAGGCTTGGGGACCTCTTTCTCGTGCCAGGAAGAGCTTCGACTGAGGAGGCGTAAATAAAGTAGGGAATTTAACGAAGCACAGCTGGCTGTTGGTGACTCTTCCTCTTCCCCTTACGTTCGCGTTGGATTAGTGGCTATTCTCACCATATTATCTCGTTTGAGAAGGGTATGGCAATAGCATTGCCAATAGAGCGCCTCAGCTTGGGAGGCTGAAAACAGAGTTTTGATCTCTGGACTGTCACCAAACAGTTTTGGTCACTTTGCTTGATTGCTCTGGGCTTCGGTTTCTTTTTCGGTTGTTTTGAGGAACAGGGGCTTGCTATGTAGCTCATGCTAGACTCGAACTCGCGATTCTTCTGATCACAGTCCTGTCCTAATTGTGAAACTTTTAAGTTACTGACTTACCTAAATTCCTTTAAGTGAAAATTCCGGTAGACTCTCTTGTAATGACTTGCACTACGGTGTATGAGTATTTTCTTATTTGTATACATAAGATATGAATTTTTAAATAATTTTTTAGAACAGTGTTAGGTTCCAAAAAAATTGCACAGAAAATCAGTATGACACTGCAGGATTGAGAGAATGTAAGGAACGATGATGATGCAATTCACAGGTCAGGATAATGTTCAGCCAGTACTGCCCTTATCATAAGTCACAAGTGCTGCAAACAAGTTATCTTTTTTATAATTTTCATCATGGTGGCTCCTTGAAAACTGGTACAATGCAGTATCTTTCCCTTTTTTCTTATCACATGAGCATTTAGTATCTTTAATTGAGCATCAATAGTATACTTTAAAAAACGATTAGGGCTTAAAAATCGGTGCCTAAGGATCCCTGTTCGAGGCCAGCCCAGGCAAATAGTTGGTGAGAACCCATCTCCAAAATAACCAGAGCAAGGTGGACTGGAGACGTGGCTCAAGCTGTAGAGTGCCTGCCTAGCAAGTTTGAAGTCCTGAGTTCACACACACACATAAAAGGACAAGGATTAAAAGGATAACTGCAGAATGTTTGGGTTTTATAGCATAGTATGCAAGTTTACAAGCCTTTATGCTAGTTTCAAACATGGAATACAGTAATTTCCCTTTTTTTACCACGTGTATACTTTTGTTTGGCAATAGTGAGGTTGGAACTTAGGGCCTCCCATTTGCTAGGCAAGAGCTCTCCAACACTCCAAGCCCCTTTTGCTTTAGTTATTTTTCGGATAGGGTCTTGGTGCTTTTTGCCTGACTGGCCTTGGACTGAGATCTTCCTACCTAGGCCTCTCACATACCTGGGAGTACAGGTTTGAACCACCACACCTGGCTTGTTTGTTGAGATGGGAGTCTTGCTAACTCTTTGGTCTGTTGGCCTAAGTTTCTGCCTCCTGAGTAGCTGGGATTACAGGGGTAAACCACCATGAATCCAGCTTACATTAATAAATTTTTAGGAGCACTATTTCTCCAGTTTTGGTAATGCCTTTTGGTTTTTTCTTCTTTTGGTATCTCTTGGAAGATATGAGTGGAGGGTATAGAGGCAGAGGATTTGGACAAGGACGATTTCAAAGCTGGAAAAAAGGAAGAGGTGGTAGAAACTTCTCAGGAAAATGGAGAACAAGAGAACACAGACCTGACTTGAGTAAAACTGTGGGAAAATATGCTTCTGGTAGGTGAGGTCAATGATTGTCAATTTTTTTTTTTCCTTCATGAAGAAGCAGTTCATGCCTAGCAGCCAAGGCAATTTAATTCAAACTCAAGTCTGACTCTCATTTGATGAGCATTTACTCCTGTGCAAGTATTTGAAAGTTAAAATTCAAAATTCCTACTGAAACCTCTATTGTAGATGCCATTAATGTCATATAAGATTCTTATTGTTGAAAGATGAAAAATTAGGAAAAATGACTTTGTTTTTATTAATATGGTTTTTTTTTTTTTTTAAAATAGGACAAACCCCACAGCCTTTACTACAGTCAACATTGCATCAATTCATACCATATAAAGGCTGGAAGCTTTATTTCTCTGAAGGTAGAGTTAAAAGTACAAAAACTGCCACAAATTATATATTTGTTAACTTGTTGCTACTATAATTCATTTAACTTACTGCAATATACCCCTTCCAAACAAATAAAAAAAAGCTTTATATTGGTTAGGAAAACAGAAACCACACTAGGTATTTCGAAAAAGGATTTAATATAAGAAATTGTATGTACAGGTGGAAGACCCAAAGAGCAGAAAGGGAAGAACTTTTGAGTTCCTGAAGCAGTAAATTCAGGAAACTGGTCCTGAAGTTACCTCCCTATGGTTGAGGGAACGAAAATTAAGAAATTCCAAGGTTACCGGAATGTAGGAATTCAAAGGTGAGGGGCACCTACAAAGCTGTGCTTGGGTCCCTGAAAGTTACCCTTAGACCACAGAGGTGAATGAAGCTGGTTGTTCATGATAATGGGACATGACTCAGGTGTTATGTGGAGGCTAAAATGATACACGTCCTGTGCAACTACAGAGGTGCTATAAAGAATTGGAAACAAGAATAAATTCCTTTCTCACTTCTGCCACCTTCCAGTTTCTAGAGTGCCTCCAGTTGGCAGAATTTAAAGGTAGTGTGGGAAGTATAGGGTGCAGATCTCAATCATACTACAGAACAAAACAGAATGATGGACTTGGAACTAAGCGAGTAACCAGCACAGGTGTGCATAGAAACATAGTTAAGGAACTCTCTGTGATGATCAAGAACATCAACCAATATCATACATCTGTATATAAAGCTATAGGGAACTATTTTTTTTATGTACTCTTATAGAATCTATGTTCATTACATCTCTTAGGCGGTATGGGTATTGTTCTTGCTACATGCGCTCACACACATCTGGGTTTTTTCCCCACTATACTATACTGCTTGAGGTCTAGGACCCTGCCCCATACCTAGCACTTGGTATTCATTTCATTAATGAATAAAATACTTTACAAATGCTTTTCACATTGGGAGTCTTGTTTCTGTTTTTCCTATTAAATAGATGTGTTTCCTAAGTGTTCATTTGTTGCTTTAGGATGAATTAGCCATCAACATTTGCATTATTTTCCTAGCAGTTAGCTAAGAACACTACACTATGAGTGATCTTTGAGTTAGCCCTAGGTTTGACTCAGCTGTACTTCCAAACTACTTCATTATACTGCTTCTCTGTGAAAGGCCAATTTGAAAAAATTACAAAACCTTAGGATATAAAAACATACAGCTTTATAGTTTTGAGATCAGTGTTAAGCATTGGTCTCTCCAGATCTTAGGAAGGAGTTTGACAAATGACAGTTTGGACTGGTAGAATTCACTTTGCAAAGAGTATGATTGTTTTTAGCTCTGTTTGAAAATAAGAGTTTAGTTTCTGTGTCTGGCTTTGACTTCATTATGTTTGCTTTAAGCTTATTGTGTAAGTTATTTGAACTGATAGGTCCTATTAAGTATCTGAGACTCAATACCAAGTTTCCCAGATATTGGGGCTTTTAGAGAGAGACACTTCCTGTTTGCATTTCAGATTATGCAGACCTAACTTGTTTTAGAATCTTAAGTATGCTTTAACACCAGTTCTTATCTAAATGTAACCAGGATGCAACTGGAAAAAAAAAAATCTACCACATTTATAGTGTTTCTTCTGTCTCATGGCTATATATGCTTGTAAATATGTGATTATTAGTGTTAATGCTGTATTTGTTGGGTTAGTTTACAGGGATAGCTCTCCTTTTATTGAGAAGATTCAAGCATTTGAAAAATTTTTCACAAGGCATATTGATTTATACGATAAGGTAAGATTCATTTAGTTGTCCACCTTTATGTGTCAGCTAACTGAACAGTATATTTGAGGCACTGAAGTCAGACTGCCTGTGTTCATATCCCAACTCCGCCATTTACTTGCAGTGTGTACTTTAGTGAAATACTAATCTGAGCCTCAGTTTTCTCATCTATCACTTGGAGACAATAGTAGAAATACCTACCTCAAAGGTTTAACTACATTAATATATTTAAAGTGTTAAGACCATGCTTCTCACAAAGCTGATACAGTACTTACCATTATTACCATATAAACATCATATGCCTTCTCAAAGTACATAATTGAATGCTCAGTTATTATAATTGACTCCATAAAAGGAATTGTTCTTTTCAAGCCTTAACTTTTTTTTATAGGATGAAATAGAAAGGAAGGGAAGTATTTTGGTGGATTTTAAAGAACTAACAAAAGATGATGAAATAACTAATTTGATATCAAATATAGCAAATGAACTAAGGGATGCACCTGAGAAAACCTTGGCTTGCATGGGTCTGGCAATACATCAGGTAAATATTTGCTAGAATTTTAAAGGAAGATTTTACCGTGTCAGTACTTGAAAAGGTACTTAGCTTTAACAAACAGATATTGGCTAGAACTGAGAAGCTGCAATCTTGTCCTAAAAGATACCATTCATCCCATATACAACAGCCTATCTAAATATAACACTTATTTCTAACTTACTTGAATTAGTTTAATCTCATTAAAGATGGTACAGAAATTAAACCCTGGTTTTGAGGAACTATCCAATCTCATAGGGAGTTATGAACTTGGAACAAAAGACCAATCTCAGATCTAGGTTCTATGGCATGAGGCAAATCACTGTATTTCCCTGACTGTCCCATATATAAAATGGAAATAATGTATCTGTGTTTGCCTGAGTTTTCTCAGGGTCAGATGACACAACAAAGTGAAAGCATTTTTTAGACTAGCAAACAGGTAAATGATTCAAGGTAAAGGAGATAAATCTCAGGACAGGCACAGATAAAGTACTGGGTTTATTCGGAGGCAAACGTAAGACATTTTCTGGAGAAGAATGGAGAAAGCTCAGAGGAAGACATGGAGTTGGTTTTTGATAGGTCTTGAGCAAGTAGCCAGAATTTAGACACAGCAGGAGACTTAAGGATATGTAGGTGCAAGGAACAGTTCATTACACAAATATGTACACTGCTAAGAACGCTAAGCTGGGAAGCTGGCCTCTTGTCTTCAGGCCCATTCATCTCATTATTATATCATATCCAGGCAAACACATTCTTTTATTTCTTTTTTTAAAAATGTGCATGTTCAAATCCCAA
Organism: Castor canadensis; assembly: GCF_047511655.1. Lineage (NCBI taxonomy): Eukaryota > Metazoa > Chordata > Mammalia > Rodentia > Castoridae > Castor > Castor canadensis. Next base: position 150,757,057 of record NC_133390.1, on the reverse strand, counting down.
TTTGAACTCAGGGCCTCCTGCTTGCTAGGCAGGTGTTCTAGCACTTGAGCCACACCCCCAGCCCTTTCTAGCTTTAGTTATTTTTCGGATAGGGTCTTACATTTTTGCCTAGGGCCGGCCTTGGACTGTAATCCTTCTATCTATGCTCCCTGTGTAGTTGGGATCACAGGTGTGTGCCACCACGCAAGATGGGGTCTTGCTAACTTTTTTTTTGTTCTGGACCTACCTCCTGAGTAGCCGAGATTATACGTGCCTATCTTTCATTTCTTCTAAAGTGTTTCTTAAGTTCACTGCTTTCTATCCTTACTGCCTCTCTTAAGCTAAGCCTTCATTATGCCTTTGTAAAAAATCTTTCCTTGGAAACTGTGGTCACTGCTGTCTACTAAATGACATCTAAACCCTTTATATGGCATTGAGAGCTTTTTATGATGTGACTCAACTTCATCTATCTATTGCTCTCCTTCGTTCTATATGATCCTCTAGTATTATCTAAATACTGCCTTTTGCTCATGCTGTCCATTCAACATAGAATTCTCTTCACCTTACATATCTAAATTCTTGTGGGTCCAATTTCATTGTCTGTCTGTAAAACCTTTCTTATGACCCCTTTTCAAAATTCACATTGTATTTTGTCTGTAAATCTCTATGGCCCTTACAACAATTTTAACTGGGCATATGTATCCTATTTTGCCTTAGATTGTCAGCGTATTGTTTTGTATATAAGTAAGTGTTAAATATTTAATGTTAAATGCCAAGGGAGCTAGTATTGGATATTTTAAAGGTTGTCTTTGTTTTTTCCATCATGATTATTCAGTGAATATGGAGGAGTAGAAAAGCATTTATTAGTGGAACCCAGGCTGTAATGGCTATGCAGACTACTGTCTGCATAGGTTATCACTGTGTGGCACGGCTGTCCTAGAACTTGGAATCCTCTTGCCTTAGCCTCCCAAATGCTGGGATTACAGATGTGAAGGACCATGCCCAGCTCCAATTTAAGGACAACCCCCCACCCCATTGTTTTCTAAGGATTTAATGCTAAGTTTATTTAGGACAAAATGTAGCAGATAGGAATGTTGGAATTTTCCAGTGCAGGGGACACTAAAGTCCCAAGTCAAATAATCCACTGTAAAATAAATAGTCATAATTAAATATCAGACTTTTGAAAGGCTATTAGACTTGTTTATTTTGTGTTTTGTTTTAAACTGTTTGTATTAATAAACTTTAGATTCTTTATAAAAGAGTTCTGCTTAATGAGAATATTTTATTTTCAACTTTTGAGTGTCTGTCCTGTTTAGATACTGACTAAGGACCTCGAAAGGCATGCAGCTGAATTACAAGCCCAAGAAGGATTGTCTAGTGATGGAGAAACAATGGTAAATGTGCCGCACATTTATGCAAGGTGAGAAACTTGCTGGTTTTATTTACTTATTTATTTATTTGTTTGTTTATTTTGCAGAGCTGGGGTTTAAACTGTTGATAGGCAAGTGCTCTACCACTTAAACCATTCCACCAGCTCTTTTTGTGTTGGGTTTTTTCGGGATACCGTCTCATGAACTATTCGCTCAAGCTGGCTTTGAACCACGATCCTACTGATCTCTGTCTCCCAAGTAGCTAAGATTACAGGCATGAGCCATAGGCACCCAGCTCTTGCTGATATTATTTAGAAGGGGAATTGAAGGATGAGAACTTAATTTTATAGAAACAAGGAAATCAATAAAAATGGTATGAGTTCTTTGGTAATAATCATACCAAAGTGAATCCACTGAAAGTCATTCCAAGAGAAAATGATAGAAATCAACATTTTCTGCTCAAATAAATTGATTTCCCAGCATAAAAATTTTTGTAAACACTGTTGCAGATGAGTACTTACCAAGACTGATGTATAAATTTAATACTCCTTGTAATACACAGAGTGACATATACTTTGTTACCTTATTAGTTTTCTGCTGGATACAAAAGAATAAGTGAAATTATTTTTCTTGAATTCATCTTTGTTGTATTTTAAGATTTCAGATTCATTGAAGTAAATAAGAAAATCATCAGGGTTTTATTTTTTTTCCAAAATTTGTAGGAGATAGGAAAAATTTCCTATCAGTTCTTTGAAAAGAATTTAGAACCCAGTGGTTCTGTTGACATTTTTTTTAACCACTCCCTTTTCCCTAGATAGTGGCCTATGCTTTAAGAAAAGGGAAGATTCAACATTTTTTATTTTTGAGAATAATTTAATTCTTAGCATGCCTATAATCCTAGCTACTCAGGAGGCAGAGATCAGAAGGATCACAGTTTGAAGCCAGCCCAGGCAAATAGCTTGCGAGACATTCTTGAAAATACCCAACACAAAAAAGGGCTGGTGGAGTGGCTCAAGGTGTAGGCCCTGAGTTCAAAAAGAAAGAATAATTTATTTCTTGTAAAATTTCTTATACGTAAAGGTACAATTCCATAGTTGCTCCTAAAAGAAACATGTAAAAATACAGACATCCTTAACTTCCTGTTCATTGTAAATTCACAAATATGTTCCTGTTTTATTTTTAGGGTGTACAACTATGAGCCCTTGACACAACTCAAGAATGTCCGAGCAAATTACTATGGAAAATACATTGCTCTTAGAGGGACAGTGGTTCGAGTTAGTAACATAAAGCCTCTTTGCACCAAGATGGCTTTTCTTTGTGCTGCATGTGGAGAGGTTCAGAGTTTTTCTCTTCCAGATGGAAAATATAGTCTTCCCACAAAGGTGATATATTCTTTAACTGCCTCTTTATTTATCTTGGTAATGAAGGCTAATCAATTCACAGAGAACAATTTCCAATGTTCTGAACACAGAGCTTCTCTTTATTTTTTTAAGTTATGAAATACTTCAGGGTACAGCAAATACAGAAGTAAATAAACATTCCTCTACCTGCCAGCCAGAATTTACATTTTTCAGCTCCATTGTGTTTTTATAGAGCATCACTTTCTCTTTTTAACCCTTTGCTTATAGCATTTCCAGAGTCTATTACTATCCTAAGTTACTGTGCATCTTTTCCATTCATATTTATTTTCCTTTTACTTAATAGATAACACACATCAAGTTTTCTTTTGCTTATTCCTTCTACCATTAGGAAATGACATGTTTTGTTCTTTTTCTCTATACTGACTTTTTTTTAACTGTAGATTTTAAAACTATAAAAAAAGTGCAGAGAATAATGTAATTGATACCACTTTGCTCATATGGTTGCTGATGGCTCCAAGACTAGGAGGTCCAGTTGATAGGCAGAAATGGCTTTGCCTTTTGTAAGCTAGCATTGAAAGTCATGCATTATGACTTCTGTCACAGTTTCTTGATTACAGAGTGAGTCACAAGTCTACCCAGATTTTAGGAGAGGGAATTAGACTCCATCTCTTGATTGAGGGAAGAGTTCTAGAAAAGTTTGAGGGGAATATTGTTGCAGTACAATTGGAAAGTACATTCTGCCACAATGTCTGGGTTTACAAATGCATCTTGAGGTCCAAACAACTGATGTATGAAAGTTGAACACAATTTGCTTACATGTTGAGGACTGTTTGTGTGGTACAGTAAATACACCATAAAAACAGTACAAAAGGAGACTGAATGGGAGTGGGAGATTAAAGAAGGCCTAGAAAACGCCTTTTGAATGGGAGAAGATTGGGGCTGAGTATCTGGGACTGTAGGAGAGGGATCAAAGAGCCCAAAGAGTGGGAGGCTGCATTAGTACAGAGGAAGAAACAAGTGCATAGTGTGAGAGGTGGGCAAGGAGACTTGTGTGCCCACAGCAGACACAATTGGAGAGGGACCAGCTAGAAAAGGTCCTCAAAACCTCGTGGTATCAAACCGTTGTAGAAGGAAGTAAAGAGTCATTATAGCTCTTAGTGTTTGTACTTTAATGAAGTATTGTAACTTGAATTTTCCTGAGATATGATTACAGTAGATCAAAATCTGAATGTGAATTACTCTTTTGCAGTGTCCTGTGCCTGAATGTCATGGGAAGTCATTTGCTCCTCTTCGCAGCTCTCCTCTCACAGTTACAATGGACTGGCAGTCCATCAAGTAAGCAGTCAAATTGTTAAATAAAAGGCAGGTTTTGGGGTCTCTTATACTGCTGTGTAAATTCTATAATTTTACTATGTTATACTGTAAACAATGATAAAATACATAGTAAAAGTTTATTTGGTAAGGATTTTATGTGTTGAAATAATTAACCTTTTTGAAATTTATTCTCTATCATATTCCAGGAAGGATGCTTCATACTATCACTACTGAGAAATAGCCCATTTTATATATCAATTATGTGATTCATTGAACTGAATGTAGGCCATAAACAAAGCTATAATTCATTCCATGATGAGTTGTGATAGAAATAATATTGAAGTTTTGAGATGAAGAATCCCTTCAAAGTGGATCTATTTAATTTCATTTCCTCACTGTCCACTAGGCATTTTATACTATTTACTATAGGCTTTAAGTTTTTTAAAATTTTTTTTTCCAAGTCAGGTAGTTTTCACTCTGTATTTTTCATCCACTAATTTATTCCATTTTTTTTTTTTCTGGGCATAGGCCCATAATTTATCCCTTAATACAAAATAATTTTTTTTTTTTGTATATACAGGGCCTGTGTGGCCCAGGATGTCCTCAAACTCAATATCATCTTGCCTCAGCCTCTTAAGTACTGGAATTATAGGGATGTTCCACTACACCCAGCTACTGACAGGTAGTTTTGAAGTCAGAGTGCTCTCTAGGAAGCCTGGTCCATAAAAACTAAGAACCTAGGGAAAAGTAGCTTTCTACTGTGCCCTGTCCACCCACTTCTGCCCTGTTAAAAACCAAGACCAACATATATAATAAGTATTGTGTAATATGCTGAGCTCTTTACAAGCACCTGGCTTTATAAAAGAGGAGGTGCTAAGACTCTTGAATGTGATTGTGTGCCCTGTGAGTGGTACAGCCTAATAGGAGATGAAGGCATCAGAGTTCTACAGGGTTCACAGTTGGATGAACGCAGAGAAGACCCAGGGCAATTTAACTATTTGATCAAAATCTCTTTGTTTTTAGATAAAAATAGCAGATAAGAAAATAGGCGTAAGTATTTTAATTAGATTTGAATGATGATCTTCTGATATTGGGAAATCATACTTAATGGTAGACAATTGAAAACAGGCTATTTAAATCCTTTTCTTGGGCAGGAAATGTTATTCAGTGGTAGAATGCTTGCTTAGCATGCACAGGGCCCATAGGTTCATCCCTAGCATCACACAAAAGAAAAAGTAAATAAATAAAAATAAGTCCTTTTCTTGAATCTTTAAAAGTAAGGTATTGCTCATATTCTAAGTGAGTTACAGCAAAACTTTATCAATGATACTAGTAATTTCTTCTATAGATAAGTGACTTTGCCTTAGAAGAAAATTCTTCTTTTTGCCATTTATATGGTAAATTTAGTTTCTACTTTCTGAGACAGCTTGGCATGCCCATAGGAATTGAGTTGTTGTTTCTCAACTAATGCCTTGAAACTCTTGTTGGATTAAGATGGTGGCCTTAGAATGTTAAAGCTTCACAGTTCCAGCAGTCTCTGTTCTTAGAAGTTCATCTAAAGAAAACAGTCATATGTCCAGAAGTAGTTTACAGAAAATATGTTTTCATAGTGCTGGTAAAAAATTGGGAACAGCCTAAAGCATCTGAAGAAAATTATAAGGAGCATGGTAAAAGTAGATTATTGAATGACCATTAAAAGTGGTGGTGTAGGAGAATATTTTTAAGTAACAACCAAAATATGTATAAAATGTATTCAGTGATAAAGCAGGTCATAGGAATGTATAATCTTGGCTTTATGTTCTGAAAAATCTTTTTTAAATTACTGGTAAGAAATATAAAAACATATCATTTTTTTACTGTCTGGGAGGTGAGAGCCATTGTTATTTTCTTCCTTCTGTTTATCTTGTGTTTTAAAATTTTTCTAAAGGGACACATAGAAGTATATGTTCTTGCCAAGTGTGGTGGTGCACACCTCTAATCTCAGCACTCTTGAGGTTGGAGCAGGAGGATCACAAGTTTAAGGCCTGCCTGAGTTATATAGCAAGACCCTATCTCAGAAAACCACACCCCCTGCAAAAAAAGAAAAAGAAAAATACATGTTCTTTTAATAAGAAAAGAACATTAGATGGTCATCAGATGGTTATCTAATGTTTTACAGCACAGTCATCTGGACATGTGTCATTCTAAGACTTTTCATTTAACTCTGCTAGTTTTTGAATATGTATTGAGAGTGAAAGGCAGTGGTTAACCATGGAGCAAGGTTTGAGGTCATGCAGATGATAGATGCAGGTGCCTGGCTATTTCCTGTAGCGCATGGGAGATGTATAAGGAATATTTCAAAGTTAGTATTTTAATGTTCAACAATCACATTTATATTAATTATTTAAATAAATGAAAATGTTTAATGTAACATTTAAATGTGTTAAAAAGGGGGTGGTGGGGAGGTGGCACAATGTATACCCATGTAAGTAAATGTAAAAATGATAAAATAAAAGGAGAATAAAAAAAAGAAAATAAATTTTTCCTGGACAAGTAAAAGCTCTATGATAAAAGAGACCAATAAAAATAAATAAATGTTTTTAAAAACTCAATTATTAGGCTGGCAGAGTGGGTCAGGTAGTAGAGCACCTGCCTAGCAAGCTTGAGGCCCTGAGTTCAAACCCAAGACCACCAAGAAAAAGAATTTCAATTATTATAGAAAGTCACATTCCCTGCCACTTCCTGCTACCTTATAACATAATTTTGGATAACATTCTTCGTCTCTTTTTTTTCCTTGCTTTACTAAATTCATCCTCTCTATGTAAATAGAGAACATTAGAGATGCTGTGTTTGCTTTCATGTCGTCTACTTCTAGACTTTCTGAGTTCCAATGTTACTTTAAATTGTCAAGGTATATTTTCTGTTTTCAAACCACAGTTTCTTCTCTTTTATAGATTATGTCTAACAAAAACAACAAATAGTATTTTCTTTTTTTGAACTCAGACGTTTGAACTCGGGGCCTCACACTTGTTAGGCAAGCGCTCTACCACTTGAGCCACTCCACCAGCCCTGTTTTATGTCTGGTATTTTCAAGATAGGGTCTCATGAACTATTTGCCCAGGCTGACCTTGAACCAAGATCTTCCTGATCTCTACCTCCTAAGAGATAGGATTACAAGGCTGGCCAATATTGTATTTTATGATAATGTAAATGTTGTTTAGCAGGGAACTAAGTAAAGGGAATCAAATTTCAAGAAATGGAGCTATAATTTATGGCTTGTTTGGTTTTGTTGTTTTTGTCACTTAAATTAAAATGATCCAAGCATCGGTCAAATGATGATATACTCCACTGGTTGTTCAGCATTATCCTATTTTAATGTGCTTTGTGTGTGGACTGTAACTTTGTTGTTTAGCACTTTATTTTTCCTGAGGTTTCTAGTTTGGGTTTTTTGTTTATTTGTTTTTTGGTGGTACTGGGATTTGAACTCAGGGCTTGTACTTGCTAGCCAGGCACTCTACCACTTGAGCCATACCCCCAATCCCTAATTTTAGTTAAAATTATTATTTATTTTACAGGTAACTTTTTTTTTTTTTTTTTTTTTGGTGGGACTAGGGTTTGAACTCAGGGCTTAGTACTTGCAAAGCAGGCACTGTACCACTGAGCCACACCTCCAGTCCCTGAGGTTTCTAAATGATGTTTTTTTCCTATTGTATGTCTTCATCATTTCACCATGATTTTCCATTCTGTAGTAACCTATTTTTCTTTACTATAGTGAAATACCTGAAGCTGGAGCTTATAAAAAAAAAAGAGATTTATTTAGCTTACAGTTTTAGAGGCTGTAATTCCAACATTGTAATGAGGATTCTGGCAAAGGCCCCCTTGACTACATCACTAACTAGCAGCAGATAGCACCACAGTGGCAGGAAGCATGCCAGAGGGAGAGATCATGTGGAGAAACTGGAAGTCAGAGCAAAGATAGGCCCCATCTCTGGCCCAACTCATAACCTCTCAGGAGACATATTCAGAATGTAAATATACTATTGAATGCATGGAATCCGGCTTTTATTTAAAACAAACAAGCAAACAAACAAAACCAAAAAATGCATCTTCCTGTGCTCTACTTGAATCTGGGCCACTTGTTCTCTAGACCTGCAGCCCTGCTTTACCCTGGGGCTCTCTTCAATGCACTGTTGGAATTAGGCCTTCTATTTACCTGGGCTTTGTCTTCTAGTTTTGAAGATTCTAAATTTGTTTTTTCTAGATGAATTACCAAGTAAATTTTCAGAAAATGTTCACAGGAGGTAAAATGTTCTGGGTCCTTAGCATATCTGGAAATGTCTTTGCTTCTTAATGGGGGTAAGAGTTTGCCTGGCTACTGAAGTCTATTTTGTTAAAATCTTTCCTGCTGTTGATGACAGGTCTGATTCTCATTCCTTTGAGGGAACTGGTCTTTCCCTCTCTTTGTGATCTCTAGCTCTGGTGTTCTGAAATGGTGAGGTTATATCCAGTGATGTCTTCCCCCTCCTTGACACAGATGGATCCTTTTGTCCTAGAGTTGTCAACTGCATAATACATGACTTTTCTCTTTTGGAGCTTCCTGACAGATGTATGCCAAGCATTACTTGTTTGTGTTTGCCTCACCCTTTCATTTTCTTTATGCTGTTTTCTAATTTTTTTTTTTTGCCTTTTCTGTCGTTCCTATAAACTTTGATTTTTATATACATATTTTTAACTTTCTGATTCCAAATTTGTTTTCTCATAGTTCCTTTCTCATAGGAGCTTTTGTTTACAATGGCAACATTTTCTCAAAACTTTTACACAGTTCTTTGTTTTAAATGTTTTCCCTGAATTATTGCTGTTTCACTCTGCAAAGTTTGCTGAGAATTATTTGGATTAGATGGGGTAGGATTCCTTTCCTATTTTGTAGATAGGAGTTTTTCCTCCTAAGTCCTTACCAATGAATAAGAGAGTAGGAGTTTTTACTATTAAAAATGTGTTTTTGAATTGATTTGGGCTCCTCATGTGTCAGAATGAGGAGACTTTATTCTGGAGCCCTGATAGCCTCTCTTTGAGTCTCAGCTGTAGAGGGAATAGCTCCACTTCCATACAATAGTGCTCATTCTTTCTCTATCTGGCTATTCATTTGCCTTCCAAAAAAATCTAAACAGCTGTTGCCTTTTAGTTGATTATCTTGTTTTCTTTTTACTCTCTATTCCTGCCTCCTGAAAATTGGGAGCTTCTTAGACTGAGTACACTGGCTGCCACTTCTCCTTGTACCCTTGTAATTTTTGCTTGTGTGTATTCTGGACTTCATTTTGTTTTATCCATGAGTACTTTTCCCATTTGCTGTTTTCAAAAATGTCACTAATACTTCATTTGCTGATGACACCTGCATGCCTCCAAATCTCTCTTCACACTTAGTGACTCTTATTTTGGGAATCCCTGAGGGAGGCTAGGTAAATACATGTGTTCTTTTTACCATCTTGAATTAGAAACTGCTGAAGTAATTTTAGATGCACCATTGAACTTTTTAAAAATGAATCTGCCCTTTATTTAGCTCAACCCCATGTAGACCCTGAATAATTAATAGTCAAAGAAACAACTGAAAATATGTATTTTAACTGAAAATCGTTCAACTTCTTAGAATCCAGGAGCTTATGTCCGATGCTCAGAGAGAAGCAGGTCGGATTCCACGAACAATAGAATGTGAGCTTGTTCATGACCTTGTGGATAGCTGTGTCCCAGGAGACACAGTGACTATTACTGGAATTGTTAAAGTCTCAAATGCTGAAGAAGGTATGGAATAATTATTTCCTCATGATTGTCTTTCAATAACGATCTGTGAGCATTCACCTTTTCTCTTTATACGATACTTTTGAATCTCAATTTAGGGAATACCTTGTTCATTATGTAAGATGGAACTTTCCCTTTAAAACAAAGGTTTAGCCTGAGGCTGATGCTCATGCCTATAATCCTAGCTACTTGGGATGATGAGATCAGGATGATCATAGCTTGAGGCCAGTTTGGGCAAATACTTCTTGAGACCCCATCTCCAAAATAATAAGAGCAAAATGGACTGGTGGTGTGGTTCAGGTAGTAGAGCACCTACTTTGCAAGCATAAGGCCTTGAGTTCAAACCCCAGTTTCATCAAAATCAAAATAAAATAGAAATAAAAGGTTTATTTGTAGCTCACTGTGACTTTAACATTCTAGTTGAGTTATTGTAGGGAAAATTAAAATACTGATTGTTACACTTAAAACTTTTAATTTACAGGTTCTCGAAATAAGAATGACAAGTGCATGTTCCTTTTATACATTGAAGCAAATTCTGTTAGCAATAGCAAAGGACAGAAAACAAAATTGGAGGATGGATGTAAGCACGGAACATTGATGGAGTTCTCACTTAAAGACCTTTATGCCATCCAAGAGATTCAAGCTGAAGAAAACCTGTTTAAACTCATTGTCAAGTATGTATCAAGTTCTCTGAAGTTTTGCCACATATCTGCATGTCTTGGCGTTAAGTAACAAAACCTAGTCAGAATGATCAACAAACAAGTCCATGGGTCAAATCTAACTTACCACCCATTCTGGTATGACTTGAACTAAGAATGTTTTTTTTTTTGTTTTGGTGGAACTGGGGTTTGAACTCAGGGTTTCACACTTACATAGCAGATGCTCTACCACTTCAGCCATACCTCCAATCCAAGAATGGTTTTTAAATTTTTTAATATTTGAAAAAAATCAAAAGAATATTTCATGACATGAAATTATATGAAACCCAGGTCTCAGTGTCCATAAATAAAAAGTTTTATTGAAACATTGCGCCATACTCATTCTCTATAAAAGCATAGTTGCTTTTTGTACTGTTGTGGCAGGAGTTGAGTAGTTGTAATGTTGTGGCAGTATAGTGAGAGGAGAAACCAAGCGACACTCGGAGTAGAGAACTCAGATTTTAATTTTACGCTAGTGGGCCCAGACATGTACCTGTGTCTGAGCCCTGAACAAAGGATTCACAGGATATTTAAAAGGCAGTGCGGGGTATCAGGCAACAAGGAATGTGCTCTCCCATAAAGTAGGGCTAGTAGTGGATTAGAGACCTAAAGTTTAGATAAGAACAGCAGGGGAGTCCTGCTTTGGAAAGTTTATTTACAAGTGGAGACAAAGGAATGCAGGAATGGGTGCTTATCTCTGCATGGTGCCCTTCACCTGGATCCTGAACTTTTGCATGGCTCTAATGGGCAATTCCTCATGTTTTACAGCTCTGTTTGAGGTTACAGCTTTTAATTGACAGTTTACCATGTTTTACAACCCTGTTTTAAGGCTATCTTCCTCTTCAGCAACAGAAAACATTATTCATAAATATGTCACTCATCGCTATTTGTACTATGCCTCCTTATAGGAAAAAGTTTTTGACCTCTAAATAATAAAGAATATTTAATATCTCACACAAAAAGCGTGTTACTCAACCTACTTCAGAAGGTTATTCTGAAGATTAAGTAGGATTTTATAATATATTCATCAGAATTAACACCCCCATGCCATTAGATCCTTATCTGATAATTTTTTGGATAATTTGAAGAAATAGGAAGAAACAAAAGACTGAATAATAGATATGCCTAGGGTGAGGTAAAGAACTGAGAAGATTTTGAAATGCCTTGCATCAGAAAAATTGATCTTGTAATGCTTTCCTTTTTACCTAGGCTTTGGGATCCAGGAGAATTTGAGACTTTTCTTTCTGCTTTTGTATGCCAACTGAGGAAATTATTGAGTTGCTCCAAGATTCTGTGCTTTTAATCCCTCAGAGACATCCCTCTAAATAGTTATCCACACCTTCCCTGGGGGAGAGAGTACTCTAATTTAGGGTGGGATTGTATGCTGGGCAGGTGTCTAAGAAGCTACCATCCTAGAGCATGGTTGAGGATGCAAACCCCTCTTTGATTATAAATTAAGACATTTTTAGTGGTCCTTCTTTAGCCATGGTCATAGAAGATAAATTAGCATGGAAAACTTGGTTTTCTCCCCCACCCCATGTTTGTGAATTCAGCATCAAAACTAGAATTTTCATAGTCTTCCATTATTAATCTGTAGCTTGGCAAACTAGGCCAGCTTCCTTTTTTTTTTTTTTTTGGCAAGTAGTTTTTAGTGGGGCAGTCTGACACAATTCCTTTGGAAGCGGTGATTTGGTTAAACATCATTTATTTGGGAGGTGATCCCAGAAATGTTGGTAGAGGAAGGGAGAAATAATTCAGAGAAGGGATGACAGTCAGCCTTAATGAACAGGTTACCACTAGTAGCCAGGACATAATTCTCCTGAGGCCCCTGGAACACTACTCTGTAAAACTAGCCCCAGGATTCCTTCTCCTCAGGGCCTGCATTTGAGGCTACTCCCAGGAAATGAAGCGCTCCAGCACTTCTGACCTGCCCATCCTGCCTAATGATGAGGCTTCTATGGCCATTAAAAGCACTTTGGCAAACAGGTGCAGGTGCTTGGTAGGAATCCAGCAGTGATGAGACTGAAGTATGCTGAACAGTGAATGCCATGGGGATATGGGCGGGACACCAGTCTTTTCTGTGTTTACATATATTAAACAGGAATAAACATTCACATTTTACTCCTGATTATATCTCTACCACCCCATCCATTTTGGCTTGTTCCTTGTTTATAAATGGATAAATGTAAATATACTTTATATTCATATTTTTATTTAATCTGACCCTTTCAGAATTAAACTGAAAAGATTATCCCATCCTAATATATCTCATACTGAGTTTACTTCTTAGTCTCCTTTTAGTGACTTGACTATATAAGTCTAACAATGTCTTTTTATATAAAGTACAATATAAGCCTATAACCTAAAGTGGAAGACCATGATTATAGTGAATTTTAAAGGCTGATTCTCTCAGAAGATCAATAGTATTTTTGGTTACTTTAATAAAGATTCCTTGCAGATATCCTGTTCTCCCTTTTGCAGGCACAGTTTTTAAAGCATTTTCCCCTTTATAGATTAACTAAGAAGTTTTATAAATTTACTGTAAGAGTAAAATTCCTTGAGTTGAGGGGATTTAAACATTTTTGTCTTTTTTGATGCTAAATAAAGCATGCTAAGCAAATTTGTAAAGTTAATCTTTGGATCAAAGTATAAATTAGAATTTATAAGTTGTATTCTGTCTTTCAGCTCCCTTTGCCCTGTCATTTTTGGTCATGAAGTAAGTATTTTACTTTTATCTTCAATTAAAAAAGTATGGCAACATTAATACCTTAAAATAGCTAATTTTTGTGGGCCAGTTATTCATATTTTACTGAGTCTTTATTTATTAATAAGTTTGATGATGTGGGAGACAAAGTACAGCACCTTTTATAAGAAAAAGCTGCCTGCTAGTTACAGTATAAGGAATGGGTTTCTTTTAGAGTGACTGGACACTAAATTAAAATGGAAACCAGCAAGTAGAAATCCATTTTGTGGAATGGATTGATGCCTTGAAAAATAGGATTTTACTTAGTAATTTCTGAGACACTTCTCTGATTTTTATATGTTTCAAATTTTTGCTTTTTAATCACTTATGATATAGAAGTTTGTTTCTAGACTTTTTTGTTTTGTCTTTTGAGATAGGGTCTTGCTGTGTAGTCCAGGCTGACCCTGACACTGTCTATTAAATGCTGAAATTATAGGCATGTACCACCATACCTGACTTTGGTTTTAGATTTTTATTATTAAAAACGTTAAAATTCAATCATGTTTAAAAAAAAAATCTTTTTTTTTTTGAAACCCCAACCAAAACTGTATATCATAGGATTATATGTGTATCTGTTTATATTTTGTATAAATAATTTGTTTTTTACATTTTCTTTTATTTATTTATTTTTTATTGTTTTATTATTCATATGTGCATACAAGGCTTCGGTCATTTTTCCCCCCTGCCCCCACCCCCTCCCTTACCACCCACTCCGTCCCCTCCCTTACCCCCCACTGCCTCAATACCCAGCAGAAACTATTTTGCCTTTATCTCTAATTTTGTTGAAGAGAGAGTATAAGCAATAATAGGAAGGAACAACAACAACAAAAAAATCTTAACTGGGGATGTAGCTCAGTGGTAGAATGTTTGACTCTCCTGGCTAAGGTATCCTGGGTTTGATCCCCAGCACATGTACACACACAATCCCCAAACAAATCAATGTTGTAAATATATAAGAAAGAATACCTCTTTTGCTAGTAATCATATTTTTACCTTTTTCACATTTGAGCTTGTTAAAGCAGGTTTGGCATTAGCACTCTTTGGAGGTAGCCAGAAATATGCAGATGACAAAAACAGAATTCCAATTCGAGGAGATCCACACATCCTGGTCGTTGGAGATCCGGGCTTGGGAAAGAGTCAGATGCTACAGGTAGAAGATCAGTTATTTAATATTTGACCTTTTGCTTATATAACATATGAATAATTGGTAAGCGAATTTTCTCAAAGCATGGAGTCTAGTATTCCATAGAACCTAGTTTATCTAGTGGTATAATTGAGTTGGAGTTTGTGTGAGTAATGTACAGTGTCTGACCCTGTTCTCAAATTGAGCCAGTTTCGTGTCACACAGGCTGTACATACATAACAATACTTTCTAGTTTTTATTGTGCTGTGACCTCAGCTGTGAACACAGTAGCTAAGGAATAGATAAGGAAGTAAGGCATGGCATTCATTCTCTTCCCACAAGTGTGTAAGCACTGTATTGGGCTTAAGAATAAGTCCAGTAATCATGGGATCAATAAACATGATAAACATAAGGGATCTGTATACCTCTCCACTGTTTCTCTTTGAATCCAAAATTAAGCAACTTCTTGGATCAGTCAGTTGTTGGTCACCAGGAAGATTCTGCCTTAGCCAAACAGCCCAGTGGTGTTTCCACCACTTCTGGCTCCAGAAGTTGTGCTTATTGGAATGCTTATGGTATCCTCAGAGTGATACCTGGTAAACCAGCCACAATGTCCTTTCTAAGAATGCCCATGAACCCCCTCCTCCCAACATAGTATGGAAAATGTGAACAGACCAAGGGCTTCATGGCCCCTTGGTGAGTTGTAGTCCTGTGACTACTGAGTCTTTGTCCATGGGTTGAGAACCCTGGTTGTATATCAAAGTCACCTTTGGAACTTTTTGAAAATACTGTGGCTAACCCAAAGACAACCAAATTAAGAGCCTCCCAGTTAGGATCCAATGTCTGTATACATGTAATACTCTGCAGTTGATTCTGGTGTGTAGCCAGGACTGAGACTGCTTTGACCTTGTCATTACATTACCATCCAACTGTCCTTTATGTGTGAGTTATTGGTTGAATGTTACACCAGTCATTTTAGTTCCATTAAAATATTGCATCCATGTTTGGTTTCTTTTGGTTAGCTGAGCCAATTTAAAAGGAAAAAAAAAAAGTGTTCTGAGCCCTTGCAACAGCCTGACAACTGATGCATAAGAGTGCCCAGTTGTAGGTGAAACAAAGTTCACACAAAAGTAAAAGCAGGATAGTTAGAATATTCAGGAGAGGTGCAGAATGGGAATCTGAATTGTTATAGCTTTCTTCTCTGCTTTTTGTAGTATATTTGTGTGTGTGTGTGTATATATGTGTGTGTGTGTGACTTTTGAATTAGTGTAGTATAGGCACTATGCTGAAATCCTTACAGTGTCTGAATATATATACAAATAAATCTTAAAATTAGATTTATACATGTTGCTTATAGTATATAAAATCTCCATTTTCTTTAGTACATCTTTTTTTTTTTTTAGGAAGTGCCTTGAGGCAGATAAATGGTTCCAAAATACTTTTTTCATATTATTGTTGTACTGGGGGGCACATTGTGACATTTACAGTTCTTATAATATATCATAGTTGAATTTATTTATTCTTCTTTATCCCTTCCCCCCCAGAATATTTTTTATCTCCTTCCTTCCTTCCTTCCTTCCTTCCTTCCTTCCTTCCTTCCTTCCTTCCTTCCTTCCTTCCTTCCTTCCTTCTTTCCTTCCTTCCTTCCTTCCTTCCTTCCTTCCTTCCTTCCTTCTTTCCTTCCTTCTTTTCTTCCCTTCCTCCCTTCCCTCCCTTCCCTTCCCTCCCTTTCCTCCCTTCCTTCTTTTCTTTCCCTTTCTTCTGGAATAGTGATTTGAAAACCCTTGGCTCGATTTAAAAATAAAAGGTGTGATATTGATGGAAGTTAAACATTGTAAACAGTGGAGGAGATTGCAAGTAAGCCAGGTTTTTAAAAACTAGGCTAACACAGGTATGAGCTGTTTACATTTTTAATCTCATTTTCCTCTTACCATTTAGTAAACTATCCCAGTCTCAGATTATTTTAAGATTTTTCAAAAGGACTAACAAGTAAGGAGTTGCAAGTTTATAGTAACCAGCACCATAGGTTTATTGAGCCAGCGTCATATGTTTACTTGGGATGTGCACTACACAAGTCCAGAGCACAGCACTGACAAAACAACATGAACACCATCCCCTGGTGCAGAGCAGTGCACAGCCAAACACAATGGTTTTGCACTGGACACTTACCATGCTCCGGGTACTAGCTTAAGTTCTTTGCATACACAATTTCATTTATTCCTCAGGGCAATACTAGGGTAAGATATAAGGAAGTTGAGCCTTAGTGAGATCCAAGTACCACATAGTTGAAATGTGGTAGAACCGGGATTTAAATGGTCTGCCTGACTCCAGAGATGTATGCTTTCAAGTCTTTGTGGTATTTACTTTTCTGATCTGCCATGACTTGTGTGCTCAGAGGTGAAGTTTAAAGAAGTGCTGGAACTTTCAAAATTAAAATTAGTACTCAGGATTTGCTATTTGAACTTGCAAGTGAAGCATACAATGGAAATGTGTTCAGTGTTCATATGTCCACAAACACCAGAGTCAGACTGCCTAGGTTTGATTGAATCATATAGCTTCCTGCCTTCATAGCTGTGTTAATTTTTCACCCTTTGTAGGTCTTGGTTTCTATATGAGTGAATTAGAATATGATAATTTCTTCCTCTTTGGTGGTGATAATGGTAATACAGTGAAAATCTTAAGAGGCCTGTAGCTAACCTTTGTGAGCAATTGATTATTAGCGCTTATTTCCGTTACTCTGAATGATGCTTTCAAACTTTTTTTTCTTTAGGCAACATGTAGTGTTGCACCACGTGGTGTGTATGTCTGCGGTAACACCACGACCACTTCTGGTCTGACTGTAACGCTTTCAAAAGACAGTTCCTCTGGTGATTTTGCTTTGGAAGCTGGTGCCTTGGTACTTGGTGATCAAGGTGAGTGTTGAAAGGGAATAGTACTTACTGGTTTGTTTACTTGAGACAGCCTCGAGCTCTCAGTCCTTTTGCCACAGCCTCTGAAGTGCTGGAATTACAATCAGGTACTACCACACCCAGCTTAACCTTTTTTCCCCCCAATTAATTTCTTTACATTTGGCTCAAGAGGCATTTGGACAGCACTGTCAAACTAATGAACTGACAGTGACTGTCAGAAATAATTGGAAATATAGTACTATTATTTTTATCTATACTACACAATTGAAATTAGTACTTAATGCCATTCATTTTCAGAATCTTATAGCAGATACAGTCATTTGTAAGAATTAAATAACTGGAATATGTATAGCTCCATACACTTCTATTTCATACCATCCATCACATTTGTGATAATTTGTTTAAAAACCTGTGTGTTTTTGTTTTGTTTTGTTTTTGGCAGTACTAGGGTTTTTGCACTTGCTTGGCAGGCACTATCACCTGAGCTACACACTTAGCCCTTAAAACCTGTTTTGAAGCTTTATAGTAAGGTTCTTATAAGGTAGGATTTGGGTATCTTACTGACTGCCTTGTTCCCATTGTTCATAACATAGCTGCACAGTAGATACTTTGCATCGTTGTTAACTTAGCTCAAAATAGTCTAGTTTTTGGAAGTAAAAAGAAAGTAAATGGCATCGTTTGATCGCACAGGACTTTTCGTAACAGCTGTCTGAAGCTGTTACTTTAGAATTAATAGTTTTACTGTACTTAAACCCATCTCATCAATTTTTTTTAGGATTTGAATGATAGTTTAGAAGAAATTCAGCAAGGCTCAACAAGGGATCCTCATGTTGGGCTTTACTACTTCAGTTTGTCTTTGTGATGCCTTAATCCAGATTCTAGCCCAACTGAGTGTGTTTGTTTTACTTTTGAGACAGGATCTCACATATAGCCCAGGCTGGCCCTTGAAGTCTCAATCCTCTTGCCATGAGACTGCCTTCCAAGTGCTGGGATTACAGGTGTGTGCCACCACACCTGATACTCCAACCCATTTGAGGTCATTCATTACATGAAGTTTACCAGTGACCTCCATTATTTCTGAATCCAGTATTGCCAACTACATTTGATGCAGCTGATCACTTTTCCCTCTGACACACTTGACTTGCTGGTTTCCAGGCCACCATACTTCTTCTAGATTCTTATTTCACTCACTGCTCCTTCTCAGTCTTTACTGGTTCTTCATCTCCTCAGCTCTTAACTAGTTGGTTCCTCAGGTGATTAGTTCTTGGGCCTTTTGTCTTTAGGTCTTTACTTGTCTTTTTGGAGATCTTCTATAGTGTCTGGTTTTAACTACTTACCTGCTAAAAATCCCCAAATTTATATCTCTTCTTTGAAGTTCAAGCACTTATTTCTTATTATCTACACAGTATCTCCATAGATTTCTTGAACGTAACATGCCTCAAGCCCAAATCCTAATCTTGCTCTTCAAATCTATTCATACAGTCTTCATCTCATTAAATGGCAACTCCATTGTTGTATCTGCTCAAATCAGAAAATATGGAGCCATCTTTGACATATTTTCATACCCCATAGCTAACTGTTGGCAAATCTTGTCCTTCTAACTTCAAAATGTGTGCAGTATCTACTTCACTGCTGCTTCACTGTCATGCTTTTTGATCACCCTTGCCTCTTCCTATTGTTTTTAATAAAGCAGAGTAATACCATAAAAACTTAGAATATGAGGCTTGAAGTATGGCTCAAGTGGTAGAGCACCTGCCTAGCAAGCATGAAACGCTAACTTCAAACCCCAGGATTTCCAAAAAACCAAAACAAACTTAGGTGTATTCTTTTGCTCACATCTCTCCAGTGGCTGCCCATTTTGTTCAGAGTGAAAGTCAAAGTCTTGAGAGTAACCTCAGGCCATTCACTTTCTGGCTTTCCATCTCCTCTTTTTTTTTTTTTTAAACATTTATAACATTTCCCTTTAGTAGTAACCAGAGGTTAGCAAACTTTAGTCCACAGGTGAATCCCAGTTTATGGCTGTCTTAGGATACTACACAGGCTGAGACTGGTTTTTATATTTTTAAAGGATTATAAAGAACAAACGACCTAAGAATATGCCAGACTGTGTGTGGGCTATACACACACACAGAGAAAAAAAATATATATATTTAGCTCTGCTGCTTTTTTAGAAAGTTTGCTATCTCCTGCTTTACACTTTGAAAAGTGACAGCCAAAGAAAGAAGTACCTTGACTTTGCTCCTAATCTGTCCCACCCTCTGAAGAAGTATACTTGTCACCTTGAGAATTTCTAATAACACCATGTAGTGTTATTAGAAGGGGCATGGACAGTCAGTGATAGCAGCTGTTCTGAACAGCTGGAGCAGGCTAATACCAGTCTAGACAAAATTGTAATGAAGTTAACAAAGTCCCCATGAATTTTTCATGAATTTTTGGCATGGGGATGTAAATCTTTAATCCCAGCACTTGGAAGGCAGAGGCAGGAGGATCACAAGTTTGAGGCCAGCCTGGAATACATAATGAGACCTTATCTGAAAAAAAAACCCAGGGGGGAAAAAGTAAAACATGACTAACAACATAAAAGTAGCCTATAAAACTTACCCTCCCAAGTGATAAATTATAGAAAGGCTTGAGATAATCTCAGTGAATGCAAAAGAAGAGAACAAAGTTCAAAATAGAGGGGAAATAATAGAGATAGAAAACAAAGAGAATTCAACATATGGCATAATTGGTCTCATGAAGTAGAGAACCTGAAAATGCAACCAGAAATGGATTCAAGGATATGAGTAAGTCTCGATTACCTCATGTGCATGAAGGTTTGGCATCAATCCCTGATGGAAAGAAGGAAGTTAGGGAGGGATGGAGGGAGAAAGGAAGGGAGATAGAAAGGAAAAGAAAATTTGACTACAGAGTAGATACAGATGAGTTTAACCACAGCAAACCCTCCAGAGAGGTTACTAACTTAACTTGTATGGGGAAGCAGGAGGAAGAATATTTACAAGCCAATGTTAGAGGGTCTCTAATTTATGGATTAGAAGTAACATTTCTGGCACATGAATGCCTTTAGTCAGTGGTGATACTTTGGGGCTTTTTTTTTTGGTGGTACTAGGGTTTGAACTCAGGGCCTCACAATTGCTAGGCAGGTACTCTACCACTTTAGCCACTTGCCAAGTATGTTTTATGTTGGGTGGTTTTTTTTCCTTTTTTTCTTTTTTTTGTGGTATTGGGGCTTGATCTAGGGCCTACACCTTGAGCCACTCCACCAGCCCTTTTTTTGTGTTGGTTTTTTTCAAGATAGGGTCTCAGGAACTATTTTCCCAGGCTGGCTTCAAACTTCAATCCTCTTGACCTCTGCCTCCTGAGTAGCTGGAATTACAGGTGTAAGTTACTGGTGCCCAGCTATGTTGGGTATTTTTGAGATAGGGTTTCAAGAACTATTTGCCAGGGCTTCAAATCTCAATCCTCCTATCTCTGCCTCTTGAGTAGATAGGATTACAGGGGTAAACCACTAGCACCTAACTTTTGTTTTAGATTTGAAGAAGTTAAGTGATTTTCTTACAAGTTATAGCCAGTACCTAGTATTACTAGGAATTGTGCCAGAGTCTTTTTTTTTTTTTTTTTCAGGCCTCAGTCATATGACCAAGTCTTATGATGGTAGAGTACAGTGCTTTTCCTCCCAAATCATACTAAACTACAGTCCCCAAAAGACCTAGCTCAAATAGCACTTTTTTCTTGAAACCTTTCCAGATTCTCCTCCTTCTTTAAGTATCCCCATTCCACAAAAGTCATAAAATTATGCATCTCATGTGTTTTTTGAAGTGTATTTCTTTTTCTTTTTCTTTTTCTTGGTGATCCTGGGGTTTGAACTCAGGGCTTTGCACTTGGTAGGCAGGTGAATATATTTCTTGAAAGTATATGTCTTATCTCACTTTTTAAATTCAAGTACTTATAAGCATTTTGAGGGTCACTCTTATAGCTTCATTTTTGGAGCCCTCATCACATAGTGCCTTTGCATATGGAAAATGGGGAAATGAATAAATATTGCACAAAACCTAGTTTTTAGGACAAGTATGTTATTTGCTGTAAAATAATTCTCCATTGTATGACATTTGATAATTTTTAACTGTTGGAAAAAATGTAAATAATTTATTATTGTGGAACAATAATAATAATTCTTATAAAATTTGGAATTGGGCCAAAGGAAAATGTTTTTGTCTATTACTCTATGATTGTAGGCATTTGTGGAATAGATGAGTTTGATAAGATGGGGAATCAACATCAAGCCTTGCTAGAAGCTATGGAACAGCAAAGTATCAGTCTCGCTAAGGCGGGCGTGGTTTGTAGCCTCCCTGCAAGAACTTCCATTATTGCTGCTGCAAATCCAGTTGGGGGACATTACAATAAAGCCAAAACAGTTTCTGAGAATTTAAAGTAAGTCTTTTCAAATACTTATGCCTTGAAGATATACAATCCCTGAAATCAATAAGAAAAAAATAATTGAGGACATAAATGGAGTTGTTACAGAAGCTATAAGTGTCCAGTAAATGTGCAAAAAATATGCTTGAACAATGAAGTGCCATTGGTACTGACCAGTTTGGCAAGAATTCTAAATATAATAATCATTGGCGAAGGGGTGGGGAAATGAGTTCTCCCATATACAATTTAGTACTTTGAAAGGACAACTTGGTATGTTTATAAAGTATTTTAAATGTATGTTCCATTCTTTCCAAACATTCTACTTTTAGGAATCCTGCTTAAAGATACATAGGACAGGTATTCCAGCATTATGACTGCCGAAAATCTGAAACAAAGACCATACAATGGAAAGTGGCTTTGTACAATGACAGGGGTTTGTTTACTATTAGTGAGAAGATTATACTTACTTAGTTACATACTTACATAAGTTACATACTTAGTAGCATGATCCCACTTTTTTCAAAAACAGTGTTTACATCTTACATGTGTGTACTTTCTCTTCTAATTCATTTTGTGCAGGTTGAACAAAGTGTGGAAAAGGGAAAACAGATTTAAGTGATGCAAAAGTGAGGAAAAGACAAAAGAGTACTTCATGAAATAATGAGAATCTTAAGCCTAAGGGGGGAAAATGTTTGTTTCCTAATAATTTTTTCTACCCCACCCCCACTCCAGATAGGTCTTGCTATGTTGCCCATGCTGGCCTCAATCTCATGGCCAAGTGCTTTTTCCACTTTACCTTCCCCAGTAGCTGGGACTATAGGTGTGTGATACCATGTCTGGCTAACTGTAATGTTTAACAACTTTTTACATTTAAGATAGAAATAGTCTTTGATGTATCGTAAAATACACAATTGTACTTGGAGGTTTGGGGCATTTCTGTACCACTGGCACCAAAAAAGTCACTTTTTCTTTAGTGAAGATCAAAAAGATCCTGTTGGACACAAATCCAGCATACTTGAATTCTGGCTTAGTGGTATCCAAAACCTGTT
Organism: Castor canadensis; assembly: GCF_047511655.1. Taxonomy (NCBI): domain Eukaryota; kingdom Metazoa; phylum Chordata; class Mammalia; order Rodentia; family Castoridae; genus Castor; species Castor canadensis. The sequence goes on along the minus strand of NC_133390.1, from coordinate 150,734,323 downwards.
TTGGTGCCTTCATTAAATTCTTGAATCATTCTGGATCTCATTTTTTGGATCTCCAATAGAGGTGCTTCCCTGGGGTCAGGGAAGAGGACTAAATAGAACATAGCATTTTTATTCCTGTTTTTTTTTTGCCTAATATTACATTTATTTATTTACTTCTTTATTTTATTATTCATATGTGCATACAATGCTTGGGTCATTTCTCCCATTTTTATTCCTTTAAAAAAATTTTATTATATTATTGTCATACTAGGGGTACATTGTGACATTTATAAAAGTGTTCACAATATATCATAGTGAAAGTCACCTCCATCATTCTCCTTTATCCCTTCTTCCCCCATTGTTGCAACAGGTCTCATTTTTCTATTTTCATACATGAGTTCGTAAAATTTTCACCACATTCACCTTCCTACACCCTTTCCTTCTATCTTCCCCCCTCCACTTGTACCAACCCCAAGACACAGGACCTGTTCTCCATTTTTGAAAAAAATAATTTTTGGTTTAAGATAGCTGTACAGAGAGTTTCATTATGACATTTCAGTGTGTATATGTAGTGTAATCTGAATTGGCTCATCTCTCCATTTTTCTCCTTTCTACCTTAGAGCATTTTTATTCTAATGACTAGTCAATTAGGCATATAGATGCCTTTGAATTAAAAATATGTTTTTGTTTCTAAATGTGATATGGGAGCTTTGAGAGACTCAGTGTTTTGGTGAGACAAAAGATATAAAAGATGAAGAACTATTCAATTAGGTAATGTATGACATAATGTGTAACATCATCAGTTAGCATAATAGAACCTAAAGAACTCAATGGTTTTGATGTTATGAGAATCTCCAACCTACTGAGGGTATATGTGTGTAAGTCTCATGTACATTTTGGAGGGGTTCAAGTAAGTAGAAATATTGAATCCAAAAAAGTATTTGCTTATTTATTTAACCTAAAGCTTATTATTATTATTATTTTTAATTTGTTTGAGACAGGGTCTTATTGTATAGCCCAGGCTGGTCTCATGATCTTCCTGCCCAAGTGCTGGGATTATAGGCTTGTACCACCATACCTGAAAAAGCTTGATTTTTTTTTTTTTTTTTTTTTTTGAGTAATAAGCAAGAAAGTGAACAGTTTTCTAGGTTTTCTGGTTGTTTTGATATCAATCATTATTTCTTCTTTCTTTCACAATTTCTAGAATGGGGAGTGCCCTGCTATCCAGATTTGATTTGGTCTTTATCCTGTTAGATACCCCAAATGAGCAACATGATCACTTACTGTCTGAACATGTGATTGCAATAAGAGCTGGAAAGCAGAGAGCTGTCAGCAGTGCCACGGTAACTCGTATGAATACTCAAGATTCAAATATATCAGTACTTGAGGTGATTTCTGAGAAGCCATTGTCAGAAAGACTAAAGGTATCATGTTTTTCCTTAACCATGCAGTTTGGTCTGTTTGAATGTTAAAGTTCAGTATGTTGTAGAGAACGGGAGCATGGGGTAGTGCTGCAGCATGTGTTTTAGCATCTGTGGGTTACTGGGTCAATCCTTAGCACCAAACAAACAAACAAAGCAACACTGTGTGGCTTATTGTACAGTAGAAACTTTCATACTAAAACTTTATATTATGATACTAGAGTTTAAACTTACTTAAAATCATCTCAGTCAACTAGAATGAGAGCTGTATAGTGTTTGCTTTATTTGGAGAGGCTTTACACAAGTTATGTTAGCAGCAAGATTTTATTTGGTACTTATCTTGTAATCTTGAGCTGTTTTATCTGCTTTAGGTAGTTCCTGGAGAAACAATAGATCCAATTCCCCATCAGTTATTGAGAAAGTATATTGGCTATGCACGACAGTATGTCTACCCAAGGCTATCCACAGAAGCTGCTCAGGTTCTTCAGGATTTCTACCTGGAGCTCCGGAAACAGAGCCAACGGTTAAATAGCTCACCAATCACTACTAGGCAGCTGGAATCTTTAATTCGCCTGACAGAGGTTTGTGTGTTCATTCATGCTCTTTTTGGCTTAAAGAAGGTGGTAGGTTCTAGTGTGACTGCCCTTTTGATACATTTCTTCACAATTCGATTCAGTTTTTCTTCCTACTGAGAGACATTAGAAATGGGTGGATAAAAGTTTTTGAAACAATTTGGTCACATCTATAACATGTCAAAGTTACAGATTTCTTTTTAGGCACAGGACCAGTTATTTACTATGTAACTTTTATTTTCTTTTAATGATACTTAGATTGCTAGAGTTTCTGAAAAGTAGTTAGATTAACTAGGATTTTGGGATTCCAAGTGGAGTACATGTGAACGTGGACTGCATCAAATATTTCAAGTATAGGGGCTGGGCATGCTGGCTCGTGCCTGCAATTGCATCTACTCTGGAGGTTTATGGTTTAAGGACAGCCCAGGCAAAAAGAAAAAATTAATCAGGACCCTGTCTCAACAGACAATCTGGGCATGGTGGTACTCTCCTCTCATTCCTACATGGGAGGTAGGAAGTAGGATGATTCAAGACCAGGCCAACCAGGGCAAAAAGCACATCAGCCTACCTGAAAAATAACTAAAGCAGAAAAGGCTGAGGGTATGCATTGGCTCAGTGCTAGAGCACCTGCCTAGTAAGTGCAAGGCCCTGAGTTCAAACCTCAGTACTGCCAAAAAACAAACAAACAAAAAACATCTTGAGTATTTGATTTGATTACATGACATATCAGTAAGGATAGTGTCTGTTTGGTTTTTTTTATTTTTTAACAGCAATAATCTCTTTTCACATTGCAGAATGCTAAGAGAACTTTGGCAGTTAAAATTAATTCTGCCAGACATTTAGGCTTTTTGCTCCTAAAATCTGATTATGTCCTCTTTGTTCTAAAAAACTGGTTAGGTTCAACTTCCTGAAAATTAAAGGCAAGTTAAAACCAAATATTGTTGTACAAATCTGAAATGACCAGTCTCAAAAAGAAATGTTAGTAAGTAAAGTAAGTTTTGCCCATATTTTAAATGAGCTGCTTTTATATGCAAAATTTCTATTTTTTAAAAAATTCTGAGTTTTAATATTACAACTCTCAAAATCAGTTTTTATGTACAGTGAATAAATACACTTAGACATACCAAACAGTGGTAAAAGTATTTATCTTTTTTTATCTTAATATGGCTGTTTTCTTTCAAAGGCACGGGCAAGGTTGGAATTAAGAGAGGAAGCAACCAAAGAAGATGCTGAGGATATAGTTGAAATTATGAAATATAGGTAAGGCTAAAATTTTAAATGCTGTCTTGGTTTGTTTGATACCAGATCTTGATATGTAGCTCAAGCTGATCTAAAACTCTCATCCTCCCAAGTTCTGGGATTATAGGTGTATGCCACCATACCTGTCTCTTAAGTGCTGTTTTAAATGAAATATTGGTTACCTTTCAATCTCAAATTATATTTTTAATTAGACTAGCCAAAATTACAGTCACTTATTTTCCATTGAGCAAACTATACTTTCTTGGTTTAAGATATTTCTGGTTTTTGTTAATCTTTACATTAAGAAGATTTTTGGGTTTTTTGGCAGTACTGGTGTTTGAACTCAGGGTTTTGCACTTTCTGGGCAGGTATTCCACCACTTGAGCCACCTCAACCCCTCGAAGAAATATTTTTGAATGAGTTAATACATTCATATAGTTCTAAAATCAGTTCAAAAATATATATCCTGAGAAGGCTTATTTTTGTCCCATTAACTCCCACCCTCCCTCTCCACCCAGCCACCTGTTACTTCTCCGTAAAAAGTATGCTGTTTATCCTGCTGTGCACTGTTTTTGAATTTTACAGTATCTCCAGAGGTAGCTCCTCATTAGGACATAGGGAGTTCCCTTTTTATTCACAGCTACATGTTACTGTGTGTAGATATACCGTGGTTTATTTAATCAGATCCCTATTGCTAGCCACATGAATTTTTCCCATTCTTTTAATAATAGAAACCATGAAAGGCTCTATATAAGGTACTTCATATAAGGGAAGTTGTATATATACCTCAAATTCTCAGAAGTGATATTGCTGGGAGCAATGATTTTGATAAATACTGCTGAATTGTGTCCTTTGCATTTTATATTATTTGGTAGATCATGATATTTAGGTGGTAGAAATGATCAAAAATTCTATTTTAACTGAGCATATGTCTACCTTAGACAAAATCTTTATCAATAAAAGTGAAAGCCAACTATTTTAAGGTTTTTTTTCACTGCAAACTAAAATTTTTTTTCTTTTTTTTTTTTTTTCATTTTTCTTTTATTATTCATATGTGCATACAAGGCTTGGTTTATTTCTCCCCCCTGCCCCCACCCCCTCCCTTACCACCCACTCCACCCCCTCCCGCTCCCCCCCTCAATACCCAGCAGAAACTATTTTGCCCTTATCTCTAATTTTGTTGTAGAGAGAGTATAAGCAATAATAGGAAGGAACAAGGGGTTTTGCTGGTTGAGATAAAGATAGCTATACAGGGCATTGACTCACATTGATTTCCTAAAATTTTTTTTCTTTTTGCAGTATTGAGGTTTTGAACTCAGGTCCTTGTGCTTGCTAGGCAAGTGCTCTACCACTTGAGCCACACCTCCAGTCCATTTTGATTTAGTTATTTTTCAGATAAGGTCTCATGCTTTTTGCCCGAACTGGCCTCAGACCAAGATCCTCCTGTCTGTGCCTCCCACATACCTGAGATTACAGTTGTGAACTATCACACCTGGCCTAAAAAAAATTTTTTTTTTGAATAGGTTTATACATTCATTCATAGGCTTCAAAATTCTAGTGTTCAAAAAGTACATAGGAGACAGTTTACTCCTGCAGTTCTTCCTGCCCTAGTGAGAGGTTTTTGTGGGACTTTAAGATATGAAGTAAACATTACAAATATGTATCTGTGTATTCTTTTACCCTCTTTTGCAGACAGATGGCAACATACCATACACATTTTATTATACCTTGCCTTTTTCACTTGGAACGCATATTGGAGATTTTTCTGTGTCACTCCCTAAAGTGCTCCCTCATCTTCTTTACAACTGTATCGTAATTTAGAAATTAGCTTTATAAAAAATGTGCTGTCAGAGCAATTAAAATACAGATCTATTAGGAATCTATTTTTTCCAAGACCAAAAATATATTAAGGTTAAACTATTATATCTTTTGTTGGGTAATTTCTATTTCTTCAAAAGTAGATGGATTTGTTTTCTAGTTGATGTTCTGGGGCTTGCGTTATGTCAGAATCAGTTGGCTCTGCCCAATTGTTCCTTTTCAATTGTGAATAAAAGCAATGCTACGCCACCAGAAGAGCCAGGGATGTAGAGTCTAATCTGAGGCTGCCATGGCAAGTTACACTCTGCCCCTAAGTCTCCTCTTGTGTAAAAGCACCACAAACATTTGTGCTCTTATGTGTCATGCAGTAGTACCATATGGTTCTTGCACATTAGTGGACACTCAGGAATGCTGGCTGTGATGGTGATGTTAAGATGAGATTGAGCTGGTGGGGGAGGAGGATAAAGGAGAGTGATGGAGGGGGTGAATTCAAGTATGATGTATTTGATATAGTTTAAGAACTTTTGAAAATGCCACAATGTACCCCCCCCCAGCACAACAATAAAGGGGGGGAAAAAGATAAGATTGAGCAGATCCCTTTATCTGACTCACACCATGAACAACAGAAGGCTTCAAAACCAGGCAAGTCTTGGATTCCAGAAGTTTCAAAATTATACTTTCCAAAGAATTTCTAGGGTCTAGTCTTCAGTACTTTCCTTCTGAATTTTCCAGGAGCTCTGAGTTGTGGATCCTTTCTCCCTTTCCTAATAAGAAAGACTTTACCTGGTTTTCTTTATCCCCAGTTTGGTATTGGCCCTGTACCCTCCATCCCTGAAGGCTACCGCCATATGTATGCATATGGGTAGAATAGTACAGCCTCCTGAAGGCCTGAGCAACAATCTGGAGCTTATTCTTTGCTCTTATAAGCAACCTGTGGAAGAAGAGGAACCTTTCTCTTTAATTCAGTATGTCAGAGTTTGCTGACAACAAATTCTGGAAAAAAAGAATAGCTTGATTCCAAATGTTTGGAATTACCTAGCCATTATTTCCATGGTACAGATTAAGACCCAGTTAAACACACTGAGATTAGATTGTGAGTTACATTTTACCTGACATGCTTTCTCCTTAGTCTGTGAGAATAGGGACCTACCTCATCTACCAGTGTATTTTCATGGCCTAGAATCATGCCTGACACACACTAGACCCTTATTAAATGTACTGCGTCAGTACTAAAGCTGACTTTAATAACCATTGTCCATACTTTAATTTTCTATCTGTTTCTTTAGCTTCATTGAAAGCTTGCCCTTAATGTGGTTTTGAATCTGTAAAACTACATTTTACTGGGAAGCAGAAGTCTAAATAAGAAAAATGTAAACTGTGACATAGCTCATCTGAGTTAGCAAAGTGCATACATACACATTTTTTAAACTAAATGTTTATATTTTGTAAACAGTTCACACGAACATTCTAAAATTGAAAATATACTAGGAAGCAGAAGAGAACAGAATCACTTTTGAAAGTTAGAGATCATTTGGAGTCTTTTCTGTTTCAGGAAAGGTAACTCAAATATTTTATGAATCTTGCTTCAATTCTGAAGCCGTGTAACATAGATTAAAGTCTCACATATGCCACTCAGTAGTTATATAGCCTATGGTAAAGTCACTTAACCTTCAGACTTTGTGTCTTCATCTGTAAAGTGGGAACAAAATAGTCCCTGAGAGGGGGTGCCTATGGTATAAGTAAATATAACTAATATTACCTATTATTAACTAAAAGCATTTCTGACAACTTTCTTATGAGATAGAAGCATATGATAAATTAATCATAAAAGCCTTAAACAAGAGTGTACTATGTTTCAGAAAGGAAAATGCTCATGTATCTTATTGTCTTATCTTGTCATTTATTACAGTTGACTGACTGGTATTACAGTTTTCTTCAATATAGCCTCTTGTCTATTCAAAGAACAAAGTGAAGCTTTATTAGTAACAATTTAAGATCCTTCCTACCACCTCATTAAGGGCAGAGACTGTACTTGTTTTGTTCACCATTATAAACCCACCATGTAGCTGATTGATATGTATTTGATTAATTATTTCCTATTAAATAACTTTGCCTTTTAACCTGGCTGTGAGGTTTTACATGTCCCTTTGTACAGACAGGGATGCCTGTTCTTTGCCATGCTGCACTGGGATATGGAACCATGTCTTTACTCAGAAAAGGCTAAATTTATTATGTTTAGAGTTTCTTTTTTTTTTTTTTCAGAAATCAAAAAGAATGTTCCAGGAATTTATATTGCAGTTTATCAGTGCTGTGTTTTTATGTATTTCTTTTCAAATTTAGAAGTTTCTTAAAAACAGTAAACACTGTGTCCAAAATATTTTTATTCCAAACAGTCCATACCATAGTGAACTTCAAAGTGGACACTCAATAAACACATCTGAAACTTTGCTAGTGAGTCTCATGGCCACTTCCAAATTTTTCTTTTTTTTTGTTGGCACTGGGGTTTGAACTCAGGGCCTCATGCTTGTGAGGCAGGTGCTATTACCACTTGAGCCACTCCCCCAGCTCTTTTTCATGATTTTTTTTTTTTTTTGAGGTAGGGTCTTGCAAACTATGCAAACTATTTTGAACTACTGACTTCGAACCATGATCCTCCTGATTCTGCCTTCTGAGTGGCTAGGATTACAGGCATGAGCCACTAATACCTGGCAAATATTTTTCTTCTAACCTGGAAACCCAGTAAAATAATTTTTATAGCTTTGCCACATTGGGTAACTTTTTCTTTCCTTCCCTTTAAGCATGCTAGGAACTTACTCTGATGAATTTGGGAACCTAGATTTTGAACGATCACAGCATGGCTCTGGAATGAGCAACAGGTCAACAGCAAAACGATTTATTTCTGCTCTCAACAACATTGCTGAAAGAACTTACAATAATTTATTTCAATTTCATCAACTTCGGCAGATTGCCAAAGAGCTAAATATTCAGGTAGGGGTAACCTAAATACTTAACACGTCTTTTTACTTTTTTGTAATAATTTCAGGAGAGCCTTACTAAGGAGAACAAAATGAGTTTTTATTTATTTAGATTCATGCCTACCTCTTCTCAAGGCTTTTAGGGAAGTATTGTAGTGAGACTCAGTCCCCATGCTTTCCTGACAAGCCCTTTGGGTGAGTCATACTAACATCTTTGAACCTCAGTTTTCTCCTCTATTAAATGGACATGATTCTACCTTCTCTTTCTATAGTGAGTTAGCAAAAATCAGTGTAATTGCATTTTAAGCATGTAAAATAGGTTATATGTAAAAATTACTCACTTAATTTCAAGACAGTCTAATCTTTGTTTTATGCAAATATAAGGTTATTTTGCATATTGGAGTGCTATAAGAAGTACAAATTATTTTATTTTCCCAGAAACTTGATAGTTTGTCATTAAGAGACTAATTTCAAAAGTCATTATTTTAGCATATTACTCAGTGCTAACTCTTGATGTTCTCTTTCAGGTTGCTGACTTTGAAAATTTTATTGGATCATTAAATGACCAGGGTTACCTCTTGAAAAAAGGCCCAAAGGTTTACCAGCTTCAAACTATGTAAAAAAGATTTTTATCAGATTAGGACCTCCTAGTGTTTAATAGTTTAAAGCTGTCTTAATGAAGACTATCCAAAAAAAAAAAAAACAAATAAAACCAAGGTTCTCTGAAAAATGATGTCTCAAAGTAATGTAATAGGAAAAAAGTGTTAGACATAGTCAAGTAATTTAAGAAGGGATAAAGTTGTATGTTAATGTTATACAGTTTCTCCAAAAGGCTAAAAGTAACTTACAGTATTTTATCTAAATGATACAAATTATTTAGAGTTATATTCTTGACCTGTCTTATTTTTGTAATTAATAGATTTGCATGAGATGTCCATTAGGGTAAACATTCTGATAATCCTTAAACAAATGAACATGTGTTCCAATAAAACTTTATTTTTCAGCACTAAAATTTGAAGTTCATAAAATTTTCATACTGGCAATAAAAATTACTCTTGATGTTTTGAGTTGTTTAATAATTACACACAGTGGGTCTGATGTGGCCCACAATCTGTAGACTCTTGGTTGGGAATAATAGAAACTGACTGACTTAAGCAGGAGAAAGAATTTGGTTAGCTTACAGAATTGTAAGAGGGCTAATAATCCAAGAGGACAAGCTTCCTGGAACAGTTTGCAACACCATGGTTTAGAAGTGGTCTGAAAGGGAGCTACTGACCTCCCACTGCCACAGAAAGCATAAGAGGAAATACTTCTGTCCTACTCACCCCAGAAAAGACTCTTCAGAGGACCTCCTCAAACTGCTGAATTCAAAAGAGAAGTCTCATCCAGAAATGTGATTGAAGAAGACTGGGTTATATGCCCCTTTCATAGGATCTAGGGAGTTTTCCTGGTTCCCCTTCAAGGAGGTAATACCAATAAAGTCACATGGAACTGGGCTGCCAAACAAACACTTTAACATACAAGAACTCATTTTCCATTGTTGGAAAATGTAAACTACAACATTCAGTAGACCAGAAGATGAATGAAAAATTAAAAAAACAAAAAAAGCCTGGCAATGTATATTGAATATTTAACCAAAATAAGACCAAAAATACTGGTCTGACACTGGATATTTAGCCATCAGTAAGATTTAAAAAATAACTGGGATTATTGCCATAGAGCATAATGTAAATATTAAAATCTTAGTTTTCAAAAGGAAAGCTGGGTATAGTGGCACACACCTGTAACCCTAGCTACTCAGATGGCAGAAGCAGGAAGATGGAGAGTTAAGAGGCCAGCGTGGGCAAGACAGTAGCAATATCCTCTCACAGAAGCAAATGGGTGGGGGTGTGGCTCAAGTGCTAGAATGCTTGCCTAAGGAGTTGGAAGCTCTGAGTTCATTCCCCAGCACTACAAAAAAAAAAAAAAAAAGGGGGAGATAATAGTGTAAATAGGATGTCTGCAAAGGCTAGGGTGGGGGCTAAAAGATTTAAAATTGATAAATCTCAATAGAATTAAAACCATGTTTTACAAAGATACATCAACACAGGTGCCAACCAAATAAAAGTAGTGGACATAAGGGAAACTATATAATTTATTATTGTTCAAAGAGGAAATAAGGATTTTTCAGACAGTTATCTAAAAGGTCAAAGATTAAGCTGTTAAGTTACAGAGGAAAAAAGGTATAAACCTAATTCATCAGAAGTAAGTGCTTTTGTTTTTAGATTCTGTATCTAGTTAGCATCCTCTAATCACAGGATCAAACTAACAGCCAAAGTTGTTTACTTTCCCCTGCAGTCAGCTTCAGTGGATTTTCAAAACCCATTACAAACCCTCAGCCCATTGTTTTCACTTTCTGCCTAATAGGCCATATAACAGCTTCCCCCACTACAGCAATAAAGGCTCTGCCCACTTCCCCTTGCCAGGACTATCCAAAATCCACATCTATGTGAGAAATGTAGATGTTTGAGTCCAGTGGGTTTTTTGTTGTTATTTGTGTTGTTTGATTACAGTGGTTTAAAACAAAATTGTTCTTTTTACATTGCTAGCACAAAATTTTAAATTTTTCTCAGTATCAGTGTTCAGATGGACTTAAGAAACTGATAAATCTTTTGATACAATGCTCAGATCTACAGTTATGTCCCATTTCAATTAGTCTTTAAGAACAACTTTAAAGTACGGATGCCAGCGCAGGATGAGAGGGATGCTGTAGAGACTGCAAGAACCATTCATAGTCTGCTTGGTAAAGGGGAATAGTGATGTAGCTCAGTGGTAGATTGCTTGCCTAGCATTAGAAAGCCCTCCGTTCAAACTCCAGTACTGCAGCAACAGCAGAAAAAAAAAAGAAAAAAAAATTTCAGAGCCAGGTGGGTCCACGTTGTAATCCAAGCTACTTGGGAGGCAGAGATAGGAGAATGGTGGTTTTGAGGCCAGTCGAAATTAGCTTGACTCACAAAAAACGAGCTGGACATAGTGGTGTACATCTGTAATCCTAGCTACTCAGGATCGAGGTACATGGCCAATCTTGGAAAAAGCAGGAATTCTGGCTGAAAACCAAACTAAAAGCAAAAAAGGGCTGGTGTGGTTCAAGTAGTAGAGTGCTTGCCCTAAGCAAACGTGAGGCTTTAAATGCAAACCCCAGTATCGAGAAAAAAAGTTTGACACCGTAAGCAAAGTTGTAACACTGCAGTGTTAATGTATCAACAATATGTATCAGTTCTAACAATGAACAGATTACTATTTTGGATTTAAGAATACGTAAATTTCTTAATCTAAGCCTAAATGTCACTACCTGTAAAAGTAAAAATAGTAATAGATTCTACATTAGAGTTAGGATTAAATACAGTAATGCAAGCAGGTAAACAATTAGTAACTGCTATTATTGACATTTTTCCATTCCTCCTTTAGACATGCACCTTCACTTAATACTCAGGAAAAAAAAGAGCAGTTAGCTAGAACTTACTCCTTTTATACCAGACACCTTCCTAATGTCTTTGACCTCCCACAATGACCCGATAGTGCAGCACACATCTCGGAGGGCGGACACAGAGATGGCTCCTGTCTTTGCGGCCGCGTAGCCGCGCGGGCCATGTCCCTCCCTTCGCGGCGCACCGGCCTTGGCTCCTAGCTGCTGGCTGACAGGCGCTGACACACCCACCATTTTTCCAAAGCCCTCAGGGCCTCAACTGCACGCGCCTGCCGCTGCCGCCCGGGGACGCTGCGAAGCCGGGCCTCAATGGTGTCGTAAAAAACGTCGCAAAAGCGTCCTTCCTTGGCGGTTCCAGGCCACCTGTATAAGCCGAACGTGCCGAGGTCTGAATATTAGTATGGAGGCAGCAGTGGCCGTTCATCTCCGGTGTTGCTGGGGCTCTAGGGAGAAGCAGCTGGCTGGGCCCCCGGTCTGCTGAGCTTTCCCCACCTGCGTCCCCGTGGCGCGGCCGCAGGCCATGCTAGCGTGGCGTCTGGCGCGCGGTTCCTGGGGGTCCCTGCGCGTGGCCGCATGGGCGCCGGGGGCGCGGCTGGGCAAGGGGCGCGCCCGCGTGGCTCTGCTGCCGCCCGCGTCCTGTTTCCTGGGGTGCCTGGCCGAGCGCTGGTGGCTGCGCCCTGCCGCGCTCGGCCTGCGGCTGCCGGGGACCGGCCCGCGGAACCACTGCTCCGGCGCGGGCAAGGCGGCCCCGGGGCCTGCGGCCGGAGGAGATGCCGCCGCGGAGGCCCCGGGCGGCCGGTGGGACCCGGCGAGCGCCGCCAGCCCGGTACGTGGCGGGAGGGTGGCCCGGGGCGGGGGACGCCGGCCTGCGGGGCTCGCTCCTGGGCCGCGAGTGATCGACTCTGGGCGGTCACTTCCGTTTCAGAGCTCTCACGCGGATTCCCGGGAAGTTACGGGCAGGACGTTCGATCCGAGTGGTTTTCAGGGGCACCAGCCGGGTCCCCCTAACAGTCTCGACGGGCAAGTTAGCACCCCTACTTTAATCCGTCGCTGCAGGGGTATCTGCACATTGCATTGATAAAACCGGCCTTCGCTCATTAAAAGTCTAATTTTAGTTTTCTGAAGTGAATCCCCAATGTGGGTCTGGGGAAGTCTTGGGAAAGGCATCCGGACCCTTTTGATTGCTCTTGAGCAGGTTCGCTTCCCCATCATTTGACCTTTGTTAACCTTACCCGTTAGGCGGGGGTAATAAATAGCTTAGGTGGTAGTTAAAGATCCTTCAACTTCTGACTTTTTTTTTTTTTTTTTTTGACGTTACTGGGGTTCGAACTCGGGGTCTCATGTTTGAGCCACTCCACCAGTCTCAACTTCTAATCATAGAACTCTTGAGGCAACGGAAAGAAATACTTGTCCACTCACCTTTTGAGTTGTCCAGTCAGGAGACACCAGAGCATGCGTGTGGGGCAGCTTTTGATGTCATGTTAACAAGACTCACGCAATTATTACATCTTCAATTGTTAGGTCTTCAGCGGACCACTGAACTGCTTTCATCAGCTGTGCAGCATGGGTTAAGGTAGCCACATCCTGGCAGGGGTCTCAGCTCCACTAATAGCTAGAGTATGTTGGGGTTTGAATGCTGGAACCTTTGACGTTGCACTCATCCTGGCTGAAGTCCTTCCCAGAACGGCAGTAGTTGGTCGAGTATGCCACAGGTTATCTGGTTGGGTAATCTGAGATTAGCTCTCCTAATGTTAAGATTGAAACTGTTACAAGTTTGACAATTAGAAATTAATGAGGTACTTTATGTGAGATATTTTATTCGGAGTGCAAAAGAACCCCTTTCACTATTCAGCAACATCCCATTCTGTTTATTAATCAAATGAAATGATGTGGCTGTTTGCAAAATTTGGGGTTCATTTTGCCTCCTTAAATATCTCAGATTAATATTGGAGCTCTTCATTCTCATCTTTTGCTTTGTTAGTCCATTCTCTTAATCATAAATTAACTGCCTTTCTCTCCTCCTCCCAGTTCTGTGAGGTGCTGTAACATTGGATTAGTATTTGGCTTACTCTGTACCACGGTATGGTCAACAATCTTATCTTTCATTTCCTCTGGACTCTGAAACACACTAATCTTTGAACTTGAATTTGGAATATATTCTGAGAATGTGTTCATATAATTATATGCTACTGTCAATAAAAGAGTCCATAGCAGAGGATTGTATTGCTTTTTGCTTTGTGATTGATCTCTGGAGAATTGGAATTTGTTCTGTAGCTTTCAGTGACATATTCTGCTACATGACCCTAACAGAAAACACTCCATTGCCCTGCAAAGCTGAGGTGCTTTCCTGCTGGGTTCTATTTATAAACACAAAGGTAGTATCTTTAGAGAAGATCTTTTCTTATAAGGTGGTTCATGGGATTTTAAAAGATGTCTTTAGAAATGGACAATGCCACTTTTTTTTCTAAGTCAATGTTAAGGTTCAGGCAAGTTGGTTACTGATTTTAAAAAAAGGTTAAGTAGGATTAGTTCTTGATGACAGAGTTCCATAGGGTAGAACTGACAGTCTTGACTGGGGAGGAAATTTAGGCTTTGGGGAAAGGTATTTTCTTGCTGTTATTTCTGTACCTTCTTGTGCAGTGTATCTTGGGCTAGACTGAAACTTTTTAAAGTTGAAATACCTCTCACAGATCAGTTTCTGTTTGGCAAGGAAGGTTCTTCAGAGCAGCTGCCAGAGAGCCCTTTTGTTAGTGCCAACTTCTAACAGCTTGATTCCAAATGAAGTTTCAAGGAATCAAAGGTCACATGGGAACTATGAAAGCCCTTGGCTTCTAGTTGGGAGAGTCTTAACTTTTCCATGGCTGTTTTGAACAGATTTTCACATTTATTTTCTTCATTTCCATGTATCTCAATTTCCCATCTCTTATTTTCTGACTTGATGACTAGATTATAGAATGAAATCTGGGTCTCCGCCCTGCCCCCCTTTTCCCACATTTGCATACACTGCATACATATGGCAGTTAGCTTCTTTTTGGTGAATATGTGTAGGGGAGTGAGGATTAATAATTTGGCTTTTTTTTCTTTTCCAACAGGTTCTAGGCTGTTTATCTACTTAAGATCTTTCGGAAGTTTTGCTTTTAAAAACTGTTGAAAGTTCTATTAAAGGCTTAACTTTGTCTCTTCTGTTTTTGTGATGAAAACTTTCTCTTTCTATACATGTACATGTGTGTACTTATAGGAGCACTTACGCATAAGTGAAGTTTATGTAGCTTCTTACCCCTAAGTTGGTGAAGTGTATTTTTCTAATGTACAAAACTACTTAAAGTATGAACTTAATGGTATTTCATTTAAATTTTGTAATCTTTGTGTTTCAGTATGAAAATCCATGGACAATCCCAAATATGCTGTCAATGACGAGAATTGGCCTGGCCCCAGTTTTGGGCTATTTGATTATTGAAGAAGATTTTAATGTTGCACTAGGAGTTTTTGCTTTAGCTGGGCTAACTGATTTGGTAAGTTATAAATGCATTCTTGTTTGACTCACTTCCAAATCCCATGGTCTCTACTACTGCTCTGAAATAGCACAACTTTAGTCAGCTTTTCCTTAGAAGAAAATCCTCAAGATGAATTTGATCTAGTACTTTGTGTAAGAACTCATCTTTAGCATCTGTTTTAGACTTTTTATATGATCTAAGGGAGGAAGTAAAGGTTGTAGAGAGGTATAAGAAGGGGCAATCTTTACTCTTGGTGTCATACTTCTTCATGAAAGAAATAGCCTTAGAAATTTCTGAGAGCTGAGTGTTTGCTTTATAGATAGAAAGGAGAGAAGCTGCAAGAGTGTTTTCTATTTATTGTGATAGAAATAATATAATTTATAACAAGAGTTGGTTTTCCTAATAGAGAAAGAAATAGTGGACCAGTTGTTATGAACCAGAGAACTAGGATATGATCAGGGAGTTTGTAGAGGCCAGAACTCTGCTCAGTGTTAATGCCAGGAGGAGGCTGTAGATTCTGTTCCTAATTCTGTTTCATACCTCTCTGACTACCCTGCAGAAGATCTTGGTGTGGGCTGGACATGGGACATCCTTCCCCTTTCACTGGCCCAGCAGATGGACAAAGGAGAAAAGACTTCCTTGACACTACTGTGCCAGTAGGGAGATGAGGATTTGAGTGATCTCAAATTAGAACTGGAGGGATTGGAGGCGTGGCTCAAGTGGTTGAGCTCCTGCCTAGCAAGCATGAAGACCCGAGTTCAAATTAGAAGTGGGAAAATGATTTTATAACAGAAGATTACATTACTTTTATGGATTGAAGCTGTCATTAGGTATGACCTTTGTATTTATCACCCACCTTTTCCCATAAAGGATTTGAAATGGCTTATAAACACCATGCCTACCAAAACAGTTGGGGCCAGTGGGAAAAAGGAAGAGGAAGAATTTCAAATCAGGGCAAAGTTACCATGTGGAAATACATATGGTATCTTCTTGCACAGAGCTGGTCTGAGTTCCATGTAAGCGCCCAGACAGGCAATAATATTTTGGTGCTTCTTCAAACCAATTTATATTTGAAAAGTTTTGATTGATATTTATCTGGTAAGAGGAGAAACTAATTTTCTATAAGTAAAAGTTGTATGGTATCTTTCTTTGTAATGTCAGCTGTTCCTTTAGAGGTTCATATAGACAATTCTAGCTGGCGAGTAGCATAGCATTGATGAGCAATACAAACTTAGCTGAAAAATTTGAAGGTAAACAAAGGAGAGCATTGGCATTGTTGTATGGCATTTCCAAGTATGCATCAAATACAGCCTCTCAAATTAGCTCTTGTCTTTCTTTTTCCACAGTTTAGTTCCTGTTTTTCACCATCTCTTCCCATCTCACAATCTCTCATTTTCTTTTGTCCCTGCTTTTATCTCTGAAGCCTGAAGGTCTTCACTCATTGTTAGTGTGACCTCCAAGTCTGTCAAAGATCATTATACTGGTAATGAAATTTTTTATGTAACAGACAAAGGTTTTTTCAGTTTGGGGCTCACTTGTTTTGTTTGTCTGCTAGTTTTGGGAGGGTGTGCAGGGGTCAGCATGAGATTCCAATATTCACTTCATGGGAGGGAGATCTCATTAACATTTTTCTAAATGTGTAGGATGATGTAGATGGAAACCTGAGTTAACTGATACTATGTTTCACATTTATTCTGTGGAGGTTTTGATACCTACAGATTGACAGTTGAGCAGATGGCCCATCTCATTGGTTTTAAGCAGGAGAATGGCAGGGTCTGATTGGTATTGTGTATGGGAAATGGGCTGTAGGAGGGCAAGAGTAGAAGCGGAGCAACTGGTGAGAAAGCCTGCCTGGGAGAGAGATGGTGGGGGCTTGGACTGAGTGGGAGTTTGGAGTTAGAGGTGTATGGGTTTGCTCGCCTGGAGTCATCAGTTGGGCATTGAGTGTAATAGTGTGGAATTGGAAATCATTTTTACAGAAGTAAAGATTTGGGAGTCATCAGATATTGATGATCAAATCTGGATGAAGTATCTAGGCTGAGTTAGAATAAGAGAAATGAGCAATAAGTACAGAAACAGAGAAGCCAGTAAAGGATGCTGAGGATAGTTGGTGGGAAAGTAAGAAAATGAGGCAGTGAGATGTCTCAGAGAGTAACTGAAGAAAGTACTGTAATCATGACAAGATCATCTAATCTTAAAATGCAAAATTCATTGGGGACCTTTATGAGAGTCATCCCTAGAGGAGAGGAGCTGATTGGAGTGGGCTGGTGAGCAAATATAAGGTGGTAATGACAATTGACACTGCTTTAAGGACGTTTTGCTTTGTTGGGGAATAGAGAAATAGGATCAAGGAAGGGTTGTACCGTTTTAAAGATGTACTGGGAGAAATTTTGTTGTTAGCTGATTAATAAACCATCTGGTAGGAAGTGAGAGATAGATGGTGCAAAGGAATTGGAAAAGAGGGAGGCAAGTCGCAGAAGGTGAGGGCTTGAGAATAGAGATCAGGGAAGGCAGAGAAAATAAATGCAGCTGGGTCGTGGACTTGGGGGTAGGAATATGTGAAAGTGTTTTCAGTCTTTCCCCACCCCTACAAGGAATGAGGCTAGAGAGGGTTTAGGAGAAATGAAATAGGTTGGAGGTGAGAGCACATAGTACAAAAAGAGAAGGTAAATACAGTAGGCAGGTGTAGGATAGGCAGCCAGCATTGACTGCTCATGGGAGATTTGTGGTCATGAATTTGAAGTGAGATCATTTGGTCCTCTTGTTTATTTTTCTTGGGCTGTGTTCAGCTGCTAGCATGCAAGCCTGGGATGAATGGACAGTTGTCTTGTGGCAGGGCTGAGGTACAGTGAGGGAGTTGTAGATGTGTGTAGAGGAATGATGATACTGACTACTCTGGAATCTGCAGTGAGTTAGAACAATAGTGAGGAGGGTGATGATGGTAAAAAGTAGAAAGTTAAGTTCCCTGAAATCTGAAACTCACTGAAAGCTGGGTTTTCCAAAGCCCATTCCCCATTCTAGACACTTTGTTAGACAGCATTACCTCTAGTCTACTTAAGAAGAAAACAGAGCATTCCAATTGTGATAGTAATAGCTAGTAACTGCTTTTTTTTTTTTTTGAGGATTTACTAAGTATTGAGCATTGAACAAGTATTAATCATGTGTGTGCTGAAGATACACAGCCCTTTGAGGTGGGTAATATGACCTCTGTTTTACAGGTGAGGAAACTCAGGCTTAGAGAGGCCAAATAACTTACCCAAGGTCACACAGATAAGTGGCAGAGCTTTTAACGCTGTCTTCTATTACTGCTATCTCACTCATTGGAATACTTGTAACATGGAGTATTTTTCTTTTAAAAATGTATCATAATTAATTACATCTGAATTAATTATGTCTTTTTCCTTAGAAACGGGAATAGAAAATTCAAACATTTGTTGAGATTGTAGCTAAATAAAATGAGTAAAAGCTGGTGGGGCCTCAGAGAATGTCTGTCTGGCTTAGTGTCGCTAGGAAGTGCTTAGTTTCAGTCCTTTTCGTGGACCCTGGATGACCGGATCTTTCCCTTTCTCAGGTTAGGATGGATGGAGATATAGATTTTTATGGTAAATTTTGAATATTTCAATGCTGTCAACCAGTTAACTATTTCTAAAAGCTCTGGAAGATCAAATAAAACCAGCCTTCAGGTCCATTGGCCCACTGGCCACCAAGACCTCTGTTTTAAAATACAGTTTGTTTCCAGTAACAATAAGTAATGAAATAATTGAAGTATTACCATTTTAAGTAAGCCACCTACAAAGGATTGAGTTTTTAATCCAAGTACAGGTAATACAAATACAATCAGAACATAAAACTAACAGTGTTACTGACCTAAATAAATTCTAAAATTGAAAAATACTGTTCTAACATAAGGAGTTAGATCATATTATAGAAAAGAAGGTAGGATGCTGGGTACTAGTGGCTCACGCCTGTAATCCTAGCTATTCAGGAGGCAGAGATCAGGAGGATAGCAGTTCGAAGCCAGTCTGGGCAAATAGTTCATGAGACCCTATCTGGAAAAAAAACCTTTCACAAAAAAATAGGGCTGGAGGAGTGGCTCAAGGTGAAGGCCCTAAGCCTCAGTCCTGCAATAAAAAGAAAAAAAAGAAAGAAAGAAAAGAAGGTAGGGAGTGTGAAAGTTTAGTGTCTCGCAGTAAAGAGCAGTTCTTGCAACTAAATGCAACTGCTTGGGCTGTAAAGCAAAAGAAGCCCAGACATTAAAGATGAGGTTCCTTGAAACCCGGTCTGAGTCCTTAGAGGCAAAGTACTTAGAGACAAAGGTAGGAAGATCAAGAGTTTGAGGCCAGGCTGGGCTATATAGCAAGATCTGTTTCATCAAAAAAAAAAAAAGATCCTAGTCTGGGCTCTGTCAGTCAACCTTTCTGAGTACTTTATGGGTTCCTTACGTGTCTAGATTTGTGTCTGGGTTCATCCCACAAGAGGACATTGTAAAAAAAGAAATGAGTGGAAGCTCTTGGAATAAAAACGTAATGGAAAAACATGCAGTTATTTTAGATGAGTTGCTAAAAAGAATGAGTATGTTTTGGAGTAAAAAAACAGAAGCGATTTTAATTTTATTAACATTTTATGAAGGTATAGTTATTATTCTGATGTTTCTTAAGCTTCAAGATATATACTCTATTCCTATCGTGACATTTATAAAAAAAAACACTTTTATTTTCAGTTGGATGGATTTATTGCTCGAAACTGGGCCAATCAAAAATCAGCTTTGGGAAGTGCTCTTGATCCACTTGCTGATAAAATACTTATCAGTATCTTATATATTAGCTTGACCTATGCAGATCTTATTCCAGGTAAGAATGCCATCATGCATACTTTAAAATAGCATAGGGAAGAATGGCATTAGTCAGCTTAACATTTCTCTTGAGAAACAATTTTTGTTCCAGAAATATATTTTTCAACTTTAAACTGTTCCCCAATTTTAAACTGTTGAGCTGTTTTGCTTGTCAAGCTGTTTATTTTAGAATTAATGTTATTGTTATACTAGTAGAAGCAGTTTCTAATTGTAATTTTTAAAATTTAAAATTTAAAAAATTGTTTGAATTTTAAAAATTAAAATTAAGCAACTATTTCACAGTGCCAATTCATAGCACTCTAGAATCTTTCGGTGCTATTATATATACTATGTATATTTTAGTGTCTAGCTTTTTGGAAGTAATTTAAAATTTTCCTAAGTTTCTGATTATAAGTACAGTTTAATCATAGTGAGAACTCTGAAATTCTGATGATATGTAGATTTTCACCTTGTTATAATGTCAGCTTATTAGACAGTTGCGCAATTTCAAATTATACACTGTTTGACTACTTACTCTAATATAATTGTATGATCTTTTGCTTTCTGTTTTGCATGTGCTTTTCTGGATGTTCATTTCTACTTCAGCTGTATTTCTCTATCAACTTTTCTTTCTCAGTCCAGATTAAGCTGTCTTTTCCCAAGAGGTAGAAATAGGATCTGAGAATAAACAAGCTGCCCTGTGGTCCTTCAGTGTTCATTATTATTGACATTTGGTAGGAAGAACTCTAGTGTCATCTTAGTATAGTGCAGTCTCTTGAAGCTCAAAGTTCTTTTTCTTCTTGACCTTTAACCTAACTTAGAAGGCTACCAAATTAAGAAATAAATTAGAATGTTTATATTTGTGTGCTGCTTTAAAAGTCAGCATTGGGGTGTGTATGTAATTCAGGGGCGGCAGGTAGGGACCAGGGGTGCTCTCATTAATGCATATGAATAATTTTGAGAGAAAAAACCTGCTGAGCATTCTGTCAACATTTAAAATTCTTTTTTTTGTAGTATGTGTGTGTCTTCATACCTCTCATATTTCACAGTTATATTTGTGTTTTGTTCAGGTTGCCTAGGTCATTTCCTTTTGAACATAGAAACTGTTTCTAGGTTTTGGCACTATGAAATGTTACTGTGAGTTTTACTTAAATAATTGGTGTTAGTAATTGCTTTCTAAGCTGGAACTTCTCTTCACTGTTTTTTTCTTGTTCCCTTGTCTTTCTTTTCGCTAAGTACTTTTAGTGGTTATTCTCTAGTTTTTAATAAAAGGATGTGGTTTCGCAAAAAACTTGTGGAGGTCTTGAACATCTAAAATGTCTTTATTCTACCCTCCTCCATAAATTACACTATGTATAATTTTTCAGTTTTTGATTATTTTCACTCAGAATCTTGAAGACCCTGTTCTATAGACTTGCAGATTCTACCTTGCTATAGAAAAGTCTTGTGCCATTCTGATACTTCTTCCTTTACGTGTTTTGAATCAGAAATCTTTAAGGATTTTTTTCCTAGTTGATGTTTTAAATTTTTTTTTCTCTTAATTCATTTTCTAACATCTTATATATCCAGTTATCCCAAAACTTTTTATTAAGAAATGATTTCCAGATTTATTGAACTGTCCATAAATATGTAGGTCCATTTCTGGTTGTCTGGTTTTTTTCTCCATCTATCTTTGTACCAGTAAGACTCTTGTTGCTTTGCTAAAAATCTTGATATCTGGTAGAACAAGTCCTTCTACCTTGGATATTCTAGGCTGTTTTCATTTGTGTTTAAATTTTAGAATCAGCTTTCATCTATTTGTTTTTATTTATTTATTTTTGGTGGTATTGGCGTTTGAACTCAGGGCTTCGCACCTGCTAGGCATTTGCACCACACCCTGGGTTGGCCTGGACTTCTATCCTCGTACTTATGCCTCCTGCATAGCTGGTATTACAGGTATGCACCATCACAGCTTTTAAATGGTGGCTTTTAAGTTTTCATTTAGTGATAATTTCTATTAATGAGATGATAAATTATTTTTCTAATGTTGATTTTGCGTCTAGCAAAACTTGCTGACTTACTATAATATGAATCCTGTTGGATTTTCTACATCCTCAGTTAGGTACTTACTTATGGTTCGTGACAGCTTGTATTTCTTCTTTCCCAGTCGCCTTTCACCTTTTATTTCTTTTACTTTCCTCACTGCAGTGTGCAGTACAATGTTGAGTAAGAGTGGCTTCTGTCTTATTCCCAATCTCATGGTCAGAGTTTTTAACATTTCATTATTGAAGATGATTCACGTGTCAAGTTTTGTAAAGATCTTTTTTTCATGATAAGTAGTTCACTTCTCTTGGGAGTCTGTGAAGAGTTTTTATCAGGATTGAACATTGAAAACTCAGTGTATTATGATTGTCAAGTTATTTTTTTTTCCCTTTAAGCTGTTAATGAGTGATTAATTACATTATTGCTTTTCTTAGTGTTAAAGCAAACTGCATTTCCTGGTATAAATTAAACTTGGCCACAGTATGTTGCAAAGATATTGCTAAATTTGGTTTTCTAGAATTTTGTTGAAGATTTCTCATCCAGATTCATGATGTTGACTTGAATTCTTTTCTCCAAATACCTCGTTAGGTTTTAGTATCAAAGTTATAACTAGCCTCATAAAAGAGTTAGGAACTTTTTCTTCTTCTTTATTCTTCTATTCTTGGGCAATGTTTGTGTGAGATTATAGTTATTTCCATTTTAAATGTTTGATAGAATTTGTTGAAGCCATTGAGGCCTGGGGTTTTGGGGAGAGTTTTGAAAAGGTGATTTAACATTAAGTTCATCTTTTGAGCATTTTGTAAGTTGTGACATTTTCCCAGGACTTTTCCATTTCATCTGGATTATAAAAAAGTTAAAATTGATGGTATCCTCATTAAGGTTTTCATATCCATAGGAAATACAGCAATGTCTTAATTTTCATATTAGTTATTTGCCCTCTTCTCTTTTTCCTTGATCAGTCTCACCAGAGGCTTGTCAGTTTCATAACTCTTTTCAGATAATCAACTTTGGGTTTTGACAGTCTCTGATAACATTTATTATTGCATTAAATCTTGCTGTTTTATTTTCATTTTTTTTCTCTTCTTTCTTTGAGTTTTCCTTGCTATTCTTTTTTGAAATTCTTTAGATCAATTCTGTATAGTGGAAATAAAATACTTTAGTGACTGTATAAGAGGAAACAGGTGGAAATAATTTTAATGAGATGTTTTATTTATCCCACATTTCAACATGTAGTCAGTAAAAAATTGACTTTTATCCTACATCTTCAAAGTCTAGTGTTTATTTTGCATTAACTGCACCTCTCAGTTTTGACTACACATTTCTGGTTCTTCACAGCTACACAATGCTGTTGTATTGAACAGTGAAGTTGTAGATGGGTACTTCACTCACTGCTTTTCAGCTTTTCTGTTCTAAAATTTGCATGAAAGACTATATTCTCATCTAAGTATCATTTTCTCTGCATCTCAGATGTTTATGTTAATGCTTTTGTCATTGTCCAGTATAGAATATTTTCCCATTTTCATTGTGATTCTTTCATCTATCTGGTTAATAAGTATTTCCTGCCAAAACTGAGTGGTAGAGCACTTATTTAGCATATATATAAGGCCCTAGCTTCAACCCTTCAGAATCACAAAAAAAAAAAAAAAAAAAAAAATTTCTTAATCTGTTGTCAGCTTGTGGGGATTTTGTAGTTATCATTTTGTTAATAATTTCAAGCATAATTACCATGTATTCAGAGAACATGCTGTATAATTTGTCTTTCAGCCTTCTAGATAGTCAAATTTTATCAGTATTCCATGTGTGCACCAAGTGAATGTAAATTCTGCAGTGCTTCTGTGGTCTGTATATGCCCATTAGATTAAGTTTTCACTACTGTTGTTTACCTTTCATTTCTTTACTATTTCATCCCCTTTTGCTCTGCTGCTGTTGGTTACTGACACAGTCGATTAGCATTTCCTCTGTGAGTCTAGTTTTCCACTATTTTTCTTTGCGAATCTACTTTTGCTTTGTTATCTTTTGAAGTCATGCTGTTAACTACATATAAATATGAATTGTATCTTCTTGACGAATTGAATATTTTATTGTGAAGTGATCCTCAGACAGTTATATGTAGTAAAATGAGTCAGAGATGCTAATTGTCCCAGTGCCGTTAGAGCTTATGCACTGCCCCAAGCATAGCCTGGATTCCAGAGACCTCCATTCCTCCTAGATGCAGTGTGGCATGTTCCTTCATGCATACTGTACATAGATTTCAATTTTCATGGGTTGCTGCATATTAAAAATGTGATCATTGTTAGAATTTGCTAGCTAATGTTACTATAGAAAACTTTATAGGTTGCAAAATACTTCTAAAATCATGGCTTGCTGTTTTCTAGCCTGATTAAAAATGTCTTTTGTTAGCTCCCAATGTTGTCAGTTGAGAACATAGCATTTTCTCTTTGGAATATTGTCATAGAGGACTAAACCAAGGACCAGCATTTACATCATAGCTATTACCAGCAGAGATTTAAAGTTTAAATCTGTAATCCATTGTGAGATTTAGTTCAAATTGCAGAACTGTTAGAATGTAAAAAATATTAGAGGATCATAGATACAACTTCAAATATTTCATGAATTGTTTGAAGGTATTATGGAAACACTGAACTGAGTTTTGAACTCAGAATTTTGTTAATTAAAAAATTTGGGGGGGGAGCAGATTGGGAACATGGCTTAAGTGGCAGAGCAAGAGTGAGGCCTGAGTTCACACCCCCGTACCACCAAAATTTTTTTTTTTTCTTGTAAAAGATGCAGGTTTGTGGTTAAAGCTTCCTGTAGCGCAGAAGGTAATGAAGTGAAGTAAGTTCTCAGGCTTCCATTCTCATTCAACAAAGGAGTACAGGTGCCTTAGATACCCATCTAAAATATCCTCAGTCAGCTCTGGCTCTGAGAACATGCTGCAAAAAAGCTTAGCATCCCTAATGATATTTCACCCAGTTTTGAATGTTGGAGCGTTTTGGATTAGGGATGCACAGCTGGTTAAAGTCAATCAATGCAAATACTCCAAAAATTTGAAAAACTCTGAAATCTGAAACACTTCCTGTCTCAAGCACTTGAGTAAGGGATACTCTCAACCTGTAATAAGAGAACTGCTAACAAATTGATTCATTCCTGCCTGGGCAGGAACTCGATAGAGAAGAATGAAAATATTTCTGTTTACTCACATGTTGTACATGTAACAAATTTACTGTTTAGAGAATAGTCTTAGATGCAGATGTAAATAATGAAAGCTTCTAAAACTCCAGAACAGTTTAAGTCCTCTGACATCCTTTCTTGTCTCCTTATGACCTCTTTCCATTTAACCATAATGAATATGGTGATCTTTTTTTCAAATTCACAAAGCTGAGAATTAAAAAGCAGAAGATGATGGTGGAGGTGAGGGAAGGTAGCACTGATAATCTTCAGATTTGTAGTCTGTAAACACTAAGGGAAAAACAAAACAGAGAGGCAAGAGGATCAACATTCTGAAAGGCAGATGTAGACTTCCAAAGTCATAGCTTGGATTTCACTTTATTTTAAAAAAAAATAAAGGTCAGTGGTTCATTTTAGAGTTCTTAAATCATCAAGTAAATATTTATTATAAAATTTTTACTTATGAGAAACATCAATTTGTGGTAAGGCTGAGTAAGGCTTTACTATAGGGATAATGTCTATTACTAATTTTCAAAATCTTCATTAAAATTATTTTATATTTGATTTTCAGTTCCACTTACTTATATGATAATTTCAAGAGATGTAATGTTGATTGCTGCTGTTTTTTATGTCAGATACCGAACTCTTCCAACACCGGTGAGTTGGTTTCCGAAAATATTCTTTTAGCATTACTGATGACTTATGGCAAAAGTAAATACTCATTCTTCTGAATGTCATTTCACTTTGTGGGAGTTATTTATGACAATTATTATTGATTCATTTACTAGGAATTTTAAAAAATTAACTGCCCTCCTGTTTGAATTACACACTAAGGTAGTTATTTAGTGAACACATCAATAGTCACTTTCCAAAATGCTGAACTCTGTGTTAAGTCTAATTCTTCATTGATGCACATGAAAGTCAGTCCAGCTGGCTCAGTCCCTAACAGCAGAGTGTTGGAGGTGTTTCATGGAGCTCCATGTCAACTGGATTTTATTTAAAAATCAGTTGTATGAGCATGGGATGGTTTGCTTTCATATTTATACATTGGTTCTGTGAATATTTTGAGCATATAGCTATAGCATAATAACCTCTTTTGGTTCCCAAACTTGTAAAGGTAGAGCAGTATATTACTCATTTTGTTTTTTAACTGTAAAAGAAATACTGGTAAGTGAGAGTTCTTGAATTTCTTTAGTAAAAATATATGATGAAGCAAACTTTATGGATAGCTATTGTGTTAGAATTTTATAGGTCTGGAGAAATAAATTGTAGATTTTAATGAATGTTTTCAGTAGCATATGTATGATTTATAAAGAATATAAATACTTCTCAATTAATGTAAAGAGCTACGTATAAAGAGCTTTTCTAGCACAGGGCCAGGCATGTAGTAAGTACTAGATAATTATTATCTACACATAATAACAGAATGTTTGTTTTCAACTTAAATAATAAATTGAAACTTTACCTTTTTTTGTTCTCTGTCAGCGAACGCTAGCTAAGTATTTCAATCCTTGCTATGCTACTGCTAGGTTAAAACCAACGTTCATCAGCAAGGTAAGAGGCACACAACATCTTTTTAAGTTATTGCTTTGTGAATTTTTATTACAATGAATATAAATCTTGGTCAAGAGCTGCTGAAAATGAGACAAATTTAACTGTATTAAGTAGAGAGGATAGAGAGTAGGGTCAGGCAGATACCTCTAACCAAATCTGTTTGTCATCTAAAACTTTTTTTTTTTCATTCTCTTAAGCTTTTTAGACCTTTAATGTACACATTTTGTCTTGCGTTGGTGGTCTGAGCCAGGGAAGGGGAAGAGAATTGAAATGTAGTGGCTTTTTTTTTGTACTGGGATTTGAACTCAGGGCTTCATGCTTGCTAAGCAGACACTCTACCACTTAAGCCACTCCACCAGTCTTTTTTCTGTGTGCATGCTGAATATTTTCAAGATAGAGTCTCGGGAACTATTTCCCCAGGCTTCAAATCTGATCCTCCTGATCTCTGCCTTCTGAGTAGCTAGGATTATAGATGTGAGTCACCGGCTCCTGGCTTGCCTCTTGATTGAGATGTAAAGAGGAAGAATCTCTTGTGGTTTTTCTCCCTCCCTCCATGTGGTAAAAACACCACATAATAAGGCCCTTTTATTTCCATGATTGGCTGTTTCGTAGAAAGGGATAGAAGAAAGTTTTATTCACTAATAAACACCTCCTCCTCTTACTTGTCCATTTCCTCTGTCTTTCAAGTTAACAACTGTATATCAGACTTTGCACATTAAAAGGATACTATTATTGCCTCTCAAGTCATATTTGTTTTCCCAGTAGCCTTGATAAGTTTACCTAAGTCATCCTTTTATCCCATCCCTTGTGACAGAGATTTAACAGGTTAGGGATGCTGATTATTTTGGGACAAAGGAGCCATTGCTTTTGTACCATGACTTCCTAGGGTGGCCTGTTATCCACATATATAGGGACTTTTTTTAGCTTCGTGTGACTTGTATTTGTAGCAAGTACAGCAATTTGAATGTAGCACTCCATGGAAAGTAGCTTAAGAAAATGCCAGGACAAATAAATCACACAAATCTTGTTCTTGTTAGAAGTCTTCCAGAAATGCTTTATCATTTATTTTTAAAAGTGAGGTGGGATCCTTGTCATCTGGCTGCAGATGGCTGATGAACCAAAAGTCTTTTTTATACACTACTGTACCATATTCAGAGATTCTTCCGCAAACACTTCTCATGTCTCTAAACTATTTCTAGTTCTGTTTTTTGTTGTTGTTTTTTTTTTTTCCCCAGTGCTGTTTTTTAGGATAGAGAGTCCTGCTCATATCTTCTTGAGGTTCTTTGTTGGAGGTGAATGTATTTCAGTTTTCTGACCTCACAGGGTTTGACAGGTAGACAGTAAAACGGAACATTGGGTAAAGCATCAGGAAATCTGGGTTACAGTTTGTTTTGTGGTCTGCTATGATTGCAGACAGACCACATAACTCATTTCCTTCTCACTTAGGAAGAGGCAGCTTAATTATTTTTATATTCACAGGGTTGATTTTTGGGGTTTTCTTTCATTTTTTTTTTGTTTTGTTTTGTTTTTTTGGCAGTACTTGGTTTTGAACTTAGGGCCTTATGCTTGCTAGGTTAGGTAGGCACTCTACCACTTGAGCCATGTCCCCAGTACTTTTTTTTTTACTTTAGTTATTTTCCAAAAAGGGGTCTTAAGTTTTTGCCTGGGGCTGGCTTCAGTCCCTGATCCTCCTATTTGTGCCCTCCTGTGTAGTTGGGGTGACAGGCACTGAGAGGAGTATACCACCATACCCAGTTTATTGATGAAGGTAGGGTCTCCCTAACTTTTTCCCTGGGCTGCCTTCAAACAGCTGTCCTGTTTGACGTCTGTCTTAAATAGTGTGAGCCACAGCACCAGTCTATAGGGCTGTTTTAATGGATGGCTAGAAAAAAGGGAAAGAATTTTGTTAACATTATTGAATTGCTATGGAAATTCATAGTGGTGGCATTTTTCTGGTAGTTGTTAATATCTTCACTACAAAGAGCATCTGTGTGGACAGGTGAGTCAGTCTGTGAAGCTGATACTTTTTTGTGTGTTCTCACCTGGGAATGCCAACTTCTTTGGCATGGGTATTGAAGACCAACATCAAACATGCTGAAAGTATATTTTGAAATAGGATTCAGTTGGCACTATTCATTTATAACTTTTTTTTTTGTAAGGTAAATACAGCAGTCCAATTAATCTTGGTGGCAGCTTCTTTGGCAGCTCCAGTTTTCAATTATGCTGATAGCATTTATCTTCAGATACTGTGGTAAGCTAAATTTAGAATTACTCTTTGAGAATGTCAGCCCAATGGCTTATTGTGATGGTCCTAGAATGACTTTGTTACTTACATGATTAATGTACACAAATTGGGTAAAATTGTGGCCATGTTTTATGATTGATACCATTTTTTTAAATTGTTGTACTGGGTGGGGGTTCATTGTGGCACTTAGAAAAGTTCTTACAATATAGCAGATATATACTTGAATTCACCCCTCCACCATTCTCCTTTCTTGATTGGTGCCATTCTTAAGTTTACTATCAAGCCTGAGGTGGGGAAGTTAACTAACTAACTCATGCAAGTTCAAAGGAATGAGTGGTACTGCTAATTTGTTAGGGTTTCAGAGGAAGAAAGATACTTTGTGATAGGAAGAAGAGGGTTAACTTCAGAGAAGTGTCCTTTGAGCCATCAACTGTAGATAGACCTTGCACAGGAAGAGACAGATGGGTAGCCTTCAGCAGTCAGTGTACAATAGTTGTAGGGGAAGAGGAGTCCAGCCTATTATGGGGTGAAGTAGAAAGGACACATAGAGAAAGGACTTTGAATTTTTTTATTATGCTAATTGCTTATTTGTAGTCTTAAAAATGTGTCAAATTAAAACTTTTGTTCTAAATATACTGCTACCTTGATTTAGAACTGTGTTTTGGTCCACTTTGAACAACAATTAAAATGTGCTTGATGCAGTCCGGGCCATAAAGTAGGTGGTTATTCAGTCAGTTAAGCTAACAACTCTCTAAAAATGGTAACTACGCTCAACTTTTTATTTTAATTGAAAATATGTGTATATTCATTCTCATTAATATTTTCTATTACAAGATGAAGGCTTTTTGGTTGTAGGTTCAACAGTGGGAATTTTCTCTCCAATAAACTAATCCATAATACAACCACTCTGATACTAATTTTTCTTCAAGGTGATGCAAGACACAGGCAAAGCAATCCATGCAGGAACCATCTAGATTTTTACCATACTTCTCTAGTCTTTTCACATACTTCTCTAGTCTTTTGTTTTGTTTCTTCATTTGTTTTTTAGTATTTTTGAGACAGGGTCTTGCCATGTGCCCAGGCTGACTAGGAACTCACTATGTAGTCCAGGCTTACATAGTAGTTATTTCGACAGTGTTTTTGTTTGTTTTGTATCAGGTTGCCTTTCTTGACTCTTCCAAACTATTCATCTTAGTTCTTAGAAACAGCGATTCTTCCTCCACTTAATTTCACTGATTTACATGTGCATTTAGGATACCAGACTGATAGGAGCAGGTTTGGGATCAAACAAAAATGATTCTGTCTCACTAGATGGATGAAGGCAGAGGTGTTTGGGTGTCCTAAAAAGGAGCCTGTTGTTGACTGCAAATATTCAGCATGCCGTAGGCATCGCTCATCATTTCAAGAAGAATCTGGTTAACCTGGCAACTCACTTAAGGAAAAGCTGGTAAAGAAAACTGAAAGCCAAAACCAAGCCAGGCTCCAGTTTGGTTCTCTCAACTTGCTGAGCAAGTTCTCTGGGTCTCCAGTTCTTATCTGTAAGAAGAAGTTTTTGTGAGAATAAAATGAGAACATACAATACCAAGAGTAGTAAATGGGTAAAAATACATCTGCTAATATTATCATTAGGGTTCATTAGTTATATTAATTTTTTTTGGCATTACTAATTCGAATGATGTCATAAAAGCTGCATATGTAGATTTTGATTGTTAAAAAATTGATCACACAGCCCTTTGTACTTTTGAAGTAGGTGTTTTACATGTTTACAGTATGATCCCCATAGTTAATTGTATTTTAGATTTGAATCTGAATCCTGTTTCTTCCCTTCCATAAAAGGTGTTTTACAGCTTTCACCACAGCTGCATCAGCTTACAGTTATTATTATTATGGTCGGAAAACTGTTCAGGTGATAAAAGGCAGATGAAAGTCACCCATCACCATTAGCAAGGGAGCGATACACATCGGCAGCAGCGCCAGTGGAAATCTACAGGAGTTTCCCTGTTCTGATGTTCAGCTTGAAAAGGGACTTGTCAGAACAAACCATGTCATCAGAATCGAAGTGATGTGCATTGAAAATGAGCTTGATCATGGCATACGCAGAATTTCCAGTGTATTTTTAAATACAAATAAAACTATAATTTAGAATTTTTAATCTTAGGTTTCTGGATTAATTTTTAAGAGGTGGCTTATTCCAATTATTGTCAGTTTTTTAAATTTTTTTTTTAAAGTAGTTCAGAGCATGAAAACTGAAGAGTTGGCATTTCTCTAAGCAGAATTAAGATTGCTCACAAAGTAGTAAGGAATTTCCTAGGATTAAATATATATCCTACACAACTTCACTGTATGTTTTTATATTTGATTTTTAGATCTGTGTACGCATTAACAGTCCATGTGCTTAACATATGATCATTTAGAATAAGAATAAAGCTAGCTTAGCTGTGGATGAAGTTGTAAAGAGATTTAAAATGCAGTAAGTTTTAAATGTGAAAATAAGTAAGATTAACAAAATAGAAGGTATTGAAGTTCATCAGTAGTCTTCCAACCTCTCAGGTACCTAATAGTTTATGTATCAGGTAACAAAGGTTATTGAAATATGAGAACATGTCCATTTGCCTTTGCATCTAAAAGGCAAAATTATACCTTCCCACTGTGTTTCTAATGTAGCAATGTTTATGATATTGGAATCTGTACTCATAGTGTGTAAATAATATGAAACTGTATATTTTTCAAAGATTTTTTAAACTTTAGGGAATCTTTTTTGTTAAGATATTAAAGGAATAAAAGAGCTGGAAAAATTGTACCTTCAACTTGGATTGTTCCATGCTACATATTTATCTCTGCTAGTGCGTAAGTTTCCTGACTCATAAAGTCCATTCAAATGCATCACTTATATTTATAGTTTAAAAATAATTGGTTTGGGACCACCTGACTCAGAAGATCTTACTGCTACACCATCTTGTTTAGGATGGTGGGTGATTCACGTAGGGAGAGGAAGATGATGGCCAATGCTGGTTAGTTCCTCTTAATAGTGGAGGCTTACTGCTGCCTCTTGTCCCTGGTTTTAACCCAAGCGTAATATGGAATCCTAAAGTGAGATTATCCAGTCAAAACCTGTTGAGCTGTGTTAAAAATGGAAAGCTTAAAGTAAAACCCATACCTTTTGATGCTATTGTGCATATCAGTGTGCCCCTCTGTTGCTTGCTGTTGCTGGTTTCCCTGTTCCCAGACTAGCAGCTCAGCTGCCCTGGCTTAGAATATTCCAAAGGAACTCTACCACTGAATCATATGGATGAGGTAAGAGGGAATGGAAGGGTGGTGTGTGACCCACTGTTCTTCTTCTGAGACCTCCTATATGGTCTCATAGCTAGGAGATGCTAAGGCTGGCTGACACTGGTGGCTCACACCTGTAATTCTAGCTACTTGAGAGGCAGAGAGGAGGATCGAGGTTCAAATCCAGGCTGGTCAAATAGTTCGTTAGACCTTGTCTTGAAAACACCGAGTATAAAAAACAGGGCTGACAGGGTGGCTCAAGTGGTAGAACCCATGTCTAGTAAGCATGAGGCCCTGAGTTCAAATCACAGTACAGCTTTAAAAAAAAAAAAGGAAAGCTTGTAGTCCTTATGGGAGAAATTTGAACTTTGTTATTCATGGTTTAGTGTTGATATTTGGAGCGATTTGTGGGTTGAACCTGCAGTCTCCCTAGTTTTAAGGTCCATGTCTCCTCAGGTTTCTGAGTACTGAATTGTCATAAAACAAATTCTGCTGTAATTACATTTAATTGAGCAAGTTAAAGCATATATACATGTGTACAGACTAAAACATGACAAATTTATTTTGGTGTGTTCACAGAATAGACTCAGTCGATGGTAGGATAAAATCATTGGGATCATCTAATTATGTGAGGATTTAACACTCACACTTTTGGCTTTTATTTTGTAATTTTTAAGCAGGAACTCGGATAGTTTTTAAATCACTCAGTCCAATTCTCTTGGTTACATATGTGATGAAATTAGGGATACATTTTAGAGTTTTGAAAAGCTCTTTCAAAACTTCAAACAGTGGAAATCCATAGTGTAATTCAGTTTTTCAGGCCAAACACGGTGTTTTTACCTTGTTTGGAAGCAAGGTATGTGAGAATCATACTTGGCTTTTTCTTATGATAGAAACGAGTGCTCTTGTGGGTTGAATTGCATTTCCCAAAAAGATATGCTCAAGTCCTCCAGGAATGTGGCCTTATTTGGAAATAGTGTCTTTAACAGCTATGACCAAGTTAGGATGGACATAATGGATTATGGACAGTGGGCCTTAATCACATAACTAGTGTCTTTCTAAGGAGGGAAATTTGACATAGACACAGAATGCCATGAGATGATGGGGGTCAAGGTTGGAGCCATGTTTTCAAGCCAAGGAGCTCTGAGGAATGCTGCCAACCATCAGAAGCTAGGAAAGGGGTGTGGAATGAGTCTCCCCAAGCCTCTGGGAAGACCCAACCCTGCTGATGATAGTCTTGATTTTGGTCTGAACTGTAAGAAAATAAGTTTCTGTTGTTTTAAGCCACTTAGTTTGTGGTAATTTTTCACAGAGGCCACAGATTTGTTAATAAATGCTGACATAGAAAATTAAACCTAGAAATCTGGCCCCAATTTTAATTTTATAGAATACTTTTTCCCTACATTCATATAAAAGTGAAAAAAAATATAGTAGACACTCCACACCAAGACACAAATCATAAATACACTGATAGATTTGGGAGTGGAGATGGTCTGACTTTTAGGGAGAACCCAGAGATTCTCTTTTTGCCTGTTTCTCCCCTCTAATTAAAAAAAGTTCTGAGCTTTTTGTCCAGCATCTTAGTGAGGCTGCAATGGTCGCCATTGCTCCCCAAGATTTTCGATGCCGTCCTAGGACAAGAAGAGGAGGAGAGACATGGGAAAGTTGGCCAAGAAAGAAAAGGACCCAATAAACAAATCTGAGGGCAAGGCCAGATAGAAGTGGTCCAAAGGCAAAATTCAGGACAAGCTCAACAACCTAGTCTTGTTTGACAGAGCCACTTACAACAGATTATGTAAAGAAGTTCCCAACTATAAGCTTGTAACTCCAGCTGTGGTCTCTGAGAGACTGAAGATTTGGGGTTCTCTGGCCAGGGTAGCCCTTCAGGAGTTCCTTAGTAAAGAACGGATCAAATTGGTTTCAAAGCACAGAGCTCAAGCAATTTACACAAGGCATCCTAAGAATGGAAATGCTCCAGCTGCTAGTGAAGATGCATGAACAGGTCCAACCAACAGTACATTTGAAAAAATAAAACTTTATTAAAAAAAAAAAAGTTCCTGAAAGTGAGTTTATTATGCAACCCCTACCTCCTCAAAAGGAATTCATAATACCTTTGTCTACTTTGTCTTGGGTGAAATGCTTAAGTGCTAACATTTAAGCAAACAGCTTTTTCCCAAAAGACCAGTTTTAACTAAACCTGGAAGTACATTTTTTTTTTTTTGCCATACCTGAAAATGCAATTAATAAACGAAAGAAGGCTCTAGGAAAACCACCAGTGGCTCTTCCCCTGGCTTCCAGTTCTTGAGTAACATGAGGAACTTTCGGTGAAAAGACCTAAGGACGCCATCGCCAGTATGGCGGAAGAGGCTGGATTATGTTACTGCTCTGTTTTATCCCTCAGTATCTATTATGCTAGATACTGAGGGTGCACTAAATGCCGAAAAATCCAAAGGAGACAACACAAACATGCCAGGAGCCAAGGGGAGTATCCGGCATGTGGTTTCTGGGAACAGTGTAAAGTTGAAGGAAGAGAAGGCAGTTGTTCCTTGGAGAGAGAAGCAGTTGGTGTGTGCCACAGGCAGGCTACCTTCAGGGGAATTAAAGCTGACAGGACTGGTTTGGGGCCCTCATTTTCCTTACTGCATGCAAAAGAAGGAAGCTGGGCTAATAGAAGGTCTGGAACTTCAGTGGGTAGTCAAACACCAGCTTGTTTGGTTTGGGTGCTGGGATCAAGCCAGAGCCTTGCATTTGCTACATAAGCATTCTATCACTGAGCTACACCCCTAGTAGCTCAAAAAAACATGGTTTTTGAAGTCTACCAGGTGCATGTCATAGTTCTGCCTGTATGGCATCGGGCACTGTCTGCAGAGGAACACGGACAGCACCAGGGTACTGACCAGTAGCAGGCCACTGGCAGCACTCAGCACAGTAAAAATGACCACTGAGCTGGGCTTGGTGGTGAAAGTGACACATGGCCTTCTCCAGTCCGAGGCTCTCAGTGGGCTCAGGCCTGCCCTGTTAGCTGCCAGCACACACACCCTGTAGGTGGTGCCCGGTGACAGCCCATACAACGGGTGCTGCCGGGCAGTGGCATAGATGTCCCCCACCACAGACTGGTTCCCCACCCCACCCTCTGCAGAGTAGAGGATCTGGTACCTGAGCACTACTGAGTTGGGGGCACACCAGTGGATAAGTGCTGATGTGTCCGTCATCTCCAACACCCCCTGCAGCTTGGGAGGGTCCGGGATGGTGTCCTCCCGGCTGAGGCCAGGGCAGAGGCACCGTGAGCGCCTCTGCAGTTCTGCACATGGGATCTGCAGGTGCTTGCAGGGGTGATAATCACATAAGACATTCTGGGGAGGTGCTCCCACCTTTTCCGTGGTCCCCTCTTCCTCTTCACTGTCATCCAACAGCAAGATTGGGATCCCATCCTCCGTAGGACTTGGTTTGGGAGCCTGGGTGGTGATCTGTGTCCTCTGGTGGGGCTGAGACGTGTTCATGGGGTTCTGTGAGGGAGGGAAGGGACCAAGGCGTTTGCTGGCCGGTGGGGTGGAAGCAGGTGAGATACCAGGCTCAAGAACAAGCCTGACAGTTTGTTCTCCATGCTGTGCCCCGGCTGTGGGGGAAGTTCTGAGTGGAAGGCTGTCATAATCTGCTGTAGAGTTGGTAGTGGACAGGGCAGTTCCCTCCCCAACATCATTGTACATCCATGCAGCTTGTGTGAGGGGAGCCACCGTGTGGGAGGGGACCTTGGTGACACTCTGCTGGCCTTCCACAGGCAGAATAGAGTGGACTGTGTCTTGCCCAGTGGAGAGACCCTGTGTCAATGGTGCATAAGCTAAGCTGTCCACATGGGGTGGGGTTGAAACCGGGAGGCTGGTGTTTTGATTAGACTTGCACACACCAGGCAGCTGGGAGAGGGAAAGAGGAGCTGAGAAGGGGACTCCAGATCCCACCACTGGTATGCACACAGTGTCTTCTGCCCTAGAGGGGAAGCCAAACAGTTAGAAAATGTCTAGCTTTGGGGCTACTTTCGGCTGGGCTTTGAATCCTCAATATGGATGTCATCTCCTGCCATGCCCCTGTCAGCACATCTCTGCCAGGTAACAGCTAGAACACAGTACACACTCCACGTGTGTCACTACACTGACTCTCAGGAAGACTTTGGAGGAGGTTCCTATCACTCTCATTGGGTAGTTCAGAAAGAGGAACTAACTACCCAAAATCCATGGCTAGCAAATGGCAGAGCCCAAACTGGGGGCGGGCACTGTGAGGGGCATATCCACATTCTCTAAGGGTAGTCTATTGTTCTGTTCTCATCTGTCTGCTTCCTAGCAGTGGTAATGTACTCATACTAGTTCTAACATTTCTGAGCACTTGCCATGTGCTGGGTACTATTCTTCACACTTCTATCAACCAAGTTAATTTGTACTACCTTATGAGGTAGGTGCTATTCTCCCCATTTTATAGACAAGGCAGTAGGGGTAAAGAGAAGTAATTCAGCCAAATCAACAATATTAAATGAACTGAAGCCATCAGAGTCTCTGGCTCCTATCTGCACTCTCAACCTCTTCATTAATGCCATGATGAGACTTCTCACTGCAAAGAGACTGGATGCTTGCCTTTGGGAGCAAAGTGAAGAGGGTGATGTAGAATGAACCCCACATCACAGTCAGGCTTGGGTGGGAGGTGAGAAAACCCTACAGCATGAGGGTTGACTCAAGAGGAATGATTAGGTGATGGATTTTGCTCAGGATGGGACATGGCGCTAGCACCCCAGCCTCCATCTTTCCCAGCCAACTGCCTTCCATCTTTCTTAAGAATTCTTTTTTTCCTGTCCTATGAGATAGCTTCTTAAGCCTACTAGCCTTGGGCTGAATGTCCTAGGAGCAGGAAGTGAGACTCCATCTTGAGTGTTCAAGGGCCCAGTGGTAAAGAACACAGATTAGGAAGAAGATAGATCCTGCTTCCTCTATCCAGAAGCTGCATGAATTTAAGCAAGTTCCTTACTTACTTGGGCCCCGTTCTCCTTGTCTATAAAATGGAACAATGGTACACCTATTTCAGCAGAGACAAGCTAACTGTTCACTTAACCCACTTTCTTTTCCCCCTGGGTACATGGCAGACCACATTGCCCAACATCCTTTGCAGTTAAGGGTGACCTGTTGACAGACTCCTGGCCAATGAATGTGAGTGTAAATCATAAGCAACCACCTCCCAGCCTGGCCCATTAAAATTTCCCAAGTCAGTTCTTCCATGTACTTTGGCCTTTCCGGCGGGCTAGAATGGGGGGTAGAGCTTCCATCACTACAGAGCGTGACTATGTTGGGGGAGGGCTGCCTTGCCCAACACTGTCCAATGCCTAGCAAGGGCACATGAACAAGTTGTAAACTGGGACAACTTCAACTCACCAACGCTAACCCTCAACCCTCAGCCATCTGCTTTGTAAATGTGTTACCTGCTTAAGACAGTTCTGTTTGCATCCATGAGGAGCCAGGACAACTCACAGCTACAAGTGAGAGGGTTTCCAAAGAGGTTGACTGTTAGGACCTGGGAGGAATTCACTGTCCAAGGAAGGAAGGAACTCAAGTTGCAGCTGAAAGAATACACACCAAAAATCTATTAAGCCAGACTTTTACAAATGGATTGAAAATGTTCCGGAGAGCAATCCGGTGGTGTCATGGACAAACCATTCTGTTAGGTATTTAAATAAAACCCTTAATGACTAAGGTTCATTTTTGCCAACCCAATTCAGTCAATGTCATCCCTCATATGAAAGAGGGTAATACCCCTTTGCCAACTGGTTATATCAGAAAGATTCTGTGATGATGAAGGCACTTATAAATATAAAATCTTCTCATCAAAGTAGGTATTGTTATTATAGACCAGGGCAGGGGATCAAATCCAGGGCCTCATACTTGCTGGGCAAGTCTTCTACCATTGAGCTACACTCCAACCCAACATTCTCAATGAGATCTCTATTGCATGTATGCTATTGTAATTGGACAGGAGCTGATGACACACAATATCAGTCATTTAGAAGATGCCTCACTTAGCTCTTGCTAAGTAGACTATCACCAAAATTTAGTTGTTTAAGGCAATAATTAATTTTTTCTCTGTCATGATTCTGTGGGTTGGCTTCATGGTTCCTGTAGTCTGGGTCAGCTCAGCTGGGGCTGAATGATCTAAAATGGTCTCATATATATGGAGCCTGAATGGGGTGTGCCAAGACCTCTTCATGTACCACTTGGGAGGCCAGCCTGGACCTTCACATGGTAGTGGAGGGGTCCCCACCAGCAAGAGAGGATAAGCACTAATGCTCAACTGGTTTCTAGTTTGTGCCTACATCACATTTGCTAATATTCCACTGGCCTAAGCAAGTCATATGGTCGTGTCCAACTTCAAGGTATGGAGAAATAGACACCAACTTTTTATGGAAGGAGCACAGTCACACTGCAAAGGGGTGTGCCTACAGGGATGGGAGGAATTACTGTGGGCATTTTGGCAAATAGACCTTCACATCCAGCAATGGAAGATCTTCTCCTGGCTCTCTCCCCTTTCTTCCATAAGGCCACACAGAGTATTTGGCCTCAACTCTCTCTACTCTCTGAGTCTCTTGGCTATCCCAAATTCTGCTTCCTTTACAAACACTCAGAATTCATCATGAGCAACATCAGCTCTGCTTTACCTTCATGTCCCTTCTGGCCCAAGGATGGCTTTTGGCTTTTGCTTTCCTCCATCTGTCTGTGAGCCTGCCCCCACCTCCTTCTGTTCAGAGGCTGACACTAATGTCCTGGGTGAGGAAGGACATACCACCAGATCTGTGGGCAGGTGAAAGTCATCACATCTGGAATAATAGCTATGTGTGTGGTATTGAAACTTAAGCAAACCCACATAGACAAGACTTACCTTTAGAGCTATGGATCAATCATGTTTTTCCTGAAGAAGCCTCTCGGATCCAATCTGATGGGTCATTACCTCCACCTACTTTATAGCACAGCACACGGAGTGTGCCTCTGCTATTGACCACAATGTGTTGTGATCAATATAACTGGCCGATGTCTGCTGCCTCTACTAAATTGTGACATAGTAGGACCTATGTCATTATCACCATCTTTACCATGACCACCACCAACAGCATCCTCACCACCACCATTATTATCCTACCATCATCCTCACCACCATCATTGTCATTATATCACTGCCATCACCTCTACCATCATCTTCATTAATTGTATAGGACACCTACCCTATGCCAGAAATGGCGTTCCGTGCTCCACATGTACTACCCTTTCTTCCCTCATGAAAAGCCCCAAAGTGAAGTATTATTACCATACCTCTTTTACAGATAAATAAACTTCACGTTTGTATTCTGACACTTCACATAGTTTTTGGATTTTTATCAAGCTCAAAGGAGTCAGAGTCAGAGATGTAAAGCATTTTCCCTCACAACATGGTATGCTATCTTTTGAATGAAGGAACAAAATGAATGAATGGTTCTGGTTTGCTTTGGACGACTATTGATCCTTTCAGGAGAATAATTTCATTTTTAGTGACTGTGTTGAGTAAAAGAGAATTAAGAAGACATGTCCCTAGACATCCCAGGGATTTTCTACCAATAACAAAACTTTCATCCAGTGATATTGCAAGACTCTTCGGTGCTTTCACAACACTATCTCATTGGCAGGTAGAGAGGTATTCCTACTCTTTCTTTATTAATTGAAAAATGTCAGGCTCCAAGTATAATATTTTATACATGGCCAATGCATAGAAAAAAGCTGTTAAATAACAGGATGTTCAAAGTGGGGCTGTTTCAGGCTCAGTTTCAACAAAGACTATAAAAAGCTGACAGCGTTGAGTGGGGTGCTGAGGATGGCCGTATCCTAAAATGAGATGCTAGGCCCCTTATGTAGGACAAGAGAATAGACTGTGAAATGGGTTTTGCTGGAGCAATTATCTACCTTCAAACTCTATGAGAAGGGGTCAGAAGGTAGAAGAGGTTGGGCAATGAAGACCGATTTGGAAACTGTCCAAATCCCCATCCCCAACCACAACATAGGAGAGAAAAGAGCCTTCTCAATCCTTGAGCCAAACTGGGGGAGGGAAGTCCTCAGGACTACAGATATCCCTTGGAACCTGGGTGATACAAAGAACTTGTATGAATCACACATGAGAAATCTAAAGGT
This sequence comes from Castor canadensis, assembly GCF_047511655.1. Taxonomy (NCBI): domain Eukaryota; kingdom Metazoa; phylum Chordata; class Mammalia; order Rodentia; family Castoridae; genus Castor; species Castor canadensis. Next base: position 150,694,083 of record NC_133390.1, on the reverse strand, counting down.
AAGTGGCTGGACAAAGCTAGCCGGGAAAATGGGGAATTGACTACTTTGGGACTAACAACAAAACGAAGCTGCCTGCTTTTTAGGGCATAAATGTGGGCCTTGAGGAACAGAGGTGGCCTGGGGTCATCTTCAGAGGGATGCTGCCCTTCCTGTTAGATGTCAAATCACCAAAAAAAAAAAAAAAAAAGTCAAGTCACTGGTGCTCCTGGGCACAAGGGTGAGTGTAGGGGACACACTGGACATCTACCAGGCCAGAGGCCTTTCTACCCCCTCAGCTTTCTTCCCTAGGCCCACTCAAACCCTGGAAGGGACTGAATTCGCATAACAGGTGGGGAAGGGGGAGAATTCAGTAGGGTGGATGCCTGGTGTCCCCATCCCCTCCTCCACTGCAAATTTCTCAGCCTGGGTTTAAAAGAAACTAAATGCATAAGACTTTGGAGTTTTAATATTACTACATAGAGTTTCTGGTCCTTAGGCTGGATGGACCATCTGGGACCTGCCCAAGGTATCACCCAAAAGATGAGGAACAGCAGAACCCCAGAGAGGATTTGGAAGAACAGTAGGAGAAAAATCAAGGTCCCATTTGTTCTATAAAATACAACAAATAGTGTAACAAGCAAAAATCAATCATGTGATTAAGATGTGCCTTAGGAACACTTACTTCTGAAGCAGAAGGATCTGTAGATGAGGAGTGTCTTGAAAGATATGTGTGGGAACAGAAGTAAGTGCTGAGGAGTCTTGACAATCCAGCTGCCGCAGGTTGGGGGTCATCTTGAAAATGTCTCCCTCTAGGACCCTCAGCCTGGGCATCTTCCTCAGGAAGAGGGACATGAGCTTCGGCAAGTCTCTGATCCAGCGAGACTCCACTGAAAACACAGTGGGGAAGATGTCAATCACTCAGAAAGACTCAAACCTAGGGGGACAGCACATCATTTAGGAAACAACAATGCTGGGTGCTGGTGGCTCACACCTGTAATCCTAGCTACTCAGGAAGCAGAAATCAGTTGGAAGCCAGCCCGGGCAAATAGTTCTCGAGACCCTATCTTGAAAATACCCATCATAAAAAAGGCTGGCGGAATGGCTCAAGGTGAAAGCCTTGAGTTCAAGCCCCAGTACCACAAAAAAAAAAAAAAAAAAAAAAAAAAAGAAAGTGGTAGGACCAGTGTCAAAGAAGGTCACTGGCACAGTTGATGGTTTTGGGAATCTCAGAAGCATGGCATTTCATCTGAAAAGACCACCATGGATACCCATCCTTCCTTTCTTCAAGCCCAAGTTGGCTAAGGTCAAAGAGGAGAATGATTGGCCCAAGGCCACACAGCTGAGAAAGGACATTGTCTTCAAGCCCACTACTTCCTTCCCTGCCCTCTGGTAACCAGACATCACTCCAATGGCCCAAAGGAGTGGGAAGCTTTTAAGGAACATAAGGAGGATAGCAGAAACAAGGCTGGAGAAGGCTTGGAAACTTAATTTGGTGGCTCTCTCCCAAAGAATGGAGAATGTGCCTCTTGCCTTCTGAATTTCCCACTCGTGCTCTTTTTTCCTTTTTGTGGTGGAATAGGTGGTTATAGATATATGAATTGCTTCTTAAAACCAGTAAAACCGACTTTATGAATCAAAGTCAGTTTTAATGACTCCACTTCCTAGCCAATGGAGTAGAAGAATCAGTGAGTTCATCTTCCCACCACCCACTTTACACTGTCTGTTGGTGCCAAGTTCATCCATTCACAACCAGTTGCAAAGCCAGGGCTTGTCTCCATTCTACAAGGATTTATCCAGCCATGCAGGGAAACAGCAGAACACAGTGGCTAAAGTTTTGAGCTCGGGCTGCAGAATGGCTAGGTTTGGATTTAAGGTCACCAAGCACTTAATGACGGGTGAGACTTCGGTCAAGTGGTTCCACCTTTCTGTGCCTTGGTTTCCTCGCGTGTATAACGGACATTGTGACAGTTCACACCTCTCAGGGCACAAGAGGTTAAAGCCTGCGTGGCGCTTCGAACAGGGTCCGTGTACTAGAAAATGCCGCTGGTGTTCTTTTTGTTGTTGTTGAACCCCTGGAAAATCACAGTCCTCCCCCCGGAAGGGCTCTGCACTCAGGACCGCTGACAACTCAGACTCACCTCGTTCCAGGTACGTGCCACTGAGGTCCAGGACCTCAAGCGTGGCCAGGGGCTCTCCGCCCGCTCCGGTGAACGCCTGCTCAGAGATGCCCCCTTGGGCGCTGTGGCCCAGCGCGCTGGAGGACAGGTTGAGGAGCTGCAGCGCCGGGAAGCAGGCGAAGGCCCGCGGCTGCAGCACCTGCAGCGGGTTCCCGGCGAGCACCAGCGCGCGGAGGCTGCGCAGCGCTGGCCCCGCGCACGGTGGCAGGGCGGCCAGCAGGTTGTAGCTGAGGTCCAGCGTGTGCAGCCCGGCTGGCATCCTGCGGCCCCAGCGCAGAGTGGCGATGCGGTTGTGGCGCAGCGTCAGCACCTGCAGCTCTGTCAGGCGGCCGAGTTCTGATACGCTCAGCGCGCGCAGCAAGTTGTGGCTGCCATCGAGGCTGCGCAGCGTGCGTGCCAGGCAGCCGGGGAGTCGTTCCAGGCTGCGGTTCGTCAGGATCAAAGTGGTGGAGCCCGCAGCGGGGAGCCCCTCGCAGGGCGAATCTGTGCTGTTGCTGCCACTGCTCTCCGAGGGATCTTGCTGAGTGAGTCGGAAGAGCGGGACCCTCTCCTGGAGAGGCCCCGCTCGGTTCTGGCGCCACAAGGTCAGCAGCCACAGCTGCAGCAGGATCAATCGCATGGCGAGTCTCTGGGGAAAAACAGCCGACAGCCCATTAAATCCAACGGAAACCCCAAACGAAGGGCAAATATACCCTCCCATAGAATTCTGAGGAGGCGCACAGGTCCTGCATGTTCCCTGAAGAGCACATTCCCAGCGTTGCGTCGCAGGGTGCCCAGTGACTTTTCTCCTTCCCGCTTTCCCGGAACCACCTCTCCCACTTGCACTGTAATACCTCTTGCTCTTCCATCTCTAAGAGATGCCCTTCGTTCTTCTTGCTGGAGGCCTCCCTCATCTGTTCACTCTGGGACTGAATCTCAGTAACCCCCTCTGTTTTCCTGTCCCCATTCCATGAGCTTCTGCAGAGACTGTCCCCCTTTCCCTTTGAACTCCCCAGGTAGAGAGTGGCAGCTCCATTAACTCGAACACCCTCAGCTGGGAGACGCTGTGCTGGGATTAAAATCGTGGGACTGGAGGAAGATTTCGTTTCCGTTTTTCTCATTATAAATGCCCTAAGTGAGTCCCAGTTGACAGAAAGTAGTTCTGGGGTCCCTTTTGGGAGAGAGAGCTCAGGGTTGCTTTCAGGAGAAGAAAGAAGCCCCTAAACCACCGTGAGACTGAGAACCTCCTTCCACATAGGTCCCACAAAAGCCAGGCCCCCAGTGTCAGCCCTTTCCTTCAGGGATTGCTGATAGCTGCTAGGTGTGAGTTACTGGAGAACCCAGGATAACAGAGAAAGTTGCCAGGGGCTGGCTTGGAAGTGGCAAGCTACTTCTAAGCAGGCCTTGAAGTGCCTGCTTGATATCCCCCTGTTCTTCCTCCCTGGCTCTCTGATTGCCAGATCGCTGAACAACTATCCAGGCTTCAGGGGAAGGAGCTCCCTCTTGCTAGTTTGGGGTCAATGCAGTGAGAAACACCCTGGAGATTCAAGCTAGGAGTTTACTCATCCAGCAGTATATCACACTCACCTGAAGCTGCCCTTTTGGAGTGTGGCACTCCTGGAGCCCCCTTTACAGTCCTCAATCTTGTTTCATATATCCCAGGAACCAGTGATTTAGACAGCAGCTCAGCTACAAATGCCAGAGAGAGGCCTGCCTCTCAGCTTTTCCTCCCCCTCCCCATCTACTGAGAGGGTCTGAGATACTCCAGTTCTCCCTCCCAAGGCCCTCCTTCCCCACCAAGATCTTGTTGTCTTTAGCCAATACTCTCATTGCTGGTATTTCTCCTCCCCGCTCTGGGGCCTGCGCCTGCCCCTTTCTAGGCCTGACACCTCCACCCAGTCCTTCCCATCTTCATCTTTCCTTACTCCACCTTTCCCAGGCATGAGGAATGAAGAGTCAGAGTTGGCAGTGAGGGCTAATGGCGCAGTGAGGGCTAATGGCGCAGTGAGGCAGGGGCAGCTCTGTCACCTCTCAGGAATCCAATCCTCTCTGCCAGGTGCTTCCCATTTCCTGGGAAGGTTGGAAGCTGAATGGTAAGCCAGTAGAGGAGGAAGACTGCTCTTCCAGGTCTAGAGGAAGACTCCTAGAGATCCACAGGAAATTGATAGGAGAGAGGATCCTGAAAGGTGTCTTCTGGCACGTACAGCTCAAACTAGATCCAGAAAGCCCCAAGAAGAGTTTGTTTGGTTGCTCTGAGTGCTGGTGTTTGTCTTTCATACAGGGTGGGAATAAGTAAAGAGAGCAGAAATGCGGAAAGAGCGTTCCTGCCCCGAGGCTGGGATGGTGGATCCTGATTACCAAAAGCCTCAGGTCTCCCTGAGATATGAGGAGGGAACATGAGATTTGTCTACAAGGCCTCTGTTTAGAGCAGACAGCACTGTTTTCCCCCAGAGCTCCAGAGCAGAGATGGCTCATGTCACCTGAAGGCCTTTCTTTAATTTGCACCCCTCCCTTCACACAGGCCCACTAGGGGGTGCTGGGAGCAGGCTGATTATCCCCAGCTAAGACACCACACCCCCACCCCTGCACAGACCCTGAAACCAGAACTTTGCATCTTTCCGCCTGTCACTCCTTATCTGCGCAGCCCTGAGCAACCCCAGGGCACCTTGGAAAGGTTTCTGCTGGGTTGATTGGATAATTGGAAGTCTCGGTTTCCTTTGAGGCCATCTCCAAATATCCAAGGATATTTTTGAATACTTTTCAGTCTGGTGCCTCCCAGGGCCTTGCTGTTCAGAAGCAGCCGGTCATCTCCTTGAGCTGGGGTAGGGGAGCCTGGTCTGTGATGCCTTACCTGTGGGGCCTATGCAGTTACCACACAGGAGTCTGGTCCCTGGCCTTAGAGGTATACAGAGCCATGGGTAATCAGGGGACTAAGTAGGAGGGGAAGTTGTGGGAAAGGTGCGAAGGTGGCAGAGGAAGGGGGTTGATTCAGAGAGACCAGCCTTTGGCCCTTTGGGAGCTGTGGCAAGGCCCTTAATCCTGCCTTTGCACAGAGAGCTCTCTACACAAGAATCAAAGCTTCTGGTTTTCCTCAGAATTAAACTGAGGAGTGACCAGGTGAGGAGAATGACTTCCCTGTGGCCTGCAGGGGATTGTGGAGTCCAGGCAGGGCTGACCAGATAGGGGGAAGTTGAACCCACTGAAACTCACTCTGTTCAAATAGAGTGCCTAAGAAGGAAGAGGGTTGATGCACCAGAAAGGCCTGTAAGATAAGGCCACAGGGAGTGACGTCAGCAGTGCTCCTCTGTGCACCAGTTGGGCAAGGGGTGTGGAGAGGTTCTGCCTAAAGAACTCTGAGATCATTCCCCTGTGCTTGTCTAGAGCCCAGGCTCTCTTGGTTACCTTCCTTGCTGGCTATGCATCAGAGTGCGAGGACCTGGCCTGGGTAGCTTGATGGATAGTGCTGTCTGAGCTTGGTCCTCTGGGTTGCTCTGGTCTTCTTCAGTCCTAGCAGACACATCCTTAAGGGCTGGCTAGTCAGGCTCCTGAGCTGGGAGGTTGATGGAAGTTCCTGCATGGGTTTGTTTATGGTCCATCCTCAGGAAATGGATTGCCTAGTGGGTAGTACGTTCTGCTTGTCATCACTTCCCTCTTTACAACTGAGTACTTACTGTAGTCAGACCTCATTCCATATGCATTATCATAGTGAATTCTCTTTAGTACTGACTGTGATTCCCAAATTACAGATGGGAAACTGAGCCTCCCAGAGGTTGACTAGGTTCTGCGGCATACCATCTGACTTGATCATTGCACTCAGTTGCTCTCCATGAACCTCAACTTTTGACCATGTCATATTCCTCTTTAAGCACAAGAATACCTTTTTCAAATAATTACATAGATACAAAGCATTTGAAATGCTGGGACAGTTCAGAAATGTCCTTTTGTAGTTGGGCAGTTCATTCTCAGGATACACAGTGCCTACTTCTTGGGTTACTGGGTACAGGATTGAAGATTCCTAGGAAGGACCACTTGGGCAGTGGACCTCTTGGGGACTTCCCCAGCCCTCTTTTACAGTCTCTTCTCTTCTTTTAGCACTTTTTGGAGGTCAGAAAAGATGGCAGAAGTGTTTGTCCCCTCTTAGGACCAAAAGGATGTGTCTTTCCAATGCTACACTACATGCCATGCCCCATCCTGTCCTCTGTGCCTTTCCTTGAGCTGTTCCCTTGTCTGGGTGTTCCCTCCATCTCTTGATCAACTTCCTCTCCATTTTAGCTCACTCCTCTATACCTAGTGTGGGTTTCCTCAAAAGAAGACCCTGAACTAGGGACTAGGATATGGTGAATTTATTTGAGAGGCAATCCCAAGCAGAACAGAGAGGCAGTCTGACAGTGTGTTGATGAGTTAGTAGCTGTCATGGGCAATGGGACCTGAGTTGCACAGGGAACACTCTGAGTGATATGTAGAGCACACCTCGATTGTTCCACCAAGTGGTGAGGCAGGAGAATTCATCCCCTGGATTCTGCTTATTGTTGATTTCTCCTGCTGCTTTAACCTCCAGGCACCCTGAGCATGGAGTGCTATGGGATGTGGGTGGATACTGACAGTACCTGCTATAGCTCCCATCAAGATTTCACCAAACAGACCGTCCTTTTCTTCCCCCAAGCTGTGTTAGGTGCTGTTCCCTGGTGTTTTGTCACAGGTGACACTGGCTACAGGCCATCAGGTGATTGACATGGTTCTTCCATCCCGTAGGACTGAACCTCCTGAGAAATGGGCAGCATTGTTCATGTATTAGCCCCAGAGCACAGGGCAGAGTGGGAAAAGGCCTGACAGGATGTGGTGGGTCATGTTGTTCCCCTAGCGTCTGGGGGTAGATGGGGCAGGACTCAAAATAGGACAAATGAAGTTCAAGTGCCTGAGATTTACAATCTAGGTCCTCTAGCAACTCAGCATTGAGAAAGGTTAAGGTGAGGGTGGAGGTGGCGGAGGGAGAAAATTGAGTCACAAAGAGTTTTGCAATCAGATTCCAAAATGCTCATTGCTCTCTGGAGGAATTTCTCTTAGAAGATCACAAGGTTACAATGTTAGAAAAGCATAGGCACAGGGAAAGAGCCGAGTGTGTACACTTGCCTACATTTCTTCTCTGGAAGTAGATAAAAATCAGGGCCATTGATCCTTGGGTTTAGAAGGGACTTTAGAATTTGTCTGGTGCTGCCTTGTTCTGTCATTTTAGAGGGAGAACACTGAGTGCCACAAAGGGAAATTGGCTTGAGTGAGGTTACATAGTGGGAGTTTCCAATCATTCAGTGAGAAGGATCGATGAGCTAATTTTCACAATTCCTTCCTGAACTTGTTTGCATGGTTGTCCCAGTTTTACCTTCCCTGGCACATTACAGTGCGGGCTCCACAGTTACTAAGTCCACATACCTGGTGAGTGCCAGGCATTGGGAAAAATTCTAGGAGTTTCAATGCCTTCTGACCTGTCCCACTGAGAACTTCAAGAATACATACTCATAATACAGATTGCCCAAGAGACTCTGTAAAGGGGTCTTGTCTGGCTCTTTCATAGCTATGGTGGTTTGGGATGGAGTGACAGGGGCTGGCTCAGGCGACAGGTGACTGCTTAGCCAGCCTTCCAAGCCCTGCCCTCCAGATGCCCAGCTGGCTCTGCTGCAGGTTCTTCCCCCAAATGGTGGAGTTGGAATGTACATTTTTCTCTGACACCAGAGATAACACCCAAGGAACGGGAGGGTGATCGTGGGAGGAGATGGTACCAGGTTGTTGAGTCTCCGGGAAGAGCCCACTGTCCAGGAATGGAATGCAGCAAAGAGGTTTTCAAGTGCTGGGGACTGAGATATAGAAGTGGGCTCCCTACAATGGCCAACCTTCCTGCAAGAAAAATGATCTTGAGGAAATAAAATAGTCATGGGTTGAGACTCAGGCCTATTTTACTATTGAGATGTCACTTGCTTCCAATAAGATTTCAACAAGGGGATTTGTAGAATGCTTAGAATACTGCAAAAAAGTATGTTTTGAGATCTTTTAAAAATCCATAGTGGAGGAGAAAAGATTCAAACTGAAAGGGAGGTCAGACTTAAGACTTCCACTTACTTTGCACATGGCTTTAGGAAATAAGATGAGACAGAGGGTAAGTTGTTTTTACAAACCATGTTCTAGAACTTACTATGGCCAGAGGCAACACACTGTAGTGGGGACACAGGATGCTGGATTCTTATCCCAACTTGGCTCCCATTTTACTTAGTACAATGTCTGTAAGTGTATCTGAATCATCTGTAAATAAATGAATTGGTGTAGCAATTCAGCACACATCCTGAGGACACACCAGTACATGCACTGGGTGCTCACACAACAAATGGGGGAAAGATGAGTGAGACTTGGACCCTGCCCTCAAGTAGGTCTAGAAGGAACAGAGGACAGAAACCATCATGTGTAGTGTGAGCCCACCATCAAGTCACAAAAAGGTGGCTTGATGTCACCTTTTAACTTGGGAACGTGTTCAGTTTGTCTCCTGCTGCGCTCCGTATCTGCCAGATATAATACACATGCTGCAGTTTGGAGATGAAATGTCCCCCAAAGGCCCATGTGTTGATGACTTTGTCCCCAGTTCCTGACACCACTGGGAGGTAGTGGAACCTTTAAGAGAGGTCGGGCCTAGTGGAAGGGAAGTCAGGCCATTGGGGATGTGCTCTGGAAGTAGATGTTGGGATCCTTGCTCCTTCTCTTTCTCTTTCTTTGCTTCCTGGCTACCATGAGATGAGCACATTTGTTCTGGGACATGCAGCTGCCATGATGTGTTTCCTCACTAAAGACCCTAAAGCTTGGTCCAATGGGTCAACTGACCATGAACTGAAACCTCTGAACTGTAAGCTAAATAAACCTTTCATCCTTGTCAATTGATTACCTCAGATATGTTGTTACAGTAATAGAAAACACAATGTGCTTAAGAGATACATGCTGAATGAGTGTTTATTAATTGTTTTCTTCCCTTTGTCTACTCTCGATATTTATTTATTTATTTCAGTGCCAGAAATTGAACCCAGGGCTTTGCACACATGCTAGGCAAGCGCTGTACCACTAAGCTACAACCCCAGCCCCTTTCTTCTGTTTCTAGTCAGTTGGATTTCCTTATCAGAAGTTTACGAAGTCAGTTTTCTTTTTTGCCTGTGTATTTAGATTTCTCACATGTTAAGGAAAACTCTTTCAAAAGAAAAGTACCCTAGATGCACAAACAAAGCAATGATTTGGAATCATTCCCATGGCAACTTAGATGTGTGATGCGAATATTCAATAACACTGTGTTGAATGAAGAAATGCATGTTGTCCAGTAAACATAGGAGTATGTGCCTAGCATCATTACTCAACATGGAAACGCAGATGCAGGCTACAACGAAATACAACTATGTACCACCCAAATGGCCAGAATTGAATGAAACAAAATAAAACTAAAAACAAAATAATACTAACACTCAGTGTTTCCAAGGATGAGAAGCAAAAAGAACTCCTATGCACTGCTTGCTTTGGAAAACTTTTTGGCAAGATCTATGAATACTAATTGTCTTCTGTACTGCTCAGTAAACACAATCCTGGGTTTATACTCAAGGGAAATAAGTGCATATAGCCACCAAAAGGATATTTACAACAACTTTATTCATAAATACTCAAACTGGAAACAACCACAAAGGCTTTATAAATAGGAAAATGGGTGCATCAGGAGGAATAGGTAGGAGGATCACAGTCCCAGGGCATCCCTAGGCAAAAATGCAAGATTCTGTCTGAAAAATAACTAAGCAGAAAGGGCTAGATTTGTGGCTCAAATGGTACAGTGCTTGCCTAGCAAGCATGGGGCTCTGAATTCAAAGCCCAATTCCACTAATAATGATAACAGTAATAGTAATAGTGAGAATAATAATAAAGCTGGTGTGATGGCTCATGTCTGTAATCCTAGCTACTTGGGAGTGGAGAGCAGGGGGTCTTAGTTTGAGGCCAGTGGTGCAAAATGTTTGTGAGATCCTCTTTTCAACCAATAAAAAGCTGGATGTGGTGGCATAAACTTGTCACCCCAGCTACTCAGGAAGTGTAAATAGGAGGATCTCAATCCTCCTAGGCATAAGTGTTAGAGACCCTATCTCAAAAATAACGAAAGCAAGAAGGACTGGCGGCATGGCTCAAGTGGTAGGATGTCTGACTAGTAAGCACAAGGCCCTGATTCAAACTCCAGTACTGCAAAATAAATATTAAAAAAATAAAAACAGATGAGCAACACACCAGTGGCTCATGCCTGTAACCCTAGCTACTCAGAATACAGAGCTCAAGAGGATCGTGGTTTGAAGCCAGCCCTGGGCAAATAGTTGGAGAGACCCTATCTTGAAAAAAACCATCACATAAAAGGCCCAGGGGAGTGGCTCACATGGTAGAGTGACTGTTTAGCAAGCATGAGGCCCTGAATTCAAACCCCAGTGCCTTGCCAAACAAACAAACAAACAAAACAAAAAACAGATGAATCACAAGATGTTGAAGGAATGGGCAATTCAGTACGGCAGGAGGACAGCAGGGCTATGGAGGAGAGTAGGGAGAAGAAATTGGAAAGGTTATTTGGGGTCGTGTCCCAAAAGGCTCTGTACTATCCACATGTCTTATGTTATCCCTCCTCTGGCCACTTGGTAGGGTTGTGTTTCTTGGCCCTCATGACTGGGGGGAGAGAGGACATGTCTCCATGCTTTGCTCTGCCAATGAATGTTAACAGGAAGTAATGTGTGTCACTGCTGACATGCATTCTAGTCATTACCATGAGATCCTCTTGAGCTCTTTCTTCCACTCTGGCATGACGATTGACGCCATCTGGATGGTGGCTGCTCCATCGCCTGGATCTCTAGGAAGACTGGAACTCCCTGTGGGCCGAATACATGGATATGTCATGTGAGAAATCAACCTTTGTGGTTTTAGGTTGCTTATTACCACAGCACAGCCTGTTTATTTGGACTGATGCAGGCCTTGATTATGGTGTCAGTTTCACTCGTTCATTCATTAACACAGTAAGTATCAGTTCTGCACTTGATACTGTTCTAAATGCTGGAGCAGATGTAATTCCTCTTCTCAAGAAGTTTTCATCCTGCTGATGAATACAGACAATGAGTAAATAAATGAGCATGATAGCTACAAATTGCATAAGTGTTTTGAAGGAAATCATCAGGCCATGTGATTGAAAGGAGCCTGGGAGGAAGGTAGAGATGGTCATCAAGAAGGTTGCTTCATTTGAACTCAAACCTGAGGAAGAGATGGAGCTGTCTCACACAGGATCATGGGTATCACGTTCTAAGCGATGGCTGTGTCTGAGTCAGAAGCAGATCTTTGTGGCCAGCAGCTACTCACTCATGATGTAAGTAAGGTGGACAGGGTAGGCTTCACATGTTCAAAGGTCACCCTGTTGCTGTGTTGATTGTGGACAAGAGCAAAGCTAGATGGTTCTATTAGAAGGTGCTGTAAATGTCCAGGAACAAGGTGCTGCTTGAGAGTGAAGACAGTAAAAGAGGAGACAAATGGTAACTTAAAAAATATATTTGGAAGGAGAGTCATGAGGATTTGTTAATGGATTAAAAGTGAAGTGTGGTAGGCTAAATAAGCGTCCTGAAAGGTATCTATATTTTAATCCCTTGGAAGTGTAAATGTTCCCTTTATAGTACAAGGAACATTGCATATGTGATTAAAGATTTTAAGATAGGGAAATTATCCTGGATTATTCCACTGGGCTCTGAATAATCACAGGTGTCTCATGTCTGTAATTCTAGCTACTCAGGAGGCTGAGATTGGGAGGATTGTGGTTTGAGGCCAGCCTGGGCAAAAAAGTTCATGAGACCCCATCTAGAACAATAAAACAATGGTGGTGCATGCCTATCACCCCAGCTAAATAGGAGGCTAGCATAATAGGAGTATCGCAGTCCAGACTGGCCTGGGGATAAAGGTGTGACCTTATTTAAAAAAAAAAAAAACCTAAAGCTAAAAGGTCTGGGGGCACTGCTCAAGTGGTAGAGTGCCTGCTTAGCAAGTACAAAGCCCTGAGTTCAAACCCCAGTACTGCTAAGGAGGGGAAAAAAAAGGAAGCAGAGGGAGACTTGACTACAGGGAAGGCGAGGCACAGACTTAGGATTATGCTACACTGCTGGCTTTGAAGAAGAGGAACAGGTCATGGAATGTGAGCAATGCAGCTGGAACAAGAGAGGAAATGGGTTCTGCCCCGACCCTTTGAACCTGGATGGCTCTCACCCTATGACACCTTGGCTTTTTCCCCAGTGGAAACAATTTCAGGACTCTCAGCTCCAGAACACTAAGCGAGTAAAGGTGTATGTTGTTACTGTTGTTTTTATTGTGGTGAAATATACACGACATATTTATCATATTAACTATTTGTTAAGCATGCAGTCTAATGGCATTCAGTGCATTCACAATCTTTCATGACATCAGTTAAGGTTTAGATCTGAAATGTCCCCCAATGGCCGTGTGCTAAAAGCTTGGTCTTGGTGGTGCTATTGGGAGATGGTAGAAACTTTTAAGAGGTGGGGCCTAAGTGGAGGAAGTTTGCCACTGAGGGCGTGCCTCAATGGTGCCCAATGGTACACTGGGACCCTGACCCCTTCTTTTTTCTCTGCTTCCTGGCCACCATGAGGTGAGCAGTTTTGTCCTGTCACATTCTCCCTGCCGTGATGTACTTTGCTGCCATAAGCCCAAAGCAATGAGGCCAACCAACCATGCACAGAAACCCCTAAAACCAAGAGCCTTTTCTGTTTTATTTTTTTCTTTTCTTTTTGTCATACTGGGGCTTGAACTCAGGGCTTTCACCTTGAGCCACTCTGCCAGTCCTTTTTGTGATGGGTTTTTTAAGGTCTTGTGAACTATTTGTCTGGGCTGGCTTAGAACCACGATCTTCCTCATCTCTGCCTCCTGAGTAGTTAGGATTACAGGTGTGAGCCACTGGTGCCCAGCTTACCTTGTCTGCTGTAGTACATATTTTCTGCTTTATCAGGCATTTTTTTCACAGTGAAGAGAAGGAGACTAACAGACCATCACCATGCTATTGTACCTAAAGCATCTTCATCATTCCCCCCATTAAACAGTAACTCCCTTGGCCCCCCTGTCCTTAGTCCCTGGTAATGGTTATTCTACTTTCTATCCCTACATTGGCCTGTTCTAAGTACCTCACATGAGTAGAATCATGCATATTTATCCTTCTTTCTCCAAATTATTTCATTAAACATAATTTTCAAGGCCCATGCCTCCTGTAGTACATATTAAATTTTCATTCCTTTTTAAGACTGATTAATATTGTGTGTTATTTTAAGTCACCAAGTTTGTGGTAATTTGTTACAGTATCCTTAGGAAACTTATACATAAGAGATGAGAGAGAGAGAAAAGAAGGTGTCAAGGATGAGTCCCAGGCTTTTGGCTGAGAATTGGATGGATCGATGCCATTAACTGTGATAGAGAAATATGTACTCACTACGGATTAGTGGTAGGGAGAGCACAGGTTCTGTTTGGGTCCTACTAAATTTGATATGTCTGTTAGATCTTTAAAGGATATGCTGAGGAGACAATTGGACATCCAACTCTGGAATTCAAGTCAGGGTTGGGGAATTATATTCGGAAGGCATCAACATGGAGATGGTATTTAAGGGGAATGGACTGGTTGGGTTCACCCAGGGAAAGTACATACAAAAAGAAGAGAAGGGGACCAAACCAACACTGAAGGTGGAGCAGAATTAGCCAAGGAGGCTGAGAAAGAGTAGTCAGGGAGGTAGGAGAAAACTCAGGAAAGTGTGATATCATGGAAACTGGAGTTATTGTTGTGGAAAGCATTGCCAATCAGGTTTTGAGAGACTAAATAAAGGAGAGACATGTATGACTTAGACATGAGCAGGAACAAAAAATAAGAAAGATGTAGGTTAAGGACATTAGATTATGTATTAGCCTTCTTTTCTGTCTCGAGAAGCTCTGCTGTGAGATCCAGCAGAAAAATGGGACAAGGTAGAGTTTTAAAACTGACATGGGAGACATTGTGATTATCTCTGACCATCTAACAAGTACCCCAAAACTTAGTGGCTTAAAACAACAGTCATTATTCCATGGTTTTCTGGTTAGGAATTTGGTCAGAACTTGGCCGGATGAGCCTTTTGCTCCTCATAGCATTGACTGAGGTCACTGGTAATATTCAGCTTTTGGGTGGGCTGAGTTTGAGAGTTCAGGATGATGAGATAGCTTTGGTGAGGATGAATAGAAGGATGGGCTTCACTATGACTGTCAACCATAGTTCATACTTGTAGACTTTTTAGTATGATAGCCTCAGGGCTGTAAGAGGGAATGTTCAGGAAATAATATAACCTATGCCTGGAAGTCACATAGTGTCATTTCTTTCTTCTTTTTTAAAATAGTGTCATTTCTGATGTACTCTTGTGTACTCTTGATTGTCAACTTGATTGGATTAACAGACACTTAGGAGAGTAGTAAAAGATACCTCTGAGTGTGTCTGTGAAGGTGTTTCCAGAGAGGATTAGATCATGAGGGCTCTGACCTCATCAATGGTTTAATTCATTGATGGATTCGGAATTTGAATAGACTATTTGTGGAAACTGGAAGTTGGGGTTGGTTGTAGGAAGTAAGTCACTGGGGTCATAACTTTGGACAGCTTATCTGCCTTGGCCCCTTTCTGTCTTCACTCTGTTTCCTGGCTGTCATGCTGTGAACTGCTCTGTTCCACCATGATCTCTCTGCTATGATGAACTAAAACCTCCTAAACTGTGAACAAAATAAATCTTTCTGCTCTCAAGTTGTTTATGTCAGGCATTGTGTTATAGTGATAATAAAATTGGCTAACACAACTCTTTTGGTCAATCCAGCCACAAACCCACCCAGATTTTGTAGAAGGGGACTGAGACTCTACCACTTCATGGCAAGATGGACTGTCAGAAACTTTTCAGTCATGTTTAAAACTCCTTACAGAAACAGAGCATCTTTATAGGCTGGATGGGAATGTACCAGGAATTGGGTAGATGGGAACAATACAGAAGATAGAAAAGGAAACTGCCAGAATAAAATCTTTCAGAGATCTTGAGGAGACAATATTCAGAAGCCTGGAGATTGGGCACTTTTCTCACTGGGACAGGAGGGAAGAAAGACATGAGGACAGACAATGAAAGGATGAGGCTGTGCCTGTCTGATGATAACACACTACTCAGTAATGTGGAGGTGAGCACATTGGCTAAGGGTGCCAAGGAGGGCTGAGAAGAAAGAAAGTATGACATGGTAATTGCAGAGAGTTGTACCATTAGGTATTTTTAAGCATATTTTAAATGATGTCATTCTGTTATTACTGAAAGTGATATATATTATACACATATGATTATTAATACCCAATAATATTTTAGTAACATTGAAATTTATTGGTAACTACTAATGATACCAAATATTTATGGAACCCATGAGAGATAGTCCAGATTCCAGGAGTGGCTGGCCATGCTCCCTTTATGCAGGAGTCTTTTATTGCTATGGGAGTTAAGATTAATTTCTTAAAGGACGTCTGAGAAAGAACCGGAGATTAGAACTCTGAGATTATTTCCATTTTGGAATTGTTGAGAACATGTTTTACTGGAAAGAATGTTTATATCATCAACTCTTACAAGTGATTTTTAAAAATTATCTGGTGAGATTGAGTCTTTGGCAAACTTACTTGGTAGGCAATACCTTTCTGCAAATGCTGCTTCCAGTATTAAAGAGATGTTTATAATTCTTGCTCTAAAATTACTTGCAGGCAGAGTTTATGATTTACACACACACACACACACACACACACACCACCCCCCATCATCAGAGTTACATTTATTTGTTAAATCATTCACTAAATTATTTTATCCCAATCTCAAAACTCACCTTAATTTAGTGTTGGATATTTCCAAAAATTAAATCATCATGATAGTAAAGAAGTTTCATCAATAGTGAGTAGGTGAATTGGGCTTTGCCAAGCATTGTCAAAGGGGGTTCCAAGAAGGAAAAGGGAAAATAGAGCATCAACAATATCGTAAAACATCACATCTATGAAGGCAGAGGATATAAGAATATTATAGAAAGCTGTTGAAAAATGGGGTGTGGGAGGTAAAGGGGCAAGGGAAAACAATGGAGGGGGTTGAACTGACTACAGGTAAAGTACACTCACAGTGCAATACATTGAGAACCCCTTTGAACATTGACTTAGAAACTAATAATGAAAGACAAGACTGTAAAATTGGTACAGTGTGTGGGGAGTACTTAGGGGAGTGGGGATGGTGATGGAGATTAAGATGAAGGGATATGGTTGATGGACTTCATGTACTTATAAGAAATAGAACAATGAAACTTCTTGCAATAGCTTTAAGTGGTGTGTGGAGGAAGTTGAGGGGGAGAGATAGCAAGGGTGATTTACCCAATGTGCAATATAAGCCTATTTGGAATTGTCACAATGAATCCCCCCTTCTCAATGAATATATCCTAAGTAAAAAAGGGGGTTCCAAGGATGTTTTGGGCAGCAGACTTGTAAAAGTTCACACATGCCTTATAGAAAGAATTGCATCGCATCATGCGTGGCTGAGCTCTTACAGCCACCCTTTGGGATGTCAACCTCTTCTCTCTCTTATATCCTTGATATTTATTTACCTATGGGGTTTCCATTCACCCAGTTGGCCAAGATTGCATTTATAGGGTCAAGTTTGATCCTTCACTCTATTATGCTACAAATTCACTTGTTCACTGTTTACCACGGTTAGGAATGTGTTCTGCTACAAGTTTCTGTTCATCTACTATTTTATTTTTTAAATTTATTTTTATTTATCTATTTATTTGTGGTAGTAGGGTTTGAACTCAATACCTTGAGCCACTCCACCAGCCCTTTTTGGTGATGGATTTTTTTTTTCTAGAAAGGGTCTTGCAAACTATTTGCCTGGGCTGGCTTTGAACCTCGATCTTTCTGATCTCTTCCCCCTGAGTGGTTAGGATTACAGTCATGAGCCACTGGTGCCCAGCAGGGTCTTCTATTTTAGTATTCCCTTTATCCTGTTTGTTGCCTTCTGGTTGCAAGATGGCTGCAGCACCTCCAGGCATCACCTTCACATTCAGAACAGGAAGAAAAGGGAAGTGTGATGCAAGCTGCACCTTCCTTTTATCAGGGTAGTAAAATCTTTCACAGAAATTTCCACAGCATACTTCCTTAGGCCTCATTGGTCACAACTGGGTCAAATATACAACCTTATCTGCAAAGGAAACTGAGGAGTATGGGAATAAGATTGTCATGATTGGTGTAGACCAGGAAAGACCCACCACTGAGATTAAACACACTGACTGAGCCAAGATCAATTTCCATTAGCAAGGAAGAGGAAAATAATTTGGGTTGCACACAGTTGCAAAGTGTGCTGAATTTAGTTTTGAGATAGCTCTCAATGTCCCTACTGCTCTTCCCCATGGTTTAGTGCCAGCCACAGTGTCTGAAGGTCCTCAGACTGTCACACACCCTTCAACTTCCGGCGTGGACTCCCCTCCATCAACTGTCACACTCAATTTCTAACATGAGAATTCAATCATGGCACCTCATAGGAAAGGGCATTCTTCTGTTCCCTCCATTAATGACCTCTTGGCTGAGCTTGTTCCTGTCCTTCTCGCCACTTGGCAAATCCTTTGTCATCTTTCAAGGTCAAGTCTAAATTTTCTCCTCTGGGAAATTTTCCCTAATCTGCTCCTGAATCTAACAAAACAAATCATTCCCTTCTTTTTGGTCTCATATGTTTTGCTTATAAATTGTGAATAATGCTTATTATATAGCATTACAGGATTATGTACCCAGATGTCTGTCTGTCTTGCTAGTTTGTAAGCTCGTTTGGCCTTCGCAGCTAGCATAGCACCTGGCACGTTGCAGTGCTTACGTCAGAGGCTGTTCATTTGTCTCTTGATCTATTCTCCCCTTCTTTATCAGTAAACAATCTTGATTTCTAGTTGAGTCAATGGCTAATTTGAATAAAGACCAAATATTCCAAACTTCCTTGAGGCTAACTACCATTGTGTGACAACACTGTATGGAGCTATGGCAGCCCTGTTGGATCGTGAGAAAAGTTGATGAGTAGAAGTAGGACTCCACAGTAACAAGATGAAAATAGGTAGGTACTGGCTTGTACAATGACTTGCAGTCTAGGCTTGCCTACCTTATGAATTTTAGGTGGAAGAAAGAAATTTCTGTTGAGATAAACAACTTTGATAGAAAAAAAGTAGGATTACACGCCTGTAATCCTAGCTATTCAGGAGGAAGAGATCAGTACTGTTGTTCGAAGACAACCCAGGCACATAGTTTGTGAGACCCTATCTCGAAAAAACCCTTCACAAAAATAGGGATAGTGGAGTGGTTCAAGGTGTAGGCCCCAAGTTCAAGCCCCAGTACCGCAAAAAAAAAAAATTGATTTGGGCTGGGCATGGTGTGACATACCTATAATCACCACACTTAGAAGGGTGAGGCAGGAGGATCGAGATTTCGAGAAAAGCAAGGAGCTCCTTTCTCCCTGCTGATTTGGTTGAATTACAATCAGCTGAACACAGGTTGAAAACTGTTGGTCCTTGGCTTCAGTAGGTTTTGACCTATGCCATTCAGCAGTTTTAAACTATGGGAATACTAAGCAGGACATGCTTCACAAATGGTGTTATATCTACCAGCTGTACCCAGGTACTTTTCCTACCCCAAGTGCTTTTGTGGTTGCAGCTCCTTATCCCAGAGGGAACTTGGTTTCCCTTGTTTCCAAGGAATGGATTATTCAGCAGCTACTTGCAAAGCATTTGGCTGCTCGTGTGTTCTCCTGATGACTGCTAGATGCAAGGAATCGTTTAGAAAGGGAGGAAAAGGTCAGGACCAAAACATTCCACCCAGCCTCTAGAAACAGAGCTTGGTCCCTGAGGAAAAGTGGCCTCTCTGCTGGGATTTGGCGCCAACCATTTGTTGTATGCAACAGAGGGAGCTGGGCCAATCCTTTGTTGGGGTGGAGGTGGAATGAGGGTGTCTCTGGTCATGGATTGGTATTCTCTCTGCTTCTATCAAAGTTGTTTATCTCAACAGAAATTTCTTTCTTCTATCTAAAACTCCTAAGGTAGGCACACCTAGACTGCAAGTCATCATACAAGCCAGGACCTACCTATTTTCATAGGTGGGTTACTGTGGAGTCCTGCTTCTACTCAAACTTTTCTCTGTGTGTGTTAATTTGGACTCTTCTGAGGTAACAGTCTCAGATGGGATAATCTATAAAGAAAAGAGGTTTGTTTTGGGTCAAGGTTCTGGAAGTCCATAAGCATGGTGCCCAAATTTGCTAGGTCTTTATTGAAGGCCTGGTGCTGCTCTGTGCATGGCAGCAGAATGGCAAGTGGGTGGGTACAGAGAGAGGAGGGGACAAAGGGAGTGCATTCTTTACAACAACTTGCTGTCACGGTAACTAACTCATTCTCACAGGAACTACATTAATCGCTTCATGAAGGCGGAGCCCCCTATTACTCAAACACCTCTTTTAGGACCCACCATGCTCCAATTCCATTACATTGACAAGTTTCAACATGAATGAGTTTCATTGGGGACAAACCACAACCAAATCTGAGCACTGAGTCTCAGTGCATGAGATGTGTGGGCAAATGTTGGGAGGCTCCTGGAGGCTTGCTCTAAACCATTTAATTGGGTGGTATATAATTTAGGCTTCATGGAACTCAGAGTTCAAGGGCAGCTTAACTGAAGGTCCTAACCTTCAGTTAGCAGGAAAGTTTCATCACTAAAGAAGTGTGACAATTTACCATCTCAAGGACAACTAAGCAGAGGGCTCGGGGCGTGGCTCAACTTGTACAATGCCTGCCTACCAAGGACAGCTGAGCCAGCCTAGGCATTTGTGAGGACAGAGAACAGGGACTGGCTCCAGACTTTTACCCCTTTTTTGATAGCACTCAATATTCCCACATGGCTTCAGTCAGTGACATACAAGCCAAGGAGGAAATTTAAAACACAGGCAAAGGACAAGGTGGACTTTCACCATCCATGACTTTCAGGGCTCAAGGGTCTTTGGAGGTAGATGGCATAGGGGCGAGGGGGAAGGGGTAAAATAGCAAAGGATGCTCCCTCATCCCTCTGCCCTTTGAGAAATTCTGGGGTAATGTGGGGGGGAGGCAGAAAAGTCACTTCTATGTGGGACAATAAAATACAGAAATTGAATATAGGAGCAACTTAAAAACTGTAAGTGAATTAATAAAATAATTTTTAAGTGACGTCAGGAAATAAATATTTCAAAATGTCTTGGCCTCTACCACTAAAAGTTGAATTTTCAAATGAAACTCTTCATTTCCTTACTTTTCTGACTTGGGACTGAAAAATGAAACTTTCTCAGAATCAGAAATAAAATTCTAAGCACCTCATTTCTGTCTCCCAGACCTTTTGTTCCCCCTTCCCTTCTCCCATCTAACTCTGAGATGTCACTTTCCCAAAGCCCCTGGCTTTTTCCTTCTTGGATAAGCCTGACCTGGAGACACTGAGCTCCCCCTCTGGAACAGAGAGTGAGGAGCCAGCAGCTCAAGGCTGAGTGGCGCTGAAGAAAGAAGGAAGGAGGTGTGCTGGGTTAAGCCAAACCTGCCTTTGGATCCTGGTTTCACTGGTGATTGGCTATGTGACCCTGAGAAAGTTTCTTCCCTGTCAGAGTCTATTTTCTCCTTTGTAAAATGGGAATGCAAGCTGTCCTTACCCTCTGCCTCCCCCAGCCCATAAGCCAATGTGAAGGATACCTACAAACTGCATGTCACTTACCACTACAACCCGCCTATCACTCAAAGAAGTGCCCTCAACATTTGGTTCTCAAAACCACAGGGTTGCTGTTTTGGTTGTTCCTTTCCTTCTGATACATATTTCTTCACCTTCTGGTGTTTTTTTTAAGAGAGTGACCTAGAAAGGGACAAAGTTGCTCATGGCCAGGCAGGAACTCTGGTGGGCCCAGTCAGTGAGAAAGGAGCTGAAAGCAAGGGATAAGTGAGGTTCTGAGTCAATCTCTGGGGACCCACGTGATCAGCCACTCCCCCACACCACTGGGGAGAATGAGCTGGAATCTTGGAACTGTAAGAAGAGATGCAGGTCAGACCTGAAAGTTGTATTCTTTCATAACATAGAAAGCATTCATCTTTAGAGACAGCAGGCTGGATAGGACACAAGTAAATTGTATTCAACCATGTAAACCATTTACTTAAAAAAGTCATATAAAATAATAAAAAATGTAGATTTTTGACAAGATGGCAAAATGGTAGTGAAACACATACATTAATTAAAAATTTCATCACAGATAAGTCAGATGACCTTTTGTACCATTGGGACAGCAGCATTTCAGATTTTCTTGTCATACTTGTTTATTCCTTTGGGATGTTGCTGTGTAGACACAGAAGGAACATTGCCCTGAAAACTGTAACCTACAGAAATATTGGTTAAGTTCCTTTAAGCATTTTCATGGAAATGTCAGCTGATCATGAGAAGCTGAAGTACAGGACTAGACTGAAGATCTGGGTTTGCTAAGTTAGGCAGAGCTGTCTTAGGCAGTAATTGATGGGTATTATTTTAATATAGAACCCATTAAAGTGCTAAAGACCTGTCTAGGTTCTAATACAATGGAGCTCAGGGCTACAGAGAAACTACCAACACCAAGGTTAATACTAGTTTCTACATAAAACATTCCAAATTCAGTTCTTCATGATGGAAACCATATGTTCCAAGTGCCTAACTTCTGAGCTTTAAGCTAGACCTCAGAAACTCCAAGTGGGTACCTGGAAGGTTCCTGAACATTCACCTCTAAGGAGTTTCCAGAAGGTAGCTCTGGCTCAGGGTCAGGGCACCTCTAGCCGGGGCTGTCTCTGTGTGGCTCCCAGAGTTGCTGAGATCTCACCTCCCAGATGGCTTTGTTGGAAACTAAAGCGACAGCTAGGGCTTGGGGCCTCTGGGCTCTGGCCTGGCTGGCCTCCTGAAAAATGGTGCAGCCTAAGAGAATCAGAGCCCTTGCCTTATCCTTCCAATTCAGGTTCTCCATGTGGCACAAGAATGTTTTATAAAAACAAAACAAAATTTTATCTGAGATTTCCTTTTCTTTCTGGCATTGCTTTTCACTTTCTCAAAACCTACCCATCCCTCCCACCATTAACAAACCCAAACAGAAAATGATGATTCAGGCAGCTGTTATTTGATTCATGCTTATCTCAGGACAGGATGACATAGCAAAAAGCTGAGGAAAAAAAAAAAAAAACCACACACACACAAAAAAACCAGTCCATTACTGGCTTGTGATTTTCAAAGCCAAAGGTGGTTGGGGAAAAAGCCAAGGCTCCCGAGATAGCCATTGGAAGTAAGACCTTGAACACTGGTAGTCTTTGAGAACGGGTCTGCCCTGACTGGAACCCTCATTTCTGAGGAGTAGGGGTATGAAAAGAAAAATGAGCCTGTCTTCCTGAGCTCCAATCCAGAGTAGAAGTAGTTGAGACATGGACCTGGGCTGAAGAATGGGTTTTCCTGCACCTCTATGTCACCCAAGTCTTTAAGAAGGACTTTTAAGCTGTGCATGATGGTGCATTACCCATTATTGTAGTCCCAGCACTTGGGAGGCTGAGGCAGGAGGACTGTAAATTCAAGGCCAGCCTGGGCTACATAGCAAGACCCTGTCTGAAGGAAAAAGAAAAGATGAAAGAAAGAAAGAAGAAATAACTTTAATATGTCTAACTGATCTCCAGGAATGGGGCTTTTGGCGACAGCAGTAACACGACAGGGTTAATGATTAAGATTAGATGTCAGTGGTCACCTTGACAGAGGTCACTGCAGACCAGTGATACTTAGGACCACTCCTTTGGTTCTGGTTGCCAAATCAGTACCAGGAAACCCTGCCCCTCCCCTCTTACCTCCTTGACCTCCAAGGAAAGGGTACAGACTTTCTTTGCCATTTTGACAAGAGGAGAGCTAAGATTAGTTTCACTAAGGACACACCTATTTCTTTTTGTACCTGGGTTTTGGAATAAGACTTGTACTTGTCACATGTGATTTTTATCCTCCTGTCTTTGTTGCTGACATAGCAATGAAGTGAAAAAACATAAGGCCAATGTCTAGTCAATGCTTGTCATATGCTCCAAGTCACTGAACTGCAGCTACATACTGGGCCTTATGGCAATCTTAGAGTTCCACTCTCTTGCTCCCCCATCCATTTTATAAGAAAGGCTGTGCCCACAGTGTGTTCAGGAGAGGCGAGGATTGAAGTGTCTGGTGGAGAATCCGTGCTATCTGTTAGTCTGGCATCTAGGCATTGGGCGAGCCACTAGTCCCATTTGTCCAGGGATGACTCGCCCTGTTGGAGTAGGCTGTGTAGGCCAAGCAGGCCAGCTTTGCTTCAGTCCTGACCGCCGGTCAATTTGTGAAAGAGGTCTTCATCGAGCATTTCATTCTGATCCTTGGAACGGGTGGACAAGAAAATGTAGCCACCGATGTACTCATGCACGATCTTACAGTCCGCACTCAGACAGGTAAAGGCGATGAAGACGTTTTGGTCAAACTCGATTGCCACCTGGAAGGGAAGGTCATGGATAGGTTTAAACTCTGACAAGGAGATGGCCCTGGGTCTGAGGGCTGCTGAGGTGACCAACAGATGCATGTCTCCCCCAAATCACACAGAAAACCATTTCCATTCAGCACTTTCAGAAAACATGTATTTATTCTCTTTGCGCCCTCTTGTGGTGTCAACTTGGACACAAAGCATTCCTTGCTCCCAGCCCATAAACACATTTTCCATCTGTTCACGTGCCAGTTTAGATATAAGAATTTCCTAAGCACTCCCTGTGTCAGGATAGTTTGCAGACTCTTTAATGGAGAATAAAAAGCCTCCCTGAGTTTTCCAACAGCCTTGTACCCTTTCCCAGCTGAAAGTCATAGACTCTAAGCACCAGAAGACTTAGCGACTTGGCTGGTTCTCATGTCCATGGGCTCCCCACTGGAATCACCTGTGGAACTTTAAATACTCATTGATGCCCAGCACCCACTCCCAGAAGTTTGTATTTAATTGGTTTTGTGTTGGCCTGGACTGTGGTATTTTAAGGCTCCCCAGATCTTGAAATGCTTCATGCGTTAGAACTTGCTGCCTTAAAGATCCTGTGGACTCCGGCCTTCACTCTACAGTGGGTGCCCAGTAGTTATTAGTACTACCGAAAGGAATCCAGGGTTCTTACAAAAAGTGTGGGTCTCATACCATTTCTCTGCGTTGACAGTTTTCTACTGAAAATAGGAGAATGCCAAAGGAACAAGGGAAGATGATTCTAAATCAGCAACAGCAGACTGACCTGCATCAACAGTGGCATGTTGAGAATTTAGAGTCTTCCATGATGTAGGCTTGGCCTGAACATGGTTTCTAGAGGTGGGACAGTGAGAGGCTGTGACTCTGCCTGAGGGTTTGAGGGCTCATCTCAGAGGTGGAGTTTTTCCTCAGTCATCTCTGTGCACCTCACTTGCTCCTCCAGTACTTTTTCCCTCTTGGGACAACTGAGCCTTTTGTTCTACCACTAGTTAGATCTCTGTAGTCAGTCAGATGAGGCCTTTTTTTGATTTATTTTATAAGAAATGAGCATCCTAAATCTTTTTTTTTTGTGGGACTTGGGGTTTGAACACAGGGCTTTGCAGTCACAGAGCAGGTACTCTACCTCTTGAGCCTCCAGTCCATTTTGCTCTGGTTATTTTGGAGGTGGGAGCCTTGTGAACTGTTTGCTTAAATTGGTCTTGAGCCATGAACCTCCTGCTCTCAGCCTCCCAAGCAGCCAGGATTATATGTGTGAGCCTCTGGCACCTGACTCAGACTCTAAATCTTACATAATCCTATGGTAAGTCTATGAAAATTAAACTACCCAGCTATTTTACAGCCTATCTGTATGGAAAGCCAACTTGCAGTGTTAACTGAAGAACATTCGTCTTGTACTTATTAAGAAACTGCCCAGAATTGCACGTAATTGTTTTAAGCAGATAATTACATGCCTACGGTACACCTTTTAAAAATCAGAATAATCTGAAATTCCGAGGGAACACACATTGACAGGCTCAGCACAGAATACCAGAAACTTCCACTCTACCTGTCGGATTTCCCAGTTGACATTCCACTGTTTCATATTGGCAAATCTCCATGTTGTAATTGGAATCCCGGTGACTGCATCAATTCTAATCAGCCTATTATATGAAACTCCCAAAATGTCATCTTTCTTGATTCCTTTAAATCTAAAACAAGTAGAAAAGCAACTGTTCAATGTGGGTTGTAATACACATGGCATGGAAGCAATGCTAGGAGTCTTTCTGATAGCTGTCTTTATCTCAAGCCAGCAAAAATGCAATGTCTTTATTATCTCTTATGTTTTCTCTTCAACAAAATTGGAGAAGAGGAGGGTGGAACAGGTTCTGCCTGGAAGTGAGGCGGGGAGGGGAGGAAGAGTCGGGGCGGGGGCAGTGGGGAAAGGTGGCCCAAACAATGTATATGCATATGAATAAATGTATAAACAATAAAAAACCTAAAGTGTCACAGGGTATACCTGAATAAAATCTGAATACATTAAAATTAAAAAAAAAGAAAAAGCAAAGCAACTATTAGTCACATGCAACTTCTTAAAGATGATTGGATAATAAAATTTCCAAATTATTTTGGAAGGATAGCAATGAAGAGAATATGAATAGAGAGAATTCAAGCTGTCCTCAAGACACTCTTAAAGTGAAATTGAAATCAGAGGAAAATAAAATAAGAGGGAGTCAAACCAGTTCATTCAACATTAGCACCAACTGTGCATGCCAGGAATCTTTCTAGGCAAGGGGATATTTGGTGAACTGCACAGATAGAATATTCTTGGCTACTGGGGAGAGGGGATCAGGAACAAGTGAAGTAAATTGGCCAGATAAGATCATAAGGGAAAATAAACCACAGAAGATAGATAGGAACTACTGGCATGAGGTTTCAATTTTAAATAGTGAGGTCAGAGAAAGTCTCGGTGAGAAGGTGACATCTGATCAAAGAGCTGATGATGGGATGGTGAATCATGAAGGGGGCGCTGTTTCTCATGCTCCCTCCCTTGCTAGAGCGAGGTTTTCTCTCTCTGGCTCGCTCCTTGGTTATTACTGGACCTAACTGGGCTTAACTGGGGGCAAATGGAGATTTTAGAGAAGATATAAGATAAACAAAGAAATTTGGGGTCAGGTGTGTTGTATGCTCAGCTGGAGACACACAAACTCCATTGCTTCTTTTCTCTATCTTGATTCTTTAAGGTCTTTCTCCTCGTAGTTCTTTAAAACCTTGCTTAAAACCTCTTTGCTGCTGGTGGAGTGGCTTAAGTGGTAGAGCACCTGCCTAGCAAGTGTGAGGCCCTGAGTTCAAACCCCAGTGCCCCTCCACCCCCCCCCCCCCGAAAAAAACAACAAAAAAAACCTCTTTGCTTAGGCTCGCACTGTCCCACGTTTGCGCTCAGCTTATCTTTAACTTAATTGCTCTTAGTCTTTTGCCCCCAGGCTTGCACTGTCTCATCTCTCTTTTGCTCTCTTAAAGCCTGGGTGCTACAAACTTGCAAACAGCCACACCTACAACCTGCATATGCATAACTCTTAAAGTCTTGTCCTTAGACTTGCACTGTGCACTGTCCCATGTTCTCTTTGGGTTTTCTTTAGCTTTCCTTAGTCCTCTGTATGAAGTTCTTTCTCAGCTTTGCTTTCTGAAGCCTTCGTTAAAGTTCTCAGTGCAGACTTTCTATCAATTCCTCTTTAGCATTTTCCCTTCAACAATTCTTTTCCCTTCAATAATTCTTTTCCCCGCCAAAAGCTTCCCACACCAAAAAGCCCAAAGGAAAGCCACAAAAGGCAAGCGCCAAAAGCCCCTCTCCCTCCTTCAGGGTCTTTTATAGCAGCAAACAGAGTGGAGCCATGGGGAGGGGCATAAGACATTGAACAGGAGAAACCTGCATTCCTGCTTTTCTGAACGCAATTTGAGATGCAGCTGTTCTGCCTTTCCCTGTTTCGTGGCCTAGGCTGTGCCTATCTCGGCCTACAGGTAAAAGCAATTTACTGCAGCTCGCCTTGCTTGTGTCCAGTTCTCATAGGCTTTAATCCACTCCCCACAGAATCACAGGGATGTCTGGAGAGAGAGTATTCCAGGCGGAGGGCACAGCCATGTGGCACATGCATACTCTGAAGGAACTGCCAGGAGGACAGTATGGCTGGCACAGTGAAGGAAGGGAGAAGAATGTGACAGCGAGTTGAGGCCACACAGGCCATTGCAAGATCTGGCATTTACTCTGAGTGACACAGAGTTTCAAAAGCAGAGGCTGACATGGTCTGACTTTGATTTTTAAAAGAGTCATTTTAGCTGCTAAATTGAAAACCTAAGGGATGAGGGTAGAAGGCAGGGAGACCAAGGAGGACCACTGTGGACCTGGCCTGGGTAGTGGAGGTGGCAAGAAGGGATCAGATGCTGCGTGTACTCTGAAGGCAGAGCCAATAGACAGGATGTCAGTGTAAGACAAACAGCGAGTCAGGAGTGACTCCAAGGGACTTTAGCCTGACGGACTGAAGGGAGGAGTTGCCTTTAGTGAGATGCAGAATAATGCAGGGGGCTGGTCTTGGGGAAAACATCAGGAGTTTGGACTTGGTAAGGTGAGATGCCACTCATTAGACACCCAAGGGTAGTGGACGTCTGAATCTGAGGTTCAAAGGAAGCACTCTGAGGAACCAGTGTATAAAAGAAGCCAAATGAATGGTTGAGCTTTAAGAGGGTGAGTGTAGATTGAGGAGCGCTTGAAGACCTGAGGCCTGTGCACTTTGGTATCATAAGAGCCTGGGAAGATGAGAAAGAACTGGCCAGTGAGGGAGGAGGAAACCCAGGTAAGTCAGCTGTGTTGGGAGGCAAGTGGGTCAAGAAGGAGGGCGTGATTCACAGTCAAACTGCTGACACAAAGCCTGAGAGATGACCACTGGATTTTAATGTGAAAGTCATGGGTGACCAATGGGTGTCCTTGATGAGGCCAAGCTGGGAGGCAATGGAGTGATCTGTGGGTCCTGGAGAAAATATTAGAAAGTAACTGAGATGGTGGGTAGGTACAATATGTTCAAGAGAGATGCTACAAAGGGGACAGAGATGGGGGACAGCAACTAGAGGGATATGAGGATGGATGCTGATGTGAAAATGGATTTTGCAGGACAGGGAAAAGTATAATTTGAGAAAATATATCTAGTTGAATAAACTACCTTCTACATCTTCTTAAAATTATTTTTGATTAAAGTTAATTTTTTTCTGGAATCATTCTCATACCTTTTATTATTCATTCTGCTACATTAATGCTTACTATCACAGGTTAACCCTTTCTTGCTCCACCTGCTGCTCTCTAGCCTCCAGGCAGTTGTAAAGCAGGGACCCAGGTTACTTGGAGTAGGCAGATCCCTACATATGGAGCCTCTGACTGGCTTTGGAAAAGGCAGATTTTTACCCAGCCTAGGGCTGCTGCACAAACAGGTGCTGGAGGTGGAGTTAGGGGAAGAGGGACATGAAAGGGGAAACAGTTGGCAAAAGGGGAAATAGTGTGAAGGACTGACTGTCCAGTTTGCACAGGGCCCACCCACACTTCACAGTTTATCAGGCACACAACTTGCAGATTCATTGGATTCTCTGAACAGAGCAGGTTCAGAACGTCCATTAAGCAAGTGCAGCTGAGGGTTGGTGAGGCCAATGAAAGTGCTCAAAGTCACAGAGCTAGCAGGGGCACAGGTTGGTGGGGGCTCAGCCTGCTTAGCTCAAGTGACCATGTTCTTTCCACCCTGTAGGGCTGCAGAGTTATAGGGAAGTGTGTGTATGTGTGTGTAATATACAAAGGTGTCCATGCACAGATGTGCACAACTTTGTCCTTCCTCATTCTTTTTTTTTTGGCGGCAGTGCTAGGGATCAAACTCAGGGCCTTATGCAGGCCTAGGCAGGCCATCTACCATTGAGCTAAATTGCTAGATCTTGCCTTTGTTCCCCCCCACCCCAGCGCTGGGGTTTGAAGTCCAGACTTCATACTTGCTAGGCAGATACTCTATGATTTGAGCCACTCTGCCAGCCCATGCCTTTATTTTTTTGAGGCAGAGTTTGGCTATGCAGCTCAGACTAGACTTCAACTCATGATCCTCTTGCCTCTACCTCCTGAATGCTGGGATTACATCATGCCCAGCCTCCCTCATTTCTTTGCTTGGGTGAATAAAGCAGAAGGAGTCCTCATTTTGATCAAATGGGGGAGACAGAAGTTAAATGAAATATTTTAGTGTACAGAAAAGTCTGAATAAACTGCCCTGCTAGCAGAGCTAAGAGAAACTGGGTCTTTGGAAAGAGCCAAGAAAATAAAGAAAAGTATACTTTTGTATGAGTCAGTGCTTTAAAATATAAAGCAATCTTCCAGTTTCTAAGTTATGAAATAAGAAAATGACAGAGTATTTGCTATTATACAAGATTAACTGTAAATTTGCTAATGCATCAGTCTTCCTTACTGAATTAAAACATTTAAGTTGATTTTAGGCATGCTTCTAGACGCATTTTGGAAAACCATTCACTTCATACAGTGCAGTGAGTCATCACACATGGTCCAGATTACCAATGAGGACACTGGACTCTATGGCAAGGAGTGTCCCTGACTAGCAGATGAACTTAGACAAGTCACTGATGCTCTTCTTCTTTTTTTTCGTATCTCAGTAAATACAAAGGGACAATGGATGAGCCACCTACAGGGCCTTCAGACCAGAAATCTTCAGAGATCAATGGGAACAGGGGCACCACCTGAAAAGGCTGAGTGAACACAAGGCACAAGGTTTGTCAGGGTCTCTATGTGGAAACCAACAGTTCTGCAAAGCCACACATGGCCATGCTGTGAGATACACTACAAGGAGGAGGAACCTGACATGAAAGAAAGCCACAGAGTTCATAAAACCAGCAGCTGGCATCCTCCCTCTGGTTTTGCAAAGGTAGTTATCTTAAAAGAACAAAATCTGCTTTTAAAATCTTAACATTTCCTTCCTCACATTTAGCTGGCACTTTGAACAGAAGGTATGAAAAGTTCTGAGGAGTAGCTGAACGTGTTTAGACCATATGCAAAAGGGCAAAATTCTAAAATAAGAAGAGTTTGAAATTCTAGACTAAAGTGAGAACAAACTGGGCTTCAAGAAAGTCACTTAAAACTGAATGAACACCCACAGTGGGCGTACATTGAGATACCCCTTTGAACATTGACTTAAATATTAATAACAAAAACCAGGAAAAAAAATTGAAAGGACTTGATGGCACACACCTCTAATCCTAGCATTGAGGAGGTAGAGGTAGGAGGACCAAGTGTCTGAGGCCAGCCTGTCTATATAGTGAGACTGCTCAAAACAAAAACAAAAGCAACCCCTCCAAACAATAATAACAACCAAAAAAAAAAACCCCAAAACAGCAACAAAGAAAGAATGCAAAGTGAGAGAGACAAGGAAACACTGTAATCACCGGACAAGGTAGTAGGTGAGGCCAAATTCAGGTAGGGACTGCCAGGCCTGGATGAACCGCAGCTTGGCTTCAACCAGGGACATCTGGGCCACATTCTGGTGGGCTTCCAGGATCCGAGCTGCCAGCTAAGCAGAAACAGGAGACATGAAACTCTCCACAGTGTTCACCAATTGCTTTGTAATCATATTAACTCCAGATTCCCAATGAGAACAATTAATTCAAAGACCCACTGCCATTCTACATTGACAATTTGTTGTCATTCGTTCATCCATTCACTTTCTCCTCTTTGCTAGAAGACGTGAAAATCACCAGGGAGAAGGTGGAACAAGAGCAGTCAACACATGTGCTTCTAAGGCTCGTGAGGATGGAGGGTGCTGGGTCCTTCTTTCTGGGGTCTGCACCAGAAAGCATCCACAGACAGTGATTCTGCTTGAGAAGCTCGTCTGTGCAACTTTCAACTCACTCTCATGAAAGCATAATTTTCATGTTTAGTTTGTGGGGACTAAACAATTTATTCTTAATTAAGATCAATCTGGGACTATTACCACATTCAGTTAGCAGTATAGTCACCTCTAACAAACATTAACAGTAATTTCTTTCTTTCTTCTTTTGGGGGTATTGGGGGTTGAACTCGAGGCCTCACACTTGCTAGGCAGACACACTACCACTTGAGCCATGCTGCCAACCCCTTTTAAGATAATAGGATCTTGCTTTATGCCCAGGCTGGCCTGGGCTACAATCTTAATTTATGCTTCCCCTTGCAGCTGGAATAACAGGCACAAGGCGCCATACCCAGTCATTGGTTGAGAAAGAAGTCTCCTGAACTTTTTGCCTGGGCTGGGTTTGAACCATGATCCTTCAGATCTCTATGTCCTGGGTAGCTGGGATCACATGTGTGAGACAATGCACTCAGCTAGTAATTTCATAATATCACCTAATATCCAGTACATAGTCAAATTTCCCCATCAACCGATTCTTCATGTTAATGGTCTTAATCAGAGGGAATTCCTCCTTTTATTTCTGAACATAATTTATGTGAGTAACTGGCCAGATAAGATTAGCAGTACCTGTTTAGACTTGTATTTTTTTGCACACCGAGGTGATACAAAACTTTCTGGGTTCATGTCCATGCTTTCAACACTGGAAGCCACCTGAGATGATGAGTTCCGGTTTTTCATCCTCAGAAATGAAAGGATATTGAGGACCTCTGGCTGGTAGGAGCTGTCTGCCATGGTTTTGCCCTTCGATGCCAAGACACAAGCAGCCATCCACCGGGCATATTGATTCTCCTGCAACAAATTCCAGAGGGCTCAGAAATAAGTTCAAGTGCAAAGCCAACTTGCTGAAAACAGAACAAAGCTTAGGCTATACTATAAAACCATTACCTTCCGAGCAAGAAAAGACAGGAAGTGGTGCCTATTCTCAGTGACTGGTAACAAACATCCAACAATAGGTATTAAGTTTCTAGATGTTAAGGGGCTAGATGACAGGAATGTCAGCTTCGATCCATTTTATACAGGGGTTTTTGCATTTAATGAGGACCCAAGAACACAAAGGCTCCTGTCTGGAGCCCAGACATGTAAAAATACAAGTTACCAGAGAGTTTCCTAGATACATATTTCTATTTTCATACAATGTCTCATCTCTGACAAAAAAAAAATTGAAAAAAGTCATTGACCAATTTCCTGCATTGTTTCAGGGCCATGGATGGGATCTGAACCAGCTAATGGCAATTCTACTATTCTGTTAATTTTTGGGCTCCTTTTAGGCTTCAGTGAGAGAATGGGTGTGGTCTCCAGCTGAAGGGTACAGTAAATAGGGGATTCCTCACAGCAATAGTTAGTGTGGCATACTGAGTCACTGGCCTCAATCTTCAGCCTCCTGGTCTCCATACCCTTTGCCATGTTACTTGACAGTCCATCCCTCCTGAGTTAGAGTATAATTTCTATCCCTTCCCTTCCATCCACACTCATGTGTGATTTGCTTTAGGCAATGGAATGTGGATGGAAGCGACAGTTTGAAGCCCAAGCTTTAAGTGGCCATTCATGTTCCCAGTTGCCCTCTTGCACTTCTCCCATCATCATGAAAGAGCTCCCTCTAGGCAGCCTCAGACCAGAATAAATAAAATGAGTCCAAACTGCAGCAAGGACACAAGCCTCACTAGACCTATAGCTCAAAACAGATTTGACCAGCCGACACCAGCTTGAAACATCAGACCCCCAGCCTACCTGCAAATCTTTCAGAAACAAATGTTTATTGTTGAATGACATTGTTATTTTGTTGCATTGTGATCTTGTTCCAAAGCAATACCTGACTGACCAAAAAGTGTTCAATTTGAGAGAATATCTTACAGATGGTCCCCCATTTACCCTCGTTCTACATTGATACTTCAATTATACCATGGCATAAAAGCAAAACCATTTTGTTTTTCATTTTCAGATAGTATTCAATACATTACATAAGATACTTAACACTTTATTGTATAATAGGCTTTGTGTGAGATGATTTTGTCCAACTATTAGGCTGATGTGGATGTTCTGAGCATGGTTAAGGTAGGCTGAGCTAGGATTTCAGAGTTTTAGTTGTGTTAAACACATTTTTGACTTAATGGCATTTTCAAATAAAGACAAGTTTACTGGGACACAACCCCGTTATAAATGGAGGAGCATCTGTATGTTTTTCTCTTAGGCTTCATAAAGGTAAAGTGACTTAAGATTTTTGTGATTTAACTTACATGGTCACATCTCAGATACACTTCATTCATACCATCAGCGACAGGGATTAGTAACTTGATTCCAAATTTTTTCCCTGATACATTCACATCTGGCACAACTTCACAGCCTGAAGGACAAAAGGCAGGGAAAAAACTGAGTTCTGAAGAATCTGTTACAATAAATATCAGGCATGTATCTAAAGTAAAGACTTTGAATGTAAACCCCTCAGATTTGATTCTCTTCCAAAAAATGGAGAAGCAAGCAATAGCAGTTAAAGAAAAATAAAGTAAGACATAAATAATTAACATGGATAAAGAAAAATCATTTTCTTTTATGATTTCCTTAAATCAATCGACATGATTTTCAGGATGATATCAAGCACTCTTAGGAATAATTATGAACATGAAATTTAAAAGAGATGAAGGCAGAGGCAATTGCCAAGATGATGAGAGTTGAGTACACTCGTTGATTAAATATTTTTAAGTTATATCAGCACACTTATAGTCACTTTCAGAAGTTAGAACAGGCACTAATGTGACACTGAATTAAACATAACTGTTCTTGGCTTTATTTATTTTGCAGTGCTAGGGGTCAAACTGAGAGTCCTAAGCACATGCTCTACCACTGAGCCATTACTGATCCTGAATTCAGAAAGCTTCTCAGGATCTCACAATGTCTTGAGTGCTATACTGAATGGACACCAGCCACCACTCCTTCATAGACTCTGGACACACTGGGAAACAAGGGACAGTAGAACACAAATACCCACATTGACTAGCCCATAACCAAGGTCCATGTGCCAAGAGGAAGAGGAGCTGCCATTTGGAAAACCATGACACACAGAGGTTCCTCCAGAAGTAACCTTGCTTCATTTTGTAGGACTATTGTCTTCAATCTGCTTGCTGAGTCGTGACCAGCCACAGTGAGATGCAGGATGCTCTTACCTTTCAGATTTAGCTTTTCTACTGGTTCTCCTTGTTCAAGTTCCTTCGTTTTAAAGTAGGCTATTGATGTGTCTTTAAAGACAAACCAATATTGTTTGAAAGCTTTTAACATTAGTTTCTTGGGCCTGCAAATGAAAGTATAGTAAACATTTAAACCACGATCCAGGACTGCAGTACACATAGCAAATTCTGGGACAGATTGAGGTGCTTCAGAGGCCCTGTAGACAACACATTCCTTATTTTTAAAACACATCTCAATTTGCTAACTCTTTTCCTCTCTTCTTTTCCTTTTTTGTGGTGCTGGGGATCAAACCCAGGGCTAGTGCATGCTAAGTGTGCTCTACCACTGAGCTATATCCCCGGTGTGCCAACTCATTTTTAAAAGCTAGCAAGGGGGGTGATGCTATATAATGCAGAGGTTAATGTAGAAGCTCAGGAGTTAGACCTCTGCGTCCACACTCGGGTTCTGCCGCTGTCTATGTGATAAAGACAGGAGCAGCCTTGAACTCACATGGCTTGTGTGAGGATGGATTGAGGTCATCTATGTGAGGTGCTTATCACCATGCCTGGCACAAATGAAGTGCTCAGTAAGTTATTCTGATGACCTGGGAAACCTGCATGATTCTCGCACCACGTGAAATCTCAGCATACTTCCTGGATCTAAAAACAGCTGTTGATATGGAGAGTACAAGCTTCAGGTTAACAGACACAAAAACCAGTGACAAAAGTGAGCAATCTTTTTCTGCATAGTTTTCTATTAACCCTTCAGAGAAGCCACCAAATCAGGAAGTTCTCAAGACCCTGTCTCAACCAATGGCTGAGTGTGGGGGTACATGCCTTCACCTACGCAGGGTTGCACAAATAAAGAGTACTGTGCCTCAGGCCAGCTTGGGCATAAAGTGAGACCCTATCTCAAAAATAACCAACTCAAAAAGTGCTGGTCCAATGGCTCAAGTGGTAGAGCTCCTGCATAGCAAGCATGAGGCCCTGAGTTCAAACCCCACTATCACACACACACGAAGCTACCAGGAAATTCCCAGTTAAGTCATCTCGCTGTATCAACTAGACTGTTATGGGAAAAAAAGATTTTGGGTTGGGGGAAAGACATCCAACAGCGTTATTCGTTAGGGCCAAAAAACTCTGTGGCCTGTGCTAGACAAGGTTGGTGGCGCTTGTAACAGGTCTAAAGGTTGTGCTATTTGAAACAGAAAATGTGAATGAGAGCTGGGGGTAGGAAAGAAGGGATTATTAGGCAAAGAAAAGAAAAGGTGACTTGTATATGGTTTGATGGAACAATCCTGAGCTTGGAACTGGATCAGGGTATCTCTTGACAGAGAGTAGTCTATTCTCTACATTCAAGAACAGAAGAGGGCTGGCAGAGTGGCTCAGTGGTAGAGCACCTGCCTAGCAAACACAAAGCCCCGAGTTCAAGCTCCAGTATGTCCCCTCACTCCCACCCCCCAAAAAATAGCAGTAGAGAGCAAGTTTGGTGTTAATGCTGTCCTGTAGTATTTTGAATACATCAGTAATGTGTTATCATCAGCACAAAGCCACACAAAAACAAACGAAACTCCAGTGTATTACAGGAGAATATTATACAAAAATATAAAATAAATGAGAAGAACATTATACGGAGTTAACACTTCCTGTGCACTAAAATAGTATTTACCATGTTGAGAATTATAATTAATGTAATTGCATGGAAAATATTTGTTTACACTCAGATTCTTGGAAATGGGAAGTATTTTCAAAATAAAATCTACAGGCACAGCCTCTAACCAAAAGATGTGGGTAGCAAGGTCTTGGTTTAATGCGAGGCATCCAGACCTTTCTCTTTAGCGTTAAGAATGAAAACTTTTCCGTTTCTTTTTAACGGGCCTCTAAGAGTATCAAAAGATCTAAAATTCCTCCTACTATGTCTTTCCAGTTTGGTTTCCAACTTATCAACAAAACTAACAATCATGGCCCTATTCTGTGCTCTAGAGGCTAGGGTAAGACAGGGCAGGGGTAGAGGGTGGAGGAGTTGGCTGGGTGAGGAGTGATTTACAGAAAAAGACAGTGTCTTCAATCCTCACAGATCACACAGTTTAAATAAAAAAATAAAATAAGTAAATACAAAGAACATTGTAAACCATGTAACAAGGTGTGGAGAGCTCACAAGTTGCATTTAAACTGCAAATGAAGGATGAGTATGAATTTTTTTGAAAGAACAGGGAAAAGAAATTTCAGAAGGTGGTCATTGCTGGTGCACAACAAAGTGCACAGGTGCGTGAGAGCTGAGTTAACCATTTCTTAAAACACCTACCTCTGGCTGGGCACTGTACCGAGGAGAAATGGGGAGCAGGGAGAGGGGAGTCTCTGTGGCTTCAGCATTTCCATGTGTGGGGTATCATGGCGACAAGAACAACAGATAGGTGGGGCCAGTGTAGATCTTTGCTCTGCTAAGGAGCTGGGCTTTATATTTTAGGAGAGTTCACAAACACCTGCATTTATCAGAACTGAAGGGGAGCTCGTTAGAGAGTCCCAGACATCCAGACCCCGCAGGCGCAGGTCAGGACCTGGCCACCTGCACTGAAATAAACTTTCCTAAGATCACTGGCCACCACCAGCCATCTCGGAACTGTGAATGGACTCACCCTGTGTTTAAAATCTTTTGAGCATCTACCCTCAACATGCATATAGTTATTTGTAAACTATGCCACTGTACTATTATAAATATTATAAAGCCTATATAAAATATGAATGCAAAATGAGTGAAAATTTCAATTTATTTCAAGAAGGGAAGTTGTTAGTCAAATAAATTCCAATGATTTATGTTGGCTGTGAGTATTAAATCAAAATGCTTGTATTTTTTTTCCTATTAGGATACCCAAAGCTTTTAGCCTTCATTGTCCAAAATGGGAGAGAGATCACTGCTGAACCAGGTGACATACCTTTTAATATTGCCAACCTGTGTCAAGGGTACAGTGCTCATATTTTAATGCCATCTACATATTTGTAAAAACAAATTTTTTTAATGAGATGGGCTTGAACTTAAGGCTTTGTGCTTGCAAAGCAGGCATTCTACCACTTGAACCATACCTCTAGTCCATTTTACTCTGGTTATTTTGGAGATGGGGGTCTTGTTATTTGCCCAGGCTGACCTCGAACCTT
The DNA here is from genome assembly GCF_047511655.1 of Castor canadensis. NCBI lineage: Eukaryota > Metazoa > Chordata > Mammalia > Rodentia > Castoridae > Castor > Castor canadensis. The sequence goes on along the minus strand of NC_133390.1, from coordinate 150,656,566 downwards.
GATCCACCTGATCTCAGCCTCCCAAGTAGCTAGGATTACGGGTGTGAGCCACAGGCTTGCAGCTATTTGTAAAATTTTTTATGGAGACAAAGCTACTAATTTCCATCTTCACTGATGTTAATCACTCACTTATGCAAATTAATTAGAATATGTCACATTTTCACACTTTTAATAAGTAGGTTTCAAGTATATAAAGTTCTGGTATTGGATATGTAACAGAAACATTCTGTTTCCAAGTTTTAAAAATATGTAGATTATATATATATTTAAAAATCACTTTGTTAAGGTATGATTGGCATATTAAGAGTTGTGCACAATGTATAAATCTTGATGAATTTGAGGATAAGTACACAACCTAAAACCATCAAGGTCATATATATTCATCATCTCACAACTTTTCCTCTTACCGCCTTATTACTATTTTTTTCTGAGTGTGATATGAACATTTAATTTTCTTAGCAAGTTGCCCTGTGCTGCATGGTTAGGTCTCCAGAACTTAAGTGTATCTCACGTCACTGAAACTCTGTACCTTTCAACCATCACCATCCCCTCTCCACTTCCCTAGCCTCTGACAACTGGTCATCTTGCTCCCACTTTGGGAACTTTTTTTGTTTTGTTTTGATGGTTCTGGTGGGGTTTGAATGCAGAGCTTTGCACTTGCTAGGCAGGCGCTCTACTACTTGAGCCATGCCTCTGTTCCTATGAGTTGATTATTTTAGATTTCACATAGCTATTAAGTGAAATCATATAGTTTTTGTCTTTTTTATAGTATCATTATTTCTAACAATGGAATCATTTCAGGAAAGCTGCTTTCAAAATGCTGTTTTCACAACACTAATATTTTTCAAAAACTGGTTATAGTCCACTTATTTTACAATCACTTTTTACCTAAAGGAGAGATAACTTTCTCTTATCAATGCCTGGCCTTATCAAGATGTGGGTTTATGGGTTGGGGGTGTGGCTCAAGCAGTAGAGTACCTGCTTAGTAAGCATGAAACCCTGAGTTCAAACCTTGGGACTGCAGGGGAAAAAAAAAAGTGTGCATTTATACAGATTTATTTTGCTTGAGATTTGTGACTTCTGAATTTAAGAACTTTTGTCTTCAAGATTTATGGAATATTCTCCAGTAGTCTCTTTCCAATGCTCCCTTCTCCTTCAGTCTTTCCTCTGGAATTCTGCATAGATGCTGGTTGAGCCTTCTTATTTTACCTATATCATGTTTTTCATTTGTACCTTTCTGGGTTCTTTTTCAACTGTGTCTTGTAATTTGATGTTTAGTATACCTAATTTACAATTTGTATGACTATATTTTTTACTTCTAGAATTTCTATTTGAATCCTTTTCAATACTGCCTGCTCTTTCATTATAATCCTTACTTTTCAACATACTCATTTTATGGTTTTTCTTTTCTCTATGGATTTTAACAACTGTATTTGCTAGGGCTTCATAGGTTTTGTGTTCCTGCACCAGTTTTTATGTAATTGTTTTCAGGATTCTCTTTGCACTTAAGACATTTGCATTTATAGCTACATCTGGGTGTGGCAGCAGCCTTGACTTTTATTTCTCAAGGAAGACTTTTCATTTCCCCACAGCACCCAATGAAAGGATGAACTCTATTCTGTGCTAAACAGAGAAGGTGGCCCTTATAAATTTCTACCTTTAGGCAGGCCCTTCATTCTTGCTTCCTGCTTTATATTGGGCCATACAGCTTTATTTCCTGTCCCTAGGTGGGTTAAAAATACCAGCCCCAAGGCATGAGAACTGATATCCAAGTCCTAAAATCCCTGTAGGGTCCCTCTTTATTTCATAAAACTTGAGATTATGATCATTTTAAAATTTATAATTCTTTTATTTTATCCTGTATTCATATGGATTTATTGCTGGAAACTGATGCGTACTGTTTATATAGTGGGTTTGAAAGATTTTGTTTAGAAAAATAAAGAGCTTCACGATAGAGGAAAAAAATCAAATCAAAGGACAAGTCCAATGCTCTGATACTGATGTAGACCAGAGGATCAGGGAAATGAAGAACGTGTTAGAAGTCGCACTCTTACTAGAAATAGGGCTCTCTCCCCTTCATCCCTCTGTCCCTCCCTCCCACAGAGAATATGGCAACCCAATCTGTAGAACAATTATGACTATTTTATAAAGGTGTATTTGTAGCTTCAAATTGTCCCTTTTTTTCCTGCAGCTCTGACTATAAAAAAAATGAATTAATTGTGGTTATAGCTATTTATGCCACAGAGGTTAAATTAATGACCGTATTGTCTGAGACCTCATCCTGCCATCACACACACAAAACAAAAACAAAAACAAAGTGACCTTTGGATACTTGTGTCTCATTTACGCCTGATTCAGTTTTTAAGTTTTCCTTTGCATCTTGTATTATCAAAAGCAACCTTCATTTCCCAGAAAGCGAGCTACCCCAGTGAAGTGTTGGTTTAAGAAAAGTCAACAAACCATAAAGTGACACAGGTAACTGATAGAACTTCAAAAGGCCTTATTTCTTTTATCCTAACACACCTTGCCACCACCACAAAGGCCATAGTCCTTTCTATGATGAAAACAAAACAGAAACCTGCTTGGCTTTTTAGCAGTTTCCAATGGACCAACATTTAAATAGGTGAAGGTAGATGAACGTACTATTGCAAAAGCCCAGGTCAACTCTTATACTGCCAAAGAGCCTTCAAATGGTGTAAGAGTCCAGAGCCTCCAAGATGGACTTCCTGGAAGCTGCAGCCTGGCACATATGTTCATTATTGCTGAAGCTAGCCATGCTTAAACCACTGTTTAGTGAGCGTGTGCTATGAGCCAGGCACCATGTTACATGCTTCAAAGTGCCATCTTATCTAATCCTTCCAACAAATCCAAGAGGAGGAATATTCTCATTTTATAGATCAGGAAACTGCAGCTCAGGAGACATGAAAACACTCTCAAGGTCACCCAGCTGGTGTGTGTGGTGGAGGTAGGATTCAAGCCACTGTCTGTCTCATACCAAAGCCCACAGTTTTACCTTTAAACCATGAACTTGCCTAATGGCTGTGCAATTATGTCCAATCCTGGACCCTACCCGCAAGGGTTTGTTACAAGGAACACCTTTTCCTCTTAAAAGTTTACTTACCTAAATAACTTGAGATTATCTGCAAGTTTAGGGATGTCCGTAATGTCCTCCTAAGGAAAGGAAAAACCGTAATGTTTCATTAGCAGAAATTTCATAGATGGAGCTGGCATGCTATACCTGCATCAACCAATATGGCAGCCATTTGTGGCAACATGTGGCTTTTAAAATGTGAATGAATTCAATAAAATAAAATGAAATGAAAAAGTTCAGTTCCAGTAGTCACCTCAGGGAGGAGGAGGAGGGTTTGGAGTGGAATGGGGACACGCGGGCTCCTGGGTGGCTGGGAAAGCTCTGTTTCTTGATTTTAGACAAGGACTTGGGGGATCATTTAATGCCAATTTGTCGATTCATACATTTATGTTTTTCAGTTTTCTGTACGTGTCATAGATGACAAAAGTGTAAAAAAAAAAGAGAGGGAGATTAAAAGGTTGACTAACACTTCCCTGTTTTGACTTGAACTTCCATTCAAGTTCAAAGTTTGAGCTAAAATGTCTATTCTATGTAGAAACAAAATCTTTTGCAATTCTTATGTCAAAGTGGGGAACTGTGGCTACATCCAAGTCACTGATTAAACTCAAAGGAGCCTGGTTCAAAGTTCATTCTGCAAGTGAACTTCTCACACCAAGAAGTGTCACACAAAAACACTGAAGGAAGGAGGGAAATTTTCATTTATTCCAAGAAGGATCACTTTCCTATTCTATCTATTTAGTGAAGAAAGGAGAGAAAAAAGAACTTCAATTTCGTGGTCTGTGTCTCTGATAAACGTGAGCCAGGCTCTGCATCTCTACAGAATCTTGGTGTTTAGTTTGTATTAAATATTTGCTCTTGCATGAAACCAGTTTTCTATTTTAAGATATTTAATGATAAGAAAACACACATAAGATGTGTTATACATAAGAATATAGTGACTCATTCTTATCTATCATTGTTCAGATATAGTACAATGGACCCACCACTCTGACTCAATGTGATTAAACCAGTAATTATTGCCATGACTGAAGAAGTTAAGCAAATGAATAGCACTTGACGACTGAATCAAAGAGAAAGGGCATTCCAGTTCTAAAGCTGCCATTCAGTCACTTTTCATGGATAAGGCACAAGGCATGATAAACCAGTTTTGTTTTTGTTTTTTTCTTTTCTCCCCGTTATGGGAATTAAAACCAACGTCTCATGCATACTAGACAAGTGCTCTACCACTTGAGCCTGCCCCTGGCTCCCCTTTAAAAAACTTTTTGTTTTGTTTTGTTTTTCAGGTAGGGTCTCACTAACTTTGCTTGGACCGACCTTAAACTCTATATCCTCCTGTCTCTGCCTCCAGAATAGCTGGTCTTACAGAAATGAGCGACCACACCTGGCTCGATAAACCAGCTTTATTTCTTTATGTTTTACAGGAGTGTTTTTATTTATTTATGTCCCGAAATCAAAAGGGTTCAGGAGTGTTTGATAATGCCCTAGAGAAAGGCCCTCCCTTCTATCAACCTTGGTCAGAGAAAATGTATGACCAGGTAAATAGATAATGAGACTGTATCCACAAAGCATTTTCTCTATCATCACAGCAGCCCCATGCTATAGACAGGGTGGTTCTTTCTAGGTTTAAGGGGTCAATTCCAGGGTCCATGCTAGTGCAGCAGAGCCCACAGCAGTCATTCATCCAGCTTACCTGCAGGATGAAATACATTATAATAGTATTACCATGAAAATACTTTTAGTCCCTTTGCAGAACTAAGCTGAGAAAAGCTAGTCAATTTTTGCTAAGTTTAAGCTTATCATATGAAAAGCATAGGATTTTTTGCAAAATCATATGAAATATCCTCTTATTTCTAATTTTAAAAAAGTTCATCTGTATTTGTCAATTAGTGAACAAAGCCACAATTCTGAGTGAACAGGGAAGTTCATACCAAAGTGTTGTCTGCTTTTCCACCTTCGAGGGTCACTTCCAAATTAGACAGTGCTGCTTCGACTTCGTCAACCTCAGACTCATGTGTAAGATCCTGTATGTCAGTGGACAATGATAGTTTGCTGATGTGATACTAAAATGAAAACAGAGGTTTGAGAAATGTCAACCGAAACAGGTCCATAAGTGATTTTCTTCTTTGAAAAGAATTCCCCTGGGATCCTGAGTACCTCCTGAAAGGAGATCTCCTGCCTGGGGAGGGAAAAAGGCATTTTCATCGGATTCACTTTAACACTCACAATTAGCATGCTTAAACATACTCTTCCTCATCACTGATTGTCCCTGTGATAGGAATTGCAAGACAATTCCTTTCATCATGCACACGTGAAGACTGGGAAGGGCATTTAAAACTTATTCTCATTTTCATTTCTTTCATAAGAGAAATGAACAGTCTGAAGAATATAAAACTTTAACCAGAACAAACGTGACTTGTCTCTTCAGAGAAAAGATCCCAATGTCCCCTTACCTGCAGTGCTGCAAAGATCAGCATCTCTTCCTCTGTGCAGTCGACTTCTTCCAGGAGGACAGCCCACCTGGCTTGTTCGTAGAGCTGGTTTATTCGGACAGCGTCATACTGGACAAAGAAACAGTGGTGGGTGTCTGGGGGGCCATATTTATATTCCACAACCCAAAAATTCTTGAACAACTGAGGCTATTCTTTGTGAGTTGGTTTAGACCCCTGAAAGGGACACCTCTATCTTTCCATTGCCTGGGCTCACTTCTCTTCTGAATTGAGAGCAGACCTTTCCCAAACCTCTTCCAGTGCTTCTTCAAGGTGCCAAACCCATCTGGCTTAGCATTCCCTCTCTTTACATTTCTATTGGTAGTAAAAACAGACAGTAAAAATGGTTTACATATAAGTAGTATAAGGCAGAAGGAGTCATAAGCTAGACTGCAAACAATGTAATCTCAAGCAGAATCTGACAGAGATTTTTGCTTTATTTTATTTTTTGGCAGTCCTGGGGTTTGAACTCAGGACCTTGCCCTAGCTAGGTAGGTGCTCTACTGCTTGAGCTATGCCTCCAGCCCTGACAGGGATTTTCAAATGGAACTTTATACTAATCCCCAAGTCAAGCTGAAAGAGACAATGTTCAGATATTGCCAAGAAGATTTTTAAAAAAAGAACAATGTTGTGAGGGGATACTTGTGCTCTAGACACTGGCACACATTATAAAATATCAGTCATTAAAATAGCAGGATATTGACATGCTGGGGGACAACATGTCAACTGATACCTGGAAACAGACCTCTGTACCTCTAAATTCACATATTTAATATAAAGAAAAAATGGCATTTTTCTATCAGTAGGGAAAGAAAGAATTCAACACCGTATCAGTGTTAAAAATGCCTAGCTATTCAAGGTAACAAAAATCCAAGTCAAAAAATTATACCAGCCAAAAATGTAAATGACAGCTGGATTAAAGAATTTAAACATACAAACCCACAATGAGTTAGCACTTCACATCACACCCACTACAGTGGCACTAATAAAAGACAGATAATAACCAGTGCTGGTGAGGATGTGGGGAAAGCTAAATGCTAGTGCACTGCTGGATGTTAAGTGGCATAGCATCTGTAGAAGACAGTTTGGCAGCACTGAAACATAGACTACGATGAGCAATTCCACCCCTAAATATATAACCCTCAAAATGGAAAGCAGGGTCTCAGACAGATACTGGTACACAGCAGCATTTTCCACGATAGTCAAAAAATGGAAGTGACTCAAGTGTCCGTGAATGGATGAAGAGGTTGTATATGCACACAATGGAATATTACTCAGCCTTTTAAAAGCATGAAATTCTGATGGATGACATGACACGGATGAATCCTGAAGACCTACCAAGTGAAATAAGACAAACTTAAGATGACAAATATTGTGTGATTTCACTTAGATGAACTACCTACAATAGGCAAATTCAGAGACAGGAAATAGAATAAAGGTTACCAGAGGCTAGGAGGAGGAGTGAAGGGGAGTTATTCTTTAACGGTATACAGCTTCTGCTTGGGAAGATGGAAAAACTCTGAAAATTGGTAGTGGTAATAGTTGCACAATATTGTGAATGTACTCAGCGCCACCAAATTACCACCTAAAAAGATTAAGATGGCAAATGAATTGTACATATGTATACACATTTTACCACAATAAAAAAGTTAAAAAACCCCAAGCTTTCACATGAATTTTCATAGTAGCATTATTAATAGTAGCCAAAAAGTGGAAACAATTTAAATGTCCACCGATTGATGAATGAATATATATACACACAATGGAATACTATTTGGCAATAAAAAGAAATGAAACGCTTATACATACAATACAGATGAACTTCGAAACTATGCTAAGTGAAAGAAAGCAGTCACAGTACACCACAGGGGCTGGCTCAACATCCTCCAAAACCAAATGAGAACAAATATACATGAGCCTACTCATAGCATCACCATTCATAACAGTACCCAAACGGAAACAACCCCATGTCCCTCACTGAGCTGGCAAAGGATAAATAAGACAGGAACCTCACCCAAGGGCACTACTTGGCCACAAGAAGGAAAACGGTACTGACACCTGCAGCAACACATGACCTCAAACACACGCCTGGTGAAAGAATCCAGACACAAGAGATAACATGCTGTGTGGGTCCCTCTGCCTGAAATTTCTAGAAAAGGCAAAACTTGAGACAGAATGTAGACCAGCTGGGGCTGGGATCAGTGACTGACCAAAAGTGGTTTTGAGGAAACTTTCTTGAGTGATAGAAATGTTTTAAAACTGGATTGTGGTGATGGTTGCACACATGCATAAATTTATCAAAAAAATCATGGTATTATACACTTGCAGCGGGTGAGTTTATGGTACATAAATTATAGATCAATCAATACTTGACAATTAAACAACCCACACGCACAATGCACATGAAGCTGTGCATGGTGGAGCATACCTGTGATTCCAGCTATTTGGGAGGTTGAGATGGGATCGCTTTGACCAGCCTGAACAATGTAGCAAGACTCCATTTCAAAAACAAACAAATGAACAAACAATCTGCGCCACAAAAACATGCAGCTTCCTGTTCCCCAAAGAGCCCTGATTTAATGTACAATTTACAGATAAAATCTAAATGGTGGTGCAACCACTGATATTTGAATTGGATTAACAAAGTATCTTTCTTTCAGTCCCAGTGTTTCACAATGCTAATGTGGTTTAAAAACTGTAATAAAAGTTTCCTCACCTGAGCATCCTCACATCCCCCAAAAGCCAAATAAACTAATTCTCTATAAAAATATTAAATAAAAAGTTATTTACATTTACAAATTAATATTAAGCGAACAACAGGATCTAGAGTAAGATGTCATGGGGACATACAGGCTGAGCCCTGTCTCGCCAAAGAATACAGGAATTCTCTGTTCCTCCACAGAGCTTTGGGGGTTCCTCTTGGGATGCTTGTTCACATTCTAGCTGAGCACTGGGGGATTACAAGGTTCTGGAACTTTCACAGGTCATTAACAGGCATCCTGTAGGTCTTTATGGCTGAGAGAGTTCTCAGAGACGTCTCTAGTACTTAGGAACAAACTTTTCCCTTTGTGGGGATGGGGTACTCATGCCTCACCTTGGCCCTATATTTTCTTTGTTTTGGTTAATGGAAATTAGAAACCCCAAGCTGGAAGCACATGGAGCCTACCATCTCCATTCCTTGGATCTCTGCTTCTTCCTGTCTCATCAGTTTCAGTGAGTCAGTAGGTCCCCTTCCCCTTCCACCAACCAACACTATCAACAAATGACAAAATCCACCTATCATCATTGCCCTGCCCTCAACAAGGGCTACTCTTTACGTCTGATCACAAGGCTTCTTGTTAGCCTGGCAGCAGCTGTCAGGATGCTCAGTCAGTATTTAATATTAAAACTGGTGTGATTATTGTTTGTAGAACATGAAACACTGTGGAATATCCAAGTTTAGAGAATTTTCTTTCTTTTACTTCATGCACTTTGAACATATTTAGTAGAAGTAAAAGAGTATACAATGAATGGACTCGTTTTCAACGAATTCAGAAGTGATGAAATTTAAACTCCTTCCCTTCCTGTTCTTCACAAATCAGTGTCACTATGGTCTGTTTTGCAGCTCGCTCTGCCTCTGATTGTTATATTATTATATTATACTTTAGTATGGGGTGTGGTCGTGATACCTGTAATTGTAGCACTCAGGAGGTTGAGGCAGGAGGATCTTGAGTTCAAGGATAGCCTGGGCTACATACTGAGACCCCATTTCAAAAAAGAAAGGGAGGGAAAAAGGGAGGGAATGAGAGAGCGAGCGAGCTGACTCGTTCTTTTTAATAGCAGTGCAGTGCAAAAGTATCATAATGTATTTGAGCAGTTCCCTACTGATGGACATCAACGTGGTTTCCAGTCTTTTCCTAAAACAAATACAGTAATAATCTTCCTTGCACACATATGTATCAATTTGTATATGTAAGTATTACTGTGCTATAAATACTTCAGAGTAGATTTGCTGGATTAGCGCTATGTAGAATTGTAATTCTGATAGATACTGCCTTCCTCAGAGGCTAGATTAATTTTATTTTATCCTATAATCAATGTATGAGACTGGTCACTGAATCTTATTTATTTAATTCATTAAGGAATACATATATTACTATATCCACTTTGAAAAGGATTTTGGTCACTGTAGTTTGATATTGTTTCATTTTGTAGTCCTGTGTACTTCAGTTCATTAACCTGGAAACATTAATTTCTGACAGTTTTGAGTTTCCAGCCCCTGGTTTAGTTCTTGGCATCAGTTACTCAATAAGTAAATGAGAAAATACACAAATGGGGCAGAAGTTTGAATAGACAAGATGGGGCCAGATTACTGACTTAGCAACTAGAAAATGCCTAGGTATATATGAGTATATATATATATTTATTATATAGTTTCAGAAAAAACTGAAGGCAGCTTACTAGAGTAGATAGTATACAAGACAGTTTCAATTAACTTGGAATTAGGAGAGGAAAGACAAGCTGAGTTGGGAATGAGGCATAAAAATGGAACCACGGAAAATGTATGGATATGGTGCTAGCAGATAATGCAAAAAAAAGAAACCCAGACAGTGTTCTTAAAAAAGCAAACTAATTGTGTAGGAAAGCTGTACAATAATGTCTCCTGAAGGTTTTATCAAAGAGCAGATGTGCTCTTTTGCTGTGATTCACCTACAAAAGCCTCCAGACACAAGTTGGACCCATGGCATTAACTTCAATTCTAAACCAAGGACTGAGCAGGAGCTTCTCCGCAGAAATGACAAGGAACAGATTTATTTGGAAGATGATATCAGTTAGGGGAGATCCAGAAACCTAGATGGGCCTCTGAACACCAGGTTTAAGTTCAGGACCAATGTGAAGGCAGAAATACTGCTATGGCTGAGAAAAAAGTCTGTACTGAAAGAATGGCCAGGTAAGACAAGTGCCCAGAAGTAAATGGAGCTCAGCAAGCATGAAATTAGGAGACAAGCAATACAAGGAAGCTGCCTGGTCACCCAGAGCACCTGTCATCCAGTCTGTACTTTCCACAATGGGCCATTCAGCTACTGACTCTCAGCTCCACAAATTGGCTGTTCAGAAGCAAGGAAGGAACAGAAGTTCAAAGGACTCAGTTCATCTCTCATAAATTGTCCTAATAAACTTCAAGTGAAGATGTGCCCCGACAGTGGAGAATGGTGACCTGCTGGAGTGGTGAGTGGTTATTTAAACAGATGATCCCTTCTTCTCAAAGATTTTTCAGCACTGCAGTGGAGAGTCTTGTGTGGATCACCTCATGATCCACACATGTTCACCAGAATCTGCTCTCAACCCTGGCCTCTAACTCCTTTTCTTCCTAAATTATTGAGGACTCTGGCTCTATGAGCCCCTTGCCCTTGTCCCTTCATTTCTGTGAATGCAGAGAGGCAGCACACACCATCCTGGCACAAAGACCAGAACACTCCTAACTCAGGGACAGCTAAGCAAAATATGCAAGCTCAGAGGCCAAACTCCATGTGTCACTCTAATTGGCTCAGACCAAGAGATCACACAAATCAATCATAATTATGGTAAAAAAAAGACTCAGTTTTACATTTTCAGGGATTCACATTAAAAAAAGAGATAGTCGGGCACCGGTGGCTGACACCTGGAATCCTAGCTACTTGGGAGGTTGAGTTGGGAGGATGGAGGTTGGAGGACAGCCCAGGCTAATAGTTCATGAGACTCTATCTCCAAAATAACCAGAAATGGACTAGAGGTATGGCTCAAGCGGTAGAGCTCCTACTTTGCAAGTGCAAAGTCCTGAGTTCAAATCCCAGTCCCACCAAGAGAAGAAAAGAAATAAGAGAAAAAAAAACAGAAGAAAAAGTTTCTTACTTTTGGATTCAAGTCAAAGAAAGTGTAGTATTTAAATCGTAACAGTAGTTGCTCATCTTCTTGGATGCCTTGTTCCATAAGGGAGCGAGAGGAATCCAGCCAACTAGAAAACAGTAGGATGTGGTTTAAAAGTCAGTCAGTTTTACATATAAACCCATTAGGTTATGTTATATACTGTATTATATGCATTTATATCTTTGAACAAAGGCTGAGTAAGCAATATCACTCAAACCAGTGATATTACAAACCAGTGAACGTACATTTGCATATACATAATATATATATTTTTTCATTGATACCTGAAAGTAACCCATTGAAGGACCCAGAGCAGTTAGGGCAGGTTTTTTTTTGGAGACAGTGCCCGGGCTGCCCTAGAACTCCAAATTCTCCTGCCTCAGCCTCCTGAGTGCTGGGATTTCAAGCTTGCACCACCATGCTCTCAATTTTATAGATAAAGAAACTGAGTCTCAGTGATATTAGATGATCTGTTCAAGGTCATAGTTGCATGTGGAACCAGCAAGAGTCTGTATGTCTGACTGTACTTCCTCTCTACTCAACAGGTGGTTTACCCGCCAAGGAGGGTGGGTCTAGCCTATTGCTGGAGCTTTCTGCAATAAGGAAGTAATTTTTCATCAGGTGCTGTCCAATACAGTAGCCTCTAGCCACTTGTGGTGTTGCATATTTAAATGTAATAATGTTACCATTTTAATTTTAATTAATTTAGCTCCACATTTGTTTGTTTTTTGAGACAAAATCTCACTATGTAGCCCATGCTGACCTTGAGATCCTCCTGCCTCAACCTACCAAGAGCTGGTATTAACAGGTGTGAGCCACCACACCCAGCTTTCATTCCAAGTTTGAATTTAAATATTTACACATGGTTAGTGGTTCCTGTACTGGATATTATAGTTAGAGTTCAGAAATACAAAGTGGGTAATGGTGAAAAGTGGAGGTTAAAAATTAATAACAAAGTGATAAGGGGATGGCTGTCACCTAATACCACTGAATAAAAATGGCATGAAGTTCCATTCAGACCCTGTTGGGTAACAAGAATGATGAGATGTAGTCTACATCTTAAAGGAGGTGACAGTGGCCCAGAGGAGGGGGGAGGTGGCACACTAAACCTCCTGGGAAGAGAACAATGTGATATTGGGGCAAGAAAAGTGTTAGAAAGAACAGGACTGCAGGGAGTGATCGACTTGACCAGTGACACCTGAGAAGAAGGAGGCATATCATTGGGCCTTAGGACAAGCAGGCACTGAGCAGTAGGGAGGCAGTCCTGGAGGCAGGGCAGTGGCAGAAAGAGTAACAGGTATCCTAGGGCAGAATGGGGGATCTGAGGCCACATAGGATACAGAGACATTTGCTGGGGTCAGATATTACAGGGAGTTGAATGCTGGTAACAAGGTTGACTTAATTTAATGGGCATTGGAGAACAAAATAATTGGTAGTTTGAGAAACAGTTTGGGTGCATTTTGTAAGTCCATTCAAGGGGTCCAGGACTTGTTCCTTAGAAGACTGAAGAGAGAGGGGGTATTCTACAAAAGACAACATGGGCAGGGTGGACCATCCTGGATCTCCCCAGTTGGCTCATGGTGACCAACATGCTTATAAACTGCATCTTATAAAGTACACTTGGCACACCCACAGTAGCAAAGAATTATATTCACATACTGTAATCCACTGAATTATCTGAACATGCAATTTTGTCACACTTTCAAAGTACTGAAATGACCACAGGCTGCATTCATCCCTTTTTGCTGCTAAAGTCAGAACTGGCTTTTGATAATGAGGCACAAGCTCCAGGCCTGTTAAGTTAAAAATTAAACACTCCCATCTCTATGATCTCTTTCTTACTATGTCACACCAGTTCAGAGAGAAGCAAAATGGAGCCCATCCTTACCCTGCATTCAGCTTGGCTTTATCAACCAGAGACCGGGGTTGGTACATATCAGCCAGCGCTTCTGGTGACTGGGGAGGCTGGCTGAATGCAAGGATGCTGCAGTTTTGTTCCGTCAAAGGGCTGTCACTGAACCAAGTCATGGTGGATGATGCTGGTGTCCCGTTGATGGGGTCATATGTGGGAGTCATGGTCTTACTGTATAAGCCAGGATTTACTGCAAAGCAAGGGGAGACACACTCTAACAGGAGATTCAGGGCAGGAATCTTTAGAAAAAAAGTACATTCCTTGTACTAAAATGAAATGTACCGTTTAGAATCGTAATAGCAGTCAGGATAGTGGAGTATTAGTTACACACATGTAAAGATCTTGTCTGTATCTTCAGCTCTTGGAAACTCAAAGAAATAAAAGCTCCAAAACTCAACACAGATAAATTCTGGGGGACTACTTCTTTTCTAACCATTGAAAGTTCTCTTATTTTAGAGGAAGTCTGGACATTATTAGAGAACTGGAGACCCTCGCAGAATGCAGGACAAAATGTTTCAGACAGCTCCTTAAGCAAATAGTAACACTTGCCAATTTTAAGAACTAGCAGGTTGGTTATCTGCCTTTACTTTGCATGAAGTACAAATGCTTCTTTTATTCTTTGCATTGTAATTTACTATGCAAGAAAGCCTTCTGCATTGCAAGCAAGCTAGAGACTTGATTCTTTTGATATAAAAAGAAAGGATGGTTCCTCTCCAGAATTTTTCCCTTCCCTTCTCTTCCAGGCCCTGTGAAAACTGGAATTCAGGAAAGAATCACACAAAGATTCAGGAAGAGGGAAGTAGATTTGAAGGATTCAATTTATCTCCTTTCTAAATATCGCCCTTTCTCCAAATCCATGGCCAGTTGGACTAAAATTTGATATTCAGCAACAACATAAGATATAAAATTAAAATAAGGAGTAATTAAGCATACCTGTTAAAAAAACCTTTGAGGTAAAATTTTTTTTAATTTCTAAATCTAACTGGATATTCCTTCCCCAACTCACCAGTCCTACAAATTGATCCTTCTTTTGTTTGAGGGCCAGAGAGTATGTGTGTGGGAGTATACTTTCCTCTTGGGTTTTAACCTACATTCAAAATCAAAACAACAGATCTCACCTGGTGAACCTGAACTTGTTGGAGAACTTTCCAGGTTTAGAATATCTTCAATTATGGGCTCCTTATTATTTTTGTCCTTTTTCTTTTTCTTCTTAAAATAGTCACCAGAAGGCTTTAACAAGGAAAGTTCTTCTGATCGTCTAATATCTAAAAACAAAACAAATTAAGAACAAGAAGAAAAATAAAAAGTAAAAAGAAAATTCCTTCTGAGACCGGCCATACCACCCTGAACGCGCCCGATCTCGTCTGAGACTCTGTAGAGTCATTTTACACATTTGACACCATGTCTCAGGAAATTCCTGAGCACTAAATGGAACTAAATTGCAACCCTTTAGATTAGATTGGGTCTGTTCAGGGTGGTATGGCTGTAGACAAACTGCAACCCTTTAGAAGGAACAGAGGAGAATGAAGACCCCTGAGGTGAGTGGGGGAAGTAAAAAGTGGAGGGAGGTTCGGTCTAGTGCAATTTCTAGTTCAAATATTCACACCCAGCTTCAACCACTGTTTTTATTTTTGCTATTCTGGTGAATCCATGTACCATAAATCTTTCTTTGCTTCCTTTTTTCCCTCCTCCCTCTCTTGCCCGCCTACACCCCCCACTTAAAAAGAAAGCAACCCACAAAGGTCCACCTCCATTTTTCTTTGTGGACCACAGATCCTGAAAGCCTTTCTCCTACAACTATCTAACAGCTCCTTCACATCGTTGGCCAACATCCTTATCCCTGCCATCTCACTAGGGCGGGGCAGGACACCTGGAGGCTTCATCAACACTGTTTCCCAGAGGTCACCAGTTGCCAGTATTGTCACTTGGCTGGTGGCATTCTCTTGTTGGTAGCTTGCCTGTTCCTATCTTACCTTCCCCCACCCCAATGGAGTATTTCCTGGTATTTCCTCCCAAAGAAATGGTACTTGACTGTCCTTATCTCAGGGTCTTCTGGGAAAACCAAACTGTGATAATCCCTCTTCTACTCATTTACCCATGGCTGTGTAATTGCCGATCAGAACTGCTGATAACTTGATCCACACTGAGTGGCTATAATCCCAGGTAAAAGCCAAGGAATGTGGCTGCTTGGGAGTTCTGGGCAGCTTTCCTAGAAATCAATGCACTGATTTCTTTTTTTTTAATTTTATTATTCATATGTACATACAGGCTTGGGTCATTTCTCCCCCCTGTCCCCACCCCCTCCCTTACCACCCACTCCGCCCCCTCCCTCTCCCCCCAACCCTCTCAATACCCAGCAGAAACTATTTTGCCCTTATCTCTAATTTTGTTGAAGAGAGAGTATAAGCAATAATAGGAAGGAACAAGGGTTTTTGCTGGTTGAGATAAGGATAGCTATACAGGGAGTTGACTCACATTGATTTCCTGTGCAGGTGTGTTACCTTCTAGATTAATTCTTTTTGATCTAACCTTTTCTCTAGTTCCTGGTCCCCTTCTCCTATTGGCCTCAGTTGCTTTTAAGGTATCTGCTTTAGTTTCTCTGCATTGAGGGCAACAAATGCTAGCTAGTTTTTTAGGTGTCTTACCTATCCTCACCCCTCCCTTGTGTGCTAAAGCTTTTATCATGTGCTCAAAGTCCAATCCCCTTGTTGTGTTTGCCCTTGATCTAATGTCCACATATGAGGGAGAACATACGATTTTTGGTCTTTTGGGCCAGGCTAACCTCACTCAGAATGATGTTCTCCAATTCCATCCATTTACCAGCGAATGATAACATTTCGTTCTTCTTCATGGCTGCATAAAATTCCATTGCAATGCACTGATTTCGTTGGATCCTCTTATCCAATCAGGTCACACACTGCTTAGGGCAGAGACTGAACCTAACGGTACAGCTTGTTTTTTTCCCCTAGTAACCCAGGCTATCTGTCAGTTGCAAAACACAACATTCCAAATGCATATATTATGCACAGGCTTGATGATGACCCAAAAATTCCAGTGTAAGAATTAAACATAAAACAACAAAACAAAACACTTATTATTTCCAAGTCCAAGGAAAAACCATTGTACTGCCAAATTTGATTTAGCTTTAAAAGGCCATATTAGAAATGCC
Organism: Castor canadensis; assembly: GCF_047511655.1. Taxonomy (NCBI): domain Eukaryota; kingdom Metazoa; phylum Chordata; class Mammalia; order Rodentia; family Castoridae; genus Castor; species Castor canadensis. The sequence goes on along the minus strand of NC_133390.1, from coordinate 150,640,022 downwards.
AAGTGGAGGCCAGGCATGGTGGTGCACACCTGTAATCTCAGCACTTGGGAGGTAAAGGTAGGAGAATTGTGAGTTTGAGGCCAGCCTTGGCTACATAGTGAGTTCCAGGCCATCCTGGGCTACATAATGAGACCCTATCTCAAGCAAGCAAGCAAGCAAAGAGAAATGCCAAGGGAAGCCCTTAAAACAATATAACCAGGAAAAGAGAACAATTTGACTGCTGCTGTTTATTTTGAAATCTCAAGTTCTTGGCCTTAGTATGATGTATACTTCAGTCCACAGCATTGTTTTAAAATCTGCATTAGAATGTTACTAAAAACAAGGTGTCCCCATGCTTGTCATTTGCCTACCATGCATCAGGGACACTATTAGATTTTCCATTCTGTAGTGGAAGTTTCCATTCACTGGTCACTCAACAGTGACTGAGCAGCTGGCATGGACCAGGCATTGCATTAGGATTAGGCACACAGAGACTCCAGGAAGAGGCTTCTGCCGTCATCCTATTTCATGCCATACTGCCCGACACTGGATTCCCAATCCTGCTATACTTTGCCCCCTTTCCCCTATCTCCTCTTCACTTTTAACAGCCTATATTCTTTTCTTATATACTACATTTGTTGCTGTTTATCTATCTCTACAGAGATAGATAAATGTAAACTCACTGAATGTAGACTGAATATAGACAGAATGTAAACTCCACTGAAAAGGATTTTAGTGTTCTTTATCACCAATATTTCCCCAGCACTCACTACACTTCCTGCTACACAGCAGGTACTCCATAAATATTTGTTGAGTGAGTGAATGAGGGAGGTCATTCAATGATATTATCTATTCTGGGTCCAAATGTTGACTTCTGACCTTGGTACCAAAGAAGATACTTATACACTTCCAAAAAGTTAAAAACAAGAACACCTTTATGGCACAAGATTTCCTTCTTTTATGAAGTATCATAAAGAAAAAATGGTTCGAATCGATCTACCATTTGATCCAGCAATACCACTCTTGGGGATATACCCAAAAGACTGTTACTCCAGAGGCACCTGCACATCCATGTTTATTGCGGCACTATTCACAATAGCCAAGTTATGGAAACAGCCAAGATGTCCCACCACTGACGAATGGATTAAGAAAATGTGGTATCTATACACAATGGAATTTTATGCAGCCATGAAGAAGAACGAAATGTTATCATTCGCTGGTAAATGGATGGAATTGGAGAACATCATTCTGAGTGAGGTTAGCCTGGCTCAAAAAACCAAAAATCGTATGTTCTCCCTCATATGTGGACATTAGATCAAGGGCAAACACAACAAGGGGATTGGACTATGAGCACATGATAAAAGCGAGAGCACACAAGGGAGGGGTGAGGATAGGTAAGACACCTAAAAAACTAGCTAGCATTTGTTGCCCTTAACGCAGAGAAACTAAAGCAGATACCTTAAAGCAACTGAGGCCAATAGGAAAAGGGGACCAGGTACTAGAGAAAAGGTTAGATCAAAAAGAATTAACCTAGAAGGTAACACCCATGCACAGGAAATCAATGTGAGTCAATGCCCTGTATAGCTATCCTTATCTCAACCAGCAAAAACCCTTGTTCCTTCCTATTATTGCTTATACTCTCTCTACAACAAAATTAGAAATAAGGGCAAAATAGTTTCTGCTGGGTATTGGGGGGGGGAGAGGGAGGGGGCGGAGTGGGTGGTAAGGGAGGGGGTGGGGGCAGGGGGGAGAAATGAACCAAGCCTTGTATGCACATAGGAATAATAAAAGAAAAATGAAAGAAAAAAAAAAAAGAAAAAATGGTTTGAATAGGTTGTCTCTATAACTGTTAACCCATGGGACAGTAATCCATAAAGAATTAGGCTTCCATTCACGATCAAGTGTACTTTTCTGCTTGAGATAAACTTCACAGGTGACTCTTGTGGACAGTTATTGGAGCCAGGCATTAATGAAGCAATTAAGACACTGCCAACACCACCATCTCCAGACAAGGGAGACCCGTCAGCTCTCTGGTGATGGAGGACTTGATGTATTAAATTTTTGTATTTGTATTAAATGCAATAACGATTGGAGGGCACAGCCTTAGTGGTTGAGTCTTGTGTTGGCAAATGTACACTGAAATAGCTTTAAGCTCAATGGGAATCTGATTTAAGTCAATAATGCTCCATTTGGTTTCACTCCACTTCAGTGACTGTGGTACCCATAACTGGGCTTGGAGGTGGGCTTTCTATCAAAGGAGTGTTGTCGGGCCAACCCCTGAGGCAGGCAGAAAGCCCAGGAGTCTAAAGGATGCAGGGGCCCCTTCAGGGTACTCACTCAGGGCTTTGCAGACGTCGATGACGGCTTTAAACACCACATCTGAGAAGCTGACTCGAAGCCTCACGGTCTTCGTGTTGGGCAGGCGAAGACGGAGCATTTTATGCTGAGGGGTGAAGAGGAGCTGTGCATCTGCTTGGACCCCACACTTGTCCAGAGTCCAATGGGTTTTCAGAAGCCAGCAATGCTTCTGCTCCCACCACAGAGCAAAGTCTGACCAGTCCTGGGCGATGTCTGCAGAAATGCATGAGAGAGCTGAGCACGCAGCATCCAGGCACACACAGCCACTTCATGCTGTGCAAAACCCAAAACAAACAACTGATCTTTAGCTCTCCATCTCTCTTTATAGCTCAAGCCCAACAATCCTTGGCTCCTCTCCAAAGTCTCCAAGGTGGGGCAGGGAGAAAATGGCCTCTGAACCCTACCATCATTTGCATTTAAGTACCATGGAAAGAGAAACTTACAATTTTTGTGCATGATGAATGCTAACATTCTTTTTCCTAAACTCCCTCTGTGCCATTATGCTTCCTGGGAAGGCCAGAGCATTTGGCTTTGTTTACTCTCCTTTCTCCTATAGAAGTTTGTCCTTATACTGCTAGGTCTCCAGGGGACTTCAATATCTCCCAAAGTTCACACAGAAGCACCTTAAAGCTGACATTTCGCTTTCCTTGGTAATGGCCACTTCTAGGAGCACCACCATATTGCCAGTTTCCAGCGCGTCTACAATGACACCAGAGTTGAATGCCAATGCCAGTGTGAGTAGCAGCACTGTGTCTTTCCTGTCCTTCAACATTGATGGCAAAGTCGAAGCTTGCCTTTGTTGATGTTGGAGTCAATAGTCAATCTTCCATTTTGCTAAATTAAGAGACATCAGTGTTTTAATTTACTTGCTATTTTTCTTTAAATGCCTCTCTCTCATTTTTAATTAGAAAACCTTTCTTTCAATGCTCTTAGTAGAAGTATACATTGGTATGACTTTTCTGGAAAATCCTATGACTTGGCAATTCCTTGTTGTGCTTGTATCTGCTACTCTTTGGAGGTGATCTGAGTGCCCCCTAAGGCTTTATGTGTTAAGGACTGATCCCAATTTTTTAGGAATTAAGAGGGCAGAAACCTAATCTGATTGTGGTGTTTGGAGGTGGAGCTTTTAGAAAGCAATTAGGATTGGATAAGATTATTGAATTCTGGTGACTTTCCAAGAAGAGGCAGAAAGACTGATAGACATAGATGTACACACACTTTTTGTCTCTTGCCATGTGATGCTTGGTGCTACCTTGAGAGTCTGCCAGCAAAACAGCCATCATCAGATGTTGCCCCTGGAACTTTAAGCACAACCATGAGCCAAAACAAACCTATTTTCTTTTTTAAAAAAAATTATTCATTTATTTATATGTGCGTACATTGTTTGGGTCATTTCTCCCCTCTACCCCCTGCCCCCTACCTTCTCTCTCTACCCCCCTCCCACCTCGCTTCCAGGCGCAACCTGTTCTGCGCTTTTCTCCAGTTCCATTGAAGAGTAGAAATAAACAATAATAAGAAAGACATAGCATCTTTGCTAGTTGAGTTAAGGATAGCTATACAGAGAGATTCCTAGCATTGCTTTCATGTACACATGTGTTACAACCCAAGTTGATTCTTCTCTAACTGATCTTTTACGCTGGTTCCTGATCCCCTTCTCATGTTGACCTCTGTCTCTTTAAGGTTTTTGCATTAGTTCCTCTGGAGTGGGGACATCAAATACTTTCATGTTTTGGGTTTTTTAACTATCCCCATACCTCCCGTATGTGTTCTCCCCTTGTCATGTGACCCAAGTCCTACAACATTGCTGTATTTGCCCTAGATCTAAAGACTGCATATGAGGGAGAACATATGATTTTTGGTCTGCTGAGTCTGGCTAACCTTGCTCAGAAACCTCTTTTCTTTATAAAGTTACCCAGCCTCATATATTTTGCTATATTAATAAAAATAGTAAAAAAAAAAAAAAGTAAAAAAAAAACCCAACCAACAGAAATGCTCACCAAAGACAAGCATTACAAGAAATGAAAATGGAAACAACTTAAACTATATTAAGTTTAATAAAAGTTCACACAATTTGTGAAGGGACAAATTGTGGCAGATTCATACAAAAGAACATTACACAGCAATGAAACTAAGTGAACCAAATCTATATGCAGCAATATGGCCCAATCTCTCAGGCATAAGGTTGAGTGAAAGAAAGCAGAGTAAGTAAGAGTGTATCCTGCAAAATCCATGCATATGAAGGCGAGAAATGAGCAAAATTCACCCTGTGGTGTTAAAGCCCAGGAGAGTGGTTACCCTTGGTTGAGTAGGCACTAGGAAGGGTCAGGTATGGGGCTTGGGAAGGGGAACGATTTCTTGATCTGCGTGATGATTACATGACTGAAAAGTCGTTGAACTGTACACTTATGATAAGAGCGCCTTTCTGTATGTTAGTCACATTTTGGTTAAGACTTTCTTAAAAAAAGATTTTATCATGGTTGGGCACAGTGGCTCAAGCCTATAATCCTAGCTACCTGGGTGGCAGAGATAAGGAGAACCAGGGTTTGAGGCCAGCCTGGGCAAATAGTTCAGGAGACCCCATCTCAATCAATGGCTGGGCACAGAGGCATATGACTGTCATTCCTAGCTACACAGGGAAGCCTGAATAGGTGGATCACGGTTCAGGCTAGCCAGCATAAAGCAAGACTTTATCTCAAAAATAATCAAAGCCAGAAGAGCAGGGGGCATGACCCAAGTGCTAAAGGGCCTGTCTAGCAAGCACGAGGCCCTGAGTTCAACTCCCTGGTATGGAAAAAAAAAAGGTTTTATCTCATTAGTTAAAATGAAAAGCCAGTCTCCAAGCCTTAAATAAAGAATAAAATATAGAGCGAGGCACTGGTGACTCACACCTGTAATCCTAGCTTCTCAGGAGGTAGAGATCAGGAGGACGGTGGTTAAAAGCTAGCCTGGGCAAGTTTTCGAGACCCTATCTCAAAAAAATCCATCACAAAAAAAGGACTGGTGGAGTGGCTCAAGGTGTAGGCCCTGAGTTCAAGCCCCAGTACTGCCAAAAAAAAAAGGACAAAATATAAATACAGAGTGAATAAAACATTGCTAAATTCTTTTTTTGTTTTGTTTAATTTAGTGGCACTGTGTTGTGAACATGAGCCACTCTGCCAGTCCTTCTTTTTGCAATGAGTTTTTTCGAGATAGGGTCTGGCGAACTATTTGCCCAGGCTGGCTTTGAACTGTAGTCCTCCTGATTTCTGCCTCCTGAGTAGCTAGGATTACAGGCTTGAGCCACCAGCATCTGGCTAAAACATTACTAAATTCTAAGTCCATAATGTTGACTCCTGATGTGAAGAATCTGGACTTTTCAGGGGCAGTGGTTCACACCTATAAACCCAGCTACTCAGGAGGAGAGATTCAAAGGATGACAATTCGAGGCCAGTCTAGGCAAAAAAATTAGTGAGACCCTCATCTCAACAAACATGCCAGGAGTGGTGGTGCATGCATACATACTGGCTTTGTAGGAGGCATAGGTAGGAGGACTGCAGCCTCAGGTTGACTGGGCAAAAAGTGAGACCCTATCTGAAAAATAACCTAAAATGAAAGGGCAGGAGGTATGGCATAAGTGGTAGAGCACCTATTAACCCTGAGTTCAAACCCCAGTACTGCTAAAGAGAAAAAAAAAATTGACCCTAGAAGACTACTCTTTATTTGTTTAAACAAATATAGTAGCACATGGTATACGAGTGTTATATGACACTTTAGCAGTAAACTGACTTTAGCTGTGAGCAATAAAGTATTAACAGAGAATGGTTACAGCAGCCTAATTCCATGCCACCTAAAATTACTTACTTGGGAGCTTTAATTTTCCACCAAAGACTTAAGATTTTTTTGTTGTTTTGTTTTTGAGTCAGGGTCTCACTACATAGCCCAGTTTGGCCTCCAACTCTTAATCCTTCTGCCTCTGTGTCCTTGGTGCTGGAATTATAGATGTGCACTTGACTTAAAATTCAAGTTTTTATATAAAAGTGGTTGGATTCAGTTTAAAGCTTTTGCAGGGTCCCAGAATCTCCCTTCTCCCTGGGGGAGAACAAGGAGCAAGGAAGAGGGGCACTCTCTCTGGGCCACTGTGAGATGGATGATCAGAAACATATCATCAGGCCACCTAGGTTGGCCATGTAATGGAGATGATGTAACAAAGAAGTCAGACAGAAGTCATCAAGAAAGAGTAACTTACTGATCTGTTCTACCAACTTGAGCATCACTCCCCCGACATGCAGGTCTCCGGATACTCTCAGCTTGACTTCTGTCTGCTTTTCTTCATTTGGATGGTCAACTCGGACCACGAGCTCCCAGGAAGCAGATGCAAAGTCACTAGATGATAGCATGGTGGCACAGGCTGGCGTCTTTCAAAGAAAAGACAGATATAGATCAGAACATGAGAGCGACACGCATGTGTAGACCAAAACAGTTTTGTTTTTATTTTTCATTTTATTCTCCTCTTCAGAAAAACCCTGCAGGGTTCCTGGAGCCCAGATATTAAACTCAGCATCTTAACGATAAAGGAAAAAAAGTCTTATAAAAGTTGTCCTGAGGCTGGGCACCGGTGGCTCATGCCTGTAATCAATCCTAGCTACTCTGGAGGCAGAGATCAGGAGGATCTTGAAGGCAGCCTAGGAAATAGTTCCATGAGACCCTATCTTGAAAAATCTGTCACAAAAATAAGGACTGGTGGAGTGGCACAAGGTGAAGGTCCTGAGTTCAAGCCCCAGTACTGCAAAAAAAAAAAAAAGTAGATCTGAACCATCTAAATTTTTGTATTTTATCTATTCATTCACCCACTCATCCCGGACCACTTGGCTATATCTGTTCCTTGTCCACCCAATGCATTAATCTTAATTTTCCTTTTATTGACTTTTCTTGACCTTCTCTGAACTATTCCAACAAAAGGTAATGAGGCACAGGAATCCTCTTTTTTTTTTGGTGGTGCTGGGCATTGAACTCAGGGCCTTGTGCATATCAGGTAAGCACACTCTCCTGCTGAGCAACAACCCAGCCACTCCACGATATCTTTAAAAAAACCTTATTGAGATATAAGTCATATACAATACACAGATTTTAAATGTACATAATTCAATGCATTTTGTTCAATGCAAATTATGCTTCAATAAAAATGATTTTAATAAAGATCCCACTAAAAGTTTCTCAAATTCTAATATTGCTAATGTATCTGTATTATTTCATTCCTCCATTAATATTGGTATCTTCTGATGTGAAAGTCCCTCAAATAAAAACATAGTAAAATAATTTCTATGATAATCATTGTGTTATCTTAAGTGCACATAAATATACTGGTCATTAATAATTATTAATAAATATTTTCATGCATATGATTTACTTAAGTTTCTGTCCTATTTTATTTTTGTGGTGCCAGGAATCCAACTCAGGGTCTGGTGTATATTAGTCAAGTGCTCTTACCGCTGAACCACACCTCCCAGCTCAAGTTACTGTTTTAGGATCTTTAAAAATGGATGTATGAGTGCTGGTGAAGTGGCTCAAGTGGTGGAACACCTGCTTAGGAAGCGTGAGGCCCTGAGTTCAAACTCCAGTACTATCAAAAACAAACAAACAAACAAACAAAAAGGATATATAGAGAGGGCATAAGGAAAGGGTGAAGGAGTGTAAATCTAATTAAGATATATTTTAAGCACATATGTAAATGTTAATGTATCCCCCACACAACTATTACGTGCTAAGAAAAATTGATGGATAAGTGCATTGATTAAGGTTTTGGTTAGGCTTTTGGCAAAAGATTTAAAAACAGGGTAACAGACTTAGCTCAGTCTTCCTACTGCAGATGGGGTGGGAACTTCATACTTTTCCCCTCACTGGAGGAGCCAGAAGGAAAGAAAGTAAGCAATATCAAAACTGAAGTTTCTGGGGGTTATCGAAACTCAAAGTTGGCAGAACTTAAACAAAACTTGAGACCTCAGCTTGCTCTTACTTGAAAGTAGAAAGAAGTGATACTACCAATCTGGACTGTTTTAAAGATTTAAAATAAAAAGCAGTTACATGACGCTAATGAATCTTTTCCACTTCACTGTGTATGGACAGCTCATGAGAAATCTCTTTTCCAGTATTGAGGCATCTCTACTCCTAAGGCAGGGCTTCTCCAACTGTGAACACAGAACCAGAAATGTCACTAAAATGCAGCTTCTGTTCAGCAGTCGTGGGGCAGGGCCAGAGGCTGCATTTCTAGCCAGCTCCAGATGATGTGTGTCTATGGCTCACACCAGCCAAGTGAAAAGTTAGCTCAGGCCTTACAAGCTCTACCAGCCCTTTTGCTTTTAGTCTGCTTCTTTTGCAGATAGGGTCTCTGCACTTATGCCCAGGTGAGCCTCAGACTGAGATCCTCCTACCTCCACCTCCCTCATAACTGGGATTATAGACATGAACCACCATGCCTAGCCAGGATCATCATTTTTATAATAATCAAAAACTAAAACACCACTGTCACACCATGCTTGTGTTTATTTGAAACAGAACGTTTGTAAGCACTAGGAGAACCTCACAGTACACTAGATAAACTGAATACTGCAAATCTATAAGTTCACTATTGCATATCTGAACAGGTTTAAGACAGATTTAATGTGTTTGAATCAAATTCAAGAGTTTACAAGTAGCTCCTTATGTTTTTATAACTGGAAAGATCCCAAGGACGCAATGCACACACCTGTCAACACAGAGGTCCACAGGGTGACCTCTGGCACAGCAACAATTATACTGGGCCTAACCACTTGCCTCTGTCAACATTTGCCTGCCCATAGAATTTCTGGTGGTCAGCTCCATCTTAACCACTGTCCCTCTCTCACCCTCTAAGCAATCTCCGTTCATAAATGTGGAAACTCAGTTTCAGAGAGGCTAGGCTACTCGTCTGGTCACACAAGTTAGATGGTGGAGCTGAGACATCAATCCATGACTTTCCTACTCCAAACTTACCTATCTCACTTGGAAAAGTCTGATAATTTTGCAAGGCCAAAATGAAAGAACTCTTCAAAACCACAAGAGTGAAACTCTCTGTAGCATTTACCAACACAAATCATTTCTATCAACATAAATCTTTCCCAATGAGGAGACAATAACCCCTTCATAGTTAAACTCATACCTTGGCTTTGAACAATTCTAAAATGCTATAGTCAGAGATTTAGTTTTTTAAAAATGTTTTGTCCATAAAGGAATCATCTTTCTTTTTTAAGGAGACTCTTGCTGCTTGTTTCATAGGCAATCAGATACAAGATCTTTTCTCTTCCTAACTTGGGTGATCAAAAACACTTCTATATGCAATCAATGGTGGTTCCCTTACAACGAAATTCCGCTCAAAATTAGACAACCTGGTTTCTCCACATTCCTTCCTGTCTTTCTGCTCCTTCATTTTGGAATGAACTTCTCATCCGCAGCAAGCTGCTACTTGTTGAAGAGAACAGCAAACTCCAGCTGGGGGAAAAGGCATCCACGGAGACCAAAACAAGAAGCAAAGCTCACCAGAAGACAAGCCTTTCCCTGGTGACGCTGGGCCACCCTCCACAGAAAATGCCAGAAAGAAAGTGAAAAAAGACCAGGAAATAATTCCCAGGTCTCCCCTGGAGGATCGGAGGATGCTCGGTGTCCGAAAGCCACTCAACCTGGCTTTCGCCAGCGCTGCAGTCCTGGGGCGGTCGCTGGGGTGGACAGAAACCTGCCCTTTACCCACGAAAGGCAGCAGCCACGGGGGCTGGATGGAAAGTTTATTTTGCCTGGCCAGATGCACCTGGCTGGAGAAGGTGGTCACATCGGGACGAAATAACTTTCAATCCAAAGGCCACTTAATTGCAAAGGGTTGCAGAAAGGAAGGGGGCAGGGGTCTCAAGACAGCTGAGTGCCCATCACAGTCTCCGATCCTCAACCCCGCAGCCCTGGCTAAACACCCACCTTCTTTCCTGGAGCCTGTGACGTTCTTCCTTGCAAAACGGCAAGTGCAGAGCTGCGCGCCTAAAAGACCCGCGCCGAGGCCACCCGGAGCTGATTTGCTGCACGGTCGTGGGAGAGGTGGGACGCGAGGACACGCGTGGCGTCGGGGAGCGCGGGAGTCGCTGCACGGGACCTCCCGCGGAGGCACTGCGTCCGCTCCGCCGTGCGCGCGCGGTGCGCCGGGTGCACGGTCTCCGCCCTGCGCACCGTCTCCGCCCTGCGCGGCCCCGGGGGACGCGGCCCAGGACAGCGCGCAGCAGGGCAGGCGAGGGCACGCCCACCCGGGCCTGCTAGGTCTTGCTGCGTCGGAGCCCAGGCGCAGTCCGCAGATTTTTTTAGGGGCGAAGGGTAGCCGCAGGGCTGCTTTGAGGCAGGAGGTAGGGAGAATCTGGGACACACGCTCAGCATTTGCGATCTCTCGTTCCGCGTCTTTTAGGTAACCTCCAGTTTTCCCGGGTGTTCCAGGCCCGCCCCTGAGGGACTAGCCCAGATTGATTAAAGCCCCGCCCACTTCCCCTGCCCTCTAGGGACACTCATCACTCATAGCCCTAGGCGTCCAGGCCTGGAACTCCCGCTTCCTGGCGGGGGAACCACGGTCTGCCTTTGCAAAGAGTCCCGAGCACTTGTCATCAGACAGGTGGGGGAAAATAGAAGCGATTCATCTCTGAGTAAGAGGATCTATGTAAATCCCCAAGGGTGAGGCGCTCAATGTGGAAGGACCCTGGGCCACCCAAGGCCAGGCCCCATGCCAAAGTCTCGGCCGCGCCTGGGCTGGCTCACCTCAGGATCACCACCCAGTTCCGCCTGTCACCTTCCTGTTGGCTTTATTTCCAAAGAAATAGAGGAAGAGTGGGTGACCTTGACAATTTACACAACCTGGCCAACCCCTCCTTCCTCTATATACCATGCATCGTTAAATGATTACTAGATGTCAGGCGTGGGACTGGGCTCCGACGACACGGAGGTTAATGGACAGTATAGGAATCATAGTCTTCTACCTGTGGAAAAGATAGGGTAGAAGGATGGCGTGCCAGGCATTCCATGGTGGAATTTCCTGCAGCACAACTCAGATTGCAGCCAATCACATCAAGAGCATAAAGCTTGTGATAACTTAAATATTAATTTAAAAAGTTATAAAATTTAGAAGTTGAATACCTGTTTTTGGTTGAATATTGCCATTCGGAGAAATTGCTTATGGTTGAAAGTATTCTAAATTTAAGGGCTTAGGGTGTGGTTCAGTGCTAGAGTTTTCACCTACCATACACAGGGCACTGGGTTCAATCCCCAGCATGGGAAAAATAATAATTTAAAAAATCAGTTGACCCGGGTACCGTTGAGTCACGCCTGTAATCCTAGCTACTCAAGAGGCAGAGATCGGGGGATCGCGGTTTGAAGTCAACCAGGCAAATTGTTCTTGAGACCCTATCTCAAAAATAGGCAGCACTGAAAGGGCTGGCGGAGTGGCTCAAGTGGTAGAGCGTTTGCTTAGCACGCGCAAAGCCCTGTGTTTAAACCCCAGAACCGTCAAAAGAAATCAATAAATTTGAGATTTTATAGGTGGGGTGAATGAAGGCATAGCTTAGATATGGAGCACTTGTCCCTGGGTTTCATCCCTAGCACTATATAAAAAAAGATATTTTATAATTAAAATTAAAATAATTAAAAACTTGAAAGGGAAGTCCCTAATTTGGTCAAGTTTGTCAACTATGGGTATGGGATCAAGTGTCATCTCATTGCACTTCCCCACGTGCCAGTACCAATTAAGCACATACAGATATGCTTGCCCATGGGCAAGGTGTTTAAAGGTCGTCTCATAGCTGATTGGAAGACTGTGTTCAAGTTCTTCATGGCAACGCTATTACCAGTTACTCATTCTCTGATAAACCGGCTGGCGAGCTGGCACATTCATAAAGGAGAGTCATGTCTGCATCATGCCAAGAATGAGTAGACTGGATGAGAAGGGTGGTCATACTCCAATTCATTGGTCACAACTGGAAATAAACAATAGAGGGCCATTGAAAGTCCCAGTTACTTTAACCTGTTAGACACAAGTGACTTTCTCCCTCTAGTGCTTTCTATTTCACTAATGAACCCTCAACGTTAAAAGAAATTCTATATATTCTGTAATTTAGATAGCATGAAAGAGCTGCCTGAAAGAAAAAAAAAAAGAGGTGGAAGTTTTTTTCCTGAAGGATGGTTTCATTTGACAAAATGAATAGGGTGTTACCCAATATATATTTCTCCACTAAGTCTTGAGCTCAAAAACATGTTAAAAGTCTGTCAATTAAGAAATGATAACAGATACCTAAAATGTACTTTTATTTTCACCGAGTCCCTCCGATGCTATGTTCATGTGTGGAGAGCATGTTTTGTGCAGTGGCAAGAGCAGAATGTGGTTATTATAGCTACCTGGCCTTTCCAGCTGGATGGATCACAAGCACTTTCTGTGCCCAGGCAAGTTCTAAAATGTTCTCCTTACCACTGTGGAAAGGGTGTGTCCGGGATGTATTGCAGACGCTGGATGAAGACGGTTAAGGAAAAGCTAAGAAGAGTAAAAAGACCCTCCCCATAGGCCGTGCTGGAGCCAGCATGGAGAATGAGAAAAGCAGGAAACATGGTGACCCTTTTCTTCCCTTCCTCTGCTTTTTTTACTCTTTTCCCTTTGTTACATTTCATCCATCTCAAAAGATACAAAAGTATGTACAGTGATAATTAACTCTTCCTATCAGCCATGATTACAAAATGCTCTTCCCTGGAAATAATAGTTACCTGATTCTCTGGGACCTTCCAAAGATAGTCCATACATATAGACTATTTTTGCTTCTTTAGCAAGTGATAGGATTCCAAACACATTGTTCTGTATTTTGCTTTTCTTACTTTAAAATAGCAGCTGTCCACCACCCTTGGAAAGTCCTCTTTAATATTTGTGGAAATCACTATTTTTTTTATCTCAATCCAAAAGTCAGAACACAGATTATCCACCTTTCCTAGCAGCTAGGGCCCAGGCCTGTGACCTAGCTGTTAGGTGAACAAAAGAAAGCCATGTTACAAGGATGCGGGGGGAAAAGGAACCCTCTTACACTGTTGGTGGGAATGTAAACTAGTACAACCACTCTGGAAAAAAATTTGGAGGCTACTTAAAAAGCTAAACATTGATCTACTATTTGATCCAGCAATACACTCTTGGGGATCTACCCAAAAGACTGTGACACAGGTTACTCCAGAGGCACCTGCACACCCATGTTTATTGCAGCACTATTCACAATAGCCAAGTTATGGAAACAGCCAAGATGCCCCACTACTGATGAATGGATCAAGAAAATGTGGTATCTATACACAATGGAATTTTATGCAGCCATGAAGAAGAACGAAATGTTATCATTTGCTGGTAAATGGATGGAATTGGAGAACATCATTCTGAGTGAGGTTAGCCTGGCCCAAAAGACCAAAAATCGTATGTTCTCCCTCATATGTGGACATTAGATCAAGGGCAAACACAACAAGGGGATTGGACTTTGAGCACATGATAAAAGCTTTAGCACACAAGGGAGGGGTGAGGATAGGTAAGACACCTAAAAAATCAGCTAGCATTTGTTGCCCTCAACGCAGAGAAACTAAAGCAGATACCTTAAAAGCAACTGAGGCCAATAGGAGAAGGGGACCAGGAACTAGAGAAAAGGTTTGATCAAAAAGAATTAACCTAGAAGGTAACACACATGCACAGGAAATTAATGTGAGTCAACTCCCTGTATAGCTATCCTTATCTCAACCAGCAAAAACCCTTGTTCCTTCCTATTATGGCTTATACTCTCTCTTCAACAAAATTAGAGATAAGGGCAAAATAGTTTCTGCTGGGTATCAGGGGGTTGGGGGGAGAGGGAGGGAGTGGAGTGGGTGGTAAGGGAGGGGGTGGGGGCAGGGGGGAGAAATGACCCAAGCATTGTATGCACATAAGAATAATAAAACAATTAAAAAAAAAACAAAGCCATGTTGGAACCAGACCCTCTCCCCTATTGAAGGTGACTTATTCAAAATTCTTCACCTGGCCTCAAAGAAAAATGGACATCCACCTTAAGCCATGACCAACCCGATAAACCATTATCTTGGGAAGGTCAGAGGGTCACTGAAGATTATCCTGTCCAGTGACCTTCCTGGGACTTCTCCACCCACTTCCTTTATCTGCTCCCAGTCTGTAAGCAGCTGTAGGCGCCAGCTGTCTTGCTGAGGTCCCCCTTTGCAGGGCCACTTCACAATAAACCCTGTGTTGTCATATGAACCGTCTCCCACCATTCCACAACATTCTTTCATTCTAACATATGGTGCCAGACATGAAGGCTCAACTCCCAGCTCTCCACTTTTGCAACCTGGAGAGCAGTGGATAGCAGAAGCTCTTCACAGGTTCATTCTTGGACCATGAGCAGGGGCTGGAGTCCTCTTTTCCCATCCCCGCTCTCTCTCCCCCCCCCTTTTTTTCTGCTGCTCTCCCACCTTTTCCTTTCTTTGATGGCTCTGCCAGAGGCCATCTCCCCATTGCTGGACTTCTGCCCAACACAGGTCTTCAAATTTTGGTGAGTTTTCCCCTCCATTTGAGTTTCTCTCTATGTCCTACTGTGGTCCATGAAAGCCCGGGCTTGGTGAGAGACTCCCTCTGTCCACTAACTGAGTGGATTTACCTGCTGTTCTCTGGGGACACCTAGAAAATATCCAGGTACATGCTCATGTAGGCTACCAGTTGGCAGTGTGGACACTCCTGCCTTCTCATACACCTGTCCTCTCAGGTAGGGCCAATGTGGGGATTACTCAACACCTCTCCATCTCAGTCTAGGTCCCATGAAATCATCTCAGTTTAGGACCTTAAGTTCCACTGAAATTGTCTCAATTTCGTATCTTCATTCCCACTGGAACTGTCTTGATTTCGGACCCTTGATCTCAGTCTAGGTCCCATGGAAATCATCTCAGTTTCAGACCTTAAATTCCACTTAAATCATCTCAATTTTGGATACTTGGTCCACTGGAATCGTCAATTTTCAATCTACAAAAATGGGTCAAGTCCCTGAAGAACAGTCCATTGGCATGTCTTCTCCAAAACCTTCAGACTCTGGGGCTCACAAAGACCATTAAATCCAAATGGCTAATTTTCTATTGTAACACATTTGACTGCAATATAAATTAAACAATAATGACCATTGGCTCAAACAGGGCACTTTCAATTTTCAAATTCATCATAATCTCAAAACCTTCCAATGTTATGGGACGTGGTCTGAGATGCCCCTATATCTAGGCCTCTGTTTATTTATGCTCTATTCTCTCTCTTTCTAATCTCCTAAACAAAAATTTCCCCCCCAACACAAGTTTTTTTGTCTTTTATTAAAATCCTCTTCCTGACTTCCACCCAGCTCTATGTCATCCTTTCCTCTTCCCCCATCTCACCAGGTATGAATACAGTTTAACTTTGAGACTCTGCTCTCTAAATCTGTCTCACCCATGATAGAGGTTTCTTTTGCCCCACCTACTGCATAGCCGGTTCCTGTCTCCTCTCCTGGACTGGCCATCCAGGTGAGGACAACAGAGACAGAAATGGACAAGGAGAAAGGGAAAGAAAAGTCTTGCTCAAGTCACATTGTCAGTTCTTTCATCATCCTGAGTGAGTCACATGGTCCCAGGACTACAAACGTAAAAGCAACTCTGGAAATCTAAATGACATGTGGCTAATGATTGGAGGTACTTTTCTGTTCCAGCTTCCTGGTCTCCCACCTAAAAACTAAGTCCCCAACTCTGCCTAAATACTCTACTAACAGTTTTCTCCTTTAAGTCTTGCTTTTGAGATGGGCCATTGTCCCATTGCAGACTTGTCAAGACCAGGAGGGGGATCAGGTCATACCCAGGTCACTGCAGGCAGGGACCCTGAAGTTCACTCTCCTGGCAAAGGCACCATGAGGTAAGGATTACGGACCCACGCCCTCAGCCTCACATGCACACAGGCTGGAGGAATGGAAGACAAAATTTCAATTCTCTGCCTGAAAATGCCCCATGTATTTAGAATTAAGTATAGGTTATGGCACTAGCTAAAAGGCAAAAGGACAGCCTTCCTGAGTCCTGCTACAAATTCAGTATGGCAATGAAATTTTTATTTTTTAGGCCCCTTACCTAAAATTAACTCTTTTTAAAAATTTTTTAAATTTTTTAAAATTCGTATGTACATACCATGTTTGGGTCATTTCTCCCCCCTTCCCACCCCCTTTGCAGCCCCCCTCCCCCCACCGCTCCCTCCTTTCCCCCCCTTACCCCTCGCTACCCTGCAAAAACTATTTTGCCCTTATCTCTAATTTCGTTGAAGACAGAGTATAAGCAACAATAGGAAGGACCAAGGGATTTTACTAGTTGAGATAAGGATAGCTATACAGGGAGTTGACTTGCAATGATTTCCTGTGCATGTGTGTTACCTTCTAAGTTAATTCTTCTTGAACTAACCTTTTTTCTAGTTTCTGGTCCCCTTCTCCTATTGGCCTCAGTTGCTTTAAAGTATCTGCTTTAGTTTCTCTGCGTTGAGGGCAACAAATGCTATCTAGTTTCTTAGGTGTCTTACCTATCTTCATATCTCCCATGTGTGCTCTTGCTTTATCATGTGCTCAAAGTCCAATCCCCTTGTTGTGTTTCCCCTTGATCTAATGTCCGCATATGAGGGAGAACATATGATTTTTGGTCTTTTGGGCCAGGCTAACCTCACTCAGAATGATGTTCTCCAATTCCATCCATTTACCAGCAAATGATAACATTTCGTTCTTCTTCATGGCTGCATAAAATTCCATTGTGTATAGATACCACATTTTCTTAATCCATTCATCAGTAGTGGGGCATCTTGGCTGTTTCCATAACTTGGCTATTGTGAATAGTGCTGCAATAAACATGGGTGTGCAGGTGCCTCTGGAGTAACCTGTGTCACAGTCTTTTGGGTAGATCCTCAAGAGTGGTATTGCTGGATCAAATGGTACATCAATGTTTAGCTTTTTAAGTAGCCTCCAAATTTTTTTCCAAAGTGGTTGTACTAGTTTACATTCCCACCAACAGTGTAAGAGGGCTCCCCCCCCCCCCATCCTCGCCAACACCTGTTGTTGTTGTTGCTGATGATGGCTATTCTAACAGGGGTAAGGTGGAATCTTAGTGTGGTTTTAATTTGCATTTCCTTTATTGCTAGAGATGGTGAGCATTTTTTCATGTGTTTTTTGGCCATTTGAATTTCTTCTTTTGAGAAAGTTCTGTTTAGTTCACTTGCCCATTTCTTTATTGGTTCATTAGTTTTGGGAGAATTTAGTTTTTTAAGTTCCCTATATATTCTGGTTATCAGTTCTTTGTCTGATGTGTAGCTGGCAAATATTTTCTCCCACTCTGTGGGTGTTCTCTTCAGTTTAGAGATCATTTCTTTTGATGAACAGAAGCTTTTTAGTTTTATGAGGTCCCATTTATCTATGCTATCTCTTAGTTGCTGTGCTGCTGGGGTTTCGTTGAGAAAGTTCTTACCTATACCTACTAACTCCAGAGTATTTCCTACTCTTTCCTGTATCCACTTTAGAGTTTGTGGTCTGATATTAAGATCCTTGATCCATTTTGAGTTAATCTTGGTATAGGGTGATATACATGGATCTAGTTTCAGTTTTTTGCAGACTGCTAACCAGTTTTCCCAGCAGTTTTTGTTGAAGAGGCTGCTATTTCTCTATCGTATATTTTTAGCTCCTTTGTCAAAGACAAGTTGGTTATAGTTGTGTGGCTTCATATCTGGGTCCTCTATTCTGTTCCACTGGTCTTCATGTCTGTTTTTGTGCCAGTACCATGCTGTTTTTATTGTTATTGCTTTGTAATAGAGTTTGAAGTCAGGTATCGTGATACCTCCAGCATTGGTTTTTTTTTTTTAATTTTTATTGTTTTATTATTCATAGGTGCATACAATGCTTGGGTCATTTCTCCCCCCTGCCCCCACCCCCTCCCTTACCACCCACTCCACCCCCTCCCTCTCCCCCCAACCCCCTGATACCCGGCAGAAACTATTTTGCCCTTATCTCTAATTTTGTTGAATAGAGAGTATATGCAATAATAGGAAGGAACAAGGGTTTTTGCTGGTTGAGATAAGGATAGCTATGGAGTTGATTCACATTAATTTCCTGTGCATGTGTGTTACCTTCTAGGTTAATTCTTTTTGATCAAACCTTTTCTCTAGTTCCTGGTCCCCTTCTCCTATTGGCCTCAGTTGCTTTTAAGGTATCTGCTTTAGTTTCTCTGCGTTAAGGGCAACAAATGCTAGCTAATTTTTTAGGTGTCTTACCTATCCTCACCCCTCCCTTGTGTGCTCTCACTTTTATTATGTGCTCAAAGTCCAATCCCCTTGTTGTGTTTGCCCTTAATCTAATGTCCGCATATGATTTTTGGTCTTTTGGGCCAGGCTAACCTCACTCAGGATGATGTTCTCCAATTCCATCCATTTACCAGTGAATGATAACATTTCGTTCTTCTTCATGGTTGCATAAAATTCCATTGTGTATAGATACCACATTTTCTTGATCCATTCATCAGTAGTGGGGCATCTTGGCTGTTTCCATACTTGGCTATTGTGAATAGTTCCAGTGTTGTATTTTGACTGAGTATTGCCTTAGCTATCGTGGCCTCTTGTGTTTCCATATAAATTTAATGGTAGATTTTTCAACCTCTTTAATGAATGTCATTGGAATTTTGATGGGAATTGCATCAAACATGCAGATTACTTTTGGGAGCATAGACATTTTTACTGTGTTGATTCTACCAATCCATGAGCATGGGAGATCTCTCCACTTTCTGTAGTCTTCCTCAATCTCTTACTTCAGAAGTTTATAGTTTTCCTTGTAGAGGTTGTTCACATCTTTTGTTAGGTTTACACCTAGGTATTTGATTTTTTTTGAGGCTATTGTTAATGGAATTGTTTTCATATATTCTTTGTCAGTTTGTTCATTATTAGTGTATAGAAATGCTAATGATTTTTCTATGTTGATTTTATATCCTGCTACCTTGCTATAGCTATTGATGGTGTCTAGGAGCTTTTGAGTAGAGTTTTTTGGGTCTTTAAGGTATAGGATCATATGGTCTGCAAATAGGGATATTTTGACAGTTTCTTTACCTATTTGTATTCCTTTTATTCCTTCTTCTTGCTTAATTGCTCTGGCTAGGAATTCCAGTACTATGTTGAATAGGAGTGGAGATAATGGGCATCCTTGTCTGGTTCCTGATTTTAGAGGGAATGGTTTCAGTTTTTCTCCATTAAGTATAATGCTGGCTGTAGGTTTGTCATATATAGCTTTTATAATGTTGAGGCACTTTCCTTCTATTCCTAGTTTTCTTAGAGCTTTTATCATGAAATAGTGTTGGATCTTGTTGAAGGTTTTTTCTGCATCTATTGAAATGATCACGTGGTTTTTGTCTTTGCTTCTATTAATGTGCTGTATTACATTTATTGATTTTCATATGTTGAACCACCCTGCATTCCTGGGATGAAGCTGACTTGGTCATGGTGAATGATCTTTTTGATATGTTGTTGGATTCAGTTTGCCATTATTTTATTGAGGATTTTTGCATCAGTGTTCATTAGGGAGACTGGCCTATAGTTCTCCTTTTTGGAGGTGTCTTTGCCTGGTTTTGGGATAAGTGTAATACTGGCTTCATAAAATGAGTTAGGCATTTTTCTTTCCCTTTTTATTTCATGGAACAGTTTAAGGAGGGTTGGTATCAGTTCTTCTTTAAAGGTCTGATAGAATTCAGCAGAGAATCCATCATGTCCTGGACTTTTCTTTTTGGGGAGACTCTTGATTGCTGCTTCAATTTCATTTTGTGTTATAGATCTATTCAGTTTATTAATATCCTCTTGGTTCAGTTTTGGATGATCATATGTATCTAGAAATCTGTTCATTTCTTTAAGATTTTCAAATTTATTTGAATATAGGTTCTCAAAGTACTCTCTGATGATTTCCTCATGTTCCCTGGTATTTGTTGTTATCTCCCCTTTTGCATTCCTGATTCTACTAATTTGGGTTTTTTCTCTCCTCATTTTAGTCAGGTTTGCCAGGGGTCTGTCGATCTTATTTTTTCAAAGAACCAACTTTTTGTTTCATTAATTCTTTGTATGGTTATTTTTGGTTTCTATTTCGTTGATTTCAGCTCTTATTTTTATTATTTCTCTCCTTCTATTTGTTTTGGGATTTGCTTGTTCTTATTTTTCTAGGAGTTTGAGATGTATCATTAAGTCATTGATTTGGAATCTTTCAGTCTTTTTAATATATGCACTCATGGCTATAAACTTTCCTCTCAGGACTGCCTTTGCTGTGTCCCATAGGTTCCAGTAGGCTGTGTTTTCATTTTCATTGACTTCCAGGAACTTTTTAATTTCCTCTTTTATTTCATCAATGACCCATTGTTCATTAAGCAATGAATTATTCAGTTTCCAGCTCTTTGCATGTTTTTTGTCTTTATTTTTGTTGTGGAGTTCTAGTTTTATTGCATGGTGATCAGATAGAATGCATGGCATAATTTCTATTTTCTTATATTTCCTGAGGCTTGCTTTGTGCCGTAGGGTATGATCTATTTTGGAGAAGGTTCTGTGGGCTTTTGAGAAGAATGTATACTATGTAGAAGTTGGATGAAATGTTCTGTAGACATCAAGTAGGTCCATTTGATCTGTGGTATATTTTAGATCTAGGATTTTGTTATTGATTTTTTTGTTTGGATGACCTATCTATTGATGATAATGGGGTGTTAAATTCTCCCACAATCACTGTGTTGGAGTAACTATATCCTTTTAGGTCCTTCAGGATGAAATTGGGTGTGTTGACATTGGGTGCATATAGGTTGATAATTGTTATTGCCTTCTGGTCTATTTCCCGTTTTATTAGTAAGGAATTTCCTTCTTTATCTCGTTTGATCAATGTAGATTTTAAGTCTACTTTGTTAGAGATAAGTATTGTTACTCCTGCCTGTTTTTGGGGGCCATTGGCTTGGTAAATCTTCCAGCCTTTCGTCCTGAGCCTATGCTTATTTCTGTCAGTGAGTTGGGTCTCCTGTAAGCAGCAAATTGTTGGATCTTCCTTTTTAATCCATTTTGTCAAATGGTGCCTTTTGATGGGGGAATTAAGTCCATTAATATTAAGTGTTAGTACTGATAGGTATGTGGTGATTCCTGTCATTTAGTTGTCTTTGTTGTTTGAAGGTTTGATTATGTGTACCTAAATTGAAGTTACTCTCTACTTTCTTGCTTTTTCTTTTCCTGTAGTTTGGTGCTGCCTGTTCTTTCATGGTTATGTTGGGTTTCACTTTCTGTGTGCAGAATCCCTTGCAGAATCTTTTGTAGTGGTGGCTTTGTGGTCACATATTGTTTTAGTTTCTGCTTATGGAAGACTTTTATTGCTCCATCTATTTTGAATGATAGTTTTGCTGGGGAGAGTATTCTAGGGTTGAAGTTATTTTCATTCAGTGCCCGGAAGATCTCACCCCACGCTCTTCTTGCTTTTAATGTTTCTGTAGAGAAGTCTGCTGTGATTTTGATGGGTTTACCATTGTATGTTATTTGTTTTTTCTCTCTTACAGCCTTCAATATTCTTTCACGGGTCTCTGTATTTTTTGTTTTAATGATAACATGCTGTGGGGTAGTTCTATTTTGGTCTGGTCTGTTTGGTGTTCTGGAGGCCTCTTGCATCTGTATTGGAATAGATTTCTCTAGATTTGGGAAATTTTCTGTTATTATTTTGTTGAATATATTATGTATTCCCTTTGCTTGCACCTCTTCTCCTTCTTCAATGCTCATGATTCTCAGGTTTGGTCTTTTGATGGAATCAGTGAGTTCTTGCATTTTCTTTTCACAGGTGTTGAGTTGTTTAACTAATAGTTCTTTGGTTTTTCCTTTAATTATCATTTCATCTTCAAGTTCTGAGATTCTGTCTTCTGTTTGCTCTATTCTGCTGGATTGGCCTTCCATTTTGTTTTGCAATTCTGTTTCTTTCTTTTTTTCTGAGGTTTTCCATATCCTGGGTCGTTTCCTCTTTAATGTTGTCTATTTTCCTCCTGAGTTCATTTATCTCTTTATTAATCGTGCTCTTTGTTTTGCTTTGTTGTTTATACAGTGCTTTTATGGTTTCCTTTATTTCTTCTTGTGCTTTCTCAAATTCTCTGTTTTTGTTTTCTTGGAATTTCTTGAGTGTCTCCTGTACATTTTGGTTGACCATATCCAGTATCATCTCTATAAAATTCTCATTGATTACCTATAGGATTTCTTCTTTTAGATTATTCTCGTGGGCTTCATTGGGTTCCTTGGCATAGTTTATCTTCATTTTTTTGGAGTTGGGTCTGAGTATCTGTTTTCTTAATTTGTCTCTGGTTCCTGTACTAATTTTTTACTGTGGGGAAACTGGTTTGCCTGTTTTTCTGTCTTCCCATCATTGCCGTTGGTATTTTTATTGTCCCTGTACTGTGTACAATTAAGTATTTTCTAGCTTGTTATAATAACAATGGTGATATTTAGAATGGAAGGATGAGCGGAGAAGGAAAGCAAATAAGGTAAAGAAAAAGGGAAAAACAAATAAACAGACAAGTAAAAACCAACCAACCAAACAAAAGTTTCAAAGTTATAAACAGGGAGTGATAGTGTACTAATCAACAGTAAGCTACACAGGCATTAGAGAGACAGAAAGAGGATTGAAAGAATTAAAAAATCTCCAAGTTCAAATGCAATCAAGTTTCAGTCTTAATAATTTTGGTGTTAGTCCCTCAGTCTCCAATCCTGGAGATGGTGTCTCAGAAGTAGTTCTGTTGTTGTCTCATCAAAGGGGAAAACAAAACAAAACAAAAAACACCACAAAATGTCCCTAGTTCAAATCCAATACAGTTTCAGTAAGTTTTCAGCATGCAGGTGTAGTTTGGCTGTTGTCTCATCAAAGGAAGAGAGAGAGAGAAAAAGATTCTGGAGACAGCTTTGTGACTTACTATCTGAGGCTGTGGCTCATCTGCCCACTGCTGTCAGCCTGCTGTTGCTGGAGGCTTTATTTATGCAGATCTCATGAGTGAGCTTAATACTCATCTAGCCCTGCAGGCTATTTTTACTTAGAGTTCTCCTGGGCACAGCCTCCCCTGCTAGAAGCTTTCCCCTTTCCAAGCACAGTTGGTGAGGTGACACTGCACCTGCTTTCTCAGGCCTGCGTGTTTATTTACAGTTCATGTGGGAAGTGGGCCTTCTCCCTTCTCCTGTGGAGTTTTCCTCCCACCGCCACTTTTACAAGCTTTCCTGCTCCTGGTTGCTGAGCGTGTGCTGCTGCTCCTGCCTTCTCAGGCCAGCTTGTTCATTTACAGTTCCATGAGGGATTCCCCTCCCTCCTCTTCAGTGCTCAGGGTGCCCCACCCTGTTTGCTACGTGTCTTTTTTTTTTGTTATTGCTTATTTTCAGTTTCTTTTTTTCCCCTGGGTGGGGGCCGGTCTGTCCAGGGGGCTATGCTGATCTGGCCCAGGGATGTCTGTGGGATTACCGCATCCCGCTTAGCTCACCTTGTGGTCCACGTCTTCCCAAGCCGTGTGTGGCGGTGGCCCAGGGGCCCTCCTAGTTTCTCCATTTAATGTGAAGTGGAGATGCTCTGCACAGGCTGGAGGTGTGGAGGGGTCAAAGTTTTGCCTCCTCAGTGGTTTTTCCTATAAGGTATATCTCCAGCATCTCTCCCAAGATTTTACTTTAGGAGGCACGCTTTCTGCTTCCTCCCTCTAGTCGCCATCTTGAATCTCTAAATTAACTCTTCAGGTGCTAATTCATTTGACCTTTTTCATGCTTGCTATCACCAGTTTCAATGGAGATGTAATCGTTTTTACTGTAACAGTCTGCCCTTTTCCCAGCCTGTCATACAAATTCTAATTTAAAAGCATATTTTTAGTATAAAATAAGAGGGTGGACTTGTGCATCTCCTTGCGCATCCTGTATCCTTTGTCCAGATGAGGATATGGGATGCAACACCACACCCAAGACTAGGCTCTAAATTTACTTTAAATATTTGGCTAATAACAAAGTTACTGTAGCCCAAGGTAAACCATTATTAAAGATTATTAAAAATACCCTCTAGAGGTAAATCTAAAGCCTTCAATATCTAAGAGTGCACTTGGAATTAATGTAATTGTTTCGTGCACTATGTAATTTCATAGTGGAAATTTTGTGTATGTCTGTTGTAGGATTAACTTATTAGAGGCAAAAATCTGATAGCTATTGGAGACTAAGACTGACTCAAAACACTTTCCTAGAATTGACTCTTGCTTCAGCTATCAAGCTGCCCAAAATGAGTCCTCAAAGAACAGAATGGGATACATCTCAATCTCCCAAAAATTAAAAAAATAACTGATCAATGTACTTAGTGATCACTTAGTTAATTTTTACCTGCTCTTGAGCTCTTGAACCCATGCGCACTTAAATTGACATTTATGGCATGCCTAGTTTAAAACTTTTTTCCATATGTGTGTTTTTGAACATCTTTAGGATGATTCTTATTATAGAGTTAATGTAAAAAATGACTGTGTTCTCTTCCTTCCCACCTCTTCTGATGCTTCTTTTAAGAAAAACCAGTTTTCCAAAGTTTTATGTCAATCGAGTCTGACTAAAATACAGGCATTTTTTTTTTTTTGTGGACAGTAACTTTAGTCTGTTTCATTTTGTCATAAGTGTAATTTACATTCAATTCTTTTATAATTAGATCTATTAACAGAAGTGTCTTTAAGTTACTTATTATATACACAAACAGTTTAAAATTTCATTTCTTCATGGGTCTATATAGTAAAAATATAAGGCTAATTGGAAAAAGAATTTTATTTAAATTTAAAACTCATATAAAAGTTATTTTTTTCCTGAGTAGATTGCAAACTTTTATTTTATATCAAATTAAGCTTTCAATTTCCAAAATATGCAAAGCTTTTCAGTATCAAATAAAAAATCAGAAATACCCATCTTTACATTAAAAAAAAAAGGCAAAGAAAAATTCAAGGCAAGTTTCAATAATAATGTAAAATTTGGAATGAATGACCAAAATCTTAACAGTTCAATTAGTTGGTTCTCTCAGTTCAATTTCAAACACACAAAAAAATAGTATATACCAACAGCAAATTTAACAGTCATACTGTTCCTATCATCCAATTAAAAAAAATATAACCTATGACAAAAAACACAAACCATACACGTAACTAGAGACCAAAAAGGGTAATCAACCTTTACAGGAATCCAGAGAACACCATGGACTTACAAAACCTGCCTGAATCAGTGGTCATGTCCTGTTATATCATGTGTAGAAAAAAATTCTTATAAAAGTTATTTTAAAATACAAGTTACAAAGTCAGCAAGTAGAAAGATATAGAAAGCTATTAAGTATGTATTTGGGAAAAAGCTAAAGGAAAAAAGAAAGGAAAGTTGATTGTAATCTAAGAGTTGCCTAAAAGATTTTCTAAGGTCATGTCAACTAGAACCTGATTCTCTATGTCCATGAGATAACAAGGCTATCTTAATATTCTGCTTTGAGTAATGTCTATAAAAAACCATTGTAGGGAAAGATTTTATCAAAGTAATTACTCATGTTTTCTGTTGCTCTTGTCAAGCTTTTAAACACTACTAAATCAGAGTTCAAGTATTTGCTAATGTAAAGGTCTCTTAAATGACCACTTTATACCTGTGTTCTGTGTCTAGACTTTATCTAACTATTGTATGACATTTGCACAAGTTAAAAGTGTCAGTTTATGTAAAGGGACCAAATTCATATGTAAATAGTTCTCTTTTATCCAAAAGTGTTACATTTAAACTTTTGGTGTATAAAATGGTTAATGAAACTTTTGACTGTTGTGTTATTTGTAATAAGTAACATTCAGAAAAATTCTGCCATTTGGGCAATCCACCTATGTAAAACATGCCTATATTTGTCCTAGTCAAATATATGTAAGTGTTACATATATATATATGAAATGTATTTGTGCATTAGAAAGTAAGGCTATTTGGGATCACAGACATTGTCCCCCTACTAAAGTTAAGGATGCTAGACTTGCAAGCTTGTATTCACATGTTCCTAATTGTAACAAGGAGCATTTAGTGCTGCTGTTTTAATGCTGTCAGTCATAATTATTTTCCTAAAAATACTGTCTGCAATGGAAATAACTAAATGTTCTGACAATTCCCAAACTACTTTCAGTATTTTAACCACAGCTATTCTAAGTTTTGTTATGCGCAGACTGGATACGTCTTTATGACTCTACCAAGTACCTATTTTTCGATTGAGTCAGTCTTTTGGATATTTGCTTTTGTTGGCTTTTTGCAAAACTTAACTGTTGTCTACATTCTACAGCATTTTTAAGTTGTCAGGATATCATCTATAGTCCAAACAGAACTAAAAATGGATGCTAGGTAAGCCCACTTCTTCTAAACCTCTTTTGTTGCTTATAATTTGGCTGAACGGGTCTTAATTGGCACTGATTCCCACCTGACCTGCCTGATGCTTCCTCTCCAATGTCGAAAACATCCAGGAAAGCTATTCCAACACCAAGGGACTTTCATTAACCAGAACTGTCAAAATCTTCAGAGGAGTCTTCAGAGACAGTTTGAAGACAAGAGGGGAAAGTTGTCACAATCCAAATGGAGTCACCTGTGCCAGACTTCACAAAAATTACTAAAGACAGAGGTTTTATTTATTTATTTATTTATTTATTTCATTTTTCTTTTATTATTCATATGTGCATACAAGGCTTGGTTTATTTCTCCCCCCTGCCCCCACCCCCTCCCTTACCACCCACTCCACCCCCTCCCGCTCCCCCCCTCAATACCCAGCAGAAACTATTTTGCCCTTATCAAGACAGAGGTTTTAAAGAAGTCATCTTACACATGGCTACTAGACATCCAAGCCCTTGTAGACACCTCTGACAGAAGGCAAATTCACATTTTTGTCAAGGCCTTCTATTTAAGTAAAGACAAATTATTTTTTTGGGCTCCAAACTTATCTTTTTTAATAGTCTAAGCTTATGGAGTTATTTTCCCCTAGGCAGCCTATTTAACTGGGAATATTCTGACTTTTACTTACTCTGTATTCTACTTTATAAAGGTGTTTCCAGTTTTAGACTTAAATAACTAGTACTCATGACTTAGATTTAAAGTGCTTTTGTGGAATACCCTCCAATAACAACTCTGGAACCTCTCCCAAAACTAAAACTGAGGTAATGACCAACCAGGCCACACCTGTGGTTGGGATCATTTACTAAACATACTTTTGTCCTCTGCCCCGAGTTCTTTTTTCTACTTAAACCTATAGCCATGTCTGTACCCCAAGATCCCTTGGTTTTCCTTCTTATGCTGATAACCATTGGCCCATGTATATTTAACTGCATGTCTCACTTTATCTCCTGAAGCCTACATTCCTTCAAACAGGTTGCCACTCAAGACCTTGTCCAAAGAATGCTATTTTTACATCAATTCTGCTTTTATGTCAACCAGTCCAGGATCATTCATGATGCTGCTAAGAGACTTTGGGAACTTGCTGCCGGTTTCCAACAATAAGCAACAGACAGCTGGGAACAGTGGTCTTCCTGGGTTAAGTGGATGCCATGGATCATCCCTTAGCCAGGACCCATTATTTTTTCCTACTGTGACCTCACTTTCAAACATTTTCTCTCTTTGTTTCCCAGAGGCTCCAGGCTTTTGTTCAGGACACCACCCAGAAGCAGATCAACACAGTTTGGTTCTCTAACAGACCCTCTACAGTTGCCTAAAGTAAGAAGACCCTGCCAATATCCCCTCCCCTTACTAGACCTTGACACCCCCATTCAGCAGGAAGCAGATAAAGAAACATTGGTGCCCCATTACCTTATATATCAAAAGGCAGTAATGTTAGCGTGAACAAAAGAAAGCCATATTGGAACTGGACCCCCTCCCCCTTGAAGGTGACTTATTGAAAACTCTCCACCCAGCTCTGAAGAAAAATAGACATCCATCTTAAGCCGTGTTCAATTGGTAAGCCATTATCTTGGGAAGGTCAAAGGGTCATTGAAGATTATCCTGTCCTGTGACCTTCCTGGGACTTATCCACTCATTTCCTTTATCTACCCCCAGTCTGTAATCCTAAAAATGACTCATCCTGGTAGATCCTGGAGGGAGCTTTTTCTTTCTTCCTCCTTTGTTGAAGCAAGCTTTCTCTAGCTCCTGGTTATTACTGAACCTAACTGAGGCTAACTGGGGGGTGACTGGAGATTCAGAAAAGACACAGGATAGACAAACAGAAAGTGGGATCAGGTGTGTTGGGTGCTCGGGTGGAGACGCACAACCCTCATTGCTTCTTTTCTCTGTCTTTATTCTTTAAGGCCTTACTCCTTTACAGTTCTTTAAAACTTGCTTCTAAAGTTTTCTCTAAAACCTTGCTTAAAACCTCTTTCCTTAGATGAGCTCTGTCCCATGTTTTCCCTTAGCTATAATGTCTCTTTAAGTCTTCACCCCTAGGCTTGCACTGTCCTGTCTCTCTTTAGCTTTCTTAAAGCCTCAGTGCTCAGACTTGCAAACAGCAGCCATGCCTAAAAATTGCATATGCATAGCTCTTAATGTTCTTAGACTTGCATTGTCCCATGTCCTATTTGGCTTTTCTTTAGCTTATCTTTTCTAAGGCCTATGTATAAAGTTCTTTCTTTGGCTTAGCTTTTCTAAAGCCTATGTTAAAGTTATTGGTGCACAATTCTCCTTAAACTGTTCCACAAAATAGAAAGGGAAGGAAAACTGCCTTACTCATTTTATGAAGCCAGTATTATACTCATCCCAAAACCAGGTAAAGACACCTCCAAAAAGGAGAACTATAGGTCAATCTCCTTAATGAACATTGATGCAAAAATCCTCAATAAAATAATGGCAAACTGAATCCAACAACATATCAAAAAGATCATTCACCACGACCAAGTCAGCTTCATCCCAGGAATGCAGGGGTGGTTCAACATATGCAAATCAATAAATGTAATAC
Source organism: Castor canadensis (assembly GCF_047511655.1). NCBI lineage: Eukaryota > Metazoa > Chordata > Mammalia > Rodentia > Castoridae > Castor > Castor canadensis. Next base: position 150,610,686 of record NC_133390.1, on the reverse strand, counting down.
AGCACATTAATAGAAGCAAAGACAAAAACCACTTGATCATTTCAATAGATGCAGAAAAAACCTTCAACAAGATCCAACACCATTTCATGATAAAAGCTCTAAGAAAACTAGGAATAGAAGGAAAGTACCTTAACATTTTAAAAGCTATATATGACAAACCCTACAGCCAACATTATACTTAGTGGTGAAAAACTGAATCCATTCCCTCTAAAATCAGGAATGAGACAAGGGTGCCCACTATCTCCACTCCTATTCAACATAGTACTAGAATTCCTAGCCAGAGCAATTAGGCAAGAAGAAGGAATAAAAGGAATACAAATAGGCAAAGAAAACTCTACCCAAAAACTTGTAGACACCATCAACAGCTATAGCAAGGTAGCAGGATATAAAATCAACATACAAAAATCATTACCTTTTTATACAGTAATAATGAACAAACTGAGAAAGAATATATGAAAACAATTCCATTTACAATAGTCTCAAAAAATCAAATACCTAGGAGTAAACTTAACAAGGGATGTGAATGACCTCTACAAGGAGAACTACAAACCCCTGAGAAAGAGATCAAGGAAGACTACAGAAGATGGAAAGATCTCCCATGCTCATGGATCTATAGAATCAACATAGTAAAAATGGCTATACTACTAAAAGCAATCTACATGTTTAATGCAATTCCCATCAAAATCCCAATGACATTAGTCAAAGAGAGAAAAATCTACCTTAAAATTCATTTGGAAACACAAGAAACCATGAATAATCAAGGCAATACTCAGCAAAAAGAACAATGCTGGAAGTATCACAATACCTGACTTCAAACTATATTACAAAGCAATAACAACAAAAACAGCATGGTACTGGCACAAAAACAGACATGAAGACCAGTGGAACAGAATAGAGGACCCAGCTATGAATCCACAGAACTATACCCAATTTATTTTTGACAAAGGCACTAAAAATATATGATGGAGAAAAGACAGCCTCTTCAGCAAAAGCTGTTGGGAAAACTGGTTAGCAGTCTGCAAAAACCTGTAACTAGATCCATGTTTATCACCCTGTACTAGTGTCAACTCAAAATGGATCAAGGACCTTAATATCAGACCCCAAACTCTAAAGTTGGTAAATGAAAGAGTAGGAAACACTTTGAAAGTAATAGGTATTGACAAGGACTTCCTCAATAAAACCCCAGCAGCTCAGCAACTAAGAGAAAGTATAGACAAATGGGACATTATAAAACTAAAAAGCTTTTGCTCAACAAAAGAAATGGTCTCTAAACTGAAGAAATCACCCACAGAGTGGGAGAAAATATTTGCCAGCTACACATCAGACAAAGGACTTATAACCAGAATATACAGGGAACTCAAAAAGCTAAACTCTCCCCAAATTAATGAATCAATAAAGAAATGGGCAAGTGAACTAAACAGAACTTTCTCAAAAGAAGAAATTCAAATAGCCAAAAAACACATGAAAAAATGCTCACCATCCCTAGCAATAAAGGAAATGCAAATTAAAACCACACTAAGATTCCACCTCACCCCTGCAAGAATAGCCATCATTAGAAACACCACCAACAACAGGTGTTGGCGAGGATGTAGGGAAAAAGGAACACTTGTACACTGCTGGTGGGAATGCAAACTAGTACAACCACTCTGGAAAAAAATTTGGAGGATTCTTAAAAATCTAAACATAGATCTGCCATATGATCCAGCAATCCCACTCCTGGGGATATACCCAAGGGAATGTGACACAGGTTACTCCAGAGGCACCTGCACACCCATGTTTATTGCAGCACTATTCACAGTAGCCAAGCTATGGAAACAGCCAAGATGCCCTGCTACCCACAAATGGATTAAGAAAATGTGGTATTTATACACAATGGAATTCTACTCAGCCATGAAGAAGAATGAAATCTTATCATTTGCAAGTAAATGGATGGAACTGGAGAACATCATTCTGAGTGAGGTCATCCAGGCTCAGAAGATCAATAATCGTATGTTCTCCCTCATATGTGGACCTTTGATCAAGGGCAAATACAGCAAGGGGATTGGACTTCGGTCACATGATAAAGCAAGAGCACACAAGGGAGGTATGAGGATAGGTAAGAAACCCAAAAAACATGATAGCATTTTATGTCCTCAGTGCAAAGGAACTAATGCAGAAACTTTAAAGCAACACAGGCCAATAGGAGAATGGGACCAGGAACTAGAGAAAAGGTCAGTTTGAGAAGAATCAACTTAGAACGTAACACATATGCACTTGAAAGCAATGCAAGGAATCTCCCTGTACAGCTAGCCTTATCTCTGCTAGCAAGAACCCTTGGTCCTTCTTACTATTGTTTATACTTTCTCTTCAACAAAATTAGAGCTAAGGGCAAAACAGTTTCTGCCTGGAAGTGAGGGGTTGGGGGGGAGAGGGAGGGGTTAGGGGGAAAGGATGGGGTAGGGGGGAAGGGGGGAGAAATAACCCAAACATTGTATGCACATATGAATAAATGAAAAGAAAAAAAAAATCTTGGTGCAGACTTTCTGTCAATCCCTCTTTAGCAATTCTTTCCCCTTCAGCAATCTTTTCCCTTCCAAAAGCTTCCCATACCAAAAAGCCAAAAGCCCAAAATACAAAACAAAAGCCAAAAGCAAAAGCCACTCTTCCTCCTTCACACCTAGTTGAAAACAGGGTGGAGCAGCGGTTCACAGGGAGGGGCATGACATTGTAGCATGAGAAACCTGTATTCCTGCTTCTCTGAATATAAACAACTTAGGAGATGCAGCTGTTCTGCTTTTCCCTGTTTGCTGGCCGGGGCTGTGCCTATTTCAGCCTACAGTAAAAGGAATTAAGCTGCATCTTGCCTTGCTTATGTCAAGTTCTCATAGGCTTCTCATAATCTGCGTGCCACAAGATCCTATTTTAAAAAACATTCCAAGGGTAAAAAAAATCCAGGTGCCAGTGGCTCACACTTATAATCCTAGCTACTTGAGAGGCTGAGATTGGGAGGATCATGGTTTGAGGCCATCAGGAGCAAAAAAGTTTGTGAGACTGAATCATGATAGAAAAAAGCTGGGTGTAGTGGGGCACATCTGTCATTCCAGCTATGCTGAATAAAAGCACGAAATAAGTGGATGGAGGTCCATGCCTGCATAGGCAAGAAGTGAGATGCTATTTCTAAAATAACCAGAGCAAAAAGGGCTGAAAGTGTGGTTCAACTGGTAGAGCACCTGCCTAACAAGTGCAAAGCTCTGAGTTCAAACTCCAATAGTGCCAAAAACAACAACAAAAACTTTCCACAGGTTAGAAGTGTTAAGTGATTGACCTGAGGCTACCCCATTAATGAAGGCCACAGCTGGGGCTCAAATCCACCCAAGTGACCCCGAAGCCAGTGCTTCTTGTGTAACTGCCCTGTGATCTCTACTCGTCTCTGTACAAGGACAGAAAGCAGAGGGCAAAGTCCGAGTGTTGCCTTGTCGCTCCTCAGTGGGACATGAGTATAATTAGGGATGATACCACAAAAGTGCCATGAGTATTGATTTTAGAATAGCAAAGTTTAACTAGTAGGTGGATGTAGAAATATGAATTTTCTGGTAATGAGGATCAACTATATAGAAATATGGATTAAATGCCCAGAAGAATGGGCTGAAAAAATTGGAAGTGGTTTGCTTCTGGGGAATAGTCTGCTGTATGGGAGTTAGTGAAGGATGGGACTGCTACTTTTACTCAAGTCTAGTTCTAATTTGCTAAAAAGTTTTAAATGAGTAATTTTATTAAAAAGCATATATTTTTTATCATTTCTTCTCCCATCCTTCACCCCTCTCCTTCTGCAGGGCTATTGAGAAATGCAATCTCTCACTATTGGGTCTCTCATCCCCAATCAACTCCTGAAGATCCCAAGATTATTTTAGAAAAGTCAGCATTCTCGTAAAGATCTGTGGACTCTGGTTCCTACTGGTTTCTGAAAGCATCTTTTCTAATCATTTACTTGTTGGAAGGATTTTTCTTCTTCTGAACCCATTTTGTGCCTGAATCGAGCCATGTGGCTCCTAACGTCAAGGTGAGCACCTTCCTAGCATCATGGGTCCAGGAAGGGGTTGATTCTTCTGTTTAGAAATTGCAGATGACATAGTTGATTCCAATCCTTGACCACTGGTGGGGGGGGGCGGTGAGCTCAAGGTTGCAGTGTCCTGGTCATGAAGCAGCCATTAGAGCTGTTTGGTGAACGCTTTCTATGTTCCAGACACAATACCTAGTTCTTTGCATGCATTATCTCATTTAATCTTTATAACCTAAGAAAACACCATTTTACAGATGAGGACAATGAAGCTAAGGGAGCTAAACTATTTGTCCAGAGTCACCCAGCTACTAAATGGCAAATGTAGGAATGAAATTTACCACTATTTAACTTCCAAATCAGTGCTCTCCACAGCCTATAAGCCTGTCTGCACACGCATGCAATGTTACTCTAGCAAGTTCCCAATAGTATTTAGTGGTGAGAGGTTGAATTTCTGGCAGAGTCTGGAACTTTATTGCCATAATGAAGGCTCTACCTCTGCCAGGATGGTTTACTTGCAGTCACTAAGTGAGGTACCTCTTTGTTGCCTCCCCAGCTTTGTTTAGATTGTTCCTTCCATCTGGACTGCCCTTGCCATCCTGGCATCACATATAATTCCTACCCTTTCTTTTTTTTTTTTTTTTTTGGTACTGGGGTTTGAACTCAGGGCCTACACCTTGAGCCACTCCACCAGCCCTTTTTTGTGATGGGTTTTTTTCAAGACAGGGTCTCTCGAACTTTGCCCAGACTGGCTTTGAACTATGATCCTCCTGACCTCTGCCTCCAGAGTAGCTAGCATTACAGGCATGAGCCACTGGTGCCTGGCCCCTCTAGCCTTTAAGAACGAGCCCTGCAGGTGATGAGGCTGTGGCAACAATAGGTGGAGGAAGGAGACATTTTAACTTTGAAGACTGTTATTTTAATTATTCTATGGAACTGGACTATCCATTACCAAACTCAGATTTTTTTTCAATGACCAGTGGTTTCAGGAGCATTTTTTTGTACTAGAAGAGGGTCCAGGTGTTTCATGAAAGCTGCTCTGATTTTCACCCATGCCTAGGAAAATAAGTGCACCTTTTCCTCTGTCTCACAAGGCATAAGGGGAAACAAATAAAATTGTTTTTTGTTTTGCTTGGTTAATATACTGGTGACAAATATTTTTAATAATACTTGATGTGACTGTTAAACTTTGTATTGTTGGATATTTTTAATTTATTTTAGTCTATTATATCTCTGTGCTGTAAATTTTTGTGCATATGCTTAATTACTTCCATAAGAATTCTCTCTCTCAAATAAGATTGTATTAGTAGGTCTGTCTGAGGGGACTATGGGAGGTGAGAGAGGGAAAGGGAAGGGAATGTTAGGGAGTGAAAAATATTGAAAGATTGCACCTGTGTATGAAGATAGTATAACGCAATGCACTGTAAGCTGTTGAATAGGGGAGCAGGGTGGTAGAGAAAGAGTCAGTAACGGGATGGTTAACCTGATTAAACAATGGTATATACATGTCTGAAATGCCAAGGTAAGCCCCCCTTGGACTATTAATATATACTTTAAAAAAATGAAGGACAGGAGAGTAAAACAGGTCTTTTCTGGGGGTAGGTACCCTGGAGAGGGCATAAGGAAAGGGTAAATGAGTGTAAATATGGTGGATGTATTTTATACTCATGTATAAAAATAAAATAATGAAACTTGTTGAAATACTTCTAAGAAGGGGGAGGGAGGATGAGGGAGAATAATGGAGGGAGTGGATCTAATTAAGATATATTGTAAGCACATATGTAAATATCACAATGTATCCCTGTGTGCAACTATTACATGCTAATAAAAAAAGAATTTTCTTCTCTTTCTGTCTCTCTCTCTCTCCCTGGGTGGTGCAGTTGTTTGAACTCAGGGCCTCATGCTTGTTAGGCAGGCATTTTGCCACAGCCATCCCTCCAGCTTCTTAAGGAAAATTCTTAAGAAGGTATACTTGGTCAAAGATTATGTGTATTCAAAGTGTTTTGGTATGATTGCCAAGTCTCTTGCCAAAATGATTGTACCCATTAATACTCTCTCCACAATCTGTCTGAGCTCCTCAAAGATTACCATTTATTGGTGTCAAGCACTGTCTTGAATCAAATATTTGAACTGTCTCAAGTGCTCTGCCAAGCCCTGAAGATACTGCTTTGAATACGTAAGTAAAATTGGGTGGAAAGGAATGTCTGGCAAACACCTGGAAATATAGTAATGGTAATGCGTGTGTTTTTTCCTCACAGTTCACAAAATATTTTCCCATTCCTTAAATTCAAGGGTTCTTGATCTGTAATGTGTATGAAGCACCTGGGGATCCTATCAACATGCAGATTCCAATTCAATGTCTGAACCTGCATTCTAGCAAGTTCCCAGGAAAAACCAATGCTGCTGGTCTTGAATAACTAGACTTAGTTCATCTGAATTCTTATAATAATTTAACTGGGTAGATTTTTAAAATCAACCTTATTTTAGTGAGGATATTAAAACTCTGGTTAAGTAACTTGTCTGTAATGCTAACAATATAGTCAATTTAGGCCTTGTTATATTTATTCATTGATTTCTTAGACACTATGAAAATAATAGTAAGTTAAATTAAGTCCTTACCTGTGTGGAATTTGTATTTTGGTGAAGAAGACCACCAATAGAGTAAACACGTGTAAAATGTAATTTCAGGTAATAAAAATTATTAAGAAGGAAAATAAACAGGGATAAGGGGTAGGTTATAAACCAAAGGAGTGCTGTGAATTTAGAGTTTACTGCTTGATCCTTCTCAATTAAAGACATGATCTACATTATTGCATGACACTCTGTGGGGCACATTTGACTTCCACATCCCTTTTCCTCTACTTAATTCTTACAACAACCCTGTGGTGTTTAAGGCAAAGAGTCAACTTTGCCTAAAACACAGAGGGAAAGAGGAACCCTCACTAAACAAAAGGTAAATGGAAAAGCCCTTTTTGTTTTCATCTAGGTTGGCAAAGGAACCCTTGGCTCTTCTTGCCAAATCCTTCAGGGTTGATGGAGAAGAGGGACATGGGAGAGGTGACTGGGAAAGGGAGGGTTAGAAACACATTTAACCTTTTGTCTTGGAGGATTGTTTCTCATTGTTATGATATTATAGTTGTAGGCAACATAAACCAACTTGGTCTTAAAAATGGCAGAAACACAAAATTAAAAAAAGATTCTGGTAAGGATATGGGGTGTGGTACACAGAATCAAGGGAAATCGCCCAAGCAGACTTTGGAAAAGCATAGGAGCTTAGGCAAATCGAGATCTAGAGATCCCCTCAGGCTTCTTTCTTATGGGCTCCTCATAGTTTCATGTCTGCCGTGGGTTGAATTGTGTTCCCCCCAAAAGATATGTTGAAGTCCTCAACTCCAGTACCTTATTTGGAAATAGGGTCCTTACAGATGTAATCAAGTGAAGATGAGGTTATCTCGGCAGAGGGTGGATCTAGTCCCATATGACTGGTGTTCTTATCAGAGGAGAGATGAGACAGACACACAGGAGGCCATGACCATAGGATGACAGATGTAGGGATTAGGGTGACAGCTCTCTCCCACATGAGGAATGCCCAAGGATTGTCAGTGAATACCAGGTGTTAGATGAATTAAGGAAAGTATCTTAGCCAGCTGAGGCTGCTATTAAGGAAATACCATAAATTGGGTGACTTGAAATAACATAAATTTATTTCTTATAGTTCTGGAGACTGGAAAGTTTAAGATGTGGCACCAGAATGGTTGGGTTCTGTGAGGGTCACCTTTTGCTGTGTCTTTACATGGCAGAAGGAAAGCAAGCTAAGTCTCGGTATTCCTCTTATAAGGGCACTAATTCTATTCATAAAGAAGCCTTAGAAGTAATGTCTGTCTCCTTCTCAACTAGTCTCATGAATTATCTCAGAGATACCTCATTTCCAAATACCATCATATTAGGTGTTAGATTTCAACATGAGTTGGATAAGGGGAAATAACATTTTGTTCCTTATCAGTTTAAAAGGTAGCATGGCCCTGCTAACACCTTGGTTTTAGAGTTATAGCTTTCAGAATTGTGAGGCAATACATTTCTGTTACTTTAAGCTGTGCAATAATGCTGAGTTACAGCATCTCCAGAAAACAAACATGGTGTCCTTCCACTCCAGGCTTAAATTCTAAGGAACAAACATGAGTGGCCCAGATCATGTTACGTGCCTACCCATGAGAACATATTTGGAGGAGCTGGTAGTTTCCCAAAGAGTAAAGCAATGCTATTGAGGAGTAGGGAGAGTGGTTGAGGGGAACAAAAGCAAGGTCCCCTGGCACAGCCCACATGTGCTACAGAGGTACACAGGGTTGATGACTCAGGAATATGCAGGCCATGTCCTCTCCATGGGCTGATCTTTTACCCAAGGCCCCTGTGGCTGGATGTGTCTCAGAAGCATTTTCCTGGCTCATTCTCAATGAACTTAACCCCAGCCTGCTCTATAATGCAAAGCTTTCCCTAACCCTTACCCATTTTGACTTGGGTATCTTTCATCTTGTACCTATCTCATCAAATAATGTGTATGAATAAAGAAAAGCCAGAGATACTGTGGGTGAGCATTGTAGACTATCTTCCCTTGTCACACTCTTGCCTTTCCCTATGTGCCCATGGTGTTCTGGTTTGAATATGAAGTGTCGCCCAAAAGGCTCATGTGTTGGAATCTTGATCCACATCTGGTAGATCCAATCATTGAAAGATGATTGGATCATAAGAACTCTGACCTAATGGATTGATTCATTGATAGAGTCACAATGTGATGGCAGTATTGGGAAGTGATGGACACTTACTGAGGTGTGGCTTACTTGAAGGAAGTAGGTCACTGGAGGGTGTATTCTTTGGGGATATATCTTGCTGAAGGCCCCTTCCTCCCTCTCTACTTCCTGGCTGCCATTGGGTGAGCAGATTTACTCCAGCATGCTATTTCACTATGATGTTTCAGTCTCATCTCAGACCCACAGCAATGGAGCCAGCTGACCATGGACTGAAATCCTTGAAGCGGTGAACCAACATCAGTCTTTCCTCTTTTAAATCACTTTTGTTAGGTATTTTGTAACAGTGACATAAACTGACTAACACATATACCTTTCAGCTACTACCAATTGTGACTTTGTCTGAAGAAGTCTCTAGCTAGAGATTTCTTAAAGCCAAGAAATAAAGGAAGGAAAAGAAGGGAGGGAGGGATAAAGGAACAAGGGAAGGAGGGAGGAAGAAATCTAATGGTTTAACTCATTCTCCATTTATTCATTTGATTTAATCCACTCATACATCCAAAGACATTTATTAAACACCTCTCATATTTCAGGCACTGTACCATAAACATGCAAACTCTAGTGATGTTTTTGTGATTTCTTACTGATGGGAGCAAATTCAAATTTATTTACAAACTGAACATTATCACAAGGATCCAGGTCCCTATACTGAGACTTTCAATCTTTTAAATCATCTTCCTAGTCGTGTGCTAACCCCATGAGCCATCCAGTCATCCACCTGGTCACTTGTCTGCCTATCACTCCATCCATCCACTTACTCCTGTTTACCGCCCATTGACCCACCCAGTGCTCCATCATTCACCCATCTCCACAGTTATCTCCACATCTGCTTTACCATCTTCTCATTCATTCAACCATCCACGAATGACACCTATACCTGCCAGGCAATATTCTAGTAATTAAAAATATTTATTGAGCACCATCTAATCACCAAATACTGTTCTCGGTCCCGGAGATAAAGTTGTAAATAAGAAGATGAGGCCCTCCTGGACTGTGAGACGCATATGTAAAAGCAGACATCCGATCACTAATTGGGAAGGCAAACTGTGAAGTAACAGTTCTCTTCAATGTGCTTTGAAATCTTTGCTTTTGGAAAATTTAGGAGCATTTAGCATGGAAAGATGACCATATAGAGGAAAGAAGCATGCTCTAGAACTGAGTGGCATTCATGATCACTAGATTCTAAGCTCCTGGAGGGCAAGAGTGCATGTTTTAATTTTAATTTAGTTAACTAATTTATTTATGGCAGTACTGGAGTTGAATTCAGAGCCTCATGTTTGCTAGGCAGGCTCTCTTATCACTCCAGCCACATTTCTAGCCCTTTTTGCTTTGGTTATTTTATTTTATTTATTTATTTTTTCATTTTTCTTTTATTATTCATATGTGCATACAAGGCTTGGTTCATTTCTCCCCCCTGCCCCCACCCCCTCCCTTACCACCCACTCCGCCCCCTTCCTCTCCCCACCCCAATACCCAGCAGAAACTATTTTGCCCTTATTTCTAATTTTGTTGTAGAGAGAGTATAAGCAATAATAGGAAGGAACAAGGGTTTTTGCTGGTTGAGATAAGGATAGCTATACAGGGCATTGACTCACATTGATTTCCTGTGCGTGGGTGTTACCTTCTAGGTTAATTCTTTTTGATCTAACCTTTTCTCTAGTACCTGGTCCCCTTTTCCTATTGGCCTCAGTTGCTTCTAAGGTATCTGCTTTAGTTTCTCTGCATTGAGGGCAACAAATGCTAGGTAATTTTTTAGGTGTCTTACCTATCCTCACCCCTCCCTTGTGTGCTCTCGCTTTTATCATGTGCTCAAAGTCCAATCCCCTTGTTGTGTTTGCCCTTGATCTAATGTCCACATATGAGGGAGAACATACGATTTTTGGTCTATTGGGCCAGGCTAACCTCACCCAGAATGATGTTCTCCAATTCCATCCATTTACCAGCGAATGATAACATTTCATTCTTCTTCATGGCTGCATAGAATTCCATTGTGTATAGATACCACATTTTCTTAATCCATTTGTCAGTGGTGGGGCATCTTGGCTGTTTCCATAACTTGGCTATTGTGAATAGTGCCGCAATAAACATGGATGTGCAGGTGCCTCTGGAGTAACAGTCTTTTGGGTATATTCCCAAGAGTGGTATTACTGGATCAAATGGTAGATCGATGTCTAGCTTTTTAAGTAGCCTCCAAATATTTTTCCAGAGTGGTTGTACTAGTCTACATTCCCACCAACAATGTAAGAGGGTTCCTTTTCCCCCGCATCCTCACCAACACCTGTTGGTGGTGGTGTTGCTGATGATGGCTATTCTGACAGGGGTGAGGTGGAATCTTAGTGTGGTTTTAATTTGCATTTCCTTTATTGCTGGGGATGGTGAGCATTTTTTCATGTGTTTTCTGGCCATTTGAATTTCTTCTTTTGAGAAAGTTCTGTTTAGTTCACATGCCCATTTCTTTATTGGTTCATTAGTTTTGGGAGAATTTAGTTTTTTAAGTTCCCTATATATTCTGGTTATCAGTCCTTTGTCTGATGTATAGTTGGCAAATATTTTCTCCCACTCTGTGGGTGTTTTCTTCAGTTTAGAGACCATTTCTTTTGATGAACAGAAGCTTTTTAGCTTTATGAGGTCCCATTTATCTATGCTATCTCTTAGTTGCTGTGCTGCTGGGATTTCATTGAGAAAGTTCTTACCTATACCTACTAACTCCAGAGTATTTCCTACTCTTTCTTGTATCAACTTAAGAGTTTGTGGTCTGATATTAAGATCCTTGATCCATTTTGAGTTAATCTTGGTGTAGGGTGATATACATGGATCTAGTTTCAGTTTTTTGCAGACTGCTAACCAGTTTTCCCAGCAGTTTTTGTTGAAGAGGCTGCTATTTCTCCATCGTATATTTTTAGCTCCTTTGTCAAAGATAAGTTGGTTATAGCTGGTGTGGCTTCATATCTGGGTCCTCTATTCTGTTCCACTGGTCTTCATGTCTGTTTTTGTGCCAGTACCATGCTGTTTTTGTTGTTATTGCTTTGTAATATAGTTTGAAGTCAGGTATTGTGATACCTCCTGCATTGTTCTTTTGACTGAGTATTGCCTTGGCTATTCATGGCCTCTTGTGTTTCCATATAAATTTAACAGTAGATTTTTCAATCTCTTTATAATGAATGTCATTGGAATTTTGATGGGAATTGTATTAAACATGTAGATTACTTTTGGGAGTATCAACATTTTTACTGTGTTGATTCTACCAATCCATGAGCATGGGAGATCTCTCCACTTTCTGTAGTCTTCCTCAATCTCTTTCTTCAAAAGTGTATAGTTTTCCTTGTAGAGGTCTTTCACATCTTTTGTTAGGTTTACACCTAGGTATTTGATTTTTTTTGAGGCTATTGTAAATGGAATTGTTTTCATACATTCTTTTTCCGTTTGCTCATTGTTAGTGTATAGAAATGCTAATGATTTTTCTATGTTGATTTTATATCCTGCTACCTTGCTATAGCTATTGATGATGTCTAGAAGCTTCTGAGTAAAGTTTTTTGGGTCTTTAAGGTATAGGATCATGTTGTCTGCAAATAGGGATATTTTGACAGTTTCTTTACCTATTTGTATTCCTTTTATTCCTTCTTCTTGCCTAATTGTTCTGGCTAGGAATTCCAGTACTATGTTAAATAGGAGTGGAGATAGTGGGCATCCTTGTCTGGTTCCTGATTTTAGAGGGAATGGTTTCAGTTTTTCTCCATTAAGTATAATGTTGGCTGTAGGTTTGTCATATATAGCTTTTATAATGTTGAGGAACTTTCCTTCTATTCCTAGTTTTCTTAGAGCTTTTATCATGAAATGGTGTTGGATCTTATCAAAGGCTTTTTCTGCATCTATTGAGATGATCAAGTGGTTTTTGTCTTTGCTTCTGTTAATGTGGTTTATTACGTTTATTGATTTTCGTATGTTGAACCACCCCTGCATCCCTGGGATGAAGCCTACTTGGTCGTGGTGAATAATCTTTTTGATGTGTTGCTGAATTCGGTTTGCCATTATTTTGTTGAGGATTTTTGCATCAATGTTCATTAAGGAGATTGGCCTATAGTTCTCCTTTTTGGAGGTGTCTTTGCCTGGTTTTGGGATAAGTGTAATACTGGCTTCGTAAAATGTGTTTGGCAGTTTTCCTTCCCTTTCTATTTCGTGGAACAGTTTAAGGAGGGTTGGTATCAGTTCTTCTTTAAAGGTCTGATAGAATTCAGCAGAGAATCCATCAGGTCCTGGACTTTTCTTTTTGGGGAGACTCTTGATTGCTGCTTCAATTTCATTTTGTGTTGTAAGTCTATTCAGGTGATTGATTTCCTCTTGGTTCAGTTTTGGATGATCATATGTACCTAGAAATCTGTCCATTTCTTTTAGATTTTCAAATTTATTTGAATATAGGTTCTCAAAGTAGTCTCTGATGATTTCCTGGACTTCCATGGTGTTTGTTGTTATCTCCCCTTTTGCATTCCTAATTCTACTAATTTGGGTTTTCTCTCTCCTCATTTTAGTCAGGTTTGCCAGGGGTCTATCGAACTTGTTTATTTTTTCAAAGAACCAACTTTTTGTTTCATTAATTCTTTGTATGTTTTTTTTGGTTTCTATTTCGTTGATTTCAGCTCTTATTTTTATTATTTCTCTCCTTCTATTTGTTTTGGGATTTGCTTGTTCTTGTTTTTCTAGGAGTTTGAGATGTATCATTAGGTCATTGATTTGGGATCTTTCAATCTTTTTAATATATGCACTCATGGCTATAAACTTTCCTCTCAAGACTGCCTTAGCTGTGTCCCATAGGTTCTGGTAGGTTGTGTTTTCATTTTCATTGACTTCCAGGAACTTTTTAATTTCCTCTTTTATTTCATCAATGATCCATTCTTCATTTAGTAATGAGTTATTTAGTTTCCAGCTGTCTGCATGTTTTTTGTCTTTACTTTAGTTGTTGAGTTCTACTTTTACTGCATTGTGGTCAGATAGTATGCACGGTATTATTTCTATTTTCTTATATTTGCTGAGGCTTGCTTTGTGCCCTAGGATATGATCTATTTTGGAGAAGGTTCCATGGGCTGCTGAGAAGAATGTATATTGTGTAGAGGTTGGATGAAATGTTCTGTAGACATCTACTAGGTCCATTTGATCTATTGCATATTTTAGATCTTGGATTTCTTTATTGATTTTTTGTTTGGATGACCTATCTATTGATGATAATGGGGTGTTACAGTCTCCCACAACCACTGTGTTGGTGTTTATATATGCTTTTAGGTCTTTGAGGGTATGTTTGATGAAATTGGGTGCGTTGACATTGGGTGTGTACAGATTGATGATTATTATTTCCTTTTGGTCTATTTCCCCTTTTATTAGTATGGAATGTCCTTCTTTATCTCATTTGATCAATGTAGGTTTGAAGTCTACTTTGTCAGAGATAAGTATTGCTACTCCTGCCTGTTTTCGGGGGCCATTGGCTTGGTAAATCTTCTTCCAGCCTTTCATCCTAAGCATATGCTTATTTCTGTCAGTGAGATGAGTCTCCTGTAAGCAACAAATTGTTGGATCTTCTTTTTTAATCCATTTTGTCTAACGGTGTCTTTTGATGGGTGAATTAAGTCCACTAACATTAAGCATTAGTACTGATAGGTATGTGGTGATTCCTGCCATTTAGTTGTCTTAGTTGTTTGAAGTTTTGATTGTGTGTACCTAACTTGATGTTACTCTCTACTGTCTTGCTTTTTCTTTTCCTGTGGTTTGGTGCTGCCTGCCTTTTCATGGTTAACTTGGGTGTCACTTTCTGTGTGCAGAATCCCTTGAAGAATCTTTTGTAATGGTGGCTTTGTGGTCACATATTGTTTTAGTTTCTGCTTATCATGGAAGACTTTTATTGCTCCATCTATTTTGAATGATAGCTTTGCTGGGTAGAGTATCCTGGGGTTGAAGTTATTTTCATTCAGTGCCCGGAAGATCTCACCCCACGCTCTTCTTGCTTTTAATGTTTCTGTTGAGAAGTCTGCTGTGATTTTGATGGGTTTACCTTTGTATGTTACTTGTTTTTTCTCTCTTACAGCCTTCAATATTCTTTCCTTAGTTTCTAAACCTGTTGTTTTAATGATGATATGTCATGGAGTAGTTCTATTTTGATCTGGTCTGTTTGGTGTCCTGGAGGCCTCTTGCATCTGTATGGGAATATCTTTCTCTAGATTTGGGAAATTTTCTGTTATTATTTTGTTGAATATATTACGCATTCCCTCCGCTTGCACCTCTTCTCCTTCTTTGATGCCCATGATTCTCAACTTTGGTCTTTTGATGGAGTCAGTGAGTTCTTGCATTTTCTTTTCACAGGTGTTGAGTTGTTTAACTAATAGTTCTTCTGTTTTTCCTTTAATTACCATTTCATCTTCAAGTTCTGAGATTCTGTCTTCTGTTTGTTCTATTCTGCTGGATTGGCCTTCCTTTTTGTTTTGCAGTTCTGTTTTGTTCTTTTTTCTGAGGTTTTCCAATTCCTGGCAGTTTTCTTCTTTAATGTTGTCTATTTTTGTTCTGAGTTCATTTATCCGTTTATTCATTGTGTTCTCTCTTTCACTTTGGTGTTTATACAGTGCTTCTATGGTTTCCTTTATTTCTTCTTTTGCTTTTTCAAATTCTCTATTTTTATTGTCTTGGAATTTCTTGAGTGTCTCCTGTACATTTTGGTTGACCCTATCCAGTATCATCTCTATAAAATTCTCATTGAGTACTTGTAGTATGTCTTCTTTTAAATTATTCTTGTGGGCTTCATTGGGTCCTTTGGCATAGTTTATCTTCATTTTGTTGGAGTCTGGATCTGAGTTTCTGTTCTCTTCATTCCCCTCTGGTTCCTGTACTAATTTTTTGCTGTGGGGAAACTGGTTTCCCTGTTTTTTCTGTATTCCCGTCATTGTCGTTGGTGTTGTTACTGTCCCTATACTGTGTGCAATTAAGTATTTTCTAGCTTGTAATAATAACAATGGTATTATTTAGAATGGAAGGGTGAGCTGAGATGGAAAGCAAGAAGTTAAAGAAAAGGGGAAAACAAATATACAGACAAGAGGGAAAAAGCAGAACAAGGTATCAGACAAGAGAGTTTCAAAGGTATAAACAGGGAGTGTTAGTGTACTAATTGACAGTAAGCTGAACAGACATTAGAGATACAGAGAGAGGATTGAAAATCAAAGATAAAAAAATAAGTAAATGAAATAAATCTCTCTATATAAAAATGAATTAAAATAAAATGGAAAATGGGAAATGAAAAAAAAAAACAAAAAACAAAAAACAAAAAACTTCCAAGTTTATATGCAATGCAGTTTCAGTCTTAATAATTTGGGTGTCCGTCTCAATCTGCAGTCCTGGAGTTGGTGCCTCAGATGTTGTTCTGTAGTTGTCTCATCAAAGGGGATGCATAAAGTAGAACAAAACTGCACACACACACACACACACACACACAGCCCCACCAAGTGTCCCAAGTTCAAATGCAATACAGTTTCAGTAAGTTTTTTGGCTTGCAGGTGTAATTCCGTTGTTCTCTCATCAAAGGTAGGGAGAAAAAGAAAAAAAAAGAGTCTGGAGACCGTTCTGAGAGTGGTATCTGCAACTGTGGCTTGCCTGCCTTCTGCTCTCAGCCTGCTGTAGCTGGTGGCGTTATTTATGCAGATCTCTGGGGTGAACTTAGCACTCACCTGGTCCCACAGGCTTTGTTTGTTCAGAGTTCTCCTGTGCGGGAGCCTCTGCTACAGGCTTTCCCCTTTCCAAGCACTGGGAAAGGTCACACTGCCCCCGCGTTGTCAGGCCTGCGTGTTTATTTACAGTTCTTCTGGGAGGTGGGTCTTCCCTCCTCTCCTGTGTAGTTCTCCTCCCACTGCCACTTTCACAAGCTTTCCTGCTCCTGATTACTGGGTGGTGCTGCTGCTCCTGCCGGCCTCCATGTTTGTTTACAGTTCACGTGGGAAGTGGGTCTTCCCTCTTCTCCTGTGGAGTTTTCCTCCCTCAGCCACTCTCACAAGCTTCCCTGCTCCTGGTTGCTGGGTGCGTGCCCCGCTCCTGCCAGAGCCTCTCCGGCCGCCCGGCTTGTTTATTTACAGTCCCGGGAAGGTTTCCCTTCCCCCAATCTTCAGCGCTCAGGGCGCCCCACCCTCTTTCCAGCGTGTCTTAATTGTTCTTATTGCTTATTACTCAGTTTCTCTTTTTTTCCCTGGGTGGAGGTCAGTCTGTCCAGGGGGCTATGCTGCTCTGGCCCAGGCTTGTCTGTGGGAGAACTGCAGTACCACGAAGCTCACCTGGTCTGCGTCTTCCCAGTGGGTGCCGGCCACTGGCGGCTTGGGGGCCCTCCTCGTTTCTCCATTTAACATGAAGTGGAGATTCTCTGCGCCGGCTGGAGGTGTGGAGGGGTCAAAGTTATGCCTTTTCTCAGTGATTATGCTTGCAAAGTGTGTCTCCAGCGTCTTTCCAAGATTTCACTATAGGAGGCTCGCTTTCTGCTTTCTACCTCTAGCCGCCATCTTTCTGGTTATTTTAAAGATAGAGTACTACCTTATGCCCAGACCAGTCTGGAGTATGATTCTGCTATTTGTGTCTCCAAGTAGCTGGGTTGTCAGGCACCTGCCACTGTGCCCAGCCATTGGTTGAGATGGGGTCTTGCCTGGAACTGTGGTTATCCTGATCCCAGGAGCTAGGATTACAGGTGTGAGCTGCCACATCTGGCCAAGAGTGTACATTTTAATTTATCACCTTATTCCCAGGGCTTGTTCCTTATAAGGAACGAAATAAATGTTTGCTAAATGATAAAGAAGGCTCAGACTCATTCTAGGTTCCTGAGTTTTGGCACATTGAAATGTTTAAAGAAAATAATTTTTGAAAAGAAATTGAGGCTTTCAGTAATATTCTTACAGGTTCTTGTAGTTGTTCTATGTCAGGCATACTGGTAGAAAATCAGCCTGGAAAACTGAGAGGATGTGTAGACTAAAGAATTTAGAACAGAAAATCCAGAATTGTTTGAATTTAAAAACTCCCAAAGAAATACTAATATTAGGAAAGTCTATATAAAATGCTAGGAAACAAATACTTGGAAAAGAACATTCCCAATACCACCAAAAATGGCAGGACCGAGACAGTCAAACAACTTCTAGTTTAATTTCAACATATGTTGTAATGTTTTCTTGAACAAATATTTGCATTAAAACATATTTCGCTATATCATAAGATGAATGTTGGTGGTAAAAGACGTGGAATGCCCAGCTGGAGAGCTCATGGAAAGAACCTCCCCCTCATAGGCCACCTGAATTTTTCTACCTCCTTTTTGGGAGAGTTCCCAAATGAACCCCAAACTGCTTCCCTACCCCTCTGACAACAAAGGGAAACAAGAGACAGTTTGAAGACAGCACTGGAGGGGGCATCTTCTGTCCAGCAGTTTAGCCCCAACTGAGAAACCCTGGGGCAGGTGCCCCCAAAGAGGCTGCTATGATTTGGATGTATTCCCCAAAAGTTCAGGTGTTGGAACTTTATTTTCTCAATGTGGAAATATGGGAGGTAAGACCTTGTGGTGGGTGTGTGGGTCATGAGGCAGAGCCCTTATGAGTGGGTTAATGCCTTTCCTGAAGGAACAGATTAGCCACTGGGGCGTTCAGCCTCCTTTTCTCTCACATGTGTGCCCTCCTTCCCCTTTCAACTTCTGCCATGTTATGAGGCAGCACTAGGCTGTCACTGTCTCTTGGTCTTCTCAGCTTCCAGCCTGTGAACTAAATTAACTTCATTTCTTTAGAAGTTTCCCAGTCTTAGGTATTCTATTATAGTAACACAAATGCGGTAAGATGGGCTATTAACAAATATAGACTGTGGCTTCAAGAAGGTTCCCTTGGTCCATTTCTAGCTGAGTGATTACTGGGATCTTACAATCCTCAGGTAGCAGGATAGAGGTGAGAGAACCCCTGTATCTCACATCTTCCAGCAGTTGAAGCCTCTTAATTAAAATCTAGACACACAAAAACAAGCTATTTATAGCATGCTACCCAGAAATAACTTTGTTATATATATATATGCATATATATATATGTATATATATATATTTTTCAATACTGGGGTTTGAGCCCAGGGTTGAGCCACTACACCAGCCCTTTTAGTGAGGGATTTTTTGAGATAGGGTATCGCCAACTATTTGCCTGGGGCAGTCTTCGAACTGCAATCCTTCTGATCTCTGCCTCCTGAGTAGCTAGGATTACAGGCGTGAGCCACTGGTGCCTGGCAGATATTTATATATATAGATATTCTTTCATTTTTTCCTGTCCTAATAATGGGATTTGGTGTGTACTGTTTTGTAAACTACTCTTACTATTTAAAGGATTAATGTAAACATATTTATCTCCCCTTAAATATTACAAGTCAATGAGTATTTGTTTACTACCTGGAGCTATATGCTACCTGCTGAGGGATTTTAAAGATGTACTGATCAGAATTACTGATGTCAAGGAGATCATGATTTAGCTAACCAGAGGACTGTCTTGGGGCATTTTCTGTTGCTATAACAAAATTCCTGAGACCAGAAAATGTATAAAGTGGTTTATTTAGCAACTAGTTCTGGTCCAGGTGCTTGGTGCCAGCATCTGCTTCAACTCACCTGGTGGGACAGAAATGTCTTTCTTCATATAAAGCCACTAATGTTATCCTTGGGACTCCACCCTTATGATCTCATGTCATTCTAATCTCTTCTCTAAGGCTTCCTCTCCCAATATCATTAACATTTGAATTTGGGGGTTAAGTTTGTGTGGGGGACCCATTCAAATCAAGAAAGAGGATTTACACCTTAAAATCTTGGTAACACTAAAATTGCTAAATAACATATGACAGGATTGGAGAGTCTACAGATTACAGCTTGGAGAAGATTGTTGATAGGGATAGAGAGTCAGAAGGTTGTGAACTTATATCAGCCATGTTTACTAAGGGGAGTTTGTTACACACCCATTTTCAGTCTCCTTGTCCACAAAAAGGGAATGAAGATGAAATAAAAGAGTTTTAAAAAATTAAATGATAGTAAGAATGACAATGATAGTAATGGCAGGAATCACATAGATCTTACCATGTACTGGGCACACATATAACATGTTACCTAACCTAGTGTGATGACAGCCTCATAAGTAAGGAACTATGTAATCACTCCCGTTTTATAGATGAGGCAATGGGAGCATGGCCACGCAGAGTAATTGAGCCAGAGTTGGACAGTTAAGTGGCAAAAGTGAGAATTGAACCCAGGCAGTTTAGCTTTATGTGTCTGAAGTAGGCTTTGCAACAGAAAATGGTCTATAAATTGGGTTATGATTTGTTCGTGGTACAAATGTAAGCTTCCCAATGACAGGCCTGGGTAGGAGGAGCTAAGAGTTCTGATGTAGGAGGCTAACTGCTAATGGAAGGGGTGAGGGAGGCTCCTGGGAATTGTGGACCTCTGAATTGGGAGCAATAAAATTCTCCATTTGGAAATCAATTGCTGCCCTCATCTGCCATCAGCATCAGGAGTGAAATTAGGAAGAGGTCCACTGCAAGTGAAGAGTGCATTTAAAGCTAGCTCAGGGAAAAAAGATGTTCAAAGCTGGGAAGTTGGGAGACCTGGCTGGATCCAAGGGTTCACTGGAGTCCCACCTTTTTCCTGTCACTTTTTAGCTGTTTTGTTCTTCAGTGTTAGCCTTCTTAGACTCATCCAACCTGGTGAAAAAAAAAGCAGCCCCAGCCCAGTGTTACTAAATTGTTGAAGATGCTTTTTTTAGGTAAGTTTTTTTTTGAGATAGCCCAGACTGGTCTTCAACTTGTGATCTTCCTGTGAGCCTCCTGAGTGCTGGGATCACAGCTGTGAACCACCACACCCAGCTTATTAATTGAGATGGGGTCTTGCTAATTTATTGCCAGGACTGCTCTACAACTGCCCTTCCTTCTAGCCCATCTTGTCACAAGGCTCCCCGTGCCCCATGGGCCTTGTGCTAGCTATGTGTGTCTCCTTGGCTGAAGAGTCCATGGGGCTAAGGGGAGTGGCTACTTGGAGTCTGCCTCCACCCTTCTAGGTCTTACTTTGGGCACCTGGCACTCAGGAATTCCCTGCACAAATGGACCCCAGCATGTTCCCAGGAATTGCATAGGGCTCTTCCTCAGCTATTGGACTCTGAGTACCTGGATTTAGCCTGATCTGAGGGGCAGGACCTCGGAGAGAGAAGAACAGGCAAGGCTGCTCTCCATCTGCAGGTGGACCCACCACAAGTGTTTGTATCTGAGTCCCAACAGGCGGCTGATGGACCTCACTTCACTCTAAACATTATCTGTGCTCCTTTTTCTCCCTCCCATCTCTCAGGGCCCTTGCATCCTCTGTAAGGGACATTGAAGTTGTTAAAGGGAGGAAAAGGACTGATTAAATGGGATAGAACATGGATGCAGTTGTGGAGAACTCAAATGACTACACTCCAGGTCTCTGGGATCATTACCTACTTCAGTGCACATGCTTTTCTTTGTCTCCATGGGCAAATAGCCCTCGCCTAGGGTAGGTCGTCTTAGGCCTGCATGCCAGGTTACCTTGGCATTCAATCTCCAACTGGTCTGTCTTAGAAAGAGGAAAGCAACCAGTCCCACTTTGTGTCTGGGACTTGGCTGAGGAGCATGTGACGAAGCCATTCACGGTGTGGGATGGAGCCAGAGGAGAGAGGAACATGGGAGTGGGGTGGGGGAGCTGCCAGCTGGGGCCTGACTTGGTATTAATTTACACTAAGTGTTTAATTCATCTCTCAGGAAGGTGGCTCTGTGACTGTTTCTCTCTGTAGTTTCTTGGTAGGCACTGGATGTGCTTTACCAATAGTTGCCAGTAGATGTCACTATTGTCATGTTTGCAAATTCTTTCTCTTTCCAGCCTCTGCCTCCCACTTAGGATCCAACTCTCCTCTACTTCGGTTCTATTTTATTTTAAAGTTAGAGGGAAGGTTTTCTTCTATAAGTGCTTGAATCTTTGCCGTATCCCCATGTTGTCAATGACTTTCCAATACTTTCGTTGTTTTTCTTGTCTATTGGGCATATGAAGTTCTCTGCACACAGTAGGTACTTAATACAATTTGAATAGAATTGAAAAGGGAGACTTTAAGGATTTGAATTTTGTTTTAACTCACTGATTAATAGATGCCTTGATTTCACCAGCATTGTCAACAGGTCTTAAGGCAAATACATGTGATTTTGCATGGGAAAATCACTAAACTCTAGCAGAAAGCTAGCATTTCCTCTGGTAATGCTAGGCAGGCAGAAAACCACAATAATAGTAGTACCTGTGCTGATGGCACCAACAGAAGTCACAAATTCATCATATCATATTATTCCAGACAATTTTGAAATGTTATTTATATTCATTGCCTTTGAACTTAAGGAAGTTAGTAGTTACCAGGTTCCCTGTTACAGCTTGTTTGTAGTCTGTTAAATGGGAAGCACACCTACCACAATTTTTCTTTTTTTGGTAATACTGGAGTTTGAACTCAGGGCTATGTGTTTGCTAGGCAGGTGTTTGATCCCTTGAAACATGCCTCCTCCCCCTCCTCCCCCACTTTGTTTTGCTTTAGTTATTTTTCCGATAGGGTCTTGATTTTTGCCTGGGGCAGCCTTGGACCCTCCTACCTATGGCTTCCTGTGCAACTGGGACCACAGCACCACCATGTCTGGCTTATTGATTGCAATGGGGTCTCACAAATGTTTTGCCCAGGTTGGCCTAGAACCACAATCCTCTCCATCTCCTGAGTAGCTGGGATTATGGGTATGAGTCACCATGCCCAGCATGAAAATACATTTTTAAAGTATTTTAATGCCAGGCATCCAGTGGCTCACGCCTGTAATTCTAGCTACTCAGGAGGCAGAGATCAGGAGGATCGTGGTTCAAAGTCAGCCCTGGGCAAATAGTTAGTAAGACTCTATCTCAAAGAAATAAAGAAAACCCTCCCAAAAAAGGGCTGGCAGAGTGGCTCAAGCCGTAAGAGCACCTGCCTAGCAAGCACGAGACCCCTAGTGCCACTGAAAAAAAAAAAAAAAGTGTTTTAGTAACTGTGTTCCATGGAGTGAATTTCCTTTGTATTCATATGTATATTATTTATCCATTTAAAAGCATGATCCTGGGAAAGAGTCCATAGGTTTCATCAGACTGACTGTGGCAGACTTCTTCCCCAAAGAAGTCCCCATCCTAATTGTCAGAACCTGTGAAATGTGATGTGGTACAGAGGGGGAAGGTGGAAGAAAGGTGGCTAGTCAGCTAATGGTAACATGGGAAATGATCCTGGAGAATCCAGGTGGAACCAATGTCATCACAAGGGTATTTATATTTAAGTGAAAGAAGAGGGGGAGAGTTGGGCGCTAATGTCAGAGATGAAGCTGTGATAACACAAACAGAGGTGGGAGTGCTGTGATTGCTGGCTTTGAAAAAGGAAGTGGGCCACAAACCAAAGAATGCAGGCAGCCTTTAGGAGCCAGAAACATTCTTTTCTGGACTGTCCAGAAAGAAGTAGCCCTGCTGACACCCTGATTTTAGCACTGCCAGACCCATTTTGGACTTCTAACCTCCAGAACTGTAAGACTATGTGGCTTAAGTCACTGAGTTTGTAATACTTTGTTATAGCAGCAATAATAAAACAAACACACTGACAAAATAGCCCATGGTGCAAAAGGTTAGGAGTCCTGTGTTGAGACAAACGGTAAGTGAAGGAAATAGGGATGCTGGTGGATTAAGGAGTTGTCTAAGAAGGTATAACAAATTACCCCAAAGTAGCAGCTTAAAAACTTTCATTTTATACAGTTTCCCTGGGTCAGGAATTTGAGAATGGCTTTGCTGAATGCTTCTAGCTTTGTGTCTCTCATGTGGCTAAGATGTCAGGTGGAGCTGCATTAATCTGAAGGCTTGATAGGTACTGGAGACTCTGCTTCCAAGATGGTGCAGTTAATGCCTATAGGCAGTTCCTCACTCCACAGACCTTTTCGCAGGGTGGCTTGAGTGTTCTTTCAGCATGGTAGCTGGCTTTCTTGAGAGTAGGTGATCCAAGAGTGAGAGTAAGGCAGATGCTAGATACTTTTTACAACCCAGCTTCTGAAGTCACACCATTGCACCTGTTATATTCCATTCCTTAGAGACAAGCCCATAGTCAAGGAGAGGGACATTAGGTTAGACCTCTTTAAGGGAGACATGTCAAAGAATTTGTGGACATATTTGATGGTTGATTTTTATCTTGTGGTGCTGGAGATTGAACCCAGGGCTTCACATCCAGTAAGCAAGTGCTCTACCACTAAGCTACATCCCTGGATTGACATATTTTAAAGCTGTCGTGCCACTTCTCTGTCTCATTGCTCCATTAAACAATTTCCATGAACAAATTTACCCCAAGAGCTGAAACCCAGGAAATTTGGATAGTTTAAATGTCCAAAAAGATTACATATAGAAAATTTCAGTCTAATTTAATTTATCTAATTTATTAAAGCCTTGATTTAATCAAATTAGTAGTTAAAATCTTAAGGCAAATTAATAAAGCTCTCCTTTGTGGAAATTCTGTCATCCCTAACTTGGCATGGAACAATATGTTTTTTGAAAGGCAAACTTTTAATTTTAGAATAGTTTTAGAATTACAAAAATTTCCAAGACAGTACAAAGAGGTGTCATGTACCCCACATTCAATTTCTCTTACTGGGAACATCTTCATGACTATGGTGCATTTGTCATGACTAATGAGCCAATATCAATACACTATTATTAACTAAAGTCAATAATTTATTTGGATTTCCTTAGCTTTGACTTATTGTCCTTTTTTTCTTTTTTTTGGAACAGTACTTTTTTTTTTGGTTTTTTTGTTTTTATTTTTAAAATTTTTTTTATTATTCATATGTGCATACAAGGCTTGGGTCATTTCTCCCCCCTGCCCCCACCCCCTCCCTTACCACCCACTCCGCCTCCCCCCTCTCCCCCCCACCCCCTCAATACCCGGCAGAAACCATTTTGCCCTTATCTCTAATTTTGTTGAAGAGAGAGTATAAGCAATAATAGGAAGGAACAAGGGTTTTTGCTAGTTGAGATAAGGATAGCTATACAGGGAGTTGACTCACATTAATTTCCTGTGCATGTGTGTTACCTTCTAGGTTAATTCTTTTTGATCTAACCTTTTCTCTAGTTCCTGGTCCCCTTCTCCTATTGGCCTCAGTTGCTTTTAAGGTATCTGCTTTAGTTTCTCTGCATTGAGGGCAACAAATGCTAGGTAATTTTTTAGGTGTCTTACCTATCCTCACCCCTCCCTTGTGGGCTAAAGCTTTTATCATGTGCTCAAAGTCCAATCCCCTTGTTGTGTTTGCCCTTGATCTAATGTCCACATATGAGGGAGAATATATGATTTTTGGTCTTTTGGGCCAGGCTAACCTCACTCAGAATGATGTTTTCCAATTCCATCCATTTACCAGTGAATGATAACATTTCGTTCTTCTTCATGGCTGCATAAAATTCCATTGTGTATAAATAGCACATTTTCTTGATCCATTCGTCAGTAGTGGGACATCTTGGCTGTTTCCATAACTTGGCTATTGTGAATAGTGCTGCAATAAACATGGGTGTGCAGGTGCCTCTGGAGTAACCTGTGTCACAGTCTTTTGGGTATATCCCCAGGAGGAACAGTACATTTTTAGAGTACCATATATCTCTGGTATCTTACCAGTACCAGCACTTTTTGAGAACAGCAACCAAAATAGTTATGGGAGAGAGAGGAAAAAAAAACCTCTGGATGAATTTGGAGTTTTTTTTGGATGGGACAAGGGTTTGAACTTAGGCATTGTGCTTACAAAGCAGATACTCTACCACTTGAGCCACACCTCTCATTTATTTTGCTGTAGATATTTTGGAGATGGGGGTCTTACAAACTATTTGACTGGGCTGGCCTTGAACCTTGATCCTCCTGATCTCGGTCTCCCAGGGAGCTGGGATAACAGGTGTGAGCTACGGGTGCCTGACTTGGATTTGGATTTGAATCTTGCCTCTGTCACAGGTATCTGAGGGATGCTGATTAAGTTACTTCTCCTTCCTCACCTCAGTTTCCTTATCTGTAGAATGAGAATGACTTTATATCATAGGACTGTTGAGAAGATTAAACAAACTCACATAAATTGCCTTGGATAATTTTTGACACATTAGCCACTTGGGGATAGCTATTATTATTGTGTTAAACTCAGGGCTTTGTGAGGTCATTGGACCCAGAACAAAGCATGTCTTGTACAATGTGGTAAGTGCAGGGTGCCCATGTGGACTTGGAGATAATTAGTAATGACTCCTGCAGAAGAGAATGAATTGAGTCTTAAAGAGTGGACAACAGTTGGGCAGAGGAAAGGACCAAGCAGTGAGAAGAAGGTGTCACATACAGAAGGAGGGAGTTGCGTGGTGTACAGTGGCTTGGGCTGTGAAACTGCCAGGCAGCATGGGAGAATAGTGAGCAGCTCAGTGGGTTGGGCTGAGGCAGTGAGCTGCCAGGAGCTGGGTACAGGGGACTGACAGGCTGCAGAGGGGGAAGTCTGCCTTTTGTGGAAAATAGGGAGCCATGGAGGCTCTTTCAGCAAGGGAAGGACTCTGGTCAAATCAGGGCCTGTAGAAATAGATTTGACTGGGAAGCAAATGAGAGGAAGGTCGTCTGGACTGGAGGCTTTGCAGTGTGACAGTGTGACCAGGTGGGACTGAGCATTGTCATGTTAGGAGACACATGAAAGACATATTCAGTGGGTAAAATTGGCCTGGCCTGGTGGAAGGCACAAGGTACTGAACACAGAGGTCTGTTTCCCGGGGCTGTCCTGAAGAATTCCCACAACCTTGGAGGTTTAACACAACCGAAATTTATCCCCTCACGGTTCTAGAGGACAGAGCTTGATCTCAAGGTGTCAGTGGGCCCGCACTCCCTCTGAAGGCCCTAGGGAAGAATTTGTCCTTGCCCTTTCCAGCTTCAGTGGCTTCTGGTGCTCCTTAGCTCAGTGCCAGCTCTGCCTCCATCTTCACATGGCATCTTCTTTGTGCCTTTCCTTCTTCCTAAAGGTTACCAGTTACCACATTTAGGGCCCACCCTATGTCCAAGATGATTTCATCTTGAGATCTGTAATTACATGGGCCAATACTCCACTTTCTGATAGGTTTAATTGAGGTGCCACATAGGCTTGCAGGCCTAATACACTCCATCAATCATCTGCCTCCAGCCAGTTGTGGTGGTGAGCGTCTGTAATCCCAGCACTTGGGAGGTAGAAGAAGGAGGATGGAGCATTCCAGGCCAGGCCAGTCTGGGTTACATATGAGTTCAAGGCCTATCTGAGCTACATAGTGAGACCCTGTCTAAAAAAAAAAAAAAAAGGCCTGGGGACGTAACTCAGTGGTAGAGTGCTTGCCTAGCATGTGCCAGGGGCCTTGGATTTAGTCCCCAGAACTGGAAAAATAAAAAAAATTTAAATGAAGTGAATGATGTGGAGACAAAGAGAGGCCAATGTGGGAGTAACTGATTTGCTGTTTCCTGTAGCTTTGTTCTTAGCTCTCGAGACTACAATTCCCAGCTGCCCTGGCAGTTGGGTATGACCATGTCACTGAGTTTTGGCAATGGAAGGTAGATAAGAGTAATATGGCACTAATTCCAGGCTTGCATCACCTTCCATTACATCATCTGCTTTTTTCTTCTAGAATGGCTGGGATGGAGACCATTTCCAAAGTATTTTTAGAGGCCAGATGTTGAAGGTGGGAGTGAAGGAACCTCACTCTTCTACTCCCAACCCTAAATCACTATTTGGAGGGGATGCTAATGGGAAACCCTTGTTCTGGAATTTGCATGAATGAGAAGTATACTTCTATTGTGTTGAGGCACTGCTGTTTAGGGCTTGTTATGGCCATTGGCTGACCCTAACAAATCCAGCCTCTAAGTATTGAGAAGAGTCTCAAACACAAATGGATTTTTGGGTTAAAATTTCTGACCTGCATTTGCAAGACCCTGGGAGACAATTTGCCTGCTCCATTATGAAGATCTATAAAGAGAGCTGCACGCCTAGCAGAAATCACAGCAGGCCAATTCCAAATCATTTCAACAGCTCCGAAGTAGAGGGAAATGAAATTCACAGGCTGATGTTCAAGCCTAATGTGCTTCGTCAAACAAAGACTTAATTATGTTAAGTCTTCCTTGGAGAAAAATCAAATTACAGAAAGAACCCACTCTCTCAAATAGCATAAACAACTTAAAAAGACCACATGAGGAGACAGAGACTTTTATCAGACCCAAGCCACCATTTTATGCTTAATCTTCTGCTACACGTGGAAAAAGAACGTCTGATCATAATCATGTTTTCTTAAGAAATCTTTCAAGAAAGCTTTCTTGATTGTTTTCAAATTTTAAGTTTTTTTAAGAGTAAGAAGACAGTCTATTTGTGTTTAGAAATATTTTAGTTTAATTTAACATTTGATGGTCCTTATTTTAATCTCTCCTTCTTTTATAAAGAAATACTTGTTGCCTGTCACAAGTTACCATTCTTAAATCCTTCTTCTATGATGAGGAAGTTTGCTGAAACCTGTCACTTCTGGTTTGGGGACTTTACAAAGCAGAAAATAAATTTCCTGACAAAACATACTTACGAAACCTACAAACGATATAGATTAATGTTTTATTGTATGTAACGGATCACTTTTGGAATAACATATAAAACTGAATGGTCTGAAATTAGAATAAAACTTCATTAAATTAAATTAAAAAATCGCTCTTCGCACATTGCTCTACATTGTGCTTCTCACTACCTTCCCTGTGCAACTGAAAGTTTTAGTTTTTAATCTTCTTGTATAATTTTCTAGTTCCCTCTTGAAAACTGATCTTGCTAAGAAGGGTTTCAACTAAACATTCCTTTGAAAAATTCTTGGGCAAAATGTTTCTTTCCTTTTTAGTATCCTAAATTCTAATAAAGGAATATACTGCAGTAAAAGCCTGGAAAATTAAATAATCAGGGAAAGTAGGTAACTTTCTAATGAACTAAAGTTTAATCATGAAAACCTTTGTTCCAAGGCAATCAATGTACCACTCTACCTTTTATTAGCATTATTTAAAAATCTCTAAGTGGGGATTATAGGTAAGTTATCCAAATGGATATAATGCATGGTATTTATGAAGACAAACTGATGAATATAAGTGATTAACACAGCTCTTGATATGAAGGTGTTCTAAAAGTTACCCCTATGAAATTTGTCAGTTGGTTTTTAAGTCATGAATAACATCAGGACTTTGGCAGGGGTGGCTCTGACTTACATCACTCACTGCTTTTGTGGCCAGCCAGGTGCTGATTAACCAGAGAATAATTTCAGTTTGTATCTCATTCTGAAGCATGTACTGAATTTGACTCAGAGTCTGGGCAAGTTCGTTGACGTATCTGTGAACTGGGCATGTAAGTACAACTGAGCTGCAGGGAAACGCCCAGGGTCTTCGCTTTGCCAGCATTCTTCCCCATGGCTCTGGTTGGAGATGTGCAACTTAGCGTGTGGGATGAAGTGACCAGTGGAATGATGTTTAAAGGAAATGCATATCAAAACTACACTGAGGTTTCATCTCACCTCAGTCAGATTGGCAATCAGCAGGGAAACAACAAATGCTGGCGAGGATGTGGGAAAAGGAACCCGCATACACTGTTGGTGGAAACATTAACTGGTTCAGCCACTACGAAAACAGCATAAAACCAAAAATAGACTCACCTTATGACTCCACTATACCACTCTTAGGCATATATCTGAAGGAGTACAAACAAAAGAGATACCTGCACACCCATGTTTATTGCAGCTCTCTTCAAACTGTGGAATCAGCTGAGGTACCCAACAACTGATAAATGAATAAAGAAAATATAATATATATTATATATTATTTATACGCACTACATACCATGGAATATTACTCAATCATAAAGAAAAATGAAATTGTGTCATTTGCAGGGAAGTGGATGGACTGGAGATCATCATGCTGAGTGAGATAGCCAAGCTCAAAAGACCAAATATCGCACGTTCCTGTTCATTTGCAGAACCTAGACCTAAAATGATGATGATGACGATGACGATGATGGGACTGGAATGTATATGGAGGACAGTCTAGGGGAATCAGTGGGTCGAGGAGGAGGAAAGGAAAGGATACCGCGGGGTGAAGAAGATGGATGTAAGCTACATGTGTGCATATGAAGACAGCATAATGAAATCCACCATATGCTGTTTGATAAAGGGGGAAAAGATGGAAGAGGGATGGGAAAATTATGGAGGGGGTGAACTTGTCCAAGAGATGCTGTACGCATGTATGGAGTTATCACAATGAAATTCCCTTGTAGTATTAATGTATGCTAATTTAAATTCACATAAAAAAATGACAGCTAAGTATAGAGGAATGACAATGCTTTAGACTCCATTTCAGTGAAGTGGCTCTTCCAGGAAAGGGGCATGTGGAGAGCAATCTGGAAACCCACCATCTAAGCTTTTGGAACTCCGTGTTCTCCCCAAGGAGTACTTTAGAAAACCTTGGCAGCAAGCCTTCTCCACCACTCCCACACTGGCCTTGGCCACCCTCCTCTCTTTCCTGCTCTTCTCCAACCAACTCCTTACTGTCCTTTTCCCTGTTTCCATCTTTGATCCCTGCAGTGTAGCATTAGCTGTCCAAAGTCAATGCCAAGACACTGGGCTACAACGTCCCATAGTAACTACTTTCACCTTTTTCACTTCGGACCTCACCTTTTCCCTTCCCCGTTTACTCACTTCACTCTGGCTACGTGTTTCTTGCCGGTTTTCTATGCCAATCGCTCGCTGCCTCAGGGCCTTTGCACTTGCGGTTTCTTTTGCCTGGACCATTTCTGAAACCCAAATTTGCAGGTCTCAAGTGTCACTTTGATAGAAAGGTGTTATTTGAACATTTTATATAAAATAGCCTCCCTCCCTCCTGCCACAAATGCTCATCATCCCCTTATTTTGATTTATTGTAGCCTTAGGATTTATCTGATTTATTAGGTCATCTGATACATTACACATTTCTTGTTTGTTGTCTATCTGCTCCCACACAGACTCTAAGGGGTCATGGACTTAGTCTTTCTTTCACTGTTTTATCTCTAGGACCAAGAACAGTGACAAGCTCAGAGCAGCTCTCAATAAATCTTTGTTGAATTAGCTAATGAGTAAATGAGATCCAGCATTGCCCTTTCATCTGGGTTAGTTTCCTACTGCTGTGAAAGCAGAACGCATGTGTTATCTTATAGCTCCAGGGATCAGAAGTCCAAAGTAGGTCTTGGGGGTACACTAAAGTCAAGGTGCTGGCAATCATTCTCAATCTATTTCCTGAAGTCCTGTCTCCTTTTGAGGAGGTGAGACAGGAGCCGGAAGGGCTGAACTGGGGGGAATTCTCTTCATCCAGCTGGGGTATGGCAAAGCTTTCCCCTGGGTGATAAGGCATTTTGCTGGTGAAGTTTCTGGATGTACTGCCTAGCATTCTCCTCCATTGCCTCACCGGGGCCCCGGAGAGGTTCTTTCTGCAGTATGAAACCTGGGGATGGCGGGGTTTCTGGGAATGCTCAGGACAGAGGCCCCAGGAATTTCCCACTCTCACAAGGCCACACTCTAGCAACTCATCAAAGTCATCACTTCAGCCAGACGCTGGTGACTCACGATTGTAATCCTAGCGACTCAGAAGGCAGAGATCAGGAGGATCGTGGTTTGAAGCCAGCCTGGAGAAATAGTTCACAAGACCCTATCTTGAAAAACCCTTCACAAAAATAGGGCTGGTGGAGTGGCTCAAGGTGAAGGCCCTGAGTTAAAAAAAAACCCAGTACCGCAAAAAAAAAAAAGAAAAAAAAATCACCACTTCAATATCCCCTGGCCTCTAGTTTCTGCCCTAGGGCCTCTGCTTCAGGGAATTGTGTCTGTATGTCTACCTTGATTGCTTTTCTCTGGCTGCATTTGTCTCTTCTCATTGCCAGGTAGTGGTCTGCTCTATAAACTCTGTTTGCTGACTGGGCCAAACATAGTGTCAATTTTCAATTTGTCCAGCTTTGTTTAACAAGAAGGGAACAGTATCCCCCAAAGCTCTTGACATGTTGGGGCTGAAATTGGGGGCCACATGAAGGTTTGCAAAGCTCACCTGGCTAGACATTTAGGTCCCAGGATGAGGGAGCGCTCATGGTGCAACAGGCCTGCTGTGATGGGTCTGGCTCGAGGGAGCCCTCACTGCCTCAGCAGTGCCCGTCTCAGAGCACTGTGAGAGAAAAACATGTCACAGATGTAAGGTGTCACAAGGTCTTGCTGTCATTGTTAAGATGGACAAACTGAGGTTCCTTGGGACCAGTGCCTCTGATATGGCAGAAGAGAGACCCCAGCTTTTCATAGTGTGCTTTCTCTGATGAGCTTGTCTGTTTCTTCTGAGCTGCCCTCCATCACCTAGTCAGTGATAAAAAACCATAGCCTGGGACCTGGCTTCTGCCAGGCTGCTTCTCTCTCTCTCTTTATCTTTTTCTCTGTGTCTCTCTTTATCTCTCTCTCACTCTCTCTGTCCCTCTTTCTTTCTCTTTCACCTACTGTCTCTCTCTCTCTCTCTCTCTCGCTCTCTCTCTCTCTCTCTCTCTCTCTCTCTCACACACACACACACACACACACACACACACACACACACACACAGCCTTGTCCCAGCATTGGCTGGCCTCTGGCCAATCAGAAACATGTACTCCATCAGTTTAAAGGGGAGTTGACAGGAATCACTGGGAAAACTCACTTGTTCTGGCATTTGGCCCATGGAACTTGCTTCTGCTGGATACTCCCTGGACCCTGAGTGATGTCAACCCAAGGCAATGCCACAAGCCATCCCTCTGCTTGACCTTTCCTTGCTCTAGGCCTGTGAGCCTGAAGTAAGCTGTGCTGCTGCTTGCCTCCAAAGTCAGCTCCTGAGAGCCTGTTGCCAGGGAATTCTTTGAACAGGGCCATCCAAGGGATAGTCACATTTTCTGGTCCTGAAGCAGAGAAATTGGAAACAGAAAGAGGCATGGAAAGACATTCTGCTCAGAATAGGGAACCCTCTCTCTCATACCAGTTGAATAAATGGGGATTTTTTTTCACTTGGGTATATTTTATATTTAAAAGTTCAATTTAGTACATTTAAAAAACAAATAAGAATATTTTGCAAATTGGATAAGAAACAAAAATCACTGCAATTTTTTTTGTTTGTTTGTTTTTCTCCAGGCACCTCCTGGGCATTAAAGGAGATTTTGCAACTCTCTTTGGATGGCCTTTCCTAGCAATGGCCTTTTAGGGCCCCAGGCAACCCTCCCTCACCCCTTCATTCTCTGGAGTTGTGTCATGTAAGCCACCTCAAGGTCAAGAAAGGGTGGTAGGGTCCTCTTCTTGAGGTCATTTGTGGGACGCAGACTAGCTTTGGATTCAGAGGAGAGCATAGGATGGTTCCTTCCTTGGAAATGGGTGTAGCCTCTTTTTCCACTTTTGGGAGACTTTCTGGGAAGAGTTGAGATAGGAACGCATCCTATGGATGCTGTGACGATCCATCCACAATCATGGGGCTTACCAGCTTCTGGCTTTTCCTAGAGAAAGCATTGTGTGTAAGGAAGAATATGCGTTCTCTCTTCATTCTACACGTGCACTCTGAGAATCCCTTTGGCATTTTCCTCCATTTTAGTCGCTTTGCCTCTTGTGGAGAGGAGTTACTTTTTTGTATCTCTACTTGTAATTATATGCTTGGGGTTTGTCTATTGTGTTAGGCTCCAAAGAGGGCCTTGGTTAGTCATTATTACTGTATCCTTAGGTCCTGTACAGTGCCTGTCACACAGTAAACTGTAGGATGCCTCAGTGGTATTATTATAGCCTAGTAGGGTGATTATGGTTCACAATTCATTATTCACTTATAAATAACTACAGTTAGAAGTTACCCAGCATGAAAAAATGACAAATGATCAGCACTTGTTCATTATGCTAATTACTATGATTTAATCATCGTACACATGTATTGAATTATTACATTGTACCCCATGAACATGCATGGGGTACATGGATCCATTAAAGAATTTAAAAAATGTCAAAAGTGCAAATGTAGAGCTGTTTAATTTTTAAGGCTATGCCTTCAGTTGATGCACCGTAGATCTGCCTATCGGGGAAGAAGAAACTATCCACATGTAGAGTCTAGTGGAACTTAACCAGAAAAGGAAGATGAAGCAGCTGGGTGCCAGTGGCTCATGCCTGAATCCTAGCTACTCAGGAGGCAGAGAACAAGGAGGATTGCAGTTTGAAGCCACACCTGGAAAATAGTTTACGAGACCCTATCTTGAAAAAACCCTTCACAAAAAAAGGGCTGGTGGAGTGGCTTAAGGTGTAGGCCCTGAGTTCAACCCCTGGTACCGCCGGGTGGGTGGTGAAACATGCTCAAAGTGCTCTGTGAAAAGGAGGGTTTAAAAAACGTGCTTCGGCATATTCACAATAGCCAAGTTATGGAAACAGCCAAGATGCCCCACTACTGATGAATGGATTAAGAAAATGTGGTATTTATACACAATGGATTTCTACTCAGCCATGAAGAAGAATGAAATCTTATCATTCACAAGTAAATGGATGGAACTGGAGAACATCATTCTGAGTGAGTTTAGCCAGGCTCAGAAAACCCAAAATCGTATGTTCTCCCTCATATGGGGACATTAGATCAAGGGCAAAGGCAGTAATGTTGTTGGACTTGGGTCACATTCTAAGGAGAGAGCACACACGGGAGGAATGGGGATAGACAGGAAACCCAAACTTGAAAGTGTTTGATATCCCCATTGGAGAAGAGCTAAAACAGTAACTTTAAAGCAACAGAGGTCAATATGGAAGGTGACGGGCAAGTAGATGAATCAATTCGGGTTGTCATACATTTGTGCATGGAAGCAATGCTAAGAATCTCTCGGTATAGTTGTCCTTATCTCAAACTAGCAAAAATGCTTTGTCTTTCTTATTATTGCTTATGTCTTCTCTTCAACAAAATTGGAGAAAAGGGCAGAACAGGTTCTGCCTGGAAGCGAGGGAGGTAGGGGGAGAGGGAGAGGGTGGGGGACAGGGAGAGAAATGGCCCAAACAATGTATGCACATGTGAATAAATGAGTTAAAAAAATGTGCTTCAGGTAAGAACTCTCTGGAAGGCCATTTCAAATGGGAAGCACCACCTCTGGAACACTTTTGGTCTCCAGGTCACGTTGATACTTGTTTTGGCGTAACAGAGTTAAAAACTTTCTTTTTCAGCAATCATTGGAATTTTTAAGAAAAAAATTCTATAAATGGATCTAAATCCTTGGTAGTTTATTTCAGTTAAGTGCTTTTTTTTGGGGGGTGGGTGTGAGTTAATGATTGATTTGAAATTTCTTTGAGATTGCAATTGTTAAAATAATAATTCACTATCTAGAATTTAATTTGTTTTCTTTTTTGTGACAGGGTCTTCACATGCAGTCCAGGCTGCTGGAACTCTGTTAGAATTTAATTGAGACTGCATTATACGCTAGGCGCTTGTCATTAAACTATGTGAGAATACTTTTAAAGACAGGTTCTACCTCTTCCCTACTTCACCATTTCAATAAGTGGTGCCCAACAAATGCTGGGATTGGGAGCTCCTGGTTGCATTCTGGGTTTTACCTTTGCCAATTCCAGACAAATCCTGTGATCTTCTGGAGGCACCATTTTCCTCTAAGTTAAATGAAAAGGAATGATGGAGGTAGCTTAAATACTATGTAAGGATTTTTCTGGGTTAAAAGTCAGAGTCTGTCTATCCAGATGGGTCTTCTGGTCGCTCTTCCACAGTCCTTTTTTTTTTAAGGAATAATAGAGGAACTGGAGAAGCAAAACCACTTTGAGCCAGCACCTGCACAGCCTGTCTGACAGGTGGGCCCTGAGAACGAATAGCGTCTATGTGTGCTGGCCAAGTGTTGGGGCTGTAGCCTGCAGCTGGCCTCGTTGGCTTCCATCGATCCTTTGGCTGTGTTGTCAGTCTCTGCCTTCTCTGACTCTCCGGCAGCTGTTCAACCGTTTGCTTTTTCTCCTCCTAAGAGACAGTGAAGGGAGCTGGGGAGGGGGAGCTTGTTACTTTGGGAAGTCTGCCATGCTACAAATGCCTTCTAACCCCCTATTGAGTGTCAGATTTATTTGGCCATTTTTGATAAGTGGGTTGTTGCAAACATGGATGGAGGGAATTATTTGTAATTTCAACTTGAAAGGCTGACCGTCTGAGAACCATGACTAAGTGAGTACGTGTATGAAAAGGTCATTCACAGTTGCCTAACAACTTGTCATATATCATCTTCTGATCTTTCTGTTTTTATTGTTTTGATCTAAAAAAGAAACTTTTTAAAAATGTGAGAGCTGGAAATTGGGAAATGACAGAACTATTTATGGTCTCTGTAAAGAAGCTGACTCACGTCAGTGACAAATATTATAAACATGTTGTGTTAAAATCCCAATCCTTTGCTCTTTGGTTTTAATGCCACGGAATTCATTGAACTTGAAGTACCCTGGATTCTGTTCCCTGCTGAGATTCGGTCATGGTGACATTCTGACTTGGCAGAGTGAGAGCCACTCTGCTGAGTCACGTTTCTCTTAACTCCTTCCAGGTTTCCACAAACCTAACAACTAGAATTTGGTCACTTTGCAGGTGTCTGGAACTATTTCCAAGGCCTTGTGCTAAGGAAAGAGACCAACCATAAACTTTTTGCTTTAAGAAATGCAAAGCAATTTCTTCTCTTCACGGGTCCCACTTCTGGTAATTTAAGAGTTTAATGTTTTGTATTATTAAAGATCAGTTCTGAGGCAGGTTGATTGTTTGAGTCTCTAAGCACTTTATGTGAGTTTTCCTTTTAGTTCTCACAATACTTTCAGGGGTAACTGCTATCACTGGTCCTATTTTCAGGTGAGAGCTGGTTAGTGAACTTGGCTGAAACCATTAGCTAGCAAGAGGCAGAGCGAGAGTGTGACCTCTAGGGATCTGATGCCAGGACTTGTGTTATTATTAGGCATGATTCATTTTAAGCAAAAATGAGTCTCCTCCTTGGCCACTTATATCAGGAAGCCACCTGGGAGATGTGTAAAACAGGTCATGGAAGGAAGAGAGGGGAAAGTGTGACAGGGACCAGTCAGATGGAAGAAGGATAAATTCTCTCACAAACAAAATTAAACAACCAGGGTGAAGAACTCTCATAATTTTTGCAGACAAAATACAATACTCAGTAGATGGAAGATCAGAAAATAATATGAATATCTTATTTCTCTTCAAAGGTGGAAGCCAGGCCACAGAGAACAAAACTGAGGGGCCACTGATGACAATGGCTGATTTTTTTTCCTGAAAGATACAAACTTCTATTGAAATATATTTTCAAAGTCCTCAGTCAAACAGTGGTGGAGAATGGAGTAACAGAAAGGTAATGATAGGAAACAAATAAGTATAATTTGTAGATTTACCCAAGGTAGCTAAGTCACAATTTCTGCTGTGTGTATACTTGCTTAAAATGCAAAATATCAAAAAATGCAACCAAAGAGCAGAAAAATGATGATAGAAAGTTTAATCAGATAGAACTCTTTTATGTGTCATCCTAAGAAATAATGCTTTTCATAATTAAAAACCAGGCTCTTTTGTGATCACAGGAGAAATAAGAGCTCTGGAACTTTTAATTTATTTTTCATTTTTTATATTTTTTACTGTGTGATGTCTTGAATATCTATTCATGTTAGTACATGTAGAGCTGTCTGGTTCTTTTTAACTGTTGTTTGCTATTGTACAATGTGGATATGTAGCTATTTTGTGACCTCTTTATTAATGCAACATTGAGGTTTGCTTTTTTGCAGGATGGACAATGTCTCAAAGAGCATGCTTTGTGCATCCCTCTGTTACCCCCCAACACCCCCCCGCACTGTGGTCCATGGCCTGCACCACTGGATCCTGCACAGGCAGATCACACTTCCACCAGGCTGCTCCCAGACAGGGTACAGTTGAGTTGGAGTACTATAACTGGGCCATTACTGCCTAAAACATGACTGCCAGGCAACTTTGGGCAACTCCCTATTGGCCTGAAGAATACTTTTCTTAAAACTATTCTGTCTGAAGCTACTCTTACCCATCCTTCCTTCCCTCTCTACTTTCATAGTCATAGTCTGAAGGGGCTTTCTACCTCCTGCTCTATTTTCCTTTATACTTCATAGGTATTTCCAACATACCCAATCTTGTCATGGCCCCTGCTTCTCAGAGGACCTGACTGATCTACTCCCTGATGATTTCAATAAATATTTCTCTAGAAAAAACTTGGAGAATAAAAATTTGGGGCCATCAAAGATGTATGTATGGGGGGCTGAAGGTGTGACTCAAGAGGTAGAGCACCTGCTTTGCAAGCATGAAGCCCTGAGTTCAAACCCTGGTTCCATCCAAGAAAAGGAGATGCATATATATTTTTTGTTTTTGTTTTTTTTGGTACTGGAGATTGAACTCAGGGCTGTACTCCACCACTTGAACCATGCCCTCAGTCCTCTTACTTTTCAGATAGTGTCTGACACTTTGCTAGAGGCAGCCTCTGACCTCCATCTCCTTACCTCTACCCCCCTCAAGTAGCTTAAGTTGCAGATGTGAACCACCACGCCAGCCTATTATTTTGTTTTTGAGGCAAGGTCTTCATATAGAGCCCAGACTGGGCTTGAACTCAAGGTCTTTCTGTCTGAGCCTTCCAAATGCTGGGATTATAGGCATGTACCACCATGCCCACCCAAGGATGTATTTGTATATCTGTCTATGTATTTCTTCATGTGTGAAGAAGCACATATGTCATAAATAAGCAGCTCAAGATAGTTCACAAACTGAGCACACCCATGAAGCCAGCACCCATATTAGGAAATGGAGCATTATTAGCCCCTGAGAAGCCTCTGAATGACCCACTGTACTTACTTTCCACTTTTGTAAGGCTAACCTCCCTCTGACTTTTAACACCATGGATTTGGTTTTGTCTCTATTTAGACAAATTAGTCAATATGTATTGAAATCATATGATATTCATTTTTAGAGCTGGACTTTTTTCAACATTATGTTTGTGAGATCAATCTGTGTTCACTTACCATCTTTTGCTGTATAATATTCCATTGTGTAAACAATAATTTATTCATCCATTATATAATTGCAATTTAACCATTATGTAATTTCCAATTTCTGGCTATTAAAATAATAGCAATGAAATGAACAATGCTGTGCAAGTCTTGGTAAACCTCTGTATGCATTTCTGATGCGTGTGTATCCAGATGTGGAATGGCAGGATTGCTTCTTTACAGAGACATGCTTTAAACTGGAGCCCTTTCTGCTCAATCTTTAGTGTTACATACTTGAACTCCTCTACTTTTATCAAGCAGGGTCCAACCAGGAGATAGAAAGTACACAGTAATTTGAACCTGATGTGGAGAAGTAACTGTAACAGAGGATTGAAGTAATGAGAACTTGGCTAGTAAGAAGTAACCAGAGCCCTAAAGAATGCTGGAGCAGCAGATGTGAGGGGTTAGAGAACGTTCCCAAGAAGAGTCCTTTCTTATGCCCTCTGACCTTGTTGGAAGACAAGTTTGTGGCTCCCTGGATAATGGATAAATTGGCTGAGGTGCTGTGCCAGTGGAACTCGCTGGAAACCTGACCTCTGGGAAGCTGAGTGCTCATAGGTGCCTTGGTGATGTCAAGGAAGCTGCTGGTTGCTAGGCGTGCTACATGAATGTGTATTCTGCAGTTGTTGGGTATTTTAAGTCCATTTGATCTATAATGTCATTTCATTCTGAAGTTTTCTTGTTGATTTTTTTTTTTTGGCCTAGATGGCCTATCTATTGGTGACCCACTATTTATGTTTTGGGGTCTTTCTGTGTTTTTATGTTCAGTAGTGTTTGCTTTATGAAATTTGGTGCCCTGACATTTGGAGCATATATGTATGCAATTGTTATATTCTCCTGATGGATTGTTTCTTTTGTCAATATGAAGTGACCTTCTTTCTGTCTTCTAATTTTAGTTTGAAGTCTGCTTTGTTAGATATGAGTATAACTATTCCTGCTTGCTTTCAGGTTGCATTCACTTAGAAAATCTTTCTATCCTTTTGCTCTAAGTGTATGTTTGTCTTTGCCAGCTTGGTGCATTTCTTATACTCAAAAAATGATTGGGTTTTGTTTGTCTTCAATCTGCCAGTCTGTGTCTTCTTTTTGGCTGTGCTGGAGTTTAAACTCAGGGCCTCATAATTGTTAGGCAGGCACTTGACCACATGAGTCATTCTGCCAGCCCAATCTGAGTCTTTTGATTGGAGAATTGAGACCATAGTATCTAGAGTTATTGTTGAAAGGTATGTAGTAATTCCTACCATTTTATTGGCTTTGTAGTGTTTGATTCTTCTTCACTCATCATTTGCTTATCTACTCATCTAGTCAGATTTATTCCTTCCTGTATTTTCATGGTTGCATTTGTATTCCTTATCTGTGTGTAAGATTGTTTTAGTTTTTTTTAATCATAGAAGGTTTTTCTTTATTCTTCAATTATGAAGGTTAGCATTGCTGGGTGCAGTAATCTAGGTTGGCAGTTATTTTCTTTCAGGGCTTGAAATACATCATTCCATTCTCTCCTGGTTTTTAGAGTTTCTGGTGAGAAATCTGCTGTCATTCTGATGGGCTTGCCTTTGTAGGTGACTTGGTGCTTCTCTCTTGTAACTTTCAAAATTCTTTCCTGGTTCTGTGTGGTGTTTTAACTATAATATGACATGAGGTTTTTCTTTTCTGTTTTTGTCTGTTTGATGTTAAAAAACTTCTGTATCTGAATGACCATTTCTGTCTCATGATTTGGGAAATTTTTTGCTATTATTTTTTAAATATGTTTTCTATGCCCTTAGCTTGTACCCTTCTCTTTCTTCTAGGTCCACAATTCTTAGGTTTGGTCTTTTAACAGCATCCC
Source organism: Castor canadensis (assembly GCF_047511655.1). Classification (NCBI taxonomy): domain Eukaryota; kingdom Metazoa; phylum Chordata; class Mammalia; order Rodentia; family Castoridae; genus Castor; species Castor canadensis. The sequence continues at coordinate 150,569,893 of NC_133390.1, read as the reverse complement.
AGAGGTCTTGCATTTTCTGTTCATACTTCTTTAGTTTTTTTGTTTTATCTTCATCTGCATGCTTTATATACATAATACATCTGCCTTGCCTTCAAGTGCTGCTGATAATCTGTCTTCAATTTGATCCAGTCTACTGAAGAGACTTTCAACCAAGTTTTTATTTGACTTGCAGAGATTTTCATGTCCATAATTTTTTCAGAATATCTATATCTTTATTGAATTCTTCTTTCAATTCCTGCCTTGCCCTCCTGATTTCATTTAGCTCTTTCTTTATTGAAATTTTCTTGGAATTCATTTAGGCATTATTTGTGTTCCCTTTAATTTCATTGATCATTCTCATAATCATTTTTTTGAAATTCTTCATCTGAGATTTTATTCACTTTAATATTATTAGTATTTGTTACTGTGGAATTGTTGTTTTGAGTCACGTTTCTTTGTTTTTTCATATTATTGTGCTCATCTGAGGCCAAGTCATTGGTTGGAAGATATAATCACTGTAATCTTTCAGCTGAAGTAGTCTCAACGTTCAGGTGGTAGAGTGAAGTGGCTGACTTGAGGTATTTTTTTTCACCACTGGACTATGGGTGGGTGGGGGCATGTGTCTCAGTAGCCAAACATTTGTCTGAATGCTCAGGGCACTAGGCCTGATCACTAGCATTGCTTACATCAAGGGAAACTAGCTAGAGTCTCTTATAGAAGTGTCACTTGTTCACTTCTAGTCTGTTTTCACTATCAAAGCTTCCCTTCTTTGCGTACTGGGAGCCACTTCTGTCTACTAGGAACTTTATAGCATGTGGGCGAGGCAAGTTTCCACTTGTGTCCCCAGGAGCAGTAAGCATCAAAACCTAGGGGTGATCCCTGAATGCATCAAATAGAGTACTGAGTACTGAGTTCTTCACTAGAGTGGGAGAACTGAGGGAGCTAGGCACACTGCCTGTGGGTCTCAATGCTTTCAGAGCCTGTTCAGCAGTTCACTACCCTATGGGGAGGAGAAACCCTCCTTTGTCATTTAGAATATCTGCAACTTGGGGCCCTTAGTCTCACCTGGTAGTAAGTACATGCTGGGATGCCATTCCCAAAGATGGGTCTCACTGCTTTCAGACCCAGCCCAGCATTTAACCTCCCTATTGGAAGGAAGAGGTTGTGGAAACCACAAGATTTCAAGGGCTGAGCTCAGGGCCCTCTGACACATCTGGCAGCAAACTCATGCTGGGATGCAGTTCTTGAAGGCAGGACTCAGTTCTTTTGGACTCCTCCCAATAGTTCACCTGCCTTTGTTGGGATGAGGAAGGCTGTGGAAATCTTGTGATTTGAAGGGTCTGGGTTTAGGGCTCTCAAACCCACTTGGCAACTAACATGCATAGACAAGAGGCAGGACCTGGAGGCCAAGTACTAGCCATGGGCTTGGTGTTCTGTTTCTACCATGACCCTTAGGTAATGGAACTTGCTCCTTGCCAGGTAGGGCATGGTCCCTAACTATCACTCTCTCCACTGCTAGAGCTCCTCACTTCTTGAACTTCTCTGTGGGTCTATGTTAGACCCTCTCCCTTTTCACAGCCATCTCCAGTTGCCATCTCCTTCCCAAACACTTTGGCAGAGTGTTCCAAGACTTCCTGAGTCATGATTTATTCTTGTTTTCCAGCTCCCAGAGTACCCCAGTTGCAAACAATAGGCCCTCTCTCAAGCTCTATAGATCTCTAAGATAAGGGAATGACAGAATGTCTTTCTTCATTGAGGCTATCTTCTACACTGTTCCAGTCATTGTCTCATTAAATCTCTGCCTTAGTTTAAGGCTTGTAGGATGCATGGGTTTATCCTGCTGCTAGAATTGCCAGTCTGTTACCAGGGCTGTCTGGCTTGTGATTGTATCTTCAGCTTCCTCAACCCTCCAGGGAGTTGGGAACATGACTTGGAACTGTTTTCTGCTTTTCTCTTTTGCCTTTCTGTGTCTCCATGTCCTTCAATTGTCCTGGCATTTCTTTTGTGATTCCTTGATGTGCTTTTCTTCAAAATTATATTTCTCCTTCATTACCTGAATTTTCTTGTTCATAGAGTCCAAATAGATGATGCTTCTAATCCCTGATGTCTTTTCTAATAAGGGTGTTAATCCTATCAATTCAGGACCTCACCTTTATGATCTCTCTTCTTTTTTTTTATTTTTCCTTTATTTTTATTAGGATATATTTATAGTACAGGAGGATTCATTGTGACAATTCTGAACAGGCTTACATTGTATATTGGTTAGGTCACCCCCACCATCTCTTCTCCCTTGACCTCCTCCCTGCTGCACCAAAAGCAATCATGAGAGGTTTCATTGTTCTATTTCATATGTGTATATGAAATCCATCAACCATATCCCTCACCATCTCCTTCATTCACCCGTCTTTTGTTACTAATTCCTAAGTTAATATTCAAAGGGGTTTCTCGATATATCCCCAAAATGAGTACAATTCAATGGTCAGTTCAACCCCTTCCACTACTGTCCCTTACCCCTTTCCTCCTACCCTCCATTATTCAACAGCTTTAAATACATATTGTTATATCCTTTACCTGCACGGTACTACGTATTTTAATATTGTTGACTCTCTGTCTTTCTCTTTTCCTTTCCCACCTCTCTGAGTTCCACAGAATAGTTCTATTACAAACATGTCCTACATATAAGTATATTTTCATATTTGTTTTTGTGTATATGTTTATCTTTTGGATCTATCTCCCACATATGAGAGAAAACACATGACCTTTGTCTTTGTGAGCCTGACTTACTTCACTTGGAAGGATGTCTCTAATTGCATACATTTACCTTCAAACCACATGGTGTTATGACTTCATTTAACCTTAGTTAGCTCTTATATCAAGTACAGCCACTTTGGGGGTTAGGACTTCTACATAGGACTTTTGTGTGGACCGATGTCATACCTACATTCTAAGAGGAGGAAATTATACATGTTCATGAACACTGGAGATTATTGGGAGCCATTTCAGAGGGTGCCTACAATAGTTTGGCATAAAATTATAGATAGGAAATGCATTACTTTTTAGATTACTTTGTTGATAAACCTGATGTTATGCTGACTCTTAATTTTTCATATGTAACCTATTTCATCCTCTCTCTGGAAATTTCTCTATGTCCTCAAAGCTCTGAAAATTTATGGTGATGCTTCTTGGTGTAAGGCTGCTGTCTTCTATTGTGCTTGACATTTAAGGGGTATTTTCCCTGGAAAATCATGCTCTAAGTTCTGGAAATAATTTCCTACTCTCCCCTGAACTGATATACAAATTACAAATTTTATCTTTTTTCTTGTATTTTTTGTCTTTTTTTCTGAGAGCTTTTTCTTTATATATATATATATATATATATATACTTGTTTGTTTTTATTTTATTTATTTATTTTTCTTTCATTGTTTTTACATTTATTTACATGTGTATCCATTATTTGGGCCACATCCCCCTCCAAAATATTTTATTGAGTTTTATAATTACTGCTTAGCTTTAATTTCCAAGATATCTTATTTTGGGGGAGAAGGGGAGCTTGAAACAGGGTGTTGCTATGCCTAAAACTCACTATATAGTACAGGTTGGCCTCAAACTCATGCCTAGCCTTAGAGTGCTGGAATTACAGGTGTGCACCACCATGCCTGGCCCTCAAAATATCTTTTATTTTGAGCCAACATGTTTCTTTTTATAGATCTCTATTATGGATGTCATGACATATTCTCTCAATTATGATAATTTTTAATTTAGTTTATCAAAACCCAGAATTTTCTAGTCCCATCTTCCTTTGTCTAAGTTTCCTTCCAAGTTCTTTTATTCTGTTTATCTTAACCTCTCATTTTTATGGTAGAGGTTTCCCTCCAATACCTGGTGATTCTGGATTGCATTGAGAGTGAGGTTGGGCATGGTAGGGACTGGTGCCCCTTACTGTGGGATGAGTGGACTGGGCTGTTTCACCAGTAATTTTTACATATTGGTATCTTTAGGTTTTTTTCCTCTTCATCTGGTTTGTTTTCCAAAATTTATGTTGATTTGTAATCAATAAATTTAAATCTAATTTCTCCAGTGAAAAAAGATCTCAATTCTCTTTCTCAAGACAAGGCTGCCTGTACCTTTGTTGCTGAAAAAAGGAAGACTGCCAGGACTCTTACTATGGTCTATGCTGATTTTCTCTCAACAGCCCTTTTTTCAACTTAGCACCTCACCTTAGCTGTGCTGGGGCTCTCTTAGTTCCATTGTCTTTAGAAATTAAACTGGTAAATTATTTTTTTATAGTCTCTTCCGCTGTCTTTGTTGTTGTGGGATTAAGCCTTAAAAACCCTGTTACTATTGCTTTAGTGAGGTTCTGGCCAGCACCTTTGACATTCTCTTTTTCTGCTAAGAGGTGCCTTGACCTTTTACAATCATCTTTTCCTGGGAATTCCTCTTGATTTCCAGAACTCTTCTTGAGTTCAGATTCCCATTTATATATCATTTCTTTTTTTGGGTACTGGGTTTGAACTCAGGGGCTACACCTTGAGCCACTCTGCCAACCTTTTTCTTGTGAAGATTTTTTTCAAGATAGAGTCACGCAAACTATTTGCCCAGGCTGGTTTTGAACTACGATCTTCCTGATCTCTGCCTCCTGAATAGCTAGGATTACAGATGTGAGCCACTAGCACCCGGCTGCCCATTTACATATCTTTTAGAGAAACACCTAATACTGATGTCTAGCCAAATTGTACCTTCCTCTCTCTGCCTCTTGTCAGATTAATGCCAAAACAAGAACAAAAATGGCTTGAGCATCTTTGGCTGAGTAGAGTTAATCCTTGGGCCAAATGAAATCTACCACAACTGACTTTCATTTGTTTAAACAGATGACAAAAGTTGTTAGGCAGTGTGGTATTTAAATCATAAACCACTCAGAAACAGCTAGGAATCTCAAGACACGAAGTTAGGGTTTCCTAAGACTGTGTCTATCTTAAGGTTCTTTTCTGGCAATTAATTGGAATTTACTCTGTGAACTGCCAGGTCTCCTGTGCCCACTAAGCCATTAAAATCTCTATAACCCCCACGACCCCTTTTAGTATGTAAATATGTAAGAGTCTGTAGAATCCAGTCTTGAGATATTGATACTTCAGAGCCTTGCTCTGGAACAGAAATAAAAAAGTCTAACTTTCAGTCACTCAACTGACCATTGCCTGCTGACCCTTAAACAAATGTCAAAATGTTTGCTAGATCATTGGGTGGTTAATCAAGTTTAGAAAAGAAGGATACACACATCAAGGATATAAGATAAGTCTAAAAGACTAATATCTTGGTCTTAATAGGAAAAGTTAAATAAGCAGGTGTGTTGGTATCAGAGAAATCCAGTAGCACATATCAGGAAACAAAAGAAGACATTTGGGAACACTGGAGCTAGCAGCAGAATCCTCAAAGCTATTATTACATTTACCCCCCTTCAACCTTGCTTCATACATGCTTTGTCATCCAATATAATTTTAGCAATGACTTTCACCATACTTATAGTGACATCTTATGAAACCATAAAGGTATTTTCCCATTATTCCCAGATCATACTACTATAATCTGTTCAGTGACATTCTTAGGAATATGGAATTTAAAGTAGAACTATTCACATTTAAAAGTATTTAGAGTTAGGTGTTCATAAACACTTAGGCATTTTATACAATGTTTTTCATTTAACAAATACTTATGGAGTACCTATTGTATGCTAGCAACAGACATTCTATGGAGCTTCAAGTCTAATAAAGAATAAATATTAAGTATAATCATCCAAATAAAAAATGTATTCACAAACATCCAGGAGATATATCGGGTGTATTGAGAAAGCAGAGGTAGGTTTTAATTTAACGAGAGGCTCAGAGGAGGTTTCTTTGAAGAACTGGCATTTAATTTGATCTGGAAAATTAGCAGTAATCATTTTGGAGTTGGTTAAGTTTAGGAACACTCCAGGCCAAAGGAACAATAGTGCAAAGGTCCCAAGGGGGAGAGACTTCTTATGTTTAAGGATATTAAGGAAACTCCAAGTGGCTGGTGCAGAGTATGTGAGGGGGCAGACGGGAATGTTGCTGTAGCAGCCAGTGGCGATGGACCAGACAACGAATACATTGAACAGCATGGCTCTCAAGGTCCCTGGCATGGCCACCTAGATGAATAGAGCTGTCACTTATAGACATGGGACATATTGGTTGGGGATAGGTCAGTAATTCAGTTTTGGAGAGGTTTAGTTTGATGTCTAAATTGAGATATTAAATGGGCATCTGGAATCCACAGAGTTTGCAGTGGGATGTGTGAATGCTCAAGGCACAGATATCTTTAGCGCCTTGGGAAGGGCAAGAGCACCTGCCTCGAGAACAGATCATGCCAAGAGGACAGGTTCCAGGACAGAACCCAAGGGACTTGAGCATGTAGGCTTCAATCAGTGAGGAAGAACCAGCAGAGGACACTGGGAATGATAGACAGCTAGAGAAGCAGGAGGTGGACCAAATACTCCAAAGCCTAGAGGAGAAAGTTTGAAGGACAGAGGGCAACTGTGTCAAATGGTGCCAAAGGGTGAAGATGAAAGTCAAGAATTAGCCACTAGCCAGGACCACATGGAGGCACTTGGTGACTCAGTGAGAATCGTTCTAGAAGAGGAGTGGGAGCAGAGGCTTGATTAGAATAGGCTGAAGAGTGACAGCAAGGAAGTTGTGACAGTGACTGTAGATCTTTCTTGAGAATTTTATAGGAAAAATTACATATATGTATATATACAATATACAAATGAGAGAGAGGAATAGAAGAAGAGGAGGAGGCGAAGGCTTTTTTTTTTTTTGGTGTACTAGGATTTGAATTTGGGACCTGCCACTTCCTAGGCAAGCACTGTACCAATCGAGCTACATCCCAACCATACATCTGCCTCCTAAGTAGCTGGGATTACAGGCACATGCCACTATGTCCCATCTGGAGAGGGCATTTTTTTCTTCTTGTAGAATGGTAGGATGGTAGAGTATAGCATTTTTTTTTACTAGAGTGTTTTACTGTTGAAAAGTTCAAAGAGGAGGGAGATTGAAATTGTAAGAGAAGGATTACTGATGGAGTGAGACCCCAGAAGGCAGGAAGGCTGGCAGAACTCACGTAGAACCTTGTCTGGGCATTACTAGAAGGGGGAAATACTTCCTGCATTGTCTCAGGAGGAGAGGATAAGAGAAAGGGAGAATTGGGCTACTTAAAGCCAACAAGTCCCCACCTGGTTTCTATTTTCTCTATGAAGTTTGACATCAAGCAACTTCCTCTCAGCTAGGCCAAGAAGTGAGGAAATGTTCAGCATGCAGAAACTTGGCAAAGCACAATAAAATTGCTCAGCTTTTCATTTCTTTAAAAAGTTTTAGATTTTCATAAGAAGTGAGGACATACCCTTGTTTTATTCTAGCTGGTTCCATACACTTGTGCTTTTAATCTAGTCAGGGATGTGTATGGATGAATTCTCTGTGGATTGAGAGGGTGAGCATTTTCAGGCCAATCTGAAACTTCACTCACCCCTGACCTGACTATTGGCTTCCTCCATCCCCTTCTATCACTGTGATTCCTGCTAGTTTTGCTTTCCAGGTCACTCTAGCTTAGCAAACGTAGTCACAGAAAGCATTAACTTTTGTTGTGAACACTTGGTGGTTGGCATTCCTTTAAGAACTTAGAAATGAGCATATTCAGAAGCTATTTCTAAGTCATCTCAGCCACCTCTGTCATGTCCACATTGTGTGTACCACCACAGCACTTGCTGCACCCCCCGTCAGTCTGTTGGTTACAGGTGTTGGGATGATGGTTTTAAACTATTCTTATGCCAAAGGCCTCAAGGTTTAATAGGAGAGAATTATTGAGCAGAGTGTTGGGAAACGTGAAAGCTTCCTTCAAAGGAGGCCTCCTACAAACATGGGTTTATGAAACAATAAAACATTCAGCTAGAAGAAGGAGACAGAGACGGAGTGTGGAATTTAGCCAGGAGACTGGACTTCATACTTCTAATCTTAAAAAGGTCTGACCAAATCAGACAGTCTCTGAAGACAGCATTGATGGGATAAAATTGGACATGTTAGGAAGTGTTGAGTGCTGGAGCTTAAACACCTTTCTTCCCTGTTTATCTGTCAAGGTTTCCCCTGTGCTTTAGTTTGAACCGATTCTACCTAGAGTGAGAACAAGGCATTCTAAGATTGCTCCTCCGTGCTGATAAGCATTTTTTTTTTCAGTACTGGGGCTTGAACTCAGGGCCTCAATTGGTACTGGTGCTTGAATTTACAAGTCTTTTAACACATTAGGATTTCAGACTCTGGCCCTGTGGTTTTATTTTTTGTCAAGAAATGTTATGGCTAGAGGAGTACACAGTTCGTCTTTTGTGCTTAGTGGGAAGGGCTGCTTCCCAGCAGAGGGCATCCGTACGTAATGAATTGCTCTTTACCCTCAAGAATTCTTTGCCGTTCTCCACGTGCCTTAGGAAAGAGCCTTTTGTTTCCAAAGGCTTTGCAGGTTGGCTTGTTTTTTGCAAGTCATTTTTACCTAAGGTGTTAAAGTGTTAAGAAGAGTTGTTCCAGTATTTTCCTTAGTTGGGTAAGTGATAAGTTGTAATATTAATGATGGCGGTAACAGATCATAAAATGGTTTAACTAAATTTCTGCTGATTTTATTTACTCATAAATTCCACAAATATTGATGGGGTGCCTTCTGTGTGCAAGGCATGGGGATGGGGGTGGGAATACAAGGATGGGCCTGAAACAAATCATTCCTGAAAAAGAGCTTCCAACACATAGAGGAGATAAGATTTAAATGCAGGAAATGAGAATACACACACACACACACACACACACATACACACACACACACGGATATTCTTGCTCCAAGCCTTTGCTTACCCAAAACACCAAAGTCTCCAGTATTAATTGTTGGTGGACTTTAGAATTCTTTCCATTTCCTGTTGTAGATGGCCAGAATAGTCAAGTTGTTTTCAAATGTTTTAGCTTCTGCCAAAATTGATTTGTTTGGTCCTCCTTTCTTCCTCTCAAACTCCAGTAATATTTTAAGAGGAAATTAATCTGTACATTGCAATTCCACCCATAATTTTAAAAGTAGATTATTTGGAAAGACTGGTTCATTGTCTCAGTCTTTCCTTTTTTAGTGAAAAAGAGGAATTATGGCAGCTTGGCTTTCTCCCTCCCAGAGGAACCCAAATGAAATTTGGTAGTGGCAGAGTTGCTTAACATTTTCCTGTCAGGGCGTTGGCAATGGAAGGTTGGTTGAAAGCGTGTGGGTTGCATTATGTGCTACAGACTGGAGACTGGACCACAGGTCCTAGGTGATCTCATTTTAGCCCTTTGTCACCAGATAAAAGCAAAGGACTCTCTACATTCAGATGTTTTTTCTACTTCATGGATGAGACTACTGAGCCTCACCAAGAGATGCAGACCAGCAGTCTCAGAAGCTTGTAAGTCTGGCAGTGTGGCTCTCAGCACCATCCAGTAAGGTGTGAGAGAACAGATACAAATAGGGATGCTTGTCATCTTTTAAAAACATGTTCTATTTTTTTAAGCTGGGGTTGAACCCAGGACCTCACACATGCTAGGCAAATGATCTACCATGGAACTACAATCCTCAGTGCTGGATATTTTTCATCTTGGGTTCCATGTCCTATTAAAGGCCCAGAAGAAGTACCTGGAACTCAGCTGTACCATGGGGAGCCAAGTGATAGATCTGGGAACACACTTGTAGATTTGGACTCCTTTGGCAATGAATAGCTATTTGCTCAGTGGCATGGGGTGACCACACTTCCTGTGATTACCCTGCTATGAGAGAGACCAGAATGGTCCAGCTGCCAGGCATCTTGGGGAGACAGTGGTACTGGCGGCCCAGTAAGGTTTTTGTACTGGTGTCTATTTCCAATGCCCGCATCCATGATGGAAGTTCGTAAGTACTTGACCCAGATTCCTGTTACTGGACCCGTGCACACCACCCCCCAGAGCTGTGAATATTGGCTGCTAACGACTCATAGCTGCTTATTCCTCCAGAGAATTATCTCCCGTTGAAGGGAGTCACCTGATCTTCAAGTTGATATCCCTTCTAGCAATTCACAATGACTGACAGAAATGGGGTACAAAATGCTACCCCCTTTGCCTCAAGGTAGGAGCCAATTTTGTGACTTACTCAGACCAGCTAAGATTACTTCCTCCTAGCTTACCAAATTTCTCTACCACCTCCTGCTTCCCCCACCTCTTTCTCTAGAGAGAGCTCCATTGTAAATCATGCCACAGATGCCACAGATGCTGCATTTACTCAGGGGCCAGCATCTCTCCTGATTCAGAAGGACAAGTGACCCTCTTCACTGTATATAATGTGTTAGTTGCCTATCAGGAGCACACCTTCCTCTCCCTTTTAAGAGAACACACTTTATTCATGTATCAGGTGGCAATAGCTTCAGTCCATTCTGGTTGTCAGTAGTAAATTTTCCTTTTCCTTTTCACCTAGTGGTTTAAGAATGGCAGGCAACCCAATTTCTATCAGTGGCACCTAATGGAAATTGGTTGGATGATATCTGTACGTGCTTTTCTTTTTCATTTTTGGCAGTACTGGGGTTTGAACTCAGGGCCTCATGCTAGCTAGGCAAGCACTCTACCACTTGAGCCATGCCCCCTGCCTTTGCACATGCTTTCTTTGATCGCAAAAGGAGAGCAGAGGAAAAAATTATGCTTGTATTCCTATTGTATTGTCAAGTAAGAATGTGTTAGCATAGCTTCAGCAGCCATTTTTGTGACAATGAGGGAAAGTCAAGATAATCTTGAACTCTGAAGTTTATGATGTCATTGAGCCTTTGAATTACTTGTAGTTATGTAAAATAATGAAAATTGGTATTCATTTGAACACTCTTTAGTTGACTGTGCTGCTATTTCTAGATGGGAGGATACTAGGTACCTATAAAGCTAGCCTCAAGAAAAATCTGACTTCTAATGACCAATTTATACTGAGGATGTAGACAAAAGTAATTGATATTCTCCATTCTGTTTTTATATCATAAAGAGAAGAAGGGGCTAAGAAGAATTTGTACAGCATTTTGTTTTGGCTTTTATAGCTAGTTTGTTGAATGGGCCTAATGTGATAGAACCAAAATCCAGGAAATGGGTTTATTTTTCACCTATCACTGACTTTCAGCTTTCTCTTTGCACTTTCCTTGTTTCCCCTCCTCCCGGTGATAGCTTTTTGTTCAGCTGTTAGAACAGCCTCATTTTTGTGTCATGAAATATAGTCCAAACTATGTCAGTGATTTTCAATGTTACATTCAGTTAAAAAACATTATTTCCCTACAGCACAGGCCTGAAGACTCCCAGCCTCGGGTCTGTTAAGGAGGAGGCGTCATGGTTTATTCTTTCACCAGCCTGTGCCTGGTCTGCATCTCATTTCCAGGTTTCCTTTTCTTCAGCCAGTGCTCAGTGATGACTCCTGCTGGCCACTATTGGCTCTGGGATGACAGGTGGCCAAATGGCTGGCTTTTTGATGGTGTTCTTTGGATACCTTCCTTGGGGGAACTCTCACATTTGCACTTCTGAAGTTGTGGATTCACTGTTTCCTTGACTTTCTGGGATCCTTTCCTCAGTTCTTGCCCTCTCCCTCCTCGCTGCGTATCCCATACAGCTCCCCCTCTTCCCAAAGGCATCTCTATTTTGAGATTCCATTACAGTGCTTTGAGCCTATTTTCCTTGGTCAATCTACTCACCCATCCCCATTCTTCCAAAAGATGAACTGAAACTTGCTGTCTTCATGACCTAATCACCTCTAGAGTTCCCACCTCCAACCCCTGGGGGATTTCACATGTTCAAATCTTCTTGTCTTTGCCTTATCCACTGTGGATAGCTTTAGCCATTCCCTCTTCTCCCACATTCATATTTCTTCTAGCAAGAAGTAGATACTGGCCTTTATTTGTGAATTTTACAAATTCCTGATGACATATTTCAAATTTTCCTAAGAGCCCCATCACATGCTTTGCCTTAGCTGCCATAGCAAATGGACCTTGAAATTTTGACTTCCTGCCCAGGAGTGAGAAGCCAGTCTCTCTATCTTGTTGGTCTGACATTCTCTATGAGGAGTTCTAATGCAGGTTCCTCTTCACTTGGTCTGGGGCAGTCAAAGAAATTTCTGTTCCAATAAATTCCTGCCAACTCTCTCTTTTCAAATTTCAGATTTTCTCTGATTGTGGTAGGAGGTGAGTGATTGAAATTCATAGTCAAAGAAGTCATTTGGTCACTTCTTGGAAGGTCTCCATCCATGGCTGCCTTAACAGTTTCTGATTGCCCCAGTTCAGTTGGGCTGCTATAACAAAATACCACAGACCAAGTGGCTTATAAACAACAGAAATTGATTTCTCACAGTTCTAAAGGCTAGAGAGTCCAAGATCAGGGTGCCAGTGTATGTGGTCAGGTTCTAAAGAGGGCCCTCTTCCAGGTTGCAAACTGCCTGTCAACCTCTCATTGTGTCCTCACAATGAGAGCTGAAATGAGCTCTCTGGGGCCTCTTTGCATAAGAGCACTGCTCCCATTCACAAGGGCAAACAAAGCCCATGAATGCCCCACAATCAGTCCATGACCTTATGGCTGCTGCAACAAGAGTTAAAAAGTCAATGTGTTAGTTACTCCTTCTGGAAGCTCTAGGGGGAGAATTTCCTTCTTTGCCTCTTCTGGCTGCTGTGGCACCATGTTTTTTTTTTTTTTGATTCATGGGCTCATCCTCCATTTTCAAAGAAGCATGGTATCTTCAAATCTCTCTCTCTACTTCCATGCTTGTGGTGCCTTCTCTGACTCTCACCCTCCTACTCTATCTTATAAGCACCCTTGTGAAGGTATTGGGTTTACCCAGGTAGTCTATGATAATCTCCCCATCAAGTTTTTTACATCTGCAACGTTCTTCTGCCTGCGAGGTAACATATTCATAGATTCTGAGGTTTAGGACATAGGCATCCTTGGAAGATGTTATTCAACCTACTTTAGTTATTGATCTACAAGTCAGGAGCATGGAAAATTACACTTCCTCTTCACTGTCAACTTATGTGTGGCTGTGTGATACTTCTGTCCAATGCAATGTGAATAGTAAACATGCATTTCACTTCTGAACGGAAACACTTAATTTCCAGTGTCTGACTCCCTAGTCCTTTATGAAGACTTGTTTTTGAGACCCTGGAGTTGTAAGGCTTGGGTCTTTGAGTGACAACATGAGCCAGAGCCTCTACTGCTGCCACACTTGCTTTAGATGTGTAGTAGAAGCAAAACAAAATAAAATAAACAAAAGAACCCCAAATGTTCAAACCCCAGCACCACCAAAAAAAACCCCCAAAAGTCCTTTTTTTTGGCAGTACTGATATTTGAACTCAGGGCCTTGTGCTACCACTTGAGGCATGACCCCAGCTTTTTTTCTTTTTTCTTTTTTTGCCTTAGTTATTTTTTGGACAAAGTTTGATTGTTTTTGCCTTGGCTGTCTTTGGAACATGGTCCTCCCTTGGCTTTGGGGTTCTTACTAAAACTGAGATAAAAGGAAAAAAACCCATTCAACACAGTCACCCTTTTAATCAAGGGATTTTGAGAGGTGTATTTCTATATACTTCTTGAGAGTATCTATGTCTTAGTCCCATAATACTAAGAAAACATTAATATCTAGATTTCTTTGTAACTATTTTACAAAGAAACAAGATTCTACAAAGAAATTCCCATGAGAAACCTCTGAGGACTTTATGGAGAAAGATCACTGTGATTAAAAATCTGGTCTCATCTGAACTACTCAGTCTTATTATTTTTTGTAATTTCTGAAGGGATGGTTTTACTTTGCTTCTTCAATCATGAATGATGTTAGAGGATTACATGATTTATATTCAACAGTGTTTGTGTGCACATTCTAAAGAGAGAATTGCTACTGAGTCTTGATTGTTCTTTTCTCCAACCAGTAGCCTTCAGGCCAGGAAGAACTCTGTATTCTGTTCATTTTTGTCTCTGAAAATTCACCCTAGCATTTAGTCACCTTTCCTGAAGTTTATTCTCTTTCTTCTTGATCTTGCCTCTTCTGTGGATTTAAGTCATCTGACTAAATAATGACACTTATTGAGCATTGTCTTAGGTTGTGTTCTTCTAGATAGACTTCATGATAAGGATTCCAGAACAGGTATTTATATTAAGGGTGATTCCAACATACACCAACAGGGACGTAGGAAGGTAGAATGAGATGGGAAGGGAGCCAGCCAGGGAGCATTAATGAACAGGTTATTGCTCAAGATAAGTGGGGTTCAAACCCATTGGAGACCTTTCTAAGATTGAGTAATACATGCACCTCAGAGTTGTTCCATCCAAGGGAGAAGGGAGTTGGGAATATTATTCCACCAATCCATGACCATAATTGATTGAGGGCTGTTCCAAGAGGCATTTATTCTAGTTTTTATTTTTCCTGTGAATGGGCTAGCACAATTCAGCCACCAGAGAAAGCTCCCAGGCCTGTCCCCTGGTGCTTGCAGTTGGAAGTCTGGACCTGAAGGAGAATGGTGAGTTCAGAGAGCTCTGCATTGCATAATGTAGTCATGTCCTACATGTAGAGAGCTGGTTGGCACTTCCCATCACGTAGGACTGAGCAGACAGGCTGGCACCCATGCCCCTTACCATGAGGCAGGATGTTGTATATTAATGGAATGGTTAGAAAGAAGCAACAGGAGCCTGGAGGATGAAGAAATCAGTTTTACTTTAGGAGAGCTGAGAAGATGATTTTGATTTGGCTGCACAGGGTGGAAAGGATTCAATAAGAGGAGGAGCTTGTTTCAAGTGGACCAACTAGTGTTAGTGCAGGCATGGCTGCTGCATATCAGATTACATTTTGGGAAAGCTGTAAGCAGTGGGTTTGACTGGGACAAAAAAGAAGTTAAGATGAAGTAGGAAATCAAGTTGGAAGAGCACTGGGCCAGGTGATGGAGGGCCAAGAGTCCAGTTTGTGATATTTTCATGAAAGGAAGAAAGTTGAACATTTTAAAGACTTGCAGATGGACTTAAACTCTTGCCTCTGGATCCTTTAGGCAATGCCAGATCCCTCCACTTGCCTCCTTCCTCCTCCTTCTCTTGGAGCTCTGGGTTTGCCTTTTCTGGTCCATCTGTCTTAGAGTATTTATTTCTAAATTCTTGTAGCTGATTTCCCTTTGCTTATTCTAAATGCAGTGTTCAAGACATTGGGTTTTGCTGGCTTGATCTTCCAACACTAAAAGCAGTGGTGGCCATCTTGTGTTTTCATTGCCCTGTTTCTACTTTCTCTTTTGTGTTCTGTCTACTTCCTGCCCCAAACTGCTCTGTCCTGATGGTGTTACTTCTTTTTTTCTGATCTGGTTATTCTCCCTTTTATGCCATTATCTAGATTATTAAACTCTTTTTTTGTGGCATCTTTGTTCTTATGTATGCTACAGTTTTTTCCAAAGAAAATTTAAATTAGCATATAATAGTTGTAGAGGGAGGATATATTGTGACATTTATGTATGTGCTTACAATGTTTCTAAATCAGATTCACCTTCTCCATCATTCTCCCTCATCCCCCCACCTCCTCTCCTTAGAACAATTTCAACAGGCATCATCATTCTATTTTCATACATGAATACAAAATGCATCCACCATATTTGCCCTCCTTCATCCAGTCCTATGCCCTCCCCCTTCCCACTGGTATCATCCCCCATAAGACCTGTTTTACCCTTCCTGTCCTTCATTGTTTTAAGTGTGCATTGATAGTTCAAGGGGCTTTTACCTTGGTATTTCAGACATGTATATATTATGCTTTAATCATATTAACCCCTCTTTTACTTATCTTTATCCCTCCACGTACCTATTATTCAACAGCTTACAGTGCACTGAATTATATTATCTTCATATACAGATACAATGTGTTTCAATGTTTTTCACTCTCTAACATCTCTTTCCCTCTCCTGTCTCTCCTGCCTCCCCATCATCCCCTCTGATAGATCCACTAATATAATCATGTTCTCTCTCTCTCTCTATGTATATGTATATAAGATCTTATGTATTTTTATGTGTATATTTATCTTATAGGTCTAGTTTCCATATATGAGGGAAAACATGTGACCTTTTTTTGGCCTTTTGAGCCTGGCTTATTTCTGTTAACATGATGTTCTCCAGTTCTATCATTTACCTACAAATAGGACAATTTCATTTTTTGTATGTCTGAATAATACTCCATTCTTTAAATTCTTTTAAAATAATTGCAGTGTATAAGGGTGTTTTTAAAAGAACTATTGTCCTTTAAGCTTGTTGTAGCTATAGACTTGTTACAAAATACTGCATATACCTTCTGGAATATGTTCTAACTCATAGAAAATCATGTTATTCTTTCATTTGATGGATCACTGTTCAGAGATAGTATTTGAGAATAGATTGATAATTGTATTTATAATAAAATAACTGAATAAAGAATATATTTTTCTCTTTCCTCTCTTTCTTCCTCCCTTGGTTCCTTCCTTTCTTCCATTCTTTTTATCTGCTAAGAAAGCGCATATTATGCTGGGCAAAGCCCATACAAAATATTTTTTTGTCTTCAACATGAATTAATACTAATTAATTAGATTCACCAATTCTTGACATCAAGATAACTTTACAGTTTGCTAAGCACTGCTCAGTGTCATTGATAGGAATTAATACTTTCAACCATTGTAATATCTCTAAGAAATAGTCTTGTTTCATTTTACAAATAAAGGAATAAAGACAAGAAAGGTTAAGTAACTTCCCAAAGACCACATATTTTGAAAGCAGCACATCTGTTATTTGAACCATGACACTGGTTCAGAGTTCTAGTTCCTTTAGCCTAGGACACAGCATTCCCTACCATATTGTCATGGTGAATCTTACCAGGTAGTCCTGGGACCACCAGCACCAGCATAAGCTGGGGGCAGGTTAGAAAGGCAAATTCTCTGGCCATGGCCCAACTTACCCAATTAGAAATTCTGGGGGGGAACCCCAGCAAGACCTGTGTTGAAACAGACCTTGCAGATGATCTCACTTCTACAAACACTGCTGGACTACCATCTATGCTGCAAGTGGTTTCAAATTTACCCTCTTTCGTTCTCCTTTCAGATAAGCAGCCACTCTACTGTCCTGTTTTGAGGCAGGAGGATTCTATCAAGTTTTCTTAAACCCCCCTTTTCTTCTCTGTAGATTAATTTGGCACTCTCTTTCCACCTTCTTGGAAGCTTTGTGGAGGATGGAGGAAATGCCATATATGATTGGCTTTTCAATAACAGATTGCAATGATAAAATTTAAAGTCCATGGGTAAGTCATAGATTTGGTTAGCTTCAACCAAAGACTAGTTCTAATTGTACTACTGCTAACTGAATAGGGATAAAGGAAGAAATTTTGTTTCCTTCCCTTTAAGTTGTAACTTTTACTGGCATGTTATTTACTGTAGATGGATAAGGTTAGAATAAAGCAGTTTTTCACATTCCTTCCATAAACTTGCAAAGCATACAGTGAGTGTAGTGTTTCCCCTGGCCTCAAAAGAGGCAATTTGGCTGTCTTGTTTGATTTTTGTCTTTTAAAGCAGGTCTTCTCTGACACCCTAATTTTTACTGATTACCCCCTGGAGTTCTTTATTTCTCTTTTGACACAGAGAGAAGTTATTTGTTCTCTCCTGCTTTTCCCCACCTGTCTCTTCAAGTTTTCTTTTCTCTCGTCTTTTTAGTATTTTGAAGAACCACTTTATAAAATGCTTAGCTTAGCTTTTTCTCTATGCACCCAATTACAGTTTCTGCAGAAAATACATATGTGCCTGCAGGTTTGATGTTCAGCTGCTGCCCATACCAGGTGTGGCCTGGGGTAGGGATTACAGAAGTGCTTCTCAACTTTAATGCTGTACAAGGTACCTGGGCGAGCTTACTGACATACAAATTCCGCTCTTAACAAGTTCCTTGGCCCACACTTGGAGTAGTAAAATTCTATCTTTTGTTCTTGACCTTAGCTCCACATTGGAATCACCTGGAGGTTGTGGTGGGGAGCAGGGCATTTAAAGACCTTACATATCACAGATTGTGCCTCAGTTGCTCTTGGGTGGGGAGCAGGCATTGTATGTTTCCTAGGTGAGACTATATGCAGACAGAATAAGAGGTAGATGCTCTCTTACAGAGCATCTCATGAATATTTGTACTAAGTGGGATAAATGAAGACTATTGCTAATTCCACCTCGGTCAAGTTCAGATTTTTTTCCCACTAAATACATTATGATGAAAAAGGGACTTGAATCTGTAGATGCTTGAGACTTACAAAAGAATTTAAATCAAATTAGATATTAAGATCTATTCAGCAGGCCAGGAAAAGAATCTAGTTTAAAAGCAGATCAGTTATGCTGTTTCTATAGTGAACAGGAGCCCCTAAGGGGAGGAAAGCCTCAGGATGGCCAGAGTAGTCCTTGGAACAGTTCTTCCATAGTGGTGTTCTTGAACTTTCCTGCGTATTTGAATCACCTGGAGAGCTTTTATAAAATGCCCAGTGTCAGCCACGTGCTGGTGGCTTACACCTGTAATCCTAGCTACTCAGGAGGCAGAGATCAGGAAAAGAAAGCCTGGGCAAAATAATTCATGAGACCTTATCTCAAAAATACTCAACACAAAAAAAGGGCTGGTGGAGTGGCTCGAGTGGTAGCGTGCCTGCCCAGCAAACCGCAGTACCACCACCAAAAAAAAAAAAAAAAAAATTCCCAGTGTCCAGACCACAACCTATGACAATTATATTACAAAGATCTCTGAGGTGGGTCCCAGGAATGAGTGTTTTTAAATCTCTTTAGATGCAATTAAGTTGGAGAGCCATTATGTTACCGAATTTTTCTTAGCAGAGCAGACTTTTACATACTTTACTCATATAAAAGCTATGATCAGATATTAAAAAATATAGCAAGAATGGAGGCCATGTCAAAAGTAGGTATCACCTGTGCACAACCCCCCAGTGTGCTGTTCTTCTTTCTCAATGCCCTTAGTAGCCTGTACACATTATCCTTTGCCATGAGAACCTGTGATCTCTAGGGAAAGGTACTGTCTGCTAGGCCTAGAATCTTGTCTATATGCAAGGGAAAAAACAGTTTACAGTTTAGCTAAATCCTTCTTATTGGCACATGGTCTTAAATTTTATTTATTTATTTTTTTGTGGCACTGGGGTTTGAACTCAGGGCCTCATGCTTGCGATGCTGGTGTTCTTACCAATTGAGCCACTCCACCAGCCTGGCACATGGCCTTAACACTCACAGTTTCTAGTGTATTTCTAAGGCAATGTGGGGCACAGATATTTAGTCACTAAGAGGCAGTCTCCTTCAGGGGGAAAACTGCTATATTAACATACCATCACTGTCCCATTTTTATGTTACAGCTAAAACTTTTTGTAGAAACTTAGAAAGAACCAGCCAACATCAGTGAACCACTTTTACCAGAGTAAACTTGGCTCATTAAGATATTGAACTGTGCATGCTCAGAAATGCTCCTTTTCGCATGTGACCTATGACCTTGAACTGAATGCCCAGAGGCGTGCCAGTCAGTCATCTTTCCTTTTTGAACGATTATGTAAGACTGAGTATGCTAGGTAGTGTGCCCGCCCTACATGTGCTTTCCTGTTTACAGGTTCCTTGAATAAAATCTCCATGCTTCCTTTCCTCAGGGAGAGTATTGCATTGCAAGAAATCCAGTGCTCTCCTTACTCTACAAATAATGCGTATTTCTCCACTCTTTTATCTTCTGCTCATGCTCATTGGTTTCCCAGTCAACAAGAGAACTCAGTGTTTCGGTTACAACTATATAGCCAGATAGCATTCAGTTTGCTCCTATGTGGGACTGTTTGAAGTCATGGAAAGGCAATTGGCCTGGTCTCTTCCTAGTTTGTCCACAACTGGATTCCACCATCCAGCTCCATTGGATGCTCATAACCGCTGTTGGCTGAGGGATGGGAGCATTTTTAAGTATTAGACCTCAGTTGCTCAGAATCTGTACAATTTTTTTGAGTCATTCTAGAAAAAAAATTGGAATTTCATATGTCAGGGACAAGCTGTATTTCTTTGCTCACCACATGAATGGCAATGTTTGATTCATTTGTCTTGCTGATCCCCATATGTGGGAAGTCCACCTTAGAGATATATGTCCATAAGGAACAAAAGTGGGAGAATGGGGAGGCCCAGACTGCCAGCCAAGGAACTTGGGCCTTACTCAAGGTTGAAATGGTTCCTGTTGAATAAGTTTCTTTTTGAATATAATCTTGAATTGTCTCTTGTTTAGGAGACAAGTGATTGAGATGTGACTTCTGTTTCCAGTTTATCCTAAAAGAGGAGAACTGATATAGGTAGTTCAAGGGAGGTTCATTTCCAAGGTTCAGAAATCAGGAATAAAATATAGGGGAGTTGATCAGGGATTTTCAATAGAAGACCCTACTGATTACATATGAATGCATCAGCTCTAATATTGTTATGATTTTATTATTACTGTATTGCCTTTTTTTTAAAGCAATGTTTATATTGGTCCTACTCAGTCCTAAAATTTATTATTCCTAGAATCATCATTTAAAAAAATTTTTTTTATTGTTTTATTATTCATATGTGCATACAAGGCTTGGGTCATTTCTCCCCCCTGCCCCCACCCCCTCTCTTACCACCCACTCCGCCCCCTGCCTCTCCCCCCAACCCCCTCAATTCCCAGCATAAACTATTTTGCCCTTATCTCTAATTTTGTTGAAGAGAGAGTATAAGCAATAATAGGAAGGAACAAGGGGTTTTGCTGGTTGAGATAAGGATAGCTATACAGGGAGTTGACTCACATTAATTTCCTGTGTGTGTGTGTGTTAACTTCTAGGTTAATTCTTTTTGATCTAACCTTTTCTCTAGTTCCTGGTCCCCTTTTCCTATTGGCCTCAGTTGCTTTTAAGATAACTGCTTTAGTTTCTCTGCATTAAGGGCAACAAATGCTAGCTAATTTTTTAGGTGTGTTATCTATCCTCACCCCTCCCTTGTGTGCTCTTGCTTTTATCATGTGCTCAAAGTCCAATCCCCTTGTTGTATTTGTCCTTGATCTAATGTCCACATATGAGAGAGAATATATGATTTTTGATCTTTTGGGCCAGGCTAACCTCACTCAGAATGATTGGAATCATCATTTTAAAGCCATTTTTTGTATGAACTTTTTCGATGTATATACTAACTAAATCTTAAACCCTCAGTGTAAGCCAAGTTCTCTTTTTATTCTTTCTTTTTCTAATTTTGGTTTGAACTAGAGGCCAAAACTGCAGTAAGAATGGCTGCAGTAAGAAGATTTATCTTTCTATTCTTTCTCCTGTTGGATATTTAACACAGTATTGGTCCTATAATATGCAGATATCATAATATAGTCTGTTTGCAAAAGTTCACAAAATCTACTTAGAAGGAAATGTGATGTATTGAATTCAATGCATGATATTTTGAATTAGCACAGGAGAATAGCAAATATACATTGTAGTCTATTTTTTCAGGTCATAAAAGTATTACAAATTAAAATTTCAAGCCCAAGCACTTGGGTCTCCCTGATGATCCAAGCAGATGCATGGCTCCTTATATCCCCCACATCAGAATTCCCAACTCTATCCCAAGCAGATGAAATGGGAGTGTTTAAAGGCAGCAGGGGCCAAACTGCTGGCTACACTAAAGACCCCCAGATGTTCATTCACGGTACAGGCATCTTCCCTTAGTTCTAGACGTATGTCCATCTGCCTACTGGCATCTTCCGTGCAATGTTCTACAGGTATCTGAAAAAGTCTCTCTCACTGAACTCGCCATCCTTTCTCCAATTTCCTGAAACTTGGGAATCTTGTTAGGTGCCTCTCGCCCTAAGTCTCCATGATTATTATGTGATCATCAAGAGGGATAGGAAATTGTCTTGTTTTCCAAAAATTTTGTACCAGCTTGTATTCCCACCAGCAGTCCTCAATAATTTCTGCTTTTCCATATCCTCTCAAAATGTTTGGAACATTAGATGTGCATTTTTATCCATGTCATGAGTGTGAAATGGTAACTTATTTGGTTTTGTTTTGAATTTCTCTGGTTAGCAGTGAGATTAAGAATACTTTCATATGTTTATTGTACATTCATATTTCTTCTATGAATGGCCTGCTAATATCTTTTGTTCTTTTGCTAATATCTTTTGGGTTCTTTCTGGGTGTCAACACTTTTTGGTATTAGATATGGAAAGTAAGTTTTCCTAGATTGTGGCTTTTTATTCCCCTTCCTTATGTTAACTTTTATGGGAGATAAATTTAAAAAAATGTAGTAAATTTATCAATCTTTTATTATCTACATTGTGATTTTGTATGCCTTGTTTAAAAAGATCTTACTCTACCACAAGGTGGTGAAGAACGTAATCCCACATTTTATTCCAACTTTTAAAATGTTATGAGTGTTGTATTTAATTCAGCTGGAATTCATTTGTATATGTGATAGAAACCTTACTTGCTTTAAAAAATGTGGGGCACTAATTATCTCAGAAATTGTTGAATAGTTTATTCTTTCTCACATTGACATAGAATGTCATTTCTATCAAATATTAAGTGTTTATATATCTATGGGTCAATTTCTGGGCCTGATGTACTGAACAATGAGCCAATTTAGCTATCTTTGTATCAAACACACTTTCTAGATAAGTCTTGATAATTAGTAAGGCAAATTCCTCTGCTTTATTTATTGTCAAGTATTTTTTTTAACATTTGTTGATACTTAATAATTAATCATTTGCTTTTTAAAATTATTATTCATTTATTCACATGTGCATACATTGTTTGGGTCATTTCTCCCTCCTGCTCCCGCACCCACCCTCTCCCTCCCTCCCCGCTCCCTTCCAGGCAGAACTTGTTCTGTCCTTTTCTCCAGTTCCATTGAAGAGTAGAAATAAGCAATAATAAGAAAGACATAGCATTTTTGCTAGTTGAGATAAGGACAGCTGTACAGAGAGATTCCTAGCATTGCTTTCATGTACAAATGTGTTACAACACATTTGTGTTACAGGTTGATTCATCTCTAACTGATCTTTAGAGAAGGGGGTTCCTGACCCCCTTCTCGTGTTGACCTCTGTCACTTTAAGGTTTCTGTATTAATTCCTCTGGAGTGGGGACATCAAATGCTTTCATGTTTTGGGTTTTCTATCTAACCCTGTACCTTCTGTATATGTTCTCCTCTTGTCATGTAACCCAAGTCCTACAACATTGCTGTATTTGCCCTAGATCTAAAGACTGCATATGAGGGAGAACATATAACTTTTGGTCTTCTGAGTCTGGCTATCCTTGCTCAGAATGATGTTCTCCAGTTCCATCCATTTACTTGCAAATGATAAAGTTTCATTCTTCTTCATGGCTGAGTAAAATTCCATCATGTATAAATACCACATTTTCTTGATCCATTTGTCAGTAGTGGGGCATCTTGGCTGTTTCCATAACTTGGCTATTGTGAATAGTGCTGCAATAAACATGGGTGTGCAGGTGCCTCTGGAGTAACCTGTGTCACATTCCCTTGGGTATATCCCCAGGAGTGGGATTGCTGGATCATATGGCAGGTCTATATTTAGATTTTTAAGAAGTCTCCAAATTTTTTTCCATAGTGGTTGTACTAGCTTGCATTCCCACCAGCAGTGTATGAGTGTTCCTTTTTCCATACATCCTTGCCAACACATGTTGGTGATGTTTTTGATGATGGAATTATTGCTTGATTTTTTATAAGCTATTTTTCTTCTATGCAATTTTAGAATTAGTGTATCAAATGTGATAAAATTTATAGATTGATTTGGGGATTATTGTTATTTTTCTAAAAAAAATGGAGTCTTCTGGGGACTGAGGATGTGGCTCAAGTGGTAGAGTGCCTACCTAGCAAACATGAGGTCCTGAGTTCAAACCCTAGTACCACCAAAAAAAAAAAGAATCTTTAGTATCAATTAATATTGCATTATATTTTTAAAATCAGATTTTCTAACTCTTACTCCTGCACAAAAATACACTTGGCTTTTGTATATTGATTCTGTACCTGGCAACATTGCTAAAGTTTCTTATTAATTATAATAAATTGTACACATATTCTTTTGCATTCTCTATCTTAACAGTTGAACTTATTTAAAAAATGTCCACAATTCTTTACTACTTTTCCATTCAAGAGGTGGAACTAGGCCAAGTAGTTAATCCCAGGTACTCAAGAGGCAGAGACTGGGAAAATCATGGATTGAGGCCAACATGGTCAAAAAAAATAGCAAGACCTCATCTCAACAAACTAGCTTGGCATGGTGGTGTGTGTGTGTGCTCTCAGCTATGTGGGAGGCAAAAGTAGAAAGATCATGGTCTGAGGCTGGCCCAGGCAAAAATGCAAGACTTTCTCTGAAAAAAAAAACCCAAAAAACTAAAGCAAAAAGGGAGGGGCAAGGCTTGAGGAGTAGAACACCTGCCTAGCAAGTGAGAAGACTTGAGTTCAAACCTCAGTACTAAATACACACAAAAGGAGATGAAATGTAATCTCCCTCCTTTGAAGTGGGCTAGACTTAGTGATTTGATTTTTACAAATAGATTTAAAAAAATTTTTATCATTTTTACACTTACTCACATGTGTATACATTGTTTAGGCCACCTCCCCCCACCCTTTTCTTTTTAACATTTGCAGTTTCTTTATTTTTTAAAATTTATTCTCAACACCCCCCATGGTGGGGAGAAGAGGTTAACACTCTTTTTTTGGTGGTGGTACTGGGGTTAGAACTCAGGGCCTCACACTTACTAGGCAGGTGCTCTACCACTTGAGCCACACTTCCAGCCTAAGAAAAAGTGAAGTGGTGGTGTGTCATTTCTGATTCTTGGTTATCAAGGACCCTGCACCTTCCATTTTGAGCTCTCTCTGTTTCTCTTTCTCTGATGACTCTCTGTGGGACAAGCCAACTGTCGTGTCAAGAGGACACTCAGGGAGCCCCATAGAAAGCCTCACGTGGTGAAGAACTGAGGCCTCTTTCCAACAGGGAAGGAAACAAGGTACCCTGCCAATAGCCAGGGGAGTGAGCCATCTTGGAAATAGATCCTGGGGTTCCAGTCAGAGTTTCAGAACTGCACCCTCATCAGACGTTTTGATGATAGCCTCCTGAGCGACCTGGAGCCTCTAAGTAGCTTGTAGGTTTCTGATTCTCAGAAACTGTTTGGAATAATAAAGACTTTTTTTAAGAGAAAAATTCAGCATTTGTTGCATTATGTCTATACAAATATTATTCACAGCCAAGTCACATAGTATGCTAAGAAGGAATAGACTTTCTTATGTAACCTGCTTTTCCTAGACTTAACAATTGTTTTTTCTCTTTTCTTTTTTAATTTGCTTGTTTTATTTGAATCTCTTAGCAATTCTTTTACCTTTAATGTCCCAATTATTCTTTGTCCTCAGGCCAAGATTCAGAGTTGCAAAAGCATAGTAATTCTCAACTTTCTTTCAACTTTAGGAATTTTACCATGTACTCAGTGAGATACAGTTCTTGAAAAAAAGTTGGTTAATCAAAGGAAGTTTATTTTTTCCTCATTCTTAAATTTGCTTGTTTTCCTCTCTTTATCAACTTTATTAATATATTGACATAAAAAAGTTGTGTTTACTTAAGGTGGGCAATTTGAAGTTTAGATAACATGTATATTGTGAAATGATCACCACATTCCAAATAATTATACATCCATTATTGCCTCTCTGTAGTTGCCATTTTTGTATTTATGAGAGAGAGAGAGAGAAAGAGAGAGAGAGAGAGAGAGAGAGAGAGAGAGAGAGAGAGAGAGAGGTGAAATCTAAGTATCAATATAGAATTGTTAGCTATTGTCCCCATGATGTACACTGTATCTCTAGAACCTATTCATTTTGTAGAACTGAAATTTAGTGCCCTTTGACGAATATTACTCCATTCTGCTCTCCTCCAAGGTCTCTGGAAAACAGCATCCTTCCTACTTTTTATCATCTATGGGTTCCACTGTTTCAAATTACTCATATAAGTGAGAACACAGTGTTTCTCTGTAGAACAGCATAATGTCTTCTAGCTCCATCTATGTTGCTGCAAATTGTCATGATTTCCTTTTTTTAAAGGCAGAATAATATTCCATTATCTATCTATCTATCTATCCATCACATTCTCTTTTTCTATTCATTTGTTGAAGAACATTTAGGCTATTTCCACGTCACAGATATTGTGAATACTTTCGCATAGAATGTGGGAATGCAGATATCTCTCCTACATCCTTATTTCATTTCCTTTGGATATACATCCAAAAGTGAAATTGATGGATCATACAGCAGATCTATTTTTAGTCTTTTTGGAAACCTCTGTATTATTTTTCCATAGTGGTGGTACTAATTTATATTCTCATCAACAGTGTACAAAGATTCCTTTTTCTTCACTTATCTTTATGATAATAACCATTCTAGTAAGTTAATAACTTATTGTGGTTTTGATTTGTATTTTCATGACAATTAGAGATGTTTATTACTTTATTATATACCCATTGGCTATTTTCTTTTCTTTTTCTTTATTTTTATCTTCCTTCTTTCCTTTCTTTTCTTCTCTTCTTTTCTTCCTTCTTTCATTCTAGGAAACCTGTTCTGGTCTTTCACTATGAAGCCCATGCTGGCCTCATCTTTCTCAGTGGGATCCTAAATATGTACCACCACACCCAGATAAGTCTCTCTCTCTCTCTCTTTCTCTTGTCTAAA
The DNA here is from genome assembly GCF_047511655.1 of Castor canadensis. NCBI lineage: Eukaryota > Metazoa > Chordata > Mammalia > Rodentia > Castoridae > Castor > Castor canadensis. The sequence goes on along the minus strand of NC_133390.1, from coordinate 150,543,176 downwards.
TATACCTTTAAATATTATGTCCATGTGTATCTAGGTGTTTTTTGTTTTGGCTATTGAGTTGTAGGAGTTCCTTATGTATTTTTGATGCTAAATCCTCATCACATATATAATTTGTAAATATTTTCTTCCATTCTGTTGGTTACTTTTTTAATTGTTGATTGTTTCTTTGGTGGTGCAGAAGCTATTTAGCTTGATGTAATCCCTCTTGTCTATTTTTGCTTTTGCTGTCAGGGCTTTTGGTATATCTAAGAAATTACTGTCAAGACCAATGTTGATGGATCCCCCTATGTTTTCTTTTAGGTGTTTTATGGCTCTGAATTTTACATTTCAGTTTTTAGTTCACTTAGATCTGAGTTTTGGGTGATATAAAATAAGGGTCCAGTTTTATCCTTTTGCGTATGGATATTCAGTTCAATCAATATTTTCTTGTCATGCACTGTTTATATCATTTAACTCTGATATTTCTGTGTCCTTAAATCTAATGTACATCTTTGGTAAACAACAGATAGCTGAATCTGACCTAACTTTCCCTTGAAACTGGCTTATTTAGTTCTATAATATTAATTATGACCACTAATATGTTTGATTTATTTCAAGTATGTTTGCCATTTTTTATTTTGTATTTTGAACTTGAATTCACTTTTTATGTTGCTGCTTTTTTGTCCTCTTCTTAAATAGTAAACTTTGTTTTAATTTAATTGCTCTTCTTTAAAAATTTTATACTTTTTCTTTATAATTTTTACTAAAATACTAACATACTTATATTTGTACCCTCCTCCATATAGTGCCAGAAGTTAAACACTTTAACTCCAATCACTCCTCCACTGTAATTTTGTTTTCCAATACTTAATTTCTATTTAAATTGAATCCACACCTAAGCCATTATTATGATTATTATTTATCCTTCCTATTAGTAGAGGCATATGTGCTTATTAATTCTTTTCCTTTATGAGTAGTTTTTCTTTTTCCTTGTGCATATTCCTTTAGTAAATGTGTTTGAATAATTTACCTCAGTACTGATTTTTTTGAAGAGTTTGTATTTCACCTTTCTTCTTGAATAAAGATTAAGGCTAACAATTATTTTTCTCCTACTATTTTGATGATATTAAACCATTTTTTTCTCTTTTTCATGGTTGTTAAGGTGTCATCTTTTTATCAAATTATTGTCCCCATGTAGATAACTAAAAGTAAAATCTGACTTTTGCTTTTTTATTATCCTCAGAACATTAGGGAGGTTCTCATTTCCCAAGTGAGAATGGAAGAGGAAGAGTTGGTGGTTTGAGGAGAGGAGAAATATAAAACAGTCATCTAACAGAGTGACAAGTGTGAATGAATTAGGGAATTACTATATGGTCACTACCACATTGGAGGCCCACTTGATGCCAAAGCAAAACCAGTTAGCATGGCTGAATGTTTTCTGCTCCCCATTTGAGCAACCAAAATCCACTTCCTGTATGTTCACAAGTAGTGAAAAGTTAGATTTAATGAGGATGGAATTGTGCTAAATGAGTTCTGAAGCTCATGAAAGAACAACAGTGAGGGATGGTGAAAAGACGGAAAAATAAATAAATACGTTGTCCCATCATATTTAAAGGATTGTTCTAGTTGGGAGAAACTAGAGAGAGTGAACTAGAATGATAAGTGGATGAAAGTGGGCTTTGTACTGAGCAGATGGGTGAGTGTTTGGCCACTGAGCTACAAACTCAATCCATTGGTAAGGGAATACAAATAAACAGCTGAATGAAATAAGGAATACAATATAGGATGTGAAAGACAAATTTTATAAAGATAGAGAAATATTAAAAAAACCAAATCAAAATTCAGGAGATGAAAAGCTTAATAAGTCAAATAAAAAACTCACTTAAAAGTCTTGGCAGTAGACTGGATCATGTAGAAGACAGATTATATGGGCTTGAAGACAAGGTGGATGAGTTAGAACTTTGAGACAATTATAAGGAAAAAAATAAGACCATAATTAAAAGGCCATACATATGAAACATGGACATAGAAGAAGTGTAAGTTAAAGGCATAGAGAACATGTTCAATAAAATAAACACAGGAAAATATCCAAACCTTGGGAAAGAGATGGTGACCCAAGTACAAGAGACTTTTGATGTTCTCACCAAATAGAACTAGAAAGGAGACTGTTCACATCACATTATAGTTAAGACATTGAGTACACAGAACAAGAAAAGAACTCTCCAAAAGAGAAACACCATGTCATCTGTAAAGTCAAATTGATCAGGATAACAGCAGATTTCTCAACACAAACTCTAAATCAAGGAGGGCATGGAATGGTGTATTTCAAGCCCTGGAAGAAAATAACTGCCAACCTAGATTATTGTAGCAAGTAAAGCTATCCTTCATAATTGAAGGAGAAATAAAAACCTTCCATGATAAAAAAAAAACAACAAACAAATTCATGAGCACTAAGCCAGCAGTACAGAAGATTCTTAAAGGAATTGTACATATAGAAGAGGAAGAAGATAAACACAACTTTGAAAATATGGATGAAAGGAGCAAATGAGGATTAGGAAAGAATCAAACTTCACTAAACAACAAAATGATAGGAATTACCACATATATTTCAGTAAAAATTCTGAATGTTAATGGTCTTAATCTTCCAATCAAAGGCATAGACTACCGGATTAAATTAAAAAAACAAGACCCAACCATTTATTGCCTACAAGGAATGCACTTCACTGGCAAAGAGAAACACAGGCTTAAAGTGAAAGGAGGGAAAAGATTTTCTGAGCAGATTGATAACAGGAGTATCTATACTCATATCTGACAAAGCAGACTTCAAACCAGAATTAATCAGAAAAGATAAAGAAGCTCACATCATATCAATGAGAACAATGTATCACCTGTTTCTTAATTGTATAAATAATATTACATCTTTGAAACTGGAAAAAAGAGGATATAATAGTTGCAAACATGTATACTAAACATTGGTAACCCAATTTCATAAAACAACCATTTGACATAAAAGCACAGATATACTCAAAACAATAACAGTGGGTGACTTCAATATCCCACTTGCACAAAAAAATAGGTTATCCAGATGAAAAAATAGGCAAAACAAAAATTCAGAATTAGATGACACTAATTTGACATAGATCAAATGGATTTAACAGATATCTACAGATTATTCCACCCAACATCCATGGAAAAACATTCTTCTCATCAGCCCCAAATAGATAATTTTTAGGGACATAACAGTCTTAATAAATATAAGAAAATTGAAATAGCTTCCTGTATTCTATCAGACAGATCAGAAAGATATAAAACTAGAATAGCAAGAGAAACTATGGAAAATTTAAAGCACATGGAGACTGAATAATACAGTTTTGAATGACTAGCAAATCATCAAAGAAATGAGGGGAGAATCAGAAAATTCCTAGAATAAAATAAAAGTGAAAACATGGCTTATGAGAATATTTGGGACACAGTAAAGGTAGTGCTAAAAGAAAAAAACTTATAGATGAATGCCTAACATTTAAGAAATCAAAGACATCTTAAATAAATAACCCAATGCTGGACCTCAAGCTCTTAGAAAAACAAAGAACAAGCAAAACCCCAAATCAGTTGATGGGAAAAAAATAATAAAGATCAGGGCAGAAATTAATGAAATGTAGACTAAAAGAATGATACAAAACAAAATCAATGAAACAAAGAATTGGTTCTTTGAAAAGATAAGCAAGAGTGACAAGTCCTTAATCTAACTAGAGTAAGGATGGAGAAGACCATCAAAATTCATAAAATTAGAGAGGAAAAGAGGACATCAGATACCAATGAAATACAGATGATCAATAGGGAATTTTTTGAAAACTTACATTCCAATAAAAGAATAAATAAAAGATTTTTGAAAATCTAGAAGAAATGGATACATTCCTAGACATATATGTCCTATCAAAATTTAACCAAGGGGATATAAATAAACAATATAGTACTTGAATTCTTAGCCAAAGCAATATAAGACAAGAGGAATAAGTAAAAGGAATAGACTCCTATTCAACATAGTACTGGAATTCCTAGCCAGAGCAATTAGGCAAGAAGAAGGAATAAAAGGAATACAAATAGGTAAAGAAACTGTCAACATATCCCTATTTGCAGACGACATGATCCTATACCTTAAAGACCCAAAAAACTCTACTCAGAAGCTTCTAGACATCATCAATAGCTATAGCAAGGTAGCAGGATATAAAATCAACATAGAAAAATCATTAGCATTTCTATACACTAACAATGAGCAAACGGAAAAAGAATGTATGAAAACAATTCCATTTACAATAGCCTCAAAAAACATCAAATACCTAGGTGTAAACCTAACAAAAGATGTGAATGACCTCTACAAGGAAAACTATACACTTCTGAAGAAAGTGATTGAGGAAGACTATAGAAAGTGGAGAGATCTCCCATGCTCATGGATTGGTAGAATCAACACAGTAAAAATGTTGATACTCCCCAAAGTAATCTACATGTTTAATGCAATTCCCATCAAAATTCCAATGACATTCATTAAAGAGATTGAAAAATCTACTGTTAAATTTATATGGAAACAGAAGAGGCCACGAATAGCCAAGGCAATACTCAGTCAAAGGAACAATGCAGGAGGTATCACAATACCTGACTTCAAACTCTATTACAAAGCAATAACAATAAAAACAGCATGGTACTGGCACAAAAACAGACACGAAGACCAGTGGAACAGAATAGAAGATCCAGCTATGAAGCCACACAACTATAACCAACTTATCTTTGACAAAGGAGCTAAAAATATACGATGGAGAAATAGCAGCCTCTTCAACAAAAACTGCTGGGAAAACTGGTTAGCAGTCTGCAAAAAACTGAAACTAGATCCATGTATATCACCCTACACCAAGATTAACTCAAAATGGATCAAGGATCTTAATATCAGACCCCAAACTCTTAAGTTGATACAGGAAAGAGTAGGAAATACTCTGGAGTTAGTAGGTATAGGTAAGAACTTTCTCAATGAAACCCCAGCAGCACAGCAACTAAGAGATAGCATAGATAAATGGGACCTCATAAAGCTAAAAAGCTTCTGTTCATCAAAAGAAATGGTCTCTAAACTGAAGAGAACACCCACAGAGTGGGAGAAAATATTTGCCAACTATACATCAGACAAAGGACTGATAACCAGAATATATAGGGAACTTAAAAAACTAAATTCTCCCAAAACTAATGAACCAATAAAGAAATGGGCAAGTGAACTAAACAGAACTTTCTCAAAAGAAGAAATTCAAATGGCCAGAAAACACATGAAAAAATGCTCACCATCTCTAGCAATAAAGGAAATGCAAATTAAAACCACGCTAAGATTCCACCTCACCCCTGTTAGAATAGCCATCATCAGCAACACCACCACCAACAGGTGTTGGCGAGGATGCAGGGAAAAAGGAACCCTCTTACACTGTTGGTGGGAATGTAGACTAGTACAACCACTCTGGAAAAATATTTGGAGTCTACTTAAAAAGCTAAACATTGATCTACCATATGATCCAGCAATACCACTCTTGGGGATATACCCAAAAGACTGTGACACAGGTTACTCCAGAGGCACCTGCACACCCATGTTTATTGCAGCACTATTCACAATAGCCAAGTTATGGAAACAGCCAAGATGCCCCAGCACTGACGAATGGATTAAGAAAATGTGGTATCTATACACAATGGAATTTTATGCAGCCATGAAGAAGAACGAAATGTTATCATTCGCTGGTAAATGGATGGAATTGGAGAACATCATTCTGAGTGAAGTTAGCCTGGCCCAAAAGACCAAAAATCGTATGTTCTCCCTCATATGTGGACATTAGATCAAGGGCAAACACAACAAGGGGATTGGACTGTGAGCACATGATAAAAGCGAGAGCACACAGGAAGGGGTGAGGATAGGTAAGACACCTAAAAACTAGCTAGCATTTGTTGCCCTTAATGCAGAGAAACTAAAGCAGATATCTTAAAAGCAACTGAGGCCAATAGGAAAAGGGGAACAGGTACTAGAGAAAAGGTTAGATCAAAAAGAATTAACCTAGAAGGTAACACCCATGCACAGGAAATCAATGAGAGTCAATGCCCTGTATAGCTATCCTTATCTCAACCAGCAAAACCCCTTGTCCCTTCCTCTTATTGCTTATACTCTCTCTACAACAAAATTAGAAATAAGGGCAAAATAGTTTCTGCTGGGTATTGAGGTGGGGGTGAGAGGGAGGGGGCGGAGTGGGTGGTAAGGGCGGGGGTGGGGGCCGGGGGGAGAAATGAACCAAGCCTTGTATGCACATATGAAAAATAAAAGAAAAAAAAAAAGAAGCTAAAACAATCAACTAGAAAAAGAAAAAAAGTAAAAGGGATAGAAATAGGAAAGAAAGAAGGAAATTATTCCTATTTGCAGATGTTATGATCCCATATGTAAAGGGCCCTAAAAACTCCACCAAAAAACTCTTAGATCTGCTGGACACTAATGGCTCATGCCTGTAATCCTAGCTACTTAAGTGGTTGACATTGGGAGGATTGTAGTTCATGGTTATCCTGGGAAAAAATTTCATGAGACCTTCATCTTAACCAATAGCTGAGTGTGATGGAGCATGCCTGTGTGTCATCCCAGCTATGGTGGGAAATATAAAATAGGATCACACAATCTAGGCCAGTCTAGGCAAAACATATCCACAAAATAACTGAACCAAAAAATGGGTAAATGAACAGAGAGTTCTCAAAAGAAGCAATACATCAATAAATACTTGGAAAAGTGTTCAGCATCCTTAGCCATATAGGAAATGCAAATCAAAACAACATGGAGATTCCATTACCCTAGTCAGAATGGCTACCATCAAGAAAACAAACAGCAACAAACACTGGTGAGGATGTGGGGAAAAGGAACCCTTCATACTGTTGGGGTGTAAATTAGTGTAGTCAGTATGGAAATCAGCATGTAAGTTCCTTAGAAAAGTAAAACTACAACCACCATATGATCTTGTTATACCACTCCAGGCATACATCTGAAGGAACGAAAGTCAGGATACGATAGAGATACCTGCACACTGGTGTTTATAGCAGCACTCTTCACAATAGCCAAACTATGGAATCAGCCTCAGTGCCCCAAACCAAAGAATGGATAAAGAAAATGTGGTGTATACATACAATGGAATATTGTTTAGTCATAGGGAATATTAAATTATGTCATTTGCAGGAAAATGGGTGGAGTTGGAAAGCTAGACTTAGACAAATATTGCTTGTTTGCTCTTACATATAGAATCTTTACCTAAAAACATGATATGAATATAAAAGGGGGACTTGTTTCTTGGGGAGATTCAGTGGCAGATGTGAGGGCAAAAGGAGAGGATGATGGCTGGATGAATATGATCAACTAAACAAGTGAAAAGAGAATAATGAATGTCATTAAAAAGTGGGGTTGCAGGGGAAAAGATTAATAGAGGTGGTAAATTTGATCAAAGGACATTATATGCATGCATAGAAATATCATAATGAAACCCCTTTATACACTAATGAAAATAATTAAAAATTGTGTTAGAGAAGTTGATTAGAATTTTAGTTAATTTTGAGGTGAAGTGACTTCTTTTTGATAGTGTTTCCCTTCTGGTGTCATCTTTTTTAAGCTGAATAATCTTATCCAGCTTTTGATTATGTTTATTAGTTTTCCTAGTAAGGACTTTCTTTTCTCTTAATTGATTTATATGTATCTATATCTATATCTATCTATCTCTATATCTGTATCAGGGAACACCCAGATATACAGCTTTTGTAGTTACTGTACTTTTTCAATTAAACATTCTAAGAAATTTTTTCAGATGTTTAAGATTTTTGTTTTTTATATATTGACTCTAGTCCAGAAATTTTGCTGAATTTAAAATCATTTAATTTAAAATCATTTCAGGTATTTTCTTATGTTTCTATGTAGACAACCATATTTAATATGGTTTTACTTCTTATGTATACTTCACTTCTTTTATCATCTGACCATAACAATCTAGACCAATGTTGATAGCAGAAATTTTTGCTTTTCACTTGAGTACATCTAATTTATCCCAATTTAGAATAATGCTTGCTATAGATCATTTGGTAGATGCCCAGTTACTAAGGTCTTTGTCTGATACCCATGTCTAAATGTCTGTATGTTTTCTTTTAGATCATTCAGTTTCACCAGTATAAGCCACTCAATCTGCCTTCAGGCTGAGCCTGACTGTGAAGACAGTCAAATGTTCTCAGTGCCAAGAAAAGAAGTATACTTTGAATCTCATCACAAAATGGTCTCTGTTTTCAGGGGGGGTCCTAATTCCTGCCCTTCACTGTGCCTCTTCTCCAAAGTATAAGCTTATCTACAACTATCCTCCTAGGGAGCAGATCTATCTTTTGCTGGAGTTGAGAAGCATTGCATGAGAGGCGACCTGTTTCTTATTTGGAATTTCAACTACACTTCCTCTTTTTAATGCTCTTTCAGCATTCATTGGCCTTTCAGAGGTACTTTATGCCTTCATTTCAGGCCCTCTTGTGTTTTTGCTGTGTGAATTAGGCACTTTTTGTTGACTTCTTGCCTGAGCTTGTTTTCCTTTTGATGAGTTAATCACCATTTATCCATCTGCATCTCTTTTTCTAAAAATTTCTTAACATTTTTCATCTCTTCTTATGTTTTTAGGTTTATTCCTTTATTTTAAAAACAGTTCTTTTTTGGGAGAGGATCATGGGGAAATTAAGATGAAAATCTTTTTTGAATTTCTGATGCTTAACTTCAAGTACTGATCTATATTTTTCCTCTCTTTAATAATTTCTGTCATGTATGTTATCTCATCTCCTGTGAATAGCATTTAGCTGGATGACAAATCAATTGAAAATCTAATCTGAGAATCTTTGTTTTTTTCAATTGGTAAATTTAATCCATTTATATTTATTGTGGCTAATTTGCCTGCTTGATTTGAACCAATCTAAATGTAACATCACTATCCTTATCTTGATCAATACAAATCCCTTGCAATCATTAAATGACTGCCAACTTTTAAAGATTTGTGGTACTGGGACTTGTAAGCCTTGTGCTTACTAGGCAAGCCCTCGACCACTTGAGACATGCCCCAGCCCTTTTTTGCTTTAGTTATTCTTCAAGTGGGCTCTCCATTTTTGGCCAGGACTGGGCTTGGACTGTGATATTCCTACTTATAGCTGGGATGACAGACTCATGCCTCCATACCTGGTTAATTGATTGATATGGGATATCAGCTTGAAGCTGGCTTCGGATCATGATCCTCCTATTTACAGCCTCTCGAGTAGCTGGGATTATCAGACATGAGCTACTGTGCTCAGCCTGATCAACAATTTATGGTTGCCATTGCTTCCCACCTTTCAGAATTCTTGTGTCCTATGCTTATCTATACCTACATACCCAAGTTAGCCATTATTATTATCAATAGGTGTGTAGTTAACAATTTCTTTACTAAAAATTACTTCTTACATTTAACATTTTCCTCCTGTGTTCAATTAATCTAGTACTGAAGAAAATACTTTAGCAATTTTTTCAGTGAAAGTCTTTGAATTCTCTTAGGCTTCATATGAGTAAAAATGTATTTATTTCACTTTTGTTTTGAAATTTTGTTTAGTTGGGTATGGAGGATTTTTTTTTTATGGTATTGGGGATTGAACTCAGGATCTCACATTTGCTAGGCAGGTACCCTACCACTTCAGCCATGCCTCCAGCCCTGGTAGAGTTTTGTTTTTTAAATTTTTATTTTATTCATATGTGTATACAATGTTTGGGTCATTTCTCCCCCCTCCCCTGCCTCCTCCCTTACCCTCCCAATCCCCCCTTTCCCCCCCACCCCCTCGCTACCTGGCAGAAACTATTTTGCCCTTATCTCTAATTTTGTTGAAGAGAGAGTTTAAGCAATAATAGGAAGGACCAGGGGTTTTTGCTAGTTGAGATAAGGATAGCTATACAGGGAGTTGACTCACATTGATTTTCTGTGCATGTGTGTTACTTTCTAAGTTAATTCTTCTTGAACTAACCTTTTCTCTAGTTCCTGGTCCCCTTCTCCTATTGGCTTCAGTTGCTTTTTAGTTTCTCTGCGTTAAGGGCAACAAATGCTATCTAGTTTTATTAGGTGTCTTACCTATCCTCATATCTCCCTTGTGTGTACTTGCTTTTATCTTGTGATCAAAGTCCAATCCCCTTGTTGTGTTTGCCCTTGATCTAATGTCTGCATATGAGGGAGAACATACGATTTTTGGTCTTTTGGGCCAGGCTAACCTCACTCAGAATGATGTTCTCCAATTCCATCCATTTACCTGTGTATGATAACATTTCTTTCTTCTTCATGGCTGCATAAAATTCCATTGTGTATAAATACCGCATTTTCTTAATCCATTCGTCAGTGGTGGGGCATCTTGGCTATTTCCATAACTTGGCTATTGTGAATAGTGCCGCAATAAACATGGGTGTGCAGGTGCCTCTGGAGTAACCTGTGTCACAGTCTTTTGGGTATATCCCCAAGAGTGGTATTGCTCGATCAAATGGTAGATCAATGTTTAGCTTTTTAAGTAGCCTCCAAATTTTTTTCCAGAGTGGTTGTACTAGTTTACATTCTCACCAGCAGTGTACCTAGTAGAGTTTTAAGTTAATTTTTTCCCGTTTTTTTCCCTTGTAAGATTTTCTCTGTGTCTTTACATTCTCTAGCGTCATTAAAATACATCTAAGTATTGGTTTATTTTTGTTTTTATGCTTACAAGATTAAAACATATCTAGATATGAATTTGTTTCCTTTTTTCATGCTCACAATTTTTGTACTACTTTAATATAAGGATTCATGTTTTTCATTAATTATGGAAATTTTCAGCTATCATGTTTTCAAATATTACCTCTGTTCTTTCTTTCTTTGTGGACTTCCAGTTTTATGTAAGTCAAATCTTCCATTCTGCTCTGTGTTTTCCACTCCTCTTATCTTTTTTATTTGTCTCTGGGTAATTTTCTCTGCTTTATTTTCTATAATACTAATTCTGTCTTTTCAATTTAACTAATTTGTATTTTAAACCATCTGTTGAGATTTAGTTTTATTGTCATTGGTTCCAAAATTTTCAGTGATCCTCCACCCCCAGAGTGTTCTGTTTTTTCATTATACTTTTCATTTTTTTCTTAGCACATTATTAAAAACATACTGTTTTTCTAATATTTCTTAGTTTATTTTATTATCTCAAATTCTTAGTATGGTGCTAAGTATCTTAGTATGGTACTGGGATACACTTAGTATCCCAGTTTATTCTATCCGTTGAGTTTCTGTGTTAATAGAGGGTTTCCTCATCTGATGTAAAATTTTTGAATGTGAGTTTATCTTAACCAGGGTTTAAACTTTTTCTTATCTGTGTGTGTGTGTGTGTGTGTGTGTGTGTGTGTATTGAGTGCAGTGTGCTTTGCCTCTACATAACGCCTTGGGATTTTTAGGTTATCCTATCAGCTTACAATTCTGGCATCATTTGAGTAAAACAGACTGTAGAATTGCTCAGGCTTGATATTTAATTTCTTATGGGAAAATTCCATTTCAGTTCAGCCAACATTTTGGGAAAATACAGACTTCCTTGACACTCTTCTAGGCCAAAAAAGTTGTTTTTTAGTTCCTTTTTCATAAAAGGAAAAACTTGCCCACTATCCCACTCTATTTCGGAAGTGCCTTGCCTCATCTGTGCCCAAGATCATAGCTTTGTCTTTTCATTGATGATAGAGGCTCCCTATCCTCTATCCTTGACAGTGTGTGTAAATGATTTTAATGTAGGTCTCCTGTCTCCATTGTACTCATTTCTCTTTACATAGTTTCCCCCTTTTTCTCTATTTTTTCTTTCTTTTTGTATTTACTCACATATTTTTGTATCTATATTGGGAGAGGACATGCATCCATTTAATCTGTTTTTGCTTTAGTTGTTAGAACTGGAAATAATAAATCAAGATGCCACATCTATATATACATGAAAATACATCCTATCCTCCTTTCTTAACAAATATGGCTGAAAGTCTACAAAATATCAAAGATAATGGATTTAATATAATAATTATATAATATTTCCATGGATGAGCATTCTCTTGATGGATTAGTGGTGCTTGGATAAGTACTCAAATAGAGAGCTATGTAATTACATTAATTTTATAAAATTTATTTTTCTTGCTTTTATAATTACAATCATATAATTATAATCAATATATAAAACTATAATGTCTTTACCAAAATGTAAATTAATGAATGTAAAAAGTTGCAAAATTAAAAATTTATTCATTTTCAAGAGTTTTTTTTTGTAAAAGCATCAAAATTAATAACCCAAATGTAAGTTATAATGAATGGATATTTTTATTTAATTTATGAAAACATAACTAAGAGTCAATTTTATTAAATGTTTTTTGTGGGGGGGGAGGAAGTACTGGGACTTAGAACTCTGTGCTTGCTAGGCAGGCACTCTACCGCTTGAGTTATGCCTCCAGCCCCTACTATAGGGTTTTATAAAAATAAATCTAGGGAATGGGGAAAGAGCTAAAGCTTTGATTTTGCTTGGCTGCACATAAAGATGGCCTGGGCTCTGGACCCCACACAGGCCACATTACCTGTACTGCTTGTTGCTGGCATCCACGCCCTGTCTCCTACTGCTGAGGAGAATCTTCACTTCCTCCTCGCCTGTGCTCTAGCCCTGTGGCTCCTGGAGTCAGGGTTAGGCTTGAGGTAGAAGCCGTGTCAATATTGACTATTAGTGCCTCCATGGCCAGGTCCCTTGGAGGCCTGACAACTGCCATCGCAGGAGCCCAGGGATGTTTTCTTCTTGGCCTGGCCAAAGAAGTCAGTTTGCAGAAGCTGATCCGTCCTGTGAATCCAAGCCAGCAGACATAAAGACGTACTCTGTAGAAAGTGCAGATAAAGAGCTGACTCCAAGCTCTCACCTAGACCTTCTGTAAGGGGGACCAGCAGTTGGCTAGGTGATGCTCCTGATGTTGTCTTGGGGCTCCAAAGCACCTGGTTGCTCCAAGCTGGCAGCTGGGGAGAGAGTGGGCCTCCCACCACTTACCCAAGTGAAACCCCAGAGTGACAGAGGGAAAGTATTGCTATTCTCCAGAGAGTCCTGTGGCCACCCTAAAGTCTTTCCCTCCTCCAAACAGGGGCATGCAATGCTCAGCATCCCCTCTAAGGTCCCTTTCCTGGTGCCCCTATCTCAGCCACCCTGACGACTTATTCTCAACAAATAAATAAATAAAACATTTAAAAAGTCTGTTTTCAGTTCTAGTGTTCAATGACTATAGTTGCCAATGTAAAGTACCTGCATCAAACTTCACATATTTCATCCATACCTGCATGTATATGAACTTAAGAGTAATGTAAATTAGTATCACAAAACATCCCTCATAGCCTGTGCAACTGTTGAAAAATATAAAGCTTAATTCATTGAGTACTAGTGGATCTGGAGACGTGAAAAAAACTCAAATTCTTGGACATTATGGAAATGATTCTCATGCAAGACTGTCACATGCATTTCTCTAAAGGAAGCATTTGACAGGTTACATCTTATTGCTCATCCACTCAGACACTCAAATTCTGTACTCAGATACTCAAATTCACCTCTTACTCTGGCATAGCTGCTCAGCGTTTTTTTGTTTTTGGCTATACTGGGGTTTGAACTTGGAGCCTTGTGCTTGTTAGGCAAGCACTCTACCACTTAAGTCACATCCCCAGTTGTTTTGCATTTGTATTCAGGTGCCTTTTATTTTGACGACATATGTGAGAGATGTGGAAAATGATTCCCTTGGGGCCAGAACAGTTTTAATCATGAGAATAGATGTTTAAGGTTTTGCTTATCCTCTGTCTGCCATCACTGTGCATCGGATCTGAGTTATCAAGGCATCTATACGTTCGTATATAAATTTTTTCAGTTTTGTGATTTGTGGAGGTTTCTAAAGTCGGGACAGAGACTTTGCCTGGATTTGAGGGAAGTACTGTTTATTATCACTGTTTATTTACTTTTAATCAATAGATAATTGTGCATATATATGGGATACAGTGTGATATTTCAACATGTGTATTACATCAGGGTAATTGTCATATGCATCGCCTTAAATACTTATCCTTTCGTTGTGTCAGGAACATTCAGAATCCCCTCTACTAGCTATTATAAAATATACACTTATTGTATACTTGTTGTTAGTCAATTTTGATAGTCCCTATTTTTGAAGAAAACACATTATATGTCACTCAGTGTTTCTCTTGAAGACCAAATAGTCTAACTTCATTTAATCCTCCATGTAGGTCAAGTTTTGTGGTTCTTTTGTAGTCAATACATAGGCTTTACCTGGTCACCATCCAGTTCTTTATCTTGGATATAGTGCATTTTTTGCAGAGCACCTCTGAATTCATGGTTGCCCCAGTAATCAAGTGATTACTCAGTTCCATAAGTCCCTGGTCATAGTGGTTTTCAGGAATTTTTGGGAAGGAGATATTCTTTCCTTTTATGATTACAAATGTTATGACCATTGTGAGTAAATCAGTCATAACTGGTAGCCACATTGACATCATTTGAAAGGAATCAATGTGGAGGAAAACAGGTTGAAGACACTCCAAACACACTCATACACAGAGATGTAGAGGATGTACTGATAATAGTATTTGATGCTTTTGATTCAGTCTTCTGCACCCATATCTTTTCCAGTTACATGAATTGATAAATTTTCTTTTCTTTTGCTTATGTTAGTTTCATTAGATTTTTACTACTTGTTACTAAAATAACCCTATTAATTCCTTACTATTTTGCCTACTTGATCTTTTTAAAGCCTCTTTTTAAAGGCTGAGATTGATCCATGCTACAAACAATGAGAAAATTGCTTTATGTTTTCCTAGGTCTGATTTCATTGATCTAGAATATTTTCTTTTGCCCCCCTCTCAATATAATAGTGCTGTTTTCTTGACACATTTTTCAGTAATGGCTTCCATCTTGTTTCCTGCAGTACTTATGTAAACTGATTGCTCTGGTCCTTAAATAAGTATAATTCATTGTGAACATGATTACTGAGAATAAAGACTAGTTGGAGAAGAATTACTTGGAATTAAATATTCACTTAGGTTGCATAACAATAGAAGATCATGCATAAAGCAGATTCTATCAACTTGGCACACAGAGAAGTGGACTGATGTATACAGTGGCTCAAATTTTACTGTGCTTAAGAATTTTCAGATGAGCTTATTAAGTACACAGATTTCTGGACTTTACACATAAAGGCTCTCTTTCAGGAGATTGGCACGAAGCCCATAGCTATGTATTAAAAAACACACTTCAAAGGCAGGCAAAATAAGCTATGGTAGAAAAAAATTTAAAACAATGGCTGCCTGTGGGGTTGGGTGGAGACCGATTGAGAAGGAGATGGGAGGAACCTTTTGGGGGATGATAATGTTCTGTATTTTGATAAAGATTTAGGTTCCACAAATCTATGCATTTGATAAAATCGATTGGTACATTAAAATCTGTGCATTCAATTTCATTTAAGTTTATCTCTAAAAGAAACAACTGAAAATAAATATTGAATTTAGGGTGGTATACTTCCTTAAATAGTTTTTTTTTTTTTTGGGTGGTACTGGGGTTTGAACTCAGGGCTTTGTGCTTGCTAGGCAGGCAGTCTATCACTTTATGACTGGTGGTGCTAATCCACCAGTCATAAAATGTTTATGGGTGAAATGTACTAATGCCTACATTTTATGTTGACATACATAAAACTAAGATAGATTTATGGATATATAGATAGACACATTGTGATGAAGCAAGTATAGTTAGGTATTAATTGCAGAATGTAGGTGAGAGATATATGGGTGTTTATCACATTTTTTCAACTTTTCTGAATTTTCGTAGTAAAATGGTGTAAAAGTTTTACGGGTAATTTCTATGACGTAAATTCAGAGGAAAGAATGGAGCTTGGGAGCTGGGCAGACAGGGATTTCAATCCCATCCACTGTTTATTGTGTGACCTTGGACAAGTTAGTTCCTCTCTGTGTCTCTGGCTTTCTCAGTTTTCTTGTCTTTTTTTTATTATTATTGTTGTACTGGGGGTAAAATTTGACATTTACAAAAGTTCTTACAATATGTCATAGTTGAATTCGCCCCCTCCATCATTCTCTTTTATCCTCCCTTCCCCCATTCCTGGAATAGTTTCAACAGATCTCATTTTTCCATTTACTTACATGAGTATGGCTTTCTTAGTTTTAAAAGGGGAGTATTTATAAAATGGGATAGTGCTGACAATCTGTGATGATATTACTCAGGTACAATGCCCAGCACACGGAAACTAGCAGCTATTGTCAACAGTATAAGTTAAAAAGTGTATTAGGGAAGCTACTTGGTGCAGAATGAAGTACTGGAGTCCATTCTGAATTAATCTTGCTGGTCACTGGGTTATGAGAGGTTGGAAATGTATCTAGAAAGAACTAAAACAAGCACATTTTTATTGTCTTTTAAGGGATCCTTTGACATGTTCTTTGGTTGTTCTAAGACTAAATTGTCTTTTTAAAAATGTCATTCCATTTCTGGAAGTCAGTAGTTAATGTGATTCTCTTGAATTTTCTGGTTTATAGTCTCTTCCCCTGGGAATAGTTCTTTCTCTGAAGATCCCCTGTATGTACCATAAATAACCAACTCCATTTTTTACTAGCATAAATTAATTATACAAGGGGGCTTCATTGTGATATTTACATACATGCTTTGATCAATTTTATCCCATCTATATTACTCTTTCTTAATCCCTGTCCCTCTTCCTTCACTTTAAAAACCATTTTTAGTGGGTTTCTTATGTTATTTTCATAACATAAAATATGTACTTCAGACATATTCACTTTTTCATCACCTTCTTCTTTTCCCTTCTTTCTCCCACTGGTTTCTCCCCTCAACACTACCCTCTTTAAAGTCATGTCATGTTATTATTATTATTACTATTATTTGCATACCCATGTTTCTTACATCACTATTCAAAATAGGTAAGCCACAGAATCATCCCAGGTGACTGGATCAAGAAACTATGGTACAGGGCTGAGGGTGTGGATCAAGTGGTAGAATGTCTTTTTAGCAAGCATGAGGCTCTGAGTTCAATCTCCATTATGAACAAAAAAATTAAAAATGAAAAAAGAAACCGTATTCTACATACAATGGAGTATTATTCAGCACTAAAGAAGAATGAAAATTTGTAATTTGCAGGAAAATGGATGGAAGTTGAATGCATGATGTTGAGTGAGATAAGTCAAGCTCAGAAAGACACATACGACATCTAGAGCCAACTCCACTTTTAGTGACAGTTTTTACTTTTTTCTTATTTGTTATTTTGGCAACCACTAGTGTGATGTATTATTCTCATATGTGATTCATTTTAGCTAATTTATGTTTACCTAAATATTATTTAAGCCAAGACTTCAGAGTTACACTGCTGTCTCCCCTTGCTGGCTTTCATTGTTCTTAGAGTTAGTGACACACCATTACCACTCTTATTTCCTGGTGTATGGCTCAAGTCAGATGGTGGACAACTCTAAAATTGGGGTCATATCTTGGAGAAACTTTGTAATTCATATTTTTAGTTACATTGCCAAAGTCTAAAATAGAGGTGTTTAAAAAATAAACGGAGGACTATAGATGTCACACCCCCTTTAAATAACACTAGAAATACAATTTATTATTTTTTTCTTTTTTTCTCTTGCTTGTTTGTTCTTTGCTATTTGAAATACATTTTTGGTAATATACAAATGATAGATACAAATGAAGAAACTATTTTATGCTATAAATTATGTTTGCTTTCAAGACAGAAGAATGTGGGTAATTTGTCTACATTAATGGAAAGGGATCAGTAGTTTTTAAAGTTTCTTCTTAAAATTTATTGAGGTTGTCTCAGGCAGCATGAAACTTGATGCTCCCAAGGCTGGCTTTTTCTGATTTTTTTTTTGTGGTCTTTCCTATTAAGCCTATTAGAGAACTAACACAGTTCTATTTCTTTTCACTAAAAAAGGACAATAGAATTGTTTAAGTGCCAACATGTATTTATAGAGATACAAGAATATATGTCTAGTTCACTTTCTTTCTTTTTTATTAGACACACTTGAGATTTGAGAACTTATAGTCAAACAATTAACATGAGAGAAGAATATATCAGTTTTTCTTGAAAAGGAAAATTCAGAATTTCTTCCATATTCCCCAAGTGTGTTATTAGTTCTTTTGGCCTGTTATACAGCAAAATGAAAGTATTTATAAATGTGGCTACTTCTTTTAACAAGTTCCAATAACTGCTTCCTAAACCTCGTGTTTTTATATCAATTACATACAGTAAGCACTGAAATCAACCAAAGAGAACTACAGAGGCCAACTTGAGGTATTCATGCTAAATGAGGACTGCTGCCTGCCAAAAGTAAAATGTGGATATAATTTTATAACACCATTTTATAATTAAAGTCATAAGTGAGGTTTCCTGCTATTGTTTAAAAATGTGTCATGATAAATTTAAATCAAAGATAGGGGCAAAGAGAAGTCTGCAGAGTAACAGATGAAGGTAGCTAAGATGGTATAGGAACACAGCCTCGTGCAGGAAAGAAACACATGCAAACAATTTTAGTGAAATAATTACATTTATTGTAGATGGAGCTCTGTTTTAGAAACTATAACCACTTAGAAATGGTTTTCATTCATGTCAGATTGAGGTTAACTTGTTGGTACTGTTTGTCTATAGAAGAATTTTTTTACCAGCAGAGAAATTTAATACATTGATTCAGTGATAAGACCGTATCTTCTGACCAAACACCCACTAAAGTCCTCAAAAACTGAAGAATGTGACCCCAGCATGTGGAAGTCCATAGTAGTTAGTGTTGCCAGATTTAGCAAATGACAATACAGAACATCCAGATAAATGTGAATTTCAGATAACAATGAATATATTTTTTAGCTTAGGTATGTCCTATGCAATATTAGTACTAAAAATTATTGTTTATCTGAAATAAAATTTAACTGGTTGTTATGTATTTTATCTGGCAACCATAACACAAGCAAACCTACCAATTTTGATGATAGAATTTGTATTTTTGAGCTAAATATTTGAAGGAGAATAAATTTAAGTGATTAGAACAATGGATAAGGTCAGTTTATTTTTGCATTGTCAGCCTATTAAATTTCTAACATTCACAGTTAACAGCAGGAATGATGATTTCCTTGAAGTGATGAGAAGATTTTTGCTTTGCTGTTGGACTTGCTTGACTGGTGAACACACTCATTTAAAAGTCTTCTCCCTAAAGGAGATATGTTGATTCATGTACATGGATAGATTTAATCATTAGTACATTCCTGGCTTTAGTAAGTCATGTTCGTCTAATGTGAAAGCTGTTCCCAATGTATCAATTCATTCATCTTGTCTCTAATACAAGCCATGTGTTTCATATGGGAGTTGAAAGGACATTAATCAGAATCTCTCCCTTCAACCAGTCCAAGGGGATGCAGAGTCTGTGGCTTCATCTCAAATATCAAGATACGGGGAAGTGAATAATAACATTCAAAGCGTATCACATGTAATTCATATGGCTGTTACAATTGCTGTGAGTGTATTGGGGGTAGGGAGACAGCACACCACAAAGCAGTGTCTATTTCATGGACACTGACTGAAGGGGCTTGAAGGGCCGTATCTGCTGTTTCACAATGGACACAGGTCCCATTAAATTCATTGAGGAGCATGAATTGGTATCCAAACTTATGCATAAGTTGGTTGTCCTTTAAGAGTAGAGGAAATGTGTAGCCATCTATGACTTGATTTCCTTGGTGTAGATCAGTGGTTCTCAATCTTGGCTACACATGGGGAACACATGGAAAGTTTTAAAACTCCCAATACCTAGCTCACACACCAGATCAACTGAATAATAATCTCTGGGTTTGGGATCCAGCAATCATTGTTATCAAAACTCCCCAGGTGGTACCAATGTGCAGTTAATTTGAAAACTTATCTAGCCATGAGAATATCTATTGATTTACCGTCAACAATGATATCAATTTATGATGTTATATTTGGCAACTCCTCTATTTATAGAATTTTGCTAGTTTGTCATGGTCATCATGCTATTATCATGATGATCTTGATGGTAAACAAAAACAACAAACAACTTGTAATAAGTTGCCAAAATGTAGGATGGACGAAATATACCAGTGCTGGATTAGATGCTCAGAGAGGGCTTCTTCTGTAGAGGACATTTATGTGAACTATAAAACATTGGTTCTCAAAGTGTGGTCTTAGGACTGGCAACCTCAATGTTACTCAGAAATGCAAATTACCACTCCCAGCCAAGCAGCTCTGAATCAGAAACTTTGGGGGTGGAGCCTAGCAATCTGTGTTTTAACAAGTTTTCCAGGTAATTCTGATACATGGTCAAGTTTGAAGGTTGATTTCTCCAAATCCTTTAGGAATTCATTATATTTAGAACTCATTCAAAATAATATGTATTTTCAATTTTAATCTACCTTTTAATTTAATGTTAATATAGAGACATATTTAAAAACTATAGTTGGGCGATTTCCTTTTTTTTTTCTTGTCTTGTATTACATAGAAAATCTTCAGTGACTGGGATTTAAACTCAGGGCCTCATGCTTGGTAGGCAGACTCCCTACCACTTGACCCACACTCCTAGCCCTTTTTTACTTTAGTTATTTTTCAGATGGGGAGTTTTTGCCCAGGGCTGGTGGCTTATTGGTTGAGATGGAGTCTCATTTACTTTTTTGCCTAGGCTGGCCTTGAACCTGTCTCTTGAATAGATGATATTGTAGGTATAAGCCACCATGTGTAGGTACATAATAATCATAGTTTTGGATTTAATTGAAAATTTTTAGATTTTCACTATAGCTATGGTTTACCAATTGATCTTTGACTTTCCAATGCTTTTAATTTATATGTTTCAAAAACTAGAAATTTATGGCTACTAAATATTCTGGATAATTCTATTAGCATACACAGCACTTAATTAGCATATACTATTCTCAATTACTATTGTTTTTGCACTGATTCTCATTTGTACTATATTTAATTTGCTTGACATATCTTTATCTTTCATATTTCCTTTCATATATTAGGTATGTCTCTAAAAACAACTTATCTAGTAGTCATTATTCCTTTTCTTTGTTTAGTTTTTAATCCAATTTGAAAGTCATTGTGTTTTTAACACCAGACAGAGGCCATTCATATTCACTGTGATTTTTAAAAAATTTTAATTTTATTCATATGTGCATACAATGTTTGGGTCATTTCTCCCCCCTTCCTCCGGCCCCTCCCTTACCCCCCTGCCCCCTTTCTTCCTCACCCCCTCGCTACCTGGCAGAAACTGTTTTGCCTTTATCTCTAATTTTGTTGAAGAGAGAGTATAAGCAATAATAGGAAGGACCAAGGGTTTTTGCTAGTTGAGATAAGGATAGCTATACAGGGTTGCATGTGTGTTACCTTCTACGTTAATTCTTCTTGATCTAACCTTTTCTCTAGTTCTTGGTCCCCTTCTCCTATTGGCCTCAGTTGCTTTAAAGTATCTGCTTTAGTTTCTCTGTGTTAAGGGCAACAAATGCTAGCTAATTTTTTAGGTGTCTTACCTATCTTCATATCTCCCTTGTGTGCTCTCACTTTATCATGTGATCAAAGTCCAATCCCCTTGTTGTGTTTGCCCTTGATCTAATGTCCGCATATGAGGGAGAACATACGATTTTTGGTCTTTTGGGCCAGGCTAACCTCACTCAGGATGATGTTCTCCAATTCCATCCATTTACCAGTGAATGATAACATTTTGTTCTTCTTCATGGCTGCATAAAATTCCATTGTGTATAAATACCACATTTTCTTAATCCATTCATCAGTAGTGGGGCATCGTGGCTGTTTCCATAACTTGGCTGTTGTGAATAGTGCTGCAATAAACATGGGTGTGCAGGTGCCTCTGGAGTAACCTGTGTCACAGTCTTTTGGGTATATCCCCAAGAGTGGTATTGCTGGATCAAATGGTAGATCAATGTTTAGCTTTTTAAGTAGCCTCCAAATTTTTTCCAGAGTGGTTGCACTAGTTTACCGTTCCACCAGCAGTATAAGAGGGTTCCTTTTTCCTCACATCCTCACCAACACCTGTTGTTAGTGGTGTTGCTAATGATGGCTATTCTGACAGGGGTAAGGTGGAATCTTAGTGTGGTTTTAATTTGCATTTCCTTTATTGCTAGAGATGGTGAGCATTTTTTCATGTGTTTTTTGGCCATTTGAATTTCTTCTTTTGAGAAAGTTCTGTTTAGTTCACTTGCCCATTTCTTTATTGGTTCATTAGTTTTGGGAGAATTTAGTTTTTTAAGTTCCCTGTATATTCTGGTTATCAGTCCTTTGTCTGATGTGTAGCTGGCAAATATTTTCTCCCACTCTGTGAGTGGTCTCTTCAGTTTAGAGACCATTTCTTTAGTTGAGCAGAAGCTTTTTAGTTTTATGAGGTCCCATTTGTCCATGCTGTCTCTTAGTTGGTGAGCTGCTGGGGTTCTATTGAGAAAGTTCTTGCCTATACCTATTAATTCCAGAGTATTTTCTACTCTTTCCTGTATCAACTTTAGAGTTTGGGGTCTGATATTAAGATCCTTGATCCATTTTGAGTTAATATTGGTATAGGGTGATATACATGGATCTAGTTTCAGTTTTTTGCTGACTGCTGACCAGTTTTCCCAGCAGTTTTTGTTGAAGAGGTTGCTTTTTCTCCATCGTATATTTTTAGTGCCTTTGTCAAAGACAAGTTGGTTATAGTTGTGTGGCGTCATATCTGGGTCTTCTATTCTGTTCCACTGGTCTTCATGTCTGTTTTTGTGCCAGTACCATGCTGTTTTTATTGTTATTGCTTTGTAATAGAGTTTGAAGTCAGGTATTGTGATACCTCCAGCATTGTTCTTTTGACTGAGTATTGCCTTGGTCATCCGTAGCCTCTTGTGTTTCCATATAAATTTAACAGTATATTTTTCAATCTGTTTGGTGAATGTCATTTGGATTTTGATGGGAATTGCATTAAACATGTAGATTACTTTTGGGAGTATAGACATTTTTACTTTGTTGATTCTACCAATCCATGAGCATGGGAGATCTCTCCACTTTCTATAGTCTTCCTCAATCTCTTTCTTCAGAAGTGTATAGTTTTCCTTGTGGAGGTCATTCACATCCTTTGTTAAGTTTACACATAGGTATTTGATTTTTTTTGAGGCTTTTGTAAATGGAATTGTTTTCATATATTTACTGTGATTTTTGAAATTTTAAAAATTCCATATTATTTTCATTTGCGGCTTTTGTATTATTTCATTTTTCCTCCCGATTTTAACAGGACTGTACAATTTATTTTTTGCTCAATCTCTTTTTAAACCTTTAGTTTTTTTTCTGGAAATAACATCTGAAATAATTTTAAAAAATTCCTGAGGTTTTTTCACACTTTCCCAGTTAAAGGTGGGTCGTAAAACGGCATGCTCTTGAGTGTGGGTTAGCCTTAACAACTTGCTTCTGTCAAAGAGGGTGTGGTGGGAGTAATGTGAACAACTTCAGAAGTTCATCCACAAACAGCATCACAGCTTCTGCCCAGTCCTCAACTCGTCTCTCTGTCTCTGACTGTCTGTCTGTCTGTCTCTCAGTTGCTTGCCACCAAATTGCCAGGAAGCTCAGGCTGCTTGCAAAGGCCAGGCCTAAAAGTTCTGCTAACAATCGGAGCTGGGGTCCCAAGGACAGTAGATGTGTGAGTGAAGCTGTCTTGCCTCGTTGTGTCCAGTCATTCCACAAACTATGAGATGAGAAAACTATTCCTATCCTTTTATCCTGACATAGCAATTGGTAATTGAACCAACATTTTCTATTTGTTACTTAAATATTTTTCAAACATTTATGTAAATATTATAACATCAGAGCCAAGCACAAGTGGCTCAAGCCTGTAATCCTAGGTACTTAGAAGGCTGAGATCAGGAGGATCGTGGTTCAAGGCCAGCCTGGGCAAATCATTCGTGAGATCCCATCTCTAAAATAAGCACTGCAAAATGGACTGGAGTGTGGCTCCAGTGGTACAGCACCTGCTTAGGAGCACGAAGCCCTGAATTAAACCCTAGTCCCACTGGAAAAAAAAAAAACACTACCTGAACAAAGCAAGATCATCAGCAAATTTATACATAACTCCTTCCTCTTTTTGTTTTTTGGCAAATAAATTTGAAATTGTTATTATATTTAACATTATGACCTAGTATTTAAGAAATAGTTTAATAATTGTTTTAAGTATCCCATCCATTCAATCACCAGATTTTTGTTTTTTGTTGCATATCTTACTGTTCCAAATGTTCCATATCTTTATCTTTCTTGGGTTTATTTTTCCTTTTCTTTTTTTTTTTCATTTTTCTTTTATTATTCATATGTGCATACAAGGCTTGGTTCATTTCTCCCCCCTGCCCCCACCCCCTCCCTTACCACCCACTCCACCCCCTCCCGCTCCCCCCGCTCAATACCCAGCAGAAACTATTTTGCCCTTATCTCTAATTTTGTTGTAGAGAGAGTATAAGCAATAATAGGAAGGAACAAGGGGTTTTGCTGGTTGAGATAAGGATAGCTATACAGGGCATTGACTCACATTGATTTCCTGTGAGTGTGTGTTACCTTCTAGGTTAATTCTTTTTGATCTAACCTTTTCTCTAGTACCTGGTCCCCTTTTCCTATTGGCCTCAGTTGCTTTTAAGGTATCTGCTTTAGTTTCTCTGCGTTAAGGGCAACAAATGCTAGCTAGTTTTTTAGGTGTCTTACCTATCCTCACCCCTCCCTTGTGTGCTCTCGCTTTTATCATGTGCACATAGTCCAATCCCCTTGTTGTGTTTGCCCTTGATCTAATGTCCACATATGAGGGAGAACATACGATTTTTGGTCTTTTGGGCCAGGCTAACCTCACTCAGAATGATGTTCTCCAATTCCATCCATTTACCAGCGAATGATAACATTTCATTCTTCTTCATGGCTGCATAAAATTCCATTGTGTATAGATACCACATTTTCTTAATCCATTCGTCAGTGGTGGGGCATCTTGGCTGTTTCCATAACTTGGCTATTGTGAATAGTGCCGCAATAAACATGGATGTGCAGGTGCCTCTGGAGTAACAGTCTTTTGGGTATATCCCCAAGAGTGGTATTGCTGGATCAAATGGTAGATCGATGTCCAGCTTTTTAAGTAGCCTCCAAATTTTTTTCCAGAGTGGTTGTACTAGTCTACATTCCCACCAACAGTGTAAGAGGGTTCCTTTTTCCCCGCATCCTCGCCAACACCTGTTGGTGGTGGTGTTGCTGATGATGGCTATTCTAACAGGGGTGAGGTGGAATCTTAGTGTGGTTTTAATTTGCATTTCCTTTATTGCTAGAGATGGTGAGCATTTTTTCATGTGTTTTCTGACCATTTGAATTTCTTCTTTTGAGAAAGTTCTGTTTAGTTCACATGCCCATTTCTTTATTGGTTCATTAGTTTTGGGAGAATTTAGTTTTTTAAGTTCCCTGTATATTCTGGTTATCAGTCCTTTGTCTGATGTATAATTGGCAAATATTTTCTCCCACTCTGTGGGTGTTCTCTTCAGTTTAGAGATCATTTCTTTTGATGAACAGAAGCTTTTTAGTTTTATGAGGTCCCATTTATCTATGCTATCTCTTAGTTGCTGTGCTGCTGGGGTTTCATTGAGAAAGTTCTTACCTATACCTACTAACTCCAGAGTATTTCCTACTCTTTCTTGTATCAACTTAAGAGTTTGTGGTCTGATATTAAGATCCTTGATCCATTTTGAGTTAATCTTGGTATAGGGTGATATACATGGATCTAGTTTCAGTTTTTTGCAGACTGCTAACCAGTTTTCCCAGCAGTTTTTGTTGAAGAGGCTGCTATTTCTCCATCGTATATTCTTAGCTCCTTTGTCAAAGATAAGTTGCTCATAGTTGTGTGGCTTCATATCTGGATCCTCTATTCTGTTCCACTGGTCTTCATGTCTGTTTTTGTGCCAGTACCATGCTCTTTTTATTGTTATTGCTTTGTAATATAGTTTGAAGTCAGGTATTGTGATACCTCCTGCATTGTTCTTTTGACTGAGTATTGCCTTGGCTATTCGTGGCCTCTTGTGTTTCCATATAAATTTCACAGTAGACTTTTCAATCTCTTTAATGAATGTCATTGGAATTTTGATGGGAATTGCATTAAACATGTAGATTACTTTGGGGAGTATCGACATTTTTACTATGTTGATTCTACCAATCCATGAGCATGGGAGATCTCTCCACTTTCTATAGTCTTCCTCAATCTCTTTCTTCAGAAGTGTATAGTTTTCCTTGTAGAGGTCTTTCACATCTTTTGTTAGGTTTACACCTAGGTATTTGATTTTTTTTGAGGCTATTGTAAATGGAATTGTTTTCATACATTCTTTTTCCGTTTGCTCATTGTTAGTGTATAGAAATGCTAATGATTTTTCTATGTTGATTTTATATCCTGCTACCTTGCTATAGCTATTGATGATGTCTAGAAGCTTCTGAGTAGAGTTTTTTGGGTCTTTAAGGTATAGGATCATGTCGTCTGCAAATAGGGATATTTTGACAGTTTCTTTACCTATTTGTATTCCTTTTATTCCTTCTTCTTGCCTAATTGCTCTGGCTAGGAATTCCAGTACTATGTTGAATAGGAGTGGAGATAGTGGGCATCCTTGTCTGGTTCCTGATTTTAGAGGGAATGGTTTTAATTTTTCTCCGTTAAGTATAATGCTGGCTGTAGGTTTGTCATATATAGCTTTTATAATGTTGAGGAACTTTCCTTCTATTCCTAGTTTTCTTAGAGCTTTTATCATGAAATGATGTTGGATCTTATCAAAGGCTTTTTCTGCATCTATTGAGATGATCAAGTGGTTTTTGTCTTTGCTTCTGTTAATGTGGTTTATTATGTTTATTGATTTTTGTATGTTGAACCACCCCTGCATCCCTGGGATGAAGTCTACCTGGTCATGGTGAATAATCTTTTTGATGTGTTGCTGAATTCGATTTGCCATTATTTTGTTGAGGATTTTTGCATCAATGTTCATTAAGGAGATTGGCCTATAGTTCTCCTTTTTGGAGGTGTCTTTGCCTGGTTTTGGGATAAGTGTAATACTGGCTTCATAAAATGTGTTTGGCAGTTTTCCTTCCCTTTCTATTTCGTGGAACAGTTTAAGGAGGGTTGGTATCAGTTCTTCTTTAAAGGTCTGATAGAATTCAGCAGAGAATCCATCAGGTCCTGGACTTTTCTTTTTGGGGAGACTCTTGATTGCTGCTTCAATTTCATTTTGTGTTATAGGTCTATTCAGGTGATTAATTTCCTCTTGGTTCAGTTTTGGATGATCATATGTATTTAGAAATCTGTCCATTTCTTTAAGATTTTCAAATTTATTTGAATATAGGTTCTCAAAGTAGTCTCTGATGATTTCCTGGACTTCCATGGTGTTTGTTGTTATCTCCCCTTTTGCATTCCTAATTCTACTAATTTGGGTTTTTTCTCTCTTCATTTTAGTCAGGTTTGCCAGGGGTCTATCGATCTTGTTTATTTTTTCAAAGAACCAACTTTTTGTTTCATTAATTCTTTGTATGGTTTTTTTGGTTTCTATTTCGTTGATTTCAGCTCTTATTTTTATTATTACTCTCCTTCTATTTGTTTTGGGATTTGCTTGTTCTTGTTTTTCTAGGAGTTTGAGATGTATCATTAGGTCATTGATTTGGGATCTTTCAATCTTTTTAATATATGCACTCATGGCTATAAACTTTCCTCTCAAGACTGCCTTAGCTGTGTCCCATAGGTTCTGGTAGGTTGTATTTTCATTTTCATTGACTTCTAGGAACTTTTTAATTTCCTCTTTTATTGCATCGATGATCAACTCTTCATTAAGTAATGAGTTATTTAGTTTCCAGCTGTTTGCATGTTTTTTGTCTTTACTTTTGTTGTTGAGTTCTACTTTCACTGCATTGTGGTCAGATAGTATGCATGGTATTATTTCTATTTTCTTATATTTGCTGAGGCTTGCTTTGTGCACTAGGATATGATCTATTTTGGAGAAGATTCCATGGGCTGCTGAGAAGAATGTATATTGTGTAGAGGTTGGATGAAATGTTCTGTAGACATCTACTAGGTCCACTTGATCTATTGCATATTTTAGATCTTGGATTTCTTTATTGAGTTTTTGTTTGGATGACCTATCTATTGATGATAATGGAGTGTTAAAGTCTCCCACAACCACTGTGTTGGCGTTTATATATGCTTTTAGGTCTTTCAGGGTATGTTTGATGAAATTGGGTGCATTGACATTGGGTGCATACAGATTGATGATTATTATTTCCTTTTGGTCTATTTCCCCTTTTATTAGTATGGAATGTCCTTCTTTATCTCGTTTGATCAATGTAGGTTTGAAGTCTACTTTGTCAGAGATAAGTATTGCTACTCCTGCTTGTTTTCGGGGGCCATTGGCTTGATAAATCTTCTT
Source organism: Castor canadensis (assembly GCF_047511655.1). Lineage (NCBI taxonomy): Eukaryota > Metazoa > Chordata > Mammalia > Rodentia > Castoridae > Castor > Castor canadensis. The sequence goes on along the minus strand of NC_133390.1, from coordinate 150,514,652 downwards.
CCAGCCTTTCATCCTAAGCATATGCTTATTTCTGTCGGTGAGATGAGTCTCCTGTAAGCAACAAATTGTTGGATCTTCTTTTTTAATCCATTTTGTCAAATGGTGTCTTTTGATGGGTGAATTAAGTCCATTAACATTAAGTGTTAGTACTGATAGGTATGTGGTGATTCCTGCCATTTAGTTATCTTAGTTGTTTGAAGGTTTGATTGTGTGTACCTAACTTGATGTTACTCTCTACTGTCTTGCTTTTTCTTATCCTGTGGTTTGGTGCTGCCTGCCTTTTCATGGTTAAATTGGGTGTCACTTTCTGTGTGCAAGATCCCTTGCAGAATCTTTTGTAATGGTGGCTTTGTGGTCACATATTGTTTTAGTTTCTGCTTATCATGGAAGCCTTTTATTGCTCCATCTATTTTGAATGATAGCTTTGCTGGGTAGAGTATCCTGGGGTTGAAGTTATTTTCATTCAGTGCCCGGAAGATCTCACCCCACGCTCTTCTTGCTTTTAATGTTTCTGTTGAGAAGTCTGCTGTGATTTTGATGGGTTTACCTTTGTATGTTACTTGTTTTTTCTCTCTTACAGCCTTCAATATTCTTTCCTTAGTTTCTGAACTTGTTGTTTTAATGATGATATGTCATGGAGTAGTTCTATTTTGATCTGGTCTGTTTGGTGTCTTGGAGGCCTCTTGCATCTGTATGGGAATATCTTTCTCTAGATTTGGGAAATTTTCCGTTATTATTTTGTTAAATATATTACGTATTCCCTCCGCTTGCACCTCTTCTCCTTCTTCGATGCCCATGATTCTCAAGTTTGGTCTTTTGATGGGGTCAGTGAGTTCTTGCATTTTCTTTTCACAGGTCTTGAGTTGTTTAATTAATAGTTCTTCAGTTTTTCCTTTAATTACCATTTCATCTTCAAGTTCTGAGATTCTGTCTTCTGTTTGTTCTATTCTGCTGGATTGGCCTTCCGTTTTGTTTTGCAGTTCTGTTTCGTTCTTTTTTCTGAGGTTTTCCATATCCTGGCTGTTTTCTTCTTTATTGTTGTCTATTTTTGTCCTGAGTTCATTTATCCATTTATTCATTGTGTTCTCTCTTTCACTTTGGTGTTTATACAGTGCTTCTATGGTTTCCTTTATTTCTTCTTTTGCTTTTTCAAATTCTCTATTTTTATTGTCTTGGAATTTCTTGAGTGTCTCCTGTACATTTTGGTTGACCCTATCCAGTATCATCTCTATAAAATTCTCATTGAGTACTTGTAGTATGTCTTCTTTTAAATTATTCTTGTGGGCTTCATTGGGTCCTTTGGCATAGTTTATCTTCATTTTGTTGGAGTCTGGATCTGAGTTTCTGTTCTCTTCATTCCCCTCTGGTTCCTGTACTAATTTTTTGCTGTGGGGAAACTGGTTTCCTTGTTTTTTCTGTCTTCCTGTCATTGTCCTTGGTGTTGTTACTGTCCCTGTACTGTGTGTAATTAAGTATTTTCTAGCTTGTAATAATAACAATGGTAATATTGAGAATGGAAGAGTGAGCTGAGATGGAAAGCAAGAAGTTAAAGAAAAGGGGAAAACAAATATACAGACAAGAGGGAAAAAGCAGAACAAGGTATCAGACAAGAGAGTTTCAAAGGTATAAACAGGGAGTGTTAGTGTGCTAATCGACAGTAAGCTGAACAGACAATAGAGAGACAGAGAGAGGATTGAAAATCAAAGATAAAAAAAATAAAAAATAAGTATATGAAAGTAATATCTATATATAAAAATGAATTAAAATAAAATGGAAAAGAGAAAATTAAAAAAAAAAAAACCAAAAAACTTCCAAGTTTATATGCAATGCAATTTCAGTCTTAATAATTTGGATGTCTGTCTCAATCTCCAGTCCTGGAGTTGGTGCCTCAGATGTTGTTCTGTAATTGTCTCATCAAAGGGGATGCATAAAGTAGAACAAAACTACACTCACACACACACAGAAGAAAAAAAAAAAAAAGCCCCACCAAGTGTCCCCAGTTCAAATGCAATACAGTTTCAGTAAGTTTTTCGGCTTGCAGGTGTAATTCAGTTGTTCTCTCATCAAAGGTAGGGAGAAAAAGAAAAAAAAGCGTCTGGAGACAGTTTTGAGAGTGGTATCTGCAACTGTGGCTTGCCTGCCTGCTGCTCTCCGCCTGTAGCTGGCGGTGTTATTTATGCAGATCTCTGGGGTGAGCTAGCACTCACCTGGTCCCACAGGCTTTGTTTGCTCAGAGTTCTCCTGTGCGGGGGCCTCTGCTACAGGCTTTCCCCTTTCCAAGGACTGGGAAAGGTGACACTGCCCCGCGTTGTCAGGCCTGCATGTTTATTTACAGTTCACGTGGGAAGTGGGTCTTCCCTCCTCTCACAAGCGTCCCTGCTCCTGGTTGCTGGGCGCGCCCCTCTCCCGCCAGAGCCTCTCCGGCCTGCCTGGCTCGTTTATTTACAGTCCCGGGAAGGATTCCCTTCCCCCAATCTTCAGCGCTCAGGGCGCCCCACCCTCTTTCCAGCGTGTCTTAACTGTTCTTATTGCTTAGTACTCAGTTTCTCTTTTTTTCCCGGGTGGAGGTCAGTCTGTCCAGGGGGCTATACTGCTCTGGCCCAGGCTTGTCTGTGGGGCTACCGCGGTACCGCGAAGCTCACCTGGTCCGCGTCTTCCCAAACCATATGGGCGCTGGCCACTGGCGGCCCCGGGGGCCCTCCTCGGTTCTCCGTTTAACGTGAAGTGGAGATTCTCTGCGCCGGCTGGAGATGTGGAGGAGTCAAAGTTATGACTTTTCTCGGTGATTATGCCTGCAAAGTGTGTCTCCAGCGTCTCTCCAAGATTTCACTATAGGAGGGTCGCTTTCTGCTTCCTACCTCTAGCCGCCATCTTGGAATCGGGTTTATTTTTCCATTTCACTGGGCTCTCTGTTCTTAAAAATCATTTCTCAGAAATGTATCCAAAATCTAACATTTTGATTCCTTACCTATCCAAAATTTAAATTTTGCTCACATTCTATTATTTAGCTCTTCTATGCAATATCTTATTTCGGAATTCATGTTTTTTGGTTTTTTTGAGGTACTGGGACTTGAACTCAGGGCCTCCACCTTGAGTCACTCCACCAGCCCTATTTTTTTTGAAGGGTTCTTCAAGATAAGGTCTCACAGAACTATTTGCCTGGGTTGACTTTGGACCACGATCCTCCTGATCTCTGCCTCCTGAGTAGCTAGGATTATAGGCATGAGCCACTGGTGCCCAGCTGCAGTTTATGTTTTAGTGTCAAGGGCCTCTCTTTGTTCTCTGAATACTTCTTTTCTTTGTATGGGTTCATTATTTTCTCATAATTAGAAATTTAAAAAGCTCATCTATTTCTTGTACAATGGCCTTCTGCTTCTATAACTTGTATGTTAGTATCTTTAACTATCTGATATAGTGACCACAAAGAGGGCTGGGCTGATCGCTAAAGGTGTGCACAGGTACCATGTGAAGGTCTTTTCACAGAAGACACTTTTCATCCTAGCATGCACCAACAGGAAGCAGTGAGCGGAGATAAATCTGGATGAACCTGGAGTTTCATTTCATTTTGACAATTTGGCAAGATGTTGACTTGGCAGGTCTGAGTTAGTTCAATAGGGTGACACCAGGCACTTAGCTCCTGAGATGAGTTCCCTCAGTTTCATTTAATAAGGCTTCTTCCCTGGCTGGAGGGATTCCATAGTTGTTACTCCAGCTATAAGTTGTTGCTCATAGCTATTCCATTTCACCGATCCTAAAAAAATGCAGACTATTTCAGAGTCTCACTCTGTTGGGATACTTGCTGTGTTTATACACTTTCCCCATACCTGGGCTAAGCTGTGGGTTGACAAGATGTTGGAGATTGTACTCTACTACTTCTCTACTTTTACTCTTTTTCATGTGATGAATGTATTTGCTATCTGTGCTACATGGTACTATCTTGTAGATCTGTGACCCATTTGTATGACAGGCATGCTGAGCTATCCAAAGCTGAGGAGGCTTTGCTCTGGGCATGGGGTTATGTTTTCAGTTTCTTTATGCTGCTACTCTTTGCTTTGCTTTTCATGTTTGCTGAAGATTTATGGTGTTCTCTCTTGGGCCCTAATTTCTGGACTGGATGGAGTCTTTCTCTCACACTCATTAGAATACTTATTGTGATAATTACACAGAGGAGTTAGGGCATGTGTACAGTTGGTGCTTTTGATGTCAACTATCCAGAGAAAGAGAAGAGAGAGAGGAGAGAAAAAGAGAGGAGAAGAGACGAGAGGGGAGCTTCACAATGCAAGTCATAGAGCAATGAATCCTGCTGTCTACTCGTTGATGACGGACAGGAGAAGGTATGTATTGTGATTCTGCCTTTCCTTCTATGTGCTCCAGTTCCCACATGCCACACAAGTTGAGCATCTCATCAGGTTGACTGTAATTTTAATGTTTAAAAATATTTATTGGCTGGGCCCTGGTGGCTCATGCTTGTAATCTTAGCTACTTGGGAGGCTGAGATTTGGAGGATTGTGGTTTGGTGCCAGCCTGGGCATATAGTTCATGAGACCCCATCTCCAAAATAACCAGAGCAAAATGGACTGGAGGTGTGGCTCAAGTGGTAGACTGTTTGCTTTGCGAGCACAAAGCCCTGAGTTCAAACCCCAGTATTGTTTTCTGTACCATGTACAATGCCAATGCAAGTCAAAAAGTTTATGTGGAGCTCAATTGAAAAATTAGGCTGACAGAATGGCTCACGTGGTAGAGCACCTGCCTAGCAAGTGTGAAGCCCTGAGTTCAAATCCTAGAACTGCCAAAAAAAATAAAAAGACTTAATAAGGAACGTTAGGGATGACTCAAGTGGTAAAGCAGCTGCCTAGCAAGTGCAAGTTTTTGAGTTCAAACACCAGTACCACCAAAAAAAAAAAAAAAAAAAAAAGAAGGAAAGAAAAATTAGGATCTCTTCCAGTGCTGGAGGAAAATTGTGCTGAGAGGCAGTCCATCTGTAGTCTCCACAGTGATTGGAGGCATTTTCAAGGCCAACAATGACCCCAGCCAACTCATATTTCCCATAATGACCTTTAAATCACTGTCTTTGAGAGCTTGATCAACCCACATGGACTGGCCTTTAGTCAAGCTTCTGCAGAACTGCCCCATTTGCTGTTCCCATTCCCTGCCTTGTTAATTTAGAGCTTGGAGATTGTTCGGGGCCTCTTGGGGAAGAAGTTATTTTACCTACATACAGGAATTCCTCTGCAAGGTATATTTTAGGTTGAGATTTTTCTCTGTCTGTTTTCTACATTAATATGATTCTATCTGCCTACTTTTAAAAAAATCCTCAATTTTGAAACTACCTATTAGTGCATTCTCATTGTAAAAATTTCAAGCCTCAGAAAACCCATAGGAAAAATTTCAAAGCACAGAATGGCCTTTGATTGTCCAATCTATAATAAACCCAATCCTTTTCTTTGCCATCATTCTGTTCAATTTCTCTTTAAATGTATTTTTCAGAACCTGATCTTTCCTGCCAATATATGTATGTATACATAAATTCCTCTTAATATGTTTCAGCTATCTAGTGGTCTGTTTTCTCTATCTGAAAATGACTCCAAATTCAGCAACTTAACATTCATTTTCTTGTATCTCATGATTCTTCCATGTATTAGCTGGAATTTAGCAGGTCAATTCGTCTATTGGCCTTTCTTGGACTATGGACAAAAAGGTACATAATAAGATTCTCCATTTTACATAATCTTCCAGAATCTTATTACACCCTGATCAAATAGTAGAATCTATGTCTTCTCCCCTTAAGTTGGGTAGAGTATTGTGAATGGTTCCACTGATAAGAGTATGGCAAAAGAGATGCTATATGACTTTGAGACTAGGTTATAGAAGATGTTACGATTTCCCCTGGCTCTCATGGTTCGCTCACACTTAGAATCCAGTCACCATGCCCTGAAGAAGCTTAGGCCATATGAAGCCTAGGTCCTGTTTGAGGTTCAGGTTAATAGCCACCACTAACTTGCTAGCCATGTAATTGAGCTTGGATATGAATACTCCTGCCTTTCACCAAGTTTACTTCAGCTGAAGATGTGGCATATCATTCAGAGATGCCAAGGTCTGTCCCAGTTGAAGATGCATGAATAAAATAAATATCATTTTTTTGGAGCTACCAAGTTTGGGGCAGTTTGTTACGAAGCAGTAGGGTAACTGGAATAGGTTTTCTTATTGTAGTCGGATGGTGGTATGTAGTTGGATATCTATGTAGCACCTCTGTACTCCTTTCTCCACATGGTCTCTCTTTCTAGATTGGGAGCTTGCAACGAGAGGAAGTAAGAAGTTCTAGGCCTTTTTAATGTCTTATCTTGGATGTTCCAGAATGTTATTTTATCTACAACCTGTTGGTCAAAGAAGTCATAGGTCCTACCCAAATTCCAAGCTAAGAGACATAAATTTCACAGATGGGAGGAATGAAGAATGACATGTGCCTTCAGGAAGGGAAGGAATTGATGGTGGCTGTCTTTGGAAACCAGATGTCACATTGCCCCTCACTAAAATATTAGACCCACAAAGTCCTCAACCTCTCTTGCTGACCATTGGATCCCAGTACCTATTGCTGTATTTGATGCATGCTATGCTATCTACAAAAATGAATGAATATATAGTGTAAAGTGAAAGCGAACAACTTTTTTAAGAGACTAGTTCCTTTGACCAGAATGTCTTCTCCTCTTCCCCTAAGCTGGCTAGCTCCCATGCCTCCTCAAAACTCAGTTTAAATACCATTTCCTTCATGGCCCTAGGCTTAGTTGGTTAACCTCTCCTCTTGGCTGCCTCAGCATTTTGGTCATGTCTCATTGTTGTGTTGGGCATTTATTGGTTTCCTTTTGGGAGGATCTCAAAGGGAAAAAAAATCATATCTTAGTCATATCTTTGAATGACTTCCAGTGTCTGGCAGGTAATATGCTCAGAAATGCAGCCATGGCTTCAAGTTGATGCATACTCAAAAATGGAACCAATTACTTGCACTCTGGGCTCCACAACTCAGAAGGGAAATACAGAGTTTGAGGTACATTTTAAGAAGAGTCTATGACTAGAAGCCTTGAGAGATCCTTTAGTCCTGAAAAGGGAAGTCGCTTTTTTTTTCCCTTTGGAAAATAAAGAGATTACCAAAGTGTTAATATTTTTGTGAGCTTGCAGCAATAGGAATATGAAATTGTGAATGAACTTCATTAGTAAGGTGGGGGTAATAACCGTTTCCTTACAATTACTCAAGGTTGATGTAAGGAGTACATGAAATAAAAAAAAATATACATATGTAGCATTTGGACTAATGACTAAAACATAGTAAGTGTTCAATAAGTGGAAACTAATTACCTACCTTCTTTTAAAAATTTTTTTGGCAGTACTGGGGTTTGAACTTCGGGCCTCTTACTTGTTAGGCAGGCACTCTACTACTTGAGGCACTCCACCAGTCTTTTTTTGTGTTGGGTATTTTCGAGAGAGGGTCTTGAAAACTATTTGCTCTGGACTGGCTTCGAAGCACGATCCTCCTGATATCTGCCTCCTGAGTAGCTAGGATTACAGACATGAGCCACTGCTTCCTGGCCCTACCTTCTTCTAACAGTAGGTTACACCTCCCAAAGCCCTGCTTTTTCTCTGGACCAATTTTGGGCTAGTTATTACACCCAGGTATAATATGAATGCCAAATAATAGTTTTTCAAAAACATTAAAATAATTCAACATGAAGCAAGAAAGTAGCCTTTCATAAAATATTAAGGTGAAGATACACTGTTCTGGTGATATTCAACAATGTCTCTGATTAACAGAGACAGTCTCAAGCAAAAGTTGTTCACATTCACTTTATACCGTGTATCACCACAGAACATCACTGTTGCCTCTTTTGGGAGCTCTTTTCCATTGATTTTGAGTGACACTTTTTTGGTGGTTACAATCTTCTCCAGTATAGAATGGGAGAGTTTGAGACTTGCAGATTCTACATTTTGGTGAACAAGTGGAAAAGCCTGGTATACTCTCAGCTGTCACTTAGAAAAGCAGAGAAATTCACGTTTGAAAAGAAGTCTCTGGGTCTTAGGTTTCTGGCTCTTGGGAACTTGAAGCTTGTTTTATGTAGCAATTCTTTTCCATCCATTCATGGAGCTAAAAAGAAAACTGCTATATCGAAATTGGCTTTCCTATGAGAGTTATTCTAAATGGAGAAATGGAGCAGGCCTGGCTCAACTGCATTGATACTGATGAAGGATCTGGCAGTCACAGGCTGGGGCAGCCTTTCACGCAAACTCCACAGCTCAACCCTCTGGGTTTCTTGGAGAATCCATCATCAACTGAAATTGTTTGGTTTGATACCTTAGGCGGCCTGTTGAAGGGCAGACTGCCCAGACAGCCCTCTTTGCCAGCTGCCAGCTAATTACCTCTGAAATGCAAAATAAGACTCACTGTTCTTTCTTACTACTTTTTTCCCCTCTTCCTTCTCTTCCTCTACTGGGTGATTTATTTATTTTAATTAATTAATTAAAAAATAAATCCTATTCTTACCTTTGGTTATTGAGAACAGTCTGATGGCCATCTCTTTTATATACAAGTAAATTATTTGGCATACAGGTAATTAATTACATGTTTCTGAGTCATCTTTTGACACATGACATCATGGAGATTTCCTGTCACCTTCCATGTAGTGCCTTACATGATTAGTGAAGGTTCTATTTCACTTTTTTTTCAATATAAATGTGATTTTTGGAGTCTAGGTTTATAAGATGAAAATGAAGGCAGATGTCTTGTTGAAATAGGATTATATCTTGGAAATAGATTGATCTGCATGTCACAGGTTACTAAAAAGTACTTGGATATGTGCTGGCTGAAGATACAATTTAACATTTTAATCAAGATTATCCAGTTAGTGCTAATACATAAGTGAAGGAAAATGAATTATTTTCTTGGATTTCTAGTGTCTCTGAAATCGCTGAGATTTTCAACAGAGGCAATTTTGCCCTCTGGGGATAATTGTCAGTATGTAGAGAAAATTTTGGTTATCATAACTGCAGCTGGGGACAGTGTAGTGTTACTGTTACCTAGTGTGTCAAGGCCAGGGATGCTGTAAGACTTCCTACAAAGCCTAACTCCTCCCAATAAAGAATTATCTGGCCCAAAACTTCAATAGTGTTGGTATCAATAATATTGTAGCAGAGCACCAAGTCCTCTTCATAGTTACTCCAGATGATTCTAGAAGCACTCCTGAACTTAGAAAGGGGCCATGTCCCAATAAACCCATCATATGTAGAAAATATTGTAAGGCAAAAATGTGCCTATGGCATGAAATTATTGGCTTAGCCTACTCCACCTTAAGTGTACTTAATAACACATACATTAACCTACACTGTGAAAAATCATCCAACAAATCCAATTTTATCACAAAGTGTTAAATATCTCATGTAATTTATTAAATATACACTAAGGTGAAAACCAGAATGGTTGTATGGGTGCATTTTTGTACCATCGCAAAGTTAAAAAATTGTTATTTGAGCCATCATTAGTTGGAGACCATGTACAACTGGTTTAAATATTCCTGTTTTCTTATTACCTCCTACTGTTAATGTATTATGGTCTTCCTCATTTTTTTAAAGCTGGTGTCAAACACAAGGTCAGAAATATGCTTCTTTCATATATTTTTTCCCTGAATAAATAGATGACTCTCAATGATTCTGTTATATGAATGAAAGTGTTAAATTTACCTGCTAATTACAGTGTTTATGCTACTTCTTCATGGTGAACTTTCTAAGTCTTCTTGCCTTGGTTTTTGACAGCTTTGCTCCTTCTTTACTGGGACTTAAACTTCTAATTACAGAGGAGACAAATTATCAGAGATATGGGAAGACAGTAATGAAGCTACAGGCAGTAGGGAAGGAATAATTAATATTTCTCTGCTTGAATACTGAGATGACTGGGTCTGCTGGCTATATACCTTATGAAAGGAATTGTGCATTTAGTGATAATGTTGATACGCATGATACACATGATACAAGAGAGGTTAGTAGGAAGGGGAGATTCAAGGAAAGCATGATATATGCATATATGGAAATGTTACAGTGAAACCCAATAATCTGAACAATTAATGTGAGTTAGTAACTATGATTTTAAAAAGAGCATAGTAAAAAAAAATCATATACATTAACTAATCTGTACCATGTCCCTGTAGGAGACATGCTATCAATCTTTGTGTCTATAAGCAATTATGAAATGCTTTTGCGTATCGAGAATCAATTATTTCCCCAAACTTTGGTGAGACCAAGTCTTTATATTTATATTAGCAGGTGAGTTGCTTTAAAAGTGTTGGCTTAGCCAGGCGCCGGTGGCTCATGCCTGCAATCCTAGCTACTTAGGAGGCTGAGATAGAGAGGTTCGAGGATGGAACCTGGCAAATAGTTCAAGAGACCCCATCCTCAAAATTAGCAGAGAAAAATAGACTGTAGTTGTGGCTGAAGTGGTAGAGTGCCTGCTTTGCAAGTGCTTATGATACAAGGCCTTGAGTTCAAACCCTATTCCCACCAAAGAAATTTAAAAAAAAGTGTCGGCTTATTCATAACAAGGGAGTTCCATCTCTTTTGTGGTCTTGGCTAGATTTTATAAAGTGCAGCTTTGTGTTTATTTAAAATGGACTTTGAGATCCTTGGATGAGAGGTATTACATATGTGTGAAAGATTAGAGGGCAGTTTTTAATAACAACAAGAATAATACTGCTTTGTATGGCTAAACTGAAGATCTTTTCTTCTAAAGATTTAAAGCCCATTATAGACGTAATTTGATTGTTGCTCTATTGCAACAATGTTTTTTCTTCTCTCCTCGTCCAGGCAGATTTTTTTCTTTATTAAAGATGGCATGAATACTTTCTCATGTTATGACCTCTTTGATAAACAGCTCAGGATGTTATAAAAGCAAAGCAGAAGATGTCTCAAATAATTAGCGACAGAAGGCTTGTTGATGCTTGGGTGTTAATGTTGCCAGAAAGCTCAGATATTTGTGGGTTGTTCAGAACATTTTTGTACTGATGTGTGTGAGGTTGAGTTTCAGCCATATGCCTTTAACAGCATCAGGAAACATTTTGTCATGCTACTTCCTTGGGTGATCTTTTATGACCAAAAGAAAAAAAAAGTCATACTTCTGTCTTGTGAAATTGAGCTCGAATTCTGGACAGTTTAGCAGTAATCAGTATGTGCATGAATCACAGCTGCACGGGATGGTTTGGATTACAAACCAATGACAACTACTGCTCTAAATATGGAAATCAAATACTTTAGGTTCAGGCTGATTCAAATCTGTGGCTAGGAAATGTCTGATCTTTCCCAAGATAAGTTTAAAAGTGTGTGGATTTTTCTCTAGGGCTACAAAGCCTGTTCACATTCATATGTATTACTTTTGTGACCATCCCTTGAGGTCTCCTGGCAGCTATCTTTTTTAATATGGGAAGAGACTGGGATCTATAGGAATGCAAGATTTTTTTAAAAAGTCCTCAGAAGATTATCAGAGTGTAGTTGATCCAGGGACCCAATCTGACAGTTCCAACCCTCAAATGAGGAGTATCAAACAATACTTGGCTTTCTTCCTTCCAGGCATGAGATGTCCACATTCACCAAGAATCAGTTCATAATTCGGAAGTTTCTCATGTTACTGACATTCTCAGATCCTGCACCAACTTTCTCATCTACTTTGCTAATCATAAGTAGTTATGTGTAGTGTTAGGGTGGTGGTCTTGATGCTTCTATTATCAGGTGATCATTCTGGCTCTATTTCTTGAAGTCTCTATGGCCACAGAATAATACTCTATTCATACAAGATGACCCATGGAACTTACCTAGTAGGCTATAGGGTTTCCTTGATGTGTCTAATAGCTTATTTAAGAATGTGTTAAGGGATGAAATTGACATAATAGTTCAGAAGTTATTTATTATTATCTTCTTACATAATCTGTGTCTATGATCTCCTAAATACCTAGCAGACTATGCTGTGCCCTACCCCTGTTCTCTCTACCCACCTTGGAAGTCACACCAATGGCTTCCCATATCAGACCCTGTATCCCTCTGCTTAAGAGCTATCATCAATCTTAGGGCATACCTAACGTACTGGTGAGTCAGCATTCTCAGGAGTGACCCTCCACTATTGAGGGCTGAGAGTTGGTGGATATGTACAGGGTTTTCTGTACCTCTCCCATCAGCTCTGAGCTGTATTCTATAGTATCTGAAAGGGTCCCTGGAGATGGAGTCCTAGTGTCCACAGCTGTGTACTACTCTTTAGTGTAGCCTTCCCTTATTCCTTCTCTCACCTGTCCCACTCCCTTCTTTGTGCTTTCTGTTATCACTTCCCAGTTGTTGTCTCCAGATCCGTGATTGGGGTAACCTCAATGAAGCTTCTAATAAAATAGTCTACCTTCTCACCTACATTCAGTGAATTATGAAGATCATTGGCTCTACTTCCTAAATAACCCTTGAATTGTCTCCTTCTTTACTTCTAGAGCATGGTTTAAATCCTTAATACCTCACTTAGTTGATTATAATGGTGTTCTAATGGGTGTCTCTAATTCAGTAGATTTTCCCATCACTGGTCTTCCACAAAGCTGCTAGAGAGAACTTCCCAAAGGCAAACCTGTTCCTGTTACTTCCCAGCTTCAAACATTTGATGGTTCAGGCCTTTGGTCATCTGGCCCTTGGTTACCCATCCTGTGTTTTGTTTGAGCACCATACTGTTGCACATTTTCCATGGCTACAGTGAGGGGTTTAGATTCCATGTTTTTGTCCATCTCTAAACTCTTAATTTTTTCCAAGAATACAGCACTGTACTTACCAAGTTGTATAATACATCTTTTGAACTTATTCTTCCTGTCTAACTGAAAATTTGTATTTTCTGACCAACATCTACTCAATTCCTTTCACTTTCCAGTCCCTGGTAACCACCATGCTATTCTCTGCTTCTATGAGTTTGACATCTTTAGAGTCTACTTGTTAGTAAGATGATGCAGTGTTTGTCTTTCTGTGCTTGGCTGATTTCATTTAACACAATATCCTCCAAGGTTATCCATTTCGTTGAAAAAAAAAATGAATGGAGCATCCTTTATTTTTTTAAAGGCTGAATAGCATTCCATTTTGCATACCAAATTTTATTATTCACTCATTCGTGGACACTTGATTTCATGTCTTGTCTATTGTGAATAAAGCTGCAGTGAACATGGAAGTGCAGATATTTCTTGAACATACAGATTTCATATCATGATATACTCAACTGTGGATTGCTGGATCATGGGGTGGTCTTATCTTTAGTAGTTGAGGAACATCCATATTGATTTGTTTTTTCAGTAACAGCGAAGTGATGCCACACTGTAGTTTTAAAGTGCGTTTCCCTGATAATTAATGAGGCTGAACATTTTTTTAATCTATTTTGAGAAATATCTATGTGGGTCCTTTGCCCATTATTTAATTGAATTATTTTCTTGTTATTGAGTTGTTTGAGCAGCATAATTTTATTTTATTTTTTATTTATTTATTTATTTTTTATTTTTCTTTTATTATTCATATGTGCATACAAGGCTTGGTTCATTTCTCCCCCCTGCCCCCACCCCCTCCCTTACCACCCCCTCAATACCCAGCAGAAACTATTTTGCCCTTATCTCTAATTTTGTTGTAGAGAGAGTATAAGCAATAATAGGAAGGAACAAGGGGTTTTGCTGGTTGAGATAAGGATAGCTATACAGGGCATTGACTCACATTGATTTCCTGCGCGTGGGTGTTACCTTCTAGGTTAATTCTTTTTGATCTAATCTTTTCTCTAGTACCTGTTCCCCTTTTCCTATTGGCCTCAGTTGCTTTAAGGTATCTGCTTTAGTTTCTCTGCGTTAAGGGCAACAAATGCTAGCTAGTTTTTTAGGTGTCTTACCTATCCTCACCCCTCCCTTGTGTGCTCTCGCTTTTATCATGTGCTCATAGTCCAATCCCCTTGTTGTGTTTGCCCTTGATCTAACATCCACATATGAGGGAGAACATACGATTTTTGGTTTTTTGAGCCAGGCTAACCTCACTCAGAATGATGTTCTCCAATTCCATCCATTTACCAGCGAATGATAACATTTCGTTCTTCTTCATGGCTGCATAAAATTCCATTGTGTATAGATACCACATTTTCTTAATCCATTCGTCAGTGCTGGGGCATCTTGGCTGTTTCCATAACTTGGCTATTGTGAATAGTGCCGCAATAAACATGGATGTGCAGGTGCCTCTGGAGTAACAGTCTTTTGGGTATATCCCCAAGAGTGGTATTGCTGGATCAAACGGTAGATAGATGTCCAGCTTTTTAAGTAGCCTCCAAATTTTTTTCCAGAGTGGTTGTACTAGTCTACATTCCCACCAACAGTGTAAGAGGGTTCCTTTTTCCTCGCCAACACCTGTTGTTGGTGGTGTTGCTGATGATGGCTATTCTAACAGGGGTGAGGTGGAATCTTAGTGTGGTTTTAATTTGCATTTCCTTTATTGCTAGAGATGGTGACCATTTTTTCATGTGTTTTCTGGCCATTTGAATTTCTTCTTTTGAGAAAGTTCTGTTTAGTTCACATGCCCATTTCTTTATTGGTTCATTAGTTTTGGGAGAATTTAGTTTTTTAAGTTCCCTGTATATTCTGGTTATCAGTCCTTTGTCTGATGTATAGGTGGAAAATATTTTCTCCCACTCTGTGGGTGTTCTCTTCAGTTTAGAGACCATTTCTTTTGATGAACAGAAGCTTTTTAGTTTTATGAGGTCCCATTTATCTATGCTATCTTTTAGTTGCTGTGCTGCTGGGGTTTCATTGAGAAAGTTCTTACCTATACCTACTAACTCCAGAGTATTTCCTACTCTTTCTTGTATCAATTTAAGAGTTTGTGGTCTGATATTAAGATCCTTGATCCATTTTGAGTTAATCTTGGTATAGGGTGATATACATGGATCTAGTTTCAGTTTTTTGCAGACTGCTAACCAGTTTTCCCAGCAGTTTTTGTTGAAGAGGCTGCTATTTCTCCATTGTATATTTTTAGAGCAGCATAATTTTAAAGATAAAATAAATTCCACTTATTCTCTGGAACTACCCTTTGCTGACTATCCCCTAGCTGTGACTTCCTCAGTTCCATCTCTGAGTCTTGTGCATGGTTATTTGGGTATGAACATACCGTTCTTTACTGATCAACTGTGAGGTTTTTTTTTCTGTACTAGACTTTGAACTCCAGGCTTCATGCTTGCTAGGCAGGCACTCTACCATTGAGCCACTCGGCCAGCCCTCAGCAGTGTTTCTAGAGAACAGTAACCAGATGTAACTCCCAGACTCTGGCTCAGTACCAGGCATCAAATCAATACTTGATCCTCTAAGGACAGTTGCCCATTTAATTTGAGCTTCAAGAGTTTTCTCCAGAAAATACAGTATGTGCTGACATATAAGAACTGCTCAATGAACAGAGACAAATTGGTGATGATAGTCACATGACTCAAAAGTGTAATGGGAGAATGTGATTAAAATAATCATGAAATATTTTATATATAAAAACTTACTTCAGTAGTTTAACTGGTAGACGTACTTATTCTGCCATATTTAATTTCTTTTGTGTTGGTAAAGTGCTAAGCCCTTGCTGAACATGTAGGAGGGGTTGGAGGCAAATTTGCAGGAAACTTTGGTTCTCTCAGGTACAATTTGCCCCCATTCTCAGATTTGTTTTGTTAAGAACCAGAGTCATTGAAGTCAGGTGAAAGAAAAATGATAAAGCAGTGTCTGTCTGATCTTAACATTGAGGACACAAGGATTTCTCTTGGCTAGTGGCCCTTTTTTGAGGAACATTATATGAATTAGTCAAAATGCCCAGCACTAGTCCTTCTGAAGGAAGACTTGTGGAAGGACTCTGTTTTCCTCATGCTGTGGCTTGGACATGGGCTTTGGCTCCTTTCCCTATGGAAACTTCTCCATTCTGGAAACTGATTCCAATCTACGGTCCCAGGGAAGGGGTGGGGCAGGATTCACCATAGTTTATATAAGGTCTAGAATGGGAAGTTGATTTCAGTTCTAGGAACTTCTCTCCATAACTTCAGAGTCATCCCTTACAATTTCTTATTGTCAGGACAAGCTGGTATCATGGGGAAAACATGGCACTTTTTGGGTGTCTCCATAGAGAAAGAGCAGAGTCACCAAAGCAGGGCTGAAGCCACCTGCGGTCACCCCAGCCACCTCCTTGCTGTGGTGAAATACACAGCCATACTTGTGGTGGTGGCTAGGACATGTCTTTAGGCCAGGTGGGAAGCTAGGTGTTTCCAGCCTAGCAAGAAGTTGGGAACTTCTTTTTAATTG
This sequence comes from Castor canadensis, assembly GCF_047511655.1. Lineage (NCBI taxonomy): Eukaryota > Metazoa > Chordata > Mammalia > Rodentia > Castoridae > Castor > Castor canadensis. The sequence goes on along the minus strand of NC_133390.1, from coordinate 150,498,315 downwards.
GGTAGAGCCCTGAGGCCTTGGGATGGGATATAGGCGTACCCTGCAATACAAATAAAGCCACAGGTGTGGGTCTACCCTGCGGAATGGAGACAGGAGACACTGGCCAAGATTGGGTAGAGAGGACGCTGGGAAGTCACTGCCCATCAGCAGGGGTCCAATTCCCATGCATAGCAAGCAGACTTGTCTCTCAGTCTAGCTTCCCAGCAGGGCAGTACTGGGGTTTCACTTTCTGGTATTCATTTCCTCACTTTTTCCACAGGGAAAGAGTGCACTGTGTTCTCCCGTGCATTTTCTCACCCTGCCCAGGCCCATCTGTACTTGGAAGGAAGTGAGTCCCAAGTTCCACGCAAAAGCCTTGGCCTCTGCCTTACATCTCTGCTCTCAAATATATCTACCTTTAAAAGCAAAAAGCACAGATAAAAAATTTCCATCAACGAAATTAACACTTTGATAGTCTGTTCTGTTTTGAGAAGTATTGAAGAATCAGATATGTGCTGTGGATTTCCATTTTAGCAAAAGTAACAATTGTAATAGATAACTAACTTGCCTCAGCTTTCCAGGCACATTGTCTTCATGCATCTCTCTCTTTCAACCCAACTGTTGACTTTCTGTCTCTTACCTCCACTCATCCCCTTTTTCCTGTCCTATAGAGTAATAGCTGTAATGATGCACCTGTTTCTTCAATAAAGCCCAAGCGAGCAATCACTGTCTTCTAAATCTGCACCAGCCAATAAGGGAATCATGGGCCCCATGTGGCTCCTAAGCTCTTGAAGTTGAGAGAGTCAAAAGTGAGATGTGCCGAGTGTCATTGACACACTGGATTTGGTCTCACTATGTAGCTTAGGCTGGCCTTGAACTCGAAATTCTCCTGCCTCAGCCTCCTAAGTGCTGAGACTTTAGGCATGCCCACCATACCCAGCTATATCGCAGACTTTGAAGACTTGATCTGGGGTGGTGGGAAGAAGAATGTAGGATACCTCATTCATAATTTGTTAAATATTAGTAATTTAATAATTAACTAAAATATTAATAATTTGTTACACATAGGTTGAAATAATGGCTTAGATAAAATACATTTTTGGGCAGACAAGTTTTCTCTGTGTAGCTCACGAGCACTAGGCTTACATTGTCCCCCTTTAGCACGAATTCCATTTGTTACTTTTTCTCAAGTGGTTACTAGAACGGTTAAATTGCATATGTGGCTTGCATTGGATGGTGCTGCTCTGAACCTTGTGCACAATGCTTATGGTGGAGAAGAAAGAGGACCAGCTGCTGCCCTGAGGGAATCCCCAGGTTCTTGGACTCCATGGCCTCTTCAATCTGGCTCTCATAGAATATGCAGGCCTATCTAGCTTTTCCCTGTACCAAGCCCCTGTGTTTGAACAGAAAGCAAATGTCTTAACATAGTAGTGGTAGTGTAGCTAAATGACCTACTGGAGAGATCAGTGTCAACTGTGAGCTCCTGGGGGGGTCACACCTGGCACCTTGGCCCTGGGTCCAGAGCAATCAGTAGCTGCTTAGTGATTAGAGAGTTTTCCTGTCTGGTGTACCTTGAACGTTATCACATAGGCAGTTGTCTCCTCTGCTTCTTTTGAGTGATTCCTCCCTCCCTGTTGCAAGACATGCCTAGTCACCACACTGCAGACCCTACCTCCTTTATTACTCTCCAGGCAGCACCAAGTTTTCATCGTCTGTTGTGTAGAACCCACCTCATCTACCCATCTCCAGGCCAGCTGAAGAATTCCCAAACTCTAACAGGAATCAGAGTCATTTGGAGGATTTTTTAAGATTTCTGGGGCTCAGCTCCAGAATTTCTGATTCATTAAGCCTGGGTTGGGGGCCAAGGACTGGCATTTCCTGTAAGTTTCCAGGAGATGCTGATGTTGCCGGTCCAGGGACCACACGATGACGACTGCCAGTTGCTGTAGTTTGGATATGAAATGTCACTCAAAGGCCCATGTGTTAAAGGCTTGGTTGCCAGCCTGTCATGTTCTTTGGTGGTGGTGGAACCTTTAGGTGGTGGGGCCTAGTGGAAGGTAGTTAGATCACCGGGTGGGGGGGGGGGCATGCCCTTGAAGGAGATATTGGACTCTGGTCTGTTCTTGTCTCTCTCTTTGCTTCACAGCTTCCACAAGGAGCTTCCTACCCTGTGCACCACCATGATGTTCTGCCTCATTGCAGGCCCAAAAGACAATGGCGCTAAGCAACCATGGACTGAAACCTCTGAAAGTGAGCCCAAACAAACTTTCTCTCCCTATAAACTGATTATCTCAGGTGTTGTGTCACATTGATGGAAAGCCAGTGTAGCCTAGTGTTTTACTAAAACACAAAGCTGATTATGTTTCTATCCTTCTAAGACCCACCAACAACTGTGCAGGGTGGACTAGATAAAGTCCCAACCGCTTAGGGTACTGCCCAAGGGATTCCTTGTCTGCTGCCTGTGTGCTGCCTGAGCTCTGTCACAGAGGCCTTCACTCTGCCTACGGTGCCTGCAGTTCTACATGTGGACCAGGTACTGCTTCACTTCTGGGTGCCCTGCTACTGCTTCCCTGTCTCCTTTCCTTGCAGGCTGCCTATCCCAGGCTCCTGAGTGGCTGACTTTCTGCTGGGTTGGGCCACTGGGAGGTAATGGTAGGAGACAGGAAGGCAGTGGAGAGGAAAAGGCAGAGTTCTCTTTCTTCTTTATGCTTTGAGTGGCATCTCCAGCAGTGCCTTCAGCTGCCACCACACAGGCTTCCTGTGTTTGCAGCCTAGGCTTGATCACCTCAGCGCTAGGGCACAAATTTCATCTTCTCTCAAGGTTCCTGTGTTCCTTGAAGTGGGAATGACTTCCTCCTATTCCCAGGGACCTGGGTGCTTCCCTTGTCCTGTTTGGCCTCTTAGCTCTTCTGCCATCATAATCTTGCACAAAATTCCCTCTATCGTAAATGCATAGGCCACAATGTCCCATAGACTTTCTGTCATGATGACAATGGTCCCTGTACCCACTGCACACATTGAAGAGTGACTAGTATAGCCAAGGAACTGAGCTTTTAATTTCTTTTCATCTAGATGAATTCAATCTAAATAGCCTCATGTAGCTAGTGGCTACTGTATAGGGCGGTGCAAGCTTAGACCACACATAATGTAGGGCCATGGGAATTTAAGAGTAGATTCTAAAACCAGCATCAAAAGAACAGAGAGGTATTTTGTGCTGTGTGCTTCTAACACAGTCTTACTATCTGCATATAGGTGTCATCGTTTCACAACTTTTAAATCATTTTCTAAAATGTAGATCTACAAAGGATGATTACAAAAGAGAATTATTGTTACGTAAATTAAAGCAAGTTACAGAACAATATGTATATTACTATCCGTCTTGGTAAAAATAAAGGTAGAAATGTCTGACAGGGTACACAAAGTGCTGTTAATGTCAGGAACGAAGGAGGGGAGGAAACTATTATTTTGTATTTAACGTACTTTATGTAATTTTCTCCGTCTCTGCTGGGATTACAGACATGAGATACTGCACCAAGATTGATTTTTTGTTTGTCTGAAAATGTCTTTTATTTCTCTTTCACTTTTGAAGGATCATTTCAGAGGGTTTATAACTGTGAGTTGGCAATATTTTTTCCCTCACTGCAGTCTACTTTTTACTTGTATGGTTTCTGTGGAGAAGTTGAATGTTAAGTTTTATTTTTGTTCCTCTGTAAGTGAAGTGTTTTTTCCCCCTTCTTTCAAGGTGTTTTAGTTTTTGATTTTCTGTAGTTTGAGTATACTATGCTTAGAGCAATTGTCTCTCTTTTTTTTTTTAGCTCTTACCTGTTAATGTTTGAGCTTCCTGTGTCTGTGGTTTGGTGTGTGACATGAATTGGAGAGAAATTCATTTTGCCTTTTAAGAATTATATTACATCGTATTATACCTTTTGTTCTGCTTTTATCGCTTTTCTTTTCTTTTTTTCCTGTTTTCAGTTTTGAAGGTTTTTTTTTTATTCTTTTTGGTGGCACTAAGGTTTGAACTCAGGGCCTCATGCTTGCTAAGCAGGCACTCTTACAGCTTGAGCCACTCTGCCAGCCCTTTTTTTTTTGTGATGGGTTTTTGGAGATAAGGTCTCATGAACTGTTTGCCTGGGCTGGCTTCGAACTGCGATCCTCCTGATCTCCGCCTCCTGAGTAGCTAGGATTGCAGGCGTGAACCACCAGTGCCAGTCACGAAGGTTTTTGTTGATGTATCAAGCTTGAACATTCTTTCCCCAGTCATGTCTAGTCTACTAATATACTCATCAAAGGCATCCTTCATTTCTGTGTTTTTGATCTTTAACATTTCTTTTTGGTTCTGCCTTAAGATTCCCATCTGTCTGCTTATCCTGCCCATCTGTTTTTGCATGCTATCTGCTTTATACATTTTGCTACTTTATCTACTTTAGACTAGATACCCAGCAGAGTTTTGAGCATATTAATTATAGTTGTTTTAAATTCTTAGTGTGAGAATTCCAACATCCCCGCCATATTTAAGTCTGGTTCAGATTCTTGCTTTGTTTTTTCAAATTGTGGTTATTTGCCTTTTAGTATGTTTTATAATTTTTCCTTGATAGTTGAACACTATGTACTGGGTATAAGGAACTGCTGTGGTAAGGGAACTTTTAAATTTGTATGATTAGATCTTAGTCTTTCAGTGAGCTTGGGTCATTCATTGCACTGTGAATGTGACTGTGCATTTCAATCTCCCCTTCTTTACGTGGGACAGGATGGATAGAGGGCACTGGAGTGGAGTATTTCTCTTCCCCAGGCTAGCTTACCTCTGACAAAACCCAAGTAGATTAGCCTCTTATAAAACGAGACAGACCTTTTAGGAACAGAAGGCTCTGTCATAGTTCAGATGGGATCCCTTCCTTCCCCCTACTACCAGAAACATGCCAGATTTTTCAGGCAGGGCTCCAGGAAATGAAACAAAAGTGTGGAGATTCCCTCCATGACTGGGTTCCCCTGGAGTTTTTAACTCCCAGACTTGTCCTCACTGAATCTCTAACAATTCTGCAGAGGTTTGTGCTCAAGGGTTTCTGCTCTGATAAGTTGTAAGTCTCTATATTTGCCTTTCAGTCTCTCTAATTTTGGGGTGGCATGTTGACCTATGACTTTATTTCTCTAATGCTCTCAGATTTTTCAGTTTTTTCAGATTTTTACTTACTATTAGAATTGTTACTGAGGTTCAGGGCAAAAGCCTTGACTCTGAGGGTCCAAGTATGCTAGGCATATATCAATTAGAGATGAGTGTGGGGAGGGGCAGAGAAAGACATCTTAACGTAGCTGCTTTGGAAAGAACAGATAAATGGGTTCAGTCACCCAAGTCCATCTTTGGGATACTGACAGAAGCTTTCGGATTATATAGGGAAGGAGCAGAAGTGTATGTGGGTGAAGAAGCATGCATAGGAATAAGTTTTGGTCAAACTGTGGTTTATTTGATCATTGTCTCTGAATTGGTCAGGTGGGGCCTCCTCATGATAAGAAACTTATTGCTACCTGAGGGTGTAAATTTGAATCGTGTCATAAGGATGTTTATTGATCAGTCCTATCATCCCAGAGGACAGGGAGGAGGGAGAGACTCAGGAGGAAAAGGTTAAAGAGGCAAAAACAGAATCAGAGCACAAAATGAACTAATTGGAGTTAGTTCAGTAACAGGTGGTCTCTTCAATATTCACTGTCAAGTCACCATTTCATTTCTATGGGATGTTAAAGGCTGAAGGTCATTTTCTTCAGTAACTATTTCCTTCTAATAAGGGACATTGTAAGACTCTTGGAATGGAAGACCTTGACAGGGTCAGAAAAGTTTGTTTCCTGTGCCTTTTTAGGTGTGTGTGGGGGATGAAATTGTTGTCACTAGTGTTTTAGACAGACACTTCTTGAGTGATTAACATGGCTACATGCAGAGTTAATCAGGAATCTGACCAAAGGTTTAAGACAAAGGGGACAGATGCAAAATAAAGGCAAAGATGACAGGCTATTGTCCTTTTAATTAACTTATGGGCATAAGTGAGGAGTCAGTGATTTTTAGCAAAAGGAGTTCAAAGGACATGTTACAAGATAGAGTGACAACTTCCAAGCTTCTTAAAGCTGGGCCAGAAACTAGAAGTCCATGTATGTTACTTTTATAGTGAAAGCACCTAAGAAAAACCCTAAAAGAAATATCATCCCAGTTTGTTACTTAGATTCTGCTCAGTAGGGTTTAATCATTTTCTTGATGACTAAGGTTATCAACATGAATTCCATGTTATGATGTCTTAAGTGTATCGAGGCTTTGTCTTAAGGGTTTCCAGGATTTGTTTCATTCAGATATTCTAAGACACACAGACATGGAAATGACTGTCAGGAAGGAGGTTTTTATACTCAGAGATTGCTAGAAATAAGAGGCCCAGTACAGCATGCAGAGCTTCATGAAGAAGCACTAGAATTGGTTAGTAAGCAAAGGGGTGTTGGGGGCAAACATAAGCATTTGTCTTTAGTGTGTGAAAAAGACGAGGGAGGGTAAGAAGATTTAGGATTGGATAGTTTGAGTGATTTTGGTGGAGTCTGAGTCATAAGGGCTGTCCCTAGTTGCCTGGATCTGGCCTCGGAGTGATTAGGACAAGGGAATAGTAGCTCAAGTAAGAATCTAGTAAGACCCTGATAAAGGAGGTGGTTGTGACTTGGGTTCCTGATTGCATTGGTTTCCATGCATCTGAAAGTTATACTTCTGGGAAAGTTGTTTACTGTCTCTAGACTGGCTAGTCTTGAGAGGGGCTGTCTTTCAAGGGTCAGCAAGGCCCCAGTCCTCCAATCATTAGACATACAGAAAATAAAAAGTCATGGTTAATGAATATGAGGAAGTTTTTAGTAAGGTGGGTGCTATGGTTTGGAAGTGGTTTGTCTCCCAAAGGTTTGTTAGTTGGGAGCTTGGTCTTCCTGTGTGGTAATATGGGAGGTGGTGGGACTTTTTACAAAGGGAGTCTAGTGGGAAGCCCTTATTAGGTCATTGAGGGTGTGACCTTGGAAGGCATTGTGGGGCCCCAGGCTTCTGTCTGATAATGCAATCTCTCAGTCCCACACATGCTTCTGTCATATGATTCCATGAGCTGTGAGGTCTTCAGCAGAGCTGAACTGATGTTGGTACCATGCCACTGTATAACTGGAGTCCTGGGCTAGCAGCCCTAGTAAGCATGCTCAGCTTGTGCCGTAATGTTTTGGCTGAAAATAAAGAAAGGACACTTTGATGATGTATTATCATAGGAGTTTGCCCCTAAAGGTGCCTGCCTCACTAACTGGCTCACAGATCTTTTTCAGGAAACTCGCACACTGTGATTGTGTTTTTGTTTTTTGTTTTCTTTCATTGTCGTAGTTTTGTACTGGAGTTTTGAGGCCATGGCTTATAGAAAAAGGTAGGTACTGTTTTCACATGGGTTGGTCTAAAAACAATACGAAACAAGCAAAAGGACACAATACTATAATTCTGGTTTCTGTATATCTTGGACAAGTTGCTTACTTTCCCTGTACAGTAACATCAATTATAAAATGGGAATAATAATATAGGGGCTGATCTCTTAGGGTCTTATGAAGGCTAAACGACTAAGTTTCTGTAAAGTCAGTACATTTACAATTCACAATGAATAGGTGATGCCCAATATGTGGAATTAGTAAAGTAAGGAGTGAGTTCAGTAGACAAGCTTTGTAAAATCACGTACGGGAATTTGAGAATTTCATGCACTGGAAGTTAAGCTGTTTCAGAGGTGGCTGCCTCCTGGAGGCCCGCATGAGCATTTCATGTGGGAGGAGTGCATGTGCAGTTTTAGAGGAAGGTCCAGCTTTGATAATCTACTTACTGTGGGAAAATTAGCACAGGTGTGTATTAGTCCCTTGCTGAGATCAAGTACATGTGAACAACGTTCAATGGACAGCAGGGCCTGAACATGAAGGAGCATTGGGATAGAAGACATATTCTGAGCCTTCCACACTCTTCTTTCCCAACCCCTGAGTGCCTCTGAACTTCTATTGAACTAGTTTAATCTCCTTACCAGAATCTGGGCCTATAGGTTTATTGGCCCTGACCTCACCCACTCCCTGTAGTAGACTGGGTTTATTGCTTTCTAAATGGGCAATGGGACAGGTGGATTTAATACATAGAAGTTCTTTTTTCTTGGGACAGGTCTCACTGTGCAGCCCAGACTAGCTTCAAACTTTTGATTCTCCTGCTTCAGCCTTTCAAGTGCTGGGATTACAGGTACACGCAGCCAATGTGTAGAATTTCTACAGCTAATTATAAACTACTCTAATTATAAACTCTTCTGATTTCTTATCTTATTACAAGACCCTGAAAAAAACCCTAAATATCCACCAATATGGAATGTAAGAACAAACTATGGTAAATCCATCTAGTAGAATAGTAATCAGCAATAGAAGGGAACAAATTCACATACGACAACATGGATGGAGATAAGAAAAAGTCTTTGTTCAACACAACAGACTCAGAGAAGAGAGTACACACTGTATGATCCCATTTATATGGAAACTTGTTATAGCAACAGCAGTCAGAATAGAATTTTCTCCGTTGGGAGAAGATTTCAAGGAAAGGTGCAGGAGAAGAGCTGTAAGATCTAGATGAGGTTTATGTGACATAAATGGTTAAATTCACTGAGTTGTACTCTTAAGTCTTAGGAACAAACTCTATAAATAATAGCTTAGTAAAGTACTCTGTTGGCATTCTAAAAAACTTTCTAATGGGAAAAGTTATGAGAGAAATGAAAAGGAACATTTAAAAATACTTTATCACACAGGAAGCCGTTCACAGAGAGCAAGAAAACTCCTAACATAGAGTGTCTTTTGGTGTACTGTTAGCTAAGATCTATTTCAGGGGCTGACGATTGGAATCTTCTCCTCTTTGGCTGCTGATCTCTGGATTTCACTGCTTATTGACATCTTAAGTAGAGCACCGAAAGACAAATCAAAAGGGTTGAAATTTATAACTGGAAGGCATTGTGACACTGGGAAAAGGACAGTCATGGACCTGCTTTGGAGAAAGTGGGATATGGTGGTCCCTACTTGGAATTTGAAAAGCAACCTGAAAAGAGGCAGCCTGGTTTTGTATCCCAATTACAGACTCTTAGAACATCCTTTACTCTTTTTTCACCATAATGATGACAATTGCAATTAAATTATAATTATTGCTGCAGTTATTGAATATTGTCTTCTCCACCATAAAAGATGTGAAGAGGCTCACAATGTGAGCCCCTCTCTGGCTGCAATGCCTGGCACAAGGTAGGTTAGGCACTCAATATGAATAAATGAATAAATATGAATGAATGTGTTTGCAAAAATGGGGGAGGAGGTTCTCGTAATGAATTATATTAATTATTCTTTGGTGTCCACACCAATCTCAGCCCTTTTCTACTGCCCATGTTATCACTTACTTCTGTCAATCCCTAATTTATCATGCACAATGCCATTTAACAGTAATCAACCTTTGAAAACTGTAATCCTTGCTTTTCCAACCGGTTTTACGGTCAAAGCTTTGTGTTTTTGATTTTTAGTCATCTGCAAAGTGCTTCCCTAACAATCATCCTTCAAAGACTGTGCATGGTCTTTATGTTTTCTGATTGGCCCAGTTGGAAATTGTCTTTCTCTCCTATAAGTCTGGATAGCCCTTTGTTGCTACCACTTCTGAGTGACACTGTTGCCTCCTTGTTTGGTGATGATTTCTGTACATGACATAATTCCTTTCTAGGCTTATTGGTTCCTTCTTAAAAAGACCTCACATTGAGCCTCTATAGATGCACAAAAAATGCTTTTTTGTGGTTAACATAAATGTGTAGAAGTTAAGTAATGAATGACTATTTAGTATGATTTATACTAACAATGTTAGAAATTGGACAGGAAAGAAGATGAATTAAAATTTTTTTACAAGTGACTCAAGTTTAGTGTTCAATACTTGAAAGAGAGGCAGGGGAAGTAGAGAGATGAAAATGGGAGAGACACATCTGAGAATTACTTTAATGTAGGTGAGTGGATTAAGAGATTCCTAGCATGGGATGTAGTTCAGCTTGTCTATGAGTTGCCTTTTATTTTCTCATATCTAGCTGGGGTGATATGTGCCACTCTTGGGTAATGGAGTCCTTCCTCCCATGATATCATCAGGCTTCGTTTGAGCAAGTCTTGCCAGAAGCTGAGTCACTGAAATCTGGGTCAGTATGGCTTAGGTTAAATTTCTGGAGCTGGCAAAGAAGTTTGTGATAGTTCCTCCACTCTGAAACAAGGATTTATGGTGCCAGCAATTCATGCTAAATAGAGCCCATTTCCTTCAAATGTGAGAGCACTCTCCTGATTACTTTTTAATTAAAACAGATTTTTTTTTGTAGTAGCTAGAACAGGATATGGAAAATTTGGCCAATGATAAAGTATGGGTTCACGGGGAGATACGTGATGATTCTTATTAAGCTATCTAAAAATAGCACATTGATACACTATTTTGAAATGCAACTAACTGCTAGGGATTGCTGCTGGATTCCAGAAGCAGTTGTTGGATTCCATGAAGATGGTGCACGTGAAAAGTGTGAGGGTGAATGTGGTGTGGGTTTCTTTCCTGAGGGAGTGTGTGGTACCGATCCTGTGCTCTGTGAGACTGTAACTTAACTCTTAGAATCTCCCTGTCAGTTGGGAAGTACACTCACCTCTTCCAGTGTACAGTTCTAGGAACATGGAGAGCATGTGCCTTATCCCAAACCTGGATGATATTGGGGAAGCAGTTCAATGCTACAAATACCAATAACAAATACTAATACTAATACTAATCCCTCTAATGACAAAGCAATTGTCATTAGAGGATTAGCATTGATCTGGAACTTGGCACGCCTGTCAACTAATTGTGTAACCCGGGTAAGCCTCTTCACCTCCTTGACTCTTCTTTCTTTTGGGTGAAATGAAGAGATGGAACATGTTAACTGTGCTAACTTGCTACTGTGATGGGTTCCAAGATACGCAATTAAATCTAAGTGGTAAAACATAGAATTAGTGGAATTATAGAATTAGAAGGGATTTTAGGGGTTAGCTGTTACAAACTCCTCATTACGTGATGGTGGGGTAAGAAAGGAGAGAAAAGACAATATTTATTATGTGATGGTTATGTGTCAGAAATGTACATTGAGTTATTTATTCACCCCTAAACTCTAGGAAAAGTTGGAAAAGACTCTATCATGTTTCTATCTATCTATCTATCTATCTATCTATCTATCTATCTATCTATCTATCATCTATGTCTATCTATCTAAATTGAGCACAATGAAGACATTGTTAAGTAATTTGAATTATCACAAAATCCCTGTGAGATGAATGATATATTTTTCATTTCATAGAAGATTAAAGTGAACCTCAGAGACACTAAATGCCATTGTTGGGAAGTGGTTGAATTGAGATTTGCTTTTCGTCTATAATAAAGGCTCTTGTTTTTTCCTGATCCCCGTATTTCAGATAAGAATTCAAAAAGTGCAGAGGAATAATACATTTCAACTGAGCCTTGGATTCTTAGCTTAGTTTTCAGAGTCAGTTTCACACTGAAGATGTCTGCAACTAGAGCATTGGAGGAAGGGGGCATCATCTGACCAAGAACACTGGCCCCCCACTGAACTCTTCTCCTCAGACTACATGGCCTCAATTAGCACCTTTAATCCCAAATCCTCTGTGGGAAGGAATTCCAGAGAGCAGAAAACATAATTTTCTTTTTTAGATTGTTTCCAAAGTTTCTGAAGAGGCCACTTGGAATATTCTTCTGTTTGCTTAACCCTTTGCTGAGATTTTAAGCCATTTTTTTTCTAAAGAGTTTCGTTATCAGAAATCTGTTTCCATCCTCCCACTCTGCATTCAATCTCTTCCTTTTCCCTGGACCCCCCAGGCTGGAGTTGGAACAATTCTCTCATTCTTTCTTCAGAGATTCTGGAAAAGAGGCAATAATTGTTCTCCATATAATATACAAAGCATATTTGGAGGTAATTGTGGAATTCCTTTTCAGCTTTTATTAATATGAAGTTTTTCCAATAAGGCTGTTTTTCTTCTGTTTTTTAGAATGAAGAAACTTATGTGCCACAAACTTCAGGCATAAATGTGGAGAGGATGTGTGAAGCAGGGAGAGAATATGGAGAATTCTCCACCTTACGATGGAGCAAGGTGAAGCCCGGAGATAAAAACCTGTGCTTTGGTGGTGATGAAATCAGAAAGGTCACATGGCATTGTGTAGATGTCAGGTGTCCTTCCATTAAATTTAAGGGAGAAGAAAGCAGGGAGGGAATATGGAAAATTCTCCACCTAACGATGGAGCAAGGTGAAGCCCGTAGATAAAAACCTGTGCTTTGGTGGTGATGAAATCAGAAAGGCCACATGGCATTGTGTAGATGTCAGGTGTCCTTCCATTAAATTTAAGGGAGAAGAAAGCAGGGAGGGCATATGGAAAATTCTCCACCTAACGATGGAGCAAGGTGAAGCCCGTAGATAAAAACCTGTGCTTTGGTGGTGATGAAATCAGAAAGGCCACATGGCATTGTGTAGATGTCAGGTGTCCTTCCATTAGACTTAAGGGAGAAGGAAGTTAGTCCAATGGAAGCTGTTAGGGGCTCAATAAAATTTGCTGCAGTGGCCAAGCGTGTTAATCTGGATTCTTACCTCTAATGACAAAACAGTGTGGTTAGTGGGATTAGCATTGACCTGGAACTTGGCAAGCCAACTAATTGTGTAACCCAGGTGAGCCTCTTCACCTTCTTGGTTCCTCTTTCTCTTGGGTGCAATGAAGAGATGGAACATGCAATCTCTAAGAGTCCACTCTGATCCGACATCGTATGTCTTAGAAGAGATTCTAGGAAGGACACATTAAGGACCCTCTCTCCTCACATCTTAGACAAGCACACAAAAGGTGAGTTACTTTAAGACTTAGTGGAGGAAATAGCTGATATTGGAAAATCCACTAAGAGAAGACAATATGGTATATTAAACCAGGAATCAGATGGCCTGAGATTGAGTCTTGACTTTGCCGTTGATTTACTAGGTGGCTTTAACTGAAGGACTAAAATATTTGGGTCTAAGTTTCCTTTTTCTTAAGGAATTATTAAAATTTAATGATCTCCTGAATGTCTGCTATTGATGCTTGGTCCATGCTAGTCATTGAGCTAGTGTAGAAAGAACCGGATATGATTCCTGACTCTGGAAGTTCACAATCTGAAGAGCAGTAAGTAAATCATTATGGTGTTTTCATTAGTGCCATAATAGAAATATGTTCAAATGTTACTTACATAAGGAGTTAAAAATTTGTAGGGAATGAGAGAGAGGACAGGAAAGACCATAGAGGACACATTTAGTCCAGGACTGTTTAAGATAACAGGATGATGGAGGGGCATCCAGAGAGAGGCATGAGCAAAGACAGGGAAGAACAAGGGAATTTGAGGCAGATTCTGAGACAGTAGCACCAGATGAGTGCAGAAGATAAAGATGGGGTATGATTATTACAGTCCTATTTACAATAGCCAGGTCATGGAATCAGTCTAGGTGCCTGTCAATAGATGAATGAATACAGAGAATGTGGTATATAAAAAAATGGACAATCAATCAATCATAAAGAAAAATGAAATTAAGTCATTTTCAGAAAATGGATAGAACTGGAGATGATTATGTTACCTGAAATAAGATAGACTCAGAAAAATAGTGCATGTTTTCTCTCATATGCAGAACCTAGATTTAAAAAAAGACATGAAAGTAGAGGGGGGACTATTTGGATGAGAGGGGAGGAGCAGGAGCAAGAGAGGGTGATGGTTGGGTGAATACGATCTAAGTACATAGTATGCAAGTGTGAGAATATCATAATGAAACCCATTATTTTATTCAATTAGTAACAATAATAAATAAAATAAAAAGAAGGCAAGGGTGGACATTTATGTCTTGCTAAGGAATTTGAACTTTTTCTTGCATGCAGTAAGGATTGATTAAAAGATTTTAATGATGTGGCATGTGAGAGCTGTGTATTCTGAAGGAGAAAATGGAGATGAGAAAGGCAAAAGGCAAGCAGATAAATTAGGGATTCTTGCAAATACCCAAGGAGAAGGTGGTAAGGGCCTGATCTAAGGCCTCCAGAGGAAATGGAGGAGCAGGTTCAAGCTAGAGGCTGGATTACCACGGGATCAGGCCTGGCTCTCTAATCTGTGGGGTTCAGTAGAAAATAAAATTGCTGATTCTCTTGTTCAAACAATTAATAATATTTTAAAGATAGTAATAGTGGAGGACTAAGCTAGGCACAAGGACCTTCTAAGCACAGGTGGGCTCCAGGTGAGTGAACAGTTATCATGTCCTTGAATTTGGCCTAGAGTAAGAATACTACACTACTTCCTTTCTGGTTTGTTGTGATTGTAGTTCACAAGACTTTAAAATTCATGAGTATGTGTTTTGAGTTGTTCATTTCACAGGTGGTGGTCTATTCTGCCATTTATGCAGATTCTTATATATACAATCTTTTTTTGGGTTGTCATGGCATGAATTAAGTTGAACAAATGCCTTAAAGCCAGCGTGTCAGCTTTTCAGTAGGTTTTACGGAGAAATGGTATTTCTTATAAAGATGGCTAAGAGAAGAACAACAAGAAAATGGAATAATTTTAAAATAGGGTCTTACAATAGGGTGATGTTGAACTGGGGTTATCTAATTAGGAGAAGGTAGAAGAAAAGGACTTTATTATAGCATTTGTATAAGTCCCTTATACTATAGTAATGCTGAGTAACAAGCCGTCCTCAAACTCAGATATATACAATAGGCATTTATTCTCATACTTACAAAACTATAGGGAAACTGTAGTTTTTTTGGACTACAGTGGGCTCATGTGGTTGACTGTATCGTAGTCTAAGGGTTGGCTGTTCTTAGATCCAGGCTGCAAATTGGTGTCAGGTCTGCACCATGTATACTTTTTCTGGTGTCTTTTGATGAAGAAGTGTCTAGGCCAGGTATGGTCCCTTCATAGCCATCACAGGAGTGCAGTGGGCTAAGTCAACACTGTGGAACCATACTTAAGGCCTCTGTGTGCCTCTTACATATTAACATACCACTGCCCATGGCTGGTTGGATGGACAAGCTTAATGGTGTTGAGGCAGGAAAATGAACTTTACTCACAGAGGAAGGGCTAATGAGTGAATATTCGCTGAGTAAACCAAAATCTCATAGGATTCAAGAATTTGTACATCTTTCCGAAGCTATTGAGTCTAGTTACTGGGTACTTGTTGTGAGGACAATATTGAAAGGAAGGGGGAATGAAGCATCTTGTTTAGCTATATCATCCTGTCTGGCAGAAAGGATTGCTTGGTTTGTCAAAGGGTAGGAGTTTCTGAAGGTCTTCAAAGTAAGCTCATTTTTCATCTTTGGATGCTATAATGGCTTTCTGAGAAGAAAAGGTAGGGTTGAAGGTGAAGGTGAAAGTGAAGGTAAACTATGTGATTTTTCTAGGTTCCTTCAAGTCACAAGACTATACTGATTGAACAGTGGCCTCATGTAGTAATCTGTGGGAACAAACGCATCTCGTGGTTCTCAGACTATACAAGGAGGATAGTCTCCTGGCCTCTGTGAGACCTCCTCTCAGAATACTTGGGTTTCTTGTTTTTTTTTTTTTCCTAATGAACCAAACATGAAGAGTCATATCTTACACTATTGTAAATTTGTTGTCTTTCCTTTTCCCAATCAAATAATTCAATGTTATTTTTAGGTGCAATTTTTATTTATTTTATTTATCTTTTTTGGCAGTACTGGCATTTGAATTCAGGGTTTTGTGCTTGCTGGGTGAGTGGTCTACTACTTGAGCTACACCCCCAACCCTTTTTGCTATCGCTTACTTTTCAAGTAGGATCTTGTGCTGTTTTTGCCCCAGGTCAGCCTCCGAGCTTGAGCCTCTTACCTCTGCATCCTGAGTAGCTGGGATTTCAGGCAGATATTACTACACTTGGCTTGTTTTTTGAGACAGGGTCTCATTAACATTTTGTCCAAGGTGACCTTGAATCAGGATTCTCCTATCTTTGCTTCCCATGTAGTGAAGATTAAAAATGTGTGCTAACATGCCTGGCCTGCAGTTTTTTAAGTTTTTGTTTTGATTTGATAGTTTCAAGTTTTTGAAGAATTTGTTTAAAGGTCTGGAGGGTTTTATTGAGAGAGGTATTTAATATTCTCCTTTAAGATTTTACAACCATTAACTTTTAATAATCCTCTTTCAAAGAAACAGCTTAGGTCTCTCTGAGTTACTAGCTGGAGGGTGACATTGAGATATGGTAGGCTAAAGGCAGTGCTGCAATGAGCAAATGTAGAAAGGATGATGGCTTAGAACATTGCTGTATTAAAAGCATCCTTAGATTTCAATTCAAAAATACAATTATGAACACATGCTAATACTAGGAGCGGAAGTTTTATAAGGAACAGTATATAGGCAAAGTCTTAAAATCTCTCCTCAAGCTACTTATTAATTATGGAGGGAAAATGACAGTTTTGTAATGGAAAACCATGATGGACACTATTTACACCAAATGAACAAACTTCGTATTGCCAATACCATGTCTCTTGATGTGATACATTGATAAGATCAATCACATCATTTCTGTGACAGTCACGCTGAAGGGGTTATAGCCTGACATGCGGGAGAGGCCATGAAAGAGCTTTCTGAGATACTGTAAACGTGTCAAAGCCATGAGAGACAAAAAATACGGAAGAACTACTCTAAAATAAAGAATATCAAAGATATCTGATGTGGAAAGAAAAGACAGGAATCTGTATGGGATTTTGGAGTAGAATAAAACTTACAGCTAAAGAAAGATATCATTGGGGCCAAGCGTGATGGCTTGTATCTACAATATTAGCTACTCAGGAGATGGAGATCTTTGAGAGGATTGTGCTTCAACACCAGCCTGGGTAAAAAGTTTGCGAACCCCCATCTCAACCAATGGCTGGGCATGGTGGTGTATGCCTATCATCCCATCTCAGTAGGAAGCATATATAGGATTGCAGTCCAGGCCTGTTCAGGGAGTAAACTAAGATCCTATCTCAAAAATAACTAACACAAAAAAGGCTGGTGGAATGGTTTAAGAGATAGAGTACCTGCCTAGCAAGCATGAGGCCCCAGGCTTCAACCCCCATTACTGTCTCCACAAGAAGAAAAGAAGCACATGGTTGGGCAACTGGTGAAATTTGAATATGGACTGCGGATTACAGAGTAGAATTACACCAGTGTTACATCTCTCAGATTTACTAATTATACTGTGGTTATGTAAGAGTACATCTTTTAAGAAGACAGTAATGTGATGTTTGCAACTTATTCTCAATTGAGTTGAGAAAAACTATAGTTTTGGTGAGAGTGGTAAAACAAATGGGACAAAAGTTTTGTAGTTTGCAATATTTGGGTCCACATAAGAGTACATGAGAAGGGTCATATCATCTTGGCTACTTTTCTGGAGGTTTAAAATTACAGCAAATTAAAAAGTTGTCTAAAAAAAAAAAGCAACAACCTTATTCCAGTATGAAAAGGTGCAAAACCCAAATGTAATTGATATGGTATAATTACAAGATGGTATTGTGTTACCATGAAACCAAAGTTGTATATACTTTTTAAGTGGTTACATTTGATTAATGAGCTAGGCCTCAGTGGCTCATGCCTATAATCCTAGCTACTCAGGAGGAAAAGATCAGGAGGATCATGGTTTGAAGCCACCCCAGGCAAATAGTTCTGTGAGATCCTATCTCGAAAAACCCTTCAAAAAAAAGGGCTGGAGGAGTAGCTCAAGGTTTAGGCCCTGCGTTCAAGCCCTAATACCGCAAAAAAAAAAAAAAAAAAAAAAAGATTAATGAAAGCAGAAAGAAGACCCTTCAGACTTAACAATAAAGAGGTTATCTACCTGTGCAATGTCAAGTAGTAATTCTCTGTGTCTTTTCAGATGTATGCCCTACTTGTGTATTATTGATTAAAATGGGAAGTAGAGTGCTGGGGAATAGTAGAGAGCTTGCCTACCATGTCCAAAACCCTGGGATCAATCCCCAGTACCTTAGAAAAAAAGAAGAGGAAGAACTGAAGTACATTACTTTGTCTTATTAGCTTGGTAGAAACCTAGATTTTATCTGAGAACTGTTTGAGACTCACAGGAAATAAAAGACTAGAAAAGGAAAAGAAGTTTTCTTGTTGGCATTTCTTAATCCTGTATCAAGAAAAGAATAATAGCATAATCTATTGTGGCTGAAGTTCGAGAAACTAGAGAGGAAAGTTTGCTGTAGTGGAGGGTCATTGATTTGGAAGTTTGGTAGTGGTGGAAATAGTCAAAACAAAAGAATTAATTCCATTGGAAATTGTTTTTTGGACCAGATCTTGCATGAGGGAGCTATGAGAAGAGGCAGAGAAGTTGAGAATTGGACCATTTTAAAAGCAGCATTTAAAGACTTGGACTCTCTCACTTCTCTCTTGCCTACAGCTTCCATTTCTTCATTTTCTTCAAATCCAGGCAAAACAAGATGCAGTTGTACCACCAGGGCTCATGTTTGTGATTATTTTGCCTGTGTTTTAAAGTCAGTTCTTTCCCCAAAGTTGTATATTCTCTAAGGACTTCTCTGATGGTCTGACTTTTCAGCCGATGTTGGTAAAGACATTGACAGATGTTTCAAAATCCTCAATTTATTCCTGCCTGCTTTTATTCCCTTTCTTTTGCTAGTAGTGCCTAATGTATGGGCTATAGATATTTGTTTTGTCAGTGGTATAAGCACACTAGCTTACTTTTACTGAAAACAACTAAATATACGAGCTATATTTCGAACATGAAGTCTTGGCTTTCATTTTTTAGCACTGAAACCCAGTTGTCATCTTTCAGAAAGCAGTAGGTGGAGCTACAGGCTTTTTATCAAGAAAGACTTTTTTTCAGTAGCTGCCCATTGCCGGAATAACCTGAACAAGCATTTCCAAAAATAACAGAGGCATTTCCAAGTATTCCAGAAATATATGCAAGACTGTTTAGTCATTCATAATCACTGCTTTGCAAGTACTAGATTCTGCAGAAAATATTTCAGAAGCAGAAAAAAGATTCATAGAATTCCCTGTATTTTTAGAAAGGCGATGAAAAAAAAAATGAATTCAAGAGGGAGGGAGAGGCACTTACTTTGCTCAATCATGTACCACTCTTTTTTCTTCCCCTCCAGGTGGTGGAAGGGCCCAAAGGGGTAACGGAGGGTGGAAAAAAAATCTTTTCCATTTGCGTCAGAACTCTGAGGAGCTCTTCATTCCCCCACTCCATGAACTTTTTCAAGGCTCTAAACTGTGGTTTTGATTTTCTCTGAATCACAGAGAGGTTAAGTGATTTTGAGAAGACCAGAGGCACTTACAACAGTTCACTCTAGAGGGCCATTCCTGTCGTTGGGTAGCCTGATGTTCTTAACCATTTTCCTGAGAGAGAACAAAATAACAGCTGTTCATCACTATGGAAAAGGTAGAGTCTCTTCATGTACAAATCACATGTTGTGAGAAATGGTCTAACGGTCCTGGGTCAGTTAGTGCTCTCCATAGAAAGAAGCAATTGTTATCTATCTATCTATCTATCATCTATCTATCTATCTATCTATCTATCTATCTATCTATCTCTGTAATTAGTAGAGTGTGTGTGTATGTGTGTGTGTGTGTGTGTGTGTGTGTGAGTGAGAGCGAGAGAGAGAGAGAGAGAGAGAGAGAGAGAGAGAGAGAGAGAGAGAGAGGAGTTTTAAGAATTTGGTTTCCTTGATTGTTGGGCTGGTGAGTCAGAGCCATAGAGCAGGTAACTGACTGGCAACTCAGGAAGGATTTCTACAGCATAGTCTTGGGGCAGGTCCTCTTTCTTTGGGAAGTCTTAGTCTTTTTTTTTTAATGCCTTCAACTGATGGGACTCACTCACATTATGGATGGGAATATGCTTTATTTAATGTAAATGTTAGTCACATCTCTAAAATGCTTTCTTAGCAAAATTCAGACTAGTGTTTGACCAAACAACCAGGCACTATAGCCTAGGCAAGTTGACAAGTAAAATTAACAGTCACAGGTCTTGTTGTAAGGATCTGGTGTCACAGAAACCCCATAAAGAAATGATGAAGAATATCTTTAAGTCTAGCAAACTTAGGATAGTCAGTGTTCAGTGAAGTCCACTAGAAGTGCTCAAATACCCACCCTTGTCCCTAAGCCTCTTGATCTCACTCATTATTCTCTTTCTCTCTCTCAAGAGAGAGAAATTATTTCTTTTCTCTCTCTCAAGGAGAGAGCAAATTATGACAAAAAAGCCCAAAGAGATATAAAGGGAAACATTGCTAGAATTTAATGGATGAAAAATTGCAAACACCAGGAATTCTCTGCTTTCATCTCTCCTAGGTGCTGCCGTTGACCATGACTTGTAGCTGGAAGAACAAGTCATGATGTGTCATGACTGCACAGCAGTCTGGCATAGAGTTAGCTGCGGTTTGGGATAGACTTGGCTACCATAGAAGCCCTTTCTTTTATGTTCTATTCTTCAGCAAACAGCTGATTTACAATGAGGGAGAAGGCTCAGAACATTCCACTGACTCATCAGACATTGAGCAGCTTCCTATGTGGTAGGTGGGGCTTTGGGTGCTGGGAATATATACACACATGTATGTAGTCTATCTCCTTGACTCTATCATTCTATTAGAGGTGACAAAACAAAACAAGTGAAGGGACAAATAAAAAAGTGTGAGTGGTAGTGAATGATAGGAAGGAAACAAATAAGTGGACTGAGCTAGAATTTCCTGGGGTCAGGGGTGAGTGTGGAAAACCCATGGTAGTGTGTCATAAGGAAGCCTTCTATGGGGTGGTAACATTTATTCTGAGATTTTTTTTAATAGTAAAAGTGACAGCAAAGTTTATCAGGAAAGGAATACGCTTTCAATAGACTGAAAGCAGGTCATCTCTAGAGAGAAAATAATGACCTTATTCTGAGATTTAAATGAACCTAATGGACTTGACTAAAGCCTCCACTGACAAATAAGGGCTGGAGGTGGTATGCATGCCCAAGTTTTTTTCTTTTCTTTCTTTTTTTTAAAACTTAAACCTATTCATCTTTATGCATCAAAACTGCCTCCTAGCTTAGGAGTTATGTGAGGAAAATCAGGTGTGCCATTCCTTCTCAAATTTATGAGAATTGTGAGTTTATAAGCTAGTGCAGGTATGCACATGAAAATGAATGTGTATTTCTGAATCTCAAAACAGAAAATGCTGGACCATCCTAAGCAACTCCTGGAAGAGTCAATTACACTTGTTAGGCAAGTTCTTCCTTCCTTCTAATCTGCATTGTGTGCTGCCACTGCAGCTTTCTTCCTTTTCCTTCCTTGATTGATGTAGAGAACTACTGGTTGTTTTCCTTTGTGTAAGAGATACTTACACGCTCTTGCTTGGCTGAATATATCATTTCTTTAGTTAGCCTGTCCTTCTGGTCTTATTTTCTGGAAGTTTCATGGTCTTCCAGCCTCTACACAGGTTGAATGGATTGTCCTTGAGACAACCCCAGAAGGTACTATTTACTTTGTAGCTGTCATAGGTAATCACAGTGGCTATTTATCATCAGGAGGAAGTAAAAAGTCTTATATTCTATATTCTGTGCAAAGCAGCCTGAACAGCTAGCCACAGCTGTACACCTCTCTATCTTACCAACTTCTTTTCTTTCAGATCCAGAAAGATGCTTAGGACAATAGGAAGTGAGTTTACAAAGCTCTTTTCTCCCCTAGGCATTACAAGACACAGGAAGTATATCCTACAGGCACTGTGACAACGTTGGTTTTTCATTCTGGTCTCCAGTACCCTTCAGAAATTGCATGTGAAATATTGCTCATGTATTTTTTTCCCTGGGGTTAGGGCTTATTGCTTTCGCAGATTTTCAGAGTGATCTTCCCCTAAATTAAGAACTACTTACTTCTGGGTGGCCACAAGTGCAGCCATCTTGAAGCAGAATGAATATTCTTTACTTAATAGATATACAGAGTTCAATACAACAGCAAGGTAGAGCCAGTAGAAAGAATCCATCATTTGGTCCTTCTTAGATTTCTTTCTGTCACTTCCTCCAACTCTTCCCACTGGGGGTTTGTCAGGGGCTCATAACAACACTCCTGACTGAGCTTCCTGAGAAGGAGCTCAACTCTGAGTTTCTCATTTTTTCTCAACTAAAACTTCAGTTCTTGGTTCTCATGCTGCCTCTCTTCATCGACAGTGAGCCAATCAGCACAGTGGCTTAGTGGTCATTTGTGTTAGCCATTCCAGGCCACAAGCTTACTTTTATTAATAATAATATGAACAAATGATACTTGGTAAGTACTCTCACCTGAGGGAAAGATTGGCACCTTGAACCCAAAGAGGTGGAAGAGTCAACCAGGTAGAGAGGTGCCACATAAGCTTCCCCAAAACTTTACTTTTGTGGAGAGAGGAGGAATCAGAGACTTTCTAGTGCTTTCTTTTATATAGGTTTATGGCCTCACTGGAGAGAGTCCATTATATTTCACTTATCCTTTTTAAAAGGTCATATTGAAACTTCTGTCTGAGGACAGGGTTTTTAGGAGGGTGGGATTATAAGGGATTTTTGATTCCTGGGATGGTGGCTTCTTTACATTGTAGCTTTATCACTTTCTAGATTTTTGACTTTGGTTAAATACTTAACTTTTTTAAGCCTCAATTTCTTCATTTATAAAATACAGTCAGTGATAGTTCTTTTATGCTTGATTTTTGACATACAGCCTAGACTGGCTTTAAACTCGCTATGTAGCCCAGGCTGGCCTTGAATTTGTGATCCTCGTGCCTCCACCTCCTGAGTGCTGGGATTATAGGCACATACTATCATGCCAGGTACAGATAATAGTTCTAATCTCACAGGTTGTTGTGAGAATTAAATGACATACTTCATATAAGTCCCTTAACATATTAGCTGGCATAGAGTGAAGATTAGCTATTGATGCTACATATTTCTGAAAATGGCTTAAGGTTTTGAAACAAGTATGTTTTATTTTTACAATTCTGAAAATTAGACTGGAAAATTAAAAAGTGAAATATAGACTCTTCAAGTTTGTAAATTGTTTTCCTCAAGTTTGTAAATTGTTTTGTATTTTTTATTCTAGAGGAGAGCACTTTGTGTCATGAGGTCTTCCTCATACGGAGAAGGAAATAATTTGGAGCAATTATTTAAAACATTAGAGGCAGTGAGCTAAAGGAAGAAAGAGTTAAGTTGGCTGTTTTCTACAAGTTGAATAGATATAATTTTGTGGTTAGTAGATGACAATGGGAGCAAACTTATTGTGAAAGCTTTAAATGGGAAGCTCAAAGTATATTTAGGGAACCATGAGTTGTTTCATTTGTTCAGAGCAAAATGCTCACTAGGGGAGGTCCTTAGAGATAAAGCTTGAAAAAAGAAGTTAAGTTTGAAGGCCTTCCCTTAGGTGAGAGGTGTGGACTCTTACTGAGCCAGTGAGGGGCCAGCAAAGGTTTGGGAGGAGGAGGATGATTCAACCAGAGAGTGAATGTATTTTTATTTCAGGATTTAATAACAAAATGATTTCATGTAGTAAAAATTTCTTGAATTTATTTCTAAGTCTTTGTGATAAGTTAACAACCTTAATTTTCTTTTCTTCTTCCTTGCTCTGTGTTTCTCTTTTCCTTTTCTTGTAGGCATATGCAGTAGATGTTACTAGGACCAGTAAATTTCTGTCTCTGTTGTCCTCCCTGGGCATGTGGGGCTGTGTTCCCAGGCCTAGGGTAATTGGACAAGATCCTGTCATTTATTCAGACAATGAAATAGGAGCATAAGAGAAGTACCTCTACAATTCTCCTGTTTCTCCTTTCCTCTGTCTTTTTGAACTTGGATACACCAGTGTTTTGATGAATTTGCCACATAAATCAAAGCAGCATGGATTGCTGATGCTATGTGGAGGATGGAAGCTTTGAAAGTCCTTTGGACTTGCAGTGTGTTTTGCATGGGTGATAAGTAAGTTTTTTGTTGTGTGAAGCCACTGAGATTTTTTTTTTCAGCATAACCTATCTTATTCTGCCTATTAGTAGTAGCAACTAATGGTGTGCACAATAGCCTTCCAGGCAATATGAGTTACTTAGGGACCAAGAAATTGTTAACCGGCAAGTAATTTTTGAATGGGTACAACCTCCAACCTCAAAAGTTATTCCTGAACTATGAAAAATAAAAATAAACTAAGTGAGAATAAGATAGAATGAAAATAAACTGTATACAACCTATCCTAAAAATCTAGAGATCTAACTTACAAGTGCTAATTTGACAGAGCACAAATAAATTAAGGTAAGGGGTGAGTATATTTTATCTGTGATGGTTTCTTAGAAAACTCTAAGTTGAGAGGAAGAGATGAAATTTGAAGAAAATAAGTTTTGTGATAGCCTTAAGACAGGAGAAGATAAAAAAATTAAGAATCACCTTTTTCTAGAGAAAATTAAGGTCAAAGTCATGCAATTAGAAGATAAACTGAATGATTAAAGACAACTGGAATGAGGGAAGGAAATAAAGGCAGAAAAATTGTCTAGTACGAGTAAGAGGGACTAACAAGTAATGACAGAGAGATATGCCATTGGTCATTAAGAATTATGGTGTCCATAATGCCAGAAACAAACCAGTTGTGAAGAAAAGCAGAGCCATTCCTGACCAGGAGGTCTGAGGAAATCTCTACAATGTGCCTGCAAAATTAGGGGAACATGATTGAGGGACTGCAACTAGGTGGGAAAAAAATAGTAGTACAATCTATCCAGAAGGAGCTGTGAGCTATTTCTCCAAACAAAAATAATACATAAAATCTGGAACATCATGTATATGCATTATTCTTTGACCTACAATTGCCATGTAGGGAAACTATAATTGAATGTTTCTAGTATATCAAGAAAAGTGCAAGAAAATTTGCATTGGTTTCTAGATATCACACTGGCTATACAGCATTTTGTGGTATTTTATTTGGGAAAGAGGTGTGAGAGTTTTATTACTGTTTCATTGTGTGTTTGCATGAATATACAGAGTAGCTTTTGGTAACATTGAAAGAGTTCCATTACAATACCTGATATGTTTTCATTTAAAAAACCTCCTCTCCAACCTTAAGACATGCCAGGAGTATTAAAAGTATTTATTGTCAAGGGCTAATAGACAATCACAGTAGATAGCTCTCTAAGGATTGGCCATTTACAGAGATGGTGAGATAATTTTATAGTTGGACCAAATGACCAGAGAGCTCTTTTACAGCTACTTAAATAAGTTAATATTGATTTTATGATGCTTTTTCTATCATTTTATAAGGGAAAGCAGTGAGAATATGAGGTGTTAGAGTCTGTTGCCCACTTTTATGAACTGGTCTGCTTGCTTTATTTTTGTTAACTATTTCCTGCTTTCCAAGGCAATTTGGCAAACTGTGCATGGGCCAAGCACTAGGCCAGAAAACAAGTTTTTCTTTCTTTTTTTTCTTTAATCCCTCCCCCTCAAAAAAGATGGAAACAAATAATCTGAATAGATTTGGGACCCTAGGATCTATATTTCTATGTAATTCTGCCTTGAACTTGAATTATTTTATGTATGTGTTAACAGTTATTGCAGTGCTAATTGGGGTCTCTCAAGCAAGTCCCAAACATCTTTATAAAGCTGGTCTTTCCCCTGTATTGTATCCGGGACATTCAGCTCACCTGAATGGTGTCTATATACGTGACCTACAAAAACTCATAACAGTGACTACCACATTAATATTGAGGTATCATTCTCCATGCTTTTCCTTGGGGTCACTTTATGAACTGGTTTAGACATTGGCTTGAACATCTTGACTTCTCTATTTTTCTTAAGAGTCCCTTTTAACAAACAATAAAACTCCAAAATACCCTTCTGTCTTAGTTGTAAATTTCCCCATATCAGGTTCTACATCCAACCTGGAAATAAGAGACAATTAGCACCATTATTTGTGATTTGTGTTTCAAGTATTCAATTTTCTTCAAACTTCAGGATCTCAGGCCATAGTGTCAGTTCATCTATATTTATACCGTCCAACATGGCTTTCCATGAATTGTGCAGCCTGGCAGGTCTCTGGGTGAGCTGAGGGCAGGCCTCTGACACAGAGAGGACAAGTGTTCTTGGGCAAGTATTCATGTATTTCTGAGGAATTGAGTGTCACAGAATCCCTGGGAACTTGAGAGACTTTGTGAAGCCTTTTTACCTCTTTTCTTTCAGAACTTACAAGTTCTTAAAAATTAATCAGCTCTGATTGGAAAACTTGACTAAAGAATTTTTCTTTTTTAGGTGTTTGCATTCAACATATCTTTTTTCCAAAAAACAAACAGAATGTCATTAGGCAGGAGGGTGCAGAGTTTACCCTTGATAGATGATAGTTGCATTTCTAAATGTAAGGCTGGTACTTGGTTGAGTTTATTTCAGACTGAGGTCATGAGCTGTGGCATCTTAGTATGAAACCAACAGGTCCACACCCTGATAACATTTGGGAGACAAAAAACAGAGTACAAAAGGAGGCCACATGCCCTGTATTGAACTATTTAAAATTTAGAAGTCACACTAACAGAACATTAATAAGAAAAAGAATACAGTTACTTTTGCTGGTAGAATGGCTTGAGTGGTAGCATGGGTACCTAGCAGGTCTGAGTTCCTGAGTTCAAACCCTAGTACTGTCAAAAAACCAAATCGACCAACCAAACAAACAAACAAAGAAAAAAGATACTTTCATCTTTGCCTGAAAGGCAAGGTCCAAGTTTAGAATTTTTTTTTAAATTTGGCAGTAGTAAAAATTGATCTCAGGGCCTCCTGTTGGCTAAGCATGTGCTCTACTACTTGGTTGATTCCCTCTCCCCTCCCAGTCCTTTCAGCTTTTAGCTTGTTTTTCAGATAAGGTCTCCTGCTTTTCCCCAGGTCATCCTCGGATAAAGATCCTCCTACCTCTGCCTCTCAAGTAATTGAGATTACAGGCATGTACTACATCTGGTTTACTTTTTAAGACAGATCCTCACTAGCTTTTGCCCAGGCTATCCTCAAACCATGATTCCCCTAACTACCTCTCCTAAGTTGCTAGGATTAGACATGTGATCTACTAAGCCCTGACCATATGTTTTGAATTCTTAAAAATTAAGGTTAGTCTAATTCTCTGTTGGATTGTGGTGTTTGGGAACAGTAAACCTCAGTCCAGGCCTGGGCTCCCTTCCCACCTGTATTCCTACCCATAGCTCCCTTCTGTACCAGCGGAGGCCTCTTTTGGCCTCCAACAAGCTGTTTATATATGCTACATCAATAACTGTCCCTTGGCCACCCATTGGGCCCAGAGGAGCACATACCAGAGGTATTTTCTGCTTTCAGCAGACCCTGGAGTGGGACTCAAGGGATTTTGGTGCCTGACTAATGAGATGTGGTCTGGAAGGAGGGTGTATTACTAACACTGTCAAAATAAAGTATCACATCCTGAATATCTTGAACAATAGAAATTTTTGTCTCATACTTACAGAGACTAGAAATCAAGGTGTCAGCAACGTTGCTTCATTCTGAGAACTGCAAGGAACAGTTATTCTATGCCTCTTCCCTAGCTTCTGGTGGTTTGCCAACAATTTTGGCATCACTCAGATCACTGCTTTCATCTTCACAAGGATGCTAGTAATATTGGATTAGAGTACACTCTAATGACCCTGCCTTAACTTGATTACATATTCAAATACCCTATTTTCAAATAAGACTGCATTGTGAGGTACTCATGGTGAAGACTGCAACTGGTGAATTTTGGGAAAGCACAAGTCAACCTATAACAGAAGTAAGTGTGGGAGCCAGTGGTGAACACATTCCCTTGGCCTTATGAACATCTCATTCAATAGGGAAGGTTGTGTCTGAATGAGGTTCAGGGTGGGATTTTCTAAAGCTAGGAACCTATCACAGTGACCCTTATAAGGCATAACCTTCTAGGCATAAATTATTTCTTTATCACTGGTATCACTGCAGTCTTTGACATGAATTGACCCAACAGTCTGAAGAACAATAGAAAGGGTATGCACTTGACCTTCCTCAGAATCTCTCCAGTTAACTCAATTAAAAGAGGCTCTTTCTGCACCCTGAAGTATCCTTCCAACCAAGTCCACTTTATCACTTCATCCCCTTTCCCCAGTTCTCATTACAACTTCTCTCTCTGTTCATTTTGTAGATTATGAGTCACCACTAAGACCCAAATTGTTGGGTTTTTGCACCATGTTGGTTTGTGGCAAATCTTCAAGAAAAATGTGTTGGATCTCTGATTTTTGTTGGTTGCATTTTTTCACGCATCAGGTTTGGTTCTGGATGGTATATTTCTAGTTCTGAAGGCAGCCAGCCCTTCAATGTTCTGCATGTAGCTATTTCTGAGCCCACATTTTAAAAATAATCCATGGCGGGAAGGAGGGGTACTCAGTTCTGTGACTAAAAACAATCTCCTGGGAGCCAAAGAAACACACAGATAATGTTTATTCTCCATGCTAAAAATAGGTGGTCTGGTAATTTTTAGTCATTCCCCAAAATAAGATGTCTGGACTCAAATTCAGTTGTGGGTGCCTGTCTTTATGGGATCGAATGAGACTGACCATGTAGGGAGGAGCTGGGGTCATATGTTAGAAAAAAAAAAAAGAAAGAAAAGGTGTTTCTAGGAGAGAAGTTGGACCTTGCTACCAATTTAAGGTTTCCAGCTAATGAGGGTGTAGTTCAATTTCAAACATTTTTAGAGTTTAAAAAAAAAAAAACAAAAACAAAAACGAAGCAACCTCAAGGAATTATCGAGAGCATAAAGACCAGCAGTTGTTATATACAGGCTGTAAAAATGAGTTACTTCTTCCCCTCAGATGAGGGCAAAACATGGTCTGGAATCACAGCAAAATTAATTTGTTTGCTTGGGTATAAATTTAAAACAACTCACCTGATTTTTTTCTTCTTCTGTAATTTGCCAGAGTTAATTCAGTCCCCAGAGATTTACTTTTTACCACTTGGCTATAAAATCTGATTCAGTATCATACAGTTTTTCCCTGCCTACTAATGCCCAGACTAAATGTATACTTTAAAAAAAACACCAGGGCTGTAGCTTGTGTTTTTGCCATGTTTCTTATATAGACTTTCTGGGACCCTAGATGTGGGAAAAGGAAGCTGGGTCTTCAGGGTATTTAAATGTTTTTTTCTTCCTTTCTTGAAAAGTCAAGCTTAAAGAATCATCTATTGAATTACTGCTGGGCTTGAGCTCAATTATGAGACTTCTAAAAGAATGGAAAGAAACATGTTTAGTGAAAATGTGTTGAGGGCTGGGTGTCAAACTTCAAAGTAAAAATAGAATTTGAGTTATTCCTGTGTTGTGTGATAAAACCTTGCCTCCCCAGCCTAAGATCAGGAATAGGAGGGCCAGAGAGCTATCTGAAATCATAAGGCTGCGTGTGGGATTCAGACTAAGCCCATCTCACAGAACAAGCATTTGGAAGATGTTTGATGAGACAAGTGGAAGGAATATTGTTGACTCTGGTCAGTGTTCTACAAATGCATGTGTCATCAAATATTCCATGTGAATGTGTTGGGATGTAAGACACAGGATGTCTTACTAAGATATTTTCCTTGCATGTGTGTTATATACAGCTCTGTATGTTATTTTGAGTTGCCTTGAAAGTTCCTGTTGTAACCATGAGTGAGTTCAATATCAGACTATATTTCTTTCTTTCTTTCTTTTTGTGTGTTATTGGGGCTTGAACTCAGGGCCTACACCTTGAGCCACTCCAGCAGCCCATTTTTTTTTTTTTTTGTGATGGGTTTTTTTTTTTTTTTGAGATAGTCTTGTGGACTATTTGCCTGGGGATGGCTTCAAACTGTGATCCTTTTGATCTCTGCCTCTTGAGTAGCTAGGATGACAAGCATGAGCCACTGGTGCCCAGCCAGACTATATTTCTTATAGAGAAATCAAATCCTTGGTTGCACAATCATTTCATTGCTCCAAATGTTATAATTTGAAAACACCAAGGAGAGGATCTATGACCAAAACTCATGCAACTGGGCAGCTCTTGGTGTAGGCATGGACTCTTTTTCTGAAAGTTGGCACTTCCTGCCAGCCAGTGACTCTGGCTGTGGCTGTGGCTCATCTCCAGCACCATGAGTGTATTCAGCAGTGAGGAGTGCATTGTGTCCTTCACCCTGTAGTACTGAGTCTTCCTTAAAAATGAAAAAGGACAAGATACAGCTCCATTTTATGACATTATGACTTATGTGGATAATGGTGTGTTCCACATGGTAGTTGAAGTTCCACACTGGTCAAATGGAGATTGCTACAAAGGACATTTTAAATCCAATCAAGCAAGATGTGAAAAAAAGGAAAGCTTCATTATGTTGCAAGTTTTTTCCCTTATAAAGGATATATCTGAAACTATGATGTCATTCCCTCAAACACAGGAAGACCCAGGACACAGTGACAGATATGATCCAACTGATGTTTATGAAATCGGAAGCAAGGTACATGCAAGAGGTGAAATAATCAGGGTAAATGTTCTGGACATGTTGACTGTGATTGGTGAAGTCGAAACCAACTGGAAAGTCATTGCTGTTAATGTGGATGATCTTGATGCAGCCAGTTAAAATGACATTAATGATGTTGGATGGCTGAAACCTGGCAATCTAGAAGCTACTGTGGACTGGTTTAGAAAGATACAAGGTCTTGATGGAAAACCAGAAAGTGAATTTGCTTTCTATAAGGTCTTTGCAACTAATACTATTAAAAGTACTTATAACTATTGGGAAGCATTAGTACCAAGAAAATAGATGGAAAAGGAATCATTCACATGAGTACAGCAGTGTCTGAGAGCCCTTTCAGGGGTGATCCTGGTGCTACCAAAGCCACTGTAGATGCTTTGCCATCACCGTGTGAATCTGCTGATATTGCTGTATGCTATTCATCTGGAAGTATTGATGCAAAGGTAGTAGCTTTTCAAATTTAAAGAACCCATCTAACTCAAGCAAATTCTACTGTGACCAGTCCAATATATTCAAAGTTTTATTTTGCTGAAAGCATTTTTGTATCTCAACTAAGATAACTTTTAGTACATGCTTAAATGTCAAAGAAAATAACTTCAACCCCAGGATACTCTACCCAGCAAAGCTATCATTCAAAATAGATGGAGCAATAAAAGTCTTCCATGATAAGCAGAAACTAAAACAATATGTGACCACAAAGCCACCATTACAAAAGATTCTGCAAGGGATCCTGCACACAGAAAGTGACACCCAACTTAACCATGAAAAGGCAGGCAGCACCAAACCACAGGATAAGAAAAAGCAAGACAGTAGAGAGTAACATCAAGTTAGGTACACACAATCAAACCTTCAAACAACTAAGACAACTAAATGGCAGGAATCACCACATACCTATCAGTACTAACGCTTAATGTTAATGGACTTAACTCACCCATCAAAAGACACCGTTTGACAAAATGGATTAAAAAAGAAGATCCAACAATTTGTTGCTTACAGGAGACTCATCTCACTGACAGAAATAAGCATATGCTTAGGATGAAAGGCTGGAAGAAGATTTACCAAGCCAATGGCCCCCGAAAACAGGCAGGAGTAGCAATACTTATCTCTGACAAAGTAGACTTCAAACCTACATTGATCAAACGAGATAAAGAAGGACATTCCATACTAATAAAAGGGGAAATAGACCAAAAGGAAATAATAATCATCAATCTGTACGCACCCAATGTCAACGCACCCAATTTCATCAAACATACCCTCAAAGACCTAAAAGCATATATAAACGCCAACACAGTGGTTGTGGGAGACTTTAACACTTCATTATCATCAATAGATAGGTCATCCAAACAAAAACTCAATAAAGAAATCCAAGATCTAAAATATGCAATAGATCAAGTGGGCCTAGTAGATGTCTACAGAACATTTCATCCAACCTCTACACAATATACATTCTTCTCAGCAGCCCATGGAACCTTCTCCAAAATAGATCATATCCTAGGGCACAAAGCAAGCCTCAGCAAATATAAGAAAATAGAAATAATACCGTGCATACTATCTGACCACAATGCAGTAAAAGTAGAACTCAACAACAAAAGTAAAGACAAAAAACATGCAAACAGCTGGAAACTAAATAACTCATTACTTAATGAAGAGTGGATCATTGATGCAATAAAAGAGGAAATTAAAAAGTTCCTAGAAGTCAATGAAAATGAAAACACAACCTACCGGAACCTATGGGACACAGCTAAGGCAGTCTTGAGAGGAAAGTTTATAGCCATGAGTGCATATATTAAAAAGATTGAAAGATCCCAAATCAATGACTTAATGATACATCTCAAACTCCTAGAAAAACAAGAACAAGCAAATCCCAAAACAAATAGAAGGAGAGAAATAATAAAAATAAGAGCTGAAATCAACGAAATAGAAACCAAAAAAACCATACAAAGAATTAATGAAACAAAAAGTTGGTTCTTTGAAAAAATAAACAAGATCAATAGACCCCTGGCAAACCTGACTAAAATGAGGAGAGAAAAAACCCAAATTAGTAGAATTAGGAATGCAAAAGGGGAGATAACAACAAACACCATGGAAGTCCAGGAAATCATCAGAGACTACTTTGAGAACCTATATTCAAATAAATTTGAAAATCTTAAAGAAATGGACAGATTTCTAGATACATATGATCATTCAAAACTGAACCAAGAGGAAATTAATCACCTGAATAGACCTATAACACAAAATGAAATTGAAGCAGCAATCAAGAGTCTCCCCAAAAAGAAAAGTCCAGGACCTGATGGATTCTCTGCTGAATTCTATCAGACCTTTAAAGAAGAACTGATACCAACCCTCCTTAAACTGTTCCACGAAATAGAAAGGGAAGGAAAACTGCCAAACACATTTTATGAAGCCAGTATTACACTTATCCCAAAACCAGGCAAAGACACCTCCAAAAAGGAGAACTATAGGCCAATCTCCTAATGAACATTGATGCAAAAATCCTCAACAAAATAATGGCAAACCGAATTCAGCAACACATCAAAAAGATTATTCACCACGACCAAGTAGGCTTCATCCCAGGGATGCAGGGGTGGTTCAACATACGAAAATCAATAAACGTAATAAACCACATTAACAGAAGCAAAGACAAAAACCACTTGATCATCTCAATAGATGCAGAAAAAGCCTTTGATAAGATCCAACATCATTTCATGATAAAAGCTCTAAGAAAACTAGGAATAGAAGGAAAGTTCCTCAACATTATAAAAGCTATATATGACAAACCTACAGCCAGCATTATACTTAACGGAGAAAAACTGAAACCATTCCCTCTAAAATCAGGAACCAGACAAGGATGCCCACTATCTCCACTCCTATTCAACATAGTACTGGAATTCCTAGCCAGAGCAATTAGGCAAGAAGAAGGAATAAAAGGAATACAAATAGGTAAAGAAACTGTCAAAATATCCCTATCTGCAGATGACATGATCCTATACCTTAAAGACCCAAAAAACTCTACTCAGAAGCTTCTAGACAACATCAATAGCTATAGCAAGGTAGCAGGATATAAAATCAACATAGAAAAATCATTAGCATTTCTATACACTAATAATGAACAAACTGAAAAAGAATATAGGAAAACAACTCCATTTACAATAGCCTCAAAAAAATCAAATACCTAGGTGTAAACCTAACAAAAGATGTGAATGACCTCTACAAGGAAGACTATACACTTCTGAAGAAAGAGATTGAGGAAGACTATAGAAAGTGGAGAGATCTCCCATGCTCATGGATTGGTAGAATCAACATAGTAAAAATGTCGATACTCCCCAAAGTAATCTACATGTTTAATGCAATTCCCATCAAAATTCCAATGACATTCATTAAAGAGATTGAAAAGTCTACTGTGAAATTTATATGGAAACACAAGAGGCCACGAATAGCCAAGGCAATACTCAGTCAAAAGAACAATGCAGGAGGTATCACAATACCTGACTTCAAACTATATTACAAAGCAATAATAATAAAAACAGCATGGTACTGGCACAAAAACAGACATGAAGACCAGTGGAACAGAATAGAAGATCCAGATATGAAGTCACACAACTATAACCAACTTATCTTTGACAAAGGAGCTAA
Source organism: Castor canadensis (assembly GCF_047511655.1). NCBI lineage: Eukaryota > Metazoa > Chordata > Mammalia > Rodentia > Castoridae > Castor > Castor canadensis. The sequence continues at coordinate 150,464,184 of NC_133390.1, read as the reverse complement.
AAATATACGATGGAGAAAAGACAGCCTCTTCAACAAAAACTGCTGGGAAAACTGGTTAGCAGTCTGCAAAAAACTGAAACTAGATCCATGTATATCACCCTATACCAAGATTAACTCAAAATGGATCAAGGATCTTAATATCAGACCCCAAACTCTAAAGTTGATACAAGAAAGAGTAGGAAATACTCTGGAGTTAGTAGGTATAAGTAAGAACTTTCTCAATGAAACCCCAGCAGCACAGCAACTAAGAGATAGCATAGATAAACGGGACCTCATAAAACTAAAAAGCTTCGTTCATCAAAAGAAATGGTCTCTAAACTGAAGAGAACAACCACAGAGTGGGAGAAAATATTTGCCAACTATACATCAGACAAAGGACTGATAACCAGAATATACAGGGAACTTAAAAAACTAAATTCTCCCAAAACTAATGAACCAATAAAGAAATGGGCATGTGAACCAAATAGAACTTTCTCAAAAGAAGAAATTCAAATGGCCAGAAAACACATGAAAAAATGCTCACCATCTCTAGCAATAAAGGAAATGCAAATTAAAACCACACTAAGATTCCACCTCACCCCTGTTAGAATAGCCATCATCAGCAACACCACCAACAACAGGTGTTGGCGAGGATGTGGGGAAAAAGGAACCCTCTTACACTGTTGGTGGGAATGTAGACTAGTACAACCACTCTGGAAAAAAATCTGGAGGCTACTTAAAAAGCTGGACATCGATCTACCATTTGATCCAGCAATACCACTCTTGGGGATATACCCAAAAGACTGTTACTCCAGAGGCACCTGCACATCCATGTTTATTGCGGCACTATTCACAATAGCCAAGTTATGGAAACAGCCAAGATGCCCCAGCACTGACGAATGAATTAAGAAAATATGGTATCTATACACAATGGAATTTTATGCGGCCATGAAGAAGAACGAAATGCTATCATTCGCTGGTAAATGGATGGAATTGGAGAACATCATTCTGAGTGAGGTTAGCCTGGCCCAAAAGACCAAAAATCGTATGTTCTCCCTCATATGTGGACATTAGATCAAGGGCAAACACAACAAGGGGATTGGACTATGAGCACATGATAAAAGCGAGAGCACACAAGGGAGGGGTGAGGATAGGTAAGACACCTAAAAAAGTAGCTAGCATTTGTTGCCCTTAACGCAGAGAAAGTGAAGCAGATACCTTAAAGCAACTGAGGCCAATAGGAAAAGGGGACCAGGTACTAGAGAAAAGGTTAGATCAAAAAGAATTAACCTAGAAGGCAACACCCACGCACAGGAAATCAATGTGAGTCAATGCCCTGTATAGCTATCCTTATCTCAACCAGCAAAACCCCTTGTTCCTTCCTATTATTGCTTATACTCTCTCTACAACAAAATTAGAGATAAGGGCAAAATAGTTTCTGCTGGGTATTGAGGGGGGGGAGAGGGAGGGGGCGGAGTGGGTGGTAAGGGAGGGGGTGGGGGCAGTGGGGAGAAATGAACCAATCCTTGTATGCACATATGAATAATAAAAGAAAAATGAAAAAAAAAATGTCAAAGAAGTTGTGATCTATTCACATTTATGAATAAGATGTGAAAATGAACACATATTGGATTGTGTATGTTTGCCATGTGTTAGGAAATAAGACTATTTTGCTGAAAAACAATCCATGCAACTGAAATATGACATATCATTCATACCATGTCATATGACCAGTAGATGTGATTTTAAAGATGATGTCTCTTAATCCCATCCCAAATTAATTATCTTATTTCTAATGAATCATTTTGGATCTCTCATGAAACCATGGGCATTTTTAGGGGCAGTTGCACAAATTTCATATTATAACCATAATTTTGGAGTCATTGTCTTCTTCAAAAACTTTAAGTGTAATTTCTTTTCTTTTTGGCGTTGTGAAAGTAAATGTCTCAGAATCACCCATTCTATTATATAAACAATGACCTTAAAGCTAAGGTTATGTAGGAAGTTAGTGGCAAAAGTGAGAAACCACATTCGTGGCCATTTCTTAAACTTCCCTGGATCTTAACAAGATGTCTATCTCATGATTTTTCTACCACTTGTAATTAACATAGGTAGTGTTGACATTATTTTCTGCTTTATATTCTCCACAGATTGTCTTGGGAGGATTTTTCTGGGGCTTGTTTGTATACCTGCTCTGATAGACCTGGACATAACCCCATGTGTGTTGCCCTCAGTTGGGAAGCAAATGGCAGGATCCTATGGTGACTTCACAGTTCTGCTTTTGTTCTCATTCATCTAGGATGTGTGTGTACATACCATTACCACTTCATTCACAGCTCACTGTCAGCAAGCCAAGAATCTCATCACCTTATCCCATATTCACATTAGCATGAATCATTTAAATCAACATTTCTGTTGGGCTGCACTGGGGAGACTGTTGTTTGGGAAGTTGGGTGCATCTTCTGTGCTGGCTGACAGTGGTAGTTTTGTTTGCTCTTGGTGGGCTCAAGTGTTTGTTTAGACACAGCCCCTGAACATTGTCTTGTTGTCTTGGCCCAGTAGGCAGTGACTTTGGCTCAAAACATCATGGCCTCTGGTATCAACAAAGTCTTGTCTTCACAGTTTTCCTTGTGTTAGCTGGAGGAATGAATGTCTTTGTCTGTAAGTGTGCCTGTTAGGAATATTTTCCTTACTTATAAAGGAAAAGGAAAACAGAATAAGCCACAGAGTTCTCTAGAAACACCTAGATGTGTTCAGATTTCGCTGTGAAGTTATATGCTCTTCTTCCCTCAATCACTTGAGGGAACAGAATGGTGGCACATTTTGATATTTCATAGACTTCAATAGCCTCTACCTTGGACAGTGAATGGGAAGGCAATCCAAATTTAAATAGTCTTTCAGTCACTTTGGTGCCTTTCAAAAAGAAGAACAACAATATATTGAACCTATACACTGTGCGAACTATACCATTCTTTGATTTTGGACTTGTGCATTTGAGTTGTTTGGTTCAATGGGATGTTAATAAATGTGAGGCCCATAATATGCTTGGGCTATTGGCTTTCCTTTTGCATTTGTGTCCAGGCTATGTGATACAAACATTCCTATCTGTTGGTTCCCCAAAGCATGTTCATTCCAGAAGGACAAGAAACAGAGTAGGTGCCAAGCCCAGCTGAGCCCATCCTAAATCATCTGAATCAAAACCAACCTGCAGATGTTTTAAGCAAGAAATAAATACTTCTTGTCTCTGCAATTTTGTTTGTTACATGGCAATAGCTGAGTCTGTTTTTTTTTTTTTTGAGACAGGTTCTTGTTATATAACCCACACTACCTTGATCTCATGATCTTCTTGCCTGTGCCCTGAGTGTTGGGAATACAGTGTGTGCCATCACATTCAGTTAAAAGCCAGTTCCATGTAACACTACAACTCTTACTGTCAACTTTCATTTCCTAACAATTCTTTGAGACTTTGCAGTTGGTTTTTATGTAATAATAGCTGATTGGTATAGGCCACTACTATCATTACTACTTCCAGCTCAGTGAGGTCACTTTTTAAAGATAGACATATAAATTGTGTTCTGATTCCCACAATGATGTCATCTGACATAGTGGGAGAGGAGGGCAGGTGGGCCAGGTGCACACAACTTGATTTGCTGACAATTTCTGGACAAGAGTTTAATTGACATTTGTGGTCATGTACTTGAAATAACACCAATCAGTGAGATATATATTTTTTTCTTCTAATTTGTCTGTGTGCACAGAAAACTTTGGATTCCATTTTATTTTCATTTTTTTGTTTAATTGTTGGACACTTATGAAGGTACATTTTAAAATATCTACTGTTTTAACCACATTGCATTTAATTGGTGTGCTGTCATTTCACCATGATTTTTAACATTGATACAAGAAAGTGGCTTGAAAATAAACATCTGGGTTTCTTGTACTGAAAATAGCAAAGAACCTGTTGTTATCTATATTAGTCAGAGTTCTCCAGAAGAAACAGAACCAACAGAAGAAAGATGGATGATAGATAAATAGACAAAAGGGGACATATTTTGAGAATCAGATCACGCAACTACGAAGGCTGAGAAGACCTACTGTAGGCCATGTGCAAGCTGGGAAGCCAGTGACATAGCTCAGTATAAGTTTGAAAGCCTACGAACCAGGGAGGCAATGGTGTACCTTTCAGTCTGAGACCTAAGGACAAAGAATGTGGAGGGCTGCTGGTGCAGGTCCTGCAGTCCAAAGGGTGGAGAAACTGGGTATATCTGACATCCAAGGGGAGAAGAGAGTGGCTGTCCGTGCTGTAGAGACAGAGCCTTTTGTTTTCACTGGGTTCTTAATGGATTAGATGGTGCCAGCCCATGTTGGAAGGGTCTTCCTTTCTTAGTCCATGGATCCAGATACCAGTCTCTTCCAGAAACACTCTCACAGACAGACCCAGAAATACTGCTTTACTATCTATCTCAGTATCTCTTAACTTGGGCAACTTGACACCAAAAATTAACAAATATAGTGTTCTGGAAGGTAAGAAGGAAGTCCTCTCTCAAGGAATTTAAGCTTATGTCTTACCCAGTGGCTTGAGTAGTGAAAATTTGGCCAAAAAACCAAAATAACTTTTTACTGGGAAATTTCCAACATGTACAAAGGTAGTGAATCCCTATGTAAATACTATCCTGCTTCAGTAATCGCCAACTAAAGATTAGTCTTGTTTCATCTATATCCTCATCCATTTTTCTCCTCCCAAGTTATTTTGAAGCAAGCTCCGGACACTAAATATTTTTATCTCTATTTTAGTATCTCTAAAGGACTCAACAAAGAACCACAGTGCCATTATCATATTTAAGAGTTAACAATAATTTCTTAATATTACCACTATGTAATAGTCTCATAATTGCTTTTTTTATAGGTTGTTTATTTGAAACAAAATTCAAATAAGGACCATTGTGATTTGTTCATGGTTCATGAATTTCTTTCACTCTACAAGTTTCTCTTCCATGTGTCACTCTTTTTTCCCCTTATAAATTATTTCTGGAAGAAAACCAGGCTCTTTTTCCCAGTTCCTGACTGTTGGTATTTGTTGATTGTATCCCCTGGTGTGACTAATAGGTTTCTAAGTCCTTTGTATTTCTTGAAATTGGTAATTCTATATAGAAGCTTAATCAACCCCAGTTTGATGTTTTTGCCAAGATGTTTTATGGGAGGTAATGGTTCTTCTTTCAAGTGGCACACAATGTCTGGTTGTCTCTTCTTGTATGACTCTAGCTGACATTGATGCTGTGTGACAAGACCCATTAACTTATAGGAGTCTGTAAATCAATGATATTCTGTCAGGTATTCTTCATTCATTATCTATAATACTTACATAGTTACTATGTGTTATTTACTGCTACAGCTCATATGGCCAGGGTGGGGTAAATGCTTGATTCTTGTCCTTCATTTATTTGTATTTATCTTCTCCTTTATTTGCTATTCTTTGATGGTGGCAAATTAGCTTGCTAGGAATTTAAAAATCTAATTTATTTAAACAATTGTATTTTGGTCTGTTACAGTTTTTATCCTTATTGGTATTTAGATTTTTCCATCTTTGGCCTATGAAAAATCTCTTCAATCTGACTTCTGAGTGCTTTCAAGTGACTTCTGAGTGTGACTTTAACTATGTTTTCTTGCTTTCTGAAATGCAAGATGTGAATATTCTGTTCATATATATATATATATTTACATATGCACACTGGCGTATATATGTTATATGTGAGTATATATGTTTGTATGTGTATAGTAGGCTCTACAATCTGTTAGATCAATAAGAAAATAAGTTATACCTCATCTTTTTCTTACCTGTCTTTAAATTTTCTGCTATATTGCTTCCAGAATGCTTTTGTTAAACACAGATATTATTCTTTAAGTGAAAGGACTAAATGACTACTAGACTTTCTTTTCTGAGAACCATCCAAAACAGCACAAGAGCAGTAGTGGTAGAAATTAGCAGGGTCAGGTGTGGTGATATACACTTATAATCCTGGCTACTTGGGAGGTAAAAGAAGGAAGATCATGGTCTGAGGCCATCCTAGACTCAAGCATGAGACCCTATCTAAAACACACACACACACACACACACACACACAAAACAACAACAACAACAACAAAAGCTAAAGTAAAAAAGAATTTGAGGCGTGGCACAAGTGGTAGAGCACTTGCCTAGCAATTGTGAGGCCCTGAGTTCAAACGCCAGTACCAAAAAAAAAAAAAGGAAGATAATAGTTCTTTGTCTTTCCTGAAACTAGGCAGCACTATATTGGGTAAAATTAGAAGAGGATGCCAATGGCTGATAGAACTGACATAACTCTCTGGGTCGAAAGTAGGGAATAAATTTTTCTTAAAAAATGAAAGAAATTTTAAGAGGGCTCTTGGTTTCCTTTAATGAGACCAACAAAGAGGAGTCGAAGGAAGAATTGCTAGGACACATCACTTTTACTCTCTCCAACTCCTCATCAAGGGAATCAGTCTGGAGCTATGAGGGAGAAGAATAGAGAAATAGCCACTACTTTATAAGTTTGGCCAGAGGCAGCTAGGCAGGAGTGAACAAACACTAACCAGCAAGCCAGAGATTCAGAGCTTCATGCCAAGTCTGCCAAACTCCTTCCTGGCTGGTCTGCTTGCCCTAAAGCAGGAAGTCCTCAACACTGAAGGGAGATGCTTCCCTATAGGGAGAGGACACAACAAATTCTGGACAACACACCTAGAATGAAACTTTAGGGTGGACCAACACATGCTTCCATTCTTCCTTCATTTTATTTGAACAAACTGTAGGTCCAAGGCGATGTGAATCTACTCAAAGAAGAGTAACCCTAGAACAGGGCTCTATATCATGTATACAACATGGGTGCACAGCTATCAATATAGAAGGAAACATTAAACCAACAGCATAAACCTTTCCTTGTTCAACTGTCCCTGCCTCTAGGATGTCTCCCCCACTTCTCCCACTGGCCAAGTTAGATGTTTTTTTTTTTGTTTTTTGCATTATGTAGTCTCATGCACACATATCTTTTCCTAACTTATAACATAGTTCCAAATTTTGATTTACTTGGTCACTGCTTTGCTAGACTAAGATTCTGGAATGCAGCTGCTTGATTTTTATTTATGTACCCTCAATAAATAGCACAGAGCTTGGAGCATGTCAGGCTTAGATAAAATTTAAATAAAAGAGTTAAATGCAATTTATATCTTTGTAGATAACATAGGATTAATAAAAAACAAGACACACAATCTTTCCATCATTGGCTAGATTACTACTCCAAAAGCTAATTGGAGAATTAAGATAATTCTTTAGATTAAGCTTGTCCAATAGAAATACAATGTGAGTCAAACAGGTAATTAAAATTTTTCTAATATCCTCATTAAAAAATAGCTAAAATTCATTTCAATGATATATTTAATTGAACTCAGTGTGTCTCAAATATTTCAAAATATATAGGCATTAAATGATTAACACACTATTTTACCTATTAAAAATTACCTTAAGACTTAAATAGTCACATGTTGTATTGGGTAGTGAATTTCTAGGTAAGGCAGATCCCAGGTAATAGGGTATGTGGCTAATGATGGGTCCTTGCCACAGAATTAATGAGCTAGATTTCTTCTTTTGTAGTGCTGCTACTTTCATGAATCACGTTTATCCATTTGCTTATCAAACCTGCAGACATAGTTCTAAGAAAGTGTTTTTTTCCCCCTCAGAAGAAAGGAGTCAAATTCTTAGTTGTGTCTATCTTACACACACACACACACACACACTCACACACAAATCCAATTTGGTTAACTTGCCTGCTACAAATGATGGACTTTTGTATGTTTTTAAGCTGTCCTGTGGGGATCTGGTGTTTTTCCAGCTGGCAGCTACACTATTGTTAGATCAACAATTAGCCCAGTCTTTTGAGTTGCATAACAAATGTACTAGCTCCCAGGAAGTGAATGGTGCCAAGACAAACTTACGACAATTTAGGTGGGTTCTCCTTTAATATGCTTTATTCTGTATTTGTGGTAACCTAGGGCTGTGAAATAATGTGCCAAACTTAAATACTATATTTTTCAAAAAAAATTTAAAGAGAAAATAAAGGGATTGGAATTCTCTTTTTAACCAATATTTTCTGAGAAAAGCTCCAAACTGGAAAGTTAGAAAGGTCTTAGAATTGAACCCATGAATGCAACTGAATTTCAGCATTAATTAAATTCTGCCACTCTTCTTATTGCCAGATGTCCATAAGTGGGAAAAGGCAAGGAAATCACAGAAAACTTCAAAATAAAAAGGGTAATATATGAAAACCCCAAGCTAACATCACAATAGTAAAAATCAGAAAGTTTTTCTTCTAACATTAGGGGCACAAAAATTATGCTCATGTTTGCCATTTACATTCAACATAGTATCAGAGCAGAAGTCCTAAGCCAGAGCTACTAGGCAAGAAAAAGAAATAAGTTGCATCAAAATTAGAAGAAAAAGAAAGAAAAAATTTACAGATGACATCATCTTCTTTCTTTTTGTTGCTTTTATTTTTTTCTTTTCAGATGACATCATCTTATTTGTAGACAATCCTAAAGATCACACACACACACATACTTTAGGATTAATGAACAAATTCATCCAAGTTGCAAGATACAAAAATCAACATATAAAAATCAATTGTATTTTTACAAGTAAGAATAAACAATGCCCTAAGGAAATTGCATAAATTGTGCCACTTAGATTAACATTAAAAGGGATAAAATACTTAGGAAGAAAGTTAAACAAGGAAGCGAGAGACTTGTTACTATAAAACACTGCTGAAATAAAGAACACATACGTAAATGGAAAGACATTTGGTGGTCATAGGTTGGAAAATTTAAGATTGTTAAAATGTTCATAGTATATCAAAATGATCTAGTGTAATCTCTACCAAAATCACAATGGTATGTTTAAAGAGAAACAGAAAATGGTCTCCCTCCGCCCCTGTTTTTGGAGGTTGTAATGGGGCTTTGGAACTCAGGGCCTCATGCTTGTTAGGCAGATGCTCTGCTGCTTGAGCCTTCAGCCTTTTTGCTTTAGTTGTTGTTTAGATAGGGTCTGGCATTTTTTCCTAGAGACTGTTTTGGATTACAATCCTACTTATGATTCCTGAGTAGCTGGGATGAAATACATGCGTCACTACACCAGGATTTGTGATGAGGTCCTGCTAACCTTTTCCCCTGGGCTGGCCTTGAACTGTGATCCTCCTGATCTCTGCCTCCTGAGTAGCTGGGATCACATACATGAGCCACAATGCCCAGCCCAAAACAGTTTTGAGAAAGAACTATAAGGCTAGTACCAGTAGCTTTAGACTAAATATGATAGATTGTTGACTCAAAGTGGTAAAGAAATTAGGCTGCTCAGTCCCTTAGAGTTAGCATGAATTGAATTGGCTTTTTTGAGTAAGCACTGGTAATATGCTTCAGGGTGCAGAATGTGATTCAGTAGTTTACCTAAATTTTGCTCATTTTTACTTTTGAGAAGGAGAATTCTATTCAATACATCTAGCCACCCCTCCATCCAACTCGTCCATTTACTTATCCATTCATCGTTCCTCCCTCCCTTCCTCCATTCCACCTCCACTGACTGGTATTTATTTCGTGTCTCCGACCTATGTACCAGAAGCTGTTTTAGTAGCTCGAGGTACCACACTGATTAATACGAATTCCCTAGACTATGGAATTCACATTCTCCATATTTCTAGATTGGAGACCACTCAGAACAAGGCAAAGGGCTAGTTATGACTAAAGAGAATTGGGAATTAAAAAAGAATGTCTGTAGGACTCTAACTGTATGACCAGAAATACTAACCTCTTAACCAGCACATAAACACATTGGGAAAAGCCCACTTCTTTTTGTACATATGGGGAAAATAAAATACATTGGGGAATGTTGAGGAAAACTTTTGTGGAATCCTGGAGTGACTAACTTTACCAGAAGGTCATAAATGAAATTAACTATTGTGTTCACTGGGTTAGAAAAGAGAAAACTCAGAGGAGAAGTTTTGAGAAGCTGTTCTTATTCATCTAGGTGTCCTTTATCCTTTTCAGTCACCTAACTGCTGGGAGGTTATGGAATGTGAGAGTCTTCTGATTTTATGTTATCCTAATTTTAGAAGCTTCAGAAAAGTATAGAAGAGGAAGGTAAAAATGATTTCTAATTTCACTATCCAAAGATCTCTTCTACAAAATCTCTTGAAGTAGCCTCTAGGTTTCTTTCTATACAGCTGCATCCATAGCCCGTGACAATGTGTCTAAGAAACAATTCCATGTCTTGCTCTTTTCATTTATCATGAAAACATGCATTTCCCTGTATTACTAAGTATCTTTGAAATCATAAAGTTTTAATGGCTGTGTAAGATTCTACTGTATGAACATACCAACTCCATTTGGATATTTACACTGCTCCTTTTGTTTTTAATACCACCTTAATAAACATGTGTATGCACCAATGTTTATGTTTACGTGATTTTTTTTTCTGTTAGGATAAACTCCTGAAAGGGGTATTTCTTGGGCAATGATTCAACATTTTAAAGGCAAACAGCTCAATTTTCTACAGGCAGAGGAAAAAGGGGGGGATTTGAATGTTAGCTGGGATATGGTATCCTGTCTTATTTCCAGGGGGGAGTATCATAATTGATATCTTATACAATTTCTTAGCGAGGAGAACCTCAATGAGAACATTCTTGAAGCCGTTTCAGATTAGTGCAGCAGCAAAGTCCTTAGTCAAATCAGGGTAGTATTTTTTTTTTCTTTGCCTTTCAGTTCCTAAGTCAAAGCAAGACAAGCAGACACGTAAATTGGAGGTTGAAACCATCACTTACAGCTGCCCTTGATAAAAGGGCAGCAGTTCCAAGTGCTTTCCTGCCGGCAGCTGCCTTCTCACTCTGTATCACTCCTTTCCCTGTATCATCTTGCCTTTCTCATTTGGTCCCAAGTGCAGAGCCAAGAGGGCATCTGCTCTCAAGCTTAAATCTGCTCACTTTATCACTCTGCATTGCATCCTACCAGAGGGGGCTTTTTTGTTTCTTTCCTCCTCTCCTCCCACCCTCCCCAACCTTTTAGCAGTTTATAACAAGTTCCTCTCTTGGATACAGAAAAAGCAGGCCCTCAACAGGATCTGAGTGTGCTGTTTGGAACTGTTTATGACTTATTTTGGACTCTCCAGGCAGGGCCATAAATACACAGTTAATCTGCCTGATAGCAAGAGCAGTCACCTTGGCCCCAAGAGATTAACCACAAGTGGAAACACAGCGACCCCATCCTTCCTGCATGGCTACGCATTGCAGCTGTCTGCAAACTGGCCTTGTGTGGGTCCCCAGGGGGAAACTGATGCTCCAGGTGCCTCCTTGGGCTGCTTCCTTTCCTTGCACAATCCTCCAATTCCCCAATGCCATCTTGATCCTTCCTTGTCCTTGGAAAAGACCCATCAGTTCCCTAGGCCATGATGTTGCCTCTTTAACTTAAATTTGGAATTTATTCTCCATCATTGTGCTTTCAAAGCCTTGCCACTTTCTACTTGATCCTTTTGGGCAGCTCTGACCAATAGGGTAGCCACTCTCCATGTGTGGCTGTTTGAACTTAAGTGAAATAAAAAGAACGGAAGTACAAAAAAAATTAGCTTTCTCAGTCTCTCTAACCACAAGTCAAGTATTCAGCAGCCACATGTGGCTAGTATTGGCTAAGGCAGGTATAGATGTTTTCATCATTACAAAAGGTTCTTTTGGACAGGGATGGTTTATGACGTAGCACTGGAGAAAGCAAAGGGAGGGAAATATGGTCTCCCCACTTCATACTTTGGATTTTTTGCCAGCCTGAGGATGAAAAAAATAACAGTAGCTGACAGGTGTTAAGCTTTTACTCCATGTCGGAAAATGTGATGAGAGCCCAAGGTGCCCTATCTCACTGAAGGCACGAAATAACCCTGGAAGATGGGGATTACTACTGTGCCCGTTACGTAGGTAAGAATAAGAAAAGTTGAGCAACTCTCCCAAGACGACACAGATAGATTCTGAATAAGTTCTGCCTTTATCCCAGCCAAACTGTCCTCAATCACTGTATGAAGCCCCATGTCTGGGCTGTCACTCCTAGGTTCCAGGGCAGTTTGGGGATTTTTCAAACTCTGCAGAGTTCTTGGAGTAAGGGCCTGGGACTAGCAAAGAGGTTTCTTTGCCTGGAGTTGGGCAGCTCAGGCGGCACACCCCAGATCCATCTGTACCTGGAGTAGAATATTCTAGAAACCTCTTTGAGTAGACAAAAGTTGGGAGTTCATTGAGAGTTGTATGGAAGTGGGGAAGATCTACAGAGGGTCCTTGATTTTTTTCTAGCTTAAGACAAAAACTGACTTGGAGACCAAAGGTCTTCATAAGGCTCAAATCCAGACACTCTGGAATACCCTCACGTGTCAGAGAGGTGCTTTGCATGTGGCCACATGGAGGAGGCTGGGACAGTGTAAGGAAGGGAGGAGTGAAGAGGCCCCAGGGTGGCTCTAGAGAGGATTCCGTATTGTGTCTCAAGGAGGTCCTCGATAACCAGTGCTCTCTTTTTTAATTCTTCAGCTTTATTTAGGTATAATTGACAAAAAATTTTATCATGTGGTATGCTACATGATATTTTGATATAGGTATACATGGTGAAGTGATTAAATCAAGGTAATAACACATCTATCATCTCACATACTTATCATTTTTTTTTGTGGTGAGAACATTTAAGATCTCTTGCCCTTGTAGCAATTTTCAGGCATGCAATACCATATTCTTACCTAGGTCTCCAGAAATTACATCTACCTGAAGTTTCATATCCTTTGACTAACATCGCTCAGTCATTTCCTCCTTTGTCTCCCACCCTCATCACAATTCCTTGGCAGCCACCATTCTCCTCTCTGTTTTTATGAGCTCAGTTATTTTAGACTTGACATATGTATAAGATCATGTGATATTTGTTTTTCTATACTTGGCTACTTAGCATAATGTCTTTTAGTTTCATCTATGTTGTCAGAAATAACAAAATATCATTCTCTTTAAAGGATGAATAGTATTCCATTGTGTATGTGTACCATGTTTTCTTTACCCATTCATTCACTGATGGACACTTAGATTGACTCAGTATCTTGGCTATTGTGAATGCTGCTGAAATGAACATTGGAGTACAGATGTCTCTTTGACATACTGATTTCATTTCCTTTGGCTCTTTAGCCAGAAGTGGGATTGCTGGATCCTATAGTAGTTTTGTTTTTAAATTTTTAGGAAACTTTGCACTGTTTCTCATAATGGCTGTACTAATTTACCTTCCCACCAGCAGTGTACAAGAAACCAACCATTCTCTCGCACAGCTCCAATCACTGTTCTTGCAGTTCAACCTCCTGCTTCCTTCCTTTTGGACATTTGTGGGCACTGAAGTTTTCTTTTCAGACTGAATGTGAGCCAGCACCCTGGTACTTTGTGAGTCGAGTGTCAGAACAAGGTGTGACTTGATTCTCCCAGAAATCTCCCTTGTATTAGAGATAGCCTCCTGGGCCAGGGAACTCTCAAGGACCAAAGTTCAGTTCCCACCACTCCCCATCACACTGGCAATCTCAGAAGGTGCAAGTTCCACATTTCCTGGTGGTGACAGATCAGAGGAGGGCCAGACGCGACAACACGGCTGCTGCTGGAGGGGCTGAGAGGTGACTGATTAGGCTCAGCCTGTAGCAGATGGAGAAAACACTGATTCCTGCTTTCTCAAGCCACGAAGCCCAAGATTTTGGAACACAGAGCTTCCTGCTCTGCATTTAATTACTTGGTGAAAACTCATTGCAAACCTTTGTTCTGTTATTATTTGTGTTCGTGAGTAACTCCTTAACCAAATTGTGACTTCCTGGAGAGCAGGAATTGTTTTTGTCTTTGTCTTTATGAAGTACTGAATTAGAGCCTTAACTCCATGGCCATGGTTGAAAAAGAAGCTTTTAAGAGAAAGACCATTGCAAGATGTTTAGTACATTTTGTTCAATAAAGAGAAACTATTTATACTGGTTGATATTTTTTGAGGAAAAATTTCTCCATAAAACCTGCCTTCCTGTCTTCCTTTTCATCTAGCTTGTCTTTCTTTTTTAGCCCATACAAAGAAAAAACCCAGGAAGTTATCCACAATACGTTAACTGCTGGTATCTCTAGGTGTCCTGGGTTTGGCATAGTCAAATAACAAGTCTGAGTAACTTAAATAAATCTGAAGAGCTGGTGGAGTGGCTCAAGTGGTAGAGTGCCTGCCTAACAAGCGTGAGGCCTTGAGTTCAAGCCCCAGTACCACAAAAATAAATAAAAAAATAAAATAAATCTGAAATGTCTGGGAGATTGTCGGGGAGGACACAGAATTGAGGAAAATCCCAACACCTGGGCATTGAAAGGTCACTTTCAAAGGCAACTCCCAGATGTGGCCAATCAGAAGTAAGGCTAGTGACTTGTGAGGTGACCATCTGGGAAAGTTAAGTAGGTTCTTGGGGAGAGTGTGAGATTTTAACAGGGATGAGGAGACTCAGGTACATTTGAGAGCTCCTTCTATTACCAAGGGAATAGCATCTAGATGAAGCAGGTATTCTGCAGGACTCCATGGGTGAGGCTAAAGGCCCAGGAGTGCGTCTGAAGATGGACGTTGCCCATAGAAAGGACAAGTAGCTTCAAGAGCTCACATGTGACCTGACCAAGGGTGTCCTTGGAGAAGCTCAATGACTCATCTGCAGTTGGCTTAATTGGATGGGAGGATTCTGATCTCTCTTCCAATCATAATTCTTAGGATTCCACAACTCATCAGTAGCAGGGCATATGTTTGTGGGGAAACAGGCAGCCTAAATTGTAGAAATGCAATTAAACAAAACTCAATTTCTGGATAACTGGGAGAAAGTAGAAGAAGGATGTAGTTACTATAAGTTATACAATAAAAAAACACATCCAAGGGTGTATTAATTAAAGACTCTTATCTCTCAGGAGTTTCTCTCTGTTCCATCTCTGATCCTGTCTCTCCTCCTCGTCTCTCTGCCCTCCACTACAGTAGTGAGGAGATGGAGCACAGACATGAAACATCCTTTAAAATGATAATATAGACAGAATGAAAATTTGTCAAATACAACCAGATAAAAGAAACAGGTGAACTCAGAGAATTGCTCCTTTGATAATCTGACATTCAGCAAATCTGCCTCAATCTCTCTCAATCTCAGAGAATGTATCTACACTGACTTATCTGGGGACAAATTACCCTTTGGAGTCATCTTTGAGTATTTCAGGGTTTTGCGATGCCCTGAATGTGATGTTCTGGATGGTTCTGAGGGTTCATTCATTGCTGACCCAATCTGGTGCTGTCTTGGAAGAGATTTTGGAGGCTAACTGCATGTTGTTCAAGAGGACTCCTGAATCAAGGTTGTTCTGAATCAGTCCTGGGGCTCATGTGCAGATGCTCCATCTCCATGGATGAAGCACCTACTTCCACAGAAGTTGGAAGTGCTGCCTTATGGCAGCCCTCAGTAGTCAAGACTCTTTGGTAATTTCCCTGGCTGAATAAAATATCCTTGTCAAAGGCACACTCCCTTCCCAGGTGACTTCAGGTGCTCTGAAGTCTTTCTGGACCATTCTGGTAGCTCTGAAGTTACTCATGTTATATCATTCACCTCACCTAGAATATAATGTAGTAAATTGTTACTTTCTGTGTACACATGATATTCTTTTAAAGTGTTTTTTGTGCTTCTCAAGGCTATGAGCTGTGTACAATATTCATTTCTGTGTTCAACCGGTTTGCACACAGTAGGTACTCAATAAATGTAGGCCATTCATTCCAGCATCACTACTAATGATGACTGCTTAACTATATGCCAGACTCTAAGCAAAGAGCTTTGTATATAGCCTTTCAGTTAATCAGTATATATCCATAGGACATATGGCATTATTGTCATGGTTTCAGAGGCAAGAAAACCAAGACTTAGAGAAGTATGTGACAGGATCAAGGTCATAGATGATAGATGGTCAAAGTTATGGGTGATTTGCACTAAGCATCATATTTTCTTTATGTATAGTATCTTACTCTTTAAGAAAGAGCTTTTTGTTGTTTAATTTTTAATTTTCTATTTCTTATATCCATGTTACTGAACTATTTTACAGATGAGGAAATAAAGGTTTATACCATCAAAGTCTGAGTTAAGTCATAGAGGGTTTAGTGAAGGTCACAGAAGGGTGACTCAGGGAGGTGTGAGGTTAGTGCTCCTGGTCCACCTAGAATCTGGTGACCTTTCCAACAACATATTGACTCTGAAGGGTCAAAGAAGATGAACTGACAGCTGGATGGGTCTGAGATGCCTGGAGGATACTCATGGCTCCAGAAATAAATGCAGGCTGAAAAACTCCTGGATTGCTTTATAGTTTCTGGGAAAGTCCCAAATGATGCCACTGCATCATTGGGTGATTGGCACATCATCCAAGGGAAAGTAGAGATGGCAAAAGAGACATATGGGAGAAATATTGAATGATTCTGAAAGCACAGCTGACTGGTTATGAGCAAGAGACATAAAAAACCTTCCCTTAGAATAATTGGAGATGTGCAATTAACAATAATCTTCATAATTAACTTCTACTGTTGGTCAAGGACCACAAATATGTCATTAAAACCTCTCACACATTTTCACAAACCCACAAAACTATGGTCCAAGGAAAAATGTATGCCCATACCATGTTTAGTATTTCATATCAATACCCCTCTGAAGATTTACAGAAATCTGTGCTAATTCTTAGAAATTCTTCCACAGGTTACATCACTACCTTCCAAGTATGTTTACTGCTGAAAAATAAACAATGGAGACAGGAAGCCATTGTGGGATAAACATGACCCTTATGTTTTACTCTCACATTTTAGAAGGGTCAAGGTTATAATGTTGACTTCGTGCTGGATACTGTCAGTAGTTTAGTTTGGCTCTTTCTTCTTTTCTTTAGTTGGAAAATTATAGCTACAGATATTTATGGGGGACAAAGTGGTGTTATGAATTTTGAGTCAGAAGGGAAATAGGACAAATAGAATATGGGTATTAATAATACACTTTTGATTATGATCAGTGGCCAGCTGGCCTGCCTCAATAAACAAGGTACACTTTTTTCATCAAGAGTGTGGACTGTACAGATGCGCTTATCTTTGTGTGAAGGAAGTGTACACAACATAGACCCAGGCCAATTTTCAGCAGCTGCTTGATTTTTTGTTGAGTTATGCTCAGCCCAGAGTAGCTGGGACTTTCCTTCATTTCTTAATAGGGCACCCACATCACAGAAGATAAAAACCCTTTGACATATAAGGCCTTTTAAGGTCACTTCATTCTCTCAGCATTGATTAGGCATCACACATCTTGTTAGAGGACTGTTCATTATGATCATTCCTCAGTTATGAAGGATACTGATGCTGGAGACAAGTCAGGATAAGTCACAGGAGTAGTATCTGTTCCTCTGAAATGAATTTGGTTGTTCCTTTCTTCCTTCCCTTTATGTTAGCTTCCCTTTTCTGTCCTCTCTTAGTGTGCCAGCTCTTTTGGGCACAGTAGACAAAGCAATTCAAAAGCAATTCTTTTCTTTGCTAAGGTTAGACTCCAGTGGACTCTTTATTCCTTAGGGTCTCACTAGGGAACAATTTGAGTATTGAAAACAGAGGAACTTTAGTGACTTGGGAAATAACACAAGTAAGGAATTATATACACAGGTAATAGATGAGCTGAGAAGCCAAAAGGACCAGTGAAGCCACTAGAGATTAACAACAGCAGGGAGCCCTTCCCATCCCTTGTCAGGACAGAGAGAGTGAGTGAGTCAGCTGGGAGGGATCAACTCATCCAAGCTGGATCCTCAGTGGATGCAGGAATCACAGTGGGATTTAGCTGTGTTGGAAGAAAGAATGGCCTTCTCCATCCCATCTGCCTTTCTGTCTTCTTCTGCCACCTACCACTGTACAAACCAAAGAAGAATTCTGTTGTAGCTATAGTTCACCTGTTGGGATGGTTTGCGCTTCAGGTCCAGTTCTCAGCCCTCCTTCTTTGTTCTGAGTTTCAGACACTGACAGAGCTTGGGAACTGCAGCCTGCAGGGGCCAGCCCCTTGAGATTCCCAACAGAAAGAGGAGACCCAAGGAACAGATGAGTGGATAGAGAGTCAGGGCCATCAGAGCAAGTAACCACTTTCCACCATAGAATCCTCATGGGGTGTTCTTTCTCTAACTCTTCATCTTCCACTTCCTGTTTGCCCTAGAGTTAAGATCAGTGTTGCTCCTTCTAGAAAGATCTCTCTTGACTCTGCTAGTCTGGATTCTGTCTCTCTTCTGTGCTTGTTACACTTTTTTGGGGATATGGATTATATTCAGTTGCAATTGACAATGTACTGCATTGTTTCTTTCCATCAGCATTTCAAATTTATTTTTCTACCTCCAGTCTCAGTACTCCTCTTTACCAGGAGGGCAGTAAGATGTGTAAGATCTCAAAAGCTATCTTCACATGCTAATTACTTGCTTTGTTAAATACAAACAATGCACATTAAAAAATGGTCTGATTAGCTTATTCTTCATCTTCTTTTTTTCTGTGAGAATATACAGGTTTATTTTTAGAGCCAAACCTAAACTTCATAGGTGGGGATCTGGATATCCTTTATCATTGCTTTTGGATGCTAAATGTGTGTCTTTGGCAGAAGGAAACTGTTGACAGATTGCTGGAAAGGCAACCATAGATGACAGAAGTGTGAAATAAATGGTCTGGGGAGCTGAAAATTGATCTTTTGAATGCTCCCTTCTTTTACACTGGTGGTTATCTGCCAAGATAATATGCTGATTTGTCTTTTGGTCTTTTTTTCCCCTTCATTCCACCATAAAATGAGTGTTGATACTATAGACAAGAAAGAAGAAAATAGTTTTGGCCATTGAACCGAAAGAGTGCTATCATGTTTGAAAGAATGGAGTTTATCATGTTGGTAATTTTATTTCTGACAAGTAGAGATACTGAATTTGATTTGGTGACTGTTTTTGGTAAGTCAGATGACACCGTTTCTGGCCAAAGTATCTTGGCTCCTTTCTTTCTCCTGAGTGCATGGAGAATGGGTTGACGTAATTTGTCATAAACATTTCTTTCAAATCTTTGTAGGATTTGAATATCCAGGAAGCAAGTAGTGTTTTATTTCATGAACTTTGTTTTAAGTTTAATTTAAAAACTTTGGAATATGTGATGCAAACTCAGGTACAAAAATTTTAAACTAAGAAATGTTTTGTATTTTGTTTCACTATATATAATGAAATAGATAACCTTATAAATAGATTTCATTATATTTCAGATTTCAAGCACATCTTTTACTCATTCTGTGTTTTTTTGTTTTTTGGGGTTTTTTTCCCATGGTACTGGGGTTTGAACTTAGGGCCTCATGCTTGCTAGGCAGGCGCTTTACCACTCGAACCACTCCACCAGCCCTTTTTTGCATTGGGTATTTTCAAGATAGGGTCTCGAGAACTATTTGCTTGGGCTGGCTTGTTATCTTCCTGATTTGTGCTAGGATTACAGGTGTGAGCCACTGATACCTGGCTCATTCTGGTCTTTTAATTACCTTAGCTTTCCTGTCCAAAATCAGCTACTATTAATTGTTTCCTGTGCATCTTTTTAGAATTATCCCATCCTTTTAAGAACAAAGTATAATTCTGCTTCCTAACCCCACCTAAACATTAAGTACAAATGAAGCACAATGTACAGGCTGTTTTGAACTTGCCCCTTGCGGTTTTTAACTTAATAGTATATAATCCAAATATCTGAACATACCAGGGGAACTGTTCTTTCAACTTAAATTTCCTAAAGAGGCCTATTTCTGATGCTTAGAAATTATACTTCTACAATAGATTTTTTTCATGGAATAAAATTTGCAGCATTTAAAAGAGACGACACCTTAAACTTGCCACAGGATTTAACATTTGGTGTGAATTGGTTAATTACCTAACTTTCTGATCTGTTAGTGGGGGAAGGTTTAACGAGAGCATAGGAGACCTTGAATTTGAGGAGACAGAGATTGCTAGGACTAGGAAGAGAGGTGCTGAAAGGAAACTTTTTCTGCTTCTCTAATTTGTAGAGTACACTTCTAAAACTTAAACAAACTCGGAGGGGGTGAAGTCATGAAAGGCAGAGGGCCAAGGGGAGCAATACTTGAACCAATATTGCAACACCCATGTGATCACCAAAGACAAACATATTCCAACCCTAGGAGATAAGGATTGTTGTATAAATGCTGTCAAAACTAGTTGGAAAAATATATTAATAAGGAGGACCTCAAGGAATTTATTCAAAGGATCACAGATGTATTCAACAATTCAGCTATAAGGACGTTTGTTCATTGCAACATGATGAAATAGTGAAAAAATTTAAATATCAATGTCCAATAATGGGAAATTGTTTATGCAGACAACTTGTAATGATAAAAATGGATTTGTACTACAATGTTAAGTGAAAAAACTGAGTGTGTAGAATATTGCTCAATTTTGGGGAAATATATTCACTATCAACATATTTATGAGGCTATTTGTTTAGGAAAAGCATATATTTATACAAAATAAATCTGGGTGGATTATAGATATTTAATTTCCTTTTTTGCTTGCCTATATTTTCTATTTTTCTACAGTAAACATGAATTTATTCTGTTCTTCCGCTTCCTTTGTTTTGCCAAAGTCCTGCTTAAAATTACTCATGGTATTTAATGTAAAATCTGCATGATATCAAAACAACAGGAATGGTGGGTGCAGAAGCAATAATACTGAGGCAAATCCAACTTTTTTTCTTAAACTTCTTTCCTAAGAATTCTGTTCAGCATTATTTTTTTCTTTTTCCATCTTGAAAAAAACTATGTCCCTAATGTGTGTAGTATCTAGAAAGAAACAGAAAATTACATGATATCCACTGGCTTTGGTCAGCTGAGTCTATTTCTACTTTACTCTTTTAAGATTGAACTTTTTTATAGAGTTTGGATGGTGGCATGTTGGTGGTGGGTGTTGGCAGGGTCTCTAAGTTCACATTTGACTCTGCTGATCTACATAGTACAGAGGTCGCTATGTTTGTTTTTGTGAACATCACATGTCAGAGAACTTAAATGATAGAAGTGACTGTCTTCCAACCCTGGTCCTAAAATTTAAGTTCTTAGATAGTGCCTGTTAAGGAAGCAGGGAGAATAATTATTTCCCCTACTAGATAGACAAAATAAATGCAAACTCAAAATGCGTTCAATAAAGCAAGTATCTTATTCAACAAAATAGAAACAAAACATGTCAAAATAGAGTAAATGTTTGAATTGGTTTCATGGAAAGTGAACTTATACCCTGTGGAATAAATGTTTTGGGTACACTTCTGGTTATTTATTGCCTTTCTAGTGCTGCAAAACAACAGACATAAAACTTCAGTGCCATACAATAATATACATTTATTTTCCTTTTGAGTCTATAGGATGTTAATTAGTCAATTGATTGGCTTGGGTGATTTTGTCCAGGTTTGTCTGGCGTCTAATTAGCTGGTGGTTGTTCTGCTCCATGTGTTCTCTCATTCTGTAGCAGGTTAACATAGCCTCGTTCTTACAGTAGAAGTAGAGGTCTAAGAGATAGTGAAAGATTTCAAGGCCTGGTGAGGTGTAGGCGTGGAGGTGACACAGTGTCATTTCTTGCATTTTCTGTTGGCCAAGGCAAATCACAAAGCAAGCTCTGATTTAAAAATTGGGAGAAAAGACTCCCACCTCTTGATGGGAGTTGGTGCAACAAAGGGCATGGATCATGAAGTACTCTTCATGAGAACTGATGCAGTTTTTTAGCAAATCACAATCAATATTCACAGGGATTTTACAATTTGAAAAATAAAAGGCTGTTACTTGATAACACTGATGAATACTGGCTCCTCTTCATTAATAGATTGACTACTTTGACATAAGATCGCCATAGTCTTTCAGCTGATAATTCATGAAGGTGAAATCCAAGTGTGAATGTATTCATTAACTTATCTGTAGTTCTTACAAAGGACAAGAAGAAATGAGTAAGAGGAAGCAATGCCTTAATTTTCCAACTAGAACTTTTTGCTTTGGTTATAAATGTGATGATTAAAATTGAAGTTAAAATGACTTAAGCTGTGTATACAACAAAGTATACACACTTGATCCAGCAATACCACTCTTGGGGATATACCCAAAAGACTGTGACACAGGTTACTCCAGAGGCACCTGCACACCCATGTTTATTGCAGCACTATTCACAATAGCCAAGTTATGGAAACAGCCAAGATGCCCCAGCACTGACGAATGGATTAAGAAAATGTGGTATCTCTACACAATGGAATTTTATGCAGCCATGAAGAAGAACAAAATGTTATCATTCGCAGGTAAATGGATGGAATTGGAGAACATCATTCTGAGTGAGGTTAGCCTGGCCCAAAAGACCAAAAATCGTATGTTCTCCCTCATATGTGGACATTAGATCAAGGGCAAACACAACAAGGGGATTGGATGTCTTTAAATATCTTAAAACATACTTTTCTCAAGTTTTTTCAGATTTAGCTGCATGATCTCTAGTTCTTCATGGGTGAATCCTCCATTTATTCCATCTATTGACTATCTCTCATCGTGGTGAATTTCCTTTGTGTGCTTTGTGATTTTTGGTCGAGGATATTTCACTCAAAACTCCCCCTTCCAATGACTCAAGTTGTGCAGTTCTCCAGTACACGGATGCAATGTAGTCTCTGCTGAGACTGCTGGGTTTACTGGCTCCAAAGGAGGCTTTATACCAGCGATTTAACATTGGCTGAATGGAATAATTAGGGTTGCATGTATGTGCAGTATGGGCCAAGGACTTGAAACTCTCCCTGGTAACTTGTTCCTCCAGAACCTGAGGCTTGTGCACCGTAACCCTGGCAACAGCAGAATTTTCTTAGACCTTACTCAAGGGTGGACCATCAAACACCATGTGACTTCACCTCTTGCTCAGCTCTGTGACTTTGGACATGAGTTTCTTCTTTATTTATGGTACCTGAATTTGTCCCTCTTTCATGTTCAGGCTTAGCTCTGTGTTTTTATTTTTTAAAATAAAAACAACTGAGTGACTGTATATTTTATACACTTGGAACAAGATGGAGCTTCCGACATTGAGTTTTTGTGCTGACAGAAAATCTGTTGTTGGAATATTTACAAAGATTGTTCTTAATCACAAATATAATATATAAGTAACATCACTTCAGGTAGTAATAACAGCTATGAAGAGAAATACAATAGGCCAAGGGGTGAGAATTTGAGACTATTTTAAAGGGAATTCATGAAAAACTTCTCTAAGAAACTAATATTTGAGAAGAGGCCTTGACTGAGGGAAGAGAGTGAGCCAAACAAAGATCTCAAGATGAAAAATAACAAGTGCAAAGATCCGGGGGTTCACTTGAGCTTGGTGTGTTTAGGGAACAGCAAGACATTCCAGTGCTATTAGAGCAAGGCAGAGAGAGGCAGGCGGTAAGATGGAGAAGTGGACCCTCGTGTTGAACCTTCTAAGCAATGATGGTTGGCAATTGGATTTTATTCTTTTGTGAGGAGAAGCCATTTAGAGAGCTTTTAGGAGAGGAGTCATACTATCCTATTTATGTTTACAAAGGGCATTCTTATTTGTTCTGTTTGGTGAAGAGTCTGTTCGGAGATGAATTGAAGACACAGAGATTCTTTGGGAAATTTTTTCTGTCCTCCAGACAAATGTTGAAGGTGGCTGGGAACAGAGTAGTAGCAATGAAGATGGTGACAGGGGTCAGATTTGGGTGCATTTTGAAGGGACAGTTGAGAGGACATGTGGGGTGCTAAGAGAAGAGGGCAATCTGGTAACTTATGATATTTTTTTCTGAACAACTGAGTGATTGATAGTGTCATTTGCTGAACATTGAAGGGCAAAGAATTTAGAGTTCAGTGTGTGGCATGGTATAGTTGAGATGAATATTACATATTCAAGTTGAGATATCCACTCGGCAGCTTAGTAGATAAGTCTGGTACTCAGGAGAGAGGCTGGGAGTAGACAGCTATTTTTATAGGCCATTGGCATATAGTTGTATAACCCATGGACTGTATACCCTTACTTAGGGAGCGGATATTAAACTTAAGGTACTGTTATTGAGACGTTTTTATTAGCATATGTTAGTTGTACAGGGGGTTTCATTGTGACACTTTCATATGCGCACTATGTACCTTGGTTATATTCACCCCTTCACCATTCTCCCTCATTTTCTCAAGGTGTTCTTAATATGGGATCCATGGATCTCCAAGAGATCTGTGGATAGAATTCAGGAGGTCTGTGAACTGAGACTAAGAAATTGTATCATTGTTTTCCTTGACCTCTAGTTAAGAATTTTCATTTATGAATATAGAGTACAAACCACAGCAGTATTTTCAGTACTTGTGACTTTGTCTTCAACAGAAATAAGAGCTCTTTTATGCCAAAATATCGATTACTTGGAAATTCATCACTAATTTTTTTGTTTTGTTTTTAAGATAGGATCTCACTATGTAGCCCAGGTTGACCTTGAACTCGAGTGTCAATCTCCTGAGTGCTGAGTTTGCAGGCGTGCACTACTATACCTGGCTTGTCATTATTAAAATTACCATGATTATTGAACCTACCTTTTAATCTTTTAATTAAAAAAACATGTCACAGTCATAAAACAGTTTTAGAAATGTTTAGACAACTTTTGTTATACTTCTATGTTTTTTATTTTCTGCATAAAAAAACCATTCTAATAAGGGTCTAAAAGCTTCTCCAAGCTGACAAAGGGGCTGATGGCACAAAGGAATTTAAGAATGTCAGAGAGAGAGAGAGAGAGAGAGAGAGAGAGAGAGAGAGAGAGAGAGAAAGAAAGAGAGAGAGAGACACAGGAAATCTGAACCCTGGAGTCCTCCAACATTTAGTGGTTAAACACTGGGGAAGGAACAAGAAGGGCATTACAGGTCACTGAAGTGGTCGTGGCTACATTGTGCCAAATGATTATGTTTGTTGTCTTTATGGAACAAATACTTAAATAGAAGTCAGCTTTGGTTATAAAAAGAAAAACATGGACATTCTGCATGGGCATTAGCCTCTAGTGTACACAAATATAAATTTAAAAGAATATTTGAGAAATGCCAAAGGTTCATTGGAGATCTTTAATGTAAATTGCCAGTGTAACAAGTGGGCATGGTTTTGATGCTTTTTCCTAAAGCAGCCACGGAGTAGGCAGAGGTGAATTTGCAGGTGGAATTTTACCAGAAGACTATGGAGAGATGTAGCACCTAGGAAGCTGAAGGAGTCTATGAAGGGAGTCATTATGTGATGGTGTGGACTCTCACTTGGGTAATGAGGGAATTGTGAAGCTGCAGAGAGAAACAGACCTTGGACAAATGGTAGGGTCAATGAGACTGAAGTATTAATGGAGCAGAAGCATTGCCTATCAGAGAGTACCATTCTGGAGATCTGTTTGAGAGGCAATGTAAATACTGGCAAGGACAAGTCTTGTGAGATGTTGAAAGATAATGGTAGAATGAGGGAAATAGTGTTGGAGGCGAGGAGGTCATGGGCACAGAGATGTAGGAGAGGGAATGATGAAACGAGAGAAAAGGGTAGAATGGCAGGTAGGGGTACAGAGAGAGATGATGAGCACATCCTGAAATCTGCAAGGAGTGAGCTAGAATGTCTGGGAGGATGACCGGTTACTGACATGAAGAAGAATTGTTGGTGGAAATCTCTCTTGGCAAATTTCACTGGGTGCCATGAGGGCATGGGGAAAAATCACTTGAAAGCAACATTGTAAGAAGTAAGAAATGTAACAACAAACTATAAAAAGAAGGAAATGGAAGTTAATAAAGATAAATTTTGATACTAAATAGAGTGAATATGAATAGAGTAAAAATAATAAATAAAATGAAAATAGATTCTTCTACATGAACTTACAAAATAAACCAGTGACAAGAATATTAAGAAAAAAAGAGATAAAAGTGAACCATCAGTGATGAGAAACCAAATTTACTCAGGGATATAGAATAGAGGAAGAGAATGATAAGAATGTATTATTCATAATTCTCTGAAAATAATTTTAAAAATCTAGTGGAAATGCCTAATAGTCTAGTAAAACATCAACTAAAATTAATAGTACAGGAAGTAGAAAACCTGAATAGACTAATTATTACACAAATAAGCATAAGATAGGGAAATACTATTTTAAATGGTACAGCAGATTTTTCTTACATCCTTTAAACAAGAGTCAATTTCTGTTTATTTATTTATTTTTTGGTAGCACTGGGGTTTGAACTCAGGGCCTCATGCTTGCTAGACCAGCACTCCTACCACTTGAGCCACTCCACTGACCCAACAAGAGTCAATTTCTAAATTGCTTAAATTATCCCAGTTATAGAACAAGAAGAAAAGTTTACAGATTCATTCATTTTAAGAAGCTAGTATCACCTTAATACTCAAACTTAATAGTTTGAGAAAACTATGGGCAAGTTGCACTTATGAATAAACATGAAAAATTCCAAATAACTTATTGGTGGGTATGGTATTTTGAGTGAGCAGAATACATCTTATTTTTCAGAAAACAATTTATTCAGTGATGAGGGTATGGCTGAAGTGGTAGATCACCTGACTAACAAAAATGAGGCCCTGAGTTCAAACATCAGTACTATAAAAACAAAAACAAAAACAAAAAACTTGTTCTTTCTGCACTGTGGTGCTAGGGTTTCTCCTTCCCATGGAGTAAAATGAAGTAAGTACTGTGATTTTGTAGACATTTTCTCATCATAAAAATTCCTGTGTCACTTATGACTCTCAAGGATATTCTAATTTATATAATTAAAATTTCCAGACATTTACAATAATCAAAATGCTAACCTTCCCTGAAAGATAAAATGACTCCATTTCCCAAATCAGGGCCTGCTCCAGATGCCTGAAGTGGAGGGTGGTCAGGCAGAGGCATAGTAGCTTCTAACTCTTCTTCTGCTTTCTAATTTATTCCTTTCCCTCAATCACTTCCTCTCTGCTGTCCTAGCCAGGTTCTTGCTTCTCATATGTCTCAGGTTTGAATCAGCCATCTGTTCATTGCATGCATCAAGATTCAGAGGATACACATCAAACAATGTAGGAATATAGTTTTCTTATAATTATAACTCTTATAATATTTTTGCAACAAAAGCAACAGAGATAATTGTTAGGGTTTGTGTAGTTATTTACAACATAATCTCCATTAAGGCAAGAACTTTGGTTCTGTCTATCATTTAGTAAGAGCTGTGAAAGAACATTTCTGCCCTTGGAGGATCATTTGTGTAATATTATAATATCAGAGATCATCTATTGAATATACTCTTTGTTCAGAATTTTTACTCCATGATAAATTAGGTGAATTTAGTTCAAGAGAAACTAGCCCATACTATACAATTAGGAAAAAGGATAGATGGAATATGTAAGTATTTGTACAAGGTTGTTTCACTGTGATATTCACATATCTGCATATAATGTACTTTGATCAAATTCACCCCATCTATATAACTCTTTCTTAATTCCCCCTCTGTCTTCTCCCCCACTTTTTAATAGTTTTTTGTGTGTTTCATTTTGCTATTGTCATACATGAATAGAATGTGCTTGGATTGGGTTTATCCTCCATTATGCCTTCCTTTCCCCTTTCCCTCAACAGTCCCCTTTTTGTAATTATGTGATGTTATTATTATTTTTAGGTATAGATTCTGCATATGAGTAAACAAATGCAATATTTGTCTTTCTGAGCTTGGTTCATCTTGCTTAACATGATGATCTCCAGTTGCACTGGAGGCTAAGATGTGTGCATAGCATTTTTGGATATTTCTGTAATATAATTGATGGAGGACTAAAGGAAGAACCCTAGTAGGTGGGGAAGCCATTAAGCAAGTAACATTTTTATTTGTAATGGTACGAGTGATTTTAAGATACAGAATTATTTTATGTCTGTCATATCAAGTGTACTTTAATATTTGCACTCACAGTGCTTGATTTTGTATGGACCTATAACACAGGTAACACAAAGCAGTACTGGAGGCCACCAGTAGATGGAGCCATAGATTTTAGAAATTCAGATTGAGATTTCCTTCTTAGTAATCAAAACTAATGTAACAGTTTTAAGAAAGTATAACCTTTTTTTCTTTTTTAAAAAGTACATTTTTCTGGACACATCAAACATTAAAAAATAGTAACCAAAATAAACTTGGAAGCATGACATTCATTGTTTGATGTAACTTCTTTAAGGACATGTATTAAAAAAACATTTTAAAATATTTTCTCCATTTCTAACATAAGACAAATACTAAGATCTAGAAACTATCTCTCCCCAAATCCATCAAATAATTATGAATATTTCAGGCAGTGAAGAAAGGTATTATTGAATGATTTAAATGCAAAACTGTCATCATGGGCTATGTTGCTTGCTTGTATAATTTTTATTTAAATCATTCATTACTTGCTTGAGAGTAGGCCTATTGCTTGTAGATGTGTTACAACTTTCATGCCTGATTTGTGTGGTCTGAAGGCTCACATGATTAATACAGCCGAAATTTATGAGAAGTGAGAGATAATGAGACTCAAGGTCATGGAGTTTCTTAGCAATGAAGATTGTGTCTTTCAGGTTATGAAGTTTTGAAAGGTGGTCTTTGGGAGGGACCAGCTGACACCAAGTCAAGTCCACCAAGATCTGCTTACAACCCAAGGGGTGGGGGTGACTAAAAGAGTGCTGTTGACCAAGCATCTCTAGTAACTGCAACACTGCTAAATAAGTCACTTGATTCCAGCTATTTTGGGGGTATCTTTGCTTATTTGAAGGCAGGATTTCTTAGCAGTTCTATTATTCTTCCATTTTCCCTATTTCCTAAGTGATTCCTAGTCCACTGTCTTTCAAAGGCAGTGGGGACATGTTAACTTCTACATTCTGTTCACAAGCTGGTGCTTGAAAAAGCCATCTCAAACCCAGCTCTTTTGCTTTTGAGAGAGACCACACCCTTGAAAAAAACTGAATTAATAATAATAATAATAATAGCAGTAAACATTTGAAGATAGCCCTTTTCTGAGGGGGGCAATAAAATGAAAATCTCTTACTTTCTTCTTCACTGTGATCTCTATTTTCTCTCTCTGATTTTTTCTACCTTAAAGTTCAGTTGATTTTCATTTGCAGTAGTTACATTATATCCATAAGTCTCTTTCACCTGTCCAGTGTGGTAGTGCATGCCTGTAATCCCAGAACCTGGGAAGCTGAGATAGGAATATCAAGAGTTTGGGGCCTCCCTTGTGTATGAGACCTTGACTCAAAAACAAAACAAAAGAAAACCAAACAAAAATCTCCTTGATCACTGAATTATCAAATACTAGGGGAAAGACGGTATTATTTTCTTATGAGCCTCTGGTCATATTATTTTCACAATCAATTAATATATAACCTTATTTATGTGTGTGTTCTGTTTGGAGACACTTCTTTAATATATATTGTTGGTCTGTTAATATTGAGCTAATGCCCAACAACACAATAACTCATGTCAGAACGATGCTTAACTAACACACATTTTCTCTGTAAGTCATATCACAGTATTCTTGCAATTAGGAATACTACAGTTCAGCACGGAGTTTGGGAGCATTTTAAACAAGGGAATTGCCAAAACAAAGCGTGAAAACAGGGACTAAATAGGTTGCAAAAAGGATACTTGTCTATGGCCTGAGAGCTGAAAGAAGAAGATAGAGCATTGTCCCCCTTTTTTTGACTTTAACTGAGAGTACGTAGTTCAGTTGATACACTTTTGCTGTTCTGCAAATATCCACAAATGGTTATGCAAATGCTGAATTGATCCTGGGGTTACAAATACATTTGAGCAAACAGGTAAATTTGCAACTATGACATCTGTGAATAATGGGGACTGTTTCCTTTGGCAAACCAATGCCAAATATGTCAATACTCTTGACTCTAAACTGGTGACAACATATTTTGGGTGTTAAATCAATAGGACAAGCTTCTGGTCCTATTCACCTGTCTTTTTAGAACAAATGTGAGCATTGGGACCTGGGTAGATAGGGAATAGTTTTCACAGATAGACCAGGAGAAAGCCAGGTCTTGAACTGAGATTACCAGGTGTGTGGTCCAATGCATTTTCAGTCAGGTCAGATGACTTCAAATGCTTGGAGCCTTTGGGAGTTTCCACTCTTCTCCCTCATTGTTTTGTACCGAATCTGATTTTCAAAATCTTGGTATTCTGGTAGGGAAAGCAATTTGGGATTATCCAGAATCTTCCCCTTTTCTTTCTAATTTCATTCATGAATCCTTTTGAATTAAAATATAAATTGCTTGCATTGCAAATGCAAACGATAGGACACTGAGCAAAATTAGCTATTAATTTTACTTTTTTATTATAAATTTTTTATTAGGATATATTCATTATGGGGGGATTCGCAGTGACAATTCTGATTAGACTTACATTGTACATTATTTACATTGTCTCCATCATCTCTCCCCCCCAGTCTCCTCCCCCAAATTAGCTATTTATGAAGCAATTAGCAAATACCTGAGTTAACCAACCCCTGGAAGAACCTAGCCTGAGGTGAGGTTGATAGAGAAGTCGCCCTTAGTAAAATAGGCAAAGCTGGAGAGACCCTTTAGTTGACAATCAGCTTGAAGAGAAACTTGCTCTACAACCCATGTGGGCTTCTACACAGGTAAGGTGCTGCCTGTAACCTGACTTAAACAGAAGCAGAGGCACTGGAAAAACTGTCAATAGCAAAGCTGAGGAATTCTGTCTTGTAGCTTAACATCTTTTTGTATGAGCCCCTCTGGGATTTCCTTTCCAGTCTGGCAGCCATTGCTTGCATGATAGATATTTCTGTTTGATTCTTATCCTTCTCTCTTTTATGGAAATTGCTCTCTTTTGCCCTGGGTTATGGGATTCTAAGTTTGGGATTTTTACCTTGTTTCATCTTGTTTGGTTACTGGTAAACTCACTGCCTGGATTTTTTTCTTCTCTGCTCTTTGTGGAAGAAGAAAAGAAAAGAAAAGAAAAACCCACCTCTTTTAATTTATAATTAAAAAGTAATTTCTCTTACTTTTCTCAAAAGCCAGGTCCCTGCTGAGGTGCAAGAAGTGAACACATGGCATACAGAAAAAAGTGCTTCTCAATTTCTCTGAAAGGAAATTTGGAATATTTTTGGTAATATTGTGCCCAACAGCTATTGTAGATAACCTGAGAGGTCACATGCATTGGTTTGCTTGGTATGGTTCTGGTGTACGGATGTTATCCCAGGGGATTGGGGAACAGCATCTCTTTTTACTTGTGGATGATGAAGTATTTGGGTGTGTTATAGATAACACCTATGTAAGAATTAAAAACGTAAGTACTAAGAGACTCAACATTTCCAAGCCTTAGACAAGATTTACAAGTAATATCAGTTAGTATATAATTTGAGCCAAATGTCATTTTAAAATAGAAAAATGATCTTTATTTTCTTCATAAGTAGTAGAGTGGCTCAGTGGTAAGAGCACTTGCCTACTGTCTAGCAAGCATGAAGCCCTGAATTCAAACCTTAGAGCTGCAAAACAAAAAGAAAAAAAGAAAAAAGTTGAAGACTAATAGAATCACCTCTTCCCTACTCTCGACTTATTCTATGCTTTAAATACACTTTTATGTATTTAATACAATGCCCTGTATAGCTATCCTTATCTCAACCAGCAAAACCCCTTGTTCCTTCCTATTATTGCTTATACTCTCTCTACAACAAAATTAGAGATAAGGGCAAAATAGTTTCTGCTGGGTATTGAGGGGGGGAGCGGGAGGGGGTGGAGTGGGAGGTAAGGGAGGGGGTGGGGGCAGGGGGGAGAAATAAACCAAGCCTTGTATGCACATATGAATAATAAAAGAAAAATGAAAAAAAAAATAATTTTTACTAGTGGCTTCTACAACACAAAAAAAAAATAAAATAAAAATAATCATTATTTTTTTATTCACATGTGCATACATTATTTGTGTCGTTTCTCCCCCCTTCCCCCCTTCCCCATCCTCTCCTCCCTGCTCCACTCCCCCACCCTGTCCCTCCTTTCACCCTCAGTTCCAGGCAGGTCCTGTTCTGCCTTTATCACTAGTTTTGTTGAAGAAAAGAGACAAGCCTAATAAGGAAGACAAAGTGGTTTTGCTACTTGAGTTACAGATAGCTATACAGAAATATTCCTAGCATTGCTTTCGTGTACACGTGTTATGACCCATGTTGATTCATCTCTAACTGATCTTTACCCTGGTTCCTGATCCCCTTCTCATGATAACCTCTGTTGCTTTAAGGTTTCTGTATTAGCTCCTTTGGAGTGGGGACATCAAATGCTTTCATGTTTTGGGTTTTCTACCTATTTCTATATCACTCAAATGTGCTCTCCCCTTATCATGTGATCCAAGTCCAACCACATTGCTGCATTTGCCCTAGATCTAAAGTCTGCATATGAGGGAGAACATACGATTTTTGGTCTTCTGAGCTTGGCTGACTTCATTCAGAATTATGTTCTCTAGTTCCATCCATTTACCTGCAAATGATAAGATTTCATTCTTCTTCATGGCTGAGTAAAATTCCACATTTTCTTGATCCATTCATCAGTAGTGGGGCATCTTGGTTGTTCACATAACTTGGCTATTGTGAATAGTGCTGCAATAAACATGGGTGTGCAGGTGCCTCTGGAGTATCTGTGTTTATTTCTTTGGGTATATCCCCAGGAGTGGGATTGCTGGATCATATGGCAGGTCAATGTTTAGATTTTTAAGAAGTCTCCAAATTTTTTTCCAGAGTGGTTGTACCAGTTTACATTCCCACCAGCAGTGGATTAGAGTTCCTTTTTCCCCACATCCTGGCCAACACATGTTGTTGGTGGTGTTTTTGATGATGGCTATTCTAATGGGTGAGGTGGAATCTTAGTGTGGTTTTAATTTGCACTTCCTTTATGGCTAGAGATGGTGAACATTTTTTCATGTGCTTTTTTGCCATTTGAGTTTCTTCTTTTGAGAAAGTTCTATTAAGTTCAGTTGCCCATTTTTTAATTGGTTCATTGATTTTAGGAGAGTTTAATTTATTAAGTTCCCTGTATATTCTGGTTATCAGTCCCTTCTCTGATGTATAGCTGGCAAATATTTTCTCCCACTCTGTGGGTGGTCTCTTCAGCTTAGAGACCATTTCTTTTGTTGTGCAGAAGCTTTTTAATTTTATGAAGTACCATTTGTCCATCCTTTCTCTTAGTTGCTGGGCTGCTGGGGTTCTATTGAGGAAGTCCTTGCCTATACTTATTAGTTCCAGAGTGTTTCCTGCTCCTTCCTTTAGTAACTTCAGAGTTTCAGGTCTGATATTTATGTCCTTGATCCATTTTGAGTTGATTCTAGTACAGGGTGCTAGACATGGATCTAGTTTCAGTTTCTTATAGATGGATAACCACTTTTCCCAGCAACATTTGTTGAAGAGGCTGTCTTTTCTCCATTGTATGTTTTTGGCACCTTTGTCAAAAATGAGGTGGGTATAGTTGTGTGGATTCATATCTGGATCTTCTATTCTGTTCCACTGGTCTTCCTGTCTGTTTTTGTGCCAGTACCATGCTGTTTTTATTGTTATTGCTTTGTAATATAGTTTGAAGTCGGGTATTGTGATACCTTCAGCATTGCTTTTTTTGCTGAGTATTGCCTTGACTATTCGCGGTCTTATGTGTTTCCAAATGAACTTTAGAGTAGATTTTTCAATCTCTGTGATGAAAGTCATTGGGATTTTGATGGGAGTTGCATTAAATATGTAGATTGCTTTTGGTAGTATAGCCATTTTTACTATGTTGATTCTACTGATCCATGAGCACGGGAGATCTTTCCATCTTCTGTAATCTTCCTCCATCTCTTTCTTCAGGAGTTTGTAGTTCTCCTTATAGAGTTCATTCCTTCTCAGTTTGTTCATTGTTGGTGTATAGAAAAGCTAATGATTTTTGTAGGTTGATTTTGTATCCTGCCACCTTACTGTAGCCATTTATGGTGTCTAAGAGTTTTTGGGTGGAGTGTTTTGGGTCTTTAAGGTATAGGACCATATCATCTGCAAATAAGATTATTTTTAAATACACTTTTAAAATTTCAGAAATAACAAATGTTTCTTGTAGAGATTTTAGAAGAAGCACATTATTTTATTTACTTATTTTTGGTGGCACTGGGTTTTGAACTAAGGGCCTCATGCTTGCTAAGCAGGCACTCATACCACTTGAGCCACTCTGCCAGCCCTTGTAGAGATTTTAGAAACTGCAAAAAAGGTTAAAAAGAGAAAATGAAATCACCTACAATTTTCCCTCAGAGATAATGACTATAACATTTATTTTATATCTTCCACGTTATTTCTTTAGAAATTATATATCATACATATTAAATCACATATACATATGTACATATTTTATAATTAAAAAAATAGAATTTGGGGTTATGTTTTTTTTAGTTATGATTTTTTCAAGTTATTAAACATTTCCTGTTATGGTTTGGATATGAAGTGTCCCCTTAAAAACTTACATATTGAAGGATTGATCACCCAGGGTGGAGACCCTGGAAATACTAGGAGGTAGAGCCTACTTGAAAGAAGTAGATTGCTGGAGATATGTTCTTGGGAACTGTATCTTTCCCAGACCCCTCTCCCCTTCTGCTTCCTGTCCTCCATGAAGTGAAGAGTCTCTGCCACATGCTCCTGCTACCAAGATGTTCTGCCTCACAGTGGGCCCAGAAACAACAGAGTCAAGGACGATGAACTGAAATCTCTGAAACTGGGCCAAAATAAATCCTCCCTCCCTTAAGTTGTTTATGTCAGGTGTTCTGGTACAGCAACACAAAATTAACACATTTTCCTACTATTGTAAAGTGAACAGAGTATTGAACATCATTACACTATTTGCATTTGTCACTTTTGATTTATCCAAGCCAAATCTTCCATCTTGCTGGAAGAAGATTGCTTTGTTGCCTTCTTTTATCTGGTATTACTGATGAGATGTTCAATATAAATATGTATGTCTCATTTTTTTAGATTATTTCCAGCCTCCACCTCTGGAGAGACTTTTCTCTTTATTCTTGGCTTTCTGAAAATTTTCCATGTTGGATTTAGATGTAGGTCTATTTTATTCATCTTGCATAGGACTCAATGGCTTTGTTTTTTTTTATTTAGAAGTACTGGGGTTTGAACTTAAGGCCTATGCTTGCTAGGCAGGCATTCTACCACTTGAGTCATGCCCCCAGTCCTTCAATGGCTTCTTTTAATCTGAAATCTCATTTCCTTATTTCTGGAACTTTATTTAATGTTTATTGGTGCTTTGGTAGACATTTTTCATGACTAATTTTTCTTCAAAATTTTTATCTAATTTTCCTTGTGCGCATTTTTCCCCATTTCATAACAGGGAAGCAAATGCCTATCTTTGTGCAATTTTAGGGAGAATTTTATACCATTCGGTCAATAAGACACAACAAGTGGAAAATTCCACACCATGGAACTTGTCATGTATAAAGCTATTAAAAGCACTATAAAATTGCTCTCAAGCTAAATGTATAAGGTACATATGTAACATAAATGAAGTTAACTTTAAACTTGGGTCCCATCTCTAAGATATCTCACCATGTAGATGAAGACATTTCCAATTCCAAGAAAATCTGAAATCTGACAAACTTCTGGTCATGAGCATTTCTGGTAAGAGATACTCCTATCTAGTAGGAAAAAATTCCTGTTAAGTGATATTAATCTCCTTGTCTATCCCTCTTACTTCCCAAGCTCTAACATCGATGCTTTTCTTGCTCTTTTCTTGGGTTAGGGAGGATGGGGAAGAGGTAGTGTGGACAGGTAAACCTGCCTGATAACTTTACTGTTTTCCCCAAGCCCTCTGATGCCCAGTCTTTGCTTGGAGAACGCTGGAACCTCTCCCTTTGTTATGGCTTGAATATGAAATGTCCCCCAACAGCCTCATGGGTTGAACACTTGGTCTCCAACTGGTGATGCTATCTTGGGAGGTAGTGGAACTTTAGAAAATGGGATCTAGCTGGAGGAAATAGGTCACTAGGGGCATGGCATTGAAAGTTATACCTGGCCTCTGGTTCCTTCCTCAGTCTTTGCTTCCTGTTCATTATGAGGTGAACAGACTCCTCTTCCACATGCCCTGCTGCCACTATGTTCCTGAAAGTCCCAGAAAAACAAAGCCAAGTGACCATGGACTAAAATACCTGAAACATGGGACAAAATAAATAAAGCCTCCATTTAAGTTGCTTCCCCTTCCCCGAAGTATTTGTCACAGTAACAGAAAGTCTGATTAATGTATCCATGAGCACATTATTTTTATTTACTCATTTATTTTTTTGAGACAGAATCTTACTGTGTAGCCCAGGTTGGCCTTGAACTCATGGTCCTTCTTTGACTCCCAAGTGCTAGGATTACAGGCATGTACCACCATGCCTGGCTCATTTTTGAGCTTTCAAAATGTGATCTTATTTCTTTCCATTTTTGCATAATTCTTCACAGATTTATGTACCATTTCATTTTTCTTCAAAAAGAAATTTATTTTTATTATATATTTTTATGCATCTAGGAATTGGCGATAAGACGGGAGGAAGGGCCAGTTACACAATTGCAGGACCAAGTGTGAAGTAAGAAAGCAAGGCATCTTGTTCAAAACACAAGAAAAAAAAGTTATAGAGGTACTAAAATGGAAACTATTTTTTTCTCCTTAACTTCTTATTAAGGTAAAATATCAATAATTTTTTTTTTGTGATGTTGGAGATCAAACCCAGGGCCTTGTGCATGCTAGGCAAGAACTCTGCACTCTAACCTGCAATGTTTTGCTAACATCACTTTTTCCTTAACTTCTAAAACTTAAAACACTTTGCTTTATCCTCAAAGGCAAAAAAAAAAAAAACAAAACTAATACTCTCTAATATATATGTAAAATATTATTTCCCTTCATTTTATAATTTTTGACTTTAAAAGATTTTTAAATTATGGTAAAATGTCCATGAGACTTACCATCTGGCTAGTGTTCAATATTCACAGTGGTATTGAGTATATTCACATGGTGTACCCATCACCACCATCCATTTCTAGAACTTTTTGAATCTTGCAAAACTGAAAAATAATAAAGCTTTTTTTCTTTAAAACCTTTTTATGACTTATAAAACACAGCAGAGGCAAGAGTGGTGCATAAGGAACAACATAAACTTAAAAATTGCAAAAATAATACTTTCAGTGTTAAAATGAGTTGTCTAGTTTTCTTCCCCTCCCATATTCATGGTCACCTGGACCCTCAGAATTTGACTTTATTCAGATATAGTGTCTTTGCCAATATAACTAAATTAAGATGAAGTCATGGTGGACTAGGGTAGGCCCTATGTTCTTATGAGAACAGAGGACACAGGGATATTCAGAGCAGATGCCATGTAAAGACACAGGCCGAGGCATACTGTCAAAAGCTGAGGAATGTCTGGGCTGCCAGGAACTGGAAGAAGCAAGGAAGGATAGATAGAAACTTCAGAGAAAGAAAGGTCCTGCTAAATCCCACTCCTGAGGATATACCCAAAGGAATGCAACACAGGTTACTCCAGAGGCACCTGCACACCCATGTTTATTGCAGCACTATTCACAATAGCCAAGTTATGTGAACAACCAAGATGCCCCACTACTGATGAATGGATCAAGAAAATGTGGAATTTTACTCAGCCATGAAGAAGAATGAAATCTTATCATTTGCAGGTAAATGGATGGAACTAGAGAACATAATTCTGAATGAAGTCAGCCAAGCTCAGAAGACCAAAAATCGTATGTTCTCCCTCATATGCAGACTTTAGATCTAGGGCAAATGCAGCAATGTGGTTGGACTTGGATCACATGATAAGGGGAGAGCACATTTGAGTGATATAGAAATAGGTAGAAAACCCAAAACATGAAAGCATTTGATGTCCCCACTCCAAAGGAGCTAATACAGAAACCTTAAAGCAACAGAGGTTATCATGAGAAGGGGATCAGGAACCAGGGTAAAGATCAGTTAGAGATGAATCAACATGGGTCATAACACGTGTACACGAAAGCAATGCTAGGAATATTTCTGTATAGCTATCTGTAACTCAAGTAGCAAAACCACTTTGTCTTCCTTATTAGGCTTGTCTCTTTTCTTCAACAAAACTAGTGATAAAGGCAGAACAGGACCTGCCTGGAACTGAGGGTGAAAGGAGGGACAGGGTGGGAGAGGGGAGCAGGGGGGAGAAATGACCCAAACAATGTATGTGCATGTGAATAAATCAATAAAATAAAAAAAAGCCCTGCTAACACCTTGATTCTGACCTCCAGAACTGTGAGAAAACAATTTTTATTATTTTAATTCACCTAGTTTGTGACAAATTCTTACAACAGCCCTTGAAAACTAATACAAGTGTTATTCGTTTATGTAACAAAATGCATATCAACACTTTATGATTAGGTGATGTATAGTCAGCTCCTGCTCTGACCATTGGACTAGGGAGTTAGCACAATAATCCCCCTTTTTTGGCAGTTTCAGTTATCCAAGATCACCCATGGTTTGAAAGAATGAAAAGTTAGAAAAATAAGCAATTCATTTCATGGGCTGGGGATGTAGCTCAGTGGTAGAGCACTTGCCTAGTGTATGTGAGGCCCTGGGTTTGATTCCCAGCAACAGACAGGCAGACACACACACACACACACACACACACACACACACACACACACACACTTACAAATTACCATCCTGAGTAATGTGATGGAATATTATGCCATCACATGCCATGTCACCTGGGATGTGAAAAATTGCTTTTTCCAGTGTGTTCACACTGTGTGTACTATTCTATCTGTTTTGAGAGAAAGACACAGAGAGAGAGAGAGAGAGATAAACTGTAGTCACATAACTTATATCATGGTATATTGTTTATAATTTTCCTATTTTGTTATTAGTTCCTGATGCTAATCTCTTATTGTGCTTAATTTGTAAATTAAATTTTAAATTTTATCAAGAAAAACATGGCATATGTAGGATTCAGTACAATACACCATTTCAAAACTACTGGGGGTCTTGAAACATATCTTCTGAGGATAATGGGGGAGTGAATACTTGTGCTCATGCATAGGACTGGGCTCTGAGAATGGATGGGCAGCTAGCCTCCCACTGAGGGTCCCAAGGCTGCTCCATGCACTTACTCTCTTTTCTCTTAAGACCATGGCCACTCCCACCACTGCTTCTGCTCCTGCTGTTATCACTATTGTCATCATCTATCTGGGCCTATGTCCAGCCTGGCTGAACTGACCCCCCACCTTACTTGGCTCTGCTCCACCTTAGGCTTTCCCTGGTATGATGGTGAGCTAGACTTTGTAGGGTCTGCACCTGCCTTATCTATGGGCCTGATTCTCTCTCTCTCTCTCTCTCTCTCTCTCTCTCTCTGTGTATACACTGCTGCCTGCACTGTTTCCTGTGCTCACATACCTGCTTCACTGTCCCATCACTCTTCATTCACAAAACACAAGTTCAAAAAGAAAAGATCATGACTAATATCATGATGGTGACAGCAAAGCATGAAGCTAAGTGCTAGACCTTTCTGAGTGTGGGGCCCTGGGAGATTCCACATGTCACACACAGGCCCACAGAGCCAGCTCTGACAGAGAGGTTGCACTGACACTCCATTTACCATCTTGAGCTCATTTCTTGAGGAAAACCAACATTGCTGGATTCAACTGCTCTGATGTGGCATGCCCAGCATTTGCATTTGAATTGGATCCTACTCTATATTTTCCAGCTGGACCCTGGCCAAGTTCAATGGCTTTAGAGAGAAGGAATAATCTTAGTACAACGTGATCTTGATTCTACAGTTAGAACCCAAACAGGTTCTTAAATCTCTTGTTGAAATTCAAAAGTCACCTTTGTAACTTGGAATGTAAAGTTTATGTCATTTGGGAAACGCTAATGAATGCTCATAAGTAAAGCTCAACCTCCATGGATAACCAGTCAGTTCTTAAAAATGTAGACCCTCTTCAACTTCCCAATTATACTTCCTGGTTAGTTTCTGGTCTGATCTATATCACTCCTTGGTGTCTTTTTTTTCTTTTTCTGTTTTTGGTGGTTCTGGGGTTTGAACTCAGGGTCTCGTGCTTGCTAGGCAGGCGCTTTACCACTTGAGCCACTCCACCAGTCCCCTTGGTATCTTTTTTTTCTCTCATTTTCTGCATCTCTATATGTTGAGGTTAGGCATTAGAGGGCATATCTTATTTAAGTATCTGAGTGTATCAACAGACTCATAAAAATGGGTGAAATTGTAAAGCTCAGAGATTCAGATCTAGCTAGAGGCTTATCTGAAAATGTGTTCAAACTCTCTATTACTGTTTGACCTAATTTTGGAGACAAAATTTAATAACATTTCTTTTTTTCCAAATAGGAAATAATAATGAGGACAGCTTGTGAAGTATTTTACACCATTTTTGGGATGAAAGAATGTGCAATCCTTACTACTTATCTTTAAAACTCTTAATATAACATGGTCTAGTGCAGCAGTACATGTCCTTTTTATAAAATACACGCCACATAAAACCTATATTATAACTAGAGGACTAAATATGAGTTACTTAACAAATTACCCAGATGTTCTTTATCTATTTTCTTTATCTTATTGCCTATTTATGCCTTTTGTTGATTAGAGATTGTTCTATATGAGCTTG
This sequence comes from Castor canadensis, assembly GCF_047511655.1. Lineage (NCBI taxonomy): Eukaryota > Metazoa > Chordata > Mammalia > Rodentia > Castoridae > Castor > Castor canadensis. Next base: position 150,423,472 of record NC_133390.1, on the reverse strand, counting down.
ACTTTCTGCCAAACCATAGAGATTCAAACTTACTTGAGAAGTAAAAGCAACTTTCATTTACTAAGTGTCTGTGATTAAGGTAGAATCCCTTGCTAAAATCGTAGCTTTGGGAAGGGAATGTAAACAGAAACAGAAGGCATAAATGTGCCCATTGTTTCTCTGCTCTGGACATTAGCCAAACTGTAATTTAACATCATCAAACATACATACAGAGCATACTGTTATTTAAAAACCCACTCCAAATCAGGCTTATATGTGTTAAGATTTATTATCTTTTAAAAATTGTTTTTGATGTCGTTGCTATTTTTTGGTAGTGCTTGAGAAAATGGAGTGAAATTTAGCTTGGTATGAACGAAGTCAAGAGGCAAAGCCTATTGACATCTCTGATGAGGAAGATCCATTTTTCTGTTGGATTCACTTTTTTTTTGCATTTGTTGTTAAAATGATTGGAAAAAAAGGGCCTCTTTTGTGTATATTTACTCATGGTTGCTGACAACTTAAAATTATTTTCCTCTAAATGTTGCTTTTACATTAAAATGATTAAACCTCTATTAAACCTTTGAAACTGAAGGAATTGAGGCATTTGCCTTTCATCTTTGGGGACTTTGGTTTAAACCTGGCTCAGTTTAAACTGAAACAAGTTTTTTCTTGTTACCTGCATTTCTCCATGCTTTCAGGGTGAGCAATAATTACTCTGAACTCAAATCACTCCAAAACATTTTAGCCTTCTACTACATGAAGAACAGGAACAAAATACTTCATTGTTTAACCAAGAAAGATTAATTTTTTGAAATCATTATATTGTAACCTTAATCAGAAGAAAAATAATTACAGCTATAGCTTGTCTTATAAACTTTGGAAAATGGAATCAAAGTGTGGAGTATATTATGCTTTTTACCACAATGTGGTGACAGAGAGTCTGTGGGTCTGGTGATCTTAGGAGCCACCCTTTACTTCTTGGAGGGACAAGTCCCTACCCTTCTGATCCCCAGCCCATAAGAAGCCCTTTCTTTATTATCAACAATTAGTCTAGTAAGTGACTAATCTTCATGCCTTTTGGGTTCCATATTGAAGATACCAACTTAAGTTAGAGTCTAGCTTGAGGACACTTAGATTTTAATAGAACTCAGAGACTTAAGCTGAAGAATGAAGCCTGAGAGTGGGAAGTTCTGGGAGACAGGAGTAAGTTCTACCATCCTTAGGCGAATCTTTGATCTTACTGAATTCACATTGGAACTTAGCATTTTGGGGTGTGGGCTAAGAGGCTACTGGAGGCAACAACCCAACTCATCTTACCAATTCACATCTGTATCCTTTTTCCTCATAGGGTGCAGAGCATTCTTGGAGGGCTGGGACAGCTTTCTTGTTTCTTGGCTAGAGTAACTCACAGAATAATTGCTGTTTTTGTCAAATCTCTACATACTCTTGGAGGGTCCTTGTCCTATTGCCAATAAGGTCCTAGCATTTCCTCAACTCTTAGTGTGGCCCAGTTTTCTATACTCTCCAAGTTTTTTCCATAACATTATGGTAACTCTCCCTTAGGGTCTCTGAGGCAAACAGACATCTAGATTCTTGGGAAAACATCTTGGATGCTTTTTGGATGGAGGCCTGAGTAGCTTCCTTGCATGAGTCAGGTACAAACAGAGTTTGGGAGAATTTTCTTGTGCTCAGTATCACTACATATTGGTAGTTTAAAAAATTCAAATGTAAAATTTATCTATGAACTTGCTTTTATTTTTCCAACATGTAATTAGAAGCAAAAATATATGTGATAAAAATGCTCCAATTTAATATTGGAGGGTCTTAAAATGCTCTAATGTCTTGTTTGTGTTTTCTTAAGTAGAAACTCATCTCTGCACGGTCAGATGGTCTCTGTGTCCATTTACTTGTGCAGATAGTAGATGAGAGAAACTGAAGTGAGGTCAGAGGCCTCCAAGGGGAGGTTGCTCAGGACTTTGAATGACCTAATATCCTACCTGTTCAGAGATTAATAAGATCAAGATGTGGATTATTTATTCCTGAAAGATTGTGAAGCTAAGAATGATAACATATTAATCCACAATGAGAAATAGAACTATCACATGGCTCAGGATGATGGAGACCTGTGATTAGCTCATTTTCCCTGTCATCAAACTATGTGCTTTCTTGGTTCCTTTACTGTATGAAACCACTGTGATACAGGCTAGAAATGTTTTTGTTCACAGGATCAGCTCCCTCTCTTTCACTGTAACTTATTGACTTGGAAATTTGAAGTCTTTCTGGAGAGCAGAGCATCAGACCAAGAGGAGTTAGATGAAAAAAATCATTACTAACACTTGAGCAATGTAGCTTATGCCTCCAACACACAACTTCATTACTGGGGCCAGGTGTAGCTAAGTCTGTTGGCTTCATGCTACATCCAGTTCTACCTCAAGAGTAACCTTATCATTGGGATTGGAAACACTTTGACCTTCTCTCGGACTGTGCTTTGGTGGGCATTGACAATAAACTTTCACGTCTAATCATCCCTGCTTTCATTGACACACTGATGCTTTGAATGTGTTCATGTATTCCACCTATATTGTCAAGCCCAGGAGCTGAACAGGCAACTTGATGCTACTATGCACTGTATCATAGTATGCTGTTTATATTTATCTCTGAGGAATACTTGTTATTTCTATGTTCTTTGGGATAACTTACTTAGCTCCCAAATATTAACAGAAAACACTTAACAGTAAAAATAAGCCATATTTTTAATGATCAGTAAGCATTTTAGAATTATCCATCTTGTTTGAAGCAGTACATTAGGCATGAATTTTATGATAAATATGTTATATTGAGTGTTTTTAACTCCAACTCTTCTAAATGTGTCACCCTTATGTTAATTCCTTTGATGGATTAAAGTAAAATGTTTCCTGTTGGGTTTTCCAAGTTTTGACTTCCTGGTCACCAGAAATGATGTTTTGAAGCATCACTTTAAACAGAGAAATAAATTTAAAATCTAAAACTGCTCACTCACACGACTTGGCAAAGTCATTTGAATGAAGTATTTATGAGCTATTTACTGGTGTGCAATTCTATTAAATTTATGATGGTCAATTATGATTATAAAAATGTCAATTACTCTTCCAGGTGTATTTTTATAGCATTTGTGTATTGGTGTTTAGCTGTTTTGGTAGCTACTCAAATTGTGCTTATCAGAGAATGATTGAAGGATATTAGAATCCAGACTTTGTTTTCCATATTGTAGTACATAAAACATTTCTGGCTTGTTTTTATCTGGTTTGTTTTCATAACATGAAAAAAACAGCTTTGAAAACAACATGCAATATAATATGGCTCCAATTTTGAAATGGATCTCTGTATATGTGTATGGGTTTATATCTAGTTAAGAAAAGGTAGAAAGGCCATTGAACAAAACTTGAATCAGTAATTTTATTTATTTAAGGATGATGGGAAATATGAATGAACATTTTACTTTTCTCTTTGACTTTTGCAATAAAAATTCATTTAAAATATAATGTGCTCTGTTTACTCTAGATGGCTATAAATAAAAAAAAATACTATGAGAGATCTTTTTTCTTCATTTTAAAATAGTAATGTATTTGGCAATTATTTTTTACCATAATTCTGGTCTTATTCTTTCTTGAAAAAAAACTTTTAAGTCACTTGATTTTTTTAAGTCATTGCTTATCTTTATAACAGATAGATCTAAAACCATTGAGTCAAAAACCACTTTTCTACCCTGATATTTGACCTAGCCTCCAAATCTATTTTATGTTAATGCAGAAATTAAATAAATATATTTCTATATTTTTTCCCATCTCACTTATCCAGTGACATCATTGATTAAAATCCCCATTCTTTGAAGGAAATTTTTTGAATTACTACTAACTAGGACAATTCATCTGCTGGCAAAATTGTTGCAGGACAACCTCTTTTTAGATGATGGCTAGCTTGCTAGATAAAGTTGTCATTACATTTAACTTGGTCTTTAATTATAAGCAGATGGATGAATTATTTTAATCACTGCTATATATCTTAACAGTAGTTCGTACATTGACACAAAGTGAAGAACATCAAACAGAAATTAAATGCTAGGGCAGGAAAGCAACCAGCCTTCCAGGGAAGCAATTGATCACAACCTGTCATCTTTAAAGGCCAGAAGAATGTGAAATAAACACTTGGGATTAGTGTACTAAAGATGGTTCGTCAGTTTCCAGCTCTGCCCTCTGAAAATTCATCTATCTCATTTATTTTAACGCTTTATCATGTATCTCTCCAGCTCTGTAATTAGCCTTTCAGCTATTCTCCTTTTCTTCCTGCCTTTGAAATTATGTGCAGGGCAATCTTGCAAGAAGATATTATTACCATCCTGTACAAAAGAAGCAACTTTTGAAATGATTCCATTTTATGGCTCACATGCAGGAATTCTTGCCAAAACTTAGAGTGTGTTAGAATTGGTTTAAAGATAAAGTCTTAGCCAACTTTTCATATTCTTTTAAAGAAGTTAGGTTTTTTTGGGGGGAGGGATTATTGGTAAACTATTGGATTTTACACGAGGAATCTGGATTTAGTCATATTAACCTCAAAATACTTGAACTTTTTTTAAAAATAAAAAGTGCTAAAATTAATGTCTGAGTTAAAGCCATTGAACACTAGTATTTTATTGCTTTGTTTCAGAATTCATTTTCCTTTGGCCCAAAAGAATGTCATTAACACATGCATTTTCTCCCATAACAATGAATAATTGCATAGTCAATTATATCAGAATTTATACTCTGCCATAACTTTGCTCTAGAATCAAAATATTTCCAAGAATATACTACAGGATATAGATTTATTAATTTATATTTAAGTCTTAGTATATTAATGTGAATCATTTTTATTACTTACTAAGCATTGAAAACCAAAACAATGAATGCAATACAAATAGATATATTGTTTTCACTTTGACATCCTATATTTATGAGATGGTTTCTAGTATTTTTAGTGTGGACATAATATCAAAATACTTAGTTATCTTGCTGCTTTACAGACCGAAGAGTGTGGAGTTTTCTATTGTTAGCCTCACTTTCAATTGCAAGTTTTCATTCACTTTGTAGACTATCTATGACAAAGTTTTAATCTTATCTGACTTCCTATTGTAATGTCTCTAGACTTTGTCCCTTTGCTCAGTGTAGAGAGTTCCTGTGAGCTTCAAATTTCCTTGGTATTCATTGATGGTCAACATCATTTGGAATTTCCAGTTTCTAGAAAACCTGGTTTCCAAAGTTAGAATGGATTTCCTTTAAAAGACTGCATCAGGTTTTAAATTAAACAGTTACTCTACTTTATTGATTTATTGGTGTTGTCAACAATGGTATGTGGGTTTAAGACCAACAGGAAGGTTTTACACAGATAGGTTGATGCATAAATGTCAGCAGAGCGATAGGTAAACCAATGAGTGTGTTAGTACATGACTCTGAAAGAAAGAATACCGGATCCAGAAACTTATGTGACCTGTACACCAAACTCAGTTCTATGACTTGTATAGAAATAAAAGCTACTAGTGAAAATTCAGTTCTATTACTAGCTTTTTTGTGACCAACAGAAAATCTGTTAACCCTTGGCAACTTACATTTCCTCAATTATAGAGTGAAAATGAAATAAGAAAAAGTGTATGGGACCCACTAGGACTCAATCAACTTCCCTTCTATTTTCCTTCTTTCCATCCCTCCCTTACTTCTTTTGTTCCTTTTTTATATGTATTTTAAGGAACAAGAAAAACAGTCTTTTATATCCAGGAGCTTTCCTGGCACTCATTACTAGACTTTGGTGTTCCCCTGTTGAGCACAATAATTTTACACAACATCAACATCAGACAAGGCCATTGTGACCTCAATGGAACAAGCTGAATCAAGACTGCTCTATGATCACGTCATAGCATGGGCAAAATGATATTTTTCCAACAACAAAAAAGACCAAACATCCACTATTTGGGATAATACACATGACTGCTGCCTCTTCGCCAAAGTCCTACTTCCTTGATCTCTATCTGAAATAACCTTTCAGAAGCCCAAACTGTTAAGTCTCCCCAGTATACTCTACTGGATGGTTCATCATGATGTGGTTTCTGGTGGTGTCTAGTTGTAGGACATTGATGGTGTTTAGGAATCACCATAAAGTCTTCATTGAATTTGACTGAGGTTATAAGATCAGCTCTCCCCCCGCCCCCCACTCGGACTCCCCTGAATAAATATGGAAATAATGTGGAGATCTGGAAGCTGCCTTAGTTCTAAATTTGATACTATCATATCATTTTCTAGTTTTACTTTATTGGTCAGATCACTTCACTGTCTTGGTCACATTTTTTTAATGAGATTGGGCTAGTACAGCCTTGCAATTCTTATAGCCTTAAAATTCTAGTGATGATTTTATAGAAATTGTGAGTAGCACATTTGGTGTTATCCAAGGGAAAAATATTGCTGCATAACTTTAGTGAGTTCCTCATTACTTTAGAACTCACATTGAATGGTAGCTGGGAAAATGGATAATGTTTGTAAAGATAAGGAATGAGCTCATTGACCCACCACTGCTTGTAAGTGGTACAGATGCTTCTGTAGCTGCTTATCTATCTTTATCATTACTGACAGATGTTATCCTTCTGGAGTATGTGTGTGTGTGTGTGTGTTATTTTTATGCCTTGTCTTCTCCCTTAGATATTTACTTTCTAGACAGCTGAAATTGTAACAGCCCTGTGAGCTAGTGTGATTGGCTTTATTTAGCACATCATTTCCAAGGTGATTTTTTTCAGTAGTGACATTTATTTGGATCCATGTCTAGTTAAATCATCCTGTGGGCAGTGATAAACTTTGCATATATGGTAAATTGTATTCATATGTATAAAGTTGCTGATTGGGGTACTTTAATTGAATAATTTTAGGAGTTTATGACACTTGATTTAATTAGAGTCATCACCCTGGAAGGTGCTGGACTAGTTGACTCTTATTTGCCCTAACTCAAGTTCTAAATAGCAGAAATAGCAATAATTGGCTAGCATGACATGAGTTGTATGAAAAGGAAAACTATTAATGTCATAATTTAGGCACATGCAATTCCTTTACTATATGGGCCAGGATCTCACTTTTTTCCCTCTCATGTCCTTCTCTGTGGATCATTGTAACTTGCCACTTTCCTTGCTTCTAGATCTTTGTTTAGCTTCTAGAAGACTGTATAATTTACAAGTTATGAATATGAACTTTAGAATTTCAGTTGATTCCTGGCTCTTCAACTTAATAGCTATGTGACCTGGGCACATTATTCATCCCTTCTGATTTTCAAATACTTTATCTATAAATAGATTATGGGGACTCAATAAGATTATGTCTGCAATAGGCTTAGCATTGCACATAATTGTACATTATTAGGCATTATAATTGGCTGATTTACTGGTACCATCCCTGGTTGACTTGATCTGTGTCATTCAGAAGCTCTTTTGGATCTCTTTGTTATAAGTTACCTCTTAGAATCCTTATTCTGTTCTAAAAGTGTCTTTTCAAAGTGCTCAGTCTAAAGAAGCTGGTGAAAGAAAGGAGTTGAAGCTTCAAATGTTGTTTCAAGCAGAGTACCACACCAGGACTTGAGGAAATACCAGTCTCTGACCAGGACATTGTAAAGCAAGCTCTTCCTGGAGAGACTTGGGTTATCCTCCTAATGGGAAAGCAGGCAGTGAACTCTCATCTGTGGATGAGAGGATGGAAAATCAGTTTCCTCACACATAGTGTATGGTGATCACTTTTATGAGTCCTCTTGGTTTCTCTCAAAACCATTAAGGTCAAGATGCACCAAGCCAAGAATGATAAGGCTTTTGTCTTAGCTAGAGCTTCCTCTTACTCAGATTGAGGTGGGAGAGGAGATTAGTATTGTGGACTACATGGTGTTCTTGGTGTAGGTGATTGCTCCCTCAGCCCAGTCCCTTAGACTTCTAGTACTATTCAGAGTAAGGTGGCATTGTTCGTTCCCCTGAGGGACCATGTGCCATCAATTATCCTGATTATCCTCCTATTCATTCCTCTGAGTTACTGTGAGTTGGGATCAGACATGGATTAGATCCTCAACTCCACTCCCTCCCTTGGACAAATCACTTAGCTTCTCAAAGCTTCAGTGTTTAATCTGTAAAATAATGATCAGAATAATGTCACTTCCCAGGGCTGCCATGAAGATGAAATGACATGCAAAATAGCTGCACATTAAGTCAACAAGACCTGATGCTTTCACAGATGAATCACACTTATACAGGAAGCACTGTTTAAGATGGAGTTTTTCTATTTCAATTTTTCTCTCTTCATTTGGCCAATCAATTGAAGTCTTAAGTTTCCTTTTATGCTTAACCCCTTCAGATATAGGTTCCAAGTAACTTAATAGATTTCAGGCCTGCCAGGAATACTTAATTTAATTTCCTGGAGCTCCAAGCATTTCCAGAAGCACTGCTTCAGAAGAAAGACAGAGGAGACTGATCTTACCCAAAGCTGATGATAGAGGCATACATCTTTTCATACCAGAGGAACCAACAAACTGACCAGAGAAGAGACACTCAGTCTACTCTACCAGCTCTTGAAATGTCCCAGTCTTCATCTCTCTCCATGGCCATCTGGTGCCTGGGCTCCAACTAGTGTCACATTGTGGCACTAGCCCACTCTTGACCTGCTACACCTATTCTGGTTCATTCTAGGACTGCAATTTTTTAGGAAATAGTAAGAGGATCAGGAAGAGGGAGAACAGAGGATAAATGGGGTAATATGCATGCATGCAAATGTCACAATGACCCATTTTTTGTGCAGTTAATTTAAACTAATAAAAATTTGAAAACACATTTATTTGCACTGAATTTAATCCTTGTCTCCCCCCCACATACCTTAATGAATCATTTGATGGTTGTAGATACAAATCAAGATTGCTAATCAACGGTCACCTTCCAGAGACATATTAGCAAAGATGTTTTAGAAAGCAATATGGCATGGAGTGTTGCCATAAAGACAATGACTACTTTTTCTTTCTTCAGCTTAGTTTCTCTTTCCCTGAGTAACTTTCTCTTTCTGTTGGTGGTACTGGGGATTGAACTCAGGGCCTTGTGTTTGCTAGGCAAGCACTCTATCACTTGAGCCATACCCCTAATATTTTTTTTTCCTTTTGGCTGCTAGTTTGAATTTCAGATAAAGTCTCATGCTTTTGCCTAGGCTGGTGTCAGACGTGATCCTCCTACCTCCACTTCCCAGGGGATTATAGGCATATAATACTCAACTTTTTTTGTTGTTGTTTGTGTTTTTTAGATGAGGTCTTGCTATATAACTTGGATTCCTGATATTTTGCTTCTGTCTCCTGAGTGCTGGGATTACAGTTATGCACTACTGTGCTGGGCCTCCTGCCATCTAAGATATCCTGTAATTAAGTAGGATAGGCCTCTTTTAATGACTGCACCAGAAGAGAGATAAAGATAGAGAAGGTATAACCCTTGTGGTCACAGAGCTCACAGAGAGCCAGGCAAGTAGACAGACTGAGCTAATACTGTTGGAAACCACAATGAAGCTTTGGTCAGGGATTATGAGGCCACACAGGGCAAGAGTCAGACACTGCCTCAGCAAGAGGCTGACTGTACAAGCTGAACTTTGAAGAGTTAGGTGAGTAGTCTCCATTCCTCTGTACGACTTTGAGATCCATTCTTTCCCCTTCTTTCCTCTAGCCATGTTCTAGGAAGCTGACCCCTGGTATGGGGGATACTGTGCTGTATCACCTGGGTTCCACATTCAGGAATGAAGAACTCAGTCCCCAAACTGTTAGAAGAATACCCCCAAGTGTCAATCTTCTTTGGGGATTGTGTTTCTTGATGAAAACTCCCTCATTTAAGGTCATGTCTCCTTTGAGGGGCAGCCCATGTCCATTGACTGATTGGGTAGGGCTATAAAGTCCTTCAACCCCCACTCCAACTTGAAAGAAATTTGAAGGATGAACTCTAGGGTTTATGCGGACTCATCTGAGTTTTTATTGGGCGTATACCTCAGCTTACCTTCTCTGCCCAGTTCTCTGCCCTCCTTCCACAGAGGGTCATCTTCAGAGCATGCTCTAATAAAAGTTATGCATGTTAACCTCTATTTCCGGTGAACCCAACCCATGACACCTGTGAGCTTCAGGACACAGGTTTTCTGGTTGGTTGGGTTCTTTTTTTTTTTTTTTTTTTCCATTTTTCTTTTATTATTCATATGTGCATACAAGGCTTGGTTTATTTCTCCCCCCTGCCCCCACCCGCTCCCTTACCACCCACTCCACCCCCTCCCGCTCCCCCCCTCAATACCCAGCAGAAACTATTTTGCCCTTATCTCTAATTTTGTTGTAGAGAGAGTATAAGCAATAATAGGAAGGAACAAGGGGTTTTGCTGGTTGAGATAAGGATAGCTATACAGGGCATTGACTCACATTGATTTCCTGTGCGTGGGTGTTACCTTCTAGGTTAATTCTTTTTAATCTAACCTTTTCTCTAGTTCCTGGTCTCCTTTTCCTATTGGCCTCAGTTGCTTTAAGGTATCTGCTTTAGTTTCTCTGCATTAAGGGCAACAAATGCTAGCTAGTTTTTTAGGTGTCTTACCTATCCTCACCCCTCCCTTGTGTGCTCTCGCTTTTATCATGTGCTCATAGTCCATTCCCCTTGTTGTGTTTGCCCTTGATCTAATGTCCACATATGAGGGAGAACATACGATTTTTGGTCTTTTGAGCCAGGCTAACCTCACTCAGAATGATGTTCTCCAATTCCATCCATTTACCAGCGAATGATAACATTTCATTCTTCTTCATGGCTGCATAAAATTCCATTGTGTATAGATACCACATTTTCTTAATCCATTCGTCAGTGCTGGGGCATCTTGGCTGTTTCCATAACTTGGCTATTGTGAATAGTGCCGCAATAAACATGGATGTGCAGGTGCCTCTGGAGTAACAGTCTTTTGGGTATATCCCCAAGAGTGGTATTGCTGGATCAAATGGTAGATCGATGTCCAGCTTTTTAAGTAGCCTCCAAATTTTTTTCCAGAGTGGTTGTACTAGTCTACATTCCCACCAACAGTGTAAGAGGGTTCCTTTTTCCCCGCATCCTCGCCAACACCTGTTGTTGGTGGTGTTGCTGATGATGGCTATTCTAACAGGGGTGAGGTGGAATCTTAGTGTGGTTTTAATTTGCATTTCCTTTATTGCTAGAGATGGTGAGCATTTTTTCATGTGTTTTCTGGCCATTTGAATTTCTTCTTTTGAGAAAGTTCTGTTTAGTTCACGTGCCCATTTCTTTATTGGTTCATTAGTTTTGGGAGAATTTAGTTTTTTAAGTTCCCTGTATATTCTGGTTATCAGTCCTTTGTCTGATGTATAGTTGGCAAATATTTTCTCCCACTCTGTGGGTGTTCTCTTCAGTTTAGAGACCATTTCTTTTGATGAACAGAAGCTTTTTAGTTTTATGAGGTCCCATTTATCTATGCTATCTCTTAGTTGCTGTGCTGCTGGGGTTTCATTGAGAAAGTTCTTACCTATACCTACTAACTCCAGAGTATTTCCTACTCTTCCTTGTATCAACTTAAGAGTTTGGGGTCTGATATTAAGATCCTTGATCCATTTTGAGTTAATCTTGGTATAGGGTGATATACATGGATCTAGTTTCAGTTTTTTGCAGACTGCTAACCAGTTTTCCCAGCAGTTTTTGTTGAAGAGGCTGCTATTTCTCCATCGTATATTTTTAGCTCCTTTGTCAAAGATAAGTTGCTTATAGTTGTGTGGCTTCATATCTGGATCCTCTATTCTGTTCCACTGGTCTTCATGTCTGTTTTTGTGCCAGTACCATGCTGTTTTTATTATTATTGCTTTGTAATATAGTTTGAAGTCAGGTATTGTGATACCTCCTGCATTGTTCTTTTGACTGAGTATTGCCTTGGCTATTCGTGGCCTCTTGTGTTTCCATATAAATTTAACAGTAGATTTTTCAATCTCTTTGATGAATGTCATTGGAATTTTGATGGGAATTGCATTAAACATGTAGATTACTTTTGGGAGTATCGACATTTTTACTATGTTGATTCTACCAATCCATGAGCATGGGAGATCTCTCCACTTTCTATAGTCTTCCTCAATCTCTTTCTTCAGAAGTGTATAGTTTTCCTTGTAGAGGTCTTTCACATCTTTTGTTAGGTTTACACCTAGGTATTTGATTTTTTTTGAGGCTATTGTAAATGGAATTGTTTTCATACATTCTTTTTCCGTTTGCTCATTGTTAGTGTATAGAAATGCTAATGATTTTTCTATGTTGATTTTATATCCTGCTACCTTGCTATAGCTATTGATGATGTCTAGAAGCTTCTGAGTAGAGTTTTTTGGGTCTTTAAGGTATAGGATCATGTCATCTGCAAATAGGGATATTTTGACAGTTTCTTTACCTATTTGTATTCCTTTTATTCCTTCTTCTTGCCTAATTGCTCTGGCTAGGAATTCCAGTACTGTGTTGAATAGGAGTGGAGATAGTGGGCATCCTTGTCTGGTTCCTGATTTTAGAGGGAATGGTTTTAATTTTTCTCCGTTAAGTATAATGCTGGCTGTAGGTTTGTCATATATAGCTTTTATAATGTTGAGGAACTTTCCTTCTATTCCTAGTTTTCTTAGAGCTTTTATCATGAAATGATGTTGGATCTTATCAAAGGCTTTTTCTGCATCTATTGAGATGATCAAGTGGTTTTTGTCTTTGCTTCTGTTAATGTGGTTTATTACGTTTATTGATTTTCGTATGTTGAACCACCCCTGCATCCCTGGGATGAAGCCTACCTGGTCGTGGTGAATAATCTTTTTGATGTGTTGCTGAATTCGATTTGCCATTATTTTGTTGAGGATTTTTGCATCAAGGTTCATTAAGGAGATTGGCCTATAGTTCTCCTTTTTGGAGGTGTCTTTGCCTGGTTTTGGGATAAGTGTAATACTGGCTTCATAAAATGTGTTTGGCAGTTTTCCTTCCCTTTCTATTTCATGGAACAGTTTAAGGAGGGTTGGTATCAGTTCTTCTTTAAAGGTCTGATAGAATTCAGCAGAGAATCCATCAGGTCCTGGACTTTTCTTTTTGGGGAGACTCTTGATTGCTGCTTCAATTTCATTTTGTGTTATAGGTCTATTCAGGTGATTAATTTCCTCTTGGTTCAGTTTTGGATGATCATATGTATCTAGAAATCTGTCCATTTCTTTTAGATTTTCAAATTTATTTGAATATAGGTTCTCAAAGTAGTCTCTGATGATTTCCTGGACTTCCATGGTGTTTGTTGTTATCTCCCCTTTTGCATTCCTGATTCTACTAATTTGGGTTTTTTCTCTCCTCATTTTAGTCAGGTTTGCCAGGGGTCTATCGATCTTGTTTATTTTTTCAAAGAACCAACTTTTTGTTTCATTAATTCTTTGTATGGTTTTTTTGGTTTCTATTTCGTTGATTTCAGCTCTTATTTTTATTATTTCTCTCCTTCTATTTGTTTTGGGATTTGCTTGTTCTTGTTTTTCTAGGAGTTTGAGATGTATCATTAGGTCATTGATTTGGGATCTTTCAATCTTTTTAATATATGCACTCATGGCTATAAACTTTCCTCTCAAGACTGCCTTAGCTGTGTCCCATAGGTTCTGGTAGGTTGTGTTTTTATTTTCATTGACTTCTAGGAACTTTTTAATTTCCTCTTTTATTGCATCGATGATCCATTCTTCATTAAGTAATGAGTTATTTAGTTTCCAGCTGTTTGCATGTTTTTTGTCTTTACTTTTGTTGTTGAGTTCTACTTTTACTGCATTGTGGTCAGATAGTATGCACGGTATTATTTCTATTTTCTTATATTTGCTGAGGCTTGCTTTGTGCCCTAGGATATGATCTATTTTGGAGAAGGTTCCATGGGCTGCTGAGAAGAATGTATATTGTGTAGAGGTTGGATGAAATGTTCTGTAGACATCTACTAGGTCCACTTGATCTATTGCATATTTTAGATCTTGGATTTCTTTATTGAGTTTTTGTTTGGATGACCTATCTATTGATGATAATGGAGTGTTAAAGTCTCCCACAACCACTGTGTTGGCGTTTATATATGCTTTTAGGTCTTTCAGGGTATGTTTGATGAAATTGGGTGCGTTGACATTGGGTGCGTACAGATTGATGATTATTATTTCCTTTTGGTCTATTTCCCCTTTTATTAGTATGGAATGTCCTTCTTTATCTCGTTTGATCAATGTAGGCTTGAAGTCTACTTTGTCAGAGATAAGTATTGCTACTCCTGCTTGTTTTCGGGGGCCATTGGCTTGGTAAATCTTCTTCCAGCCTTTCATCCTAAGCATATGCTTATTTCTGTCGGTGAGATGAGTCTCCTGTAAGCAACAAATTGTTGGATCTTCTTTTTTAATCCATTTTGTCAAACGGTGTCTTTTGATGGGTGAATTAAGTCCATTAACATTAAGTGTTAGTACTGATAGGTATGTGGTGATTCCTGCCATTTAGTTATCTTAGTTGTTTGAAGGTTTGATTGTGTGTACCTAACTTGATGTTACTCTCTTCTGTCTTGCTTTTTCTTATCCTGTGGTTTGGTGCTGCCTGCCTTTTCATGGTTAAGTTGGGTGTCACTTAATGTGTGCAGGATCTCTTGCAGAATCTTTTGTAATGGTGGCTTTGTGGTGACATATTGTTTTAGTTTCTGCTTATCATGGAAGCCTTTTATTGCTCCATCTATTTTGAATGATAGCTTTGCTGGGTAGAGTATCCTGGGGTTGAAGTTATTTTCATTCAGTGCCCGGAAGATCTCACCCCACGCTCTTCTTGCTTTTAATGTTTCTGTTGAGAAGTCTGCTGTGATTTTGATGGGTTTACCTTTGTATGTTACTTGTTTTTTCTCTCTTGCAGCCTTCAATATTCTTTCCTTAGTTTCTGAACTTGTTGTTTTAATGATGATATGTCGTGGAGTAGTTCTATTTTGATCTGGTCTGTTTGGTGTCCTGGAGGCCTCTTGCATTTGTATGGGAATATCTTTCTCTAGATTTGGGAAATTTTCCGTTATTATTTTGTTGAATATATTACGCATTCCCTTCGCTTGCACCTCTTCTCCTTCTTCGATGCCCATGATTCTCAAGTTTGGTCTTTTGATGGAGTCGGTGAGTTCTTGCATTTTCTTTTCACAGGTCTTGAGTTGTTTAATTAGTAGTTCTTCAGTTTTTCCTTTAATTACCATTTCATCTTCAAGTTCTGAGATTCTGTCTTCTGTTTGTTCTATTCTGCTGGATTGGCCTTCCGTTTTGTTTTGCAGTTCTGTTTTGTTCTTTTTTCTGAGGTTTTCCATATCCTGGCTGTTTTCTTCTTTATTGTTGTCTATTTTTGTCCTGAGTTCATTTATCCATTTATTCATTGTGTTCTCTCTTTCACTTTGGTGTTTATACAGTGCTTCTATGGTTTCCTTTATTTCTTCTTTTGCTTTTTCAAATTCTCTATTTTTATTGTCTTGGAATTTCTTGAGTGTCTCCTGTACATTTTGGTTGACCCTATCCAGTATCATCTCTATAAAATTCTCATTGAGTACTTGTAGTATGTCTTCTTTTAAATTATTCTTGTAGGCTTCATTGGGTCCTTTGGCATAGTTTATCTTCATTTTGTTGGAGTCTGGCTCTGAGTTTCTGTTCTCTTAATTCCCCTCTGGTTCCTGTACTAATTTTTTGCTGTGGGGAAACTGGTTTCCTTGTTTTTTCTGTCTTCCTGTCATTGTCCTTGGTGTTGTTACTGTCCCTGTACTGTGTGTAATTAAGTATTTTCTAGCTTGTAATAATAACAATGGTAATATTTAGAATGGAAGAGTGAGCTGAGATGGAAAGCAAGGAGTTAAAGAAAAGGGGAAAACAAATATACAGACAAGAGGGAGAAAGCAGAACAAGGTATCAGACAAGAGAGTTTCAAAGGTATAAACAGGGAGTGTTAGTGTACTAATCGACAGTAAGCTGAACAGACAATAGAGTGACAGAGAGAGGATTGAAAATCAAAGATAAAAAAAATAAAAAATAAGTATATGAAAGTAATATCTATTTATAAAAATGAATTAAAATAAAATGGAAAATAGAAAATTAAAAAAAAACAAAAGAAACCAAAAAACCAAAAAACTTCCAAGTTTATATGCAATGCAATTTCAGTCTTAATAATTTGGATGTCCGTCTCAATCTCCAGTCCTGGAGTTGGTGCCTCAGATGTTGTTCTGTAGTTGTCTCATCAAAGGGGATGCATAAAGTAGAACAAAACTACACTCACACACACACAGAAAAAAAAAAAAAAGCCCCACCAAGTGTCCCCAGTTCAAATGCAATACAGTTTCAGTAAGTTTTTCGGCTTGCAGGTGTAATTCGGTTGTTCTCTCATCAAAGGTAGGGAGAAAAAGAAAAAAAAAGCGTCTGGAGGCAGTTCTGAGAGTGGTATCTGCAACTGTGGCTTGCCTGCCTGCTGCTCTCAGCCTGTAGCTGGCGGCATTATTTATGCAGATCTCTGGGGTGAGCTTAGCACTCACCTGGTCCCACAGGCTTTGTTTGCTCAGAGTTCTCCTGTGCGGGGGAGGGGGGCCTCTGCTACAGGCTTTTCCCTTTCCAAGCACTGGGAAAGGCGACACTGCCCCACGTTGTCAAGCCTGCGTGTTTATTTACAGTTCACGTGGGAAGTGGGTCTTCCCTCCTCTCACAAGCGTCCCCGCTCCTGGTTGCTGGCGTGCCCCGCTCCCGCCAGAGCCTCTCCGGCCCGCCCGGCTCATTTATTTACAGTCCCGGGAAGGATTCCCTTCCCCCAATCTTCAGCGCTCAGGGCGCCCCACCCTCTTTCCAGCGTGTCTTAACTGTTCTTATTGCTTAGTACTCAGTTTCTCTTTTTTTCCCGGGTGGAGGTCAGTCTGTCCAGGGGGCTATGCTGCTCTGGCCCAGGCTTGTCTGTGGGGGAACCGCGGTACCGCGAAGCTCACCTGGTCCGCGTCTTCCCAAGCCGTATGGGCGCCAGCCACTGGCGGCCCGGGGGCCTCCTCGGTTCTCCGTTTAACGTGAAGTGGAGATTCTCTGCGCCGGCTCTAGCCGCCATCTTGGAATTCCTCCTTGGTTGGGTTCTTGATGGGCTCAGCCATTAGTATGTGTTCAGAGGTGGGGTGAAAAGAGTGGGGTTTACTGCTCGTATGCTTCATTTGCACACCATTTGCTGGTAGAGATCTCTCTGGGGCTATGGCTCCCAGGCACACAGGCCATCTTTTCTGGGACCAGCTCTCATTCTTTCAAATCTAGAGTGGGAATAGCACTTGTCTTTGTTGCTAGTTCTGGGGCTCAACATCTATAGTTGGTTTCCTTAATCTTACTTCCTTAATCCACATAGAGTTTTTGGCTCAACCTTCAGTTGAAGCAGTAATATACAGGTAAATGTTTAACAACTGGCTCCTGGAAACCCTCCCCAAAATCCTGATTTGTAGTATTTGGCGATTTCTGTTGGGTAAATATTCTCATCATGGTCAAACATGATGCCATTGAAACAGACTTGGACAAAGTTGATTAACAGTTTTATAGGTAAAATAAATGTAAATAATCTCCAGATTGTACATAATAGTACAATGCAGTAAAATAATAATAAGGGGATGGATCTTTGTTTTTAATATAATTTTAGTCCTTAAATTAATTTAATTTTTAGTGACTGTGTTTAGCAACCAGTTTGCAAAATTCCTTAGTATTAACAATTGAGTCTTACTATGTGAGTCAGCTCCAGTATGCTAATGAGTTGAAATATCTGAGTGGAATTTTGGTTTTATGCAGGACCCTGCCTGATACAGGGGAGTATCAGCTAAGCAGATGAATTATAGGTGAGGCTGAGAAATGAGTGATGGGGGAAGGGTGGGGCTCAAGTATGAGTAAGAGAAAGGATGGGTGGTACCTGAGGCAGAAAACACAACATGTGTGTGTGGATCAAGGTGTGGCCACTTACCAGAATCTCAGCATCTCAAACACTGGAAACTATACCTGCCACATGCCTTCTGCCTTCTTTGGTAGCACCACCCCTTCATGGCTTTTGGCTATGTAGGCATACCATCAGCTTCAAAAAGGAAAAAAAAATCTGATGATAGAACTTCAGAGAGGGGATTTAATATTTCAAGTGAGCTTTGCCAATCTCTGGGAGTATGAGACCAAGGACTCCAGTTTGAGTTCTGTATCTCAGGAGTGGGGGTAGCTGGAGGGGAAGAAGCAATTGAGTTGGGAAGCAGAGAATGAAATCATATTAATTGTAAAAAGTAAAAAACACGGAGAAGACTTAGAACAGAATTTGCAAATAAGGTTTTTCTTTCACTTTTAAAGAATGTTCTCTTCTGATTTTTTTTATTTCTCTACTTATGCTGAAAATATGATAAGATTCATCAGGTTTAGGCAAATCTATTTTGAATAGGAGCAGGCCAAAAACATAGAAGTAGGTAGATAACTGATGGCCAACATTTTTGTGTAGGGGTGAGGTCACATTTTGGACACACTCAAATTGTGGCTATGTATTGTACATCAGAAAATGTATTGATAGAGCATCCCCAACTGCTCTAGGTAATGATAAGTACCTCTTGAGACTGCATGTTCCAAGTTTAATATCAACCATGCCAATATTCCATAAGGAAAAGGCGATGTCAACATCTTTCACATGTTGAAAAAAGTTTCATGGGCATTTTTAAATCTATGAAGTGTATAAAATAGGGTTGAGAAGGAAATGTGTTTTCTCCTGCCTGGTCAGGGAAGCCATTCTTTCAGAACTCATAGTTGGATAGAATATCAGTCTTTGTCCCAGATATGCTAAGAACAAAACTCTTGGGCTGAATGGATTATTTTTAGGACCTAACCAGAAGTATCTCATTAATTAGTAAGTTGTTGAGTCCTAATGATGTGTATATATTAGAGTTACATTCAATTTTTTATGTAAAAGTAGCAATATTGTTTCTATGATTTCCTCTTAACTACCCTTGAGCATTATTTTACTTCTTGGAGTTTATGCAGTTTTTAAAAAAAGATATGTGTTTTGAATCAATTCAAGATAAAATTCCATTTAGGATTCACCAGGAACATCTGTCTACAGGACACTTTTATGTTTTAAAGTCCTAGAGAAGGAAAGATAGAGTGACACTGAGTAGAATTTCATTTGCTTTTTTGATGCATCATTTTTATAATTAAATAAACTTGATTATATTTTGCATTGTGTGTGATACTTTATAACACATAGGATTTTATTTTACCTTTCTCCCTCGGTTTCTAATCCAATATCTTAAAAATATAGCTCCAACTACTATCATTTGTGTGGAGTTTGGGAGTTGGTAAAGTCTTATACTTACATTCTATCAGCTAATTCTCACCACAACCCAGTACAGTGATATTGTTAGTTATCAGATTTTATGAAAGGAACCCATGTTAGAGTTTTATCAATTTTCCCAAGGACCAGCACCTTACAGTGATGTCGATTGCTGTCTGCTTTTATGTCCTTCACTTTCCCATTGACATATCCACCAGACTTAATGGTATATGCTGTCCTTGCCCGCTCCATCAGTGTTACTGGATCTGTTTCTTATCTCTGCCTCCATTTCCATGATGAGGACTTAGGAGACTTGTGACTAATAAACACATTTGGTGTTGAGAGCAGGGAACCTAAATGAGAAGCCCTTGTCAAGGGAGGAATGGCAAGAAGGAGGAAGGAGACTTACATTTTTCGAGCATTGACAATACGCCATGAACTATGCTAAATGCTTTACTTATTTTATTTAATACTTAAAATGATTTTTATTAAATAAGTGCTAACATTATCACTAATTTTTAGGTGAGAAAACTAAACATGGGGAGATTAATAAACTTTCCCAAATACAAATACAAGGTGGTGGAGCAAAGATTTGACATAATCTTTTCACGACATTACTTTTCTCTATCCTTTAGGTTATCATCCAGTTCTGAACAGTAGTACATAGAAATGCAGTCTGAATCTTTTGCAGGATTTCCAGGGCTCCTTATGACAGATTTCTTTTAAACTTGTCCAGCTTTTTCATTTCTCCCAATAATTTCAACACTTTGCTCCAACCATACTAAATGCTGCATAGTTTATAGAATCTTCTGTGGCCTCTCCTTCTAAACCTGTTTTTTGGAATAATCTTTTCTCTATCACATTCTCTTGTATAATCTTGCTCATCTTCTGTGTCTCAGCTGTAGACAGAAAGCACGCTCTGACCTCCCAGTTCTGGATTAGGAACTTTGAACATACCAGACCATTCACTGACTTCCCCATCAGGATGCACACTCTAAGTTTTGCTTGTCTCTATCCTCTGCTATAAGATAGCCTTCATGAAAGCAACTATCTGTTTTGTTTGCTGTTACATCTGTAGCATCATGACTCCAAAACATGTTCAATGGATTCTTGCTGCAAAGTGTATGAGAATACATTAGCCTCTTGACCTTTGACATATGCTATTTCCTCTGCCTCCCCCTCTTCTTTTTTTTCTAGTTAATTCTATGTATGCTTTTGTGACTCTGTTGCCATTTTCTCTTTCTGAAGGGCCATCTGGATTAGGTGCTCTCTTAGGTGTTTTGTGGTATCTAGCTGTTCTCTCAAGCTCATTATTCTTTTTTTTTTTTTCATTTTTCTTTTATTATTCATATGTGCATACAAGGCTTGGTTCATTTCTCCCCCCTGCCCCCACCCCCTCCCTTACCACCCACTCCACCCCCTCCCTCTCCCCCCCTCAATACCCAGCAGAAACTATTTTGCCCTTATTTCTAATTTTGTTGTAGAGAGAGTATAAGCAATAATAGGAAGGAACAGGGTTTTTGCTGGTTGAGATAAGGATAGCTATACAGGGCATTGATTCACATTGATTTCCTGTGCATGGGTGTTACCTTCTAGGTTAATTCTTCTTGATCTAACCTTTTCTCTAGTACCTGTTCCCCTTTTCCTATTGGCCTCAGTTGCTTTAAGGTATCTGCTTTAGTTTCTCTGCGTTAAGGGCAACAAATGCTAGCTAGTTTTTTAGGTGTCTTACCTATCCTCACCCCTTCCTTGTGTGCTCTCGTCAAGCTCATTATTCATTAGGCACTGTTGCCTCTGCTTCTCATTAACTCTGGACTGAAAACTCCTTGAGAACAGTGTTCATATCTTAATTACCACAATGTTCCCATTAACCACTGAGGTGCCTAGCACAGTGTAGTAACAATTGGTAGAATGAATGGATACATTATTTTGGATACATTAATTAAGGGACTGTGACTCTAACAATACTCATTCATCTTACAAATATTAATTACATGTCAACTCTGTGCCAGGGAAATGGCAAGTGATAAAGGTACAATAAGCAAGAAAGCAAACATGCTCCCTGCTTTCGTAGTTCTTAGAGCTTAATAGTAAAGGTGAGAAATGATGGGAGGAGGGAGGTCCAGTTGAAGATAGCTTTTGAGTAGATTATTTTTAACAATCAGCAGCCTTTACAAAGAGTTATATTAAAGTATCATTCCATTTTCTTCTTGGGTTAGTGTTGAAGACAATGGAGGTATACATATTTCTCATTTTAAAACTTCTACAGATCTTATAGTCTTAGTGCATCTTGTACTATTTTGATATAGTCTTTCCTAAACTGCAGATATCCCCACACACCTTAGCTGAAGTGCATCATGCAGATTATTATGCAGCTTTGTGTTTTGTACTCCTCGCTGTCACATCAGATTCCTTCTAACATGGCTTGGGTATCATCCTACCTAAGGCAGGGGGATGGATGCCAGGAGCTCTTAAAGTTAAATGCTTTTCTTGCTTATACCAATTAAGAAGAAAGTTAAAGAACTCAGGAGGATGAGATAATGGAAAATATGATGAAATATTTTAAATTTTCAATAGAAAATATGGGGCTAGAGTAGATTTTTGTTGTAGAAGGCACCAATGTCTGGAGGAAGACCAAAATAGACAGTGGAATCCAACAAATATAGAGGAACGTGGAGATGTGTGAGGTCATCTGGGGCCAAGAGAGATCACAGGTATCATTGAAAAAGGCGTGTGAATGTCTGCAACATGTTCCCATGCACAAGAGCAGGCAACTATATATAATCTACAAAAAAGTGAATGTAAATAAAGAAGACAAATGAGGACTGAATTAAGGAGTACTACAACCCTAATAGGCAAAAGAAATAAGGAAGAATCAGCAAAGAAGACAGGGTAGAGTAGAAGATAAAGAAAGCACCAGAGTCTGGGTCTTGATAATCAAGTGAACAATGGTGTCTGATAAATCTAGTGAGATGAAGACGAAAAAATTGATCACTGAATTTTAGCAATTATTGCCATTGGTGAATTTTCTTGTACCTTATGACTGTGATAAGAGCAGTTTTTGTGGAATAGTGAGGGTGAAAATGTGATTGCAATATACTTAAGAACAGGAGGAGAGGAGCTGGAGACTTCAAATTTAGATAATTCTTCAAAACATTTTTTATATAAAAAGAAACAAAGTATTTAATGCAGACAAGAGGAGATGAGAGAGGTGTATTTTTTAGGATGGAAAATAACACAATTAGATGATGATGAAATGATTCAGTAAGCTGATGAGTCAAGAAAGAGACGGGAAACTTTTAGAACAATGGAGTGGGATTTGGAGTTTCAAGTGAAGTCTGGCTTCAGGCAGGGGCTTGGATGATTAGATAGAGTGCTGTGCAGAAAGAAATAAGCATTGTATGCACATATGAATAAAAAAAAAAGAATTGGATGCCAAAGCTCATGTGGGTAGCTGTGGTGGTGGTGGGTCATGGAAGTTCTCTTTTAGCGGTCTCTTAAAACAGTCTGTCACACTAAAGCTTTTTACTCTTTCTCTCCAACAACAGGCCTCCTACTTTATAACACTTAAGGATTCTTGTCCTTTGTCACCTATTTACACAAAGAACTCCCTGCGTCCTGTCATTCTAATGCTTTCTTTCTCCCACTCATCTACAATGCTTCCATTAGTCTTTCAAGTCTCAAGATGCATCTCCTTTTCTCACTTTTCTTTGCCCTGTATCATGACATCTCTGCATAATGTGCAACCCTAATTACCCAGACATGGATGCCTTCCCTTCTCCTACAATAAAAATCTTCCTCTCCACTACTACTCTTCTTATTTACCTTGGCAACTTCAGTATTGGCAGAGGTGATCCCTTCAGTACTCTGCTCCTCAGGTCCTTGACCTCCCTTGTGCAATGTTTTTCCCTTCATCCCACCTCTGTCACCAGATCATGGCCATTACCTAGATCTTGTCATCAGTGCCAACCTTAGTACTTCAGAAATCTCAGTTTCCTAGCTTCCATACTCTTGAAATCAGCTTTTACCCTCCACTTTACCCAATTTACACCTCCTGGTATCGAATTCTAATCATTTCACAAAACACAACCTTTATACTCTTGTTCTCTCTTTTCTGTCCCACTCTTCTGCAAAATTCCACCCAGTTAAGACTAATTTCCATTCCTTCCCTCCTTATTCTCAGCAGCTGAACTTAATTGAAGAAAATCAAATTGTATTGCCATCTGGACTGACTTGGATTTATGACCACAAATCTTGAATGTGCACTCAATCCTTCTGGACAATTCAACCATATATTCCTAGTAAATTTAATTTACAGTTCTCAGAGGTTTTTTTTTAATATTTTCTTTTCAATGTCTCCTCTCTACTGCATCTTAACTTGTGTACTTGTCTCATGTTTTAAGAAAAATTAGATACATTCAGCTGAGAATACCTTCTAAATATGAAATTTACCAGTTCATTTGCATCTCTATTTATATACTTTGATGAGAAAAGTGTTCCTGCTCCTATCTTGGACCAATCTTCTGTTCTATCCTCTTGGCTTCTCAAGCAGCTTGCTACTAAAATTATTTCTACTCTTTCCTTCTTCAAGAGCTTTCCCTATTCTTTTATTGATTGCCATTTGGATTGTTTCCAAGCCTTTTTTTGTCATCAAGAACAACGATAATATGAACTTTCACTATATATATGTAGTATTCACTTTGTGTAAAAGTTTGTCACAGTAAATGCCTAAGAATAGAACTGCTGTGGGTAGCAGAATCTGCTAGTGCTTATCTCTATGTTGTTTGGTTCTTCTTGTGAAGGCCAAGGTGTTCACTCAGATTTCTTTGGCTAGCTAGACATGTTCTTTGAGTTCTGGCTAACTGAACATGTAAACAGAGTGATATTAGCCACTTCTAGGGCTGGCTCATGAAAATGTCCATACCAGAAACCTCACTCTTTTTTTCCCCTATGACTGGGTAGATTAGTAGTCTGCCTCTCCCTCCATCCTCATGGTGCTCAGGAAATCAACTTGTGTTGAGTTCTTAAATTTGGGATGGTTTAATACAAAGTTAACCCACCCTAATAAATACATTGGGTCTTAGAGAATACAATGTTTCATTGTCTAAGGTAATGACAAACTGTGTTCAGAGAGATTCTGTTGGTTTACAACTCTGCCCAGCCATGTGTGAGATTTTCCTTTGCTCCATATCCTAATCAACACTTGGTATTTTCCAAGTTTAAAATGTTTGCCAATTTTGTGAGTATTCAGTGGTGTCTTTGTGCTTTTAGTTTTTATTTCTCAAATAACAAATGACCTTCATCAACTTTACATAAACTTACGGACTATTTATATTTCTTTTCCTATGAAATTATTGAATCATTCTCCTATCAAATTGTTTACCTTTTCTTTATGTATATTTGCAAAAATGCCTTATGCAGCATAAAAATCAATCATTTTTGTCAATCTATACAGCAAATGCCTTTTCCCAGAATATGGCTTATCTTTTTATTCTCTTTATGGTGTCTTTTGTAGAATAGAAACTCTTGATTCAAATGCCATTGAATGTACCAGTATTTCCTTTTATGTGTTGAAGTAATAGGCTATCATGTAGTCATGAAGCTAATCTTTTTTATTATTCACTAAATGCTTTAATTTTTCCTTTCACATTTAGGTTTATGGCATGTCTGAGATTTATTTTTGCATACATTGTGAGATTGGGATGCAATTTTTTCTTTTTCCTTGGGGATTGCCAATTTTTATAGTATCTGGGATCGTCAGTGAAATTTGCTTCTTTCTTGCATTCTTGTTTGGTTTTCTACTGAATTTCAAGTTTGGATTAGTTACATAAGATTAATTGCTATATGTCTCTTCCTGTAGACTAGGAAAACACACTGTCTTTGTAAATAAAGTTTTATTGAAACACTGCCATGTGATTTCTTTACCTTGTTGCCTATGGCTGATTTCACTATAATGGCAGAAGTGACAGTCATGATAGGAACTAAATGGACTATACAACCTAAAATATTATCTGACACTTTAGAGAAAGATCTCTCACATGTTCAGTTTTCATAAATGTTCCTCATATGCCTAGAAAAATGTGGGGGAATCACACTTTCTCTGTATCTTTTAGATCAATCTTTTTATTTAGCTGTGCAGATGTATTTTTGCTTATTTTTTACTTTATCCTTTACTGTGGGATGTGTATTAAAATATTTCTTGATGATGGTGAATTCTCCTTGAGCTTATGTCATTTATAGTCTGTGTGCATTTTGAGACTGACTTGTATTTTAAAGGATTTTGTCTTTTAGTTTTTATCAAGTTGCTCTCTTTCTTATATTTTTTGTTGATACTTAATTTATCTTATTTTTTTGCCTTTGTTTGTGGTACTGGGGTTTGAATTTAGGGCCTCACATATGCTAGGTAGGTGCTCTTCCACTTGAGCCATGCCCCCCAACCTAATTAACCTAATTTTTAACTAAAAAGTAGCTATAGAGATTTTGGTTAATGCTTGTCCACTATATGTTTTTCTATAATTTTACTCCTAGTCTTTCTGAGATATGTGGCTTTTTTGTTTGTTTAGGGTAATCTACTCACTGATAATAGAAGCAACTTGACACACTCATATCTTTTTTTGCTACCTTTGTTAACAATATCAATTAGATTTTTTATATCTATGTCTTGCTTTGGTTTATATTAATTTTATTAATACCATTTTCTATATTATCACTTAATTTCTTTTGCTCTTGGTTTTATATCAGATTGTCAGGTGATAGATAAATATATCTTCTTGTATGAAGGATCCTGGACTTCCAAATTTTATGATTATTAGAAATCAAGTGGGCATAGAAGAAGGTTCCAGGGTCTTTGTAACTTATTCCTTTAAAACTTGGTAGAGTTACTAAAATTTTCTAAACTCTACCTATTAAATAGCCTTAATATGCAGTCCTCTGTGTTTTCTATGAATTACATGGATTTTTAATTTAAATAGTCATGAATTTGAGGGTTATGTGTGTCAATATTTTTTCAGTTCTAGGTGTTTCAATTTTTATTCACTTGCAGGAATTTAAATTTTAACTAGTTATTTAATGCAGCACTTATTCTGGTGATCTAAATTTCCTAAAGTTCCTGTTTCCTATTATTTACATTTTTATTAGGAAGTATTCATTGTGCAGGGGATTCATTGTGACATTTCTGAATAGGCTTACGTTGTACATTGGTTAGATCACCCCACCATCTCCCTACCCCTTAACCTCCTTTCTGCCCCATTCAAAGCAATTGCCAGAGGTTTCATTGTTCTATTTCATGTATATGAAGCCCAAACCATTTTCTCTTGCCTTCATCTTTTCCATTTACCTTCTCCTCTCTCTCAAGTGCCTATTTTACAGTGTACTTATTTTACAGTCCTGTATTTTGTTATAAATTACAAAGTAAATGTTCAAAGGCTCTGTGTATCCCTGCTGTGAGTATACTTTACTTCTATAACTCTCCCTTATCCCTTCTCTCCCACCATCCTTTGTTCAACAGCCTTCAATACATATTGTTATATCCTCTACCTGCACAGATGTAATGTATTCCAATATTGTTGACTATCATTCTCTTTTCCTTTCCTTCCTCCCTTGAGGTCCCTAGAGGAGTTCCACTATTACAAACATATTTTACATATAAGTTTATATAGGATCATGTTTGTTTTTGTGTAACATGTTCATCTTTTGGAACTATCTTCCATGTATGAGAAAAAAGATGCAAATTTTGTCTTTCAGTACCTGGTTTACTTCTACATGTGCCACTTTTGAGTAAATTGCTCCATCACTTTGTATTGCAATTATCTCATCTTTAAAATGGAGTAAATGAAATCTGGTTCACAGGATTGAGAAAAGAATAAAATGAAACAGTTGAATAAGCACAGAGGAGTGCTTAGTACATGATAGAGCCTATATAAGCTGTGTCCATTACTATTACTACTACTACCATTATTATTTTATCTATTTTTCATTCATTATTTCAATAAAATGATTATGAAAGTCTACAATGTGTCAGGTATTGCCTTATGTACTTAGGAAACACATGAGCAGAACAGAAAATAATGTGCTCTTGTGGAATGTACATTCTAGTGGATTTATTACTGTGGCAGGAGATACTTTGTGAGCTATGGTGTTGGTAACAAGGCATCTAAAACTTGTGCCCCAGAATGAGATACATTCAGTTGTAGATTCAGTTGAGCTCTGCATGTCTTGGCTGGACTTGCCCACACCTGGGGGTGTGTGAGCTGTTTCTGACTTAGGATGGCCACAGCAGGGTTGACTGGCATAGGACAACTCAGACCCTCTCTGTGTCTTATCCCCTAGTGAATTAGCACAGAAATATTCTTAAGACAGTGACAGAGTGTTAAGTGCAAGAGTGGAAATGTGAAAGTGCTTTTTCAAGTTTTTGTAGCAACATGTGTTCCAACATCCCCTTCAAGACACTTGGTCAGCCCAGAGTCAGATTGGGAGGGCAGTGCAAGGTTACAAAGGGCATGGATATGGAGGGGCAAAGAATCGGAATCCTTAATGCAACATCTAATCTCACCTGTAAACTACAATTTGATGTATTGACTATTTGCAGATGTGATTGCATACATATGTTACTTCCCAAAACCATTCTAAAAAGCCATGGTGGAGTAGTATGTGACACTTATTTCTACATGCATGGCTATTCTACTATAAGTCCAGCTTTGAAAACAAAATTTATAATATATGTTCTAGCCCAGTGGTATTCAATATCCTGAAACATGGCTGGGGTCCAAGGGCTACTGGATTAAAGAAAACTACTTGACTTAAAATGGCCTAAAAAAATTGACAATAGAGTTTTTGGGCCACACAGATATTTGATCCCCAGCCCATGGGGTTGCAAGTATGTAGTGTTGAAGATTAAAGGCCTAGATTAGCTCAGCCAGCAGAATGTTGGGAGGGCAAGTGGGAGTAAGGTGTGTGCTGTTTCCAGAGATCAGGGCCAAATGATGGGTCAGGAAGTTCAAAACAGGCAAGAGAAGTTAATAGGTGGCCTGAATGCCAGGAGCCCATGACATCACCTTGCTACTGAAGCAACTATTTGGCCCAGATGGCAGCGTGGGATGTTTAGAACCTAAACATGGGGTCAGGAAAACACTTGGTTGGAGAGAGACACCATGTGAAGATTGCTGAATAGACATAGACAACAGCTGTTACTGGGTTCACTTCATCTTTTCATTTCTACAGGTTACTCTTGACTTGTTTCTTAATGGCTTCTTTGCACCCCAGTGATCTCACTGTTTACCCACCAGTGATCCACTCTCCTAGAAGTTTTGATGATGCTCCTTCCTAGCTTTGCTTTCCAGAATGGAAGCTTTAAAGGTGCACCTCTGCACAGGTGTGCTTCTGTGACTTCATTTGACCTTCTGGTGAGTATCAAGGAACAATGACTCATGTCTTACTCCCTTTCTCTTGATATCCAGTATATTGAAATAAGAACCTTCTCTCCTACATTGTCTGTCCAAATTCAGAAGTCTTCTTAACAATGTTTTATGTACTTCATGGTCAATGTTGAAACAAACTTGCCCACAAAATGTTATATGTTATATGTAGCTCATTTTTTCTGCTTCCCATCCTCCAATAGTGAAGCAGCTCCAAATGAGAGGAGTCATTGCAATGTGTCTGTGCCAGAGGTAGGCCTGCTGTCACCCAAAAGTGGGAATGGTTTGGTCCTCACTTGTAATTGCCTTGGCTAAGTTAATTATAGTTAAATTTAAACATGGGGTTACAATCAAATGATGGATTCTACAAAGCTGGGTTATAGTTATCAGACTTGAGGTAGAAGTATGGCATTGTAGGAACAGTATGGCCTCAGACTAGAAACCAAATCTTCAGTAAAAATGCTAATGTGATTGCAGAGTCCACCTATGGGTGGAATTGTGCCTTCTCTCCTATTAAATTCACATGCTAACGTTCTAATTCCTAGTGTATAAGAATGTGATTTTACTAAAAATAGAGTTGTTACTGATGTATTTAATTAATATGAGACTATAATGGAATAGGGTAGACCCCTAACCCAATATGACTGGTGTCCTTATAACAAAAGGATTTTGGAGACAGACACACAAGGAAAATGTCACATGAAAATTGGAGTTATACTGCCATAACCCAAGTTGCATCTAGGGCTACCAGAAGCTAGAAGATCCAAAGAAGAATCCTTCACCTACAAGTTTATAGGATGCATGGCCCTGCTGACACCTTGAGGTAGGACTTCCTACCTCCAGAACTGAGAGGCAATACATTTGTCTTGTTTAAGCTGCTTGGTTTGTAGTACTCTGTCATGGCAGCCCTAGCAAACTACCATATTTCTCCAAAGCTGCTGACATTTGGCTAATGCATGCAGTAGCATTAACCAAACAGAGGACCCATGAATTACTTCTGGAGGCAGTAATGATGAACCTCTGCCAGTCCAGGGTTCATCAGTCATACAAAAGTATATGGTAGGCAGTTGGTGCTGTCTGTGCCCTGCCCAGTTACTGTATGTATTGCCTACTGTTCAGAAGATTATCTTAAGCCTAATAAGACCCTCTTTATTGGGGCATTATGTCTTTTCTGTCCCCTTTTAGTCCTAAAGCCTTAAGGGAGTTTACCTTTGTGATGTCATTTGTGCTGCAGAGCTCCCCAGAGGATCAATCTAAAGGTAGACTCCAGTTGACTCCATTTCTACGCAGTGCCTTCTCCTTCTAACACCTGTTTCCATTTCTCTCTTTCTAAGAGCTCTCCTTCAAAAAATCATTGCTACTGGGTACTTGACTTTAGGCCTTAGACCTTTCGTTCCTCTTCCCTCAGTAAATTGGAAAGAGTGGCCATCCTACTGAATAGAGAAAGAGACAAGGGAGAAGGAAGAAGTGATTCAGGGTAGGGCCATGGTTTAGTTAGTCCAGGTGCTCAGGTGTGGAAACCTGAATTGGTGAGGTGGTGGAGTTCACCTGGGATCTACCTTGTTCATCTGCAGTCCCTAGAGTGTCATCAGTATGTCTTTGTGGTCATTATGGGTGTATTGACCTTGTTCCTATAACCATCTTCTCATTGATTCCATTCTGAACTTTCCAAACTAGGGCCAGGTGGGTGAGAAGGCTTGCGAAAGACGCCCTTTCCCAATCAGGTGAGTGATGGGAGCTTTGCTCCTCCAGAAGTGGCCTTGTCTGCCCTGAGTTCTTGGCATTGGCACTCACCAGCAAGACCCACTCAGCCTGACAAAGGAGCCCTTGGTGACCACCTTACCTCAGGTGAACCCTAGGCAGAGAGAGAGAGAGAGAGAGCAGAGGAGGTGGGAGGATGACTCAGGCACACTGGGCACAGAGAAGCAGAACATTTGAGATTTAACAAAGGCAGCAAGAGATCTCAAAGAATGAAGAAAATTCTGGGCAAGAACAAACTGGAATATGGGTTTCTTGGGCACATTTTCTTTTATAGATTTCTTTCTACCACTTAACTTACCTATCTACTGTTAAATGGGTCTGATTGAATGAAAGGACATTTATATTTTTGATTTTTATATAAATAATATGAGAATACAGTTCAAAATTCGGATTCAGAAGATAGAAGTCCCCTTGTTCACAGTCCATGGTGCAGTTATGGATACATAGAACTATGAGGTATAAAAAAAGGGTATTAATGGGTTTTAACAAGGTCCCTTTAATTCTTCACTCTTTGCTCTTTGAAGGTGTCTTGAAAGACCTTATACCAGTCTCAGAGAACTGTATTCAAATCAGGCAAAACCAAACACACAGAGAAAACATACATTGAATTCTGACAAAAAAGTCAGAAAACTGGTTGTGGTCCAGACTGATCATACAACCCATTATTGACCAAATCTATTTCCTCTACATTCCTCAGCCACCTTTGCAGTTTGGTGTGGTCATGTGACTGAGTTTTTAGACAATGAAATGAGCTATGTTTGATTCTTTTTGTTCCACTTGCTTGATGCAGAGAAGCCCAGTGAAGTACATGTTGGGGATGACAGAGTAATACTGTAGAAGGAGCCTCAGTCATGGATTGGGTAGAACCTGGCATGTTTTAGGAGCTGGTTTGCTGCCTACCAGTCAAGGACACATACTTTGCACTTAATGTGGATAAGAAACAAACTGTTATGTTTCAACTATTATACATGTTATACAATCATTGAACAGATACATTATATATGTTGGCATTTTTTTTAAGGCCTCTGATGCTACCCTAACATACTAGAATAAAGAAATTATACTAGAATCTACTATGTTGGATGGCATTGCTAGAATAAGCATGTATTATTGGTAATTATTTTCAAAGTCACGTTTTGCGTCACAAATGCAAACCAAGTAATAAGAACCAACTTCATTGAAACAAAACCACAACATGTAAACTGTAGGTGTAGAGATAGTCTAGGAGTAGTGGAATTGCTATGGTGAACTTAGTTTGGAAGTTTTCTTAAAAACATGAATCACAAGCAGTATATTAAAGGAGAAAAGGGACAATTATAATCTGGAGGAAGAATGGACATTTGCAAGAGGGTGGAATAGTTTTACTCTTATTGATTAATCCAATGGTCAATGACTTCTTATTTTTTTTGAGTCTGGATCTGACTTGCTTTGAACTTTAGGTCCTTCTGCCTCAGCCTCCTGAGTGCTGAGATTATAGACATGTGCCACTATGCATAGCCAACTTGTGGTTATTTTCTATGGAACAACCTTGATTATTAATAAAGTTATACAGTGAAGTTTTCATAGGAAACCACCTTTGTGGTGCCTTTAGTCTACTTTAAATTTTAACTGCAGCTGAGATGAACAGTTCCTCCAGGTCTAGTGCCCCCTTCAAGGTGTGTTACTGATTTCTGACCAAGAGCCTTCCCATACCAGGAAATTCCAAGTAAAACTCCAGGTTGTGGGGAGAGTATCCTTGGGGTCAAACCTTGGCCAGTGGGGTGGGTACCAGGATGATCAATGCTTCCATCAGAGACATTAATTAATTACTCCATCCGAGTAGTCCTAGGAAGCATTCTGAATGCTTCTCAGGAGGTCCTAGTGGGATCACTTCCACTTATATATGGCAGTTAGTTCCGTAATGACTCACTCAGTGTTCCTTCCTTCCTTTGCAATTCTTCTCCCTCCCTCCCACCCTCCCTCCTGGGATCAACTCACTTTGATCTTAAGATTTGCTTTTAGGAGAAGCCAAACTCTAAACCCAAGCTCAATTTTTGTCTTTGGAACATTATTTTATTTTACTTTATGTTGGAAACAGACTGGATTCTGCTGTTAATGCCAGCCATTGTCTCCCTCAGAAGTCTCAGATCTTATGACATTATGTCTAATTGTAAACTTGACCTTATTTAACATTTAATACACATACATACTCACATGCATATTATTTATGGCAAATTTGAGCAACGATTTACTGAACTCCTTCTCAATACCTACTGTACTTGGCAGTGGGATTCACTTTCTGTTCATTCAGCCTTATGACAATATTCCATTAATTGTGCTATTTGAGACCTGGACATATTTGTAAGAAAACATATCATGCTTCTAGAAAATATCCTCACTTTTTACTTTTTTGAGTTGTTGATACTTGCAAAATTGTTTTGTTTATTCATTTATATATTTAGCTTGCCTTTGAATTCACTTCCCTAACTCTTTTCCTGACCTCACTTGTGATCTGCTTATTACTGATACAGGATATGTCTTGTGTCTCTTAAAGGCAAGCTAGAAATCTCTCTTGCACATGTTAGGTGCTCAAATTTTTGTTGAATGGAACTGCATAATAAAATGGCTCATAATGACTAAGTTAAAATCAAAGCTCCTTGAATGTGGTGTCTAATATGCAGATTCTTGCCTAGAACTAATAAGCTGGAATAAAGTTCTGGAGAACCTTTAGATTGGTCCCCAATTTTCCTTTATTTTCCAACCACAAACCATAGAAACTTCAATAGATTGTGAGTAACACAAGGATCAAAGATAGTAGAGGTCTTGTAATTCTTTGATCATGTTTTTCTCCTTCCTAGTGAATTCTGCAGCAGCCTTCTCTCCCAGTTTTCAATATCTTAAGATGCTACCCTGACCTGCTTTTTCCAAAAGTAACTCATTTGCAGCATTTCCTCTTTATTTATTTATTATAATTTATTTATTTATTTATTTATTTATTCATTTATTCCTTAATTTATTTATTATTAAATAAACAGCATTGCTTATTCCATTCTGTGTTGGCTCTGCTCTGTTGTTGTTATTTCTCACCAACCCCCATTTTACCAATGAATCAAGAAAGTAAAGAGAGGTTAGTATGTTGCTCAGTGTCACAGACCTAGCAGGTGGGAAGGTTGGGATGTGAGTCTGAAGTCTGAATGCAGGTCCCATAGTCTCAACAGTTTTGCTGATTCTATGCCCAGAAACCTTCTTGTGGTTAATCCATTCCTTTCTTTCAGTGTTTATTGTCACCTAAGTGCTGACTAATTAATCTGTCATGTGTGTGGATGTACTGATGGTGTTTTAATTTAGTACAGTGTCCCTAGTGGTAGAAATTTTAGGACAATGGTTGTCCATAGAATGAGAGAAAAGTTGTCTTTTCAGTGTCTCCAAGTCTTGTCCTGGGCCAAGTGTCTATGAAGTTGTTAGGAATAGTGTGAAGGTTGAATTAAAGGTCTGGTATTTTAGAACTGGTGAAGATGCCAAAATCCTCCAGTTGGTGTGCCATTTATGGTTATCACTAATTAGCAGATTTCTGACTTGTTTAGAAACTCAGCCAGGTGAAGAAACATAAAGCATAAATGAAAGCATTGGAAAATTTTGAATTCTTTTAGCTCTTACCATGACCTTCCCTCCAACTTGTCCCACAAATACCTGGATTTGTGCCTTTGTTGCATTCATTTTTGGGCCACTTAGAAGCAAATTCCATTTGGCAGAGATGGTACAGGATGGACATTAACTAGAAACACTAATTTCTTCTGTTTGTTCATTTGCTGAATAAATATTTATTAAGCACCATCTTGGTGGGGGGGAATATAAGGTGAGTTGTGCTGTCATATTTATTGACATTTATACATTCCTCCTTGAGATTCTGAACTAATTGAAAGTAGATGCAGAATTCAGCTTAGGATAAAATATATCTTTTTGATTACTGGTCAGCCTGCCCGGGGGAGAATGGCTATATATAATGCCAAGTTAACTTCCTGATGATACTTGCCATCTTACCCAGTAGATGTAAATCCTCTCCACAGTTGCAGATACAGAGGCCCAGTCTCAATGAGCTTCCTCTCCTCTTGGGAGCACATAGAATGCAAGAAGTGTGGTTCCAGAAGAAAGGTCACAGAAGGCATCAAAGGTCTTTCAATCTCCCTGGTAAGATGGGTCCCTTTATTTCCATTGGGAGAGAGGAGAGTTGGATAGAGGGAAGGACAATATTTTCTCTAATACCTGTCAAACATCTGAGTTCCTTTTTTTATCAGCCAAGGTAAAAATGCAGAGAAGGGGGGAAAATGTTTTTCTCAACATGTCCATGAAAAGATAATTAACAATAGATGGTAATGTGTGCTGCTGCTCTGAAAAAAGGGTAGGGATGAGCTTGGTCCTTGCACAACGTCACCTGGGGTTCTTAGTGTGTTCACAGCAACAGCTAAAAGAATCTGTAATTGTCTATAGATTTTATTTTGCTCTAACTTCCTCTTTATTCCACTTGATTTTTTTTATAAATCAAAGATCAGCTAATTTCTTACAAGTGTGTTTTCAAAACGGGTTTCTTAGAAGAATGACTTTCTTCTAAGAAAGGCATTCTCCAGTGAGAGTTTTCTGGATTTACTCCTTAGATAGGAATGAGTATTGTGTATAAAATAAAATATAAAAAAGAGCCCATGGACAAATAAGGAAGGGAAAATCTAAAAAGATTGCCTTGTTCCAGGACGTATACATCTACTTACACATCTGTGAATTGTGATTTTGTTAAGGGTGGATGTATTAGGAAGCATTATAAACTTATTTGTTGATGGAACCCTTTGAAAGAATTGATCAGGCAAATTAAAGTAGAGAATGAAATTAATGTGCTTTGGAACACACTTTGGGAAATGTGATAGCTGGAATTCAGAGAAGGATAATAGCTCCCTGGGCCCAGCAGTAGCAAAGGCTTCCTGTTGAGTGTGGAAGTTCATCGAGCATCAACAGATGGCAGAATCCAACATGAGGTGAGGGATAATATTGGCCTAGAGTCACTGGAGGAAAGTCAAGGAATTAAATCTTCTTAAACAAAGAGGATAAATGCCACTCTGTATAATATTGGTACTTTAAAATATCATGGTTTTGGTTATTATAAAAGTAATTCTAGAAGACTTACAGAGTCAGTACCTAAAAGAAATAATTTGGGGGGGGGAATTCCAAGATGGCGGCTAGAGGGAGGAAGCAGAAAGCGACCCTCCTATAGTGAAATCTTGGAGAGACGCTGGAGACACACTTTGCAGGCATAATCACCGAGAAAAGGCATAACTTTGACTCCTCCACATCTCCAGCCGGCGCAGAGAATCTCCACTTCACGTTAAACGGAGAACCGAGGAGGCCCCCGGGGCCGCCAGTGGCCGGCGCCCATACGGCTTGGGAAGACGCGGACCAGGTGAGCTTCGCGGTACCGCGGTTTCCCCCACAGACAAGCCTGGGCCAGAGCAGCATAGCCCCCTGGACAGACTGACCTCCACCCGGGAAAAAAAGAGAAACTGAGTACTAAGCAATAAGAACAGTTAAGACACGCTGGAAAGAGGGTGGGGCGCCCTGAGCGCTGAAGATTGGGGGAAGGGAATCCTTCCCGGGACTGGAAATAAACGAGCCGGGCGGGCCGGAGAGGCTCTGGCGGGAGCGGGGCGCGCCCAGCAACCAGGAGCGGGGACGCTTGTGAGAGGAGGGAAGACCCACTTCCCACGTGAACTGTAAATAAACACGCAGGCCTGACAACGCGGGGCAGTGTCGCCTTTCCCAGTGCTTGGAAAGGGGAAAGCCTGTAGCAAAGGCCCCCCCTCCCCCCGCACAGGAGAACTCTGAGCAAACAAAGCCTGCGGGACCAGGTGAGTGCTAAGCTCACCCCAGAGATCTGCATAAATAACGCCGCCAGCTACAGGCAGAGAGCAGCAGGCAGGCAAGACACAGTTGCAGATACCACTCTCAGAACTGCCTCCAGATGCTTTTTTTTTCTTTTTCTCCCTACCTTTGATGAGAGAACAACCGAATTACACCTGCAAGCCGAAAAACTCACTGAAACTGTATTGCATTTGAACTGGGGACACTTGGTGGGGCTTTTTTTTTTTTCTTCTGTGTGTGTGTGAGTGTAGTTTTGTTCTACTTTATGCATCCCCTTTGATGAGACAACTACAGAACAACATCTGAGGCACCAACTCCAGGACTGGAGATTGAGATGGACATCCAAATTATTAAGACTGAAATTGCATTGCATATAAACTTGGAAGTTTTTTGGTTTTTTTTTTAATTTTCTATTTTCCATTTTATTTTAATTCATTTTTATATATAGATATTACTTTCATATACTTATTTTTTATTTTTTTATCTTTGATTTTCAATCCTCTCTCTGTCACTCTATTGTCTGTTCAGCTTACTGTCGATTAGTACACTAACACTCCCTGTTTATACCTTTGAAACTCTCTTGTCTGATACCTTGTTCTGCTTTCTCCCTCTTGTCTGTATATTTGTTTTCCCCTTTTCTTTAACTTCTTGCTTTCCATCTCAGCTCACTCTTCCATTCTCAATATTACCATTGTTATTATTACAAGCTAGAAAATACTTAATTACACACAGTACAGGGACAGTAACAACACCAAGGACAATGACAGGAAGACAGAAAAAACAAGGAAACCAGTTTCCCCACAGCAAAAAATTAGTACAGGAACCAGAGGGGAATGAAGAGAACAGAAACTCAGAGCCAGACTCCAACAAAATGAAGATAAACTATGCCAAAGGACCCAATGAAGCCTACAAGAATAATTTAAAAGAAGACATACTACAAGTACTCAATGAGAATTTTATAGAGATGATACTGGATAGGGTCAACCAAAATGTACAGGAGACACTCAAGAAATTCCAAGACAATAAAAATAGAGAATTTGAAAAAGCAAAAGAAGAAATAAAGGAAACCATAGAAGCACTGTATAAACACCAAAATGAAAGAGAGAACACAATGAACAAATGGATAAATGAACTCAGGACAAAAATAGACAACAATAAAGAAGAAAACAGCCAGGATATGGAAAACCTCAGAAAAAAGAACGAAACAGAACTGCAAAACAAAACGGAAGGCCAATCCAGCAGAATAGAACAAACAGAAGACAGAATCTCAGAACTTGAAGATGAAATGGTAATTAAAGGAAAAACTGAAGAACTACTAATTAAACAACTCAAGACCTGTGAAAAGAAAATGCAAGAACTCACCGACTCCATCAAAAGACCAAACTTGAGAATCATGGGCATCGAAGAAGGAGAAGAGGTGCAAGCGAAGGGAATGCGTAATATATTCAACAAAATAATAACGGAAAATTTCCCAAATCTAGAGAAAGATATTCCCATACAAATGCAAGAGGCCTCCAGGACACCAAACAGACCAGATCAAAATAGAACTACTCCACGACATATCATCATTAAAACAACAAGTTCAGAAACTAAGGAAAGAATATTGAAGGCTGCAAGAGAGAAAAAACAAGTAACATACAAAGGTAAACCCATCAAAATCACAGCAGACTTCTCAACAGAAACATTAAAAGCAAGAAGAGCGTGGGGTGAGATCTTCCGGGCACTGAATGAAAATAACTTCAACCCCAGGATACTCTACCCAGCAAAGCTATCATTCAAAATAGATGGAGCAATAAAAGTCTTCCATGATAAGCAGAAACTAAAACAATATGTGACCACAAAGCCACCATTACAAAAGATTCTGCAAGGGATCCTGCACACAGAAAGTGACACCCAACTTAACCATGAAAAGGCAGGCAGCACCAAACCACAGGATAAGAAAAAGCAAGACAGTAGAGAGTAACATCAAGTTAGGTACACACAATCAAACCTTCAAACAACTAAGATAACTAAATGGCAGGAATCACCACATACCTATCAGTACTAACACTTAATGTTAATGGACTTAATTCACCCATCAAAAGACACCGTTTGACAAAATGGATTAAAAAAGAAGATCCAACAATTTGTTGCTTACAGGAGACTCATCTCACCGACAGAAATAAGCATATGCTTAGGATGAAAGGCTGGAAGAAGATTTACCAAGCCAATGGCCCCCGAAAACAAGCAGGAGTAGCAATACTTATCTCTGACAAAGTAGACTTCAAACCTACATTGATCAAATGAGATAAAGAAGGACATTCCATACTAATAAAAGGGGAAATAGACCAAAAGGAAATAGTAATCATCAATCTGTACGCACCCAATGTCAACGCACCCAATTTCATCAAACATACCCTGAAAGACCTAAAAGCATATATAAACGCCAACACAGTGGTTGTGGGAGACTGTAACACCCCATTATCATCAATAGATAGGTCATCCAAACAAAAAATCAATAAAGAAATCCAAGATCTAAAATATGCAATAGATCAAGTGGACCTAGTAGATGTCTACAGAACATTTCATCCAACCTCTACACAATATACATTCTTCTCAGCAGCCCATGGAACCCTCTCCAAAATAGATCATATCCTAGGGCACAAAGCAAGCCTCAGCAAATATAAGAAAATAGAAATAATACCATGCATACTATCTGACCACAATGCAGTAAAAGTAGAACTCAACAACAAAAGTAAAGACAAAAAACATGCAAACAGCTGGAAACTAAATAACTCATTACTTAATGAAGAATGGATCATCGATGCAATAAAAGAGGAAATTAAAAAGTTCCTAGAAGTCAATGAAAATGAAAACACAACCTACCGGAACCTATGGGACACAGCTAAGGCAGTCTTGAGAGGAAAGTTTATAGCCATGAGTGCATATATTAAAAAGATTGAAAGATCCCAAATCAATGACCTAATGATACATCTCAAACTCCTAGAAAAACAAGAACAAGCAAATCCCAAAACAAATAGAAGGAGAGAAATAATAAAAATAAGAGCTGAAATCAACGAAATAGAAACCAAAAAAACCATACAAAGAATTAATGAAACAAAAAGTTGGTTCTTTGAAAAAATAAACAAGATCGATAGACCCCTGGCAAACCTGACTAAAATGAGGAGAGAAAAAACCCAAATTAGCAGAATCAGGAATGCAAAAGGGGAGATAACAACAAACACCATGGAAGTCCAGGAAATCATCAGAGACTACTTTGAGAACCTATATTCAAATAAATTTGAAAATCTAAAAGAAATGGACAGATTTCTAGATACATATGATCATCCAAAACTGAACCAAGAGGAAATTAATCACCTGAATAGACCTATAACACAAAATGAAATTGAAGCAGCAATCAAGAGTCTCCCCAAAAAGAAAAGTCCCGGACCTGATGGATTCTCTGCTGAATTCTATCAGACCTGTAAAGAAGAACTGATACCAACCCTCCTTAAACTGTTCCATGAAATAGAAAGGGAAGGAAAACTGCCAAACACATTTTATGAAGCCAGTATTACACTTATCCCAAAACCAGGCAAAGACACCTCCAAAAAGGAGAACTATAGGCCAATCTCCTTAATGAACATTGATGCAAAAATCCTCAACAAAATAATGGCAAATCGAATTCAGCAACACATCAAAAAGATTATTCACCACGACCAGGTAGGCTTCATCCCAGGGATGCAGGGGTGGTTCAACATACGAAAATCAATAAACGTAATAAACCACATTAACAGAAGCAAAGACAAAAACCACTTGATCATCTCAATAGATGCAGAAAAAGCCTTTGATAAGATCCAACATCATTTCATGATAAAAGCTCTAAGAAAACTAGGACTAGAAGGAAAGTTCCTCAACATTATAAAAGCTATATATGACAAACCTACAGCCAGCATTATACTTAACGGAGAAAAATTAAAACCATTCCCTCTAAAATCAGGAACCAGACAAGGATGCCCACTATCTCCACTCCTATTCAACATAGTACTGGAATTCCTAGCCAGAGCAATTAGGCAAGAAGAAGGAATAAAAGGAATACAAATAGGTAAAGAAACTGTCAAAATATCCCTATTTGCAGACGACATGATCCTATACCTTAAAGACCCAAAAAACTCTACTCAGAAGCTTCTAGACATCATCAATAGCTATAGCAAGGTAGCAGGATATAAAATCAACATAGAAAAATCATTAGCATTTCTATACACTAACAATGAGCAAACGGAAAAAGAATGTATGAAAACAATTCCATTTACAATAGCCTCAAAAAAAATCAAATACCTAGGTGTAAACCTAACAAAAGATGTGAAAGACCTCTACAAGGAAAACTATACACTTCTGAAGAAAGAGATTGAGGAAGACTATAGAAAGTGGAGAGATCTCCCATGCTCATGGATTGGTAGAATCAACATAGTAAAAATGTCGATACTCCCCAAAGTAATCTACATGTTTAATGCAATTCCCATCAAAATTCCAATGACATTCATCAAAGAGATTGAAAAATCTACTGTTAAATTTATATGGAAACACAAGAGGCCACGAATAGCCAAGGCAATACTCAGTCAAAGGAACAATGCAGGAGGTATCACAATACCTGACTTCAAACTATATTACAAAGCAATAACAATAAAAACA
The DNA here is from genome assembly GCF_047511655.1 of Castor canadensis. Classification (NCBI taxonomy): domain Eukaryota; kingdom Metazoa; phylum Chordata; class Mammalia; order Rodentia; family Castoridae; genus Castor; species Castor canadensis. The sequence continues at coordinate 150,382,429 of NC_133390.1, read as the reverse complement.
GCATGGTACTGGCACAAAAACAGACATGAAGACCAGTGGAACAGAATAGAGGATCCAGATATGAAGCCACACAACTATAAGCAACTTATCTTTGACAAAGGAGCTAAAAATATACGATGGAGAAATAGCAGCCTCTTCAACAAAAACTGCTGGGAAAACTGGTTAGCAGTCTGCAAAAAACTGAAACTAGATCCATGTATATCACCCTATACCAATATTAAGTCAAAATGGATCAAGGATCTTAATATCAGACCCCAAACTCTTAAGTTGATACAAGAAAGAGTAGGAAATACTCTGGAGTTAGTAGGTATAGGTAAGAACTTTCTCAATGAAACCCCAGCAGCACAGCAACTAAGAGATAGCATAGATAAATGGGACCTCATAAAACTAAAAAGCTTCTGTTCATCAAAAGAAATGGTCTCTAAACTGAAGAGAACACCCACAGAGTGGGAGAAAATATTTGCCAACTATACATCAGACAAAGGACTGATAACCAGAATATACAGGGAACTTAAAAAACTAAATTCTCCCAAAACTAATGAACCAATAAAGAAATGGGCAGGTGAACTAAACAGAACTTTCTCAAAAGAAGAAATTCAAATGGCCAGAAAACACATGAAAAAATGCTCACCATCTCTAGCAATAAAGGAAATGCAAATTAAAACCACACTAAGATTCCACCTCACCCCTGTTAGAATAGCCATCATCAGCAACACCACCACCAACAGGTGTTGGCGAGGATGCGGGCAAAAAGGAACCCTCTTACACTGTTGGTGGGAATGTAGACTAGTACAACCACTCTGGAAAAAAATTTGGAGGCTACTTAAAAAGCTGGACATCGATCTACCATTTGATCCAGCAATACCACTCTTGGGGATATACCCAAAAGACTGTTACTCCAGAGGCACCTGCACATCCATGTTTATTGCGGCACTATTCACAATAGCCAAGTTATGGAAACAGCCAAGATGCCCCAGCACTGACGAATGGATTAAGAAAATGTGGTATCTATACACAATGGAATTTTATGCAGCCATGAAGAAGAACGAAATGTTATCATTCGCTGGTAAATGGATGGAATTGGAGAACATCATTCTGAGTGAGGTTAGCCTGGCTCAAAAGACCAAAAATCGTATGTTCTCCCTCATATGTGGACATTAGATCAAGGGCAAACACAACAAGGGGATTGGACTATGAGCACATGATAAAAGCGAGAGCACACAAGGAAGGGGTGAGGATAGGTAAGACACCTAAAAAACTAGCTAGCATTTGTTGCCCTTAATGCAGAGAAACTAAAGCAGATACCTTAAAGCAACTGAGGCCAATAGGAAAAGGGGAACAGGAACTAGAGAAAAGGTTAGATTAAAAAGAATTAACCTAGAAGGTAACACCCACGCACAGGAAATCAATGTGAGTCAATGCCCTGTATAGCTATCCTTATCTCAACCAGCAAAACCCCTTGTCCCTTCCTATTATTGCTTATACTCTCTCTACAACAAAATTAGAGATAAGGGCAAAATAGTTTCTGCTGGGTTTGAGGGGGGGAGCGGGAGGGGGTGGAGTGGGTGATAAGGGAGGGGGTGGGGTCAGGGGGGAGAAATAAACCAAGCCTTGTATGCACATATGAATAATAAAAGAAAAATGAAAAAAAAAATAAAGTTAACAAAATAAAAAAAAATAATTTGGGGGGATATTTTTGGGATTTTAAAGTTTTGATATTTTGGAAATTTAAACAGAGAAGAAAGGAACAGGTTGAGTAAAAATGCAGGAAGAAAAGAACTTTGAGGAGCAAAGAATTGGCTGGAACCAGAGCAGCCATGGCAACCTCTCACCTTGGAGGAATGGTGTTCACATTCAGTAAGTGTGCCCCAAATAGTAGTGTTCCCTTGTTTTTCTACACAAGAAGGTTACCATTTCATTTCATGTGTCTAGCTCGGCTACCTTTGGTATACTTCTTTTGGATTTTGCCCATGTATTTATACTGCTCCCTGATATCACCTGAGTCAAGATAATTTGGCTGCCCAGTTTTATTGGCATTCCAGCTAATATTTTCAGAAAAAAGCTAGGAACTATTTGCTGAAGCCACAGCTTGCTGACTAGTATCTGTGGAATGGAGCTCTCTCATCTGCTTTGAGATTTTAATTACTTGGGGGTGATGGGTGCATTCAAATTACCTGTGTGTTCCATGAACTCATCCTGACAGTACATAGCCAGCTATGCAAGAGGATTAATCACAGATAATTGCCATGGGAACCTAAAGGCAACAGATCTGCTCCTGTGGGATTGGGCTTTGCATTGAGTTGGCACTGGACAGAGTTTGGTCATTGTGGATGTACTTGGCTTAGGTTAAGGTGAAGTCACTACTGCTGTGCTACTGGTTTTACTGAACTTATGGTGGTCAAGTGTGCCTATAAAATGATATCTTTTGGATCTTTCTCAAGGTCTATGACTAAGTGTGATAGATTTTCCATGTCATAATGTAAATTAGGCAATTTATGCTTACTTTTTCTATTTTCTTCATAATTTAAAAAATATCAGATAGTATGTATGCAGTATTTTGCTCCAGAATTTCACATTTAGTTTCAGATGGCATTTGTTGAATCCATATCAAGCTGCATGCTAAGAATTTTATGTTTGCTTTCTCATTTAGTCTTCATAAGAATGTTATGATAATATGTTGTTTACACTTTTTTTGATGAAGAAACTGACTAAAAGGGGCTCAGTAATTTGCTGCTTTAGTCCTTTGGGTTCAGCTATAACATACTATCTGAGACTGGGTAAATTATAAAGAGCAGTGACTTCCTTCATAAGGTTCTGGAGATTGGTAGGTCCAAGGTTAAGAAGGTACCTAGGCGGGGCCTTCTTACTGTGTCATCCTATGGCCGAAGGAGAAAGGGCAAGAGAGAAAGCATACAGAGAGAGCAAGGGATTGAACTTGCAGTCTGAAGCCATTTTAAAATTGGCATCAGTCCATTTATGAGGGGAGATCTCTCATTACCTAAACACCTCCCAACACCTCCCCACAGTGTTGCATGGGGGATTAAGTTTCCAACACGTGAATTCTTGGAGACATATTGAAATTGTGGCACTTACCTAACACTGAACAGCCTGTGATGCAGTGAGGTCCTGAAAATTATGTCTTTTTCATACTTTCCTTACTTTTCCACATAACCTGTAAATGAGGCATGCCAATGACCAGTTATGGCTCATTCAAAGTTTTCTTTCTTTTTTTACATAAAAAAGTGAACTCTCTTTTTGTGGTTTGTTTCAGCTTACAGTAATGATGGAGTCAGAAGCATATATTTTGAATATTTTAGGGGGATGCTCAAACTTCAATTTCTTCTAAGAAGAACCTTCTGAACTCTCTTAGTGATATTTCTTTGTTAACCAACATCATGACATCCTCAGAATCTTTACACCAGCTCGCTCTGATGATTGAATCAAATCTGTACTCTTCTATCTAGAGTCGAAGATCTTCTAAGTCATGGTCTCATTTTTCCTTCTAATTCAGTTTCTGATCACTGCCTAGCAGTTGCCTACTTCTTAAAAGGTGTAACTAATTATAAATTGTAGAGTACCTCCCTGGCAAGTGCAGGGACCTGAGTTCAAGCACAAATACCACCAAAAAAAAAAAAAGAATATTCAGTCCTTGCAAGTTAACTTAAAGAAACAATTCCTATTTCCTTTGCAGTCTTTAAACACATGGCTCCTCCCTGCCTATCTCTGTTGTTATCCTTCTAGGTTCAACCCAAACCCTGTTCAGCCTGGGAAGCTCCTCCAGAGATGTTCCTTTCTCGAATATTTGGTTTTTAAACAATGGCAAAATTGAGACATCTGGGGTTTGTGTCCCAGAAACTGTGAAGGCCTGTTCTTCACTCTACCTGACAGTAGAGCAACCATATTCTTTTCTATTTGACAGACAGGGACTCTACTTCAGAAGAGTTTCACATTTTCCATTTTGATAGTGCGTCAGCAGCACAAGGTGGTGTTGCCAACAGGACTCATGACGGTCAGGTTTCAGACTAGGGTGCTGGCTGAGGCCAAGAACATCCTGATCTTGGTGACTGATCTATAAAAATCAGAATGCTAATTCATTAACTTAGCTTGGGAAATAATAGCATCAAGAAGACTGGAATGCCTTAGTCAACCTGGCTAGGGCACTTACTCCCTGAAAGCAAACTGGTTACTAGGGAAGCCAAATCATCTCCTGCCTGTTTGGAGAGCTTGAAAACAGAACTATATGTCATTTTGATCTAGCAATGTTTCTGAGCCAAAGTAGAGCCATACATTCTATGCTGGTGGTTCTCAAACCTAAGTATGTATCAGAATCCCCTGGGTCCTGTGTAAAAGTTTTCGCATTTCCAAGAAGTTCTCACATAATGCTGATGCTGCCGTGCTGGGGTCACACTTTGAGACCCACTGTTCTCAATCATTATAGGAAACTACAGAACTTGTGTATACAACACCAGTACCACCTCCTCCCCCCTGGGTAGTCCTGATGTACTTTGCCAGCTTTGCTTCTTTTTGCCTTTGGTGCTGGGAATTGAACCCAAGGCCTTGTACATACGAGGCAAGTGCTCCAGCACTACACAACCAGCCCTTAACTTTGGACTATTCTTTTTTCATGTGCATTAAGAGTTGCTGTTTGTAATTCCATTGCCTTTCTCCAAACCTGTACACGAGAGTCAATATAATTAATTCCTCTTGATTATGTTACAATTGCTCTGCAGATATGCATCTCTGGATACTTTGAATCTTTCTAAGAGTGTCTGTCTTCTCAAATTCTTCTCTCACACACAGCCTATCTCTTTTCCTCTGCCACTCTGTTCACATCCACACATGATCCCTGAGGACCAAACCTATACAGATTTTACTAATTTTTGTGGGAAGCTGTATTTCTTTTGGAGATGAGGACTCCATGCTTTTTTTTTTTTCACATTTCTTTCAATTTCTTTTCCCATCATATCCAGTACATGGGAACAATGGTGCTCTTTTTCTGCCTGTTTTTGTCATGAGGTAATAAAGTGAAAGACACTTGGTTGTAATTTACCACCAATAGAGATTTCCTGCCTAAAAGTTCAACAAGAGCATGAGTCACAGTGTCGTGCACATATGAAAATAAGCTATGACCCATGTCCTGAGAGTAACTGGACCCAGGCTAATGAGGACCAAGTGGTTGGTGTGTACAGGCACAGACTGAATGCAGTTACTGGTGCTTCCTGCTTTCTCCCTTATTGTCTTCCAGGCTTCCTGGGGAGCTGGCTCAGCTTCCCCCAGGGAATCCAGAAAGCTTTGTATGGCTTCCATTATGGGAATGGTAGACTTGAAGGACTGGAGTAGATACAGCTGGTGATTAGTTTTGAAAATAAGATGAAATACTCAAAATATGAGAGATGGATTTTGCTTTTTACTTTCATGGTTTTGAAAGTCCTTCACAAGCTCAGGCTGAAATGGTTGCCATATTCTCACCTGGCTTAATTTGGGGTGGCATTATGATGTCTTTCACTTTCAGTAGATATATAAAGGTAAGGAATTAGAACCTCCAAACCCTCAGTATCTCCCCACTTAGTTTAATTAGTGCACCACAGAAGATTGGATATTGGAGGTTACAGGTATCACAGCAACATTTTGTTAAGATGTTCTGTGCACTAACATTTTTGTTTCAAGCCTGGAACCTATGATTACTCCATCACTTCTTTGTGTTACAAGAAGCCAAGAGGCTTTTTCTCTTTCTTGTTCCTAACATCCTGGGAGTTCACTAAGTTTTCCCCTTTCTTACTCCCTTTTCCTCCTCTACCCTTGTCCTTTCTCTCCTGCCTGCCACATGACAGAGAAATCAAGTGAAGGCCAACATGATGGTAACAGGTAGGTGCTAGAAATCCAATCAGGTTGGGGGGGGTTGTTGAATGATGTTAACTAGGCTTGGGTGGATCTTCATCCCTCAGAATTACCTTCCTTGCATAGTTGTGGGTTAAAAATGGGCCACAAGAGACATTTGTGAAAGCTTTGGGAGATGGAAATGAACTAAGAGTCATATTTTTTTATGCTTAGGAGGTCTAGCACCTGGTGCTTTTGCTGTTGGTGCATGCCATTAGCTATCTACAGGTTCATTCTGACAGCAATTCCTACTGATTCTGCTGGGCCCTCCTTCATCTGCTTCACCTCCTATACCAGGTGAGAGTCTAGATCCATGATGAAAAACTCTAGCAAGATAACCTGTTGTTTAAGGTGGAGGTTTGGGAGAAAGGAGAGAATAAATGGGTTCCAGTCTGTCTTTGAGGATTCCAGGACCTCCTTCTAAGTCCCAGTGAGTCTTTGCTTCCCCACTTCATAACCATGCTTCTTTTCTGATGCTTGCTCTTCTGGCTTCAGACCTCACCATCAAACACAGAAGGCCCAGTCTCATGTAGGCTGTTTGACCAGCTCGCATCATTGTGTAAAGTCAGATCCCTGTAATAAATTTCTTTATTAGCTATCTTCTGGTGGTTGAGCTTGTTTGATTGAATGCTAGCTGTCATGCTATACCTCAGTTACGAGTCTTAGTCAGGTAACTACTTGTAGCATCTCTGGTTGGAATCAATCCTTGGGAGAATTTGCCTACTGAATTTTGAGATTACCAAGCACCTAATGGTTATTGTGGGAGCTGATTTAGTATACTCAACTATCTGGATACGAATGATCAGCTAGATATAAGGAGCTATTTCCACTGAGAGGCACTTTATGCAAACCAACCCTGGGAAGAAGATTCCCAAGTCCTGCTAAGACACTCTGGCCTTAAGACTGGAAATTTCAAGAAACAGAGGAGCACAACTTCTGTCCATCTTGGGTCTGTAAACTTTCAAAGGCAAGTGCTATCTGCAGAACTGTTTTATGCTTTTCTTTCTCTCTCCCTTTAAAAACTTGATGCAAAGGATGACAGTGGAAGAGAAAACTTTCCCTATTACCTTTGCTCTTCTCCTTTTCCGTGTCACACAAAACTTCACAGCTCCAAAGCATAAGCATATGACCATCAAATCTGGATATTTTTTCAGTGCTAGGAAACCTGTCAGTTTGGGAAAAGACACAACTCTTCATGTTGATGGAATTCCATATTAAACATGAGCAGTTGTTAAGGACAGTAATATTTGGGATTTCCTGTTGTCCCCACTCTCTTTACCTAATTTCATGATTCTTGCCCTCTCTGAAGAAACAACCCAGAAAAGAAGAAACCCGAATTCCATTTTTGGGGAGAAAAGCATTTTTTTGAGTGCTTTTAAATTAAGTCTTTAATCCACCTTTTATAATTCAGAAATACAAAAAGTTCCCATCTGTCTGGATAAGGGATGGAGAGGGGTAATGTTTGAAGCTAAGGGTTTAAGAATGAGGAAATGGACTTCAGACTGCACCAGAATGTTTGGGGAGTTGCTTTTTGTAGATTCAAGTTTTTTTCTCTGCCACTAACATCAATCCCATCAGATAAGTAACAGTGCCATTCATAACTAGATTTCTTCTGCTTTTTTTCCCTTAGTTTTTCAGCTGCACAGAATCCAAATAGAAGTAGGAGGATCACAAGATCGTGTGTGTGTGTGTGTGTGTGTGTGTGTGTTAGTTAAACCTCATCTGAGGTGAAGGAGCACATGGACAAGTCCAGGTCATCTTTGAGAGTACTGACTAAACACCTTGTTGGATGAATTTATTCATTTTTTTAGATTGCTCTAAGTTGAAAGTTGAATTGAGAACAATATTTTGCACTTCAGAATTTTGTACCCATCTTTTAAGAAAAATTATTTTTGCACTTACTATTTTTTTCAGAAAAAGTGTTCTGAATTAGACATGAGAGGGTATCTGAACAGTTTGGCAGTAGTGGGTTTACGCTAGTTCTAATTAGAATTTAGGGGAAATGAACCAGACTCAGGTTTCTGTGCATTTCCTGCATGCCTTTTTGACCATGCAATATTATAATGAAGCAACAAAAATAGTAGCTCAGTTTTTGCTGACTTACTGAAACCAAAGATTTATATTAGAGATTCTTTGGTTATTACTATTGAAGCCAAGACCACAGACTAAGCCATTAAAAAAAAAAAAACATCTTTTTACCACGTATCATCAATAGATGGGTTATCCAAACAAAAACTCAATAAAGAAATCCAAGTTCTAAAATATGCAATAGATCAAATGGACCTAGTAGATGTCTACAGAACATTTCATCCAACCTCTACACAATATACATTCTTCTCAGCAGCCCATGGAACCTTCTCCAAAATAGATCATATCCTAGGGCACAAAGCAAGCCTCAGCAAATATAAGAAAATAGAAATAATACCGTGCATATACTATCTGACCACAATGCAGTAAAAGTAGAACTCAACAACAAAAGTAAAGACAAAAAACATGCAAACAGCTGGAAACTAAATAACTCATTACTTAATGAAGAATGGATCATCGATGCAATAAAAGAGGAAATTAAAAAGTTCCTGGAAGTCAATGAAAATGAAAACACAACCTACCAGAACCTATGGGACACAGCTAAGGCAGTCTTGAGAGGAAAGTTTATAGCCATGAGTGCATATATTAAAAAGATTGAAAGATCCCAAATCAATGACCTAATGATACATCTCAAACTCCTAGAAAAACAAGAACAAACAAATCCCAAAACAAATAGAAGGAGAGAAATAATAAAAATAAGAGCTGAAATCAACGAAATAGAAACCAAAAAAACCATACAAAGAATTAATGAAACAAAAAGTTGGTTCTTTGAAAAAATAAACAAGATCGATAGACCCCTGGCAAACCTGACTAAAATGAGGAGAGAAAAAACCCAAATTAGCAGAATCAGGAATGCAAAAGGGGAGATAACAACAAACACCATGGAAGTCCAGGAAATCATCAGAGACTACTTTGAGAACCTATATTCAAATAAATTTGAAAATCTAAAAGAAATGGACAGATTTCTAGATACATATGATCATCCAAAACTGAACCAAGAGGAAACTAATCACCTGAATAGACCTATAACACAAAATGAAATTGAAGCAGCAATCAAGAGTCTCCCCAAAAAGAAAAGTCCAGGACCTGATGGATTCTCTGCTGAATTCTATCAGACCTGTAAAGAAGAACTGATACCAACCCTCCTTAAACTGTTCCACAAAATAGAAAGGGAAGGAAAACTGCCAAACACATTTTACGAAGCCAGTATTACACTTATCCCAAAACCAGGCAAAGACACCTCCAAAAAGGAGAACTATAGGCCAATCTCCTTAATGAACATTGATGCAAAAATCCTCAACAAAATAATGGCAAACCGAATTCAGCAACACATCAAAAAGATTATTCACCACGACCAAGTAGGCTTCATCCCAGGGATGCAGGGGTGGTTCAACATACGAAAATCAATAAACATAATAAACCACATTAACAGAAGCAAAGACAAAAACCACTTGATCATCTCAATAGATGCAGAAAAAGCCTTTGATAAGATCCAACATCATTTCATGATAAAAGCTCTAAGAAAACTAGGACTAGAAGGAAAGTTCCTCAACATTATAAAAGCTATATATGACAAACCTACAGCCAGCATTATACTTAATGGAGAAAAATTAAAACCATTCCCTCTAAAATCAGGAACCAGACAAGGATGCCCACTATCTCCACTCCTATTCAACATAGTACTGGAATTCCTAGCCAGAGCAATTAGGCAAGAAGAAGGAATAAAAGGAATACAAATAGGTAAAGAAACTGTCAAAATATCCCTATTTGCAGACGACATGATCCTATACCTTAAAGACCCAAAAAACTCTACTCAGAAGCTTCTAGACATCATCAATAGCTATAGCAAGGTAGCAGGATATAAAATCAACATAGAAAAATCATTAGCATTTCTATACACTAACAATGAGCAAACGGAAAAAGAATGTATGAAAACAATTCCATTTACAATAGCCTCAAAAAAAATCAAATACCTAGGTGTAAACCTAACAAAAGATGTGAAAGACCTCTACAAGGAAAACTATACACTTCTGAAGAAAGAGATTGAGGAAGACTATAGAAAGTGGAGAGATCTCCCATGCTCATGGATTGGTAGAATCAACATAGTAAAAATGTCGATACTCCCCAAAGTAATCTACATGTTTAATGCAATTCCCATCAAAATTCCAATGACATTCATTAAAGAGATTGAAAAGTCTACTGTTAAATTTATATGGAAACACAAGAGGCCACGAATAGCCAAGGCAATACTCAGTCAAAAGAACAATGCAGGAGGTATCACAATACCTGACTTCAAACTATATTACAAAGCAATAATAATAAAAACAGCATGGTACTGGCACAAAAACAGACATGAAGACCAGTGGAACAGAATAGAAGATCCAGATATGAAGCCACACAACTATAAGCAACTTATCTTTGACAAAGGAGCTAAAAATATACGATGGAGAAATAGCAGCCTCTTCAACAAAACCTGCTGGGAAAACTGGTTAGCAGTCTGCAAAAAACTGAAACTAGATCCATGTATATCACCCTATACCAAGATTAACTCAAAATGGATCAAGGATCTTAATATCAGACCCCAAACTCTTAAGTTGATACAAGAAAGAGTAGGAAATACTCTGGAGTTAGTAGGTATAGGTAAGAACTTTCTCAATGAAACCCCAGCAGCACAGCAACTAAGAGATAGCATAGATAAATGGGACCTCATAAAACTAAAAAGCTTCTGTTCATCAAAAGAAATGGTCTCTAAACTGAAGAGAACACCCACAGAGTGGGAGAAAATATTTGCCACCTATACATCAGACAAAGGACTGATAACCAGAATATATAGGGAACTTAAAAAACTAAATTCTCCCAAAACTAATGAACCAATAAAGAAATGGGCACGTGAACTAAACAGAACTTTCTCAAAAGAAGAAATTCAAATGGCCAGAAAACACATGAAAAAATGCTCACCATCTCTAGCAATAAAGGAAATGCAAATTAAAACCACGCTAAGATTCCACCTCACCCTTGTTAGAATAGCCATCATCAGCAACACCACCACCAACAGGTGTTGGTGAGGATGCGGGGAAATAGGAACCCTCTTACACTGTTGGTGGGAATGTAGACTAGTACAACCACTCTGGAAAAAAATTTGGAGGCTACTTAAAAAGCTGGACATCGATCTACCATTTGATCCAGCAATACCACTCTTGGGGATATACCCAAAAGACTGTTACTCCAGAGGCACCTGCACATCCATGTTTATTGTGGCACTATTCACAATAGCCAAGTTATGGAAACAGCCAAGATGCCCCAGCACTGACGAATGGATTAAGAAAATATGGTATCTATACACAATGGAATTTTATGCAGCCATGAAGAAGAACGAAATGTTATCATTCGCTGGTAAATGGATGGAATTGGAGAACATCATTCTGAGTGAGGTTAGCCTGGCCCAAAAGACCAAAAATCGTATGTTCTCCCTCATATGTGGACATTAGATCAAGGGCAAACACAGCAAGGGGATTGGACTATGAGCACATGATAAAAGCGAGAGCACACAAGGGAGGGGTGAGGATAGGTACGACACCTAAAAAACTAGCTAGTATTTGTTGCCCTTAACGCAGAGAAACTAAAGCAGATACCTTAAAAGCAACTGAGGCCAATAGGAAAAGGGGAACAGGAACTAGAGAAAAGGTTATATCAAAAAGAATTAACCTAGAAGGTAACACCCATGCACAGGAAATCAATGTGAGTCAACTCCCTGTATAGCTATCCTTATCTCAACCAGCAAAACCCCTTGTTCCTTCCTATTATTGCTTATACTCTCTCTACAACAAAATTAGAAATAAGGGCAAAATAGTTTCTGCTGGGTATTGAGGGGGTGGGGGGAGAAGGAGGGGGCGGAGTGGGTGGTAAGGGAGGGGGTGGGGGCAGGGGGGAGAAATGAACCAAGCCTTGTATGCACATATGAATAATAAAAGAAAAATGAAAAATAAAATAAAATAAAATAAAAACCATGTTTTTACCACGTAATTGAAAAGGTGAGGGAAGTTGATACGGTTTCTCTGGATAGTGAACCAAGCATGCTGATGACTACTTATAAGAAAGAATCTGAATTATAGCTTTTACTCAAGGAAACACAAATAATCCAAGTTTATCATATTTGAGTTTGGCCCTATCCTATAATCTCTATATACCATGTCAGAATTCTAATTTAAACACCTGCTGATATTGAAAGTAACCTGTGACCTATGTTAACCTTCGTGCTTTGCCCATTTTCGTCATATTGATTACTGTTTTATTGCTCACTCCCTATGTTTCTTGGTTTTGGGTCAGTTTAGAGAGATTTAGGGAAGCAATGCTGCCTGCTGCCCAAGGCTTTTCTTCCTGCCTTCTCTAAGACTTTATGAGCCTGCCTGTGGTGCTTTACAAAGTTTTTTTTGCCAAGGTCCAGAACCGGATTTTCACAGTTTCCAAAATGTTCAGTTAGTCCTTGGGACGTGAACTCTTTAGTAATTAGGTTAGGCTTCTTGCTGAGAGAAAAAGGCAGAATAATATTCCAGATAAATACAGTAAAACTGACTTGGGCCTCATTCTAGGAATAAACTTGGAAATCACAGGGATATTTGCATATTCATTTTTTTCTTAACTTGTCCTTCTAGAATCCTTTATCCATTTTCCAAAGTCTAATGTGCTAATGAGAGGTAGACATAGCTAAACTGATGAAAAAACTCATTCTGTAGAATGAGTTGTTTTCACAATGCTTTATGATGGTAAATCTTCATGTAGTCAAAGGAAGTAGAAGAGAAAATAGAAATGGGAAAAGATATTTGCCGGGATTGTTTGGAGCAAAATGCTGTGTGTTGAGTGGTGTAAAGTCAATCATCAACCTTCCCTGTGGGATCTTTACTAAAATTGACCATTCTCATTTCTGCTTTGGGGTATGGATTTTTAGAGAAGTACATAGAGGTGGGAGTGAGAATGTCTTATGTTGGATTCTTCTGAAATGGAGTTTTTCATTCAAGTTAATTGGGAAATGTTCTTAGGAATGACACTTCTAAGGGAGCAAGTGCTATAGAATTAAGGAAAGAGAAAAGGTGGGGAAGGTTGTAATTTTAAATAGACTTGTCAGAGGAAGCCTCATTGAGAAGGTGACATCTCAGTAGACACCTGAAAGTGGTGAGGAAGGGGTTGTGTGGAAACCTGGGGAAAACTTTTGGGCAAAGAAAACAGCAAGTGCCAAGCCTGCATGGCAGTACACTTGGAATATCTGTGAAATAATTGGACGATTGTAACTTAGACGGGACTGAACAAGTCAAGAAAAGAGAAAAAAGTCAAAGGGGCAGTTGATAGGTGGATTCATAGTGGTGGTAGTGGGTAATGCAAGACTTTGAGGCCACATTAGTCAGATAACAACAGCAATGTGACTAGAAGTTATATTCCCTTTGTTCAGTAGATTTTGTTTGTTTTTGCAATGGGTCCAGAAGTGTATGTACTTTAGTTTGGGCTTACTTCCCTAGAAGATTCAGAAATGTTTTTGTGTGCAGAAAATGTTTTCATATATAGGTGTCCAAATCATTCCTAATTTTCTGTCTTTTCAGTATTGCTCAGGGACTAATTGACTACTTTGAGGTTTGTCTCTTCCTTTATCAGCTCATTCTCTTCCTCCATGTAGCACACTTTGGCGATATTATGTTGGTGGCTGCATAACAATTTGAGAAACTGTGAAAGAGAAAGTTAGATTCCAACATGAGCGTGTATGGCAGACCTATATGGAGGGAGGAAGAGAGGGATAGAACAAACTACTGAAATGCTTTTATAGAATAAGATTTTCCAGGCTATTTCTTAATTCAGTTTTAATATTTAACTGTGTATTTTATGCAAGACCAAAGGGAGAGGAGTCAAATTGCACCCCATCAAATCATTGTGACTGGTTGACCTGGGCATATGTGTATTTAACACAGAATCTGACCCCATAAAAATCTTCAAAAACTTGAGAATAATAAATAAAATAAAATTTATATTAGGATTATATGTAGCATTAAGACTAGTGGGAATCTTATCACAATGTCCCAGCCAAACACAAAGCAAAGTTTTTCTGATAATCTGCAGCTTCTGCTAATTTGAACAATGTAGAAAGATAGACTAGAACTGAGTTCTTTGCTGTTTTTGTTTTGCCATCCAGAGGTACTTCCTCCCATTGTGTATTTTTCATAGTTCAGAGATCTTAGAGTGGAGAAAGTGGACAGTCCTGTCTCATTCCTGGCTTTAACAGGAATGGTTTCAGTTGTTCTCTATTTAGTAGGATGTTGGCTCTAGGCTTGTCATATATAGCCTTTATTATGATGAAGAAAATTCCTTCTATTCCTAGTTTCTTCAGAGCATTTATCATGAAAGGGTGTGGATTTTGTCAAAGGTTTTTTTCTGTGTCTATTGAAAGAACCATGTGGTTTTTGTCCTTGCTTCTGTTAATATGCTATACTACATTTATGGATTTATGTATGTTGAGCCATCCTTGCATCCCTGGAATGAAACTGACTTGGTCATGGTGTATGATCTTTTTGATGTGTTGCTGAATTCTGATTGCCAATATTTTGTTGAGAATCTTTGCATGTATATTCATTAAAGATATTGTCTATAATTTTCTTTTCTGGTTATGTCTTTATTGGGTCTTGGGATGAGTGTAATGTCTGCTTCATAGAATGAGTTTGGTAGTTTTCCTTCCTCTTCTTTTTCCTGGAAAAGTCTGAGGAGTATTGGCATTAGTTCTTCTTTAAAGATTTGGTAAAATTTGGCTGTGAATCCATTAGGTCCTGGGCTCTTCTTTGTAGGGAGATGCTTTATTACTATTTCAATAGGAGTATTTAGATGTTTAATATCTTCTTGGTTCAATTTTAGTTGGTTATATGCATTAGGAATTTATCCATTTCATCTAGATTTTCCAGTTTACTTGAATATAAGTTTTCAAAGTACTCTTTATTGATTCTCTGAATTTCCTTAGTATTTGTGATTATATCCCCCTTTTCATCTCTGATTTTATTAATTTGGGTATTTTCCCTCCTTTATTTTGTCATGTTGGCTTAAGGGTTTGTCAATCTTGTTAAAATTTTCAAAGACCAATTTGTGTTTCATTGATTCTTTGTATAGGTTTTTTGGTCTTGATCTCATTCATCTCAGCCCTGATCTTTATTATTTCTCTAAGTCTTCTCGCTTTGGGTTTGGTTTGTTCTTGTTTTTCTAGGAGCTTAAGGTGCATCATTAGATTGTTTATTTGAGAGGTCTTTATTTTTGTAACATAGGCACTTGCAGCTATGAACTTTTCCCTTAGCGTGGCCTTTGCTATGTCCCACAGATTCTGGTAGGTTGTGTTCTCATTTTCATTGGATTCTAGGAACTTTCTTACTCATTCTCTTATTTTTTCAGTCATCCACTGTTTTTTCAGTAGTGTATTGTTCAGTCTTCATATGTTTGACTATTTTCTGTGGTTTCTTTTGTTGTTGAGGTCTAATTTTATTCTATTGTGATCTGATATGATGCAGGGGGTTATTTCACCTTTCTTGAATTTGTTAAAACTTGCTTTGTGGCATATATACACAATGGAGTATTACTCAGACATAAGGAATAATGACATGTGGCTTTAAGGAAAATGGATGCAATTGGAGGACATCACATTAAGTGAAGACAGGATCAGAAACACAAAAGCCACGTTTTCTCTCATATGTGGAAGATAGATCCAAATGATAAACGTACACACAAAAACAAGCATGATCATATACAACTCTGATGTAGAATGTGTTTGTAGCAGTGGAACTACTCTATGGAGCTTGGGGAAAAAGAGAAAAGAAAAGAGAATGATAGAGCATCAGTAACATCACATGCCATAAGATGTGAATGTAGAGGATATAAGGATGTGTATTGAAAGCTGTTGAAAAATGGGGGGGTGGAAGGTAAAGGGGTAAGGGAGAAAAATGGAAGGAGTTGAATGATCCAAAGTAAAGTATACCCAGAGTGTGCATACATTGAGACATTCCTTTAAACATCAGCTTAAATATTAATAACAAAAGCCAGGACTGTAAAATAGGTACAGTGTGTGTTGGGGAGTGTGGTATTTGTGGGAGGGAGAGGGTAAAGGAAGGAGATTAAGGTAGTGGTATATAGTAGATGGACTTCATATACCTATGTGAAACAGAACAAAGAAACCTCTTGCAATTGCTTTAATTAGGGTGGGAAGAGGACTGAAGGAGAGAGCTGATAAGAGCAATGTAAATAATGTACAAGATAAGTCTAATAGTAATTGTCATATGAATCCTCCCCCACTTATAAAGAATATATCCTAATAAAAATTTTATAATAAAAATAAACTGTAAAGTACATACATCCCCTGCCCAGTGACACTACTGGAAAATACTACAAAGAAAATAAAAAAGAGGTGGTGACAGCTACCCAAAAAAAAGAAAGATCTTGAAGCATATTCTAAGCCCATGAATAGGTTGGTATGATATTGGACATACTAAGAATTTTAGTAATTTTAGAAATATTTCTGCCCTGAAGCAAAATCAGAGTCCTCCCAAATGCTTGAGAGCAGAAGTAGCAGCAATTTCTCAGGACACAGTCATATTTATCAGGATTTGGTTTCTGTTTCTAGGCATCTTTGTTTTCTTGAAAATTCTACTCTTCAGGGTGGGATTTGTGGTGTCATTTAGCATGACCATGATAATTAAGTAAGGATGCCTAATTTAGCTTCCAGTTCATACCTACTGTGTTCTACCTCTCTTGTTCCATGGGTAGCTTTACTTTCTAAGGTGATTGGATTGCTGTGAGCTTAATTCTCCCCGAAAGTAATTTATTTATCTTATTAAATTATACATTAATGCAATAAGGCAGAAAATATACTTGGAAGGAGTAGTGTTTCTCCAAATTGACAGGTTTAGAACTTTTCTGAAAATGTAAGCCACACAAAAGTAGGGTCTGGCATAGTCTATAGAATGGGACACTCCTCCTTGCATGGTCCACCAAGCTGTCTGCATTCCCTAGACAGGAGAAAAGGCAGTAGAAATCTGAGCTGGATGGAAGTTCGATCCAATTGGAGGAAGCTGCCCAACCCTGGAAAGGGCTCTCCAAGGATTGAAGACCATCCCTAAGTGATCCATTGTCCTTTGGCTTTCCTCTTTCTGGGAGTTCTGGGTCTTAGAATGCACCAGAAATGTATTGTGGCTTGAAAAGTGGCTTTGTAATGAAGAAGAAATTCAGTTGCTATTTTTTTGATAATTATATGGCTATTAATCTCTGGGATGTTCTTGTAGGGTACTAAGGATAAGTCTATAAAGAGTGATGAGGGAACAAGTTGACTATGGACATTGGAAAAGTTTAATACTGGATCAAACCAACACATCTGTGTGCATAAAACAAGTAGACACCTTGGAAAGCTAAGCCAAAGTTTCCTATGCTCCATTTTAATAGTTTATTTTGAGCTTGAATAGTTTTTTCCCCAAAATAAAATATTTTAATTCAGCTTTTCAAATTTCTTGCCTTTTTGCAAGGGTGCAAAGTACTCTTAGGGTCAATCTTGATATGAATTTAAGGTGTGCACAATATGAATTCCGTTGATACAATCATTTGTTTTCTACTGTAATCAGTAGCCAGTTTTGCAGGTGCTTTGACTTAAGTTGGTTTTGGTCTCATCATTGAAATAAAAGAAAATAAATATTCAAAGGATAAAAATAATAATGGCAAGGGAAATTAATTCTTTCCTTAGATGCTTGAACATAACATAATGAACCCAGAAAATGTTTTAGAATTTACAGGGTGCCTTTGGAGGCCTCATCTCATTTAATTCTTATGAAGCTGTAGGAGGGGTGGTATTATTCAATCTATTTCACCACTGATGTTGTTGGGGTTCTGGGATGTTAAGTGACTTGCTTAAGTGTTGTTGAACTCGGAGATGGAAATGCTATTTATGAGAACAAAGCCTATGTAACACCAATACTTTGTGTTTTAAAACTTCTACAGTCCTTGTTGCTAATACAATTTGTCTCTATGTGGCATACCACATGCTGCCTTGTGTTGTGATCATCTGGATAAAACTGAATTTGAAACTGATTATGAGCTGTGAAATTGACAATGAGTTCCTTCAAGGCAGAGGTACTGCTTTATAGTCTGAGGTTTACCTTCAGGGTTCAAAGTAAATAGCTATTGAATGAGTACAGCACAGCATTTCTTTTCTAGTCTTTGCTCCTTAACCTATATCCATGCAATAATATAAAATAAAGTACTTTTCAACTGAAAAAAATTGGAAAATATAGATGTGTATGGTATAACATAGAAAATAATGACCACTAAGACCCTTCCATCCCAGCATCATTCTCTCTAAAACACTGTTAACATCTTGTGGTATTAGTGTGTATCATCTGAATGATTTTCTAGAGCAACTGGGAAGGAGGGAAGGAGGCTAGAAGAAAAGGCTGTCATGTAGCTCCAGGCTGGCTAGGAGCAGGGGGCACTGGCCTGGGCTTGGTGAGTTGGTGCATAGCAATGAATATCACTTCTAAAATCTGCCATTCCTTCCAGAGTTGCACAGTACCGCAGAGTTGCTGGGATTCAAAATAACCCAAATTTTGTAAAAAACAAACAAACAAAATTAGTCTTTTTAAAAAAAATATAAAGTACAGAGGTATAACATGCACCTGGATTGAAGTGGGAGAAGTGGGGATGAGTAAACCTTTCTTTTTCTTTTTTTTTTCACAGTACTGGGGCTTGAACTCAGGGCCTTCACCTTGAGCCACTCTACCAGACCTTTTTTGTGAAGAGTTTTTCGAGATAGGGTCTTGTGGAACTATTTGCCCAGGCTGGCTTCGAATTGTGATCCTCCTGATTTCTGTCTCCTGTGTAGCTAGGATTACAGGTGTGAGCCATTGGTGGCTGGCGAGTAAAGCTTTCTTACACAGAGCTCCATTCCATACATTGTATCACTAAGCATGTGCACAGAATCCTTTCACATTTGAAAAAGTCCAAAAAAGAAAAGAAAAGAATATGAAACCTTGGAAAAGGCTGCCTGTATCCTAGTTTCTGAGCTTATCTTTCTGTGGCCTGTAAAATAAAGGGCAGTGTCCCTCAATATCCATGGGGATTCATTCTAGGACTCCCCAGGATAACAAAATGTACAGGTGCTCAAGTTCCTTATGTAGAAAGGGTTAGCATTTGCACAGAAACACTGCACAAATCCTCCTGAATACTGTAAATTATGTCTAGATGACTAATAATACCTATTGCTATAAGTGGTATGTAAATCATTGTTTCACCATATTATTTATGGAATAATAATAATAAGAAAAAATAAACAGTTGAATTTTGGCATTTTCCTAAGATTCAAAGTATAGTTCTGTGGACATATAGTTACTCTTCTAAGTAGAGGAAGGAGGAAGAACATGTATGAATAGCTTGTGGGGTTTGCAAAAGTGATATAAAGGTTTAAAGTTTTAAGTTTTAAAAAAACAGTTTTGGTTAGGGTAAAGGCATCTAAACATGTTTTTATAAGCCAAGAAGTGAAAGGAAGGTTGATGACAATTGATGACAGTTGTCCATTGGGGTTGGACATGTGAAAATTGTTTTGCTGCCCATTGATCTGGGTATATGCTTCTCTCCAGCAGTGATGGGCAGCTGGGGAAGCTGTTGGGGGATGGATTATGGTGTGACAGCTTCTAAAAAACAGCTTCTTTTCTGTGGTTGCAGGGACCTGGTGAGCTTTCCCTTCCTGGGCCTTGACCTGTACATGAACCCAAACAGCTTGTACAGGGAACATGCTGAGGCTCTTATCAGGGAAAGAATCACATCTGTAAACAGCCTGTTTGAAGTGACTTGAGCCTCAACCTCAAGGTAAGAAGCAAGATGTCTTTTGTTTATTTTTAGAGTGGAATTTTGGGGCTAATCTGTGGAGAGTTAGAATTTGCTTCCCCATCTGAAATACCATTGAAGCATTGAGAGCCCAGAGTGGATGGAGTTGGCCTCCAGATGTCTCTAGAGGTGCACCACATCTCAGACACTTAAGCTCAGTCACTCTTGACTTTCTGCAGCACAAAAATAAGCACTAAAAAGGTATATGGAAGCATTATAATACTCATTTTATGTCTTAAAATAATGGGAGGAGATTAGGTGCTTATCAAGTTTCTATTATGTTATTTAAAAAAATCAGCCTAAGCTATGATTAGCAAGCTGACATCCACAGCACCAGTGAAAAATAAATTACCTTAAAAACCAAAAACAATGAACATGAAAGAAAGCCAAAATCTCTTCAGAGAAAGCCTCTCCAACCTTTGATTATCCCCTGCCCCACACACAAAAATGAGTCAAGATCCTCTATCTCTCATCAGTTACAAAAATCAACTTAAATGTAAGATCTGAAGCTATGAAGCTACTAGAAGAAAACACAAGAGTAATGTTTCAGGACTTTGGGATTGCACAAACATTTTTTTGGACAAGACCCCAAAAGCACAGAAAATAAAAGCAAAAGTAGACAATGTGATGACATTACCCTTAAAAGCTTCTACACAGCAACAGAAAAAAAAATCAATAGAGTGAAGAGACAGCCTATAGAATGGGAGAAAATATTTCCAAAGTATACATCTGATAAAGATGTTAATATGCATAAAATATAAGTAATTGAACACAATAGCAAAAAAAAAAAAACCCTAAATAACCCAATTAAAAATAGCCAAGAGACAGTACTATACATTTCTCAAATTAAGACCTACAAATGGCTAATAGGTATATGAAAATATTCTCAACATCACTCATCATCAGGGAAATGCAATTCAAAACCTAGTGAGATAAACAAACACTACTGAACTTAAAAACACAAATAGGCCCTAACACAATAATAATGAGAGACTTCAATACCCCACTCTCACCAACAGATATGTCATCAGGACAAAAATCAACAAAGAAACATCATAATTAAATGACACTATAGATCAAATGGTAGCAGACATCTACAGAGTATTTCATCCACCAACTGCACAATACATATTCTTCCCATAAGCCCATGGACCTTGCTCTAATATAGATCATATCTTAGGACACAAAGCAAATCTTAGCAAATGTAAGGAAATTGAAATAACTCCTTGTATCCTATCAGACCATAACAGAAGAAGACTGGACCACAACAGCAAAAGAAACGACAGAAAGTATTCAAACACATGGAGACTGAACAACATATTGTGAACAACTGGTGAATAACTGAAGAAATAGGGAAGAAACCCAAGAATTCCTAGAATCCAGTGAAAATGAAAATACAATTGACCAGAATCTTTGGAATATATCAAATCAGTGCTAAGAGGAAAGTTTATAGTGATGAGTGCCTACATTAAAAAAAATCCAGAGAGAGCTTAAATAAATAGCATATTGATGCACCTCAAGCTCCCAGAAAAACAAGAACAAGCCAAACCCCAGATTTGTAAAAAAGAAATAATAAAGATTAGGACAAAAATTAATGAAATAGAGACCAAAGAACTATACAAAGAATCAATGAAACAAAAGTGGGTTCTTTAAAAAGATAAATAAGATTGATAAACTCTTTGCCAATCTGACTAATAGGAGGAGAGAAAAGATCCAAATTAATTAAATTAGAGATGAAAAAGAGAATGCAATGACAAATATTAATGAAATCCAAAGGATCATAAGGGAATTCTTTGAAAATGTATAGTCAAACAAACTGGAAAATCTAAAAGAAATAGATAAATTTCTAGATGCATTTGACTTACCAAATTAAACCAAGAGGATCTAACCACTTAAATAGAACTATAACAAGCAATGAGACTGAAGTAGTAATAAAGAGGCTACCAGCAAAGAAAAGCCCAGAACCCTACATATTCACTGCCCAATTCTACCAGTCCTTTAAAGAACTAACACCAATACTCCTCATACTATTCCAGAAACAGAAAGGAAAGGAACACTACCAAACACATTCTATGAAGCCAGTATCCCACTCATTCCAAAACCAGACAAGGACACAACAAAAATAGAAAATTATAGACCAATTTCTTTAATGAATACAGGCATAAAAATTCTCAATAAAATACTTGCCAACCAAATTCAACAACACATTAAAAAGATCAAACACCACAATCAAGTTGGTTTCATTCCAGGGATGTTATATGTAAATCAATAAATGTAATGGAGCACATAAACAGAATCAAAGACAAAAACCACATGATGATCTCAATTGATTCAGAAAAAGGCTTTGACAAATCTCAACAGCCTGAAGAAACTAGGAATAGAATAAAAGTACCTCAATATAATAATGACAAACCTATAGCCAACATCATGCTAAATGAGCAAAAACTGAAACTATTTCCTCTAAAGTCATGGACAAGGCAAAGGTGTCTACTGTTCTCATTATTATTTAGTACAGTACTGGAATTCCTAGCCAGAGAATTAAGACAGGAGAAAGAGATAAAAGGGATTCAAATAGGGAAAGAAGAAGTAAAATTATTCCTATTTGCAAATTATATGATTCACCAGTTAAAAGGCCCTAAAGATTCTACCAAAAACATCCTAGATCTGATAAACACTGGCAATGTAGTAGGATATAAAATCAATGTACAAAAATCAGTAGCTTTCAGTATACCAACAATTAACAGCCTAAGAAAGAATCAGTAGAACATTCCATTTACAATAGCCTGAAGAGAAAAAATACCTATGAATAAACTTACCAAAGAGGTGAAAGACCTCTACAAAGAAAACTATAAAACCTTGAGGAAATAAATCAAAGAACACACCAGAAGATGGAAAGACCTCCTATGTTCCTGTATTGGAAGAATTAATATTGTGAAAATGGCTATACTACTGAAAGCAATCTACAAATTCAATATAATACCTACTAAAATCCCAATGTCATTCTTTGCAGAAATAGGAAAAATCAATCCTAAAATTCATATGGAAGAGTAAAAGACTTTGAATATCAAAAGCAATCTTGAGCAATGCTGCAGGTATCACAATACCAGACTACAACTTATACTACAGAGTCATAACAAAAATACCTGGTACTGGTACAAAAACAGACACAGAGACCAATGGAACAGAATAGAAATAAGACTACACAACTACAACTATCTGATTTTTTGACAAAGTTGCCAAAGACATACACTTGAGAAAAGACAGCCTCTTCAACAAATTATGCTGGAAAAACTGGTAATCTACATGCCAAAGACTGAAACTAGACTCCTATCTCTCGTTCTGTATAAAAAATCAACTCTAAATAGATCAAAGATCTCAATATAAGACCTGAAGCATTGAAACTTCTATGGGAAAAAATAGGGAAAACTTTGGAAGACAAAAGTATGGGTAATTATTTTCTGAATAGAACTCCAGTTGCCAAGAAAATAAGTATAACAATTGACAAATGAGGCTGCATCAAAGTAAAAAGTTTCTGCATACCAAAAGAAACAGTTACCAGAATCAGAAGACAACCTACAGAATGGGAGAAAATTATCACCAACCATTCAACAGACAGGGATTAATATCCAGAACACAAAGAGCTCCAAAAAATAAATAGCAGAAGAACAAAGTATACATATTAAATATATAATATTAAATTATATATCTATAAAAGATCAGCCAAGGTGCCCAACAAGAGATGAATGAATTAAGAAAATTATATACACGCAAACACACACACACACACACACACACACACACACACACACACATACCCGTGGACTATTACTCAACTGTAAAGAAAAATGAAATTATGTAATTTGTAGGAAAATAGATGGAACTAGCTGTCATGCTGAGCTAGATAAGCCAAGCTCAAAAGGCTGAATATTGCATATTCTTGATCACTTGTGGAATCTAGACCTAAAGTGATGATGGTAATATTAAAAATAATAACAATAATAATAACAGTAATGAGACATGAATGTTTATGAGGGACTTTCTGGGGGGATCAGTGGGAGGGAAGGGGAGGGGAGGGGAGAAAGGAAAGGACACTGAAGGATGAAGAGGATGGACTATGCTGCATATAAACATATAAACATATTTGAAAGAGTGGGGGGGAAGAAGGAGAGGGAATGGGAATATAATGGGGGGGTGAACTTGTTCAAGGTACACTGTACACATTTGTGGAATTATCATAATGAAACCCTCTCATATTATTAATGTATGATGAATCAAAAGTAAAATACCACAATGAGATATTACTTCACTTTAGTGAGAATGGTTATTTTTAAAAAGGACAGAAGATCTTAAGTGTTGGTGAGGATATGTAGAAAAGGGAACTCTTGACACTGTTGGTAGGATGTAAATCAGTACAGCTATTATGGAAAGCAGTATGGATGTTTCTCAAAAAACAGCATATAATTCCAGTACTTGGGAAGTTGAGGCAAGAGGATTGAGAATTTGTTACCATCTTGGGAAGCTACATAGAGAGACCTGTCTGAAAACCGAAACACAAAATCTATAATATGATCCATAATCCCACTACAGGGTAAATAATCAAAGGCAATGAAATCAGTGTGTAAAAGAAACATCTTAGGGGGATAGGAGGAGAATGATGGAGGGGTGAATTCAACTATGATATATTGTAAGAACTTTTGTAAATGTCACAATATACTCCCAGTACAACAACAATGTGATAATAAAAAAGAAAAAGAAACATCTGCACAGCATGTTTATCTCAATACAGAATAGCTCCAAAGTGAAAACAATCTAAGTGTTCATCAGTTGATGAATTGATAAAGAAAATGTAGTATATATACTCCATGGAATACTATTCAGCCATGAAAAGAATGAAATCTTATTACTTGCTACAACATGGGTGAAACTGGATATTATGTTAAGTGAAACAAATCAAGCAAAAAAGACAAGTACTCCATGACCTCACTCACATAAGGAATTGTGAAAAAGTTGATTTCATAGACTTGGGAGTAGAATGTGGTTACTAGAGGCTGGGGAGAATAAAAGGGAGGGGAGAGTAAGAGATCAGTAGGGGCTAAGTTATAGCTATGCAGGAACAAGAAGCTCTGGTACACCACTGCACACTATAGTGACTATTGGTAAGAACATTGACTGTATATTTCAAAAATCTAGAGGAAAGGATTTTGAATATTGCCACCATAATGAAATGAAAAACATTCGAGGAGCTAGGTATATTTAACTTGATTTAAGCATTACACCAAGTCTACTTACATCAAAACGTCACCTGGAACCCCCCCATATATATATATATATATATATATATAATTTTTATATTTTTACATATCAGATAAATTTTATTTTAAATTAGAACACAAAACAAAATGTGGATTCTCCTGTGATTCAGTCATAAACTTAGCTTCTTCCTTCTCAAAAGGTAGAAGGTGGAGTCTTGTATTGTAACAGTTCCTATAGCTGCATCTTACAATGGAGTCCTTCTAATGAGGTCCTTTTGATACAGTATTTAATTAAGCTATTTGTAGAAACTTTCCCATGTATCCTGTTTGAAAGCAGGGTTAGACAGAGGCTTAATTTTTTCTTTATTTTTAATCAAGGTTGAGTCAATATGCTTTACAATGTCTTCAACGTCAATGTCTCCTTCCTTTTCCCTTCCTTAACTCTGTGCCTTATCCTGAGATGCTAATAACAAAACTTGCTCACCTGGACCCAGCCTTACTGTGTCCCAGGCACTGCCTGTTTTACATGCCTGATCATTTTTTATCTTCATTGTGGGTTAGTATGATTATTATTCCTGACTCACCCATGAGAATACCCAGGTTTAAGGAGGTTAATTGACTTGCCCAGAGTCACACAGTTTGCAAGAGGTGGAACCACTTTAAACACAGGGGTTGTGACATCATCACTAGGCTTCTTATTCTAACTCAATCAATTTCTGCAAGATCCAAGGGAGGAAAGAGTGCCCAAGACAGCTGTGTCTATATCACATATAAAGACACTTCCTCAAAAGCTAATATGTTGCTACTTTATTGTAGGATATCAATGACAGATATTTCCAACAATTGTGAGAGTTAGCAGCTCCTAACTGTGTTAGAACTAGAAAGGGTATACTGCTTAAGGTTGTAAAAAATGTGTGGTTGTCTGCCTGAAAAGATCAAATAATAAAATTAGTTCCTGTTATCTGTTTATATTGCTGACTTCAAAAGAAATAATGGTGGCCTCAGATTTGGGACTCTCTTCTGTGTATTGCCCTGAATGTACTGGAAGGAAAATATCAACCTAATGCCTAATCCTAGCACCTTTATACTTCCAATCATTCATTCAACTAGTTTTAAAGTTCATTCAGAAAAGGAAAAGAAAAAGAATCAATTTATAAACTTCAGATAGAAAATCTGATTGTCTTTCATTTCTATTCTCACTAGAACTTCTTATTCAATGTATGTTTCAAGAAAGTCCAGTCTTTCCCAGAATAACTATGTTTGTTTGGTTTTGAAACATGCTCCTACTATGTAGTTCAGACTGGCTTTGAACTCTTGCCTCAGTCTCCCAAGTGTTGGGATTACAGGCATGCATCAGCACCCCAGCTTCTTTTCTCTGGAGTAGTGCTGTATATAGTAGACTGTGAGCCAGGGCACCCTGTTCCAGATCTTGTTCTGCTTTTATTCTCTTTGTCAGTTTAGATAAACTACTTACCCATTATAGACTTTTGGCTGTCTGGATTAAACCAGTGATTTAAAATGTGAAGACCATATCTTTGAGCAGATTCATAGATGCAAATTATTTTAAAGTTCTGTGTCAGATCTTGAATGTAGCTTGAAGTCTAGAGAGTCTAGACTTTTCTTCAGTTATTCAAAAGGCTACATGACCTCAAACATGTTAGGAAGCTCTGAGTTGAATGATCTATTTCTGTAAGTCCTTCCTAGCTCCCCCAATTTCTTCTAGTGGTATTTTATTAGAGAGCTCAGCTTTGCTCATAAAATTAGATTCATTAAATATTGCAATAGTCCTCTAAGAGCTGAGTTTGTAAGCCATGGAAACAGGTGTGAGCCACAGTTGGGTGGTCCATGGCTTAACCTTCACTTCTTGTACTTTTCTTCATCTGGGTAAATGAATCATTTGAAGCATCTGACCCTCATCCAAGGAACTGGCTTGAGAGACACTGCTTGCCTGTTTGGTTTTAGAGGACCATTTCTGATCTTGCTTCTGTTGGAAGTAAGACACAAAGGCAATCTTCGGTAGTGGCCAGACAACAACAAAGTCAAAGAAAATGGCCAATCAGTATAAAAACCAACTAGCCAAATGAAAACAAAACAAATGAACAAACAAAAATAATAGCTGTCCTATATTTCTGCTTCTTATCTATTTTCTGTTGCTGTTTTCTTTCTTTTTTTCCTGTGTTATTATTCCAGCCAGTTCTTCCCATGGTCTGTTCACCTCCAAGGATATGTAGGTGTTGGGTGACTTGGGGCTAAGGAAGCACCAGAATTTGCAGCCTATGATTACTATTTTCCACAAGGAAACAAGCTCAGACTTGATGAGGACACCTCACTTCCAAAGAGTACCTGAGGCACTCCACGGTAATTTATGCACACTAGAGATAAAAGTAGAGGGCTGGTGCTGAGATATGGTGTCTGAGCTTTATCTTCCCAATCTTTAGGTCTGGGAGCTGCCTAAAGCTACTATAACTGACAAAGTCGGACTTATTCTTGGGCTCATCTATAGTTGTGAGAATCCATAAACAGCAATCAGAGGCCTAGAAGATACATGCGCTTTCAGAGCTCATAGTAGAGCTGTTGCAGGATTGGATTTAGGTTTTATGAGGCGTTGAAATACTGGTTTATTCAAGTATATTCCATGGCTATGTGAAATTTATAAAGGACTGTTGTACTATGGATTTGCTTACCAGTGTACTCAGGATGGGTAGCAGTTACTTAATAAACATGTTTTTGGGGGTAAGACTCCTTATATCAAAGATGACTGGAAGGTGAGCATTTACTATTCTTGTTCTCACAGTGGAGTTGATGTATTCAATACCTAATGTGTTCGAAAATCTTGCTAAACAAATTTCTTCTTAGTTTTCTTATCTCTCTACTTCTTTTGTGGCTATTCAATAACATCCATAGTTTTGTTTTTCCTAACTGAAATACTTCAGGAAGTGTCAGAGAATAATCTTGTGTTATGTGTATTAGCCTAGCTAGCTACCACAACTTGTATATTTATTATTTCATGATTCTGATAAAGGTACAATAAGTAGAAAGGCCTGTGTTTTTTTTCTTTTGTAAAAGTAAAAAGAAGATGGAAGGTCTGTATAACTGGAAGCAATGATCATGTTTGGAAATTATGAAGCTTGGATTTCCCTTTGGCTTTGGAATGATCCCTATGTAAAACAAGGTTTTCTGATTAGTGGATTTATCTGGTGTTGAAGGCATTCTAGAATGAGTCATTTGCCTGGAGGAGGACTGTGTCAAACAGGTGGAAAAGAGCCAACATTACAAAGCTTCTGCTGTCTCAAAATGGTAGGCCTTTAGCCTATCTAATGGTGCTGGTTATGGCAAAAGGGTTAAACACCCATCAGAGGAAAGTGAAGGTGGCTTAATTCCTGAATGCAAACTTTTCAGTTCCCTGAATCTGCATAATCTCAAAAATGGCTTGAGAAAAGAAAAGAAGATGGGTAACTGAAGATGCTGAATGACAGAAAAGCCAATAGTCTCTATCACCCTCATTCCCTTTGGGAAGGCAATTCTAGTAAACTAACCAGTAAGGATTAAAGCAACAGGGTTGAAAATCATGAAGTAAGTCTCAGGAACTATTAGGAAACCACTATTCTACCAAGAGGATTCCTCCAATAAAGTAAACATCTATTTAAAAGTTAGTTCTTGCTGGAACAGTGGCACATGCCTCTGTTCCTATCTACTTGGGAGACAGAGATCTGGAAGGTTACGGTTCAAGGTCAGTTCAGGCAAATAGTTCATAAGACCCCATCTCCAAAATAACCAGAGCAAAATGGACTGGAAGTGTGGCTCAAGTGGTAGAGTGCCTGCTTTTCAAGTGCAAAGCCCTGAATTCAAACCCTAGTCCCACACACAAAAAATGTTTCTTTCATAAAATAATGCTGAGGAAAGTAACACTAATTATAGACCATTGACATGTGAACAGACTGTTTCCCACACACGTAGGGGAAAATGTTTACCTTACAAGAAACATTGCTTTGGTTAGCATCATATTTTAAACCCTAATTGAGTCCCTGTAGGACACTGATTTGGCCAGTGATCATTCTCCACAACACTTCAGTTTATCTTCCAGAAAACCATTGTATTTTCTTTCCTGGGAAACTTGTTTTTATTGAACTATAAGATACACACAGAAAAGATTATATACCCTAGATGTACACCTTCATAAATTTCTACAAAGTAAGCGCTCTCATGAAAACAATTCCCAGATCAAGATAAAAAGCACTGCAGGGTCTATGTTAGATTCCCCTGTGTCCCACCCCAGACATTCCCTCCAGGAAAGGTAATCACTATTCTGACATCCATCCACATGGATTTGTTTTACTTCATTTGGAATTTAATATAAAAGAAAGAATATAGTATATACTCTTTTGTGTTTCACTTTCTATCATGCTTATGAGATTCATTCATGATGTTACATATATCAATAATCCTTTCTTTTAACTGCTGTGTGACATTTCTAGGATATTCAGAATTAATTCATTCTCCTACTGATGGATGTTTGGGTTGTTTCTAATTTGCGGCTATTATAAAGTTATGCCAATATTCTTGCATCTTTTGTTAGACACAATACATGTTACTGTTGAATATATACCCAGCAAGATAGCTTATGCATATATTTACCTTTAGGAAATAAGCAAAGAAGTTTTGTAATGTGATTGTCTCAATTTATAATTTTTCCTGCAGTCTACAAGGGTTTCTGTTGTTCTATGTACTCATCAACACTCTGTGGCTTTAGTTATGCTGGTGGGTGTGCATGAATATCTCAGGACAGCTTCAATTTCTAATTCTCTGAGGATAAGTGATACCTTGCAAATCTTTGTAAGAATATTTGTTATCTATATTTTCTCTTTTATAAAATGCCTATTCAACTCTATTTCCCTTTTTAGAAATTGCATCATCTCTTTTTTACTTGACTTGTAGAATTTTCTATATATTACAGAGAAGTTCTTTCTCATATGTTTACATTGAGAATATTTTCTTCAACTCAGTGTTATTCCTTTTCCTATTTAATGTTATCTTTTGGTGACACAAGTTATTAATTTTAATGAAGGCTAATTAATCAGTCTTTCAGAGGTTTTTGTGCCTACTCCAAAGGAAAAAGAAGTTTTCCTATTAGTTTCTACGAACTTTTATTATTTTACCTTTTGCTTTTATGCCCATGCAGTATATATGCAAGAACTCCAACGTTCTATCCTTTAGGATTTCTTGCACATTTTCATTTATCCCTTCATTTTAGAATCATGTCTATTTTACAAAAATTCATGAAGAATCATGATTGGAATTGTTCTGACAATAAACCATTAGGAGACAATTTATAGTTTACTATTTTGTGCTTTCCAATTCATGAACAAGGTGACCCCTCTTTTTATTTGGCGATTATTTAATTTCTCCCAGTAATCTGCAGACATCTGACTGTCTGCTACATATGACTTGTCACTGTCTAATATAAGCCGTATATTTGTATATAATATGAATGCAAACTTTACCATTTACTAGAGCATTTGCCATTCCCAGGTTTTATATTATTTTCTTTTTTGCCACATTTATTGAATTATGCTCCACGTGTAGTAAAATTTACTCTTTTTAGGTGCACAGTGCTATGCATTTGACAATCATGTATAACCATTTAACCACTCGTAGTCAAGGCATAGAATTTTGCTGCCACCCCAAATGTTTCCAGTGCCCCTCTGATCAGTCAGTATTCTTCTTCATCACTCATCTGTCAGCTACTGATACAATCCTCATTGATAGTAGTTTTGCTTTTTTCCAGAATGTTACCTTGGCAGAATCATATAGTCATGCAAGTCATACAGTAGAATATTGTGTGTATAGTTTTTTCACCATATAATGCTTTTAGGAGTCATCTGTGGAGTTGATGTTCTAGAAGTTCATTCCTCATCATTATAGACCCTTATTACACTGTGCAGATGCACTACAAATTGTGTATCCATCCACTGGCAGGCATTGTTCATTGCTTTTGATGATTATGAATGAAACTGCTACAAACATTCTGTAGAGGACTTTGCATAGATGTGTTTGCACTTCTCTTGTAAAACATATGCCTAATAAAAATCATGTGTCCAAAATAAATAAAACATTTACCATTAGACATTGCAAATTAAAAACCACAAAATATTAGTACACACTCTTTGAATAGTTGAAATTAAAAATAAAAATGAAAAAATCATTTTCTTATGAGGATATCCAGCAGCTGAGAATTTCACACATTGTTGATGGGGAAATAAGATAATACAATCAGTTTTTTTTCTTTCATTTTAGTGAAATGATACCACAAAAATGATTGTTTTGTTACAATTAATATTCATTTCATTTTATTTACCCACACATTACAATTTCTATTGTCCTTCAGTCCTTTCTGTTTCTGTCTTGGATTATTTTCCTTCTAATTGAACAACTCCCTCTATTACTTCTTTTAGTGAAAGACTGCTGGTGACAAATTCTCTTTGGTTTTGTGTATCTGGACATGTATTTACTTTGCATCCACTTTTGTGGGATATTTTCTCTTGGTGTGTAAATCTAGGTTTGTAGTTATTTTCTTTTAGGGCTTAGAATAATTTAGTACATTGTCTTCTGGCCTGCATTGTTTCTGTTAAGAAGTCAAATCTAAATCTCATTGTTTATATGGTTTTCTTTGCCACAGACTTTTGAGCTTCTTGAAGAAACAGTTTTATTTGTGGCTTAAATATTCCTCATACAAATCCTTTCTTGTAAGGAAGAAGAGTATGCTCAACATGTGTTTCAAATATCTAGGAGAACACTTGGCGGATTCATTCTTCCACAAGTATATGCCTAGCTTCATAGACATTCAATCTTGCTTGGTTCATAACATTCCTTGGAGACTGAGAGTAGCTGATTTTTAAAATGAGAATTATACATAGTGTACAGGTGTCCTGAGTCCACCTAGGCCATGGGGTTACTAATAGAACTGTACCCTGTAACCCTCCTTCTCAAACCTTAAGGCTTTTCTTCTCCTGATAAATTCAACAACATAGCAATGACCAAACTTCTATTGCTGCTATAACATTATAGAAAGTAATCCTCCATTTTTAGTATTTTGAGGGTCACTTGGAGAACCAATAGGTCTGTGTGAAATGTAGGCAGGCTGCTATCATGAACATACAAGGCCTGGGAAGGAGAAAATGCAAAGCTTTTGACTGAATGGTGCAGCTGTTGTCAACCTCTGTCCAGTTTGTTTGTATCCTGTAGTCTTGGAAGGAATTATATAAACTACCTTCAATGAACCAGTGTTTCTTGTTCTAAGTTGTTTTTATTCAGGGAAAAAAATGAAAGGGTACCATAGAAACAGGGAGAGAGAAAATAAATCAAACCCTGTTTAGCTTGCTTAACAAAGCATGTTGTTTCTTGGGATGCCCCAGAATGTCTGATTTGCAAAGTTAGGATTCATTTTCTCTGAATTCTCTTTGCCTTATATGTTCATGTATGTCTTATATGTGTTCTAAAATTTTTAGAAGTTAAGAAGCCCTTACTTCTCTCTCTTGCTCTTTGGATGTGCTTGTTGGAGTAACAGGGAAAGATGAAATAAAAGGATGGTTGATAGTAGTTTTGTTTAACTAGTTTCTGACAATATTGTACACTCTTGTTAACGTCTATTGGCAACTTGCAGGTGCCAGTCTCTCTATAGTAGAGATAGTAGATGGGGATCCAACTCAAGATCATTCAGAGATCTCTTTTGGGAAGCAAATGAAATCCTAACACTGCTCCCTAGATCCACATTTATTTATTATAGTTCAGCATTATTATTTCAAAGAGGTTCTCTTGTTTTCTTTCTTTAAAAAATCTATCTTTTCTCTCCTTTTTCTGATTGCTTTTGTTGTCAACGAAAATACCTGCTGTAAGCTGCTTCAAAGAATGTGAGGCTGAGGTCTCAAACAGATTCACTGTGGCAAATTGAGTCCTGTCTGTGTTTTAGATACTTCCTAACCTTTTTTGAAGTACATCAGGGTTTATGGTTATTACATAGAGGCAGACTGGAAGCACAATGTTTGTGGACCAGAGAGGAAGTTTGGTTCTAAGGAGATTTCATATAGGTTCAAAAACTTACTTTGAAATGAACAACATACTGGAATAGGAATTACTTATACAGAAACATAAAATCTACACCAAAAAAATGGTAAGGCTTTTCAACAAAACATAAATGTATTTCATAATTTTGTGATCAGAAGATATATACAAACATCTACACATGGGGGATTCCAAGATGGCGGCTAGAAGGAGGAAGCAGAAAGTGTGCCTCCAACAGTGAAATCATGGAGAAATGCTGGAGACACACCTTGCATATAAGGCCACTGAGAAGAATCAAAACTTTGACCCCTCCATACTCCAGCCCGCACAGAGCATCTCCACTTCATGTTAAACAGAGAAACCAGGAGGGCCCCTGGGCCACCAGATGCCCGCACCCAGACGGCTTGGGAAGACATGGACAAGGTGAGCTAAGCAGTACATGGTACTTCCAAAGACAACCCTGGGCCAGATCAGCATAGCCCCTTGGACAGACTGACCCCCACCCGGGGAAAAAAGAGAAACTGAGTAATAAGCAATAAAAACAATAAAGACACATTGCAGTGAGGGTGGGGGACCCTGAGTGCTGAAGAAGAGGGGAGGGGAATCCTTCCTGGAACTGTAAATAAACAAGCCAGGCCTGACTGGAGAGGGTGGGAGCGGGGGCGCACGCTCAGCAACCAGGAGCTGGAAAGCTTGTGAGAGTGGCAGAGAGAGGAAAACTCCACAGGAGAGGGGGAAAGACCCATCTCCCATGTGAGCTGTAAACAAACAGGTCGGCCTGAGAAAGCGGGTGCAGTGTCACCTCCCCCAGTGTGCTTGGAAAGGGGAAAGCTTGTAGCAGTGGCTTGCGCACAGGAGAACTCTGAGTAAACAAAGTCTGCAGGGCCAGGTGAGTGTTAAGCTCACCCCAGAGAGCTGCATAAATAATGCCTCCAGCAACAGCAGGCTGACAGCAATGGGCAGGCAAGCCACAGCTGCAGAGAGCCATTCACAGAACTGTCTCCATACTCTTTTTTTTCTCTCTCCCTACCTTTGATGAGAAAACAACTGAACTACACCTGCATGCTGAAAAACTTACTGAAACTGTATTGCATTTGAACTTGGGACACTTGGTGGGCTTTTTGTTGTTGTTGTTTTTTGTTTTTTTGTGCAGTTTTGTTCTACTTTATGTTTCCACTTTGATGAGACAACTACAGAACAACATCTGAGGCACCATCTCTAGGATTGTATGCTGAGGGATGAACACCAAAATTATTAAGACTGAAACTTCATAGCATTTGAACTTGAAGGGTTTTTTTATTTTTTATTTTGTTTTATTTTATATATATGTATTTTCTTTCATTTACTTATTTTTTATTTTTATTCTTACCTTTATTCTTTTTACTTTTTATTTTCAATCCTCTCTCTATCTCTCTAATGACTTTTCAGCTTATGGTTGATTAGGACACTGTCTCTCCCTGTTAATATCTTTGAAACTGTTTTTGTTTGTTTCTTTGTTTTGTTTTTTTCCTACTTGATTATTTGTTTTTCCCTTTTCCTTTAACTTCTTTGCTTTCCATCCTCTCTCACCCTTCCATTCTAAATATCACTAGTGCTATTATTACAAGCCAGAAAATACTTAACTGCACACAGTACAGGGACAATAACAACACCAAGGGCAATGACGGGAAGACAGAAAAAACAGGGAAACCAGTTTCCTCACAGCAAAAAATTAGTACAGGAACCAGAGGGAAATGAAGAAAACAGATACTAAGATACAGACTCCAACAAAATGAAGATAAACTATGCCAAAGAACCCAATGAACCCCTCAAGAATAATTTAAAAGAAGACATACTACAGGTACTCAATGAGAATTTTATAGAGATGATACTGGATAGGGTCAACCAAAATGTACAGGAGACACTCAAGAAATTCCAAGATGGCAAAAATAGAGAATTTGAAAAAGCAAAAGAGGAAATAAAGGAAACCATAGAAGCACTGTAAAAACACCAAAGTGAAACAGAGAACATGATTAATAAAGAGATAAATGAACTCAGGACAAAAATAGACAACATTAAAGAGGAAACGACCCTGGACATAGAAAACCTCAGAAAAAAGAATGAAACAGAAATGCAAAACAAAACGGAAGGCCAATTCAGCAGAATAGAACAAACAGAAGACAGAATCTCAGAACTCGAAGATAAAATGGAAATTAAAGGAAAAACTGAATAACTATTAATTAAACAACTCAAGACCTGTGAAAAGAAAATGCAAGAACTTACCGACTCCATCAAAAGACCAAACTTGAGAATCATGGGCATTGAAGAAGGAGAAGAGGTGCAAGCAAAGGGAATGCGTAGCATAGTCAACAAAATAATAATAGGAAAGTTCCGAAATCTAGAGAAAGATATTCCCATACAGATGCAAGAGACCTCCAGGACACCAAACAGACCAGATCAAAATAGAACTACCCCATGACATATCATCATTAAAACAACAAGTTCAGAAACTAAGGAAAGAGTATTGAAGGCTGTAAGAGAGAAAAAACAAATAACATACAAAGGTAAACCCATCAAAATCACAGCAGACTTCTCAACAGAAACATTAAAAGCAAGAAGAGTGTAGGATGAGATCTTCTGGGCACTGATTGAAAATAATTTCAACCCCAGGATACTCTACCCAGCAAAACTATCATTCAAAATAGATGGAGCAATAAAAGTCTTCCATGATAAGCAGAAATGAAAACAATATGTGACCACAAAGCAACCACTACAAAAGGTTCATCAAGGGAAATCCAACATAACCATGAAAAGACAGGCAGCACCAAACTATAGGAAAATGAAAAGCAAGAAAGTAGAGAGTAACCTCAACTTAGGTACACACAATCAAACCTTCAAACAACTAAGACAACTAAATGACAGGAATCACCACATACCTATCAGTACTAACACTTAATTCACCCACCAAAAGGTACTGTTTGATGAAATGGATTAAAAAGGAAGATCCAACAATTTGTTGCTTACAGGAGACCCATCTCACCGACAGAAATAAACATAGGCTTAGGATGAAAGGCTGGAAGAAGATTTACCAAGCCAATGGCCCCTGAAAACAGGCAGGAGTAGCAATACTTATCTCTGACAAAGTAGACTTCAAACCTATATTGATCAAATAAGATAAAGAAGGACATTCCATACTAATAAAAGGGGAAATAGACCAAAAGGAAATAATAATTATCAACCTATATGCACCCAATGTCAATGCACCCAATTTCATCAAACATACCCTGAAAGACCTAAAGCATATATTAACTCTAGCACAGTGGTTGTGGGAGACTTTAACACCCGATTATCATTAATAGATAGGTCATCCAAACAAAAAATCAATAAAGAAATCCAAGATCTAAAATATACAATAGATCAAATGGACCTACTTGATGTCTACAGAACACTTCATCCAACTTCTACACAACATACATTCTTCTCAGCAGTCCATGGAACCTTCTCCAAAATGGATCAGATCCTAGGGCACAAAGCAAGCCTCAGCAAATATAAGAAAATAGAAATTATACCGTGCATACTATCTGATCACAATGCAGTAAAAGTAGAACTCAACAACAAAAGTGAAGACAAAAAACATGCAAACAGCTGGAAACTAAATAACTCATTACTTAATGAACAATGGATCATCGATGAAATAAAAAGGGAAATTAAAAAGTTCCTGGAAGTCAATGAAAATGAAAACACAACCTATCTGAACCCATGGGACACAGCAAAGGCAGTCCTGAGAGGAAAGTTTATAGCCATGAGTGCATATATTAAAAAGACTGAAAGATCCCAAATCAATGACCTAATATTACATCTCAAACTCCTAGAAAAACAAGAACAAGCAAATCCCAAAACAAATGGGAGAGAAATAACAAAAATAAGAGCTGAAATCAACGAAATAGAAACCAAAAAAACCATGCAAAGAATTAATGAAACAAAAAGTTGGTTCTTTGAAAAAATAAACAAGATCGACAGACCCCTGGCAAACCTGACTAAAATGAGGAGAGAAAAAATCCAAATTAGTAGAATCAGGAATGCAAAAGGGGAGTTGAGAACAAACACCATGGAAGTCCAGGAAATCATCAGAGACTACTTTGAGAACCTATATTCAAATAAATTTGAAAATCTTAAAGAAATGGACAGATTTCTAGATACATATGATCATCCAAAACTGAACCAAGAGGAAATTAATTACCTGAATAGATCTATAACACAAAATGAAATTGAAGCAGCAATCAAGAGTCTCCTCAAAAAGAAAAGTCCCGGACCTGATGGATTCTCTGCTGAATTCTATCAGACCTTTAAAGAAGAACTGATACCAACCCTCCTTAAACTGTTCCACAAAATAGGAAGGGAAGGAAAACTGCCAAACACATTTTATGAAGCCAGTATTACACTTATCCCAAAACCAGGAAAGACACTTCCAAAAAGGAGAACTATAGGCCAATCTCCTTAATGAACATTGATGCAGAAAACCTCAACAAAATAATGGCAAACCGAATTCAACAACACATCAAAAAGATTATTCACCACGACCAAGTACACTTCATTCAGGAATGCAGGGGTGGTTCAACATATGAAAATCTATGCTCCCAAAGTAATCTACATGTTTAATGCAATTCCCATCAAAATTCCAATGACATTCATTAAAGGGGTTGAAAAATCTACCACTAAATTTATATGGAAACACAAGAGGCCACGAATAGCTAAGGCAATACTCAGTCAAAATACAACACTGGAACTATTCACAATAGCCAAGTATGGAAACAGCCAAGATGCCCCACTACTGACGAATGGATCAAGAAAATGTGATATCTATACACAATGAAATTTTATGCAACCATGAAGAAGAATGAAATGTTATCATTCACTGGTAAATGGATGAAATTGGAGAACATCATCCTGAGTGAGGTTAGCCTGGCCCAAAAGACCAAAAATCATATGTTCTTCCTCATATGCGGATATTAGATCAAGGGCAAACACAACAAAGGGATTGGACTTTGAGCACATGATAAAAGTGAGAGCACACAAGGGAGGGGTGAGGATAGGTAAGACACCTAAAAAATTAGCTAGCATTTGTTGCCCTCAATGCAGAGAAACTAAAGCAGATACCTTAAAAGCAATTGAGGCCAATAGGAGAAGGGGACCAGGAACTATAGAAAAGGTTAGATCAAAAAGAATTAACCTAGAAGGTAACACACATGCACAGGAAATTAATGTGAGTCAACTCCCTGTATAGCTATTCTTATCTCAACCAGCAAAAACCCTTCTTCCTTCCTATTGTTGCTTATACTCTCTCTACAACAAAATTAGAGATAAGGGCAAAGTAGTTTCTGCCTGGTAATGAGGGGCTGGGAGGGGAGAGAGATGGGGCGGAGTGGGTGGTATGGAGGGGGTGGGGGCAGGGGGGAGAAATGACCCAAGCATTGTATGCACATATGAATAATAAAACAATAAAAATTTAAAAACAAACAAATAAACAAACAAAATCTCACATATATGGCATAAGGTATTGAAGATTTTATACACATGCATGTTTTACACACTTCTATATATGTAAAATATAATGGGTACATACACATCATAATATACTCATAAAAAGTTTCAAATAATTTAAAGATTGCTTTTGTTAGTCATTAATCTTCTTGGTCAATCGCAGTGAATTTCACTGAACAACCTCATTTCCAGGCTTCTGTAAATGAAAATTGCTTAATACACTTGGGGTTGAATTTAGATTTCCTTTTTTTTTCTAGTGCATGAGTTTGTTTCTGTTCTCAAAAAGGTTCTCTTCAATTTTCTAATTTTAGTAATTAAAATACCATAAACAGATTTGGGAATATATGAAGCAAACATTAAATGGAGGTGTGCATATGTGTATATTAGGTAAGAGGGGAGGTACAGACAGATTTCTGAGGTAAGCCAAGTGCAGACAGAATCAATTAAGGTGCATGAGTATTCAAATGAATTTTCATAAAAGGAGCACAGACCTTGGAGTTAGAGATGGGAAGTGAGCCTTCTACCTACAGTGTGTACAATTCTAGAAAAGCTTCTCTTATTTACCTGGGTACCAGTCTTTGTTTCTACATCAGAGAACTGTGGATCATCAGAGCTACATAAAGAAGTAGGCAAAGGTGGAAAAAATAGTAGAGAAAATGAAGAAATCAAGTAAATCTAAAGGATAGAAAGAAAGAAGAAAAGGAAAAAATACAGATCGGAAAAGAGAAAGGATGGAGTTGTAAAAAGGTGTGACAATTGGGAATACGATATAAAAGAACTATTCTTAGCATAAATCAGATACTTAATAAACTGATATTGTTATCATTTGTAATATAAGTCATAGACTGCTACACATAATTTTACTTGAAAAATGATTGCCACTTTGGAATACTTTATAATTAAACTATTTTCAAATTCTTCTAAAAAAAGTCAGGATTATTTAAACATTGACTTTTGTTTGTTTGTTATTAAGACAGGGTCTTGCAATATAGCTCAGACTGGCTTTGAACTCATAATTCTCCTGCCTCAGCCTACTGAGTGCTAGGATTGCAGGCATGTGCCACCATGTCAAGCTAAATGTTGACATGAGAAATTGCTTCAACTTTTTACCTGTATTAAAAATGATTCAAAGATGGTAGCACTTGTGTGTGGTTTTGTTTAACTTGTAGACAAATAGGTGCAAAAAATAAATCCTCTTTTGCAACCCAGAACTCATTGTACAGTATGAGCTTTGATACATAAAAAAAGAAACATGGTGAAAAATGATCCGCAGATTAATATAATAAATAAATAAACACTTATCTATAAGAATAAATGCAGTATCAGAAAAACAGGGTCAAAGTCTTCTCATATCATTACCTTTTGATTTTTAAAAAACTGTTTTCTAAATGTTTTGACATTATGGAAATTTTCTAGAGGTTGTTTCAACCTCAATTTTTGAAGAATTTACCTTAAATATAAGATCTCTTCCTTATTAAGATTCCTACAGTTCTAAGTTATGACACATAATATTTTAAAAAATCAAGTAAACAGGGGAGAGTTGTGTTTGTGTTTTTTAAAAAATCAACCTGCTATTGAGTAAAAGATGTTAGCGCAGAAGAAAACAATAAAGTAAACGAAGATCCCTGGGGAAAGTTAGCTTACAATGACTTCCTGTGCAGCCAGTCAAAGTAGGAGATTGATGCAGTAACGGACTTTACAGGAAACATTAAAAACCCAGATGGCTCCAGTCTACATGTTTGCAGGGGAGATGGGGAAGGCAGCTAAATCCTACAAGTGCCATTCCCTTAACTAGAAGCTTTTCAGTTCTGAGGATGAGAAATAAGTGGAAAAGAGGGGGGATAGGAAGGAAATGAAGAAGAAGAAGGAACAAGGGAGAATATGGTAAAAAAGATGATGAGATTGAAGATGATGATGGAGAAAATGAAGATGTGAACAGAATGTGGGAAACATCAGAGGGAAGAAGAAAGACAAAATGATACGGAAATAAAATCAATAAAAGACTTACAAAGATGCTTAGATTTTCTAGTAATTAATGTCTCCATTTTAATTCTTCTGTGTTATAGTAGAAGTAAATGGGTCAGGGTAAATCAAGAAGGACTTTAACCAAGTTCAACTCTGCATTATTTCACTGGGCAAGAGGAATCTGGTTTTGATGGTGAATTGACCTCTGTTTATCATACAGTAGTGACTTTTGTGATGTAGTTAGAACAGCTTTGAGATTTGTCTACAACGTATTTTGCTATGGTTTTGTGACAAAACATTAACAAATGTAACAATAAGGAAAAATAAAGTATTTATGAAGACTGACATTAAAGTGTTGCCACAATGGCTTCTTTTGCCAATGGCTGGGGAAAATTAATTCTCAAAGAATGAAGAGAAAAACCAAAACTTTGAACAGTAAAAAAATAATTCAGGTGATCATAAATCTAATAATAACATAAACCAACTTAATCTTCTAACTTAAAATCAGGGGTTCCCAAGGATGGTACTGTTGACTTTTTGACTGGATAATTTTTTGGTTTGGGATGGTTCTTTGTATTATAAAGTGTTCATCCTCCTTGGTCTCTACCAACTAGACATCAGTAGCACTCCCTTCATCCCAGGTTGTGGCAATCAAACTTTTTCCCATGCATTTCCAGTGTCTCCAGTGGCCAAAATTACCCTCAGTAAAGAGACACTGATCTACAGACTTTGACTAATGTTTATTTATTAAGCTACCATATCAAGAAAAAAAGTTGACTGGATTTAAATCAAGGAACCATATATCTGTATGCTTTTATTTAAGGGTTTTCCAAATGCCTTCACATGCTTTACTTTTTCTTACTCATACACATTGGGAAATGATACTATAACTCTTTTCTAGGGACACTGAGGAAAATTGAAGTCCAAACCACAGTATCTTGCTTTGGGTTCCCCAAAGAAAAAATCCTGGGACAAGTTTGCACACAAAAATCTTATTTGGGAGCTAGTCCTAGGAAACTTCAGTTGGGAAAATCAAAAGAAAAAGGAAAGAGAAAATTAAATGAATGATGCACATCATGCAATTCATCATTGCAGTGAATTGAAGTTTAATCTTGCTGACCAGTATAATCCTGAGGACCAATATAAAAAATGTTCCTCAATGTTACCCCATCTGCAGGGTAAGTAATGGGAGTATTTAATTGCCATGTTCAGTCAGTCATTGATTAGGGGCTGATCCTATGGTGAGGATGTGGTAGCAGAATAGTGGGTTCCCAAGGATGTTCATATTCTAATCTCTGAGGACATTCAAAGATGTATCTTACATGGAAAGAAGGCTTTGCAGAGGTGAGCACATTGTGAACTTTGATATGGGAAGATTATCTTGAGCTGTTTGGATGGACCCAGTGATTCTAAGTAAAAAAAGGGAGGCAAGTGTGAAAGGAGATATGTCAATGATGGTGTCAGAGTGAGAATGTCACAAGGTTGCTTTAGAGATAGAAGGGGGCCACAAGCCAAGGAATATGGGAAGTCTCTACTAGGTAGAGAAGGCAAGAAAATGAATTCTTAGAGTCTTCAGAAAGGAATGCAGCCCTGCCAACACCATGATTTGAATCAGTAAGACCCATTTTGGATTCTACATTGTGTGTATGTTCAAATTAGTACTTGCATTGCTCAAGATAATAAATATATCTTAGTAGTAAATACGCATTGCTTTAGTCACTAAATTTGGTAATTTGTTACAGAAGCAGAAGCAATAAGAAACTAATAGGGCTAATTATTTCTCTAGAACTTCGGACTCACTTGTAGGCTGAGATACAGAACTAGTCAGATTCCTTAATTAGTAAATTGGCTCGCACACTGCAGAGGCACATACAGGTAGCCTTCAAATCTGTCTACTATACAACTTGTGGCATAACTGAGTCTTGAAGTTACAATTTTGGACTCTTATTCTGTAATATCAGAAGTAAGCAAAGCCAAAGAATCACTAATCTTAAAAAACAGTTTAGGTTTTTTGCTGGGCACCAGAGGCTCATGCCTGTAATCCTAGCTACTAAGGAGGAAGAGATTAAGAGGATTGTGGTTCGAAGTCAGCCCAGCCAAATAGTTTGTAAGACCCTAGCTTGAAAATATCCAACACAAAAAAGGGCTAGTGGAGTGGTTCAAGTATAAGCAAGCATGAAGTCCTGAGTTTAAACCCTACCAAAAAAAAAGCTTAGGTTTTAAAAAAATGTTTCAGTTAGTTTCCAGTAATGAAAACTGAAAATTGGTACCAGAGAAGTGGGGCTGTTGCTGTGACTATCTGACAATGAGGTTCAGAAGCATTTGGAACTGGTTTGCGGGAGGAATTTGAAAGGGTTTGGAGAAGCAAGGTAGGAAAATCTTAGCATATTGTAATGGAGCTTAATGGACAATTCTGGTGGGAGCTCAGAAGACTATAACACCAACAGGAATGTGAACAGTGAAGGCCAGGCTTATGAGATTTCAGATGGATATATGGAAGGACTTTATTTGGAATTAAACTAGAGGCCATCTGTGTTACATCATGGCAAAGAACATGTCTGCATTTTGCTTGTGTCTTAAGACTTTGTGTGGCAGATGAAATTTCAAGGCAGCCTAGCATTCAGGCTGTGACATGATTATTGCCAGCCGCTTTTAGCCATGTATTTAGTGAGAATCTGGAGCAAAATGCAGAATGGAAAGACTTAAGAAACTCAGTTTGGTCAGAAAAACACATATAAAGATGGGGCTAAGGAAGACAGGTTTCTGAAGAGATTAATATCACTAAAAAGAAGACAACTCCCTTGCATCAGGACACTAGAAAAGATGCCTTGAGGGCTTCTTAGTAAGTGGCCAGAATCCACCCATCACCAACTTCAGGGTATAATGATTTTGAAAGACTTTTCCTTAAGAAGAGATCTCCAGAGCACCCTGACCACACAGGGTCTCCTAGAGAAGTGCTTTCCTGCATTTAGTCATGGAGACACTCAGAGGTCACTACAGTTGTGGTCCAAGGAGACCCAGCTCTTTTTTTTTTTTGTGTGTGTGGGGTGGTACTGGAGTTTGAACTCAGGGCTTTGCCCTTGCTAGGCAGATGCTCTACTTCTTAAGCCACACTTTCAGCCCTTTTTACTGTGATTATTTTTGAGACAGGTTCTTGATTTCTGCCTAAGTCATCCTGGACCACAATTCTCCTATTTATATTTTTCCTGCAGAAACTGGGGATTTGAATGGTAGGAATGTGCTACTATTTCCAGCTATTGGACATGGGGGGGGTCTTGTGAATTTTCTGTCCAGATTGGCCTTGAACTGTTGCTCCTCCTGATTTCAGCCTCCCAAGTAGCTAGGATTACAGGTGTGAGCCACCAGTGTTTGACTTCAGCTTCTGCTTGAGCTGGTGGCAGATCCTGGTGTTGTTCACATGATGCTTGTTTTATGGGCATGAAGAATTGAAGAGTTACATGGTAATGGAAGCATCTACCTTGATTTCAAAGAAAGGACTGGGAGGTTGGGCAATGTGTGGCAGGGCCAGTATCTCTTTAATCAGCCCCTGAGAGGGCAATGTGTGGACTGTGAGGGTGAAGCCTAAGTTGCAATGGAGAACCCAGGATTCTGAAGATACCAGAGTATGAAACATCTGTAGAGAATAGTCACAGGCATGGAGTGGAGCCAACTCAGGAGAGAGGGCACATAAACTGCATATGGCAAGGCCATAGGGACAGGGTTTCCCAAGTCCTTAGGAGTTCATATCCCACCACTGTGTGCCGCAAATGTTTCCAGACATGGAGCTACTGGCTAGGTTTTTGGTCTTCCTTTGGTTTGATCCTTTCCTGTTTCTATTTTCCTGTTTCTTCCTTTTGGAATGGGAATGTTTACTCTGTGCCATTGTTTGTTGGAAATGCATAACTTGATTTTTGATTTTTGATATTTACAGGGGCTCACAACTTACATCTAAGAGTTTGTGTTGGGTATTAGAGGAGACTTTGAACTTGGAATTTTGAACGATGTTGGTACTGTTAAGACTATGGGGACTCATGGAGATAGACTGAATGTATTTTGCATTATGAAATGCACATGAGCTTTTTGGGGTTCTGGGTGCAATGTTACGGTTAGGAGATGTGTTTGGGTGCTAAGTCAATGAGGAGTAGACTTGCAATAGTTAATCTTGCCAACTTGATTACATCGCACCTCAGGAGATTAGTAAAATATACCTCTGGGTATGTCTGTGAGGCTTTTCCAGAGAGGATTATTACATCATGAGGGCTCTGATTGATTAATTCATTGGTGGATTAATTCA
This sequence comes from Castor canadensis, assembly GCF_047511655.1. Classification (NCBI taxonomy): domain Eukaryota; kingdom Metazoa; phylum Chordata; class Mammalia; order Rodentia; family Castoridae; genus Castor; species Castor canadensis. The sequence continues at coordinate 150,337,495 of NC_133390.1, read as the reverse complement.
AAATTTGAATAGACTATGGGGAAATGGTGGAATTATGGAAGGTGGGGCATGGCTGCAGGATGTAGGTCACTGGGGATGTGTCTATGGGAGCTGTAGCTTGCCCTGCCCTTTAATATTGCTGCTCTGCTACTTGTCCACTATGATATGCGCTGCTCTGTCACATCCTGTGTACCGTGATGGGCTGAAACCTTTGAAATTGTGAGCAAAATAAATCTCTCCTCCATTAAGTTATTTCTGTCAGGTATGTTGTCATAACAATGCAAACTTTGACTGACTCAGAAACTAATCAAAACAGTGTTGGAAGAACTGAAAGATCAAACAAGGGAAATTGAGACAGCACATAGCTTACTAACATTGGGAAACTGTTGTCACCCATGGGTCTGGACAAACAATGGCAGGAAGCCATGTTCTCAGAACTCAAGGTATGGGAGGGGGTCACAAAACAGGGCTAGGACAACTCAATGCATTTCTGAATTGCTGTATTAAATAATTTACCACTGATGGCTTACTGTGATGGAGGATGGCAATGACATGGTTCATCAAACTATTTTAAGAACAGATCAATTTGTGACTAACATTTTTAATAGTCATTTTACCTCCTTAGTTAGGTTGAAGAGCATTGGAAAGGATCACCCTTTCCACTCTTAGTTTTTTTTGGTAAACTCACAATCCGTGAGATTTTCATTCATTCATAATTAATTTATTCATTAATAAATTAATAAATTCATTAATAAATTAGTTATGAAGTACCTCATTTGTGCTAATTTTTGGAGAAAAGGCAGTAAATAAAAGACACAAGGTTGTTGACCTTTTTAAGGAAAGTACAAAAGTCTGAGACAAAAATGTACTTTGATGATTCAAGGAAAAGCATAAAGCTTATTGCTTTCTGAGCTGGGGAAGACAGAATGAAGGGACATTGAAGAGGTGGTAGTGATGTCTTGCTCTTCTGCTCAAAGACTCCTGAGATTGCTCAAAGATTCCTTAAGGAGGACATCTGTAGAGGTGAACAGAAAAGGACAGGGAAGTAAATGCACTTGGACGTTGTTTCTTTCAGCTGCTTCTTGACCATCTCAGGGTACAACACAGTGCATCTTTGTACTTCTTCAGCACTCTATATATTTTCTCTGTTTTTACTGAGCTTGTGAGTTTCAAGGAATCTGAGATGGCTTTAGTACATCCTCATAAGGACAGATGTATCTTGGAGAAACACATCTTTAATAAATTTGTTCCACCAGCATCTCAGCAGGCAGCAGATGGCATCTTCAAGTGACGAGTTGAGAGTTTGAGAGTTTAGTGATAGAATTATTAAAAGGGTTAAAACAGGTTAAGGAAAGCGAGTGGGAGGGTGAATCATCTGGGGCTATTTAACATCAGGATGTATTTACCACCCCTAGACCTAAAGAGGCAAGGGTGTAGAGAAGCTGTCAAAAATAGGAAGTATCTGTATCTGTGGCTGTGCCTGTGTCCATGAAAAAGGGCCACCCAATAGAAGGTGTGGCCTTTGACAGAAGAAAGCATCCACTGCCAACCAAAGCCTGAAGTGAAGAAGCTGGGGGAAAAGTACCCTGATTCCACTTTGTCCCCTCCTTCCCTCATTCTTTGCATTTTCTTGTGTAGTGCCTTCTATTGGCTAAACCTACACAATCCATTGTGGCCATTCATTTAGGTCAGTTTCTAGGGTACAGATTATTTCCAATTGTATTAAACACTTTACTGTTGATGACCTACTATGATGGAGGACAGCAATGACATGGTTCATCAAAATACTTTAAGAAGGGGTTAATTTGTGGTAACATTTCTAGTAGTCATTTTACTTCCTTAATTAGGTCAAAGAACATTGGATGGGATCACTCTCACTATGGTTAAAATTTTTCTTTGGTTGACTTATAAAGCATGAGATCCTCATTCACTCATTAATTCATTTATTAATTAGTTGGTAGAGCACCTTCATTGTGCTAGTTTTTGGAGAAAAGTTAGAAAAATAAAAGAAACAAGGCTGAATGGACACATGCACAAATGGATCTAGAGGGACCACAGGAGAATATCCTGGTCATAGTTATGTTGAACAATGCTAATTTTATATTAAAAGTAATCACAATCATTTTGAATTTGTGATCATTCAGAAAGAATCCAAAATTAAGCTAAACTTGGTTCTATTTAAAAATGGAGAAAGATTTGCTATATAATAGAATGGCATAAATTAGTTGGTTTGCAGTGGGATAGTGTCATTGAATAAAAGGTATGACAGCCCTTCAAAGACCTTTATTTGCAGATAAATGCTTTGATAGTTTAAATAACCATTATCCATTTTAAAAAACAAGTATATCCCCAAAGTCCTGATAATTCTTATTTGCCTGCCCTAAAATGAATGTAATAGAGCTCTTGCTTTAAAAATATTCTTTGAATATACTTTTTCCTATCCATTTGTCTTCACCAAACCCAATCTGACCAGGCAGGGATTTTCTGTAGTCACATGTTTGCTTCTGGTGTGTCCTTTATGAACATGACAGCAATCATTACATAAGTAAACCATGGAGGGTCTGATTTCTCACTTGATCTTGTATATTATTTCTTTCCCTTTGTGTTAGCACTTCTGCACCTGTGTTTGAGTTAACTCTTGGCTCTGAGGATGTTTAGGGAATGATTAGAATATTTAAAAAGCAGTGAGTAAACAGATCTCATAATTAGTTGATTGCCTGTGTAACCAGACAGAAGAAATGGTTGTATTGTTATAGGAGCTCACAGCAAGCAACCCCCTTTTGAGAACCTAATAAACTTCCACCTTCTCAGGCTTGACCTGCTCATCTGGCGTCAGAGACCACGAGGTCACGCCCAAGACAAAAAGCGTTTCTCTAGAACTTTTGTGTGAGGTATTTTGTTTTGAATGGACAAGAATTAAGCTGGCAGATTTAGTCATTGAAAGAGAACTTGAGGAATAGATTGGGCAGGACTGGGGAGGTGGCATTTTATTTTAATTGTCTGTTGGGATGTGAGGCCTTCTGCTCCCACCAACTAGGATAACAAGGAGGAAGAGGGAGGAGAAGGGATAGGATAAAGGGCGAAGGTCAGAGAGACATTCAGATATTCTAATACAGATGGAATCCATGGAGTAAACATTTGTGTTTATTCTTGGACATTTGCCCATCTCCATCTTAAGTAACTCTTTCACAGTGTAATAATTATCTCTTTTCCTCTTCTAGGCCAGCACTTCCAAAAGAACTTTCTGTGATGGTGGAAATGTACATTTGCACTATGGCTATTGAGTATTTGACATGTGGCTAACACGATGAAGTATTGAATTTTTAATTATAATTAATTTTATTAATTTAAACAGCCACATGTGGCCAGTTGCTGCCATATTGGATCCTGGAGTTCTAGACACCAATTGAGGGTAGGGACCACAAATACCCTCATTGTGTGCCTAAGTAATAGCAAGCAATTAAGAAATATTTGTTGTATGTTGGAAAGAAGGAAGTAGAGAGGGAGGGAGAAGAATCAAGCAATCTCACTAGTAGGCAAATATTTGGAAGCATGGTGAATGCTGGGCTGTGTGATGTTTAAGGAACTTTATAATCTAGAACTCTCAGGAGATGTTTGAAGTCATTCCCAGAAGTTCAGTAGCTCAGACATGATGTCCCACACACATGGGAAACACCTGGGATGTGGGGTTGGCTCTATCCCTCTCAAGCTGTGTGACATTAACTACTTCTCCTTGCATGTCAATTCTTCATAAGTAAGATTATAGAGTTGAATGAGCTAATTCTTAAACTCCCTTCTAATTCTGACATTGTAAATATGTATCAAAGCACTCCTTGGGCTTTAAAAAAGCAGAGGTACTTAATGTAACTTTATTTATAAAAAGACATTTGTTTAGCTGTCCACTCACCAGCATGAGGGATTTTCCAGTTGGGTCACCTTTCAGTTGGGCATTACTTACAAACTGACAAGCTGGGGAGAATGTGATGACTTGAAAAAAGAATTCGTGACGACCAAAACTTGCACTACTGTAGTTCTTAAACAGCAGCAAAAACTATTTTAGAAGTTTTGGCTTGACTATGTAAATAAACACTGACTCATTTAAGTTATTGTAACTGAATTCAATATTTACAATGCTAAATTTAAAGGCATTCATTACCAATGTGCAGACTCAAAAGGAATATGAGTCATTTATTATCTCTTTAAAAAGACAAAAATTTTCCTACCACAGGATAAGATCTATTTAAGTTTCACAGTCAAATAAATACACTTTAATGCAAATTTCAGTAATACGCACATAGCAAGCCAAATTTGGGCACAAGATAAAAAGAACATCTCACTAACCTTTTCACCTCACTGATATCACTTCATTTAACTGAATATACTTTTTTCTGTGAGTGTTTCTTTTTATGTATTACAATTTTAGTTATGAAGCTTATATAATATGTACATGTTACTTGGAATTTTAGTGATGAATTATGAAATTCCGTAGGCCTCTAGAAAAGTGTAGCAATAATGTGATGCACATCATGCACTTACCATTTTCATATCAGACATGAATTTTGTTTTAGATCTCTTTTTTTTTTCAGATCGTTTTGTTTCTTTAATGTCACTCATCTATTCTCTTTCTTCCTGGAAGTGTTATCTATTCTCACTCATGCTTTCTTACTTTTTCTTACAAATGTATGATTTGACTATTTATAGTATTGTCTTAGGTGCTTAAAATGTGCACTAAGTGATATCATCTACAATTTGCATCTCACCTTTATTTTTAAAAACATTTTATTCACATATATTAATTGTATAGGGAGGGTTCACTGTGACATTTCCATACAGGCATACCTTGGTTAGGTTTCAACCACCATCATGCTCTCTCATCCCCTCCCCACTACTACTTAAAACAATGATAACAGGTTTTATTGTTCTAGTTTCATACAAGCATATGAAGAACATCAACCATATTCACTCTTCTTCATCTTCTCCATTCATTCTCCCCTTCCCCACCAGTACCCACACTCTAATAGGACCTGTTTTACCTTCCTGTAAATATACACTTCATTTTTAAAGTGTATATTTATTGTAAAGTTTTTTAATGCATCCATGTTGACACATCCATATTGTCTATGCATCCATAGACACGTGTCTAAGATTATTTAGAGTAAATACCTAAGAATTCTTCAAATATATTAGGTATTGCCAAATTACTCTTCCAAATTATTGAAAAAATTCACACCTATGTCAGTATAGAAGAATCTCGTTTTGCCTTATTTTCACTAGTAATTGGTATTTTCAGACTTCTGAAACTGGTTAGTTTGTTAAGTATAATGTGATATTATTACCATTGTTTTAATTTGCTTTTCATTATTTCACCGGTTTCTAGTGAGATTGAAAAATCTTCATGTTTGTATCGGTCATTGGATTTCTCCTTCTGTGAAGAGTCTCCAAATCTGTTGTCATTTCTTGTTTCTTTTCTTATTGATTTAGGGAAGTCTTTGGTCAAATCTTGTATAATTTTATGAATAATGAGTACTTAAAGAGAAGTATTATATTTATTTACCCATGCTTGTTGTATGCCTGTTTATTGACAATTTAATAAGAACAAAATACAAATTTTATACAAAACTTAACATCCTAAGCTTAAGCTTAAGTTTGTATAATACAAACTGTGAAAGTCCTTTTGTTTGTTTATTTTTTAAGGATGTATAGAATGCTGTACGTAGTTGCTTGTGTTGGAAACAGTCCTATGGGAGATTGCAAAAAGCAAACTTTTATTTCCCTGAAAAGTCTGCTTTTCATACCTTGTAGTAGGACTGATAATTCAGAAAATATTTCCATAAATTAATTTTCCTTCCTGGAAGCAAATGAGGGTTCTCTTCAGAAGCACAGACTACAGAATCTAGCTTCAAGAGAGGAATAGGAGCAGTATAGATTTCTTACATGAAAAACAAAACCATCTTATCAATTAGACATTTCCAAAAGTATGGATATTTGTGACTAAATTCCTTTTTTATGTCTTCTAGATATTTGGAAATTGTAGCTCATGTGTCCACAGCTACATCCATCTGCCTTTCTTGCCATCTCTCCTCCTGTTCCATTCACATCTTCTTTTTTTCTTGGCAGCCCACACCAACACTGGGTGATGCATTGCTGATGATGACAGGTTAGAGTGAAGTGAAGACTTATGGTTTTTGGATCATTCAGGCTGGGAACAAATCCTCACTGTCACTTTCTGTCTAGATGGTCTTGTTACTGATCTCCTAAGCTGTTTCTTCACCTTGAAATGATGATGGTATAAGAATTATCACAGCTTTCATGATCGAGGCACCTTATTAGCTGTGTCTCGTTGATTTAGTCTTTCTAGAGCAATCAATAAGGAATAGGGAAAAGAGTGGACAGGATTTTAGTGGTGGCTGCCATGGAGGCTAGAGGCCAGAGGGAGGCATGAACACGGAAAGAGATGCTGAGATGGGCAAGCAACCCAGCAGGAAATCCATGATGGAAAGTGAGGCCAGACACTTTTGCAGAGGCAAAGATCCACCTCCACCACAGAAGCTTTTAAAGCATAGCTGTATTTCGGAGGGAGGTATGGTCGACCAAAAACTTACTTACAGCTCAAATACCACCAAGGGAAATATTATGGCTTGCTCAAAGGAGTTAAACTCTTATTAACAGGAGAAAATGTTTTCTGCAATTGGTCACCCCATCATAATGGTGGGTAACTGAACTTACATTATGCAGACGGATTTTAACTGTTTCAACTTTCAAAGAAGGCATTGTTTGCAACTGCTGAGTGTTCCAAACAGTTGAGAGTTTAAACCTTTAAGTATAAACACCTCTTTAAAAACTTTACCCCTTATGTATGGGAATAATTTTGAAATAAATGCTTTGTTACTCTGTCTTTTAAAGCAAAATGTACTTATGTAATTTAATCTTTTCTTCCTGAATCAAGAAAATCATTATGCATTTTAGTTTTTTATATCATGTTATAATATAGTGATGCTCTTGGGATCTATTAACATATCAATGTCTGCACTAGCCTGTTAGAATCCCATGTCTGCCTTTAAAGTTTTATTCTGTTTTCTCTCTTGCTTTTATTTGTCTTCTGATGGGCTGTCAAACATGTTGCAATATTTATAAAGTGAAAACAGTTAGGCTCTGAGTAAAGACCCAAGGAGCTTTCCTTATAGTTCAAACAGCTTCAGTCAAAATGTGTTGAGTGCTTAATATGTGACAGGCACTGTGCTAAGTGCTCAGGATATAAAGATGAATAAATCCTCCATCCCCAAGGACTGCACATGCTGATGAATTATAAGCGTCCCTATGCATAATAGGCCTATAATTTCTTCTGTAAACTTTGAGACACCTGTTTTCATGATTTGCCAAGAAGTCTTTCTCAATCCTGATTCTCAGCTGTATCTTCACTACTTGGAGTTGATGAATAGCTAAACTTCCAAGAGTTAATAAGACCTTTTATGCAATAAATAGTTGTTGCATAATAAGAAGGAGCAGAGAACATGCTGAAAGAGGTCAGTGGCCCTAAAGTGCTTTGAGAGACTCTGCAAGCCTTTGACTGGAGTGGTGTTTCAGTGTCTCACTTTATGACAGAGACTTTTGGACAAAATGGTTTTTGAACCTAACTTTAACCTACCCTCTGCTCCAAATAAAATCATAATAGACAATATTGTTAAGTATTACAAAGATGTAGATGCACTGTGAGACAGAAAGAGAGTAGATGAAGGACAGTAAGGTAGGATTGGAGCCAGGGATCCACTGTACTCCTAGGATGGAAATAGGTGGGTTGGTCAGGGGTTTGACTCCTGAGGGCGGGTGGTTGTAGTGTCATCCTATGTTTGAGACTGAAATTGTGTCCTTGTACAAAATCACAGGTGATGTTGACATTGATCTGTCATGAAAAAAGCTCAACAGGACTGGAATCAATGCATATGTCTCTGGCTTTTGTAAGGATGCTGGAAAGACAGACCTGAAACCAGGGCTGGGCTAAGCCATTTTCTGGTTCAGTAAATGTATTGTTTTATGGGACTAGAACTTTCAGCTCCCAGTGGAAGACTCAATTCTGGCCTGGTGTGGTGGTGGGTGCCATTCTCTCAGACTTGAAAGCAGGAAGATTGTGAGTTCCAAGTTGCCAGAACTACATAAGCGAGAATATGCTCCCTGTCCACGCACCACTCCTCCACAAAAAAAGAGAAGATTTAAGTCTATATGTCTCAGTCCTGTGATCCTAAGTCCAGAGAAGTTAAAACTATTAGCTAGAACAAGAAAAGTGAACCTCTCCTAAAAACACACAGTTTTCCTGCTTTGCCCAGGCCTTTTTTTAGTGCAAGCACTGAAATTCCCATGCTCCAAGCAAGTCTTGGGAAAAATCAATAAACTCTCCTTCTCTTCAAAGCCAACCTGAAAGCTACAGTACTGATGATCATGAGAATCACCAGTACCATGAAGGACAACCAACACGGTCAGCAATTAGAGCACAAATGAACTCTTGATAAAATGCAAAATGGCTTCATGATAAACACAGTTAAGGAGAATTATAAACATAAAATACAGTATTAGGCAGGTGGATGTGTACAAAAATCTGTTAGAAATCCTGGCTATGAAAGATGCATTATTACTGAAATTAAAAATATTCCATTTGTGAATGGAATAATGTTACTGAGGAATTAACCTATAATGCTGCACAGACTTTAAAAAAGAGTAAAATTTTAGAAGAGAAATTAGGATAATAGAAGATAAATTGAAAAACCACATATATATATGAAATTGTTGTAAGGAGATGGGAGGGATGGTTGAGAGGAAATATTAAAATGGATTATTGCTTATGAAAAACAGGTCATGCTAAAGGGAGATCACTAATGGAGAGGGAGGGTAAAAGAAGGAAGTTAAGAAGGTGAATACGGTTGATGTACTTTCTATACAAGAATGAATATGGGATATATAAACCTGTCAAAATGAACAGAAGAAGGGGACTAAGATAAAAAGGAGAAAATTAGAGAGCATGAACCAATTTGGATTATAATACAAATATGCATGGAAATGTCACAATGAAACATCTTGTATAGCTATCCTAAAAAACAAAAAATGTCTTTTTTTTTTTTTAAAAGAGAGAACAGATTAGTATTAGTGGAATGGGGGAGGATATAAGGAAAGGGTGTAGGAGAGTGAAGATGGTGGAAATATACATGAGTATGAAAATAGAAAAATGGGACCTGTTGAAACTATTCCAGGAATGGGGGAGGGAAGATAAAGGAGAATGTTGGAGGGGGCGAATGCAACTATGATATATTGTGAGAACTTTGGTAAATGTTATAATGTATGCCAGTGCAGCAATAATATGATAATAAAAATAAATAAAATGGGCTAATGCTAATGTTTTTAATGATACCATAAAGACACTAGTCTTTAGTTCGAAAGTGAACACTGAGTACTGAGCAGATTAAATGAAATAAATTCAGAAAGATTAAGGGCAAGGAATATAGTTCAGTGGTAGATCACCGGCCTAGCATGTGTGGTTCAATTCCCAGCACTGCAAAGAAAAAAGATACATGCTCAGAAAAGTTAATTGGAGTTGCAAAACATCAAGGAGACATTAAAAAAATTAAAAAGTTACCAGTGAGAAGGAAGATGATCTACAATGGAATGAGAATTAGGCTGGTGGCTAACCAGCTTAAAAAAAAATAGATGCTTAAAAACAATGGAGTGGTATCCTTAAAATGCAAGGGGAAAGAATCTAGAATCCAAATCCAGTTTAAGTATAAGGTTAGCACAATTTCAGATGTGCAGAGAGAAAGAGAGCTTATCAGTATCATTCTTTCACTGAAGTTCCTAAATAGGAATTCCATACCAAGCGAAATTATCATTTGAGAGTGAATGTGAAGTGAGCCTGTTTTCAATGTGGCAAATCTGAGTATACTACTTATAATGCTTCAATGAAAATATTATCCAAGAAGAGTTTTTATAAAAAGCAACTGTGAATAAAGAAATTCATAAATTGTACTGATAGATTTATTGACTGTAAGAAAAGTAGTCAGCAAGTTTTTGAAGACAGAATTAAAATTCTGATTAAAATGATGAGGAAGAAGGGAGGGGGATTACAGACAAGAGCAATTCAGTTGATTGCATCTTAATGTGCTCTGTTTGCAAGACTGTTGACATCTTAAATATCTATTTTCACTGCATTCAGAACAGCCCATTGGAACTTGAGTGCTTGACCATTTCTACTTTTTTTAAGCAAGGGAGATTTGAAAGCATACAGATCTTTTACCAGCTTATTGCCAGTCAAGATGGGAGAGAAAAGTGGGGATCAGCAAGTATGAAAGACACAGAACAACTTACAAACTCACTTAGGTCTTCATAATATGGTATCAGGGATTTATTTAAGATAGAATTCCTAGGGCCAGGCATGGTGGCTTATACCTGTAATCCCAGCTACTCAGAAAACAGAGATCAGGAGATCCCAGTTTGAGGCCAGTCATGCAGGAAGTTAGTGAGAATCATCTCAACAAACAAGCTGGGTTTCTTACTGCAATCCCAGTTATGCAGAAGGCATAGGTAGGAGGATTGTAGTTGTTGGCTGGCTTGGAAAAAAGCATAAGACCCTATCTGAAAATAACCTAAAGCAAACAGGACCAGAGGTGTTGCTTAAGTGGTAGAGCACCTCTCTAGCAAGTGCAAGGTCCTCCCTGAGTTCAATCCCCTGGTACTGCCATCCTAGAAATCTTGGCACACATATTAAAATGTTGAAACAGTTAAATAATTTTAACTTGTGGTTTTCCAAACTTCTTATTTTTTTCTCAATATTGTGAATTGACTGTAGTGCTTTCTTCAAAGGATTTAAGAATGGGTAGTATAGAAGAGATCTACCTTAAACTTGACCAAGGGTGGCACCAATATGACTTCATGCAGTTTAATGTCATCTCTGTTTTTAAGCTGTCTAATGTATTAAAATAAAAACTTTGCTTGAATTAAATGAATGTCAGACTTACGTGTTTCTTCTTATGTGTGTACAGTTAGATACGGATGCAGTCTGTCATTCTTCTATGCAATGTTTTTCAGTCTCTGATTGTCAAAAATATATCTGAAGCTGGGCGTGGTGGTACTTGCCTGGAATCCTAGAGGAAAGCAGGAGAATCAGGAGCTCCAGGGCAGCCTGGTTACAATGGGGAGTTGGGGGGGAAGAGAGAGAGAGAGAGAGAGAGAGAGAGAGAGAGAGAGAGAGAGAGAGAGAGAGAGAGAAGAGAGAGAGAGAGAGAGAGAGAGAGAGACAGTAAAGAAATATATATTACAAAATAGGTTCAGACCACTTGCGTTTCAAGACTCTTTTTTAATAAGGAAACTAGTAAAGAAAGAGAAAGAAACCAAAGAAGATGACATTTTGAAGGAAGTAATTGCCTTTGCATGGCAGTTTTTAAGCCCGCATTGTTAAGTGGTTTCTGGCATGACATACAATTTCCCTATATGGTATCCTGAATGTTTACCATAAAAATTAAAGACATATGCTAAGAAGTCAAAGCAAAACTGTGAGATTGCAGTAAGATTTATTCACTCATTTATTAATTCATCATGGATTTATATACATACACACATTCATTTGTGTGTAAGTAATGCATGTATAATGCATACATATATATATATATATGCACTCATGCATATGCACCGATTTTTCTCTTCTTCCTGAAAGTATTGTGTTCTCCTAACTTTTGTGGGTGATAAATGAAGCAGTACAGAATCCCTAGTTTTCAGAATTTATTTCCTGGTAGAAGAGAAAAGGCTATGTCAATATACTACTATTTAAGCAAAAACGATGACAATGATGATGATATAATATGAGTGAGAACATAGGCAGCATAGGATACAGAGTTAAAATACCAGTATAAACAGACACATTTGACAATCACTGGAGAGAAGAGTCAATGAGAGTAGGTTTATTTGAAGACGTTATGAAGGAAGAAAAGAAACTATCAGTGGGGCCATCAGTGAGAAGTGGCTCTGGTGTGCTTGGGAGGGTGGGGAAATGAATCTGACAGTAGCATTTGGAAGCGGTGGAGAATATTACAAGAAAGATAAGCTGTCATAAATGCTGGGTTCTAAACATCTTTGCAAGTCATTGTATCAGAAAGTGACACAACTAATGATTGATTATATAATGGCAAAGAAGTGTCCAGAAGCTAGATCAGTTGCAAATCGTCCAAACAAGAGCTTAGAAGAGCTGGACCAAAGCATATTTGGAAAAGAAAATGGAAAGTAAGGAGACCATAGTTGATAGGTCTGAGGTAAGACCAGGATATCATGGCAAAAGCCAGCAGAGAATCATGGCTAACTTTGCAGAATTTGCAAGCCAGGGTGAGCTGGTTTTAGTCAAGGGCAAAAAAAAAATGAGTCTATCTCAGTAAACTCTAACATTCTTTTGCAAACATTAGCGGAAAGTACATTTAGAAACTTAAGAAGGTTATGAAGTTCAATTGCAAATACCTCTTGAGTGGTACGCTATGCAAGTGTGCTTTGGCTAAGTTGAGTCAGAGCCTCAGGTTTGTAAAGTGATCCTTAGAAATCAGAAAACTTGGCTTTTTATTCCTTTAGAATAACTCAACAGTGAAGAATTTAGTTATGTATTTGACTCTTTCTTCTAAAGTAAGCCTGTCTAAACAAACTCTCTGCACTAACAGACAAAAGCTTTTTGTTGTTGTTGTTGTTCCTTTTTAGTGATGCTAAGGTTAGAATTCAGGGCCTTGACAAGTGCTCTACCACCTGAGCCACACCTCCAACCCTCTGATAGAAAGGTTCTTGGTTTGTGGTCCTGTATGGACTGTGCTAGTCCCCTGTGGCTTTTGAATACTTGAAATGTGGCTAGTGCAACTGAAGAACTGAATTTTAAATTTTATTTAATATAAATGAATTTAAACTCATTTAAGTAGACTCACGTAACCAGTGACCATCATTTTAGGCAATGCGGTGTTAAAGGATCTTTAAGTCAGCATGTTTGACAATATGAAACTGTCTTATTAGCTCAGGGAAAATGTTTGCTTTAGCATAAGTGCTCAAAATCTGAACTTCCTTTGGTAGTGAAAATTGTCAATTGGTCAGAAAAGCCCGTTTGTTGAGTCAACAAATATTTATTTATCCTCTATCCTCTTCTAGGGTTAGTGTTAGCACAGCGATGGAAATGTAGTCCTGGTCTTGCCTTCAAGTGACTCACAAAGAGGAAAGGCACTAAAACAATGTCATAGCATTGTAGATCGTGATGGGCAAAGTACAGAAGGGAAAAGCATCTGCAAGGAATCAAAGTGGTGTTCTGCTGGGGGTAAAGTCTTCATAAAAGGTAGCATCTCTCCAGAAACATGAAGTAGGAGTAAGAATTAGCTAAGAAAAGTGAAGGCATGTGTGTTTCTGGCAGAGGCTAGTCATGATATGGCCAAAAGAGTGCTGTGTGTAAGAGACTAGAAAAAGGGCTTTATGGCATACGTGACTTGTAAGGAAGGAAAAATAGAGTCTATGAGGTTAAATTGTGGGTTCTGTGAATTATTTTTTCAAACTTTTTCAAACAGTTTTACACTGTTTAGGGTAACCACTCTCTAACATGTAGCTCTGTTCTGCTCACTGTCCCTTCTTTTCATGAAAACATGGACGTTTTGAATGATGTATTAAATAGTTGTCAATTTTCATTGCCTTTCCTGCCTGGGAGGATTGGTATCAGTGGGAAGGGAGAGGTGTGGGGAAAGGACGTGGGAGGGTGAATGTAGTGCAAATACTGTGTACACATGTATGTAAATGGAAAAGTGATACTTATTGAAACTATTCCAGGAATGGGGGGAGGAGGAATAAAGGAGAAGGGTGGAGGGAGTGAATTCAAGTATGATATATTTGATATAAGAACTTTTATAAATGCCACAATGTACTCCCACCCAGCACAACAATACAAAAAATACAAAATAAATAAATAAATAAATGAGTAAATAATTTACATGGTCAATCTCAATGCTATTGGACATTGCAGTATTTCTCCCTAGAGTATGCAGAGTATATTTCTCCACTCTGTTGTTGAAGGACTTGTTTTGATAGAGAAATGGGAATCCAGTGATGTGACCCAGGGATGGAAGTATCTTTGCATTATTTGACTTGGTCTCTTACATTTCTGCTGTTCTCCATGAAGAGACACTGCCCGATGGACCAGCTGGTTAATGATCAGGTGGAAATTTAAGTCCAACTGACAGCCAAGAGCTAATTCATACTGCTAATGTAAAATGAGATTAGATCAGCTCTAGCCATTCTTTAGACAGTAGGGTGAAACAAAAAAAATATTTGTTGTAAGTTACTGCACTTTGGGTTATGTTACATAGCACAATTGCAAGAGAAATCTGACTCATTCAGAGAGAAGTTTTTATTTTCACTTGTCAAATGGCTAATTGTATACCAAAATATTCTCAATAAGTATTTGATTTTTATTTTTTTTCTTGTTAAAAAACTTCAGGCATGATGAGCAGTAGCAGAACTTGGGACTGAGCATTTTGTGAGGGTTGGCATACTGAGTATTTTATACCAGTCTCGCTCAGATGGATGCTGTACTTTGAATGATGAATGTCTCCTGAAGGTCAATGTTCTAAAGGCTTGGTACCCAGGGTGGTACTATTAGTAAGCACTGGGGAACTTTTGGGAGGTCAGCCTTTCTGGGAGGCTCTTAGGTCATTAGGGTGTGCTCTCAGAGGGGATGGTGGACCTGGTCTTTCAGTCTTTTTCTGCTTCCTGGCCCATGATATATTCCATTTGCTCGGCTCCCAGTGTGCTATCCTCACAAGTGGTCAAAGGATGGAATTGCCTGGTCTGGAAACTCCAGGACTGAGTTAAATGAACCCCTTCTATTTGTAAGGTTGTTACCTCAGTTATTTTGTTATAGTAACCTAAAGTTAACTCAAACATTAGCCTTGATGATTACTCTGATGTAATTACGTTAGAATGGCTTGAGCATAATGTAATGTCTTCCTCACTCACTCCACAAGTGTTCTCATCCACATAGCTCTTCTCAAATACATCTCCCAGACTAGCAGGGGAACTGGGCAATTAAACATATCACTAAGGTAAAGCGTGAGGAAAATTATAACCATATAAGAGGGTTTGGGCATCATTCAAAAGATATTCCTTCCAGATGTTTTCTTCCCTCAGACAAGTCAATGTGGTTAAACAGTGCATCATAAATACGTACATTTAAAATTTTTTTTGTGTGCACAATTTAGTCCCTTTCTTTCACTCCCAGAATCTTCAGAGTTTTTGTACCCACTCACCTACTCAGGTACTCAAACATTTTTTTTTTGTGGTATTGGGGGTCAAACCCAGAGTTTGGCACATGCTCTGCAAGCACTGTACCATTGAGCTATGCTCACCTCCCAACACATGTATTTTTAGTTGACTGAACCATTTGATGTGATCTTAGTTGATGCTTAATAATTATACCATAATTCCCCTTGACTCAAAATATCACAATGGGGTTTTAGGCTTGTTACCTTTAGTTATTGTTTTTGACAAAGAAATATGAAACCCATCTTCTTCATTTTAAAGAGTATTACTATAATTATAGTCCATTGAATGGACAATTCTTTAATTTTCTGTGACATAATTGGTTTGTCATTCATATGAAGTTTGTGAGTTTTCTTCTGTTTTGTCAGCTATTCATATACTATGCCTTAGGGTTTAGAAGTTTGAGCAAATAATTTTGAAAGGTCTATATAAACTGTTTAAAAACCTTGACATAAATTCTGTTGAAAGAAAATGTAATAAATACCTAGTAATATCCTACTGAATTGGAAGCTAATGATGGAAGAGGGAAAGTATGTGAGGCAAAGTAATTTCTTAACTCTTTTTAGCTTTTGAGATGATTCCCTTAGGGGATCTCTGTTGTCTTACTACCTACAGAATTGGGGGTAGGTCTTTGGAGGTTAGAAGAAATACCAAAGGCTTGGCTCAGTTTTCTATCTGAAGCTATCTGGATTCCCTGCTTTCTTTAATCATTATGAGGTAAATGTTATAAAGATTTAGAGGGGTTAGAATGGCCTTATTGGTTCTTGTGAAGAGCATACAGTTGGATCTTCTTTTGCACCCAATTTGACAACCAGGAGTGTAGATCATTTTCACTTAAAGTGGTTCTCAATATGATCATGTTACAGCTGCTATCTTGCTGGTTTCTGTTTCCATTTGCTGTCTTTTTCAGTTCCTTTTTTTTCTTTCTCTTAGATAAAGTGAACGTTTTTATCTCCTCTGTTGGCTTATTATTTATACCTCCTTTTCATATTTTTAAGGTGTCCCATAAGTTTATAATATACGTTTCAAATTACTCTGAGCCTGACTTTAAACAAATAATATTACATCCTTCAAATATAGTGTGAGGACCTAACAACAGTATATGTTCAATTTGTCCCTCCCATGAAGGGGTGAGCACATGTAATATTGCCTTGTTTTGCTTTAAATATGCTATAAATGCATATATATATATATGCATATATATATATACATATATATAGTCACTATTTTTGAATTATGTAGTTTTCATCATTATTAATGAATAATAAATAATAAATAAACAAACAAAATAATTTATTGGTAACTAATAACAATTGATAACAATTACAGATTATTTGTATTTATTATTTCATTTATTTCACTTCCATTGTTTTTCCTTTATTTGTTCAGATCTAAGTTTTTAACTGATTGAATATTCCTTCTGCTCATAAAACTTCATACCATGTGTCTTTATAAAGTAGGCTTGATAGCAAAGAATTCCCCTAGATTTTGTTTGTCTCAGGATTTTTTTTTTGGTTAATTTTTGAAAGTTATTTTTCCTAGGTATAGAATTCTGATTTGATAGGGGTTTTTGTTGTTTGTTTCATCATTGTTTTCTTTTTGGTTGCCTGATTTCTAATGAGAAATTTTATCTTTATTTTTTGACTGCTAATGAGTTTTTTCTCTAACTGTATTCAGATATTTTTCTTTGTCTATATGGTTCTTAGCAGTTTAAATACAGTTTGTCTAGCTCTTTTCTCTCTCTCTTTCTCTGTGTAAGTGTGTGTGTGAATGTGTGTCTGTGTGGGGGGGTGTGTTGGTATTTATTTTTCCTAATGTTCCTTGGCTTCTTAGATCTGATGGGGTTTTTTTGTGTGCATTTTATGTGAGTTTTAGGAAATCATATTTTATTTTTAAACTTTTGATTGAGAACAAGAACAGAGATTGTCAAATAACCAGAAAAAATTCCCAAATGAACTCAATTGAAAAATATAATCATTGAAGTTGAAAGCTTAATAGATTGTTACAGAACAAGTCACACACATTGTTGTAGAGTAAATTACCAAATTAGAATACAAAAATGAATAAAGTACACAGATAAAATTAATATCAGCTTACAACTGACTGTCCTATACATTTGCCACTCAAGGACAAAGAAAAATGTTATCTATAGATCCTAATTTAAGTAATTTTTAAAATCTAGGGCAAAAACCATGGCTTCAGGAAATCCCAATGAACTAGGCTTGGCCACCTGCCCTGGAAAGTCAATTAAAGAGACAGTGGTGGTGAAGATAGGAAAGGAGATTCATTATCAGTGTGACCACATTGGGAGGAACAGAGGTGTAACGACCTAAAATCTGTCTTCAAAGTGCCAACAAAAGTCTCAGTGTTGTACAGGGATGAGAAACAAAGCCAAAGATTGGAGTCTCCATTGTAGTCTAGGTCACCTTGGACTGACTATAGTCTGGTTGATCACTGCTTTGCTTCATTACCTCAGGATTTGCTATGTAGATCTTTGTTGGTATAAAAATTTTCTCTGTTGCTTGGGGGTAGTTTCAGTCCTCTTGTTCCTGAAATCTAAGGTAACTATAGGGGAGACAGACTCACGAGAGCTCAGAAGGAAGGAGTCAGAGAGGAAATGGAATTAGCCAGGTGAGGGACAGGTACTCCTTAAATCCAAGAAGGAAGCTCCTTAGATACAAAGAACTGTGAGACAAAAATCTAGTATGCATGTTTATCAAAATAAGCATTTACTATATAAAACAAAAATCTAATCTCTAGGTTAGAAAAACAAAGCTACAGTATTAAATAAGAACTATAAAGAGATTAATGATCAGTGTCAAGTCATTCTAGGGCCTTGTCTTGGTCTGGAAGATCAATGGGTTGTTTAACTATACATTTTGAGTTAAATCCCTTATTCCTGTTTTTTAGGGCAATCACTGAAGAAGAGAAAAAGTAAGAGAGGAAAAGTAGAATGCAGAAATATTATCATAAAAGAAGGTAAGTAGGGAAGGGGAAAAGAAGAATGATAAAGGCACAAAATAAAATAGTAATGACTCCAAATATATCAGTATTAAATAAATTCTTAACCTACTTCAAAAATAATAGACTGCATAAAAACAAAACCCAGCAATATGTTGCTTATATATGACATAATTAAAATTTTATAGCACATTAGATTTCCAAGAGTTACAGATATTGGCTATGGTCATAGGTACCTGGGAGTCTTTTATATCATTCTTGCTAAGTTTGTAAGCACTTAAATGTTCAAAATAAGCATTTAACTATGAAAAAAATTTAAGGGCATAGAAAGGCTAAAGGAAAGGGATAGAAAAGATGTATTAGGCAAATAGCAAACAACATCAGTTATGTAAACTTGGTAACAGGAGAAAAATGGGTAGTGTGTTTAAAAGGAAGAACCAAGTCTGTCTTTATCCCTATACGCTATGATCAGTGTGAGAAAAATCCAAGGGAAATGGCAGGAAAATGATTAAAACTACTGAGCTTAGCAAAAGTGTCAGATATCAGGTTAATATATAAAAATAATTTGCATTTCTATATATTAGCAGAAAATAGGAAATGCAATATCAAAAGGTAATTTCTGTCATAGCAATTCTTTTGTGTGTGTCCATCAATCATACTGTCTCTCTATCATCTATCCCAGATGATAGATATTTAGAATTAAATCTAAATACGATGTGAGACTTATTGAAAGGTACTGAAGAAGAATAAAATAAGTAGAGAAATATACCATGCTCTTGGAAGGGACTATTTAATACTTTTAAGATGCCAAGTATCCCCAAAATAATCTACAGATCCTGTAGGGTCTAATGAAATACAGCAAGGAGCCAGGTGCTGTGGCCCATGCTTGTAATCTTAAGCTATGGGAGGTACGGATCAGAAAGGTTGCAGTTTG
The DNA here is from genome assembly GCF_047511655.1 of Castor canadensis. NCBI lineage: Eukaryota > Metazoa > Chordata > Mammalia > Rodentia > Castoridae > Castor > Castor canadensis. The sequence continues at coordinate 150,318,321 of NC_133390.1, read as the reverse complement.
AGTTCTGCCTGGGTAAAAAATTTGTGAAATTTTATCTTACTCAATAAAAGCTGGGCATGGTGGCATGCACCTCTCATCCCAGGTAGGCAGAAAGCCTAAATGGGAGGATTGCAGTCCATTCCATACCCATACATAGGGTATGAATGTGAGACCCTATGTGAAAAGTAACTCATGCAAAAGGGGCTGGTGGCATGCTCAAGTGGTAGAGCACCTGCTTAGGAAGAATAAGGCCCTGAATTCAAACCCCAGTAATGCAAAAAACAAAACGGTACAAGCAAGGTATTTTGTGGAAATTTAAAAGCTATTTCTAAACTCAATAGGTAGGGCAAAGTGCCAAAGAATAGCCAATAGACTTCTGAAGAATATAAATAAGGAGTGTGTGGGTGGGGTGTTGGGGAAAATGCCCTTCAATAGATTAAGATTGATTATAGTACTACATAATTCCAAGAGTGGTATTAAATAAGGATAAGCAAGAAGAAAAAACAATGAAGAATGGAGAATGAGTCATATAAAGTCCTAAATATAACAGAACCATCAACAAAGATCAACAGGAGGAGGAACAATTATTTACCAAAAAAGGCTGAGACAATGGGTTATTCATAAGGAAAAAGAAAATGAAATTTTGTATCCTTACCTCACACCATGTACAACTTGCTTTGTCTTATAGTTGCTAACACTTCTGAGGGATTTTATCCTTCATAATGATGATTGAACAATGACCAATGCCATTACTTTTATACTACAGAATGGTGATCTTGCATAGAGATTCATGATGGAAAAGCCCTAAGTCAAGAAACTGTTAGAAGCTACCAAAGGGTGGCAAGTCAATTGAACAATTCAACAATTCAGCAGTTAGTTGTGGCATAAAGGTCATATGCCAATGCTGGGTTCAATTCCCTGGTGATTCCAATGGTTTGGAATCCCAGTCACTTCTAAATATATGTATGTATTTTAAAGGAAAGCTTAAGTAGCAACCATGAAATTTGGCAAGTCTTACAAGTGTGTGTGTAAACTGTAATTAAATTCTTCATGTAAAGTTATACAGTGCATTGCTTTGAAAATAATACATAGCTACAAAGCCATTGTCCAGTTTCTTTTCTTTTTTTTTTCTTTTATTATTCATATGTGCATACAAGGCTTGGGTCATTTCTCCCCCCTGCCCCCACCCCCTCCCTTACCACCCACTCCACCCCTTCCCTTCCCCCCCAATCCCCTCAATACCCAGCAGAAACTATTTTGCCTTTACTTCTAATTTTGTTGTAGAGAGTATAAGCAATAATAGGAAGGAACAAGGGGTTTTGCTGGTTGAGATAAGGATAGCTATACAGGGCATTGACTCACATTGATTTCCTGTGCGTGGGTGTTACCTTCTAGGTTAATTCTTTTTGATCTAACCTTTTCTCTAGTTCTTGGTCCCCTTCTCCTATTGGCCTCAGTTGCTTTTAAGGTATCTGCTTTAGTTTCTCTGCGTTAAGGGCAACAAATGCTAGCTAATTTTTTAGGTGTCTTACCTATCCTCACCCCTCCCTTGTGTGCTCTCGCTTTTATCATGTGCTCAAAGTCCAATCCCATTGTTGTGTTTGCCCTTGATCTAATGTCCACATATGAGGGAGAACATATGATTTTTGGTCTTTTGGGCCAAGCTTACCTCACTCAGAATGATGTTCTCCAATTCCATCCATTTACCAGCGAATGATAACATTTCGTTCTTCTTCATGGCTGCATAAAATTCTATTGTGTATAGATACCACATTTTCTTAATCCATTCATCAGTGGTGGGGCATCTTGGCTGTTTCCATAACTTGGCTATTGTGAATAGTGCCGCAATAAACATGGATGTGCAGGTGCCTCTGGAGTAACAGTCTTTTGGGTATATCCCCAAGAGTGGTATTGCTGGATCAAATGGTAGATCGATGTCCAGCTTTTTAAGTAGCCTCCAAATTTTTTTCCAGAGTGGTTGTACTAGTCTACATTCCCATCAACAGTGTAAGAGGGTTCCTTTTTCCCCGCATCCTCGCCAACACCTGTTGGTGGTGGTGTTGCTGATGATGGCTATTCTAACAGGGGTGAGGTGGAATCTTAGCGTGGTTTTAATTTGCATTTCCTTTATTGCTAGAGATGGTGAGCATTTTTTCATGTGTTTTCTGGCCATTTGAATTTCTTCTTTTGAGAAAGTTCTGTTTAGTTCACTTGCCCATTTCTTTATTGGTTCATTAGTTTTGGGAGAATTTAGATTTTTTAAGTTCCCTATATATTCTGTTTATCAGTCCTTTGTCTGATGTATAGTTGGCAAATATTTTCTCCCACTCTGTGGGTGTTCTCTTCAGTTTAGAGACCATTTCTTTTGATGAGCAGAAGCTTTTTAGCTTTATGAGGTCCCATTTATCTATGCTATCTCTTAGTTGCTGTGCTGCTGGGGTTTCATTGAGAAAGTTCTTACCTATAACCTACTAACTCCAGAGTATTTCCTACTCTTTCCTGTATCAACTTTAGAGTTTGGGGTCTGATATTAAGATCCGTGATCCATTTTGAGGTATAGGGTGATATACATGGATCTAGTTTCAGTTTTTTGCAGACTGCTAACCAGTTTTCCCAGCAGTTTTTGTTGAAGAGGCTGCTATTTCTCCATCGTATATTTTTAGCTCCTTTGTCAAAGACAAGTTGGTTAGAGTTGTGTGGCTTCATATCTGGGTCCTCTATTCTGTTCAGTTTTCTTTTAATAAATATTGACTGAAGCTGGAGGAATGATTTTTTTTCTGCTCTGGTTGATGAATTCAAGTGACAAGTTTTGTATTTTGTTGGAGGCTGACATTTTCTCAAAAGACATTTTTAACCTGTCTAAGCTACGCAGCAGATCTCAGAAGCTCCTATTGATTATAGAGGAAACCATGTATTGTATGTAGAGGAGAAAACATCACAGAAATAGTGAAACACTCCAAGGGAGGAAAGATCACAACTTGACCATGGCAAATGTTGGACAATCCCTGTCCTCCTGAGTTTCACTTGGTTCAAGTAAGGAGGTCTTAAGTGTTCTGTATAAGACTGAAAAAATGAATATGAAGGAATGAACAGGGGATGTCTTATCTTTGGAAAACTAAAAAAAAAAACCAATTTTGCAAATAAAATGTACAACATATATCAGAAAATTCTATACTATTTTCACATATGCCTAATAGACACAATATAGAAATATATTTTCTCAGCCACATGTACCTATGTTATTTTTCCACATTGCCCTGGCACCAACATGAAACAGAGTCATGTGGGTTATGTTCTTTATTGCATCTGGATTTTAGTCATAATCAGAAAACCTTTCCCCTAACCAGTGACAAAGAAACCCATCCATAGTTATTTCTATTACTTGTATGATATCTCACTTTTCCATAGTAGATCCTTGATCCAGTGATAGTTTAACCTTATGTATGGCGTGAGGTAGGGATTTAATCTTGTATTTTTAAAAGTGGTAAGCCAGTTGTGCCAGCAACATTTATTAAAAGTTTATCTTTACCTAGTGATTTCAGATGTCTTCTTAATTATGTGTGAAGTTCAATGTTTATTTTGGTCTATTTCTACATTACCTCGTCTATTCCATTGTCCGTGTGTTCTTTTAAAAAATACCTGTCAAAATGGCACAGAATCTCTGTAAGTAGATCTGGAGGTCAGCATTTTACATAGGTTCCCCAGGTGATGTTCATACCCACATAGTCATTACTTTCCAACTTCTTTGGGAATTACAGATTTATTACCTCAAGACAGTGGGTTTTCAGCAAGTAAAAACAGCTACTATTATGTCAACTGGAGCCTGGGAATGCTTCCTAGGGCTTATTTTCAAGCTTCATTTAGAAAAGGGTACATCATTTAAGCAAAATAGTCTGAGGTCTGACATAAGATGGTGCAAACATTCCAATCTCCTGCTTTGAACCTTCTAATGTGGCAGTGAAAAATGAAAGGTAATAAATTTTAAAAAGTTACTGAGAGTAAAATGAGAAGGGTGCAGGAAGACATAAGCAAACCAATGATTCTGTTAAATTCTGGAAGACAGAAGATTGGGTGGTGTTCTGCATTTGTTATCTACTGCTGTGTAACAAGTTACCCAAATATAAGGGCCTAAAAACCATAGACATTTACTGTCTCAATTGATTTCTGTGGGTCAGGAATTTGAGAACAGCCTAGCTGGGGTGGGAGGTAGGGCTTCAGCTCAAGATGTCTTATAAATTTATACTCAAAATGTCACCTGGCAATTAATGGGGGCTTGGAAGATCTATTTGCTGAGGGATGACAGGGAGCTGTGTAGTGGAGATAAAAATGTTAAAAGTAAATGTTAATAAAAACAAATAAATTACAATAGTAACTGGAAAACAAGTAGATAGGCAAAATGTTGTATACATATAATGACATATAATTCACAAATGAAAAGGCATAACTAGTGACAGGTGTGACATTAAGGATGAACCTCAAAAACATTATATGAAATGAAAGCCAGATGCAATCATCCTATCACACGATTCTGTAGTTATGAAGTGTCCAGAAAAGGCAAACAGAATAGTGGTTTACAATATTAGCATGAGGATCCTTACTGAGATGAGATGTTCTAAAGCTAATTTATGGTGAAGTTTGCACCACTTGATAAAGTTACTAGAAATCATTGAATTTTGTATCTGAAGTGAATGAATTTTATGAGATGTAAAATAAATCTCAATAAAGTTCTTTAGGGGCTGGGCACTGTGGCTCATGCCTCTAATCCCTGCTACTTGGGAGGCAGAAATAGAAAGATTGTGGTTTGAGGCCAGTCTGGACAAAAAAAAAAAAATTCTTGAGACCCTATCTCAAAGAAGCTGGGTGTGGTAGTGCACATCTATCATCTCATCTATGTGAGAGGCACAGTTAGGAGGATCATGGTTTGATGCCAGTCCTAGGCAAAAGCAGAAGACCCTATCTGGAAAAAAAAACTAAAGCTAAAAGGGCTAGGGGCATGATTCAAATGGTAAAGTGTTTGGCTAGGATGTGCGAGGACCTAGGTTCAAATATCAGTACTGCAAAAAAAAAAAAGTTGTTTAAAAATAAGTATGTTGAATGAAAAAAAAAAAACCCTAAAACCTGCCGGTAATACTTTTACAGCACTCTTAGTAACAAAACTATTTGTTAATAGTAAAATACCAACTTTTCTAAGAAGAGAGAATTTCAGTGCTAGCATCACTGTGGTGCTATTTAAAATAGTATTATTTATTTACTTACATATATATATTATTATTGTAGAGGGGGTACCTAGTGACATTTACAAAAGTTCTTATAATACGTTATAGTTGAATTCACCCCTCCCCCATTCTCCTTTATCCCCCATCCCCTCATTCCTGGAATAGTGTCAACAGGTCTCATTTTTCCATTTTCATACATGAGTACGTAACATTTCCACCATATTCAGCCTCCTTCACCCTCTCCTAATGTCCTGCCCCTCTCACCTGTACCAACCCCCGCAGGACCTGTTTTACCTTTCTGTCTTTCATTTTTGTAAAAACAAAATGACATTTTTGTTTGTTTAAGACAACTATACAGAGTATTTCATAAAATAGAGTTTTGAAGCATACTATTTGTTTTCCTAGATCACAAATTTAATTATTTGTGAAATGATTCATTGTGAACATTTTAGAACTAGTTATGCACAAATGAAGACCGTAAAAATTATTTATATTCTCTCCTTCCAACGTGATGCTGTCCATATGTAGTCTGCATGTTTATGTTTTCCCCTGTTTTAAACTGAACTTTATGTAGAAACTCTTGTAGTTTTCATAAACCAAATTGGAGGCTTTCATTTTTTAATGATGTTTTGTCATGGATTATGTGATTTCATGTATTAAAGGGTTAATTCATACAGCTCAAACCTAAACTTTGCTTTTTTTTCTCAAAGAGGAAAAGTAATTTATTCTGATATATTATTCAAAAGCAACAGTATCAATAAAAGACCTAAGACCTTTGAAAAATAATGAAACCTCCATTAATGCTGCAATTTTAATTTTGAAACTCTAATTAACTCTTTTTTTAATTATTTAAAAAAATTTTTTTTTATTATTCATTTATTCACATGTGCATATATTGTTTGGGTCATTTCTCTCCCTGCCCCCCTCTCGCACCCTCTCCGCCCTTCCCCCCTCAGTTTCAGGCAGGTCCTGTTCTGCCTTTATCACTAATTTTGTTGAAGAAAAGAGACAAGCATAATAAGGAAGACAAAGTGTTTTTGCTAGTTGAGTTAAGGATAGCTCTACAGAAATATTCCTAGCATTGCTTTCATGTACACTTGTGAAACCTAAACTTTGAAAGAATAAAATGTTGAATGAACTATAAAATGACTGGTTCAAGAGTGTCAAAGCAAGTTTAATTTGCCAGTATCAGTTGGATCATTGGATTTTTCTCCCCCAACCTAGGTTGTAATTTTGGAATGAAACTAAGAGTCTTTATTTTATTTTTCCTTTTTTTTTTTTTTTTTTTTTTTGAGATAGGTCTTGCTTGGTAGCCTAGACTGGCCTTGAACTCATGCTCCTCCTGCCTCCTCCTCCAGAGTGCTGGGATCACAGGCGTGTTCTACCAGGCCTGGCACTAGTGTATTTAATTGAACACAATTACTTTGCACATGGGGAGACTGAGGCCTAAAAAGCTTATGTATTATCAAAGCTCGCACAATAGGATCAGAGTGAGAACACACATCTCCTCACACCCTGCCAACATTCTTAACCTCGAGCTTGTGGTAGGTCCGAACTTGTGGGAAAATCCTAAAGGCCACTGATGGAATTTCCTGCTGCTCCTACACAGGATGCCTCATGGCAGACTTGCCCGATATTTGCAGATGTTGCTACTTGCCTAGAATAAAGTTAGACGTCACAGAGATGGGGTCATTGTAACTTCTGGTTTCTTCTCTTTTTACTGTAGGTTATTTCTCTAGGTTAAATCGAGGTCTCTTCCCTCTTTTCCTGCATTGACCTCAATTTAGAATCAATGATCAGTATGGTCAGATGGGAGAGAGCTGTTAACAACCCTTTAGAAGTCATGAAAGTGACATCATAACTTTTCTTCATGGGTGAGATATCCTGAGATTGCTATTTGAGAAAATAATGGTACTTGTCAGATATTTCCTCTAAATAAATCTGGCTTTAATAGCAAAAGTCCCTGCTTTCTCCACTTCTGTTTATTTTCAGTCACTCAAACTGACGCATGCTGTCAATATCTCCTCACTGTAAGTGTAAGCAGAAGTATTTAAAGAAAGCAGTATTGTTTTATTTTGGGGTTAGCAATTTTCCAGGGCCCACTGGCAGAAGGACTTAGTTCTAAGGAATTACATGTGTTTGCTTTGTTCTAAATATAGGCTAAACAGTATGCAGTACAGCCTGAAGGCTTCAGACCAAAGCATTTGGAATATTAAAAAAAAATAGCCAGGGAATCAATATCTCTTGCCCAGAACTAAACAAATAAGCAGGTTTCTGCTAACTGCAGGAAACAAACTGATGGAGATCAGATTTTCTTCTCAAATCTTTTGGTGGGTTTTGAACTTTTTTTTTCTTTTAAGACTGTAAAACCAAAGTCAGCCTCCCAAGCTGCAGTAACTCCTTGCTGTATCAGTTAATGGCAACTAGTGTGCGGTCTTGCCGGACCACGGGGAAGGGATACAGTGTAATGGATGTGACTTGCTTGCAAAAGGCACATCATTAGAATTTTTTTCTCTGAACTCTGCCCTTTAGAATTTTCTTTTTTTAGCATAGATCTGGCAAAATGCCAAAGAGCTTCTAACACATGTCTTTTGCCTTTGGACTACATTGCCAGTGAGAAGAGGAGGTTCGTATGTAACATGTGGTATTAATATTAGTAAGTTCTCGGTTACATTGTTTTTCAAACTGGAAACTGTAGATCCTGTGGTGTATGGACATATTTTCAGAGATATACAAGTTCTCTATTATGTTTTTTTTTTCCAATTTTGAGAATGATATAAAAAGATTAACGTGATCATATTTTAAGAAATCCTCACAGGTGGACACCTTCTGTATTAGTTTGTTAGAGCTGCTGTAACAAAGTACTGTAAATTGAGTAGGTTAGTGGAGGCTAGATGTCCAAGATCAAGGTGCCAGCAGGATTAGTGCCTTCCAAGGGCTGTGAGGGAGAATTTATTCCATGTCTCCTTCCTGGCTTCTGTTGTTCTCCTCACAATTTTGGGCATTCTTTTGCTTATAGAGTAGGTGCCAAGGATCCTTGCCATGATAGTCATACAGCATTCTTCTTGTACGTATGTCTCTTTCTGCATTTTAATTTGCCCTTTTATAAGGACCACCAGCATGTTGGTTGAAGGCCCACCCTAATCTCATTTAACATGATCATGTACAGAGACCCCATTTCCAAATAAGGTTACTGGAAGTAGGACTTCAGCACAATTGGGGGACCATAATTCATCCTGGAATATCTTCTAAAGAAGTATTACCAGTTTGAGACTAAAGGGGATCAACACTTTCAATTGTCCTGTCAGAGAGAGAGAGAAAGAGAGAGAGAAAAGATTTGACTTATTAGGTATATAATATATTGATACCAAGAGAAGGCAAACCAGTACCATGTCAAGATACCCTATGGGAAATTTACTTCACAGTAATAAACACGGTGGTGTCTATGGCAGAACAGACATAATGAATCCTAAGCAACCTGTACCACAAAAGTCCTGTTTGTGAAGTCCCTTAAAGTAGGAATTCATGTTCATTTCTACCTAGAATATGACTAATTTTGTCATAACTATGACAAATTAGCTGCCAGTTGCCTGAATTCAATACTTGGTTTTCCTGAGAGGAAATGTTAGACATAAACAAAGCATCCTGATCTTACATTTTAATAGTTAAAGCAATAGCAATAGTAATTATCATTTACTAAAAACCTTTTCTTGTCAGACATTGCATAAAATTCTAATCCTCTTCATCATCCTCTCAAGTTGTTATGATCCCCATGTGGTACCTGAAAAACTTGGTGGGACAGCCATTTGAATCATTTCTACCTAAATTTAGCATTGTATTATTTCCATTGCCTTTTTATGTTTTTCTGACTACTTAAAACTCATGCAATTATGATCAGTGAGAATATCCTGTATTTTGACTTTGAATATGTGAAACTCTTTTTCTTTTTAAATCGTGTGTATGTGTGTGTGTGCGTCTGTATAAAATATACCCAGTGACCCCGTGATATATGTAAGTTGATATGTGGCACCACGAACTTTATGGTTTTTTTTTTTTTTGGTGCTGGTGATTGGACCTAGGGCCTTATTTATACATGCTAGAAAAGCACTGTGCCACTAAGCCTCATCTCCAGCCCCCGTGGATCTAGTTGGAACTGTAAAATTGATGCCCAGCCAACCAGGCTTACAGGTCTTAATAGGGCACTGTTCCCTGAAGGAGAGCCTCCTTTGAGAAGCCCAGGGGAGTAACGGCTCACCCTAATGAAATTAAGTCACATAATAATTCATGAGTTTAACAAAAAACCCCAGCCATGTTGATATTGGCACTCCTCACCCTAGAAGACAGAGATCAAGGGAAGTCTCTAGTCTCTACCCTGAAGTTATTAGCTGGGAATTTGTTTTCAGATTTTCATGGAAAGTTGTATTTGCTTTCAAAGTTGTCAAGGTTCTCTACTGTGACACCATTGTTTCATAGTTACATGGGAGAACTTCTATAATTAGAGGGCCTTGAGATTTGTTCAGCTAGAGTTGCCTCCTGGAAAACTTAAGAAGATGAAGGTTGACAGAAAACCCAGTCATTTTTAAAGAAGCTAATTTCTTTGAGGATTACACACTTACTATTGTTTATTGAACCATCCAGTTCCCTCTCCCCTCAGTCCAATCTTGTGCCATAAAATATTCCAAACTTAAAGGCAGGATAGACATAAATTAGGAGTGAAATTGTAGTTACATAGTATAGCCAGCTTGTTTCCATTTGGGGATAGTCCCTGATTGAAAAATGGGCTTTGCAGTGTCATTTCAAAAATTATTGTTTCATTTTTTGCTTTGACAAGTAAGTGCAAAGATCAGAAATTGCATATGCAATTATGGTATTTCAATTGCACCACTCCCAAGTTGGCAAGTACACCAGAGCTCTTTCATGTTGCTATCGGAGGTATCTAGGAACATGCATCTTAAAGGAAATAATTCATTGTAACTAAATAATTATCTTATCCTAGCAATGTTTCCAGGATAGGAAATCTAGGGAGAAGGTTTGATCAAGTTAAAAGTTACTTGGCTCAAATAAAAATATCATATAGATATAAATAGAAAGAGAAGTTGAGTTTAACATCCTTTTCTTTTGTGTCTTCCCCACACCCTCTCTTTTAGTTTGCTTGCTATTTATTTCAGGAGTGAATTAGTATTTCATAATAATTTGGTAGTATATTATCTATTTTCTTTTGATAAAATATCTTGTTGAGTTTCAAAGCCAGGGAAGCAAGCATCTCTTGATTGTGGCTTCTAAGAACTTCTTTTGCTGCGAAGTGAGGTGATGTGCACATGGGTGCAAGCTCACACTTAACAGTCACGGTGGTAAGTGCGTTTCAACTCTTTAAGACCTGCCATGTGGAATTTGACTACCTACACAAGGAAAGAAAATTTGACTAAAATGTGATCCCAACATGGCTTGATGAGAATAAAAGAAACAGTAGAAAATGGGTAAGGATTTAGAAATAAAAACTAGAACTTCAAACATAAATACATCTTATCAAGTGCCCACTATTTCAGCTATTTAAAAGGTTTTAAGGCATCCTATACTGACTTTTATCACACAGCCTGGGGTTGAAGTCTTTTGCTTCCAATTTCAACGGCCTTTCTTTCTGCTCTAATATGATTTTCTTTTCACACAAATTTTCATATGGACAACTCTTTATAGCCTTGTGTTTTTTTTAAATGACATTTATTATTATTTTAAATGGTGTGCAATCTATGCATGCTATCGCAATTCTCTCTTTCTCTTCTACTATTTCCATTTTTGCACCAACCAGATAACCAGTACTAATAGTTTGGTATATAACCTTGAAGTATTTTGCCCTCTTCCCTTTGTACAAATATCTACACACAGTTTTTTTAAATAGATGAGAACATATTAAGCTTTTCATCAATTTGCCTTTTATACTGTACATGTTTTGAACTTAGCATATGCAGATCTACTTTTTTCTTTCTTAACCGCTAGTTTAATTACCCAAATTAAAAAAAAATTTTTAATTTTTTTATTTATTTAATTTATATTTTGTTTTGAGTACAACTGTGTGTGTGTGTGCACATGTGAGTAGATTGTCTTGTCATCTCTTTTGGGAAAAGAGGAGCGATTGCAATATATTTTTAGTATTTCATTGAAGCCAAAAACTTGAATCTTTTTTAAAAAGGTAATTTTATATGTATAGAGTCTAGAAGTATAATATCATGAACTAATATGGATTTCCATAAATATATTTTAAATAAATATGTACACACTTTAATGGTAAGTAGACTGGATTATATAGCTCTATATCCACAAACTATCTTTGTCCAGTCTTGATCCCAAGTGTCTTGGCATATAAAGACCATACAAAGAGCAACAGTCTTGGGTTATTTCAAGGAGTAATTTTTCTTTCAGTTTAAGGAAACAGGATTTTTTTTTTTTTTTTTTTCTTAATTGCTCTTTAATTTTAGAAGGCTCCAAAAGTTCTTGCCATAGCTTGGTAATAGAAACTCTCATTTACTCACAAAAAATTAAAGTCAGTATCATGATTCAGTGGCTTCTCATTGCAAATCTGAAAAGTTCTTAAGAATTTGATTTTATACATCTCATTCTATCTACACTCAGGATATTCAATTCCTTTCTCCAGGAAACAGGATTTTTAATAATTTAATAATCAATATGTAGAAATTATGGATAGTAAATATAGGCCTTACCGCTATAATTTTGCCTATAGTAATATAAGAAAAACAAACATGAAAAAAATAGACTAAACCTCAGAATACTTCTAGGAATGCCAAATTACTCATCCAACTACTCGCTGAGTTATTTTGTTACCTTCTGGTAATAGATTATCTTCTCCGTTATGATGCACAGTTTCTCCATCTATAAAACAAGATGGATTTTAATTGTCATACGTAACGATGATACACTATTTAATGAAGTGTGCTCAATAATGCTCAGTATGCTGCATGGGAGAGAAAGAGCCATTGCTTTCCATTGTTGTTTGTCCAAGAGGGATGGCTGAGTTAGGTAGGGTGGATGGGGAATGGGATCTCTAGATCCTTCAACAAAGACAGGAAAGATACCGAAGAGTGATCTTGGCAGAAAAGAAGTTGTCCAGATAGCCATAGTGTTGCATTTTGGATTAGGTTATCTACAACTTGAGATGAGGATTCGTATAATAAATGATTTATTGAGTGCTCTGAGGAGAAATCTGTAAGGAAGTGATAAAAGCAGGTTAGGGTAGCAAAGGGAGTCCAGCAAACATGGGCTCAGTTTAAGTCTAGTTAGAGCTAACAGTAAATTCTAGAACATGAACAGTACCTCTCAGTTTATCTGTTTTGGGGTGAAAAGGCTGGGCATTTGTACTCATATATCAGTCAGTCTAGGATGTCCCAAGGAGTAAGGCTCATAGCCTTGTTATCCCCAAAGAAGCTTTTCTTCTGGTCAAGGGCAATTCTCTGAAGAAGGAACCATCTGTGAACTATTAGTAGCTGACACTTGCATGGTGGAGTAAGGGATCTGGGTGGAACACCAGCAGCATTTGTTACCTGTAGTATCTGAGGTTTGGTGTTGGTACAGGTCAATGGCCTCCAATGGGCAAACAGATTCCAGCACATCTATAACAGAACCAGTATTCTTTTTAAAAAATTATTCATTTATTCACATGTGCATACATTGTTTGGGTCATTTCTGCCTCCTGCCCTCCTCCGCTACTGTCTCCCCCCTCTCTCCACCCCCTCAGTTCCAGGCAGGTCCTGTTCTGCCTTTCTCACTAATTTTGTTGAAGAAAAGACACAAGACTAATAAGGAAGACAAAGCATTTTTGTTAGTTGAGTTGAGGATAGCTATACAGAAATATTCTTGGCATTGCTTTCATGTACACATGTGTTATGACCCATGTTAATTCATCTCTAACTGATCTTTGCACTGAAGAACCAGTATTCTTGAAGGATACATTCAATGAAGGTACTGGCAGGATCACAGAAAGAAAAATGTTTGAGTAATACTCAGAGTTTTGATGACAGTAATGACGTATAAGATCTGAAATAGGAGTTAGAACAGGGGATGGATGCTTTCAATGGACTCTGACAAGCAGGACATAACAACTTATTACAGAACAATATTGCTCTGGGTATCCCGGGAAGTGGAGAGGATTAAAAGATACATCACTAGGATGATGTATTCTGAGTTATCCTTCACAGTGGGTAACTTGATCTGGGATGCATTTATGTGGAGATACTGAATTCACTTGCCACCTTACATCTTTGAGTTCTTCTCAGGACTGAACCTTGCTGGGTGGAAATCAGTGCTCCAACTAATGAAGAACTAAGTGGTACATGGGAATAAGGAGTTCAAGCAAGAATTTATAAGTATATGTGCAAGCAAAAAGCAAGATGTTTTAGAGGGCTTGCCTAGCATGGGTGAGGCTCTGCAAACAAAAAAGTAACATGTTTTAGTCATTTGGTATATTTTTTTCACTTATTTCCTATAATAATTTCCTCTTTTTACTGATGCTTTCTTTTGTGCCTAACCCTAGATCTATTTCTCCAAGTTTGCCAATTCATTGGAATGGTCCCAAGAACGAGACTTTTAGAAATGTATAGGTGATCTGAGCAATGGTTTTTGCTTTTCTACCTTTTGATTATCTCCATTATTTAAAAAATCTTATAGACTCAATAGCCCCTTAATCTCCCTAAGGATAGTTTTCATTCAGGTCATCATTAATATTCCAACCTCCATAAATGGATAAATTTCTCTCAAACTACAGATATTTGGTTAGGAATATCTTTTCAGGAAATGACATGCTGTGATAGGTAAATAACATTGATTATTATTTATAGCAAAGGGAAAATAGTAACTGGACAAGTGTTCTGATTTTACAGTATCTCTCACATTAAGTTTCAGTGTCTTGCTCTGGAATTGTCACCTAGGAAAGATTTGATAATGTCAAATGCTGTTAATAATGCTAGTCTTTTTGCTGGTATCTGAATATTCAAATTCTACTTCTGCTATTTGTTAGCTTTTATGAGTTCTGTGTTTTCAGATTCTCTCTAATATAAAATGGTAACATTAGTACCACTCTTGTAGTGTTGACATGAGATTTAGTGTGTGTAGCTGATAGGAGATTATCACCTTCATCAAGATGGACCACATCAATTCCTCAATTTGGTAATAATATTCCTTTATTATAAATATTAGGCAGAATTTGAGTCACTGGATTCTGCATCAGTAGTAAATTTCTTATTAGCAATAGTGATTTTTAAGAAGCATAGCCTATGTTGTTGAAAGATGGAATAGACTACGTTGTTTGGGAGAAAACTGTTGAAAACTAGTGATAACAAAGTTCTAATAAACCTCAATCTCAGGGAAAGGGAGAAATTGCTGAAAAACTACTCAGTTTTGAAATTGGCTTCTGTGAGAAGTTGGGTCAGAAGAAATGAACTCCGTATCTTATTCAGTTTTCTTTTATCATCACTCACAAAAGAGAATTCAAAGGTTGGATGAATTCTTCTGTCTGTACAACTTCTACCCATAGTATTTCCATCTTACCATTTGATGCCTTTGTCTTGGATGCATGCAGCAATGAGGAACTTCATATATCTTATTTCAGGATGATTTAATAGTTACAAAAGTTTACACTTTGAACCTAAATCTGTTTTATCATGCCTTCTATAATTATTATAGTTATTTCCTTTCAGACAGTTGAAATAATTCTAATCTCTCATTCCCATAACCACCCTTTAAATATTTGAAGATAGCTTTGTCCCAAGACCCTTTTCATGTGACTACAATCACAAATCTCCATTTTTCCTCCTTAGTCTATGGTGACTTTATTATTGACATGCTTATGTTTCTTTTTACAGACCCAAACTCCATATTCAATGTATGAGCAGCACAGAATGGGACAGGGCTCAAGTGGATGAGGCAGTCTTCTGTATTTTGGACATCCTCCTTTCAATGCAATCTAAGATTAAAAGACTTTGGCAACTGCACAATTCTTGACCCATAATGAGTTTACAGAAACCTATAATCCCTAAATCATGTTCATCCATGCTACTGTTAACACATGCAACTTGTCCTTTATTTGGGGGAACTAGTTCCATGACTAAATATTGTTCACATGAAATATTATCTGTTTAGATTTGACCCAACACTCCTGCTTATTAATGCATTTTCCCCTTGTAAGTCATCTATTTTGCTCTGGTACTAGTTGGAACAACAATATTTGTATCCTGAACAGTAGGTAGATAGTAGACTACAGAAGACTCAAAAATAATGTCATACTATCAATCAGTTGGAAAGTCATTTTCTAGTTTGGAAACGATGGCACTATATATCTGTATATTTATCAAGTAGTATCCACGTACCTACTCGATTTTAATGCCTTCATTTGAAACCAATATGAAAGTCATCACAATCTTTCAAAAAATGTATAAGAAAAATATAGCTAATACTACAAGGGCATCTTTTATGTGGAGAATTTCAGACAATATATAACTGAAGCCCAGAAGTGGGTGGTTATTTCAATGTTTATGGAAGTGATAGAATGTGAGCCAAGCAGGTCTGAAGATTAACAAGAATTGGGTTCAATGAGAGAAGGAGAATGTGTACTTGGGAGAGTCGTGAAGTCCAGGTTGATGAGACAGGACTATTTGGGTCACGTTAGGTGCTGGTGTATAGATGAACTTGCAGGCACATAGCTTCTCTTTAGGAGGGTGTTGATGGTGAATTCAAAAAGTATGACTTGTATGATGCTGATATTAGAGTCAGTGCCCTAAAAAAAAGGCAACTGTTTTCTGGTCAAGTAATCTCTATTGCTTCTGAGTGAAGAGTCTGAAGTTTCTGCACCCTGGCTAACTCCAGATATACCTTCCTCAGCTTCAGCACACTAAGTGTCCATGAAGTAGAAGAATTTTGCAAGTAGTCACAACTCCTAGAATTCTCAAAGATATTATCTGGCTTTCCCTTTACTTTAAGACAAACCTCAGACTTCTTTTGGGAGTCATGCAAAACATCTCTCATTGAATAGTTTCTTTCAGCTTCCTTCTTACATGGCTCACCTAGTCATGGGACTTTGTCAGGGCCCACTTTGAAGCACATGAGTTTTAATATCCATTAAGCCTGTTTAAAGCATATGGTTTATTTTCAGTAAGTATGCATTCTATTTTCTTGGCTTGTTTCTTTGTGGCCTGTGTGGCAAAAATCTTCACTCTGACAATGGAAGAAACCATAACTGGTAACTCCTCATTAAGTTACCAGGGCAAGGCAGTCCTCTTGGCACTCATCCCCAAGGGACAATGGCTAACTGGCAAAAATCTGTCAGCTTCCCCAGATATTATTTCCTCACCCTTCATAGCAGATTCTCAGTGAAAATCCATTTCTTTTGGACTTGTATTTTACTAATAGTATATTTAATGAGGGGAAAGAGGAAAACAGGGCCTCAATGATCACAAATATCTACATCTGGCAGAGGATTGGAAGCAAAACTGATCACAGCTGTCTTTGACAGCTAATGTTATTAAAATGTCCAATGTGGAATTTCTATTTTAAATAAGAAACACTTGAAAGAAATGGTCAGAATTAACAGGCACTTAAATTGAAACCACATTGGTTTGTAGGTAATAGAATGCTAGAGACAAACACTGCTTTTAATATAAAAGCATTCTTTGCCCCCAAATTATCCATGTGGCCCTGTTTGTGCCACTGGAATTTGATTAGGTTTGGCTTTTTTCAGGAAACCAGGAGGTAAGAAGAGCTCATTTAATCTCCTGTTAAGTGGTTTATTCCCTGCCCAAGCCTTTGGGTGACTCAGTTTATTAAAAACATTCTGGAGCTTAGGTCCTGTTAGTGCTACACCAACCACAGGCCTGCCTTTTGGCTTGTGTTGCAATCTAACATCTGATTCGCTCAAGCCGGTCAGTATGGAATGGGGGAGCTTGTTGTGAACCCAGGACAGTGGAATCAGTTCACTGTTTGGCTCAAAGATTATTAGCTGAAGCTCAGAATGCTTCCATAAGGCAGCCCCTCAAGTAGTCATTTGTCCTGTGAATATTCAGTAATTTATCCACCAAGGCAGAGGGACTGCTTCTAACTCTTGCAATGTAACCAGGAGCCTCAATGCCACTCACAAATGAAGATAATATAACACAATGCACTAAAAGTTGTTGAATAATAGGGGAGCAGGGTAACAGAGAAAGAGAAAGTAATAGGGGGGAGATTAATCTGATTAAAGCACTATATATATATACATACACACATATATATGTATATATGTCTGAAATACCAAGATGAACCGCCCTTGGACTATCAATATGCACTTAAAAAATGAAGGACAGGAAGGTAAAATAGGTCCTGTCTGGGGGTAGATACCAGTGGTAGGGGGGAGAGCATAAGGAGAGGGCAAAGAAAGGTGAATATAGTGGATGGATTTTATATTCATGTGTGAAAATAGAACAATGAAATCTGTTGAAATTTTGAAAGTATTCTAAGAAGGGGAGGAGGAAGGAGGAAGGAGAACAATGGATGAACCTAATTAAGGTATATTGTAGGCACATATGTGACTATCACAATGTACCCCCCTGTACAAGTATTATATGCTAATTAAAAACTCATTTATTTAATAAAATCACCACCGTGCAGCATTTTAGCAGAGCTTAATGGACTTACAGTTCATCTTTTCTCTTTTCCATGTGTGCCTTTTGTTAATCATCTCAGAAAAAAAATAATCTATCTAGCTATCACCTATCTATGAAACTTCAGCAAGTAGAATATGAGTGTTCAAAGGTAAGAATCCATTTTGCATTATCAACATCAGGAATTCCAGAGAGCTATTAGGGATAAGCACAAGAAACAAAAATCTACTAGTATTTTCTTTTTTTTGGTAGTATTGGGGTTTGAACTGAGGGCCTTGCACTTGATAGTTGAGTCAGACCTCCAGTCCTTTTGGCTTTGGGTTATTTGGTTATTTTTTAGATAGGCTCTTGCTTTTTACCTGGGGCCAGCCTCGGAAATGATGCTCTTATTTATGCCTTCCGACTAGCTGGAATAATGATGTACTCCACCACACCTGGTAATTGGTTGAGATCGGGTATGGCTAACTCCTTTTCCTGGGATGCCCTTGAACCAAAATTCTCCTGATCTGTATCTTCTGAGTAGCTAGGATTACAGGTATGCAGCATGATTCCTGGGTCCTACAAAAGTGTTCTTAAGAGAAGAATGGCCTTTGAAAGAAACAAATTTTCTTGATTAATCCTACCAGAAAATAAAGATTCCATGAAGCTATTGCTCCTGAGAGTAGAATTTTTTATTTATGTTTTTTTCTTATGCTGCCCAATATCCTAGACATTGTGTCTTGCCTGTTTCTCCTCCTATGATTCTCTCCACTGGCGATCCCTACCAGCAAGTGTGCAGTGTGTATTGTCAGTTCCAGCAATAAATGTTTGATGAAATAAACAAAAATGAGCTCAGGTCCTGATTATCTGTTATTCTTAGACTATTTCAATAGCCTGGTGAAAGGCTTTCCCTTTCAATAATACATGTAAGTCTGTCAAAGTGAATCTGCAAATGTTACTCTTTCAGTTATTTTGGTCATTATTAAAAATAAAACTTTTAGTGCTGCCCGACTGCATGGGATACTTTCAAAACCTCTTAGTCTTTTTTTTTTCAATATATCCATCTTTAATTTTAAAGCATATGATGTACTTTCTATTTATCTTCACAAAGGCAGTTTACAGTAAAAACCTCTTAGTCTTGTAGCATGTAATTCATCTAAAATACTTGTCCAACTTGCCCTCTTGTCTTACCTTCCATGAAGTCCCCCTAATTAGTTAGTCATTTCTGGCCAGTGGTTTTTTTTATTGTTGTTGTTATTTTTTTCTTGGGGTGAATACTGGGCATTTAGTGACCCATGTCATTCCACTGCCTGCTGGGGCAGTTGTGGGTACACCCACCCAGCCCGCTCTGGCCAGACTTATCTGGATCCCAACATTCTCCATAAAGCCGTCTGGGAAATTTAGTCAGAACAGAAGTGAGATTTCGCCCCAGCCTGCTAATAGTAGCCCAGGTGAGAAAAATCCTATACCAAAGCAATTCCTTTTTATTGTCTCTTAGTTTAATCCTCTGTTGGACTTAACTTATTGGGTTGGAAAGTCACCTTTTTTCACTTGTGATAGTTCCCTAGATTCATTTTAATGTCCTCATATTATAAACTAAACCTCTTCTGTAATTGTTTTCTTATTCACCTGTGTGCCCTGTGTATTTTTCTCTTTGTACATCCTTTGGTCAAGTTAGCCATGTCATCATTCTACCAAACCTTCCTCACTTCCAGGAAACACAATAGATGCTGTAAAGTAGCACCCTTCTCAGCTTGCTGAACACTCATGCCTGTGACAGGAACTGGTCCTAACAGCTGAGGATGAACAACCATGGTGGCCTGACCCAGCACCCTCACTTACTGGGGCAGTGAATGCCCTCTCTGGTTCAACTTTGATAAGGATCATTGTTCAGCTCACCATTTTACCAGTGATTCTCAAAGCATATCCAAACAACCTTGGCCTCACCTAAGACTTGTTAGGAAGGCAAATTCCAACTGCAGATCTGCAGAATGAGAAATCCTGAGGTTGTGACCCAGAAATCATCCTTTAATAAGCTCACTGGGTGATTCTGATGCCCACTAAAATTTGAGAATTCTGTTTTGCTTGAAGGCTAGCAATCTCCAAAAAAAAAGTTATTAGAACTTTTTTGGTTGTACTAGGAGTTTTGAACTCAAGGCTTTGTGCTTGCTAGGCAAATGCTCTATCCCTTGAGCCATGCCCCTAGTGCCTTTTGCTTTTAGTTTATTTTTCAAGTAGTGTTGTGCTTTTGCTCAGGGCCAGCCTTGGATGGTGATCTTCTTACCTCCACTTCTCCAGTAGCTGGTATTAAAGGCATGTATCACCATGTCCAGTTTTGCTAACTGGATTTGTATACAAAGTAAAGACTGCTTCTTTCTTCAGCTTGTAGTTTTCCTAGGATGCCCTAGAGATGGCCCTCATAGGCCACTAGAAAAACTAAGAGAACACAATGGAAGCCATATGCAGGATTTCTATAAGCTAACCCTGAGAAAGGCATGAATTACTTCCAAGCTCACTCCATTGGAGAGATCTTAGTAACCTGGTCTGTGATAGTCTAGGAAATCATAGTCTAGTTCTACTCCTGAGGACAGAGAGATTTTGGTGATAGGGAATGAATATACTGTATTATTCATAAAATGTATATATTTTCCTATGTTAAAATGACCAAAACAGAGCCAAAGACTAGTCAGCATGTGGAAGAAATTACACATGAAATATAAAAAATATATCCAGAATATATAAAAAGTTTTGAGAAATCAATAAAAAACACACAAATTAATAGAAAATAGACTTTTATTCAAGTCAAAAGACTTGAATAAGCACTTAAGAAAAGAAAAAATCCAAATAGTAACTTCATTAATAATCAGGGAAATACTAATGAAAATCACAGATGAATTACCTATCTCTCTCCCTTAGCATAAGTACATATATTTAATATATTATATATAATACATGCAATATAACATATTGCATGAGATACTCATATATCTAAAGACATGATTTTGAACATGTAAGGACTTATAATTTTCTTTATCACTACAAAGAATTTGGACCATTCAAAAATTTAGAGTGCAACTCTCCATGATGTATAAGACTGAGGGTACCATCACGTATTCACACAAACTACCTAGGTCTCCCATCCTTAAATTGGGGTTAAATCTATAATGTATACACTTTTGCTAGTTTTTAGAGTATACCTCTTACCTCAGGAAATGCGGATGTTTCCAATTGAGATTGATGCCATGTTGCCATGCTAGGTTCCTTAGAATGACAGCTATAAGATTTTCTGGTTGTCTGATTTTTTTTGTTTTGTTTTGTAGACCTCCTTAAAAGATTAAAGATTGATAGGTAACTCTAGTAATCCCTGGTGACTAGAGAGGTCTTCTAGAGTATTAAATGTCCAAACATTTAGCTGCAGAGTATCAGAATTCCCATTTTAAATATTTTAGTCCCCTTTTTTCTCAAAGAAAACCCTCTACCTGGTCCTCATTCCTATGTGTGTGCTTTCCTCTCTAGGGAATTCATTATACAGAACTTGGATGTTTATTATTGTGTATGAAATCTGATTTGTATGCAGAGAAGAGGAGCAAAGATGGGCTATTTTACCCCACAGACTTTTAAAGAATGATGGGCCAGGAAAATCACTGTGAGCTAAATTTAGTATTCCAAAATGGCAAAGATCTATCCAGGGAAACCAAGCTTAGTCAACACATCCAAGAGACATGAGCAAATCTGAAATAAAGAGATGAAATTTCAGAGCTGAGGGAAATCCAAAAGCCAGCAAGAAAATCTGGGAATAAATTGAAGGTCCTGAGTGATGCCACAAATAGAGTTGTGCCTTTTTGTCGGAAAACAGCTATGCAGAATTATAACCTTTGATGTTATCACAAAAATAAAGGTCAGAGAACAGTTCCAGGAAAATGATATTAGTTGTTTATAATTAGTCTGATTGGAATAGCAGAAAGTTATTGTAAAAATCTAGGCTAGCAATGATGGCATCTTGGAATGGAGAGCTGAGAGCTTTGAGCTTTGGTGGGAAGTGACAGAGTTCAGCTGTAGTTTGAAGGAAGAGATGACAAGATTTACTGATGGGTGTGAGAGAAGGGAGGCAAGGAAAATTCCATCAGCTGTAGCAGGAAAGACTGAGAGAAGAATATTTGAAGTGTCTGGTGGAAATTAGGAGCTTGTTTTTGGACAAGTTAAGTTTTGGATGTCTGAAAAACATCCAAGCGGAGATGTTTCTTTCATCAGGAGACTCAGCAAACAACAGCTGTGGTAGCTGTTGCTTTTCATCACCTTGACATTCAGTGACATAAATCTCTGGAAGTTGGAAACCTGCTAGCATCTGTCTCAGAAGACAGAATCCTTACCCACCAAAAGCTATTTGCTGTAGAGTTTCCTTTCTGTATAACACTCTAATATTCATTCTAATTGGTCTTCATTCCTACTTATCATCCCATTGCATCTGAACTCAAGCAAAGGACTGGATTAAGAAGCTCAAAGACCTCCCATCTCTCTCCATTGTCTGTTCTATGGCTCCATTCAGCCACTACACATAAGTTTCCTAAGCACTTACTCTAAGTGTCAAAATTGAGTCTCTATTGCTCGCAGCAGTGATCTTGATAATGCTCTTTACATCAATGTGTTCTTCTCTGTCTCACTCACCTGGCTTCCTTACTTCTGCTTGGAAGATTCTTGAAGTCAGGCTCTGCCTTTGGAGGAGCATGACTGTGCCATTAAAACAATAGTGAACAGGAAGTTAAAACAGGTCCTGTCTTGGGGGGGTGATACAGTGGGAGGGGGGAGTATATAAGGAAATGTGTAGAAGAGTGAATATGGTGGAAATATTATGTATACATATATGTAAATGGAAAAATGAGACCTGTTGAAAATATTCTAGAAATGGGGGAAGGGAAGATGATGGGGGGGTAAATGTAGCTATGATAGACTGTAAGAACTTTTGCAAATGTCACAATGTACCCCTAGTACAACAATAATGAAAAAAAAAGAAATATTGAAAGAAGAAAAGCAACAGTTAACAACAAGCTAGAATAAACTGTGGAAGCCACAGTGGACGGGTCATGTGAGGCCATGCAAGAGTAATATTAATGACAGCTGTGGCCTTGTCAATGGATCATTGATCACTTTGCTCAGAACCTCTATTGGGTCCACAATGCATGCAGAATAAGATTCATGCTCCCCACCATGATCTCCTTCTTCTCCTTGCCCACTACAGTCCTGAAACCCTGCCCGTCCTTGCTTACTGTTCCTTTAGTCTGCCCTTTGCTCCCATCTTAGGGCCTCCACTCTTGCTGTTCTCTCTGGATGGAATGGTCTTCCCTTAAATCTATGCACAGCTGACTTCTCCATGCTTTTCATCAAACTAAAATGAAGATGTATTCAACAAAATAACTGGTCAGTTATCCTCAAAAGTATCAAGGCCATGAAAGAAAAAGAGAAACCAAGAAACTATAAAGGATTAGAGTAGATTAAGAAATCCTGGCAAATATGATCCAGTGAAACCATTTCTGGGAATATACCCAAAGAAATGTGAGTCAGGATACAATGGAGATACATGTACCCTGATGTATATCACAGAACTATTCATAATAGCCAAGCTATGGAAACAACTCAGGTGCCCTACAACTGATAAATGGATCAAGAAAATGTGGTGTGGAGATTCCAAGATGGCAACTAGAGGGAGGAAGCAGAAAGCTTGCTTCCTAAAGTAAACTCTTGGAGAGATGCTGGAGATACACCTGGCAGGAAAAACCACCAAGAAGAGGCAAAACTCTGACACCTCCACACCCCCAACCCGCACATAGCATCCCCTCTCCACGCTAAATGGAGAAACCAGGAGGGCTCCTGCACCGCCAGATGCCAGCTCCTAACCTGCTTGGGAGACTCCAAGTGCAGGAACCAGAGGGAAATGAAGAAAACAGATGCCCAGATCCAGACTCCAAAGAAATGAAGATAAACTATGCCAAAGAACTCAATGAAAGAAGAAATCCTACAAGTAATCAATGAGAATTTTATAGAGATGATACTGGATATGGTCAACCAAAATGTGCAGGAGACACTCAAGAAATTCTAAGACAAAAAAAATAGAGAATTTGAGAAAGCACAAGAACAATAAAAGAAACTATAGAAGCACAGTATAAACACCAAAGGGAAACAAAGAACACGATAAATAAAGAGATAAATGAACTCAAGATGAAAATAAACAATATTAAAGAGGAAGAAACTCAGGATTGGAAAACCTCAGAAAAAAGAATGAAACAGAAATGCAAAACAAAATGGAAGGCCAATCCGGCAGACTAGAACAAGCAGAAGACAGAATCTCAGAACTTGAAGATGAAATGTTAATTAAAGGAAAAAACAAAAAACTATTAGTTAAACAACTCAAGACCTGTGAAAAGAAAATGCAAGAACTTACTGACTCCATCAAAAGACCAAACCTGAGAATCATGGGCATTGAAGAAGGAGAAGAGGTGAGAGCAAAAGGAATGCATAATATATTCAACAAAATAATAACAGAAAATTTCCCAAATCTAGAGAAAACTATGCCCATACATGTACAGGAAGCCTCCAGAACACCAAACAGACCTGACCAAAATAGAACTACCCCACAACATATTATCATTAAAACAACAAGTAC
This sequence comes from Castor canadensis, assembly GCF_047511655.1. NCBI lineage: Eukaryota > Metazoa > Chordata > Mammalia > Rodentia > Castoridae > Castor > Castor canadensis. The sequence goes on along the minus strand of NC_133390.1, from coordinate 150,293,851 downwards.
AGAGACTAGAGAAAGAATATTGAAGGCTGTAAAAGAGAAAAAACAAACAACATACAAAGGTAAACCCATCAAAATCACAGCAGACTTCTCAACAGAAACATTAAAAGCAAGAAGAGCTTGGGGTGAGATCTTCTGGGCACTGAATGAAAATAACTTCAACCCTAGGATACTATCAGCAAAACTATCATTCATAATAGATGGAGCAATAAAAGTCTTCCATGATAAGCAGAAACTAAAACAATATGTGACCACAAAGCCACCACTACAAAAAATTCTTCAAGGGATTCTGCACACAGAAAGTGAAACCCAACATAACCATGAAAGGGCAGGCAGTACCAAACTACTGGAAAAGAAAAAGCAAGAGAGTAGAGAGTAACATCGATTTAACTACACACAGTCAAACACTCAAACAACTAAGACAACTAAATGACAGGAATCACCACATACCTATCAATACTAACACTTAATGTAAATGGACTTAATGCCCCCATCAAAAGGCACCGTTTGACAAACTGGATTAAAAAGGAAAATCCAACAATTTGTTGTTTACAGGAGACCCATCTCATTGATAGAAATAAGCATAAGCTTAGGATGAAAGGCTGGAAGATTTACCAAGCCAATGGCCCCCCAAAACAGGCAGGAGTAGCAATACTTATCTCAGACAAAGTAGACGTCAAACCTACATTGATCATATGAGATAAAGAAGGACATTCCATACTAATAAAAGGGGAAATAGACCAAAAGGAAATAACAATTATCAACCTATATGTACCCAATGTTAACACACCCAATTTCATCAAACTACCCTGAAGGACCTAAAAGCATATATTAACTCCAACACAGTGGTAGTGGAGACTTTACCACCCCACTACCATCAATAGATAGGTCATCCAAACAAAAAAATCAAAGAAATCCTAGATCTAAAACATACCATAGATCAAATGGACTACTTGATGTCTACAGAACATTTCATCCAACTTCTACACAATATACATTCTTCTCAGCAGCCCACGGAACCTTCTCCAAAATAGATCATATCCTAGGGCACAAAGCAAGTCTCAGCAAATATAAGAAAATAGAATTTATATCATGCACTCTATCTGATCACAAGGCATTAAAACTAGAACTCAACAACAAAAAGAAAGACAAAAAACATGCAAACAGCTGGAAACTGAATAACTCATTACTTAATGAACAATGGGTCATTGATGAAATAAAAGAGGAAATTAGAAGGTTCCTGGAAGTCAATGAAAATGAAAATACAACCTACTGGAACCTATGGGACACAGCAAAGGCAGTCCTGAGAGGAAAGTTTATAGCCATGAGTGCATGTGTTAAAAAGACTGAAAGATCTCAAATCAGTGACATAATCTCATTTTCTAGGATCTCAAACTCCTGGAAAAACAAGAACAAGCAAATCCCAAAACAAATAGAAGGAGAGAAATAATAAAAATAAGAGCTGAAATCAACGAAATAGAAACCAAAAAAGCCATACAAAGCATTAATGAAACAAAAAGTTGGTTCTTTGAAAAAATAAACAAGATCGATAGACCCCTGGCAATCCTGACTAAAATGAAGAGAGAAGAAACCCAAATCAGTAAAATCAGGAATGCAAAAGGGGAGATAACAACAAACACCATGGAAGTCCAGGAAATCATCAGAGACTACTTTGAGAACCTATATTCAAATAAATTTGAAAATCTTGAAGAAATGGACAAATTTCTAGATACTTATGATCATCCAAAACTGAACCAAGAGGACACTAATTACCTGAATAGATCTATAACACAAAATGAAATTGAAGCAGCAATCAAGAGTCTCCTAAAAAAGAAAAGTCCAGGACCTGATGGATTCTCTGCTGAATTCTATAAGACCTTTAAAGAAGATCTAATACCAACCCTCCTTAAACTGTTCCACGAAATAGAAAGGGAAGGAAAACTGCCTAACACATTTTATGAAACCAGTATTACACTTATCCCAAAACCAGGCAAAGACACCTCCAAAAAAGTGAACTATAGGTCAATCTCCTTAATGAACATTGATGCAAAAATCCTCAATAAAATAATGGCAAACTGAATTCAACAACACATCGAAAAGATCATTCACCACGACCAAGTAGGCTTCATCCCAGGAATGCAGGGGTGGTTCAACATATGCAAATCAATAAATATAATAAACCACATTAACAGAAGCAAAGACAAAAACCACATGATCATCTCAATAGATGCAGAAAAAGCTTTTGATAAGATCCAACACCATTTCATGATAAAGGCTCTAAGAAAACTAGGAATAGGAGGAAAGTACCTCAACATTATAAAAGCTATATATGACAAACCTACAGCCAGCATATACTTAATGGTGATAAACTGAAACCATTCCCTCTAAAATCAGGAACGAGACAAAGATGCCCACTATCCCCACTCCTATCAACATAGTACTAGAATTCCTAGCCAGAGCAATTAGGCAAGAAGAAGGAATAAAAAGAATACAAATAGGTAAAGAAACTGTCAAAATATCCCTATTTGCAGACGATAGGATCCTATACCTTAAAGACCCAAAAAACTTTACTCAAAAGCTCCTAGACATCATAAACAGCTATAGCAAGGTAGCAGGATATAAAATCAACATAGAAAAATCATTAGCATTTCTATACACTAATAATGAACAAACTGAGAAAGAATATATGGAAACAATTCTATTTACAATAGCCTCAAAAAAAAAAATCAAATACCTAGGAGTAAACTTAACAAAGGATGTGAATGACCTCTACAAGGAAAACTATAAACTCCTGAAGAAAGAGATTGAAGAAGACTATAGAAAGTGGAGAGATCTCCCATGCTCATGGATTGGTAAAATCAACATAATAAAAATGGCTATACTCCCAAAAGTAATCTACATGTTTAATGCAATTCCCATCAAAATCCCAATGATATTCATCAAAGAGATTGAAAAATCTACCATTAAATTTATTTGGAAACACAAGAGACCATGAATAGCCAAAGCAATACTCAGCAAAAAGAACAATGCAGGAGGTATCACAATACCTGACTTCAAACTATATTACAAAGCAATAGCCATAAAAACAGCATGAAAGCACAAAAACAGACATGAAGACCAGTGGAACAGAATAGAGGACCCGGATATGAAGCCACACAACTATAACCAACTTATCTTTGGGAAAGGCACTAAAAATATACAATGGAGAAAAGACAGCCTCTTCAACAAAAACTGCTGGGAAAACTGGCTAGCAGTCTGCAAAAAACTGAAACTAGATCCATGTTTAATACTGGTATACACCCTATATCAGTATTAACTCAAAATGGATCAAGGATCTTAATATCAGACCTCAAACTCTAAAGTTGGTATAGGAAAGAGTAGGAAATACTTTGGAATTAATAGATATAGGCAGACTTTCTCAATGGAACTCAGAAGCTCAGCAACTAAGAGATAGTATCGACAAATGGGACTTCATAAAACTAAAAAGTTTCTGTTCTACAAAAGAAATGGTCTCTAAACTGAAGAGACCACCCACAGAGTGGGAGAAAATATTTGCCAGCTACACATCAGACAAAGGACTGATAACCAGAATATATAGGGAACTCAAAAAACTAAACTCTCTCAAAATTAATGAACCAATAAAGAAATGGGCAAGTGAACTAAACAAAACTTTCTCAAAAGAAGAAATTCAAATGGCCAAAAAAACACATGAAAAAATGCTCACCATCTCTAGCCATAAAGGAAATGCAAATCAAAACCACACTAAGATTTCACCCCACCCCTGTTAGACTAGCCATCATTAGCAACACCACTAACGACAGGTGTTGGTGAGGATGTGGGGAAAAAGGAACCCTTATACACTGCCGGTGGGAATGCAAGCTGGTACAACTGCTCTGGAAAAAAATTTGGAGGCTTCTTAAAAATCTAAGCATAGATTTGCCATATGATCCAGCAATCCCACTCCTGAGGATATACCCAAAGGAATGCAACACAGGTTACTCCAGAGACACTTGCACACCCTTGTTTATTGCAGCACTATTCACAATAGCCAAGTTATGGAAACAACCAAGATGCCCCACTATTGATGAATGGATTAAGAAAATGTGGTATTTATACACAATGGAATACTAATCAGCTATGAAGAAGAATGAAATCTTATCATTTGCAGGTAAATGGATGGAACTGGAGAACATCATTCTGTGTGAGGTTAGCCAGGCTTAGAAGACCAAAACTCGTATGTTCTCCCTCATATGCCGACTTTAGATCAAGAGCAAACACAACAAGGGGATTGGACTTTGATCACATGATGAGGCGAGAGCACACAAGGGAGGTATGAGGACAGGCAAGAAACCCCCCAAGAAAACAAGATAGCATTTGATGTCCTCAATGCAAAGGAACTAATGCAGAAACTTTAAAGCAACTGAGGCCAATAGGAGAAGGGGACCAGGAACTAGAGAAAAGGTTAGTTTGAGAAGAATTAATTTAGAAGTTAACACATATGCACAGGAAAGCAGTGCATGTCAACTCCCTGTATAGCTATCCTTATCTCAACTAGCAAAAACCCTTGGTTCTTCCTATTATTGCTTATACTCTCTCTTCAACAAAATTAGAGCTAAGGGCAGAATAGTTTCTGCCTGGTAGCGAGGGAGTAGGGAGGGAGAGGGAGGTGTGGGAAAAGGGAGGGGGTGGGGGAGCGGGGGGAGAAATGACCCAAACATTGCATGCACATATGAATAAAAGAAATTTAAAAAAAGAAAATGTGGTATATATACACAATGGAGTTTTACTTAGCCATGAGGAGTAATGACATGTGGTTGGAAAGTAAATGGATGCAATTGGAAGACATCATGTTAAGTGAAGTAAGCCAGATTCAGAAACATAAAGGCAGTATATTTTCTCTCATATGTGGAAGATAGATCCAAAAGATAAACATATACACAAAAACAAACATGATCATATACAAACTCTATGTAGAACATGTTTGTCACAGTGGACCTACTCTATGGCACTCAAAGAAGGAGGGAAAGGAAAAGAGATTGATAGAGCATCAACAATATTGTAAAACATAACATCTGTGTAGTAGAGGACATAAGCGTATATATTGAAAGATATTGAAAAATGTGGGGTGGAAGGTAAAAGGGTAAAGGAGAGCAATGGAAGGGGTTGAACAGCCCAACATAAAGTAGACTCACAGTAGGGACACACTGAGAAACCCCTTGGAACATCAACTTAAATATTAATAACAAATGACAGGACTATAAAGTAGGTACAGTACATGTGTGGGGGTACTTATGGAGGAGGGAGGGTGAATGAAGGAGATTAAGGTGAAGGTATAGGGTAGATGGACTTCATATACTTATGAAATAGAACAAAGAAACCTCTTGAAATTGCTGTAATTTGGGCAGGGAGGTGGTCTAAGGGAGAGATGGCAGGAGTGATTTAACCAATGTACAATACAAGCCTGTCATACTGAATCCCCCCCATATAAGGAATATATCCTAATAAAAAATATAATTAAGTTAAAAAAGAAATCATGGCAGGGTGCTGTGGCTTATGCCTGTAATCTCAGCTACTAGAGAGACAATGATCTGGAGGGTCAGGATCCTGGGTCAACCTCAGGCAAAAGTGAGATCCTATCCATAAAAGAACCTAAAAACAAAAAGGTTTCTTCACCCTCCTTCACCCTTGCCTTACATTCTCCCCGCTCCCACTGGTACCAATCCCCAAACAGAAGTTAAAACCTGTTTTAACTTCCTGTTCTCCATTTTTGAAAAGAAAAATTTTTGTTTATTTAAGATAGCTATACAAGGAGTTTCACTGTGACATTTCCATGAATATAGGTATTATATTCCCAAATTGGTTCATCCCCTCCATTTTTCTCCTTTCTACCCTAGTCTTCTTCTTACAGTAAGTTCAATGGATTTAAATATTCTTAATAAAAGTGTCATATTTTCTCTGGTGAAGGAAGAGGTCATTTCTTTCTGGTCTACTGCTATATGTTCATTGCTCACTGCAGTGCCTAGGTGAGAGTGTCACACAGGTGGGTCTTGAGATGTCTTTAGTGCTCTGCCCATATCTTCTCAGCACTCAAGTCTACATGCTACAGGTGGCTGCTCTGATGCCCATGACTCACCCTGGGCTTATTCTAGCTGAAGGTACTGCTAAGCTCATGAACAGGGTAAGCCACAAATGCCAAAGGGTTAATGCCCTAGCAGCAGTTCCAGTTGGATTAAGTTCCAGGTGCCTTCAGTGGTAACTTTCCTGATACTTTTATTGCCTTCCTTTCTTTCCCTGTCTCACTTTTCCTTCCAGCAGCAGGTTTCTGAGATTATCTCCCAATGACTCTACATGCACTAGAATCCTTTTCTTATATCTTGTTGCATCTGAGGAATATAACCACAGAAAGTCCTCAATAGATAAATGAATGCCCAAGCATTATGTTCAGATAAAGTCAGAAACCCCACTTCACTGCTTTCACACTTCTAGAAGATACTAAGAACTTATCTTCTCTCATTGGCTACTTTTGGACTACTGGCCACTGTGGACATTGTCACTAGAAGTGTACTCAACTTACAGTGTCTAGGTTGTCTTCCACATTATACATTCCATTAGTGTGCTTTTAATTCTGTCTCTCACATGGAGAAGATACAAAACCATGTTTTATATGTTGTTGAAATAATGGCTATAGAGGAAACTCACTACATGCTTGTTGGTTGAGATTTATGAGTAAGTTGTGGGAAATATTTTTGATGTCATTCTAAACTCTGCTGAGGGAAGTAAGGATGAAGCATGTCTCAATCTGACGCTCCACCATGAAGGGTAAATAAGAAAATTTTAGAACATCCCATAAACAAAGAACAAAGTTCTAAGCAAAAGGAGGACAGGAAGCACCATGACGAGAAGAAATTTATTTACCATGATTTCAAACACACTGGAATTTATTTTTTTTCAAAATGAAACCATGGGTAAGTCAACAGGCTAGGCAAAGCTTACAATGTGAGGTTTAGATTCCTGACCAGTGGAATATATGAACTGAAGGAATTTGAATACAATTTTGATCCTTCAAAAAGTTGCTTAATGCTTCTCGGAAGAGTCTTGGATTCCCTTTACTCTTGTGTTTGAAATTCAAAATATTTGGGAGGGAGGGATAGATTTAAAACACTCACATTTTAACTTCAGAGTCCAATTTGTATAAGGCATCCAGTATTTGATCAGCAACACAACCAATAACTGGGATATAAACACTCTCCACCGTTGACCTTGTAAGACAGAAGAGGCAGTTTGCTTTTCAGCCCACTTCTGAGTTCCTTAAAGTTTAGCAAAGGGACAAAAGATACAACATCCACAGTGGCCTGTAGTTCAGGGGTGACCATGGATAATGAGAGAGGGTAAGTTCTTAGTTTCTTCTGGGAGCAAGGGAGGAGTAAAGTGAGGTTTCTGACTTTTTAAAGGAAACCACAAATCTGAATTTTCCTATAAAATTTCTCCATCTTTTATTTTTTAAAGTCACTGTGTGAGAAAAAATTTTGGAAGTTTGATTTTTTTTCACTGTTTTAAAAATACTTAAACCTTTTTAATTGGCACATGATCTTTTTATATACATATGGGGTTTGCATATAATGTGTATAATAATTTGATCCATGTATATAATGTGTAATGATCAAATCAGCATGGTCAACATTTGTATCTCCTTTAACCATTATCATTTCTCTGTGTTGGGAAACTTCAGACTCGACTAGTTATTTTGAAATACATCATAAATTGTTGCTGAGTATAGTCACCCTACTGTGCTATGGAAAACAAGAACTAATTCCTCTTATTTAACTGTGTTTTGGTTATTATCTAACCACTCATTTCCATCTACTAATTAGAGGCTTGAGGCCATTTGACATCATAATAAATGAAAGGAATCCCTGGTAGTGGGAGCGCCATCAGAGGTCCTCTGCCTTACTTCTTAAAGATCAGGCTCACAAGGCTGAATCAGCATCACTGGGGAACTTGCTAAAGACATGGTCCCTCATATGCACACAGACCCTCTGAACCAGAACTTGTTTTCTGATAAGGTCTGCAGGTGACTCATGTGTATATCGAAGTTTGAGAGGCAGTGTTTGAGTTTGCATCTTCAAGAAAAAGAAAACCCACAAACTCCAAATGCAGCAGCTATGAGAGAGAGGGGAGAGAGAGAAAGAGAGAGAGAGAGAGAGAGAAAGAGAGAGAAGGAGAGAGAGAGAGAAGAGAGAGAGGAGGGAGGGGAAGAGAGAAGAGAAGAGAAGAAAGAAGAGAATGCTTCAAAAGTCAATGCTCCGATTGTAACAGGTAGCAAAGTGAAGGGGTGCATGTTCTCTGTTTTGTTATTGATAGTCCCTTAGTTGTAGAATGAAGTTGATTAGCTAAGAATGAAGTTGATTAGCTGTCTATCTCCATGTTTGCAACCAAGGTCTGCATTCCCAGTAATGGCAGGATTTCTATGTTTGGGTTATTCACTCAGTAATGTATGTTGAGAATTCATCACGTGCATGACAATGATCTGTCAAGGGATGACTATGGCACAGCTTTACCCTCAAAGCATTTAGTGTCACCATGACAAAATATGACAAGCACAGCAGCCGCAGAGGCATAAATAGTGTGAAGCTTCAGTATGAGGAGGCAGAATTGGCCAAATGCCCAATAATTCATCTGTGTCATGATCATTCAACACAATATTGTAGTCACACTTTTATTGGAAAGTTTATTTGCTTACCGTTTGTCTACACTTTCACATTGCAAAGTGACATGTTTTCAGGGACAATTATTAATGGAATGGTGTGCTCACTGCTTCCTTCCACACTTACATACATACTGCTCTCTACCTCGGGAGGGAGAATATAAAAGAAAATAAAAAAAACTGCATGACCTGGTGGAGTCATTCACTATGACTTTTGTCTTTCTCTAAAGAATCTATTTGAGTTACAGAGGCCAATAGGAGAAGGGGACCAGGAACTAAAGAAAAGGTTAGTTCAAGAAGAATTAATGTACAGGAAAGCAATGCTATCCTTACCTCAACTAGCAAAAGCCCTTGGTCCTTCCTATTATTGCTTACACTCTCTCTTCAACAAAATTAGAGATAAAGGCAAAATAGTTTCTGCCTGGTAGTGAGGGGGTGGGGGAGAAAGGGAGAAGGTGGGGTGGGGGGGTGGGGAAGGAAGGAGAAATGACCCAAACATTGTATGCACATATGAATAAAAGAAAAAAATTTTAAAAAAGAATCTATTTGAAGTAAAGCTAACTGAATTAAAAAAAAACAGCTTTATTAATATGTACTTTACACACCATAGAATTCTCTCATTTTTGAAGAGTGCAGTTCAATGATAGTATGTTCAGAGTTATGTATCCATCACTGTATTCAATTTTAAAACCTTTTCACTACTGAAAAAGAAGCCCACGTCTCTTAGCTTTCGCACATCACTCTCCACTTCTTCCAACTGCCCTGTTCATTAACCCTGGTGGCCACCAATCTACCCCTTTATTCTATAGATTTATCTATTTTGGATATTTGATGTAAATGTGATCTTTTGTGACTGGCTTTTCTCATTTAAGACAATGTTTTATGAAATCTATTTTTATTCTTCATTTCCTTGAAACAGAAAAAAAGAAACCTATGCTGAAGAAGACCTTGCAATATTATAGACATATAAATGAACTCCAGTACTTGAGCTCCATCAAGCTTTTATTTCTAAACCAAGAAACACATGTATTCCCTCTTGTTTTCCTTCCAATTGTCTTGAACCAAGTTTTTATTGGGTGTTTGGTGGGGATTGTGTAAGAACTGATTGGTCCTAGGAAACATTGAGAGATGAGGAAAGTGTACTTTCCATCTCTCTTCTTTCCATTTCTTATATCCTTCTGTTCCCCTTAGATAGCCAATATTCCTATGGCACATCTGCATTCCACTCTGATAATAAATGGTGAAATTTGTTAATTTGTTAAATAGTATTAGCATTTCTATAGAGACCTTCATTTTTCCTATCCAAAGGAGATACATTTCAAGAAGACAGAAAAATGGGCAAATAGCTTGGGTTAAGGTCAATTTCCTAAACATTTGTTGAGAGCTTAGCATATGCTAGGTATTTAGCAAGTGCTCTGTCAGAGAGGTTAAGTCACTTGCACCAAGGCAAATGATTAGTTGATGACAGCATTTTTTTTTATAGTACAGGGGTTTGAAATCAGGACCCCATACTTGCTAAGCCAGTGCTCTACCACTTGAGCCATGCCTCAGTCTTTTGCTTTTAGTGTTTTGTGTGTGTGTGTGTGTGTGTGTGTGTGTGTGTGTGTGTGTGTGTGATAGGTTCTCACATTTTTAAACCTGGGCTGTTTTCAGACAGTGATCCTCCTTTCTCTGCCTCCTGCTGGCTGGAATCACAGGTGTGTACTACCATACCCAGTTTCCTTGTAAGATAGGGTCATACTGATTTTTAAAAAAAAATTTTTTTTTTGGACCAGGCTGCATTAAACCATGAGCCTCTTGTCCCTGCCTCCCAAGTAGTTAGGATTATAGATATGTACCACCATGCCCAGTAGTAGTGAGAATTGAGCCCAGGGCCTTTCACTTGTCCAAGTGATCTACTTCTTGAGCCATGCTGCCAGCCCTTTTGTTTGTATTTTGTTTCTGAGATAGGTCTTATTAAGTTTGCCAGTGCTAGCCTTGAAATCATGATCCTCCTGTCTAAAGCCAGGATTTGAACATTGCTCTTTCTGATTACAAAACCTCAAGGCTTAATTTTTGTGGTATACTGTCTCTCCAAGGTTCACTTGTAAATCTATTGAGTATCTAGTCAAAAGCCATTCTACTTTGCCTTTCTTTTTTTTTTGTTCATTTATTCACATATGCATACATTGTTTGGGCCATTTCTCCCCCTTACCCCTCCACCCCCTCCTTCTCCCCCCCTTGCCCCCTCGCTTCCAGGCAGAATCTGTTCTGCCCTTATCTCTAATTTTGTTGAAGAGAAAGTATAAGCAATAATAAGAAAGACAGAGTGTTTTTGCGAGTTGAGATAAGGATAGCTATACAGAGAGATTCCTAGCATTGCTTCCATGCACAAGTGTATTACACCCCAAATTGACTCATCTCTATCTGACCTTTTCACTAGTCCCTGATCCCCTTCTCATATTGACCTCTGCCGCTTTAAGGTTTCTGTATTAGTTCCTCTGCAGTGGGGACATCAAATACTATCATGTTTTGGGTTTCATACCTATCTCCATTCTTCCCATGTGTGCTCTTCTCTTATTATGTGACCCAAGCTCGACCACATTGCTGTATTTGCTCTAGATCTAAAGTCTGCATATGAGGAACAGACACAGAATACACTATTTGATAGTTATCCTATCTTGTAGCTATCTGCTGGAGACAATGTTATTAATATGTCAGCTGAAGTTCCTATAGGTCATTTAAAATTATGAAAGTCAACATTTTGTTTGCAAATTCCCTTTCTGTACCCGAAAACTCTACTTCAGAGTCTTAAGGTTTCCTCATATGTGTACTGCATGGAGAGCATAGTTACTATCACTGGGAAGTGTTCTGCTGTTTTATATTTATTTGACGAAATGTCATGCTAATGTGGCATGAGAATTAATTCAACTCAATGAGTATTTATTGACTGTCTAACCAAGAAATGCTAAAGGCAGTTCTTCAACTTGAAAGAATGCTAAAGAGCAACAGATAGAATGAGAAGTATGAAACTTGGTGCTAAAGGTAAAGATACAGTTCATTATAGGAATACTTCAGTGTTGTAATGATGGTGGGTAAATTACTTTTAATTCTATTTAAAAGTTAAGGGGCAAAAATGTTAAAAATAGCTATAACATGTTAAGGAATGTACAATGTTAGTAGGTATAAATGTGATATCAAGAACAAAGCATGGGGAGGGGAGAAGTAAGTGTAATGTTGTACATGATTGAGTTCTGTTATCAGCTTAAAATAAACTCAGCCAGAAAGGCTGAACACCATCACATCCCTTGGGCATCTCAATAAGCAGGTGCTGGAGAAGACTTGCAGGATTTTATCTTGTGTAGTGATCTTAGGAAGGAGAGCTTTTCTTTTAATTAGAGGCTGCTGGGAAATAGATAATTCTATGATTGCCTATTTTAATAATTCCTGTTTGGAAGGCACAACAAATGAAATGAGGCTGATGCTGTAATTGGTAAGGAATCAGCAGTTTTTCATACTAGCCAAGATGTAGGCGTATTGGTCATTTTTCTGTCCTGGACAGTATTTATGTTTTTGTCTGTGCTCGTACATGGTTATGGAGTAGTGTGATTTTTCATTTTGATCCATTATGGTCACAGTATGGGTTTGTTTGATGTTGGTGTTCCAGGAAATTTTTTATGTTTAACAGGAGAGTGTAATGACTTAGACATGAGCACAAATCCAGCTCCTAAGTACTGAGGCAGACTGTCAGGGGCTTTTTTTCTTTCTCACCATGCACTCAAATTTCAGTAGATGGTATTGTATAAAAGTAGGTTTGATTCTAGTTCTGCAGTTTACTAGCTGTTTAACTTGAGAAGATTTACATTCCATTAGTTATATGTATATAATATATGCATATATATTATAATATATATATAATATATATATATTATAATATATATATAATATATGCATCTATATTATATATACTGAATTCATCCAATTTCTTGAATGAGAGAAGATTCTTTCCCTTTTTATACTATTAAAATATCTTTTGATTAAATTGCACATTTACTCAGAACTTCTGGCATTGCACTTCAAAAGGTTCTAATTTCTTGATGTGGGCTGAGGATATTTAGTCATTGGCATTTTAAAAGTTTCCCAGGTAAACCAGGTGTCACTGGCTCATGCCTATAATCCTAGCTACTCTGGAGGCAGAGATGAGGAGGATTGCAATTCAGGCAAATAGTTCTTGAGATTCTATCTTGAAAATAGCCAACACAAAACAGGGCTGGAAGAGTGGCTCAAGTGGTAGAGCACTTGCCTAGCAAGCATGAGACCCTGAATTCAAACTAGTACTGCCAAAAAAAAAAGTTTCCCAGAGAAAATAATGTTTCTGAAACTTTAATTGGTTTATGAGTCATTTAGGGAATCTTTTCAAATGCATTTTCTGATTTTAGAAGTCAAGGGCAGCACCTGGGAGTCTACATTTCTAGACAACTCTCAGATGATCCAATCAATTCTGCTGGTCTAAGAACCACTCTGAATAATAAGACTGTACATCTCTTCTCACTTAGCCTTGTAGAGAAGCCTATAAAATTTTCTCAGTGACATTTCAGGTGGGATATTTCAATGGCATAAGCTAGACGGAAGAAGACAGGAATGTTGTCATACAAACTTTTATTTCTACTATCAAAAGAATACATTCATGGGTTGAAATTTGCTCTATGTATGTTGAAGATTTGTTACTAAGGGTGACTGAACTGTGTGCATGTAACTATGAAGACCAAGTTCTTCTATCACTGTTTGAGATGAGCCTCCTGAAACAAAGAGCCTCAAGTTCAACAACAGTAAACCTAAGTGGGGGATGGTCATGATAAATTTTCAGTTTATTGTACAATCTAATCATGCACAGAAAGAGTCAAAGCCTGAGATTATACTTCCTGTGGAGCCTCTCTAATGGGGTTTGCACTCTCAGGAGGCCGTGCTTACTGCCTGGGTGGAGAACAAAGGAGGCTCCCACGCTATGCTGTGCCTCCCGTTCTACAGAATCTTTGTAAAAGGAAAGTATTGGGCATGGGTGTTGTAAGGCTTAAATGCTATTTGTGAGAAAGGACTTGTTTTTTATTTTTAGTTTTTCCAGTACTGGTCTTAAACTTAGGGCCTCACGCTTAATAATTCATCAGAGTCACCTTTATAAGAATTAATGAGAGAGACTTTCCTGTGAAGGCTCTGGGTGGATGGTTCTCTTCCATTGTTGAAAGGGGCTCTGTACTCTAAGCTTTTAACCTCATGCCTTGTGTAGTAAAAAGAATTCAAGGGTTTTTGTGTTTGAGAGGGTTGTGTTTTCTTTTGCTTTTATTTTGGCCTTTCTTCTCTTTGTCTTTTCATGTAGACCAGATATTTGAAAGGGCAGACGATGGCTTGGTGTACTGTGTGGCTTGTTCATAGGTGATTTGGGGAAACTTTTACCTCGGATGGGAAATGGAATTGTGGATTCACCCAGCTATGCTGGACGCTCCCCCCCCCCTTCCCTCCAGTTCAGTATCTGTTGTTTCTCCTTTCAAATATGTGATTGTACTAGCTCTTTCCATATGAAAGAACTCTCCTTATTTAAAGAAAAAAAAGTTTACAAAAATGAGAGAAACTTATCTTCTGTCTCAGTGCCAACATGGCTCTGTGTCTTTGGACTCAGAAATTACAACCTTCCTTTTTTCTTTTTTGGTGACACTGAGGTTTGAACTCAGGGCCTTATGTTTGCTCAGCAGGCACTTTTACGGCTTGAGCCACTTCCCAGCCCCTTGTTTGACTTTTTAATGGAGCTTGGGGAGAAATACAGAGCTTTGGGTGACTGGATCCACTTTTAGCTTTGCAAGGTCCTATTCTTATGGAAAAGCATTGATAGGTGACAGAGAATACTGAGGCTCTGAAATGTAGGTAAAGATACTAGTCATGTCTGGGACATATTAAGAACTCCCCTGTTTACAGAATTGATACAGTGCTTGTTTAAACATGCCTAGAAGTACAGGCCTTGACTGATCAGGTGAAAATGGAAGTTTCTGAGCATTAAAGGCAATTTTGGAAGCAGCTTTAAGAAAATGAACCTTAGGTGGTGATAAAGGGTGGGTAAAGAAAGGCTACCAATTATAAGACTAGTGGTCCATTCATGGCCACTAGAACCAGGTGATTTCAGAGTGGGTATGGTGAAGGAGATGGACTTTAGTTTGCATAGTGGATTCTGGAAATTTAAGGGACATATTTTAGTCTTTTCTATTTTTTTTCATTTTCATTTTTTTTCAAGAGTAGTGGGACAGAGATATGGCAGAGATGTTGGGAGTCACAGAGAAGGGGTGACTTTCGTAGGCCAGGGAAGGAGGAGAGTAAGATAAAAAAGGAGATGAGAACTTGGCTGTTGACCCCAGGGCTTTTCTCACTAGACTATGCTGCAATATTTCGAGAGAGTATGAGTAATTGGCTATGCATGTGGGCAGGCTTATGTTGTGCAAAGAATAACATTTGAGAAACCTTGGTTCCAGTGGGGCATAACTTTACTTCCTCCTAATTTCCCCTAGGTAAAAGAAAAGCTATTTGTAGTTCAATCAGTCTTCTAATCTGAAACAATTTCTCTGTAGATTATTTTGGATAGCTGCTCTCTAGAATCACAACTGCAAACTTTAATATGAGTTTCAAGGTGAGTGAAAGGATTTCTTGTTTCCATAGCAGAAATGATGCTGCAGATTTCATCAGGAAATGACATGGATTAGTGGGACAGGTACTATGGATATAGATGGCATAGTTAATTTGGGTGCCAGGCAACTCTGTAATGAAAGTGTCAGTAGCAAAGCTAAAGTCAAACGTTATGCTTATCTGCTGAAGCTGTGCAAATCAGCACAAATACTCAAATGCATACTTCCTGCATGGTTATTAGAAGGATATATTTTTCATTGGCTTAGCAGATCTTAGTTATTTACTGAAGAATAATTTAAAGAGATGAATTGCTCTGCTGAATGAATTGCTCTGCAGAAGACTGAAGCCAGTCTTCTCTTAGCAGTAGCACAAGATTGGAGGTGCTGGAAGAGGGCTAGCTCAAGAAAAGAAGTGGACAATTGAAGACTTGTAATGCAAAAGTAATTATGCTTAATGGGAGCATTACCCCATTTACAGTCAGCGTAACTAAAAACTCACATTTGGCACTTCCCAAGATTTCAGTGCCGAATCAATCTACCAAAATTCATATACAGCATATCATTTAATCAGTCATCATCCACTCTCTACTTAATATTACTCAGTGGTCCTGTTAGCTAGACTGTATCGGTACATTTAAATTGCTATGAAAATGAGGACTTTAGTCCTTTTAAAAATAATTTGAAGTACTTTTTTAGGACCTAAAATAAAACCAAAGAAAATAAAATATTCTAAGATGTTTAAATTGAATTGCAAAGCCTGAATTACCATTAACCCCAAGAAGTTTTATACTTTATAGAGTCTTACTATGTAGTCCAGGCTGTCCTTGAACTTGTAATCCTTCTGCTTCAGCGTCCCAAGAGCTAGGATTATAGGCTATACCACACCTAGCTGATTCCATTATATTTTTAGAACATGATTTTCAAAAGAAATTTTAGAAGGCAGGCTAATATTATTAAGGCAAAACAATTGAAGCAGCTTTGGCAAAGGCTGGAATGGGACCATAAACTAGCATTTCCTCCTCCCTGTCTTCTCCTTCTTCTCTGTTTCCTTCCTTGCATTTAGATTAAATCTTAAGCAAACCTCTTTATAGACTTACAAAAAAGTTGGGGAATGTCTGTTATAGCTCAATACTTTCATTTAATGGATTGGCAAAACTCTATTTTAAATTATGGGATAAATTAACAATAGAACCAAGAACAGATCTCAGGCATTTTCTTGGATAAATAAGCCAAGAAATATAAGGAATAAACTTTGTTTCAGTTGGGTATGGTGGAGAATGTCTGTAATCCCAGCACTGGGAAGCTGTGGCAGGAGGATCATGAATTTAAGGCTAAGCAGGGATAGCAAGGCTAATGAGCCCTTATTTTAAACAAACAAACAAAAAATGCAAAGAAACAAAAGAAACTTCTTGGATGTCCCCCTGATTCTACGAGTGCTCTTGATTATAGACTTCTTCATTGTTACTTCATGCTGTGGTTTAGCATTTCACCCTCTATCATCTGGACATCCAATCGTAGATTATAACATACTTTGATGGTTGACTGAATGTCTAGCAAGTTCTCTTTCTCAGAATTCTTTTTGAGTATGCACAACTTGACGTACCATCCATTGAGTCTGATTCACAAGGACAAATGAACTGGGTTATTACATTCTACCAGCTTTAGTGACTTGGCAGAATTATTACAACTTAAGCTCCCTAAAGCAAGTCATAGTTTTAAAATGATTTTTATAAAACTCTGTTTTCTTAATTTTGTTAGTTAATGTATAAATGTAACCATTTTTATTCAAAATAGTAACCTAAGTGTCTATGGTGAACAGGTGATAAGAAGGAAAAATCCAATGATGATTTGTCTTTTTTTAAAATTATCAATAATTTGTGGCTATTTTTGTCTTCTTAGAAAGTCAGTGACTATATGAACTCCACTATAAACATGCTTCATTCTCCTCCCAAATGGGCATATTGGCTGGAGGAGACCTCCCTGTGCCATAAGGAAGAAATCCGTTTTCACTTCTGTGTCATAAGATAGTGCCGAATTTTGAACTTACAATAAGATCTTTCTCTCTGTTCCCTCCCCATGTAGGGTAGAGCTCCTCAGTGACTCATTTCTCATCAAGTCACAGAACTTAGTCTTCATCTCTGGTCTCAGATGCTCTGTTCCCTTTACTTTAATTTCAGAAGTGATGCTGTTTCACAGTTCTTGGTGCATAGCTTTCTCTGGAGCAATGGGATACCTTGATACCTACAATATCCTTTGTTCTGAAATGAAACCCTTGCGTCCAAGACAAGAAAACTCACATATGGCCTGGGGAACTGGGCAGAAAAGAGAGCACATGAACAGACTATGGGGCATGGTGATAGTGACCCCATTTTACAGGCCATCCACTGAGTCTAACTTATAAGGACAAATGCTCTCGGTTGCTATGTCCTACACTGCATATCGTGAGCGTGAGTTGGACATAACATAGAACTGGCTTTGGCTCCAACCGTAAACTCAAGTGCCTGCTCTCCAGACACACATTGTAGGCTGGTTGTCCTAGCTCTCTGGTGTGTAATTGATTTCTCCCATCCACAGTGAGAATTAATTATTTCTTGAAGTATGATTAGATTTTAATGGATGTGAAAATATGGTCATTATTAATTTACAGAAATCTTCAATTAGTCCAATAAAAGTTATGAAATGTAAGCATTAAAATAAAATCTTTGAAGTTTAGCCTGATTTCTCTGTGACATAATAAAAACTTTAATATATTCAAAATACTCACAGACAAGGAGGAAAGAGCTGAGTGGTCCAAGTAGAACTCTGAAAGCTGCGGTTCTTGCCTCCAGGTGCCTTCCTTGGACAACAAAGTAGGAGGCATCACTTCTTCTGAAGATGTAGTCCTTATCTATAAAGTGAATCTGTCTTATATTTCTCTTAATGCCCTACCTTACCAAGCCTAGAATGTAGGGAAATAAGTAAATATAAGAAGAAATACTTAAATATCGATTGTATTTGACTTGGGGGATGTAGGGAGAAGAAAGAGTAGAGAGAGGAGAAAAAGAAGAGAGAGAGGGACAGAGACACAGAGTCACAGAGAGGTCTTATCTGTACTAAAAGTGTTTACTTGAATTTACATAAAATATAATTAAGGTCAAAGTGAGTTACTCAATTTCAGAAAGACGTTTTAATAACTGATATTAGTTCCTAAAATTGTCCTCTCAGTTACCAGAAAACCAAACAAATACACAACTTAAGTGATCAGAGGTTTTTAAAGAATTTTTGAACTAATACTTGAGAATCTATTGATTATCTACCTATCATGAAATATTAAAAATTATCCCACTGATATTTCCTCTCATTCTATTCCCTTTTATCCTCCAGATTCTTGTGGAGATTATACTAATTTAGGGTCAATTTTCAAAATATTAATATTTTTCTCTTTATAATTCCTTATCTCTCTTCTTTTTTTTGGTTCATTTTTGTTGCTAGGCATTAACATTCTAGGCTGGGCTTAGAAAAATACAGACCCATATGGAAGGCCAAAAGGGTAAGATGTAAATGTAAATCACCTACACCAGTACCTGGCAGTATAAGCTGTAGTTATTTTCTCTGGTATAGGTGACCAACCTAATATACTAGGTGTGGTCAGTGCTATAATGGAGCCATTGTCAGAACAGTCTCACTCCTGCATTTTATCTTTCTTAGACTTCAAGCTCTTCTTCTCCAAGTTAGCACTCATCTTTCTTTTTCTTTACAAAGTGTGTTTGAACTCAGTATCATCTGGTAGAAAATGAGCCAAAGTTCTATGCAACGCTATAGTTTCAGTGAACCAGTGCTATGATCTTCTGCTCCACTGTATTATACATTCTACCTATGCCATCACAGGCCATCAATTCTATATTTTGTAATTTTATTAGCATATCAAAACCCACAGATAGCCACCTTTTTTTTGATGGAAGTGAGTAGTTCTGATTCATTTATTTCACAAACTCTTATTAAGCATTTATAATAGTTCCTTCTAATCAATAATTTCATTTTCCACAGTCTCAGATACCTGTGGTTAACTTTATTCCAAAATATCAAATGGAAAGTTATAGAAATGAACAATTCATAAGCTTTAAATTGTGCACCATTCTGAGTGATGTGATGAAAATATGCATCATCTTGTTCTGTCCTTCATGGCACGTTAATCATGTCATTGATTGGCTGGTGTAGCTTTGCTGCATATGCCATGCACCCATTTGCCATTTAGTAGCTACCTCAGTTATCAGATTAACTGTTGCAGTATTGTAATGCTTGAGTTCAATTAACTCTTACATAGCAGCTTAATACTACATCATTCATTTTCCTTCATCATACAGACATTGTATCATGTAACATCATCATCAAAAGAAGAATGCATAAGGTACAATAATATATTTTGAGAAAGACAGAGATCATAGTCACATAACTTTTCTTACAGTATTATCATTATAATTCTATTTTATTGTAGTTAATGATAATCTCTTCCTGTGTCTAACTTATAAATTAAACTTTATTTTAGGTATATATGCTTAGGGGAAACATGGTATATAGGGTTTGGAACTATTTTACATTTCAGGCATCCACTAGAGGTCTTGGAACATATCCCCCATGGATAATAGGGGAGTATTGTACTATGTGAAAAAAATGCTTAAAGCATTGTGTGAATAGTTATGAAGAATAAGACTTGTGGGCAGAGATGTAGCTCAGTGGTAAAGTGCTCACCTAGCATGCACAATGCCCTGGTTGTATCCCTAATACTGAAAAAGAAAAAAAAAATGTTTGACTCTCTGCTTCAAGAATCTCAAAAAAGAATGAACAAGATACCTATGTAAACAATTCATTGGAATGCAAGACAGAATAGAATACTGTGGCTTTCATAGAAAATTAGAAACTATAAGTGTTGTTGAAAACAGAAGGAACAATCTGGGAGAAGATTGAACCAGGAGTTACAGAAACATTTGGAACTGTGTAGATTTAGGTGCTAGAGAATCAGCAGCCAAAGCAGAAAAATATCCAGAGAATGGACAGTAACTTACTGCCTTTCTATGGTTAAGTTCAGTGAAGTCTCAAATACACATCAATCAAGTGAGCTGATGAGTGAGGTGGATTGACAAGAAGAAGCTCCAGCAGCCAAGTGTCTGCTCATATCAAGGAGATGTAGCTGTACCTCTTTAAAGAAGTGTTCCGCATAACTGAGGTTGGCTTCAGATATCTCTGGGATGAGCAAAGCAGAAATATCCAGCATAGATCTCAAGACAGGGCCCAAGATGATGTTTTGATGGTAGATATAAAATAAAAGATTGATTGTTAAACTCTAAGCAGCAATTTTTACCTGAAATTTGATTCCAAGAGTTTATAGAAGAGTATGCATTAAAGCCTCATGAAGGCCCCAGAATCTTGGGGAGGACTAGTTGGTAACTTGGGACTGAGTCAGCCTCATGTTGGAGGGAAAGGTATGCTAGAGGGTTGGGGTCTGGGAGTACTTATAATGAGTTTCTTTTCTTATTTCCAGTTCCTTTTCTATTATCTCCTATATTCACTGTCTGGCAGGTTGGTTGTACTTTTGGATTAAGTTCTTCTTTTGAACCTTATCTGAATTCTGTTTGCTCAGGTTTCCAAATTGCTCTGGGTGACATCTGCTTGTCACCAGTAAAACCAAAAGGACAGCAGGGTAGATTGCCTTGCACAGGGCAGACAGGTAATTGCAGCTTTAATTTTGTTTTGTTTTTGGAAGGATCCAGGTGTCCAGCCTCTTTATCTCACAAAAGAACCTTAATAAATGTGGGAGTGTTGGCAGACAAGATGGCCCAGTGGGCAGTCTGCCCATCAGATGTGTTAGCCCTCTGCTATTGAAATAGTGTTCCCGTGGAAGCATCACACATGAGGAATTCTCTGCTGCTCCAAGCTCCCCAACAGCTTCCAAGCTAGGAGTGCAATTAGAGACATGGATACTTCTAAGCAGCCAAGACACACATTTCACTCTGGAAATTCAGATCTCAACAGAAAGTACTCAAGCCATGTGAACGAAAATCATTCCTCAGAAAAGCCTTTCTTCTTGTGAAACCAAATTCACTGGAATCTGTTGACTGGTTGGTAGATGTGACTCTGACTTTGAAGAATTGACCATTTTAGAAATTGTGCACATACAGAATATAAACTGCATTATCTAGAATCTGCCTTAACTGCCTTCCATTTTAAAATCAACCTTCTTTGCTGTAGATATGCACAAATTAAAGTCTGATGTGGGGAAAATCAGGACATTATCAAGAGTGGACTAGGCCAAGGCTTGGGTCTAAGCTAAATAGCAGCTCAGGTGAATGTCTGGGGAGGTTCCAGAAGCATGGGGAGGTACTATTAGGTCCAAGAAAGACAGGAAGAATCGGGGCATTTGGCAGTAGGCATAGTGTCGAGCCTTGGAAGGCAGATAAAGCCCAGAAAAAGGAAATGTGGTAGGTCTGCTTTATGTGTCTACTTTATGTAGCGACTGGAGTTTGTGGTTAAAACTTAGTATCAGTAGTTCTTAAAGGGATGGTAAAAGATAGGAGACACCAACTACCCCTGGGACTCAGAGGTATGGACTAGAGAAAGTTCCATTTACTAGAATTATGGAATGAGATAGGAATGAGTTGATCAGAAAGGAAGAAAGCTCAATGACCAGAACTGGTTGCAATTAGGAACCCAAGGATACCAAAAAAACCATTCTTTCATCCTTTGTTCCAGGGAAATGTGATTTCAGTGTCCACTGGGTAAAGTGCATAGTAGGCATTGTGGGGAACAGGTACTAGAGAAAAGGTTAGATCAAAAAGAATTAACCTAGAAGGTAACACACACGCACAGGAAATCAATGTGAGTCAATGCCCTGTATAGCTATCCTTATCTCAACCAGCAAAAACCCTTGTTCCTTCCTATTATTGCTTATACTCTCTCTACAACAAAATTAGAAATAAGGGCAAAATAGTTTCTGCTGGGTATTGAGGGGGGGAGAGGGAGGGGGTGGAGTGGGTGGTAAGGGAGGGGGTGGGGGCAGTGGGGAGAAATGAACCAATCCTTGTATGCACATATGAATAATAAAAGAAAAAAAAAAAGAAGTTGTGCTTAACTATGAATCCATGATGCAGCCCCAGTAAGAACAAAAGAGCAAAAATTCAAGGATGAGGAGGAATAATTGGGAAAGCAAGGGTTCTGAAGAGACAGTGTTTGCTGGTTTGGAGGATTTGGTCAGGTTTTAGTGGTTCAGAGAGGACTGGCACAAATTTTCAGCACTCAAATTTTGAGACTGAGGCAAATCTGGAGAAATGGTAGACGAGGCAAGGCTAGGTGACCATGTTTCTGTGGAAGCAGATCTTTGAACGTTTCTCTGATTCTAACAATATCTGTCCAGTGAGTATCAAGCACACATTACTATAGATGTTGGGTATCTTGCCACATGAGTGCATATGTTTATCAAACGTTTATCTGCTCAGCCAGCTAGGATATAGCCTTCTTTGATAGTGAGGATGGGAAACAGGTATCATGATGTGTACAACCTAGTTTGGAAATTGAAACTAGATTACAACTGGAGTTCTGTTGTTTTCTTCTGGCAAGCTACCAGTATTCTCAGGCATTCCACTATACTTCATTCAATTTGATTTGATTCCATTCTATTCCAATCTACTCCACCCCATTCCATGTCATTACATTCCAATTTAGCTGGTTTCATGGTTAGAACAGTGCTAGTGGAGTAGAGTAATGATAAAAGATAAACTATTGGCTCACCAGGAGTTCCATAAAGCATGCTTCATATGAGGAACTAATCTTGTGAATTGCCAGCCAAAAAAAGAGTTCATTTTATTTTCTTATGGAAAATCATGTTATCATCTGAAAATGTTAAATGAGTTAGCTTATCTTTTTTCTGGCAGTGCTGGGGTTTGAATTTAGGGCCTCATGCTTGGTAGGCAAGCACTCTACCACTTATGCCATACCCCCTGGCCTTTCGCTTTCAGCTTATTTTTCAGATAGAGTCTCAGACTTTTGGCTGGACTGGTCTCAGACTGCAATCCTCTTATCTCTGCCTTCTGAGTAGCTGGAATTACAGGCACACACCACCATGTCCAGCCTGATTAAGATTACTTTTGTTTAACTTGAGTTCCCCAAGATAGTTGGCCACAGAAAATGTTTATATGCTTATTAATAAGAATGGAATTATGTTAGGGAAATCAGTAGGTTGTCACATGTGGTAGCTGGCTGGGTGATCTTGACTGGTCCCAAAATTTCTGTGTCTTGGTTGACTGAAAATGGACATCACTTTTAGTACAAGATGGGTGCACTGGAGTCTTATGGGTATTGAAGAACTAGAGTAGGGCTTGATTATGTAAATAAGTTTTGGTCCTCGAACGAATTCAAGGAATATTACCCCTCCCCATATTGTGATCAGATCATGAGGAACCAACTATGATTGTCAAGTTGGGGCTGCTTTCAAATTCTCTGGACAGAACTGAGGTTGAGATTCTGATTCCAGAACCACAAGTTACAACAGTGTCAAGTACTTGGAGAACATGTAAAAGTCAAGCAATATACTAAGGGTAATTATTGCCTCTCATACTTAAGACTCACAACTTGGCCTAGGGATTAGTAGAAGGGCTCAACTTTAAGGTCCACAACTGAGAGACTTGCAAGGAAACAGGGCCAGGAGTCATCAGTTTATACTCAATGACATACTCTGTGGTTTCCTACATGATTGGATTACTGTTAGACATCAGTATGAAAACAGTTAGAATTAAATAATCATGTTTGAAGATATCTTCAATGAACATTCCTGATTCCATTGATATCATCCCATAATTATTCCAGAATTCCCATGAGCAATTAACCAGAAGCACCAGAAAATGTCAAACTGTCAGTTTTATTGTGAAATGTGATACTGTTTGTGGTATTTTTTATGTTTCTAAATAGATTATAGCATTATGTCTATAATTCTATTTCTATCTCATTGAATTGATTAAAATTTCAGTTACTTCCTCATTACAGAACATATTTTAAAAGAACTTCTACTCAATTTTCTCCCTTTTTCCTGAATGAAATGTACTTCCATATTCTTCCTCCCTCCCTCCCTTCCTCCCTCCTTCCTTCTTCTCTTCCCTTCATCTCTTTTTTTCTTAAATGCTTATCGAAAAGAGCTTCCAACAACATGTTTTACGTCTTTTTAAAAAAGTTTTGACTCTCTTGAAATAGAGTCTACTATGTAGATATATGATTTTGAGGAATGCTCCTGCCTCTGCTCCCAAGTGCTGGGGTTAAAGAAGTGAGCTACCTAACCAGCCTTTTTGTGCATTTTAAGATAAAGTTATGCAAGATTTTCTCTCCTCTCCTATGAGGTAGATAGGTGGTTTCTGTGGACTTAAGATTGCAATGAAATTGAGTGATCTCCTTCTCATAGTTTTCTGCAGTATTTGGAAGTTAGGATGCATGGAATTTTCCATGAAGACTTTTCAAAAACTCAGAAAATCACAAGGTAACATGCCCATCTCTAGAAAGAGTCTTTGGTGCTGAGTGAAATTTGTGGAAGTGAGATTTTCTTGTGTGTATTCAAAATTGAGAACCTTTTCTGTAAGGCATATCCATTGTCTTGGTTTTGTTTTTCACAGCTGGGCAACACATTGTCAAACTGACCTTATTAAGTTCAAAGCCCTAGCATGACCCTACAGATAAGAATGATCCCTGAAGATAGAGCTGCAGATCAGCTTTGAGGAAAGCAGATGATCACTGACACCTGCCAAAGAAACAGGAGGATCAGGACACTCTTTGATATGCTTAGAGGTGACAATAAATGGCACTTTAAGTCCATAGCCTTTCTTTCTGTGGAATGTATCTGAATACCAACACAAAGTAGAGGCCACTAGGTCGAGATTATGAGGACCCACTATCACTCCTTGTATAGTAGTTCAATGAGCCTTATTACACAGTGAGGTAATCAGCACTGCCTGAACTCCTTATGTTTATTCCACAATGTGGAGCTAGAGAAGGTTGGTTAGAACTTTGTTAATGCTTGCCATTACTTCAGTGGTGTGTACACACCACATATAATTTTTCGTAGGGCACTTTATTCATTTTATGAGAGAGATGGTATCAAGCTTACATCCATTCCAGGTAGATGTTTCCCTTGGGCTGGGGCTACTGCTTTTGTATTTGATTTTCATTATAGCACAGAAGCAAATGTTCTCCTCTGGGTTACCACCACCTTTTTTTTTTTTTTTTTTTGCAGGGGGATGTGGTACTGGGGTTTGAACTTAGGGCTCTGCACTCACTACGTAGGTGCTCTACCACTTAAGCCACACTTCCAGTCCTTTTAGGTCTGGTTGTTTTGGAGATCATGCCCAGGCTCCCCTGGACCATGATCCTCCTATTATTTTAGACTTCCCACTGTAGCTGGGATGACATCTTGTCATCCATGATAAAGATGTGCCCATCTTTTTTTCCCATTGAGATGGGGTCTTTCAGACTTTTTGTGCAGGCTTGCCTGGAACTGCTGTCCTCCTAATCCCAGCCTTCCATGTAGTTTAGGATGACAGGTGTATGCCACTGTACCCATCTATTGGTTGAGGTAGGGTTTTGTGAACTTTTTAGCTAGGCTAGCCTCCCAAATAGCTAGGACTTCAGGCATAATCCACCACCTATTTTTTAGATGAGGAACACACTAGAAAACAAATTTCCTTTACATAAAAGATGGGGTGGTTGTGTGGGAGTCTAGAAACTGTCTGCTCAGGAAAGGAGATGGGGTGGAATTTTGCTGTGTCCTAGCCCGAGGAGAACCAACTGTTAACATGAGACATTGAAATGCTTGGGCTAGGGATGCCTCTCAGAGGTTAAGTGGCTAATTCATTTTGGGTTTTGCCAAAGTAGATCTTGACACAAGAATTTGGGAATCTTTATTTGGGAAGTGATGCCAGGAAGGATGAGTGTGAGTAGGGAAGTGACACAGGAAGCCCTGTCTGAATTGATTACATCACTGGGCAATGGGATCTGCTTCTGCTGGATTCATCTGAATTGCTCATCAAAATGTCAAAGAAACTGGGAAATTTTACGACCAAGCCTTATCCCTTACTACACCCTCAGGTAGAGAGGTTCACATGCTGTTGCATGTTTGAGAACTTCAGAGGCTTTAGGTGTCCTCTCTGGTGAGCTGAAGGCCTCTACTATGATTCAGAAATCACTGGGGCTTGCAGTCTATCCCCAGGTACCTCTGATATGTTTGCCACACTACTTAGTGACTTTGCTCCCTGGAACAAGTTGGAAGATCCAATTTGCCCTAATATTTGTACATTGCTGATGAGTCTTCCTATCAACAGATGACTTGGGCATTGGATAATTTGTATATGTTAATTAAAAAGCCCTTAAGCTTATTAAGTACTTTAAAATTGGTTTGCATATGTGGGGAGGTAGTCTGTGTATGTTTGTGGACTTGGCAATATGTGGAAACTTTAGTCCTTGAAGGAGAATTGGTTGGACATGTCCACGCCTATGTGATATAGAACATCATGCTTATTGTGTGAATGTGAACCCCCTTAAGAGGAAATGACAAACGTCTTGATTTGAAAATTGCCCTTCTATTCATTGTGAAATGTGTATTATGGAACATTTTCTTGAAGTGGATTTGAGGTCAGTGTATGTACTGGATAGAAACCACATGGTTTTCTTGGGCCTTAAAAAAAACCCCTCTTTCTTTTTTTCCTTTATTTTTATTAGTGCATATTAGTTGTGCAAGGGGTGTCACAGTGGTAAGTTCACACAGGCTTGTTAAAATTAGGAACAGAAAACTTGACTGCAGCAAAGCATAAGGGTATGGTGGAAATGTGAGGCCCTTGGTCATGAGGAGTGACCAAGGGCAACTTGGGCAACTGTGTTAAAGACAAATGCTCTTCCCCACATCACCTGAGGGAAGGACAGATAACTCCATGGGGCACAAGCTTGAGAAGGGAGAGTGAACAGCTCCAATCAGGGGACCATCTCAGAAAGTCATTTTGCCAAATCCAGGCAGAGTTTGTAAAGATAGGGTGAAATATCACATCATAGCCATCAAATTGGCTTTTTTCAAATAATCCATGGACAAAGGTGGACTCATCATTTTTCATTATGTATCATCAAAGTCTTTCTGGTTTGGCAGGTTGACAGCCTAATGATTTTAAACTGTGTTTCTACAAAGGCTACACGTGGTTTTTTATCTACTTGAACACATTTTCAGTGGCATTAGGAGAGATTGAATTTAAGGGAGTATATTTCCAATAACCAGCATTGTCAGACTATATTTCTATCCACATATATAAAATAAACACATGCATTTTATTTTATTTTTTATTCATTTATTCACGTGTGCATACATTGTTTGGGTCATTTCTCTCTCCTGCCCCCCACCCTCACTTTCCCCCCCCACCCCCTCTCACTTCCAGGCAGAACCTGTTCTGCTCTTATCTCTAATTTTGTTGAAGAGAAGACATAAGCATAATAAGAAAGACAAAGCATTTTTGCTAGTTGAGTTAAGGATAACTATACAGAGAGATTCCTAGCATTGCTTCCATGTACAAATGTGTTACAACCCAAGGTGATTCATCTCTAACTGATCTTTACACTGGTTCCTGACCCCCTTCTCGTGTTGACCTCTGTCGCTTTAAGGTTTCTGTGTTCCTCTGGAGTGGGGACATCAAATGCTTTCATGTTTTGGGTTTCTCACCTATCCCCATACCTCCTGTGTGTGCTCTCCCCTTGTCATGTGACCCAAGTCCAACAACATTGCTGTATTTGCCCTAAATCTAAAGACCACATATGAGGGAGAACATATGATTTTTGGTCTTCTGCGCCTGGCTAACCTCACTCAGAATGATATTCTCTAGTTCCATCCATTTACTTGCAAATGATAAGATTTCATTCTTCTTCATGGCTGAGTAAAATTCCATTGTGTAGAAATATCACATTTTCTTGATCCATTCATCAATAGTGGGGCATCTTGGATGTTTCCATAACTTGGCAATTGTGAATATCGCTGCAATGAACATGGGTGTGCAAGTGCCTTTGGAGTAGCCTGTGTCGCATTCCTTTGGGTATATCCCCAGGAGTGGGATTGCCAGATCATATGGCAGATCTATGTTTAGATTTTTTAAGAAGCCTCCAAATTTTTTTCCAGAGTGGTTGCACTAGCTTGCAATCCTACCAGCAGTTTACATGGGTTCCTTTTTCCCACATCCTCACCAACACCTGTTGTTGGTGGTGTTTTTGATGATGCTATTCTAAGAGGTGTGAGGTGGAATCTTAGTGTGGTTTTGATTTTCATTTCCTTTGTGGCTAGAGATGGTGAGCATTTTTTCATGTGTTTTTTTGGCCATTTGAATTTCTTCTTTTGAGAACACATGCATTTTAAATATGCATACGTACTCTTATCAGTCAAATTACAGTCAGGGATACAGAAGCCATGCCTGTTCTTTTAAGAAACAATTTAAATATATGGAAGTTGTTAGATATTGGAAGGCTAAAATTTGTTGGAGAAGGAGCAGATGTTGTAAGCAGCTATACCTCAAGCTATGAGAATAAACGAAGGACCTGGGTTCTGAAAAGTTTAGAGGAAGTAGCCTGCACACCTGGATCTGAGGGGCATAATGGCATAAATTCTTGGAGAGTGGGACAAAAATACATACACGAAACCTCAGGATTAAAGTCTAGAATCCCAAACCACTGACAGGTAAAGATACAAGGTTAAGGGGATGCTCAATGGGACAACAGACAACAAGCCAAAAGAGAGAGGCAGAAAGTTATGGAAACAGCCAAGATGCCCCACCACTGATGAATGGATTAAGAAAATGTGGTATCTATACACAATGGAATTTTATGCAGCCATGAAGAAGAACGAAATGTTATCATTCACTGGTAAATGGATGGAATTGGAGAACATCATTCTGAGTGAGGTTAGCCTGGCCCAAAAGACCAAAAATCTTATGTTCTCCCTCATATGTGGACATTAGATCAAGGGCAAACACAACAATGGAATTGGACTTTGAGCACATGATAAAAGCCAGAGCACACAAGGGAGGGGTGAGGATAGGTAAGACACCTAAAAAACTAGCTAGCATTTGTTGCCCTCAACGCAGAGAAACTAAAGCAGATACCTTAAAAGCAACTGAGGCCAATAGGAAAAGGGGACCAGAAACTAGAGAAAAGTTTAGATCAAAAAGAATTAATCTAGAAGGTAACACCCACGCACAGGAAATCAATGAGAGTCAATGCCCTGTATAGCTATCCTTATCTCAACCAGCAAAAACCCTTGTTCCTTCCTATTATTGCTTATACTCTCTCTACTACAAAATTAGAAATAAGGGCAAAATAGTTTCTGCTGGGTACTGAGGGGGTGGGGGGGAGAGGGAGGGGGCGGAGTGGGTGGTAAGGGAGGGGGTGGGGGCAGGGGGGAGAAATGACCCAAGCCTTGTATGCACATATGAATAATAAAAGAAAAAAAAAAGAGAGAGGCAGAACTTCCTCCTCCTTACTGTCTTGCATTCTCCCTAGAGCACCTCTTACTGGCGTGCACCAGAGAGCAGGTAGCAACATAGAAAGGGTTTGCAGGGTTCCAGAACCAGAATTCACATCAACCCAGGGCATCCAACTTGCTAGGCAAGCACTCTACCACTTGGTCTACATGCCCAGACCTTTTGTTTTTATTTGGATTTTGAGATATGGTCTCATGAACTTTGCTTGGGCTGGCATCGAATTTATAACCCTTCCTCTGCCCCTTGAGGAGCTGAGATTATAGGTATGCACCTGGCCCATATAAGCCTTTTGAAGGTGAGCCTGAGGTGAAAATCAGCTTAATGCCCACCCTACATACATACTAGATTGAACCATGTGAAATTGCTGACACCCGATGAAACTATTTTTTTAATTTACGAAAAGTATTTCAATCCACAATTTCTTATAATTTAAGCAATTACAGGCAAATCTATATTATATTGTATATAATCAAAATATATTTCACATGTTTATAAACGTTCACACTTTATAGATGTATATGCATGCATATACACTCAAATATCGACATATTTAGCATGGAGGGAGACATTTCCATACTTAATTAGGTAAAGGAAGCTGGTGCCATTCTCTAAATGGGACAAAAATCTATCCACCTAATCTCAACCTATTAATAAGATGCATTCATCCTGGGACTCAGTGATAATTATACTGACATGGTTTCACATTGTGTCTTTTACCTCTGTAGAGAATTGTGGATATATCATTTATTTATCAGGAATACAACATGGATTCCTTATCCTGTGATTCATTGAGTCTTCAAGGATCCATGGGGTCTTGTTCCAGAAACAAGAGGTTGACTTACACATTCCACCAATATCTAAATTAGAAGAGGGAACAAAAACTTTGTGAGGACTTCTGTTACGGATTTGAAACCCTTTGCACCTGCTGCCACCGTGATGTTTAAATGAAGAGCTGCTGTCTCTGAGAAAGGTAGCTATCCGTCTGTGTTTGGATATCTGTGTACATTTTTGGGTTGGGCTTTCCAAGTCTAAAAGGAGAATGGTGTGTTTGCATTTTCTTTATGGGAGTGATTCAGAGGCTGTTGAGTAAGTCAGGAAAGGCACATGGTGTGTTCATAATAGGCCATGTGCTCCTTGGGCACTTGTCAATGGCCACTGTGCTTTTCCTAAGGGCCATGGTGAAAATTTCCATTTTGTTTATTTATTTTCCATCATTCAATTTAGAGTATAAGAGATGGGAGAGTGAGGCCTTAAAAAGTGGGGAAGAAAGAATGAATTCAAAAAATTTCTGAGATGTTTGTGTAGCTACAATGTGTAACTCATTTCATGGAATCCCGCAGACAGCTTTCCCAAAGTGGGTATTTCCTCCCCAGTACCCACTATCCTTTCCTGGCCCCAGAGGCCTGCCATCTGTTCTCTCCCTGACAAACCAATGCCACAATTTAAAAGTGATTCAACTGGCGTCCCAGCAGTGCCTCCTAATTCTGCTTGTTTCACAATAGCAGGGAGTAGAGGAAACTGACAAATGGGCTATTTTTGAACCAGAAGTTGGCCCAACTGTCAGGCATAATAACAGCAGAGAAATGTTTGTAGGATTGCCTGCTCGTGAAAGATGACTTTATAATTGCCTTTCAGATTCCAAGGATAAGAGCATATGTTGAAACCAGCATAACCCTTTTAGGCTGTTCAAAATCCAACCTCTAGAGGTCCAAGAGATGTGCTGGAAGCACCAACACTTGGCTGTTCATATGATCATCATCTCCCCCATTTACTCAAATGTATTCTGGGCATTTTGTTTACCCCTCACTTTGTTTGTGCCCTCAAACAGATCAAATGGCACCTATTGATACACTGTGGCCTCTTTCCAGAGGGACTCATTATTGCCTTTACTGCTTATAAAATCCTTTTGTGTTTAATCCTCTCCTCTCTGCACTTTTTTTTTTATCCCATCTGTCAGTGGGCTTTTGTGCCCTGCGGGTCAGCATATCAGCACTTCACTCTTCCTTTCCTGAACAAAGCTCCTGTTTTTGAAGTCCTTTCACTGGGGAAAGCTGTTGGAAAAACTTTCACAGGACAAGTAGGAAAGCTGGAGGAGAAAATAAATAAATAAAACCATTGCATTTAGCTCAGTGCAGCTAATTTATAGCCTGATAAATCTCCTACCAATCTAGGGTTCTTCCCTGGATGTAGTTTCACATTCTTACCTTGCGAGCACATGCTTTCTGCAAAGATGACTTGTAGACATTCACATTTGCTTCTTCTGTTAAACGTATGGGTACTTACTTGTGAGGCAAAGTCCACTGGGCTTGGGGAAACAGCTCCTTAGCATTTCTTGATAATTCTCAAACCCTTTCACTGTCTTTTAACTTAGGTACTTGCATGTTCTCAGTTAGAGAGTTTCTAAAGCATAGACAGGTAGAGTTGGTATTGACTCCAGTCAGAGGCAGGATGGGAGGTGGTGACTTTTGACTTGATCTGATGACAGGAGTACATGTTCCTGTTATCGTGTTATGGCATTTCCTAAGTTTAGTGTTAGAAGCAATGGGACAAGGTTCATAGGTCTTCCTTTTTTAAGCTTCTATCTTATTTCTTGTTCAATTCAATGACACTGGGATTGAGATTTGGTAATTCAGCACTATTAGAATGTGCATAGTCTCAACATGAAATTGCGGGCCTTTGCATCAAAATTGTCTGGAAGATTTCACAGAAATAAAATGTCCAACTCCAAAACTGTTGATTCAAAATACTAGGTCTAGATGTTTAATAAGCATTTTCAGTTAGCCTAACTTATACCAAAGTTTGAAAATTACTTTATAGAGGACTAAGTGATAATGGCATCAGCAAATTTAAACTACTTCCCTCTGTTTTGACTGGAATAATATATTGTTTATACCAGGAAGGATGTCCTTTCTTTTCTATGAAAATAGTTTATGTGGAAGAATATAATGAAAGGGTTAGTTTGGAGAGACTTTTCTCCCCCAGTCTAGTTTGAGTAGGCCTCCCTTCATGTGTTGTATGCTTTCATGTCTATGTGATCCTTCTCACTTAGGGCTCTAAATAAAACAGTAACAAAAGAAGAGTTAAAAAAATCATCTCTTCTTTATTGTTCAGAGGGTTGAGTGAATGAGGATATTGAGTTAAACTGAACATTGACCAGCAAATCTTGTTGGAACCTTATCAATTAAGCATTTCACCAAAGAACTGTTTACTCTAGAATGCTTTACTCAAGAAAGCTCTAACGAGGGTCTTATTTGAATCCTCAAGGATTCATGTTCAGTTTTAGAGATCCAATTATCACAGAACACTAGGACTCACACTGTAGCTGAAGAAAACATCTGTGTAAACTAGAGAGATTTTTTTCCCTCCCATTTATATAGAACTACATCATGAGAAAAAATTTGGTAATGACTACATAGCAGCAATTTGGCAAAGTAACTAAAGAGTCAAAAAAAAAATTGAGACTTCATTGTGTGTGATTCTAAACCAGAAGTAAATGTTCAGTGTCTGGACAAAGGAGACAGCTGCTTTTATCACAGGCACATTATTCAGCTACCAAGACTGTCCCGCATCTGTTGGCACAACACCACAGAAAGTAAAACAGGCTCCCAGAACATAGTTATTTCCATACCCTCCCACATAATATTCCCTTTGGAGCAAGCAATTTGTCTGTACTCAAGTTTTCCCTGTTGATTCTCTGAATCAGACAGGCTTTCCCCAAGCCCCTAAAGCTATTAGTCCTGTTAATCTTCAGTCTTCACAAATGAATCTTTTGTATTGCTCACTACTGGACTTGGATTGCTGTCTTTTCTTCTCTTTCATGCTTTAAAAAAAATTAATGAACAATAAGAGCAAACAGCTCAGGATAAGGGAGAGGGGAAGAGGAATGATGACTTCTGGTTGGTCAATCTTTATGACATGGTTTATAAGTTTGGAGGATTCCGTTGTCAAGGGACACAGGGGCAGAGTCACCTTGAAAGGAAATAGTGTGGTCATGTGACAAAGAGCTGAGGATGAGAGAAACCGCAAGGTTTCTGCTGCTGAACAATGACAAAGTTCACTGGTGTTCTCAGGTGCAAGGGAGAGAATAGGCCCTCATTGTTATGGCTGCATCAGCACCTGCCTTTGTTTCTGTTTCTTTTGCTGTGGCATTAACACTATCTTGTCAATCTGTAGACAGGCTGGCATAGAACATAACCACTGATGGATAGTTAGCCAGTCAATGCATCAAAATGGCTTGTCCTTGTTGATATGTGTCTTTGTGCACTCCTTGCTTGGGCATATAAGTAACAGAAACATTTACCTGATACCAGGTCTCATGAGGAAACTTAACCCTTTATGGACTAGTTCTATCTACTTGCCTTAATATCATTCATGCTGCAATTTAAAGGCTTAACTAATTAAACTTGGCAAACTATGAACACTGACATTTTAAATATTCATTTACACCTGAATTCCAGGTGAGATTTTCATTTACCTCCTTAAAAAATTGAGTTATAATATAATGAACTGTGCATCTGTTTATAGTCTATAGCTCCATAGATTTTTTTTATAATACCTGCACCCATGTAACCACCATCTAGATTAAGACATAGAACATTTCCAGCAATCCAAAAGTCTCCTTTCTGCCCCTTCCCACTCAATATCTATCTCCATCACCGAGCAATATGATTGTAACCTTTATTCCCATAAATACATTTTACCTATTCTTGAACTTAATATAAATGGAATAATAAATAATTTATGCTTTTTGATCTTGCTTCTTTCATTCAAAATTCTGCCTGTGAGATTCTGCTATATTGTTACATTGTTTTGCACAGTTGTAACATTTCATCATATGAACATGCCATGATCTATCCATTTTACTATTGATGGACATTGAACTGCCTGGAACTTCAATAAGTATCCTTACACAAGTCTTTTGCATAGCTATACAATCACTTCTGTTGGGTATGCCCAAGCGTTTCAGAAGTGCTAAGCTTCACGATGAGCAGATATGCTTAGCTTTAGGAGATACTGCTAAATGCTCAATATTCTTTTAAAAAGTTCTTAATGCAAATTTATTCCATATTTTTTATACATAAGAAAGGGCAGATCTAAAATATTTAGAGTACAACAATATAAGACTAGAGAAAAACGTTATTCTAGGTTGATATTTATTCTTAAGCATTCTCAAAAATCATGGCTGGCAAAAGTAGATGACAGCTTTATGCCAATTTTTCTAAATCGTTCTTCATTTAGTTTAAGGAAAGATAACTAGAAAGGAGATTTTAAAAGTTGCTTATGAATCAGAATCAGCTGTGCATCTTCCAACTGAATTATCTCCATGAGTTTTAAGCTGTGAGCAAAGGTATGAGATATCACTATTTCCTGAAATTACAGGCTGAAACCCTACTAAGGACTTTGGAAGTCCACATCTTTCATGGTAAAGAAAATGAGGGCAGGATAGATTTATTTGGGATAAGTGAAATTCTGTAAGTAGAAACCTTTTTCCAATGTGGAAGCAATTATGTTTCTGTGAAAGTCACATACCCTTCCCCCAAATAAGAATATTGCAAAACTTGATGCTGGAATACCCTTAAAAATCCAAAAGGGAAAAGGGTGCTACTCTGCTGCTTTGAGATGCAATTTCATGTCCATTGTCACAAGGAATAAGTTTTAAATTATTTTATGAATGAAGTATTCAACTTTTTCAGGGTGAGTTTTTAAAAATCCATGAAAACCCTGACAGAATCTCTTTCTATTAGATATTTCAGGAAATATAAAGGAGTGAAGACAGCTCCTGCCTTGAGGAAATGTAAGCTTAGCCTGGTAGAGGAAAGAAACTCTTAAAATTATTTTGAAGTTAGACCTAACTGTACAATGCTGATGACAAGTTCAATAGCACACATAGAAAGGGGAGATGGATGAGGGCTGGAGAAGTAAGCCTGTGGAAGAGATAGGATTCAAGGCTCGTATGGAAGCATACAGGAGAATGTGGGTGAGAGGATAGGAAGGAAATCTAGTTAAAAGAGGCTGGAACAATAATCTTTTGGTAAGAGTGTAGGAGAGGATATTCGGGAACTTTTTCAAAGAAAAGATAATTTTCCTAGAAAGTCAACTAGCTGTGTGTGTCTTTCAGAGGTAAACTTCAGGTGATTCTTTTGAAAGTGGTGTGACTTTAGAATATTGCACTGATTCACAGGTTCTATTTTTGTGCATAACCTTGGGGAGAATGTAGATTCCCAGGCCGTACCTCAAGACGATACAGTATCAGTTAATCATTACTGCATAACAAACCAGCCCCAAACTCAACCCAACAGTCAACATTCATTCAAATACTCAAAGTGATGCAGGTTTGGGCCAGGTGTGCTTCATGTGTGTCCAGTCTGGAATCCAGGCCAAAGAGGAGGCAGCCACTAGGGCCATATTCTTCTCATGGTAGAAGTAGAAAGTTTCCATTAGTCTATTCCTCCGAAGGCATATGCTGGAGATTTCTACCCATGTCCCATGGGTCAACAAATCACATGGGCAAGTCTGACATTCATAGCACAGAGAAATAAATGCTACCTTTAGTCAGAATGTTCTTCACACACATAGGAAAAGACATGCATGTAGAGAAGTGTGAAAAACTGAGTACATTAATTCAAAGGACCACATCTGCTGAAACTTTAATATATTAGCACACAGTGCCAAAGAATCCCTATGGAGGTGGTCCTATTATGAATTTAATTTGTAATTATAAATTAGAGAGAGTAAAATGGTGGTGTAGAAAGGCTATAATAGTAATCCTGTTAAAATGCCCCCATATCTCAAGAGCCTCAGTATCTACCTGCAATCTCCAATTGTGGCTCTTCTCAATCTCTGTTGTCTGGATCTTCATAAACACACACACACACACACACACACACACCAAACTCTTTCCAGCATCTGCTTTCCCATCTCTGAAAAAGCATTTACCAGACCTGGCTCCCTGGCTCTTCCTTTCACCTCTGCTCTTCTCTATTATGGACATCAATTGACTCCAGAAATTCATTGGCATTGTAGTACACTTTGAAATAAATGAAGATAGTAAAAGTGTAATCAAGGATTTCCTTATTAGGCATTGTAAGGTCAGTTATTAAGAAGTTGCATACTTTATTATTCCTACAACTTTTTGCTACATACTAAAATATCTGCTGCGTATTCTTCTATTTTTTACAGGATTGTGAAGAAAAGTTGGGCTCACTTGCCCCATTTACTTTAGAGTCTCATTTCATGCCACTTCTTTTCCTCTTTCTAATGCATATCATCTCTAAAACCTGACCCACTCCCTGAATCTTAACTTTTCTCAACTATGAGCACATATCCCTTGGGTAGCCCAGAACCAAAACCAAGAGATTTCACCACTACTCTTCACTCATGTTCTCCCAATCTCAAAGGCCACTAACTAAACCAAGATAAGTTGAGGTACCTCAAAGGCACTGTTTTTGTTTTCCAGTGTCTTATGGCAATCCTTAACATTATTCATTGATATAGACTGAATGGGCCTCAGAGTTCAAGAGAATGGTGACTATGGACAGGTTTAGAAACTGCCTGATGATATTTCCTGACACACAGCTCATTGAAGAGGGCATCTTGGCAGATAATACTCCGTAGTGCCTTGCCCTTTGGATTAATGGGTCAGTCGAGAAAGCAGCACTTTAAAGAGTGTTTGAAGGACCACTTGGCCTCTCTCTGCCCTCTGTGAGGTGCTCCAGGAGATGGGCAGCAGCATCTGATTTTTTCAAGGGCCTGTTGTTCTCTTTCATCGTAGGCCTTCCATTCCCATCAATACTACCCATTTTGGTTTTGGTTGAAACTAATATTTATCTATTACCTTACATTTGTGAATCATGAAATAATGGAACATTTGGGCCACTATCCATGTTAGAATAGTAACACCAGAAAATATTTTAAAACTTAATTAGAGGCAAGAATGGATAAGGAACATAATATGTAGATACTCTACTTTTTGATTAGAAATTATCTTTTTGCAATATTCAAAAGTGCATTAATTTTAATGAAAATGTCTTTTAATTAAAAGTTTCATTTATTAGGAATTCATTTATCTTGATTTTTATATTATTAGACAATTCTCTACCTTTATTTATAAATGTAATATACATTCATTCAAAACAGATTTCTTACTTGATCTTCCCTTTTTCTTATCTTTTAAAGAAGCAGTACAGACATCATCATGTCTGTATACATTTGCATCAGAATACTTTCATTTTAAAGTGGAAATACTTAGGCTAGGGATGTGGTTCAAGTAGTAGAGCACTTACTGGCAAGCACAAGGCCCTGAGTTCAAATCCCAGTACCACCAAAAAAGGGGAAATATTTGCTCATCTATTAGTCCTACAACACAAATTTCTCTTCTTGAGTAGTTTTTTTTTTTTTAAGGTGATTTGATTAGTTTATCTTGGAGAACCCTTTAACAGTCAATTGCAAGATGAACTAGGTTGGTTTTGGGAAATGCTTAAATATTGTTCCAACTTATTGTGAATAGCAA
This sequence comes from Castor canadensis, assembly GCF_047511655.1. Taxonomy (NCBI): domain Eukaryota; kingdom Metazoa; phylum Chordata; class Mammalia; order Rodentia; family Castoridae; genus Castor; species Castor canadensis. The sequence goes on along the minus strand of NC_133390.1, from coordinate 150,255,484 downwards.
GACAACCTAAATAATTTCTCCAAAGTCTGAACTCAGGAAAAACAATTTTATATTTGCTTAAAACTGAAGACAAGTAACTTCCTCCTACATTAAGATTACAAAAGTGTGGCTTCTTTTTATGTTAATATTGTCACTTAAAATTACAAAAGAAAACTAGATATCTTTGAAATTTGAATAACACACACAAAAAATTTTAAGACAGTATCTTCCTAAGTCACCTACTGTGGCCTTGAACTCAGGGTCCTCCTGTCTCTGCCTCCTGGGTAATTCACAGTTTTCTTCAAATCACTGTTGATTTGCTCTGCCCCAGATATATATCGTGGTAAAATATCCATAAACTGTCAAGACTTTATTTCAAAATTGCATGCCTATTACTCACAAAAATGTTTAGCATTAATTTTGTTAGGGAACTTTCCCCCAACTCTATCATTTCCAGGAATAATCACTACTCTGAGAACAGAAGTCTCTCTACTATTATTTAATGTTCTATTTGATCTCAAAATTCTGAGGTCACATTGGAGAATCACTATCGTCTCACAGCCCAGGCTTCTAAATAAATTCTGGTTGTTCATTTGGATTAGTCTGTCCTCCTATCCTGCCTCAGTTGTGGTGGTAGATAGTCAGGCAAGCGGTGGGAGAGGGCAAAGAGGAGCATGTTGGCTCAATCAAGTGCTCACTGATTAACAATCAATATTTAGGAGATTGGAGTTGATACGAAGAAATCAGGATTATTCAAGGGCTGACAATCTTGAAAAGATAGAGGAGCTGTCACCTTAAAGCTCTATCTTTGGGGGGAGGGGTGGCTGGTGCTTATGGCTGTAAAGGACTTTTATGGGGAAGAAAAGGAGGAAGAGTAAGACTATGGGCAAGGAAGCTAGCGCTGAGTGGGGTCTTCATCCTTCAAGGTGTGTGTCTCCTTTCTCCTTTTTGAAAGGTCAGCTCCTGTACTTTGTTTTCAGAAAGACATACAATTTTTCTGCAAGTTAGTTCACATGTTTTGTGCTAGTTGATGACACAATAGTGTTATTTACCATAGAACTGAGGACTAAGGAGAGGTTTTACAATGGTTACCAGGTGTTCTGGTTTCTGTAAATCTAAAGAAAGCCCATTTAGTATTTAGCATCTTAACCAGGTAGACCCTCTTTAGAATTTGGAAGTCTAGGTAAAAGGGATGGGATGTTAGAGATGAACTTCAATCTTAGTATGCAAGCTTAGGAATTTACCCTTGCAACAAATAGCTGAGTCTTAGCCAATCTCAGCAGTCAAGCTTCAGCCAATCATAGGTGGTCAACTGTTCAAACCATGTTCAAATAAGGCAAATGCGTAGTTACAAGCAGCCCAGTTCTCTTTGTACCTCTCTTCTGCTTTCTGTATATCATTTCCCTTTCTCTGGCTATAACTGTAACCTGCATTGAGGTCATATGCATCATGTCCACATATGCAAGGAAGTTCCATAAAAACAGACTTAGAGCAGAGGCAGATGATTTAAAAAGAGATAGTATCTTGAGACACAGAAAGGAATAGGGATTTAAGGTTTCTAAGGGGAGGTGGTGACAAACTACCAAATTATAGGAAGGTGAGAGGAGGAAATGGGTGGTGAGTAAGTTGTACTATTAGATAAAAAGCACTACAAGTGATCAAGTGAGAAGAGGTTGTCTCAGAGCTGCTCCTTCCTGATATGTATACCTTTCCTAATGAAACTTTTCTTAGAGATGTGAATTTCTGGTCTGTGTTGCTCAGTGGTAGAGTGCTGGCCTAATGTGTGAGGCCCTGGGTTCAATCCTCACCCCCCCCACACACACACAGGGTAAGTTTCTTTGATAAAATGGCAGCTTTTCTAGAGTTTCTCAAAGTAAGTTGCCTGAAATCATCAATATGCCAAAGGGGTGTATTCTGGGGTAGCATATTCTGATTACTTACCATCCTATTTTGGGATTGCATCCCTCAGCTCCCAACACTGGCATATTTTGATTGGTGAAGTCTTTGTTTTCTAAGATTTTCAAGGGCAATATAAAGTTTTGATCATGGTTTGTTATTTCCTCTCTTTGTCACAACAACCTTGTCATCTTTAGCTTTCCTATTTCCAGGTATACCTTTTTAGGAACTCAAGAATGATAGTTTAGGTTTTTTTTTCTCATTTATTACTGTCTTCTGTGGGTTATGGAGATTTATGCAAGAACATGGAGGATTTCTGTGTCTTTTCAACTGGGTAATACAGACATTGACTAAACTGGGCTGTTGGTTATATTGGAACAGAATAAGATCTCTGTGGTCATCATTAGTGTTACTCAAAAATGTTTCCTATTTTTCATTCAGGACTTTATGACAGGTTTAACCATGTGGTGTCTTTTAGCTAATGATGTGAGAAGTGATTACAAATCACCTACCAAAGAAATATTTAAGAATCAGTGTGAAATTCACATTCTTTTTCTTTCAATTTGCCTGGATGACTAACAATATTCCAAATAGAGGCCCTTTTGTCAGCCTGTCTCCCAGCATGAGGACAGTGCTGAACTTGGCACCCAGCTGACCCATGATAGACATGTAGCATGAGCAATAAATGAAACCTTTGATGTTTTAGGCCACTGAGTTTTCTTTGTTTTTGTTACTGCAGCATAACCTAGCTTATCCTGAACTTTACAGATGGGCCCAATAATTGGTCTCTGAAAGACCAATTTTATTAACATGCCTGAAACAACAGGGCTTCATACACTTCACACACTAGAGAGCACAATCATTCCCAGGAGACAAATGGGACTGGGAAGACACCTGCTGATTCAGAATCCTGGAGCTCAGAGCAAAAACATCCTTCATTGTCTTGCCATTCTTTGCCAAACTCCTGAACAAAACCAAATCATGATTCAGCTCTATTTACTATTGTGAGCAGGGTCACAGAGAATAACTAAATCACTGCATTTCATATCAGGAGTCCAACAGTTTATCAGTTTGCCCATGGCAGTTTATCATGAGTTTTGAAGATTTAGGGGAGTTTTTAGTAAATCACAGTTGTTTATTCTAAGACCATTTGGTGATTCCCACAGTCCATGATAAGTGATAGAATTGATTTGCTGGAAAGGTACTTAGTTAGATGTTTCATAATGGATGTAGTTGTTCTTATGTATATTTATAACCTCGGTCTGTCCTTTCTAGGTTTTCTATTCTGATTTATTATTTTTAAGAATCTAAAATCTGAAGAAGATAAGTGACCAGGTAATAAGTTCTGGTCCTCTATTTGGATTAGCTTATCCTATCCTGCTTCAGTTGTGATAGTAGAGAGGCAGGCATGGGAGAGGGCAAAGAGGAACATGGTTGACAACCAATATTCAGGAGACTGGAGTTGGTAGAAAGGAGTCAGGTTTATTCAAGGGCTGACAATCTTGAAAGTAAAGAGGAGCTGTCACCTCAAAGCTGTATCTTTTGAGGTGGTAGGTGCTCAGGGACACAAAGGACTTTTTGTGCCCACACAGAAAGTAAGTGACAGAATCTAGCTTGGAATCTAAGGCCCATGCCACCATTAAAAGAAAACTAACACACACTAGACTGTGAGCTTGTTGGAACAAGAAAAGAAAGAAAGGTGATTTGTGGTTCTCAAAACACCTTCTGCAAATAATCCCTAAATGGGTCCTGAGGCCTCTTTGCAGCAGTGTGTGGTTGGTATTCCTGGCTAAGAGAGAGAAACTAGAAAGTTTGGGACTGGAAAAAGAAGATATATTGAGAAGGAACAGTCATATACCCAGAATTGACTTTATACTTAGACTTAACTAGCTACAGCCCCAAAAAGTCAGGCTTTGGTTTCTAGTGTAGACCCACATTCTTCCTGAAACTGAAGACCTGTTTCTCTTATCTCAGCTGTTGCTAGTTATCACTGGGGAAACCATGCCAGGATGGAGAGCAAGATGGGGTCAGGACCCTCCCAGCAGATTACAAGCATGAGGTCAGCTCTCAGGTCTCAAGAGAACTGCTGTAAATGATGAGTGGATCACAGCCACTGACTGGGATAAAAAGAAAACTGGCATGCTTCCCCTCTGCTTATCAGTAAGCCTGTGTGTCAGAAGCTGCCTGAAAAGAGGGAGTGATGGGGGTGGGAGGAATAAGGAGGAAAAAGATGGCTGAGAACATCACTGATGGGGGTGGCGGCAGGTAGTCCACTGCCCTCATGATCTCTTTTCTTCCCCAAAGAATTGGACTTACCAGGATATCTTTCCCCCAACCCCATGTTTGCTCAGAGGGTGAAATGATGAAGGTTGGTAGGCACCAAAAGTCAATGAAATATATAGTGCACATGCTCATTTATCCTATCTGAACAGTTTCTGTACACAAAATTGTAAGATTTCCTGATTGGGGCAGATTCCATCTGTATATGTACATGTGTCTACTTTTTAATTCACATTAATTCAAAATAAAATAATTCCAATGATTGTTTTGTCTTATCTAATAATTCATTTATGTGATTTTGCCTCTCATCCACTTCCAATTACTATTTTTATGGTTTACTAAGTAAAACCAAAATGTATCTTCACTGCTAAATGATGAAAATGGACCCGATGAGTATTTGGTGTGTTGCCTTGTATGTGTTTATTGTTGGACTGCTTTTACTCTTTAAATTTGAACTGCTCCCACAGGAATCAAATGTTAGGGGATGCTTTACAACACTCAAACACCAGGGAAGCACTGAAAGCATTAGAGGAAAACAGGAAACTTCTCCAGCAGTGACAGGTTGCCTGGTTTCCTCCCATAGTCCCTCTGTCATATATAACTCTAGAAGGCTTTGTAATAACATCTGTCACTCTAACTATAAAACTTTCTGAATCCCAGCTTTTCTCAAAGAAGGTGGGTCTCTGGAGTGTGCCTATCTGGTTGGTGACCTGTTTCACAATCTTGAGCCTCCCAAAGTTCACCACCTCAGACTCACTCAAGATAGGCTAGATCAAGACCAAAAGAATAAACTTGCACAATAAAATAAAAGGAATTTTAATAGTTCATTCTAAAAGTAGCCTAAAGGAGAAGGGGCAGGGTTCATGAAATGATAGGAAGGTAAGGCAATTAGAGAGCATTGGGTTGCCAAGGACAAATGATGTGTTCCAGAATGTGAGAATGGCTTGACCATTACTCACTGTGAAGTATGTTCTGTTCTGTATTCTGTGTTTCCTCTTCTCTCACCATTATCCTCAGCTTTTAATACAATTTTATTACATATAACTCTGTCTTTTATGGGTGACATTTGAAGGAACTAATAAAATAGCTTAACATTTGGATTAGCACAGAATGAAAGAGAGTGAATGGCAGCCAAAGACTATGAGATGAAAGTGTCTGAGAATTCATCAAAAGCAGAACCTTGGAACAAAAATGATTTAGAGAAAAATAACCCAAATGACCTCCTCTTCCTCTATTCCCTTCCAGCTATGGAAAAATCCCCACATATGGAGGGTAAGGGTAATGGGATTTAAGTTTAAGACTGCCCTTTAATTGTTATGGTTTTAGACATCCGTTTCAAATGTCCTGCATCAGAGCAGTTCCTGCTGTCTGGCAAAGTTAGGGTACATCCAGGAGGACTTCCAAGAGGCTTTTTGTTTTGTTTTGCTTTTAGTAAAAGTAACAGTAAAGTTTATTCGGGGAGGAACAGTGGGGAGAAAAGAAACAATGAAAACATTTCCTGTTCCCCTCCCAGGAAATGGGAGCAAAGACTCAAAATGGTAGTCCCCAGCTCTTAATTTTATACTGGAGAGCTGGGGGAAATACACATGTTCAAGGATAATGGGTCTGAGTGACTGAGGTGGCTGACAAACAGGGAGGGGTCACCCTCCCAATCATACCCACAACCCACCCAAGTCACAGAGACAATAGGTGTGCTTTAGAACGTCCCTTTCCTAGACATGATTATTTCTCCACCCATCCAAGGATCCTTGCAGCTCCTCAACTTCCTTAACTTCTTAAAGAGGAAAGTAGAATCAGGTCATTCCTCTTTGTCTCCCTGTTCCTGTAACTTTAGCATCTAAAAGATGGGAGCGAGCTAGCTGTTTTGGCTCTCCTTGTTCCCATGTCAGGGTCTGGCCCTTTAAATATTTATTGAAATAATATGATTTCCCTGCCACCTCTTATGGCCACAGCTTATGTCTAACTGCTAACTATCATTCTCCACTAAAGGACTAAAGACCATGAAATCTTTTAGAGAAAAGGGGAGTCATAATCTGTCATTAGCTACTTCCTGTTGCCATGGGACATAGTCATAAATCAGGAGTACCTGGTCCTTGCTCCCTATTGGTGGCCATGGAGGAAGACAAGTTGCCCTTCAATAGTCAGGTCTGTCCATCTGTCAGTGGTAGTGGGAGTTGCAGTCGCGTGGCACAGTAACCATCAAGAATTTCCCATCAGTTTGAGCACATGATAAAAGCGAGAGCACACAAGGGAGGGGTGAGAATAGGTAAAAAATTAGCTAGCATTTGTTGCCCTTAACGCAGAGAAACTAAAGCAGATACCTTAAAAGCAACTGAGGCCAATAGGGAAAGGGGACCAGGAACTAGAGAAAAGGTTAGATCAAAAAGAATTAACCTAGAAGGCAACACACACGCACAGGAAATTAATGTGAGTCAACTCCCTGTATAGCTATCCTTATCTCAACCAGCAAAAACCCTTGTTCCTTTTTTTTATTATTGCTTATACTCTCTCTTCAACAAAATTAGAGATAAGGGCAAAATAGTTTATGCTGGGTATTGAGGGGGTGGGGGGAGCGGGAGGGGGTGGAGTGGGTAGTAAGGGAGGGGGTGGGGGCAGGGGGGAGAAATGACCCAAGCCTTGTATGCACATATGAATAAAAAAAAATATTTCCCATCAGGATGCAGTCATAGATTGCTAGAGATGTTTTCTGGGAACTTTACTATAAATGCTTTAGAGAAGGATCCAAGTTCTCGACAAAACATACGTGAGCTCTGGTATGCAAGTCACGTTGTGATACAACTGGTATCCAAGTTGTGGCACCAAGTTTGTTACCGGAAAGCAATGGTCCTGAAAATTATCTTGGTTCTTGTGTCTGGCAGAAGAATTCAAGCAAGATGCAAAGATTTAGTAAAAGTAACAGTAACTTTTACTAGGAGAGGAATAGTGGGGAGAAAGGTCTCCCAAGAGGCTTGTTTTTATACTGAATCACTTTTCTTTGTGTTTTGGTTGTAAGACAGTTTAGGAACCAAGCCCTGTGAGTTTTATGCACAACTCTTTTTACCTTTGAGGCTTTTGGATTAGTAATAAAAATGAATGAGCTGGTTAATCTCAGCTGAAGGACCCAGGTTTATGCTTCAAATTGATTGAGACCCCACAAATCATGCACAGAAACTTAATAATTTCCTAGAAATACAAGGTTGGAGAAGTGAGGATGGAGACTTCATATTCAGGCAGATCTTGACTCACACCCTAGTTCTTTGTATCAAGTTCCTCATGATGCTTAACCTCTTTGAGATCCAGGTTCCTCATCTACAAAGGGGATAAAATGTCCAGTTTGGTCTTGAAAACGTAATGAAATGCAGTTGGCAACAGTTCCTGGCATACAGAAAGCACTCAGAAATAGTATCTTTTATTTCAGTATTGATAATGTAACTAGTATTATTTAATTCATGCCCTTCAGTTCAAGGTGAGAACATTTCAAGGCCCATGGTAGCTTGACTGAGACCACATAATTAATAGTTTGCAGCTAGAATTACATATCCCAACTCAGAACCCAGCTTTCATTCATTGCCTTTCTGAAATTTCTCATAGCTCTTGCCAAACTGTGGCTCAGTTCTGTCTTGCATGTCTGCCTGGCTTACCTGGGAGCAAGGATGATGCAGACAGACGTGGCCAAATGGGTCTGTGGAGCAGTGGTTGAATGGGGACATGCTGTGTTGGTGAGCTCACTATGAAGGCTTTCTGCCTTTCCTAGTCTGCCCTTCCATCGAAACCAAACACTCTCACTTGGAAACTATGCATCATCCTCAAACACGGTGCTCCACGGCCGTTCCAACCCTACCTATGGCTTGAGCAGCTGTTTACCTTCCTCAGACCTCTACCTAGCATTTTTTAATGAAGGAGAACAGTGTGATGTAGTGGAAAGAACAGTGAGGTGAGAATTGAGAAATGTAGTTTCACATTCTGGTAAGGGCACTTTCAACCAAGGGGTACTAGAAGGTGACTTAACCTTTCTAGACTATGACTCATTTTTCTAAAAATGGTGGGAAGGATTTGATTAAGAAATCTCTCTTGAATTTGAATTTTTGACTCTATGAAAAGGAAGAAGTGAAAATTTGCTAAATAAACAATGTGGATTTACTTAAGTGGGCACTTAATATTTTATTGTTTTATGAAAATGGAGAAAAACGCAATATAGTGAATTTTTTATACAAGCACAAAATTTGTTATATCAGGATGAATTTAGAAATTCTATTAAATATGTGATATTTGGGTTACCTTGAAAATATAATGGACACAAGTGCATCTGTTTTGGGTTGAGTTATGAATAACAGGTATATAATTGCCTATAAAAAATGAAGACACTTTTCTTCAGGACAGTGTTTCTCAATTTTGGCATTGTTGACATTTGGGGAAAGATTGTTCTTGTGTGTGAATGTTGCCTTTTGCAATTTAGCAGCATTCTGGTCCCACTAGATATCAATTGGAACCCTTTCCCCCTTGCAATTGTGATAAGCAAAAATGTCTCCAAGGCATGGGTGGGTATGTAAATAGTCCCTGTGTGAGATCCACTGCTTTATGATAATTTTAGTGGGATGCTTCTTTGCTCCTAATCAATGCATTTTTTTCATTGTAGTAGTTTGGATGGAGTAGGCAGGGTTGAAGTAACAAACAAACTCCACATGTAGATAGCTTAATGGAAGAAGTTTATTTCTTAATCCAAGACAGCTGTCCTCCATGTGGTGATTGAATGTCCCAGGCTGTTTCCATTGGGTTCCATCATCACAACACTGGCTTCCATTTGTGAAGAAGATATTAAGAAAGCACACAGAGAACTCACCACCACTCTCAGATGAATTGGCCTAGAAGTGATTTGCTTCTTTTTGTGTACAATTTCAAGGGATCTGGGGAATATCTGGGAACACATAGATGGCTTGGCTAACATTATTTTATCTACTACACTACACGTTTACAGCTGGGAGAGTTGGCTGCATATGGTGGAAGCCCAGAGGGAATTTTCCATTTATCTGTCATCTCTCATCTTGGGAGAGGCCACTAATAATTAGAACAGAGAATGTTCTCAAATTCTTACTTGTGCTATTGTGCTTTACAGTTTATTGAATAGGTGCTAATTCAGATCATCTTGGTGATATTTTAGTTGCTCAACAATATTTTTCAACCCTGTTTCACTCCTATTGTTTCAAATAAGCTTCCAGAGAAACCTAGAGTATAAAGCAATCAAAAGTTGAGATGGAGGGGTTGTAGTGGGGATGGGTACTTTGTTCTCCTAAATCTCCAAGCACACAGTGCCTAGTGGGATTACAGAGTGGGTTTGCATGCCTGTATGATCCACATTTTAAATCAGTTTTTCTGAAAGAATATAACCCATCTGATCTGGTAAAAGCCGGTGTTACATTGCTTGGAGAACACCAATCATATTACGATGGATATACATGAGTGTCTCTACTTTCATAAGCTAGATGTCTGATTTCTCCCTGAACCCTATCAGTAGTATTGTTGGAATCCCTACTACCATGGCAGTCACTTGCAGCTGAGGGGACTGAGGGGCACTGGACAGTATTCTGATGTTCTCACTGACATTCTTGCCTTTTGACCCAAACCTCACCCAACCCATTGACACCTATATTATAGTTCTTACTTCTTAGTACATCTCTGTGTCTATGGATGAGCTTCCCAAATTGCCATTATTTCTTCCCTAGGTCTCTGCAAACCAATGGAAACCCTTCCAAGGCTCAGATTCTTCTTCCATTTCTAGGAGGATCAAGGCAGTTACCCTGAGGCTATCAGGACTCATTTTCTCCTCAACTCTCCAGGCAGATTTAATTCCAACTTTCTGAGCTGGCTCCATTAGTTCTTAAGTCTTCCTCTTAATTGTATTATCTGGGTCCGCTCTGTCTTATGTTAAAAGAGCCTTATGATCCTTTTAGGGAAGCATTAGCAATGATGCCATTTAATATAAATTAGTTATAAAATGTCAAGCTACCTGTGTCTTGTTGAAAGCAGGTGATTTCTTTTCATTGATTGTTAGAAAGTAAAAGTATCTTAGAGTTGGAGAAGAGAGCATTTGTGCACTTGTGTGGAAGGCAGCATATTATCACTGTTTAAGAGTACAACTTTTGCTACCAAATTGCTTTGGGTTAAGACACTGATGTTCCAAGTTGCTTGAATTTGAACACACTACTCAAATCCACTGTCTTCATTTGCATAACATGGGAATAGTAGTACTATCTACCTCACTTCATAATAATAAGTCTTAAAATAGTTAAGCTTGTGAAGCATTAAAAACAGTGCCCAATAGATAGTATAAGCTCATCTGTATTGCTAAATTAAAATAGATGAAAAGATAAAAACATTGGTATCCCCATTATAACACAAACCTGTTATACGGAAGGAATTCAGCTATAACTCCAAGAATCCTTGACAAAAGGCCCACTTATATTCTATAATGATACAGAGGCCAGTCAAAAAATCCTAGTGCAACAGGTTAGTCATTAAGCAGATTTCAGGTTGTTTGCCAACTCAACTCTAATACTTAAAAATGAATTTGCTAGCTGACATTCTGTGGTAAGGATGGGCTTTGCCTTCTTCAGAATGAAAGAGTTGGACAATCACAATTTTATAAGAATCATCAATGGGCACTAAAATTACATAGGTTAAAGTTTGATGAAAAACCCACATTTATGTAGTCTGAAATTATCTCCCTAGCTCTTGCCTATTGATTATAAAAGGAAGCACAGTAGTTTATCAGTGGAAAAACCTAGTAGACACATGGTAACTCCATGATCAAAGCTGACATCATTGGAAATGGAACAAACTGACATACGTGTCTTCGTGGGATGTAATGAAAACACTGCTTGTGTAGTATTCCTGCCAAACTTTCAAACTGACCTAATCCTAGGAAACATCTGATCAACCCAAGCAAAGAGACAAGCTATAAAATAACAGATCTGTATTCGTCCAAGACATTAATATTATGGAGGCAAAGAAAGGTTGAGGAACTCTTTCCATTAAGTCTGTTAAAGGAGACTAAAATGACATAACAACTAAATGCCATATACATTCCTAGATTCAGGGTAGGGTTAGCAATAAAGGATATTGGGTCAGTTGATGTAATTTGAATAGGGATGAATTATACTCATCTTATATATCTTAAAACTCATAATTATAGTTTAGTTATGTAAAATCACATTTTTGTTCTTGGGAAATACATAATGAAGTATTCAGGGGTAAAGATACATGTTGTCTACAACTTACTGTCAAATGGTTTAGAAAAAAACTTCTGTATGTGTGTGAGTGTGTGTGTGTGTGTGTGTGAGAGAATGAGAAAGAAAGAGATAAAGCAAATGTAGTAAATATTGAAAATGAGTGAAAAATATATAGAAATTCTTGATGCTATTTTCGAAATTGTTTTAAAACTTGGAATTTTTTAATATTAAAAAAGTTAAAAATTATAGAAAGGTATTCGTACTTTGTCTTTTAAAAGCACACGTTATTTACCTCTTAAGAACCTGATAATTAACTTAGAACTTCAATAAGTACCTAAGAACTGTCCTTGATAGAAAAAGGCTTGTGGGGAATTATTTTAAAAAGAGAAATGGTTCTCTGCTTTGGGTTTAGATTCTAAAAAAGGAAACCATTTTAAATACTTTCTTGGAGATCTGAGGTATATTCTCTACACGTTCCTGATATAGTTTTATCTTGTCGAATTAATGGATCTTTTGGTGATTTTTCTGCATACATGAGGCTGAAGTGGGACTCCTCTCAGGTGGTAGTGGTCATGGATGTGTGTCATACCAGGGAAAATCACTCCAGGATGATGAGAGAAGTGGGTATTAATTATAGCCAAGGTATTATAATGATGTACGCAAGAGTTAATTCTAACCAAATGCCTTCATTCAGAACTAAGTCAGAGGCAGATGATTTGCATGCCTAACATACCATTCTCTTCCCTGGTGATGCATGAAACCTAGCTCATTATGAGGACACCATGGCATTCTCACAGACCATGTGCTGCTCAGCAGATGTCCTCAACTGGTGCAGGGTAAAAGCCCTGAGTAAAAAGGAGATGAAATATTTTTATATAATCCTTTCTGGGGTATTGAAGAGGAAGGATGTGGGTCTCTGTCACTGAAAATACATATTTCCTGACCTAGTGATTGGTGACTGTATCCAACTTTAAGCATATAAGCCATTTTTGTGCATAAAAAGAGGAGATGGGTTCCCAGATGAAGGAGCTCCCAGGCTGTGTTGCACCCAGTATGATCTCCAGGTAAGGCCAGATTTATTTGTTTGCACACAATGCTGGCTGGTACTACCTCAGAGCTCTCAAGTGGCTGCTCAACATTTCCTTAGGGAAACTACTATATAGCATAAACCTCTGGCCACTATCAGAGAAATTAGCTTAAAGGTTTTTTTTTAATCTTTTAAATCTGTAAGTGAAGAATAGCATCCTCTTACGATATATTACACTCCTCCACGCCATTTAAATTGTTTTCATTGAGAAAGCGATTTTTATAAAAAAAGTTTCCAGAAGTGTGCTGCCTACAACATTGGTTTTCTTTCTTGACATCCCAAGATTAGTTTACTACTTAGATCTTTTGTAGTTTCACATAAATTTTAAGATTTTTTTTGTGAAAAATACCATTGAAATGTTAATAGGGATTGTGTTGAAACTGTATGTCAATGGGTATAGTATTAGATAGTATGGACATTTGGACAATAATAATTCATCCCAATTTAAGAACACGGCATATCTTTTCACTTATTTGTGTTTTTTTTTTCAACTGTTTTCATCAATATTTTGTCATTTATAAATTTTTCACCCTTGGCTAATTTTTTCCTAAGTATATTATTCTTTTTAATGCAATCATGAATGAAATTGTTTTCTTAATTTGTTTTCAGAAAGATTGTTATTGATGTAAAGAAATGCAAATGATTTTTGTATCCTGCTACTTTACTAAATTTATTCATCAATTCACACAGGTTTGATTTTTTTTGTATGGAATCATCAAAATTTTCTACATACAGGATCATGTCATCTGCAACCCAGGGTAATTTTACTTCATACTTTCCAATTTGGTGTTTTTTATTCTTTTTTCTTGTCTGATTGCTCTTGCTAGTATTTCTAGTACTATGTTTAATAGAAGTGACAAGCACAAGTATCCTTGTCTTCTACCAGATTTTAGAGGGAAAAACCTTTCAGTTTTAACTCATTATCATGCTAGTTATGAGTTTTTAATGAATGGATTTTATTATGTTGAAGAAATTTCTTTTTATATCTATTTTACTGAGAGTTTTTATAATGAATTGAACTTTGTCTAATGCTTTTTCTTTATCTATTAAGGTAATCTGTGGTTTTCATCTTTCATTCAATTAGTGTAGTATAGTATTGATTGATTTATTTGTGTTAAACCAACTTTGTATCTTAGGGATAAATCTTACTTCATCATTATATATCTTTTAAAAATTTGGCTTGCTAGCATTTTATTGAGGTTTTTATTTTTTTTTTTACATCAATGTCCATCAGAGATATTGACCTGTAGTCTTCTTTTGCTGTGGTGTCTTTGGCTTTGGTATCAGGTGATACTGGCCTCTTAAAATGACTTTGAAGTGTTACCTCTAATCATTGAAGAAGGACCTAGTATTAATTCCTGGAGGGTTTGGTAGAATTCAGTCATGAACTCATCTACTTCTAGGCTTTCCTTATTGGGTATTATTTGATAACTACTTCAGTTTCTTCATTATTGGTGCATACAAGCTTTCAGTTTCATCTGAATTCAATCTTGATAGGTTGTATATTTCTAGAAATTTTTAACTTCCTCTACTTTATCTAATTTGTTCATGTATATTATTATTATAATACCTTACAATATTTATAGTTCTGAGACATCCATTGAAGTGTTTCCCCTTTCTTTTCTGATTTTGAGTTTCTCTCTTTCTCTTTAGTTTAGCTAAGTATTTTAAGAAAATTTCAGTTTTATTGATTTTTTTCTATATCTTTCTGCTTTTATTTCTGATTTCCTTCTGCTCTGGTCTTTTTATTTCCTTTCTTCTGTTAACTATTGGTTTTTATTGTTATTTTTATTCTAGTTCTCTGAGGTGTAGCATTATGCTATTTACTTGGGTTTTTTTAATTGATCTAAGTGTTATCTCTATTAAGTTACTTCTTATTGAAGTTTTTATGGCATCCCATAAGTTTTAGTACCTTGCATTTTCATTTGTCTTGAGTTATATTTAAAATTCCCCTTTGATTCTATTTGTTCAACACATTGTTATTATTATTATTATTAGTTCCCACATATTTGTGAATTTTTCTATTTTTTTAACTGGTATTGATTTCTAGTTCCAACTGACTGTGGATGGAAAACATACTTGGTATGATTTCTATGTCCATATTTCCTGATTTCAAATTGTACCACAGAGATCTAGCAATCAAAAAAGTATGGCACTGGCATAAAGCTAGCACATAGACAAATGGGACAGAATAGAGGACCCACAAATAAGTCCACACATTTATGGTTAATTTATCTTTGCTAAAGATGCCAAGAACACACAAAGGAGAGAGCGAATCATCATAAATAGTCCTGGGAAAACTGCATATCCACATGTATATCTTACACCATACAGAAAAAAACAAGTCCAAATGGATTTAAAGTCCTAAATCTGGCTGAGTGTGGTGGTTTATGCCTGTAATCCTAATTATTTGGGAGGTGGAGATTAGGAGGATCACAGTTCAAGGTCAGCCCAGGCAATAATTTAGCCAGATCCCATCTCAACAAATAAACTGCGTGTAGTGGTCACAGCTGCAATACCAGATATGCAGGACTCATGGGTAGGGGGATTATAGTCTGAGCCTGCCCTGGGGAAAACATGAGACCCTATCTGAAAAGTAATTCCTGGAGGCATGACTCAATTAGTAGAGCATGCATAAGGCCCTGAGTTCAAACTCCAGTACAGCCAAAACCAAAGAACTAAATCTGAGCTCTGAAGCCATAAAATTCCAATAGGAAAACATAGGAAAAAAATTCACTTATTGACATTGGCCTTAGTAATTATTTTTTGATATTACACCTAAACTTCAGGCATCATAAGCAAAACTAAGCATGTGGGACTCCATCAAACTAAAAAGTTTCTGTACAGCAAAGGAAATAATCAACAAAAAGAAATATAGCCTATGGATCAGGATCAAGCAACCTTATTAAAATACAAGCAAAGGATTTCAATTGACATTTCTCAAGAGGAAACTTATAAATGGCCAACCAGGTATATGAAAGACTGGCCAATATAGCTAATCCCTAGGGACATGCAAATCAAAACTACAATGGGCCACTCTACTCCCGGAAGAATGGCTGCTATCAAAAAGACAGAAAACAAACCAGGGTTGGGGAGGATGTGGGAAAAGGGAACCCTTGTACACTGATGGGAATGTAAATTAGTATAGCCATCATGGCAAAGAATATCGAAGTTCCTCAAAAAATTAAACATAAGATACTGTAATCCTTCTGCTGCTATACATCCAAAGTAAATGAAATCAATGTTAACGAGATATATGCACTCCAATATTCATTGAAATATTATTCACAATATGATATGGAATCAACCGAACTACATATCAGTGAATGAATATATGTAAAATTATACACACACACAAATAAATGTTATTCATGTTAAAATAATGAAATACTGCCGTTTGTGACAACACAGAGAACCCAGAGCACATTATGCTACATGGAATAAGCCAGACACATAAAGAAAAGTACTGCATGAACTCCCTTGTATGTGGAATCTGAGAAGAAAAAAGTCAAATATATTAGAAACAGAATGAAGTAGTGGTTACCAGGCAGGGAGGAGGAAGAAATGAAGAGAACTAAGTCATAAGGCACAAACTTACAGGTACGTTGGAGGAATAAGTTTAAAGATCTAATGTATAGTTAGTAATATTGTGTGCTACTCTGAAAATTTTCTATGAGAGTAGACTTTAAATATTCTTACCACACACACACACACACACACACACACACACACACACACACACAAAAGTAACTATGGGGGATGATGGATGGGCTAATTTGTTTATAATAATCATTTCACCATGTACGTATTGAAACAGCATATTGGACACCGAAATATACAAAATAAAAAAGTTCCAAGTTTCTAAGGCAATTGAGTATTTTGCTGGATTTAGAGGGTCACCATTTTGTCCTACTTCATTCCTTTTGAGCACATAAATTCATTTCTAAGGCAAAAAGATTGACCATCTTCATGGACAACTAGTTCTACTGCCTCAGTTTGGTGCACTACCCACTTTCTGATTTTCACAACACCCGGAGTCAACATTCATACTTTTGTTCCTGCACTTTGGCTTACTGATGTCATCCACTGGGAAATGCTTTGGACAAGGCTCCAAGTCTGCTAAATTACAAGTCATGGGTATCTGAACTAGAGATTGTTACCCTGGTGTAATCTTGTACTGCCCAGGTGATCTGGCCGAACTTCTACCCTACCCCTATCTTGTTTACCTTTGAGATAGGATGCCTGTCTTCATGTGGGTTAGTCAAAACTGGTTGGATCTAACATGGCTTCAGAGTGACACCAGACAATCTATAACTTCATTATAATTTCATCTACATGTTAAATGACACACCATCCTGCACCATGACAGTAAATAATTGCCATGATGAGGACAAGAAATAACCATAAAAGAATAAAAAAGGAGTGGCCCTGAATTTCCAGAGAATGCCTTTCCCAGAAAAGATACAAATATTCCTCCCCTTTTGTTAACCTATCCCTCCTCCCTCATTTATCTTACTCTATATCTATGAGACAGAAGGAAGGGCCCCTGGAAACCTCCATTATGACCTCCCTGTGACTTAAAAGGGTGCAATGAAGGAAAGGCAAGACAAAGGGTGTGAGGATCAGGACCCACCATTCAAAACTTTGCAGGAACAGCCAACCAAAATGCTGCTTTCTGCACAGGTAACTAGCATACAGATTGAGCAACACTGAAGAAAATGAATAAAACCCTTAGACTACCTCACTTCTCAGATAACTTCTCTTGGAAATTCCCCAACTCTGGAGGCTCTACTCTCCCACTTTACACTTTTCTATCTCAATAAACTCTCTTGCTTTACTTGCTCTCATTGTCCATGAAATTCATTTTTAGGCTTTGTGAGATGAGAATTCAGAATCCCTCAAATCTCCTGTTTCATCTATAACCTCTTAACCCCAGCAGGTCTAGAAGTTGATTTAAGAGTCTATCTCTGGGTTTATCTTCAAGGATCGTCACAGTGCCTCACACCTGTCATCCTAGTTACTCAGGAAGTAGAGATAGGGAGAATTGTGGTTCAAGGGTAGCCCAGGCAAAAAGTTTGTGAGACCCCTATCTCAACCAATAAAAACTGGGCATGATGGCATACACTTGTCATCCCAGCTATGTGGGAAGTGTAAATTGAGGATCGTGGTGCAGGTTAGCCAGGACATAAAAGCAAGATCCTATAAGAAAAACAAAGCAAAAAGGGCTGGGATATGCCTAGCAAGTCTAAGTCCCTGAGTTCAAACCCCAGTACTTGAAAAAAGTCTACTTCTACTTTCCATATTCTTGGCTAAAAATAAAATGTTTCACTGCTCAATCAGCAATTCATCTTGTTTTTGCTTCCTCAATTCAGAGAGGTTAAAAAGTACCCAGTAATATCAAACTAATTATTTAATACCAAACTACTATACTTCATCAACTATTCAGCACAGCTCATCACCAAGACTTTCTTTTCAGCATAGTTTAGCATTAAGTACTTACTAATGAATTGAATTTGCATCCAGTATGAATGAAAGGTACAGTATCAGCACTGTGACCTTTGAAGGACTCTTGCAAATGGTTAATCATGCACTACTTCACAGACTCAGCTTTCTATTATGCCTCATTAACTGGTGTTCAGTGTATCCTTCACCTGCTGAGGGAACAGTGTCTTAGATAAGCTTAGAGATTCAGCCAGGCAGCAATTCTGTAAGGGTCTAAGAAAAGCTACATTGTCTGAACAGGAAATGACCCCAGCTTAGAAACATTCCATCACAAAGTGTGTATGGATGTTTGAAAAGTCCATCAGTAATGAACATCCTCAATCTCCTTCCTCTTAAACATCTCTTCCCTACCTCAAATTGGAAAGGACCTGTTAGCTGGTGAATGCCTTCCATAATCTGAAGCCATTTACCATTACTAGATGATGTCAGTGGGCTGATAAGAAGGTTGTCATTAGGACTGTACTGATAGCAGGCTCTAGCTATACTTTTTTGGGGATTGTTGATAACTTTGGATATAGCAGACTGAATAAAGAAAACTCTTTATGCTTTTATAATCTCAAGGGTACTTGTTTTTCTTTTTCTGGTGTCACTTAATGTGTAATTCTAATCACAGGTTCCATCCATCCATTCATTCATTCATTTGCAATATTTTAGGATTCCTACAGGATACCAGTGCCATAATGATTTAGAGCTCACTGGTAAGAAAAACCTACAGAAATACAAATAAATCAGAGTGGCCCAGGCTTCTAGAAGTCTCATAGAAGTTAAACTTGCATCTTCATGGTAGCCTTAGTCTACTTGATATGATCTTTGGTTATTAATATATAATCCCCATAGGTAATAATTACTCAGGTAAATTCTACCAATGTCTTTCAAATGACCAAGTTTATCTCTCCTTAAGGATGACTTTTCAACATACATTAATTTCTCAGTATTCTTAATCATAACCCTTAATTGGTTGTAATATACTCTTGGGGCAACTTGCTTTGCTATCTTTGTTGGAATTTCAATTTTGCATCATTTAAAAAGAATTTCTTTATGGATGTTGTGGTGGCTGAAGCCTAGATTGGGAGGATGGTGGTTTGAGGCTGAAAGTTCATTGGACCCTATCTTAACCAACAGCTGAGTGCAGTGACATATGCCTGTCATTCAAACTTCATGGGTAAGCACAAATAGGAGGATTGTGGTCCAGGTTGGCCTAAGCATAAAGCAAAACCTTATCTCAAATATGACAGAAGCAAAAAAGGGCTTGGGGCATACTTCAAAATAGCACCTGCCTACCAAGCAAGAGGCCCTAAGTTTAAACCCCCAGGACCACCAAAAAACATATTTTTTCTCTCTTTTTAAAAAATTTATTCATTTATTAATATGTGCATACATTGCTTGGGCCATTTCTCCCCCATCCCCCTTGCCTCCAGGCAAAACCTGTTCTGCCCTCGTCTCCAATTTTGTTGAATAGAAGACATAAGCAATAAGAGAAAGACAAAGCGTTTTTGCTAGTTTGAGATAAGAATAGCTATACCGAGAGATTCCTAGCATTGCTTCCATGAACATGTGTATTACAACCTGAATTGATTCATCTCTACCAAACCTCTTCACTATTTCCTGGTCACCTTCCCATAGTGATCTCTGTCGTTTTAAGGTTACTATATTAGCTCAATAGTTTTATGTTCTGTGTCCTAAGTTGGACTATACAGTCCTTCAGGGATAAGACGTGTCTTGTATTTGTTAGAGTTGTATCATAGGAGAAGCACTGTTCCAAATATCAAGGAAACTGAGTTCTTGTCTCAATTCTACAACTAGTAGCTTTGTGACTGCAAGCCAAAAATTTAGTGTATATAGGGTTTTTAATAGTCAAACAAAAAATGTGATATTTGAATTTGATAATTTTCATAGTTCTTTTTAGTTTTAAAGTCAAAGAATATACCACAGAACACTCTACTTTAGTTCCTAGAGCAGTACCTTAAATATGGCAGGTACTCAATTAGCATTTTAACATTTTAAAAAGTAGTTTTTTATTATTATCAGGTATACTTGAATGTGGTTGATGTTGATTAAGTGACCATTTTTCAAAAAGAATTCCAAAATGTTGAGAATGTACTTCATGCTAAGGTCTTTTTAAAATTTACTTTAATTTTTTTTTTATTATTGCTGTATAAGGGATACACTGTGACATTTACAAAAGTTCTTACACTATATCGACCTGTCATTCTTCTTTAACCTCCCCCCACACGCGCTAAGGTCTTTATTATCAATAATCAATGGTTCTCCAATAGTGAATATAACTGTGGAATAAAGTCCCAGTCATGCTTTTACTTCTGTGTGTCACCCTAGACAAGTTATTTAATGTCTCTGGTCCCCAGTTACTCCATATATAACTATATGCATGCTTGTTATGTGTTGTGAAGTAAAGACAAACCTTTGCTACTACCTTGAGCTGATGTTGAAATGAAAGTAAGGTCTGTATTTTATAAAGGACCGGAGTTTAAAATTTTTTATCTTTTAACTTAAATTTGGGAGTAATTTATCCAATGGTCTTACCATGGAAAACCATGTTAGAGTAAATTCTGAGTTTTCCAGATGATGTTATTTCAAGATTGCTGAGCTTCATTAAAGTAAGTTGGTTGGCTTGGCTTTCTTTGATTGGGCTTGTTACTCCTCAGGGGTAGCATTACTTTGCAGGGGAGGTTGACAAATAGGAAGGCAATGAAGGCTAATCAATGGTAATTCCTAAGGAAACATTTCCTGGTAAGTTGATGGGCAGAAACACTGGAGAGGAAGATCCAAGATGGTGGGTAGGATAGGGAATCAGAATTCCTGAGCTCTGTGATTTCAGAAACCACTTTGAGATGTGGGAGCTACACCTGGAAGATAAAGCATCAAACAGAACTGAACCCAGTGACATACTGGACCCTTAACCCATGGAAAGCCTACCTATGCCCCACCAGGCTGAACCCAGTCCCAATATCTGTCTTGAGAAAAGCGGCATGCCATTTCTGCCCACTGGCTGGTTTCAAAGCTTCCTGTGTAAATCTGCAGACCCAACAGGTGAGTGCCACACACCACATACAACTCCCTCATCCACCCCTCAGGAGCATAATCTAGTGCAGCTACTGGGTAGATTGAACTCCACTTGACCACCCCTCAAACAAAACTGAGAAACATAAACAGTGAATTGTAATCTACCACTGACAGTGGTGGTGGGGTTGAATGCTGAACCAACCTTGGAGAATGGGGGTGGGGAAAGAGCTGAACTCTCAGTGAGCAGAGGCAGGATGAGGAACAAATGCTGAGAGAGGGGGTGGGATGATAAACCAGCCTCCCAAAACACGGAAGATTGTTGAACTAGTCTGGTGGGATTTAAGGTGATATATAAAATTGAATTGCCCCACCTTGCTGAGGGAGAAGCTGACCAGCCAGAGTTGCAGCAGTAGGGCAATGCACCTGCTGCCTGGTGAAAGCAACAACAGATCAGATCACCTGCACAAACTGGTAGTGAGCTATCACAGGTCCCAATTGCAACCTACCCTGTGGACAGAAGGAACAAAATGCTGCTTACAAGCCAGATGTCTGATGAGACCACTTCAGAGCTCCCACTTTTAATAGATGGCCCATAAGACCAAGGAAAGTGGGGAATAAAATCCCTTCAGTCATCTCCCAACCAAGCTGAGGGGCAACACCCTTCCCCACATAGCCCAGAATACCAAGCACCAATGCCAGAACTGGATGCCAAAGGAATAAGTCCGGAATTTTTGCCAAACTGACTGAACTTTTCATTGTAGCTGCTTTTTTTTCTTAGTCTTCCCTGCTTTTTTAGTATTATTAATTTTACTATTACTATTTTCTTATCCCAAATTCTTACTCCCTTCACTTTCTCTCCTTTTCTTGTACAACAATCCATTGTTCTCCCCGCAACTATTTCTGCCCCTTCTCATTTACTCTCTCCCCTGTCTTTGTCTCTCCCTCCTCTCCTTCCCCAACCTATCACCAGATTAACCCTCCTTCCTACACATTTGCCACCTGCTGATTAGACTACTGTACCAATTGTACACACTCCTAGAAATTCCTGACACAAGCACCCTCCACTACAACAGTGGAACTATATCCAAAACACACAAGGGCCCCAAAGCCCAGCAGCTCCCACACCTTTTCTCTCACCTACACCACTCCCCTTTAGAGCCACCTTTACCAATTACCCAAGTTCTATCTCTAGATAACCATTATCCCCACCCCCAACTCAATATTACTGATATTATTATCAATAATATCACCAAGAGGTTTTTTATATAATATGTAAACAACTGATCTGGCATTGAACCTGTGAATCTGTTATTGCTAATTTACATGTCCAGACCAGGGACAGAGCACATCAACCTAGGTAACAACTAAGTCAGTCACACATAAAAATTAAATCAAGAGAAAGAAAACAAGCAATTAAAACCACCAACAGGCCAATCAAGAACAGAGTTGCACAGCACCAATTAGAAGGATGGGGAGAAGAAGAAGGCAAGGAAACTGCACTCTTCAAAAGAACAATTCAATAGAGGATTTAGTAGGAAATGAAGAAAATGAATACCCAGTTCCTGACCCCAATGAAACAATGATAAATATCACCAATGAGATCAGTGGTACCCACAAAAAAATCTCTCAAACAGGAAATCATGGATGAGATCACTGAGAAACTCATGAAGAAGTTACAAGACATGGTTAACCAGAATGTATAAGGTGCACTCAAGAAATATCAAGATATCACAAATAAAAAACTTGAGATGACACAGAAACAAAAACAACTAAATGAACTCAGAGTGGACTTCAACAAACACCAAAGTGAAACAAAGGAGATTATAAAAAAAAAGATATATGAAATAAAGAAGACAACACAAGAGATAAAAGAGGAGTTGAACAAAGATATGGAAGACCTTAGAAAAAAGAATCAAATAGAAATCCTGGAAATAAAAAGTCCCTTTAATCAAATAAAAATACAGTGGAAGGCCACTCCACAGAGTAGAACAAGTGGAAGACAGAATCCCAGGGCTCAAAGATAAAATAAATATTAAAGAAGAAACAGAACTCTTAGTCAAATAACTTAAGAGCTGTAAAAGGAATAGGCAAGAACTCAGTGATGCCATCAAAGACCAAACTGAGAATCAGGGCATTAAAGAAAGAGAAGAGGTGCAAGCCAAAGGGATACATAATATATTCAACAACAAAATAGCAAAAAATGTCCCAAATCTCAAGAAAGAGTTGCCCATTTGGGTACAGGCAACAGGTGTCCTCCAGGACACCAAACAAATTTGACCAAAATAGAACCTCTCCACAACATATTATCATTAAAACAACTAGCACAGAGAACAAAGAAAGAATATTGAAGTCTTTAAAAGAGAAAAAACAATATGTAAAAGTAAATATATAAAAGTAATATATAAAAGTAAAACAAATAATATATCAAATTAACAGCGTATTTCTCAACAGAAACCTTAAAAGGAAGAAGGGCATGGAGTGATGTATTTTGAGCACTGAAAGTAAATAATTTCAGCCCTAAGATACTCTACCCAGCAAAATTATCATTCAAAATTGATGGAGGAATAAAAGTTCTTCATGATAAACAGAAACTAAAGTAATATATGACCACCACACCACAATTACAGAAAATTATGTAAGGAATTCTGCACACAGAAGACAAAGGCAAATAAAACCATGAGAGAATGGGAAGTATTAAACCTCAGGAGAAGAAAAGACAAATAATCAGAGTAGCATTGACTCAGCTGTACACAATCAAATCATGAAACAACAAGAATAATTAAATGGCAGGAGTCACCACATACCTATCAATATTAACACTGAATGTCAGTGGACTCAACTCCCTCAACAAAAGACACATTTGGCAAACTGGATTAAAAAGGAGGATCTGACAATCTGTTGTTTATAAGAGACCCACCTTATTGACAGAAATAAACACTGGCTTAGGGTGAAAGGCTGGAAGAAGATCTACCAAGATGATGGCCCCCAAAACAGGCAGGAGTAGCAATACTTACATCAGACAAAGTAGACTTTAAACTTATTTAAGTTAAACAAGACAAAGGTCATCACTTCATACTAGTAAAAGGGGAATACATAAAAGGAAATATCAATTATTAACTTACATGCATGCAATGTCAGTGCATTCAACTTCATTAAACATACACTAAAGGACTTAAAATCACATATAGACTCCAACACCAATACATAGATCATCCAGACAAGAAAACAACAAAGAAATTCTGGAACTAAATGACACCATAGATCAAATGGATCTAACTGATGTCTGCAGAATATTTCACCCTGAAACATAAAAATATACATTTTCCTCAGCAGTCCATGGAACTTTCTCCAAAACAGACCATCTCTTAAGGAAAAAAGCAAGTATCCACAAATATAAGAAAATTGAAATAACCCCTTTCATACTATTTGATCACAATGCACTAAAACTAGAACTCAACAGCAAAAAACAGCAGTAGAAAATATTCAAACAATTGGAGGTTGAACAACACATTACTCAATGATCAGTGGGTCATAGAAGTAATAAAGGAGGAAGTAAAAAATATTCTGAAATTTAATGATAATGAAAACACAACCTATCAGAACCTTTGGGACACAGCAAAGGCAGCCCTAAGAGGAAAGTTTATAGCCATGAGTGTATATTAAAAACACAGAAAGATCTCAAATAAATGACCTAATGCTATATCTCAAACTACTAGAAGAACAAGAACAAGCTAAACCCCAAGCAAGCAGAAGGAGAGAAATAATAAAATTAAGGGCTGAAATCAATGAAATAGCAACCAAGAAAACCATACAAAGAATCAATGAAATAAAAAGCAGGTACTTTGAAAAAAATAAACAAGATTGACAAGTACCTGGCAAATCTGACCAAAATGAGGAGGGAAAAGACCCAAATTAGTAAAATCAGAAATGAAAATGGGGCAATAATAACAAACACCAAGGAAATCCAGGGAATTATCAGGGACTACTTTGAGTACCTATATTCAAATAAATTGGAAAATCTAGAAGAAATGGACAAATTTCTAGATATTTATGACCATCTAAAACTTAACCAAGAACTTATTAGCCACCTAAACTGATCTATAACACATAATGAAATTGAAGCAGCAATAAAGAGTCTTCCAGAAAAGAAAAGTCCAGGACCTGACAGATTCTCTGCTGAATTTAACCAGACCTTTAAAGAACTAATACCAACACTCCTTAAACTTTTCCATGAAACAGAAAGGGAAGGAACATTAACTAATTCATTTTATGAAGCCAATATTGCACTCTTCCCAAAACCAAACGAGCACATCCAAAAAGGAGAAGTGCAGGCCAATTTCCTTAATGAACATTGATGCAAAAATCCTCAATAAAATAATGGTAAACCAAATCCAATAACATATCTGAAACATCATGCCCTATGACCAAGTTGGCTTCATCCTAGGGATGCAGGGGTGATTCAACACATACAATCATTAAATGTAATACAGCACATTAACAGAAGCAAAGACAAAAACTAGTTGATCATCTCAGTAGATGCAGAAAAATCCTTTGGTAAGATTCAACACCTTTTCATGATAAAAGATCCTAGGAGACTAGAAATAGAAGGAATTTACCTCAACATTATAAAGGCTACATATAACAGACCTATAGCTAATATCATACGTAATGGGGAAAAACTGAAACCATTTCTCCTAAAGTCAGGAATGAGAGAAGGTTGCCTATTCTCCCCTCTCCTATTCAGCATAGAAGTGGGAATTCCTAGCCAAAGTAATAAGGCAAGAAGAAGAAATAAAAGGAATACAACTAGGTAAAGAAGTAGTCAAACTATCCCTATTCACAGATGACATGATCTTATATAAAGATCCAAAAAACTCCATCCCAAAACACCTAGACACCATAAACAGCTTCAGCAAAGTAGTGGGATACAAAATCAACTTACAAAAATCAGTAGCCTTTCTATACACCAACAATGAGCAGATTGAGGAAGAATATAGGAAAACAATTCCATTTATAGTAGCCTTAAAAAAAATCAAATACCTAGGAATAAATTTAGTAAAGGATGTAAATGACCTCTGCAAGGAGAACTGCAAACCATTGAGGGAAGAGATCAAAGAAGACTACAGAAGGTAGAAAAATCTCCCATGCTCATGGATTGGCAGAATCAACATAGTAAAGATGGCTATACTACCAGTGCAATTTCTATCAGAATCCCAATGACATTCATCATAGAGATCGAAGAATCTACCCTAAAGTTCATTTGGAAATACAAAAGACCATGAACAGCCAAGACAATACTAAGCAAAAAAAGCAATGCTGGAGGTATCACAATACCCAACTTCAAACTATACTACAGAGTGATAGCAATAAAAACAACCTGGTACTGGCACAAAATCAGACATGAATACCAATGAAACACAATAGAGGACCCGGATATGAATCCATGAAGCTATGCTCATTTAATTCTCAACAAAGGTGCCAAAAACATATGATGGAAAAAAGATAGCCTCTTCAACAAATATTTCTGGAAAAACTGGTTATCTGCCTGCAGGAAACTGAAACTAGATCCATGCCTGTCACACTGTACAATATCAACTCAATGTGGATTAAGGACTTTAATATCAGACCTGAAATCTTAAAGCTAGTACAGGAAAGAGCAGGGAATACCCTGGAAGCAATAGGCATAAGCATGGAATTCCTCAGTAGAACTCAAGCGGCTCAGCAATTAAGAGAAAGGGTTGAGACATGGGACTACACAAAATTAAAACCTTCTGTACCACAAAAGAAATGGTCTCTAAATTGAAGAGACCACCCACAGAATGGGAGAGAATCTTTGCTAGCTATACATCAGATGAGGGACTGATAACCAGAATATACAGCAAGCTCAAAAAATGAAACTCCCAAAAAATCAATGACCCAATGAAGAAATGGGCAATTGAACTAAACAGAACTTTTTTAAAGGAAGAAGTCCAAATGGCTAAAAAACACATGAAAAAATGCTCACCATCCCTGGTCATAAAGGAAATGCAAATCAAAACCACACTAAGATTCCATCTTACTCTTATCAGAATAGCTACCATCAAGACCACCACTAACAACAAATGTTGGCAAGGATGCAGGGGAAAAAGGAACCCTCATATACTGCTGGTGGGAATGTAAGCTAGTACAACCACTATGGAAAACAATGTGGAGGCTTCTAAAAAAACAAAAATAGATCTGGCATACAATCCAGCAATACCACTCCCAGGGATTTACCTGAAGGAATATGACTCAGGTTACTACAAAGACAACAGCACACCCATGTTTATTGCAGCACTATTCACAATAGCCAAGCTATGGAAACAGCCAAGATGCCCCACTACTGACAAATGGATTACGAAAATGTGGTATTTATACACAATGGAATTTTACTCAGCCTCAAACAAGAATGAACTTTTGTCATTAGCAAGTAAATGGATGGAACTGGAGAACATCATCTTAAGCAAAGTTAGGCTCAGAAGGCACAAATTGCATGTTCTTCCTCATGTACGTATTATAGACTTAAAACAAATGCAGCAATATTATTGGACATGGGTCACACTAAGGAGAGGCCACATATGGGAGGGATAGGGCAAGGGAAGAAAACCCAAAACTTGAATGTTGTTGATGTGCTTACAGTACAGGAATGAATACACTAGTCTTAAATTGGTCGAGGCCACTATGGGAAGGGGACTAAGAAGTAGTGTAGAGGACTGGTAGAGATGGACCAATTTGGGTTGTTGTTTCTATATGCATGGAAAAAACACATGGAATCTTTCTATATAGTTATCTTTATCTCAGACTAGCAAAAATGCTGTTTTTCTTATTATCTTTTATGTTTTGTCTCCTACAAAATTGGAGAACAGGAGGGCAGAATGGGTTCTGCTGGACGTGGGGCGGGGGTGTTGGCACAAGGAGAGAGGGAGGTGGCACAAATAATGTTTACACATGTAAGTAAATGCAAAAATGATACCTGTTGAAACTGTTCCAGGAATCAGAGGAGGGGGGATGAAAGAGAGCACCAGAGGAGGTGAATTCAAGTATGATGTATTTGATACATTGTACGAATCTTTGTAAACGCTCAATGTACCCCCACTCTGCACAATAATAATAATAATAAACACTGGAAATAATAGCTGTGCATGCACTCATGCAAGGATAGAAATATCTAGAATGTGGACCTGTGCTATTTGTGCTCCATTCTTTTAACAGCACAATTAGCAAATTGGAATCCAATTTTATTGCCTAGTACTTTCCTGAGATATTTGCTTTCTATCTATAGCTCCATGCCCAAGCAATCATAATCAGAAAGACCAATTTACTTGCCATGAATATGTCATTTGTTTCAAACTAAATGTAATTGGTTATTGGATTGTCAGTCTTCCATTTGTGTGGCAATTTTCACTATTAAGAGTTTGCTATTAAAATAGTGTTTGTCCACTTTTCTTTCCAAAAACTAATACTGATTTGAACAGTCAGTTATATGATCATGGTATGTCGTAGCTTGGCATGGCTTCATATTGTAGGCGTAATAGGACTTTAGTGTGCTAATCTACGGTCCACACTCCTCAACTTTGTTTCCTGACCGCCACTTCCCCCTCCCCAACCCCTCACTGTGCTATAGTCACGCTTGCTGACTCAGTTCCACCTCAGACCTTTTGTACAAGAGCTTTTCTTTTCCCCCGAATAGTTTTCTTCCAGAGCTCCTCATGACTAATTCCACCTTCTTAGTCAAATCTCAATTTTAATGTCACTGCTCCCCACCCAGATAACTGAACCTCTCACTTTAGTCTCTGATCCATTATTTATCATTGACTTGTATTTATTGTGATATATTGTTTGTAAGATCTCATGTATCATATATTTTGCTTCTTCATTTGCTTGTTTATTAGTTGTCTCTTCCATTTTAACATGATCTCATAAAAAAAATAGTGTTTGTCCATTTACATTAAAATGCAAGGTTCATATCTAACAGTCTTGAGAGAAAATGCCTAGCATTACTGAATTACCCAGTAGAACCATTCTGAGTACTTCGTGTCCTGGAATTACCAAACCACCTTCTTGGGAAACAGCCAACTCTCCCCCAAATAATAGAGAAGCCAGATTCCAGGGCTAGTAGTAACAAATGTTTAAAAGAATGAAAAATTATGTCTAAGGGAAAATGCCCTTTAGGCTTTTCCATGGCAACTTTAGAAGTAATGATCAAATTAAAAAATGATACTATACACAAACAAATCCAATATTTTAATCACAGAATACTGAAGACAACTTGTAGACATAGGCCAAACATAGTATTTCTCCCCTTAACAGGCTTATGTCTTCCATTTCACAGCAATAGCTTGCACACAGCCCCGAAACCTGAAATTTGTTTTATGGAGGAATGTCTGAACTAAACAGTTACTTCATTATTTTCTTAAATTGCCAGCAGGTGATCTTCAAAAGACAGGAGAACTCAATTAAATAAAATAGCATGCAAAACTAAAAAATGCATGCTTTTACTTCTGATGTTCCTTGTGTCTGTGACTGTTCCCTTTATTGAAGCTTCACTATGATTCTTCCTCCTTCTCTTATATCTTCTGGTTGGCTTCACTTCTGTTCTTTCCTAATTTAATCCATCAATGTCTATTGGCACAATAATATTTCAGGTGACAGATGAAGACAAACAAGTTGATCATAGAATCTAACTTCACGATTTCTCCCTCCTACTCTTGTTTGGGCTGTGAAATGAAACAGGAGTCTATAAATCCAAGACACAGAGATACTTGGGTAACTGGCCTTCAGGAATGTGATTTACTCAGCCTCTTTTATGAGTTTTCTTCTGGGATAATTTTTATAATGTTATGGAAGGGCTCTGACTGTATTTGTTACAGTCCTCATAGTCCTACCAAGAAGTGAGCAGAGGAATGAAGAAAACTTGCACAGAGAGGTGGAGGCACCACTGGGAATTACCAGTAGTCATGGTTAGTTAGTCATATGGCCTTTAAAGATGTCATCAGTATAACTGCTCACAAATCATCATACTACAATAGTGGAGACCAGGCTCTACTCATATCACTCTGAATTATAGTTCAAAAGGCAACATTCAGAGCTGCATTTAGTTGCTGATCTTCCTGACATTATGAAGGGAAATCCTGACATTTCCTCAGGGGAATCCTGACAGACTGAGGGTTTATTAATTTACTTTTAGTTGATTTAGCTTTCTAAACTACGAGTGTAGCTTTTTGTTTCCATCAATAATAAGAAAGAATGCCTTGTGGAAGACATTACATGGTTACTTTTCATATCAGTGTTAGAAGTCTAAAATAATGAGCTAACAATCTTTGGTCTACTTATAAGCCTATCATAAATATGTCATCCACAAATTAATTTCTTTTTGGCTTCTGACTAAACACATGGTGTTATCAAAAAAGTAATATTTTTAACTTACTTGTTTTTGTGAACCATGGCATTGTGGGATTAAAAACTTGATATGCTTTTAAACACAGGGAATTTTTCTCTATTACTCTTGAATTCAACTTTTTAAAATGTTGAATATAAGCGCCATATTCTTCTTAGTCAAACACTTTATGATTTTAAACTCTGCTGTATTTTTAAAGCCTTTGTCTTTCCAAACTGAACAATATTATTTCTTGGTTTGTTCTCATAAAGAAGCTTCTTGTATAGTTTAATAGCTCCTCTCTGGTTGTCTCCATGCCAGTTCTTGGTTTTCTTGAGCTCTAATGACCAAATGATACACACAGAGCCAGGTGTGGGTAAACCATGTTTCCATAGATTGGATGGATTAAGTTTTCTGCTGTTTCCAATAGCCTTTCTAGGCCGCTCAAGCTTTTGTAGGCTTCTCAGCCACAAGAGCACATTGTGCTGATTTCTTCAAGTCTGTAGTATGACTCTTTTCTGAGTCATAATTGTTCAGATTATTTTGAGAGTAAGGTATACTTCTATTCTTTGTTTATCTAACTTCTGTTGCTACTGAAACATTTGGTAATTACTGGGGATCTTTGAAACAGTGTAGGAAAACCTCAACCTATTGATCCCAGATTTATTTTCTCCTGTGCAATGTTCTTACTTTAATTGAATCATTTTTTCCATTACTAGAATTTGGTCTTCTGAAGAAGTGAGGTTTCACGGTGGAAAACTCTTCAGAGATTGCCTGAAAATCAACATTTTCTCAAAGTTAGTATGTCAAATGCACTTTTACCCCATTGGTATTTTGTTCTCCATAATATTATGCCTCCATTAAGCATACAAATATATAAACATTATATGTTCAATGTTCCAGCAAAGAAAGAAATGGGAGATACAAAACACAGGGTTTGGTTCAGATGAAGTTTGAGTCAGAGCCACATTAAACTTGTTCTATCTCAAAGATCTATCACTGTCATTCATAAATCTAAGAAGATAACTCTTTTCTGGTAATATGAAATTCATAGCATTAATTCCTGTAGGGGTATTTGGGAATCTCTGGGAAGAAGGGAATATTTTGATTTAATTGATAATATCAAAGGAATAGACATAAGAAGTTTATAAACTAGTTACAGCAGTAACACATATTAGTTAAGACACCCTGGTACTACTAGAATCTGACTCTACCACACACTGGTCCAGTGATCTTGGGTGAGTGTGTTGAACTCCTTTTCCTCATCTTTATTGAGGCATGACTGACAAAAGTTGTCTGTATTTAAGGTGTACCATGTGAAGTTTTGATATATGTATTCATTGAGAAATGATTACCACAATCAAGTTAGTTAATATACTGTCACTTCACTTACATATGATTCTTGTATGTGTGGTGAGAATACCTGAGATGTATTTTCTCAGAAAATTTCAAGTATAAAATACTTGTTAACTATAGACACTATGCTGAGTGCTGCTCCCTACAATTCCAGTACTTGTTCTTCTTATGACTAAAAGTTTATATCCTTTGACCAACTTCTCCTTTTCATCCACCCCAAGTCCCTGGTAACCACCATTCTACTCTTTTTTACTGTGAGTTCAACTTTTTTATGGTCCAAATATTAGAGAGATCAATGCAGACTTTGTCTTTCTGCATCTGGTTATTTTACTTAGCAAAATATCCTCCAAGTTCACCCATGTTGTCACAAATAATAGGATTTCCTTCTTTTTAAAGGCAGAGTAGTATTTCATTGTGTATATATACTACATTTTCCTTTGCCATGCATCTTTTGTTGGACACTTAGAATGTTTCCACATCTTGACTACTGTGTGTAATGCTGCAATGAACATGGTATGTGGCTATCTCTTTGAGATAGTGATTTTTATTTCCTTTGACTGTTACCCAGAAGTAGGATCTCTAAGTTATATGGTAGTTACATCTTTAATTTTCAAAAATGTATTTTTAATGGACAAGAATTATATATATATATTTGTGGTATACAGTATGATGTTTGATATATGCAATTATTATGGAATAGGTAAACAGAGCTAACTAAAATATGCATTATCTCAGATATTTATTATTTTTAATGTAGTAAGAACACTTAAAATCTATTCTTTTAGCAATTTTCAGGTACATAATTTATTGTTATTACAATTAACAATAGTCACCATCACATACAATAAGTCTCTTGAACTTAAACCTCCTACCTAGCTGAAAGTTTATGTCCTTGAACGAATATTTCCTAATGCTCCATCTTGAGATATTTTCAGCATCATGAACCTGAGGACATCTTTCATTTGTTTTGGAACTGTATCAGATTTTATATCTTGAGTATTACCTTTTTCTGTCTCACTCTTTCTATTTTTTTCTTTCTGAAGCTTGATCAAATGTATGTTAGACCTTCTTATTTTAGTTTCCACATTTCTAGTGGTTCTTTCTGTGTTTTGGCCACTGACATCTACAGTTGTGCTGCATTCTTGGTGATTTTATTTTTTTATACTCTCTCTCCCTTTTTCTGGTGTTGGGCATCAATCTTAGGGCCTTACACATGCTAGGCAAGTGCTGTAACATAGAGCTACATCTCAAGCCTGTTCATTGATTTTCTAATTGAATTATGGTTTTGCTATTTTACACCATTTATTTCCTTTTCATTTTTAACTTGCTCTAGACCATAATTTTGACATATTCCTATATGTTTCTATATGTATATGTTTGCATATAATATATATTCTATTATCTTTAATATCCTTCAAGATGTGTGTGTGTGTGTGTGTGTGTGTGTGTGTATGTGTGTGCATGTGTGTGTGTGATTGCCTTGTTAATGCTGTTTGGGTACATCTTATGAACTTTTTATTATGATCTCATGATACCTGAAATTTTATCTATGGGAATGTTTGATGCCTCTTGGAGTCTCAGCTCCATTTAGAGTTCTGCATCTGACCTGGTGGAGGCCATTGTCTTTACCATCTGTCTCAAAGCCTACAAACCCAGAGAACCAGAGACCACCAGAGATTGGATGCCCTCAGAGCAGCCATCAGTGTGTTTCTGGGTTCCTGAATTCATGCACTATTCTTTCAGCTTTTCTGTATGCTTGATAATTTTCAAAAACAAATTTGGAAAAAATATAATTTAACTGATTTTTTTAAAAAAAAAGAGTATCACGCTGATTCTAGCCATCCCTCAGCTAAAAATAAAAATGGAAGTACCTGTGTTTAGAGAATAGAAATTATGTTTTTTTCAAATGCTTTTGTAAGTTATAATTTCTACTGCTCTTTGTTTAATTTGATGACTTATGTTTTATCTTTTTCTCTTGCTATTTTATTAGTGTTTCTTTTGAAAAAGTACTTCCTTTAAATTAATATTTCACTAATTTTCATTTTACATTTATCAACATAGCAATTAAGTGTCACACATTTTTCTCCAAGTCAAACTAGAGTTGCCTTCTCAGAAATTCTGAAGGAATTATAATTTTCATTTTTTTAAAGTAGTATATATAAACAAAATTTTAAGTGATAAAATTATTCATCATAAAACTATAAACACTTGGAAACTGGTACACATAGATAAATATGAAAAAAAAATCCTTTATCATAATACATAGTACACATGGGTAAATATACAAATATAGATAAATATGAAAATAAATATTAATTGTTATTCCAGCCTTCTCTCCAATATGAGAGAGAGGGCTTTCTGATATATGGCTCTTTGTCTTTTTCTCCACAAGATGCTAACCTTTTTGTTTTAAGCAAAATTGAGATCCCATTACATTATAACAATCTTTGGTCCACTTATAAACCTACATATAAGAATCTCTATCCTAAATTACATCATGAACATTTTCAAATATCATATGTTCTTCTAGGAAATGTTATTATTGGCTATGTATAAGTCTATCATATGAATATAATTTTATTTTATCAATCTTCTCTTTTCAGTTATTGAGTTTAAAATTTTTTCACCATTACAAATTATATGATAATACAAGTCCTTAAACATAAATTGGTGTGGGTCTAGGATTATTTAACTAAAAGTAATTTTCAGAACCAAACTGTGAAGTAAAATGGGCTAACATTTTTAAGGCTTTGATATACATTGGTTAACTGTCCTACAGAAATGTTGCATGAATTCTGCAATCACTAGTTGCACACTCCTTGCGAGAATGTTCATTTCATTGTCCAAGAGAAGAGCTTGGAGAAATTCATTGCCAACTTGCTTGGTGGTATGTGGTAACTTCTTGTTCTGATTTTAATTTTTTTTCTACTAGTAGTTGAGTTTTGACATGTTTTTCTTATGTTTGTTGGTTGCTATGGTTTCTTTTTATGTTATGCTTACCTTCTATGCATCTTAGAGGCATTCACATTTTTCTAGCAAGTTTATATGATGTTTTGTATTTAAAGAAAGTTGACTCTGTCATTATGTTGTAAATATATTATCTAGTAAGTTATTTTTAATTTTATTTAGGAGGTGTATAAATTTTAACACTTTATACATAAATATATTCATATTTAAGTGGTTTCTCCCCTTTTCTTTCCTGTTTAGAGAAATCTTCCTCAAATTATTATGAAATAAATGTCCACTAATATTCTCCTTTATTCAGTT
Organism: Castor canadensis; assembly: GCF_047511655.1. Lineage (NCBI taxonomy): Eukaryota > Metazoa > Chordata > Mammalia > Rodentia > Castoridae > Castor > Castor canadensis. Next base: position 150,220,476 of record NC_133390.1, on the reverse strand, counting down.
TCTGTCCCCAATCTTGCATTTGAGCTTTAATCATTTTGAAATAAATTTTAGTACATGTTATAAAGTACTGACCTAAACTTACATGTTTCCAAATAGTTTGCCAATGTCCCCAAGCCATTTCCAGATATTAATTTCTCTCATTGACTTAAATTACCCCCTTTGTCATGTTATAAACTGAATGTTATAAATTAAATTCTTTTTGACAAAATATTACTTAGTATGTGCTTTTGAATTTCCAAACTTATGGTGCAAATAATGCATACACATGTACCTAAATGCAAAAATGATACCTGTTAAAACTGCTCCAGGAATCAGGGGAGGGGGAATGAAAGAGAGCAGTGGAGAGGATGAATTCAAGTATGGTATATCTGATGAACTGTAAGAACCTTTGTAAATGGTACAATGTACCCCCATCCAGCACAATAAAAAAATTAAAAATTAAAATTAAAAAAGTATTGGAAATTAAGAAAACACTGAAATAAAGAAGGTACTTTTGAATTTCCAAACTTTAGCTTTAAAAATGCTTGTTGTATTTAGAAACTATAGCCTTTGTAGTTTTTGTATTTTGTCACTTATTGAGTTTTCCATTAGAATCAGATTTTGTCAATGTTCACTATGTCTTCACAATGAAGATACACACTGTCGCTATGTGGTATAAAGACATGCAACTATTCATTTCTATTCCTATTTGTTTTCTGTTTAACTTATGTAGGATAATAATTCTAATCATTTCTTTTTTAAAAAATGGTAAAGTTTAATAAACTTTTAAAAGTCACTTGGTAAGATTTCTGTTTAGGAATAATATCCAAGGTTCTTTCTATTCTGATACCTCATTAATACTTTGTGCAGGTTAATGATATCCAGTAACAAAATATAGTGATATTATAATGTAGTTCTTGCCTCACTGTGAATTCTTCTTGGGGTAAAGTTCATGCCTTTCTTGATCCTATCCTGGCACATGATATATAAATAATAAACACTTTTTCAGTACTGTTAAATTTTACCCAAATTAAACTTGCTCAAATCTGCAAGAGGAAATTCTTAAAGTAAATCCCAGAAACAGGCTTCTGGACATGGAGTAGAAGGTAATAGGCCTTTAAATACGGCTATGCTCACTGCTTCTCTGCCTAAGCACACACAAGATACCTCTTGTCTCCATAGGTTTATCCTATGAAGAACTCAAGCTTCATTCAAAAACTCAAGTGGACTGTATTTGGTGGGTCACATTATGGGGTTTCTCTTCCTAGAAAAATAGGTGTCCATTAAATCAAATATTAATCCATGCATAGAGCCAAGAGCCCCCTCTACTGCAGACCATCAAGATTCTACCAATGTCCCCACCTGGTTAAACCTTATGGGATTTAAGAGACACCCTTTGGTCTTTCTGTGATGAACTTCAGCACAAGATTCTTTACCTACATTACTCATCCCAATATCCAGCTTTAGCCTTCCTAGGTGAGCTGAGGTTCTCCTCTGAGGCTGTCCTACAATGTTCTCAGTGTGTAGGTGGCATTGGTGGCCTCTGGGACCCAACAACTAGCCCCACTTTTCCCAACTAGAGAGTCTTTTCTCTTCCACTCCTTTGGCTTCTCCTTTATTTGAAGAACTTGCTTCTCTCTTCTTCCCAGGGAACTTTACCTCCAGGGTAAGGGATAACTAGAAAGGTGATCCAGCAGAACTTCCCTTTCCTGGCTAACTTGAGGGGTGTGTGGGATGGGGTGAAGTGTGTGAGGTGGGTGGATAGCATGATGCCAGCTGAAAGAAACCACTCACCAATACCACCTATTATATCATCTTACTTATATGAAATGTCCATAAGAGAGAAATCTACAGAGACAGAAAGTGGATTCCCAGGGCTGTAGGGGTGGAGGGAATTGGAGAGCAATTAACAACGGGTATGGAGTTTTTCTTGGGGACCGGGGAGTGATGAGAATGTTCTAAAAGTGATTGTGGTAATAATGGTTACATAAATCTATGATTATACTAAAATAGCTGCATTGTATATTCTAAATGTATGAATTACATGGTATATGAATTATATCCCGATACAGATGTTAATTTAAAACACAGGTGGAGTTAGGACATATATCTTCTTTAGATGGGATCCATGAATTGCAACTGCCCTTCTATCATCATTCCAATACTGATTTCACCACAGAAGGGCCCAGCTTTCTCCTTTTACAGCCTCTGCTGGCATTAGACTTCTAGCCCCAATGGTCAGGAACAGTTTCCATTTTTAACATTTGTGTCATGGAAAGTTTCCTTATCTTGTCCTCTTGTTTGTGAAAATCACTTTTATCTGTCATCTCAAAGGACATCTCCTATGGCATTGTTTACCTGTAGTTATCAAATTTTTGACAAGGAAATAAATTTCCTTACTAGTTATGATATTTTCATAATAGTAAGCCACATCAAATCCAACTTTCTTATAAATGTGACCTGGATTCTGGATTTAGTAAGCAAATACCATGCAGGAGTCCAACAGAAGAATAACAGGAAATGGTTTATGACCCCGAATCATTTAACTTCTCCCCTAAACATCCCAACATCATGACCTCACAGGAGATGCTACAAGCCTGGAACCTGAGCTGTAAGCACTGGCATTTTCAAACAGCTTGTTGACGGACTGCCTTGTGCGAAAACCAACATAACACTGAAACTCTTAGGGATACTTTAAATTGGAGGATTATATGGTTGCTTGATTAAGTTTGGGTTATGTAAATAGTGGAGTGTTTAGATTTAGGCTTGGCTGTTGGAGTCTAGGCAGCTGTTTGTACTTAAGTCCAGTAAGAAGTCTTGTTAATCAAAGAGCTGACTGGATTTCTTTCTTTCTCCCACCCACCCCCGCCTGTTTCTTTTTTAGTACCTGTGTTGTTTTTCCTTCTGTCCAAAACCTTTGGGCTCAGGATTGTTGGGAGGCAAGGGCAGAGCGTTGTGAATGCTCCTCTGAGGACCGGGAACTTATTTTTTTGATTACATAGTGATGTGCCTCGCAGATTTCCCTCACTGTGAGGTAATCACTTCATTTATCCAAGTTCTACAAAGCTTTTATTATTTCGGTTAGTTCATATTTTTGAAGCTAAGTCATCAGTTTGATGCGTTTGTTGTAAAATGTGGTTTAACAGCTTGTTAGCACATTTATTTTTTTTAATGGAATCCAAAGATATTTCACGCTTGAGCAACAGCGGATTTAAGAGCCGATGAAAAGCCCCGCGAGCTGTGCGCATTCAGCACGAAACAATGTGTGAGGACATCGTGGGCTTGCTTTGTGAGCTCCAAGTTCCTCTTTTTTCTTTTTTCCTGACAGTGTCTTATAAATATCCAGCGTTGCATTATGCTTGTTGGTTTCAGATGGTCTGGGATACCCTGGATCACTTGGACAGTCTGAGTTCATGTGGTTTTTCCATCCTCTGAAATGATTCCGTTCTGTTTTGTCCACAGAGCCAAGGGGGAACTTGGGTGGTTCTTTTCTGCCTTCCGAATGTGGCTTTGTAACGTTGTCTCTGAACTAACGGGTTGGAACTGAGAGCTATTGTGGAGCATGGTGAGTGTCAGCGAATCTTTGAAAAGGGAAGGCAGGGAAGCGATAAGTTCTTACCACAGCTTCATCACAAAGACAAACGAGGTCATTTTCCTGGGAAGCAGAAAAAGTGAACATTCTGTGCATGACCACAGACAACCTTTTGGTTGAAGTTTTCATAATCCTGGGATGAAATAGAGGCGAACAGTCTCCTTTGCCTAAATGCAGACCTTTTCTGCCCGAGATAGGTATTTGTTGGATAGAAGATCTGTACTCGTGATCTGGAATTGGTGACCACAGACTTTCTGATTATAACTAAGATGTATTACCTCACCAGTCTCCCTTTTGCATTTGTCTTTTGCCACTGCATGAAGCAGACCATAGTGATTTTTCACCACTCAACTCAAAACTCATTCATTCCTTTTATATTCAGCAAATAGAAGTTAAGAACAAGCGTTGAGAAGAGAAGGCAGGTTCCTCATGTAATACCCGAGGTTCTCAAGTTGTAGTGAGCATAAATATAGTGCATAAATCCAGATTTCCTCTTTCTTTTTTTAGTACATTTTCTTTAATATATATTGACAGCACAGTGGGGTTTCATTGTGATTCCACAGATTCTTACAGTGTACTTTGAACAAATTCATCCCTCAGTTATACTCCCCTCCTCCCCTCCCCTCCTCCTTCCCTTCATTTCATATGCTGTCTTCATATATATATATAGTACTTCAATCTTCTTCACCCTCTCCTTCCCACTGATCTCCCCTGACAGTCCCCCAGATTTCTTTCTTCCTTCTTTCTCTTTCTTTCTTTCTTAACTATTATGGCCATCCTAGCGAATGGGAAGTGATATCTCATTATGGTTTTGATCTGCATTTCCCTAATAACTATTTTGAGTATTTGCTATTTGTATATATTCTCTGGAGGCTTGGGTAATTGTCTTTAGTTGTTGTTTAGTTGTAAGATTTTGTTATGTATTTCAGATACCAGATCCTTTTAAGACACATGATATCCAAATGTTTCTTCCCAATGTGCAGGTAATCTTTTTATTTTCTTGATAATGTCCTTCGATACATAAGTTTTTAATTTGATTGTCCAGTTTAATTTTTCTTTTATTGCTCTTACTGTTTGCATCTTATTTTAGAAACCACTGCCAGATCCAAGATTGGAAAGCTTGCTGCTCTTGTAGAGATACCAGTCAGATCTGAGCTGTTTACTACCAAAAGCTCTACTGCTTTGTCAGTACCCTTTGGGAGTTTCTTTTGCTTTTTGGTGGTACTGGGGTTTGAACTCAAGGCTTCATCCTTGCTAGGCAGGCACCCTTAATATTTGAGCCACTCCACCAGCTCTGTCAGTACCCTTGGGCATGAACTTCCCAATACACTTCTTCAAATAAAGGCAGTTCTATTGGGAAGAACCTGACTCTCCCCCTAAACAAAAAAATCTCTGAGGCATTGCTCCAGAGCAGGGTAAGGATGATGGAGCTCTTTTCTTGGAGTAAAATTCCTAACTAACAACAGAACAGCCTGTAGTCCTTCTAAACTTGCTTCTTCCAATGTACAGCCACCTTCATGCTATGAGTGAGCATAAATGAGGGTGATCAGTCTCAGCCTCCTGCTCTTGGGGGTAGAGATTCCTCCATGAATGGAGCCTGTGTGGAAGAGAGGAGCTCCTCACCTTTTGGCAATAGCAGAACTACAGCCTGTGCAACCTGAGATTGGGAGAGATCTGGACTTTTGGGAGTCTGTTCCTACAGGGGAGACACTGGGAACTAGAATGTTGCACTTGGAGGTGAGGAAGGAGGGAGTCATGGTTAAAGTGCACAAATTCTTGGCATTCTCACCAAAATTTGGTAGATTTTTAAAAAGACGTTTCTTCATTTTCTGTATGCTCTTATGACAATTTCCAAAGACCTTACATTTTAAAAAATATATAATTTTCACCAGCTATGTTTATTTGGCTGGAGAGCACATACATGGAATTTCTTCTGCTTCCTTTCTTTTCTCTCCTCTTTTTTCTCTTCTTTTCTTCCTTTCTTTTCTATCTCTTCCCCCTTATATTTTGTTTTGTGAGAGGGAGTTTCACTGTGTAGCTCAGGCTGACCTCAAACTCAATCCTCTTGCCTCAGTCTCTCAAGTACTGGGATAATAGGAGTGCCCTTTCTTTTCTTTTTAATCTAGGTTTTGGAAAGCTTGCTTTCTACTTTCTCCTGTTACTGAAATATCTGTACCTATAATTTGTGCCATTATTCATTTTTGAGGGAGTGTTTAAAATTTGAGTCTAGATAGCTTTCTGTTTGGTTCCTTAAATAGTTTCTCCCAAGTTGTATGTACTTCCTTTGTCTTTTGCTTATATTCTTTTCCTCTTTTTACTTAGTTCATAGCTGGTTCTTTTTTTTTTCCTTATTATTGTCTTCTGAAAGGGCTAAGCTATTTTCCAATGGGTTTCAGATAGATAGAAAAGTAGAGTAGCTTGAAATTTCTATTTGGGTTTATTTATTCATTCATTCATTTTTGAACCCCTCACCAAGTCTGTTTTTCTTTTTCTCAATCTTTTACTGTGTAACACAGCCTTGCTTATTCCTGTGCAGCTTACAGTGGTGCCCACATAGCCATGCCCCCTGCATTATAACCCAGGGCTGATTTCCTCTTCTTACTGGCTCTGCCTCACCTCCAATAGAGTCTCCCTTGGCTCCCAGGATAGGTCATAGAAAATTAGAAATGGCATGCCTCCTTTTCCTTCAATTTTGCTTCTCCTGCTGTTCTCTGGTTTCAGGGTGGGTCTCTTGAGAGACATTGTCTGCCTTTTCCCATGCCCAGCCCATAGAATTTGATTTTATTACTAACAAAGAACCAGTAGATGGGCTTTTCAATATGCCACATTAAGTGGGAGACCCTGTTTCCTGATCTGAGGGTTCTGTATCAGCCATAACACCATTTTGCTGTAGGATACAAATATCATTGTTTGGGGGTATATGTGCTTCACAGTTTTCATTTCTGATAGTCTTATTCTGTTGAAGATGAATTCTTTACCTTTTGTCATTCCTTGTTTCAATGCATATCAATAAGTAAAGAATGGTTTTCTCCTCCATATTAAACCAGATACCAGTTTTGTTTGTATCTATTTTAATAATTGACAGAGTTGATCTTTTTCTATTATTTTGTTTGACCGTTTTAAATTTGCTCTCGATATTTTTGTTTCTTTTTATATACGGTCTTTAATATGGCTGACAATATATTTTCTAATGTTCAGAATTTATACATACATTGCTTTTCTTTTAGACATTACTTCTAAATTGCTTAACATCTTTTCTATGGATCTTCATGGTAATCAATATTAATTAACTCTGAAGAGGCAACCTCTAGCAATCTTCAATTATTCTTTCTCAACTTAAGCTCTTACATAGCCTTTCTTGTTTTTGTTGAAATCATTTTAGAATCTAGATTTCCTTGGGAGCGAAGCTCACTGATAGATGCCCTGAGTTAGGGTTCTACTGCATCTTATATGCTTATCCCCACCAACTGCACCAGGCTAAATACTCATGATACTTTTAGTTTTATGCTTCAAGGAAAGTTGTATTCATGAAATTTGAGTTCATAGATGCTTCTGGGAACATAAGAGCAGGGAGGTCAATCTGTTCATTAAGGGTGTATGTGTAGAAACTATTGTGATATACTGCATTACATTTGGCTACTTCTTTATAGAGTTTCACCTTATTGAAGTATATATTGAATAAATGAATAAAATAAATTAATTGCACAAGATGTTTAATTAAGTAAAAGTTAAATGATAGCTTCCTACAGTTCTCTCTGCCATAGAACATAGCACTTGTGATTTGATACTGTTCATCATTTTGGTACATGGACACTTTGGCTGTTTTTCTTAACATTACATGCAGGAGATAAACATTTTCTTTTTTTAGCTAAAGGACTTGAGTAACTAAGGCATGTGGATGAGATGGTAGCTGAGCATTAATGTTTATAATGAGTCATTGTAAGACACACACAGAAAAGGAAATATAACATGTAATAGTCGGGGTCACTGGAAAAAGCAAGGCTATGGACAAACTCCCCGAAATCAGAATCAGGCGACAAGAGGCTGAGTCCTAATTCTCTTATTTCCTAGCCTTAGACAAGTTCTTTCATTACACTAAGCTTCTGGGTTCTAATCTCATTTGGTATAATAACTAGTGATAATGATACTTAGGTCACAGGTAATGTATTTGAAAACACTGAACTAGAGACAGTCACTGAATGGTAATTGACCCCAAACTCATGTACACACATATTGGCATATAAAGTTTTCAACAATTACAAGGTAACATGATAAGGAATATGTCTGCATTTTTGGCTAATTTTGTAGCATACAGATGAGTAGAATGCTAGCTGCCTATATGATATCCATTTTCCTTCCTTTAAGGTTTTTAATAGAGTCCTTGTATTATTGAGGGTGGCAGTGTACCTAAGTGAAACCCTACATTTCACCACTTCCCTTGTAGACAGTGATTACAAATAGAATACAAAGCAGTTGTTACTGGTAGCATTTCTGGGAAAGATTCTTTAGAAGAGCTGACAGAACTGAGACAGGTATCTTTTAGTTTCTAACTCCTTTTCTCCTTCTGCTGCCTGGAAGACAGGTGTGATGGAGAGAGCCACGATGGCCATCATATGATGGTGTGATGGTCCTGCAACTGGAAACCAGTGTTAAGCATGGTAAAGGTGAAAGACCAGACAGCCAAGTAAACAACAACCTTGTGTTTTTGACAATCATGGCATTACTTATTCCAAGATTTCTTTTATATATGACAGAAAAATAAGCTTGCATCTTCCTTAAGCTATTGTTCCTTGTGTTTTCTGTTATTTGTAACCAAAGTGAATCCAAATTGATGACAGTTTCTTTTGAAACATGCATACAGAAGGTGAACTAAGAGTGTTTTTATGCTTTAATATCTTTTAAAAAAATCTAAGATCAAATGGATTTCAAACAAAAGTAGGAATAGTCAACTGCATTTAAAGAAATTTTCCAATTCATTTGAAAATTATTTGAAATAGTACACATTTGTGCTCCAACAATGAGCTTGTGCTTCTTCTATGTTTGCCTTGCTGCTCATATTTTCCTTTTGTTTAATATTTCCACTTTCTCCATTGATACTCCTTTTACCAAGCAATTGCCAGACACTCACAGTTGGTTAGGTTTGATGGCCCTCTTAGGAAGTAGACTAACAGTGGGATTGCAAATGGATTGCAACAGTCTCCAGACTTCTCTCCAGTTCAGGGCTTCCCTTGGTTCTTGGAGACTGTGAGACCAGGAAATCATGGGGCCTTGTGGACCAAACCTGAGCAGAATCCAGAATCCATACAAGTTGTGATGGCCCTTTACGATGTCCATCTTTCTTTCTGAATCTGGAGAGGATATCTGTTCTTGGTGCCATAAGATTATCTTTTAACACTACCAAGTTCTCAGAATGTAATTTCTGAGTCAAATATTCCAGGAATCATCCTTTTTCTTATCTTCTCCCCACTTCAGAGATAACATTTACTTAAGGTCTGATGTATTTTGAAGAGGTTGGGTGTATTTTATTTTATTTACTGAGTATCTACTTCATTCTGAGGTCGGTGATGTCTAATTCTGCTGGAGTTCCTGGGTAATGTGGTTTAGGGCTTACAAAGCTCCTTGGGATACTTCTCAACTTGGCCTTCCTGGACATGCTGTCACCTGATGCCACAATCCAAGCAAATGCCCCATGGGAGATGCTGGACTCACAGAACATTCTCCAAGTTAGTCTCTTCTGCTTCACTTGCTGATATGCCTACCTCCTGGTGAAGAAGAAAAAGAAAAAGAGGAAGGGCTGGGCTCCGGCAGTTCTCTTTAAGAGCCTCCACTGACTTAGAGATCTCCCACTAGGCCCTCTTAAAAATTCCACCATCTCTCAATAGCTCCACTAACACAGGGACCATTGGGTTATACTTATCCAGTCCACAGCAGAAGCCATTATTGCTTTGTTATTCAGTCTTCCTAACAAAAGACTGCTGAGCTGGAGAAGTAACTCAGTGGTAGAGTACTTGTCTAGCATATGCAAGGCCTTCAGTTAGATTCATAGCACTGCAAAGAAAAAAACTGTTGCCTTTTTTGGGTATGGTGGCACATGCCTGTAACCACAGCTCTGGGGAGACTGAGGCAGGAGGATCATGAGCTATATAAGACCCTATCTCAAAAATTCCAAATGAGGGCTGAGTTTGGTGGCTCATCCCTGTAATCACAGATACTTGGGAGATGGAGATCAGGAAAATCACAGTTTGGGTCAGCAAGGGCAAAAAGTTAGTGAGACCCTATTTCAACAAATAAGCTGGGCATGGTGGTTCAGGACTGTAATCCAGCTATGTGGGAGGCATAGATGGGAGGACTGCAGTCTGAAGCAGGCTCTGGGCAAGAAATGTGCGACCTTATCTGAAAAAAATAACTAAAAGCAAAAAAGGGATGGGGCCATTGTTCAAGTGCTACAGCACCTGGCTAGCAAGCATAGGCCCTGGGTTCACAAGAAAACAAAACAAAACAAAAATCCCCACACTCAAAGGAAAGACTGTCTAGTTTACACAACTGATGCTTGCATGACTGTGAATATGCTAAAACCATTGAATTGTATGCTTTAAGTGGATGAGCTTCATAGTATATAAATTATATGCCAAAGCTGTTAAAAAGAAAAAGAAAATAGACCATCAAAGGATAGCATGAGAGCAGATGAAGTGTTTACTCACGGTGAGGAGTAAGTCAGATAAAAGGCATCTCAGGATAGTTTCCTATTACTTCTTTTTCCTATAAAGGTCATCATTGTTGTTGATTTTAACTTGGTTTCATCTGTATAAAAATATCCCACACTCTGTAATTTTCTCTTCAGCCCTCTTTCCCTGAGTGATAACTCCTGCTGGTGGTCATTTGGAGTTTGGATGTGAAGTCCTACATCCCCTCTCTGGATGACTACAGTCTTCCCCAGTCCACAGACAGAGCTCAGCATCGACTTTGTTATCTTTTCCATGTTGCCTTTCTTCCTGAAATAACTTTGAGTCAGTGCTGCCCACGGAATAGAACATCTGACTGCATGGACCCCCTAGATGGAGTTGTCTGCCTTCCTAGGAACTACACACATCCTGTTCCCGTCTATCCAATGGCTGGAGGTCAAGATGAAACAGATCTGGTGCAGAGGCACAGTCCCACCTCCACCAAAGTCATGAGCCTCTTGTACAGTTACTTTCTAGTCAGTGAGCAAGTATGCAAACCTGGGAAAAGGTTAGGTCATCCATTGCATAATCCTTGCTTATTTAAGGAAGGCATTTTAAATATTTCTTACTCTTCTTGAGTTAATAATTATTTTCGGTCTTATTTGGAAAATGAGACTAAAATTCTGTGATAGAGGAAAGATTATTTTAATAAAATTTAAATTAAAATTCAAATTAAGAATGAAAAATAATAAGAGGAAGGAATGGGATTACTCTTCTAGGTAATATGGAAACTGGAAACAGGCAAATTCAGATGTTAAACACTTACAACCCAGAGATGCCTCTGCATTTGTAATTACTACAAAGAAGACATCCTGTTTTCTGCAGGGAAACAGATTTTTTACCCAGTATTGAATGGAAAATAGTCATTTTTGCCTAAAAAGAATAATAAGCTAATCAAAGGGCAGAAAGGTTTCCATTTAGAAATCAAAATGGAATAGACCAATTGTTCTAAAGATAAAGGTGTAAATTATATACATTTTATTTAGGGTAGACAAAAGTCTATCCTATCTGCCTTCAAACAAGTGTTAAAAATTTCCCACCTTATGATCAAGCCACTTCATACCTAGACATTTACCCAAGAGAAGGGAAACCATTCATCTATACAAAGACTTTCAAGTGAATGTTCAAAGACAGAGTTATTTGTGATTACAAAAACTAAGAAATAATGTACGTGACTGTCTAAAGATGAATAGATCCACAACTTGTGGTATATCCATACAATGAAATACTCAGAAATAAAAAAGAATAGACTGTTGTTACATGCAACAATAGAGGCAAACCTTCAGGTAAAAAAAAGCCCAGTCTGAGTATACATAGTATGATAGAGAACATGATAGAGTGATAACAAAGTAGCAAAAGGAAATTTCTGAGACATATGTTTCTCTGTTGATTTTGCTGATAGTTTTACAAATATATATATATATATATATATATCTCAAGCCTTTTCAAATTGCTTATTTTAAATATGGCTAACTTATCGTTTATTAATTACGATTCAACAACGCTGTTTAAAAATAATACATCTTGCCTTCGGGTGTTGTGCAATCTAGTTGTCCCTATACATGTTGTGTTCATTGCCATAGCATCTGACCATTAACGAAATCAATATTTATTGGCTATGAAGTATCAATCACTCTCTAGATTAAGTGCAATTAAATATCAAATATTTACCCTCCAAGTTCATTGTAAAGTAATCCTTTCTATTAAAGTATTACAAAGAAGTGTACAAGTAATAAAGAACACAGCCCTCTGAATTTTCCTTAAGTATGCACACCTGTGTAACCAGCACCCAGATCAAGAAACAGAATATTGGTAACATTCCAGGAAACCCTTTTGTACTTCTTTCCAGAACTAGCTTTTCCCAGAGGGTGGGTACCCTGACTACTAATGTTATAAATTAAATGTGTCTGTTTTTGAACTTTGGATCGTTGGAATTATGCAGCATGTGCTTTTAAAAAGATGGATTCTTGCATTCAACATTATTCTTGTAAGATTCATCCATGCTGTTGAGTGGGTGGCACTGCTCATTTTAATTGCTGTATAGCATCCAATGTTTGACCATACAGCTCACAGGATACCCTTGGTATCCATGGGTATTTGGGTCCAAGAAGCCTGCTCCTGAGGCTTCTTCAGGATGTATAGAGTTCAGTGCTATACTGAGAATGCTTGATTCATTTTTCCCATAATGCCCCCCCACTTCTGCTAAAGACATGTTGCCTTTCAACAAGTCTCAGATTTTCACTTTATCACTTAAATTAAGCACATTTACTTTTGCAATGCTTTGGGGGCACTCTTTGCCTTTTGGGAGGCAGATTTTCACAAAACTAAGGACAGGGAAACAGTCATGTGAAACACAACTGACGATAACATGGGACTGACTGAGAGCGTCTCCACATCAACTGAGCTGCCTAAAGCATGCAAGGAATTTAAATTTTTTATTTTGAAATTTCCTTTGATTTAAAAGTCTACTTAATTTTAACTGTGCTTAGTCTAAACCACATGTAATAAATTCACAAATAAGGTGGGCTTACTGTACTTATCTCTTCTACTTTGATGGATAGAAATTAGATTGTTTTCTGTTTGTCTATTTTGAATGGTACTTCTATAGAAATTCTTCTGTGTGTCTTTTGTTGAACATATAAATGCATTTATGTTGAGGACTTTGCAGTGTAACTGTTAGGACACAGGACATTTAGATGGCCAGCTCTTTTAAACTGTTGTACCAGACATACTAGCAGCACGTCAGGATTCCAGTTGCTCAAAATCATCAATACATGATATTTTCTGTCTTTTATTTACTCATTCTGGTAGGTAGGTGGTTGCATCTCACAGTGGGGTTTTAATTCTCATTTCCCTGATGACTGATGAAGGTGGGCTGTTCATATATTGTAGGGTTTTAAACTGAATTATTTGTGAAATATCTGCTCAAGTCATCTATTCATATTTCTGTGGGGAATTCATTTTCTTACTGATTTTTAGAGTTTTAACTATATAGTAGGTACAGATCTATATTTTGCCTCAAGTTTGTCCCATTTTGATTCTTTCTATTGTATTTTTAGTAGATTATTGACAAACAAAAGTTTTAAATCTCAATGTAGTCCTTTCCTCAATATTTACTCAGTGTGAATAAATATTTTGATGTACTTACTACAACAGATAATGCTATCCAATACATCCATCCTAAAAGTATTATTACAGAATGAATGACAGTCTTCCTACTCTCTATGATGTTCACAACTTAAAGAGAAAAAAATTAAATTTTAATGGGCATCATATTGTATGAAAGGTTTGGAACAACTGGAGAGTAACTTGGAAAGAGCATCCAGGATGCTAAAATATTTCCAGCTCTTGGCCTCTAAGGGGGAGTTGAAGGATATGGAGACATTTAGATTGACCTCAACATGACAGATGTGAGAAAGTATTGCTTTGATAGTAGAATCCAAATTATTCTCTATTACTGCAGTAGAAAGAATGTGTTATAAAGTCTGAAAGTGACAAGGATATACATTTCAACTTAGTATTAGGGAGCATCACTGTGTCACAGTGGTCCAAAGATGAAATAGTAAATGGAGATGTTTCCACCTAAGAGGACAGTTGTCCCCTTTTTATTCTGTGGTTTCAAGTTACTCTTGAATAGCCTTAAAAATATTAATGGGAAATTTCCAGAAATAAATACTTAGCAATTTAAAAATTGCGCACAGTTCTGAGTAGTATGATGAAATCTCTTAATTTTGTTCTCTGTTCACCTGGGATGCAAATCAATACTTTACCTAGCATATCCATGCTGTATATACTACCCTCTGGGCAGTTCTTCTTTCTGGTATAATATTACATCACAATGCTTACAGCATTAATATTGCTTCATCTCATAGGTGTTATGTCATCTCATGTCAACAAAAGAAAAGCAAATTCAGTACAATAAGGTATTTTAAAAGCAAATAAGAGACCATATTCATATAATTTTATTATAGTATATTGTTATAGTTGTTCTATTGTATTACTAGTTATCATTGCTAATTAGAAATTAAACTATCATGGATATCCATGCATAGAAAAACCATGTATCTGTGTGGTTTGGTACTTGCTGCAGTTTTAGGCATCCACTGAGGGTCTTGGACTGGAAGAGGGACTCCTATAGTGTTAAAAATATATTCTGACATTGACTGGAAAATGAATAGAAGGAATCTGGCCTTTCCTGAATCCTGTATCATTTTAGCTCTGACCACAGCTTGGGTTTCCCGGGAAGCAAACATGGTGATTGAGAAGGGAAGGAAGCAGGAGTGGGAACAGTCCCAAAGTTAGTTTTGGCCAGCCCATAGGGAGCTCTGGAGCTACAGTGGTCCTTCATAGTTGCATCCGATTAGGTAGAGATGGCCACATGATATCTCCACAAAGAAGTATCATTCATTGCATGTGTCCTGTCCCATGGAGGGCAGTGATCTGGAACATGACTGCTCTCCACAATCCAAGAAAGTACTGAGAGCCAAAGGCTCTGACCATACTCTCAGGGAATAGACATCAGCTCCTTCCTTGAAGAAGAGACACAGTGCCCAAGGCAGAATAATTTAAAATTTTTATTCTTCATTTGCCTTGTCAGTCTATCTGGTTTAATCATATCTTCCTAAGATGGCAACTTGACCACAGTTCTAACGATAGTAGCAAGTACCTTTCCTTGTGGTCAGAGACACCCTCCTCAGTGGGTTTCCCAGCTGTCCTACAAACCTACAATCCTCTCCCCATCACTGCGCAGCCTGCCTGTCCTGAGGCTTTTGTGTAAGGAATTGAGGATCTGTGTATTTTTATGTGTCCAGACACAATGAGCAGGCCAAATCCAGTTAAAAAGAAAACAACAATGAATTTGGTTCATGTCCACTGGGATGTAGTCTTCTAGGACCCCCAGGGTAGTTCTTTCTTTTTTTTTTGACCAAAAATAAAATATCTAGTCATAAAATTTTGCTTTATTAGCTGGATCTCCTATTCCCAACAGCAGAAAGAGTCAAATGTTTAAAAGATTCCTGGAAAATAAGAAAAATAAATATTTAAGTAAAATTGTATTTCATATTTAAACCACAATTTCAGATGGCTGTATAACTTGCTACTTCTTTATTTATAAAACGCAGTGAGGAATCTGGGACATGTAGCTTGAGGCTGAACCTGCAAAGCACACACTGGATCAATTTATAGCTCATTGGTATGACTAATTGAGAGTTGTGTGTGTGCGAGTGTGTGAGTGTGTCTGTGTGTGAGTGTGTGTGGTGTGTGTCTCTGTGTGTGTGTCAGTGCGTGTGTGTGTCCATGTATGTGAGAGGGTCTCTGCATGTGAGTTGTGAGTGTGTGTATTGCTGTTGATGGAAGGATTTTTTAAAAGACTTTTTTAAAAGCAGTTTGGGATTCATAGCAAAATTGAGGGGAATGTACAGAGATTTTCCATGTCTTTCTTGCTCCCACACAAGTACAGCCTCCTGTATTATCAACATCCCCTACTAGAGCGGCATATATGTTAAAGTTGATGAAATTGCATTGTCAAATTCATCACCCTAAGGAAGTAGTTTATTTGTGGTGCTGTGCATTCTGCAGGTTTGGACAAATGCAAAAAGATATGTATCCAACATTACAGTGTTTTCACTGTCCTAAAAGTCCTGTTCACTGCTCATTCATTCCTCTTGTTGCCACTTCCACTCTGGCAATCACTGGTCTTTTTCCTATCTGCTTAGTTTTGTCTTTATCAGAATGTCATATAGGTGGGATCACATAGTAGGCAGCCTTTCCAAATTGACTACTTTTGCTAGAATATGCATTTAAGTTCCCCCCATACCTTATTATGACTCCTTTCTTTTTAGTGTTGAATAATATTCCATTGTTTGCACACACCATAGTTCATTTATCCATTCACCTACTGAAAGACATCTTGGTTATCCCCACATTTGATGATTTGAATTAGCTGCTACAATAAATATCCTTGTACAGGGTTTTGTGTGTAAATAAGTTTTCCGCTTGTTTGGTAGACAATCATAGAGCCCAACTGCTGGATCATATATATGTAAAAGAATGTTTCGTTTTTAAGAAACTGTCAAACTGGAGTGTAAAATGGAGACTAAGAGTGGGAACCAGCAGTAGGGGGGAGGGCAAAAGGAGAAGGTGAAGGAGGATGAATATCTGATCAAAGAACTTTATTGCATGTATCACAATGGAATAATGAAATCTGTTTGAGTTGTTTAAAAAGGATGGAAGGGGCTGGAAAAGAGTAATAGGGGAGGTAAATTTGGTCAAAGTAAATTATATGCATATACAAAAATACTATGATGAAACCCTTTGTAAAATTAATATATACTAATACATTTTTAAAATGAAAGGAAACTGTCATATTGTTTTTTGAAGTAGATGAACTGTTCCATTTTGTATTCTCCCCGGGAAGGGGTGAGCATTGGTATTGCTGCATAACCTCAACAGCATTTGGTATTGTCAGTGTTCTAGATTTTGGCCATTTTAATGCTTTAGTCTGCATTTCTCCAGTGATATATGATGTGGAGTATCTTTTCATATATTCTTATTTGCTATCCATAGATTTTCTTTGGTGAGGCTTCTGTTAAAATGTTAGGCTAATTTAAGGTGTTAGACTAATTTTTTATTGTGTTTTTGCACTATTATTGATAGAACCCAGGGTGCAACTGCACTACCACTGAGGTGCAACCCCAGCCCTCATTTTTTAATTGAGTTGCTTCAACATGGAATTTATAAATATATATACTTATTTAGGTCATTCATCAAAGTTTTTTCAATTTTATTCATATAATCATGTACATATTTTGTAACCTCATACTTAATGATGAGAAACTAGAAGCTTTACCACTAAGATAAAAAATAAAACAAAGATGTACCCTCTCACCACACTTTTTTACACAGAGGTCCTCACTAATATAATAAGGCAAGAAAAGGAAATGAAAGGTAGATTGGGAAGGAAGAAACAAAATGTGATTCCAATGTGCAGTCAAGGTTAAGAACCAGTGATCTAAAGAGTTTCTGCCACCATTAGACTGTCCTTTTATGTATCATTATTTATCGGCAGAAATTTTTTTAAGAAAGACATAGCAGTTTTGCTAGCTTGAGATAAAGATAGCTATACTATTTGCAGAAATTTTAATTAATGCTGGGTTGCAATCAAATAATGTGCAAACACATATCTAAAGCGCTAGCCTTAGACTAGAAATTTACCTGAGTTGTAGAGCCCTGCCTAGCAGGTACAAGGCCCTGGGTTCCATCCCCAACACTGCAAAAAAAAAAGTGATAGTCCTATGGGAAACTGATCTAATAACAAAGTCAGCAAAGTGTGTCCAGGAGTGACTAAAAGTATGGAGTGTGGGATAAATTAGTGAAGGATTGAGTTATCTCTAGGTTGAAAAAGAAATCAATTGCTTGTACTTTTCAAGGGTCAAGGGACCCTTGAAAGTCTGTGACCAAGTTACTTTCTTCAGAAGTTTGCCTCAGAACTCCAGGTTGGTAAAGACTGAAAGAAATTCATGAGGTTGATGCCCTGAAATAGCTGGAAACACTAGGCTGATTCAGGAGATGCTATGGGTTCCAAAAATACAGTTCCTCCAAACGATTGGAGACTTGGTTGAACTTCCCAGGAATTAACATGAAATGTGACTTCATGAATCGAAATGTGTTTGTAAATGACTTTTAAATAATAGTTTCATTCTTCATCAGTGTAAGGTGGTGGCCTTACATCTTATCATAAGATCTAAGGCCCTAATGGAATTGCAAATCTTTCCAAGGGCTTTCATTCTTTTCCCTTAAGAGGAACCAACTCTGAAAGGCTTTTTAGCTCTGCCCCTTTATTGCAGAGCCTTTCTGAGTCATTTTATGTCCCACAGTTCACCTTGGCTGCAAGCCATTACTCTTTACACCCCCATATTATTTGGGGTGATGCACAAGGAAGCTCTGCTGAGAAACAGACTGAAGTTTTGACCCTTTAGCCTGGTCCCAGCTCCAAGACTTCGAGCAGGTTACCACACTTCTTTGAATCTGTTTTCTAACGTTTATTATTAGGATAATAATATATCATTAAAATGTTTAACATGATGCTTTATGTACAGGAAACTAGATGTGAAAAAATTTGATAAAATGTTTAAGCACGGTATTGGCACAAAAACAGACATGAAGACCAGTGGAACAGCATAGAGGACCCAGATATGAAGCCACACAACTATAACCAACTTGTCTTTGACAAAGGAGCTAAAAATATACGATGGAGAAAAGACAGCCTCTTCAACAAAAACTGCTGGGAAAACTGGTTGGCAGTCTGCAAAAAACTGAAACTAGATCCATGTTTATCAACCTATACCAATATTAACTCAAAATGGATCAAGGATCTTAATATCAGACCCCAAACTCTGAAGTTGTTACAGGAAAGAGTAGGAAATACTTTGGAACTAATAGGTATAGGCAAAGACTTTCTCAGTGGAACCCCAGCAGCTCAGCAACTAAGAGATAGCATAGATAAATGGGACTTCATAAAACTAAAAAGCTTCTGCTCAACAAAAGAAATGGTCTCTAAACTGAAGAGAACACCCACAGAGTGAGAGAAAATATTTGCCAGCTACACATCAAAGGACTGATAACCAGACTATATAGGGAACTCAAAAAACTAGTCTCCCAAAATTAATGAACCAATAAAGAAATGGGCAAGTGAACTAAACAGAACTTTCTCAAAAGAAGAAATTCAAATGGCCAAAAAACACATGAAAAAAGCTCACCATCTCTAGTAATAAAGGAAATGCAAATTAAAACCACAATAAGATTGATTCCACCTCATCCCTGTTAGAATAGCCCTCATTAGCAACACCACGAACAACAGGTATTGGTGAGGATGTGGGGGAAAAGGAACTGTTTTACACTGCTGGTGGGAATACAAACTAGTATAACCACTCTGGAAAAAAATTTGGAGGCTTCTTAAAAATCTAAACATAGATCTGCCATATGATCCAGCAATATCACTCTTGGGGATATACCAAAAAGACTGTGACACAGGTTACTCCAGAGGCACCTGCACACACCCATGTTTATTGCAGTGCTATTCATAATAGCCAAGTTATGGAAACAGCCAAGATGCCCCACTACTGATGAATGGATTAAGAAAATGTGGTATTTATACACAATGGAATTTTATGCAGCCATGAAGAAGAATGAAATGTTATCATTCACAGGTAAATGTATGGAACTGGAGAACATCATTCTGAGTGAGGTTAGCCTGGCCCAAAAGACCAAAAATCATATGTTCTCCCTCATATGTGGACATTAGGTCAAGGGCAAACACAACAAGGGTATTGGACTTTGATCACATGATAAAGCGAGAGCACACTAGGGAGGTATGAGGATAGGTAAGACACCCAAAAAACTAGATAGCATTTATTGCCTTCAATGCAGAGAAACTAATGCAGATACTTTAAAGCGACAGAGGCCAATAGGAGAAGGGGACCAGGAACTAGAGAAAAGGTTAGTTTGAGAAGAATTAATTTAGAAGTTAAAACACATGCACAGGAAAGCAATGGAAGTCAACTCCCTGTATAGCTATCCTTATCTCAACTAGCAAAAACCTTTGGTCCTTCTTATTATTGCTTATACTCTCTCTTCAACAAAATTAGAGATAAGGGCAAAATAGTTTCTGCTGGGTATTGAGGGGGTGGGGGGGAGATGGAGGGGGTGGAGTGGGTGGTAAGGAAGGGGGTGGGGGCAGGGGGGCGAAATGACCCAAACATTGTATGCACGTATGAATAAAAGAAAAAAATGTTTAGCAAACACCATTAAGGGAAAAAGAATGATGGCATCACATAAGATAGCTAGAGGTTATAAAGTTTGTGTTCTACCCCATAAGTAATAGTATTTTAGTAAAAGAGATGCAGATATGATGTTTTACCAGACCCAATGACTACTGGGCGTTTTTTCTCTCTTTCACTGAAGATTCTTAAAACAATAACAACAAAAAACCTCAACTGCTGTCTGAATCATTTGAGATATTACCTTATAATTCGTGGAGGTTTGGGCTATACTATATCAGTTTGACCTCTTGGGGACTTGAGACTGGAGTAGCAATGGTCACTCTCACGGGTGCTCCATGCGTATGTGACTGGGTCTCCAATAAATTCCTGGACACCAAGGCTTAGGTGAGCTTCCCTGGTTAGCAACACTTTGCAAATGTTGGCACACATCACTGCTGGAAGAATGACTCCATTCAGTGGGGACTACTGGAAGTTTATGCCCATTTCTCCTGGACTCTGCTCTATGTACCTTTTCCTCTGCTGATTTTAATCTGCATTATTTCACCATATGAACCACAACACAAGTATAACAGCTTTTCAGAGTTTTGTGAATTCTTGTAGTGAAGAGTCAGATCTGAGGGTGGTCCTGGGAAGCCCTGATGCACTTTAACACCCATCTGGGTTCACTATCTAATGTCCATCTGTGATGTTATTGCTAAATGAGAGGACAAACAGAGACAGGAATGGGGCTTGGGATAGGACCCTAAAATCAGTAGTAACTTAATTATAAGCCAGCAACTATTTTAGATGCTTTTCAAGAAACCATTATTGTCAAATTTAATCTTTCTAATAGCTACTCTTTTCCTTTGGCATTGCCACTGAAGATCCTGGTATTGTCAAGGGTTGTTGCCCAGCTACTGTTACCAGTGTTGTGAAAATGATCTGTATCCAAAATCTCACTTCTGTTGAGCTATCCCTGATGCTCAGATCTACACCTTTGGTCTGGGGTAGAAGAAGGCAAAAGTGAATGAATTCCCACTCTGTAGGAACATGTGGCATCATATGGATATGAGCAGCTTTCCTTTGGAGCCCTGGAGGCTTCCTATATTTGTGCCAAGAAGAACATGGTAAAAAGATGTGGTAAAGATGGCTTTCATATTCAAATGCAGATCTGCCCTTTCTATGTGATTTACATTAACAAGATGCTGTTCTTGTGCTGGGGCTGACAGGCTCCAGACAGGTATGTGGGGTGCTGTTGAGAGGTCTGAAGGCACTGTGGCCAGGGTTCACACTGGCTGGGCCACTGAGTCATCCGCAACAAGCTGCAGAATAAGGAATGTGTGAGTGGGGTACTATGCAAGGTCAAGCTTAAGTTCCCTCCCTTTCAGAAGATCCACATCTCAAAGAAGTGGGGCTTTACCAAATTTAATACAGATGAATTTGAAGATATGGTGGCTGAAAAGCAGCTCATCTCCAATGGTTGTAATCTCTTGGACGAGTGGCAGGCCCTGAACTTAAGAGGAGTTTCAGTGTGGTGCTCCCTTCTCACTCAGGCTCACCAATAAATCCTACATCCTGTCAAAACAACAATAATAATCCTTGTAATAACTCTCTTACATCTGTTTTATGTAAGGAAATGGAGGTCCAGTGTCCAAGCCCAAAGAGGTAAAATTGATACATTTAGTATGGTTAAAACTCTAAGCATCAAACAGAGCATTCACTATACATGAATGATAGAACAAGATTGAAGACTGCATTCTCTCAGCTCTTCAGCCATGGTTCCAGCCTACCATGGCAAAGGTATAGTCACACATACATAGATATGGCATGAGTTGCATGAGCTGTGGGGTCTCGACCTATAATGGAGTTCACTTGGGCATGTCTATGATTCCTGCATCTGTCTGCCTGAAAGCTATCTGTGACAGTTAGGTAGTTAGGTGTGTTTGCCTTCCTTCCTGTGCATGGGGAAATCATACCTCAGGAGTGGCCTTCAACCAAAGAGGACTTATTGGTACCTCTAATTGGGACAATTCTGGGTGCGTGTTCCACAGAGACTCCTATATGATCCCCAATGGGCTCGAGCCTTGGATGCCCATGGGAGTATCCCACTACATAAAATGCCCTGTGCTAACATTCTTCCTTACTTATCTCACTTCCCCATCTCACTTCCCCATTCTTTCACTAGGTGATTTGCCATCTCTCTCAAACAAACCACATAAATCGATTTTTGGTGGGAACCTCCTGCTCAAAGAAAGAGAGAGAGAGAGAGAGAGAGAGAGAGATGGAATCACATGTGAATAGCTACATATAAAGCAAAGAACAGTGTTTGAAGGTCAGTGGCACTATAGTTATACCCTATATTCTATTATGTTAAAAGTGTTACCTTTGTTCCATATTTGACTTGAGTTGAATCACATATTCAATTCTAGCGTGAAATATGTACCTGTTGAAAGTTGCCATGCATGGTCCTATATTATAGTATGTTCTTCGTACTTCAGTTTACCTGGCTAATTCTTCTTGTTTTCCACACTTAATACATTAAAGTATGTGCCTAAATGAACCATCATTTGTTACGCTGAAAGCTGATAGTTACTTAATCAAAATTAGACTTCCTAATACTTGTTAAAGGGAAAACCCATTGGGAGAAAAGAAAACATAGAGGATAATGCTCATATTATTTTTCAGATAATAAACAACCTCGTATAATCCTATTATGAACATTAGCATACATTTCACAGCCCATCTGGCAAACAATAAAGGTTGTGACTCTGAGTATTTGAAATGCTATCCAGGGCATTGTAATAGGAAAATGGTAAAACCTACAGCTGTGTCAGTGGGTCAAAAAGCGGTCACAGTACATTTCTCAGACACCGTGGATTACCCCAATAGACTTTTTATGAAGACAAGCTGTGTGTTAGGAAACATGTTTTTCAAAGCTAAACAGGTCTAAAGGAACAGTGGTGTTAGCAGTGGGGGTGGAGGATGGGGAGAACATTACCTGTTTGTAGCGATTAATGGCTAAATTAAACTGTGACAAAACTCTAGTGCCTTGTGGAATGCAAATTGTTATTATAAAAACATCCTTTATGAGACAGAGAAAACATGGTATCTGCTTCCAGTTAAACAATTCTTTTCCAGAATTTCCAAACAACTTACTGTAATTTAATCAGTTTGCCTGAGAATTTCTAACCTGAAAGACTAAAAGACTTTGGATTTTCTTCTCTAAGTCACATTTAGTAATAGTAACTTATTTTATTAATATATTTAAGCATACAATAGAAGTATTTAAGATAATATCAGTCTTTAGGGATCTGTTGGTCTGACTTTCCATATGAACTTTTCAAACTCCTGCTTTGTGGATTGGCCTGATTCCTTTGATTTATTTCCTGTCTCTGTGCATACTTCTTTCTGGAAAAAATATTGAATTCACATGAGGATGGACTATAAAATATAATATCAAATCTCTAAGGACTATATATTCTGGTTCTTAGTCTATCTGAACTAAGCCTGAAAAGTAGATGTCACCTCTATTAAATGTTGTTTTATTAATGTGAGCACTTATCTGAATGCTTGTAATTATTGTTGCAAGTACAGTGTACTGTCTAAAACTCAAATTTATGGACATGTTGACATTATCATTTCATCACTCACAAGCTTTGTATATGTAAAAGATTTGTCATTGTCATTCTAATCTATTTTTAATTATTTCTTACATGCATTTAACTTAGCTTGTCCTTAAGTTTGAAAGCGGTATCATTTGTCAGATGAAATCAGAAAGGAATTTTAAAAGTCTGTATCAAGTCTGACTGGATAATAATATTTATTGCATATTGATGAAGTCATTGCAACATTAAGCATGAAACTGACAACTAGTCAAATCCCTGAGCTGTACCTTTCTTTAGAAGTATTAGGGACCTGGTGCATATTTCTAAATGAACATGCATTTTCAGTAGGATCGACATACATGAAGTCCCATTTCTTGCGAAAAACAGCAGAGGATGACACCCTCCCTCCCAAGCTGATTCCTCAATATCTTCTTAATCCAGAGAACTCGAGTAAGAATGTAGAATCCCCTGTCTAGATAGAAGAAAGCACTACACTGCCTCACAAACAGGCACATACACCTGGCTAAAACCAATGCTGGCAAGAAAAATATATAGGGTATCAGAGAAGGCAAAGCCGCTTCAACATGCTATAGATGATTTTACTCTCTTTAAGGCAAATTTTCAGAAAATTTGAACAACTGAAAGTGGGAAATTGAATTTTCTGCAACTTAAATTGAGTCATTTTGCAAGGAAATGATTGTTGCATGGTAAAGCAGAGAAATACATAGAAGAAAGTGAGGAAAATCCAAGACTGTCAGAAGAAAAACATTTACTGAGACACTGCTTACTAGCCTCCTCTGGAAAAAGATTGTTTTTGTTGATTTCTTAGTAATGAGGTCTATTAGTTAAAGTATTGAAAATTTTAATTCAATAAAATGTGTAGTTGCTCATGTCTAAGGTTCCAACTTGCAGATAGTTATCCTCAAATTAAGGAATGTAGCACCCAGGACCCTTCCATCTTATGTCTCTGCCATCCAATAGGGCAGTTGACATAAAAGGCCAAAAGGACATGGAGGAGGTACACAGGCTTCAGTAGTCTTCTCTTGGGAAGGTCATTCGTCCCTGCTACTTACTACTTCCCATTGTGGGAATTCATTACAAAGCCAGGCCCAGTTGCAAAAAGCCAAGAGACATTGTTCATGGCCACTTTGGAGTTACAATTGTATTCTATGGAAAAGGAGATATGGGCAGTTGCTAGTCATTGCTGTGGGAGGAGTTGGAAATACCAGAATTTCAGGTTAAACATCTGTAATGTTTACTGTTTGATGTTGAAAGCGCAATAGATCTCTGCCCATTGAAATTTGATCTATCCTTCAAGTGTCAGTTGTAAGTTGCATTTTCCAAGAAGACTTTCCTAGCTCTCATCAGGAATCTCCTTATTGCATGACAAAGAATAATGACTGGGACAGATGCTGCTAATTTCCAACTTATATCACCTTTACCAGGGTTCTACCAGCTGCTATGTTAACTGCTAATGGCTCATAACTGATCCTTTCTCTGTAGAATTACCAAATAGAAGACCTTTGCCTAGGAGATTAGCTGACCTCCCCCTACCCTAAGAGCAGCCAATGGCCAGTAACTGACAGGCATAAGGATAAATAAGTTCAGTTTGAAATGGAGCCCCTTCCTATTCACACTCAGAGCTTCCCATGGGATCAGGCTGAGGCTAAAATCTAGTTTAACTCCTTCCCTTGACCCACCCTACTTTCCTCATTCCCCCCTCTCTCACAGGCATCTTTTTATCCCCAGTAGACGACCATACTGGAATTCCTGTTTTGGTTCTGCTTCCAGGGAGCCATATCTAAGACTGAACCAGCTTTGCTTCTGAAGTTGGAAGACAATATTTAATTTTCATGTTTTTCCCTCTAGCTTCATTTTATTTTTCAGAGGTGACATAAACATTAATAGGGTCATAAGTGCAATATGATCAGAAAATCAAATTCCAGTCCTCTATCAGTGAATGTTAATTTCCTTAATTAGCAAATCCTTCACATTTCAGACCTTAAACTGAGAATTAGTCTAGATCATGATGTTGGCATATAATATACTGCCTTTTGTCATCTTTCATATGTTATATTTTAACCATTAGAGAAGCCCCTTTTACCAAAAAAATCCCACAAATAAACCATAATATCCCACTCCCATCTTTAAGATGTTATAGTAGGTGAACTAAGAATACATTTCAATATGAATTGATACAGTGTTAATGTGCCTGGGGCACAGCAAAGTGTTCATAAATGCTTATTCTCGTTTCACTTTACTTTCATCCTAAAGTATTCCTACTATGATTTCTATCCTTTCCTTATAGGGCCCAAGTGAGATAGAAAGGCAGAACTATAATTGGTTCCACTTTTCAGAAGTAAGATATAAAACATGAGTCAGCTTCAAATCATGACTCCCACAGCAAAAATTTGGGATGCCATTGATTTAGTTTGAATGTCCCCCAAATTTGTTACAGGAGTCCTGAGGGTACAGTTAGTGAGGGTACACCCACTTCCTTTTTATTATGTTCATACTTGGCTTATGACAGGCAGAACATTTTTGGTTCTGCAATGAAGTAATGCTTCATTAATATGTTTAATATGAATCAGACATGACATCACTGGTGTGTTACAATTAATTCCTGCAGACATGATCTACATGGAAATGTTTCTTAAGTTGAGATATTTAGGAACACATTTTAGACGTCCTTGCTGGTAAAGGATAATGACTTTCTTGTCTCTATTGGAGATAATATTCTCATAATTATTTGGATTAATGGGTAAAATGTGGGAGCACAAATTCTCTTACAGACATTCAAATGTCCACACAATGTCTCCACTAGCAGTCAAAGGGGTTTGTCTCTCCTAGACAAATTTACTAATTTTTACCTTTCTTTTTTCCAGTAACTATTTCTTCTACCTGAAATAACTTGACTCCTCCATTTTGTAAATCTACACACTTTATTGCCTTTTGGGCCAAACCTTCACTATGAAAGCTTTTCCAAAAATTCTAGGATGCAATTATCTGATTGCTTTCTGAGTACCCAAAGTATGCCTTGTTTGTGCAGTTTGTTATTGGGTTATTTTCAAGTTGGTGCTTAATTTCTCTGTCATAAATTGATAAGCTTAATAAGTCATACCCTTTCTCTGAGGACATAACTCATGCATCATATACTGAAGTGTAACCCTCACCATGCCTGGCACACAGCTGAGTGTAGCATAGGTGCTCAGGATATGCTTAAATGTGTGAACACATGCATATCTCATATTCCATGGCACCCTTATTACTAGGTCTCTGAGATGAAAGGGGGTCAGGAATGTCATATGCTTCTTCCACTCACTTCCTTGACCCACTGTGACCAAAGGGTGTCTTACAATCAAGTGTGGAAAGGAATTCACTCCCTTGCCCCACTCTCCCAACACATTCTGCCCAGAGACAACTTTAGAGATCATTGGGAAGAGAGTGTCTATAGGCAGATCAGAAGACAGGGTCATGCCTGCCTTAGAACAGGTATGTGACATCTACCTCAACAAGGAGCAAGACCCCATTAAGTGTCAATTGAAGCACAGATAATGTCAGAGAATGGAAGAACATAGACACAAAAGAGTTGTGTATTGTTATATACGGTAAAGTGTGTTATATGCTTCTCCTATGGTTATTTCCTACAGAAACAACTATGAAGTATATGACTGCACACACTATGCACTTGTATACTTCTTTGGTGATAAATATATATTTGTGTCAGTGTAGACTTTTGACAGTAATCTGGGGTTTGCAGAATAGCGATGAGAACTCAGCTTCCCTTCATGCTGAATTGTGGAGGGTTGGAAGTCATTTTCCAGAAAAGTGCTTTGTTCAGCCTTGTTTTATGTTTTCCCTCTACTCCTGAGGGACACCTCGATTTTCAACCTTTCAGTGCAAGAGAAAGAGAGGAGGGTGAACATGGGCCATGTTGTCAATTTCCAGCATTTACTAGTTGAGTGAGTTCTTGGATGTTATTTGATTTTGCTGTTATTTAGCTTCCTCATTTAAACAATTACTATAATAGTATCTACATGCTAGAATTGGTTTTTGGTGGAATTGAGGTTTGAACTCAGGGCTTTGTACTTGCAAAGTGGGTACTCTACTGCTTGAGCCATGCCTCTAGTCCTACAGGCCAGAATTGCTTTGAGAATTAAGTGGAATGTGTATGAACCACCTAGCATGTTTTATAAAAAAAAAAAAATCAATGATCCATTCAATCATTCAATATTTATTTTGTACTTAGTATATGCCAAATTATGTTCTAGTAGAAAAAGACATTTTACACAAAACACATAGTATGTTCTCCATGTTATATGGCAAAAACTAAAGCTGAGGATAGTAAGAAAGATTTTCTAATGGATTTTGCAGCCAGACCTTATTGATAATGTGAATTTATAAGGGACTCAAAGGGAGCAAAGAAGGTAGCCATGTACAAAGATGAGGTATTGCCTGAAGTAGCTGCCATAGCTCCTAGTAGCCCATACCAGTAAGGTCTGCTTCCCCAAGGTGCAAAGAAGCCCAGCACTTCACTCTGTGCCTCCCTGCAGGAGAGTCCTGTCTCTCCTGTCCAAGAACTGGAACCCCAGCTTCTCCACTGAGTGGTGATCCGCTACTAGCAGGTGCCAGGAAGCTGGCTTCCCACAGTGCACAGAGACCCAGTGCTCCCCACTGTGACTGCAAGAAAGTCCCTGTGCCTGCATCAAAGAGCAGGAACTACAGCTCCCTTGCTGAGGGGAGAAAAGAGGTAATCTGCACCTCAGTAAGAACCCTGCAAGGGGTAACATTTCCAGTATACACCTCTTTGAGGAAAACTGCTGGAGCTCCAGGAGAAAAAAACTCAAAACCCCAACTATAGGGGCACAAGGGATTAAAATCCTAACCAAAACAACTCTAGATGCATAAATCTCAATGCAGAATGAAACAGCATGACAACTGCTCTCCCTCAAAAGCCAGTTCCACCACTAAGGATCTAAACACCTGCATGGAGGAAGAGATATCAAATAATGAATTCCAAAAAAAAAAGTAAAAATAATTAATGACTTCAAAGAAATAGAAAAGCTGGTATCTGACCTCAAAGAGGATGTGAATAAACAATTAAATGTGCTCAAAGAGAGTACAAATGAACAGATGAATTAAATTAAGAAGACTATCCAGGATATAAAAGAGGTAATCAATAAAGATAGGGAAATCCTGAAAATATAATCAGTCGAAAGTTTTGAGAACAGAGTGGAGGAAGTTGAAAATAGAGTATCAGGATCAGAAGACAAAGTAGAGGAATTAGACCAAACAGTAAAAGATCTTGAAAGATTGCTAAGAAAATACAAAAGGAACACCCAGGTGCAGGAAGCTTACAGAACACCAAACTATCAGGACCAAAAGAGGAACACCCCCAGACACATCCTAATAAAAACACTCAGCACACAAAACAAGAAAGAATTCTGAAAGCTACAAAAGAGAAAAGACAAGTCACATATAAAAGCAAACCCATTAGAATAACAGCAGATTTCTCAGCACAAACTATAAACACAAGAAGGTCATAGAAAGACACAGTTCAGGCCCTGAAAGAAGACACTGTCAACCTAGACCAGTCTACCCAGAAAAACTATGCTTCCTAGTTGAAGGAGAAATTAAAACCTTCCACAACAAGGAAAAACTAAAGGAATTGACAACTACCAAGCCAGCACTACAAAAGATACTTAAAGGACTTTTACATATAGAAGAAGAAACTAGAACAAGATAGGAGACTCAAGAAAGAATACACCTTTTTGAGCAAGCAGACCAGTAAACAAGGAATAGGTAAAACTAAAAACAGAGGAATCAAAATGATGGGAAACAACAGGCACCTCTCAATATTAACACTGAATGTAAATGGCCTCAATGCCCCAATCTAAAGACATAGAATAGCAAACTGGGCTGAAAAACAAGACCCAACCATATATTGCTTATGAGAGACTCATCTCACTGAAAAAAATAAACACTGGTTTAGAGTCTAATGGTGGGAAAAAATTTTCCAAACAAATGGACCCCAAAAACAGGCAGGAGTAGCTATTCTCATATTGAACAAAGTACCAGGACTGTAAAATAGGTACAGTGTGTGTGTAGGGGTACTAGTGGGAGGGGAAGGGTGAAGGAAGGAGATTAAGGTGATGGTATATGGTAGATGGACTTCATATGCCTGTATGAAACAGAACTGAGAAACTTCTTGCAATTGCTTTAAGTAGGGTGGGGAGGGGGTTGAAGGGGAGAGACTATGGGGGCAATGTAAATAATGTACAACATAAGTCTGATCAGAATTGTCTCTATGAGTCCCCCCTGTACAATGAATATATCCTAGTAAAACGTTTATTTAAAAAAAAAAAGATGGGATATCTTCAGCTGCTGTAACAAGAGAACCATAAACTGAGTCAAGTAACAATTCTCATGGTTTTAGAAGCATGGAAGTCCAAGACCAAGGTACTCTTAGATCTTCCTGGTTTACAAAGGACCATCTTTTAATTTTTACCCTCACATAATAGAAAGCAGAGAGCATGAGCAAGAACTTGTGTTTCTCATTCATGGAAGCTCCACCGTCCTGACCTAATTACCTCTCCAAGACCCTACTTCCTAAGACCATCACAGTGGGTGTTAGGATTTCAACATTAATTTTTGGAGCATAAACATTTACATTCCATATTAGGATAGTGGAGTTAGCAAATGCAAAGGCCCTGGAGTTGGAGCATGACTGCTGAGTTCTGAGAACACGCTGAAGTCTAGTTTCACTGGAGAGGGGTTATCAAGGAGGAAAGGTAAGGTGAAGTGAGGAGATGGGGAGCTTGGTCACGTGGAGTCCTGTAGTCCTGTAAGCTGTTTAAAAAGCTGTGCCTCTTACTCTGATATGATAGGAACCACTGAAGCATTCTGAGTAGTGGATTGAATTAACAGTACCACTCTGGCTTATTGGCAAAAAAAGGTAAAAGGATATAAGGACCTCAAATTTCAGGCTATTGCGAAAACACAGGAGAGAGGATGAGTGACAAGGATCAGGATGGTACCTGTGAAGTTAATGAGATCTGATTAAATTCTGGATAATAATGATAAACAATTAGAGTCTGAAAAAAATCAAAGATACATAAATCACAATCTAATTTTTGTAATATCAATGTCTGTTTGATATAGCAATAGTTTTTATAATGTTTTAATAATATTAATATCTAAAGTGTGTCTTCCATGGCAAAAATTTCACAGGAAATACCATAGATACGAATATTGTGTGTGTGGAACACAAAATACACACATTAAATGTATTGGCAAGATATTTTTGTCTTGTCTACAATATCTCAAAAACTGATAAATAATCCTTGAACTTTCCTATTTTCTCCCTTGCTGTTTTGGTGGCAAGTTGACAAAGTCTTAAATATAAAGTAAGTAGAGATGAGAGAATTTCAGGGATCCAGTTCCAGTTCTGTGCCAGACTATTTGCATTTGGTTAAATTGTGGTATCTACTAGAACTTAATAGTAAAGATCTACCTGTTACAACAGCACAAATTTAACCAAAAAGAAAAAGTTCTGCTTATTATGAAAGATTTTTTTTTTTAGTTTTAATGGAATCTTATAGTTAGGAAAGTAGATATGCTCTATCTACTCTGAGTGTCCACTGTTGAAGCAGGGAGGCAGGGAAAGTGTCTATCAACAGTGGGAAGGGAGTCTCTTACAATGATTCCTCCAGTCTTGAGTGATATTGTGTGATCACTGAAAGATCACACACAGTGAAGCCAAAGCCAGGTTTCATGGCTGACTATCACTAGCTAGAGACATCACTGAATCTTTTTTAAATAAATACAGAATTTCTCCTAATTTTACCTATCAGGAATTTGTGGATTACTTTTATCTATCTCTATCAAAATTAGGAAAGCTACAGAGAACTTGCTCCTGAAAGATAATCTTTGCTGCCAATTGAGAAAACATCAGCCATGTGATAG
The DNA here is from genome assembly GCF_047511655.1 of Castor canadensis. Taxonomy (NCBI): domain Eukaryota; kingdom Metazoa; phylum Chordata; class Mammalia; order Rodentia; family Castoridae; genus Castor; species Castor canadensis. The sequence continues at coordinate 150,188,855 of NC_133390.1, read as the reverse complement.
AGAGAAAGAAGCTTTCAGGTCTATGTTTTATGTTCCATGATTTTGAGTGGCATGGAAAAGCATCTTAGACTATTCTGGGCTCTCTCCCTCAGCCGCTGGATGGAGCAAAACAGCCTATAAGCCTTGAAATTCATTATCACTATTTTCTTTTTCTTTTTTATTGTTGTACTGAGGGTCCATTGTGACAGTTACAAAAGTTCTTACAATATCATAGTTGAATTCACCCCCTCACTATTTTCTTACACAGAAGAAAAAATTTACCTGTCCAAGTGGTAACTGTCAAAACATTTTAATTACATTTGTTCTTAGCATTTTTAAAAGATGAAATAAGGGATAGTTCTCATTAGTAACAAATGATGCCAGAAGATAATGTAGTAATATATTCAAAGTGCTAAAGAATATTAACTTTTAACTTTGGATTTTATTGGGACTGCCAGTATCACTTATGGAAAGAGTGAAGCAGAGACTAATATTCATAAATATTAGTTTATCACTCTTGCTAAAAAAGCCAAAGGATGAATTTTGGTAAGAAAGAAAAAATTTTGTAAGGATTTAATAAGAGCTATAATTTTCATTTTACTTATTTTGTTTTTCAGAATATATTATTCATGTTTCATTACAGCTCATTCTCCAAATTCTCCAAAGTTGCCTATAATGTAAGAGGTAGAAAAAATCATCTTTAGCCTGTATTCACAATCCTGGCCATATAATTTGCTTTGTAACATGGAAACAAATCTAACTTCATAGCAAAAGTCTAATTAATCTCTGTACAAAACCCTTCATTGATTTTTCTGCCACTGTTAAAATTAAGCCTCAAATTCTTCTTATGCCTTTAAAGATTTTGAATAATCCAGATCCTGTTTATCTGATTGACTTCTTTGTGTATTACTTCCCACCTCACTTACTAATCTCTAGCCCTGTGCATTGCCTTTCAATTTCTTCAGCACAATAAATGCTTTTTCACCTAAGGCTTTTGCATTCATTGTGTCATCTCCGCCAGAACATGCTTCACTGTAGTTTATATGATTGAACAATTCTCTTTCGTTAAGTTGTGATGGTTAATTTTAAGCGTCAACTTGATTGAGCCATGAGGTGCCTGGATATTTGGTTAAACATTAGATTGCTGGGCCTGTCTGTAAGGGGATTTCTGATGAGATTAACATTTGAATCTGTAAACCCAACAAAGCGTATTGCCCTCCTGGATGTGAGTGAGCCTAGGCCAAACTACTGAAGACCTGCATGGAACAATGGCTCGGGAACACAGGATCTTCTCTGTGTCTGACTGTCCTTGAGCTGTGACACTAGTCTTCTGCCTTTGAACTTGAACTTAAACCTTCAGTTTTCCTGGGTTTCCAACTTGCTGGCTATAGATCTTGGGATTTCTTAGCCTCTATAACTATGTGAGCCAATTGTGTTTTCTTTGCTTTTTGTGGTACTGGGGTTTGAACTCAGGGCCTTGCACTTGCTAGTGTGAGGTATTGCTGAATTAAGATCACACCATGTGTGGAAAGGAAAGATTTATTAAGATCCAGACTGCAGGGCTGCCCCTCCGAGGTCAGGGAGCAGCGACTTGGGTGAATTGGGTAGTGGGCTTTATAGGAGGGGCCAAGCCATGGGGGAGGGAGAGAGTGTCTGGTCTCTGATTATCTGTGATCACCAGGTGGAACAGGTCAACATGCCTGGCTAGTTGAGTAACTGGAAGTTCCTGAGTTGTTCTGCAAGCCGAGAAACAATCAGGCAGGGAGAAACAAGCAGTCATAAATCAGGGGGTCTGGTTTTAAGGTGTAGCCTTGGGTCCTTCTGCCCGACCCAAGAATGTCAGGGACCTAACAGCTGGGTAGGAACTCTACCACTTGAACCATACCCCCAGCCCTTTTTGCTTTGATTAATTTTGAGATAGGGACTTGCTTTATGACTGGGGCCAGCCTAGGCCTTGATCTTTCTAGTTATACACCCAGCTATTGGTTTAGATGGGGGTCTCATGAACCTTTCAGCTAGGCTGGCCTCAAACCATGATCCTCCTGATCCCTGCCTCTGGAGTAGATAAGATTACAGACTTGAGCCACTGTACCCAGCATGTCATTCAGTTATTTATCTCTCTCTCTTTCTCTTGCCCACCACCTCTGTCTTTCTTTCTTTCTTTCATGTTTGCTTTCTCCAATATCATATTGGTTTTGTTTCTCTGGAGAACCCAGACTAACACATAGCTCAATTTAAGTATCACCTCTTCTGAGAGGTGATACAGAGTGGTATTTCAGTAAATATATATGGAATAATGAGGATGACTAAATGAATGCTTGAGGGATTGGCTATTCTGTCTGGGTAATTATGTTTTTTTCTAGTGGACTGAAATACTATCTCTGTATTTCTGACTTCCAAACCATAATCTCTAGTTTTGAATTTTCATCCCTGGAACTTAGAGATTCATATTCTAAATGTATTTCTCATGTAGAACTAAAATATTCAAAACTAAACTCAAGGTTTTATACTCTAAATTTCCCAATTATTGCCAACATACTTTTGATAACAGCCCAAGCATTCAAGTCATCCAAGCCTAAGACCTGCAAGTGATGATTCATTTATACACTCATTTTTTTACAGAGCTATCATTGCATAGTTCATACTGTGTGAAGCATAACACAATGAGCAAAACAGACACAATCCACCTCCCTGTGGAGTTCATCTTACCATCTTTCTCAAATTACATGGACTGCTGACACCTGTTTATTCTACTTTAAGAAAGTATCTTGAAACAGTACTCTCTCTCTCTCATATACCCTTTTCTAGATCAAGCTAAAACCATCTCTTATCTGTACTGTTATAACAGGTCCCAGATTGTTTTCCTTCCTCTACTCTCATCTTACCCCAATTCATTTGTCAAACTACTGGCTAAGTGCTTTTCCTAAGACAAAAATTTAATCACCTGATTGTGCTACAAAAAACTCCCATGTCTCACCATAACTTACAGGATAACATTTAAGCACTCTGTCATGGCATGGCATATCCTTTACGATTCATCTCTATAACATGACATTCAGATGCCTGAACACAGCCTAATGTCTTTGCATATGTTAAAATCTTACTCTGGAACCTTCCCTCTCTGCTTCCCCATATCAGCCTGGCAAATTCTTTCAATCCTCTTTCTTCTCATTGAGACTTTCCTGACTCCTCTGTTCATCCAAGCAGAAGCAAAAACTTTTGGAACCATGTTGTCATAATACCTTATAGGTTCAGTGTTATTACTTCATGTTTGCTCAGTAAATGAACATCGCTGAAACAAACAGCATAGATTCAGTCATTATCTTTAAGTGACACAGTGGCATTATGGATCCAGATTTCCCAGATCCCACTCCAATAGTTTTTCACTAGACTGAAGCATCATTGTAATTTGTACAATGACTTTGATTGGTCCAGGGGGGAAGAAACCAATACAGCATGCCCCAGGTTAGGAAGGTGAGCCAGAATAACCTTGGGCTTTCAATCTATATATGCTTAGATTAGAAATTCTGATAAGAATTCCCTGAAAAAAAAATCACTGCATGAGTTTGGTTTATGTACTATATATAGTAAACAATGCTAATAGGGGAAGAATGGGTTTGGAGTCAGGCAGATGTGGATTTGAACATCCATTCTCTTCATTTATCAATAAACAAGGAAACTGAAACACAGACTTTGCATCATTTAACTACTGTTGCCTCAGTTTCCTCATCTGTAAGCATGGCACCACATTTGGAAAATTACTATGAGAATTATATCAGGTCACTGACCCTTAATAGAAGATTAGAATATTTCCTGGCACATGCTAGGCATATTGAAATTTAGTTTCCATGTCTGGGTTTTCTATTCTTTGGTTAGAAATCTTAACACACTAAAATGGCTTTTCTATTTGTGTGAGGAGATTATTGCTCAGCTGATGAATTGTCTGCATTTCACACACACTTTAACAGCTCAGGGGTGTCTTCAAATTAGAGCTCCTTATCACTCATTAGCACCAAGGCAGGAAAGCAGATAAACCTCACCTCTTCTGGGTCTCTTAACACAATTGGGAAAACCTCCATTTTCTTTTATCATCTGAATTCTGACCTTAAAGGTTTCACTGTAACCCAAGGGCTTAATTTATCTTCTGTTAAAAGCAGTAGTTTTCCCTTACATGGAAATGGTCATGCCCTGAGGATGCATAGTGAAATGAAACACAGTTCTGCCTGCTTCGTCTCAGACACAAGGGAAAGTTCCCTTCCAGGCCTCCCTGCCACTGTGAATGAACGGATTTTGGTTGCAGAGTAGCGTATTACAACTGCAGGCTGCTATTGTACACCTCCACATACTCTAAAGTTTTAAAGGTTGACAAAATGCATACATGCCATTGTGTGAAGTCAAGCTCATGTTTGTTTTACCTACTGTATATCACAGTACACTTCCTGATAGCTGAGTTTGTGTTGCTTTGACTAAATCTAGACAAATATGCATAAAATGTATATTCAACAGATATTTCACTTAAAACAAAGAAAGGTTTGTGTCTTTAGATTACCCCAGAACCTGAGGGCTACTGAGAATTATAAATAAATTTGGCTTCACAGGCCTGCAGTCATAAATGACATTATTTTAAAATGATGGAAGGGGGAGATTTGAGTTGTACAAAACCTTCCGTTTAATTCCCTTCCTCCCAAATATGTCCAAAATTTAAAGAAAGGTCCTTTAAATATAACTCTCAGCTGAAAAGAAGCTTTTGATTCCTTGTTATTGGGGAAAGACCTGTTTAACTATTTATACCATTGCTTTGTTTTCTTAAAAGTGATGCAGGAGGAACATGGGTCCAGCCCTTTTAAAATGCTGTGTTTTATCACTCTCTGGTTGATTGGTGCAATCCAACATGAGGAAATTAGAAACAGCTGGGATAGATACAATACTGTCTTTTGAAAAGATACTTCAGCGTTGGTAGAGAAAAACAGAGATTGCACAAAACAGCATCTCTCAAAATGTTGTTTCTGGGTCAGCTACATCAGTATCACAGGGAATTTGTTCTAAATGCAAGTTCTTAGGCCTAACCTAGCCTTAGAAATTCTGAAGGTAGAGCCCAGCAATCTGTTTTGACAGTCCTCCCTGCCCTCTATCTCCCAACATTCTAATGCACAAAAGGGGCTAAAAATAAGACCTATAACATAGGGAAGAGCAGCAAAAGAGAAGGAACCTGAAGGGCCAGAGGGCCAAGAGACTAGACTAGTGATGTGAGAGCATTGAATGCTCCAAAGAAAGACAATATCAATCAAGTATTTAACAACTGGACTTCAACAGACATCTGTAATGATAGAGGGGGTGAATTCAAGTATGGTATATTTGATACATTGTAAGAACATATGTAAATGCCACAGTGTACTCTGACCTGGCACAACAATAATTAAAAAAAAAAAAAAAAAACTTCTAAGGGTAGTGGAAAATACACACTGAACAAAATAAGCCCGGGAAAAGAATGATGTCAGTCACCGCATGATAAAAGCAGTAATATTATTTGTACTTAGACGTTTTTTCTTTAAAGACCTAGTCTATCTAGTTATTTTAACATTAAACATGGTGTGAAATTAAATGCATAGAGATCAATTAATAACATGAACCAAGAGTATACTTTTGCTTCTCCTTTGTGGGAGAGTAACTGGTAGCAGACAAATGCTCCTGTTGAGAATAACTAGAAAATCTGAAGAAAATGCAGAAATCATGTGTTTGGAGGCTTCAGAAAGCTGTCTAAATGGTCAGATCCTTAAAGAAGGGGAGCTCACTGAAAGAAGCCTAACATTCACATTCAAGTTGCCCCTGAAGATGAACATACCATTTGGCTCAGCAAACAGAAATGCATGTATAAATGCACAAAAAGACATGGACAAGAAGCTTCATAAATTCATAAATTATTTATAATAGCCCCAACCTGAAAGCTACCCAAACATCCATGAACAAGAGTGGATGAATCAATTGCAGTATATCCACACATAAGACACTTGAGAATGCATTTATACCTACATACAACAACATGAGTGGATCTCACAAATACAACATTATCTATCCCATTTATGTAAATCTCAAAGTCATGCAAAGACAATCTATGGTATGAAGAGTCAAGATAACGGTAACTTTTAATCTTTGATTATGGTAGAAATGGGAGAGGGGTGAGAGGTCCTGCTGGGCTCTGGCAGTGGTCTTATTACTGAAGCCTACTTTGTGTGCTCCCTTTGTAGAGATTCAGCTAGCTGAATACTTGTGATTTAGGTGGTTCTCCTTATCCATGTTCCAGTTTTACAAACACTCTTACTTTCAAAAATACATTAAGAGGAATACCCTTTTTACTATTTTTCTGACATTTTTAGAATAAGTTCATCTCATAGAAGCACCACAGATTAGCTGAGAGTAACTAGAAACAGGAAAATGTGGCAATTGAAAATCTCAGATAACAATCAGGTGAGATGGTGCACACCTGTAATTCCAGCACTTACCAGGCTGAGGCAGGAGGATTGTGAGTTTGAGGCCAGCCTGGGCTACTGTCTCACCTTGTCTCCCCTCCCCTAAAAAGGAGAAGCTCAGTTTAAACAGTAGACAGGCCTGAATATGAATTGATACATAAATTTGGAAAGCTCTTTAACCCCAGCCTTACTTTCTTCATCTATGAAGTAGAGATGATTATTAAAATAGTTAACTTGTAGGATCAAATGAGGATTAAACAAGTGAGTCCTACAACATCAGTGGTGCTTGGGTGGGGAGGCTGGGTATCTAAGATTATTAAAAAAAAGAGCCTTCTAAGACCCTTGTCTCTATAATTGGACCCCTTTGGGCAAACAGAATGTCATGATTAGTCATTTATCAGAGCAAATATCCCTAAGAAATTAAATTGGGTGTTTTAGAAAGTAAGAAGAGGGAAAAAAAGGGCAGGAGGGAGGAAGGAGTCAGGAAAGGTTGTAAGAGAATCCTTTAACCAATGACTGATGGAAGTTGGTGGATACTCAACTCTCTTGCTCCTTGAGCAAGATAACTCTGAAGCATGTACTCTACCCTGTCTCTCAGAGATGCCCATGGAATTGAGCTCCAGCTGCCAACAATGGAAATTTTCTTGAAGGCATACCCTTTAACAAGTGCTTTACTCTCTGTGTTAGTTAGCTATTTGTCACTGTGGCAGATACCTGAGAAAAGCTATTTAAAAGGTTAAAACTTTTTATCTTGGCTCACAATTTCATAGATTTCAGTTCAAGGTTGGCTGGTTCCATTGCTTTGGGCCTGAGGCAAGGCAGAACATCATGGCAGTAGGAGTGTGTGTCTTGTAGTGGTCAGGAAACACAGAGAAAGAGACAAGAAGGGGCCTGGGCAAGATGTACCATTCAAAGACATGTTCCCAGAGACTTAATTTTGTCAAACAGGCCCCACCTTTCAATACTCTACTCAAATTTTGAATCTATCAATGGATTAAACCATTGATTAGGTCAGAGCCCTCATGATCTAATTATCTCTGGAAATGCCCTCACAGGAACACCCAGAGGTGTGCTTTGCTAATGTCCTAGGTATGCCTCTCAACCCAATCAAGTTGACAATCAAGATTAACCATCACACTTTTCCTTACCAGTGTTTTTGAAATTATCTGCTGTTGTTTGGATGTCATTCATCTCCTCAAGGGTTCATGTGCAGGAAATTCTTCTTCCTCAGTGTGACAGTATTGGATGGTGATAGAATCTGAGAGATGAGGCCTAGTAGGAGCTTCTTAGGTCAACTGGGGATGGAGCCTCAAAAGGGATTAAGGTATTTATCATGGATCCCTGGTGGGTTCTCTCAGAGGATTATTATAAAAACCTGAGTCTGGCCCACCCAGTTTTTCTCTGGTTTCCTGTTTGGTAATGTGATTCATCCTTCCACATGACCTTTACCATTTGTCATGGGGTCCTTTGCTAGAGCAAGAGCTATGTGGACTTTTAGCCTCCAAGGCAGAGAAGCTAAATAAACTTCCTTTCTTCATCATTCCCATGCTTTTTGTTATAACAGTGGAAAGCTGTCTAATACATCCTCTAAATAAATTACTTGTGCTCAACTCATTGTCTCATGACCAGTTTCTGGGAGAATCTAAATTTAAACAATCTGTTGTGCATACCCCATGGTTTCTCTGGGATCTTCTGGCAGCCAGCACCAACATGGCAGCTTCAGTTGGACACTGTCATCACTATCATGCTCTTGATGAGTCTAGTCTGAGCCCCAGTGCTCTGAAAGACTTTTGTTGGCCACTGTCCAGGTCCACAGTGAAGCCTTTTCCCCTCCATTGTACTGTGTGTCTCGTGTGGGACAATTGTCCCTTTGTGACCTAGGCAGTAGCTCCATCACTTTACTTCTTTTCCTTACCCCATGACTTAATGGAGCCAGAAAGGAACTTTCATGCTCTCTCAGAGTCCAGGGATCTTCTTTTTTTTTTTCCTCTCTCTCCTTATGCCTCTTTGCCTGGCTAAGCTCCCATCCACTTGGGAGTAGTCAAATGTTCCTAGCATTATTCACCTATTCTGAGAAGTTATTCTTCCTTTCTTTTCTCTTCTAAAGTTTGACTTCTCATCCTGGACCTTCATGTTTTAAATGGTTTCTCTTTATCAGAGTCTTTGTCTTGGTCTATAGAATTTACCCTTCACTCTTGGATCTTGGACCACATGTGAAAATAAAGAGATTCACAAGACTTCTCCCATGAAAGCAATGGAGTGTTTTAATACATGGTTTTATGCCAATCTACAATAATCTCCCCCAAGGAAAGGATCTTCCGAGTTCTCAATTTTTCAGAACTTCTTTTCTCTTTGTGCAGCATCTTGACACAAACTGGAGTGATGATGGCTCATAATTATTCATGCTCAACCGTAAAAAGAATGCTCTAAGTCAGGGATGGTGGTTCACAACTGTAATCCTAGCACTTGGAGGTTGAGGTATAATGACCATGAGTTCAAGGCCAGCCTTGGCTACACAGGAAGTTCCAGTCAACCTGGAGTACATTGGCAAGACTGTTTAAAAAAATCAAGCAAAAACCAGAAAGAATGATCTAATTGTATGTATTATGCTCACTGGAATCCACACAAATGCATGAAATCCTACTGTATCACCAGCCACCTCTGATCACAGAATTTATCAGGGTACCTTCTTATCAGCAACCCAGTGACTCACTGGGGTACCATTTCCCCTCTCTAAGAATCCTAAGCAGCACAGAAACACCAATTGCAGATGGTGAATGGCAGGGTAGGAAAAGCCAGGAAAGCAGGTATTTTGTAACTAAATATTAGAAAAGACTTTGAGGGCATTCAGTCCAGAGTGCACTCTCTGAGAGTGAAGCATTCTGTGTCCTCCAACAGGCAGGGGAAGCTCAGCCTGTGGTAGTGGAGGTTGCAGCCCTCCAAAGTTACTTCTTAGTATCACATTATTAAAATAGCTTCTGAGCAAAATCCTCTTTAAATCCATGTAATCGGAGGCAAATATGAGGTCATCCCCCTAATGGTCGGCTGCATCCCCATGTGTTCTTACCTCAGTTCTCACTTGAAGAGAGCCAGAAAATGGCTCATAATGGGGAAAGTGTGGGGACCCATGCCCACACGTTTGTAGCAGACCAAGCACCTGGCCACACCTGGCAGCCAGGAAGGGCCCCGCCCCTTGTTCTCTGCCAAACATTGTTCCTTGTACTTGGCCAGTGCCCGGGTTTTGCAGCCTTGGACACCTAACCACCTTTTCCCAAAGGGCCTCACCCACTTTACCTCAGCTCCACCCCATCCCATCCCTAGGGCAGACCTGTAATTATTGGACCTGAAAAGCAGTCTGAGATGCCACACAGAGGCAGTGCAGACCCCAGCAAGTGCCAAGCTGTGAGGTTTTCTTTCTACAATATCTCTTCACTGTGGTCACCCTGCATCAGCCTCTCATTACCTCTCACCAGGGGGCTGTGCCAACCAGGCCAGCCCCTTATACTTTTGGGGCCAGAAGAAGAGTAAAATGCAGTTCTCCGTCCTACTGCCTGCCCCCTTCCCTTTCTGCTCCCTGGCTTTGTGCACATGAGTGGGTACGCATAAGCACACACACACACACACACACACCATTCTACTCTTCCAACCTTATCCCCAAGCAGCAGCCCCATGCCACCTCTTGGCCCTGGATCTGTGCACAACAGTCACCTTTTGGTGAAAGTGAACTAGGAAAAAGATCCCTGCAGGTCCTTAGTGCAGGCTCAGAACTGCTTGGCAAAGAATGCTCAGGTCCTAGATGCTCAAGATGCAGCCTAGATGGAGGGACATAGGCCTCAGGAAGGAACATTGGCTTGGTCCTAAAGACTCTTTGTCAGAGAAAGACAGAGAAGAAAATGTCTGCGTGGTTATCTGGGGGAAGAACCTTCCAGACAGAGGGAACAGCTGGGCAAAGGCCCACTGGAGATTGCTCATTTAGTTAGAAATATAGAAGGGAAGAGCGGAGATTAACGTACCTGGAAATGAGCAAACAGTAAGTGTAGGATAGAGGATAAGACGGTACCCAGACTACTGGGGCAGAACTTTATGCCTTAGCCTTTCCCTCTCATTATTTAAGCTCTCTATTTGCCCAGTGCCTTCCCATACATCTCATCCATAAACAATCACTACCTTCTCACTTAGCCATTGACAATATCTCTAAAACAAATTGGAATATAAGTAAATACATACATTCCTAGATATGGAGACAGACAGATAGATGCATAGATTACCACATAAGCAAAAGTGTGGATGCAATGGCCTCTACATTTGGTCATGTGGAAGGTGTGATATAAAACAATGCACCAGGAATTGAGCAAAGTCGTTACTTGGTAGCTGAGTAACAGCAAGCAATTTTCTCAAATTTCTTGGACTTCTACTTTCTCCCTTGAAAAATGAACTTGAAAGTGTTTCCCTAGGGACTATTTAAGTTTACCCATCACATTTGATGCTTCCACAATGCCACCTCAGCCTTTACTGCTTTTCCTTTCTCCAGTGTTTCCTCTTAGCAGTTCAGCTTAATCTGTATTTTTTTTATGTCTTCCAATTCTCTTCCTTGCTTCTTCCACTGTGTGCTCTTTTTTTCCAGTAGATGGCAGTATTCCGTTTTGTTTCCTAATGGTACTTCTTTTCCCTGTTGCAGGGCCTGAGCAAGCTGCCCTTTCTGAAAAGCTTGTGTCCTTTTTGCATTCCAGGTGATCAAGGAAGAGGAGAAGAAGGGAAGCACTGGTAGTGACGAGAAACCTCTTGGAAATGGTTGGCTATGCCAAGTAGCATTACCTTGCTTCTCAAGCAATTTTACTTTATTTAATTTTGGGGTTAGAGATAAAAATAATAACCGTCTTCTACATTCAATGAGATGTCCCAACGCATGTGATCCTTCAACCCTGGGTTGCAGCTAATACACATCTCATTCATTCACATTGGCTCTGAAGCCTGGAAGTTGTAACAGGATGACTCTGGCTGCTGTTGTTGGGAAGAATCAGGGTTAGAGGCGACTTCTGTGGTCCTGGCGAGAGATGTGGGTGGCTCAGTTGGTGACTGCTGGCCCACACAATAGTAGAGTAACCTGGGCTTGTCAACTGGAGTCTGGTGGTGCAAGGACTCTGAACTTCTCTGGGCCTATGATGTCACTCCTTCTTGGAGTCTACGGAAACCTGAGAGAAGTTGATCTACATGTAGTTTTCAGTCTCTTGCTCAGGGGCACACTTGGGGTTGATGGTGGAGTTGGACCTTAGTGGGCACTTCACTAGACACTGAATGAGGGTGGGGAAAGTATCCGTTCAGTAATAGAGTTTCTTTTCTTCCCGGAAGAACTCTCTCCCTCTCTCCTCTTTCCTCTCTCTCTCTTCTCTCTCTCTCTCTTTCTTCTCTCTCTCTCTCTTTCTCCCCTTTCTCTCTTTTCTCTCTCCTTTCTCTCTCTTTCTTCTCTCTCTCTCCTCTCTGTCTCCTTCTCTCCTCTCTCTCTCTTTCTTCTCTCTCTCTCTCTGTCCTGCTTCAGCCCTGATGTCTCCAGCCCTAAAACCTCTCAACTAGGAAAACTAGTATATGCAAGAAAGCAAAGCAAGCTGCCCTGGTTGAAAGAGAGTCCTGGGCCCCTTGGTTCCCACCTCCCCATAGATTTTAAGGAGCAGAGTGAAAAATCACCAACAGAGGGGAAGCAAGAGACCTGATGATGGGACCTGGAATCTCAGTGCTGTGCTCTGACCTGTGTTAATGAGGGGATTCTGGGATCCCTGACACCAGCTGGTTCTTAACTGTGTTGGCAAGATTCTGTAGTGAGGAGGAGGAATTCTTCTGGTATATCAGAAGCTGCTAAGTGTGGGTTATATTGGAGTGGGTGGTGCCACATTCCAATTTATAAAACTTTTATGGTCTTTAATTGCCTATAAGATCAAGTTCAGATTTGCTAGCAGAGATAAAGGCGTTTCACAATCTGCCCTCTGTTGACCTCTCTGACTCTGAGAGTACAGAATCTTCCTGGTATGTCCTTGAAGATGCCCTTGATTCTTCTGCTTATTTTGGAAAACACTGCTCCCAAACCTTCTTTCACAGCCCTGGCAATCATCCATAGTAGTTTATACACAATACTGTTAGACTCTGTATCACAGAGTTTGTTTTCCCACCAGCCTCTCCCTTGTTTGTCACTTTATTAAGAATAGGAACAATGTCTTATCTATCCTAAGCATCAAGCATGAGCCAAGAGAAGATCTTACTGTGCTGAATCAGTGAGTAACAGATGTACGGGGTGATTTGCACTGTTAGGAGGTGTGAAAATGCCAAAAACAAAGACATTAAGCAAAAACCTAGATATTTGTTACAGAGGGGTTCATCAAATACAGCCATTATTGCCTCACAGGGAAATGTATTTAGACATTTGTTGCTGAAGAATGTTTCAGTGAACAATGGACCACATACACAACTATGGTCTTCTGAGATTATAACAGAGATGAAAATTTTCTGTTGCTTAGTATTTTACCTGTATCTTTCCTACATATATGTAATTTCAGATACACAAGTATTGACCATGGTGTTACAATTGCCTACAGTATTCAATACACTAGTGTGCTGTACATGTTTGTAGCTTAGGACCAAAGGCTATACCATACAGCGTAGGTGTGTAATAGGCTGGACCATCTAGGTTTTGTGTAAGTACACTCTATGATGTTCAAACAACAATGATATCACCTGAGGGTGCATTTCTCTGAATGTGTCTTCATGCTTAAGAAACTCATGACTGTACATGTGTGTGAATATGTGCAGTTAACAAAAATGTTTAATAATAAACATAGTAAATAAAGACATTACATGTTTTTGTTATTTTTGCATGTTAGTATCTTTGTCAGAGTTCCTTAGCAATTCGGTGGGCAAGGAGGATTTCAGTACAATAAAGAAACTTACCTGTGAATTCAGCATACACATAATTCAACCAATACTGTTTCATATCACCATCACTTGGGGGAAAAGAATTAAATCCCAATTAATTGTGAAAACAGAGTTGTAGAAACTGTGACCTATTTGCAGAAAACAAAGCACTTGGGGGAACTGGGAATGCAAGTCAGTGGCAGAGCCCTCGCCCAGCGTGCATAAGTCCTGTGTTTGATACCAGCTCTGCAAAACAAATAAATAAACTGTTGGTGCACCTAACAATATTAGTTTGTATGCACATAATAAATGAGTTTTATTTGCACATCTACATTTAATTATTCATTTGTCTATTTAAAAGAGTGCAATATTTTATATTAGAGCCTTGTATTATTTCTCTAATTGCTGTAAGTAAATTCTTAAGTTTATGCTGATAAGGGTGATATAGAAGAAATTATTTATTGGCTAATGCTACCAAGTATTAGCAAATAGCATTAGCAAATACAACAAAGTACAATTTTTATATTCTTCAGGTTTTTTTTCACTTAGATTTTAAAGCAACTATGACAATGTTCAAAATATTTCTGCATTTTTTGAAAACACATTGACTTAATCTTTAGTAGCATTTCTTTAGATAATCAATTGATAAAGCTTCGACAATCTTAAAATTTGATGATATTCTGTGATGAAAAGGAGGGTAGTGTGGAGTTCCAGACACAGATTCTAGGACCTTGACTGGGTTCAAATTTCACATCCCTTGAGAAGATGTGTGACTTGGGGCAAGTCACTTTGCCATTGTGTTCCTCATTTTCTTCATCTATAAAATGGTGGCAAAAAATACATGAGTCTTCCCAAACTGTTGTAAGCATTAAATAAGATGTACAAAATGCTTACCTAGAAGAGACAATGAAATAGACTCTTCCCTAAACCTTGAAAAGAAACTTATCTTGCCAACACCTTCCCTTCAGTCCATTGTAGTTGATTTTGGGGTTCTTTTTTGCAACTAAAAAATTTGTGTTGTTTAAAACCATTAAATTTGTAGTTATGAGAATCTAATACAGATTTTGGTAACATATCCCCACTATTACTATAAAAATCAATGGAAAATTAATACTCCACTTACATAAGTTTTTATTTGAAATACATTTAAAATAAATCCTATTAGTTTCTATCAAATAAAAATTAACTTTTTAAAAACTCAGTAATAAATATTTTGAAGTTGACTATATATTGAAAACATAGGTGTAAGAATTTCTTATGTTCTGATGTTAATAGACTACTCCATAAAGAAGATATTAAGTCTTTCTAGCTTAACTAAAATTAAAGTTTTTGGATCTTATAATATTCGTAGGATTTGATGCTTTTGTAGACTGACTGGACTCTTACTTTTGTATATTTTCTGATTAATTTTATTTTCCACTGAATAAGATGTACTACCTTAGGCAATGAAAGAGGAAATGAGGGAGAGGGAAAAAGGAGGGAGGGAAGGAAAGAAAGAAGGAGGGGGAGGGAGGAAGGAATATAGGAAGGAAGTATGAAGGAAGGAAGGAAGGAAAAAAAAAAAGAAAGGGAGGGAGGGAGGAGCAAGATGGATTGTTGACATCCGTATACCCCAATGGTGACTAACTACCCTGAAGAAGGAAGATCAGGTGACCCCAAAAGGCACCATGGAGTCCCATAACCAGCAAGAAACAAAGCCCTCTCCAAATTCACAAATAGAGAAGCAACTTAACTACAGGAATAATGGGAAGAATGACTCACAGCCCAACACTCCCAATCCCCCACCCCTGAAGTCTTCCTATGGCTGAGGCTCCATTTACTTGGTGCTGGCTCTTGTAAGTCCTGCTTCCCGGCACACACAGAAACTCTGAACTCCACATTCCCCCATACTACACGACCTGCTACCTTCACCCTGAAACACCAGGGAAATCAGTGCCCCTGTATAAGCAGGACCAAGGGCTCCTGCTGCCCACAGGCTTTGTTCCCCCATGACTGCAGCAGATCCTGTGGCTCCTGGAAGCTGGCACTTGGCAAGCAGGCCCCAGAACTCCTGCTGCAACAGGCTTGGATCCCCCATCCCTGCAGCACTACTGTACTGCCATCCTGGAGCTCACACCCTGGCAAGCAGCCCTCAGAACTCCCATTTCCCACAAGCTTTGTTCTCTGTGACTGCAGCAGCTCCTGTGGCTCCTGGAGGCCAGCACCTGGCAAGCAGGCCCCAGAACTCCTGCTGCCCACAGGTTTGGATCACCTAGCTTGCAGCAGCTGCCATAGCTCCTAGTAGCCCACACCAGCAAGCAGGCCCCAGGGCTCCCACTGTCTGAAGGCTTGGTTCCCCATGCCTGCAGTAGCTGCCATGGCTTGTGGAAGCACCCCAACACAGAGGCCCTGGCAGTGGATCCCAAGGCCTCTGCTGCCTTGTAGGCACCAGATGATTCAAATCTGCTGGCTTTCTTGCAACTTTCTACTCAGTCCCAGGAGCCTCCTGCCACATATGCAAGTGAACCCCAGGCTCAACACTTTGCTCTTCTGCTGGGCCAGGAGGTTTTCCTCCCCACAGAGCATGGAGGCCCAGCACTAACCACCAAGCCCTCACCTGGGAGAACCTCACTGCTCTGTCAAGAGTGGGAACCCAGCTCCTTCTCTGAGTGGTAATCTGCCATTCTGTGGGGGCCAGGAGACCTGCTTACCTGAGGCACAAAAAGTCCTAGTGCTTCCCACTGTGCCTGACAGTGGGAGAGCCTCCACTCCCCCATTAAAGAGTGGGAATGCCAGATTCCCCCCTGAGGACAGGAAAGCTGTAAGCTGCTACTCTGCAGGTGGAACCAGAAGGCCTGCTTCCCCAAGGTGCACAGGAGCCCAGTGCTTCACACTATGCCTCCTGCAGGAGAGTCCCATCTCTCCTGTCCAAGAGCTGATAGCCCAGCTCTTCCACTGAGTGGCAATCCTATGTAGGTGCCACTGTGCAGAGTCCCAGCACTCCCCACTGTGAATGCAGGAGAGTCCCTGTGCCTGCATCAAAGAGCCAGAACTGCAGCCCCCTTGCTGAGGGAAGAAAAGAGGTAATCTGCACCACAAAGAGAACCCTGCAAGGGGTAGCATTTCCAGCATACCCCTCTCTGAGGAATACTGCTGGAGTTTCCAGGAGGAAAAACTCATAGTCCCAGCTACAGGGGCATAAGAGATTAAAACCCTAACCAAACAACTCTAGATGCATAAATCTCAAGGCAGAATGAAACAGCAAGACAACCACTCTCTCCTCAAAGGATCTAAACACCTGCATGGAGGAAGAGATATCAAATAATGAATTCCAGAAACAATAGTAAAAATGATTAACAACCTCAAAGAAGAAACACAAAAGCTAGTATTTGACCTCAAAGAGGACATGAATAAACAATTAAATGAGCTCAAGGAGAATACAAACAAACAGATGAATGAAATTAAGAAGACTATCCAGAACATGAAAGCAGAAATCAATGAAAATATGGGACCCTGGAAAATAAACAATCTGAAATAAACAACTCAATATCCCAAATAAAAATGTGTATTGAAAGTTTGGTGAACAGAATGGAGCAAGTGGAAAATAGAGTATCAGGAACAGAAAACAAAGTAGAGGAATTAGACCACAGCAAAAGATCATGAAAGAATGCTAAGAAAATATGAATGGAACATGCAAGATATGTGGTATACCATGAAAAATCTAAACCTACAAATCATGGGTATACAAGAAGGAGAGGAGACAAACAAAAGGCATTGAAAACCTATTCAATAGAATAATAGCTGAAAACTTCCTTTACCTCAAGAAAGAGGGAGTCACCCAGATACAGGAAGCTTACAGAACACCAAACTGTCAGGATCAAAAAAGAAACACCCCCAGATACATCATAGTCAAAACACTCAGCAAATAGAACAAAGAAAGAATTCTGAAAGCTGCAAAAGAGAAAAGACAAGTCACATATAAAAGCAAACCCATTAGAATAACAGCAGATTTCTCAACTTAAACTACCCACAAGAAGGTCATAGAAAGACATAATTCAGGCACTGAAGGAAAGCAACTGTCAACCTAGACTAGTCTATGCTGCACAAGTATCCTTCCTAATTGAAGAAGAAATTAAAACCTTCCACAATAAGGAAAAACTAAAGGAATTGACAACTACCAAGCCAGCACTACAGAAGATATTTAAAGGACTTCTACATATAGAAGAAGAAACTAGAGTGAGACAGGAAGACTCAAGAAAGAATACACCCTTTTGAGCAAGCAGACCAGTAAACAAGGAATAGGTAAAACTAAAAACAGGGAAATAAAAGTGGTGGGAAACAACAGGCAGCTGTCAATAATAACACTGAATGTAAATGGCCTCAATGCCATAATCTAAAGACATAGAATAGCATACAGGGTTAAAAACAGGACCCAACCATACGTTGCTTACAAGAGACCCATCTCACTGAAAAAAAATAAACACTAGCTTAGAGTCAAAGTGTGGAAAAAGAGTTTTCCAAATAAATGGACCCCATAAACAGGCAGGAGTAGTTATACTCATACCCAGCAAAGTAGACTTCAGACTAAAATCAATCAGAAGAGAAAATGAAGGTTACTTCATATTAATTAAAGGAATAATTCATCAAGAGGAAATATCAACACTTAACATATATGCACCAAACACAAAGGCACCCACTTACATTTAAAAAAAACTCTAATGACACTAAGAGCACAGATAGACCCTAACACAGTGACAGTAGGAGACCTGAATACCCACAATAGATAGGTCATCCAGGCAAAAGATCAACAAGGAAACTTCAGAGGTTCTCCACAAATTAGACTAGACAGACATGGTTAATATCTACAGGGAATTTCACCCAATGACCAGGCAATATGCATTGTTTTCTATAGCTCATGGAACATTCTATAAAATAGATCATATTTTAGGACATAAAGCAAGTCTCAACAAATTTGAGGAAAAAAAAACCAAAAACCCTGGATCATGTAAGATCACAATGGAATAAAACTAGACCTCAACAACAAAAGAAACCACAGAAAATACTCAAATATATGGAAACTGAACAACATACTGCTGTAAAACCAATGGGTAACTGAGGAAATAAGGGAAGAAGTCAAAAGTTCCTAGAATCCAAGGAAAATGAAAATCCAACCTATCAGAATCTGTGGAACACAACAAAGGCCAGGCTAAGGGGAACATTAATAGCTATAAGTGCCTACATTAAAACAACAGAGACCTCTCAAAGAAACAACCTATTGCTGCACCTTAAGCTCCTAGAAAAAACAGAGCAAACTAAACCCCAAACCATCAGATGGAGAGAAATAATAAAGATCAGGGCCAAGACCAATGAGATCAAAACCAAATAAACTATACAAAGAATCAATGAAACAAAATGTTGGTTCTTGGAAAAATGAACAAGATCAACAAACTCTTAGCCAATATGACAAACAGAGGAGGGAACAGACCCAAATTAATAAAATAAGGGATGAAAAGGGGGACATAATTACAAACACTAATGAAATCCAGAAAACCATTAGACAGTACTTTGAAACTTATATTCAAGTAAACTGGAAAATCTAGATGAAATGGATAAATTCCTAGATGCAGATATCCAACCAAAATTGAACCAAGAAGATATTGAAACAATAATAGTCACCCTACAAAGAAAAGTCCAGGACCTGATGGACTCACAGCCAAATTTTACCAAAATTCTTTAAAGAACTAGCATCAATACTTCACAAACTTTTCCAGCAAATAGAAAGGGAAGGAACACTAACAAACTCATTCTATGAAGTCAGTATCACACTCATTCCTAAACCCAATAAAGATGTAACCAGAAAAGAGAATTATAGACAAATATCTTTAATTAATATAGATGCAAAGATTCTCAACAAAATACTAGCAAACAGAATTCAACAACACGTCAAAAAGATCATACACCATGACCAAGTTGGTTTCACTTCAGGGATTCAAGGATGGTTCAACATACATAAATCTATAAATGTAATACAGCATATTAACAAAAGGAAGGATAAATACCACATGATCCTCTCAATAAATGCAGAAAGAGCCTTTGACAAACTCCAACACACTTTCATGATGAAAGCTCTGAAGCAACTAGGAATAGTAGGAATATTCCTCAACATAATAATGGCTATATACCACAAACCTAGAGTCAACATGGAAAATAACTGAAACCATTCTTGTTAAAGTCAGAGATGAGATAGGGCTGTCGACTTTCTCCACTCTTATTCAATACTGTTTTGGCGTTCCTATCCCAGAGAAATAAGACAAGAGCAAGAAATAAAAGGGATTCAAATAGGGGAAGAAGTAGTCAAACTATCCATATTTGCAGATGACATGATCCCATACCTCAGAGATACCAAAAACTACCAAAAACTTAGAAATCATAAACTCTTTCGGCAAAGTAGCAGGATACAAAATTAACATATAGAAATCAGAGGCTTCTTTATATACCAACAATGAGCAGACTGAGAAAGAAATCAGGGAAATAATCCCATTTACAATAGCCTTAAAAACAATAAAGTACCTTGGAATAAATTTAACGAAAGAAACCAAAGACCTTTTTAGTGAAAACTGCAAACCACTGAAGAGAGAAATCAAAGAAGACATCAGAAGATGGAGATCTTCCATGTTCATGGATTGGTAGACTCAACATTGTGAAAATGACCATACTACCAAAAGCAATCTACATGTTCAATACAATCCCTATCAAAATTCAATGACATTCTGCACAGAAGTAAAAAAATCATATGGAAACACAAAAGACCTCAAATAGTCAAGGCAATTCTGAACAAAAAGTGAAATGCTGGCGGCATCACAATACCTGACTTCAAACTATATACAGAACCATACAATAAAAACAGCCCGGTATTGGCACAAAAACAGACAGGAAGAACAATGGATCAGAATAGAAGATCCAGACATAAACCCACATATCTATAGCCAGGTGATCTTCACCAAAGGAGCCCAAAACACATGATGGAGAAAAGATAGCCTCTTCAACAAATACTGCTGGAAAAACTGGATATCCACATGTAGAAGACTGAAACTAGATCCGTCTTTCACCCTGTACCAAAATCAACTCAAAGTAGATCAAAGACCTTAATATAAGGCCTGAAACTTTGAAACAGCTCCAGTTGCAGTAGGAAATACACTGGAACAGGAAGGTATAGGGAATAACTTCCTAATCAGAACTCAAAAGGCTCAGCATCTAAGAGAAACAATGAATAAATGGGACTGCATCAAACTAAAGAGCATGTGCACAGGAAAGGAAATAGTCACCAGACTCAAGAGACAGCCCAATGATTGGGAGAAAATCTTTGCCAGCTACTCATCTAATAAGGGACTAATACCCAGAATCTTCAGGGAACTCAAGAAACTCAGCTCCCAAAGAATCAACACCCTAATGAAGAAATGGGCACATGAATTAAACAGGGACGTCTCAAAAGAAGTACAAATAGCCAGTAAATATATGAAGAAGTGTTCAACTTCCCTGGTTATAAAAGAGATGCAAATCAAAATAACACTTAGATTTCATCTCACCCCACTTAGAATGGCCATAATCAAGGGTAATAACAACAACAAATGCTGGCTAGGATGTGGCAAAACAGGTGCCCTTAAATACTGCTGGTGGGAACAAAAATTAGTACAATCACTATGGAAAACAGTATGGAGATTCCTCAAAAAAGTGGAGACAGAACTGCCATATGATCCAGGGACACCACTCCTGGGCATCTACCCAAAGGAATGTATGACAGGATACAGTAGAGATACTTATTCACCAATATGCACCACCCCACTGTTCATAATAGCTAAGCTCTGGAAACAACCCAGATGCCCTACAACTGATGAATGGATCAAGAAATTGTGGTATATATACACAATGGAGTAGTACTCGGCCGTAAGGAATAATGACATGTGGTTTGAAGTAAATGGATGCGATTGGAGGACATGATGTCAAGTGAAGTTAGCCATGATCAGAAACACAAAATTCACATGCTTTCTCTCACATGTGGAAGATAGATCCAAAGATAAACTTATAGACAAAAACAAGTATGATCATATACAAACTCCAATGTAGAACATTTTTATAACAGTGGAATTACTCTATGAAACTTGGGGAAAGAGGGAAAGGAAAAGGGAATGATAGAGCATCAGTAATATCACATAACATAAGATGTGAAGGTAGAGGATATAAGGATGTGTACTGAAAGCTGTTGAGAAATGGGGGGTGGGAGGTAAAAGGGTTAGGGAAAGTAATGCAAGGGGTTGAATTGACCAAAGTCACATATACCCACAGTGGGCATACATTAAGACACTCCTTTGAACATCAACTTAAATATTAATAACAAAAACGAGGACTATAAAATAGGTACAGTGTGTGTGGGGGGGGTTCTAGTAGAAGGGGGAGGGTGAAGGAAGGAGATTAAGGTGATGGTATATGGTAAATGGACTTCATATACCTATATGAAATGGAACTGAGAAACCTCTTGCAATTGTTTTAAGAGGGTTGAGGGGTAGAGATGATGTGGGCAATATAAATAATGTACAGCATGAGTCTAATCAGAAATGTCACTATGAATCCCCTCATATAATGAATCTATCATAATAAAAAAATTATTTTAAAAAAGTTTGTTGAATTAAATCAAGTGTGTTTGGAAAAGTAAAAAGAAAGAAATAGAAAGAAAGGGATGGAAGAAGGAAAGAGGGAATACAGAAAGCAGAAAGAAAAAAGAAAGGAAATCTCAAAGTAAGAATAAACTTTATAGTCATCACCAACAATTTATAACTCTACCATAATACACATGCAGGTTTATAATCTTTGTCACTTAAGTCTATAGATGTTTAAAACACTACAAAGTGTATGAAACATTAAAAAAAATTCAAACACTTCATTATGTGAAGTTTGTCCTTGATCTAAAGTTAAGGGAGAACATACGATTTTTGGTCTTCTGGGCCTGACTAACCTCGCTCAGGGTGATGTTCTCCAGTTCCATCCATTTACCTGCAAATGATAAGATTTCATTCTTCTTCATGGCTGAGTAGTAGTCCATTGTGTATAAATACCACATTTTCTTCATCAATTCATCAATAGTGGGGCATCTTCAGGTGAGAGCACACAAGGGAGGTATGAGGATAGGCAAGAAACCCCCCAAAAACAAGATAGCATTTGATGTCCTCAATGCAAAGGAACTAATGCAGAAACTTTAAAGCAACTGAGGCCAATAGGAGAAGGGGACCAGGAACTAGAGAAAAGGTTAGTTCAAGAAGAATTAATTTAGAATGTAACACATACGTACAGAAATCTATGGAAGTCAACTCCCTGTATAGCTATCCTTATCTCAACCAGCAAAAACCTTGTTCCTTCCTGTTATTGCTTATACTCTCTACAACAAAATTAGAAATAAGGGCAAAATAGTTTCTGCCTGGTAGCGAGGGGGTAGGGGGGAAGAAGGAGGGAGCAGGGGAAAGGGGGGAGAAATGACCCAAACATTGTATGCACATATGAATAAAAGAAATTTTAAAAAAATTCCAACACCCTCAAATGTATGCCACATACTCATCCCCCAAGTACACAGATGCCCCAAAGCACTGCTACCATGAAATAACACTCATTTTGCAAACTACACCAGGTGCATACAGAATTTATTATCCCTTCCCTTAAGAAATTCTCCTTCTTCATACTTTCTGTTACCTGATTCATGATCTGTGTGTAAAAGAGTTAATGTTGTATTTCATAAAGACCAAACACTTAAAGGTGCCTTAAATGACCAGTAAATAGTTTTCAATAGTAATTTCAATAATATTGTTTAGCTGACAAAACAACCAGCTCATTTACATTTTCTAATTATCACTCTCCTCTACCCGTAGAAATCATCATCAGAGCATCTGTTTGAAGTTGATACAACAATCCTATTAGTTGTGGACAAATCTGCTTGGAGTCAGACTATTTAGATTTTTCTCTTGCTCTTAAAGCCCCATTCATTCTCTTTGAAAGTACAGAATTATTCATAAAGATCAATGAAAATATTACATATAATATAATTATAAGCATAATTTTAGATTCATATTCTAGCACTATGCAAATTAGTAAACTCTTTTGGGGTCCAATTTCACCATTTATAAAATTGGGAAAATAATAGCTTTTCTGAAAAGAAATAATAAAAACAAACTCAGCCTCTCTTCCTCCCTCCACTTAACCAAACTCATGTACCTATGATCAGTTTTCAATAATGGGCATCATCTCCACTGCTGAGAAAACTAATCAATGACACTCAATACTGGAGCCAGAATTTTCTGGACAGTGCTGTAGTCTTAATTTGTGAAAAGATGGCTAATTAAATTGGGGAAAACGTGACTGTCTGATGAAGTTTCAAGATGGATATGGGTGCAAAATGGTGTAAAAATAATTCGCTTGAAGCCACTGCGAGTTAACAGCTAGACAGTATCCATTGATTCTTTTACATGCATGTTCACCCTCATGCATCAGTGAAAGTTTTCATGGTAGCTGAAAGTGGCCACAATAGGGGGGTCGACTGTGTTGCATGTAAGCTGTTGATTTGCTTTGTTCACACTTCTATGTGTACTCATTTCTGAGTTTGCCTTCCCTTGGACTGTCACCTCCATTTTAGCAGACCTTTGTTTTCTCTCTACTTGCCAAATTCCTTCCTATTGCTGATGAATCCCTCCTCCCCCACCCCGGCTCTCACATGGAACCTCCCGTTATATTGATAGCCCCCCTTCTGAACTGCTGCCCAGTCTGGTATTTGATCAGATTCAGAATGATATAGATCTGAGCCTTTCAGAGACCCACTGAGCTGAAAGGGGCACTGAGAGAATCTAAACCACCCCCCTATTTTACAGATAAAGAAACTACTCCAGAGAGTATGGGCATCTCGCCAATGATCACTCAGAGAGTAAGTAGGATTCTGGTTTCTTGGCTCCTTGTCTACAACTCTTCTCACTTCACTCAGAAATTATGTTGTTGCCAATGTTTTATAATCTTTGCATGTCTCTTCTCTTGGTTGGAAAACCCTATTTCTAATACTTTGATTCTCTCCATTTCATTGGCTTGTGCAGTAAAAAAATAGCTGCTTCTTGATTATTTGCATATTCACATGAATGTGTCTTGACTTTAATGTAGGAGTTAAATAATTCCTAGTCTTCTTCAATTTGTTGGTAGTTGTGGGGAATGTAAAGAAGAGGCTTTCATGGGCCAGGGATGGTGTTTCATGCTATAATACTAGCTACACAGGAGGCTTGTGGTATGAGACCAGCCCAGGCAAAAGTTTACAAGGCCCTGTCTCAAAAACAATCTGGGCATGGTAGCATATGCCTGTGGTCCCAGCTACTTGGGAGGTACAGGTAGGAGGATCACTCTCAAAGCTGGCAAGACCCTCTGTGAAAAATAACCAAAGCAAAAATGGGTTGGGTGTGGTAGGCATGAAGCCCTAATGAGTTCAATCTTCAGTAGTAAGGGAGGTGGAGAGAGACAGAGAGGTCAAGAAAGAGAGTGAAACTTAAATATGATAATACAAGTAGGTTGAGATAAAGAATTTTTAAGAAGTTTAAAATCCTACCAATATATATTCCAGTGTGTTGTGCTTTTCCCAGAGTCCCAATATGGCTTCTAGCATTCTCAAAACAGGACAAACCCCATCATTCCTGTCCAGCACCAAAAAAAAAAAAAAAAGCAATTTGCTCCAATATCCCATAAGCCCTTCTTCCTTCCCAGAAAAAGTCCTGATGCTTCTTTCTGATTAGCTTGGCCTAGTCACAAGACTAACTCTAAATCAGTCACTGTGCCCAATGAGATTATTGAATTTGCTTAAATCCTGAGCTCTAATCTTGTAACTCTGTAGGAACTCCCTGAACACTCAAACTATAAAATAGGGGGATAGCAAGAACTAGGTTTGGTTTTAACTCTGGTTTAACATGTTAATACACCATGATAGGTTCCCAAAGTAGAATAATAGAAAGCAAAGTTGGAAATGAAATGGACAGGGAATATTCAGTTTCCCAAATAACTTTATTTTTTAAAATGACTTGTGATTAACCACATTTTAGTTGAGACTTTTTGTAAGTACTCCCTAATTTAGAGCTACTCTAAATCACTGTTCACTCTGTCTTTAGTCATTAACTCTGATCTTTGCTTGAAAAAAGTTCTTAAGGGCCAAAGAGATGGAGCAGAAAAGGAACAGAAGGATGAAACAGAGATGAGAGTCTAGAGTCCCCAAAGATAGGCTTTTATATACCTCACAATTATTCCTAAGATAGTCTAATACTACTACTGAGGTAATTGCAAAATCTTTTGTATATAAGCATGGTGTCTCTGTTAGGAAGAATTCAATTTTTCTTAAATTATTTAAAACAAATTTAGAAATAAGTGACTAAAAGTCATATGTTTATTAAATAAATAAACAAGCGTGCTTTATGCAGAACTTGAAAAGTTACTGAAACTATAATCTCTTTAACTATGAGAGTTGGTGGTCAACTTTAATTAGCCCAACCACCTGTTGATCAGTGGGACGGCAGAACCAAGATATCTCAATAAATAAATAAAATTATTTCAAATGTCTCTGTAGCTATGAGCAAAGGGGAGGAGAAGGAGAAAGGAGGGATAAGGGGAAAGCCTCCAGGGTTGGAGAACATTCTGTCAAAGGGGCTTTGAGAGATCATTTCTATCATCAGTTTTATGTTTGCACCACAGTCTCTAGGATCACTGCTGCACACTAACTCAGGAGGAAAAATGTACACACATATGATTTCCATTTAAATCTGTCTATCCCTGGAATTTTTAGATCCAGTCTTTCTACTTTTCTAAGCTTCCAAGCATGTAAATGGCTCTATTTTGATCACGTATATATTCTGATAAATAGAAAAAAATTCACTGTCAGGAAAATCAACTTTTATGAAGCTTTTCTTGTAGAAATTAAAAGACCCAAGTAAAAGACTTAATAACCTAAAGACCTACTGTATCTGCCTTAAGAATGTCTCATGACTTTTGTTCATATGTTTAGGAAAAGTCAGATTCTGAAATTTCTTTTGCTCAGTCTACTCCTTTCCTGAGTGTGCATCCAGATATCCAGGAAGCTGCTTAAAATACAGATTCCTGGGCCATAGTCTACTGAATCATTTCTACTAAATCAGCACATCTGAACATATGGCCAGGAGGGCTGTATCTTTGAAAGAATTCTCCATGATTCTCAACAGCCAGAACCCATGTCCTAACTCAGTGCTAGAACTTGCACTTATCAAGGTAAATCAAAAACCTGAATTTTATGCTTGACTCTGCCATTTATTACATAAAATTGGAAAATTGTCAAGTTATTTGGAACCCGATTTCTTCATCTGTAAAAGAAATGACTTAAACAAGATTATTTTGAAGATTTTTTTGGTAATTATGTTCATGAGTTTATGAGCACTCTTTTGGGTTATTTCAAAAGAAGTTGTGATATGTATTAGAAACATTGGTAATAATGGGACCATAACCATGAATGTGAAACATCTCAGACTTGCTCCATCTACGCACATCAGTCAAGCTTCTGTGACCACAGCCTAGTAGTTCTTTTGTCAGAAGCTGCCTGGCAACAAGACTGTTTCTGACACAGTGAAAAGTAAGAGTGTATGAGTGTTCATGGCTTCCCCCTCTGACCAGTGCTCAGGGAATTTTCATGGGAAACTCCCATGCCTACAAATTAGGTTAACGTGTGAAAACCTCATTGTACTGGGGGGACAGTCAGTAGAATGGAATGCTGGGAGAGATGAACTGAACTGATTGTCTGGCAAATACGGGGCATAAATTCTGCTCCAAATATAGGCACCTGGGTGCTTTCTTTTCCCTCCCCCGGCTTATCTCACATGGCAAAAACTGTTTAGATGAGATATATTCCCCAGAGCTTATGAATTAGTTGCTGTTAATGGCAATTGGTTACTTAGAGCTTTAGGAAATCTCACCCCTCAGAAAATGACCTTCTGCCCTGATCATCATGCCAAACATTTTCTCCTTCCATCAATACCAGGTGATTGAAAAGGGTAAGTAAGGGTGGGGAATGCACAGGCTGGAGCTCTTGCCCTTGTCTGCACTATTGAGTCATCACTATAACATGCCAAATTACTCAAATAAGTCTGGTCATGTTCACGTTCAGCAGTGAAGATGATTCTCTGAATGACTCGTATGAGGACATGAAATGCCAGCGGGATTCATATAATCAACGTCTTGGCTTGTGCCAAGAAGGGTGGGTGGAGTCGTGTGCCACATGCAAGGGATTCCTAAATGTTTACTCTAATTTGCTGCCTGGTTATATTTGACTTCTGTGGGTTGGCACAGCAACCATTCTATTTAATTCTGGCTTTTCTAATTGTTGGAGGAACAGTCAGGGACTTTTAAACTAATGTTTTAAGAACAGTTGTTTGTGGCCTTTGTTCCTTCTCCTTTAGAGTACTTGCTAGACTTAGTGTTGTGGTCAGTCTGCAGGTTGTGAAGAGATGGATTTAGATTTGGGTTCTGATCTTACTCCTGAACTGTGCCTATGTTTTCCATGCTTCTCTACTTTTCTTATTTTCATAGTGGGGATGATAAAATCCTGGGGTTATTCAGAAGATTAAATGTGTGTTGAGTAAGTGCTCACTGAATGTGATTGGGTTAGAGACACCCATTATACCTTACTTTGAATTGCATATATGTGAATCTTCCTGGATGGATTGAGTTTTTAAACACTTACGTAAAAATGACCTTTTCTACTTAACAGTCAGCAGAAGCCAAGAAGCCATATGCCCTTGAAAATTACATTTCTGACCTACATGATCAGAAGATTTTTTAAGAAGGCTGGTGGCAAAATATCTTTGGTTATATGCTGCTGAATATGTGAGCTAAAGAACTGCAAAATATGATTTTACTTCTGTTCTCTGTAAAACCATTCTCCCTTCCTTTTCTTCCCCTTCTTCCTTCTTTCTTCCTTCCCCTCCATTCTTCCTTCCTTTCCCCTCCTCCTTTCTCTCTCTCTCTCTCTCTCTTGCTCTCTCTCCATACTGGTTCCTTTAAAACTTTAATGTCCACACAAGTCACCTGGAATCTTGTTCCAAAACAAATTCTCATGCAGCAAGTTTGCCTAGAGCTTAAGATTCTTAGAAGCTACCAGGAGCTATAAACTCTGTTGTTCTATGGACAAACTGCTACACAAGATCCGAAGCTGTCCTGAGAGAGGTCACAGGCCCTGGCGCAGTGGAACAAAACTAGTACTAATTGTACAGGTAATTTTGTGTGTTGTAGGGGTGGGGAGAGGAAATGGAATATATAGGACATTTTTTCAACCCTAACTGCATATAAAAATAATTTAGAGAATTTTAGAGAATGACGCTAGAATCTACACTATTCTAATGGAGTAAAAAAACAAAAACAAAAACAAAAACTTGATGGGGATGGGGAATAGTTCAAGCATTTTAACAAATACTACAGGTGACTATAACGTGAATCCAAATATGAGTGTCACTGCTCTAAGATACTGATTCTCCAATGTTAGCGTGCTGCAGAATTCCTTGGAGAGCTTGTTAAAATAAGATTGATGGACCTCACTCCCAACATTTATGATCCAGTAAGTCATCAGGGAGGCCTTAAGAAGTTGAAATTTCCAGTTAAAAATGATGCTGCTTATCTGTGAACTACAATTTGAGAACCACTTCTCTAGTATATAGATCATTCATTCATTCATTCAGAAAATGTTTGCAGAGCCCCTATTATGTGGCATGCAGAGCCCTTATGATGTGGCATACAGTAATCTAGATGGGAATATAACAGTGAATAAGACAGGGTCTTTAGCAGCTCAAGAAGAGGGAACATCAGCCATTAAGGAGGAAGCATCAGACACATTTGGGAATACATAGGAGAGGCACTGATCCCAGGAAGTCATGTCCAAGTAGGCACATTAGTAATAAGTCACCATTAACCACAGGTACACTGGCATTGAGGGAGAGGGGCAGGACAAGATAGATTATGTCAGGCAGAAGGCCGTCTGTGTATTGAAGGTAATATGCAGAGCTTTGGGGTTCACCAGTGCAGAACTGCGTTCCAGGAAAGGAAGGAGGAAGAGTGGAGAGTGTTTGAGAGATAAGGCTGGAGAGATAAGCAGAAGCCAGCTCACAAAGAACTTTGTGTGCCATTCAAACTTTATCCCAGGGACAGGAGGGTGCCAATGAAGGGCTTCAAGTATGAGAGTGACACAATCAGAATTACTTCTTAACAATATTCTGGCCACAGGGTAGAAAATGGAATGAAATAGAGGGAGGGAGACTGGTTCCGTGCAAGAAAAGCAAAGCTATTATCAGTTAAGATTTTTACTTGCAAAAGTAAAAGATTCAGAGCTCTTATAGCTCTTATAGCTCTTATAGCTAAATGCTAACGAAATATTTATTTAAGTCAGGATACTTTAAATTATGTCTTCTCCTTCTAAAATATTTCCCAGCCATCAAATTTGCCACTGAAGGAAATCCCTTGGGCACTTTGAATGTTTGCACTACTGCTAGTAGAATTTCAAGCTGCTTTGGAGACAAAAATGCTCTGCTTTTTTTTGTAACAATTGGAATGACAAGTGCATTTACTAGTTTATTAACTTATTTATAATTTACACATAGTGGCTCTGTGCATTAACTTATTTAGGATTCATAGCAATATAATAATAAGATTCTAAATCTTACAAAGGAGAAAATGACATTTACAGAAGTTAAGTATGGTGTCCAAAACAACTGGCTGGCATGCCAGAGCACTGGGACCATGTCAGTTGGTCTGACAGAAAACCTTATCGGTGAGTTTAAAGAGTTTAAGTTAAGATTACTTTACTTGGACAAAAATAAAACTAAATTCAAAAATTACCCCAGGCTCCTCAGTTGAGAGAGAAACAAAAGTTGGACCATGGTGAGGAGCTGCAACTTGCCACAAGTTCAGATCTGTTATGGCAGAACTTGCTTGTGCTTCGGATCTCATCCTTGATCTTCATTTTAGTCACACGGAATGGTGCCTTAAATGGTCATGCCCTGGCTAGGTGTCCCCTAACATGGCCTGTAAAAAGACCTGAGCTTAAAAGTCACCCTGCAGCCAAGCTTAGTGCAAAGGAAATAGACATTATTCCGCTAAGCATTGGGTGTGAGTGCAGAGTATAGAAGCTATCCTTGCTTGTTAATCTTCTTACTTTAGAGACAGACACTTCTTTTTGGTCTAGATTCTTTGAACGTTTATGGGTTAATGCAATGGTGTGTTGTTCACCACTACACGGATGGGATAACCACACCCTTGGTAGTTTCTAATGTATTTATTCCCACTGTGCTCAATTTGATGTCATTCGGCAAGAATGTGTAATGCATTGTCAGATGACTTTTGAAGCCAAAACTCAAATGGTGGAAATGCAACAATCTTAACCTCTATTAGATTCCTAAAGTATTTTTCAGCTCTTTATTACTCAAATGGTGGTTCATGGATATGGCACCGGCATCACTGGGGAGTTTATCAGAAGACTAGAAATGCCATGCTCAGGCTCTCCCACTACTTGGTCAGAATATAGACTTCTGCAAGCCCTCTCTGCACTGCCATTCAGTCACTGAATGTGGAAGTCTGAGCACTGCCATTAGGGAAGTGGCACTCTTATCCACTCGAAGATGCACAGACTACAAGAAGGAGCCTTGGCAACACCTCCAAAGGTTTGTGCCTTTCAGAGCTTGTTTCCTGTTTGATAACTCACCAAATCTTTAAAACTGGAATGTGAAGCGAGGGTTCAGCCAGGGAACTGGGTGAGAGTTAATGGATCAATCTGCTCCCTCCCGACAGTGCTTTTACCATTGACTTCTGGAATGTGTTTGATGAAAAGAAAGCAACTTCTTCAGACAGAAGATACTGATGTAGTTTGCTGAGGTTAGGACCCACAGGAACAATACACCAATTTTATCAGGGCTTCGTTTACCTCCAACTCCATTCCACAACCGACAATGGGAGGGAAAGCATGTTTTAAAGGTTTTGCTGTCATTTGTCATTATTATAAATAGACATAGACTTTGCTTCTCTCTGCAGAGATGTAGGTATCATTGTTCTGTTCTTGTTTAGAATAGGAGTCTCTTTTCAATTGCTTTTTACAAGTAGATCTGAAAAATGGAGTTAGTAGCAAAGTAATCTTGCTTCCTTTTATCTTTCTGGAAGCTTGAATATGTTGAAAGTCAAAATATGAAAAGAAAGTTATCCCTTCTTTCCTATCATCAGGTTTGAGTGCCTTTTATCAATGGATTAATTAACAAAGACATATGCTCTATTTAATGTACTAGACTTACCCCAGAATTTCATGAAAAAAATGTAAGGAGAGTCTGAAGAATACAAAATCGCTGATATCTCTATCAACCCAACTTTTGGAGATCTCAAACAACAGTTGATTTTTTAAATAAATATTTTACATCATTCTCATTATGATTAAGCAAGATTATTAATATGAATTAATTAATCTAATTCCATGTTTCAAAATGTGGCTATAAGGGGAAAGACTGAGCACTGAAACCAAGCATAGTGGTACACACCTGAAATCCCAACACTCAGGAGGCAGAGGCAGTAGGATTGTGAGTTTGAGGCCAGTGTGGGCTATATAGTAAGCCCCTGTCTCAACACACAAAAGGCTAGGCAATGATTTGTGAGTATATGAGGGTAAAGTAAGATCTGTGACTTCATCAGAAAGAAGCAACTTTGAAGACCTCTGGTTCCCTTTCCCATTGGATCTGAACACTGGTCTTGGTGGTCGTAAAAGAAGGGAAAGTGATATTAAATCTGGCCTCAGAGCATTGCAGCCTGACATACAGCATGTGGGCTAGTTTCAAACAGGACTGAATTATCTCTGAATTTATTTCCTCCTTCCCAGAAAAAATGGGGGATAATCTGAAGGCATGAACAAGCAGCTCTGGGCAGCTAATGTAGTGATTGCTGACTAATAACTATTCGGGAGTTTTCTTTTGATACTTGTCTTTTTAGTTTTATAGATCTATGTAACCAGTAAAGCAGTTTCATCTGATACCAGTCTACAGAGTTGGGAAGAAACACTGGGAGGGGAGGAGGCAGGCAAGAAAAGACAAGTGGAAAGCATGAAACTCTGCGAACAACTGTTTGCTAAAGCTGTTTCTGGTGTACATCTGTAAATACAGGTGATCAATAAAAGCCTTTGGAAGTGTATAAAAAGGAAGAAGAAACTTTGAGAGAAAGTTGTAGTGGCAAGTGCATAACAAGCTTAAAGTTTAACAGTGTGCCCATTTGATTATAAAAATGCACACAGACCCATTAAAATCTATCATCTACCTTTTGAGTTGCAGTTCTGGAAGTGGCTCAATTTCTGGGAGTTGGGTTCATTGACCTGCCCTCCACCAGATCCCTCCTTTGCTGGAGTTGGCAAACATTGCAAGGTGACTACAGTCAGTTTGTTAGCAACCTCACCTGGGACTTATAAAGAGCCCTGGTACTTCATTAGTACTAAGAAACTGAACCAACCAACAGCCAAGGTCATTGAGTTTGTACACCTGGCTTGGAAGGGTGAGCTAATCAGAATTAATCAAAGCTGAAGTGTAAATGACTGTCCTAAAGAAATGGGACATCTAGTATGAAACTGACATGCTGGAGCCCAAAGAAAAAAACACCTGAAAGACTTTAGCTCATCAAAGTACCCTGTTGACTCTAAGAAGGAATTTCAAACTTTCCCACTGGCTAAATCCATTAATATTAAGAGCCTTATTAGGTTAACTGCCCTGTAGTAGAATTTTTAAGGCTCTGATTGCACAGTTTTGGTCATCAGCAAAATTTTCCAGTGTGAACATGGTGTTATTTCTGTGTTCCTTCAACTCCAGAGATACATGTGGTTCTGAGTATCTATAGATAAATGTAGTTCTCGGAAGGGTAAGGTACTTTTGAAGAGGACAGACAACAGTCTGGTGTTAGTCTTCCACCCTGTGACTCTCCCTAGTCATGCTTGGGAACACAGACAGCCTTTATGCAAAGAAAGGGTTCCACTCGAAGCACACCTGATTACACTCAACCTGGATTCAAAGAGCCTTGTGCCATGTCAAAGGAAAATGTTCTATCATAAATCTGCAGAGACTGAAAAGGTCAAAGTCACTCTTGGTAATTAGCCTGTTGAAATACAGTGGCCCTGCTTTTTGTTTAACCTTTTAAGAAAAGGGCTCCACTCCCACAGGTCTCAACAAGCAGCCTTTTATTAGGCACATCCTCAGTGCTCCGACCCCTCTTCTTAACCCCTTCCCCTATCTGCATCCTGGCAGAACATGCTTTTGGTTAGTTGCATGAATTCCCTAACTTTGGATGGGTTTGTGTTTCCCTCTCAATATTTTCTGTGTACTCTCAGTTACTTGAAGTTCATGGAACTCTATTAATTTGCACAGTAAGGTAAGCTACTTATGGATAGACCTCTTAGAAAAAGCATCATTTTAAACATCCAGAAAAATCAGACGGCATGCACTGGCAGTTAAAATAAAAATTTTTGGTCAAGCAGGCTAGCAATAAGCGTGTCAATTTTGGTTTTCAGTTACTGTGTAGAATTTCTTTGGCCCATAGCCTTCAGCAATGTGAGCACGTGAGGTTTAGTTTGCACAGAGATGTGCCATCAGTCTAAAATATACCATGGAGTTTGAAGATTTTATATAAAGGAAAACATAAAAATATGAGTAATTTTTATATCGACTATGTGCTGAAATAATAATATTTAAGATATATTGGGTCAGATGAAAGGGATTATTAAACTTGATTTCACACTTGGGAGGTGGTGACAAGAGGGTTGCCTATACCATACAGAAAGATTCTGTTTCATACAACAACACCCCTTGATCTCACCAGTCCTTGTTGCTTTTTATAAAATATAAGGGAATTTGAAATTATAAACATGGCTTCTATCATATTATGTATGGTGCATGTGTGTAACTGACCACTGTTCTTCCAGCTATAGGCAGAGAAAAAGGAGCAATGTGATATGTTTGATTTGGGTATCACATTATTTGTCATGCAATTTTGCTCTACCTTGTATTGTCATATATTTTTATTACTTCTTGAATTATCTTTTAGTTATAGTGAAAACTTTTAGAAGCTAAATAGAATGTTTAAACATATTTTGTGGCTTATTTTGTACTTAGCACAGTGCTGGACACATGGTAGAGAGTTAATAAATGTTTTCATTAACAACCCAATAATAGGACATTTTCTACATGAATAGATTGGGGCTAGTCTAAGCATTTGAACACAGATTTGGTATAATTACTGAATCCTCTAAATATTCTTCTGGGGAAGAATATACCCAGATTTCTTCAAGACCAGTTCTAACCAATGAGTTGTGAGAAAAGTGACATGTCACTTCTGAGCTACATAATTAATTTCCAGAATGATCTCTTATTCTCTGCCATAGTGACTAATTATCTTTCTTATAGACACTGCTCCTGTTGGCTTGGGTCCCTAGCTGGTTTGCAATAGATATGTAGCTCAAGCAAAAACCACTCCTTTGTTGTTTTCAGCCACTATAGTTCAGAAGTTCTTTGTCATGGCTGCACAGTCTCGTCTCTACTGATTGACAGGACCTAGCTATTTCACTATAGATTGGCTTCTAGGCTGTGGCACTACGCTTATGTAAACCCTACATTTGAATAATGTTTTTTTGAATCAATGGTGATCTTCAGTTACAGTGTTGGAATCAGAGTGTCTGCCATTAAAACACTAATTGAATGCTTTTTTGTTGTTTTTTGTTTATTGAGACAGCGTATCCTTATACAGGCCAAGCTAGTCTCAAACTCATTATGCAGCCCAGGCTGGCCTCCAACTCCTGATCCTCCTGCTTCCATCTCCTGAGTACTGGGATTATGGGATTACATGTTTGTGCCCTAAGCCTAGCCATTTTAATGGAATTTTTAACAATAGTAATGAGTTAATAATGTCAATTAAATTGCTCCAGGAAACTTTCCCTTTGAGCAAAGGAAGTAAATATAATGAAGCAATTTTTCCTGTGTGGCACCAATTAATGTTTGTTGGATCATTTGACTTGCTTTAGTCACTGGTTTTGAAAACAAATTCCCCCTTTCTGTCATTGATCTGATTTATCAAGGATATAGGACCACTATGAAGGTAGCCTGGGTGAAGGAGCATGACTGAGCATTTACAAAACTAAGGAGAAATGGAGAAGGAAGAGAGTAATCCCAATGAGGTGTCCCCAGGTGAGAAGTGAAAAGATTTGAGCTAATCTAATCAGACCTGACCTTTGAGGTAACAACTTTGATTTAGAAAAACTATAGTCTACAGTTCCCAAATATGGCCTCTGTTATGTTTTACTTCTAAATAAGATCCTTATTGTCTCTATGTGTTTCGATTCATCTACAGCACTGATTAAGCAAGAAGATGAGTGAATCATTTTACTATAAACTGGAAAGGTTAGTGTGGCTAACGAGCTGTATGCTTGGTTTGCCTCTGGGATGCTTCACACTGGAGGCGCTGCCTAAATCTTTGTTTTGGGATGCTCAGTGAATGTTTTGGGATACTGTGCCACCGATAGAAGTGAAGACCTTTATAGCAACTAAACACAAAGCTAGTATAATTACATTAAGAGATGGATTTCACATGATAGCATTTGATGTTCTCAATGCAAAGGAACTAATGCAGAAACTTTAAAGTGACACAGGCCAATAGAAGAAGGGGACCAGGAACTAGAGAAAAGGTTAGTTCAAGAAGAATTAATTTAGAAGGTAACACATATTACAGGAAGGCAATGCAAGTCAACTCCCTGTATAGCTATCCTTATCTCAACTAGCAAAAAGCCTTGGTCCTTCTTATTACGGTTTATACTCTCTCTTCAACAAAATTAGAGATAAGGGCAAAACAGTTTCTTCCTGGAAGCAAGGGGGGAGGGGAAGGGGGTAGTGGGAAGGGAGGGGCCCGGGAGGGGCGAAGGGGGAAGAAATGACCCAAACATTGTATGCACATATGAATAAAAGATATAAAAAAAAAAAAGAGAGAGAGAGAAAGAGATGGATTTCAGCTACTTGGGAGGCAGAGATCCTGAGGATTGTGGTTCAAAGCCAGTCTGAGCAAAATAGTTCTGGAGAACCTACCTCAAAAATACCCATCACAAAAAAAGATTTGTGGAGTGGCTTGAGGTATAGGCCCTGAGTTGTTCAAACCCCAATTCCTCAAAAAGAGAGAGAGAGAGAGAGATGGATTTCAGACTCTATAGATCTGGCTGAAACATTGAAGGGGGGAGAGATCCTTGGTTATTCTGGGATCAGTCTCCTTCAGACTAAGTGTTAAGTGGCCCAATACTTTCTCTGCAGTGTGCATTCTGTTTGGCTTCTCCAGTAGCAGAATCTGAGACTGAAACTCAGGTACATGTGATTTATTGAAGGACGGGTGGGTGGCAAGGAAGGAGCATAAGGGGGCAGGAATTAGACATAAGTAAAGATATGATCAACTGTGGTCCTGCTGCAGCCTGGTCCCCTGGAGACCATTATACCGCAGAAGTAGTTCTATTTTCATGTAATGAAGCTGTTCTTTCATGTTCCTGCTGCAGTCATTATTGTTCTAGGTAGGGGGCATAAGTTTCTGGGCAAGGTGGCAAGGTAGCAATTCTTTGGAGAAGGGGGATAAGAGGTGGGAGGAGAGTTACTAGCAGCCAACACTTGCAGCACCTGAGGGAATGAGAGAACCTGCCCAGTAAAAGGGACCTGGGTGGGGCACCTGCAACACCCACAAGTCTGCTGCAGTTCCTCTACTCATGCTCATATTTTATCTAGTTCTCTATCCCAGCCCTCCATGTCTCTTGATTTCTACTTCTAGAGCTCAGTAATCTCAAACTTCAGCCTCTGGATGCCTTGCTTCAAAAAGGAGGGGGAAGTCTCACTGTTCTCTAAAGGTTCCTCCAACTTTGTGACTATACTGTATTCTCCTCGTACGTCCAAGGCTGGCAAGTTTATCCTTTCCTGGTAATAAATGACCTTTTGTAGTGAGAATGTCAACCTAATGAGCAGTTCTGAAGGTGGAGGTTTTGGTGTATCTCATCAGTTAGATCTGTCTAGAGAGAGCTGGGTATGGAACCTAGCCATAGGTTCAGTGTAGCTACCTACACTGAGATTTTTAGAGGGCTGACTTTTTCAGGACCCTATGCCCTCTGTGATCTGCTGTTCAGGGTGTTATGCTGATCCCAGAGATTTAGAAAACCTGGACCATCAGGGAAAGTTCTGGTCATGATAGACATTGGGTAAGAAGTCAGGGGATGAAGGCAGTTCTGTTCTGCTGTTCTTGGCAGCCCTGCTTCTACCAGTCTACAGTATCTGCATATTTGCATCTTATTATTTTTCTTCTTTCTTTTGATCTGTTACATTTGCCTTTCTATTTTTCTCTCTCCACCTCCTTTCTCTTGCTCCAAAACAATGCATACCACAGTGAAATCCTCTTTTTTTATCCTTTTACTAGATAGTAACTTTCAAGTGGTGGGGAGACTGTCTAAATTTTCTAATACCTGCCAAATGCAGACATCTTGAGTAAATCACAGTTAGCCACCTGACTAACTGGTTTAGAGTGGAGGTAATAAGCACACTTCTTTAACAGAATAAACTGTGTGGCATGAAGGGGAGATGGGCTTTGGACTCAGACAGCTGGGTTTCAATTCAGACCTGCCATTTGTTAGCTGTGTGACCTCAAGCAATTTTCTTAACCTTGGTTTGACTTCGTTTTCCTGTAAGTCTTGAATCTTCAGATCCAATGGATACATGTTGTCCAAGGCAGAAATGGCATAATAATCAACACCAATATAAATTCCAGTAAAGTCATTAAAACACAAGTGCTAAGGAAAGACATCCATAGATTTCTAGAGAGAAAAAGTGATTATTCATTGTGAAGAAGTCAGCACTTTCTCAAAAATCTACCCAGAAGATACTCAAAGCCAGAAGACAGTAGATCAATGTCTACAGGATTCTGAAGAAAAATGTGAACTGAGAATCATAGGTCCAGGCAATCAACATTCAAACATAAATTCAAATAACAGAACATTAAAGAAGCTTCTTGAAAACAAAGTATTAGAAAACTTAATTAATTCAGTTAATCAAAGAATTGATACAAAAAAATTCTCCAAAATGGAGCCACCGTGATAAAAGGTTGTTGATAGTGAACATTGGTGCTATTTAACTACAGCAATAAAAACCAGCCATTGACGTTAGTGTTACAGAACAGAATGTAAGTGTCATAAAACTAAAATATAAAAATAATGTACATAATAAAAAAGGAATGCTAGTTTCCACATTTTTCATCAAGAAGAGTCAATAGATATTATCTAATGGGTAATGTTTTTCACATTGTTCTTTAAAGAGATAATTTAGGAACTGATCCACTTGCAAAGAAGTATTCCTTTTCTAAAGTGAAATAGCTCTTTAGCTTCTTTTTCTTTACCTTTGAAGTAGGGAAAATTATAGAGCGTTTGTTTCAAAATCTCTGAAAATGATTCCTATGCATATAAATATTGGCTGATTTATTTAATAATCTGTTGTCCATCCTTCCATCTTTTCTTCCACTCACCCATCTTTTCATCCACTATCTATCTATCATCTATCTACAAAGATTTCTGTGATGAAGATTTTCAAATGTAAGTGACCATTATTTCTGAGTAAGAACAATTCTAGTTTCAAAATTGATTTTTAATTTTTTATTACCTGAATGATTTAGTTTGCATGTGCATCATTTTAATAAAAATTATAAAGACATCACCTTCAAAAGAGAATGAAGAAATAATATATGTATCAGTATTTCTAGGTGAGAATGGGGATAGTACCTGTGTATTATGTGTATAACAATGGACATAAATACATATGGATACATAGACATTTTCCAGAATAATTCCTGAGTAACAGATACTTTTCAAGTGATTAAGAAGAATGCCTTAAGAAGAGGAGGCAGTAGGGTTGTAATGAGAGGGAGAAGTCTTTATTTTTAATTTTCAAATTTTCTGTAAATTTTACAATAATGTTTGAAAATAAATACTACAATAATATTTGAAAAAATACTACAAAAGGACTGGGATAGGAGACCATTAACAATTTTGGGGTTCATTTCCTTGAAGAGTCACCAAATCTTTAATATCAGTGGATTCTGACAGCTCCTACTCCAGAATATGCCAGCATTCAAGCAATAGTACCATCTCTAGGGCTACCCTTTCTTTATCTACCTTATACAATCTGTTCATTCCTGACATTAACTTCTTGTTTATATTATCTCTTCATGCAGGATATGGCTTTGCCTCTCGTTTTCTTAAACAATTCCAGGTCAGTAACTTGTAAGGAAGATAGAAGAGTAAAGAAAGCCTGAAAGCAGAGACTTAACAGAGAAAATACAATGATAAATAGCAATGAACACTTTGATACATATCATCATTGCAGAGGGACTGTAATGGATGGAAGGCATATACCATCCAGCAGGAGCAGTGTCATTCAGCTATGAGCCTTGTCATGTGGCAGCATGGCACATATGTCAAGATCCTCTGGAAAAGTTAGAAATGTAAATATATAAGTTAAACTTCCCAACTTAAAACTGTTGCTCTAGTAATTCAAATAATAATTTTTAAAAGATGCTGTTAAAACCACTCAAATACATTCATCCAGGCTGGATTTGGACTGTTGGCAGCTATTTTTTGACTTCAGCTGTAACTTTCAAAGGGTATGCATTTGGGCTTCAGTGGGAATTGTTGCAGGGCACACTAGTTCATCATAGATAGCACAATTTAAAATGTGTGGCCCTAGAGGGGCTGTTTTTATCCCTTAACTTCTCCTAACAGTTTGGAAACCTTTTTAAAACAAATAGATGGCCAATCAGAGAGCGTCCACAAAAGAGGTGACACCAGTGTCACTGTGGGTTAGGATCACAGAATTTCTCAGGCTCCTTGGATGAAAGCAGAACTGAGATTTGGTTTTAAGTAACAGCGAAAATGTCTAATTTGGGGATCCAAGCAAAAGAAACTCAGTTCATTCTTTCTGGGATTTGACATAGCATTAAAATGTGGGTGGCATACCTTTGAACATTAGTTGGCATTTTAGCTTTTAATGGCCTACTTGTACCACCTAAGATGTGGCTTCTACAGCTACTTTGATTTATTGCATTCTTTTTTCATTAAAAACATACCTTGGATGTAACAAGCAAGGCATCAGCACACAAGGCAACATGAATTTTGCCAAGATCTTACAGCCTCATTACAAGATAAAGACCAGGACGCCTCCTCCTTAAGGATGTTCTGTAAGATGGCCCAAAACACAGCACTTTGATTAATAATCCCATCTGTTTCACCTCTTGAATTTGTTTCCAGGGAAAATGCGCCTTTGATCACTAAGCACTGACGAGGGTATAACCTGGCCTGAGGTGTTTCCCTGGAGTGAAATATGCAGTACTTCTCAACTCCCAATTCCATTTAATTTATTGTTTGTTTTTGCTCAAGAAGAGTCTGTTTTTACAGCTGAACAGATTTGGAAGCTGGTTTGGGGTGTTTCATTTCCTTACATGAAGAGTTGTAATGCAGAGGATGGTAACCAGCTGTTTTCACCTTCATTAAGAAGGGCAATGAAGTTTCCACTACAGCAAAAGGGACTTAGGTTAGTTGTAAGAAGGAACTTCCTGAGAATTACTGAGGGAGGCCAAGATTTTCTTCCCTGGAGAGCTCTTAAAGAGGATTCTTGTTGTCTCTCTGTCATGGCTCATACGAGAACAAGATTAATGGCACTAGAATCAGCTCAATTACTTGCCTCTGTTACAGTGCTGTATCTCTGTAAATGATTAAACTTAGTTGGGTGTGGTGGCTCACACCTGTAACCCTAGCTAACTACTCAGGAGGCAGAGATCAGGAGGATTGTGGTTCAAAGCCAGCCTGGTCAAATAGTTTGCAAGAACCTATCTGGAAAAAAAGCCTTCACACACACACACAAAACCATGGACTGGTGGGGTGGCTCAAGGTGTAGGCCCTGAGTTCAAACCCCAGTATTACAAAAAAAAAAAACAAAACATTACACTTAACCAAGGCTGAGGCTTGTGGATTCATCTGATTTCCAAGAAAATGACATAGTGGCAAGGGACTGGAGTGTCAACTGTTAAATGTTTAGGATGTTTTTCTGGCAAGTCAGTTACTATTTACTTTAGTAAATACTAAATTATATAAACTTGCAATTAAGTAAATGATACTAAAAGCAAAGGGACTAAATATGCAGATTTCATGTAATTTTACTTCTACATATGTTCTTGAGGTTATTTATATGCATTTTATTTGTCTTTGTCCATTTTGGGCTGCTATAACAGAGTACCTGAGACTGGATAATTTATGAAGAACAGAAATTTACTTTCTTAGATTTCTGGAGAATGTAGAGTTTAAAATCAAATGCCAGCATCTGGTGTCAGCCTTCTTGCTGGGTCCTCACATGGTAGAAGGTGGAAGGTAGAGAGAGAAACTCTATATCCTCACATGACAGAACAGCAGCAAAAAAGGGTCACACTCTGTGCCATGGCAGAAAAGCAGACAAGCATGCCCTTTTTTATATGGCAGCATTCGTCTTAAACAGCTTTCATTAGTTCCTGCTTCCCAACACAGTTACATTGGGGATCGGGTTTCAACACATGAATTCTGAGGCACACTCTCAGATCATAGCAACATCTGTGTGGTGGAAACTATGTAATGATACAGAACTGCACACCTCTTCCCAGCTCCACATTTAGTGACATCACGATGGTAATCTGAAATCTGCTGTTGTGGGAGGGTTTACACCATGGAAACAGAAAGATTCTATAAATCAGTGTTTTCCAAGAGTCAGCTGTTAAATATTTTTCCGTATACTACATGGATGAGGGAAGGAAGGAGAGGGAGGGAGAAAAGGAGGGAGAGAGGAAAGGAGAGAGATAGAGACAAAGTCAGAGACAGAAAAGGAGAAAGAATTAAACTAAAATATTGCCCTAGTGACTTTTATGCCTTCTCAATATTGTCTCAAATTCTTTTAGAGATAAACATAAATAAAGGCTTTTTTTTGGAAAAGAAAATGCTCAGATTTTCTTAAGTCTAGAAACTCACTTTATTTTATCTTGAGCTAAATTAGCACAAGCAAAATTGAGACTTGATGGTAAAAATTGCATGTTCAACCCCACTCTACTTTACTAC
The DNA here is from genome assembly GCF_047511655.1 of Castor canadensis. Lineage (NCBI taxonomy): Eukaryota > Metazoa > Chordata > Mammalia > Rodentia > Castoridae > Castor > Castor canadensis. Next base: position 150,146,312 of record NC_133390.1, on the reverse strand, counting down.
TTGTCAGCTAAGCCAATGCTGACCAACTGAAATACAATGTAGGCCAAATAGGCAATTAAAATTTTTATAGTAGCTAACTTAAAAGTAAAGTCAAAAGAAATTGACTTAGTAATATATTTTATTCCACTCAATATTTCTTAAAATGACCATTTCAATATATAACCAATATAAATATGAGGTTCCATATGGTTTTTTAATGGGTCTTTTGAAATCTGCTGTGTATTGTACATGCACAATACATATCACTCAGTATTTCAAGTGCTCAACAGTGCATGTAGCTAGTGGCTATCATATTGGAAAGTGCTCTGCTCTTGAAAATGCAAAGGCTGGGTTGTGGCCACGGCCATTGTCCATGTGCACATGCAGAGTTTGTGCTCAGGCAGTGTACATAGAGGTTTTCATCATATTAGCACCAGGTGGTCCTTGGAATTCAGCGCATCTCACTCTCAGTTTGCAGATGTGAGGATGACTTGAACCTCAGGAAGATTGTTGCCTTGTCCTAGGTTATACATTGGCATGCTCAACTGAAGCCATATCTCAGTTTCTGAATTGCATAGCACTTAGGGAATTGATGCATGAATCAGATTCCAACTGTCATATCCTCATGGCTCCATCATCTACCAGTAGAGTGACTTTGGGCCAATCAATCAACTCCTCAGAGCCTCAATTGCTTCATAAATAAATGAAAAAAATTATAGTATCTACCTTAGTAGGAAGTTCATATATATGTTCCTTTTAAATACGTTATGGAATATGTAGAATGAAGCTTGGAATTGATTAAGTTTACAATAAATGTTTGCTCATGTTGTTATAAATAACAATGTATGTGGTTTGGTTAAAGAGAATACTAGTGGTGGATATAAAGAGAATATTTTGGATCCTTCTTAATCTGGAAGGGCTAAATTGCTTTATGATTACTTGTATAATCATTTGTATGTGAATGGGTGTTATCTACCAGTTAAGTATTTATACTGGTAGTATTTATCTACTAGTTACAATTTAGTTAAATTTTGCCTTTAAAAAAAAAAAAAAGAGAAATGCTGAGGGACTGGAGTCTTGGCTCAAGCAGTAGAGAGCCTGCCTAGCAAGTACAAAGCCCTGAGTTTGAACCTCACTACTGCCAAGAAAACAAAGAGAGAAAGAGAGAGATGCTATCTTCTACTTCTAGTGTCACTGTTCTCATGAAAGTGGTAAATTTGTATTTTTAATGAGACAATGCTGATGTATAATGATGGCAATTTATGCAAAGTTTCTGAGACTTGAAATTTCAAAAGATCTCAAAAATTGGCTGTCACCTGTTCCCTCTATTCTCTCCCCTAGGCCTCTTGAGACACAGTCATAAGTACATAAAGAATTTCTGCTCTTCACTGAACACTTCACAGGGGATTTAAAAGAAAAATTGATAAGTAAATAAAAGTGTATATATGCATATATATGAATAACATTCATTCACCTTTACTGAAGATTTATAGCATTTGGTAACCAATTTGTGTTTCTCAACAAAATTTTTGTGTTGCTTTTCAGAGTATGGGTGGGCCATTCTTTAATTGATCAACACAAGCTTTGGCATGCTTTAAAGGAGTTACAGCTAATGCAACTATTCTGGAATTTCCTTAGAAGTCAGGATGACATTTCCATTACCCAGAAGGGTGTTGTAATTAATGAGAACAAATGCCACTTGGATAAAATTATGATGGGTTTAATACCTTCATATACTGTTGGTATTTTAATATCAGTGTTCTTGTTCTCCTAATGTATATTTCACACTTGGCCAGGGAATTATGGAAAACATTATTTAATTCAATTGAAAAAATCTGAATTCCCATAGTACATTCAGTACTGTTTTGAGTGCAATTAGGGAATCTTTTTAAAATATACATAATATGGTCTTCCATTAAGTAACTTTAAATGTCATTTGGTAAGACTAGACATGAAAGAGTTGGAAGGCAATATAAAATAATGAGTAAGTATGTCCTCAAATGAATGTTTAGCTTTTACAGTTAGCTTTTTTTTTTCTTTTAACAGTTAGATTTTACTGTTTAACAAATCAGCTTAAAGTTTACTGGCTTAAAATGGCAACCATTTTATTTAGATCACATGTCTGTGTTTTGTCTCTGTGATTCTTCTCACCTGGGCCAAGTTTTCTGCTCTCTCCTTTGTAGTAAATTTGCCAAGTTGAGTTTTAGTGGGTCAATCTACAATGCCTTCACTCAGATCTCTCAGGGTTGGCAGCCTGGTTAGTCATTGTGAGCTTTTAATGGGTCAGTTTTCCTCTGCTCTGTGGGTTTCTCAATCTCCAGCAGGCTATCTTGGCTTTCTTCACACAATGGTCTAAGAATTTCAAAGAACATGAATGGAGCACTTTTCAAGACTTCACCTGCATCACATTTACTAATGTTTCAATGGCTAACACAACTTATATGACCAAGCCCAGGGCCACGTGTGAGGGAACTGCCTAAGGCTATGCATGCTAGATCAGAACTCTAACAGGTTGCCAATTATTACAGTTTTGCAAATGAACTACTCCATAAAATACCTTTGTTTTAAGTCAAATATTTTGAGTTCTTTGTTAGTGCAATAAAACCTAGCCTGTTGTGACTAATGCAATACCTGAGTCAATAACAAAAAATCAATAATGAAAATTAGCTCAGCCATTTTTCTTTTCTATGGCTGCTGATTCTCTAGACCTCTGAACACCATTTCCACTTTATTAGACTCACAACTTCTTTTCCTATCATTTTATGGACTGATAACCTCAGAAGAGAGCAGAGTGGGAAGTTTGTGAGAGGTGCCTGGATGGAGGAAAGTGAGAAGATAATAGGACGCCAGGCTGTATGATGATAGTCTAGAGTGTGAGTGTAGAAAATGCTGAATGTATGTAGCTTGGAAATGACCTCCAAGTTCTGGGAAGATGCATAGGTGACAGGGTCGCCTGGTGGTGAGGTGGCACATTGTGAGTGGTTCATCTCAGAGCATTGGGCTCTTTTTTAAGATGTACGCTCCCACTCAATCACCTCCTGGTGATAGAATCACTAGGAGGGGCACAAGCTAGAGTCTGTCTTGATCTCTTCCCCTAGCCACACATTATTGATACTCCTCAGGAAAGTAGACTACAGAAGAATGGGTATACACATATGTACATTGATACTTATATTGAAATATAAATATTTATTTAAAATGTGTGTATATAGAGATACTACATGTATGAAAAAAGAAAAGCAGAAAAGTAATATTCTGAACAGCTTATATTAGACCAAATAGTATTAACACATTTAAACAGAACAAGAATTGCATATAATCAATGTGAATATGTTCCAAGTGATATTGCAAGGTTTGGGAAAATGGAATAGAAACATGCAGCTATAAGAAAAATTCAAGTGTAATGAAAAACAAAAGAATTGTAGTAAAATAGTAGATCCTAAACTGTGGTCCTCAGAGAAAAAGCATCTGAGTTAACTGAGAACTTGTTAGAAACACAGATTCTTGCACCCACCCCAGATCTACTGAATCAGAATCTCCATGAGAGGGTCCAGGCATCTGTTTTAAGGCACACTCCCAGGTGATTTTGAGGCACTCAAGTTTGAAAACACTCTGTAGAGAATTAAATTGATTGAATTGAACTGAAGAGCGGTTACAGCTAAAGAATGAGTAGTTGAATCACAATATGAGATTGGAAAACTATCAGGTGTCGGGAGTAGATAAGCAGACAGGAATACATGTAAATATACTTACATATAGATGGATAGATGTAGAAGGGCCAATATCCATATAAACTATAACATATTGTAAGAACTTTTGTAAATGTCACAGTGTGCAACAATATGATAATAAAAAAAAAACAAAATTATCCAAAGAACAGGAAGAAAATAATGAAAGGAAAGAAATACACAAAGACCTATTGATAAAGAACTTCCCAGAATTCAGACAAGATCATTCTATTTCACCTTGTAGTCCATATTTTCATCTTCCCTTGATTAGTTGCAAGATACATCAACATTGGCCCACATTTTTGTATTATGATATACCCAAGCCAACCAGTAGCTACTCCTTTGTCCTTTGACAAGAATATGGGCACTGGCTGCAAAGGTGTCTGGGGTTCTGTCCCAGCTCCACCACTTATTGTGTGACTTTAGGTAACCTTCTTTTAGAAACAGTTATGACTTTTTAATGTGAATCCTTTTTTTTTTTTTTTTTTGGCAGTACTGGCATTTACGCCTTATGCTTGCTAGGCAGGTGCTCTACCACTTGAACCACTCTGCCTGCCCATTAAGTAACCTTCTGAACCTTGATTCCTCATCTAAACAGAAAAGATCATAAGATACCCACCTCATAGTTATTTTGAAAGTTAAATAAGCTAATACATTCAGCTCTCTGTATCTATGGGTTCTGCATCTATGGATTCAACCTGTACTCAACATTACATTTTTTCTTATCATTATTCCCTAAATGATACACTATGACAACTACTTATATAGCATTTAAATTGTAGTAAGTATTATAAATAGAAATGATTTAGTGCATACATGGGTTTGTGCATAGGCTATACACAAATACTACACTATTTTGTATAAGGGACCTCATGTATTCACAGATCTTGATATCTGAGAAGGCTTTATCATGTATTTAGTAAGTGCTTTAAGATGTCAGCTAAGATTTTTACTTGTCATAGTCCCCACAAATAAGTATTCCTATTTGATCTCTTCATAGCTTGTTAACATCCTTGGGCTTCAATTTCCTTTTCAGTAAAATTGGATATGACGTATCTCAACCTTACATGCATATACAGGTGAAATGTTTGTAGGTATTACTTCTGTTACTTGCCACTGAAGCATACTTAATTATGGAAAATGTGGAAAGTAAAACTGTAGAAGAGCAAGTAGTAAAAGTGCATCTCTCAGTATATTTTACATAAGACATAACCCCACTGGATGACAAGCTTTTTTTTAGTAAAAGCATTGCAATCTAGAATCAATGACTTAACTTCACAAACTAAAAACTTGAACATAGGTGAAACAAACAGTATTCTAAATATACTAAGTAAACAATTTGTTGTCTACATATCCTTTGCAATATGCCAAAAAAAACCCAAACAAACAAAAAAAAAAACAGAAGGGGAAGAGGGGTAAAGCTTAAGTTTGAAGTGCACCTGAAAGCTTTTAGGACTCAAAACATCATAAGGAACAAGGGAAATTTTTATTCAGTTCTTTAATTTCTAACACCATTAAATTATTTGAACTGAGACATTGAACTATGCTATTCAGGTTAATCTGATTTATTTTAATTCTTTCAAAATCAATATTTAAAAATATATATTTATGTAAAGGAGTTGCTATTGTTATCAGGAATGAAAAATATGCCCATAAACACACACACACACACACACACACACACACGCACACACAGTGGCGGAGAGGGGGAGAGAGAGAACTTGAACTGCATTCATCAAGAACAGTTCAATATTTCAGAACTGATTTTATATTATCCCAACTCATATGATGGATGTATAAGTCTTTGATGCCATCTTATGAGTTATTCACATTTGTAAGATGGAATAAAATTGAAATGCTAATTGCAATTTATAATAAATATTGGAGGGCTGAAAAACTCTCAAATCAGAACACAAGTAGCTGGATGAATAAAATATTTAATAACAGCTAAAACAACCTGATTCATCTACTTTACAGTGATGATGGTTTTGTCAACAGGATAAGAACACAAAAAGCCCAATGACTAAGCACTCCTTGCATCCGTTTTCATGTTAAGAATGCTCTTGCTAGAGGAAGAAGATATACCCAAAGATGACTGATTATGGCCTTGTGTTTTCTGGATGGTGGTAAAACAGACATAACCACTGATGATCTCTGTTTCTCTTTTACCACGTTTTCCCTAGACCAACCATACCCTTCCAAAAAACCAATGCACTCAGCATGAGAAGGTGGTTTCCAAATGGTTCTCTAAACAGAAATTGATCCCTGACAAAGTTTTAATAATCCGTAGCAAAATGAGAAAAATAAGGACACAAATTTGCCAACCCTGACATATGTATCCCACTTTGATTATTTATATACAGGAAAATCATAATCAGCTTCTTACCTTCAAGAGTTGACTTTCTTGAGTGTCTGTCCTGAGATGTTCACCTCTCAGTTGCTCCTTAGTGCCTGGTCCAACTCTCTGTCTTCATGGGCTATGATATGAGTAGATCCTGAGTAGAACCTCTCCTTTTGCACAGTCCTCCATTCTTCCTGTGTCTGTTCCCTTGTTCTCAATCTCAGCAACATACTGGGTATAGATCTGTATATACTTGATACATACTAGATATATAGCTGTATATATCTCAATTATCAGCAGCTCAATACAATAAAAATTTATTCCTTAATCGTGTAAAATCCCCAGCACCTCCGTTGGTTGGATCTTTTTCATGAGGTAGATAGATCTGCAACTCAGACTTTTCCCCCTTATAGTTTACCATCTTTAATCCATGCCCTCTGGAGTTACTACAGAAGAGGGAAATGAATGCAGGTCATAAATGTCAGCTGAATTATTAACCTACTCTGGAAAGGACATATCTCACTTTACCCACATTCTGTCGATCTGAACTCAATCATATGGTCCTCACTTACTATAAGGGAGTCCTAATTACAGGAGGATTGAAATTTAGTTCTGTGTCAAGAAAAAAGAAAATTAGATATTGGTGAATTTTTTTTGACATTTTTATTAGCATATGTTAGTTTTATGGGGCAGGGAGCTCATTGTCACTTTTCCATGTATGCTTACAATATACCTTGGTTAGGTTCACCATCACTATTGTTCTCCCTCATCCCCCCTCCCTTACTTAAAATGATTTCAATGAAATGATTTCATTGTTTTATTTTTATAGAAGTACAAAAAGCAAATCGATAATATTCACCCTCCCCATTCCCACTAGTACCTACTTCCTGACAGTTCCTGTTTTACATTCCTGTCCTTCCTTTTCTATGAGTATATTCATTGTTCAAATGGGTTTTCCCATGGTGTTCACCCATGAATATATTGTACTTTAATCAGTTAATCTCCTTTGTTACTCTCTCTTACCCTTTTCCCTTTACTCCTTATTATTCAACAACTTTCATTGCATGTAATTGTGCCATCTTCCTACACACATGTATTTCAATATTATTCACTCTCTATCATTCTTTTTTCCTCTCCCTCCTCCCCTGAAACAGTCCTACTATTGCAAACAGGTTCTATGTATATATGCATATGTGATCATGTTTGTATTTGTGTATACATTTACTTTTTAGATTTATCTTTAGAAATCTGCAACCTTTGTCTTTCTTAACCTGGCTTAATTCACTTAGCATGATATCTCCAGTTCCATCCATTTACCTGCAGATGACACAATTCCATTTTTCTTTATGGCTGAACAATACTCAATCGTGTATACATATCACATTTTCTTAACCCATTCTCAGCTGTAGGGCATCTGGGCTGTTTCTATACCTTGGTTATTGTGAATATTACAGCAATAAATATGGGAGTGCATGCAAGTATCTCTATTATATCCTGACTTACATTCCTTCAGCTCAGCAGTGGTATCACTGGAGTGTATGGTAGCTCTATTTTAAGTTTTTTGAGGAGCTTCCATTCTCACTAACAGTGTGGATGTGTTCATTTTCCCCCACATCCTCAATAATATTTGCTGTTGTTTGCATTCTTAATGATAGTCATTCTGACTGGAGTGAGATGAAATCTGAATGCAGTTTTGAGTTGTATTTCCTTTATGGCAAGGGTTGTTGAGCATTTCTTCATGCATTTATTGGTCATTTGTAGTTCTTCCTTTAAGAATTATCTGTTCAGTTCATTTGCCCATTTCTTCATTGGGTTGTTGATTCTTTGGGAGTTGTTTTTTGAGCTCCCTGTAAATTCTGGTTATTAATCCCTTGTCAGATGTATAGCTGGCAGGTTTTCTCCCATTCTGTAGACTGTCTATTAAGTCTAGTAACTGTTTGCTTTACTGTATAGAAGCTTTTTAATTTGATGAATTCTCATTTGTCAATCTTTTCTCTTATTTGCTGAGCTATTGGAGTCCTATTCAGAAAGTTATGCCCATAGTCAACCACGCTACATTTTATAAATTAAGTTCATAAGAACAAAGAAAAGCATTCCTCCACCACCCCATAATGAGCAAGGTTGACTACCTACAAACAAGCTTGGTCACTAGATCTTCTCTTTATTATGTGAAATAAGGTAATTTCCATTACATCATCAGCACTCCAGTCTCCTGCACACACCCATCTTCAAATTGTGATTGCTTGGATTTTTCTTAAATAAGAAACTTACCATGTTCCACTATATCCCATTATCGCTCCTCCCAAATCACAAAGACCACAAAGCTCTGATATCACAACTAGTAAGGATCTGATTAATTGCTTAGCATGGAGCCATTTTTACTGGTCCATGGGGAGAGGGTTTTCATCCTTCATGATATTTTATTATTTGTAGTTCTAATGACAAATTTATAATCTGGAAACTGCATTTCATAACTTAGCTTGTTTATAAAATCCCAAAGTATGGAAACCACTTGTCTAAGAGGCATTATAACAGAAAAAGATGAATTGCTGATTTTTGTTCTGATCCTTAATTGGGAATTTTATATAGTGTAAACTCTCAACGGAGTAAACTTATTCTCATGTCCAAATGTTCAGGGAACTTATCCTGAAAATTAGAACGTAAAATTAGAAACAAGTGTCAAAGAGATAATACCTATTGCTGCCTAGGCTTAAATAATGGAAAGGTGAATTTTAGAATATCTTGAAAGAAGGACCAAATGTAAGAGAAAGAACTTTAGAAGTGCCTGTGCATTAAGGACAAAAAGGCAATTACTACAAACATCCTGTTTGCAGACCAGAAGAGGAGAAACTTGTATTTAGTGAATTTCTGTTGTAGCAGTTCTATTAGCAAACCCTGTAAAGTGAAGTTTACTATCTCCAATTCATGGATTAACAACTTGAACCTTATCAAAATTAAACAAACACACTCTGGGTTAAGCAACAGGTGAATGGTGAACTCCTTATGACAGAGGCAAAAACTTTTACCCAGATTGGAGCAATAGCTAATCTTTCTACTATCCTTCCTCGTTTTCTTTCTCTTTCCTTTTCTTGAGCAAAATAATGACCTATAAAGTATAAAGTGTTAAGAAAACTATCCTGTCCATAAAGACAAATTAGAGAAGAATTTAGGGAGATATTATCAAATTTATTTAAACAAACTCATATCTTCAAGTAAAATCCATCCAGTAATATTAAAACAGTATGTGGTATGTATATCTATCATCAGTCTTAAAGAAATCATGGAAATGAAAGAAGTTCCTACTTACTAGGAGAAATCAAGTATCTCTACATTTTCAAGCAGAAAAAAGGGAAAGTTAGAGTAACCAATGAACTGAAGAAGCTCCTAGAAAAAAATTTATAAGTTTGATGATTAAATAGAAAGTTTTTGAGCTCCTAGAAAAACAAGTCATGGTTTATTCATGTATAATTTTGTAGGCAATAGAAATTGAAAGAGCCACCTTATATAAAGTCTGATGTATACTCCATCATTGAAAAGGGGCAAACAACTATATCCTTCATCCTGCTGTGGACTATTCAAAATTGAAAACTTTGTTTGTCCTACCAAGTTTGCCCCACTGCCCTATTAGCAAAAAAGAAGATCTGGACTTTTGGGCCATGGCAGTCTGAAACAGGAAGCTAGATTTGCCTGTCTGCCAAGACACACAGGGCTATAGTTCATTCTCTAAAAGGAACTTGGTGTGCATTTTAGAAAGAAAACAGGATTCTAGACTACAAAAATTTGGCAATTGTCCTCAACAATTGAAAATACATTGGATTTATGACATATTTGCCTCTTTCGTTTTTTGGACAAGTAGCTATTATGTATGTGATTCATTCATCAAGAGCTTTAGAAAGGTTTCTTATGATATCCTTGCACAAAGATAGAAAAATGGAAGGTGTTTGGTAGAATTTCAAAACTATTATTGAACCTTCTTAATAAGGATTGATCTCTGGACGGAAAGCCCTGTACTCTTTCAGTTCAACATTATAACCAACATTTTGAGTGTGGTGTTGGGGGAGGGGGAAGTTAACATTCTTTAAACTGCAAATAACAGAAACTCAACCAAAGAGTTTCAGAATAGAGGTTACAAGCAGAGCATAGATTATGAAACTTGACAAGTATGATAAAAAAAATGTCATTTTCTCACTCTCATTCTTTTCGCTCTGCTTCCTCTCTGTTGGTTTCATGCTATAAAAGTTTCTCTACATGGTGTCAAAGAGCACCATGTCCCCATCACTACATTTTATCAGGTTAGCACCATCAGGCAGAGTGTAGTTCCCGGTAGAAGCCCTAAAATGACTTGCTGCCTGAATTGATCATGTATCCAATCCTAAATCAGTAACAGTGTTATGATGGAGTATGCTGATTAGCCAGGCCAGAATCAGACACCCACCCTTGGAGCTAGGGGTTTAGCTCCACCTGGATAAATCATAGAGAAAAAAATGGATTTTAAAACAAAAATTGAGATTCTCTTACAAAAAGGAAGGAGGGTTCCAAGTAGACAACAATGAATGTCTTTTAAGCCATGTTTATCCAATTTGCTGATGGTACAAAACTGAAATAAATCTCTGGTATTGATAGGATTCATATCCTGTTTGTTACAGATACAAGCAGGTTAGCTATATCCTATCTACAGAGTATATATGTTATTCAGAGGATATGTATGCTTTCTTCTTAGGCACTTTGTATAAACAAAAGCAAAGTACACCTTGGCTAAGCCTTTATTGCTATGGAGCAAAGACATTCTTTCATTATAAACTCTATTAAGTACACCCAGAAGAGAGAGATCTTTTGGGGTAGAGAATCCATTGGTCTTGATGCAGATGAAACAAGTCATTAAAATGTCTTTTTAATGTAGATACACATATCATGTATATATCTGTGAGGATAGCTGTGTATATATACACAATATGTATAAACACAAATACAGGCAAATGCATACATCTGTGTATTTGTTTAGCAGTGCTGTTAGGAAAGTATTTCTGCAGAAGAACAAGTAGCATTGAGCACTGGAACTGGGCTGTGTTATCTTAAATGTTGTCTTTCTGAACCTTCCTTTAGTGACATATTAACTTCTGTGCTGTTGACCACAGTACAAACCAGTTTTCCTTGCTTCCTGTTATCTTGCTCCTACTTTATAGTGAGGCTCAGAGGGTATTTGAGGGAAGGGAACATTTTGGTACAAAAGCAGTTGGCAAACAGGAAAAGCAACTAGCCTACTGGTTACAGGTTAATAAGGATAGCTGGGACAGAAGTTCCTTAGACTTCCCTTGGGCTGATCAGCTTCCCATGAGGTCAAAAAGTCATAGGGCAGCTTTAATTTGATTTTTAAAGACAAGGAAAAGTCATTTCTGGGCTTACTGTAAACAAAAAGAGGTCCTGGCTGGAACACTTCAGAAATGCCCATGGTCAATTAGGATCTACTAGTATAGAGATCTAATGAAGTTAATGTGTTAGAATGCACTTTGTGACTTATAAAGTTCTGTAGAAATTATTTATGATTGTTAGCCAAGGTAATTTTTTTTGGTAACTTCCATAAACCACATCTTCTTTTCAAGACATTAAGCCTTATAACCAGTTTGATTGAAATCAATCTAAAACATATTGCTTTCTTTTTAGTCTTTAGATGAGGTATATTGAACAAAACAGAATCACTCTCCAATAATCCAATGTAACTATTAGAATATAAGGTCTTGACATATAATAATTGACATTTTTGAAAACTTATTGTATGCCAGGTATTGTTCTAACCCTTACCTAAAACCTAGATGGTTTAATTTGAAAAATGATGCTTCAAAGTCAATGTTATACCTATTTACTTATTTAACATTAAATGGAGGTCAAGAAAGCTTAGCTAATTCAAATAAAGTTCAACGTAAAGGGTGCCCATAGAAACCACAGGTACCAAAATGCAAAATCCATGCTCAAAAACACCAGTGTCCACCCTTACAGTGGTGTTCTCAGTGGCAAATACTTTTAACAATCAACTTTCCAGAAAAAGTATAAACATATATACACATACACAAGTTCATTTAAAATGATTATTTTTACCAATTATCCTAATTTTAAATTTATATAATACAAAAGTTAAAATAATTAAAATATATAGTATTCTTTGTCTTAAATTCCACATAGCCAATTGATAATTAAAAACACTTTCGATAATTTTTCCCAAATTCTTTTATCATATCTAACTATAAAAGTTTAAAAGAAAACCTAGGAGAAAATCTTTCTAATCTGGAGTAAAATGGGCATTGACACAAAGAATTCTATGAGATAAAAACATGATCCATAATATAAAAAAATAAATTAGGCTTTGTGAAAGTTAAAAAATAACTTGCTTCAAGAGATACCTATTAAGAACATGAAAATGTAAGCCACAGATTGCAAAAAATATGTGCAAATCATATGTTGTACAAAGTACTTGAATATGGCATATATAAAGAACTCTCTAAGTTCAGCAGTAAAAGAAAATAAACATTGCATTAAAAAATAGACAAAAATTGAACATATATTCAATTTCTCAGATATAGAGAGAACACTACAATTATGAGATGTGGGGGCAATTCATGTTTTGATGCTCTTTAACTTAGAGAGAGCAGAATTAGCCATGTAGTTGACCTCAGAGAAAGTACATACCTGGCCTTTGGATCTTGGATCAAGAACTATAATTGACAGATACTACTTATCTATTTTTGTTATTGTTGTGCTGGGGGTACATTGTGGCATTTACAAAAGTTCTTACAATATATCAAATATATTATACTTGAATTCACCCCTCCACCATTCTCCTTTACTTCCTCCTCTACCCATTCGTGGAATAGCTTCAACGAGTGTCACTTTTCCATTTACATACATGTGTACACAGTATTTGTATTATATTCACCCTCCCACACCCTTTCCCCAGTTCCATTCCATTGGTAACAACACCCCTGCCCTCAGTCAGGACCTGTTCCACCCTCTTGTTCTCCAATTTTGCAAAAGAAAAAAATTGACATTTTTGTTTGTTTACATTTTCATGTATGTATGTATTATAATTCCAGTTGGTTCATTTCCTCTATTTTTCTTCTTTCTACCTTAATCCCTTTCTCATGGTGATTTCAACAGGTTTAAAAATTCTATATTCATTCCTGTATAGGGAGTACATCAACCATATTCACCTTCTTAATATCCTTCTTTTACCCTCGCCCTCTCTCGTATGTGATCTCTCCTTAGTGTGATCCATTTTTCATGATATTGCTGTATTTGTATTAGGTCTATATTCCACATATGAAAGAAAACATGAGGCTTTTTGCCTTCTGAACTTGGCTAATTGCTTAAAACGATGTTCTCCATTTCCATCCATTTACCAGCAAACAATAAAATTTCATTCTTCTTTGTGGCTAAATAAAATTTCATTGTATATAAATACCACATTTTCTTAATCCACTCATCAGTAGTGGGCATCTTGGCTGTTTCCATCTTAGCAATTGTGAATAATGCTGCAATAAACGTGGGTGTGCAGGTGCCTTTATTGTAAACGGACTTACATTCCTTTGGGTATATCCCTAGGAGTGGAATTGTTGGATCATATGGCAGTTTTTTTTTTTTTAGAAGCCTCCATTCTGTTTTCCATAGTGGTTGTGCTAATTTATATTCCCATATCCTCCCAACATTTATTGCTGTTTGTGTTCTTGATGGTAGCCATTCTTACAGGAGTAAAATGGAATCTTACTATGACATTTCCTTTATGGCCAGGGATGTTAAGCATTTCTTCATGTTTTTTTTTTTTTGGCCATTTGGACTTCTTCCTTTGAAAAATCTCTGATTGGTTCATTTGCCTATTTCTTCATCAGGTCATTGAGTTTTGAGGAGTTTAGTTGTTTGAGCTCCCTGTATATTCTGGTTGTTAGTTCGTTGTGAGATGTATAGCTGGCAAAGATTTTCTCCCATTCTGTGGGCAGCCTGTTCCATTTGGTGACAGTTTCTTTTGCTGTGCAGAAGCTTTTTAATTTCATGTAGTATCATTTGTCAATCCTTTCTCTTAGTTGCTGAGCCATCTGAGTTCTGTTTAGGAAGTCATTGCCTGTGCCTATTAATTCCAGTGAATTCCTTGCTCTTTTCTGCACTACCTTCAAAGTTTTAGGTCTTTTATTAAAATCCTTAACCCACTTTGAGTTGATGCTTGTACAGGGTGAAAGATGGCTCTAGATTCCATTTTCTGCATGCATATATCTAGTTTTTCCAGCAACATTTGTTGAAAAGGCTACCTTTTCTCCATTGTATGTTTTTGGTGTGTTTGTCAAAAATTAATTTGGTATTGTGATAACGCTAACATTTCTCTTTTTGCTCAGTATTGCCTTGGATATTCATGGTCTTTTGTGCTTCCAAATGAAATTTAGGGTTGATTTTTCAATGTGTGTAATGAATGTCATTGGGATTTTGATGGCAATTGCATTGAACATGTACATTGCTTTTGGTAATATAGCTATTTGCACAATATTGATTCTGCCAATCCATGAACATGGGAGAGCTTTCCATTTTCTGTAGTCTTCAATTTCTCTCTTCAGTGGTTTATATTTTTCTTGTAGAGCTCTTTCACATTCTTTGTTAAATTTATTCCTAGTTATCTTATTTTTTGAGGCTATTGTAAATGGAATTATTTTCATATATTCTTTTTAGTCTGTTCATTGTTGGTGCAGATATCACTTGTCTTAATTTTCTCTGGCCTCTGTACAATCTGAATAGTTGATGTCTTAGAGTGGAACTAGGGAATCACAAATCATTTGAGTATTTAAAAAAGAAAAATTATAATGCAAGAAATCAGTTATACAGATGATTAAAGCTCTGAGAAGCCTATCAAGGTATAAGAAGTCACCCTAAAATTATAAACAGTTGGAATTCCTTACCACTTGCAGGCTGGAAGGACAGAGGAAAAGAGATGGTTTTATTGGAGCCTAAGGACTAGAATCACATGGTGGAAAACAGAACCAGTGCAGGCTACATAGAAAAATCTGGACCCATCTAGAAAATGTAGTCATGGGCAAGGATGCTGCTCATGGTAGAGAAGTGGGGGGTACCCAGTTTTTTTTCCCTTCCTCCTACTCTCCTGTCTCCCAGTAGCCAAACCAATACAGAAGCCAGGTTATGTGAGTTACTGGAAAATTCATCTGGATGAGATCAACTTCCTCCTTCCAAGATAAAGAGCAGATCAAGGAAAGGGTAAAGAATGGATCTTTGGGGAAACAGACCTCTGACTAGCTGGGTCAACAAGACATTGACAACAAATAGGTCTCATGATTTGGAATGGGATTGTTGGGCCTGATTTTTAGACTCTTCATCCCTATTATGGAGGATTTTAAATCAGATTAGGAAGCCTTCTGTCTGTCATCTACCACAACTAAAATGATGGTCATGGGAGGGACCCAAACAATTTGGGAGAGCTTTGCAACAGTGCCTTCAAATTCTCAGTCCTCTCCTTGAATTACTTCAAGGAAAAGTCACTCTAAGTTATCTGTAATCTCCTGTGTTCTTCCACGTGAGGCATTCTATTCTCACAACACTTCTCTATTGTGTTCCAAGTACAGTTCAGTTTATTCCTCCCCATGCACCACTACTTTTATTGTTCCTATGAAGTCATTATATGTTTGGTACTTAACGATGCCCATCACACGTTACTTGTTTAGTGTGTCTGCTTTTCTTCTTACCATTAGAAACTGGACCCAGAGACCTCTGATCCTTTCATAAGCATGCTGCCATTTAAAAATATGAAAACAGTTATTGTGAAATCCTAATTCCAGGTTCCTCTTTTTGTGATAATTTCCAATGGGAGTTCTCATGGAGGGACAGCCCAACTCACACTTTATAGAGCAGAGGACCAGTCAGAGACCAGTCAGGAGAACAGAAGCCATAACAGGTCCTCCAGTAGAAGAAATTTAACATAGGGAACAATGATGTTGTAAGAAATGAAAACAAAACAAAATAAAGACTAAAGGGGCAATAGCTTAAAGCTTCTAGTGGTCCTAGTAGGACAAGAAGATTAGAGGGAAGATTTGGAGTTATCAAAATTCAACCTTCAAAGCCATCAACAGGAAATAATCAATAGCAGGGGCTTCTTATTGAGGGCAAGAATCAAAAAGGAGATGCATCTACTGCCAGAGACCCTGCCCACCCTGGCTTTTTCCTTCCATCTGTTGTCCAGTTGCCTCTGTGCTAACCCAGAAGCTAGTTTGTAAGAGTCCATGAGATGGAGCTTGCAGAGGAAGGGCAGCAGAAGAATTTAAGAGCAAGTAAACAAATAACCCATCTGGTTGTACTGTTTTGTTGCTCTGAGATTTCTGCTGTCTACCCATAAAACCTTATTGTTCCTGAAGGGTCTACTCTTAACACCTCAGCCTGTTTCTGCTAGTGGGTTAATAGGTTAAAAGGCATGCAGAAACAGAGTGTCACGAGCCTGGGTCGAGAACGTTGATCTAGTTTTTCATCCCATGCTAAGTCACAATTTAATAATCTGTTGTGAACTCTATCCTCCAAGTCCTGCTCCTGGTATGCCCCACCCAATTATAACTATGTATTTATGGCCATAATATGTGGGAGGATGTATTGATGCAGATGCTGATTGCTAACAGACCATACATGCAGTTGATAACAAAAAGTATGTGAACTATTGGTATACTTTTCACTTTCTATTACTTGCTGATTCACTGTTGTACTCCCATAGCTGGTAGACCCCTCTTTTTTGTTGTTGCTTTGTTTTGGTGAGACTGACTGGGGTTTGAACTCAGGAATTCCTGGCTTGCAAAGCAGGCACTCTTTATAGTGCTCTGCAGGCAGTATACCTCCAGTCCTGGTAGATGCCTCCTGCTTCCCACCCTCTCTTTCATAATACCTTTAATTTTTCCTTTATTTACCTTCATAGACTATTTCATGTTTCCCTGCCAGTTCTATTTTTTTGTGTGGTACTAGGGTTTGCCAGTTCTAAACCACATGTAAAGAGCAGATATGATTGTATAAGTGATTTATATTTACTGTGGAAACCTATTAAATGTTTATGAATTATTAATGTCCTTTGCTAGATGCGTGATTCATATCTATCTGTATTTCCCACTGAATATGTGAGCTTTCCTTCCTCAGTATGGTGTAACTTCCCAGATTGATTCTGTTTGTTAGTCAGGAAGAGTTATTCAATTATATTTGTTTTACTTCAGTTTGTAATCCTTCTAGTGATCTGTTTCTTTTAACTGGATTGTGAGATTCTCTGGGGGGTCCCTGCTACCTTTGCACAAAGCTCTCCTCCTTCAGAGCTCTGCACCTGATTGAAAAACCTGAGAGAGAGAGAGAGAGAGAGAGAGAGAGAGAGAGAGAGAGAGAGAGGAGTTAGTGCCAATAAAAAAGGCTCTCCACTCAGCAGCTGCTACCTGACAGCACCCCTACTTTGCTTTTGGAATCTTGAAGGAGCAGGGGACAGTTGCAAGCATTGCATTCTTGGCCCACTACCTCTTCTTTAGAGAAATGGTGGAACCATCTACCTGTTTCCATTTCCATTGCTCTGTCTTGTCCATGTCAACCAGACAACTACAATGGCCTCCTCTCATTTATCACTCTGTAGGTTAGTTTTGCATTCCTGTATAAATGGAACCCTATAATTTTCACTTTGGATAATTTTATCTCTGGGATCTTTTGCTTAATATTATGCATGTAGAATTCACCATATAGTTATGTACAGCAATAGTTCATTCATTCTCTTTGCTGAATATTATTTCATGGATTTTGCTTGTTTGAAGGAATTTGTTTCTTGCAATTAAGCAAGTCATGACTAAGGGAGATAATGAAGCATGAAACTGTCCTTCCCAGAGAAACCACAGGCATGGAATAAGAAGTCCCTGAGGAATTCTTTTCTATTCTTCCTTCATCACACTAGGACATTCTTTTCACATTCAAGGAACTTCCAAGCAATGCAGAATTTTGTTTAGTGGGCTCAGAAGTCCATATGGCAACTGTCTCAGACCCAGGCACCAAGCCAAAGGATGACAGTTCTTATCTCCTTTCAGGTTCTTTTGCCCAACCTCAGGGTATATCTCTTTACTCTGTGATTGCTCATATCTGAAAATCTTACACAATCAAAATCTCCTATCAGTCTAATGTCATGTAATGTTAACCCTTTGCATGCTTCGTGTTGAGCTACAAGCTTACTATATTCTTGGAGTACTCCCAAGTGACCATAAAGTCTAGAACAGACATTATTTCATTACATATTTTCATATAATACTATTAAACCATTCATTGCATCTTTGCCTATGGTTCAAGGCATGGCAACAGCTTTGTAGACTTGAGATTTCTGTTATCTTTTTTCATAATTAGATGAGAAATTTAACATGGGACCATATGAAACCACTATGATTTGAACAAGCTTCCTTTCACTCAGCATGTGCTTTCAGAAATATAATTCTGCTTGGTCAGAATAAAAATGTGTGGATAGTGCACACTTCTATTATGTAACTGCATCCTGTTTTTCCTATGGGTAATAACATCTTAAAGAGCACAAGCAAATTCAGTAGGGAAATTTTTGTGATTTAAAAAATGACACTAAGGAAATTATTATTCAGAGTAAATCTGAGGAACTGAAGAATGGTACTGCCACTTCATGTTTTTCTTAATGTGCTATGGGACCATTGTTTTGAAGGCCTACTTTTTATTTTGCTAGCTGAATCTCCTTTGTCTTGCTGCCATTCCCCGTGAGAGGTGACTTAAAATCTTCTTGTCTGGCTATGGGAAAATTGAGGGTCTTTACTCGTGAGGGAGGAAAAAAAAAGTCAAAGAAAATGCCTGCAGAAGATGGACTATCCAGCCCACAGACCAAACAAAATGGCTGCCATTTGATGTCTTCAAGCATCCAGTTATGAATTAGCAAAATGAACTCACAGTCAGACTTCCCTTCCTTTATTTAGGGGAAATCAGATGCAAAGAAAAGTCAGATGAAAATAGTGAATGCTCATTTGTCTATTGGGGGATAAAAGATCTCAAGGTCAAGGTCGAGTTACCTTCAAACTGCTTGATCCAATTGGAACTGACTCTTGTGCTTGTGGGACTGAAAGAGGAAGAAATAATTGCAAAAGTAGCTATGAAGTAAATATTAAGTTCAAATTAAAAACTAAGTCAGCAGAAATTATAAGTTTTAGAAATCTAAAAGTGCTTCAACAATCATACAGTTTCCAAAGATAATACCATGTTTTTTTAGTAAAATGCTTTGTCCGTTTTTTCCTTATACATTTGGTTATATTTTCTTCGATTACTTTTTCATATAACAATGGCTTTTATCATTTTAATAAAGAATGGACATATAATTTAGTTTTAGGCTACTATGATTGATAAAAATCTATTTTTATTATTGATGAAATGCATAAAATGTGCCACCTTTCACACAGGTACACCCTTCTCTTTAGTACTGCCACAAACTTGTGCCCTACAAACACAGGAATTTCTATGTATAGAGAATAGAATATATATATAGACTATATATCTGCACCTATATATTGTTATATATTTGTCTCCCATCAAAAAAGAAAAAAGTATGGAATAATTGTTGTATATATGTCACATATATGTGTGTATATATATATATATATATTTCTTTATATTAGGAAACTCTGTATTCTGATAGGATAGAACTTGTTTTGACAAGTTCTTCTCCAGTTATAACGTCCCAACCCCATAAACCAGCTTCTAGATTCCCAAATTCAAGCCTTACTTCTTTTCCACTACTCACCTGTCATGTGAGGCACCATAGGGGTTGTGTACACTCTGACACCATCTGGACCCTGGACCTGCCCGTCAGGATGCTGTATGAATTTACATAGTGGGTAGTGGGAATATATCTGCCTAAACTGGGGTAGAAAACAATAACTTATTTTACAGTATACAAGTGGCTGTGAACGACTTAACTATTTCTCACTAAATGAAAGCTATCTCCAATTCAATTTTCCCTTTGTAGATCCTCAAAACACTCATGGCACTTAAAACAAAGGAAAGTGGAATGGAGCAGAAATTGTAGTAGAAAGAGATAGCTGTCTTAACTGATCTATGCATTTATCTTTTGAAAAATTTGAAAAATCAAAAGACCTTTTGGGGGTCTGTCCCAGAGCTTAGGAGGGAGCTAGGTTCATGTTACTTGAACTTTCTGGCAATCTTCTTTATTAATGCTGTCAAATGCCAGGCTTGGTGCCTTGTCTAATCCTTTCTATCCCAGGAATATGCACCTTCCAGTTGCCTAGGAGTTCCCAGTCCTCTTCAGGAATGGGACCATGTGTCCTGGAGTTTAGATGCTGGTAGGGAAGATAGGTCTGACCACACAGATTGATGGGCTTTTGCCTCCAGATAAGGGAGGTGTGACTGATGACCACTGTAGTTGGAGGTTTGGAAACTTCTGTCCATGGATGAAGTCTGAGATTTTTGTGCCCAGCATTTAAAGCTTAGCAACCCAGCTAAACTGACTAATTAGAAGTCTTGTCCTGTGCATTTAACTCCTCGGTGTGTTTTATTTTCTCTCCTTTGATTGTCATGACAGGAGATGCAATTAAAAATGAGGATCCTGGGTTTTGTTTTGATCTGCCATGCATAGCTGCATGTCCTTGAGTGATCTTAGCACTCCTGACCCTCACTTTCATCATCAGTAGAGAAAGCGAGTGAATTTGATGGTCTCTCTTTTCCCTTATCTGTCTAACATCTCATTTCCCTGGGCCTCAATATTATGCCAATTTTCCATATGATATTGAACTCTGGGAGGTTATGTTCTAATCACGAAGTTATTTCCACTGAATCTTAGTAAATAAGTAAAAGCTATTAAATATGTAGGATGAACCTGATAGCACACAGAATGTTTGGCATGTATATTTCAGGCAATTCTCCCAAAACCAATGTCTTTGGGGAACACATAGTAGTCATTTCAGATGTCCCAGAAACTGTAATGTACTTTTCCAATAAAGCCCATATCATGTCATTGGGCAGAAAAGGTCATAAAACTGAACAAATTATATAACTGAATCCCTATAAGAGCCTTAGGAGATGAGTAATAATATTATCATCTTCCTTATTGCAAAGAAGAGGAGACCAAGACACAGGAAATTTAAGTGATAAAGTGTTAAAGTCATATAGCAGTGATAAAGTGATATGGCCATTGCCTCCCATTATCTCTATGTCACAACAATTAAACAATTTACCCCGGATTATATATATAGTCCTTCCATGGCAGAGATAGAAAGAAAATTCCATTGCCTGTAGCAAATGGGATCATGGTATAAGAAAACCCCAGCAACTTGAGATCTTTTCTGTTTGGCAATTATTTCTCTAATAAATTCTTTTTACCTTTGCTTTTAGATTTATCTGTTATTAAATGGGAAAATAAGAGTGTTAACATTGTATAAAGAACAAAGAAATAAAAATTTGAGTTTTTCAAGTAATCTTTGAATTTGATTTTGTTTGGTGATATTTAAAAGAATGTTTATATAAATAATCTGGATAAAATTGATTTCCTGGCATCAACGATGGAGGAAATGGTAAATATTCCTTGTGAAATAGGCATTTCCCCTTGTCAGGAAGAATTTATTGCTATGTTCCACCAGGTGGTGCTCTGGTGAAGACATGGTTCTCTAAGGTTCTCCAACCCCTTGTCTTTATGCTTAGAAATATTTTGAGTTGGTTCAGTCATTATTCCTAAGAAAGGCTACTCAGTTAAACGGGATGTGGTTGCCCATCTTGCCAAACAGACAGAGCTTATAGACAGAGGGAAGTCCACAAACAGGAATCCTCAGATGAAGGGCAATAGTCCCAGAAAAATTCAGTTTCCAAACATCTTCTAGGGAAGTATTAGAACAGTGGTCTTACATAAGTCTCATGAGACTAGAATCAGGAATTTGGAGCTTGTATCTCTGCTTAGTACTATACTCAGCAGTAGTGACCAGACTCACTAACCTGTGAGTATTTTGGAGAATGCCATGCTTCTCTGGGACACAGTATCTTCGTTTGTTAAAGTATGCACGAGTGTGTATCAGGTGACTTACACTATATCAGGGTTCCTCAGTAGGATGTCATGTAATTTGTGATCCAATTTCCTGTAGTTGTTTGATAAACTGTGTACACACATTTTTCAGGGAATAAGGTCTGTTGCTTTTGATAGATTCTCACTAGAGGCAGTGAGTTCCAAATTGTTAACATTTGGACTGGGTAATTTCTGGGGTCTCTCTGAATTTCATTATTCTAAGATGCTATCATCTTTCAGGGGAAGAGTCAATGGCTATCAATTTAATTGGATTACTTCCCAGGCTAGGTTCCAGCTATGTCTTTCCTTATGCACTCCCTAATGGTTTTGTTGGGGCAGTCACACCTAAGTCCAAGGAGTCCTGCAACACCCTCTATAGTGGATTAGGTGGCACATCATATGATTGACGTGGTTCATTAGAGAGCCGTGGCCAAGACAGACTGGAGGAACCATGACAGCAACTCGCCAGATCCCACAGGAGCTCAGTGGTGGAAGCAGGTGCTAATTATCATCCTTTGGATGAACAGGATATGCATTTTTTGGGAGTGGGTAAGAATTTCTGGTTAGACAAGCTTCAAATTCTTTGGCCTACTTTGAAGGCACTGCCAGTACCATCAGTGAGGATGAGATTTTGTTTCCTGATGAGCACCTGCTTAGCCAAAAAGAAAGGCTCAGCAAGGAGGTGGGTATATTCTTTTTGGAGCCATTGTCATGCAGATAAAGGCTCCTTCCCAAACCAGGCCAAGAGGGAGTGTTAAGGTCCCACCTTTCTGGCTCAAGAAAAAAAAAAAATCTCTCTTAAAGTCTTTTTACAGGAGTAGGTTTGGTAGCTGAGTAATGTAATTATATAGATTACCAGCAGAAACTGAGATTTTAACTTGTCCTAGATAGACAGTACTTGTAAGGGGAAGGGCTTGAAGAAGAGCAAGGATATTAGTTGGAAACATAGCCAATGGGAGAACCCCATTATTAAGTGGGGAGCATACTTCATGCTTTGTATCCACAGAAGGTCTTAGATGTATGGAGATGCTATAATGGAGATTGGTACTTAGGGGAGAGGAGCTGGGAAACATAGCAATTCCTCCAAATATCTACATGTCAAGGTGTTGTTCAGAATAGGGGTAAGATAGGAAGGGGGTTCTTCCTTGAACTTTGGTAGATCTAGGCTGGTTACTTTTTACAGTAGCTTTTCTTATTGCCCAAGCAATAAGAACTTACTGCACTCTAAAGTCATCTTTTAAAAAGTTACTGGTGTCTAAGTCCCAATTCAAAGCAATAAGTTAGAATCTCTGAAGGCAGGCTGCACATTGGTTTTTTTTTTCTTTTAATCTTTCTCCTGATGACTTTAATATGTTGCTGAGAGCCTCTAGTCTAGAACAATTACTGCAAATATGGGACAATATGGTGATAGTCTTCCAAATTCATAGAATGTGTTTAAAAATTACATCAGTCTTAGTACTTCTTAGGGTACTTCTAGCTTAAGCCTTCACTTAAGGGGACAAAGGAAATATTTAAGATTACACAAAGGCAAGTTCATTTCTCTAGGGTCTCAGACCTAGAAAATAGTGTGCATTTGTCCTTTATTCCATTGATGCTTCAAGAAATTTTCTTTTTTTCTTTTTATGTACTTAACACAGTTTATAAGTATTTATTTATTTATTGTCTATCTCACTCAGTACTCTATTGGATCTATGAGGATGGAACTATGAATACTTGTTCATCACTGGATACCCAATCCTTTGTATATTGGTGTGTATTAGTCACTCCATATGATTGTTTAATGGATAAGTAAATTAATGAATGAAGTGAGTCTAAGTGAAGCAAGAAGCTGACAGAGGATTTTGGTGTTTTTTATTTGGCCGTGTTTAAATGATTAACTAACCATCACCTTCTCTTTATCATGTCCCTTATTATTTTACATCATTACATAAAATTCATGAGCTTTTATTATGCAACAAGGCAGACAATGAGTGCTGGTAGTTTATTATTTTTATCCTAGTTATTTACTTCTGTTTTCATTTATTAAATCTGTTTTTTGATTCTTCTTCCTTAAGGCAGTTCTCCTAATTGAGTAAGGAATTATCAAACTTCTTACGGAGGAAAGCCATAAGAAGCCCTGTGTCTGTCTTATGAAGCATCCAGGAGCTCACAATCTACAAGAGGAGATAATTGATGAGGCAATTTTGAGAGCATTGCTCAAGTTTTAGGGTCCTCTGTGAACACATGGAGAGATACCTACACAGACGCAAGTAGCTCCCAAGAGAATATGTGGGAAGAAAACTAGGGCAAACAATGCTAGGGAAAACAAGGGAAGGGTCAGCTCCAAGGAGGAGAATGCTTTCTCATTAGGGTAGGGGAAAGAATTCATGGGAGAGCATGAAACAGGCAGATGGGTTAGCAACCAATACAATAAAGCAGGTGATAAGGATGGAAGCATGATTGTCATGAGGCAGCATGTGGAGGTGATAAACAGGAACAGTTAAGGTATGAAGGAAAGTAGAAGAAAGAGGGTTGAGGTCAGAAACAGATGCTAAGAGACATTTTGGGAGTGATGGAGAAAAAAAAAAATCCCATGGAGGAGAGACTGAAAAGGACTATCTGTAGTAGTGAAAAAAACCAAGCAAAGAGGAATTAGGAAGTTGAACCAATAGACTGTAAACAGTGTCAAATTCTGTTGATTTTGGCAGAAACAACAGCAGTAGTGAAATGGTGACAGGAAGGAGGCAGATAGTAGTGAGAGGAGTGCACAGCGGTGAAGTACAAAAAAAAAAAAAGGAAGTAGGATGGTAGCTAGAGGGAGATGTAGGACCAAGGTATGGAAGGGAATTCTTGTTTTTTCATTTGTATAGATAGGGAGGAAGTAGCCAGTGTAAAGGGAGAAATGGGAGATGAAGGAGATGGGAGATGCATTCTACCTTTTTCTGTGGCTTCCATCTCTAAGAACTTTTGTTATCATCTTCACTGACTCCTCTCCCTGAAGCCTTGGTTGGTTCTCCTGATCTGTCATTCCCACTTAGTAGGCTTCTGATGATTGGGATACTTTGTCCCTCAGCTCAGAGATTCTTAATCTGGAGTCCACAGATAAAATTAAATATCAATATAATTAATTAACTTCATAATCCTATGTAGTTTTATATTTATTTATTTATTTTTGTGGCAGGGTCTCACTTTGTTGCCCAGGCTGGCCTTGAACTCCAGAGCTTCCTGCCTCAGCCTCCTGAGTGCTGGGATTCCTGGAGTGAACCACCATGCCCAGCTAGATTTTGTTCGATGCAGAGAAGGGATGTATTGACTTCCTTAGTATGCTACAGAAGTTCACGGGACCCAGACTGACACGCTTTAAGTTATAGCTAGACCAATTCTGTATTAATAAATGAATTCCTTTCTCTTGCCTCCTGTCTTTTTGGTGAGACTGGGGGTTTCAATTCAGTTCTTTGTGCTTGCAAAGCAGGTTCTCTATCACTGAGCCACACCTCCAGTCTATTTTGCTCTTATTGTTTTGGAGATGAAGTCTTTCAAACTATTTGCCTGGACTAGCTTTGAACTGTGTTCCTCCTGATCTCAGCCTGCCAAGTAGCTAGGATTCCAGGATTGAGCCACTAACACCTGGCTCTTACACCCTTTTGATCACCCACTCATCTTCACCATTTCAGGGAATTTGATAGACCAGAAATACATTCTGTGAGTGATTCTTAAAGATGTGTAAAAATAGTCTTGAGAAGGAGACAAAAGGTATTTTGAAATACCACTCTGAAAGAGCCTGATTTAATATCTTTAAGAAAACCAGGAGTTTGCTTTAATATCTTTAAGCAAACACCTGGTAATCTGGTGCAAATGGCCTTTGGAGGTCAAGGAAATCCATCAATTACATTTCCATGGCTTTTAAAAAAATGTGTCTTACATATGGTTAATTCTAGCAAACATTTTTAGTGACTTCAAGAAATATCATGTCCTCAAAATTAAACCTATTCAAATTTCCCAAAAGAAATGCTGCCATTTCTATTATTTATACATGTGAACAAACCCACTGAGATTTGTATAAGTATTCTCAGAAGTTCATCACATCATAGTCAGAGATTATAATGCAAATCACTGCAAATGGGGTGGTAGCTGTGTTTATGGCCTGTCAGAGTAGAGGGAAAAAACAACAGCATTCTTTGAGAGGTACAGTTTAAAATTTTTAGAAATAGAAAAGTTTGTAATATAAGAAATGAGATTTTAAAAAGATAAGTAGATGATGATATGGGCAGGAAAAAATACAATTGGTAATTTTTGTTCTCTATAAAACAGTTACAACATAAACCGGGTATTTCCTATAACATTGAACCATCAGTCAGGTTTTCCAGGGAATGACTTTCCATATCCGGTCAAAATTTCAGGTGATCACCAGGGATACTGTGTGTAAAGTCCCACTCTGAGGAGGTTTCATGATTGTAGACCTCTTGGAGATGCTAGTGTAGGTTTCAATCCATGGATCCAATGAGTGATTCTAGGGAACAATGGAATCACTAATCTTCTAGATCTGGCAAAACTTCAAGTGAGACTTCTATGTGCCCATCTTTCTGAATTGAAGAAGGAACTTATCCTTCATCTTCAAGTCAATGGTTCAGGCTGGCTTTTATGCCCAGGTATGTCAAATTCCTGCCAAGAAAACTGAAACAGAACATTTGAGCACATTGCTCCTTATTTAAAAATCTAATCAGGACAGAGGAAGCAAAAGACATAAAATATGTCTTTATCACCTACATGTAAATTAAAGCCCATAGTCCAGTCATAAAGTGAGTTGGGTCTATGTGTATTATATTTCTCAATAATACTGGGCTTCCGAATGATTCCAAAGTCATGCTGGATGCTTTGTCAACACATTGAGTAATCTATGACTCTTTTGGTTTTCAAACAACATTTTTCTACTTAATAGTCCTCACTGAGTATTTTGGCTTATGTAGGAGGTGCTTAAAATCAGCAGCTTTTTCATTTATAGGGAAAAGAGGATTGACAACAGTATGGAATACTACTTCTCCAAATCAAACAAAATCATTTCATTGTAGTAACAGCTACCAATGGACAGCAACCATCAGTTAAACAACATCAACCCAGCACTAGGGAGACAGATAGGAGGATCACAAGTTCCAGGCCAGCTTGGGCTCCATAGGGAAACTAAACAAAAAACCAAATAAACAAACAAACCAAAGAAATCAGCCAACGATGGCAAGATGAAATGGGGTGCATTTTTGGTATGATTTTTCTGAGCTAACAGAGGTTCAAAACAATGTTTTTGGTCATCATGTTGGCAGAGTTCTTTTTTTTTTTATCAGACATCAGGTATAATTATTCATGAAAGATTTTTTTTTTTGCCTGCGCACTCCTGTTTGGACCAGGGAAACCTAACGAGGGGTATGTTTTACCCATATTCTTATGGAAAAATAGAGTTCATATTTAGTGATAGGTTTTCAACAATAATGGTAAGTAAAGAATATAATCTTAGGACTTTCTGGCTGACACTCGATTTGCTTTCCAATAGCCATTTGTCCATCTTTTTTTTTTTTTTTGCCGGCAGAGTCCATCCTTTATTATAGGTATGGAAAATGCTAGACACTTGTTTTCCCAGCTTTTCTTGCAGACAGGTCAATGATATATGATCATATCCTAGCTAGGAACTAAGGGGAAGTCTGCAAAGAAGATCTCTGAGGAAGCATTTTCTTCACAACAGGCTGGTGTTTGAAACATGGTTCCTTCTCTTTCCATTTACTGGCTTTAAACTCAGTTGTGTGTGTGTGCATATTTATGATTGTGACAGCCACGTTTGTGCCTACAAGGGGAAAGCAAGAGACAGACAGTGAAGTTGACTCAGTGACTTGACGTGCTTGAGTTGCTCAATTGACCAACTTTGAAAACAGAGTTTCTGTTTCTTGGACAGCGTATTAAGGGCAGTCAAGTGTTCTGTTCTTTGCAGTCAAAGATTTCTTAACAATACTTTACTAATTTGTTACCAAGAATCGCTAATGGTTTGGCACTGTGCTAGACACTGGGATTATTGTGGTGAGCACAACGGACATTTATATCTGTACTTCTGGGGGCTATAAGACATAATATTTAGGTTGATTTTGTGGGGAGTTTGTGAGGCTTACCTGAGAAAGTGATGTTTGAGCTACTGTCTGAAGATGAGTAGGAATGAACCAGAGTTTACCAAGGGAGGGAGATTGTTTCTCATTGTGCTTTTATGAATGGATTAATTAAAAAATGAATCTTCTAAAAGCTAATGGAGTCAAAGAATAGAATCAGAAGAGAAAGACAAGTCACCTCTAGTTGTCAACTGTGCAAACAACTGTCTCTTAAATCAGAGTGACCCAGGGTGTTAAGAGAGAGACTTCTTGTGGACTCTGACCTGACCCCCCTCCTACCATGGCCTTTTGTAAACCTTATTGTGATCATTCTTATAAATAGAAAACATTACCTTGTTTGTGGTAGCTGAGGTCACAGACAGCAGTTTTCATTTGCTTGTTGTGCTCCTCGTTATAAATGATCTAATAAATTATCCCTTTCGGCTAAGAATTTCCATAATTGGTTTCAGTCTCAGGGCACTTTTTTGTTTGTTTTTAAACATCCAGCCATTTTGATTTATGTGAATGTGAAAATATCTACATTTTTCTTTCTGTGTTTCATCCAATGTACAGAATATTATTTAGCACAAGGAAATCTCCAAAATAGCTGAATCTTTCCACTTATTTAGATTTCACTCAAAAGTCCCCAGGGTAGAATGAAAACATCTCCAAGCTAGAGTAATTTTATAAAAACTGCTTAGAGTTCAACAGCTATTTCTGTACTTTTGGAATTCTGTAAACATATGGGGGAAAATCTGTCCACAGTTATGCAGGGGCTGTGCCGGGCTCTGAATTCCCCTATCGTTTCATTGTTGGGAAGGACTAGAGCCATGGATTCAATTTCTGTGTGGAAAAGGTCCCAGAGATATTGCATCTTTCCACTTCTGCCCTGTTATACAAGGTGTCCTGCCCTTTCTTTCTTGAAAAATCTGTTTGTTTTCTTCCTTTTCCTCCCTCCCTCTTTCCCTTCCTTCCTCCTTCATTTCTTATCTCATTTCCAGATACATGCCTAATTTCTACTAGCCCTGGTATTCTCTTCTGTTTGGGAATCACCCTTATTTGTCATTGGCCAAGCATATCCTTTGTAGGTAGTGATAGAATACTTTCTGTTTACATCAGCAAGGACGGTCATGATTATTTGAAGGACGTATTTTGGTTTGTGGGTGAGGAGACTGGGTACAGAGAAGAGGGAAGTCTGTCTTAATTCTAAAGATTATTTTTGAAGTAAATACCCCTTCTCATGTGTGTCAGGATCCTGCCATGACAGGTCTAAAATATCAGCTACTTTTCCCTTTTTAGGGCATGTCACATGGCCTTTTTAATATGACCTTAGATTTAGACTTTCCATGTACAAATGAGTTAATAAATAAGACTGGCATTTTCACCAGAGAATATTATACATGCAAGCATACCACTAAAGAGGCCAGTGATGAATCCAAAGATGTCCTTTCTACAACTTTAACCTGTATCCTTTTAACAGGACCACTCAGTCTCTAATAAACCATAAGTACTGTTAATCATAATCCTTGTACTAATCTCATAAATATCACAATTAGACTGAATTGCATATTTTTGGTGGTACTGGGATTTGAACCCAAGAGTCTCATGCTTGCTAGGGAGGCACTCTACCACTTGAGCCATTCTGCCAGCTCCTGAATTGCATTTTTATATTAACATTGCTATCATGTTCAAGATACATATTTAAAATATTTCACCATTTTAAAATCAAATAATAACTTTTTTCACTTTTTACTATTATAGGAACTTTTTAAAATGATGTATATTAGATAGCTCTTGACCTTAATCTTGTCTGTTTTCCCCCAAAACATATTCTTTGGGTACTATGACTACAGGCTTTCCAATTATCTGAAATATAATAGCAGTTAATAGCAGGTCTGTATAAAATGTCATTTAGTCAGGACTTTTTCTACTTGAATTTTGAAAACTTTTGCCCTGTTGGTGATAATGTTTATTGAGACAAAGTAATAAACGTTTCTTCCTGAGTGCACTTCTTTTAATCTTATTATGTTTGAAACCTCAATACATAGTGCAGTGCTTAGCATATAAGAGGAGATCAAGGGCAGCTATTAAAAGCAAAGTCTTAAGTAAGAAAAATGTATTTTAGAACTGGCAGTTTTCTTGAATGAGAAAGGACTCAAGGGAAACAAAAGGAATCTCAACTATGTACCTCACATTTCTGAGCCCAGGAGCTCATTTTTAGTGGCAGTATGAACGTGGGACATTTTTTGGTTAAAGCACGTGTTTTACCAGATGGTCCACTGTGATTTTAGAGTTTTTTTTTTTTTTTTTTGGCAGTATTTGTGTTTGAACTCGGGGTCTCAACTCTTGTTAGGCAGGTACTCTACCACTTGAGCCACTTGGCCAGCCCACTGTGATTTTAAATAGCCTAATATTGCTTAATAGAAATTACTTCTATCTTTTTTATTTATAATGTGTCATAGGCTTCATAAGAATAAAGATGAATTTTTAAAATTTTGACCTTTTCATTATGGACATGTACATTATCCATATGCTTACAAATACTTGGTCTATAAAGAAAAAGAAAATCCCCACAGACACTAGCAAGGATATGTTGAAAAATGTTCATTCTCAAAAGAAAGGAGATGCTATTTACACCAAGTTTGGGAATTTGACTCACTTAATCCTGATGTCTACAAGACTTCTGTTTTGAAAAACAGCCCCAAGGACACACTGAACAGCCAACTCTGTGGCTGGATCTTAGAATACCAAGAATAAATTTAAAATTTATTTAAATTATCCTTTTTTATCTATATATTTATTTTTCTGCCTATCCATAGATGTATGTCTATTCATTTCTCTATCTATCTATCTATCGATATAAACTTAAAATCAAGAACAATGCCATAAGCTAAATATGGTGACAATGGTGACAAATACCTGTAATCCTAGCACTTGGGAGGCTGAAGCAGGAGGATTGCCAAGTTCCAGGCCAGTTTGGGCTACATAGTGAGACCCTATTTCAAAAAAACAAGAGCTGCAAGTGTAGCTCAGTGGCAGAGTGCTTGCCTAGCATGTGCAAAACCCTAGATTTGACCCTCAGAACTGCGAAAATAAGTCATATGAAATAAAAAGAAAGCTTAAAGCAATTCTTTATATACGAAGAATACACTCTATTATTGTCTCACTCTTTTGTGATTGCTAAGTGCATTTATTCCAGAAGGTCCTCCTATTCAGGGGGCCCTGAGGTTGGGATAAAAAATTTTAGTTGAAGGAGAGATGTCAGGATGGTGCTCAGAGGAAATAGATGTTGGATCAGGTATTTAATAATAAAATTAAATACCTGGAATGGAGGACAGGAAACATTTGTAAGTTAAGCAAACTTGATAGAAGTGTGAGAGAGCACATTTTCCAAGAATACTAGGGATTTTAAGTGACCTGAATGAAGGATGATTTTAATGGGAAAACATAAAAGAAAACACTGCCAAAATAGATTCACACTAGGTTTTGAAAGATTTATGGGCTATGCTAAGGATTTAGAGTTTAACTTTTGGATTGTTCAAAGTATAAGCTCCATGGTAGCAGTCTTTTCACTGTTGAACCTACAGTGACTATCACAGGGAGTTGCATGTGCTAGGTGCTCAAAAAATGTTTGGTGATTGTATGAATACATAGGTATTTTTAGAAGATCAGATCTGTGTTCTATTTAGTTAAATAAGAAAAGTTCAGAGAGCATTTATGTAGTAGGAGAGAGAAGTCCTCAAGCAATGGGGTGGGTGTTGGAAGAAAAATACCCCAGCTTCCTCACTCCCCTCAACAAGAATGAGCACCCCTTGCTCATGGTGCTAAGGTATGTACTAACATGACCTGTATTAATTTCCATCCTTTTCTGTTTCATGGGCTCGCAACCCCACAAGTGATTTCTGGGCATACTTTACAAATAGACTTCTCAAACTTGTAACATTATGTCTCAAAGTTCTGTTTCTGGGAGAATCCAATTCAAGACAAATTCCTTGCAATGGTCTACACAGAGATTATTAGAGCCTCGGCTAGAGAAATGATCATGGAAATTGTGATAGGCAGAATCATACCTATTCTTGCTGCCAAATTCATGTCTCTGGTGTACACACACGTCCCAACTATTCAGTCAAGCATTAATCTCAGTGTTGCTTTGAAGGGATTTGCAAAAATAACTAAGGTTTCCAATCAGTTGACTTTGAGAAAGGTGACTATTTCTATGAGCCTGAACTAATCAGATGAGTCCCAAAAGGGACAGGGATCTTCCTGGTGAGAGAGACTCAAAGCACTAAGAGATTTGATGATGAGGAGATTCTGCAGTGATAGCTTTGAAGATGGGAGTGCCATGGTAAGGAATGTGGGCCTGTATGAGCTGAGAGCAGCCCTCAACTGACTCCAAGCAAGGGAACAGGATCTCAGTTGTACAATGGCATGAAACTGGATTTTGTCAACAATCTGAAAGATCACAGATGCAGAATCTTCCCTAGAGCCTTCAGATAAGATCCACTCTGATCAGAGAACTCAGCTATCCCAGGCCCAGACTTCTTATCCAAGGAAATGGTGAGATAAGAAATTGTGTTCTTAAGCTTATACCTTTTTTTTGGTAATTTGTTATGCAGCTTACCAAGATGCTAACAGAAACTTAGTACTAAGAGAAATGGTGTTAGATTTAAGTCAAACATGGAAATTGCTAGAATGTGGTAACTGGTTGTATGAAACAGTTGAAAGAAAAGAAGTAATGATTTTAAAGTTCTATTCTGAGTTCACAATGATGTCATTAGCAGAACAGAAAATGTGCAAAGAGGAATCTTTTTTTAGAGCAGAAGAGTCTCTGGTTTTTGTATTTGCTTTTTGAGTTTTGCTGCCTTTGAAATGAAGATGCCTAAGAAGCCATTGAAAGTACAATTCATGGCTGAGGGAAGATCTTGAGTCTGAAGAATACACACCTGGAAGACATGGACATGTCTTATGTTGAAGCCATGGGAACCAGAGGGAATCTGGTGGAGAAGTGTTCTTCACTGGTTAGCAACTCTGATTTTGGTAATGGGACTTTCTTCTTTGAGGAGAAATATAGAGAGCTTATGGCAATGGGACTGTATTAGGTAATGTGTTCTCTTAAGATTATGTCGCACTTTATTTACAGTATAATGATTCTTAATATTCTGACTTAGGAAGCAGAGTATGGATGGCAAATAGATGGTGTGAAAACCATTACTCCCCAATTCTGACTCTATGGCAGACATTACTAATTAATCTGATTATTTCTAACCCTATGGCAGACATCACTGATCAATCTGATTATTTTTCCCTCAGCCCTAGTATCCTTTTCAATCAGGTGGTCCAGGTAGGAACTAATTGATTGCAGTTCACACAGATTTGCTATCCTGGCTTGGCTTTGAAACCATATTCATTTAATAACAGATACACTTAGCAAAAATAAGCTTGATGTGCTTTTTTAAAAGGATTTTGTTTGATTCTATTTTTCTTACAGATGCTTTTTTTTCACTTGTCTACAAAATATTGAATGAGATAAGCTGACCTCTGAGGAATTTGTTGAGGTGGCAAAAAGTGGTTCTTACAGCCTGTACATTCTCAGGATAACAATCCTAGGGGAAAAAAATGTACAAATTGGGTTGAATGGCATTGGGTCCAGAGTTATGACATTCAAATTTTATAATTTCTAGTTCCTATCTGGGAGCTAGGCACAACTCATCCAGTTCCAAGAATGGTAGCATGAAGTTGAGAGCTGATGTAAATGCACATGACTTGATCTCTTTCCAACCCCAAATGGATAAGATTTGCACAAATTCATGTGTATTAATCATCCATTTTTTTGTCATAGTGCCACAGCATCTTGAAAGACATTTAGAAGTCCTAGAACTACTGTGTAAGACAGAATTTATACGACCCAGCCTAAAAAAAGCTTAGGCAACTCCATTTCTGGATCACAGGGTGTTAACATATTAGTCAACCTGTAAAAGCTCCCACTGATTTATATGGAGTTGTATCATTGCATCACAGATGGAGGGGCCCAAATTGTTTTTGGAGAAATATAGGGCTCTGTCTTCAGGATCATGACCCATGAGTCACACCCAGGGTTCTTGAGCCAGTGGGGACTTGGAAGAACTTGGCTTAGACACAGGGATATGACTCATTAGAAAAGATGAACTGGTTTTGAAAAATAACAAGAACCACCTTCTATTCTCTGCCTACCTACCTTCTTTCCAAAACCAAAGAAATAGAAAAAGCCATCTAGAAGATTAGGAAGTGTTTGTGAGATATATAAATTTATTATTTCACTATCATCATGTATTTTTAAAGGTCTTGGTCCATTTTACCACTAGAAGCAGTAGTCAGCATTACCCTTTGAATAACAGATTGACAAAATGACACTTACTTTCCTTTAAAAAGAAGTCATGTGACAAATTCATATGTTGTTACATCTGTGTTCAACTTTCTAATCATTTAAGGGACTCTGACTTGTAATTTATGAAGTTCTCTAACAGAAAGTTCAAGGTGATGGCTGAATTAATACTGTCAATGTAGTGATGAGTGGGACATAGAGTGACACTGCAAGTGTTGATGGGGGATTGTCACGTCATCTTCCCATGTGTGAGGGAAAGCTGGTACTCTTTGTAAGTTTGAGCTAGAGAACAGCATTATGATTACTCATAGTCCATGATTTTTGTTTATTTTCTTTTACTTTTCTTTCTTGCTTGGTTGGTGTTTTTTCTTTTTTTTTTTGAGACCATGTCCCAGACTGGCCTCAAATTCATAATTCTTCTACCTCAGTCTCCCAGGTGCTGGGATTATTGCAAGCACCACCAAACCTGGTGTTATTTTACGATTTTCAACAATTAAATATTTTAATTTTAATATGTGAACATCCATTTCTATGACTGTTGGATTTTATTCTAAAAATGTGTGAAAAATTATAATCCCAAATATCAAAGACTTGTCACTTTCTTCTATTTTTATTATTTTATTTTATTTTGGTGGTACTGGAGTTTGAACTTAGAGCCTCATGCTGCTAGGCAGGTACTCTAACACTTGAGCCACTCCACCTGTCCTTTTTTTGTGTTGAGTATTTTTGATAGGGTCTTGAGAACTATCTGCCTGAGGAGGCTTTGAACTGCGATCCTCCTGATCTCTGCCTCCTAGGATTACAGGTGTAAGCCACTGGCACCAGTTTCTTCTATTTTTAGATCTCAGGCACAGGAACTTCATATTGCAGGCAGAAAGAATGGGGGAAGAGCTAGTCTGCAGGAAAAAAGGAGTGCAGATGTCGCTCACCTTCTGGGAGTGGCTTTGATTTGAATTCTCTCTCTCCATAGGTAAGTTGGGTGGGCTGCTGATCTCAAGAACAGGCTACCTACAACTACCTCAACAACTGGCCTGAGCCCACTGGGCTGAGAACCTTTCCCAGTTCCCCCAGACCTCTACAATGCCCACAGTGTCTCTGTCAATCACACAACAGGGAAACCCTCCCTTTCCTTCCTTCTTTTGCTTCCCAAGGCTCCTACTCTGCTTTTCCCTCCACACAGCTTATATCCATCTCTCCTTCTCTGCATCTCTACTGAAAGGTCCTACTTTGTGTGCCACTACCATCTTGCCTGAAGTGCTTCTACCACTTGCCACCATGGGCCATTCTACTCCCTGAAGCCAAAACATACTTTCAAAAGGCAAACACAATAGTGTTTCTTCCTTGCTAGAAACAGTCTGTGGCTTCAGCATAGCCTGTAAGTCCGTAGATGTCAGTCATCACCAGCCACACAAGTCTTCAGATATTTCCTCAGAAGTGCCAAGCTGGTTCTCACCACAGGGCCTTTGTACATGTTGCTTCCGCCTCCAGCTTGATGTTGAGGCATCAGCTATCCCAGAGCCTCCAGCACTTGCCATAATGCGTGTATGTTGTTTGCATTTGCCCTTCTCAACTGAACCTGAGAGGGCTGGGAGTGTGAGTATGGAATGAGCATGTGGGTGCATTTCTGGGACTAGTATAGGCCCTGCCAGAAGGAGGTGCTCAATAACTCCCTAGGAATAACAAGTACTTCCTAGAAGTGTGTTCATCTTGATTTCTGATCATTCTATTTCTTTATTTGATCTTTTCCAGCAAAGTAGATGCTTCTGTATTTACTTAGAATTCCACCTCATTCCTAGGTTATCTCTTCCCTATTTCACGGCCTTTGTGTGTGCTGTACCCTCCACCAGGATTGACACTATTACAGCTCTTCTGGATAAGGAGTGACAATGACTTTCAGGAATGGTACTGGTGTTTGAACTCAGAGCCTCACCTCCTGCTTGCTAGGCAAGCGCTCTACCACTGGAGCCATGCCTCCAGCCCTCTTTTGCTGTAGGTTATTCAGATGGGGGGGAGTCTCTTTTTTTTTTTTTTGCCAAGGGTTGGCTCTTACCTTTGATTTCTATGTAGTCTAGAATTACAGACTTGTATGAACACATTGTTTGTTGAAATGAGGTCTCACTAACTTTTTGCAAAGACTGGACTTGAACAAAGATCCTCCCAATCTGCATGGCCTGAGTAGCTGGGATTACAGGGCTGAGCCACTGTGCCTGACCTTCTTTCTACAGTCTTTTGCATATATAGGGACTGTCAATAAATATTTGTTGGGTGGATAGATGTATGGGCATGTGGATGAACAAATGTACAGATGGATGGAT
The DNA here is from genome assembly GCF_047511655.1 of Castor canadensis. Classification (NCBI taxonomy): domain Eukaryota; kingdom Metazoa; phylum Chordata; class Mammalia; order Rodentia; family Castoridae; genus Castor; species Castor canadensis. The sequence continues at coordinate 150,109,433 of NC_133390.1, read as the reverse complement.
GGGCAGATTGTTGGATAGATGGATAGACAGGTGCTTGAGGTGAATAGATGTATGTGTGGATAGATGGACGGATGGTAGTTAAACATACAGGTAGATGGTGCTCTGGAGCTTTGGACAATATTTTTTAGCTCATTTATCTCTACTCTGTCTTTTCTCTGTGTGAATGAATTGTCAAAGCCCTTGTTTCCTAGGGAGACTGTCACACAGAGCATCTACTGTACTTGTTAAATAATAGAAGCGAAAAGATATCTCAGCAGCAGAGGTCTCTACCCTTAGGCAGTTTTTAGGAGGATTAACTACTTTGTGTTTCTGAATTCTTAAAGTTTCCTCAAGGAAAAACTGTAACTAAAATTGAATGACAAGCTCATCATAGGCATCTCCTAGCTATTGCTGTCTGCAAGTTTTTACCTATAACTTTCCTTTTAACTGCTGTGTTTTGGAGAAGTTTCAAAACACAACTCTCTCCCTCTCTTCTTGTTTTAACAAATTTTCTCCAAAAGGAGAAATTTTCTCCATTTCACCAGAAAGACACAGAGAATCTCATCAGATTCTGGAAGCACCCTGCCCCTTCAATTTATGATGAAATCTTAGTTCGGAGTGACTTGGCAGGCCTCCTTCCTTCCTTTCCTGTGGTTTCCAAGGTAGCAGACCCTCGTCTCCCTTCAGACCTGTGCACCCTCAGTCCCACTTGGCATTGCTACATGAGGTTATGGACACACATTTAGCCCAGTACTCATTGCTTTTTTGGAAAAGGCAAAATAAGAGAGGGGATTTTCCATATTCACATTTTTCCACAGAAATGTATTCATAAGCTTTAAACTTGCCCAAGCTATGCTAATGTATGTGGTTGGCTTCTGTGCCAATTTTCATTGTGAAAAAGATGCGAAATAAAAGGGTTCTTGTCTTCCCTCCTGCCTCCCCTCCATAATTTTAAGTTCCTAAGCCCATTTTGTAAGTGAATCAGGTCTCAGCAGAGAATCAGAAACGATGTTGTTCTTTTAGCTGCTTACAGTGTTTGCTTTAAACCCTTGATAGGAACACGGGACTTGTGACAGCAGCAGCCGAAGTAAACAGATGACTATATATATAATGCTTCTTTACAAGGTGGCTCAGTTCATTCCTAACCTTGGTCTTGGCGTCATGGAATGAGCCAGGGAAAATCCGCCCCTTAACCCTATCCTGCACCTCCTCCCTTAAAGGGCAAGAAAATGTCCATTTGCCCTTGGTTTCATAGCCCTTTCCCCACAGTAGACCTGGAATAGCACAGTACCAAAATCCAAGAGAACCTTCAGTAGTAGTGTCAGAAGTTATTATTATTTTTATTTTAACCAGGTGAGTGTGTATGCTCACAATGAAAGTTGCAACCTTTGTAAGCCATGAGCCAGCATGTCCTGGCATGTCGTGGTTGTCAGGTTTCTGTGCGTTTTGGTTCAAATGTTCCCTGACTGTATTTATTCCTGGTCACACCACACCTCCTGAGACTGTCTTTGTGGCTTTTGCTCAGCTACTGACTCAAGTTGCAGAAGACTGGGGGATAGAGGAGGCAGAACTGTGGGATTCTGGCCTGAAGGAAAGCCTTTGGGACTCCTCACTTCAGAGGCACTGAGGCTACCCCCCTCTCCCTTTTCCTGGAAGGGTCCATGACTGGCAGGGAATATGTAGAATAGAGGAGCCTTAACATAAGTGATAATAGGGAGGACCAGAAGCCCCAAATATAAGGGAACATCCATGAGCTTTCTGTCAGAGAACCCTCAATTTAAACACTGGGCTCCTAAGAAAATAGCAAGTTCTTTGCTCAGGACCTTTGGTAAGTACTTGACCCCGGATTTCTTCATCTAAAAAATACCAACAATAATAAGCATGCATCTTAGAAGGTTGTGTTGAGATTCTATGAAACAATGAAAGCCTAATGCCCAGCCCATGATCTGGTACATTGTAGGATGCAGTATAATTATTAATTCTATTATCTATTATACATATTATTATAAATTAATAATTAACCATAATTAATATAATAAATAGTATTACTGTCAAAATTATAATCATATTACTAGTACTTATAATCTATAATTTGTGACTGATAATTAATGGTATTAGCAGGGTTTGGTATTGGTATTATCTACTGATTGATCTTTTTCTTCATCTGAAAAATGGAGATATTAACACAAATACTGAGAAAATCTTGACTTTGTAGGATTTTTTTTGGATGATGTAGGATGTCTGTCCCATCAGCTGGTAACCCAACTGCCTTTTTAAATGTAAGGTTAGATGTCTCTTTCAGGCCCTCCACAAAGGAACATATCTCTTTGCTTGTCAGCAGCTGTGTCTGTCTCATCCCAGCACTTCCGCTGCTGTGTCAAAAGAATGGCTGCTGAGTGATTGCAGGTCATGGGCCTTGTACACCCAGGCATGCGGTTAGATAGTTAGCCTAGTCTCCAGGAGAAGATGGTCCCTTAGCTTTGTGTGTGCTAATCCAGGCCTGGGACCATGGTCCTACTTGGCAGGATAGTAGACACAGTGTACAAGCAGCAAGGTATGTCTGCAGACACCCAGGTGATGGCCAGCCTGGGTGCTGAAGTGCACCCGGGTCTTCTCCACCTTGGCCTCAGCTCCCTCCTGCCTTGGAGAGAAGAGCAGGTAGAGGTGGCAGCCTGGATCATTCCAGTGCAATTGTGACAAGATTGGCTTATACCACAGCTTGCCTTTCCCTTTCAGCCAGAGCTTCTTGCTCTTAGGCTTTTGACAATACAGTGAAGCCTGTGTACTTCCTCCTGAGAGAGAGTGTGTTAAGTCCGTAATATAAAATTCTTGGGATTGCAAAGGAAACCAATTACATATCAAAATATTTTTTAATTACAATATAGTATAGATGTGTTTCTCTAATAATCAATTAAATAGAAGATATAGCAGGAGGCCTAAAACTATCATAATTTTGAAGTAGTGATGAGTGAAAATGGTACTATTAGATAACTCAATTATATAAAAATACCTCAAAATTTTCTTTTAAGGAAAAAGTCATGTATCTTGTGTGTTCTTTGACTTTCATGTAATACCTTTGTCCCAGTTGACCTGCTCAAACCAGATCCATTTTTGTAATCCTTGCAATTCCAATTTTTTTTCTTTTGGCAGAACCTGCCTTCTACACTTAGTTATTTGAAGAAGGCTTGACTGATTTAAAAAAAAAAAAAAACTTCAGTGTGCAACAAATGCACCTGCAGCAACAAAACCACCTGAAGCACCAAAAGTACCAGTACTCTCAAATTGACTTGATGTCTATGAGAAGTAGTCCTAGTTTCAGGATTTTGAAGAACTCCCTATCTTCTGAAGCACATGCTCCTTGAACAAAATGATACTTTTGCTAAGGAGCAAGCCTTTTGCAGCTAGAAAACTTATTTTATTATTTTATATTCAGAGTGAGAGATGAATGGATAGCCAGTATTTGGTGGAATGATATATGAAGAGAGATGCACTACAAGAGTGTGGAAGGAAGGAAGGGGGAAAGAAGAGAGGGAGGGAAGGAAGGAAGGAAGGAAGGAAGGAAGGAAGGAAGGAAGGAAGGAAGGAAGGAAGGAAGGAAAAAGAAGAACTAGCTATGGATCAAACCCTTCCAAAACTTGTGTTGATATATAACTATCATTGTAACAGTGTTGAGAGGCGAGAACTTTAGCAGGTGATTGGTTTAATGAGGGCACCTCCACTGTGGTTGTATTAAGGTCATTATCACTGGAATTATTTAATTATAAAAAAGAGAGAGTTAGGGTCCCTTTTTTTCTCTCTTTAGTGTTATCTCTCATTATGTGATGCTTCTGCCATGTTATGATGCAGCAAGAAGGACCTCATCAGGACCTTGATCTTGGATACAACCATAGACCAAATAAATTTCTGTTCATTATAAATTACCCAGGTATTCTGTTGTAGTAGCAGAAAATGGATTAAGAAAGAAAGATGAAGAGAAAGAAAGAAAGAAAGAGAAAGAGGAAGGGAGAAGGAAGGAAGGAAGGGAGAAAGAAAGAGAAAAAAGAAAGAAGGAAGGAATTTCTAAAGTGCTATTAAACTTTATAAGAAAATAAATTTTTATCAGCAGAATACAGAGATAAACAAAATCAGCAAGAAGGATGGATTGATTTCGAAATTCAACAAATATTTATTATGTGCATACTATAGTCTAGGGCAGAGGTTGTGAACACATGCAGGAGCTAGGTGAGAAGGTGCTGAAAGAAAAGATTCAGGGCATTCTCTTCCTTCCATTTACTCTTTGAAAGAAGAAAACAATAGGCTGTGTGTGACCATTTGTGCTGACAAACCTTGGCTCATGGTGTTGGGTTGCTCTCCAGCTCCTTGCTTTATGGACATGTGGCCTCACCTGCCATATTCTTTGATTTTTCAAGAGAATTTGACAATGTCATTTATAAAAAAACTGTTGAAAATGTCTGGTTACTATTTCTGTGTAACAAATTAACACAAATGTAGCCACTTAGAAGCAACCATTTTATTATCCTCACAGATTCTTTAGGTTGGATTCACAGCCATGGTGTGGCTTTCTTTTTTCTACTCTATCATGTCTTGAAATTTCAGTTAGTAACATGCAAAGGCTAGAGAAAGTGAGGGTGAAGACTGGATTAGCTGGGGGCTGGAAGAGTCAGTTACTGACATGCCTAGGGCTTGGGTGGGGAAGACTCAACCACCAGGACTACCAATTAGAGCCACTATACGTGGCTTTTTCCTCTGGTCTGACTACCTTCCATCATGGCAACCTCAGAGTAGTAAGACTTCTTCTATGGAAGCACAGAGCTAATTTGTCATGCAGAGCTTCAAGCATCAGTGTTCCCACAAACAAGGAGGACGCTTCATGGCCTTTTATGACCCAGTCTTAGAAATCATACAATGTCACTTCGGCCTTACTATCTTGATGAAAGCAGTCACAAGTCCAGCCAGATTCCAGAGGAGGGTAATTAGGCTCTGTCTGTTGCTTGGGGAGTGACAAGCTTACATTTTAGAAGAGTATGTGTGGCAGGAGATATTTTTGCAACCATATTTGAAAAATATAATTTGCTATACAGACACATCCTTCCCCAACACTGGAAAAAACAAACAAACAAACAAGCCTCTTTATTTTAAAATGAGTTAGACACTGTGCACAACATGAGGCATGTCTGTAGGTCAGAGCAGACCTCCATATTGCAATTGGTACTCGTGGATTCAGAAATCACTCCTGTATAATGTCACTAAGTTCTTCATTGGCTTATAAATAACATGGAACGCTAGACTCAGAATAACACATTGTCCACCTCTCTCCATCCCTCATGAATCAAGTCTTTCTAAATATGTTTGGGAATTGACATGAGGATTTAAAAATAACTTAAAGGGTGTCCAATAGCCCAAATAAGAATGTGTGATTTACAGTTATATTGCTGCTCTCTAGTGCTCTTAGTGGAAATGGTGACCTTGAAAAATATTCTGAAGGAATTCTTTCTCATCTCCTTCTTTCCAAATCCCATAGATATGGAAGGATAGAGCTGAAAATCTCTATCCCTCTTCTGACTTAATAGGGGATATTTTGCTCTAAAAAGCACTGCTTCTTCCTATGATATTATTTTTAACCTACTCACCAACTCACAGGATGTGTCTTTGCCAGGTCTGAGCATTCCATAGGATGATTCAAAAGGTTATACCTAAACCAGGAATTTTATGCCCTTCACCATGATCCTGTGTTTCAGGGTGTGGTATGTTGGGAAGGTTCAGGTTCATTGTCTAAATGTTAATTGTGTAAACAAGGTGGAAGCCCCAGCAGTCCAATCCCAGCCCCCTCTGCACTGGCAGGTGTCCAGGGAGGTATGTGATCACAGCCTCTGTCTGAGCTCACCTTTGCAGGTAATGGGGCAGGTATGTGGCATTAAAGAGCAGGAAGGCCATCAAAGGTTGGTAATTGTTTAACTCTTCCAGCGCACACCTCTGAGTACATGGACCACACCCAACAACCTGGCAGGACGTGCTGTGCATGACTGGACAGAGGAGCTTGATATACTTGGAGCCAAGGAATGGGTTTAGACAGGAGCCAAGGCTGACATAGAAAGCCCAGCCCCTGGCCTGCTTGAAATCTCAGAACTCAAAATGTCTGTGCTTTACGGAAGCACGTCCATTTGTTGGGTGAAATTAACAAGTCATGTCACTGACACTTCAGTTTCCTCATTTATGTATAGTCAGGGATTTGCGTTTATTATCCCCAAGATACATCTCAGCTCTGATGAGTTCTGGTGTGGTGGTTCTCAAACTAGGGGAACCATCAGAATCATTTGGAAATCTTGATATAGCACAAACTTTGAAGGAGCCCCATTCACAGAGTTACTGATTCAGAAGATCTGAATTAGGGCCCATGTGTTGCTAAACTGCTGGTTTGGAACAACACTTTGAGAACTGCTGTTCTAGTCTCTAGTGCTTGACTACTCTCTGGGGACCTTCCTGAGGGATCCTCCCCCCTCACACACACACATGCCTTCAGTTCTCTATGAAGAAAGGTCCTTTAAGGGCTCAGGGGGTAAGGTTTTATTTCTTGATTTTTTCAGATCCTTTGTTGTTTCATCTCTCATCAGAAGGAACATCTGAATTTGAAATGAGAAAATAAAAAGAGACATAGCTCCTTTGCTCCATGTCATGTGATTTGCCTGGTATTATTTCTTAAGTACAAGAAAAACTCAAGAAATAATTATCTAATGAAAAAAATAAGCCCAGTGGAAAGGATGAGATTAAGGATGGTATTCAAATGAGGTTTAGCTTTAGATTCCCACCATCACTGCCCAGGAGTCCCAGATGCAAATCATTCTGGGACGAGGCTGTCAAATGTAACAATGTGGACCTGTTCTATGAGAAGCAATATGAAATGGTGGAGTCTGTGTTAGGAGTAGCAGAGGACTAACATGCACAACGAACCTCAGATGTTTTCAATACTTGGCCAAATCGAAGCTCTTGGGTTACCAGTTTGCAGTCCCTGACTATGCCTTTATAATTCTCCCATCTCTTTTTTCTTTCTTTTTTGAGGAGGAGCCTCATAGCCCAGGCTGATCTGGAACCCACTATGTATCCCAGACTGGCCTTGAACTCATGAACCATCTGCCTTCACCTAGAAGGCAGTACTAGAATTACAAGTGTGTGCCACCATGCCAAGCTCCCCATATCTTAAGTAAGAAAAAGGAAGAGTTACTGAATATTTTCATTTGTCCTTAGTTAATATTGTTTGTAATTTAACTTGAAATATTTTCCTCATGAACAGTGAGTTCATTTTTATCTACACACACTCATCCCTTGATATCCATAGGGGATGGGTTCTTGGAACCCCACTGATGCCAAAATCTGAAGATGCTCAAGTCCTTTATATAAAAATGGCATAGTATTTGCCTATAACCTCCACATATCTTTCCATATATTTTCAATAATTTCTAGATTGCTTATAATACCAAATATAATTAAATGCCATATAAACAGTTGTTATATTGTATTGTTTAGCCTTTAATAACATGAAAACAGTCTATACATGGTTAGCACAGGTCCAACATTGTTTTCAAGTGTTTTCTATCTGAAGTAAGTTTAACTCCCAGATGTGGAGCCCACAGATACAGATGGCCAATTGTAGCCTAGGAGCTCATGGGAAGTTACTTCTAAACTAGTTCCCAGTAATCTCTACCTCCTGGTATTCACATCCTTGTGTATTCTTTCCCTTTGAATGAGGACCTAATCCAGTCACTTGTTTATAATAAAATGCAGCAAATGTGATGGGATGTCACTTTCCAGATTTGATTATAAAAATATGTGACTTCTACTTCTCTTCTCTCTCTCTTCTTTTCTCTCTCTCTCTCTCTCTTTCTCTCTCTCTCTGTCTTTCAAAGACTGAAATGATTATGAAGCAGAAAAGGTCCACATGGAAAGGAATGTGGGTTACCTCCAGCTCACTTCCAGCAGAAACTGGAGGCCCACATCCTCAGGGTTAAACTTGGAAGTGGATCCTTCCCCAGTCAGGTCTTCCAAGGAGACCACAGATGTGGTCAACACTTTTATCACAGTCTTCAATGAGAGGCTGAAACAGAGAACCCAGCTAAGTCATAATGATTCCTGAACCACAGAACAAGATAGTAAGTATGCATTGCTTTAAGATGCTAGGTAAGGGATCATTTTTAATGCATGTGAGATAACTGACAGGTCTGTTAATATCAGGTGTGCTTTAGGAACTAGGTAGTCTGCATTCTGAAAACTTAAATCCTAAAGCCATACTCAACTGTGATGTGGAACCAGCTTGAACCAGTTCATGGGAACCAATTGTACTCACCTTTTAACTCTTCCTTCAGAGAAGCATGTTAATAGCATGAACTCAGTATTATGGGAGTATTTATACAATGGAAATCAGAAAGCAGAACAATTTTGAGATGCAGTTTATGAGTATATCACTATACTTTTCAAGCTCTGCCATGAACTCTGGAGCTCACTTAATTCTTGGTGAACATCTGAAAACTAGTAATTAACATAATGAGCATCAGAAGTGATTTTACATGGTGGCACTGGGACTGTCTAAGCTATGTGGATTGGGAGGACATGCTAGGCAAGGATTCTTCCTTGCATGAATAGAGTGGGTGACCCCAAGAGTCTGAAAACTTCTGAATAGCACTTCAGTTTAGGAATATGAAATAATCCTGCCTCTAGCTGTTTATGTAGGGATTTTGTTACCCAGTTTCAGCCAAATTTGCACTGGAGGTTTTCTTTTTTTCATCTGTCTCAAGTGAATCTTTTGGGTCAGGCTCAGTAGAAGTCTCAGACAGGACAGATTGTTAAATCAGGAATTCATCACACTTTATACTTGCTTGCAAATAAATATTTGTACTTGGGGAAAATTTCCATTCCCAAGAAGGGGAGTGGGGGTGAGGAAAGACCTCACTTAGCTATAGTTATTGAAAGCTACCTGTATCAATTAGAAAGGAGTTAGTAATTATGAGTGATCAAATTGACAGGCCAGTTTGCAGTATGAATCATAATAACTCCCACAAAATACAGACATGCCATCAATCCTTATTTGCAGTTGAAGAATTTAAAATATAGACAGAGTGGTCATCAGTGCTTATGTGATTTGCACAGAACAATGTTAAAGGGCTCCAAATCAGGTCTAACTCCAAAGTCATACTTTTAATCTATTGGAGTTCACCTCTCTCCTCTTTTAGTGTTGTAGTCTGAAAACCTTAGAGGGGAAATTCCAAGGAAGGAAACTCCATAGGCTCAAGTTTCATAGCATTCCCTGACAGGAAATCCTCACTAACTTTGAACTTCAGGGTTATCTACTGTGGTTTAATGCCACTTTTCACTTCTAGTTAAAACAGCAACTCAGCTATCTGTCCATTATATGTCATGCCTCAAAATATTTCAACTCTCTTTAGCTGCTATACGAAAAACGGATTCCCCAAAATAACAAGTCCCTCATATTCAGATGACATTATCCTTCTTTAATTAAGCACTACATTGTCATTTGTAATATAGGAAGCCCTATTTTTATAAAACTGGGGCTGATGCCCTAAACAATCTTTCCATCTCAGAACACCCAGAACTATTACTGGCTGCTGCCAGGATTCCTGTGTGAAATAAGCATGTATTTTCTGCTATAGATGGTGAAGTCCTAGGGCCCACCCACTATTCCCCAAGGGAAGTCATTATTTCAGAGATTGTTTCTGTGCCCATGCACTAACTCTGTGAAGTAGACTTTGGGGACACTATCTACCTAATCTGCTGTCAAAAGCATTTCCGAGAAAAGCACAGAAGTAATCAATGTTCAAATCACAATTTCGTCTTTTACAGATTGTATATTACTTAACTTCTCCATGCTTGTATTTTCTTACCCGTGAAAAGGAGGTATCAGCATGGCCCACCTCATAAGGCATTATAAGGATTCGATGAGTTAAGACATGGAACGTGCTTGGAGCAGTGCCAAGCATATTGAGGTACTCAGTAATGTTCCTTCTTGCAGTTTATAAGCCTTCTCATCACTGCTGCTTTCTGGAAGTGGCCATGCATGATAGAAAGGATGGCTTTGTGCTGTCCCACTTGTAGACAATCTACTTTTTATCCGGTTTGTCTTTCATAATCTACGATTAACTACCTGTTGCTATGTAACAAATTCTCCCAAATTTAACTGCTTACAACAAACATTTGTTATCATCTGGGCATTAGTGGCTCGTGCCTGTAATCCCAGCTACTCAGGAGGCAGAGATCAGGAGGAGCTTGGTTCAAAGCCAGCCCAGACAAATAGTTTGCAAGACCTTATCTTGAAAGACAAACAAGGCTTAAGGTGTAGGCCCTGAGTTCAAACCCCAGTACCGTGAAGAAAAAAACCCAAAACCAAAAAAACATCTATTATCTTGATTTGTGTAGGTCAGGAATTTAGGAATAGTTTAGTAGACTGGTTCTGGTTCTGGGTCTCTCATGAGGTTATAGTCAAATTGTTAACTTAATTGTAGTCACTCTAAGGCTAAAATGGAGGATGATCTGCTTCCAAATTCACTCACAAAGACAATGGAGGGCCTTAGTTCCTCACCACATGGCCCTCTTCATAGACTTTTTAAACTTCCTTATGGCATGATAAGTGGCTTGCTTTAGAGCTTGGTAGAGAGAGGGGGAAAAGGGGAGAAAAAGAGAGAGAGAAAAAGAAGGAGGAGCAGAGGAAGAAGAAAAGAGGGTGAGCCCAAGACAAAAGATGTAATTTATTTTATAACCTAATCTCAAAAGTGACATTTTAAAACTTCTGCCACTATATGTATATCACCAAGTACAATCCATTCTGGAAAAGTAGAAAATTAAGTTTCCCTCTCATGGGGATAAGTATCACAAAAATTGTGAACATTTCTTTAAAACTACCATAGGTGTCTTTCACAATTTAGAGACTTTGGAAATTTTGTAGCTTAAGTGCACTTTGTAGATCAACTAACACAGACAGTTTCCTCAAATGACAGATGAAGAAAGAGGTGGGAAGTGATTTGCCCAAAGACACACAGCTAGCTGGCCACAGAGAGCCAGCTTCTACTGTTGCTTATGTAATTGTATCTGGTTTCCAGATCATAGAGTTGCTCCATTGCTACGCTGTGGCATGTCCTAGTGCCCTAGGTTATTGAGAGTTTAAAACTTGTACATGGTTTCTTGAGACACTGCTCCATAGGGTAGCCAATAGCCACTTGTGTTGTTAGCAGTAAGTGGTGTTCAATACAATCAGACTTTCAAAGGCAGTATAAAAAGACTGCAAATTATCTCATTAATTACTTTTATATTGATTTTATGTTGAAGTGATAATATTTTGGATATACTGAGCTAGATAAAGTACACTATTAAAATTTATCTTTTTTTCTTTTTACTTTTTAAATGTGGCTTCTAGAAAACTTGAAATTACATACATGGCTTGCATTGTATTTCTGTTTCTGTTCTAAACTGGCCAGATTGCCATCCTCATTCTCCACATTCCTTTGTCTTCCAGGGTTTTGCCTCTACTTCCAGCCCGAGTTTGAGCCAAGGTGCTTGAGTCAGAGTGACATAGACTGCTCCAGGCCTCTGTTCTCCCAGCTCAGTGACAACTAACTCAGCAGGATGAGTGCCCGTGGTTTCACAAGTCTGCTCCTTTGGACCTTTCTGAAGGATGTTAATAGCTGAGGATATCCTGGGCAATTTGTGGCAAGAACCTTTGCCACAAGGAAGGCATGAAACCTTCCTTGAGGACTTAAATCCCATCCCAATGCTGGGTTCCAAAATTCCACTTCCTCTTTTGAAAGACCATGTCAGACTAAGGACCTCCAAGTAGATCTATTACACATTGTTCCCTCACATCTTCTTTTTCTTCTATTTCTTTCCTCCCTCTCTGATTCTATCTCTGAGTCAATACAAAAAAATTCAAGCCAGATTTGGTTAAACATGTTATAAAATAACCAATTGCATCTCCCTAAGTGGATTGGGTATTTGCAAGATTAATTAGTGAGAAATGTTAAAAGATAAACAATACTGGGTCACATCATTTATCGAACAGAATTTCCTCCCCATCACTGTATAGTATTGAATTCAGAAGATCTGCTTGTTCAGGATTCTTAGTTGTTCAGGATTCTTATGTTTAGTGAAAAGAAATCTCTCTTGTATGGTAATCCAAAGTGGTTAGTCTGCACATTCTTTCCACACAGCTTCCAACTTGGTCTCCTCTCTGCCTCGATCAATGAGTAGGCCATGAAGCCTCTTGCAAGCCTCTGCCCCTAATCACCCTTTTTGTTGACATTCCAAACTGCTAAGCTCACAAATGTACTGGGAGGACAGTAGCTCGAGGACACTTATTCCCTAAGAGAGAATCCTTGACTTTCACGGTATGTGACTTCGTTATTTTCCCATCCTTGTAAGGGCTTGACACTGTTTCAGAAAATAGTGTTGAATTGGGGAATGTCGTTTCTAGTTTCATTCTCACTGACCCATGCCATCTAGTTGCTTCACTCTCCTCAAAACCTTTTTTGGAATGAGGTAGGATATAAATTAAATAAATAAAACTGCTTCCGATATAAAAAGAGGTTCGGTAATTTGAAGATTGGTTCCCTCTCAGACACTTGAGGGAAGATGCTGTATTTAAGATTTAGACAAGAACACTGACTAAACAAGTACCACTGGATGAATATAATGAATTATAAGAGGCTAGCAGTTTCACAACTTGTGATTTTGTGAAGGCACAAATAAGGACATCCATGTGTTTTGCTAATAGTATGCAGTGTAGAAGTCCCAGACCACCCCAATCTTTCATTTCCAATTGCCATTTAAAATTCTGCCACAGTCATTATCATCTGGCCAAAAGGGACGCTGACGTCTACCAAAACATAGATTCAAACCACGACCTGTGAGTGTAGGTAAAAGGCGGAATGGAAATAGGGAAGACGGTTTGAGTCAAAAAGAACATATTCTACCCATAGAATTTTCTGAAAGATGACATTTTATACCAAGAAGTTGGGATACACTTTATAAATGCTTTGGTTACATCCAACAGAACCATATCTGTGTTAAGTAATGGAGGCAACTGTTGAACTCCTATGGGAATAGCAGGGGCAGAAGCCAGTGCCTTCCTTTGACTGGGTTAGTAGTTCTTAAGCATAGGGCTATGGAGATGGAGACTCTGCTTCTTGGGGACACTGGGCAATGTGTGGAGATATTTTTGACTGTCATAACCAGGAGAGGGATTCTGACATATGGTAGGTAGAGGATGCTGTTAAGCGTCCTTCAGTGCATAGAACAATTCTCAACAAGTAATTATCCAGCTCAACGTGTGCTAAGGCTGAAAACCACTGACTGATCATAAGAGATGCACCATCACCCCCATCTCATTCTGTATCCTGGAGGACCTTATATATGAAAAGACAAAAGCAGTGAATATTGTTTTGTTTTTCTTATTCATAAGAAATTTCTTGACTGAACAAAAAGAAAGCTGATAAGAAATAAGCAACATAAACCTGTTGTGCAGATTCAGAGGACTAATCATACAAAGGCACTATTGTTAGGCACTATTGTAACTGATAGATGAGGATAGGACTCTCTCATCCCAATGGTTTTCTGAATGACTCAAGGATACATACACTCTACTGAAAAACAGTCACAGAGCTCTTAAAATTGCATACATTATTGCTTACTATACTATTGGTCACGATTTTGTAATTCTTAAGTACACCACCCCACTCCTATCTTGCTCATGCATTGACCTGCTCTATGTCCCTCGTGGCTGACTCTTACTGACTAAATCAGATGGGTTTTCTTATTCTTGAACTTCTACCTGGTTCAGCAAAGGGGAGGCACTGGCAGAGGAACAGAGGGCAGGAGGAAAAAAGTGATCATGATACTTATTCCCTTATCTCCACCCCAAATTTGGCACCTCTTTCTTCACACTGATTATAGGCATCCCTGATTACAGCTCTTGCAGGTTGGCACTCCTTTATGAGTCCAGTTATCCCTGAACTCTGTCTGCCCTGCCTTCTTTTTTGTGCCCTTTGGGTCTAGAAATTTTAAAGGTTTCCAGCTGTTGCAAGTTTCAGAGTCCCTCCATATCTTTTGTTGGTTCCATTAAAGCTGTTTACATCTCATAGAGACACAGGAACCCTCTTGCATTGCTGATGAGAGTGAAAAATAGTACAGTTGCTTTGTAAGACAGTTTGGAAGTTTCTTAGAAAATTAGACACAGTTTTATCACATGATCCAGCATTTGTGATCTTTAGTATCCATTCAAATAAGTTGAAATCTTATATTCACACAAAAATCTGCACATGGATATTTATAGAACAGCTTTATTTATAATCGTTAAAGTTGGTAGAAACCAAGATGTCCTTGAATAGGTGAATGGATTTAAAAATGTAGTCACCTGTGTGGTGGAATAATATTCAGAGATAAAAACAAATGAGCTGTCAGGCCATGAAAAGACATGGAGTAACCTTAAGTGCATGTTGTTAAATGAAAGAAGTCAGACTGTAAAGGCTGCATGCTCTATGATTCCAACTATGTGACTTAGCTGAAAGGAACAAGTATGGAGGCAGGAAAAAGACCTGTGTTACCAGAAATAAGGAGAAGGGAGAGAGTGATGAGTAGACGGAGAAAACAGGAATTTTAGGGCAGTAAATTATTCAATTATTGCCAGGGTAGACAAAAGTCACTGTGCATTGGTCAAAATCCATGACACGTGCACAAAGAGAATTCTAATGCTACCTACGGACTTTAGTTCATATTAATGTATAAGTAATGGTTCATCAATTGTAACAAAAGCAGCACACCAAGTGATATTATAATCGGGTCCACTGTGGGAAGTAGAAGAGGAAAATGGGTACTCCTACTTTCAGTTCAAATTTCTGGAAACCTAACACTGAAGATAAAGTTTGTTAATCAAATATATTAATTAAATACACATATGGGGAAGAAAACCTACTCACAGCTGTATGCATGGCCCCATTACAGCTAAACTCATTCCAGGGAAATTTTTTCCTGCCTAATCTCTGAATATTGTCATTTGTACCAAAAAGCAGTGTAAAAATACAGAAAACAGACAAGGTGATAACATTCTGAAAACCTTCCCTCTAATAAAATGCTTATTAGACATTACAATATCAGTGACTCTTTATTTCACAATACTGAAAATTTAACTAAGAGGAATATAGCTTTTTGTTTCCTTAGCAATTTCTGAGATTTAGAAAATAAAGAATGACCAAGCGTCATGATTTGTGTGGGACAATTGTGATTTATGTATGTTTTCTGGATGCAATCATTAGAAGCAACCCCCTTTCCTCTCAAAAGTGTCTTGATTGGACGCTTTTGGACAACCAATTATATTGTTGTGCATCAGAGCCTTTACTTGGGAAAGGAGTTACAATGTTCTATGCGGAGTCCAGTCCTATTTACCCTAGTCTTCTGTCTGGGTAATGTCTGGAACAGACAGACTAGTCTGAGAACAAAGGTGTGTCTGCCAGGACCAAATGTTCCCAAAACAAATGATTTTATCAGATGAAACTATAACCCAGATCTTAAAAATGATCGAATGCGGTGACAAAATCAGCTTAAATAATATAAGATTTAGATTTGCTAAAGTTGAACTCGAAGGCCATGTGAGATCCTCATGAGTGTGGCGTAGCGGGGTTTTAGAGGTTATCTATCACTCAGACTGCGGATGAGGACTGGAGCTCAGAAGCCTTGTTTCTATACCTGTCTAGCTATAAGGTAACAGCAAAAGCCAGCACAGGTGCCTGCCAATTACCCTTCATTATTATTCATTCATTCAACAAATAATTTCTCTAGATGGACATTGTATGGGAAATACACTCATGAATAAAGAAAGTAAGATAACTACATTCTACTGAGAAGAAACAATCACTTAACAAATCAAATCAGTGAAATAATTTGTATAATGGTGAATGAATGCTCTGAACAGCATAGATAGAAAATCCCTGGTCAGGCAAGGAAGACTTCTCTCCTGAAATGCTAGTTCAGCTCATTCTGATGAGGACAGGAAATCAACCCTGTGAAATTTTGGCGGTCCAGCCCACAGCCTTTCTGGAATTAGTGAAACTACTGAGCAAACAGTGTGCTAAGAGGAAATATGATAAATGTTTAAATGGGTTTTTTGATAAACATAAAGAACCCAGGAAATTTTTGTGGTACTTCAAGCACTAGAAAAGAATTGCTCTCTTCTTAGGAGTCATTTATTTTTGACTGGCAATTGCCCTCATCAAAATACATCCCTGAAACTAAGCTAATTCACATCAACCCATCTCCCTCACTCCAAGGAACTCTCAGCTACTATTGCTGCATAACAAATTATACCAAACTTCAATGGCTTAAAACAATGACAGAAGTTGTTTTGTTTATAATTCTATAACTGGGGCAGGATGTTGTGAGAATAGCTCATTTCAGCTCCACTCAGCATTAATTAACTCAAGAGAGGGGCCCTGGAAGTTGATAGTAGCTCTTAGTGGAGAAAACCCAGCTAATGCGCTTGGTCAGAAAATATGTATGTGGCCTTTCCTGTGTCCTGAACTCTCTTATAAAATGGAGGCTGGTGAACTTAGAGAGAGAGAGAGAGAGAGAGAGAGAGAGAGAGAGAGAGAGAGAGAGAGAGACAGAGAGACAGAGACAGAGAAAAAGACGCAGAGAGACAAAGACAAAAAGAGCACCAAGTGAGTTTATCTCTCATTTGAACTCACAGTGTAAGAAGAGCATTTGGGATAGAACATATTGGTGTAGCTATTTTGAAAAAATATAATCTTCCATAAATCTCTATCTTTTGAACTTCTGATAAGAAACTTCTATTCTTCTATTTTATAATAACTAAAGCCCAGTAGAGCATATTGGGCAACTGTAGATGGTGGAGCAGTAAAAACCCAAATCAGTGAAAACCCCCAAAATCCTAACTGGTAAACAGGTGAAGAAGGAAACCCAAGAGACTTATCTATTAGCAATCTTTGTCCCATGTATTTGAATTGAAATAGGTTCTTGTAAATAAGTTTAGAAAACTCTGGTTTGAACAAAGTAAGATAATTTTCTACACATGCTACATATATGTGGTTTCTAATCTATAGATATAGATATTCTCCAAGAGGAAGACAGAATGCAAAATTGTCTCCCACATTGTTTGATCATAGAACCCTTTTTGCATGCAACCCTTCAACAACTCATGGAAACACTTAAGAAATTTCATTTAGCCAATTTGTCCTAATGGAGGTTAGAGTAGACCCACAGAGTGGGACACTTCTGGGTTTATGAGGTTTGGAAACATTCTGTTCCAGGCCAATGGTATGAAAGGAATATGTCTGCTTTTCAGTTCTGGTTGGCAGAATGTTGTACCCTATGGTACATCTGAATGAAATGGCTAAGTTGAGCATGTTCAGTGAATATATTGTTCCTGGTACTCCAGAATTCAAAACCAGGGCCCATTAACATGAGTGTTTCAAGGGATTGTCACTGATGCAATCTTTTAAGGGAAAGACTGCTCAATCTACCAATGACTCAAGATGTGATGGACAGTAGGAAGCCAAGCCAATGAGTAAGGAACAATACATGCTGCTGAGTGAGCTCGAGTTCACTCTGCCTCATTTGACTACATTCATTAACCTGAGAGTGATGAAATGAGGCAAAGGAGAATGTCCTCGCAAGACCACAGTTATGTACATAAAGTCTGTAGGTTAGAAATCTAGACCAAGCTCAGGATGCCAAGATTCCACTTAGAGAAAAGAGAAATACATCTGTGGAAATTAATGAGAAACACAGACATTCTATGTGAGTTCAGAACCTGGAAATTAGGCCAGGAAAAGATCTAGAGGAATATGACAAAGGGCAAATTTCATAGGAGTTTGCAACATGATATTTGGGTGGGAAAAAGCTTGGTTTGTTTTCAGCAACGGCAGAAAACCTCCATTTCATGCACTATAAAAGGAACATTTTCACCCCTCAGGATCCTGGTGAGGCATCACCTGGAATACCAGCTCCATGTCTGGCTCCTTGTTACAGTAGGGGAGTAAATGACTTGGTTAAAATTTCAAATGCCTTTGGAAATGGGTTCAGTAATTAAATAAATCAAATCTTTTTGGCCTTCTGGGTATCTTAACTCCCAACAATCACCTTAGGACACATTCAGGAAGACTATGAAAATTCTAGAAGATTCTGAGGGAAATGTTCCTTCCCACAAGTATACGAAGGTTGAAACAGCCAAAGAAGGAAGGAGATTATTGCTCTTAGAGAGTGTGGAATTTCAACCAGAGACAAGGGAAGACATTCCACCTCAAAGTGCTTTAAGTTTTATATAGCACATGCTTTGACCCATCCCGCCTCTGGACACTCCAGATTAACTTCAGCACTAGAACATTTGATGATCTTTCAAACCATGCGTCCTTTCTGGTGCTGGCAAGGAGGCTTGGAACACATGAAGCACCATATGTTATTTAATAGCAAAATGATTGTTTAGGGGTGTTCTTCCTTCGTTCTGTTGGATAAGAAACAATATGTTTTAAAATAGAATGAATTAAACAAGTGCTATTTACACTTGGACGAATGTGTTGCTTCAGAGTTGGGCACATCCTCACTCCGATCAGGATCATAACCATATCTGCATGATTTCTGGCATTACGCAACTTCCCCAGACACTGAAACAATATTACTCACTTTTGCCTTCCTGGGACCAGCTCCAAATGACTTATTTTGAAAATTTTAGTTTCATATTATTCTGTCATCTGTCTTCCGATATTCTATTCTCTGCTTGCTTCCTTTTTTTTTTTTTTCTTCTCCTTTCCCACTCCCTACCCTTCTTCTGCCTAGAAATGTATCTTAGCCAGTTCAGGCTGCTATGTGAAATACCATAGACTGAGTGATTTATAAATAAAAGAAATTTATTTCCTCAAATTCTGGAACTGGAAGTCCAAGTTCAGGGTGCCAGCATGGTGAGATTCTAGTGAGGGCCCTCTTCCAGGTGCAGGCTGCTGCCTTCTCCATGTATTTGCTCATGTTGGAAAGAACGTGAGGGATCTCTCAGGGATCCCCTTTATAAGGGCACTAATCCCACTCAGGAGGACTCTTACCTTCATGACTTAATATCTTCCCCAAAGCTCCACATCCTAATACCATCATATTAGGGGTTAGAATTTCAACATGTGAATTTGGAGGGCACACAAACATTCAGTTTATTGCAACTTGTCACTCTCCTCTCTTTTTACTGCCTTCTCCCACCATAGACCCTAGCCTGCTTTTTATTCATTCTTCTCACTCTAGTCATTTCTATTTTTCTCATTTCCTTGGTTATAGGCCATCCTTTATATTCAAGAAATTTCTTCCTTAATGGAACTTTCTGGCAATTGTCTTCCAATTCCTAAGGGATTTTGTATGCAAGATGAAATTACCTTCTGAGTAAAAGTGTCTTCTTCATGAATTATTTGGTATTCAGTCCAAATTTGAAAGGAGGAAACTGATGTATATTAATTCATTTATTAAAAAATTACTGAGTATAAGATAGGTGCTAGGAAGTAATATAAGGATTTGTCTACTTTTCTCAGCTTGTTAACTGGCAGTCTCTCATCAATCCTATGTGAGAATTTGATGACAGCATTGCTAGCATTGAGTACAGGCCTCAGATAGGTCCAGATTGCAACTATGTAAGACTGGAAATCAGAAAGCTTTCTCCCACTGGGATATTAGGGGATAGGATTTGAAGTAAGCCTTTTAGTGTAGAGTAGAAGGAGAAGGAAATATGGCAGTTCAGACAAAGGGTGCATTTTATTACAGGCCTAGATGGGAGATTAATGGGCAGAAGGGGTGATGAGCAGTGTTGGGAAGTGTAGTGAGGCCAATGACAGAAGCCTTCGGTTTAATAAGAGCTACTATATATATAAATACAGCACATGCTTGGGAATCATACTCAACTGAGTTGGAATCAGGTTTCTCCATATATTGGCTGAGTTACGGAGCTGAGCCTCAGTCTCTCTTGTGCAAATGGGACTTATATCCCATACTACACATTCATAATATTTCAATTTATGAAACTATTCTATGAGCAAAAATCTTTTGTATAGCGTTTTTCTAAAATCTCTAGTACAATGACTCTTATCATGCTGAAAGCTCATGCATTTGTTATTAGAAAGAGAAGGGCTTTCAAACTGTCTTTAGAGATGTTGTCTTTAGGAGGAAGTGAGGTGATACCTATAAATTGCCTTACTGGCCCCAGTTCTCTACTCCTTTCCCTATTTATACTCTTCACCCTTTACATGGTGCTTTCCTATGGGGTGATGAATACAATTCCCCACCCTTGAGCTGGTCAATGGGATTGGAAGCAATGACATAAGCAGGGTCTTAAAAAGTACTCTCGTATGATTGAATTTGCTTTTTCCCCAGAAGAATATATCCAGGCCAATCCACAGGTCAAAGGAAGGCTTCCAAAGTCAACCAAAGCAGAGACATTTCCATAACCTAATGGAAATTAGAAGAACTTCCCAGTCAAGTTCAGCCTAGATGAATGAACTTCATTAGCCTGCATATATGTTTAATAATGAGTTTGGTTGTAATTGGTTCTGTACCATTGTGACATCAGACAGTTAATGCAATACAAATGTATGTGTGTGTAGATAGACAGTTGTATGTATATATGTGAGCCTAAAAAATTTTAATTACAATATTTAATTTCCTGCTATAGGTATTTCTATATTGTATTATGAATACATTAATGAATTTAAAATAGCTTCCTAAGATAATATTCTATTATCCTAAATGGTAACTAGTAAACATTTATGCCTCCATGATCTTTGAAGGTGAATTTGTTCCCACAGGAAGCTTGAGTATTCCTCACATAGCCTTATATTGGGTCTTGGCCAGTGTGGTTTATTCAGTGAATACAATGGTTTGTATCAATCCATGCAATGACAGTTTATTATTGCAACAGTTTCTGTTGTGTACCTTTAGCTTCTTTCTAAATTCTGGTGGGATGGTAAGGATGTCATTTCTTTCACTGGGATTTCATTTTGATTGCTGTTTATAGAAGGAATTCTAAGCATTGAACCATTACTGCAAATGTGCCACCATAGTCAGTCATCAAGCTGCTAAATATTCCCATCCAAATTCACTCAAGGGGATTAAATACTGCAAAGTACTGTCAGCGACGGGTGCAGGGGAATAGGAAAGGAGAAAATGTGGAGATCCGTTTAGAGAATCAGAGAGAAAGAGGTAAAGGGGCAAAGAAGGGGGTTTGTTAAACTTTGGACAGCTTTACAGCAAATGAGGGAATTGGGTGAAGCCATAAACTTTGCTATTAAATGAGTCTGTGCATAGAAAACACTTAGAGTAAGTGTTCAAAAGACATTGAAATGCTTTGTTTCAAAACTTTGGAACAGAATAAAACAAAAATAAATCCTTCTAAAAGTTATCCTTGAAAACAAGTCAAGTATTTTTCTCCTTGTATTTTGAAATTTGAATAAGCCTGTATTATATTTTCATGCCTTTAGGGACATAAAACAGTAAACACAATTGTACAGCCACCATCTTTCAGTCAAATTGCCCACAGACAATAAAAGAATACTCAACAATCTTCCTGTTCTTCCCCTTCATTCTTCTCCATGTTTAGCAGTTTTCTGACAGTTACCATTTTTGTAATACTCTGTTATGGCCATGGAAGACTAGTAGATAATGAAGTTTTTCCCTGCCCTCAGATCTCAGGCTCAGATTGAAGGAACAAGATGCAGGTATATAAAAAGTGCTAACAAGATACGCAAGAATGTCATAAGGGACAATGAGTAACAGAGCAATCATGTCTAAAGAAAGAGAAATGGTAAGAAATGGGAGTGGTGTTTCATTTAAATTAATCCTCATATGCAATTAAAACTTGATTTGGGAGGCACGGAGTCAAGTTGGTAGGCAACTGCTTGCTTTTGAATTACAAGTGTAGAAGATTGAAACTTTGGGCTCAGCCCTTTGTAGGAATTCTATCCTTTATTTAATTGATTAGGTGCAACTCAGAGGCATCTTGGACTTTGCACAGATTGCTTTCTGGATTTGCTCCCTGGACTCCTAGAACCATATTTGTGGCCAAATTCAGCCACCATTTAGGTACTATTCTCTTGTCTTATTTCTGTCAATTACCTTAAATCCTTTCTTAAGGAGATATAAATAAGCTAGTAAAGACTAAGAAAGTCATTTATCTTCCCTACATCTGCTTTCTCAATTATAAAATGAAAAGCTTGATGAAGTTAAACCAAACTTTTTTTTTCTAGTTGTGATGCTTTAAGATTAATGAATGAAGGCAGAATTGTCCATGAGTGAAAAATAGCTTAATTCAGTCAATATTTACAAGTAATAGAATACAGAGACTTCCTATTTGAGAACAAAAATGGCTTACAGTCATTGGAGACAATTGGTATATTAGAGGATTTTAATCATAAAGTCTTTCTCTCCAAACAATGCATTTATTACTTTCTAAGAGTGATTAGGGCATATAAATGAATAAGAACATAAATGTGCTTATTTGCTATACAATATGGTGACACACATGTTTATGTGGGACATCAAATTTATTAATTATACATTTCAATTGCTGAAACTTTTTTTAAATACCCAGAAATTTTTAAGGGTTTCTTGAATGTATCAAATTGTATCCTTAGAGAAGAAATAAAGAATGTGTGTTTATTCCTTAGCTAAAAGCAAACAAACTAAACTCTGCTCCTGTTATCCACCAGTATTTATTAGCAGGGGAAGCTGCACAAAAGAACAGATTTCTTCTCCTTGATAGTAGCTCTTTTGGAGGGTGGTTGGGGAGATAGAGAGGGAAATAGGTTAAAACTAGAAAAAAGAAATACTACTTAACAATAACTGTGGATATTTTAAAGCTATTATGGAGGCTGTAGGACTGGGAAGTTTCTGGGCCGTTCTCATATTCTGGTTGAAGCATATTTCTGGTCTTTCATTAATTTAATTTTAGTGCCATTTAGCCTGGTGATCTATTATCTCTGAATATAAGAATTAAAAAATCCAAAAGAATATTGGAGTAACAATGCAGACTTGCTAAAAAAGGGGGGGAGAGAGACATAAACTTAAAAACTGGAAGGCAAGGAAGAAAATAGAAACATTACTTTGATATCTAATGCCACTCTGATGTTACTCATAAGTGATTTGGACAATCATGTTCTTAGCACAAAATCAAACTTACAATTGCTACCATCATAACTGAAGTTTCTAAATGAACTAAGGAAGTTTGATTCTGGGTGATGAGTATGGCTCAAGTGGGATACTGCCTGCCTAGGAAGCATGAGGCCCTGAGTTCAAACCCCAGTATCACAAAAAGAAAAAGAATACATATATTCATACATACATATATATGACTGTGTGGGGAAAATATGATAAAACACTTGCGCCAAAAAAGACTCTGTAATTACTTTGAGTGGAAGCCCTGATCTGAGGTTTTGAAAGATCAAGGGGAAAAATCACCTTCTGAACAAGAACATCTCAAAGAAGACACACAACCTTAACTGTACCAACACTAGTGCTGAAAAGGGGAGGTGCTTTTTTCTATAGCTTTTTTTCTTAGGAATAAATGAAACCAAGTCTTATGCCATGTCAGTGAGGAGGTGAGCAGTGAAGATATTCTACAACTCCATCTTTGGTTTGGGAATTTACTGCATTATTTTTTCCCAGTAAAATTATCTGTTGTTTAAGCTAATAGTTAAACTCACTTGTAAACCTCAGTGAGCAATGAATGATGGGTTTCCAGAATTATGCTGAGAGACAAAGGACAGATAGCTAGATAGTCCCAGGCCTGTGTTCATAGGTAGTAACTAAATGTGACAGATTTCCATTACTGAGTATTGAAAATAATCAAGATAGGACAGATATGGGCTCCTAGATCAAAATTCTGGTTGAGTATCATTTTATCTTCAGTGATATCATCATTCCCAGAGATGTTGTTCAAATTAGGAAATATTTATTTCCTTTGTATGATCAAAGGTCCATAATAAAAAAGTCCAAGAAATTAGATCAGTCTATGTTTTCTATAATGTCTCTTATTCCTTAGCAATCTCTCTGAAGTTCATACTCCTGGATAGCTGGATACTTTTTCTAGTATAAATCATGTGATCCAGTTGTGGGGTAAATACTGAAGACAACAAGAATGAAATACTTA
Source organism: Castor canadensis (assembly GCF_047511655.1). Lineage (NCBI taxonomy): Eukaryota > Metazoa > Chordata > Mammalia > Rodentia > Castoridae > Castor > Castor canadensis. The sequence goes on along the minus strand of NC_133390.1, from coordinate 150,085,279 downwards.
TTATCCAAACTAACCCATGTTTCCAAGTTAGGTCTCTTATACCTATTTCTCAGAGTCTGTGTTATGGATATATGAATGTCTCTTTTCTACTGAGAAATCAGGGAAGTAGGAATGGGGCCATGTACTCTGACACTCTTCTAGTAAGATGAAAACCAGCCAGGCTCCTGCCATAGTAGGCACACAAGGCCACAGGGAAGGGAAGCGACTTTATTTAAATAAAGTCACCATTTCCTGAGACTGAAGGGGGAATTTTACCTAAAATTCCCTTGCTTGCCCATAGAAAAAGCAATAAAATCACTAGTGGTACCTGGCTCTTTTCATTCTACCTTTGTTTACTTTTGATTAATATTTCACATCCTTTTATTTATTTTGGACTGATTTAAATAAAAAAGATAGAACCACTCAGTTCCCACCTTGGAAGTTGATAGGGAAGTAGTAATAGATATTTTTGATTGGATACACTTTCACTCAGGGATTGGAAACTGATGCATTCTCATGAGATTTTCAGGATGGTTTGGTGTCTTCCAAGATAAAAGTGGCACTCTCTCTCTCGTGACTAAGTGAATTGGAAGCTACCTGTATGTTCTCACATTGGATCCTATTAATATAAAAGAGATGCACTGAACTTCAGCTTGCAGGAAACTTCAGGCTGTTAGCCAGACTTCTCTTTTTCCCCATTGTCATGATTCAATTTCATTTGCTACACAGTACACTCTCTGGCATGTCTCTTTTCTACTTTACCTTCTTGCCATTGACTTCCCACTGCAGTTGGAATAAAATTGTACCTGATGTTGACCTTCAAGATTATATCTGACCTGGTCTTAGTCACATCCCCAAACTCCTATACTCAGGCCCTCTAGTTTGAGTCCACCTCAAGGCCTTGTGGATGCAGTCCCTTTCTCTTTAGAATAGTCTTTACCTGTTCTTTTAAAATGGTATCACCAATGTCACCTCTTTGGAGACACTTTCTCCTCTCCAATCTTCTGCATTAACCATTCACATCATCACACATCTCATTTTGCTTAATTTTTACCATCTACTACCATGTTATTCTCTGATTTACTTGTTTACTAATTGCTTATCCCTCTTGACAAATAGAATATAAAATCCAAGATGGTGGGAACATCTTATATAGCTGGCTATCCCCAGTACTTGAAACATTTGTTTGCACACAGTTAGCTTTCAAGAAAGATTTGTTGAATGAAGTAGTAGATGCATTATTACTGTCATATTATTAGCACACTGCAGCCAGAATGAGTGGCCTCAAATAGTCTCTTTGCATCATTACTTCTAATGAATTTTATTTTCTTTGCATGTTGTCACCCCATTCCCTACTATGCCCACACATATATGCCATTTGCTCAGTTTCCTCTTCAAATCTCTGCTGTCATCTCCAGGAAATCCCTCTCAGCTGCCCCAGACAGGATCAAGTGCTTTCTATACAATTCTTTGGGTTAGAATTCAAGTGCACAATTCACTCTGAGTAATCTTATCTCTACTAAGGGAAGCAGTTCTCTCTTTCTTAGCATCGGGAGTGTCCAGCACAGGGTCTGCCCCCTTAAGACTCTTAATGCCTATTTGTTAAATATGCAAATGTGAAATCAGAATATTTGTAAATATGTTAACTTTATTGCCTTTCCATGCTGTACAAAGAGTGCCCATGATACTGACTTATTGAATACATACGTGCATAATTAGAACCATAGAATGTTTTCAAACATGCCAACTTTATTACCATTCTATGTTTGTACATAAAATGCCTATAGTTTTCCACAGGAAAGGCATAAATCATCAGCCTTGCCCTTTTTTTATCTCTTTGTTTAACCTAGTAATTAACACACTTAGGGTTCTTATGTTTTGCCAGGCTGCCACTGAAGCCTTTGCTTGGATAATCTTCCTCCAGCAGCTCCAGGATGTAGGAGTGTTGGACCAACTACCATCAAATTGGCAAAATTGAAACTTAATTGCTCAGCATCACAAAACCAACCAGTACATGCTGGAGGCAGGATTTTAACCCAGGTAGTCATGGATGGCAGAACTTCAAACAGGAAGCTATACTTTATAACAGATTTGATATGCAAGCCACCATTAACTTCCACATTTGCAGACTCAGTACGGTTGCAAGTAACACATCTGAAAAATCAGATCAGATTCTTTTCCTTTTAAAACACCTCTCTAATCTCACAAAAACTTAAAGAAAAATTGCTCAGCAACCTACTGTAGCAATCATGACCTGCTCTCTCTGGCCTCAGTCACATTCTTCTGTCTAGTTTTCCACTATCACACAATGTGAGCATGGTCATAGCCTTTTGCTGGTCTCTTTCTCTGTTTGTCTATTCATCATCTTCTCTGGATTCTACTCATCCCTCCAGACCCAACTCACATATCCTTTATCACCTCCTTATAGGAGTTGATGAAGTCTTCTGTGATGTGTCCACTGTATTTCTCATTTATTTTTATTTAAACCTCTCACCACTGTAAAGTTATATGTGCCACTTTATTTTTCAGTCTCTTTTAATAAGACAAATTTCTCAGAGCAGAGTCCAGTCCTTTGTAGAGAGGACATATTTTTGAACATGATATATTCCCCCAAAACTATAATGTTTGCTAAAAATGATATATTCCCAAGTACTAGCAAAATATAAAAGAATATACAAACCAGAGTGGTTAAAGTATACAAAATGGGAAAGTGTGCAAGCTCTTTGTAATATTGTTCGGCTCTACCTACTGAAATCAAACAGAATATAGGACTCAGCAATTCTATTCTGAAGAATATACTCTGAATAAATGAGAGTTTATGATCATCAAAAGACTTGTTCAGCTGGATGCTGTGTGGCTCAAACTGTAATCCTAGCTACTCAAGAGGAAGAGATCAGGAGGATTGCAGATTTGAAGCCAGTCCAGAAGACCCATCTTGAAAAGACCCATCACAAAGAAAGGGCTGGTGAAGTGGCTCAAGTGGTAGAGTTCCTGCCCAGCAAGCATGAGGCCTAGTGCATAGTCTAGTGACACACACACACACACACAAAAAGACTTGTTCAACTTTCTCAAAAGAAGAAATTCAAATGGCCAGAAAACACATGAAAAAATGCTCACCATCTCTAGCAATAAAGGAAATGCAAATTGAAACCACACTAAGATTCCACCTCACCCCTGTTAGAATAGCCATCATCAGCAACACCACCACCAACAGGTGTTGGCGAGGATGCGGGGAAAAAGGAACCCTCTTACACTGTTGGTGGGAATGTAGACTAGTACAACCACTCTGGAAAAAAATTTGGAGGCTACTTAAAAAGCTGGACATCGATCTACCATTTGATCCAGCAATACCACTCTTGGGGATATACTCAAAAGACTGTTACTCCAGAGGCACCTGCACATCCATGTTTATTGCGGCACTATTCACAATAGCCAAGTTATGGAAACAGCCAAGATGCCCCACCACTGACGAATGGATTAAGAAAATGTGGTATCTATACACAATGGAATTTTATGCAGCCATGAAGAAGAACGAAATGTTATCATTCGCTGGTAAATGGATGGAATTGGAGAACATCATTCTGAGTGAGGTTAGCCTGGCCCAAAAGACCAAAAATCATATGTTCTCCCTCATATGTGGACATTAGATCAAGGGCAAACACAACAAGGGGATTGGACTATGAGCACATGATAAAAGCGAGAGCACACAAGGGAGGGGTGAGGATAGGTAAGACACCTAAAAAACTAGCTAGCATTTGTTGCCCTTAATGCAGAGAAACTAAAGCAGATACCTTAAAGCAACTGAGGCCAATAGGAAAAGGGGACCAGGAACTAGAGAAAAGGTTAGATCAAAAAGAATTAACCTAGAAGGTAACACCCACGCACAGGAAATCAATGTGAGTCAATGCCCTGTATAGCTATCCTTATCTCAACCAGCAAAACCCCTTGTTCCTTCCTATTATTGCTTATACTCTCTCTACAACAAAATTAGAGATAAGGGCAAAATAGTTTCTGCTGGGTATTGAGTTGGGGGGAGCGGGAGGGGGTGGAGTGGGTGGTAAGGGAGGGGGTGGGGGCAGGGGGGAGAAATGAACCAAGCCTTGTATGCACATATGAATAATAAAAGAAAAATGAAAAAAAAAAAAGACTTGTTCAAGAAGCTGTATAGTAGCACCATTTGTAACAGTAAAATGTCACAAGCTATAAATTACCTAAATATGCCAATATTATAATTGGTGGTGTAGGACAGTATGTTTATGATTATACATATGTGCACAAAGCATTACTGTATAGCAATGAGAATGAACAAACTAGAGCTATAATCAATGATGTGATGAATTTTAAAAACATGACATTGACTGACAACCACAGAAAAGTTCGACATAAAAGAACAGCTCTGTATGATTCCACTTATATAGTTTGAAGACTGGCAAAACAATCTTTAGTGTTAGAAGTCAGAAGAGTAGTTTCCCTTGGTGGCGGAAGTAGTAACTGGAAGTGATCACAAGATGGCTTCCTGGGGGCTAATGACCTTTTGTCCTTAACCTGAAATCTGGTTCTAAACTGTGTTTAGAACTTGGTGAAAATCAGGTTGACTTCCTGTTGTGTGCCCATTTTGTATTTCAACGAAAAGTAGACGTAGTATGCCCAGAAGTGCTCCCAGTGTTGGGAAATACAAATATCTCTTTGTATTTCTAATTGTGTAAATAAATTAGAGGACATGTATTTGACTACTATTCTGTGACCCCAAATCCATTCTTTTCTTGTTAAATGGTACTAATTGTGGTTGTCATGGAAACCCTGAAACTACTTAGACTGAATTGCCCAATTTATTTATTTTTTTTGTCTGTGATTCTTTGCCTGGTATTGAAGATTCTCCTCCTGAAAACTATTTTATGCTCAATAAGACACTTGCTCTAAGTTAAGATGCTCCATAAATCTGTTATAAGATTATATTTATGTTGTGGTTATGAGACTCAATTTGCTTGAAATATGAATTGATCACCTTGAAAAATTAATAATCCAGCTTTTGCTTGCCAACACCATCAACGTCACACTCATGAGGCCTGTCATTTGCAGCCAACACACACTATGTCACTTCTTACCTGCTGGTTACCCTCAGCTGCAACTCCTTCTCCAGTGCCAAGGACATCAAGAAGATCCTGGGCACCAGTGTGGGCATCCGGGTAGACAAGTACTGACTCAGCGAAGTCATCAGCAAGCAGAACAGGAAACATATGGAAGATGTCATTGCTCAGGGTATTGTCAAGCTTGCCATTGTGCCCACTGGTGGGCTGTGGCTGTCTCTGCTCCTGGCTCTGCAGCTCCTATTGCTGGTTCTGGCACAGCTGCAGCAGAGGAGAAGAAAGACAAGAAGGAAGAGTTTGAAGAGTCAGGTGATGACATGGGATTTTGGCCTGTTTGATTAAATTCCTGCTCCCCTGCAAATAAAGTCTGGTATGTATCTTGAAAAAAAATGAATAATCCAGTTGGCTGGGCATTTTATTGAAAGCAGTGATATAAAACCTAGATGATTTTGAAAAAGAATTGTTTGCTTTAAAATTTGAATATCATTGCATTTCTATATGTATGATTTTACAGAATCATTGTACTATAACTTTTTTGAAAAAAATGTGAAAGATATATTAAAAAATCACATATGCTTCTTATTAAAAATTGTAGATGTAGAGTAAAATATAAAGGAATAGATGTGGATAATGGGAAGAGAGAGAAAGAAATTTTTTTTCTCAAGTGAAGTTAATTAAAAGAAAAAGCTTTGCATCTTTTTGAAATTCCAAGTCCCACAAGAACTGCATCAGAGTTAGCATGAAATCCTGCTGGGAAGATGGGAGCCTTGTTTTATATCCAAAATTATACCCCACTTTGTTAAAATCTGTTTTTTTTTTTTAATGCAAGGTGGTACCTCTCACTTTTTTAAATGCCAGGCACTACCTCTGAGAATGAATGTGTCCTAAGCAAGTGTCCACATGGCTTCCAGGCAGCAAATGTGCAATTCTTGCTCTTTCAACTTATATTGTGGTTATATGTCACTTGCCAGAGGATGCCTGATTGTCACTTTTGCTTGAAGGAAGTGGGTGTGATTAAGTATGGATATGTCTCCTTTCTGGAACTGATAGGTGTCCACCCCTCCTGCTAACTCTCAGTGATGGATCCTATTCACAAGCCAATGTTTCCATTGCAATACTCCCATTGCAATGGCAGTGTTTATACCACTTCTTTGGTAAGTTGCAAGGTTGTATTTCTTCCCCCATCACAGAAGCGGGATTGGATCTGTGTTTCTTGGCAAGGATAGTCACGAGAAGATCAAACACGAGCTTTGTCAAACAGACAGTCATCTTCTGCTGAGGAAAATGACTACCCCGCACACCCACTCAACCTTTTCCTAAGGCAAGTAAGCAAGAATGTTAGAAGTTATGATAATGTTGAATTTCAGATTGGGTAAGCTGACAAAAAGCCCTGTTTTGAATCAGAGTGTTTCCTTCTGTACACCTTGGCAACTCCTTGAAAGCAGAAAATAAGTCTCAGACTATCTGCCGTTACACTTGATATTCCTTGATGTTGATACTGGATCTGAAAAAATATTGTGCATTTGGTTTGAAAGCTATGTGTGTGCCTGCCTGTGTGGTGTGTGTGGTCAGTACATTACAAGTAAGTTGAGAACAAAGTACCACTAAGAGAATCACAGGTCATAAATTTGTAAGTAAAATTATTTAAATGAAATCCCCTAGCTGCTAACCTTTTCTGGAAAGGTACACACCTTTACTTTTATAGACAGTTAAAAGCAATTGTGTCTGTCCTATATGCTCATAATATTTATAATTGTCTTTGGTCTACATGTAAGATTATGTGTTCATATAAAAATTCAATCGTTACAGCCTCATCTATCAGATGAAACCTATGAAGTGGTGTTTTATTAGAAGAATGCTCAACAATTAACTCTACTCTTTTTCCTTCCTGCTTTGACTAAAAATGTCCTCTAAGGTATCTGGAATTATTTGGATTCCTTGTAGATACAAAACCTATCTCTGCTACTTGGTGCTTCAATATTGCTTCTAGTCAAAATGCCCCTGGGAAATAATTGTTCTTAATTATTGTACATTATGATCAGTTAAATGCTAATGTTCATAAATTTCAGATTCTTTCCTATAGATTAATATCAAGAGTGTGTTACTGAAAGGCTTGTGAAAGATGTGAGTTATAAGGAGGGAGAGAGAAAAGAATTTTGAAAAGCGTGAAAGAATGTGCTGTGTTTATTATTGTTGTTGTTATTAGCTATGGGGCTGAAAACAGATGAAAACAAGGCAGCTAGAGGAGGTGTGGAGCAAAGGAAGTAGATACCAAGTTGAGTCCTGAACAGAACTCCCTTAAACCCAGCCTCTAGCCAAAGACTGTTTGACAAATTGAATATTGGTGTCAAATTTCAAGGTGGGTTTCTAGCCATGTGGTAAAGTAGAGGGCACAGCCACCAGAATCAGCTTCCTAACAATCAAGGTTTCTTCAAGGAAGGAGATTAGGGAGTAGATGCCACACCTATGCTTCTAGCCCATTCCTTTCTGCTCTGGAAGCTGGGGGGAGGCTGCCCCAGTGTTCATCATTATTTGAAGTGAGTCACAGACTGCTTCTAGAAGTTCAGAAAGACTATGGATGCCTTCAGAAAAAATAAATGTGAGTATAAATGTTGATGCATGTCTTAGTTTTAATTTCCCCTGAGCCAGACTCAAAGTAAGGATTTGAGGGCCCATAGCTTATTTGAACAGTACAAGAAACATGGGTAGGTGGAGGGAAGGCTTGACCAGCATGGGCAAAAACAAGTAATAAAGGGTGTGTTACTAAGGCATTTTCCACAAAGGTGACTGAAACTTAAGCCCAGGGAGAAACTGAAAAATGATGCAAAACACACACCCCTTCAGTATTATTCCCCATCCAAAAACCTAACACTCTTCAGTCATTGGTTAGAAATGCCCCTGGGAGGATGTGAATTAATAGGCACAGACATCGTAGTGTGCAGGACATTGCACATTCTAGTCCGAGAGCAGTTCTTTGACAAAGATGCAAGTGTTGGTTGTGGGAAGGCAGGCTTGTGTGCCCACCAATGGTAAGAAAAGTTAAAATGTGGGTAGGTCAAGTCAGGGGATCCTGATATTCCTCAAGATCCCCTATCCATTAAATCATCTAAAGGCTATTGTGGACCAGTTTCTTAAAGAATTATGATTATGTGGAAAGGGTGTACCTATGGATAAGGAGCCAATGTACACATAGATGAGTTCATCTTTGAGAAGGGCCAGCTTCCATGCTCAACAGTATTTTCAACTTGTAAAATTATTCTAAATGGAAGGGATTCAGTGAGTCAGTGGACACCTTCAGAAAGATTGTCAGGAGTTCTAAGAACTCTTTAAACTCTTCTGACTCACTGTGTCTCACTAGGCCAATCAGGTGACCTCTCTTTATGAGAGTCTCTATCTAGGGAATGGTATAATAATGGCCTTTGACATTCTTGGGAAGAAAGGTGCCCAGGCCCATGATGCCATGAGGCTATGAGCTTCAACGCCCCTATATGACACTCTTCCTATTTGTAATCTCCTTTACCCCAAGCAATGAGTTGAGTCAACAGGGCAATCCTATCCCAGACTTTAGGAAACTGAGTCTTGGAGCACCAACTCAATGTACCTGAATTATCCAGTGAGTCACTGTCACAGTAGAAATTAGGTACTAGAACATCTAAATTCCAGGTTATTCTTCAACTCCTGAGGCCTTGCCATCTCCTCCTAGAAGTGGGGAAATAGATGTTAATAACAGGCCTGGTCCTCCCATAAGCCAGAAAGACTTATTCACAACCTGGGGACAGACTCATCCAGGGAGACAAGTTAACTCTTTCAAGCCATAATTGTGACAAAGGACAGCATAATGATGCTGGGAAATAGTAATATATCAGATGCTCTTCAAATTACAATGGGACAACAATCTGATAAACCTGTTATAAATTGAATATATCATAAATTGAAAATACATTGAATACACTTAAGCTACTAAACATCATAGCTTAGCCTCGTCTACTTTAAACTTGCCTAGCATGCTTATATTAGTCTATAACTGGACAAAAATCATCTAACACAAAGCTTATTTTGAAATAAAGTGTGAATATCTCATGTAATTTGTTGAATACTGTACTGAAAGTGACAAATAGAATGGTTGTATGGGTACACATTTGTACCATCTCAAAGACAAAAAGTCAGGGACCATGTGTGATTCATCCTTTATTCCTATATTCACTGTAGTGGGATCATGGGTTTTCTGATCCATTTTATACTCGTATCACTCATATATCGCTTCTCATCATGCTTTTTGGCATTAGTGGACAGAATCAGGAGCTCTGTTGAAGTCTTGATATTTTTAAATGAATGAAGAAAGGAAAGATTAACTTTGAAACATGTGGTGCTTTCTTGTAATATTAAATGTACACTTACCATACAAAATAGCAACCCCACTTCTGAGTATTCACCCAATAGAAATAAAAAATGCGGCTCACACAATTTCAACTGTTGATAACAGCTTTATTCAGAATTGATACAATATAGAAAAAATTGGTGAGTGAAAAACTGGTGTACCAATAACATATGGTGAGACATCCAGTCCATGGAATACTGTCAAAATAGGGTAAATAAATTATCTCTTAGTAAACAAGACCTCTCCCTCAATAAGAAAGAAAAAATGGTAGATCCATGTTAGGTCACTAAGGTAGTGGTGTCATGTTGGGGGTGGGGACAGGAAAACATGAGAAGTGTTGTAAAAACCATAAAGAGGTCTGACCATACTGTAACAAGATATCATAGTGTTTCTTTAGAAGTCAAAAGTGGACAACAGGAGGCTGAGGCCCAGAAGTCATGAGCCTGACCCATTCTGGCAATTTTATCAAAATTTTTTATTATTATCAAAAACCAAAAGCCAAATCTTCAATCTCTCTCCCTCTCTCTCTCTCTCCCCCTCTCTCTCTCAACCTCTCCCCTCTCTCTCACACACACACTCACCTGCTCACACACAGAGAATAACAAGCTTTGCAAAGTGCAAACATTTCCATTGCTGCCAAAGGTCAGGCCAATGATGAAGCCTGAAACCTCGAATTTGTCCAGCTGTCATCTCCCAGTCTCAGTCAATACTGTGAATGTCCAGTTCTAGCCTGAACATACCTACAAATACATCTACTTGGAAAATACTGGCACATAAATTTAGAGAGGTTTAAAGTGGGAATGAATACCTCAACCTACGGGGTGGAAAAAACCTGTGCCCTGCTCCTTGTGGGCAACCCAACCTGTTTGAACTACTAAAAACACTCACGGCAAAACAAGGAGAGCTGAAAAAAATAAGCTTTTAAGAAAACAGTTCTCTCAATATTCCTAAGTTTAATGGCTCAATATTTAGCATGAGTTTCATAACTCCAGCTTTTTTTGGGTGGAGGTAGGTAGGGGAAATGGCAATATAGTAAAGGGTTTTCAAAACACTTGCTATTTGTAAGGCTTCTTTTTTTATGTACCATAACGCACACAGCCTTCTCAGGCATAGGGTCAGGCTGTTTCCTTGCAGTGGAACTGAACATTAATGAGGAAAAGTGGGAAACTGGGTTAGGCTACCATGGAAAATATGAAGAACCCTGGAAAACGTCATCCCAAGGTCTGACAATGATCTCAGGGTTATTAGAGGAACTCTTTTCTCTCTCTCCCTTCTTTCCTCCAAGTACCTAACAGGATTCTGCAGCTGTGACACTAATGATAAATTATCAAGAGGTTCCTGCATCTGAGAAGCTTACAGCCTAGTAGTACAGACAGATTAATAGGCAAGTAACCAATGATCACAGCAAGGAGGGACAAGGGCTGCCATTGAGGGTGAGAGAGGTTGGGAAGCCAACTAAAGTGGAGATAGACATTACCTGTTTGTCTTTGGCTCTATTACTTTGCTAGCTGTGTGGCTTTGGGAAAGCTGCTTAATCTCTCTGAGCCTCAAGTTTTTAATACACTACCCAAAACGTGTTTGAGGATTAAATGGGAAATACATGCAAAGCACTTGAACAGTGCCTAGAACATAGTAAGTGGCCATAATTCTTAGCCATTATGGTACTTTCATGGAAAGAGAGGAGGCTGAGGGAGGCTCCAAAGCAGTAAGAATGTTGTGTTAGTCAGCTTTCTGTTACTGTAACAATACCTAAGATAATCAGCTTATAAGAAAAAAGGTTTATTGTAGCTCACAGGACTTCAGTTCATGACTGGTGGGCTCCATTGTTTTTGGCCTGTGGAAAGGCAGCCCATCATGGTGTGAACACTTGACAGAGCAAGCTGCTTACCTGATGGTGGCCAGAAAGCAAAGAAGGAGACAGGAAGGGGCCAGAGTCCCAAATTACCCTTTAAGGGCATGCCCCCAATGACCTAACTTCCTCCCACTTGGCCCCACTTCTTAAAGGTTCCACCATGTCCCAATAGCATCACAGGCTGGGGATAAAGCTTTCAACACATGGGCCTTTGGGAGGAGGGGCATTCCAAATCCAAACTGCAGCAGACATTTGACTCTTCAAGAAAAAGTAAGCACGGCCCAGGTGCACACAGAGTACCTGCTTGTGGGGTTGGGAGGATGTTTCAAGCATAAAAGAAAAAAAAGATGTTGGAGGTGGGAGAAATCTTGCCATGTTCAGGTTAAGACTAGATTAATATCCTTGGGAGATCGGTCAGGGTTAAATCATAAAGTAAGTGTTAGGTGCATCTCTGATTTGGAATTTAGCTGCTGGATTGGACACATTAAACATCAAATTTCTTCTAAAGATCATTGCTTAGGCAAATACCTGACAATGCTAAATCTCCCTGGAGAGTCACACAGGGACTCAAAGTTGGCTTTGGATGGGACAGTCAGGGATTTTGGAAGGTGAAAATTGAAATGTAGGCAGAAGCCAGGTTGTGAAGAGTTGGATTTTGGGGTCTTCTAAAATGTTGGGCAATAAAGGAAATGCAAATCAAAACCACACTAAGATTCCACCTCACCCCTGTTAGAATAGCCATCATTAGCAACACCACTAACAAGAGGTGTTGGCGAGGATGCAGGAAAAATGGAACCCTTTTACACTGCTGGTGGGAATGCAAGCTAGTCCAACCACTCTGGAAAAAAATTTGGAGGCTTCTTAAAAATCTAAACATGGATCTGCCATATGATTCAGCAATACCACTCCTGGGGATATACCCAAAGGAATGCAACACAGGTTATTCCAGAGGCACCTGCATACCCATGTTTATTGCAGTACCATTCACAATAGCCAAGTTATGGAAACAGCCAAGGTGTCCCCCTACTGACGAATGGATTAAGAAAATGTGGTATTTATACATAGTGGAATTTTACTTAGCCATGATGAAGAATGAAATCTTATCATTTGCAAGTAAATGGATGAAACTGGAGAATATCATTCTGAGTGAGGTTAGACAGACTCAGAAGACCAAAAATCATATATTCTCCCTCATATGTGGTCTTTAGATCTAGGGCAAATACAGCAATGTTGTTGGACTTGGGTCACATGACAAGGGGAGAGCACATACAGGAGGTATGGGGATAGGTAAAAAACCCAAAACATGAAAGTGTTTGATGTCCACACTACAGAGGAACTAATACAGAAACCTTAAAGTCAACACGAGAAGGGAGTCAGGAACCAGTGTAAAGATCAGTTAGAGATGAATCAACTTGGGTTGTAACACATTTGTACATGGAAGCAATGCTAGAAATCTCTCTGTATAGCTATCCTTATCTAGCAAAAATGCTTTGCCTTTCTTATTATGCTTATGTCTTCTCTTCAACAAAATTAGAGATAAGGGCAGAACATGTTCTGCCTGGAAGCGAGGAGGGGTGGGGGTGGGGTGGGGGGAGGAGAGAGAAAAGACCCAAACAATGTATGCACATGTGAATAAATGAAATAAATAAATAAATAAAATAAAATGTTGGACAAGAAAATTTGGTGAAAATTTTCATTTTTCAAAACCAAATTTGGTTGAGTGACATGTGAAGGTAATTGGTGCATTTTTTGACAGTAATAGGGCTTAAACTCGGGTACCTGCTTTCTAGGTAGGTGCTCTACCACTTGAGCCATATCTCCAGCCCTTGTTGCTCTGGTTATTTTAGAGATAGGGTCTTGCCTTATGCTGGGGCTACCCTGGACTACAATCCTCCTATTATTTATGCTTCCCCCTGGGATGATAGGCACAAGCAACCATGTTCAGATGGGGGCTCACAAACTTTTTGCCTGAGATTGGCCATCAATTATGATCATCCTAATTTCAGCATCCCACATGCCTGGGATGACAAATGCCCGGCTATTTGTTGAGATGGGGTCTCATGAAAATTTTGCCCATTATTCCCTTGATCTTTGTCTCCTGAGTAGTTAGTATTACAGTGGTATGCCACTGGTGCATGGCAACTGGTGCCTTTTACAGAATGAGTTTCCTGGTGGCAATTGGGAGAATTGGTGGGAAATCAAAACTACCTGAGATGCCTTTTATAAATAATATATAATAACCCTTGGCTCTCAGGAGCACAGTGTTAAGGATGGGTAGGAAGGAGCAGTGAGAAGATAGAAGAGAATAATCCTGAGATGGAAATTGTTAGGAAGCTATTAAAATATTACCTACCTCCATAAACTTCTTTTTTCTCTCTGTTCACATTTCTGTCAGGCTTTATTTCACCCTACCCTACCAATATGGAGAACATTCTAAATGACCGTATTATACTTTGACATGTATATAACTTTGCCAGTCCGAAACTAGAAGCTAATCTGCTTTTTATTTCTTCTGTGGTACAAAATTGTGGCATCATAGAAACCACTCAGGTGAAGACTGGAGTCCTCCTTCTCCGTGTGCAGATGATGGCGCAGGCACGTCCAAGTCAGCCTTCCCATTCCCTCTGCATAAAGTGGGATTTCAGAATGAATAAATACTTCTTTGTATCTTTTCTCAAGATAAATAAGAAATAAACATTGCTGGTAGAGTTTCATTCCTTTAACTTCCTATATTTTGTAGGGAATAGATGATACTTTTAAGTTGCTCATGAGGTTTCAAGACTGAACACTACTTTATCTCCCTTTGTTCCTGGTATCAATGCCTGGTTAAATAATAGTTGATCAATAAAACTTGTTGCTATGTTTTGTCTGGCTTTTTCATCATTATGATTGACTTCTATGCTCACTTTTTAATACTTTCTACATTTTATTTGAGAGCTCCTGTTCACTTACATGACTTCCAAAAACATCCACAAGTTTCTGCATGGTGAGTTGACCTGTAGGCAGGTTAATCTTTTTAGGCCTCAGTTTCTCCACCTGCAAAATGTGAATAAGTCACACCTGCCTCATAGGCTTATTGTGGGAATTAACTAAGTTAATCCATTTGCTTTCTGTTCAGTAAAGCTAATTAAAAGTTACTTTGCTGCTTTCTTCTTTCCTTTTTTTTCTTTTAAATAACACACTTCCTCACAGGTCCACAGTCCAGTGCAGAAGCAAACAGAACTCTTTAAATGTCTAAGTGCTGCAATAGAAGTTAGTGCAAAGAAATGTTGATAAGAGAGTGAACAGGGAAGTGAAGAAGGCTTCACAAAGGAGAGGTGAACTTTGATCCATTTCCAGGAGAAGAAATCTAGTTTTGCCAAGAGAAGAAAAGAGAAGAGGGCCAGGCGAGTGGTAGATGTAGGAGAAAGAGATGTGGGTGAGGGGTGTGTTGGGAGGCAGGCAAGGTTGCACACAAAGAATAGTAGATCAAACTAGGTACACCTCCATGTGTTTGTGGATATCTGAGTTTGATTCTTTCTGGAATTTAAATGTCAGAGTTAAACATTATTAGATTATTTATTTATGACAAGACTTATAAGTAATGTCATTCCACCCCAGTGCCCCATTCCTGTAACCCTGCAGTCACTGATATGCCTCCAGGAGAAAGAATCTGAAATGAAATCAGGCTGCTGTGACATGAGTTGCTGTGATGCATTAACACTGATAACTAGAACCTCTTAGTCATTGGCTGGGGCCATGAAGTCAGGGTTTCCCAAGCTCCAATGATCTCCTTATGGTCTAGAATGTGGTAAGACAGTGCAGGGTGATTGGACTCAGAATGAACTGTGTTGCAGTACTGGCTCCACTCTGCTGCTGATCCTCCATTTGGTCCTTGGGCCTGTTCCCTTCCTTCTGTCCTGTTCTTGCCTGAGGAGGCTGTATTCAGGCAGTGGGAGGCTCTAAAAGAATGTAGGAGGACAGGAAGTGAGAAATAGGCCAGCACGCTCATTGTTCTCATTTCTTCCCAGATTCTCTTGGGTTCCAGTAGTGGTTGTGCTCGTCTGTGGCCACAGGTCATGCCAAGAGTCCTGCCAGGTGCTTCTGCCCTCACTCACTCCAGTGCTATTCATTCCCCCATATTCCCCCTCTGCAATTCTACTGAAGGAATGCTCTAGCCATTCCTTATTGGTTGTTTTTAGCTCTGCTCACATCGCCTTAAAGAGCCTTTCTTTTAACTTATTCTCAGTTAAACTCTTTTGAACTTAACATCTCTTTCCTGCTGAGACCCTGAACAAATCAACTACTATGAGTTGTACTAGATTTTGTTCAAGGGGCTTCATGCTGGAGCCTCAGATTCCCTATATGCAAAATCAGGATTATGATGCTCTCTACCTCCTGAGGTTGTTTGAAGAAAACGGTGAGATCCTGTGTTTAATAAAAATATTTTTATATCTTCTAGCATGGTGCCTGACATAGAAGACACTAGATAAGTATTAGCTGCTATTATCGTTATAAGCATTGATATTCAATACAATTGAAGGGGGTAAGATCTGGAAAGTGCTTGGGACATGGCATTGGGCAACCCCCTTTTTTATATCTGAGGAAACTGGGGCCCAGAATTACCCACATTCACACAGCTAGTTGAGTAGTAGAGCTAAGGATAGTATCAGCCCACATTGAAAGAGGACCAGCTGTGTTTACATCAATTCTATTTAACTTCTTTAATTAAGGTGTTGAGTCCCTCAGTGACGTCATCCACTTGTTTTAGAAATGAGTTACATAAGCCTGGCTCCCTCCATGAACACTTTATTTGCTTCCTCTGAGAAGAGTATCATACTGTCCCAAAATAAGCAGGAATTCAAGAGAATAACCCTATTTTATTGCTCCTGCTCCTTGTGGCTGACTCATTTACTCCTGGGCCTCTGAGCTTGCTCCCATCAATCACCCATCCTCAGAAGAACTCATTGCATCCCTTTGGCCTCACAGGCTTTGGGCAGCTGGAGCTGAGCAATGCCACCTCTGGGGGCCACTTTGAGGTTCTCCCTTCCCCTCAGGTCACGATAGTCTCCAGCTAAAAATGCTATTGGTTTTCAGAATCTATGTCAGGCAATCCTGATAAGGCCCAAACCCAAGCTTTGAAGCAACTGGCTAGAAAGTGAACATTTTCTCCATTGTGCTATGAGCAGACACTCAGATCCTTTTAGATTTTAAACAGATACACACATAGCCATACAGGTTGATGACAGCTACTCCCAAGTGGTTGATTCACTTCCCAACCTCAACTCATAAAAGCTTAATCATCTTTTTTTCAAAACTGTAACAAACTTTAAATTTCCTTCTTCCATTACTCTCAAAACACACTTTGCACCAAAACTACCTGTGTCTACTGGTGTGGAGCTGATGTTACTAAATCTAATTTCACAAAAAGTCTGTGTTTACCAGATGCTCAAAGAAGTGGTTGATTCAGGACAAAAAAATATCAGTCAAAGCATTTGTTTCACTGAGCTAATGAATCAGTCCAGGTGAAGCAGGAGTGGCGGTAGCCCAGGGTATGCAAAGTTGCGTGTCCTCAAATGATCTTTCCTGCACTCATAACCAGGAGGGCTGGGCTCCCGGGAGCTCCTGAAAGAACAGCTCTGGGCTGAAAGTAATATATTTTTTTTCTCAGTGGCTTTTTCTTCAGGCATTTCCACAGGACATCTGAACCACTTCGCAGGTGACCTTAACTAGCCACAAATGCCATGTTTACCTTATCAATCTTGAATTTTGGAAAAAGAAAGTGAAGATGTAATCTATTATTTCTTTCCTTACATGTAACATGTGATCTCTCTTTTATTTTATAGTAAAAATGCAATATCTACCCTTTAAACACATTTTGAAGTGTGCATGTGCCTTCAAAACAAAATCCCCCCAAAAGATAAAGGCATGTTTGCAAGTAATAAAGGAATGCTGAGAAAACCAATGTAAAAATTTCAGAAGCAGAAGGGAATTACCATGCATACCAAACATGGCCATGCATTCTTGTATGCATTGACTTACTTAATTTTTTCATTAAATAAGTGAGGTCTGTGGTGCCAGGGTATTTGGGCAGTGGCGTAAGTTATGCCCAGTATAAGGGGCACTGTGAGGATAGAGGGGCATTGGAACTCGGTTTGTGTTTTGCCCAATATGTTACAAATCAGCCACTGGAAGTAGGATCTTTGTTTTCCAATTTTCACAATGATATTTTATTGTTTGGGTTCCCTAAAAGCAGGCCTTAGCAAGAATTTGGACGCAAGCAGTTTATTGGGAGGTATTTCCAGGAAGAACAATACAGAAGTCAGTTGAGAAAGGAAAGGGAAGTGAACTGATGTGTAGTTAGTCTTATAAGCAAGTTCACTGACCCTCTAAGAGACTGCGCTATGCAGAACTTACCCTGAAACTGTGCTGAAGGGAGGCCAAAGAACCTGAGGAATTTCTCCAATTCCATCTCTCCAAACTTATGAGTTAAGGGTTGTTCCTGGAGTGCTAATGCTTTAGCACAGGGGCTGAGCACAGTCCTGTGGCCAGAGGCCAACTTCAGGCAGAGACCCAGGAGACCATATCTGTCAAGAATTGCCTGCTGGTAATCTCAGGAGGGCCAAAGGGTTATGGTGGACCCACCAGCCAGAATATTCAGAGAAGCGGATTATCTGTGTGCAGATACAGTTTAGTCATTGACATCTGTCTTTCAGCTGTTCCTCTTATAGTAAAATGACTGTAAACATGTCAATCACTCTGCCTTTTGTAAGAGAGTATATGGCAAAAGATTAATTCCAGATGGCTGGGTGTCCCACTGAATTCCAGACACGGGGTCATCATTTAATATCACTTACTTACATGACTTCTCAGTAATGAATAATTCCATTTTAGAATATAAATAGGTGCATTTCCCTGAATGCATTGTACAAGTCTTACCAGTAATTTCCATGTCCCTGAGTTTGTTCAGTGTGAAATAGGTTACCTAGTGGCTAAACAAAACCTCGAGAGCCTTGGCAGTCTTCAAAGCTTCCATGCTGCCCGGCTTGTTTTATAGTATTGATAAATCACAATGCCGCAGAGGCTGGCCATTCTGAAAATGCATCCAGAATTGATGTACAGATTTAGCATGTGGTCCTGTGTGTGTGTGTATGCAGGTCTGTGTATGCACATGCATGTGTTTATGTGTATATGTATATATGTGCATGCATGTGCCTATGTATGTGTATGTGTTTGTGCATACATAGCCTTCACCATTTACCCACTAGCACTGCATGAGTTCCCAGCTCTGCCAACCCTTCTAGGCAGGAGGGATTTTCCACTTCTCACCTGTTCTCTTCCTTGGGCTGCTACATGATCACTTGAAGCTGTGGTGCAGTTTGTTTTTTCATGCATAATATGCCCTAAGCATTTTATGTTCAAAAACATAAATCAATTCCAATTTTAGCAGAGCATGTCATAAATGTTTCACTTGAGGAAGACCAAGAATTATAAGTGGCAGTGTTTCATAATTAATTAAGTCCAATATTCCACTTTAGAGGTGAAAAACCCAGACCAAGGGAACATAAGTGGCTTGTTCAAGGCAACATTGATTGTGGTTTCTGTCTTCCAGGTCCTTCTTCTATACTGGGTTGCTTGCATTTTCTGTCAGGCCCAACAAACACTCACTCTGCAGGCTTGGAAAAGTACTTTGCATGCTGGTTAAACTCTGTGTGTTCCCTCAGATGTGGATGCCGCCCTTCTTTGCCTTGCGTTGTGCCTTAGAAGCTGACTTCTGGGGGCCTCTTCCTTTGCCTCTTTCTTCCAGTGACAGTAGAGAAAGGTTGAGATATTTGCTCCCCACATTCCATCAAGTCAGGTTCAGGTACAACAGCAATCAGGCTCTTCAGAAATAGCCATGGCTTGCATCTGTGGCCTCCCTCCTGTGACTGCAGTTCCCACTGGATCTCAACCCAGGGTGCCTTTGCTTTCACCCTGGAGTCCTGTCTGACCTTTGAAGGCAGACAGGCTCCCTCACATTGCTAGTCCCTGGGTGGCTTCACCCCCCACCCACCTCAGCTGCCTTCACCTATACACAACTCTGTATGAAATCTATTTCTTTAAAGTCTTTTTAGTTAATCCATCTGAGTGGACTGGAGACTTCCTGCCAGGCCAGAAGATTACTGAAGGTCTCTCCCTTTGAAAATGGGGATTGAAAACCAGTTTCTCAGGGTTTGGGTAAGGATCAAATAAGGCCATGTATGCAAATATGGCCCAGATGAAGATTTGTGAGGGTTTTTTTTTTTTTTTTTGGTTTTGGTTTTGTTTTTGTGAAATAGGGTCCTGCTGGCCTTGAACTCTTGACCCTCCTGCCTCAGCCTCCCTAGTGCTGGGATAACAGGTGTGTGGCACCATGCCCAGCTGAAGGTTTGTTTTAACCAGCCATCATAACAGGGTGTGTGGTCCCACAACAGTTTTTGTCTCCACTATTTTTTATGGGAACCCATCTCAGAGCTACCTAAACATCCTTCCCCTCACCCCTCCCAGGTTAGCCAATTTAATGTGTAACAGCCAGAGATTTGCAGTTTTCATTTTGAAGGCAGTGGAATTACCTTCTCTTGATTCTCTTGATCTGTATGTAAAACAGGGAGACATCAGGCCTCCTGGATTTATACCTCAGGCAGCTGCAGCATTGATCTGCAAAGTGTGCCCTGCTTCTCCTGTCTCCACCTGTTACTTGAAAGCCAAACCAGAGTGACTCACCAGCAGCCTAATGCAGCAAAGAAGGGAAACAAGTTCTCAACAGGTGGGGTGTCCCAACCACGCTCACAGTTTTGAGAACCAGGACCAGCTCAAGAGAAAAGGCAAATGGGAACAGTTTGCTCTAAACACCTTGCTCCATCCCAGCTCTGCCAACGTTTATCCTTTGATGGGTACCTCTCGCTCATGCCCAGAATACTTATCTTCAATCTTCCAAGGGTATCAATGGAGAATATCCCTCATCCCTTTGATACAAATCTATTAAACTTGGTAATATGTTACACTAATATCTATAGGTACCTACAATATGCGGATGCTATCTAAGATGTGGGGAGGCGAAAACAATCAAGACATGTTATTTCATCTGTGTGCCATTGTGATTAACTGTGAAATTACCTGATTATCTAAGATAAACATTCCAAACAGCCTGCTAATCAGAAAAGGGCTCTTCTAGTCAGCTTCATCTATACTTTATTAGTGGTTTAAAAGTGTAGATTTTGGTGCCAGTCAATACTATATTCAAAATTGAGCTCTATCAGGTACATACTCTGTGACACTGAGGAGACGTCTATGTCTCTAACCAGTGGTATTCTGGAACCATTCTAAAAAGTCAGATGGTACATATCCTCCTACCTCTGTGTTCGCTGACTTCATGTTGATAGTTTAAAATTTACATGTAATGAAGATTTGCCCCTAAAGAAGTTCGCCAATGCTACACGTTGGGGCTGTTGTTTTTTCTTGGCCTGGAGAGTTAGTTGTGAGCAGTTCCCAGCATACCACTGTCTCTTTCCCCATATTTCCTCACCTCTAGCATAGAAACAATAAAAGTATCTACTCCATTGGCTTGCTGCAAGGATTAAATGGTATAGAAGACAAACATGTCACATGGTGTTTCATGATGTTTGCTAAATATACATATGTTCTGCTCTTGTGATTACTTAATAATCCATGGAGTTTCTCCTTGAGATTCTTTTGGCTGGTAATGCAGCAACCAAGTATTCTAGAAATTGCAAACTGTGATGGTCAGGAAGAAGCCTCCTTCAATCCTTATTCAGACTCCTCTTCGACTTAGTTTTCTAAAACAAAGCAAAACACAAAAGCGAGTCTTCACTGGGGAATGACTCAGCTTCCTTTCTGGGAGGCACAACTCTGATTCCCAGGAACCCACAGTGATTGGTGATGGAAGGGATAACCTTCTTGACCCCTGCTGACCATCAGACTACTGGAGAAGGAAGGAGTGTTGATAAAGTGCCGCCCTGCAAAAACCACCAGCACAGGTGTTCGACAATTTCATTCCTGCAAAGCTGGAGTTGAGTTTCCAGGGTTGCTCAGGACATGCTGCAGGGTAATAGGAAGGACATGGGGTGAGAAAAAGGTTCCTGCCAAGTTACTGAGAGACATATGATAGCTCAACAGGGAACCAAGAGTCAGGTTTATTATTGCTGCTGCTCCACATTTAATGATTGAGGTCAATGGTTTATCAAGTCCTCACTGAGGGCCACAGACAGGACAGGCAGAAAGGCAGCAGGAAAGGCTGAGCTGCAAGAAATTGAATCAGAGTGTACAGTACCAATGCTTACCTACTGGTGTGATTAAGAGCACTCCAAGGAGCTCGGGTCCCTGACTTTTCCCTGTGCCAGAATTCCCACTATTCCCTTAAGTCATGAAGAATCCTTAAAAACGTGTTTTCCCACCCAGTTGAGGTTCAAGTTGCCACAAAGACAACTATTTCTGGAGCACAGAAATAGTTTCCACGATGGTCACCTGTCTGAACCTAGAATCAGCACACTGGATACTCATACTCTCATTAGATGAGGTGTGCATGTGATAAAAAGTGGAACAAGGTTGGATGCAAGGATTATTTTGGTCTAATAAGTAGCCACTGAAGGAACCTTAGGAAGCCAGAGGCTGTGTCTTCTATAGAAGAATAGGGTATAGGAACATGGAGGGGCAAACTGAGGTAGGGAGCCTGATTAACAGGGGACATGTTAAGCTCCCCCTTAAGATGGGAACTTAAGGGAAGGAGTAGGCTATGCAGGAAAAGCACTAGAGTTTCTCTTTGGACATTTTGGCTGTGCTGGCTGGTGAGTTAGAACATTCAACAGGAAAGAAACTTCTGATAGCAAGAGGGGTCAAAAATGGGAAGGGCACCAAAAGGGCAACAACCATGACGAGGCTTCAAGGCCTTGTTGGGCGGCAGGGAGAGTGTATTTTTGGCCTTTGGGTCTGTGTGCAGAGAGAAATCAGGAAAGGGACGCTGAGCACTTACTCCTACATAGATCATGGACGAATCACATTCTATGAGCGTTTGTAAGTGAAAATTTGTCAAGGTTTTTCAACAACCTTGACGCTGCAGGAATTAGTAGATAGATGTCCCAAGCCCAGTGAAAGTCTCTCTCCTTTGTCCTGAAGGCCATCTGCGGTTAGGAGCAGAGGTTTTGAATATTCCAGAAATCACTTTACAATGCAGGAGAAGAGCAGTGTTTCTTCCATCCAGCAACTATGTACTGAACACACTAAATACCAGGCATATCTTCGTGCTGAGCATGCAAAGATGAAGAGTGAAGCCAAGAAGGATCCCTCTCTGTATTCCCTTTGCTCTAGCTTTTCCAGTAGACTTCTGTGCCGGTCAGGAGGACACCCTGAACTCAGCTCCTCCCATCTTTGTCTTTCGAGCTCTGGAAGACAAAGTAAATTGAAACCTAAAGTGCTAAGTATCAAGCTTCTTTTCTAAGGATTCAAACTTTATATTTTGCCTGTAATGCTACTTAAAATCAACATGTAGAAAATATTCTTTTTCTCATCTATAAAATGATGAAAGACAGGAATTGATGCCCAGTGAAATGATTTGAAGAATTGTCAGAATAATGCATAGAAAATGCTTAGTGCTTAACACTTAATAGGCTCTCAGTTAAAGTTTATCTGTTGTTGTTGCTGTCAATGTTATTTAAAACTGATCAGAACTGCACTGAACATTGGATGGTGAACCATACCATCAGTTAGGGACTAGGTTAATATGCTAATCATGGAATGTCTGAAGCAAGATGAATCCCTTCTAACAAGACTTGCTTCCTCCTGATACTCCTAACAAACTTCTGTATTCATTTTTTAGTTTTATCACAAATGGGCTGGGGTTGTATCACTATAATAACTGTGTGCTTAGCATGGACAAGGCTCTAGATTCAATACCCAACACAAAAAAATGTAATTTTATTACAAATGTTCTGCACATGCCTATATGAAAAGGGGAAGATGGTCTGGTGGTTTGCTTTGAAAGAAAGAAGCAAAGAGTGAGAATGCCCAAATGAATGAGACAATTTGTTTTGGTCATATTCACTTTTTTCTTGTAATGATAAAATATGTGGCAGGATTTTTATTTTGTTTTAGAGTTTTTCAGTTGTTTTTCCTTTTTGAAGTGCTCCATCAGAGAAAACAAATCTTTCTATTCACGTTGAAAATGAGTCATAAGAAAAGTGTTGCTGCTTTCCTTTTGAGGGATTTTTTTATTTAGTTTTGTTTCCATTAAGTTTTAGCAACAGGAAAATATGGACTTCCAGCATCCACAGGGATATGACCAAATGGAAACATATGTCCCTTGTTTGTCCATTACTACAAGCCATGAGAAAACTCACAAACCACTCATAGGCTTTCGAGAAAGGTTGATTGTCAAATAGTTCCCCTTCCCCTTCATTTTTCTAAATCAAATGGTGTTTCAAAAGGGTAAGGTTGATTTTTTAAAAAGTAGCTTATGCTACTTTTTAAATCTTTTTAAGATTGCATACAGATCAACTATTTTTATTGCAGAAACACTTAGAGGATTGATGGGAGATAAAACAGGGAACACAAAGACCCACCTGCACCTGCACACAGTTGGCCTACTTGCAAAAGAGGCCATATGCTGGTAAGGATTGGAAATCCTGCACGTATGAGTCACAGATTAGGGAAGCCAGTCAAGCCACATTTGTGCAGATTCAGATCAATGATTGGGTATAAGCAATAATATATGAGCAGAAGACGTTTTTCAAACCTTAGGAAAGTTGGGAGAATTGCCTAACATTGCTGAAAGTGTGACATATGAACCAACTTTTAGAATCATTCAGCCTTTTCCTCCCATCCCCTAAAATAAAAAAGCCATTCTAAACCCTTATATTTATTTTAATGAAATAAAAAATTCCCTCCTATACCCTCAGGATCTAGATATTGTCTGATGTTGCACAGGGAACGATAAACACTTGTCCATTGGAAGGACTCCATAAGCAGCAGAAGTACTAATTATTTTTTTAACTAAACTGATTATGATGTTCAACTGTAATGGTCTCATATGCCTGCTTTCAGTTAAGGTACATGTACCCTGAGGAAAGGAAATTGTTTTGCCTCTCTGGCCCTCTGTTTCCTCCTCTGTAAACAAAGGGATAGGGCTTTATCGGGCTACTTCCAGTTCTGTGAAGGAGAGAGGTCAAAGTCACTTGACATTGTCAAGGGATCCCTTTTCTGTTCAGCGAGATACCTTGTATGTTAGATTCTTTGTCCTTCTTTTAAATTTTCTACAGTTCATCCTGCTTTCCACTTCCTCTTCTCATATTCCCATTGCTGTCTTCTTCCAATCATCAAGCAAAAATTACGCAAAGGCAAAGGACATTTCATGCCCTAAATCTATTATTGCTTGTATCCCCCAAAAGACTTCATTGTAGAAAACGTGTTAGGATGTTGTATTTCCTGTGGGTTTCTATTTTTATTGCTCCCTCTGACTTCCATTCTTATGTTTATTATAACTCTGACAATAATTTATTTTACCATCCCAGATAAGGTGAAATAATACTAATACATTTTTAAAAAACTGGATATTAACAAAAACCATTCAGTTTTCCTGGAGACACCTTGCTTCAGCCACCTTGCCATGTGGTGGCTATTTTAACTACTTCATGTGACTATTAATCATGTGCCCAAAGAAAACAGATAAACCTTGAGACAGAATTCAGCTCAGCAAATGTTTATTCATTATCTCTTATGTGCTTGGTGCTAGGTAGAGAGGGTACAAAGATGAGTATGTCACAGCCTATGGCAGAGGAGTCAAGGGAAACTTGGTAAGAATTTGCTTATATGTAAGTTCACTGATTGGTTAAAAGAAAGAGCCAAAGTGCTCAGAGAACTGAGGCAAGGAAAAGATGACGGGCATGTCCAGAAATGAGTTGTGTGGCAAAGTGTTTGGGGTCTAAAAGGGTAAAGTTTTTTCTATACTGTAGTGTCCTTGAATGAATTTAAACTGTCTTCCCTTGGCAATGGTCTTCCATAGAAGGTTTTTACCCTGATCCCACTGATGTTTTGGGAAGATGAATCTGGTGGGAGTATGGGAGGTGTCAGTGGGCTAGGGATGGAGAGAGGGGCCTGGAAGAGTCTTCTCCATGTCCTACTCCTGGTTGTACCGCTTCTTTTGCCAGTCCCTACTCCAAGTGGCTGCAGCAGCTCACAGCTATAAAAATGTGTTGACTGAAGAGGTTTAATATTAACCAAAGTTATAGTCAAAGTCAATTTGGAGGATTCAAGAAAAAAAATCTGATGCTAATAGAGAAATAGAAGTCAATATTTGTAATGTGAGTCACAGGCTCAAAATAGAAAAGTAAAACACATCACCGCTGCAGTTCCCAGAGGGCCGTGGGTTATACGGCACAGCAGATCTGTGAGCCACACTGACCACCCTCTAGGTCTATTTTAAAATTTCCTCTGGCCCCTTCCTCTAATTCCTAAATTCCAGAGCAGGATATTCTGGTGGAACTCACTAGATAGCCAGCCCTGGTGAAGTCATGGCTTGTTTTGAGTGGGTCAATGGAAAAAAAGATTTTTCCCCCAGTTGTGAGTAAGCTTTCTCTCTAGTGACGTGACATGGAACTAACATATCATGATTTTATTTTCTAGTCCACACTTTATTCCACAGTGTCTGTCATTGTTTGAGACTTAATCTCTTGCATGTTGCCTATTTTGGAGAAGGCAAAAGAGAGGAAAGGGAAGCAGGCCTATCCAGAATGATAAATTGCTTTGTTTTATTTTAACAAAGATTTGGCACATTAATAGTGAAGAGGAGCACATTGTCCACTGAGGAGTCTCTGGCAAGTTGGGGACTCTCTAG
Source organism: Castor canadensis (assembly GCF_047511655.1). Lineage (NCBI taxonomy): Eukaryota > Metazoa > Chordata > Mammalia > Rodentia > Castoridae > Castor > Castor canadensis. The sequence continues at coordinate 150,059,141 of NC_133390.1, read as the reverse complement.
AATTTTCCTTAATAAGATAGTCCTTTTGAGAATTAATGATGCAACTTTGTTCTGGCTTTGATGTCAATCTTGGACTAAAGGTTGAGTGTATTTGATCAAGATCATTTGGAAAAATGGAAAAATTAATAAAGATGAGGGACAAAAGGGGCAAACTATGGTGAATACATCATACAAATACAGTGTTTCATCCAGCTTACAGGGTGAAATGTGCCATAAGAAAGGCTAAAATTAGCTGTACTTCACCCAACATATTGGGTTACCATAGGACCAAATAGCATCTTATCATCAGTGCTCACAAGAAGAACAACTCATTCAAAATTGAGTCTTCAATAGACAGGGCATGTTGGGTACATCTGAAATTAACATCACAGACTATGCTTTAAATGAATCTTTTAGAACGTCTGAGAAATATGTAATAGTTAGTGCTACCTTGATTCCTTTTTATTTGGTATCCAGGAAACCCAGCTTGCAAGGTTTCGCTTGGACAACATTTGCTTTGAAGATGGGCTTTTGTTACCTGGTGATAAGACTGAAGATGGTCAGACAAGGAGGAAATGGGAAATGGTGATGATGGCTGGAGCCAGAGCAGGTTTGACTACAGCTGATGAACCAAGCCAGGCAAGTAGCTTGAATGCTATGTTTTGGAGTTGGTCATTTTAACTCCTTTCTCATATAGACCTCGTCAAGATTGGGTGGTTTGTCATAAGTCACCAATCCCTGACCCAGCATCTGCTTCCTCGTCAGCATGATGTTCATAACCACATCTCCCTCCCAGCATGTTTGGAGAACTAATTAATGCTTACAAGGTGTTTTGAGATCACTGATTAAAAAAAGACACTGTGCCTGCCCAGGGTGTTATTATATTATTTTATTTTCCTCTTCATTGTCAGGAACAAGTCTGAGATAATTTAGAAATGAGACAAATTGGTAAAATGTGGAATATGAAGGTCCCTTTAACAATTGGATTTCTGTTGAAGTAAACATTGCATTTGAATTATATGAACGAGAAGTGGCACTGAGCTAAGTCTTGGGAAATCATAATTGCCTTCAGATTCAACTATCAGATTACATTTCATGACTCCACTTAAGCCTCTCTATAAATGGTGAATTATTAAGAACAGGCCATCTGCTTACATTGCCCATCAAAATGGACTTGGTACCTGTTCTCAGAAATGCCCAAACTGCACATGATCTTTTGCATGGTTGTTTCTGTTTCTCTAGAAGATTGGGTATCACTTTGGACAATAGACAGGATGTACAGCAACTAGTAATTTCAGTTTATTATGCTCATGTGAAAATTGGATTGTCACCAAAACCCTCCAGGATAGGATCCTCCTCTTACAAAACTCAGAACTATGATGCATGTGAGGTGTAGATTAAGAGGGTTTATCCCCCAAGGAAGAGGCTCTGGCATCTTCATGATTATTAGAGGATACTTCCATCAGATCTTTCAAAAGAAAGGTGGAGATGACCAAAGGGCAGAAGGTCACCTACGTAACAAGATCCACATGAGATGTTAATTAAAATGGAATGTAAAGGAGGATGCATAAGTTCTGAACACATAATTCCCAATAAAATTACTCTAAATTGATATTCATTTTCCTTGAGATTTTCCAAAAGGCCCCATCCCATTTCACTTAAAATTCTTTACAAGAAGGTCATGAGTAGGACTTAGACAGTGGGCAAATGTCTTGCAAAGAATATAAAATGTTATTCATTTGTGAATTTCTTGAATGAAATAGTTTGTTCCACTTTCATTTTATTTCTGACATGATCTGTGACCCTTAAAAACCACTGTGCTGTGAGAACTAGCATAGAGAAAGCATGTGTATTTGAGGAAAAACATTTCTGAAATTTACATGCAGTGTAAATTTGTCTCTACATGCAGATGAGGCCTATGGTTTTCAGATAATATTTGTGTTTTCCTTGATGCCATCCTGAGTTTTTTATTGTCCTGTAATCCTCATCCAGTCACAACTATTCAACCAAAGTCTGAAGTACATACAAAGTATGTGACCTTGTACCCATCTGTATATATAAAAAAGCATCCTAAGGGTGTGTCATTCTCAGCCCTTCTCAACAGAGAACAAAGATCATCTCTTGGAATTTGGCCTAAGATTGGGGGTGGGCAGGGACAAAGGGTCAGTGTCAAGGTGGGGCTGAACCCACATATTCTAATCTGTCTTCATTTCCCGTTCTTCACCCCATGCAACACATAGCATAGCCATTTAAACCAAAGGATAAACTTTAGAGAAAGGAGAGGTAGTATGTGCTGACACCATAGATTCTAGAACAGGGCAGGGACATAGAAGATTAAAAAGACACACTCTGAGTTGGGGATGTTTTGGGCAGATTCAATGAACATAGCCATACAAATGTCTGCACAGTGATCTTGAATGAATATTAAGGTTGGACATAGGGAGATGGGGTGGAATTCACCCCTTAATAGTTCTTTTAGGAAGTGGGCTAAATGTCTTTGGAAGGCATAAGCTTTAAGCTCTTCTTCTATCACATGAACAACAACTATCATGAGAATGCTCCAGTCCATGTCTTGAGTGGGCAAAAGTCATCTGAGGCATATTAAATTCTTAGTCTGATAAAAAGAGAAACTGAGATTGGACAGGACAAGAATTCTGAGACTGTTTTGTACATCAGCCTGGCCATAGAGAGCAGCAGTGGCCAGTGGTTCCAACCACAAGGTTTGTGGTAGATTGCCTACAGAAATGATAATCCATACATACTCCCAAGTCTGCAGATATGCACTGTTTCCCCCTTGAACAGGGTGAGTCTACTTTCCCACCTCTTGAATATGGGTTGACATTGAACCTTGCTCTGACCAATGCTACAGAGGAATGTTCTGGGATTTCCTAATAGCCCTTATAACTTCTCATAACTTCTGCTTTAACTTTAGTTACTACACTAAAATACCACATGAAAAAGCCTATTCCAGCTTGGAAAAGAGAGTGGCCACCCGGAAAGAGAGAGAGAGAGAGAGAGAGAGGAGAGAGACGACAGAGACAGAGACAGAGAGAGACAGTCAGAGAGAGACAGAGAGATACCTTAAGGATGAGAGACCACAGAGAGGTCTATCAAGGGAAGGCCACAAGGAAAATCTTGCAGCAGGTATTCTCTTAAATAACCAACACTGGGGCCATGTTAGATCCTCAGCCCAGCCCAGCCCAGCTGACAGCTGAGTGCAGCTGCGTGAGTTAGTCCAGCCAACCCCACGTGAAGCAGAGATAGCCACCCAACTCAGCCCTGCCCAAATTCCTAACCCACAGGATCATGAGCAATGAAATGATTGTTGTTTCAAGTCACTGTGTTCTGAGGTGATCTGGCATGCACAGCCACAGATAACTGAAACAGCGTCTGAATGGTCCTGGGGAACTCGGGCAGAATACAAGACCAAAATTTCTCCAGGATGCTAAGGGAGGTTTAGGCAAGTAGGAGAGTTAGGCAGAAAATTACAGTGATTTTAGTCTGTAGTTTAAAATAAAATCCAAGAGTTCCCTCAGTACAGATCTTTGAGGAGAATGCTGGTATAATTAAAACTGTAAAGAAGGAAGGCTTTAGTACAGTCTGCACAATGCTTAAGGAGGACCACATTCATCTTGTTCCTTTGCTGATAATGAGGCTTCTTATAGGCTATCTCTGCTTTGATCAGAATGAGGGTAGGTATCTCTGTAGTCTGGACATGGGAGTATGTTGTGGGGTTATCTAAATCAACTGGTGCTGCCCACACAACTAGCACATATGTCCCCTGCCCCAGGGACAACAGAGGGGCCACTATTACTAACCAGATACTAAAGGAGATTTTTGCCAGACATTCAGGCAATCACCTTAAACAGACAAAAAGAAAAAGACATAGTTTCTGTTTGCAAAGAACTATCTTGAGTTCTACTTTTATTACTTTTCCCCTTCAAAGCTGTTCTTAGTGTCAATTTTTATCAGATCTCAACTAGCCAAAGAAATCCCCTGAGAGAGTTGTTTTGGGTCCTGCTGGCCACTGAGACAGTATCTAGCTCTATCTTCTGTCCTAAGAGGACACGTTTCAAAGTTTTGTGTATAATTCTGATACCCACATATTTTTAATAAGCAGATTAATTCTCAGCAACTCAGTGAATAAGAAAACAAATATTCAGCAAGAATTTATTGAGTCTCTGTGTTACAGGATCTTCAAGATGAGCCAATTTTGGAAGAATACAGAAGTCTTCATATGTTTGCCTGTTGCTGTTGCTGTTTTTTTCCTGCCATTTCTAATAGGCTTTGGTATCTCCATGCTTTGCATTGGATTTCTGAGAGATGTGAATAAATTGAGTCAGGAGCCAACATTAATTATCATTGATTCGATTTCTAAAAAGATCGATCTTGGTAAGAAAGAAGAAGAAAGGAGAGAAGAGAAAATATCTACAAGCCTTCCTGCTACTCTTTAAGAAAAGGCATGACAAAGGGACCCGGACTTAATAGATGCTTATGTCCTGTGTTGTGCATTTGTGCACTCAATGTTCTAGGAGTTATAAATTTGTTGGTACTGTGTACCTCTACTCCTTTTAGAATTTAGTTTGATTCCAGTAGAACCCAATTTAACTCATCAAACAGTGCCATAGATGAGGAACGTTTTATCTTCCTAATCTAACTTGGAAGGACTTTACTCAGATTTAAAAAAAAAAAGGGTTAAAGTCCCAAGGGAATTGCTAACACTCTTTTGTTGGGAAAAGTCCTCCTAATCTGTTGTTTCCTCACATTCCAGCAATACCTTATGTTGGAGGAACTAGGAGATTTCCGAGTCCGTCATGTATAATTTAATGATTTGTAGAAGGCAAGAATGTTAACTCAGTTGATTACTCAAAACTGACTGATAAGGTATCGGACAGGTTAATTTGATACTTTTCTAACCTCTCCCAAAGAACTTGAACCAAAGCCTCCTTCTCCATAGGTCATCTTTATTACACTCCATATGTGCTGCAAAGAACTTAGAAAGAAACACGCATTTTGTTCTTGAGCTTTCATTTGCTCCATCATTTCATTCCAGGGCAATACCCTTTATTTTTGATAATCTAATCCTTTCCTCAACAATCAGTGGTGGTGTCACAATTAGAATATTTTGGCCTCAGTCGGAAAAAGAACACCAGTAGGTAGGCCCTGTTTACGTTGAAAAATAAGGCTTACTATAAGAGGGAAAGAGTAAGGTTTTCTAGTTTTAATTCAGACATCAACTGTTATTAGAGTGTTATCAGGGAGACAAACTTCTAGGGATCCTGTGATCTAAAAAGTTGCTTTCCCCTCATTTCCTTATTCCTTACAGCCACTTTCTCCATAACCTCTATAGCCCTAGATCTAGACTTAACCTCCAAAGAGTACAGTCTTTCCTTTGTCTGCAGGAGTATAGGAAATTTCTGCATACTTTGGTCTGGGAAACTCACTTTATATGTATTCTTAAGAAGGTGCTAACTCTCTGAGATAGGCCAATGAAGACACTGTTCCTTTGCGTGCATTTATTTCAGGAAATAAGGATAAAGTCAAAAGTTTTAAAAGTGAATTATAAGTTGAAATGGTCTCAATAGCATCCTAGAAATACTTGGCCTTTAACAAACTAAAGGGTGTTTCTCAATGATAAAATAGCCCTGTGAGAGGATATATAAAATTTCACAGTGTGATTCTATCTCACAATAGAGATGTTTAAAAAGATCAACAGTAAGATATAAATATAACATTTACAGAAGTATGTACAGAAGATACACATTCAGGAATAATTTGGCCCCCAATAAATGTTCAGTCAATGAAAAATGATGTAAACTTCTTCTCTGATCAGTTTTTATTACTTTTAAAACACATATGTACATGCATGCTTTCCTTATTTTTTAGGGAAGACATTATTTTCAATTTAATTTGAAAGTAAGATGCTTGTGGCAAGTGAATGTGGACATTGAAAGTGGGTTAATTGGGATGTAAAATTCAGATTTAAGCATTATCAGGTAAAACATTATGTCATTAATAACAAGTATGACAATATCTTAAAGTTGTAGACCAGAAAAAGCTGAAGAGTTTGGAAATAGCAACAGTCCTAAAAAAAAAAACCTGGTAATTATTTATCATCAAATTATCTGAAAAATAGACTTCAGTAAAAATTTCCTTATAGTTCTACACATAAGCAATATTATCCCATGTAACTGACAAGAAGATAAATGAGAACTATCAGATAAGCTCTTGATTGAGTCTTTTAAACCGTATTTTCTCCTAAATTCAGAATCCAAAAGCAGTCTCTATATAGAGTGCCTTCTGAAGATGTACGGATAAGGTAAGCCACCTCTTATCCCCAGGCAAAGGAAACTTTCATTTCCTTGCCTCATACGGATATCCACAGAGGACTTTCCAACAGGATCACACACTCTAGACCTCAATCCGCTTGGTGCTCTAATCAGTCTTGGTCCTGGCTTTTCCTTCATCCCTGTTTAATGTAAATATGCAGAATTTATTATACACTAAGGTGTCACTAGTGACAAAAGAAGAAAGGAAATAACCAACCAGAATTCACCATTTGCAACTATCTCAAACTGTATTATAGTGAAAACAACCCACAGAATGCCTCACTTCTGTAGAGTCCTAATTATCTAAGGTAAACAGTACTAAGTAGTACTTCATTACTTAATGATTATTAAGGATGAATTCTCTCAACCCTTGGGCTTCTTAGAAATAATCGTTATGTGTTGTAGATTAAATATATGGATATAGAACAAAATGTCACCGAGTTAACAGGACTCTGGGATGGGGGAGGAAGGGGGTGTGCTCAAATTGCAAATAGAGGAAAAGCACTGCATGTGACAGAGAAGAAGAGAGGCCAGGGTCTGGGAAGGAGCAGCCAAAGGCTAGAAGGGAAATTAAATGTGGTGCTCAGGGCATTCATCTCTCAGCCAGCCTGGCTAAGTTTCAAGAACTAACTATGCAACCTCTTGGATATGTGACGTTGGGTGTTTACTTAACCTCTCTCACCCTCAATTCCTCACCTCTAAAATTATGGTAATGGCATTCCCTTCAGAGTGCTGTCATAAGGATCCAAGGGCAATGATGTCTGTGACTCATTTAGCATAGTGCCTAAGACACATTCAGTAAACAGTTGATGTTACATCAAAATTGTATTATTATTATTACTTTTATTAGTAAAGTGAGCTTTAAGAGCTAGCTCTGATAAAAATGTGTATCTGCCCCCAGAAAAGCCTATGAAATGAAACAAGGTGGCATGAATGTATGATATTTTATGAGTGAGTCTCATTCATTAATTCACTCATTCATTTCTTTCTTAACGACATTATTCCAGGCACTTTTCCAGTCATTCAGGATAAAAAAAAAACAAATAAGAGTCCTTGCCCTCAAGGAGCACTTAGTTTTCAAGGGAGACAGCTACAGAGCTAAAGTTGCCATGCAAGCTGCAAGCTTCAAGTTTGGATGGTGACTTGGAGTGAAGGTTTCTAACTGGGATGGTGGGAGTCCTGAAAACCTGCTAGGAGGAAGTATCCAACTTGCATTTTCAACCTGAGTAAACATTTTCCAGTCTGTAAAGCCAAGAAAAAATACTTCACTTAGACATAGTTTCAGTAAAATTATCAGGCATGAAATGGCATAGAGTGTAAGAGACTAGAAATCACTAGAATGTGTGAAGCAGGGACATTGTGGGAGATGCGTCTGGAGAACTCCATAGAAGAACTAATCATAACACATCCCTCAAGTAGAAAAGGAGGTCAAAGGGGGGCAGAAGGTAGAGATGAAGGAGCTGGTGGGAGTAACTAATGTGAGCATGGAAGAAATGGGGAGAGATGAGAAATGATCAGGGCACAGGTGTTTGGTGTGGCCTTAACAGAAGGAAAGACACCTCATCATCTGAGAATGTAGAGAAAGAAGCAAGTAAAGATGGGTGTGGGTGAAGATAAGCTTACAGATTATGGAAGATTTCATACATGCCACCTTGTTCCAAATGACTTCATTTTATCACAGGACCAAATCTTAAAGCTCATTCTAACAGTAATAGTAATAATAATTAATAATAATATTGACAATAAAATTTCAGCACAACACAAGTTGTCTTAGGCACTACGGTAAATGATTCACACACATTAGGTTATTTGAATCCTTATGCCACCACTACTAAGGTAATATTATCATCAATATTTTCACCTAGGAGGGTTTCTCTAATTTTACTCTACTAGAAGCAAGATTATTCCCCAAGAGAAGGGGTGTGGGCATGGACTGAACTGGAGATTTTAGGAAGGGGTCAAATTTCAGATGAGTGACTCAAGGAAAAATTGTGAATGAATGGTCAAGCTGTGCAAAGGCTCAGTGGAGATTTTGACAATGTATTTGTGGGACAAAACTGGGTGATGTTTCTCCAACCATGTTCCGTTTTCCAGGTGCAGGAAAAATAAGGGCAGATAATGGAATTGCTCAAGATGCAGTGAGGAAAGGATAGAAATACAAGGAAATTGAATGTGCTTGTGAGAAAAGAGTTGAGGTGTTCATGTAGAAGACTCAGGCTACATATGCAGAGGCAAGAGGTCAAGAAACAGTAGAGATGTCAAGGATGTGGGCATTGGAAGAACAAGGATCATCATAGGGAGAGCAGAAGGGACAAGAAAGGACAGGAGGTCATGGGGTAGGATATCAGAGTTTAAGTTTTCTGTTACATAGTAGTTCTGGGTAATGGCCAAGTCTTGACTCTTGGAATAGTAGCTTCAGAGCAGTGGAGGGAAAGTTCATTTTTACTTTTTAAAAGTAGGTTAAAAAATATCTGTAAGTTGAAGTATTGTGTGAGCTGACTATATGGACACTGTAGACTGATTGCAAAAAGTAGATTAGCAATGGTCATTATGATTTAAGTGCCAGTTTGTACCAAATGACTGAGATGGACCTGATCACAAATGATGAAGGAAAGGAGGTGGTGACATAGACTTGAACCTCAAAGAGGGATGAATTTTTTCACATGAGTGAGACTGCTACCTGACATGATGATGATCTTAGACAATGGGACATAGGATCAGCAGGTTTACACAGAGACTTGAGAGAGTGGTCAGAGAGGATGGCGGAGATGTGGGGGAAGGAAACAACTGGGGACTAGAGAGTAATATAACACCTGGCCATTGTAGTATGGTCTGGCATCACCTGGGAGCTTGTTAGAAATGTAGGACCTCAGGATCCAGCCCAGACCTCCTGAACAGAAATCAGCATTTTCACAAAATTTCTAGGTAATGTGTGCCAATTAAAATTTTACAAGCAGTACTCTAAATATATGCAAGATGATTACAGAAAGAAAAGGAAAAAGTGGCTATAAATTATTTCCAATGAGTCCAAACTTCTCTGTCCATGCTCACGTAAGAAATTAACTATCTCCACAGAAGAATAAAATGGTACTCTCATCTCAGGATGTCAAAGCACCTTAAAGCATCGGTTTTAATTTTACAAGCTCAATGGACTATTTCCTCTTGTACACTCATTTAAGCCAGATGAGGGGTATCAGTGACCAAAAATTCCTTACTTTGGCTTGAGAGAGAGAGAGAGAGAGAGAGAGAGAGAGAGAGAGAGAGAGAGAATTAGAAAAAGTAGTTGCATAAGGGGCACATTGCTTTCAGACATGGAGTTGGTGGTAGGGAAACCAGGAGCCAGAGCCCAGACTTCTCCACCAGTGTGTGTTCTGAGCATCGAACCACACTTCCTCTTCATCCAGTCCCTCCTGGCTAAAAAACTAAGAGGAGATGATGCCAGGGAATCAGTAATTGTATACCTTTTCCAGCATACTGTTCCAGATCCACATAACCAGGCATGTCAAAGCCTACTTTCCCCTCTGAACATTCAGCAGTGACCAAATGGGCTGAGGAAGTAGGAGAAATTCCATGAAAAATCCTGGGCTGCACCTCAGAGACTAATAAATAATTACTAATGGGAAAGAAAACATAGGAAAGAGAAAGAGTAAGGTAGCAGGCAAGACAGGCAGAATGGATTCTGGCCCACATAAGGGGAACATACTGGGGGTTAAGTGCAAATGAAAAAATTTAACACGCCAGGAGCAGTGACCCACAGACAGCAAAAGAAAGAGAGTGAAGCTGGTTGGGGAGACTTTCTGTTCTCACATTTGATCCCTCTGCTTACAACATGTTTCAGGGACTTATTGAAGCTTAGCATGGGACTGTTAAATCATTCAGTGCATGAGATTTGTCCTAAGTTAAATGGATCACTTCTCCTTGTTGTTTTTTGGATACTGGCTTATTTTAAAGGAGAGAATAAGAGGGTCTCTGCTGAAATATTGATGTGTGGGAGATTTTTAACTCAGGCAGAAGAAATGACCCACTAAAGAAACATGGGCAGGTGCCATATTGTAATTTGTCCACCTCTTAAATTATGTAGTGTATGTATCACAATATATTGAATTTAAAACCCCGAGTATGACATTTCATTAATAATTCACACTGGCTCTTTCATTAAGTGCGAGCTGAGGCCTAGGGCAATGATACTTGATTTTCACTAGTGCCTCATTTAAATACAGATGTGGAAAAGGAAATTTCTTCAGCACTGCTACAGTAAGGCTTGTATAATAGTGTAGAAAACTTGAATCTCTTACACGCATACATACATTCCCCAGGAATAGTCCAAGATTAAAATAAGAAATACATTAAATTAAAACATGGAGTTTATTCAAGCTTCTCCTGACTATCAATTTATTGAAAATGCTTAACTAGAAGAGTGATTATATCACTTCAAATATCATTTTCTTCCCATAAAAGAGTCTGATCTCAAGGAACATGTCTGGAACTTAGGGATGGCTGTGGATCCATACAGTAAATGTGTATAAAACAGCTCCTCTAAATCCTACAAAGAACCTATAGCCCAGAGGTAAATCTCTGTTTTCATGACACATGTGATTTAGTTCTGAAAGTCTTTTCATGCTTACTTGATAATGTTAATACCATGCAAAACAGCCATGTCTACAACCTGTCAACCAATGGGCATCTTGACTTGCAGAGACTGGTACTGCCAAGATGTGCCCCATGTTTTGTAGAAAGGAAGAAACTTGGGGCTGATATGGCCATGAATTACTCAGGGTGAAAACTTGCGTGGAGGTCAATATCCCTTCTTACTCCTTGCATCTTGTATCATATTTCTTCTTCTAGTATCTTTTCTTCATAGGCTGAGCAGCTATCATGTTATCACATTGCTGCTAAATTTTTGTGGAACTCTTAAGAAATATATTCAGAAGGCATGATCTTTTCCTGTCGCCTGTTCCTCCCATATCATGTTTGAGGTAGCAAAGAGGCACACCTTCCAATAAGCCAGAATAAGAAAAAGATAGCTGCATGTCTATAAAACCCCCAAATAAGCAATTTTTATGTTTGGTGCACTCATAGATATGATTTTTTTTGATTTGACACTGATGAATGTATTCATTCAATACACATTGATAAATAGAATATAACATATGCACAGGTGCTTCTGTTTTGACATGAGAAATAAATCTTTCTGGTAGACATTGTGCATGAGCCAGTGAAAGGTCAGCTATCAACTGCATGCAATTGTATACAATGGTAGGGATTAAGAGACAGGAAAGACTACCTATGGCTACTAGAGTAATCACCCATAGTTATGGAAGCCTTAGGTTACAGAAGAAAAGGTATTTTGAACATTACAAATGTTTTTTGGCAGCACTGGGGTTTGAACTCAGGGCCTCATGTTGCTAGACAGGCACTTTTACTGCTTGTGCCACTCCTTCAGCCAAGAAAAGGTATTTTGTATGAATCTTGAAATAAGGATGGGGTTCTATTAGTCAGGTGTTGAGAGAGGTAAGTGACGTGCACAAAAGCACAAAACTATAGAAAGGCAAGAAACAACTGACAACATGAAGCAAGAAGATGGGATTTCTATAGGGCAATGGAGGGGCACAGAACTAGACATGCAGGAGAGACTTGCTATTCTGAGACCTTGAAGCCAGACTGAAGAGGTGAAGTGTGAAGAGGAAAAGAACATGACCAAGTGACACATTCAGAAGATCAATGTGGAGTACAAAATTTATTGGGGTAGGAGAGGACAAGGACTGGGGATCTCTTAGGAAGCTACTGTCACATACTTAATGTACAAGATAAAAGAGCCTAAAGTAACGTGACAACAGCAGCATCTTACCATCCCCAGCTTCTGGCCTCTAAGTCAGTTCTCAGCGTACTGTTGTCTGACTTGGTACATCCCAAGCAGAATTTAACTCTCTTCCAAATCTTTTCTTTCCCTTATATTCCACATCTCACTATGACACCACTTACAATGCTAGCCCAAACCCCAAACCCAAGTCAAACCCACACTGTTCCCTACTGAGCTCTTCCTTATCCAATCAACCTCAAATCCTCCTTATCTAACCACATAAAATTTTCCTAAATCTAATCCCTTCTGAAAAGCATACTATCCCTATCTAGTTCAGCTAACATTTTGCAATCACATTTTAACTAGTCTCTTTACACTGAACCATAGCAAAATAGGGTAGTGGTTCAACATCTTAATTTGAATGCCGAACCACCTGGGTTCAAATTCAGCCTCTTACACTTCTTAGCTAAAAATAGCCATAGGCACATCTCTTCCTCTTTTTGTTTTTCTAAAATGTTCCACATATATTTGTAAGAAGAGTTGTGAAAGTCACACGATGATGTCTTCTCCAAATATTCAATGAAATTCATTGTTGTCACACACTCATTTGCCATTTATACGAACAGGCACTCACACAGTAATTCTGCCACCTCACAGGAAGTGCTTGTTAAGTTCAGAGCAGAATATGGTTACAGAAACTATACATTGTAGACTGGGATTCTAGCACTTCTTTTTTTTTTAATTTTACCATTTCTTACATTTGCTCACATGCATACATTGTTTGGGCCACCTTCCCCACCCACCCTTCCTCTCTTTCTGTCTCCATTTCTTCATATGTAAAATGATAAATCACAGGAGTGCATATCTCTTAATATTCTTAGAGGTTCAAATAAGCTAATGTTTATATAAACTTATTTTTCCTTACTGAATCTGGTATCTAGTATTATAACTGTCATATAATGGTTTTGACTGTAATTAATATTAAAAATTATTTACCCTCTCTACTACTGCAAGGTATATAACCATGTCTCTCTTCCCAAATTCTGTATGCTGAACTCAAAGCTTTATGACATAATGTATATTATACCCTGCTTAATTTTCCTACTACCCTTAGCCTTAGAGTACATGCTCAGGCAATACTGACCAGTATGTAGCTCCCCAAATTCTACACATTCAGTCATATCTTTCAAGTTCTCCTCATAATAGTCCATCTGCTTGTCCTGCCCATCCCCCTTTCCTCATACTGCTTACTCATTTCTGAAACGCCTACTCAGCATCATTTCCCCCTAGGCAATGTCCAGGCTTGGTCAAGTGCCCCACCTCTCCAGCTACAAGATAATTTTATCACTGCATGGTTTCTATTGTGCTGAAATAATCTTTATGATCATATTTCCAGACTAGAACAAAAGCTTCTTGCGGGCAGGGGCTGTCTCTTATTCATCCTTCAACCCTACAGAAGTGGGACCATGCTAAATATATAATAGGAGTTGAAGTAAACATTTATTGAAATAAAGGGAAAATTTCAAGGGACTTGGCAGTTAACTAAATGGGAAGTAGTAAAAAATAAAAAAATAGGGAAATTGGAAACTAATTCCAGGATTTGAAGTCCCCATTGCCTCAAGGATCAAGGTCATATTTATAGAAACAGAGAAGTTATAATGAAGGAGGAACTTCTTTGACAGGGAAAAAAAAAAAAGCAAAGCTTTAATGAGTTAATTTTTAAACAAACAGAGTAAGAAATGCCAAGAAGGCTTACAGGTAGAAAGACAAATTGTGTAGTACTAGAAAAGTGCCATGGCAGACTTGAAAGTGATTGTGTCTATTGTCAGGTAGCATAGTACACAGAGCATTGCTTGATTATGCTGCATAAGAAATAGCCCCCAAATATGAGTAGCTTATAACAACAGAAGCTTACTGCTGCTCACATGGCATGTGTCTGTGAGCAGGGTGCAGCTCTGTGGCCCTGCTGCTCTGCTCCAGGTTACATGTATATCTGGTACATGCTGTTCTCATGATGAAAGAGCAGAATGAGAGGCAGCAAAGAGCCAACACACAGCATATTGAAAGCCTTTGCTCAGAAATGGTACGGGTCGTGTCCATTCACATCTCATTAACCAAAGCAAGTCTCATGGCCAACCCTGAAGTTGATGAAGCACAGAAGCATAGTAAGGGAACAGGAGAGAATAAAATGTTATAAACAAATATAGTAGTCACTCTGCATGGGATACATTCCAAGACCATTTGTGGATGCCTGAACCCCATACATAGTATATTCATGGTTTGTTCCCCTATGTTAAATATTTTGGTCATTTTGTAGTTTGAAGGCCATTTGCTATGCTGGCACAAATTTCTTTTTCTTCTTCACAGTTTCACAGAAGATGCATTCTTACAGTTGATCTTAGCAGCCTCAGAATACTATTTTTTATCTCCTTACTAAATCAAGCACTTTCACCTTTCAACTTAAAAGAAACAAGTTTACAGATTCTCTTTGACATATCTGAATTGCTAGGATCACTACTTTTGTAATTTGGGACCATTATTAAGTGAAAAAAAGGACTGCTTGAACAGAAACACTGTAATACCAATACCATGATAGTCAATCTGATATCTGAGATAGCTGCAAAGTGACTAATAGGCAGGTAGCATATACAGCATGGATACAGGGATAGTTCTAATTTTAGGTGGGACAAAGCAGGAAGTGCAAGTTTTTGCCACACTACTCAGAGTGGTACTCACTTTAAACTTATGTTTACTTTTGGAATTTTCCATTTAATATTTCTGGCCTACAGTTGAGCATGGATAATTGAAACCACAATATGTGAAACCATGATAAGGGGAGTGCCCTTTAGCACTGTGGAAATAGTTGGAATTAGGTATGTAGATCAGATCATGCACTCAATTTATAATTACAGGGAGAAAAAAAACAAAGAAGAAAGGAAATGGCTCAAGACAGTAAAGAGAAGGACTAGAATTAATAAGTTATAATACAAATTAAAGGAGACCAAAATCCAAGGAGAGGTGGGAGAGTGTTGCTCAAAACTGCAGATATTAATAAAAATGAGATCTTCATGTGACCATGAGAAAAAAAAAAAGGACCATTTAAGAGAAAGGATTCATTACTATACTGAGCTCATCTTTCTGTAGATTTCTGGTCAAGTTTGAACACAAGGCCCTACAGCAGCTAAGTTGTGTGGACCAGAAGATAAGAAACTAAGAGCAAATAATACAGCACTCCTAACTCTTATCAAATACTAGGGACATTGGGACAAAGCCAGGGGAGAGATGTGGGTCGATCTAGGGATCAAGATTATTGGCAGTTTCTAGGTGGCTATTAAGAAAAGAATCTCTCACAACCTAGAAAGTCAGAACAGTAGCCTTCATGAAACCACCAACTCTCAGAGCCATGGGAGTGTTCAAGAAGAAGCTAAACTACCACTCAGCAAATATGTATGGAAAAATCCATGCTCTGGACAAACAGTTAGACCAACAGATCTTCACTGTCCCTTCTAAAATGAGTTGCATAGTTCTATGGTGACTATATCCAATATGTTAGTTAGAATATGTCCACCATTTACTGCTTTGCTTCTCCACCTCCTTCAGTACAGCAAATGTTCAACTTGATTGCCTCCTATTAAGCAGGTATTTTCAGATACCTGAATACTCTGGTTTGAATTGTGTCCTCTAAAAACACATGCTGAAATTCTTAACAGATTGTGCCCTGATTTGGAAATAGGGCTGTTGCATATCTAATTAGTCAAGATGAAGTCACTCCAGAGTAGTGATGGCCCTAACTCAATGGCTGGTATCATTATGAAGGTCATGTGACAAGAAAGGCAGAGATTAAAGTGCTACAACTACAAGCCACAAAATGCCCAGGATTGGCTATAAATCTCCAGAAGCTTAAAAGAGGCAAAGTATCTACTACAGATTTCAGAGAGTGTGGCCCTGTCAACAGCTTGATTTTGCACTTCTAGCTCCAGATCTCTGAGAAAATAAATTTATGGTGTTCTAAGCCTCCAATGTCTGGTATCTTGTTATAGCAGCCTTAGGAAATGAATAGAATGAAATACATTTTGAAAAGTGGCAAAGTAGCTTTTGAAATGTCTGCTGGTATCTATTGAGAACAACTATTTTTTGAGACAGGGTCAAGTTATGTAGCTGAGGATGGCCTCAAGCTCACTATCCTCAAGATATCAGCCTCCAAGAGTGCTGATATTACAGGCATGTGCCACCACACCCAGCTAAAAGCAATTTTAATTAGAGTAGGATTCTTTACTTGAAGTTGAAAATCTCTGTTTATAGGAGAGTTTGATAGGATTCTATGTACTATGCAGACCCAGGAAAGTGTTAACATGGATCTGCCAGAAACTTGTCGTGAATTAAGAAACATTCCTCTAAGAATGTACTTTGTAAAAACTGCTATTAATGTTTATCCTTGCTACTCTTATGAAGATTTACATTGTAAATCTGTGTATTCAGGGCTTGTGCTTCAGTTTATGGTAAATATTTTTGGAAACTCCCTTGTGATGTTTAGGAGTTGTGACTGCCCTAAGGAGAAAGAGAGAAAATAAAATTTATTTGGTTAAATAAAATACCAAATTTCATTGTTGTTTGAAATGCAGTGACATAGGAAATTTTACATTCCCTTATTTGCATTTTCCTGGGAAGTTCTTGGCACAGAGTGAACTATAGGTTATAAAGCCAAAAATACTAAGGCTTTCTACCTGGGAATTTCTTCCAGACAAATGATCACTGCTCCAAAGTATATAATTGAAAGCTTTGTTGGAATGCTCATACATGTACATACAAGGGCACAGACATGCACACCAAGCTACAGAGACTTCTGGAAATGGAACAACCCTTGCAGACATTAATGCTCAACACCTTTATTTTGAGGGAAGGCCCAGAGATACACCCAAGGCACTCACACCAGGTATGGACTACCTCTGGATTGTATTAAACTCGTCAAATGCTTATTAAGCATCCATTGTGTGTATCTGTTGGCCATAATCACCTGGAGATTAGACATAACATATCTGGAGCATTTGGGTGCATTGACATTGTTCTCACAGATTTGTACACAAGACAGTCAATCTAAATAGGCACTACTATATTGCTAATATCACATAGCAAGTAAATGGGAGAAGGGGGTCTGGTACACAAGTCTTTTGGTGACTTACACTATAACCAAAAGAAAAAAGGAATACCACTGTTCATTTTCACATACATTAGTATAAAAAAAATCAATTTGCACAACTTCTACCCCTTCAGAGATATATAATTCTCAACTTAAACTCCAGTGTGCTGAAGATGTTCTTGATAACTTTGTTTCATTTTAAAGCAGGACTTTCCTTCCACTTAGAAATGCCACCAGCTGGGTGCTGGTGACTCACACCTGTAATCCTAGCTACTCAGAAGGCAGAGATCAGGAGGATCATGGTTCGAAGCCAGCCCAGGCAAATAGCTAATAAGACCCTATCTCAGAAAAACCCTTCACAAAAAAGGGCTGGAGGAATAGCTTAAGGTGTAGGCCCTGAATTAAAGCCCTAGAACAAAAACAATAAAAAAATAAATAAAAGAAAAGAAAGAAAGAAAAAGAAATGCCACCAGCAATATATGACCAGAATGAAACCCCATTCCACTTCAACTCATGTCATAAAATCTTAATCATTTTGGCTAGTTGCCCTTTCCAAACTGCCTGCCTTCTGCAGTGATAGATACTTCCTTTAGAAACATACCAAGATCTTTGTATCCATAGAGAATACAGAAGTTTGCAAACACGTTGAGAGTTGGGAGCTAATTACTACTGAGTCATAACACAGTTCCCTTCCTTTTTCTGATGCCATTTCAAAAGAAAAATCTTATTGCTGCTATCTCCTTGGTACCATGGAAATTCCACAGATTTCCCTTGAATCATTCAGTTCAACTCAGGAGCCCAGTTGAAGAGCCAAGAACCACATGGTTCAAGTTCTCATGAGAGCATCCCAAAGGAAAGCTTTTTCTTGGAAAGGGGCCAAGATTAGACAGAAGGCCTTAGAACTAACTAGCTAAAGATATAATCAACAATAATAAAAGTAAAATATATGGTTTTGGCCATCTATTATATGTTAGGAACATTCTATTCATTATTGTTATCATACTTTACAAACTAGGGATGCTTCTCAACATTTTCCAGAAATTGATGCTGGATATTATGAAAAACAGGTCATGCTAAGGGCATGTCACATAAGAGAGGAGGGGTGGGGTAAAAGAAGGAAGTCAAGAAGGTGAATATGGTTGATATACTCTCTATACAAGAATGAATATAGAATTTTTAAACTGATTGAAACCAGCATAAGAAAGGGACAAAGGAAGAAAGTAGAATAATAGAGGAGATGAACCAAATCTGGCTATAATACATATATCATGGAAGTGCCACAAGGAAACGCCCTGTGTACTATCTTAAACAAACAAAAATGTCATTTTTTTTATTCTACAAAATCAGAAAACAGGAGGGCAGAACAGGTCCTACCTGGGGGAAGTTGGTATTAGTGGGAGGGGAAGGAGGTGGGGAAAGGGTGAAGGAAGGTGAATATGGTACAAATACTGTGGACACATGTATGTAAATGGAAAAGTGATATCTGTTGAAACTATTCCAGGAATGAGGGGAAAGAGGGATGAAGGAGAATGGTGGAGGGAGTGAATTCAATTATGATGTATTTGATATATTATAAGAACTTTCATAAATGGCACAATTAAAAAAAAAGAAATTGATGCTGGGAGTTTTATAACTTGCTCAAACTCACAAAACTAGAAAATGGCAGAGCTGAAACTGACAGATAGGAGTGTCCAACTATAAGATTCTCTGCTACTTTCTATACCTTGTTGCTGCTCTGCAAATACTACCTTCCACTTATTTATTAGTAACAGAGCAGATCACTCAGTACTGTCCTCACAGCCTTCCTGATTATAGTCACTCATCACTATTTAGCACAGGACGAAGGGGATGTCAAGTTAAGGATAGTAAATGAGGCTGTAAGCATGCAGAGCCAGGTCCCTGGGCAACAAACCCTTACAGCCAGGCTGCCTCTCAAAAGAATAATGGAGGGAAGCCGGTTCGCTCAGGACGGAAATAGCAGTAGTTAGGGTTTGACTAGTCACTTACAACAATTATCTTGCTCTTTACAACCTCAAGACTCCCTGTAGACCTGCTGTCTTTCCACTCTGACTTCCTTGAGCGCCACAAATGGATGCTGATGCCCACAAGTTGGCTCCAACATCAAACAAATTCCCTACAAGGCCTTAGAGACCATGGCCTTGAGATATCTTTGTATCCTGGCTATCCAATTAGTTAAATTTAGTAAAGTGATATGCTTGGCATATAAAGACTCATTATAATTATTCATCATCCTGTTCATTACAGCTTTTCTCCAGAATTGCCTCCTGCTGTGCCAAATCCACATCCCCCACCCTTTCCTTTAAAAATGCTACCTGCTACATGATCGAAGTTAACACCAGTAACAACGTTCATTGTCATAATGTTCTTAATGACATGCTGCCCTGAGGAGAGCCCAACCTTACTACTTTTTGGACAAAAATTATAACTTCAACTAAATCATGAGGAAAAAAATAAGGTAAGTTCAAATGATCAGACATTCTATAAAATAACTGAGTAGCCCTTTTATCAAAATATCATGGAAGATAAGAAAAGACTAAAGAACTATCAAATATTGGAGAAAACTAAAAAGACAAATAATTCAAGGTGACATGGGGTCCTAGATTAGATCCTGGAGCATAAAGAGGATGTTATTGGAAGAGATAGTGAAATTTGAAAAAAAAAATGTCTATAGTTAACATTGTACTGTTAAGCTCCTGTTATCCTCAGGACCAATTTATGGTCCTGAGTATGCCTCTTCTTTGCATATTTGTGTAAAGAATTGCAAACTAACTTAGTACCTAAAACCAGAGTGTGAAATCAAAACCAGACTGGTTAGGATAAAATTCCAGCTTTATCACTTCCAACTTCAGATAAGTTCACTCAACTTACCTAAACTTGGATTTCTTAATTGTTCAATCGGAATAATAATAACTACCTCATATAGAAATTGTGTAGTATAGTGCTTGGCACAGGCTAAGGCCTCAAACTAGGAGCCATTTTCCTTACATTTAATTAAATACCTTTTTTTCTCCTCTTAGATGTATGCCTGATAAATACATCCTTACAAAGGCATGGCATTAATGACTGATAAGAGTTTATTGGTTTCCTTTCTAGGAATATTTGCAATTTAATGAAATTCTCTTAAAGATGCTATGAGAGAATTCAGTGGCAGATTGTATTCTCTAAAGATAACTTCAATAATATCTTCCATTCCATAGGGTTTTCTAGAACTTTGTCATTCCTCCATCCAGAGATAGAACCTATATATTGTGCTCTTGTAACTGGGAAGGCTTTTCTAAGTGCTTTGGCCAATAGAATGTGGTAGAAGTTATGTTATGTGGTTTCCAAACATAGGTCTTAAAATGCCATGTAATTTAGTCTCTTTTCTTGGGAGGCTCATTCTTGGAACCAAGCCAATATGTCGCAATGAAATTCAAGCAGCTCATGGAGAGGCCTACATGGAGTGGCATAAAGGCCTCTGATCCTCTGATCATAACCCTGGCTGAGCCACCAGATGACAACCATCATCAGCTGGCCAACCAATCTATTAGTCCCTAGTCAAGCCATTCAGTGGGAGCCACGTAGAGCAAAGATGCTCTGTCCCACTAACCCTGCCCCAGCTGCAAATTTATAAGCAAAAAAAAAAAAAGAGAGAGGCTTTGTGATTTATTAAACTATTATAGATAACATTGTGATGGCAGAAAGTTCTAAAAGAGAAGGGAATAGGAACAGAAACAGGATTTTTAAAAATGTGGGCAAATTTGGGAACTGAATCTGGAAAGGCATTTAAATAGACTTGAGGAATAGTCAGTGGACTTGGGGTGTGTTTCATAATGCAAGAGAAATGAAAAGCAGTTTTGTCCAGCAGACTAGAAAACAGAAAAAAGTGAGAACATCTAATACCGTACCAATAAAGTGGGAAAGTGTCCTTGTATAGATTTCAGGGAAGATGGTATCTATAGTCAGAGTTTGTATCAAAGTTGGGTCTCTGGGATTTTCTCTTGCAGTAGGTGATGGTTGGCATTTGAGGTGCCACTTTAATCATGCTATTCTTTATTTCTTGGTTTAAATTGACTAACAGACTCAAGCAACAACAATTTGGGTCCAGTGTCAGTGTTTTAATCTCCAAATGGAGGGTTTCAGATATTTTGTGTCTGAAAAGACAGGGTTTGAGCCTAAAAACAAATGTTGAACTGCCCACCCATCCTTTCATAGCCTCATCTAGGATGTGCATGCTAAAAGGCTGGGTTCAAGCAGCAGACACTATCAGGAAAGATGACATGAGTCCTCATTGTCTGAGGTCCTAGGAAGAGACTTCAAAATCTCTAGGCTAATCTTCAAGAGGCCAGCCCCACCTGATCCGTACTAAATGTGCTTACTGTAGGGAAGCAGATAGAGAATGAGCAGTGGTGAGCAGGGAACTGCCAGAGACAGAGTCAAGAACAAAGAGCCCTGTCCACATGGAGAACTGACTCTGCTCATCTCACCATCAGCTAACTCACTTTGTATCATGGCAAAATTAGGGAGGAACCAAGAGAGAAAGGCAGCCACTTTCTTCCCACAGTTTCTGAGAAGGAAGAGTATCATAGGTAAAATATGGTGTCCTTGAAACAAGAACTGGTATGATATTTTAAAAATGAGTCATTTCTTTATAGATGAAAAGCTTTAACTAAAACAAATTCCTTTATAATAGTGCTATATCAAACAATATTGGGGGAGATATTTAGAGAAATGGATACTTTATGTGACCCCTCCTGTAGCCCCTTTTGGCTTACAACCATGATTGCAAATAATTATTATTTTTCCTGGGCCTTTAATTAACTTGCTGAAAAACCAGGTTGAACTGGTATAAGTAATTAACAGAAATTAGGAGCTGATGGGTTTGTTAATGCTTCCTTTTTCCATTCTGCCAAAATGAGGGCCACAGTTTTTACAAATTCACACAAGAGATTCACACCTATTTTTACAATGCATGATTACTAACTTACCATAAATATCTACATTTACAAGTAGGCTTGAATGTCTTACCATTCCTCAACCTATTGTCAAAACAACTATGGGTTTCTTGACAATGACCTGGACTGCTAGGTACCTGCTCCTTCTTTATGATTCCATTTTGTGAACAAAGGTTAGTTAGCAGCATGCCTGACTTATAGTTTCTCAGGTTCTATGATGCAGCATGTGTGTGTGTGTGTGTGTGTGTGTGTGTATAATATAAATTATAACAAGAACTTTTTAATTTTTGTACTCTTTATTGAATCATATATAAAAAACTGCACACATTATTAAATGTAGATGTTGATGAATTTTCACAAACCAAACACACCTGAGTAACTAGATCAATAAACAGAATATTACCATCCCTGAAGAAGTCCCCACTGTACTCTTTGTCACTACCCCCACCATGGATAACTACTATCCTGACTTCTAACATGATAGATGAATTTTATAAATGTATACAAGTGGATTGTTCAAAATATACTTTTTTGTGAATCTGCCTTCTTTTCTCCACATGCCATTTATGTAATATTCATTTTATGTGTAATATGTAATTGTATAACATATACTCTCATTGATGTATAGTATTCTATGATGTAAATTTACCACGGTACTGTTGATGGCTACTTAGGTTTCGTAATTATTATGAAGAGCGTTGCTATGAGCATTCCAGTGCTTATCTCTTGATGTACACATAGATAGGTCCCTACTGTGCAAAAACCTAGGTGTGGAATTGCCAGGTCAGAGGCATGCTTATGTTTTATTTTTAGTGCATAGTGCCAGTTTTCAAGAATGGTACTATCAATTTGCATTATGCTAAGCCCAGTGTAGTAGGAGTTTTGCTTGTTCTTCATACTTGTCACCACTAGATATTATCAGTTTTTCACCTGACACATTCTGATAAGGGCATTTTGATAACTTTCTTTTAGGTTTAATCTTCAGACACTGAATATTTGGATATAGTCCTCCTTGAAGTGCCAGTTTAAGTCTTTTCCTCATATTGCCATAGCTTTTATAACTTACTTTCTAGAACAGGAAAACCAGTCTAGAGGTACAAAACACAGGTTGGTGGTTTCCTGGGTGTGAGGACCATACTGACTGCATCAGGGCAGGAGGGGACATTTTAGGGTGACCAAAATGTCCTGTCTTGATTTCAGTAGTGGTTACATGAGTGTATACATTTGCCAAAACACTTTGAAAAATGTGTAATTTAATTGTACTAAATTATATCTCAATGAAATTGATTTTAAAAATCTTTTGACTAAGTTCTACCATGTGTAACCCATAGGATATGGTCAAATTAGGTTTTTTTTAATCTGCCACTGAGATCAGTCAAGATGGCCAGACTTGTGTGTACTTCCCCATGGCTGTATCTTTCTCAAAGGAAATGCAGAGTTGCCAACACCTTGTGAAATAACTGTTTTGATTGAAGACATCACAAAAGCCTGGTTCTGGCTACTTTGGCCACCTCATATTCCACAAATGACTTAGTTTCCACTCCCTGACGGCTGCCTGCCAGTCACCCAGCAAGCCAGCCAGCACACTTAACAAGCTGGCCCATCACCACATTTAAAACATACAGCACAAACCTAGGCATTTCCAAACCCTAGGCTGGGGAGGAAAGCCTACCCAGATACTTTTCCCAGCATTTTACCTTGCAGGAGCCAAACTACAAGCTTGAGTTTTCTTCATTTGACTCTCAAGGGGAAAGCTGACAGGAACCACGTTTCAGAAGGCTCCTCTCCCCCACAGCACCAGAACTGTGGTATTTTAATAGCATCCCTCAGCCCCTCCCCTGGGAACGTATTATGTGATCATTAGTGATGGGCAAACCTCACTGGGTTTCCAGGTTTGAGTCTATGCCAGAAGTCCAGCATTCCTCCTTTTTTTGACAACACAAATTCTCCCTCATTTTTTTCTTTTTATTTATTTTTTATTTTATTTGCTTGATTCCTTCTTATCTACTCAGGCATGCTCTACAACCCTTTCTCTACAGAAAGAAGGAAAGGGAGGAAATGATGGGGAGGGAGTGTGAGTTCCCTGTTGGTGTCTCTGTTGATGTCCACTGTGCCAAACAGAATTGTAATCCGGCCCCAATTAGCCATCACCAGGAAAGAGTGAGTAGACACTGCTATGTGCCCATAGTTCTGAGAGTACCCAGTAGATTTCAGGTGAAGAAGAGACCCCTTAGAAGAATTCCCACTCTCACCAGGATGCTGGGATGAACAGGCCAATAGTGTAGTCTACAAAAGTTTAGAAACATCACTCTGTCAACAGTACTCTGAGGACTAAGCAGTGAAGCTACAGGACAGCTGAAGAAAGAGCTTTAACCAGTGGTGAAACAAGTGTGAAAATTCCTCATCTGAGGCAACAGTTTCTGTTTCAAGAGCACAAGAATAAAGCATTGAGTTCATTATATCTAAACTCAATCAGCCCTACTGAAAATTCCTGCCTAC
Organism: Castor canadensis; assembly: GCF_047511655.1. NCBI lineage: Eukaryota > Metazoa > Chordata > Mammalia > Rodentia > Castoridae > Castor > Castor canadensis. The sequence goes on along the minus strand of NC_133390.1, from coordinate 150,034,442 downwards.
ATTTTTCTCCTCTAGAACATGGGAATACTGGCATTTATTCCATGAGCTATTTTGTCAGTCATGGAGCTGATTGAAGAACTGAGTTCATAAATTAAGGATTACATTTAATTCAAATCCATTGAGTCATGACCACAAGACTGGAAGTCAAAGCCTGTGTTTGTAAACTGGCCCCCCAGCAGGGGACTGACTGACGGGGTCATGGGTCATGTCGTTTCAAGCCCCTCCCATCTTCCATTAAAGGAATCCCAGACTACAACACGTCCCGTGACCTGGTAGAAGGCTGGGAATGTCCAGGTCAGAGGCAGCAGCTGGCTTAGGAGGACTGCCAGAATTTCTGGGACACTGATGCATTCAGAATAGGAGAAAAGGGAACATTGGAGGGGGTGTTTGGTAGGGGGGAAGGGAGCAGAAAGCCGAGAGAGTCCTGCACTGATAAATTCAGATTGAGGTATTTCACTCAGTCTGAAAACACCAGTGACTCACTACTGCTAATATGTGTTTTCTCTTTAACACATTTTCCCCAGTTTTTGTGAAACTGTACTGTGTCTACTATGAATAATCTCACACAGTTGCAACACAAAATTTTTCTGCCCAAAGAGAAGCCACTTGTTTTTTGGATCTGATTCACCTAATGTGTAGCTAAACCAGGGAATCACAGTTAAGGCCTTTCTACTGCTTACTGTTAACATAGCCTACTCTGTGAGGCTACTGTTAACATACCTGGTTCTTAAGGAATTTTTCTAATAGGCCAAGGAGATCTGTGTGCTCATAAGGTTCTCTTTAATCAATAGTTGTGATTCTCCCTGTGCCTTTGTTTATCATGTTGGCTGTGTCTGTAGACAGATTAACAATAAAATAACAATAAAAAATGGAACCTGTCTTCAAGGTATTGTTCTTTATGACTATTGTCACTTTATGACTACATTGCTTTTTTACTTTAAAAGTGACTTTACAAAATGGAAGTTGACAGAAGGTAGAATGTAGCTCAAACAAATGATAATATCAGAATTGCACAAAATGAAAGTAACTAGATTTCATCTCAGGTGCAGATTCCATCAATTAGTAGTGACAACCAGCAGCAGTTCTGTACTAAGAAGAAACCTGAGGCCACTTCTGGGCTTAGCATGAAAGGCAGCCAGGAGTTGATTACTCATGTCTGCCAGAGTTGTGTATTTGTGGTGAGTGGGGAAGGATATGGGCAAGGAGATTTGAGCATAGACATTATATGTACTACTTTTTCTCTTGGAAAAATGTTCCTGCAAACAACTAGTATTATGTAAAGTAAAGTTCTCTAGTAACTGATTAAAGTGAATATAATCAGTTTTTCATTTTGAATAAGTGGTTGCATCAAAATACATCTCAGGCCACTCATAACCCAAAGTGTTCTCATCTATGTAATCATATTTTCACCCTGACACAGAAGTAAAAGACCTGAAGGCTGTTACACCTAGTTTAAGGTATAAACAATGGAAACATATTTGTAATTTGCTTTAGGAATTACAAGACTGCTTCATGTACACACATTTGACATACTACCTACCTACTCTTTCCTCAATCATCCAGTCTAATTTCATCTTTTCTAGTTTAATTGTACATGCTAGACAAGAAACGAAAAGCTCAGTGGAAGAGAGGCATTTAAATTTACATTATGATGTAAATATTTTTTAACTGTTGATTTGTTTCTCTTGTCTACCTAAAACACAGGCATAGAATGTAGCAATAAGATTTTTGGACTAAAACCAAGTCTAGTTAGTGAATCAAAGAAAAAAAATAATATGCCCTCATTTGCTGCCCATCATCTTATGAATGTGTGACCAGTATGAAAAATCCTTGGGCAAATCTTAAATCTTTAAACTTTAATAAGTGTGATTGTTGCTCTGCCAAAAATATCCACAGTATTTCTAGTATGAGGCAGTAATGTTTTTGCTTCATATATTATAAGAACCTCAATTTTGCTAGTCATAGAGACACATGTTACCCTCCAGGCTAAAGTAGGGAGGAATTGTTTGCTTAAAAGGAATAAAAAATAATAATAATGAGCTGTGTATAAGTGTTTATAGTAGGTGTTTGAAAAGGACAAATATATACAACTATGCTAAATAACAAACATTTTGTTTAATGTTAGTTAGCCCTTGCCACAAAAAAGCTGCCTAACAAACAACCCCAAGTCTTAGGGGCTTAGAAAAAGAATACACATTTCTAACTGAGGGGTCTTCCAGTTAGTTGGGGCTATTCTACTTCAGACTGGGAGGTGATGAGGCTTGGTTGTTGGCTTTGGGTTGGGTACAAACCTGCCCCATCCGGCATATTTTAGGGCCCAAATTGATGAGGTTGTTGCTACCTGTGTTATGATTTCTTCATTGTGATCATAGGAGTAGAAGAATGTGAGATAAACATCCTTTTGTGGGTGCTTGCCACAGACATTTCCACCCACATTTCCCTGATTGAACTTAGTCACAGTAAAGTTAGTCTCCACCATCAATGGTTAAGGGAAATTAAATCTAGTTCCAGGAGGATTAACTGTTAAATTACATAACAAATGATGTGAGTCTATAATTCTAAAAGAAGGGCATATGAACTGAGAAAATAAACCCATTTACCAAAAATATTATTAAAAAGTTAAGTTAAAAACATTGAATAGAGAAGTGATATAATAGGTTGAAAATAATAATGACAACAATAATCAGATTTCAGAGCCAGGGTGATCTGAGTCTGTCACCATTCCTTTCTGACCATATTATGGCAACAACAGGGAGGCCTTGTGAAGGCTAAAACTGGAAAATGTTCTGCTGCCAGTCTTGGTAGATCTCTATCCCTGTACTCTGCCATGAATGGGAATCAGTTTCTTTTTGCTTGAATGTTTCTCCACTGGACTGTGTGCTTTCCATATTTGGCAGCTCAACATCCTCAAATATGCCATCTAATCGACTCAGCTAGGAGTCATTGTACCAGTCAGAGAAATATATTTTTGCAATGAGCCATATCTGGTACCACTCGCTAGTCTGACCAAGGCAGGTGTACTGTTATAGCTGATCAGGAGTCATACATAACTTCTGACAGGAATGACCTATTGTGCACTACAGTTGCATCTTTAGAGCAAAGCTGCCATTCGGCTGGGGAGCCCTTTCCATTGTCACTAAGTTTCCTCACTTCCAAACAAAGGTTTCAGAAACTGATGTCTTTTCTGCCATCTACGTTCCCCTTCAGACTAAGTGGTAAGGATTCCAAAACTCTCACAAAGGGAAGAACCATGGTCAATGACGGAGAGCTTTCTACAAATGAGACATAAGCATTTAAAAGTTAACGCTTGGGGGTTGTCTTTATACCAGTTAGCAAAGACTACTCATTCTATAATATTGGAACAGAATAACTGTCCCTAAAAGGGGTAAGGTACGGTAGTCATTGAGATTAAGATGTGGAATGAGGCAAAGTATAAAAGTCTAATCCACTGAGGAAAGACATCAGTTGGATGGTCTGCTGTGCCTCTCTGGGAGGCCTCCCTGGTGCCACACTCAGCCTAGAAGTTTCAATTCCATAAGAAGACAGCAGTAACTACCAGAGTCCATGGCCTTTGTGAAGTTTGAGCTCCAAATCCAAACAGTGATCCACATTTCCACTCTCCCATCAAGGAGATCCTTCATTCAACATAGGAATGTGAGGCATTTCCTTGTGGGCTCTTGCTCCCCTGGATATGATTTCTGAAATATCCTTCTTAAGGACTGAACTCTTTCTCTCCATTTGGGGCTCTACTCACCCAAATCAACTAGTTTTAACAAAACCTAAGATACTATTGGCTCTCTTGGGAAGGCATACTTCTCTCTTAGCTTCCTTTCATAGCCAGCATAGGTGACAGCCACACTTACTTAAGCTCCCCAATGAGGGAGAACACCAGGGAGCAGCTCTCTCATTACTAATCATACTTTGACCACAATTTCAAGCTGGGATAGTAGAAGATAGGAGTGGCGATGGTAGCTTGGGTCAAAGATATCTGCTAAAGATTGTCATCCTCCGTCCACCACCATGGATCCTAAGGTCAAACAAGAGTGAGGAAGAAGAAAGCTCAATCCTCAGCTCAGTCTCTGTCTGTCTCTTTCCTTCTCTCTCTCTTTCTCTCTCCCTTCTTCTCTCTTCCCCTTCTCTCTCTTTCTTTCTCTCTCTCTCTCTCTTCCTCCTCTCTTTTTCCTGACACAAATCCAGTCATCCAATTGCCTTGGCCCTCCAGCTGGCACAGAACCCATGGCAGTTGAACTGACTCCATGCTCTGACACTTTCTCTGGGAGCCATACCACAACTGTTTCTGCTTCTTAGTTAGAGAAGGTTCCTGTTTCTCCTTCCTGGATCTATGCTGCTTGCCTCTCATTAACAGAGTCATACCCCAGCCTGCACATCCAGACTCTCTCCTTTCCTTTGCCAGACACACCTTTATACTGCAGGACAGACTTCTACTGGACTCCAAGAGTCTGCTAGCTTCGTAGCTTCCAACCAGGAGAGAGAAAGCAGAGCCTCTCTTTTGGAGCTCCATGACCATTGCCATGAACAAGAACCTCCATGACATCATGGTGGGATGGGGGCTGTTCAGCTGTGGGAATCAAAGGCTTTATTCTAATTCTACCCCTCCTGAGGACTGATAACCAGTCTGCCACTGAAAACGGGAAGGGTGGGGGGAGAGTACACAGCCGAAAGCTTATTAACCTTTCCAAGAGGCTTGTGATTCAAGCTTGTGGAGCTTAACATTTTTTTTTCTCTCCCAATTATTTTAATGATGCTACAGAAAGTCCTAACTTCTGTGCTCTGACTGTGTTGCTGCCACGGTCTGGAGTGATCACATGGTAACATTCCGACCCAGGCTGGGTCACCCTGTAAGAAAAATCAGCTTGGGAAAACCACTCCTCCTGCTTGCATGCATCTCTCTCTCTCTCTCTCTCTCTCTCTCTCTCTCTCTCTCTCTCTCTCTCTCTTCTCTTTCCCTTTCTTTTAAAGGGAAAAAAAGGCCCCTTTTAAAGAGCTTTAAAGCTTAAGTCTTAAATGTGATCTCTGCTTCAGTGTTTATTAGTTATTTTTTATCCTCATTCACCACTCCCCTCAAAAAGGTTTATGTTCATTCTGAATGGCAATTATTTGACTCTAATTCAAACCATTTTGTGTCATTTAGATCCAGGCACATTGCTTGATCTCAATAATAATGGACTGGACCAAATATTTTTGTTGCTAAAAGAACTATAGTCATATAAGCTAGTTCATCAATCATGTTTTTTTTCTATTGCAGGCTTAATGTATTCCTTGTTTCTTTTTAATCAAGAAAATTAAGCCTATAACATAAACTTAAAAGCCAACTACTGTAATGTGTACTTTGAACCCAGATACAAAAGCAAACATTCCTTCCTATTAGGTTTCAGATCAAGATATATTGATTTAGGAGGCTAACTAATATTTAGCAAGACTGGGAACTGGAGATGTGGGAGAAAGAAGGCAGGGGTGTAGAAGAAAGTGACTTTTCTTCTCGTATATTCGTATATACATTTGCTTTTAGGCATTGCTAGATTTTCAGTAACCCCAGAAACATATGATTGTGAGAATTGGAACAGTAGAAATCATCTTTCTCAGTGAGGCCAGCCTCCCTTCCCATTCAACAACAGGAACAGATGCTAATGGGGATTGGAGAGAAATCTATTCTTGTCTGCTTTATAACGTATATAAACATATTTTTTTTAAACTTTTATTGATATGTCATCTACAGATAGAGAGTTATAGTTATTACAGATTGGTGAATTTCCCCAAATGGGACACATCTGTGTTACAAGCACCCAGATTACGAAACAGACTGTCATTCACACCCTGTTAATCTCCTTAATTCCCTCTTCCAGTCACTATAGTGGTTGCACTATTCTTAATTCTAATAGTATCAGTTAATTTAATATGGTTTTAAAAAACATACCATCTGTTTTACTGTATTTTTGACTTTGAATGGAATCATAGTATGTACTCTTTTGTACCTAGCTTCTTTAACTCAATATTATGTTTGAGAGATCCATCCTTATTTTTGTGTGAATTTGTAGATTATTTATTTTCTTTGTTTTTAATATTCCACTGTACACCAAAAGTTCATTCATTCTACTGCTGATCAACATTAGGCAATTTCCTGTTGAATGTGATATTATAAACATTCTAGTACATATCCTTTGATAAACATGTGCACATCTTTGCGGGCTTATTCCCAGGAAAGGATTTGCTGGATACAGGGTGTTGATGCCATTAGTTTTAGTAAAAACTGCCAGATAACTTTTCCAAAGTGGCCATAACCAATTTGTACACCCCCTAGCAATGTAAGAGAATTCCAGTTGCTTCACATCTTTGTCAGTGCTTGATGTTTTCAGTGTTTACTTTTCTTCTGCGAAATTATACTGTACACCCATTAGTTTTCATTTCTGTGCTTTAGTTAATTTCCAACTATTCCCTAACCTTACAAGAGCCAACCTGATCATCAAGTCTCCCCTCTAAGATTATCTTTCCTTTACCCACCCACAGGACCTTCCTTCTGTTAAGTTCTTATTGAACTTATACTTGGAGCCATCCCATTTATACTTGATTTGTGATTCTCCTGTGTTATTCTATTCTTCCAACTTGAAGCAGAGCCTGATGAGGACAGAATCTAGCTCCACAGGCTCTTTGTGCACACACAAAGTGGTTTTGAACTTCACACCTACCAGTTTTGTTCTTTGTAATCTTAAATTACTTTGATGACTCAAGAGTGCCCATTTCTACACATATAAGAAGTGAAGGATAGCATTGTAAATGAGGATTTGACAAGATAGCATAGCAAAGTGTTTAGCCCATTGTAAATTCTGGTAAAATTCAATTTTTTTCTCCATATTTTTCTGTGGACAGGTCTCAGCCTCTCAGTCTTGTAAAAGGATAAATGCTTAGTAGACCTTTAGTTTGGTCCAGCAATGGCCAATTCTTCCTTACTAGCCTCTATGAAATCAAGCAGTCTTCTAAGTTAGGTGATGACTTTTTAAATAAATTTAATGGGAATTTTTCCAAAACAAACTTTTTAAAATAAAATTAAGGAGAATGTCACTTCTGAAGTCTCATTAGGGCCTGTGGTGATCAAACCTTTGAAGCAAAGTCTACTCAATAGTTTTCTGCATAATCTCCATTGTTCTATCTGCTCAACCCACTATGGCAAGAAGGAGGTACCTTAAGTGCAACCGATCCAAACAACACCCATCTCTGATGCTAAGTATATGTTTTAAATTCAAACATTTCTGTTTCCCTAAGGGCTCTTAGAAAAGTAAATGAGGGAAGGAATTTGTATTTGGGCTTTCTTGCTCCTCCCTTTAGGTTTTTGGCCACCTTTTTCAATGGCTAGACAAGCTTGAAAGTCACATACTGACTTTGCCCTGTATAGTGACTCAGGGCTTGGAAAGATGGCCTCTGTTTTTCTTCTTGAACATTACTGTGTTGTGCCAGTGTAGTTTGGTGTGTCCAAAACCAATCTGGCAGGTCATTAGTTTCTTTCCTCTGATAGTGCTACACTTGAGGCAGGGTTACAAAATACATTCCAGCTGGCTAGACTTCTGATATGAATATCTCAGAATGGTTCCATGGCCTTTAGTTAGATTTAGTGGTCAAGATTCCTGTAGACTTCCTTTTTTCTTTCCTTTTAATTTGTAGCCAATTTCAGTGAAACCACATTATAATATAGCTCAATGTATTATATACATATCTTAATACCACAGGTCAAATCATAAAATAGAAATCTGATGGAGTGGCTCAAGTGGTGGAGTGCCTGCCTAACAAGCATGAGGCCCTGAGTTCAAACCCCAGTACTGCCAAAAAAAGTTAAAATAATAGAAATCACAGATATTAATTGTATAAGTAGATTTGCTTACAAAGTGATTCCTACAAAAATGTTTATTCTTTGCTCCGGGTAGGAGAGTAATGAATGGAAATGTTAGAGAAAGAGGAACAGAAAACATATTTGAAGCTAGGCACCGGTGATTCACACCTATTATCCTAGCTACTCAGGAAGCACAGATCAGGAGGATCACTGTTCAAAGCCAGCCTGGGAAAATAGTTCACAAGACCCTAATCTCAAAAAAACCCATCACACAAAAGGGTTGGTGGAATGGCTGCAGTAGTAGGCCCTGAATTCAAACCCCAGTACCACAAAGGAAAAAAAGAAAGAAAATACATTTGAAGACCCTTCTAAAACTGTCACTTAATCATATACCAAGAAGAAATTTTTTATCTCCACTTTACAAAGATGAGATAAAAGACTCAGAGAGGTTTAATTTCTTGTTCAAGGACACATAGCTTTATGAAGTTGGGATCAGGAAACTTAAGTTGTCTGCTTTTGTTCTCTTCTTGTCTTTCCTTACTATACTTTCACTTAGAATCCATGCAACATTTCTTCTCCTCCCTAGGCTTCATGAAACTTTGACACAAATCATTTGATAAGAGTTATACATGACTCAGAGGTCAACTCAGTCCAATCAAGGAAAAGAATTCCCTCTACGAGGTCCATGGTAACTTGTTGAACCTCTGACTACTGACAATACTGATTACTCATTCCTTCACAAGGCAGCTGATGGACATTTCAAATGGTTTTTCCTTCTGTTCAGAGAAAATTCATTTCCTTGAGCTTCTACCCAATGGTACACTGGCATACATTTGTACCTATTATACCAACTTGCAAGCTGATTGTGTGCATGTCTTCCCATCTCCACTTTTGGAGATGTCATAGCTTGTCATAAGTTATGGTGAGTGTTACCAAAAGCCACATACGAATCAGAACTCCTCTCACCCCTACATTCCCTCACTAGACTGAGAGCCAACTGTTTATTAAACACTAATCAGGTACTCTATTCCTTCCACCCTTTGGGGTGATTCTTCCCTTCGGCCAAACATAGAAAAACCTCAGGTCTCCTTCCACAGCAGCCCTTCAGAAATTTCAGAACAGCCGTTTTGTATACTCTGTCTTCTATAATTTTTTCAGAGAAACCTAAGTTTAAGTCTCAGATTGGCCCCTTAGTTGCTGGGAAACCATGAATAAATTATTTAATCTCTTTTTAATTTCTCTATATGCAAAGTAGGGATGATAAAAATAAGACCCTATCTCTGGGATCAATGTAAGAGTTAAATGACAGGGCTGGAGGAATGGCCTAGAAAGCATGAGTTAAAACCCTAGTACTACCAAAAAAACAAAAATTTCAAAAAATGAGACAGTGGATATAGAATTCACTGCCTGTTCTGTAGAAAGCTCTAAATTAACCTTAACTACTACTAGAATAACCATTGTTATTGATCATAATGCCAAAGACACTTAGAGAGTTATTCTGGACTATCAGCAAATGAGTTATGTGTGTCAGGGACCTGGCAGGAGCAAGTAGCCCAAACAAAGGACTTGGTTACAGAGAGTTTAATGTTCAGATCATGTGCACAAAAGTTAAACAGCTGAATAGTTAAGGAAACTACTAACGGATATTAAGACATCCAGGAACTGCCAACAGCAAGGCACAGTGACTACCCCCCAAGGTGTGAAGTTGTGAAGCTGAGAGGGAAAAAGCAGCAATGCCCAGAGTAGCAGCTCCAGAGTGGCTGAAGCATAGGTGCAGAAGCTTACTCTCAAGCCTGAGTATCAGAGGGAGAGAGTGGGAATGGGTACTGTGACCTCTCCATCTCTTTCATCCTGCTCTCCAACTTTCCACCAACATCCCAGAAAACCAGAAACCAGAGGCCACAAGTGCCTACATGGGAGGACTCAATCCAATCATATGACCTTATAGGACACAAGCAGAGTAGAGCAAAAAGGAGAATGGAGCCAGATGCTGGTGGCTTACACCTATAATCCTAGCTACTCAGGAGGCAGAGATGAGGGGGACCAGGATTTGAAGCCATTTGTGAGACCCTGTCTTAAAAAACCCTTCACAAAAAAGGGTAGAGTGGCTCAAGGTGTAGGCCCAAAATTCAAACCCCAGTGCTGCAAAAAAGAAAAAAAACAAGAGAGTGGATGGGGGAGGAGGAGGAACAGAGAATAACCAACATTTGAATTTTAGTCATTAATCTAATCCATTGACTCCATCTCTAGACTTATTTTCTATATTGTAGCTGTAAAATATCTAAACTATGAAATTACACCAAAATACTATTGTCAAGATTGAAAGAAAGATTTCAGAATGAGGCAATGGGTTTGATTCTTGGGGTTAATTATGCTTTATAAACTTTATGTGATGTATTAGAAACAAAATCTAGACCTGGGATTGGCAATGCTCCCATTATCCTGCACTTTTAGAATTCCACACACGTCAGGGAGGAAAGTTGCATGTTACCTGATTGACTTCCATTATATCATTCAGTGATTGGCCTTATCTAGTGCTTGTCTTTCATTTAATTTTCTCTCTTTGATACTGCGTCTCTTAGTCATTGCTGCGGTCTATGCATGTGTGTTTCATATTTTAAGGGTCTTAATTGTTCAGCTCTAAAAACATTCCTCTTATTTTTAAACTAGCTCCGTAGTCTATTTTAATACATCTACAGGACCTGAAATGTATTATTCTTTAGAGTTCCTTAGTGCAATGTTCTCATCTGTGTTTTTTTTTTTAAAGAAAGATTTTATAGTTCAAAGAGAGTCACTTAAAAATTTTCATTCTGCTGAGGCAACCCATGCCCCTGTTCAGAAATCTTGACTGATAGGCGCTTCTTACTGTCCAAGCTGCCTGCCTAAACCTGCCAGATTCTAAGAAGTCATTGACTTTTTCCCCAACTCACTGTTTATACAAAATTCTGTGGTCATTCACTCAGTTAATAAGAATTGTGTCACTTAGCCTTTAAAAGCTATTTCTAGAAATCTTTTCTTATAAAAATGCAAAAGGAAATTGGATGGGTCAAATAAATCCCAATGAACTGAGCAGGTAGTTTCTTGAGCTGGGTCGACTGCTACATTTTGGCAGGGGACGAGGGTACTGGGGTTTGAACTTAGGGCTTTGCTCTTGCTAGGCAGACACTTGAGCAATGCCCCCAACCCAACTGCAACACTTTTAAAATTTAATTAAATTTTTATTAGCATATTATTATTACTATGGGGGTATATTGTGGCATTTGTAAAAGTGCTTACAATATATCTTAATTAAATTCACCCTCTCCATCATTCTCCTTTATTCCCCCTCCCCCACTCAGAATAGTTTCAACAGGTTTCATTTTTCCATTTTCATACCTAAGTATATAATATTTCCACATATTTACCCTCTTTTACCTTTTCCTTATATACCACCCCTCCCACTGATACCATCCCCCCAGACAGGACCTGTTTAACCTTCCTGTCTTTTGTTTTTGAAAAAAGGTATTTTTGTTTAAGATGGGAGTTTCATTATAACATTTCCATGTATATAGGTATTATAACACAAATCGGTTCATCCTCTCCATTTGTCTCCTTTCGACCTTAGTTCTCTTCTTATGGTAATTTCAACAGGTTTAAATACTCTATATTCATTCTTGTATAAAAAGTACATCCACCATATTCACCTTCTTTACTTCCTTCTCCCACTAGTGTCTTCCCCTTAGTATGATCTGTTTTTCATTCTTGTCCTTCGTTGTTTAGGTTCATTGTTTAGTGGGATTTTTGCCTTGGCATTGTACCTGTATACATTTTTGATATCCAAATTGACCTGGTTGTCTACAGAACAATAATGTAAGCAATGATGCTTTCCATAAGTGATCATGTTTATACTGTAGATTGACTATTGTGCAAGTCACACCCTTCTATTATCAAGAAGTCTAACTCAGACTCTCAAACTCAAGTTCTTATAGCAACCATGCAGGCAATATACAAGAGTGAAATAAAACAGGTGTAAAAATTTTTTTTGCCAGGTATAGTGATGCTATACCTGTTATCCCAGCTTCTTGGGAGACAGAGGCAAGAGGATTGCAAATTCAATGCCAGTTCAAGCCAAGTGGCAAGACCTTATCCTAAAAACAAAATAAAAATTTAAAAAGTCTGGGGGCATAGCTCAAGTGGTAGAAAGCTTGCCTAGCAAGTACAAGGCCCTGGGCTCAATTTCCAGTAACACAAAAATAAGCAAGCAAGCAAATATTTTCTTGGCTTGCATAGATATTCTGGGTTTATTTCTGTTTCCTACATTTGACAGTGATGTTGGTACAAGACATTATTTATTTATTATTTATGTAGTGGAACTGGGATTTGTACTCAGGACTTTGCACTTGCAAAGCAGGCGCTCCACCACTTGAGTCACACCTCCAGTCCATTTTGCTCTGGTTATTTTGGAGATGGGTCTTGCAAACTATTTGCCCAGGCTGGCCTCGAACCACTATTTTCCTGATCTCAGTTCCCAAGTAGCTGGGATTTCAGGCATGAGCCATTGGCACCTGGCACTTTTATCTTACTGTATACTAAGAAAAATATTGTGTGAGGACAGTGACAACTGAGGCCAGGGACACAATAGGAGCGTCAGGGCCTGTGAAAACCTGGGAGCACAGCTCTCATCCAGGAGGGATACCCTGTTTCTTTTGTGTACCAGTACACTAATGAAGACCTGGTGTTGTCAAATCTCTCTCTTCCAAAAAGCCACCAGTTGTAGGTTGTTATGGGAAATTGTCCAAATTTAGTATATTGACAACAAATTTGAAAAAGTTAAAAAAGTATGCTTTGCAGGCCAAATCCAATTCTTTAAAAAGCAGATATCACCTATTAGCCACCAATTATGTTGGACTTGATGAGACTCTAGTGCAAAGTCCCTGGGTAGAATGTTGCATGGAGTGAGAAGAGTATAATGATAAAAATGTAGGAATTGTGGGATGGTCTAGAAGCCACCAAGAAGGTACTTACTGCTTTCTGGGACAGTCCTACCTCCTGATCATCTTCTACCCTATGCCTCAGAGTCATGTCTTTCTCACATACAGACATTCCCACTCTTAGACACACACACACACACATACATGCACATGAAGCCTGGTTACCTGAGTATGGCCTTCCTTGACATTCAGTCTGTATTTAGATGACCTACCTCCCAGCTTGTGTATTTTGGTAGTGGAAGATGAAAATATCTTCATAATAACATTCCTACTTCACAAAACCCTAATTGAATCCTTGATTCAAAGTCATTTAGTCCCAGACACGGACAACATCTGGCTCAAAATGACCTGTCAGCATGTGACAGCTACCTCTTTGATAACTGTAGAAGTTGATGTGTAAGTACCCACCTGACTCTCATTGAGAGCAACAAAATGTTTCCTAAATGCCACGGAGAGTCTTAGGTTGAGAGGTTCACTGGCCTGTTGGGAAAACCCATCTCAGTGATTTCTTATCATCATGTGGTTAATGGCTTCTCAAAGGATCAGCACAGAGAAGTGTGAATGCCAGAATCATCCTCCAGTACTTTAAGAGCATTTCATAGAGCAGTCAAGTGGCCTCTGCTCCTGGAAGGCTTTTCACAACCTCATGGTATCTGAGCACTTTAAGGAAACAAGATATTGAAGACGGGAGAGGGTCAAGTGAAGAAGCAAGTGGCTCCTTTCTAAGTCAACACATGTTAGCTCCCTCCTTGCTCAGTCCACCTGTAGCTTGTGGCCTAGAATTCTTCTTCTACCTCCCTTTTCTAGCCTGTCTTCTTTGATGGGAACTGCATGGTTCTGCTATGACCTGCTGGCTGGACTCAGATCCTCTAGCTGAGATGATGGTCTGCATCCTGTTTGCTACATCTGTTTCTCTCAGCTCCTGATGTCAGTGTTTTTAACCAAAGTGTGTTAACTTTGAACTTTTGGCTCCTGACCTCTACCTTGCTAAGAGGATGCCGTCCTTGACTTTGCATGGGGCCAATTTCCTGCCCTCTTCAAGAGCCTCTACCTCATGGAAGGATACACAAGTTCCTTCCCCTGACAACAACCTCTATTGCCAGATGCTGTCCTTGGAAACTCTGCCTTATTTAAAGGTGGATACTGCCCCATCATTTGTACGAAGTTCAATGATTACCTGTACAAAGTACATACCAGAGTCAGAGAATTGGAACTATTATTTTATGTATTTCCTTCTAGTTTAAAAAAGAGATTTAAAAAAAAAACTGGTTTTATAATGAACAGAAAGTATTACGTTATTGACCTGAAAATAAAAAAGGCAAATGCTTGTTAAGGAGTGTTGCTTACTATGTGTTAGAGGACAGGAATTCCTGGTGATGCAATCTGCTTTATCCAGAAACTGAGCACAGAAAACCTTTTCATATGTGCTAAGTTTGCAGCTGCAAGAAAGCCGCCGTGCAAACACTCAGCTCTGACTGTGGGATCCCTCCCTGTGGGTGCAGCGACATTACCTGATGGAGCCAGACACCCAAATTCTACATCCAGGCACCCAAATTGGTGTTGTGCAAGCAAATAAAATGGTTTATAGGACACAATTTCTACGAGGTATTGGTAGTCCTCAGAATCAATAAAAATGTTGTTTGAGGGAAAAAATCATGGGTGTAAATAATGGCTAGCTATCTGTTAAATCATGGTAGTGAGAGTAGCTTTTTCAATTACGTGATGCATTTTTTATCTGTGGCATGCCATACATGAGTTTGATACACAGCACAGTAACAGAGAACATACAGTAAGGAAAAGTGAATGCAAGAGAATTTGACTTCATCTGAATATTTTCTCTCTTGAGCAACTCAATTCTGATGCACACTAAATGAGAAAGTGGAATTACTCTTTTGTGTATCAAAAACATAACCATGTTATCTCACAGGAAAATAAAAATTAATACGAATGTCATAACATCCCTAATATGATAAATGGTGCCTTTTCTTTATAAGTATCAGGTCTACTAAGTACCACTACTTTATATTTTAGATCAGAAACAATGAAGAATTGAGGGTCTGTGAGGGATAAGTCGGGAAAACTGAAATTATTCTGAGTATATCAAATGAAAGGAATTTAATAGAGGGACTTGACAGAAATGAGGAAGAGATAAGTAGCCATGGAGGAGATGGTGAGATAACCCAGAGATTAGTAACAGCAAGAATCAGCTACTATCTTTAAGCTTAGCAGGAGGAAATGATGCTACCAGGGCCAGAATTTTGGGTGCCTCTACTGGAAGCTACAGCCATGGCGGGGTATTAAGCTGAATCATAGAAGAGACAGCCATTACCAGAGATATAATCTGGGGCACGGAGAACTTCTTTCACCTCCTACTCTCCCGTCTTCCTTCAGAACCTTCCTCTGGCTGAGTCTACCAGGGAGCCAAGGAGAAAGGGAGCCTAGGAAAGCAATTTCCAGAGCAGAACATGGGAAGTATTGCAATTTGGTAAATGATCAGTACATTAAGTATCTCAGAAAGAAGCATTTATTCATATATTTGCATTAGGTAATTGAGCTATCTCTTAAGGGGACTTTGACTAGCAAATTTTAGCTCCCATTTTTGTTTGCATTTAGAAATTGAGTGAAAAACAATTACAGAAAATCAGGCTGTGATCTGTTTGCCAGTAATTTAGCCTGTGAGATACCTAGTTAGGTCTCTCTGTATCCATCTATCTCTATTCTTCCTCAAGTGTTTTTTGCTGACCTCTGTCTCATCTACTTTTTTGAAAAAATTAGTATTAGGATTATCCAGTAAACAGGAATGATGATTTCATTCATTTTTATAACCTAATCCCTCAGAGGGTGAGGCAAGGGGTTGGGGGTGTAGAAGAGTACATGCTGGTAACTATTTTAGGCTTGTAAATTTTATAAGTTCAAATATCTTACTTAGTCCTAGAACATGAGTAGGGAAATACCTGGCTCAATGATGTAAACATAGCAAACACTAGGAATGTAAGGGAAATACAAGCAAACACAGTAATTTAGAGACATCCCTCCTTTTTAGATGGTGGAGTTTTCTTTGGTCTGAATTGCTCCAGTTCATCAGTTTTAACACTTTTACAGCCATGGTGTTCCGCAATCAAAAATGCAAATAATTTGATTCTGAACTGTATTGAATGCAATCTGCTTCTAAACCTAAGAGGCATATCTGAAAAGACAAGCATATTATTTTAAACAGATAACCTCCATAGTGCCTGCTATTTCCTGGCACTTGTTCTAAGTATTGAACAAGTATCGCTTTGATTCTTTAAATAACTGAGTAAGGTACAAGCATAAGGATAGGTGATGGGAACTTGACTATTATTTCTTACAAGATGAGGAAACTGAAGAACAGATATGAAATAACAGTCCTTACATCTCACAGTTAGCAGTTAATAGAGCCAAACACAGGTAGTCTAATGCTAGATTTTGTATTCTTAACCAATAAGCTGTGCTGTGCTCTTCAGTATGACAGGGCAACTCAGAGTTCCACAAGCAAGCCTTCCAGCATGCAAGGTGGAACCTGCCTGACCTTTTATGATGTGGTCTCAGAAGTCACAGAGTATAACTGCCACTCTAATTTCTTGGTCACAATAGTGACAAGCCCACTCAGATGTAGGGGTGTGGGAGAAGTGGCAAAGTGTCAAAGAATTTGAGTCATGCTTTGAATCCATCAGAGTGGGCAAAATACTAGCAGCAATAACCACAACATATGATACCCAGAACAGTGGGTTGGTTTTTATTTGCTGAAATGACCTTATGGTTTCCTATATTTGGTCCTCATTTATCTATGGCAGGAAATGGAAGGAAATAGAGTCTTTCCTGAAGGCAGAGCTCTGTTCCAACTGGTATTCTTCTACACCTCCCTTAACTCTGACATCCTTCTAACTGCCATCAGACAAGACTTCCACTGACTCAAGTTTCATTGATGTAGTTATACCCAAATAGAAAATGTTCTGTTGCCTATATTCAAAACACATTGCTAAGCCAATTTTCTTTAAATTCCCCTGAATTTCCTCCCTTGGGAGGTTTATACAACTGCCAAGTTTGAGTCTTAAACTTTCAGATACTTTTGAGTAATATCCAGTGCTGAGAAAGAAAAAATATTTTGGTAAGGGGTGTGTGTGTGTGTATGTGTGTGTGTGTGTGTGTGTGTTCTCAGAGAAAAACGTAGGTTTTCTGTTTTTACTTGTACAATGCTGAACAACTTTTGCTCAAATCTTTTGAATACAGGTTCATCTTATGAGGCTGGTGACTATCAAAAAATTTAAACTGAAAAAACCACTCTACTCATGAGAATTCTGCTTTTGATTAAAATCTGAGTTTGTGACCAATGTTGCTTTTTATAAAATAGCTCTGGTGAATACTACAATTAGAGTATTCAATGACATTTCTTTATGATAGTCTTATGGGAACAATTTAATTAGTATGTAGAGAAAAATTTCAAAGGAGGAACATTTTCTTCTGTGTGGTGACCTAAGACAGGAATTCCACACACCGACACTCAAATATTAGAGTTCATCTGTTGCACCTTCAAGGCCAAAGTTGATTCTAACTGTGTGATTGGCTGCCAAAACTGTCCTTTCCTCTCACATTAATATGTAAGTAGACAAAAGATGGCTACTTTAAAATAACAGTTCACTCTAACCTTTTCTGTTATAATCCCTAAATGTGGAGATAGCTGCAAAAGGAGCTATCAATGAAATTATCATTGATTAAGTGTGGGTCAAGATGAAATCAAATCATCCAATCAGTTCAGCAAGAACTTGAATAAATCTAGTCATTGGGAAGGCTAAGGAATATCTGAATGAATGGGTAAAGTCGGCAAAGTTACTTAATTAGAAAGCTATCTCAGCCTTCTTAGGCCAACCAAACTTCCTCTAAAGTCTATATATGCTTTATTGAAAGCATAATGTGACATAGACTGTAGTGTAAACAGTAAGGGTAAGAATTAGGACTACCTACTACTTTTGGACTAGATTGTCAGGATTTGAATCCAATTTCAACTACTTGGAGGTGAGTGGCTTTGGATATATTTCTTAACCACTCTGTGCCTTTTATTTTCCCTCTAAAACATGAGGGATAATAAAAGTGCCTATTTTATAGTATTGTGGAGAGGATCAAATGAGTTAATTTATGTTCAGAGTAATTGGTACAGTGTAAGTGCTCAATAAATGTGGCTATCATTTATGCTATTGTCTGCCTCTGTTATTCTTAACAGTTCATTAGCATCATTTCTCTTGCCACCATCCCTGAGGAAAGTATGATAAATCTCTTACCTCCTACATACTCATCTAGTGTCCTTGAGGAATTTACTTGTTGTCAATGAACACTGTGTGATCACAAGATTATTCTTGCATAGTGACAGCTTTTAATCAAGGCAGCTGACTAAGCACACGGAATACTGCCTGGTAAAGAAGTAGTAGATATGTATAGCCTGAGTGAAATCTGACAGCAAGTTTTAAAAAAAAAAGAATAAGAAAAAAGGAGAGAGAAAAAAAGAAAAATATAACACTGGAGCTTCAAATAACAAAAAGGATTCACTACTCAAATAGACATCTCTTCGAAAAGAGGCCAATAGGAAAAGGGGAACAGGTACTAGAGAAAAGGTTAGGTCAAAAAGAATTAACCTAGAAGGTAACACCCACGCACAGGAAATCAATGTGAGTCAATGCCCTGTATAGCTATCCTTATCTCAACCAGCAAAAACCCTTGTTCTTTCCTATTATTGCTTATACTCTCTCTACAACAAAATTAGAAATAAGGGCAAAATAGTTTCTGCTGGGTATTGGGGGGGGAGAGGGAGGGGGCGGAGTGGGTGGTAAGGGAGGGGGTGGGGGCAGGGGGGAGAAATGAACCAAGCTTTGTATGCACATATGAATAATAAAAGAAAAAAAAAACAAAATAAAACAAAAAAAAAGAACCACATCTAGCTTCTGCTAGAGGAGGTGTCTCCCACCACCCCCAAATGTACCCCTCTCTCTTTTTTACTTTGTGTCTAACAGATGGAGGAAAGACTGTGTGTGAACACATACCTCCAATTTGGAGAAATGTGCACTTAGTGGGTATGAGAGAAGTCCAGTGAATATGTGAAGAAATAGCCTCATAAAGACAAATAGAAGAGAGAGGGGTATTAGAATATATAATACAAGAAAATGTTACCTGAATGAAAATGGCTTGAACTAATAAATCTATTAAATGGGTTAAGTTATGTGTTATAGGGCAGGCTAATAGATGATGGCCAACACAGATATATCTTATCAAAATTACAACTTCAAAGATCAAGATGATTTTCTTAGGAATATAAGTAGAAAAGTCAAATCAACCTTACACTTCTCTACAGCAATATCTATTGTCAGAGATAGTAATGTCTTCATATCACTTGTGATGGCAGTGGGTGGGAAAGGGGAGGTTGATGATCCTAAACCAAGCCAAGAGGCCATATACATTTAATGGCAACTGAATTCTCTGCAAAAAGTCAAGAGCTGATTAAATTATTTAATATTTTGTAAAGCAATAAGAATACTGAATGGCATATTGTAAGTATTATGCAAATGTTAGTTTATAATATAAGAAAAAATGAATCTAATGAAACCAACAATCTTTTTTATTTTTTTTGAGACAGGGTTGCCATGTAGCCCAGTGAGGAGCCTGCTTCTGCCTCCAAGGTAGCTGAGATTACAGGTAAGTACCACCATGCCTGGCCCATGAGCTCTTCTTAACAAAATCTCCTCCACCAGGGGAAGTCCTAATAAGACTTCAGATGTGTACACTGCTCATTTATACAAAGAACTAAAATTAACTCAATGTGGGAAATACAATTTTAGAAGATTCATATTATAAGTATTAAAATGTAAAAAATAATAGGAGGGCAAACAGAAATCAGTAGGTTAGGGGCAGAATTGAGAAGATGTATCAGTGTATTAATTATCCTATTTTTGCATGGAGACTCAATATATTTTACCTAAAGTAAGTACATCACAAAACAATGATTTCTGCCATTTGTGTTAGCATTTTGAGGATCTACTATGTGTCAAGCATGGCTTAAGTGGTGTACATATAACTACAAACAAGACATGCAAGATCTTTGTTCCATCACATTTTGTATTCTAGTAGGAGGAGACTAGCCAATGCAATTAGGTAAGAAAAAGTAAATAAATGGACAGGTCAATGAAAGACTTCCAAATATAAATGTGAAGTTATATGATAACTAGATAATGCTAATAGATAACATTAGATGGGTAACTAAATAAATGTGATGGGAAACTGGAAAATCAAAATAAGTCAGAGATTTAAAGATAAAAAATTAATATTAAAATATTATGTAAAGTCATTAGTGAATTTATCTTTGAGTATAAAAACATTTTGAAATAAGACAGAATCCACAGATATCACAAAACTAAAGATTAATACATTAAATTGCATAAACATTTAAAATTTCCATACAGCAAAACATGTCTCAAAGTCTACAGTCAACAGATAGGGAAATGTTTATAACACATTTCTGAGAAAGAAAAAATTTTTTTTTTTTGTGGTACTGGGGATTGAACTCAGGGCGTCATGAATGCGATGCAAACACTAAACCACTGACCTATATCCCCAGAGAAAAAAAATTTTTAGTATGTAAAGATCCTATAAAAATATGTAGATGTGAGAATAGTATTAAAATTTTTTTGTTTCCATGCATTTTAAGTCGATAAAGAAAAGGCAAGCAATCCTTAAAAGTGGGCAAAGGATCTGATCAACAACTGAAATATAATGAAAAATAAATACATGACATCATTTTTACCTTGTTATTTTACAAACATTTGTTGGCATTCAAAGTCCATGAGGATTCTACTGGTGGTAAAGTAGATCAATGTACATGTTTTGAAGTATAGTTCAGCCACATTTGCTTTCAAAAATCACTTTTAACAACACATACACTGATCCAGAAAATCTATAGTTAGAAATGCACCACCTGGCTATATGCAAAATTGTGTATAATTTTATTAATTAAGACATTCTTACAAGTGCAAAAAAATGAAGATACCTAAATGCCCATCATGGGAGGAAATTAAATGATGGCAATAACATTTCCTTTAAAAACATTGAAGTAGATGTGTGTGGAAAGATCTCCAAAATGTATTTATTTTAAAAAGTGAAAAACTAGGAGGCTGTGGGTGTTAGTGCCTGTGCTATCATACCACTATTAAAAAGGTTGACACACAAATATCCACATGTGCAACATGTGACAGCAAGCATGTGATGTCTTGGTTTTCACACATTTATATATGCACTTACTGATCCCGGTTGTATTTAGAAAAGATTGCTGAAGGTAGGAAAGGAGGGAAACCTTTATTTTTATTTTATACATTTTAGCACTATTTAAATATTAAAACACGTGTGCATATTACTATTTTTAAGTTAACAGATGTTAACTGGGTAACAGAACCGTGGGTCATCATAATTATCTTTCTTTACTTTCATTTATTAAAGAAGTTTAAAGTGTTATTTAAAATAAAACATGATATAATTACTTAATTTTAATAGTTTATAAAATTCTCTTTTGTTAAGATGAAAGAGAATTCCCTAGAGTATTCTGATGTTATGGAAACCTAAGAGCAAAATTTTGGCTTACTATGTGACAGGCATTTTAAGGGTTAGCAAGACTAGCATTTGCCATTTGTTTGGGGGATAGAATCTGGTTGCATTCTTCTTTTTCCCTAATAGAAGCCTGATCAACATGGTAAAACTATGGCCTTCTTCCCCTAGCTATAATTTTAAGTTGTTTGAAACAGATATGCCTGAAAATATTTTCTCTCATTCTATATTTTTCCCTTTGCTGTGCAGAAGCTTTTTGGTCTGACATATTCTCAATTGTTTATTTTTGCTTTTGTTTCCTGTGCTTTGAGTATCATATTCAAAACATCATTGCCAAGGCCAATGTCAAGGAGCTTTGCCCCTACATTTCCTTCTAGGAGTTTTATGGTTCCAAACCTTACATTTAAGTCTTTAATACATGCCAAATTAATTTTTGTATATAATGCAAGACAAGCTCAAATTACATTGTTTTGCATGTGAATACCCAGTTTCCCCAGCACCACTGATTAAAGGTTTTCCTTTTCCTATTTCTATGATTTAATTATGTCCCAAAGAATTCATGTGTTAGAAAATTAGACCTTAATGTGGCAGCATTGAAAATGGTGAGATTTTAAAGCGATGAGTAGGGGACCTAATCATGAACAAATAAATGCTGTTCTCATGCAACTGGATTGATCACTGCAAGAGCAGATCATCATAATCAAGAGCACCACCCCCTCCAGTTGTGTCTTTTCTTCCTGTGCCCACTTGCACTTTGCGTCTCTGCCATGTTACAGTGACGCATCCGGCCCCTTACCACATGTAGCCACCTGACTTTGCACTTTCAGTCTCCAGGACTGTGATCTAAATAAAGCTCTAGCCTTTATAAATCAATCAGGCTCAGATATTCTGTTATAGCATCAGAAACAGCAGACTAAGACACCTAGTATGGGATAAGAGGATGTGTGGGAGTTAATTACTGGGCTGATTTGTTCATATGTGCCTGGAATAATTTTTCTCTTTCCTTCTTTCCTCCCTCCCTCCCTTTCTTCCTTCCTCCCTCCTTCCTTTCCTTCCTTCCTTCCTTCCTTCATTCATTCTTTCCTCCCTCCCTCCCTTTCTTCCTTCCTCCCTTCCTTCCTTCTTTCCTCCCTTCCTTCCTTCCTTCATTCTTTCCTCCCTCCCTCCCTTTCTTCCTTCCTCCCTTCCTTCCTTCTTGCCTCCCTTCCTTCCTTCCTTCCTTCATTCTTTCCTCCCTCCCTCCCTTTCTTCCTTCCTTCCTCTCTTGCTTTCTCTCTCTTTTTTTGTGAGAGAGGGTCTCAATACATAGCTTAAACTGGCCTGGAACTCACTATGTAGTTCCTCAAACTGTGACCTTCCTGCCTGCACTAGGATTACAGGTATACCACTACACCTGGCCTTGTGTGTCTTTTTTTTTTTTTTATATGAGTAGCATATCATGTGGATTGATATAGCTTCATAATATAGTTTGAGATTACATGTGATGCCTCTGGATTTGTTCTTTTGCTCAAAATTGCTTTGGCTATTTAAAATCTTTTGTGGCTCCATATGAATTTTAGGAATATTTTTTATATGTTCTGAAAATTGTCACTGGAGTTTTGATAGGGATTATACTGAATCTGTAGATCATTTTGTGTAATATGAAAATTTTCACAATACTAATTATTTCAATCCATAAACATGGGATTTCTTTCCATTTATTTGAATGGTCTTCAGTTTTTTTCATCAACACTCTGTAGTTTTCTATGTAAAGATCTTATACCTCTTTGGTTAAGTCTGTCACAGTATTATTCATAATAGCCAAATATGGAAATAACCTAAGTGTCTTTCATCAAATGTATGAGTAAAAAATTTATGTACATATGTACAATGGGATACTACTTAGCTTTGAAAAAAGGAAATCCTGCTATTTTCAAAAACATGGATGAAACAGAAGGAAAGACATTATGCTAAGTGAAATAAATCAGATATAGAAAGACAAAAGCTTTTATTAAGGTAGAATTTAAAAAAATTCAACTCAAAAGCAGAGAACAGAATGATGGTTTCCAGGGCCATGGGTGGGGGATGCTGTTTGATTTTTAATTACGGACGTAGGATATAAAGCAAGAGTCAACTGACCTAAAAGTTACCTCCTATCTAAAATGTTCAATTTGTTTATGGCTGAAAATGCAGGAGGACATGTGGGAATGCAATACTGAAACTACAAAATAAAAATCATTTAAAAAATATAAATAATAGCAATGCATTTATACTGAAAATAGCCACATAGTTCCAGTTCTGTTTGGTTCTATGTTTGACACTTCAGAGACTGTGTTCATTCTCTAGCTAAAGAGAGAAAACTTGAAGTTGCTCTGAATTCAGATAAAAACACTTGAATAGCCAGAGATCTTTTCTCCTTATATGATTTTCATGAGAAATGAATAAATAACAAGTAAATCTGATTTCTTTCTTTCCCTCCCTCTTCCCGCCTCCCTCCCCTGTTCTTCCTTTTCTGCAACAACCACTCTATAGTATCTCAAACAGTCAGGACAAATATAATACTGTATATATTTTTTTCAGCTGATATAAGGATAATACTTGATCATAAACATGACCCTGAGTTTTTCATTATAGGAATCTAACCACACTTAAAATATTCAAAAGTATGTCAGTGCCATATTCTTATAATTATGTATAATGTATATGTTAGTAGAATGTAAAATTACATTTTAATTTCATCTCTAAATTACTACAGATTTCATCAGCATTCATTCATGAGCTTATTAAGGTAACTAACTCCTGTGAGTTCCCATGTTTTCTGTCAACATACGAGTTTGTCCAATAAGATGCTGAAAGTGCAATCTGCTGAAATCAGTATAGGTTAGCAAAAATCAACTGCTAGAAAAAGCAAATTTATTGCTAACATTAATTTTCAAGTCATTTAATGAAATTATAACTGTTTCCCTTAATGGTCTTATAAATATTTCTGCTCTGAGTTAGACCAAACATTTCTCATCTGCTAGCACTTTGTACATGCAAATTGGTCTTCTGTTAATGAATTATTTAAGCATACAATAGTTTCCTAAAATGATTAGTTGCCTTTATAAGAGGACTTAATTTATCTATTTAATATATTCGTACTGGCATGAATGACTTTAAAGAAATAACCTTAAGAACATAACCATTGACAAGTATGGAAATTGAGATTATGGATTTTGGACTCCACATGAGTTTTTCTTCAAGTATTTTCTCTATCACTATGCATTTATAAACAATCATGCTCCTCCTTGTGCATTTCTTTGTATCATGTCTCCTTTTTTTCCCCTGTGGGCCATTAAGTCCCATCAAATCTTACCTTTTCAATTTCTTATAGCTTTCTCCTGCACCCCATGCTTCTGCTGAGAGCAAGGACTCCCCATCTCTTGCTTAAATAATTACAACAACCTTTTAATTTGTCCTTCTGCCAGTAATCTGGCTCTGTTCCAAGCCATCATGCCCACTTCTACCAGAGAATTTTTTTTCTTAAAAACAAAGTAGATCCTATGGGGAACAGACCACATTCCCATGCCCAGCAAAATGCTGGCACCCCTCTCTCCTCTTCCGTCCAGTCACACTTAATTGCCAATCATTTCTTTAATGCATCTTGATGGTTCATGCTTTTCTGCTTTTCCCCCTGCTGTTCCTCCTGCCTGGAATTCCCAACCCCCCTTGTCTATCTGCACAACACCTGCTCAGTTTTCATGATCCAATGCCAGTGTTATGTCCTCCCAGGAAAACTTCTCTGACCTTCAGGTGAAGGTGGAAACTCTATTCTTGGTTCATATTCTACACCTTGTATAAGCTGCTATTTGGTTGATTTCTGTTAATCAACTTATTGTAACACCACAAACTTGGCAGTGCCTGGAAAGGTAAAAGTCATTGAATGAATATATGGACCAAATATAGAAAATAGTTCTCCAAAGCCTACAGTTTTATTCCATTCTTGGCAAAGAGCAACGCAACTTTAAATTCAAGGCCTTTTCCAAAGACACTGTCTCAGGTTAGTAGAATATCCAGTGTTTCTTTTGGGTTCTTTAGAAACTGATTGGATGACAGGGATTTGAGAACATGTAGGTTATGGAGAAGTAAAGAAAACAAAATTAGGAGAAGACGGGAAGGGAAAGCAGCCTATAAAGGATGCATTATAAATTCAGTCAGCATTTTGGGGGTCAATTTAAACCATGAACCTCAGAGCTATCCCACCTAGAAGCAGGAGGCTGGTAGGGTGTTGTTTCATAACTCCCATTGGTCATTGGTTGATGGTAGTACCTGGGCAGTGTTGGTTCCCTAGCACATCTGCTATCAGCACATGCGGGCAGAGCAAACTGTACCAAATGGAAGATGCTCTCAGTTGGCAGGTAGGTACGTGCTGGACTAGTCAGGGCTGAGGGGCTATAGGAGAGTAACATGCAGCTACATCTGTCTGGCTTGGGTACCATTATGAGGTCATCATAGAGTAAATATGAGGAGGAAAAATGATAGTTCTTTAAATCTCTCAGGTCACATGTCCCTTACACTATTTTCTCAATGAGCAAGTTCTGTATTAATTAGAGCAGGAAAAAGACAACTCGTGAAATGTATCCAGGGTATATTTCCAGTAAACATTATTAGTCAACGTGATTCTCTTGACTTGCTATTGTTCATATGAGAATTTTTTTAAGCTATAATTCTATACTGTCTACCCTCAAACCAGTTTTGTCTCTTAGTGAATAAACAGTTCACTAAGATGAAAAGAATTTGCAGTGAGTCCATGAGGGTCCTGTGGAGAGATGCACGAGTGACCGTTTAGAGGTAGCTAGGCCGGGCTGTGTAACAAGCTGTGAACATTGAAGAAACATTCAAATGATGTTTTCAGTGGATGAAGAATCCCAAGGCATTAGTTAGAACTTAAAAACATACCATTGTCCTAGGAGAGTTCTTCTTACAGAGAATAAATGATACAGAAATAATAATCACACAGAAATCCTCCAAAGCCAATACACAAACCCTTGGATAGTTATGTTAAAAGTTCTCTAGATAACCTCAACTATTTCATGAAGTATTTGGAGATACTTTTCATCTACTGATAATTCCATTTCCTTACTTTCTTTCATGGCTTGTAGCACCTCCTCTACTCTCAAATATAAGCATGAGAAAAATCACTCACAAAGAGTAAATTGGAACCATTGTGTCAATTACCAGAGTTTAATTTGCAGGCTGGCTATTTTTCTGTGATATTATCAGATCTTTTCTAAGTCATGCCCCTAAAATCTTTTGTACTTGAAGGTATCTGTGAATTCAGTTGACAATTATTGCTATTCATTTATTTAAGATGTGCTGACCTCTAGTACCTTAGAATCAAGGAAGGGATCTAACCATTTTAGAAGTACTTAATTTCCTGACAACCCTTAACTTTTCAAATAAATGTTTATGAAAACAGAAAAGATATACTATTTAAATATACCTGGTAAGTCAAACCAAACTTAAAAGGCATATATAAGAATTTACTGAGACTAACTACTCTGATAGGCTCTATTGATTCATACAAAAAAAGTTTCAGAAATTACAAAAAAATGGGGGAAAATCTCAACAGCATTAGAAGATAGCCTACAAATAATGCCAGATGAGATGACATAAACATTGGATGGGGGGGTAGGGTTTCAGAGAAAAGAATGAGCTGGGGTCTACAAACATTAGAAAAGATTTTGTAAGTCGGACGATCACATGTCTGGCATACCTGGGACCATTCCTGTTTATTCCTGTTACTCCAGAGTATTAACACCTCATCTCAGTGTGTGTGTGTGTGTGTGTGTGTGTGTGTGTGTGTGTCTGTGTCTGTCTGTAATATATATATATATTTGGATAACAAATTATATATATATGTTTGGATAACAAATTATTGGGTGTCCTTAAATAAAGAAAGAAATACTAGGATTGGGACTGTGGTGGAAAGTAGAAGTGGCCTTAGGATAATAAAAAAACATGAGAGGAAGGCACAAGAGTGGAAGTGAATGTCATATGCATGCAACCAGAAGAACCCATTCTTGCTGGATCCAAAGCTCCCCTCAGGGAGAGATGGTGGAGGACACTAACCAATGTACAATAAAAGCCTATTTGGAATTGTCACAATGAATCATCCCTGCACAATGAAAATATCCTCATAAAGTTTTTAAAAACAAAAAACAAAACAAAGTTCCTCTCAGGAAATCAGTGGAGATGAAGGAGGCCCAGTATAGAGGACCTGCACTGAGGAGTCTCTGGAGATCAGTCAGACTAAAACAAGATCTATTTTCCTAAACTCTAGAATCACTAGACAGGCACTTGCCCTTTCACTGTCTTTTCTATTAACTGTTCAAAGCCCTAATACACACAATATTTGATGTTCTGGATTAGACAAGAAAAACATTTACAGGTATTTGACATCTTTTCAGAAAAGCTTTGCTCTGGTAGGGCTTCAGTTTCCATGCCAGTCCTATTGCATAACAAGCACTCTGGAAAAGCTATATCCTAGGTTGGAAGTGATGGACTTCCTCATAGACCACTGTCAAATCCTAATAAGAAGAGAAGCTCCCAGAAATTCTTTATAGATGAGAACTTAGGTTCATTTTATTTGTAAAAAAAAAAAAGTCTCCTCTCTGCATAGCTCTGTTCACCAGGAAATAGAAAGGCTGGCGGCTGAAGACATAGGCTAAGCAGAAAGTTATCTGGAGAGTGAATTATTAAAGAGGAAAAAAATCTCTATAGTTTCTGCATTTGAGCAAATATCTAGGCAATAACTGGGCTTATACCAGAAGAGCTGATTTTAAAAGGGCCATTTGAGGATAAAGATTCTGGCTGTCATACTGATGAAATTGGGAACATTTACCAGGTGAATTCAATGGGTCATATGGAAAGGGGCCTGATCAAATTCATAGTTTGGATGAAAAATTGCATTCTTTTAAATCAACTCGTTCCTGAAAGTTTCTATGATATTGACATCCAAGTCTCTCTTTGACCTTAACTACTTCCCTCATCTTAATTATCTCTCTCTTTCATCCTTAATAATTACTGCCCAATAGTTACATCTATGTCAGCTTCCTTACTCCCATTCTTACCTCAATCCCACATGGTCTCTTTCCCAATTCATTCTTCTGAATCTGTGATCTAGAGAACACCAAGGAGCTGTTCACTCAGTCTGTCAGTTGGTCCCCAGTGTTTACCTCAGCCTCTTCTTCTGAAAACTCTACCTTATGCATGCTAGGACAAGTCACCATTGTCTGTTTTACTTCTTTGAAAACTTTTCAGTGACATCTTCTAAGCCCTTCCTTGGCAGCCTTTCTTATTTGAATGGTTAAACCTTTGCTCAGCAATCTACAACTCCATTCCCAAATCCTTCTCCTGAACTCCAGGCTAGTGCCTAATGACCTGTTCTAGATTTCCATAAGGATATTTAACAAGAAGCTCATAGTTTATTCCAAAAGACAGACTCTCCTGTCCAGCTTCTGCTTAAAACTTATATGTTAAGGACACTACTAGTATTTTTTACCACCCAGTCTACAAATCCTATAAATATTGCTGATTCTTCCTTTCCCCAAAGCTCCACCACCTATCTATATGCCATAGCTGATCTCCATGACACTTTTCATATCAGCTTATTTTTCATATGGACCATGGGCCCCCATAACCACTTGTGCATATAATTTCAAAAGCTACTCATCAGTCCCTACAATTTCTCTCTATACTTCCTCTTTCACATAGCCACCAAGCATGAGGTTTGTTTTCCTTACACGCTTCTCCAACCATGTCATTCTTCTGAAAAATCACTTCACAGTGATCCATTTATGCAGGATAGAATACAAACTCCTTAGACTAGCAGCCAGCAGTCTTGGGTTCTTTCAAGTCTTTTTACACCCCAGATTTATTACTTTCAAGTCCTTTCACACCCCCAGATTCATTCTTTGCTTTGTGACTGAAAATTGAACTCTGAAGGCTGCACAAACCTGAATTCCTAAGGTCTGGTGTATAGACTGCATAATTCCCTGACTTTTAAGTGTGAGCTGCACATATGAATTTAGTAGGATGGTACTCCCTTTATTGGGTTATACTATATGGTCGCCATGAAGGGAGTTTTACAACTGAATCAATGTGAGTTAGTCAAAATGCAGATTATCCTATTTAGGCCACACATAATTAGGTGAGTCTCCTAAAAGAAGATCTAGTAGTCTGAGAGTTAGCTCCTGATGGCTTTTATGAAAAAAGTGACCAAGAATGAGTTCTATTACTGCATGTATATGAGCTCTGCCAACAGCACATGAACTTAGAAGAGGATCTTGAGGCCTAAATGAAGCTGCAGCCCTTGCCAACATTGATTGTAGCCTTAAGAGACTCTGAGAGAACTAACTAAGCTACACATGGATTACTGACCTACAGAAGCTGTGAAATAACATATGGATATCAAGCCACTAAATTGATGTAACTTGTTATACAGCTGTAGGTAACTGATACACTTGCCCTGCTGATCTAATTAGGCCAATAGGAGATGCCATGGATCTTCGGAGAGTAGAAGAAAGGAAAAGATGAGGTATTTCTTCTTACTGCCAAGCTCTCCATTTCTGACAATGCCTTTCCATCAGTTGGAACATTTTTAGGGCTCTCGTAACTTCCCCTCCTGTGTCCCTGCAGACCTAAAGGTGGGAAAGCCTGAGTTGGCTTCTCAGTGGTGGGCCAGGGTACTTCACTGCCTCTTAGACTGCCCATACCTTCTACAATGTTCCTTTGTTAAGCTCCTTTCAAATGCACCTTTAGAATGAACCATTGCTATCCTGCTAGGCCCCTGCCTGAAGAATAGACTTACTAACTAGCATTGCCTTATCCCTACTCCAATCCACCTCCAAATATAAACTATCTGTTCATGCTCCTGAAAACACTATCTGCATTTTCCCACCTGATGTCTTGGCTTCAGGCTGCTCCCACTGTATGGACTCAGGATACCATTTATGTAATGGTGGTGGGGGAAGCCAAAAAACATGAGTTGATAGACTATTGCCTGTGCTGTTTGCCATCTATGTGACCTTGGGAAAGTGGCTTAACCTCTCTAAGCAGTTTCTCTGTCTGTAATAATACCTAAAGATCTTTGTAAGGAATCTATGAAATAAATGGAAAACACCTCATACCTAAAACTCAGCACTTAGTGGTACTGATGAAAATTTTACTGCCTGCTGCTAATGCTGGTTTTGTTCATAAAGATGAACAAAATGAATGAAGTTCTATTCACCTGAATATTTCTTCAGAATGCTATCTTTACTAAGTATGTATTGAGTTCATGTTTCATATGCAAGATTCCTCTTCATTAAACCCACAGCAATTATTTCTCACTTTTCTTAATGTTCTGATCTCCTATGCCTTATGTTTCATATTTATTAACCTCCGAAAATGTCACATCCTTCCACTGACAAAGATTATGTACCTTTTTATTCACTGGGTTCTAAGTGACATAGTCTCATAGGCTTTATAGCAGCTTGATAAGAATTTGTAGAGTGGATATGTGTGTTAAACAGTTTTTCATTGCTGTGACAAATACCCGAGAGAGGCAATTTCAAAGGAGGATAGATTTTTATTGGCTAATGGTTGGCTGGTTCCATACTTTGGACCTGAGGCAAGGCAGATCATCATGGCTTTGGGGATGTGTGAAGAGGAAGCTGTTCACCTCATCGTGTTCAGGAAGCAAAAGGAGTAACAAGAAGGGACCAGGGCAAAAGACAGTGGTGACCTACTTCCTCCAACCATGCCCTAACTCCTCACACCTCTCCATAATGCATCAGACACCGAATCCACCAATAGATTAATTCACTGATGAAGTCAGAGCCCTTATGATCCAATCACTTCCCAAAGCCCCTCTTCTGAACACTGTACGCACACATGACACACTTTATATCCAACAATCTGTACAGATAAATACTGTGGTTGACTATTCACAATCTAGTTAACACAAGATGAAAACATTTTAGTATCATTGGCCAGATATGTAACTATATTACTGTATAGTGGTGATTAAATATATTTGATGGATATCTAAAACAATGTAACTTGGCCAATTGGGTGCCATTTTGCATATAAATCACTCCACTCCACCCATCCTTTCTACTGTGTCTAATCAAACACTAAATAGGCAAACATTTGAGAGACTAAGTGCTGCTCTTTGCTGTGTCTCTTGTTTCCTAGGACAGACTCTCATTCAGGCAAAGCAAGCAGGACTGGGGTTGGGTGTCACCCTAGTAAGAAATGATACGCATGCTAACAGCCAAGAGGTTTCTCAGGGGAGTTGCCACAGGTTTCAGTGGAATGACAATTACAAGGTAGATGGATCATGTCATGCCTGCTGTGACCTTTACAATACATGGGGATCATTATTTTAATGTTAATTTGCATAATGATTGGCCTAGCAGAACAATGCTGAATGCTAATAGCTGCAGGAGGCAATAAAATTAAACATTATCTAGGCTGAACTGCTAAAGGAAAAGTTGCCAAAGTATGACTCTTTAAGCACTTAATTTCATCCCAGGTCATGTCCACACACAATCAAATAAGGATTTCCGGTATCTCTTGAAGAACTAGCGAGAATTGATTGAAATGAAATAGCAGCACCCTCCTTTATATAGAATCATTGCCTGGTATTTTTTGCATTTTTACATAACTTGGCCTGTCCTCTCTGAGGTATTTGAATTTGCAACTATCGCTACCCCTTGCCCAAATGCTCCTCACCCCTACCCTACCCATTCGCTGGCAGACACATAAAACCCAGAAAGTTGATATTTTCGGAACAGGCATTATCCCTTCAATGTACTAAATGACTTCACATTCTTTCTTACGAGTGGAAGGTGGTCATTAACAAACAGAAAAAGGGAGGTAACTTGTCTGTATTTGGGTTTATCATTTTCTACAATATCTATTGCCTGGAAAAGTTATGTTATCCTGTACTTTGAGCCCCAAGTCAATCTTTGAAGACTAATTAATTTATAGACTTCTTCCTCCCAGGCGTTTGAACTCATTTTGACCACAAGAGGGCAGCCATCTCTAAAAAACAACCAGAGAGCCTTCCTCCTGAGAGAGAAATGGGGCCAAACTTCAGGAAAGTTCTGCTTTGAGAAAGGCATATCCTACTTAAAGGAGATCTTGCCATAAGCAACACTGAAATGAGATAAGTATCCAGAAGTGCCTATTTTCCCTCTGCTTCTTGACTATCAAAGATTATGTCATAAACTGCCAAGGTTCCTTTTTCTCTAGTTCCCAAGGCCTAAAGCTGCAAGCCATCCTTGATGTCATCACCAGAGATTTATTTTTCATCTTTTCTTGGGGTGCGTCCAATGGCGATCATCTTTCTCTTCCTTTGTAAACACAACACACTCCTGTAAGTTTTGTTTTGTTTTTTAAATATCACTGATGACAGGAGCAATTGTTAACTTCTCAATTAAACTTGATAGGGAAGGAAATAGTTTCAGAAGCACAATAAACACTTTTTGATTTAAGTGTCTATGAGTAGACTATGTTTTATTGCCTACTTGCTTGGTATCCAATGATTCAGAGTGACAATCCACTTCCATAGCACTATTTTTAAGGAGAAAAAGTACCATATTCCTGAATATTTTGCTTCCTCTTTCATTTTCCTAGTAGGCAGGCTTCCTCCAAAATACCTTATTTGACCTTTATACCTCTAGAAACAGCAAGTGCCTAATTCCCCTCTGTGGGTTGCTAATCCGATTTACGTGAGCAGAACCTAAAATTTAGTTCCTCAACCAAAAAAAAAAAAAAAGAAGAAGAAAAAAGAAAAAAAGTACACATGAATAATTGATTATTACTAGCTCCTGCTTCTGCCTCTGCTTTGCAAGTCTGAAAGATCAGATCCAGATTTTACCAATCTACCCTTTTGCAAAATATTTCTTCTCTTGGCATTGGGGGTCATCTGGGTAACCCTGTGGTGCTATACATGAAGGCTCCAATCCTGGCAGAGAAAGAAAAAATTCCCTAAGACTTATAGGGCAGCAGTTCTGGGGACTATCTCAGTAAGGAAGACAAGCAATTTGGCCACATGTCATAGCCTTGTTTCTGGGGATCCGCTTGGAATTGGGTAGGGCAAAAGGTTCTGAAGTCCTAAACCGGAATTGTCTGGTATGCTTGGCCCACCTTCCTAGGAGCTACTAATCGCCTGCCTTTGAGCTGGGTGAGATAAATATCACAAGGCAAGAAGTGATTGATACTATAAAAAGAAATAAAATCCATCCCACTCTGCCACACACAGAGTCCACGTTATACATGTCATGTAGCACAGGAGACACCCATGTCACATACACTGACGTATTTATAGGAACGTGTGCCTCTCTTTCGCATATATTGCGTAAATGAATACACCTATAGAAATATACGGCACAGTTTTGTATACAGATATATTTGACTATAAACGCACGCATATCTTCATAAAAATGTAAATGTGCACACATGAATTTGCATATATAACTACACATATCTCTGTGCGTTTCTATTTAAATAACATCCACTTTGCAGCCTTTAGTTTTCTTTCAATTCTCCTGCCCCCACCAAAAACACTTAAGTGTCTACTCCACGTCTGTGCCAAGATGCCTGGTAACTTTTTTTTTTTTTAATCATCTATGATCCGAACACTTCAAACTGAAAGTTGAATAACGGGCCGGTGGGGAGACCGAGGCCCGACCCTGGCTTTGCCCTGGATTTCGCTGGGAGTCTCAGCTAGGGTCCCGCGCGGGGCGGACCTTCCTTTGCAGGGGTGGAGGTGCGAGCGCCCCCTCGGAGGCCGCGCGCCCCCGCCCTGGCCCCACCCCGCCGCGGCCTCCGGGCGCGCTGTCCACACCCCTGCGCGCCGCTCCCGCCCGCTCGGGGATCCCCGGCGAGCTGCGCCGCCGAGGGGGAGGTGTTCGGCCGCGGCCGGGAGGGAGCCGGCAGGCGGCGTCCCCTTTAAAAGCCGCGAGCGCCGCGCCACGGCGCCGCCGCCGCCGCCGCCGCCGGAGTCCTCGCCCCGCCGCGCCGCGCTGCCCTGCGCCCGGCTCGCGCTGCGCCCGCCGCTGCGTTTCCCACATCCCGCCGGGGATTGGCAGCCGCCGCGGGACATCCGCCACCACTGCCCCCGCCGGCGACCCGCACGCCCTCGGGGCCAGCAACGCGCGGGTTACCCGTGACTGCGAGGCACCCGCACGCCGTAGACCCCGTGCGGGTTGGAATCCCCGGCAGTGCGCGCCGGAGCGCTGTGGCCTCGGCGGCCCGGGCCGCGCCGAGCGCTGGGGAGTCCGGAGCTGAGCCCGTGCGCCGCGATGCCGAGCCCCTCCTGCCGGGGAGCAGGCGCCGGGGACGTGCCGGCAGAGGTGTGATCGGACCCTAGGCTGGCCACAAAGACACTTGGCCCGAGTGCTAGGAGAGCGAGGCCACCCGCCTCAGCGGCCCGGGACTCTCCTGGACTCACTAGAGAATGCGCTCAAGGACGGCGGGGCTACGGAGCTGTGCGGTTTCAACTGGCGAGCACTGATGGGGGTGCGCTGGAGTAAGGCAGAGTGATGCGGGGGGGCAGCTCGCCTGGCACCCAGATCGTCGTTGTGCCCTTCCCCGGACCCGGCGTCGCCCAGGATGGCTGCCCCGAGCCATGGGCCGCGGCGGAGCTAGCGCGGAGCGTCCGACCCTCGCCCCCCCGAGTCCCGGAGCCGGCCCCGCGCGGGGCCACGCGTCCCGCGGGCGCTGGTTCCTAAGGACGACGACAGCACCAGCTTTTCCTCTCTTCCTACCCTTCCCTTCCCTGGCCCGCACTCCTCCCCCTGCTCGCTGTTGTGTGTCAGCACTTGGCTGGAGACTTCTTGAACTTGCAGGGAGAGTAACTTGTGCTCCCCACTTCGCGCCGGTGCCTTCGTTGGGGCGGCCAGCCTTGCCGCCTCTGAGCCCCGCCGTCCCTCCGCTCCTCTGCCGGGCCCAACCCGGGACGCCTGGCGTTCCCAGCGGGAGGAGAGGGACTACGCGACTGGCACCGGGAGGAGGAGGAGGAGGAGGACGCAAAGAAAGGGAACTTACTCCCGGTCTCTGCACCAGGTCCTTCGGACACAGCATTTTCCATGCGGAGGCTCTTTAAATGGACGTGTCCCCGCGTGCTTCTTAGACGGACTGCGGTCTCCTAAAGGTAGAGGACGAGGGTCCCCGACTGGGAGGGGTAAGGAGAGGTGGGAGACGCCCAGCAGCCGCAGCCGCAGCGACTGTGTGTCTCCCGGGACCGGGACAGGCGGGACGTAAACAGACCCCCTTCCAGGTCCACGTGTAGTCGAGCCCCTACTGGATCGTCCCCATATTGCCGCCCCGGGCGACCGTCAGCCTCGCCCTCCTGGTCCGCACTCTTCCGCCGCCCCTCCTTCTCCCTTCCCAATTTTCAGTATATGATTAGGGCTGTTAACACTTAGATGATTTTGTTTTCAAAGTTAAAGAAATCCCTTTGGAGAGAGTGGCTTTAGGATTTCACCCGTTAGTTGCCAACCTGTACTCCCTTCCTTGGCCCTCTCATCTCCCTTTCTTAGGTTTCTCTGGAGACCTTTCTACTCAGAATCACGTCCCATTTAGGAAAGTAGTGGAAGTTGAGGTTCTCCAGTGCGCAGGGGCAGTACTTCAGTGCCAGTTTGTAGTGTTTTTAACAGCTGGCACGTGCATTAATAGGTACTAGTCATTTACCTCATCCCAGGGACACACCTGCGTTTCTTGACTGCAGTGGGGGTTGAGGGGATGGAGTGACCCGTCCATCACCTCTGAGGTTAGGGGCGTGGGCCAGAAGTTGCAAGTAGCTTTAGAAGTTGTGGCCTTGACTTTCCCGGGATTATTAGGGTGTGTGTGTGTGTGTGTGTGTGTGTGTGTGTGTGTGTGTGTTGAGTGTGTTGCTTCTGGGGAGGTCACATGCACTTTTTGTGCGTGTTTAGAAGCAAGTGAGCGCTTGGCAGGATGTGTTTGGGTTTGTAAGAGATGCGGGGTGTCAGGCCAAGAGGTGGTTTTCCTAGATTCCTAGCACCGGCTGTCAGAGCTGGTGTCATAGGAAAAAAGGTGATGGTCATTGAATCTTACTGGGGGTCAAGGCAAAACCCCAAATCAAAAGTTCGATGGGTTGCGAATGGGATGGGAGGAGGAAAGCGGTCAGGAAATTGGGCAGTGCACTCTCCCAAACACTCGGGCTTCGGCCGTTCTTACGTAGCCCGGCGACTGTGGCATGCCAGGAGGGCACCCTGAAGGAGGAGGCGGGCGATCCAAAGGAGAACCCGGGCCGCGGGGGTGAGAGGGAGGGAGGACTGGGCGGGGAGCTTGGGTGACTCACGTCGGCCCTGTCCGCAGGTCGACCATGGTGGCCGGGACCCGCTGTCTTCTAGCGTTGCTGCTTCCCCAGGTCCTCCTGGGCGGCGCGGCCGGCCTCATTCCGGAGCTGGGCCGCAAGAAGTTCGCGGAGTCGTCGGGCCGCTCCTCCTCCCAGCCCTCGGACGACGTCCTGAGCGAATTCGAATTGCGGCTGCTCAGCATGTTCGGCCTGAAACAGCGACCCACCCCCAGCAGGGACGCCGTGGTGCCTCACTACATGCTGGACCTGTACCGCCGGCACTCGGGCCAGCCAGGCGCGCCCGCTCCGGATCACCGGCTGGAGAGGGCTGCCAGCCGTGCCAACACGGTGCGCAGCTTCCATCACGAAGGTGAGCCGCAGCTGGGAGCAGGAACGAGGGCGGGGACTGGGGCGGAGAAACAACCGGCAAAGCCCCCCATAGTGGGCAGCCTTGGGCGTCCCTGCAGGGGCAGCTGAGCCGGGGCACCGCAGAAGTTTCTACTTTTGCTTCTGTATGATTCTTTCTGAATCCGATTTCAAAGCACTGCCTGTGTGGCAGGGCAGCCAGGGATCCCCTCTGGTGCATCGGCACCCTTATCCTGGCTGGCAGCCAGAAGATAACTCCTCCCCTAGGAACTGGAGAGAAAAAGTGATGGGGAAGATGAGGGTCAAAGGCATGAGCCCAGTTAGCTAAACGTGCAAGAATTCCATGGGGGAGGGGGAGGATGGAGAGCCTTGGGACTTCTTTAAATCTGTTAGGAAGCCCTTGCTCCATAAATCTGTGTCTTCTCTTAAGTTGGAGTTTCAGGCTATACAGAACCAAGGGCAGAATTTTCAGTGGTAGTACCAAAAAAAAATCAAAACTCAGGTTCCCAAAGTCTTTCTAATTTACAGTTGATCTGGGCCTGGTTTGGAAGATTTTGAATCTCTACCTAATCCCCGTGGGAGATCAATTCCACAATCAATCTTATTGTTTCCACAATGACTTTCTTGTCTTGTGCTTAAATCTTAGATAGGTTCCCAGTAGAGACAAGGCAGCCTTCAGATAAAAGCTTTTGCAGCAGCTGCCTGCTGCCTTCATGTGCAATGAAATGTGGATTTTTTTTTTATGATACTGAATGTGGTTTCCTAAGGTAGGATATTCTTGCTTGTTTCATCAGAAAAGTATTTAGTGGATTTGAAATGTCTTAGAGCAGCTCCTGCACCTAAGTTCTTAGAGCAATTAGCCAAAAATATGCTTCACCTCAATTCTTTCTGTACAATTTTAAATGCCCCTTTGGCTTAATGCCTTCTAAATAGAGCATGGGTTCCTTTCAGTTCTAGAAAAGAAGGCAAAGTTGCATGTCAGAGAGCAGTCATTTGCAGACCATGAGAGAGCTGGGAGTTAAGTTCCTTTTTGCTCTGATGTAAACAAATTAGATTAGTTATGGCACAGCCTGAAGTTTTCTCCCGGTGTGAAGGATGACTTAGACTTACACATAGCAAAAGATACTTCTTCATCAAGGTAGCTACATTAGGAAGGGGACAGTGAATTGATGTTTCATTTTCAAATGTAACCAGAGATTTGAAAGGCACTGAAACCTCGATGTGCTCCCTGAGAATCCTCACTTCACCCAGCAGAACTTGTCTGTTGTCGCATGTAATGATGTGTTCCTGTGTGCACATTCTGCCATCATAACCCAGAGATGATTAGAGAGCTAGCTCATTGTTTCCAGCTAATGCTGATTAGAAATTATTTTTCTGGATAGAAAAGGAACCAGCACAGCTGTTTTCACCACCTCTTCTGGCGTCTTAGCATGGGAACCATTCTTAGCTTATAAAGCCAGGAATACTGTGTCTCTGTGTTAACTTACAAGGAAAAACATTTAAATCAATTAATACCTAAGACATGCAATTGAGTAATGCTTTCTTCAGTGAAATCTGCGTATTTCTCATTCTTCCTCTAGAAGTGGCTTAAACAAAATTTAAACCGGCTATGCAATATTTGAGTGTGTAATTTTAACTTAAATAGTGTGCTTGAGACTATAAACTAACTTATGTCTTTTGAAATGTGCTATATGTAAAACAGCGTAGGAATTACCAACTTGCTGAAAATCAAAGTGCAATTAATTTACATCTTAATGCAATGAGATGCTAGAAAAAAAGCTATGTAATTTTTGTCCAAAATTTCAACAGATCCATTTCATTTGTCGTTAGACTAGTATGTCAGCATTAGACTGGATATAGCACTTTTTAAAAAATATTCATTGATGTGTATCCTGGGGTTTGATTCTTGGAGGCTTTCTTGTATCACACATGCCACACTAACCATCTTTATATGAATTATTTGACAACAAACTGATTAGAAAGAAACCTTGATCACATCTACCTTGTAGATGAAATAGTTGCAGTTCAGAGAGGTTATGTAACTTTCCTAATGTCACAGAACTATGAACTTGAGTCTAGTGAGTGCCCACGTTTCTAGGACACAGGAGAGTAGTGAAAACCTCAAGCAATGGTTAAAGCCATTAGGGACATGTTGGTATTTAGTACAGTGATAACTGTTCTTAATTTTTATTAAAGAATTTAAACATTTATTTGGTAAAGAATCAAAAGGACCCTATGAAAGAATTACCTATTGGGTTTTTCTGTAAGTTATATCAGATGGTTTTATGGCATGATGAGACACAAATTATCACAATGGAATTCTTCCAACCAATGTGATCAATACAAAGTTACCAGTTATCATTTCTCATTGAGCATTGTCTAAGTCCTTTCTACAGTGGCTTTTACTTAGGAGAGTGAAAGCTTTGCTGAAATTTTTTCAAGATCAATTAAAAAGTACATATGGTCCTTTTAGAAGTGCTGCTGAGTGTAGAAAAATCAGATCTCCAACTAGAAAACATGGAAATTGGTTGACTTTGTTGGCCCTACAAAAAGTCTTCCTGCTTTTCTGACAGATGAGAGGATAGAAGGACCACATTCTTTCTCTCCAGACTTTGATGGACAGTTTTCCTTTTCACTTGAAATAACTGACTCATTTGCCCCTCTAACAGTTGTGCCTACTTTGAGCCTTCAAATTCCATTTTCATACAACACACATAAAGAAGTGAAGAAAAAGTCTGTTTTTGTTATTTTTTTTATTTTTTGGCAGTACTGGGGTTTGAACTCAAGGTCTTGTACTTTCCAGGCAGGTATTCTACCTCTTGAGCCACTCTGCCAGTCCAGAAAAGTTGTTTTCGCAAGGGTCTTGTCAAGTTGTTTCTTTCACTGCTATGGGAGATTCAAGCTGATTTCTTACGAATCTTTCACTTTGATATCCAAACTAAAAAGTCACACTTGAACTCTTAAGACTTAAGGATTAGCTGAGGTATGGTGGCATATGCCTCTAGTTCTGGGAGGATCATGTGAGCCAGGAAATTAAAAGACTCACCTAAGCAACACAGTGAGACCCCACCCCAAATTAAATACTAATGTTATCAACATTTTTACAGAAGAAGAAAATGAGGTACAGGATATTTAAGACCTTTTTTGGGATGGGGTCTTGCTGTGTTGCATAGACTTGTTTTTGAGCTTGTGATCCTCCTGTCTCAACCTCCCCAGGTAGCTGGTAATATAGACACAACACAACATGCTTTTAGTTCCTTTGAAAACCAGGTGGGGGAAAGTTTTTAAATAGGGATTAATCCTGTTTATACAATGCTTCACTACAATGAAAATAGCCAGATTGTACGAAATGTCAAGAAACAATCATTGCCCTGTAAAGGATAGCACACGTCCTGAATTCCCAGTGCAGAGGTGGCACATAGATATCCCTTCAAACAGAACTTACCAATGTGCTCTCTGGTGACCCCAGGTGCTGCAGTGTAATGGCAAAGTCCCTATTAGAGAACAGTTATTCAATTTGGAAATACTTGTTAAGGTTGTGGCTTTTGTGTGCCATGCTAGTTCCTTAGCATTGATATTTTCTGTTCTACTTCTTTGTTGGTAGCTCCCCTATATTCCCTTGATTCCATCTCATTGAGGTACATTGTCTTTTTTTAGAGTTGCCCATTAGGTATTGCTCTGAGCTGTTAGAAAATATGAGAGGGCACTGGATCATTCCAAAGGCACTGGCACAAAGGGTGGACAGAGGTCAAATCAGGTTAGCAGTGACCACCAGGCTCTTCTTTCCCTTTAGTTGTTATTTCCTTTGTTGTCTTAAAAAATTATTCTTTGTAACTTTTTGTATTTTATGTTTTTCTCCTTGATAGCAATTATTTGTTCTTCTACAAAATCTTATACATTCTATGCACTCCCTTCCATTTTGTTGTAGAGAAGAGGTTTCCAACCATACTGATTTTCTGGAATATCCTCAGGTTTTGTTGTTGTTTAGATGCAGGATTTTTTGGTCAAAGAGCATTGCAAAATCCTCAAAGCTTAATGATAAGGTACTTTTAAAATAAAACTCACCATACTTTAGGGCAAAAAGGCAGCCACAAAATAGCAATGGTTCCAAACAAAACTTACATATCCCAGTGGGCCTTGTCACTTTACTTTTCTTCTCATTTAGTTCTGTCTGCTGTCCCCAGCATACCTGGGTAGTATATCCCTTCCCTTTAGTTAGGACGAAACTCATTCTACAGTTATCACTGTATTAAATACCAGTGTGCCCCTAATGGATTTGATATTACTTGATGTTTTCACTGTTCTCCTATGTTAGGTAGTACTGTCTAGTGGCTAGAAACTTGAGCACTCATCTAGACTCATGTTCATAACTGCAGCACTAGGAAAGTTGCTTCACCTTTCTGAACTCCAACTATTTCACCCACAAAGTGGATGTGATCATGGTTTTTCTCTAATCAGTTTGTTGTGAGAGAATCATAAAAAAGTGTTAGTGCCAGTCCTGGCACAAAAAGCACTTAGCACATCACCTAACATTATATCATGATGGCTTTTTTATGTCATATTCTTCCTTTCTTTAGGGAACGGGAGTACTGAGTGGACCTAGTCCCATTCCTTTTGGATTATTTTGAGGTAGATGAACAATTGACTAGTGTAGATGATTGAATTAGCACTTCACTTCTGGAGAAGAGGTCAAATGTCATGATGGCCTTATTTCCTTCATTTTACCACATTTATGCAGTCATAGCTCCAGTCACTTGGTGATGAACTTGGCTCACAAACTCAGGTGAAAAATAGGTCAGAATCCTGAAGTCTCTTAGCAAGTTCAGCTGATTCAACATGGAGTATTTACAAAACCTAGGCACTGTATAAGCTTCCAAAATGCATACTTTACCTGCACTGTATTTTTACAATCCCCGGGCTTTTTTCCTTAAATTTACTTTATTTCAAATAAGATTTAAATTTTACTACCCTCAAGAAAAGACTGAACCCTCTCCTTTGGAGGAGGCAAAGGTGGTACAATCCATAACCCTGGGCAATAACTTTCCTTGGTTTGGGGTTTTCTGTGAACTCCTCTGCCTTATATTGCAATAGAGACTTTTGTATGAAAGGCAGGATAGGGGTCTTTCAAGGATTACATTGATGCGGGTGCAAAGGAAAAGTTGAAGAAAGGTCTTCACACTCCCTGTTATTATTTAATAATGTCATTTTTCTCCTTTGCTTCAGACTGGTAAGCCATTCTGCTCTGATGAGCCTTCTTACGTCCAATAAGACTTTGAGACACAGGAAATTACTGTTTTCTGTTTCTGGCTGAATAGTGGCAATTTTATATGATTCAGTGGCCCCTAGAGGGCCATTATTCTATGTCACTTCATTTACCTATCTTTCATACTTTACTTGAAGATTTTACCTTCATTGTCATCCTCTGGCCCTGTTTGTGTGTGTATGTATCTGTGATTATCACTTCTTCCCTTTTTATTTGTTGATTGGGAGTCAGGGGTTTTTTTTTGCCCTTGTAGTTTTTCAGACACTTGTTGATACAGCTACTCATGGATAATTTGCCTTTCCTCCACCTATTTGAAAGAAGTGAATACCAAGGTGGACTGACTGGTATAAGAAGCCAAAAACTTAGGAACATTTCTGGATTTGTTGTCATTGGAGTCAGGTGGATGCTGATTTTTATCTTCTCTGCTGAAAACGTGGCTTCATTGGAAGCACCCCCCACCCCTATATTAGGGGGCTCCTGAATGGCAAGGAGAAGGGGTTTTTATTTTGTTCTATTTTTTTGGCAGTACTGGGGTTTGAACTCAGGGCCTTGTGCTTGCTAGGCAGACACTTGACCACTTGAGCCACTCCCTCAGCCCTTTTTTGTGTTGGGTGTTTTCAA
This sequence comes from Castor canadensis, assembly GCF_047511655.1. Classification (NCBI taxonomy): domain Eukaryota; kingdom Metazoa; phylum Chordata; class Mammalia; order Rodentia; family Castoridae; genus Castor; species Castor canadensis. Next base: position 149,991,450 of record NC_133390.1, on the reverse strand, counting down.
GATAGGGTCTCTGGAACTGTTTGGCTGCGGCTGGCTTCAAACTATGATCCTCCTGATCCCCTGTCTTCTGAGTAGCTAGGATTACAGGAGTGAGCTACCAGCGCCGGACTGAGAGAGGGTTTTTAAAAGAAGCTAAATACAACCCTTGAGACTTACTTGCTTGGAGCCACTGAAAAGAACCTTGGTTTTATTGATGAGAAGATTATTTTAATGATTGTGGCTGACCTGAAGTATCATTAGCTGAAAGTAGAGTTCAGAGTATGGATGGATCTCCAAAGGGATCCTCAAGAGATTTCAGTTACTAGGTACAAGGGGCTGGTGGAGGATTCACTTCTTGGCCTTGTGGTTTCCATGTTCAAGTAGAAGAGCTATAGAAGACCCTTCTGTTTGAGTCCCTGATTGGCCCACCATAAACTCAATCCTTGGCCATCACTAATGGTCCTACTCATGTTTATATGATCTAACCAAAGGCACTTTAAAAATCTACTTCTCTGGCAATTTACATTGAATGTGAGACATATAAGTTAAAATCTTGATACCCAAAGTGTGGTCCAGAAACTTGCAGCATCCTCTTACCTAGGGGCTGGCTAAAGATGCCCCTCCTCAGATCTACTGAATCAGAATCTGCGATTAGAGATTGAAGAGGTCCTAGTTGTGTCACGTGAAAGCTAAAGTTTCAGAAGTGCCTAATCAAAACATTGTACCATAACAAGGTATAAACTGAACCTAGTATTTCAGCTTAGCTGGCAATGATGACTGCCACTTTGATCTGAAAGGTTTACACAGGTAGAATCTTGGAGTGACTGATCTGATTGTGATTCTCCCTTGCTAAGGCATCTACATTCATTGAACTACTTATAACTCTTGTCTTTAGGGAAAATACAACCATAAAATGATTTTTAAAAATACATTGTTCTATTAGGATGATAATACAAAACAATGGCAAAATAGATTTTGTTTGCATTTGAGATCCTAAATGAAGCAGGTACTTTTTTTGGACCATGAGACAATAGGCTATAGCAAAGAAAGGAGAAAAACTCAACTATTTCAAATTCTAGTGCTTTTTTACTACCAATTTAATAATAATAGTGTACATTTGATGATTTGTAAACTATAAGCCTTCAAGGTGTTATGTTAAATTTTACCATTTGCTTGGGAAACAGTATTTCTTAAAGTTCAGGATAATGCTTATGCATGGCTCATTTAAATGACTCTTTTGAAAAGCTGATAGATACAGAAAGATTATTCTGTAATAGGATGAAATTGTTTCTTATATTGTGAAACTCATAGTTGTATTTTTGTTAACTTTTATAAAACGTTTTATGTCTGTTCTGCAGCCTGTTTATTGGCATATGCTTTAAATATGGCTTATTTTTTAAAAGATACAAAGGAAATACAGAAGACAAAGTCATTTTTCTTCTTCCAAAGGCATCTGAAATAAGATTTTGATTCTTGAGGTCATAAAGAGGTGAGAGAACAAACAGTTGAGAAGCTATTCTCTTAACTGACCTTAATGATTACGGTGTCCAGTACCACCCATGCTAGGACACCCATACGTTTCCAAAGAAGTAGATCCCTGTAAATGCCTTTGTCTCTGGACTTTGGAGTAAAATGATAGGGTATGCTTTGCAAAATGTCATCGTTCATGTTGAGTTTCAAAGTCTTTAATTAGGAAGTTGAAATCTGTAGATCGAGATTTGTAAATCATCTAAATTGCAGAGTAATGTTTTAGAATACCGTGTAAGGGATTCACATTAAAGCCTTTTCTTTTAAAGAAATGCAATAGTTTCCTCAACTCCCACTCATTAGACTTCTACTAACTATAGTGCTGACTTTTTCTCCCCCTAAACTCTGTGAATTCCAAAGAAATGCTTCACTATTTACCCCCATTATTATAGCCACCTGAAAGAGTGTTCGTGGATTGTGTTAAAGTCATAACAATTAATTACAAAATTTTGTTTCATGGTATGCATGTTGAAATGACCATATAGAAAAGGGAAAATGGGAGACACCTGTTTACCTGTTTTTATTTTTAAAGACAGTGTTTATTTATTTATTTATTTATTTATTTATTTAGTGGTGCTGAAGATTGAATCCAGGGCCTCAAGCATACTTGGCATGCACTGTACCTCTGAATTAATCCACCAGCCCTGAAATTTTTATTTTCTGATTGCAAACTTTGACATGGGCTAACTCAAACTCTGTGATGGAGTTTAAGTTTTCCTAGTCAAATGATCATTACCTCTCTTACTGAATGATTTTTCCTCCCCCACCTTTATCATATTAGAATCTCTGGAGGAACTGCCAGAAAGGAGTGGGAAAACGACCCGGCGATTCTTCTTTAATTTAAGTTCTATTCCCACTGAGGAATTTATCATGTCTGCAGAACTTCAGGTTTTTCGAGAACAGATGCAGGAAGCTTTGGAAAACAATAGCAGTTTCCATCACCGAATTAATATTTATGAAATTATAAAACCTGCAACAGCCAACTCAAAATTTCCCATGACCAGACTTTTGGACACCAGGTTAGTGAATCAGAATGCCAGCCGGTGGGAAAGTTTTGACGTCACCCCCGCTGTGATGCGGTGGACAGCACAGGGACATACCAACCATGGGTTTGTGGTGGAAGTGACCCATTTAGAGGAGAAGCAAGGTGTCTCCAAGAGACACGTGAGGATTAGCAGGTCTTTGCACCAGGATGAGCACAGCTGGTCACAGATGAGACCATTGCTAGTAACTTTTGGCCATGACGGGAAAGGACATCCTCTCCACAGAAGAGAAAAGCGTCAAGCAAAACACAAACAGCGGAAACGCCTCAAGTCCAGCTGTAAGAGACACCCTTTGTACGTGGACTTCAGTGACGTGGGCTGGAATGACTGGATTGTGGCCCCTCCTGGGTATCATGCCTTTTACTGCCACGGGGAGTGCCCTTTTCCCCTGGCTGATCACCTGAACTCCACTAATCACGCTATTGTTCAGACATTGGTCAACTCCGTGAACTCCAAGATTCCTAAGGCCTGCTGTGTTCCAACAGAACTCAGTGCAATCTCCATGCTATACCTTGATGAGAACGAAAAGGTTGTATTAAAGAACTATCAGGACATGGTTGTGGAGGGTTGTGGGTGTCGTTAGCACAGCAAAATAACAAATAAATATATATTTTAGAAAAAAGGAAAAAGAAAAAAAAAATCCTCAAACCTCCCTTCCCCACCAAAACAAAACCAGTTGACACTTTAATTATTTCCCAATGAAGACTTTATTTATGGAATGGAATGGGAAAAAAAAAAAAACAGCTATTTTGAGAATATATTTATGTCTACAAAAAGAAGTTGGGAAAACAAATATTTTAATTAGAAAATTATTCCTTAAAGATTTAAAATGTATTTAGTTGTACATTTTATATGGGTTCAACCCCAGCACATGAAGTATAATGGTCAGATTTATTTTGTATTTATTTACTATTATAACCACTTTTTAGAAAAAATAGCTAATTTGTATTTATATGTAATCAAAAGAAGTATCGGGTTTGTACATAATTCTCCAGAAGTCGTAGCTGTTTTCAGTTGTGTATTTAAGATGAGAAGTCTACATGGAAGGTTACTCTGGCAAAGTGCTTGGCACATTTGCTTGGTTTTGTTTTTATTTTTTTCTTTTTGCAGCGCTACTGTTAAGTTCACAAGTTTAAGTCCAGAAAAAAAAAAAGTGGATAATCCACTCTGCTGACTTTCAAGATTATTATATTATTCAATTCTCAGGAATGTTGCAGAGTGGTTGTCCAGTCCGTGAGAACTTTCGTCCTTACTGGGTGGAATATTTGGATAGGAATCAGATATTACTGATCTGATATAGAAACCCTTCTCCTACCCCTCAATTTGCAGAAAGAATAAAGCAGGACCAATAAAAATAATCAGAAAAATGATTAACATGCAGGAAAATGAATTAAAGTTGTTTTTTTTTCCCCCCTAAACTAGTGATCCCTTCCAAGGGGCTGATGTGGCCAAAGTATTCAATAAAACATACAATTTCTTTGTTAATATTGTGGTCATGTATATTTTAAATTGACATCTTGTGGCCCTCAAGAGTTGGAAATTGATTTGCATTTTGCTTTTACCTTGTCAGGGAGCTCCAAAGTACCCAATTTTCTAATTTTGCCCAACACACAGCAAAATTGTGCACGTCATGTTTTCTGCCCACACCCTGTTCTCTTACCGATCAGCTTGCTTTTCTTTCCAAGGCTATGTGTTTGAACACATTTCTCCAAATGTTAAATCTATTTCAGATAATAAATATCAAAGCTCTGGCATTTCATTCTATAAAGTCCAACCTGTGAGAGAAAATGGTACATTTGTACAGTGTTCACAATGATTACCTTGTGTGTGCATTTTTGTTTCAGAAGTTACTTATTTCCAAAGAGGTTGGGGAAAAGGTAAGGAATGGTTGGGAAATTGAAAGCAAATCATTTGATAAATCATATTTGCACCAAAAGAATAACTAGTGATTATTTGTCATATGAACCTCTTTGGGGGAAGAAAGATTTAAAGGAAAACCAAGGTCTATAAAGTAAGCAAAATCTAGGGAACCCATGGTAAAGTTTCAGAGATGATATCCCATACAACAGAGGCAACAGTGCCAAAAAATTAGAAAGGGAAAGTGTCTGAGATCAACTTCTGCAAGAACTTCTGCCAATTGGCTTGAAGCCCAAACAAAGTGAAGTCAAATTAGGCTGTTCAGAATGAACACTTAGCAGGAGCAGAGCTTCTATGCCCCAGGTTGGAATCAGACCCAAGGAAGGGTTCTGAGACTATGTCTGTAAGATAGGGGAACCTACAATTCCTCACTCTTATTGGCAGCATTTTAGGTCAGTTTCCAGGATTTTGTGTCCCTTCCAATCCTGCCAAGAGAAGTGAAGCCTAGTTCTAATCTTTCCTCACCCCTGCCTTCGAACTGGCTTTTAAAAGTGTGTTGTAATGGAACTTGCTAGTGTAATCAAACTCTTCCCAGAAATTAACTGTGGATGACTGTGAACATAGTTACCTTTCAGGGCCTATGCAGTTCCATAGATCTTATTTTTAAGTTAATGCTCTGGTTCTCTGTTAAAATGATTGAACTTTTTATGCCTAGTGCTGTTGACCGAGGGCGGGGTCCTCCTCTTCCCCCGCTAGCCATTTTTTAACCCTCTCTTGCTGAGGATCTGAGAGACAGACTACAGTTAACCTGTGCTTTTCCATCTCCAATCCTCTAGATGTGAGTGTGAGAGTAGAATAGAAGGATTTCATCCTTTGCAAGTTTAATCTACCCTTTGGATTTCTCTACTTTATTGGTTCTGATTCTCTTGGTTAAAACTCTCAATGGCATCTGCTCAAATGTATTCTTTATATACACACATAAATACCTTATATAAATAATATGTGTGTGTAGATAAGATGTGTAATATATATTACATATGTGTAGATGATGGCGTTTTCAGTTTTGGTTGAATTTCAGAGGTTTTATAAAAATTGAGGACTCTGACCTTGTTGGCAGCTCACTTGAGAAACAATAGTCTACATTCTTCTAGACATTACAGCTCACACTCTTTATTTGGAGGAACAAAGAGTCAAAACTAATACCGTGACCCTGAATTTCTTGAAGTGCAGTCAATTCTGTAGGATCTTTTGAATTACTTTAAAGTTGGCTTTAAAAAAAAAGTAAAAGTGTAGTAGTTTCTGAATTTTGAGAGATCACCTTTCAAAACTAATTAAATTGTGTCGTCTGGTTTTCTGCTCTTCTGGGCCTTGTGTGCCTCCTTGGCCTGGTTTTAACCTGAATGGCACGTCCCGGTTGTTCTGTTCATTTTTTGCCTCCCCAGTTTGGAAAGGAGGAGGTAAGTGATTTACAGTTCTATCTGTGCTTCCATCTTTTCATAATTTCTACTCCAAGTACTACTTTTAAGTTGTACCTCAAGAAATAAAGCGTGGAAAGTTCTGTAAATCTGATCTATTTAGGAAACTGCATCGTCCTTAGGTAACCTAAGCAGGTTATGTTTTCCCTCCATTTTTTATTAGAGGGAGAAAAATCATCTGTATAATCAAAAGTGCATCAAAGCACCTTTAAAGATAGTATCTTTCTATTCTACTGGCATATTAATATTAAGAATTGATTCACTGAATGTTATATGCCACAGCCTCCTTATCAACTGTAAGGTAAAAAGAAACACAGCCTTGCAGTGAAGAATAATTAAAGACAAGTCACTGGGACATGCATTGGCAACCTGAGAAAATGAGACCATCCTGGCATGATTGTTTTTCTCTTTTACTTTTTGCATGGGATGGGTAGGGTGAGATTGAGGGGAAACACACAAGTCTACAAGTCTGCTCCACTCAGGTAAATTGTTTTTCCTCTTTCCTCTGCCCTGCTGACATAAATTACAGCCTTATGGCATTCTCCAGTGCAGAATTTTCTCAAACATTTCCCTTCCCTGCAAACTTCAAAGTGAACCTCTGCCTAACTGGGGCGGGGGAAAGGTGGGATGTTCTAAACAAAACTTCTTAGATATTAATGTGCATCCGAATTACCAGTAATGCCTTAAAGAGAATGAAACCTTTATGTGGGTATAGACCCTCTAGAATCATGCTCTGATTGAGGATTTTTGTTTCAGTGGTCTCTGGTGGGACCTGGGCTCCTGCATTTCTCAATGCTCCCAGGTGAAATCCTGACTGACCAGAGGCCAAAGGACCACATTTTGAATAGCCGGCCTCTTGACTGTGTTCTCTTCTCAGTCATTACTACACGAGTTGAACCAAGTGTAGGCTCTTTTCTAAGAATAGTGCTTAAAGGAAAAGAAAAAACTCAAACCTGTATAGGATGGCACCTGAATACATTTCACCATATCTGAAATGATGCCCTACGTGTTTTTTTTCAAAGACATTCTTTTCCCCCACAAGATGACTAGCAATTTTGTGTTCTAGCCACCCTCAGACATGAAAACACTTGGTTGCTTATCTTGTAAAATCTGCTCCGCTTGCTTGCTTGGGCATGCATGTAGTCAGTTTAGTCAAATGCGTGTCAGTACATCTATGTGGATGGGGGAGCAGGTGCAAGCCCTTAAAAAACGTGCTTTAAAAAAAAGTTTAACACTTAAGTTAGTCCACTGAGTTGATCCTGTGTGATCTTGGTGCCAAGCGTCTGAGTCGAAAGTTTTTCCTTTGAAGGCAGCAAATGTCATACATTTAAAGCATTTGTTTATACTAAAAATGATGCTTGTTTTTTTTCTAAGTTGTAAGACAGTACACTGTACAACTTCATTGAGCCTACAGGGTTGTAAAAGGCTTCCACGGCTGGTATTTGAGGTTTGAGCTAATGGATATTAGAATTTTCTAGGCCACAGTGGCTTTGAATAAGGTGCTTAAGTGAATGGGCTCAGGCTCAAAAAAGCAATAGGAATTGATTTTCCTCTGAAAAGAGGGTCAGCAAAGAAATAGCTTCCTGTCTTTGCTTGGTATTTCCCCCTCTTTTTAGCAAGATGTCCTACGAGGGTCACTTGTTGGCCTTTCTTTTAATTTTCAAGAACACAGGCAACTCAGATTTGAGTATATGTTGAAGAAATGCTGGAATGAATGAATTCCTAATCTCAAGAAGACTCTTTTGTGTGCAAACATACACACTTACCTGTGTGTATATACACACACACCCACATGCACACACACACCCGCATGCACACACACAATCTCTGAAGGAAAATTTGATTTGTTCCTGTCTGGAGTTCCTAATTTTTTTCCACTGGATTTATCGTTTTGTTTAGGTCTCTAAATTTTGAAGTGAGTGCCACTGAGGTGCTTAAGCAGCGCTACACCAGATACCAAGTTTAACACCACTTAAAAGCTTGTGTTTTCCCGTGGCCCGGGCCCCACTCCAGGGCAGTGCCAGGAGTCCATTATTGCTACAGTCCATTCGGATGAGGAGGTCTGAGCAAACCACCGATTTAAGCTTCCCTCGTAAGGAGCAGGATCTCATCTGGACTGCATTTACCCTGGAACCACTTGGCCACAACACTATGAGAGAATAATTATTGAACTATTTTACTGTACAACTATTTCCAAATTGTTGATTTTTTATTGATTTCAGGAGGCAAGCTAATTGCCCCATGGCAACTTGATGTTAACGTTTAATGAAGATCAGGAAACAGAGTTTATGAAAAGCTTTTGTATAGTAACTGCAAAGTTTCAAGAACTGTTTTATACTTCCTGACAGGGCTGGGCCTAGCTTAATGGTTTGTTTTTATTGCTTAAGAGTGTAAACCTTGCTTTAGCCCAGTGTGTGGAAACTATACCCTCATCCCACATTACACGTTTTCTCATTGCTTTTTCTTCCTCACTTCCTTTCCGGCCATCTACAATCAGGACTGTCCCTGCTTTAATTGTATGAAAGCACATGTTTCTATCTTTGTACACTGAGAATACACACACACACACACACACACACACACACACACACACACACTCATGAAGTAAAGTATCTTTATTGTTTCACTTTGTTTGGGGTGGAGTTACTTTTCGGCACTTGGTTGCTAGACGACCAAGCAGACAAAAGTTAAAGATTGAGAAGGCATTTTTAAAGATGCCAGATCTTGGTGGCTGAACTATTTTATCTCTTTTTTTATATGGAAGGCTTAGTTTTCTTACCAGGTTCCTCTTGCCTTTTGTTGATTATATGGCAGGTAGAAGATTTTTTTTTTTTTTGAAGTCTGTCTCTTACTGGCATTATCTGTTTGAGAGCTTTCCTAAGTGTTGCTCGAATTTGCTGGAACACACTTCCCACCTGGAAGGACAAAAAGAGCTTCGTTTCCAAGGGTGTGTTTTAAATCACTAATAAAGTTGAGCTGCAGCTCCCAACTGCTCTGATTGTTGCAAGGCAGAGAGTAGAGAAAAGATTGCTTTTGGAGACACCATTCAGAAATACAAGGTTGAGGGTGTGGAGCATAGAGTCTCCAGGAAGCTACCTTTCTCGGAGATAGTGTTGGAATTTTTTTTAAGCCTTGAAAGCCTAATTTTAAATCAAAGTCATTTGCTCATTTCAATAAGATGCTTCGGGAGCATGTTATAAAAACAGGATCTTTATAGACCAGCCAAGTTGGACGTGTGTTCACAAGTTCATCCAGCATGTGTACAAAATTTGCAGCTGACATGCTCTCTTCACTGAGATCTTCCTTTCTTTTCTGGTTCACCCTCCAACGTGCCGCTGCTCTGGTTCTCCTCTTTGTGGGGTTCCCTAGGCTGGAACTCAGACAAATTCACGGAAAACTTTAACCACCTTCCTGATTCGTTTACAGGCAGGATTTCCTGGCATGAGGACCAAGGTGGGAGCTCTGAAGTTGGTTCATCACAGACTGTCTTGGAAATTGGAATCTGCTGAAGCCTATCTGGCCTGTACAGAGACTTGACAAAGTGTTCTCTTATAGAGAAACCTTACTCACTGGCTTAGAAATTGCCCCATCTCTTGGTTTAACCAACGAGCCTCCCATGAGCTCTCTAAAGCACATCAGTATTGGCAACAATGCAAGTCAGGAGAATAATTTTGCTTTAACACTGAGGCCCTGAGATGAATCAAGCTGCAAACAATGATAATTGATAAGTGAGCATTAAATAGAATTAGAAATAACAGGCTCAGGAGAAAATGCCAATATTTCTTAATCTCATCAGATTCAGAGTGTTCTCACTCAGTTTGGCTGAATAATAAATAATGGGAAAAATTGGATAAGACAAGGATTTTTGTGTTTAAAATATACATACACATACATATACACATATGTATTTATATATGAGATTAATGCAGCTTCCAAAAGCAGAGCCATTATAAATACCACTGTAGCATAATAATCCCTTAGAGATACTGCAGAGCATTTTACATGTACAGAGAAGGTATCAGAAATTATTTTTAAGGAGTTCCTCTTTTTGAACTTCAGAGAAAAAAACAGTTCCCAAGTGAAAGAGAACTAAGGCTCAGAAGTCTGGAATCCCATTATCAGAAACAGCTACTGAAAGGAAAATAGATCTCTGCCTGATAGAAAAGTATCAGATTTTGGATCATATTATTTTGTGGGCCTATATCTTTCTTAGGGTGTCATATTAGATAATATGCAAGTGAACTCTTACCCTCTCTATGTTGGGAGCACTCTCCATATCTGATCATCTTTTTAATAAAGACACAGTCAGGTTGAAGTCAGGATGTTGGAAGGATGCTGTCTTCATAACTTGTTCAGCCTCATCCCTTGCTCTATTTCAAGTTCATGAAGAAGACCTTTTTAAGGTCTTGGCATGAAGGAGCAGAGAGGGTGTTGCTAGACATTCCTAAAATACAATCAGGTGCATCTCATGGCAAACAGGGTTGACAAGAGATCCCATTCTCAGCACCATTAAGGATAGGACATTGAAACTGTTAGCACTGCTATTAGTCCTGGGAAGATTAAATAAGGAATTCTGAGGGGCAGGGGCCCAGAGACAATTATTATGTACTGTTTAGGTCCATTTATTATGTAGTTTTGAGACAGCTGAGACGATGGCAATGTTCCAGGTTAGTGGTATAAGGATAAAAACCTCTCTCCATGGCAGCTGTTGTCTCCTGCCTAATGAAACTGTGATGTTTTTACCTTTGGGTCCCCAAAAGAGCTCGGGACCACATGGCTATGTCACACATGATAAGGTAAATTAGGTAACAGTCCTTGTTTGGTAGGGGTAGAAACTGGTTTCTGTGATCTTGTCTCCATCACTTACCCAATCCTTTATAAAAGACTATTAGAATTTTCCATTAGTAACATTTTACAGTCTTTCTATTTCTCTTTCCTTTTCTCTGGGTGTTAGGATCTGATGTGGAGATAAGGAAGGAGGAGCTGGAAAAGCCAATGTTCTTGGACACAAGGGAGAGCAATGTGGTCCTACGGCACTGGAGACCCATGTGCTGAGCTGTGCGGCAGTTCTCCTCCTGGATACCGGTTGGGACAAAGAACAGGATCCTATTGTGCGTCTTCCTTTTCCATGGTGACGAGACTGAGTTTGGGGGAAGGAATAATTCTACAGCCATTCCTCGCGGAAAATGCTCGTGGTGAACGAGAAATTGCTTTCCAGCCATCCCTGTAACACAACCTCAGAGATGCTAGGAAGAAGGGCAGCTCCAGTGGGTGGGGTGGGGTGGGGAGGCAGCTGGCAGCCTGCTGGCCTTCAGCAGAGTGAGTGTGTGCACAAAGCAAAGTGCTTCTGCTTTGCAGCCAGAGACAGTGATTCATTTGATTTTAACTTGGACGTTAGCATTTTTCTCATGACTCACTGATAATTTAATATGGAGTTTAAAAGGCTGAAACAGTTATTTACTTTTTAGGAACATAAAACATTCACCAGGTGGAAGACATTCTCCTTTGAAATGGGAGATGCACCAATGCTTCATTAAAGAAAGAAATGAGGAGGCATTTCTTTCTTGCCTGAGCCTCCCAGCTCCCCGCTGCGCCCCTGTACAAGCTGACCTTCTTGCTAATGTTGCCTGACTTCCAGCCAGCCTGCTTCATCTTAAATGTTTCCCTTATCTTGCATTGCTCTGAACCGCAGTAAATACTTCCCTACTGTCATTTACCTCTTCTGGTCTTTGTTGTAACATTGCTAAATGGGGGTAACCCTTCTCATATTTGTGTTACAAATCTCTTGAGCTAAGGTCCTGTCCAAGACAGTATAGATCTTTATGTTTAGCTTTGCTGAGAGTATTATAGGAACTCTGACTGTAGGGGGAAGAAAGACTTGGGCTGGCACAAGGATAAGTTATAATGTAAAAACACACACGTGCACATACGCATTCTCACTAACTTTCAAATATTGAGTGCAGTTATAAATAGTTAATTTGGTATGTAATTATGAGTTGCTGTTATTTTTTGTGATAGATTGCTTATGGGGAAGACTACACAAAATTAATGAAATATGGAATTCATCCAACAGTTCCAACTTCATAATTTTTGCACATCTGCAGAACCAATGAACTAATGCTTGGAAACTTATTTTAATGAAAAGGTCATGATTTTTCTAAATCAGCACAGCAAATGTATTTTTGTGGCAGTACACAAAGACTGAGAATTCTCCAAAGTAGTCCATTTTCCATAGGAATTTACATTTTAATTTTTATTGACTATAATAAGGAGGACATAGAATCATCATAGGTCTCTACACCAAGGGCCCTCTCACCACTGTCTTTCCTTCTTTCTGGTTTTATCCCTTAGGAGGAGAAGATATTGAGGAAGGTTAAAAGCAAATTTGAGGTAGCAGCCCTCAGTTCTCACATTTGCCAACATGTAAAACTCAGTTGTAAAGATGGGTGCTGGTGGCTCATGCTTGTAATCCTACTCTGAGATTAGGAGGATCATGATTTGAGGTAAGTCCAGACAAATAGTTCATGAGACCCCCATCTCCAAAATAACCCCATCAAAATGGACTGGAGGTGTGGCTCAAGTAGAAGAGCGCCTGCTTTGCAAACACAAAGCCCTGAGTTCAACCCCCAATTTCACAGAAAAAAAGTAAAGGGAAAAAAAAAAACCCAAGAAACCAAAACTTAGTTGGGAGATGTGGCTGTATTCATTTTATACTAAAAAAGATATTTAGTGAATGATGTAATTAGAACCACACTCTCCAATACAGTATTCTGCCACTGGTCACATGAGGTGATTAAATAGTTGAAATGTGGCTATTCCAAATTAAGAGGTGTTATAATGTTAAATACATACCTGATTTCAGGGTGAGCAAGAAACAGAAAGTAAGCTATCACATTAATAATTGTCACTTTTATCCTATGATGAGGTGATGATATTTTAGATATATTTGGCTAAGTAAATATATATTTCAAAAGTTTATTTCACTATTTCTTTTTTAAATGTGCTACTTAAAAATTTTAAATTACATATGTAACCAAAAATATGTTTCTTTGGTTGATGCTGGTTTAGAGCAATATGAGTAGATTCATATCACTCAAACTTACTTCCAGACTAAGGCTTTCTCCTGTAGAATAAAGATTGTTCTAGAATCAGCACTTGCACAAAAAGTTGCAACCAGCCATAGCATCTTCACAAATATTAGTGACGTGCTTCTACTGCATCTCAAGAGAGAAACAGGTGCTGTCAACAGGATGGAAAGAACTAACTTCAGTTTTTGGAGTGGCGATTCTTGTTTTGCAGGTGGCAAAATGTGTGTCCCTTGCAGGTGGTTTAACCTATCAGAGCCTCAGTCTCTTCACCTTGAATGAATAATTGAATCCTGTATTAGGCATCCATTACTGAGAAACAAATTAACCCATGCTTAGTGGTTTAACCAAATAAGCATTTCTCATCTGACACAGTTTCTGTGGGCTGGGAATCATCAGAGGCTTAGCTTGGGGGGGTGTTACCTCAGTCTCTTAGAACATTAGAGTCAAGATGACAACCAGGGATAAGGTCATTTGGAGGCTTGACTGGGACTAAACAATCTACATCTCGGATGGTTTACTCTTATTGCTGTTGCCAAGAGGCCCTGAGCTGTCACACATGGCCCTCTCCATATGCCTACTTGAGTGTCCTCATCACATGATCTCCTCCAGAGTTACAGAGTAAGAGGGAACATAAGGAAGTCACAAATGACTAGGCTTGGAAGCTATCCATTGTTACTTCCACTTTGCTTTATTCATTAGAAGGAAGTCACCAAATCCAGTCAAGCCTCAAGGGAAATGGTGGAGGTTATTAAGCTCCACCTTCCAAAGATACAGTCAAAACATCTGTCACATATATTACAACACTACAGACCTTTACTACATTTGTAAAATAAATAAAAGAGCTGGGTATGATGGTGCATGCCTGTTATCCCAGCATTCGGGAAGTTGAAACAGAAGGATCAAGTAAGTGTTTGTGGCTAGCCTGGGCTACACAGTGAGACTCTGTCTCAAACAGAACAGAACAAAACAAAAGAAAACAAAACAGAAAAGACCCCTCAGAATTGATTCTGTAAGGGATTTAGCTCAAAGCTTAGGTGTGCTCAGAGCAGAACAAGCTTTGTGTTCTGTTGAAATCTGAATAATAAAATCTACAACTAAGCTTCATATTCATCAGAACTAGCAGTTGAAACATTTTGTCCTTTGTTAACCGTAATTTACTTCTGAGGTATACCAGAACAGCCTCATAGGGGTTCTAACACATCTCCTCTCTCTTCCCAAGCAAAAGGGACTGGCAGAAGCCAGGGACACAACAGGAAGAAAAAAAGCAATGCTCTGCAGGCATTCATAGGGCCTTGGGAGCAGGCCCTATGAATGGCTAAGGTTCTTGAGTTTTTTGCCTACCAAAGCCCCTTCTTCACTTGTTCTTCTTTTTATTTCATGGGACTTTAAGGAGAAGAATGTTCTAGATTTAAAGATACAAATGCAAGCATCTGCTATTTCCCTGCTCTGCTGTCTCAGTGTAGCAGGTAGGACTTCATAGGTATCTGGACTACATTAAGTCTTGGTCTTCCTTTTGTCCCAAGGCTGTGTCTTTCTAGCTAGAAAACATTGATGTGGGGAGAGGGCCTTATGATGGTCAAACTCATCCTATAGGAGCTATATTTTTTGCAGGTAAACAAAACACATCCTTGTAAGGCCATTTGCGGAAGACTGACCAATTAGGTGTCTCTTTCTACCCTAGTGACTGTATTTGCCTTTTGTGAGCTTTGGCACTTTACAGAGAAAAAGAAACCTATGCTTTAGTGACTACTTCTCAGTCCTCCCTACTGTAGAAAAACATGACATAGGATGAATATATCTCCCTGCAACTAAGGGACACTTAAATGAATAAAATCAACAACCTGAAGGAAACTACTCTTACAAGAGTGCAAAGATGAGAGAAATTATAAGTGTATTGACTATAACATCTGCCTTAAAATTTTTCAGCACATAAAAATAATCTTAGGGTGTTTTTATATATATGAAGAAGTACTTAGGATTGAGTTTGACTATGTTAGAAAGTGGATACCAATCCAAACTACTTTGGAAGTAAGCTTAGTTTTAGTTTTATATTCAGTCATTATAAATACTAATTAATTAATGCATTAAACTACTGTTCTTGAGAACATATTAAAACCAAGGTCCTTATCAATACATAAGTAAATATATTAATGAATAAATAATTACTAACTGTGATGCACTGTAAATGGACCAGTACACAGGGCTAGAGAATGGAGGTAACTTTTCTGGAAGAGCCCTCTCAGGAAGTCATTAAGTTGAATCTTTTTTTATTTTTGTGAAATGATTTTACTTTTATTTTCTTCACTCTAAGCCAATCACAAAAGTTCACAGTGATTTCTGGGGTAGGTTCAGAAGGAAAGCTCTCTCTGCTTCCTGCTGAGCCATCTATTTGGCTTCCACTGCTTCTGTGGACTCCTTCCCAAAGGTCAGATGTGTCAGGAATATGTCATCCAGGATGAGCCCAAATATTACTGCTCACTCTGTAAGGTCATCACTCACCTGTCTGGAGACCAGCTCTATCTGGGTGATCAGTTCTCCAGCATCAAAATGAGTCACTACCAATTTGAGGAATTCTGTGGTGATGGATGGTAACACATGCTCATCAAAGTCCTCTTCCATGCTGGTAAAAATGCAAGGAAGCTGGCTAGCAACAGGCCGGAAGAGAATGAGCAGTGTGATGTTGACATTTTTGCAAATCTTTCCTACCATTGATGACTTACACAGTACATGGTCAAAAGTGACAGTCAAAGATAATTGGTTTCTGTGCCCGAGGGATGAGAAAGTGAGTCCCTTCCCCTACCACAATGTCCTGCACTCCACAGAATGGGTCAAAGATGACAGCTCTGTGCCTAGCATCCACATTATATAAGGCAGAGTTCACCATGCCTCCTGCAACAGCTAAGGCCAGGCCAAACTTGCCAATGGACTCAAACACTTTGGCATCTGTGTTTCCTTCTGTTGGAACCACTCACATCTTCATTCACTCTGACTTCTTCATGAAAAAGTTTGAATGTATGGGAAATAGGCATAGAGGAATGTTTCAGGCCATACAAAGAGTATGACGCCAAATGTTAAGGAATAAAATAATTTTGTGACTGCAATGAATAGGGAGAAGACTGTTGTAGAAGCTTCTTGATCAAGAAGAATGGCAAGAAGGCCTAAAGGAGACAATTTATTTTTTAAGTACTAAGATTGCTATGTGGAAAATGGATTAGAGAGAGCAAGAGATGATAGATAATAATTAGAAGGCTATGGCAGGAATAATTCTAAGATGCCCACCCCCTCCAAAGTTTCATGACTCTGGGTGTCTACACAATGTATAACACCTTCCCTTTGAGTGTGATAGACCTGTAACTATGATGTGAGGTAGACAGTTGGCTATGAGTTAATCAAAGAGGAGATTATCCTAAGTAAGCAGGTGAGAGATTTATAAGAGGGTGAACAGTCAGAGAAATTGATCCTGCTGGCCTGAAGGAAGCAAAGAACTGTGTTGTGAACTGCCTATGGGGGTTGTGTAACAAGGAAATGCAGGGCTGAGAGTGGTTCCTGGCTAATAGCTGGAAGAGAACAGGGACTTCAATCTTACAGCCTCAAAGAAATAAATTTTGCCAACAATCAGGAGAAACTCACAGTCCTAGTCAAAATCCTTATTTACCAGGTCAGATCCTGAGGAAAAGTACTGCTTCTGTGCCTGACTTTCTGTCCCATGGAAACTGTGAGATAATACCTTTGTGTTATTTTAAGTGATTAAGTTTTATGAAGTTGGGCGCAGGTGGCTCATGCCTGTAATCCTAGCTTCTCAGGAGGCAGAGATCAGGAGGATCGCCATTCAACACCAGCCCTGGGAAATAGTTTATGAAACCATATCTCAAAAAAACCCATCACACAAAAAGGACTGGTGGAGTGCCTCAGGGTGTAGACCCTGAGTTCAAACCCCAGTACAGAAAAAAAAAAGTTTTGTGGTAATTTGTTATTCAATAGACAACTAATGCATAAGCTATTCGCAATATTCCAGTTTAGAAAAGATGGCAGCTTGTACTTGATTTGTGATCAAGAGATGGAGAGAAGCCAATGGATTTGAGATCATCTTTAGAGGTACATTTAGCATTGCTGACTAATGAGTTAGACATGTCAAGGAAGGATAAGGAAGAACTAAGATGGATTATTAAGATATTTTAATTTGAGCTATTTAGTTATTAGTGGTGCAAATTATTGAGGAAGTATGGAGGAGGAACATATTTCTGGAGAACCATTAAGTTCAGTTTGGACATATTGAGTTTGAGATATTTATGAGACATCCAAATAGATTGTCAAATAGTCAGTGAGTATATGAGACTTGGACTCAGAGAATTCTAGGTTGGAAATATAAATTTGGGATTTGTCAGGATATAGATAATGCTTACTGCCATGAAAATGAAATAAAGTAGAAAGAAGGAAAAGGTGTTTAGATGAAACTCCAAGGAACTTTGACATTTAGAAGCTAAGTAAAGAAAACAGAAGAATAAAAAGAAAGGAAGATGAAAGAAAGAAGAATGAAAAAAGTGGCCAGAAAGAAAGGAGAAAAACCCAGAGAGCTGTATCATGAAAACTAAGAGGACATCCTTTACAAAGGAGGGCAAAGTGAAGAGTATCCAATGCTGCTGACATCTCCAGTAAGGACCAAGAGAAAAGCATCCATTCAATCTGGGATCTTGACACAAGTGAGCCAATATGAACTTGAGCAAGAGCCAGGGTGGTGCAGGTGAAAAGTGAGATGGGGTTGAGAAAATTGAGACAGTGAATCTCTCCCCTGGATGATTCTTTGAAGAAATTTACAAAGTGGAGAAGTGATGAGGCAGCAACTTGAGGGATGTGTGAGGCTAAAAGAAGTTTGTATGTGTGTGTGCACGTGTGTTTGCTTAATATGCAATATTAACTCATGACTTAGTTGCTAAAGGAGAGAGAAGTTGATACAGCAGAGAAAAAACATTTCGAACAGTCAGGATTCTCAAAAGTTTAGAGGAGCTGGGGAAGGATTGGTTTTTCCTCAGTTGAAACTAAGAAAAGAAGTATGTTTGTAGAAGTAGGCAATTATTCTCTTTAATGATTGGAGTTTCATGTGTACCCTTCACATAGTTACCCCAATAGTTTTAACTTATATCATTGTAGTACAGTATCAAACCCTAGAGTGTGTCATTAGCTCAAGTGTTCATATTTCTATGGCATTTGATCACATGTTTAGGTTTATGTAAGCATCACTACAATCAAGGTGTTCCAACACCACAATGATCTATTTTGTGCTACCCTTCAAACTCATACCGCCTACATCTCCTCGAATATTCCTGGCCCTTCTGCAACCAATAATCTGTTTTCCAGATCTATAATTTTATCATTTAGAAAATGTTATATAATTGGAGTCACACAGTGTATGACCTTTTCAGTTTGGCTTTTTTCACTCCACATAATTCCTGAGATATATCCAGGTGACTACTATGTGGAGCCTTAGTTCATTGTTTTTTATTGCTAAGAAATATTCCACAAAATGGGTGTATTACAGTTTGTTTAACCATTCATTGTTGAAGAACATCTGAACAGAATCCTGTTTGGGCTGTTATGAACAAAGCTTCTATGAAAAAATATAATTCTAAAGCTGCTGGGAACAATCATAATTTGGTATGAATATAAGTCATCCTTTCAGGGGTATAAATGCCCTAGAGTGCTGTTGTTTTGGCTTATGGTCGGACCATTTTTGAGCTTGTTAAGAAAATGGCACTTTTCCAGAGCACCATTTTATATTTTCACCAGCTCTGTATGAATGATAGTTTCTCTGCATTCATGTCAGAATTCAGTAGTGTACCTATTTTTTAAAATTTAGCTTTACTAAATTAATATTCCTTATATTCTTAATTTACCTTTTCCTCATGCCTAGTAATGTTCATGCACTTACTTGCCAGCTCTTATAGTCTCTTCAGTAAAATGTCTCTTCATGTTTTTCTGCCTGTTTTCCAACTAGATTGCTCATTAACATTTTAATGTTGAGTTTTAAGAGTTCTTTATATATTTTAGATATGAGTCCTTTCTCACATATGTGGTTTGGAAACATTTTCTCCCATTCTGTGGTTTTTCTTTTCATCCTCTTAAGAGGATCTTTCACAGAGAAAACTTTTTATTTTGGATGACATCAAATTTATTAACTTTTCTTTTATGGACTGGTTATTATGTTTACAATTCTTTATCAAATTCCAGGTTTGAAGATTTTTCTTCTAAAAGTTTTATTAATTTACATTTAATTCTGTAATCCATTTGATTTAACTTCTGTATAACATGTGAGGTTTATATTAAGGTGTTGGTTTTTTTTCCTATTCTTTTCCTATGGATATCTAACTACTCAGCACAATTTGTTGAAAAGACACTTCTTCCTCCACTGAATTGCTTTTGAATCACTGTCAAAAATCAGTTTTCCACACTTAAGTTGGGCTATTCCTTGTTATATTTTGTTTCACTGATCTGTATGTCTTTCTGTCAATACTACCCAGTTTGATTACTCTATTATGTAAGCCTTGAACTTGGGTACAGTGCTTCTTCCCAGTTTCTTCTTTTTTTAAGAATAGTAAGAATAGTTTTAGTTATTCTAGTTCTTTGCCTCTCTATGTAAATTTTAGAATAATGAAAAATCATAATTGCTTGATAGCGATTGTTTTAAATTAGGTTACCAGTTTCAGGAGAATTAACATCTTTACTTTGTTGAGTTTTCTAATCCATGAACATTTTGCTCTTTATTTCTATTTTCTTTGATTTTTTTTAATCAGCATTTCATAGATGTCCTATATGTATTTTGTTAGATTTGCTCCTTAATTTTACATATGACTCTATTTTAAATTTGTTTTGGTGTGTTAATTGCTAATAATTAGAAATACAAATTATTTTTGCTTGTTGATCTATATCCCTATATACAGATTGACTTCATTTTTCAGCTCTAGAGGTGATTTTGTAGACTCTTTGGACTTTTATACATAAATCATCATCTAATCTGTGAATAAGGCAGCATTATTTCTTTCTTTCCAACCTGAATGCCTTTTGTTTCCCTTTCTGGTCTGATTTTACTGGCTAGAACTTCCAGTAGGCTGAATAGAGTGGTTAAAATGGGCATCCTGCCCTTGTCCCCAATCTTGTCCTTCACAACCGTGTGTGTCATTAGCTGTAGGTACATCTTTAAAGATGTCCAGGCTACTTTTTAATCAAGAACTGGGTGTAGGATTCTGAGTTGATCTTTTTTTTTCAACACTTAAAAAATATTGTGTTACTTCTACCTGGATTCCATGACACTGAATTCCTAACACTGCCATTTGAATTTGTTTTTCTCTCCTGTAAGTAATGTGTCATTTCTTTCTGACTACTTTCAAGATTTTCTGTGTATTTCGTTTTCAGAAGTTTGACCTTTATGTGTCTTGACATGAATTTGACTTTTTTCTGTTTGAGGTTTATTTAGCATTTTAAATCAAGGTCATTGTTTCTTTCCTTTGTATTCTACTATTTTTTTGTATTAGTTACTTCATTTTTTAGTCCTAAAATTTCAATTTGATTCTTTCTTATGTCTGCTTAGTTTTTGCTGAGACTTTCTATTTATTTTAAGTGTGTTTACAATTTTTTGCTGAAGCACTTTTATGGTGATTGCTTTTAAATCCTTGACCAATAATTCTAACATCTGTATCATCTCAAGGGAGCATCTGATGATTGTCTTTCATTTAGGGTTCTTGATTCTTGAGGTAGCAAGTAATTGTTTTTTGAAACCTGAACAGTTTGAGTACTATGTTATAAGATTCTAGGCCTTATTTATTAATACATATTAATTATCAATATTAGTGTGGCTGTGCATCATATTTCTATACATGCATGCAACATGCATTGGTCACATTCAACCACCCTTTTTCCACCTTCTTGCTTTCCAGTCCTGAGTAATTACTATTTTACTCTCAGGTCAATTTTTTTTTAGTTTCCACATATGAGAAAGTACATGCAATACTTGTCTTTCTATGTTTGGCTTATTTTATTTAAATTAATGTTCTATGATTTTGTCCATTCTGGTGCAAATGACAAGATTTCATTCTTTGTTATGGCTGAATAATGCTTCATTGTGTATATTTACCACATTTTCTCTATCCATTCATCTGTTGATGGGTACTTAGGCTGATTCCACATTTTAGTTATTGTGAATAATGGGCATGCGGTGTATGTTTGGTATGCTAGTTTCATTTCCTTTGGATATGTACCCAGGAGTTGGGTAACTGAATCATATGGCAGATTCTTTTTTTTTTTTTTTTTTTTGAGGAACCTCCATACTGTTCTCTAAAATGGCTGTGCTAATTTATATTCCCACCAACAGTGTTTGAGTTTCTTTTTCTTCACCTTCTCACCGGCATGTTTGTTTTGCTTTTTTTGCTGGTTTAATAATAGCCATTCTAACTGGGGTGAGGGGTAGTTCATTATAATTTTGATTTACATTTCCTAGAGGGGAAATGATATTGAGTATTTTTTTCATGTATTTGTTGGTCATTTGTATTTCTTCTTTTAAGAAGTGTCTGTTCAATTCAAAGTCTTATTTAAATTTTCTGAATTAACAGACTTCCTCTGACAACACTGTGGCAGGTGCAGGGGGAGTTTCACCTTCTTTTTTTTTTATTGTTTTATTATTCATATGTGCATACAAGGCTTGGGTCATTTCTCCCCCCTGCCCCCACCCCCTCTCTTACCACCCACTCCA
Source organism: Castor canadensis (assembly GCF_047511655.1). Lineage (NCBI taxonomy): Eukaryota > Metazoa > Chordata > Mammalia > Rodentia > Castoridae > Castor > Castor canadensis. Next base: position 149,969,741 of record NC_133390.1, on the reverse strand, counting down.
CCCCCTCTCTCTCCCCCCAACCCCCTCAATACCCAGCAGAAACTATTTTGCCCTTATCTCTAATTTTGTTGAAGAGAGAGTATAAGCAATAATAGGAAGGAGCAAGTGTTCCTGGTTGAGCTAAGGATAGCTATACAGGGAGTTGACTCACATTAATTTCCTGTGCATGTGTGTTACCTTCTAGGTTAATTCTTTTTGATCTAACCTTTTCTCTAGTTCCTGGTCCCCTTTTCCTATTGCCCTCATTTGCTTTTAAGGTATCTGCTTTAGTTTCTCTGCGTTAAGGGCAACAAATGCTAGCTAGTTTTTTAGGTGTCTTGCCTATCCTCACCCCTCCCTTGTGTGCTCTCGCTTTTGTCATGTGCTCAAATTCCAATCCCTTTGTTGTGTTTGCCCTTGATCTAATGTCCACATATGAGGGAGAACATACGATTTTTGGTCTTTTGGGCCAGGTTAAGGAGGTTCACTTTCTTAACCACCAGGTGTGGGGTGAAAGTTTGGGCTCTCTTCTCTGCTTTCCACTGATGCCCAAGGGCTGAGAGGCTGCTTGTCACTGCTACATAAGGATGGCTTGCTAGATTGTTTTCTTGCTTCTTTGACTAAAAAGAGAAGACTGTCCTTTGTTTTGGGGTTCTTTTGTTCTGTTTTCTTTATTGATCTGTGACCACTGGTATTCCTGGGCTACGACTTCTTCATTATCTAGTGTAATGTATGTGAAGCAGAAAGAAACCCCAAAGAGCTTCATACTTGTATTCTTCATGTCCCAAGGTCCTTACTATACTGCCTACCTCTCTTCATCTTTCAAATTACCTATTATCTCTCTATCTATCGTCCAGGAGTTTTGCTGAACTTAATAGGGGGAATAGGGAAAAATATGGGTACTGCATCCTCCTGGAAACAGAAGTGATAGCTGACAGGTTTTGCTCAGTCTCTAAATGCCCTGACAAATCTTCAGATCAAAAGGTAGTACATTATTTCAGTTTTCTGGAGGGAAAAATTGAGACACTTAGGGCAATTTACCTGATCAAAGTTGCCTAGAAATGCAGCCTTGGCTTCGAGTAAAAGTTTGGAGTTTTAAATAGTTATTATTTTGCTTTTCTTTTTTCTCTCTACATTTGCTAAAAAGAAAAAAAAACTGAGTAGTGGGAGTGGAAGAAATAGTTACAAAGGAGAAGAGTAAAGGAACTCCTTTTTGGTTTGGAAAAAGTAACTGTCTAAAATTGTTAGGTAGGATTTTGGAAAGGGGAGGATTTATTGACTTTTGAAATGTTAATTTTTACCAATTGATTATATTATCTTCTTAATTATAGCTTATCTTATAAATGGATGACTTCAGTTATCTTCACTGTGTCCTAAAAGTAAGTGACAGTATTCACATTTAGTAATCACTGTCACCCTTGCAATGAAAGACTTACACACAAATGGGGAGGATGGGAGAAATGTTTCATCCTTTTTCGGGTTTACACCTTCCATTAGAACAGAATTATCTAGGATGCTCAGTCTTTCAAAAAAGATGTGTGACCACTTCTGAAAACCCAAAGTCTGGAGTTCTTGAGAGGTTCTCAATATTGCAAAGGCAATCATGAGCACAGAAAATTAACTTCCCAAAGCAAATTTTCCTGATTCTTATGTATTTCTGAATAGAGTCAACTCACAGCCCTTCCCTCCTATTTTAGTTTTCAAACACTAATGCCACTCTTCAAAACTTGCTGAGTCTAAAAATCCAGTCAGGGTGCAAGATGAGAAAGACCTTACAGGGACAAATGAACTGTAATATCAGTTTGCTCTTTCAGTGGTCTTTTGGTTATATCTAGTTCATGTGGACTCTGACCTGGCAGAGAAGATGAGCAAAACTGCATGAATTTTTATAAAGAGTATGCTGAACAGCAAAGGGTGGTCAGCAGAGCAGAAAGAGGTAAGGGTCAGAATAAGAGCCATTCTGATGGGAAGTTCTCTTTGCTTCCAGGATGACCTAAGTTTTTCCAGCCATCCCAGATTTATCCAGGGATTTGGGGTTCCACCCCAGCTGCCTACTATTCAGAATCTACTGAAGAGCCTCTGTCTTCCATACTATCCCTGTATTCCCATACGGCTCAACACAAGCACACTGTTTCTTTAAAGGCAGCAGCACTTGTAATGATTCTCACTGCAGAGGTTTTTGAGAGGTTTCATCCTCTTAGCTGCAGAACAGACTCACTTGATGCTTTCAAAGTTGTCTCATGAGGTAAAGGCAGCTCTTTTGTTGTCTGCATTGCATTGCATTGTGAGGGACAGCAAGAAACTTGCTTGCCTGAATTTCCTTTGTCAGAAGTATAGGCCATATTCTGCTTTGGGAAGTCAAGATTCTACCTTCTGCTTTTCTTTACTTCTTCCTAAATCCTTCTGCCATCAGAGTAGACAGGCACACATAAACTACCTGGTCAGAGAGGAACCTATGAGCTTGCCAGGAAGGCATTTAAAGACAACTGAGAAATCTTGGCTACTGTCTGCTGTAATTTCCATGAAGCTAATTCTTACCTCCAGGAATCAGGCCAGAAAGAATAAATGTATTTCCCCCTGGTGAGGGAAAGAGCTGAGGAAATGGGGACTTGGGATTAGCCCTCCCACAGGAATTGACCAGTCCTGTGATAGGCAAGGAGTCTTGTTCTCTAGCAGATGAGCAAGATACAGGATCCATGCAATTCACCTGAGCAGTGATGGCTGAGAGCCGTGACTTTAGTTAGGGTTTCAGGGTTGGCAAGTGCCAGAGGTCATGATTCTGAGTGTTTTTCTTTTCTTTCTTTCTTTTTTTTTTATGTTATAACTGTTTTCCTAGATCCATCCTTCTAGGTAGCTGTTTAGAATTCAAGGAAGGCACATATTCAAGTTTCTTTCCTCCATCTACAGAACTCAGAGCTACTGCTGACTGCGCTATCAATAAGAAACTTAGAAAGGTGTGAAACTATTATAGAAAGAATATATATATATATATATTTTACAGTTCAGAACCTACTGGGTATATTAAATAGTATCAGAAAGTCTCAATATTGAAAATGGAGAGGAACAATAGATTAGAAAGATGTGTTACCTGACTATACATCAATTTTCCCAGTCTTTACAAGATATTCCTCAAAATTCAACAAGTACTTACAGGATGCTTATTATGATTGGGGTGGTATTGTAGGCCTTAAAGACTCAGCAGTAAATAAAAACACAGTCATTATTTTCATGAACTTACAGGGCTTCCATATTTACTCCATATGCCCACTATTTCTTTGTACTCAAAGAGCACATCATTCACATTTGATGTTTGAAACATCAAATTCTGGTCCCCTTTCCAAATATCCTGAATCAGAATCTTCATTTTACCAGGATTCCCAGAAGATCCATGTGGACATAAAATTCTGTGAAGGTTGCTAGAAGTTAAAGAACCCAGGCTGTGGCTGGCCCCAGGAATTGGCTCAGAAATAAGTACGTTATCAAGGAGATTCTGGAAAAGAAAGTCCTTTTCTCTAGAGGAAAAAGTCAAAAGAATGACTAAGCCCTTCCTCCCTCTGCTGTTCTGTCCAGGTTATTCTGGAAATTGCTGCTGGCTGAAATGACGGTGAGGATAGGCAGAGGAGAAAGCATCACAGGAGCACAGAGCAGACACCAGATCCCCTCTTACCCTTATGTTTCATTATTTGCAGGGGAAAAGGTAGCCTCTAATATCCTAACTGATGCACTTGGATAGACTTTCCTAGATCCTTACTAGAAAGGCCCATATGTCAAAAACCAAAATACACCAGAGTAGGTAAATGTGGCCAGCTGAGGCAACAAGTCAGTCTAGAGACCACCCTTAGTGCAGCCTGCCAAGTGGGAAAAATGAGACACAGTTTTGAAAAATCTCTGGGCTTGAGACCAATTTGGAAGGCAAAGTGGAGGAGTGTTAACAGCATATTTTGCTAATGGAGAAAAAAAGGGGTGAGTCAGAGATACTATATGGATGCTTGGTGTTGTTGTGAAGGAGAGAAGAAACCCTTGGATCCCTGGAATCCAGGGATCTGATTCAGGCAGAATCAGATTTCTTTTCTCCTGATCAGTGTCTGGTCACCCTCACTTGCTCTCATCAAGCTTTTTCTACTGCTCCCAAATAAGTCAGTAGTCTTCTGTGGCCTTCTGTTCAGTGCCCCCTCCTTTCTGATCTTTTCTACTTCCTCCCACCTCATCCCATTGCACATTCCCAATTCCTCACGATGGGGTTGTATGACAATATAGGTATTAATATTTCTTTTTTAAGGGGATGCTGGGGATCAAAACCAGGACCTGTCAGTATGCTAGGCAAGCACTCTACCAGTGATCTATACCCTACCACCAAAGATGGAGTTTCTTATATGACTTAGGCTAGCATTAACTTAACCTGGTTTGTATTCTTCATGAGAGAGCCCCCTCCAGTGCCATCACCAAAAACCACTACTGAAGATATAAAATAAATATTACTACTATCAGTGAAGCACTTTAGTGTCAGGTTCTGAGCTGTCTACTTGAAATGCCTTATCTCTCTTAATCTCTTGGCTGCCCATGGAATATATTATTTCAGACCTACTTTTCAGATAAAGAACTTGAGGCCTAGAACAGTTAAGGATTCTTTCCCACAGCTACTGAGTGGGAAGCAGAGTTTTGAAACTTCGCCCTTAGATGGACAAACACCATGGTCCACTATTCACCTGTGGTGCTTAGGTCTTGGTGATCTAGTTGTTATTTATATTTTCAAGCAGACCACTGTGTGGAAGTTTTGATGTTAGGAGCATATTGAGGGGGTTTAGTTACTTGGGTCCAGGTGCGCATCTGTGTTCTTTTACCAAGCATGTACTGAGCCAAGTCTATGTTCACCAGCAGCTTTTACCAAGGTGGTGGCTCTAAGTGTCTTAGTGCAGTTAACTTAATTATACCTTCAATGTTACTGTGATCCTTTTGGCATCTCTCGACTATGTTTTGCTATTTTAACCTGAAGTGCAGCTATTATTCATCTTATGAAGATCCTTTTGGGAATTTAATTCCAACTGGTTGTTTTTTTGGTTTTTTTTTTTTTATATTGAAGGACTGTGAATTTCAACTCATTGAAGTAATGCACTGGTGTTTTCAGCTTGTGGGCAGCAGCATCAGAATCAGGTATCAATTACCTTCTTCTTACACTAATATATACATGTGTACAGAGAGATGCATATGGAATATATGTCATGTAATATATATGTGTGTGTGTGTGTATGTATGTGTGAAAGAGAGAGAGACTCTGTGAATGCTAGTTAATCAAATTCCAAATTAGTTACATAAGAGGATGATAGGACCTAGATTTCTTCTCCCAAATAGCCCCTTTGTTAGGATTTGCCAGGCACACAATTTTATTTTAGAGGTAGGACATCCAGGTAGAAGAAATAATGAGAGTGGCAAATCCTTTCCACAGAAAGCAGTGGTCATTTCTCTGTCTCTCTGTCTCTCTCTCTCTCTCTCTCTTTTCTCTCTCTCTCTCTTTTCTCTCTCTCTCTCTCTCTCTCTCTCTCTCTCTTTCTATACATATATACCAACAAACCCTACTGAACCTTGGGTAAGAACTGTAAAATGCTTTGACATTTTAGCCTGGGTTGGTCCCATTCATCCCATCCATTGTAGTCATTGTGGAAGTTCTACTAGGTTGTAGCAAATAGAGTCAAGGAGTAACTCCACTGCTGGAGGGAGATAACTTGGTTCATCAGAGTATTAAAAGCAGCCCATCCCTATGTATTATTGAAGACAGTATGGTCTTGTGGCAAATGAACATGAAAGGCCAACATTACAACTAGCCAAAAGCAGCAATTCTGGTAAGGGAAAGACATTTAACGGGGATACCATATAGTGAGACCACCATAGTGGGCTTCGATAAGCTCCAAATATCTCTGGTTATCTCAAAGGCTGTGTGCACATGCAAGGCTACATATACACTCAAGAAAAATCAGAAAAGTCCCTAAACTAGATGTTCTTTTGATCTGATTGTAAGGTTTTACACACACAGAAAGTAAAAGTCAGGGCAGTCATGCATTAAATGAGCTTTAAATGCATTTTCCAACCTCTATACATACTTGTCATCAAATAGTGGAAGCATTATGGTTAAGGTGTTTGAACACAACTTCTAGCCAGTCATGCACTTTCTACTAAACTCTGCTGACACAATAGTAATGCATAGGGAGCCAGGCTCAACAAATAAATGCAAGAACAGAAACAACAGCAAACATCTGAGAAAAGACAATAGCAAGCTGCTTACCTTAGGGAAGGCAGAGCCCATAGATTTAGTTCAGGGAAATTACTGAATAAAGAAACAAACAATAATACAACAACATTAACCACAAGATCAATAAATAGAAACCCTGATTTGCTAAAATGCCTATTTTCAATGAAAATTTGTGAGACATACAAAGAGAAAGGAAAATATGACCCATATTTAGGGGAAAAAAATAAGTCAAAAATACCTACTGTTTTGAAGAGTCCAGGCGATGGACTTAGCAAAGACTTGAAAATAACTAATACCATCATACCAAATATTAATCATATCAATTTAATACTATCAATCTATCATACCAGCATATGCATGTTAGAAGTCTCAGAAGATGGAGCGATAGATAAAATGTCTGGAAAAAAGATGAACAAATACTGGCCAAATTATTTGCAAATTTGATGAAAATCTTGTCTATAGATCCAGTAGACTCAATGATTCCAAGTAGCCTAGTCACAAATAGAGCCACATTCTAGATACATCATTGCCAACTGTTGAAAACCAAAGACAAAGAAAATCTTGAAAAGAACAAAGCAAAATGGCTCATCATAGCTGTGCAACAACATGATTAACAGCTGACTTCTCATTCGAAACAAAGGGGACCAGAAAGCATTGGGATGACATTCAAATTGCTGAAAGAATATGTTACTGTCAATGAAGAATGCTAAATCCATTAAAACTATCCTTCAAAACTGAAGGTGAAATAAAGACATTCCTAGATAAACAAATAATGAGCACATGTGTTGCTAGTCAACCTTTCTTACAACAAAGACTAGAAGAAATCCTTCATGCTGAAAGAAATTATTCTGAATGGAAACTAGAATACACATGAAGAAACAAAAAGCGTTATAGAAGGTAAGTATACAGACAAATGCATAACACTATATAAATATTTTTTTCTCTTTTCTCCTTCTAACTGGTTTAAAATATACAAGATTACATAAAAATACTTACAACACTATTACTATGCTTATAATATATATTAAGATAAGAGCAAAAAGAATGGAGGAAGCAATGAGGCTATATTGAAGTAAGTTTCTATTTTATAAAAATTAATTTAGTATGAATCTAAAGTGGATTACAATAAATTAAGATTTGCTTTGTAAGTCCTAAACCAATCATTTTAAAATCCCAAATATGTAAGAAAAAATAAGGAAATTAAAATGGTACATCGGAAAACATTTACCAAAAGAAAGTGATACAAGAGGGACATAGGAACAAAAGAGAGACAAAACAGATAAAACAAATAGTAAAATAGCAGATGTAAATCAAATCCTATCAGTAATTACTGTAAGTATGAACAGATTAAACATTCCAAACAAAAGGCAGATTGTTAAAGTGGAAAAAATTCAAGCTGTAGCTACATGCTGTCTAAAACAGACACACTTTTGATTCAAAGACCCTAATGCACTGAAACTGAAAGCATGGAAATGATACATCATGCAAGAGAGTTGGAATGGATCTAACAATATCAGACAAAATAGATTATAAAACAAAATATGTGAGTACAAACAGAGAAGAGTATTTTATAAGGTAAAAGAGCCCATTCATCAGGAAAATATTACACTGATGAAGCTATACATATACCAGAAAACAATACTGAAATTCATGATGTATAAATGGAAAGAATTGAAAGAAAAGGAAAGCTCAACCATAATAGTTGGAGACTTCAATACCCTGTTCTCAATTATTTATAAAGCAATGTTCTATGACAAAAAAATCAACAAATATAAAGAGTATTTAAGTAAACTATCAATAAATTTGAGCTAACAGATATCTGTAGAATATTTAGTCCAGTAATAGCATACATAAAATACTCTCCAGAGTAGACTCAGTATTCTACAAATATCCATGCTTTATTACTGATATTAGGAGGAAAACATGTATCACCATTAAGTATAGGGTTAGCTTTGAATTTTGTTTTATCTTAGGTTTTTTTTCTTAGATTCTGTATATCATTCTATCTGAGTTCGGTCAGAGTGTTGGATTTTGTCAGTTGTTTTCTGTCTATTGAGATGATTATGTGTCTTTTAGTGTATCATATTAATTTTTAGGTGTTAAACCAATCTTGTTTCCTAGAACAAATCCCACTTGGTCATTGTGTAAAATATTTCTTGCTCCTGGATTTGATATACTAATATTTTTGGATATTTCCTCTATATTCTCAAGGGAGACTGGTTTGTAGGTCTTTTTTTGTTGTTGTTGTTATATCATTTTTGACTTCAGTTTCAGGGCAATAGTGGTCTCATTGAATAAGTTAAATAGTGTTCCCGTCTTATTTTCTGGAAGGCTTTGTGAAAGATTGGTAATAATTTATTCTTAAATATTTGATAAAATTCACCAGTGAAGCATATGAGCCTGGGACTTTTGTATGTAGGAAGAGTCTTAATTACTAACTTGATCTCTATTTAGGGACTTAGCTTGATTTCTATTGCTTCTTGAATCAGTTTTGGTAATTTCTGTCTTTGTAGGATTTTCTCATTTCATCTAAGAAGTCTTATTTGTGGGCTAAAATTCTTTAGAATGTTTCCTAATAATGCTTTTAATTTCTTTGTTATGACCTTTTATTCTTGATTTTGGTAAGTTGTGCATCTTTCTTTTTTTCTTGGTCAGTCTGCCTAAATGTTTATCAATTTCTTTTTAAAGAATCAACTTTTGGTTTTGCTAGTATTCTCTGTTGCCTTTCTGTTTTCTATTCATTGATTTTCCTTCACTCTTTATTATTTCTATTCTGCTTGCTCTAGTTTCTTAAGGTAAAAGCCTAGGCTACTGTTTTAAGATGTGTCATTGCTTTTTAGATAGATGTTTGGAGCTTTAGGTTTCTCTCTAACTACCTCTTCAGCTGAATTCCACAAATTTTGATAAACTGTGTTGTGATTTTTGCTCAACTTAAAGTATTTCCTAATTCCTGTGTGACTTCTTTTTTGACCTATGTTTTATTTTAAAATTGTATTAATTTCCACAATGAGTATTTTCTAACTCTGTTTCTGTTTTTGATTTCCAATTTAATTGTATGATTTGAATTCTTTCCTTTTAAAGTCTAACAGCCTAGTGAGGTGTGATGGTACACTACTGTAATCCCAGCAGTTGATTCAGGAGTTCCAGGCTACCCTGGGTTACATAGGGAGAACCTGTCTCAAAAAAACCTTTAATAGTTTTGATCCATTTGAATTCATATTTACATGGTGTTATATAAGGGTCCATCTTCATTCTACTTCTAAAGACTTTTATGTAGTGTTTATACCAGCATATGCAAAATATCCCCTAAGGAGAAATCAGTCAAGTCACATTAACTATTGAACAGATAAACAAAATGTGGCATACTCATACAATGGAATATTATTTAGCAATAAAATGAACTACTGATACATGCAATGCTGTGGGTGAATTTGAAAAAAGTATGTAGGAAAAAGAGGCAAAAGAATATGTATATGTGTATGTGTATATACACATATACATGATATATACATGTTATGATTGATGCTATATAATACCAACAATATAGTAGGTACACAGTATAGTACAATCTATGTATATATATATATACATATACATTTATGTATACACATACATATACACTTATATAAAATATGATTCCTTTTATATGAACTTCCCAGAAAAGGAAACACATAGGAATAGAACAGTGTGGTCTGGGAAAAGACTGACTATTAATGGGGATGAGAGACATTTCTGGGATGATGGAAATATTCTATCACTGGATTTTGGTGATAATTACACAATTTTGTAAGTGTTACATATACTAAAGTCCCTTGAATTACTTAAAATGGAAAAATTATGGCATGTGAATTAGAGCTCATTCAAACTTAAAAAGTTAAAAAAATTCTAGGTTAAAACCAACCAAGCAACAAGCAAGCAGACATACTACTATATATATATATATATATATATATATATATATATATATATATATATATATTTCATATATATATATATATTTCATATATATATATATATTTCATATATATATATGAAATTTCATATATATATATATATTTCATATATATATATTTCAGCTTTGCCTTGGACCTCTTGGTCAATGTTTAAATAGTGTTACAGAAACAAGGCTACTTTTATGGAATAATTCTCAACATCAGTGCCCTGTCCTTTGAAAATGTTAGGTAAGTTCATATACAGTATATTCCTGAGCAGTTGTAAGCTCCTTCAGTTACTTGTTTCTTCTGTTTATTTTTCATCACCTTCACTCTTCTTCCCAGGAATTCACAAACAGAGCTCAGTCAATGTTGACTGATACCCTGAAAGAGTGTGTTGTCCCCTCCCAATTGGGGCACAACTACATGTAATCCTTTCTCAACCTACATTCTTGTGGGAGGAGAAGGAAGGCACAGAGCCATGTATCTGATGAGGATTGAGTCTCATACAGGGGCCAGCAGAGACCATTCCTGGTCTGCAACTACAATTGTCACACATTCTTACTCTAAAGGGGGCTTTCAGAGGTCACCTGGCTGAGCTCATGCTTCCCAGCTGGTGACCACCTGTCTTATTGACTTTAACACTTCACACTGAAAATAGTAAAAATGTGTGCTCTTACGTTGGCTTCAAGGCAAGTTTTAAAGATTTAAAGGTCTCTGGGTTCCTTGGGTAAGAATTTCTCACTGTGAATATAAAGGGCTCTTATCGTTACCAAAGTATTCTAAAAACAATGCTGTTCCTGGCATTTGACCCGATTTCATATCTGTACACAAGATAAATATGTACTGATGTCTTACTATCTAATGTTTTCAAGGTTCCAAAAGGCAAGAACATGGTAAATAAAGCGGATATTGCAGATGGAATTTCTCTGCTGCCACACAACTGCTGAAACACCATAAGCAAAATCACTCAGAGAAAGAAGCCTAGAAAATCTGCATTGTCCCCCACTTTTCTTCTTCCTGGTTCCTCAAAGACCTCAAGCTTAAGGACCCCAGGGAACTGGCAGGTGTAGATTTCCATGGAAACCGTACCTAAAAGAATGAAAACCCAAAGAGAGAATTGTGTGAAGTGGCCTCACTCCTGTGTAATTTCCTTGCCAACAGTTTTCGAGGTCAACCTGGCTTATTTCATGAAATTAGAGGCCCTGCTGTCAGGATTTCCCCAGGCAAAAAGGGTTTGCTCAGCTCCATGGGTTGGAAATCCACAGGCTGTGGTTGTTTTCTGCTTCTGAAGAATGGCCCTAACTATTTTGCTTGACTTTCAAACACCTTTTATTCTGACCTCAATCTAATTAACCAGAGCCATGCTTTTATTTCTCTCAAATTTAGACAGTGTGTACTCACTTTAAAATATTCATTTAAAATAAGGTATTTCTTAATAAGATATTTTAAAATGTTCCCAAAATAATTCGTTTAAAAATGTTTTTTAAACCACATGAGAAGTGTAATATATACATCTGTATAGAGTATATATACATATATATACACATATGTGTATATATGTGTGCGTGTATAGCTAATATAGTTTAAAAAAATTCTAACAGTATAGAAAGTAAAAGAAGGAAAACCTCTACAAGTCCCTCTCCCCAGAGGCAAAATGGGAAAATACCAGGACTCAGTGTGAGTCCTTCAGTGAATTCCTGCAATACCTCATCAGTGGGCCTTACTTTTGAAAAAGAGATCTCTGTGCTTGAAATCCATTTCAGAACTCTTCTGTACCTTACTTTTGTAATTTTATAAAAATATAGTTTAGAAGATTTTTCTTCTTTAGATCACAAACCCGAGTCATGTGGTAGATCAGTGGTTCTGGCTCTTGAGACTCCACCAGAATTTTCTGAAGGGCCTGGTACACCTGGGTGATTAGGTGGTACTCACAGACTTGCTGGTTTATTAGGTTTGGGGCGGGGCCCAAAATTTACATCAGGTGCTGAGATGCTGCTGCAGGTTGCTGTTGTACCCTTTGGATAGTGCTGTGATGGAGTGCTCCTGGCAGGTGCAGAGATGTACCTACTGTAATATAGTATCCTATGAACTTGTTACTCTTTTTAAACCAACCCCATATAGCTGGGCATTTTGAAGTTCTATCCATTATCTCATTGCAATCCTCACAACAATCTTCAGATATAATAAGAACAGCTACATTTTTCTTTCCTGTGGGCTAAACATTGAATTGTCATGTTTTATCTTCACAGTAACCCTGTCCTGTAGGTATTATTGTTATCCCCAGTTTAGACAGATGAGAAAACTAAGTCTCAGAGAAATTAAGCAATGTAACTTACGTCTTCCAACTATTAAGAGTTGGAGTAGCCTGGCACCTGTGGCTCAGGCCTGTAATCCTAGCTACTCAGGAGGCAGAGATCAGGATGATTGTGGTTTGAAGCTAGCCTGGGAAAATTGTTTGTGAGACCTTATGTTGAAAAAAAAAAACCATCACAATAAAAGGGCTGGTGGAGTGGCTGAAGGTGATGGCCCTGAGTTTAAACCCCAGTGCCACCAAAAATAAGAAAAAAAGAATTGGAGGTTGGGAATCTGAGGTAAATTCACCCGATTCCAGAGTGCATGTTCTTTCCAGAATCTCTGTCAATAAGGAATTCACAGACTAGTGGGAGAACAAAGGATAAGACAAAAAGTATCAGAAAGGCAGAGGAAAGGAGTTGGTGTTTAACCACAGGTTTAGAATATCCAACGTTGAGTCACACAGGAACTTGTGTTTAGAAATACTCACATTTAACCAGGCACCGGTGACGCACATCTATAATCCTAGCTACTCGGGAGGCATAGATCAGGAGTTCAAATCATGTTCGAATCCATCCCAGGCAAATAGTTTGTGAGACCTTATCTGGAAAATATCCAACATAGAACAAAGGCTGGCAGAGTGGCTCAAGTGGTAGAATGCCTACATATTGCAAGTGTGAGGGCCTGAGTTCTAAACCTTAGCACTGAAGAAAAAAACAGAAAAATCTTCACATTTGCTTTTTAGTTTTTGTTGTTAGTACTGGGGTTTGAAATCAGGCATGGGCAGGTGCTTTACCACTTGAGCCACCCTGCCAGCCTTATTTTCCAGATAGGGTCTCATGAACTATTTGCTGGGCCTGTCTTTCAACCGAGATCCTACTGATCTCTTCCTCCTGAGTAGCTAGGATTACAGGCATGTACCAGAAGCTCCCAGCAAATCTTATAATTCTTAATTTTCTAACAAGGACCCTATGTTGTCATTTTGCATTCAGTCTCACAAATTATGTAGGTACTCCTAGAAGAGTTCATTTGCTTTTCAAATTTCAGCCAGCCATAAGTTTTAGCCAGGGTTTAATAACTTCTAAACCAACTTGTCTATACCATTCAGTCTTCCTTATTTACTTACTATTTACAGTGCCTTTATAGTTGAGGGAAGAAGCAATAATTGTATAGATGATATTTATCATTTTTTTATCTACCCTGCTTTTGTTTAAATCTCCAAATGGTGATGTGCTGATTTTTCTACCTGAGTAAGTTTAGTGAGGCATTCATTTGTTAAGAGTAAACATCATTAGGAAGATAAATATAACGGAGGTAATAAAATTAAGTTTCCAAAATCAATCAGAATTTCTTTTGGATGGGAGGAGTAGGAAGGTGTCATTTGTTATTCTGCATCTCCTACCCCAATTGGTTTGTTAACTCCAATTTACAGACTCTGAAATTTATTCTGAAATTTTGCTACATTACCTAATTTTCATATAGTTCCCAGGGAATTATTTCCACTTTTTTTTTTTTTTTTACAACGAAGCTGGGAAAATTCCATTGCGAAAACATTGTACATCAACTACGCCCCTGGGTAATGTTGCCTTGTGTCTTACATATTTCACACCATAACAATGTTATCCGATTTTATAATTAACATTAAAGTTTTATAGGAAAAAGTACCTTGTTATACCAGTTGTTAACCTTTCGATGTACTCAAAGCTCATTTCATAAGGAGCCCTATGCTTCTTCACTGCCATCCTAAGTGGGCTCTGCTGCTAAGTGTTATGGGGTCTGGTAATGAAAGATACTTACACAACTTGCATGCTCCACACCAGGGGCAGAGTTAAGGGAGCACTGGGAGTCCTAACTCTTGCATTTCCTGACTTCTGTGGATTTCATTTGCAATTCCAACATTCCAGTAAATATTTCCCTTTCTCACACTCATTGTTTTTTATTCTTTCTTATGCAACATACCCCCCCAACTCAGGTAACAACTATTTAAACACTCATGCTCAATTTCCTACCTCACTGACATATCATTAGTTTACAATGCACTGATGCCATCATTTCTGGGACCCGATTATTATGTAAATCATGGTTCATTGACACAAATCAATCTAGGACAAGATGTGTAGTAAGAAAGCACTGGTGAAGAAGCATGAATGAAACAAGCTGCTTCAGTGGGAATAGGTTCTCAAATTTGTATTTAAAGAAAAATAAGATGATGGTAAAAAAAATACTCATTGAAAATTCCTCCTTTCCTAAAGAATATAAGTACGTGTGTGTGTTTAATATAGTTACAATTTTTACAAAAGATAAGATTAAAAACCAAGTAAGCAAGACCAAAAGAAGAAATGAAAGAAGAATCTTTATGCAGATTACTGGGCAACCAAACCATCTCTGTTTACTCTAGTGAGTACAGGGGGATGGATGGGAAGGTGTAATATGTTACTCTGTGTATTCGGGAGCTCATTAATTTTAGTTTTAGTATTAAGCATCTCAAATATTCATTTCTGCTAATTGATTGTGTGGTCATGAATAGTAAGAGAAGTAGGTGAATCTCATCGGAGAGAGGGTGAGGTTTTAGTCAGCACCTGAGTTAAAATCAGTGAGTCTGTCTTTCTTGCATTAAACTTGCATTTCTGTAACACTCATATTCAGAGAGCAGGAAATTCTGATTGCATTATCATCCAACTTCTAGAAAAAAGTGGTGATTCAGTTAGGTGGTAGTGGAGACAAGAGCTAGTGTTTCTCAAGCTTCAAAGAGCTGATCAATCCCCTGGGTAGGGTTTAGATAGGGCAGGTTCAAGGTAGGACCTAAGATTCTGCATTTCTAACAAGCTCCAAAGTCATATGGCTGCTGTTAGGTAGCTATGATGTACAGCCAGAGTGTATAAGTGTTGGGAACTGAAAAGAGAGAAGTCATGGCATCTTTCTTTTCCTCTGCCTTTTGGGGCAAAATGTCTTTATTCTAATTTCTTCACCTGAGAACAAAGTGTGGGTGTGTGGCAGAGGGGCAGAGTTAGTAAATTTCTTCAACAGATAGATGTTTAATCCTAGTTGGCAGGGATGTACAAAATACTATTAATATGAAAATTTTTACTCTACTCTAATGTCCAAATGCATATTTTCAGTTTAACATTTAAAAACTACAATGCTGCATCTGCTCATGGCTCGTATCAAGGTGTAAGATTTGTTTGAGTTGCAGATTTAAAAGTCTAAACATGCACAGGTAAAAGCACCTGTAGTGAGCTAGTGGAGTGGCTCAAATGGTAGAGCGCCTGCCTGGGAAGCTTGAAGCTCTGAGCTCAAACCCCAGTGCTACCAAAAAGAAAAAAAAAAAAAAAAACTACCTGAAGTGAAGAAACCAGCTTCTGCTTGGCTATCTTCTATGAAAGATGCTTTTCTTGTTTACATTAAAAGAGCTTCCCAACCTAAGATCTTGTAATGGTATTTAATTTAGTCTCTTCAGTATTTAATTACCTTTTAAGTTAAAAACCAGTTCTCTGCAATTGAAAAGATTTTGTCCATGGACAAGAACTCAGCTGAGAGAGAATATGAATGTGCTACCCATAAGCCACATGTTTTCCTTTGAATATATCAAAGGAAATTTTTGGGTTAAACATGGATTTTTTTTTTCTTTGTGATACTGGGCCTCACACTTGCCAGGCAGGTACCCTACCACTTGAGCCATTCCACCAGACTTTTTT
Source organism: Castor canadensis (assembly GCF_047511655.1). Taxonomy (NCBI): domain Eukaryota; kingdom Metazoa; phylum Chordata; class Mammalia; order Rodentia; family Castoridae; genus Castor; species Castor canadensis. Next base: position 149,953,596 of record NC_133390.1, on the reverse strand, counting down.
GTATTGGGTGTTTCTGAGATAGGTTCTCCTAAACTATTTGCCTATGCTGGCCTCAAACCACAGATCCTTCTGATCTCTGCATACCAACTAGCTAGGGTTATAGGCTTGCACCATTTGTGCCTGGTTTAAAGATGATTTTTTTGGTTTTTTTTTTGTGGCACTGGAGTTTGCACTCAGGGCCTGCACCTGCAGCCACTTCACCAGCCTTTTGTGTGTGTGTGTGTGTGTGTGTGTGTGTGTGTGTGTGTGTGTGATGAATTTGTTTTGAGATAGGTTCTTGAAAACTATTTGCTCAGACTGGCTTTGAACAATGATCCTCCTGATCTTCACCTCCTGAGTAGATAGGATTATAGGCGTGAGCCACTGGCACCTGGAAAAGATAGATTTTTAAACAATGCAAATTCTGTATCGAAAATATTATGCTCTGTAATGCCAGGTATGGGCATTTCCCTGTACAGTAGGACACGCCATTACATCTTATCTAATAATTGGAACTTCACTCTCTATTCTATAAATAATATAATATTTTTTATAAATAAATAATATTTTTGCAATAATAACATTCTTTTATTAGATTCCCTAAAAATATCACCAGACATTGATCATTTAAAGATTCATATTTCTAAAAATTTCTACTCATTTTCTTTTTATTCTAGATTGAATTTTCCATCCTCTAACATAAGATGGAAGATAATAGTTTTGAAGAAATTTAAATTTTTTAATTTACCAACATTATTCCATCATGTTCTTTCTTTAGGGGGGCAAAATAGACTCAGAAACCCATAATTTCCCTAGAAGAAACTGCCTTGGGATATTTGGTTTCTTTGTCTTCTTTTACCAGATGGTTGGAAACAAGGTCTCAGGGGAGGGTGGGATGAGAGCTAAGAGTGTCTAAGTTCAGGGGGAGGCTGCTGACCAGGGTGCTGAGAGGGGATACTCTTAAAGGTGCAGCTGCCTGTGGACTCCAGGGAATGAACAATGGAGTCGAACAAAGCGTTGCCCAGATCCCACTGTTCTTCCAGCTGGGGTAGGTGGTATGGAGTCAGTCCAATGGTGTAACAAGGACAGTTGCCTTTGTAAATAAAGCAACAGTAATTTAGAGAAGCACAATTTATGACCCATTGCAAGACATCCTGGTAGGAAACACTTGTTGACACTTTATATTTACCCAATTCAATTCAAAAGGTGCTCAAAATGCATTTTAGCTCATGTCTTTTCACAATCTGGTAGTCTTCCATGGGGTGAGTTAGAAGCTCAGTGATTTTTTTTTCCCCCTTTGGTTCAATTCTTTTGCTGCATATAATTAATTAAAATTAAAATACAATTGCTAACTATGATACATTTAGAAAATATATTGAAATTATATTTTTTAAATACTTCTATTTTAAAGCTGAAGAGTCTCAACTCATAGTGAATTAAACCAGGTAAGAATTTCTCTCTTTCATTTTGTGTGAAGCTTAGAAAAGAGTACATAGATGAAATGGATATCCCATAGCCTATCAAAGTCTTAGGTTGGCTCTTTCTATTTTACTATCATTAGCTCCTCTTTATCAAGGTTGCCTCGGGATTGAAAGATGGATGCCACAACAACAGTCATGTCATTATCCATTCTGTAGCCAGAAATAAGAAGGAAGGGGAAAAGACTATTACCAGTTTTCCAAGCCCCCTTTGGAGAACTTTCCAAGATATCCTACTCAGTGATTTCCTCTTCTATCTTATTGCCCACCATAATCTTCTAGAGAAGCTGGGAAATAGTTTGTAGCTGTCTCCAACAGCATAGAAATTCAGTTAGTAAGAAAAAAGGTGACATGAATATTGCGTTGGCAACTGGTAGATTCTGACCGCAAATATTTAGCATTTTAGTGGAGCATCATGAAATGGAGGGCATACTCTTAGAAAAGACCATTCTTAGATGATGCTTGATCTACAGGGCTGGATGGATTTTCTTTCAGGGCACCAAAATAGCCAGACACATTCCTGATAGGCATTTTTCAAAATTGAAAAGAAAGAAGATTTCCTTCTTCCTTCAATAAAATAACTGCTACAATCTTGGCAGAGTGGAAAGTGAACACGTAGGTGTGGTAGCTCCACTATGGCAGATGGAATTGCTCACTCCTTCAGTGCCCCCTTGTGCTCAATGCACTCTAACAAGGATAAGAGCTCAGCACTCTGGGAAGAAACTGGGGAAAAGCTCCTTCATTTCAGCCACACTGTAGAATATATGGGTTTTGTTATTAGAAAAGGTAATTTAAAAAATATGTATCTTCATGATATTGGAACAAAAATAACAATTTGGGGGCACATCTTTAGGGAGGCAGATGGTAGAAAGAATGTTTTAGTTACTTTTAAATTAGGTATTGTTTGTTTCTTTTTAAAATTTATGCCTGGTCTTTCTTTCTTTCTTTTTTTAATATTTGTTGATTTCAACTTAATTTGCCCAAATACCTCTATACCTATAGGCAAACTCAGTTTAACCCAGATGCAAGTGTTTTGTTTGCTTTGTATTAATCTTCTCTACCTGTATGAAAAGCATTGGAACCTGTGTTGCAAAAGAGACTGGCAGCTCTGTCATCCCTCACTTGATAAACACACATAGCAAATACAGAGCTCCCTATGGCCTTGAGATGGGTGGATCCACTGAGCAGTAAGTGGATCCTGCTATCTGGCTTCTCCCATTGTTGCAGGTGGCTCCACGAAAGCAACATTTAGAGCCGTAATCATCACTACAGATCCACCTGCCCAATTTCTTCTTTCCAAAAGGAAGATGCTGAAGTCACAGAGTAGAAACTAATCCTCTCACAGTCTCAAGAGCCAGAGTAGAAACTAGAACCCAGGACTTGTGCAGATCCCATGTGAATCCACACTGCTGCCTCCATTCACAGAGACTCAGAGCACTGACTGCCTGATGACCAGCTTGATCCTCCATGGCAGGGCTGAGATTGGAGCTGAGTCTCCAGATCCTTTGCCTATTGCTCTTTCCCATCTCCTACATAGTCAGTTTACCTTTCTTTAAAGTGGAGACTTGACTCATTCCAAGCTTCTTTTGGAAGTAATGAATCTCATTGGTTGGTATTGCCAATAAGAAAACAAAAAATGTTTTGCTGGGCACCAGTGGCTCATGCCTGTAATCCTAGCTACTCAGGAGGCAGAGATCAAGAGGATCTCTGTTTGAAGCCAGCTAGGGTGAATAGTTTGAGAGACCCTATATGGGAAAAATCCATCGCAAAGAATGGCAGAATGGCTCAAGTGGTAGAGTGACTGCAAGTGTGAGGACCTGAGTTCAAACTTTAGTACCACCAAAAAAAAGAAAGAAAATAAAATGTTTTTTCCATTTAAACTTTCATCCATTTAAACTATAGTAGAAGAGTAACTCACCACTAGGGGAGAGGAATAAGAACTTTGGGAATTTTATTTCAATAAAAAATCCTGGAAGTCAAAGAAAATTCCTGAAACACTGCTTTTTATTGATGCCAGTTAACATGTGTTCTTGAAGCAAGAATATGAAGCTCTTAAAATCTGCCCTTTCAAAACTTTAAAAAAGTTATTCAGGGGAATTATACATATATTTCCCTTGGTAAATGTATTTTAGGAGCAGTGAGGAACTATAAAGAGAAAGGTGAGAGGAATAGAACTTCACCTGGTAATTTTCTGGGGTGAAAAGAGGAAGCTAAATGACCCAGAGTTGTATCACTATGGAAAAAAAGAGAAGGAAAGGCAATACACATGGTTAAATAGAATATGTAGTAACCTGCCTCCAGTTTTTTACTTTGAGTAAGAATGCTTACTTCCCTGACAACTTGGTCATCTTGAAAGGTTTGATAACGTTTAAACATGAACATAACTGACTTTGGGGCAAACCTTTTGGGGGTTGCAGGGTTAATTTAAAACTCAGTGTAAGCTCAATTTAATAAAGCTTTTAAAATAGTCTCAGTTTGCCCAAGATTACTGTTAGTAGAACTTCAGCTGTATTTATTTCATATTAGTATTTCAAAATATAGCTCTTTCCATTCCTCAAATGAGCTTTTCCTTGAATGATCTTGATTGTCTTCACAAATATGAGTAATTGGACTACAGTTTTCCTTGATATATTTTATGCTTTAAATTATTTTCTTTTTGGTCTTTGAGGATAAGATACATATATTGCAGAATGTGCTAACATATTCAGTTTTCTATTTAGTGGTAAATTTTTGTATTGTACTTCAAGTCACATCTGTAGAAGTAGATTTGACAATCAGGGAAACTTCTAGATTGGCAAAAGTTATTATGTTAATTCTTTGGTTGGTTAAGTTTTTTCTTAGACTATTAAAACTTTGGGAAAACTGTCTTTTTCGGTAGAATGCTTTGTGCATTGTTTTAGAAGGTAGCTGATGGTTTCTTGTTTTTTAAACCTGGACTTCAGATATGAATTATAATGCCTAGAACAGTCTCATTATTTTGTTTTCATTTACCTAATAGTAACAATTTACTATAATTGAATCTTTTAATCGAGAAATACCAGGGCACTTTACAAGCATTAATTAATGCTCCCATCTCCTCTATGCGGTAGGTAAGCGTTGCCCGGTTTATGAATGGAGAACTCAAAGAGCAGAGTTAAGTGACTTGCCCAAGGCCACCCAGGAAGCCAAGGCCAGAAGGCCAAGAGAAATTCCCCATTCTTGGCTCTCGGTGGGAGCTCAGCCCCTTAGTTCCCAAGGTGGAAGAGGCCTTCTTTCCAGTTGAGGAGGAATAAGAGAAAAAAGAAAACACGAAGCTCTCTAATCTCTCCTTTGCTTCGGGGATGAGGGAGAGTCACAGGATAGTGATGTGATTTTACTACTAGTTTGTTTATTCATTCCTTCATTCGTTCAGCAACTATTCATTGAGTATTTGTTGTGTGGCACGTTAAAATTCTAGATACACATTGAACTAAATGGAAAAAAAATCCCCATTCTCGAGGACCAATAAACAAGTAAGCTAATAAACAAGAGGACAAATGCATTTTATACTGTAACAGTTTGTAATAAGAGGGTTTTTTTTAAACCAAAACAAAAGGGGAGAGGTGCTAGATGAGGGAAGTGTCATTGTTTTATACATGATGGACACTAAAGACTCATTGACCATATGACATTTGATTGGAGATAGGAAATGAGGGAGCAAGTTATGCTGGTAGGAGTTGGGGACAGTATTCTAAGCACAGGAAGCAGCATCTGCAAATGCCCTGGGGTAGGAGTGTGGTTGGTTTATTTGAAGAACTGTGAGGACAATTTACCTAAGAACAGCCAAAGGGAAGAATTTTTGATAATGAGATCAAAGTGCAAAGGAGGCAATGTTTTAGAGTGCATTTATCAGCAATTGTAAGGATTTCAGTGTTTCTTCTGATGGACTTGTGGCGCCCTGAGAAGGTTTGGGCAGTAATCTGAGTTACATTTTAGAAAGATTACTCTAGCTGTTATTTGCAGAGTGAAAACACCTGGGGGAAACTATGTAAATTGGCCAACCAGTTTAATGTGCAGGGCTATACAGAAATGGAATATTGACCAATGGCAGGAACTAGACAGAGCGGTTGTGAGCTGTATAAACTATAGCATTAAACTCTAATTTCAAGTACAAGTCTTCTTCTCATTCCAGGAATTTGGTAAGCTTTAGAAATTTAAAAATATTTCTCTGAGATGTATAACAGGCATTAGAATCTAAATTTTTCTCCAATGTGTGTTGGTTTTTGTCATCAAATGTTTATCTCATAGTAATAGATGGATGCTGCAGCTCTCAGCATTACACCTTCAAAGTAGAATCACATTCAGAAAGGTAGTGGTAGGGGTCAAAGATGCTCTCCTCACTAGCCTTGCTCTTTTTTTTTCCCAACGGCAGCCTCCAACAGAGACCATCTCACCTCTTACTGTTCAGTACAGGGTCACAAACACACTTCTAGAGTCTTTTGCTTCATTGTTGAAAGAGAAAGGATTACTTTACTGGTATAGAAAAATCCTAAGTCATCTTTTGTAGATGGGAGGAGACTGTGTTTTCCAAGATCAAGGTCTCTGCCTGCTTTCGAACATAACCCAGGATTCTCTTAGTAAGTAAGAAGTATGTAAGGAGAGGGCGGGATGAGTAGAACAGGGAAGTGTCTGTATTCAGACTACCCTTTAGATAGGGTAGTTTGGGCTCATTTTTCTGCCCTTGATATTTATGTTATGATTTGAATCACCCAGAGGAAAAGGAACTGAACCTGTTTAGTTAGAAGAAAATTAGTCCATCCATGGTGGCTTGGAGCCATCATTGAGGTTGACAGGTAGGCAAGAAAGTGGCTAAGAGCTGGGATTTTGTTAAGTACCATTTGGAGCCATGGGAGGATTTCAAGTATAAGAATGACAAGATCTTATTATGTTTTCAATAGATACTTCTGGTGACTGAGTGGTTAATAAATGACCAGGGGAGAAGCATAGAGATGGATTAGGGGCCTATTTTGGGCAGCTGGGCAATGGAGGGAGGAGGCCTCCACAAATGTTCCCCTTGCTTCTCATCACCTGTATTCCCCCCCCCACCCCCGGTAGGTTTTCCCACATTTTACCAGGGCTGGTCAATGTGATCAGTGCAATGCTCCAGAAATGATGGTCTTTTGCTTCTGAGATGACATTCTTCCATTCCAGTCTCTGGCTTTCCTGCATCTCTTGCTCTGGGAGAATGTTCAGAGGTACGCAAAGGAGAGGTGCCCCCAGACAAAATCCAGCAAGGACCTAGGACCCCTGCCCATTAAGCACTCAAGGAACTTCAGGAATGTATTTTCTTCTTCAGTTCAAGTCTTGGACTACAGTCACGTGGCTGCAACCTTGTGAGAGACCCTGATTCAGGATCACCCCAACAAGTCCCTTTCAGACTTCTGACCCTCAGAAACTGCATGACACAACAAACACTTGCTCTTGAAGGCACTACATTTTGGAATCATTTATTCTTTCACAACAGTAACCTACTATAGGTAGTAGCAGTAGAGACAGAGAGAATTAGGGTTTTAGAGGCTCTGATACCTGTAGATTTGACAAGAATTCCTGATGGATTATGTGTATGGAATGAGAGAGAAAGACTATGATCAAAATTAGCTCTGAGGTTTTGCATTTGAGCAACCAAGGGCATGTTTAACTTGTAAATTTTCTGCAAGGAGGACGTTTATTTTTTTATTAAGGTTTTTTTTTTTTTTTTTCCAATGAGGAAATTTAGATAGAAGAGCAGCTTTGGGGAAAGACTGTTGGGAAACATCAGAGTTTTCCTTTTGGTCTTGTTAGGTGTGTGATGCTAATTATCTGCCAAGTGGGCCATTGACTGTGAATCTGCAGTAATGGGGGGAAATCTAATTTCTAAACTATCAGTGGCACTTTAAGACTGGTAGGGGGTAGACAGAAGTGAAAGGGCCCAGAGCATAGCCTTGGGTCTGCTCAGCATTGCTGTTCTTATTGCAAACATGAATCAGGGGATGAAATATGATTATCTATATTAAAACATAGTTCCCTTTACAAATTAAAACTTAAAAATGGGACTACATGTAACTGTTAAGTTATCCATGCTGGGCCTATTTAATACAGACATTAATACTGAAGAAACCTCTTAAACCTCTTTATGATGTGGCGTTTGTGCAATGTGGGTGTGTGTTACCTCTTGAACTTCCTGACAGTACATTTTCATTTGAAACCTTCCTATTGTATGACATAAATTTACAAGTTAAACATGCGTAGCTCTGCACAGTGACTCCCCATGTGTCTGAATTTTCAAGGAAACAAGTACCACAGTATTGACTATTTATGCATGGGGAGAAATCTAAGGAAATGTATTTCTATTTCATATCCATAGCAAATTACAGCTCAGTATGGGCCTTTAAAAAATATATTTGTTTTACTTCAAACAACTTGCTTATCCCTAGCTTTTTCAGGAGTCTTGGCCTGTACACTTCTGAGGACTCTTTTATAAATGAGGTGTGCCAGAACCTTTGCAACCCAGACCTCCTTCAGCCAGGCGGGTAGAAGAGCTTATCTTTTGCTTTGAGAGTTTACTTAAGGAAAACTAGAAACAAGTTTCCATTTGAGGTCAAGTTCCATTACACTGAGAGCACAGTCTTTAAGATACAAAGTTGATATAGTACATTTCTAGTGGTCAGGAGGACACAGGCCCAACAAACTCTGTAGTGAGAACAATAATGGAAAACAACAGAATGTCTTTGGAATCCCTTGATTGGCCTAATAGCAGCACTGAGATTCTTGACAATTGGATACGAGTAAGATTTTCTCCCTTTGCTTTCTGGACCTTGTCTTGTCTTAAGAAAGACTGGAAACTTTTGATGTGGCTTCAAGCTTGTAATTTCTCCCAGAAGCATACCTTCCCCCCATCATGCCTTGTACGTCAATCACAGTATGTTACCAGCAGGTGGCAACAGAGAGTCCAACAGAATGGAAAACCCCAGTTCATAGTCTGTGCAGATAACCAGGAAGGATGGTATACTGGATGTGAAGTGTATGCACAGAGAAAAAAGCAAAAAGCAAAACCCAGCACTGTTATTATTTCAAAAGAAATGTGTTTTACTGTGTCCTACCTCTTCTAAAGCCCATATTCTTTTTTCCATCAAGACTGATTTGGATCACAGGTCAATCATCTACTAAGCAGGGGAAGGTTCTTTTTGTTTTTTAGTGGTACTGGGGTTTGAACTCAGAGCCTCACACTTGGCAGGCAGGTGCTGTACCACTTGAGCCACTCCACCAGACTTTTTTTGTGATGGGTATTTTTTGAGATAGGGTCTCACAATCTATTTGCCCAGGCTGGCTTCTAACTGCAATCCTCCATCTCTGCCTCCAGAGTAGCTAGGATTATAAGTGTGAGCCACCAGTTCAGGGCTCAAAGGGAGGTTCTTTAACATCTGGTAGGTCTTTTCCTCTAGGCCTAATCCTCTGTTAAAGGGTTCTTATCTTCTGATTTGCCTGCCCCTATGGGCCTCTGAAAACAAGAGACAAAGAATAATTTATTACTTAGAAGACTTAAAAAGAGCCAACTAATTTAAAGCTGCTACCTAGCATGTCAGAAAGCCAAGAGTGTTATTTGTCGGCATGCAGGAATGACAGATACCACTGGATTTTAAGGTTGGCAGCAGCTGTGGTCAGAGGGAGTCACTGGTTTGATGTCATCTAGTTGACAAGAAATCCCATTTCTTTGCAGATTCCATCTCAGAGAGCAAGAACTGTCCAGTGAGAGACTCACGTGCTCTTTAAGGTCCAGGATTTAGGTCATTCGAGAAAAGATCATTCAGGGTGAGTGTTTCTGAGGAAGCATTTGTTTCATAGGGATGCAGACTCTTGGAAGAGCTTCCTTTGGAGCCTGTGGATGAGACAAGTCATAAATAAGGAAGGGCAGACTTGCCTTACACTTGGGTCTACCCTGAATGCAGAACTACCTTGAAGGCTTCCGTCAGTTAGATCTCAGCCATCACAGTGCTCCAAGGGAAAGAAATACAAACCTACAAGGCCAGGTTTGCAAACACAGCCTCTGTAGGGCAACCGTAAAAGTGATTCCTTCAAGGTCCTCCAAAAGCAAGTGCATGGGCACTGTATGGATCCCACTTGGGCTCTGAATTGTTGGCAGCTTCTGAGATTCCACTACAGTCCCCCATGGGCTGCTCCCGCTTCACTCTTTGAGACCAACAACTTGACTGATTTATTGTGAGAAGGTGGCAAATTGAATCTCTCTACATTACTATCCAATACAAAGCATGTTCTAAGAGGTTGGGATATGGTTTTTTTTTTACCTATAAATGACATTTTAAATCTGGCAAGTTACAAAATATTGGCATTTCTGTTCATCAACTAGAGACTGAGCCTGCCCAGAGATCCTACGGAATCACTAATAAGTAATTACAATTATTGCTAACTCACATGCTAGCTGCCAGGCCAGCTGACACAACTCTTTACATGACTTCCTCTGAGGAAAGTCAAAGTGCCGAGGCCCTATAAAATCTGACACTCTTATCTGTGATCATATTTCTCCCTATTTTCCTTTTGTATATTCATGTCCACACACTGGTCCCTTGCTATGTCTTCGGTCTACCAGGGTCTTTGCCTTGCCTGTTCCCTCTGCCTGGACCACTCTTCCTATAGAAATGTCCTTAATAAAATTTCTCATCATTTTCCAGCCTTTGTTCAAATGCTACATTCTTAATTAAGTCTGTCTGGACCACACTTCTAAAAATTGCAACCACCCCTCCACCCCGGACCCCTAACATTACATTAACCAGTTTTTGGTTCTACTTTTTACATAATTCAAAAATACTTATCTGTTAATTATGAATTATAGTTGATTATCTGTCTCCCCCAACAAAATATAAGTTCTTTAAACACAGGAATTTTTGTCTGATTTGTTTTCAGTGGAGTATCCTGAATACCTTGAAATGCACACAAAGGCATTTAATTAACATTTAGTAAATGAATGACAACACAATATTCCTATTTTGTATATATACACATACACATGCACGCACCTATATTCACAAACTCACACTCTTCCACACACTTACATAAAAGACTTAGATTTACTTTAGATCTTGGTAAAGTTCCTTAATTATCTGTTCTGTATTCATACCACAAAGGTAGTAAGTACAACTAGACATGCTTGAATACACATTCAGGGTAAATTTAACTTTTTTCTCTAATGTTTTTATGAACAAGATACCTTTCATTGCAGAAGAAGTGTACCTCATGTAAACATTTGTTAAAAAATATAATCTTCCTAATGTGAAATAATTGTGAGTTGTCTGGTATGCACGAAAAACCAGAATCCAGGAATGTTTTAAGAGTAATGCAATTTTAATGCTTTTAGTATATAACTCAATGGTAAGCAGGACACTAAGACTTTGCAAATAAACACCCTGCTAGACTTAGATGAAGGAATAGATAAGGATCATTTATAATTAACACTGTTTGGGTAGTTGTAAATGTATTTGAAAACAATTTGTTCTCTTAAGTAAATTTAAAGAAACCCCACTTCCAACCTTGTTTACCTTATTAAATTTGCTTAATCAATCTACTTTCTATAGATAACAGCAAAGTAAACCATAGCAATACAAAGTACTCCTTGGATTCCCACAAATTATAAATCACAAAGAATTTTAATTAATGAAATTCTTTCCTGAAAAAGTGATAACTCCAGAATCTAAACATCAGGTATTATGTTTCAAGGTTGCCGTTGGCCTGTTCATATTCACACACCTATGACGTTAAGAAAATGTTTGAGCCACAAAAATGTTGGTTTTGTTCTGTTTGCAAAAGAAATGATGGAGACCATGGATGACTTTTTAACTCTCTTTAATTCACCTGATATTTGGTTTAGTTTTCCCTGTTTGGGCTGCTGTTGAATCAAGGAAACCTTCCTACTTTTGATGGACATTTTGTGCCTTCCCTTGTCTAGTGTGAGTGGTTCTGGGTTCTTTGTGTCTTCTGCAGAAGTCTCAGGATCATCGCAGGATTCTGGCCAAGCACTCCTGCAGAGTGCAGAGTGCATTACTTTCCCAAACAGGACATGACATGATTGAAGAGTTCTAGATGTTAGAAAGTTCTTCCTCACATACAGCTCAACTTGACTCTTTAGTGGAAGCCTCCATGGTGATAAAGCTACCTGATGATGTAATAAGGTCATATCTATTTCTTTCTTCCCCTACATATCAAGAATTCCTTCTTTAGAAAGGCATGAGTGACAGTTTTTAGCTTCTTCTTCTCCACACCATTAAAACTATTTCTTAATAACTTTTAAAGAAAGTGAGCAAATGTATGCATATGTACACACACACACACACACACACACACAAACACAAATAAAGTACTGTTATATGTATATAAAAACATTTTTGGAGGTTTATCACTTTCTTAAATGTGATCTTGGAATATTTGATTGTAGGAAGAAATCTTTCACTGATAAGAAAGTCAAAGGGAAAAAGAAAAATTTGTTTTGCACTGGTTTTTGACCAGGCAGCTTCTCTTGAACATGTAACATCTGTAAAATGAGGTATATAATTCCTCCATGGTGAGGTCTCCATGGGTACCCAGTTACTACTATTTAGCTCTTTCAGGTCATAGTTAGATGTTCCTACTGACACCACTGGTCCTCTAAACATCTAGAATTAATCATCACTTCTATTATTCTAGAGAGGAAAATACTGACATACAGATTAACTGAAAACCTGTTCAAATACTGGGCAAATCCAGTCAAGAATCAAGCCTAACTCTTGGGACATTCATGAAAAATTATGCAAAAAGATGAATGGAGTGCAGGTATCCAGAAGGAGAATGGAGTTACCATGAGTAATGATGATTTCATGTCTTTTTAAAAAAATTATCACATTATTGTTGCACTGAGGGTACATTGTGACATTTACAAAAGTTCTTACAATATATCATAGTTGAATTCACCCCCTCCATCATTCTCCTTTATCCTCCCTCCCCCATTCCTGGAATGGTTTCAAAGGTTTCATTTTTCCATTTTCATACATGAGTACATAATATTTCTACCATATTCACCCTCCTATACACTTTTCTATATCCTCCCTCACTCCCTCCCACTGGTACCAACCCTAGGCAGGACCTGTTTTACCTTCCTGTTCTCCATTTTTGAAAAAAGACACCTTTGTTTGTTTAAAATAGCTATACAGGGAGTTTCATTGTTTACATACGTATTATACCCGAATTGGATCATCCCATCTATTTTCTCCTTTCTACCTTAGTCCCCTTCTTATGGTGATTTTGACTTCAAGTCTCAATTGTGGGACCCTAGCTCTTTCTATTCAATAAAAAACAGGAGGATGCAGAAGGGGTTTTTTAAGCTTGGTAATTTCTTTGATCCTGTTTTGATCTCCAAGTAACTTGCTTTCAGAGCTAGCTGAACACACAGCAACTGTAAGTTTAAGAATCAGATTAGGTTTATGATCAGTGTAAGAATCATAATTATAAAACATTTTCCCCAGATCCCAGATAACAGAATCATCAGGAGGATATTAAATATTGAAATGGCGACATTGTGTTAGAAAGGAAATTAGAGCTGCAGTTAATTTTCAACACTGCACAAATAATAACATTTTTCAATAGTAAGTGTCCTACATATGCTTTACTGATTTGCTGTTGAAAGAATAGGGTTTTTTTTAATGAGCAGTGTTGAGTCATTTCTTCACAGTGCTAAAGTTGGGATTAGGGCTTCAATTTTCACTTAAATATCATCACACATATGATATGCCCTGACTGCATACAATTTTAAGCAGAGTACAAATACTATTGTAAAGGTAATATAAAGATATTAAAAATAATTTTTTCCAGAAATTTGTGTCTTTTAAATCAGACCTTGACATTTGAATATCCAATCATTATATTTCTTCATAGTGGAGAGTGCCATCTTCAGTAACTTATTAGTGCTAGAATTGCTCACTAGCTGTAGTCTGACCCAGCTAATTTACAAATACAGATCGTATAGGATCTACTAGAGCAGCACTTAGAGTTTGATAGTAAGTAGACTAGGCAGATCTTCATTTAAAATGTTCTTCATAAATAATGTTTTCCATATTGCATCAGTTTCATTCAACAAATAAAATTTTAAAATTTTTAACAAGAAAAAAATATTGAAAAGGAGCAGGGTAGAGAATCATGGAGGAAAATCACCTTCAACTTCACAACTAGACACAGGAGCACCAATATCCCAGGAGAGTCCTGCAGTGGGTAGAGCTGTGTGGTCACGACATTGTGACCATTTTCAAAACCACGTTTTCTGCTCTACCTCAGTGGTAGAGTTTGTTGGCTAGGAAATGAGGAGGGGCCCCTCCAGAGTTTTTGGAGACATTCAACCTGTATAGTAGAACTCAGGGGAACTGGTAGAAACTCAACTATCAATTAATGATCATTTGCAGTTGACAAATTCCTAGGAACCACTTTAACTTCCTTAATGAACCCAGACTTATGCTTCTTGCCACCAATATATTTCCAAAATTTGAAGAATAAAAGAAACTAATTTTAAAGCTTTTATAAAATGTTTTGTGAATTGGGCCTGGTGGGGTGACTCAGGCCTGTAATCCTATAGAGTTCAGGAGAATCATGGTTTAAAGCCAGCCCCACCCAGGCATTTAGTTTGCAAGACTCTATTTAAAAAAAAACCCACCTGGAAATGGCTGGAGGAGTGGGTGAAGTGGTAGAGCACCTGCCTAGAAAGTGTTCAAACCCCAGTACAAAAAACAAAAAATGTTTTGTGAACTTTAAGGGGAAAGCCAACATGATTACAAAGTGATATCATTAGGAAAAATTAATTAGTATGAATAAATATTGTGCCCTGGGATAAAATTTTAATTAATTTAATGCATTTTTTTTTTTGGCAGCACTGGAGGTTTGAACTCAGTTGCACTCTCTAGACAGGTGCTGTGCACCTACAGCCCTTTGCTTTAGTTATTTTCTGATAGGGTTTCAGGTTTTCACCTGGACCCAATCCTTCTGTCTATGACCTCCCGTGTAGCTGAGATTAAAGGTGCTTACCACCACACCTACATTAGTTGTTGAGATAGGACCTCACTAACTTTTTGTTCATCCTTCCACCTTCCAGGTAGCTGGGATTACAGCAGTGAGCCACCATGCCTGGTCCTAGAAATGCCTTAATTGATGGCTAAACAGAAGTTGTCACAGAATTCACATTCAACATTTATATTCAGTACATAGTAGCCTAGAATACTATGCAAATGAGCGTGTTTTGCGTATTTGCCAAGTTTTTCCATATTTGCCTAGTTGAAGATCAAAAAATTGATGCACATTAAAGTTAAAATAAAGTGTCACATTGTTACAAAGACTGGGACCTTTTGTAAAAAGTATTTTCCATTGCTTAATGGCTTAAGCATCTTTGCTGGATAGTCCCCTTATTTCCCCCTTCCATATAATTTTAAATACAACATGTGTGATTTTCCCCCTACTCTCAAATAATATAAACCTGATTGTGGAAAACATGCAAATTTGTGAAAGCATAAAAAAGGGAAAACCAGCTTTAAAATTGGCAGTAATATTTCAATCTGTTTCTCTTCTGTGTTATTCTTACCGCTGCATATCAACCACATCATCTGTATGGGATTTATTATTTTAGCTCATTGTTTTTGCATGTTATGAGCATCACATATTATTTTGCATACTGTGAACTCTTCCTAAGAGTATCTTATAATATTTTGGCAGAATGGAGAATTGATAGCACAAATTGCCAAACGTTTGTATATTTCAACAACTATTTAGGGAAAACATACTTTCTATGATAAAAAGTTTCATTGACTGCTGATTATGAAAATATCGTGCTCATTAAATGCCTTTTCTGCTTATTTCCAGCACTCCTGTGACAAGAGTTTTAAAGTATCATTTAGATATTCAGAGCAAGTTTCTGAAAGCTGGACCTTATTTTGGGAGTTTTTTTGGAAGATAAAACCACTAAGAAAAATATTTTAAGTTTCATTAATCATCTGGAGAAAAGTTATATATTGTAAGTTTTCCTAAATTAATTTAGACTTGAAAAAAACCTGAAAATAAGCTTTTAATGATTGTTTTTAATACCATGGGGCTAAATGAATATATTCTCTCTGTGTAACACATGTTTATTACCATTGAAAGGTAAAAAGGAAAGATGTTATTTTCTAAATAGACTTTTGTCTTTTTTATTTCTCTATGTTCAAAGTACATTTTTATGGCAACCATTTTCACTTTCACTCTGATTTAACTTGGGGTATGGGGGAAAGAGAAGTCAGCATTGGTAATAGTAGTTTCCTAGTTTGTTGAAATTTTTGAAGCAGACTGAAAAATTTGAGCATAACAACATCCTCACCTTTCAAGGTATCACATAACTCTTTCTTAACAGGAAAAGAAAAACCAAAAACCCCCAAAACTAAACAAACCCCCAAGCCCTTCTAACTTAACACTAAAACAAAATCCTTAGCTCAGATTTTTGTCTTTGCTATTTCTGAACAAGTCAAACGAACACATTCAGTGGGCTGTGTTGGCTGCTAAGATGGCATTCTTTTTTAACCCAGGGGTCTGCGACTTTTGTATTTTCAAACTTTACCCTGGTTATTCTATAGTTTTATTTGATATCCCAGAGCTTTAAATACACTTTTAAGTTAAGCAAGACAATTAAAATGCCTAAAAATTGAGCGGTAACTTCATCCTTATATTTGGAGAAAAGAAAAAAAAAGACATTGACCATAAGTTTCCACTTGAAATTTTTGGGAATTCTGCTGTAAAATTTCAGATCTTGAAGGCCAATCTTTATGTTCCAAAAGAATAAAGTCCCATGTGTTTCATTGTGCCTGGGACAATCCCAATTTATGTCTATTGTCCCTGTGTAGTTATGACAGCACTTTCTATTTAGCTTCAAGAGCCTCTTGTTTAAATAAGTTATATAGTTACCTCTTAAATAAGGAAACTGACCCTCAAGTTGAAGGAGTTGCACAGGTATTACAATTAAATCAAACTAGTTTATAGCAGGTAGAGGTGAACTCTTCAAACTTCTAAACCATAGTTAAATTTACTATACTATTGACATTCATAATTTTAGATAAGCTGAATAACTGCAGAATGCCCTAGATTGCTGACTAAATAATGCAAGTGTCAGTGGTTCTCAAATTTGTACCTTGCATTGGAATCACCTGGAGGGCTTCTTAACCCAGATTGCTGGGCACAACTCCCAGAACTTTTTTTTGAAGGTGTAAGGTGGGACTGAGAATCTGCCTATCTAGCAATCTTCCAAGGGATATTGGTGCTGCTTCTTCAGGGAGCGCTCTCTTTGAGGACCTCTGACAGATACAACATTAAAGCAACTTTCCGATACTATAATGGTAGAGGTAGGTGTGGGACACCTCTTTCTCAGCTGTAAATGTTCTCTTCTTCTCAGTTTATCATTTATTTCATCTACTCCAGAATTTTCTCACAGTGCAAAACAGAAGGGTGGAATGGGAAATTAATTTGAAATAGAAAATTCACAGAAGGTAGAGTGATATGGGGTTGGGTTGGTCATTGTTTTTACTGAGGGTGCAAGGTCAGTCTCTGAGGGCCACAGTGGCTGGCTACTCAATTGTAAGGGAGAAATTGCTTTGACATTTATGTTTGAGAACCTTGCTGCTTGGACCTGTGACCCTGAACCTTCAGCATCATCTGGAGATTGCTGAGAAAGCAGAGTTGGGGGACGTAAAGCTCCTGAGGCAGCTTCCTGAATTGACCCTTGTTAATGTGCTGCAGTGAGTGATTGCAGAAGGAAGGAAATGAACTGAGTCACTGACTGGGACAAGGACCTTCATATGGAGGAGGCATTCAGAGAGTCTTCATTTCAAAAATGCTTTCCCACTGAGATTTGTCCAGTGCATCTCTGCTTTTAAACCACTATAGAAGTAAAGTTAAAGGTTAAAGGTTAAATTTATGGTAATAAATTGATCTGAACTAATTCTGTGTTGGAAACATGTAACAAATCCTGAAGCAGAAATCAACCACGTGGGGACTCTTGATTATCTTCTTCCCCTTCCTTCTGTTACATTTGGAGAAATAAGTAGCTGAAATTTGAAGGGAAACTGATCTCACTTTAAGAAAACAGAGGGAGGTTGATGGGTTTAGAATCAAAAGGTTAACACCATGTCAGCCAGGGATAAGTCTCTTCCAAGAATTGCTTCAGTCAGAGCTAAGAGCTCTAGTAGGTAAGAATGAAGTTGGGTATTGATAAACAGCATTTAAATCAGATTCACCAGGAATGTTCCAAAGCAGGTGGAGTTAATGAGGAGGTTTTCCACAGTGTTATTTCAACTACTCTGGCTTTTCCAAGAACCATTAAATTTCATTGATAAGTGGTGGCTTTTAATTCTCATGCCCTACTTTTTTTTTTTAAACAACAAAATGGAAAACCTTTGTGACTGTAGCAATGGTGACCAGTCAACTCTCAAATGCTGAGGTTGCTAAGAATGACATTGCTTTCCTGGTGTCAGCCTCCAAGACAGTCAGCCCCACCCTGCCCCCAGCACCATTTTTTCCTCAGCCCCTTTTCCTTTGTGCACCTGCAGTTTTAAGTCAACAAAAATTGCCAGCCCAAGGTGATAAGCTCCATATAAATAATTAATGACATGGAACTAATTACTCCTGTATTAGGCCACCTGCACCCTCAAAGCTCAAGAGCCCCAGGTGTGAAAATTGCAAGGGCAACTAATTGTGAGCTGCATTTCATCACGTAAACTCTATACAGGGGTCCTAGTTGCTTCCTGTTTTTGTCAGGGCTCAGCAAGTCAAGCATGGTGGGACTGGCTGCATTTGTAACTATCTCAGAAAGCAACCAGAGGACATGGGAACCCTTGAAAAATGAGCCCATAGAGGCCACCAGGAGGTAGTAGGGATTAGGATCAATTAGAGGAAAATATACCTTGAAGGATACAGTTGGAAATTGTTCTTTGAGGTATGTGAAAGCTGCTGCAATGACACTCTGTGACAATGCTACTTTTAGGAGCAATGGGACTTCCATGTCATTATTTAACTGGATTCCAACAAAGGACTTTAGGAGTTCAATCTCTGAATATGTGGACTTAAATAATGTATGTATGTATCTGAAGTGTTATAAAAGAACTTCCTTTGGTGGGGATCTTTATTTTGGTGCCATGATGGTGGTGTTGGTGGTGGTATGTAATGTAGAATACTATATAGTATTCCATTGTATAGTATTCCATGGTATAGTATTTATGTCACAGTTTATTCAACATTTTCCCCTGTGGATTAGACTTCATATAATATTCTTGCCCATATTATGCTTTTACACTCCAAGGATTAACTCCTGGAGCATAGCTGGAGGATCAAAGCTTTTGTATGCTCTTAATAAACATTACTACATTGTTTTTAAAGATAGCTGCATCAAGAGACACTTCCACCAGCAATATGAAAGTACTTTTTGCCTTAATCCTCATCTGAAGTGGGTATTACAACACTATTTTCAAACACTTGGTAATTTTTGTTTGAGAAGGATGTATAACACTAGTTATATATGTTGGCTCTGAGTTATGATTGGGTTAGAGGACTAGAACTACCATTTTCTTCTTTCTTTCTTTCTTTCTTTTCTTTCTTATTTCTTTTCTTTCTTTTCTTCCTTCCCTCCTCCCTCCCTCCCTCCTTCCTTCCCTTCCTTCCTTCCCTCTCTTCCTTTCCCTCCCTTCCTTCTTCCTCTTCCTCTTCTTCCTTCTTTCTCCTCTTCCTTCCTTTTCTTCCTCCTCCTTCTTCTTTCTTTTTCTTCCTCCTCTTTCTCCTCCTCCTCCTTCTTCTTCTTTCTTTCTCTCCATCCCCCCCACTACCATTCTTCTTCACAAGGATGATCCAAGCTCCTGTTAAGAAATTTAAGGAATAACTTTTGATCCAGTCTTAGAGCTTGTGGGAGAGTAATGGAAATAGCATGGGACAGGGAGAGAATTGGCAAAAACAGTCTTAGTCAAAGAATCCCAGAGGACATGCAAGTGCCCTGAGGTACAGTCTATAGATGCCTAAAAAAGGGGTTTCAACAAAATCTAAACAGAAATAAGCTACTTGGTAATTTAATAGTAATGGTTTCAACTTCATTTTAAATATGGGGAGGTAAGAAATATCTCTTGAATAAATTTAATAGCCAAGATGGTAGCTTCGATTCTGACAAAAGGATTGTGTTTATGCAGAGTGAAGTCCATCATAACCTGGAATTTATTTAATTTTTCACACATTAACAGAAGAACCATGAGCAGAAGTAGCTCATGTTTCGAACATTGTGTGCTGTAGTATGGCATTAAAGAACGTTTGTACCTGTTTTGATCTTTGCTAGTTACCACAGAACTTGGTGGAATTCCACAGTTTATCCAAGAATATCATAATGAAGCAATATTCCTGGATATTGCTCCAAGGGTCTGATGATCCATCTATAACATTCTAGTAACAGAAACTATTATTAACTGAATGCTTAGCATGGGCTAGTCATAGGCTAAGCACATTCTATGCACTATCCTGTCTAATCACCTAGTTGACCTTATGATGTAATAGAATCATTACCATCCATCCATTACAGATGAGGAAACTGAGGCACTGAAAACTACCTTTTTTTTTTTTTGGTGGCAAAAAAACTCAGGGCTTGAACTTAGGGCTTCATGCTTGCCTGGCAGGCACTGTACCACTTGAGCCACTCCACCAGCTCCCCTGAGGCACTGAAAATTGAAGTACCTAAGGTTACTGAGAAGAAATGGTAGAGCTAGTAAAAAGAGAGAGAGTTTAAATAAGGTTCCTAAGACAACAGACTCAATAAATGGCAGATGAGAATGAAAGGAGAAAGAAAGAAAAGAAGAAGGAAGGAAGGAAGAAAAGAAGGAAGGAAGGAAAGACTGGTGGTGCACACCTGTAATCCCAGCATTAGGAAATGGTGGCAGGACGATCAAGTGTTCATGCCTGACCTGGGCTACATAGTGAGATACTGTCTCAAAAAACAAAACAAAAATTGAAATTCATTGTCTTGAAAAGATGAATTCCAATTAATTTATATGATTTCAGAATCAAATATTAATTTATGACCCAGCTGCTTTGAATTACTGATTAACACCTACTGAATAACCATGGTCTATGAAACATAGGCAGTAAAAGTAGAAAAACCTGATCTAGTTCCCTGCTAGGCTAACATCCAGAATGGGAAAATACTTGCCAATAATTTCAATATGTATAAAGCAAGTAAACCCAGCTCTAAACAAATTAAATGTTTACTAGGGAGGAGGAAAGAATAATTTCTGCTTAGTGGGTCAACCATTATGCACTGAGTGGGAAAGGGGGTCAGACTTTGAGTGAGACCACAGATTACATGATCAATGAGAAGAAAGATGCAGCAATATGCATTCTGGGAGTGGGAGGATTGTTCTAGAAAGAACTATCGGATTGGTTTGGATTTCAGTCTTAATCTCAAATATTCCTTTCTGTTGTCTTTTTATCCAAACACATTTTTGAATCAATAATAACAATTTAAACACCTTTTATGGTATATGCACCTCTACTTTGAGCTTACAAAATCTGTTTACCCAAATACAAAACCTTTTTTTTTTCTTTGTTTCTTTCTTTCTTTTTGGTGGTGCTGGGGTTTGAACTCAGGATCTCATGCTTGCTAGGCAGGCATTCTAACACTTAAGTCAATCCACCAGCCCACAAAAGCTTTTGAATTCTGGTAGGACTGTATTGTGGAGGGGACCTCGATAAAAACTTTTTTTTTTAAAGTGCTTCCATTCTGGAGTCCATAGAAAGCTAGCTGGGTGTTTTGAGCAGGCATGGTGGTGGTACTGTCTAAGAGGAAAGGGCTCCTAGGAACCTCAGAGGAGAAACAAGACCTGCCAATCTTTGTCATGGAAGAGACAAAGAAATGGGGGGAACTAGGGAGGACCTTGAGTTTAAAGGCTGTGGGTTGATTGAAAGGTAATCTAGTGATTATATGTGTGACCTGTAGAGTGAATGGGTATAGCTCAAACCTTATTTTCCTCATTTCCTAACATTGTAACTTTGGGAAAGTTTCCTCATGTGTAAAATAGAGATCCTAATAGCCCATATTAGGATCCCATATTATAGAATTGCCTAAAAAAATCCACAATTTTTATTTATTTAATGTTTATTATTAGGACACTATTTGAAGCAAGAAAACCTAGACATTCTCACTGAACTTCCCATGTCTCTTCCATTTGTGGGAGTTGAAATATCAGAGGCAGAAATTAAAATTAGCATGAAGCAGTGGGTAGAATTTGCCTTCCTTTCCCATTTGTACTTTCCCTGAAGAATGCCATGAGTGATTTATGGAAGTTCCAGTAGTGAAAGAAGCAAAGAAAAAAAGGAAGAATGGGAATGATAGGTGGGACATCCTAAATGGCAGAGAGTTATTACAAGGAAAATGGTGTGTGGTGGGGAGGGGTGGGAAGCTGGCAGGAGGAAGCCTGGACCATGTGGGTATTCACTACACTGCTTATTTTGGAAAATATGTGGAAAATTGCATGTAGAGTCATTTTCAAATGACTGTACCAGCCATGATTCACTAAAGAAGTCGCTTTCAGCCGCATCGACCCTGGCATTTTTTCAGAGGTCATGTTTACACATAATTTATAAAGTTCTAACATGTGGTTGAAAGTTTCTCCGGCATATTTAGAAATGTCTGGGAGGGCAGTTCTCACCACTTCACCCTGCCTGCCTTCGATTTCTTCTATTTATTGTGGTTAGGGCAAAGAAGGGCTCCAGTTTTGTGGGCTATGAACCTCAAAGCTGAGGTTCTCGGGAGAGTTTAGGTGCTGCTATATCTGCCACCTGGTTCTCACCAGGTTTAAATAATGGTGAAATGTCTGCACTGTGGACTGTTGCTAACTAAGCATTGTCATCTGGACTCTCACATTGGTCTCTCCATTTTCTAGGTTGTAATTGGGGAGCTTTTGCAAATGCTTTGAAGGATACAATACGAAATCATACCTGGTTTCTTTTCCCTTGTGATTTGATACCATTAAAGGAAGGTTTTCATTCCTAGCCAGTTCCAGCTGCTAACATATTCTTCCACAAAGTGCACATCTACCTAACATTCACTTGCTGTCTCATGTACCTAATTAGAATAATTTGATTCCTTTCTAGTTTGAAGAGAAATTAATTTGGAGATCTCACATTTTCATATTTTCTTTTTAAAAATAAGCTAAACTTTCCCAGTCCCTTCAACAATTTCTCATGTGACATAGTTAACTCTGTTTTATATTTCCTCTTTTTAATATTTAAAGACTATTCCATCAGTAATTAACTATGATGTCTTTAGGATTATTTTGAAAGCTATGCTAAGCTTTCACACAAATGAGCATGAACTTAATGTCTAAAATCAGTTTTCCTCTGAAAATTAGCCCACTGATTTGTAGTCCTGATCATTTCAATAGTTTGACAAGTTTCTGAGGGAAAATTCTTTGGGCCTGATTTCAAGAACTTGCCTTTTTGCTTTCCAGAGAAGTTTCCAAGGATCAAATGAGATCTGAATACACTTCACTTTTTAAAATAGAAGTTTTTAGCTTCTGGAGAAAATTATTTCATATTCTTAATTAATTTCCAGCAATATCAAAGTGGGGTCCTTCATTCACTTATTTTTTTTTCAGTACTGTCGTTTGAACTCAGGGTCTATACCTCGAGCCAATCTACCAGTCCTTCGTAATGATGGGTTTGGGAGATAGGGTCTCCCAAACTATATTCCTGGGCTGGCTTTGAACTTCGAATCCTCCTAATCTCTGCCTCCTTAGTAGCTAGAATTATAGGCATGAGCCACCAGCATCCAGCCACTTACTTGTTTATTAAATGTTTACTAAGTGCTTGCCAGTCACTCAAAGCTCACTGGACCCAAGTTGGCTCTGATCTTGCATTGATAAAGTCTGCTGTGCCACTGAGACTGTGAACATGCTTCCTATTGCATTTGAATAACCTAACATACGAGTCTGGAGGAGCAAAGAAGCTGGGGGTTCTCACTTCAGTTGAAAACTGAGTTAATCATAACACAGACTGGTCAATTCATTTGATCTTTGCCCCATCCCATTCACTGGACCCAGCAAACAAGTAGATGGAAAGTCACCAAAGCCACTTTGGGATTAAGCAACATGGTCCTTAGTTTGAAACCCAAAGGGATGTGAGAAGGTTTAAGATTATAAATGAGTTTTTTTTTTTCATAATTTGAATGGAGTGTGCTACTCTCCATAAACATCTGAGACCATTCCTGGTGTTTGCTGGATGGGAATAACTTGCAGGAAAGTGTTTAGAGGCCATTGTTAAACTTCCTGTTATTTCTGAGATATAGCACATATTTATTGTGACTTAGCAAACACTTATCTGTAGGCATTTTCCTAGCCACCTCAGTTTTGAGAACAAAGACAAACCCAGAGGGAATCATAAAAAATCACTCAGCAGTCAACTGAATGTTACAAGTCTTGTAATTGAGTTTTAACAAGAAAATTCTGCAAATTCAAGAAATAGCAAAATGCTGTTTATACATTATCCTTAAGATAGCAGGAGGAATTTAATCATTTTTAGAAAGATGACTAACAAATATAGCTTTTAATGATTCTAAAAGATGGAAATCTTCATTTACATGGTAACATTACTAATGTGGAATAATACAAGATTCAGGCACTATATTACTATGTTCTATTCAGTGGAGCAAATACCAAGCTAGATTTGAAAGTGAAGATGATTTTTACAAAGAGATAGCAACTGGTACTGGTCCAGGAGGATATGTCTTTTGTTGTTGTTTTTCTTGTAAAAGGATTTTTAAACTGTAAGCCTGCAGGCTACTCCTAAACCCTTTGAAGCTGTGATTTAGGTTACAGCGAGATAATGTATGTCTTCTACCTCCATTTCATTACTATCTCTTAAGTTCATCATTACACACATTACTTAGCAGTATAGGTAGATTCTTTTCAAACAAATGCCACTAAAATGCAAAAAGCAAAACAAAACAAAAAAACAAAAGCTCTGAACATCACTAACTTTCTATAGTGTTGTGTATAATACAGTTTTACAACTGTAAAATAACTCAATTAGGCCTGAGAGTTTATTGGCTAAGAGAATTTGGATTGTGCCCAAGTTATCTGAAGCCTACTACTGTTACCCACCTGGGCTAAGCATGACCTAGGTAGGGGGTCCTGAGCTAATTAGTTACATCTTGCCTCAGGCCAGTGATTAAATCACATTTCTTGGAATTCTATAGATCTGTTTTCAAAATTTCTCTCCTAAGTGTGAGCAATCCACAGAGGTGCATGGTACATTTCCAGAAGTGTTTGAGTGCCTGAGTATAAAAGAAGACACAGGCGTTGGATTATCTAAGGGATTGGAAGTGCAGTCAAAGGACAAGGCAAAAAGGAGTTAATAGGTAAGTTAGAAGTTGAAAGGTCAAACCAATGAGTTGGGGAATGAAAGATGGTGGAAGAACGTGCTTAGAGAGAGGGTATTTAGAATTAAAAATTTAGGAGTGGAACAATCCTAAAATTCAAGATGTGAGGTAGATTAGCAAAAGCCAGAAGAAATTTTTAGTTGTTGGGTTTAGATAGAGTATTGTCCTTACCTGTTAATGGTCATGTTGTATATTTGAATGTTGTCAACCTGTAAGAACTATGGTGATCTCAGAGGACTGTGATCTGGGTTGTGAAGCCTTCAGTAGATAAGGGAGAGTATTCTAGGAGTCAGAAGGTGCATACCCTGTGGAGAACAGGGAATGATGGGGTTAGGAAAGAGTAAGAAGCTTTGTAGAGAGGTAGTTCTGCAGGAGGTTGGCAGGCAGTGAGCAAAGAGAATTATTGAACAGATCCGTGAGTGGAGAGAGATTGACATCTTCCCCTATGAAAGGGGAAAGGAGTGAACTTGGAAAAGGCAGGTTGGTGGTGGAGCACATTTGACCTCCAGTTTCTTTGATCCATAAACCACTGAAAATCTGTTTTCCAAGTTTAGACTTCTTGCCATCATCTTGCAGCAGAGTGGCCAATGCTGCCACTGGCAAGTGAAGAGATCTGATTGCTTGGTTTTAACACCTTGTTTGAAAATCAGCAGCCTGAATCGGCAAGCCTCATCCTTCCCATGATGTCCCACAGCTGCGAATTCCCAAGTTAATTATATGTTGGGTAATGAGGACTTGCTTTTATCTGTAGTAAATTTTAGTTTTAACCTTTATTAATGGGCTTTCGTTTTGGCACTTGTGGGAAAGGGGCAGTGAAGAGGCCCATTAAATTTTCTGTTGGGTTTTTATGTATCTTCCTTCCTTGCAAATAGAATAATAAAAAAGTTGCTTCCTTTCTTCTCCTGGAACATTCTCTTCATCTATTTTAACTCAGACACCCCCTCTACCATTTCTGAAGGCCATGTGTGCCTCTTATTTCCAAGCAGCTCTGTGCCTCAGTCTACTTGCTTGGAAAGCAATGATCATATTGGCATTTACCTCAGAGTGTTGCCTTGAGGTATAAGTGAAGTGACATTTGTAAAGTAGTAAGAACAATGTCTGGTAATATTGAAACCATGGGAAAGCGTTTGTTAAATGAAAATACTGCTTTATCAATACTTTGGGAATAAAAACTCAGGGAATTTGGCCAGAGCAAACAGCAACATAAAGCTATTGACTAGTGTCCTCTTTTAAAAATGAAATTCTTTTTCTTGGAGCTCCCCTTTGTGGTTCTGTAGACTCCTATCTCTCCAGTGGAATCTTGTAAAGAGATTCACGTCCTCAGTATCAACTTCATAACTTCCTCTGCACCTATCACCGCAGGATGCTGATCTCTAGGCTGTCTCACACTTGTTCCAGCCAGAGATTAGGAATGTCAATCAAAGTTTTAGTAGTGGATTAGGAAGCCTTCTTCTGCTCAGGTGTGCTACACTCAGCCTCTGAAGACTAGTAGTTGCCTGTTAAAGGGCCTTAAGTGAACTTAATTCTCAGCCCACTTCCTAATCAAACCTCTAACTCAATTAGCACTTATTTGACTGTCTAAATCTTTGGCTTGAAGCACCCTGCTATTTTGGGTGGGAGCTTTCAGTATGAAAGACACCCTTTTCCTGGGAACTCAGCCGGGACAAACCAATTCATTTCACACTTCTTTCCAAACACCTACAAATGGGAAGCCAATCTTTGTCCAGTCTACCTCTTGGGAATGTAGCCAGCAGGCTGGTTGATCCCATCAGCCCACCTCCTCAGTGACCTGGTCTTTTCATACTTATAATGGCTTTTGAGTTCCACCTTTGCTTTGAATAACCATTTCATTGAGAGACTTCCCTGTTCTCTGGCAGTTCCTTTGGGGATGGGGGTGGGGGAAGCAACATTTTTGAAGATGACGTTTTTGTCCCTCTTAACACCGTTTTATAACTTGAGCGTTAAAGATTGTTGAGCAAACAGTGTAGTCTTTGGTTTTGTGCTAACGTTTTATGACTGGTGAATTCAGTGACCTTCTGCTTAAGGCTTTGATCTTAATTATTTTAAATATCATAGGGTCTGATTCACAAGGCAGTAACGGCGGGTCATTATTCCTGGCGTGATTAGTCTAGGTTAGAAATTAGCTTTGAGGCCCCCCGGCACTATGCTCTAATACGTTCTGAAATGGAACACCTGTGTGATGGCTACACAATCATTTGGTTAAATCAGTCTCTAATTTAATGAGCTTTGACTTCACATTTTTCTTGTGATCTTGAAGAGTTAAATATGTCTGCCTAGGTTTTGACTTTGTCATGTTGTCCATTTTATTCATTCAGCACAACTAGTATAACTTAGTGCTATAATTTGTGAAAGAAGTGTTTGCATAGATAAACATCTGCAAATTGAAAAATTTTGAAGTCTTTTTTTTTTTTTTTTGGGACTGGGGTTTGAACTCAGGGCTTGTCATGCAGGTGCTCTTCCACTTGACCCAAACTTCCAGTCTTTACTTTTAAAAGGAACAAAATAAAAATCCATAGTAACCTATCTTTACATCAACCTACTCACAAAATGGGCAAAGCAGCAACAGAATGCCCTCATAATTTATACCAACAACCTTTACACGAAGTTACAGGGAATATGAAAGCTTTAGTCTACTCCAGAGGCTGAAGATTCTACAAGGCCATTTGCTATTTATTTCACCTTTCATCTCTGGGCCATCACCATCACCTGGGAGTTTAGAAATGCCTCACCTCAAGGCTACTCACCTAGAAAGAACCCATATTTTAACAAGACCTTTTGGTAATTTATAGGGAAAGTGAGAGAAACCCTCACAAGTTCACTCTTCTTAAGCTTCTATCATTGGTGTTTGGTGGCGAAATTACTAGAAATCTCAACTCAAGCAATACTAACAAAAGCAAACATAATGTGCATTTCTAAAAACATTAGAAAATCCTGACTCCAACCATTTCTTTCCAAGACCACCCTGCCATCTTTTTTTCCAAGCTCCCATCACCACTTGCCTAGATTAGTGAGAGCCTGCTGAGTTTTCTTACTTCTCTTGTATTCCTTGCTACTTCCTCTAACTGACCCACTAGATCAGTCTATTCTCAACATCCAGCAGACTAATTCCTTCAGCCTATGGTTAGATCTGTCCCTCTCTGCTTACAACCTTTCATTGGCTCCTCATGTCACTCAAAGCAAAAGTAGATTGTGACAGAAGCTACAGTCTGCCTAAGCATTTAGATATGGTCTGCAGATCTAAGTGTCCAGGTGAGACTGATGACCCTGAGATGAAAAAATTGAAAATAGCAATTGGCCGTGTTAGGGTACCTGAGTACTTTTATAATCGTGTGAATTATCCCGGAAGGGGTAGAGACTGGGCAACAACCAGGTGTCTGCTTCTCTAATCAGATTTTTTAACAGCACTTCTCATTTTCCAAAATCTTTGTAACCACTGGGGTTGCTTGCACAGAGCTTGCTTCACTTCCAAGGGAAAGGGTTGCTACCGGTCTCACTTATCCTTGCTCAGAATTCTAGGAAATCAGGTTGTGTGAGGGAAGCTGGCATGAAGAAAGAGAGAGTGTTAGAGGCTTGGTACCTGGAATTTGGCTGCCCCTGGAAAGCTTGGGGAAGCAGTGTGTTCTGCTGATAAAATTGTACTTCTTTTCATTTTATTAGTATATAATAAGTTGTACAGGGGGATACGTTGTGATATTTACATATGTGTTTAGAATATATCTTTGTTAGATTTATCCCCTCCATTGTTCTCCTTCTTCCTTTCTCCCCTGCCTTCTTAGAACAATTTCAACAGGTTTCATTTCTCTGTTTTTATGTATGAATACAAAATACATTCACCAAAAATTGCACTTCTTGCACTACCCTCTAGCTACCTTTGCCTCCTTCCTGCTTGTATAATTTTCCTTTCTTCACATTTTCTATTTTCTATTTGCTTTTTCTTCTTTCCTATTTTCCTTTCTGCTTTTCTTCCTCTCCTTTCTTTCCTTCTTTTCCTTTCTTTGGGAGATCTGGAAAACTGGCATACTACTGTGAAAGTAGTGATACCACTGGTGCCCTTGTGTATAACAGATTTTCTGAGTTTGGACTCTCCCAAAAGTAAAGCTTGAGATAAAGACTGGGTATAGGTGATCCCAGGAGAATAAACTAGGGAATGAGGGGAATCCAGTGAAAGGTGAGTTAATCTATTCATCTTGTGGGCACCTTCTGAGGAACCATGAAGAACATACTGCAGTTAAAATTCATAGTCTTCAAAGGGGACAAAATCAACTTGAATATACTTTAATCTTTTTGACCCTGGGAAGAAATGATCTTGATAAACAGACACCCTTATTCCTGTAATGTGGACTCCTTAGGACAGGACTGTTTCCTGCAAGTTAATTTATAAATATTCAATGTATAACTCTGAAACAAATTCAAGTATAGGATGCTGTGGTTTATGTGTATACCTTGCTTGTTGGCCTGAGAAACTGTGCATGCTTGGAATGTCATGATATATCTGTTAGAGAAGAGAGGAAACTCATCTCCCAGGGCCTCAAATGAGAAAGTAAAAGTGGTAAGTGGATGTCACTAAGGTCAACCATCTGCTTATTAAAGAGAGAGTCAGGTTTCCTTGCCCTCGGGAAGCTGTAACCTGGTCATGTCCACAGATCTCTCTGGTGAATTAACTTCTGTTTTTCTTTATTTAAGGTGTGTGTGTGGGGGGAGGGTGAGCAAGTCTCCACACTTTGGACATTTGAAGCAGAAAGAAGAAGCCTCTTCAACAGAATGCTTATCCCAAACAAATAGTGAGTGGTTATAGCCTGTATTATGTTAAATAGGAAATAAAAGAAACTGGATGGGAGGGCCAGGAGGCTGGGAAAATTTGTTTGATTTTTATACTTAGAATAAGTTAGTCTTCATTCCACTGCATTTGGAGGATCCAATTAATTCATTCGAGGATGGTTAAAATAATTAGTTGTTCCCTAGATGAATGAGGATTTCTAAAGAAGTTTCTTCTTCTACAGTCAGTAATAATTTGAAAGAAAGAGGCAAGAGGGACTTTGGGAAATGGTTGTACAGAATGAATGCTCAGGGCTAATGGGCTGGGTTTATTCCAAGGATGCACTGGGGGAATTTAGGGCTTGTATACATTCATTTCTTCCATAACCACTTTTGAGTATTTATTATATGCCAGAAGTCACCATAATTGTTGGACATACAACAAAGAGTAAAATAATCACACACATGATTTTCTTTCCATTTTCGTTTTCTTTTACATGAGAAATAAATGCACTGATTTGTCTTCAGGGATGTTTCATCCTTTTCCTAGTGTTTGTAGGGCTTTTCCCTGACCTCTTCCTGTCATGCAATTGCCAAGTAATTCTCTTTGCAGCTCACCTGTCTCTTGCTTCCTTCCCCTACACTTCCACCTGTGCAAACCAGCAGAAGGGCCCATTTACCCAAGGGATGACTTTCCTAATGTTTTTGAGATTCTATAATTCTGATGAGTCTTTGCAATTTGCAAGGGACAAATAAACTAGTGATTGAGAATTTGTGTTGAAATCAGTAGAGCATTAAAAGAAAAGTTACAGTCAAGGAAAACACCTTAGAAAAGAGCTGACAGTGTTAGGAACCTGTGTACTTTTCCGTTTTGCTTTTTAAAACCTAAGAGAAATGTTACTCAATAAATAGATTGAGAACAGTAACACAACTTTTAGCCCTCTTTTCCCCTAGAGGAAGCCTGCTCTGTCTGACTTCCTCACTGGCTGATGACCCCATTCTCCTCTGGGTGGGGACCATTGTGTGCAGACCGGCTGCCTGACTCTGGTTGG
The DNA here is from genome assembly GCF_047511655.1 of Castor canadensis. Taxonomy (NCBI): domain Eukaryota; kingdom Metazoa; phylum Chordata; class Mammalia; order Rodentia; family Castoridae; genus Castor; species Castor canadensis. Next base: position 149,922,868 of record NC_133390.1, on the reverse strand, counting down.
CCTCTTTCTCAGAGAGCCTGAGGGCAGGGGTTGGGTAGGGCCTTAGTCCTTCACTGAGCACTGAATCTGCCAAGAGTTTCCTAATCCTAGGCCCATCACTGTGTTGGATCCCAGAGCTACTGAGGTCAGTCAAGGTGGGTTTTGTTTTTCTTTCTTTCTTTTTTTTTATGGTGCTGGAAATTGAACCCAGGGCCTTGTGCATGCTAGATAAGTGCTCTACCGCTGAGCTACATCCCTGGTCCTAGGTGGTTCTTAATATACTACAGTTCTGTCAACTTATCTATATTCGAGTTCTTTGGGGGTTCATCCTGTAAAACAGTGCAGTCTGCTAAGCCTCAGTCTTACTGGAGACTCACTACCGTTCATGTCCTGTCTTGTTTAAGGTTCTGCCTGCCCCTTGACAAAGCTAACGCTGTCCACATGATGACTATATCCAAGTCTTTATCTCAAGCTTTACTTTTGGGAGAGTCCAAACTAAGAAAATCTGTCATAAATAAGGCCAGCTATCCAGATCCCCCAAACAAAACCCCCGCACTTCTGTCAGGCCATTTCTGTGGTGTAAATACTCCCAACCATGCCTAATTTCAGCTATCAACCGGATATCACTAAACTAAGTGTGGGAATAGAAATCCACCATTAGCTCTCCAAATGCAAGCTGGCTCTACCATGGCACTGCCAGAGCTCCTGTCAATACAATTTTCCTGTCAAGAAAAAACAATTAAGAGTGTGAATACTGTTATGTCCTGCTTTCTGTTAGGTGCTCTAACACACTGTATTGCATATTACTTCATTTTAAAGAATGCTTGTTTTATGAAGTTAGCTATAATGCAAGTCATTAAGATTTGGAACTGCCTTTATCTAATCATGTTGTATAAAAAGCAGTTGCCATCTCCTAGAGGTTAATAGGTGACACACATTGGGATAATTTGAGGAGAGCTTAGTGACAGAGTTATTTATAAAAAAAGTAGGCTGGGCTGTTATTAATCCTAAACCTGATGGGATAAGAGGAAGGTACAGTTATCAGACCCTAGGACAGAGAGGACTGTATGGAAAAGGCCACCTGACAAGAGTTTAAAGTTTGCAAAAGACCTAGCCCACAGTTTACAAGAGAAAGAGAGTTTGCAAAGGGCTTGGTCTACAGAGAGCACAGCAAATCTCCAGGAGGCTGGAAGGAAGAGCAGTCCTAGCAGTACTCTCCTTCCTTCCTATCTATGTGGGCAATCCTTTGACAAGACCCTGTGTGCCATTAAGAAGCTTCTGTGTGGTTCTTGCAGGACCTGCACACTCTTGTGAGCATCCCAAGATTCCCTAGGTTGGTACATGGTCATGTTTTCACAAAAGGGACTAATTGAGGTCATAAAGAATTAGTTAGGTTCCATTATGAAATAATAATAACACAGGGGTTGTGAAGAGTGATCAAGGGAAGTGAAATCAAATGCAGTGCTGATCTGTTTCCTGGGAAATTTGTGCTCTAACTAATGAAAGTACCACAATCGAAGTTGGAAGAAGTGGTTCATCTTGCAAAAAGTGGAAAGTTATGAGGCAAGTATGCCAGGGAACATTCTGAAGGAAATCCAAGGGAAAGGTGTCTAGACAATATTAAGGAGTGGCTGGACAACACCGTCATCAGCTGGTGACACAAATAACTATCTGTAAAGTTAGCAGCTCAAAATTGTTGCCATAGATACTCTTGGAATGGAACAATAGGGTTTCTAGCAATGTTTTCTTTCCAGTGTATTAGAATGTTTGGAGGACATCTCTTTGATTTTATTTTTAAGTCTTGACTACTGACTTATCCATGTGGAAAGCCTTAGGTTTAAGAATTCAGGCTTGTGACCAGTATTCTACCTGACCTAGATTTTGACCTTATTTTCCTCTTCGATCTTTGGTCAGATTTCAGAGAAACTACAAAGTCTGCATCTTGGATGTTAATTTTCAGCCTTGCTTTCCACTAGTAGAAATGGGGTAGGGTTAGGTAACAGAAGGGTTGCTTTAAATAAGAATTTTTAGAAAGACATTCAAATAAATGGACTAGTGCTGATGAGCCATAACTTGAAGTCATTGGGTTCCTGGCAGTGGAAATTTTGATCTGGATTTCAGTGAGTGTTGCTTATAGTACTTAAGATATTCTCCAGCTTCAATGATGCATGCCAGTCTGTCCGTCACCCTGCACAGACTCTCCTTCCATAGACCTGGGGCCACAGGTGGCACATGGAATGTGGTTTAAGCTCATCTTTATAACAAAGAAGGAACCAAGAGGAAGGTGTGTTAAACAAAAGAAAGCTTATCAGGATGCTTTTTGGTTACAATTAAAAGACCACTCCAAAGTGGCTCAAGCAAGACTATCTGGTGAGTCTGTGAGCTTCAAGCTTGGTTTATACTGGGTTCAGTGAGTCTTTCAGCTCAGCTTTCTTTTGGGCATTGTTTTTGTATTCATGGGCCAAAGTTACCTTTGCACTACATCCACAACCTGCATCATCTAGAGAGTGAATCCCTGTTCCAGAATCCTCAGATAATTCCAAGAAGTAACTCTGATCATGTTGATGTAAGCTATATAACTATCCCAGAATAAATCCTGTGGTCAGAGCAACATAGGGCATGTACCTTCTTTACTCCAAGTCTGCTTCTGGGCACTTTCATAGGAAGAGAGGCATGGCATGCATGGCAGAGAGATCACTATGGCATCCTGGAGTAAATATGGGAGAAAAGGAAAAAAAAGAGGCCCAAGGGAGAGTGTGATAATAGCAAGGCTAATTTTATTCTACAGTGAGTTTAGGCCATATTAAAACTGAATCAGAGACAGTGTCACTGAAGTAAGTCAAAGTGGTGTGTCAAACAATAAGGAAACTTTTAGTATCTTTGCCTAAAAACTATGTGTTCTTGGGTGGAAGTAATTGTTTATTTTTCTGAGTCTCAGGTTTTTTCCACTGTGATATATGAATAAGAATTGATTTTATATAAGATTTTATTGACAATTAATGGAAACAGTTTTATCTAAAGTCCCTATTACAGAATCTGGCACAGTATAACCACAAAATAAATTGTACTTCTATTTTCAGCACATTTCATGTACTCCCAAGGCAGTAGCTACTATATTTTAGCCTTGTTTTTATAATTAGAAAAGATAGTCTCTTGAAAGGATTTTAAATAAAAGTAGAGAATTAATATTAGAATGATAACAATATTTTGTTTAATATTATATAACATGTAATTAGTGTCTATCCATAATAATTTATCATTAATTTTCTATTTTATATAATTCCAAGGTGCTAATTTGAAGAACAGCACTTCCTTAAATATTTAAATTTGATAATTATGACTTATAAGGTATGTTTTATTAGTTTATGATTCTATACCATAGTCATTGCAAAAGACTGGTAAATAAAGAATATTTTCCTGATAGTTATGGTTCACTATTATTATTTACTAATAGTTATTAATAAAATGTTATTTATTCATATATATTCACTTATTTGCAGTTATTGTGCAACTTTCTTATATGGGTATTTTATGCCCACTGTGTACAATGGCCTACCTTTGGAGAGAGCAATGTTCAGTGGTGACTGAAAGTGCTGGTTCTGCTTGCAATGGTGTATTAATTGTTTTTCTTTAGCAATCTTATAAGCTACTTTCATAAACACAAAGGTTTAGGCAGTCAGCCAGAAAAAAGCTATGTATCATGGTAGCATTTCACTGACTTATGTTTCAGATTATCTTGCCTGGCACCACTCAAAACTAATTTATTTTGTACTTTATGGTCTTTCATATTCACATGCATGATTCCATATTCATTTTCATACTTATAATTATTCATCTTCAATATTTCTGCAATCTTGTTTTCAGTTTTAATCATTCTCTTGATTTAGTAGCCTTTATCATATCGATGGTTAACTTCAACAGTCAGTGTGATTTTCCTACATTATTTCCTATGTCTTTTTCATGACTTTTCTGAGTTCTTGTATAATTTCCAACCATCATGATACTCTCTAAAACATTTAAACCTTTGCTGAAGTCTCAAACATACACACAATTAGTTGACAAAGTAAATCAATTATTAGAAACTCAAGATCCCTTAGAAGTGTTTTAAATGCTACATTAATTTCAAATAGGAGATGTGAGTTTTCTATTAGATATTATAAATTCAAACTTACTTTTAAAGATGATGTAAATAAAAGTTCAGAAATGCATACGATTCTTGTTAAACACCACTACCTATCACTTTTCACCACTGACATCAATTGGCAGGCTTGTTTTAACAAGTAATCGCTATGTGCTGAGACTTGTATTGCTGGCATCCTCACATGAGAATCACACATAGATGTTCATATATCCCCCTTATAGCTTTATGTGAGATGAGAAATGACTCACATTTGGAATGCATGATCATGTGCATTGGTATTTCTTGGAATTTGATCACCAACAAAATAAAAATTGGGGACTTTTTGACACTTGGGAGAAAATGCATTATCAAAAGTGAGTTCTTTTCAGAAAGTGAGAGTGTATTTTAAAACTTTAGAAAGTTTAATTCCAAGATGAAATGATTAAAAGAAGGAAAAAACAAAACCAGCCTTGTGCCAATGAAAGTCTGGCTTCAAAAAGCACACTGCTTTTCTCTGAAGGCTGAAAGGTAGTCAAACAGAAATTATTTACTACAGGAAAAGAGAGAGATAGAGATGGAGATAGAGAAAAGAGAGAGAGAGAGAGAGAGAGAGAGAGAGAGAGAGAGAGAGAAGACGGTAACCGAAAAGACACTTCTGGATCAGGACTCATTTTCCCCTTAAAAAAAAGAAATAGAAATCTGAGAATCTCTGCAGAGACTCCACTTTCAATACAATGTATCTGACAAAGGATGTCTTTCATCCTCTAATTTATTTCAGTAAAACTGAAGTAACAAATAAGCAAAGAACAAATGAAGTTAAAATAATGAAATAATTTGAATAAGGATGTGTTATGATTAAATATTATGTGAAGTACAATTTCATATGTTTAAGATGAGAATTGCCCAATTTAACCAATTTAGAGGCACTGAGGGAAGCGCTGTACTTGGAGCATTTAAGTACCGTATTTGTAGTTGTTGGCATCGAGCATTTGACGTTACTGCTCTACTGGTTCATGGGAAATAAATTATGACTTATAAGCCTTCCCTGTTGAGTACCACTTTTGAGAACCTACTGTGCCTTGGGTAACAAGATTGTATTCATTCATTTGTATCTACTGCTATCAGATGACCAATTTATAAATATTACGGAGAGGCTTTGTCTCTATAAACTTAACATTAGATGCTTGGACTTTATGCTTGTGCTAACAGTGTGTTATTTCTCCCATTTGGCGGGAAGACCTCTAGAGAGTACTGAACTCTTTATATGACATGGCCAAATTGCTTCACCTCTCACAAGCTCATTTTCTTCCTCTGTAAAACAAGGTAGTTGAAACAAATTATCTTTAAAATGCCTTTCTATTTCAAAATTTAATCTCAGAGGGTGATTTAGCAAAGTAGAGGATACTCACTGGTAGCATGTGTATGTATGTACACACATGTTTATTGTAAAAAATAGGTGATCTCCACTCATCTTTTTAAATACATAAATTACTCTTATAGGAACCACATTCTTAGAACATTTCTAAGAAAATTTCTGCTGATTTTTCTATGTACTATCACTGAGTCTTTTTCCTTTGTAACATTTACATTTATTTATGTGTTCACCTGTTTGTGTGTTTCATTAGAAAAGAATTTCTAAGGGGACAGAAAATCAGTTATTATGGCCAAACACTTATACTCAGTGTTTCACACTTTTAAATGCATAATTAATATTTGCTGAATAAATAAATGAAATAAAGTTTGCTATTTGTAATATTCCAGGAAGATGCTGTGTTAAGGATCATCTAATGTCCTCCTCCAATTTAAAGGTAGGGTAAATTGTGACCTCCTTTTTGACTAACGAAGGGAATTCATTAAGAAGTTTAGAAGATTAAACTACTATAAAAATGTATCAGATTGAATATTTAAAACAAACATTCAACAAAAATGAAAAATAGCAAAGGTAGCAATTTATTTTATGAGAAACAAATGTTGAGCAAAACAATAAAACAGTTTGAAAAACCAAGCGATAGAAAAGCATCTATCAGAAAATTCTAAACTAAAAAATCAAACATAGCACTACTATTATTAGAAAAAATAACTTAAGGCAACCACATTGACAGGTAAAAAGAGGAACAATATATCATATAGTCAATCTGAAAATAAAAGAACCATACACTTATTTGTTACTTAAATAACAATAAAGATATACATATATTTGTATAAACATATGTAACTATAAGAAAAAACAGAAAAATCCACAATCATAAAGGAGCATTTTATAGATTTCTCTCAGAAACTGACAAATGAAGTCTTGGTCAGCCTTTATTTAAAAGATTATTATGGGTAAAGTATTGAACAATTAAAAGCTTGAGTGAAGCTTACTCTTCAATTTGACTGGTATTTCTCAGTTATTGTTTTTCCTTAAAGCAACTTTAGTGCAGCATTCTTAGAATAAAATGCACAGATATTGATTGTTATGTTTGATGTGCTTTGGCAAATACACACACACACATATATAAGAACTCCAATGAAGATTAGAGCATTTCCTTTCCTTTACCAGAGAGTAAGACAACATTCCAGAAAGTGACCCTCCCTTTCATTCTTTAAGCTCCACTCTCCAGACACAACCCTGACCTAGCTGCTATGACTAAAAATTTGTCTTTCCTGTTCTTGAGCTTTATATAAATGAAATCATATAGAGTATCCTTTTTAAAATTTAAGTCCTTTCAATAAGCACAATATTTTTGAAATTCATTGATGTTGAACACAACAGTAGTTCATTCCTTTTTATGGCTAAGTAGAAATGTGTAGATTTACCAAAATTTGCTTATTTCTTCACTTGTTGATTAACATTTGGATGGTTATAAATAATTTCTTTGTAAATATAAGTCTGTTTGTAGACATATACTTTTATTTATTCTGGGCTAATAAGAGAGGAACTGCTAGATCATATGATAAGTATAATTTTAACATTATAAGAAACTTCCAAACTCTTTATCGAGGAGATTGTATTATCTTATATTTGGACCAGCAATACATGAGAGTTCTAGTTATTCTACATTCTTGCCAACACTTGTTTTAATCATTATCTTGGGTATGAAGTGGTGTTACATCGTAGTTTAATTTTTATTTCTCTGATGATGATTTTGATGATGTTTCCATATGCTTATTCAACCAAGTGTTGTTTCAAAAGACATAAAACCTTTTTCCCTTTTAAAAAGCTGGGTTCTGTGTCTTATTATGATTAAGAAACGTTTTTTTTGGGGGGGGTGATACTGGGGTTTCAATTCAGGGCCTACACCTTGAGCCACTTCACCAGACCTTTTTTTGTGATGGAATTTTTTGACATGGGATCTCATGAGCTATTTGCCTGGGCTAGCTATGAATCGTGAGCCTCCTGATCTCTGCCTCCTGAGTACCTAGGATTAAGAAATATTATTTTAAAAAAATATATTCTGGATATGTATATGGTAGGCAGAATGGCCCACAGAGATCTCCACCTAGGTGAACACAATCTAATCTCATGAACTCTTAAAATCAGAAAACTTTCCCTGGCTTGAAGCAGAAGAAATGCAGCAGAATGAAAAGTCAGTAATTTGGAGCATGAAAAGGATTCAGTGCACCATTGCTGGTTTAAAGATGGGGACAAACTGACAAAGAATATAGGAGCCGAAATTGGTTTGTAGCTGACATCCAACAAGATGCTAAATCCTGCCAACCACCTGAATGAGCTTGGAAGTGTATTCTCCCCTAGAGCCTCCCGCTAAGAGCCCAGGATGGCTGACACCTTGACTTTTGCCTTAAGAGATGCAGGACAGAGCATGCAGTCTAGCCCACCTGGTTTTCTAATCCACAGAGCTGAGAGATAATAAATTTGTGTTGCTTTAAGTCACTAGTATTGTGGTAATTAGTTACAGTAGTAATAGAAAGCTAATCAAAGTCCTTTGCCAAATAAATACATTGTGAATATTTTCTCCAAATCTTTTGCTTAGCTTTTGTTTTTGGTTTTTGGATAGGTTCTATAGTTTTTGCCCTGGTGGGCCTTGGACCTCCATCTTCTTATCTTTGCCTCCCAAGTAGCTAGGAATATAAGTGTGGACCAGCACATCCAGCCCTCACTTTCTTAATGATATCTTTTGATGAGTGGTAGTTGTAAATTCATGTGATCTCCAGTTTATCTTTTTTTTTCTGTCATCATTGGTGTTCCCTATTTTGTTCTTGGGATTTTATGTCTTATATTAATCTGGGCATCTAAATGACACATCCACATTTATGGGCCAAGGTCTTCCTATACACAGAGTCATTCATTTTTATTTCACAAACTTCAAATCAGTTCTAATAGTTTTTTTTTTAATGATTTTCTTTCCTTGTAACTTTATAATTTTTTTCAATCCTAACAGAAAGCAGACCATCTTAAATGATTATTTTTCTTAGCTTGCATTTATTGGTTGATGCAATGGGACAACACTGTCCTGGCATATGATATATCTTTAACCTTAATAGTACCTCATAAGATAGATATTACTAATACCACATTTAAAAACAATGCCGGGGATGGAGTGGGTGGTAAGGGAGGGGGTGGGGGCAGGGGGGAGAAATGAACCAAGCCTTGTATGCACATATGAATAATAAAAGAAAAATGAAAAAAAAAATGCCATAGTTTGGTATTTAAAGGAAAACAAACATCTGAAAATCTATTGTTTGGGGTTTTGTCATTTTCCAACACTGATCCCCCCTTAGGATGTTAATCTATGTCCATGGAATTATCTTCAGAGTATAAGACTACCAGTTTTTACTCTTTAAAGAATCTGATTCTGATTTTTAAAAACCTAAGATCTTTCTGTTTAAATGTTTAAGCATAAAAGCTATAGGAAAAAATTAATGAGGAGAGTAATAGTAGTATCATTTTAATATGTATACCTTTTAGATAAGGAGAAAAATAGTAAGCAGGTAGTAGAAAAATCAGTTAATACCTTGTCACAGGTTTAAAAAACATCATAAATGTAAACCCCCCAGGTTTGTATACCCCCAGGTTTGTATACCCTCAGGTTAGTATACCCCCAGGTATGTATACCCTCAGGTATGTATATCCCCAGGTTTGTATACCCCCAGGTATGTATACCCCCAGGTGTGACACCCTGAGAAAGACACAACATTATATGTAATAATCCCACTGGGAATGTATTACCTCAATCACAACATGAGGGAATATCAGACAAATTAGAAATGAAGAATATCCAATTTTTTAATAAAGACAATATTCATAAAAAATGTCAGTGTCCTTAGGAATTGATCCCCATTAAAGCAGACTAAAGAGACCTATAGTCAGCTTGCACTGGTTTGTAAGAGCTAATTTTGTACATTGCTTTCCAATGCACATTCACTGATACCATTTTGGTAGCTTGAATTGGTTCTGGTGGGAGTGTTTACAATCCCAGAAATGACAAACATTGCAAAGGGGGTGTTTATCCCACAGAGCACTGGTGTTAAACATTACCAGAGCACGACTAGAGACCTGACAACTAAGCACAGTATGTGATCCTAGGCTTGATCCTGACCTATATGTTTTAAGAGATTAGTTGACCAACTTAAATAGAGGTGGCACAAGAGGAAAAATTATTGAATCATTGTTTAATTTACTGAAGTTGATAATTAACTGTGATTATATATGCACATATTTTCATTTTTAAGAAATACACACCAAAGTGTTTAGGAGTAAAGTATCCTGATATGTGCAACTCATATGCATGTATTTTAGAGAATAAAACACATGCATGTATATGTAAAAGAGCAAATGATAAAGCAAATTGTACAAAATACATACAATATGTAACCTAGGTAGACATCAGAGGGACATTGTTTTTTACTCTTCTTGAAACTCTACTATAACCTTCACCTTATTTTTAAATAAAAGTTTTTAAATATCCTAAAAGATAAAAGAAAAGCCCTATAATGACTAATAAATTTTAAAATGAGAAGATCTTTATATGCATTTTATTTCCTGATGCCTCTCTTACAAGACTGAAGACATCATTCTCCTGAGTCACACATGTAATACAAAAGGAATTTTGCCACCTGGAATTCTTCCTTCTTTAGAAAATTCCATATTTTGTCAGGTTTAGGAATTCATGTGATTCACACCAGGACTGTTGTGGGTTTTGGGTTATCTATGCCGCCTGGATCAAAGATGGCTCAGAATCCCACATGCATTGGGCAAGCACTGCTACATGAAACTCAATCCACTGTAACTCTCTTGAAATCTTTATAAAGAAGTTGCAAGGGAAATGCATGGATAATTACTGTTTATGCTTGAGGACTGAATTTGCTCCTCTATTGGGTTTGAAGGAGATGTTAATAAGCTGCTTTTGTGGCCCTGCCATTCATCAGAAGACAGCTCTTTTAAGCCAAGGCTGGTTTAATTCCTTCTCACTGAGCAGCATTTGAGCAAGGTTGCCAATGGAATTTTATTTTTTGTTATTTTTCAGTAAATGTATTGTGTTCAAAAGTTTGAAACAATCAAGCTGCACAGAAAGGTAAAAGATGAGAAACAGCAATTATATCCACCCCCAAATCCCCAACCCCATAGTCACTATGAGCTTTCTTACACTTTGAGGGGAAGAGAGCATACATACATACATACCATGTATGAAAACTTCCTTACTTTATATGGTAATGTACATTTTTCCATATTAACAGATTTTACCTTTTTTCCTCTTTAATAATACATTTAAGACATTTTTCTACTAGGTGGAAAACATGAAATTGCTGTTTTGGTAGTTTGGCCTAGTATTTCAGGATATAGACTTAGCTCATTTTTGGCCCAGTGCTGGCGAGGTCTCTTACACAGATATGCAGAAATCTATCTAGTTAACAACATTTTAAGGTGAATATGGTTGATGTACTTTCTATACAAGAATGAATACAGAATTTTTAAATCTGTTGAAATCACCATAAGAAGGGGACTAAGGTAGAAAGGAGAAAAATAGAGAGAATGAACCAATTCAGAAGGATATATATCTATATATAGAGAGTCACAATGAAATGCCCTGTAACTATTTTAAACAAACAAAAAGTCTTTTTTCTCAAAAATGGAGTATAGGAAGGGTGTTGGTATAGTGGGAGAGGGAAGGGCACAAGGAAAGGATGTAGGAGAGTGAATATGTTGGAAATATGATCTGTTGAAACTATTCCAGGAATAGGAGGAGGAGGGAAAAAGAGAATGATAGAGAGGGTAAATTCACTTATGATATACTGTAAGAACTTTTGTAAATGTCACAATGTACCCCCAGTACAACAATAATATGCTAATAAAAAATAAAATAAATAGCATTGCTAACCAGTTTGCTTACAATATTTTTGCTATTATATGCAGTGATAAACGCTTTTATACATATACTTTAGGATACTTTTATGACTATCTGCATCATATATTATTAGTAGGAAAATTTCTAGGTTGAAGAGGATATATGTTTTTAATCTCAATTTTAACAATTCATCTTTCAAAAATGTTGTGCCATTTTCAAGGACTGTAGTAATGCAGGATGCTGTCTCAACACTGTTCAAATCAGGAAATTTTGCCAGTCTTTTAGGGGAAAAACTTTATTTTTGTTTATTTTGAAGGTTATTTTAAAAATGAGTGGTTTCTGAGTATCTTCTCATAGGTTATTTGCTTTTGGTATTTATTTTTCTGCAAACTTGCCTTTTTCATCTTTTGAGGGTCATCAATTTATTCCCATTGACTCATGGATATGCAGTTCAAGTTCAAGAAATTAACTTGAAATATATATATATATATGTGTGTGTGTACATACATGTGTGTATATATATATATTTTTTTTTGACAGCATTAAAGTTTGAACTCAGGTCCTCTAGCTTGCTAGACAGACTCTTTACCACTTGATACCTTGTCATATGTTTTAAAGCATTGCATGAGAATGGGGAAGTATGAGGAAAATTACATGGTAAAAGTAATTTTTAAACTGTCACAGCAAACATGTATGATTCTTTTTTTTGCAGTTTGATTTTTATTAATTTTTTTTTGTTATCAGAGCTTTAGCAGCTTTTTTTTTTTATGACTTCTTTATTCTCTGACAATGACTTTTTTCTACTCCAAAACTACTAAAAATTCATCCCTATTTTCTTTCAATAATTCTGGGTTTTCTTTGTTTAGTTTAAAAGAAGCACATACATTGCTACTTTTCCAGGAAAGTTCTGAATATAAATATCCCATCTTTTTCTCAAACTGTGTCACCTGTATTTGATTTCAAAAATAGCATAACCAACTCCAACAACTCTAATCATTATAGCAAGTTACAACCTGGTCTACATTAATTAAGTCTTCCTCAAATTATTCATAGCTGTTCATTCAACTCCATCCTATTTCTTGCTCCCAAAACAACTTTCTGAAAACTCAGTTTTCTAGAAGATGAGGCTCCCTGTCAGTTGATGAATTTGCGTTCTGGTGCAAAGAAATGTTTTTTGAATACTGGGTTTCCCCTTGACATTTCAGATAGGAGACCTAGTTCTTCTGGAAGCTGGTCATAAAAGTGACCCAGAATTATAGGTTAGGGAAGAAGATAGATGCCTTTCCTAATTTAGGTTTCCATCTGAAGAGTGCTCCAGGTACTTGTCCCACAAAAGCCAAAACAAAACAAAAACAAAAACAAAAAACAAAACAAAACAAAAGGCTCCAGGTAACAATATCTTCCTTGGGATAAGCAAAAGTTAAGGCAGCAAAGTAGGGGGGTTTGGTTATTGTTTTTATGAGTTTTCTGTTTGTTTGCTAGCTTGTTTTTTCCAGGAGTTCATTGGCTCTGGACAGGCCAGGTTTCATTTAAGGAAAGGTTCGTGGGCGTTTTGTGGCCTCTGCTCCACATGCCTCTGCACTGTGTCTATGACTTGCAAAAACAACCTTGTGGGATACTAATTCAGTCTTTGGTTTCTTTTTCATATCAAATACTGCCAACTTGGCCTTAAATGTGTGCCAGATGCATGATGGTTTTATGATGTGATGCTGTTAGGAAGTCTGGGTTGAGTATAGCTGCATGTGAGTTGGCTTCTGCTACTGGAGCTGTTCCTGTCACTGATGGCTACAGCACAAGCTTGGGAGTTTGACAGCTTTGTCGGGCACTTTGGCGGGTAGTGCCTGGCAGTAGATGGCCATCAAATCCCTAGTGAGAACTGCAGGTTCTCTGGTTTGGTCTCTCCTTTCCAATTTCTGAGTCCTATGAGGACCTGCATCTGTGCTTACCTGGAGGAGGGATGCAAAAGCCTGCCCATCCTGCATCACACACTGTCACAACTACCTGTGGTAACCACCCTGTATAACCACCTTCTGTTGTGCAGAGCAAAGCCACTTTGCCTTTCCAAGAAAGCACATCACATCCCTGATGGGCCCAGAAATGCAAACATTTAACTTTGAGTTGGAATTGAAGATAAAAAGGGAGAGAGAAATCCAGTCAAAAATTTAATAAGAATTTTAAGGATTAAAAATGAGTATTTAAACTGATATGGATTCATTTGGAAACAGAAATATATGGGCAGTTTTCAATTCTATATATGCATTTTATTAGAGTTGTAATTTACACATTGTAAGTGTACAATATATGTATATACATACACATATATATGTGAATATATACATGTTTACTTTATATTATCTGCAATCAGTTGAAAGACTCATTAACATTCAGTCCTGTGATTCATTTCTTGCTTTTTTCTTTTTTTGGTGGTATTGGGGTTCAAACTTAAGACCTTGCCCTTGCTGGTCAAGCACTCTACCACTTGAGCCACTCCAGCTCAGTTTCTGATTTTAACCAAACCCAATCTGTTTGACCGAGATCTTGTGATCCCCGATTAACTAGCAAGTAATGTAAAAAAGAAAGCTGAACACTTGGAAATTGAATCAATGAAACGCTGAACATTTTTAAGTCTTGAAAATTCAAAGATAACGTGTTTGAAGGTTTGATCCATCACTGACTGGCGTGAATGCTTCATTTCTAAAAATTTCTAAAACCTGTTTGCTTATTCTACAAGTACTCAGGATGAACTAGGTTGTACCAGAATATTTAGCAATACTGATAATAGTAATTACAGCTGAAAGAAAACTGAAGAGGGGGTTGGTAATATGTCCTGGACATTATTTCCATAATAAGCTATTTACCAAGTACAGAGGAATGAAAGAAGTTTTCACAAAGAATCAAAATGATGTACCAAAGACCAATTTGTCTTCAGAATGTGGCAGGCAGTAACTCCCATTTCCTGTAATAGGGTCAAAGCCTCTTACTAACAGCCTATCTTCTCCCACACCTCTGTAGCTCCCAAAAGATTTATAACCCTGGCTGCCCAGAATAGTATTTAGTAAGGGATATGAAAAGAGCATATACTTGTGAGCTTGGAGTAAGGACAAAGAGGATAACCTATTCCCTTCATTTCCCTCTTCACATTTGTGAACAACTCCCGGGGAAGAACTGTCCAATGCAATCTTCTTCAAAGATTTCCAGAAACATTCCGAATCTATACTAGCAATTAACTGTGTGGCTATTTGAGCACTTGTAATGTGGATAGTGTGACTAAAGAACTGCATTTTAAATTTTATTTCAATTTAAATAGGCACATGAAGCTAGTGGGCTGCTGTATTAGACACAACTGATATAGAATAGAACTTCAATAATTTTCCCAGTGAGGATTGACTTGGGAAAAACATCACCAATCAGCACTAAGTAAGTAATAGCAGAGGTTTTAAAAAAATTGAGTAGATGTTTAGATTTTCCAGAATTTAACATAGGCAAGATTTCCTAGGACCCTAGGTTTAGATAAAAGTCATTGATTAACAAAACAGAAGCTCCAATACCATTTTTCTAAAATGCTCAAATAAAAATGCACAATTTGATAAATAGATCTATCACTTAGACCTTTGGGACTTGTTCCTTTTCTGGAGGACATTTGTCTTCATATGATGTGACTTTTTGACAGGTCAAATGTAAATATGGAAGTCTCATATATTTCTCCCAAACTATCTCATTATAAATTTCATGGGGCATTGTCTTTCCATGATTTAGTCTTTACACTTATTTTCTTTCAAGTCATGGAGGAGAAGGGGGGAATGCACAAAATCACTGTCAAACAAATATTCTGCAATTGGCTTTGTTTCACAGCTCTGGGAAGAGCAAAGCTTTTGTTTCTGAGTGATCCAAGGTGACCAGTGTCATCCCAAATAGACTATCACCTAAACTGTTTCCAATTTCTGAATGAATGGTTTTTAAACATGTAAACTAGCAGCCTCCAAGGTACAAGATTTTCATAAAGAAATACAATGTGATAAAAGGGGACATTGAGGCATAGAAGTTAAAATATATCAAATGTTTGAGCAAGGGAATATGCCATAAATATAATTTGACTTCCTGGCCATTGATTTTATTATTTTATTTCCAGAGTATAGGATGTATTGTATTGAAAACCATAGGGATAATTTTCAGAGGGTGTCATGGGCCTTGTAATGTGCTATAAAATGGGGAGTCACAAAGAATTCTAGGCAGTGGAGTTTTGAGTCTGATTTGCATTTCATACAGATCATATAGAAACTTGGGGGATGATAATTTGTGAAAGTGACCAGTTCAGGGACTGCTTAGTCAGTGCTAATGGAAAATGATGAGTAAGGATGAATGTGGAGTTGTGATGATTGAAAAGAGGGAAGTGAACTAGAGATTGTTCGTGAATCAAAGTCAGCAGGACTTAGTGATGTGATGGGGTTTTAAGGCTCAATAGAAGTAAAGGAGGAGGATGAAAAATAGGATTCAGTGTTCCCAGTTGGCTACAGGGGCAGATATTTGTGCTAATACCCACTGCCACCATGAACCAGGGTCAGGGGTAAACCAGATGAAGGGAAAAATAATGGACTTAAAGTGTCCTTGGACTCTATTCTTGGGAAACTATCCAGAAGATACTGAGAAATATAAATCAGGGTTAGAGGTGATGTTAGACAGGAAAGAGAGATTTAAGACTAATCAACACTGCGGTGTTCACCCATGAATGGACAGGGATGAGTTATGATCTTCAATCAGTAAAAGAAATTGAAGAAAACAGATACAGAGAAGGAAGGAGAGGAAACAAAGGAGGACAAATAAGAGTAGAGAAATATAGCTAAAAAAGAAGTAGTTTCCAGAAGGTCACCATGGTAAACATAGAAGATATAAGGCCTGGTAGCATTATATTACCCATAATGAATACCTCACACTTCTAGTTAGTGGGCAGTTTGCTGTTTGACTCCTGTCCCCCGTACCCCTGCATATTGTTCTACTTATCCATTAAAATACAACTTATAGGCAGCTTGTTCTATAAGCAAATGTTCCTGCCTCAGTGCCCTACCCAGCCAAGCTACACGAGGTGCTTCTCTCTCCATTTCACCCTCGTGCTCTAATTTCAACCTCTACCATTGCACAGGGATGTTCTTACATGACCTCTTCTCTCCAGTTTTTCAAGGTTGTTATGATGGACTGATTTGCACTAAGGGGTCCACCTTTTCATGTCTTTCTATATCCACTCCCTTCGGTAGTACCCTCCATACTTGAACTTGGTTACCTGTCTTATTTTGGCTAATGGGATAGGAGAAAACTTGATTTCAGCAAAGGTTTGAAAGTGCTTGTGCATTTTGGCTTTCATAGACTCCTGCTACCACAGGCAAACATGTCTGGACTGTCCTCTGGAAAAACAGAGGTTATTTGGCACAGAACCAAATCATCCTAAAAGCCATCCTAGACTAGCCAAATTCACAAGCATTAAGTTTTACTGATAACTTTTATAATCAAATATCATGTATTTTACATCTTTTTAGCTCCAGCATATTGACCCAACACTTACATAGTGAGTGTTCCACAAGTATATATTAAACTGAAAAGCACAGAAGAGATAGGATGACAAATTCCAAGAATACATGTTGAACTGAAAAACCTAGAATAGATGGAATGAATCAATCACAGAGGATTATTTTCTCTCCTCTCTTTGTACCAAAAATCAAGACTATGTCCCTACGTACTTTCCCACTAACTTGTACCTCAGATCCCAGAGGCTGAGACTGCAGGGGTGGCTGTGGGAATTCCAGCATGCGCAGTGTGGTTTGAAAGCCTCCTTGGCCTGCTGCCCCACGTGGTGAGCTGAGCAGCCACGCCAAAGTGGCAGCCGCAGTGTGGGAGCCCAGCTCTGCTGCCATAAATTACCCAGAGACAGGAAGGAGTAGCGAGAGTCAGTGGTTTCAACTACCTAGTAGTTCATTTTTGTTCTTGTTTTTCAGTTAGCAATCTGTAAAATTTATTACAAAATTAAGCTCTCTGCTCCAGAGTCAATAATATTCCTGGTGCCAGGTGGCATAATAATTCACAGAAAGGGCAGAAGTTGGAGGGAATAAGACTGGTTTAGGAAGTAGACTTCCCAGCCCTGTATGCTGCTGCCTGTTCCCTGCTGCTAAAGGTCAGGTAAGTAGAGGGCTAAGGTTACAGCCTCATAATATCCTTGGAGGGCTAGAATTTCTATTGGTTTGAAATTTAAAACAAAAACTGTTTCTTTTGTGTGATGGATTTCTTGTATCCTTCCCACCTCTGTTTCCATTTTAGTATAAAAATAGATATATTCAATTTCATATTTTGTTTCTGGCAGTGCAGGGAAGAGGTCCTGTAGAAAACTTGGCCATGTGCAAGCTTCCTATAGTGTTTTCTAATACCTTAACATTAGTCTCTGATTTGGAGGGGCCATTCAAGACTCCTCTAATCCAACTGCTTCCTTTACAGATGCAAACACCAAGTCTCAGTGTTAACAAGCATTTAGGTCATGCCTAATGCTAAAAACCTTGATTTGATTTCCAGCTCATATGCCAACCTTTTGACATTCTGCTACTGAAAAGATTTCAATTTATCATTTTTATCTTTTTCAAGTACACAGAGTGTCTAAAAATGTGTATTTTCATCTCCTACTATTTTGTAGTCTTATGTTTCTGATTATTTAAAGGACCATAAAGCTATATTTCTGTTCCAGCTGCAAGGAACAGGGCATTACCATCCATTTACTTTCTCATAAGTATCTTTAAAATTAACTCCCTGAAGTATGGAGAATGAAATATGGTATTTGGCTATTCCCCATGGTCTCTTTCCTGAAATGCTTACAAAATCATCATTGTAAACTGGGTTGCAAATTTCATATTTTGTGGGGGGTTGAGGGGGGACTCAATGCTTGGAAATTACACTGACAGGTTAAATGTATATAAATTACTTATTCAACACTACCATTTGTACTTTTTAGAAAATGCAAACACAAATGGAATTTTCTTCTTCTTTTTTAATAATCCTCAATTCTTTATTGGTGGTGAAGCTTTATCCACTATCTTGGGACTGGCTATAAAGGTCAGAGTAGCTGGCATTGCTTTGATGTTTTCAAAGTCAAGAAAGAATTTTACACCTCTCTGAGTAGCCCTTGACTGTGGAGGAAGAATGTTCCTCTCTGGAGAAGCACCAATTACAGCTAATTGTTCATGATCTGATTGATCCACAGAGCTCTTAGAGTTCCTAATTGAATTTGCTCTTGCCTTCATAAGATGAAGACTTCGAATAGTGGCAAATTGTGGATTGGAGGAGCTAGCTTCATTCTATAATTGACCACAAGGAAGGATACAGTAAATATAATAACCTGAAGAGGGCTGTGCAAATTCATCCTTGCCACAAAATTCCTCTCCTATTACCCTTGTAAATTATGTCTGGCTCAGTGGAGCGCTTCTCTAACATCTGGCAGGGGGAGGGAGGGAGAGCTGTCAGTCCCACCTCACCAGAGCTGATGCTCTTTCCCAGCTATGTGTGTGTGTGTGTGTGTGTGTGTGTGTGTGTGTATGCAGGGGGTTAGGGGTTGGGAAAGGCCTGGAAATTAGAGTATTGTGTGAAGCTTTGTAACCTGACCTGAGACCAGCAAAGAGGAGCCTGGCTCAGGCTTCACCAAGACCTTGAAACTCAGCCCAAATTGATTAAAACTCAAGAGTTTGTGAGTCTTTTCAAGTATACTAATTGTGTTAAGTTGTGGATGGAAATCATGAACACTGCGGTTTTGAAAGTCTCCAGCTTGGATGAATTTTACATCTAAGCTAATTAAATCTCTGTTTTATCCTTATTTTTTGGGTCAAAACTCAAGTGAATGAAGAGTTGGAAAACAAACAAAACAGGCAAAATTAAGTCATCAATAAAAAGACTAACACACTCCAGTGATGTCTATTCTGATCTAGTAATTAAAGGTCCACACTGGTGATCACTGTTTTCAGTTCTATTTAGTAGTATATTCAAAGTATACCTGAAGGTTTTTTTTCTAAATTGGATATGATATGGACTGTATAGATCAAGCCATCTCAAGGTAGGAATTGTCTATACTCAAAGCAATTTTTAATTCTTTTCTCTCTTTGTATGTGTCTAAAGCGAGCATTATGATCTTCCATTAGAAGCAAATTAAATGTAAGGCTATTGCACCCATAATGAAATGTGAAGGGTTATTTAAAATTTCACACTCAATTGTCTTCCTTACACACAGACACACTTCATTTGTCCATCTATCCAAGCACCCTTGACATTCAGTTTCAAAGTATCAACTTTCCAGAATCCATGTCATAGAATCAAGAGCAAAAAGAAGATGGCAGCACTTTTTCAACAAGCCTTCCAAGTGCACAACCACAAGTTGTCTATAATTGATTATATATGGATATCAAAAATGATTGTATATGGAGCAGATGTACAGGCAGAATATAATGTTATAACAAATGGTATGTACTTTAAAACTAAACTGCCTGAGCTCAAATTCCTGCTTTTTCACTTAGGAGTTATATGACCTCAGGCAAGTTGCTTCAACTGTTAGAGCCCCTGTATGTTCATCTATAAAGTAGAATAATTCCACCCATCTCAAGGGATGTGGATGAAACAATTAATGTACATAAAATCCTTAAAAAAGTACCATGTATTTTTCCTATAATCCTCAATGTCTTAGGGATCACATATTTGTGTAAATCCAAATGGTTGATTATGAAATAGATAATATGCAAGATTTGCCTAATTATAATGCTCCACTTTGAGGTTGTCTGGCATTTGCCTCCCATCTTCCCCTTGAAATCAAGAACGAAATGTTATTATTTGCTGGTAAATGGATGGAATTGGAGAACATCATTCTGAGTGAGGTTAGCCTGACCCAAAAGACCAAAAATCTTATGTTCTCCCTCATATGTGGACATTAGATCAAGGGCAAACACAACAATGGGATTAGACTATGAGCACATGATAAAAGCGAGAGCACACAAGGGAGGGGTGAGGATAGGTAAGACACCTAAAAAATTAGCTAGCATTTGTTGCCCTTACGCAGAGAAACTAAAGCAGATACCTTAAATGCAACTGAGGCCAATAGGAAAAGGGGAACAGGTACTAGAGAAAAGGTTAGATCAAAAAGAATTAACCTAGAAGGTAACACCCACACACAGGAAATCAATGTGAGTCAATACCCTGTATAGCTATCCTTTATCTCAACCAGCAAAAACCCTTGTCCCTTCCTGTTATTGCTTATACTCTCTCTACAACAAAATTAGAAACAAGGGCAAAATAGTTTCTGCTGGGTATTGAGGGGGTGGGGGGGAGAGGGAGGGGGCGGAGTGGGTGGTAAGCGGGGGAGTGGGGGCAGTGGGGAGAAATGACCCAAGCCTTGTATGCACATATGAATAATAAAAGAAAAAAAAAATAAAAACAAAACAAAAGAAAAAAAAAAAGAAATCTAATGGTAGTTAGGGTGATGAGGTTTCCTGGTTTAGGGATTTATTTCAGCTTGTGCTATAAATCAATATATGTATAGCTTTGATTGGTCCTCTTTATGATCCTGATGGTTACCAAACCATTCCTCAACTCAAATTTAAAGAAGCAAAACAGGAAAGAAAAGGAAGGGAAAGGAAAGGGAATAAAAGCAAAAGGAAGTAAAAGAGGAGAAGAAAGGTAAAAGAAAGCAAAAGAGAACAAAAAAAGAAAAGAGGGAAATAAAGAGAAGTAAAACTAAGCCTATGATTTTAAAGAAACCCATTTACCTACCCAGACTCTATTCCTCAGTATTTCCTAAAGACAAATAGACGTTGATTAAGATGCCTCTCTGCATGTACATCTGTCAGATCTAAGGCCCTGGATTCCACATCCTATGGTCTTATGCTTTTGCATAATGCAAGGTAGATACATGATTGATTACCTCCTCCCACCTCCTTTATGAGTTGTGGACTTCTAAACTTTGGCCTAAAGCATTGTTTTTCTTCTTGTATGGATCATGGTTCCATTTGTTATCTTCATTTTGAAGTGTGTCCTCTGTAAACACAAGTATAATTGTTTCTGTCCTTATTTCAGTAGCCACTGGTATCTCATTTAATTTATTGGAAGGTAATACTTGAAGTATATGCCAAAAGAATTCAAAATAAGGGGCCATCAATTTTTGTTTGTTATCCCTTTTACAGCATAAAGTTCACAATTCATCATAAAGGTAGCAAAATATCCAGACAGGTCTGAAGTAGTCAATCATTACTAATAAGGGCTCCAAAAGAGACCATTTACATGTGTACCAAAAGACAAAAGTAAGGTTAAGAAGCAAATATTTTAAAAGGGCTTATCTTATTTTCTCCACATAGATGTCCTTTCAAAATTTTCTTGATCTTCCTCATTTGCCTTTGCTGTATGGATCGTCTTTGCTCAGAAGTCAGAGAGAAACTGCCAGTGGCCAATGACTTGTCCTGTGGAGAAATGAAAGGTCATTGGACAATATGCCTTTCCATTGCTTGTATCTTGCAAGCTGCCTGACCTAAAGACCCAAAATAATATGTGTGTAGCACTTTTGCAAAAAGTTCTCTGCCTTGTTCCTCATCACACAGTGGGTCATTGATGGGGTGACTCTGTAATTCATTGTTAAAGTTAGGATATTTTTGAGAATGAAAGGAAAAGCCACTAGTAATTTTCTGGGACAGCACAAACTTGGATTTGATTGATGTTTGAAAAGAAAAGGATGAATCAAAGTAGGAATTATTTTGTTGAGGTAATATTTTGGAATTGTGCTGTGTACTTTGTACCTATTATAGCATCTTGATTAGATAGGTGTCATTCTCATTTTATAGATAAGAAAAACAAGGCTCTAGAGGTACAGGCATTTGCCATGGATGAAACGTATTGTATGTTAGGGTAATTATTAACTTGAGAGAAGTTAGAAATGATGAAAGGAACTGACAAAAACTGAATAAATGAGTGAGTGAATAAGTACATAATAAATAAATAAATATCAGACCAAGATGTCTCCCAAATATATGACCATCTGAGTTTGCAAAACTCTGCCAATTTGAAAATGTGTATAGCTATTGAACAATACAGAGTAGTGGGAAAGGGTAAGGAAGAATAATATAAGCAGTTAAATTGACTAAAGTACAATATATTTATATGTAAAGTACCAAGGCAAAAACCCCACTGAACAATGAATAGATGCCTAAACAATGAAGGATGGGAATATAAATAAGTCATGTTAAAGGGAGGATAACAGTGGGAGGGGGAGGGTAAATGAAAAGAGTACAGGAGGGCGAAAATGGTTGAGATACTTTTTATACATGGATGAATATAGAACGTTGAAACCTGTTGAAGTCATTTTAAGAAGGGAGTGGGGGAAGAGGGAGAATCATGGAGGGGATGAACCAAACCAGGGTACAATACATGCATATATGGAAATAATGAAACCCCCTGCATAACTATCATATACTAATAAAAATGTTTTTTTTAAAAAGAAAATATGCATAGCTAATTTACATTTACATTCCCTACACATAAGGATGATAACAAGTCCCAGCAGGTAAGAAAGCTCAGGACCATTGCTGTGGGCAATTTCTCTAAATGGGATATATATATTTGCATATCTGAGTAGCTGAAAAGAGTTCTTATACTTTTAATTGGCTATTTTACCTCTAATAATGTATTTTAAGGAATTAGAGCTAGGCTTTTGAACCCCTTGCCTAAACAAGCAGTTGGATTCAGACCGTCTTGAGAGGTGTTGAGAACTTTTGGCTGGAGGCTTTCCTCAGCCAAGAGCAATCCCTGACAGAGACTTAGGTAGCTGTATGACTTTAAGCAAATTATTTTATCCTATCTTATCTCCTGTTTTTCCATATGAAAATGGGATTAATAACTATTACCATATTTACTGTGCATGGTTATTGTGAAAATTAATGGAAGCACTCAAAATATGAAATATAAAATATGAAATATGAAAGATACTGTTTTCTATCCAAAAGCCCTGAATGAATGATGCCTTCAAACTGAATTGCCTCTGAGGGTCTGATCTTTTAGAATGAGATACTTCAGAGATAAATTCTACCATTGGAACAGTTCATAAAAGCTGACGGAATAAAATGGACTTCTCTTTCTGTTCTGTGAGACACTTTCTTTAGATGGTGAAGTGTGGTGGTTGATGAGTATGTATCAAATACTGAATGTGGCAAACAGACTCTAAAGTGACTCCAGTTATTCCCATCTCTTGCTATTCATGACCCTATGCAATTTTTTTCTTCTTGAGTATAGAATGGAACTGTAATTTGCTACTAATCAATAACATAAGGCAAATGTGATGGCTTGTCACTTCTGCAATTTTATTTGATTAAATCAGATTATGTTCCATCTTGTTGGTTGACTCTATCTGTTGACTTTCGTCCTTGCAGGGCTTGATGAAATAAGCTGCCACTGGAGAAGACCATGTCAAGGAACTGAAGGCAGCCACTCGTCAACAGCCAGCAGAAAACAATGCTTTTAGATAGTCAACGAAATGGATTCTACCAACAATGATGTAAAAAAGCACATCCTTCGCCTGTCAAACTTCAGATGAGAACTCAGTCTTAGCTGCTACCTTGATTGTCATCTTGCAGGGGACCCAGCTGAACTGTGGGTTTCTACTAACAGAAAATGAGATACTAAGTATGTGCTGTTTTAAGCTGGTGAGTTTGTGATAATATGATTATGCAATAATAAATAAGGAAGACACTGGATAATTTTAATAGAAATAATCTTTCTTTTTTCCTCTCTTAAAAAATTATTGTTATACTAGAGGTACATTTACAAAAGTTCTTACACTATATAATTGTTGAACATTCTCTTTTATCTCCTTCCCCCATTCCTGGAATAGTGTCAACAGGTCTCATTTTTGCATTTTCATACATGAGTACGTAACATTTCCACCATATTCAGCCTCCTTCACCCTCTCCTTAATCCTCCCTTCTCCCAATGGTATGAACCTCCCAGACAGGACCTGTTTTGCCTTCCTGTTCTCTGTTTTTGAAAACAACAAAAAGACATTTTTATTTCAGACAGCCATATAAGGTATGAAATATATACTTTCTAAGATATATTTCTGAATTATTTCTCAAAAATGGGCATGCTATAAGTAAGATCAATTTTTTATTTATTTTCACTTGATGACATGAGATAAATGCACCCTTTCAAATGAAATGATATATGCCTACACAGTGGCTCTTGACAGATTTAGTTTTTTTCATATGTCTTTCAGTGGTTGAATTGGATTTAATTGAACCAATGCATACTTGGTAGGCAAATGGCAGGGGAAGAATGTTTGTTAATGGAAATGAAAGAAACAAATTCAAATAGGAGATGGTTTTACTCTCACTTAATTGTGATCATCTGGCCACTGGTTACATCAATTTTGTCTAGTAAAGCCATGTAGGAGAAAAATGGTTTGAACATAAAATCTAGAGGCCTTTCAGAGTTCTGAAAGGGCTAAAAGGATGCCATGTTAATAATACTAATACACATGTTATTTAAATAGAATTTTTATTTACTTAGCCTTTATTATATGCTTACTACATGCCTAGCACTTGCTGTGAAGTTAGAATTTTCATTTTATATGAATATATAATGCCTCATTGGTGACAGCAGATTTAAGATTTCAGGGACAGGCTTTTGTTTGCCTAATGGATCATGAGATGCATTTTTTTTACCTTTTCTCATTTTTTACTTAAAAAATTTATTAGCATATAATATTTGTACAGGGAATACATTGCGATATTTACGTAATGTGCTTAAAATATCCCTTAGTTTAATTTACTGCCTCCATCATTCTTCCTCTTCCCTTACTCCCCTTCTTAGAACAATTTCAACAGATTTCATTCTCTTATTTTCATATATGGATACAAAATATATCCACCACATTCACCCTCATTCTCCCTTTTCTTTTGCTGTCCTGCCTTCCACTGGTACCCACCCCTGCAAAAGACCTATTTTTCCTTCCTGCCCTTCATTTTACTTTTTAAGTGTATATTGATAGTTCAAGGGGTTTTCACCTTGGTACTTCAGGCATGTATATTTCATGTTTTAATCAAATTAACACCACACTCCCGTTACTTACTCATATGAGATGCATTTTTTTAAAAGCCAGAATTATTGAGGTGTTTATCTAGAATGGCATATGATCCAGCAATAAAAGGAACAAACTAGTGACATATGAAACTGCCTGGATAAATCTTGGCATTGTTTTGCTGAATTGAAGAAGCCATGCTAAAGACCGTACACTTATATAATTCCATTCATATAAGATTCTATAAAATTTTATAATAGCTGCTACTTGGGAATCAGGAGAGCGAGGTAGGATTGAACTGGGCTTGATGAAATTTGGGGAATTGAAGGAAATACTTCCTTTTCTGGTTGATTGTGGTGATGGTTTCACAAATGTATATCTATGTCAGAATATGTCAGAATTCATCAGATTGTATACTTTATTTACATAGTTCATTACATGTCAATAATAGCTCAACAAATTTATAAAAATTTTCCCAGACCTGAGGGATATATTAGATAAGGTTTATTAAGTTAACTGGTATATGATCTCTATGTAGTCTCATCTGCTCTTTTTTTTTGTTGTTGTGATACTTGGGTTCTCAGGGTTTCATGCTTGCTAGGCAGGTGCTCTACCACTTGAGTCACTCACTAGCTCCTTTTTTGTGTTTTGAGTATTTTTGAGAGAGGGTCTTGCTTTTTGCCTGGGCTGGCCTCTAATGGCAGTCCTCCTGATCTCTGCCTCCTGAATAGATAGGATTTGAGGTCTGAGCCACCAGCACCTGTCCTGTTATCATTTTTATAAAGGACTTTTAGAAGATTCTAGGACAGGGAAAGAAAACATAGTATCCTTTTGACTACAACCTTAGAAACTGGTAAAGGATCTGCCACGAACATGGTATACAAAGCCATGGAAAACAGTAAGTGTTGTCATGAGGCATGGAGGTTTCTCATGGGCATTTAACATATTTCCCTTGATTTTAGGAAATGAAATGTTCCACCATCAGAATCTGACTGTTGACTGAATGCAGACATACATGCATGGTGATTTCATAGTATCTTGTAATTACTAACCACAGTTAAATCTTTCCATTCTATCATGAGGTCTCTTGGGAACTTACAGAGAAAAACACTTCTTTATGAAATATTCAGGAACGTCTTCTTTCTCTGAACATGATTTTCATTTGTAAATGGGATTAAATGGATAGCATATTTTAGTGAGCTGTTATTATAACCGATCAAAGGCAGATTAGGCATTAAAAACTTAAATACTTTTTACTAAAATGTTTTAAATTATATTTGTATTTCTACTAAAGCTGTTTTGTATCCCCTCTTTTTGTTTAAATCAAAATTATGTGAAATGTTTTGGAAATATTCTTGAATAGGGAAAATAATCCGACTCTGATTTGAGAAATGTACTGATTGAAATGCTTGAGAAATAATTATTGCTCATTATCTATGCCATTCAAATTGCTTTTCCTCTTCTTTCATGATTTCCATTTCCTTATCCTTCCCTTTTTGTTATGAGAGAATAGGTCAGGGCTTCTTTTAATTCAGGTAGCCGGTTTTCTGCAACATTTAATCTGTTCTTCACTGTTTCCAGTGACATTTGATTAGACAGTTTGATTTCTCATCTTTAAGAACTCCTTGTTGTCTTTAAAGTGATTCCATGACTGCTGGCTTTTGTTTTATGGATGTATTACTCTTAGAGATACAGTTAGATACAAGTTCAAGATGTTTAAAATTTTCTCCCCTTTTTACACTGTTTTGTGAAGTGATACCTCTTCCACTTTCTCAGTAGATACTCTTCTAGGTCTGGTTTATTTATTTTTACTTTGATGTATGAATGTATTAAAACTTATTTCTTCATTCTACTATTGGTGGACTTTTGTGAATTTTTTTTTTCACGGTGTGGGACTATTGCAGTAGTGACCTTATGGCTATTCTTTTAACATATATTCTGAGTCACACAAGCTAGCTTGTCTTGGCTGTATGAAAGTAAATAGAACTGTAGGACAATGTGTATGCACATCCTCCACTTTACTAGATAATGCCTCACTGCTTTCTAAGTCAGAGGTAACCATTTCACTGTCATACCAGTGGTGTATGTCTTTAATTGTCAGACTCTGCAGCAGATGTAGTTGTGCCCTCCCCTCAATAAAATCTGGGACTGACCATTTTCATGCATGACCAAATCAAGGGCTTTCAACTACAAGCACCTGCAACTTTTTGCCTGAGGGCTTTCTTTTACTCTCAAGTCCCCACTGAGCTCACAAGTAGAACAGGATTGAAATGCCCAGGAATTAACCTTCTCCCCTACCTGTTTCTGGAAGTTGCCCTCAAAAATCCCTAACCATAATGATGAATATTAACTCCAGCTCTCTCTTGCCTCTAGTGAAATAACACCAATGTGTCTATCCCTCCCTGGTAGCTTTTCAGGAAGATAAAGCTCTATTTGCTCATAGTAATAACTTGCTCAACAATGACCCTTTGTTGACTTTCTTTTCTTCCCCAATTCCATATTAATGTTTCTTAGGATTATCTTCCAGATACTCTTTGTACTTGAATCCTTCACTGACACTTCTCAACACTTATGCATTTAATCCTGATGCTGTCTTCTTACACAGCTGTGTGGCCTTACTTTTATTATAACATTTCTCAGGTTGTGTTGTCTCCCATGAGGAATGTAAACTCCATGAGGGCAACACCTTGATGTGTTTCATTGCAGGAGAAATGGTGGTAATTATTCTGATGGCAGAGGGAGCATTAAGTACTCTGGTAATTTTAAGTAGAAAAAATTAATTTCCAAACAAAGAGAGGCTCTCAGGAAGCTGCTGAGAGCAGCTGATATTTGAGATCAGTCATAAAGAACACAAAGATATCATTAAAATTTATCAGCCAAAAGAGAATAGCATAGTAGAGATTAAATTATGCCAATAATAAATAAATAAAGTGGTTTCATTTTCTCAATTGGATACTGACTGGATTGCTTTGAGTCTATTAGCAAGTATTACATCCATCAAATATGTTTCCTTTAGCTAAACTAGAATCTATTACTTTTAACATAACAACACTGTTATGCAGAAAATTTACCACAGACATTTAAGAATAGAAATCTGTAAAGCACATCACAGTAGACCCTATTCAAAAATAATCAGGGAATGTAAAAAATATGTTTGATAGCATTGGGTTCAAATATTTTAAGTAAACTGCTGAAAGAATTTAGAAATCTATCTTTCCTACTCAGTCTTCCCATCTTTACCCCCAATTCAATTCACTCCAACTCTGATTTTTTTTTTTATAAACATCTCACTCAAAGAATTATCTTTGTATCATAAGCATGTTGTTAATGTTGCTGAAGTGAACTGGGAGTTCTCTGCTGGAGCTAGAACTTATCTGCAGGTGGGGACTCTGCCTCATCACTAGAACACTGATAGAATGCTAAATTGAAATCACATGAGGCTTAAATAGAAGAAAGACAGATTAACGTGTCATCTATGAGGTAGTTCTTTAGGAGTCCATCAAAAAAATCATAAGGCATTTGGAAGACATCATTATTATGGAGGATTCAAAAATCTTGCATCCATTATTACCTATTGCTTACAGAATCCAACTTGACATATCAGAGTGATTAAAAAAATTAGTTACACAGGTGATGGAAGAGCCAAGGAATGAAACATTGAATATTGAGGTAATCCAGACATTAGCAACCACAGGAAGCTACCACCACCCTATATTGGTTTGATGAATAAAAAGAGGGCATAATATTACCAGAACTCAGACCAAGTGCACCAGCGTAATTCACAGCTATAAGCCTGGTAGATTCCTCTGTAGGAGCCAGAGTCATGGAGAAGATATGGCCACTACTAATGTTGTTACCTGACGGAGGAATGGGGCATGGGTGGTGAGAAATATCATCATCTCTTCATTACACTCCTCTCCATTCTTCTACCAGTGCCTGCCATTGGCTGAACCCAGAAAAGAGATTGTTGACAGGGAATCCTGAAGAATAGTCCAAGAGATCAGCTCACCATGATTCAGGGCAGTGAAAGAAAGTGAGAATGGATTTGAAGATAAGACCAGGCTCAGCACATAAAGGAACAAATGAAAAACCAAAGTTCAAGAACCTTAAAGACAGGGACCTACTTTTAGAACCCTGTTATTAATACTTTTCAACCTCAAATTCTAAGTTGCTGTGCCTCATTGGTCTGATTTTTCAAGATAACCTAACTTGTTTCAAGTCTTCTTCATAATGCAATCAACCAAAGTTAAAGAGAGGGATTAGTTCATACAAATATGGCAGGCTGTTTCTTCAACTTGTGGGCTCCACTTCTGAGAAGGAGGTGGGACAGTTCTTTGAAAGGGGTGTCTCAAGGGCTAGGCATACATTCTACTTTGCCTGTCTCTGCTGCATTTCAGTTAAGTAGTAGTACAGTCTCTAGGGTTTCTGTATCTGTGTTCTTAAATGAGATTAGCCTATTTGGAACTATGTCAGATTTGGATACTGGTATTCTTCTAGCAATAATGACATTAAGTGAGTAGTTTTGTATATTTTGAATAGTTGATGTAGGATCAGGATTACCTTTTTCTATGATTATTTCACCAAATTTTATCAGTTTGTAAACTATCTCATTAGAGCTATGTTTTGGAAGCAAAGTCTTGAATAACTCCTCATATTTACTCTTATTAAGTGTTTCATATGCCATTTTTTTACCTTCTGAAAAACTTTTATTATGTAAATATTTTCAAATTTTACACATGGTGGTATGTATGCATTCTCTTAAATTTAAAATACTTTGTTTCAGTTATATCTGTGTTTTCATTTCTCATTTTATATGTATTTTGAAGCTTTAACATTTATTGAGGTCCTAGAATTAAAAAGAAATCAATTTTATAATTTTTATCATTTTTGTCTCACTATAAAATTTATATGCTGAGATTTTACTTTTGCCTAGGCATTTGCTTGACAATTTTATTTTATAACTAAAAAAATTGCCAGGACATGTCTATTTTCAAGAAATTTAGTAAATAAAATTTCCTTGCTTCTCCCCCAAGTGCTTTCTATCACATTCAATCTGAATTGGATTTGTAATGCTTTTGTCATTTCTTAAGTTCTTAATTCTGTCAACTTTCCTGTTAAGAAGCACCATAAATTGTGGGGTTGTCATTCATTTGTGTTTTCATTTCATTTCATTTCTTTTTTCTTTTTTGCCCTTCACATTGAGAGAATTTTCCCGTTTGCTCCACTACAGGTTCTGGGGACACGGACTTTTCGGTACTAAAACTGGGAAAGTCCTGGATAAACTGAGATGATTTTGTCACACTAACTGCATGTCATCAACTTATTTTTCAGAACATCATTTGTTCTGAAAGACAGAAGCTTTTCTTTACCTCAATATTCTCCCTTTTCATTCTGCCCTATATTCTTTGGCTTCATTCTGTCTAATCTTTTCTTGTCTTCTGTTCATGTTTTAACCTACACTGTTTTCTTTCTTCCAGGAGTGATGCTACCAGTTTTCTGTCAATATTATTTTTGTTTCCATAATAAATAATTTCCAGAGATTGTTATCTTTTGAAATTCCACCCTAATGTTCCTTTTCTATAAGTATGAGTCATATAAAAAAAAAAGTTGCTTTCACTAAGACAAAGAATGTGAATCTTCCTTGACTTCACCTACTTTTTAAATTACTATTCTCATATCCAAAAATAGAGAATATATTTAGTCTAGAATAAGTTATCCTGCTATAAGCTTATACCCATTGTATAAGCTCTGCAATACTGCTTTGTGTGCTCTGTGTTAGTTATCTTTTTCAATGCTCTGACAGAATGTCTGACATAAGCAACTTAAAAGAAGCAAAAATTTTTTTTAGCTTACATTTTCAGAGGTTGCTATCCATCGTGGTGTGTTGGTTGTAGAGGAGCAGGGCTGTTTGACTCATGGCAATTGTGAAGCAGAGAGAGAAAATGGCTGCCCTGGTCTGGCTTTCTCCTTTTTCTTTTATCCATCTAGCCTACCAGGGATGGTGCCACCCACATTCAGGGCAGGTTCCTCCCCCCTTAGTTAATCCTTTTTGGAAATGCCCTCATGAACACACCCAGATGTGTGCTTTACTGATTTCCTAGGTACTTCTCAATCCAATCAAGTGGACAATCAAAATTAACCATCACATGCTCTGTTTCTTTCATAACCACAGAGATACTGAAATCCCCAGCATGTAGTCCTTTTAATGCCTCTAATAACTTTTTTGAATTTCCTTTCTGCTTTCCATTTTATTTTCTTTTTTTAAGTTTTAGCAAGGATTTATATTAGTATGACAGGACAAAGCATAGATAAGGGGAAGGGGGGAAGAGAAAAAAAAAATAGATATCCTGTTCCCCACACAGAAAATGGAAGCAAAGACTCCTCTAGCTTTTCATTTTCTGTTTTCCTTCTGCCCATTTTCTTACACCAACTTCTCCTTTACTGTTTCCTGGGAACCAGAAGTAACTGTAGAAATATGAAGGTTGTGTTAACCTTAGTCTGGCCTCGTCAAGCACCAGGAACAGTATAACAACAACAAAATCTATAACAATATTCATTGAACCTTGCTAGTATTAGGCATTGTGGTAAACATGTTACATAAGCTATCATACTTATCCAGTGGTCCAACTTCCTTGTTGGTAAAGGTCATCTATCTTTAAACTAGGGATAGATAGTAAAGAAAGTCCAAATTCATTCTTATCTTTTTTTCAAGTAGCAAATATTTTCTGATTTATGGGCACATTATTTATTCCTTTCATGTAAGCAACTCCACCAACATTCTCCATAGTGATACTAATTCCTTCTACATTCGAGTACCAGGTTGTTTATCATTTTTCATTGTTAATATTTTTGCAAGTTGTCATGTTTTAGCTGCCCATTTAAATATTTTAATGAGAAGTTAAAAATCATTAGTGTTTATAATTATGTGACTTAATTTTGCTTAAAAAGTAGAATCCTACAAGCTTTTCAAAGATAGAAAGGGTATGAATTGTTTTATTGTAAGTAGTAGGAGATATAATTCCTAAGTCATAAAAGCAATTTATTGACTCATGCTATTGAAAAGATCAGTTAGGATGGATGTCAGGTGAGTTTTAACCTTGGCTTCATTTCTTCATTATTTTCTTGAATTTTTCCTCACCTGTTTATGCCTTGCTCTTGGGTTTGCTTCCCTAATATCAGCAAATTTATGTATTAAACTCAGAACATTAAGCCATACAGAAAAAAAGGTTATGTCAAACCCTTGAAAAAAAAAGTCCTAAACTGTGTTTTACTTTGACAACTCCTGAATTAGTCTTTATTTATGGGGACAGGACTTCTCAGGTTTATCTCTGGGGCTGTAGCTATATAGTCAGTGATTCCCAATCCTCATGGCTGCTACCCAGACAAGACAGGAGGTACAGTTCCCCAGGGAGACAAGCACCAGGTTCACGGTAGATTTATCCACAGTCTCTCAAAAGCATGAAGCAATGGCCAAGGCCACGGCTCCTCCTCAACCGAATACTCAGCAGGTAGTTTGTGCTTAAAAAAGTTCATGAAAATGTTGCTGGGGTGAGAATGTATTGCTCATTCTTAGATCTGGAAAACTATTCTTCCCTGTGTTGATTATTCAAGTCTTCCTTCTGTGGGAAGGCCTATCTCTTTAAGGACCATTTTTTGATCTCATCAAGTCATGTAATATAATAGGTTTTGTTACCCTTATTGTCTATATTTCTTGCTTTTACATTTATGCTACTTATGATATTTTTCTTTGCACTGTTATTAGATCAATAAGACATAGTCTCTCACAATGTTCTCAGGTCTAAGTTTTATATGACTATTTTTTTGTGAGCTATTCTTACTTTTCTTATTAAATTAAATGTACATAGTATATAGGATGTGAGTCAGAGAGATACTTGCCCTCATTTCTGATAATCTTTTTGTGTGCTACACACAGCATATGATAAATAAGTCCTATTAAGTAAGAGAAATAAAAATATTCCACTAGAATGGTAAAATTTGCTCCAACACAATCACTGCCTACCTAGGAATCTCACTATCTACTGTCTCATCTCCATCCAAATTACACACTCAGCCTTATCTCTTCCCTTAATTACACCTCCTTTTGACCTGTAAACAATACCTTGCTGACCTTTGTTGAACTGGTTTTAAGTTTGTCCCCTGTTTGTAAATCTAATGCACTGAGTGGTTTTGTTTTGTTTTGTTTTGTTTTTTTGCTGTAAGCTCCTGGAGAGCTGGGTCAAGGTCTATATCCTTTGAATTATAACATACATAGCCCAATATTAAGCCCAATTTGGTTCATAAGAATTGGTTTATGATTATATGGTTATTTATTATTTATATGGTGTGATTATATAGTATGGCTCTGAACAAAATCACATAAAATGGAAGTGCATAATATAAAGGAATGCACCTTAAAATCTACATTAATGCAAACCTCATGTAAAAGAACAGAATACAGAGAGTATTAAAATAGGGGAAATAAAATGTATTTTAATATTTTGAAAGGGAAAAAAAGTCTGCCCCTTTTACATGCCCTGTATATGTATGTACATCTATACCATCATTGATCAAAAATAAACATAAGATTATATTCAGTCATGAATAGTTTTTCATGCTCAGAAAAAGTTAGCTGACACTCAAATCTCTTCCTGAGATTAGCCTTCCATTTCAAGTTGGAGAGATCTGTGTGTTTTTATTAAGGTTTTAAAATACTTCAGAATAATAAATAGCATTTTTTGGGATTGACTTAATCTTTTTTTTACTCCCATGGCAACATCATCACTTTTCCCCTTTGCCCACAGTCCTTTCTAAATCATTCTGGGTGGCTTTTAGAAAAGCAGGCTGTAATACGGGGCACTGACTTTCTTCTCTCGCATTTCCCCACAGACAAAATGCAGGGAAAACAAAGTGAAATTAAATCACAAAAAGGAGTGAACCCAGAAATAAGCAAAAACTTCTTGTGTTTGTCTGAATATCAAGATAGATGAGAAGCTCTAATGTTTTAAACAGTTCAAAGGAGATGTTAGCATTCCAAATTTAAGAGATTTGAATTCTTTTAAATTCCAAAGTACTAGCAATTATGTGTTAATATGATCTGGATAATTCTCAACTCTGGCACTATTTTTTTTTTTTTGATGGTACTGGGGGTTGAACTCATGGCCTCATGCTTCCTAGGCAGGCACTCTGCTACTTGAGCCACTCCACCAGCCCCTGGCACTACCTTTGAATGTTGGATGATGTATTTTTGCTATAGAATTCTATCAGTGTACTTTTTCAATCAACTAATTCATATTAAGAAAAACCTCTACTGAAAGCAAAACTGGATCGATAACCTAGTAGAACACATAGCTCATGTTCAAATGAAACTGATAGGCTTTCTAGTTGCAAAGACAGAGTTTGACACTCTGAACATGGAAAGTAGATGCTTAAAATGAGGGAATGAAGTCAGTGATAGCAAAAATGCTATTTTTTGCAGATCTACTCTTCTGTGACCCAACTAAAATATAGTACACTAAACTTAATTCCTTATTCCCTCTGCTGTGGTACTTAGACAAAGTCCAGGTATCATGTGATAATTAATTTAAATTTATTCCCAAACCACAAACTAATTTCCAAAGCTTGGTCAACTGCCTTCAGAATATTGATTTAAAACAATAAAGTATGCAGATCACCACTTAACAAAAATCTTAAAAGTCTATGATTCAAATAACTAAGGTATCTACAGATTTAACTTTTTAAGTGATATCTTTTGTGATTATCAGTCAGCTGATTTGCTTGGATGAGTAGTGGGAGCTGTACTGAGGGAAATACAGGCTTCTTTGTCTAAATATTCCTTATCATCTGGGGAGGTTGATTTCTTGACTTAATAATTTGTATTAGGAAAAAACTAAGCAGAGTGTATTAACAAGGAGGAACATATTCAGAATTTACTTGCTTTAACCATTGTGTTTTACATGGCGTGGTCCTCACAGCCCTGCGGCTAGGAATGTTAGCTGCAACTTTTTTATTAACATATAGTAGGATATGTTATACATACAAGGGATACATTGTAATATTTACATATATCCTTATCATATATTTTAGCTACATATACCTCTTCCATCATTCCCCTCTTTCCCCCTTCTTAGAACAATTTCAACAGGTTTCATTCTTCTATTTTCATATATGAGTACAAGATACACCCACTATATTCAAGTTCATTTATCCTTTCCTTAGACACTCCCCCCTCCCACTGGTACCTAGCCCTGAAAAAGACCTGTTTTACCCTTGTCTCTCATTTTTTAAAAAAATGGATATTGATATTCCAAGAGGGTTTTACCTTGACATTTCAGACCTATATATACATTGTTTTAATCAGATTAACCCCCCATAATGTCCTCTTTCTCTATCACCATGCTCCTCTATTATTCAACAGCTTACCATGCATTATGTTATATTATATTCATATATAGATGGCTTGGTTCAATATTTTCATTCTCTAACACTTTCTTTCCCTTTCCTACCTCCCGTAGTCCTCTCAGACAGACTCACTAATGTAATCCATGTAATCTTGTTCTCTCACTATATCTATGTATGTACATATATATGATCATATATGTATTTATGTATACATTTAACTTA
This sequence comes from Castor canadensis, assembly GCF_047511655.1. Lineage (NCBI taxonomy): Eukaryota > Metazoa > Chordata > Mammalia > Rodentia > Castoridae > Castor > Castor canadensis. The sequence goes on along the minus strand of NC_133390.1, from coordinate 149,886,795 downwards.
TAGGTATAGCGTCCACATATGAAGAGGAATATGTGACCTTTGACTTTTTGAGCCTGGCTTACTTCTCTTAACATGATGTTCTCTAGTTCCATCCATTTAGCTGCAAAGAACATAATTTTTTTCTTGTTTATGGCTGAATAAAACTCCACTGTGTGTGTGTGTGTGTGTATAAATATATATATACACACATATATAAATCACATTTTCTTAATCCATTCATCAGTTCTGGGGCATCTGGGTTGTTTCAAAAGCTTGGCTATTGTAAATAATGCTGCAATAAACATGGGTGAGATGTAACATTTTGTAAGGAATAAAACTAACCCTAGATTTTGCAAAGCTACAGAGATGCCACATGGCAAAGGTGGGGTTCAGACCCACAGTGTCTGACTCCAGATCCTCTTCATTATATCCTGGTAAGCTGCACAGTGCATTTTAGTAAAAGCCACTTTATTTCCAAAAAATGGAATATACATGAACTTACATGAAGTGTAGGTAAGTCCAGCTGGGATTCATTGGAAACTAAAATAGGAAGCTGAAAGGTGATTAGGAGTAAAAACCTTTTTCTTCATATCTATTATCTCTCTCTAGCTTTTTCTTCTTTCTTCCTTCAATTGCTGTCCTCTGCTTTCAAGTTTCTACATTGTCCAGCATTAGCTTATCACAGTTTCTTAACTAAAATCCTTTAAAGACATTACCCCAGTTAACTCAGATCATCATTCTTCAGTTGCAGAAAGGTATGAGGATAGGTAAGATACCCAAAAAACTGGATAGCATTTGTTGCCCTCAATGCAGAGAAACTAATGCAGATACTTTAAAGCAACTGAGGCCAATAGGAGAAGGGGACCAGGAACTAGAGAAAAGGTTAGTTCGAGAAGAATTAACTTAGAAGGTAACACACATGTACAGGAAAGCAATGCGAGTCAACTCCCTGTATAGCTATCCTTATCTCAACCAGCAAAAACCATTGTTCCTTCCTATTATTGCTTATACTCTCTCTTAACAAAATTAGAGATAAGGGCAGAATAGTTTCTGCCTGGTAGCGAGGGGTAAGAAGGGGATAAGGGGAGAGGAAGTGGGGAGAAATGACCCAAACATTGTACGCACATATGAATAAAATGAAAATTAAAAAAAAAAGTTCAATCCTCCCCCATAAATGGGAGAAGGTAAGAAACACATAGACTAAACTAGAGCAGCCACAGACCAGGCTAATGATAGAAACCTTGCAGACACAGTGGTATTCCTTTTTCAGGCCACTGGTCTCTGGCCTGTACAAAGCATCTGCAGACTTCAGTCAGCTGGATACATGTAGCTTGGGGCCATTTTTATAAACTGGATGAGGACCAGAGCCAAAGAAGGAGCTGCCTAATTCCTCAGTTCACTTCTCCTTGTATGATAGGGGCTTAGTAGCAGCTACACCACCTGGAACTATAGTCACTTTTATTTAGTTAGTCTTGGCAAGGGAGAAGCATGTTCCCATTATCTGGTTCTTTACATTTAGGTGAGGAAACTGGACTAAGAAGGTGAGTGGAAACTAGAAAGAAACCTCTCACTGAGAGAAGCAAATTTCTTGCTCAGATCACACCTAGGGATTCCAAATATTGCATTGAGACCCTTTCCTTTCTTATTCTGACCCCTGCTCCTTGTGAAGGAGAAGCTCTGCTGACCTTCCTGCTGAGGCAAAACCTGTTAGGAGCTGAGCAGAGTCTGAGTAGCACCCACCCTTCTTCCTTTCATTTTGTCCTTTGTTAGAGAAGTTTTTTTCTTATTCAGTATACACATCTATGAAAATTTCCCAATGCAACTCCCTTGTACTGTTAATGATAAAATTTAAAAAAAAAGAGATTGTCTTCAGGGGGAAAAATAATTCTTTGCCATTCTAGAACTACCATGCCTAAAATGTATGAGCCTAAAACTAACATTTTCTTTTGCAAACTTCATGGTAAAATAATTCCCATGTAGTTTAGATTCCCCCAAATACAACATGATTGTCTTATACTTCAGAAAATGAGCCTCTGTGTCTTCATTATGGCAGATGATTTTGTTGGCAGGAAAAAAAAGAAAACACTGAAGACATTACAAATTCTTAACATTCTTTATGTATGGATGAAATGATAATGTAACTCCTTTGCTGCCTTTGGTTAAGTTTCTTAACTTGTCTTTAGAATTTGTTGGCTTGACCTCTGAATAGGAAGAGTGTGACCTTGCCTGCAATTAACTTTCTCAGTGTATGGAGTTTAAAGCCAGACCCCAGCTCCTTGCCAAAGTATCCTTATCCAGCTCCCGGGTGAGTGGAAGCCCTAGTTTGTGCAAGAAAAAGACAGCTTTCAACATAGCAAGGTCAAAAGTAGGATCCTAGGAAGTATATTTGGCTGTACATGGCCCTCTGATTCCAAAGCAAAGCACTGTAAGGAGACTGCTTGGTAGTTGTTTTCATTTCTCTAGAGTGGACGTATGTTGTCAATGGCAGAAATCCATGAACCACGAAGATAAAATAATGCTAACCAGAGTGCGAAGGAAAGAAAACAAAGATGGCTCCACAATTAGTAGCATTATATACGCTAGTGCTAAGTATCAGCAGATGTGTCTGTGGGGAGTGAAGCATTCCTTGCAATCCATCAGAAACCAAAACCCTCTGACACCACAAGCCATTGTGGTTATCTTGGGCTTGAAGACCAATGGTTGAGTGCATTAGTTCATAGTTCAGCAAACTGGAGATGCTTTTGAGGGTGTTCCAATCTACCTGTGTCATCCTTACCACGCTGCACACTTGTGCTGAGTTAACAGGGTGATGTGCACTGTAAAATCTGGTTCTGTAAAGACATGCACTAGCCATGAGTCATTAGCAAGCATGCGGAGCTAATTGGCCAAATACTCATAAAAGATTTTGAAGGTGGGTTAATTACAATTCATTACACCGTAAACTGTCCCCAGGCTATTGTTAAAAAATGCAGGAGTTTCAGGGCCCATTATTTTATGATTCATTTTGCCATGTTGTGAAAAACAGACTCTAAATCAAACTACATTTATTATAGGTCAGACCACAAAATCTTTATTGGTTTTTCCAACATTCCACCCTTGTTATATGAATTCATATGGACTGCACATTTCTGTCTATTGGCAAGAAAGCATGAAATAAAATTTATGATATTTTCTTACCTTATCCTCAGTGCAGCCTTAAAAATCACAAGGTCTAATTGCTTCCCTTATACCCCCAAGTTCACGAGAAAAATAAGTATTTCAAAAATCAAACCCAAAGTTCTGATGATCAAAAGCAATGAAAGGATAATTAGGTCTGTCTTCTAGAGGAAGTGTTTTAAAGAATAACCTAAGAAGAAGCATTCATTTGAAATATGTTAAAGCTTCTTCCTCACTCTGTCTAGAAAAAATGACTAGCATGTCATTTACCTTTGAGGATAATTAGAAATTCATTGGCTTCCAAAGCATTAATCTTGTTCTCATCTCCTCTTTTGAAAGGATTTTAAAAAACCAAATCAACAAAAGAAAGCAAAACAAAAAACCCCCAACATTTATTTCTTTTAAAAAAAAAGAAAAAAAAAACACAACAACTGTGATACAGTTGTGTGCCTCCTGTGATTACCATGGACAGACTTGGTCAGAATCATGTAAGGTTTCGTAAGTAGTCATTCTGTGCTATTATATGTAATTGTTTGTTGATTAATGCTTTCAATTATGTCAATTTTCACTATGTGACCCAAACCACCTTGATATAGACAGCCTGGTATACTCATTACTGGGGATGAGCATAGAACAAAATACTAGGTTCACTTCCAGCCCTCAAGAGTTCAGCAGCTCATTTGAACCTTATCTGAACTATCAAAAGTTTTGACTCTGCAGAAACCCATGTTTGGGGAAGGGGTGGGAATATGTGGTTCAAGGAAGGTTTTAGGGTGGAATAGAAGGGGGGCTGTGTTGGAAATTGTGCAAGAACTGTTTCCTTCTGAGTGATCCTTTACTTCCTGATTCTGGCTGGGCCAGAAATACCACAAAAGTCTTTCTTGAAACTTCCAAGGTCTCTGGAAGGCCTTCCTCTGAGCAGTTTGCCACTTTGGCATGCCTGGGTTTTGGCCAGGGCTGGGGAGAGAAGTATGTGCAGGGGAAAAGAGTTTCATAGAAAGTTACCTATATACTAGGATTGTCAAAAGAGGTTCACCTCCAATAGTATAAGCCTGAATGGTTTGGCCAAGGTCAATGATCTTAAGTACTCCAATCCCTCACAGAAAGATGGAACTAGGAGGGGCCATTAGACATCATTAATGTGACCACTTATTTTATAGGGGAAATATGTATTCAAAGAAGCCATTTGATTGCGCTTCTTTGAAGATGGAAAGAGTCAGTCTGGGAGCAAAATAGGGAAGGAAAATGAAGAGTTAAGCAGAGTATTGAAGGCTTGAGTCCTGACTTTACTATGCCACCTCAGGGGTATGACCTTGAGAAGTCAATTCACTTCTCTGACCCTCTATGAGTCATCTCAACTACAAAATACTAAATTAAATATTTCTGTAAGATGAAAGTGTTAAGAGAAGGGTGATTTGAAAGCAAGACCCAGATGAATGAACAGTGTCAAGCTGGGAAGAGGAGGAAAAACACCTAGGCAAGGGGAGGGGGTGGATGGAGAGAAAACTGAATGGAAACAGGATTTTGACCAGGAGTGTTTAGCTCACAGTGAATAGCAGCTGACAGTCATTAAAAAAAATAAGCTTGAGGCAGCAGTAAAATTGGATGCCATTTTAAAAGATGTCTTAATAGACTTAAATTTTGTGAAATAAATAATTTGAAGAGGTAAGTATGAAATGAAGAAGTACACAAAAGAGGGAGACACTAGAACAAGTTAGTTTGCTAAATTCTGTGTCATGGAACATGAGGCCAAAGCTCGGACTTCTCCAACTACTTCCTCAACCAAAGTGAACAATTCCTCTCTGGCAAATAAGCTTTTTGTTAAAGAGTTTTCTAAGGCAAATAAATAAATAAAAAGTTTGCTAATTGTTGAACTTGTAAGAGATCAAGCAAATTGGCAGTACTTTAATGAAGTCATTAAATATGACTTCTTTAGTGGGCAAAGCTATAGGGCCTTGAGTGGGTAAAGTTCTGAAAATACAAATGGAACTTGCAACATGGCCATTCTGATTGGCATTTAAGGGTGGCATCAGAAATTTCTGAGCTGGGCATTCTCTCTCTCTCAGTTGTTGTTGTTTTGCAACTCAGTCTTGCACATGATAGGTAAGCTCGCTGTCACTGTGCTACATCTGCTGAGCTGGGCTTTCCTAAAGGAAAAAGGACCAACTATCTTATAGGCACTAGGCACTGTTGCTTCAGATTGGATCATGGTCTCTTAACTAGGGATGTTCAGTGTATGATGGGACTGTCAAGGGTCAGGATTCAGGTGTGTATCCCCTGCTCCACAGAAACATTGACTCCTTCCCCCCAAGAAGAAGATGATTATAGTGGAAGTTTAGAGGATAGCAAGAGTAATCACTAGCTCAATAATGAAACATTGGAACAACTCTGGGGAGAATATCTGGGAAAACAGAAACAACTGACAAGGAAGTGGCCTGATATGAAGTCATGGGATCTGACCAATGCAAAACTGATAGTGAAGCAGGAGGCAATGTTGACACAGAGTCTGATAAATGGACTTCTCATGTTGATTTAATAACTGCATGAGGGGTGTAGGAGAGGGAATCCCTGGGCATGGTAACACTAGCACTGGTAACACTGAGCTGCTTCTCTTTGCCAGCTATGAAGATCATTTTTTAGCATTAATTAGCAAGATAATCTTTTTTTTTCTTTTTACGTCCAAAGGGCCTTCCCAGTTTCAGCTGCATCATTGGCTCCTCATAAACTCTTAACTCTGAGCAATGAAGGCTTTTGGCCAATACACTGACTGCTCTCTGGTGGGGATGCTTCAGCTGAATAGAGTAGAAAGACCTGCTGATTTCAAGGCCAAGTGTAGAAAGCAGCTGGCTTTCAACTTGCTGTCCAAGAGAGCCAAGCAGAGCAGAGCTGATGACTGCCCTGGCTGGTGGGAGTCTGAGCCAGACACCTGTCAAACACTACCTTGCCCAGCTTCCCTGCACCCTGCTCTGCAGCATGCCTGCTCTGAGAATGGCAGTCCACACCACAAACTTTCTCCCTCCACAGAAAGCCAGATGCCAGAATTCCCCCAAATTCCTTCTCCAGCAAATATTTTGATCCCTAAGCAAATTTCTCTCTCTTTCTTTCAGGCAGAAGAAAAAAAATGCCAGAAAGGGAAAATGATGACATCTCCATTTTCTTCTAAAGTGAGACTATTAAACACAGCATATCCATTCTTGCTTTGAGAAAGAGGGAAGACAGATGGCCAAGAGTGTTTGTGAGAGGGAAAAGATTGGAATGTGTATATTTACCTGTCATTTGAGTCAGAGAAACTTGAAGTCTACATTCAGAAATTAAGACATTAGTAAACACTATGCAGATTCCTTCACTTCTTGGTGTGCTGGAATCCAGGCTGACATTCACAATGGAGTTTTATTTAGTCATAAAGAAGACCAAAATCATGTTGTATATAGGAAAATGGATGGAACTAGAGATCATCAGGCTAAGCGAAATAAGTCAGATTCAGAAAGAAAAGAGTCACATGTTTTCTTTCCTATGTGGAATCTAGAAAAATAAAAAGGACATGAAAATCAAAGGGGATTATTAGGGAAGAAGAAGTGGACTAGGGGAAGGGGGTTTGAAGGATAAGAGAAGGTCATAGGGTTGTTGAATATTATCAAAGTACATATTATGGATGTATGAAAATGTCTCAATATGACCCATAATTTTGTACACTTAATATACACTAATGAGAATCAAGAATACAAAAATAAATTTTAAAAGAGAGAGATAGGGCATTGGAAAAGTAATCTCAAAGCTATTGGAATGAACTGAAATTTCAGGACTGAGATGAAGAGACTATGGTCTGTCCTGCCTCAGAACCACTGCCCACCCGATTTGAGTCTCTGACTTAGAACAATGTATGTATAGTGTCTTGACAACCAAAGGTAGTAAGCTCAAAATGGACTCTGTTGTGAACTCACTTAGGCCTTTAGCAAGAGTCTTCCCTTCCAGGGTTTTGGTGTCTTCATTTGTAAAATCAGAGAGTTAGGCATCACCTCCAAAATGCAGTTTTTTGTGGATTTGGCCACACTTATTCATGGAGAAATCAGGCTTCACCTGAAGTCTGTGAACCAAGTAAACCTGTTTCAAGTTGCTTTATTTCTTCACACAGGAAATAAAAGACAACATAGTGTTGCAAGAAGCCCGGGGAATAGGTCTTGTTTTTAGAAGGGAGCCAGTGAGATGACAGCAGCATGCATGGCCCCCACATTCCTTCCCCACAACCACAAAGAGCCTGAATATATTTGTTGTTGTTGTTGTTAATTGCAAACTTTTCTAACAGTCTGCCCTTTAGAAATGATTGTCCTGTCTCTAAGGATCAGATCGCAATCCAGACCATTCTCAAAGAAAATTAAATGAGGAATGCTGAGCCTGGAATCTATGATTAGGATGCCTGGCTAAGTAAAGATGACCATGTACTTTCCCAAATGGGTCAGCTAGGCCCCGGATATCCAAAACAGGATGGCACATGACTCATGCTAGCTTGATAGCCTCTAAATGCTGGATTTACAGCTGGATTTAGGGCAAATGTTGGAAGTAAGTCGAAAGGAGCAGAAAGGGGTTGGGGAGGGAATGGGGAATGAAGGGAATTTCCATCAAAGCTTCTCAGAAGTAGAAATCCATTCTACCTTTGTCGATGACTGTGGTTTTCTAGGATCAACATCAAAGGAATCACCGTGGGCAGAGCCATGACAAATGCAAGGCTCAGTCTGGTGAAACCTAGCATTAGCCCCTTTCTTAGGCTACCGTCTAGACTGGAAGTGGGTGCTTCTGCCAGATTTGGCTGAGTGGATAGTCAGGGTGCTCCTCCATGATGGGGCAAAGGAGAGAAAGCCCATGGTGATCCTCACAGAGAAGCCCCTCGCCAGGAGCACTGAGGCACAGCAATGGTTATCACTGATCATTTTTGTGGGAAAATGAGTGGCATGCAATGACTATGGATGCAGACAATTGATAGTGATGAACTGGGTTTTGGTAAAAATCCAAATCCAACTGCCTTGCTTATGCGTCTTCTGTTCTTTTCCCTGATGGTTTTTGAAGGCTGTTCTGAAACTTTAATAAAAAGTTGTCCATTTATTGGCCTAAGACACTTAGAGACTTGTGAACTGACACTCACTAAGAAAAACAGCTACTGATTTTTTTTTTTTTTTGGTAGTCTGTGAGGTTGCTCAGAGCTTCAGCTTAGGGTCTAACCCAACTAACAGGTAAGGGAGTATTCTGGTCTCTGAATAAACAATGCTGTCTTTCACATCGACTGCTGCATAGCACATCAGGACTAAGCACTATTGCTTCATTTGCCTCTTGAGAACAGCAGAACAGGCACTGCTGTATTCAGGAGCATGCACTAGCTCATGTGGTATTTACCTTGGCCTAGTGACATGTGTGAGGGAGGGTCTTCATGCACATTTTAAGAGTGAAAGTAAGAGAGCTAGAAGTTAGGAGAGAATTCAGTCCTGCTTCTGACAACAGCTTGCATCATTCCTGGCAAATCTCACTTTTCTACTATATTGCTTTATATTGGGAGTACTGAGTTGGGGGGTGCAAAGTGTACTAACCTCCCAAATGATAACGTGCATCATAGTATGACCACTAGACAGGATGATTTGCTACCTTGAAATGTGATGTTTATAGTCATAATACACTAATGAGCATGGTCTTGCTAAATAAAATGTCAATACAAATTGGATACTGTGTTTATGGCTTTGCAAATGTTGAATAAGGGGGAAAGACTGAAAGGAAACAATGTATCCGGTGCCAGTGGCTCACACCTGTAATCCTAGTTACCTGGGAAGCTAAAATCTGAAGGATTGCAGTTGGAGGCCAGCCTAAGCAAGAAACTTTTCGAGATCCTGCCTCAACCTATACTTGGATGTGGTGGCATGCCTGCCATCCAAAGCTGTTTGGGTGGCTGAGCTTGGGAGGATCATGGTTCCTGGTTAGTCTGGGCAAAAAAAGTTTGCAAGACCCCATCTCAGTGGAAAAAAACTGGGCATGGTGGTATGCACCTGTTATCCCAACTACAGCAATAAGCCTACAATAGGAGGATCGTGGTCCAGGTTGGCCTGGGAAAAAAGTGAAACCTTCTCTCCAAAATAACCAGAGCAAAAAGGGGCTGGAGGTGTGGCTCAGCCATAGAGCAACTTCCTAGCAAGCATGAAGTCCTGAATTCAAACCCCAATACTTCCAACAAACAAATATAAATAAATAAAGATGAAAGGAAATATTGTACATTATAGGTAAGGTTATAACAGAGTAATTTTTATGTATTTTCATATTTTAAATATGAACTATGTCATTTTCTTACAAAAGTAAGTATAAATGACCATCAATTGAAAAAGAGAGACTCTTCCTCAGCTTCCAGCCCCACAAAGAGGTTTCCAACTTACTGAAGTCTTCAGCAACTTATTGATTTGGAACTTCAGTGTCCTTAGCTATTCAAGGACTGTAAAGATAAGTATTAAGATACTACTTCAGCATTTGAGTGGGATTAGTCAACTGGGGTGGTAATCACAAACTGGCACTTTCAGGAAACACATGGCTTAATTCAGAAATGCATGCTTTTGTCTAAAGCAAAGACATCCTGAACATGTCTTGATATCAAATATCTGTAGTTATTTTCATAAGTACCTAGAATTCAAAAGAAACTCAAGTCCACTATGCCCAGGATGGTAGGGAAGAGGGAGGAGGAATCAATATACCTGGAAAACTGAATTCACATAGTTTAGATTCCTTTCCTTATAAAATGGTTTGTGTGAGCTACACTCACAGATCTGATGACCACAGACACTCAACAGGCCTTTTGGATTTTATAGGCTCCCTTAATATTTACCCCATCAGAAGCTGGATGTTGACAAGATTAACTCTTAACACCATACAGCTCAACTTTAAGTAAAATGTTCAGTTTCACAGGGTTAGGAATGAATTTTGGCTATGGATGTTTTCGCACGTGTCTGGCTCATATAGAAGCCAAACAGGCAGCACTCTCAACTGAATTGGGTATCTTGGTGTTTAAGTTTTGTATGGGGTCCATGTCTAACTGACCATGTAAATAAGGGCAAGTTGTGGGCCTGTTAGCCCCCTGGAAATGGACTGGATTTGGCCAGTTCAATACTAAGCTTCTTCCCATAGAAAATCCTAAATTATTCTTATTCAAGTAGAAAGATTATTATTTAGCCATTTAAAATTAACCACTATATTGTATACCTCTTATGTAAAAGGGAGCAAGAAAATGAATAGCAGAGTGTTGGGTGTTGGGATGACTGGTTGTCCACTAGGGTGCCTCACATAGTGCAAGTCTATTATTACACGATTTCTGCTTCCTGTGCATCCTTCCACTCTTTTTGCAGATTTTAAACTAAAATCAAGAATGAAGGAGCTCAATTTTTCAACAAACATGGTTTGGAGTAACACACAGAAGGCAAGAGGGTGAAAACCCTCATGAAGACTCACTAGTAGAGACCATACCTGGTACAAATCTTGTTAACTGGACATTATGAGGTTCCCTTAATTATTTGAAAATAATTAATAATTTTTGCTCTGTATTCCCTTTCTTTAGGTTGTATCCCCTATGAATTTGACAATCCAGTTCATTTTCTATCTAAATTATTAAAGCAAGGGTCAGCACTTTCTCAGCATTAGCCTGCTAAGTGGCCATTTATTCCCCATACTTTAAGGCTTCTTCTGCCAGGAGTCAGAACCCACCTCCTCCCTCAGACCACTCTGAATGCAAGCTCTCGATGCCAACATTGAAGGAAAGGAAGGGAAGGAAAGGCCATAGGAGAATATAATTGCTTATGGGTTTGTGAATAGTTCTCTGTGGAGGATTCTGACACTTGGAAAAGCTGTGCTGACCTTCAGACCACTCTTTAGAGAAGGTAATTCTGAAAAAAGAAAGGGAAGTTGGTGATTTGGGTGGACCTCTGCCTTAAGAAATTGAACAAGGGTTAAAAAAATAAACACACGAAAATCAAGAGCAACTTGAAGAACAGCCCTAGAAGCAGCAAACCATCAGGAAGGAAGGTGAGGGAACTGACTTTCTCTCTCTCTTTTTATTTTTTTCTGGTGGTTCTGGGGTTTGAACTCAGGACTTCCTGCTCTACCACTCAGGCCATACTCCCCACACTTTTTGCTAGGCAAAAAAATATTTTTCTGTTTTTTATTTTTGCAGTACTGGGGCTTGAACTCAGGGCCTCACACTTGCTCATCTTGAGCCACTCCACCAGCAAAAAAATATTTTTCTATTTTTTATTTTTTCAGCTCCCACACTTTTTGAATAGATTGTTTTTCATAATAGATTTCATGTTTTTACCCAGGTGGCCTTGAACTGAGGTCCTCCTAACACTACCTATCAAGTAGCTGGGATTATAGTTGTTCAACACCATGCCCAGCCCCAGTATTTCTTCTCTTTTTCATGTCTTTTCTCTTCTCTTTATCATCAGTGCTCATTAATTAATGAGGGATACATGGAGGAGTTGAGAAATTATCATTTAATAATAAATATAGTTATTCAATACGTGAAAATGCAGGTGAAGAACCAGTTAGTGAGTACATTTTTAAGTTAATATATGAATCATAGGTCAATATTGTCCAATTCTGTCTCATTTTCAGAATCAAATGAAACCCTTTCTGTAATACAGATTCTTCAGCTACCCACCTAGAGTTTTTGATTCTTTGGTCCAAAAATGGAGCTCAGGGTCTGTACTTGGACTGCTTCCTAGTTGATTTCAATGAGAAGCCAGGTTTTGGAGACCATGGCCTATAGCATAGCTATCATCTGGGTCTTCTCCCCCCTCTTTCCTCTGGTGGCACACTGAATTAATTTTACAGATGGATATTAATTAATCAGTTGTTATTTCCTTCTTGATCTCACTAGCTGATTGACCTTCCTGCCATTTTGGGGGATTATATGAAACCTGGCAACATTTTGTAAGAATGTATATCTTAGAAGCTTTCAATTAAAATAATCAGAAGATTCTTCATCCTGTTCTACCTTAATTGTTGTAGAATTGCCAGATCACAAACAAGCTGCAGTTCCCTTGCTTTGTTTGCTTGTTCATTTTTGATTAGAAAAGAAGATGGCCCTGAAATCTATATATATTAAAAAGTCCCAGAATTTATAGGGGGTGAACTCAGCTATAATATATTCTAAGAACTTTTGTAACTGTCACAATGTATCCAGAGTACAACAATAATATAATTAAAACAGATTAAGAAGAAGGAAGAAGGAATATTATTCTTTATATGGTAGTTTCATATTATCCTCATCCTCCCAGAAATACAAAAACTGCATGAATAAAAATATGCAAACATTAAAAAAAAAACCCAGAACTCATCTCCCTTTCTTTGCTTAATCAAGTGTACTTAACAAATGTGTATTGAACATCTCTAGCTTGTTCCCAATATTGGGAATATGGACATGGAAGATATTATCCCTTTCCTATGGGAATTCACAAACTAGAGGTGGGTCAGATGAGAAAATAATGATTCTTCAGTCAGATATAGTACAGGTGTGGATAGCTTAGGAAAGTTGGTGTGTATACTGAGTCAGAGGGAGAGTAAGTCTTGATAAAGAAAGTTAAACCCAAGATGTAGATGATGAGGGAGGACTCAGGCATCATTCCATAGCCAGAGTGGTGACACACTTAGAACACTAGAGAAATAAAAGCAAAGCAGTGTGTGTGTTGGAGGGGATGATGTGAGAGATGAGATTGGTTATGTAGACTGAGACCATATGAAGCACCTTCTTGACTGTCTTCCTAAAATTTTAGATTTTGGTCTGAAGCAATAGAAATCCCACAGGGGGCTTGAGCATGAGATAAATGCAAACAGAATAAAAGTATGTATTTGAAGAAATGCTTCTTCATTGTTGTGAATGGAATCATATGACTGAAATTTGCCATAGTAGAGGAATGATAAGAACCTAAATGAAATCATAGCCAAAAGATCTGAAGAGAGGGAACAAAGGTTAAAAAAAAGTAAAAAAAAAAAAATGAAGCAGGAGAAATAATTGATGTCTCGGTGATACAATGGGGTGTGTGTGTGTGTGTGTGTGTGTGTGTGCAAGAGAGAGAGATGAGGGTGGAAGTGATGAAGTGAGGGGCGTTAGAATGAGTCATAGAAAAGGTGGTGTAATTCATGGATATAGCTGTTTGTTTGATTTTTATTCACTTTCCTGTGATATCCAAGGAAAATGCTGACAACATCATGATTTGAAGACCCAGATCCTAACATGTTGAGCAGTGGCATTTTTTCCCTAGTTCTTATCAAGGTTGAAAAATCTTCTAAGCACACATGAAAGAAACAGCAGAGCTAAGACTACTTTGAACTTACTGCACACGATTCCTTTCATATAAGATGTGCTTGACAAACATTAATTAAGTCTCCCCAGCTCCTCTTTGAAGTAATGTAGGAAATATGTACAGGTGGGTAAACTGAGGCCCCAGGAACTGGAAGGAGAGCCTAAGGACATACTAGGGCAGGTGCAACATTTAAAAAGACCCTCATATGAGGCCCCTGTTTCTCTGATGAGGCCAGATGTGGGTGCTTATTTCCATACAGAGGTTTTCCAGCAAGTTCTCTGAACCAGGTAGGATGAGGCAGAGGCAGACTGGTAATTTACTCCAGCAGCTGTTCTCTCTGACCTTGGGCCTGGCAGCCTTAGCATCAGAGCACATCCTGAACCTATAATGCAGGCCAGTCTCTTTCCTGAAATCTATAGGTGTGTTGTATTCCTTCTGATGTTCACTTTGTCCTTATAACTGACTATAGTGATCAGGAGAGGCAGAGGTGAGAATGCCTCACTTAACAGCTAAGAGAAGTAACTTGAGTCTCTTGGTGCTTTATTTTATTTTGCTTTTTCATTTTTTTGCAAATTGGCTTCTTTGTATATTAGCATGCAGGATGTTTACTCCATAGTATGCATGGGTACATGGAGGAGTTGAGTGTGATACTGGCTCATCTGCAATTCTGGCCAAGGTCATGGGGAGCGGAGAGCTAAAATGGCCTTTCCAGCTGTCCCAGGTTGATTACTTCCATGCTAATCTGTCATTGGATGTGACTACCCTGGGATGGGCCATGTGGAGGCCACCCCAGATGGAGGCAATGGTTAAAGGATGTGCACTGTATACATTAAGAACCACGTCTTTGGTTTGCTAAATTAGAGGCATCCAGAAAGATGGACTTTAATCAGTTGTATCTGCTGCCCATCTATCAATTCATCCTACTCAATCAATTATTTATTCAATAAATAATTATAGTACCTATGATGCTGGAAATTGTATTTGACACCACAATGATACAAGATAGATAAGGTCTCTGTATTCAGGAAACTCTTAGTCTAGTAAAGGAGGCACAAAATAAACAGAAGAACACAGAAACAAAATTTCAGAAATGGCTAAATGCTTCAGGCAATAAAAGAATCAGATAGAGAGGAAATGCAAAATAAATAAGCATCTGCACTCATGTTGTTGAAGAGAATTAAAGATGGAAAGCACTTTCATTCTTATCCAGCAAGATAAATATTTTCATAATAATTTAATAAGACATGTAGATTGTTAGCAACTTAGGAGAATAGAGGTTAAGAGATATACTTGAAACTTATAGCAAATAATTAAAAACTTACTTTCAAAGTGCAATCAACTTTCTTTCCAGGAAATGGAGGAAAATAATGAAAAATAATTGCTCAGAGAAAATAACGTATAGAAAGAAAGATACGGAGTTTGTGTGATCAAAAGTAATAAATACAACACACCAGTAACAGTAAGTGAATATTTTGGTTCTTCACACTAACACTATTTTTGATTTATTCTTCTGAATCCATTGTCCTTATTTTCTTCATTAGAAGATTTTTTTCCCAGAAGCATGTCTGAAAGAAATCTTTGACTACCAACATATTCAGTTGCCCTACTGAATGTCATAGACCCTTGAAAATCCCGTCCCAGTTAAAATTTCTAAGGAACCCATTCAGATGAGTGTCATATAGAGATTTTGCTCATTAGTTTGGTTAACCATTGGTTTTCTACTTTATTTACTACATTTTCCTTTTTCTCTATGATTTAGTTCTCCAAAACATTTGGGCGGTTTACATGAAAGAGGCAATATCATAAATGCTTTTAAGGTCTATATGATTTATACATACAGCACTCATGATTCATGTCTCAAATGGCCATGTTGGTAGATTTTTTTATTAAATTCCTGATTTATGTGAAATAGATAAATGTACGGATCATTCAGAACAAGGGTGTCTGTGTCTGGGGGTGGGGAGGGGAAGGACTGGAGGGATTTGGATGCATGAATAACTCTCTATTGATTCTAATGGGATTTACACAGGAAGACTCCTGTATTCCAAGATACAATCTTCCTTCATTCTCACATGTGGTTAGCTATATGTTATTGATATCATAACTTTAATTTCCGAGCCATGTTAAATCGATACATGTTTTAGATATCCCCCTTAAGGAATGAAACATAACAGAATAAGCCTTTTTTTTTCTATATCTCCCCATGTTATACTTGGCAAATTACCTTGACATTCTAAAACATCTTATCTACGTCTGATTTTAAATTGCTTGAGGGTTGCACATTTGTCTTTCTCTGTGTTATGAACAATCCCCTATGTTTAATCAGAATTTACTGTCACCAGCAGAAAATGGAACGAAAAATGCTTCTTACAATGGGAGCATTTCATAAAAGACGATATTTAACAGGGTTTCCTGCAATAGCAATAAAACATTTCAAGCTCCCTCCTAGCTCAAAGGTTGAGTTGTGTGAGAAAATGTGTGTGTGCATGTTTCAAATAACCAAGCCAATAAGTCCTATTCTCTCCTTATTATAATCAAGGGAATGACCATTCTAACAAAATTGTGTTCAACAGTTCCTCTATAAACTCCCTCCCTCATCTTAGCTCCACCTGGTATAATATAAAATGTAATATACTTTGGAAGCATTTTTAATAAAAGTTTTTCAGATGCCTATAGTGGCAGCACAATTCATTTATAGTTTCCTATTAGTTCAGCTTTATAGAGGTTTTAGTCTTTCCTATCTGATAGGGTGAAAAAGTTACTTTTTTCACAACCTCATGTATTTCTGTTGAAATTAGTGTTTCAAACATAAGAACAAAGATGGGGAGAGAGAATTTAGCTTGCTCATAACACTGTGATTTTAAGGTTGGCATTTTATATGTATCTTAACTTGCCTTGATATTTTTTATTATAAGGTCTTATGTTAACTGTATTATTTATGAAGGTTGAAAAAACTGGAAGTAGCTACTTCATGATTTATTTTTATTAAAATGGTTGCATGATTAGTCTTTGGTATCCTCAGGGTCAAATAGTGTTATTCAATCAAAGTGACTTTTTATGTAAATAAGATGATTCAAGGATTAGAATGATGGCAAAAGGGATCTGTGTGAAGCATCATAGGCATATAGGAGAAGAGACTATGCAAATAAAGAAGGGTTACTTTCAGCAACTGGCTGAAACTCAACTGACAACATTTTGAGGTCCAACCCATTTTATTCTTTAAAGGCATGGCATAGTCACTGAAAGGAAAAATAGTCCAGACAGGCTCACTGCTTAGACTTCTCACGATTTCAGTTTTTAGCCTCATCTTAGTGGGGCTGGATTTGCATGAAGGTGCCACTGGATCTGTTCAACTCATGACCCTCCTTCAATCCTGGTCTCAACGTCCTGCTTCACCTGAGACACCTTGTAGGTGACAGCCAACTGTGGAAAACTGAGAAGCAACTCAGTGAATATCAAGGAACCTCCCCCCCTTCCCAATTCTATGCAATTGGTAGATAAGCACCAGATATCCCCACAAGATTGTCTATAGTTTGTAATGTTCAGTACATAATTAGAGAGGGGGGCCTCTTGTTTAAAAATTTAAGAATATAAAGATGGTTACAGTAGAGTATTCAGCCACACAGGGTCCTACTAAATGCAAGACATCGTGTGACTGTACAGGTTGCACACCCCTGAAGCTCGTCCTGTGCTCAGATACCTCTAACCATAAAGGAAAGAGTAAGTTTCAAGGTAGGAATTTGGCTGAAAGTCTGTTTAAGAGGAAGCTAGACATCAGATTGTCATTTATACTCTGTATAGTTGGGCTGTTCTTCCTCTCCCTCTGAGTGAAAGGCTGAAGTTGGTCATTCAGGATAATACTTGAACATACTACTAATTGTTGGGTATAAACTTATCTCTCTAAGCTGCAGATTCCTATTTCTAAAATAATAGTTTAAGGTCAATTTCCAAGTTACTTACAGTTTGAATTTAATATTACTAAAATCATTCAAAAGCAAGACCACAACTTTCAGAAATAATCATTGTGGGGTTTGAGATGGTTTCTTGGAAAATTTTGGTCATGAAGTGATTCTTCATGACCAACCATTAACATTTTTCTCTGATAATGGCTACGATTTCTCTCAAAAGGCTGTCATATGTTGAATTAGACTGTGGAAGTCTAAAAACTCTAAGATGAGGAAGACCGAAGATGGATCAAGGCTCAGTCTGTCATTAGCTGTGTGGTCTTGAGCACACCATACACCTCAATGGCATTCCTGTACAATATGGTGAGGAATAGAACTTGTATAAAGGATTGCTGATGGGATAAAAAACAATAATACATGAATTGTACTCCTCAGGATGCCTAGCAAATAATAAGAACTCAGTGTAATTTCATGTGGAGAAGAAGGAGAAAGAGCAGGGAAGGGAGACAGGGAGAAACAGGAGATGATGGCATTGGGATCCATGTTTATTAAAAAGGTAGGAGCTGAATTGAGATCAATCTGTGCTAGAATCTTCTACTACTACTCCCTGTGGGACCTTGAACAAGTAACTTAACTTCTCAGTGCCTGTATCAGTCAGGTATCACTGAGTAACAAAGGACCCCAAAACTCAGTGGCTTAAAATAATTATGATTTGTTCTTTTCCATGAGACTATGCAAGTGTCAGCTGACCTAGGATAGGAATCTGTGCTTCAAGTTGCAATGGTAACTGGCCGGGGCCACTGGCTGGCAGCTGGGCTCAGGTCTACTTTTTATTTCTGTCAATTCTCTTGGATTAGTAGTCTGACAGAAGCATATTTTCAAGATATTGGTGGAAAAACTACTCTCAAAAATCCACTTCAAGTTTTGCTGACATATGGCTATGAACAATCTATTGGCCAAAGAAAGCCACATGGAAAAACCTAAAGATGACGGGCAAGGGCAGAAAAGCACACTCTACACCTAGTAGGAAGAATTCATAGGTCAAGATGTGGATGCTGAAAGGGGCTAGAACTGGGGACAATAATTCAGTTTCCTTACATGTAATACAGAATTGTAGATTTTTGTTACTATAATGAGATACTTGAGATCGGGTAATTGTATAAAGAAGAAATTTGTTTAACGGACAGTTCTGTGGGTTCAGGGACATGTACTGGAATCAGTTCGGTTCTGGTAAGGACTTCATAGCAGATGGCATCACAAAGGTTGAGCAAGTGCAAGTGGAAGGGATCACATGGCAAGATAGGAAGCCAACAAGGCTAGAGAGAGACCAGGCTTATCTTTGTATAATAACTCTTAAGAGAATGAGCCAGGGGTCTCATTGGTACTATATTACCCCCTTTTCATACATTCCCCCTATGACCCAAGGACCTCCTAGTAGACCCCACCTCTTAAAGGTCCCACTACCTCATTTTAACATAACCCCAGTGGGGACCAAGCTTTCAGCATATGAACCTTTGGGGAACTAACCACATCAAAACACTGTAGGCATTAATGAAATGACTACCCTCATGGACTGATCTTGAAGATTCAATGAGATAATCCATGCAAAACATTTAGCACAGAGCAGGCACATCAGTAGCACTAAACAAATGTCAGCTATGTTTTTAATGATATTTGTCACTAAATAGCCCTCAATACAATGAAAGATTTCAGATGAGAAAAGCAGCTATGGGCAGGGTGAGTTGGAAGAGAAAAGCTTTTAGCCAGGCCTTAGAAGATGGACAGAATTTTCATTCAAAGAAGTGAGGAGGTGCTCTTGATGGAGAAGTAACAAAGGCAAAGTAATTACTAAAAACTTAAAACGTTGAGTGTACTAAGGGGTTTTAGGTGAATTAAGCATCCTTTGTTTCAATCACTGTTCTTTTAAAATCCCAGAAGTGAATTGTCAATCCCAATCCTGCTGTTTATTTGGAAAGAGAATAAACCAGCTGTGAACGTGTTCTCCACTTGAAACTTCCTTAAACATTTCCCTTCCCCAGGCAGGTGCTATGTCTCCTGAGTCTACTTTCATCCTGAATGGAAAGATTGTCCACAGGACTCCAGAATGCCAGAAATTATGAAATATGCCTTGAGGGTTCAGTCCCACATTTAAGAATGGCTAATACTTTTGTGCAAGTCTCCAGAGAGAGCCCCTAGTCTGTGACTTTTGTTGTTCTCCATGAGCCGTGAAGATTGGAGACAGAGGACTCTGTGAGCAATTAATATGGTAAACTCTTCCACTCAGCTTCTTGCATATGTCATGTAACTCTTCCCAGCTCCACTGCTGGGGCAGGCTACTGCCTTCATTGCAGCATGAGGCACTGATCAATGACCAGGTGCAGAGAGCCTGCTGCTAACAAGGCACAAGTTGTCCAGGCGTGTTAGCATCTCCCTCAATAGCCACAGCCTGAAGAAAGATACAGGCTTTCCTCCCCTCCTAGGAAACATATGTGTACTCTGAGGGTGTCCTTTTGAAGACATGCCTTTAGAAAAACTCATACATAGAATAAAGTCAAGCATGGAGTTGGAACTTGGAATTCTTCCAGCTTTAACATTGTCTGATGCATGGATAGATCTTCAGCTAGGGGTGAAATCAGATCCTAACAGAAAGCTATACACTGCATCTATGAGGATAAGGGGGATAGGGAGGAGCTGTCACACCCAAATGAAGGTATCTGAGGAAAGAATGATTTTTAAAATGTGCAAAGATTTAAAAGAAACTGAGAAGAGATGGCGAAGGTCCCTATGTCTGGCAAGAGCAGGGAGCTATTGTCTCTCATAAGGCACAAGAGGCAAGGTGGGGCAACAGCTTGGAAGTAGTAGCTGACAGGGTAGGAGCAGAGGTGGTACCTGACTGAAGCCATTAGTGGAAGAACATGCTCAAGTCACAGACTGGCAGAAAGGGAGAGGAGGAAAGAAATACTCCTGCTTCTCTCCCCTCCTCCCTCGTATCCCATAGAGAAAGGAGGGCAAGCCAGAGGGCACTGGAGCTGGTTTATGCAGTCCATGCATGCTAGCTCCTTGGTGAAGAACAAGGTGAGCCATGGACAGAGGGAGTCTGGTGAGGCAGATGGAAGATCCTGGCACAGCATTGAAATGAGGGAGAGGTCCCAAGAGACTGAGACAAGGGCACCAAGAAGCACTTGTAAGAGGTCAGATGCCAAAACAGACCCAAAGTTGGGGAGGGATGCTCTCCACTTCAGTAAGAGCATGGGTTGAGAGTGGATGAAGAGATAGCAGCCTTGCCCCAGCCCCTGAAGTATGGCAAGTTAAGGAGCACTAAGAAGTATCATCCATGGCACAATACCAGCTTCAGCAGCAGCTGTGAGGCATACCCCTTAAGTGGCTTCCTAAGCCACATACACCAACCATGAGGGGACAGGGAGGAAGAAGAGGTTTTGAGTTCATGTGGAAGAAATGCGGAGAGTTCCAGAAATGCCAGACAGACTTACAATAGAGCCTGCAATATCCTTGGTTGCAGTGGGACATGGGAATTTGTCAGCAAAATGAGATATTATAATTAATGTGGTTGGTGCCTTTGGCCTCACAAGCTGGGACATCTAGGGAACAATTTAAACATACAATGATGGAAATTTAGAGAGCCAGGAATCTGAAGTCGAGGACAGAAGCTCATTCATTCAGCACACAGTGGAAGCAGCACATTCAGCAAAGATGGTTGAGCACCTTCTGGAAGCAAGGCATGCTGCTAGGGCAGATTAAGAATAACCTGGGGCTGCCAAGCCTCAAGAGATCTATGGATAAAATTCTTGGTGCCATGAACTTAGAAGGAAAAATTGCACTTTTATTTTCTCTACCCTCTATCTGAAATGTAGCATTATTTTCTTCAATTAAAAATGAAAGTCAATAGTAATAATATTAGGATATATTCTTTTTTAAATGTATATTGTGTAATGTAATGGGTTTCATTTTGACAATTTCATATGAGCAATTAATGTACTTTCATGATATTCATTCCCTATATTACTGTCTTTCATCTCTCTTTCCCCTTTCACATCCCTAATAGTCCCCTCTGTACTTTTGTGTTCTTTTTTTCCCCTAAACTCCGCATATGAGAGGACCTGCAATACTATCTCTGCAAGGCTGACTTATTTTGCTTAGCATCATGATTTCCAGTTTCATTTTCCTACAAAGGATATGATTTCATTCTTCATGACTGAATAAAGCACCATTGTGTATAGATATCACATTTTC
The DNA here is from genome assembly GCF_047511655.1 of Castor canadensis. Lineage (NCBI taxonomy): Eukaryota > Metazoa > Chordata > Mammalia > Rodentia > Castoridae > Castor > Castor canadensis. The sequence continues at coordinate 149,865,185 of NC_133390.1, read as the reverse complement.
TTTAGAATATTTTCTTATATCAATTGCAATTATTAATATGTTATGTTCATTACTACTTAAAATGGTGTTTGATTAACATATTTATAAAACATCTATGTATTTATATCACATTATTAGAAATATTTTGATATTTATATTTCAATTATTTTTGTCACTTCATGCACTTTCTTTTGTGCATTTAAACTCTATTTGGAAAAGGGGTATGAGACCTCACCAGACTGCCACAGGGGTTTATGGCACAAAAGGCTTAGAAACTCATAAAAGACTATGGAGACACTATATCTACCTCCAAGGGACTTTCTTCAAATGGGAGGAGACAGCCAGAATTGCTCAGATGGCACATTGGGGGCAAAAAGCATGGCAGGATTAACCTACCTGAGTGGTTGGGAAAGACTTCATAGAGGAGGTCATAGTTAGACTGAGTTTTAGAAGACAGGTGCAAGTCTACTAAAGTGTGCTTTCTGTTTGTCCCACTTTGGATACATTGCAAAGCATACTCTTCCTCTGCTCCAGTCTGCTCATCTGTAAGGGAGGGAAATGGCATCTGTTAGCTTTCTAATGACCCTTGTCACCAACTCCCCACTACCACTTCACCTGGAATGTAGAAAGTATTTGAATATTTAGAACATTGCTCTAGTTTGGTTTCTCTTCAACATAGGATTCTCTTAGAACAGCATTAGCCAGTGGAGATATTCTCCTAGGGTGGGAATATTCTATCTCCATACTGTCCAGCATGGTAGCCACTAGATGCATGTGGCTACTGAGCATTTAAATAAGTGTGGCTAGTTCAACTGAATAAGTGAAGTTTATTTTAATTTAATTAATTTAAATAGCTATAGATAGTGGCTACCATCTTGAACAGTGAACTAAGACTAATTGCATTGACAGATTTCATCCAAATCAATGGTCCTTGGAACAAAAATACCACTGAATGCTATTTATTCATAATCACAATCACTGTTTAAACCATGTGTGTAGATGACCAAAGAGAAATTTACTGAAATTATGAGGTATATTGGGACATCAGCTTAAGTTAAAGTTTTTGCTTAACCACGGATGCTGCTAATCTCTTGCTTTTCCTTCCACTTCTCTCATTTCTATTTAGAAACATATTACTAAGTCTTCTAGTGTGGGAGAGCTTCAGGAATGAGTCCAAGGTCCATTTCCATTTATAGCTCCACATTCTATTTCTAGTTTATCTTATCTATGCCTATGGCCTTAATAATCTTTCCTCATCAGTGACTCCCAAATTTATATCTCCAATGCATACATCTCTTTGAGGCTTTCTCAAGTACGATGTGCTAGAAACTAAACATGTGACTCCTTTCACAGTCCTGCTTCTCTTCAGACGTTCCCCACATCAGTCCAATTGGGCAAGTCAGAAATCCAAGAACTAGTTTTCAAATGTCCATTTCCCTCCAATAATTTCCACATCTAAATGATCTCCTCGTGTATTTGATTAAACTTGGAAAATATTTTTCAAATTCATTCACCTTACTTCATTCCCACTCAAGATCCAAGGTAAGATCATCTTCTGTCTGGACCTCTGCTAGAACTTTCTACATGGTTATGGGCACACAGACCTAACTACACAACAGAATTTTATATATGCTCCCTTCAGTTAGGAGCCATTATAATGCCTCTAGAATCAAGGTTGCTTGGAGTGTTCCCTACCTCCATCCCCTAGCCACCCTGCTTGATCTCCTGAATTTTATTCAGACTCTGACTCATATATCACTTTCTTCAGTATAACCATTTCCCAGATCATATCTGTCCCCTGTTACACATCTGCATATTACCTATTGTCTCTGCTGTTAAAAAGGTAACCTCCATGAGGGCAAGACTCTGGTTCTAGAGTGAATCTCATTTATCACTCTATTCTTGGTTCTTGATTAAATGCATGCACAGAGTGAGTGCTCAATAAAAACAGGTTGATCTTTTAACTAATGGAAAGTTAATTGCACATTCTTGTTGCCTGGTGTTAGTAAGCTGTACTACATCCAGGTCAGAAAATTGGTGGGGAAATTAATTTGAAAAATTTCCATTTGCATGTGATCTCAATTCTCAAAACAGTGAGTTTCTCTGTGAATAAAACAGTAAATTAGTGGAAGTGTAGAGTTTTCAAAACAACCTCTTGTAAACCTTTATAATTTTGTTATTGCAGGTGCAAACTTTTCAGCTGTTGTGTCATATTTTAAATATTTTGACTTATTCATTTACTATTTTAGGCAGCTCTTTCTGAATATCATTTTTGAAATATTTTGTTAACCTATTGATATTAGTGCAATTATTATTTTATAGAACAACATTATTACAAGTGATCTTGTCAGATTCTCACCAATGCCATCAACAATGTTGGTAACATGGCTGCTGGTTTACAAAGAGTCATCAATCCTTCAGGAATAATCTCTGGAGTCAGTTGTTTTTAGTCACCTGCCAGGACACCATTCATTAACTGCATTATTCAAAAGTGGCACCTTTTCTATTTCCTTTGTCTTTGTTTCCAAACATGGATTTGACAATTACCATGCAGGAAGGCAAAGTGAGTGCCCTAGACTTCTATGAGACTTTCAATCTTTGTCTATTAATTGCTCAACTGACCTTGTAGCCAGCTTCCTCTGTTTGATCTGATGCTTTCTTATTTCAAGCTTCCAGATGTTTTAAAATGTTCCAACATTTCCCTTCCTGGGTAAACTGGATACTTTGTGATATTTGCTCACATAATTTATTTAGCCACCATGGCTGAACCTGATACCTTTTTCCTAGCATGAGAAACATGAAGTTTCAGGATGAGAATAGTTACTACAGTATATCAACCCAAATTTGAGATTTCCTTCATCGGAGTGCCAGTTTAATGAATGAACTATATATTATGTATTTTATGTCTATGATACAGAGGCAGAAAAAGATTACTATATATATGTTGAAAAATCCGTGACCTTACAAGTTCACAACATAAATTAGTACAAATTAAAATCATCTAAATATAAATTACTTAAGGGAATTGTAAACTTTTAAAGATTCAGAAAATTGATTTTAAAAGTTTAAGTATCTACACATTCTTCAGAATATATGAAATAAGACTCACATGATTTGAAATGTTAACTATGCAGGAAATGTCCTAGAAGTTGTTGAAGTATATTAACTTTATTGTATTTATCAATTAAAATTGCCAAGATGTCATGAAATATTAATGCTCCTCTAAGATCAATGACATTTTCAACAAATCATTTTCTTAGGCCATTGAAAGCTACAGTTTATATATGACCACCAAGCCACCACTATAGAAGATTCTCCAAGGAATTCTGTACACAGAAGATGAAAGCAAACAAAACCACAAGAGGACAGGCTGCATCAAACCACAGAAGAAGAAAAAACAAGGAATCAGAGAGAAGCATTAAATTCAGCTGCACAAACTCAAACCCTTAAACAATAAAAACAACTAAATGGCAAGAATCACCACATACCTCTCAATATTAACACTGAATGTCACTAGACTCAACTCCCCCATCAAAAGACACCATTTGGCAAACTGGATTAAAAAGGAAGTTCCAAGAATTTGTTGTTTATAGGAGACCCATCCCATTGACAGAAACAAACACTGGCTTAGGGTAAAAGGCTGGAAGAAGATTTACCAAGCCAGTGGTCCACAAAAACAGGCAGAGGTAGCAATACTAATGTTAGATAAAGTAAACTTCAAACTTACATTGCTCAAACAAGATAAAGAAGGACACTCCATACTAATAAAAGGGGAAATACACCAAAAGGGAATAATTATCAACCTATATGCACCCAACGTCAATGTACCCAATTTCATCAAACATACTCTAAAGGACCTAAAAACATATACAAACTCTAACACAGTGGAAGTGGAAGACCTTCATACCCCTGTATCACCACTAGATAGGTCATCCAAACAAAAAATCAATAAAGAAATCCTAGAACTAAATCACAGACCTAGTTGATGTCTACAGAATATTTTATCCAACTTCTGCACAATATACATTCTTCATAGGAGCCCATGGAACCTTCTCAAAAATTGATCATATCTTAGGGCACAAAGCAAGCCTCAGCAAATATAGGAAAACAGAAATAATCCCCTGCATTCTCTCTGACCACAATGCATTAAAACTAGCACTCAACAACGAAAACAACAGCAGAAAATATGCAAACAATTGGAAGTTGAAAAACACATTGCTCAATGATCAGTGGGTCATAGATGAAATAAAAGAGGAAATTAAAAGTTTCCTGGAACTTAATGAAAATGAAAACACAACCTACCAGAACCTATGGAACACAGCAAAGGCAGTCCTAAGAGGAGAGTTCATAGCCATGAGTGCATATTTTAAAAGGACAGAAAGATATCAAATAAATGACTTAATGCTACATCTCAAACACCTAGAAAAACAAGAACAAGCAAAACCCAAAACAAGCAGAAGGAGAGAAATAAGAAAAATAAGGACCAAAAATAATTAAATAAAGACCAAAAAAACCATACAAAGAATCAATGAAACAAAGAACTGTTTCTTTGAAAAAATAAACAAGATTGATGAGCACCTGGCAAATCTGACTAAAATGAGGAGAAAAGAAACCCAAATCAGTAAAATCAGAAACAAAAAAGGGGAGATAAACACCAAGAAAATCCAGGGAATCATCAGAGACTACTTTGAGAACCTATATTCCAATAAATTGAAAAATCTTGAAGAAATAGACAGATTTCTAGATATTTATGACCATCCAAAACTGAACCAAGAGGATATTAACCACCTAAACTGATTTATAATGAAATTGAAGCAGCAGTAAAGAGTCCCCCAAAAAAGAAAAGTCCAGTACCTAACAGATTCCCTGCTGAATTCTATTGGAACTTTAAAGAAGAACTAATACTAATTCTCCTTAAACTTTTCCATGAAATAGAAAGGGAAGGAACACTGTCCAACTCACTCTATGAAGCCAGTATTATACTCATCCCAAAATTGGACAAAGACACATTCAAAAAGGACAACTATAGGCCAATCTCTTTAATGAACATTGTTGCAAAAATCCTCAATAAAATAATGACAAACTAAATCCAGCAACATATTAGGAAGATCATTCACCATGACCAAGTTGGCTTCATCCCAGGGATGCAGGGGTGGTTCAACACATGCAAATCAATGAATGTAATATAGAACTTTAACAGAAGCAAAGACAAAAACCACTTGATCATCTCAATAGATGCAGAAAAAGCCTTTGATAAGATTCAACACCACTTCATCATAAAGGCTGTAAGAAAACTAGGAATAGGGAATGTACCTCAACATTATAAAGGCTATACATGATAAACCTATAGCCAACATCATACTTAATGGAGAAAAACTGAAACCATTTCCCCTAAAGTCAGGAACGAGGCAAGGGTGTCTACTGTCTCCACTCCTATTCAACATAGTCTTGGAATTCCTAGCCAGATCAAGAAGGCAAGCAGTAATAAAAGGAATATGAATAGGTGAAGAAATTGTCAAAGTATCCCTATTTGCAGATGACATAATCCTATATCTCAAAGACCCAAAAAAGCCTACCCCAAAACTCCTAGGCACCAAAAACAGCTTCAGCAATATATCAGGATACAAAATCAACTTAATAAAAATCAGTAGCCTTTCTCTACACCAGCTATGAACAAATTGAGAAAGAATATAGGAAAACAATTCCATTTACAGCAGCCTCAGAAAAACAATCAAATACCTAGGAGTAAACTCAACAAAGGATGTGAATGACCTCTACAAGGAGAACTACGAACCAATGAAGAAAGAGATTGAGGAAGACTACACAAGGTGGAAAGATCTCTCATGCTCATGGATTGGAAGAATCAACATAGTAAAAATGGCAATTCTAACAACAGCAATCTGCATGTTCAACACAATTCCCATCAAAATCCCAATGACCTATGGAGATTGAGAAATCTACCCTAAAGTTCATTAGGAAACACAAGAGACCGCAAATAGCCAAGGCAACACTCAGCAAAAAAAGCAATGCTGGAAGTATCACAATACCTGACTTCAAAACATACTACAGAGTGATAGCAATAAAAACAGCCTGGTACTGGCTCAAAAACAGATATGAAGACTGGTGGAACAGAATAGAGGACCCTGATATGAATCCACACAGCTATGGCCACCTTATTTTGGACAAAGCACCAAAAACAAATGATGGAGAATAGACAGCCTCTTCAACAAATGTTGTTGGGGAAAGTGGTTATCTGCCTGTAGAAAACTGAAACTAGATCCATTCCTATCACCCTGTACTAGTATCAACTCAAAGTGTATTAAGGACCTTAATATCAGACCTGAAGGTCCATACTAACCTTGAGATTAGTACAGGAAAGAGCAGTGAATACTCTGGAAGCTGTAGGTATAGGCAAGGACATCCTCAATAGAGCTCCAGCAGCTCAGCAACTAAGAGAAAGGATGGACAAATGGGACTACATGAAATTAAAAAGCTTCTGCACAAAATGGTCTTTAAACTGAAGAGACCACTCACAGAGTGGGAGAAAATATTTGCTGGCTATACATCAGACAAAGGACTGATAACCAGAACATACAGGGAGCTAAAAAAAAATAAGATCAATGAACCAATAAAGAAGTGAGCAACTGAATTAAACAGAAGTTTTTCAAAGGAAGAAATCCAAATGGCCAAAAAACACATGAAAAAATGCTCACCATCCCTGGCCATAAAGGAAATGCAAATCAAAACCACATTAAGATTCCACCTCACTCCTGTTAGAATAGGTATCATCAAAAACATCACCAACAACAAATATTGGCTAGGATGCAGGGAAAAAGGAACCTCATACACTGCTGGTGGGAATGTAAGCTAGTACAATCACTTTGGAAAACAATATGGAGGCTTCTTAAAAAACTAAACATAGATCTGCCATATGATCCAGCAATCCCACTCTTAGGGATATACCCAAAGGAATGCAACTCAGGTTATTACAAAGGCACCTGCACTCCCATGTTTATTGCAGCACTATTCACAATAGCCAAGCTATGGAAACAGCCAAGATGCCTCACTATCAATGAATGGATTAAGAAAAGGTGGTATTTATACACAATGGAATTTTACTCAGCCACAAAGAAGAATGAAATTTTGTCATTTTCAAGTAAGTGGATGGAACTGGAGAACATCATCTTAAGCAACGTTAGTCAGAAGGCCAAAAATCATATGTTCTCCCTCATATGCAGATTATCGACCTAAAACAAATGCAGTAATATTATTGGACATCGGTTACACACTAAGGGGAGAACACGCACAGGAGGAATAGGGAAAGGGAAGAAAACCTAAAACTTGAAAGTGTTTGATGTGCCCACTGTAGAGGAGTGAGTAAAGTAATCTTAACCTGGAAGAGGGCATTATGGGAAGATGACTGGGAAGTAGTGAAGAGGTCTGATAGAGATGAACCAATGCGGGTTGTAATACACATGTGCATAGAAGCAATGATAGGAATCTCTCTGTATAGCTATCTTTATCTCTAGCAAAAATGCTATGTCTTTCTTATTGCTTTGTTTTCTCTTCAACAAAATTGGAGAAGAGGGCAGAACAGGTTTTGCCTGGAAGTGAGGGTGGTGGCGGGGAGGGGTGGTACAAACAATGTATACACATATGAATAAATGTATAAACAATAAAAAAAAGATATAGTTTTCTTTAATTAACAAATTTCCTAAATAAAATTTAACTTTTGTTTTTAGCACACTTTTTTTCATTTTCTAGGGAAAATTATAATCTATTCTAATTCTGTCTAGTGTCAAACTTTGTGACCGTTAAGCAACAACGGAGAAACTGAACAAAATGATTTTTAAAATTGAGGGGCAATTAGTTTCAGATGATTATAATAATGGTAATAAAACAATACATATCTTCTGTTAGCAGAAGAAAAAACTACGAAAATGAGACCAAACTATATCTATAGCAAAGATATATGTTTTATAGGTGCAGGAGAACGGAAGAACTTCTCTCATACTAACTCAAATTCTGATGAAAGACATAAACTATGTGGAATATTCTAGTGTGAAGGAGAAGTGCAGTTGCCTGGAGGTGGGTGTTAGTTGTTAAAGTGATGCACTCTGTCTTAGTCAGTATTCTGTCACTATAACAACATACCTGAGACTGGGTGTTAAAAGAATCAAAGTTTATTTTGGCTCATGGCTCTAGAGACTGGGTAGTCCAAGAGCCACATCTCCTTGGCTTCTGGTCTGGACCTTGTGATATCTCAACTCATGGGGGAAAGCAGGACAAGTGTTTGTTTACAAAATAGACCAGCCACCAAGGACATCCTTGTTTTGTAACCACTGGCTTATCATCCAGTCTCGCTCTCACTACCACTGAAGACAATGGTCTCCTCCTGGGGGCTGATCCCTCATGACAAAATGCTTCTTAATGGCCCCATCACCTCTCAACACTGCCATATTAGGAAGATTTCAACATAGGAACTTGTACAACCCCAAAGAATAATTACTAAATCTAGAAATTGATAGAGTGGCCCATTCAGATTTGATGCCATTACAACTTCAGCTATTGTAAATTTTTAACAGCTGTAAAAAATAAGTTGTTTTTTCTCTTAAAATGTACCCTTGTCAGTGTCTCTTGGCACAACTTGTCCCCACTGAGGCAAACTCACATTTTACTGTGGACCTGTCCAGAAGGCATATTTAGCATATGGTTAAAGAACTCAACTTCTGTGCTTCAGTTGCAACTGTCCTGGACCTTCTTTATTGCTTTGGTCATGTCTTATCATTTCTCTGAAGTTTAGCTTACTCCTCTGTAAATCACAAGTATAACTACACTTAATTTTTCACACACCTGTGTAGATTAAATGAAATTTGTGAGAAAATGCACTACGAGTGTTCAATAAATGTTGACTTCTGGTAGTTCTATTATTCACTCCATGGATTTTGATCTTTCTTGGTCAGTCTTGGAAGCCTTTCTATCTCTTGTTGGAACACTGTAAACAGAAAAGGTGTGGTGTTAGCTTCAATATGTCTGAATTTGCTAGGGTAAGGGTCACTTGGGCTTCTCAGAAAAAAGCAACTAGGACCAGATTTGCAAGGAATCACTTTAACTTCATTAGCATAATCCTGGAAATAGCTTTTCCAGTGGTCAGGGCAATAAAACTCTTCAGCTTGGGGCTATTTTGCATTATCTCTAAGGCGAGAGGCCACCTGCATCTTATAATGTGAGAGGATAGTTACTGAGTCCTGGAGTGTCCACACAGCTGCTGAAGGCAGACATACATTCCTAGAGTTGAGCATCAAAAAGGGAGCTCAGAGGCCAGGGTAGGACCTTGCTGTCATTTTATCAATTTCTTGCCTGTTTTTCCTCAGGTTCCCCCCAAATTTTCCATTAGTCCTCAAGTTGGAGCCAAAAAGCCAAATACAATCAAAATGCACGGTAGTCTTGTTCTAATACAACATATTGCTGTAGGTTGACAGCCAAGTCCAAGAAATGATACAAAGAAATTCCATGTACTTCCTGTCCTTTACTTGTTTTTTCAAAAAAGTAACATCTTTTAAATCTAAAGTACAGTATCATAATATTGATATTGATACAGCCAAGATTCAGAAGAATTCTATCACCATAAAATTCCTCTTGTTGACTTTTATGCAAGGTCCTCTTTTATTTCACTTCCTCTTTCATCCCTGACCCTTGACAACTACTAATCTGTTTTCATTTTTATAATTTTGCCATTTCAAGAATGTAAAATAAATGGTATCACACATTATGTAATCTTTAGGTATTGTCTTTTCTTCTTTCAGCTTAACACCCCAGATACTCATCCAAGTTGCTGTGTGTATCAATAGTTTGCTATTTTTACTGTTAAGGAGTTTTACGTGATGTGGCTGTATCACTATTTGTTTAAACATTTACCCATTAAAAAGGACATCTGTGTTGTTTCACATTTAGGGTAATATGAATAAATTTGCTATGAATAGTTATGTGCAGGTTTTTGCGTGAACCTAGGTTTTCATTTCTCTGCAATAAATGCCAAGCATGAAATTGCTGGGTTGTGTTGTAATTGCACGTTTAGTTTTATGAGAAACTGCCAAACTGTTTTCCAGAGGGACTATGCCATGTATATTCCACCAGCAATCTGTAAGGAATATAGTCTACTGTATTCTTTCCAGTGTTTAGTGATGACACTATTTTTAATTTAATTATTCTGACTGGTATGTAGTGACATCTCTCTGTGGCTTTAATTTGCATCTCCTCAATGACTAGTAATGCTGAATATCTTTCACAAGAGTCTTTTGCATACAATATAATTTAAGGCCTGAAAAGACTGGGCGGGGGATGGATTTCAATGATTGAACTTAATTTATTTGGATGAGAGTCAATTCTGAGGGAGAGGTAGTGAGAGAGAGAGAGAGAGCAATTCATCTTGCTTACAGGTTTCCTAAATTGGAGCCTAATCATATCTAAACAGATGCTACCACTATTATACCTCAGGAATGATTTGCTTACTTTGAATTACATGGTAAGATGAGCAGATTAATGGCTATTTAAGAATATATATTAATAATGCAGCAATACCCCTGTGTACTATCTAGCACTCTTTTACTTACTATAAACTCAGAAAATAGCTGAATATTTTTGCATACACAGATATGCCAATATATATTCATGTACAGTCAAGTGCTACCTATGGATGTTTTAGTCAACAACAGACCACGTATATATCAATGGTCTCATGAGATTACAATGGAGCTGAAAAATTCTTAGTGGCTGTTATTTTTTACTGTACCTTTTCTACATTTAAATATGTTTAGATGCATAAAAACTTATCATGTGTTACAATTGCCTGTGGTATTCAGCATAGTAACATGTACAAGATTGTAGTCTGCCTCCCTTCCTTCCTTCCTTCCTTCCTTCTTTCCTTCGTTCTTCAGTACTGGTAACATAACCCAGGGCCTCTTGCTGGCTAGGCAGGTGCTTTACCACTTGAGCAATATCCTCAGCCCTTCTTTGCTTTAGTTGTTTTTCAGATAGGGTCTTGCATTTTTTTCCTGGGACTGGCCTTGGTCACAATCCTCCTACCTATTCCTTCAACAGGTGTGTACCACCATATCAGGCTGACTTGATAACTTTTTACCTGGGCTGGGCTAGAGCCACTGATTCTTTTTTCCTTTTCTTTTAGCATATATTAATCATACAAAGGAGTTTCATTGTGAAACTCCATACATGCTCATAATATACTTTGATCAAATTCACCACCTCTATTTCTTTTTATAAACTTCCCCCCTTTTCACTATTATAATGGGTTTCATTATTCTGTTTTCATATATGCATATAAAGTATTTCAATCACATTCATCCCCCGCCATCACACTCTTCTTGGTTCACCCTAGCAGTCCCCCTCAAAACAGCCCTCTTTTTCATTCATGTCATTTTTGTTTTCAGGTCTAAAATCCACCTATGAGAGAAAACATACTTGATATTTGTTTTTCTGAGTCTGACTTATTTCACTTTAACATGAAAATCTCCAGTTCACACATTTTCCTACAAATAACATAATTTCATTCTTCTCTATAACTAAATAACACTCCATTGTGTATATAAACCACATTTTCTTTAGTAGAGTCAACTTTGAGACCCCTTGTTGCTGAAGCACTTTGAACCCCTTCTTGAACCTTGATGGTAGTTCAGATAAGAAAAGCAGTCAGCTCTGGCACCAAGGTGGGGGAATGGTGAGCAGGTGTGGCTCCAGCTTCTAAGGTTTGTGAAATAGGTTATGGAAGCACCAACCACCCAAATGATGTGATGTTTGCCTGGAGGGTGGAAGAAAAGGTCATCATTTGGGGTCTTTTGTGGTTAGGATCTGGAAGGTTCACTAAAAGCTCAGTCCCCAGTGCAGCAATGTTCAGAGGTAGTGTTTTTTGGAAGTGACTGGATCATCTGACCTTACCATTGAATTAATCCATTAATGGATTCATAATTTTATGGACTGTTGGCAGGTGATAGAAACTTAGGAGGTAGGACATAGTTGAAGAGAGTGGGTCTTTGAGGGTGTGCTCTTATGGGCAATATCTTATCCCCACCCCTTCTTTTACTTCTCCTCCTTGTTCTTCTCTCTCCCTCTCATATCCCCATCTTCTCTCTGGCTGCTGTGAGGTGAGCAGCCTCCTCAACCACATGTTCTTACTGTCATGATGCTCTGCCTTGCCTCAGGTCCAAAGCAATACAGCAAGCCAACCATGTGCTGATACCTCTGAAACTGTGAACCAAAATAAATCTCTCTTCCTTTAAGTTGGTTTTCTGAGGTATTTTGTCACAGCTATGGAAAGGTGACTCACATAGGACTTTGTAGGACTGAATTTTAACCCTCTATACCTGATCATGGAAGGATTCCAGATCTCACTGCTGAGAAGCCAGTGCTGACTTTCTAAGAGTTAGTGCTGGAGGAGGAGGTGAGTAGATGGTGTGAGCCATGGAGAATTCCCTACACCACCATCTTTCTGTAGAAAGCAGTGTGGCAAAGCTGTGATTCCACAAAATTCATTCCTTGATAACAATTGTGTTTGTTACAACATAGCCTGAAGCAAAACTAGCAGATGTAATGGCTGTTGAAAAAAAATTAACTGGTATGATGACTGATTTATGGCTTCATCATAACATAAATTATAGCAGAAGATGGAGGGAATGGCTTTTTGGAGCACTCTTTTTCTGCAGAGGTGCAAAGCTCTCGCTTCTTTTCCAGCTATTGTTAAATTTGCTAAACATTAGGTCTGTGAAATATATAAACATCAACCCTGCCTCAAAGGAAAACTGTGGATTATTCAGATACAAGAGGCAGGAGAGTTAGATGTTGGCCTAAGGCCTTGAGTTCGTGTCCCTGACAGGCTCCAAGCTTGTCAAAACTGCTCTTCAATCACCTTGCTAATAGTATGGTGTGCTTCAGTTACTGAACCGGTCACGTAATTAGAAGCATACTCCTCTGGCTGGGAAGAAATGTGCTGGTACACTCTAAATGAAAGAAAACCGACTAGTTGTGCCAGGTTATATAATTTAATGAACAATTTGTGCAAGGAACCCTTTAAAAAGTGTGATGGTGCATACATTTTTAGTATAACATTAAGCACTCAAGTTGAACATTTCTCTTCTAGCTCTCCACCAAACCTCACATTTAGTCAATGAATTAAGTGCAGCCAAAAGTCCTTATGCAGGATGTGCCTTGTCACATCTCCTGCAAACCATCACTGTCCAATGTGACAGGTGAACATTTCAGTTTGCATCATTGTTGTAAGGAACATTTTCCCCCTTACCTCTTCTCTATTTGTTCTTTAAATGACAACAGAAAATCTGGTGGTAGATCCATCTGGCCTCACTGGGTCCAGGATAACCTCTCTCCTTCTGTTTGCTCTTCCTCTCCTGCCCGCTCCTTTATTTTTCTTTTCTTTTTCTCTTTCATCTGGCTTCTCCACCCAAAAAGCCAAGGGAAGTGAGGTAACAATAACTTTGTTGCATTTCACCTGGCCCACCCAGAGAAAATCTATTTCTAGGCAAATGCGGAAAACCCAAACCTTGTGGAACGCAACCAGCCCTTTAATCTAACATCCTCTGTGTGCTGCAGAGCCTAATGTTTAATTTGAAAAACAACCTGAAAATAGCATGAAAGGAAACGTGGAATTTGCATAGCTATATATATGGTTAAGATAGTCGTTTTGGAAAACACTGTGTTTGAGAGCTGACCCTTTACTTGAAGTTGCCCGAATTTTATGGACTCCTCTGAGATAAGGCGTGTAATTTTCAGCTGAGTGATGGTTCCTTTTCCGCACTGTAGTCTTAGTATTAAGAAGATAGATGTCAAACCCTGTCATTTCGGAAAACAAAATGCTGATATTCAGAGCCGTTTGACTGACCAAGTTAAAGTTACAGTGATGACAAAAGATGTCTTTTATTTCTAATAACCATTGTATCATGCCACATTTGTGAACCATTAAAATCTTTTCTCTCTTCTCTTCTTTTATCTTTCTACCATCTTTTTCTTTCTCATGCTTTGCTATGTTCATGGACTTTTCTTTTTTTTCCTTTTTAGAAATCTCTTTCAGTGTCTCCTTTCTTTGCAAAGTTTAAATTTCATGAAAACATTACTTTTTATAGGCAAGGCATTGGTTTGGCTTCTTCTACCTCAGTGGCCTGCAGATGGGCTCTTTTCACCATAGAACACTTTGGAGGCTGAATTCTATTTCCAAAGCTTTACATTTCATAGCTGGAGAAGGTTGACAAAAATCTCTGTCATTTTAGGCTCCCAAATGTGTCTAGCATATTTGAGGTGCCTTTTAAAGCAATCTCACTGACAGGTGCTGGGAAATCAGGTGTGAGGCAGAAGCTTCATATTTAGTGACAGACACCCTTTACATCAAGGAGGCAAGACAGAACAAGTGCAGAGACCCCATGGGATGAGAAAATTTAAGGAAGACTTAAAACCAGCATGTATTTGTCTAGGAAAAGGCTTTTTATTTTGGGCCCTCCTCAAGGTATAGAAGTCAGGAAAATCAATGATCTTAGATGGGAAAACATAACTTTTTTATATTCCAGAAGCTTTAGATGAAATGCAATTTTTCTATCAATTATACATATGGACAAAACTCCATAACAAGCAGCATTCTGTCACATATTACAATAAAATTGTTGATTCTGAGACATGTATAATCTCAAAAGATGCCCTTACTCTCATTGCTATTTGGAAATTATGTAAATACTAGACTCACTACTAGATCTATTTATTTAGAGCATTAATCAAGTAGCACATATGTTTCTATAACACAATTAAAATATTTTATAAGTATTTTAATATAACTGGTTTCCTTAATAATCCTGTACATTTTACTTAAAGTATTTAAAAGCAGCTGAAAAGTAGTCAATGGGCCTTGCTGGATTGTGAAAGGAGTCCATGGGACAACCTAAAAATCTTGGACAGACTAAAGGATTCTTCTGACAAGGTACTTCTTGGTTTTGGAGAAAGGGTAGAGTATGGAAGAAGGGATAATGGAATTTATTTTGGGCCTAACAGAGAGAGCTTCCGCCTGCTTCATTTGGTCCTGTATGCAGAGCTAAACACCTAAATAGCCCTTGCAAAATGTAGAGAAAGAACAAAGAAAGCCTACATCAGACAGGGGCTATCCAGGGAAGTATAACCAAACAACCTACTGAAAGTCTTAGAGCCAAAAAAGATTTCTTATAATTTCCTTTCTCTTTGTGTACATGATTTTCCTGGTGCTAATCTTCAAAGTCCTTTATTATTATTTTTTGTTAGCAGTTTTAATAATGTAATTGTTGATATATTTTAGAAGAGTCTTATCCCCTTTAATGTCACTTTGCATAAGTATCCATAGGCCAAGCTGTTGATGGAACCCCTTTCACAAATGCTCACAAGTTGTCCTGTCTATGTCTTTACTAATATTTGCAGCTGTCATGAAAGTTGGTTTATTTTCCAGTTTGAAGTTGGTAGAAACTAGGGATGTAAATTTGTAGCTATTGTATATACTAAATTCCTAGCAATGAGCCACATTGATTCTGGGGTTAATAAGTAAAGTAAAGTGAGTTTAGTGGGGCATACTTCTTTCTCAGAATTCCTGTGCAAATATGCTCATCAGAGCAAAATTGAGAAGAAGAGGCATTGTCAGAAAAAGCTATTTTTTTGCTTTGATGCTATCTTCTGGTTCTGCAAGGTGGTGGGAAGAAGAAAGGGGAGAAAGAGGAAAGTGGGAAGCAAATGTGAACAATGAAGATTACGGGACTGAGGGGCAGGTATAGGCTTTGTAGTCCATGAGAGCTAGATTTAAATCCCAGCTCTGTAACATTCCCAGCTGTGAGGTCTTGGGTGTGCAGTTTAGCTTCTCTGAACTTACAGTTTTCCAGCTGTAGAATGGACACAGTAAATAATACCCACTTATACATTAGTAAGAATTTAATGACATATGATGTGTAAGATCTTTAGCACAGTGCATGCTACCCCACAATAAGAACTGAATAGAAGATAAGTTCTAGAGACGTGGTGCTAAGACTAAGTAAATATGTCAGGAGGAAGAAGCAGAAGAATGTTAGCAGCTGCTGTTTCAGCCTATCTGATCTGCTGGGCTTATTTTTGTGATCCACCAGCCAATCCTGTTTAGCTGGGAAGGAGATGTCCTTGTGTTGTTCTACAAGTAGACTGGCTGCCTTCCTTTTACTCTTAATAATCTTGGTTTCTTTGTTGAATAACTGGCTTGTGTTAGTGTCTTAATAATAGTTACTATCTACCTATCTCACATGACAGATTAACCAGTGTGTATGTGAAGTCATGGTATTTCTCAAAGTCAAGACTGAGACTGTACTACTCACATAATGAGAGTGTAAGCATTGAAGTAAATGTCTGTAGAGATGTATATCTGTACCTGGGCTTTTTTGGTATGTAGTTAATGTTTTAAATGGGATAATCATTTAACTGATAAAAGAGATAATTTATGTGAAAGTTTTTGTAAACAGCAAAGCATTTTAAAAGCCAAGCTTCCTTATTATTACTGTTGTTGTTCAAAATAAAAATTAATTTGACAGTTGGCAAACTGCCTTCTGGAATCCCTTAACCCACTACCAGGGAAAAATGAAGTTCTTTAGGGAGTACAAGATCTCTGAGCCCTGACTGATTACTAAGGAATCAGGGAAGTTACTTACTTATTTAGAATCTTATTTTCCTTTTCTGTAGGATAAAGTAATCCTAGGTTTGACCCATAGTTCAACCTTCTTAATACTTATCGTTGGAGGGTGATGCAAAAAGTGGTTGAGGGGGAGAATGGCAGATGAAATTTTGGGTGGTCCTGCAAATACCCCTTGCTTCTTCCAATAGTTGATAATATAAATCTCATTCATAAAATAAGATCATTTTTAAATCTACATATTTCTTAGTATGGACTTTGTTTTTAAAAATTCAGAGAGTGGTTGGAAACCTTCATAATAATTTCCAGTTTTCAACTATTTGGATATAGACTAACTTGAAAACAATGCCTGCCTTGTCTCTGATTATCTGTGAGTTTATTTAAACCAATAAATATATTTTATACAAATTATTATTTTACAGCTAAGATTAAGCTTGTTCTTTATTTGTTAAAAGAATTCAGCAGCAGCAACAACAAAAGATCATCTGCTCTTAGACTGAGACATTCATCTGCTTTGATGTGGTGGTAGAAACCCAGCAAGTTTCATTTGTCGTATATTTATTGTGTGTAAAATTGACTAGGCTAGGACAATAAAGAGGAATAAGATACACTTTTGCCTTTTAGAGATAAATGATCAGTTGTGGTCTCAGTGATTGTTAGTACCTCATCAAACCAGTGAGAAGAAACCAACTGGTTGTGGATTTTCATTTGTCTCATATCTCTACTGGTATCCAAAGTGGAAGCAGTGCCTGTGTACCCATGCCTGCTGGTGATTTGTCCAGTGCTAGCTTCAAGATAGCTATTATGAATAGTAATAGGCTAGGCTGCATTGACCATTTCTGAATCCAGTGTTGTGACTGCTGTCAAAATAGTTGAGAGTGATCACTTATTGGCAGAGTCATCTTTGGGAAATCACGATGGTGCAGCTCTTTACAAAACTGATGGCCAATATACAAGTTTGTTTTAAAAATTGTGCTGTGTTGGAGTCTCATTTCTTGTGCTTGGCTAGAATAGCTCAGCAATACTAAATTATAATAGCCTGTTTTCAAATCCCAGATTTGGCTATACATTTAGGTTAGTTTATGCAAAAACTGGCAGAGATTAGTTTCTAGCTTTTTTTAGTGTCTGGGTTTGATCATTTCCCTCTGGTTAGTGTGGAGAGAACTAAAGCCCTCTGTTCTGACCAAACAACCACAACCTAAATAGGCCAAGAGACTAGGAAAATACCAGGACAAGTGAAATGAGGAGTACATTTGGGGCAGCCAAGCTAAGGCACAGAGCTTGAAACCAATGCTACCACTTGCCTAAGAGTTTTCTTAAGAGGCCTTATAGCACTTCTCATTTGAAGCTGCAAAGTAGAGGTTGTTTCCATTGTGAGGAAAAATTCCAATTCTATATAGCTTTGTCGTACTCTTCTGTTATTTTTGCCTCTGTGATCCATTTTGGTAAGCATGTGTTAATTTTTCCTTGGGGACCCATTTCTTTCTCACTTTTAGTCCCTGAGGTATGGGTGAGGCTGACTCAATTTATTCCCACCTTCCTCAGATCCAGGGATGGTCACATGACCCATGCCTGACCAATAGGAGCTCAGAATGCCCAGAAGAGTAATTATTGGGATTTGTTTCTCATTTGTCTTCTGATCCAGGAGGTAACCTGATTAGAACATATTTTGCTTGAGATTTTAGGAGAGAGGTGCTCTCTCCTAAAAATTTCTAATTTTTTAAATTAGAAATATTGGCAAAAGGCAAATCTGATACTCCCAGAGGCCATCTTTGTCACAACATGGAAGGAACTCTTCTGTGAATGAAGAAATGGAGTTGAGGGATGATGAGGGGTATATTCTTGATCATATCAGTTGATTCATATGAAATGAGGAGCTAAATCTAGCTTTGCCTAAACCCACAGGTCCAGTTAATTGATTTGTTCTTTGCATAGGCTAGTTTGAGTTAGAATTTTTTTGCTTACCATGTATAGTACTTTGAAAAAGATGCCATCTTTTATAAAGCCTGTGTATTAGTCAGCTATTGCCACAATAATGCTGCCTGGAAAAATACTAAAAAACTCAGGGGCATCTACAAATGATCATTTCTTTCTTTCTTATGTGTTTGTGAGTTAGAGGGATAGGATGAGTCTAAGCTGAGTTGAGCTTGGCTTGGCTCCAGGCTTTATGTTGGGTCATATCTACTCCATGTATCTGTTATTTTCTTTGGACAATTGGCTGTTTGGGACAAGCTACTCTCCTTATAGTGACTAGCAGGAATACCAGACAGCAATCTCTACCACACAAGCACAATTCAAGCCCTTACTTGTGTCGTGCTCATTAGCTTCCCATTGGCCAAAACAAGTAACCTAGTCTAATCCAACATCAAGGGGGTGGGGGAAGGCACTCCTCAATTGAAGAAAGGGAAGAGGAAGTGAATATTTGGAACAATAATCTAATCTACCACAGCCTAAATTTAAACCAAAGGAAATAGGGACTACTTACGAAGTCACATAATTATACAGCTACAGGGCTATAAATACAGTGATAAACAATGCACAATATTTTAAACAAGTTAAATATAATGAATGAGAACTAGTTCTTAGCACTGAGATCTTTATAATCCTGAAAGATCTGTGCTTCTGGCTTATTTCTAATATTGATGATTAGTTTTGAAGTAAGTAGAGTGTTGTATAGATGCCTGTTTCTGATAATGGGATTATTTCAGTGTACACATATAAGGCTATATTAATTATTGTAGCCTTTCATTGACAACGTATTTAATTTGATTTTGATTTTGAAATTATTACCTCATACAATGTACAAATATGAATTCCACAGGGAACAGAAAATTAAAGGAGAATTTACAAATTCATAAAAATAATGATGATGTTTTCTTCTGTATGCTTCCTTGTGTTTCAGACACTGTGCTAAATGAACCTCAATTAAGTGATGTGACTAAATTCCCAAATTTTGGTAAGAGAAAAGTCATCAATCCAAGCATGTCTTGTGTCGAAACTCAAGCTCTGAAGTCATTACACTGTTGGACATTTAGAGTGAAAAATTGGGATGAGTTGTCAGCTTATTGATTCAATTAAGTATTGTAGTCTCGATTCTAGAGAATGCTACTGAATTATTTCTGTCCTGCTTTAGAGCAGTAGGGGAACTAGGTGAAGAGAGATTTTAGTTGGAGTAGAAATTTAAGGAGGCAGTTTGGTACAGTGATGTAGAGTAGAGGATCTTATTGAGATTCTTATGGGGTCAGTTTGCTATTATGCACAGTGGGTAGAGCAATTGTCCCAACAATTTGCCACAAGGAGTTATAATACCTGTGACAATATCTTTATGTAGCATGTGGCCGATGGAGCACAGTTGATGTTGTAAAGTTTAATTGGAAAAAACCCCCAAAAAACAGACTAGCTCTCTGTTCCAGAGATTCTACTACTGACCAGTTCAAAAGAGAGACTTGATTTGGTAATTACTTAAAAATCATTTGTGATCAGTAGCTTCTAGAGTTGTTTAGATTGGGGAACTTTCCTTAACCACTTGAAAAAAATATAAGGGTCTCTGTTTTTGTGCAAGTTCTAATAGTGTAGTATCCAAGCTGCATAAAGGATCACACCAAGCAGTAAAAATTCCTGAGAAAGCAGGAACATTGAGTTTCAAATTCTACTTGGGTCTATACATCTGAATGCAGTTTTATAATTAAGATGTTTGGAAGGAAAACATGACTTTTAAATCCCTACTTTGACTTGAGGTAACACTAGCTTGAGGGATGAGTATAAAGTAGCTGGAGGCAGTAATCTAGTTTACCCTCACTTTGAGTACAGAAAACAAGTGAAAAATGTCTTTATAGAATTTGTCATGTCTCTGTTTTACTATGTAACAGTTTATGAGTGATAATGTGGATGATGGCTATGATCATATGTATAATACTGTTAATATACAAATATTATTCTGTTTATAAGGCACTTTTCAAACAAGGTAAGCACAACTTTAGAATAATTGCGTGAGAAATTATTCCAGACACGTGGAGGCATGATTCTCAACTCTGATTTGGGCATGGAGACAATTAGCTTTAAAGCATGTGCCCACTTTTCCTGGGCTGTGAGGGGAAGGAAAAAAATTGATATATTTTTGGAAATCTCTTTCTCCTCCTCTATTTTTAGGATGAGAGGGTTGCTTCACCACTGGGTGATTATACTGAACAAGCACCAGGGTTGGGAACAATAAAAAGCCAAGAAAACTGAGTCATACACCTGCCTCTGGCAAAATCCTGAGTGAAGAGATGGGTGCCCTGAGTGGCAGCAAGCAGGTGATCTGTCAGAACATGAAACGAGAGGAATTTCGAAGTTATGGCCTTGCCCAAAGAATATCCTGCCTCCCACTTCTGAAGGAAAAATTCCAAGGATCCCGAAGGACAAAATTATGTTCTTCCGGAGAGATTTGCTCAAAAAGAGAAAAGGGGAGGGGACACAACCTCAACTATTTTGAGTCTCATGACATGACCCAGCCACATTCTTGTTTTGGGGACATTTGCAACTCATTTAATGTTTCTTTCAATTTTGCATTTGAAGCAATGTAGGTGATGAGCCAAATCAGTGGTTTTAGGGTTGTGAGTTTTGGAGCTCTTTTCACAGGTCTTTAGAAAAATTTCTATGTCTCTATGGCTTGGTCCTCCAAAGGACTGGAATGCAAGGTCAGCACACAGGAGGGACTCTGTTCATTCCACTTAGATTTTTTTTTTTCTCTTCTGGATTTGGGTATAGAATTCTGAATAACTTCTATACTTAGCCTCTTTGGAAGCCACTGAACTTCCTATATGATCAGAAAGCTCCCCTCTAGTTTTACCGAGTGCCAGAACCAGGTTGATTTTATTCATTCTAAGAAGATATAAAGCCTAGTATTTTAAGTATCCCATTAGGCCCTAAGGATATTAGGAACAAAAAGATATGATCCCTGCCCTTAAGGATTTTATGGTTGAATGAAGAAAAGACAGGCAAACCTATCATTATGCTACAGTAAGGTAATTGATTAAATGGAGGTCTATGCCAAGAAGAGAGGGAATGCTAAAGGTGGGTTGCTTAGGTCTAGCTGAGAGAGCGAGAGCAGCCTTCAAAGAGAAGGAGGCCCCTGAGCTGGCACTTGATGTGTTTTAATGGGAGATGCACAGGCAGATGTGTGCACAACTTAAAAATGTGGTGTCAATTCTTCTGCTTGAGATTTCTCCAAGGGCTTTCTCCACTGTATCCAGAAGGAAATCTGAACTCCTTAGAGTAGTTATAAGGCCCTTGTGATATGGTCCTCTACCTTCTCCAGACGTCTGCTCACTCTCATTCTCCTCCAGGCCCATTAGCCTCTTCTTGTCTCAACTCTTCACATTCATCCCCGCCTTGTGGCTTCTATCTTCACTGACTGAGATGCTTTTCCTTCAGAGTCTTCACTCCAACTCTTCCTGATCACTCTGGTGTCAGAATAATGGCAGTAGCCCCTTGTCAGTATTTCCTGTTTTTCTCCTTCTGGACACAAGGGAGGGATCACAAGGACCCAGTGAGATTAGGAAACTGCAATTATTTGCTTCGTCCAATGAAATGTTAGCAGAAGTTCCATGAGTGACTTCCAGACAGAATCAGGTGCTTTCTAGTGTGAGAATCTACAATGTTTTCTTCTCCTGCCACGAGGACACTAGAAGTGTGTGCTGATAAAGAGGAACAATACTGAGTCATCACAGAGTGGACAGGTCACTGCAGAATCTCCGGGGTCCACAGGAGACTGCAGAAGAGAGATTAATTTTTATGGACTTTGGCCTTTGAAATGTTAGGAGTTGTTTGTTAGAATATAAGCTCACCTATCTTTTTTTTTTGTGGGTGGTACTGGGGTTTGAACTCAGGGTCTTGTGCTTGCTAGGAGAGGCCCTTAATTGCTTGAGACATACCTCAAGTCCTTTCTGCTGTGATCCTTTTGGAGATAAGGTCTTGCTTTTTACCCAGGCTGGCCTAAACCACGATCCTCCTATTTTATGCTTTCTGCTGTTGCTGGGATGACAGGCATGTTCCACTAGGCCCAGCTTGTTTTCATTGATGTAGGGTCTTTGAACTTTTTTTTTTTTTTTGCCTGGTCTGGCCTGGAACCATGATCCTCTTGATTGCAGCCTCTCCGGTAGCTTGGGATGACAGGTACATACCACCGTGCCTAGATAAACTCACCTATTTTGACGGTTGATCCTTTCTAATTAATTACCGGTCTTAAAGTAGACATCCAATCCTACTCCCTTTTTACTACAAATCACTTTCTATTTATATTTACTTTTTTCATTGAACGTATCTGAAATTATGCTATTTGTATATGTCTCTGTGATCTGTCTTCCTCCATGAAAATATGTAAGAGCACATATCTTATATGTCTTGCTTCATATTAGACAAGTCTTTGGCTGAATGTAGACTCTTAAAAATATTGGACAAATAGAGAACACAAAGTATATCTGTATCACATGGGACAAGACGACTAGTCTTCAGCAAGAGAGGCATGTTTAGAAAGTCAAGCATGAGAATACTGGAGCAAAGAGCCCTCTTCCCCCACAACTTAGGAAAGCCAACATAATGAATGTATAAGCTACTTATATGTACAGTCTTTCTCAATCTCAATTTTCAAAGTCTTAGAATCTAAAAATGTAATAATTATGAAAGAATATAGAATTAACTCTAATATTTAATTGAGTATTTACTGGCAAAAAACTTAGATGTAAATTTGATGCTGAGTGTATAATACAGATTTCCCACAGAGTGGACATGAGTGTTTTTGTTATTTGTTTTAAAAGTGAGATTTATTATTTACTACTTTAGGTAGTGTAGCAGAGAAA
Source organism: Castor canadensis (assembly GCF_047511655.1). Taxonomy (NCBI): domain Eukaryota; kingdom Metazoa; phylum Chordata; class Mammalia; order Rodentia; family Castoridae; genus Castor; species Castor canadensis. Next base: position 149,841,686 of record NC_133390.1, on the reverse strand, counting down.
CTGTGATGTCAGATTTTTGTGTGATTTCTTTAAGATCTGAGAATCAAACTAAATCTTTGTGATGTGAATGTGGTTCCATAGTAGACTGCTTGCCTAGCATGTGAGAGACCCTGGGTTTGATCCCCACTGCCATCAAAAAGAAAAAAACCAACTTATTTACTTATCTGAGCTTATCTAGAATTTAACTCTAGTTTGCCTCCTTTTCTCCCTCCCTGCCTCCCTCCTTTCTTTCCTTCCTTCCTTCCTTCCTTCCATTTCTCATTCTTCCTCTTCATTGTCTTCATCTTTTCATTAGAATGAATTTTAAGATAAATATTAAATGTAATTGATAAATTTAATAGCAGGGAATGAGCTTTGACTTTAAATTCCAACCTTATAATTTACCATATATGCAGTTTATCTACTTTGGTTCTGTTTTCTTTTCTTAGTCTTTGCCTTCAGTTTTGTTTCTCCTGCTTTATTTTCTATTGGCAAAGAAATGTAGGTGTCTCTGAATGTAAGCTTCTTGAGCCGGTGGTGGCAGTAACTTCCCAATGGGAACTTGGATTGCGCTATTTCAGCTGATCCTTAGAAGTTAGTGGTTTTGTAGGTCAAACACACATTTCTGAAGAATTACTGGACAATTCTACCTGTGCAGAAGATATACAAATCCATCTTAGACACCACAAAAATATTTGCTAAAATCCAAGATAGAAACATTTCTGAGAGTGAGGAATAAGAGGTTTTGAATCACAATTCAAAACCTGGGTGCCTATTTGCAAAATTACCTGCTATCTCTCTAAGCTTCCCCTCAAATAAATAATTGTATCTCCACAATGGAAGGGATAAACATTTTCACTTTGCAAATGTTTGCAGGTGAAACAAACAATTCTTGCCAGGGGACAAATAAAGACTATTTACTGAAATGTTTAGGAAACATTTGCTATTGTATGCAGATCCAGTGTCTGACTAGTATTACTGACTCTTGTGATCAAATGAGGAACAGAGGATTTTATATGAGGTCAAAGATACAAATAAAGCAGTTACAGCACAGGTTACTGATTCCTGCAAAATTAATTATTTAATTTTGGGTGAGTTTTTTTTTTTTTTTAAATAAATGCAGAAATTGTCACTGTGAAAATTTCTCGTGTTTCTTATGGTTTTATAGTGAAATTGACAGCATTTTCATTTGACAAAAAGTAGATTTAATTCTTAAGACAGGAGGTGAAAATCTTATAGAATATTCTGATCTGTTCTTTGCCTAAAATTTAGCCCAGTGAGAAATCTTGCCTGTCAGCACTGTCCTGGCTGAATGCATGATTAGAAATCAGAGCCCTTGCCTCAAGACACTTTACTGCCACCTGCCGGGAGATTCATCAAAATAACAATACAAATCAAGGATGAGGCGCCCTCTATTGTTGTGCAAGGCATAACTTGCATAATTACAGACAGTGAGCCTCTAGGGGGATATGATCAGGCTTAAATAAATTGCCTAGTAGAGGTTGACACTTAAGAAATAGTGACCTTAAGATGCACATGAACAAAATGAATTTTGAACTGAGAGGACTGGATTTCCCCAGTGTTCTAGGCTGTAGGTAATGGTAACATTATTCCATTTTGTGCAGTGCTGATGATTTGAAATGAATTGCTCACAGTATTTCCACATTCAAATATTGACTTATATAAAAGTTGCTGTAGGAAAGAGAAAAAAGATTATTAAGGGTTGGAGGTGGGGGTCGTCTTTGTCAACACTCCTGCAGAAGCCTTGGGTCATGCTGGCTGACATCTGTGCTAATAATATATAAACTGCAATTGTTGGCAGCAAGATGGGAAGTCTCCAGGAAGACAGCCTCTGCTAACCATTTCTTTCTTTCTTTTTTTCCCCTTTATTAAATTCTGGGCTGGAGGTAACTGTGTAGATCTGAAAATGGAGCCTGGTTTAATTAGGCAGAACTTTAAGGAAGCCAAGTAACAAATGACAACTTAATTAAATGTAATTAAAACATTTTAGGCCTTCTTGAGGGCTCTTTCAACAGGGCAATGATTGCAGCATGAAAGAAGGCCATGGAAAGACAGGCAAGGTGCTTTCGTTTTCCTTTTTCTTACTTTTGGGTCTCAGCTCTTTTTTCTCTTCGCTATTAGAAATGCAGCTGGATCCTATTTATAATCCATTTTCACATTTGTTTGAATTAAAATCCCAGATTGCTGTGCTTTCAAGGTTGAATGTGCATGGCAGCCAACGTTTATCCAGCCATTTCAGGAGTTACTGGGTAACTGGGCTCCAGGAGGGGAAACTATGCCACACGTTTGAGCCACAAGGAGGAGAGAGAGAAAACAGACCCAAACCCAAAGCCTCTGACATCACTGTTGTTGGGAGAAAGATTGTTCTGCTCTGAACATGTGCTGCCTACTTAAGACTCTAATTATTTTAAATTGCTTAAATTGGCTCTAATACCTACGTTTTATTATTTGATATTAAAGAACAAACCATTTTAAGAAGAAACTCATAATGCAATCAAAATATTGGCAACCAGTTCCCTCAGTAGAAAGTCTGGGCTTGGAAATACCTATGCCTTCTACTCCACCACCTGAATTCTAATCTGGGAGCTGCTGCGTACTCTCCCCCAGCCTTTTCAAGTATCCTGTTTATGTCTAAATCCAATAGGCCAGCCACGCCAGCTTGTTACCACATGGAAAACTCCACTGCTCAGAGAAAGTTATGAATCCCTATATTCTTTATACTTTAAGATCTACCATGACATCTCAAAGTAATTGCCAGGTAAACCTACCAGATGTTTTTTTTTTTTTTTTTGAATGGGGGAACAAGAAATAGAGTAATAATTTCCATTAGCATAATATTGTTATTATAAAGATTTAATGACTTCACTGATGTGGTGTCCTCTCCTGGTAGAAAATTTATAAGTCAGAAATAAAATAATACTTATGAATGCCCATGAGGCCATTTGAGAGAAGTACTAGAGAGGTTAATGAAATCTCAGGTCTCTAAGTCTCCTAACAGAATGCTCTTATTTGAACTGAGCTAAGTGATCTGGGAGGTGACATTAGAGATACAAAATATACTGGACAGAGTTAAGGGAAGCTCGGAGTCAGTGCCACCTCTGCTGCTATACTTCTAGTTAGAACTTGGGCTCTGATCTGGTTTCAGAATGCCTGGGTTCTGGCTCCATTGTGTACAAAATGTACAACCTTGGTTGTGTTCCTTAAAGCTCTCTGTTAGTTTTTCATCTGAAAAGTAGACATAATAATATGGAAGTTAGTGTCATAAGGAATGAAGCAATCCTTATGAGAGTGCCAGAGACACAGTAGAAATATTTGCCATTATTATTATTTTTTTATTGGTATTCTATAGTTTTAAGCAAATCATCAGCCCATGCTGGACCTAGGTTTCTTTATCAGTCAAGTGAAAGAGGTTAGCGTCTGAAATTCTCATTCTATAGAAGCCTGATCTAATTAAGGACTCTGCTTTGAAATTTAAAAGTATATTCTGTTCTTTGAGACCCATTATCAGACTTTGGAAACCACCTGTGCTATACAATAGCTATTCACTGTTCGAATAAGAGTTCAGAGGAAGAATCAATGATTGATAGAGGAAAAAGCTTCAATATAGGGCACAGGATGGATGGTAGGTGTCTTTGCTTGGGGGGTCATTAGCTTTCCTTTGTCAGGATCCTGGAAAGAAGAGGTGTTCATAATTATAGGTCCATAGGCTGGTCATCTTCCATTATCAGATGCAAGAATACCCTCTTCTCTGACATGGAAGGGCATCCTCCATTTTCTCTTTTTCTACAGAAAAGGAGAAGATCCTTTGGAGATACAAGGCAATGAATCAGACAGTTGCTACTGGTGTTCTAGGTGACTCTTTCCACCAATACCAGTTGCCCCTGTCTTACAGTGTTCGTAATACATACCCTTAGTTTCATAAGGAATATTTTAGTTTCTAGTTGTTTGACTGTAATCAGTCAATGCACTTGGTTATGATCTGGGAATGCAACTGAATAATTCATGGGGCCATTGACAGCTCTGTCTTCTACCCACAGAGAAATTGTTCCTTTTTCCATGAGAAGGAGAATGTGTCCTTTTCTCTTTCCATGAAAAACTTCAATACACAAGTTTTCTGTCCCGTGGTCTATAGTTATGCTGGTGAAGAATGCAAGTTATCTTTTGCTTTGCATTAGTGTGGCCATCTTAGAGAAAACTCTGTCAAAACTTCACATGGTGGGAATGAATGGAGGCAAGCTCTTTTTGCAAAACAGACTTTTGTCTTAAGGCAAAAACACAGGTGTTATACCTGTTCTCTGTGCCACATCCTCTGTTCCTCTGGACCTATGGTCTATGACTTCAGGGACATGATGTGTTCACAGCCGTAACAAAAAGAACTTCCCTTGCAAACTCAAATTCCCAAGAAAGCAATACATGAATAAATGAAGGGAAAGGTAATTAAGGTTTCCTTTAAGCATATTGCCTGATTTCTTTAGGAGGCAATGTTGACTTTTTTTTCTTATTTAATTTATAGGCCATATGTAGTTCATGTGGATAACATATATCTTTAAACCAGCTTAGATTAATAGCATTTCTGCCTTTAGCTGCAAGTGCAGGACTCAAGGACCTCCTGTTTTGAGTCATCGTGGATCAGCACTTCAGTATTTGCAGTTAGTCTATGTGGTTCCATTCAGGTTAAACACCCAGCCCCATGAAATTCCAGCAGTTCATTTCCTATTCAAACAAGTTAAATGCAAGAGACAAAATGAGATAAATTCCTCAATGGACCAAGATAAGCTGGCTAGGTAAGGGGCAAGATAATTAGTTAGTCTTAAGCCAGTTCTGATTCTTCTAGGTTTTATCTTTGCAGCTTTTGGTGAAGAACCATCTGTATCAGAGGCCAAGTGATTTCTATCTTGTACTTACACCTGAGGTATTTCTTCAGCAAGGTCAAAGGTAGCTGGAATTGCCCCCCTAATAATCCTTTCATTGTGTGCCTGTCCTGGGATATAGGGAAGCAGGGAAGAAGTACAACATGCATGGCCTTAAAGAGAAGCAAGGGGCATGGGGGATGTTCTCTGTGTGAAAATACTGACAGCATAAAGATTTTCTTACTGAAATGCTTCCTGGGGTCCAGACTTTAAACCAAGGCCTCCAGTGTGATCAAGTGAAGTAATGAGTGCCTTGGTTTTGGAGGATGGTAGTAAATCTATCCTTTTCAACTTCATGAATATTCCTGTAAACACAAGGCAATGGGCAGTATCAATATTCTCATCTGCTCTTCCTGAGCGCCTGCTCTATTTATTTCTCAGGCTTTTTATTCCATTCGCTCTTCTCATCTTAAATACTGTTTCCACCCTGTTTGATAATACCTGTAGCACACAACTCTTTGATCTGTAGACATCCCTGAAGTAACATCTAGTTCTTTGCTAATCAAAGTTTGTTTTCATACTAGTAGCTTCAACATCCCATCCTGAAAGCTTGTTAGAAATGCAGACTCTCAGGTTCTAGACCTCCTGAGTTAGAATTCATATTTTACAAGATCCCCACATGATCTACAAGTTCAGTGAAACTTAACATTTCATAGTCCTCAGATTCTTGGTGTCAAATTCTGCCGTTTAAAGGGATGATAAACTATATTAAGTAGCTAACTAAAACAAAAACAAAAATACCAAATGTAGAATTGGAAAAGGTGACCTTTATTCTCCCATCTGTCTCAGTGGGCTGGGTGGACTTGGAGCAGACATTTCACCTCTCTAGCTCTCAGGGTGTTGCTAAAGATTGTGATTTTAACACTTAGTATTTTTGTGAATATAGGACTCCTGACTTAGGAAGCAAGAAAAGTTCGCTTAAGAATTTGTTACACCATGCACTTAGATCAATAACACATATTTGGGGCAAGGATTCTTCCTGTTAATAATTGTAATTTTATAGCTCCCTACTCTTTCATGTTGTACCGCCATATTTCCAAGTGTAAAGGAGTGCTTCATAGACTGGTGAGAATGGTGCAAATGACTGCAGAAGAAGTTCTAAGAGTTTGTAGTCTCCTGAAAGTATGACTCAGAAGATGAGAATGAAAATGTTTTTGTTTTCAAAAGGGCTGTTGAAATACAAATACACAGGTGAACATGGTGAAAACATGGCTGAAACCTGAAATACTTAGTCTTGGATAATCTGGTGCTTTCCAGAACCTGAGACTTGAGACTTCCAGTTGTATTTTTAATATGGTTTGTATTATATAGATCATGATAAAGCATAAAATCCCATACTTCCAGATATGAAAAAGTATGTATGTGTGTGGTTATATATAGGTATATGTACAGATATACCTATATAGGTATAGGTACACAGATCACATTTTTCTCAAATACTAAAATAATTTTAACATCTTATTCAAATGACCCTGGAAGAATCTTTGTTTTTTGCTTATTTAAAATGCTTAATGTTATTGTATAATTCATTTTAAATGACATTTCATCGATGAAAATGTCCTCAAACGTATCAAGAAGTGGTCTTTGTTTTGTCGCTAACTTAGCATTCATCTTAGTCTAACTAGAGTCTGAGTTATCTCTCCAGTGTCTTATGTATTGAATTGCAAGTTCTTGAAATGCAGTGAGATTTCTTTTTCAGTCTATGTATTATGAGTATCTAGTGAAGTCTCTGACTTCTTGGCAGTGTATGGCAAAACTTTATGAAATTACATGGAGTTAAAATTATTTAATTTCTGAATCATATTCTTGTTTTAATTAATTTTTTGAATATTCTCAAATTTTCACTGATGAAAGTAAGGCAAAATTATATTTCAAAATAATGGAAACAGGATAGAATCTAAAAGATTAAGAGTCACTAAAAACCACTGAAAATATTCTACTGCATGAAAAAATTTCTGAGCCAAGCATGGTGGTTCATGCCTGTCATCCCAGCATTTGGGAGGCACAGGAAGGATACAAGTTTGAGGTTACCTAGTGAGTTTCAGGCTAGTCTGGGCTACATAGAGAGACCCTCTCTCAAAAAAAATCAGGAAATATTCATCCTCCTTAGAGTCTAAGAAGATGTGATTTCCATGAAGCCAGTACCTAGTCTAAAAATGCAAGGCATTGCTGCCAGGAAAAAGAGGTACAAGATAGAATTACAAATAAAAACAAAGAAACAAAACTTTAACATGGAAAATAAATGTTTGTGTGATGCAAGTAGGACTAAGAAATAACTCTCAAACTGTTTAACAAGTCTAAGAAAGTCTTTCAGAAGTTCAGTGGAAAGGTTACAAAATAAAAATGACAAGTGATCAATAAGGAGATTAGTGAGTGATCACTCACTAATCACTAATCACTCCAGAAAATCTGATCCCCCAAATGGGCCACTGGGAACAATAAATCAAAAGCAATACTGAAGGGACATGAGAGGAGGACTGTGGATTGCAGAATTGCTTCTTGTAAACAGTCTTCATGTTCTGGCTGAAACTTAGCAGAAAAGGCTAACACGTAGTCTTGTCTGGGCAAATAGTTCTTAGCAAGAAGATTTTGATTCTGCAAGTATCCAGACATGGAAAACATATGAGAGGCCAAAAAATAAAATTATGAAACTCAGGGTGGCCTCAGACATCCTTTTGACAAACTAAATGTTCAAAGGAAATTGTGGACAACGAATACTTTATAAACAAAGAAAGTCAAATTATGAAAATAATCTATCATTACTTATAATAATAAAAGCACTTAAAATATCTAAAATATAGTACAACCTCATGAAACTATTATATAGTATGGAGCAGAGAAGAGAAATTTTGAGATTTTTTTTAAAGCTTGTTGTAGCATTTAAAAACTACTCAAATGAAAATTAAAAACAGAAAATATTAAAGCATGGTTTTGAACACATATACATGATACAAAAACAGAAAAACATACATCAGATGCACATTATTTTTTATAAAAAATGCTGTACCTGCAGTGAAAAAGGGAGGAAGGGATTGGAAAAGGGTACATAAAGGAATTTATTTTGGCTGCAATGTTTTATTTTAAAATATTGTATATTGACCAATTGTGTCCCTTTTGGGATAGCAGACAGATAAGCAGCATTTGCTATATATTCTTCTGAAATTTTCTTTATTTGCTCTTAATTTAAAAAAGATAAGCAATTATAACAAAATTGAATTATCAGTTTTCCAAAAATAACAGTATGTATGTGTATAGATGTCTGTGTGTATTATGTGTATGCATGTATATGAATATGTATATAGAGACATATTGACATATGTAAGGATGAAATAATATCCAGTATTGATAAGAGTGAGGTTAAGAAAGCTTTGTTCTAGTGCATGTGAGATACAATCTAGTCTGGCAGAGGAATTAGTGAAGGACTTGAATCCCATGCCTTTGACTCAGCAACTCACTAGGTCTTTATCCCAAGGAAATAATAAATATTTAGCAGGAGCATATATCATTGTATTTACATAATTATGGATAATTCTTTCATCCCTGCAGGAAATATTTATTGAAGACTCTGTATGTTTATGGAACTGTCTCAATATGCCTCATCCCAGAATGTTTATGGCACATGTGTATAACCATAAAAAATTTGAATTAGAAACCGTGAAAATATCCTAGAATAATCAATTGTTAGATTCCATTTGGTTGTCTGTATAATGGAAAGTTTTGCCATTAAAGATAATTTAATGAATATACATTTAAAAGACATTTATAATGAATTTTATTGAATTGTACAAAACAGTTTACATATTGTGACCATTCTGGTAGAATCAGAAAGTTTGTATATGTGTAGGAAAAGATATTACTAGAATATATTTTGAGATTATGTAAAATGTCTGGGCTTTTATTCATGTCTATATTTTATTGTTTTCCAACAATATGCAAAAATGCTATGATAAATACAATAATGTTTTCAAAATTAAACTAAGGATATATTTGCCAAATACACTTACATGTGCATGCAATACTCATGAAGTAGCAAAATTAAATGCAATGTAAATATCCACTGATTAAGGGATTGATTAAATACGATTCACATAACTGAATATTTTATAGTAATACATTGAATGAGGCAGTTCAATATAAACTAACATGAAAATGAAAATATAAAGAAAGATACAGGACAATATGCTATATATTTTGTTAATGTATTTGTATGTATGTGTGTATGTATAGAAAGGTTAATAAAAATCTGTAACTTTTTTGGTGAGGGTAAGGTAAGGAGATTATATACTTTTCATTTTATATCATATGTATAATACACTCTGAGTTTAGTTTTTATTTTCATGTTTTATGATTAAAAACTTTTAAATATATTTGAAAAATAATCTGAAATATAAAATGTAAAATATAAATAATAAAATATATTTTATACTTTATTTATATAAAATATAAATATAAAATATAAAATACTATTATTCTTTTTCTTCTCATGTATTGATGGCTTAGGATAAACATACATTTCATTTTAGATTATAAGTAATCAATGGGTATCTAAGTCGCAGTTAGATAGGAGCAAGAAACTCTGGCATGCCATTGCACAGAAGGGTGATTAGAGATAACAGTAATGTACTGTATGTTTCAAAAACCTAGAAGGCAGTGGGGGTTGGGGAGTTGGCCCAAATAATGTATACACATGTAAGTAAATGTAAAATGTATTGTTTTTAAAAGCTAGAGAGAAGGATTTAGAAAGGCTTAATCATAAAAAAAAATAAGTATTTGTGAAGGTAAAGATGTTTAACCTGATTTAAGCATCATAAAATATATACATGTATGGAAACGTTACATATTATCCCATTGAAATGTATAATTTTTTCATTTAAAAATTTTATTAGCACATGTTCATTCAACAGGGGGGTTCATTGTGCCAATTCCCCAAAATCTTACGTGGTACATTGGTTAGATCTCCCAACATCTCTCCTCCACAACCCACAACCCACTCCCCATCCGACTTAAAGCAATTGCAAAAGGTTTCATTGTTCTATGTCATATTTGTGTATGAAGCCCATCAACCATGTCCCTTCACCTTCATCTCCTCTGTTCACCCTTCCCCATCCAACAAGTACTCCCCCACACACTGTACCTGTTTTACAGTTAAAATGTATAATTTTTTCTGGTCTTACATATAGGTTAAAATTAATCATTTAATAATAAATAACATTAAGCTCCATTCAAATCTACTTTGCAGTTAACCGTTTTTACTTTGTGTAGTAATATTTTGGATCAACAGTGGGACAATATTCAGGATATTTCATCCTCTTTCCTTCTGAAAATACAAAGATTGGAACTGTGCACCCACTTGCAGTCAAAGCTACAGGCATCTTGATTCCCTTTGCTCACCTTTGAGATGAGCATCTTTACCTTTTGAAAAAGAGATTTCTTCAACAATTTGAGGGAAAATTAGAGCTTAATTTTGTTTATATCCCTATGACTTCCTGCACGTAGCAGAATGTCCAATCTAGAAATTTGTGGGTGGTATGTATGTTACAGATGGCTCAACGTTTTGGCTCAGCACAGTACTTAAAATTAAACTAGAAGAAAATCCAATTCATTGCATTAAAAAAGTGCTTTGGTGGAGAATTCCACCAAAATTAAAGCACTTAAAAATTTTTAAAAATTTTAAAGCATTTAAAATTGGGTGATTTCTCATGGAAAAATGTTTTATCACATCTTGAAAAATCAGATTATTTATATATTTATCTATTTACTTATTTTTACAGTACTGGGGGTTGATCTCAGGGCCTTGTGCTTGTTAGGCAAACATTACCACTTGCGCCACACCTCCATCCCAAATATTAGGTCTTATAAGACGGAACCTACATCCTCACTAGCCAATGAAACCCTTGGCTAGAACTGAGAGCAATTGTTTTCTTTAGCTTGAGCATGCAGAAAACTCTCCTATTTTCTATAGGCTCCATAGCCTCCTCTCCTGTGCCCTAATAACTTAAACTCTGTGAATACCATTCTATTTGTGTTGCCATCTTGGTCCTATGCACCTCACATTTACAACTCATGGATTAAATGAAGAATTTTGGCATAAAGGGGAAATAGCCTCACCAGGATTTCATTCTAAAAAAGCTTATAATATTAAAACAGTGTGGTGCTGATACACCAGGAAACAAATTGAATTAGAATGGAATTAAATGGAATTCATTAGAAAGAATGAAACAGACTTAAGTACACATAGAAATTTAGCACATGACCAAAGTGTTGTCTTAAGCCATCATGGCAAAAATTGATTTACAAATATATAGCGCAAGAACAACTTATCAACCACTTGCAAAAAGGAAGTTACTCAAATGTCATACACACACCAGAACAAACTCCAAATGGGTTACATGTCTAAGCACAAATTAATGACACCACACATAGAACATAGATGGACTTCTCCTTAACCTCAGTTTAAGGAAAGACTTCTAACCATGACTCATCTAAAGGCAAGAGGAAAAAAAAGATTGAGAAATTTGACTACATAAAGCATACATAAAAATAAGCAAGTCAAAATACAAGTGAAAATCTGGAAGAAAATACTTTCTATTATTTCACAGGCAGTTTATATCACACATAGAGAAATAGTATTTATCACACATAGAGAAATACTGCAGGATGCCTGATAGAAAAATGGGAAATATATACAGATAATTGCCAAGAAATGAAAATAAAGATGGCCCTTAAACATATGAAAAATGTTCACACTTACTTATAATTATAAAAGCACAAGTTAAAACAATACCATTTTTCACTTGTTGGAGTGATGAAAATTTTGAAATGGGAGAACATATTCTGTTAGCATGGCTGTCGGGAAGCAGGTATTCCCTTACGTTCCTGGGATGCCTGCAAACTGGAGCCTTCTGGACAGAAGCAATGATAGCCAGTAGCAACAAGCATACTTTTCATTACTTTTACCAAGATCTTAGTTCCTAAATATCATTTTTTTAATAAAAGAAGAAAGGCTCCTTGGGCTATGATAGAGAAAATACAACATTAATTTGGAAACTCTGTTTGAGCCAGGAAGTTAGAAACCTTGTGGGAAAAATGACAGTAATATGTCAAAAGGATACAAGATCGACCTCATAGGAGGTCTCCACCAAAGCTATGAGTAAATTAAGCCAAAACCATGGTATTGAATTAGATACATGAAACAAAATAAACATTCATGCATCTAATACAAATAAATATTTGAATAACAAATAACAAAGGATAAAGGACAGTTATATACTAGAATGCCAATCAAAAATACAGAAGCAAAGATAGAAATATAAAATCACCAGTAAGCAGTGACAATAATCATTGCAGATAAGATCCGTTGGTGAGTGTTAACATGAGAGGGCAAAAATATGATGAGAAAGGAGGTAGCTGAATTATTTCCCAACATCTCCTCACAAGATATTTATTAATTACAAAAATCAAAGCAGTAGCTTTAAATGAAGAAATCTAACAGAGACCACGGTTTGAAAAGAAGATCAAGGTTTATGTCACCAGTTGTAAAACATATTGACATCATGTGCCTCCTGATAGGATGCCAGGGAAGGATACAACATTGCTCTGTGCTGTTCTTACCAAGAATGCATAGCATCAGCAGAATCAAGAGAAAAACCTCAAAGACCAAACTGAGAGACAATCTATGAAATAATTGACTTTAAAATGCAGAAGTTACAAAAGATAAGGAAAGATGGAACTATTGACACAGACCTGAAATGGGCAAGGAGTCATGACAACTAAATAAGATGTGGGACCCCGGACTAAGCCCTGAACCAGACCCATTATTCCGGGTTAGTGAAAAAACTGGGGAAATCTGGATAAATTCTACAGCTTAGTTAACAGAATAAAGAATATTAATTTCTTCATTTAAATACTTATTACATAATAACTCAAGTTGTTAAGATTTGAGGAGCTGCATGAAGAGTAGGTCAGATCTATCTGTACTATTTTTGCATTTTTTAAGTACCTAAAATTATTTCAAACTAAAAAGTGGAAAATCTCTCCTAAATTGAGCAGACTCTTAGACTTGGTTTCTTCAAATCAGCTTTAAAAATCCACAAAAGAACTTGAAGGGGAATGATAAGTTAAATCCTGAAAGAATATATACTTGGTATCTTTAAAAAAATGCATAAATTACCCTTGGAAGTATAAAGGGAAATAACTACAATTTTAAATGAAAACAAGTGGAAAAAGGGAGAAAAAGAGAAAAGACTAGAAAATTAAGTTTTTAAGTTGTAAAGTTATTAATAATAGGTGTAAATGTACTGATTTGAAAGATTTATTTTGAAAGATCAAGTTCAACTGGGCTATAAAATTCATCTCTGTAGTTTCCAAAATGCTGTCTTGTCATCTCTCTTATTGAAGTAGACATAAAGCTAAATAAAAATAAGGACCAGTATTTGTTGGATAAAATTCCAAAGACTGCTGGAGCACAGAAACCACGTGATATATTAAAGATGTCAGAGTCTTGCCTTCATGCATGGCAGTCAGCTGTGAAAGTCCTTTAAGTCTGGGCTACAATTAGATCACAGTGTTAGTTGTTATTGTTTAAATTTTTTTCATTCTTCTGTTGCTGCCCAACTGTATGGGCAAAGCAGGTTTTATCACACTTTCTAAGTTCATCACACTTAATTCCACTTCTACCACGCTAGATTAAATTTAAGGGTCACTGAAGTCAGCAACCACTGACCTTTACCCTCTTAATGGTTCTCACCATTAATACTTGACCTTAAAAGCTATGTATACAATAAACCATATTTATAGGTGTGGAGGGAAGGGAAGAGCAGAAACAAAGTGAGCAGAGTGATTATTTGTTTTGCCATGCTGTTCAGATTAGGAATGTTCGCACAGTCTCCTTTCCAACTGATGAAGTTGGACTGGCTGCCCTTTACTGTGCATTATTTAAATTTTTTTATTGTTGTGCTGGGGTACATTGTGGCATTTACAAAAGATCTTACAATATGTCATATATCATACTTTAATTCACTCCCTCCATCATTCTCCTTTATCTCTCCCTACCTCCATTCCAATAATAGTTTCAACAGGTATCATTTTTCCATTTATATACATGTGTACACAATTTTTTGCACTATTTTCACCCTCTTACCCCCTTTCACTGCCATCTCCCCACTCCCACTCCCACTGGTACCATCCCACCCAGGGCAGGACCTGTTCCGCCCTCTTGTTCTCTGATTTTGTAGAAGAAAAAAAAAAAAAAGAAAACAATTACATTTTTGCTTGTTTGAGATAAAGACAGCTACACAGGGAGTTTCCTTATGACATTTGTATGTATATATGTATTATAATCCAACTGTTCATCTCCTCTACTTTTCTTTTTTCTACCGTAGTCCCCTTCTTACGGTGATTTCAGCTGATTTAAAAATTCTATATCATTCTTGTTAGAAAGCACATCAACCATATTCACCTTCTTAACTTCCTTCTTTTACTCTCCTTCTCTTGTATGTGACCTCCCCTTAGTGTGATCTGTATTTCATAGTATTGCTGTATTTGTATTAGGTCTCTATTCCACCTGAGAGAAAACATATAGCTTTTGGCTTTCTGAACCTGGCTAATTTAAGATGATTTCCTCCAGTTCCATCCATTTACCTGTAAACAATAAAATTTCATTCTTTGTGGCTGAATAAAAGTCCATTATATATAAATACCACATTTTCTTAATCCATTCATCAGTAGTGGGACATCTTAGCTATTTCCATAACTTGGCTATTGTGAATAATGCTGTAATAAACATGGGTGTGCAGGTGCCTTTATTACATTCCTTTGAGTATAGCCCTAGGAGTGGAATTGCTGTATCATATGGCAGTCTATTTTTAGTTTTTTAAGGAAGCTCCATACTGTTTTCCATAGTGGTTGTACTAGCTTACATTCCCACCAGCAGTGTATGAGGGTTCCTTTTTCCCCACATCCTTGCCAACATTTGTGGTTGTTTGTGTTCTTGACAGTAGCTACTCTAACAGGAATTAAGTAGAATCTTAAAGTGGTTTTGGTTTGCATTTCCTTTATGGCCAGGAGCTGAGCATTTTAAACGGAGCATTAGCATGGAGTTACATTTGATGGTAATCCTTAAAGTGACACCTTCACTTTCCTCAATCACTCAGGGAATGCTGGTACTCTGACCTTCAGAGTGCTCTGACCTGAGATCAGTCTTTCTCTGTCTCTGTTCTGTCTCTGGTTCTCTTTGGATAGGAAAGAAAAGAAAATAAACAACATATAGTTAAGAGAACCTTTAACAAAGGGGAAAAATAATTGAGCAATTTTTGTTTTAAAAGATTAGGATTGCAGAAGCTTTTTGAAAATTATTTTGGGATTTTCGTGAAATGTTTTCCATTGTTCCACCTGGTTACAAGAGAACAAAAAAGAAGTCTCTGATTTGAAAGCTCCAGCATTCTATTCCCATGAGCTAGGTATGTTGGCTCAAAAGCCTATAATCTTAGCTACTCCAGAGGCAGACAGGGAGGATCAAGGTTTGAGGAAAGCCGGGGCAAAAAATTTCCTAGATCCCATCTCTACTAATAAAAGCTGGGTGTGGTGGTGTGCACCTGTCATTCCAGCTACATGGAAAGCATAAATAAGAAGATTGCTGGGTAGGTCTCCCTGGCCTAAACGCAAGACCCTCTCTCAAAAATAACTAAAGCAAAAGGGGCTGGAAACATGGCTCATGTGGTAGGGCACCTATCTAGCAAGCAGGAGGTCCTGAGTTCAAGCCCTACTACCCTCCAAAAATAAAGTAAAATTTGGGCAAATGAGTAATTTTGTTTGTTTATTATTTACTTATTATTATTTTTTTGGCAGTACTTGGGTTTGAACTCAGGGCCTCATGCTTCTCACACTTGCTAGGTTTCCTTTCCTTTCCTTTTTTTTTTTTCTTTAACACATATAGTTTCTAGGATATTTTAGTGTTTGAATAATCAATTAAAAGCTGTTCAGCATCTGGGCTAGGCAAAGAGATTCTTCTCCAGGAAACAGAACTTTCAGGGCATTCTGGGTGCCCATCAATTGCATAGATTTTTAAAAAACTTTGGTTCCAATAAATAGCTCATGTATGAGTGCATGGATGTGCCTGTGCACTCAGGAAATACTGTACTATTTAAACATTGCTTAGAAATACACTCACAGATATTGCAAAAGAGGACAAGTTCATTATTAATTTACTCTCAGAAACAGCCACTATAAATTTTGGGGGAGTGACTAGACAAAATCTTTTCTGAGGCCTAGGATAATTGCTTTGGCAATATACAAACTATCCAAAAGGAATGCATAGTGATTAAGGCAAAGAATTTCTCCTGGTCACAGATCAACAGAGAGTCCAGGGCTTATAAAATACTCTATTTCCTCCATTAATTGTGTCCGTGTGGGGTTGTAACCAAGTAGCTGAAACAAATAAAACTTAAGTAATATTGTTTCCTTTTAAAATATTTCACTTAATTTGTAAAAGTTTGAACTTATTAAACATGTACAGTTCCCTCTGCCCCCCACCAAAGAGCTCCTCTGACCACATCCTCTTTCTGAAACATTCCAGCTATGCTCATAGCATCCCCTTCTTCTCAGGGAGGGAGGCTCTTTAGATACATTCTAATTTGGGAAGGGAGGAGAAAGCAAACTAGAGAGGCAATGTTAGCCCTGGCCCTGCCAACCTTTTCTCTTTTGCCTGGAACTTTGCAGATTTTTTTTCTTATCATATGATATTTCACATTTTTATATACATCTAAATACTTCAATAAGAATTCCTAATGCATTGAGGATAATTCTTCTTGTGAAAGGATGAGATGGTTTTACAATAAAGGGTATATAGTATAGTTACACACTGAAGAAGCAGATACAGGAAAAGCCATGAAGATAGCAGAAATGGGAAAGACAAGATGCACATGTATGTGTGTGAAAGTGTGTGTGTAACTGGCAAGTTTGTTTCATCTGTCCATTCCCTGGAGCACAAAGCACCCTAGAATTAACATAGAAGACTCCTTAGAAGCAAATCTCAAATTTGTATGCATAGAGCAAAGCTTTTTATTGACTTCTTCCCTGTTTCTTTCTATTTTCTAAGAGAAACCTCAGGAGTAGATAATTACTGTGCCCCTTCTTGTGAACACAAAAAGGTCCTGGGAAATGAGACTTTTCTTAGATCATTTTTAGCAAATTATTTTCTTCCATCATGGTCTGCCTTGTATAGCCCCAATTAGTCAAGCTATACTCTTATTTGAGGCCTTTGGACAAAGCAAGCTAAGAAACCTACAAATGAGTTAAATTCCTTTGGATCTTACAAATTCTAGCTGGAAATCATTTAAGGACTTATTTCTTAAATATTAATATGCTTATTTTCCACCCCTCAAAATCTCAATGTGGTGATGGATTCATTCATCTTTTCCTTTCATTGCCTGGTGGGTAAGTGAGCTCATGTACCAGCTACTCTCCATTCTAGGGATCAACAGATCAGGGGTTTGCTCCAAACACCTTCTGCAGAGAGTCAGAGCTTTGAATTTAATGAGTCAGGCTTTTCCTGTTAGACTGAGTCAAACTTTATTTTCGTCTGTCACCACTAGGAAGTGTAGAGCTAGGATATAGTCCTTTGGGTATTTCTCTTCATGTTTAACGGTGTTTGGGAAATAAGAAAGGCTATTACTTTCAATGTGATTCATTTCTAAATTTCTCTCTCTCTTTCTCTTTCCCTATTTTCAATGTACAATGAATGATGTAGCTATAAATGTATTACAGATATTACAAACTGAATGAATGTATTCTTATGTTACAATATTCCTTTTTCATGGTAACATTATAATTATACAGAAAACAAGCAATTAGACTTGTGAGATAGATCATGGTTTCTTTATTCAGTAAAGAGCTGAGTTTGTCAACTGAAAGTAATGGAATAACTCACATCCATGCCCAGGATTTAAGGAAATAACAAGCCTATTTACTGTAGGACTTATTTTTACCATTTTGAATGGATTCTTTAAAGGAATAGTCACTAATGATCCCTTTATTAATTTTTATTGTGGTAAAATATACATAACAACATTTACTATTTAACCATTTTTAAAGAACACAATTCCCAGCACTGATGTTCCCTCACAATACTATACAACTGTCACTACTTCCAGAATTTTTCATCATTCCAAACACAAAATCTGTATCCATTGAGTAATAACTCATTATTCTCCTTTTTTCCATCCCCTGGCAACCACCATTCTAATTTCTGTATCTATGAATTTGACTACTTTAGCTTCCTCATGTAAGTAAACCCATACAACATTTGTCCTTTTGCATCTGGCATATATCATCACCTACCATAATGATTTTTATGTTTATTCACATTGCAGCTTGTGTCAGAATTTCATTCCCTTTATGGATGATATTATTCCATTGAAAGTCCTTACTTTTTCATCCATTCTTTGCTGATGGAAATTTGGATTGTTTAAACCTTATTGTGAAGAATGCTACTATGAAAAATGTTGTGCAGGTACCTGTTTAAATCTCTAAATTCAGTTGTTTTGCATATGTACCCAGAAGTGGAATGGCTCTATCATATGGTAAGTTTGTGTTCAACTTTCTGCGAAATCACCAAACAATGGGTGCATCATTTCACATTCCTACCAGCAGTGCAAAAAAGTGTTGCAGGTTTGGCAAATCCCTGCTAATGCTTGCTGTTTTCTGGTTTTGCTTTTATAACAGTTATCCTAATGGATATGAAGGATATCTCATTGCAGTTTTGATTTGCATGTCCCTAATAACTAAATACGTCAGCCTTTTGTCACTATGACAAAACTCCTGAGGAAAACAACTTGAAGAAGGAAAGATTTATTTTGGCTCATGATTTCAGAGGTATCAGTACATGGTCACCTGACTCCATTATTTCTGAGGCACAGTGAGGCAGAACATCATAGCATGCGGTGAAGGGGCATGGTGGGGGAAAGCTGCTCAGCTTATGGCAACCAGAAAACAGAGAGTGAAAGAGATGGGAAGGGGCCAGGGCCAAGACATACCCTTCAAGGGCATGCCCCCAGGACTTACTTCCTCCAACTAGGCCACACCTCCTACTTTGCATCACCTCCCCAAATGCCATTAAATTATGAATCCATGAATAGATTAATCCATCAAGGAGGTCAGAATTCTCATATCCAATCACTTCTTAAACATTGCACCAATGTTTAAGAAGTGATTGGATATGACCAAACCTTTAACCCATGAGCCTTTGGAGGATATTTCATATGCGAACTGTAACACTAGTATCTTTTCATGTGTTTAATAGCCATTTATATATATTTTTTGGAGAAATATCTATTCAGGTCCTTTATCCATTTTTGAATGGGTTGTTTTTGTTGCTATTACTGTCGAGTTGTATGAATTCTTTGTGTACTCTAAATATTGCTTCTGGATGTGAGGGTGATCTGGCTGCGACATCTGTCACCCCATTGATCGCCAGGGTTGATTCGGCTGATCTGGCTGGCTAGGCGGGTGTCCCCTTCCTCCCTCACAGCTCCATGTGCGTCCCTCCCGAAGCTGCGCGCTCGGTCGAAGAGGACGACCATCCCCGATAGAGGAGGACCGTTCTTCAGTCAAGGGTATACGAGTAGCTGCGCTCCCCTGCTAGAATCTCCAAACAAGTTCTCTAAATATTGCTTCTTTTTGTTTGAAGTTTTCATGCTACATCTAAATGAATTTCCTTAAAAAATATTTTGCTATGTTGTCAGTTTACTTTATATATATGTCTAAATAAACTTCATGTATGCTTGTGTTGGTGAATTTTAGAAAATTAAGTTAAAGTTTACTTTATGTATTTTATTATCTTAAAAGACTAAAACAAAAGTACAACGATAAACAATTTAACCTTCTCTTGGATTATTAAATTATTGGTGATTTCTAGTATGTTTCATGGTGAACAGGACAGGAATTTGTATTCACATTAGTTGCAAATGGAAGACTCCATAATTAAGCGCTTGGTCCCTGGAGGCAGGATGTCTGGGTGGGAATGACATTCTGCCACTTTCGGCTGAATTTTGTTTTGGCTTGTTTACCCTCTCAAAGCCTCACCCTCCTCATCTGAAAAACTGGAGTAATAATAGTTCTATAGGGCTGTTTTGGAGATCAAATGAGCAAACTTAGTGAAGTTATGTCTAAATGTTATGTCTAAAAGTTGATGTTGAAGAATATTCTAATTAGCAGAAGTTCACCCCTCCCCTCACACACACCAGGGATGCTTTCCTAGACTAGGAGATGGAAGGCAAGGCTTGAATTTTAACAACATATTTCTGGTTTATCATTGGAAATTCTCAGAATTTAAGAAATGAGCAAGTCATTTCCCTAATTTGAGACCCCCCTCTCCTCCCAGTACACTTAAAAATAAGGAAATATCAACTCAGGGTCACAAAAATTAAGGGAGTTTTAAATGTTTGTGTTTAACAAATTAACACAACACACCTCCACATGAGCATACAGAAATGTGAATATGTGACTTCACTTGGTGATAACACCAAAAATCTAAATTTACATTCCATAATGAATGGGAAGTCAAGGTCAGAGGGCCCTTGTAGAAGCTTCATCTGCCCTTACTCTTTATTTTTAGGAGTTTTTGGGGATCAAAATTATTCATGGCTTCAAAGAACAAGTTTGTAAATGGTTGTTTTAGCTTGATTTTATTTTATACGTCTTCCTCCAGCCTGTAATTTGAGAGACAGCTACTGGGAAGGACTGGTGCAAAAGGTGGAAATGTTTGATTAATGAAAATGTACAAAATGTATCCCTGGAGAAATAAATCGAAGTGAATATTAAAGTCTAAGTGCAGGGAGCAAGTAGTTCCATTGCCTTATGTAAATTAATTGCAAAGCATGTCTAAAGTCAAAGAATCACACAAACACAAATAGTAGTGTGCAATTATCTTAAATAGTATGAGATAGCTTGCTCTTTCCATTTCCTTCCCCCTCTCCGCTCCGCCTATCTTTCTTTTTTCTTAAGTTTTCCTCTTCCTCCTTCTTTAAATATTCTTTTTACAAACCACATAGGTCAGGTCAGATCTTATTATCTTTAGCCAAATGTGGTTGTAAGAATAAAGAGCAAAGAGCAAGTGCCCTTATCTTCATGCTGTTTAACAGCATATATAAATATACAGCACACCAGAAGAAATTCTACAGATGGAGTTATCCAGCATGGAAACACTACACAAATTATGCTGTCCTTATGGCATTTATTCATTTTTGTGTGATGAATGGATGCAGGCAGTCATCATTAGAGAACATAATGGTCTCTGATGATGTATTTATGACATGGAAAGATGTCATGTGATGAAGTGTTTACAACATGTAATGAGGTTGTGTAACAATCTCTTTACAGCCCGCAATTACATTGACTAATTCCTTATAAAAATACTCAACAATGTGCCCTCCGCCTGCACGTGCTGGGTATCACAGCACTTTAGTAACTGACACCTCCAAACTGCAAAATCACGCAACTTGGATGACTCAACACCCAGTTTCCTATCCAAGGCATATAAAAGATCTTGGGTGTTTAGTTAGTAGACTCCAAGAATTTTCTCTTATTGGAAGTGAACGGAGAAATTAATATAAGGCACATGTGTCAATATCCTTTTGAGCTGGAGAACGTGAGAGGCGGCTTTCTACCTGCAATAACCATCTTAATGTATATTCCCTTTTGTTGTAGGGAGGGGAGAAGTATGAACACCTGTTCCCTAACATGCAGGGCAATGTCTGTACCTGACTATTCACTTTAGTCCTTTAATTATCTGGACTTCATCTCTTATCTGATTGTACTAATTAGGGAAGAATGTAACTTAAAGGAGGCTACCGAATTAAAAAATATGGGATAGAAGGCACCTTCCTTATGAAGTTGTGAACATTCTATGTTGTAGGTGACTATGAAGTGGATCTATACCACTAACATTTTGCCAGGAAGTGAACTGAAGATGTTGGTAAGAAAATGCTGGACTAATCCTGAGAATTTGCAGGAGTATGAGGGAAAATGAGAATATTTGATGATGAACAAATAGTGCAAAGAGAAATAGGATGTTCAATTAACATCTACTGAATTCTCACCAGAATATGAGCACTATTGAAAAGGACTCTAATCAAAGGGAAATAGTGGGTTCTTACAGTATCAGAACTATTAGTCTGGGTACATTGATCAAAAAGGCACAGGGTAGAAATACTTAGTTTATAAATATTTGAAGAGCTTCTCTATAGAGGCTGATTTGAGTGGATTAAATGCACAACATTAGTTGAAATTTAGTTGAAATTAGTCAGAACAGGATAGGTATCACAGGTTCTTAACACTATAAAGAATAAAGCTAATTCTTTGAAATAAAATGAAGCAATAAAACATTGACAAGAAGTGAATATGTCCAAATGGTACAATTATATCTTACATTTACGTGTGTTTTTATAATTCCCAAAACACTTTACATAACTCATTCAAACTTCAGAAAAGTCCATGAGTTAATTTTTTTTTTTTTGCCAGGTGCTGGTGGCTCATGCCTGTAATCCTAGCTACTCAGAAGGCAGAAATCAGGAGGATCTGGGTTCGAAGCCAACTGGGCAAATAGTTTGTGAGACCTTGTCTCAAAAATACCCATCACAAAAAAGGGCTGGTGGATTGGCTCAAGATGAAGGCCCTGAGTTCAATCCCCAGTACTGCAAAAAAAATTTGTTTTTCTTTCATTCTTCAAAGACAGAAAGTCAAAATAAAACAAAAAGTTAAAGATCAAGGTCTTGGGTTGAATTATTAGGGTGGTTATGGACTCTCTTTCCTCATCCAAAGTTATTCTTGAGAAGACTCACCTTTCCTGTGGCATGGTAGAGGTACCAAGTGGCCTTTGGCTAGTCTGACACACAAGTTGGAGGTAATTAACTCAAAGGAGTTCCACATATGAATAGATGCCACTACATGAAGTGCAATGGCTTTCATTTTTCTCTACTTGCTCTGAGATAAAAATATTCATTGTGGAGGCAAAACAATAGAACTGCTGGAGAAACTCGGCCATCAAAATGCCATGAGGATTTAGAGTTGGTAATGATGTATGTCCTTTAGCACTATTTCATGGGACAGAAACATTTTAATAACACCATCACTTGGCACATGATTTTAAATGTCTTTGACACAAAAGAATTTATTTCAACAATGCTGGTGATATAACTGGTTTTTCTGAGTACTTCTCCTATTCCTTTGTGTATTGTTGATTTCTTCTGGCCCTAGCCCTTTAAAGAACTTCAAAAGAACTCTATATAAAGAGGAACAACTGGATTTGAACAGATAAATTGGATTTGAAAACTAACAAGGTTCTAAACAGTGATACATTAGGGAAATTATGTTAAAATACTCTGCCCATTATTTTATCTTATTCTGCCATCAAGACAATTTTATTAAGTCTTTTTATTTTGACTAATTCCAAGAAGTGAGCAAGAAGATTCACACAGAAGGGGCAATAGTGTGGCCATTGGTTGATTCAGTTGCTGTGTTATAGTTTAGTCTGGGATTGCACACTACTTATTTCTGGGTTATGTGCTTCATAATAGATGAGTGAACAGTTTTAATGGTATCTTATGGCAAGTGGGACAATGTCTCAGGGATGGAAAGGATGCTGGTGCTCCAGATTTGGATTTACATTCCTGGTAATAAGAATAGGAACAGCCATGGGTTACTGAGAGGAAATAGATTATTTTTACTTAGTTTTTGTTGCTGTTGTTGTTGACAAGCAATAAAGAGTGACAGAATAAATGCAATCACCAATTATCTAAGCAGTAGAATAAATATGGTGGCGGAAAAGAGAAATATAAAATTCAAATAGCATTAACACTTGTCTGTGGTTAGCAAGGCAATTAAGGGAAAAAATTCACTGATAAGTTGTTGAAAAAGCCATGTGCTAAAAAATAATTTCTCTCCAGCAAAGACTAGAAGTTTGTTCTTAACTTTTTAACATCATCTCAAATTTGTGCTTCATTTTCCACTTGCATCTCATAGAGTATTAAAGAAATTTTCTTTTTATATCATTTATATTTGAGTATGAGGAATTAAAAAAATCTACTTGGCATTGACTCTTGATTGTTACCTCATCTTAAACTTCAGGGAGACATGTCTAATTTCCTCTTCAAAGTCAACATGAAATTCTGACACTGCAGACATTTATTTAGTACTGTGTCATATCCAGGAAGTGTTCAGGAATTCTAACTTAAAAGGACAACAGTTTCTTCATAGGTATGCTTGTAGTATTCTATAAGGAGTAGATGTGGCAAACTTTTTTAACTTGTAGGGATTATGATAATTTCAAATATGATCCTGACTTGAGAATATCAAGATAGAAAGGGAGGAGAAGAAAAAAAAAAGACTTGGATTCATAGAAATTTCTGCTAAAGCACACAAAATATTTAGGATTGGATTCTGATTTGTCCAAATATGTATTAGGAAGCTTTTCACATACCAGGTGATGGGTGCCAAGTAAAAACAATCAGAAAGAAATATTTAAGAATGAAGTCAATATTGCCATTTGTTTTTGTTTTAATGAAAATGATACAGAACAAAATTTATTTATCTTTAAGATCTCTCCAAAGCCAAAATAAATATTGAGTGACTTCATAATTTCCTTGAGGAATCCACCCCTAAGTCAGGGATATTATGGTAAACACAAAAAGAGTCTTTCATGTTTCCATGTGCTTAGTTGCTGTTGAGCCATTTTGAATTATCCTTCATTGTCGGAGCCTTTCTATTCGACTTATAACACTTTATAATCATAGTAAATTGTCCTTACAGTGCTTTCCTGTGTGCAAAAGGCTTTTTGAATTATTTTACAGTAATGTGTGTTATTTATTATCTCCTTCTTATAGATGAGTGAACTGAGCTTCAAAAAAGCTAAGTAACTCCCTGATGGGTTGATAATTAACAAATGGTAGACCTGGGAATGGAGTCCATTCATGCATGAAGTTTCTACTATACTTCATAGCATGCACATAATGCAAATGCACTCCATACCTTGTATTTTGCCTTAGGTTGCTTTCACTTATTTCTTATAATCATCCGTATTCAAAAATGCCTCTTTGAGAAACAGATAAAATCATTGTGTGGGCAGAAAATTTGAAGACCTAAAGAAGATAAATTAGAGCTTGGATATTGGAATGGATTAAATAAATCTCTTCCACTGGTGAAGAAAAAGGTCTCTTTCTTCCAAGGGGCCTTATATGTCAGGTTTCTTTGTCAACCTCAGGGCATGGCTCTCTTAGTGACCTGCTGAAGTTGAGGAATGAAGGGGAGGAAGACAGGCCTGAGGGCAGACAGATCACAAAGCAGCCTGTCCAAGGACTAGTAGTGAAATTAAACCTTCTGAGTCCAAGGGTCTGCCTTTTTACAGGTCACTGGACCCAGAGCAATTGTCACAACGAAAATAAGATCTCCACTAGGCACAACCTAAGTATTTTTAATTTTTAAAAAAGCAGGTTAAAAAAAAAAACAGGCCAGAATCCAGAGTTGTAAATAGTAAGTGTGGCAAATGTGTTATTTAAAAAAATTCATGTATTAGGCTCAGCACAGTGGTTCACATCTGTAATCCCACCTACTTAGGAGGAAGAGATCAGGAGGATTGTACTTCAAGGCCAGACAAGGGAAGAAGTTATCAAGGTCCCATCTCAACCAACAAGCAAAGCATGGTGGTGTATGCTGTAAACCTAGCTATGTAGGAGGCCATAGTAGAAGGATTGCAGTCTGGGGAAAAATGCAAGATCCTATACAAAAAAGAATTTAAGCCAAATATGAGGAGTGGGGTTTAGGGGTGTTACTTAAGTGATGAGTGCCTGTCTAGCATGCGTAAGATCCTTTGTTCACATCCCAGTACCACCAAAAAAAAAATAATAATAATTATGCATTACATTTCAAGTTTAATGTTTGCGTGAGTACACTGAAGTGTTGCTATCATATTCAATGTTCATCAGGTCCTGAAAATAGTTGAAAAACTATTAAGATTTTTGTGAGACAACTGAGGCAAACTTTGTTCAGAATCATTCTCTGATTTATTTATTACTTTTGAGAATGTACATTACAATCAGGTGAGTATTATCCTAAAAGAAAAAAAATACATACCATTGGAAAGTGAAAGGGATAATTTCCTGCTTTGCCAAGGCTTTATTGCAATAATTAGATTTGTCATAATCAATAAAATATGAGAACCAAGTTTATTGAAGTGTTAGTTTCCCATTGCATAATTTCCTCTGGGAATCTTAATTTTTAATTCAAAAAGAAAGTGGAAGAAGTGTCATACAGATGCCTGCAAATGTGTAAGGTTAAGGAAAGCACAAGATTTCTTACAGAAATCAAAGTGGGGCTTAGAACAATTCCCTTTGCCCCTCTTTGCAAATCCCTTGGCTCACCATTAATTTTCCAGGAGAATGAGATCTTTGAATGGCCAAGATAGGGACCTTTTTTGCCTGAATTGCAGAAAAATACATTGGACAGGAGGATTTGTTTACTTCTACTTCACTGTCTCCAGCAGTCAAGAGCTCTCAGGGATATGGGATATAAATATTGACTTATGAATGTATGATGCAAGGAAGTGAGTCTATGAGTTTGACTATGGGCATAATTTACAGCCATATGTCATAATTTGGAATGGAATATGAATAGTCACAAATTTAAAAAATGAGGCTGGAAACCCAACTAATGAAGATAAAGATATTCATTGGTAGCATGCAGATTCTTTTTGTAATGGTATTTGATACCGTTGCATTTTGATACATTGCAAAAAAAAAAATCCCTGATTGTCCACTCCTTTCATATCCAGGACCTTTGCAAAATGAAATTGTGATTCCACTCATTGAGAAAGGAATCTATCTCTACTCCTTGAGTCTGAGTTGGCGTTGTGCCTTGTTTGGTCCAAAAGGATGTAGTAGAAGTGATGGCATACCAATTCCAAGCCTAAGCCTCAAGGGACCTTGTTCGTTTTTACACTTTGTGGTAGAAATTTGCCAAGCCACATTAAATAAATCCAATCTAGATTATTGGAAGGCTGAGTAGAGACGAATTTTTCAGGCTGAGGTAATCCTCAACTGGCCAAGTAGTTTTCCAGAAACAAATAAATAAAACAGGTCAAGACAAAAACTACCCAGTTGACTTTGTAGATGTTAATGAACACTCACGGTTTTGAACTACATGGTTTTGTCCTATAGAAATAGATAATTGATATCAAATATGAGTTGCATATTCAGGAACTAACATTAGAGCTCATTTCTGGATTCTAGATATTAAGAATTATCAATACAACAGCTGTCATGAATCTACTGAGCACTAACTAGGTATGAGTCACTGAGCTAAACATGCTTCCATTCTATGTGGAATACCATTTCTCTGTGAGTACATTCAGTGAATTAGTGGTGTTAGGAGTTAAAATTCTGAACCCCCAGCACCTCTGAATGTGATCTTATTTGAAAATAAGACTTAGGAGAGGTAACCAAGTTAAAGTGAGGTCATTAAGACAGCCCTCTAATAAATGCTACTGTATCCTTATACAAAGAGAGAATTGGGAACTATATTCACTGACAGAAGGCAATGTAATGTGGCAGCACACGGGGAAATGGCCACCTGAGTGTTACAGCTGCAAACCAAGGAATGACCAAGAAGGCAGGAAGACATCAGGAGTTAGAAGAGGCAAAGAAAGCTGTCATAGGTCTTGGCCTTGCCAACACCTTGGATTTTGGACTTTAGGCCTTCAGAATTGTGAAACAATATATTTTTGTTGTTTTAAGCCACTCATTTTTAAAGATTTGTTATGATAGCCTTAGGAAACAAATACAGGGTGATGAGGGGGATTGGTAGCTCAAATATAAAATAATTTCTAATGTGTAGGTATGTTGTGGTTACATGATTAAAATAATTTATTCCAGTTCACAAGGTAAATTATCTGATTGTTTATCATCAAGCAGATGATTTTTAATGCATGGCTCTTATCAGGTTAGCTACAATAAACTCAGACATGATCTTAAACAATTGTTACTGCTGTGCACAACATATATTTTAAAATCATCTGATTTTATTTGAACTACTATAAGGCTTTGTCTGTTTTTAAATATGATACAGATGCAAGATAACACACAAAGGAACTGCTACACCAAAGACCATTTGGCAAAGCTAAATCATTCCTGTTAAGGTAAAAACATAAATTATCTCATGGAGTGAAGTGCAAGTGTGTGATTGCAACATAAGAATAAGCCAGTTTTCACGAATCTGGGAAAGGCTGTAAATATATATGATAGTAAAGAGCCAAGGCTTTTCCATAAAGATTAGCAGAATTAGATGGGGACTGGACATTTCTTGTCCTACGACCAACATGTTGGTGTCAATACATATTCCATTCTGTCCAGAGGAAGCCAGCCCCACTGACCTCAAATACACAAAGAACATTCTCACCTCAAGGTTTTAAAATTACTGTTCCTTTAGCCTAGACTGTTCTTTTTCAAATATTGGCTCCTGCATGGAGAGCCTGGCTTCTTCTCAAATGTCACCTTATCAGAAAAATTTTTGTTTTTCCCCTCCCATCACTTTCTGTAGTTTATTTTAGGCTTGTCTGATACATTTACACACACACACACACACACACACACACACACGGGATGTAGGATTGATGCATAGGGATTTTGTTTTGTTTTCTACTATATCTCCCAAAGGCTTAAAACAGTACCTGGAGCTGTTTTGTTTGAATGAATGTTTTTTTGAATGAATGAACTTAAGAAATCAGTGAGGACTAGATGTAACAGACTATAATGGAAGGAAAATCTAGATAATTTCTGGCTGGTCATTCTCTATGAATTCTCAAGAACCTCCGGATATTGGGTAATGCCCAAAATGGTATGTGTGTGTATATGAGTGTGTGTGCGCGTGTTTGGATCCGCATAATTCTAGGGAAAAGTTCCATAGCTTTAGCTAGATTTTCATAAGGAGCCATGTGTCCTTAATTCTTTTGGTCAAATATGATATTTTCTAAGACCCTGTTAGCCTTCCTTACTGTGCTTCTGAATTGATGATTTGCCTACCATGACTTCAGATAGAGAAAGGGAATTGACTTTCAAGTTACTAAGATTTGAGGGTGTTTTTTGCATGTAGGGAAAATATTTACAAACCAGGTTTTATAAGGCAGTAGTCAATGGGTCTAAAAACCAGAGAGAATCCTTGAGATGTTGAAATAGGGCCATGGTGACATTTTTTGGATGTTCATGGAGTTCTATTTTTAAGAGGCACCTGCAGCTTTTTGCACACACTCCTTTTCTGTTCTTAGGTCACTGAGTTGATTTATCATTAGAGATGGAAGGTATCTTAAGATGACCTAACTTAACCCAACACCCTCTTACTGATGAGGAAATCTCATAGATGAGAATATGCATAAAAGCTTTTTATGTTCACGTGGAAAGTATTGTTTTATTTTGGCTATGTTGGGGTGTGTGTGTGTGTGATGAAGTATGAGATGTTGCTAGATTAAAACAGATATAAAAAAAAATCCCAATCTTCCAAAATTTGCCGATCTAATTAATCCTGGATTTTGTTGAACATGAAGTGATATCTTACCTAGAATGTCAACCTTGCAAACAATAGATATAAAGGGTTATGCCCAAGGGCACCCTGATTCCTAATATCATAGCTACATGTTGCTACTGGGAAGGAAAGTCCAGTCTGTGTATTGCCCATTCATAGAGATCCTAGAGTCTAGTAGCTCTAATTTCCATGTGTTTCCATTGTGATAAACTATGGTTAATTTGTAATGCTTTTTCCCAATTCCTCTTCCAAGGGAACAGAATCCACTGTGAGCCAATCTACTCTGTCCTATAACTTAAAAAAAGAATAAAATGTTCACATTTTTCTTATTCTCTCATGCCACATTCTTTGTAACATTTCTCTAATGTTTATTATCCTGGTGGGAGGCAGGAAGAATTATTATTATTTTTATTTTATTTTATTATTATTATTTTTTATTATTCATATGTGCATACAAGGCTTGGGTCATTTCTCCCCCCTACCCCACCCCCTCCCTTACCACCTACTCCGCCCCCTCTTTCCCCCCCACTCCCTCAATACACAGCAGAAAGTATTTTGCCCTTATCTCTAATTTTGTTGAAGAGAGAGTATAAGCAATAATAGGAAGGAACAAGGGTTTTTGCCAGTTGAGATAAGGATAGCTATACAGGGCATTGACTCACATTGATTTCCTGTGTGTGTGTGTGTTACCTTCTAGGTTAATTCTTTTTGATCTAACTTTTTCTCTAGTTCCTCGTCCCCTTTTCCTATTGGCCTCAGTTGCTTTTAAGGTATCTGCTTTAGTTTCTCTGCGTTAAGGGCAACATATGCTAGCTAATTTTTTAGGTGTCTTACCTATCCTCACCCCTCCCTTGTGTGCTCTTGCTTTTATCATGTGCTCAAAGTCCAATCCCATTGTTGTGTTTGCCCTTGATCTAATGTCCACATATGAGGGAGAACATACGATTTTTGGTCTTTTGGGCCAGGCTAACCTCACTCAGAATGATGTTCTCCAATTCCATCCATTTACCAGCAAATGATAACATTTTGTTCTTCTTCATGGCTGCATAAAATTCCATTGTGTATAGATACCACATTTTCTTAATCCATTCATCAGTAGTGGGGCATCTTGGCTGTTTCTATAACTTGGCTCTTGAAAGCAAGAAGAATTAGATAAGAATCTGAACAATACCAAGTAAATTCAGAAGACTATATCACAATTCCCATAAATGCCTTTTAATATGCTATTTCTTTTTTAAGAGCAGAAATATGAGTGACAAACATTCCATGTATTGATCTTTTTTAAAAATTTGCACCTAAATGATAGCTCCATGAATGATGTGGATTGATAGAACTTAAAACATCATTGGAGTGTGTGTCTAGAAATAAATAGCTCCTTTTTCATACCACTGTACATCTTATTAATTCTTAAACATAAACGTTTATAAGGTTTTGAATACCACCAATTCAGACAAAATTAAAAATCATCTTAAATTTAATTCTTTGTGCAAATAACATTTTTATCATAGCAGAGAATTATAAACAAAAAAATTACCACTAAAGCAACACACGATATACTATTTTCTTTATGTTCTAGGCCAAAGGAATGCATAATTTTTGCCTAGCTGTAGCCATGTTTTCATTAAAAAAACCTAACCAGAGTGAGGTGTTTTTCCACTATGGTGGTTGGGCAGTGGGTGATCTCAAGATAGATAGTTTCATTGAGTGTTCATTCTTCTGAAGTGAAGACAGAGTAAGGCTTTTCCTTCCATCTTCCCTCTTTTACTCCAGGAACTCAAAGATCTAATATTGGGTATATGTCAGGTGGCATGCTGTATACTGTCCAAGAGAGGCTCTCAGCTGACATCCATGAAAAGTTCGGCAGGCCCAAGTAAAGGCGACAGGCACCAGTCACAAGCTGTAGGTCTGTGGAGACTGCCTCAGCTCTCCCAAGGATCCCGGGCTTTGAGCAATGCTCTCTCTTTAATATCTTATTGCAACTCACACGAAATAGTTCTTTCTCTTTCTCTTTTTGTTAGCATATATTAATTATAGAAGAGAGTTTGAATTATTTCTTAACATGAGAGGCAGAATCAGAATTTCAATTAGTAACTGAGAAAACAAGAATGAAATTAATGGAAACAATGATAGGTGTATAACATAGATCCAGAAATGAATCTAATTTCATCAAATGTAACTAATTATTCTAAAATGTAAAAAATCCTCCAAAACTGATCAAGAAGAGAACCATTCCAAAAATGAATTATCATCTCATATAGATCCTTGATACCCAAAGTATGTTTTTGATACCAAGCGCTTCTTATATTAGAGCTTGTTAGAAATGTAGACACTTAGGCTTCATCCCAGCCCTACTGAACCACAACCAGCACAATAGCAAGATCTCTAGAGGATGTGTGTGCGGTCAAGTTTGAGATGCCCTCTCCCATAGCATTAGACACACTTCTGGAAGTTTGGTTCCTTGAGAGTTTGCCCTGAGGGGTATGTTAACGGATCCTGACAAAATCCAGTTTTTGAGTTTTGTTGGTATGGCTAATTCAGAGGTGAGAGATTATTCATTCAGTTGGATAAACTATCTGTCCTTCATTTTCCCCAAATGCAGTTTTTCAAGCAAGATTCTCATGTGTTGAACAATAATGATTTTTCTAGTCCACAAGTCTGGACTGTATTTATGTTTCTCAGGTCCTGCACGTACTGGGGAGCCTGACAGGGACATGAGTGTGGAGAGGAAACTTTCCAGCCTCTAGCATAGAGGTAGGCAGGGTTAACTCTCTTCTTAGAAGATTGTTTTTCAAACTCTGGATGAGAAGCCATGGGTGCTTCATAAAATTAATATAGTAGGTCATAACCAGCATGGAAAGATAAAACAAAATAGCCAAGAACAGAGAGAAATGGAGTGGAATAGAAAGCATAAGGGCAGCACTCATTGTAAAGGAAAGTTTTATTTTGTTTTTATTATATTATATATGGACATGTATCTTTGTACTGAGTCTCCAAGTAAAATGCTTTTTTCTGTTTTTCATAGTGGCTACCAGCCAAAAGTCTAAATTTTGCTGTCATAGAATATACCTTTAAATATATTATTATACAGAGATATCTAGGGGAGTTTTACTCACTAAAGTGTCAATGGGAAAAATGTCTTAATCTCCAATAGTCATAGGCTATATTTTATATTAAAATTTGAGATGAAAAATCTATAACAGTGTTATGATTTCTGAACCAAGACCAATATTCACAGTTTATATAAGGATCATAAAAGGAAATCCACCATTAGCACAATGTTTCTTCAGATATGTGGCTGCCTGGTTCAATTTTTGGAAATATGAGGTTTTGAGTATGAAATGGAATTTTGAAATTGTTGGTACTTGTGATTCTCAATTGTATAATATCCATTCATTGTATGGACATTCTTCTCACAAAAGTGCCATGATTTCATAGGAGAAAGACAGATTTAAGACTTCCCCCATAAAACTTACTGAATATGAAATTTCTCTTACAAATCAACATCTTATTAATTGAGTGTAAAAACATTGGATATATGCATAATTGATTTACCACCAAATTCATGTGAGGTGATTTAATGGTAAGAGGTGTTTTGGATTTTTTGATCCAAAATTTGTCTAGAACAGTGCAGAGAGTTCCTTTTTCTTTCAATGAAATTCTGCTTATTTAAAATAAAGGGGAATTTTTTATATCTACAGCTTTAAATTAATACCAAAATGTCCTGAAACATTAAATTCATTCAGATTTTCACTCTGTTCTCTTAGAAGAACTATTTTACAGAAATATTTATGGGCTGAGAGTCAACATAATATGTTTTAACTTAGATATTGAGCATGAAAAGTTGTCTTTAAAAATAAAGTAATATGCCGGGCGCCATGGCTCACACCTGTAATCCTAGCTACTCAGGAGGCAGAGATCAGGAGGACTGTGGTTCCAAGTCAGCCTGGGAAAGTAGTTCCACATGACGCTATCTCAAAAATCCCTTCACCAAAAAAGGCTGGTGGAGTAGCTCAAGGTGAAGGCCATGAGTTCAAACCCCAGTACTGCAAAAAAAAAAAAAAGTAATAATATAGTATATGAATCATTCATTTGCTTAGATGAATCATTTTGTTCTTTCCTTTTCTAGAAGCTCAGTGGTTTCCTTTTTGGTGAACATTTTATGTTGATACATATGCAGCTATTTCACGTATGTCCCCATACCTATCTAACTCGATTCCTAAAATAATCTCTATATATTTTAATTTGGAAAAATCAGTAAAAATGTTTTCCACATTTAATTATTTAGTAGTTAACAATTTTGAAACATTTTGTGAAGACAGATACATATGATAGTCAAGATATTTTTGCATTCTTTATATCAAAGTGACATCAAAGAGATTTCCTATGGAAGATGCATACAAATGATATTAAAGAAAGTTCATTCAGAGTGGCTGATTAAACTAAATGCTACCAGAAGTTTTCCTTATGGCACATGGGATGAACATTGGTGGAATGATTAACAACACAGAAACAGAACCAGTTAAGAAGAAGATTAAAGCAATCTGGGAGTGATAGGATGGATAAACTAAGAGAGCTAAAGTATAGTATCATACTCAAAAATATAGGAGATCTTCTGATTATCTAGCTACTGTTTAAAATAAGCTACTTAATGAAAAACATGATTCAGAACTCTAGAATTTAGATAATGAACATGCAAACATTTCTGTTTCTTGGCAAGGCAAGAAAAGTTACAGCAGTGCTGTGAAGTCAGAGAACTAAAATAGCAAGCTGTAATCCTTTCTGGGAGATTTGCAAATAAATTATATTTACCTTATTAGAAGAAAGATTGACTTTCTGATTAGAAGTGAAAGGAGTGTTATGCAATAAGTATGAAGAGTTTATTCTTAAAGATAAATGCCAGTTGTTTCTTAATATGGTGTGTGTGTGTGTGTGTGTGTGTGTGTGTGTATACATTTAAGAGACCATATGATTTTCTGGGTTTCCCCTATTGAGAATTTTAATTTGTTAAGTGTCTAAGTTAAATTGGGATGCCTGTACTTCATGGAGTTATGGAGACATAATTTTGCATGGGCCATGATGGGTAATTTTCAGGTTTAATTCTCCTTTGAGTGTTTGGATGCATTGGTGATTGTAATTGCCGCTCATGGCTAAAAGGTTGAAAAGTCCCGATGAACAATTCATTCATTGTCTTGTTCACATCTGGGTTAATGTTTCCTTCTTGGAGAACTCTGTACCACTCTGTTCTTTACTTCTTGCCACAAGATAGCAATGCCAATTTCCCTCTGTTTACTTGGAAGTCTTGAGGCTGATGTATTGGTACTAGCCACAAATTAATGGAATTCTTTCCAGCTGCAATGTTTGTGGACAGTCAGACAATAAGCCAAAAACACTGAACTGCTTTGGCTGTTTTTCTCCTAATTATGTGCCATTCTCAGAGATGATGTAAACACAATTAAAAGTTGAAATGACTACAACATTTTAGATATTTCAAAGAAATTGATAAAACTGTTACAGAAAGCAGTGGGTAAAAAAAAAAAGTTCTTTTTAGTCTGAAGCGTGGGGCATATCATCCCATAAAAGCTTTTAAGAAGGAAAAATATAAGTGTTCACCCTATAGACAATAGTATAGAGGTCAAGCTCTGAAGTCAGGAATCCAGATGCTTTCTTGTGTTTTTGCTGGGCCTGTGTTCTCAGAGTTTGTAGTGTTGTTTAAGTTCTGCTATGAGATAACCACTGGGTAAGGCCATTGGATGGAAAAGGTGCTATGGTAGACTACCAGAGTCTATACTGAAATGGAGTCAGTCTACTGTCACATCACCTGCGTA
Source organism: Castor canadensis (assembly GCF_047511655.1). Lineage (NCBI taxonomy): Eukaryota > Metazoa > Chordata > Mammalia > Rodentia > Castoridae > Castor > Castor canadensis. The sequence goes on along the minus strand of NC_133390.1, from coordinate 149,806,393 downwards.
ATCTGATAACAGACCATCTGATGAACTCCACTATTTTATTTGAGATATAAAAGAATCATACAATACTGAGACAACCAAAGCCATCTGGGTATTATGACCTTAAGTTGAAATAAAAAGTAGACCCATTTGAGACAATCAACAGATTCTTTGGAATGGTAACTTTTGACTCTTGTGTCTTAAAATCCTTATTGACTCACTCTGTACTCTGTATTTCATATTTGATGGATTTAGATGATCCTAAAATTAATTTTTCAGTTCAGTTTCTTTGAATCACTCAAAACTTTTTTCACGCTTGAAAAAGTTTAATTCAAGCTATGACTTTGACTCTAGAATAGGGGTCTTCCACTTGGTCTTTCCCTTAGAATTACCTAAGGAGATGTGTGCTAAATCAAATTTGAGTGGAATCTGCCTCCTGTCTAGTTTCTACCATTTGAGCCACATATCCAGCCCTCATATCTTGAGTTTCTAAGTAGAAAACTTACAGAATGTAAACAAATGATAACCTAACTTGAGAACATATCCTTTTTAGGGGGTTTATCATGACATTGTGATACATGCACATGATGTACTTTGGTCATATTCACCCCCTGTATTACTCTTTCTATTTTCCCTCCTGCCCTCCCTTTTCCTCTTCTACTCTTAATAGTTCCCTTTTTACTTTCATGCCCCTCCTCAATTCCACAAATTAGACAAATAAGTTACCTGTCTTAGTAATCAATTCAAAGTGGACCATTTCTTCTATAAATGTACTGGAGGGAAAACACTTCAAGACATAGGCATGGGCACAACTTTCTAGATCTTTCTAGACTTCATTAGATAAGAAAAATGTACAAGAACTGACAGTGAGATTGCATCCAATTAAAAATCATTGGCACAGCAAAAGAAACAATCACAGAGTAAACTAGCTTATTTCATGATTATCTCCAGTTCCATTAATTTTTCTTGCAAATGACAAGTTTTCATGCTTTATTGTGACTGAATACAACCCTGTTGTGTATATATGCTACATTTTATCTATTTATCGATCATTGGCCTGTTAGTCTGATTTTATATCTTGGCTGTTGTGAATGGTGCAGCCATAGACATGGTTATGTAGGTATCTCTATTATAAACTGACTTTGGTTCTTTTGGGTATATACCCAGACATGGTAGAGCTAGATCATATGGTAGTACTGCTTTTAACTTTTTGAGGAACCGCCATAGTGATTTCCATAGTTGTACTAATTTACATTCCCACCAGCAGTGTGCAAGGTTCTTTTCCTTCCTGCATTCTCGCCAGCATTTGTTATTTGTTTTCTTAATAATAGCTACTCTGACTGGAGCAAGATGTAATCTTAGTGTAGTTCAATTTGCATTTCTCTGATGACTACAGATGTTGGACTTTTTTTTCATGGATTTATTGGTTATTTCTACTCCTTCAATTATAAATTGTCTATTGAGTTCATTTGCTTATTTATTTATTGGTATATTTGCTCTTTTGATATTTAATTTTTGAGTTTTTAAAAATATATTCTGGATATTAAACCCCTGTTGGATGAATAGCTGGCAAATATTTTCTCCAATTCTGTAGGCTTTCTCTTTACTCTGTGATTGTTTCTTTTGCTGTGCCAATGATTTTTAATTGGATGCAATCTCAATGTCAGTTCTCGTACATTTTCCTGATCTAATGAAGTCTAGAAAGATCTAGAAAGGTGTGCCCATGCCTATGTCTTGAAGTGTCTTCCCTCCAGTACATTTATAGTTTTAGGTCTGAAGAAATGGTCCACTTTGAATTGATTTTTGTAAAGGGTGAGAGATAGGTATCTAGTTTCAGTCTTTTACATGTGAATATCAAGTTTTCCCAGCATCAGTTGTTAAAGAGGATGCCTTTTTCCCCATGTGTATTTTTGGCACCTTTGTCAAGAATCAGATGGCTGTAACTGCCTGGGTTTAGTTCTGAGTCTTCTATTCTACTACATTGGTATATGTCTGTTCTTGTGCTAGTACCATGCTGAGTTTTTTTTTTTTAACTATGGCTCTGTAGTAGAGTTTAAAGTCAAGTCTTATAATATTCCAACATTGCTTAGATTTGCTTTGGCTACTTGAGGTCTTTTGTGTTTTCATAAAAGCATATTCCTATAATAACTGAACCTCAGCCATTCCCAGCATCCATGATTCAGCCAGTCATCAGCTGCCAGCTTATCAGATCATGCCTTTATTAAGTAAATGCCTAATCAGATCATTCCTATAGAAGGCAATTTCTATATGACACTTCCTTTTATCTATCTGCCAACCCACATCACTGAGTAAAGGTCCTCAACCTCTACTGGTTCAGGTATTGTCTGAACCATGAATTGGGTCCATGAATTGGTCTTTGCTCAATTACATTCTGATACATTTAACTGTATAAAATTTGTTTTTATGTATAAAATATTCATGTTGGGGCTCTGATCCCAGAAATTCCTATACAATCATTTCAGGATGAAGACCTGGGTTATGCATGTCATTTGTTAGCCTCTTTGAAAATTCTAATGCCCAGTGAAGTTCAAGAACTAGAACTACTGTAAAGAGTGCTTTGTAGATGAAATATAGATATAATTGAAAGGACATTTAAAGAATTTTATCTTTTTTATGTATAAGCTTATCAGTATATTTTATTTTTGCTACTTTTAAATCCTTTCTTTAGAAAAATTACCTTTCTGATAAGAAATATCATAACCTTGAGGTGTCAGAAAAAAACTATTTTCTGGACTGGGAGAGTGGCTTAAGTGGTATCAATCTTGCCTAGCAATCAGTATCACCCAAAAAAATGCATATATATATATATCTTTTTGCATGAATTACATTTGAAAATTTATTAAGAAATTTAAAGTGTTATATATATATAGATAGCTACATGCATATATGCTGCTTATATGTACATACATGTACATATATTTAATATATATATTAAATTGAACTATTTATATGGGGATTCATATATACATATATGTATGCATATATTATGTATATGAGTATATATGTGTGTATTTGTATATTTTATATATATGTATATAAACAGCAAGCAGAATAGCATATGTGAGTTTCTCTAAATTTGCCAAATTATGTAGCAATACTCTGTATGTCATTTAGTGGGAATAAGGAACTGGATAAAAAAATAAAAGAAATCTGTGCTCTAGTTGTTGCATTTAAGGAAATGATTACTCTTTTGCAAGGGGAGATAAGATATATGCATGAAATAATTAGATATAAATCAAAAATAAATAGTGGAGAGTAGCAATGAACTTCTGCCAAAATTTGCCATACAAGTAATCTCACGTTTGCCCTCAAGCTCATATTCTTTCCATTAATGTTATTGATCGATGGGTGAAACAAAATTCATTAGGTTGATTCTGTGATAAATTGGAAGTTTGGATATTTTGGATTTATAATTTATTACTCACAGAAGAAAATAATCAACATATAATAAAAGGAAAATAACAGCACATGCAAGGCATGGATGAATATAATAGCTGTTGGAAAGTGTAACAATCTTGAAATTTGATGGTCTTGGGCAATGTAGTCCTGTCTAACATAACTGTCAGACATAAATTCTCTTCTCAAACCTATGAAATCATATGGTTATAAATCAGGTCCAGAAATGGAAATAAGTAGATGGACCACATCCTTCCAATGGTTTTGAAAACTCTACCCTGCCTTTCTTGGGAAGAAATGTCTTGATTATGAGTGATCTACCATTTTCAACAATATAATGTTACTATAACTGACAGTCTTTTTAGTAACTACCTAAAAATTTGTAATGCTTAGTCAAAAATTTAACTAGTCCTTGAGAATGTGGACACTTGATTTACAAGCGTTTTCCCAATACCATAAATGTCTTCCCTTCCCCTTTTTCTTTCCCAATTAAAAAACATGTATTGATTACTTATTTTTGGTAGTGAGAATTTCATAAATGGCTCAAATTTTTTTCTGGTCCTTCATTCCCATTGAAACTCTTTGAATAATATGGAAATGTGGGTGATCCTCTTATCTACAGGATAGTATCAGCTGTTCATTATCTCTACAAAGTTCTGCCCTCTACCAGGAACATACACCATTCAGATTGTGCTGTCTTCTCTTAGCAAACTCTTGTATAACTTTCAAGATTTCTATCATAGATCCTCTGTAAAGTTTCTCTTATCCTCACCCACCCCCTCTCAGAGTAAGTTTCTTGTACTTGTCATATAGCAAACTGCTATGAAGCAAGTTACATTATATTTTATTTATTTGTGTATGTGTTACCTGTAAACTCGATTTTTCTGTTTTATATGAAATCAAACTTTGCTTTCAAGTTCTGATGAATCATACTGTAATTTAATTTATTTGTGAGTAACCTCTGTTCATTATAGAAAAATAGAAACTAAGTAGAAACAAAAAGAAAAACATCACCTATATCTCCACCACCCAGAGAAAAAATTAGAGTTGACTCTCTGTGCCTGTGCTATGCATCTGCAGATTTTATGGACTGTGTATCAAAGTTATTTGAGACAAACATTGCCTCAGATGGGAGGCAACTACTCAACTCACTCAACTACTGGAGATGTAGTTGAGTGGTAGAGTGCTTGCCTAGCATGCATAAGGTCCTGGGTCCATCCCCAGCATGGATGAAAAATTTGCATCTGTATTGAATATGGGCAGACTTTTTCCTTATCATTATTCCCTAAACAATATAGTACAACTATTTATACAGCATTTACATTGTATTAGGCATAGAAGTAATCATATAATGAGATGATTTAAAGTATATGGATGGATGTATATAGGATATATACCACATAATTTTATATAAGGGACTAATCTGTATCTGTGTGGGGGTGTGTATGCTAGAACCAATCCACAAAGTATACTGAGGGACAACTGTACTGATAATATTTAGTATATTTTCTTCCTGAAACCTAACAAATCTATTAAGTTTAAATTGTTTTCAGATGTTTGCTCTTTTAAACAATATTTGATTGATATCTTTATATATACACCTGGGATTACATACTCAATTATGTTCTTCACTTAAAATATTGGGGTAAATCAAATGATACTACATTTTTTAACATTCTGATTTACATTCCAAACTGACATCTTGAAAAATTCTTTCAATTACTTGTATGAAAATTCCAATATGATATGAAGATATCATTTGTTCTTCTTTATTGCTCAAAGACCAGATAATACTTTCTATTCATTTTGCACTTTCTGTTCTTATAGTGCTGTCTGTGGACCCTCAAAGTTTATCAGAAAAAGATGGATGAATGGAAGGATGAGTAGAAGAAAGAATAGTGTATTTACTAGTACTTGATTTCAGCTTTTTAAAGGCATGTATTAGAAAGCAGATTGAATGGCTGGCTCCATTTCTTCACTTCCTCTTCTGTATCCTTATCTTGTTGTTGACTTACACTTCTCCTTCAATTCATGAGTCAGCCCTGCCCTTGTCAATGTTATATGTGTATAACTGACAACTTGCCATTTCTAGCCTATGCTCAAAGGTTTTTTAGCTGGCTTCTTGTGTCTTTGCCATCATCAGAAGCATATCTCCCAAGTCACAGCTGCCCTTTAGTGTAAGCTACAGAATTAAGCATGGGAGAAGAGAGGTGCAAGTTGTATGTACAGCCTCCAGCTGACCCATCTCTGCTGACCTTACATAACACATAAGAATCTCCTTACATACCACAAGCAAAGAACATTTTTGCTGCCCAACCAAACTCAGCCTAGATTAGTCAAGCCCCAGCTGACTTGCAATCTTGTGTGAGCTATAACAAATTATTGTTGCTTTAAGCTACTGAGCTTTAGAATGGTTTGTTGTACAGTATGATTGTCGTGTTATTGATGAATTGCTCCCATGGCTACATATTTCAAATCTGTTTCCCTTCTGAGCTACCCAACTGTGAAAAATGCAGCAGGCCTTGGTGTCATCTTTTCTGCTCTGTCAAATGGACTCCTGGACTCTGACATCATTGGGATGTCAAGGACTCATGTACTGCACACAGTAGAAAGAACACTGGGCTTTTGGAAAGATACTGGTTCAAATGTTGCCTTTGACAATTGTGTTTAGTCCTATGACTCTTCACGTGTTACTTCATGTGTCTGAGTTTTAGTTTCCTCTTTTAAGTGAAGACAACAAGAGCCCTGTATCATGGGACTATAGTGAAATTTGAAATATATGATATACAAAAGGGTATTCTTGGATATTTGTCAGTTCATCCAAATATCTTTTCTATGAAATTTGGTACTTATCAATATGCATTTTGTATAGTTACACATTTGTATGAGTTAAATTACCATCTCTCACCCTAGCTTTCTTTTTGAAAACCATTCCAATGAATCCCTTAGCTTTAAGGATCTTTATTTAGCTTTTTTCAAGCATATTTATCTTTGAAGATACTGGCCAAATATCTACCTCTATCAAAAGACCTTAAGTAGTAAAAGGTTATGGTGATTCTTGCTTTTATACTACTGGGAAGTATGCATTGCTAGTTTAAAAAAACCATTTTACATGTTTGGTTTTTTTCTGGTACTAAGGATTAAACCCAGGGCCTCACTCTTGCTACATAAGTATTCTGCCACTTTAGCTGTGCCTGCAGCCCTCTTTTCACATGTTGAGTGTTTTAAGATGTTCAAAATTAAAGACAAGAAGACATCTGTAAAAAAAATTTTAAATCTTTTAAAATAGTTAGAAACTAGCTAAAGTAATTCATATGTATCCTAAGAATAGATGGTCTGAGAGTACAAAAGTGTGGCTTAAAAAGAATAGGTTATGTTCTTGATGGTAGCCATCCTGACTGTACTGAGGCAAAGTCTAAATGTTATTTTGCTTTACATTTCTTTTGTTGCAAAGGGTATTCAGTATTTGTTCATGTATTTCTTGGCCCTTTGCACTTCATCCTCTGAAAATTATCTGTTGGGTTTATCTATCATTGAGTTGCTGATTCTTTGGGAGTTTAGTTTTTTTGGCTCCTCATGAATTCTGGTTATTAGTTCCTTGTCACATGTATAGCTGTTAAAAGTTTTCTCCTATTCTGTAGGCTGTCTCTTCAGTCTAGTGACTACTCTAGACTGAAAAGTCTAGTTTCCTTTGCTGCATATAAGTGTTTTTAGTTTAATGCCATTCCATTTGTCAATCCTATTTCTTATTTGCTCAGCTATTGGAGTTTTGTTCATGAAGCTTTTGCCTATGCCTATATGTTACAGATTTTTCCCAATCCGTTCTTTCAGTAGCTTCAAAGTTTCATGTCTTAAATTGAAATCTTTGACCCACTTTGATTTGATATTAGTCCAGGGAGATGGACAGGGATCTAGTTTTAATCTTCTACATGTGAATATCCAGTTTTTCCCAGCATCATTTATTGAAGAGGCTGTCTTTTTTAAACATATGTTCTGAGGTCCTTTGTTGAAAATTAAATGGTTGTAAATTTGAGGATTTATCTTTGGGTCTTCTATTCTGTTCTATGGTCTCCTTGTCTGTTTTATTGCCAGTACAATGTTGTTTTTGTTGCTATGGCTTTGTGGTATAGTTTGAAGTCAGGTATTGTAATACCTCCAGCATTGCTTTTTTTTTTTGTTCCGGATTGCTTTTGCTATTTGAAGCCTTTTGTGCGTCCATATGAACTTTAAGATTGATTTTTTTTATCTTTGTGAAGAATGTCATTGGAATTTTGATGGGGATTGCATTGAACATATAGATTGCTTTTGGAAGTACAGCCATTTTCACAAAATTGATTCTGTTGATCCATGAGCATGGGAGATCTTTTCATCTTCTTATGTCTTTTTCAATTTTTTTCTTCAATGATTTATAGTTTTCATTGTAGAGTTCTTTTACTTCCTTTATTAAACATGCTTAGATATTTTATTTTGAGGCTGTTGTGAATGGAATTGTTTTCCTGATTTCATTCACAGTTGTTTATTGTTGGAGTATAAGAAAGCTACTGACTTTTGTATATTGATTTTGTATCCTACTACTTTGCTGAAAGAATACAAACAATAATAAATGTTGGCAAGGATGCAGGAAAAAAAGAACCCTTATACACTGTTGGTATGAATGTAAATTAGTACAACTATGGGAAGCAGTATGGGGCCTCTCTGCCAAAACAGAACTACCATATGACATACCAGTATCACTCTTGGGCATATATCTGAAGCACTGTAAGTCAGCATACAATAGAGACACTTGCACACCCATGTTTATTGCAGTACTATTCATAATAGCCAAGTGACTGAAACAGTCCAGGTGCCCTACAACTAATGAAGGAATTAAGAAAATGTGGTGTATGTATACACAATAGAGTATTATTCAGCCGCAAAGAAGAATGAGATTGTGTCATTGACAGGTAAATGGATGAAGCTGGAGATCATCATGCTAAGCAAAGCAAGCCACGTTCAGAAGGACAAAGATTGTAAAATGAGATATCTACCTATCTAAAACATGTCTGTAATAACAGGACTATTTGAGAGGACTTAAGGAGAGTAAGGAGAGGAAAAGAGGAAGATGGAGAGTGAATAGTATTGGAATACATTTCATCTGTGTAGGAAAATGTCACAATGAAACACACTGAACGCTATAGATTAATAGGGGATAGGGAAAGAGGAAAGGAGAGTAATAGAAAGGGTTAATCTGATTAAGGTACAATATATTTAGGAGTGAAATACTACTGTGAAACTCTTTTGAACAATGAATATACACATACAAAAATGAAAGACTGGACTATAAAACAGGTCCTGTTAGGGGGTAGATACTAGTGGCAGGGTAAATGGAAAGGGTGAAAGAAGGGGAACATGATCAATATACTTTATCTATTTGTATGAAAATAGAATAATGAAACCTGCTAAAGTTATTTTAAGCAGGGTGAGGAGGGTAAGAGAGAATGATAGATGGGATGAATCCAATCAAGGGATATTATAAGCATATATGATAATGTGACAATGAAACTTCCTCTGAACAACTAAAATATGCTAATAAAATGCTAAAAAAATAGATTGTGTACAAAAATTACAATGTCTAAAAGATGTTGATCTTTAGACAAACTGGTATTAGAGAAGGTGCTATTTAGACAAGAACAGTCTACAGCCAGAGTGAAGGGCGATTGGGCTTTAGGATTTTACATTTTGTGTAAATTTCATAGGCTAGAGAGCAGAAGGGACCTGTGCTAGGGGCTCTGGAAACATTCAAATGGTTGAATCAAGAGGAGTGGGTTAGGGAGGAAAGGTTATGGAGACTGAACTCATCCTGAGGGGAATGGGGAACCTCCTGAGAAGCTTCAGGAAGAAGTATGGCTACAACCATTCTGGCAGTGGTGTGCAGTGGACTGAAGAAGCAAGTGCAGAGGGAAGAGCTGTTTGCATGCTTTTGTAATCAGTCGTGCAGCAGGTGCTCTGGTAAAATAAATGATCCAAGGGAATCCATTCCAGCTGAAATGGACCTCTACTGACTGTCTAGGAAAACTATTGAAAAAGTGGACTCTGTTAGAAGGAAGACCTCAACTAGTGCAAGGAGCAGTGTCCCACCTCCCAGGAAATGGGGACTGGGGAAGAGAATTTCACACAATGTAATTCCATGGAAAAAGCTTCAGCTTGGTCAGGTTGTACAAGATGTCCAAAGGCTCACATCAGCTTCATTGGAGATGAATTCTTGGCTGTACTCACAGGTGGGGGTCAGGGTTATTGGCATACTGTGAATGCCGTGATTCTTTTTGACTTGAGATGTGAGAAAGTCACAATCTTAGCCATGCAGACTCACAGTCTTCGAGGTCCCAGAAGGGGAAAGACAAGTATAAGACCAGTACCATTTGCTCTTTTTTGTCCCTTGGTAGGAGTTTGAGGTAGTGGGGTTGTTCCATGCTTTACTGGCAGGGGGTTGGTATTGCTTATTACTGTTAGGTTTAGAGAGAGTTGTTTTATGCCCCAGTAAAGAGCTACCCATAGTTAAGGAACAATCATTTCTGTTGTAAAACTACTTTATAATTTAAAAATGTTATTACCCCTCTCTCTTTTACATTGAGTTTTTAGTTTCTTGTATTTCCTTCACTAGGTTGCAATTCAGAACTTTAATAGTATACCACACTTTCCAAAAATCTGATCCACTTCTGGCTCATATAGGCAACTGGATGATTTTGAATCCAATGATTTTTATCCAGCTATGAAGCTCATGATATAGTCTTATATTCAACAAATTATTCTGTGGATTTGAACAGTCAGAACTGCAAGTGTTCTTAAAATAAGTGCAAGTTTAAGTGAAAATATATAACCAGGTTTTTGTTTTAATATGTAGCCAGGTTTAATTGCATTTTCCTAAAAACTGCTATAATTTCAATGTCTAAACATGTAGCACTTAAACTGTTAGAAAAATTATAATTAAAATTGCTTTAGTTAAAATTTACTTAATCTTATAGAGTAGAAGTTATAGATATAAGAAAACTCAGACAAGTTTTACACCGACTTGTCTGGTTGAATGTGGAAAATATCTTGGGAGTTTTAAGCTCAACAATGTCAAGAAGCATATACCATAGGAAAGATCATGTGGCTGATAAATCATAGGTTAAGCCAAGCCCACTTAATAGCAGCTTAATTCTCCCTGTTCTTTCTGCAAACTTTTTAAAAAGACATACTTTATTATCTCATGCCTTAGTTTGCTCATTCAAAAAAAAAATAAAATGACTGCACAGTGGTAGTCTCAGGGCTAATTATATATCTGTGAAGTAATTAAAGCAACTGTCAGAACTATTTAATAACACAAAATATAGCTTAATTGCTTTTATTTTATTACTGACACTGTAGGGTTTTTAATTTGCCTACTAAGATTTCCAAAGCAATGGATAAAAAGCATAATTGTGATAGATGGAAATGAGGACAGTTAAACTTATCCCAGAAACTTGTACTTGGGCCAATTGAGACCAGCTTAGTTGGCTAGAATTCACTGAACACCCATACTGTGATGTTCCATTAGGCATTTCTAGCAATTTCAAACATTATGGCAAAAATACACGCATGAGAACCAGTTGAATGTTTAAATGAGAGACTGGTAGAGCTGGTATCCCGTAATCTCTCTCTCCCTCACTTCCTATGAGTAATTTGTTCCTACTAATGTTATGTTAATCTTCCTATTTTGAATCCTATATTGCAAGTTACTTTTCTTCAATGTAAAGCAACTGACATAATTTAAAAAGTAGGGGAGATAAGAGGCAATTTGGAGCAGATGGGGAAAATGCAACTTAATCCTATTTGAGGAAATAAGGAAACAAGTATTAATTCAACGTTCAGGTCAAAAGTAGGATTTTGAGAGATAAAAAAGAAAACAGGCCTCAAAAGTTTGGGGATGGTGGTAGGCAAAGCTATTTTGGTAGAAGAAAGAAAAACAAAATAAATACTATAGCTTGAAAGAACAGAGAAAAAGTTGGCCTTCAGAAGAGATGAGAACTTTTATTTTCAAACAGTAGAGTAAATAAAACATTCTCAGCCTTCTTCTGTAGATGTTCTCAAAAAGAAAAAAAAATTAGAGCTTGATAGACTAGTTTTAAATAAACTTCTAGACAGCTGGAACACTAAAAAATGTAGGAGGCAGAGAAAATGATAAATGTTTTTATATAGTAGTTAGTAAGTGTATGAAGTGAATAGAAATGATCTAAAAAAGATTGGACTGGAGGTGTGGCTCAAGTGGCAGAGTGCCTGCTTTGCAAGTGCGAAGCCCTGGGGTTTGAATATTCATGGTATGGTGGACTGAATATTGGCTCCAAAAGGACCTGTCTACATCCTAGTCCCTGGAACCTGTCAGTGTTACCATATATGCCAGAAGAGTGAATGTTGTTATTAAGAATCTTTTTTTTCTTTAAGCTTTCCATGTTCCAAACTTTTATTGTCATCCTCTCTCTTTTTTTGCAATTATAAATTTATAAAAATGTTATCCATTTACAATCTCTTTTGTGGGGTTTTACATAACATATCTGTATAAGAACATGGAAGTGCCTTATTTACTCTTTTTAAAAAATTATTCATTTATTCACATGAGCATACATTGTTTGGGCCATTTCTCCCCTTACCCCTATCCCCCAACCCCTCCTTCTTAAGATTATTAAGAATCTTAAGTAGAGGTATTTCTCATGAATTTTCTTGATTGGTTCTAAGTACAATCACATATGTTCTTTTGAGAGAGAGGCTTAAGGAGTTTTGAGCCAGGCATACAAAGAGGTCAATGAGAAGAGCCAAGAGAGATGTGGTCACAAACCAAGGAGTGACAACAGCCACTAGAAGCTACAAGCAAGAGCGAAATTTTCCTCAGTAGCCTCTCCTCCTCCAGTCCTTAATTTTGGACTTCTGGCCTCCAGAACTATGATTGAATGAATTTCTGCTGTTTCATGCAACCCAAGTTTGTGGTAATTATAACAGCTGCCCTAGGAAACTGTCAAACAAGGACTCCACATCAGTTATAAAATACATTAAGCCAGGTGCTGGTGGTTCACACATGTAATCCTAGCTACTCCGGAAGCAGAGATCAGGAGGGTTCAAGGCCATTCAACACAAAAAGGTCTGGTGGAGTAGCTCAAGTGATAGAATGCCTGCCTAACAACTGTGAGGCCTTGAGTTCAAACCCCAGTACTGTCAAAATAAATAAATAAAATAAGAATTTAAGAAGTAGAAGAAAAATCACAAGTAAAGGCATAGGGGAGGAAAAAGCAGTGACTTCAGGGATCTCAGTGGCCTTGGCTGGGGAGATAAGAAGGAATCCTGAGAGTTGGGTTTGGACAGTGAGAACATGTGAAGAGGCCTTAATTGGCATACTTTTGTATGCTGTTGGTGTAACCATGGTCTGATAGTGGTGATTAGCCAAGGCTCTCTGGGCTAGTGCTGAGTGATGAGATAAATTATATGGAAACCTGTAGGGACAGAACTGGGAACCAGCAGATCACTTAAAAGAATTTTGTGTTTGTCTTATAAGAGAGAAGAGGCAATGAGCCATGGCTATAGAATAAGATTCAGACTAAGAGACATGGGTTAGATATGGGTGGTGATAGATAAGAAATTAAAAAATTAATTTGACTCTAGTTTCAGACCTGAGTAGAGAGTGACATTGAGAAGAGAAAATTCAAATATATGGAGGGAACAATTCTTGAAGGAATTCAAAGACCTCTCTGAGAGGAGATGTCATATTCTCAAAGGAGTATGAGACTGGGATACTGAAAGGTGGCTGTCTATAGTTTTTCAGCTCAATAACTTTGATTACTGCATCTCTTGGAGCCTCAGCTTAAGAAGTACAATGTTATTTATCTTACAAAGATGCTAGGACTATTTAAAGAGTAAATATCTGTAAAAGTACTTTCTAAAGCTATATGAAATTGAGATAATTTAAAACGGCCTCCATTTGAGAAATGATCATCTTATGAATATGCAGACAGTTAATATCAAACAGGTCAGAAATCAGGAGAGGTGTCAGGGTTGCAGGTCCAGATTTGGGAGCCCTCTATAGCCAGGCAGGTGAAGGCAGAGCATGTATCCAAAAATCCCACAGATCAGGGGAAGAGCTAATACAGACAGCTACTAGGAACTGTCAGTTCAGAAAATGAAAAGGAATGGAGAGAAATAGTACAATATAGGAAGACAGGGAGACTAGATCTTCAAGAAGGGATAGAGATGGTCATTGAGTGGATACAGTTAAATTTGGTGCAGTAGATCTAAAGAGAAGTGAGGGTTTTGGTTCATAACAATATATAAGAAATCACTAGAAGCCATATGTTTCTTTCAGGAATTATGGTCTCTCTGGGATTCATTTTTAAGGGAGGTTATACCACTGTGGGTTTGTGCTGAGTGTTTAGCAAGCCCATGCTGAAAATTCAATGTTTTTCTTTTCAAAATTGAACTGAAATTCAAACAACTTAAAATTAACTTTTTAAAATATAAAATTCAATGGCATTTATTTGATGCATTCACAATATTATGCAACCATTACTTCTATCTTGTTCCAAAACATTGTACCACCCCCCAAAAAAATCATGTAGTCCTTAAATAGTCACTTTCATTCTCCTCTATCCCCAGTGCCGGGGAGACCACCAATCTGCTTTCTTCTCTGTGGATATATCTAGATAGAGATCCCAACAACTTGAGAACAGGTATTCAAATGAATGCTTGTTACATGAATGGAAACCTAGCTTTCAGTGGGTAACTTTGAATGAGGTCAGACTCTGGATAAGTTAAGCTTAGAAAGTATGCTCCTTAAAGATAAAGTCAGGGTGGCCACAATGCCAAATGGATTTATTGGGACTGGTTTCTATTTTATTCCTTAGTTCAAACTGCTCTTAGATCCAAAAGTAGAATCAGAGGATAACAATGGTTTTATAAATTAATTGAATGAATGTGAAAGGTGAGTTCTGGGTTAACCATAGACTAAATTGTAAGAAGAGACGCGCATAATCTAAACATTGTTTCCAGGGTGTTTTTTTTTTATAAAACTGTTTTATAATTGGGGAAATTTTGCCCTTAAGTGAATACTATTTGTAAATAATCCTCTCTAATTGAAGGCTTAAAATGTCTGGGCAAAACCAAAAATGACTCCTTACCTAAGGTTTAGTAACAGTTTAGGTATTCAAGCAGGAGCAGCCCAAAGAATCATGCTTGGGTTTGATCTCAGTAAACCTGTAATTACTCATCTTCCCAGCTAGACTTTCTCTGAGCAAACCAAAGGGTAACCAAAGTGCATTAATTGCTCACTGATGACTCAAAATAAACAAAACCCTTATAACTTACCATCTTTTTCTTTTCAAATAGTGTATGTTGTAGACAGAAAAAAAATTTCCTCTTTGGTGGTAAACTACATTTTATCCACCAGATCTCCTCCAAGTTTCACTGTCTCTGTCAACCTTTTGAAAACTGTACATACAACAAAGTAAACTTGGTAAGCTAGTGGGATTGTATGAAATACTAATTTTACAGGTGCACAAGAGTAAACTGCAGGTTCAAATATTAGAATGCCATTAAATGTAATATATTCCATATGCTGGGACAGTTAATTTAATATTAAACCAATAAAACATTTACCAGTGCCTGTTTGGGTTGTTGACAGCAGGCTAGGTGTCCCACAGTTATGCTGCCTTTCTGTTTGCAGGCCAATTCTACACAGCTGCTTTCTGCTGGAAATCATGCCTCATTTGAAGCCTTCACAAGTATGACAAATAGCCTCCTTAATCCTTAGCAATAGTGGGGAAACTTGGAAACATTTAGGAGTATTTATTAGATAGAATATGAAACAAGATTTCATTCATCTTAACCTTTAACTATGTGGGGGTCGGTTATTTTAGCAAATGCTACCTTTCCAGGTGTATATATCTTTTCTACAGCACTGAATAAAATCATCACCCCAAGGGCAATGCTAAGTTCAAACTGAATAGAAAATCTAATGTTGATATATAAAATGGACAAAATTAAAATGAGGTGCCTGTATTTTTAAACTCAGCAATCTAGGAATACTGCTATCTATTGGTTACATTCTAAACATTACAGATATAAAATATACAAGAAACTTCAAATCTCTGCAAGAATTCAGGATTTGTAGGAAAAGTACATATAAGAGAAGAAAAACTGTTGTGAATTGAGTTGTTCAAACAAGGCTTGGGTACACTAAGGATTCTGGATATAAAGTAGTCAGGTGAAGTCTACTCAGCAGTTGGAATTTAGGGTTGATAATAGAAGAAGGTTTGGCCAAGGGATCTGGTAGCATGTAGGAGTGGCGTGGGGTGGCTTTTTGAACACAGGGAGACACATTTTGATAATAAGTGTTGAAATATAGCTGAGGAACAAAATTCATCAAGAGATGATGGAGGGAGGCAGAGGAGGTAAGTTTGGATAGATTGAGTAGTCTGACTACAGAGGATTTGCACACCAGGATGAGATTATAGATTTGTTTTGCTGTAGGAAATGGGTGTGTATGTGATGAGGGTTTTGGGAACATAAGTGTGACATCAGAAGGGAGGATTTTGGGAAATTCCATTACAGTAGCCCCTTGGATTAATTGACATGGGGAAAATTAAAAAAAAAATGCTCAGTATGCTTAGAAGATTAAGTAATGAAAGACCTGTACTGGGTTGGAATTGGCAGTGATAAAAAGGAATGGAATGTTTTGTAGAACCATCTGGAAGAGAGAAACATTTTGAAGGAATATTTATAGGACCTAAGAACTCATTCAGTGTAGACAAGTGACATGTGGACAGGTCCAGGCAAATTCTGGGACTTCAAGCTTAGGCAACTTGAAGAACAAAATAGGAAAACCCAAAGAGGCAACTGACTTAGGTGAGAAAAGGTGAGATCAGTTTTAGAGGTGTGGGCAAATTCATGTGGAGATTCCTGGTAGGCTTTTGGAAAAGTAGAGCTACAACTCATAAAATAAATAAATTTGGGTTTCATCACTCATAGAGCAGTGTTTGTAGAAATCATAAAAGTTGGGAAGATTACTGAAGAAAATGAGAGAGAGGGATAGAAAGAGAGGGAACATCTGTATCATACCACATAGAATTGTCTTTTGGTTTCTAGATATTCAGTTCTGGAAGAAATAAAATCAAGGTTATGGACAAGGAATGTGTCTGGAGTTAGTGGAAAATCAAGTCTTTTACTTAAAAGCATCTCATCAATAAAAATTGCCATACTGAATATTGAAAAAAAAATCTCCCTTATGTAAAATAAGCAAATGTTTCTTATACCTCAAAACAGACTCTTAATATGGCCATTACACCCCAATTCTTGTCTTATTTCTCTCTTTTCTTTGACTTTCCTTTCTTACAAAGCAGTCTATATTCATGCCTTCTGTGTTCAAAAAACTCACTTATTCTTTAGCCTCTGGAAACTGGTTTCTTTCTCCATTGTTCTAACAATGGTGTCTCATAGGTGCTTACTCAAGAAATTCAGTGAATTTTTCTCAGTACTCAGTGCAGTAATTTTTATTGATGAGATGCTTTGAAGTTAAGTGGTACCCAGGAATTTGTGTTTAACAAGCCATCCATATAATTCCCATGAACACTAAAGTATGAAGATAGGTTCTAGGTAATGCTGATAGAGTGTGCTTATCCAGGCCATGAACAGATAGAAGAAGTTGAAAAACGTAGCTTAAAAGTTTCGATTCAGGAGGTGGTTACAAGTTCAGAAAGCAAAAATGAAAAGTAAAAGTCAGCAACAATGTTACATACGAACAAAAGTTTACCTAATTAACCAAGTAGAGGTCTATGGCTATTTGGCATTGATGATTCATGGATGAATTTTTAGCAATTTGAAGACAAATTCTTTATTCCATGGAGTTCATAGTTTAAGAGTAACTGGATTTTAAGAAGGCAAAAGTATAAGAAAATCCCCTATTTCAAATAGACAATGAAACCACAAAGTAAGCAAGTCAGGTCCAGTTTGGAATGTTTAAAGGCTAATTATCTATAATCATGCTCTTATTATCAAAGCAGGACTGGACCTTTTGCAAACTGATTACCTTTGTGTCAGTTATCACATACATACGATTGTACTGTTTTAGAAAATCTTTTGGAATTCTAACTTACTTTTCATCTTCTGCTGGAGAGCTGTTTTATTTGATCCAAAAGTGGCAAAAGTGGGGTGATGGGCATTGGTATCTTCTGACTTGCCACTAGCAAGAAGAGCCAGCAGGTGTTATATATGCCCACATACTGTCCCATGTAGTAGACCATAGGCATGTGTGGCTATTTAAATACAAATCAACAAAATTGAAATAACATTAATTCCTTAGACTAGTCACATTCTTTGTGTCCCATATTCTACAGCAAGTGTCTGCCATATTATGTAGCAAGGTTTATAGGACATTTCCATCATTACAGAAAGTTCTGTTGGGGTAGGAATTGAGCTTTTGAGCCAAGAGTCCTGCTACAAGTTTTGTGAGAATCAGGCAGTAGGAACAGAACAGATCAGATGTGTGAAAAGGTTTGAGTTGAGGGCATGCTCTAATACACAGGTGTTTTCTAGCTTCCACCTGAACTAAGACATAGAGACTTTCCAAGGAGATCAGGAAATGATGATATTATATTCACTTGTTCTTTATTTTTGCCATGGCACAGGTAGGTCAAAAAATCACCGAGGAAGGACAAAGTTTGGCTAACATTCCAGAACTCTTTTCATAATTTTATTTGCACAGTGTTTTCTTTTGTTTTGTTTTTTCTGAGACCTGTCATCAAGAAGGTGGCTGTGACTAGTTTTTATTTATATTTTTTTCTTTGCTGGAAACCAAACAAGACAAATACACTATAAACAGTGACTCCTAGTAATGGTCTGCAGAGCCCAGTTGCTAGCATGAGACTGACATTTGAGGTTCTTATAAATTATTTGTTTGGGGAAATGGGAAGGACCTCCCTATATAGTCTAACCTGGCCTTGAACTCATGATCCTCTTGTCTCAGCCTCCAAAATGTTGGGATGCACCACCATGCCCAGCTTATTTTTCTATTATTTTTAACCTGCCTTTTGTGAATGCAGGCTACAAAGGGAATTGTATTATTCTTCCAGTTCTGCTCTTTTTGGGGTTTGGTTTTGACTAGACCTTTTCTTTTGACTAGACCAGACATGTTGGGAAAAGAAAGTAAGGAAAAAAAGAAGTTGACCACAAATTGATTTGAAGCTCAAAACTGTCACCACCTTAGGACAAGTAAGTCATACCTAAAGTAAAAACACTTGAGTTAATGGGAAGGCCTCAAGAAACTTTCATGTCACCTAGTATGATGGAGGCTCAATCTATCACTCTGATGTTCTGATTTTCTAATAAGAACTCACTTGATACTTCCAGAAATAAAATTTCTCAGTAATGACACATTTACTATTCACATGTATAAATCCTTGATTAGAAAAAGGCCACTCATTGCCTTGGGATACCTATAAGCTGCTTTTGCAGTCTAAGTGAGGGGTTTATGGTACCATTTCTTGTTTATCTTTCAGTGATGTCCCTCGGGAAAACATAAATACATGGATGGCTCATCTTTCCTATGTACTCCAGATTATTTTCCTTATTCTAGTCCTGGGAAGATGAATGTTCAAAGCCTTTCTGATGAGGCTTCTAACATCATCCTTATGAATCTTTGTGACAATCTAAAAAACCTTTTCTGGGCAATTAGTCACATATAATTTTCCTAATTACATGTTTATTTCTGTCCAAAGTTGACATGCTGTTTGTTTTTTTGAGTTTTAACCTGGGATAGAAAGGAGCCTCTCCCACTTCAGGTGACCTCCTGGGAGCTGCAGTGTGCACAATGCTACCCCAGAGAAGAGTTGCTTTTCTGGTAGGTTCTGCCAAGGTACTTCTCCAAATCCTTATGAAATATGGAAAGCTAGCATTTTTCTTTTCTTAGATATCACACCTTTTATAAAAATTAAGTATGAAGTTGATAGAAGGTGATGGTTTTTTTATTGCCTGCTTTCAAATTTAGTATCTTTACTAATGTTGATTGGTCTTAAATTCAAACCAGTGAAAGGCCACTCATGGACAGAGTCCTTTTTTTTTTTCTGATTGGTGGAGTTGATACTTTTTCTTAATTATAGGTGGACCATATTGTTTATATTGGAATTCTATGAACTATTAAGTTCAAGATCAATGTCCAAGTATGGCTCCCAGAGGGGATCCTGCTTGCCAATATGGTAGAGGAAAACAGCATGGATTTAGGAGTCATAAATTTGACAGAGTCCTTTTGATGACATGACACATTTGTTCTCAGAACTTCTAGCCTCCATTTGAAGAACTCGTAGATAAACATCATTCTACCACCTAGAAAAATCTACATAGAAGCCCTTCAAACTTCTTACTCTTTCCCAAATTAAACATTTACTTATTTTTATTTTCCAGTGTCTTGGTCCTCCTTGTGACAATGGGTTCATCAAAGATTATTTAGATAAACTTATCCATGCTAATGTTGTAGCTAGCCAATCTATTGCTCCACACCCATAAACCTTACCTTAGTTCACATGTCCATGTTTGCCAGAGACCCTTAAGACTATTGGCACCAGCAGGTATCCCACCCAGAAGGCCATAGGAAGAAGCATAAGAGACCTCACAGAGTTTTTGCACTTTTACCAGGAAAATCCAATTGAAGGCTGCCTTCCCTCTCCCAAGATGAACACAGATGGAAAGAGGAGTTCACATACCTGTGATGACTACCTGAAGATGGAAAAGAGCAATACATAGAGAACTTGATTTGCTTAGCAAATTAAGCATAATCCAGGTACTTTATGAAAAAAATCACATTTGCTCCAAATTTGTTCTTGATCCCATGGAAACATCCAGTTTCTCATCATTCTTATTCAAAACCAATAAGTAATTTTTAGGTCTAATCTCTATGTGCCACTGGGATGTTGAGTTCAATCTTTTCAATCTTTCCTCCCTTCACGTCTATGTGTATACTTCCTACCTGTTTCTGCGTCCATCAGAGACTTCTCAGAATTTACCCTTTCCTTGGGCTGGGCCTACTAACTTTTTCCCTCTCTTTCAAGAATACTTTATGGACTCTGCTTCCTGAAGTCCTACTCATTATGTAAGGTCCAATCTAAGTTTCATTTCCTTCATGAAGTATCTTCCTGATCCCCTTGGCTAGAAATTATTCCTCTATCACCTGTTTAATTTTGCTTTGCACTACACTCTTAGTGACCTGACAGCTTATCTACTCCACTATGTGTTAGAGAAAAACCTGCTTGGCTTATTTTTTGTTTTTTACCACACCAAAACCAGTTTATTGCATTAGTCTCTGAGAGAGATTATATGTCACTTAAGTGGTATCACCAATAATGTAATCGTATCTGCAATCAACATTTTCAAAAGTGAGGTTATATACTATATATAATGTACAATACAAATATCTCACCTTTAATTTCTAAAGTATGCTCATTCACACATTGACTGACTGAAATGTATATGGACATTCTTTTATGATATACCAGAACATCTCCGTTATCCCAGCTATACAAAAAAGGAAACATGGAAAATCATGTTAAGGGAATTCCTTACCTGAATGTTTGGCTTATTTTTGTTTTAATCCAATATATCTAATATGCATGACAACTTTTCAATGGCTAGACTTTGAATTCAAATTATCCAGCTACTGTTGCCCACCTAAAGCACATGTCTTTCTATGTGACATGAATTATGACATGGTATTACAAGGAAGAACAAGATGAAAGAAGCAAAATGGATTTAAAAATTCAAGGTTGGAAGAGTTCTAAAAGGAGACAGGTCAGGCAGAGTGTGCACTGGGCTGTCAAGGACATGGGCTCTCTAGTGTTGTTCCTACTAGAAATCATGGAACCCCGGGCAAAACTCTCTTTTGCAATATCACAACTTCCTTTCTCTATTTGCTCCTAATGAGCCAGTCAGACATTTCCTAGGGCCACATGTTCACTAGCCATAACTTCTGATGTTGTGAAGAAGCCTTGACATCTTTGACCTCTTAGGCCCATGTTATTGCTGCCATGTGGGTCTAGATATGGCAACAAAATGTTAAATGGGAGAGATTGTGGAAGGCATTGGAGACAATGTTCAGACTGGAACAAGGTCCTGTGTAGAAAACCAAGCCATCATCCCCAGGCAGGAGCTGGGTATATGAGTGTCTGGTTCTGCGCAGTGGCTAGGCTGACTGCCACACTGAAGAAACTTTTCTTCCCTACTTTGGATGAGCAAGAAATTGACTTTGAGTCAATACTTCCAATTCCTGATAGGAAGTTAGGGTAATACTTGCCAGGTGGCCACCCTGTTTCTGTTTCTCAAGAGAGATTGAGTTATACAGAATTGGCTCATCAAAACTGGCTTGCTTTAAACTTCTTTTCTAGAGTAAGACTTTCAACAGCTCAGACATCACTTTAAGGTTCCTCTTGAGCAATTACCAGTCAGTCAAGAAACCCCTGACTTTCACATACCTATTGACACTTAAAATTCACCTTCCTTAATATTTGCTATGTCACTCCTCTGTTTTTTACCATACCAAAAATAAAATCCAAGAGCCTTGCTATACCTGAAATACCCTATGTGCAAAGGTCCCTCTCCCATCCCTCTGGTCCCCTTGGATCCTCCTTGTCAGGTTCCTGCCCACTTCAGCCACATTGCTCTGCTAAGTGCTCACCGAATGCAGGAAGGGCCCCCAATGCATTGCTGTTTCCTTTGCATTCATCTTACTTCCCCTAGACATTTAAACAGTTTTTTCTCTCGGAGAAGTTGTTTAGATTTTTATTTATTTCATCAATATTTTGACATTAAACAAGCACTATTAAATTACTCTGTCCATTACATGACTTACTCTCTTTTAAGAATAATTTATTGAGATACAAAATATAAATTTAATAATTTTAAAGTGAATAGTTCTATGGTATTTAGTTCACTCACAATGTTGTTGTAATTGTCACCTATGTCTAGTTTCAAAATATATCCATCACTCCTTTTAGACGCTAAGCAGTCTCTCCCCATTCCTGGCAATGTATTCATCAAGGATTAATTGGATAAATTTTTCCATGCTAATATAGCAGCCAGCTAATCTCTTACCATTCCCCTATAAGCCTACCTCAGTTCACACATCCATGCTTCTGGGAGACCTGAAGAAAAATTGACAAAAAGCAAGAGTTCTACACCTGACAGGCCAGTTTGTGTTTTGCCTCCTTGGGTTTATTCATACATTATATGATGTTTTGTGTTTGAGTTCATTCACAGGTTGCATGTATTAGGACATCATTCCTTTCAGTACCTTAGTAATATTTTACTGGATGTGTTTGTTACTCCAACAACTGATAGACTTTGAGCAGTTGTCACTTTTTGCTATTGTGAATCAGGATGCTATGAGTATACATATACATGAACTTGTTGAGACCTGGTTTTAATTTGAGGAATTGCCAAATAGGCTGAAACATTTTACATTCTCCCCTGTAATGATAAAGAGTACCCATTTTTCCTCCCCATCAATTATTATTATATTTATTATTATTATTACACCTATCTTACTGGGTATGAAGTGATATTTTATCATAGTTTTAATATACATTTTCCTAGTGATGAATGATTTGAGCATCTTTTCCCATATTTGTTTGGCCATCCATATTCCTTCTTTGAAGAAATTCCTGTCAATTTTTTGGTCCAATTTTTTGGACTGTTTGTATTTTTGTTGTTATATTGTGATGTGTGTGTGTATGACTAACACAAATACCAACTATGCCTCATAATGGGTGAATCAAGCATATTGCTTCACTGATACACAGAATATTCTGTAGGTCTTCGTGTAAAGGATTTGGCATAACATCTGCTACATTTTAAGCATTTGATATTTTTATGGTTATCATTTTCATGAGTTTCCTTTCTTTTATAAATCCTATCACTCCTTTTTTTATAGTATAAAATTTGCAGAAATACCTTGTGTCTTAAGACCTATTAAAGTCTTTCTTGGTTTTCCTAGGAGGAAGTAATCTGTTTCTGTTCTTAATTGGTAACATATTTGTGTTGTGGCTCTCTTGATATAATACACTCAACAAAACAGTAGAGTTATTTAAACTCATGTCATATGTGTGTGTGTGGTTATATTTGGGATATATGCTATAAATCCCCAAATGGGGTACATTTCATATATATATATATATATGACATATATATGATATATATATATATATGACATGAGTTTAAATAATACTACTCTTGCCCCATATGTATGTATATATTTGATATCTTTACTATGCTATAAAATTCATGAATATTTCTTTGCCTTTAATTTTTTAATGAATATTTTGTGATTTTCAGCATATTGTCCCATAAGTTTTGTTAACTTTTCACCTAAGCATTTAGTCTTCTTTGTAGTAATTGCAAATGGTAATGTTTTAAATTTCTATTTACACTTTTTCTTTGCTCATTTACAGAAATAAGATTGATTTTTGTGCATTTGACCTCATATCCTGTGATTTTGCTGAAGCTCCCTATTAGTTCTAAGGAAGTTTTTATAGATTCTGTCTGTGCAGATATAACTATGCCACACATAGTTAGGGGACAGCTTGCTTCTTCCTTTCCAATTTTATCTCTTTTCATTGCTCTACTGAACTAGTTGGAACTGAGTATGTCAGAAAAAAAAAAATGAGAATAGGAATGGTGAGCACAAACATCTTTGCTTTATTGTAGTCCTTAAGGAGAAAACCTACTTTTGTGAATGAGTGTTGGACTTTTGTCAAATGTATTTTCTGTGTCAATCAGCAAATTTTCATACAAATTTGTCTGTTGGTCTGTTTACCTGATAGACTACACTGGATTTTGAATACATGTTGAAAGAGTCCTACATTCTTAGAATAAATCCCATTTGGTCATGGTGTCTAATTCCTTTTAGACAGTAATTTAGTTTGCTAATTTTTTACTTTATTTAAAAAATTTGCATATAATAGTTATACAGGGAGGATATATTGTGACCTTTACATATGTGCTTACAATATAGCTTAATTAGATTCACCCCCTCCATCATTCTCCCTCATCTCTCCTTTCCCTTTCTAGAACAATTTCATCAAGTTTCATTATTTTATTTTCATATATGAATACAAAATACATCCATCATATTCACCCTTCTTCACCCTCTGTTAACCACCCCCCCCACCACTGGTACCCATCCTTGTACAGGACCCGTTTTGCCTTCTTGTCCTTCATATTTTTAAAGGCACATTAATTGTTCAAGGAGGTTTCACCTTGGAATTTCTGACATAACTTCAGTGAGGTTAACCCCTCTATTACGTTCTTTTTCTCTATGGGAATTTGCTGATGTCCTATTGAGAGTTTTGTATCCATATTGATGAAGACATTGGTATCCTGGTTTTGTTTTGCTTTGGCTACTGTTTCTTATCTAGTTCTCAGATCAACCTGAGTAATAGTGACTTGTAAAATGACTTAGAAAATATTTCCTCCTCTTCTATTTTCTGTATAAAATTGATGCTGATTTTTTAAAGTGGTAGTATTCTCCAGTAAACCCATTACTGCATAAAGATTTTGTTAAGGAAAATTTAAATAACAAATTAAATTTCTTTAACAGTTAAATACTATTAAGGTGGTGTAATTTGTTTTGGTTATGTCTTAGTAATTTGTGGATTTTGAAGAATTGACTAATTTCTTCTAAGGTGTCAATTTTATTATTATTATTATTGTGCTGGGTGGGGGCACACTGGAGTATTTACAAAGGTTTTTACAATGTATCAAATATATCATATTTGGCAGATTCCAAGATGATGGCTAGAGGGAGGAAGCAGAAACCGTGCCTCCTATAGTGAAATCTTGGAGAGATGCTGGAGACACACCTTGCAGGCAAAACGACCAAGAAGAGGCAAAATTTTGACCCCTCCACACCTCCAGCCGGTGCAGAGAATCTCCACTTCATGTTAAACGCAGAAACCAGGAGGGCCCCCGGGCCGCCAGTTGCCCATGCCCAGACAGCTTGGGAAGACGTGGACAAGCTTACTGTTGATTAGTACACTAATGCTCCCTGTTTATATCTTTGAAACTTTTTTGTTTGATCCTTTGTTTTGTTTTTTCCTACTTGTCTGTTTATTTGTTTTTCCCTTTTTCTTTAACTTCTTTGCTTTCCATCTCCTCTCACCCTTCCATTCTAAATATCACCATTGTTATTATTACAAGCTAGAAAATACTAAATTGCACACAGTACAGGGACAGTAATAACACCAAAGGCAATGATGGGAAGACAGAAAAAACAGGGAAACCAGTTTCCTCACAGCAAAAAATTAGTACAGGAACCAGAGGGAAATGAAGAAAACAGACTCCAACGAAACGAAGATAAACTATGCCAAAGAACCCAATGAAGCCCACAAGAATAATTAAAAAAAAGACATACTACAGGTACTCAATGAGAATTTTATAGAGATGATACTGGATATGGTCAACCAAAATGTACAGGAGACACTCAAGAAATTCCAAGACAACAAAAATAGAGAATTTGAAAAAGCAAAAGAAGAAATAAAGGAAACCATAGAAATACTGTATAAACCCCAAATAAAACAGAGAACATGATTAATAAAGAGATAAATGAACTCAGGACTAAAATAGACAACATTAAATAGGAAACCACCCAGGATATGGAAAACCTCAGAAAAAAGAACGAAACAGAACTGCAAAACAAAACAGAAGGCCAATCCAGCAGAATAGAACAAAAAGAAGACAGAATCTGAGAACTTGAAGATGAAATGGTAATTAAAGGAAAAACTGAAGAACTATTAATTAAACAACTCAAGACCCGTGAAAAGAAAATGCAAGAACTCACCGACTCCATCAAAAGACCAAACTTGAGAATCATAGGCATCAAAGAAGGAGAAGAGGTGCAAGCGAAGGGAATGTGTAATATATTCAACAAAATAATACTGGAATCTATGAGACACAGCAAAGGCAGTCCTGAGAGGAAAGTTTATAGCCATGAGTGCATATATTAAAAAGACTGAAAGATCCCAAATCAATGACCTAATGATGCATCTCAAACTCCTAGAAAACAAGAACAAGCAAATCCTAAAACAAATAGAAGGAGAGAAATAATAAAAATAAGAGCTGAAATCAATGAAACAGAAACCAAAAAAACCATACAAAAAATTAATGAAACAAAAAGTTGGTTCTTTGAAAAAATAAACAAGATCAACAGACCCCTGGCAAACCTGACTAAAATGAGGAGAGAAAAAACTCAAATTTGTAGAATCAGGAATGCAAAAGGGGAGGTAACAACAAACACCATGGAAGTCCAGGAAATCATCAGAGACTACTTCGAGAACTTATATTCAAATAAATTTGAAAATCTTAAAGAAATGGACAGATTTCTAGATACATATGATCATCCAAAACTGAACCAAGAGGAAATTAATCACCTGACTAGATCTATAACACAAAACAAAATTGAAGCAGCAATCAAGAGTCTCCCCAAAAAGAAAAGTCCAGGACCTGATGGATTCTCTGCTGAATTCTATCAGACCTTTAAAGAAGAACTGATACCAACCCTCCTTAAACTGTTCCATGAAATAGAAAGGGAAGGAAAACTGCCAAACACATTTTATGAAGCCAGTATTACACTTATCCCAAAACCAGGCAAAGACACCTCCAAAAAGGAGAACTATAGGCCAATCTCTTTAATGAACACTGATGTAAAAATCCTCAACAAAATAATGGCAAACTGAATTCAACAACACATCAAAAAATTATTCACCATGACCAAGTAGGCTTCATCCCAGGAATGCAGGGGTGGTTCAACATATGAAAATCAATAAACATAATAAACCACATTAACAGAAGCAAAGACAAAAACCACTTGATCATCTCAATAGTTGCAGAAAAAGCCTTTGATAAGATCCAACACCAATTCATGGTAAAAGTTCTAAGAAAACTAGGAATAGAAGGAAAGTACCTCAACATTACAAAAGCTATATATGACAAACCTACAGCCAGCATTATACTTAATGGAGAAAAACTGAAACCATTCCCTCTAAATTCAGGAACTACACAAGGATGCCCACTATCTCCACTCCTATTCAACATAGTACTAGAATTCATAGCCAGAGCAATTAGGCAAGAAGAAGGAATAAAAGGAATACAAATAGGTAAAGAAACTGTCAAAATATCCCTATTTGCAGACATGATCCTATACCTTAAAGACCCAAAAACACTCTACTCAGAAGCTTCTAGACATCATCAGTAGCTACAGCAAGGTAGCAGGATATAAAATCAACATAGAAAAATCATTATCATTTCTATACACTAATAATGAGCAAACTGAAAAAGAATGTATGAAAACAATTCTATTTACAATAGACTCAAAAAAAATCAAATACCTAGGTGTAAACCTAACAAAGGATGTGAAAGACCTCTACAAGGAAAACTATACACTTCTGAAGAAAGAGATTGAGGAAGACTATAGAAAGTGGAGAGATCTCCCATGTTCATGGATTGGTAGAATCAACATAGTAAAAATGTCTACACTCCCAAAAGTAATCTACATATTTAATGCAATTCCCATCAAAATTCCAATGACATTCATTAAAGAGATCGAAAAATCTACCATTAAATTTATATGGAAACACAAGAGGCCACGAATAGCCAAGGCGATACTCAGTCAAAAGAACAATGCTGGAGGAATCACGATACCTGACTTCAAACTATATTACAAGGCAATAACAATAAAAACCGCATGGTACTGGCACAAAAACAGACATGAAGACCAGTGGAACAGAATAGAGGACCCAGATATGAAGCCACACAACTATAACCATCTTGTCTTTGACAGAGGAGCTAAAAATATACAATAGAGAAATAGCAGCCTCTTCAACAAAAACTGCTGGGAAAACTGGTTAGCAGTCTGCAAAAAACTGAAACTAGATCCATGTATATCACCCTATACCAAGATTAACTCAAAATGGATCAAGGATCTTAATATCAGACCCCAAACTCTAAAGTTAATACAGGAAACAGTAGGAAATACTCTGGAGTTAGTAGGTATAGGTAAGAACTTTCTCAACAAAACCCCAGCAGCACAGCAACTAAGAGATAGCATAGATAAATGGGACTTCATAAAACTAAAAAGCTTCTGTCCATCAAAAGAAATGGTCTCTAAACTGAAGAGAACACCCACAGAGTGGGAGAAAATATTTGCTAGCTACACATCAGACAAAGGACTGATAACCAGAATATACAGGGAACTTTTTTTTTTGACAGAATACCAAACTATATTTACTGTTTACAGTAGTAAAGGACAACAAACAATGTACAAATTGGTGAATGAGCACAATAGAGCCAACAAACATCCCACCTGAGCCACACAGCAAACAAAGGAAACATTTTCTGCAAGGTTTCAAGCAAGCAAGAAATGGTGGGTCATTATCAGGTGACTATAAAAGGCAGAGAATGGCCATTAAGCAGCAATGAATCCTTACAGAACAATAGGCAAAACTCTGAACATTTTAATTGGTATAGATCCCAAAATATCTCACAGAACTGAAGTCACCATACTAAAGCATAACTTCAATACGTATTTGGAATGCAGTGGAGCACAAATCATGAGAAGAGCATGAAGTCACCTTTCCATGGGTTTCTTTTGCAACCACACTTTGAAGTAGCTCTTTTACACAAAAACAAAACTGCAAATTCAACAACACTTAATCTTACTTTTTCATAGAGATCATAATTGTTCATCAGAAGCAAATACTAGAAGAAATCTGAGGCCCACAGTACAATTACCAAATGAGAAATATGGTAATTACTTTTTTCCATGTTATGAAAAGGGAAAAAGCTGAGATTTGGTGTGCAAATCACTGTCCACGTACCCACCCCCCCAGATACTAAGGAGAGGATGGTACCCTGGGCCTCGGGTCCTGGGAAACCTGCTCCAGAGCAGGAGTATCCAGGCCTTGTTACTGAAGGACCTGTTTTTACCTTGAAAGAAATATCTGGTGTTTTCACTTTAACTTTACCATATGCTTGACAAAGCTTAAATTTGCAATATTTAGCATTTTAACATCCTGTGTCTTTAACAAATATTAAATTGGAATTCTGCCCCCCCCACACCTGTCCCACAGACGTGCCCACTGGTGAACACGGGCTCTCTCTCTGATTAGGACAGTACCTAGGGTTAGAGCCTGGCCATAGAGTGAGAGCCAACATTCAGTCCCAATTTTGAGGGAAAAAATTATCTGGGAGAGGAAGGGAACAAAATGAAAACAAAACAAACCCAAAACCTCACAACTCATTTCACCTAAATGAAGAAAACAATCTGATTGGCCCAACTTAAGCTGCAGCCCCATCCCTGCAGAGACAGTTTTGAGTTGTCCTCAAAGTGCTTCAGAGAGAGGAGAATCATTTCAGTGACTGTCCTTGGCTCCTGCAGACTCTTCTGTGTTTGGTATGGTCACACGCTCACCATTCAATAGCAAATGCAGGGACGATGGCAGGGTGTGCAGACGGTCCCTTGGGAAGCTGTGCCTCCTGTCTGCTGTTGGAACACATCAATGGTATCCTCGTCTTCCATCTCCAGCTGTGTGGGAGTGTCTGTCTCATTAATTGGCTGCCCATCAAACCTGAATCTGATCTGTCTCATAGACAAGCCCTGCCTCTCACAGTAGGCCTTCATCAACTTGCTCAGTGGGGTATGCCTCTTGATCTTGAACTGCACCACCTAGCCATCATCCTGCCCCACCACCTTCAGGTTGATATGGTCGTTCTCTGTCTTCACTCCCTCCTTGGGCTTCTCCTCGGACATGGCTGCGCGGTGGCGGTGAGATGAGCTGCGGGAACAGGTGGCGCCGGAGCCGCCAAGTCAGGCTCTCCGCCCCCTATAGGGAACTTAAAAAACTAAATTCTCCCAAAACTAATGAACCAATAACGATATGGGCAAGTGAACTAAACAGAACTTTCTCAAAAGAAGAAATTCAAATGGCCGAAAAACACATGAAAAAATGCTCACCATCTCTAGCAACAAAGGAAATGCAAATTAAAACCACACTAAGATTCCATCTCACCCCTGTTAGAATAGCCATCATTAGCAACACCAGGAACAACAGGTGCTGGCAAGGATGCGGGGAAAAAGGAACCCTCTTACACTGTTGGTGGGAATGTAAGCTAGTACAATCTCTCTGGAAAAAAATTTGGAGGCTACTTAAAAAGCTAGACATTGATCTACCATTTGATCCAGCAATACCACTCTTGGGGATATACCCAAAAGACTGTGACACAGGTTACTCCAGAGGCACCTGCACACCCATGTTTATTGCGGCACTATTCACAATAGCCAAGTTATGGAAACAGCCAAGATGCCCCACCACTGACGAATTGATTAAGAAAATGTGGTATCTATACACAATGGGATTTTATGCAGCCATGAAGAAGAACGAAATGTTATCATTCGCTGGTAAATGGATGGAATTGGAGAACATCATTCTGAGTGAGGTTAGCCTGGCCCAAAAGACCAAAAATCATATGTTCTCCCTCATATGTGGACATTAGATCAAGGGAAAACACAACAATGGGATTGGACTTTGATCACATGATAAAAGCAAGAGCACACAAGGGAGGGGTGAGGATAGGTAAGACACCTAAAAAATTAGCTAGCATTTGTTGCCCTTAACGCAGAGAAACTAAAGCAGATACCTTAAAAGCAACTGAGACCAATAGGAAAAGGGGACCAGGAACTAGAGAAAAGGTTAGATCATAAAGAATTAACCTGGAAGGTAACACACAGGCACAGGAAATTAATGTGAGTCAACGCTTTGTATAGTTATCCTTATCTCAACCAGCAAAAAACCCTTGTTCCTTCCTATTATTGCTTATACTCTCTCTTCTCAAAAAAATTAGAGATAAAGGCAAAATCGTTTCTGCCAGGTATAGAGGGGGTGGGGGGGAGAGGAAGGGGGCGGAGTGGGTAGTAAGGGAGGGTGTGGGGGCAGGTGGGAGAAATGACCCAAACCTTTTATGCACATATGAATAATAAAACAATAAAAAAAAATCATACATGAGTTCATCCGCTCCACTGCTCTCTTTCATCCCCTGTCCCTTGATTCCTGAATAAGTTGTCAAATTTACGAGGATAAAGTTTTTATATACCAAGTGTTCTCTTATCATTTTAATAAGTATAAGATAACTACAGGATCTATAGTGACATCTTTTATGTTACGTCTAATATTAGTTTGTGGATCTTCTTATTTTATTTATGCAGCCTTGTTAGAATTTTATTCATTTTTAACTTTTTATTCCTTCAATTGTTTTCTCTATTTTCATGTTGATTAACTTCTACTCTTACCTTTATTAACTTATTTCTCATGCTTACTTTAGGCATATTTGTATCTTCTTTCTCTGGTTTCTTGAGATGGAAATTTAAATTAATGATATGAGATCTTTTGTCTTTGCTATAAGTATTTAATGATACACATTTGCCTCACAATGCTGCAATAACCATGTCCCACATTTTAAATTTGTTTCATTTTCATGTTAATTCAGTTATTTTAATTTTCCTTAAAACTTTCTCTCTGATTCATTGATGATTTAAAAGTATGTTATTCCATTTCTAAGTGTTTATAGATTTTCCTATTGTTGTTCTATTATTTGTATTTGGTCTGAAATATTATCCATACAATTTCAATTTCTTTTAAATTTTTTGAGGTATAATTTATGGCTGAGGATATGAACTATCTTGATGAACAATCTATCTGTGCTTTAAAAAAGTATATTCTATTGTTAGGGGTTTCATAAAGCAATTAGATCTTAATGATTAAATACAATGTTCATTTCTTCTATATTCTTACTGACTTTTGGTCTAGTAGCTCTACCACTCTGTGGAAGTGGGGTGCTGAAATCCCTAACTATAATTGTGGATTTGACTAATTTTTTCCCAGCTACATCAGTTTTTGATTAACGCATTGTGAAACAGTTTTTTGGTGGATTTTTCTTTCTGGTAGATTTTTTTCTTCCTAATGGATTGATCCTCTTATCATTATATAATGCCTTTCTTCATTGTTATCAATTTTCTTTGCTCTAAAGTATATTTTATCTGATATTAATATAGATATCACTATATTAAAATATTTGATTATTATTTCATGGTGTATCTATTATCATTCTTTTACTTTGAATCTGCCTGTGTAAATGTTTTGAAATGAGTTTCTTGTAAGCAGCATGCAATTACATCATAATCACTTTAATCCACTCTGCCAATCCCTGGTTCTTAATTGGTATATAGTCTATTAACATTTAAGGTAAATAATTATATGTTATGGCTTAAGTGTGCCATTTTATCATTTGTTTTCTGTTCTGCTCTGTATTCCTCTTCCTCTTAATTCTTGTTTTTCTCTAAGTTACTTAAGTATTTTTCAAAATTGCATTTTGATTTATTTGTGCTTTTTTTCAGTTTGGGTTTATCTCTTTTTTATAGATTTCTTAGTGGTTGCTCTGGTATTTACAACATAGACATGTGATTTATTATGGGCTACTAGTATCAACATTTTAGCACTTCAAGTGATGTGTGGGAAACTTTCTTGGATTTGGTTCCCTTTAACTTCCCTATTTTAAACATTATTACTTGAGTATCAAGTAGTATTACAAATTTTGATTCAAGTACTATCAAATACAATTTGTGTATGCCCACTCATTTACTCTTTCTGTTGTTCTTTCTTCTTAAAGAATTTCTATTATCTATCTTTAAAGATACATCTGCTACTGGCCAATTCTTTTTGTTTTCCTTTGCCTAGGATTTTTGTATTTTCCTTTTATTTCTGAAGACTAATCTCATTGGGCATGAAATTTTTGGTTGATAGTTCATTCCTTTCAGCAATAGAAAAATGCTGCATTACTTCCTTCTGAGCATCATGATTTCATGCTTGCAATAAATTGTCATTAAAATAGGCATTTCCTAAAAGTAATGCATTGTTTTTGTCTGGGTATTTTTTGAAGATTTATCTCACTTAATTTTCAGAAGTTAAATTATGACATTTCTCAATGTGGATTTCTTAAAGTTTTTCTTCATTGAGGGTTTACTCACCTTTTAAATCTCTAAGTTTGTGTCTTTAATAAAATTTGAAAGCTCTGGCCATTATTTCTTCAAATACTCTTAACTTCTATTTCTTTCTCTTTTCATTTTGCAGCTCTGATGATATGAATATTAGCTTTTTTATTATTGTTACACAAGTGCCAGATTTTGAGTTTTGTTTTACTTCCTTTTTTCTTTTCTTTCTTTTCCTTCCTTCCTTCTTTCTTTCTTTCCTTTTTCCTTTTTCTTTCTTTCTTTCTTTTTCTTTCTTTCCCTCCCTCCCTTCCTTCCTTCTTTCCTTCTTTCTCTCTCTTTTCCCTTCCTTCCTTCCTTCCTTCCTCCCTCCTTCCCTCTGTCTCTCCTTCCCTCTCTCCCTCCTTTCTTTCTTTCATCTATATTTTTCTCTGCTGTTTAGATTATGTAAATTCTATTGATTTGCCTACAAATTCACTGGACAAATCCTCTTCCCTTCCTTAATGAACCAATTCAGAAAGGGTTTTTTTAAATTTTAGTTCTATTTTTGGGTTTTATAAGTTCAATTTTTAAATAAGTTTGCTCTTTGTTAACATTTCTATTTGTTCATTTGTTTAAAAAAATTGCAATTTCTTGTAAGTGCTTTTTGTTGTTCCTTTTTTCTTTTTTCCTTTTTAAGACAGGGTCTCCCTATATAGCCCAGAATGGCCTTGAACTCTTGATCCTCCCAAGTGCTGAGATCGTAAGCATGGCTCGCCATGCCTGGTTCTCTTTAAAGCATCTTTATGATTACTGCTCTAAAATTCTTTTTTTAAATTTTTTTATTATTTTATTATTCATATGTGCATACAAGGCTTGGGTCATTTCTCCTCCCTGCCCCCACTGCTCTAAAATTCTTGCCAGGTAAATCTATTGTGTTACTTATCTAGTGTTGTCATCAGTCTGTTGTCTTTTCTAATTTAAGCTGTGTTTTTTCTGTGTTTTGATTTGTCAGATGAAATTTTTATTGTGTTGTAGACATCTGGCCTATTTTGTTTACATATTCTGTGTCTTATTTACATCTTTTATGGACTGTCACCCTGTTTAGGTTCAGTATATAGGACCTGATCTACTTTTATGACTGGTTGCAATAGCAACTTAATTTTCAGAGCTTTTTTTAGTCCCATTTTGGTCAGCCTAGTGCTCTTACTAACCCCTACAGGGACCAGTAAGGGAATAGAATGATTATCCACAGAGAAGGCCACTTAATGCCACTTGGTTGGAGGGAAGTTAAGTACGTTCTTTCCTTTAAGGACAAAGAGCTTCTCTGGTCAGGTACTTGTGATATCCTTCCTTCTGGTGTCATCTGGTTGCCTCATTATTTCCTTGAGGCAAAGGAAAGTGACTATTCAGCTACACCACCTGCTGTGTTGAAAGTTTCCTTGCTGGGTACTTGTTGAAAGTACCCAGCCTCCTGATGCCTCTGGACAGAAGAGAAAAGTCCTCAGATAAAGTGACTTCCCAGACTGAGTCTAATTGTTGTAGAATACTCTTGCTGGTGCCAGTAAGTTACCTAGCATCTCTCTTTGTGGGAGTGTTCTGTCAGGATCACTAGGAAAAAATATATCCTGGATCAGGATACTTGTTAGTAGAGATGTTCTCCCCTTTCCCTTCCTCTTACCAGGGGTGTTTTGCTCACATTGCCTTATTAGAGGAACTCCTATTCAGCCTGGTGAGAGGAAAAGTCTACCTGGACTGCCTCCTGTTGCTGGGTTGTGAGTCTCAAAATGCTGGACCTTGGTTTATTCTGTTGGTGAGTGACTGGGGTGTGGGCCTATGCTGCTCCTCCATAGAGCTCTTCCTTCAGTGACTGGGTCTTTCTGCTTGGGTGATCTTCCTTCATCTTTTT
Source organism: Castor canadensis (assembly GCF_047511655.1). Lineage (NCBI taxonomy): Eukaryota > Metazoa > Chordata > Mammalia > Rodentia > Castoridae > Castor > Castor canadensis. Next base: position 149,771,063 of record NC_133390.1, on the reverse strand, counting down.
ACCTTTCCAAGGAGAACTATTTTTGCCCTTGTTTTATAGTACTTCAGAAATGGCAGGTGACTTGCTGACTATCACACAGCTAATCAATGGTACAGCAAACAATTAAAATCCAGGCAATCCAATTCTCCATGGGTTGGAAGGAAAACAAAACAAAAACACTTCTCAGCTAGTTATTTACTATGGTAGAACTTTACCACAACTGTAATACATGTAGATTGAAATTTCTAATCAGAAATACATTTCTAAAAATTGAAGCAACATTTCCTTCTGAGCCACTTATGCAAAATCAGGGCCATGGAAACAGAAGACAACTACTCTGTGAGATAATCCGAAATGAGGTTGGGTCAACTACACTCCCCACATGGAAGACAGATTTGTTAGGTTGACAACTGGATGAAAATATGACATGTAAGATAACCTGTGCTTAATCTAGATCAAGCTTCAGAAAAATCTTAAACAGCAACTTTAAGATAGATTTCTTCTTATATTGCCCTTCTACAGGGTGGTTTGGAAATAAAGGGAAACATATAAATTATAACATTATCCAAATACCAATTTTCAAATCCTTCTGTACTAATTTCTAAAACAAAACAAACAAAACCCCAAATATCTCAAGCTAATAACTGAAAAGGTGACTCTGGAGTTTCAGAAAGCACAGTTAATCATCTTTCAAATGATTTCAGGTATTACTGGAATCCAAAAAAAAAGCATCTTTAAAATTTGTACAATTTTTAAATCTTTCTACAATTATAAGTTATGAAAACCAATCCACAAGGTCATATTTTATAAGAATAGTGTTTGTATGATTGAAGAATTATGCAATTTAAACTTAATTTACTCAGCAGTTTCCCAGTTGGATATGACCCATTTAACAAGGAGTTTATAGATATTCAGACTTAATTATTTTTGTACCATCCAAATGTAAAATTTCTCCTTCCCATTTGAGAGTCAATTTAAAATTGTGAGTAAGTGAGCTAATTTTTTGTTTTGGTGGATTTTAATCATACTTTGAACTTGGATTATGTGTTGTACTTCAGAGTTACTTTTAATCACATCTATCAAATCCATCCCTTTTAATTAATTATTTTTTTTATTATGTCAGTTTTGGGGCATCTGCTTATTCTTGTTTTATTTATATTTCAAGTGAACAATAATAATAACCGGGAGCAACTTGGAAATTTCATCAAGAGATTCTTTAATGTTTCATGAGTAGCAGGTCACACTCTGGGTGACTGGTCTAGAGAGGAAAATTTAGAAAAGGTCTTTGAACCTAAGATTTCCATGGAGCTGCTTGCTCTTTGCCCAACAAATATTTACTGTGTTCCTACTATATATAAAACACTGTGGAGTGCGGGCAGTTTCAAAGTTGAGTGGATCAGACAGGATCCAATTTACGATCTGGTTAAAGAGCAAGGGTGATAAAGTGCATTCACAAACAAACATAACATATGGAGTAAGAGATAAGTCCCACAGGAGAGATACAGATAAAGTGTTAACTGTCTTGAGCAGGGAGAACAGCTTAGATGACCAGAGCAGAACTCCATGGAGGTAGAGACACTATAAATGGGCTTTAAAAGATGGTCTGGATTTCATGAATTAAAGATGATGACAGATACATCCCAGACAGAAGTGGTCCTCCCTGAAGCCATGGCACAGGGGAGGGACACACAAGTAGTGCTTGGGAAGGAAAATGTCAACAATCTCAGCTAGCGAGCTGGATAAAATGGGGTGACAATAGGGACTTGCATGGAAAAGCCAAGCTAAAGCTTTGAAATTATTTGAAGGTAATGGAGAGCTACTAGAATGGCCTGCCTCAAATGCTTTAAGAAGAATGATTTGCTAAGAGAATCTCAAAACAGGGGCTGAAGAGATTAAGGATAAGGAGACCAGAAATGTGGCCAGTAACAACAGGGTGATGGCATTGAGAGCAGGATATAAAAAGCAAATATAAGAGACAAAACAAAGAAAGCATAAATAGAACTTGGTAGAATACTTGCTTTGTTTGTGTGTATTTGTGAGTGTTGGTGATGCTTAGGAGAGTGCAGGATTAGCAAGGAAAAATGATAGCTCTTTCTTTATAGAAAGAGGAGAGTTCCTAGGAGGAACTAATTGTGGTGGAAAGGAAGATGGCATTTTAGATTCTAGTAATGTTAAATCTGAACTGAATGGAAATAGGGATATTGAGGACCTAGACATAGAATAGGAGTTGAGGAAACCAAGTTTCATGAAATGGCTTCTGTAGCTCTCAGAACTTCAATTGAATAGTTGACTTATTCAGTTCAAGTACATTTATCAATTAGGGCCCAGAGTATACTTCAGAGATGCATGTGTAAAAAACATGAACATTCTAATTACAATTTAGAGGCCAATGATTATAATTTACATGATAGCAATGGCAAATGAAGCTCCAAACTTTAGCTACTGTATTAGGTCTAAGGTGAGGCTATAAACCCTTGCATCATCATTAGTAATAGTCAGGAATAGATGTACTTTTTATTCTTCCCTGAAAATCTCGCATGTTTTTTGCATGAACTGAAACAAAGCAATTAATTAACTCTTATTGAAATACACCTCTCACTTTTTTTCATTTCTTCCTAATTTTTTATTCACTTAGAAAACTAATAATCATATGTTTGAAATCTTGTCCAAGTCACTCTTGATGCTAAGGATATTTATATACTTTTATCTTACACTAATAAGATAAAAAATTATCTTACAATAATTTTTATACTAGATTTAGTAAAATATAATATCTATATAAACCAGATAAACATATAAACCATTAAAACCATACTTTTAACATTTAGAAGGTAAATTATTTTAAAAATTTGTCCTAATGGGACAAATATGCAATATAGCTTCCTATGATTTATACAGACAAATGAAAATAGATTGTAACTTTGAAAAGTTAAAGTTCCTACAAAAAGTAGATTTTTGGCAATCTCATGTAAACAATAACATACAAACTTTTAAAGGTAACATATGTAAATTTGTTCTCAAATGAATATCTTTTTAAATTTGTCAAACTAACCCATCCCTTCAAGTTTAGCTTGTGTCATTTTCTCTTGTTCTCTTCCCATCATATCAGGTTTCCATTTTGTGATCTGTGTACTCATGATTATTTAAAAAAGGAGCCCAGACTTCTAGCCCATAAACATCATTTCCTCTGTCTCTTGAATTTATTTAACAGACTGATACTTGAGCCCAGGGAATTGTTTATACTAACACCATGGAGTCAAGAGCACTCATTACCCCCACTCCAAACTATCCCTAGGTCAACAACATGGGGCAAGACCCTCATGCATTATTACTTCATATTCATATCTCTTCTTCAGTTCTTTATATCCAAAGTTCTATGCTTTGGGGTCTTACCTACTTCGTTGGTTAGTCAAGAGATGTGTTTTCAGCCCAGTTGAAAAGGTATTTTCTCTCTTGCCTACCCACAATTAGTATTCTTTACATGTTCGCTTTAGAATTTTTAAATCAATTTTAGAATTTTGTGTGCTTTCTTACTGAAAGAAGAGATTCACCAATTGTCCAAGAATCTTAAAATAACAAGTGGAAAATTTTTTAAAAAACAATTTGGATGGGACTGCTTTACTAATGTAAAATTTAATTAGTATTTAAAAAAAACCCATGTTTTTCTAAGTAGATTTGGAAGCAAACTAATACTATGGGACTCAGGGGAGGAAGGAAAAGAGAATGACAGTCAACAATATGGAAATACATTACATCTCTGCAGAGAACATAACAATATGCACTGAAAGTTGTAAAATAATAGGGGGTGGGAAGGAAGGGGGAAGAGTAACAGAGGAGGTTGAACTGACCAAAGTAAAGCATATCTTCAGTTGTGAAGCATTGAGAATCGCTTTGAACATCAACTTTGGAATTAAAAATGAAAGACAGGACGGTAAAATGTGTACAGTGTGTGTGGGGAGGGTGAATGAAGGAAATAAAGGTGAGGGAACATGATTGATGGGTTTCATATATATCCACGGTGAACCGTCCTGCAGATATTTTAAGTGGTGTGGATAGGGAGTGGCAGGGGAAGGGGGGGATGGTGGGCATGATCTAACCAATGTACAATGTAAGGCTATTGGGAATTGGCATAATGAATCCTCCCTGTACAATAAATATATGCTAATAAAAATGAAAAAAAACCCCACAAAGTCCACGAAAGCAAACTTTTTCAAGAACTTTTCAGCATCAGTAGAGAAAAACAGGGAAAACCTTAAAAATATAGGCATAGATAATGCCTTGTTGAATAGGACTCCAATTGCTCAGAAACTAAGAGCAAGAATTGACAAATGGGACAATATCAAGTTAAAAGACTCTGCACAGTAAAGGAAACAATTTCAAGAATCAAGAGACAGCCTACAGAATGGGAGAAAATCTTTGCCAGCTATTCATAGGATAAAGGGTTAATATCCAGAATATGTAAAAAGAGCTCCAAAAATTAACACCAGCAGAACAAACAACCAAATGAATAAATGAGCAATTGAATTGAACAGGCAGTTCTCAAAAGAAGAGGTACAAATGGCCTGTAAGTACATGAAGAATGTTCAACACCCTTAGCCATAAAGGAAATGTGAATCAAAACTACCCTGCGATTTCATCTCACCCCCCATCAGAATGGCTGTCACCAAATAAACAAACAACAACAAATGTTGGTGAGGCTGCAAGGGAAAGAACCTTCATACAGTATTGGTAGGAATGTGAGCTAGTGAAGTCACTATGGAAATCAGTATGGAGGTTTCTCAAAAAACTAAAAATAGAACTATCAAATGACTCTGCTACGTTATTCCTGGGCATATGTAAGTCATCATACAGTAGAAATAGCTGCACACCCATGTTTACAGCAGCACAATTTACAATAACCAATCTATGGAATAAGCCTAGGTGCTCATCAACTGATGAATGGATAAAGAAAATGTGTATATATAGACACATGGAGTATTATACAGTCATAAAGAAGAATGAAATAAAGTAATGAAAGCTGTTAAAATTGTTTGAAAAGGGAGGAGGGAGAAGGGATAGGAAAGAGTAATAGGGTGAATTTAATCAAAGTACATTCTATGCATGTATGGAAATATCACAATGAAACCCCTTTGTACAATTAATATATGCTAATAAAAAGAAAAAAGAAAGATGAGACTCTCCACAAGGTAGATGATTTTCATTAATGTTTAGAAAATTATATTAAACTCTATTTAACTTATGCAACTGATTATCATGAAAAGATATTCCTTAGATCATTTATTTTTAAATTGTTTTTATTTTTTAAAAAAGTTATCATCGTATTATTGTTGTCCTGGGAGTATGTTATGATACACACAAAATTTGTTAAAATATATCATAGCTGAATTCCTTTGTTCCTCCTCTCCTATTTCCTGCAACAGTTTCAACAGGTCTTGTTTTTCCATTTTCATACAGGAGTACACAGTGTTTCTACCATATTCACCCTCCTATACCGTTTCCTAATGTCCTTGCCCTCCTACTGGCGCCAACCTTCAGAAAGGGCCTGTTTGTTTGTTTAAGATAGCTATGCAGGCAGTTTCCTTGTGATATTTCCATGTATGTACGTATTGTAACCCAAATTGTTTCATCCCATCTATTTTTCTCCTTTCTGCCTTAGCCTTCTTCTTGTGATTTTAATGGGTTTAAAAATTCTATATTCATTCTTGTATAGAAAATACATCAACCATATCCACCTTCTTAACTTCCTTCCTTTACCCTCCTTCTCTCATTAGTGACCTCTACTTAGTATAACCTGTTTTTCATAATAATGCTTATATTTATATTGTTAGACCATTTATTTTTAATAGAATTTTTCCTCTCACTGGGCAGCCAAATGTCTATCATAATTAATTTTGGCTTTAGAAATGTTTCCTTTAATTTTTAATCTGCTCTAAGTCAAAGAGATATTGGTCACAGATGTCTTCTGTTAGAAACTAGTAATGTCACAGAAAAGAAGCTATATTCCAGTTTATCAGTGGTATGCTTTGCTTTTGAGGCATAAGTATGCTTGGTGCAGAGAGTTGCCAATAATTCAGTCCTTCTCAAAGGTTATTTCCACTTACATGCATGTTATACTCTGCCCGTGGTTCCTACCATGAAAGATCTATCAGTTGATTTGATGACATGACCTTGGACTCTTAGTGGTTTTCCTAATTCCCTCCTAAGGATGTTCTGGTCTTTTATTGTCTAGTCCAATGCCTCATGTAGGAATAGAAATGATTGATTTTAGAGATTAAGGTTTAGGGGAGATCAAGTCTCAGAATTCATCCATTTACTCAGGGTAGGCCAAATGGAAAGCCAACTCTCAATCTGTTTCTTGGAAGGGTTGGGCCTTCATGGTCCTGCCATGTTCTCCTGCCTTCTCTATGAGTCAAAATTTATAATAGAAAGTAATTTCTATCTTGCTTATCCCTAAAAAATGCTCCACTTGGGTGAATGGTAAACTAGAAATGAAGGAGAAAATGTTGCTGGGAGTATGTAGCCCCTATATCATAGGTGGCTCCTATTGAAAAATAAAAATGTTACATGGCTAGTTCAGAGAATTAAAGCCACCGTCGTTGAGCTTCTGAAATGATTGAATACATGTACTTGTCATACTATAGGCAGGGCTCACCTGTCTGCATACACTTGCTCTACACACATATGCTTGCATGTATACACACGTGTACTTTTAATGCATATTTTTTAACCTTATTGTTTAACTAATAGCAGAATCATAGTTGGTACCATACAAATATTTTTTGAACAAATGAATGCATAAATGCATAACACTTAGCGATACCTCGATACTTTTAGTTTGGTGGGTTTTCAAAATGCTTCGCATGCAGAGAAGTGGAAGAGATTTAGATATCAGGGCCAAAGGGCCAAACCCCCACCATGGTTGACTTTCACTCCTTGCCTCTGAGGCTATCCCTGTATTTTGGAAGTGTAAGCACCTCACACACCCAAATGATTCTCATATTAAACTTATAACAATTAGGCATCGAAAGATTTTAAGTCACCATAAACCAACTAAGAACACATTAAAGAAGTTTAGGAAGGCCATTTTTTGTGTTTCTGCTTCTAACATCTAGTAAGAGATTGGTTTTCCATTTTACAAGTTGAATGAATGAATAAAAAACAGGATTCAAGTGTTAATAAGCCAGGGAAAGAGGACAAACTATTTGCAAGCGTATTCATATATTTCAAAGCACCCCTTTACAACATGCTAGAGTCATTAATAACCACTCTTCCCTAAAAGAAGGTAATTATTTTGGGGAGAGTTAAATTCATTTATTAGTAGTACATAGAAATAATAAAGCTGCATTATGAAAATTTCCATCATTTAACCTACTAATTACTTCAGAACACTTTCAGGTTCCAAATAATATGATTTAGTGAGTGTGAGAAAGAACAAACACAGAGCACAGCACTCAGCAGTGCATGTGGTACATGGAGCTCATCTACTAGCAATGCTTTATGCTCTCGTGCCTTAGTTTTGGGCTCAGTGTAAACAAAATTATTGCTACTGTTTTTTATATTCAGGAGAATTCTGAGGCTCAATCCTCAGTCCTTGTTTTAGTCATTTATGTTCACATGCCTCTTCCCTGTCCTTCGCTGCTTGTCTCCCAACCCCTTTTGGATACCCCCACCCTGTCCGCATAGAACACGCACTGGCTCTTGCAAATCTGTGTTGGGAGAGTGAGGAAAAAAGAGCTTATTTAAACAAACTCTGGCTTGCTCGTTTTTATTCCACCTGGAATCGTTTGCACTCTTTTCAAATGCTAGAGAACGGTGGCTGTGTGTATATGAGGAGAGCTGTTCTCATCGCGCAGGAGGCTCTCCTGCTATATAGTCTTTCACATTAATCTGATGAGGACTGAACTGACCTCAGCAAAAATGTGAGAGTCAAATCGCCCTTATCTTCCCAAGGGGACGATGGGGAGGGGCCCTACGTAAGCTGAAGTGAAAAGTAAAAGCCTCATTGTCTTCCAAGAGGTGGAAGAAACATATCCATCCACTCGTCTCTTATCAGCTTCCAAATTCCGCTACTCTCAGCTCTGTGTGGCTGACATTTAATGCACCTTGGAAGTGAGAGCAGATATTGGAAAACGCTAGTTTATGGTGCAGAAAACCCAGTTGGTTAGTGGAATATGCTGCTTTTTTCTTTATTCATGTATTCGTATGTGCGTACATTGTTTGGGTCATTTCTCCCCCCGACTCCTGCCCCCTCCCTCATATGCTGGGTTTCGTGTAGCATAAATAATAAACAGCCTTGAAACATCATCATCCTTGGTAATCCTCGTCATCTTCCAAAAGTGCATAAATGTATGTATTAGGTTGTAACTTTTGGCTAGTGCATAGAGAAATTGAACGCTTATATATAAAATATTACTAATGCTTATTGTTTTTAAGAGTTAAGCAACAATACAAACCATAAGTTTATTATAGAGGATATGCATATGTATGTACTTACATGCATACATAGTTACACAAACAAGAGGGAAAAAGAATTTGGAAGGTACAAAGTATAAGCGTTATATGACTGCCAAATTGTAGATATGGCTCAATGTCTGCTTTAGACAATAAACACAATCTTGGGAACCAGATCTTCCTCTTATACTTTCAGTGAACTCTGACTTCCGTGAATATTTCCTTCTAAAAGTCTGAGCCTAGATTTTGGTCTACAGTTTGTATTTTCTAATCATTTTAATGAATCTCTTACAAAGGAAGACATGTCCCATTATGCAAAGCATCTATTTTCCTGATACCCAAAGCTGGATAATAATTATGCTGCAAACAAAAATAAAAATGTCACACAAATAATTTAGTACCTTAAAGAGAGCATCATTCCTTAAAAATGCCTATTGATATAACCATGCAATTATCACACCTATTCATACTTGAGGTTCTTTCTTCTGAGGTTTCTATTTCTACTAGGAACCACTAACATCTTCCCTATTCAAAGGTGTCTCCATTGTCCTGGTTTTGGACTTGTTGAACTATTACATTTGTGGGGCTTTTTTCTCCTTTCCTCCAAATTTTGATATGTATGCATATCAAAGCTCCAGACAATTCATGGCTTAATTATTGGCTTTTAAATTATGCATTAAATTGTGCACAAACTCCTGCCTATTGGGTGAAGATTATACATTCATCTGGACAAGCTACTGCATATCCTTCAGCAGGGAACTTGCCAAGCTATTTCACTTAATTAATTGTTTCCTCAAAACTTTTTCACCTAATGATGTATTTTATGGTACACTTTAACTTATTTGAACTACATGCTAATGTCTAATACTAGTCATGAAAATAAACCTTAGAATGTGATTATATTGGAGAAACACTGATGAGAGATTGATATTGGCAAGGCTCGAAACTGATGATTCGGAGAATCTATCCAAGATACAGGTCAAGCTTAGTTTTCATGAATCCACATTACTGGAAGATGGTCACTAGGACTCAATTGATAGGCATTTTGCCCATATATCTTATTTTATATTCGTGAAGGGCAGGAGTACATTCAAACAATTCTCTTAGGTTGGATAGTTGTATATTATTTATGTGCCAGAAAGAAAAATCATAACAACTGAGACTTTCCTGACCAAGAAAAATTATATTCCAAGTGCTTATCAGATCTCTGTACTGGATCACATAATAGTATTAACAATGTTTGGAGAATTGTAGAGCAAAGAAAAGATGGCAAACTACCAATGAGAGTTCATACTGTAAAGTTTCAAATGATGGACTAGTATAGTTTACATCAATTTTAAAAATTAATCACTGTGCAGGTGGCTATTAATTAAGGATTGCTAGAAATAATGGAGGGTTTTAACAGTGATAGTAATGTCTCCTAGTGATTGTACAACGAACACAGAACCACATCTTGTCTGACCTCTGATAATCCTTACAACAAGTTTACCTGTTACTATTTTCATTTCACAAATGGAAAGAGTAAAATGCACCCATTTTCATTAACTTGCAAGAGAACAGGTAAAGAAAAGTGAGCTACCTAGGAAATTAAACCCCTGCCTATCTCTACTGCCCAAAATTAGCCTCAGCCAATACATATACACCACTCATTGATGCTTTATAAAATTTAAACAATATGTACATATATAGGTCATATAATAAAATTTGTAATAATCTCATATATTTTAAATTAAATGTGCTTGCCCGCCTATTTTGCAATTTTTAAATAATGTAAGTATATAGAATATAAAGTTAAGTCTAATGAAAATTAAAAGATGATTAATGGGGTGTGACTATTAAATATTGTAAATAGCAAGAGGAAAAAATTCCATAATTGTTTTAGGTTAGAAAGATTTCAATATCAATATTTCTCAGTATGTTTGGAAGATAACTGGTGGTTTATCCCAAAAAGCTACTGGAAAGCATTGTTTTATCAATTAGTATAACGGATATCATACCAAACCAATGACACACATGGAAGAATAATGAACACTTGGACTTGCTCAAATATGCAGTTATGTAAGCCTTTGCATGTGTGTGGTAAACACACTAAAGTAAAAGTGCTCCACTGAAAATTAATTTTATGGGAGAAGGGATTTTTAAATGATTCTTAAAAGAGTCTTTTGAAGAGCCATGATGTAGGTTAGTATGTATCCTGACAGACAATGGTGATGTGTGATGGCACATTGATTATTATGGAAAAGCTAAACCCCAACAAACCCATACCTGACTTTTAATCAACCCATCACTTTCAATCATATGCCTCTTTCTCTTTATTTAATATTGAAGGAAACAGTTGAATGTGGAAAAAAGTTTGGAATATTTTCAAACTTCTATCACATCCTGAACTTGTACTTTAAGAGTCAAAATATTATGACTTTTGCAAATGAATCTGAAATATCATTTTTTCTTAAGAAAAAAAAGAATGATGAAAGTGATCAAGTCTCTGACAGCCTAACGTTTTTTCTCCCAAGATTATTTTTCTTGCTCCTAAGATAAAAATACAGATGATTCATTATTGGCCATGCTTCAAAAAAAAAAAAAAACCCACAGGAATTACAGACTTTTTAGATATAAATTAAACTAAATTGAAAGATTAGGATTCAATTTGTTTCTTTCTTCTAAGAGGAAACACTTAATCTTCCAGTTTTTCCACGTGACTTGCTACTTGACTTAATGTCTATCATGCTTGGAAGGCGAAGAAATCTAACATCTCAAATACAACTTGGAGAACCAGGAAGATAACACAATGGACTTGACGTAAGGTAAATTCAATTTGTGTTTTGGGTTTTCTTTTCCTGTTGTGTGTGTAGGTGGGGGCAGGGGAGGAGCAGAGATGGGTAGGATGTGTGATCAGCTGTTATCAATCAACTTTGGAAACTCCCTTGTGGTTTGACATTTTCTAAGACTGGCCTGGTCTTCCTGTTGGACAGCATCCAGTCCCCAGTGGATGACTCTTTGTCTCAGTAGCAGATTCTGATAAACATAAATTTGCATGTTTCTGTCTTACTTATTCTTGGATGAGCTTAATTGATTTGCTATATCAAATGTGTCTTCTCTTAAAGAGTGGACTTCAATATAATGATAGCACTAATCACTAATATTTATTGCATTTTGTTTTGCCCAGCGGATTGTGAATGGGTGGAATTTATAGTCACTAAATCCCTAGATTGAATTAAACAAGTATCTTCTTGATTTTAAAAAAGTAGGATTGGACATAATCAGTTTAGAGTCTTGTGGTTGAATTTCCCTCTGCATTTAAAACTAAATGTCAATCATTGGGGGAAAGTTTATAAAACATCTTTAATAGTTATTTTTATACCTTGCACTATGCTAAACTTTTTGCATACTGTATGTGATTTAATTCCTACATTGCTCCTACATTGTACACACCAATATCCATACCATTTCATAGGTAAGAAGACTGAGTCTTAGGAAGATTATTTTAATAGCTGGCCAAGATTACCCAGCTTGAAATGAGGAGAGTAGAAATAAAACCATATGTCCTTCACCCTGGATTTCTGTTTCTCATTTTCAAATGAGGCACAACCAACCTCCCCAGGTTTTACCTGCAATGGCAGTAGTAATAACCAATTTTTTTCTCATCTGCTTTTCTACAAATGATTGTTATTCTACCACTTATTTATAGAAAGGAAAACTCAGTTACAGATATAGGTCTGAAACCTCAAAGTGTCAGTGAGACAAAAGATAGGAAGGAAGCCAGACCAACTGTTGAATGTACATAACAGAGGCAAAGTGAAGGACCTCTGTCTGACACTTTGTAAAAGATAGGGAATATCACCGAACATCCCACTCTTAACATTTACTCCTAATCACTTTTAGTTAAAGTTGGCACATGTCTGTAGTTGCTTATGGACAGAGTTTATAGTATGGGGCATTTGCCAAAATCCTATTATGGATCTTCTCAACTCTTCTTCCCTTGTGTGTGTTTGTTGTTTACTATAAAGTACAGCTTCCAGGGATTAGATTTTAATAGGGCCAGGTGCAGGACTTTCAGAATGTTATAACTTCTGAGAAAATCATGAGAAGGACTTATTCTTCCTCTCCTCTCCCCTTTTTTTTTAGCATTAGAGGTTATGGCTCCAGGCATTTCCCTTTATTGGTTTTTCCTCCATCATGATCAAGAAACCGATTTATGCCAAAGTCAGAATGAGTCAGACAATAAGAAACCAACGTGTATTTGAACCACTGAGCATGGACATATTGAAATGAGTCCCTGCAAACTCTCTTTTCTGGATGTTTAACCACATGCAAACAGGATGGGATAGTGGCTTTGCAATGGGTGTGGTTCTTCCACCTCTCCTCCCACAAACTCCCCTTCCTCTCTTTCCTCCCCATGTGTTTCAAATTGGAGCAATGGTGGGTGGGTGAAGCAAGCTGCCCTGTGAACTATAAATAGCAAAGCCAAGAATTCTGAGTGTTTGAGGAGGGGAGGTCGTGGGAGATAGTAGGGTGAGGGAGAGGTGGGACACTACCCAAATGTAATCATTTGCATTGCTTCAAACCAAACAAACTTCTGTAGCATATTAAGAGTATTGAGTAAATATGTGGCCAGCCTCAAACCCAACCTGAAAAAAAGGAGGCTATAATAGAGTTGGTCCCTGATAGATAGTCACCTCCCTTAACTTTTCGGAAAAATACAGTTATAGTCAGACTAAAGTGGACCAAAACCCATGGAAAGATTGATGGAAATTCATTTTAAAAAGCCACACACATGAAAATAATTTACACAGGAGGCTTTCTGCACCACAGCTGTGCTGCTTATTTATTTTGGACCAGTTTTTGCAAAAAGTGGTACCAAAAATGGACTCAATTTTTGATAACCTTACAAATGTCAAATTAGTCCCCTGGACTCAACACCCCCTTTACTGAGTAGCCAGCTGTTGAAAATCAGGTGGTCTTTAGAGTCTTCATATATTCATTTCTTTAGCATTTACTTTAAGGCCCAACACACTACTGGATTTCATCATTTCCAATCTATGTAACACTTGGTCTTATTCCTGCTACAACTTAAGTAAACTCAGAAGATGTAGAGTGGAAGACAGAGGACTGAAAAGGACAGATGAGCCTGCGTCTGCCTGGAGGTGGAAAGGTGCTTGTAAAGAGGACTCTCAGACCCATAAAAGTTATACAACAGAATTCTATAGAGCCTTGCCGCCCCACCCTAGACCATAGACATCAGAGGATAGAGTTGCACCTGCTTTGATGCTTGCTGATTTTCCTCTAAGCCCTTCAGCCAGGATGAAACAAGTGGTTTATGGGAGTTCCAATGCTCCTTGCAGGGCTGGATCTCCATTCTACCTTGAAACTTAGTAGACCTTGGTGCCCTGAAGCCAGCCAATTATGTGCAAGGGTGTGACATTTATTTAAGGGATTTTGAGAGCAAGGCCTCATACACATGTAATCAGAGGCTTCTAATGTCATAATTAATTGAATTACCTGTGGAAAAGAGATGGGGATTGATAGATCAAAACTTTACCTTTGTAAAAGAGGCATGTTTGTATAGCTCTGATCTGGTTCATAATCAGATTCATTATTTGGATATATCCACTGTCTTCTTTCTATATTACTTAAATACTTCTTGATCAATCTTGAATTACAGTGACTTAATTCTTTCTAGTTCAATGTAAAGTTCACCTGTTAGTCCACCTTTCAATGGGATGGACTTGTTTGAAAGAAGAACTTGTTCCCTGAAGAGAGGCTGTTGTCGTTTATTATGTGGTATATCTCTGAGGGAAGGAATGGGCATTGATATATTTCCCACTGTCTAACACAGAGTCATGGATGGAGTAGGTTTGAGGCTGATGAATTTCTTTTATAGATCAAAGCACAAGGAATCAACATATGCTCCCAAGTCTCATAATCTGCCTGGAATAAACTTTAAGATAGTACTAAATTCATTCAGTAATACCCCTCTTTCTCGGCTGAAAACGCTATACGGGGCTGAAAACCAATTTTGACAAGCAGTCAGCCATGTTTTTTTCTCTAACTTTTTAATATTCTTTTGCCGAGTTTATATTAAAATGACTGGAAGCCATAAAAATTAAAATCCTACAAAGTTAGAATTCTCCTCCTACATTATCTTATCAATATACAGATGTTAAGTTCCATTTCATGAGCAGAATCCATGATTGTACAATATCAGATTTTGTTTGTTGTCAGTTCTGAAAGAATTTTTTTCACTGAATCTATTTGATAGGTTCAACTTTACCCCAGTTGGAACAGCAGCCTTTGATTTTTTTTTTTCAATTCATTTGAATGTTTCTTAAAGAAAGAAGCCAGGTGTGGTTATGCAAGTCTGAAATCCTAGCTACTCCAGAGGTGGAGACAGGGAGATAGAAAGTCTGATCCTGTTTGGACAAAAGTAGAGGATCCTGTCTCAAAAAACAGACTAAGAAAAGAGAGCCGGGGATGAAGCTCAAGTGATAGAGCTCTTGCATAGCATGCATGAAGCTCTGGTTTCAAACCTCAGTACAATAAATAAATAAATAAATAGACAAACAAAATAGAATAAAGTTGACCCAATGAAACCCCTGAAATCAAGAGTCCTTCCTGCTCTTATTAGATTATTTTAATTTAAACATTGTAATTAAAAAATAGTAAAAGAGACGTTGGATCAACAACTGACCTTAACCTGATTTTTGCTTCAAAAGAAACAATCATATCGAATCTGTCACCTTTGTAACTGAAGAAAATTGATTTGGTGAATGGTTATTTATCAAAATAAGGAATGCCTCATATTACTCTGGTCCAACCTTTCTCTTAGTAAACAAAACAAAAAGATATCCTTTTGGCCTCTTGATATAATTGGTATTTAACAGCGTTGAAAATGAGTCCTAGCCCCTAGGTTTAACCCACCCCCCCAAAAAAGCACAAATAGGTTATCTTGCCACCAGGGGGCAATAGATGCTCCAGTCCAGATTTCACCACAGAAAATGATGCAGTCACTTCTCTTGTATTTTCTTGTTTGTATTCTAAGGACATTTTGCATCCATGGGAAAGCACTGTTCCTCCTCATGGAATAGCACATGGAAAAGAAATGTTAACAGCAACAACAACAAAGCGCTCTTGAACTAAAGGGAGAAAATGGGAGAAGGTTGGTTGTACAAATGAGAGGGTTGGGGAATTTAAGTAGACATGTTCCTACACTGTACCATCTTTGAATGTAACACATGAAGCTTAAAATGCATATTTAGAAAAATACAGTTTAGTTCTTTTGTAGTCATGATTCTTGTGTTTATTATTAATACTTCTCAGCCCTAGTTTCACTATCTGTAATTGGGATGTGTGACACCTGCTTTCTAATTTTCTATGCTAAGGCCATAAGCAGACTTCTATTTTTGCTTTTAGCTAAGAATTCTTGTCACATTTCTCTAGTTTAATTATATGTGGTTGGTTAATTGACGTAATTAGTTTGAATGGAGTTAAATAAAAAGTATACACATTGGAGATAAAAATAATTAGAGACAAAATGATTATGCTTTCTTTCTGTTAAGAGAAGTAGTACTCAACTAAGGTAACATTCATTCTACTCCCTGCTCCTCCCACCCCAACAGGGGCATTTGACAATATGTGGAGACACTTTTGATTGTCACAATTTGGAGGAAGGGAATGTTGCTAGTGTTATCCAGTGGGTAGAGGACAAGGATATTGTTAAACATTTTGAATAGCACAGGGGAACTCTCAAAACAAAGAATTATCTGATCCAAATGCCAATAGGGCCAAGGTTGAGAAATCATGTTTTGGACCAAGACAAATAAGCAAATCTTTCTTTTCTTTGGAGTGAGTAATATTAACTTAAAAGATGATGCTCAACTAGCACGTCCTGTTACAACATGAAGAAAAAATGTCACTCAGGATGAGGAGAATGACATGGATGTTCCAAGTGAGGACAGACCCATGATATGAAGAGACCATGGAAGAAAAATACCAGAAATGCTGCCCATAAACTTTTCAAAACATAGAGTGTAAGAGAAAATTCAGTATTCTAGAGATATAAAAATATATGAGTGTTCAAAAAGAAA
This sequence comes from Castor canadensis, assembly GCF_047511655.1. Lineage (NCBI taxonomy): Eukaryota > Metazoa > Chordata > Mammalia > Rodentia > Castoridae > Castor > Castor canadensis. Next base: position 149,754,549 of record NC_133390.1, on the reverse strand, counting down.
AAGGTAATTTCTGAGACTTATGGCAAGCCGAGGAGTGCCAAGGAGCTAATAGCCATAATATGGCTTTCATCTTCCTTTTCTGGAAGCAGACATAGTGTATGTAGATTTGAGAGAGCTTCTGTTTCTTGTGACTTATGTAGGATTGGTGAATAAATTTGGGCATTTATTTGAGTAAATAAATAACATTTTGGTGCTCAAAGGATTGATTATAACTGGATCAGGAGTGTCTTTTCCCAGTTGCAAGCTTTTGTATGTAATCTTTCTTATCTAATATTTGACTCAGCCTCAGGTAAAGACTTATCAAACTGAAGATGACTTGAAATTTGGAAGGCCACAGAAACAAGATCTAAAAGATTATGTAAAATAAAAGAGGCTATACCAACTAATGATAATGGGATGAATTTTAATGTAAGTTCCTAAGATTTGCAACACAGGAAGAAATTAAAGGAGATGGGGCTAAGTAGAAGTTTATATGAAAATTATTTCAGTAATTTAGTGGGCCAAAACATCATTTTGAGTCCAAATAAACCCAAATTACTTTTGTTTATGTTAATAGATACATAAAGTTTGGAATTGGAAATGTGTGTTAATGAATACATAATTTTCAGAATTTGAAATGGTATTTCCTCATACCACACTGGGAGGGATGCTATTTATTATCTCCTATCAAGAGAAACACTGACAAACTGGACTAAGAAAGAATCAGTAGGCCAGTTGGGGGGCTAGAAAGTACTCTTGTGACCAAAAATGAGAAGTATGAGGAGAAGAGAGAGGGAAATAAGATAATTGTTTCAAATTATATCAATGGCTGTTGTGTAAGAGGTTTAGGGAGCTCCTGAATGCAAATTTGAACTCAAAATAATAAATTGCTTGAAGTGAAATTGGTTCTTTCATTTGAATTCCTCTGTCAGCAGAGGATAAACAATTAAGTGATCTGGTTCAACTATTAAACAGCACTAGATGGAGGCCAAGTCATCTTCCAATTTAAGATTTGGCAGTTTTTAGATCATCCATAGTAGGTTCAAACCACAAAAACATTTTAGACTGGCATGATTCTGCTAATTAATATTAATGCTATCACATCACATAGCACATTTAAATGTCCTTTTTAAAATTTAATAGATATCATGGTTGGGGAGTGTCTCTTTGTATTTCATGTTAAAAATTCCATGAAAAGAAATAAATAAAAATACATGGCATCCATGATACATTGTTTCTTGGAGAGTCATAATGCATATTAACATGTTAGAGGCTCTGAAAAAAGTACTGCAGTTAAAAAAATTCTTAAATTTTTCAATGGAGTTTTCAAAGTCCTCCATTATGCTTTTCCTAATTTTTTTAACACTCAATATCTGTAATCCTCCTTATGGACACTTCACCCTATCTACCCTGTAAACTCTCTTCAACCATTGTTATCTCCTCTTCATGTATTGCTCCTTTTATTATTATGAAGTGACCTTCTTTGTTGCTTTGGACTAATTTAGGTTTGACATCTACTTTATCTGATACAAGTGTTGCTACTCCTGCCTTTTTTAGGGGGTCATTAGCTTGGTAAATCATCTTCTACCCTTTTACCCTAAGGTAATGTTTGTTTGTATTTGTAAGGTGGGTTTCTTGTAAACAACAGTTTGTTTTGTTGGGTCTTTCTTTTTAATACAGTTTGCCAATCAGTGTCTTTTGATGGGAGGGTTGAGACCATTAACATTCAGTATTAATATTGATGTGTATGCAGTGATTCCTGACATTTAGATGTAGAAAGTTCTCAAATAAATGACCTAATGTTGCATCTCAAATTCCTAGAAAAACAAGAACAAGCTAAACCCAAAACTAGCAGAAGGAGAGAAATAATAAAAATAAGGACCAAAAAAATCAATGAAATAGAGACAAAGAAAAAAATACAAAGAATCATTGAAACAAAAGCTGGTTCTTTGAAAAAGATAAATAAGGTTGACAAACACCTGACACATCTGACTTAAATGAGGAAGGAAAAAACCCAAATTAATAAAAGTAGCAAGGAAAAGGGGGAGATAACAATAAATACTAAGGAAATCCAAGGAATCATTAGGGACTACTTTGAAATCTTATATTCAATTAAATTGGAAAATCTAGAAGAAATGGATAAATTTCTAGACACATATGACCATCCAAAATTGAACCAAGAGGGTATTAATCACATAAATAGATTTATAACAAGCAATGAAATTGAAGCAGCAATAAAGAATCTCCCAAAAAAGAATAGTCCAGGACCTGACTGACTCACTGCTGAATTCTACCAGACCTTTAAAGAAGAACCAATACCAATGCTCTTCAAAAATTTCCATGAAATAGAAAGGGAAGGAACACTGCCAAACTCATTCTATAAAGCCAGTATTACACTCATCCCCAAGCTTGACAAGGATACAACAAAAATAGAGAATTATAGGACAATCTCTTTTATGAACATAGATGCAAAAATCCTCAATAACATATTGGCAAACCAAATTCGACACCATATCAAAAAGATCATACACTATGATCAAGTCGTTTCATCTCAGGGATGCAGGGATGGTTCAACATAAGCAAATCATTAAATGTAATACAACATATAAACAGAAGCAATGACGAAAACAACATGATTGTTTCAAGAGATGCAGAAAAAGCCTTTGACAAAATTCAACATGCTTTCACAATAAAAGCTCACATAAAAGTAAGAATAGAAGGAATGTACCTTAACATAATAAAGGCTATATATGATAAGCCTATAGCCAACACCATAGTAATGGGGAAAAACTGAAACCATTTCCACTAAAGTCAGGAACAAGACAAGGGTGTCCACTCTCCACTTTTATTCAACATAGTCTTGGAATTCCTTGCCAGAGCAATAAGACAGGAAGAAGAATTTCAAGGAATACAAGTTGGAAAGGACAAAGTCAAACTATCCCTATTTGCAGATGACTTGATATTATATCTAAAACACCCCCTTCTCCCACTCAAAAAAAAACACTTCTCCAAAAACTCAACCAAAAAACTCCCCAACACCATACACAGCTTCAGTAAAGTAGCTGGATACAAAATCAATCTACAAAAACACTAGCCTTTCTATACATCAACAATGAACAGACTGAGAAAGAATATAGGAAAGTAATTCCATTTACAATGCACTCAAAAATACCTAGGAATAAACTTAACAAATGATGTGAAAGACTTCTATAAAGAAAACTATAAACCATTGAAGAAAGAAATCGAAGAAGACTACAGAAGATGGAAAGATCTCCCATGCTCATGGATTGGTGGAATCAATATTGTGAAAATGGCTATATTATCAAAAGCAATCTACATTTTCAATGCAATTCCCATCAAAATTCCAATAACATACATCACAAAGATTGAAAAGTTGATTTGAAAGCACAAAAGACCACGAATAGCCAAGGCAATACTCAGCAAAAAAGAACAATGCTGGAGTTATCACAATACCCAACTTCAAACTATACTACAGAGCCATAGCAATATAAACAGCATGGTACTGGTACAAAAACAGAAATGAAGACTACTGGTACAGAATAGAAGACCCAGATAGGAATTCATGCAGCTATCCCCACTTGATTTTTGACAAAGGTGCTAACAACATACAATGGAGAAAAGACATCCTCTTCAACAAATGTTGCTGGGAAAACTGGATATCTGCATGCAGAAAACTAAAACTAGATCCATGTTTGTTACCCTGTACAAGTATCAACTCAAAATGGATTAAGCACATTAATATTAGACCTGAAGTTTTGAAGCTAGTACAGGAAAGATCTGGGAATATTTTGGAATTGATAGGCATAGACAATGACTTCCTAAATAGAGCTCAAATGGTTCAGCAACTGAAAGAAAGGATTGACCAATGGGAGTACATGAGATTAAAAACCTTCTGCACAACATAGAAATAGTTTCTAATTGAAGAGACCACCCACAGAATGGGAGAAAATCTTTGCCAGCTATACATCTGACAAGGGGATGATAACCAGAATATACGGGGAGCTCAAAAAAATTAACCTTTCAAAAAGCCAATGACCCAATGAAGAAAGGGGCAAAAGGACTGAACAGAGGTTTTTTAAAGGAAGAAGTCTAACTGGCTAAGAAACACATGAAGAAATGCTCAACATCCCTAGCCACAAAGGAAATACAAATTAAATCCACACTAAGATTCCACCTAAATCCTATGAGAATGGCTACTATAAAGAACAAAAAATGTTGGTGAGGATGTGGGGAAAATGAACCCTCATACACTGCTGATGGGAATGTAAACTAGTACAACCACTATGGAAAACAGTATGGAGACTTCTCAAAAAACTAAAAAATAGGACTGCCATATGATCCAGCAATACCACTCCTGGGGATATACCTGAAGGAATGTAAGTTAGGTTAAACAAAGGCACCTGCATACTCATATTCATTGTAGCATTTGTCACAGTAGCTAAGCTATGGAAACAGTCAAGATGCCCCACTACTGATGAATGAATTAAGAAAATGTGATTTTTATATGCAATGGAATTTTATTCAGCTACAAAGAAGAATGAAATTTTGTCATTTTCAGGTAAATGGATGGAACTGGAGAACATCATCTTAAGTGAAGTTAGCCAGGTTCAGAAGGTCAAAAGCTGCATATTTTCTCTCATATGTGGAATATAGACCTAATATAAATATAGCAATATTATGAAAAACAGGTCATGCTAAGGGGCAGTCACATTTGAGGGGGGGAGGGTAAAAAAGGAAGTTAAGAAGGTGAATACGGTTGATGTACTCTCTATACAAGAATGAATATAAGATTTTGAAACTCGCTGAAACCACCATAAGAACAGGACTAAGGCAGAAAGAAGAAAGATGGAGGAGATGAACCAAATCTGGCTATTATAATACATGTGTACATGGAAGTGTTACAAATAAACTGCCGGTGTAGCTATCTTAAACAAACAAAACAGTCATTTTTTTTCTTTTTCTTTTCTTTTTTGGAAGACAAGAGGGTGGAACATGTCCCACTTGGGAGGGTTAGCACTAGTGGGAGGGGCAGGAGGTGGATAAAGGGTATGGGAGGGTGAATATGATGCAACTACTCTGTACACATGTATGTAAATGAAAAAATGAGACCTGTTGAAACTGTTCCCGGAATGGAGGGAGGTGAGATAAAGGACAATGGTGGAGGTGTCAATTCAAGTATAATATATTTGATATATTGTAAGAACTTCTGTAAATGCCACAATGTACCCCCACCCAGCACAACAATAAAAATAAACACAAAAAATTCTCCTCGTCCTTTCCTATCCTTCAAACTTGCCATTTCCTTTAGTTGGAAAGTTGAAGCTTAGAGGGATCACCCCTCCTGAAGGCAAAGCTTTCCAGAATCCTTCACTTTTGCCCTCATACCACAGGTCAAAGTTGATGCGTTTCATGCAGGTTACTTATTAGCTCCTGGTAATACATGAGAACATAATATGCTCTGATGTACCTTGCAACACCTGCTCTGGTGTTTTGTTCAATAAACCTTATTAGAGTTATTAAAGGAATCATAGGGTAGTTGGAACTCAATTGACCCATGCTAAAGTCACTGTAAATATGCTTAATTATAAGGGCATAAGCTTTTATAATTCTGAAGAATAAATAGAAAAGAATGATCTCAAACACTGACAGCCTTATAAAAGAAAAGCATTGATATAACTCATATTGATTTTTTTTTTCACTTGTGCCAACTTGATGATTGACTCCAAGATAGAAGGATGATTTTGTAGCTATCACTAAATCTCAGTAAATGAGATATAATGATTTCATTTATTAATGAAATCTGTTTTCATTAATTAATATATTGTCTTGGGTATTCCTTATCTAAGTTAGACCCTTAGATTTTCATCATAAACTGCTCTAATTTAGTGATTTCTCTCTGTACATGAATCTAATTAATATATAGGAGGTTTTTTCAAATTGATCTATGGAAAGAATGACTTTTGTTAAGGTTTTTGAGGTCTTGTTTTGAAGAACCTATGCAAGGCTTCCTAAAACACCTTAAGGGACATGGCCTAGTGCTAATAAAGATTATTCTTTTAAAAGTTAGCATATAAGGGAGATTTGATTACAAATAATGAACTCGTTATCCTCTATCTCTTTCTCTCCAGGAAAGTGTAACAAAAACTCCAACCAAACAAAATTCCCAACAAAATTACAACTGGAATCACTGTAGCCAAACTTATGTAGGAGAGCCAATCAAAGGAAAGATGAAGGAGACATCACAGAAAGGGACAGGCCATTTTCAAATAAGGATAGTTGAAATGTTTGTCAAATGAGCTCTGGTTCAATAATAATTCCCTTCCTACAGAATTTTGTGTCTTTTACCTCTTTCAAAATTCATTCCCCTATATTACATAACTTTCAGCTCAATGTTAGTAATTAAAGAGACTAGTTTTCTGAGAACAATGGTTATTATTAACAAATTATTCTGAAGCTTTAAGTTAAGAGAAACGATGAAGGCATTTGTTTAGAGAACATTTTGGCCATCATTAGTTTTTTTTTTTTTCTATCGAAATCAAGCTACAAAATCATTGAGGTTTTAAAAGTTACTCAAGTGGTTTTTTTGGATATAAAATAATATATTGTTACTTTGTTTAAGAAGAATTCATTGAATAATTACCTAGTTAGATCTCATTTTTCCTTCTCTCTTCTTTGTCTGTAGTATTAATGCCAGGATTAAGGAACATAATTGTAATTTGGCTACCATTTCTTAGCCCTTTGGTGTTTAGCATCAAATCCCTGAAGAGCTGTCATTCACTATCCAGGGTTGTCTAGTTAAATACCAACTGAACCAAAGGTAAACAGAAGTAGAGAGTTACTTTCTTTTCATTACATAATGAAGTAAATCTGTAAGAATGTGCAAATAAAGAAACTCAGGTGCTGAATTCTAAGACTTGGAGGACTTTTGTATTTGTTCTCTTCCTTTTCTCCAGACTCCCCATTTAGAAGTTCATTTACTTTCCAGGTAAGGAATAGGAGTGTACTGTGCGCTACTAAATTGTTCAGGATCTTAGCTCAAGAATGTCTACATATCTGGAAAAAGTAGGGACTCTTGAGACATTTGGCTTTTTCAGTACATAACATCTAAAGCAGTTGCTTCCCTGTTACGACTTTTCCTTTTTGTCACAACTGTATGGTTGGTTATTTATCCTTCTCATTCTCCCACTCCTTCAATAGTCTGAGGGACTAATGACCCCCAAAGACTTCCCAATGTTTCTGTGACTACTTTTGTTGAGGGATATTCATATAGGGAAATAGGACACCAAGGTTTTTCAGAAAGCAATATTTATTAGTGTGCTGGGCTCAGTGGATTCCCATCCAAAAGTTGAGCCCTGAGAACAAAGAGGCCTTGCCTCATATACCCTTGCAAGCAGGTTACAGAAGCAAGAAGCAAGGTTTAACCTATATATGTTTGTATGCATCTCTATTGGCTGCTTCACCCTTAGTACTATGTGACCTTCCTTTCATTCAGATTCTTTAAGTTTTATCTTCCTGCTATGTCGTCCCCTCCTCCCTGCTACATTATCCCCCCCTTTGCTACTCAGAACCACCTAGCGTCAAAGAGCATCTTCCTGATTCAGGGGTTTGTATTTCTATAACATCATTACATGGGCAGCTGTTTTCCTTTCTATTGTGGCCTCAGTAATGGTCCTGATTGACCACAGTACCAAGGGAACCAAGCAGGGCACTATTAAACATGCTCCTCAGAGGAGAATCACTGCCCCATCAGGGTCTTGAATTCCCCCAGGACAGTGAACCATCCTCCAAACAAGTCATCGGGATTCCATCCTCTCCAAGTCTGGACAGGGACATGGGCAGTCTTTCTCATCCTGACTGTAATTTCCTCTATAACCTTTCCTTAATCATCAATCTGTAGACAACAGTTATATTGAACTTTCCACATACACCTCCCCTGGAGGCAAGTAAATAGTCCAAGGCTAGGTGGTTTTGGTGTCCTGCATTGTGCACTTTGTGTGCTGTTTGGCCAGTATGTCAAGAGCCTTTTTAGTTTCATTAGTTATAACTTCAACTACTGCCTGGAGATGAATAATGTGGTCGAGCATATAAATTGGGGGGCGATAGCCCCAGGATCCATCTTCTGCCCAAGTGGCAGAACCATAATACTGAGTGATTACCTCAGGAGGACACTCAACATCCTTCCAATTGCCAATTTGTAAGGCACCTCATTTCTTTCTATTTGTTTTTTTCTCCATGTATGGGAACTCCCAATTTTTCACCTGTGTGAGGGGAAGCAAGAAAAAAGATGGCTTAATCCTACCCAGTGTACAAGATCTGAACCAACTTTATGGTGGCATCATATAAGTTAGTTTCCCACAGATCCAATATAGCCCCCTGGGTGCCCACAAATCTATGTTCAAGGTAAGATTGTCCCAACTGCCTGGAGAACAGAGAAGTTAGCTAACAGTTGGGGGATGGGCAACTGTGGTCAACTGTGTGGTTTAGAGTTCCCCGCTGTAGGATCTTCTGGATGGTGTCATTGTAAAACTTTTGTCCTAAACAAGTTAGATTCCCCCACTGGGGTGGAGAACTGGCTTTTTGGGCAGGAAACATGGTAATTTCTAATGTTGGAAGTTTTTAGGAGCCAGATGCTTTTCCTATGGCTGAAGAAGGCGGTCTCTCTCTCCTTATACTAATTATATATCTGTTTCCAATTGGAGGGCATAATACAGGTGCCAAGGGTGCAATCAGGGGCAGCTATCCCCTTGTGAAGGAGGGCTGCATGTTCTGCCTTTTGCCATGTAGCCCATGAAATACAACTCCAATAATAGGAGCCCATATCAGTACACAGTCAAGAGTTGTCTCCCTGACACATATACTTATCATTTGACATATAATAGTCTCTTTCCCAAGCTAGGCCCTCACAGATACAGCATATACCTCCACATCCACCTTGGTCTATGGCTGCATATGCATCAAAGAACACTGATACTGGCTTATCAGGGTCAAACACCTGGGTGTGGCTGACAAGTTTCCCAGGGTTAAGGATGCTCCTGATCTCTAACCATTGCTCCCAAGGGCAGTAGGTGGGGTTGAAGCAGATATGCTGATTGCTATGGGAGCACACCAAATAGGTGGTATGGTTGTGGGTGCACGCCCTGATGACATGCCTGCACAGGAATAGTAAGTATGGAAAAGCAGAGTCCTGGTGATAACACTTCCTGCCCAGGTAGTATGCATACATAGGTCACAGCTTGAGATCCGGAGATTCCTTAGCAAAGAATTAATTAAATTTAACAAAAGGAGAACATGGGAAGGACCCATTCCTGGAGGGAGAAGAAGATGACTCCTCAACCTTCCTTCATGCATAGACTAGTCAGCTTCTTAAATGACTAGAGCAGGACAGTTATCCCTTCATTCATAATTTGCTGTTGTTTCCCAGGAAGCAGGGTCCTGGTGAGAAAGGGTGCAAGCATTCCAAAGGACGATCTTGCATAGTGAGGGTGGGTCAGGGATGCACTCCCACTTGAGAGAGGCTGGCTTCACTTGGCTGTGGTGGATCCAGGGAGTAATTTCTGCTACCTTAACTGTGGTGGGGTAGACAAAATAACAACAAAAGGGCCCCTCCAATGGGGTTTTAACACTTGGACATTCCATTCTTTTATCCAGATAGCATCCCCTGGTTTGTAAGGGTGTGTGGGAGTTGTCAGGCTAACAAGAAATCTCTCCCAGACCTAGTCATTGATTTTTGAGAGTCAACCTGAGGGCCTGCATCTGTTGCCTGAAGGTGAGGTCACCTGTTACTTTGAGGTCCCCCCAAGTGCCTTTGATTAAGCGGGGTGGGCACCCACAAAGGACTTCAAAGGGTGAAAGCTCTGTTTGCTTCATGGGACTAGACCTAATCCTCAGTAATTCTATGGATAGTAACTAATCCCATTGCAAATGGGTCTCCTGACATAGTTTTCCCAACTGTAATTTCAGGGTCCTATTCATACATTCTACTTTTCCTGAACTTTGGGGGCAGTAGGGTATCTGAAACTTACAGGTGATTCCTAAGCCCTTAGCCATTAGCTGTACAATTTTGGCCATGAAGACTAGCCCATTATTCAACCCAAAAGACACAGGTATTCAAAACCAAGGAATGATTTCCTTTAGTTGATATCTGGCCACCTCCCTGGCTTTTTCAGTCTGTGTGGGGAAGGCTTCCACCCATCCTGAGGACGTGCAGACGAACACTAAAAGATAATTGCATCCTCGGGCTCATGATATTTCAGTGAAGTCCACGAACAGGTTTTTAAGGGGAGTCCCACTAATGCTTTGCACTTGGGGCAGCACTCTTGGTCCCTGCCAGGGATTGTTTTTGGAGCATAGGCTGCATCTTTTGTGTACCACCTTACTGATGCTGGAGAGCTTGGGGACATGAAAGTGTTGTGTCAGGATAGTTTTGAGGGCTGTTTGCCCTGAATGGGTTCCTTTGTGGAACTGCTTTAAAAATGCAGGAGTCAGTGACTCAGGAATGGTGATGTGACCATATGCAAACCTCCACCAACTGTCTGGTAGAAAATTTCCCTCCTCGGTCTTAAACCAGGCCTATTCTTCTGGTATATACGTTGGGTCCCATTCAGCTGAGGGACATGGGAACAAGGCAGTGGTCAAGGCAGTTGGGGCTGGTCCCCTCCTGAGGGCTTCTTGTTTGGTTTCCCTATCAGCTTTCCAGTTTCCCTGAGCAATCATTGTATCTCCCTTTTGGTGCCCTTAGCAGTATAAAACTGCCACCCATTTAAGGCCCACACAGAATCTAGCAGTTCAAGGATTTCCTGCCAATACTTAACAGTTTTTTCCTCCCAAACTAATGAAGTCCCTCTCCTTATATAAGGTCCCATGGAAATGAATGGTTGTAAGGGCATATTTAAAGTCAGTGTAGCTGTTTATCTGTACTCCTGCAGCAAGCTAGAGTGCCCATGTGAAGGTGACAAGTTCAGGGTTTTGGGCAGAAGTTCCAACCGGCAGTGGGCAGGCCTCAATGACTGAGTCCAGAGTTACTATTGCATACCCAGAAGAGCATGTGCTGTCCCAGATAAATCTGCTGCCGTTTGTGAAATATTCAACATCTGGATGGTTGATAGGCTGGTCAGTTAGATCTGGCTGGTTCAAGAAAACCTCATGTATAACCTCCAAGCAGTCATGCTCTGGGGAGCCCAAGTCAACCAGCAATAGGGTGTCTGGATTTAGAGTCTTAACAACTTGTGGCTGGGTATGTGGGTTTTCACATAGCATACTGTGGTATTTGGTCATCTGAGAGTTGGTTATCCAATTATTTCCCTTATACTCCATGAGAATTAGGATGGAGTGAGGAACTCAGACAGTGAGTTCTTGTCCCAAGACAAGCTTGTCTGCCTCTGCCATCTGGACAGTGGTGGCTGCTAGGGTATGCAAGCAAGGCAGCCAGCCTCTGGCAACTGCAATGAGCTGTTTGGACAAGTAAGACACCAGATGATGCCAGGAGTTTAGTAGCTGAGTTAGGTCCCTAACAGCTGTTCCCTTTTGCTCGTGGACACACAGGAAAAAGGGCTTCATTACATCCAGCAGGCCTAGAGCAGGGGCATTTGTGAACACCCTCTTGATTCCTCTAAAGGCTTTTTCCTGTTCCTCTCCCCATATTAAGTGTTCTTGTTCTCCCTGCTTTATGGCTTTGTAGAGGGGTTTGGTCAAGAGTGAGTAGTTAAGAATCCAGATTTGGTAGAAATCTGTGGCTCCCAGAAACTCCCTGACTTGCCAGTGGGTCTTAGGGGCTGGAATGGAACAGACAGCTTGTTTTCTTTCGAGGCTGAGCCTGTGCTGTACCTGTGACTGGTGAAAGCTGAGGTATTTGATAGTGTTTTGGCAAATCTGAGCCTTTTCCCCAAGAGACTTTGTATCCTGCCTCCCATAAAAGAGAAAGAAGGAGACAAGTCCCTTCCAAACAGTCCTCCAGAGTTGGTCCAGCCAGCAGGAGGTCATCTATATATTGAGAAAATTTTGATGTCAGATGCCAAGGCGGTTCTAAGAATAGTGGGTGATTTTTGAAACTTTGTGGCAATCAAGTACAGGTTAGTTGCCCCTTCTCTCCAATGTTGGGATTTTCCTATTACAAGGCAAAAATAGGCTGGCTCTGTGGGGCCAGGCAGATGCAGAAAAATGCATCCTTAAGACCTAGACAGGTAAAAAACTTTGCTTCAGTTGGGACAAGGCCTAAAAGTATGTAAGGATTCAGGACTATGAAGTGTAAAGTGACAGCTGCTGAATTTACTGCCCAGAGGTCCTGAGCTGGTCTGAAATCCTGGGTCCCCAGTTTCTGGACAGGTAATAAGGGGGTGTTCCAGGATGACTGGCAAGGTCAGAGGATCCCATATTTCAGGAGCCTATCTGTTTTTGAATTCCAACCTGGGCCTGTGGGGAATGAAGTACTGTTTTTGGCTGACAGGGGTGGCTCCCGGCTTTAGTTTGACCACTACTGGGGGCGTGTTTTGGGCCAGACTAGGGGGTTTATCTTTAGCCCATACACCTGGAATCCTGAAGGGAATCTCAGGAATTTCAGAAAGCCTCCCTTTGGGGGTATAAAGCTGCCATTCTTGCCTCAGGTCCCCTCAGTTTTAAGGCTGCTATACCATCTGAAGCAAAAGTTATTTGTGCCTTCAGCTTGCATAATAAGTCTGCCCATCAGGCCCACTGGGCAATCAGGGAGATAAAGGAATTCATGCCTTCATGACTTCCAAGATTACATTTTCTAGATACTAAGAAGGAGTGGTGGGCCTCGTTCCTTGTAGCCTCAATAATAGTTGCATGTTTCTGTGAAAGGGGGCCCACTGGCTGAGTCACAATTGAATTATCTGCTTCTGCACTGACCATGAAATTGATGAGATGATTCCCTATCTTCATTTGTACCATAGGCTCCTGGGGGGTCCAGTAGAATGGACTCTGGTCTGTCCTAGTCTTCCTCATAGTATCCCAGGGCAGCCAGCTTGATGATGTTTTCTTCCCAGGGACTGACCTCCCCACAGGTAGGTTGATACTTTCCCTGAACAATTTGGCCTCTACCTCTGGTCTGGGGGACCTTCTGGGAGTCCCTGGCCCATTGGGGATATTCATTCTTCCAGTACCCTTCCTGATGACAGTAGGTACATTGATTTCACCCTAGTCCCTCTTCTGGGGTGAGTGTGTCCCAGCTGCGCTGATAGATATCTGCGGTGATTGCCTCTGCCTCTACCTGCATTAACCTGCCCACCTGACTGTTCAACAAGGGCTGCTGCAAAGAGGTCTATTTTTGTTTTCATCTTCCTGTTGGCCTTCTGTTTTGCCTCCTGATCCTAATTGACAAAAACCTTTGTGGCCACCTCCAGAAGCTGGCTGGCGTTCATTCCCGCAAATCCCTCTAATTTCTGTAATTTTTGCCTTATGTCCTCTTGAACCTGGCCAACAAAAGCAGAATTTATCATCTGCTTTTCAGTGGTTTTCAGCGGCTTCAGGGTCAAAAGGGGTTCACAAGAGTAAGGCCTCATACAAATGCTCATAAAACAGGCTGGGATTCTTTTTTTTTTTTTTATTCATATGTGCATACAAGGCTTGGGTCATTTCTCCCCTCTACCCCACCCCCTCCCTTACCACCCACTCTGCCCCCTCCCTCTCCCCCCCACCCCCTCAATACCCAGCAGAAACTATTTTGCCCTTATTTCTAATTTTGTTGTAGAGAGAGTATAAACAATAATAGGAAGGAACAAGGGTTTTTGCTGGTTGAGATAAGGATAGCTATACAGGGCATTGACTCACATTGATTTCCTGTGTGTGTGTGTTACCTTCTAGGTTAATTCTTTTTGATCTCACCTTTTCTCTAGTTCCTGGTCCCCTTCTCCTATCGGCCTCAGTTGCTTTTAAGGTGTCTGCTTTAGTTTCTCTGCATAAAGGGCAACAAATGCTAGCTAATTTTTTAAGTGTCTTACCTATCCTCACCCCTCCCTTGTGTGCTCTCACTTTTGTCATGTGCTCAAAGTCCAATCCCATTGCTGTGTTTGCCCTTGATCTAATGTCCACATATAAGGGAGAACATACGATTTTTGGTCTTTTGGGCCAGGCTAACCTCACTCAGAATGATGTTCTCCAATTCCATCCATTTACCAGCAAATAATAACATTTCGTTCTTCTTCATGGCTGCATAAATTTCCATCGTGTATAGATACCACATTTTCTTAATCCATTAGTCAGTGGTGGGGCATCTTGGCTGTTTCCATAACTTGGCTATTGTGAATAGTGCTGCAATAAACATGGGTGTGCAGGTGACAGGCTGGGATTCTTGTCTGGTCCTTGGAGCACTTTTGATGTTTTACTCATGTTCATGACCTTTTCCCCTCCTTCCCTCATACCCTCTAATAGTGCCTCTGATATTGTTTGAATTGTGGTGGTCTCAGTCACCATTGGGGTCCCAGTGGGGGTTATCCTTGGGGAATTGAGCCCAAGCATAGGCTTGGGCATTTAAAGTGCCAGCAGGGGCGTGATCTTCCAGCCATTTTAGAGCTGCAAATGTTATATGGCATATTGCTCTTCAGTATTAAACTGAGTCTGAAAAAGCCATTGATAGTCTGTCCAGGTGGATTTACAAATCTGGATGATGGACTGCATCAAATCAATCAGAGCTTGATGTTTTTCTGTGAAGGAGGGAGTATGATATTTACAGTTTATGAGGTCTGTGGTGATAAAGGACCAGGAGACGAATGTCTGCCCTCTTTCCTGTTTTTAACTGTCCTGGTCATAATACACAGCACATAACTGTGCTGGACCACCCTCAGCAGCATCTGTATGGCAGGGGGAATCTGAGGACAGGAGGGGTCCTCGTGGAGACTGGTTGGATGTCCCTGATTGAATGGGGAACGTGGGGTGAGAACTGGTGGACTTGGAGTGAGTATGGATCCGTAGGATTTGGGGAGGTCAGGGAAGTTGAGGTCCCTGAGGCTTCTGGTCCAGATTTAACAGGTGTGACTGTCCCTCAAGCTTCCCCATCTGATGTCAAAGGTAAGGGTGAGGAACTGGATGCCAGTGGCAGAGGTGGATAAAGAAGCATAGAGCGGTGGCGTTTACTTGGGTTCCTCATGGGAACTTTAGGTGCCTCTTAGCCTTGATGAGTCTGTATAAACCTCAGACCAGAGCCCTGAAGGCTCACCCTAGACGATATGATGTCACCATGGACTCATGGATTGGGAATCCTCACTTGTTTCAGAGCTAGGCCATGTCTCAGACTTACACGCACACATATACATATATGCTCACACACTTCCATCCCACTCCCTGAACCTGAGAGACATGGTTTCACCCTCGATAGGACCAGTCAGGTGTCTCTGGGAGGTGATCAGTCTCTCCTTCTGCCTCCTAAAGGCATGCCTATTGTTTGAACCCAGGTTCTTACCAGTCTGATGGCCAGGGCTCCCAGTTGGTTCCTGAGCTTTCTCTGTGTTCTTCTGTGCAACCAAGACTCACTCTCCAGTGCACTGGGAGAGACAAGTTTCTCCATCAGATCAACAGATCCACTGGTACCTGGTGGGCAGTTTTCCCCACGAGATGGGAAGCCAAGTCCCAGTGACAAGGAGGTGAAAACACCATTTCTGAGTCCTGGACTGAACCCCCAGAAATGTTGCTGGATATTCAAGCAGAGAAATGGGACACCAAGGCATTTCAGGAAGCAATATCTATTAGTATGCTGGCAGCAGCTCAGCAGGTTCCAATCCAAAGGCTGAGCCCCAAGAACAAAGGGGATTTGCCTTATATACACTTGCAAGCAGGCTATAGAAGCAAGAAGCAAAGTTTAACCCATATATGGTTGTAAGCATCTCTATCAGCTACTTCACTCTTAGTGCTACGTGACCCTCCTCACATTCGGATTCTTTACATTTTATCTCCCTACTATGTCATCCCCTCTGCCCTGCTATACTTTGTGAGAACTTTTTATCCACCTTCCTTTATGAAACTTATCACACGTATTTACATCTGCCCTATTCTTTGCTTTTCCTTGAAATGGGTGAATTCTAAGATTTCTTGGGTAGTCAATTTAAACTAGACTTACATCCCTGTACTTACATCTAATCTAGTGTCAAGTTCAGAGAATGTACATGTGTTGGGGAAAGTGCCCAGCTTTCACTGTGCCAATAAAAGCCTGTTCTCCTCCATTCCACTTACTAGGTCTTGTTCTCAGATACAATCTTCAGTGATCCAAGGACCCATCCTCATTCCCTTTCTCTTCTCTCTCACTACCTAGGCCACTCTCATCTAGTCTCATTTCTTCTGCTATGTTTTCAGACTATCAAAATTGATGTAATAATATCTTCATCCTGTTCTTTTTTCATTAATTTCCTTTCTGATTGATGATCATCTTCTTTCCCTCCACTGTCTATTCTTCTTAGTCTTATCTCAGTAAGTTTTGCATCTTTCAAAGCAAAAGAATTGAGTCTCTATTGATTTTTTCTTATGAAATCTTCAAGAACAATTTTTTGATTAAAAACATTAAGTATCAAGTCACTCTTTTTTCTTGTAGCTGCAGCAATCATATATTGGTCAGTTTTGGTTCACCCGAAGTTCATTATTGGTTAGATCCTTCAGACCCCCTGCAATGGTATGGTATTTTAAAGTGGGCTTTATGGAGATAATTAGGGTTACATGAGGTGATGAAGGCAGCTCCTTAGACTGATGGAAATGTTGTCCTTATAGAAAGAAATATTAGATTGCTTTCTATCTCTCCATGCCTGCATAAAAGTCCTAAATTTATAATTCTATGAGTTGCTGATGGATGACTAAGAGGTTTATGTACAAGGAAGTTGGGAGTAGGACAGCATGAAAATAGATATTAAATTGCTGTACTTCATTGAGAAAATAAAAGTTATTGGTTGGAAAATGTCTCTTCTTATCCCCTCTGCCAAGCCTACAACCTACCCTATATCTCCTTTCAATGTCTTTCTCCCAATCAATATATGCTAAAAATTGCCCAGCAATGTTCCCTTTCTGCTCTTGCTTACTCAAAGATTTGGTCTTTTAATTATTTCTTCTCTTTTCTACACTATCTGTCAAAAATTTCTCCTTTGTTGTGTTTTCTCCATTTCATGCAAACACGATTCCATCCTACAAGTGAATTAGAAATCAAATACTTTCCTTACATCACATTCCATGGTTTTTCTTCCATCTCACATTATTGCCCTCCATTTCCTGTTACCCTACTCACCAATATTTTTCTAAATGATAAGATGGCCACTCTGCCTCCACTGATTCGCCAGCTTTCTACTCACAAGTCTGGTTGGAATTGTGACCCATTCTCAAGTTTCAATGGAACTGCTCTTGTCTAGGTTAATGATGACCTCCAATAGTCAAGTCATTGCTTTTTTGCTTTCCATTTTTCTGAAATCTTTTCCTTCTTTCTCCTCCCCTTCTCTTCTCTTCTTTCTCTTCTCTTTCTCCTCCCCTCCCCTCCCTTATCTTCCCCTCCCCTCCCCTTTCCCTTCTGCTCTCCTCTCCTCTTCTTTCCCTTTCTAGTGCTTTCCTCTCACTGCTTCTTTATCTCCTGTAATCACTTCTCCTCGTCTCCCTTATCTCTAAAATTTTTCTTTATAGGTGGTCTTATCCATATTTTTGGCTTCAAATAGCTCTTTGTGTATTTTAGGATAGCAAAGACTTGTGTTTTTTAATGTTATTCATGCCTTATTGTCTAATGTAATACCTTAAAAATAGTAAGTATTGTATTAGTCTGCTCAGACTGCCGTAACAGCATACCATATACCAAATCACTTAAACAATGAAAATGTAATTTTCACAGTTCTACAGACTAGTACATCTAATATCAAGGTGAAAGCAAGATAGGTATCATTCTGAAGCTTATTTTCTTGAACTGTAGAGGCTTGATATCTGCTGTATGCTGTATGACTTCTCTTTCTGCAGTCACACACAGAAAAGAATCTCTAATATGTCTTTCTATAAGGGCATGGGCACTAATTCTATCATTTAATCCTAATTTTTCCCCCAAAGCTCGGTTTCCAAACACCATGATTTTGGGAGTTAATGCTCTAATCAATAAATTTTGGAGGAACCACAGTTGTCCAAACACAGTTCTCAAAAAATACTTTTGAAAATCCTATTTGCTATTTAAATTTAAATTAATTAAAGTTAAATTAATGTTTAAAAGACAACCCTCAGTTGCATTGGCCACATTTCATGTGCTTGATAGCCATAGGTATTAGTGACCACAGTACTGGACAGTACCGATACAGACCATTTCCATCATCACAAAAAGTTCTATTGGACAAAGCTAATCTACTTATTGACTTCCAAACTTCACATGCCCACCTAAGTTCAAGCTTCTTTATTCAAATATACCCTCAAACATTCCATTTCTTGAGTTATTTGGTCCTCCCTTGTTCTCAACATTTTGTTAATAAAATGCTTTTATGCATTGCCTTTGACTCCTTCCTTTTTCTCATTCAATACATCAGCAAATTCTATCAATATGTATCTTTAATTTCACCAGTTATTGCTGTTGTTCATGTCACCACCATCTTTTCTTGAGCTATTCCAGTCATTTCCTATCACTCTACCTAACTTCATTTTTGTCACTCCAATAAATTTCTTTAAACAGAACCCAGAGTCTTCTTTTAAAGAGGTAAATCAAGTTACAACTTTCCCTGGCTGAATTTTTTTCAACCACACTTAACAGAAAATCCAAACCATTAGTATGGTCCCTATTTATGTCTTCCACTTTGTCACATGCATTCTTCTCCTTGATTGCTTCCTCCAATCCCATTTGCTATCTGTCATCTATGTTACTTCTGTCTAGAAGCTCCTTCTCCCTAGGCTTCGCCTCAGCCATTTGCTTCCAGTAGTTAACTGTTACTTCACAAAGATTCCTTTTTGGATCTCTATTGCTGAAGGACTCCTTCCATTTTCTCTACATCAAAGAACTCCACTTATTGTTATTCTGTGATATTTTATGAATGTATTTAAATCATTGTTCAGTTTTTCTCTTCTACCATATATAATGTTTGAGACCAGGGATCTTTTCTTTCTTACTGTTTTATTCCTAACACTTAGTATAATTCCTGACAGATGGAAAATTCCCAGGATAAATTATTTAATGAAATATTGAATGCTTGTGTCTTTCGACCTATGAACAAGTAAATGACTGATGAGTAAAAGAATGAATACATCAATTTCAAGAGTTTTGTTGGTGTAAGACAAAGCCAATCACAGAACCACAAAATGTTCTAAAAATGACCTAGCTGACTTTCATATTGAATACTGGATACATCTGGTAACCTCTCTCCATGGAACCAAAGATTGCCTGATATTTTCTGTTCTTGCTCATAAAAAGATGAATTTTAGAGACTGAAAATAATTCTAGCTATTATTTCTAGAAATTATTTTTATAATTTATATTTTTATAACTAGAAAAGAATTCTAGTTAAATAGTTACTGTTATAAGAAATTCAACTAGTATGACTAAATAATATTGAGTAAAGGCTGAATACCTTAATCTACTTCTAAAATATTTGGCTATTTGCCATGTATATTTGCAATATCATTGCCAGTATTTCTCATAAACACCATGCCAGGAATTTCAGGTTCATTTATTTTGCAGATAAGCAATTTATTTGAGAGGAAAATTATTCTACCATAGGCCATAACTCTGTACGGTTAGAAGTAAAGTTGATTTCATCTTCTGCTTAACATGAGACATTTAACATGAATGCTATTAAGATTAAAACTCTGAAGTTAAACTGTTGTGGATTTATACCCAAGTTCTGCCACTTCCTAGCAATGGAATGATGATTTAATCTCTCTGAATAAAGGTAATAAAGTATCCATTTCATGTTTTTGTACATATATATTAGTATATACTGACATTCATATATATACAAGACATATATAGTATATATGACAGTACAACCTACCTATGCCACATATATATAAAATTTTTTATATTTTATAAATATACAAAATTTATATATTTATATATAAATATATATTTAAATATGTATATGTATTTATATATGAACCTCAGTGTAAAGCACAGAATAAGGACTATAACAAATATCAACAAATTTAAGCTTTAAAGTAAGAGGAAATAAAGTGATATCACAGTATTCTCTTCAAGGCAATAGAAGATCATTT
The DNA here is from genome assembly GCF_047511655.1 of Castor canadensis. NCBI lineage: Eukaryota > Metazoa > Chordata > Mammalia > Rodentia > Castoridae > Castor > Castor canadensis. Next base: position 149,734,398 of record NC_133390.1, on the reverse strand, counting down.
GAAAATTAACAGAAAATTGTATTTTTCACAGAAAACAATGGTTTAATCTGCAAATAAATCCTAACATAGAAGACCTTAAATGACCTATATAGGATGTTAGTATTTAGAAGACCTAATCCTTGTCATGTAGGGATTTTTTTGAGTAGATAGAATATTAAATTCCTTCTTGATTACTTACTACAGTTCCTCAAATAGGTAGGTGTGGATCTTTTAAAATATAGTTTTGTTGGTAGAGAGATCAATAATAAGGGCTAGGAGTGTAAGACAAGTGGTAGAGTACCTGCTTAGCAAGCATGAGGCTCTGAGCTGAAACCCCAGTATTGCCCCCAAATTTTTTAAATGTTAAAAGAGAATAACAACAATAATAACAAAACTGCTCTTTGAATAAATGTCTTTCAGTTCATATACCAGGATTATTTAAGTATGGATTCTGGGTAATTAATTTGGATTATCATATAAGTGAAGAAATATATTATCTATTACTATCTGCAATATTTGAAAAATGAGACTTTTGTGTTGACAAGATCCTTCTCTCACTTTTGTTCTTTTTTTTTTGAGCATATTTCAGGATGTAATTAGTGAAATTGTGGTTTGAATGAAGAATAGTACTTCAGATTAGTGCTTCTTTTCAAAAATTTGTTTAAATTTGCTCTTGAAAAAGCTCCTAAATAATATTCAGTCTTCCCTTCCTTTTGAATAAGTTAGCTGTAAAAGCAGCATAATTTAGGTTATGGGTAGGGCAGTTCTGAAGAATCCTAAACAGTGTTTTTCAACTACTGACATTTTGAACCGATATTCCTTTGTTGTGTGTGGAAATAAGGGGAGGTGAACTGGGCATTGGAGAATGTCTAGGACCATCCCTGACTTCTACCCATTTGGTGACAGTAACACTTTCCTAGTTTTGACAAATGATACTATTTTCAAAAGATTCCAATGTCCCAGCATGGAGGGAGTGGAGTGGCAAATTGCACCTCATTGAGAACTATGGTTTGAAGGATATTTTCCCACAGAAACTGGCCTGAGAATTTGAAGATCCTTTTGTCTATCAGAGCCCAGCTACTTCCATAAAACTTTTCTGACAAACTCTAAATTCATTATTTTTAATTTCTTATGAACTTAGTAATTTTATTCATTTTTATTTCACAATTGTCTAAATCTAAGATTTTTATTATCATTTTTGATATGTATGTATTATTTATCCCAATGACCATCTAAATTTTTGGAGATCAAGAAATAATTAAAAATATATCTTCTTTAATTTCATGAAGAGGGCAGGAATACATCTTTATATAACTATCAAACACCAAGTGAAAAGATCTCTACAGAAGATCTCTGCTTATAAAGTGTAAACTTGTAAATTGGCATACAAAATATCCAGCAAGATTCCTCTCATTTTTTTCTCTTTAACTATGGAAGTAGATTAATTTTATTAGGTAAGTATGGTTGCTTTTTACTCTACTTAAGTAAGGTTTGGAAAGGTTTAATGTTAGTATGACCCACCTATGTTATTTCAATAGAGAAAATTTGATGTGTTGGTGTTTTTAATTCAAGTACAATGGACTGTGTCTGAGAGTGAGCAGAGGTTATTGGTTTGTAACCTGTTCTTAATTTTGGAAGTTAAATTATACAGCTCTAAAAGTAGAAGTAGGTAATGGAAAGACAAGCACACTTAAAATATGAAAGACTGTGGATGTGATTCTTTCCTGTTCTGCTCTGGGAAGTCCCTCTGAAGTCACCGGGAGGTCCCCAACCCAGCTGGGACAGCAGCAGCCTCTAGACTTTCATGAAGACATCCACTTGGATGGCTGTGAAGTGGGGCTAGTGAACTCATTCCTAATAACCAGTCAACTCCTTTTAGTTCATTTTCCAGGGTAAGATTAGATCATGTTGGAAAACCTCACCAAATAACCTTATAAAAAGAGATGAACTCACTCCCAATTTTCATCAGGTTCTGAAGCAAAACCATAAAAACCACTATCCCACCTCAGGCTACTGGAAAGAAATTTGCATTTCATTCTCAGGCACAGAAATATCTCTAGGCAAATATTTCAGTGAGAAGACAGCCTGTGTTTCTTGCTTTCTCTCAAAACCCATTTTGTTGGGCATTTGTTTGGTGGACCCATTCTGCCCTTTCCCATGCAGTCCAGATGAGGTTTACTCAATAAATTTCCCAGTTGTGAAAAGGGTTGCAGCTATTCAAATTCTTCCAATAAAGAACTGATCTTATTGGTTAAATTTGCAGTCAGTTCTTCCCCTATGCCAGGATGCCTTCTTTAAGAAAAAAAAAAATAGCTATTTTCCAATAAACAGAAGTTGCTTGTAAGTATAGCATTTCCTTAACTCACCAGGCCAGTGCCTGAGGTAGTTTGCTAGGTACCATGAAAGCCAGTGAGTGTAAGAACAAAAAGCATGTGGTTGGAGATCCACAGCCTTTTAAAATTCATACTCAAGGTAATTTACAGAAATTTAATTTACATTCAGTAAAATGCATATCCTGGGTATACAGTTCAAAGGATGTTGATATATGTATGCTCCTATCACTCAGATATTAAGGAATATTTATAACTCTAGAAACTTCCTCTGTGCATTTTTTGAATTGCATATAAGTGAAATCCCACATTATGTATCTTTTCAGTCATTTTTTTTTGTTCAGCAAGACATTTGTGAGGTTTACAAATGTCAGTCTGTATTAGGTGCTTGTATGTACTTATTACTGATTTTATTCATACAACCTTATTATATAAATCTATCACAATTAATTTACTCATTTTGACATTTGAGGGTTTAGGGTTCTAATGAATAGTACTGCTATGATGTTGCGATCGCTTATGGTTCATTACCAATCAAGTATGGGTAAGCAGTCCTCAGGAGACTCTTACTTCAGAGAACAGGATTTTATTCAAACAAATCCACACGGCACTCTCATACGGATCATAATGGCCTGTCCTCTGCTACTCTAGCCAGCCAGGAATTTACTCAGGCCTTCCCCAAGCTTCGCTTACTTTGCGATGTCTTCTTAGCCAATAAGGGGAGTCCAGCCGAGCTCCTGGGAATCCTAACGGCCAATCTCAGTTGCAGGTCTGGTCTTGCAGTTCGCCTGCGACACCCAGTCATCAGGAGATGGGCACGCTCTCAAGCAGCAGCTGCCTCTAAGTCAGAGCTTCAGGATGGGCTCTGACAGCGCAGTCTCCAGCGTTGGGAAGGCGAGTGATGAGTGGTAGCGAGGCTTGGGTTTTTATGCTTGATGGTGACCTCATAGTTGGTGTTATCAGTCTAACCACTTTAGGGTTGGCTCATTTGCATATTGGCTTGTCATTCTCTGGCTTGGTTTCTTAGTCCTAACACACACTAACTAATAATTCTTATTACAACAATTTTCCACACTTTAACACAATACAATTAACCAATACAACAGCAATCTTATATGTGTTCACCCCGAGTCCTTGAGATCCTAGTCTTCAGCATAGGGCCTTGGGGACAAGTCCATGGTAAACTGGAAGAGTTAATTAGCATCATGAATGGGAACAATTCTCCTTTCGTGTCCATGAGAAAGCTGCAATAAAAGGCCTTTTCCCAACCAAGAGGATGCCAATGTCCTGTATAGCATGCTGCATAGCGTTCATTCGTCCACTAGTGACACATGCCCAATCTGTCATACATGTGGAAATGGACTAGTGTTACCATCAGTCAGAAGTGGGAAACAATGAAGAAAGTGATAAATCCTGTAGTTGGTGGATGTGAGTGAATCTCCTCTGCAGCCCATTTTTGTAAGTATGTCCATGTAGTCCAGTGTGTTGATGGTGGAATGTCATCCCCCAGTCTGCAAGCTGATGCTGTGTCTTTTGCCAAGTGGACCAATGACCAGGTTTCCACTGTAGTATTATGTCATCCTTGAAGTCCACAGCCTTTAGGTGATTGTTAATGATTCTTGCACTGGTGCCTGCTCCTACATCTGATTGGGGTTGTGGAGGTCCAGCGTTGAGTCTGAAGATTGTCTCGTGTTGTTGGTGAAGGTTTCAAGTGCTGAGTAGTGTAGGGTACCCACATTGGAAATGATGACACATGTTGAAGGTGAATTAAATGTAGGTCCTAGTCCCACTGGATCAATGGGCTGTTTGATGCCAAAGTCTATTTCAGCTAATGGAGAATATAGGTTTGGATAAGCTGATGCCAGAGATATTGTAAGTTTTGTTACATTTGCATCAGGATCAGTGGTAGAATTCAATTTTATCTGGTGGAGTGCAGTATCATTGGAAAAGTCTTGGTATGAAAAATTTTATGCACACAGGAATGACATTATGGCTACTCCTGTGGTATCATTACCCAATTTGGGATGAGCACTCCGTAGAGGCACATTATGTTTGGGTACCTCTTCTGGCCTTGGTAAATCCACTGTAGTGTTTACCAATGTAAGAAATCCCAAGACACAATGATAGTGGTCTTGTAATACCAATTTCTGTTTAGTATATTCCTTTATCCCTTTTTGCTGGTGTAGTCTGTCTCGTAATTGATTGGTATTTGAGCTGCAAAAGAATGGTCTGTTGGTGGAAATGGTTGTGGCAGTAATTCAGTCAAAATGACTGAGAATCTCCAATGGTGTACACCCAATAGGAGTATGTCCATCCATGCTGGAATATGTGGGAAGGACAGGTTTGTCACCTTGGGTGTGCTAACATAAAAACTGCCATGGTAATAGTGTAAGGCTCCATAATATGGTAAATTTGGAAAGTTGGCAACATACACTACTATCCTGGTATCATTTTCCTGCATGAACCATGGGATACTCTTATACATAGCTGCTTCTGGGCGTATATCCCCATATGGCTCACTGGGATAATCTAGATACAAAGTGTTTCGGCCTTCTGTGGGAGCAAAATTTGGTATAGGTTTTCTAAGTATATCCTGTGGTAATGCTGTGGGAGTACTATGTGTAGTACTTGAAGTACTTGGAGTACTTGGAGTACTGCTTCCTTCATCCTCCTCCTCACCATGTTCATCCCCATAATAATCCTCACTTCTGAATTCTTGTTTGATCAATGGGGAAAGGAAGATTTCAGGGAATGACGTCTGTATAGCATCATCACAAATGTAGACAGGTTCCTTCTAAGGTAATCTCAGTGTAAGAACTGGATCCCTTGGTGTTTCTGAATATATAATAAGTTGGAGATCTCCACATTATGGTGGTAAGTTTAATGTCTGCCACATATGTAGTGTAAATGGCTGCTCAGTATTGGCATTCCTCCATAAAACACTTTCAACACATGTTGTAGGACTTGATTTAACATGACTGGCTGATGGAAATAGCTTTCTACCCATAAGGAAATGGAACAAGTCCTTGGTTTCAAAGTAGTCATTGTAGTAAGATGGAGCCACCCACTTTCCTCTAGTGTAGCAATGTGTATACGGAACCCAATAGGAAGGACTATACTTTAAAAATGGCTGTATGTCTAAGTATTTCCATGGGACCAAGAAAATTGAGGAATTAAGTGTAGGGTTATGTTTGTGTGTAGGTAGAGTTTTATTATGAAAGTACTTAGTGGATTTAATGATGGTGGTAGAACTAGCATCACTGGAGCCAATGATCCAGGATACACAAATTGTGATTAGTAAATTTTTTGCACATGAGGTTAGTACCATTGGTAGTATTGCTATTGGCTTTGCCTGGCATCTCCTTTCATGGCAGAGGGTATAATGGCCGACTACTGTAATTCCTACCCAAGCTAGAGTAACTATAGCAATGAGCAAAATAATGCAGCGGTAAGTAGTATGTATGCAATTCAGGCAGCGTGATGCTAAAGATGGCATCATGGCACCAGCTTGCCTATTTTAGTGATTTTGAGGTTGCCCTTTTTCCCTGTAGTCCACACAGTGTTGGGCACTCCTGAGCACACAATCTCCTGTGGAGAGAGATTATTATTGTGATCCTTTAAAGTAACTTTGTGTGGTAGGAGTACCTTGTTACCCTGAGTTACCAACCCTGGATTAAAAAATGGTCTGGGGAAGACACTTTCAAAGGGTGAGGGTCTACCAATCCTTAATCTAGAATTGAGCTCATAACAAGCTATCTCTAAAGCTGTACTCATTGCCAGATCCTTCAAATACTGTAGTTTCAGTTTCAATAATCCATTATGTCTTTCTATGTTACCTGCTGCCTGTGGGTTGTATGCTAGGTGGTAATTCCACATAACATCCATCTCCTGGGCCCATTTCTTGACTATTTGACTAGTAAAATGCATGCCTTGATCTGACTCAATAATGGCTGGGGGGCCATATCTGGCCCACTAACACCGTAGTGTGTATATGGTGTCCATAGCATCAGGTCTCTTATGTGCTTTTGCCAGCATTATACCAGAATGTACATCTACCATTGTGCATGCATAATCTCCCTTATGTGTTTGCAAGGGTCCTATGAAATCTATCTGTATTATAGCATTAAAGCAATTGGGTTTATACAGTTCTGGTTGGACTCTATATCTAAATCTTTGGACTGTCATTGGGCAGTCTGGGCAGTTTTCTACTGCTTGTTTACATTTTGTCCAAGACAGGTCAATGTTCCTTAATTGTCCCCAGGTAAATAATGCATGTGTGCTACAATGGCCTAATGCCTTATGAAGGTCTCTTAGCTCTTGTATTGATGGGGTGCATATCTTGAGTTTTTGTTATCTTATTTGTTCATTTTATTCTGTCTTATAATTCCCAAATGTATTTGTTTTAGTCCATTTAGGTTTATCTTGTATTACCCTACTCTTAGGTCCTCCTTTAAGGGTCATTTTTAGTCCTTCTTGTTTCACATGCCATGGATCTGCCCAGTTGTCTTTCCTATATAAGGTCACAGAATGGTCTGTGGACTCTTTCACCTGCCAAGGTGTATTTCTGGTAATCATCAGAGCTGCTAACTTATCTGCCTTTTCATTACACTGAGATGTTGGATCACCTTTCCCTGTGTGTACATCCACATGTGTCACGTAGATGCTAATAGACTGGGAGAGTTTGTCCATTTTTATCCAATCTTCCTTAGACCATATGTCCTTGCCATTTATCTGCCAGTTGATATGTTTCCATTTTCCTGACCATACTGCAATACCTTTGCACACGCATCATGAGTTTGTATATATCCTAACAATTTTATGTCCTTCTTTGTGAGATTGCTTAATTGCTAATCTGGCTACATGGACCTCTGCATTTTCCCTAATCTACCCGTGCTTTGGTCTGTAAGGATTTGCCCATCCTTGGGTCTCCAGGCTGCGGATTTCCAATGCAGCTTGCCACTCTGCAACATGGATGATCCATCAGTAAACCAGGTATTTGTTTGTGAGTTGTCCCATCTCTCTGTCCCCCAACAGCCGATATTCTTGGCCTGTGTAATTTTTGGCATGGTTATGGGGTGTGGTACCATCAGGGCTGAGGCAATCTCCTCCACCCAGAGTGGAGTCTTCCCCTTTGCCATGATCTTATGATTATTGAGGAACTCAGAGAAGAACCACTTCCATTGTAACACCTTAGGTTTGGATGGGGTTCCGGCTAGGGCTTCCCCTTTCATGTTGATCCAGTCCAATATTGGTACTGGGCTATGGATTATTAGGCATTGATCCATTAGAACCAGGCACACCATTTTCACCACCTCCATGAGCGCCCAAGTGAGTCTCTCAAAAATTGTATATTTGGATTCCACATATGGGAATCTTTTACAATAAAATGATATGGGTACTGTCCATGCACCTTGTTTACACATTATGCTCCAGTTTCCATATCCTGCTTGATAGGAAATATCCAGAATCATGGATAGTTGACTATGAGTTGTTATGAACTCCTTTACCGCCTTAAAGGCATGTTCTTGTTGTGGGCCCCATTCAAAATCAGAGGCCTTTTTAATAACCTGATACAAGGGTTGTAATAGGATCTGTAACTATGGGATATGATTTCTCCAATATCCAAACAATCCAATAGTTTGTTGCACTTCCATTTTATTAGTTGGTGCTTTTAAATTGGCAATTTTATCTAGGACTGGGTTGGGGACTTTTGGTCCTGTCACCATCCATATCACTCCTAAGAACTTAACAGAGTTTTGTGGGTTTTGTATTTTATTTGGATTTATCATCCATCCATCTTTCCTTAATATCTCCACTGTCTCCTCTAGTAATTTTGATACCTTTTCTTTGCTCTTTCCAGCTATAATTATATCATCTACCTATGACAGTACTAAGCATTCATCTGGGATTTTCAATTTGTCTAGTGACCAGTGTAATGTCACATGTGCTATGATGGGGCTGTTCTTATATCCCTGTAGTAATCTTTTAAATTGATATTGTTTGTTATTCCAGGTAAAGGTGGTCATTTCTCTAGATTTAGGGTGCAATGGTAGGGCAAAGATCTTATCAGAGAAGTCCACTGATGCTAACCATGTGTATGCTCCTTTTTGTATTCTATAAAATAAGTCTTGTACATCTGGTAAAGTACCAGGCATTGCAGGTAAAAGCTCATTAATTTTTCTAAAGTTCACAGTGAATCTATAGGTGCCATTTGGTTTCTTAACTGGCCAGACTGGGATGTTAAAATTAAAGGACTGTGTTCTTTCAATGACTCCTTCATCTATCAATGTATTTATACATGCTGTCACTTCATCATGTCCTCCTTTCAATAGATATTGTTTAGTAAAGGAAGGTTGTATTTCTGGCAGTAGTATTGCTTCTACTTTTACCTCTGCCAGATTTACTTGTAACATTTTATTTTTCTTTAAAGGTCCCCATGTACTAAATATTTGTGGAATAATATCCATTCCTAGTAAGTCTGTTGGTGCAAACATTAAGACTGCATTTGTTTCTATAGGCTCTCTATCATACACTAATATTCTTATTGAGCATCTGTAAGCAATATTTACAGCATTTACTCCCTGTATCTGTATAGGATCCTGTTGTTTGGGGCAAGGCCCTGATGTGATAATTGTGACTTCACTTCCTGTATCAATTAAAAATGTTAGGAAGTGGGTCTGTCCATTGACAAGTGCTGGTAGTTGGATGTAGGGCCTGACATCTGTTGTCTCTGTGCTGTTTGGCCCCATAACCTTTGTCCCCATGAGTGTGTTTCTGGCCTTGGGCCTCTGCTCATGTTTGGGTTCCCAAAATGTCTAATATTCCTCATCACTTGTCCCCATCTGTTCTATCCTGGTCTTCTCTGTTGTAGTTGGTCTCTGTAGGAGCTTCCCCCAGTTTTTGGAAACAGGGATCTATACGTACCCTGTGATTGGGTTCTGGGTAGGAAATTCTGTCTCTGTCTACAGTGACATTCCCTTCCAGGCCTACCACACCAGAAGCACATTGGTACTTCAGTTATAAAGGTGGAAAGCTGTTTTGGTGGCCATTTAGTTTCTCTTTTCCTCTCTACTGGGAAGGACAGTACCTTGCATTTTTCTAAGTTTCTCACTTCCTTAATAAAGTCTGTGATGTCTTGTAAAGCTTCTGCCTGTGATAAGGTTGTTGTTAAGGTTATTTTAAAATGTGCTGGAGCTCCATTTATAATTATCTTTTTCATGTCTCTCAAGACTGGTGACCCCAATGGTGTCCTAATTTTGGGGTGGTAAACTTTATATAAAATCCCTACCTTCCTTACCAGTTTTATGGCCTCATCTAAATTCCTCCACTGAACTGCCTCCACCTCTACTGATGACATATCGAAGTCTGGTACTCCTTGACTCTGTTATACAGGCAAACAAAGTCCTGATGGCCTCTGGGCACGCTTCCAGAGCCATCAGTAGTCCCTTGTGTATGTAGGGGTTTTCTATCATGCCTGCCAGCTGTTTCATTTCAGCTGCCAATAGTTCTACTGTATTGGCTCCATTAGACCATATTCTTTCTAGGTAGGTTATATCCTTCTCTCCTCTCTGAGCAAATTCTGTCCTATATTGTTGCAACTCAGTTCTTGTCAGAGATCTCTTTTCTATTATGGTAGTCTCCTCTCCTGACTCCTCACGCCCTTTTACAGGGGTGTAAGTCACCTTTCGAGTTGTTGCTGGGTATGCCTCAATGAAGGGGTTATTCTTGCCTAGTACCTTATTGACCAGTTGTTTTCCCCTTCTTTGGTCAATATCTATGTTATCTATTATTTTTCACAACATGGCTGGTATTTCTTCCTTTTGGGCCCTTCTCACTATGGGATTTACTGTGCATGGGTCTGTGAGGGAAATAGTTATATCTGTCCCCTTAGGGTAATCTTTAAATTTTTCCTGCGTTAGTGTCTCTGTCTCCTTCCAAGGGGATCCAGGTTCTATCTCTACCCTTGTCTTGTTTTTACCCCATTTCCTTCTCAGCTTCTCCCATACTTTACTCCCGGTGGTCGCCATGACCTAGGCTTCAGGTTCCCACCAGGTGGCTAGGGTATATATTCTCTTAATGAGCACCTTCCTAAGGTACCAATGAATGGATCCAGCTGTGTTCAATTTCCAAATTTGTTTGTCTAATAGCTAGTCTCCAATTCTATATAATCTATATAATCCACTGTCTCATAGCTGCATGGCATTCCTTATTGGGGGTAAATTCTAAAATCCTTCTGAAAGAATCTCAGTGTTGGGGGCTCCCTTTGCTCTGGAGCAAGGGGTGGCTTTCACCCAAGTTACCTGCCCTTCCCCAACCAAGGCTAGGTTAGCTTTGTCTGGGTGGTGGGCCTAGGTATGCAGGAGAGAAGGACCCACACCCGAGCTACTGGCTCTTCCCCAACTGAGGCTGAGTTGGCATCCTATGGGTGGTTGGTCAAGGTTTCTGCTCACTGTGCCCTTCCTTGTTCCTTCACTTTAGTCCCTCCAATGCCTCAATCAGTTCCTGGACCAAGATCTGTGTCTAGATCTCCCTTTCTTGTGCTATGCTAATTAAAAGCCAAAAAGCCAAGATCATAATCCCCTTTGCGAGATCCTGCCAACTACGCCAACTGTCATGAGCACTTATGGTTCATTATCAATTAAGTATGGGTAAGTAGTACTCAGGAGACTCTTTAGAGAACAGGATTTTATTCAAACAAATCCACACGGCACTCTCACACGGATCATAATGGCCTGTCCTCTACTACTCTAGCCAGCCAGGAATTTACTCAGGCCTTCCCCAAGCCTCTCTCACTGTGTGATGTCTTCTTAGCCAGTAAGCGGAGTCCAGCCGAGCTCCAAGGAATCCTTACGGCCAAACTCAGTTGCAGGTCCAGTCTCCTGGTTCACAGGCAATACCTGGTTGTCAGAAGGGGCACGCTCTCAAGCGGCAGCTGCCTGTAAGTCAGAGCTTCAGGACGGGCTCCGACAGCGCGGTCTCCAGCATTCAGAAGGTAAGCGATGAGGGGTAGTGAGGCTCAGTCTTTTCTGCTTGGTGGTGACCTCATAGTTGATGTTATCAGTCTAATCACCTTAGGGTTGGCTTATTTGCATATTGGCCTGTCATTCTCTGGCTTGGTTTCTTAGTCCTAACACACACTAGCTGGTAATTTTTATTACAACAATTTTCCATACTTTAACACAATACAATTAACCAATACAACAGCAATCTTATTTGTGTTCACCACATATGAATATTCATTTACAACTCAGTTTATTAGAGACATGCACTCATTTCTCCAGGCTAAATAGCTAGAGGTGCCAGGACTGGGTCATAGGGTAAATGCATCTTTAACTTCATCAAAAACTTCTAAACCCTTTTCCAAAGTGATTATTATTTTAAATTCTCAAATCAGCAATGCAAAATAGTTCTAGGTGCTCCTTATCTTTGTCAACACTTAGTATTATCAATTTCCTTTTGCTGGACCTAATAGTGATTTAATTAATCTCTACTGTCTATTTTGTCTTAGGTAGAAAAATCTGTGGATAAAGTGAAACTGTTAAAGGAATTTTACAAACGTATTTAGATGGGGAGATGTTTTCATTTTCCTGATTCACCTGCTATACCTTGCTTTAATTGACATTTTTCTCCTTGCTATAACACAGGGACAGAACTCCAACTCTGCTCTTTCTGCTTACCATTCATTAGCTTGTCTTGGTCTGCATTTTCAACTTACTCTGAAGCCATGCCCAGACACCTGTCATTAAATTTATGTCTTAGAAATTATAAGTGTTGGCTTGGACTAGTGTTGGCTTAAAGTTTCCTAATGAAAAATTTACAATCAACTTTTATTTAACAAATTTTTTATTGCTAATTAAAAGTATGTCTTTAGTTAAGATATCACACTGCTGGGGAAAATGGATGGAAATGGAAATCATCATGATAAGTGAGGGAAGTCAGACTCAAAGAGAAATAGTATGTTTTCCACATAAGCAAAATCTAGTTTTTTAAAGAAACCATGAAAGTAAAAGAGGAACTAATTGGGAAGAGGAAAGGGACTAAAAGGAGGGGAATGGGAGAAAAGAGGATAATAGGCAGTGAATATGTTCAAAGTATGTTACAGGCATGTATGAAAATGTCACAATGAAATGCATTATTTGGTCTAAGTAATACATGCTAAAAATTAATAAAAGATATAACACTGCCAGGAGTCATGGCAAATACCTTGTAATTTCAGTGCTCAGGAGACTGAAGCAGGACGTTTGAGGCCAGCCTGGACTACAGAGTGGTACCCTGTCTCAAAAAAAAAGGAAAAAAGAAAGGAAAGAAAATAATACATCATAACAATGGCACTTATTTTAAAATTCTAGTTCTGCAGGTGTAAATAACTACCTTTGATCATTTAAAAATAATTTTAGACCTACATAACACTTAAAAAAATTAGAAAAATTGCATTCCTTCAGTGAGATTCTCTAAATATTAATATTTTATCAAATTTGCTTTAGCATTTTATTTGTTCATCCACACCATATTTATGTCTTCCAAATCATTTGAAAGTAACATATAGTATTCCTTTACTTCCTAAGTATTTGTATTTCCTGAACTTGATGTTCTTTTATACAACCATGGTGCAATGATCATAGTAAAGAATATTAACACAATGGCAGTCTCTAATATATGGACTTTATTCAAATTTTGCCAATTGTTTTAATAATTGCTTTTATTGTGAAGTCAATGAGTTTTTCCTATCCATAATATAATTAAGAATAATTTGTAATGGTCAGTCCTATCTTTTTTCCCTTAAATCCAGCCTAGTTCTTCTGGTTTTCTTTTACCACCCTGGCATTTTTGAGGAATATGGGCCATTTGTTTTGTAGAATGTCACACAATTTGGGTTTTTCTTATGCCTTCTTATAGTAGTATTTAAATTTTGATCTGTGGAGGCAATTCTATAAATAGAATATTGTATCTTTCTCAGAACAGCTTATCAGAGACAAATGTGCTTATTTGTCCAAATATTGGTAGTGATAACTGATAATTCATTTAAGGTTATGATTGTCAAATTTCTCTGCACTAAAGTTACTGTTTTCCTATTTGAAATTATTACATGTCTTGAGGGGAGATATTTTAGATTTTGCAAATATCATTTTGTTCTTCACATCAATAGTACCCACTGATGTTGGGTTCCTGAAGAAATTGTTGTGTCTTTCTACTGTCTTGATTTTTCTTTTCTCTCTTATATATGTGGAGTTCCTTTCCTATGAAAACCAGGAAGATAGGACCATGGAAGCAGAAAGCCAATAAATGCAAGTTAGTGGCAAGAAATCTTTCAACTTTTGAATTCTGGACTCCTAACCTTTCTGGGTTTTTGCAATTTATTTTTTCTACTTCCTTAGGGGAATCATTGAAAATGGTTTTGACTTGCACATTACATAAAATATCTCCAAAGAGCTACTTTGCCAAGCCACATATAGCATGCTAGTATTTTTCTCAAAAGACTTTAATATAGTAATCAGTCTTCTTAAAAAGTAGCACATTTACCACATAGAAAAGCATCACTTAAGTTTGTGGTAAATATAACTAAGCAGGCTAAAATAGGTTTAAATGCTTAACAGCATGCTGGGCATAAGCCAGAATTCCCATTTCTAGGTGACTTGTTGATTGGGCACATATTTCCAACTTTGTGTAACAATTATATTCTAGAAAAGTGATTGAATTATATTTTCATACATCAAACCATGTTTTAGTGTGATGACGGAGTTTCTTGTATGAAAAAGTCATATAGTGACTTGTTTGTTAAACATCAGTTCATAAAGTGATTGTGTGTGTGTTATTTTCTTTTGGATAAAATTGGGCTGTGACTATTGGGTTTATTTAAAATATAGTACAATTGTACTTTAGAAATTTTTAAGATACATTATTTTCAATGGTCTGTTGCAGTATTAAGCAGAAGTTAAAAACAGAAAATTAAAATTTAACTTAAGAGAATGAAATTGTTTGTCAGATTTAACTTATAGGTGCTTTTTAAAAAAGTTTTCTGTAAGTATCAAATCATAGTGAGCACAAAAATTAAATGAAGAGAATTTATTATTCCCTTCTTTCTGAATTTTTACCCAATTAGCCTTTTGTTGTATATCTGAAATCATGTGAATTGGTTCTATCATTTTTGATGTATTATTGCTATAGTTCAACCTATATAAAACAATTGCATGCATGTTCACATAGTGTTGTCATGCTTCAAGTTGTTTCATTTCTGTAGTTTTCCATTCTTTATTTATTGTTGTATACTTCATATTGAAAATTTTAGGATAAGAAAACTATGGCCATTGAGACCCTGAGAAGTTCATAATTCAAGAGTGCTAAGAAAACATACTCATTAGCAGAAATATACAGTAATAAAATATTCTATAATATTGACATAGAAAAATCACAATAAGAACATCAGGGAAGAAAACTTAGGTTGAAGAAAAGAAAATTATCCTTAGGAGATACCAATAAGTGACTAGTCATGTAAATAGAAAGGGGAATGAATGGCAGAGTAACAGCAGGTGCTAAAATGGAAGAGTGAAAGACAATGTCACATTTGCAAACAGTTGAGGTGGCTGACTACAGAGATCATTGTGGAGTTATAAGAATTGTTAAACTAAGCATTTTTCTTGTCTTTTCTGAACAGTCTACTAACTTTTTCAGGGTGGTTCAGATTTCCTGTTTAGTATTTATTCCACTTCTCACTCTACATGTCCTTGAGAAATAGGCACACAGTGTATTTTATTTATTTATTTATTTATTCATTTGTCACTGTTCTTTTTTTCTTTTATTCATATGTGCATACAATGTTTGGGTCATTTCTCCCTCTTCTCCCCACCCCCTCCCCCTCCCCCCGTTCCTCCCCCCCACCCACCTCGCTACCAGGCAGAAACTATTTTGCGCTGATTTCTAATTTTGTTGTAGAGAGAGTATAAGCAATAATAGAAGGGACCAAGGGTTTTTGCTAGTCGAGATAAGGATAGCTATACAGGGAGTTGACTTGCATTGCTTTCCTGTACATGTGTGTTACCTTCTAAATTAATTGTTCTCGAACTAACGTTTTCTCTAGGTCCTGGTACCCTTCTCCTATTGGCCTCTGTTGCTTTAAAATACCTGCTTTAGCTTCTCTGCATTGAGGGCAATAAATGCTATCTAGCTTTTGGGTGTCTTACCTATCCTCATACCTCCCTTGTGTGCTCTTGCTTTATCATGTGATCAGAGTCCAGTCCCCTTGTTGTGTTCACCCTTGATCTAATGTCTGCATAAGAGGGAGAATATATGATTTTTGGTCTTTTGGGCCAGGCTAACCTCACTCAGAATGGTGTTCTCCAGTTCCATCCATTTACTTGCAAATGATAAGATTTCATTCTTCTTAATGGCTGCATAAAATTCCATTGTGTATAAATACCACATTTTCTTGATCCATTCATCAGTAGTGGGGCATCTTGGCTGTTTCCATAACTTGGCTATTGTGAATAGTGCTGCAATAAACATGAGTGTGCAAGTGCCTCTGGAGTAACCTGTGTCACAGTCTTTTGGGTATATCCCCAAGAGTGGTATTGCTAGATCATATGGTAGATCTATGTTTAGATTTTTAAGAAGCCTCCAGATTTTTTTCCAGAGTGTTTGTACAAGTTTGCATTCCTACCAGCAGTGTAAAAGGGTTCCTTTTTCCCTGCATTTTCACCAACACCTGTTGTTAGTGGTGTTGCTAGTGATGGCTATTCTAACAGGGGTGAGGTGGAATCTTAGTGTGGTTTTAATTTGCATTTCCTTTATTGCTAGAGATGGTGAGCATTTTTTCATGTGTTTTTTGACCATTTGAATTTCTTCTTTTGAGAAAGTTCTGTTTAGTTCATTTGCCCATTTCTTTATTGGTTCATTAATTTTGGGAGAATTTAGTTTTTTGAGTTCTCTATATATTCTGGTTATCAGTCCTTTGTCTGATGTGTAGCTGGCAAATATTTTCTCACACTCTGTGGGTGTTCTCTTCAGTTTAGAGACCATTTCTTTTGTTGAGCAAAAGATTTTTAGTTTTATGAAGTCTCATTTATCTATGCTATCTCTTAGTTGCTGAGTTGCTGGGGTTCCATTGAGAAAGTCCTTGCCATTACCTATTAGTTCCAAAGTATTTCCTACTCTTTCCTGTACCAACTTTAGAGTTTGGGGTCTGATATTAAGATCCTTGGTCCATTTTGAGTTAATATTGGTATAAGGTAATATACATGGATCTAGTTTCAGTTTTTTGCAGACTGCTAACCAGTTTTCTCAGCAGTTTGTGTTGAAGAGCCTGTCTTTTCTCCATCATATATTTTTAGTGCCCTTGTCAAAGATAAGTTGATTATAGTTGTGTGGCTTCATATCTGGGTCCTCTATTCTGTTCTACTGGTCTTCATGTCTGTTTTTGTGCCTGTACCATGCTGTTTTTATTGCTATTACTTTGTAATATAGTTTGAAGTTGGGTATTGTGATGCCTCCAGAATTGTTCTTTTTACTGAGTATTGCCTTGGCTATTCATGGCCTCTTGTGTTTCCAAACAAATTTAACGGTTGATTTTTCAATCTCTTTAATGAATGTCATTGGAATTTTGATGGGAATTGCTTTTTTAAACATGTAGATTGCTTTTGGGAGTATAGACATTTTTACTACGTTGATTCTACCAACACATGAGCATGCATATCTCTCCATTTTCTATGGTCTTCCTCAATATCTTTCTTCAGAAGTTTATAGTTTTCCTTATAGAAGTCATTCTCATCCTCTGTTAAGTTTACATCTAGGTATTTGGTTTTTTTTTGAGGCTATGATAAATGGAATTTTTTTATATATTCTTTCTCAGTTTGTTCATTATTAGTGTATAGAAATGCTAATGATTTTTCTATGTTGATTTTATATCCTGCTACCTTGCTATAGCTGTTGATGTTGTCTAGGAGCTTTTGAGTAGAGTTTTTTGCATATTTAAGCTATAGGATCATATCATCTGCAAATAGGGATATTTTGACAGTTTCTTTACCTATTTGTATTCCTTTTATTCCTTCTTCTTACCTAATTGCTCTGGCTAGGAATTCCAGTACTGTGTTGAATAGGAGTGGAGATAGTGGGCATCCTTGTCTCATTCCTGATTTTACAGGGAATTGTTCCAGTTTTTCACCATTAAATATAATGGTGGCTGTAGGTTTGTTATATATGGCTTTTATAATGTTGAGGTACTTTCCTTCTATTCCTAATTTTCTTAGAGCTTTTATCATGAAATGGTGTTGGATCTTATCAAAGGCTTTTTCTGCATCTGTTGAGATGATCAAGTGGTTTTTGTCTTTGCTTCTGTTAATGTGGTTTATTACGTTTATTGATTTTTGTATGTTGAACCACCCCTGCATCCCTGGGATGAAGCCTACTTGGTCATGGTGAATAATCTTTCTGATGTGTTGCTGAATTCAGTTTGCCATTATTTTGTTGAGGATTTTTGCATCAATGTTCATTAAGGATATTGGCCTATAGTTTTCCTTTTTGGAGGTGTTTTTGCCTGGTTTTAGGATAAGTGTAATACTGGCTTCATAAAATGTGTTAGGCAGTTTTCCTTCCCTTTTTATTTCGTGGAACAGTTTAAGGAGGGTTGGTATCAGTTCTTCTTTAAAGGTCTGGTAGAATTCAGCAGAGAATCCATCAGGTCCTGGGCTTTTCTTTTTTGGGAGACTCTTGATTGCTGTTTCAATTTCATTTTGTGTTATTGATTAATTTCCTCTTGGTTCAGTTTTGGATGATTATAAGTATCTAGAAATCTGTCCATTTCTTTAAGATTTTCAAATTTGTTAGAATATAGGTTCTTAAAGTAGTCTCTGATGATTTTCTGGACTTCCATGGTGTTTATTGTTATCTCCCCTTTTGCATTCCTGATTTTACTGATTTGGATTTTTTCTTTCCTCATTTTAGTCAGATTTTCCAGGGGTCTGTCGATCTTGTTTATTTTTTTAAAGAACCAACTTTTTGTTTCATTAATTCTTTGTATGGTTTTTTTGGTTTCTATTTCATTGATTTCTGCTCTTATTTTTATTATTTCTCTCCTTCTATTTGTTTTGGGATTTGCTTGTTCTTGTTTTCCTAGGAGTTTGAGATGTCCATTAGATCATTGATTTGAGATCTTTCAGTCTTTTTAATATATGCCCTCATGGCTATAAACTTTCCTCTCAGGACTGCTTTTGCTGTGTCCCATAGGTTCCGGTAGTTCATATTTTCATTTTCATTGACTTCCAGGAACCTTTTAATTTCCTCTTTTATTTCATCAATGACCCATTGTTCATTAAGCAATGAGTTATTTGGTTTCCAGCTCTTTGCATGTTTTTTGTCTTTATTTTTGTTGTTGAGTTCTAGTTTTATTGCATTGTGATCAGGTAGAATGCATGGTATAATTTCTGTTTTCTTACATTTGCTGATGTTTGCTTTGTGTCCTAGGATATGATCTATTTTGGAGAAGGTCCATGGGCTGCTAAGAAGAATGTATATTGTGTAGAAGTTGGATGAAATGTTCTGTAGACATCAACTAGGTCCATTTGATCTGTTGTATATTTTAGATCTAGGATTTATTTATTGATTTTTTGTTTGTATGACCTATCTATTGATGATAATAGGGTGTTAAAGTCTCCCACAACCACTGTGTTGGAGTTAATATATGCTTTTAGGTCCTTCAGGGTATGTTTGATGAAATTGGGTGCGTTGACATTGGGTGCATATAGGTTGATGATTGTTATTTCCTTTTGGTCTATTTCCCCTTTTATTAGTATGGAACATCCTTCTTTTTTTTTTTTTTTTTTTTTTTTGTTTGGTGCTGGGGACCGAACTCAGGACCTTGCACTTGCCAGGCAAGCGCTCTTCCACTGAGCCACTGAGCTAAATCCCCAGCCCCTGGAACATCCTTCTTTATCTTGTTTGATCCATGTAGGTTTGAAGTCTACTTTGTCCAAGGTAAGTATTGCTACTCCTGTCTGTTTTGGGGGGCCATTGGCTTGGTAAATCTTCTTCCAGCCTTCATCCTAAGTCAATGTTATTTCTGTCAGTGAGATGGGTCTCCTGTAAGCAACAAATTGTTGGATCATCCTTTTTAATCCATTTTGTCAAACAGTGCCTTTTGATGGGTGAATTAAGTCCATTAACATTAAGTTTTAGTACTGATAGGTATGTGATGATTCCTGTCATTTAGTTGTCTTAGTTGTTTGAGGGTTTGATTGTGTGTAGTTAAATTGATGTTACTCTCTACTTTCTTGCCTTTTCTTCTGTGGTTTGGTACTCCCTGCCCTTTCATGGTTATGTTGGGTTTCACTTTCTTGGCACACAGTATATTTTAGTTTGTTATAGATAAACCTAGAGAAACAGGTCTGATTTCTTCTCCTGCACTTTCCCATGGGTAGGAAGATTGACTTGGAATTTATTAAAATATAAGTCAATGGAACATCTTGCTTGCTTTATTGCAAGGGCAATGAGCCTTTGGATTTTCTAAGTTCCCTTTTACTGTTACTGTTTTGAGTGGAATCTTATTCTTTCAGAGTCTTAGATTCTCTGATAGTGCATCTTTGGATTTATTTTATACCACAGTATTTGAAGTTAAAGCTGACTTGGGGTGGTTTGTCTACGTGTTTGGCAGATAATTTTTATTTTTTATAGCAAGTGAAGATGTAGCAGGGAGGAAGGGGACAGCATAGTAGGGAGATAAAACTTCAGGAATATGAAACTTAAAGAATTTGAACTTGAGGAAGGTCAGGTAACACCGAGAGTGAAGTGACCAATAGAGATGTATACAACCATATATGGGTTAAACCTTGCTTCTTGCTTCTGTAGCCTGCCTGCAAAGGTATATAAGGCAAAACCCTTTTGTTCTCAGGGCTCAGCCTCTGGATGGGAATCTGCGAGTCACTGTTGGCATGCTAATAAATATTGCTTCCAGAAAAGCCTTGGTGTCCCATTTCTCTGCTTGAATATCCAGCAACATTTCTGGGGGCTCAGTCCAGGATTCAGAGATGGTGTTTTCACCTCCTTGTCACTGGCACTTGGCATCCACAGCTCATGGGGATAACCATCCCACAAGGTGCTAGTGGATGTGTTTTGATCCACTGGAGCAATGTGCCTCTCCCAGCACACTGGAGAGTGAGTCTTGGTTGCACAAAGAAGCCTAGAGAAGGCTCAGGAATCAATTGGGAGCCCCGCCCATCAGATTGGTAAGAACCCAGGTTCAAATAAAAGGCCTACCTTTAGGAGGCAGAAGGGAAGACTGATCACCTCCAGACACACCTGAGTAGTCCTGTCAAGGGTGAAATCATGTCTCCCAGGTTAAGGGAGCAGGGTGGAAGTATGTGATCATATATGTGCATGTGTCTGTGAGTCTGAGACATGGTCTGGCTATGAAGCAAATGTGGAGTCCCAGTCCAGGTGTCCATGGTGAATTCATATGATCTAGGGTGGGCCCAAACAAAACCTCTGGTCCAGGGATTATACAGACTCACTGTGGCTAAAAAATGCCCAAATTCCCATGAGGGGAGCATCCAGAAACAGATGAAGCAAGTGAGGACTCTGTGTAGGTGCAGTTCCCTGCTAGGCGACCATGTCCAGGTCACTGATAAAGGGCACATATTGTTCTTCCCTGAGTGTCAGAAAAGAGGACCCCTTACCTCTCCTCCAAACCCTCTACCCTTCTGTTTCTGTCTTGACATCTGGTAATGGGAAGAAATGGGTGGAAATAAGAGTAATAACACCCCCTTGGAGTGTATGATTAAACACTTTAAAAAGGGATTTAATGGAGACTATGGAGTTAATTCCTAACAAGCTTAAAGCCCTTTGCAAAGCAGATTGGCCTACTTTTGGTGTAGGGTGGCCCCCTAGATGTTTCACTAGACAAAACTGTGGTTAATGAAGTTTACAGGGTCATTGTAGGGAATCAATACCCAGATCAGTTTTCCTATATTGATTGCTAGCAGGAGGCTATCTTCAGCTGACCCACATGGCTAAGGACATGTCTGGAAGAGGCCCATAGGATTATTGTAGCTAGGGTGGGCACAACTTCCAAGTGTAAGGAGAAAACATAGGAGACTATACTGGACGAGGAGCCCAAGAAAACACCACCACCCTATGTGCTACTTTATCTACTTCTGCCACTGGTACCCATTTCAGCACCCTTGCCTTCAACATTGGATGGGGAAGCCCAAGGGATAGTCACACCCATAAAATGTGGGCCAGAATCCCATGGGGCCTCAAATCCTTCCCAAATCCTATGGACTCCATGCCCACTCTGAGTCCACCAGTTCTCACTCCATATCCCCCATTCAATCAGGGGCATCCAACAAGTCTCCACATGGACTCCTCCTCTCCTCAGACTTCCACCACCATGCAGATGCCCCTGAGAGAGTTCCAAGGCCCAGTGTATAATGATTAGTACGGTCAAATACAAGGAGCAGAGTGGACATTCATCTACCAGTCCTATATCACCACAGACCTCATAAACTGGAAACATGATACCCTCCTTCATGGAAAAATCTCAGGCTTTGATTGATCTGATGCAGTCTATCATCCAAACTCATAAACCCACCTGGACAGACTGTCAACAACTGCTTCTGACTCTATTCAATACTGAAGAACAATGCTGTACAACATTGGTGGCTCTAAAGTAGCTGAAAAATCATGCCCAAGCCTATGCCCAGGCTCAGTTCCCTGAGGAGGACACCCACTGGGACCCTAATAGGTGATGATGACCAAGACTACCAGTGACTCAAATAGTATCAGGAGGCACTATTAGGGGGCATGAAGGAAGGAGGGAAAAGAGCCATGAACACTGATAAAACATCAGAGATCCTCCAGAGAGGATCAGACAGTTTTAAGAGTATTTGTATGAGGCCTTCCACTTGTACACCCCTTTTGAACTGGAAGCCACTGAAAACCAGTGGATGATTAACACCACTTTTGTGGGCCAGGCTCAAGAAGACAAATGGCAAAAAATGCAGACTGGAGAGATTCACTAGAGTGAATGCCAGTCAGCTTCTGAAGGTGGCCACACAGGTTTTTGTCAACTGGGAACAGGAGGCAAAATGAGAAGCTGACAGGAAGATGAAAAAGAAAGTGGACCTCCTTGCTGCAGCCTTTGTTGAACAGTCAGGTGGACCTTGGCAGGCTAATTTAGGCAGTGGCAGAGGCAATCACAGAGGACAGCGATCAGTGTCCCAAGGACGCCCCCCACTCCTGAGAGGAACTAGGGCAAAATCAATGTATCTACTGTCGTCAGGGAGGGCACTGGAAGAATGGATGTCCTCAATGTGCCAGGGACTCCCAAAAGGCCTCCCAGACCAGAGGCAGAAGCTGAATTGCTGAGGGATGATATCAGCTCACCTGCAAGAAGGCTGGCCCTTGGGAGGAAAAGATTGTTGGACTGGCAGCCCTGGAATGCTATGAGAAGGAATAGGACAGACCAGGCTCCATTTTACTAGGCCCCAGGACCCTATGATCCAAGTAAGGATAGGGGCCATCCTGTTGATCTCATGGTGGACATGGGCACAGAACATTCAGTTGTGACCCAACCGTGGGCACCCTTTTGCAAAACATAAAACTATTATTGGGGCAACAGGGGACTGGGCCAGCCACCCCTTCTTAGTTTCCAGACATTGCAATCCTGGAAGTTATGAGGTAAGGAGTGAGTTCTTTTATCTCCCTGATTGCCCTGTAGGCCTGATGGGCAAAGACTCTAATTCTCATGGTCACACAGGAAGATGTTATGGATGAGGTTTTCCCAAAAGGGCCAGATCTAACTGATCAGCCTATTGGCAATCCAGACATTGAATATTTCACAGATGGCAGCAGCTTTATCCGGGATGTCATGTGCTTGCTGGGTATGCAATAGTAACTCTGCACTCAGTCACTGAGGCTTGCCCACTAATGGTTGGAACTTCTGCACAAAAGGCTGAACTTGTGGGCACTCCAGCTCACTGCAGGAGTACAGATAAACATCTACACTGACTCTAAATATACCTTTCCCACCATTCATGTCCATGGAGTCCTATAAAAGGAGAGAGGCCTCATTAATTCAGGAGGTAAAAATATCAAGTATGGGCAGGAAATCCTCAAACTACTAGATGCTGTATGGGCCCCTAAATGGGTGGCAGTTATACACTGCCAAGGGCACCAAAAGGGAGATACTACAATTTCTTGGGGAAACTGGAAAGCTGATAGGGAAGTCAAACAAACAGCCCTCATAAGGATACCAGCCCCAGCTGCCCTGACAGCTGCCTTGTCCCATGTCCTTTAGCTGAATGGGATCCACAGTACATACCACAAGAACAGGCTAGGTTTAAGACTAAGAAGGGAAATTTTCTACTGGATGGTTGAAGTTTGCCAATGGCCACATTGGTATCTCTGAGTCACTGTCTCTTAGATTTGTCAAGCAGTTTCACGATGGAACTCATTCAGGGTGAACAGCCCTTGAGACCACCCTGACCCAGCACTTTTGTATCCCCAAACTCTCCAGCATAAATAAGGTGGTATGTGAAAGATATAGCCCATGTGCCCAAAACAACCCCTGGCAAGGCCAGGGCACCTCCCCAGGTGCAGAGCGTTGGTGGAACTTCTCTTTAAAACTTGATCGTGGACTTCACTGAGATGCCATGAGCTCAAGGATACAAATATCTATTGGTGTTCATCTACACCTTCTCAGGATGGGTGGAAGTCTGCTAAACAAAATCATCCTCAGTTTGGAATACCTGTGTCTATTGGGTCAGATAATGGGCCAACTTTTGGAATACTTGTGTCTATTGGGTTGGATAATGGGCCAGCCTTTGTAGGCAAGGTAGTACAGCTGATGGCTAAGAGCTTAGGAATCACCATTAAGTTGTAAATGGTCTACTGCCTTAGAGTTCAGGAAAAGTGGAACGTAGAATAGAGCCCTAAAATTACAGTTGGGAAAACTGTATCAGGAGACCCATCTGCAGTGAGATCAATTACTACTCATAGCATTACTGAGGATTAGGTCTAGTCCCATGAAGGTGACACGGCTTTCAGATTTTGATGTCCTTTATGGATGCCCACCCCCCTTAATCAAGAGCATGTGGGGGGACCTCAAAGAAATAGGTGAGCTTACCTTCAGGCAACAGATGCAGGCCCTCAGGTTGACTCTCAAAAATCAATGACTGGGTCTGGGAGAGATTTCTTGTTAGCCTGACAACTCCCACACACCCTTACAAACCAGGGGATGCTATCTGGGTAAAAGAATGGAATGTCCAAGTGTTAAAACCCTATTGTAGGGGCCCTTCTGTTGTTATTTTGTCTACTCCCACAACAGGCAAAGTTGTGGAGATTGCTCCCGGGATCCATTACAGCTGAGCAAAGCCAGCCTCACTCAAGTGGGAATGCATCCCTGACCCAGACTCACCATGTAAGATCACCTTCATGAACACCTGTGCCCTCCCTTGATAGGACTCTGCTTCCTGGGAAACAACAGGGGATCATGAACAATGGGATGACAGTCCTGCTCTTGTCACTCCGGAAACTTACTAGCCTACACATGGCAGAAGCTTGAACATGGGACACACCCCTGCTTTCCTCTACACACTTGGACTCTTCCCTTTTGGGTTGGCTCTTGGAAGTTTTCCCCCATGTACTGAATATTATAAGGGAGCCTTTGTTGGGATGTCCACACAGCTATACTTTGTATCATACCCTCACCAACAGGTTGTATGTTACATCAGCTCGTATCCTCCTCAGGTTTGCAAGGTTGCTGGTAGTTAATACTGGAATTCACAGAGGAAGGGGAACAATGCAGACTACATTTGTCATGGAAAGTGGGGAGAATGAGTCTGCTGGGCTTATTTGGGATATTGTAGAAGCTCTGATGGTGGGGGAGTCCCAGACCTAGCTCAGGAACAACTTGTTAGAGAGATAGCACACCAAGTGTCAAAGGTACTCTCACCCAGACCAGGGCTGGCTCTCAATCAAAGCCTTGGACCACTGTATAATAAAATCGGAAGTGAATTAGACAGAGGATTAGACCTCTCAATAACAGGAAAAAATCTTTTTGTAGACCTGGCAGAAAGGATTGCTAATGAACTAAATGGCTCAAACTGCTAGGTATGCAGAGGCACCCTCATGAGTGAGGAATGGCTTTGGAAAGGGACCGGTTTAAATGCTTACCAACTTTTATTGTGGAATCTATCTATAACTAGACAAGAGAGTAACCAGCCTCAGACCTGGATTCTCACATCAGAGGTGACTGGGGAAAAATATATCAAAAGAACTGGGTCAGATTATGAAAAGGAGTGAGGTAAGCCCCTTGTAAGAGGGTACTCTCTTGGAATGGGATGAATCTAACCTGGTGGCCCAATGAGCCTAAATTGTATTGGACATTGCCCCCATTGGAAAATGGTTTCCAATATCATGATTCTGCAACCAATGACAGCCTCTTAAATTGCCTACTACTGGTGAGGTGAACCCATTCCAAGGCATTCCTGAAATTGGCAAATATTGGAATAACCTCACCAATACTAACCTGGGATGTTGGAGGGCACTGGATGGGTTATTTTGAATATGTGGGAAGTGAGCTTATACCAAACTCCCTAGGACTTGGAAAGGAAGCTGTACTATAGGAGTTATCCATCTTGGGTTCTCCCTCTTGCCCAACCACCCAAGGGAACAGCTGGGGGTTCCCCTTTATGAAACTCTGGGTCCTAGAATAAAAAAGTATCTCAAGGTGCCAACAGAGATGGAGAGAAGATGAATGGCCTCCCCAGAGGATTATCAAAACCTATGGACCAACCACCTGGGCACAGGATGGGAGCTGGAGTTACCAGACTCCTATCTATATGCTCAACAGAATCATCAGGTTACAGTGAGTCCTGGAAATTATTACCAACCAGAAGGCCTCTGCTCTAGAGCTACTGGCCAAACAACAGACCCAAATGCGAGCCACTATGTATCAAAATTGCCTGGCCTTGGATTATTTTTCAGCTGAGGAAGGGAAAGTGTATGGCAAGTTCACTGACCAGACTGTTGCCTCCACATAGATTACAACGGTCAAGCAGTAATGGAAACTGCCACTTATATTAGAAAGATGGAACAGGTATCCATGTAGGTGTGGAAAGGTTGGGATCCAAACAGTCTGCTTGGTGGATGGTTCTCTGCCTTAGGTAGTGGGTTCAAGTATCTGATAGGAGTGGTGGGTCTAGTCTTGGGAGCATATCTGATGTTACCCTGCCTGGTTCCCTGGTATTGTGGTCTATCAGGACTATTATGGAAGCCACTATAGAATCAAAATGGCCACCCATATAATGATGCTGTGGAAATATAAATTCCTAAATCAAGATGGTGATCTTTGACCCTAGATGGGTCTGAGCACCAAGGGCAGAATAATGTAGCAGGGAGGAAGGGGACAGCATTGTGGGGAGATAAAACTTCAAAACTTAAAGAATTTGAATGTGAGGAAGGTCACATAGCACTGAGGGTGAAGTAGCCAGTAAAGATGTGTACAACCATATATGGATTGAACCTTGCTTCTTGTTTCCATAACCTGCTTACAAAGCATATCATTCTTGGAACTCAGCCTTTAGATGGGAACCTGTTGAGCCACTACTGGCATGCCAGTAAATATTGCTTCCTGAAAAGCCTTGGTGTCCTGTTTTCCTGCCTGAATATCCCACATCAAATGAATGCTCTCAGTCAGGACAGATATTCATTTGCAAAGTTAGAGAAGAAAAATTAAACAAAGATATTTAGGGATGAATGAATGGAGGGTCTTAGGAATTACATCTAGGAAGTCTTTTCCAGTAGCTCTTCCTGAGATAGATTAGAGAAGTGTGGTGGAAAATGACTTTCAGCATACACATCTGGGCTTAAGTCATGCCCTGCAAGATTTTCTTCCTGATCTTGGGGGAAATCTTTCCATCTTTTATCAATAGGTCTGTATAAATATATTTTCAGAGATATTTTGTCGTATATTTGGTATGTGCCTTGTATTCCTAGTTTGATAACAATTTTATCACATATTATTTTGGGTTCTATTTTAACATTTTTTTGAGAAAATCACATTTTTCCTTATTTTATTAGTGTGCTGTATTTCATAGACTGACTTTTGACTGGTAAATCTCAAATTCCCAGTCAAAAGTCAGCACACGCATACTGTATTTTCTGAATTTGGGTCTCACTGAATATGGATTTTAAAAGTTTGTTAGATTTCTCAATGTACCCTCAATTTGCTTGCAATTTTCCTTTTTTTATAACTGCCCTTCATAAGTTTGTTATCAAAGTTATTCTGGTTTCAAAAACTAGGCAGGAAATAACCTTCTTTGCTAATTTCTTAAAGAGCTATCTAAAGATGGATTTATTTCTCCCTTAAATATTTCTTTCTTAAAAACATCTGACTCTGAAGTTTGTTTGATGGAAGATTTTTAAATAAAGGCTCATTTTATTTAATTGGTATGGGATTATGTAGATTTAAAAAGTTTCTCCCTTGCCATTTTTGAATGTTGTATTTTCTTAGGTATTAGTATATTCATATAAATTTTCAATTGTATTAAAATAATATGGTGTACACATGTATGTAAATGGAAAAATGATACCTGTGGAAACTATTCCAGGAATGGGGAGAGGGAAGAGAAAGGAGAATGGTGGAGGGGTGAATTCAAGTATGACATATTTGATATATTGTAAGAAGGTTTGTAAATGCCACAATGTAGCCCCACCTAGCACAATAATAAAAAAATAGTTTTAATGATGTAGAATCTTCTTATTTCTTTTTTGTTTCTGATGTTGGTAATTTGTACATTTTCTCATAATTTTTGTTGAGTTTATTTAATTACTCTTTTCAAAGTAACAATTTTTCCTTGTTTTTTTATGTTATTCAATCATTTTCTTTTTCATTAATTTCTTTTATCTTTATTATTCCTTACAATTTTTTCTTTTTTTTTATTACCTTTAACGTCATAGGTTATAAACTGACATTGTTGATTTTCAACCATTTTCTTTTATAAAATATATGAGTCTATAATTTATACCTCTAAATAAGATATCAGCTATAGCATTTGTCTTATTTTCAATACAATTAATTCAAAGATATTTTGAATTTCCCTTTTTGTTTAGGGCATGGCTCACTGAATTTTTTAGGAGTATTTTAATTTTCCAAGATTTGAATATTTTATCTTCTTTATTTTACATTGGTTTAAAAAATAATGCCATTTTGATCACAGAATAGTATTTGTTTTATTTTAACTTCTGAAATCCATCATGAAATTGTTTATTGGCCAAGATTTCTGTGTGCATGTGAAAAAAAAGAAGAAAATAAAGCATGTTCTGCAGCCTTAGAATGTGATGTTGTGTGTATGCCACTTAGGTCATGTTTGTTAACCAAGCTGACCAACTATTCTATATTCTTGGTAATTAGTGTTTTCATTTGCTGCTTTATTTTAGACTATATAATTGGAACATACACATTGTAAAACTTATTACATCATTTCAAATATGCTTTTAAAACAATGGATAGTATGGCTTTTTTTCTGTTGATTTTATAATCCATCTATTCATTTTCATTTGGATAATTTAATCCAATCACATAGAATGGAATTATTGATATATTTGATTTATAGCTATCATCTTTGTATTTATATTATAACTATCATATTATTCCATCTGTTTAATTTTTATCTATTCATTTACCATCTTTGGATTAATGAAATAATTTTTATAATTCATTTTTATCTTTTTTGCCATGTAGTTAAATATTGTTCAGATAATAATATGAATTATTGACTTATTCATGTCTCCTAGAGTTTATTTCTTTGTCACTTAAACAGATATTTAAGGACCTTAGGACTCTTGAACTTACTTTAGCCCCATATTTTTGCTACTTATCCAATATTTTAATTATATATGTATTTAAACCCCACAGAATATCATCTTTATTTGCATAAAATACTTATTTATGTTTATTTACATATTCACTATTTCCATTAATTTTTATCCTTCATTTTTCTCCATACTTCCTTTGAGGATCATTTTCTTTTTTTTTATTGAATACCCTTAACATTGATATTTACTATTAACTGTGAATATGCAGATGGCAAGTAACCTTGGCTTTGTCCAAGTTTTTATTGAAAATACATATTCATAGATCAGAATTCTAAGTTAGTAATTACTTTCTGATGTTACTATGAAGTTGTTGTTCTATTACACTTCATGTATTATTTTACTTGACTCATTTCAGTTTTCTCTTTGTCCTTATTTTACACTAATTTTATTAAGAGATGTCTAGAACTATTTTTTTGTGTGTGTTTATTTTGCTTGGATTCCATAGTTTATCTTGAATTTTTGACTCAATGTCTTTCATTATTTTTGAAATATTAGTCTGTGTTCATGTACTATATAAGTAGTATACTACTTCTTCACTATTTTCTTCCTTTCTTTTTTTTCTGTGACTTCATCTATATGATTTTTTAACAGGTCTTATAGGTGAGTTATACTCTTGTTTGGTTTTATTTTCTCTTTTTTTCCCTCTATTGTTCAGTGTGGTATTTTTTACTGCCTCTCCCTCTTTGCATTATTTTCTATGTTTATATTTATGAATCTTTGTTATTTAGTGCATCTATTGAAATGAATTATTTTCTTCAATTAGTGTGTTCTTCAGTTCTCATAGAGTTTGTGTATAAAAATGTATAGAGACAAGTTGAGGTGATATTAGTTCACTCCAGATAGGATTTATGTTTGCCTCTGGTAAGAAGATTGGATAGTTGGTTAAACTTAATCCAGTCTGGAATTAAGTGGAGTTACCCTGAACTTACTCTTTGTAATTGTTTGTCTGTTTGTGATCAGGATTAAAAACCAGGCTTTAACCCTTCAGGGGTGTCACCTGAAAGTCTGAGGTGACATCAATTCTCTTCTTCCTTGGCAGGACTAAAATTCTAAATTCTTCTATCCATGTCTTAAAGATTGTTTGAAACATGAACTAATTTTTCTATCACTTGGTCACCATTTTCTTCTTAGCTTCTCTGTCCTTGTCTTATTTGCTAGGTTCAGAGCTAGGTCTTTGATAAAATGCAATCATATCTTCTAAATGAGATAAATTTCCTCCTAATTTTCAGAATTCCTTTCTTTCTTTAATTCACCATTTGTTGCTGTCAAAGTCACACCTTCCATCCGTTCTCTATAACATCTTTTCATTGAGTTTAGAATTCTTCAAAAACACAAGACAGGCTCTAATTATCAACTCTTATTACATATCTCAATAACATAGCCTGGCATCTTATTTGCTAGAATTTGATTTGTGCATATCTTAGAAAGCTGTAACATGTATTATTACATTATATTTGATGATATCAATAAATCACATGTGTTGCTATGTCTATTACAAACTCATCACCAGATTTTATCTTCAAGTGGTACTATCTGATAATGCTGCTTCTACATGAACATGCATTCTATTTTTGGCATTTAAATTTTAGGGCCCTTTATAGACTTCAATTTCCTGGAGTTGCCAGGAAATTGTCATTGTACCTCCATACCTGCTCAAAGTTAAAATTAAAGTTTAAACAACATAATGTTGGTGAATATGTGGAGAAAAAGGAAACCTCATACACTGCTGGTGGGAATTTAAACTAGTATAACCACTGTGGAAAACAGTATGGAAATGAACCAAGCCTTGTATGCACATATGAATAATAAAAGAAAAATGAAAAAAAAAAAAAACTAAAAATAAACCTGCCATACAATCCAGCAATACCACTCTTGGGATATACCAAAAGGATTGTGAGTCAGCTTACAACAAAGGCACCTGTGCACCCATGTTTATTACAGCACTATTCACAATAGCTAAGCTATGGAAACAGCTAAGATGTCCCACTATTGATGAATGGATTAAGAAAATGTGATATTTATGTACAATGGAATTTTATTCAGTCACAAAGAAGAATGAAATTTTGTCATTTGCAGATGAATGGAGGGAACTGGAGAACATCATCTTAAGGGAAGTTAGCCAGGCTCAGAAGGCCAAAAGCTGCATGTTCTCTCACATGTGGAATACAGACCTAATACAAATGCAGCAATATTATGAGACACTGGTCACACCATGTAGAGGTCACACACAGAAGGGGTAGGTAAATTAAAGAACTTGAATATGGTTAATATACTCTCTATACAAGAATTAATATGGAAATCTTAAGCCGACTAAAACTACCATAAGAAAGGGACTAAGGTAGAATGAAGAAAATTAGAGGAGATAAATCAGTTGGGCTTAAAATGCATGTATACATAGAAATATCACAAGGCAACTCCTTGTGTAGCTACCTTTATTTCAAACAAGCTAAAATGTCATGTTTTGCATTTTCTCTTTTCTCTTTTTTCTTCTACAAAATTGGAGAACAGTAGGGTAGGATACATCTTGCCCAGGGGAAATGGCTGGCACCATTGGGAGGTGGGAGGTGATGGAGAAAGGGGATAGGAGGATGGATATGGTGTAAAAAATGTGTACATATGTATGTAAATGCAAAAATGATACCTGTTGAAACTACTCCAGGAATTGGGGGACAGGGAAATAAAGGAATTGAACAGGAAGTGAATTCATGTAAGATGTATTTGATACATTGTAAGAATCTGTGTAAATGCCACAATGTACCTGCACCCAGCACAACAATAAAAGGGGAAAAAAATTAAAGTATGCAAAAAATTTTGCTCAATCATCAAAAGTTTGCTGAGCTCCACACCTCCAGAGTCAGGCAGTCTTTTCTAGGGGAAAGACTTTACTCTTCTGCAACTCTTCCCCACCTTACTTTTTCCTTCTTTGTATCCTGTCAAACTGACTTTTACAATCTTCACCATCCAGGCTTTCTTATTTCCTTGCTTCCTACCAGTTCAACCAATGAAACTGATGGAGATAGAAGGGTAGGAAAAGCAGGAAGTCAAAGCATTTCTTTTCATGATACTCTGTAACTTAATTCAAATGTTCTGGTAATAATATGTCTCTCTTTGAATATAGGTTTAAGCATTTGTGACCTTTAACATCACTAGTCTTCCATTGTTCCCTTCTTACATAGTGAAAGTAAGATTATCATAAGTATTTCTATATCCCTTTGTTCATTTTCTGAGTATTCACATCTTAATCCATATTCCTTTCATTTCACACTCTCCAAAACACCAGGTAAAAGTGGCACAAGATTTCAAGCAATAAAAGATCTCAGGTTAAAAGTGTTGAGATGGTAGATTCCAGGAAGGAGTAGAAACCCTATGAGCTTGAGCAGTGGACCAAAGGGGAAAATATCAAGAATGTGCTTGAAAAACTGGCAGAAGCAGAATCATGCAGAGCTTGGTGCATCAAGGCAAGGAGTTTGAATTTAATTTTTACTGCAAGTTCTAGGAGACAACTGAGTTGGTCAAGAATAAGACTGAACCCAGCAGACCATCCTTGTCAGTACTACTATTTTTCAGAAATTATTGTGGTTTAGAACATGTTGCAGATGGAGATGATTAGAAAGAGACACAGTTTTTTGAGATAGGCACTGAAAAGAGAAACTCACAAGTTTATTCATTCATGTATTCATTCAATGGATATATGCCTATTAATTGCCCACCTTATGTTAAGCCTTGTGTTATAATATGGCTGGATAACTTAAGATATTAAACACAATTGCACAGACAATTTTTATTAACTTGTTGGGAATGGTATGGAAGAAATGTACAGGATTTTGTGAAACCTTGTAACAAGGATTGTTAACCGAGTGGATATTTAGAGATGTCCTCAGTATGATATAATCATCTCCAAGATGTTACCTGAAAGAAAAGCATATGTTAGCAGTGAAGAGTAACTAAATTTGGGTTCTTCTGGACATATCCCTGAGACAAAGATTCAAATGCTGGCAGTTTTGGGGGACAATTGATGTCAGAAAATACCAAAATGGAATTGGACAATAGGAAAGGGAGGGAAGGCAATCATATCAGAGTGTGCTACCAAGTAGCTACTTCTGTGTTTGACTGGAACTCACCCTTGTTGGAGCAATGTGGAAGTTGTACAGAATTCAGGCCTCAGAATTATTCCACCAGAGAGCAAGAGAGTTTGCTCCATAATTACTGGTTGAGGACAATCTCTGAGGTGTTAACTCTCAAAACCTGGGTGTCACAGTGGAATGTCCTTATTTTCAAGAAAACTTTCAAGTAGCATATTCTGATAGATGAAAAGTCTTATTATGTGATGAATACAGACAAGTCACAAATAGTAACTGCTATCAAGATTGAAGAAAAATCACAGGAATAATAGCTGCAAAGACTGGATGGGGGCAAAGTTTGATATAGTTTTGAGACCATTTTAGAAGGCAAAGGAGAAAGTCTGAAGAGGAACAAGATAAAGGACAGTTAGCATTTGGGAAGAAAGAAATAAACTCAGCTGCATGTTATAGAGTTCTAACATTACTGACTAAATATGGATTTTTTTTCATATAAGGAAAAGGTAGGCACTTAAGAAATTTTAGGAGCATTCCCTAATGTTATCAGGGATTCAGGCCTGAATCCCAGGGATTCATGTCTTTCTTTCTAAACCATGTTTGTTAGATAGCTCTGTTGCTAATTTTAATATGTCATTTTAATTGTGTACACAGATAGTTGGTCAAACATTAGTCTGTATGTTTTATTGGATGAAATTAATATCTAAGCAGGTAGGCTGAGTACAGCAGATTACTTTCATTAATGTGGACTGATTAAGA
The DNA here is from genome assembly GCF_047511655.1 of Castor canadensis. NCBI lineage: Eukaryota > Metazoa > Chordata > Mammalia > Rodentia > Castoridae > Castor > Castor canadensis. Next base: position 149,700,392 of record NC_133390.1, on the reverse strand, counting down.
AAGAATTTCTCTTCTCTGATTGCCTTTCAGCTGGGACATTGCATTTTTTTTTCCTTGCCTTTGGTCTCAAAGTAAAATATTGGCTCTTCCTGGCATTTGAGCCCACTGGCCTTCAGACTTGAACTATATCATTGGCTGTCCTGGTTGTCAGAGCTTCAGCTTTGGATCCTACTTAAATACTGGCTCTCTGGTTCTCCAGCTTGCTATCAAAAGCTAAAGTAAAAAACAGGGGAAGATGACAGTGTATAGACAGCCAGTAATATTAACCCCACTTCCTTTAAACATAGACTCACTGAATAAAGTACTAATAGGCCATGGATCTCTTTTCTTCTGACTTCCAATAAATTGAGTTATTCTACACATTATTTCATTGTTTCTTTCCCCTTCAGGGTGGGTGTTGCACCTACCTATTTTCTGCTCTGACAATGTTAGAGGGGAAATGTCATACCAGGTTTTGTCTGTCCTGCAAGTAGGGCCATGGAAATGGAGTCTTGTTCTCTGCTGTGATTGATAACAAAATAAAACCTCAAGTCTGTGCCATGTCTCTCCCATAGCTGAACTCTGAAGTAGTACTAGGAGACTAAGGATCTTGGAGGTTCAAGAGTCAACACCATTCAGTGTTCTTCATTTTCTTTATTCTCAACTCTAATATTCTTACAACACTCAAGTAGCTTTAGCCTACTCTATGCATCAGCAGTAAAAGGCTCAAAGTAGTTGTGAAATATTTTTGGACTGTGTGATAATCACTGTAATACTCAAGGAAGCTGTAGTATTTCATTTTTCTTCTTTTATACTAAACAATGTAATGAATGCTTTTACAGTTAGAATTTCTAACAGAGGTTTAGAGAGAGCATTTCGGAGACAACACTCAAAATATTTACCTGATTACTATGTTCCTGGTAGAAGTTTCTTGAATTTTAATACTCAAATTATGTGGAGTACATGTAGTTAGATGGAGAGGTAAGGAGAAATTATGTAGGAATAAAAGCTATCAAACTGTGATGCTTTTGCCCCAAAATTTATATCAATATTGTTGATGTTTTTGTTGTATTTCCTTCCTTTGTTCCTTCCTTCCTTTGTTCCTTCCTTCCTTCCTTCCCTCTTTTCCTTTCTTCTCTCTCTCTCTCTTTCATTCTGGAAGTGAACTCTGGGCCTATACATGCTACTAAATCTCCAATTTGTTCATTTTAAAATAAAACAAGTTACTCATTATTGCAGCGAAATATCCCTAATGAGTCCACCAATTAGTGTCATTTTCTTCTTTTCAAATGTGCATGCATATATGTGTATGCATGTGTTCATATAATGCACATATTCCTATATTTCTCTAGATTACCTTCTTGGTAATAGGAAAGTTGTGTACAAATGTAGCCAGTATAAGATTCTATTGGAAATTTATCCTTTAGTGAGAATGTGTTCTCAAATTTGAGAACACATTTGCCAACCTTCAGAAGTTGGAGGGAAAGTCCAGTCCTGGGGGAAATGTTGACATTGATTTCTCTAAAATATTTAGAACAATTGTTGATATGTGAGTCAGACCTAATCAGTTTTCAGCATAAGAAGGTCATCAGAACTGGGGCGGAAGCCTAAGATGCATATAAAAGTTTCCTCTTTTATTTTGGGAGTTTCCAAAGAAATAAGGTCATAAGGACACCAGGGACAAGTTTGAAATAGAAAGGAAAGACAAAAATATATGTGTTTTCCTTACACTTTATAACTTGCATATCCAAAATTCCCAATCCAAGACACCCTTATATAAGAGAAGCATGTAGTCATTTGCCCTGTCTAGACATAGTGCTGCTCAACAGTGGCCTTCTGTCACCCACCCCACCCTGCCTCATTAAAAAAAGTTTATCTCATGTTGTTGGGCCACTAAGATAATTATAGAGAATAAACTTAATCAGCCTTGTTTAGAGAGACTAATTTGTGAAAATTTACACAAAGACATTTTATCGGCTAAGACTATGTATACAAATACATTCCATTCAAATCACAATTTACCTACTATACTTATAATGATAAGTGTTCTCTGTCTAGTCGAAGTTGATTCTTAAACAGATGAGCTTTAATTTTACAGATTCTCTTAGCATGCTTTACTTCTTACCCTGTTTCCTTGATTCTTTGTATAGTATATTGAGTAACTTGATATCCACCTCATATTTTATGGGCACGCAATTCATCTCAATTCCAGATGCAAGAGAGTTTGTTCCTGCTTGACTTCTCAATGTCCCCTCCACAGTTTCAATTAGATGATTAACAGCCAGCTGAATTCCCAATCTTTAATTGCCTAAACTAGTCTAACATGTAGCTTTCAAACATCCTGCTGGGTCAAGTTTAATTGAAAAAACATGGTGTTCCTATTCTGGGAAAATTTTAGAAGATAGAATATAAATAAACAGTGGGTCAATAAAAAAATTTGTTGTTTTAATATTATAAATAACAAATATTTCTAATATATTTTTACCTAAAATATTTACTTACCAATTCTTGTACACACACACATGTATATACACAAATGCTATGGACCTAGAGTCATTCCATTGATAAAAGTGTTGGGAGCTTAATTCTGCCATTCTGAAATCTACTTTTAATCATAAGTGAAATTGGTGAAGAGCCAAAATAAGCCTATACTACATGAAAAGGTTATTTAACACTTTCATATAGAAACAAATAAACTTAATATAATGTGTTGCAGTAACCTCCACTAACTACCTATCTCAAAGATAGAGATTGGCATGATACATACAGATCAGCAGGAGCTCATAATAAAATGACTGTTAGGCAAATAAACTTGCTATCTTTTTGATTTTGCAATTTGGAAAAACCTAACTGAAACTATTTTGACAAAGTCTTTGGCTTAGGCACTTAATCCACAAATGAAGAATAAGGCAAGATACTTTTTGTTACTAGGCCTTCATTGGACTCACAATTGCCAAGGCAGACAATTGTGGAGTTCCTCTCTTTGGATCCTGTGAAGCCCTGGCATTGGGATTCATCAGGAGCTGCCTCTGGAACAGTTGGTTTTCAATGAACAGTCCTGAAAGTATTTAGGAAAAACAGATCTGCAATTGCTTCTCTCTGATTCTTACAGCCCATTCCTTTCATGCAATGAAACATAAAATCCCAAATAAAATTCAAGTCCCAAGTACTTTTGAGATGATATTTAAAGTATATATCTCTAAAGAAAATATAGTTTTCTTTTCTTCTATACTATTCCTGTGTCTGTCCTGTCCATCCTTTACCCACCAAAAAGATCACATTTTTTTCCTGTTCTTGTTCTTTATTAAAAAGAAAAATCTTAGAAGAACCTTAAAGAAGTAATTAGAAGAAGAAAATAACCAGAAAGAATGCATTGGACACTCAACAGAATATAACCTAGTTACAATCTACAGTCTTCTAATTCTAAGCCTTCCTTCTACTTTCTTTCCTTTATTTTTCTATTTTTAGAGTGGTTAAATAAGGGCTCTAGTACAGCAAATTATACAAGTAATGATAGTGACCACATTGGTGTTGCTTGTTTCTTTTTTTCTTTCTTTTAATTTTTTTTCTTTTCTTTCTTTCTTTCTTTCTTTCTTTATTTTTGTGATACTAGGGTTTGAAATCAGGGCTTGAACTTGCCAGGCAGGTGCTCTACCATTGAGTCACACCTCTCATCCTATTCTTTTGTTTTAGTTATTTTTCCAGATAAGGTCTTGTATTTTTGCTCAGTTCAGCCCTGGACCATGATTATCCTGCCTACATCTCCTAAATAGCTGAGACTGCAGTGTGTGCCACCACACTCAGTTTATTGTTGAGAGGGGTCTTCCTAATGTTTTGCCCAGACTGGCATCAAACCATGATCGTCCCTACCTGTGACTTCTCACAACTAGACAACATGTTCTTTCTTGAAGGGATATCTTGGCAGTGTATCTGTGCCTGCCAAAAGACACTTCTGTTCCTAGGTCTGTGTAAAAACCTTGTTCCCATCCATTACTATTCTAACACTCCAATTCATTGCTGCAGGATTGCTCTTGTTTGCACTCCTGGTTTGCTCTCCATTCTAGATGAAAGAAAATGGTCTCTTCTTTCTTTCAAGCATGTCTACCTTATCCAGGATTTCTATGCACTAACATAGAATAGAGAATAGCTACATATTACCTAGAAATCTGTCTGCCTTTTTGATTTGATTCCATGCATTTATCTCCCAGATATCATTTCAGAGAGCTTAATAGGGGTCAGTTAGCACATTTGGAGCCATTATAATTATGTCACTGAGACAAAAAGTGAAAGTGGGCCCCTAGTTGCCACAAAGTCCCTGTAAACTATCCAAGTTGCTGTTACTCAGCCATGTTTCTAGCTGAGTCAATGAACAATTTACTATTTTTCATTGACTGAGATAGGAGATGAAGAAAATAAAAAATGGAAAAGAAATTATTTCTGATTCAAGAGACTGAGTTGAGTTGGAAATGAGCATAGGAACAATCAAGAAACAAAGGCAGGTGGAATACATGGCTTGAATACTTTCTACAAAGTATGAATCACGGACACCAGCATCAGTTATAACACAAGTTCTTTTTGTTTTTTAAAGAAACATTTATTTATTTAGCAGTGCCAGGAATCAAAACTGGGACCTTGTACATGCTAGGCAAGCCTTTACCACTGAGCTATACCACTCCTCACCCCCGCCACACACAAGTTCTTAAGAAATGCAGATAACTATACTCCACTCCAAACTCACTGAATCATAAACTGTACTTTACTAAGACATCCAAGTGATCGGCATGCATTTTAAAGTTTGTGAACCACTAACTTACAGAAGTGAATTTTGGAGAAAGAAACTGAATAGGAACAGAGGGACAGAAAGTCCTTGAGTGTCTACATGTGATCTTGCCTTAAAGGAAGGAGAGAATTTATGTAAGAAGAGTTACAAGGAAAGGACTTCAGTTTTGTAGAACAAAATATTGCAATCTTATTTTAAAATCTGCTGGAGAAATATCCAATATTAACCCAAGAATCCACTGGGCTGTTTTCATTAGAATGATTATATAACATATGTAATAGAGGAGAGTTTGACTTGCTATCAACATGCACATTTGGTCTTCTGTGCAGCAGGAATTCTGATGAGAAGCAAAGTTCTTTTGATAATTCATTAACTAGAACCATAGTGGCCCAAGTTCAGAATGACTTTCATTATGAAATAAATTTTTCTATTGCATGGTGCTTGATAGCTAACAAACCCACCTTTATTTCTAGAGTGTGGCTTCAATTGTTGAACAGAATTCAACACTTCTATTCATGTTCTTGTTCCTCTGGAATGAAGAGGTTTATTTATTTTATTTTTTTTTTTACAAATAAATTGTGTTCTCTCCACAGCATTTTGTTAGTACATTTCCCCTGTCTTCTTCCCTATTCAATGAAGTGGCAACTGTGAATTTGCAAAGTAGATTTGTATGGTTGGAAATGGTGGAAATGGGGGCTTTTGTTATAAGCTAAAATGTTCTCCGATTTAACTTCTGCCCATATTATTAAGACAGGTAAATTATATTTTCATGTAGTGTTCCTATTGTCAAAAAATGCTGTGTTTGATGTAATTTTCAGAGGTCTGGTTGTAGCTACTATTCTGGTATTTCTATTTCCAGACTGACAGAGGAGACAAGCAAACCTTAAACTGATTCTACCAATTTGAAGTTTTTGTGTCATGGAGAGAACAAAACACTGCTACACACGACTTTGAGGCAACTTTCAAAAATTGTTAAGAATTGTAAGAATTCTTATTCTTATCATTTGAGCTAAAAGACATAATAGTGGTGCTTGAGAAAGTGGTATGAAAGAGAATCTCACAGTTACAAACAGTGTAGTTAAAGCTTAACATATTAGAAATGGGGACATTTGCTAAATTCCAGCTTGTTTATTTAATTTGTTCTCACTCCCTTTCTTATTCCCTCAGATTCCTAATTTTGGGGGCAAGTTAAGATAGTAATATTAAAATAGAGAGAAGGCAGTAGTGCTATGATTTGAATGTTTTCCTTTTGAACTTAGATGTTGCCAATATAATGTTATCAGAAAGTGGGTTCTTCAACTAGTGATCAGGTCATGAGGTTCCTCCCTTATGAAAGGCTAAGGCTCTTATATCAGAAGTTTCACACAACCTTAAGTCATCCACTTTGGGAGGATAGAGTGTTTCTCTCCTTGACGTGATGTAGCAACAGGCGCCACCTTTGAATCAATGAGCGGCCTTTATCTGACACTGAACCCGCTGGGACTTGATCTTAGAACTCCCTATCTCCAAAAACTGTGAGAAAATGAATTTCTGTTCTTTAAAATTATCTAGTCTCAGGTATTCTGTTTTAGAAGCACAAATAGATTAAGACAAGTAAATTAGTCAATTTAGTGAGTGAACAGGTCTTACTTTATTTTACTTCATTGAGATATAATTCACAATGTAAAGTATACTCATTTAAAAGTACAATTCAAGGGTCTTTAGAATATTTAATATAGTAGGTATGTATCTGTCACTATAACCAGTTAAAAAATATTGTCATCACCCCAAAAGGAAACTCTGTGCCCATTAGCAGTCACTATATATTCTCAACCCGGCCTAAATATATATATATAATGTTTATCTACTCATCATTTGATAGAAACTTGAGTTGCCCTATTTTTTTATTATTATGATTAATGCTGCTATAAACATTGGTACAGGAGAACGAAATAATTCTGAATGCCAGGTCATACAGTAAAACTTTGTTTCATTGTTTTTGAGGAAGTGACAAAATGTTTCGCAAGTGTTTACAACATTTCACATTCACACCAGCAATGTATGAGGGTTTCAAACTGTCCACATTCTTTTCAACACTGTTACTGCTTCTCCTTTATGCAATAGTTATCCCAGTGACATGGTACCTCACTGGTTTTAGTTTGCATTCCTTAACATCTCATGATGTTGAGCATCTTTTTATGTGCTGATTGGTAATTTGTATATATTCATTCATCCATTTTTAAATTAAGTGTTTGTCTTTTTATTGTGGAAAGGTATTTTATATATTCTGGCTAGTAGGCCCTTATCAGATATTTGATTTGCCAATTTTATGTGAATTATCTTTTCACTTTTTAATTGTGTTTTTCAAAGCCCCCCCCATTGTTTTTGAAATCCAGTTAATCTATTTTTTTCTTTGGTTGCTTGTGCTTTAGATATCATATTTAAGAAACAATTTCCATGTCCAAATTCAGAAAGATTTATAACTATGGTCTCATTTGAGGGACAGATTGCATTAGCCCTTTTAAATCTATGATACATTTTGAGTTCATTTTTGTATAGAAGAATATTTGGGAGGGACTCAACTTCATACTTTTTAATGTGGATATCCAACTGTCATAGAACTATTTGTTGAAAACACTATTCTTTTTCTCCAACACATCACGTTTTTGCCTTTGAGAAAATCAATTAACATTAATGTAGACATTAACTTTTGGACTTTTGATACTATTCTATTGATACATATATGTATGCATATGCTAGTACCGTATTGTCTTGATTACTGTAGCTTTGTAGTAATTTTTGAAATTGGGGTGCATAAGTTCTCTGACTTTCACCATCACCATCATCAGCAGCACTTTGTAAATGTACAGTTTACCATATTTCTATGGTGTCTTTTAATTTATCAATAGAACAATATTAGAAAACAGGTTTCATGCAAGCCAGTAAAAGGAAAGAAAACAATTTTTTAAGAGAAAGGTAAACTACTGAGGACATAAGAACAGGAGTCAGCTCCTCAAGGGAAGCTATAATATTTCCTTTAAGAGTGTTTTTGACTGCTTAAATGTCATAGGAAAAGATAAAAATATTTTTTAAGTAAGAAATTTTTGTCTGAATTTCAGTTGGGAAAATCTACCTACTTCTATTTGATTTTTATCATGTGAATCAAGGCTTACCTATTATTTATGTGTATGTGTGTGTGTTGTACTGGGGTTTCACTTAGTAATCTTTTTTCTCTGGTTATTTTTTAGATGAACATCTTTGCCTAGACCAGCATGGAATCACCATCCTCCCAATTTCAGCCTTCCTTGTAGCTAAGATGACAGGCATATGTCATCACATCCACCTATTGGTTGAGATGGGATCTTGAAAACTTATTACCTGGGTTGTCCTTGAACCATGATTCTCCAAATCTCAGTCTCCCAAGTGCCTAGGATTATAGGTTTGTGCCACCATCCTTGGCAAAAGTCCATCTATTTTTTAAAATTAACCAGAATGTTTACATTTTCAAACACTTATGTAAATGAATTTATCATGGCAGAAGTCTTTGTGTGTCATTTATAATGAACCTGTTGTGGTAATTAGTTTTGCTTTCATATTTATCATTCACTGTCTATTCTCTCAGGTATATTTGCTTTGCTTAATACCAAGACATGCAAATAAATGAACCTATTAAGAAATTCAGAAATGGAAGGAAATCTGACCAAACCATGATGAGTCTAGATTTAACATTCTGACTCTTCTCCTCAATGTAATATATTCTTATGGCTTCACAGTTGCTCTACATTTGTTTACATATTTTTCAATGTGTTGATATGAACTCGATAGTTTTGTTTGGGAGAATTCTTATGTCTTTTTCTTGTGTGTTTGATTTTTTTTTCTCTTTTGTTAATTTGGAAGTTACCCTAAGAAACTTGGTTCTCCCTAGGATTGGGAAAACCAGTACCTCATTGAATAGTGGGCTGCTCCTGTGTTGTGATGACTGACAGGAATAGTTTACATTGTTACTGTTGTTTAAGATGCTGAATCCCAGAATTATTCTATATATGACTTCTTCCTCATTTCCCTACCTCCACAACTCCCAACTCTGATGCTCTTTGGTAGGAAGGGTCGTAGGTGATTAGTCACTAAGTTATGTCTTCAAAGGTTGAGAAAAGGGATGTAGAAGGAATACTGTGCAGTTGTTTGGAGTACAAAATGGAATTAGACTAATGAGAACAGGAGGGAAGAACTGATGTCAGTTTGAGAGCTTTGCTAAGAGCAAAATTTGAAAAAAAAAAGTTCAATTTTAAACATAGTAGTTCTGCCAAACCTTTGTGAGCACTCATCATGGGAATGGTCTGAATATCATGATGGAGATGAGCTGCATGCATTAATTTCTTTCCCAAACCACTCATTGTTAAAGCAATGGAACTATGATGCTTATTTAACAAGAATCTGGAAGAAACATAGATCAGAAGTAAGTAGACTGAAAAATGGGACTATTTCTTAGACATTTCATAGTCATTGGAAACGATACTATTTGAGAAAATTTATGATCTGTCTTTACTCATTGACTTAAAATTTTAAGTTGTGCTTTTATTCTTGGGCAGCTTTACCCTTCCTCTTCCAAATCCTCACTTATATGCTTGTTCTCATCTTTCCTACAGTGTTCATATTTTTAAAGTATTTTTATTAGTAAGTATTAGTTGTACAGTGGGTTTCATTGTGACATTTTTATATATTCTTACAATGTACCTCAGTTAGGTTCACCACTATCATTGTTCTTCCTCATCCCCCTTCCCTCTACTTAAAATGATTTTGACAGGTTTCATTGTCCTATATTCATAAAGTATATAAAGTACATCGATCATATTCACCCTTCCTCACCCTCTCCATTCACCTTCTCTCACCTTCTAGCACCCTCCTCCTAACAGGACCTGTTTTGCATTCCTGTCCGTTATTAGAACATTCATATTTTATAACAAGTTAAAAACCTGGTTAACCAAAGCTACTAATCCAATAGGAGAGTTACAGCAAAAAAAAAAAAAAATAGAATGAGATAAAAGCAGACAAAATGAGCAAAAACTCAAGACTGAGTGAGCAATTTTTTGGCTATGACTGCTGGAAGCAATGCAATTTACAGCTTTGCAAAGTTTGAGTTTCTCCTTACCCATTAGTGAGGCTGTGAGGTTGGCAACCAGGTGATCCTTCAGTGTATATGTGTGTGAGTACCAGAAGAGAAAATGTGGGCCTCCAATAATACAACATAAAAGTAATGCAATCATTAATATTTTAACTTGCTTCTCCCTAACTTGTAATAGCTATTCTCCACCTGCTCAGCCAAGGTTATTCTAATAGTGATAAGCTACTTCTCAAGTTAACAGAAATGGCCTCTATTTTGGAAGGGGGTGATTTGAGTTGTCCCAAAATAAATTGGAAAGAAGTGATTTCATAATCAATTTCATTTTAATTTTTTATTGTAAAATATAAACAACAGAAGTGTTATTATGTTAGCCATTTTTAAATGACCATTTTAGGTGCATCATTTACATTCAAATTATATGACCATAAATACCACCTCCAGACTTTATCCAGCTTTCCCAACTGAAACTCTGTACCCTTTAAGCAACTCCCTTTCCTCCAGCCCTTGGTAACAGCTTTCTTTCTCTGTGAATTCGACTCCTCTAGGTACTTTATATAAGTGGGATCACACAATGGTCCTTTGTTGCCTAGTTTATTTCACTTAGCATAATGCTCTATTGTGTATCTATGCCACATTTTGTTAATGCACTTATCCACCTATGGACAGGTATGTTGTGTCCACCTTTTTGTAATTTTGAACATTGTGGTATGAACCTCATTTTGAAATGAAAGGCTCTGCAACCAAAGAACTACTGTGTCTTGATGATTTTAAGGCTAGCACATTCCTGAGGAACTGAGCTCCAGATACAATGTATTAAAACCATAGATATTATTTATTTATTTATTTTGCCACATAAAATACTCCTGGAAACATTTAAATCATGCAGAATATCTAGTCTTTCATGTGACCATCTTAAGTTTTTTTTCTCCAGCATCTGTCTAATTATTAAAGAAAAAGAGGCCTGGTGTGCTGACTCCTAGTTACCTGGGAGGTAGAGATTGTGAGAATCACGGTTTGAGACCTTATCTTAACCAATAAGTTGGGCAACGGGCCATGTGTGCTGCATGCCTGCCATTCCAACTATGAGGGAAACATAACGAGGCATATCATAGTCCAGGTTGGCATGGAATAAACCCAAGACTGTAATGGGAATATAATGGAGGGATGAACTCATTCAAGATACACTGTACACATGTATGGATTATCACAACAAAATCCTTCACATTATTAATGTATGCTAATTCAAAAATAAAAAAGAATAGCAACCAAGAACAGAAAGAAAAATAACTAAAGTAAAAATATCTGATGGAGTGGCTCAAGTGGTACAGAGCTTGTCTAATTAGTAAGAGACCCTGAGTTCAAACACCAGTACAGCCAAAAGTAAAACGCAACAAAAAACCAAATCACTGTTCCCTGCCAGTGTTAATTCTGATTTTAGGTAGCACAGTTCTCTTATTCATCATTCTGCAATTTGTAATAGGGAAAACAGTAATTTCCATTGTCTTTCCAATAAGGCAATGTTCATTCATTCTCAATGATTTTGGATCTGCTGTATCTGTTTACAAGGGAAAAGTGACTGCTTTATCTTCTGGAATGGAGTGATGTATGCTCATTCACCTATAGTATTTATGGGGAAAGGTTTGGATCCAGGGATTTAGAGTTTTATGAGGTCCTCCTCATAAATTAATTGCTTGAGTTATACTGGCACTTGAGGTAAGACCATTTTCTCAAGTGTCCATCCAAGTCCCTGATCAACCCTCCTTAAAGTCACATGAAAATTGGCATGCTTAAGTAGGGCAGGAATGTTAACATCACAGATCTGAGAGAGCTAATTTGGTCCAAAATGCACTCCAGTAATGTTTATGTTTCAGAACAAGTGCTTACAACATTGTTGCTGCCCATTTGACCCCATTTCCTTGTTCTTGTACTTCTAAGAGAAAGTGATACTTAATTCAAATCTTTAATTTTATTAGCTCCCAGAGCCATCTAGGATTTCAGTTCAATCTTATATTTGGTATAAACATCCTGGTACACTCTTATCTTGGGGAAACTGATTAAATAAATTTCATCATAGGAAGAAATGAAAAGATCATAATTCTTCTTTCTTCCCTTCTCTTTCTTTTCCTTCCTTCCTTCTTTCCTTCCTCCTTCCCTCCTCCTTCCCTCCTCCCTCCCTTCCTCCCTCCCTTCTTTCCTACATTCCTCCTTTCTCTCTCTCTTTCTTTTTTAAAATAAAATTTTATTAGGATATATTCATGATACAGGGGGATTTCACAGTGACAATTTTGATTAGACTTACATTGAACATTGGTTACATTGCCTCCATTGTCTCTCCCCCTCAGTCCCCTCCCTATCCCACTTAATGCAATTAAAAGAAGTTTTCTAGTTCTGTTTCATATAGGTATATGAAGTCTATCTTAATCTCCTTAGCTCACCCTTCCCCCTCCCCACACACACTGTGCCTGTTTTACAGTCCTGGTTTTCATAATTAATATTTGAGTTGATGTTCAAAAGACTGTCTCAATGTATGCCCTCTGTGGATGTGCTTTATTTTGGTTTGTTCAATCCCTTAGAATATGCTCTTTTACCCCTTTACCTCCCATACCCCCCATTCTTCAACACCTTTCACTATATATCCTTATATCTTTTACCTTCAATTTTGTGGTATGCAGTAATACTGTTGCTTTATCATTCTATTTTCTTTCTCTCTTTCCCAGAGCTCTATAGAGTAGCTACACTATTACAAACATGTTCTACAACTGAGTTTGTACATGATCATGTTTCTTTTTGCTTATATGTTTATCTTTGGATCTATCTTCTAAGTATGATCTTTTGGGTTTCTGATCCTGGCCAACTTCACTTAACATGATGTCCTCCAATTGTATCCATTTACTTTCAAACCACATGTGATCATTACTTGTAACTGTGTAATACTCCACTGTGTATATATACCATAATTTCATAATCCATTCATCAGTTTTAGGGCATCTGGGTTGTTTCCAGAGCTTAGCTATTGTGAATAGTGCTGTGAAGATTATTGGTGTACAGGTGTCTCTACTGTATCCTGTTTTATATTCCTTTGGATAGATACTGTTCAGGAGCAGAATCACTGGATCATATGGCAGTTATATCTCTAGTTTTTGAGGAATCTTCATAGTATTTTCCATAATGGTTGTGCTAATTTGCATTCCCACCAGTGGTGTATAAGGGTTCCTGTTTTGCCCCATCCTCACCATAATTTAGTTCCTCTGGAGTGGAGACATCAAACGCTTTCATGTTTTGGGTTTCTAACCTATCCCCCTACCTCCCATGTGTGCTCTTCCCTTGTCATGTGACCCAAGTCCAATAACATTGCTGCATTTGCCCTGGATCTAAAGTCTGCATGTGAGGGAGAATATATGATCTTTGGTCTTCTGAATCTGGCTAACCTCGCTCAGGATGATGTTCTCTAGTTCCATCCATTTACTTGCAAATGATACGATTTCATTCTTCTTCATGGCTGAGTAAAATTCCATTGTGTATAAACACCACATTTTCTTGATCCATTTGTCAGTAGTGGGGCATCTTGGCTGTTTCTATAGCTTGGCTATTGTGAATAGTGCTGCAATAAACATGGGTGTGCAAGTGCCTTTGAAGTAGCCTGTGTTGCATTCCTTTGGGTATATACCCAGGAGTGGTATTGCTGGATCATATGGCAGATCTATGTTTAGGTTTTTAAGAAGCCTCCAAATTTTTTCCAGAGTGGTTGCAATAGCTTGCATTCCCAAAAAGCAGTGTACGAGATCCTAGCCAACCCTTTTTCCCCCACATCCTAGCCAACACCTGTTGTTGGTGGTGTTGCTAGTAATGGCTATTCTAACAGGGGTGAGGTGGAAAGTTAGTGTGGTTTTGATTTGCATTTCCTTTATGGCTAGAGATAGTGAGCATTTTTTCATGTATTTTTTGGCCATTTGAATTTCTTCTTTTGAGAAAGTTCTGTTTAGTTCAGTTGCCCATTTTGTTATTGGTTCATTGATTTTGGGAGAGTTTAGTTTCTTAAGTTCTCTGTATATTCTGGTTATCAGTCCTTTGTCTGATGTATAGGTGGCAAATGTTTTCTCCCATTCTGTGAGTGATCTTTTCAGTTTAGAGACCATTTCTTTTGTTGTGCAGAAGATTTTAAATTTTATATGGTCCCATTTATTCATTCATTCTCTTTGCTGGGCTGTTGGGGTTCTATTGAGCAAGTCCTTGCCTATACCTATTATTTCCAGAGTGTTTCCTGCTCCTTCCTATACTAACTTCAGAGTTTCAAATCTGATATTAAGGTCTTTGATCAGGAATCCAAGATGGTGACCAGAACACAGCCACAAACCTTCTGACCTCATGATCCAGGGACTTTGACAAGAAGCCGGAGACTTGTTTGAATGAAGTAAAACACCAGTGAGAGCTAAAACATCAGCACTCTGAACTCCTAGCTCATGGGAGGCCTCCCCAGCCACCATATACTAAAAGAATAGCAGGTGCTGCACACCAAGCCCCACCACATAGGCCTGCGGAGCCACTGCTCCATACAATGTGGGATCTCTGATCCTCTGGCCCTGCTCTTTTGCCCCTCCAGGGCTGTGCTAATCCAAACTCTGACCCTTCAGAACCGCAGGATCTCCATGGGATGAGCCCTTAAGGCCAGGGATCCACAGACATTTATGATCTCTGCCAGGCCATGCCCCCCCCCAACAAGGCCTGCACAGCACTGCACAATATTCACTCTGCAAGCCTGTGCCCCAAGGCCTGCCAAGCTGAGGACCCACACACGCAGGATCTCTGTTCTGCTGGACCACGCCTGCCAAGCCTGTCAAGCCAGGGATCCATAGACACACAGGATCTCCACTCCGCCAGCCTGAGCCCTTCAGGCACACCAAGCCAATGCTGCAAAGGCCCACTACTTCACCTCAGCTAAAAGCCTCCACCTGAAAGCCCATGGACCCCACCCACCGTCCACTTGCCACAGGAAGGCTCTAATCCTACCTAAGAGACACACACAAACAGGTCTGGATGCTAAAGAACTAGCATCAGAACAACTAAGACTGCAATTCTACTGTTCCAGAGCTGGTGATTTCTTTTTTTTTTTTAATTTTAATTTTAATTTTCTTCCCTTCTTTAAGGGATTGGCTGCCTGGTTTACTGATGGTTCCATCATCTCTACCATTTTTTTCTCTTTTCCTCACTACTCTATTCATTTTATCTTTCCATCTCTCTCTCATTTTATCCTTCTTTTTTGGTTTTGTTAGAATCAATATTGTTATCCAGCCAAAACTAAATTACACATAGTTCAGGGATAGAAACATTACCTAGTGGAAATATGGGAAGAAGAAAAGGGGAAAGAAACCATCTCCCCCCCACAAATAAAGTACTACAGGAGTTAGAGTGAAATGAAGAAAATGGATACCCAGACCCAGACTCCAACAAAACAAAGATAAACTATACCAAGGAACCCAATGAAGCCCACAAGAATACCTTATAAGAAGAAATCCTACAATTAATTAATGATAATTTCATAGAGATAGTACTAGACACAGTCAACCAAAAACTACAGGAGGCACTCAAGAAATTCCAAGAGGACAAAAATAAAGAATATGAGAAAACACAAAAACAAATAAATGAAACCATAGAAGCCCTAAATAAATGCCAAACTGAAACTGAGGCCACCACAAATAGAGATATATATGAATTAAGGTCAAAAGTTGACAATATTAAAGAGGAAGTAACCCATGATATTGAAAACCTCAGAAAAAAGAATGAAACAAAAATGCAAAACAAAATGGAAGAACATTCCAGCAGAATAGAACAAACAGAAGACAGAATCTCAGAACTTGAAGATGAAATGGCAATTTAAGAAAAAACTAAAACTATTAGTTAAACAACTCAAAACCTGTGAAAAGAAACTGCAAGAACTCACTGACCCCATCAAAAGACCAAACCTGAGATTCAAGGACATTGAAGAAGGAGAATAGGTGCAAGCCAAAGGAATTAATAATATATTCAACAAAATAATAGCAGAAAGCTTCCCAAATCTAGAGAACACTATGCCCATTCAGGTACAGGAAGCCTCCAGAACACCAAACAGACCTGATCAAAATAGAACTACCCCACGACATATTATCATTAAAACAACAAGCACAGAGAATAGAGAAATAATATTGAAGGCTGTAAGAGAGGAAATACAGATAACATACAAAGGTAAACCCATCAAAATCACAGCAGACTTCTCAACAGAAACCTTAAAAGCAAGAAGAGCATGGAGTGAGGTCTTCCAAGCACTGAATGAAAATAACTTCAACCCTAAGATACTCTACCCAGCAAAACTATCATTAAAATAGATGGAACAATAAAAGTCTTCCATTATAAGCAGAAACTAAAACAATGTATGACCACCAAGCCACCACTACAAAAGATTCTCCAAGGAAATCTGATTACAGAAAATGAAAGCAAACAAAACCATGAAAGGGCAGGCAATACCAAACCACAGGAGAAGAAAAGGCAAGAAAGCAATGAATAACACTGATTCAGCTACACACAATCAAACCCTAAATCAACAAGGACAATTACATGACAGGGATCACCACGTATTTATCAATACTAACACTGAATGTTAATGGACTAAATTCCCCCATCAAAAGACACCAATTGGCAAGCTGAATCAAAAAGGAAGATCCAACAATCTACTGCCTATAGGAGATCCACCTCATTGACAGAAATAAGCACTGGCTGAGAGTGAAAGCCTGGAACAAGATTTACCAAGCCAGTGGTCCCTGAAAACAGGCAAGAGTAGCAATACTCATCTCAGATAAAGTAGACTTCAAACCTACTTTGATCAAACAAGATAAAGAAGGACACTCCATATGAATAAACAGGGAAATACTCCAAAGGGAGTAACAATTATCAATCTATATACACCCAATGTCAATGCACCCAATTTCATCAAACATACTCTGAAGGATCTAAAAACATATATAAAGTCCAACATAGTGGTAGTGGGAGACTTTAATACCCCCCATCACCAATAGATAGGTCATCCAAACAAAAAACCAATAAAGAAATCCTAGAACTAAATCACACCATAGATCAAATGGACCTACATGATGTCTACAGAACATTTCATCCAACTTCTCCACAATATACATTCTCAGCAGCCCATGGAACATTTTCCAAAACTGATGATATCTTAGGGCACAAAGCAATCCTCAGCAAATATAAGAAAATAGAAATACTCCCATGCATTCTGTCTGACCACAATGCATTAAAACTAGAAATCAACAACAAAAACAGAAGTAAAAAACACAATTGGAAGCTGAACAACACAATTCAATAATGAATGGGTCACTGACAAAATAAAAGAGGAAATTAAAAGGTTCCTGGAAGTTAATGAAAATGAAAACACAACCTACTGGAACCTATGGGACACAGCAAAAGCAGTCCTGAGAGGAAAGTTTATAGCCATGAGTGCATATATCAAAAGGACAGAAAGATCTCAAATCAATGACCTAACACTACAGCTGAAACTCCTAGAAAAACAAGAACAAATAAACCCCCAAAAAAGCAGAAGGAAAGAAATATTAAGGTAAGGGCTGAAATCAATAAAATAGAAACAAACAAACAAAAACCATACAAAGGATCAATGAAACAAAAAGTTGGTTCTTTGAAAAAATAAATAAGATTGACAGACCCCTGGCAAACCTGACTAAAATGAAGAGCAAAAAAACCCAAATCGGTAAAATCAGAAATTCAAAAGGAGAGGTAACAAAAAACACCACAGAAATCCAGTAAACCATCAGAGACTATTTTGAGAACCTATATTCTAATAAATTTGAAAATCTCAAAGAAATAGACAGATTTCTAGAAACTTACAACCACACAAAACTGAACCAAGAAGATATTAATTACCTGAATAGATCTAGAACACAAAAAGAAATTGAAGCTGCCATCAAGAGCCTTCCAAAAAAAAAAAAAGTCCAGGACCTGACAGATTCACTGCTGAATTCTATCAACATTCAAAGAACTAATTCCAATCCTCCTTAAACTGTTCCACAAAATAGAATGTGAAGGATCACTGCCTAACTCATTTTATAAGTCAATATTACTCTCATCCCAAAACCAGACAAAGACACCTCAAAAAAGGAGAACAACTGGCCAATTTCCCTAATGAACAACAATGCAAAAATGCTCAATATTTAATGGCAAAATGAATCCAACACACATGAGAAAAAACATTCACTATGATCAAGTTGGCTTCATCCCAGGGATGCAGGGCTGGTTCAACATATGCAAATCTGTAAATGTAATACAGCACATTAATAAATGCAAAGACAAAAACCACTTGATAATCTCAATAGATACAGAAAAAGCCTTCGACAAAATCCAACATCACTTCATGATAAAACTTCTAAGAAAACTAGGAATAGAAGGAAAGTACCTCAACATTGTAAAGGCTATATATGACAAGCCTACAGCAACATCATACTTAATGGTGAAAAACTGAAACCATTCCCCTAAAATCAGGAATGAGACAAGGGTGCCTACTCTCCTCACTCCTATTCAACATAGTACTGGAATTTCTAGCTTAGCAATTAGGCAAGAAGAAGAAATAAAAGAAATACAAATAGGTAAAGAAACTGTCAAAATATCCTTATTTGCAGACATTATGATACTATACCTTAAAGACCCAAAAAACTCTACCCAAAAACTCTTAGATACCATAAATAGCTAAAATAAGATGCCAGGATACAAAATCAACATACAAAAATCATTAGCTTTTCTATACACCAACAATGTATAAACTGAGAAGGAATACATGGAAACAATTCCATTTAAAAAGCCTCAAAAAAAAATCAAATACCTAGGAGTAAATTTAACAAAGGATGTGAATGACCTCTACAAGGAGAACTACAAACTCCTGAAGAAAGAGATTGAGGATGACTACAGAAGATGGAAAGATCTCCTGTGCTCATGGATCGGTAGAATCAACATAGTAAAAATGGCTATACTACTAAAAGAAATCTACAGGTTTAATGCAATTCCCATCAAAATCCCAATGACTTTCATCACTGGGATTGAAAAATCTATCCTAAAGTTCATTTGGAAACACAAGAGACTGTGAATAGCCAAGGCAATACTCAGCAAAAAGAGCAATGCTGGAGGTATCACAATACCTGACTTCAAACTGTATTACAAAGCAATAGCAATAAAAACAGCATGGTACTGGCACAAAAACAGACATGAAGACCACACAACTATACTCACCTCATTTTTGACAAAGGTGCCAAAAATATATGATGGAGAAAAGACAGCTTCTTCAAAAATGTTGCTGGGAAAAGTGATTACCTGGCTGCAAGAAACTGAAACTAGATCCATGTCTATCACCCTGTACTAGTATCAACTTAAAATGGATCAAGGACATAAATACCAGACCTGAAACTGAATTTACTACAGGAAGCAGCAGGAAACACTCTGGAACAAATAGGTATAGGCAAAGACTTCCTCAATAGAACCCCAGCAGCCCAGCAACTAAGACGAAAGATAGACAAATGAGACTTCATAAAATTAAAAAGCTTCTGCACAGCAAAAGAAATGGTCTCTAAACTGAAAAGATCACCCACAGAGTGGGAGAAAGTATTTGTTAGCTATATATCAGACAAGGGACTGATAACCAGAATATACAGGGAACTTAAGAAACTAAACTCTCCTAAAATCAATGAACCAATTAAGAAATGGGCAATTGAACTAAACAGAACTTTCTCAAAAGAAGAAATTCAAATGGCCAAAAAACACATGAAAAAATGCTCACCATCTCTAGCCATAAAGGAAACGCAAATCAAAACCACACTAACATTCCACCTCACCCCTGTTAGAACAGCCACCATCCAAAACATCACCAACAACAAGTGCTGGCAAGGATGTGTGAAAAAAGGAACCCTAATCTATTGCTAGTGGGAATGCAAGCTGGTGCAACCACTCTGGAAAAAAATTTGGAGACTTCTTAAAAATCTAAACATAGACCTGCCATATGATCCAGCAATCCCACTCCTGGGGATATACCCCAGGGAATGCAACACAGGTTACTCCAGAGGCACCTGCACACCCATGTTTATTGCAGCACTATTCACAATAGCCAAATTATGGAAACAACCAAGATGCCCCACTACTGATGAATGGATCAAGAAAATGTGGTACTTGTACACAATGGAATTTTACTTAGCCATGAAGAAAAATGAAATCATATCATTTGCAAGTAAATGAATGGAACTGGAAAACATCATTCAGCCAGGCTCAGAAGACAAAAAAATTGTATGTTCTCCCTCATATGTGGGCTTTAGATCTAGGGCAAATGCAACAATGTTGTTGGACTTGGATCCCAAGAAAAGGGGAGAGCACATATGGGAGGTATAGGAATAGGTAGAAAACCCAAACATGAAAGCGTTTGATGTCCCCATTCCAGAGGAACTAATACAGAAACCTTAAAATGACAGATTATCATGAGCAGGGGATCAGGAACCAAGGTAAATATCTGTTAGATTTGAATCAACATGGGTCATAACACATGGGTACAAAGCAATAGCAGAAATCTTTCTGTATAGCTATCCTTAACTGAACTAGCAAAAACGCTTTGTCTTCCTTATTAGGCATGTATCCTTTCTTCAACAAAAATCCGTGATAGGGGCAGAATGGGACCTGCCTGAAACTGATGGGGAAGGGGGTGGGGGAGAGGGACAGGGTAGAGAAATGACACACACAATGTATGCACATGAGAATAAATAAAGAAAAAAGGTCTTTGATCCATTTTGAATTGATACCACTACGGGGTAATAAACATGGATCTAGTTTCAGTTTCTTGCAGATGGATAACCACTTTTTCCAGCAACATTTGTTGAAGAGGCTGTCTTTTCTCCATCATATATTTTTGGCACCTTTGTCAAAAATGAGGTGGGTATAGTTGTGTGGGTTCATATTTGGGTCCTCTATTCTGTTCCACTGGTCTTCATGTCTGTTTTTGTGCCAGTGCCATGCTGTTTTTATTGCTATTGCTTTGTAATATAGTTTGAAGTCAGGTATTGTGATACCTCCAGCATTGCTCTTTTTGCTGAGTATTGCCTTGGCTATTCACAGTCTCTTGTGTTTCCAAATGAACTTTAGGATAGATTTTTCAATCCCAGTGATGAAAGTCATTGGGATTTTGATGGGAATTGCATTAAACCTGTAGATTTCTTTTAGTAGTATAGCCATTTTTACTATGTTGATTCTACCGATCCATGAGCACAGGAGATCTTTCCATCTTCTGTAGTCATCCTCAATCTCTTTCTTCAGGAGTTTGTAGTTCTCCTTGTAGAGGTCATTCACATCCTTTGTTAAATTTACTCCTAGGTATTTGAGATTATTGTAAATGGAATTGTTTCTATATATTCCTTTTCAGTTTGTTTGTTGTTGGTGTATAGAAAAGCTAATGATTTTTGTAAGTTGATTTTGTATCCTGCCACCTTGCTATAGCTGTTTATGGTGCCTAGGAGCTTTTGGGTAGAGTTTTTTGGGTCTTTAAAGTATAGGATCATGTCATCTGCAAATAAGGATATTTTGACAGTTTCTTTACCTATTTGTATTCCTTTTATTTCTTCTTGCCTAATTGCTAAGCTAGAAATTCCAGTACTATGTTGAATAGGAGTGGGAGAGTGGGCACCCTTGTCTCTTTCCTGATTTTAGGAGAAAAGGTTTCAGTTTTTTACCCTTAAGTATGATGTTGCTGTAGGTTTGTCATATATAGCTTTTACAATGTTGAGGTACTTTCCTTCTATTCCTAGTTTTCTTAGAGCCTGTATCATGAAGTGGTGTTGGATCTTATCAAAGGCTTTTTCTGCATCTATTGAGATGATCAAGTGGTTTTTGTCTTTGCATTTATTAATGTGCTGTATACATTTATAGATTTGCATATGTTGAACCAGCCCTGCATCCCTGGGATGAAGCCAACTTGGTCATAGTGGATGATCTTTCTGATGTGTTGTTGGATTTGGTTTGAAATTATTTTATTGAGGATTTTTGCATTGATGTTCATTAAGGAAATTGGCTTATAGTTCTCCTTTCTGGAGGTGTCTTTGTCTGGTTTTGGGATGAGAGTAATATTGGCTTCATAAAATGAGTTAGGCAGTGTTCCTTCCCTTTCTATTTCATGGAACAGTTTAAGGAGGGTTGGTATCAGTTCTTCTTTAAACATCTGATAGAATTCAGCAGAGAATCCTCTGGTCCTGGACTTTTCTTTTTTGGAAGACTCTTGATTGCTGCTTCAATTTCATTTTATGTTGTTGATCTGTTCAGGTGATTAATGTCCTCTTGGTTCAGTTTTGGATGATCATAAGTATCTAGAAATCTGTCCATTTCTTCAAGATTTTCAAATTTATTAGAATATAGGTTCTCAAAGTTGTCTCTGATGATTTCCTGGATTTCTGTGGTGTTTGTTGTTATCTCTCCTTTTGCTTTCTGATTTTACTGATATGAGTTTTTTCTCTCCTCATTTTAGTCAGGTTTGCCAAGGGTCTGTTAATCTTATTTATTTTTTCAAAGAACCAGCTTTTTGTTCCATTTATTCTTTGTGTGGTTTTTTTGTTGTTGTTCTTTCTATTTCATTGATTTCAGCCCTTATTTTTATTATTTCTTTCCTTCTGTTTGTTTTGGGATTTGCTTGTTCTTGTTTTTCTAGGAGTTTGAGATGTAGCTTTAGCTCATTGGTTTGATATCTTTCTGACCTTTTAATATATGCACTCATGGCTATAAACTTTCCTCCTAGGACTGCCTTTGCTGTGTCCCATAGGTTCCGGTAGGTCATGTTTTCATTTTCATTAACTTTCAGGAAACTTTTAATTTCCTCTTTTATTTCATCAATGACCTATGGATCATTGAGCAATGTGTTGTTCAGCTTCCAATTGTTTGCATGCTTTTTACTGCTGTTTTTGTTGTTGATTTCTAGTTTTAATGTATTGTGATCAGATAGAATGCATGGGATTATTTCTATTTTATTATAATTGCTGAGGCTTGCTTTGTGCCCTAAGATATGATCAATTTTGGAGAAGATTCCACAAGCTGCTGAGAAGAATATATGTTGTGCAGAAGTTAGATGAAATATTCTGTAGACATTTGCTAGGTCTATTTGGTCTATGGTGTGATTAATTGTAGGATTTCTTTATTGAATTTTTTTGGATGATCTATCTATTGGTGATGGGGGGTATTAAAGTCTCCCACTACCACTGTGTTGGAGTTTATATTTGTTTTCGTGTCCTTCAGAGTATGTTTGATGAAATTTGGTGTATTGACATTGGGTACATCTAGGTTGGTAATTGTTGTTTCCTTTTGGTGTATTTCACCTTTTCTTGGTATGGAGTGTCCTTCTTTATCTTGTTTGAGCAATGTAAGTTTGAAGTCTACTTTGTCTGAGATAAGTATTGCTACCCCTGCCTGTTTTGGAGGGCCACTGGCTTGGTAGATCTTCCAGTCTTTCATCCTTAGCCAGTGTTTGTTTCTGTTGATGAGATTGGTCTCCTGTAGGCAGCAGATCTTCCTTATTAATCCAGTTTGCCAAATGGTGTCTTTTGATGGGGGGAATAAGTCCATTAAAGGTCAGTGCTAGTATTGATAGGTATGTGGTGATTCCTGTCATTTAGTTGCTTTTGTTGTTTTAGGGTTTGATTGTGTGCAGCTGAGTCAATGTTACTCTCTACTTTCTTTCCTTTTCTCCTCCTGTGGTTTGGTAATGCCTGCCCTTTCATGGTTTTGTTTGCTTTCACTTTCTGTGTGCAGAATTCCTTGAAGAATTTTTTATAGTGGTGGCTTGTTGGTCATATATTGTTTTAGTTTCTGCTTATAATGGAAAACTTTTATTGCTCCATCTATTTTGACTGATAGTTTTTCTGGGTAGAGTATCCTAGAGTTGAAGTTATTTTTATTCAGTGCTGGAAGACCTCACTCCATGCTCTTCCTGCTTTTAAGGTTTCCATTGAGAAGTCTGCTGTGATTTTGATGGATTTACCTTTGTATGTTATTTGTTTTTTCTCTCTTACAGCCTTCAATATTCTTTCTTTATTTTCTGTGTTTGTTGTTTTAATGATAATATGTCATGGAGTATTTCTATTTTGATCAAGTCTGTTTAGTGTTCTGGAGGCTTCCTGGATGGGCATAGTTTTCTCCAGCATTGGAAAATTTTCTGTTATTATTTTGTTGAATATATTATGAATTCCTTTTGCTTGCACCTCTTCTCCTTCTTCAATGCCCATGATTCTCAGGTTTGGTGTTTTGATGGAGTTGGTGAATTCTTGCATATTCCTTTCACAGGTCTTGAGTTGTCTGACTAATTTTCTTCAGTTTTTCCTTTAATTACTATTTCATCTTCGAGTTCTGAGTTTCTGTCTTCTGCTTGTTCTATTCTGCTGGAGTGGACTTCCATTTTGTTTTGTATTTCCGTTTCATTCTTTCTTCATATCATGAGTTTATTTCACTTTTACTATTCTCTGTACTTTTCATCTGTAATTCATTTATCTATTTATGGTGTTCTCTGTTTCATTTTGTTGTTTATTTAGGGCTGCTATGATTTCATTTATTTGTTTTTGTGTTGTCTCACATTCTTTGTTTTTGTTGTCTTGGAATTTCTTGAGTGCCTCCTTTACATGTTGGTTGACCATGTCTAGTACCATCTCTATGAAATTCTCACTGATTACTTGCAGGATTTCTTCTCTCAGGTGTTCTTGTGGGCTTTGTTGGGTTCCTTGGTATAGTTTATCTTTGTTTTCTTGGAGTCTGGATCTGGGTATCTGTTTTCTTCATTTCCCTCTGACTCCTGTACTAATTTATTTTGTGGGGGAGAACAGTTTCCAACATTTTTTCATTTTCCCATCATTCCACTTGGTACTGTTTATATCTCTGGTCTATGTGTAATTTAGTGTTAGCTAACTTACAATAGTAAAACTAACAAAACCAAGAAAGAACAAGAAAAAAGAAAAGAAAAAGAAGGAAAAAAAAGGAGAACCAAAGAAATCAACAGGAATATATGGTGGACAATCAGACAGCAAACAAGACAAACAAATACTTAACAAAAAAGAGAAAAAAAAAAAGAAAAAAATTCTTGGTTCAGGAACAGTAGAATTTCAGTCTTAGTATATCTGGTGTTACTCCTTTAGCATCCAGTCCTGTTTGTCTGTGTCTCCTAGGGAGGTTTGTAGCCAGCGTCTGCTGGTGTTGGAACATTCCTGTGGCAGGCAGTGGCTGGTGTGCCGGGGGGGCCAGCAGGCAGTGGTCTGGCAGGTCTGCGGGATGGTGGCCATTGTGTCAGTGTTCCCGCAGGAGGGCAGTGGCCTGGTGGGCTGGCAGGCAGCAGCCTGGCAGGCCTGTGGGGCAGAAGCCTGGTTGGCCGGTGGGGTGGCAGTCCGGCAGGCCCTTGGAGTGGCAGCCTGGCCACCTGGTGAGTTGTGGCCTGGCTGTTCTGCAAGGCAAAGGCCCAGCAGGCTGGCAGATGTTGGCATCATGCATGTAGTGGCTTGCCTTCTCTTTCAGTGTATCATGACATGAAGAAGCCTTCCACAGGCTAGGGGTTCAGGGTGCCAAAGTTTCAGGTGTCCCTTTTGCTTTACCTCAGCCAAGTGTTTCACCAGCATCTCAGCAAGGTTCCTGATTCATAGAGCTCACACAGTCTGCATCTCTGTCCCAGTCGCCATTTTGGATCCTCCAGCATTTGTTGTTATTACCCTTGCTTATGGCCATTCTAACTGGAGTAAGATGAAATCTAAGTGTTGTTTTGATTTGCATTGCTTTTATAGCCAGGGAATTTGAACACTACTTCATGTATTTACTGGCCATTTGTACCTCTTTCTTTGAGAATTCCCTGTTTAATTCATGTGCCTATTTCTTCATTGGGTTGTTGATTCTTTGGGGCCTGAGTTTTTTGAGTTTCCTGTAGATTCTGGATATTAGTCCCTCATTGAATGAGTAGCTGGCAAAGATTTTCTCCATTCTGTGCTCTGTCTCTTGACTCTAGTGACTGTTTCCTTTGCTGTGCAAAAGCTCTTTAGTTTGATGGAGTCCCATTTGTTCATTGTTTCTTATAGATTCTGAGTGTTTGAGTTCTGTTTAGGAAGTTGTTCCCTATACCTATCTGTTTTAGTGTATTTCCTACTACTTGGAGTTGTTTTAAAGTTTCAGGCCTTATATTAAGGTCTTTGATCCACTTTGAATTGATTCTGGTACAGGGTGAAAGACAGGCATCTAGTTTCAGTCTTCTGCATGTAGACATCCAGTATTCCCAGCAGCATTTGTTGAGCAGGCTACCTTTTCTCTATCATGTGTTTTGGGCTCCTTTGTTGAACATCAGCTGGCTGTAGATGTGTGGGCTTATGTCTGGATCTTCTACTCTGATCCATTGGTCTTCCTGTCTGTTTTTGTGCCAATACCATGCTGTTTCTGTTGTTACAGCCTTGTAGTATAGTTTGAGTTCTGGTATTGTGATACCTCCAGCATTGAACTTTTTGGATAGAATTGCTTTGGCTCTTTGAGGTCTTTTTTGCTTCCATATGTACTTCATGATTGCTTTTTCTATTTCTTTGTAGAATGTCATTGGAATTTTGCTAGGGATTGCATTGAACTTGTAGAGAGCTTTTGGTAGTATGGCCATTTTCATGATGTTGATTCTACCAATCCATGAGCATGGAAGATCTTTCCATCTTCTGAAGTTTTCTTTGATTTCTCTCTTCAGTGGTTTATAGTTTTTTTCATTAAAAAAGTCTTTGGTTTCTTTAGTTAAATTTATTCCAAGGTATATTTATTGTTTTTGAGGCTATTGCAAATGGGATTGTTTCCTTAATTTCTTTCTCAGTGTGCATTGTTGGTATATAGAAAAGCTACTGATTTCTGTGTGTTAATTTTGCATCCTGCTACTTTGCCAAAAGAGATTATGATTTCTAGTAGCTTTTTCTTAGAGTTTTTGGCATCTCTTAAGTACAAGATCATGTTATCTGCAAATAGGGATGGTTTGACTTCTTCCTTCCCTATTTGAATCCCTTTTATTTCTTGCTCTTGTCTTATTGCCCTGGCTAGAAATTCCAAAACTATATTGAATAGGAATGGAGAAAGCTGACAGCTCTGTCTCATTCCTGACTTTAAGGGGAACAGTTTCAGTTGTTCTCCATTTAGTATGATGTTGGCTCTAGGTTTGTCATATATAGCCTCTACTATGTTGAGGAACATTCCTTTTATTTCCAGTTTCTTCAGAACTTTTATCATCAAAGGGTGCTGGATTTTGTCAAAGGCTTTTTCTGCATCTATTGAGAAGATCATGTGGTTTTTGTCCCTGCATCTTTTTATGTCCTGTATTATGTTTATGGTTTTATGCATATTGAACCATCCTCATATCCCTGTAATGAAACTGACTTGGTCATTGTGTATGATCTTTTTGATGTGTTGTTGAATTCTGTTTGCCAGTATTTTATTGAGTATCTTTGCATATATATTCATTAAAGATATTGGTCTATAATTCTCATTTCTGGTTACTTCTTTATTTGGGTTTAGAAATGAGTGTAATGCTGGCTTCATAAAATGAGTTTTTTAGTGTTCCTTCCCTTTCTATTTCCTGGAAAAGTTTAAGAAGTATTGGTGTTAGTTCTTCTTTAAAGGTTTGGTAATATTTGGCTGTGACTCCATCAGGTCTTGGGTTCTTCTTTGCAGGAAACTCTTTATTATTGTTTCAATTTCATTGCATTGAAGACTGTTTAGATGGTGAATATGTTCTTGGTTCCATTTTGGCTGGTTGCATGTGTCTAGGAATTTATCCATTTCATCTAGGTTTTCTAGTTTACTTAAATATAAGTTTTCAAAATACTTTCTATTTTCTGGATTTCATTGGTATTTGTGGTTATGTCCCCTTTTTTGTCTCTGATTTCATTAATTTGTTTTTTCTTCATCCTCTGTTTTGTCATGTGGGCTGGGGTTTGTTGATCTTGTTAATCTTTTCCAAGAATCAACTTTTTGTTTCATTGATTCTTTGCATAGTTTGTATGGTTTCAGTCTCATTGATCTCAGCCCTGATGTTTATTATTTCTCTCCATCTGCTAGCTTGGGGTTTGGTTTGTTCTTGTTTTTCTAGGAGGTTAAGGTGTATCATTAGATTGTGTATTTGAGAAGTCTCTGTTTTCTTTTTAATGTAGGCACTTGTAGCTATAAAATTTCCCCTTAGTACAGCCTTTGCTGTGTCCCACAGATTCTGGTATGTTGTATATTCATTTTTAATGGATTCTAGAAATTTTTTGAATTCTTCTCTTACAACTTCAGTCACCCATTGGTTTTTTAGAACTGTGTTATTCCATGAGCTGCAGGAAAGAATGTATATTACCTAGTTTTTGGGTGAAATATTCTATAGATGCCAATCATGTCTACTTTGTCTAAGGTGCATAGTAGTTCTGAAGTTTCTTTGTTTATTTTTTGTCTGGATGATCTATCTATTGGTGACAGTGGGGTATTAACTCTCCCTCTATCACTGTGTTAGTGTCTATCTGTGCTCTCAGGGTCAGTAGAGTTTTTTTGTAATGTAGATGGGTGCCCTTGTATTTGGTGTATATATGTTAAGGATTGATATTTCCCCTTGATGAGTTGTTCCTTTCATTAATATGAAGTGACCTTCATTGTCTTTTCTGATTGGTTTTAGTCTGAAGTCTACTTTGTCAGATATGAGTATAATTCCTGCTTGTTTATGGGATCTATTTGCTTTGAAAACTTTTTTCCATCCTTTGACTCTAAGCCAGTGTTTATTTATTTATTTATTTATTGTCAGTTAGATGGTCTCTTGTAAGCAACATATAGTTGGGTCTTGCTTTTAAATCCAATTTGCTATTCCATATCTCTTGATTGGGACATTGAGGTCATTTACATTCAGTGTTAGCATTGAGAAGTACCTGATGTTTCCAGTCATTTTTGTTTTTCTGTTGCTCAGTTTTACCCATTCATTGTTTACTGGTCTGCTTGCTCAAAAATGTTTATTCTTTCTTGAATCTACTGTCTCACTCTAGTTTCTTCCATATGTAAAAGTCCCTTAAGTATCTTCTGTAGTGCTGGCTTGGTGGTTGCAAATTCCTTTAGTTTTTCCTTGTTGTGGAAGGTTTTAGTTTCTCTTTCAATTAGGAAGGATAGTTTTGCTGGGTAGATTAGTCTCAGTTGACACTTGTTTTCTTTCAGGGCCTGGATTATCTTTCCATGACCTCCTTCCATTTAAAGTTTGAGTTGAGAAATCTGATGTTATTGTAATGGGTTTGCTTTTATATGTGACCTGTCTTTTCTCTTTTGAAGGTTTCAAAATTCTTTGTTCTGTGTGCTATGTGTTTTGATTATGTGTCTGGGGGGTGTTCCTCTTTTGGTCCTGATGCTGTGGTGTTCTGTAAGTTTCCTGCACCTGGATGACTCTTTCTTTCTTGAGACTAGAAAAGTTTTCTGCTATTATTATATTGAATAGGTTGTCAATGCCTTTAGTTTGTATCTCTTCTCCTTCTTCTACACTCATGATTTGTGGTTTTGTCTTTTCATGGTTTCCCAGGTATTTTGCATGTTCCATTCATATTTCTTTATTCTTATACTTCTAGGAGAAAGTGATTCTTAATTCAAGTCTTTATTTTATTAGCTCCCAGAATGATCTAGGATTTTAGTTCAATCTTATCTCTGGCATAAACATCCTGATGAACTCTTGTCTTGCAGAAAATGATTTAATACATTTCATCATAAGAAGAAATGAAAGGATCATAATCCTTCCTTCTTCCATTCTCTCTTTCTTCCTTCCTCCCTCCCTTCTTCCAATCTTCCTTTGTTTCTTTTCTTCTTCTTTCTTCTCCCTTCCTTCCTTCCTTCTTTCTTTCCTTCCTTCCTTCCATCCTTCCTCTCCTTTCTTCTCCTTTCTTCCTCCTTCCTTCCTCTCCTTCTTCTTTCTCTTTCTTCCTTTCCTTCTTTCTTCATTCTCCTTCCTTCCTTTCTTTCTTCCTTTTTTCCTCCCTCTGTCCTTTTGTTCTTTCTCTTTTTTCTTTCTTTCTTCTGCTTTGTTCCTCCTTCCTTTCTTTCTCTTCTCTCTGTCTTCCTTCCCTTCTTTCTTCCTTCTCCTTCCTCCTTTCCTTCTTTTCTCCCTTCCTTCTATCCTTCCTCCCTCCCTTCTCTTCTTCTTCTCTTTCCTTCCTTTCTCCCTCTTTTCCTTCTCTTTCTTTTTTTCTATCCTGAGTCCTCCCTTTCTTTCATCTTCCTTCCCTTCCTTTCTCTCTTTTTCCTTCTTTCCCTCCTTCCTTCTAATCTTTTCTTCCTGCTTTTCTTCCCTTCTTTTTCCCTTGCTTTTTTCCTCTCAAATCCATGAGTATATATGTTGAAAATGCAAGAGAATGTATATTCATTATTTAGAATGTAAAGGAGTATACTCTTTGTATTCTTCTAATGACAATTTCTACTTTTATACCACTGTAAATATATAATATGTTTTCCATAATTTTCAAATATGTAACAAGAAGTAAAATTTTCTCTATGAAGTTAATGGTTTGTCTTTTAAATTTTCTAACACATATTCAAAGGCTGAGGAGCATGGTTCAAGTGGTAGAGCACCTGCCTAGC
This sequence comes from Castor canadensis, assembly GCF_047511655.1. Taxonomy (NCBI): domain Eukaryota; kingdom Metazoa; phylum Chordata; class Mammalia; order Rodentia; family Castoridae; genus Castor; species Castor canadensis. The sequence goes on along the minus strand of NC_133390.1, from coordinate 149,669,901 downwards.
AAGTAGAAAGCCCTGAGTTTAAACCCCATACCACCAAAATAAAGTCTAACACATACCTAAAATATGATTGTGAGACTGAGGCAGGAGGATTGCAAGTTTGCAAGACCATCTCTCACCCTGTGTAGTTGTGTTCTCCAGTAGTGTCCCCTCTGCACTCTACATTCAACATTTCAGTATAGAACTAAGTTGTCTTTTGAAGCTTACATTTCACACTTTCTGGCAGTTTCACTAGCCTTTGCTTATGACACTTTCTTTTCCTGGTGCTTTTTCTTTCTTTACCTTTATGTGACTAGTTTGCACTGTCATTTATGGTCATTTTAGAAAGCATGACCTATGCATATTCTAACTTCACATGATATTTTCTAGACAAAGGATTCTCTGATCTCTCTCAAGTCCATGCTGTGTTTTCTGGTGGTACTCTCTTCTCATGCTGCTGTGGTTTGAAAATCCAGGGTCCATGTGCTGGGAGCTTGGCCCCTACTGGGAGGTAATAAGAACTTTAGTGGCAGCACCTAGTAGGTGGTCCTACATAAACTAGGGGTGTGTGCCCCAAAAGGGATTAAGGTATTTCTTATGGGACCTTGCTCAGTTCTTATTAAAGGATTGTCCTTTATCAAAACGTTATCTCTCATTTCTACATGTGTTATCACTCCTGCCATCTTCATGGTGTGACACAGACATGAAGGCTTTCACCAGAACTCAGCTGATGCAGATGTCCTAGCTTTAGTCTCCAAAAGTGTGAGCTAAATAAACTTCTTTTCTTTTTAAAGTTAACTGCCTCAGGTGTTTTGTTATAATAATGAAAATCTGACTAATACACATGTTTACCCTTATGCTGAATATGGTAATTGTATATTTACTTGAATTTTTGTCATTAGGCTACAGACCACTCTCAGGCAAGGGTTTGTGTAGTTCTATATTGTATCCTACATACTTAACAGGGTGCCTGGCATCTGGTAGATAGTAAATAAATATGTATTGGATGACTCTGGAGGAAATGAAACTGTATACATCATAAAGAGTATCTGATATTACCATTGTTATGGAAATCTATGAAACTCCTCTATGCCAAACACTGTGCTATCTTTCAAATATAATCTCTAATCCTGAAAATCTCCAAAAGAGGGCTCCTTAATACAAACATGGAAAAAATGAAATTTAAATAGGTAAGCCACTATTGATCAGAAGCACACACACATTGCTTAAAAGGGGAAAATGAATATAATTTGGCCCTAACAAAGAATGATGATTATTCATTGATGGAATGACATCAGTAAAAATGGTGGATAAACAAACAAAAAATAATTAGGCTCCTTCACTTGCATTCCAGAAGCTTATCCATTCTTTGTTCAATAACTCAAGAATAGCTCCAATATGACTAAATAGTCAAACTTTGTTACTTGTGGCTGAACCATATCTCTGATGAGAACTGAACTCCTTTTCAAGTTTGTCTTTCCTTCAATGCTGTCAGACTTTCTTATGTGTTTGGGATACTTTTATATTATAATTAATAACTTTATTGATAGGCTTCATATACATATATGAAATAGAATGATGAAACCTCTTGCAATTACTTTAGGTGTGGTGGGAAGGGGGCTACTGTGGGGCAGATGGTGGGGGCAACTTAATCAAAGTACAATGTAAAATTACTCAGAATTGGCACAGTTGTACATATATTGTTCAAAGAATATATGTTAATAAAATGAAAAAAAAAACAATAAAAACTTAAACTTATCCTAATTACCCTACTATCTAGTTTTTATACCATACCTATACCCAGATCACTACAGAATTACCATTAAGCATTGTCTCAGTTCTTGTGTGTATCAAATTGCTCTTTGTCTCTCTGCTGTACTGACACATGTAGCTGCATTTAGGGCTCACCCCTGTAATCCAAAATAATTTCCCCATTTTAAAATCCTGAATTTAATCCATTTTGCAATCCCTCCCTCTTTTGCTACATAAGATAATATTTATAGATTCTAGTGATTAGGATGTGAGATATGGATATCTTTTGGGAGAACAGTTTTTAGGCTACCATAGATGGGATTTTGAGATTTGTTTAGTTATGACTTTGGAGTTCAGTACAATTTTTACCAATGTGAAATGGGACCAGTAACATCACGATTAATCTAGATACTATCTCTAGTAGATTGTAACTAAGCACAGATTGAAGTACATTGCTTGGGCATTTAAGTGGCTGCTGTGCTTAACTGTATGGTTGTAATGATGAATACAAGGGCTGTGAAGTGGGATGGATTATTTTTTGAGTGTACCTGTGTGTTCACAAAGAGAAAATGACAAGGTCCATTAACTCTCACTTCAAGTCATGGTATGAGAATCAGACAGCTTCCATGAGAGCCTTCAACTAATTTTTTTTCTTTTAGGTGCAGGGCTGACATTGCTGAATATTTTTATCTATTTTGTAGTGACACAATACCATAAACATGAAGAAACATGAATTTATGAAGAAAAGACATTTATTTCTCATAGTTTTGTAGGCTAGGAAATACAATATCAAGGTTCCCACATTTTATATTTGAGATAAAGAAAATGTTAGAGAATGAAAAATATTGAAGCAACCCATCTATATATGAATAGAATATAATGCACTGCACTGTAAACTGTTGAATACTAGGAAAGCATGATGACAGAGAATGAGTAAGTAATGGGGGTTAGAGTTAATTTGATTAAAGCACAATATACACAGACTTGAAGTACCAAACTGAAACACCATTGAACTATCAATACATACTTAATTTAAAAAATGAAGGTCAGGAGGAAAAATAAATCTCTTCTGAAGGTGGGTACCAGTGGGAGGTGGGTGAGCACAATGAAAGAGGAAATGAGGTACATATTATGGATGTGTTTTGTATCCATATATGAAAATAGAAGGTTGAAATTGTTCTAAGAAGTGGGAAGGTGGGAAGATGGAGAACAATGAAGGAGTAAATCTAACTAAGGTATATTGTAAGTACATATGTAAATATCATAATGTATTTCCCTATATAACTGTTATATATATGCTAATAAGATTATATATAAAAAGCCCCCTTTGATGTGGCAGATTTCACTAAATATGCATATATATAATTATTTTGAATATAGTTACAAAGTTACAGTTTGTTAATAGATTCAGTAAAACTCATATGCATTCATGTATCAAATTTATATTGGGGTATTAGCTTTTATTTCACTGACCTGGTCTACCTATAACTTCTATGTAAAGGTAAGTCACAACAAAACATATTTTTGCCACAGATGGAAGGATATTTGAGTTGTAGGAATTCTGCTAGTCATCAATTCTTGAACTGTATTTTAGTAAACTCTTCTCAAGATTGAAATAGTAAAGGCTTACAAATGTTACTTTTCATTATTTCCCAATAGAATATTGGTCAATATTGAACTCATGATTGTTAATGCAATTTCATTGTATCTAAAATATATCATATTAACTTTGATATTTAATAACTGTCTTGGCTGCTAAACTATTTAAATTTTTAATATTTCATCTCTGACATACTTTATTACATAATCACACACAACAAGATGTTTGGATACACAGTTATCAAATTAGGTTAAAGAAAAACTCCATTTGTTCTAGAAAATATTAGGAAAGAAAAAGGTAAAAATTCTTAGATATAGTGGAACATATTAAGTTCTCAATTTTTCTCTGACGTTATTAGATGATAGGGAATCTAATTATAGAATTTACAGCAGTCAATATTTTGCATGCATTGAAACAGAACTAAGTTAAAATACTCCTATTTAAATGATGATGAAATAATATGAAGACAGATTTCATCATCTGTTCACACAGTAACATCTCAATCTGTTGTGTTGTCTCTTTGCTTACAGTGTTGCTGTTATTTAATCAAAGATTATAATACTGAATTAAATGTATACATGAAAAAAGAAATGCTTTTCTGAAGGGCTCATTAGGATTTGACTTACTATAGCAGAGGTTTTTGTCAATACTGCAGAGACATATTCTGGTAATCAACTTTTTAAAAAAATGTTGTTTCCTATCTTTATTAAAAAGAAAGTAAAGGAATGAAGAACGTTACTCGTGAATGAAGAAGTAGACTTTTGTTGAATGTTATTGTCTGAAGTTAACTAGGGAACTGTGTGCCATACTTATGAAGAGTTTTGGAATTCAAGAAGGATTACTAAAAGAAAAACACCTTGCTGGATATGAATAGGTTCAAAGAGTGTAAGATAGGATCAAACTTGTGTTTGAGGACATCTTAGTTACTAATATATATATATATTGTATATATATATATATTTAGAGAGAGAGAGAGAGAGAGAATGATTAGCTAAATCAATGCTAATATTAATTTAATTTCATATTTGCAACTATTGGAACTCACAGAGATTTACTTTCAGAGAAATAAGTAGTGCTAGAAGACTTTACTTTAGATTCTGACTTTGAGGCACACTAAGAAAAATGATGATCTAATAGGCAGAATGTGTGGAGACAGAAAGCAGATATAAAAGCATTTCCAATGGGAGACAGAATAAAGAAATTCAGAAGAAAAATATCAAATATTGATAATCACTCTGATGACTGATTTTGGTTAGCTTCCCTGAATGTTATCATGGCTATAATTGACAGGATTAGTACAATCTCTCATCCTAGAAGATTATAAAGTTATTATACTAAAATGTAAGTTGCTTGAGAGCAGAAACCTTACTTTACCCTCACTATAGCCATTTATTTTGCATATGGTCTAGTATTAATTCAAGTCTAATATAACAAGTACATATTTCATCAATAATCAATATATTTGGTAAATAAAACCTACTGCTTAGGCATGTTACATGCTCAATCTCTACCCTTGTGAAAATCAAGAAGACTAAATTTCAAAAGGTTGCTAGTGTTTCTATTCATGAAATGCACCAAAAGTTTCTAAAATAGAAATCTCCTTAGTCGATAGATCTTGCATCCAGGAAAAGGTTTTATACTTGGAGAAGAAATGATTTTCTTTGGATGCACGGGACTTTGTATGATTATAAGAACAAGACTCATGCCCACATGACTGGGCATGGTTGTCTACATGCAAACAGGATCTATAAAATCTGTTAAATTCAGAATACAATACCTATATACATGGAAATGTTATAATGAAACTCTGTATAGATATCTTAAACAAACAAAAATGTCTTTTTTTTTCTTGAAAATGGAGGACAGGAACATAAATTAGGTTCTGTCTGGGTGTTGGTACCAGTTGGGGGTGGGGAGTACATAAGGAAAGGGTGTAAGAGGGTGAATATGGTGGAAATATTATGTTCTTATGTATGAAAATGGAAAATGAGATCTGCTGCAACTATTCAACTATGGTGTATTGTAACCACTTTTGTACATGTAGCCCATTATAACAATAATGTGATAATAAAAAAGTTTTTAAAAAGAATCAATTATAGAATTGCATTACCATGGCAGCAAGCAAAAAGGGTGTTGGATTAACTTTTGGGTTTCCACAAACATTTCTATAAAAATTTGTCAGATTATTTTCCCTCCATTATTGCTGTTTGATTGGAGCTCAAAATCAAAACCACACCCTTGCATCTCAACACCCTTGCTGTTACTTCTTTCCCTGTTTTGATGTTAATGGAATTTTATCCAATGCTTTATTTCTATAGCAGATGACAAAATCCAGACTTAAAATCTGGAAGAGTTATGGATTAAATATCCTGTAAAAAAGCATAATTGAAATGTTAACTTCTGATTCCAAGATGGTAGTTAGAGGGAGGAAGCAGAAAGCATGCCTCCTAAAATAAAATCTTGGAGAGATGCTGGAGATACACCTTACAGGAAAAACCACTGAGAAGAGGCAAAATTGTGACTCCTCCAGAACTGCAGCCTGCACAGAGCATCTTCACTTCATGTTAAATGGAGACACCAGGAGGGCCCCTGGGCAGACAGCTTGGGAAGATACAGACCACAAGGTGAGCTAAGTGGCACTCGGTACTCCCACAGACAACCCTGGGCCAGGTCAGCATAGCCCCCTGGACAGACTGACCCCCACCCAGGGAAAAAAAATGAATAATAAGCAACAACAAAAAAGACATGTAGCAAAGAGGATGGGGCACCCTGAGCACCAAAGGGAGGGGAGGGGAAATCCCTCACAACAAGTCAGTTGAAGAAGGCAGGAGTGGTGGCACATGCCCAGCAACCGGGAGCAGGAAAGCTTGTAAAAGTGGTGGTGGGAGGAAAACACAGGAGAGGGGGGAAGACCCACTTCCTATGTGAACTGTAAATAAACACACAGGCCTGAGAAAGCTGGTGCAGTGTCACCTCCCCCAGTGTGCTTGGAAAGGGGAAAGCTTGTAGCAGTGGCAGTCACACCCAGGAGAACTCTAAGTAAACAAAGCCTGAGGGGTCAGGTGAGTGCTAAGCTCACCCCTGAGATCTGCATAAATAAAGCCTCCAGCAACAGCAGACTGACAGCAGTGGGCAGGTGAGCCACAGTCTCAGATAGCCGTTCACAGAACTGTCTCCAGCCTCTTTTTTTCTCTCTTCCTGTGATGAGACAAAAACCGAACTACACCTTCATGCTGAAAAACTTACTGAAACTGTATTGCATTTGAACTTGGGACACTTTGTGGTGTTTATTTTTGTTTTGTGTTGTTTTGTTTGGTTTTTTTCCCCTTTGATGAGACAATGACAGAACGACTTTTGAGACCCCATCTCCAGGATTGGAGGCTGAGGGACTAATACCAAAATTATTAAGACTGAAACTTTATTGCATTTGAACTTGGAGATTTTTTTTCAATTATTTATTTTTTATTTTTTTCAATCCTCTCTCTGTCTCTCTAATGCCTATTCAGTTTACAGTTGATTAGTACACTATCTCCCCCTGTTTATAACTTTGAAACTTTTTTGTTTCTTTGTTTTGTTTTTTTCTACTTGTTTGTTTATTTGTTTTTCCCTTTTTCTTTAACTTTGCTTTTCATCTCCTCTCACCCTTCCATTCTAAATATCACCATTGTTATTATTACAAGCTAGAAAATACTTAATTTCACAGTACAGGGACAATAACAACACCAAGGGCAATGACGGGAAGACAGAAAAAATAGGGAAACCAGTTTCCCCACAGCAAAAAATTAGTACAGGAACCAGAGGGGAATGAAGAAAACAGATACTCAGATCCAGACTCCAACAAAATGAAGATAAACTATGCCAGAGAACCCAATGAAGCCCACAAGAATAATCTAAAAGAAGAAATACTACAGGTAATCAATGAGAATTTTATAGAGATGATAGTGGATATGGTCAACCAAAATGTACAGGAGACTCTTAAGAAATTCCAAGACAACAAAAATAGAGAATTTGAAAAAGCACAAAAAGAAATAAAAGAAACCAAGAAGCCCTGCATAAACACCAAAGTGAAACAAAGAACATGATTAATAAAGAGATAAATGAACTCAGGAAAAAAATAGACAACATTAAAGAGGAAACGACTCAGGATATGGAAAATCTCAGAAAAAAAAGAACAAAAAGGAATTGCAAAACAAAATGGAGGGCCAATCCAGCAGAATAGAACAAACAGAAAACAGAATCTCAGATGTCGAAGATGAAATGGTAATTAAAGGAAAAACTGAAGAACTATTAATTAAACAACTCAAGACCTGTGGAAAAAAAAAATGCAAGAACTCACTGACTCCATCAGAAGACCAAACCTGAGAATCATGGGCATTGAAGAAGGAGAAGAGGTACAAGCAAAGGGAATGCACAATATATTCAACAAAATAATAACAGAAAATTTTCCAAATCTAGAGAAATCTATTCCCATACAGATGCAAGAGACCTCCAGAACACCAAACAGACCAGACCAAAATAGATCTACCCCATGGCATATTATCATTAAAACAACAAATACAGAGACCTGAGAAAGAATGCTGAAGGCTATAAGAGAGAAAAAACAAATAACATACAAAGGTAAACCCATCAAAATCACAGCAGACTTCTCAACAGAAAAATTAAAAGCAAGAAGAGCATGGGGTGAGATCTTCCTGGCACTGAATGAAAATAACTTCAATCCCAGGATACTCTACCCAGCAAAACTATCATTCAAAATGGATGGAGTAATAAGAGTCTTCCATGATAAGCAGAAACTAAAACAATATGTGACCACAAATCCACCATTACAAAAGATTCATCAAGGGATTCTGCACACAGAAAGTGAAACCCAACATAACCATGAAAGGGCAGGCAGCAGCAAACTACAGGAAAAGAAAAAGTAAGAAAGTAGAGAGTAACCTCAACTTAGACACACACAATCAAACCTTCAAACAACTAAGACAAATAAATGACAGGAATCACCACATACTTATCAGTATTAACACTTAATGTTAATGGACTTAACTCACCCATCAAAAGGCACCGTTTGATGAAATGGATTAAAAAGAGAGATCCAACAGTTTGTTGCTTACAGGAGACCCATCTCACCGACAGAAATAAGCATAGGCTTAGGATGAAAGGCTGGAAGAAGATTTACCAAGGGAATGGCCCCCAAAAACAGGCAGGAGTGGCAATAATTATTTTGGACAAAGTAGACTTCAAATCTACATTGATCAAATGAGATAAAGAAGGACATTCCATACTAATAAAAGGGGAAATAGACCAAAAGGAAATAACAATTATCAACCTATATGCACCCAATGTCAACAGACCCAATTTGATCAAACATACCCTGAAGGACTTAAAAGCATATATTAACTCTAATACAGTGGTTGTGGGAGACTTTAACATCCCATTATCATCAATACATAGGTCATCCAAACAAAAAATCAATAAATAAATCCTAGATCTAAAATATACAACAGATTAAATGGACCTAGTTGATATCTACAGAACATTTCATCCAACTTCTACATAATATACATTCTTCTCAGCAGCCCATGGACCTTCTCCAAAATAGATCATATCCTAGGGCACAAAGCAAGTCTCAGCAAATATAAGAAAATAGAAATTATACCATGCATTTTATCTGACCACAATGCAATAAAACTAGAACTCAACAACAAAAGTAAAGACAAAAAACATGCAAACTGCTGGAAACTGAATACCTCATTGCTTATTGGACAATGGGACATTGATGAAATAAAAGAGGAAATTAAAAAGTTCCTGAAAGTCAATTAAAATGAAAACACAACCTACCAGAACCCATGGGACACAGAAAAGGCAGTCCTAACAGGAAAGTTTATAGCCATGAGTGCCTACGTTAAAAAGACTGAAAGATCCCAAATCAATGACCTAATGATACATCTCAAAATCCTAGAAAAACAAGAACAAGCAATGGAGAGAAATAATAAAAATGAGAGCTGAAATCAGTGAAACAGAAAACAAAAAAACCATACAAAGAATTAATGAAACAAAAAGTTGGCTGTTTCAAAAAATAAACAAGATAGATAGTCCCCTGGCAAACCTAACTAAAATGAGGAAAGAAAAAACCCAAATTTATAGAATCAGGAATGCAAAAGGGGAGATAACAACAAATACTATGGAAGTCCAGGAAATCATCAGAGACTACTTCGAGAGCCTATATTCAAGTAAATTTGAAAACCTTAAAGAAATGCACAGATTTCTAGATACATATGATTATCCAAAACTGGACCAAGAGGATATTAATAAACTGAATAGATCTATAACACAAAATGAAATTGAAGCAGCAAACAAGAGTTCCCCCAAAAGAAAAGTCCAGGACCTGATGGATTTTCTGCTGAATTCTATCAGACCTTTAAAGAAGAACTGATACCAACACTCCTTAAACTGTTCCATGAAATAGAAAGGGAAGGAAAACTGCCTAACACATTTTATGAAGAAAGTATTACACTTATCCCAAAACCAGGCAAAGACACCTCCAAAAAGGAGAACTATAGGCCAATCTCCTTAATGAACATTGATGCAAAAATCCTCAATAAAATAATGGCAAACTGAATTCAACAACAAATCAAGAAGATCATTCACCACGACCAAGTAGGCTTCATCCCAGGAGGGCAGGCGTGGTTCAACATATGAAAATCAATAAACGTAATAAACCACATTAACAGAAACAAAGACAAAAACCACTTGATCATCTCAATAGATGCAGAAAAAGCCTTTGATAAGACCCAACACCAATTCGTGATAAAAGCTCTATGAAAACTAGGAACAGAAGAAAGTACCTCAACATTATAAAAGGTGTATATAACAAACCTTCAGCCAGCATTATACTTAATGGAGAAAAACTGAAACCATTCCCTCTAAAATCAGGAACTAGAAAAGGATGCCCACTATCTCCACTCCTATTCAACATAGTACTGGAATTTCCAGCCAGAGCAATTAGGCAAGTAGAAGGAATAAAAAGAATACAAATAGGTAAAGAAACTGTCAAAATATCCCTATTTGCAGATGACATGATCCTATACCTTAAAGACCCAAAAAACTCTACTCAGAAGCTGCTAGACACCACCAATAGCTATAGCAAGGTAGCAGGATACATAATTGACATAGAAAAATTATTAGCATTTCTATACACTAATAATGGACAAACTGAAAAAGAATACATGAAAACAATTCCATTTACAATAGCCTCAAAAAAAAATCAAATACCTAGGTGTCAACCTAACAAAAGATGTGAATGACCTCTAAAAGGTAAACTAAACTCCTGAAGAAAGAGATTGAGGAAGGCTATAGAAAGTGGAGAGATCTCCCATGCTCATGGATTGATGCAATCAACATAGTAAAAATGTCTATACTCCCAAAAGGAATCTACATGTTTAATGCAATTCCCATCAAAATTCCAATGACATTCATTAAAGAGATTGAAAAATCTACTGTTAAATTTATACGGAAACACAAGAGACCACGAATAGCCAAGGCAATACTCAATCAAAAGAACAATGCTGGAGGTATCATGATATCAAACTTCAAAATATATTACAATGCAATAACAATAAAAACAGCATGGTACTGGCACAAAAACAGACATGAAGACCAGTGGAACAGAATAGAAGACCCAGATATGAAGTCACACAACTATAGCAAACTTGTCTTTGACAAAGGTGCTAAAAATATACGATGGAAAAGAGGCAGCCTCTTCAACAAAAACTGCTGGTAAAACTGGTTAGCAGTCTGCAAAAAACTGAAACTAGATCCATGTGTATCACCCTATACCAAGATTAACTCAAAATGGATCAAGGATCTTAATATCAGACCACAAACTCTAAAGTTGGTACAGGAAAGAGTAGGAAATACTGTGGAGTTAGTAGGTATAGGTAAGAACTTTCTCAACAAAACCCCAGCAGCACAGCAACTAAGAGATAGCATAGATAAATGGGACTTCATAAAACTAAAAAGCTTTTGCTCAACAAAAGAAATGGTCTCTAAACTGAAGAGAACACCCACAGAGTGGGAGAAAATATCTGTCAGCTGCACATCAGACAAAGGACTGATAACCAGAATATATAGAGAACTTAAAAAACTAAATACTCCCCAAACTAATGAAGCAATAAAGAAATGGGCAAGTGAACTAAACAGGACTTTCTCAATAGAAGAAATTCAAATGGCCAAAAACACATGAAAAAATGCTCACCATCTCTAGCAATAAAGGAAATGCAAATTAAAACCACACTAAGATTCCCCTCACCCCTGTTAGAATAGCCATCATTAGCAACACCATGAACAACAGGTGTTGGCGAGGATGTGGGGAAAAAGGAACCCTCTTACACTGTTGGTGGGAATGTAGACTAGTACAACCTCTCTAGAAAAAAATTTGGAGGCTACTTAAAAAGCTAAACATCGATCTACCATTTGATCCAGCAATATCACTCTTGGGGATATACCCAAAAGACCGTGACACAGGTTACTCCAGAGGCACCTGCACACCCATGTTTATTGCGGCACTATTCACAATAGCCAAGTTATGGAAACAGCCAAGATGCCCCACCACTGACGAATGGATTAAGAAAATATGGTATCCATACACAATGGAATTTTATGCAGCCATGAAGAAGAACAAAAGTTATCATTCGCTGGTAAATGGATGGAATTGGAGAACATCATTCTGAGTGAGATTAGCCTGGCCCAAAAGACCAAAAATCTTATGTTCTCCCTCATATGTGGACATTAGATCAAGGGTGAACACAGCAATGGGATTGGACTTTGAGCATATAATAAAAGCGAGAGCACACAAGGGAGGGGCGAGGATAGGTAAGACACCTAAAAAACTAGCTAGCATTTGTTGCCCTCAACATAGAGAAACTAAAGCAGATACCTTAAAGCAACTGAGGCCAATACGAAAAGGGGACCAGGAACTACAGAAAAGGTGAGATCAAAAAGAATTAACCTAGAAGGTAACACATATGCACAGGAGATCAATGCGAGTCAACTCCCTGTATAGCTATCCTTATCTCAACTAGCAAAAACCCTTGTTCCTTCCTATTATTGCTTATATTCTCTTTTCAACAAAATTAGAGATAATGGCAAAATAGTTTCTGCCAGGTAGTGAAGGGGTGGGGGGCAGAGGGAGGGGATGGGGGGGTAAGGGAGGAGTACAGGAAGGGGGGAGAAATCACCCAAACATTGAATGCAAATATGAATTAAAACAAAAAAAGAAATGTTAACTCCTTAGAAATAATTGGGCCAGTAAGTCTAAGGGAAAATAGGTTCAAATTTGAGCTATATTAAAATAAGAAAATGTTTATCTTCACAGGATGGAAACTAGAGTAGGAAGGATGGTCATGTAGAGTGGTTTTAAAAAGCAATTATTTGTGGAATTAGTTTATACACTGTAACTTGTAAGAAACAGTTATAAAATCAAGTTGCATTTATATCCCTTTATCCAATTACTCATTTAGGAAGGTATTGCCTGCCCACCCATAGCGTCATTTGGAAATGCATGAGAAGGGTGTTTATTATTTAGCAAAATGAAGGGGGAAATACACCTGGAATTGAATAAACTAAATTATACAATTTAGTTTAATACATAATACATTTATTATCTAATAAGTTATATGTGTCATTCTTTGAAAGTGTTATGTAATGAGATACATAGCATTACAGAAATCAGTGTTATGCACAGCTTTGAAAGTATTGTGATATACAACCATAAGAAAACTAACAGATAAGCTGACATTGAGGGGCGTTCTATAGAATAACTTTCTTGTACTCTTTAGGAATAAAAATTTGATGAAAGACAAGAAACGATTAGGATTAATGCAGGTTGAAGGAGAATAAAGAACTAATAAAATTAGTTCCTAGGTTGGATTCTGCATCACTGAGGAAAATGAAAGACAGTATTAAGGGAGAGGGGATGAAAGAGTGCAGTGGAGGGGGTGAGTTCAATTATGATATATTTGATACATTGTGAGAACCTTTGTAAATGCTGCACTGTACCCCCACCCAGCACAATAATAATAAAAAATGAAAAAAAGACAGTATTGATACAATTGACAAATAATGAATTTAGATAATAGTATTACAATGGTGCCAAATTTCCTGTTTGATCATTGCATCATGGTTATGTAAGAAAATACTCTTTTTTATTTTTTTATTTTATTTATTTTTTTTCCCTTTTTCTTTTATTATTCATATGTGCATACAAGGCTTGGTTCATTTCTCCCCCCTGCCCCCATCCTCTCCTTTACCACCCACTCCGCTCCATCCCTCTCCACCCCCCTCAATACCCAGAAGAAACTATTTTGCTCTTCTTTCTAATTTTGTTGTAGAGAGAGTATAAGCAATAACAGGCAGGGACAAGGATTTTTGCTGGTTGAGATAAGGATAGCTATACAGGGCATTGACTCACATTGATTTCCTGTGCACGGTTCCTTCATGGAACCATGAAGGTTCCATGGGCTGCTGAGAAGAATGTATATTGTGTAGAGGTTGGATGAAATGTTCTGTAGACATCTACTAGGTCCATTTGATCTATTGCATATTTTAGATCTTGGATTTCTTTATTGATTTTTTGTTTGGATGACCTATCTATTGATGATAATGGGGTGTTACAGTCTCCCACAACCACTGTGTTGGCATTTATATATGCTTTTAGGTCTTTCAGGGTATGTTTGATAAAATTTGGTGCATTGACATTGGGTGCATACAGATTGATGATTATTTCCTTTTGGTCTATTTCCCCTTTTATTAGTATGGAATGTCCTTCTTTATCTCGTTAGATCAATGTAGGTTTGAAGTCTACTTTGTCAGAGATAAATATTACTACTCCTGCCTCTTTTCGGGGGCCATTGGCTTGGTAAATCTTCTTCCAGCCTTTCATCCTAAGCATATGCTTATTTCTGGGTGAGATGAGTCTCCTGTAAGCAACAAATTGTTCAATCTTCTTTTTTAATCCATTTTGTCAAACGGTGTCTTTTGATGGGTGAATTAAGTCCATTAACATAAAGCGTTAGTACTGATAGGTATGTGGTGATTCCTGCCATTTAGTTGTCTTGGTTGTTTGAAGGTTTGATTGTGTGTACCTAACTTGATGTTACTCTCTACTGTCTTGCTTTTTCTTTCCTGTGGTTTGGTGCTGCCTGCCTTTTCATGGTTAAGTTGGGTGTCACTCTCTGTGTGCAGAACCCCTTGCAGAATCTTTTGTAATGGTGGCTTTGTGGTCACATATTGTTGTAGTTTCTGCTTATCATGGAAGACTTTTATTGCTCCCTCTATTTTGAATGATAGCTTTGCTGGGTAGAGTATCCTGGGGTTGAAGTTATTTTCATTCAGTGCCTGGAAGATCTCACCCCACGCTCTTCTTGCTTTTAATGTTTCTGTTGAGAAGTCTGCTGTGATTTTGATGGGTTTACCTTTGTATGTTACTTGTTTTTTCTCTCTTACAGCCTTCAATATTCTTTCCTTAGTTTCTGAACTTGTTGTTTTAATGATGATATGTCGTGGAGTAGTTCTATTTTAATCTGGTCTGTTTGGTGTCCTGGAGGCCTCTTGCATCTGTATGGGAATATCTTTCTCTAGATTTGGGAAATTTTCCATTATTATTTTGTTGAATATATTACGCATTCCCTTCGCTTGCACCTCTTCTCCTTCTTCGATGCCCATGATTCTCAAGTTTGGTCTTTTGATGGAGTCAGTGAGTTCTTGCATTTTCTTTTCACAGGTCTTGAGTTGTTTAATTAATAGTTCTTCAGTTTTTCCTTTAATTACCATTTCATCTTCAAGTTCTGAGATTCTGTTTTCTGTTTGTTCTATTCTGCTGGATTGGCCTTCTGTTTTGTTTTGCAGTTCTGTTTCATTCTTTTTTCTGAGGTTTTCCATATCCTGGTAGTTTTCCTCTTTAATGTTGTCTATTTTTGTCCTGAGTTCATTTATCCGTTTATTCATTGTGTTCTCTCTTTGGTGTTTATACAGTGCTTCTATGGTTTCCTTTATTTCTTCTTTTGCTTTTTCAAATTCTCTATTTTTGTTGTCTTGGAATTTCTTGAGTGTCTCCTGTACCTTTTGGTTGACCCTATCCAGTATCATCTCTATAAAATTCTCATTGAGTACTTGTAGTATGTCTTCTTTTAAATTATTCTTGTGGGCTTCATTGGGTCCTTTGGCATAGTTTATCTTCATTTTGTTGGAGTCTGGATCTGAGTTTTTGTTCTCTTCATTCCCCTCTGGTTCCTGTACTAATTTTCTGCTGTGGGGAAACTGGTTTCCCTGTTTTTTCTGTCTTCCCGTCATTGTCTTTGGTGGTGTTACTGTCCCTGTACTGTGTGCAATTAAATATTTTCTAGCTTGTAATAATAACAATGGTAATATTTAGAATGGAAGGGTGAGCTGAGATGGAAAGCAAGAAGTTAAAGAAAAGGGGAAAACAAATATACAGATAAGAGGGAGAAAGCAGAACAAGGTATCAGACAAGAGAGTTTCAAAGGTATAAACAGGGAGTGTTAGTGTACTAATCGACAGTAAGCTGAACAGACATTAGAGAGACAGAGAGAAGATTGAAAATCAAAGATAAAAAAAATAAGTAAATGAAAGAAATATCTATATATAAAAATGAATTAAAATAAAATGGAAAATAGAAAATTAAAAAAAAAAACCAAAAAACTTCCAAGTTTATATGCAATGCAGTTTCAGTATTAATAATTTGGGTGTCTGTCTCAATCTCCAGTCCTGGAGTTGGTGCCTCAGATGTTGTTCTGTAGTTGTCTCATCAAAGGGGATGCATAAAGTAGAACAAAACTACACACTCACACACAGCAAAAAAAAAAAAAAAGCCCCACCAAGTGTCCCAAGTTCAAATGCAATACAGTTTCAGTAAGTTTTTTGGCTTGCAGGTGTAATTCGGTTGTTCTCTCATCAAAGGTAGGGAGAAAAAGAAAAAAAAAGAGTCTGGAGACAGTTCTGAGATTGGTATCTGCAACTGTGGCTTGCCTGCCTGCTGCTCTCAGCCTGCTGTAGCTGGTGGCATTATTTATGCAGATCTCTGGGGTGAACTTAGCACTCACCTGGTCCCACAGGCTTTGTTTGTTCAGAGTTCTCCTATGCGGGAGCCTCTGCTACAGGCTTTCCCCTTTCCAAGGACTGGGAAAGGTGACACTGACCCCACGTTGTCAGACCTGCGTGTTTATTTACAGTTCATGTGGTAGGTGCATCTTCCCCCCTCTCCTGTGCAGTTTTCCTCCCACTGCCACTTTCACAAGCTTTCCTGCTCCTGCTTACTGGGTGGTGCTGCTGCTCCTGCCGGCCACCATGTTTATTTACAGTTCACGTGGGAAGTGGGTCTTCCCTCCTCTCCTGTGGAGTTTTCCTCCCTCTGCCACTCTCACAAGCTTCCCCGCTCCTGGTTGCTGGGTGCTTGCCCCGCTCTCGCCAGAGGCTCTCTGGCCAGGCCGGCTTGTTTATTTACAGTCCTGGGAAGGATTCCCTTCCCCTAATCTTCAACGCTCAGGGCGCCCCACCCTCCTTCCAGCGTGTCTTAATTGTTCTTATTGCTTATTACTCAGTTTTTCTTTTTTTCCCTGGGTGGAGATCAGTCTGTCCAGTGGGCTATGCTGCTCTGGCCCAGGCTTGTCTGTGGGAGTACCGTGGTACTGCGAAGCTCACTTGGTCCGCATCTTCCCAGTGGGTGCCAGCCACTGGCGGCCCCGGGGACCCTCCTCGTTTCTCCATTTAATGTGAAGTGGAGATTCTCTGCGCCGGCTGGAGGTGTGGAGGGGTCAAAGTTATGCCCTTTCTCAGTGATTATGCCTGCAAAGTGTGTCTCCAGCGTCTCTCCAGGATTTCACTATAGAAGGCTCGCTTTCTGCTTCCTACCTCTATCTGCCATCTTGGAATCCTCAAAAATACTCTTTTTTAAAAAATACATACTAACTTATAAGTGAAGAGTCATGGTGGATGTAACTTACTCATAAGTGGTTCAACACACAAAAAGCATATGAATAGATATATGAAATGTAATACCCACATCAATCCTGATGCCCATACTTACATTGACATCTATTTATGGAGAGGGAAAGCAAGAACAGTAAAAAGTAATGTGATAAAGAAGTAACAATTTGCAACTCTATGTGAAAAGCATATGGCAATTCATTGCTTTCATCTTTCAGCATTTCCTATAAGTTTATTTTATTCATAAGAATTACATTGGGAGATAGTTTTGTTTAAGTGCCACAGTTATAATTATAGAATAAGTCTGTCTACAAAACAGGGCAATTGCAATGTGATATACTCCTTTAGATGGCTTCAACTCAAAGGTTTTGGGGTGTCGACTAGAGTAACAGTGCTTCCAAAACCCAGAGAAATGAGTCATCACCAATGTTGAAAAGAAAGAAAAACTTTTTCAAAGGCTAATCTATACGATTCTAAGACAGATTGTTGAATAGTTATACTAAAAGTGGTGGGCATAACAATAGTTATACTGAAGTTTTCAATTCTTGAAATGCTGGTAGGACTCATGTAGCCAGTTTAATCAATTTGTATTGTGCTGGGTTGAATTTAACTTGTAGCTAGCCTACTAGTCTATCTAGTGAAGACTCAACCTCACATTCTGAATGGATCTTGGTTCATGATTAGCATATCACTGTTTTGTGGCTAAATATGAGGGAAGTTCCAAAAAATGTACCTTTCAGCATAAAAATTCCTCTCCCTGTCCATGTCCCTCTTCCTTCCAATCTCTCCTTCAGTGTTGTACTCATGTGAGCCAAAAGCCTTTGTTTTTATATGTGGGTAAAAGTATATTTTGAAGTGTGACTGCCACTTGATTTTTTTTTTTTTTTTGAGGGAAAGTGTGTACCACTTATAACCTTTAGCTGTGTCTCTGAAATGTTGTAGCCTTTGCAGTGAAGGGTAACTGGCAGTAGAATACAATTTGCTCTATACAATTAAAAAGTGGGCCCCTTTGTTTAGCCAACTTTCATGATTTCCATTTACTTCAATGGCAAATAAAACATTTATGTAAGAAAGAAATATTGTCTTCAGTGGGATGTGCATTCCATGTGTGGCTTATTTTATATTCCAACATATTTTTCTTGAGACTATGTGATTTTTATTCACAATATGAATGCATAACTTTTTCAGAGACTAGCAGTTTAAGGCAACTATTATTTGCAGTATGGACAGAGACAATTTTGTTAAATATTTTTATTGCTGAATATCATTTTTAACTTTCTTCCAGTAGGACAATTTTAACTTTTTTATATGAATTCTCTTTCAATTTAGAAAAAACTCCAACTTCATGAAGCACAAGCACCAGCACCTAAGGACAGAAGAGGAGTCCCATGTCACTCTCGGGCTGTAACACTATTGAATCTTGCCAGACCACCTTGGGTGTGTTTCTCCACTGTAATCTAGCTGTACTCAGTAAGTGATATTACAAGGTCCAAGGTTCAGGAAGGGAATGGATAGTGGTGTCTCAAAGTAGTCTGAGATGCTTACTATTCAGAGTAATTCTGAACCATAGGACAGAATCCTGGAGACATTTTATTGTGAGAATAGAAGTCTTATACTTACATTATGTCTTTGAAAAGATGGAGTATTATGAATTGACAGGATGCTGATTAGTTGTCATCAAATATAACTGCAAATCCTACAAAGAGGAGAAATGCAAGAAACAAGTATAACTATTATGGTACCCTAATGAAATTTGTGGGCTCTGTTCTAGGAGCATACTTTTGCATGTGTCTGTTGGAGGAACTTGCAGATCCCAAAGGACAGTCCATGAACTACATGCTTAGGACCTCAGCAGATGACAGTGCACTCACTAACTAGGTTTGCAGAAGGTCTTGCCTTTCCACCTTCTCTCTTTTTTCTTTATGAAGCATTAAGGCCTTCCCTAGTCATTTCCCTAGCCCTTTGGGACTTTATTAAGTACAGTAATTCCCTTGCCCCAAACATAAGCCCTTTGACACATCCCCTGACAGCAATCCATTGCTTGCAGAGCTTAGGGACCTGAGAAGCCACAGTGCATTTTCATTATAGAGTCCTGGACTTCCTCTTGTGTGGAGCTTTAAGAATTGATGAGATCTATTTTGTTCAACTACTTAACAAAGACTGTGTTGCAATTTTACGCTCAGCTTGCTATAAGGAAGTACAGTTTCCTGAGCTTATTATCGTGCTGTATCTAAAATATCTTCTCCTTTTCAATCTCCTTAGAGATCCAAAATCTCTTTTCTTAATTGTTTCAATATATATCTATACACCTGAACTTCTTTACCTGGATGGAGCCCAGCATTTGTTTATATTCAGCAACAGAATGAGCTAAGCGACTAGTATTATAGATTCTGGGTGTATTTCAAAAAATATCTCCTATTTATTTTTCTGTGATTTAAGAATGTGGTACATCTCAGAGATTGTCACCTAAAGGGTTCTCCAAATTCAGCTACAACAGAGGGATCCCTTGGAAGCTCATGAGAAATGCAGAATCTCAGGCTCCATACCAAAACCCCAGAATCTGAATCTATGCTTTCATAAAATCTGTAGATGATTCTAATGTGTTTTAACTTTGGGAAGCTTTAGTTAGAGAAGATTTTTTTGCTTCTGAGTTATTTGCCCATGTTGTTGAGATCTAACTAATCTATTTTCCCACCATACAATCATACTGCTCAAAAGTCTTCATTCTGAGAAATGTTCTTTTTTCTCTCCTAAATTTAAATTCAGTCGGGAAACTGTCATGTATTTTATGTCAAATTCTTAAAATGTTAACAATGCTTTATTCACTATCTATTAATCTTTAAGAAAGGAGGGCCTCATAATCCAAACTTAAAAGCAAAGTACTCAGCATCTAGGATTGTGACAGGAACTTACACTTACTAGATGCTTTCGTGAGGTAAGCTTTGCTCTTCGTATTTTCCACATGAAAGTGAGAGGCACAATGAAGCTCTGGAACTTACCACCAACACAACACTCAGTGGGCTCATACTTGGGGCTCAGAATCTCTCCTTTCCACTATTTCTCACAGGAGACATATCAGAAAAATGAGAAGACTTTATTTTCAAGTCATTGTCTAGCACATGGCTTCTAAACCTTCACACTAATAACTTTGAGACTGGATAATTCTTGTTTTGAGTAGCTGTCCCCTACTGAATGCCAGAAGCACACAGCCTGCCCTCCCATACCACCACTCTACCTTGTGCCCTCCCCCAGACTGTGATAACAAAAATGCCTTCACTGAAATTAAAATCAAAGATGAAAAAGAGGACATAACCATAATACTAATGAAATCCAGAGGATCATTAGAAAATACTTTCAAAACTTATATTCAATTAAATTGGAAAATCTAGAAGAAATGGATAAATTTCTAGATGAATATAACCAACCAAACTTGAAACACCTACATAGACTTAAAAAAACAAAAAGATTAAAGCAGTAATAAGGAACCTCCCTACAAAGAAGATACCTGACCAGATGGATTCATGGCGGACTTTCACCAAACCTTTAAAGAAGAACTAATACCATTAGTCCTGAAACTTTTTTAGGAAATAAAAAGGGAAGGAGCATTTCCAAACTCATTCTATGAAGTCAGCTTACACTCATTCCAAAACCCAATAAAGACGCAACAAAAAAGAGAATTATAGACCAATATCTTTAATGAATATATAGATGCAAAGACTCTCAACAAAATACTGGCAAACAGAATTCAACAACATGTCAAAAAGATCATATACCATGACCAAGTCAGTTTCATTCCAGGGATGCAAAGATGATTCAACATACATAAATTTATAAATGTAATGCAGTATATAAACAGAAACAAGGACAAAAACCAAATGATCCTCTCAATAGACACAGAAAAAGCCATTGATAAAATTCAACACCCTTTCATGATAAAAACTCTGAAGAAACTAAGAATAGGAGGGAAGTTCATTAACATAACATACCTACAGAAAACATCACGCTAAATGGAGGACAACTGAAACCATTCCTGCTAAAGTCAGAGACAAGACAAGGTTGCCCACTTTTCCCTCTCCCTCAATATGGTTTTGGAATTCCTATCCAGAGCAACAGACAAGAATAAGAAATAAAAAAGATTCAAATAGGGAAAGAAGAAGTCAAACTCTCCCTATTTGCAGATATATGATCCTATACCTAAAAGACCCTAAAAACTCTACCAAAAAGCTAATCAGAAACTATTTTGGCAAAGTAGCAGGATACGAAGTTAGCATACAAAAATCAGTAGCCTTCCTGTATACCAACAATGTACAGACTGAGAAAGAAATCAGGGAAACAATCCCATTTACAATAGCCTCAAAAATAATGAAGTACCTTAGAATAAAATTAATGAAAGAAACTAAAGACCTTTTCAATGAAAATTATAAACCACTGAAGAGAGAAATCAAAGAGCACATCAGAAGATGGAAAGATCTCCCATGCTCATGGATTGGTAGAATCAACACGGCGAAAATGGCAACACTACCAAAAGCAATATATATGTTCAATGTAATCCTTATCAAAATTCCAATGACATTCTTCACAAAAACAGAAAAATCAATCCTAAATGGATATGGAAGCACAAAAGACCTCAAATAGCCAAAGCAATTCTGCGCAAAAATTCTAATGCTAGAGGTATCACAACTCCTCACTTCAAACTATACTACAGAGTTCCAACAATAAAACAACATGGTATTGGCACAAAAACAGACATGAAGACCAATGAATTAGAATAGAAGACCCAGACATAAACCCACGCAGCTACAGCCAATTGATCGTTGACAAAGGAGCCCAAAACACACAATGGAGAGAAGAGCCTCTTCAACAAATGTTGCTGGGAAAACTGGATATCCACATATAGAAGACTGAAACCAGATCCCTGTCTCTCATCCTGTACCAAAATAAATTCAAAGTGTATCAAACACCTTAATATAAGGTCTAAAACCTTGAAACAATTACAGGAAGTAATAGGAAATGCAGTGCAACATATAGGTATAGGGAATGACTTCCTAAACAGAACTCAAGAGGCTCAGTATCTAAGACAAAAATAAACAAATGGGACTTAAAGTCTTCTTACAGCAAATGAAGCAGTCACTAGACTCAAGGGAAAGCCCACAGAATAGGAGAAAATCTTTGCCAGCAATTCATCTGATAAGGGACTAATATCCAGAATCTACAGGGAACTCAAAAAACTCAACCCCCAAAGAATCAACATCCCAATAAAGAAATGGGCACATGAATTAAACAGGACTTCTTAAAGGAAGAGGTACAAATGACCAGTAAATACATGAAGTGCTTAACTTGTCTGGTTATAAAAGAGATGAAAATCAAAACAACACTTAGATTTCATCTCACCACAGTTGGAATAGCCATGTCCTAGGGCAAAAACAACAACAAATGCTGGTGAGGATGTGGAGAAACAGGAACCCTTATGCACTGTTGGTGGGAATGCAAATTAGTACAACCATATGGAAAGCAGTATGGAGATTCCTTAAAAAGCTAAATACAAGACTGGCAGAGTGGCTCAAGTGGTAAAGCATCTGCCTACCAAGCATGAGGCCCTGAGTTCAAACCCCAGTACTGCCAAAAAAAAAAAAAATCTAAGGACAGAGACTGCCATATGATCCAGTGATACCACTCTTGGGCATCTACCCAAATGAATATAAGTCTGGATACAATAAATACACCTGTATACTGATGTTCATCACAGCACTATTCATAACAGCCAAGCTATGGAAACAACCCAGTTGTACTACAACTGATGAACAGATCAAGAAAATGTGTTAAATATATACAATGGAGTTTTACTCAGCCATAAGTAATAATGACATATGGTTTGAAGGTAAATGGATGCAATTGGAAGACATCATGTTAAGTGAAGTAAGCCAGGTCAAGACAGACAAAGGACACATGTTTTCTCTCATAAGTGGAATATAGGTCCAAAATATAAACATAGACACAAAAACAAGCATGATTAAATACAAACTCTTAATGTAGAACATGTTTGTAATAGTGGAACTACTTAATGGAACTTGCAGAAAGAGGGAAAGGAAAAGAGAATGATGGAGCATCAATAATATCATAAAACATAACATCTGTGAAGACAGAAAATATAACAATATGTATTGAAAGCTGTTGAAAAATGGGTGGTGGGCCAGTGGCTCATGCTTATAATCCTAGCTACTTAGGAAGCAGAAATCAGGAGGATTGTTGTTTGAAGCCAGGACAGGCAAACAGTTTGCAAGACCCTATCTCAAAAAAACCCATCACAAGAAAGGGCTGGTGAAAGGTTCAAGGTATAGGCTTTGAATTAAAACCCTATTACCACAAATAAATGGGGGGTAGGGCGTAAATGGGT
Source organism: Castor canadensis (assembly GCF_047511655.1). NCBI lineage: Eukaryota > Metazoa > Chordata > Mammalia > Rodentia > Castoridae > Castor > Castor canadensis. The sequence goes on along the minus strand of NC_133390.1, from coordinate 149,646,178 downwards.
TAGGGGAGTAATGGAAGGGGTTGATTAGACCAAAGTAAAGTATACTCACAGTGGGGATACATAGAGAAATCCCTTTTGAACATCAACTTAAATATTAATAACAAAAGACAAGAGTGTAAAATAGGTACAGCGTGTAGGTGGGGGGTACTAGTGGGAAGAGGGAGGGTGAATGAAGGAAATTAAGGTAAGGGTATATGGTCGATGGACTTCAGATATTTGTATGAAATAGAACAAAGAAACCTCTTATAATTGCTTAAGTGGGGCAGGGAGGAGGTTGAGGAGGAGAGACAGTGGGAGTGATGTAATCAATGTACGATACAAGCCTATTTGGAATTGTCACTCTGAATCCCCTCTGTACAATGAATGTATCCTAATAAAAATTTATAATTAAAAAAGTGTCTTCAGATTGTGAAATAACCCCTATGAGGTAAAAATAGCCTGTACTAGAGAACTACTGGTCTAAAAGTATGTGTGTGGTTTTATTTATTCCTGCCTTTGGTATGTTTTATCTATCATCTTACTCTTCCTTATGAGACTGCTTCTTTTGGCCAATTAGATGTTCCAAGTAACCAAGGCTTTAAAACATCCACAATTGTTGTCTATTTTCTTAGAGCTCCATATTTCACACAAATAAAATATAAGATGTTTCTTGCTTAATTATCTTGACAAGTATGTTCAGAAGTTTGTGTTACTATTCTTCAGTGTACTGTAAGCATTGGGCATAGGAAGGAGAAGAAATGGCTCTTATTGAGAAAACAGTTTCAATTTAGTGGCTAACCAAGAAAACTCACAAACCCAATTCCCCTCTCCCACTTTCTAGTTGTGTGGTCTTAGATAACTCACCAGTTCTGTTTTCTCAGTGAAGCTCTGTCTGATAAGGCTGTTGTGAGAATTAAATGATGTGTTCTGTCAATACTTCTTAGAATCATATCTAATGTAGAGAAGGTCAATATTTGTTTATTATCATTATCTTTTTGAATCTTATGTATTTTTCATAATCTGCAAGGAACAGAAGGAGGCCTAGGATCCTGTGTGTAAATACTTATTTTTTATTTATGAATTTTATTGTGGTATATGCATTTTATTTAAAGTCTTCATTTATATTTGACATATTTAAGTTGTGTGTTTTATTCAATTTCTGTCATGGAATGTCTTATTCAGGAGGTGGGAATACATAAAATATATGAATTGAGTGCTAAAATTAGCTACTTATCATTCAACTCATAAAAAAATTGAAAATGAGCAAAACTGACCAATATGGGAGAAAGGTACTCGGGAGGTTTTGGATGGGTAGGGAGTTCAGTCAAAGGGATCCCAAGAATGCTTCTGGAGCTATTTATGTCCTATTATTTTGATCTGGGAGCTGATTATATAAAAGTACTCAGTTTGTGAAAATACATTGAGGTATTCACTTATGATTTATATATACTTTGATAAAATTTCCAACATACAAATTAATTTAGACCAATTATAGAAAACAAAAACCATGTTTTACATCTAACAATATTGTTTTATGAAAAACAGGACTCTCAAAGATAATAATTTTGGGTCTATTTTATTGAACTATATATGATTCCAATATTACTTATATGTTTAATAAAACTAGAGGTATTATTCTAGAGGTGCCTGAATTCATAAACCCTGTCTGCATTTATGTTATAAGTGTGGGATGGAGCCTGAGAAGAAGTTATTATATTGTTTGTTTATATTGACATAGCCAAACACGAATTTGAATTTTTTTAACCCAAACATTATATTGAGAGTGCTATCTGGATGACGTCTATATTTTTAGCTACTCATGCTATTGTTAATGTGAAAAATATAAAACTTAATTATACAGGCCCATTTTCATCATGTGACAATTTCATAGCTGTCAAAAAGTTGTATTTCATGTTTTCCACATTTACAAGACTAACATGGGAACTAAAGTTTATAAGACTTTCTTTGGCTTTTTCCTTAGTCACTGGAAAGTTGATATAATAATGATTTTGTCACAAAGTTGTCAAAACAAATAGGCCACACAAAGCAAAGTGAAGACACTTAAATCCAGAAAGAGAGATTAAATTTGGCTTCTAAGCCTATTCAGGAAATAAAGGAGCTGAGAGGCATGTGTGCGCGTATGTGTGCGGTGTCATATTATACCCAAACCTCTTCAAGCCAGGAGTTTCAATCTTTCACACCACCCCTCCACCCCACCAAAGTGCTGTGAGGAGTCAATTTGATATGTAGTGGTTCTATGCCTATTTATTGCTTCTTCCTCGTCCTATATGGAAAAACAAAAAAGCAGCTAATAAAAGATAAGATTCAAGGGCACTAAACAAGTAGAAGGGAAATAAAAGGAGACATTGAATCCCGGGTTCAACCTTCAGTAGGACAAAACATCCATAAAATGGTTTAGAATAGGTTGCCTGTGAAATTTAATAGCCAATGACAGCATTTTCAAGGACTGGAAGTTTGTAGGATTATATAGAAAATATAATACAATTTATGTTCAAACAAAACCACACTTTGATGGCATGAAAACAATTGGGAAGTTTCTGATAATAATCCTGAAATGTTCTGTCTTTTTAAAATTATGCTTTTATTTAAGAACAGATTTTAGAATGTATTTTCTTTAAAACTGTCTTTATATACAAACACCATCAATTAATTTCTCCCATAAAAATAAGTCATTGTAAACTTCAAAGTTGATATGGGTTGAGTCTCAGGTCAGGTAAGAAGTCATCACAAATGTCTTTTCTCTTCTTCCAAACCTAAGCCATGTTTGTTTTCCCAAGGAGCATGATGGCTTGACATGAAGGGTTCTCGTTGGTCTAGTCAAATAAAATTGCCTCTTTCACATTCCAACAGTGCTAGGCCAGGCCTCTTAAGTCCTTCCCACAAAAGAAGGCAAAGTGCTTAGTGAAACTGAACCTGCCATGCCTGGAGTTCAAAGGCTAAATATCTGCTTTGTCCCTGGGGTGGAAGGTGGAATTCTGGTGACAGCACTGGACATACCTTTGTTTCCTCTGTTCACTCAGTCTTTGAAAGGTTCTCATTAAATGCTATTAACAAGCACTAATGCAGTGCATGGCTACAAAGTTCCAAGAATAATCAAACAGCAGAATGAACAATGAGGGGAGTATAAGACAACCAAAATACTAAAGCCAGACATCTTCAGCTGAACAAAACTGCCACTGCAGACATGCCTTGGGGGCAACAAGATTGTTTCTGAGTTTGACAGAAAGGCTGTAAAAGGATCAGGACCCTCACCTGCACCTGCAGTTATATCATACAAATTCCTACTCAAACAGATATGTATGTGTATTTGAAACATGTAATATGCATATACATGCCCATGTCCATAGAGTAAGAGGAGAGAGAAACTATAAGAAAAGGCACAAAAACAAATTACTAAAAACAGTTAGGTGAAGTCATCTGTTATCCTGCAGGGGGCATCATTAATAACTAAACTCAGTGACAAATTATTCACTGGTGGAATTATGACAGTTGTGCCATTTATGAGAGGATTCCATATGGCATTCCCAGGAATATCCCCTTCTAAGAAGATCCCTTGGTTCTATCAATTCTTACACCTCATTCAAGTTGATGCTGACCTTCTCTATCAAACAGCAATTTATTGCCATTTACAGTTCATTCTCTAAAAATAAAGGTTACAATAGAGCAAACAAAGTAGACATGAGGCAATTTTACTCCCAAAGTCAAGCTGATTGTTCAGTGACCTGCTCACAGCTCTTGGGTAATTCATGGCTCTGCAGTCAGTCCTGGAGCTATCTTCATGGAGCTGAATAACCTCTCTCTTGGCCTGCCAAAAGGTTTCTCAGCTCAGTGCTACTCTTCAATGACACTCTGTCATTATGCTATATTTAGGCCATGGAAGTTGTAATTAGCTTTGTTCTGCTAGAAACTGATCTAGTCTCACATGCATATAAAAGGTAATAAAATAGGTAGGTAGATGTAGTAGCCTGAATAAGCCTCCTGTGCAGGAAATTCATGATTCCCAAACTGAAGGAAAAAAAACAAAGAAAGCTAGATTTAATGGCTTCAAAAGCTGAGAAAGGAATAAACACTATCTAAGAAGCCACACCTAGGCCATTGCCTGCTTACAACAGGATTTTTAATCATCTTCCCAGGCTGCACTCTTTCACTTTGATTTCACACCCAACCCCATCTGAAGTGACTGTTCCATAACTTGACTTTATTTGGTGGAAGCTATTTGTAGGATACAGCATCTCACATCTGTTTAAGGATCCAACTTTCTGTAAAAGTAAGTGGATTTATAGAATACCATTATCCAATTTTACTGTTTTATCCTTTCTAGGTACTGTCTGGGATATGAGGTATCTGATTTTATGACACAGAGTCTTATGTATTGTAGAAATAGTTACTGCTTATGAGAAAAGAGCTCGTAGAAGGCACTAAAATGTGAAATTCATAATGCCCAAATCACCATTACTGGTTGGTTCTTCCCCTTTCATTCTCCAACTTATTTGTAAGTTCCTTGAAGGTGAGATCTTCATAGATTTATGTTAATTATGGATTGATGTATGTTACTATGCTCATTGAGTCATTAAGAGGATGGGCTTAGAAAAAGTAATCTTTCTTAAAATCTAACATAAACATTTTTACATGTTAACTATAATGTATTGTCAGCTATTGACAATGGTTTTCTTTTCATGTACGACTTTGGGGAGCCCTTTATATTTGTCAGTACTGTTTGATGAATAAAAGGAGCAAAAGGAGAAACACCTGAAAAGATTTTCAAAGACAGAATAAATATGAATTTTGTACATCCACAATTAGAAAGAAAGAAGAGAAAAAGAAAAATTTTCAAAGTAAAGTCATGACACCATACTGGTAAGTTGGGATGCATATGTAACTGTGAACTTCAGGGCAGCAAATATGGTTGCCATATATTGTCTTTACTAATGAACCAAGAGTGAATATTCTTTCTTATATTTTGTGAGTTATGGGAGATGAGGTAGATGGGGAAGAACCATTCATCTAACTTAAAGGAGGGTCATAACAGTGAAAAGAGCAGGGCTGGTGGAATGACTCAAGTGGTAGAGTGCTTGTCTAGCAAATGTGAGGCCCTAAGTTCAAACCCCAGTACTGCCAAAAAAAAATAGTGAAAAGAGCAAGTTGTAGCATGCAGACAAGAGGCAAGTACATGCTGGGCACAGTGGCTCACACCTGTACTCTTAATTATTTGGGAGGCTGAGAGCAGGAGAATCTTGGCTCAAGGCCAGCATAGGCAACTAGTTCTCAAAACTCCATCTCCAAAATAACCAGACCAAAATGAACTGGAGATGTGACTTGGTAGAGCACCTGCTTTGCAAAAGCAAGTCTTTGAGTTAAAACCCCAGTACTACAAAAAACAAAACAAAACAAAACAAAACAAAAAAAACCTAACCTATCTGCACATCTCTTTGAAGTGAAAATGTTTAAACTCATTTTATAGAGGTATAAACCAAGTAAAGTCAGGTGACTTGATTGCTCAAGTTCTCAGCTAGTTAAGACCAGAGACAAAATTCAAACTTAGAGTGCTCCCATTGAAGTCCTTCACTCCTTGACCTGAAATGATCTTCAAATGTCTTCAAAGAAAACAAGATATTAAAGATAGTTATAATCTATACCCCAAATTTCATTTGTGTTTTTGTACCAGAGTATAAAATCACAATGCTAGCAGTATCTGCTTTTAGTTTTTGCACAATACCAAGAGGCAAAAATACCTCTTGGGCCTTTAATTATAAAGCCTGGTGGTCAGGGTTGATTAAGTACATATTAAGGGAAGTCAAGGGCTCTGAGAGGTTATGAGCAAGATAAAACCATTGGATGGCATCTACTCATTTCCAGATGACTGGTAAATATTTTGTCACTGTTTGTAAGGGAAGGCACAAAGGTACTAGAATAAAATTCTTCATGATAATTGAGTGAGTTCATATATTATAATAAATATGCTCTTTTGAGACAAGAGGCTTAAGATTACATTTTCTGAACATTGCATTTTTATTTTACACATTGAATGTTTAAAATTATTCAGTTTACAAGAAGAGAAGGAAAACAGGATATAAGAAGCTTAATTATATTGATTTTATGGTACTTAGTCTTGAATTTTAAGTTTGTGAATCATTTTTTTAATTGATGTATGATTTTTGCAGTATAAAAATTTCTGTTATGCCATAGTGTTATGCTAGTTAGAAATGTTTATGTTTTTCATGACATATAATATTGTTCGTTCACTGATAACTGTGTTTCCTCAAAATTGATCTTTTCATATTCAGAACCAAGTTTGACATTCTATAGTTGAAGACTAAAATAGAAAAACATAAGCTTTTCTTCTCTCTGTCTCTCTCTTTATCTTTTTCTTTCTCCCTTCTTCCCCTGCTTCTCTCTCTTTTTTTCTTGTCTGCTTTAATAATTCTATCCTGGCTTGATATAGATGTTTTTAATCTGTCCTCAAATTTTTCATAAGTCTTTTTACTATTGTGATATTGTGGTAAGACCAAAGTTAGTGAATTCCTAAGAATTCTCCTGAGGAAAACATGGAAGTTGTTGGAAATGAGAGAGGGAGAGAGAGTAAAAGAGAGGGAGAGAGAGATGCATTTGCAGTGCAATTTTCTTGACAAGGTATCAGCTTAGTAACCTTTGTACCATCTTCATGCAGAGAATCCAGTCAACCATACTGTGTCACTTTAACTCACATTTCAGGATCATATATGCTTTTTTGGCTTTAAGAATAGAAACTAAGTTCTGTTTAAAACTACATGTATCTGCTGCATATATGGATACAACTGACAAGCACTTTCACCCAAAATCCAAAGAAAAGAACCTTTGAAAATGTGTGAAATATTTGGAAAGTCTTATTATCAGGCCTAAAACAAATAAAATGGGCTTTTGAGATTAAATCTTTTAATCATTGTGAACATCTACTTTCTTTCTCTCAATTTGACAAGAAATTCTCACAGGTGGTTCTAATTAGACATAAGTAGTGACAGTGGCCAGTTTGACTAAATCCAGATCCTGGCCAAGAGTCATGGAAAAAAGTCTAAGCATGCCTTCTTAAAAAATGGAATCTATATTGAGACAGTTCAAGGAAATGACTCCTACGGCAAGATGTAAAACCCATAGCTCGAACGCCTTTGTGCTTTCTTTCTTTAGGGAGTCAAAACAGTAAAAGACACCTAATGCCATGTTCTTGCTGTCCTCATTAAATTCCAAGTTTCTCAAAGAAGGCATGTATTCTTCTATCTCAGCCAGACTCTGTCCACTTTGACGTCTTAAAGGAAAAAAAAAATGCCATGTATGCTAAATATATTGTCCCTAATTTATCCTCTTTTCTCTTTTTTTTTTTTAGTGCATATGCACTAACAATTGGACAAAGGCGTTTCATTGTGATGTTTCCACATATGCATATGGTGCACTTTGATCAAATTCACCCCCTTAATTACTCTTTCTTAATTTCCCTCTCCCTTCATTGAACAATTTTAATTGGTTTCACTATTCTATTTACATACATGTGTATGAAGTACTTCACTCATATTTACCCTCCCCTCTTTCATGCTTTCCTCTTCCTGTTGGTTCCCATTTCCAAACACCTCCTCAATTTTACACTCATGTCATTCATTTTTTAAATTCTTTTATTAGAATAGTTGAATGGCTATTTGGAAATCCTGTCAAGTCACTTCCTAAATAATTCACTATTTTCATAAAAACTCATCACCTCTAGTTTATTTGGGAGATACAGAAAAGGAAAAATGTCTTTTTCAAGAAAGTTCTTACTAAAATGTCTTCTTAGTCATGTTCTTTGTTATTAATTTGCACAAGTTCTCTATGAAGTATGAAACACACTCCTCCATGACTAAGAAATGTCTAAAAATACATGCAGGTATATAATAGACACACTGAGTAATTTTCATATCTTCTTAAGCATAACCATTGCATATAATTGTGTCACTGATGGAATCCCACAAATGGGATGAGTCAAGTTTGAAATTCAGTCCACTTGTCTATCACCAAGCCTTACCTCCTTCCTCACTAAGGGCCTGCCTCTGCCTGGGGGAAGTGGCAAGCTTTCTAATTGGTAAAGAATGGATTTGCTAAATTCAACTCATAAGTCATTTTTATGAACCCAAACAAAAAGTAAAAGGAAAGCAATGCCAGTTAATGTAATTATTACTTCTTTTTGTCTACTCTTTAAATATCTGAAAATGTAATTATTAAAGAATATAAATATTTAAATGATTTCTTAGAAATATAAGAAGGCAGGGCATATCAGCCACTGATAACTCCCTATGGCTTCTTATGTATGGTCACTCAGCTCACTGACACACGAGTCCCTCACTGACAATTAAATGCACTTCGATAAGTAGATTAAAAATTAGTGTGCATGTATGCATGTGTGGCAGGGAGATAGAGGGAGATACTCAGAGAAACCTGAATGTACCGTTCTCCTTATGACCATGAACGTGATCTTGACTAATAGTGACGATTCATTTCTACCTTCTGTGTACCTGCCACTAAAACATAGAGTAAAATAACAGTAAAAACAAATGGGCTTTAAAAATTCCACCTTTTATGAAAGATGTCATTATTTTTAACATTTCGGTTATTGTTACCCCAATTAACATTACTATTCATACAAAATTATGCTAGAATTCAGAGTGTATACAATACCTGGTTATTACCTTAGAGGAGATATTTCTCCTGATTCAAAAAGATTAAAAGTGTTTAGAAGAGCAAGTCACAACAAACAGAGACAAAAGTTTATAAACAGAATCCACTTGGAAATACTTTTTAGCAGTTCAATTTGATCCCCAGTAGATTTCCTGGGAAGTTCTTTTTACCTATTATTGTTGCCACTTGTAAAATGATTTTCCCATTATCAATGTAAAAGTAACTGCTTTTTATTGGGGTATTTGATTCCTAATGAGTCTGATCTTCTACAGCAAAAGGCCTGAAATGTCAGTCCACCAATAGATATTCAGGTTTTATTGCATTGTGGAATGCCTTTGATCCTAGCAGGGGATCCATTGATAATGAGAGGTGTCCTGAAGAGCAACATCAGTCTCAGAAGGTATTACTCATTTTCCTCCTACCACTACCAATCTAAGGAATGCTGTTCAGCTAGAAGACATTAAAGAAGATCCACTAGTTTATTTCCCAAGGCCTTTCCAATTCAGGGAAGGTGGATGTACACAGAACTAATTTGCAGGACTTAATAATATTGCAGATAAATCTCAAGATCTAACACTTTTAGAAAAGAATAATTTCAACAACCTTGGTTCTGGTTTATAATCTGGAGGGTGGGACAGCTCTGTAGTGAACCTCAGAAAAAATTTCAGTCAGTGAATTGATTCACCTTCACTCAGAGTATTTTACCCAACCTTGTCCTTAACAAATAAGACAAAGTTTCAAGCAGCTGATTTTGAAACATGAACTCTCACCTAGGAATCTTAAGAGAACTAAGATGTTCTACCCATTCACAACAAAGGGGCTAGGGCCATATTTTTTTCTTTCCACTTTCCTTACCCTGTCTGTCTTTATCTTGTACTTTTCTCTGGCTACTTTTTGTTTTCTTTTGTTGTCTATCTCTTATCAGCAGCAATATCCAGGAAAGTTTTTAGATCATATGGCCTTTGTTGCTTTCAAGATCCTGCAGAGAACTTTGGTTCAGGGTCTTCCCTGCTCTTCTAGGGAGGAGGACACCTGCTGGTCTAACAAGATAGACCATCACTTCTGAAACGCCAACTTCCCCCAATTGTAGTGGATATTAATCCTTTTGTCTGCAGAGTTACCTATTAGATTTTATTCTTGCTGGCCTTAGAGTTTTTTGTGCAACTTTCAATCACATCAGTTCAGCTTTCTCTTCTCTTGGAATTAAAAATGTCCTTTGGGCTTCTTTATTCTTGTTGTTATTCCTATTTCAAGCAAAGAGATGGGAAAGGGACTTCAGCATAGATGTGTAATCATAGACCTACTTATGGATGGTTTTCCTTAAGTGGTTATATTAGATATTTTAAAATTTTTCAATTGTGGCATGAGCTCACCTGAAATAATATAAACTTCACTGACTTTTTTTTCTTTCAAAATGTAAAAGAATTCTTCACGATAAATTCCTATAGATAATACAAAAGCATAGTTAACAAGTGGGGATACTCAAGCACAATAATTAAATGCTCATTCCCAGGATGTGTGGGGTGATGAGAACATGAAATTTTTGAGGTACAACTAGCTTTGGATCCTAAATAAGTACCTTCCCCGCTCCAAGCTTCATTTTCCCACATTGTAGTGTTTAGTGATGTTTGTCTCTATGATTTCTTTCACTTCTAACATGGTATATAATTCTAGATCTTAAGTGTATGCATTTCATTTGAATTTCTCTCAAAAGATTAGCTATTTCATGAACATTTCAATACAAATGTTTCTTTCTGTGGGTAAAATGGCAGCATCTTTTAAAAAACTGTATAAATATTTCCACTGGTAAGGTGATCCTAACAGTGAAGAACAAAATCCATAGAATTGGAGGGAGCAAATAGGGCAAGCCAGTCTCTTTTTTCAGTCCTAGAAGTCTCATTGGTTGAGAGGTGATGGGTGGGCAAGTTGGGTGGGCAAGTCTGCTGATGCCAGATGTCATTACGTTTAGTAAAGGTAACTTGTCAGGGCATAATGTAAGGGAAACAATAGGATGCATCTGTGTTATATTTGCATAATGTACTCACTCAATAGGAGGTATGAGTATTCTTTGGAAAGAATTTAGGTAGTTCTTAAGCTAACTTCCAGGCTCTGTGCCTCATGCTGGGGCACTAGCCCCTGTCGATGTTGGGAATGACTCAGGGTGCACCTTTCTAGGTATCAGTGAATAACTGAAAGTGAAGACCCAGGAACCAGTAGAGTCCTAATTCCACAGTGGAAAATTCCTTGCTCCCAAATGGGTAGGAGAGGGGCAGGACTTGGGAGAGTAGGGTCATAAGCCCATCCAAAGATTGTTTAGAAACAACAGGTACATAAGCCTTTCTGGAGATACCGCTTCCTTTCTTCGATGTAGACAAGCTTTAGCAACTTCTCCTCCCATCCATATCCTCTCCTTCCTATCACCCAGCCAAAGTTACAATCTGAACTTTAAACCTACCAGGAAAAAGGGGAAAAGGAAGACCTTTTCCTAATCTCTTTTTTTTTTCTCTATATTTAGAAATCAATTAAGAAGATAGCAGCTAGGGAGGTGGTAAACACACCAACACCTAGTCTGATAGATAACACGTAGGAGCTATCCGGAAAGGAGGATGGAAGAACATCCCTCAATTCCCAGATAAACTAGCTTTGTAACTATTGGAAGTATGATAAAAGGGACACTAAATTAACTTTGAAAGCTGTGGAAGACAAAGTATAATTCTTCCTCATAGATATTTTAGCAAATAGCAGAATACTAAAACACACAAGGGTTCTGTGCTTCCCCAAACATTTTAGCTGTAAAAAAGGCTTAATGTCTAGCCTCATGCTACAGTTTAACCTCCTTGAGAGCTACATTATTTTTCCAGCCCCAAGAATATAAAGAGGAGATACTCAATAAATTCTTTCTTCCTGACAAAGTACTCATTGATAGTATCAAATTCCCCAATTGGTTCTAACGATGGGTGAACAAATGACATATGTGCAGTGTGACATGAGGACATTCCAGTATGAGAGAATTGACCTCATGAATTGTTTGGAAATGATGTAGAAATCCTATGCACTAAAATAAAATAAGATGCAGAGGCATCTTTTCTAGTAAAGTATTTTTAATATAAAAATTACCTGCTTATGTGTACCAATAGCTACTTTTGACAGTACATCTTTATAAAAATATAAGTTTGAAAGTCAATTTTTTCCCTGGTGATTTTCCATTAACTTTCTTCACCAGGTTAACTGATGTGCATTCTATTTATTATGCGAATTTAGAAGTCTGCATATTCTTTCTGGACTAAAATCCTTTCCAGTTAGGTGGATGCCCGATGAGCTGCATGTAATCTTAATAATGCTCAGATATGATATAAGCTATTTTAATAGAGAAAGAGTCTTTGAAGATAAGTGAAAGGGATAATAACTCTTGGCAGTATTGTTGTTTGGGAAATTTCAATTCTTTCATAGGAAATGGAAAATACTTAGAGGATTAAAGTGACAACAGTGCACACATGAAAATCCCCACATAATGACTCTCCTAATAATTGTCTCACTTGGCCGCTAGCTCTTCATGCTGTAGAGCAAAGCATTGCTTAAAGGGTAGTATAGTCTAGCAAATCAAGTGTTCAGAAAAAGCATTATGTGTGATGTGGTGCTACATATGTAGTTCTCAAAGGTTCTCTGTTGAATAGTAACCTCTAACCAAATATTTTTCAAGTACTATATTCCTTTCCATTCACCCTGGAGCTTACATCTCAACATAGAATGCCATCTAAGGATACAGTGATAAAATGATCCATGGACTGAACATGTAGTGTTGTTCACAGCCAGGTATGTCCATATTGCAAACTCTTAAAAATATTTGGACTCAGTGTTCAAGGGAACAAGCATTATTGGTGAGCTTTCAGAATTTCAGAATATTTCATTTTTCCTTTGTGCAATACCATCAATTTGTGTGTGTGTGTCCAATGAGAAATATAAATCTCAAGAACTGAGTTGGAATCATGGAAACTCAGTTTGGAAGGATTTTAAAGACAACTTCAGATTGTATGTGGTAAATGTTAAAGTACATAAGAAACTCATGAAGACCATGTTTAAATATATTATATTAAGCTGGGGATTCAGCTCAGTAGAGTGGCTGCTTAGTTTAGCATGTATAAATTCTGGAGTTAGATTCTCATCATCACACATACATGCTATTGACCTCATGGTCAAATCTATTTCCATGCTATTTGCTGTTACTGATCTGAAAAGACAAATTGCACTTATTTTTATAATTATCTTCTATGTTCTGAATTATGTCTTTTCTTTTGAGTTAATTCATTTGTTTAGTTTATGTCTCCTTTGCATATTAGTTTCTTCAATAGATTATTGTGGCATAAAAATTAACATCTGTAAATGAGGGCTTGATTTGTCAATATCAGTAATTGAGATAGGTATTTTTGGGAAAAATTTAGTCTGGAGGTGACTGTGCTGAAACTATAGTTTAAATTCTAGCATCCTCTGATATAATAGTCCACATTTGCATATCATTAGGTCTTACCCCTGTTTCTAGTTCTCAGGTCAGGACTCACATGGCTGAGCCAAATTACTTATATTCAAGTGTCTCCATTTTTCTATGAACTGTCAAGAGTTGAATTTGATGTGGATGTTGTAGACTTAAATTTTTTCCAGCAATAAATACTTATCAGAATATCTAGTACAGAGAATTCACACTTTAAATAGGCTTTTAGCCCATAAATTCTTCAATAATGAGGTTGAAGACTTATCTTGTTTTGGCTTTGACTGTGCTGTCAGAAAAGTTCCATCCTGAACCCTCTTCAGGTGTGCTTTTACTTTTATAGTTCTTTTATTCAGCAAAATAAACTTATCTGGCAAATTGTGTGTCAGAAAGTTCTCTCAAACTTCTGAAGTTCCTCTTTTAAAACAATACAAAGAGGAATAAATACACTATAGTAATAGATATTTATTATAGAAAACAATAATATGGATTTATTAATATAGTATGCTGTAACATATTATGATATATAGCAATATATAAATAGTACATATATAATATAAAAATAACATAAAGAACATGATAGAAATATAGTATACACATGCCACCCTAACATTAATGAATCTTAGCATTTCAGAACTATAACTGTTAACTAATTTTAATGCTTTGAGCCTCAATTTGTAATACAGTGTATATAAACGTATACTTTTCCTTCCTTACCATGAATATTTAAGTTATGAAAAGAGAGCTCTCTTCCATGAGTGGTTCACCATTCTGAACAGTAGATATGATCCTCTAGCATTATAAATTCTTCTGTTCCTTCTTGTAACTCATAACATTATAGCTCAAACCATGAAGAGAGCAAGGAGTCTCACAGAACCTCAGGAAGCTTGTTTCATTGAGGCCAATAGTGGCCACTGACTGACATATGAGGGGTGCCGGTCTCTGGCTCATGGATGATTCATTTTCCCTTCTTTACTTGTGCTTGGTTCTGCATCAGGAACTCCTTATTCTTGTTTATTGCAACAACATTGATCTTTTCATACTTTCTTTGATAGTAGCATGGAGCTTCCTCTGTGACTTGGTGTTCTTTTTCTCAGCGATTCCCCATCCTTTGGTCTTTAAAAAACATCTTTGGCTTGGTGTAACATGAAATAGAATTGTGAGCATTAGTAAATACCAGCTTAGTGCACAATTTCACGAATGTCCTCGTCATTCAAGAGACAGGCTTCCACACTTGGTCATTTCTGAATCCATGCACTACAGTGACAGGCCATATTAAGTAGATGCTCCTGCAGAAGTCTGCTGACTAATCTCCAAAGAGTGAAAGGAAGCTCAGAATAAAATGAGGTGCAATTTATGGAGAAAGAGAGAGAGAGAAAGAGAGAAAGAGAGGAGAGACTACAGAGACTAGAGAGAGGTAGATGTTGGGATTTGTAGTTATACCTGGTGAAACCAGATGAAGAGGATAAAAGTACTCAGTGCCCGTCACCTCTAAGTGACTTGTACTTTGAATAGATGGCCCCCAAATTGATCTTGAGCTTTGGATGGATGTTGTGGCTTTCAGTGACATTTAACATTGGACTTTCCAAGATCTTGCTACTGACTCCTCCTTCATATGAGAAATTAGAGAATTATCCATCTTAATTTCAACCAATTAGTTTAAGAAGATAGAATATACTTTTAATTACATGAGAAGTGAGCTCTGAATGAGTGACATGATCAAAACAACTCACAACCTCCCTACTTCCTGTGTTAGTAACTCAAAAACAGTGACCCTAAAGTCTGCCTTCTCAACTCTGACATTAAATACAAGAGGTAGTTTGGGGTGACTCATGAAAGAGCAATTATGTCCTCAATGATAAAAACAAATGTTCAGCCTCAGAAATTCATTGGGATCTCAATCACTGTCATGATTTCAACATATGGGAATTAGTAGCATGGGATGTGAATAAATGAAGACTATAAGGACCTCAGTCATCCAGGAAACTTGGGAAAGTAAAAATAGGATCTAAACAGTGAGAGGGTAAAGTTTGAAACATTTGAACACAGCACACACCATGGCCATCCAAGAATAAATCTAAATGTTACTCTACTGGAAAAGGTGCCGGTATAATTATCTAAATAACTTTTTTTGGATGTAAGGATATTTTGACTATGATTTATTAAATCTTTACATATTTTAGATACTTTTGGAGACTTAGATGACAATGGTTTCATCATGTTCTACCAATAAGTGATTAGACATTTATAAAACTGAAAAAAGCATCATTTTCTACCTAAAGTATGTGTCCTTCCAGCAAACTAATCAGTGGTAGAGGACAATGTTTTTCAGCAACTAAATTTCTTTTAAAATGTGAGCTGTGCTGGGATGTAATATATTCTCAATTTGTAAGATTGTAGCTAAAGTATGGTATGTCCTCAAACTTCTCAGTTTTCTTCTCAATGCCAGCACCCTCTATTTGCTGATTTCTTTACTGTAGTATGTAATGACCCTAAGATGATTTAACATCTGATTTAACTTGGAGTTTTCCAACCATTTGACTCATTTAAGAATAGATATAGGTAAGATGAAGGCAACTGGAAATTAGGGTTCCAGATATGAGTAATAAGCTATTTTATTGATATTTTTAAAGTTATTTTTGGATCTTTCCCCTCTGTTGACAGGATAGGAAACAACAAGGGCAGTGATTCACTTCCTGGGCTGTCAGCTGCCACTCTGTCACCTTCATAAACTTGTAGACTTGTCTCTTCAGCTCCCAGGTGGTTTTCCACTGGGAGGTCCTTGGTTTAGTACCGCTCAGGCAATCTTTAAGAGGAAAAACATAATCAAATTGTAGGAGATATATATCTTTAAGAAAAAAAAATAAAACAAATTGTAACAGATATATATATATCTGGAGTCAATATATATATATTGACTCCAAATAAAGATATGAGTAAGTCTGTATTCCTTTCCCCCATACCAGGCTCAATGCTAAAAACTGTCTGCATTTAAATGAAAATGACTTGTATGCCTGCCTGCCTTTCCTTCCTGTTCTTAGACAACTAGATAACACTCCCTGAAGGCCTGCCACTCAACAGGACAGTCAGTTTGGAGATGCCATTTGCATTTTGATAGTGATATTTGCAAATCTGGCTTGGTATGTTTTTGAGACAGCAGGACTGTGGGTGGTCAGAGTTCCCTTGGTTTTGAAATCTTATCAATGTCAGCCTGGCTAAGATAAAGTTCATTCCTATCTTTTTTTGATGCTTTGGACATGTACTCACAAGTGATCATTTGTTGGAAAGACTCTAGTGGCCTTGCATTGGCCACTCAACTGGTCCTAGAAACCAAGTGGCCACTTTAGAACAGGAAAGAAAGAAATGACAGTTTATAAACTTTTTCACTTAACTTTAAAAATAAGTTATTTAAGTTTTAAGAGCTAATGTTTGATGATTTAGAAGACTACACAATTTAGTTCAAAGCTTTAGAGTTTTTATAGATAACCTGTTTAATTTTCCATTTAACTTCCAAAAGAACATAGCTTTGAATGTATAGAAGTAAAATACTTCTACCATTGTAGATTTATGTAAATGTGTTGTGAATATATTTGCAGATTCTGTATTTACAGATTAGGGCCAAGTACATATATTTTTTAAAACTAAATTTCAGAATGTTATATTTTAAGTTGTGAAATCTTAAACTACAGGTTATTCATGGATGTGTTTTGCAAGCTTCATTGATATAAAGGGTTTTAGAAGGTGTTAGAACTGAGCTTTTTACTTGATATAAGAAGAATATAGATAATGTCACTGGGAATCATTCCTGAAGAATAATTTAATGTAATTTAAGAATCAGAAATCAGAGGACAGATCAGATTCAAGAGCAGAAGGCAAGAGTTCACTGGATTTTTTGGAATAACAAAAGTGTAAAATTACATTTTGAATTGGACAGTAAATGAAACAATGATCGCATATTAGGGGAAATTATTTTCTGTTACCACATATGAGGCATATATGACTGGCAAATAGCAAATGGAATGCTTTAGGAATTAGAAACTTTGCCTTTGTTGTATGAAAATGTCACAGTGAAACCCATTATTTTGTGTGATTAATATACATTAATGAAAGAAATGAAGAAAATCTTTATCTTTGTACAATCATAATTTGCAATGATCCCTTGGAAATATGGGGCCAACCTTGTCTACCTCAGAACCCCTAGGCCATCCTTTCCTCACACCCCACTAACAGGTTGCCCCAAGTTCTCCCAAGGCATCTAGAATTTCATTCTCAGCTCCAAATATAAATATTAAAACAAAACATACAGTGACTTTGTGTAAAGGCCTGAAGCCAGCTTAGATGGCTTAATTCTTTGATAAGATTCAGAAGCAAAATACATAACAAATAGACATTTCAATTTTTTTCACACCAGTTTCCACATGATCCCTAATTTTGACTTCAGTTTTATTTTGTTCCATAGGAATTTAGAAAGAACTGTCTTTCTTATTTATGTTAGGGGAGATGTGCTAGTGAATCAAGGAACTAAACTTTTTTGGGAATGACCATAATAAGATAGGAACTCTATAAACTCATTTTCTATATGAAAATTTAAAAAAATTATTCTTTATTATAATTATCTGTGGCTTAAAGTTGAGGAAATTATCTTTTGAATGATTTATCCAAATTAATATGACCTAAATAATGGCAAAACTGGGATTTAAATCTAGTCCCAGCCAATCCTGAGCCAATTCAGTTATGCCAAAACTTCTGAGATCCAGTTTGTTTCAAAATTATGCTATTTCCTTAATGTAAGCATCTATACACCTGCCAACTTTCTTGATGTATTATTGGTCATTTGACTTTAAAATGGAAAGATAAAGATAAGCTGAAGAATTAAGTTATAGGGAAATGCTCAATGCCTTTTTAGACATAGTAAGAACATGCACTAGTCACGTGCATGATTCTGCAGAACTTTACAGCACAATGAACAATTTAGATATCCTTTTGCCAATAGGCATCAAAGGAACAAAAACAGAAGACATGTTTAAAATGTACACTTTGGATAATAACAGGCCAAAAACTAAAGTTTTGCAGATATATGTATAAATCTGAAATTGGATATACATTGATGTATGTATTATACAGCTGTCAAAGGCCAGCATAAAGGTAATTACAAAATAAAAAAATTAAACATATAATACTTATATTAAATTGGTAATTTTCAAGGAACATAATTCGTAAAATGTTTTAGACTTGCTAGATATTTAAAACATAGTGTAAGGCACTCACTGGTGAAAATACTTTACCTGTATCATAGGTGTCTACTAAGTGCTCTTTTGTGTTTGACCTGTGGTTTATACAAAACCCTGCAATTGTCCTGCCTTCCTGCATTTCCTCTAGTTGTATCTGGGGAAGGCCCTTATTTTACTTCTGCTTATCTGGACTGGTCTTCCATGCAATCTTCCTTACTTTTTCCATCCTTTATGGACACTCAATTCTACTGCACAAAGCAACACTGCTTCTGTCAGTAGCCAAATTTGTCACTAATTGTCAATTCTTTCTTCTAGACTGCCTTTTTCTGAAGTGCTGGAATAATGTTATATACTCATTTTGTGCCTGCTATAACTATCTTCAATGATCTGAAAGGAAGGATTATCTTTGTCTATTATTTATTAAGAACTAAGTCTGAAGGGTAAGTAATGAGCAGAAACAACTGGAGAGATAATGAGAGTATGTAAGTTTGCAAAATACGTCTATTCAAAACCTTTACTGAATGACCATTTATTGAGATGTGGGAATCTGAACTGTACTTGGCAATCAAAAGAATCTGCTATGCTTTGGGGTCTCTGAGTCAGTGCTGTTATTACCATGGGTATTTTGGAGAGAGGGAGGAGAATAAAGGAAGAAAGGTAAAGTCAATTTCATCTTACTTCTTGATAAAATGCAAATTGTTCTCCTCAAAGTGATGCTCTCATGCATGGTTGTATCCTTGGGAATGGCTTATTAGGCATGGCTGAATAATTGTGAATAGGAATGTTTTTATTTCATGCTTATTATTTTAGAGAGTGCACATGGTGCCCCAGATATTAGAAAACAAACAAAACTCACCATCAGATTCAACCTCATTTTACTTTCTGTTCCTTCCTTCACTTAACATACTCTTTCAGAGCTTGTGAGAAGAATTCTAAATTCTAGCATTCAGGAAAAGTTTCTGCAGTATTGGAAGGGCTTGTGGCTATATGCTCCCTTAAATTCTCAAGTGATGAATTGAAGATCAATGTGGATATACTACCTTATCTCTGCATCAGGGCAGAAAGTGGTGCCTGTCTGCACACTTCAGAAGCTGACCCAGGCATTCCTCTGCTCTAGTGGCTTTCTTCATGGGAATGGAGTCAGGCAGAAGAAGGAAATCTTCAATCTAACCCACCATGCACAGGTATGACCACCAAAAGAGGTGTGACAATGACTAAAGAAGCATCCAGTAGTCTTTCTGTCCATGAATTAGGTATGGTTCTACAGGAAGAGGAAGGATGAGCAATAATTTCTCCCTAGCCAGGTAAGTTAATTACTATGTTATCATTTTACCTCTGCCAAACCTCAGTTTCTTAGGAAATGCATCTACAGTGAAGTTGTAAGATATGTATGTATATTTTCATTCACTAATCCACTCATTCATTCCTTTATCATAAAATGATGCTTTGATTAAGAAAAACAAATATCCCGAACAAACAGACATCCCAAATTTTGTCCTTACTATTAAAATATTTACCTACCAGTCTGAGGATGCTTACTAGTCCTAGAAAACAGTGAAGTCTTTAGCTGTGCTTCTAAAAAAAAATGTGTTTTGCTAGTCATATTATTGAGAGAAAAGGACTCCCCCTCAATTTAAAAATTGTGTTTTTCATTTTAAAGGTGGGTGACTTCTTCCTCTACTCTGAGGTGTTTCTAATCCATGATACTCTATCTTTTCAGGATGAGCTAGTTCAGAAAGCTCCATGTGTTTTCTTGTCATTTAAATCCATCCATGATTGGCCACAGTTGCTGCAGTTTCAAAGAATCATCATTAAAACTAAGATGTTTAGAATGACTCAATGTAACTGAATTGGCATTATCAACTCACACCACTTTGCACGAGAGTTTCCTATGGTCTGAAAAGACTTTGGTCACCATTTCTATCCTAGGACATGCAAGACGACAATGATACTAATGATGTGGATTCAGAGACTCAGTGTTGCGTGGCTTGTGCTATTTAGGTGTGTGATATCTGGCCTCATCCCAGTGTCAAAGTGTCACTTCACTCTTCCTAGCCACCATTTTCTAATGTTCATCTGACAATACCAAAATGCCTCCTTGTACTCTGCTGTATTCTTGCCATACAGATTCTCTTCCTGGAGAAAAAGATTTTTGTACTTATGTAAACAAGGAAGGACAAATCCAGACATGGATTCAGTGACTCTGAAAAATATTTTAGGAATAATTTTCTTTTTTTTTTCCAGCTTCACTCTTGACTCAAACTAAAATAAGAAACCATGAAACTGAAAATCACAGCTTTTATTATTTTTTTTCTCTATCCCTTCTTCTGATTCCAGGTGTAATACAGCAAAGTTAATACCACAAAAAATCAGCCTGAATGAAGCTGTCAGTCATTAAGATGTGGTTTCAGTTTCTGAATAGTCAAGTTTGCCATTTTTATACTACGATATTGAAGATCTTTTGGGCCATATTTAACTACCTATTTATGAACTATCAGGGTCATGTCTGTGATTTGAAATCAGTTATTTGTTTTTGGGCATTTGAGAACAACATGTTTTAAACAAGAGATATCTCTCTCTCATCAAAATTCTAGCACTGGAGAGCTGTTACGGCTAATACAATAGCCATTAGCCACATGTGTCTATTAAGCATTTGACATATGACTATTTTAAGTGAGATGCTCTGCAAGTATGTACTACACATCAAACTTCAAAGTTTTATTATAGAAAAAATGGTCTAAAATAGGTCATTAACAATTTTTATGCTGATTATGTATTAAAATGGTTACGCATATATTGGGTTAAATATAGTATTTTATTAAAATTAATGTGATTTTTTTACTTTGAATAACTGCCAGAAACATGTAAATTTGCATAGGTTATCACCCTATATTGTTTTTGTTTTGAGACAGGGTCTCACTATATAGCTGAAACTGGCCTCCAACTCAAGATTCTCCTGCTTTAACTCATTGAGTGTCACCTTATATTTCTACTGGACAATGCTATTCCAGAGAGCTTGCTTCATGACCAGGAAATAAATATATAAATAAATAAAACACTTGAAAACACCTACATTATAGTATGGCAGAGCACCTTTCTGTCTACAAACTCTGTGAGGCTCAGGAGGGTTCAGGGAGCCAGGCATCCAGTCTATATGTGAATTTATTTCAACTAAGTGGTTCTTGGCAAGTTCCCTATGCTCAGTGCTGATCATGGTGTTGGCCAGAGGAAGTACCATTTTGGTTTTCTTTCTGCTCAACATGATGTCATTTAATGGAGAGATGAAATTACTTGTATCTTGTGAAGACTACCAAGCTTTTAGTTGAAAATTTTAAACAGCCACATAAATCTCAGCCTATTATCCTAAGGGGAATATACCATTCTTTAAAAAAATATGTTGTACATGATATGAAATTCTGTTGAAATAATAACTAGTAAGCATTTAAGTGAAAGATTCCTTAAATGCAATTCTGGAAAAGTTTCCACTGTCAGTTGATGGAACAAGCAAAATAGATTAAGAAGAAAATAACCAAAACAGTCCTTCTCAAAGCAGAAACTTTTGAATGTCACTTCCCCTCATTTATGACATCTTGCTTATCAACAAAAAGTTATTTTTGTTACTAAAATAAAGTACATCCCGAATTTATTAACTTATTTTTACCACTTGTATAGAGATACAAGCCTCATATTTGCTCACCTAGATTGCTGTAGTGTAGTGGTCTCCCCAATTATTTCACCATATACTCCAGCACAGCAACTGGAGTGATTTTATAAAACTATAAATCATATTATGTTGTTTTTAAAATTAAAACACGCTAAAGCCTGGTCATTGAACTTAAAGTCCAGGTCTTACCTTACCTAAACAGACAGGGTATGCATACTTTGGCCCTTGTTTATATCTATGACCTCATCCCTTAACATTTCTCCTTCTTTGCTAGATATGAATCACACTAGCTTTTTATTTTTAAATATATAAAGTACATTCCTGCCTTTGGGTCTTAGTACTTCTATTTCTTCTGCCTGCCGTCTTCTTCCAGCTTTTCATATGGCTCAAATCTTCTTATCATTCAATCGCAACTCAAAATCTACCTCCCGAGAGGGGCCTTCAATGACCATCCATATGTAGCAGCTGTCAAGTCATTTTCTTGCCTAGTCATTCTGTCTGCCTAGGACTCACAGTCCTCACTAATGTGAGGCAACACCGCTCCATGGTTGTGCTCTGATATTTTAAATTTGAACACTTGTGAGGTATACAAGACTCAGGATTCTTAACTTGTTCCACAGTCTTAACCAGCAGCCCTACCTCTGGTTGCCGATTCAAGGGCAAAATACCAAATACGTGCTAACTGAACTCCTGGCACCCAGGTGAGTAAGCAGTGAATTCAGATTTAGTTCCCCTCTGCTTTGACCATTCATAGTTTCTGGTAAATTCTGAGTCATCATCCTACCCACTCCACCTCAAATGAAAAAAAAATTGAAATTAAGTAGGTAGGTAAGTGTACAATTACAGAAATGCTTCATTTGACATGAATACTTCGAATGAAGATGTGAACATTAAACTACTCTTATTACTTTGTCCAGTGAAGAGTAAATGTATTTTATCATTTTAAAAGCATTTCCTTAGAAGGACTTTTTTTTTTGCAAAGAATTCTGTGCTTTAATAGTCAATCCATTTTTACATTCAATAAGTTAAAATTTGGAAATTCATTGTCAGTGTCACTGTTTATACAAACCTGGGTGTAGAACCAGGAAGTGGGCTGACAAATCTGCATAACTCAATCAATTCTATTTGCATAGAATTAATAGTTTTATTTGATTTTAGTGATATATATATATATGAATATATCATGAAGTATTTTAATTCTAATTTTACTTTTGAATTGTTGTTTTACTACTGTGAAAGCATCCATATTCTATTTCTGCAGGACCATTTTTTTCCCTGATTAGTAAACTTTTTTTTTTAATACATGTCCTGCCTGTAAGATTTGGTCAATTTACAAGGAGACTTTTGGTTTATAGAGAAAGTGGCTGCTCATAAAATCAAAGCATAAAGAAGTCTCACAAATACAAGTGAAGTTGGCGTTGTTTTTTTTTTAGGGTACTGAAAAGATAGTAAAGATGAGAAGTATGTAATTTTATTCAGATTCCTAGATGGAGGTAGTGAATCAGATTTCTAAGAACAGGAACAAAATTTTTAGCTTGAGAATGTATATTTTAGCAACATCTTTTTAAAATGTTAAAAAAGGGTGTTGTTCTAGGCAATGTGTTGATTAGGCACGATGAAAACTTATGGCTTATTTATAGACCTCGAGCTGTTTGGTATACCTGAGGAATTCAGCTACCTCTCAATTTAAAGGAAAAAAATGATCATAAAAATAGATTTGACCGGATTTGACTGAAAGAAAAGAGACATACTCTCAAACATAACCATTTTCTAAGTGTCTTCTAAGATATCTTTATTTTATTTTATTTGTTTTTAATGGGAACCAATAGTGAAGCTTGCCTCTAGGCTGCAAATAGATTAATGGAATAATAAAATAAACCACAATTAAGAACAACACACTTGGTACAGAAGGATATTTGCAATCATTTTGTGCATTGGCTTAAAACTGATAATGAAGGTAAAGCATTATTTCAAAGGCTATAGTTGGAGCCAATTCTATCTTGAACTCCTGGCAAATCTATTTTATCCCCTGGTGAAAAATACTCCAGCAACCTCAGGTTGAAATGAAGCAGATTCAGTCAAATTCTTGAAAAATGTGCATCTGGAAAAAAAAGGTTGTGACAAGGACCAAGTCCCAAAAGATATTCTCCAGGGACTCTACCCAGTCCGTGGCACAATATGTGATGTGACCCAGCTGTGTATCAGACTGGCCTTGGCCACCAGCCCTTTTGGCTGGACTCCTTCCCAAGGTAGGGCTTACCCTTACATAAAATTGCCAACCAGGGCCCACTTGGGTATAGAACTAATTTAGACTCCTGTATATTTGATGAATGAAGAATTTCCTCTTGGGACTAAATTATAGGCCTTGTTGAAGTTGCTCTTTCGTGATCTGTTATTTGGAGGTAATTTTCCAAAAGGGCTGGAACACATGGCCATGAGCTAGAATAGGATTCTCCATGAACAGCTACCATGTGCTGGCCAGCACCTCCCACTCTGTTCATCCTCTCCACTATCCTCCTACACCTCTCCCACTGCCGTCCCAGAAGGAAGGCCCAGCCAAAAGCTGGACTTATGTTGGATCTCTTTACTTTCCTTGTTAATGAAACCACAAGAATGGCATCTGCTTACCTTTGTCTGTACCCAGGTTTCCAGAAATGTAGCATCATGTCACAGCATGCTTACAAAGAGATGAGCAGCTTTCTCCTCATCCTCCAATGTGGCTGATTACAACCTTCTGTCAAATTCCACCTCCCTCCCTCCCCCATTGGCTGGAAGATAAGCTTCTGATATTCCCCTGGCTTTTTGAACTGTTGGAAGCTGTGTAAACACAAGCCGCTGGTTAGTCAGATTCTGTTTGACCTAGGGCATGCTGAAAGAGATTACATTTTAAAACACCCTTGTCTAATTAAGCAATGGTGACCTAAGATGGGATGGTCACTGATGAGGTCAAATAGCAAGGGGTTTTAGGCCAACCTGTTGCAGCTAGTCATTTGCTGATAAATGAGAAATACCTGTTTTTTAGTGAGACAACTTCTCTATGAGAGCTTTCCTTTCATAAAACACTTGATTTGATTCCTCCTCAGAATTTTTCCTTTGAGTTTTAGTACTTCAGAGAAATTTTCACCATGAAGAGTGACAGGGACTTATCCTAGAATGACAACTGTTTTTTATCTTGGTCTTTACATAGCAGTACCCTTTCAAATGATTCACAAACTGATGTGCTATGCCTATAACTTTGTTTGGACTGTTGGCTTCTAAATTGTGGCAGGTAGATGACAGTTACCCTGAACACTGTCATTTGGGTGGCAGATAGTGGTGATGGCAGGAGAGGAAGCCCCAAGAAATAGGTCTCAAAACCTAGACCAAGCTTTATGATCATGACTGCATATCAAGCACCCACTATATAGCACATACTTCTGTAGGATCTTTTCATCTTTATCTCCAGTCTTCACCATGACCCTCAAAATAAATGTCATTATCACTGTTTCACTACTAAGATTCCTAATGCATAAAGAGGTGAGATATTTTCACAAGGGTATGCAGCCACAAAGTGACAGGTTTGGAAGATGACCCCAAACCCTTCTGGCTCTAAGGCTTGCCCCTTCCAGGGAGCTGTTCAACTTTCCTGTGGAAAGGGAAATGTCTGGAAGCCACTTAACAGACGAGTAAGTGATAAGAATGAAGATAAGAGCTTTGGATCCATAAACCTTGGAAAAGTAATCAAAGAAGCCCTCCCTTTCACTATCAAGTCCCTATATAAGTTGTCATTAAGCCTCTGAAGAGATACCTGTTGTTTCTGTCAGCAGCATCAATTTCCCGGAATTCCAGAGAAAAATATGCAGAATTCCTCTAGATACCATACCTCCCTGTTCTGTCAGAGCTAGAGTCCTTCACCTGCCTGGCCACTGTGAATGCCTTTGGAGCCAATCAGAAAGAATAAAATAAAATCAATATTTTTGTTGAAATAATACATGTGATTTTTTCTGTAACAGACACAGTTGCCATTCCCTTCCAGCTTTGAGTGTGGAATGATAGGCTGCAGCTCCTTCTCCCACATTGCCACCATAGCCAGTGACCTGGATATATCTAAGAGCCAGAGAGAAGTGTCTGGCTGATATTGTTAGAAACCTGATCAAGATGTGCATAATCTCTCTCTGTACTTCATTTAAATAATTTGGAAATGTTTTAGATATTTTCTAACTAAAAAACTGAAGTATTAATATCTTTCTACATCCATGTACCCAGCCAGCACTGAGGCACAATATCTGTTTCCAAAGCCATTTCTGTTCCACGGAACCACTTTGCTTTCTAAGTAAGAAAGAGGACTTTGAAAAGAGAAGGCCACATATTTTCATAAGTGTATTTTTTCTTCATGAGTAAAGGATGGAGTGTGATGGTTCTAAAATCACTCTCTTATTAAATCTTTTAACACTGTCTTTCGATTCAATTTTCAGTCTGTCTACAGGTTGGTAATATCAAAAGTTGTAAATATTTCTGTTAACCATACCTAAGAAAATGCTGCATACTTTCTAAAAAAAGTTTTGCTGTCTTACAAATTTAATTTTAGACAATTATGTATAATTCTATATAAATCACATTTTTAAATATTTTAATAATTTTATTTATTTATTTATTTATTTTATTGTTTTATTATTCATATGTGCATACAAGGCTTGGGTCATTTCTCCTCCCTGTCCCCACCCCCTCCCTTACCACCCACTTCGCCCCCTCCCTCTCCCCCCCACCCCCTCAATACCCAGCATAAACTGTTTTGCTCTTATCTCTAATTTTGTTGAAGAGAGAGTATAGGCAATAATAGGAAGGAACAAGTGTTCCTGGTTGAGATAAGGATAGCTATACAGGGAGTTGATTCACATTAATTTCCTGTGCATGTGTGTTACCTTCTAGGTTAATTCTTTTTGATCTCACCTTTTCTCTAGTTCCTCGTCCCCTTTTCCTATTGGCCTCAGTTGCTTTTAAGGTATCTGCTTTAGTTTCTCTGCATTAGAGGCAACAAATGCTAGCTAGTTTTTTAGGTGTCTTACCTATCCTCACCCCTCCCTTGTGTGCTCTCGCTTTTATCATGTGCTCAAAGTCCAATCCCCTTGTTGTGTTTGCCCTTGATCTAATGTCCGCATATGAGGGAGAACATATGATTTTTGGTCTTTTGGGCCAGGCTAATCTCACTCAGAATGATGTTCTCCAATTCCATCCATTTACCAGCGAATGATAACATTTCATTCCTCTTCATGGCTGCCTAAAATTCCATTGTGTATAGATACCACATTTTCTTAATCCATTTGTCAGTGGTGTAGATCACATTTTTAATCAATGCTGTATCTTCATCTGTATAGGTAAAATAAATTTCCATACCCTTAAAAATGACAGTAAGGTCACAATTTTCATGAATTTATTGATATCATGAAAAATGTTTTGTCCCTTTATTTTTTTATCAGAAGGCCTAATTTCTAATGTTACAGACATGAAATTTTGCTACACTTAAAATGCTTTTTTTTTTTTGCCAGCTTCTCTGTCACTCGTCTTTAGTTATGGGTTCAAATATTAGCAAAATGACTAAGATAAAGAACACATCAACTATGGGTATAAAAGGAAGTGATTTCCCCTTTCATATTACACATATATTTCAATTCTATCCTTCTTCCCAAACCCCCATAACAAGCAAAATACAATGTGAGTCTGGTGTATTGAAATATTTAATAGCATCATATACATTTCAAACCCAATAAAAATCTGTTTTATTTATGCAGTTTCAAAGTTTACAGTTCTTTCATACAATTTACCTATTTATTTCTCTTTTTAATTAATATTAATGTTATTATTATCTCCATTTTAGAGATTAGTAAAGAGGTTTGGGGATTAAGTGATTTGGAGCTTACTCAGTCGTGGGTACTGTATTTGATGCTCAAGTGTTTTGGTCTGAGTTTATACATTTTATAATTTTGAACAGTTTATTTGGTACTTTGGAAATCCTTGAAGAGCAAGAGTTGAAGCAGTTAGAATGCCTCCATATTGTTTCTTTCCTCTAAGTTAAAGTGAGCTCATTGTCTGTCTGAAAAAGGCTTCTAATGTTTTCTGTTCTTAGTTATCCCTTCTGGAAACCACAGGAATTTTGATTTTCCTGACCATTTGTCCTCCATCAGGCCCAAATGTTTAAAGGACATTATTTTTATGTGCCAATGATTGTAGTATTTGCATGTGCAAATCATGTAATTACTTAACTACCAAAATTGTGCATGCAACTAAGGTAATTATGAACTTAGATAATTGCTTTAAGAATCTGACCCTGGAAAATTATGATAGCAGAAAATGAGTGTTGGAGTGGAAATTTCTTGCAAGGCTGATTTTGTTGTTGTCATTGTTGTTTAGTGCAAAGCTAAGTTAGTTGGTTAAGTTTCCTTCTTTGCCTCAGTTTTAAAAATGATATTTGCATTACCTACTTCCAATGGGTTATATGAGGGAGCTTGAGATAATGTATGTAAGTGATTTTGAAAAAAATAAGACATTAAAAAGGGGGATATTATTTTTAAGTGGACTCATTAACCCTTATTTTTAGACTAAGTAGAAGTTAATATTTCTATGTAGAGACTGTACATGCCATATTGTGATAAAATTGTGAAAAATAAAAGAAAATTGTGAAAATATAAAACATCATTACTGTCATCTGTCTCTGGAGTGCATAGAAATTTCTCATTTGACACTCTTAATAATTCTTACACCATATAGAGAAGGGAAGGTTAATCACAGTTGCATATGATGAAATTGAAGCTCACTAAATTTAAAAGTCTTATATCAGTTACATGAACTTTCAAGAGGCAAATTGAGAATCTAGTACCAAAATGTCTGACCTCAATTATCCTTTTGAATAATTTGGATATTTTTGTTAAGTGAGAACATATTGCCTTATGATTGGTAGCAATGAATGTCTATAAGTCAACTACTAAATGTATTCAGAAATGTGGCTGCTTGCAATAATTTGGTGAATGTGATGATTTGTTTTGAATTAAATTGAAGATTATTATTACATTACATATAAAAACAGGCATTGCTAAGAAAACTTGTACTTAAGAAGGTGGAGGCTATTAAATTTTACCAGGACAAAAATGTCAGTGGGCTGCTACTATACTTTGTTTATATGTTGAAACAAATAAAAAAGAGTAAAGAATAGATCCAAATCTGTGAGTTCTTGTTCTATAGAGAAGACATTCACATTACTCTCCATGTAGCTTTTAATTAACATAAACTTTCATGTTAACTATTTATGACAATGAAGTCCTAACCTAATAGGTATAGTATCAGATGATAAGCACATCATCCATTGATATAGTTCTCTAAATAATATTCCCGTTAAATACCCGAGCCTTTGAGCTGCTGTGAGGACTGTAAAGAACATGAAAGATGACAACAGTTTAAAATTCTCTGAATCCAACTAATGTTTTGAAAGTGAATCCAAGAATGTATGACAAGAACAGGGCAATAGTCATTGGGTATGACTCTGCATTCTCTAACCATTTGTCATCACAATGTCTTCAGACAGAAAAGGAGCAAAGATAGCCTGGACATTAAATGAGGGTGTTTCAAAAGACACGGGCCATTCTGTCATCTATACCCCATGAGTTGGCAGGAGATAGAATCATCACCTCCTTTTATAGTCACAATATGTCTGAAATTGTGTTTATTCTGCTAAAATAAACACTCATTATCATGATTCACTCCCCCCCAAAGGACAGATAAATTATCTACCATTATCCACCTCAAACTTTTACCTCATTTCTGTCAGATCAAATGTGTTTACATGAGTAGCTACTATTTCTTAAGCCTGTCCTCTTGCTTAACACAAATCTATGCCTCATTTAATTTAGCCTTCACAACAGTCTTATGGATTAGGCATTATTCTTTTCTTAAGTTTACAGGTAAGGACACAGCTCAATGAGCTTAAGTAAATTCTGTAAGCTGACATTGTTTGGTTTTATTCACAGCTACTCCTTTGAGTTACCTCTGTACTCTGAAAAAATTCTCCACCAATGACTTCAAGACAGGTATGATGATATTTAATCTATAATATATTAATATACTCATAAAACAAATTATATATATATTTAACCTATTTAAGAATATATGCTTGAATATCTAAATAGATGAAGACAGGAAGCATGCTCTTTCATTGAAAAATTACATTCATGACTTCAATTTTCTATAGAATCGTGTAACATCAATATATTAATTGATAAGAATGAGTAACATTTTCTCATCTCCCAGCATGGAATAGAGAACATGATTTGGATGAGTTTCTTGAACCTCCAATGTCTCTGCCAATCATTTGTAGACGGCAAGAGCAGTACACATACAGAAAGAATGTCTGCACTGAAAGGAAGTAGAATTCTTCCTCTTCCACTCACCATTAAGTGCTCCAATTAGCTCAGATCCATGTAGCAGACACTTTGTGACCTTATCAAGAGACAACTGTATGCTAGGGGCTGCTGAGGATGCAAAAGTGATGGAATAGTCCGGCAGAAAAGGCATAAACATAAGGAGTTGAGGGAATTTGGAAGCTGGTACTGAGAAAAGGATTCCTGGTAAGGCTCTCCAGGTAGAAATTCAGTCCAGATCTGTTCTATATAAATAATTTCTCTAACCATGGTTTCTACACATATTTCTACATAACAGATTGCTGAAATTTAAGAGGCAAAGGTTCTTCCCTAATTCCTTCTGGGTCAGTGGTAGCAGGCTGGTCACTGTGTCTTCAGCGGCTGCTGTGGTAGCAGAGAGGTCTTGAGTAGATCTAACATGGCTCTGGAGTCCTGACAAGCTTGTGATTTGTCAGAATGACTCCTCTATCGCTATGGTAGACATTATCCAAAAGGGGCTACCGAGCACTATTGTTTCAACAGTTTGATATTGACTACGTTCTGAAATATACTGGATATATTTGTTTAAAAAACTATACTCTTAAATTTCATTTCATGTATTGTTGCTTTATAAAAGGGTGAATGTTTAACATGACTAGAATATTTAAAGTGATATAGAAGGATCAAATCACTTTTCTATTTGGTAGTAATGATCTAGAGTCTTCCTATTCTCACTGAAAACCTTTAAAAAGACATTCTCTTTAGAGAGATTTTATCTTTTAACTTCAAATGACCTCTCAAATGGCAGAGAAATATTTTGAACCAATGCTGTTTTTCTTTTTCTCTTGCCCCACTGCTTCTCAATCTTTTATAAAATATTTTACATATGATCTAGAAAATACCAAGAAATTATTACAATCAAACAAAATTTAGAATTAAAAAATAACAAGGAACAAAATTAATAGGCAACTACCTTTTTAATACATCTTCAGCCATAACTGTAAATTATTAAAATCAAATTCTGTTTTAAAAACAAACAAACAAACAAAAAATCCAACCAGATAGATCATGGTATTTTTTTTTGAGGTCAGTACCTCTATAGTACGGTTGGTTTCAAAGTACATTTAATCTGAACAATTATGATTAGAGGGTTAGAATTCAATGAAGATTTCTCCCTGGAGAACCATGCTCTAGGTTTATGCATTTTCCAAGTTGCTTTTCACTCTGCTTCCTTAACCATTAAAGCAAGGGTATAGGATAAACAATCTCTGTGTTTGTCCTTTTAGACTATGTTTCTGTCTGTGCACTATAAACCATATTTATGAATACAATAACTAGAATTAAATCTCCAATCTTTTATACTATTACCTTTCACAAAAATGTATCTAACTCAGTACTTTCTTTTTTCTCTAAGGAATTCTGTTTGTTTAATTTTGACCTATAACCTTAGATCTTCTTTTTTTTGTTGTAGTATGGGATTTGAACTCAGGGCCTCATGCTTCCTTAGTAAGTGCTCTACTTCTTGAGCCACTCCATCAGCCCATTTTTGTGTTGGGTATTTTTGAGTTAGGGTCTAGTCTTTATTGCCTTACGCTGGCCTCAAACCACGATCCTCCTGATCTCTGCTTACTGAGTAGCTAGGATTACAGGCATGAGTCAGTGGTGCCTGGCTACCTTTGTAGATTAAAATCATAACAGTTTAATTAAAAAACTAGATTACGCCTCCATTATTTCTGAAGGACATTTTCTCTTTAAATGTGGATGGATGCCAGAAGAAATTCTGCTGCCTTATTGCAATAGCTGTCTGGCTCAATAATAATTCATACATTACAACTCTGGCCAAAATAATTTTACCCTCTGCACTTAGTATTTGACACTGAATATTTTTCTTGATAAGAAAAAGAAAAGTAGACTAATTACTCCAAATTGTTTTCAAAACATTTAAATAGCAGATTTGAAATTTGTTGATAAAGAGAAATAAGAGACTATTGAAGTGATAAATACAATATTTGTGTAATTAAAATGATAAAATCGAAAGTCTTTCATTATCTTTGTTACCAATCTAAATCTGTCATATGAAAAGAGATAACAGAATCAATATTTCACAGCTTCAAATTGCTATGGAAAATAAGTCAGTTGTTAGGACTATATTTTAAATGTACTTAATCTCATCCCTTATTAGTATTGTTGTTAGTAATAATAACAGTAATTTTATAAGATGATATTAATTAGCACCTTTCCATTGAGCCATTTGTGAATGCTTAATACTTCATGATCTCATAGTCTGATAATAACTACTGTATTAGAAATGCTAGTAATTCAGGTCTATAAAACCAATGAAAGGCTGTTATAGCTGTAATTTTGTTTCTTAAACTTGCCACTTTTTAAAAGTAGACATTAAACTTATGATTCAGATGTCTATAATATCATACTTTTGTCATCTCATATGTTATATGTACACAGAGAAAAAGTATATTGAAATAATAAAATGTAAAATGATGATTATTTGTATTTATAAATGTGTAACAAAGTATCCTTCAAATAAAGATTTGTAAATGGCACAATTTATCTTGATGGATTAAAGTCATAGCAGTTAATTAAAAAATAAGATGATATCTCCAATGTTTCTGAAGAAATTTTCTCCTTAAATATGGATGGATGCCAGAAAGAAATATTGCTGCCTTTTGGTTGTAGCTGTCTGGCTCTGACTTGTTGAAATGCCTAAGAAGACTTGTAACAAAATAGAAGACTGAACCTGGGAAGTTTGGTGTGTATTTCAGCCGTGTTTGAATTGTGACTGCTGCAGATGATTGCAACTACTTCACTGTGATATGCATCATCCTGCTACCCAAGGGTGCATGCAAGCTCAGGCCAGGTTGCCTGGTGTTATGTGTTCTGAGGCTGCTGAGCTGAACATCTGTGCCAAAGCTCTGATTTACCTTATAACTTAGAGGCTTGGGTATCTATATTAGACTGAATTGAAATAATTTTGATAATTTAAAACTATTTGGACAATAACCAGGTGTTTAAAACAAACAAAAAGAATGAAGACTGAGAATGTAAACTGAGTTTACTGCTGACCAAAGAAGGGAAAAATGCCACATTCAGATTGGGTCTTTGGATAAGTGCCAGAAAATAACTAAGAAAGAATTATGAATGAATTCGTAAATTAATATATGTTTAGGGAAACAGTCTCTGACAATAGTATCTCCTTGACCAAGATTTTAGATTTACAAAGCTCAAAGATTTCATAAGGAAAAGATTGGTGGATTTAAGCATACCTCTGATTAAGCACTGGATTGGTTAGTTTGTAGGATAGAACAGTGTTGGCCAGTTACTGAAATCCAGATTAGCCTTTGTTTTCCAGGAGTTGTGTTGACCTTTGAAGTCATTGAGGTTAAGTTCAGATCAGTTGATTTAGAGATCAGGACTCCTTGCTGGGCGCTGGTGGCTCATGCCTGTAATCCTAACTACTCAGGAGGCAGAGATCAGGAAGATCACAGTTTGAAGCAGCCCCGGCAAATAGTTCATGAGACCCTATCTCGAAAATACCTAACACAAAAAGGGCTGGTAGAGTGGCTCGAAGTGTAGACCCTGAGTTCAAGCCCTGGTTCCACAAAAAAAAAAAAAAAAAAAAAAAATAGAACACCTTAACCATCAGGCTGATTCTGGCCTGTTTTCTGAAAAAGGATTGGTTCTAGTTTCTTCTTCTGAAGGCAAGAACACTCACTGTTCTACAATCTGTCATTTTCTCTAGGCAGTACACAGCAGCTACTTCCTATGTCACAGGGGAAGGAAGAGCTTAATGGAAACAGCCAGGTGAAGAGACATTGTAGTTCTTGGGTTCTCTTCTCCAGTTGTCTGTATCAAATAGTGAGACAATAACTATGTCTCACCCCCATTGGAAAGGGACAGGAGCAATCTGAGACACTTTCTCCTCTCCTCTGTTATTAAAATAAAGCAGTTTTCTCAATTATCTATGTAATCCCAAGGAAATACATCAGTACTTTCATGGTGCATTGTTAAAAGTTTTCCATTTTTTTGGTCTCTGCTATTTGTTTACACAATAACAGTTTCTTGGAAGCATGTGTAGATGAATATACCTATATAAAAATTCACTGAGTGCAAAAGTAACACAAGTTATAATGTGGTACTTACTATCATAGTGGTAAGTATAAAGGAGGTCAATAATAATTTTAGAAACAATTAGAAAGGACCTCACAGAAAAAAAAAAAGCAAATTTTTAACTGTGTCTTAGAGATTGAATAGGTCTAAATAGATATGAAACTCTGTCCCAGCAGAGGAATCTGAATATCACAATCCTATAGAGATATGGAACTCAGTACTATGACCCAGGAATAGTGAGTAGGGATATGTGGCCTGAGCAGAGTCAACGGAAAAGAAAAATCTGGAAAGATGGGAAAAGATAAAGCTTTAAATATCAGGCTAAATTTTGCATTTTGTTGTTGGTGATATTATTTTGTTTCATTTTTTCTGTCTTTGCAATAGGAAGCCATAGATAAATTTTGGGAAGGGAAGTGAGTTGCTCTATTTTGCAGGCTAGGTAGATGACTTTATCAGCATTGAGAAGGGTATATTAGTCATAAATTTGATTGTAAAACAATCAAAATAGTCAAGTTAAAAAACCATGAAAGCCTAAATGAAAAAAAAAAAGAACTTGTAATGATGAGGGTGGTAGAAGGAAGAGGACTTATTTGAGAGGCCTCTTAGAAGGATAACAGAAATTCATCAAGTGAATACTATGAAAAAAAGGAGGAGAAATCAAGACAGAGTTGATTTTTATCTAGAAGAGTCTGTTGAGATAGTATACTAAGATTGTCTTGATTCACAGTGATAGAAGATATCACTCAAAGGGAAAAGCATAATGTGTAGGAACAAAAAAGGATGTATTGTCTCATAAGTAAAAATTCTACAGGAAGAATGTGACTGGGATCTCAGTGTTCAAATCATGCCATTGTGTTCTGCCCTTTTTTCACCTTGAGTCTTTATTTTCTTCCATGTTGGATTTAATTTCAGGCTCTGAAACATGGCTAAAAGTAACTTTAGCCCAGTATCTTACAGAAAAAAAAAGTCCAACAGAAAAGAGAGACCTTCCCTCTCCTTTCTCCAATGATCTAATTAGACCATCTGCTCAGGTCTAAACTGTACACTGTAGCCATGGGCATGTATTCTCTGCTTGAACCCAGTGAATGGCAGTAGAGGAAAGAAAAATCTGGAGTGCTGCTTCTAAGAGAATGGGAAATAGATTTTGATTGAGCAAAAAACTGCAAATCTCATTTATAGCTTGTAAAACCACCAACTAAAATGTCATAAATACAGAAGGAAAGAAAGTTGGTGTGGGTGCATTAAGAAAGGAAGAGCAAGGAAGTAAGAATGGTTTGTATCTTTTTACATGTCACAATGAAATTATTCATAATTATCCCTATAATAATTCTAATACCCATTCAGAGCCTGATTCTACCAAAGGCATACAATATAATGTATATTATACAAAACACTGTATTGTTCTATACTTTTCCATAACAAGTGTTGTCACTTCCAAAAGATTCTGATGTGCACAGGGCCAAGCACTTCTTTACTTATCCATCATAAGCTAGAAAATGATTTCCAGATGCATTATAGTAATTTTTTTAACACATTTAAGAATGTATGCAATCATGAGTTGATATGTGTTACACATATACCACTTTCATCTTTATTGCATAATATTTTTGTTTTTGTTCACATGCCAGATAACAATTTTTCTTTTTTTTTGTCATTTTTCTGATGATTTTGGTTCATCAAGCCATGTAGAAATTGTAAGTCAGTGAGGATTTATTAGTGCTGACTCTGTGGCAGAAACTCACAAGTGAGTTTTAATTGGATTGTCAGTATTATTTATTATGTCATGGTCTAGACACAATTCTTATACTGTAACTATTCTCATAAAGGACTTGCACTTAAAATTAAATGTAATTAAGTAGTGGTTACCAGAGAGTGGAAAGAGATGGTATAGGGAATAGGGAGAGGTTGGTTAGATAGGAGAAATGAGTTCTGATGTCTTATGGCACAGTCAGGGAAATGTAGTTAACAATAAAACATTGTATATCTCAAAATAGGAGAGAGAATATTGACTGTGATCACCATAAAAATGACAAAAGTTTAAAATGATATACTAATTATCCTGAGTTGATCATTACTCAATATGTACATGAATCAAAACATCACATCATACCTCATAAATATGTACAATTATATGTGAATCAAAAATAAAATAAAAAAATTAAACATAGTTTTGAAACACTCAAGCAATGTTAATAGAACACTGATGGTTGGAGTTTATGGAAGTGTGACATAGCAGGAAAGCACAGGAACCAGAAGGTTAAACTTCCAGTTATAATACTCTCATCATTTTAGTAATACAAAATCGAAGAGTCTTTCACATTAAAAAAAAACAAAACAAAACCTCATTCCCTTTCATTAAAATAGGGAGGACTAAACTTACTAGACTAAAGTAAAGAGCAACACTCCACTGGGCTGGTTTGCAAGGTAAGCTAGGCTAGTGAAAGCTACTCCCCAGTTGCAGGTGGCAGTTTGCACATTGTTAATGTGGAGGAAGATAGGAATGAAGTCACAACCTCCTTGGAAAGCTGTAGAAATGGGCACAGTAATGGCCAGCTCCTCTGATTACTCTTGCACACCTTGTCCCAGGGTCATTGTTAAGGAAGACACATTTGGCTATGTGTGAGAATGCTCTATGGATGTACATTATTATTTTTATAATTCATCTGAACAGCATCAGCATTTTTCTCATAGAAGATGAACTGACACTTTCTTTCTTCTCTCACATCAATCTAAAAAGCCAGACTATTTTGTTTTCATGAGATAATCTCTATATATGTAATGAGGAAGAAAACTGTTTTAACCAAATACTTGCAGTTACATGAGGAAAACATGGGTCTCAGAGGGAGTATAGAGTTTACAGAATAGGGGGAAATATATTTTGTGGGTATTGAGAGAGAAACTAAGAGAGAGGGAAAGAAAGAGACAGAGAGAGAGAGAGGGAGAGAGAGAAGTTTCTAGATAAAGTTATATATGTATAGTCTCAAGATTCTAGTTAGCATTTCTGGAAGAATTTTGTCAGAAATCAGTTAACCATATGGATGGAGAATTTAATTAAAATTAGGGAGTATGTTCAGAGAAAAGAAATAATTTTTTGATCCAAACATTTTAGTCAATTTAGGGAAAAGGTCAGACTGACTGGTATTTAGCCTCAGGTTGACACAGTAAACCTCTGTGTAGGTATTTACAGTAAGCTTGGAGGGTTTGATGAAATGTGGAGGTAACTGAGAATAAACTGCAGTTGGTGGAGTCTCAAGTTTGGGAATCTCTTATGCTGTCTGTGTAGCATGGGAGTAGCTAAGTGTGGTTGAATGATCAATACAAAGTTTTAAAAATGGAAAAAGAATTTCTTTCCTACAGAAAAGTAAAATCTAAATAATGATTTTAGGCATTGGATGAATTAATGAAGTTAATTGGATCTCAAATACAAAACATACTGACTTTTGATAATATATTAAAAATACTTTGATATATTTCAAAATGAAGACATTGCCTGGCAAAATTCATTATCATGCTAATTGAAATAATTTTGTTAAAAATTAAAAGATAGTAAATTAATTTATTTTGCTTTTTTACTCAATGAATTCACCAAGATGTTAAAAAAAATAATGTTCAATGCTGAAGAGGACATGGAAATGGGAACTCTCACAATTTCGTTAGGGAGAATGAACTGGCAATGAATATCAAATGCTGACAAAATTTTCTACGGTTATAAATTTGTCCTATAAAACAATGTATAAAAATGTAGTATGTATAATAGCAAACCAAAATTAGCTATTCCAAATTGGGAAGTTTTCACCAAGTTATTTATATTCATTTGACAAAATAATAGGCACAATTACAAATTACCTTTTTAACATTATCTAAAGATGTGAAAACGTTGACTTTATACTGAATATTCTTAGTACAAGAACAAGACAGCACTCAAAGCATAGACATACAGAACTCGTAGAGTGAACAGAAAGATACTGAAATGCCATGAGAAGAGTGGATGTCTCTGAGTAATGGTTAATGCAGGAATTTTTATTTACCTTTTTGTCTTTTGTTGCAACTTCTAAATTTTGTAAAGTGTATGTGTTTCTGTTATAATTAGAAAAGAAAGCATTACCTGGCATGATGGCACCTGGGTATAGCCCCAGCTACTCGGGAGGCTGAGGCAAGAGAATCTTTTGAGCCCAGGGGGTTTAAGGCCAGCCAGACAAGCAAATAAACAAAAAATAAAGGAATACTGTAAAAATTTATTCTAGATCAGTAAATTTTCTCTGTGTGTATTTCTGATTTCCAGCTATCTACCTGGGGACTTCCCCTCAGCCTTCTCTAACTTTACCTCTACATAGTATATTTTATTCACTTTCCTTTAAAGGATTTTCCTCAAAAATATATCCAAAGGAAGAAAAAGGGTGAAGGCAGGCAAGATCAGGCTTCCATGCAGTATAATCCAATACCAATTCACCCTGCTCTTTCTTTTCTGTGTTTTAACTGTCTGAGATATCCTGTCA
Source organism: Castor canadensis (assembly GCF_047511655.1). Taxonomy (NCBI): domain Eukaryota; kingdom Metazoa; phylum Chordata; class Mammalia; order Rodentia; family Castoridae; genus Castor; species Castor canadensis. The sequence goes on along the minus strand of NC_133390.1, from coordinate 149,607,137 downwards.
ACTCCTACATCTCTTTGGTCAAATATTGTGTTTGCCTTTTATTCCAAGTCCCTAAATCCTCACATATTCTTGAAGTTCACCTACCCACCCACACCCTGCCCCAAGTCCTTTGAGACAAGAGGATTCCTTGCCCCCAGGATTAAAAGGGAAAATTCACTTTGAATAGTGCTCTGCTCATTCCCCCCTTCCCTCTACTCCTTACAATTTGTTAGCATTCTAGATCTTTTAAGAATGTAAACTCCTTTCTAGGACTTTCCTAACCAGCTCCACCTGCTGGCGCTGGCCTGTTTCTTTGTGATCTGTGCTTTTGCCTCAGCATAGTTGCTTTCCTGAAACATAACTGCCTTTTTGTATTTTTGTATCACTTTCTTCTTGGCATGGGAAAAAGCAGGGTTAGGTCTGTTTTAGAATATTTTCTTTTGGTCTCAAACCATGTTTAATTTGAGTCAGATATAATTGCTTTCAGGTAAATGGATGAACAATCCTAGAAAATACTCCTCCAGAGAGTACACTGAGGTTAGGGTTTGAGGCAATGAGTTGCCTTCACCTTAGGGCTCTCCAAGGAAAAACTCAGCAGGATTCCACTGTTTGGAGAATATTTTATTTGGGAATTCAGCAGTGAGTCAGATTTTGAAATGTTTGGATCTTTCATGATTCTTGACAAGCAGGTATGAGTACCACACCTGCCTTGGAAAGTGTAGCTAAAGGTCAGATGGTTATTTTTCAGAAGCTTCTTGTTCTTTCTTGAGGTCAGCTGAGCAGTTTGACCATATTTATGATAACTCTTCATCCAGAAGACTATAAGCTTTTCACCCTCTATACCCACTTCTTAAAGGTCTGGGTCAATTTAAAAATATTTATTGGCAAATCCTTTTAGGACCAGGGAAAAGAATTTTAAGCATAATAAGTGAGTATTTTGGAGAAGTATTAATATTTGGCACCTTGACTGTTATTCCTTGTAGGAGCCCATTGATAATCATCACTCATTCATTTTTAGCATCCTTTTGCTCAATGCACTATAGAGGCAGTAGTTGGCTTTGGGCTTGATACTGTTGGCTGTGTTAGCTTGTGCCTGGTGAGATAGCATGGGGAGAGTGCCAAGAAGTGGGAGAGAGGCTGTGTTTCCCAGTTTTTACTCTTTGATCTTACTCTTCATCTTCTTAGCCCTTTACTTGAAAGGGAAAAAAAGGGTGTTGTAGTCAACCCAAAGCTTCCTTCCTGGTTATTTTCCCAGAGATTTGGCCTCAAAAATTTGTTCTAGACATATTTATTTGGCACATGGTGCTTTTGCTCAGTGCCCTTCAGCAAAGACATGGTGTGTACACAAACACACAGTCACAGAAATTCAACTCTTGATTCACTACAGATCTTATGATCATAAGTCATATCAACCAGCAATTCATTATGGGTCTTTTTTCACATTCCCCCTGGCTGGAGTTACCCTGGGTTTTTAATAAGAACAAAACATAAGAGAGCCTAGTCATGAAGGGTGTAATACTTGGTTAATGACATGATCTTTTGCTAATATTTTGTCTTTGTACTTTAGTTACCTAGATGTTATAAACTCTGAGTCTATTTTCCATTGGAATATTTTTATTCCTAAATAGATCTCATAGCAATCAGATTACTCTGTTCTCCAAATTTTTGAAGTTGAATTTATCTTTACTCACACAAAGATAACCAAATAATGAGGGACGCATAAGACCCAATTATGTTCAAATCTTTCTTCACACATCTGTAGATCTTGTCTGATCTTTTCCTATTTATTAACAAATTAAAGGAGCAGATGCTATTCAAAGAAAATTTCATTTCAAATATCTTTCAGTGTTCACTATTAATGATAGCAACAAAGTTAGCCAATTCCAGTTAGCTTCTGACCTATGCATGTGGTAGTTATAAGAATGTAAGAATAGGTCATATGTCAGTTTGACATGACAAATCCCTGAAGGTTTCCTAATATCTTTACACCATTTTCATTTGAATTTTCTGATCATTTTGCATAGGTCATTTCACACTATCATTCTGAATTCAACATTTTTTTCCTTTGCCATCTGCTGTTCTGCAGAGAAGGAAAACTCTTTTAATCTTTCTCTTTCTAAGTTCCATTGAGTTTGGCTCTGCCTTTTGCTTTTAAATAGCTTTATCTAAAAATGTATTCATTTTGAGTTTCTTTAATTAACTTATTTTCAGGTTATCATTTTTATAGTAAATGTAATTATAGTTGTTATACATTTATATGTTTGTTCTATACTCAGTGGTGTATATGTAAACCTCACTTCCTGGAGAATTATTTTGATTTCATTTAATGATGATGCTTTTATTGTATTCAAATAAATAAACAAGCCAGCTAACCCTATTTCATATAAGAAATATATTTGAGTAACTTGGAGGTTGTATAAACTCTCAGAATGAAACTAGACACATTAGCTTTATATCACAGCTCTGCTGATGATGACCAATGTGCAGTGATGTGCTGGTATATGTTTAACAACCAGCTCTCATGCAAACTCAGGCCCTGATTTTTAGAGTGTGCCAATTTCTATGTAGGGTTTCCAAATTTACCTTGACTAATTTTGAGTTACCGACTAAAAGTTGCTGAACTTGGGGTGAGAAGCAATATTTACAACTGGCTCCCTGACAGCTGGGGCTAATGTAGAATTCAGAGAACCTTAGTTATAACACTTTCTTGGTTCATAGTTTTCTCTTCTTTTCTTCTTTGTTTTTCCTGGATAATATGCATGAATCTTCTTGATTTTTTTTCAGATATATTTCTTTATGTTTTACTAACCATGTATGGGGGGCGGGGGTTCTAAGCAAACACGTGCACAGCCCAGGGAGCTTCCCAACACAATGGCAGTGACCTTGAGATTTTCTTTCCCTCAGTAACAGATATGGGGATGGTTGAATTTTAGTTTTTTGCTGCTTAATATAGCTTGTGTTAGGACTGAATAAAGTAATCTATGAAATAACCCTAAAATAAGATAGCTCCAATAAGTATTTCTTTAAAATCTCCAATTAATATTATATTTCACGAATATATCATTTATATGAAATAGGTGTATTATTTTATCAAAACCTTTGTTGTAAAATTTATTTTTCATCTTAATTCTACACTTTTATTTATCTTTGTAGCATTTCATCCTGAAATAAACTATACCTAAAATGTGGAAAAGGCAAAGTTTCTGCCATTATGAAATGAATTCTATTCCTCAATCTGTTTTGTGTGCAGCAGCACTTAACTGCTTAATATTAGTTATTTGATGTTACAACTGTTTACAACCTTCCCTCTATATCATAGAGAGAAGACATGAGAATCAGTTAGAACTGGTTATTACCTATTAGCAAAAGCAGATCGCCAAGATTTGGGAAAAGGGCAACATTACTGAACTGTATTATAGAGATCAGTTTCTTTCATCGAGTCATAACATATTTATCACAGTCTCTGACAAGTATTGTTAAGTTTTACTTTACATGAGCTGTTAATTATTTAAAAAAAGAACAGGTTCACTCTTTATCTTAACCCTTTCCAGTCAGCATTCTTAAGCTGAGTCACTTGCCCTTGGTCCTTCCTGCCTTGGGGTTTGAATAATATGAGGAAGCTTTCTTCATACATCTTTCTCCTTAACTCCACTGCTAGCTTTGATTTAGTTATCTGACTCTTCCTTAAAAAAAAAAAATGCTGGAGTGATAAAAGAAGGTGACAGGAGAGTGGGTGAAACCAGTCAACAATAAATCAATCAAACAAATACTTATTCAACACTTTCCATGCAACAGAGACTGTAGTGTAAGCCCATAAAATCCAAAGACGGAAAGGAAAAAAATAAGCCAAGCAATAAAAATATTGGAAGGAAGGCATATTTAAGAAGAGATGCAGTCCATAGCTGTGAGATTCAAGAATAAAGGAAGGCACAAATATAAACATATATATGCATATATAATAGCTAAAATGAAAAGGTTTATATGTTTGTTTCAGAATCAATCAAATGCATACTATCTTCATAATACCCAAAGATAGATAGACTGTACATTTAACACTTTAAAAAAAATTTTGCAAAGCACTGTTTCCTCTTCAAAAGTTAGTTAGAAATTCTTCTGCTCTTCTTTCTTCAGGTCTGGGAACTTCCCACGCATTCAGAGTCCCATTTAGTTCAATTCTGTGAATTTCTAATGAAATAAACTTAATGGCAGCAGACATATCCCCTAACCTAGTTTTCTCCCATGCTGACATGCTAGAGGGTGACTTTATGGATATTTATTTGATGTTAGAGCTGTGAGATTTAGATTTTGAAGGTTCATATTTTTTCTTTTAACCAAAAATGAAAATTAGAGGAGGCAGATGACACAACAGTTAGGAATCAATGTCCTTGGGTAGGTAAGCATCCTTTTACATTTCAGCAAATTAGTTAGCTCTGAAAAGCCATAAACAGTGTTGTTTCACTCTTAGGTTCCCTGGAGATCATTTGACCTCTTAAATTCCACAAAAGGAAATTTCTTCTACAGTACTAAAAATGCAAATTCTTTGCTTTAAGGTTAAAAACCTCAACATTTATTTTATGGAAAGATGTTGGTTTTTATAAGTTGAGAAATTGATTAGCACTGTACTTGTAATACTGGCAAAATGTATGGGTATCCAGTTGGTTTCTAAATATTATCTGTCTATTGATCTTCCCATCATCTATCCCTAGTGAATAATTTCACTCAAGTAAAATCAAGTGCAGTTAGACTTTTTATAATAGTTTATACATCATTCATGCTTTATAAAATCTGAAACTAATTATGAGCATAATTTGAATGCTTTCTTATCTCTCACACATGCCACAGAGGTCCTACTTCCTTGACCTTCTGACTCAAGTTAATTTACAGAAACAAAATAATTAAATATCTAGTTTGGAGGGATTTTTGTTAATATCTCACAAACATGAATGGACAGTGTATAGACAGTGTGACACTTAGGGGTATAAATAATAATTTTTCTATTCACTTCACATATGACTTGATAAAATTATGATAGCTCTTTGGGCTTGTTTACTCATCAATTAATGATACCATTTTTGCAGTGTATTCTGAGAAAAATATGATCAATAGGTAAGAGTGACTGCAAGTATTTTCCTCATTAGTTTCTGTGTTTTTCGTATACAAATTTGTTCTTGAATTTGTTTTCCTTTTCCATCAAGAAGGACAAATGGGAAAGAGAGTCCCTTGGAACAGGGTTGACACAAGGCCATGTGTGTGTTGTTAGTTCTGTCTTAAGGCTCTTCCAGCTGAGATTCTGAGACCTGGCAGAGCAAAGCTCAAATAAACACAGCTGTTTCTATGTTCCTTCTGAGGTGGTGTGGCTGTCTGTGTCAGTCTCCCTTTATAATGAATAGAGCTCTTTAGGTGCATAGAAAAGTTTCAGCTTTAAAATGAGGTCAGAAAGTCACAAGAGTATTCAAGTATTCCATGGCACATTTATAGACTGAAAAGTGTAAGCCCAAGGGTGAATGGCTCCAAGCACATTATCAAAAAGATAGCTCCATCCCGAATAGAGGCAATGAAATGATGAAGAAACAACTAGAAGGGATGGTTCTCACCTTGTTAAACTTTAGGATCATGTTCTTGTCAGTAGGTGGGAAAGAATGTGATAAGAAAACAAGTATAGAACCCAAAAATGCCAAAAACCAGCAGTGACCCTTATGGGAGCAGGGAACTTCCACTTATTTTACATATGATCTATAAGCTATGGTAATGCAATTTATATTCATTTATAACGTCCTTGCAGTGAACATGGCATTATCATTAATGAGTCTACTGGAGAACATAAAGTTTCATCATTTAGACTGATAGGTTTGGACTGACAAATTGCAGAGCCATTGTTTTTTCTTTGCACTATGCTATAATAGTGCGAGAGGTGAATGCTTAAGGACCTCTATAATTAAATAAGCGTGTGCATGAACACAATATAAACAAATCATCTTCACTTTTGTCTTAGAGCTAGAGATAAGGATTAGGTGCATGTGATTTGTTGAGGAAATACTCTCCATTGAATAGTATAAGGCAGCAAGAATGGCAGAAGGCAGGAAGAGAGATTAAATAAGAAAATGGGTGTAAGTCTTTGACTTGATCCCATGAGGATCCCTGAAGCTTAACTGGCCCTGCAAAGATGGTCCTAGTTAGAAGCAAGTGGATCCGATTTTGTACACCTGAACAAATCATTAACTTGTATGCCAGTCTCCAGCGTGCAGTAGAGGTTAGCCTCCTGGTCATGGTAGTCCCTGTTTTGTTAAAGGCAGTTCTGTCAAGAAGAGAGTTGCCTTAAGTTGATAACTGAGGCCTATACTGAAAATAACCACAGTGTTGTCTGTCTATACTGAAATCAGGAAAGTAGATGCTATTTAATACATTCTGCACAATGTAAAGGTACTAACCCAACTGTGGTTTCAAGTCAAGTCTCTGTGATACTAGTATAATCCTTAAGATTATCCTAAGGCCACACAGGACAGTGAATGGTCAATAACAGAGTACCTCCTATGACATCCTCCAAAGTTTAACTGGTTAAGGTTCCACAAGAACCTTCTAGAGAGTCATAATTTTGCCACTTCCTTATGTATGAGAAGTACTTTGGGGGGGAAAATCTCATTTAGTTGTAAAATTTGACCTGTAAAAATCTAAATCCTTTTATAAATTTTATTTCTTTGAAATCAGGGGACTATTCAAAAGTTTTAATGAGTGTGATGATTAATATGTGATACCCTAGGTTCCAGTGGCACTTTTATGTGACGTGTACACTTTTTGCCATTATAGTATCTAGAAAATTCTAAATTTCAAACCATGTGGCCCTTTAGGGTTTCAGAAGATGCATTGTGACCCTGCCCTTCTATTTCACTGCATGGGTGATGAGTAGACTCTCAGAAGTTTTGGATGACTTTTCCAAGATCAAACAATGAGTGAAAGTTCATACTCAAAATCTTTCTGCTAGTGAAAGAGTTGATATTCAAAATATATATATGTGAATACAGCACCCCACTCCTGAATCTTCCAATGTCACACTCAAGAGATGCTGTATCCAGGTTTGGTTTGTAAGACTATGCCAGTTTTCTCCACAGAAGACAAGCTACACAAGTATTCAGTATTAAAGTTGGCCAGGACTTCTTTAAATGTATTAAGTAGTCAGAGTAATTTAATACAGAAATTCATTCTATGGCATTGCAGCAGGTTATCAAGCAGACATTTTGCATACATCTAAATAAACTCACTGTTTTGCAAGGCAGGTCATTTCTTCATTTACAGAATTCCAGTGTTTAGAGTCCTACTTTGAACTTGAGTCTATCTCCTTGTAAACTCCACCAAGAGCCATAATCCTTGACCCAGAAGCTGTATTTTCTCCCTCATTACCCTGAAAATATGTGAGGAAATAGCAAACTCCACATCATCAGGGCTTCCTCCTCCAAACTCAGTGCCTCCATACCTTCTGCCATTTGAGTCAAACTTTTTAGATTTGAGGCTTTCAGGAATTTTAGCAAATGGTACAGAAAAAAAAAGAAAAAAGGAAGAAGAAAAAGGACTGGGGGGAAAGGCACATTCTTAGAGTCTCATCTCTATTGAAAACCAACCCTTTGACTACATGGAAAGAAAATACAGCCACAGCTTTGAGGTGTGAGCAGTGAATATCAGGAGAATTGGTCCAGCTGGTATAGTATGGAAATAAAGGAAATGCAAGGATTCATGGAGTGGTGGCTTTATGATTTCATGATACTCATTCATTTACAGTGGAACTGGTTGTTAGTGACTGAGAAATACTAAGGTCAAATCCAGTCCCCAATAGCATTTAAGTAGATCCTCCTTAGGATATATGGCACAATTTTTCTAATTACTCCATGTTGAACTTGGATCTTTTAAGCATATGGGAAAATACATGTTCCTGAAGTACAGGAATTTTGTTTCATCCATTACAGTTTTACCAGAACTTTGATGACTTGTACACAGCTATGCAACTTGTATCTGTCAGGAACTGGAGCCAGGACCCCTGTGGATAACCAAGTCTGTGAATGCTCAAGTCCCGTGGAGAGTCCTAAGGCCTGAATGTCACTATAAAGATGGTCCTAATTTGAGGCAGGGGCTTAGATTATTTGTATAAAGTGTTGTAGTGTTGTTTATAACCCACACACATACTTCTGTATACTTTAAATTATCTCTTAACTACTCTAATACCTTATCCAATGCAAATAGTTACTATATTATATTATTTAAGGACTATTGACAAGCCAAAAAAATTAATTTCACATGTTCAGTAGAGAAACATTTTTCCAGATATTTTCTATCCTTGGTTGGTTGAGTCAATAGATGTGGAACTCACAGATATGGAAGTCAACCATATTTGTTAAGTGCATACGTGAATGAATAATTAAATGAATAGATGAACTTAACTTTTCAGACATTATTTTAAAATATACCATCTTGCTCATTTCCAAGTTCCCCATTATTCTGAAGCATAAGGACATTGTTACCTTGAGTCAGAAACTCTGCCATACCCAGAATAGAGATTTGGCTTGAGGCAAACAGACTTTCTCATTTTTCAGAGGACATTCTTATTTGTTCAGACTCAGAGTTCAGCAAAACCTACCCAGAGACATTTTAAGACAAAGCAGTCAATGCAGAGGAAAGTGGAATTACTTGGCAGTGATGTGGAAATTCTAGGATTTATCTAAACCTAGCAACTTAAAGAACCAAAAAAGGACTATAAAATTAATTCATAAACTACATTTTATTATACTTCTGGAAAAATAAATTTCCTAGCTCAAACCTTGCTTATTAGAAATTTACCCAAAGATATATTAAAGATACATATTGTCATTTTTAGCTTCTCTCTTTTTGTTTCCTTAATAGAATATTTTATCTTTAATGTTCTTTGAATCGTATCTTTGAACTATTTAGAAAGGTTTTTTAAGTGTTTACAAATAAGTCATTTTGTAAAATGGATACTTAAGATCAGTTCTATGAGACTATCCAGGAATAAAGAAATATTAATAAGGTATTCAACTAGAATATAAACTGAAACTCTGTATGTAAAAGATGAAAGCTATTGTTATCCCAATATTTTAATCTGTTGAAAACTTTGTGGAGAGGGTAAATTCAAGTATGATATATTTGATACATTGTAAGAACCTTCGCAAATGCTACAATGTACCCCCACCCAGCACAACAATAAAAATAAATAAGTAAATAAATAAATAATGGATAATCAAAAAATAGTAACTTCATGACCTGCCTTCACTAGGCTATGCATTATTTCATCATCTCTCTTCTATGATAAATATACATGTACTATGATTATATGTCCACATAATATGTTAAGTATTGTTTGTGCACCAAAAAGCCACTATCCTTCGAAAAGTTTCTTTGTACCCTTAAGTGAGAGAACCATAAAAAGACTATATACAAAGACGCAGAAAGAGAGAGATATTGTAATCTGAGATTCAGTTTCAAATGACTCCACCAATTAAGTATCTACTGGAGTAGGTAGTTGCAGTAACATTGGAAAGAATATTCACATTTTCTTTTACTTCACTATTCTATCCTTTTGATACAGAACTTGGATTATAATGCCAAGTGGTCTGAGTTTAGACTAGCAACATTAGCTTCCAGTGGACAATGTATGTTTCCTTTTTCTCCACTCTTTCAGAATGAATTCATAATAGGGATGATAAAAACTTGATATTTCATTAAAATAATATGCATTTACATATAAAAATTGGGAAATGCAATAATGAAAGACAATAACTTTAATCTCCCATTAGCCCAACTCAGGTCTAGCTACTATTAATCAACACATGGATTCCCACTGTTTTTACTGTCCTTTAAAATTATTTCTAATTTTTAAAAGAAAAAATGCAAATATGTACCTGAAAATGAAACCATGCTGGCCTGGCATGGTGGTGCATTTCTGTAATCCCAGTCACAGGAGGCTGGGTCAGGAGGATCAAGAGTTCAAGGCCAGCTTGGACTGTATATTGAGACAACCAAACAGTCAAACAAACAGAAATCACGCAAGCATTGTAAAATAAAATATAAAATTATGCTACCCCTCTGCCCTCAATGTACCTCCACACTTTCTGTTCATACTTTTTTCTAGTAGCTTTCAAAAATGTGAAATCATATATGCAGCTTGATTTGTCTCCTTTTTAAACCATGTTTTAATTCTTTATTGTAAGGACAGGAATTAGCTCACTTTTAAATCACAGCTTCTTCACTCTTTCTTTGCAGCTCTTGGTTTTTGCATCTACTTTTAGTTCTTCTAGTGTGATTGAAGAATTAGAATTAAATTTTTTGAACCATGAATTTATGAATGATTTTTATTTTATTTTTTGATATTATTTACTAATTACTTGACGGTAGAATGTCATGGAAGCTAGATTCTTATTTCTGCTGGTTTGTCCATGAATTAATCAGGGATCTTGAAAATTCACTTATATTTTCTTGCTCTTATGTAATTTACTTACAAAATGTTAGGTATGAGTAAAAGGTCTTTTAAGACTAATTTTTTTTAGTATTTGTGGGATGTTGGGAAGAGAACAACTTTTATTCATCTTGTTCAGTTGGAAAACAGGGCTAGAGACTAAACAGTTATCTGACACACCCTAGATGTCTAATTTGTTTTTTCTTTTTTTAGTTTTAATTTACATACACATTTAGATGCATAAATATGTATATGTGTATATATATATGTACACATATATATCAAATGATTGGAGGCACATATTATTATAGAGAATGTTATAAATAATTATATATTCAGTGATATGCTTGAGACAGCTTGTGTGTAGACAGCCAACTGTTGGATCTTTTAAAATTCTACATTGAACATTATCATGCTAATAGGTTGAAGATGGCCATAGCAGGGGCATTTGCACCATGAAGATTATCAAATCTTCAAATCAGGGTTTTTTTCTTTTTTTTTTCCCCTAGGAAGCAAGTGTACAGAAAAGAATCAACATAGCAAGCTTATCATTGCTATGCTTAGAAAGGGCATCAGGAAAGAAAGGTTGATCAAGTGCAATAATTTACAGTTAGATTGGGGTCAGAAGTTCTAGTGTGCCAGGGTCTTGCACTATATATAACACTCATGTACTACAGTTATTTAAAAGCTAGAAGAAAGGATTTTAAATGTATTCATAACAAGTGTTATCAGAATTCAATGTTGAAAGAGTTATGTGTGTCCTGGGTGACTATACTGGGACAGGACTCTTGGAAGCTGGGTCCTGAGTACCTGGGGACTTTTCCCCATGTACTGTTTCCATTTGTTGACTTTACTTTGTATATTTATGCAATTATAAATCCTAGTTCTGAGTTAAACTATATTTTGAGTCCTGTATATCCTCTTAAAAAATTACCAAACCTAGAGGTAGTCTTGGGGACCTCTGACACAGCAAATTCATCAGCACACAGTTGAACACATTGTCAAATTTTATTCAGTCATTAATGTGAAATATTGGCATATGTATTATGCTAGAAATCTGCTCATGGTACATTGTTAAGAAAAAATGAGCAAAGAAACAAGTAATTCATGAAATATTCCATGTACATGTTTATTTACATGAATATGTTACATGTAATGTGTGAAGGTATAGGAAGTTATCTGGAAGATTACATATTTAGCATTAATATGGTTACTACAGGATGGTGATTTTGGATAGACAGAATATAATAATTGTACATACTTATATAACAACAACAACCAATAAAATGATGGGAGTTGTAAATGACTCATATTCATTTTTCAATAACTTTGAAATAAAAATACAGATGAGGCAAAATTGTGTTTCTAAATAGCACCATCATAAGGTCTTTTTAAAGAGTTTTGTATCATGGGAAACTACAAATTTGAGTCAGATGTAACAAAAATCTGAAATATTAAGCCACTATAACTAATGAAAAATATCTCATTGTGGGTATATGGCCTTTCCTTAGTTCCATTATTTGTCATCATTTCCTGTTCCAAATGTCAAGAGAGTCTCCATGCTCTGTTTTTAATTTTCATGCACAGACAGCCAAGTGTGTCCTTCTAAAATGCACTTTTGGTTCAAACTTGTCAAGTTCACTCTGCTTGGCTTCTGGTTGTTCAGGAATGCTTTTCTAGTAAAGCTCTGTGAATAGAGATAGATAATCATAGGCCAGTTTGTTATCAGAATGAGAAGAATTTGAGTAATTGATATAGGCAAATTGAAAGCAAGCAGTTGAAAGCTGATGTATACAGAATTAAAACTCTTAGATCAAATCTAATGGCACATGGACTTATTACCTAGAGTTTTTCTAAATTTTCTTCAGTTCACTAATAAATAATTCAAAATATTATTTTTCCGTTTACCTTGTATACTTATTGGCAATATTATGTCCACAATTCTCCTCTTGGCCCCCACCTACAACTTCACAAGGAGCTATTGCATTTTGAGTAAATACTAGGCTGTTAAAATTGTATTCAAGCTTATTTGCCAGCAGACAGTTAAATCAGCTCTGTTACTGTGTTCTAAGAAACTACATAATTACAGACTTTTCAAAGTGCATATTATTAACTTGGTGCATGTCTACTTCAAAGCAGACATGCTGCAGATGAGTTGAGTCAAAAGTCACATGGCATTTTTCGTCCAAGTTTTCAGTCTTAGGAGGAAATAAAAATACAGAGGCTTCTGGATATGTGGTAAGAAAACATTAGGATGAACTAAAACTTTCACACAGACATCCTTGGTTTTCAAATTTCCAGATCTTGAATGTTCTATTTTATAACATTATATATGAATGTCATTTTGCATGGGATATTGGATTATGGGTACATGTACATATGCACACACATATGTTAGCCAGATTGAGGAAAAGTCAATCAACAAGTCAGAATATACATTTATTTTATTATAAAAAGGAATCTGTATTTCTAGTATATCCACACTGAAATCCATAAATTCTATCCTACTACTTAAGATGTTCCCTAATTTACTACACCGAAGTTAAATGGCTTTTATTATGCCTCACCTGCTGCAGTTAAATATGTCTTCCCCATAAGCTACAGAGATAAGATGATTATCCCCCCTCCCCAGCTTACCAAGCCCATGTCCAAACTAGGGCTATTCCATAGGCTGTCCAGATCCCTCCTTGCTGCTTATTTCTTATTGTTCTTTTCTTCTTTCATTGAAGGATAGGTGCATTGTGTTCTCCACCCCAAATCCTGCCATCATCCTTAAGGGACATCAATAGTACATACCTGGTTCATTCAATGACTTCATTTTCATCACCTCCCAACTCTATCTCAGTCACAATTTCTCATGACTGAGACTGTCATCAGCAAGGATTGCTTATTTCTGAATTGTTGAATTAAAATATCGAACTCTGATCACACTCTACAATTCTATTTTCAGCCTCCTACCTCTTTGATGCTGGTAACATCTGATGTCTATATCATTTGACAAAACTGTAAGGCTAGACCAATACAGTCATTTGTTTTCTCTGTCCACAGTCAGGTGACTGATTGTTTCTGGGAAACATACAATGCATGCTCAAGCACACAGAGATGTGGACACATGCAGCTCTAAATAGAAGATTGTAAAACTCATTTGGGCTCTTAGCTCTTGTGTGATTCCTTATGCAGCTCTCTTCCTCCTTCTCTACTGTAACCATTTGGAATTTTCATAAACATTTCTCCTCTCTGAACTTTGCATCCATTCATTCACAGATACTGTTACCATGAATGAGTCCCATCAGGTGGGATCAACCCACACTTCCAGCTGACACTCTACATTCACAGTTATAGTTGTAACTGCCTTTATTGCTTGTTACTTCTCTGCCTTGATTCCCTATCCTTCCTGTATTTCTCATTCCCCATCAAATAGTGTCTCACCAAGTTCAAATAATTCCTGAATTAGTACTTAGAAAAGAAACTATACCTACCAAGCACCAATTACCTCACAACCATCTCTATATTTCTCTCTTCAGTCAAGATAAGCTTCTCTCAGTCTTCTCTTTTTTTGAAGACTGCTATGTAAAATTCATATAGCAAAAGATTAACCATTTTAAGGGGTACAATTCAGTGGATATTAGCACATTAATGATGCTGGGTAACTCTCACTCTACCTAGTTCCCATTTTCATCATCCCAAAAGAAAACCACATATCCAATACACAGTTTCTCCAAGACAATTGCAACCACTGATCTGTTTTCTGCATGTGTAGGTTCACTTATTCTAGAAATTTCATGTATATCATATCATACAATGGGTGATGTTTTGTGTCTGTCTTCTTTAGGCTGGTATAATGTTTTCAATGCATATTCATGTTGCAGTATACATGAGTAGTTCATTCTTTTTTATGGTCAAACAATACTCATATATATATATATAGCTATATATAACTATAAATTGCTTACCCATTTATAGATTGATGATTGGGCTATTTCCATCTTTTGGCTACTGTGAATAGGGGTCTTACGACTAGCATGTGTATATGCTTGTTTGAGCACTCAATTTTCAGTTCTTTTGTGTATATTCCTTGGGATAGAATTGCTGTATTATACCATAAATACTGTACTTATTTTTTTGAAGAATTACACAATTGTTTTCCACAGTAGATATACCATTTTACAATTCCAACAGCTGTGCAAAAGGCTTCTAATTCCCCGTACCCTCACCAACAGTTTTTCTTTTCATTTTGGTTAGTAGAAGCCATCCTAGAGAGTATGAAGTGGGGTATCTTGCTACAACATGTTAACTCAGGGGATCAGATCTCCTCCTTCTCCAAGAGTTTGCTGTTGTTGAAGTTTGGTCACGGTAGCCATCTACATTCGAATGACTTTTCTAAACTATTTTTAAAAGACTATTTTCTTTGCCATATGTGGTTTCTAAAATCTCTTTTCTGTTATCTTAGCAATCAGCCAGTAACCTGATAGAAATTTCCTTAAAGGCTGCCTATGGCTCAGCCTTGGCCTTTTGTTAGTGTTTGCCCAGTGTCTGAAGACCTGGCAGAGCTGGAAGCCTAAGGACCTCTCACATCTTTCCTGAGCGCATGTTTGGTACTTGTCATTTGTGTTTCACTCTGTCTTCCCCAGGACATGTGATGCTTCTTTTGAGTCATGCTCTTAGTAATATTCCTTCTTTCCAGACCTAGACTCTCGGTTAGTTGCTTTTCCCATATGCTGTCCTTTACCCTGGGTGAAAATGGGGTTTGCTTATCTTTAAATCTTTCCCCAGACATTCCCAAAGCCAGAAAATTTCTCTAGTCATTGTTAGAGGGGTGGTGATAAAATTATTATCAGCTTCTATACCATTCTCCCAAGGGATCATTAGGCAGACCAAAATGTAAAACCATAGTGTTTTAACAACAAGATGTGTATTGATACCCTGGTACCAGCAAACTGACAAGGAACAAATGTCATAGCTACTGCTTTTGTAGGCTCTGGAGCACTGGAGAATGGGGATAGCATTCAGGTGGGCAAAAAGTCACAATGCTCTCTCATCAAATATCTGTTATTCTTTACTGAATGTGACTGAACTATGATTTGATTCCAGTGGGCAATATTGTACTTTAAAAAAATCTGTATTCTAGTTAGATTTTCAAAGAGTTGAATTTATAAGAATTCTATAGGCCCATCATACCTATAGATTTTCTATTTTGTTTATTCTCTCTTCTTTATTCTCATCATCAATCCCCATTGCAATGGTCCAAATGTTTTAACTCCCCTTAAAAATTACTGTGTGGAAATCTAATAACTAATATGATGGCATGAATATATATGGCATTGGGGAGATGATTACAACATGAGAGTGGGAACCTCATGAATGGGATAAGTGGCTTTGTGAAAAAGACTCATACTTAGTGTATCTTCCTTCTACTATGTAAAAATATAGGGAGAAGTCAAAGAACTGTCATGAAAAAGTAGAACCTCCCAAGCATGCTGGCATCCTGATCTAGGATTTCTCAGTCTCTAGTATAGTGATAAAGATATTTTTTTTGTTTGAAAGTCATTCAGCTATGATAGCCTAAATGATCTAAGATTCCCATTATTGTCTCTACCACTTACTTACATACACAATGATGGTAGATCAAAAACAATCAAATTGTGGATTTTGAGGAGTTATTCTTGGCATATATTGGCATTTTAATTTATTTAGTTTTGACTTCTAATGCTGAGATTTACTTTTTTTTTTCTTGCCTTGAAAGAATATGTTGGGAATAGCACATTGAGTAAGTTTTGATCCACCAGGCTAGTTAAGAAAGAACAATGGGCCCACTGGTCTAACTCCCAAACCCTCAATGTCTCAACAGAAGAGGAAGATAAATATTGCAAAAGAGAGAGCTCATGATGATTGAGTAAAAGCTGGGATATTCATGATTATAGAGCAAGAAGTTCCATAAGGACAATTGCCCAGTAAAAACCAGATTTTCTAAACCTTGCACTATTCCTCTTTCCACAAACACAAGTGGCTTTGTTTATCTCAGTGATGTGCTTCTGTCTCCACACAGCCTATCCTTTACCATGCTGACAAGTAGAACATGGTCCAGTCTTCACTCTCACGCACTTGTTTTCTGCCCACTGTGTCTACTAATTTTTCTTCTATCGTAGCAATCTCTCTACCCTTTGCTATTTTCTCATCACTCTAATATTTAACGTGGACTTTAGGGAGACTTGCTTTCATATTTGTTTAGTGCTGGCATACTGGGGAAAATCTTATTTTCATGACAAGTGGCTTGGATTGTTCCAAAACAGGATTTATTTTTAAAGTTCATATTGCACATTGTTGGCTGTCCAATATCTTCTGGCAATAAGATGCCAACAAGACAGACACATAAAAACAAAGAAAAACACCCAAACATTTTTATTCCCCTTTTCTGTGTTCTCCCCCAGCCAAGTTTGGAATGGCTTAAGGGAAGAGGCTTTTTTTCTTCCCTTTTTCTTTGCCTAGAACTGACTGCTTTGTGCCTCCTTTTTGGATTTAGACATTTTCCTCTTGGCCTCCTCCTGAGTATCTACCGTCAAGTTTGAGTCTTTTTCACTTGTCCAAGAAACCACTGCTTAGGAGAGAAATGAGCCTTTGGTTGAAGAGCAGACCTGGGGTTCTGGATTTTTGGGCTCTTTAACTTATTCTGACCATCTCCAAGCCCATAGAAATTAAAAATGTCAAATGTGGGTGGAGTTGTTTATCTCTGTGTAAGGTGGATCATCACAAGTGAAAAGCCAGTATTAGGTCATTGAAGATGTTATGAGTAAAAACTCAAGGTTCTTGCTAAAGTTTTTGAGTTTTCATTGAAGAGAAATATCCCCCAAAGAAGGAGCTAAGTAAACAGTTCATCAGAATTACCACTAAGTTACTTCTTTACTGCTTCCCATTTTCTTTCATCATAACAGATGTCTGCAGGCATAACTATATGAACATTTGTGAGGCATCTCTCCTTACCCTAACCATTCTAGGATGTTATCACAAAAAGTTATGTTTTCTAGATGGAATTGTACCCAGTGAATAGTGCATAGGCCATTGACTTTATAGTTTTTCTCCAGTCTCAGAGCAATTGTGTATTATAGAATGAAAATGCATAGAATTCAATCTACCCATTTTCTTGTTCAGTAAAAAGAAATAAAATAAATTCTGCTTATTAAGAAGAATTAACTACCCAGGGATAAATGACAAAAGGTGGAGGGATTTATGTAGAACTTCAGTGATACTGAGAATATGATTTGGAAGAGACTGAGAAGTAAAATTAAGTTGGAACTTTAATACTAGGAGAACATCCTTTTTGGGTTTCCAGCAGATTCCAGAAATCTAGAAACATATGAAGGTCTTCCATTAAAAAGCATCAAAAACAACAACAAACCCAAACAAATCTGTACATGCATATATACAAACAGAGCAATGAATTACATATACATTATTTGAGCACTGCTAAATAACTCTCTATCAATAATGATGAAACTATCTCTGTGATTTACTTTAGTTAGGATTTGGAGATGTTGGGGTCAGATTTAGTGAGTCACTTTAGAGCCAGTCTGATGTAAGAAGACCATGAGCCAACATTCACAGGCTACACAAAGGAAAGATTTATTAGGCAGTAAGAAATCCAGACAGCTAGCAGGTTTGGCATTGTTCTGCTCACCGCAGTAGAACTACTGCAGACTTCATTAATACCTGCTTGGTTGAAAATATCTCACTGTTGCTTATACAGTGCTACTTGGTCAATGATCCTTATTTGGAAAAGTGTTTGGCTATATACATTTTTTCAAGGAATGAATGCCAAATATCAAATATGCTCCTCACGAAGTAACGGTGATCATAACAAAAGCAAAACAACGTAATTAAAATAATCTGATAGCCACGTTCCTCTTGGCCAATAGAGTTCTTTCCACACAAATTTATAGATAAAGTTTTTATGCCTTTGCCATAACTTTCTTTTCATTGTTTTCTCCCAGAAAGCACCAATAACATTTTTCTACCTGAATAATGTTTTCTAGGCCCCAATTGTAGAATTGTTTTTCCTGACCGTGGATCATCAGTAGAACGGAAGTTTATGAGTATACCAGTCCCCATCTTCCTGCACTTGAAGGCATTGAACATACTTCAAAGATCCAAGCTCAAGTACTATAAATAATTATCCATATCTTTATCAATATCAAGCTCAATTTTCATTTCTCAAGCTCCTCTTGATTGGGTGGCACCATTCTCTGTATTGCCAGATTTACATTGAGAAAGCACACTTCAAGTTCCAGTTAATCAAGTGAACATCCCTTGGTTTTGTCTATCAAAGGAAATTTCCTCCTTTCTTTTAGGGACAGAATCTTTTATGAGCAGAATCCTACCACCACTCATATTAGATCTGATTTGTATAAGGCTGCTGCACCATTCTTTGCATCCCTTCAACAAAAGATGAGGATAGGATCTTAGCGGACTCTACTGGGTCTCTGCCCCCATCTGTTCAGCTCTCTTCTCCCTTTCTATGGACACTATTCTCTCTTTCAATAGCCAGAAAAAGCATGACTGTTGGAGAACTGCCTTCATGTTGACAAAAACTTCTTCACCCATGCATGAAGCAGGTGGAAAGTACCTGAAAGGAAAATTTCCCTGGAGAAAGCCCTTACTTAATTACTGGCAGGTGGCAGGATAAATACCCCAAATCTCTCTCTCCTCTACAGAGAATATTCTTGCAAGATTAAGCTCCAATCCCCCATTGGTATTTGATTTAACAACATTTCCTGAATTGGCTGACTTCCCTGTCACCCACCTATGTTCCTTGCAATTTCCAAGAAACTGTTTTCACTGGAATCTGTGGCTCAAGATCTGCTTCTAGCAGAACCAAAACCAAGACAAAACTGAAGCCCAGCACAACAGAACATGGAATCCCCTGGCCTCAGCAACTGATTATGGTTGGAGGCCTGATCTAAATCATATCAATGAGAGATTCAGGTCTTTTCTTGATACCATGAAATGAGAGGTACTTTCTTTGTATGTATGTTGTGTGTGGGGGTTGGTTTCTTAGTGTATGCAATGTACGTTTGTATTGTTTCTGATCTTTTTCACTACCCAAGAAGCACTCTTCGGTGGCAACATAACTAGCATTCAGGAACATTGTTTTAAGAGCTGGAAAGGGATATTTTCTAGATGTATTCAGCTATAACTAAAAGTCTGATTTATCCCAGTTTTTTAAATTATATGAGTTCATTTCTCTCCTCACTGTTTTGGAAGCCATAGTGAGTTAAGTTTCTGTTTCTTGAGACTGAAAGAAGTCTGAGCAATATAGATAAAAACTAGAAGTTTCCTTCTTTGATTGCTTGCAGCACAGTGCTGGGGAGCTGTACATTGGTCTCTCAACTTGTCATATATGTGACAGTTGCTAGCTCTCAATGGAAGGCTTCTACTATGACATTTGAATACTCTGAAGTTTGCCTTTCCTCTGTCTTCACCATAAAAATTGAGAGGAACCATACTCCACATTTGGTTGCAATAGAGAAAAAAAATGTCTACAATATTTCCTCACCTTTCTTATATGAAAAACTTAGGAGAACATGGGCAAATAGTCTTTGAGGACAAAGCATTATGTAGTGAAGAAATTTGTCTGCATGAGGTAAATGATTGTCTCAATTTTGCTCTGTAAATTGCAGGCTGCATTTTTCATTTTAATTAAGAAATGCCAAAAATGGTTTTGTGGCATTTTCCTCCCAGGATTGGGAACCTACACACATCAGTTTTGTGCATGTGAACCAGGAATTAAAATTGACCACAGCTAATGGGAACCTGCTCAGGCCCATTTTATGGGCTCTACTGAGGGAAGTGCAAAGAGAAAACAGGCTAAGTGAAGAAGGAAAAACACAATTCTGTCTTTTCAATAAGTTTTAATAACGTATAATAATCCTCAGAAAGTAACATATGAAGAGAATTATAAATTCTAGGTTGGTTACTTTTCTACCATTTAGGATTTGTTAAGTGCCCAAAGGGAATCGTTGGTCCCTTATATTTTTAATTCAACTCCAGTGCCTTCAATTAAATAATGCTGTCAGAGTAAGTAAGTAGTACTCTACAAATACATGGTTGAGAACACTAATACTAAATCTTGAGGTGTCCCTACCTCAGTGGAGATTCAAGGGCTGATGGTTTCTGCATGAGTCTTTATTATAGTTTGTCTTGTTCTGGAATGATCTGTCAAGTGTGCCCAATCTTGTTCTTCTGTGCATGAAAGGAATATAAATAAGAGGGCAACAGAAGATAGCTGTCTTAGTTATTTGCCTTTTCAGTGGTCTCAGCAGGCATTTTCTGCTTCCACAAATTGAGTTTCTTGTCCTGTGTTCTACTTCCATTTTAGGCTTAGCTTTGTAAGATATTTTGAAATAGTTCTTTCAAGACATACAGCAGTCCTTAGGTATTCCAACACGTTCAAGAGGAGCACCAAATATACAGAGAGAAACCTTTCATTAACTATAGTGACTCAAGAGGGAAAAAGGGCTAAGGAATGTATTCCAGTTAGTTTGATCTCTGGAGGCTGCTCTTGTCTTTGGGAATTGCTTAAGAATTTTGTTCAGAGGACTGCTGGCCAGCTGCAGTGTGTGTTTATTTTTTAAAGCCTCCTTATTTACTAAATTGGCTCTCTTACGTTGGATTTCTCTTAATTACATGTTCTGGGCTCTATCCTAGGTTTTTCATTTCTCCCCTTTTCCTGCAATTGTATCTACCCAGAGATGAGCTCCTTAAAAAGAGGTGAGCTGGGCACTGGTGGCTCAAGCCTACAATCTTAGCTACTCAGGAGGCAGAGACCAGGAGGATCACAGTTCAAAGCCAGCCTGGGGAAATAGTTCTGTGAGACCCTATCTTGAAAAACCCTTCACAAAAATAGGGCTGGTGGAGTGACTCAATGTGAAGGCCCTGAGTTCAAGCTCCAGGACCACAAAAAAAAAAAAAAGTAAGATTCTCAAAGTCAAAGTAAGCAGTCAGGGATTTGTGTGCAATTTATTTGTAAATCTGTAGAGAGATGCTCTATCAATTATTCATTGATATGTAACAAACCACCCCAAAACTTGATGCAATAAAATAATAATTTATTACTTAAAATGATTATGTGGTTCTTCTCTTACTTTTTCCAGGGCTTGCTCAAGTGGTTGTGTATATTTGGTGGGATAGCTACAGTTGGAGGATACATCATGGCATCCTCCTCCTCAGTTATAAAAAGGAAATGCACATGGAAAAGGCAGCGAAAATACCTGGCAGCTCTTTTCTTTGAGTTATTAACAGATGTGAGCCTGACAGAAGTAGCCCAAGAATCTCTTCCTTACTCAGAATTGGAGACTAGAGGACTGTCCAGGTTGAGAAACCTAGTCAATCGCAAAATGTATAAACTGATAGAGGAACTATGAGATAGGACCCTCACCTAAGCTTTCAATAAAAGTGAGTTCCTTTGCAAAGGGACTGGAATGAGAAGTATACTGGATAGAAAATTGTTAGAACTGGCTCTCAAAATACCACAGCCCACCTGATTTACAGTTTCTGTTGATTTCCATTGAACAAGCACTTCTTATTATGTTGCTGTTGAGCTTTCATTCAAATCCTTAAGGTACAGGTACAATTGACTCTTGTGAGCTTGTGCAAATCTGCTACAGCACACTGTTCCACCACACTACTCATGAGCAAGAATGCAAAAAGAAGAAAACATACTAAGGAGTTATCAGAAAATAAAAGGTAGAAGGTCTCTAGTTTCTTCAATACATTGATGATAATTCGAACCTAGGTATGGAAGATGGGACAGACTCATTGATATGACCCTCTGATAGCTACATAAGAATAACTCACATGTTCTCAAAATTAATGGGCAGGCCCAAAGGCACCCAAAAGAATAAAAATCAGTAAAAGAGAAAGAAAAAAGGACAGTATAATAGAGAGGAAGTAAAATTGAAATTTAGCTTGAGTTCAAAGTCATTATTAAAACATAAATTAGATAAAACAGTCCCTGAGTTTGATGGCTCAACAACTCTTAGAAATTTGACCTTGACCTAAGGTAGTGAATAGTATAAGATAAACACCTCATTGATGATATCTGAGGAAGCTGGTGGAACAGAAAGTCCCTGGTGGGGGATTCAGGAATCTGTACACAGTTCTGGTTCTGTTCTTATTCTAACTTTGTTGGCCTTGAGCATTTGAGTTATACAAGTTTTAAGTTGTCACTTCTTGTCCCATCTTTCTTGTGTGAATATATCCCAAAGCAAAATTGATATGTATATACACTACCCACCCCCCACACACATGAAATAGTACAAAGTCAGCCATGGCAAGGCAGCAATCTTATTCCTTATTTGTGATACAGAATCTCCAGGGAATTCAATAAAACTAAGGGAGAGTACCTTTGGTTTGACTTAACACAATGAAGAAGAGAATATGGCAGAGTGAATATATGCTTACCAGAAACATCTTTGTCAGGAGAAGATATTAGTTTCAGCAGAATGCATGATGTCTTTGGCTGCAAGATATTGTAACATCAGATCAAATGTAGTGGCACAATTTCGTAATCCTAGCTACTTGAGAAGTAGAGATTGGTAGGATCATGGTTTGAGGCCATCCTAGATAAAATGCTTGTGAGACCCCATCTCAACCAATGGCTGGGTGTGGTGGTATATACCTCTCATCCCAGCTATGCAGGGAAACACAAATAGGATGATTGTGGTCTAGGCCAACATGGGAATACCATGAGACACTATCTTAAAAACATGCAATGCAAAAAGGGCCGATGGAGGGGCTTAAGTGGTAGAGCATGTGCCTAGCAAGTGCAAAGCTATAGTCCTTGAAGATATCAAATTAGTTCTCTCAAGAGTAGGTCATTATATAGTGAGGCCACCCCATATGGTTGGTTTGTCTGCCATCTTGTGAACATCCAAGAAGGTCCTTACAAGAACCTGAATAGACAAGATAGGCCTGCCCAATCTTGGACTTTCAGCCTTCAAAACTAAATTAAAAATAAACAACTTTCACCCTCCAAAACTAAATGCAACAGCTAAGCAAGTATCTCTTCTTTGAAATTACCAAGGTTCAGTATCTTGTTACAGCAAATGGGCTAATATCTGTATCCATTTCTCTTAGAGCCATGACTGATTGTCAACTTCTTTATTAGGATTTTGGCTTCAGTAACTCAAATGGCTACTCAGTGACATTCCAAAATCATGGATGCATGCAGCAAAAATATTTATCTCTATTTCTTTAGCATATGGTAGATAGCCATTGGATGCACATAGCTTTGGTTTCATGCTTGACACATTTATAGAGAAACAGCTGTACCAAGGTAAATCCAGTCAGCTGTGCAGAAAGTTCATTCTGCTTAGTTTGCAGAAGAACTGTGAGAAAAGTGGAATATGACCATCTACCTACTGCCTCTGCATGGAAGCAAGGGCAATCTTGAGAATTTTTAGTTTCAGCTCTAGATTTCTGGACTGTGCTGGTCCAGAAATCTATCTAAAGGTCAGTGATTTAATAGTACTACAGATAGAGCTGCTTATAACCAATCCAGTTAAATTTTTAGCTTGAGGCCTTTCTCTAAATAGAGAATTAGTCCACATGTCTATGGAGAAGGTTCCCTCCATCTCAAGGCAAAGAATAAGCCCAGTCTAAGCCTAATCCTTCCTCTTACTTTGATATATACAATTTTTACATATTTAGATATTATATATGTTTAGATTTAGTATATATATGTAAAATTATGGAATACCGGGGTTTGAACTCAGGGCCTCATACTTGTTAGGCAGGTACTGTACCACTAACACCATGCCCTAGCCTTTGAGGTATATTTTGACTGTCCACAGTTTTGGTATTTTGATTCTGTATCTATGTCCCACTGATTATAAACTCTAGCAAAGCAGGTACATATAAAGATATTTGGTGAACCCAATTTTCTATCTTATCTGTTCACAGTTTCTGTTCACAAGCCTATAACCCTGTCAAGGGTCCAGGTAGAGTATTATGTAAGGTGTGATCGTGCTTATGATGCCTGGCTCTAGGTCCAGTATTGGGAAGATCTTAATCAAGGGGAAGCTTTTACCTTTTCTAAGTCTACCAAGCTGTGATAATTGTCTGTCTAAGAAATCATCTAGCTTACTCCTTGAATAGTTTGCATGTTTTGAAGCACATGGTCTACTTTGGGCTTAAAGGACAAGCAGCAAAAGATCTGCAACTAATTATACTAAGATTTTGATTGTGATCTCTTTGGGAGCTGGAATCCTTTGAAAACAAAAATTCAGTTTTAAAGCCAAATTCCTGAGCTTTAGGGTAGTTATCCATAAAGTTTTCAATACAACACTGTTCAGTAGACACTCATCATCTCTCACTTTTGTAACTAGGTCTATATAGGTATCCCAATTACTGTAACATTATGAGTGGATGTCAAATGCCCCAGGACCTCAAAAGGGGATAAATAGAAAGGGGCATTGCCAAGCTTAATTTAGCTCATCATTATTTCTTATAATGTCATTTTACCTGAGTAACATCCCTATAGTTTTCCAGACCATGTTGAATCACATCTTCCATCCTTATCAAGTTTGGAGGTAATAATCTACCTCAAAGATACTTTCATTTGGCCTTCCTTAAGCTCATGATCTGGGTTATCCTACTCCCAACTGAAAGAGAATAGAGCTAGGACTGAGAGAACTGACTGCTGTGGCTTTGAAGGCAAGAATTTAATCAAAGACTCAGAGACTTGATATGTAGAAATTAATAAAGAATCTCTTAGGCTGGAAGCCAGAAGTGGTAATGGGGGTCAAGAGTAGTTGTTCATAGAATAGAAAATAAGATTTGAATTTATTTGAGAGTAGAAAAATCCAGTGGTTGTTGGGAGTATCACAGTGGCCACCTTTATGTGATTCTTATAAAATATAACCATCATTTTCAACTATTCTACTGAATTTTCCTTAGTTTAGGCTCATTGATTTCCAATTAAATTCCATGGAGTATTATATTTGCTTTAGAATAAGCAGAAGAGCAATAGGGGTGTCAAATGCACAAGGAATTGGGGTTCTAACTGTATTTCTAAAAAATTCACTCTTCCATTATCATCTTTGTATATTAGAGCTCCACAATGGGGAAGAAATTTCTTTTATTTAAAGTAACCAGCTAAAAAAGCTACAACTTAAGTGATTACCAGCTGAGAGATTTGCATGCTTTAAATTTCTCCATAAGGTATGATTTGTCATTTATTAAAAAAAATGGGTCCCAGTTCCAGTTACAACTTCAAGGAATGACAGTTTTCCTTAAGAAAAATAGTTTTATGCATAGATAAAGGCTTTATTTTTCATACTACTTACCTACAGGTAATATGCAAGTGGATAAGGTGTTACAATTTTTATTTCAACGGGAAACATTTATTAGATGATAAGGGACAGTAAAGAAATGGGCTAAAATCAATGTATAAACAGAAGGTTGTCCAAGCCCAGGGGACTGCTTCCTTGACCTCTTAGCATTCCTCTGACACTGTTCCTCTAAATATAAGTAGCCCCAATGAGAGAAAAATGTCTTGTGGGACAGGCACAGGGTACAACTTCTATGCTATATAGATATAAGTTTGCATACTATCTTTGGTTAGTTCATCTGAATGAATACAATGAAGAAAGTAGGCTCCTCATAAGCTTACTTATAAAGGAAGTTAAGCACTGGAGGTGTGGCTCAAGTGGTAGAGCACCTGTTTTGCAAATGTGAAGTCTTGAGTTCAAACTCCAATCCCACTTCAAAAAGAAGCAAAGTTAAGCAACTCAAAATCCAGAGAAACCAATATTTAGAATGGGAGATTCTCCTTAAAATATAAAAAACAAAATCACAGTAGTCTTGGGGAGAACTTTGGATTTTCATAGGGCATGAATTAGGGGACTCAAATTAATATAATATAGATAATAAAGTGTTTGAAGACAGTAGCAAGAGTCTGGATTATACCTGAAATAATGTGGGCCTAAAACTTAGAATTTAAATAATCGTATGCTATGTGCTCCAAATGAACTTAGCTGGAGTTGCTTTCACCAAGATATGGTTCTAATGGTTTTACATAAAGTTACTGCAGCAATATCCCACGTTCTTTAGCACTTGTTACATTGGTGTTCCACATTCAATAGATCAAAAAGATTGGCTTTAAACTTTTATTTTATCTTACTGATATTCCTTGTTTCAATTTTTTTGGGTGAGGATGTGGTGGGGAGGTCAACCGTCTAAATTTCTCTAACTTCAGACAAAGTGATTTAATAAAAATAGCTAAAGGAGATCAAAATTAAAATAAAAATAAACCTTTCTCTTGCTTAGCCATACTCAAGTTGAATGTGAAGTGACTTTAATATTTATTCTCATAAATATTCAATAAAACACATATTCACACCAATTTATAGTTGTTATTGAATACTGAGCTAGATTCTGGTTTGTTTGTTTTTTTTTTAAGTGTACAACCAACTTTTCAAGTAAGGGAAGCTTCTTTTATTCAAAACCCTTTTGGATTGCTGTATTTAAAACTAATTTGGTTAACTTCTAGCAATAGGGTTTTTCTGAGGTAACAAGATTTAAAATAGCCTAACTGACCATGGACCTCCAAAGAAGTCAGGCTATGTCTCTTACCCACATCCCAACCTTAAATAAGCTAGGAGCAAGAAATTATCAAACACAGGTAGCTGACAATGGACTCACCTTTGGCAGCCAGCTCCCTTTCCTTTCAAATGTCTCACACTTTGCACTTTCCATTCCACAGAGGGATGTGCTCCTTAGTTTTAGTATTCATTTTCTTATAGGATAGGGATCCAGAGGGAGCAAATAAACAACTAAGTGAACAGGTCCAAGTTCTTTGTACATTGTTTCCTTTATAGTCTGTATCTCAGAGGAGAAGGCCAATTGTATGGAATGTTAACAATGCCATTCAAGGCTCAGCAGCCTTCCATTTAGAAGATCCTGAGGCTCTTCTCCATTGGAAGATGATGAGGTAAAGTTCTGTTTGAAGTAGTGCCCATAGCTGGGAGAGAAAGTGACTCAGTGACCACACAATAGTAAAACTCTTCTAGCAAGAGAAACCATGCTTGAACTTGGCAGCTTAAGAAAAATCTCAGCATGATTCAGGCTCAGAAAGTCCATCTAGCTTTTACTGGCTGGTAAATAACACCTCATGGAGATCCTCCAAGCTACAACCGAGCAAGGTCATGGAGATAGACAACTCTCCATGAGACACATGTAGAAATTGGGACCGCAGGGCAAACGGGGTTTGATTTAAATGAGACATAGAGTTAAGAAGGTAGATATTTCACTGTTTGTGCTAACCTCATTCTCTAACTTTGGGCAGGACACCTCTATGCATGATTTCTTTATTCCTAAGATAATGATATAATTTTAGTAAACTTATTCAAGGGAAATTCTTATTTTCTAACACAGCCATCTTTTTCTTGAATATTTGGAAATGTTTTATTTTTCTAACTATTTGACAGAAACAAAGTGCCCTTAAAAACTAATAAATATATTTTGCAAAACAAAGCCACACCCAAATTTTACTCATGATAGATCCAAAGGATCCTTTTAACAATGTCGTGGAGCACAATATTACAGAAACTTAAAATTATTTGCAGACTCCCCATTTATCCAGTAAATATCTGTGAGGATTTTGGTGTGCTGACATAGTGCAAGGGTGGAGTAACAGAAGCAGATATTATGGACACATCTTTGGATGTGGTGAAGGAGCTGTTTCACGTATGAGGGGTAGCCAAAGTCATTGTAAGTAGTTTTGTTTTGTTTTATTGTGTTGGTAAGAACACATAGCATGCATGTATCCTCAACAATGCTATATGTACAATTAATTATTTTGACTATAGGTTCAATGCTATACAGCATATCACTACAGCTTATTTATCAGGATTAACTAAGACTTTATCCCTGGTGATTACTATCTCCCTCTTCCACTCCCTCTAGTCCTTGGCTACAATCAATCTATTCTCTGCTTCAATAAATCTGAATATTTTATATAACTTACATAAATGGAATCAAGGAGTATTTATCTTCCTTTGTTTTATTTATTTTTCAGGTAGGGTATTGCATTTTTTGCCCAGGGTCAGCTTCAAATGGTGATCTTCCTACCTACAGCCTCCTGAATAGCTGGGATCACATGCCAGCAAGCATCACTTACAGATTGAGATGGGGTCTTGCTAACTTTTTGTCTAGGCTGGCAGTGAACTGCAATCATCCCATTTCTACATTCCACTTAGTTGGAATCACAGGCATGATCCATCACACTGACCTACACAGTATTTGCCTTTCTGTTGACTGGCTTTTTTACTTAGTATAATGTCCTCAGATTTATCCATGTGGTACGCAGTGCACAACTCCCTTCTTTCTTAATGTTGGATACAGCAATGGGATACAGAGATGACTATGGTTGGTACGAC
Organism: Castor canadensis; assembly: GCF_047511655.1. NCBI lineage: Eukaryota > Metazoa > Chordata > Mammalia > Rodentia > Castoridae > Castor > Castor canadensis. The sequence continues at coordinate 149,578,271 of NC_133390.1, read as the reverse complement.
AATGAATATGGGAGTACTGATAATCTGTTTGGAATTCTGAATAAATACCCAGAAGAGGGATTGTTGATCAAATGGTTAAGAGTTATAAAAGTGTTACTTAGGGTGTCCTATTGAAATAGGAGCTAGTAAGAAGTAAGGAACTCATCCAAAGATCTAGGAACACCTGGATCAGATGATAAAACCAAAAATATACAGCAGATGATAAATGGGGAAGGTTGAGTAAAAGTGATCAGTAGCAGTGATAATGAAACATGTGGTGCAAACTGCCAGGATAACCGAGAATGTGGCACATTGGGTAAAACTCAAGTGGTCCCATTTTCTTGGAGTAGCACATCCAGGTGGAGCACAAAATGAGACTGTTGATGCAGGGTAGGGTCTTTCTTTTATAAACCCCTAAATTCTGTGGAGAACATCATAAGAGAAGGTACATAAGAGGTAACTGACTTCTTTCATGATAACAAAGTTATTTAAATGATCCTGCCTGAGTTAAATCATGTTTTCTGCCCTTGAAATCATTTAATAAACTTAATGCTTTCATTTTTAGCATCATCAATAAAAATCTAGCAAAGAAACTTAAAGTCAAGTCTAATCACATACAGATCTCTGAGACTATAAACCTCTTACTTTGTGTCTCTGTTCTTTATTCAAATCATACATGAAGCATTGATGGCCATTTTTATTTTATAAAGTTTCAAATGTTATATTCCACATGATACCATGTTATATCTCTTTTACATTTAGAGAGTTAAAAGGAGAAAAAAACTTAGTTCACAGGCTTCACTACAAGAATTAAAGTTTTAGCAATGACCTCAAGATCAGTCATTTCATTCTAAATTCACTGGTATATACCACTTGTATATTGTTAATCCCAAGAATCTAGAATTGAACAAAATCTGGCATATCATAGGTGTTTCTCCTACCTAATCTAATTTGTTTTAAATGTTGTACTATTCATTTCACATTATTTTGACTCCTAAATCTCTTAAAATCTTAAATAGCAAAAATAAGTAAAATTTAGATCATTTGTTAGAACACTTTGAAGAGTGACTAATAAGGCCATCTCTGGCTTTTTATTCCTCAAGCAAAAAAAATATTGTGGTTTTTCTGTTTGATTTGTTTTGACACCGGGTCTTCCTATTAGCTTAGTCTGGTCTCAAACTCTTGATCCTCTTGCCCCTGTTTCCTGAGTATTAGGATTATAGGCATGTGCCACCACATCTGGGTTCTTGCCATTTTAATCCTTTTGGCATTTTCATTCTAAGGGACAGAATCACCTGAGGGACTTTGTCTCTCTGAAGCATAGATTCTTTCAAAAGTTAAGTTCTTGAAGAAAAGAAAGATCTCCATAAAGAAAGAGAGGGTATTATTAATCAATGATGAAATTGTGACTAAACTCATTTCTTAATGAGTTTGGGTTTATAGGTAGGGGAAGGATAGTGATGGAGCAAAGGGTTTGAAATCAAAAGACATCATTTCTGATCTTATACAACCATTTCCTGATTGTAGGATATATGTAAGATAAAGACTAGAATAATTTTAATAAGATCTACAATAAAATATTTGAAAGTATCAATAATTTTACAAGTATATATTTGGTCTGAGGTATAGTAGGAATCAATTAGTAGTAGCTACTCATTAAGTTATACTCAAGACCATAACCTGGGAACACAATGTAAGAAAATTATGAATACCAAGAATGAGATTAAGCTCTGTTTTTCATGTACTTCCTATATATGAGAATTTAAGAAAATAGAATGAAGCAAAGTTCCTCTTTGGTACTGTTTGGGGAAGGAACTTACAAGGTGCTGGTCTCGACTCAGAGGAAGCAGGAGAAAACAAAGTAGATGAGAGGTGAACTCATGAATAGAAAATGTGTGAGATTGTTTGCCACTATAGTAAATAGTTTTATTTGCCTGAATATTTTAATGATTAAGTCAAATTTTTTATAATTGCTCTATTTCTTCTCAACCAATTAGTGATCATTTCTTCTTACCTCAGTAGTTCCTTTCATGTTCATATTGACTTATTTAGCTATTGTTTATTTTTCAACAACATTCTTCTTTATGCTATACCAATATCATCCCATTCTCACTCTAAAACACAACCAAAGCATTTGAATAAGAAAAATTACTAACATTAATTCATAAACCCAATAGCTGTCATAAAATAACTTATTTTCAACTTATTCCTACTCAGATGTTGGGTGCTCATTGAGTGGCTGAAGGATTCTTTCATGAGATCATGACCATTGGTATAGAGATTTTTGAGAACATACAGTTTTGATGGATCTGAAAATTTCTTTCCTCTAAATTTATTATTTTTGTATAAGCTACTTTTCTCATCTCTGTGACCAAATACCTGACAAAAATAACTTAAATAAATGAATTCTTTATTTTGGCTCATGGTTTCAGAGATTTCAGTCCATCATGGTGGGGAGGATATGGTGGAACACAGAAATTCACATCAACGTGGTTAAGAAGCAGAGAGAGGGATTACATAAAAGGACCAGGGCAAGTTATCACCTCCAAGGACACAACCCCCAGTGACCTATTTCTTCCAACTAGGTCCTACCTCCTACCTTTCTCCACCTCCCAATAATGCCATCATATTATGATATTATGAATCCTTCAAGGGATTAATCTATTGAGTCAGAACCCCCATGATCTAATTGTCTCTAGAAACACCCTCACAGACACCCACCAAAGTGTGCTTTACTAAGCATTTTTCAATCCAGACAGGTTGACAATTAAGATTAACCATCACAATTTTCTCCAGGGAATTGAATTCTCATTTAAGACTAAACTAGGAATTATTTATAGCTTTAAAATCAAAAGATGGTGCTATCCATACAAAATATAAGCTTCAAAGTTACATATTAAATAATGAAATTATTAGCTAAGATATACATTTTGTTCAAGAGTGGCAGTTCCCCTGAAATTGAGAGTCTGTAGAATTTTAGAGGGATTACTGAGCTCATACATTTCAGTGGCGGACACTACAGAAGAGAAAGCTAGAAATTTACATATTTCTGTGATCTACTACTGTTGAAATGGATCCATCCCAAGAGGTGGAGGGTAGCTAAGCTGAAAGGGATAGAACAGTCCCAGCCACTGCTCTCCAGTAAATAGGCACTGGCCATCTTATCGACATATTCTTGAGGCCAGACAAGTACCTACAATTGTTATGGTGGCATTCTACAATATCTGAAAGTGTTGTTCCACTTTCAGATGTTAATCGTTTCTTACCCCAGTAGAACGATTAATAGAGAAAGACAGGAGGGCATGGTTTAGAGTTCTTTGGTTAATTATTAATATGCATTCAGCCACCAGCAAGGCAGGCAGACACTACTGACCTGTGGGTTTTATAAAGGTTTAATCATAACCAATCAGGACCCTGGAAAATCCATTAGGATATTTTTTTGTAGAGAATAAAGTGCAAATCCTAAGAAAATATTTAGTTGTCATCTAACTTTCTCTGTCTCCCACATATAATAGTTATTTCCATGGTTAAAAACACTATACATTATTTTTTAGAACATCTATATCTTGAACTCTTCAAACAATTGGAATTTGGGGTTACTTTCTACTTGGTGCCATTTTATCTATGCTTACACTATAATGGGAGGATTTTTCTAAGTTTATAGGTTTTTACCCAGGACGAGTTTAATGGTAAAGGTATAAGCCAATATTGTTTTAACATTTGTTGAGAGATTTATTTAAAATACACAGAAGCTATTGCATTAGCAGAAGGCAGAATCTCACATGGCATTTTAGGGAATAATATGAAAACATAGGGTTAATTGTTTTTCTTTGGGACAAAATACAGTAAAAAAATTCTCCTTTGTTTCACTCACTTATGCATCTTTACCATCTAGCATAGACTCTGGGATGTAGAATGTTTAATAAGTAAATGGATGTCAGCAAGAGCAACAATAAGCTAATAGATTGAGCAAATATGATGAGGATATGATGCTAGGTTAAATATTATGCTAGATTAAGTGTCATGCTTCAATACATTTTAAAATGTTTGTCAAAGTTTGATTCTAAAATATGTTCAAAAGGCTCATTTTCTACCCTGAGGACAGTGTGAGGTTTTTCTCTATCAGTCTACCATCAAGGTTATAATTAAGTCACCAAGTCTGAGGTGTACATTTATGATTACAATATATGATCAAGGATTATAAACACTAGGAAAACTGTATTATCACCTGGCCTAATTATCACATTAAGAGAATGACAGCAGGCAAACGTTTCATCTCTTACTAGAAAGAAGAAATCTGGCAAACCCTGGGAGTTCACTTTGATGTTGGATTTGTATAAGAAAGTATCAAAGATTGAGCTATTTTCAAACAGAACATCCAATGTGGTTTCATCTGGGCAGTCAGTTTTCTACTGCACCTCCGTATTTTTCTTTGAAGTAACATTCCCTAGAGTTTGTCATCTATTTATTGCAGGTAGAACAAAATGAAATTCAAGAAAGTGAAAGAAAATTCAGAAGACCTCAAAGCCAACAGCAGGTGTTAGAAGTTGATTTCTGAAATGTGTAAGGTACTAACAGACTCAACTAGTTATTATGAAAGGCCTAGATAAATCGGTGGTCACTCAAATGCAGTCCTCTGTCCAGTAGCATCAGCAGTCCCTGGGAAATGAAGATTCTCAGGCTACACACTAGTTGTACTGCATCACAAACTCTAAGAATGAGACAAGTATGTGTTAGCCAGCATCTTCATGTCTGATGCCTGCTCAACTTTGAGAAACATTGACCTAAAATAATGCACAGAATGGATCTTATGCATCCTTTTTACTTTCTAATCCTGTTGGCTCAGCTCTGGTATGAAATTCTTCATAATCTATCTGTAAACTCATTTCTCTGAACAATTTGTCACTTAAAATATTGTCTGGATTATACTGCTCTAATTGCTTTGTATAAATTAATGGTTGCCTCCTTTGAAATCTATAAATGCCACCAGAAGTTAATGTATCTTATAGAATTATATTATCCTGGCTGCAGGAAAAGGAAAGATAAGGAATAAACTTTCACATACTTGTTGGTTATTTGTCAATGCTAAACAGCATTTATAGTGGATTCATACATGGTTTTAAGAGAAGATAATACTGTAGTGAACATTTTCCTTTTATTTATTTCATTAACAGAGAAGATGTATCAAGTATCTCTTCCTACTCAAGTTTATAATCAGAAAAAAAGAAAATACAAGGCTGATATAAAAAGTTTATAAAATTCTAGAGTAGTTACCAAGGAGTTATGAGTGCCAATTAAGCGTCTGTTTGGTGGTTGTTAAAAAACTTTGAAGTCAGCAGATTTGAATTCAGATCAAATGTGAGTACCTTACCAGCCAGTTACCAAACCCTTTTGTGACCTAATTTCATCTTTAACTTATCTCACAGAAAATTTTGACATTTCAACCGGTCACCTACAGCTTTTGTCAGGGTGAACATAGTAGACAATGAAATTTGTCATCACTTATCTCCTGTGCATGCAAGTCAGGAATCTCTAGAGACACTAAAGCAATAGTTTCCTCCAATGTAACCCAGGACTAATTGGTTCTCAGTGTGCAGGCCACAACTCAGAGGCATCTCTTAGAAACGTATTAGAAATGCTGATTTCCATCCTTACCCTAATCCACACCTCTGACCTGGTCATCAGGCAACACTGCACAGGTTGACTGTCTGTTATAAAAAAAGACCGGGGCTAAAAGGAAGTGGCATATTTTTCAACTATTAAAAGAAAATACTTGTCAACTGTAAATTCTGTACACAGTGAAATATTCTGTGGGAATGAAGAAGAGCTAAAGACATAAAAGAACGTTAAGATTTACTGTTTGCAACTCTTAATGAATGGTTAAAGGAATTTTTCTAAACAGTATATATTTGGCCAGTCTTCAAGCCTGTCTTGATTCCTTCTTAAGCTCACAACTCAAACACATTTCTAGCATTCCTTACTCTTAATGTGGTCCTGTGACCAAGTTTAAGCCAATGGAATTTTATCTTTACCACTTGGAGGACTGTTCTTCAAAAATCTTCTACCTGTGGCTCTCTAATGTTATTTCGTTTTTCATTGGCTTGAACTAAAGATGTTGAAAGAACAAGATGAAAATACTTGAGTACATAAAACATCCTTGAGAAAAGCTATCCACCAATCTGGATGACTTATGTAAGCACAGAAATAAATTTCCATTGGGAATTAACCATTATAGATTAAAATGTTTTTTACTCTTATGTTAAAGCAGCTGGCATTACCTTGGCCAATAGAATAAGACATTACAGTGTTTGAAAGGCTAAGTGAGACTATCTATTGGGGTTTATCATTAAATATTTGTATATTTGTCTTTGTTTTATGTTGCTGTAAGAGAATACTGGAGACTGAGGCATTTGTGAAGGAAAGGCTACTTATTTATTTAATTCACAGTTCTGGAGACTGGAATCCAAGAATAAGCAGCTGCATCTGGGAAAATCTTTTTGATGACTGTGTCATGAAAAGTGGAAAAACAGAACACCAAATAATAGCCATATGCAGAAGAGAGAAAATGTGAAAGTAAGACTCACTTTAAAAACCCATACTTGTGGTAGTTAATCTGGTCCCCAGAGAAAGACATTAGTCCATAATCTCCCTTAAAGCCTTATTCCCAACCTTTCCACAGCAGCAATCTAATTTTAGCATGAGTTTTAGAGGAGACAAACTATCCCTAAACCATAGCAGTCTTCATCTTTTGTATGTGCAGACAACCTTTTACATATCAGATCACTTTGCATTTTATATACTCATAGGAAAAATCAAAATAAAATTGCTTTTTTCTCCTAATGCAGAATTAGTGATTGATATCATATACACAAAAAAATGTGTTCAGATTGAACAGACAAACAATTTTACTGAGAAGTCCAGAACCAGTTTCCATAGTTGTTCTTCTGGTTGGTCTCACCTATAGTAGAAGTAGCAGAAAAAGATTGTAGTGGAAACTATCAAAAAAGTGAAGGTTGCAGAGGTAGAGATTTCATAAGCATAAGAATAAATAGAGGGCTGAAAGAGAAATGAAAAGGTTCATATGTTTGTCAAAATGCATGCATCCCAATAAATTGATTCTGTACAATAAATCAAAGTTGTATCTGTGTACTCTGATATATGCAGATCAATGGGAAAACCACTGAGGGTTTATATTCGAATAAAAGAGTTCATTGTGTTGGCCTCTGATACATTTTTGGAAGACATTTGAGGTCTTTTTAAAAATAAACATCTTCCTGGAAGTATAAAATTCATTTAGGCAGAGAGGGAGACAGATAGAGGAAACACTGAAGAGAGAGGGAGGAAGACAGAGAGAGAGAGAGAGAGAGAGAGAAGGGGGTGGTGTTAACGGAATGCCTCTCCTTCTTGTATTTTAACAGGAGCCCTAAGAATACAAGGATTGAAAGAGAACAGAGAAACTATTTTCTGAGTAGCCTACAAAAGATTTCTAGGCATCAAATGAAGTTAGTGATTCCTAGTCTCTGCAACAAGCCAAGAGATCAACAGTAGTGCTGGAAAATATTTTCTCTGACCTTGAATGCATTTATTAAACTGTTGCCTGAGTCAAATTTCCTTGAAATGTTAAATGGAGCCCTGCCAAGATGTGCCTGAAGGAACAAGAAGGATGTGCTTTGCTGTGGGACCTGAGCAGTGAATCTGAGAAGATGCTTCTGTGAGGTCTTGAGATGTGTCATTTTGTATCAACAGGGGGAAAGCCACAGAGCTTCTGTTTTAAGACATTATGCTCCCTAGTTAAGCACTTCTTTGAAGCCTTCCCACACTGCTATCATTTAAGCATCCTGTCCCCATTCTTTCAGTAGACAGTGTATGGCATAGGCAATGTGCACAAGTCACACCCAAGTGGTTCTATGATAGTTTTCATAGCCTGGGACACTGCCCTTTGTGTGAATGAATACAAACTGTCTTTCAAAAAGCAAGCTTTTTTGTTCCCAGTGATGTACTGCCATTGAGAATGGCAGCATTTTATTCCTGTGACTGAGATCATGGGATTCTCTTGGGAGAAAAGTGAGAAGTTCTATGTATGAAAGGAATGGCTTGGTGCCTTGTTTGACCAACACCATTCAAATTATGGACTTAGTTTCTGAGAAATGCCTGCTTATTTAGAAGTGATGCCTTGCTCTAGAGTTTAACCAAGTTCCACAATAATTTAGTTTGTTCTGAGAACAAGAGCTTTGTTGGAAAAGAGTGTGGGTGGTCACCATGAGTAGGGGCATGACAGTGGCCAAACACGAAGCAGAGGAAAGCCTAGAGCTTCAAAACTCAACATGGGGATAAGATGTTTCTTCAGGCCATGTTAAAACTAAACACATCCTCTAACTACCTTGTTAATCTGCATGTATAATTTTCACAATGGGAACCAAGTATTGCACAGACCTGTTGTCTTTCATGCTTCCTACATGGAGTATGGTATTCCTTGAACACTTAAGAAAAAGATTTAGTGATACAACAATCAGTATTCAGTTAGACATTGACATAAGGGCCATCAATATTCACTAAGAAAATCACACATACAGAAATGGTTAATCACAATGTAATAAACACATGGCCATCACTCAGCTTAATGTTGTAAATACTACAGAGACACTTGAAGTCCCTGTGCTGTTGCTATGGCTTAGACGTGGTTTGAGTGCTTTACCCAGAGGTTTGTGTGCTGTAGGTGTGGTCCGCTGTGTCATGATATTGAAGTAGTGAGACCTTTAAGAGTTGGAGTGTCGTGAAAGATCCTTAGGTTATTGAGGGTGCTACCTTCTGAAGGGATTATGGCATTTTCACAGTATTCTGAGTTAGTTTTCAATGACAGATTGCTATAAGAGTAAAGCTGGCCTTTCACTTCTGACTGCCATCTTGTGTGCTGTTGTGATCTCTCCCTCTTCTATGTGCTCTTGTTACTGTGGTACCATCACTGTCACTAGAGCCTAGCTGAGCTGGTGCCATACCATCAAACCTTCAGAACCTTATAAAGTTATCCAGACTATAATATTTAGTTATGGTAATGAAAAATGAACCGAACAGTCATCTTCCTCACTTAGATTCCCTTGATAATGTCATTCAATCTTACCAATTAACTTTATGATTGGCTTTGTCATGCTCTTCCACTGTCACCTTAAATTCATGAGAAACCAAAACTCAAAAAGTTTAAATGACTTCCCAGTATAAACCCCTAATGATCGGGCAATTTAAATATTTGCTTCTTCTCCAAATCCACAGTCATTAGGCCTGCTGGGCTAGTGCAACAGCTTCCCTTTTAACTATTTTCCTGTGCCCAGGGACCAACCCTCATGTTTGTCGAGCACCACCTCCATCATGCAAGTCTGTCTACATCCCTCCACTTCTTGAAATATTGCAGTGCTCTTGTTTTCAACAGCATATCTAGCTCCTATGAAGGCAAAGCAAAGATTTTGCATACTGTAGCCACCACCACACTTAAACCCTGCCCTTCTACTTGTTGTACAAGATGTGCCACAAATGCACTGAGCTATGTGGAGTTCTTCAAATAAACCTTCCTTTTGTTAGCCTCTTAGCCTTGATCATGTTGTTTTCTTTGCCTTGTATACACACCCAATTGCATTCTGGTACCCCCTCTCCACCAACTCCACCTATTTCCTAGAGAAAACATTCATTCTTCAGCTTTCATCTGAAAGATGACTGACTCTAGGAAGACTTTACAAAAGTAGGTATTCTGTCCTATATATTCCTATGGAATGTTGCTTAGTTTGTACATTCCTTGTAGCAATTATTATGCTGCATTATAATTATATGTAGACATATACCTATTCCTCTAGACTTCATAGGGGTATTTTTTTAAGCTCTTTATTTTAATATCTCAAAGCTGGAATGCAGAATGACTGCATTAAAATGTGTCAAGGAAAAAGTGAATGAGCATAGTAGGTACTATGTGTATTTGTGTGCAATTTTTACTGTGTAAAATGAAACCACAGAATATAGTGGCTTAAAAATATCAGATTAAATAGCTCATGATTCTGAGACTCTCTGGACTGGGCCTACTCCATGGGTCTCTGGCTAGACTCTTTTATGCATATCTGGTCAGCTAGTGGATTAACTGGTGGCTAAATGGTCTAGAGTGACCTCTCTCATTTGGTATAATCGGCAGGATAGTTGTTATGGATAGAGAATCCCATGCAAAAATGTTTACCTCTGTTCAATGAGAATTGTTAATCTCTAGCACATCAGTTCCAGCTCTCACATATGACTGTTTCGTGGTTTCAATGAGGAGCAAGAGAGCAAGGCAGAACACTTCAGTATTTTTAGCTGCTTGAATCACATCATGTGATGTTCAACTTGCCAAAGTCAACATCATGACTAAACCAGAATCAGTGCAACCGAGAGAGGTAATAAGAAGTGAAATTACTCCAACCCTTTTTACCAAATACTTACACATGCACACACAAAATCATGTTTTTCCATCAATGAGCTTTATTCTTTGCATTTGTCATTCTTCTGGTGGTGTTTATTTATAAGGAAAACACTTATCATGATAAAATATGATATCTAATATACATACATTCATTTCTGCTATCTTAGTGTTTTACCAAAATTAAAAAAATATTGATTTGAAAGCACACATGTTATCTTTTACCTTCCTTAAGGGTGTAACAATTCAGGTATATAATTTAACATTAGATATTTTCTGTTTCAGAAATTTATAGTAGAGATACATTAACCATTCTCCTTCTATCCTCCTTATCTCTTAACTTTCTTATTTTTCTCCGTAAGTTTTCTATTTTGCTTTCTGTTTAATTTCCTCATATCCAACTTCATTTAAAATTATACCTATTCAACTATTTAATGGATTGTTTCTTCTTTCAATGGTATATTTCAATTTCTAGGAGATTTATTTGATGCTTTTTCATGTCTGTCTACTTAATTTTTTATGGTGCTTCATATTCTTTTACCCATTCTCATTCATTTTATGCCTTTAATCATTTTACCATACATATTTTTAAATTTCTCTCTTACAATTCTTTCATGGGGGTCTCTGCAGATTGGTTCTTTATGTATTTTTGTAATTGCATTTTCATATTAAGTTCATTTTCAGCAGGGATTAATATACATCATCATATGCAGTCTGTTTGGAAACTCTGTCCCCCCCAGGGAGGTTTAGCATTGTTTTTCATCAGGTGTACTGAAGGTATCACTGGCATGGAAGCCCTTTGATATTCATTTCTTGGCTTCAAGTAGGTAAATTAGGTTGTGGGTAGGTAAATATTTTTAGGAGAAATTTTGTGTCCTTACTATAGATTAATTCTAACTCCAAATCTCTGTAAGGGCAAAGCTGAAACTTATAATTCACAAAGGATATATTTCCTTTTCCAAATTCCAGATCAAAAGGAAAAAAAAAAGGTATTGTTTTCTCTTTTCTTTTTGCAGTGCTGGAGATTGAACTCAGGGCTTTGCACATGGTAGGCAAGTAAAAGTTACATACCAGCCCTCCTCCTCTTTTTCCTCCTCCTCTTTCTTTTTTAATCTTGCTGTTTAGTGGACTTTGTTCAGTTCTTCTTGAATGTGTATCTCTTTGAATTACAGCTTTGTAAATCTAGGGATTCATTTTTTTCCCAGTGTTGCCACTAAATCCCATCATTTTAAAGATTGACAACTGCCATTCTCCCTTCTTCAGCACAATGACACACTCCTTTCAGGTGTTCCCTGTACTGGATTTTAGTTCCTCATCATTTTTCTCTGCTGCTTTAGAATTTGTCTTTCCATGTGACCAGTTATGCATTCTCTTATTTTATCCAGAATATATGGGTGATTTATTATAGGAAACTTCCAGGTCATTGTAACCACCACACTACTTGAAATGAAAGCATTCAATATATTTGTTCAAGAAGAAGTGGGGATGCCTGAGTGTAAAAAGAAGAAAGAATGCTAGAAACTAAATAGGACAATTCAATATGTTTTCCATACAGCACAAATGTAAAGCACAAATATACTCTTTTGCTTTTCCCACATACCTGAGGATATGAAGAAGTATAATTCCTTTGTTTCCTGCCAAACATTTTTTTCTTCTGCCTCACCCACTAGAGTGCTAGGTATCCAACACAGACCCAAATGGCTTATGTACCTAAGGGAGAGAGCATGAGCAGGGTCTTGGATTTGATCCTTAGCAGTGCAATAGCTACAACAACAGCAAAAATTCTTTTGTTTTATTGACCTTCATCATAAACAATGCAAGTAGGTGCAAATAAATCTTAATCTTACATGTAACATTGATAGGGAGGGTCATGGGTGGGAAAATACTCAGAAAACCCAAAGGATTCCTCAGCAGACCAACAGATAGAAGAATGTGGCAGGCAGATTTCTAATCAGCTCACCTAATCTACCACTCACCCTAACTTTTTTTTAACCTAACAGCTCTGAAGTGATTCTTTGTCATTCTGTTTTCTACTAGTTTCTAGAATCTTAGTTAACTTATCTCATCATTCCCAATGTTGAGGATCTCTGCTCAAAGCTGTTCACATAATGCTTCAATATTATATAACACATGTCTTGCTAGATCATGAACCACCATTAGAGCTACTCAAGTACCTAATTATCTCTTTCATATATTCCTGTTATATTTTTATTTCTATCAATTTTTTTCTTGTGACAAGAAAAATCTTTCTTCCCTCCCTTTCTCCATATCCCCCTCCTCTTGAGTTTCACACACACAGAACTCTGAATTTCTTAGAAAGAGCTTTCCATTTTTTTTTTTTTGCTTTTTTTTCTCTTTGGTGGTAGGGTAAGCAAAACTTGGAGTGGATGGAAGAATGTATAGTTGGTTCTATACTTCACTTGATTTCTATTTTGCTTCCTCTTTCAGCCTACAGAGGTAGAATTCCAACAATAATTCTCATTCAGCTGAATGATTCATGGCATATGAATCATATATATTTGGGTTCACTTCCAAAATTATTTTCATCAAATGATTTATGAAATACTTGAAAATATGGTGGTGGCAACAATTTCATACTATGTCCACCTTGAGAAATCCCAAAAGAAGTAGGGCAAAGTTGATGTATTCAACTTTGTATCATGATTCTTGTCACCCAATCAAGCTTGCACATTTCAGTCCAATTCCTTCACTCATATTTAGTGAGCATGCTTTGGCATTGTTTTCCAAAAACTAAAAATCAGTGTGATAAGTGTACCAGTAATTGAATAATTTCCATTTAATTGTCATTGTTGTGCTCTTATTCACCTATTGAAAATACATCACAGAGTTATAATAAGGGTATTCTAATAACCTCTCATAAGAAAGTCATTCATTCTCTAAGCCTTTGTTCCATATATTCTCAGTCTTTTAGCAGTTTCTCTTTCTTCATATCTTATATCAAGTTCTCTAGCCTAAACTCAAAATATATGGCTACTTAAGAAATATCTCAGACTGAAAGTGGAAGTCTATTCTCAACACATCAACCTGAGTGACTTTATCTGTAAGTACACTATGTCACTGGCTTGATTAAAACCCTCCAATGGGTTCCACCTCTCTTAGAATAAAAACCTAGCTCCTCCTAGCAATTGTAAAATCCTCGACTTCTGGACCTGATCATGTCTCTGAACCCATCTCCTTGCTCTGGTTGTAATATGTCAAGCACCCTTTACCCTACTGCCTTGCATTGGTTCTTTCCTCTGCTGGAAAACTACCTAGACCCCTCAGTGGCTGTCTTCCTCTTCTATTTCCAGTCTCTTATCAATTGTTACTTTCTTAGAAAATTTCTCCTAAGATCTTCCTTTCCCTCATTCTTGACTTGTTTCTCCATAGCATCTACCTACATTCTGGCACAATGTATATCTGTTTATAGTGTATCCTTTTACTGGTATCTTGAGAATCATGAGGGCAAATTTTGCTGTCAGTGTTGTTTACTGCTGCATTCTTAACCATCAGAACAATACTAATTAATATTTGCTGAATGAATGCAAACATATTTAGGCTTTTATTTTTCATTGTATTGGAGCCAGGATTATACTTTCTATTTCCTTTTTTTATTCCATACTCATCCATAATCCTTGCACTTTAGAAAGTTGATGTTTCAGTGGTAAGTATGAGATGATATAATTTCTTCTTTATATTCAGTCTTCACTCTTCATTTCCATTATTTAGAAAGGGCCATTAAAAGTTCATATTTCCATCCTTTTCTCTTTCTTGTCTTTACAAATCTGTTGTACAGAATAATGAAACTTAGCTAGACAGAGTGAAATAAACACTGGGCTCAGAGTGAGGGGTATTCTAACTGCTGTAAACACATAGTACTCCTAAAATCACTAAAGATTACTTTGAAGAATGGATTTAGAAGTTGCAAACAACTTTTCTTTACCAAATACTCAATAAAATATGATTTGATAACATAGCATTATTTGCTTTAATAATAACTATAAAACATAACCTGTTTATGTTAATGTCATGAATTTTGTATCTTCCAAAATGTTTTCACGTGCTTTATCTTCATTTATATAATGATTCTGAGAATCATCCTTGACATCATTTTCTGTAACTCTTTTACTAAGATGAGTCTTTCTAGCAATAAATTCTCTGACTTATGTTTGTGGTTTGTTTTGAATCTGGAGCTATCTCTATGTCACCTCTATTTTTGAAAAATAGCTTTCCTGGATATAAGATTCTTTATTGACAGTTGTTTTTTCTTTGAAAACTTTGATTATGTAATCCCACTGCCTTCTGGTCTCCATTGTTTCTGATGAAAAATAAGTTGTTAGTCTTATTTGGGTTTTTTTTCTTATCACGTTCAAGATTTCTCCTTGATTTTAGCTTGCAACATTTTTACACTATGATGTGTCTCTTTACGAATTACGTGGATTTTAACCAATTTAGACTTCATTGGATACATAAACTAATGTTTTAGATAATTTTTTGAACATTTTGCCATTATTTCTTTGAATAGTTTTTCTGTTTCTTATTTTTCTTCTCTCTCTTTGGTACTCCTGTTATGTGTATATTCATATAGTTAAATATGTCTTACACTTCTCAAAGGCTCTGCTCATTTTTCTTGTTTATTTTTGTTCATTGATCTATGCTCAGAATTGCTTGTTCTTTCTTCTGCCATTTAAAATCTCTTACTGATACTCTTTAGTGATTTAAGAGCAATTAGTTATATTTTTCAACTTCCAAATTTCCATTTGGTTCTTTTAAAAATAATTTCTATGTCTTCATTATTCTATATTTAATAAAACATTGTAATCATACTTTTCTTTACTTCTGTAATTATGGTTTCCTTTAATTCTTGGAACATATTTATAATAACTACTTTGAACTTTGAAGTCTTTGTTAAATCTGACATCTATTTGCTTTGGCAGTTTCTGTTGCTTGCTTTTTGTTCCCATTGTGTGGGTTATACTTTCTTGTTTCTTTGAATGTTTTATAAATTTTCATCAGAAACTGGAAATTTTAGATAATATATGGTAGTGACTTTTACTACTAACTCCCCATTGCAGAAGTTGTTATTGATATTTACTTATTTATTTGATTATGACTGGTTAGATTATTTTAATGAGGTCTATCCTGTCTTTAGGAGTGCAATACTTGGCATGTGCAGAGTCACCCTAGAGTGAAAGCTGCATTGATCCTGCTTTCTTTGATTGTCTCTTTTCTTGACCACACCTAGCTCTTAAGCTCTTACTACTTAGTGATTTCTCTCTCTTTTTTTTCAACAAAGCCCTGGGGCATAAGTTGCTATAGGAACTTATCCAATCAAATTTGAATTCTTTTTAAAACCTAGTTGCTATAGTCAATGTTTGAGATTTGTTCTGACCCCCACAGGGCTCCTTCCAGCTGTTTCGTTCCTATTTTTTTAAACAAATTAATCAATCTATACGTTAGCAATTATCTCCAATAGATCTACCAACTTCCTCCCAACTGCTATTCATCACTACCTTTGCTGTATTTAATAGCTTCTTTAGGCTTGAACTTTTCCACAGTCTGTTGGAATTGAAGTCAGTTCCTTTGAGAAGAGAACTAGAGTTCTTGTTTCATGGCCTATTTCTCACCAGTAGCAAAATCTCTGAGCTGTGTTTATGGAGCTGAGAAAGGGACAGTTGTCCAATATCTCTACTGATAAGCACACTTTATTAGTTGAGTACTTGGCGAAGAGAGAAGCAATAGACCTGAGTTTTCTTGAGTCGCATTTTCCAGCAGGGAATCTGACTTCAAAGCCAGGGCAAGGGTGGCTTCTAAATACATAGAAGTCCAAGTATTCTTGGTGGCATTTATCCAAGATAGAAGTCCATCCCATGAATGTGCTGGGAAGAAGATGGAAGTCCCCACCTCTCTGCTGCTGCTGTTCTCAGTTTAGTGTTAGCAATAGATAGCTGAAGGCAAGATAAGAAACACAATCAGTCACTCTGACTCTCTCAAGGAGATAGTCCTCTGAGGAACTTGGAGAAGGAAAAAGGGGCCCTGTTTTCTTGGCTGTATCTAGATGGAGTACATTTTTCACTTTCCTTAGTTAGGAAGGCATAAGGAAGGAGTGAGTCTTGTTTCAAGTGCCACAGGCTTTCACAGTCCTTACCAAGTTTTAGCAGATTTTCTTGAATAAATGTTTGTTTTTCATTTGCTATATGCCCTTAATACCATTTCTAGACACTTTATATTTTCTCTCCATAATTTTCACTAGGCAACCTGTGGAGCTGTTGATGCTATCATGCCAAATATCATCCATTAATTTTGAAAGAACAAAATGAACTTCTTTTTGCTTACTTTCTTTTCTCTTTTTGGAGGTACTAGGGTTTCTAAGGTGAAACCTAGAAACTGGCTAGGCAAGTGATCTACCACTTAAGCCACACCTCCAGTCCTTTTTCACTTAGTTATTTTTCAGATAGGGTCTCACTTTCTTTGCCTGGGGCTAGCTCCTTCCTATGGTTCTCTTGTAGCTGGGTTTGTAGGCACTCCCCAACCACACCCAACCATTCTTTTGCTTACTTTTTATTCATATATGACTGATATACTTAAGGCAGTATTACAGATTTTCAATCTGTAAAGGCATATAGGATGTTGATGCTCTTTTTCCTATCTTGGTTAGTAAGAAATACAAACTTATTATTGCAAGTTAATTTTCTCCATTTGTGTTTATTTCCTTAAACATATATTTTGATAAATTTCTGGCCACTCTTCAAGGTGTTTGAAGAATTCAGACTTGTTTAGCTTTTATGTACCCTGTGAGGTAAACATAGAGTGTTATGGGCCTGAGATTGAACACAGGGAATCTGACTTCAAAAATCTGGCTTTAAATCACTGCACTGTACTAAATACACATGCATGATGTCATATAGGGAATGATTAGGACATGCTAATTACTTTGTAGAGAAACAGTCATAGTTTAGACATCTACTAATTAGTCAAGAACTCACTAAATTTAGCCTTCTGCTGAGGGTGTGTGTCAAGTGGCAGAGTACCTACCCAGCAAGCATGAGACCCAGAGTTAAAATTTCAGTACCACTAAAAATAATTAAGCCTTCATATTCTTATCTGTGAAGTAACAAGAATAACTATGCAATCATTTGGCTAAGCTGATTAAATGAGATACTATTTGTTAAATGTCTGACAAGATGTCTAACTTAGTAATTGTTGGTTACCTTACCTTTAAGAGAATATTTTGCTATTTATTTTTATTTCTTTTTAGTGGACATTACTGTATTGTGTCCCTTTCTACTTGTCACTATTTAAATGAGATAACTCCTGATAAAAGGCTCAGAAACTAAAACAAAATTGTGTTCCTAAAATATCATCAGGACCTAATGTTGGTGACAACACATCAATGAAGAAATGAGAAATAAAGGAGCATAGAACACTTGCATAAGGCTTACATATTGCAAGGGGAAAAGGAAGTTCTCATATTGACAGATTTTTGGGACTAGAATAAAATAATCTTGCCCTCTGGGTTTCCTTTTACAGAATCCCTGGCTAAATTACCCTTTGCTTCCTAATGACCTGCTTTCTCTTGTCTAATACTCTTGAGGATCTAGTTTGGTTTCTCTAGACCTGTAGTTCTAAGAGTTGTCTGTGGATCAGCAGTATCAGCATCATTTGAGATCTTGTTTAGAAGAACAGACATACTGAGAAAGAAACTCCAGCAGGTAAGGTCTAACAAAATTCTTTAATAAATATTTCAAGCAATTATAATGAAATCTACAGATTGAAAGCCAGTGTTTTAAACAATTAGCACTACTTTCACTGGGCAGAGCTCCTTAAGCATGGATTTTTGGTCAAGAAGCTCTGCGTAGGGCCTCCTTTGAACCAAATGCCTATCTGCATTCACAGGAATAACCTAGTGCTGTACTGGTGAGCAATGACTAATTCAATATTACTGGGATTTCAACAGAAGTAATTCAAATAATTTTCCTTCCAGTCCAAATAAGACTGCATAGTATCATCCAGGATTTAGGAGGTGATCATCATCCACTACTCTTTAGATTCCAGGGCCATCAGCTTCCTTTCCTATCCCCAAGGAAACTTTGTTAGCTACTGCCCTTGGACTTTGTTTGGATGGTTCCCCCTTCCTAAAATTCTTTTTATCCCCCTCTTTATCCAGTTAACACTGACTTTCTTTTCAGAAATCAAATTGGAGTTTCATTTCCTGAGTATAACATTTTGGAGCCCATAATTGAACTAACTTCCTTAGTTCCTTCTATCTTTCCTTCCTTTCTTTCCTCCTTTCCTTGCTTCTATCCTTTCTATGTCCTATAGAACTATTATTTTGGCTTGCAATTATGTTTTTATCCATGGGACACTTGTTCTCATAATTTTCTCTTTGGGAGGTTAAACTCCATGAAGTCTAAGAGTAGATTTATTTTAGTTCACAAATGCATCCTTGGCTGGGACACTCAACAAATGAATATAGGTAAACAATGAATTACAAAGTTCCAGTTTGTCACTATTTTCTGTCATCTAATTGTTACTTTATGATACTGTGAAAAAATATCTTTTAGTTTCTGATTATTTCAATCTAGCAAATTTGTACTGAGCACTTACTATGTGGTAGACATTTTTTTAGTTGTAGGGATAGAGCAGTAAATAAAATAGCAAAAACCACCAGCTCTCAACTTCTATCAAATCCTCCTAAGTAGAACTATGAAATTGGATTGCTGAAAATTCCATTTATAACTTTTATAAAAGAATTTTAACATTTTAAATGACAATTAAAATAAGTTAAAGAGAAATTAGTATACTATGTAGGATGATATAAATTAAGGCAGATCTTAAATTTGAAATGCCTTATTGTAAAACTTAATCTGAAACAACCAAGGACATTTGGTCTCTGACATACCTTTCTAAAACGTAAATAATGTTTTCAAATAATACCAATGGGTCACAGTGAAAATATATGTTTATATTTCAAAAATTAAAAAAATATGATTATGAATATTAAAATGATATTAATAATAGTTTCTTAGAAGTGTGATGCTAGTGGGTGACAGACTTTTACAAGAATACGAACAGTCTTTGATTCAACTGGCAAAGCTTGTATTTAAAGAGAATGTTTTCTTTAAATGAAAAGGCAGATGAGCTCTTCTCATTAGTTCAAGTTTCCTTCCACCTGGTTGGTATTTCTTTCTTTGTCCTTTCTTCTGTTTGGAACTGATTTATTGTTATTGAATATCTCAAATGTAATGTGTACATCTCAATCTTGCCAACCAAAAAGAGTTGTTTAAATCAATGAATGATATCTCCTTCATGACAATTTAAAAAGATTCAAAAATTTTCAAACTAATTTCATCTTTCCCAAGTGAGGCATTTTTTATTTTAAAACTGGAGAACTGGTACTCTTAACTTGTCAGTCAGTGTTAACAGCATTA
Source organism: Castor canadensis (assembly GCF_047511655.1). Classification (NCBI taxonomy): domain Eukaryota; kingdom Metazoa; phylum Chordata; class Mammalia; order Rodentia; family Castoridae; genus Castor; species Castor canadensis. The sequence goes on along the minus strand of NC_133390.1, from coordinate 149,558,429 downwards.
AGAAAGGAAAAATGCAAGGAAGGGAAGGAGTGAAGAAGGAAGGGAAGGGAAAAAGAGAAGGAAAGGGAAGGAGGAAAAGAGAGAGAGAAAAAAGAAGTGGAGGAGGGGTAGGGGAGGGAAGGGTGAGGGGAAAGGAGGAGAGGAAGGAGGGGAAACCCCTGACCACACTCCTGTGTCAAACCCAGCCCTTTGGGGAGATTTTGTAAGCTTTAATGTGTGCGCTCCTCTTATTGTAACTTCTTTTTTTTCTCATTAAAAATAAAAACCTGGCATGTCTTTGAAGTTTTAACTGCATCAAAGAGTTGCTCCCATTAATTTTAAATTGCTCTTCCTAAAAGCCTGTCTACCGTTAGCAGTTCATGAAAAGGATGCCCTGTTTTGCTGGGCCCTGGTTCTCAAAGCAGAAGAAGCTCTTAATTGATCCTCTTGCCTTTTTGCAACAAATAATACTGAGCAGGAAAATGCCCTTTAACTTCATAAATGGCCACATCTATTAGAGACCTACAAACAGATGGAACTGAAGAAAGGCATCTGACCCACTCTAAGGTTATGGATTTAGAAGGGAACCAGAAATTGAGAAACAGAACTTACACGTGCAGCCAATGAAAACTAACTTTGATTACTTTCTATGGCAGACAGGGTGACAGCAAAGTATCCCTGGTCACAATCTAGCATTTTAATTTAAAAAAAAAATCAATGTTTTAACAAGGGGATTGGACTTTGATCACATGATGAGGCAAGAGCACACAAGACAGGTATGAGGATAGGCAAGAAAACCCCACAAAAACAAGATAGCATTTGATGTCCTCAGTGCAAAGGAACTAATGCAGAAACTTTAAAGTGACACAGGCCAATAGGAGAAGGGTACCAGGAACTAGAGAAAAGGTTAGTTCGAGAAGAATTAATTTAGAATGTAACACATATGTACAGGAAAGCAATGCGAGTCAACTCCCTGTATAGCTATCCTTATCTCAACTAGCAAAAACCCTTGGTCCTTCCTATTATTGCTTATACTCTCTCTTCAACAAAATTAGAGATAAGGGCAAAATAGTTACTGCCTGGTAGCAAGGGGGTTGGGGGGAGAAAAGGGAGGGGAAGGGGGGAGAAATGACCCAAACACTGTATGCACATATGAATAAAAGAAATTAAAAAAAAAAAAAATCAATGTTTTAAAAATACTTTTGTAAATCAACTGAAATATCGTTAGACTTGTAGTTTTATAGGACTTGGGGAAAATCTTAATTTCTTCTAAGTCTACACCACATTTGTTAAAACTATTCAATTGTTTCATGCTTTTATGTTCATCTTTTATAAAATGTCCATAGTCTGTTTGTGTCATTGTTTAGTTGGGTTTTACATCAACAAGTTTTCTGTACATCTTAATTTTATATGCCCATCAACATGTCCTGCTATTCTTGTATAAATTAAATAAGTGGAATATTGACAGCCTGAAAATAATTCATCCTATAGCTGAAGACGACTATTTTATAACCTTTAGCCTTCTTTTCTGAACAATATGCATTATACTGGCCATAGGGAAAAAATTAAGAATGTGAAACTAAAACCCACCGATTGGTGGGATTCTGTCAAAATGGTCATTTGGAGAACAAAAAATTCTTAACTCATGTTTAGAAAACAGCCGACCAAATTGCGTTATTTGGGCCTAAGTTTTTATTTAGTAAATTGTTAACACTGAAAAACTTTGATAGTCTAATGAGTTGAATAAATTAAAGGGTTTCCATTTCTTTTTGCTCTCTCTTTTTAGTGCTTGGGATTGAACCCAGGGCTTTAAGCATGCTAAGTAAATATTCTACCACTGAGCTACACCCCAGCTCTTTTTCCATTTCTTTAGAAATTTGATTTCCAAAATATATTGCTTCAATTGTCTCATCCTTTTGTAAAATATGAAATTAAGATCAAGCAGGTGATACTATATATCAGGAAATTATATTTCCTAATGGCTCCTCCTTTGTAATAGTTGGTAAGGTTCTTGGAAAAAACAAGAACTTTATTCTAACAGAATAATATATTCCTCAACCAATAATCAAAGACTCAGACAACAAACAAAATTTATTTTGTTTTATGTTATTAAAGCAGTCTGCCTATACGATGCCCAGAATAGTTACTCAGTCTTTTTAAATAAGGATTTTAAATGAAAATTATAGCTAGCACAGGGTAGCATGTGGCTTCTCCAACAACTGCCAAGAGAATAGTTATCCAAATAACTGAATTATACATAGAATCCATCACTACTGGGTCCCTTCCCTAATATTCAAATATATATGGCTTCATTTAATATATAGTGATACAAAACATGTATAGTGTTATTTATGCTAAATCTGAAAATAAATCTCTCCTGCTAGTATCTGATCATGGTGCTACTTGGTATGAAACTTAGGAGGCCACTTTTTTCATACTTGGAAAGGAAGTATAGTGTTTTGGGACAGGCAAATACCTTGGAGATCTTTTTGTTCCAATGTCTCATTTTAGAGACAGTAAAACTAAGGGACAAAGGGGTTTCTGACTTGCCAAAGGATACTATGTCTGAGCATGAAAGATCAAGAATAATGTCTGGGTAAAGATGCAAACTGGATGTCAGTCTTGAGTTGGCGAAAATAAGCATGAGTGGTAGAAAGAACCATGAGGTCTTAGAAGAATTCTGACTCCAATAATGGCAAAAGGACAAAAATGAAGAGTAAACGTGTTTAAGAAGCATTACTAACAAGGTTTTATGGAGTTTCCTTGTTAGCACTGGGCAAGAATTTGGTTCCTTTTTAAAGTCCATGTGTTAGTAGTTCTATGAGAAAGGTTCTGCTTGCTCTATATAGACTGTAGGAGTGCCAAAAGTAATGTCTGCTCCCTGATGTAGGTTAAAAATGTGACTCTTGTTTAATCAGCCAGCTTACTGCTGCCTTCCTGTCCCACTGAACTATAAAATAACTATGGAGATGATTGATCAGGAGCAAAAGAATTTCAGACACAAATGACTTCAGTGAAAATAAACTCTCACCAAGAATGAGTACACGTGTCACAGAGGTTTACCATGCTGGATATGAGCATGGGCTCTATGAACAAGGTATCAAGATTCCATTCTAGGTTCTATCCTTAGTAATCTGACTTTGTGCAAGTTGCTTAACCTAGTTTGTTTTTTTAAACTCATCTATAGAATGGGAGTTAAGTAATAAGAGGACTGTGAGGAATACTCAATGAGATGACACATATAAAACACTTAAAAAAATAACTAAATGATTCCTACAGCATTTGTTTCATCAGGGGCTCAGAAAACACTTAAGAGAAATAAATGAATGAGTGAATACATAAATAAATATATGTAATTCCGTATTTTCATCTAAAAACCTTTTACCTATTTGCATTATAACTACATAAACAAAACGCTTAAAAAGACAGTTCAGCCTCTACAGAAACTATTGTAAAAGTGGATTTCAGGAAAAGAGAATTAGGTTTATACTAAAAACATCAAATGAATCTAAATCTAAATTTTGGGGTTATTGAAATAATGCTAAATTCAGTCTCGTTAGGTCCAAATATAAATCATAGTGAGTTTTAAGGATTTGCAAAATCCAAAAATAAGAAAATGTGAAAATTATCTATTTCATATCTGTTGTTACCTACTGTTTTAAGTACTTCAAAATTAGCATCAATAAACAACTTGAGTGCATTTTATGAACATAATGGTGAGGGAAGAAAACCACATTGTAAAGTATTACAAACAGTACTATCCCAGTTAAAGTAGGCAACATTAATGCTTTTAGGGTTCTGTTACCAAATTGGTTAGAATATATATTTTGCATCCATGCAGTGATTAGCATAAAAACAGTGTAATAGTTACTTAAGGAATGAGGAACAGGTTGTGTCACAGAGAAGGGAAAAACGTGAAACCTGGGTTGCTGGCAAGGTTTAATTTCTTGTCTGTGATGTGGCTGCATGTGTCCTTGTTTATAATTATGGAACACGCTATACATATACGCTTATTCTCTTTGGCAGTGTTTTGTGACATTTCAGAATAAAGAGTAAACATCACTTCCAGAGACTTTAGACTATCTTTCTAGAAATGCTAGCAGTTGTGGTGTATGAGATCTGATTCAACCTGAGTATCGAATTTCCATCTCTGCTGCAAATGCCTGACTCCACAGGCAATTTGTAGACAGGAAATATGTAGCAAATTGTTTCTCAGCAGATATACCTGACAACAAGCTTAATAAAGATGGAAATGTTTCAATACCAAATGAGGAATGAAACTTGTCAGAATCAAGGTGTCTGTAAAGAAGAATGATAACACAAAGCGTTTCATCATTCTCATCATGTCTTACCAAAATAGTTTTCTGCCTTTTAAATTGAGCAATTGACTTGGAAGGAATGTTTTGACTTGTGGGCTCATATTAACGGAAGCCAAGACAGTTATGGGATAAAATATACTTAACGTTGAGTCAAAAAGTGAAACTGGTTTGGCAAATCTACCTCATTCCACTGGCAAGTAATTAACTTACAATAAAAACTAAAACCAATTAAACTCAAGATAAGGTGAAGTGAGCTTTTAACTCAGGCCTAGTGCTTGTTAGACAGGAACTCTACAACCTGAGCCATGCCACTAGCCCTTTTTGTTCTAGTTATTTTTTAGGTCGGGTCTCATGTTTTTTTTTTTTTAATTAATTAATTAATTAATTTTTAATTTTTATTTTATTCATATGTGCATACAATGTTTGGGTCATTTCTCCCCCCTTCCCCTACCCTTTCCCGTACCACCCCGCCCCCTCCCTCTCCCCCCCACCCTCTCGCTACCCAGCAGAAACTATTTTGCCCTTATCTCTAATTTTGTTGAAGAGAGAGTATAAGCAATAATAGGAAGGAACAAGGGTTTTTGCTAGTTGAGATAAGGATAGCTATACAGGGAGCTGACTCGCATTGATTTCCTGTGCATGTGTGTTACCTTCTATGTTAATTCTTCTTGAACTAACCTTTTCTGTAGTTCCTGGTCCCCTTCTCCTATTGGCCTCAGTTGCTTTTAAGGTATCTGCTTTAGTTTCTCTGCGTTGAGGGCAACAAATGCTAGCTAATTTTTTAGGTGTCTTACCTATCCTCACCCCTCCCTTGTGTGCTCTCGCTTTATCATGTGCTCAAAGTCCAATCCCATTGTTGTGTTTGCCCTTGATCTAATATCCGCATATGAGGGAGAACATATGATTTTTGTTCTTTTGGGCCAGGCTAACCTCACTCAGAATGATGTTCTCCAATTCCATCCATTTACCAGTGAATGATTACATTTTGTTCTTCATGGCTGCATAAAATTCCATTGTGTATAAATACCACATTTTCTTAATCCATTCGTCAGTAGTGGGGCATCTTGGCTGTTTCCATAACTTGGCTATTGTGAATAGTGCCGCAATAAACATGGGTGTGCAGGTGCCTCTGGAGTAACCTGTGTCACAGTCTTTTGGGTATATCCCCAAGAGTGGTATTGCTGGATCAAATGGTAGATCAATGTTTAGCTTTTTAAGTAGCCTCCAAATTGTTTTCCAGAGTGGTTCTACTAGTTTACATTCCCACCAGCAGTGTAAGAGGGTTCCTTTTTCCCCGCATCCTCGCCAACACCTGTTGTTAGTGGTGTTGCTAATGATGGCTATTCTAACAGGGGTGAGGGGAATCTTAGTGTGGTTTTAATTTGCATTTCCTTTATGGCTAGAGATGGTGAGCATTTTTTCATGTGTTTTTTGGCCATCTGAATTTCTTCTTTTGAGAAAGTTCTGTTTAGTTCACTTGCCCATTTCTTTATTGGTTCATTAATTTTGGGAGAATTTAGCTTTTTAAGTTCCCTATGTATTCTGGTTATCAGTCCTTTGTCTGATGTGTAGCTGGCAAATATTTTCTCCCACTCTGTGGGTGTTCTCTTCAGTTTAGAGATCATTTCTTTTGATGAACAGAAGCTTTTTAGTTTTATGAAGTCCCATTTATCTATGCTATCTCTTAGTTGCTGTGCTGCTGATATTCCATTGAGAAAGTTCTTGCCTATACCTATTAATTCCAGAGTATTTCCTACTCTTTCCTGTACCAACTTTAGAGTTTGTGGTCTGATATTAAGATCCTTGATCCATTTTGAGTAAATATTGGTATAGGGTGATAAACATGGATCTAGTTTCAGTTTTTTGCAGACTGTTAACCAGTTTTCCCAGCAGTTTTTGTTGAAGAGGCTATCTTTTCTCCATTGTGTATTTTGGGTCTCATGTTTTTGGCTGGGGCTGGCCTCATGTTTTTGTTGGGGGCAAGCTTTTGGCCTCAATTCTTCTATCTATGTCTCCCTTTAAATTGGGATTATATGAGAACCACCAGACCTGTTTTATTTGTAAAGATGAGATATTGCTAACATTTTTGCCTGGGCTGGACTCAATGCTAAACCTCCTGGCCTTTGTTCCAGAGTAGCTAGGATTATAGAATGATCCGCTATGCCCAGCCATTCAACATCAATTCTTTACAGTACTAACTAACTGCAAATGAGTTTAATGGATTTCTTGGACTACTGATTTTTATGGATTTGAAGACACTTGGCCTTTTATTGAGTTATGTATTTATCAAAGATTTCTAATAATTATGAACGAGGGCTCTGAGTGTCAGATTGTTCTTTCCAGGAATGGTTGCAACATTATTTTCAATCACACATAGAATTCTAGAATATTGCCATTTCTCCATCTGAAATAGTGTCTGACTCTATCCATGTGAAACCCAGGGGGCTTTTGACTCATTTTATTGAATAAAACCCAATAAATTTGATACTGTGTGATTTTTGAGAGCTATATAATAAAATCTGGTACCTTTTCTGTCTTACTTGCTGGAATTCTCATTCTTAAAGCCTTTGGAGGCCATATAAACTGTCCTACTACACTGAAGGTGCCATGTTGAAAGAAAGTCCAGACTATCTCACATACAAAGAGTGCATGGTGAGGGCAGGAGACCACTTATAAGAATGAGGCTCCCAGGCAACTGCCAGCCACTCTGGTCTCCAAATTTTGGATGCTCCAGTTACAGCTTCTACCTGGATGAAACAACAGCTCATAGCCAAAATCCTTTCCAAAATTTTACCTATAAAATCCATGAGAAATATATTTGTTGTCTTAAGTCACTAAGATCAGGGTTGATGTGTCAGAGCAGTTGTAAACTGACCAACTGAACTATTCTTTTCCTCTTCAGGGTTATTCTCATTGAAAGGTTATATACAATATTCAAGAGACTTCTTATAAACATCCATGTGCTGTTTGTAATTGGTTAGCTCAAACTGTTTGACCAACCCTTGGAAAAGTTTAGTATCATATGTTTGATTCCTAAGGTGTCCACATAGGAACATTTTGATAAACCAATAAATGCAGTCTCTTGGTTCACAGTATATAATCTGAGGTGGAATTCAAAAAAAGGGTCTTTGAAAATCCTTTGCTCTATAAAATCAGTCACAACACTGACAAAATTTTTTAGGATTAAAATGTTCAAAACTAAAAATTAACCAAGGCTGGCAACAATTCCTATAACATTTATTCAAGGAAAAAAATGACTGAATATTAGTAAGAATACCTGTTTTTGTAGAACTGTATTATGATTCCAGTCTGCAGCTCTATTTGCAATATTTTTAAAAATCCCAAATGAATCCAACAGCCTTTAGTTAATATGAAAACTGGCATCCTGGAAGCCACTGGTGAGGCAGGATGCAAATGGAGTTTCTTCAAAGTCCCATTCCTACAGGATTATCAGACCTGGATTTACACCATCAACCTCCCAGGTCTCAGCACTATGGGTTTGAATTGGGAAGTGAATCATTGGGTATCCTGGTTCTTCTAGTTATGGGATTTGGACTAGAATGATCAGTAGCTTTCCTAGGGCTCTAGCCTGCAGACAATAGATGGTGGGAATTCTCAGTCTCTAGAACCAAGTAAGTCAATCTTTACTAATTATCTATCTGTCTATCTATCTGTCATCTATCATCATCATCTTCTATCAATTTAACCTATCTATTCCATTGATTCTGTTTCAGTAGAGAGAAACCTGATTGCTACAGAGATGCTTCTAGTATTTCAGCATGTACAAGATATTGAGCTTGAGATTAAACAATATATCAGGTAATTGTCAGCTTTTATTATTTTTCTACTTCGTAATAATACTAAATGAAAGCTATGGATGAAAACCTTTAATACTTATTTTTGTCATAAGTAATATGATAATTCTGTATTATACATTAATTAATTTTAATAAAATATTTCTTTTAATGATCTGCACCTTTTTATATTATATTACTTGTGGCCAGTGAATATGGACTATTGCTTTTCTATTTTTAAAATATGTTGGCCTCATACAGGGTATACTCATCAATAAACCACAGGTCATTAAAAAAGAATGTGCACTCTATTTTCAGGATTTAAGATTTGATGCATATTTAATAGTTCAACTTTATTATTAAAATTTTATCTATGATTTGATAATTTTTTCTGCTTATTTTTCCTTTAGTAGACAGACCTATAATTTTTATTTCTGTCCATTTCCATTGTCATTTTTAAAAGATTTTGTTTTATTATCTGGATATATTGTCACTTGTAGCACTAAAAATGTCATGAAGGCTGTTTCCTCTCTATGACTGTTTTTTGTACTCTATGTTACAATGTACATCTTTTAACCTCATTTAATATATTTTGGCTTTAATACCACTCATCTAATACTAATATTGACACTGCAACTTGGGTTTTTGTTTGATGTTTTGGGGCATTTTGTTTTTTTTACACTTAAATTCCATGTTTGTACTTATACAGGATACAGTCAGCTTTGAATCAAGTCATTTGTATAGGTGGTAAATTTATAGCCATGCTAGAAGTTTTTGCTTTGATTTTGTTGTTTTATATTATTTTAGGCCCTTTACTGTTTCCTCTGTTCACTTTGCTTATGGGCTGCCTTCCCTCTACCATCAGCAAACCATCCCACATACACACCTGTAGGAGAAACTTGGAATGTATTTATTTTTCAGGTGTTTAATTTTATAACTATAAATAGTCTACATAAAACATTATTTCTTGATTTATTGGTTTAAGAATAAGATGTATTTGTGAATAATAGTGACTTAACTTGATTTATGAACTTTTGCTCTGATTCATAATTATCATTTACATTATGAAGCTTTCTTTAAAGGTTATGGCAGCTGCATTCTTTTCTGGAATAAAAGGTCTTATGGCCTTTGCCCAGATATTCATATCTAATGGAGTCTGGGTTCATCACGGTTATGTGTATTTGAACACTTTGGTTTTGCAACTTGTTTGCTCATATCTTGGTTCGCTGGATTGCTTCATCAGGTAGTTTCTTTATAAAAAGAAAAAAAAGGAAACTCATATGAGTTGTATGTGCTCTCACATATTTGAGAATTTCTTTGGGAAATGTAAAGTTCTCAACATCCATTTTTTTGCCTTCAAAAAGACAGGTAGTACTTCACTCGTCTTTGAATTTTATTTTTAATTAATTTTCCTTTATTGTTATGCTTGGTTGAGGGTATATTGTGGCATTTACAAAGGTTCTTACAATGTATCAAATATATCCTACTTGAATTCACTCCCTCCACCATTCTTCTTTGTACCCCCTCCACCGATTCCTGGGACAGTTTCAACAGGTATCATTTTTGCATTTGCATAAATGTGTACACATTTTTTGCACTGTCCTCGTCCTCCTATCCCCATTCCTTACCACTACCCCATTCCCATTGATACCCCTCCTCCCTGCAGGACCTGTTTTGCCCTCCCATTCTCTGATTTTGTAGAAGAAAAAAGGAAAATGATAAAAAGAAAAACATGATATTTTGCTAGTTTGAGATAAAGATAGCTACACAGGGAGTTTCCTTGATATTTCCATGCATATATGTATTACAACCCCATTTGGTTCATCTCCTTTAATCCTCTTCACTCCTCCCTAGTCCTCTTCAAATGGTGGCCCCAGCCAGTTTAAGATTTCTATATTCATTCCTTTACAGAGAGCACATCTACCACATTCAAGTTCTTAGTTTCCCTCCCTTGTTCTATCCCTCCAGTGTGTGATCTCCCCTTAGTGTGACCAGTGTCCCATAATATTGCTGCATTTGTTTTGGGTCTATAATCCCCATATGAGAGGAACATGTGACTTTTGGCCTTCTGAGCCTGGATAACTTCACTTCCATGCATTTACCTGCAAATGACAAAATTTCATTCGTTCTTCTTTGTGGCTGAGTAAAATTCCATTGTATATGAACACCACGTTTTCTTGATCCATTTGTCAGTAGTGGGGCATCTTGTCTCTTCCATACTTTAATTATTATGAATAGTGCTGCAATAAACATGGGTGTGCAGGTGCGTTTGTTGTAAATTGAGTCACATTCCTTTGGGCATATTCCTAGGAGTGGTATTGCTGGATCATATGCCAGGCTTATTTTTAGTTTTCTAAGGAGCCTCCATACTGTTTTCCATAGTAGTTGTACTAATTTACTTTCCCACCAGCAGTGTATGAGGGTTCCTTTTTCCCTGCATCCTTGAAAACATTTGTTGTTTGTCTTCTTGATGGTAGCTATCCTAACAGAAGTGAAGTGGAATATTAATGTAGTTTGATTTGCATTTCCTTTATGGACAGGGATGGTGAACACTTTATCATGTGTTTTTTAGTCATTTGGACTTCTTCCTTTGAAAAGGCTCTGTTCAGTTTATTTTCCCATTTCTTCATTGGGTCACTGATTTTCTGAGAGTTTAATTTTTTTGAGTTCCCTATATATTCTGGTTATCAGTCCATTGTCTGATGAATAGCTGGCAAAGATTCATTCACATTCTGTGGGTAGTGCAGAAGCTTTTTAATTTCATGTAGTCCCATTTGTTAATCCTTTCTCTTAGTTGCTGAGCCAACTGAGTGTTGCTGAGGAAGTCATTGCCTATGCCTACTCTTTCCAGTATATTCCCTGCTCTTTCCTGTACTAGCTTCAAGGTTTCAGGTCTTATATTAAGGTCCTTAATCCAATTTGAATAGATACTTTCACAGGGTAGTAAACATGGATCTAGTTGCGGTTTTCTGCAGGCAGATATCCAGTTTTCCTAGTAACATTTGTTGAAGAGGCTGTATTTTCTCCACCTTATGGTTTTGGCATCTTTGTCAAAAATTAGGTGGGCATAGCTGCGTGGATTCATCTCCAGGTCATCTATTCTGTTCCACTGGTCTTCCTATCTGTTTTTGTGCCAGTACCATACTGCTTTTATTGCTATGACTCTGTATTGTAGCTTGAAGTCAGGTATTGTGATACCTCCAGTGTTTCTCTTCTGCTCATTATTGCCTTGGCTAGTTGTGCTTTTTTGTGTTTTGTGTTTCCAAATGAACTTTAGGGTAGATTTTTCAATTTTTCTGATGAATATCATTGGGATATTGCTGGGAACTGCATCGAACATGTAGATAGCTTTTGGTAGTATAGCCATGTTTATTATGTTGATTCTGCTAATCCATGAGCTTGGGAGATTTTCCATCTTCTGTAGTCTTCATCAATCTCTTTCTTCAGTGGTTTATCATTCACATCCTTTGTTCATTCTTAGGTATTTAATTTTTTTTGAGGCTATCATAAATGGAATTCTTTTCCTATATTCTTTCTCGATCTGTTTCATCATTGATGTATAGAAAGATTTTTGTAAATTGACTTTGTATCCTGGTATTTTGTTGAAGCTGTTTATAGTGTTTAGGACTTTTTTGCATCTTTTAGGTATAAGATCATGTTGCCTGCAAATAGGGATAGCTTGATTTCTTCCTTACCTATTTGTATTCCTTTTATTTCTTCTTCCTGTCTTATTGTGCTGGCTAGGAATTCCAAGACTATGCTGCATAGGAGTGGGCATCCTTGTCTTATTCCTGACATTGGGGAAATAGTTTCAATTTTTCCCCATTAAGTATGGTGTTGGCTGTGGGTTTGTCATATGTAGCCTTTTTAATGTTGTGGTACATTCCTTCTATTCCAGGTTTTGTCAGAGCTTTTATCATGAAAGGATGTTGAATTTTATCAAATGCTTTTCTGCATTTATTGAGATGATCAAATGGTTTTGTCTTTGCCTCTGTTAATGTGCTGTATTGCATTTAATGGTTTGTGTATATTGAACCATCCTTGCATCCCTGGGATGAAGCTGACTTGGTCACGGTGTATGATTTTTCTGATATGCTGTTGAATTCAGTTTGCCATTATTTTCTTGAGGATTTTTACATCTATGTCCATTGAAGAGATTGGCCTGTAATTCTCATTTTTGGTTGTGTCCTTGTCTAGTTTTGGGATGAGTATAATGTTGGCTTCATAGAATGAATTTGGCAGTGTTCCTTCCCTTTCTATTTTGAGGAAAAGTTTGAAGGGTGTTGGTGTTAGTTCTTTAAAGGTCTGGTAGAATTCAGTGGAGAATCCATCAGATTCTGGACTTTTTTTTAGGGGGAGGCTCTTTATTGCTGCTTCAATTTCATTGCTGTTATAGTTCTGTTTAGGTGATTAATATCCTCATGGTTCAATTTTGGACAGTTATATGTATCTAAAGTTTGACCATTTCTTCTAGATTTTCCAATTTATTTGAATATAGGTTCTCAAAATAGTCCCTAATGATTCACTGGATTTCCTTGGTATTTGTTGTTATTTCCCCCTTTTGTTTCTGATTTTTTTAAAATTTGGGTCTTCTACCTTCTCATTTTAGTCAGATTTGCCAGGGGTTTCTCAATATTGTTTATTTTTTCAAAGAATCATCTTTTTGCTTTGTTGATTCTTGCTATGGTTTTTTGGTCTCATTTTGTTGATTTCAGTCCTTATTTTTATTATTTCTGTCCTTCTGCTTATTTTGGGCTTAGCTTGTTCTTGTTTTTCTTGGAGTTTCAGATGCAGCATTTGGTCATTTATTTGAGATCTTTCTGTGTTTTTAATGTATGCATTCATGGCTATAAACTTTCTCCTTAAGAGTGCCTTTCCTGTGTCCCACAGGTCTTCATAGGTCATGTTTGCACTTTCATTAAATTCTAGGAACTTTTTTATTTCCTCCCTAATTTCTTCTATGGCTCACTGATCATTGAGCAACATATTGTTCAGCCTCCAATTGTTTGTGTATTTTCTGCTGCTTCTTTTATTGTTAAGTTCTAGTTTTACTGTGTTGTGGACAGACAGTATACAGGGGATCATGTCAGTTTTCTTATAGTTGTTGAGACTTGCTTTGTGCCCCAGGATGTGTTCTATTTTGGAGAAAGTTCCATGAGCTGCTAAGAAGAATGTATATTGTGCTATAACAGGATGGAATACCCTGTAGACATCTATCAGGTCCACTACATTTATGGTGTGTTTTAATTCTGGAATTTCTTTGTTGATTTTTTTGTCTAGATGACCTATCTATTCATGTTAGAGGAGTATTACCCATCTTCAAAATTTAATGTTGCTGTAGAGAAATCTGAGGCCAGCCCAATTTATCCCATATGCATAGGATTTCATTTCATGTTTAACTGAGTGTGGGATTGTTTCTACTGTCTTTTTTTTCTTCAATACTGGGGAGTGACCCTAGGGCCTTGCACATCTTAGACAAGGGCTCTACCACTAGCTACATCACCAACTTTATTTCTATGCTCTTGATATTAAGAATAGTCTCAGGATATTTTGCAGATTTGCTCATTATGCATCACTCTTTCTCAGAAAACAATGTACCCCTTTAAACTGCATATTGACTTGTGTCTTAACTTTAAAGATGTATCATTTAAAACTAATTTTGCTAATTTATTTTATCTTCAACTAACCTATATGCTTATCTTTGTTTTCAAATCTACTTTTGTAGTCTTTTAAAAATTTCTTTCATCTCTTTTTTCTTCCTTAACATTCTCTGGATTTTATTTTTATAATATTCTTTGTGGCATAGATTTTCCCTATCACTTTATCAAGTTTTGGACCTCAATATACTTTGTTTCCCTGATCTTCACCCCTATGATTCATTTAACTATAGCATCAACTGCACAAATTTCATGTTCACCTTTATTTTGCTCAAAGATGAAAGTTGTTATGAGAAATTTTTCTTGTTCCCTGGGGTACAGTGCCTTGCATAGTTGAGTACTTAACCCACCCTCTCTTCTTACCTCAAAGCTTCCTTTTGGCTGCCCTCTTTTTTTAAAACTGTGTAGCATATTTGCATTATTCTATGCCATTTTATTTAGTCTTATTCATCTGATTTAAATATCTTCTTTGCTTGTATAGATTTACTTTTAGTCTTCATCCCTAAGCTTAGTGCTTTGAAATTCTGATCTGTAAGGATGGCACTAATGGGCTTTCTAGTTTTCTGTTAAGTTTGAACAGTGGAGAGCCCTCAGAAACATGCATTGAAGAGCTCGGAGTATATATTTCACTGTTCACTTCTTGTGGAATTGCTGCAGGTTGGTTTCATTCCCTAACCAAGGAGCACAGCTCCTACCAGGCAGCCCTCTCTCCAGTTCTGATATAACCACTCATTTCCTTTGTATCTTCAGACCTCACAGTGGCAACAGTCCCAATATTACTGGTCTGGGGTATTACTCTTTATCTTATGGTGTTTTTATATCCTACTTGCTCCTTTGTTATATTCTCTGTATATTATCCAATTTGTGTATGCTATCTATATTCTGCTAGACATAGTAATTAGAAACAGAAATGACCTCAGGATAGAAATCCCATGTTGGAAGGATGCACTGATAATGTTGATGGAAGGAAGCAAGAATATGGAAATCCATTTTGTTCATTGGCATTGCAATTGCTGCAATGATTACTGGTGGTCAGATGTATTAAAGTGCAAGTGGAGGCAAATCATTGAGAGTTCAAGTGGTCAGGGCACTTACTTCCTGTGGAAGCAATAGTTGATGGTAAAGATTGTAAGTCAACTGTACTCTTTGTTTGGTCTTATCTAGGATCAAAGATAGATCATAGATAGAGAGAAGAGGAAATGGAAATCTGAGAATATAAAATTGCCAATTTGAATGGACAATTGGAAAGCCTGGAGAACATCTGTGATGGAGTCCCTATTGCCTGTCATGGCAGGGCAAATGCATTTGAGGCCCGAGCCTGGAGTCTCACATGGCTGCAGAGTAGTAGTGTTACAGGCTCAACCTACATTTCCTTTTGCACCAAAGGCCTCTGTAGAAGAACTAGTATGCTAGATCATGATATGTAAATTATTTGATCAAACAGGGTTGGATCTAGAACGCTGATTCTCCTAGCTTCTTCTGACCTTCTCCTGCTGACTGAGTCAATCCCTCTTTTTCTGCTGAGGAGTATCTTTATCACTTTCATATCATGAATACACTGACTACAAGACATGGACATATGGAGAACTTGTCTCACAAGCTGATGCCAATTCTTTTTAAGACTCATCTCCATTGCCACTCATTGCTGTAAGTGCATTGGTGAGGTTTAGATGCCATCATGGCTCAGACACATAAAACTCAGGCCAGATCTGGAAACAAAGCAGTCTACATGTCAACAGAGTGGGAGGATTTCACCAGTCTGTTCTGGCCATGGTAATCATATATTATAGTAAAGTTCAAGGGTATTCAACAAAGAAACAGAAATATAAACCTTGAACAAAAAAAGAATTATTGATTGAATACAACCCCTAGAATTTGGGATTTAAAAAAAAATTTTGGCTTGTGTTCCTGGGATTCAAATACAAAGCCTTACATATCTTTGACAGTGCTCTGCCACTGAGCTACATCCCAACCCTAGAATTTTGGATTTACTTCATTGGCTTGAGCATTTGTGAATGGCAATGAGAGTTTGATAGGTCAGCCACCTGAAATTTAAACAAAATAAGGTTGAAATGCTGGAACATCCTTGGCATCCCAAAGTAAGCAGGGGTATCATGGAGATGGGAATATTGGTAGAGATCTCTTATAAGCAACCTTCTTCTTCTAGGGCAGCCAGCCATCTGCTCAATCCCAGGACTGAAAGTATTCTGGGACATGATATTTCAGTGCTAACACCAGGGCAGTCCCAAAAAACTGTCATGCCTGGTCACTCCATCTTTCACCTTCTAACTATGTCCCTGAAAAGTCTGGATTATACTGCTAGGAAAGATATGGAAAACTCCACTGCTCATCAGGGTCTGGCTTTCATGTGAGCTACTCTTCTACTTGTGGGCATTTTGACCCAAAACCCAATAGTACTGAGATGTCTGTGGCCAGAAAGATGTTTTATGAAAACTCTGGCAAGCCCCTCAGGATAATTACACTAGATTTGTGGGTTTTAGATTAAATCCATTCCATCTTCAGACAACAGATATTCTCCATGTGAAAAGCAGCTTCTGGCCTGCCACTGGCCTTGATGACTGAATAGTTGATTATGGAACATCAAGTGATTATGCAGTCTGAATTACCTGTGATGAACTGAGAATTATCTGATCCACTGAACCATAAAATTAGATGTACACAGCTGCATTTCATTATAAAAGAAGAATCATACTTGTGAGATCATGATTGAGCAGGTCTAGAAAGCTTAAATAAAATGGCCTGAAGAGGACTCCATTTCCCTCTCCTCTTATTGTGCTGCCTTTCCTCCATTCCATAAATATGAATTGAAGAAAGTTCCTTAAGACCAGTAAGAAGATGAGGAAAATGTTCAGGCTTGGTTTGTGGATGAATATGTACGGGTTGCTAGCACTAACCTGAAGTGGACCATTATTTCTTTCAGCTCTATCCAGAGATGGTCTTCAAAAGTAATGGTGGTCATTATATGGTATTGTCTATAGCTGTAACATAAAGATCTAAGAATCAAGTAATTTGCTATTATATATTAAGAAACCATGTGCATAATTTTTGCTTCCTTTCCTCATCAACTTTAGTATGGAAGGTTTAGAGGTCCCAGTGCCCAAGATGAAAATACTTCTTCTAAGCATCTGGCTATGTTTCTGATGAATTGACACAATCTTGTTATCTCAAGTCACTGAACCAACAGACCAGCAGGGAGAAAAGGAAATTACTTTTCTGGATAGTAAAGAAAATAACTTTTTCTGGATAGAACGGTTGAATTTTATTATAAAGTAGGATTAAGGCTGATATTACACAATATGGGTAAGTCAGACTGTGTTTGTAGTACAGAGGGTTTTCTCATAGCATTTTAAGTACTTCCTTTGCAAATAGTTCTACTCAATGGAAAACTGGTAACTTGAGATTCATATCCCATAGGAAAGAACGATTGGGTCACCACACTAGTGAAATATTCTATCCAGCCAATGGACTGGAATATGACAATTAAAGCAAAATGATCTAAGGATAAAATCAGCATTAATTAACACCATAAGATGCATGTATGCTAAGCTATAGATGTAGGGACTGCAATAGTCTCTTTTTTGCCAGATATGACTAATGCATCATGGACACTTCTATTTGGATTCTTAATTTTCACAAGTGAAGTATGGTTGTGCCTCTTTAACTATCTGCAGATCTTATATGGGCATTGCCTTGCTTTTTCCTCAGAGTTTAAAGTCTGAGTATTGGATTGTGTTACCCTAGCTTCCCAATTGTCTTTGGATGGAGGATACTGACTGGAGTGATTGGTAGCTGTGGACTGTGAATTAAATGTTAACTTTTCTTGAATGTGTTTAAAAATTCTTATGACCTAATTCATTTCACCTACTTTGTAATCCATTTAATATATTTCCTTCCTTCTCTTCCTCTCTCCCTTCCCTTCCTCTCTTCCTTTCCTCACTTTCCCTCCTTTTCCCTCCCTCCTTTCCTCCTCTCTCTCTCTCTCTCTCTCTCTATCTCTCTGCCTCCCTCCCTCTCTCTCACTGGGGATCGTTCCAAGGGTTTTGTGCATGTTAAGCACAGCCTCTACCACTGAGCTACTGAGATAACTTCCTGGCCCCTAGAGATGATATTTCTTTTGTTTTTTAATATTTCTTATGTATAAATAATTGCTAGTTATTGGGATAAATTAGATTATCTTTCTGGGTTGTCTTAGACATTTATGCACAATATTCATTATCCAACCAGGAAACCAAAAATTGAACAAAAAATAGGTTATAAAATTGTAAAGGCAGATAAGTGGAATATAAGATGATAAAGCATGTCATTCACAAAAGATCAAATGTCAGCTGTCTCTTTTTTAAACTACTAAAATGTTCCCTAGCATACAGAAAATACTTATAATTGGTTTCATAAAGACAGCATAGACATGGTACTAAAATTGTTGTGTATTGTGTAGTCATTGGGCAGTATCTCATTGTTCAACTCAACCACAAATATTAAATTATATTTTAAGTATATATCATAGATTAGAAAAGGAAGGTTTTATGAGGTTTTTTATGAGTTTAATCAGAGGCCTCAAGCTTGTAATCCTTCAAAAGAGGTGAATATCAGGAGGATCAAAATTTAAGGTCAGCCTGGGCAAAAGTTTGTAAAACCCCATCTTAACCAATGGCTGGGCACAGTGTCTCATTTCTGTTATCCCAGGTTTGTGGGGAAGTACAAATAGGAGGATGTTTGGTCCAAGCTGTCCCAGGCATAAAGCAAAACCCTATCTCAAAAAAAAAAAAGGAAAGAAAAAAGATATTGCAAAAAGTCCTGACAGCATGGCACATTGTCTCCCTAGCAAGCATGAGGCCCTGCGTTCAACCTACAGTAATGCCAAGAAAAAAAAGGTCAGTCAGTAGTCAACTCAAATACACTTGACTTCAAAACCAGAATTCTTTCTCATTATCCAACATTCTACTTCAATTTAATATAGTGACTGGATCATTCCTTGATTTTTGAAATTCTCTTCCTGATTTCTATGCCACCAAACAATTGGCTTTTGTAACTTTGTCTCCCTATCACCCTCACAGTTTCTCTTTTCCTTTCCTAGACATGTTTATGTTTGAGTTTGTCCTTAATTTTTATTTATTTTTCTTGTGTAAACATTTTGGGACAATCTCATTTCAATTTTTTTATTATTAAACATACACATTTATTTATTTTTGAAATTTTTAATTGTACAAACAAGAGGTTTCATTATGAAATGTTTATAAAGCATATAATGTAACTTGTTCATATCCACCCCCTTTAATACTCTTGTCTCTTTCTGCCCTCTTTCATTTCCCCTTCCATATCCCTAATAGCTTGAATTTTACTTTCATGTCCTTTTTTGTTCTCCCAAGATTTCACATGTGACAGAAAATGTGAAACTTATCTTTATCAAACTGGCTTATTTCACTTAACATGATAATCTCCAGTTCCATCCATTTTTCTGAAAATGACATAATTTCATTCTTCTGTATGGCTGAATAATACTTCAATGTGTCTCTATAACAAATGTTTTATCTATTCATCCCTTGATGGGCACCTAGAATATTTTCATAACCCCGCTCTTATGAATAGTACAGCAATAAACATGGGTGTGCAGGTATCTCTATAGTATGCTGACTTTAATTCTTTTGGATACATATCCAGAAGTGCTATAGCTTTCACATGGAAGTTCTATTTTTAATTTACTGAGGAACCTCCACACTGATTTCCATTTTAGCTGGAATAATTTACATTCCCTCAGCTTGTATATGTGTTCCTTTCCATGACATCCTAAGAGTGACGAATGGGTTGTCTCATCCTTATTTTAGAGCAAATGCTTTAATTTTTTACCATTTACTATAATGATGGCTATTGGTTTGTCATATATATCTTGTATTATGTTGAGGCATGATCATTCTATCCTTAGTTTCTTCAGGACTTTTATCATGAAGGGATGTTGAATTTTGTCAAAGGCTTTTTTCTGCAAGTTAAAATGTCAGTTACTTGTTTATTATGCATATTCTAATATTTTATGTAAATAAAACATTGGTCTCTTACATTTGGCTTTCTTCTGCGGTGCTTCTCGGTATGAATGTCTGAACATCTTCCTTCTTCGTGGTGTCTCTCCTTTCCTAGATTGGAGATTTATCATTTTACCTGAGTTTTTAATCATCATGCTTATGTTTCTGTCCCATACTGTGATTGGGTTAGCAATGCAAAGTCTAGCTTTGACTGTGTTTCTCTGGAGAAGGTTTCAGTGGCCCCAGTGTCAATATGTATTCTGTCATAATTTTGAAGGCCTATCAAAGAGACTTGTTAGTAAGGGGAGTGGACATCTTTCCCTGTCAGAGTATGGTGATTCTCACTTTGTATAACTCTAAGTCATTAATTATGGCAGAGGCCAGGCCAATGACCTATTTCTAAATCTTGGAGGTGATTGCTCAATATTTTCCTCAGTTAATGGGATTTCTCATATCATTTTGCTTACCTTCCTTGATCTCTTGGTTCTGTTCTTTTGAATGGTTTCAGATGGATTGAATGTTGATCTTGAAAAAAAAAATGGATGATGGGTTTTTCTTCAGTCATGGTTGAGAAATATGAGTTAAATTTTGGGTTATTCTCAAATTGGATTGTGGGTTGTCAATTATATTTGAATTCTTTGTCTTTAATGTTAATTACTGAAGTAGTTTTAAAATATGAGTTTTTTATATGCCAAATAGCCTTTGAGTTGCTAAGCCCTGGTTTCCCTTCCAGGATCATAGTAATCCCCACCTCTCATGCCACTTCTTTCCTTAACAATCTACAACAGATTTCTCCCTTTTTCAGAGTTCTCAGGGGGCACTTATTACCTGCCTTCTTCACCTCATCAAATCATTATGTGATGCTTCAAACCACTGTTGATCTTTTTATGATACACTTATAATTTAAGTTCATCTGGGACAATGGTTATATCTTTTTCTCCTTGAGTTCCAACCACAGAGTCCACTGTTCCTTTAAACAATGGGTTCATATGGATACATCACTATCAGTGTACCACCTTAGATGGTAGGTAGTACCACAGTGAGCATTTGAGTGGCAAGCATTATCCAGGATACTATGGCAGCATAGAAATAAGCAACAAACAGACCTTACCTAAGAGGGCTTGGAAGGAGAAATAGACACATAAATTAATTATAGGTTGAGACTAAAATAAATACTTAGGATCAGAAGTGTTTCAGATTTTGGATTTCTTTTCAATTTTGGAATGTTTGCATGTACATAAAGAGACATGTTGGAGATAATGCCCAAATTTAAACAATCTATTCATTTACTTTCATCTACACTTTTTACACCCAACCTGAAGATAATTTTATATAATATTTAAAGTGCATCTGTGTTTAGACTGTGACCATTACATTAAGCCAGGAATGAACTTTCCATGTGTAAAATAATGTTGGTGCTCAAAAAGTTTTGGGTTCTGGAGAATTTTGGATTTTGGATTTTTAAAATTAGGGATAAAAGTTGTGTAAAAACTCAGTACAATGAATATACCAATAAGGGTACAAGCAATATTATTCAGTAGCATTATGAAGGAAGGAGTAACTCAGCCAACCACAGATGATATAAGTTAGAACTTCTCAAATAATTGGATGTGATATAAGTACAGATACAAATATAAATAAATATAAAAGTAAATGTATCTGGATATGTTTTAGGGGGGTTATTTAAAATGAATAAAAAATAGCATCTTTTAATGAGAGGATTCCAGAGAGTTTTTGGATGCATAAAATTTTTAGACTGTATTATTAAATAAAATGCAAAAGCATTGGAATAAAGAAATTAATAAACTCTTTAAAAGGAAACATCCTTACAAATATCACATATGTGAAAAAATACAACTTTGCCATTTACCCCTGAAGCCTTGTCCATGACTGTCAGTCACAGTCTGGTCCCCCTCTCCAATATTAATTACTGCCTGGCTTTTGTACTCATCACTTATTTGCCTCATTTACATTTCTTTATACTTTTAGTACTCAAAAGTGCATCCCTAGACACTATACTTTAGTATTTCCTGTGGGAAAAATTGTGTGTTAAGTGTCTGGTACTTCCTTTGATATCCCCTAAGTATATGCTACTAGAAACCTGGCTGAGTTTGGACAATACACATCACATGCTTTAAAATTGTCATAAAAGTTGACATCAAAATTACAATTTCTAATTCTTCATCCCAAAGAATGAATTATAAATATTTTAAAGTATTTAGTCTAAAAAATACTTCAATTTATGAATAGTAAAAATTTGTAGATGGTTTAAAAGTTATATATGGGGAAATTGTGAAAAAGAGATTTTCTGTGGTGACTGTAGATAGCGGAGTGTGTAACTAACATAATGTGCTAAAAGAAGTGTTTGATATAGAATGGGGTTCTAACGTGTGTGTGTAAAACATACACATGCAATATTTACTTTATTCATATATGATATATTTTACCTCATTAATATTACATACTTTAACATATATGATTTATATTTATTTTATAAACATATATATTAATTTATTTCATGATTGATTCTTAAGAGCATGTCACAGATGGCATATAGTGTGATGTTATTTGTACTAAGAATTATATGTGCTTATAAAAATGAGAAGAAAATCAGAAAAGATTAATAGTATTTTATATGACTAGAAGCATTATCTTTTTCTGTTTTGTGCTCATCTATTTTTTTTCTGAATCTGTGGAGGATTTATATTACTTCTATAATTAAAAATTAACTTATAAAAGTTAATTTGTATGAAAACAGGAGTAATTAAACTTGGTTCGTATCTTGACAACACTTTAGCTTCTCACAGTTTTTGACATGAGCCCCACTCCCCCTTTGAACAGAAAACAGCACTTACTTGCAACTAACAATAAGATTATTATCCACATAAGTACAGTATAAATTTTAAACTGACTATACTTCTGATGAATGCTGACTTTTAAGATTCTCTCCTATAAGTTTCCCTACCCAGAGTGTCTTTTGGCAAGAAATTCTCTTCCAGGTTCCTCCAGAAATCTCATTCCCCTGAGATTTCTTGGACAATTGAGAAAGCCCTGGAGGACCACGTTCCATTGATGCTGTTAGAGCCTCTCCCTGTGAGGCAGCTGCAGAAAGAGCTAGACCTAGTCGTGGGACTGTACATGTGCCTGCTGCTGCTCAGTACACAGTTCTATACTTGGTCACTTTCCGCAGCTGGAGGCTCTAGTGACATCAATGAAATATGACACTTGAAAGCTTTCTCAATCATCCAAGAAATCCCACAGGGATGGGATTTCTGGAGGAATCTGCAGGAGAATTTCTTGCTTTCTGGGTAGGGAAGCTTATAGGTGAGAATCAGAAAGGTCAGCATTAATCGAAAGTACAATCTACAACAAGCATTCTGCCGAGAAATTGGAGCTTAAGACCTAGTCAAGTGGATCACCAGCAGGAGAAACCCATGGGAGTGCCATTGCTTTGCCAGCTGGAAAGGCTAACGCAGCTTCCCTTCTTCGTGGGGTCAGTGACAGGGGTGACACAGCAAAGGCAACGTGAGGGTGGGTGCTCCAGGGCTGGAGTTAAGCTACTCTCATGTTTGAGACAGTGTGTTCCTGAAAACTAGAAGCAGACACTGAACTTCTCTGAACTGGGACAGATACAATCAATTCAGCATGTGTTTAAAAACTATACTAGGTGCACATTTTTGACTATCTGCTTATGTCTTTCAGCCTCCACCTCCCTTCATCTTATGACTCCTCAAGGCTATAGAACATTGAAATTGGGTTTTCAATTGATGTGGTTAAAAAGAAAGAAAAAAAAAATCCCATCCTTAATTATATTAGAAGCCTAGGCAGAACTTTGTTTTAACTGGTCCCTTCTTCAACTTTTGTAGGCCAGATGTTTCTCCTGTAACCCTCATGAAACTGTGCATTATATAGATCTTATACTCTATGACAGAATTTCTTTTGCTATTTTTCTTTTTGACTAGAGATAGTAACCTATGAGTAGCCTCAACACTTAAGAATGAGAAGCTACTTCTGTTTCGATGCTTTTTCCTTAAATCGTCTAAGCAAGCAGGAATATGGCAGAGTGAATCTAACCAGGGCCAATTTGGTAGCAGGCCACCTCAATGCTATCAATTTTGCATATTCCCAGCTGATGTCTGCATAGTTTTAATAGAAGGCCCTGTTCATGGCCCTTACAAACTCCCATTGCTTGCTGAGGTGGATTAAAAGATGCAAACTCACTGAAATACGCCAAAGAATATAATGGTCTCTACAGAAGATCTGGCTGTGTCAACCAACAAAAGGTTCCAGCTGTGGCAGCAGTGTGGAACAAAGGGAACTCTTGGCTTAATGTGGAGTGCATGTTTCTGACGTTCCAGTTCAGGCAAGAAATAAATAAAGCTATTACAAAGCCCTTGACCAGATGTGTCTCACATAGCCTAAAATGTGTTTGCACAGAAACTTCACTATCAACATGGCTCCTTCTTATAGCAATGGACATCTGCTCCTAAGGCCAATGGAGGGATGCATCCAAAATTATAGTAAAGACCTGATCTGTTTGGCTTCTTTGAACAGCCTTTTCCTAGTCGCTATTAATCTGCATAGTCTCAGTCATATGTGGGTCAATGATTTATTTAACACAGAATCTAAAAGCTTCTGTGTCATGGAATCAAACTCTGTCCAATGGTCAAAGACAAAAATTTCCATTTGTTTCCAACAGCAATTGTGCACATTCCCCACAGATAACTTGACACTGTTAAGCCCTGTCATAGTTTACATCTGTCTTTGACTTATATTGTTCCCAAGGTTGGCTATTGATCATTGTTCTCACATGAATCCTTCATTACTCTAATTGGAACCATTTATAAACACATTCCTTGGACAGATGACAAAAGGATTCATGACAGACAACTTCTTATTCAAAACAGCTGCCCAATATGTAAATGAAAAGCTGTTAAAGATTGTATTGAGTTGAGAACAATTATATAAGGTTTTAACCTGTTGTGAATTAAAATGACTGCAGTAGAGCTTAAGGGATTTGTAAAGGGAGTCTTTCTTTTCAAGAATGCCAGTTCAAATTCAGCTCAGGTCACTGATCAGTAATATCATGTGAAAATAATGTGAAACAAATCTGTCCTCTCAAGTTTACTGCTAAAAGACAGTGCCTTCAAAAAGTAGCTTTTTTTCTGCAGCAAATACTTTGGTTCCCTTACCTGAAACTCAATGACCTAAATTATTTTACTAAATGAAAAACTGCTTAGAATTCATTTTAAATTTCAGGCTAGAATTTAAGAACTTTTCAAAACCCTAGGCATATTATACGTCTCTTTAGTTTAGTGCTATTTGCACACACACACACACACACACACACACACACACACACACACGGTGTTTCTTTGCTACCATTTTATCTAAAAATGAGATAAAATGAAACTCAAAACAATAAACTTTTACAGAACTGTGGATATAACTAATATTTATTGACTCATTTCTCTATGCCAATTCTATTTCTAATTACTGCAATGGGTATTAGATCATTAAACTTTGCAATAATTCCATGAAGGAATAACTATTTTTCCTCATTCTGAAAGGAACTAAGGGCAATAAGGTTAAAAACATTTACCCAACATCACTCGACCCATGTTTGAGCCCAGACTATTCAAATAAAATTACTATAATTTCTCCATGGAAGGCACATTGGATGCTAAAATTAATTGATTGAATTAATGATGGTTACAAATCCACAGTCTCACATAGCTAGGACACATAGATGATTGATTGATAGAAAATAGATGACACTAATATTTCTTGAATGTTTGAAGGCTTCCATCATTATTGCAATACTTTTATTTTCTCAGTATCCCATTTTAAAAATAAAAAGACAAATATTAGTATTTAAAAGACATTAAGACATCTTTTATTAGTTCTAATTGTTTTCACATGAAGACATTGGTGCATTCCTACATAGAGAAAAAGGAGTTGATTTCTGGTTCCTCTCAGAACCAGAATCTGTCAGGAAAATCAATAGTCCAATTCCTCTAAACTACACTGCAGGAATGCAGCAAATTAACTAAGCCTTTGGGGGCAAGTTGTGTCTTTGTAGGAGATCCATTTCAAATGTAAGTTATGCGTATGGAATCAGTATCGTGTCATAATCAAAATCAGTGATTCTGATTCAAAATACTACATTGGACTTCACGTATGGGTGGTGTAGAAGAGGGAGAATAATTAAAGGGTTTTACCTAGAGCTCAGTTACAACGTGAAAACTGAAGTTACCTTTAAAATATTCATCTTGTGAGGATCAAGGCTTGGAATAACAGTCTCATCTCTTGCCTCTTTCCCTCAACAGGTAGGCAATGGGCATTGGAAGAAGACAAGTTTTGAAGCAGAGAGACAGAGTTAACATTCTGAGCTGATATTTTAAGTGAATACATGTGATATGATTGGTCAGCTATGGTAATATGCAACCTATTTATGTCCATGAAAAAATTTATGTGTTGTAAGTATATAATTCCAGCTGATAAAGTGCCTTGAGAATTCAAGAAAAAAAATACTTCAACTAAATTAGGAGGGATGTTCTATTTCTCTCTTATTTTTTCCATTGAACTTCTCTACATTTTTCTACTTTTTAATTAATTCATTTTTTGGGGGGTGGTAATGGGATTTGAACTCAGGGCCTCATGCTTGCTGGACAGGGACTCTACCACTTGAGCCACTCTGCCAGCTGAACTTCTCTACATTTTCTTGCCCTAATTCATATGTAACCAAGACATACCCTTTTGGTACCAAGAACTAGTTCTCTCAACTCTCCTTGTAAGTATTTACAGTTTTGTTTCTCTCTGTTGGTAAAGGCAGTTACTATTTAACTGTTCTCATTCATTCATTCTATATTTTGGCAGTACTATCTGTGTACCCTGCACTGGACTCACTAACCAGGGAGGCCAAAACACCTGTCCTCAAAGTGGTCTGTGAAAGAAGAGGATAGGGAGCTGGCGTGAATAAAACAGTGAAAAATGCCATTTTTGTTACAGAACCTTAGGATTAAAAAGACCACCTGTTTGGAAAACTTAGCAAAAGCTTCTGGGAAGAGGTGATGCTTAAGTTAAATATTGGCGAATTTTAAAGAATTTACCAAGCTGATGGGGGAAAAGGAACCAGACAAAATAATAGTGTAAAATATTTTTAAAGGATGGGTCATCTTCTTAAAATATGCATTTGGAGAAACTCTTTATTCCCATAGCCTGGTACACTGTAAGTATGTGAACTATGAAACCTAACCTCAGTTTAAGGAGAAATGAGATAATGTTAATGAATTAGCCTACTTTATTCATTACATCTCATTTTTTCTCATCCTCTAAAGCCACTATTAACTGGAAAACAGTTTCTTAAATTAATTCTATCTAGCTGCAAACACTGCTTCCATCACTATCTCACTCTATTAATGAAATATGTGATTGAGTAACTACTGTATTACAAACACATGTCAGGAGAGAGCAAGACTTATACCTTCTCCTATTCAATGAAGGCTTTAGCTGATTTCAGTCAAACATTTCCTTAATTTCATAAATAAAATTAAAGAAAGAAAAAGAGAACTTAGAATTGGTGTTCATCGAGTATTTATTAGGTATCTGACTGTGGAAGGCACACTGTCCAACTTCATCTAGATAGATGAAGCAGCAAGAACTTGGGCTTTGGAAATGCACAGACTGGTATCAAGTCTTGTTTAGGTCTCTACTTTTGGCAGGTCTCAGCTTTCAAATATGTGAAATAGGGACATGAATAGAGACTAACTTCTGGCGTTTTAGTAAAGATTAAGTAAAATATCATATGTTACGGTATTTATATAAAGTTGTGCCAAAAAGTAAAATGGTGTTAGTTCTTGAATAGTAGGATCGGGCTGCTATTTTCTCGATAGTGCTGTATAACATAACAAAATACATGAACTTAGAGGCTTATTGTAATAAACTAAATTTCTATTTCCATCTTTTTCAGGACAGCATTGAATATACAAGCTCATTTTAAGCTTCTGCTTAAGTCATATCTTGTAATATACCATTGATCAAAGGCCAAGTAAAAAGTCAAATATGGGTATAGGAGAAAAGTGATTCAATCAACCAGAGTAATTATTTTAGTTTATTGTTTTAATCTGTTTTTGGACATATATACATAAGTTATCTATATCTAATAATCTGTAACTTTAAATAACTAACATACAACTGACAATTTGAATGTTGCCTAAGAAAACAGGGAAGGCTCCAATCTATAGGTGATTAATTGTGAAGTCATCCAAAGATGAACAACTATGTGAAAAGATATCCACTTTTCATTTACTGGCTGTATATTTAATTGAGCCTTTTCATGCCCATTGGCCTTACCCAACAATTTATTTATTCTCTCAAAAAAATATTTATCAGTGCCTACTGTGTGCTAGGCTCTGCTGGTTATTTAAATCATGACTATAACACAGCTTTCTAAGTTGGAAACTTCCATTATACAAGTATATGAAATAATTCATTTTTTTAAAGCATAAAGTGGGAAATTTTAGGGAGATAGAAAAAAATGTAAAGTGGGAGAGTAGAGCCCCTAGAGTTGGAGGGAGGTCCCCAAGAGGCAGTGCCCAAGAAATGATGTGATCTGAGGTTCCAATCCATTCTCTGCATGGTGTTGGTCAATCTCTATGCTAATTATGTATGCAGAAAGTAGCATTTTGATTGGCTGTGCCTGCAGTGTCTTGACCGATTGGTTCTGATCCTCACACATCTGTCCTGCCTTTCCTTCTTTCCACCCTCCAAGGTCACAAGGAGGTCATAATGGAGTTTTCCAGGGGCCTTCCTTCTGTCTCATTCCCTTCTCTGAAGAAGTATCCCTAACCGCCATTAGGGAATAGGGGTGCTGACTGTTCTTTGACTGCTTCAAACTAGAAAGGGGCATCGAAAGGGGATGGCAGTCAGGGCCTTTCCTAAATGTTTTTATCATTCTTCTTAAAAATTCTATTGTTTTTATCCATATATATCTATATATATATATATATATATATATATATATATATAAAATCTTACTTTAAAGGATGATTTTTGACGAATTTCTGTTGGATTTCTCTTTCAGTAAAAAATAACTGGATGTCTCCTGGTCCTAGCAAACCATTAACTAAATTTTCTGCCAACTAAATTTCCCTTGTCACCTCTTAAGTTTAAGATAAAAATAGGAACCTCAAATAATTGATGTTTTTAATTTCATGAAGCCACAAATAGCAAAGAGGTTAGAAAAGGTTGCCTTACAACTCTGCATACATGTTTAACAAATACCTAGGAAAACATGAAGTAAGACAAAATGAATGGTCCTCAGTAGACATCAATTGTCTCAATTGCGTTGACATTTTTTACACTTGAGCACAGTGTTCAAATTTTTGCTTGGTGTTTTAATGCAATATTACACTGGTTTAGAATTCCTTCAGTTTCCTGTTTCTAGTGAAAAAAGTTAAACAGCAGGTAGTTAATTGATCGCCTATTTTTGTTGTGGTAAGGATTGAACCAGGGATAGGCAAGTTTACTACTACTAAGCTACATCCTAAGCCCTTGTACTCTTTGCTACTGTTTTCCAGATCTTTGGACTGTGTGTGAAGGTAACAAGTAAAAAGATAAGATTTGGCTTATCTGGGCAACAACATGCAGAAGCAAATATTGCTCTCAAAACCACCTTAAGATGTTGAGTAGGCTATGATATATTGTAAGAACTTTTGTAAATATTACAATGTACCCCCAGCACAATAATGACAACACTAATAAAAAAATTAGAAAAAGAAAGAAAATAAAGATGTTAGTTGGGAATTAAGCTTTCTATTCACTTCTCTTTCTTTTAAATAGTTTCAATTAAATGTAGCTGTGCAAGAACTGTTGGTGAAGGCATAGAAGTTTGCACTTACCTCCAAGCCCTCTGTTTCTGTCTTATCATCAACCTCAAAGCTACCTTTCAGTCAGAAGAGAAGAGTGTTAGTACAGAGCATATTCTAGAACTGTGATTAATGATGTACCTTCATTATCTATCATTTTACCACCTTGAATCGCAACTTTAAGTACACCCTATAAGCGCACACCCCATGCTACATTTCTGCAAGTTTCACTCAAAAAGACTACATTGCTCCTCTAATTACTATCACAACAGCTTCCATTATGGTTTGACCCTAGTAATTTAGTTATATTTATGCTGCTACAATGCAACAAATACATAATAATGAGTAGTGATGCAGCCTAAGGTTGAAGCCAACTATAATTACGCAGACTTAACGAAGTTACCAGAAAAGGCAGTAGGTAAAAAATTTACTGAGATTAAGAAAACACCCGCACAAGTGTGCACACACACCTACACTGAATGCATGGCATTCCCAAAACTCTACATTACACTGGGAAGTTCCCGAAGCCTGAACACATGCTTTAACATTTCTTCCTTGCTTTCTGGTCTGTAATTTCTGGACTTACGCCTCATGTTTCAGGTTTTCATCTTTCTTCCCAGTGTCTAACTGTATTTATCAGATGAAGACAAACAGTTGCGTGACTTATAGAATGAATAAAAAGGATATTTACTGATCATTATTTTTTGTATTAAACTTTAAAAGTAAGGAGTTTGGTCCAAGGTGCTAGCAATCCCAGATCCTTCAAATGAGGTAGAGCCCATGGCTGTATCTCCTTAAAATAGTGGCTAACAAAGTTATGGCATGTACTAATTAAAATCACAGACACTTCACATATCAAGATGAATGAGGCCAATCCAGAAACTGCTTTTCTGCAAGTTGATACTTAGGAGGTAGTGTGTGGTTGGAAATGGGGGTGAGGGTGTTGGTCGGTATAGAGGTTTTCCTTTGGAATGATTAGATGAACTTTGGTAGTCAGTGACACAGGATGAAAAGGACCATACTTCCCCAAGGGTTCAGAATGAGTTGGACAATATTTTTACCTCATTGAATAACAGATACAGAAAAACTTACATACAGCTGCCTCAATATTTCACAGACCTTTAATAAGCATCGTGACACTTTTTCTGATTTCCATTGCTCCTTAGTAACCATCTGAGAGAAATTAAGAAGCAAGAAGAAATGTGGCTCCTGTGGGCACACTGAGACTCCGAGAAGAGGGAGGAGGGAATGCTGTGACCTGCATATTGTTCACATGGTTCTTGTCCCTGTAATTCCTTACAAACATAAAGAACATGATGTGATATAAGAACAAGTTATCAATTTCTAAGAAGAATGACATCACTCATATAGAGCCAAGTCCCTGTAATAAAAAAAAATCCCCTAATCGTTAGGGGTTATGTTAAATTATCTGTGACTATTCAGGTTCAACTGGCTTACATTCCAAAAGGTCCTTCTAGAGGGATTTGTCTCATTGTTCTTGTTATTGAATAGATATCAAGTATTTCATGCCCCAGTGGGCCTGAATTCTTATTTTAAGTACATATTTGGGTAGCAGACTAAGAGACAAAAAGGACAGAGACAAAGTTGAATTTGGTAAAAAGCAGATTTTTCAAAATTTGATAAATCTTCCCCTATGTCTGCTCATCAATACATAAGCTAGAAATAAATCCTGGCCAAACTGCACTTACACTCCCTAACCTGTTTTCTGTCCACACTATAAGCTCTCTGTTCTCTGTGCTACTTCTTTGATCCATCAACTGCTTCTTTTTCCACACTACCAGGTGAGCTGGATGTTAGTTGTGGAGGGATCCAGCTGTTCATCTGGGAGCCATTTGAGCATCAGTGTTAAGAGGTGGAGCTGCTGTACTTTGCTTCACCTGCTAGACTCTTCTATCTTCATAATTGGATTTCCTGATGAGAATGAAGCGGTAGTGGGGACAGATGTTCTTAAAATTAAAAAGGAAAAAAAGAAAAAAAAAAGGTTAAGGGCCAGAGAAAGCACATAAATGGTTGAGGAGGATTTGTGTTATTATGCTTTGGGTTTCATTACACTTCTGATGAAAATAAACCAGTTTGAACCTTTGACTCCAACAAAACTTCACTTCCTTGCAACATGAAGTAGGCATGGGGGCGATGTGCTCCTTTTCACATTGTCTGTGTTCTCTTCAGCTAGCTCCGGTTTTTTCAGGACCTCTCTGGACGGTATTGCTAGTGAACACTCTCAAAGAGTTACAGCAAGGAGAAGTCTCCAACCAGAGCGAGGCAAGAAATGTCAGATCTTCCTTCATTGAAATGCTCTGACTGACTCAACATTGGATGAGTTTGTCCTCAATCAGATTCTGGTTGCTTTGCTATAAACAAAATAAAATACGGTAAAGTAAAAATGAAACAGAACAAAAGTTGATACAAGTCTCAAATATTAATCTTCTTTACCTATACACGTTGGTTCCATCCATCAATTTTATCATGAAGTTGACTTAAAACAGAGGATACATCTTGTCTTTCACCACACATGATGGGTTCCAGATGTTCAGATTAAATAATGGTGCTCCCTTGTAGACATAATGGACCATAGCAGCAATGTAACTAGGCAAAATGAGCAAACCAGGCTCTGCAAATGATCTTAATTATTTCAACTATGAGGGAACAGAAAAGCACTGGGTAATACAACAAACAGTTCTTTGAAAGAGCAAACAAAAAGCCCTGCTAATTTACATTTAAGTCAAACCTGCTCCCTGCAAAGTATAATGTGTGTGGAATAATTCAGGAAGAAATCTAGCACTGTGCCATTTTCATAATTGGTATTCTATGTCAAGTCTCCAGCAGCAAGTAGCATATAAATCACAATGTTAATAGGGAGTCTGTTTTCCAATTTTATAATGATGTTCTGCAGTCAAAGAATTATTGCTGAAAATGTGAGTATACTTTTACATTATCCAAGCTGTCTCTTGTGTTTGCAGCATTTTTGAAAAGGTAGTTTCAAATGTCATAACTTAGGTGAGTCAGATTTAAACAGCACACACATATATGGAAATATATTTATATATTTATCTATACTTTCTATGATGACGAGAAAGCACAGATTGTATTCTGCTTAGCATAATATTACCTAAATACAATTTTCCATGCTTTTGAAAATGAGGTAAAATGAATTTTATGTCAACGTTGGCCAAAAGGCAAGTTCTACCCCAGTGATCTTTGGTGGTTCTCTACAGAAAGCCATAAACTCATGTGTCCAAATCATTGACACTCATCCACAAAGCACAGGTGGCAGTCTCTTCATACACACCAAAGAGAGTGAGATAAAAATAAATTGTGCTGCCATCAAAAACGTGCCAAAATATTATTTTCCCATCTGCTAATTGTAGCCCCTGTGGTAAGTGAACTAGCAGGTTTCTACTCTCACACTTGATGAACAGACACCACAAGCAATTAATTAACATTAACAAAACAGGAGTCAATTGGATTTCTCTCTCCCAAACATCAATCAGAGCCTCAAACAGAACATGCCCCCTGTACAACAACAAGACTTATGGATCTTCAGAAGTGGCAGCCCTAAAGCCCTTTTCTATCTAAATATTTACAGCAGACCTTGTCTGATGAACAGTACTATCAAGGAGAGTTCTATGTCTTAGGCTCCACATTGCTGGAGCTGTGGTTAGCAGACACCTCGCAGCTTGAACTTCCCAGGTTTCTTGATATCCACCCTACAACAAGGACATTTAACAGGCAATCTACTTTTACATGGAAACAACTGGTTAAAAAATAGACTTCTCATATTCCTTCCAATTAAAATGTCACATCAGACAAATATGGGTGTTTAATATATTGCTGGGAAGGGTAATAGAAACCCAAAAAGAGATGTATCTTGGCTTTAAAAAGCCACTAATTATTTTAAGTCTCATCATAAATACTTAAGAGAATGTTAAGCTTTTATAGAAATAGTTGGGTTATGAAAAAAACACTTGAATATAGATAATTTCAAATATAGGAAAGTAGCAAAGATATCATCTAGGAAAGCCCAGGCCAGTACGAGTACACCTAAGGGAGAAATCACTCTGCTATGCAACTTGTTCAAAGTTTAGAGAAATAAGTTGATTCCTACAGGATTTTTTTTTTTAGAAAACCAGAATAACAGATAAGCTTTATGACTTTTAAAGTTGGAAAAAATCAAATTTAGAACATTAGATTAATGTTCTAAATAAAACATTAATAAAAGTGATAAAAGTGAATTAATTGATTCCTCCCTCATTTTGAGTGGAACTTTAGCAGGTCAACCTAGGTGAAGAAGAAAGAGAAAGCAAATTCAATGGGGACATAGGAAAAAAGGAACAAATAACAGAGATGTGACATGTCATGATAAAAAAGAGGCATGGATTCCTGCTTAATTAAGTTGGTGTGTCCTGAGTTTGCTCTGGTAATGCAGATAGGGTTGCATGATACTTCAGAGAGGAAAGGCACTGGTAGAAAGAGGCTTCTAGGTTTTTTATCTCCCTCTTCTACCTTTCTTTGTCTTCTCCTCTTTCTCTCTTTCTTCTGCACTCTACATTTCTCTTTTCTTTACCTACTAGTAAATATGATTGCTTCTATATCTAAAATAATCCTTATCTGTTCCTTCATTCCAATTCTTCCTGTTGAATGGAGCACAAGAGTGGAGGTTGGGGGCTCTGTCTCCAGTGGAGAATAAAATCCAAGAATCATTTTAGGCAGATCTTCAACTACTGTCATGCACATATTTTAAATGCAGCCTGCCTATCTATGCATCCATCTATCTTGTCTAATTTAGTTTGTTTCATGAGAGCAGATTTTCCAAAGATGGCTGCAATAGCATCTCCAGTACCATATATTCTTCTAGAGCCTTGCCAACCATTCCCACATCAAGAGATGTTGTCTAATTCTCATTCCCTTGAAGCCAGGATTTGCTGCTAACTAGTAGAGTATGAAAGAAGTGACTTTTTTTTTGGTGGTGGTGGTAAGGTTTGATTTTAGAGCTTCATGCTTGCTAGGCAGGAATTCTACAACTTTAGCCACATCACCAGCTTTACTTATTTCTCAGGATCACAAATTTTACCCAGGGCAGGCCTCAGAGCACAATCCTTTTAATTACAGCTTCTCTAATACCTGGGATTATAGACACATGCTTCCTTACCACCTGGATAGTTTGTTGAGATGGGGTCTTGCTAACTTTTTATCCCCACTGGTCTCAAACAGTGATTCTCCTGATCGCCTCCTCCTCAATAGTTGGGATTGTAGCCATTACCTACCACCTCTGGCAGAAGTGACTTCTAATGCTAGGTCATGAAAGATGTTGTAGCTAGGACACTTTTTTTTCTTGGTGGTATTGGGGTTCGATCCCAGGGCTTCATACTCCCTAGGCAGTTGTTCTACTGATAGAGCCACTCGTTCAGCCCACGATACACGTTTTTTGGAGACCACTTGAGAATACAGATTTATCTTGAGACTGCCATGCTGAAGAGGTCACTTATAACCAGCACTCCAATAAACAGTTCCAGCAATCTCAACCAATAGCTTGACCACCTACCAGGAAGGTAAGGCAAGGCACTTTTCTACCTAGTTGAGGTTCCAGATGACTATGACCCCAGGTGACTGCAAAGATATGTGAGACCCTGAGCTACAACTGCCTAGCTAAGTCCTTCCTACATTCCACAGAATTATGATCATGTTTTTGGATAATTTGTTACTCAGCCATGGTAACTGAAACAGTCCTCAAGGTGCAATTTTTAATTAAATCTCACTAGAATAAGCAAATAAAATTTGAGGCACTAGACTACAAGAAAAGTTAAATGTGATTAATTTTACAGGAGAAAAAATTGAAACCTTGTATACTTTTTGTAAGCTTTTTCTTCAATAACCTCAAAGGTATCTCAGCATGATAGCTGTATTTACTATTTTCAGTTCAGTTCCTCTGGTCTTTCCATGGAGGAAACATTGCATTTTTTTTTTTTTGGTGGTGATGGTACCAGAGTTTGAACTCAGGGCTTTTCACTTGCAAGGCAGGTGCTCTACCACTTGAGCCACAATTCCAATCCTTTTTGCTCTGGTTATTTTGGAGATAGGGTCTCACTTTTTGCTGAGATTGACCTGGACTACAATCCTCCTATTTTAAACTTCCTGCTATTTAGTTGAGATGGAAGGCATTGTGATCCTGACAATCTTATCCTCCCAAGTAGGTGGGATTGCAGGATGAAAGTACAAGAAAGACAGGTAAAGAATTTGGCTGATACTTGAGAATGCCACCATTTTCATTTTAAGGAACTACCTAAAAGAATTTGGGCTATTTTATGTTATCTAGTACATTTTTATAATAAGCACCTACATTTTAATAAATGTGTTATGTTTCCCAAATATACAATTTACTTTAAAAATGCTTTATTCATACATTAACCCAATTCCTATCTTCTTGGCAAATCACTTTGAGTCCCTTTACACAAGTTTTAAAATAACATCAAAGATTTATCTTTTTTCTTTTGTGGGTACTGGGATTTGAGCTCAGGGACTTGCACCTACTAGGCAAGCACTCTACTGTTGGGCCTCATCCCTCATTCCTTTTTGCTTTATTTTTCAGGTAGGGTTTCACACTGTTGTTTGGAGCCAGCCTAATACCACAATCTTCTTACCTTCATCTTCTTTGTAGCTGGAGTTACAGATGTGTGCCACCATGCCCAGCTTTTGTTAGTTTTAAATGTCTTTCTTCCTATAAATGATTTTGCCTTTTTTCAGCCAGTTGTCTTAGTATATGGCCTTGAACACAGGAAAATAATCGCATTAACTTTTGAGTTTGTTATTTTATTAGCTATAAGCTGTGAAGTAATCTGTGATTCAGCTTTATACTGCTCTCTGCCTCGTAGGATTTTACTGATGCCAATCTGGCAGATTTATGTCTAGGGAGAACCAGTCCCACCCTGTGTGGGCGTTGGCTTGAATGGCTCTAGTCCCCATGGGGCAAAGAGGTCCTGTCACCTCAGCAAGCCAGGAGGGCAAGTTGGAGCCAGCCAACATCAGTCAGAACTCCTGGGCCAAACGCATGATCTGGAGGGAAGAACTGAGTTCACTGTCAACTACACTAAATTAGAGGGGAAAAATAATGTAAGTTAGGTCATCAACTTGGTCCCAATCATGAGGAGAAAATTACTAGCTGTGAAATAACACAAATAATTTATCTTTTAATTGGGAAGCCACTTTAGCATATCTCCGCTAATGTTGGTTACTGTAGTAGGGATGGTGTGTGCATTGTTTAATTTGGAATAATTAATAGAGTAAAAATTGCACTTAATGATTAAATTTTTGATGGAGATTTCCTAAGGGAAGTCACTAGAGCTAAAGGATCAAGAACCCTATGCCATCTTGATTATTTTTTTGTCCTTTTTTTAGGGACATTTGTACATATAAGATTCTGAGCCTGAAGTGTGTCTTCATTTACTTGGAATGTGTTTGAGCTTATAGCATATACAGCTGCTTTTTTAGATTGGAGTCTTAATTATTTACCTAGTGAATTTATAGGCTGAAGGAAGGCACTCCCTTTTAGAGAAAGCATCTCTTGCAAAACAATGTTTTCTTGAGTTCAATATAAGTGAATTGGAAACGTAAAGATTGAATTTCACCTTCAATACACAGTGTTCATATGGGGGAGGGTCAATGACACTTAGACATTTATCAAAATCCTTCAGACTGGATCAGGAGGTAGTATATTTGAGAAAACCAAAACTGATAATGGAGTCACACATTTTCAAATAAATTTACTTGTAATGCATAATGTGAACAGTGCAAAATGTTTAGTACCCATTTTTACACTTGAGTTTGCCTTGATGTCAGAGAGTGGGTAGATAATGGGCTAAAGGTGTTTGATAAATTGTGGCTCAGGACTTAAGAATATTTAGGCTTAAGGCTTCTTGGAGAAGACTTGAAATGATACACTTTTTAATTTAGAAAAGTTAAAAGGAATTTAATAGGAACACACACACATACACACACACACACCTCCTGAAGGACAAGAGGTTCTCCATGTCAGCAAAGGTCCAGTTACTGAGCTAAGGTAAGGAGCCCTTCCTCTGTAGGCAGGAGTACGTTTACAAAGTCAGGTCAGGTCTGAGTCATCATTTTGGGTTGCCAGCAGACAGATGAAGTCAGTCTAGCTTGGTGTTCTCCTAACTCAAAAAGCAAGATCTGGGTCAAAATTCAGGCCCTGCCTCTGTGGAGAGGGGAACAGGCATGGGCCGGCTAAGTTGTGAGGAGAGGCCTAATTTGACCTCAAATCCATGTTGCTCAACAAGAGTGAGGGCATTTTAACTTAGAGGTGGGGTGAAAAATAGAAGCAACCAATTTCCTCACCATAAATGGAACCAAAACCATTTCTGAAGCTTCCAAGGATTTAGGGGCTCATTTAGCAACCTTTCCACATGCTGACTTTGGCTGCAATGGTTGGGAGATTCTTCGAAACTTTGTGGTGGATCCTGTAGACCAACGCTTTTCAAATGTTAATGTGAACACAAATAATTCAGGATTATGTGAAAGGAAGTTTCTGACTCAGTAGGTGAGGAGTGGGTCCTACAGATTTGTGTTTCTCTCAGGTGAAGTAGATACTGTTGGTGTGGAGGTCATGTTATTAGAAGCAAAGAGACCAGTAATTCTGGCTGTACATTTTAATCATGTATAGAGTTGCTAGATTTAGCATACAAAAGTACAGGACACCCAGTTAAATTTGAATTTCTGATAATCAAATAGTAGTTTTTAAAATGTAAGTATGCCTCATGCAAATATTTGGGTCCTATGTATTCTATAAAAATTATTCCTCATTTTTCTGAAATTAAAAAATGTGTCCCCAATTTAAATGGCAGCCCTACATGAGGAACACTTAAAAATACCACAGATTGGGGAAATCCTGCCCCAGGAATTGTAAAGTAGTGAGTCTAGCGTACAGCCAAAGACAGGAGCATTACACAATTCTCCAGGTGATTGTGAGAGCCACTGATTAAAACTCACCCCTTATTATGCAGGTGAGGAAACTGAAGCTCTCAGAGCTCTATGGGGTGGTCAGTGGTAGAAAGGAGGTTAAAATTCTGGGTTTTTAGGCACTATTTGTTTTATGTTCCCTCCATGCTGCATGATAAACAGTAGAAAGCAAGTCTTTTTGTTAGCAGCTTAAAGAGCTTTTTTGGGGAACTCTGTTCCTATATCCCTGGGGTTAGGGGTCATCTCACCGAATATGGCCCACTCCCTTTGACTTAGAGTCCTTTTCCTAGTTTGGTATTAAGAATGCATTTAGAGATCTGCCTATTATAAATATTGATTCATGAATTATTTAAATATTCTCATTCTTAACTTCACATCTGAGAATTTTAATAAACACTGGTTTCTGGACTCTATCCCCAGAGATTCTGATTTAATTGGCCTAGGGTGCAGCCTAGGCATTAAAAAAGCTAGTTGAATGCTTCTAAAATGCAGCCTGGATGAACAACACTGCTTTATCAGATGCTTTAAAGGCAGTGGACCCGGTGCCTGTGACTCTAAGTTGTTTGTAAGCGGGTCCAGCTGAGCCCATCACAGATGTGTGTAAATCAGCAACTTCAAAGCCTGGAAACACTGAGCTTGACTGCAGGGTAAACCTGGAATGCCTCATATGTTATTCCTTCAAGACTTGTCAAAGCATTTGAATCAATTCTAATTAAAACACATGTAGTTTCCTTAAATTCCAACATCTTAAATTATCTGTATGAGTCTATATGTATTTCCATGTGTGCTAGGACATCCTGTTTCTCTGATGAAATGAAGAGTAAATAGTTATTTTTAAAATAATAATAAAAAGTGAGAGGAAAGGAGGCTCACATTTGCTTAATCTGAGCTTTCTGACTAGCAGTTGCAAGGTGCTAGGAAAATCCCTCTCACCCCCAGAGTTTTCCTGTAATCATGTACTTTTTCCCACTCATCAGAAGAAAGTAGAGCAGGTTCCCGCTTCAGGAACAGCTGCACATCAGGCCTTTTGTGAGGAAGGGAGATTTTTAGGCAAAGCTTATTGGCAAGAAGTAGAACAATAAACACTCAGACCTTCTACTTTCTTCCTGCTTCCTCTTCAAGAACCAAAAAACACTCAGAACAACCCATGAATGAATTGATACTATTTAAGCTAGAGAGATGATTTTCTGAAGTCTCAAAAATTGCAGGGTATTATTTCTCACACTTGTTAATGTCATTCATGGTTTTGCTGTATGGAAATAGTGTTCTTACTCACCAGAAAGGGATAAGTAAAAATATACACACACACACATATATACATATATATGTGTACACACATATACATATATTTATATAAATATATATACATATATATGTATAGGTATGGATAATTTAGGTATAGATTGCTGTATCATATGACCAAAGGCTCATGAACTTGTACAATTTAGATGATCCAACTCCCAAACCAAAAGTTCTTCCTAACTAAGGCTTAAATGGAGATGATTTTGCTGTATGTTTCTGATTTTATTATTTAAATTAAACAGA
This sequence comes from Castor canadensis, assembly GCF_047511655.1. Lineage (NCBI taxonomy): Eukaryota > Metazoa > Chordata > Mammalia > Rodentia > Castoridae > Castor > Castor canadensis. Next base: position 149,518,240 of record NC_133390.1, on the reverse strand, counting down.
CTTTGATTCATTCCTTTCCAAATCAACTGAGAAGACTAGACTACACAGGTGGCTCAGTACAAAGCAATCCACTAGGCCCCTCAAGTTCAACTCACCTGCATGTCTTTAGAATCACCTTGTAAAGATGGACAGCATAGTGACTCCAAAGTAGTTTATCCAAGAGTGTCATGATTTTCACCAAATTTCCATATGGTGATTTTTAAATCCACAGACAAAAGTGAAAAGGAGAGATGCCCACCTTTATTAAATGGAAGATATATTTTTAAATTGTCATTTGTCAGAATGCTTTACTGAGATATTAACATGTGTTTTGATTCCCTTTTCCTTTCCTCCATTTTATTCTCCACACACTGCTTTGGGGGTGGTTTATATGATTGGGTTAAGAGAGGAAGTTATTTTTAGTTTGTTGACTTCAAAGCTTGTGTTTTCCAGAAGCCTTGATGTCATTGAAGGGAAGGAGATACTCCCAGGCAGGTATCCAAGATATAAGGAGACAGTGAGGAAGGTAATATCCAAGAGAATGTGTTCTGTATTGTATCCAGGAAGCTAGAACCCAAGCCGGGATTGTTTTTCCCAGAAATTGCAAAAGCTGAGTTTGAGGGATAACAATGCTCAGAGTGTAAAGCCAAAAGAGATTTGCAGGTTTTGTCAAGGAGTACAGTTGAAAGATTTAGGAAATAAAAAATACAGGACCTCAAATTAAATTTGAATTTCAGGTAAACATTGATCTACCTTTTAGTGTAACTATTCTCCATGAAATATTTATGAAATATTTATACTGAGAATATTCACTGTTCAAATGAAATTAAAAATTAGCAGGTGCTATTTGTGCTACTGTACAAAATGCCACAGATTAGGTAATGTATAAAAAATGGAAACTTATTTCTTATTTCTTTATTTCTTGAACTGCTTCAAGGTGTAGGCAAGATTAGTATCTCATGAGGGGTCCTCTCTGTTTCCAAGATGGCATCTTGTTGATGTATCATCCAGAGGGGAGACATGCTGTATCTTTACATGGCATAAGGGACAAAGGGTCATGAGAATTCTCCCTTCAACCCCAAGCAATTTTATAAAGGTGCTAATCCCATGCATGAAAGCAGAATATTTGTGGTTTAAACAATTCTCATGAGTCATACCTCTCAGTACTGTTGCATTGGGAATTATGTTTCAACATGGATTTTAGAGGGGGCCCTAACATTCAAACCATAGCTTCAAGTGACTTCTATTTTATCTGGCAACTCTAACAAGGTATATTTTATAATTGGCTATAATGGACTGACAGAGACACGTACTGGCTTCCATGTTCCAGATAGCAACATGGACTCTTGAATAATACTGGACAAAAGGAAGGCTCTCCTATAGTGACTAAGATATGTTTCCTACCAGGTAGACCAGATGACTCAGAGAAAGAGTCAGCTGATTTTTTAAAAATAAAGAAATGGAACAAACATTTGATTGCTGAAGGCCACTCAATTTAACATTATATTGTAGACACATTTCCTGAGAGATCTTAGGTAGGGCATCTGGTCACTTTTCTGTAAGTTGACGAAGAGATGGAGAGTGATAATCCTTAGGTTTGCTATTACTTTTCCTCAGTGGTGACAAGAGGTCATTTGTCATGGTCTAAAAAAAGATTAGGAGACTCCTTGTACCATATATCTAAAATAGATAAAGTTTGATATCACCAGAAATCAGTATTTTGGGCAGTACTGAGGTTTTAACTCAATGCTTTGCACCTAGGAAGCACTCAACCACCTAAGCCACACCCCCAGCCCTTTTTGCTTTAGTTTATTTTTCAGATACAGTCTCATACTTTTGCCTAAAATCAGCCTCAGACCAAGACTCTCCTAACTATACCTCCCCCATTGCTGGGATTATAGGTGTAAAAAACAATACCCACTTAATTTTTTGAGATAGGGTCTATCTAAACTATTTGTTTGAGTTGGTCTTTGACCACAATCCTCCCATCTTTATCTCCTGCATAGTTAGGATTACAGGCATGCATCATCATGCCTAGCCCCTAATGGTTATGATGGAAAGTGGATTTTATAATCTTTCTCTTCAATAAAATGAATAGTGGGTTTTACCTTGTAAAGTGAATTATGTCATGTAATATTCAGCAAATTCATTAAAATCAGAGCAGCCAGCTTTTATGAAAAGCCAAAACACTGTTAAGGTCTTCTAGAATTTCTATCTTTTCCACATATTTCTTATCTTTTCCACATATATCTTCCCATAGAGGGAAAATAATATGATACAAGATATTCATGAATGTGACCCACTGAACCCACCATGACTTATACTCCCATTTGTGAGGCTGCAAGATGCCACTTGGTTCTGCAATGGAGCATATCTGTTGTCTAACAAATCCAGGAACAATCACAACCTGAGACAGGAAGTGAAAGGGGATCTTTGTTCAGCTCAACCTGAAGGTGAAACCAAGGCAAATAGATTATAATGTTCCAACAATCTGTTCGTTGGACAGGAAGAAGACCATTCCTTCTCTCAATTACACTATGTTGAGAGGTTTTTGTTCAGTTTTGCTACTTTTTAAAATGGGCAACAGCCTTCAAGTTTGAAAGCATTATATAGGCTGATAGCACTCTGTAACTCCTTTCTGGGGTAGGCATGCTGCAGGTCTCCCTCCTGCCCACAACTCTACCTTTCCCCCTCTCCCACATCTCCACCTGACAATTGTAGAATTTAAGGAGGAGATCCTTTCAGGGTGGTATAGCTTCAGGCATATGAATTCCTTCCGGGCTCTTTGAGCTTGGAAGCAGTTTAAAGGTAAGAAGATTTGAAGAGTGAATGAGTTCCCAAGAATAAACACGTTTCAAAGGAGCCTGAAAGAGGGACTTTGTTGATTTGAAGTTTATATGACATTTGTTTACTTAATGTAGTAACTCCTTAAACATATTGCCTGGTGTGATATAATTTATTTACATAATTCTGGAAAATCATGAGCAAACACAAAGAAAATGTCTAGAAAGAAGAAAACTAATTAGAATTTTAAAAATTATATATGTATATACACATGTGCATATGTATGCATATTTACATAAATTTATACATATATAAATAGATTATAGACATCTATGTCTATAACATAGAGAGATTTAGGTATATAGATATATTAAAAGGAGGGCTAAAACAAATGTTTAAATCTATGTCAAGTTATTTTTTATGGAATTCAAAAGAATACAATGACGTAATTGTTCTGATTCAAGTTTTCACATTTTGAGGCATCTTTTTTCTACATTGACTGGTTACAAAACCAATGAAGTCTTTGAAAGGACTGAAATTGGCATTCCACGTGGCAGAGTAGTGGTAAGGCAAGTGAGAAGAGGTTTTACCTGTCATGTTTCCTGGAAAGATGACAGAAATTTCTTCTCACAGTGTAGGGTGGTGAAGAGAGTGTTTCCCTAGAAGAGTAAAGTGACTTGTTCACTTTTGGAAAAATGTAGTTTTCATGTCTGCTAAAATAGATTATAAATTCCTTTTTTTATTCTATTTGTTTACACCCTGATTTTATCTACAGAGAGATTTTTTTTTCTAAATTTAAAATTTAGATAGTAGAACTGGAGATAAAGGAAATAAGGAGAAGACGAGGAAGAAATCAGGTGGGCTTTCCCATTATGAAAGTGTTGAATCATGCATGTCCCTAAAACACCCAGGTGACAGCACAGCTATGGCCTATTTTTTTAATTGTGCAATTTTATTACTCAGTATTTCATAATTGATAACATACTCCCAGGTGACATGAAACCTAAAGATAATTGTCATTGAGTAAGCATGCTCTCTCAGTGTTGATATTCTTTCTTGTTGAGAAGGGGAGAAGGATAGTCAGGAGGGTGGTGGAGATGTTCTGGCCAATACTTCAAAAAGACAAATGAGAGAGTCAGAACATAGTCTATGAAAACAAATAAATTTCAAATCAAACCATTGGCTGTAATGTAGAAACTTAATTCAGAAAGAGGTGTTCGGTTTTTTGCACATTTGAATTTGGCCTCTAAATATGATTTAAGCTACACTCAAATCCAGGGGCAGCTTTTAAGTCATTTGAAGGATTTGTCTATTTATGGGACAAAGAAAAGAAGTTTTGATGAGAAACCTAGAAATTATCTGTACCAGACGTGAGGTCAGTACAGTGGCTTATACTGGCTTTGTTCTCTGATTGATTTTGAAGAGATAACATTACCAAACTAGTGTAGAAGCCTCTAAAGTCACCAAAGGTTATCTACTGGGAGTCTCTGTCTAGATGAGGATCATTCATTGGTAGCCTCCTGCTACAACAGTGCTTCAAAGATCCATTTTCCTTATCAAATTTCCACCTGGTTCTGCTACAAAGAAGTACTTGGCAATATTTCTGGCTCTGACACCAACTTAAAAATGATAGAATAAGAATAAAATCAAATTAATAATTAAAGCACTTTTATGAGGATTTTCCCATATATGAGTCCAACCTTTCCAGAAATTCAGTAAGAGGATAATTTTATTCAGTAGAAATTCTCTACTGGGTATCTTTTGGGTGTTAGATGGAGGAAATGAAGAGAGAACAGAACTAGATTTCTCCAAAGAGCCTGTGGACTTCTTTCTAAATTCATTAAAGAATAGATTCTTATTACTGTTAAATTTATGGCTAGAGTAGTCCAGTATGAATAGTACACATGTTTCTACTGAACCATGAGAATCAGGAAAGGGATTTCAAAGAGATAGTTGGGTAGTATTGAGAAAAAGAAGCACTTGAGTTTCTGAGGGATAAAAGAATCGTAGAAAAGAATAAGCTGGATGTTTATTTCAGTTCTCTGGTCAGTAATTAAATGATCCTCTAAGAGGAAAAATACTTTTAAATTACATTTCATTTCTATCCTGTGCTTCACCAAGTGATACTGTAAGGTGAGGCTGAGCCATTTGGCCTACCCTGAATTATTTGGGCTACGTAGATATGTTTTATAGATATAAATGAAATTCTAGTTCTATAAGAATAAGTTATATCTTTCTTCTCTGAAACTTTACATTTTGTTGGCTCATATTAAATAAATGGTGGTAGAGCAATTTCTAAGCTTATTGTTTCTCAAATATGGTGCAACTGAATGAAATCCCTCCAGATATTATAATAGCTAATAGTAACTTACATTTGCAGACTAATTTATAGCTTATAAAAGTCCTTTCCAGTTTATTATTTTTATAGTACATCACTTCATTTCTGCCCTGTAATATGGGGAAGGATATGCAAACATTATACATAACAGAAAGGAAACAGTCTACTTGGCAAATACGAACTCACACTAAACTCCAAGTTGGTTTTGAGTCTACTTAGAACTCTCCTTGGATGGGTAGTGGTCTTTCTTTCTCTTCCTTTTATGGTCATCTCTTCAATCTCTGGCTCCATCTGGTGGAATATTGTGAGGTCATGCCGGCAGTCATTACTGCTCCTACATATACCTTATGGGGGCCAGTGTTAGTCTTTTTGATCCTTCAAGGAAATAGAAGTAGATCTTTCAGAATTTGAAGATTTAAATACCAAATAAGTTTTCTCTTGCTAATATGACTGCTATTTGGAGTAGAATGTTCATTTTCAAAAAAATCTTTTCCTACTAGGGTTAAGGGAAAAAAAAGATTCATGGGTGAAAAGAAAATCTCATTCTTTTAAATTTTTTACCTGACTTGACCATATAAACATCTCCCATGAACTGAAGCTGTGCTGAGGATGCAATTATAGGAAAAATTGAAACTTGTATTAATTGGATTTCTCAAAGGAATAAAAAAATTAAAGAGATGCTTTGATCCTATGGACAATATTCATAACATGTATATTACATTACTTGAAACAAATAATAAAAACATTATTTTATTATGCTTTGTAATATACATTTTACATATTTTGGAATGTCTTAAATATCATCTGATAAAAAAATAAAAGAAGAAAAGTACCTTTTCCAAAAGGGAAAAAAAATCAAATGAAAGAATGGTTTTAAATAAATTTTGATTATATATCTTAGTTTTGAAAATTAAAAAAAAAAAAAAAACACATGCAACCTTATGAATGAATTGCTGGGTCCCTTGTCAGGGCCTTAAGAGAGTTATGCAAACAAAGGTCCCTGAAGTTTCAACCTCCTTGACTTCATGACAATTTCATTTCTGATTGTCTCTAAAACACCACAGTAGAAAGAAGAATATTTAAAGTTGATTTAATTGTCATTGTCTCTTGGATATCGCATGTAACAATCCTCTTTAATTTCCAGGACTGAATTAGGGATATTTTTAAATGTCATTACTTTGGAGTAATGTGCCTTTTTAAAACTACCTGTTGTCACATTGGAGAAAGACCATAATGCAATCCAGGTTTTAGGTAGTTCTCTATTGGTCTGTTTTCTAAGTTTGCATATGGTATGGTTAGAGAAGGAAGTATGACTCACAGGTCACAGTGACTAAGCTATCTTGACAATAGTCTATGTAAATGGTAGCTTGGATACATGCAGTAAGAGTGCCATTAATGGCCAAAGTATATTTAGGCAACAGTTTGTCATAGGAAGCCTAAAACATTTAGTATACCCTTATTTTCCTCTGTAGACTTTCTGTTCTGTTTTCCTTATCTTTTCTGTTCTCCTTCCCGCTCTTCCTCTCTTAGGCAATAAATAGTAAGTTTGCCCTACCCAGACATGGTAACCACTATTATTGATCTTAGTGATAAGTTATATTTCCGCATGTTCTAATATGTTTTAAAAAATCTTGTCTTTTTGGTTTAGGTATTATCAATCACTTCACAGCCACTTCTCTTGGTGGCTGAGGAGAAACTCATCTTTTCCCCCCTCTAAGCCACTTGTGGGCCTTCTAATATTTATTTTATGAGAAATAGTCATAACCATGGAGGGGAAACATGTGACTCTGGGAAATAGGGCAGCAAGTGGTAAGAAAGTTGTCCTATAGGCTACTTATAGGCAAGGTACCAATTGGTTAGTGCCTCTGGGACCAGCAATTTTCTTCAAGATATGTTTTTAATAGGCTTTGTTTTCTTTTTTGGAAGTTTAGGGATCATCACAAAATGGACAAGACAGTACAGAGATTTTCCATATATTCTCTGCTTCTACACATGCACAGCCTCCCACACTATCAAATTTCCATATCAGACTCAGACATTTGATACAATCCACGAACCTACCTTGGCATTCCATCACCCAAAGTCCATAGTTTACATCAGGGCTTATTCTTGCCATTGTACATCATGTAAGTTTCATCAAATGTATAATGACCTGTGTCTGCCACTACATCACCATATAGAGTATTCTCAATTCCCTAAAAGTACTCTGTGCTTCACCTCTTCACTCCTTCTTTTCCCCTTACCTCTGGCAACCAGTGATGGCTTTCCTGTCTCCATAATTTTTCCTTTTCCACCATGTCATGTTGTTGGATCATACAATATTCAGATTTTTCCACTGAATACTATGCACAAAAAAAATTCTTCCTTGTCTTTTGTGGCTTGGTGGTTAATATATTTTTATTGCTGAATAATATACCATCACCAGGATGTATCACAGTTTATTTATCACCTGCTGAAGGATATCTTGGTTGCTTCCAAGTTTGGGCAATTAGGAATAAAGCTACTGTAAACAACCATGTGGACATAAAATTTCAACTCTTTGGATATATTCCAAGAGTGTGATTGCTAGATTATAAGGTAAAAATATGGTTAGCTTTGTAAGGGACTTTTAAACTGCTTTCAAAGTGGCTGCACTACTTTTCATTCCCACCAGCAATGAATGAGAGTTTCTGTTGCTTCACATCCTGGCCAGCATTTGGTATTGTTGGCATTCTGAATTTTGATCATTTTAAAAGGTACATAGTGGTATCTGTTTGTTGTTTTACCATATGATTTTGAACACCAACTTGAATAGTAGAGAATACTTGTCTTCTAGGAAATGAATGTCTTGTCTTGTGGGCTTTCCAAATCTCTGCTGATGAGAAGGGTTTCTGTTCTTCCTCTGTCACTACTATGTTCTTGGGGCCAAATCACTGGTATTGTTGCATTTTCTTACCTTTGCTAAGAAGGAATTAAAAGTATTTTCCAAATCTGACTAGTAATTAGAATCACCTGGGAACCTCTTAAAAAGCATTGTTTCTTAGGTACCATCACAGATGAATTAAATCAAAACCTCTGGGGACAAGGCTTTGATATGGTGTGTGTCAATGTGACCAAACACTTGACAGAAACAAACCAAAGGGAGGAGAGATTTATTTTGGCCCACAGATTCAAAGGTATCAGTCTATCATGGCAGGGAAGGCATAGCAAAGCAGAGCAGTACGTATCATGGCAGTCAGAAAGCAGAGAAAGGGAAGTACAGGAAGAGGCCAGGGAAACTATAGTGCTAAGGACACTCCCCCAGTGATTTATAGCTTCCAACTAGGCCCCACCTCCTAATAATGCTAGCAAATTATGACTACATCAAGGAGTTGATCCATTCATTAGTTCAGAGCCCTCATGATTAAATTGCCTCTGAAAATTCCATCATAGACACACCCAGAGGAGTGCTTTGCTAATCTCCTAGGTATTTATTAATCCAATCAAGTTGACAAAACTAACCAACACAGTGTGTTTATCTTAAAATTACATGAGATTTTGATATGTAGCCTTAGCTGACACACAGGCTAGAGACATATTAGGTCTTTTCTTAGTCTTCAAACTGTCTGGCCCCACAATTCTGTGACTCAATCTCACTCATGTTCCTCCTCAGGGAACATACATTACCACCCCTTACTACCTAGATCTCTACCCCTAGGAAACTTAGTATAGGTCTTCCAATTCAAAATTTCTTTTTTCTTTATCTGTATCATATTCTGTCCTGACTTAACTATTGTGGAGGCAGTGGGGCAGATTAGTCTTACAATTTCCTAATCCTCAGTGTATATGGAAACATAAATGACTATTTAGAAAAGTACTGATTCTATTTGATGAAAAGAAGCCAATGCCTTTAGTCTTCTCTAACCTCTAATACATACAAAATAGGGATGGGCCAGGGCAATACTTCCTTGTTCCCTGTAATATAGCTCTGTTGAGCCCCTCAACACTGGATGTCAATAATTTGTTCTCCATAGACAGCTTCCTTCATCATGCCTTAGGAAGCGATTCCAAAACTTTAGGCACTTTGCCAGGTAGCTAAACATTCCTCAAACTGCCCTCTAAGCACACCTACTTACAGCCTTTTTTTATGAGAAACTTGATGCTTCTCTCACAATTTTCAGACCTGTTTCCATCCTTAAAGTATCTGTTTCTGCATAAATCTGTACTCTATGGTGCACATTATTCATTATTCTTCCTTTGTTCTTGATCATATACCCATCTACTTCTTCATGACCTTTGATTTAATTCACTAATTTGTTGAAATATGGCTCAGAATGAATTTCAGCCTTGATTCTTAGTCTCTTCCTAATGCTTTCAATCAATTGTCTCAGTAACACATCAAAAACCCAGTTCCAAAATGCTGCTCCCACTGTGCTTTGATTGTGGTTCAAACTTAAGTAGTCATAAGCAGTGAAGGTCCTCCATTCAGCAACTCTTATTGACCATTAACATTGTAAACTGTTTGCAATGATCTCTATGCCACAGCCCTTTCTCTTAAAGAGTTCATGGAACTCTCTTCTAATTGGGCAGAAAGGATATATGATACATATTTCTCCAATACTCACCCCCATACAATCACTTGGCAACACATCATATGCATTCCATTCTGATACTTGTAGAGGAAGTGAAGTTTGAGCTAAGCCTTAACTAATTAAAACAAATTTCAGGTAGTAGCAGGGGTTGGCCTTCCTGATAAGTAAAAAGCATTAAGTAAGTGTGGAACAGATGGAGTTGTAGAAGGAAGAGTTTGGGGGATAGTGAGAAAGCATCTTAATTTGTGGAGAGTTTCTTCAGGTCTTCACATTGACTCATTCACTAATCTCCTATAAACTAATTCACAGTGAGGTGTCAATGGCTTAATGATACCCTGTTAGGACACGAAAGGATTGTTGGGATTAATTTTCCCATTCAAATGACTAACTCTGAATAGTGGAGGCTTCAAGCAAGTAGGTAGGATGATTTTAGGGATATTTGGGAATAGAGGAAACTTTTAGACTCATCATTCAAACCATATTGCAAAAGCAACTGGGGTAAGTCCCACTGAAAGATGAGCTGATAAAATGTTGTTGGTTTTGGAGTTGCTTTGTTATTGTTATGGCTATTTTTAGCTATTTGGGAATTTCTGTGCTTTTATAGAGATGTAGAAGAATTTGAAAACAACATGGTAATTGTATGTGAGTATGTGCACTTGTGTCTGTATGTTACTGTGTTTGTGCCCTGGGGCATTCTAGGTGAAGGACTCCCTTGAAAAATTTGAAACAAATAAATAAAATGAGAGCTGACCTAAATTTTTGCCTCAAATTGGAACAGAGTTCAAACTTTTGAGGAGGATCAAAAGCTTGATTAACTGTTGTTTATTTGTTTTTAGAGGCTTTCCTTCCCTCCAACTCAAAAAAGTAAAAGTGATCAAACACTACACTCTGAGAGAGACTCTTGTCTCAATATTTCCAACCGGGTTGAAACCAGAAAATACTTGTGAGGCAACTGGGAAGCACAAGTGACTTGCAGCCCAAGGTCCCAGATCCAAGAGGTCAGGAGGAGTTCAGCTAAGTTTCATATTGGTGTCCAAGGAAAACATAGCCGTAGTGTTGTTTTCAATAGAACCAAGATCCTAGAGGGCAGAAAACATCATTATGTGAAACAGAAAAAGAACATGCATTTGTGTTTTCCACTGAAGTCTAGGAGAAAACACATTTATTCATTGGTTGAAAAGTAAAAAGAGACCCATGGGATGCATTGAGACCTGTGGGTCAACTTTCGGCAGCTGGTGTAAGGCAAAAGCCATGAGGGACAAGTCAGGAGATTTGGAACTGAGATGCTCCCCTCACAGCTGTGTGACCTTGGGCATGCTGTGTGGCTCCTACAGAATTTGGTATTTGAATCTGTACACTGCTAACTTATTCAGAATACCAATGGCTTGTCCTCTATACCACACTTACACAGGTGATTTGCATCTTTCTAAGTTTGGTAGAACAATTGCACAACTGAGAATAGTAAAATTCAGGAGCTCTCAGAAGACATATATTGAAATCATTTTTTAAAAGATATTAAGGACTATGAGAGTTTGGAAGTAAGAAGGGTAATATGGTTTAACCACTATGCTTTACAGGGCATTATGAACATAGAACTTAAAAATTGGGTAGTGTTTCGATATAGAGAAACTCACTGGATAGAGGACATTTTAAACAGAGGTTATACAATGAAAAGATATCATGATTTTGAAAAAAGCAAGACATGTAGCAAATAGCAAGTTGGAAAGATTGGGTCTTTGAATTGGAGTAGAATTAGGAGATATTTTGGAAAAATCATTGAAGTCAAAGGATAGATGTTATTTATTGCTGAGCTGCTGACTTAAGTTTTATTTTACATGCAACAGGGGTTGGAGTTTTGCTTAGGAGTTTGAACAACTGTAGCCCTTTTAAATAAGATTAAATCCACAATAGGTGATGAAGTACATTGGAAAGAAAAGTTAAAGGGAGAGACTAACCAATTAAGAGGTGATCAAATTAAGTGAGAAATAGTAGAGACTCAACTAAGACAGAGATGATGCTTATGGAAAGAAGGCTGTGCATCTCAGAGTTAAGACTTAAGTAGAATCAAGAGAATTTGGCAACTGAATGTGGTCAACATGGGAGGCAGAGGAGCTAGAGTGGATTATAAAGCTTCAATTTTGAATGATCTGGAAGGTGGTTCAATTCACTTGAGGAACTAGAGATAGAAGCAAGCTTGAGAGAGAAGGAGTCCACATAAGTTTGAAGTGAGAAAAATATAGATAAGAGCATTATTCTTGAGATGAACAGCTAGTGGATGGTTAGAGACAAAAATGGGGGGTCATTTGCCAAGATATCAGGGGAAATTATGGAAACACTGGATGCTGACAGACATTATCCAGTATCTTTTCCTGGATCTTATGCTATCTTACACAGATATTTTTTTCCTTGGCTTTGTTCACAATTTTCCTTGTGGATGACTGTTGGCAACTGGACGTTTTCTCTGGAACTTAGACCCATCTCTACTGAGTGAATTGTCACTACTTTCATGAGTTTTTCAAGTCTTATCTAACCTCAGCTACAAGCAGCTTATTCTGATCTTCTGATTTTTATCATGACCACAATTCATTATGTCTATAACCTGACCTGCAGGTCCCATGTTGATAAAAGTATGCTGTCTGTTATATGAAGACAGCATAATGAAACCCACCAAACACTGCTTAAAAAGGGGTGGGGCAGGTATAAGAGGGGCTAAGGGAATGTAATAGAGGGGATGAAATTGTTCAAATTATACTATAAGCATATATGACATAATAAAAATGAAACTCTCCTTGTACTATTAATGTATGCTAATAAAAAAAAACTTTTAAAAGGTTGGTAATGCTTATCAAAACATTTCCCAAAGAAAAAGGAAAGCATCAGGCATCAGCTTGGTTCTCTAGATTTCTGACTTAACTCTTCAAATAAAACATGTACTATAAAGATTTAGATTAGCATTTTAATACTTTTTGTAATGTTCATCTTAATAATGTATTTGTAAGGTATAGTCCAGAAGAATTTCAGTGTCAAAAAGACATAGGAAAACCCTTCCCTTTATATATCACATATTTTCTTTTTTTATATTCTTCTACTAAGCTTCATATGGGTCACATTTAATATTCAAAGGCATAAGTGGGATATCAAAATTCTACAAGGCTTATGACCTGTTTTGAGGCTTTGCTTTAAAACTTTGTAGTTGAGGAATTTCTGACAAAGCATACCATATTTCAGAATTAACATGACGGTGTTATGAGAATTCACTGAGTTATATCACAATTCTCTGGATGCTATAACTAAGAAACATTAAGTATTATTACATTGTACAAGGGTAAAGTAAAGACAAATGATTCACCATAACTGGACATATTATAAGTAATACTTACCCATAGTAATTTTATATTCATGCTTGTGATTATTTGATTAATACCAATAACCAGGATCAGATTGTTACACACATAATAAAGAGTCCGTGTCAGGTTTTGTTCATGATGGAACCAGCAACTATTATTTGACTTAGCATATAGTAGGTGTGTAGTAAAATATTTGGAATGGATTGAATAAATTGATGCTTAATTTTAGTCAATTCAATGCAATAGAAGCAAAAATTTAATTTTTAAAACATTTTTCTTCTAAATTTCAGTGGTATAAATTAGTGCAAGAATGATTTGACAAAATTTGTAGATTAAATATTCATGTCAGCAAAGTGGGTTAACAGGGACGCCTAAAGAAACTTAAGAGTTCTTGATCACATCTTCCACTGGATCTACAGCTGGAAAGACTCAATACTGATTTTCATCTTCTACTCAAGTCTTACTCTTGCTCAAGTGTTATGCTTTCTTTGTTCCTTTCTTCTTCAAGGAGCAAACAGTACTTTCACTTCATCTCCTTTCCATGTCTCTTTGAAGTTTTGTCTTTACAGAATCATGCCCATAAAAACAAGTTCTCTAGAGGTAGTCCTGGGAATGACACTGTACTTTGAGTTTCTCAAAGCCAAGTGACTCATGGTTCCTGCAAATTTTTTTTTAAATCATAATTTTATTCAGTATATCGTTGGAATTAGCTACATTGTTTAGAAATTCTTATCTGTTGAATAATGGCCCTGTTGCATCAGAGTTGGCTTGAGGAGCTTAACACACCACACACACACACACACACACACACACACACACACACACACACACACACTGGATTTTAGAGTCACATCCCCAGAGTTTTGGACACAGCAGTTTGAGGTAAGGCTTGGAAATTCTCATTTTAAAACTCTCTCCAATGTTTCTGATGGGAAGTTGGATCTCATTCTGCCTTATATTCTGGAATAAGTGGTTAAAAAATTTCAAAGTTCTGTTTTTTAGCAAGAAATGTCAGTACTGAGTCAAAAGTCATTCTCCTCTGTGTTGCACCAGAGGTCTGGTCATCTCAGGCCTTCTCTGAAGAAATGAATTTGATTTGCCTTCTGCCTGGTAGAGAGAACAGACTGCCCAAAAAGCAAAACTTTTACTTGAGAACAATATTAAAAACCTAGGTCAAAAAGAGAAAATCTCTTTCAACATAAGACCAGTTTCCATAGCGTAGATTTATCAAGACAACCTCTCTTTCTGTTTACCCAAACTGCCTAGTGGAGTCTTCATGGCAAATACATCTGGGTTTTGAGAAATGATTTCTAGCCTACCTTTATGCTTTGTGAAATACAATACACTATTGAGACAGGCTGGTTTGCAAAACTCTGAGTCTCAGAGAACAGTGCCATCTGCTGATATCCCAGGACATAGCTTACTTGAGAACAGAGTGAGTTGAGTCCTTGAGCTCTGGTAGAGGTTAATTACATATTTCCTGACTTTCTTACCACAGGTGCTGTAATACCCTACTCTCAAGCATTCCTTCAGTTCATTGGATGAGATGAGCCAGTGTTAATTGGTGAAAGTTTTTGTGACTTAAGGGCAAACACCTTTCTCTGAGTGACTTGGCTTATTCTTTCGGTAGACAGTTCTACTCATTGATGATACTGGTACCAAGAACAGAGCTATTAGACAAGATACCACAGCTTTGCCCCTGTGACTTAATAGGTTATGGAGAATATTTTTGGAATCTGGTTACGGGACTGGGGGGAGTTGTGGGGAATGTCACTTCCTAATAGTTTTTCTTTAGGGTCCATTAATGCTGGGATATCCCCAAGTCCCAGCAAGTGCTGTTTCCTGCTGAAACGGGTCTCCCAGAGCAAAGCAGATTCCAGGGAGGACCAATTTTAGTTAGGTTAAATACTTAAAGAAATGAAGTGCTATCCTTTTCTATTGGTAGTTTATGTATTTGTTTTAATGTTAGAGTCTATCCCTTATAAAATTCTCCCCAAGACCAGGAAAAGGGAAACGATATTAGAGAGTGAAGAAATATACTTGTGTGTGTGTGTGTGTGTGTGTGTGTGTGTGTGTTCTCAGCCAGACCTTTGAAAGATAAACATCTGATGTAGAGAAATGTTGAAAGTAAGAAAGTTATAAGCAGTCTTCATTACATTTTTCTAAAAATATTTGGCTTTCAAAATCAAACCCACTTAAATTTTTCCTACTTTTATTTTCTTTTCTTAGTCATTTTGTTGTATCATAGGCGATTTCACCATGTCATAATAATGTTATTTTTATATAGGTTTTAATAGTGAAAATAAAGTCAATAGACTCCAGTGCTCTCCAACACAGTTGAAAGCTCATTTTTCTGTCCAATCTTTCTTATATTCATGAAAAATACTCCAGATTTTAAATTAAAGTTCAGCACTTAAAATCTTGTGAGGTCCTGAAATATTTGATCAGAGTCAAAAAAATCTACAGCACACATTACAAATAAGGGGAGTAAGTGCAGCTGGGACTAATTAGGACTTTCTAGTTTGATTTTACCATTTGGAATGTAAAGTACTTTAGTTTTGAACTGAAGTTTTCTCTGTATGCAAGGTGTATGTATTATTCAATTTTCACTGTTCCAAGAATACAAGTGTCGTAAACACAGTCACGTGAATGCTCTTCATTTCTAAACTACCCGACTTCTAGCCTACCTGGATTACCACATAAACCCAGGTGCTGCAATTTAAAACTTTCAAGTATAAGTAAACAAAATACAATTCTATGAAAATAATGTATGCCCCTGAAGCCTCTATGTATCTATGTATCTATCTCATCTATCTATCATCAATCTATTGGTATAGGCAGACATAGACACACACACACACACACACACACACACACACACACTAATTGCTTTAAAGGTCTCATGTTTTTCTGGGGGCTGGCCTCAGACCATGGTCCTTCCACCTATGTTGTCCATGGCCTGGCTTATTTGTTGAGATGGAGCCATACTAACTTTTTTGCTTAGGCTGGCCTTGAAAAGCTATCCTCCTGATCTCCACCACTTAAGTAGCTGAGATTACAGAAATGATCCACCAAACCAGGCCTGACCTTCTTCTTAAAAAATCATTCTTGACCTCACCTGGAGGTCAGTGATCAGAGTTGGCTCCTACCTGCAAAAACTTTCACTTTCATAAGCTAAGTCTCTCTCTCTCTTTCTCTCTCCTCTCTCTCTCTCTCTCTCTCTCTCTCACACACACTAATTGCTTTAAAGTGTTAATTGCTAGAACACCTTCTCTTTATTTAGTGTTTGGGAATTGGAGAAAGTTGCTCTACACTGAGGTATGTAGGAAAAGAAAAGGCTTTGGGTAGATGAGATAGCATTTTGGTTAATTTGGCAGGTAGAAATGGGAGCTGAGTATTTCATGCAGACAGGTAAGCCCCATGAACTGTCTGCACAAGAATGGGGAAGGTATGAGTGAAATATAGAAATCCCCTTCATGTTTTTCCCATTTCTCAAAACTCACTCGCTCAAGTCTCTATGCAGTTTTAGTGACTTACCTGTAACTATTTTGTTGGATGGCTTATCTCTCCTCTCTTTTGGTATTGGCTAATTCTAACATATAGCATAATACATAAGAGTTGCAGGTCTGGAGAGACACCATTTCTGTAGGATTCTGACTCAACCCTGACTAAGATGAATTAATTTTATCATATTCCCATTACCAAAATTTACCATTAACATTTTGCTATGGTGCATTCTTACAAATCTACACATTTATCTATCCCCATATTCTTCAAATATTCCATAGTAAATTTTGTGCATTTCAAAGTAAATTGCAGACATCAGGATGCTTTCCCCGACAGACTTCAGGAAGCATATCATTAACTGTATATAAATAGGCAGTGAGATAAAATTTACATGAAATGAAATAGAATACAATAGTACATATATTTTGCTGATTTTGATAACCCAACTTCCAGAAGACAGAGAACATGGCAATCACCCCAGGGAGAACTCCCTAAGAGTAATCACTCTCCTGATTTTTTCCACCATTGAACTGCATGTAAATGAAGCTGCTTTCAAGCAATTTAAGATTGTTGAGATTCAAACAATATCATAGAAAGAGGGGCTCCCAAGTCTGCCAGGGATTTTGCTTTTATTCTGGATTCTGCCCTCTCAGAGAAGGTATAAACTTCTGCTACCTTTGGCTCAATCTGTGTTGACTTTCTTTTTTGCTAATAAAGTCTTTTTTTTTTTAAGTGCTAAATGTCATGACTGCTCTTACTGACAGGGCTTGCACAGAATTGGGATGCTCACATATCATAGAAAACAAAATTCTACTCTATATCATTTAATGAGTTTTTTTAGCTTTTCTTTCTTGAATGACTGCATTTATGTAAATAAAGACAACACGGAAAATAACTGAGAAAAGAAGAAAATAGGTGATAAAACTGTGACCAGATGGCTGACAGAGTTAAGGACTGACAGAGATAGGGGTGTGATGATGGTGTTGTTTTCTCATAAGCAGAGCTGCAGCACACATCTGCTCAAAACCAGGCATGGAGTCACTTGTCTCTGCATAGAATTGGTTGAGGTCTTGGGGTAGGTGATGGATGGATGCTGCCAAACCCCTGTGGCAGAGGTGTGGGAGTATGGCAAGGAGCCACTTCACTCTTCTAAGAGATGACATATTTTAGGGAAGGGCTGTGAGAGTAGATGACTGTCCACTTAGTATTGTGTAATTCAAGGTCTCTTTTCAATGTCAAGAGATAACATCTGATATCAGAGACTGACCAATGTTCTTTCTTATAATGTTCTAACCCAAACAGGTCCTGTTGTATCAATGATCATATCAGGAAAAGTAAATCTTTACAGACTGAATAAAGGAAAGTCTGGGATAAGCAACTATCAAGAAATGAACTATTCAAGAAGTGAAAATTAAAAGAACCATAAGAATATTTCAGGAGAATTAAGCCTGATCTTTTCTTGAGTATCTTGGTTGCCAATTTATCTAATTATCCTAGATCTAATATTGTGCTTTGCAAAAGTAGTTAGTCATGTATTTTACGTGTCACACATGTATAGATGTTTATGTGTTTTTTCTTCTTGTAATTTGCTTGCATAAAATCAAAGTCTGTCTTGAGCTTTTGTCTTTTATTTTGGGTAAGAGCAGTTATCTTTGCTTTTTTCTGATCTTTTTTCAGATCAGAGTGGTTTCTACTGGAGCAAAATCATAGCTTCATTAGTCATATCTTAATATTAAGAATGACAATGAGCTTGTGAGTGACTTTAAAAACCAGAGATTATACTTAAAGCATAAACCCCAGGCTTAAGGAAAATTTCTTCTCTGTGTTAAAAAAAATACCAAGATGGAAATACTTAACTCCCTTGAGTTATTTTGAGAAAATCAATTTCCATAAATACATTTTATTGCACAGTTATAAATTTATGCTTCCCTCTCCCTCACTCTCCAACTCAGTAATTGGTTTCCTGCATGGAGTTTAGCTCCATGCTTTGTTTTCATAAGAATTTTATCCCTGATATTTGTCTGGTCAAGCAGTTCCTCCATTCCTACAGCTCTTCCTGCCCAGAGGATCAAGTGCAAAACTTTAGCATGGCACTGAAGACTTTTCAAAGTAATCCCATACAAGTTTTCTATTTTCACTCCCAACCCCAGCATTCTTTATCAGTTTCCTTCAAGTTCCTTCCTAATTCCAATAATGCTTGCATTCTTTGTTGCTCTTCTTCCTTCAAAATATTTTTTTTTTACACATGTTATCCCCCAAAGTTAGGTGAGCCATGTGTGTTACTTACTGGTGGCTCGGTATCTGCAGTCATTTATCACCCACTTATTTGCTCCTTTTAGGTGGATGACCTACCCACTAATCTTTAGAACTTTTAAAATTGTGATCAGATATTCATTCCATAAAATATAGCTTGTTAGCCATTTTTATGTATACTAAGAACCTTCACATTGTTGTGTAACCATCAGTACCATCCATTTCTAGAACTTTTTAATTGTCCCATACTGAAACTCTGTACCCATTAAACACTAACTCTCATTGTCTCCCCTGATCCAGGTCCTGCTAACCTTTATTCTACTTTCTGTTATCATGAATTTTGCTAGTCTAGATATATGTTGAATCATATATTATTTGCTAGTTCACTTAGCCTAATGTCATCCATTTTGTAGCATGAATCATAATTTTATTTCTTTTTAAGGTTCAGTAATATTCCATGGTGTGTACATGGTACAATTTCTTGCACATTCATCAGCTGATGTAAATGTGGGTAGTTTTTACTTTTTGGCTATTCAGGGTATGCTGATGTGGACGTCAGTGTGTGTTATGGTTTGGATCTTAAATATTATCCAATGCTCATGTACTGAAGGCTTGGTCCCCAGTCAATGGTGCTATTGGAGGTGGTGAGACATTTAGGAGGTGAGCCCTAGTAGAAGGAAGACAGATCATTGGCAGTTTGTCCTTGAAGGCAATATTGGAACTCTATTCCCTGCCTTGTTCTCCTTTAGCTTCCCAGCCACCTGGAAGATTAGTAGGTTCATTCCACTGTGTGCTCTCTGTCCTGATGTTCTGCATCACCACAGGCCCAAAATGATGGGGAAAAGTGACTATGGATTGAAGCCTCTGAAACTGTGAGACAAAATAAATCTTTCTTCTTTTAATCAATTGCCTCAGGTGTTTTGTCACAGTGATAGAAACCTGACTAACATGGTGCAAATACTTATGGCAAGTCCCAGCTTTCAATTGTTTTGTGTGTATGCCTATAGCTGCAACTGCTGAATTAAAATTGTATTTCTATTGAAGTTTGGAAGAATATTCATACTGCTTTCTACAACATTCATCACATACATATATGTAATAGCCATCCTATCCTGTTGGATGTGAAGTGGTGTCTCTCGACTTGGATTAGTGGCGTTGAGCATCTTTTCATGGGCTACTGGTCACTTGTATATCTTATTTGGAGAAAATAATTTGGATTATACCACTTTTTAAGTTTGAATTGTTTTGCATTGTTGTTGAATATTAGAGGTTCTCTATGTGTTCTTGATATTAATCTCTTTATTAGATAATAATTTGCAAGTTTTTCCCATTGTATGGGTTGTTGATTAAAGATTTTTAACTTTGATACAATTCATTTTACTAATTTTTATTTGTTACCATGTCTTGGTGTGATGTTTAAGAATTCATCACCAAATTCAATGTTGTGAAGATTTTCCCTTAAATGTTATTTAAGTGTTGTATAGTTTATGCTCTTATTTTTAGATATTTGGTTATTTTTAGTTAATTTTATGTGATGTGAGGGAAGGGTCTAAGTTTATTCTTTTGTGTATAGTAATCTGGTTTTCCCAACAACATTGTTGAAAATATATTTTTTTCCCAATTAAATGGCCTTGGAAACATCATCTGACTATAACTGCAAGAATTCATTT
Source organism: Castor canadensis (assembly GCF_047511655.1). Lineage (NCBI taxonomy): Eukaryota > Metazoa > Chordata > Mammalia > Rodentia > Castoridae > Castor > Castor canadensis. Next base: position 149,497,812 of record NC_133390.1, on the reverse strand, counting down.
CTGGGCTCTTTATTCTGCTACATTTATCTGTGTATATGTCTTTATGCAATATCCACATTGTTTTTATTACTATAGATTTTTAGCAAATTTTGATATCAATACATATGAGTTCTCTAACTTTGTTCTACCTTTTCAAGATTGTTTTGGCTAATCAGGGTCTCCAGAGATATTGAGTGTGAATTTAGGGTGTATTTTTGAAAAAAAAAATGTCATTGGGATTTTGATAACATTTGCACTGTCTATAAATTGCATGGAGGTACACTGATATCTTAGCAATATTAAGTCTACAAACTCAGGGTGTCTTTTCATTTATTATCTTTTTAATTTTTTCTCAGCAATGATTTTTAGTTTCTTCTATGCAAGTCTTTCACCTCATTGAGTAAGCTAATTTCTAAGTATTTTATTCTTTTTGATGCTATTAGAAATGGGGTTGCTTCCTTAATTTATTTCCTGACTATTATTAGTTTATAAAAATCTTTCTGATTTTGTATCCTGCTTTCTGTCTTGCTCAATTTATTACTTCTAACACTTCCTTTATGGACTATTAAGGGTTCTGTACAAGTTAGATCATGCTATCTGCAAAACAAAAGAGATAATTTACTTCTCCTTTCCAAATTATATGGCTTTTATTTCTTTTTCTTATTCATTTGCTCTGGCTGGAATTTCCAAAACTATGTTGACCAGAAGTATGAAAGCAGACATTATTGTCTTGTTTCTGATCTTGGATATAAAGTTTTCAGCACTTCATCATTGAGTATGATGTTACCTGTGAGTTTTTCATATATGGTTTTTATTGTGTTAAAGTTATTCCCTTTTGTTTGTAATTTGTTGAGTGTTTTGTCACAAAAGGATGGTGGAATTTATAAAATGCTTTTTCTGTGTCTATTTAGATGATCATTTTGTTCTTTCATTCTGTTAGCATAGTGCCTTATATTTATTCATTTTCGTATGTTACATTATTCTTGCATCACAGGAATGGATCCCATTTGGTTACCTTTTATGATGACTTTAATATTGTTGAGTTTAGTTTTCTACCATTTGTTGGGAATTTTTGCATTAGTGGTCATAAAGTATATTGGTCTGTGGTTTTCTTTTCTCAGAGCATCCTAGTCCAGCTCTGATATCATGTTAATGTGGACCTCAGAGAATGAATTAAGAATTTTCCTTCTCATTTAATTTTTTGAAAGAGTTTGAGGAGAACCGGTATTAGTTCTTCCTTAAGATGTTTTACAGAATTCACCTGTGAGTCTATCAGGTCCAGGGCTTTTCTTTGTTGCTATGTTTGTGATTACCAAGTCAATTTTCTTTCTGTTTTAGATCTTTTCAGATTTTCTATTTCTTTATGATTTTATCTTGACCTACTTCAAGGATTTGCTTACTTCATCTAGGTTACTTAATTTGTTGTCATGGAATTATTCATAATATTCTCTTATAATCCTTTCTATTTCTATAGATTTGCTGGCAATATCCCCACTTTCATTTCTTTTTTTATTCATTTATTCACATGTGCATACATTGTTTGGGTCCCACTTTCATTTCTAATTTTAGTTATTTGTGAGGAAAACATGACGAAAAGTATTTGGCCAGATAAGAAACACAAAGGCAAAAAGAGAATTAGAAATATTTTGCCCTGAAATTTTGACCAGTTGTAGGAAGAATCTGTGGTGGGCATCTACAATGTTGGTATCTAGTTTCACAACCCCAAGCAGGTGTCTGTGAACTCAGCAAGTGAGATGGATCCAAAGCTGTGGTGTTCATAACCCGTATGCTGTAGTGGCCAACTTTGGTCACTGGAGTACTGGCCTGATACTTTTCCCTCCAGCATTATTTTCTGAAGCATTTTTAAGCCAAGGTATCTGACTAAGATAAGTCATGTGGACTTACTGGGTAGTCTTGAGAGAGGGAAAAATGAAGTCGGCTTCAGTTTTTCCTTTCTTTTCTCCATAATTTCCATTTCTGTCTCTTGTTTGTAACTCATAAAGTACTAAGAAGGCATCAGTAAAATTCATAATTAATACCCAGTGATTTTCAAAATCAAAAGTTTCACAACTCACTCCAGAAAGTCTAGTTTTATTATTTGTTTATACTTTTTTTCCCTTTTACCTTAACCAAGGCTGTCCTTTGCCAAATTTAAATAAAATTTGCCCCTCATAGGATTTCAGAATTCAGAAGCCAGAAGGACTTAGAAACATATGTTCTAAATGCTATAGAATGTGTCTGTATTTTAATGGCTGTTTCATAATATACAAAGCCAGGCACATAAAACAAATTGTGACACATTTTCTCAGCATCCATTTAGAGATCATACCAAATGAACTTACCAATTAGGTTTTACATGTTTTAATGAGCAATAAGGAATGTGCCTGAATAGTCCAATTTATCAGAAACATTTCCAGATAAACTTTCTACCAGCTTCTCCTAGTAAAGAATACTTCTTTCTTTAAAAAAAAAAAAAATCAAAGATCAGAGTTTACTCTGCTTCACTTTACTTTTCTTTCTTTCTTTTCTTTACTCTTTCAGGTGATAGAAGGCCTGAACATCATTTGCATTAATTATTTTTGGTTCTTCCTCACATAATACCTGAAGAGAACATTCTATTTGTGGGAACAAAATTCCTTAGAAATATTTCCAAGCCCTTTAAGCAGAGGTCAGTACACATATTAGCTGGGGGCAGAAGAAATATTCAAGTCCAGGCATCACTTTTGAATTCACAGCTGGGATTTATGCAGCTCCATGCTGTTGGCCTGGTCCCCTTGGTTACCCTTCACCTTGCTCATAATAACCAGACAGCATGTCAGGGCCCATCTCATCTCCACATATCAACACATGTTTGTGGAGGATCAGTTGTTCCCATGGTACCCGGACTGGGGGATTTGTGGTAGAATGTGTGGTGTTTCTCAGATCCCAGGTTTTCAGCAACTGTTCACATACAATTGCGGTGTTTCTAGGATTGCAGGATGTTGCTCTAGCTTTTTCACACTCTGGGTCCTAACTCCCCATTATAAGATGCAGGGATTAAGGAATTCCTCCATCAGACCTGACTATGCTTGTCTTCATAGGACATTTTTTCTTCTCTGTTACTTTTCTCCCTTTAGGGTAATTCCCAAAGAAATCCTAGTTATCATTTCCTCATTTTAAATCTTTGTGATAAAAATTTCAAAACCATGCTACCTTCATTGGAAAAAAGGTAGAACTTTATTATCTTGGTGGAAGTCCTCCTTGGTGCATGTTATCAAATCTTATTTTCTTGACTAGGGATTTTACATCATTAAAAAACCCCAAAGTAGATGGCTATTGATCTCATGTAGCAATAAATACAGCATGGAGTATTTTTAATTAAAAATAAAATGATGTTTACAAAAGTCAAATGACATTCAGATAAGATAATGGCAATATATTTTATGAAAAAATTAAAAATACTTACCTTGAATTGTGAATAAGCTTAATATATTATTGCTTATATAAAAAACGTTTAACTCATTGATAGCTCTTTGGTCTAAGATTGAAATGTGGATTTGAATAAGAAAAATAAGCAAAGAAGAAAACTTGAAAAAAATCACACCAGATTTTAAAAGAAGTAGCTTAGGAACTGATAAATACACAGATTCCTGGTTTCCATCCATGGTTGTGCTCCCATACAAACTAAACATTTTTTTATAAGGAAAGAATAAATCCAAAAACCTGAGATGGTCAGATATAATTGAATTTCAGATAAGCAATGAAAAACCTTTTAGTGTAAGTAGGTCCCAAATAGCATGAGAAATACTTGTACTAATATGACATTTGCTATTTATTTGAAATTCCAATTAAACTGGATGTCATATTTTATCTGTCAACGTTAATAACTGAAAATTCCAATCAGTTATGTGTGGGTGTGGGTCCAAATGGTTGTACTTTTTTAAGTTGTGCATAAATTCTGATGAGAAGTCAGATTTGGAAACCGCTGGATTATTATTTAAAGACAGAACACACACATTCACACACATATGCAAACAGACACACACACACACATGTGCACATGTGTGCACTCCCATAATAGAGACAAAGCAGTCGTTCCAAAGTCTATATTTTCTTTAGATGTATACTACAAATTGGGAAGAATTAACAGTCTGAAGTAAATAGAGAAATGAAACTACATCTGATCTTGTCGTTTGAGAGCCTGAAACAGGTAGCCAAATATGCAGGCATTTTTCAAGTAATAAGCTAACCTACAGGTTGTAGAAATTATCAACATTGTCATCATGATCATTATTGTCTTGGCTAGTTAGCCTGAATTTGGGTTATCAAATACTGATTGGTTGCTATTGAATGTTCTTGCTAACTTTTATGATTTATAGTGAACCATGAATTATAAGTAAAACCCAAAATATTATATATGATTGACTAGCTTTTATAAACAGAATACAGGAGATCACACCAACAATAAATCCAGACTGAAGGTCCATTAATTCACTTATCATGCATATATAAAATATCTGGCATGTTGCACTAATGAGGGGTAAAAGGTAAACAAGACAGAATACCAGCAGCCCAGGCACTCAAATTAATGGAGAAGAATCACAGCAGTTTACAGTAGGACTGAAATTCCCCATGATAAGGTGATTTGCATAGGGTTTTATGTACAAAAATACCAAAGTAATAGAATCCTGATTCAACAGAACTTAAACGTTATACTTATTAATCATGTAGTAGTCCTACTATATAGCTTCATAAAGAAGAAATTCCTCTTCTGTACTATTGAAACTGCATGGTTTGGTGAAAGAGAGATGACATTAAGGCTCTTTGGACTTACCAAATTTATGTAATTGAGAACTAGTTATACTGTTAGTACTAGATGATACATTTCTATAGATCATTTTTTACAGGAACTTTTCTGGATTATTTTTTCCTATCAGAGTATCCATTGTAACATGGAAAGGATGTGCTATGTGACTTTTTGTAATGTTTAAGGTAAGCCTTATGTCATGGATACTTTAAGAATTTCCCATAGTGCCTCCCTCATGTGGACATGACCTTAAGTCTTTTGTCACCTAGTTGTTTGACCTGGACATCACTTTAAAGATCACAACACAAAAGTGAGCCTTGTGGACAGCAAATGCTTTTCACAGCATCATGGGTGTGTCCTGAGAAACAGCCATATAAAAAGTAAGACCTCAAATGCTCCCGGATGAGTGAGGATTTAGGCAGTAATTATTCTTTCTGGTTCACCGGAAAATGTCTTTCTGAAAATTAAGTCTACTACAATATGAAAGTTGCTTTGTTTAGTATTCTGGTTTGCACACAGAGGACTATGTCTGAACACCTGATCTCAAGGATCAACAAGTTCAGGTGTGTAGTTAAGACAAATGTGAATGAAAATTTAATTAAAAGGAGAGTTTATTAGGCCGCATGGGAAGGTGATTTCTTAACTGCTAAAGGAGAGATATGAAAGATTTGCTTCCCATTTTCTACAAAATCTTATTTTCCTGCTCTAGTAAAAATAAAATGGTAAATATAATTGTATCCTTCTTCTGATCAGATTCTTCTGATCTTGTGTATTAGGTCAATAATATTAACAATAATAGTATGATAGCAACCAATTTTGAAGTGCTTAATATCTTCCATCAATATTTTAAGAACATTTTATAAGTTAACAATTTAAGCCACTCAACAGCTCTAGGAGCAAGCAGTTATACCTCCACTTCACAGATAAAGAAGTTATAAGTTGCCCACTCAGCCGTTAGGTAGCAGAGACAGGCTGGGTCCAAAGCTCAAGCTTAACAATGGCTCCAATCTACCATCTCTACTTCTGCACTATCATCTCTCCTTGTGCCTTCTAAAAATATAAATTCCAGAAAATGTTTCCTCTTCTTTTGTCTCTTTGTGTTAGAGTCAACTGAAAGGAAAAACATCTGGTTAGTAGATGATTCTTACAAGAGATGCTCTGTTTTGGAGTAATTGCAGTTTTACATCAGTGAGGCCAAGAGAGTACCTAGGAAAGGTCAGAATATAAGAGGTGGGAGCAGAAGCAAAACAAACATTAATGTCCCTTGACAGTCCGTATGCAACAGAAGAGGTTTTCTGGGGCAACAGAGAACATATAGCTCCTCCGGGAAAAATACACCATATTACTAAGCAAGAAGCAATTCTCTGTGAGTAAGGAAGGTGATTTTGGCATGGAGAAACTATTGAGTTAACAACAAATGGGGGAAGTAGTGAGCTGTCTCAGGCTTTTGCAACATCTGTTACAACTGCACCTGCCTCAAAGATTTCCTGGTTCCTATTCTCAAGAGAAAGTCAGTCAGCAGGAAATGAGGCAAGTGTACAATGACTTTACCGAAAGAGATGGCTCTTAGCTTTTCCTTGGCCTTAATTCCTGAAAATATTACACATTCCCTTTGTTGTTCACAGTATTTTACAAGGCAGAAGATGGTGAGGTTGGTTGGGGGGTTGGGAAAGGGACTAAAAACAGATTTATAGAAAACAGGAATGTCATAGGACCACCGGTCAACTGGGTGATATCAGTGCATCTGGCTAGTTAGTCCTTGCTCTGACTCAGTGGGTAACACATGGAAACAAAGCATGTTTCTACTCACCAGAACAATTCAAAGCCCACTTTGTTCTCCTCTCTTTCTCTAATTCAATGGTTCTCAAGCTTTAAAGTGAATCAGTATTACCTGGAAGCCTTGTCAAAACACAGATTGCTGGATCTGATGCCTATAGTGTCTGACTTCATGTGTTTGGTGTAGTACCTATAAATTTGTGTTTCTTTAAGTTCCCAGGTGTTGCTGAAGCTGCTGATCTGACTACATTTGAGAACCATTGTTCTAATTGATTTAAACAGAAATCCCTCGTGCTTAGTATTCTAGGGTTTCTCTCTCCATCAGGTTTATCCAGGGCCTAGAGAGTTTCATCTTCTCTTCCTGTGGGTACCAATGATCAGGATCAGGCTCTCACGTTCTTCTACCCCCAGCCCCAACATTGCTCTGCAGCTTTGAAGACATTAAAAATGTGCTTAGAATATCAGAATAATATATTAGTTACACTCCTACTTTAGATGAAATCACTTAAAAAGTGAAATATCTAAAATCAGGATATGCATAAAATATATCAAAATACTATATAACAAGTTATATTCATAGTCACATAAGTGAATTGTTGAAAGGTAAAATACCTACATGTAGCATAATTTACATAAAATATGCATACATAGTATTAGTATTATATATGTAATATTATAATAAATAGTATTACTTATTATTTCTAACAAGCACATTTTCATTATGCATGTCTCTATTTTGTCACATTAGCATTAGTAAAGTTACTATCAATAATCTTATTAGAATGATAATTTGAATAAGCAGGTATCATTCAATGATGGAAAGCATATTGTATTTCCCTAATAAATTAAAGAATGGAAACTATAAACTTGGAGTTTTGGGTTTATATTCAGTCTTTTTCTTTAAATGCATTTTTTAAAGAAGGGGAGTTGTAATTAACTTCAGCTTCTACCTCTAAGATGTTATGTTAACTACACAGATGTTTTAAAAATTGATGTCACTTAACATAATATTTTTCAAATTTTTTCAAATATTATGAATGACAGGATTTCCTTTTTTTTAAGGTTGAATAGTGTTCTAGAGTGTGTATATACCACATTTTCTCTAGTCATCCACTGATAAACACATCTTGATTATTGTAAATAATGCTGCAATGAACATAGGTGTGCAGACATCTGTTAAACATAGTCCAAACATTTTCTTGAAATTTATATTCAGTAATGGGGTTGCTAGATTGTGTGATCTTTCCATTTTTTTAAATTTTTTTTTAGTTTGAGTCTCCATTCTGTTTTCCATAATGGCTGTGCTAGTTTACATTTCCACCAACACTGCGCAAAGGTTCCCTTTCCTCCACATCTTTGCCATCAGGAGTTGTTTTATCTTTTTGATAATAGTCCTAACAAATGCAAGGTGATATCTTGCTGCAGTTTTAATTTGTATGATGGTAGATTTCAAGTGTTCTTACCACAATAAAATGAAAACATGTTAAATAATGTACACATTAATCAGTTCAATTTAACCATTCCATGATGTAAACATATTCTAAAACAACCTGTTGTTTTATTTGCCAATTAAAATAAAGAAATACATTTTAAAAGAAAACAAATGATATTTTCAAGGCTTATATTGAGGAAAAGAGGACCAGACTGATAGAAGTTATTCACAAGCTTCTGGAAGGCTTGGCTGTTTGCATCATCTTTCTACTTTCCACAATGGTGCCTGAAATCCCATCAGGCCAGCATTTCTGAGTAATCACTGGGGTTGCTCCCTCTTAATGAGTAGCCTTTTTTAAAATGCTACAGTTTCTAAGAGGGACACCTACTTGTGAATTCCATTATCAGGGTCATCTTCTGATGACCTGTGAAGGCTTTGGGTTATTTGGAGTTTAGCGGCACTGAAAATACACAAATAGAAAGATGAAGAAAATTCTTCCAGCTTCAGGCCTCTATATTATTCCACAAAGTAAAAATAATGAACACTGAGATTGATATTGTTTGTCTTTTCTTTAATATTTTGCCAAACTAAAGGATGATATTATCAATTTTTATGGTTGTAGCAAGACTTATAACTGAAGAACCTAATCTAAATGCATGTGCTAATGAATATTGAACCAAAGCTTAATCATCATGCCTCGTGGGGAAAAAACCATATGCATGGAGAATTTAGTCTGTTATTAAGGGTGACTGGATTAAACCTTGGCTCTATTTAAATCTCCAAGCATTTTAAGTGGGCAACCACTTAAAACCAGACACACAGTGATGATTATAATAATCCCTTCCACTTGTTCAAAGATTGATGGTATACACTGGCTTTCCAGAACATTTTCAGATTATATTAAGGATGTTTTCTCATTTAAGACTTAGCCTAAGCCAACCCACTAATTGCTTTTGTAGCAAACAATTAATAATTGTATTTTACCCAGGGAGAAACTAAGACTCAGTAAGGTAATTAAATAACACAAGGTCACACAACTAATAGACTATAGATTCAAGACTAAAATCTACCCCTTTGCAGCCAGTACACTTTCTGCCCTACCGTACTCTCTTTGAAGATGTTTGGGGGCATAGGATAAATCATATGTGCTGCCTAAGATCAGAAGAGCTACTCTGGGATTCTAATTAGGAGAAAAATTGGAAACTGAATGAGCACAACTGAATGGTCTCCTCACTACATGATTTTGATCCCCTGTTCTATCTCTGTTAGGGAGTGAATTGTACCTCTTCCCCACCAATTCATAAATTTAAGTCCTAAAACCTGCAGTATCTCAGAATGTAACAGTATTTAGAAACGAGGCACTTAAAGGAGGAATTAAGCTAAAATTAGGTCATTAGGGTAAAATCCCAGTCCCATATGATTGGTTTCCTTATAAGAAGAGGAAGAAATGCCAGGGGATGTGGAGGCATGCGCAGGACCACTATGGCGAAGAGACAGCAAAAGGGTTGCCATGTTCCAGCCAAGAAGAGAAGCCTAGAAACAAACCCTTCCCTTTAGGGCCTTCATAGGAAACCAACCCCACAGTCACCTTGATCTTGGACTTCCAGCCTTCAGGGCTGAGAAAAAAAATTTGTTTTATATTTGAGGTGTTTTGTTATGGCAGCCCAAGCAAACCACTATATCCTCATCTCCATCCCAAGTCTCTTTGAATCACCCCATCCAATCGTTTTTGCTCTCTTCCTCCTCGTTCCTGCTTTACTCTTTATTTTGTCTCTCCTCCTTATCCTACCTTTCCTCTCTCTTCTTAAAACATTTAACTTAAAAAACAAATTTTCACTTCTTTTTATCCTAGTACAAACATCCTTCAATATATAATACTCCAGGGGTGTTTTCTCTGAATTCAACAGGTATTTAAGTGAAATAAATGACTCAACCCCTAGTATAAAGATAGTCATCAGAAAACAGACTTGTATTTGGGGTGACCTTTCTGACATCTTTAAATTCATGCTTCCAGGTAGATATGTAGTACATCTATTCAAAAGTCCTTCTGCAGACAGTTAAGTTAAAATTATTTAGGATTCCTGGAGTGTTTCCGATATATTTAAAATATTCTAAGTCAGTAGGCAAGGAAGGAAGGGGTTGTAAGTGCTGGCTGGCTAACATGACGGAAATGACAGTGATTCTTGAACCTATAAGATCAGGCCAGACTATGAAGTTTTTTTTTTCTTTTATTATTCATATGTGCATACAAGGCTTGGTTCATTTCTCCCCCTTGCCCCCACCCCCTCCCTTACCACCCACTCCGCCCCCTCCCTTTCCCCCCCACCCCCTCAATACCCAGCAGAAACTATTTTGCCCTTATTTCTAATTTTGTTGTAGAGAGAGTATAAGCAATAATAGGAAGGAACAAGGGTTTTTGCTGGTTGAGATAAGGATAGCTATACAGGGCATTGACTCACATTGATTTCCTGTGCGTGGGTGTTACCTTCTAGGTTAATTCTTTTTGATCTCACCTTTTCTCTAGTTCCTGGTCCCCTTTTCCTATTGGCCTCAGTTGCTTTTAAGGTATCTGCTTTAGTTTCTCTGCGTTAAGGGCAACAAATGCTAGCTAATTTTTTAGGTGTCTTACCTATCCTCACTCCTTCCTTGTGTGCTCTCGCTTCAGACTATGAAGATTAAAACACAGCTTGTCGGCACACCTCATACCTTAGGTACAGGTTTGCCTTTTTTGTTGCATTCCATGCCATATTAATGTAAGAGCTATAAAATGGAACTCTCTTAACAGTGAAATAACATTGGAATTACCAGACTCTGGCTTCCTCTTCATAGGAAACAAATGGTGAAGAACCTCTCAGCTTGTCACAAAATTTAGCATTCTCAATTCTCCACTCCAGGTTTTTGAATTTCATTCTCTATACAAAATAGTGTACCTAAAATCCATAAAAAGAAATTTTAAATTATGAGAGAAATATGGCTTAACACTTCTCTTCTGGCCCAAAGAAAATAATTGGTATCCAAGTAAAGTCATTATTAAAGGTAATGGATGGGCAAAGCCTGGAAAAATCATTCTTGAAAAATTCAAAACAGGACGAAACAGGAAAATGTCTGGGTTTCACAGTGTTATTTAACAAACACATACTGTCTGTCCAGGGGACCTGCACCTTCTCAGTCATTAATTAAACATCATCTTCTGGTGCCCCTTCTAATGAAGGCAAAATATGTGATTTCCAAGTTTGGTTTCAGCAAGAAAGATGAGAGAGAGAGGGGAGGGAGAGAGAGGAGGAGAGAGAGAGAAAGAAGTTTTAAGTACTGTAAGTATTAATTACCATTACTATAAGTATTAATTATCTTGAGTGACAAGTGAATGCGAAAATGCAAAGCTCTGTGAGATTCTCAGATCCATAGAAAAGGAATCCTTTTGTTTTGATGGTCACAGGCCACTTGTCTCATAAGTTAATGAACCAACAGGGCACATCCTAGGCTAAATTTTGAAGTCATAGAAATTCACCATCATTTATTCCCTAGCCAGCCCTTATGAGTTTCTGGAAATATAATCATGTATCACATACCAATAAGGATATGTTCTAAGAAATGCTTCCCAAGACCATTTCATTTTGTGTGAATATTGGGGAGTATATTTACACATGAAATGTACGAGGCTATTGCCAGTACAACATAGCATACTGTTTTACAGGTAACTTTTTTTATAAGTCATATACTCTAAATCAATGATTAAAAGGCATAGTATAGGAACTATATAAACCAGTAACACAAGCTACTTATTAGCATTATCAAGTATTATGTATTATACATAATTTTATGTGTTATACTTTTATTCAGGCAGCACGGTAGGTTTGTTTACACCAGGATCACTACAGACACATGAGTAATACACTGCGCTTCAAAGTCACAATGGTTACCAAGTCACCAGGTAATGGCATTTTCAACTCCATTAGAATTTTATGAGGCCACTGTCATATATGTGGTTTGTCTTTAACCAAAATGTCATTATGTGTCATAACTGTATTTTCCCTTCAAATTTTCAGTCTTTCTTTTCTTTTCTTGTTCCATACTCACCTATATATATTGGTGTCTCTTATAATGGCATTGATACCAGGTAATGATACTAGTGATATCTTCACAATCTGGTGTTATGGTGCTTCAACTTGTCAACATCCCTGAAGAGAGACCATAAGTCACCATCTATAGTAGTAGCATGAACATACCTTCCTTAGGGTGTCCATGTCCACAACTCCTGCCAAATGTCTAGAGCAGGCAGTTCTGTCTATAAAGGACCTTATAGAAGTCTTATTTTTTATTCAAGTTTCAGCCAGTCTAATTGCTGATTGAGAAAAAAAGAAAGGAAGAAAGATAATAAGCAAAACCTAAATTTGTGTCCTTCCAGAGTGTCATAGCCTAAGCAATCTATTACATAGTAATCAAAAATTAAAATTTAGGTTCATAAGCAGGAAGAAACACTAAAACAAAAATAAGCAAAATTTAAATTTTTGTATAGCTATTCATCAATTTATCTGTATTGAACTGTATAAAATATGAATGTCAGATATAGGAGGTCTGGAAATATAAATAACAGGTTTATTGAATGAGTTGTAAATATAGCAAAAATATGTGCTGGATTATCTAGATACTACTTGATTCAAATATCTGCTCCTAGTTGATGTAAATACTCCTGCTATTGTCCTCTATTTGCCTTCCTTTAATTCTAACAGTTGTCATAAGAAAAGGTCACTGAGCAATCTGTAGAGGTGGAGACAAATCCTGCCTCAATCATTTCAGCTATAAACTTTTCTTTTGTCACACTGCAGTGTCATTGAGCTTTCATTCAATAATGTTGATGGACAAGTCACATTTAGAAGGTCAAATGAAAATAACCTCTCTTTCAAAAATGTGCCTCAAATTCTCTTTTAATATCATCTCAATCTTCTATCTGTTTATTCTTCTGTCAAATGGCCAGTCACAAACATAATCATTTTGTGAAACTTATTCGTATCAACTTTAGTCTACATTACCTCAGATATAGGCAGAAGGAAGGAAATCCTCACAATGGAACACAGAGAATGTGAAGTTACTGATGTCTCTTCTCCTGGCTGTGTTGGCATGAGGCTCTGGATTTGCCTCTTCAAGACATGTGACACAGAGAGCAGACTGAAAATAAGTGGAGGCCAATATATGCAGGGCTTATAAACCCACACATGTTTCCAACTTTTCTAAGTGGTTATGCCATTGTTATTTATTGATAATAGTTACCCAAGAATCAATTATTTATGTTTATTATATTTTCCAGACTTGTGTTTATCTTCCTCATCTATCAAGTTTTGGGATATTACATTTTAGTCATTTGGAAAATAATCATTTCTTATCTCATAAGGCAGAAAAGAGAAGTGAGAGGTACAAAATATGCACCTATATGCATTTATATAGACATGATAGATGGGTAGCTAAAATATATACATATATGCTCTGTGTGGGTTTTTTGTTACTTTTTGTTCACTGTTACAAAATACTTGACAGAAACAACCTTAAGGAATATGGATTAATTTTGGATCAGTTTCAGAGATTTCAGCCTACAGACCTTGGCTCCATTTAGTCTTGGCCCTTTGAGGCAGAGCATCTTGGCAGTTGGGAGTATGTGAAGAAGGAAGCTATTCACCTCAAGGCAGACAGAAAGTGGAGAGCAAGGGAGGAACTGGGAACCAGGTATAACCTTCAAAGTTATACCCCCATTAACCTAAGCTGTCCAATGATGCCCTACCTCCTAAAGTTTTCAGACCCTGCCAAAATAGTGCCACCATCTAGTAACCTAGCATTCAACACTTAAGCCTGTGAAGAACATTTCATATTCAAACCACACAATGATATATAGGGTATATGCATTATGCAAGCACACACACACACAGGAGTATAAACACTTATAGTTCCTAATAATTTTAGCCCCTAAAATTATTAAGAGAAAATCTTAAACTAAACACACAGATGGAGTTTTGAGCTTATCAAAAGAAGTTTTCTGCCTCCCTAACTAAGTTTCCTGACTTTTTCATATCATTATCCCCTGGGCAATTTTCAAGTTTGCAGAGTATTTGTTTTTATCTATGTGTCAGGTGAGGAGATGGTTACTTCTCAAAAGATAGACTGGTTTCAAAATTGACAGGTTTCAAAACAGTAGCTAACTCTTCTTCTACATCATAGGAGAATCATTTCCTTGTGATTTTATATGGATTTTTCTGAACCTGCTTGCTACCTTTTGGAGAATCTTTTTCAGTGTGAAGAGAGGATACCCTTAGATAGTTAAAAAAAGATAGATAATCTTCTAAAACAGAGTGGCTAGAAAGTACAAAATGATTAGAAAACAGATTAGGACAAGTCAGGAGAGAAGTATAGTCTTGATGCAATGGACATTCAACTAGAAGTTAACCTTTTTAAAGAAGTGGGAGAATAAAGGAAATCATGACCAGTTAATTCACTGGAATATAAATTCGCAGAAGGAGATATTAACATCTGGTGTTGTTGTAATACCCAGAGACCAATTGTAATAATACTGGTGAAAAGTGAATGCGCACACTGTTGAAGAAAAGTATAGATATGCAGAAGATTATTGATGAAATAATAATTTCACAACTGGATATGTTAGTCAGCTTTCCATTACCATAATGAATCCTGTGTTAATCAAGGTAAAAAGGAGGAAATGTTTGTATTGGTTTATGGTTTCAGTCCATGGTTACTTGCCCCTGTTGCTTTGGGCCTGTGATAGCACAGTACATCATAGTTGGAGTGCGTGATGGAGGAGGCATGTTCATCGCATAGGCAGCCAAGAAACAAAGAGAAAGAGAGGAGGGAATGGGGTTTCCATACTCCTTCAAGGGCACATCCCCAATGACCTAACTTTTTTGCACTGAGTCCCACCTCCTAAAGGTTCCACTGTCTCCCAATAGTGTCACCAAGCATTTAACACATGAGCCCTTGGGGGGCAATTATCCAAACTATAGCCCTGGTCCAGTGGTTTCCCAATCATCTAGACAGCTTTATTCATGCTATGCACAGGTGTCTTGTCTAGTCCTGACATTGAAAACTGTTGATCTAGGTCAACAGTCATTTTATAGATAGAGAGTGACTTAGAGAGGCTCAGTGTCTTTCTGAAAATCAAATTGTTGCTTATGATCATATTGGGCACAACATGAAGGCATATGGATTGAACCATTCTGGAAACACTAGGATGTCTTGTTTTGGGGACAGGAGAGTATTTTTCTCTTAAAATCATAGAAATGAGGAAACACTTTATTTTTCCTGTACTATTCCTAAATTTGAGGGAATTGAGCTCTAACATGTTTCCTATCAAAATACTCTCACATGCAACCCACATTTGCATGCTTGAATCACTCAAAAGCTGAAGGTTTTGAACTCCGCCTCTGTTTAGCAAAATACAGTTCTCTCCAATGCTATCTCTTCTGTACTTTGGGAAAGCTGACCATCTTTTCTTACTGAATGGAACTGGTTAGTTTCTTCCCTTCAGCTCTGTGAAGGATGTATTTTTCCTTATGTTCTCTGTCAAAGATCTTTTTTATACTTCCACGATAATTAGAGACAATAATCCCTTATTTCTTATATTTAGCAAACCTCAAAGGCTTTTTTCAATCACAGTCTGGTAAAGCCTTGGTGCCAAGAAAATTTCAGGTGGCCGTGGCCACCTGAAATTACATCTTATCTGAATGATTTGAGTTACAAACTTAGCATTCACTAAATGGAATCTTAAAACTCTTATTAGAATATTGTCTGGGATCCCAGCCTTATTCTACTGATCTTGACCTATTTCTCAGGTATTCATCAAAATGGACTATTATTTAGTAAGAGGAAGGTACAGGTACTACTTTGAAGAGTTGCAAAAGGAGGAATTTGGAACCAACAATGGAAGTTTATTGTAGACAACTGTGTTTATGACAAAAAAAACCACACATCATATTTTGGTTTGCTAAACCCCTCTGGTGTTTGGTTTCCAGCTTGTTTTCTTATATATTCATGAAAACACCCTACAATGAAGACTGAACATATCCCTCATCCCTGAAAGTTTCTTTATTCCCTTTGTTATCCCTCTTTCTAGCTCTTTCCAATATTAACCTACTCCCCCACCTATGCAGAGCAACCAGTGATCTGTTTTCTGTCTGTATACATTATTTGCCATTTTTAGAATCTTACTTAGCTAGAAGCACACAATATACATTATTTTTTCAATCTCCTTTTTGTCTTATTAGCAATAATTATTTGTTTTGTTATTTTAATGGCTGATTTGATGTTTATAGTAATATATCTTTCAAATTATTTTATATCACTTCAGATGTAGTATAATAATATTATGATTTTCTTCTATTTCTCCCTTTCCATGTACAGGACTAGTATAATCACACATTTTACCTATATGTGTTATAAAACTCACAACATTTGTATTATTTTTGTTTGGACAGTTAATATCTCTAAATAGATTTAAAGAATAAGAAGAACATCTCATGTTTTCACATGTAGTTATTGTATTTATGGTGCTATTAATTTTTATTGATACATCCACAATTGCATCTAGCCTTAGTTTTCTTCTTCCTGAAGGTCTTTTTAAAAAAAAAAACATTTCTCACAGTGCAGATCTGCTGTTGATGAACTGACATCACTATTCTCTGCCATCTCTAGCACTCCACTGTATTTTCCAGCATTGTGAGGGCTGAAAGGAAACCCCCATTTGAATCTTTCCTGTGGAGTGCATTTCAGATCCAGTTGAGATGATCTTGGGTTTTTAGCTCTCCACTTGTATGGTAGTCTCTACATTTGATTATGTTTGCTTCAAAATTGATTTGCCTATTCTATTTAATTTTTAATAGGATTTTAAAATTAAATTACTGGTGCTCACAAAAAAGTTTTTACTGGAATTTTTAACAGGATTGTGTTGAATCTCTAAAACAAACAGAGGAAAGATATCTTAATATTGAGTCTTGAAACCATGATCCCAGTATAGCTCTTCATTTATTTATGTCTTCTTTGATTTCTTTCATCAGGGTTTTATAAGAGTTTATACACAGATCTTGTATATGTAGTCACACGTTGCTTACCAATGGAGACACTTTCTAAGAAATACATCCTTATGTGATTTGTTCAGTGTGTGGATATCACAGAGTGTTCTTGAACAAACACAGATATGATCTCACGAGACGATACAATCTTATGGGACCACCATTGTGCATGTGGCCCCTTGTTGATCAAAACACTGTACGTGGCAAATGTCTGTATATAGAGTTATTCTCAAGAACTTCATCTTTGGACTCTATCATAAATGATATTATCATTATAATTTTAGATTCTAATTTTAAAATGGGAAAATGATCTAAATAAATATTTCTTAAAGGAATAAGTACAAATGAACAGTAAATATATGAAAAAATGACCAATGTCATTAACCATCAAAGAAATGCTAATCAAAACCACAGTGAAATTATCAAATCACTTCAGTTAAGACTGGCTATTATCAAATAGATAAGAAAAATGCTGGCAAGAATGGAACAAAAAGGAAGTTCTCATATACTGTTTGTAAGAATGTAAATCAGTATAGCTGTTACGGAAAGCAGTATTGGGGTTCTTTTAAAAAACTAAAAACAGTTCTACTTACAACTTTTGAGTGTATTTCTAAAGAAAATGAAATCAGCTACCAAAGAGACACCTGCATTCCCATATTTATTGTGGCATTATTCATAACAACTAAGTTATGAAATCCGTCCATCAACACATCAATAAATTCATGGAAATGTAGCACATACATACATGCATATTACATATATATGAATTATTCAGCCATAGGGAAGAATGAAATGGCCATGCATAGAAAGAAAAGTACTCTCTCATATACAGAAAGTTTAAAAAAATGGTTGACCTGAAAGCAGTAAATATTTGCAACACTCTTGACTATTGGCAGCTTTACTATTATCTAATATTTCTGAGAAGTTAGCAAGTTTTCTAAGATGACATCTTCAAGATCTATTATAACTCCAATCTGAAATTTATCTCTTTTAGGTATTTAAGGACATTGTTCATAATTAGAAATTCATTAGTATTTTAACCTAACTCAAGTTAAATTTTTCTCTTTACGTTGTTTATTACATAATTATTTTTTGATAGTACTGGGATTTGAACTCATAACCTCATGCTTACAAGGCTGGTGTTCTACCACTTGAGCCACTCCGCCAGTCCCATAATTTTTAACTTGAAAATTGAATTTATTTGATGAAATATATGCAAGTATTAAAGTGAGCATCCATTATTTATAATTTCTTGTTAAAAACAAGAATTATTTCAGGAGCAATTATTCAAATTTATAAATCTATTCTGATTTGCAACTGCAATGATTGCAAGTTTCTCTCTCTTCCTCTAGCTTGGAATTTTTGTTTATGCTAATAAATTACAACAATTATACTGATAAAAGAATAATATTGACTCGGAGTATTGAATGAATTAATCTTTTCACAAATTGAATAATCAAAATTGATAGTCACCATGTCTGTTTTGCAGCTGTGCTCTAAAACTTAACTGGCAGGTTGACAAATCCTCAATCTAAATCACTATTTTAAAGTAAAAATTTCAGGTTTTAAAATAACATCTTTAGTGGAGAATATCTAACCCATATTCAGTACCAGCAAAATATAACCACAGTTATATCCTCTGTTTTCTCAAGGAAGTATAGATAATATAGTAATAGCATGAATATAGAAGATAGGGGAGATAGAAATATGTGATGGATATGTTCATGTTTATGAATGAACTTACAAATGTATAATGTAATATAATAAACTCAATAGATATTTAAATTAATGGCATCTTAAGAAATTTTATTTTTATGCTTAGTTTATAATCATATAAATTTTGACCTTGAAGCATCACAGTAGTATAGCTTTATTCACCAAAATTAATAACATGTGTTAATTATAAATTTTTTCAGCATATTTATAGGTTCCTGTAGATGTATCATTTGAGGAAAGGGAACAATGCAAGACTTTTTAAACAATGAAATAAATTAATACTGAACTCAACTTTGATGCTAGATTTAGACTTTGACTCTGTTTTATTTGTTCTTGCATTTCCTCCCTCCCTCCTTCCCTCTCTCCCTTTCACCCTTCTTTTCTTCCTTCCTTCCTTCTTCTCTCCCTTCCCCACTCCTTCCCTTTCTTCTTGCATTTCCAAGTGATTATGTTCCAGTAGTTCTGATTTAATGCTCCCCCACAGGCAGATCAATGTGCTCCTGTATTAGAACTTTGTACCCATGACCCATATCATCAGCAAGACAGCACTATGGTCTCACTTTGTCATACTTCAAACAGTTTATGGTACCATGTCTGTCCCAGTTTTCCTTCTTCCCCTCCAATCCTTTTTTTTTTCTATGTCTGTTCCCTTTTCCTTCATGTCATTTCCAGTATTGTGTTACAAAATTCTCCTCTTGGCCTTCATCTCGGTTTCAACCTCCATCACCCTGCTGGGTAACTTCATCCATTATTATTATCCCAGTATTAGAGGTGGATTCTTTTTTAAAAAAATAATCTTTTCTTTTCCTCTCATTTTGTTTTACAAATTTGTATTTATCTCCATAGAAAGTCCCTTTAAGATTGGGATCGTAGAAGTATAAGAATGAGGCATCACAAGTACTAGATCTCCTTAACACATGTTGGTCTAGCATCAAGTAACAAACTCTTTTCAAGCTAAGCTGTAGAAGGGCAGTAGTTCAGAGTCTTACAGAACTTTACATATAGATTTTTGAGCCCCATACACATCTACAGAATCTGCATGTGGGGGGATATGAGGTCTAAAACCCTGAATGTTCATAAATTCCTCTGTGATAAGAGGTGGATTCTTAACTCAGTAGTTTAGATCAATATTCTGTATTTCAGACCTACATTTTCAAATGCCTTCTAGATGCTCTCAACTATGTGACCCAAGCCCATTCATCCCCTTATTCATTTTTTAAAAAGAAGACTTATTGGGTCAAACTTTGTGCTTAAGGTTCTTCAGTTAACAAACAGACAATGTTCTTTGCCATTATGAAGGCTACATCCTGTGTTGTGTATATTTGAAAGAGAGAGATAAACAGATAGACAATAAATTACTTGCATAATAAACAAGAAAAGTAAACATTTTACCATAAAGTTGTACTAGGAATAATAATTCACTTTGGTTTAGATGGTCAGGAGTTTCTGAAGAAAATTTGCAGCTTTAAATACATTTGTCAGGATAGATCCTGTCTTGAAGGTTTATTTAAGCAAAGACTTGGAGGAGATATAGGAATTTTTTTGCATTGCATATCTGGGGAAGAGCACATCAAGACAGAGGAACACTGTACAGAGGCTGTATGGCAGGTGTGGGTCTAGGCCTTGTGAATGAGGGCATGAAGTAGAAGACGTTGGAGAGGCAAGTCACATCCTGCAGTTCTATGTGAGGTGTTGTGAAGACTTTCGCATTTGCTCTATGTCACTCCAGTGTTCTGAACAATGGAGAGGCTACTCTGCTGCTGTGTCATATCACCGTCAACCTATTCAAAACTTAAATAATCTCACCTACTTTCTTAGTGTATTCAAGCTGCTATAACAAAATACTATAGACCAAGTGTCCTACACACAATAGAAATTTATTTTTCATAGTTCTGGAGATGGGAAAGCCTTAGATCAAGGATACAAGTTTGGTGTTTGCCAAGGTCAACTTTTTAGTTAACAGATACTTCTCCTTATGTGGAAGGGGTAAAGGGACTCCCTTGAGCCTGTTTTATAAGAGCACTAATCCTTTTCATCAAGGTGCTGCCTCCTGACTTATTTACCTCCCTATAGGACCATATCTTTATACCATCACCTTGGAGGTCAATACAGGAGTTAAAGGGGGCATAAATATTCAGATCATAGATCTCGCTTCATTTTCCAACACAAGTCTACTATTCATATTAATTTGATATGAAATCTATCATGATTCCCAAACCAGAATTAAAATAAAAGTTTACTTTTTGCTTATATATAATTACCCAAGTTAGGCATTTCCTATCTG
Organism: Castor canadensis; assembly: GCF_047511655.1. Classification (NCBI taxonomy): domain Eukaryota; kingdom Metazoa; phylum Chordata; class Mammalia; order Rodentia; family Castoridae; genus Castor; species Castor canadensis. The sequence continues at coordinate 149,476,771 of NC_133390.1, read as the reverse complement.
AATCAGCCATGATTGTGTCCTATGGAATTATTAAAGAACCAAGGTTCTTTTCATCAGATGACTCTGCCATCTTTAGGGTTTTGTTGTCGATGGTCTTCAGCAACAGAACAAAGAAGGCATTGCCTTCCAGAAATGACATAGGCCATATTTGATATATTCCACTGGTTAAGAACTCTGGCATATGATCCCAGTTTATTTTTAAGAGGTTGGGATATATAATTTAGTGAGCAACTCAGAGATAAAAAGACTTGAAGAGCTAAACATTCTTTACGCTTTCTAATAATTATTAAATTGATTCTGTCAACTAAATATCTTCCTCCAAATATACACATCAATATATACATCACTTTTTCCCTTAAAATTTTTTCTGCTTTATTCAGGTCTCATGCTCTCTACCCAAGTTTATGCAACCATGTTCTAAGGTTTCAGACACTCTATCTTCCAATTCATCTTCAGAGTGACATGAATAAAGATGTGTTGTTTCTTACATGCAAATTTGGTCCTTTTCTCATTTTCCAAGTTTTCTAGGAATTCCTTATAACTTGTTACACTAGTACTCAAGGACTTTCATGATCAATTTTGAAGACTTGTTCTATTTTCATACATGAATACAAGATATTTTCCCTATAATCCCCCTCCTTTACTTTTTTCTCCAGCTCCCCTCTCCCACTAGTACCCACCCGCAGACAGGACGTGTCCTTCATTAAAAACAAAAAAGTTACTTTTGTTAGTTTATGATAGTTATACAGCGTTTCTTTGGTGACATTTCCATAAAACTGGAAAGGGTAAAACTAATTAAGACATATTGTAAGTACTTATATAAATGTCACAATGTACCCCCTGTATAACTATAATATGCTAATAATAAAAAATAATAAAAAAACCTTGTCTACCCCTCTGAGATTGTGTGTTCCTACAATGTTGTATAATCACTGCTTCCCTGTCTTCTATGTCCTTGTCATATGCTTCAAGTACTGCATCACACCATTGACATATGAACCTGGCAAGCCAGCTCTTCAAGTTCATCCATTTTTCTGCAGAAGGACCTCAAAACTTGCCAGAAGTCCCCAGAGATAAGTGGTAGTCTTGATGTCCAACACCTACTTTGCTATGACCTGGAACATGTCTTCTGACCTCCAGGCAGCATTAGGTGTGTCAGCAAACAGGTATATTTCATTGTTTTCCAAAAGATTGATTCAATGTAGCTCTGCCTCTGTCTCTGTCTGACTCTTCTCTCTCCCTCTCTTTCTTTACTTTCTCATTTTACTTAGACAGTGCGTTACAAGTTTTGGGCCAGAGTATTTCAAAAACATGGGTTGACTAGAATAGCATCCAAGTTTTCTTCTAGAAGAAAGAATGATGGATACTGAAGGTTGCAAACATGAGGCCTCATCTTTTATACCACCTGCATCATGGTGCCTGGATTGAGTTTGTGAGGGCACGTTCCCTGAAGGCCCATGAATGCTCTCCAGAAACTGCAATCTACACACATCACATTTCTTGGCCACAAGCCATCTGATCAATATTAGATTTCTGGGGGGTAAAGATTTTCAGATGCTATTTAAACAGCATGACCCTTGGAAGGTCAAAATGAATGTCTGTTCTCATCTTGCTCTCTAACCCATCTGAAAAATATTTGGAAATTCAGCAGGTGGGTAACATGTGAGTTTTCTTCATGATGGAATTTCCTATTCCTTTCTGTTCAGATGGCCAACAGCGTTTTTGCAATTAATTTACTATTAGATGGACATGAAAAAATGTATTTCTCATCTCTGCAGGAGACAAGATAATGGGGGACATATTATTCTTTTATGCTAAATTTGTGATATTTTTCATGTCTTACATCAGTATTTTCCTCGTGACGTTCTGGCAGAGGGGCAGAAGTGAGTGTATATGGACCTATCTTATATAACCTGGATGCTTCCCTAGAAGTGGCTCAAGGTTTGTTTATCCGAACTTAATTGTGATCCACTGGATTTATAGCCATTACATTATCTTTTAAAATTGTTTTAAAAATGTGTAGAAAGAAAAGTTTTATAATACAGTAGTATTTTGTGAGAGGAGAGATCTTAACTATATTATAAACACAGTGACTAGTTCTTATTAGCCACTCAATAAAAATGGGTGGAGTTGACTATGTTCTTCCCTCGTACTTTGTAAGACAAAGCCCATTAAACTAACCAACAATAAAATAAGTTTTAACAAAAATTCTCCAGGTTGATATTTTATTTTTTGGCAATACTGGGATTTGAACTCAGGGCTTTGTGCTTGCTAGGCACCACTTAAGCCATACCCCCAATCCTTTTTGCTTTAGTTGTTTTTCAAATAAGATCTTGTGCTCTTTGCCCTTGCCAATATCAGACTGGGATCCTCTTTCCTACATCTCCCATATAACTGGGATTACAGATGTGTTGCACAATGTCTATCTTTATTTGTTGCAATGGAGTCTCACTAACTTTTTGCTGGAGCTGGCCTGGAACTGTGATCCTCCAAATCTTCAAATTCTGAGTAGCTGGGATATAGGCATGAGCCACTGCACCCAACCTCAGTAAGAATATGAAAAACATTCTTTCTCCTTATTTGTCATAAACAGAATTTTGGGAAATTTTAATTCATATTTTTTCCTCTATTAAAGTCAGTTTCAGGACAAAAACCTAACTTATGTATCACCTCCATGAATCTTCACAGTGAGGAATGTTGACTTCTGCATGGACTAAATCACCACAAACTCATGATTTTGTTTCATCATGTTAAAGCCATGTGAACATGCATTTATAAAACACTATTTATATCTTTTTCTCTATATAAATTCTTTCTAATTTACTTATGGAAACTATTTTCCCAATTAAATCTTTTTGAGATTTTTAAGTGTTATTAATATGTTCATGGTGACCTGAATGGTTCAAATCCTCACTTAAATGTTTTGTAGTTGCATTGAAAGTAAAGCTAAAACTTTAATTTTTTCACCAGTAATTCACCCCTGAGAAAAATGGCTTTATTAGTTTAGTTGTTGTGAGAGAGAGAAAAGGTGTGTGTGTGTGTGTGTGTGTGTGTGTGTATTTGTGTGTGTATGTGTGAGAAAGAGAGAAATTGTCTAGTTTCTTTTATCATCCCCTATCTCTTGCTCTCATATTTAGCCCTTCAATCCACTTCCTATTAATTTCATCTCCAGTTTTTTTTCCTTTATTGCTGTGCTGGGTGGGGGGTACACTGTGACATTTACAAAGGTTCTTTAATGTATCAAATATAATCATACTTGAATTCATTCCCACTACCATTCTCCTTCATCCCTACCTCCTCTGATTCCTGCAACAGTTTTAACAGGCATTATTTTTCATTTACATACATGAGTACACATTATTTGCACCATATTCACCCTCCTATCCTGTTTCCCCATCACCTCCCCCTCCCACCAGTGCCAACCCCCTCTGCCCACATAACCTGTTCCACCCTCCTGTTCTCTGATTTTTTAGAAGAAAAAAGATAAAAGTTAAAAAGAAGAACATATTTTGTCTAGTTTTGCTTTGGATGAACATACTGTTTACATCCCTTCCTTTGCAAGCCACCATTTCCAAATTTCTAGATTGCTATAAAACAAAATTCTATTTGTAGACTACTCATAAATTTTTTTCCTTCACACTTATCTTGTCAAATATATTCTTTAGAGGGAATATTCAAAATAACCTTTTTTTTAAACCTGAAGATAACATATACTGCCCCATTTCTTAAAAGTCTGCAATGTCTTCTCCTTGCACTTATGATAGTATCCAGTGTTCTTACCATGGTAGTCCTGGCCTGCTTTGGTCACTGCCTACTTCGCTCCAAAATCACCACAGCTGGACTTGCTTTGGTTCTTTCACAAAGCTAAGTCCTTTTCTACTGTGTTCAGATTATTCTTTCTGTCCCTTTCAGTCAGCTTCTCAAATTGTAGTGCTGTGCTTTAAAGCTAGTTGTCTAGAAATAGCTTTGTTGATTATTCTAAATATTAATATTTATAAACAACTAATGTGTTTCCCATCACTATGCTTTTTAATACTATGCACACTTTCCATGTAGTATAATTGTAGTGGAAAACTTGTCATTTTATATAACTGGAACCACTAGTTAATTGGATAATGCAACCACAACAAATAAGATAAGGAGTAGAATTAACAAAAGGTGCAGCCATAAATTAACAACTTATTTTAACTTAAAACATACATATGTGCTTTGATTTACTGATCTTTCTCTCATATGGTCAAGAACTTTTAAGTATCCTGTTTAATGCTTAGAGTCATTCTAGGTCTTTCTTATAATAGCATAACTCATATTGCTTGGCTGTGATTTCTAGCTGCTGTTGTTTAAGTCAAATTAGACCCTAAGAACATTTATGGAGCTATCAGAATCTCAAGTCCTTCCAGATTTTGACATTTTTGTTTACTTACAGATGTGTCTCCCACACCTAATTTGACAGTTGTTGTTTGTTATCATTTTGTTTTGTTTCCAGTGAATTGTTCTTATTGAGTTTTTCCAAAGATTTTACTCTGTTTTTTTGTCTTTCTTTTGGTACTAATCACACAGCGTCTCATTCCATCTCATACTTAGTTCTCAGGGACAAGTTCTCATTGCCTAGACCTGGAAATAGCAGGCATTTCTGCCACTCACAATCTCTTGGTTGGGCTCATTCACAGATCACACTTAACTGCTAAGTAGAACAAGAAATGGTATGAAAGTATGTGTTCAGGAAGAAGAAGAAATTGGTATGATTAGCAGGTAGCTAGGCTTGAAAAGACCTTCCTTTAAGTCCACTTCAAATTAGGATATAACCATGATCTATTCAATAAGTTATATTCAGAAAAGCCTATTAAGTTTTATAAGAATTGATTTGTTCTACAATGCCAGTTCTCCTTATCTCCTTGTAGGTATTGCCTGTGAAAGCATCCTAGTTGGAGATATTCTCTTTTGTCATTGGTGTCCATTTTTAGAAATTATTCTATATAAATAGGATCAGAAAGAATCCTCCTGAAAACAAAATTAAGCAAATATTTTAGAAGGATCACAAGTTCACCTTGTAAGTAGAATAGTGTAATAGGCATGAAAATCTTTAAAATAGTATCACTATTTCCTGGCTTACCAATCCATTTTCCTACCTCTCACTTGTCTATTAGCTGGATGAGATTCATGAGATTAAGGAATAAATAGCATTGATGGCTGTATCAGAGTAATTTTGTTGGTCAGAAATAGCCTACAAAGGTTTAAGCTTGTGTAGACCTGTTTGAAGGTATTGAGAAGATGACTTCACTAAATATTCATCAATTAGTCACAATTCCTAAGATCCACTATTAAAGTGACTTTGCTAGATTCATCATTATCTCCAAGAGATTCCCAACAAAATCCAATCATCTTTACCAGAAGCCATAGTAAATTAACCCAGCATTTGCATTGTAATTTCATGATGAATGAATGAATTAAATTACATGACTCTCTAAACAAGTGATTGAAGGCAAGTAGTAGAAAACAGATAAAAAAAACTATTGGTGAAGGTTGAGTAGAACAGAATACTGAAGATATGGGTATTAAATTAAATAATCTGGTGGGTAAGAGGCAGGGCTCAGGGCACTAGAAGAGTAAAGAGGTAGCACAATTTATAGATAGATATACATCCATCTCTGAACAAAAATATGTATTTCTTGCCAGGTTCTTCTTGATGTCTGTGTTCCTTTACTGTTTCTGCTCCAAAGAGCAATTGTAAGTCTCTTAGAGCATGCAGTGGTCACTTCCACATAATATGCAATGATACCCTCCCTTGGTCTTATGGCAACATCTAGCAGAGACTTGTCAGTGGGCAATCAAGATAGGTTTCTGATACACACCACAGATTGCAGAGCTGCAAAAAGAGTACAGAACCTCATTCCAGAGTGCCTGAATGCAAATCCCTCGTGTCATTCACTAGCCACACAAGCTTGGTAAGATTGCAACTACTCTTTGAGCCTAGTTTTAAAAAGTTAAGAAACTCTTTTATCCTATAGTGGGAGATCGCAATTAGTTTAACAATTCCTTTAAATTAGGAAAACAAATTGTCAATATCTCTTAAATTTTCTAATTTGTGAGTCTGTGGGCTCATAGACTCCCAAAAGAAACCCTCGCCTATCTACATCAGAACACATTTATGTGGATGTACAAGGAAAAAAGTGGAAACACATGTTTCACATAGGGGAATTAATAAAAATATTGTTGGAATATTTGCAATGAATGAAAAAATGTTATTAAAACATATACAATATGGTAACATTCATGTAACTCTTGCAAAGCATCTAAAATAACATATACTCCTATGTCTAAATGTGCAATGAGGTAATTAAGATAAAATACAAACCTTAAAACATTCTAAACAAAACAAAACAACTCTGGAAAGCTGTTTTCTAGTTTTTAGCAAGTTAAACACATATCTGTCTCATGAACAGCAATTTCATTTCATTTTTGTGCAAGGGAAATGAATGTTTATGTCCATAGAAAGATTTTATGAGAAGGCTCCCATAAGCCAGAAAGTAGAAGTAATCCAAATGTTCATCGAAAGAAAAATGCCTAAATTCCAAGTGGTTATACATGGTAGTTCCACCTTGTCTACAGTTTTGTTTTCTGTGATTTTAACTATTGGAAGTCAATTGCAGTTTGAAAATATTAAATAGATAATTCCAGAAATAAACAATTTAAAAGTCTTAAATTGTGCACCATTATAAGTTGCATGATGAAATCTCAGACGGTCTTGCTTGGGATGGGAGTCATCCTTTTGTTCAATGTGTTTAACTTTATACACTAGTCACTTAGTTACTTAATAACTATCTTGGTTAACAGATCAATTGTCACAATATCACAGTGCTCCCATTAAAAGTAGCTTCCATTTTTACTTAAAAACAGCTTTGGAGTACAAGAGTAATGATGCTGGCATTTCAGATATGCCAAACAGAAACTGTGAAGCACTTCCTTTAGGTACAGTAACATTTCATATCATCACAAAAAGAAGGTTTACATGTTCCACTTAATTATTAGTTGTCATTGTTAATCTCTTACTGTGCCTAACTTAATTTATTATGTATATACAGGAAAAAACATAGTGTATGTAGAGTTTGGTACTATTCCACAGTTTCAGGCATCCACTGGAGTTCTTGGAACATATCTCACACAAATAAGGGGCGACTACTATAATAAAATCATGCACAGCAATAAAGACAATTAGCTATTGGTATACAAAAACATAATTGAAATTCAAAAAATCACATTGAGCAAAAAAGCCATACATAAAAGTTCACTACATTATACCATTTATACAAAATCCAAGAAAGAGAAAATAACCCCGTGATGGTAGAAATTATCTTGCTGGTCACATAGGATTTGGCTGAGTTTTGATTTGAAAGACTTGTGACAGAATTTTCTGGAGTGATAATATTCTATGCATTGATCTAGAAGATGACTGTATGGTTGTTTATGTTTAACAAAGGTCATGATATCTACCCATAATATTTCAGCATTTTGATGCATATAAATTATACTGAATGCTTTTAGTCTAAAAATTACATTACTTTTGTTCAAAGAGTATTACTGTGAAAAACAAAAATAACAATTGCTCTATAAAATCATGAAATTCAAATTTAATCTGTATTCTTCTACCTGTGGCACTTATTTCTGGTAGACATCTGGAGCAGAGAGAATGGAAGAATACATAAAGTGACAATGCTTTAATTTTAAGTCTATGGGTGCAACAGAAATTAAATAGAAACACCAAAGATGTGAAAAGAAATATTAATTAACAATGGAGCATTTAGAAATGCTTGTGATTTGAAGCACGTGCTCTTGTAAAAAAGACATTCATGGTAAATGTTTGCACCTTGAACACGATTAGGGAAAAAATATACACATCTGTTTTCCTGCTATTGGGTGTGAGTTTTAAATTTTGGGCCCAGATATTTAAATCAATGCACTTACACGCAAAGGATTTACAATAAAAGCTCAGAATTCACTGTGGCCCCTTGGCTCTCTCTTCTGAAGTGGAAGGTCTGACTTAGCATTCAGAGAGAACTTTAAAAGACTTAGATGTAATAGACTTAAATGAATCTCTCAGCATTACTTTGTCAAGCTAAGGGAAGTCAGCCAAGTTAAGCTTTCAGATCTGTCTAGGATTGATGCAGTTTTCCCTAAGATATTTATAGGAATTGTGCACAAAAATTAATGAATCAATGACAGTGTTACAACACAGCCTTCTAATAGTTCTCCAGTTGCATAGCTTCAAAATTATCCACTGAAATTTTTTAGAAATAAAAATGATGGCAAACAAATTGCAAAGACTTAGTAAAAAAATCCTGCTACACTGTCCTATTTTATAGTCTTAAATAAAAAGCAGAAAGAAAATAAAATGATACAGAACTATAAATTAATAGTTGCAAGAAAATATGTACTAAATGATAAACTACTTATTCGGTTAGAAAGAGACGGATGATCACGTCTGAAAGCTGCCTATTAATGAACAGATATCAACTTGGAAGGAGATTTTTCCAAGGTAACTTACAGGAATTGGACCTTGATCCTCTTTTGTTGACCTACTCAAATTTACATGTCAGTGCTGGAATTCAAATCACTTAAATAGAGCTGTGTAATAAATCATCTCTTTATTAGATATCTATTGCTACATAAGAAGCCTTTATAAAATGTTGTGGCTACAACAATTTTATTTCCTCATGATCCTCTTGGTCAGCAATTTTGGCTGGGCTCATGAAAAATCAGCCAGCTCACAGTGTCACTCACACAACTGTGAGTGTTGTGTGGGGGCTAGTTGGGCTAAGGGGCTCAGCTGGACGTGGTATCAAACCTCCTGGTCTCATTCTCCTGTTAGCAAGCCTGGGCTTGTTCACTGGCAACAGCACTCCAAAGAGAACAAGGGGAAGTAGTAAAGTCTCTTGGGACCAATACTCAGAAGCTATACAGTCTCCAACAATGTTTCATTGTTCAAATAAGTCAGGAGGATAACATGAATTCAAAGGATAAAGAAATAGATCACCTATCAATGGGAGGAGCTAAAATAATTGGTGATCATTTTAAATGAAGCATATGGTTATTCTTGGTCACAATAATTTAAGTTTTTTTGCATGCAAAAAACCTCACTACCTCCTGAGATTAGGTAAAGCAGTGATTTTATATATATATATATATATAACAACCGGCTTTTGCTGTGTGCAGAAGGCCCTGATATGAAGCGCTTACTCGTGTCTGTGGTGTAAATTCTACCACTGTGTCTAGTTTCAAGCTACTGATATGACATCACTGAGTGCAAGAAGGGAAAACAAAACAAAGCAAAACAAAAATATGATTTGCCGTTGAAAGGAGATATAAACTGGCCCCTGAATACCACTGCCTACAGTGTCTCCAAATATGACCTTGTACCCACGTGCACTATGTCAAAGTCTGCAACTAGTGCAGATACATATAGATGGGGCTCCTTGACTTGGCTTTTCTTCATCTATAGGCCTATAGAAAGATCTAACATATCCTTCCCATGTTCCCAATGCAGAATTCTGAGATAGTGATGAAATAACCAGAGGAAGCAATGCCATTACAAAAGTGGTGGTGTGGCTCAAGAGGTCAAACACCTGCCCAGCAAATGCAATGCCCTGCGTTCGAACCCTAGAACTGCCAAAAGATTTTAAAAAAGAAAAGAGGAGGAAGAAGAATTACATAGCAGACCCTAGCCCATAGCAGTATCTATACTGAGAACAAATATCATTATATTTCCCCACTCTCAGAGCTAGTAAAATTCCTTGATTAAAGACTTCTAGGCTGGGTGCAGAGGCTCATGTCTGTAATCTAAGCTACTTGGTAGGCAGAGAGAGGAGAGACATGGTTTGAGGCCAGCCTAGGCAAAAAGTTAATGAGACTGTATCTCAAAGAGCAAGTGAGGTGTGATGACTCATGCCTGTAGTCTCACCTACTCGAAAGGCATAGGTAGGAGGATTGCAATCAGAGGCTTGCTGGGCAAAAAGCATGAGACCCTGTCTGAAAACCACTGAAGCAGAAAGGAGTAGAGGCATGGATAAGGTGGTAGAGTGGCCCTGCGTTCAAACCTTAGTTCTACCAAAAAGAAAAAGAAAGATCCCGTCTGCTTCTTGGGACTAACTCCCTAGTCTAATGTTCTCATATTTAATTTTCTGTAACTTTGAAAGATTTTATTTGTATTTTTTAATTGTACAAGTAGATTTGCTGTGATGTTTCAAACATGCATATAATGCACTTTGATCATATTTATCCTCTATTACTCTTTTTATCCCCCCATTCTTACAGTTTTTAATGTATTTTTTATTTTATTTTCACTCATGTGTATAATGTACTTCAATCGTATTTGCCCTCCTCACGTTGTCTTCTCTTCTCAGCTTCCTCCCTCTCACTGGACCCCCCCAACAATCCCCTTTTCACATTCAAGTCCTTAGTTTTGTTTTGGGTCTATATTCTGCATATCAGAGAATTCTGAATGTCATATGCAGTATTTGTTTTCCCAAGTCTGACTTATTTTGCTTAACGTGATGATCTCCATTTTTCTGCAAACAACATTTCTTTCTTCTTTGTGGCTGAAGAAATCTCCATGGTGGGTGTATATCACATTTTCTTTATTCATTTATCAGTTGATGAGCACCTAAAATGATTTCATAGCTTGACTATTGTGAATAGTGCTGCTATAAACATGGGTGTGCAAATGCCTCTATTGTATGCTGACTTACTTCCCTTGGATATATGATCGGGGTAGTATAGCAGGATCATGTGGTGATTCTACAAGCAGAGTTTAAGAAACCTCCACATTGGTTTCCACAGTGGAGGCACTAGTTTACTTTCCCACAAACTGTTTGAAGGTTCCTTTTCCCCTTGCATCCTCACCAGCATTTGTTGTTTGTTTCTTTGCTGATTGTCATTCTGACTGCAGTGGGGTGGAATCTCCTTGTTGTTTTGACTTGCATTTCCTTTATGGTTAAGGATGTTGAACATTTCTTTTCTTTCTTTTTTGTGGTACCGTGGTTTGAATCAGGGCTTCATGTTTGCCAGAAAGATGCTCTATTACTTGAGCCACAACTCCAGCTCTGACATTTCTTCATGTATTTATTGGCCATTGTACTACTTCTTTTGGGACCTGTTCAATAAAGTTGCCCATTTACTAAGTGGATTATTTGTTCTTTTGGTGTTTAATTTTATGAGATCATTACCTATTCTGAATATTAATTCCTTGTTCATTGAAAAGCTGGCAAAGATTTTCTCCCATTCTGTAGGGTGTCTCTTCAATTTGTTTCATTTGATGCACAGAATCTTCATAGCTTGATACAATTCCACTAGACAATTCTTGCTGCTATTTGCTGAGTTTTTGGAGTCCTATTTAGAAAGTCCTTAACTATTTCCATGTCTTCAGTGTTTTCTTTATGTTTTTCTGTAGTAATTTCAAAGTTTTAAGTCTTACATTAAGATCTTTGATCCATTTTTAATTATCTTTATACAGGGTAAGGCTAGGGATCTAGTTTCAGTCTTCTGCATGTGGATATCCAGTTTCCCCGATACTGTTTGTTGAAGAGGTTATCTTTTCTCTAGTGTATGTTTCTGGCACCTTTACCAAAGATCAGGTGGTTGTAGTTATGTGGGCTTATTTCAGCATCTTCTGTTGCATTCGTGTCTGTTTTTGTGGCAATGTCATGCTCTTATTGTTACTATGAAGTCAAGTATTGTGATACTTCCCTCCACATTGCTCTTTTGGCTCAATATTGCTTTGGCTATTTGGGGTCTTTTATAGGTCTATATGAATTGAATTTTAGGATTTTTTTTTCCTTGTGTCTTGACATTATCTTTTGTACCTTTGTCTCTGCCTGCTATGATTTTTGTTAAGCTGCCTGAGATGTCTGTCTTTTTCCATAAGAAATGTCCTATATTTCCAGCTGAGACACTTTCTCATCCTTTTTCCTACTTAGCAAAAATTAAAGGCCCTACAATATGTTTTCATTTTTTACTTCCTATGTGTTCAAGGTGCTACAACTCCCTAAAAATTACTTTGTCTTCCTTTATATAAGATTATATATAGAATATATATTCATATATACATATGTATTAAAATCAGAACCATAATTTTTGTCACCTCTGTTTTTTTTCTAGTGCTGGGGATTAAATCTAGGGCCTCATACATGTTAAGTCAGTGCTCTTTATCACTGTGTGGCCTCTTGGAGTTTTTCAGAGATACTTCGGAATATGGCCTCGGTGTGTATTGCTCTTAAATTTCTTTGAAAAAAATTTTTTGTGTGTCTTCGACAAGATGTATTTGATAGCTTAAATATTTTAGAGATATTAACAAATGATCTTACAGCTATAACTTTGGTTTGATATTGAACCTGAAAAAATTTCTTGATTTGTGCATATTTGACTGCTAGTAACACTAGAGATAAGATACTGTATTATTTTCCATCCTATCAAGTCCTAGATTTTCTTCATTTCTTCCAAATTCTGCTAGCTAACTGCATATGCCCTTAGTTCATCTCTCTTTTCTCATATATTATTAAATGCAGTTTAAAAAGAAGCTTGTACACAAATCTTAGCTATATCCACAAGTCCATTAGAGTGATGGATTAGGTACTACATAGGAATATAGGGAGGGGTTTAAAATTCATAATGGTAACCTGTTGGAGCAGAAGAGACATTTAAATTGATTCTTAATGCTGAGTAACACTTGTTCAGAATAAGTATAAGGCACATCTGTAGGATTCTTCATATAGTTCAAAATGACACCAGTATGCATCACCAAAAGGTAAGGGCTAGATGAGATTCCAACTGGGTAGATTTTTTCACTACATCTTAAAAGGAGAAGTGGGAGTGGGGGGTGGGAAGGTTTTAACAAGGACAAGGCAATGAAACCTATAATTAGAAGGTTCATCCTAGCAACACTGTGAATAAAACTTAGAGGAAGAGATTCTGGACAGGAGACTGTCCCAGCCATTCAAGCATGAAAAGATGGTGTAGCCTTATTTACATGAATGGGAATAGCACCAAGGCAGGAAAGCAACATTAAAAAAACTAGGGCACACAAATGCCAAGACTTAGTGTTGACATGGAGGCTGAGAAGAAAGGAATATTCAAGAGTGACTCTCCTGCTTTGGGCTTGGACAGCTTGACTGGGGATGATGCATTTACCAAGAAGGGTCATCGAGCAGGTTTTACTTGAAACACAATGTTTGGTTTGAGATGCATTGCCTGAGAGGAACGTATAACACACCCAAGTGGAAGTGATGGACAGGAAGAAATATTATGACCTTTTCACCACTTGACATCTTTACATCTTATTATACTGAATATTCTCTCAAATCACAGAGCTGGTCTGGACCCAATTCTGCTATCCACACATTTCACAGACTTTGTTGAGAGTCTAGGAAACATTACAGTCTATTCTATAATACACATGGGGGATCAGAACTACATCTCTCATACCAAAGCATGTTTTCTGCATGTCATTATCAAATACACACACACACACACACACACACGCCCTCCATTCAAGTATTGAGAAGTAGTAAAACAAAGTGCTAAATAACATATAACACAGGAACTGTAGTCAGATCCCTGGAATTCTAATTTAATTTTGCTACTTCCCAGCAACAGATTTGGAGTTTGTAACCACAATTCCTTTTTCATGCTCACTTTATAATCTGAATAGTTGGCCTTGCAAATAAAGTACTAATAGTCACCCCTGCATCTCAGATAAAACCTGGAATTTCTGAAGTATATACTTCTAAAGGATATATTTACTCCAAGCCAGTAAAATTATACTTGAAGATAATATTTAGGGATCAAATGACTCACTAATCCTTGTTTAGATGAAATAAACAACATGGAGACCATGAGATGTATAAACACACTCTTTACACACAGGTATACATACTTGCATGCTTCCATCCTTCCCCTAAATGAGGGAATGGAGAAAGGCTCATAGTAAACCCATGGGCACAACAAAGTGAAGGAAAAGCCTACCAAATCCAATCAACTTAGGCAGTCTTTGAAAAACTTAGACTATCAAAATTCTTTTTTTTTTAAAGTTTTAACGACAATTTATTTTTTAGTATAACAGTATGTAAGTAGGGAGAAATGGGGGGGGGGAAAGGAGCATGATGAGTAGGAAATGGGAGTAAGACTCCTCAAGATTCTTTCAGAAAATAATAAATTCTTCCTAGATTTACTTTAGTGGGTCAAAGGAAGTAGATGTCCAACCAGAAAGATGGAATCAATGAACCATTTGTCAAAGAAGAAAGATTAACTTCTTCCTGGCAACCCAGATGGTCTCCTTTCTCTAGTCCCTTTTCCATTTGGTGTCTTGGCAATAAGCTGGTTCACTAGGAGTAGATCTGGGATTTCTACTCAAAACTTAGCATCAATATGGTAATTCCTTGAGGTGATAGGAAAGGTCTAGAAGATCATTTCAGCAGACCAAAAGAGCAACTAACTTTCCTGTAAGTGTATAAAATGGTGGCAGGGGAATGAGGCCCTCTCCTGGATCACAATTCATAGTGTACTCAACCCTGTCTGTCCAAGTGCGCCTTTCTGTGTAACAGCTTGCCACCCAAATTTATCAGATTTCTGCTGACATTTTGCCCTACACATTTCCTGCAACAAACCTCTACTGATTCCAACATTGTATGAAACCAGTGGTTTTTGTCCTAGCCCTTAAACTTAACAGTCAGAGGCACTGATCTGAGAATTACTTTAATTATATTATTCTCCTTCCCATTTTACCATTATTGTCACTTAAACAGTTCAGAACTTCCCTATTCTATCTACATCCTTGAAACATTTTACTTCTGACTGTCAAAAGCAGGTATTTACCTGAAGCTTCTTAGAATTTCTGACTATTGGATTTTCTACCCCAGGTAGAAATTCTTCTATCTTAAGTAATTTTTCCAGACAAAAAGAAACTAAGAGCCATACCTGGTAGTGCATGTCTGTAATCCCAGCTATGTGGGAGGTGGAGGTCAGAGGATCTCAGTTTGAGCAAGAAGTACAGACCTCTTTGAAATTAAACTAAAGCAAAAAGAACTGGGGTCATGACTCAAGTGTTAGAGTACTTGCCTGGCAACATGCAGGGCCTGAATTCAACTTAAGTACCACCAAAAAAAAAAAAAAGACAAAATATTCTACTGTGAACTCTTAAGGTAGTAAACTGATGGTTTACACCTGTAATCCTAGCTACTTGGGAGACTGAGACAATCGGAAGGATCATGATTCAAGGTCAGCCCAGGCAAGTTCTTCACAAGACCCCATCTCAACCAATAGCTGAGCACAATGCTGTATGCCTGTCACCCCAAGCTACTTGAGATGCTGAGAATGGCAGTTCTAGATTAGCCCAGGCAAAAAAGTTTGCAAGACTCCATTTCAATGGAAAAAAGGTGGATGTGGTGGCACGCATCTGTCATCCCAGTCATGGTGGGAAGTGTAGTGTAAATAGGACAACCACAGTTCAAGGTGATCTGAACTCCAAGACTATCTCTAAAATAATCAGAGCAAAAAGAGCTGAAGGAGTGGCTCAAGTGGTAGAGCATCTGCCTAGCAAATGCAAAGCCTGAGTTCAAACCCCAGTACTGCCAAAAGAAGAAAAGAAAAAACTATTTGTATCTGAATCAAGGAGGCTAACTAATGAAAAGAGGTAGATTACCTCTGCTTGGATCTTATTGATCTGGCTGATCTCATCTGGGACCTGTTGCTGCATTTTATAGTTTAAAATTGATGAATGTAATGATTTGTGGTTCTCAGCATTTGGACATCTATTTTGTTCAAATTAAATCCTAGAAGGAACATACAGTTTTTAAATGAGAAACAAAAGTAGTACTGTTTTTATTTCCTTTAATGCTTTTAGCATAGCAAACCTTGAAGTTTTTAATCAGAGGGAAAACTAAGAAGTTTCTTTATTCATTAACATATTTGCCATATTATATATAATATATCACTTTAAAATAATTATTGAACTGGCTTTTGCATCTTTTAAAATAAAACAGATTTTATTATTTGTAAGAGAGAATTGCTATGGAATTGCAGAATTGATGTATTTTTTTAAAAATTTAATTTTATTAGCATATTATTATTGTACTAGGAGTACATTGTGACATTTACAAAAGTGCTTACAATATATCTTAGATTCACCCCCTCCATCTTTCTCCTTTATTCTCCCTCTTCCCTTTCAACAGGTATTGTACCAGGCAGTAGTATGTACACATGTATCTTCATTTTTGAGGGACTATTCTATACTGTGCAATTTTGAAAAGGTAGGAGAGTGAGTCTTGGTACTTTGCTATACCAAAAAAGATCTATCCAATAAAATTTTCTGCAATCATAGAAGTATTGCAAAATGTTTTGTAATATTTGCTGTCTGATATGGTGACAAATATCCCCAAAGTGGCTTTTGAGAAGCTCTCAAAATGTGACTAATGTGGCTGATTAACTGAAATGTTCATTTTATTTCACTTTAATTACTTTAAATTTAAGTGACTACATATGGATAATAACTACTGTACTGGAAAGTGTAACAGCTTAAATTTGTTTTTAGAGGGAAAATGGCTGGTTGAATCATTTTATATGAAAAAGCTACTGTTGAAATTTTAAGACTATAGGACATTCATTAGCCAGATTATTGGCGTCTGTAAGGATTCACTTTTTAAAAAGTTCTCTTCAATTAGCTTTCAAATAATTCATTTAAAAGAAACAATACAATCTGAATATGGGTTAGGTTATGGGGGAGAAAAGGAACAAAGGACCTAGTCAGCAAGAAATCTGCAAGAGCTAATGTTTAAAGTACATATTTTCAGTGTTAAATCACTGCAAAACAGAAATTGTACATTTAATTTACCTGGGCAAAGCATGAAAACCTTTAAGAAAATGTGTTCATAATCTCAGTAAACTTTTGCTATACAAAACATTGGAGGTGCAAAGCATAGAATAATAAGAGATCAAGAGACTAGTTTCTTATTTTAGCTAAAGGTTTTAGCAGCATCTTGTAAGGCCAACAAAAGTTTTATCATAGGGTTTGATGCTTAAAACTGCTGATTTAAGCTAAATCGTGTGTAGGATTTTGCTTTTGGAATATCTACTGTAAATGCAGTGACAAGATTTTTGTCCACCACATTTTTTCCTACACTTAAGTGTAGAATAAGTATAAGGGACTCAAAAAAACACTCAGTTTCTTGCTTCATCTGTTGTCTGAGTGTCCTTATGACTGATACAGCAGTTGGCTTAAGCAAGCCATACAAAATGGATTAAACCCAAAACTGAGTTGCAATTTTTGCTAACCTAATTTTAGAAATGGCATGCCATCACTTGCCCTATATCCTTTTGATCTCAAAATCTAACCCTCAAAGACTGTGTCAGATAACTACAGTGTTGAACACCAGGGAGTAAGAATCACTGGTGGTCAGCTTGTAGGCTATCACAGATGATAAGTGAATTGGGGTCAAAAAAAACCGCAGCAATTTATTAACTTCATTTTCTTTTTAAAAACTGGTCACAGAATCAGTTAGAGTAGTGGTTGTCAACCAGCAACCCTCCCACCAAGATATTTGTTAATATTT
This sequence comes from Castor canadensis, assembly GCF_047511655.1. Lineage (NCBI taxonomy): Eukaryota > Metazoa > Chordata > Mammalia > Rodentia > Castoridae > Castor > Castor canadensis. Next base: position 149,459,177 of record NC_133390.1, on the reverse strand, counting down.
GGGGGAATTTTTCATCGTAACTAAAAGGAGGGCACTACTAGCATATAGCAAGTAGAGGTTAGATGTGTTGTTAAATATACTACAATGCACAGGATAGCCCATTGTGACAAATAGTTATCCAGTCTAAAATTCCAACAGGGCCAGCCATTGCTCGGAAGCCCCAAACTAGAAGCTTACATATGCAGCAGACATTTTGATTATCAAAAAGATTTTTCAACTTAATCCCATTCAAAGGATGGTAAATATGCAAAGTAATTTACAATTGCACGTACACTCACAACTACAGTTGATGGAATCAAAACTCAGGAGTTATAAATCATAGAAGTCATCATCCATTGAAATAAAAATTAGAATATTTTGGGGCTGTCATTGGTAAATAGCTATTGATGTTAACTAGATCAGTGTGATGTAGTCACAAAAGTCATTGAAAAGATGGGAACTTCAGCAGAAAATGTGATGACCTTCCTCTAGTGAGTTCTGTAGATACATTTTTCATGTTTTTCTTTCCTGCTCTGTGTCCTGATGTGATCTGGTCAATGACTACACTGCCTCAAACCCACCAATCTGTGTGAAACACTGGCAGGAGACTGAGGCTTGGAGAAGAGTAATTGGATTATTTCCTTCTCCATCTTTTCTTTTTTCTGATGCCTGGAGTCCTGCAGTGGTAGTGTTTCTCAAGAGCAGTAGCTCCTACCAGTGCTTCTTCCTACCTTCACCAGTTTCTAATGTGATTTTCTGTCTTTGCTGTTCTCACGTTCTGAAGTAATAATGGATTTTCCTTGTTGTTGGTTTCTGAGACTCTTACCATCTTTTTCCTGTGATTATTTTTTTTTCCCGAATCCCACCTGGGTGTGTCTTTCACTCCCTACTGAACCTGACAAACACCTGATGAACACAAAATCCTAATACTAGATCCCACACAAGGTGCAGATAAGCTCTGGATGGAAAAAAGTGGAGGAGGCACAGCTGATAATGGAGCAGTCTGACTAGAGACACTGTCAGGGGCATAAAATCTTTATAATTAAGTTCCTAGTTGTTTAAATGTATCCTGTTGTGCGATAAAAAATATTTCTCTTTGTCTCTAGTTTCTAGCACAGCATTCGTAAAACTTTTGGAATTTCCTAGTAGGAGTGTCTTTTGGTGTTCATATTACCCTTTTCCAGTGTAATTGAATTTATGTGATTAAGGTGACTCAAGGCAAGTTGAGGTGAGTAACCCTAGATGGGTTCAGAATGGAGGCAGATCTCCCTAAAGGTGAACATCCAATCCTGGTTAGGGCCAGGTGTAGGAAAGGTAAAGATGTAGTTTAATCACCATTGACAAATGATTTTGTCATTCATCTTTATGGAATGAAACCTTGAAAAAAACTTTTCAACAATTAGATTGGGAAGTCTCTGGGTTGGTGAACACATTAACATGCTGACACAGTGGCACCACGAGAGACAATGAAAGCTCTAACCACTCCCATGTAATTCATATCTTGTTCTGTACATCTCTTTCATTGGTTCTTCCTGAGTTGTATGCTTTATAGTAATAAAATTGTAATAGTAAGGTTAACTTTTTTCCTGAGTTCTAACCTGAGAGAGTATAGATGTTCCTTAATTTGTAGTCAGCAGAAGTGTAGGTAATGTGGGGACCCCACTTGTGGCTGGCATGTGAAGAAGAGTTGTTCTTGTGGGTCTGAGCCTTAACTTGCAGGATCTATGTTACCTTTGCCTAGTCAGTAACATAATTACATCAAATTTTATATAACCAGTTGTTATTGGAGAATTGGTTTCTGTTTAGAAAATAAGTAATCCCTTGGTATAGTAAGTATAAGTTTCCTGAAGACAAGGAAAATGCCTGACCCATTCGCCATTAAACACTGCTATACTGGCCTCCAAAGCCCCAGATGTTAAAGGCTTGGTCCTCAGTGCTATTGAATGTAGTAGAACCTTTAAATGGTGGGGCCCAGGGAGAAGACTTAGATGATTGGGGGTGCCCTCTTTAAGGAGACTATGGGATACAGGTCTGTTCCTCTCTCCCTTTACTTTCTGGCTGCCATGAGGTGAGCAGTTTGCTCCATCTTGTGCACCCACCATGATGTACTGCCTTCTCGCAGGCCTAAACAAGATGGAGCCAATTTTTCATAGACCTCCAAAACTGTGAGCCAAAATAAATTCTTTCCTCTTTTTAAATTGATTAACTCATGTATTTTGTTACAGATAATGCAGTATTGATTAATACTCAGCACTAGAACACGAATCTAAAATTATTATTTTATAAAACATGGTGGTCCTAGGAGAATTAAAAGAAATAAGCTAGACTAATGCAGGGTCAAGTTAGGAAAACATATAATCTAAAGTGCTTTCATATTCCTTGAAGACTATGACATGATTAAGAAAGAATTCTTTGTTTCAAGCATTTTTTAGTACCCTACTGATCTAAATAAATATGAGAAAAATAAGTAAAATATAAGTTTTATTTCTTCTCTGTCTCTAAATTTAGTCTTCTTCTCTCTTCCCCACTACTGACACATTATTCAAAGCCTTATTGCTTTTTGATAGACTAATGAAAAATTTTCCCATCTGTTCTTGACCTTGGATTTCTGGCTTCCAGAAGCATGCAAAATAAATGTTTTTTGTTTAAGCCACAGAGTCCACCAAGTCTATGGTACTTTTATTATAACAGCCTGAAAACTAAGATAATGTTCTTTTCCTTTTCTTTTCTGCTGTAGAAATATATCCAGATATAGATGATATAATGCATTTCTTTCAGAAATATTTACTTACTACTGAATTTTATCTAATTACTTGATTGATAATTTAATAATTGAGTATCACTTGCTAGGCTGTCAATTATCTGATTTCAGTCTACCAATTAAGACTTTGGTCTGATCTTTCCTTTTACCTACCTTCTCACCAGTCTTGCCAACATCTAGATTTCTAATACTCTCCTGTCTTCCTATCCCATTGTCTTTGCCTAGAATGTCTGCATTGTACAACTCCATCAAAATTTGATCTATAGTTTTTAAGGTCTATGTTTAAGGCTGACTCTCTCATAAAGTATTTTCTGGCCCTACATAAAGACTCCTGGACCTAATCAAAGGGCTCCTCCTAGGCCTTGCACTTGCTTAATGAAAGTATCAATTTTCTTTGAGGGCTTGTTATTGATGTTCCCAAAAGTCTGAATCAGGTAGTGATTGAGCTTGTGAACTTGAAGTCACTGTGTGGGTTTAGAATCTGGCTTAGCCCTGGGTAAGTTATTTAACTTCTCTGGGCTTCAGTTTCCTCATCTGTACAATAGGGATAAAAAGAGAACCTTGTGCAAGCGATCATCATTTTGACTTTTCCCTATCAGTCCTGCCAACACCAAAGTCCAAAGCAAAATCATCTCCCACTAAAAGAGGATTATTAAAAGTATATTTAAATATTGATTCCTGGCCTTTTGACTAAGATCAATTGTAGTAAAATATATTTATATATCAAGATCTCTCTCTTTTTCTCTACACACAAACACACACACACATCATTGATTCTGTTTCTCTGAAAAACATGAATACATTCCATTTTCAGCATGTCCATTCTTTTTGCTATTTGTTATCATGTTTGAGAACTCAGTACAAATTGAGTTGCTTTGTTCCACTCTCTAAATCAAAGTTCCTATCTCCTTGAGTACTTATCTCCACTTCATTCAACATTCATTCATTCTATCATTATTTCATTTGCATTCTTACATTCTGTAATATTCCAAGCTTTGGGTATGTACCAGTGGTATAGACTCACAAAATATATTTATTACTATAATTTCCTGATATCTGTTTGTCCTTTTAGATGATAAGTTCATAAAATCAAGGATCCATGTGTCAATCACTAACCTATACCTGAATTCTAATTCAATGTTACAAGAATGATAAATGCTAATGAAGTAATAAAGATTCTGAAGGGCAGGAATTTTGTTTGTTAACCTCCTTCACAGTATTTTTCTTAGGATAGTGTATATGCACATAAGAAGATGTTCTATAACTCAGAGTTTTCTTTTTGCATTTTATACATGCAAAAATATGTTACCTTAACCTCTCAATTATTATGGATGCTAAACAGAGTACAAAATATAATTTGCAAACAATCAGAAGGGGTAATTTGGGGACCAGAGTTTTCCAATGGATGGAGGATCTAGCTAATACATATTCTAGAAGCTCAAATCTCTCTGCTCGGATGAGTAGGGCTTATTGAATTAAGGTAAAAATCATGTTACTTTATCAGAGGCTGTAAAAATTATGTTCTACAAGAAGAATGGGAAGGAATCCAACATCTATAAGAACCTGCTATTGTGTGGGCACCTGGAGTATTAGTTCTCACAAAAGCTCTAAGAGGTTGATACTTATCATTAGCTCATTTTAAGTGATGAGAAGACAGAGACTTAGGGATGTTATATAACTTGCCCTGCCCAAGTCCCTAGAGCCATCCACCAGTAGAGCTGAAGCAAGAAACCAAGCCTGTTGGATTGATGCCAAGGCCCATCCTAGTCAATAGGATAAGAAAGATGACACACTATTGCCTCTCATTTCAAATAGCCCCTATTGAGTCAGGATACTTCAACCAGATATGTTTCCTCTAGAGAAAGTGATAGGGGAGAGCTTCTGCCAGATGAAGAGAGAATCACATTTACTGAATATCTGTACATCTATATCTCTATATAATTAGTTAGATAGATGATAGGTAGAGCTTCATAATATATTCACATTATAAACTAGAGAATAAAATTTGGGAGGGTTTATAAATAAACTTGTTCTCTTTTTGGTCTGTGAATCTGGCTCTGCCAAGCCTGGTTCAGATTGCCTTTGAACAGAGATGATATAGTGTCACCAATGACCTTGTCCTTGTTAATATCTTTCTCTTCCTTCCGTCCTCACTCTATCCCTCCCTCTCTTTATCTCTTTTATATTAGGGCCTTACCTTAACTTCCAATGTAGCATACAGGATTCCTTTTATATTTCTGTTTCCTTCCTACAACAGTATATATAAGGTGAATTGTTGAAGCCAATACTCTAGAAGCATTAATTGAAAATATTCATTCTAGGGAATCAAAAAAAAAAAATCATGACAAAAAAGAACACAAGAACTTGCCTGGATTTCGAGATCTCACTTCTCAGAATGTTGTCTGTGAACTACAACCAAAACATGACCATGGCAACAGATTAGACATTTGTTGAATTGGGACAGGGAACAGAGATGTATCTATAATACATGTCAGAATGTAAGGGTGACATAAGCGATCAAAAGAGAGGGAAAGTGAGAGGTCAAAGGAGAAAACTCTCAGCTTATAGGTACTGAAATATTTCCATGAGATCAACTACATTCCAAAGTGGTTGCAGGCTAGATGGGGAGCTTGTGGAGGCATGTTGCACAGCCCAAGAGAGAGTCTTTGAAGGTTAACACCCACCCTCATTTTCTGGAGATTTATGAGGCCATTTTAGACTCTGTCTTGCCAGGCCTACATCAAAAACATACATCTATACTTTTCTTAAATGAAAGGATAGACACCACAATATTGCAAATATTAAGGGCTGGGCAGAAATTAAGCAGATTTCACTCCTCTTTAAAAAGACAAAAAGATTGCCTTTGTAATTATAAAGAAAAGGAAAGGATTAACTCATTTATTGATGATTAAATTCTAGAGCCTGAGATATCAACATTATGTTTAGTCCATGTGATTTCTTTCTTGCATTACTTTTTTTTATCTTTTTTCTTCATTTCTTCCTCACTCTTTCCTTCTTTTCTTTCTTCCTTCATCAAATGTTTATTGATGTGTACTTTGCCAAAGCCCTGCTGTGAGGGCTAGGAATGCATTAGTAAGAAAACAGACACAGCCTTGAAATCATAGAATTTACCTACAGTGAGAGCACAGATTGTTTAAAGAAGTTATTTGAAGCTCCTATATGTTTATGTGTCTAGGAATGGTCTAGCAGTTCATAGATAAGAATACAAAGAACTTAAAATACTCCATAATTAAGAATGCATGCCAGAATGACTTGATGATTTATAGAAACTAAGATGACAAAATAGGATAAAGTATGTGATTGGAAGAAATGTTAATAGCAGGAAGCATAGAACAGTCCTGATAGGTGGTTCTTTGCCCTCTGGAAGGCACACGGGTACTTGAAAAGTGATGCTTTTGTTCAGAGATAGAGCACATGCCTGGAGAATCTTCACCTGACACTCACCAGTAGGTAGGTCTGGATTATGGCTGGAGGATATATGGAAAGATCAAAAACACAGAAGAAAAGGTCAGAGTGTCTAGAAGGCAGAGAGCGGGACACATATGTGAAATGGAGCTGTTAAAATAGGTGGTGACTAAATCCCACATTGCCTTGCAGGTCATTGTAAGAATCTGGTTCTGCATTCCAAGTTAAAGGAAACTTAGACTTGTTTTCAATATAAATTTCAACATTTTTCTTTTTTATTAGCATATATTAGTTGTCATACAGGGGTTTTCATTGTGATATTTACGTATTCAAATGAGTTTTAAACATTCTGGTTGTGTGTGTGTGTGTGTATGTGTGTGTGTGTAGAGAGAGAGAGAGAAAGGAAGAGAGAGCAAATGCTAGACATACCACCAAGTAAACTGTGGACAAATAAAGCAGTAGGGTGGAATAAGGTTAAGTACGGGAAAAGGGGTTAGAGTTGCCAGCTTTATATGATGTGAGGAAGACAAAGGCTATAAGATGTTCCCACTGGATGTATTTGGTATGAGATTTAAAGGATGACTTGTAGGTTTCTAGATTATGTAACCATGTAGATAAGTGTCATTCCCTGAGACAGAAAACACTGAAAGTAAAGTCAACTTGGGGTAAGGACTTACTTAGAACTGCTGAATTTGAGGTGCCTTAGTGATGCCCAAATTGAGATATTAGGGAGGCAGATGGATGGATGAGTTTTGGGCTCAGAGGCAAGGTCTGTAACAGAGACACTAATTTGTAAGTAATCTAGAGTGAGAAGAAAATAGAAATGATTGGGCCAGATGCAATCTCTTTGTTTGAATGGGGAGTACAAGAAGAGAACCTAGACACAAACCTTGAAAAATAGCATTTCTTGACCAGGTAAATGGAATTAAATCTGAAATGGAGATAGAGTCAATGTAAACAAAGATTCAATGAGCAAACCAAAACGGCCAAGTGTCATAGAAATAAGAAGAAAATGTTTTAAGAATTAGAGTGATCTGGAGTGTCAAGTACTTTTGAAAGGTAAACTAAAGAGACAGTTCAATATGCTCGATGTAGGGTCAATGGTGACCCAGAATATCATTTTTATATAGAAGGAACACACTAAAGGCCAGAAAAAAATGAGATGGGGGTTTATATACGATATTGGATAGAAAAGACAGAACACACATAAAATAGAAAAGATAATGATAGAAAGGATAGAATCCAAATGTTCCATTGGCAGCAAAAAGGTTAGCTCTAAATTTATATTTGAGAGATAAAGGATAAGGAGATATAGATGTAAGAAGTTTCTAGATTTCATGGAGCTAAGTTGAGGGAGTTAGCATAAGTTCGTCTTCATTGTGTCTTAAAGCATCTGGCTAATTTTTGAGAGTGAAATGAAACAAATTACTTTGTGATCACAAGCAAACCAGAGAGAAATCACAGGAGTTTCATGTTAGCTATCTACTGTCACAGCAATGCTGTGAAACAAAGAAGCCCAGAGAGAGTGACTTAAAGAAACCAGCTTCTACTGGTTCTCTATTATCTGGATTAACTTCAGAGTGCTTCTGGAGTTGTCTGAGTTGGATCACATATTTTGAGACTGGCTAACTGCCACAGGTATAAGCTGGCTGCATAAGGGTCCCTTATGGAATAAGTCCTCTCCATGTGTCCCTTTTCTCCAGCAGGCCAGCCCATGGAACTTTACAGTCAAGGGAAGATGCAATAGCCAAATGAAAAATGTGGCAAGCATGTTCTCAAGTGTCTGTCTACTCTTCATCTGCTAGCATCCCATGGGCCACACCACGTCTTATGCTCAAATTCAGGATCAAAAAGAGGAGAAACTTCTTGTCGTCCTCTTCCTCTTCCTCCTCCTGCTCTTTGTCCTCCTCCTTCTTTTTCTTTTGAGACAGGGTCTCATACTATGTGGCCCAGGTAGGCCTAGAACTCACAATGTAATCTAGGCTGGCATCAAACTTCTCATCCTCCCACCTCAGTCTTCCAATTACTGGGATTATAGGTAAGCACCACCATGCCAGGGTAGACCCTTCATCTTTAGCGGTGAAAAACTGTGAAGTTACAATACTGTGTGACACAGAGAAGGTCAAAGAATTAGGACCCTCGATACAAACAATGCACCAAGTACTCAGTAGTACCAAGAGCCCGTGCATAATGTTTACCATCAGTTGATAGCATAATCCAACACCCTATTGTGTGAATTTCTCCGGAACATTTGATTGCTTGTGTACAGAACAAAATCAATTTAAGTTATATGTGGTATTGTTAGAAAGTGAGTTAAAAATGCTGAAAGATGGAGAACACCACTTAAGACATAAGGCAATTATTGATAAAAATATGAAATATCTCAAAACATTAGCTGGATAATGAGGCATGTGTAGGAGTGGGAACATAGAAAGAAAAGATGCTGTGAAACCAAAAGAAAGTCATAATGAAAGCAGTTTAAACCATAATATTGACAAGGAAGTGGTTAAACTCAGAAAGAAGATGCTTAAATTTTTGAGATGGAAGAGTTACATGAGATAACAAGGTTCAAGGAATGGGTGGGGAGCTGAGGTGAGGGCATGAAAAAGAAAAGAGGAAGAAAATGAAGTAAGTTCAACGTGCAAGTGTTGCATCATTTTTGTATTAGGGGAAAACATGGAAAAATATGACCCAGTGTTGTCATGCTGGCTACATGAGAGGGGGTTAGCAGATGAGAGTGTAAGCAAAGGGGAAAAGCTATAACCAAATGGCATGGGTTTCCAGAGGTGAGGTTTGTTGTTGGATTGATATTATTGTTATTGGTTTTGGAGAGAAGGTTTCCTGAACTAGAAATAAGTGGAGGAAAAGATATCATCCCACTTTTCTCTCCACTTTGAAACATATGAACAGCAATTTAAAAACGAAAAAGCAATAGCCATTACCTGAGAGAGCAGCAATCCTGGTTGTAGGTAAGCCAAGATGGAGACCTATATTCTTCATAGAGAATATATACAGTTTTGGAACTAGAAGAGTACAATATTGGATAAAGTTGCCTGGCAGCTGTAGCTTGAGTTAGTTCTAACCAAAGGAGACCTGAGTGCTCTGGCATAGGACACTGATGAAGATGGGAAAGGAAATAAGTTAAGGAAAGACGTTAGAGATCATCTCAGTGGTTCATTAGCAAGAAGTCAATACTGAAAGTAACCCCTTTCTCACCATTCTGACAATTGGTGATCTCAGGCTCTTGAAGAAGCATCATTAAATATTGTGGAGAAGATGGTTGTAACACATGGAAAGCACTGTTATATTTATTTTCTTTATGAGACAGAAAGGAGAAAAAATAAGATAATCATATCTATTTTATTTTTTGAGACAGTTTTGCTGTGTTCAGGCTGGCCTTGAACTCTTGATACAAGTTTGCATGACCATGCCAGGGAAACATATGCAATAAAATGTGGTAAAAACATATCCTTTAAATGATAATAAGAGTATCAGAGATTACAGACTAATAGACTAATTTATATAAGAAGATCATTGAAGTGGTAAGGATTAAATAGTATACAACATTGCACGTGACTTGGGTTCATGTCCAGTCCTGTCTTGATCATACTTAGGTTTCCATTCTCATAAGGACATAGGTTCTGAAATATATTAATGCTTTATGAGTACATTTGTCAAAAATCATGAACAAGGTGTTAGTCTCTGGGACAAATATACTTAGGCCTTTCAGAAACTCAATTTTCACATTTCTGTTTTCCTGATTAACAATTTCTATCTAAACCATTGTCAGTACTATATGAGATAGGATTAATGGACATGGTAGACAGTAATTGCTAGAAAAGTTCTATTAGACTCTAAGTTTGCTTATGTGAAGCTGAGATGTGAATAAGGCCTGTTTAATCACTACTCAAGTTCTGTTGCTGTCTTCTACTCCACTTGCATTTTTACCCAAGCTTTTTTTCAATATAAACCAACAGGAGTGATATTTTTCATAAGGCTAGCCTATCATATTCACACACACATACACTCTCTGAGGTAATCTTCTGCCAGGCCCTTTTGATTCTATTTCACTTTCTCATGCTGTTGTCCCCTTGACGTCATCTGGAGACACAGTAGCACTGTCGGTCTTCAGAGGTTCAATTCATCCTGCCATCCGGAAACCCTGCCGACAAGGCGGCCAGTGTTAGGAATTAAGCTTGTGACATGGTGGAGTGCAAACATTGGTTAGTGCTTCCTCTCCTAGCCACAGAGGAAAGCCACACTGATTGGCCTTCAGGAAAGGGACCTCCTGTTTCGAAGGATTCCTTCATGCTGTTCAGCAGTGCTGTTTAGGGTGGATTTTCCCATTTGAACTGCAAAGCTTAAACACAAATATTAGCTACCTGAAGCTGCAAATAGCAGCATAGTACATTAAAAAAACAATGAATATTTTAAACAGCCTTTGCCCAACCAAGAAAAACATTCTGCAGAAATGAGGCTGATTTTAGAAAAATGCCCAAGGAAACATTTTTTTTTAAAGTTGAGTTTCCTTTCAAAGTTTGTTTTTGCTAAACATTCATAGTTTTGCTTTTTCCAATTCAATTTTTATTATAAGGAAGATCTACCACATGTGTACCTGGCATTCCTTTCGAAGTAATCAGTAATACACAAAAATTCTGGAGATGGTGGGTGAGTTCTTAAGTGACAGGAAGAAAAGGCAAGATACATTACAAAGAAGGGAAAGCACTGTGCAGGCATGTGTGTTTGTAGCCTCTTTATAAGTAAGGTTTTAGGTCCTCCATTGCTTTGTATTTACATTTTAACTTGACTCATTTGAAGAATCTAAAAATTTTTAGTTTTCTTTTAAATCGACACATAAGTATATACATTTATGGGGTATGGTGTGATGTTTCAATACATTTAACAATGTTTAATGATCAAGTCAGGGTATTTAATATATCATGTTATTTCTTTGTGCTCAGAGCACTCAAAATATTCTCCCAGTTATTTTCAAATAAACGATGTAATATTGTTTACTTTAGTCACCCTGCTGAGCACTAGAACACCAAAATTTATTCCTCTTAACTAGCTGTAATTTTTGTACCCATTGACCAGTCCAGTCTTCCCTCTCCTCAACCCTTCCTATTTATGATAACTATATTCTGCTCTGAAATTCTTTTAGGTTTCACAATTGAGTGAAATCATGCAGTATCTGTTTTTCTGTACCTGGTTTATTTCAGTTAACTTAATGTCTTCCAGGTTCATCCATGTTGCCACAAATGACAGGATTTCATTCCGTTCTATGGTTGAATGCTACTTCATTGTGCATATACATCATGCTTCCTGTATCATCTATTGATAGGCACTAGTTGATTTTACATCCTAACCATTGTGAATAGTACTGCAACAAAATGGAATTCCAGATGTTTCTTTGACATACTTATTTAATTTCCTTTGGATATATATACTCTGTAGTGGGATTGTTGGATCATATGGTTGTTCAGTTGTTGTTGTTGTTGTTTTTGTGATACTGGTGTTTGAACTCAGAGCCTACACCTTGAGCTACTCCACCAGCCCTGTTTGTGTGTGTGTGTGTGTGTGAGACAGGTTTTTTGAGTTAAGGTCTTGCAAAACTATCTGCTTGGGCTGGCTTCAAACTGTGATCTGCCTGATCTCTGCTTCCTGAGTAGCTAGGATTACAGGTGTGACCCACCAGCAGTGCCCAGCTCAGTTATTAAATTTCTGAGGAACTTCCATGCTAATTCTTAACTGCAGTTTCTCTTCCCATCTTACCTCACCTGTAATCAATGGAAGACTTGGATATTTTACAGCAATGATTCTGGGGAAAAAAATGAATAAACCTTCAGATGCCTGTCAGACAGCTTCCTTGGAATTCATTTCTGTCCTTGGTTGAAGATCAAAACAACATTGTTCAACAATTCTCATTTTCAAACCAGGAAAATAAGCATGTTATACTAATCTTAGTGAATCAAATGCTTTTAGAGCACTTTTATTCAGGCTCTTTTACTCAATACTTTGCTTATACTTCCTTATTAATTCATCATATGTGGTTGGTATTAGTATTAACTCATTTTCAAGGTGAGGAATTTGAGGCACACAGAGATTAAAAAACTATTTGAGTGTCTGAGTTAGGATTCCAGTGTCAGTGGTCCTAACACCCAGGCAATGCTTTGACCATCACTTTATAGGTTAAATTTGGGTTAAAGTGGCTAAAATAGCTTTCTCTGGTTTTCTGTTAATCTACTCTCATAAAAGGCTTCTTGTTTGTTTTATTTTTATTTTTATTTTGCTTTATTTTTCTTATTTGTGTATTACATATCTTATAAAAATGATAAACATGAGTCAGGTTACCTTGATTTTAGCTACAACTTAACTACTGACTCTAAATAACTTTAGATATTGGATAAATTCAGTTTCCCTCCTATGAAGAAAAGAGTTACAGCATCCATATGTGCTCATGGCATTTTGTCCTCCAAACTGACTTTTGTTAATAGGTCTTAAATAGATTTTTTGTGGTACTGGTGTTTGAACTCTGTGCCTCAAGCTTGCTAGATAGGCACTCTACCACTTGAGCCATAGTTCCCACCCCACTCTAGTAATAAACTTTTAAATGTTTTACTGATGCTTCTTTCCCTAGGTAAGAGAACTATAACAAGCTGAAGTTCATACCATTCTGTTTTTCCACTTCATTATTAACCTTCTAAGACCTTTTGTTGTAGAGGATATCAAAACTCTTGGGAGAAAGAGTGGTTTAAAATTATTGATGGACAGGGGAAAAGGAAACTTCATACTCTGCTGGTGGGAATGTAAGCTAGAAAACAATATGGAGGCTCCTTAAAAATCTAAACATAGATCTGCCATATGGTCCATCAATACTACTCCTAGGGATATACCCAAAGGAGTGCAACTCAGGTTATTCCAAAGGCACCTGCACGCCCATGTCTATTGCAGCACAATATTCACAATATTCACAATAGCCAAGCTATGCAAACAGCTAAGATGCCCCATTACTGACGAATGGATTAAGAAAATGTGGTATTTATACACAATGGCGTTTTACTCAGCCACAAAGAAGAATGAAATTTTGTCATTTGCAAGTAAGTGGATGGAACTGGAGAACATCATCTTAAGCAAAGTTAGCCAGGCTCAGAAGGACAAACCTCACATGTTCTCCCTCATATGTGGATTATAGACCCAAAACAAATGCAGCAATGTTATTGGACATGGGTCACACACTAAGGGGAGAACATGTACAGGAGGAATAGGGAAAGGAAAGGAAACCTAAAACTTGAATACGGTTGATGTTCTCCCTGTAGAGGAACACTTAAAGTAATCATAAACTGGCAGAGGCCACTATGGGAAGGGGACCAGGAAGTAGCAAAGAGGTCTGGTAGAGAGAAACTAATGTAGGTTGCAATACACAAGTGCATGGAAGCAACGCCAGGAATCTCTCTGTATAGCTATCTTAATCCCAAACTAGCAAAAATGATATGTCTTTCTTACTATCTCCTGTTTTCTCTTCAACAAAGTCAGAGAACAAGAGGATGGAACAGGTTCTGCCTAGAAGTGGGGGTGGGGTGGGGAGGTGGTGAGGGGAGAGGTGGCACAAGCAATGTATACACATGTAAGTAAATGTAAAAATGATAAAATAAAAGGAGAAAGAAAAAATAATAAAATTCTTGATGGATTTTTATCCATCCTTTTGTTCTTCATCAAGAACTAGTCAAGAATAAGTTATGACAAGTATTGGAAACAGTTATGAACAATGACTTGACCACCTCAGTTTCTGTGTATTAGAAATGTGTAAATATCTACCATGATAAACAGTGGGTAAAATGAATTTTTGACTGCCATGAAAGACTTTGTGCTACTCTTCAGGAATTGCTGAATCTATTTATCAGAGACCATATCCAGATACAATCCACAGTTGAGAGGGTCATCACAATATTTGTGAGTCCTTGGTATAAATTAATTTTCAGGCTATTTTAAGACAATTTATTATGTTTATTCCCAAGCAGGTTTTTAGAAATATATTTCTTCTCACCCACAGAAGGAAATTTATCTAAAGCCTCAAGTTCTTTTTCTTAGTTACTTCCTTGTATATCAGCCTTTCCACCTCACTTTGGAATCAATTTCCTTGATTTTCACATTATTTAAAATAATGACCCCCTGCAGGCTAGTGTTGTTCCATGAGCTATGAAAATACACTATCAATGAAGGAAAAGCCTAAGTTTAGATATTCTGTCTTGCTATCTGACAGGGACAATTCCTCCCACATTTCATTTAACACAAGCATCTGAAAGGATGTGGTCTTCAAGCCAGATGATTTTATTTGAGAAATTGGGGCCCCATCAGGTTGAGTCATTGCACACTGTGCCTGTGGGTATTTTTAATTCCTTCCATCTGAGACGTTCTGCCCCTTCCCATACTTATTAACTTAGCTCTGCCATTCCTTCATTTGATGTCTGACAAAGATGATGGACTATAATAAACCACCATAGTATATTCAATGACTTATTTACTAAGTCATTCTATAAATATTTAGTGAGTACCTTCTGTATGCAAGAACTGTTTGATGTACTAAGGATATTGTAATTAAAAGCCAAATATTTATTACTGCCCACACAATGCTTACATTGTAGGGATATCAGACACAGAAATAGAAAAATGAATTATCCATCTTAATACTTGTTTAAATGAATATATAAATTAATGAGTATGCAAGTCAATTTAGATTATGATGTAAAAACAGAGTAAAGGAAATGTGATAGAGGTATCTGGGTTGAGATGGAATTACTTTCACATAACCAGGCTGTCATAATTATGAAACTATCCATATGAAGAATATTTCAGGTAGAGAGAAGAGTGTATATAAATGCCATAAACTAACAGTTAGAATGTTGAGAAAGAAGAAAAGAGGAAATGAAAGTAGAAATAGCCAAGATGATATCTAAGAGGTAGAAGAGGATTGTGCCACATGGAACTCTGTAGGTATTAGAAAGAGCTGTGGATTTTGTTCTAAGTACAATAGCATATGGCAGTGGTCATCAGTTTTTGTGTGCTTTGGAATCACTTGGGTGACTAAATCATTTATTAATAGGTTCACCCCTAGAAAATATGGCCCGGTAACACCAGGGGGGTGCTCAAGAATTTACATTTCTTACTGGTGATGTTTATACTCCTGTTCTAGAGACAACACTTTGAGAATTATGCTATGGTAGCTATCTGCTATTGGTGCCTGATTAGAATAGATTTTGCAACTAAGCCTTGATTTTTCTTGTGAAAAATATGGAAAAATAACAATGTGTAAGTCTTTTCTGAACTCAATGCAGCCAATGTATACTGTTATACAATTAGCTGTTCAAGGTTGGGCATATTACTTTAGGCAGTTCATTGAAATTCAATTCAGCAACACTCTTAAAACTTTAAGAAAATGAAAAATTTCAAACCACTGGACAAAAAAGTGGAAAGCAATATACAGGAAAAATTTCTGCAAGAGTTTAGTCAGTGCAAAGGAGCACTAAGTTGAAAGATGACAAGAGAATGAACTCTGATCTTGATACTTCTGTGAAGCCCTTGGATCCAGCCATGCCTACCTTGATTCTACTTCTGTGTTTCTCAGATGCATCACTCATCTTTCCATTTTGTGCATTAAGAGTTTCTCTTTGGTTTCTGAAGCTTACAAACCAAAAGATAGAGATAAATAAAAATCTATTGTAGGTAACAACTTTTAAAATATTAAATGCATCTTGGTTCCTCACAGAGGAGAAAATAGAGTTTAGATTGCTCAGTAGTACTAACATATTTATGTAACTAAATAATCTTTATAGCAACCAAATTCAAGACATTTTAAAATAGAATATTTCAAGCAAATAGGATGATGAAATAGTCAAATGAGTACAAGAGTGAGCTCACAGCACTTGATTGCACTATACCCTTGCCAGTGGCACCATTATTCATAATATAACTCTAAATAAAATTTATATTTGGATCCCTTTTCCTTCTATGTGCAATCACATGTTCTTCACAAGTTGGTGCATGTTTTCCATTACAAATATGTGTGGCAGAGTCTCAGTATAGAGTTTTCATCTAAATGTGATCTCTTCAAATAGTCTTCCTTGGCTGGCCTATTTCACATATCATCCACTCAAGTTACATTCTATTGTCACCATATTTCATTACTTTCTGTAAGAACTTTACATTTCTTCTTCATGATTAGAAATTTTGGTGTCAATAACCACAATTCTTCATTGATATACATACTTTATCACATTGCCTTGCATAGAATATAAATGTACAGAAACCTATCGACCAAACGGATAGATGAATGCATATTTAAGAGTAGCAGTCCCCATATATACAGATATTTTCATATCATATATACTCTTGAAAACTGTGACCTATCCGCCATAACCCCAAACTCTTAATTTCCATTCTTATTGTATTGGAAGTTCATTGAAACCACACAATATTCATAGAATGAAAGGGGAGGGGATGGGTGGAGGGAGCCCAAACAATGTATACACATGTGAGTAAATGTAAAAACAATTAAAAATGAGTGCAGATATTCAGAGAAAGCATAAAATGAAGAGGAAAATTGGTTTAAAAAAGGTCTTTGTTCAATAAGATGAGTGAAAAAAATATAAAGACTGTCTGTAATTTTGTATTTCCATGTCAGTTTTATAATTCCAAGGTGTGCTGCTGACCCATTGGCCATAAGTGGTTCAAAGTGTTTTTCTGCAGTGGCAAAGGATTTGTGCCAACCTGTCTGTGCTTCCTCCCTCATTCAACCTTATGACCACTTCAGTATGGGCTTCTGAGACAGGGTGTGGGCATTGGCAGACCTGCCACATTTGGGAAAGGAAGCTGATTTTTCTGGGGCAGTGGTAAATCTGTTTTTAGACACGTTATTTGTGAGGTGACAGCAGGAGAAGTCTACATGTACGGAGTTCTGTGAAGTTAAGAAATATGACATTGAAGATACTATGAGAGAGCTGACAGTTGGCCTTGATTAATATTTGAGAGTAATAAGCATACAGTCTTTAAAAAGTATGCATGAATTAAAATTTTATTTCAACATTTAAGTACAGGTTTGTTATCACTACTGGGGAGAGGCATAGGTAGGCAAAGTAATATTTGGAAAGACTCATTGAGGAATGATATTCAAAGCTATTGGTAATCTTTTATTCACGATACAATGGCATGTTTTATTATTATCTTCAAAAAACATATTTATCTATATAAGTTGTATATGAATGATTCGTATTTCTCAATAAAATGTATTTGTTTTGCTTTGTGTTTGATGGTACTGGGGATTGAACTCATGGCCTTGTGCTGTCGAGGCGAGCATTCTACCACTTGAGTCATGCCTTTCTGCTATTAGTTTGTTTTTCAGATAGTATCTCATGTTTTCCCTTGGCTTACCTTGACCTACAGATCTTCCTACCTTCACTTACCATGTAGGTAGGATTACAGATGTGGGCCACCATGCCTGACCTTCTGGTGGTTTTCGAGACAGGGTCTCACTCTGTAGCTCAAGCTGGCCTGGAACTCACTATGTACATCAGGCTAGCCTTGAACTCATGATCCTTCTGTCTCAGCCTCCTGAGTCCTGGGATTATAGGCATGTGACAGCATGCCCAGCTATAAAATGTTTTTTAAAAGAATAAATAAGAATTGCCTTTATAAAAAAGTACATAATGCCAAAAGTGAACTTTTAATATTTCAAATGTCTTTTTCAATTTTATCTAATGTGATTATTTGAAGTACTTAATCGAGAGAATTCAAGTGAGAATATTTTGCCTCTGTAGCTCTTTCAGGAATCCTATTTTAGTGTAAATGAACTGATAATCTTTCCTTCAATACTTCTTACTATTGTGTGAATAAATATAACTTTATGAGTTTCATTCCTTTTCACTCCAATTCTTGCTTCTTTATAAAAGATGACTTCCATGAATCTATAGCATAAAGAATTGGAAGAGTCAGCACCAAATTGGAGCCTATATTAATCTGTGCACAACACATGTACCTGTTACTTATTGACATAACAATGTTACAAAACAAATTATCCTGATATTTACTGGCTTAAAAATAGGCATTTTTAAATCATGAGTTTGCAAGTTAGCTGAGAGACTCTTATAGTCCTGAATGGACCCATTCCTGAACCTGCAGTTTGCTGCAGAAGAGCTAAGGGGTTCTGCTGATCTTAACTAGGGGCTTTCTATGTCTGGGATACCCTGACTGTCATCTTGTATAGGAGGACTTCTGCTGGAAAAAATGGACAATTCTTCTCTGACTTATGTCTTTGCTTCTGAACACTTTCTTATGGCAATGTCAGAAGGATGTGTTAGAAAGAAGACACATTCAAGAACTTTTCTGGAGTTCTTATAGATATTTCCTGCTTTGGTTGACACCATATTTGCTAACAATTGCTCAAAATAAGAATCTAGGGATAGAGCAGAATACTGCTCAAGTTGGGAGGGCACTGAATATTGTAATACAAAGGGCACTAATCCAGGAGAGGGAAGAACAGGGCCATTGATGTTATTTATCTGCTGCCACATGGTCTTCTCTCCTCATGCTCTTCCTCTTCCTGTGATTTCCTGTCTATCCAGACTCTATCCTGACTCAAGTTAGGTGTCTTTGACTCTATCTTAGATTATTCAGTCTTCCTTCCCATCTAAGACCTTAAGGCGCTTGCTGCTGTCCTCCATCATTTCCCCTCTTGTATCTATGTTGTTGAGTGTTGTTTCATAGTTGTCTAGTCAGACAATGATGTTTTCTGTAGAGTCTGACAGAACCTTGATGGAAATTAGGCCTAGATCAGTAGTTTTTATTCTTTGTTTATTGATTCATTATTATAAATCTATTCAATCATAAATTCACATGTCCCCTTTCTAGAGTTCTGGTACACTACCATTTCTTCTTCTTGGTGACTGGGAATATCCCACCAATTACTTCTCTCCTTTCCTTCCTTCTTTTCTCTCCCTTCTTGCTTCTTCTTCCTTATTCCATTCTTTCTTCATACCCACTCTTCTCTCCCTCTCCCATTCCCTCCACCTTTCCCTCCCCTTCCCTCCCCCTTCCATTCTCCTCCCTTCCCTTCCTTCCTTCCTTCTGTCCTTCCTTCCTTTCTCTTATTTTTGTGCTAGGGATTGAACCCAGGGCCTTATTCATGCTAAGCATGTGCTCTACCACTAAGCCTCATCCCCAGTTTTTCCTTAAAGAAATTCTTTAGATATAAATAATTTGACTTTTTACAGATAAAGGCAGTAAACCATTTTCATCAAAGTTAAATATATTTCTGACTTGGACTCCACAGCCAATATTTTTTTAGTTATTACTTGTGTACACCCTAAAAACAGGTATCAAAACACATTAAAAGGACATATTCCTAAAACATTAAAGAAGACAGTGCTTTTTGTTTTCATAAATGCCACCACAAGATACAAACCTATCTAAATCAGTCACATGAACTATATTATTCATCAAGATATAGATAATTCAGGTACTTCCCTCAGTTCTGATCACATATTATTGATACATGTCTAAAATTCTCGCCAATTCAAATCTCACTGTCTGAATAATTTATGCAAGACACTAAATAATTTGAGGGCTTTTGTAGAGATATAAGGTAAAAACTCAGAAGTGGAAAATAAAAAGGGAACAGTTTAAGTCACGTTTGGCAGACTGTTCAAGGGTAAGGCACCCTACACATCAAGTGAAACCCTTCGGTCTCACAGTGAAGGGTTTAAGCAGGATATTTAGGACACAGATCTTCCACCATGGTAATGGTCTTGGCTCAAACACCAACAATAAGGATTAGAAAAACACCAAAAGCAAAATCCACATTAGATTTATCACAAGTAAGCTGGATGATGAAAGGGGAAAGGTACCAATAAAACACACTATTGAAATCTTGCTCAGTTGGGTAAGAAATACAATAAGGCATTATTAAGTTCATTGTACAGTTGAAGAAATACAAGAGAATAAAAGAAAGAAGTTGAATGTCTTGCTCAAGTACACAGAACTAGCAAGTACAAAATAATCCAGACTACTGGCTCTAGAACACTTTTTTTTTTTTTTGCTTCCTCAATAGATGGCCATATTTGCTGAAAGCCTAACATGTTATATATGTAAAACATCCAGAGGTTAAATGAAAAAGGACTTTCTGTCAGCCAAAGTTAGTCCACTGGAGAGTAAGCCCAGAAAACTGACCTTGGTTTATGAAAACATAGCCACACACTTTTATTAGGTAAGTCAGTGCAACCTGTTGCCATTTCATGACACAGATAAGAAAAACAAAAGGAAGGTAAAAGGCATGGGAAAACAGGGAGTTCATCTTGTAGCAAACTCTCTTTGGTAAGGATCTCATTTCTCACTCTTCACTTTTCCACGTAAAGCCTTACTAAGACATTTAACACTGCGTTTTTGTTTGTTTGTTTTAGTGACAGGTTATCTTTTTTGTTGTTTTTTCTTTTATCTTGAATGAATTCCACTTCTTAGCCCACCTTGAACATTCTCATATAAAATCAGCCAGGTTGGTCTGTCTGATCACATCCTCCCTGTTCTCCTAAGGAAAGAGAAGGAGGTTCGATGCTTGGAGTGTGTGAAAAATGGGGTAAGGTGAGGGCAGAGCGTGGCGGGCGGGTATTGTGCTGAGGCCGTGAATGGATAATCACTCCCATCACAGCAAATAGATTCTGTCATGAGGAATTCCATGGTTTTCCAGAGGAAATCAGCTTTCCCTGCAGGCTGCCAAGCCCAAATGAGCTCCTTACAGCACCTGCAGATCTGAGCATCAAGCAATTATTCCACGATCTTGCCCAAAAACAAAGGCTATGCTACCCTTCAGCAACCTCTGACCTTTTCCAGTGAACATAAACTAATTATACTTGCAGCAGGAGGGGAGGACGGCTCTTGGGTTCCTCCATGGGAGTTGTCCTTCATGCTTTGTACCACACTGTCAGTTCTGGCAATCCAAAAAATGATTACCCTTCTCAAGGGAGTTGCTGGAGGAAGCGCTTGAAGAGATACAGGGAGGCCCTTATCACAAACAAATCTCACTGTCTGAGTGGCCGACATGTCCATTTCCAGTGTACAAGGGAATCATTGTTAAGTGTCACTCCGCAGCAATTATAGCCTGGTCAAAACAGTTTTCTTATTTTGTTTTGTTTTTGGACAACTTGTTAATGGAGCTGTGATTAGGTGTAAGGACTAACCCAAGCCACAGGCACTAAAGCAAGGTTAAAGGTTAATTGAGAATTTTTATCCTAACAATCCGAGATTTTGTAAACTTTTGCTGAGAGAACAGTCTTAAACACAAAGGAAATAATATGATACAATTAGTTGGAAACAGGGGGGTCAAAATTCCCAGATGAGGAAGAAAACTGGCCAAGGAAATCGGACCAGAAGGACCACCTGGGCACTTTAGCTGCCAAGAATATCTGTGGCCATTCATGTGGTGAATGAGGCAGAGAGTGATATGCCTGCCATTCATCACATCCCTCATTTCTACAAAAAAAAAAAAAAAAGTCAATGCTATAAACAGTAGGCATCCCAGAGTAATTGAAATTCCAGAAGCTGCCTCATTAGAATAGTTTACAGGCCATTAGGATTTTCTTTTCTTATTGAAGGTAGATTCCCGTCTTGACATTTTACAGCTAGCCTTCTGAGGGGTAGCTGAGATTACAGGTAAGACTTTCTGATAGTTTTGAATGAGTGTGTCTAAATAAACAATTGTTGAGAGGAAGTGGCCCAATAGAGCCTCCTGGGCTTGTTGGCTATGGCACACACACACACACACACACACACACACTCTACAGTTGCTCACTCTCTCTTCACTCTATTCAAAGGGCCCCTCTTTCTCTAACCCTTCAAGGTCATAATCAACATTCTGTGTCTTAAGTTCAGCAGCCACTGCTCTATATCTGGTAAATCCAGAACCTCGAAACTGTTATTAGAGGTTTCTGGGCTTTAATATTTCTTTTTTCTTTAACCCTTTCTGTTGCTCCCACCCCTAACACAAACTTTGGCACATTCAGCTGGCAGATCCCTCTGACTGGAAGTTGACTAAAAATTGCCAACTCATTTTCTTTTCTTTTACTTTTTTTCCCTTTCCAGTGCAGCTGGTGCCAAAATGTGATGATTTGTTTTGCTCCAGTCACTGAGGTTTTTGTTTTCTTTTATTTCAACCCCATGCTGGCTTCCCCACTTGATGCTGAGTCATCTGGTGCAGGTGTTCTGAGCGGCTGGTATTTATGTCTCTGGCAGATGGTTTGGGTAAATCACACGATGTTCCTGCAGCTCGTTGAGGCTCTCTATGCTCTCTTTGATCCTGGGGCTTCCTGTGGGTTCTGCACATGTGCAGAACTTCAGGGCACTGGGTGAACTCTTGGATGGATTCTACCCAAAGCTGGTTGGGTTGCTATGGGCCCCACAGATCTAACTGAGGCTAAAAGAGGTTGACAAGAGGAAAAATCCTGTAATCACAAGGTACCATGGCTTACAATACGTACGAAATTACAAACTCAATGTGCAATAGAACGTGAGAAGTTAATGCTATAGCTACAAAAGGAAATTGAGATAAAAGGGGCCATATTTTTGTTTCTGATGAAGGGAAAAGCTATTTTGGAAAAGCAAGAGCTGGAGTGTAAATCTATTAAGTCTTAGAAATATTCCATTTACTATTTTCCCTTTTCTTGCCCCTTGTCTAACCGTAGCATCTCTGGCCCCCATTTCCATGCCCAGTTTAAAAACTGGTTCCAAGGACAATACCTGAAAATCTCATTTTATTTATCCTGTAGACATACAGCATAGATCATGAACCTCCAAATCCTTGCTCCCTTTCATCTGAGAAGGTGATACATTTCATTTGAGAAGGCTTGACATATTTTCTTCTTGTGCAGATTTACAATTTAGCAAGGAAATCCCTGGTTTTAGTCAAAGACATCAAGTATCCATTTAAATGTTCAGAAACAGTCATTTGGGGAGACCTGTTCCTTCTCAAAACTGCAGAGATCCTGCTATATTGTTTCTCACAGAGTGATTAACTATCCAAGGGATTTTCCAGTAAGAATGACATCATTGGTAAGCAGTCCTGGCAAACAGTGGCTACACTAATGTGTGTATGTAGAATTACAGAACTTGTTAAAATGTAGATCCTTGGGCCCCATTCTCAAAGACAATGATTCAAGTGGTCTGGGTGGGGCCAGAAGATCTGCTTTTCAAACCACTTCCAGGGTGAAGGTAAAATTGCCAGTCAAGACTGTCCTTTGAGTTGTGATCAAAGCACCTATTCTACTCTTTAACAACTTCTGAAGAGGAACAGATTAAAAGTGAAGAGCACAAATCAGGAGCAGTACATACAATACAGAAAGGCATTCATTTTTTAAAGTGACTTACCCTGAGTGCATCAGGAAGTTATTACCACAACAAAAAATAATCACAAAATCTCAGTGGCATACCACAGTAAACATATTTTCAATGTTGAGGGAAAGGTAAGTAGAATGTGGTTCAGCTGTTCTCTACAAAGTTTATCAGGTGTTTCAGTCTGTAAGTTGGATGTAGGTGTAGGTATTTTCCACTAATCTTTTTCTGGTAACCTGATGCATGTTTTTCTTTCACGGTAGAGGTCAGAAGTAGAAATGTAATATGGCACAGTATCATATTCACATTTTTTTTTTTTTGGCTACAACCAGTCAACTCCCAAATCAATAATGTGGGACAATATGCTTTTCTAGGGAAAGTGGGTAAAGAGAGAATAAATACTTCCTGATCGATAACCTAATCTACTACAATGATCTCAGAGTTTGAATATACTTAGTCTGATGACAGAAATAATTTATACATGTCTCATAATTTACACCCAATATTTCTTCTTTTATAATTCTTTTATAATTCAGGTAAGGAACTGAACTGTTTACTAAACACTATAATACAGATCCATCCAACTTACTTTACCTTTTAAAGAAATTTCCTTGATATTTCACTTCACTTGATTGTTTTGAAGAAAACCAAATGGAACATAGAAAACTCAATGTTAAGCCATGTTATAATTTTTTTAGGAATAAAACTATTATTTTATTATATCCAAAACATCTGTTTCTTGTCTATTTTTTCCTCTGAAATTAGAAATCAATTAATGAAACCTGAAGATTCAGTGGCTTTTCCCAATATAATTATGATAATTATAATATTTCATATGACAATATCATGTAGAAGACTTGTTTAGAAAGCACAAATAACTATTTAAATAAAGAATCATTTAATAAATAATTATTTAAGACATTATTTTGATGGCACACACAAACATATTGTCTTTTTGGAAAAGACCACAGTAGCACCATCCTGTTCTTTAACCTTATAAATTGTTCATGATTTTGGGCAAAAGCATTAAATGGAATCTATCCATATAGTAGGCTTACAGGGTATTTGTTATCATTCATGTGGCCTTTAAGATGTTCAAAATTTCCAAAATGTTGATGTTAGCATCTATTGCTCACTGAATAGAGTTTTTTCAAAAGAGTATTTGACTTTTATTGTGTAGCAGAACACTTTATGGCAGTTGGAGAAGTCATTTGCCATTTGGATGGCTCAAGAATCAGACACTGAGCCATAGTCGAATTTTCTATTTTAAAAGAATGGTCAATTTCTTAATGTTATAACTTAAAGAAGACTCTGAGTTATGTGTCCTGGTATCTGTAATTTTGTTGTTGGATCCAGGTGACCTTCACACAACCATGGCAGGAGATCACTGAACACAGTATTTGCAGCTCTCTGGCATTGCAATATATCTACCATTCACAGTTCTCATAGTAACCAATGAAGGACCATTGGTCATCAGTTGGGATTATTTCTTCAGAGAGGACTAAATTAAAACTGTAGCAAAGTGTCAAAGGTAAGTTCTATCTTGTGCTTCAAGATATTTTATGGAGGAGATACCATGTTAAAAGTAGATGAACATAACATCTTTAAAGAGGAAAAGCAAGGAGATCATATTAAAAGTTCAGTGTACAATCTAATAAGTATGCAGGGCAAAGGAGATGGATACTATTTGCAAGCATCTGCTACCCAAAATGGTCTCTCTAGAACTGTGCTGTTCAATATTATTGCCACTAGGTACAGGTGACTATTGAAAATTAAATTTAAAGTAAGCAAAATTAGAAATTCAGGTCCTGAGCCATATTAGTCACATTTAAAGTGCTCAATAGCTATATGTGGCTAGTGGTTACCATATTACAGAACACAGTTTTGGATTATTTTCATCACTACAGAAATTTCTATTGGACAGTAACAGTCTAGAGAATTTTGGTATTGAAGAAGTATTGGACTTATGGCTTATATAAGATCACAATTAAGAAAATATATTTGAACTTAAGGAAATTGCTTCCCTTTATTTGTGCTTGTTTGTTCTTGTCTTTTTTAAACTGACATCAGTTATTACTGAAGTCACTTGACTATAGAGAATTAAGCAATAGCTGCAGAATGTGGAGAAAAGAGTAAAGACTAGTACTCTGAGAAAAGGAAAACAGAAAGTGAAGTGTATTTGAAGTTTTACCAAATAGGAGGAGTTAGAGCACACTCAGAAAAAAAAAAAAAGGCAGAAATTCAGTAATAAGATCCAGGCAAGCATATAGAAAGATTACAATTAAGAGATTTGTGGGTTTCTAGGCTCACCCTAGAAACAAGTATCAGGGCAAGAGACTCATGTGGAAATAGGCAAATGGTCAGATTAGTATCCTAGTGTCCTCTCAAGATCAAATTGGGCCCAGTTTATAGACAGAGATTTAGGAACATGTGGTTGTTTGTGGATTCCTATTTTCGAAGTCTTGGACAAGAAAATGCACAACCCCTTCATTTTTCTCAGATTAGCTATGAAATTCCAGAGCAAGAGGATGGCCCACATTCCATGTTCGGAGATAGAGTGGAACACCATCAGAATAAGAAAAAGTCACAGGGCCATAGAAAGAGCAGAAGGATTTGTTGAGTGTTTCTTACACTTCAAAGTGGTTAATAATGAAAATATCTTACCATGTCCAGTCTATAGCATATTGCTTTCAAATAATGTAATCCATTAAAATCTTGGAACATCAGGGATTTCCCATCATTGTTTTATTGCAGAAAGTCTTTCCATGGTGTTTGTATTTGGAAATGTTTTCTTACACTGCAAAAAGAAGGAAAATATAAGGTCGTCAACACCTGGTTTTATTAGTGAGGTATAACTAAGGTAACAATATGATTTATCGTCTAAACAGAGACACTTTTGAGAATGAATGTAATTATTTATAATTATACCAGAACTGCAGGTGTAAACCAGAACTGTCTTAGGCAAACCAGGGAACACTCACCCAAGGTATGGACCACAGCTGGATGCAATTGGACTTATGCCATTTTCCCACCCCAGCTGCTGAATCTGACCTAAAGACTGCTCTTGGCTGTTAGCTGATTTACAAGCTGATTGAAATAATGATGTAAATGCACAGTCATGAAGATGTCCAATACACTTTCAAGTTAAAATAACTAGCACAAAGCAAAAATGTGATTATTATTGTTGAGTTTTTATTTTTAAAGAAACAGTTACTTGACTCAGTACATTTAAGAAAATTGAATAACCAATCACCACTCAGCATAGGAGAGTATTTCTCTTCAGTTTTTAAAATTGATCCATTGCCTGCCTACCTTTCTTTAAGGCATTCAGTTAGATATTCTAGTTCCAGTGCATCTTTAGGCATGAGAGCAATGTGGAGGGTACTTTGGTTGTCATAATAACTGGGGAGCAATACTGGTATTTAGTGAGTGGGGATCTGGAATCATACATGTTCCTATAATGTGCTGGATGTTCCACATGATAAGGAAAGGTCTTAGCCTCACCTGACCTTTAGGTGAATGAAAAACATGTTCATAAATGCTTAAAACTAAAACTTACCTCCATTGTACAAATAAATACAAAGTAGTTCATTACACTGTATTGATATCAACTACCACCCACACTGAGTGAATATGTCCTTGATAAGACTTGTTCACTATTTCAGAAGAAATCATATCACAGAAGTCAGAACTTGTAGTTGAGTGGCAGCCAACACAGCTGCCTCAGTATCTGACATTCAAGGTGACCATATGGATGGATATAGATGTTGACAACTTTATATCTCCTGAAATAGTGATGCCTAAGCACTTACAGATTGAAATACTATTTCAGCATAAACTACTTTTAATTTCTTTTGCAATTCATCTCTATGATATAATTAGAGTATTATATTGACTTAAAAATAAGTGTATGAATAGTTTATGTTACTTATAAAATTAATTTTACTACAGTAAAGGCTATGTTACATAAATCTATGCTATCATTAGGGATCTTTGGGGCTGATAGGGCTATGGACCAGGGCTCCAGCCAGGGTTACCCTAGTGTAGTCTCAGAATTGGCAACAAAGTGTTCAGTAGAAATGCAGGTTTTCAGACTCCACTCAGTCCAACAGAATTATAATCTCTTAGGTGATATTGCAATGATCTGTGATTTAACAAGCCTTCCAGGTGATCCTTATATTGCTCCTCTGCATGCAATGATTTGAGGATTATAGCTCTAGGTAGGACAAAGATGAGTAATATATTGTATTCAAAGAACCTATAGTCTAACATGAGATCTAAAGATATCTTCCTACTTGAGTTACATGAGTAAGAAAATCCAAGGGATCATGATCACCAAATTCACAATAGAAATTTGGCAATAACTTAATTCCAGAGACTGATATTACCGAAATGACGTATCAACAGCAAAAAGCTGAGACAAGTTTAAACTACACAACTCTGATTAAAACGAACAGGACTCATGCTGTTAAGACTCAGTACAGTCCTAAATACATACCCAGCGAGCACTTAAGCTGTTCCAGAACACGTCATTCTCTACTTTTTAACAGGGAGCAAACAGCTGGGATGTGTTATTAGTAAGCCATGTTTTCATAGGCTTTCTGGTTTTCTTTAGCCAAAGTCTTACAACAGTCTTCAGACAAATTAGTGCCTGAAGCTGTAGGAAGTCTTTAGCGGACTTGAAGAACTGCTGAGTAAGTCAGGTCTCAAAGACAACATGGCCACAAGGATTTGCTTTTTGCCCCCTTTGGCCTTTCCACCTTGGCAATACCTTCACAACCAATTACACTATTCTCACATGTGTATTTACTTTTAATGACTAGTTAAATGTTAAGAGTTATTCCAATAACCCAGTCCAAGACTAGCAAGAAAAGTTTACGTAAATCAGTAGATGTAAATGGGAAGCTTTCAAATAAAGGAGCAAGAATCAAATTAACTTCTTAGTAAAAGAGCAACAGATTGTTGTGTGCCTATGCATTGGTGGTACTGAGGCAAACCTCACCTTTTAAAAGGTCTTAAAGAGATTAATGGAAGCAGCCCTGGGAAAATGACTTTCTGGTTTTATATCTTCTCACATCCACGTTTGCTGTGGGGAATTGTGTATGGTGTGTGTGTGTGTGTGTGTGTGTACATCCACACGCACGTGTGCATGCAGATGTGTATGTGTGTGCATTTATGTATGTGTATGTTTTTTGTTATAATCACAGTACAGTGATCTAACTGTCGTGGGTTCACTAAAACAACTCCTAGAGATATTTTTTTCTGAATTTTGTGCTGGGAAAAGATCCTGAAACATTTCCTTCTCTTCTATGTTCAAGAAGGCAGACTCCATAAGGTTCTCCCTGACTTTCCCTCTTTGTGTTGGCACCTACATGGGTGTTTGTTTCAACTCTGTTCTGTTTTCAATGGTGCTCATCAAACCTTACTGAATCTTAGCAAGCTTGTTTATGTCATCCTACAAAGTAAGGTGTTTTCCTTCTGGTGTCTATTTATTATGGCCTATGGGTAATTTCCACAACTGTGTAGCCCCCACTATTCATGTTTAAGTATGTGTGTGCGTGCATGTGTGTATATGTATATGGTGTGGTGAAAGGGAGAGAAGCTTGCCAACTTTTTTGATATCTTACAATGCAAGACTCTATATGCTTAAGTCATCTGGATAAATATATAAGCTTACCACTGCTCTGGCTGAAGACAGTTTCACACTAACATTCACATCCCTTTGGTGCTAGTTGCTGCTCAAGGAAGCATTTAGTGACAGGTGGTCTTGGTTGCATGCAAGCTATTCCCCTAGGGAACAACACACATGCTTATACTGTAGATTCCAAGGCCAGTAAACCCAAGACAAAATGACAACTCCCAGTAGTCAGCTCATTTACTCTTACATGGTAGAAATCATCCCTTTGTAGGAGTGGGAAATGTAATCCTTCTTAAAAAGGAGAGATATTAGAATAGAAGGTGGGAGAAATCATTGAAAGTTAACAAATTTAAGAGGTGATAAAAAGTCTTCCAATAATTAGCTTTGGGATTTTGGAAAAAAAAAAAAACTTTAAATTTTCTGTTCATTAACCAGGCAGGTCAGTGAGTACACAAGTTAAGAGGTTTAAGAATTCTGGATGGCCTATGAAAGTACTTTTTGAAGTGCACATATACATTAATTTGGACAAAAATTGGTGCATGTCAGAACATTCTTTTTACTATTTTTTGCAAGAGTAGACAAAAGTTGAGAATCATAGGATTTAATTTACCCTCCTAATAGTCTATTTACTTTATTTCGACAAAAAATTTTTGAAAACTTTATACAGACCATCATGCTGTATCTGTCTCTTGAAATGTATAGAACTTGTATACATGGTATAACTATGTATATATATAGACCTTATCTAATCATTTACTGTTTCATAGCCTCACAACTCCCAACTATAGCACCATACTTAATGTCTATTGTAATCAGATTTCCATGCTCAAATTTACTACAGTTTTAAACTCAGAGGTATTAGTTGTTTTCTATTGTTATAAAAAATACTTAGATATTTTATGCAGAAAATAAGCTCATTTAGCTCACATTTTTAGAGGTAGAAAGTTCAAGATTAAGGGGGTTCCATCAACTCATCTTCTGGAGAAGGCCTCCTTGGTTGTGTCCTGACCTAGCAGAGTGAAAAGGGAACCAACTGCATGCAGAAGGGATCACATGGAAAGACAAGGAGCCAGGCTTTTTATGATGACACACTCTTGTGGGAAATAATCATGGTCCGATGAAATTACACTAATTTCTCCCAAGGGCAATACTCCACTTCCCAGTAGGCTCCAAATCTTAAGATTCTTCCACCCTTTAACATTGCCGTATGGGGGACTGCACACATGAACCCTTGGTGGATAGTGCACATCCAAACCATAACATCAGAGTCCACAGGTGACTTTTATTCAAAAAATTGAATGTATTACTGAGGAACATCTGCATCCTCTGGGAGTTTATTACAAATGCAGCATCTCTGGTCTTAACTTAGATTTCTTAAACTATTATAATAAGATCATAATTCATATGCATGTTAAAATTTGAGAAACTAGTCTTTAACAGTCAGTCATTCAACCTCACCCTTCTAAACTACTGATATGACACAATCCTTGTTCTAGAAAAGCTTCCAGTTTAAGTAACTTTATTACTTCTGTCAATATAACATATTCATACTTTACTAAACATTATAATAATAATATAATAAACTATAACTAATTGGTAGGCAAAGAAGAAATCAACCTTATTTCTATGTCTAAAAATTTCTTGGTTTAATATATCGAGCTACAAGGTAAAATTGATATCTTGAGTATTATTATAGTTCATAGCAATCGCTCAACAAATTTTGAATGAGTGACTATCAGAAAAAATATGACAAAATAAGTTATCAGAAATCTTTGGTTTAAAAGAGGAGGTCTCTTCTGCTTCTTGAGTAAATGGAACCATGGATCATAAAATATATGACAAAATAGATATTGGACATGAAGCACCAATGAACAGTGATCTCTGAGAGACAGAGTATAAATAAATGATATGAGCTTTCTAATTAAGAGAAATGGCTGTTTTGAGATGGTATCCAAGCCATCGCACAGTGGAGTTCCTAGAAAGAGTCTATCAGATTATTCTCTGAGGGTAGACAGGTCAGACATTCTACAGAGAACAATGTTGAAGAACAGAGTACCTGACAGAAGAAAGAACTCTGGAGATTCATGGAGAATCCTTGTGTACATTTTATCTTCCATGTGTGCAAGGAAACTGCTTGAGATTGAGGAAGGAATTCCCTGAAAGACTACTCTGTGTAAGTGGATTCCTAACACACTGTTCTGTCCCTGTCAGGCTGACTCATGGGGCATTGTGTAGAGTACATTGAAAGATCTAGCCCCAGAATGACATGTTTAGACCCATTTAAGAAATAATAAAGACAAGACTTAGGAGGAGTAAATTATTTCAAGTAATTTTCTTGTATTTTTGAACAAAACTCAAGCATAAATAGAAATATGTAAGTGTTCAGCATCCAAGAAGACAAAATTCTCAAAGTCTGATACCTAGTCAACAAGTACATGCATGTAAAGGATAAGGGAGCTACAATTCACCACAAAGAAATAAGCTAGTTATTCCAAATCAGCTTGAATTGTCTCATATGTTACAATTAGCAGACCAGGACACTATTAAATTAAAAATTAAAAAAGGGGGTGCTTTTTAAAAGTATCAGACTTCTAGGAGAAACATCACCATCTGGTGGTATATTCAGGTATTGCCAGTAAAGATATTTAAAACAGGAAGTATGATTATTCTTGGGGTTTACAAATATTTGTATAAATAATTACAACTACTCATATAAATAAACAGTTAAAATTGTGAGGAATACTTATACAAGTTGCATTCAACCACTTGTATAATTTACATATGGTGTTATATTTATATATCCACATATATTTATAAATATGAGTATTCGGAATTATATAAATTGAAGATACAACTAAATCAACTTTCTGAACAACTTGTTCTGAGAATTAAATTTCATTCATTAGCTAGTAGAGAAGCTTTTTTACATTACATCCTTATAGCAAAAGTTGTATTATTACATGTAATTTGCACATGACTTTATAGCCACTCTATCCTATTCCCTGGCTTTTTATTCTTCATATAAACAGTTTTAATCCAGTCACATATATTGGTTTATGTGTCTATTGTGTGTTTTTTTTCTATTAGAAAGAAAGTTCTCTGAGTTTCTTCTCTTCCTGCTGCATCCCAAATGAATGCCTAATCTCTGGCATGTGGTAAACATTCAATGAACAAAATTTAAAGAATTATTTTACATTCATTTAATTGGGTATACTGAGCCCTGATGTTTCAATCCTCAAATGCAATTAAGATAAAGGCATCATATACCCCTGTATATGTTGTGAAACCATGTATATATGTTATAATCTCAATCCCATTGTATTATTAAATTACTACAAATCAGATATGCACTTTATGACCAAGTTTACTTTCCAATCAAGCAACTATTGTTTTTGCCATTAAATGTTCAACAATGTAGTATTTGACAGCCTTTGAAGCCACGAGACTCAAACCATTACTCTACCTCCTACTTGCTGTGTACATTGACCAAGCCAATCTATCAGGCAACAAAAACCACTCCAGGCATTTTCATTCTACATAATTTAATATAAGGATTTAATTACCCTGGGGTATAGAAGGAGGTTTAAGCCAAAAGCAGGGACTCAAGCTGTCAAAAACATTAGGAAAAGCTGGAAGACACTATCACCTTTAAGGCTAAAAGTTCAACAGGCAGGGACTATGTTGTAGGAGACCTAGAATGGGGCCATCTAGTAGAAGACAAGATCATCAGACTTCTGAGGATCAAGGCCAGAGGGGTCATCAGGTGGGAGTCATCCAGGGCACACAGATCCTGACAGAGATACAATCTAGTTAGATAGAGGAAATGGCATAAATACCTTGGCAGGCTCCTTACTGCTTTCCTCTGATCATCTGCTCTAGCATCCCACTGGATAAAATAACCAAAAACAACTTGGCAAGGAAATCTGAGGAAGTAGTTTGCAGGAATCACTAGTTACCCACCTTTAAGTTGCCTGAATCATCTTTTTGTCCTCTATCTTTGCCTCAGGTTTATTCCATAGGTACTCTCATTCTGCAGCAATCTTCCTTCTCCTCTTTATTTGGCTATTCTTGCTCATTCTTCAGACTTGACTTTACCTGTCACCTCCTCTAGCAGCTTCCTTAGATACCATAGATTACATTATGCTTCTCTATTATATACACTCTTAGAGAATTTGCTATGCCCCTTAACATAGTACAAGTACAAGGATGTGCAATTATGAATTTACTTGGTACTTATGTACAGAATGTCTTACTCTTCCACTAGGTGACATGCTCCATGAGTCAGTTTCCCTTAATTATGGATATTTCAAAACCCAACCCAAAGTTGTCATTCAGTATATGTTTATTGGATGACACTTTTTTACTCATTTTCATCCTTATGCTTAATACATATTTAGGTTCCAGCCTTCTCAGAGAAACCAATTGCAAGTTTGAATTCCTATATCAAATTCAAGGACATGTAAAGGTACAAAGTCATCACTTAAATCTGCTTTTTTTTAATTCTAAAAGCCAAAAAACACTTCTCAACTCTATATAGGTTTTCCCTATAAAAATCACAACTAAGGAACTCAACACTATACCATTCAAATTCAATGATAATTTTAAAATCTAATTACAAATGGATCCCAAACAAAACCCCAGAAACAATATGGGATGTGTATATGTTTTTATGTATACATAGATACAGATAGAGCAATATGATTGATAGATAGCAGACAGACATATGTACGCATGAAAGAGCTATAAGAAATCCACTTGTGCTTATGAGGCTGACAATTGTCAGCATCTTCAGTTGACAAGGTGGAGAGCAAAGAGAATGGATATCATAGTTCTAGTTTGAATGCCTGCAGGCTCAAGACCCAGGAAGAGCTGTTGTTTCAGTGTGCATCTAAAAGCAGGGGGTAGGTACACAAATAAAATACAGTCCCAGCTTGAAGGTAGTCAACCAGAAAGAACTTCCTCTGCATTGCAGAGGTAGGGACATAGCTTTTGATCTATTTGGATCTTCAAATAATTGGAAGAGGCCTATTCATATTAAAGAGGGTAAGATGCTTTATTCAGTCTATGGATTCAAATGTTAATATCATCCAGAAAAACCCACACAAACACATACAATAATTCTTGCCCCAGTATCTAGGAACTCTATGGCCCAGTAAATTTGCTATATAAAATTAACCATCACAAATCTACCCATCATCATCTTTGTACCATACACACCTCCTTAAACCATACTTAATCTCCAAATAAGGACAAGGTAGTAAAGTTTATTCCTATCCTTGATATTCCATAACTTAAATACTATGATAGAAAATAAATAACATTAAAATACTACAATATACAATTAATACATTTAAAGTTATATGAGAGAAGTGAATGAGCGAAGGAAAAAGATGTTGGGTTTTTTTTTATACACACTAACATGCTCCAAACAACATAAGGAGGAAATATGATATGACAATTACTGTCTTCATTTTAGTAATGATCACATGGTTATAGCTTGTATTTTTAACTACCTTCCTCCACTACTCACTTTGTCTTCAGCAAGCATCTCAGCTGATGGCTGTTTTTTACCTGGTGAGATGACTCAAAGCTTCATTCCTGAAGAGTCTGGATTGAGTTGTAATTTTCCACTGACTTTAATCACAGAGCATGGTAATGGTAAGACACTCTCCCCTTGGGGGTATGCTGTACATTCTATTCCTTACTGCCATTGTGGAGAAGTAGTCGGATTACGCCCTTGGCTATCAAAACCAATCACTCCAGTCATCAACAGTAACTTACTTCGTTTCCAATTCATTCACAGGCAGGGAGAGCCCAAACTCTCCATGCAACAGTCTTAACTTCAGGTTTCATGGAATCATTTCTCCATCTCTTACTTGAAGTAATCATACCTGTGAAACTAGGACCTATAGTCCAGGAGCACATAAGGCTATGAAAAGAGGAAACGAATATTTTCCTAGTGTATCACTAAGGGATAATAGGTAGTGGTGCCACTCCTATTTCCAACCCTTGATTCTTGGGCCTCCAACCCATGTACTGGATGCTAATTCAGAGGATTCATAGCCCTCTAGTGAACCTTTCCCAAGCTCTGAAAGGCACTGGTACTGTAACTGAGTCTCCTCATGGCGATTCCACAGTTCTAAAAAGCCAGTTATTTCAAGATCATGGGCTACATGGTAAGACCACTAAATTCCTTAAATTTGGGCCATTGCCATACTTCATTTACTGTGAAGTTAGTTCCTTGATCAGAAGCAATGTTGTATAGAACATCATGAGGGGTAGATAAAGCATTCTATAAATCAGTGGGTGGTGGTTTTGGCAAAAGCATTGCATGCACTGAAAGTAAGTCTACCTTCAGGATGTCTATTCCAGGAAGAACAAAATACTTCTTCCAGATGGAAAGGATCTAATGTAATTGACATTGTCACTAGGTACCTGGCTGGTCACCACAGGTGATGGTGCCATATCAGGTTATGAGTCCACAGACTAATAATAGGAGTGGTTGGGAAAGGAATTTTATAAGAATCCACAGAATAGATGCTTTTCTTAATCCCAAAACACAATCCTGAAT
This sequence comes from Castor canadensis, assembly GCF_047511655.1. NCBI lineage: Eukaryota > Metazoa > Chordata > Mammalia > Rodentia > Castoridae > Castor > Castor canadensis. Next base: position 149,423,435 of record NC_133390.1, on the reverse strand, counting down.
GCCATAATCTTGAAAGTTGAAATCTTAAAAGATCAAAATCCATATAGTCTAAAATCCCAATATTTAAAAACCTTGAAAATCTAATTCTAAAAGATTTAAATCACAGATGTTGAAATTCTGAGAACCAAAATCCCTCAAAAGAAAACTCACATTTAAAAGAGCTATATAAGTGGTATAGAAAGTCAGACTCTAGAAAAGGTATTGACTATGTAATACAATAATGATGAAAACTTCAGTTTTGAACATGCATTGTTGCCCATATTGGCCTTCCTTCCTACTGATGAAATTCCAGGAGCTTTTACTGAATTAAAGCTGCATTTTCCTTGATGAAGCCAGTGAAGTTACTGAACTGTTCAAGTATAATTAAGTATGCAGTAAGATAAAGAGATACTTCTGCAACACTATTGCTTTTTGATCACCAGTATTGTTTCTGCCATATTTGTGGTCTGTATATGAGTGGATATAAGTGTATAGGATAGATTTCCACATACCTCAATCAACACAGAAGCATGGCAGAGAAGATGAGAATATTTAATAGGTAATGTTTATGCTTGTGTATATCATATCAGAAGATTTGTCAGTGTATATCAAATCATATTTCAAAAAGAGCAGCACCAAATATAAAATGAATGTGAACCTATTCTCCAAGGAGAACTATACTCTAAAAGAAGAAAATCAGTTATTTATCAGGATGCATGACTTCAAAATACAATTAATGATCATGTAAATCTTCCAGTTTTTATGGATTACCTCCATGCAATTACCCATAGTCTATTCTTGTAATACAATTTTTTCATATGTCAAATTTTCCCTTCTCTACTATCTTTCAAGGGTGTCTCTGAAAGGGGCTGTAGTGTTGTAACTGTCTGTGTCTGGTTATCTCATTCATACCATGTAGAATCATCTGTAAACCAATCCTATAAGCTATAGTTTGTGCGAAACTTTATCTCCAATGCAACAATACTTAAGAGGTAGAGCTTTTAGGAGATGTCAGTCTCAAGTATTTTATCAAAGCAGAATGAATAGACTAAATCACAGAGGCTTCTCTTCCTCTGTCAACTGGTCTTAGGAAACTTCTTCTGAAGCCATTGGTACAAACTGGGAGAGAGATGGTAATGTGGCAGGAACCATTGGGCATTTGAGCCATTTCTTCATGTAACTTACTTGAATTTTCAGTCAATTACATATTTACCAATTTCCTTTGATGATAGAGGGTTGCCATGTATACCCAGCTTCATGGAATGGTGGATCAAATACCATTCAGTTCCTAAGGACAACTCATGTCTAATGGTAACTTTGTGGCTAGTCATTAAGCATTCAGGCTCTACTAAGGCCCAGTAGTAAGCAAGAACTATTTCATATGCACAAAAGGAGTAGTTATCCATAGAGGATGGCACAACAAAGGATAGGTTCCAGTAACTTTGAAGACTGTGCAATGAATTGTAGGGCCAAAGGCTGAAAACAAGACCCAAGTCTAACTAGGTGCTGAACTTTTCCTTGGTTGAAGGGGCTGGGGAACAGATGCAACAAACTGTACTTCACCTTAGAAGGAGTTCATTAACATGCCCCATTCCACAGGCCCCCTAGGTACTAGAACTGAAACAGAATACCCCTGAGGTTTTGTAGAATTTACTTTCTACCTCACAACCCACAAATGTTTTGCCAAAAAGTTTAGTGTAGTTGCTAATCCTTACCCAGTAGGTACAATCAGAATTGTGTCATCAATGCCATGGTATCTTGTTCAAGGGAAAGGCAATCCTTGAAAACTAAATTATGACATAGAGCTGAAGAGATGATGTACTTCTGAGGTGGGACAATGAAAGTACATTGCTGGACTTGCAAAGTAAAGCCAATTACTTCTGGTGGTCCTTATTGACAATGATGGATTTAAAAAAGCATTTGCCAGATCAAACGCTTCATGTTACATATGAAAGGATGAGTTAATTTGTTCAAGCAGTGAAATCACATCTGGAACAATATCTGTATGAGATCACCCTTTCTTAAATTTACAGTAATCCACTGTCACTCACTCAGATCCATCTGTCTTATGCACATAGAAGTTGAATGAGAATGTGGTGGCAATCACCACCTCAGCATCATTTTGCAATCCCTCCAGAAATGAGGTATTGCTTTTGATTTACCATTTTTGCAGGAAGAGTTACTTCTAGTTGCTTCCACTTATTGTGGCTTCTCCCATAATAATACCTGTCACATGACAGACCAAGGAACACATACTGAGATTGTTCTAGTTGCTGGATATGCTTATTCCAATTACACAGTCTAGATCTGGAAAAATAACTACTAAATGGGTTCAGGAACACATTGGCTTTGTTAGGAGAAGGACCTGCAATGAAACTCCATTATGTGCCTTCTGTAAGCCACTATACTTACTGGAGGACCACACTGATATTTTAGGTCTACTGGGATTATACAGAGTCCAGTAGTTCCCAGAAAGTTTGATTATGTATCCTTTTCCCCAGTGCACAGTTACCAAGGTAAAAGGTCATGGTAATTGGCAAGAGGTGGGAAGATTAACAATACCTTTTCTTTTTTTTTGGTGATACTGGGGCTTGAATTCAGGGCCTCACACTTGCTAGGCAGGTGTTCTACCACTTCTGCCATGTTGCCTAGCCCTTTTTTTTTGCTTTCATTATTTTTCAGATAGGATCTCATACTTTTTGCCAGGACTGTCTGGACTATGATCCTCCTACCTATACTTATGTCTTCTAGGTAACTAGGATTACAGATGTGAGCAGTCACCGTGTGTAGCCCCCTCATAAATTTTTGATATTTTACTAGGATTCTTCTTCAAAGGTAACTGTTTTCTTCTATATTCAGTGGGTTCTGAAACTTTAAAGAATACCACTGTGGGAACTAACTGGTAGTAATAATCCTCTGCTTTATGATTTTGATTACATTTTTGTTCCTTGACCTTGAATTCTGGTTATCTAGGTCAAGAAAGAACATATTAGGTTTCTTCTCTCTATTTCTGTTCTAGGAACACTGTGATTTGTTAGACAACACCAAAGGTCTAAGCAAATCAGACTCTTCTGATAGCTGCTTTAACTTTGCTGTCCACTACAGTAACCACTTCCACCTTGCCTATCTTGGGGAAGTGCCACCACTTGGCTTCTCTTACCCTGGGATCCAATGACTGCTCTTGCAGTATTTTTCCCAACTCAGTGAGCACAGTTTCCCTTGTAAGATCTTCCCTACAGAGAAGATCAAGACAGACCTCTTCAAGGATGCCAAGACTCCCCTTACATATTTATTACTCACAGCTGTGCTGAAAGGTACATCTTCTAGACACTCCCAGGGTGAATGAGTAGCTTTAAATGACAAATCCACTGTAACATTAAGATCTCCTTAAGCCTTTGAATTCCTTCCTCTAAATTAAACCAAGGCAAGCCTGGCCTTTTTAACTTGCTCCCCATGAACCACCTTTTGTTTCATGTTTCAATTAAACAGTTAATTTTTTTCCTAATGTATTCTGAAGTACAACATTAAATGCAGATTTTTTGCTTAGTGAGTCCATCTCAAAGAATTCATCCTAATTCAACTTTATGTTACATATGCCATTATTCCATATCTATAATAGCATTTTTCATTTGTTTTATATTTCTGCCTATATAAATTAGAAATGTAAAACTTTATTTATTTTTTTGGCAGAACTGGAGTTTGAACCCAGGGCTTCCTGCTTGCAAAATAGGCACTATACTACTTCAGCCATAATGCCAGTCCATTTTGCTCTGGTTATTTTGGACATGGGGCCTCCCAAACTATTTGCTCGGCTAACCTCAAACTGGGATGCTTCAGATCTCACTCAGCCTCTCAAGTAGCTAGGATTATAGGTGTGAGCCACTAGTGCTCTGCCTAAATACTTCTTAAGGGTAGTTGATTTCTTTGCAGGTCACACTTTGTACCTCACCTTAGGTATCCCATGATACTTGAATCTAGTTATAGGTATATAAGCAGAGGAAGAGGTGGTAGTAGTACCTAGAGAGAATCATCATTGCTGGGGAAATCACTATAGCTTCTCAGGCAATCAAGTAAAAGGGTGTGGAGAAGCCAATTCCATTGGGAATGGCAGACCTCTTCTATTAGGAATGGGAGGATATTGAAAATCCTCAGCTTGATCAAGGTCTTCCTCCATATTCCGTATCAATTCTTTTCCAATACATTCCCATACTCTAACATTCAGCACCTTACAACACTAGAAGTTCAACTTGCATTGTAATTTATCCAATTATAGGATGAGATTCTGGGTTTGGTTTTAAGCAACCTCAGTTATGTAGGTAAAAAAGATTAGGGCCGCCTTCAGGGCACATATAGAAAATTTCAGATCATTTTTTCAGTGGTCAACCTGAAAAATATTAATCCCTTGGTCATGTTTTTCTTTTTCCACTTTGTCCAGCAGCATTAGGATCAACCAGCCAATCTCATTATATTATTAAGTTTGACAAAATTATTCAAAATGCTTTATATATAGTAAACTAGATCTTTGATTCTTATAAGCATTGCTTAGGAGTATCTAATGGTGACATTTTATGTATTTTTATTGCCCAATTGTATTATATTCTAACAATGCTAACTCTACTAGCACACATAGGCCCACTACCATATTTAAATCTAGTTAGATGATAGGCCCAACTCAAAAAACTTATATTTAAAAATTTGATTCTCTAGAATCATCCTCAATACCAAAATTGGAATTAAAGGTTCTTTAGAGAAACAGAACCAATAATTTATCAATAGCTCTTGTTATCACATGGGCCAATTCTTTGATATCCCAAGTCTTGTTGTTGGCAAATTGGAGATGCAGGAGAACCAATGGTAGAGTCAGCTCAAATGCTGGTGAGTTTAAAAAACCAGGAAGAGACATCAGTATAATTCTTTTTTTCCCCTTTATTGTTGTGTTGTTAGGGGTACATTGTGGCATTTACAAAAGATAATTCAATTCTGAAGTCAAAAAAAAGTCAGTTTCAGCTCTAAGCCAACATGCAGAAGGAGTTCCTACTTAGTGGTGAGAGAATTTTATTTAGGCCTTCAACTGACTGTTCCACCCACCTTAGAGAGGAGAATCTTCTTTACTCATTTTATTGATTCAAATGTCGAACTTACTCAGAAATGTCATCACAGACACATCCAGAATATTTCATCACATATCTGGGAACATCATGGCTCTGTCAAGTTAACACATAAAATTAAACACTCCAATATCTTCTATGTACCAGTCATCATATTAAATTTTAGAAACCTGATATGGCCATATATATATTTCCTCATGAAGCCATATACTCTTTGTGGATGAACTAACATACACATGATTAAATACTGTGAAAATAGCAAAGTTTTCTGCAAGAATATATTCTCAGTAGAGAATATTTGGCCCCTGAGGATGAATAAGGGTCCCAATTAAAACTTGTGTTAATGCCTTATGGCTAATCTCTGCTTCTCCCCAGAACAGATTCTGTAATAAGTATTGAAGTACAAATGGCTTATTTAGAAAAATATCCAGAAACAGCAACATTAGATTGAAGAAGTGAAATAGGGAGGAAGAAGGAGCCATTATAAAGTGAATTAACAAACTACTCTGAGCAATTGGGGTTTAATCTTACTGGGAAAGAAAGAAACAGTGTTGAATATACTCTCCAGGTTTCTTGCTATGGAAGGGTGAAGAGGTAAATATATATTTATTGTCTAGTTCTCAGCTAGTCATTGAGAGCTATTGCTATAGTAAGTATCAATTCCTTGCCTTCCCTTGTACACAAGCAGAGATGGCTCTGGTACCTACAAAAATACTCAGACAAGGAGATACAGTGACTAGTATTTCTTACTAAGATTTGCATATTCTGAAATAGCAGAGCCTACAGGGAATGGGAAGGGTATCAATAGCATTTCTTAGATTGAAGTAGGGAATTGGGACTTTACTCTGTAGACATTGCATGCCATGAAATGTTCTTAGAATGTAGGATAAAGAGAAAGTAAAAGAAGACTTTGTATCCAATGGATATAGAGGAAGAGAATGGAACTAATTCTGTAAACTTGATGCTTCCTTTTACATTTGATCACTCCACATGTGTGTGTGTGTTTGTAAGAGAAAAAGACAGAGAAAAAGAAAGGGAGATACATAGAAACAGAGAAAGAGAAGAGAGAGAGAGAGAGAGAGAGAGAGAGAGAGAATTTCTCAGCTTTATTATCTACTACCATTGTTTGGACAGTAAAATTACTGATATTTTCTTTGGTTTTACAATTGTCATTAGAAGTCCCTATACTTAGCTGTTAGCTATTGTCCTAATAAGATTAACTCTGAAAGTCAGAACTTCACTGAGATCTGTTTTAAATTTCAAATCTTATCTGAGGCCACTTCTGGATATTTTTTGTATTAAGTCTATATTTTCTTTCTCATCCCATGCCACCCAGTCTCACACAGATCCAGCCATACTAAACTTCACTTTATTTTTTTTTATTGCATGCCTATATGCCATGGTGACATTGTAGCATGCTCTTCACTTCATCTGAAATTCAAGTTTTCAGTGTCTCTTCAGGTACTCACAGATCCCTTATATCCTCAATGCTTGCACAATGCATATTATGTGGTACATGCAATAAAGATTTGTTTAATGAAGAACATAGGAGAAAATAGCAGACACTGGGAGAGACAATGAGCATGCATTTACCCCCTATCAATCCTAACATGACTGTGTCATTGGACAAAGAAATGAACAACAAGAGATTGGAAAGGGATGTCTTGCTACCAGGAGGGAATTAAGTAGCATGCACTTGTTTGAATCTGATTTTGAAAAGAGAACATATTGTATGAATCATAAAGCATAGGTTTTCTTCTCCTATGCTCTTCACCCACACTTCATTCTAGCTAGAAAACATAAAGGCTTACTTGCACAACAAACAAACTATATATAGCAGCAAAGAACGCACTATTTTAGGGCATCTTCAAGGCAGAAAAGTTTGGGGGCAAGTAGGAGATCTGAAAGTTCAAATTAAAGAAAAAAATCTTTACTTCTTCATCTAGATTCTTCCATATTCTGTTGGGACAAGTTTGAAAAAGCCATACGGATTCTGTCTTGCTTTTCTTTCTCACTTTCCATTGACATTCCACATGCATCATGCTGTCGAAGCCCTGCTGATTCCTAAGTCATAGTTCAAATCATTGTTGGGTAAACCAATAGTGGATATCTTGGTAATTAAGGAAGGTTAACATATGGAATAGCTTCTCCATAAATCAAGTTAACCATATTAGGCAAACTTAGAGGAAAGCACTATTGTATGACCAATGGATTGTGTATCTGCATATCTACCATTTCATGTTCCAGAATGAGATTTGACATTTATCCTCATAAGAAAGCCTGTTGAGTTTTGTTTCATCTAATGGGGTAACTTTCTTTCAGCAACACAGCCACCACCAAGTCTAAAATGAGCAAACCATACACAAATTTTATTACGTTCTTGGCCATTACAGAAACAGATTCTTTATCCAGAAATTTTGTCAATTTGTCAGTTTCCTCTCTCTGATTTTGATTTACCCATATTTCAGTAATAAAAAAACTACCTCCCAGGATCAGCATGTGCTGGAATATGAATGTACTAAACCAAACATCTGAAAATCAGACAAATATAAATAGCAATACACTTCTTTTATTGTTGTTACAGCCAATGAAAAACTTTGACATTATAGAATTACCTAGATCACAGATTCTAACATAAAAAGACATCTGGAAACCAATGGAGGCATACTGCAAAGAAGAACAATAAACTAAGCCTAATCAAGAGCAATGTGAGTCCCCAGAAGCAAAAGTATACAGGAAAGGCCTCTTCCATTGGAAGGACATATGGGAATCAGAAATCAAGGCAGGAGGTGCCTCTGATGAAAAGGATGTGGGAGTCTTTGGTTCACTAACAACTGTAAGAAGATGTCAAAGATGGTTTTATAGTAAGGAGAACCATTCCCTATTTCCCCTGCAGCCATGAAGTATGGTCATTTGGCTTAAATTTCAAAGCCTACACACAATTCTTTATAATTCCATGGAGGAACGTTGCTAAATAAGGGTCAGGGGACTAAGGTTGTATTTGTAATATCAGGAGCAAATGTTGGAAGCTACTTTATGCTATCACATAAGGATGGTGAAACTCTTAAAGATATGCCAATTTAAATGCATTTATAGCCTCTTAACACATGGGATTAGTTCAGTCAACTGGTTTATCATATACAACAGTTTTCCACCAATGATAACTTTCTTCCTCCACTAAATTATAAGAACAACTTTTACAAAATATTTATTTCTCTTTTCTTTCTTTGCTTCTGTTACTGGTGCTTTTTGGGGCCATGTCCAAAAATAAATAAATAAATAAATCTTTGCCCAGATCATTGTCCCAAAGCATTTCCGCTATGAACTTTTCTTCTAGTAGTTTCATACTTAGGAGTCTTACATTTAAGATTTTATTCACTTTGAGTCAATTTTTGTATATATCGAGAGATAGAGATCTGGTTTTATTCTCCTGATTATAGGAATCAAATGAAGAGATTATCCTATCTCCAAAGTATATTCTTGGTGTCACAATAAAGCTGTAATTGTGTCAATTTATTTCTGGATTCTCAATTCTATGTGTCTGTTTTTTATGCCAGTAACTTCTTGTTTTGGTCACTATAGTTTCATAGTATTTTTTTGAAGTCAGGTATTGTGATACCTGCAGCTTTTTTCTTTTTGCTCAGGATTGCTTTGGCTATTTGAAGCCTTTTGTAATTCCATATGAATTTTAGGAGTATTTTTGTTAAGAATATCATTGGTATTTTGACACAGATGGTATTGAGTCTGAGATCCCATTGGGTTGTATGGACATTTTGACAATGTTGATTCTTCCAATCCATGAACATGGGATGTTGTTCCATTTTTCCACTGTCCTCTTGAACCTCTTTCATTAGTGCTTTATAGTTTTTATTGTAGATTTCTTCCATTACTTTCTTTAAATTTGTTTCTAAGCAGGTGCTCTACTACTTGAACCACTCCATCATCCCTAAAAGTATTTCTACAGCGTGGTTGCTTTCTTACTTTCCTTTTCAGTTTCTGATGGGATTATATCAAACTTAAAAGTTCTGTACTGCAAATGAAGCATCAACAAAGTTAAGAAACAGCTACTGAGAGCAGATCTAGAGGAAATCAGTCTGTTGAAAATATATCTGCACTCCCATGTTTATTGTAACACTATTCACAATAACCATGATATAGAATCAATCTAGGTATATATTGATGGATAAAGGAAATATGGTATATACACACAAAAGAATACTATTCAGCCATAAAAAGGAATTAAATCCTGTTGATTAGCAATTAAATATATTTTAAAAAATTAATTTCTTTGCACAATTTTCAGTTCCAAAGAGCTTTTGTAGAGATTTTTGTTTAGGGCTCTGATAATGATTGCTTAGTAACTAAGATGAGCACTACTAGAGTTTTCATACCTCATTTCATTAAGAAAAGTTTTTTTTTTTTTTTTTTTTTAGATTAGTTCTCTTATTTTTATACCACACACCAAAGTTCAACATGAAAACAAATGCCAGACTGCTCACTTTCCATGACTGGCACTTTCCCTCTAGTCTCCAAAGGTAGACCAGGGCCGCTCAGAGTAACCAATGGAAGCCAAGCTTGTGGCATTCCTACCAGCAGGTCTCAGAGTCATGGAGAATCTGGGGACTTCTTTACACAGGGGACTTGGAAGTGGTTTCCATACACTTCAATGTCCATATTAACAGTGGACAATTTTGTGTCCTAGAGGAATATACAATTGTAAGAAAATCATCCCAATTTTCTTTGTTTTCATAGTTTTAGAACTTTTCACCCTCATGCCATTGGCTCATGCTGTTTTCGGCCCTAAATTTCCAGGAAGAGACTGAAAAGTATAGTCTCAGCTCACTGGATCTGGGGATTTGATTTTCATATGTGATCAACATGAGGGGACAAGCTTATACGTTGTACATAATACGTGACTGACTCCAGCAAGCTGATTGAAAGGCTCTCACACAGACACGTTCAGACATTGTCATTGGATGCTGACTGGTGGTCAGCTCTTTTTCTGAGTTGGAAGGCCAACCCTTATTAGCCATGTGGGATCTCCAAGCAGTTATCATTTTTTTTCTTCTGTCTTTCTTCTTTCCAACACTGTGATAAAATTCTTGAGATTATCAGCTTGAGGGAGGGAAGATTTTTTTTTTTTTTTTTTGGTTCACAGTCTTAGAGATTTCAGTCCATGGTCACTTGGCTCCACTGTTTCTGGAAGAAAAAGTTAATGAACATTTCATCACATTGTCAGATATTCTATTTACAGAAGCAATTATTCTGCCTGCTGGTAATTTTAAGTTTTTCCTTACTTAGCACCACAAAATAATGGCATTCTTGATAAAAAATGTAAAGAAATAAATGAGTTGCATAATATACTGCTTTCATTATTTTTGAGTATCAAATCCACTAAATCTTTTACCTTTTCCAGTCTATGCACTCAAAACCATAATAGTGACAAAATCTGAGATTTCCAGTCAGCACAAGTCAATATATGTTTGCCCTGTGTTGCTTTTTGAGTTAACCAGTTTTTTGTTTGACATCACTGGAAAGTTAAGGTAGAAGTTGAATGACTGTGCATATAAATGCAAACTCAGTGTTTAGGGCGCAACTTATCCACAGCTCTCCACAGTCATATGACATTCACTTTTATTACCTCTCTTCGAACCATTTCACCTCAATTCTTCTTTAAATCAAGAGTCAGAAGTTGACACTTATTAACCTTGCCTTTACTGAATACCACCATGTCTTAGGTAATCAATGAGAAACAGTTGTGAGCCAAAAGAGACACATGGACTATGTACCTGTTCATGTTCTCTCTTTCCCATTTCTGTCATTTTTTCATATTTATTTCAGGACAGAAGAAATGTCCTCAATTAAATACACAAACTCTGTTCATTTATACACTGGGTGGGTGATTCCCCTAAAGAATTAGCCCCCAGTTAAGAATGTGACCTAAAACACTACATAAATCTCACATCCTACTTTCTGCTGTGCTATGTGTTATGCCTGTGAGCATGACCATACAGAACTGTGCATGTACAGTTGTAAAGAAAAGCTTCTTCCTTAGCAGGCATTAGAAGGAAAGGGGGACTCATATATAGTTAAATGAATTTGACCTTTACATTTTAATTGTTTTGTGAATATGAAAATTATTGCATCTTCAATAGTCAGAGCAGGAAGGGCACCTGGGCTTCAATTCCTTCTACTCCCTTATATTTTCATTCAAAAACTCAGTTACCAACTTGTTTGGTGTCTTTGTTCACACAGGGCTTGCTTGAGAATCAATGTCAGGGAAAGAAATAGTGATAAAATCTAAGCAGAACTCATATCTGGAGGCAAGTTCATTATTATGAAAATACAAGTTTAATTATGATGATAAATTATTATTATTCTAAATAGGCAAGCCTCTTTAAAAAAAAAAAACCCTCAATCATTTACTTAGGAAAATAACTATAATTTCTTCTTTAAAATACCAAAATTAACAAAAATACTTCTAATTCTCTGGAAACCATGGGAAAAGGGGACTAAAACACAATTGTCCATAAACATGTGCAGTTAAGATATTTTTAGCCTCTATGAGGAAGTGAGGCTTTTTTTCTTGGACAAAATGTCTATGATATAATCTGTTTCCACTTTTTGAATAAAAGTAAGTTGGATTTTAAACACTCTTACCTTCTTTCTATTTCTAAAATTGTCCAAAGACAATGTGAATCTTGTAAAATGGCCTAATGTCTAAAATCATTTGACAGCCAATGACTAATTCTAAACCTGATGTTCTGGAGTAATGTGTGGCCTAAACCATGCCAGAATGTCTTGTTTTATGTTTAAATGGTCACAGATTTAATAATGGGCTACAAAAAAGACTTGCATTTAACTACATCCTTTACTTTTAGAGCTCTCATCCAAGCATGCACAAACACAGGGGAATGCCATACGCTTTAAATTCACATGCATCATGGAAAAGCCCTACTCTGGGCTCTGTACACATTAACAAACTATGTCCCATTAGGTCAATGTAAAAATTAATTGTGAGATTCTTTTCAAATCCACATTGTTTCCTGGCTCTTTTGTGGGCTACTCAATTAGACACCTTTCAAAGCCTTTGTGTTGAACTAAACGCAGTTAATTGTTCCATTTCTGCATGGAGTGATTCATCTCCCAGATGTCTCAAACCTTTCAGCAGCTCTGCCCTACCAATATCTTGACATACAAAAATAGACTTATTTGGGATCTGGGCATAGGGGAGAGATTGGGAAGCAAATAGAGCAGGGTATTCTTTACCCCTGCCCTTTGGTATGATTAATCTTTAGTGAAAAAGGACTTCTGAATCATTCTCTTGACAGGACAACTCCCTCACCCTATCTGGCTCACTATGTGAGAAGCGATGGATGAATGCTTCCTTTTTTCCCTTCCTCCAGGTGCAGTCTTATTCACACTTAAGCCTGACAGCATATAATAGAATACTTGCCTGTCGCTTCAGTTCTGTACTCTTTTCTCTTCCAGTGTTTCTCATATGTTCACATCTCAGTGAAAGAGCCAGTCAAATTAAAAATGCACAAAACTCAATGATAGTTGCTTATTTCCTGGAATCAGTTTGTGTGTGTGTGTGTATTTTCTTACAGTAAACATGAATTCAGAGTAAACTCTATGAAGAAAGATCCATACAACTATAAATTTTCCAGTTAGCTTGAACTTTTTGACTTCAATTTTGAATTTTTGCTTGGTTTTTGAAATTTTTGTCCAATTTTTTTCTCTTTTACTCATAGTAAATAGAATCATTCATCCATTGTAACTATTTAGTATATAATAGTTAATGCTCTGGAATAGGGAGAGATATCCAGACCTGCCATATGTGGTTTCAATCCTATTTAAAGGAGCCAATAATGAACCATTATCTAATTTATTTTTAAATTGAACACAAGTTGGCAAAAATCTTCTGATTTAAAATGAGGTGAGAAATTGGTTGAGAAAAACAATGGCTTAATTTCATATGGATCCATACCTAGAATAGTCTGGTCTGTACTGAAAATAATTAAGCTAAACATTATTGACCTTCGTTTCAGTTGTCTGAAGATAGACATTGAAACTGCAGTGTGAAGTGATCAGAGGAAGTGAGTTAGGGGTGATCAAAGGAAGGAAGGAAGGAAGTCTCTTGGGGGTGTATTATCAAGCAAATTACCACTGTAGGCAGATAGACCATGGTTCCAATGGGAGTTTCAAGAGGCTCTATGAAGCCTGCAACTCAAAAGTTACCCCATTTGTGGAGAAAAAAAGCTGGAGTGTTTATACACTGACATGTACCAGCCAGTAGTTGACTGCTGCTTCCAACAGATTTAATTAAATTAGTTTACCAAAGCAGTGTAAACTCTGATGACCAATCAGTCGCCAGGTAAATCCATAGAGATGCTGTTGTTGAAGGGTTCCTGGAGAACACTAGGATAGCAGGGCACCAGCACTGTCTATCTGTCTTTTCAGTTTCTGAAACTTTAGCAGGAATGATTATGAGTTTTAAGATGGTTACTGAGACCCTGCACTGCTATAACATCTATGGAAAAAAACCCTGACTTTGAAATGTAAGTTATACTTGACTTTTTATTTTGTTGCATTAACATTTCTTACTGCCTTTCTCTGTTCTGACTTATTAACCACTGGCATGGCCAATTAGCCTGAGATCACTCTAAGAGAATCTGTTTATTTCTTTTTCCATGTTCAGTGCCAATATTTTCCCTGAACCATTTGAGAGTAATACACTAACCTAATGTCCCAATACCTTGAATATTTTAGTGTATTTTATGTAAATAGAATGTTCTCTCAACCAAATAGCTACACTATTCCTATTAAAATTAGGATAGTCAAACCTTGAGATTTCACTCAAATTTTCTGATTGCCTCTGTAACAACCTTCATAGAAAAATGACTCATTTCAGAATCACATGTTGCATTGTAGTTCTTACACCTCTGCGTTCCTGGTTTTCAATCTCTTTGAGGTCCTCAATAATTTTTTAACTTTTAAAGTCTTTACATTTAGTTTATAGGATTCCCTTCAATTTGGGTTGTGTTTGTCTTATTTTTCTTCATGATTAAGTCAATCCGTGGATCACTGGCAGAAATAGTTGCGAATTAATGATGTGTTCTCATTATTTCATACTTGTGTCACATGATCTTCATTTGTCTCATCCCTGCCAGAGTTAACTTTGATTATTTGATGAATATGGTATCTTCCAGCCATCTCTATTGTAAAATTATTGTTTTACTTTTGTATTTAAGAAATATCTTGAGGGGAGATACTTTGAACGTATGTGCATATCTCATTACTCATCAAAATTTAATTATTCATCTGTTTTTAAATTTATACACAGAAGATGGAATATTCTCTTCGATTCCTATTTGAGCTATTGGCTCATCATCTTTACTATCCTATAGATCCTATTCTCAGCTTATCATAGCTTGGGCCAGCAGGAACCACTTCTATATGGCTCATCTATCCCTTCCACATGTCCCATCAGTCTTTGAGCACTTCCTGGGAGGACTTTTAAAGCTAAGCAGCTAATCATTTTTTTCTTTTACTATTCATATGTGCATACAAGGCTTGGGTCATTTCACCCCCCTACCCCCACCCCCTCCCTTACCACCCACTCTGCCCCATTCCTCTCCCCCCCACCCCCTCAATACCCAGCAGAAACTATTTTGACCTTATTTCTAATTTTGTTGTAGAGAGAGTATAAGCAATAATAGGAAGGAACAAGGGTTTTTGCTGGTTGAGATAAGGATAGCTATACAGGGCATGGAATCACATTAATTTCCTGTGCATGTGTGTTACCTTCTAGGTTAATTCTTTTTGATCTAACCTTTTCTCTAGTTCCTGGTCCCCTTTTGCTATTGGCCTCAGTTGCTTTTAAGGTATCTGCTTTAGTTTCTCTGCGTTAAGGGCAACAAATGCTAGCTAGTTTTTTAGGTGTCTTACCTATACTCACCCCTCCCTTGTGTGCTCTCACTTTTATCATGTGCTCAAAGTACAACCCCATTGTTGTGTTTGCCCTTGATCTAATGTCCACATATGAGGGAGAACATAAGATTTTTGGTCTTTTGGGCCAGGCTAACCTCACTCAGAATGATGTTCTCCAATTCCATCCATTTACCAGCGAATGATAACATTTCGTTCTTCTTCATGGCTGCATAAGATTCCACTGTGTATAAATACCACATTTTCTTAATCCATTCATCAGTGGTGGGGCATCTTGGCTGTTTCCATAACTTGGCTATTGTGAATAGTGCCGCAATAAACATGGGTGTGCAGGTGCCTCTGGAGTAACCTGTGTCACAGTCTTTTGGGTCCATCCCCAAGAGTGGTATTGCTGGATCAAATGGTAGATCGATGTCCAGCTTTTTAAGTAGCCTCCAAATTTTTTTCCAGAGTGGTTGTACTAGTTTACATTCCCACCAACAGTGTATGAGGGTTCCTTTTTCCCCGCATCCTCGCCAACACCTGTTCTTGGTGGTGTTGCTAATGATGGCTATTCTAACAGAGGTGAGGTGGAATCTTAGCATGGTTTTAATTTGCATTTCCTTTATGGCTAGAGATGGTGAGCATTTTTTCATGTGTTTTCTGGCCATTTGAATTTCTTCTTTTGAGAAAGTTCTGTTTAGTTCACATGCCCATTTCTTTATTGGTTCATTAGTTTTGGGAGAATTTAGTTTTTTAAGTTCCCTGTATATTCTGGTTATCAGTCCTTTGTCTGATGTATAGTTGGCAAATATTTTCTCCCACTCTGTGGGTGTTCTCTTCAGTTTAGAGACCATTTCTTTTGATGAACAGAAGCTTTTTAGTTTTATGAGGTCCCGTTTATCTATGCTATCTCTTAGTTGCTGTGCTGCTGGGGTTTCATTGAGAAAGTTCTTACCTATACCTACTAACTCCAGAGTATTTCCTACTCTTTCCTGTATCAACTTAAGAGTTTGTGGTCTGATATTAAGATCCTTGGTCCATTTTGAGTTAATCTTGGTATAGGGTGATATACATGGATCTAGTTTCAGTTTTTTGCAGACTGCTAACCAGTTTTCCCAGCAGTTTTTGTTGAAGAGGCTGCTATTTCTCCATCGTATATTTTTAGCTCCTTTGTCAAAGACAAGTTGGTTATAGTTTTGTGGCTTCATATCTGGGTTTTCTATTCTGTTGCACTGGTCTTCATGTCTGTTTTTGTGCCAGTACCATGCTATTGCTATTGTAATTTAATTTAATTTAATATTTGCTATTGCTTTGTAATATAGTTTGAAGTCAGGTATTGGGATACCTCCTGCATTGTTCTTTTGACTGAGTATTGCCTTGGCTATTCGTGGCCTCCTGTGTTTCCATATAAATTTAACAGTAGATTTTTCAATCTCTTTAATGAATGTCATTGGAATTTTGATGGGAATTGCATTAAACATGTAGATAACTTTTGGGAGTATCGACATTTCTACTATGTTGATTCTACCAATCCATGAGCATGGGAGATCTCTCCACTTTCTATAGTCTTCCTCAGTCTCTTTCTTCAGAAGTGTATAGTTTTCCTTGTAGAGGTCTTTCACATCTTTTGTTAGGTTTACACCTAGGTATTTGATTTTTTTTGAGGCTATTATAAATGGAATTGTTTTCATACATTCTTTTTCAGTTTGCTCATTGTTAGTGTATAGAAATGCTAATGATTTTTCTATGTTGATTTTATATCCTGCTACCTTGCTATAGCTATTGGTGATGTCTAGAAGCTTCTGAGTAGAGTTTTTTGGGTCTTTAAGGTATAGGATCATGTTGTCTGCAAATAGGGATATTTTGACAGTTTCTTTACCTATTTGTATTCCTTTTATTTGTTGTTCTTGCCTAATTGCTCTGGCTAGGAATTCCAGTACTATGTTGAATAGGAGTGGAGATAGTGGGCATCCTTGTCTGGTTCCTGATTTTAGAGGGAATGGTTTCAGTTTTTCTCCATTAAGTATAATGCTGGCTGTAGGTTTGTCATATATAGCTTTTATAATGTTGGGGTACTTTCCTTTTATTCCTAGTTTTCTTAGAGCTTTTATCATGAAACGGTGTTGGATCTCATCAAAGGCTTTTTCTGCATCTATTGAGATGATCAAGTGGTTTTTGTCTTTGCTTCTGTTGATGTGGTTTATTACGTTTATTGATTTTCGTATATTGAAGCCTACCTGGGATGAAGCCTACCTGGCCATGGTGAATAATCTTTTTGATGTGTTGTTGAATTCTGTTTGCCATTATTTTGTTTTCACGTTATACGGAGAAACCAGGAGGGCCCCCGGGCCGCCAGTCGCCCATTCCCAGACGGCTTGGGAAGACGCAGACAAGGTGAGCTAAGCGGTACATGGTACTCCCACAGACAAGCCTAGGCCAGATCAGCATAGCCCCCTGGACAGACCGACCTCCGCCCAGGGAAAAAAGAGAAACTGAGTAATAAGCAATAAGAACAATAAAGACATGTTGCAAAGAGGGTGGGGCGCCGTGAGTGCCGAAGAGGGGGGAGGGGACTCCTTCCCGGAACTGTAAATAAACAAGCCAGGCCTGGCCAGAGAGGCTCCGGCAGGAACAGGAGCGCACACCCAGCAATCAGGAGGGAAAGCTTGTAAAAGCGGCAGTGGGAGGAAAACTCCACAGGAGAGGGGGGAAGACCCACTTCCCACGTGAACTGTAAACAAACACGCAGCCCAGAGAAAGCGGGTGCTGTGTCACCTCCCCCAGTGTGCTTGGAAAGGGGAAAGCTTGTAGCAGGGGCTGGCGCACAGGAGAACTCTGAGTAAACAAATCTGCAGGGCCAGGTGAGTGTTAAGCTCACCCCCGAGATCTGCATAAATAATGCCTCCAGCAACAGCAGGCTGACAGCAGCGGACAGGCAAGCCACAGCCACAGATAGGCATTCACAGAACTGTCTCCAGATTCTTTTTTTTTTCTCTCTCCCTACCTTTGATAGAAAACAACCAAACTACACCTGAATGCTGAAAAACTTACTGAAACTGTATTGCATTTGAACTTGGGACACTTTGTGGGGTTTTTTTTGTGTGTGTGTGTGTGCAGTTTTGTTCTACTTTATGCGTCCCCTTTGATGAGACAACTACAGAACAACATCTGAGGCACGATTTCCAGAATTGGAGACTGAGATGGACACCAAAATTATTAAGAGTGAAACATCATTGCATTTGAACTTGGAGGTTTTTTTTTTCTTTCTATTTTTCATTTTGTTTTATTTTATTTTATTTATATATTTTTTCTTTCATTTACTTATTTTTTATTTTTATTCTTATCTTTATTCTTTTTATTTTTTATTTTCAATCCTCTCTCTGTCTGTCTAATGCGTGCTCAGCTTACTGTTGATTAGTACACTAATGCTCCCTGTTTATATCTTTGAAGCTTTTTTGTTTGATTCTTTATTTTGTTTTTTCCTACTTGTCTGTTGTATTTGTTTTTCCCTTTTTCTTTAACTTCTTTGCTTTCCATCTCCTCTCACCCTTCCATTCTAAATATCACCATTGTTATTATTATAGGCTAGAAAATGCTTAATCGCACACAGTACAGGGACAGTAACAACAACAAGGACAATGACAGGAAGACAGAAATAACAGGGAAACCAGTTTCCCCACAGCAAAAAATTAGTACAGGAACCAGAGGGAAATGAAGAAAACAGATACTCAGATACAGCCTCCAACAAAATGAAGATAAACTATGCCAAAGAACCCAATGAAGCCCACAAGAATAATTGAAAAGAAGACATATTACAGGTACTCAATGAGAATTCTATAGAGATGATACTGGATATGGTCAACCAAAATGTACAGGAGACACTCAAGAAATTCCAAGACAACAAAAATAGAGAATTTGAAAAAGCAAAAGAAGAAATAAAGGAAACCATAGAAGCACTGTATAAACACCAAATAAAACTGCATCTATTGAGATGATCAAGTGGTTTTTGTCTTTGCTTCTGTTAATGTGGTTTATTATGTTTATTGATTTTCATATGTTGAACCACCCCTGCATCCCTGGGATGAAGCCTACTTGGTCATGGTGAATGATCTTTTTGATGTGTTGTTGAATTCAGTTTGCCATTATTTTGTTGAGGATTTTTGCGTCAATGTTCATTAAGGAGATTGGCCTATAGTTTTCCTTTTTGGAGGTGTCTTTGCCTGGTTTTGGGATAAGTGTAATACTGGCTTCATAAAAGATGTTTGGCAGTTTTCTTTCCCTTTCTCTTTCATGGAACAGTTTAAGGAGGGTTGGTATCAGTTCTTCTTTAAAGGTCTGATAGAATTCAGCAGAGAATCCATCAGGTCCTGGACTTTCCTTTTTGGGGAGACTCTTGATTGCTGTTTCAATTCCATTTTGTGTTATAGGTCTATTCATGTGATTAATTTCCTCTTGGTTCAGTTTTGGATGATCATATGTATCTAGAAATATGTCCATTTCATTAAGATTTTCAAATTTATTTGAATATAGGTTCTCAAAGTAGTCTCTGATGATTTCCTGGACTTCCATGGTGTTTGTTGTTATCTCCCCTTTTGCATTCCTCATTCTACTAATTTGGGTTTTTTCTCTCCTCATTTTAGTCAGGTTTGCCAGGGGTCTATCGATCTTGTTTATTTTTTCAAAGAACCAACTTTTTGTTTCATTAATTCTTTGTATGGTTTTTTTGGTTTCTATTTCGTTGATTTCAGCTCTTATTTTTATTATTTCTCTCCTTCTATTTGTTTTGGGATTTGCTTGTTCTTGTTTTTTCTAGGAGTTTGAGATGTATCATTAGGTCATTGATTTAGGATCTTTCAGTCTTTTTAATATATGGCCTCATGGCTATAAACTTTCTTCTCAGGACTGCCTTAGCTGTGTCCCATAGGTTCCAGTAGGATGTGTTTTCATTTTCATTGACTTCCAGGAACTTTTTAATTTCCTCTTTTATTTCATCAATGATCCATTCTTCATTAAGTAATATGTTATTTAGTTTCCAGCTGTTTGCATATTTTTTGTTTTTACTTTTGTTGTTGAGTTCTACTTTTACTGCATTGTGATCAGATAGTATACACGGTATAATTTCTATTTTCTTATATTTGCTGAGGCTTGCTTTGTGCCCTAGGATATGATCTATTTTGGAGAAGATTCCATGGGCTGCTGAGAAGAATGTATATTGTGTAGAAGTTGGATGAAATGTTCTGTAGACATCTACTAGGTCCATTTGATCTATTGCATATTTTAGATCTTGTATTTCTTTATTGATTTTTTGTTTGGATGACCTATCTATTGATGATAATGAGGTGTTAAAGTCTCTCACAACCACTGTGTTGGCGTTTATATATGCTTTTAGGTCTTTCAGGGTATGTTTGATATAATTGGGTGCATAGACATGGGTGCATACAGATTGATGATTATTATTTCCTTTTGGTCTATTTCCCCTTTTATTAGTATGGAATGTCCTTCTTTATCTCATTTGATCAATGTACTTTTGAAGTCTACTTTGTCAGAGATAAGTATTGCTCCTCCTGCCTGTGTTTGGGGGCCATTGGCTTGGTAAATCTTCTTCCAGCCTTTCATCCTAAGCCTATGCTTATTTTTGTCGGTGAGATGGGTCTCCTGTAAGCAACAAATTGTTGGATCTTCCTTTTTAATCCATTTCATCAAGCAGTGCCTTTTGATGGGTGAATTAAGTCCATTAACATTAAGCATTAGTACTGATAGGTATGTGGTGATTCCTGTCATTTAGTTGTCTTGGTTGTTTGAAGGTTTGATTGTGTTTACCTAAGTTGAGGTTACGCTCTACTGTCTTGCTTTTTCTTTTCCTGTGGTTTGGTGCTGCCTGTGTTTTCATGGTTAAGTTGGGTTTCACTTTCTGTATGCAGAATCCCTTGCAGAATCTTTTGTAGTGGTGGCTTTGTGGTCACATATTGTTTTAGTTTCTGCTTATCATGGAAGACTTTTATTGCTCCATCTATTTTGAATGATAGTTTTGCTGGGTAGAGTATTGTGGGGTTGAAGTTATTTTCATTCAGTGCCAGGAAGATCTCACCCCATGCTCTTCTTGCTTGTAATGTTTCTGTTGAGAAGTCTGCTGTGATTTTGATGGGCTTACCTTTGTATGTTACTTGTTTTTTCTCTCTTACAGCCTTCAATATTCTTTCCTTAGTTTCTGAACTTGTTGGTTTAATGATGATATGTTGTGGGGTAGTTCTATTTTGATCTGGTCTGTTTGGTGTCCTGGAGGCCTCTTGCATCTGTATGGGAATATCTTTCTCTAGATTTGGGAAATTTTCTGTTATTATTTTGTTGAATAGATCATGCATTCCCTTTGCTTGTACCTCTTCTCCTTCTTCAATGCCCATGATTCTCAAGTTTGGTCTTTTGATGGAGTCAGTGAGTTTTTGCATTTTCTTTTCACAGGTCTTCAGTTGTTTAATTAATAGTTCTTCGGTTTTTCCTTTAATTACCATTTCATCTTCAAATTCTGAGATTCTTCTTCTGTTTGTTCTATTCTGCTGGATTGGCCTTCCATTTTTGTTTTGCAGTTCTGCTCGTTCTTTTTTCTGAGGTTTTCCATATCCTGGGTGATTTCCTCTTTAATGTTGTCTATTTTCATCCTGAGTTCATTTATCCGTTTATTCATTGTGTTCTCTGTTTCACTTTGGTGTTTATACAGTGCTTCTATGGTTTCCTTTATTTCTTCTTTTGCTTTTTCAAATTCTCTATTTTTGTTGTCTTGGAATTTCTTGAGTGTCTCCTGTACATTTTGGTTGACCCTATCCAGTATCATCTCTATAAAATTCTCATTGAGTACCTGTAGTATGACTTCTTTTAAATTATTCTTGTGGGCTTCATTGGGTCCTTTGGCATAGTTTATCTTCATTTTGTTGGAGTCTGGATCTGAGTTTCTGTTTTCTTCATTCCCCTCTGGTTCCTATACTAATTTTTTGCTGTGGGGAAACTGGTTTCCCTGTTTTTTCTCTTCCCGTCATTGTCTTTGGTGTTGTTACTGTCCCTGTACTGTGTGCAATTAAGTATTTTCTACCTTGTAATAATAACAATGGTAATATTTAGAATGGAAGGGTGAGTTGAGATGGAAAGCAAGAAGTTAAAGAAAAGGGGAAACAAATACACAGACAAGAGGGAGAAAGCAGAACAAGATCAGACAAGAAAGTTTCAAAGGTATAAACAGGGAGCTTTAGTGTACTAATTGACAGTAAGCTGAACAGACATTAGAGGGACAGAGATAGGATTGAAAATCAAAAATAAAAAAAAATAAAGATAAGAATAAAAATAAAAAATAAGTTAATGAAAGAAATATCTATATATAAAAATGAATTAAAATAAAATGGAAAATAGAAAAAAAAAACAAAAACAAAACCCAAAAAACTTCCAAGTTCAAATGCAGTGAAGTTTCATTCTTAATAATTTGGGTGTACGTCTCAGTCTCCAATCCTGGAGATGGTGCCTCAGATGTTGTTCTGTAGTTGTCTCATCAAAGGGGTCGCATAAAGTAGAACAAAAGTACACACACACACACAAAAAAAACCCCACCAAGTGTCCCAAGTTCAAATGCAATACAGTTTCAGTATGTTTTTCCGCTTGCAGGTGTAATTCAGTTGTTCTCTCATCAAAGGTAGGGAGAAAAAGAAAAAAAAAAGAGTCTGGAGATAGTTCTGAGAATGGTATCTGCAGCTGTGGCTTGCCTGCCTGCTGCTTTCAGCCTGCTGTTGCTGGAGGCGTTGTTTATGCAGATCTCTGGGGTGAGCTTAGCACTCACCTGGCCCCGCAGGCTTTGTTTGTTCAGAGTTCTCCTGTGCGGGAGCCTTTGCTACAGGCTTTTCCCTTTCCAAGCACTGGGAAAGGTGACACTGCACCCGCATTGTCAGGCCTGCGTGGGAAGTGGGTTTTCTCCCCTCTCCTGTGGAGTTTTCCTCCCTCCACCAGTCTCACAAGTTTTCCCGCTCCTGGTTGCTGGGCACGTGCCCCACTCCTGCCAGAACCTCTCCGGCCCGCCTGGCTTGTTTATTTACAGTCCCTGGAAGGATTCCCTTTCCCCAATCTTCAGAGCTCAGTGTGCCCCACCCTCTTTCCTGCGTGTCTTAATTGTTCTTATTGCTTATTACTCAGTTTCTCTTTTTTCCCCGGGTGGAGGTCAGTCTGTCCAGGGGCCTATGCTGCTCTGACCCAGGCTTGTCTGCGGGAGAACCATGGTACCGCAAAGCTCACCTGGTCTGTGTCTTCCCAAGCCATCTGGGTGCGGGCAACTCGCGGCCCGGGGGCCCTCCTGGTTTCTCCGTTTAACATGAAGTGGAGATTCTCTACGCTGGCTGGAGGTGTGGAGGGGTTCAAAGTTATGCCTCTTCTCAGTGAGCAGCTAATCATTTGTGAAGTAATTACTGAGACCAAATCTTATTTTTCTAAGAGAAAACAAAAGAATATTACTCAATGCAACCCAATTATCATGATGAAGAGAATAGTGAGGAGAAAAAAAATCAAATCCATATACAAGTATCTTGACTAAAACATAAAGGCAACTTCTATAAGTAGAACTATATATATTGAAATGGAAATTTCTGATCCTAAACACCTAGAAGCAGGAACATACTCTAATGTTTCTGGAATTACTTAGATATAAAATATACTCTGCTGATTTTAAATCAGTGATCTCATAATATATAGCAATAGCTCATAAAACTGATTTGGTGTGAAAGAGAATTTTTTCATATAAACAAAGAATTAAAGAAGAATAACAAAATAACCAATTAAAAACAGTTAATGAATAAATTTATCAAGTTAGCAGTGCTATCGTAGAAAGAGCTGTATTTGTACAGGCACAAAGACACCCAAACCCATCCATATCCATTAGTTATTTTCCTTGAAATTTTGAAGTAGTGAGAAGTAAGAAGACATTCATCAATGCCAAGGGAAAATAATGCATTTTGATCAGCTCAGTTTCTAAGACTAACCAGAACAAATATTGAAAAGACTGAGTCTCACACCTCCCATCTCTAATCTCAAGAATTATTAGTTGACCACTTAGTGCAATCAATGCACAGCATATTGTAAGTATAGAGAGACATAAGAAAGAAAACTTCCTACTCTTCAAGAGTTATTGCAGAAACAGAGCCCCTATTTAACACATAGTCACCCTGTTACTCATATCTGTGATCAAGTCAATGTGCTGAACTCAACATTGCAATTACCAAGTCTTTCTCAGCATTTTGGGAAGTAATTATAGTGGTGGACTGAGAAGTAGACAGAAAGTGCTTCTTTTCCTACATATTTGTAATAGGATCTAAAGACATTGTCAGCACAGCTCATTTAAAGATGGAGCCTTTAGTGGTGAGAAATTTGTTCTACAAATAAAACACAATTAAAGTGAAATTCCATCTACAAAATATAGACAAAGGAAAATGATAATGTATGAATGTGTTTCCTAAAATTTATTTGAATTTAAAGAGTTTTATACATAACATTTTTTTTCTTGGTGACCTCTATACATGTGGGATTAGGTACCCCTAACTCATACAGGTCATACACAAAAAACAATTCTAGCCAGGTGTATAGGGTCATGGGTTCAGTTCATTCAGTGGATATACTTGCTTGGGGCTCAGCCAACTAAACCTAGTGCAGAAGAGAACTTAATAAAAGAAAGGAAATCCTACTAGGACCTGTTCCAAGGAATCTCATGGTTTTACACCTATTGCTTAGGCTCCTTATGCCTTCAGGTTAACCATATGTAAACAATTGCTACTTTTCACACCAGAAGCAGCTTACCTTTTCAAGGTGGACTGATTGCTTGACCATAAAGTTTATAAGTCCACCAGCTGCATTTATGAAGTGCTCAGGGATCCTTTGGAAATGAAAGGTGCTGTGTAGTGGCAGGGCTCTAGGGTGGGAAGGAAAGGAAATACAGCCAAGAAACCTACGTCTTATTAGGCTGATACATTGCTTTTGCAATAAAATTATACACATTCTAAAAGAATTAAGTCTGATCCAAAGCACTGAAATGCCCATAAACTGGTAAAGCACACTGCTGTTTTGGAAGGCTGTTAAGCACTAGAAAACCTAAAGAGAAGCTTGATGGAGTACAATTAAATCAAATTTGGCTGCAATGCATCTTGTCCCTGCTGTGAACTTCAGGAACCTATTCAGGAGGAAACTATTTTCCCCCTGAGGTTAATGGGAGTGCTATAGAGACTTAGAGAAGGATTTGATGCAAATTTTCTCCATTTTTATCACAACTTTGACTTTCACCAAAGCCCATTACTTCTACATTTGTTCCAGAATTTGGTAAGACATTCCTTCCTTAGTCAAATGTCTTACCTGAATTTTCTCTTCCTTTTAAAGATGAATGGAAACTATTCTCTATCAAGGTAGCACAATTAGTTTTCCTATAATATATAATTCTCCCAAAATGGCTTCAACTAACCATCTTTAATTTTCTGATGGTATTGTATTATGTATTGAATGTGTAGCCCCAGAATTCTTATGTTGAAGCCTTATCCCCAACGAGATAATATTTGGAGGAGAGGCTTTGGGGAGGTGATTAAGTCATGAGAGTACAGCCTTCACAATTGGGATTAGAGAAGATATGCTGAAAAAAACTATTGGCTATATACCAGGAAGTGGGCCTTCAAAAGATAAGAATTTGCTGATACCTGATCTCAGACTTCACAGCTTTTAGAACTGTGAGAAATAAATTTTTTTTTCATTAATTCATCTAGTCTGTGGTATTTCTGTTATAGCATCATCCTGAACAAGTTGAAACATCTTATAAATTGGCATTTGGGGTTGTCTTTAGCTAGCCTTGCTTCTCTCTACTCCATAAGGTGTTGGTAGAGTTCACCCATCTGTTTATGATCAGTTTGTGGCTGATGGTTTCATTCACATACCTAGTGTTTGGATAGCTGGCCAAAGGTATGGAAGTAATACGAGCATGTATCACCCATTCCTCAGCTAGCTAGCTGAGGCTCATTTATGTGGTAGTAGTTAGAGTTACTGAGTAGCAAGAGAAGAAAATACCTAGAGCTCAAGCACTTTTCAAGCTTCTGTTTGTATAAGGTTTTCTCATTTTCCTTTGGTCAATACTTGTCACATGACTAAATACATATTTAAAACTGGAGAAGTAAATTCAATTTCTTGTTGATAGAAACTGCTTAGTCACATTGAAAAAAAAAAAGACATAGAGCTGAGACCAGCAGGCAAAGTGTCTTAGTCCCTCAGTTCTCCCCCTGCCAGTGTGCAACTCAGTGCTCAGTTTGTCCTACCCTCCACTCTCTGATGCATTAAGCAGACAGTCCTCGATTTGGATGCTTGCTGCCCCAGGAAACACAAACTGGGGGACTTGTGGAGCAAGTAGGAACCTGCTCAGTCCCCAGGCTATAAAGTTTCCTGTGGCCAACAGGCTCCCTGTACAAAAAGTAGGGAAGCTTCTGTAGTGATAGTAGCAGCCCAATAGCGAGATATAGCACCTTAACCCTGCTGCTACACTGTCCAGCCTGAACACTGAGAGTACTTCAACTAAAAGATTGCAGGTGATTAAAACTTCGAACAAATGACTTGGCTTCAAATGTGCAAATCCCAATGAAGAACTACAAGAATAAACAAGGCAACATGACTCCTCCAAACTCAACACACACAGTAAAACACTGCAAAGACTGTGCTAAGAGGGAAGTATATAGCTATGAGTTCTTATATTAAAACATCAGGAAGAATCTCAAATAAAGAATCCAACAAAGCACCTCAGGTTTTAGGAAAGTAAGAACACATCAAGTCCAAAAGCAGTACACAGAAAAAAACAAAATGGAGACAAAAGAACAATACACAGAATCAAAGGAACAGAGTTGGTTCTTTGAAAAGATAAACAAGATCAACAAATACTAGCCAAACTAACCAAAAGAAAGACAGAGAAGATCAAAATAAAAAAAATAGAGATGAGAAAGGGGATATCACAAGATATAGAAATGAAATTTAGAGGATCATTTGGGAATACTTTGAAAACCTATACACTAATAAAGTGGAAAGTGTGAAGCAATGGGTAAGTTTCTAGATGCTTATGACTTACCAAAATTGTATTAATAGGATATAAGTTACTTAGCAGATTATAACAACAATGAAATTGAAGAAACAATAAAGAATCTCCCAACAAAGAAAAGTTTTGGACTAGATGGACTTATTGGTGAATTCTACTCAACCCTGAAAGAACAAATAATACCAATGTTCCTCAAACTATTCCATAAACTAAAGATGGAAAGAATGTTTCCACACTTATTCTATGAAGCCAGCAGGACTTTGACACTAAAACCAGATAAGGAACAGTAATAAATGAATATTATAGATTGATTTCCTTAATAAACATACATGCAAAAATTCTCAATAAAATACTTATAAATCAAATTCAACAACACTTTAAAAAGATCATATAGCATTATCAAATTGATTTCATCCCAGGGATGTAAGGATAATTCAATGTATACAAATCAATAAATGTAATGCAACATGTAAACAGAATAACAGACAAAAATTACATAATTGCCTCAATAGATGCAGAAAAGGAATTTGACAAAATTCAACATCCCTTCAGGACAAAAACCCCAAACAAACTAGGAATAGAAGGAATGTACATCAACATTAAAAATACTATCTACATTAAACCTATAGCCAACATTGTGCTAAATGGGAAAATACTGAAACCATTACTTCTAAAGTCAGGAATGAGACAAAGGTATCTACTCTCATCACTCTTGTTCAATTCAGCTTGAATTCAATTTGAATTCTTAGCCAGAACAATAAAGTAAGAGAAAGAAACAAAAGGGATATAAATACAAAAGGAAAAAGTGCAATTATTCTATTTGCAGACAATATGATCTTATAGTTCAAAACTCTCTAAAGAGTTCACCAAAAGTCTTAAAACTTATAAACACTTTTAGCAAAATAGCGAGACACACACACACACACACACACAAAAACTCAGTAGCTTTTCTATACATCAATAACAAACAGCTTGAGAAAGAAATCAGGAAAACAAACCCATTCACAATAGCCTCAAAAATTTAAATACCTAGAAGTAAACTTAAATAAGGAAGTTAAACAGTTCTTACAATGAAAATTATAAAATTGTGAAAGAATTTGAAGAAGACACCAGAAGATGGAAAGACCTTTCATGTACATGAATTAGTAGACAATTGTGAAAATGGCTATACTACCAAAAGCAATCTACAGATTAAATTCAGTCCCCATCAAAATCTCAAAGTCATTTTTTCACAGAAATAGACAAATGAATTATAAAATTCATATGGAAGTAAAAAGTCACCCAAAAGCTAAAGCAATCCTGAGCAAAAACAGCAATGCTATAGATATCACAACACCTGACTTTAAATTATATTAGGAAGCCATAATAACAAAGACAACAGGGCAGTGACAAAGACACATCACATAAACCATGGGTTAGAATAGAAGATCCAGAGAAAAGCCCACACAGGTACTGCCATCTAATTTTTGACAAAGGAGCCCAAAACACACATTGGAAAAAAGGCACCCTCTTCAACAAATGGTGTTATAAAAACTGGATATCCACTTATAGAAGACTGAAACTAGATCCTTCGGTCTTATCCTGTGTAAAAGTCAATTCAAATGAATCAAAGATTTTAATGTAAGACCTGAAATTTTAAAGCTACTACAGGAAAGCACAAAGGAAACACTTGAAGGTATAGGGTTAGGCAAGGAATTTCTGAATAGAACCCTTATTGCTCAGGAGACAAATGCAAACATTAACAAATGGGACTGTGTGAAATTAAAAAGTTTCTGCACATCAAAAGAAACAGATACCAGAATTAAGATACAGCCTACAGAATGTGAGGAAATCTTTGTCAGCTCTTCAAAGATTACTACCATTATATATAAAGAGCTCAAAAAACTAAACACCAAAAGAACAAATAATACAATTAATAAATGGGCAAATGAATTACATAGACAATTCTCAAAAGAAGTAGTACAAATGGCCAATAAATTCAACATCCCTAGCTGTAAAGGAAATGCAAATCAAATTGATACTGAGAGGGTTCATGGGCAAGATGGTGGAGGAATAGATACTTCCTATTTCAGGCCACATGAATAAGAGGTTAGATAATAAAGACACTACATACAGAAAAAAAACAAATAGAGGAAAGCATGAAAGAAATATGAAAGAGTAAATGGATATCTGAAAAATACACTGAATCAAAAGGACAACACAATTTGCAGCACCTGCCCATTGTTGCTCCCTTGGTGGGGAGGAGAAGACTACTGAAGATAAGCCATATAACACCCTGGCAGAATAGCAAAACAAGCTCTGGAACAATATTTATGCCACCCATAAATCCTAATGCCAAAGCAGGGATATCATGAGACAGAAATTTCTTCCTGCACGGCAGATCAGCAGTAAAACAGGACAGCCTTGCATTTCACATACTTCAGAGGACTTTGGCACCTGGCTTCTCAAGACACCTGAATTGAACTTGCAGCTAGCTAAGAAGTTAAAAGGTACTGGGGTAGGAATCTGGCAACTCCACCTAAACTACCTGAGGGAATTCATCAATGAAAATCAGCCAGCCTTGTCTGGCAGAGAGATCAGATATCTGTAGCTCCTTGCAGGTAGTCCAGTTTGGAGACTGAACATTTGCAGTGATAGCAAAATCACAGACCATAGATTTCTGGGTTTCCCAGACACATTATTAGTGTAGAAACCTTTCCACCAAGAGCACCCCTGGCAGGAAACACTCAGAGGTCTGTGACCCTGCCCAAACTTATCATTAAAGCCCCATTGAATAAGATCAATTTTAAAAACAAACATCCAGCTCCCACTGACTGAGATCTCTAGTTAGAGCAGCTGCTTAATAGTAATAACAAGCAATAAGCATCTAACTGAGCAAAGGTGGGATTTAAAAAGTCATACCTTGAGACACTCCAGGTCTCCAAACTGCTGTGTCTGCCTGTAAATCCACTACCAGAAGCAGACACAGAAAGGGGGAGGTTTGGACTGGATCCAAGTGGGAAAGGCAACTAGTGGACCTGCCATCTCAAGCCACTGGCCCCACATCACAGGAGTGGCCTCAACCAGTTCTGAGTTCACCACATTTCCATAGGAAGTCTCAACCTCCTTCCCCCCATCTATAAAAGCCTCAGTAACCTAAAACTACTCAGAGGGCAAAACTCTTAAAAGGAATGCATACATAAATATATACATGGAAGTGCCACAAGAAAACTCCCTGTGTAGCTATCTTAAATAAGCAAAAATGTCAGGGTTTTTTTTTTTCTTTTATATAATCAAAGAACAAAAGGGAAGAACAGGTGGAGGGAGTTGGTACCAATGGGAGCAGGGAGGAGGTAAGGAAAGGGTGTGGGAAGGTGAATATAGTGCAAATACTGTGCACATATGTATGTAAATGGAAAAATGATACCTACTGAAATTATTTCAGGAAGGAAAGAAAGGTAAGATAAAGGAGAATAGTGGAGGGGGTGAATTCAAGTAAGATATATTTGATATAATGTAAGAACTTTTGTAATTGCCACAACGTACCCCCACCCTGCACAATTTTTTTTAAAAGGAATTGATTGTTTTAGTTGCTCTTCCCTGAAGCCCCAGCTAGAAATACAACTGTGCCTTTTAGAAGCTGCTTTCCATAACGAGCAGGGCAAGAAGGTCAGGGAAACTCATCATGGACAAGAAGTATAAGCTTTTGTTGTTGTTATTGTTTTATGTTATTGTTTGTTTTTTTAAAATTGGTTTGTTCTGTTTATTTGTTGTTGCTCTTATCTTTTTTTTTTTTTTTGATTCTTTGTTTAATTCCTCTCAGCCAATTTGTTCTTGTTGAACTGTTTCCTCTTTCTCCCATTCTCTATTTCTCAGTTTCTCATTCTCTATTTCTATAGTATCTAGAGTCCTCTGACGTTACTATCTCCTACATCTCTTTCCCCTTTTTCCCAATCATCTCTCCTCCCTTTCTCACACAACCCCACAACATTCAATTTCCAATCCTTATGCCCTTCAACCAGTGTTAAACTCCTAGATCATCCTCCTAAAAATAAGAATTTTGCTCCCATACAACCTTACTGGAGAAATAGATTCAAATGTCAATTGTTCCTTATTCATTTAAATACTTGATTTATTGCTGAATTGCTTACTTTGCTTCCACAGTAGTTTCTCCACACACAAGGAAGTAAAAGGAATACCAGACCAAGAAATGTGCAAAACACAGGGTAGAAATTTAAATATGAAAAACCAAAGAAATATTTCACTTCCAAACTCACACCACAACAACTCAACATCTGAATCCATGAATTGGCCAAAATATTGCAGAGAGAATTCAGAAGCCTGCTATTAAAAATGAGGACTTAAGTAAACAGATAAGTGAAGTTGGGAACTCATTCTAAGATCTAGACAAGAAGATCAGCACTATGGAAGAGAAATTCAGAAAGGAAATGGAGATTATGAAAAAAAATTAAGTGAAATGTTAGAAATAAAAGCCTCAATAAATCAAATGTAGATCACAATGGATGTTATTATCAGCAGACAAGATCAAACAGAAGAAAGAACATTAGAGATGGAGGACAAGTTTGAGGAGCTTGCAGGCATACAAACATAAAGAAAAAAATTAATATATATGAATATAATTACAAGAACTCTGGGACATGATCAAAGGACCAAACCTAGGAATTCATGAGGTGGAAGAAGGAGCTGAGATACAAACCAAAGGGATAGAAAAATCTATTCAATGAAATCATAGAGAATTTCCCAAATCTATGTAACAATATAGACACCCATGAATGGAAGGCATTTTGAACTTCAAATAGACATGATTAGTAAAGAACAACCCAATACACTTCAGAATTAAATTGCCAAATTTAGAAAACAAAGGATACTTAAAATGTCAAGAGAAAAAATGCCAGCTTACATACAAAAGTAAATGCATAAGAATCACCTCAGACCTCTTAAAAGGCAGGAAAGCATGGAGCAATATAATTCAAGCTCTAAGAGAGAATAATTGCCAACCATGAATACTTTATCTGGCAAAGCTCCCCACTCTCTTCAATAGACAGAATGCCCAGGCAGAAAATCAAAAAGGTATCCTAGAACTAAACAATGCCTTTAACAAAATGGATTTAGCAGAACTTTATAGAGTATTTCATCCTATGACAGCAGATTACACATTCCCCTCAGCAGCCCAGAACTTTTTCCAAAACAGACCATATTCTAGGTCACAAAGCAAACCTCAACAAATGCAAAAAACTGGAAATAATCCACTGTAGACTAGCAAACCATAATGGAATAAAATTAGAAATCAATAGCAAGGAAAACCACAAAAACCATTCAACGAATGGAGACTGAACAACACACTTTTGAATGATCAATGGGTCATCGAGGCTATTAGGAAAGAAATTAAGAAATTGGTAGAATCAAGTGGAAATGAGAACACAAGTTACCAGAACCTGTGAAATGCAGCAATAGTGGTCTTCAGAGGGAATTTTATAGCCATGAGTACCCACATCAGAAAAGTAAAGAGATCTCAGATAATCTGATGATACATCTCAAAGTCCTAGAAAAACAAGAGTAAGGCAATACTTGTAAGACAAGTATTACAAAAAAGTAATAGATAGAAAGAAAATATAAAAATCAGGGCAGAAATCAATAAATTGCAGACAAAAAATTCAATACAATGAATTGATGAACAAAAAGCTGGTTCTTTGAGAAAATAAACAAATTTGTAAACCTCTAGCCAAATTGATTAAAAGAAGAAAGGAGAAGACCCAAATTAATAAAATCAGAGATGAAAAAGTAAATATTATAGCAGATACCAGTGAAATTCAGATGATCATATGGGAATATTTTGAAAACCTATACTCTTGCAAACTGGAAAATGAAGAAGAAATTAGATTACATTTCTTAACACACATGACTAGTTAAAATTGAACCAAGAGGTTATTAATAACTTAAACAGATCTATAACAAATAATGAGGTTAAGACAGTTACAAAGAACCTCCAAACAAAGAAATGCTCAGGCCCTGATGAATTCATTGCTGAATTCTACCAGACTTTTGAAGAACTGACACCAATGCTCCTCAAATTATTCCATAAAGTACAAAAGGAAAGAATGCTACCAAACACATTCTATGAAGCCAGTATTGCCCTAATATCAAAGACAGCTAAAGACACATTAAAAAAAAAGTTATAGACCAATATCCTTGATGAACATAGACTCAAAAATCCTCAATAGAATACTTGCTAACAACATTCAACACCACCATGATCAAGTAGATTTCATTCCAGGGATGCAAGGATGGTATAATATTCTCAAATTAATAAATGTAATGTACTAGGTAAACCAAATCAAGAACAAAAACTACACCATCATATCAATGGATGCAGAAAAAGCCTTTGACAAAATTCAACATCCTTTCATGATAAAAACTCTGAAGAAATTAGGAATAGAAGGCACATTTCTCAACATTATAAAGGCTACATATGACAAACCTATAGCCAACATCATACTTAATGAAACTGAAACCATTTCCTCTAAAAACAAGAAAAAGGCAAAGGTGTCCACTCTTGCCACTCTTATTCAACATAGTTCTAGAATTCCTAGCCAAAGCAATAAGATAGTAGAAAGAAATACAAGGAATTCAAATATGGAGGGAAGAAGGCAAATTGTCCCTGTTTGCAGATGATATGATCCTGTATGTGAAAGATCTTAAAAGCTCAACCAAAAAACTTTTAGATCTTATAAAGGCTTTCAGCAAAGTTGTAAGATACAAAATCAACATACAAAAGTCAGTGACATTTCTATCTCTAAACAATAAACTTTCTGAGAATGAAATCAGGAAGACAATACCATTCACAATAGCTTCAAAAAAATTAAAAACCTAGGAATAAATTTAACAAAGTAGGTGACCAACATATATAATGAAAACTACAAGTCACTAAAGAATGAAATCAATGAAGACATCAGAAGTTGGATGGACATCCCATGCTCACAAATCAGCAGAATCAATATTGTGAAAATGTCTATATTACCAAAAGCAACCTATATGTTCAATCAAATCCCTGTCAAAATTCCAACGACATTCTTCACCAAGAGAAAAGTCAAATGGAAGCACAAAAGACCTGGACTAGCCAAAGCAGTCCTGAGCCAAAAGAGCAATGCTAGAGTTATTACAATACCTTACTTCAAATTGTACTAAAGAGCTATAGTAATAAAAACAGATGGTAGTGGCACAAAAACAGACATGAAGACCAATAGAATAGAATAGAAGACTCTGACAAATGCAACTTTAGCCATCTGGTTTTCAACAAAGATGCCTAAAATATGTCTTGGAGAAAAGATAGCATCTTCAACAAATGGTGCTGGGAAAACTGGATTTCCACCTGCAGAAAACTGAAAGTAGATCCATGTCTCACCTTGTACTAGCATCAATTCAAAATGGATTAAAGATATTAATGTGAGATCTGAAACAATGAAATTAATCCAGAAAAAAATAGAGAACACATTGGACCACATTGACATAGGAAATAATTTTATGAATGGAGCTCCAATGGTTCAGGCAATTAAGAGAAAGACAAATGGGACTACATGAAACTAAAAAGCTTCTGGATAGCAAATGCAACAGTCAAAACACTGAAGAGGTAGCCTACAAAATGGGAGAAAATCTTTGCCAGCTATTCATCTGACAAGAGATTGATAACCAGAATATACAAGGAGATCAAAAATCTAACCTCTCAAAGAATCAACAACCCACAAAATAAATAGGCAAATGAACTGAACGGACAATTCTCAAATGAAGTACAA
This sequence comes from Castor canadensis, assembly GCF_047511655.1. Classification (NCBI taxonomy): domain Eukaryota; kingdom Metazoa; phylum Chordata; class Mammalia; order Rodentia; family Castoridae; genus Castor; species Castor canadensis. The sequence continues at coordinate 149,388,549 of NC_133390.1, read as the reverse complement.
ATAGACAATAAACATATGAAGAAATTCTCAACATCCTTGGCTGTAAAGGAAATGCAAATCAAAACTACATTGAGATTCCACCTCACCCCAGTTAGACTGGTTATTATCAATAACACAAACAACAACAAATATCTGAGAGGATGTGGGGGAAAAGGAACACTTCTACACTGTTGGTAGGAATGTAACTTAGTTCAACTTTTATGGAAAGCAATATGGAGGTTAGGTCCCTCAAAAAACTAAAAATAGATCTACCATATGATCCAGTGACACCACTCCTTGGCATGTATCTGAAAGAATGTACTGCAGGATATGAAAGAGCCACTTGTACACCCATATTTATTGCAGCACAATTTACAATAGACAAGCTTTGGAAGCAGCCCAGATGACCCACAACTGATGAATTGATTAAGACAATGTGGTACAGAGTGGGAGAAAATATTCACCAGCTATACATCAGACAAGGGACTGATAACCAGAATATACAGGGAACTTAAGAAACTAAACTCTCCTAAAATCAATAAACCAATTAAAAAATGGGCAACTGAACTTTTTATTTTATTTTATTATTCATATGTGCATACAAGGCTTAGGTCATTTCTCCTCCCTGCCCCCACCCCCTCCCTTACCACCCACTCCACCCCATCCCTCTTCCCCCCATCCCCTCAATGCCCAGCAGAAACTATTTTGCCCTTATTTCTAATTTTGTTATAGAGAGAGTATAAGCCATAATAGGAAGGAACAAAAGTTTTTGCTGGTTGAGATAAGGATAGCTATACAGGGAGTTGACTCACATTAATTTCCTGTGCATGTGTGTTACCTTCTAGGTTAATTCTTTTTGATCTAACCTTTTCTCTAGTTCCTGGTCCCCTTTTCCTGTTGGCCTCAGTTGCTTTTAAGGTATCTGCTTTAGTTTCTCTGAGTTAAGGGCAACAAATGCTAGCTAATTTTTTAGGTGTCTTACCTATCCTTACCGCTCCCTTGGGTGCTCTCACTTTTATCATGTGCTCAAAGTCCAATCCCATTGCTGTGTTTGCCCTTGATCTAATGTCCACATATGAGGGAGAAGACACGATTTTTGGTGTTTTGGGCCAGGCTAACCAGACTCAGAATGATGTTCTCCAATTCCATCCATTTACCAGCGAATGATAACATTTCATTCTTCTTCATGGCTGCATAAAATTCCATTGTGTATAGATACCACATTTTCTTTTTTTATTTATTTGCAAAATAATTATTTATTTATTTATTTATTTATTTTTCATTTTTCTTTTATTATTCATATGTGCATACAAGGCTTGGTTCATTTCTCCCCCCTGCCCCCACCCCATCCCTTACCACCCACTCCGCCACCTCCCTCTCCCCTCCAATACCCAGCAGAAACTATTTTGCCCTTATTTCTAATTTTGTTGTAGACAGAGTATAAGCAATAATAGGAAGGAACAAAAGTTTTTGCTGGTTGAGATAAGGATAGCTATACAGGGCATTGACTCACATTGATTTCCTGTGCGTGGGTGTTAGCTTCTAGGTTAATTCTTTTTGATCTAACCTTTTCTCTAGTACCTGTTCCCCTTTTGCTATTGGCCTCAGTTGCTTTAAGGTATCTGCTTTAGTTTCTCTGTGTTAAGGGCAACAAATGCTAGCTAGTTTTTTAGGTGTCTTACCTATCCTCACCCCTCCCTTGTGTGCTCTCGCTTTTATCATGTGCTCATAGTCCAATCCCCTTGTTGTGTTTGCCCTTGATCTAATGTCCACATATGAGGGAGAACATAAGATTTTTGGTCTTTTGGGCCAGGCTAACCTCACTCAGAATGATGTTCTCCAATTCCATCCATTTACCAGCGAATGATAACATTTCGTTCTTCTTCATGGCTGCATAAAATTCCATTGTGTATAGATACCACATTTTCTTAATCCATTCGTCAGTGCTGGGGCATCTTGGCTGTTTCCATAACTTGGCTATTGTGAATAATGCACAATAAACATGGATGTGCAGGTGCCTCTGGAGTAACAGTCTTTTAGGTGTATCCCCAAGAGTGGTATTGCTGGATCAAATGGTAGATTGATGTCCAGCTTTTAAAGAAGCCTCCAAATTTTTTTCCAGAGTGGTTGTACTAGTCTACATTCCCACCAACACTGTAAGAGGGTTCCTTTTTCCCCCGCATCCTCACCAACACCTGTTGTTGGTGGTGTTGCTGATGATGGCTATTCTAACAGGGGTGAGGTGGAATCTTAGCGTGGTTTTAATTTGCATTTCCTTTATGGCTAGAGATGGTGAGCATTTTTTCATGTGTTTTCTGGCCATTTGAATTTCTTCTTTTGAGAAAGTTCTGTTTAGTTCACATGCCCATTTCTTTATTGGTTCATTAGTTTTGGGAGAATTTAGTTTTTTAAGTTCCCTGTATATTCTGGTTATCAGTCCTTTGTCTGATGTATAGTTGGCAAATATTTTCTCCCACTCTGTGGGTGTTCTCTTCAGTTTAGAGACCATTTCTTTTGATGAACAGAAGCTTTTTAGTTTTATGAGGTCCCATTTATCTATGCTATCTCTTAGTTGCTGTGCTGCTGGGATTTCATTGAGAAAGTTCTTACCTGTACCTACTAACTCCAGAGTATTTCCTACTCTTTCCTGTATCAGCTTAAGAGTTTGGGGTCTGATATTAAGATCCTTGGTCCATTTTGAGTTAATCTTGGTATAGGGTGATATACATGGATCTAGTTTTAGTTTTTTGCAGACTGCTAACCAGTTTTCCCAGCAGTTTTTGTTGAAGAGGCTGCTATTTCTCCATCGTATATTTTTAGCTCCTTTGTCGAAGACAAGTTGGTTATAGTTGTGTGGCTTCATATCTGGGTCCTCTATTCTGTTCCACTGGTCTTCATGTCTGTTTTTGTGCCAGTACCATGCTGTTTTTAATGTTATTGCTTTGTAATATAGTTTGAAGTCAGGTATTGTGATACCTCCAGCATTGTTCTTTTGACTGAGTATTGCCTTGGCTATTCGTGGCCTCTTGTGTTTCCATATAAATTTAACAGTAAATTTTTCAATCTCTTTAGTGAATGTCATTGGAATTTTGATGGGAATTGCATTAAACATGTAGATAACTTTTGGGAGTATCGACATTTTTACTATGTTGATTCTACCAATCCATGAGCATGGGAGATCTCTCCACTTTCTATAGTCTTCCTCAATCTCTTTCTTCAGAAGTGTATAGTTTTCCTTGTAGAGGTCTTTCACTTCTTTTGTTAGGTTTACACCTAGGTATTTGATTTTTTTTGAGGCTATTGTAAATGGAATTGTTTTCATACATTCTTTTTCAGTTTGCTCATTGTTAGTGTATAGAAATGCTAATGATTTTTCTATGTTGATTTTATATCCTGCTACCTTGCTATAGCTATTGATGATGTCTAGAAGCTTCTGAGTAGAGTTTTTTGGGTCTTTGAGGTATAGGATCATGTCGTCTGCAAATAGGGATATTTTGACAGTTTCTTTACCTATTTGAATTCCTTTTATTCCTTCTTCTTGCCTAATTGCTCTGGCTAGGAATTCCAGTACTATGTTGAATAGGAGTGGAGATAGTGGGCATCCTTGTCTGGTTCCTGATTTTAGAGGGAATGGTTTCAGTTTTTCTCCATTAAGTATAATGCTGGCTGTAGGTTTGTCATATATAGCTTTTATAATTTTGAGGTAGTTTCCTTCTATTCCTAGTTTTCTTAGAGCTTTTATCATGAAACGGTGTTGGATCTCATCAAAGGCTTTTTCTGCATCTATTGAGATGATCAAGTGGTTTTTGTCTTTGCTTCTGTTGATGTGGTTTATTACGTTTATTGATTTTCGTATGTTGAACCACCCCTGCATCCCTGGGATGAAGCCTACTTGGTCGTGGTGAATAATGTTTTTGATGTGTTGCTGAATTCGATTTGCCATTATTTTGTTGAGGATTTTTGCATCAATGTTCATTAAGGAGATTGGCCTATAGTTCTCTTTTTGGAGGTGTGTTTGCTTGGTTTTGGGATAAGTGTAATACTGGCTTCATAAAATGTGTTTGGCAGTTTTCCTTCCCTTTCAATTTGCGGAATAGTTTAAGGAGGGTTGGTATCAGTTCTTCTTTAAAGGTCTGATAGAATTCAGCAGAGAATCCATCAGGTCCTGGACTTTTCTTTTTGGGGAGACTCTTGATTGCTGTTTCAATTTCATTTTGCGTTATAAGTATATTCAGGTGATTAATTTCCTCTTGGTTCAGTTTTGGATGATCATATGTATCTAGAAATCTGTCCATTTCTTTTAGATTTTCAAATTTATTTGAATATAGGTTCTCAAAGTAGTCTCTGATGATTTCCTGGACTTCCATGGTATTTGTTGTTATCTCCCCTTTTGCATTCCTAAATCTACTAATTTGGGTTTTTTTCTCTCCTCATTTTAGTCAGGTTTGCCAGGGGTCTATCTATCTTGTTTATTTTTTCAAAGAACCAACTTTTTGTTTCATTAATTCTTTGTATGTTTGTTTTGGTTTCTATATCGTTGATTTCAGCTCTTATTTTTATTATTTCTCTCCTTCTATTTGTTTTGGGATTTGCTTGTTCTTGTTTTTGTAGGAGTTTGAGATGTATCATTAGGTCATTGATTTGGGATCTTTCAATCTTTTTAATATACGCACTCATGGCTATAAACTTTCCTCTCAAGACTGCCTTAGCTATGTCCCATAGGTTCCGTTAGGTTGTGTTTTCATTTTCATTGACTTCCAGGAACTTTTTAATTTCCTCTTTTATTTCATTGATGATCCATTCTTCATTAAGTAATGAGTTATTTAGTTTCCAGCTGTTTGCATATTTTTTGTCTTAACTTTTCTTGTTGAGTTCTACTTTTACTGCATTGTGGTCAGATAGTATGCACAGTATAATTTCTATTTTCTTATATTTGCTGAGACTTGCTTTGTGCCCTAGGATATGATCTATTTTGGAGAAGGTTCCATGGGCTGCTGAGAAGAATGTATATTGTGTAGAGGTTGGATGAAATGTTCTGTAGACATCTACTAGGTCCACTTGATCTATTGCATATTTTAAATCTTGGATTTCTTTGTTGAGTTTTTGTTTGGATGACCTATCTATTGATGATAATGGGGTGTTAAAGTCTCCCACAACCACTGTGTTGGTGTTTATATATGCTTTTAGGTCTTTCAGGGTATGTTTGATGAAATTGGGTCCATTGACATTGGGTGCGTACAGATTGATGATTATTATTTCCTTTTGGTCTATTTCCCCTTTTATTAGTATGGAATGTCCTTCTTTATCTCGTTTGATCAATGTAGGTTTGAAGTCTACTTTGTCAGAGATAAATATTGCTACTCCTGCCTGTTTTGGGGGGCCATTGGCTTGGTAAATCTTAATAGAATTTTCTCAAAAGAAGAAATTCAAATGGCAAAAAAGCACATGAAAATGCTCACCATCTCTAGCCATAAAGGAAATGCAAATCAAAACCATACTATGATTCCACCTCACCCCTGTTAGAATAGCCATCATCAAAAACACCACCAGCAACATGTGTTGACGAGAATGTGGGAAAAAAGGAACCCTAATCCACTGCTGGTGGGAACACAAGCTGGTACAACCACTCTGGAAAAAATTTGGAGACTTCTTAAAAATCTAAACATAGACATGCCATATGATCCAGCAATCCCACTCCTGAGGATATACCCAAAGGAATGCAACACAGTTACTCCAGTGGCACCTGCACACCCTTGTTTATTGCACAATAAACATGGTCACAATAGCCAAGTTATGTGAACAACCAAGATGCCCTACTATTGATGACTGGATCAAGAAAATGTGGTACTTGTATCCAATGGAATTTTACTCAACCATGAAGAAGAATGACATCTTATCATTTGCAGGTAAATGGATGGAACTAGAGAACATCATTCTGAGTGAGGTCAGCCAAGCTCAGAAGACCAAAAATTGTATGTTCTCCCTCATATGCGGACTTTAGATGTAGGGCAAATGCAATGATGTGGTTGGACTGGGATCACATGACAAGGGGAGAGCACATATGGGTGATATAGAAATAGGAAGAAAACCCAAAACATGAAAGCATTTGATGTCCCCACTCCAGAGGAGCTAATACAGAAACCTTAAAGCTACAGAGGTTATCATGAGAAGGAGATCAGTAACCAGGGTAAAGATCAGTCAGAGTTGAATCAACATGGGTCATAACACATGTACATGGGTCATATCAAGTGTATATGAAAGCAGTGGTATGAATATTTCTGGATAGCTATCCTTAATTCAACTAGCAAAAACACTTTGTCTTCTTTATTATGCTTTTCTTTTCTTCAACAAAACTAGTGATAAAGGCAGAACAGAACCTGCCTGGAACTGAGGGGGGGAAGGGGGAAGAGGTTGGAAGAGGGGTGCAGGGGAGAGAAATGACCCAAACAATGCCTGCACATATAAATAAATGAATAAAAAAAAGACAATGTGGTACAAAAAATAGAAAATATAGTATATATACACACAACAGAGTTTTATTCAGCCATAAAGACGAATGAAATTATGTTTGCAGGTAAATGGATAGAACTGTTGAACTTCATGTTAAGCAAAGTAAGCCAAGCTCAAAAAATCAAAGGTCACATGTTTTCTCTCACATGTGGCAGCTAGACATATAAGTTAAATGTATATAGAGAAACATGTATATTAGATAGATAGAACAAAGTTGAGTCTGTCTGAGGGGGCTACAAGTAGTGGGAGAAAGAAAATGTTAGAGAATGAAAAATACTGAAACCACCCATCTATCTATGAATAATGCACTGTACAGTAAGCTGTTGAATATTAAGGGAACATGGTGATAGAGAATGAGTAAGTAACAGAGGGAGGGGGTTGATTTGATAAAAGCATGATTTATACAGACTTGAAGTACCAAGACAAAACCCCCTTGGACTACAAATATACACTTAATTTTTTTAAATGAAGGACAGGAGTTAAAAATAAATCTTTTCTGAGGGTGGGCACCAGTGGGAGGGATGTGGGCACAAAGAAAGGGGCAATGAGGATGCATATGGTGGATGTGTTTTGCATCCACATATAAAAATAGGAGAATGAAACCTGTTGGAATTGTTCTAGCAAGGGGAGAAGAGGAAGAATGATGAAGGAAGTAAATCTAAGATACATTGTAAGCACGTATATAAATATCACAATGTACCCTCCCGTACAACTATTATATGCTCATAAAATCATTAACTAAATGATATTGAAATTCATCCCAGTCAGAATGGCCATTATCCAGAAAACAAACAACAACAACTTCTGGTAATGGTGCAGGGAAAAAGGAACACGAATGTAAATTAGTGCAGCCACTATGGAAATCAGTGTGCAGGTTCCTCAAAAAATTAAAAATAGAACTACCATGTGATCTTGGTATACCACTCCTGATCGTAAATCCAAAGGAATGTAAATCAGCATAAAATAGAGATACATGTACACCCATGTTGTAGCAACCCTTTTCATAATATTCAAACTATGGCATTAGCCTATGTGTTCAACAACCAATGAATGGATGAAGAAAATGTGGTACATATACACAATAGAGTTTTATTCAGCCATAAACAAGAATGAAATTCTTTTTTTTTCAGGGAAATGAATGGAACTAGAGATCATCATGTTAAGCAAAATAAGCCAGATGCAGAAAGACAAATATTAAGTGTTCTTTATCATATAAAGTACGAAATATAGACCAAAAAATGACATGAGTTTAAAGTGGGAGGTAGGAGGGTGAAAGGAGAAGGTGCCGAGGGGTAATTATGATCAAAGTATTTTATTAAAAAGAACAGTGGAGGGGAAAATTCAATACAAGTATATTATATGCATTTATGGGGAAGTACCACAATGAAATCCCTGAGTACAATTCATATCCACTAATTAAAAAAAAAGACATAGATATAAGAAGAGAAAGAATTAGTGGTTAATTTTGAAATGATTATATAATGCAAAAAGTGAAAATAAAGTTGAATATATTTCTGCCATAAATGTATTCAGAGTCACCTGAAGTGATAGAAAGTAATGCTGGTGGGGAGACCAATAAATATGGATGCCATATTTATTTTTGATATATATTTACTATTATTAGATGATTTTAATAATGATTCTTTTCACTCTATGTCAACAGAGAATTTTTAGTCTTTCATAATGTAATTTTCTTTTTTGCCTGAAATTTCCTTCCACATTTTGTGCAGGTTAATGAAGTATAGTTGTTTCCTAAAAACAGAGGCTCATTTCCCCCTCAACAACAACAAAAAACAGAAGATAAATAAAAGAGAAATAGACAGTTCCATCCTGATTTCTTTCTTCTTGTATTCTCTCTCTCATATTTTCCTCTAAAGAAAATTTAGAATGCAGTGATCCCATTTAATAACTTCATGCATTTATTTTTATACATGAAATAAAATTATTATTGTTCCAATTCTGACACTTAGCAGCTGTGTGGCTCCTGAAAATTACTTAAACCATTGATAGTTTTCTCATCAGTGAGATGAACGTAATAAAAAGTACTTTCTTTGAATGTTATAATTAGAAATAAGAGAGCTATTATTTGAAAGCATACTGACTAGTGCCTAAAATATAGCTAAGTTGAAGGCACTATTACGTATGTGTCTGTTAAATAAAAACAACAAAAGATTAGTGTTTGCTATGACTCCAGGCCTATCCAGGGTATAATTAAGGTCAATATACTGTGCCAGATTTAGGAGCAAATTCATTTTCACTTATGATAATAATTTAGGCAAATTCTATTACCATTTGCCTATTCTTATTTGGCCATTGTTAGATGTTACCTCAATAATAATGTCAGCTCCACTGCTCACCTTTAGTAGCTTTTCCATCTATTTTCATTGATCCTTGCAGTGGGGTATGCATAGAGTCATATCAGCGGTATCTGAGGGCTTTTTCAAAATATTGGCCTTAGTCCAAAAAGAACTGAGTGGGAAAGCAAAGGAAAAAAGAAGGAATTAATTCTTCCTCTTTTGGTAACCTGATAGCCAATGCTCCTTGCAAAGCTGCCAACATTTTGTTCTGCCAGTCTGAATTTTGCAACTTGCAAAAATCAGGTGGAAGCCATGATATTCACACTGCAGGTAAAATTCATGAGTTATGATATGTTATTATAAATAGAAGGAAATTACCAGAAATTCTTTATGACCATTGAAAAGCCCACGTTAAGAGTATCTAAATTTTGTTTATACAGTCAAAAAAGGAAAGTGCCTTTGGTGATCTAGGTGGGAATTTTGTATGTCTGGTACATTTCTACTGTTAATATTAGGATTTTTTTGCTGTAAATAACCGAATTCTCAATAAAAATTAAAGTTTAACAGTAGAAGATTGCTTTTTAATCACATTGAAAATTCTGCAGGTTGCTATTGGTCAGCTTTGCTAGAACTCTTGACTCTTCCCCAGTTTTTAAGATGTCTGCAGTAAATTTAATCCACATAAGAGATCTGCCACATGCAGGAAGGAAAGGTAGAAGGACTTCTTGCCACACATCTCTCTATTCTTGGTGGAGAGAACAATTTCCCCTCTGATACTTCATTGTCCAAGAGTAGATTACATGTCCACATGATAGCTGCAAAGATGGCTGGAAAAGCAAGATTCAATTGTCTTAAAGTATTTACTTGGGTCGAATTGGGAGGGAGGTAGAGAGGGTGATAAGAACAGGTAAGAGAGGGTGAGGGAGAAATTGTCAGTAATCTGAATTGTCTCTCTAATATATTTGAGTTCCAAACATCTTTACAAGAATTTCTCATCTCCTCCACATCACCATTATACCCCATTCACATTTGCATAATATTTTATGAATAACTAGACCTGAATTGTCATAGGGCTAAGTGAATCTATCCAGATTTAATGAAGCTCTGAGGACCACCTAGTCCACATAGTGATAGATATATAACCAAAGATGATATCTTGGTACTATATGACTTAGCTGCCATCTTAATAAAGTAGCTTAAGTCCTTATTTTTATAAATGTATGTTTTGATCTATGTTCCTAATGTGTCTTCATAGGTCTTTCTATTCAATTTAAGGAGTTGCAACTGGGAATTTTCTTACTTACTGCCTTTTTAAATTTAAGATTAAACCGAACCATGTATATGTTTTTCAGTTGCAATATGAAATAGTGTAGTGATTTTTAGAATACAATTTGTGGTGCTCTAGCATTCTGTTGAAACCAGTGGGTAGGTTGGAGCTGAAGATTGCCCATGCTCTGTCATATTCATCTATATAGCTCAGCCATTGTCATCTTTTTTAAAAATTTGAAACAAAGAGAGTTAGTTGTGCTTTAAAATGAGTTTGCTAAATGAATTCTACAGTCCATTATGTAGTGGAAGGAGTTTAAGATTTTGACTTGTAACTTGGATGAATCTTAATACAGACATTTGTTAGTATACTAGAGGGCTATGGGCAAGTTTGAATCCTTCCCCCTGTAATGGTGGTTTTTTATATTTTATTTTATTTCTAAATTATCATACATTAATATTATGAGGGATTTCATTGTATGATAATTCCATGCTTGCATACAGTGTACTTTGAACAAGATTATCCCCTCCATTTTATTTCCATCACCCCACTCTTACCCAACTTTTTGCAGTATTTGGTGGGTTTCATCACACTATCTTCATAAGTACTTATGAAGCATACTTTGATCTTCTCATTCCTCAGCATCCTTTCCTTTCTTACTCTCCCTTCCTGCTGATTCCTTCAAGACAGTCTCCCAATTACATTCATGCTCCACTGTAATGGTATTTTAATGACATTGTGCTCATGAATTTTCAGAGATAGAAGAGTTCACAAATTCACCTGAGCCTTTTCTAAGTATAAAGTATGCCCAAGAACTACCAATATATTTCCTTATTCACATTTTTCTTATTTTAATCATAACGCAATGCTCCATTGTTAGTGTTCCATGATTTTCTTTGCCAAGGTAAGTTGTTTCAAATGCTTTCTTATAATGATTATCATTCATGCAGCAGTGTTTGCTTTGCCATAATGTTCCCATGGAATAAATTGTAGGAAGTGAGTTTATGGATGCAAGGATATGAACATCTGTTTGCTACTCAAGACTTTTTGCCAGATTTTACTTTTCCTAATAAAATTGTAATGATTTATAATGCCATTAGCAATGTATCATTGTACCAGGTTTAAAAAAACTTGCCAATTTTAAATATTTCTTTTATTTAATTTTGGCAAATGTCTCAACTATAAAATAATATTAGGGAGTTGTTAAATTTGAAATGGTTTTATTACTGGAGAATACACATTTTTCATTATTTTTTAGAATGATTTTATTTTTTTCCATAAAATGAAGCAATGGTCATTACTAAAAATGGAAGTAATTAATAAACTTATAAAGTATAAATTAATAAACCAATTTCACATTTTGATATATTTCATTTCAAAATCAACCAAAGATTATTTCAGAACCATCTCTCTTCTTTTCTTCTCTCTCTCTCCTTCTCTTTCATACATATTTCCAAATAAATTGTTGATTTAGAAAGATAAAAATAGGAAAAGCAAAAGATATTATAAAAATTGAATGATCTTATATAAATACACTTCATAATTTAAAGTATGATTTCTTTTATAAATGTAATTAAGTGATAAATATAAAACTAAATTGAGTAATTTCAAGTTTTATTTATAATGCATTTTTTCACTTGATGTTATTTCTACATTTATCTCTCCAAGAATAAGTCAAAATATTATGAAAACCCTTATTTTTAAAAGATCTTCATACTTTTCTGCTCACATTTTCTTTGTACATTAAGTTTTCAAATATTTATGTACTTCTACCAATATTTAAATGTTAATATTTTACTTTATTACCCAGATCATTTTTAAAGACATAAAGTAATACAGACATAACTTAAGTCTAGCATTTGAATCACCTTCCTTTCTTTCTTCCCTTCCTGCTCAGAGAGAATTGCTATTTTGAAGTGAGTGTTTTTTCTAGTTCTATGCAAATGTTTATGATTTTACTTTACTCACAAGGTCATGGGCAATGTATAGTAATGTCACAGATATTGTATACTTAATTTTAATTCTAGTTTTTCTAACTACAATAGTTAAGGTGATGTCAATTATAAGTTGTGAGCATCTGTTTCATGAAGTTTTTTCTTGTGGATAGTGTGAGGTTGAACTTTCCTTTGTTCTCAGTGCCAGTGCTACATGTCATAGTGGATACCTTCCCAGACCTCTCTCACTGCTGCTGCTTCTGGACTCTGCCAGCAACAGGTGTTGGCTACCAATGGTTATAGCTGCCTTGTTCTCTAAAGGATTGCCGTAGCTTAAATGGAAGCTGTATCCCTATTTGGATGGCTCCCATAAGCCAGCTGGTAGCCAATAACTGACAAGTATGTGTTGAGGGGAGGGAAGACAGGTCAACGTGGATGTCCTCTTTGCTTCTTAATGAAATAGGTACTGTGATTTACTCATTCTCCAGAGCTCCTTTTAGGATCAGACTAAGAAGAGACTCCAGCCAAAACCATACCTTTACTCTACTTTTTCCCTGTACTTCCTTGCTTCCCTTCCTCCCCTTCTCATAAGAGTCATCTTCAGATAAATCGCATACATTCAAATTCATCTCTCAGGCTCTGTTTGCAGAGAGACCTTCTAAGAGAATGTAGTTTCTAAATTCACATATATTATATCAATTGTATATTATAATTACTGTACATAGTTTAGCACCTTGCTTTCTTCACTTAAAATGATTTTGATTTACCATTGTTGATATTTGAGGTCTCAGGCTATTTATTTTAGTTGTTACTAATTATTCAATTTTAAATGAGTTTATTCCCCCATTACTCTTCAAAGGTCCCTTAAGTGCCTGTTGACTTATTCTGACATTGCAAGCACTGAACAATCTTATACAGGTTCCACTGAACATGAAATCTGTCTCCAACATCGATGCTCAAGACTGGAATGGCCAGGTCACAGGCACTACAGGCCCACAACCTTCTCAGATATCGTCAGTTTTCCCTCTGAAGTGAACATCCCGAGTAGGGCTCAAACAGCTGTTAAGTTGAATTCCTGTTTTGTATCATCCTTGCAAGCATTTCAAATTAGTTTTGGTACCTTTATTATTATTGCTAATTTTTAAAGAAATTAAACTGGTAAATTATTGTTTGGGTTGGGATTTACCTAAGGACCAGTAATATGTTTCTTTTAACATGTGGATTGGAAATTTAGGATTCCTTTGCACTGAAATGTCTACTCCTAATTTTTTTTTCATTTTTCTCTCATATATATATTTCTTATTGATCTGTTGATTACATTTATATATCTGATTTGTAGTATGTTTTTATTTATGTATTTTTATGTTTATATTTTTACTTATAGCATGCAATTTCTTCTCTTGGTTAATAGCTGAGCTGGTTATCTTCAGCTGCTTTCTGGAAATATCCATCTTTCTATACTCTGCTCTCTATTAGAGAGGCAGAACTTATTGTGGCTGATCTGTACAGATATGTTTTCCTGTATAGTTTGGCCAATGGGAACCATATCAAGAGATAAAGAGAGAAAAGTAGAAAGTGAGACATTTATATTTTGGCGCCCTCTCTGTGCAGTTGGCATCATCAGACTACATCTTTTTTATGTCCCTCCCCCCCACTGACTTGCTAAGTGAATAGACAGAAATGTCAGCAACCTCTGGCATAAAGTTTAAGACGTTTATGTATATATAGGAAGATATGGAGGAATGAAGTTTGGGAGGCAGCAGGAATATTGGAGAATAAAGAATCACTGAGGACCTCAGCCTAAGCACCAAGTGAGCTGTCCCCAAAAGGCCATTGGAAGGGACCAAAGTTTGTGAGAGTTTCTGACAAAGCTCTCACCTGCTCCTCAAGCATGCACCATCAAAGCATGTGTTCCTGAGAAAGCTGAAGCCCATGAGAAAAATCAGCTTCCCTTCTGCTAATTTTTACTTATGGCAACCTCTAACCTAAGAATAGACAGAGAACATTCTTGGAAAGGAAGCTCTCAGCAGCTCTTCTGAAACTGGCAGATGATATTTGACAAGAAGAATTTTAGTTTTATTAGATTTTATATTGAGCTTTAAAAGGTCATCTTTGAACTTGAGAGTTTAGACTATCAGAGATTGGCAAACTTTTTCTACTCTGGGCCTAACAGTGAAGGTTTTAGGGTTTGAGATCCACGGTTTCAGTGGCTGCCCTTCCCCAACCCTTCCTCTTTCTTTTTAATAGCCTTTAAAACTGTAAAAGCAATTATTAGTTCTCAGGCAGTACAAAACATACTACAGGCCTCTGACCTGGCCATGATTTGCAATCTCTAACCTTCATATACTGTCATTGCTAATATATTTAGGTCCATTCAGCACCTTTTTTGTTCTTTCTACTTAGAAAAACATACTTATTTCTCTTTACTGACTCCAAATGAATCATGCTTTGCTATATCCTCCATTTGAATTGAAAGCTGAACTTTATATTTTTATTATTACCTTAAAATTATTTTTAATCATGTTATAATTCACAGATCATATAATTTACTATTTTAAGCACACAGTTCAGTAGGTTTTAGCTTTTTCTCAAGACTGTACAACCATTGCAACTATTCAGTCAAGAACACTTTTACAATTCCCAAAAGAAACCCCGTACCCACCAGCAGTCACTCCCCATTCTTCAATTTGGATCCCCTGGCAACCAGCAATCCTCTATTGATCTTTATGCCTGTTCTGAACACTTCATATAAATGGAAACATACAATATGGAGTTTTCTGTTTCTGGCATAGCAAAAAGTTTTCAAGGTTTATCTGGGTTGTAGTATGAAACACAGTAGCTGAATAACAACTCACCTTAAATTTTAAAATATTATCTCTGTAAAATATTTTTTAAAATTGAAAAATAATAGAACCTTTGTCTTATTATTATTATAGGAATTTTATGATAACTTAACTAATCTTACCCCACTGTCTTACACAGTATTTTAAATATGTCATGTATTTAATTATATATAAAGCCATCATCCTAAGATCTCCTTTATTATCAGTGCAGAAATTTCTTGTTACTCTCCTGAAGATACTTCTGCCTTCTGTGTATCATGCCATCTTCTTTTGATATTTAAAAAAATTTAACTCTTGTTCTGTTGGGGAATGTTCTACAGCATTTATTTGAAAAAAATGAATGCATAAAACAAAAAATTTAAGAACTTGAAATTTTTCAAAATTTCAAATTTATACTATTTGCATACATGTTGGGAAATTTGCTATGCACAGATTTCACTGTTTACAGTCATTTTCAACCAAATGTGAATACCTCCTCTGTTGTTACTGAGGAGATACAGTTACCATTTTAGATCCTTAAATGTGTTCTTTCTTTCCTTCCCTCTTTCTTTCTTTCTCTCTCTTCCTTCTGAAATTTCTTTGCTTGTCTGTCTTTGTTAACTTATAGTTTTTGGGATAGTTACTAGGGTAAAACATAATTATTATTAAATAAAACAGATTCAGTTGCTCAAACTGTAGTATGGTAGATTAATTTCAAAGTGAAATTAATTCTTTGCCTAGTATCCCTCCACTTTGTAATATACCAAACCATCACTCCCATAAAGAGATGGGGTCCACTGTCCCACTTCTTGAACTTGTACTGGTTTGTGACTTGGTGTGATTGATAGAATGTAGCAGAGATACAGTGTGCCAGTTTTGGATGTTAGAGTTGGGAAATCTTTCATGTTTCCTGTTTCTCTCAGAACCCAGCCAATTCATCATGAGCACAAACTGGGGGTAGCATCTTGGAGGCTGAAGTAATGTGGAGCAAAGATGAGCTGTCCCCTGAGGATTGCCTCGTCTGACCAGCACTGAGCCTGTCTTCCCAGTTCATTCTTGATCAGAATGAGCAGCTGGCTGCACGTAGACACTTGAGCTAACAAAATGCTAAATGCTGAAGCCACTGAATGTGGGTGGTATTACTACACAATATCAGAGTAACACATATGGACTACAGTGAAATTACTTTAGAAACAAAGGTGCAATCCAATAATTCAAATTGTCAAAATGTGTTGTGCCTTCTGTACCATCTTGGACATACTGCAAAAATCCATCTGAATTCTAGAAGACAACTATGGTGACCATGAGCTCAGTTACTCGTACCTGAATTTAGCATATAATATCAGACCAGATTTGGTCATTTATTTTTAAAAAATTATGATTATGGGTATATGAATAATCACAGGCTAAGTAATATATGCACTTGTAGGTTAAAAATGTCTCTCACATTAGCTATCCTATAAAAGAAATATCCTTTCAATAATAATAAGTAGCAAACTTCAAGATACTCATGTTGAATAACTAATATCACATTAGATGCTTTCTCTTTTGTAAAAACAGAGGCTTTTCCCTCCTTTCTGCCAACCGTACTATTATAAAGTATATTTTATGCACTTAATTGCATTTCCACAAACGTCATGTCTAATGTGTGAGCATGCCAGAAATCTATGTGAATATTTCCTCTCTTGTTGTCATGCCAACTTCAGTGTAAATTAATTTTCTGAAGATCTTGAAAATGTCTCATTTAACATGCTTTCAGCCCAAACCTGCCTAATATAAACTTACACAAGTGGTCATTCTCCATTGGGAGATTGGTTGAGCAAAGATGTCATTTTGGAAGGAACTCTTAGCTTGAAGTGAGTCTCTACATATATGCTTCCTATTACCTGCTCTGGTTAGCTTTCAAACAAATAGCCAGCAATTTTAAACGAGTACTTTCCAAAGCAAATTACTCACACCTTCCAGCTCATCAGAAAGTCTCAGCTGAACTAATATTTTAAAAGACTGTTCTCAATTCACCATTCTTATGGAACAAAATTGATTTTTTTCCTGCCCCTCATTTTGCTATAACACTTTTGCTGCTTTTACCACATGTCACTATAATATGCTACCAAAAATAAAGTCCTGAGTTGGTGACATGGAATCAATTCTGGTATTCATCACTGTTATTCTCGAATGCTCCATCCATTACAAATCATGGAATGTTAAATAATCAAACTTTTTTTCTTTTTTGCCTATCTTATTTTGGCAAGATGTCTTAGTCTTTCAAGAAAAAATGAAAGCCATCTGTTTTGAGTGCGTTCCATTGCAGCATGATTACTGCAATGAAGACATTTTATTGTGTTAATTTTCATTAAATAAAACCCTGTTGAAAGCCAGTAGTTTTTCAAAAACCCATATGATTTATGACACACTAATGTTTGCAGGGAGACACTCTGTTTCAATTATAAGGAGTAAGTGAGGCCTTTCAGAACTCAGTAATATTATCACCCATGACTACTTTAATTTTAGACACATCGCATGGGTGTGAGACCTGGGAACTTATTGACAAAATTGTCAGCTTCTGCACAAATTTAATCTTCATCACCTCTATGCTATGTTTAACATCAGCTGACTATGCTTGCACAGACTCCAATAATGTGCTTCCAGAAGGCAAGCACTTCATAAGCATTAAACACTGGGTTTGCCGTAATTCAAGCATATTCCTTTTTCTTTTCTTTACAGCTTGCAGAGTAAGAGATACTGTGTTCCTAAGGGAGGTGTCAGTGCATCTGAAGGAAATGGACTATTTTTGATATCCTTCCCTTGCATCTTGCATCTCTTTCTGTTTGGTTTGCCTATCTCACTTAATGACTTTTATCTCTTTCTGAAGATTCTGGCCCTAAGTGAAAATTCATTAAAGAAAAACAATGTATTTTTCATTAATCTTATGGGAGAATTGAAAAGTGTTTTATTCTAATTCCAAGTGTGCATGAATTTATCATATATAAAAATATGTTAAATGACCAGAGAGAACAAATTTACGTAAGGAATAAACAGCAGTTTGAAAGTACTCAGGAGTGTGAGCATAACATTTAGTGAAATAAGTTTTCTTGTACCTGCTAAAATATGAAATGAAGACTTGATAGTGGATAGTGGATATTGACAGATGAATTTCAAAGGGTCATATTTTTGGAAAATTCATTTTGCTGCATCATTTTTTCACTAATATTGAAACTTTTCTAACTCTTATAATTCTCTGATATTCAATTTGAAATTTAAAATGAAATTAAAATACAGAATATCTTTGGTAAAATTTAATACTAAATGTTATAAAGGGGTCAAAACACACAGAAACAGGATATTCACACAACAGCCTAAAGAGTTGTGGAATATGATTCCTTTCCACTATTCCCTCTTGGTATAAGTATGTGAAACAAAATTCTTGGTGTTGATCCAAACATGGCATATAATTCTAATTTGTTCCATATGATGTCCTCTGACTCTTGTGTCAAGTGAGTGAGTGTGATTTTGCCTGAAACCATAATGTGGAAATACCCATTTTTAAAAAGCCATGATGGTAAAACCATTACCTGAGCAGTCATTACTGAGGTAAGTCAGTGTTGAGAGAGAGTGGGCTGTTCTTGGCTCTTACAGTTCTATAAAGGAGAAAATGTTTCTCTGCTCCTTTTATCTTCTGATTGCTATTGTCCCCAGATGATGGATACTTCAAAAAAGTTGATGAGCTGAAACATTTAGAAGACCATATTCTCTATCTGGGTGGAGAAATTGGAAATCCCATTAAGCATTTTCAGCATCCAATACTATCACTTTGGTTCTAAAATAAGCTATTGTCATGAAAGAACTATTAAGCAGAAAAAATTGAAACTAATCATGCATGATGATTCTTGGTTGGTGTGTAAAAAATGAGGAAAATGAATTCCAAAACTTGCCTATCTGTAGTGATCAAAGGGTAACAACCAAACTATCCCAGGAAATGGTGGGTTAATTGATACCACGGTGACCAAATCATCAGAATAATTATTCATTTTAAAATTCAATGTCACTTTTATTACAATAAAACACCAATATTTTAGCTTACCCACATTTAGTAATTTATATTATTTATTTGGCAGCACTGGGATTTTGAACTTAGGACTTCATGCTTGCAAGGCAGGTGCAAGCCATTCCAC
The DNA here is from genome assembly GCF_047511655.1 of Castor canadensis. Classification (NCBI taxonomy): domain Eukaryota; kingdom Metazoa; phylum Chordata; class Mammalia; order Rodentia; family Castoridae; genus Castor; species Castor canadensis. The sequence continues at coordinate 149,369,568 of NC_133390.1, read as the reverse complement.
CAGCCCTAGTATTTTATATTTTTTAACCTCTAAATAAAGTAGATGAATTCCATGTATTTTGGAAAAAATAGAACTCGTGCTTTGAGGATTAACTTAATGATTTCTTGAAGAAGGGTCAGAAAATTCTCTATAGATTTTTCCATTTCTTCACCTCATTCAGAGAAAATTATCACTAAACATTTTGCTTCCTTTTCTCTTTTGATTTTCATTTTAAAAAACCCTCCTTTTTGTAGAGGTATACATTATTTTTTTTTTTGAGACAAGGTCTTGCGATGTAATTCAGGCTGGTCTCAAATTCAAGATTCTCTATATTCAACCGCTCAAAAGGTAAAATTACAGATATAATTTTTGTTGCAATGTTTTTAAAATTAAAGATTCATAAACTAATTAATATACATATATAATGACAATGACAAGGGTGTATATAAAAAACAAATACTTGGAGCCAGTATTAGTAAATAGCTGAACTGATGTACAGCTATCACACATACCCACCCACCCACTCACCCCCTGCACACACATATAGAATAGGCTCTGAAATATTGAAAGGCCAAAATAAAAAAACTAAGCCTCAAATTTTATATCTGTTACATGAAAAAATGAACAATACCTATCATATGGTTGTCATTTGAATTATATGGGATATAATATCAGAGGTACTTGGCATAGCACCTATTATATAGTCAATATTCAATAAATATTGGTCTTTTTTTTCTTACCTTTATATAATTTTCCATAAGGAAGTTCTCACTATAAAACTTTGTAGGATGCCTTCTTTATCTTGAGGAAATCTTGTTCTCACTTTCTTGTCATTCACTATAATTCATGCCACCAATTTTATTAACCATAGTTATGTTCCATATGTGTTGAGGTCTTAGTGATTGCCTTTAGGCAATTATCAGATTTTAAATATAGTTTTGTAAATGGTAGATAAAAAAATTCTGGTATAGGAATACTTTTGCAAATGCAAAATGTTCCCTTTAGAACACATTCTTCAGATTTTGCTGACACTTTATTATTTTAAGTTTTATAAATTAGCATAAATTAATTTTCCAAAAGGTTTTCATTTTGAACATTTTACTTCTTCATGTATGTTTGGTCATTTGTACTTCTTCTCAGAACAGTGTGTGCAATACATTTGCTTATTTATTAATTAGATTATTTGTTCTTTGTTGTTTAATTTTTTTACCTTTTATATGTTATGGATATTAGTCCTTAGTCTAATGAATAGCTTGCAAGATTTTCTCCTACTCTATGGGTTGTGTCCTTATTCTGGGAATTGTTTCTTTTGATATGCAGAAGTTTTCTAATTTGATTTAATTCCATTTGTTAATTTTTCTTTTATTTCCTGAGGAATTGGAGTCCTACTCAGAAAATTGTTGCCTTTGCATATATCTTTAAGTACTTTCCTGTTTTCCTGTAGTAGTTTCAAATTTTAGGTCTTACATTAAGCAATTTGGTCCACTTTGAATGGAGAAATAGGATCCAGTTTCAGTCTTCTACATGTGACTATCCAGTTGTCTTAATACTATTTGTTGAGGAGGCTGTCTTCTCTCCAGTGTATGGTTTTTGCTCCTTTGTCAAAAATCAGATGTAGCCATTTGGGCTTATTTCTGGGTCTTCTGTTCTATTTCATTGGTCTGTGACTACAATTGCCATGTTTAAAGTATTTGGTGAGTGCTATCAGGAGTTATATTGATTTACATTTTCTCTGCTTGCTTCAGAAAGAGCCCATTTCTCTCACAAACACTTTTTCTATCTGCATTATTTCTAGTCAATTTTATATTTTGGTATTATTTATAACTTATATTTTATTATCTTTTAGATTGTATATGTTTTAATGTTTATTTCTTTTAGCTATCTTCTTTGATGAATTAATATTTTACATATTTTACTTAATTTTTCTTGCTTACCTCTCCCTGTTTTTATTCATGATATATAAAAATATTTTTGTACAAAAAATATTAACTCACTGCCCCAATTGATTTTTGTTACGTGATATTTCTAGATTTTAAAACTCATATTTATTAAATTGTTTTGTATGCCTTTTAGTTCAGATGACACTGTTAAAACATTATTCTCTTACAGAAAATGATGAAAAATATTTTGTCATGTTTTCTTCTTTTATTTTTATTTTCATTAAAATTTTTTTACTTGTTCAATTTATTTTAGTAAAATTAACATAGTAAACATCTAGTTTTGATGGTATTTTTAATAAATAATCTCTTTTTCCTGCTGTTTTGAAATATCACAACAATTAATAAGTCTATCTGCTTCTGTGTGCATAAGCAGATATAATCTGATGATTTCTTTCTGTTATGGTGACAATACTGTACTGTTTTAATAATCATAGTTTTATACTAAAAAACCTATGACAATTTCTCTGTCTCCTATATTTTGAATAGAAGGTTGCTATGATTTTTCCTACATTAGCTAAATGGTTTTCTCAGAATATTGAAAACTCAAAGGAAATTGGAGTTACTGTGCTACCTATCAATCGATAGCCTATGGCACTTTAACACATAGTGTGATTATATGTAGCTGATACAAACATATATTTATATGCACATATACATGTATTAACACAAATGCAAATTAAGTTTATGCTAATTTAGCATATTTCATAATTCAATACCTCTGCCATAGTAATGGGAAGTCTTCTAATGCTTTAGTACTTGGCTAACACTCTGTTAATTGCTGTGTGCATGGTTTATTATTTAATATTTAAACATATGGTCAGTGTTCTTACCTTTCTATTTGAAAACCAAGGAAACAGATTCATAGTAGTTTTTTTTTTTTGATAAGCCACACAACCCACCAAACTTCAGTGTCCATGCTCTTTCCACAGGTCTTCCCCACTTCTGTGCCTAACAGTAAAGTCTGAGACAATTCTTCAGGGAAGATTGTTCAATAGGAAATAATATCAGAAATAAGTGGCATATTTGAGGAGAAGAAGGTTGAAGTAAAATAAATCTGATGGGTCCTTTGTATTCAGAGAACCATCAACATTTCTTTACATTCTGCTTATTTAACTATGAGAATTCTTATTTAACCCATGAGAATCATCGTTTTTAGCACTGTACATGAGGTCACATAAAATTTGTGTTTCTTATATCCTTACAATTAACTTCTTCAAAAAAGAAACAATAATAAAAATTTTAGAAACATCACATTTATGTACTCCAAGTAACAAAAAAAGAAGGGGTATCAGACAGGTCTAGTAATGCAGCAATGACGACCAACCATTTCATCATTCTGAATTCATCATAAGAGGATGTGCTTTACCCTGCTTTATGTGAGTCCTTGTTCCTTAAGTCCCTCTATGCATTAATGGCTATCAAATAGGCAGGTGTTTATTTTGCAAGGGAAGCCCATCTCCATAGACTGGGCTATTTAAGAATTTTAAATAAACATTCCCTATAAACCCTAAAATGATGCATTTGCCATGACTACTATAAAGATCTCATTTACATTTATGTGGAGAAAATAAACAGAAGAAACGATCATTTAAACTTGGTGTTCAACCTCTAAGTTCAAGCTCCAGATACTCCCTTTCACATGAGGTGCTTTATGGATACAGTAGAAACTGAGGTGGGTTGGCTGAGCTTGCAGTCCAGTTATACAGACTTTCCAGAATGAGCTAGGAATCCTTTTGGATGCTAAGCAGCCCCCAAGGTGTAGTCCATTTATATTTCCCACTTTTTAACACCATATTGCTTAATGTAAAGATTCATGGTGCCACAGGGAAGTAATCATTGGTAGAACCACACACTGTAATTTCACCCTGAGAAGCTCCTGATGTGGAAAGAAATCACAGGTTGCCCTGCTCCTTTAATGGGCTTCAGCATGTCACATCCATTTATCAGTGAGTGACATTAATATTGTTATGAAGTCAATGAGTAAGCCTCTTAGGGCAGTGGAATCTCTAGGAACAGAATATAATTATGTGAAGACATCATTCTTTTTTGAAATTAGAAATCCTAATGTGTATAAAGAAAGGATTAAGCAAGGAATAGATTAGTTTTCTTCACCCTACCAGTGCTGGTAACAGAATGTTCATTTTTGTCCTTCCAACATGGAAAAACATTCAACCTTTTTCAATAAATTGTGAAAGTTATCTCCTCACTTTGTATAACATTTTATTACATACTTAGAAAAGTCATGCTTGCAATGGAAACTCAAGATAATGCCATAAATATCATGACAAGATATTTTCAATCATCATAATAAATAAGAACATATCTAGTTGGGTGAGAGTTGTGTGAGCTTACAAGTATTTGGAAATAGAGCACATTACCATTGGGTTGGGTGTGGTGCTCACATCTGTATTCCTTGCTACTAAGTAGATAGATATTGGGAACATTGGGGTTCATGGCCAGCCTTGGCAAAAGTCATGGAAACCCTATCTCAAGCAACAAGCTGGGTGAGGTAGCACATGCCTGTGTTTCAGCTATGTGGGAAGCACAGATAGGGATTGTGGTTGGAGGCTGACCCTCGGCAAAAACACAAGATCTTATCTGAAAAATATCTAAAGCAAAAAAGGGGTGGGGGCATGGCTCAAGTAGTACAGTGCCTGTCTAGGTAGCTTGAGGCCATGAGTTCAAATCCCAGTACTACTACCAATAAAATAATAATAATAATAAAATAAAGAATAAGAATGAATTACCACCTTCTTAAAAACAGTCTTTGGGCTTGAGGTTAAACAACATAAAAAAACTAGTTGAAAAGTGAAAATTAGGCCTTCAATTTATAAATCTATCTTATTCATAAGAAAATAATTACTTTTACTAGTCCAATAAATTAATAAGTTTATTCTGTAAAACACTCTGTGAACATTTAGCAATATTTGCCTAAATAATATTTCTCCAACCATTTTATTCTATATTGATAAATAGAATATACCTGATTTTCTCAAATATTAAAAATATTTACTAGGCCAACCTTATACTCAAAGAAAAGTCTTCTTAAGCAAGCTTATATGTGTAATAAATTTAATTTAAAAATGTGGTTGGGGCTAGGGGTATAGCTCAGTGGTAGAGTACTTACCTAGCGAGGCCCTAGATTGCATTCCCAATGCTCCAAAAGAAAACATGTGATTGACAAGTTCTTAAAGTACTTTTTAAACACCTTATTGTGAACAAAATGTATTACAAATTTTGTTAAATTTGTATAAGTGCTGGATACACAAAAGCATAAGTACTATACAACATATACTGGGATGTGTCAATCTGGAGCATTATCTGTTGTTATTGGAAAGGTTTATGTACTTTTTTCCAACATATTCTATTTGTCCTTTTTTAGTACCATTGTGGATTTTTAACTTTTCACAAAATTTTCTTTTCTTTAGAATTCCCATATCTTCACAACTTGGTCAGGGAGAATCTCTTTTAGGTAGGCTCTGTGCTCTTTCAGAAACCTGTGACAATAGTTTTTCTCTGAGGTATCAGGTTGTTCTTGCTTATCTTGGTTTGCTCTGCTCTACTGTGATCAGCTATTCTCCTGCTTTCCAAAGCCTGGTGGCAGGAGTGTATGTCTCCTTGTTTTTCACAAGTATTGGTTGTAGAGGACAAGGCTTACAGATTGCTCTACCAAATGCACTGGAAGAATATATCTTTTCAAAGTGCATGTGTTTGATGTCTCCAACTTAGATCCAAATTTACAAAGTCTGTGTTCATTAAGTATTGACATAAAATATTGTCAATCTGTTTCATTTTATTTCTTTTCTGGTCATATATGACACTTTTAAACATTTTATAGGCTATATGAGGTCAAACTTGGTGCCTAAATTGTAACATTGTATAACCTTTTTATAATTTAAATGAATCCACCCAGGTAACCTTTACTTTTGTTTCCTTTCTTTTCATATCTTATTATAGTTATATATCTTCTTGAGCATTTTTCTGTAATCACTTACTCAGCTGCAAAAGTTAAAGAACATTGCCACTTAACTTTAGAAAGCTTTAAACTCTAATTCTACAAACTAGAACATCATGAAAACATCAATGTGGGCTCATAGAGAAACATGCTGTTCACCTTTCTGACTATCATCTATTAGGACAACAGCAACTTGTGCATAAAATAAATTAAAACAATAGAAATGGCAAAGACTCTTTTCAGGAGATTTTATTTGAAATAATACTTCTAATTACTTTTAAAATCCTTATACATGATTAAAATATTTCAGCAATTTATTTCACCTAAGAAATAAACTAAGGCTGGGTGTATAGCTCAGTGGCAGAGCACTTTCCTAGCATGCACAATATCCTGTGTTTGATCCTCAACATCACAAAACCCAAAAACAAACAAAAGAAGAATGTACAACTATTAGCATTGTATTGGCATAGGACTGCAGGTTAAGAAGATTCTAGCTTGGTAGGAATGCATTCTGGTGCAACCACTCTGGAAAAAAATTTGAAGGCTTATTAAAAATCTAAACATAGATCTGCCATATGATCCAGCAATCCCACTCCTGGGGATATACCCAAAGGAACGCAACACAGGTTACTCCAGAGGCACCTGCACACTCATGTTTATTGCAGCATTATTTACAATAGCCAAGTTATGGAAACAGCCAAGATGCCCCACTACTGATGAATGGATCAAGAAAATGTGGTATTTATACACAATGGAATTTTACTCAGCCATGAAGAAAAATGAAATCTTATTATTTGCAGGTAAATGGATGGAACTGGAGAACATCATTCTGAGTGAGGTTAGCCAGACTCAGAAGACCAAAAATTGTATGTTCTCCCTCATATGCAGACTTTAGATATAGGGCAAATACAGCAATGTTGTAGGACTTGGGTTACATGACAAGAGGAGAACATATACGGGAAGTATGGGGTTAGATAGAAAACCCAAAACGTGAAAGCATTTGATGTCCCCACTCAAGAGGAATTAATACAGAAATCTTAAAGCGACAGAAGTCAACACGAGAAGGGGATCAGGAACCAATGTAAAGATCAGTTAGAGATCAAATCAATCTGGGTTGTAACACTTTTGTACATGAAAGCAATGCTAGGAATCTCTCTGTATAGCTGTCCTTATCTCAACTAGCAAAAATGCTGTCTTTCTTATTATTGCTTATTTCCACTCTTCAATGGAACTGGAGAAAGGGCAGAACAGGTTCTGCTTGGAAAGGAAGGGGAAGGTGGGAGAGGGTAGGGGCAGGGGCAGGAAGGAGAAATGACCCTAACAGTGTATGCACATCTGAATAAATGAATAATAACAATAATAAAAAAAGAAGATTCTAGCCTGTAAAATTCACATAATTTACACACCTTTCTGTAATACAAAATGAAGAAATGACCTGTTTTTGTGAGTGTTCAGTGCATTTGTTGTGGTGAATGGTACTAAGTATCAAACTGCATAGCTTTGAAAAAAGGCAGGGCTTAGGGAAGGTGAAAACCAAGATCAACTTAGCAAAATATCAAAGAAAATTACTTATGATTGAGGACTGAAAATTTTCAGTAAAATAATTCAAGCCCCAATCATACCTTATACACAACTGAATAATTTGAGCTAACCTGAAAAATCCTCTATCTGGATTGCTTTTTATTTAATAGAAAATTAATTTTCTAAAAAGTGGAATACCTGACTCTAATGGCTACCTTTCAAGTCTCAACTCTCCCACTCTTCCTTCTGCCCACATCTGAGCAAACTACTTTTGTAGTTGCTCTTCTTTGGGTGCTAGTAGAAGCATCAAACTACACAAGGCTCTATTTCTCATGGGAAACCACTTTGGCCTCACTCCCTATTTGCCTTAAACTCCACACCTGCTTTCCATCTTTGCTTTCTCAAGCATTTTTGTACATGTTTGGGAAGCTCATCTTTCAATGCTGATTGAGTCTCCCAGGTAAGTAACAAGCATGTTGAAATCTTCTTGGTGTGTGTGTAGTATCAATAGTCTCAGTATCTGGGAAAATTTTGAGAAGGGGACTCTTTCTGAAGAATGACACAATATAAAGTCATGCACTTTTGTCATAGAGATTTTGATGACTGTAAAGTACTCAACAAAATTGCTTCATGGGAAGCATAGTGTGTGTTGGAAACCTAAAATGAGCAGACATAATTCTTTCAGTTAGAACAGATTAATAATTACGGGTAAATAACAAGGATGCTTGGCCAACCTGAAGCTTATCATTTATTTCAAAACTTCTAACAAAAATTATCACTCTATATTTGCTTAAAGCTCAAATTGTTCTATGGAAATTGCATGCTACATCACGAAATATGTATTTATGCTGCTGACAATTGTGAAACTCCTGCACCTTATTTGGCCTTTCCTAAAACACCCCATAATAAAAATATTGAGAAATGGCACTTGGAAGAGTGTAATCTGCTGCAATGCATTACTGCATTAATCCTTCACTAGGTCTTAGTTTTAAAAAATTTTTTATTAGTGTGCTGGGTGGAGGTTCATTGCGGCATTTACAAAAGTTCTTACAATATATCAAATATATCATATTTGAATTTACCCCAGGTCTTATTTTTGTACCTAGAAAGCAACTCTCTGTTCACACAAACCATAGTATATTGTACCATCAAATTCTATTAATATTCCAACGCTAAATGAAATACAGATGGTTAGATAATAGAACTCTAATGCCTCCATTAAATACAAAAGTCTAATCTTTTTTTCTTTTAGATAAAGAGAGGGAGGTGTGACTATACTAAGTTACCTGGTCTATTTCAGTCAACTAGTGGATACTTGTGATTAGTGTCTAGAGTTGTCTAGGGCTATTTCTCTTGTCTATGACTGCTGCTCCACTTTTTCATCCCTCAGCATATCACACACTTATCCTTCATGCCAATCAGTAAATGGAAAACAAGAGATGATCTCAACATAATGCTCACAAGCATTAAAATTTCAGACAGTGCATCTGTTGAGACATGTCTATTTATGTCTGTTTTTTCTGTTTTCTTTGCTAAATATATAAGCAGTCATTTTCCATACACATAGCTGTGGTTATGGAATTTGGTTGTGACCATAAAATAGAGCAAGGATAAAAAAATACAAAGATACCTTTCCCATGTGGGGTTAAGCTGAGTTCAGTGAAATCCTTCTCTCCTTTTCAGGTAATTTAAATCTGATCTTTTTAACAAATGATCACTTGTCCATAACTCTAAGAGAGTCTTATAAATGCTGTTTTTGATGTGTTATATTCATTTTGAATGCAAGACTATCAGAAATGTTTCCGTGGATAAAGGAGAATGATGGAAGGGGTAAATTCAACTATGATATATTGTAAGTACTTTTGTAAACATCACATTGTGGCCATAGTATAATAACAATAATAAAGAAAAAAAAATTCCACAGCAATGTGACAAATCAAAGGAAAATTGACCAGTTGCCACTGACAGTATCAACAAAGAGCAATCATGTCTATTTAGGTTGTAACAGTGTCAATATCATAATAAAATGAATAATTAGTGTCAATATCATAATAAAATGAATAACAGTGTCAATATCATAATAAAATGAATAACAGTGTCAATATCATAATAAAATGAATAACAGTGTCAATATCATAATAAAATGAATAACAGTGTCAATATCATAATAAAATGAATAATAAGTAGTAAATATGCTAAGCACATTGCTACTTCACACCTATCATTCAATTCGCTCTACTTTAATGAAGATTCCTTTATTTCCCTGATTTTATGTTAAAATTTTATGTTAAAGTAGAGGAACTACATGCAGCTATCGAAGAACCAGCTGCTGAATCAGGGAAGCTGCCTCTGGATTTCAAGGTCTCATCTGTAGGTTCTGTCCTCACTACATTAATCCCCTGCCAATTTTGTTTAATTCCAGGATCTTTCATTGTACCTAACATGTAAGACAAGCTCAACAAATACTTGCTACAAGAAAAGATAAATGGTCAGCCATGGATAATTCTCTTTCTGAACTTTGCACGGAGATCTATCCTAGCTGAATGCAAGAACTGTACTCATTCATGTGCCTGAGAAAGTCAGTACGCATGTCTTTGCTGAAAGAATTCCTACAGCTCTCCAATGTAATGTGTTTTACCTTGAAACTAGTAAAAAAATAATCATCAAAGCCTTGTGGGCATAGCCTAGCTATGAAGAAGTTCTCATAGCTCTAAGAAATTGCATTAAAACACCCTCTATGTGATTGTTTTAGAAAGAATTCTTCTTACTTAAGTATGTCTTGCCATATCCATACCACAGGATATTAAAAAGGCTCTATCCTTGGCTGTACCCCACAGTGGATGCTGTTTTAACATGAGAATGCAATTAACTTATTCTCCTCCTGGGAAGTGATCATACTTCTGGGAGTTTAAACAAATTAATAAATTTGTCGATTAGGAAAGAGAATTTGCCAACTTGCTCTGTATATTTTTATTCAGCCTAACACACACACATAGAGCTATGTTGTTATTCTCATCTAATGGCTGTTGGGAAGGACAGTTGCCAGGTACTCTAAATGCCCAGTGCTGTAATAGCGAGCAAGATTTGTTACCAGTATGTCATTAGATCCATTACTGCAAAAATTTGCTGTTCAGTGAAACTCTTTAGTCTTCAGAATGGATTGTTGAGGGATATGGGAAAGATAAGGATAAGAAAGATGAAGTATTGAAGTGTAAGAGATTATCCCTTTCCTACACGACAGTCTTTGTTTTTGTTTTTTTCCCCATCTTTGCATATTAGTAGTTCTCAAGGGGTGCATAAAGACAAAATGGCATCTTTAAGGGAGCTCTTAAAAACCCCAAGGCCTAGGACAAACTGTAAACCAATTAAATAAGGAACTCAATGGGGCAGGACCCAGTCACTAATAGTTTTAAAGCTCCCCTGATAATGTAAAACCAAGCTGTAAACTAGGGGAAACTGCTGCAAGGGAAGTTACTGAAGGCTGAGGAAGGAATTTTCCACCAAGTCTTGACACTTTGATCAGGGACTCCTTGGTCCAATGCTTGATCCTGAGCCAGGCTTGCAAAAAAAAAAAAAAAAAGTGACAAGAGTAACTACTTCTTTAAAGAAGAGCTGGACATGAATGGAATCAAAACATTCAGATGGAGAACTGTTTGAGGTCTGGGACACTAATAAACAATTTGGGGCTTTAATTAAGGGATTTATTGGGTAAACCCTGTTCCTAAAACACCATGGATGTAGGGTTCAACAATCATGAAGCAAAAAGCTCTCTGGTACATCCAATCAACCTCTTTTTTTTTTTGTCCTGATTTCAATTCCTTGTTTTATTTCTTACGGGGTTTACTGATCCAAGTCTTAAATTTAAATATTTAATGCATTGATATGATCCATACAATCAATCTTGAACCTGTAGTGCAACTGTTAATTTAAACCAAGTAGTCATATTTTCTTGTGAAATTCTGAGGCTTTTATCTTTATCAATTCCATACTTGTCTTGGGTCTATGAAACATTCACAGATACTATTCTTCCTTTTATAAAACTCTGTATAAACAACAAATACATAAAATTTCAATGCTTTAAACTAATTATATATGGGTTATTTTTTGATATCTTCATCATGTATGTATCTTTTATTAACTTTTTAATGTGTTAATATATATATAACATAAAATTTACTTTTTAAACATTTTTTTGGAATTGGAGATTGAACCCAGGGACTAGCACGTGCTATGCCAGCACTCTACTTTAGCCATGCCCCTAGCTGTTGGCAATAATGGTGCCGTTGGTTTTGGTTCTTACTGTACACTTAAGCTTTTGTTTCCCAGGGTCACGGTCCTGCCTCAAGTCTAGCTTGAATTCTCCTTCTGCCCCAACCTCCAATCAGCATGAACCATAAGATCCTAACCAATCAGATCATGCTGAGTCTCACTGAAGGGTATTTAAGCCCCTGCCCCCCTCTCCACTTCTCTCTCTCTTGGCTCTCTCCCTCTCCCACCTGGCAATAAAGAATCTCGTGGCCAGATCACTCCTCTCCACGTGGTCACTTTGGAGCCTACATTTAGTGTCTTGACTCGGATTGGGTTTCCCAACTAATCCTGGTGGGACCCCGATTCCGAATCACCCCACAACCACCCTGAGGGCATGACTGGCCAGGACTCATCCTCCCAATAGCCCTTGCTAGCATCCAACACCAGACATTCTTTGGTGAGTCCACATACCCTTATTGGGCTCCCTTTGTGGTCTCTCCCTTCGGTGTCTCCGGGTTTTCAAACACTTCCCCCGTTTAGCTATCTCTGGGAGGCTCAGGCAGCAGAGGGATTCCCTTCATTGTCGGGCTTGGATCAATTTTGTCACAGGTCTCAGAGACCTGTTGTTGAAAAGCCTGGACCCAGGTGACCCATAGCCCTTGGCCCTTCGGCCTGCACGCCATTAGAACTCAGTGATGACTGATTCTTATGTGCCTTGTACTGTTTTTGGGTATTTGAGTCACGTGGGGATGCCCCACAATTCATAATACCCCTGTCCCCCATTACAGGACCAGGTCCCATACAATGGGTGCCTCTACATCCTCTTTGCCGTCTGACTCCCTGCTGAAATGCCTCCTCAATAATTTGGACACCTTGGGTTTGACCCCAGATATAAAACCAAAAAATTTAATCCACTTTTGTACTCAAATCTAGCCCACTTATCCTTTAGACAACCAGAGTCACTGGCCCCTTTTCAGGTCTTTAGATCCCAACCTTTTACGGGACATATAACTACTGTGAGCAATTGGGATGATGGGGAGAGATTCCATTATGTCCAAGCCTTTTCATACCTCCATCTAAATCTGGCTCTCTGACTTCAAACCCTCCCTCTGTACTTTCTGTTCCCCTGTGCGGATTCTATCAGTCTGTAAACCAGTTTCTAAATCAGCCAATTCCTCTCCAAACCTCCTCCTTCCCCACGTAAACAGACTTCTTGCACTGCTTACCATACCTATCTCCTCCTATCTTCTTGAAAAACTTTCCCCATCATGGAGTTAAGCAAGCCACTCCTTGCCAATTCTGGCCTCAAGGTGGTTCCAGCTCTAGGAGAGCTCATGCTCCCTTATTGTGGGCTGAGACCAAGCCCCAGATTTATTCGGTGACTGGAGAATGGAGGTGTCATTTTGCTAAAAACCTGCCAGTACCAATCAATGGGAGCAACCTAGAGACACAGGTGATGGCTAATCCCATAAGTATGTGTCATGCCTCCAGGCTCTGCCTTCCCCTCCCTTCCCTAAGATGTCAGCTCACATTTTCTGCCTCCTCCATGGTCTCACCACATGTCCTTTGTCTCTGTCTGCCTTCCCCTCCCTGGGCTTACTGGGACCCTGCCTCCCATGAAAAACTCATAGCATGGTACCTTATGACTGAAGTTATTCCAACTAGTTTGCCAGGCCTCTCAGTCTAAAGTAACTTTGAATCAGCTGCTTTACAAAAGCACTTACAAAAAACTGCAGCTTCCATGCTTACATTCTAACTCTGCCCCCACAAGGGGAGGAGGGAAAGCAAACAGGAGCACCTGTGCACAGGACACAGCAAAACTGCCTGCCATAGCTAAGAAAATCCATAGAGAGGACCCAGCACATCCTGGGCTGCCAGCCACACATGGCGATGGCTGCAGCCTACTGCCACTTCCCCTATAATAAACACATGCAGAGTACACAGGAAGGGGGGAAGGACGACAGGCCTCAGGATCAGGCCTAGACAGTCAGGGTCATTTGTCCCAGGTGTGTGTGGAGGGAGTGGTGCCTTGCACAAGTCCTGCTCCTACCCCCATCTCACATCTTGGGGCATCAGACCCAGCCCTTGTAAGCCAATTGTTAGTTCAAGGTTATAGTTCCAGAAATAACAAAATAGACATTACTGTGGTCTCTAAACTTCTTATTTAGAATTTTCTATACCTTTGGCCTCAGCATAAATTTTTCCCTCCAAATATTAACACTAGTTGTCCCGTATGGTACTGTTATTGGCCTTAAATGCCCTCTAAATGCCCTTCTCTAACTTTAGAAATGATATATTTCTTTGTTAAAAAAGGTAGCGTTTATTAAAGAGGCTGCCTGCTGTTAGCTAAAAGACAGGATCCTAACATTTTGTTCTTTCCAGATGGAACCTGCATCTTCCAGTCTTCTGGCTGGTAGATGTTAAAAGCTTTGTACTGAGGCCTGGCCTCAGTATGTCTTAGGTGACCAAGAGAAGTGGCCTTCACGGGTTCCTTAAATTACAATACCATACTCCAATTAGACCTTTTCTATAAAAGTAAAAAAAGTAAACTGAGGTCCCCTATACAAATTTCTACCTTCTAAGCCACTCCAGTACTCAGAACCTCTTAATGAGTGCTTCCCTCTCCAACAGGCAATGGCAGGAAGAGGGCAAGTCTTATGTTTCCTTCCAGTTATCAGATTTAAGGGAAATTTAAAAACATCTAAACAGCTGTACTGATGCCCAGACAAATACATTCAAGTCTTTTTCTCTGTGATCCAAACCTTTTAACTGACATGAAAGGATATTATGCTTCTACTAGACCAGACTCTTATCTCATTAGAAAAGCAATGGGTTCTGGCCCAGGCCACTCAGGTTGGAAATGATTATATGGCTCAAGCAGCAGAGTGCTGCTTTACAAGAAGAAAGTCCTGAGTTCAAGCCCAGTACAGCCAAAGTAAAATCATAATAATAATAATAATAATATTTGGGGCTGAGGAAGTAGCTCAATGGGAGAATGTCTGCCAAGCATGTGCAAAGCCCTGGGTTCAATTCCCCAGCATTACTTAAAAAAAAATAAAAAATTATAAAGAAGATAAGTGGCATTAATGTCACTTCAGCCATCTCATAGTAGAAAACATAGTTTAACCTAGACCAGATCCCTCATTCTTCAAGTGAGGAAACTGAGGCCCAGAAAAGTTCAGAGACTTGCTCCTCAGAGCATCAGGTGTCAATGTAGAATAACAACTTTACTTTACAGGAACAACCTAAAAAAAAAAAAATTCCTCTTACCTTTCTACAGCATCTTAAGGATGCTATCAGAAAGCATACCATGGTGGACTCAGAGTCACAGGTGAGAGAGGTTCTCCTCAAAGATAAATTTCTAAAAGTCAGCCCCAGATATTCATGAAAAACTCAGACTGTGACTGAAGGGAAAAGTTACTGAACCAAATAATACAGCTAGCCATGTCTGTATTTATAGCTATGTCTGTATGTCCGGGACCTTACTAACAGGAGAGAAAAAGATAAGAGACACCATGGCCTTATTGCTGCTCTCAGAGAGAGCCCCACCTGACTGAGGCCTGTATCCTGAACTTGCTACCATGGTGGACAGGAGGGGCACTTCTGCAGAGAATGCTTAAGGGGGGACAGCCCGGGAGATAGCCCCACCCCCAATCGGGACCCTGCCCTCTGCAAGGGTAACCACTGGAGGTCTAAGTGCCCCCGTCACCAGATGGAAGGCGAGGTGCCTCCTCCTGTGGATTGAAGGGTCCAAGCCTCCTGTCTACACTCCACTTCTTGGCATCAGTGTTTAAGAGTCATAATGTCAGAAAAACAAAAGGCCTTTTTCCTCCTAGACAGTGGAGCCCATTTCTCTGTTTTACCTTTTTCTCCTGGTTCCCAGTCCAATGACAAAAGTTATCGTTCGGGGCAAATCTGGCAAGTCCCTAGAGCGCTAGTTTACCTGGCCTCTGGCCTGCTCTTGGGGAGACCTCCTCTTCTGTCACTCTTTCCTCATAGTACCTAAAACTCCAGTGTCCCTGCTGGGACAGGATTTACTATCTCAATTAAAAGCTCAAATTCTCCTCCCCCCAGGCAGCTATCTCTGCTGCCCCCTCCTTCAGGAGCAAAGAGACTCCACAGTGTGGACTGATGAGATGAGTGTAGGGTGACCCAGGACGGCCCTCCCTATTCAAATAAAACTCAAAAATCCCTCACAGTTTCCTCACCTAAAACAAAATCCCCTCAAGCCTGAGGGATGATGAGGCCTTATGCCTATTCCTTAAAACAACAAAGGCTACTAATGAGTTGCTCCAGCCCCTATAATAAATTTAAAATTCTTATAAAAGTTAATTTTAAAATACAAGTTACAAAGTAAACAACTGGAAAGGACATAGATAGGTAATAAATGTATTTTTTTAAGAAGTTAAAGGAAAAAGGAATGGTTTTTTGGATGAGAAGGGATTTTGGAAAGAAGGGTTTGTCCTAAAGATTGTTTCAAATAGGAAGGATAAGGACAAACCATCAAAGGGTTTAGTATGTTGTATGAAGGTCTGAGTAAGTTTGAAAAGTGTATAATAAAAGCTTCAGTGTGTAATAAAATTAAAGTTGAATATAATCTAAGAAGTTGCCTAAAAGATTTTTCGGGTCATGTCAAACTAAAATCAAATCCTCTATGTCTATGAAATAACAAGGTTATCTTAACATTGTTCTGCTCTGAGTAACATCTACAAAAAACCATTACAGAGAAAGATTTTATCAAAGAAATTATTTCTGTTTTCTGCTGATCTTGTGAAGCTTTAAGTACTACTAAATCAGAGTTCATTTACATATTTGCTTTTGTGTCTTAAATGACCACCTTGTAACAGTGTTATGTTATACTTTATCTAAATATGGTACAAACATTTAAAAGGTTAAAAGTGTCAATTTATATAAAATAATGAGCTGAAGCTCTCTTTTATCCAAGAGTGTTACATTTAAATCCTGACAGCCCCTGCCTCCCACAGGTCACCTACCTAGGTGTGGCCTTAAAGGGACAGACTCACTCCCTCAGTCATAAATTTATCAACCCAATCTTCCATTTCCCAACCCCCATACCATTAGACAGCTTAAAGCTTTCCTGGCAGTTATAGGATTTTGCAGAATTTAGATCCCTAGGTATGCAGTCCCTGAACAGACACCTTTTTATGTTCCTCCTAATATTCCTATTTGGGTCTTAGATAATGTATGGCCACCCCTTTCTCTTAGAAAAACTTGCCTCCAACAGACTCTGCTCCTCTGGCTGACTACCTGCCTTCTCAGGGAACTTCTCAGAGAGCATGCAAACCAGATCCTGCCCCACCCTAGAACAATTTCTGTTAAACCAGGGCATCTTGTTCTCCAAAAAGGATCTTTTACTCTCTCCATTGAGACTTCGATGGACCAGCCCGCATCTGGTCATTCTCGTAACACCCACTGCTGTCAAGCTCAATGAGCTCCCCCAATGGTGGCACCTCTCAAGAAACAATTAGAAAATGGAGAAGGGAATTGCAGGACTCTTGAAATTGTCTAGGGACAACATTTCACAGTGGTTCTCCTGGCCAATGCCCATCCTAATGCCTGTGTTCTTGCTCTCCTATTCTTAAGCTTCCTCCCTTGTATTATACTACATGTCTGCTATTGCTAATCAAAAGTTTAACCAGTTGTACCTCCAGGGATATCAACCTCTCCAAATCGTGAGGACAGTTGGCTGATACCCAACCTGCAGAGGTTGGAGGATTGACTCGAGACTTTTTACGACATGTGGCTGCAAGGGACCTTCATCAACTTCAGGGAAGAAGAAATTTTCATTTTCAGAGCCTGGTTGTACACCATCATGAGGCTCAGCACCCCAACATTGTTTGCCAACTAACCCTCCCTTCCCCTACGCCGCCCCTTGCCAGCTTGAAGAAGCCAGAGCGAACACAAGGCCCCCCTTCCTTAACAAACAAAAAAGGGAGGAATGTTGGCAATAATGGCACCGATAGGTTTCAGTTCTTATTGCACCCTTAAGCTTCTGTTTCCCAGGGTCACAGTCCTGCCTCCCAGGGTCACAGTCCAGCCTCAAGTCTAGCTTGAATCCTCCTTCTGCCCCAACCTGCAATCAGCATGAACCATAAGATCCTAACCAATCAGATCATGCTGAGTCCCACTGAGGGGTATTTAAGCCCCTGCCCCCCTCTCTCTCTCTCTCTCTCTTGGCTCTTTCCCTCTCCCACCCGGCAATAAAGAATCTCTTGGCCAGATCACTCCTCTCCACGTGGTCACTTTAGGGCCTACATTTTTGGGGCCTACACTAGCCCTAAGTTATCTTTAAGTGTACAATTCAGTGGCATTAAGTACGTTCACATTCACTATCAGCCCTCTCAGAACATTATCACCATTCTAAACTAAAACTCCCATTAAATAATAATTGCTCATTACCCGCTTTTCCCAGCCCATGCTAAGCAATATTATGCTTTCTGTTTCAATTAATTTGACTATTCTCAGTACCTTATACAATTGGAATCATATTATATTTGTCCTTGTCTGGCTCGTTTAACTTACTATGCTTTCAAGATTCATCTATGTTGTACCATGTATCAGAATTTTCTTTTGAAGGATGAATAATATTCTATTGGGTGCTCATGTAATTGTAGATTCACACAAAGATTTAAGACATCCTACATAATGTTCACCTAGTTTTCCCCAAGGGTAACAACAATAATGTTATATTTGGAATATAATATTGATATAAACACTTGTTTAGAAGTACTCATTTGTGTTTGCTAGATGTGTACATGCAAGTGTGCATGCACATTTAATTCCATGCAACTTGATGATATGTTAGATTATCGTATGAACACTATAGCCTACACATAAGGATTTCTCATACTACACTTTTATAACAACACCTTCTTGCCTGTATACCTTTTTTACTAAGCACTAGCAATCATTGGTATGCTCTCCAGCTCTTTTATTTTGTTGTCTAGAGAATGCTATATAAATGGAGTATGCTTATATATGACGACTTGAGATTAGCTCCTTTCTATCTGCATAATACTCTGATGATCCATCCAATTTATTACATGGAATAATACTTTGTTCCTTTTTAAATTTTCTAGCAGTATCCTACATTATAAATATACCACAATTCTACCCATTGAAGAACATTTCTAGTTTGGGGCTATTAAGAATAAAGCTTCTATGAGCATTTGTTCATTTGTATTTATATGAACATAAGCCTTCATCTTCTGAGATAAATGATAAATGAAGGGATCAGTGGCTAACTTGTTTTGTAAATGCATGTTGCCAATTTTCTTATTGGATCTTTGGTTTTTGTATTTATTCCTAATTTGAGAGCTATTTTTTTTATTCTAGATACAAGTCTTTTGTCAGATAAATATGTGCAAATATTTTCTTCTAGTCTATAATTTGTCTTTTTTTACTGATTTAGTAGTCTTGCTCAGACAGAAATATTTAAATTTGATGAAATCCAGTTTATCAACTTTTCATGTTATAGGATATATTTTTTGCTTTAAGCCTAAAGACTCTTTGTTCAGTTTTAGGTCCTAAAGATTATCTGTTTTTTCTAAGTTTTATTCTTTTTCATGCTACAGTGAAGTTTATAATCCATTTTGAGTTTATGTTTATGTAATTTAAGAGATTTAGGTGGGACTTTTTTGTTTCCTTTCAACCCATGTATGCCTAATTCCTCCAGTACCATTGAAAAGTTATTCTTGAAATTTCTGGTTCCTGTTCAACATGTATAAAACTTGAAAGCTGTCACCCCATACTCATAACAAGAAAAAAAAAAAACACCACTTTTTTTCACCAGAGATCTGAGGTCACAGGGAAAACTGTTGAGCTAAACAGTAGAGAGAGGGGTGAATACAGAATCTCAGGAGCAGAACCTTTCTGTGGCATCCAGTACCAATTGGAAAATTTACATTTTAATTGAAGAATTACTAGAGCCTCAGTATTTCCTAGGATAAAAGTTAAAAACGCCTAGAGGATACCCAGTTTTAAGGAGTCCCTTCATTAGTTGTAACTCTACCTCTAGGACATGTAGCAAATATTCACTGTGAGGATCTGTGGAAATCCCCAAATTCTATTAGAAGAAGGATAAAAATAATGATTTGAAATATGCTCAGGGAGAAAGTAACCATTTTGAAATATAACCACAGAATTCTGTTCTTCCTTCTACTCTCTATAATGAAAGCCAGTTCTCAATGGATGATAGTTTACAAAAGTCTTGTCTGACTCTACTCAGCAATAAAATAAACCTTATTTCATTTTTCTCAAAAGCCCGCTCTCATATTTGTAAATTCACACTGAGCTCAGGGACCAAACTTTCAGTAACAATAAAGGAAGTATCAGAACTGGACTCAGATAGAGAAAAAAATGTAGAATCATCAAACAGAATATTAAGTAACTATAATGATATGCTAATGGACCTAAAGAAAAGTGGAAAGCATGCAAAATCAAATAGGTAATGTAATCATATTCATTAAAACTGAAAGAAAGAATAAAAAGAAAATACTTAAAATAGAAACAGAGTAACAGAAATATAGAATACCTTTGATGGGTTCACCAGTAGACAAGAGATTGCCAAAAATGAATTAATGAAGCTGAAGATATGTCAAGGGAAACCACACAAACTGAAATTGAAATAAAAAAAGAAGAAAAAGAAGCAGAACAGATTGTCAAAGAACTGTGGGACAATTACAAGAGATAACACATGTAAAATGAAGTATTAGAAAGAGGAAGTCAGGAAGCAAGGGGAAAATGCTTATAGTGATAATGGATAAGAATTTTCCAAAATGTTTGCTAGACCACAAACCACATCAAGGAAGTTCAGAGAAAATCAAGTATGTTAAACACTAATACATATCATATCCAAATTGCAGGAAACCAAAGAGAAAAACCTTCAACAAGCCTCCAAAAGTGGAGCAACTTACCTACTTCTCTTTACAGCCAAGCAAACAGGAAGAGAGTAGAATGAAATATTTAAAGAGGTGAAAGGAGTAAACAACAAACAAATATTTAAGGAATAAATTATATCAGTTTTATTTCTACTAGAAACTAGAAGTATACAGAGAATAATTCTAATTCACTCATGGGTCAAGCATTATCCAAACAGCAAAACTACACAAGGACATAGGTGCAAAAATCTTCAACAAAATATTGCCAAACTGAATTCAATAACATAAAAAATAATTATACACCATGACCAAGTTGACTTTATTCCTAGTATACAAACTTTCATTTTCACAAGTACCATATCCCCCTGTTTATTACAGATTTGTAGGTAACCTTACCATGGGGCAGAGTGATCCTCACACTTTCTTCTCTTTTTCTTTTTGAAAGATTGTACTGGTCTTCCATGTTATGTTGTTTTTTTTAATATAATAGGATGAGCTTATCTATGTGTAGTTTTTTCTAGGATTGTTGTAGGCATTTCCTCAAACATATGGTTAAATTTAGAAAGAACTGGCATATTTTTTATTTTGAATCTTCCAATCCATGAACATGCTATGTCTTTCCATGTATTTACATGTTCTTTGAGTCTTTTCAGCAGTATTTGTAAATTTCAGCATACTAACTTGTTTATACTCTATATGAAAGCATCTTATTTTCTTCAGCACGGTAATAAATGGCATGATGATATTAATTTTTCCAAGTTGCTTACTGATGGAGATTTATTTTATTTGCAGATTTTTATACAAGCTGGGTTCCCTTGATATTGTTAGCAAGTTTTTGTAGATTTGACATTTTCAACATAGCCACTCATGTCATCAGGGAAAGTTTTAATTATTCATTTCTAATCTGAATTCCTGTTTCCTTCCTCTCATTTCATTGTGCTGAATAGAATGCCCATTGGTGTGTTGAAATTAAAAATCACAAAAGTGGGTATTTTTGCTGGTCACTAGTGTCTCATGCCTGTAATTCTAGCTACTCAGGAGTCAGAGATCAAGAGAATCATGGTTCAAAGCCAGCCCAGGCAAATAGTTCACAAGATGCTGCCTGGAAAATACCCAACACAAACAAGGGGTGGCAGAGTGGCTCAAATGGTAGTCTGCCAAGTAAGCATGAAACTCTTGACTTCAAACCACAGTACCACTCCCCAAAAATTAACCAATTAATTAATAATAAAATAAAAGGGGATATTCATGCCTATTCCACAACCTCAGAAAGCTGAGGTTAGTCTCTTACTGTTAATACAAGGTTACCTATAGGATTTTTGTAGATGCTATTTATCTGGTCAAAATATTTCTCTCTATTCTTAGTTGGCTGAGTTTCTAACATGAATGAAGTTTGATTTTGTTATCCTTTACTGCATAATCTGATATACTCATATAATTTTTCTTCTAAAGAAAACACTTAAAGCCTGTTGAAATGGTGGATTATATTGACTGAATGTTGAATATTGAACCAGACTTGCATACCTGAATAAATTCAACTTGATCCTGGTGCATGAGCATTTGTACACATTCCTGGATTTGATTTGGTGTTGTATCCTTGGACTACCTCCATTTATATTTTTGAGGTATATTAGTTTGTGCTTTTCTTCTTTTGTGTGTCTCTTTTTCAAATTTTGGTTTTTGATCTTACCTCATAAAATGAGTTAAAATATTTTTTCCAATCTTCTATTTCCTGGAGCAGTTTGTGTAAAACAGTGTCAATTTTCTTTAAATATTTGATGGAACCATCCAGATTTTTTGATGAGTATTTTAATTACGTTTTTAATTTCTTTAATTGTTATACATTCATCTCTGTTCAATTTTTTAAAATTTTTGAATCTATGAACAAAATAATCTCTTTAATAGCTTTAGGATCTATAGAGATCATCCTATTTTCTTCTTGATTTTCTTTCTGATCCTAGTGATTTGTGTCTTCTTCCTTTTAATCTGTCACCTCCCAGCCTCAACCCCATTATCCTTATCTATTCATCTCCAAAATACTAACCCTACCTTGATTTTCACTCTTCTTCAAACCATGTTCCATATTGATAATGTAACAGAGATCTCTAGACTCAAATGACAATGTGCTATGTGCAACCCCCATCCTTCATTCTCCAGGGGTCAATAGTTCTGCATAAAAATTCTTTAAACTTTCATGTAAGACCTTGCATAATTAATTTTCCTTCTAACTTCTAACCTGTTATTAGTCTTCAGATTACCAGTGTTCTAATCAGAATAGAATGCATGCACATATATTTTTTTCCTTTTTTAGCATATATTAATTGTACAAAGTGGTTTCATTATGATATTTCCATGCATTTATATAATGTTTTGAATATAATTTCACTTTCTACTGCTCTTTTTATTCATCCTCTCCACGTTTTTAAACAATGTTAACAGATTTCATGATGCTATTTTTATACATGCATATGAAATACTTCAGTCATAGTCAACCTTGCCTCTTATTTCACCCTTCCCCCTTCCAATGCTTCCTACTTCCAAATATTCCCCCTACTTTACATTGTGTTACTTTTGGGGAGGTCTAGATTCTGCATGAGAAAGAAGATGAAATACTTGTTTTTCTCAGTCTGGCCTATTTCACTTAACATAATTTGCTGCTCCATCTACTTTCCTGCAGATGACATAATTTCATTCTTCCTTATGGCTTAATGATACTCTATATAATCCCTATATACCATATTTTCTGTATAAGTACCACTGGAGTTCCTATGCCATATTTTCTAATGGGTACCTAAGCTGTTTCCATAGCTTGGCTATTGTGAATAGTGCTGCTCTGAACATAGGTGTGCAGTTAACTCTATTTTATGTTGACTTACACTCCTGTCCTCTGGTTATATGCCCCAGAGTGGCATAGCAGGATCATATGGTAATTTTATTTTTAATTTTTTTGAGGAACCTCCATACTGATTTCCACAGTGGCTAAACTCATTTACATTTCCACCAACAGTTTATAAGGGTTCTTTTCTCCCCAGCATCCTTACCAATGTTTGTTGATTGTTTTCTTGACAATTGCCATTCTCACTAGAGTAAGATAAAAATCTCAGCATAGATATTTTTCTAATTTTTTATTGTTATGCTGGGTAGGAGTATATGGTAGCATCTACAAAAGCTCTTACAATATATCAAATACATCATGTATTTCCATTATACCTAAGGATGTTGAACATTTTTTTCACGTTGAACATTTTTGCTTCTTCTTTTGACAACTATCTGTTCAATTCATTTAGCCATTTGTTAATTGGCTTGGCTTTTCTTTTGGTGTTTAATTTTTGAGTTCTTTATATATTCTGGATGCTAACCCCTTATTCAATTAATAACTGGCAAAGATTTTTTTCCATTCTCTAAGTAATTCTTTGCTGTGCAGGAGATTTTTAGTTCATTGTAATCTCATTTGTCAATTCTTGCTCTTATTTCCTGAGCAATTAGAATCCTACTCAGAAAGGCATTACCTTTGCTTATATGTTCAAGAGTCTCCCTATGTTTTTCTTTAGAAGTTTCAAAATTTCATTTCTTACATTTGTATCTTTGATTCATTTTGAATTGATTTTTGCACAGGATGAGATACGGGTTCACATTCAATCTTATACTTGTGGATATCCAGTTTTCCTGACACCATTTTTGAAGAGTCTGTCTCTTCCTCATCATTATGGTTTTGGTGCCATTGTCATTAATAAGATGTCTGTAACTGTGTGGGATTTTCTTCTGGATCCTTTATTCTATCTCATTGGTCTACAAGTCTGATTTTGTATCAGTACCCTGCTGGTTTTGTTCCTATGGCTCTGTAGTATAATTTGAAGTCAGGTATTGTGATATCTCCAGAACACATATCTTTTGAAAACAAGTGTTTCTTTATTGTTTAGGGGTTAGTTTATGCCAGATAGATCAATAGCATCTTACTAGGTTTAATATAACCTTTTTTAAACTCTCAGATAATTTCTTCTCTGAGAAAAAAAAACATCATGTTTTCTGATAGTAGACAGTAAGTAATTGTACTGAAAATTGAATGGATGAAGGAGTAGATGAATGAGTGAATTTCTTATTTTCATTTTCATTTCATAGATGAATGGATTTCTGCTTCTAGAACTGATTTGGTACCCATCCAATGCTGGAGCCATAGGAAAAAAAATAGGTGCTAATATACTCAATAATTGTTGAATGAGTATCTTCCTGTAAGTATGAAACATAATAAGCCAAATAATGTCTCCCAAGACCACTATTTTTTGGACAGTATCTCCTTTAGTAATAATAACAACTCTGTATTGTATTTTTATTTGAAAGTTTGTGTTTGACATCTAATGTGGACAATAATTGCCTAAGTAAGTCTCTGGCCACTCCTCCCACCTTCAAAGGAGCATCTCCTTTTGTACATTTTTCTTCATCAAGGAAATGAACTTATTTACTTAAGTAGTTTATGGGTAAACAAGCTCACAATGCTAAAGTAGAATATTTAGGCATTTAAATCTTATCTTTTTATAAGTCATAGAGGTGAGACTTTTCTTATGTACCAGAAATTTATGTATAAGGAACATAATTTTGCCTCTAAGTCCAGGCCAAATGTTCTTCCCCCACCCCCAGCTCTGGTCTTAACAATTAGTAAGAGTTTCCTACCTTAAACTTTTTACGTGTACTGTTTAACCCTTACAACATTTCCATTTTATATACATTAAATGTTTTTCTAGGAGACAAGTTTCTTTTCCTAGCCTCAAGTAATCTGAGCATATACTGGAGTGTGCAGGTGCAGAGGAGACAAAATCTAAGAAAAATATGGAACTGGCCCCACTCTGTGGAATTCAACTTCACTCCAGTTTTCACAGAAAGACATATTTATATATGAAAACCAAATTAATACAAACATGCTAAAAAACCTATTCTCCAGAATTCAAATTATGTTTCAGACACTCTTTAGAAATTCCAAATGATGCACTGATCATCCTGCCTCTCATCTTTGCCCACAAGGAATCTTAAAAGAGATGATCTCTTGAACATGTTGGCACTCAAAGATCTGAAAATATTTCACATAACTACAGTTCATTCAGAGGAAAAAGTGGGCGGGACACCATGCTTCCTTGTGTCTAAAGGCATGACTTTCTTCCTTGCTTTTCACCTTTTGGAGATAGAATTCATGAAATAAAATGAAATTCAAATGAGCACACCAGCATTCTTTTAATTTTTTGCTCAGAGTTTGGTTTTGGCAGGAATTACTTTTTAAAAAGTCAAAATTAAATTAGTTGCAGGTGTGCATAAATAACTCATATCCATTTTGTTGGAAGTAAACGAAAATGTGGACCTTTTTACTCGTCTAATGATGAGGCACTGCTTTTTCTCTCCTTGAGAGATTTTGGAAGAGGCTCAGCAGCAGCCGTCATGTTTCTATTACTACAATTTAACCATATTAAATATGATGCTATTTCTCTACTGAGAGATTTTTACCTTGTTGAAGAAAAAAAATCCTATTGTTTCCAAAGTAGTAATGAAGGTGACTCTGAAGATGAAATCATGGAATTAGAAAAGTCCTTAAATAGCATCAGTTTGCAAGTTGTTATAATACTAGTCAGACATCTCTAGCACAGAAGATAAAATGACTAAAATCACAAAACAACCACAAACAAGACCCATCTATTATTGCTCCAAAAACTCCCAAACTCATTTGTGATCCATCAACTATTCACTCAACAGCCATCTCCTTTTGCTTATTTTTCTTATCTCCATAGTGTCAAAGTAAAATAATTATTTCATACATTTAAAATGTATGAAATAATTAATAAATAAGATCATAATAAACACATGTAATAAAATTCTCAATTTCCCAAATGATTAATATTAACAGTCCAAATTCCCTAATTCCTCCTCTTTAGTATAAAGGACCTTCATTGATAGAAAGTTTCTTGCCAATGTTTGGGGTAGTCTTCTTCCTTTTATTGTAAGTGAAGCAAATGTCACTTATTTTAAAAGGGACTTTTATGAGGGAATGAAAATACAAAAACACAGCTAGTTGTGGATACATAGAGCATACAATTCTTATTCTAACTGATGTAATAAATCCCCTGAGCAATTAAAACCCTGTCTCAAAAAAGTGACAATAAAAATTTAATATCTCTTCACAGACATAATGTAAAAATATCTTCAAAAAGGAATTTCTGAATAGAGGGTGATGTGTTCTAAAAACTTTTCATGAAACAGGAGATTTTTGGCATTGTTTTAACAAAAGTTATCTTTGTCAAGGTTTTGAAAGTTAATTTTATTTCTGTATAGTAAATACTGACTCTTTTCCATTGGCATTGCACTTATATCTTTTAAATTAGATATCGGCACACAGTTTTTTTTGGACATAAAATACTAATGGGAACAATAGTCATATACTTTACCCTCTTTATTCCTTAATTGTGATAGATTTTTAACATAATATATTCTGAGAAGTAACACAGGATTTCAAAGTTACATGAAATATAACAGAATGTAGAAGCTATTAAAATTTCCAGAAAATAGTGACTTCCTATAAAAAAACACAAATCAGACCAAATGAAACCATGCTTAACTACCAATTTCAGAGCTGAGGAGTACGTTTTTACTGATCTCAAGAAAAAAGAAAATATTTATATCTAACTTCTAAAAAACAGCCGAAATGTTAATAAAGGGCAAAAACAAAAGTTATTCCCAGCTATTCCAAGATTCAGAAACAGCTAACTTCCATACCCACTTTGTTATATTGTACCTGTACGTGATAGTAATAAAACATGGAGAAAAAAACTACCATGAAATTGGTTGATTTTTCTCTGCCCTTTAATTCTGCACTAACTTATGGAAAAATACTTCAAACCTTTCATTCAGATGAATGGACAGGAATTATTTTATTTACTCAACACAGTACTTCAGAATTCATAACATGTAGAGAAGTATGTACTTGTAAAGGAAATCTTGGTTTAAAATATGAGGGGTTCAGAAAATGGATGTTTAACTTACCTCAAGCACTTTTAAAACCATGTTAACAATAATTAACAGAAGTGGAAGAAAGCACTTTCTGTTCTTTATAATGGTCTCAGCAGGACTCTTGCTTAGGCACACTACCATTGTACTAATTGAGTTCCCATTGCCCCCAGTTGAAGGTAAACATATGGTGCCTCTTTTAACATTTTTCTTTGATTCCAGGTTCAGGCCAACCCTCTCTGTAATTATTTTGAATTGGTGGAATTATGGTCCATTTGTTTCTTCAGCAGTTTATTAATTTTTTTTCATTATGGAAGAAAAACGTGAATGCACATGTCCTGGGAGTAAAAATTCAAGGAAATAGTCTCATCTAAGTTATTTCTGATGTCAGATCATACAACCCAGAATTCAGGCTATAATAAAACATAAAAAGAATAAGCTTTATTAAAAGCCACTCTAAGTTACAGGAAATTGCAATTAGGTGGTATATTACTAGACATTTCATAAGACATTTCCATGAGATGTAAAGGCAGATTTCCGGCCTTTTTATGATTCAAGTATACTCTGAGTACACTGTATCATAGTTAACGGATTTAAAATTAAAGTATGTTAATAACAAATGTTATTAAAGCATGTCTAGCCTGTTTTCACAGAAAATGATGAAGCAAAGCAGAATAAAAGAACATCACGGGTCTGTCTTAATCGAAGTTTGGAGAAAAATATGTAGTGGTACAAAAGGAAAGTCAAGGCAAGCATCTGTCAGTAAAACCTGTTAAAAGAATTAGTCGCTTTTCAGTGTCAAAGGTAAATCAAAACACATTTCTCTAAATTACTGAAACTCTTTTGTGAAAATTCAAAGTAATTAAAACTGTGAAGTCACTTCAGGGACACAATTCACTGTAAACATGAAATGAATGTTTGATACTACTTAAATATAGGTATAAATGCGTCCTTTCTATAATCAGGATCTATGTTTATTAAACACAAACAGATGTTCCTTATATATATATAACCATTTTATAGAAATCATTTAAGGCAGTGAAGGTTATTCATAATTTTATTTTAGTAGTTTATTTGTACATTTTTATGACCATGCCAATAAACAGAGAAGTTCAGAAACCAATATTTTCAACACCCTGCAGCTATCACCCACATTTAACAAATAATGTTAACATTTGCAAATATTTGCTTTCATGTCATCTCTCTTAAGCAAAGCAGTTATATAGCTGTTGGTACCATCTTCTCTTCCATTTTTTTTCAGAAGTTACTTCTATACTAAGTTGGTGACTGTCATTTTCCTCTCCAGGGTTTTGTTTGTACTGCTGATGTGAGTGTAAACAATAGAATTTTCCATATGGTTTTTATTTGAATGTATATTAGTATCCATATGTATTCTTCTGCAACTTATTTTATTAATTCAAGTTATGATTGCTTCATGGTATTTCATCATACAAACACCACAATGTATTCATTTGTTGACTTACTGGTGTCATTGATGTTGTTCACAATTTGTTGAATTTTTAATCACTATGATGCATTATCTTTAAATAGACTTTATTGAGTACATGTTCAAGAATTTTCTACAACACTTAACTCAAAGTGATATTATTGCTTTGTTGGCTGGAAACATCTTTATATTTACTAGAAATTGCCATTGTGCTTTCCAAATAGTTATTATTTAAATTCTCACTGAAGAAAATATGAAATATGCCATTTCTCCATATCCTCACAACATTTGCTATTACTTTTCCTAATATACACAACACAATATAGAAAGAATGTGTGTATACTTTTACATATTTTCCAGTTGGATAAAAGTAATACAAAAAAGTTTTGACAAAAGTACTGGGCTGGGGATGTAGATCAGTGATAGAACTCATGACCTGCATGCACAAGACTCTTGGGTACAATCCAGAGCCTCTCAAAAAAAAAAGTGCAGGATTTAATGAGTATCAACTACAAGTTAACATCTGTACACTCTATCAAATTTTATGGTCCATCTAGATTTTGAAATAGTTGAGTTACATCAATTTATTGGCAAATAAATAAAATTTAAAAAAATGAAAGCTACACCACTTTTAGGCAGTCTTTCTTCAGAACCACTTTCATAGATACTATTTACTGTTCAGAAAACACACTTTTAAACTTAAAACCTGTTTCTAGTGTAAAGCTTACAAATGTTATATTTTTGTCTAATTTTATACAGTCCTAAATATATTGACTCTTATTCTTAAAAACTAGCAAAAAGCTCAGTGGTATGAAGTCACTGACTCTATCACATGAGTGAGTGACAGAGTCCAATCTGGACATGGTTCTGTTTCTTAGCCTATTACTCTAGGCTTTTAGTTTATTTGTTGATTTTCTTTTGTTTTGACTTAGAAAACTAAGACAGTAATGTAAAGACTGTCATGGGAAACTGGTTAAAGGTGAATTTAGATTAATTTCAGAAAATAATCTAAATTTTCTCTAATTTTCCAATACCTGAGAGAACACGGTGTCTTAATTATTTGTATAAATAGTTAAAATGTGCACAAGCAGCAATGTAGTCAAGGCCCCCTCAACCCCCCAACCTCATGGGAATAAATGGAGCTTATAAAAGTTAGGGAAGGGGATTACAAAAGGGGGCATGGTGGGACCAGGTCAAAGCTGGAATCAGAGAGCGTGTTTCTCTTTTCCAGGTACTTTTATTTTTATTTTTATTTTTTTGATAAATTTTTTTATTGATTTATTTATATGTGCATACATTGTTTGGGTCATTTCTCCAGGTGCTTTCAAAACTTATGCTAACCTATGGGCAGGGAAGAACCTGGTAATTTCCAACCAATAATCAATGAGCGAGGAGAGGTATGGATAGCCCTTGGGCCAGGAGAGTGTGGTTTTAGTGGTCCTTGAGCTAAGGTGTGAATAACCTACACCTATTTGCAGTTGAAAAGAAGGCTCAGAGAAAGAGAGAAATGTTCAATTTGAAATATGATAGTAAATCATAAGAGTCCTGAACATTCTCTATCTCAAGCCTGCCTCAACTTCCTACTGAGATACAAGATTGCAAAAAATCTTTTGAGGTTGCTCAGGAACTGGTATTCTCTTCTTCTGAATCTGCTTTGAGTTGCCAAAGGGCAGCAAACTTACCTACAAAAGGAAAATTATCCCTCCTTCAGGGTTCATTTGGACAAAAGGTAACTCCTGTTTCAGAATTATTTTCCAGCATGATTAAGGTTGCTCATGGAGATCTTGTTCAGCTGCAGAGATCAAAAGCCCTATTGTCTCATGGTTTTGGTTCTAAAGGCTTCTATTCTAGAAGAAATAATCTGATTTAGAAGGCATGACCTGAACACGAATACTGATAGAAGCATCAGAAGGGGCCTTGCCTTGCCAGGTGTAGGAGCAAGGATAAGGAATCTAAATTTTCCTTTTGAAAAATGACAACCATCAAAGTCTATTGGTTACTTTTCCTATAGGTATCTATACCTGTAACTATTTCTGTCTCTTGAATGGCCCTTTTTGTTTGGACTACCACTGAAGAGGGACAGGTTAAGGCATGATTATTTGGGGTAATATCTACATTAGGGACAAGGCAGCCAAGTTTTTATAAGTGTTCCTTCTGACATCTCAATGCTGTGTGTCATCCTGTCTCCTTTCAAAAGCCTAGAAACCCTAAGATTAAAAATCCTGTCTGCTTTGGATTCCCCATTTGTAAAATGAAGATTTTGGTGGTTTGTATTTCCTGAACCTTAAATAAAATTAAGCAGATAAAAAATTACTAAAATACTTGGCATCTAATAAATATCTGACACATGTTAAGATGGTTTCTGGAGATTCCAAGATGGCGGCTAGAGGGAGGAAGCAGAAAGTGAGCCTCCCATAGTGAAATCTTGGAGAGACACTGGAGACACATTTTGCAGGCATAATCACTGAGAAAAGTCATAACTTTGACCCCTCCACACATCCAGCCAGCACAGAGAATCTCCACTTCACGTTAAACGGAGAAACCAGAAGGGCCCCTGGGCTGCCAGTCACCAGTGCCCAGATGGCTTGGGAAGACGTGAACCAGGTGAGCTTCATGGTACCATGGTACTCCCACAGACAAGCCTGGGCCAGAGCAGCATAGCCCCTGGACAGACTGACCTCCACCCAGGGAAAAAAAGAGAAACTGAGTAATAAGCAATAAGAACAAATAAGACATGCAGGAAAGAGGGTGGGGTGCACTGAGCACCAAAGATTGAGGGAATGGAATCCTTCCCGGGACTGTAGATAAACAAGCTGGGCGGGCAGTAGAGCCTCTGGCGGGAGTGCAACCAGGAGCAGGAAAGCTGGTGAGAGTGGCAGAGGGAGGAAAACTCCACAAGAGAGGAGGGAAGACCCACTTCCCACGTGAGCTGTAAACAAACATGGCAGCTGGCAGGGGCAGCAGCACCACCCAGTAATCAGGAGCAGGAAAGCTTGTGAAAGTGGAGGTAGGAGGAGAACTGCACAGGAGAGGGGGGAAGACCCACCTCCCACATGAACTATAAATAAACATGCAGGCCTGAGAACGTGGGTGCAGTGTCACCTTTCCCAGTGCTTGGAAAGGGGAAAGCTTGTAGCAGAGGCTCACACACAGGAGAAATCTGAGCAAACAAAGCCTACAGGGCCAGGTGAGTGCTAAGCTCACCCCAGAGATCTGCATAAATAACGCCTCCAGCAACAGCAGGCTGACAGCAGCAGGCAGGCAAGCTACAGTTGCAGAACCTTTCCCAGAACTGTCTCCAGACTCTTTTTTTTTTCTTTGTCTCCCTACATTTGATGAGAGAACAACCGAATTACACCTGCAAGCTGAAAAACTTACTGAAACTGTATTGCATTTGAACTTGGGACACTTGGTGGGGTTTTTTTGTGCTGGTGTGTGTAGTTTTGTTCTACTTTATGTGTCCCCTTTGATGAGAACAACATCTGAGGCACCATCTCCAGGATTGGAGACTGAGATTTCACTGCATTTGAACTTAGAGGTTTTTTGGTTTTTTAAAATTTTCTGTTTTTTCATTTCATTTTAATACATTTTTATAAATAGATTTTTCTTTCCTTTACTTATTTTTTATTTGTATTCTTACCTTTATTTTTTTATTTTTGATTTTCAATCCTCTCTCTGTCTCTCTAATGTCTGTTCAGCTTACTGTCAATTAGTACACTAAAGCTCCCTGTTTATACCTTTGAAATCTTCTTGTCTGATACCTTGTTCTGTTTCCCTCCAGTTTGTGTATTTGTTTTTCCCATTTCTTTAACTTATTCCTTTCCATCTCAGCTCACCCTTCCATTCTAAATATTACCATTGTTATTATGACAAGCTAGAAAATGCTTAATCGCACACAGTACAGGGACAGTAACAACACTAAAGACAATGAGGGGAAGACAGAAAAAACAGGGAAAACAGCTTCCCCACAGCAAAAAATTAGTACAGGAACCAGAGGGGAATGAAGAAAACAGAAACTCAGATCCAGACTCCAACAAAATGAAGATAAACTATGCCAAAGGACCCAATGAAGCCCACAAGAATAATTTAAAAGAAGTCATACTACAGGTACTCAATGAGAATTTTATAGAGATGATACTGGATAGGGTCAACCAAAATTTACAGGAAACACTCAAGAAATTCCAAGACAACAAAAATAGAGAATTTGAAAAAACAAAAGAAGAAATAAAGGAAACCATAGAAGCACTGTATAAACAAATTTTCACCAAAGTGAAAGAGAGAACACGATGAATAAACAGATAAATGAACTCAGGACAAAAATAGACAACATTAAAGAGGAAAACAGCCAGGATATGGAAAACCTCAGAAAAAAGAACGAAACAGAACTGCAAAACAAAACAGAAGGCCATCCAGCAGAATAGAACAAACAGAAAACAGAATCTCAGAATTTGAAGATGAACTGGTAATTAAAGGAAAAACCAAAGAACCATTAATTAAACAACTCAAGACCTGTGAAAAGAAAATGCAAGAACTCACCGACTCCATTAAAAGACCAAACTTGATAACCATGGGCATCGAAGAAGAAGAGGTGCAAGCGAAGGGAATGCGTAATATATTTAACAAAATAAAAACAGAAAATTTTCCAAATCTAGAGAAAGATATACCCATACAGATGCAAGAGGCCTCCAGGATACCAAACAGACCAAATCAAAATAGAACTACTCCACAACATATCATCATTAAATCAACAAGTTCAGAAACTAAGGAAAGAATATTGAAGGCTGTAAGAGAGAAAAAACAAGTAACATACAAAGGTAAACCCATCAAAATCACAGCAGACTTCTCAACAGAAACATTACAAGCAAGAAGAGCGTGGGGTGAGATCTTCTGGGCACTGAATGAAAATAACTTCAACCCCAGGATACTCTACCCAGCAAAACTATCATTTAAAATAGATGGAGCAATAAAAGTCTTCCATGATAAGCAGAAACTAAAGCAATATATTACCACCAAGCCACCACTACAAAAGATTCTTCAAAGGATGCTGCACAGAGAAAGTGAAACCCAACTTAACCATGAAAAGACAGGCAGCACCAAACCACAGGAAAAGAAAAAGCAAGACAGTAGATAGTAACCTCAACTTAGGTACACACACTCAAACTTTCAAACAACTAAGACAACTAAATGACACGAATCACCACATACCTATCAGTACTAACACTTAATGTTAATGGACTTAATTCACCCATCAAAAGGCACCACTTGACAAAATGGATTAAAAAGGAAGATCCAACAATTTGTTGCTTACAGGAGACCCATCTCACTGACAGAAATAAGCATTGCTAAGGACGAAAGGCTAGAAGATTTACCAAGCCAATGGCCCCTGAAAACAGGCAGGAGTAGCAATACTTATCTCTGACAAAGTAGACTTCAAACCTACATTGATCAAACGAGATAAAGAAGGACATTCCATACTAATAAAAGGGGAAATAGACCAAAAGGCAATAATAATTATCAACCTGTATGCACCCAATGTCAATACACCCAATTTCATCAAACATACCCTGAAAGACCTAAAAGCATATATAAACACCAACACAGTGGTTGTGGGAGACTTTAACACCTCATTATCATCAATAGATAGGTCATCCAAACAAAAAATCAATAAAGAAATACAAGATCTAAAATATGCAATAGATCAAATGGACCTAGTAGATGTCTACAGAACATTTCATCCAACTTCTACACAATATACATTCTTCTCAGCAGCCCATGGAATCTTCTCCAAAATAGATCATATCCTAGGGCACAAAGCAAGTCTCAGCAAATATAAGAAAATAAAAATTATACCATGCATACTATCTGATCACAATGCAGTAAAAGTAGAACTCAACAACAAAAGTTAAGACAAAAAATATGCAAACAGCTGGAAACTAAATAACTCATTACTTAATGAACAATGGATCATCGATGCAATAAAAGAGGAAATTAAAAAGTTCCTGGAAGTCAATGAAAATGAAAACACAACCTACCGGAACCTATGGGACACAGCTAAGGCAGTCCTGAGAGGCAAGTTTATAGCCATGAGTGCATACATTACAAAGACTGAAAGATCCCAAGTCAATGACCTAATGATACATCTCAAACTCCTAGAAAAACGAGAACAAGCAAATCCCAAAACAAATAGGAGAGAAATAATAAAAATAAGAGCTGAAATCAACGAATTAGAAATCAAAAAAAACAGACAAAGAATTAATGAAACAAAAAGTTGGTTCTTTGAAAAAATAAACCAGATCGATAGACCCCTGGCAAACCTGACTAAAATGAGGAGAGAAAAAACCCAAATTAGTAGAATCAGGAATGCAAAAGGGGAGATAACAACAAACACCATGGAAGTCCAGGAAATCATCAGAGACTACTTTGAGAACCTATATTCAAATAAATTTGAAAATCTTAAAGAAATAGACATATTTCTAGATACATATGACCATGCAAAACTGAACCAAGAGGAAATTAATCACCTGACTAGATCTATAACACAAAATGAAATTGAAGCAGCAATCAAGAGTCTCCCCAAAAAGAAAAGTCCAGGACCTGATGGATTTGCTGCTGAATTCTATCAGACCTTTAAAGAAGAACTGATACCAACCCTCCTTAAACTGTTCCACGAAATAGAAAGGGAAGGAAAACTGCCAAACACATTTTATGAAGCCAGTATTACACTTATCCCAAAACCAGGCAAAGACACCTCCAAAAAGGAGAACTATAGGTCAGTCTCCTTAATGAACATTGACACAAAAATTCTCAACAAAATAATGGCAAACTGAATTCAATAAGACATCAAAAAGATTATTCACCATGACCAAGTAGGCTTCATCCCAGGGATGCAGGGGTGGTTCAACATACGAAAATCAATAAACATAATAAACCACATTAACAGAAGCAAAGACAAAAACCACTTGATCATCTCAATAGATGCAGAAAAAGCCTTTGATAAGATCCAACACCATATCATGATAAAAGCTCTAAGAAAACTAGGAATAGAAGGAAAATACCTCAACATTATAAAAGCTATATATGACAAACCTACAGCCAGCATTATACTTAATGGAGAAAAACTGAAACCATTCCCTCTAAAATCAGGAACCAGACAAGGATGCCCACTATTTCCACTCCTATTCAACATAGTACTGGAATTCCTAGCCAGAGCAATTAGGCAAGAAGAAGGAATAAAAGGAATTCAAATAGGTAAAGAAACTGCCAAAACATCCCTATTTGCAGATGACATGATCCTATACCTTAAAGACCCAAAAAACTCTACTCAGAAGCTTCTAGACATCATCAATAGCTATAGCAAGGTAGCAGGATATAAAATCAACATAGAAAAATCATTAGCATTTCTATACACTAACAATGAGCAAACTGAAAAAGAATGTATGAAAACAATTCCATTTACAATAGCCTCAAAAAAAAAAATCAAATACCTAGGTGTAAACCTAACAAAAGGTGTGAACGACCTCTACAAGGAAAACTATATACTTCTGAAGAAAGAGATTGAGAAAGACTATAGAAAGTGGAGAGATCTCCCATGCTCATGTATTGGTAGAATCAACATAGTAAAAATGTCGATACTCCCCAAAGTAATCTACATGTTTAATGCAATTCCCATCAAAATTCCAATGACAGTCATTAAAGAGATTGAAAAATCTACTGTTAAATTTATATGGAAACACAAGAGGCCACGAATAGCCAAGGCAATACTCAGTCAAAAGAACAATGCAGGAGGTATCACAATGCCTGACTTCAAACTATATTACAAAGCAATAGCAATAAAATCAGCAGGGTACTGGCACAAAAACAGATATGAAGACCAGTGGAACAGAATAGAGGATCCAGATATGAAGCCACACAACTATAACCAACTTGTCTTTGACAAAGGAGCTAAAAATATACGATGGAGAAACAGCAGCCTCTTCAACAAAAACTGCTGGGAAAACTGGTTAGCAGTCTGCAAAAAACTGAAACTAGATCCATGTATATCACCCTATACCAAGATTAACTCAAAATGGATCAAGGATCTTAATATCAGACCACAAACTCTTAAGTTGATACAGGAAAGAGTAGGAAATACTCTGGAGTTAGTAGGTATAGGTAAGAACTTTCTCAACGAAACCCCAGCAGCACAGCAGCTAAGAGATAGCTTAGATAAATGGGACCTCATAAAGCTAAACAGCTTCTGTTCATCAAAAGAAATGGTCTCTAAACTGAAGGTAACACCCACAGAGTGGGAGAAAATATTTGCCACCTATACATCAGACAAAGGACTGATAACCAGAATACATAGGGAACTTAAAAAACTAAATTCTCCCAAAACTAATGAACCAATAAAGAAATGGGCAAGTGAACTAAACAGAACTTTCTCAAAAGAAGAAATTCAAATGGCCAAAAAACATATGAAAAAATGCTCACCATCTCTAGCAATAAAGGAAATGCAAATTAAAACCACACTAAGATTCCACCTCACCCCTGTTAGAGTAGCCATCATCAGCAACACCACCAACAACAGGTGTTGGCAAGGATGCGGGGGAAAAGGAACCCTCATACACTGTTGGTGGGAATGTAAACTAGTACAACCACTCTGGAAAAAAATTTGGAGGCTACTTAAAAAGCTAGACATTGATCTACCATTTGATCCAGCAATACCACTCTTGGGGATATACCCAAAAGACTGTTACTCCAGAGGCACCTGCACATCCATGTTTATTGCGGCACTATTCACAATAGCCAAGTTATGGAAACAGCCAAGATGTCCCACCACTGACGAATGGATTAAGAAAATGTGGTATCTATACACAATGGAATTTTATGCAGCCATGAAGAAGAACGAAATGTTATCATTAGCTGGTAAATGGATGGAATTGGAGAACATCATTCTGAGTGAGGTTAGCCTGGCCCAAAACACCAAAAATATTCTCCCTCATAGGTGGACATTAGATCAAGGGCAAACACAGCAATGGGATTGGACTTTGAGCACATGATAAAAGCGAGAGCACACAAGGGAGGGGTGAGGATAGGTAAGACACCTAAAAAATTAGTTAGCATTTGTTGCCCTTAACCAGAGAAACTAAAGCAGATATCTTAAAAGCAACTGAGGCCAATAGGAAAAGGGGACCAGGAACTAGAGAAAAGGTTAGATCAAAGAGAATTAACCTAGAAGGTAACACACACACACAGGAAATTAATGTGAGTCAACTCCCTGTTTGGCTATCCTTATCTCAACTAGCAAAAACCCTTGTTCCTTCCTATTATGGCTATACTTTCTCTACAACAAAATTAGAAATAAGGTCAAAATAGTTTCTGCTGGGTATTGAGGGGGTGGGGGGGAGAGGGAGGGGGCGGAGTGGGTGGTAAGGGAGGGGGTGGGGGCAGGGGAGAGAAATGAACCAAGCCTTGTATGCACATATGAATAATAAAAGGAAAAAATAGATGGTTTCTATCTTCTAACATCTTTCAGACCTCTCTCACTATGTATAGTAAAACTTTAAATAATACTCTATCACACACAGAATAGCCAGTATAGTACATGGCATCACTTAAGATGCACTCCCAAGTACAAAATGCACTTTGGCAAAGCCCATATTGCAGGTGTCAAGAGAAAGAGAATTTTGAATGTGTCAAAATTTTTCAACATCAAAGAAATTCAAGAGCTTCCAATTACAAGGAATTTGTTTGGACTGAGATGATAAATTGTATGAATTGTTGTCTTCTCACTCTCTCCTCGCACTACTGAAGTGACAGAAAATAATGCAAAATAGAAAATCAATGAGCAACTGCATGGAAAGGAAATGATATCTTCATCAGATTTGAAATTTAAAATTTTTTTCCAGTAGATGCAAAATGGCTTAAAGCTAAGTAAGTAACCAAATAGGGTGAACACAACCCAAAGTAGAGAGGACAGAGGTTATGGAATTGCTGAGCATTTCCTAATAAAGCCTCAAAATGTAAGAAAAATGACCTTTTCTATCAAAATATATGTCACCCTCTCAGATTACTTAAAAATTCCTCAGGTCTCCATCTTAGGTGACTTGCATTGTTTAAAGGATCCCTGTTTCTTCTTCCAGATTCTTGTACAGGCCACATTTCCCATGAAAATTGCCTGCCAAACTGTATGCCCTAACCCATCCCCCAAGCCTTTTAGCCAATCAAGGGAGATTGTAAACATTTAACCTGGGCAAATCCCAGGTAAGCGGCAGGTACCACTGCATCAGGGATATAAGGAGGAGCCGTTGCGAACATTTTGTGCTTGTGTGTCTGCTCAGCTAGAGTGAGTACATGCTTGCACCCTTTTGATCAAAAGAAATTGCCTTGTCAAGATTTTCTCTGTATCTTGTGTGTCTGTTTTAAGCACTGGAGGGTCATTAATTCCAAGAGGAAGTCCCCAAAATTCAACAAGAACCACAGTGGCTCAGGGGGTAAGCATTGAGAGAGTTAATTAATTGAAAGCTGAGTTTGAAAGAGATATCCCTTATCCATTTACACACAGTGATTGTAGAGCCAACAGTGTTTTCCCACAGCACAAAATCCCTTCTAAACAAGGATAAAAATTAGCCTTAGGTTGGTTTTCTCTTCCTTGTGAGTTTTGGGGCAGAGATGTTGAGCAGAGACAAACTCATTTACAGATTGCTTTCCTTCTTCAGAATAAAGTTGCTGCTATCACTCTTAATTTAGTTGGTCTGACTTACAAGATATATAAAGCAAGTGCTGGGTTAGAGAGCAATTGATGCACAGGCACAGGGGGTGACCAGACTGCTCACACATAGAAACAGTTTCCTCCACCTTGTGATCTGTTGTGAGTCCTACCTGTCTCCCACAAGACCTACTAAAATTAAGACCTAAAGACAATTTATTAGATTGAGTAAGAACAATGCAGCTACCTATTTGTGCTAGTTGAATTTCCATTACTTTAACAAATACTTGAGATAAATCAGCTTAAAAAGAGAAAAAAGTTCATTTGGATTCACAGTTTAGGTTTCAGCCCATGGTCAGTTGGCCCCTTGCTCTTGGGTCTGTGCTGAAGAAACACATCATGGTGGGAGCACATGACAGAGGAGATACTCAGCTCATGGTGTTTGAGAAGCAAAAGAGAGAAACAGGAAAGGGATGGGAAACTAATATCTCTTTCAAGGGCATATGCCAATGACCTAACTTCATTCTGGCAGGTTCCACCTCCTAAAGGCTATACCCCTTCCCAACAGTGTCACATCTGGGGACCAAAATATTATACACAGGTCATCGGGGGGCATTCCAGATCTCAATTATAGCACTCTTCAGTTTCAATCTTCAAACAATACTTGTTCAGATATCCAAGGAACATTGCATTAGAATAAAACAATCTCTTTCAAA
Source organism: Castor canadensis (assembly GCF_047511655.1). Lineage (NCBI taxonomy): Eukaryota > Metazoa > Chordata > Mammalia > Rodentia > Castoridae > Castor > Castor canadensis. The sequence goes on along the minus strand of NC_133390.1, from coordinate 149,329,191 downwards.
ATCATACTATGCAATAAGTTTTCTACAAGTTAGCCTTCGGAGTTACTTAAAAGACCATTACATCCATTAAGAACAGATGAGTCATGACAAAGGAAAAAGTCATTAGCATTCTTAGAAATTATACACACACGACATAAATGTATGCAATTAAAAAATAACATATGTACTGAGTTGCACAATAGAATGGGTCACAAAAATATTCTTAAAGAATGAGCGATGAAATTTAAAAAGTAGAATTTATGAGGTAAAACTGATATGAAGAATAACATCTCCCAACATCTGTTTAACAGGAGTTTAAAAATGGAAAAATAAAATAGAGGCAGAGAAAATTATTTTTTAAATAACAAATGATTGCAAAGAGCTGAAGAAGTATTAGATCTTTAGATTGTAATGTCTATAAAACAATGACAAAAATTGGGGAGGCAGTAAGACCCTCACTTAAAACTATCTTACTTCCAAATTTCTCATGTAAAAAAATAGAACACCTGATTTGTGTGAGCCAATTTTTGACATCTATTCCTATCAATTCCATGTAATTTCTACTGAATATAAAACCCAAGACATGTCAATAATGACAATGATTTTGCTGTTTAACCTAGAAAATACAGAATTCCAACTAAGTATGCATACCAGTAAGCAAGCACATGAAAAGTAGTAATTTGCTATCCCAAGGAAGATATTTTAACATACTTTGAGCTGAAGGCAATGGAGAAGAATCAGAGACAGAGTAATCTGTCTGCCTTTCTCCCATTCGCTAAGAGTAGGAAATTCATAAGTGCCCCTCTCTCCTTTCAGCCAGGAAGATCAAAGGTTAGCCACAGAAGAAAAGTTTAGGACCTCACTAGCCAGTAGACTTCACCAGAGGAATCTATATGACAAACTAATCAGCCTTTATCAACCATTAGTTTCCCATAGTTTTGCCTTCCCACAATTCCCTTGAGTCTTCTCTAGAGATGTGAGTTCTTTTTCCTTTGTCCTGGTTCTTTGCTAAAGATATGTTGTTCTTTGCAGAGAATACTAGATAAGCCACCTGTTTGAGAACTACTCATTCCCTGGGTAACTGCTATAGGTTTGTGAGATATATATGGTAATAAACTTTTGAGTTTTTTCTTGCTATTAATCTGAGGGAGGAAAAGAGTAATAGTATTGAATAAGAAAGGAATTCAAAGAGGAAGTTATTTAAGAGGTAAAAATTAATTTAATATCAGATACAAATGAAGTTGACATTTTTGTCACAAAATAGTACATCCAACTCCAAACTAAAATACTGAAAACCTGGATACTTATTTTTATGAAAAATATATCACCCAATTGTACTTAGGAAGAAATAGAATACAAAAGGAATTTCAAAAGTTGCCAAAGAGATATAAGAAGGCTTGTGCTATCCATGCCTGCTCTATGTGCAGTTCCTCAAGAAGAGATTGAATAAGTACATTTTGGTACATTTATGTAATACCAACATGAGTAGAAGATAAATAAATGTATAAGTGGGATTGTGTCATAAGATACATTTCATTAAAGTTGCATAATATATTCAGCATGATTTCATTTGTATGTCGTGATATATAAAACTATTGCACACATATTCATATATTCATATATTTTTGTAACAGTGTAAAAATGCATAGAAATTATGAGCCCCAATCTCATGGTGTGATGGTTAATGTTTGGGTTCTTTTTGGTGGCACTGGGGTTTGAACTCAAGGATTCACAGCCCTGCTAGGCAGGTACTGTACCACTTGAGCCTCTCTGCCAGTCCAGTGTGACTGTTAATCTTCATTGTCAACTTGATTTGATTAGGAAGCACTTAAGAGAATAGTAAATCACACCTCTGGGCTACATCTATGAGAGTGTTGCCAGATGCATTAACTAAGAAGTAGATTTTTCCTGAATGTGGGTGGTACCATCCCATAGGCTGGGGTCCCAGATGGAATAAAGGGGGACAAAGAGAAAATGACAAGCAGCAAGCAAAGGCATCCTCTTTCTCTGTTCCTTGGCCATCATGTGGTGAGCTGCTTCTATGACATGTTCGTATTACCATGATGTGAGCTGCTTCACCATACCCTTCCTATCATGATTCCCTGAGACCCTGAGCTTAATAAATTTTTCATCCTTTAAATTGTTTATGTATTTCATCACAGCAAGGATAAAAGTAATTAATACACTTAATTTCTTGATAGTGGTATTACTGACAAAATAATGGAACTTAATGTTGTTATTCATAGGGCTTCAACAGTGTTTTCTTTCAAGAACATGTGAAGCAGCAAGGCATGTAGTACACACCTGTAATTCCAGTATTCAGAAGGCTGAAGGAGAAGATCACAACGTGAGGTCAGCCTAAACTACATAGTGAGACTCTGTTTCAAAACCAAAAACCAAACCAAATCAAAACAACCAACGAAACAACTAAACAAACAAAAACGTAAAAGAATAAAATGTTAAAATGTTGTGAAGCTAATTAATAGGCATTTTATTATTACTTTCCATTAGTTGTCACATTTAAATATTTAAAAATAAATACTTACCCAAAGGGAATTTATTGTAAGTCATCAGAAGTAACATCTAATTTAGTAAAGTGGTCAGGTATAAACACAACATATGAAAGTAACAGCTTTCCTAGAAAGCAGACATGACCAATTATAAAATGTGACAAAAAATTATAAATTCAAGGAAACAAGCATTTAAATTATAAGTAATCACTCAAATGGAAGTGTGTAACTAATATGAAAAAATCTTACACATATTAATGAATTTTTTTTCAAAATATGAGAAAAATGAGTATTATAAAGTGTTCTAATTTTTATACAGTTAATCTATAAGTATAATGTACCTCTAAAAGGCTGTATTGCTTTTTATGGAAATCAGATTTTTTAAAAATAAATTTGGAAAAGCAATTTATGAGGATAAAAATCATATTTTATTTATTTTTATTTCTATAGCAGATTGAACAAAGTGCTATCTTTTAGTTTTTATTTATTTTTTATTATTGTAGTGTTGGTAGCACATTGTGACATTTACAAAAGTTCTTGCAACATTTCATAGTTGAATTCATCCCCTCCATCATTCTCTTTTATCTCCCCTCTCCCCCATTCCTGGAATATTTTCAACAGGTCTCATTTTTCCTTTTGCATACATGTGTACACAGTATTTGCACCATATTCACCCTCCTACACCATTTCCCCACATTCTCCTCTCTCCCACTGGTACCAATCTCCCAGACAGAACCAGTTCTACCTTCCTGTTCTCTAATCTTGTAAAAAAAAGAAAAAAGACATTTTGTTTGTTTAAGATATCTATACAGGGAGTTCCCTTGTGACATTTCCATTTCTCCTATTTCCTTAGTCACCTTTTTATGGTATAAAAATCATATTTTCTAAAGGAATTTATGCTTTTAATATACTTGATAATCACATTCTAATCTATTGAACAAAAATGAAAAATAGTTCAGACATTTTTGATATGCATGCAGAATATGAGACCTGCCATTTAATGTATACATTTTAAAAATCGACAAGAACTGAAAGAATGAGTGTTGGTACATACACACACAAATAGAACTCTGGAAGAAAGGCAGTCTTTAGTACTTATTGGAGGATTGCCTTCAAACATTGGGAAAATAAATCTCTCTTCTTTACACCATTTTTTAAGAAATGAATTCCAAAGTAAACAACCATAGAAGCAAAATCTTTTGAATAGATGAGGTAGAATATATGGTACAGAGCTGATTTTATGAAGAATTTTCCATGATAACAAGAGGGAAGAATAAGATCCAAGGAGATATTTGGATTCAGTGGTAGAAAACTGAGCAGTCAGCTAGGACTATTTAAATTACAAATGCCCTTTTTTTTCTTCACCCCATTATTCTGTCTGGCCTCAAAGTTAGAAAAAAGTACTCAGCCAAGCTTCACAATTTTTCTCTTTTAGTCATATGCCTGCACTGCCATGCACCAAAGGTTAGAAGCCAAGGATATTATTCATCTATAAGTTCATGTGTAAGCTCTAGAACTACTTGCCTATGACTCACAAGATAGTTCCTGAATTACACTATCTTCCATTTTCTTTTTAGCCAAATTTTGTTGTTTTATTTTGTTGTAGTTGTTACTGTTTTCTTGAGCTTAAGGTTTTTATTACATGGGCTTGGCCCTGTAACAGCTTGGTTAAGAATTATAACCAGCCTGAAAATTACTTCAAATCTGCATCTAAACAGTTTTTAGGGTTCATATAAGTTCAATGGAACTTTTTTGTTTGATTGTATGCCTTGGCGTGCAGTAATTTCAGCCAGAAGAGAAGCAGGGCTTCCAAGTATGTGAAGAGAGCTTGTTCCCTTGTTTATGGCTGGCTGTGATTGGGAAGGATGAGAACCCTTTCAGGAGGTTCATCTCCTGTGATTTCCAGACCAGGGAGGTTTGGATACTATTCAGGGAAGTACTCAAACCTTGTGATGTTTATCTGTCTTCATGGACTCCCTTCTTAAATCCACTCATCTCCAATGATAGCATGCATTCTACCCAATTTCCCTATGGGGTTTCTATGGAATAAGTTGTTCTTGGTTGCATTTCTGTTTGGAATAAATATTTGGACAAAATCACTCATGAGGGTCCCATCAAAGAGTTTCTAACTTCTAAGGAAAGCAAGAAATATTTGCAAAAGATCGCCATCTTTTGAAACTAACACTGGTTTTATTTACTCACATGATTATTTTAATATCACTGAAGTCTAGTCATTTGTAAGCCTGATATTGGATAGCAGATAGTTCAATCCAGGGGTTACTAGAGATTGCCTGAAACTAGTTTAGGCATATGATAAATTATTTATCCCTACAGTTAATCTAGTAATGGGTTTTGATTTAGTCACTTGATTCCTTTTCACTTTTGTTCTATAATTTTCATGGAACCAAGAGACTCAGCAATGATAGCAATAGTGGCTCTTATTAAGAACAAAGAGTTAAAATAAACACCATTGATTGAGACATTTTGAGAAAAAATTCTAGAGGTATCAATTGAATGAGTCATTTGATTAGCTATCCAATTAATATATAATTTGAAACTTTTGCTTTTCAGCAAAATAATATAGCCTCTAAGTTTGTAAAATAAATTAATATTTCTTTTAAATCTACTTAGGTATCATAAAAATGTGTAAAAAATACAGAAATATCGTATCACTCATACTCATTATAGCAACATTTTTAGTTTGCTATGAAGACTTATGTGGTAGCACACACCTATAATTCTAGCATGTGGGAGACAGAAGTAGGAGGAATGGGAGTTTGATGTGTGCCTTGGCTATATAGTGAGACTCTGTCTTGGCTGGGGTTGGGGGAAAGGGAGCCTGATAAAGTTGCTTTAAAATTCTTCTTATTGAGATACATTTAGTTCTTAAATTACTTGCTTGAAAATCATTTGATTTAAACTTCAAATTCATATTCTTCTCTGCTTTTAAAGTGCTATTTACTCTTACAGAGCTTGTCTTTGCCACTGAATCCCCTCTAACATCTCCAGCTCAACTTAGTCTCTCTCTTGAGTTCTTATAATGTTGATACATTACTCTGCAAAAATGTATTGAAATATAATCTTTCTCATTATTTTTAAATAACTCCCCATCCAGAGGAATGTTTTTAGAATAATTTCCCTTTTTCACTAAAGGTACACCCTGGACAAACCCAGCATGAAACATGTATTTCTTCATCAATTTCTGAGCACATCTTCAAGGTTAGACTTTTAATTTTTTTGAACTAAAAACAAAAAATACTCTTTTTTGTTAGCTAAGGGGTATGAAATAAAGCCAAACACATCTCAGTAATACACTATCAGGTCCTATACACAAAAGATTCATGGCAAGTGTATTTTGTACATCTGGGATTATCCCAGCACTCTGGAGACAGAGGCAGGAGAATCACCAGCTAAAAGATGACATGGGCTACATAGTAAGATGCTCTTTAAAAAAACAAAGTGCCCACATGCTGTCCTTAATTAACTTACTGACTTCCAAATATCTCCAAATAATAGCAGTATTGCTTCTCAATATTCACATATAAACTCATTATTTGATTATAACTATTTTTGCTTCCTCTGAAGAAATAATAGAAAACACAGTATGTTTTCAGAACAACCTTTAAAATTCTTCCTTAGACTGTGTGTGCTGCATTTGCTTAGAAAGTATTCATCTCTCACCTCTGGAGGCAATGGCACCCTGTGGAGAACACCTTCCTCTCTCCAACCACCTCCACAACTGGCATTGGCTGAATATCCCTGGCAACAGCAATTGGTTCTCAGATAAGCACATGATTCATTTTGAATAATTAGAGAAGATATCAGAGCATTTTTGGAATCATTAGGAAGGAGACACTCCCTTTCCTCTAAGGTTGCCAAACTGGCAAGGTGTCTGCTCATTGTTGTCATGCCAAAACATTGGAAGTGCCTGCATGGAAATGAAGCTAATATGCACGACCATAAGAGAGCTGAGAGACAGAAATCAAGAGACACTGTATTCTAAAAACACAGTCCTCTGAACCTGACTGTAGCTGAAGTCCATGCTGAGGACTTGCAACCACGCAAGCTAATATTGCACATGTTTTCTCCTTTAAAACATATTGGGTTTGGTTCCTATCACACGTAATTAAAATTGTGCTAAGTCATTGAGATCACATAGATATGAAATACTAAAACATTTTATTTGAAGGGCTCTCCATGCTAGGGATGCAATTAAATGTAACAAAAAGAAAAATGAAAAAAAAAATCAGCCCCACATTCTGTGTTCAAAGAGAGAATAGATTATTTAGGTGAGACACCTTCCACAGATGAAGGGGAGCTTAGAAAGAAAAAAGATAAATCATATTAAAGAAAACATGCCATTGGAAATCCTGCTTGTGCATTGGGAGGCTAAAGACCATGATTAGATGACCTTTTGTTTTGAAATACACTTTACAGAATCTTTTTATTCAGGATAACCCAGGGAAATTTCTTGTGTGCCTCCTTCCAGCCATTAAACTTGGTAACAGTGATTGATCATTACCCTAAGGAATAACCAAGTGGATTAACTATGCTCATTTTTGTACTTTGTTTAGATGTAAAAATATATGCACACTTTGTGACCGGCTCTCTTCCTACAATATTTGGTTTGTGAGTTTTAACCATGCCATTGTATGTAGATAATTTATTAACATGTTAAGGTCTAGTCCTTATTTGAATGTTCTTAAAATATTTTTTATATTTGAGCTATTTACTGAAATATTAATATTTTCAGGTGGGTGGTTATTTGTATTAAAAATTATTCCTTACACACAAATACACACACATATATGTATCATTTGAGAGAGATACATAAACAATTAACAAGAGTAACAAGCTAAAAATGAAAGAAAAGTTGTATACATGAGAAAGCCCTGAGGCTCTCTGAGAAATTTTTGATCTCTCTTTATGTTTATTTGAATATAATATTTTATTGGATTAGATTCCTCAGGTAATTTAAGCTATATACTATCATGAGTGACTATAATGAATTATAGGATTTAAGAGAATTGCTAACTGCTTATCTAGATTTAGCTTCAGTAACTACGAGGATTTTAATTAATAGAACTGTTTTCCCACCTGAATTCTGCTTCAGCTTCAGTTCCCTGTGAAATGGAGAAGCTGGACAAATTGACTTAAGGACTCTTACAAATTTCAATTTCTATTTCTTAGTGATTCCTGTTACACTACAGATAATAAATCTGGTTGTGCATTCATTTCTTCTTATGAGCCAAAAATGCAAACAAAAGTTATAGCGTTAGTGTCAAAAAATTTTAATGGAAGTTCTATGTTATTACAGGCTTCTACACCTCTAAGGTCATGGTCACATTATTAGTATTTTTTACTGTCAGATAATAATTGTAAATGTTTATGGAGTACAATATTGTGGTTTGGTATTGTTATTGAGTTTGGGGTAGTGTGTTGTGCTGCTTTTCATTACTATAACAAAACACTTGAGATAAACAACAAAAAGAGAAAATGTTTCTTTTGGTACACAGTTTCAGATGGTCCTGCTGCTATTGGTCTGTGGCAAATCAAGGAGCACATGGTAGAGCAATCTGTTTACCTCATGGCAACCAGGAAACAAAGAGAGAGGAAGGGACTGGGATCTAAACATACTCTTCAAGGGCACACCCACAGTAACCTAACTTCCTCCCACTAGGCGTTACCTCTTAGAGGTGTCACTACTTCCCAATAATGCCATTGGCTGATGACCAAGACTTTAACACAATAAGCCTTTGAGGGATATTTACCAAACCACAGCAGGGAGAGTGAACCTTTCTGCTGTCATGACTACCTGTTATGATCTTTAATACATGTACACATTTCTGTTTCATATATACTTAGTTGCAAGTTACTGGAGCACAGGTTACACTTGTTTAAATTCTAATAACAGCAAAAGATTTTCCATTGTAGCTATAACAATTTGCACTCTCGGTAGCTGTCTATGAAAGTTCTGATGGATCTATATCCTAGCCAAAAACTTAATAGATTTTATTTTCTATTTTTGTTTTAGTGGTTGTGATAGATTTGGAGTGGTGTCTCATTGTGGCTTTTACTTTGTTTCTTAATGATTAAAGGTAGTTCAATATTTAGTTTTCCTTCACCAGGATATACTTTGACTTTATTCAGTTTGTCAAATATTTCTAAGCAATCATGAGTTAGCAGATATGCAAAAATGTCTAAAATACCACGTGAAATGATAAAAGTTTTGCCAACCCTTAGGAGGGTTAAGTAAAATTTGAAATATTTAACATGGTCCCATAATCTTGGCATTGTTTTCTAAAACAATCAAGCGTAAAAAGAACAACAGTAGGATTTTAATGAACCACTGCTTTGAGAGATGGGGTAAAATAGAGTAAAACACAACCCTTAACCTCTGCCATCTCAGTCTAGTTAAGAGAAAAATCATGTAAAATTCAGTTATCAAGAAGGGCTAATGCTGAAACAGAAATAGTCACAGGGCTATATTAAATTGAAGAGACTTGCTTTCTTGAAATTGAATGAAGAATTTATCCAATAACATGCAGATATACACATATGCATGTATAAACATATAGACAAATACAATTATCTTACGGACTTCATTTAAAAATTTTAGTCATATTATAGGTACAATATGATAAAACTCAGTTTATAAAAGAGCATATGGATCAAAATTGAGGTTTTGCAAATTGGACAAGATTACCTGCTCATCTATTTTTACAAATATTAGTAGGAAAGGCTTTTAATACTTTATCTGCCAAATTTCCAATTATATAGCTCATTCTGTCTGTCTCTCTCTTTTTTTCTCTCTCTCTCCCAAGAATCATCATCTCCCTGAAGTTTACATTTCAAAAGGTATGGTTCTGGGAAGAAAATTTGCATCAAGGTGAACTGAGGGACTACTACCAGTTTATCCTCAGCAAAAGAATCATGCCAATAAAAATGAGAGGGAACTAGGGCAGCAGAGAATAGAGTTAGCAGGAATTCCAGAAGGGGACTTTTAGTTAAAAGATTGGTCCCCATGGGAGGAAAAGGACCCAATAGAGAGAAGAGAAAGACATAACAAATTGTACCTAGAAATCAACTTAAAATTGTGGGGACTTCTTATACAGCACTTAAAATTTTTTTTAAACATCTTATTATAAAGTTTCATACTGGACAAACAGCAAATAGTCCCTTCTTCCTTCCTTTTCTTTCTATACAATTCCATTTTAGCTTAGAGCAGAAGATCTAACAAACAAAAAGTTACTATCATGCTGTAAACACAACACCAAAGTTCCAACTCAAAGGTATATTCAACAAAGGACTCAAGACTAATAAGCCTTTTATAGCTTTAACCAAGGCCTCCAAGTAGGGAGGGAGCAAGATGATGCTCACTTCCAAGAACCAGAGCTACTCCCAAAGACAGCCACTCCCAAAGGAATGAAAGGTTTAGGCAAAACATTAAGAGCTGGCATCAACCAGTATGCTACTCACAAATGGGATGCAACCTATGTTTCTGTCTGCCCAGGTTCTCAGGACTATCAGCCTTTTCAGTTGACCACCTTCACACTTAGGTCCTATAAGTCAAGTGCCCCCAAAAGACGGAAAGTACAAAAAGACCAAAAACTGTCTGTGGGAGGGAAAGGATCATTAATAAATGCATATTCCAAAGCTAAGAGTCATAATTCAAACTAATTCTTACAAATGTTTCTTTTCTGAACTAAAGGAATTTACCAAGGAAATGGAGCTAGATTTAGAGCAGAGTTTAAATTGAGGGCAACTTATATGCATTTAAAAATTTTAATTTTGGTCTACATCTGATTTCTGCTTTTTTTTAATCTTGTCTAGGGGGACCCCCAAGGCTAGTGGTACAATCTTCCGTGTCTTTTTGATCTTCTACCTACCAATAAAAGAGTTGTTTAGAGTAAGAACTCTTTCTTTTTTGAAAAAATTTGGAAATCATTCCAATTTAAAGAATCTCTCATCTGGTGATTGATATGTAAGATCTATAATGGTGTATTTATTCTAAAACCAATTTAACTAATAAGCCTTTTTTTTTTCATAGAAAAATCAGATGGCAACTCTCTAGGCTTAAAATAAATTTTTACTATGGATGCAAGGTATCCCTAAAGTGGGTGTAGAAGATGCATCCCCTATAATACCCCCAAATTACTCACAGAAATAGATGAAAAAAAGGCAGAGATCTTTTGTTGCCATAGGTGGTTAAGGGTAATGCTGTGTAGACAGTGTCTTCAGTCTCCCAAGAAAAATGAGAGATGTCTATAGTCACAAACCCATTCAATCTGTGACACTCTTGAGAAAATAGTGGAGAGGAAGTTCCATAACACTAGCCAGTAAACAAAGCTTGAGACAACAAATGACCTTTATGGACAAGGAATTCTTATTGAGGCAAATTCCCCTGAGAATTGAGATCAATCAGTGGGAGAGAAGGAAGCTTTGCCACTTTGTGTCTTGGGTTTGATTGGCTGCCTGACTCAAGCCAATACTTTTGCCTTGTAGTGGCAGAGAGTTCTCATTGGTTATAAAGTCAAATTCTAAGGAGACAGACAAGAAGAAGAAAGAAACTCATTTTTTTTTCTTTTCTTCCTTTTTTTTACTTGGGGATCCATAGCAAAGTTAGTGTAAACAAATGTCAGTCTGATGAGAACCATGAACTCACCAGTCTGTGATGCCAGCTCAAGTATTGGGCTCAAAAAGGCCTAAGCTATGTGCTGCCTTATGATTCTCCTCTTTATGACACATAATATGAAAGACAGAAACAAAGGACGCACAGACCATCTTTAGGATGACAAGGATCACAAGAATACAAAAGATAAAAACAAAAATACCAAAGTCACTGGCCATAAAGGAAATGCAAATCAAAACCACACTAAGATTGCACTTCACCCCTGTTAGAATAGCCATCATCAAAAACATCACTAACAACATGTGTTGGTGAGGATGTGGGGAAAAAGGAACCCTAATCCACTGCTGGTGGGAATGCAAGCTTGTGCAACCACTCTGGAAAAAAATTTGGAGACTTCTTAAAAATCTAAACATAAATCTGCCATATGATCCAGCAATCCCACTCTTGGGGATATACCCAAAGGAATGCAACACAGGTTACTCCAGAGGCACCTGCATACCCATGTTTATTGCAGCGCTATTCACAATAGTCAAGTTATGGAAACAGCCAAGATGCCCCACTACTGATGAATGAATCAAGAAAATGTGGTACTTGTACACAATGGAATTTTATTCAGCCATGAAGAAGAATGAAATCTTATCATTTGCAGGTAAATGCAATGGAACTGGAGAACATCATTCTGAGCGATGTCAGCCAGGCTCAGAAGACCAAAAATCATATGTTCTCCCTCATATGCAGACTATAGATCTAGGGCAAATGCAGCAGTGTGGTTGGACTTAGATCACATGACAAGGGGAGAGCACATACAGGAGATATAGGAATAGGTAGAAAACCCAAAACATGAAAACATTTGCTATCCCCACTCCAGAAGAACTAGTACAGAAACCTTAAAACAACATAGGTTATCATGAGCAGGGGATCAGGAACCAATGTAAAGATCAGTTAGAGTTGAATCAACATGGGTGGTAACACATGGGTACACAAAAGCAATAGTAGGTATCTCTCTGTATAGCTATCCTTAACTCAGCTAGCAAAAACTCTTTGTCTTCCTTATTATGCTTATGTCATTTCTTCAACAAAATTAGTGAAAAGGGCAGAGCAGGACCTGCCTGGAACAGAGGGGGGAAGGAGGGGAGGGGGAAGAGGGGGAGGAGGGCAGGGTAGAGAAACGACCCAAACAATGTATGCATATGTGAATAAATGAAAAAAAAAACTGGAATCACTACATTCAGTAATTTTTTCACAAAAATATTTTCTTCTTGTTAATCCAAATTTGGAAAAGAAAGAATGGAGATTCCTACCACCCTTGCAGGCAGAGCTCCAGGACACTGGATATTAAGAAAGATTACTTTTTTTTTTTCAGTACTTGAGATTGAACCCAGGGTCTTGGACATGCTAGGAAAAGTGCTCTACCACTGGACTACCATTCTAACCTAAAACCTCACACTTTTGCTGACTTTACTAAGTCCCATGGCCTTCCAGCTATAGCATCAGGAGCAAACAAGGTGACTTGGTCTTTTGGCTAGCTGACTAAAACTGTAAGGGAGAGAAAACTTTTTCTCTCTAGCTTCTGAAGGTTTGATAACTAAGTCTATGAATCAAACTGACCATAGATAGACATATTAATAGGATAAAACTATTTAAATAATGTAAATACACACTGATGTCCCATAAAATGTAAGAGGCAAAGAGGGGTAGGGTTATTGAAGCTTCTGTAGCACCCTGAACTACAGAAAGAATTGGGGACTGTAGTGCCTGGAGGGAGCTGGTGACAAGTATGGGAAGGTGAGAGGAGGATATGTTGGGGTGAATAAAGATGGTCTTGTTATGCAGATAAATTTTCTCAGGTAATAAAAGTTGTCTCTGAGTCTCTCATAAGAATAGGTGATATTTTGTGAGGAAGTCTGTTTGGACAAGGTGTCCTCTCTCTGTGAGTTAATCTTCCCTAGTTGATTAAATACCCGTGATGGGTTTCATGATAGTGACTTCCTTCAGAGGATCTGTCTTAGGCTGATAAGGGAACTTCAGAGCAAGACATTTGCTGGACCTTAGGCAAGAAAAGGTGAGAGACCCAGAGGTAGAAGAAGGTCAGAGAGACCTTGGTTCTCCTTCAGTTCAAAGCATTCAGCACACCAGAGCCCCATACTTTGAGATACCATTTTCTGAGCAAAAGGAGGAGCAAAAAAAATTAACCTGAAGAAGGGGAAGAGTGTGTTTGTTTATGGCTCCTGGTGAGTCATTCTGAAAATGTGTATCCTGAGTTCTATAGCCTGGTCTGGAATCCCTCTTCAATTACCACTGCCTCATAGTCCCCAGTGTTTGACTCAACAAGCTCAGAGATAGTAAAATTTTGTTCCTTAATCATTTGGGCACATTGCTTTACAATTGCTTGGATAATTTTCAATGAATTAACAAGATGATGAAATAAGTGACACCTTAGTGTTTAGGTAGGATTTGTGTGTTTTTATAAATTGGTTTTCATTTTTAAGAGAAACTAGTGTTATGGAGTACTTTGGCAGATGCAGTTTATGACTGCAACTTGAAACAAATGATTGATATGAGAACCTTGATTTTAAATTTAGAGGTAGAATAATAGAATGAAATAGTTTATAAATAATATCAGGATGCTAACTCATCATATTTATAAGTTTGAGGTTATAGTTCTAAAGAGTTACTTCAGTACTTGGAGGGATTTTGCTTAATGTTGGCAAGTTTGTCCTTAAATGCATTAGAAGTTTTTAATGAAATTAAATATATTTGAGAAGTGATTGCAATTCAAAATGTTTAAAAAGAGTAAATTAAATGAGGTTAACTACTGAGAATGTTCAATATAATAAACTTGAGTTAATTGAATATTTACAAATTAAAAAGTTCAAATTACTGAATGTTTCACAGACAATACCTTCATTAGTAAAAATAGAGCTTGAAAGCTTAGCTTGGCATTTTAAGAATGAATGACATGATTTTAAGATTTGTAACATTAGTTAATAGAATATTATTTAGAACCAAGTAATTCTTAAGAAGGTATTTCCTAACAGTAGGCTTCACTCAGACTTAAAATAACATTCACATTTTTAAGCAAAGATAGAGAGATAGAGGATTTAGGATTGAAAAAGAAGTACTTCATCTTATTTTATTTTAAATAGGTTTAAAAAACAGGAAGAAAGAAGTGACAGAGAAAAAGAGATTGAAGGTATAGACATAAACACAGGCATACACTGACTGTTTTCTTCTTTATAAGAGAAATATATAAAATAAATATTTTGAATGAAGAATTATTATATTTGCATAGAACTTTTGAGGAAGCATTGACTCTAACAGAACATGGTAACTATTATGGGAAGTTCTAATTTTTTTTTTTGTCTTTGGAGCTTACTAACCTAGAAGCCTAATAGTAGAAACTGAGTTCTGATGATACAAAATGCTTCATTACTTAAAGCTAATGGTTCTGAGAGTCATTTCTTATACTCTGATATACTTCAGAGACTAGAAGCATTAGGATGCTTTCACATTCAGAGATCAAATATATACATACATACAGGTATATATTGATGTATGTATATCATAAATATCATGTATTTGAGATGGGGGGGTCTTGCCCTGTTGCCTAGGTTGGCCTCAAACTCCTAGGCTCAAACCATTTTCCTTCCTTAGCCTCTTGAATTAACTGGGACAATAGGTGTAGTCACTGCATCTATCAACAATGTAAATTTTAATAAAAATATAGAAGAATATCTAATATCTTCTTGATTTTAAATATCATTTATACAGACTAAGTATAAAACAAAGTAAAATAAACTCCACTGGTTTTTTATTTTTGTATAAAAATATTTTCCTCCATAAATGACAGACTATATAATCTGTTTAATGTCTTGTCTGGTAATCAGACCATATCATTTTTTTTCTTTTCTGCACTTCCTTTTTACAGACCCACTAGCCTTCTCAGTCTGATGAAACCATCCTACCTCAAGGAGAATTGAGATAGTTGAGGCAAAAAAAGAAAGAGATAGACTCAATATTTTTTCATTTCCAGTCTGGGCTCCTAAGCTTCTAAAGAAAAGGTCATGGTCCAATTGAGTGTGGAGAAAGTAGAGAGAAAGAGAAGAGGCTGGAAAGCCTGCTCTAGCCCTCCCCTCAAAACTAGTCTATGGAAATCACCTGAGTTGTAGAAGGTCAAGCATGACCTTAGCATGGTGGCCTCAAACTTTAGCATATGTTAAAATTACCTGGATGACTTGATATAAGAGAAGAGTCAGCCCACCTTCCAGAGTTATTGAAGTACAACTGGGTCAGGGCACAAGGCTTTGCATTTCAAATTAGTTCCCAGCTGATGCTGATGCTGCTAGTCTGCAGACCATACCCAGAGGAACAGTTATTTAGAAGATGGGGGAATAGCCAATGGCAAGAAGAAGATTTGATGAATCAAAACTTTCTGCTGAAACTTATAGCTCTGGAAAGCTATGTGTAAATGCAGTCTGAGCATGTAGATTTTCTCTCAGCCAATCAGGGACTTAGAAGATATCATCTAGTCCCTGTCAGTGAGGAGCCATCATAACTGCCAAATGCTGGCATATGGTCTTTAGTAAAAGCACTTGGCTCTGCTCTGAAATTTTGTGAAATCCCATCCAACAGTCTCTTGGAAACTCACTGTTTTAAGGCTCTAAATTAGTTGTAGGTAACTGGAAGCAGATGATGCGGCTCTTCATGGACATAAGTATTGATATTCATGTGGAAAAAAAGTCTCAGCAACATACTTGGGAATAACCAGATGTGGCAAATTCTCTCCCATTATACTCCAAGATTCCTTTCATGTTTTAGATACCATGGCTTTGTATCTTACTTATAAGTGTTATGACTTTCCTATCCTCCTTACTCATGTTTTTCCTTACAATCCCTCTTGGTGGTTTTACAAAACCCACCCTTCTCTGATATTAGCCAGAAGCACCCAAATTTCATTTGAGTGGCGAGTTATTTAACAGTGACTAATTCCAATAACTATCACCATTGTTTACATGAAGACATTTCTATACTTTTCTGTATCCTACTGAATTTTCTTCTTCAAAGTTTATATGGGCACAGAAAGGATACTTCTAAATATTTTTCAAGTCTATTATGCCCAACATCTTTTGATTTTTATCCAAACATCTTTACCAATATTGATCTCCAGGGAAGACACAATCTACTCCCTGCTGCTCCCCAGATGTAAAAGAACAAGTTATGCCAGGGAAATCTCCTTGCTGGTCCATATGGAACTAAATGCAAATACAAAAAGCTATTTTTTATAACATCTCCTTCTAATCACAGGAAAACTTGGATCTGGATTTAACATGTGGACATCAGGCAGTGAACAAATCCTGATGGTCTATCTGGCAGTCATTGTCCTGCATAAAGACTAGGAGGGAAAACAGGCCATGAAAAAGCTATACTATGTCATAATTTAGCCCATCCCTAAATCTGGACCCATGACATGCAACTCATATTCAAAGAATGAGATCAAGCACATCAGTGACTTCAACATGGGATAGGTATATTGAGGATTAACCCATGTTCGAGATGAAATACATCCTAAGATTTGTGGTCCTTATACATCCCTTTGAGGCCACTGACATTGCAATGCCCTATTATTTGATCATACCAAACAAGGAATATACAATGAAAGGAATGGAGCAATGTGTAACCTTTGAAATAGCTCTCTTTTCTGCAAGTATAAAGTATAAAAAGTTTTTAGGTGAAAGGAAATCTTCTGCAAGGTAAAGGTGAACCATATCTCTGTAAACATGTTTTTTGTGTATAAGTATGCATGTTACAGAGAACTCTTCCCGGTGGTTTTACTGCATAACACATCATCCAATAAAACAATAATAATAGTATTGTGTTCATGGATTCTGTGACTCAAGACTTTGGAAAACATACAAGAATATTATATTTCCATTTTGATGGATGGGAGCTTGAATCATATGTAGACTTATTTATTCATCTTTCTGGTGTCTAATCATGATGGTGGGCTCTCAGTTGTACTTATTGCTGGAGCACCTAAACAGGTACTCTTCATAGGGCTGCTCAGGTTTTTTGGGGATAGTGTTTGAAGAACAGGGGCAGGAAAAGAACCAGTCAGAAGTTGTATCACCATCTGTGATCTAGCATTGGGAATCACATGGACTCATTTTGGTCAGTGTCACAAGCCAATCATATTCAACGTGAGACTGTATAGAACTGCATCTACCAATGGGAGAAATGTCAATTCATACTGTAGGAATATGTTGAATGAAAAATATTTTGTAGTTATCTTTGGAAAAATATAAAAACATAATCTTCAAAGGACTCAGATTTGCTTTTTGTCCTTTGGATGGTTTAATTCCATTGTTCCTTAATGCTGGGACAATGGCATGTTCTACTTGAATCCCTACTTCTGAAGTTTAATTTGCACAGTTAAGATTCAACCAGACACACAATGGATGTTGAAGCAGGAATTTTAATTGGAGAAAAGAAAAGCATATCTTGAGCACAGCAAAGGGGAAGGTGACTTGTTTCCATAGGTCAAAAATGGAAAACCTTTATGATTTTTTTGGACCTTTGGCCCATTCACTTTACCATGACTTGGTGGGAAAACATACTTAACGTGAAGAGATCAGATTAAAAATTGTTTTCACTGATTGCTGATAACAGTTGAGGAAATATTCTGCAACCAAATCAGTTAGTTATAAAGCTAGAAGTGGGACCATTATCTGAGAAGCCTAGACACTCCATAGAAAATGGAAATGTTGTCAATAAGAAGTATTTCCTATGTCTGGTGATCCTGGCTCAATACATTGCTATTCCTCATATGAAAAGGACCCCTGAAAACCCCAAAGTACTGAAGACTTTGAACTTGGGATTCCTAAATACAGGCTTTGGGCTCATTTGTATCTTTTTGTCTCTTCCTGAGCTCACCTTTCTGTGAACTTTATTAAAATCAATGTGCAGGAGTGAGTTCTGAGTTGCAACCCTTTTCTGAGCTGCCCTCTCCTCTTTCAGCAGTCTTGGAGATGAGACAATGGGTTAATTGAAGCAGCTACCTGCATTCAAGCCCTGCACAAACCTATCTCTCTGTTATTTTTGGACTGTAGTCTAAGTAAACGGCCTCAAGAATATTTTTTCAGAAACTTTTGCCAATATTGCAATTTTCCATCAAGGCTTTTGAGGAAAAAGAAACCCTCAGTGGATTGTTCATAAAAAAGCAGAACTAATGCACCAGGCATTTTATATATTATATTTTATAGTATGTTTTATATATCAAACTTACATATATTATATATATATACATATATATATTACACATTGGCTTTTCTTTCATTAAGAGACATTCTCTAACATTTAGTGTGTATCTTGTTGAATCTTAATCGTGTGCTCCAAAGCAATTTATCCTACAGAAGTAAGGGTCATATCTTCACAATGGAAGAGTCATGATGCTATAAGGAAGTCCCAATTTACACACACACACACACACACACACACACACACACACACACACACACACAGACACACAGACCATAAAGTGAGGATAATAATAGCACCCCTGCTCTGTGAGAGGATTAAAGTTTCCCCAAGGAGAGGCTCTTCAGGGAGGAAAATTGACTTATTCTTTGCCTTCAAAAATTAACAATTATTTTAGGAGCATTTAGACCTGATAACTTTTGCCTTCTTTCACCTCTGTTTGTGTGTGTGTGTGTGTGTGTGTGTGTGTGTGTGTGTGTGTGTGTGGTACTAGGGCTTGAACTCAGGGTCTACACCTTGAGATAGGGTCTTGCAAACTGTTTGCCCAGGCGGGCTTCAGACCATGATTCACCTGATCTCTGCCTCCTGTGTAGCTAGGATTATAGGTATGAGCCACTGGTGCCTGGCTTCTTTCACCTTTAATGAAAGGTGAACATTTGAATTGAGTACTTAAGCTATAAACACTTTCTCTGTGTAGAGCAAATACTCTCAAACACAGAATGCATAGAACCACCACATTACATTTAAGGACTGCACTTCTGAGATCCCCTGCTTTACAGTCTTCCTACTCAAAGTATGGTCTGTAGACCAGCAGCATGGGTGTCACCTAGGTGCTTGTTAGGAACACAAAATCTCAGGCTCCAATTTAGGGATGGGAAAATCAGAATTTGTCTGCTAACAAGATCTCCAGGGGATCTACATGCATGTTTGATATTGAGAAGCAAAAGCAGTATTCTAAAATAGTTTGTACCATTTCCTACTGTTGCCATTTAAAAGTATAATAACTTCCTTGGTGTTTTTTTTTCTCCAAGACAAAATTAAGAAACAAGTTTCTTGATATTATTGTTTCCAATTTTTATGCCAATGTGAATTATCTGAAGATATATTTCAAAGACAAGTTTGGATTGATGAGATTTGGAGTGATGCCAGGTAGGGACCTTCCTGTCAATCTCTCAGGTGATGCCAATGCTGATGTCCCCTGAACTATTTTTTGAATACCATTCTGTACATCAACAATAACCAAGTAGAAAAGATAAAGAAAAAAACATCATCCTTTCCCAATAACTGCACAATCCCAGAGTATCTGGAATTAAGTCCAAAAAAGAATTAACAAAATAGTACAAAGAAATATTTTAAAGTCTTATTTAAGAGTTAGAAGAATTGAATAAATGGAGAGCAAAATAATGTTATACATGAAATAAGGAAAGCATGGTAATTTTGTCAACCCCTGGGCATATTCCCTTTTACCTTTGTATCCACATGCTTCACACAGGACAAAGGATCTACCATGAATGGAAATTCCATCAGCTTGGAGGGAATCCACCACAAAACCAAGATGGTATCATTGATACTTGCTTTGAAGCATTGCTGACCATTTATTATACATTTAAAACCTAACAGAAATTGTTACGATCACAATAAACTTTTAGAATGGTATATTATAATTTATAAAGTGCTCTCTCTTGCTTGCTCTCCCTATCTCTCTTTCTCTCTGTTTTATCTCATTTGTTCAGTAAGTGCAGTTTTTGGAGCTATCATTTGAGGTACAAGAAAGAGAAAGTAAAGCATTGATAAGGTAATGTGACTTTTATTGTCAAGGGACTTGTAGATACAGGAAAGGCAAGTAGCATTCCTTAATGTCTTAGGGATTTCTTCTACCATTCTCCTGAAGGTGCTGTTACAACAAACCTGACCAGTCCACACTGTGTTTTTCACTCTTTAATCCCCTATTCCTCTTACCCTCTTATTGCTGAGATTCCTTTTATAAGGGTTCTCACATTGATTCTCTCTTCTGGCCCATGTCCTACCTGTGGATTTGTATGTTACTCACTTTTCTTTGCCCTAGATGTACATGTGGGTGCTTCTTGGGTTCCAAAGTCTAGTTAAAATGAAGACTTAACCACTTGTCTTTTCAGTCTATAAAAATGCATGTTGATGATTGGAAAAGAAGTGCTTACTAATGTGCCATCTTTTGTCTCTGTATTTCAGATTCATCAACTAGGAATGCAAATGATGTTACTTATAGAAATGTTCTGAGAAAATCAACAAGTACAAGATATTTTAAAGTTTTTCACTCATAAAAAGGGTGCATATGAAATTGCAATTATTGTGAAGCATAACAGACCAGATTCAGAGTGTCTGCTGAGCATTCTAGAATAAGTCAGCTGGAACTTTCAGACTCACAATGAAAGAAAATAAATAGACATTGAATCTAAAGAACCCTGCAGGCAGAAGTCACTCCTAATTCTAGCAGGACAAGTCATGGGGAAATAGTTTTAGAAATAAAAATAATAGAGGGAGTTTACCTGCTACTTCATTGGCACAAGACTTACATTTCTGACAGTGTCCCTTTAACTAAGAAGCACACTGTTTGTTATCCACAGCCAATCTTTCAAACATTAATGCAGAATCTGTGATTTATTAAGCATATTTTTGCTTGAAGCTTTTCCACTGACAATCTTGTTTTTTCCATACATTTACCACAAATATATGTATCAAAGCAAGTTTCCAGCTTCTGCTAATAATTTTTATGGTGTCTGGATTATATCCTCTCAAAGAATATAAAACACCTTGGGCTTAATATCGGTTGTCACCCAAATGTTCTCTTCATGTTCCAATGACAAGTTATGATACCTTGTTCCATCAGATAACAGACAGTTATTGTAGAAATAGATGTGTGAATTACTAATGGGAAACTGAGAACAAGGACATGAGGGGTTGTGTCACAATAGTGAGTAGATGAGACCTTTTAAGGACATATCATTGAGATAAATTATTTTTAGAGTACCTAAAGACATAACACTAGAATATCTGAAGACATAATACTATCCATATTTATTATATTCACTTTAATAATCTTGAATAACATTTCATTTTGTCTTTTATATTATTAATTATCAATCTAGTATTCACAGCTTAAAAGCAGCCACAGGTTTACCATTGTTGTTTTAGTATTAAATATATATGTACTGATGACATTCATTGGGTTATATTGCAAAATGCCACCCTTTGATATCATGTTCCTTTTTTTATTTTTATTTATTTATTATTTATTTTTTTAAATTATGGTAGAAAAGCTATGTATGGAGACATAAGAGGTTTTCTGCAATATTTGCTTCACGTTCCACCCAAAATAGCAGTTTATTTCTCTAGAGAAATAGGTATGACAAGAAAATACTTTTCCTTTTGGTTTGAGGACCAGTTATATCAAATTGTTAAAAACCACTATTTCAGTTGTGTATAATTAAGAAAACATTTATCAAACAGGTGGTCCAATCTAAAAAGTTTTGTAAACTTTATAAACAAAGCACTCACTAAGAGTGACTTGTTAAGAATGCATTTTGGGATAATCTTTCATGGACATAAGGCCTGGTGCCAACCTGAAGAAAGATGCAGTTTGGTAATCCTCACCCAGGACTGCTCAAGACCAGGGGTAAGAAACAGTAGAGCCAAAACCACTTGCTACATTCCTTATTTATGTAAGCAACATTGTTTTCATGTATGTGAGCTATGAAACTTGAGAGCCAGCACGTATTTTCTTATTATTTTGCTATTTTTATGTTCACTTTCCAATGATTTAAGTGTCAGCCACCCTCGATTATATTATTAATATGGTTTGTAGAGGAAAATAGACCTTTTGGAAAACTCCACCTGTATGTATACCAACAAAATGCTATACTTGAGGTCAAGCATTTTATAGAAAATTATCCATTCTTATGGAAATAAAATTTCAGAATTAGAAGACAATATGAAGGAACCAAATAATACATTTCAACTGAGCACTTGACAATATATGCACCCCAGTCACATCCCCTGTCTGCGTATTATTGATAAGGCTCACCATATATGCTGGAACTCAGCCCAGTCTGTTAAAAGAAAACAGATAAGAAAATGTTTAGTTAATTTGTAGCACAGAGCTTCTCAGCTAAAGGAGAAAAAAATTAAAATACAACCATGAAATTACATATCATGCTGCTATCTTGTGAGTGATAGTATTTATGTATGAACAAAGCCAGTAAACTACAGTAGCAAGAGTGACATCTCACAAGTCTTTCAAATGATAAAATTCACTATGTTTTTTTATCAGTTTTAGTAAGTACTGACATTTCTGACTCTAAACTCACCAGAGACTTTAAAATTTTACCAGCTTCATAGTAGATAAAAGATTTCTGTAAGATTTTCTAAAGAACTAACTCACAGAAAATAATTTTAACATTATTAATATTTATAACAAATAAATCATGTTATGTTTCAATCATTTCTATGGGGAAGGGTTTGGGGAATGTCTGGTACCTATAGAACAAACACAAACCTGAACAAGATATGTCCAAAGTAGCTCAAAGTGGAAATTGGGAGACTCAACCATGAACAAACCAGTTAGTTGATTGGCTTTATGAGCCATATACTCAAACACCATCACCATTTTCTCCCATCAAACTAGCATGAAGAAAAACACAATAGATTTCCCCCTGAGACACCTGGGGAAAGCATCCCAGTGCCACCCTGAATGTGATGACTATTAAACTTCCTGAGATTTTGTCAGTCTTCCAGACAGAGAATTGATGCCAGCTAGAGAATTTGGCCTAACATTGCCTAGGTTGTGTTCTAGAATAGTATTTTTGGAAAAGTCAGTAAGTCTCAGATAATATCGTAAGACTCCAATTCACAAGTTTCTCTAACACTTTGGCTACATAACTTCATATCAAAGAGAAGCATTGCTTCATCTTTGGGATAATTTTCTTTTCTGTTACCTTAGGGATTTATTATTCATGTACCATCAGTCAAAAGGCTCCACTGTTTTAAAATCATAGAGAATAAAGGAACCTCGATTTGGAAAGATTTACTCATTTCAGTTCAGTTTAATTAAACAAACAATTAATGTGCAATGTCTGTGTGCCAGAAAAATTTTTCAAGTGCTTAAAATCTGGGATGGAATAAGCAGACAGGATCACTGATAGGTTTTAAAATGTACATCAGCTTGCACACTATGTTCTTCAATATTTTTATTTTCTATAGGGAAAAGTAGAGTTCAAAGACCGTCATGAGTATCTTTTAACAATATTCATGATCAAGCATTTTCTTTGAGTGCCATTACAAAATAATCATCTAAGTTAATATAAATCAAATCCAGCCAAAGATTCAGATATGTTGCATGCTAAAATGTTAGTCAAACCATAATGTACTCACAGCTCTGTCACTACCCATGCCACATTTTTATACCCTCACTTTCTCTTCTAGAAATCTGGCATAATAAAGCTCAATCTTTCTACACTCTTCAAAATGTTGTGAATTGTATCATGACCTATGATGGGTCAAGAGCATTTTAATTTAGAGATTGAAGGAAACTTGCAAAATTTTAAAGAAGAACTCTTAGCCATTATTACACCACATTTGGTGAGTATAGGATTGGATTGTTCTAAATCTAGCATGATTTAATACACATAATACAGTTTATAGCTTTCCATTCTCTCCAAAAAGTAAATGAGCAAGTCTTTAAATATCATTGACAGATTTTCTGGCAGATAAGATAAATCAAGTGCTCTGCAACTAATCATGTTTTTCCTTCCTGTTTTTTTTTTGCTTCACAAGACTCACTTGTAATTAATTCTTGCCCTGTACTTTCTAAAACTAAGTTGTGATCAGTTTTTTTTTTTAAATAAAGAAAAAGAGCTAGATTCTGGTGGCTCACAACTGTAATCCTAGCTTCTTCGAAGGCTGAGATCAAGAGTATTGCAGTTCGAGGTCAGTCCTAGGAATAGTTCGTGAGACCCCACCTCCAAAATATCTAGAGCAAAATGGACTAGAGGTGTGTCTCAAGCAGTACAGTATCTGCTTTACAAGTATGAGGTCCTGAGTTCAAATCCTACTTTCACCAAATAAATAAATAAAATCATAGCAAATGAAAGGAGAGAAAAGAAGTACAATCTATGTGTATGGACAATCATAAACTTTTGAATGAGACTCATTGTCTTTATGTTTAATGTCAAGGTCATCACATAAGTTAGGATTGGATCATATTTATAACAAAATTTTTGTATCTTTCTTAACACTCATATCTCCTCAACCAATGATTCTCAGTGTATGGTCCCCAAACCAGCAATATCAGAATCACCTGGGTAGTTCCCCTGTCCCACCCTACAATAGATTAACTAATGGCCCCACAAAGATGTCTGCATTCTAATCCCCTAAATCTTTGAGTGGCAAACCTTACATGGCAAAGGTATTTTGTAGGTATGATCAGAAAAAAGGAAATGTGATGACAGAAGTACACCTTAGAGTGATGCAAGGGGGGAGATGTAGGTGTCTTCTGTGAGAAGGAAAATGGAAGAAAATTGATTCTCCCCTGGGACCTCCAGGACTACAGACTTGTAGACTTCCTTGGGCTTCATACCTCTGTAATGGAATGATAATTCTTCTGTATTGATTTTAGCCACTAAATTTGTGATGATTTCTTATAGTAGCATAAGGAAAGCAAAAAAATCATTAAGACTAAGCATCCTACAACCTAATAAATTCTCTAGGCAACTTCAATGCATGATAAAATTTGAGAGTCACTACTCTAAATCATTCAGTATAAATTTTGATGTAGTAACAATGTAGAGAAGGAGTTTGTCAATGGAATTATTACATGGTAAATAATAAAAATAATAATAAAAATGTAAGGAGAATTCTGCAGAGGCCCAACAGCAGTAAGAAGAGAAGACCAGGGGAATCAAATGGTGAAAGAAACCCTGGAGAAGGAGGAAGTGAAGAAGCTTAGCCATGCCAGTGTTGTGATGAGATGTAAGAGAAATGGACTGACTGAGGCTTTTTTCTCTACCAAGCTGTCTGACTCTGCAGACTTGTTGTGCATCTTTATTTTATCATTTTAAAAACGAGAAAAAAAAGACCAATTCATGCCTTTGGTGCCCAATAGTCAAATGACCATTATTTTTCTTAGCTAAATTCAGGAAAAGTAGTCTGGGGACCTGGTTGCAGAAAAGAATCTTTATTTTTACTAAACTCTAATTAAGGTAGAATATTTCTTCCAATTTTGAATGTAAATAATAAACTATAGTAGTAATGACAGAAATTTTGGTCACCAAGAAAAAAAAACACACACTGGTATTTTCCTATTACATTTTACTTGTGTCTTATTATTATAAATTAATTTATCACAAATATGTATTTTTACATTTAGACAAGTATCTTTCAAGTTTTTTCTTTGAAAATCATATATGTATGTATATCTATGCATGTATATGGGTATATATATTTTAAAATCATATTATGAGAAACATTTCTAAAGTTTCAACTTCTCAATAAATTCATTGCAAGACAATGATACAATGTGTGCCTCACATTATTGTGTAATATAAACAAGATAAGTATGCTTATGATGTCACATATATAAGTAATGAAACAGAGGAATGTTTATGTGACCTTGTTTAAAGTTCACATAAGTTGGGCTAGTCATAAACAGCATATGAACATAATATATTTTAAAAGCCCAGGTCCAGGTGTATTTTTCATGTTTTCTCATATGTCCTCCTGAGCATCTCTGGCACTTTTAGATGTCAAACTGACATAATTTCTGCCTAGTTAAAGATCTTTGAAATTCCTTGTAAGTTTTGAATTACATTGATCTACACATCTTAAAAACTTGAAGAAAGTGTTCTAAACGCTTTGAGAACTAGCTATCCCAAAGTTCTCTTCTCCTTCAGTTTTTCTGGCTTCAAATCCAATTAATGCCTGAGATATTTCCCACAGAATGAGCTCAACTCTCAACTAAGGACTACGGAAATAACAAACTCTGAGATGGGCAATACAATAGTTGAAAAGATGGCTTTGAAATAGGATACAATCCACTGAATAGCTTTCCAGAATGTAGCTTGCTCTTACCATGCTATATAACTAGAAGGGACTTTGAAGTCCACAGTCAAACTACAACTGTTTGAGTCTGATGCAACAAGATATTCTATGAAATTAGGATAGATAGATGCATTAGCCTGTGGATACCCAATGATAGATGAACCATGCATGTTTGAGAGTTCATAGTTAGTTTAGATGATCCTCCAAAACATTATCTGATCATCCAGAGCTTATCCAAATGATCTGAATTTCATCACATTCCAAATTCAGCTGACACTCTTGTGAGGGTGTACTTTCCCATGAGATTTCTCTTTCTACTCTTAGCCAGAAACATTTCACTCACTTTCTCAAGGTCATACAGCTGACAGGTCCAAAGTAACTGAAAAACAAAAACAAGCAAAAATTAAATAGCATCTAGTTATGGAGAGTTAATTGAAATCTAGTTGTGCACACTTAACATTTCAAGTGAATACTATAGGTCTTTACGTACTATGTTCTATTACATCCTGAAAGGATGCTATAGGTGTAACTACTTTAACTTATACTGGAAAATAATGCCCTAATCACTCTTGCTACATTGTCCAAAGTCTAGCCTCTACCATGAAATAGCAAAGTGGGAGAGTTAGAGAGGTTATAAGAAATAGGCACAAAGATAAAGTAAGGCCTGGGGATTTAAATCTAGAGGAAATTATTCAAAGAATCTGGACTATTCATCACAGAAGAAAAAACTGAGGGGAAATGAGTAACATTATACTTACGAATAAATGAAATAAAATAAAGCTGAAAAATATTCTAGACAAGAATAGAGAACAACTGTGGTTCATTTATCCTGAGATCAAAACCAAGGGAAAACATTGTTAAATTACTCTGAGAAATTGACTGATCTTCAACTTGTTCAATTTCAGGGTGAGTTACTACAGGGAAGTGTGTAATCTCCTCTCTTAAAAACTTTGATTGAAACACGATTTTCTAACTGACATCACTTGAATGTGCTTTATCTTGATTTAAGAGAATAGGCAAGATTTCTCAAGGTCCTTACAATTAATGAACTCTAATATTCTGTACATTATCCTATAGTAAAATGCAAGCATTAAGAAATCTTGCTTATAGAAACTGCCATGTTTAAACAGGTGTCCTAAAGAGAAATCGCTCTAAAAATGGAGGTTCCAGTTAGTGATGGATAGAAAACTCTGCACTCAGAAAGGGGCATAGTTTGCCCCAAAATCATTTCTCAGACACACTTACATTCACTAAAATTGTTGAATGACTTTGGGTCTTAATATAAAAAGTGTAGTTATTCACATAGGCACACACTCCTGCCTCATGATTACATAAGAGTTCTTAGAATGTTATTAGGTATGGTGATATTTACTACTCAATTGTCCCCCAAGTATCAATGGCTTTTTTCACATTTTGTAGCCTGCTTGTGCTTCCATGGGACCATAGGACTGGTTCTTGCTAATAACCTATGAGCAGAAATGATATATGGGATATCATTTCTTCACATGTCTCTTTTATAAAGCAGTGATTCACCTAGGAAACACATGCTAAGAAAGCACTGTAAGACAGATCCTGATTGGATAACCACATTTCCAGAACTGCACTTGTTCTTGGCATGAATGATAAATAGAAGTTGAAGAATTAAGCACTGACTATTCTGAATAACAGTCCAATAATGCTCGAGATAAAACATTTCTACTGTGCTCTCTATTCTCTCAATAGCCACTCTTGTAAAAAGAATCACTATTTTTGGCTATGAGTAAGGAGGTGATGTTTTAATTATGATGCATGGAAATTTGAAATCATCTGTCAGTCACAGTCCTACATACTAATCACAGATACCACATCAATTTTTAAAATTATGAATATTACATGATCTATTTAAATAATTATAAAAAGTGGGTCCATATGAGCATACCTCCCATACATATGTCAATAGAATTCCACATTTATTTAGTATTAAAGAAGCAGTATTGTTATTTGTGCATTTGCTGAATGTTCTCTCCACTTACATGCTAAATAAAACTATCTAGGCATAGAATCATTGTGTATACACACATCTAAAAACATCAGTAGGGATTTCATTTTTATGTAGTAAACATTAGTATAGAGCATATTACACAATTAGGAAATTATGTTTTTGTTCCTTTGCCATGGTAGAAAAATTATCCAAGATTTTGAGCCCAAATTTTCTAAATAAATAATATCTAGTAAATGTATAGCATTAAGATTCTGATTGAATAAAATTAACCTACATACAAGTTGTTAGAGTAAGCAAAGTGTTTTTTACTACCAACATGGCTTCATCTCTTTAATTCTCATATTTCCTACATATAGGGATCCTTATTCTCACTTTATATCATCTAAAATAAGTTTTCATAGCAAGAAAAAGATGGAATTAGGACTCAAATCCAGATTTTTATACTGTGTATCTACCATGCACTAAGGAAGTCTCCATACTGTGTCATTAGGATTGTGGCAAAAACTCATGGCTCAAATAGAGCTCAGTAAATGGAGAGTAGGAGGTAGTAAATTAACTATTGAAGATGTGTAAATGTGGTTAAGGGAAACCATGGCATGATAAAATACCATGGAGTTTTAAATAGCGAAGAAACCTGGAGGGCAAAAGAAGAAAACAGTTATAGGATGAAGAAGAGCCATGCTAGTAGTAAAGAGGACCCTTTGCAACACTGGGGGTCCTTGATAAAGTATTGGCCACCATCAGCTTGTGTTCTTTCTCTTCCTTCCAGTGGAGAATTTCTTATCTCCCAGGTCCAAATCCACTGAGGACAGAGGGCAAAGGAGCCTGGCTTATGCATCTATTCAGGTCAACCTCTTCTCTAGAAGGGAAGAATGGATCTGAAAGTGCAAAGATAGCCATTATCCAGCCCATGTGCCAGACACTCTCATACACAGAGAAATCACTTAAAATATTTACATCAAAATAAACTATCATCTTGAAAGGAACCTTGAAGTGCAATTAAAAATTAAATTGAATCAGAGATGACCCATTTCCTAGGCAAGGATTTTTCACGTATTAGTCAGAGAACACAGCTGAATCTGAGAGGGAAGAACCTTCAGAATATTAGCAGGTGTGTGAGCCTGGTGAGAATAGGGAAATGAGTCAAGAAAAACAGCTGAAAGAAAGGAAAAATGGCAAAAGAAGGGAGGGAAGGGATTGAAGCAATTTGATTCCATGACAGAAAGATGTCATGATCATGACGGAATGACAGCTGGAGTAAGATCTTGTCAACAAGAACTGTGCATACAATTGTTTTCATTATTATTCATAGCTTTGTGGAAAAATAAGTCTGTATTTATTAGCCATAGTAGGATATGTTGGCTATTAAAAGAACAATGAGTTCTGAGTGGATTCAGTGCAAAAAATTATGATGAAGTTATATAAAAATTCTGTATTACATGTCTTCTTTCTGCTCTCTATCTCTCTTTAATATAGCACAATTGTATTTCCACAAGGATGTAATGAGACTAACAGATCATGTTAAAAAGAGAGAGAAACAGAGAGAACCTTTAAGCAAAAATCTAAGGATTATGAAGATAAGTAAGAGCCTTGATTCAGTTGCATGATATCAGACTACAAGCTGCAAAGGTGACAGCAACTTCTTGATTGAGCACATAAATATGTTTAGAACAGAACTGATTTGAAGTAAATCCAATATTTGAACCAGTCTATTCCAGTTAGGAGTAGATATACTTATGCCTTTAAAAGATAACCACATCCTCACATCCAAAAACAGCCTCACTATGTGTGTTTGCAAGTTCTGGGTCAGGTCAAATAATTCTCCAAATTTTTTCCTGCTTTTTTGAACCATGTTAAAATCATCTGAATTCCATCAGTCATGCCAAATTCTTCAAGTTAACTAACATGCTGAAACTTCTTGAAAACACTGCAGGGTACTCTTGCAGTAAGTGATGCTGGTATCTCCCCTTCTTCTCTGCTTCCTCTTTTTTCTTCTTTGAAGTATTTGGTATAACAAAAAACCGTTCCTTTCCTTCTAGAGTCAAAGTCCTCAGCTATCTTAAGTCTGGGAAGGATTTGGGCTGCACTGTGCTTTTAGGATGAGGCACACATTCTCCTCTCTTTATTATTATTGTTAGCATAAAATAGTTGTTACAAGGGGAATGCATTGAGACATTTATATATGTGCTTATAATATATCTTAGGTTCATCCCCTCCATTATTCCCCTTTATTCCTCTTCCCCCTAAGAATAATTTCAACAAGTTTTATTGTTCTATTTTCATGCATAAATACAAAATATATCCACCATATTTTCCCTCCTTCACACTCTCCATTTACTTTTCCTCATTCTTCTGGTATCTACTCCCTGACAAGACCTGTTTTACCTTCCTGTACATAATTTTTAAGTGTGTACTGATAGTTCGAGGGGATTTTGTCTTGGTATTTCAGACATGTATATGTCACTCCTGAGTCAGATTAACTCTTCCCATTACTTATACTTCTCTATTGCCCTGCATCCTATTACTCAACAGCTTACAGTGCATTACATTATAATACCTTCATACACAGATGCATTGTGTTAAAATATTATTCACTATTGCTCCCTTTTCTTCTCCTGCATCCTTACAGTCCCCTCAGACACTAATGAAATCATGTTATCTCATGTGTGTGTGTGTGTGTGTGTGTGTGAGTGTGTGTAAAATCATCTATGTATTTTTTATGTGTACATTTACCTTATAGGTCTAGCTTCCACATATAAGGAAACACATGTGACCTTTGGCTTTCTGAGCCTGGTTTATTTGGCTTACCATGATCATCTCCAACTCCATTCATTTATCTGCAAACAACATAATTTTATTCTTCTTTATGACTAAAATAATACTCCATTGTGTGTATAAACCACATTTCCATTCACCAGTTGTACAGCATCTCAGTTGCTTCAAAAGCTTAGCTATTGTGAAGAATGCTGCAATAAATATGAGTGCATATTGGGTCCTGATTTACAGGATGTAATCACATGCCCAGGAGTGGTATTGCTGCACACCACAGAATATGCAGGAAGCTCAAAACCTAACCCCTCAAAGATCAACAACAACTATTCAATAAACGGGCAAATAAACTGAATGGACAACTCTCAAAAGAATTACAAATGGCCAATTAATGCATGAAGAAATGCTCAACATCCTTGTCCATAAAGGAAATGCAAATTGAAATGACACTGAGATTTCTCTTCACTCCAGTCAGAATGGCTATCAATTATAACACAAACAACAACAAATGCTGGTGAAAATGGGGAATGAGAGGAGAGAAACTCTTATCTACTCTTGGTGGTTTCCACTATGGAAAACAGTATGGAATTTCATTAAAAAAAAAAAAGAAAGAAAAAACCTAAAAGTAGACTTACCATGCATGTTCTTTACTGTAGCCTGAACCCTTCCATATGAATGCTCTTACTTGCAAATTCAGTTCTATTTCCTGCCAGGTCCCTTCTGGCATTTAATTGGTCAACAATAATTCAGTCAGTCATGATGTATAATGTGTCATAATTACAACTTTATATTGTGGAGACACTCATAATTCTAAGGAATACACAAAGGGTTCCAGCAAAATTTTCTTTCAGGTTCCATGAAGACCTAAGTAAAGTGTGGCAGTGCTGCCTACTGCACTTAAGAAAAGTGGCCACTTAGGAAAAAATTGACATAGTCACCTAAATTATTGACATTTTTGTTGCTGTTGTTGTTTGTTTGTTCTACTAACACTTATGTTTAGTTCAATATTATGACAGCTTGGAGTTTCATTTGAAACCACTGGAGAATCCAAAAGACAGATAATTTATGCAAGAAGTGGGACTGATTTTACTGTGTAGGCAGTATTACCAAATATTGTTTTCTGTTCCTGAATAATTGCTGCTCAATTAAGCATCAAAGTGACAATAGCCATTTGGCTGTCATTTGTTTTCCAAAAATCATTTGGCTCCATGTCTGTTCATTGTATCTGAGTGTTCCTGTTACCCTGACATCCAGACCAGCCCTGGAGTTGCACAATACAAGTTGAGGAAGCAAAAGAACCACTACTAAATTGGCCCATTCAGATTTCTGCTGGCATATTCTTCTCATCTGCTAAGATTTTCCAGGGCCTGGGGTCACCTTTTGCTTAGATATTAGCATGGGTTAGCGTTACACGGTTGCCCTGTCAAATAAACTCAAAATTTCTGCATCAACAGTCACAACAGAGGATAGTAAAAGGTCTTAAATTTTTTGGTGTCATGGATCCATCTGGGCAAAACCTACCAACATTTCAGAATAATTCTGTTAAATGCACAAGATAAAGTATAAGGATTTATAAAGAAAGCAATTACACTGAAATGTAGTCATCAAAGTACTAAACTGTGGGCTGGGGATATATCTCAATAGTCGAGAGCTTGCTTACCATGTGTGAAGCCTTGGTTTCTTTACCTACCAACAAAAAATACCTTAAATGTGATAAATTATATATCATACACACACTCATTTATTAATACATTGAATATAAACATCGAACATATATTTATTATAGTAACTTTAATAATAATTTTGAAGTCTGGATATTTAATGAGATTCTGAGATATTTGCAGAAACCATCTGTGGTATGACAGTATCAGGGGTCCTGTTGATATGTGGTTTGCTGCTTATATTAAAAACTAAAGGAAATGCTAAATTTCAGTTAGAATCTGATTTTTAATAAGGTTCCTTTTTTTCTTATTCAAATTCATAGGCCGTGGAATTCTGTTTATAGACCCTTTGGAGATCCATGGACCCCAGTTTAGGAATATTCAGGTCCATAGTAATAGTATAAAAATTGGACACCTGTACTATAAAGGTCATTTTGGTAGTGAAAGAAAATTGTATAAGGTAAGTTGGAAAATAGCTCAATCTGATGAGCAATGTGAAAGAATAAAATATATATTAACACAACTTTTAAAAGATAATGTTTTGGATTCAACCATCTACTTAGACAAGGACAAAGAACTACTTAAGCTTATTATTTCCCAGTTAACTGATTGATGTTCTTCCTACTAAGCTGCTAGTATCTTGGTCTAAAGTTGATAGAGCTTGGGTATGGTGGTACACACCTGTTTTCCCAGCACTCGGGAGGCTGATACAGAAGAATCATGAATTCAAGGCCAGTCTGGGTTATGTACTGAGACACTATCTCAAAAAATCAAAACACATAAATAAAATAAAGGTGAAAGTCAAAAGGGCTCAGTGATGGGTGCAAGGAATTAGTATAGAGTTAGGAATAAATACAACATGATTCCATCATTCTAGCAAGCAGGCAGTGTGCATGGGTTCAAGAATGCAGACTCTTCAGCCAGCTTTTCACTTTGAAGAAATATATTGCAGGGGTTGATGTGTGTTAGCACTCTTTGTCTGATTAGGGAAAAAACCAATTCCAAAAGGAATTATAGTTAGTCATTCTCTCCAGTTTTACTTTCCTTCTGGAGTAGCCATATCTTATCTTTCTCATTTCTGAGTTTCTGCCTGACTCTAATCAGCCTGGGGATAAGATAAAGAATCAGAGATAGACAGGCAGATCACTATTTCAGAATCTGCCTGTGTTTCATACACTAGATTGTATATTTCTTAAGAGCATTGAAGGAGTTAAAAAAATTCACCCTCCATAGAAAACAAAATTCTAAATCGAAATTTTTGAATGAGATCCTTTCAGACAAAACATTTTAGAATCATTACCATATCAGAGCACTCAATAACTGTTTATTTTTTCTCAATAATAACAACAACTTGTTAAAATGCTGTGCAACCAGTCTGAAAGCTAAGCCCAGGAGGAAGGGGTGCTTGTCACTGCCGCCTCTCCTTTCAAGCCACCACAAATATTATGCTCTTGCTATTTTGTTTAACTTGGGCTGAATTCACTTTACAGAGTAACAGGGAGGGAGAGTTGGGTCCATTAAGAATAAATTTCAAAAGCCCTCTGGCTTTGGGGCTTTCTTGTGTTATTCCACCTCAAACCAGAGGATATGAAAGATGGGAAGATTAGCGAAGGTTTGCCCTGGCTGTTCTTTTACTGAATGGCTTCATAAATGCCAATTGAAATAATTATCAAGCCATTATGATGATTTGCATTAAAAATGGTAACTTAAGCAAGCAGCCCCTGTGTGTGGAGAAGGGCAGCTGGGGAGGGGGGTAGTTTGTAATGTTATAAAAGGGCCATTGAAGCCATACCAGCTTCCTGGCTTCCCGAGGATTACCACACTGTAGTTCACAAAAAGGTTATTCTTCCAGCTCTATTTATACTCACAGTACTTACAGTACATGTGCCCAGCACACCCATTCCTGGTATTGATTTGTGCCTATGCCCAAATTATCATCTGGCACAGATGAGGCAGGGGCTTCTGGAGATGGTGACGCAATGCTTGGAACGTGGCAGAAGAAAGGGCCTCTTCTTAACAACACTTCCTTTTGACCTAACATGAAGATACCAGAGGCTCTGAGTACCATTTCCTTTTTTTTTTTTTTTAACTCAGCTGTCTCATTAAAGCCTGTGGCTAGTGGCCAGTTGCTCTACCCTCTTCCCCTTTTGAGAGTCTACTTAAAAGAACAAGGCAGGATATTGTAGGGATTGAGTTTTCATTTAATTTGCCACTTTTCTCATTGAGGGAGGCAGTTTCTTAACAAATCAACATTTGTCAATGATGGTTTGTAAACATCATACTCCACTGGGTGAAAGATCTGAGAGAAGAGAGGACAGTACATTACTAGACACTGCTTCACTTTTGAAAGGTACAGGAGGAGGGACAGGGCCTAGATGAGGGATCATGTGGTCCTGGAAGCTATCTCAAGGCCGTGCTATAAACAATTGTTGAAGTTATCCAAAGACAGCCATGGAGCAGTTCAACTATTTTAGCTCCACTAGCTGTCAAACTTTAATGTGTCTGAAACTGCCTCGGGAGATCATTAATCATTCTGTTTTGTAGCCTCCATCCCCAGAAAATCTGATTCAACAAATCTGTGAAACCAGCAAGCTGTGCTTTGTAAAAGGACCAAGATGATTCTGATGCAGGTGGAAAAATGAACATTGCTTTTAAGAGTAAGCTATATCTAATAAACGTTTCTTTTTTTTTTTTTACTGAAAATCATTTATCTCTGATGTGAATGAGCCAGATCACTACACCATTAGCTTCTTTTGTAGAACAGTGTTAATAACAACCTACATGTGAACATCTTAAATTTGGTAGATGATGAATGTTATGATGAATGTTAGAATGCAGTAAACAATTTAATACTTTAATCTAACATTTGACCTTTACAAATAGTAGTGTCAACTTCAGAAGGACAACACAGTCGTTTTTTTTTTTAAAAGTTCAAATATTCAGGATATTTGGGTTAAAGATATTTAGAATATTAAATGCTGTCTTTTTGCTTAAAGGAGTATGATATAGTCACCATCAAGCTGCTATTGTAACTAATTTTAAGCTGGGGTAAAGTGACTTTTTGGACGATGGCACCAGTTATGTATATATCACATTTTTGTCAAACTTAAGCCTTGTAGGATTTCATGCTTATAAGTAACAATACACAAGGATCTAGCGATCAGTCCCTTGTTTCTCTTTAGAAAGATATCTACCTTTGTCCTTATAGATGTCAAATGTTATGTCATTATTTTTTTTAAAGGTGAACATTCAAACTGTGGAATTAGGAAAATACCCTTGCAAATAAACTACATAAAGGTAAAAATATACTTCAAATGTATATGGGTTGTTTTTGTTTATTTGTTTTACAATATTCTATAAAGTACACAGAAATCCTAAGTAGAGGGAAAAACTACTTCCTGTGATAAATGTAAGTCCACCAGTTTTGCATAACAATACTTAGAGGATAGTGGACACTTCAGTTTCCTAAGGAAGAGAAGAATGGAAGAGGATCTTCGATTCAGATTTTTTTGGGGGTGCTGCAAACCACTTTCTTTAAGAATGATTAATGGAAGTTGCCAAATCTCTGTTAAGTATTGTATTCATTGAATAGTGAAATACACTGGGTCTTCAAGGGGAATTTTTTGCAAGAGTCTGTATCTGAGTAGGTTCATGTAGACAATGGTTCTTGGATAGAGTAACTACTCCTCTCTAAATTGCAAGAACCGGGGTGGCTGAGAAACCCTATGTCATTTAACAGGAGAAGGCAACAGAAGAAACTAAGGTATCCTGATGGGGCAGTTGAAGCATCTCAGATTTAAACTTGACTTCCTCAAGTGCTGTGATAAGGAATTATATGTAGCACTAAAAGAGGCTTCATTCTTGCTCTGTATGCTGGGAGATGAATGATTCTCACCTTGATGAGCAAATTCCTAGACTGTACAGGGCTGCTGCATTAGGAGGTCACAGTAGAGATGACATTCAATTTTGGTTTTCAGATTCACTGGTTTCACTTATTTCTTTTTCTTTTTTAGTTTTAGTATCAATGAAACATGCTTTGGAGCTCTCCAGGGCAACCTCTGTCTTTCAGCTCCATTTACTGCCTTCATGTAGAAGAAATGATGCTCTCCATTCCGAGCTGTCTGCTGAATGGACTTTAATTTCCATCTTTATTTTTCCCTTTCTCCCTTTGCAAGGATCATTCTGTGAATCATAGTACGGTAGGATTCCACTATCTACAACAACCCAGCCAGGCTGGCCCAATTGTACAGAACCCCTCCACTACCTACAACAACCCAGCCAGGCTGGCCCAATTGTACAGAACCCCTCCACTACCTACAACAACCCAGCCAGGCTGGCCCAATTGTACAGAACCCCTCCACATTTCAGAGGCTGCCCTGTGCATTCTCTTGGCAAAGATCCAGCTGCACTGATGGAAGACACAACCAGGTCTGGGCAGCCCCTGGCCAGCCTCCTCCTCTGACCTTCATAGGACCACATTTCCCTCTGCTGATGCCACTGGGACATGGTGGCCTTAGGTGGCCCAACGGCAGGCTCCAAGTGAAGCTCCAGATCTGAAGCTTCCTTTCTGAAAAACAAAAAAAATGGTACTTAGTATTCACCATGAGGTAGATGGATCTTCTACAAGCAAGCACTCCAGAGTCTGTTAAATCATTATTTTTAGGTTTTGGATATTGGTGTCTTTCCTCTTAATGATCCCAGGATTCTAACACAGAACCCTCTTGAGACATTACAGTATAATTTTTAGGTGTTTGTTTAATTAAATCCTCAATGCAAGCAACATCAACAAGAACAAAATGACAGTTTAGGAAGAGAAGTTGGAATAGACTAAAGGAAATAGGTGAATGTCCAGGAAATACCTGTACCTAAATGTGTGCTTTTTAAGTTTTATCTGTATTTCTTCATGGAAAGTGTGAGGATTTTTTGTTCACTTGTTTGTTTGTTTTTAGATAAAATTTCAAGTGGTTTCGATGGTAATTCAAGAGCATTATTTAGATGGGTTCCAGATCACTGGGGGTGTGCTGTTCCATGTGACCTCTGCTCATTACTATATTCCCTGGAAACACGTGATCTACGATGGCCTGCTGTTTAAACTCAAAGCTAACCACTCAGTGTGGTTATTTCCTCCAAATACATCTTCTTCTACTAGGTTAAGTGTATTTAGTGATCACATCAATATTTGAAGTACTAACTGTGCGTACCTCTGCCTCCAGCATATGTAGTAGCAGGTCCTGACTTTTGAGGGCAATGTATTTCAGGTTTATTTTCCTGTAAAGTTTTTGAGGATGGGCTCAGAGATTCCAATGATCAACTACTCAGGTCTTCTCATTCCTGTTCTTTAAGGTACATTGGCAGTCAGAGCCTTCTTTCCCATTCATAAATTTTTATTTTTGCAGTGCTGGAGACTGAACCCAGGGCCCTGAGTGTGCTAGACATGTACTCTATCACTGAACTACACCTTAAGGACATCCAATATTTTATAATAGTTTTGGCATTGAGGAATTTCAAAAGAAGCCCCATAAATTAAAAGAAATGATAATGGTGACCATCTAAAATTTAACACCATAGTTCAAAGACAACCATATTAGAATCTCTAGCAAACAACAAATCATTATATACCTTTATTATTATTATCATAATTATTCCATGAAATTTTGTGTTCAAAAAGAAATGCATTATGTGCCAGTTTGATTGTAAATTTTCTAGACACTCTTGAGCCATGTTTCTAGACAGCGATATTTGCTATTCACAACTCAGTAATTATAACAAAACACTGGAAATAAAATAATGTGCAGTATGGACATTAAAGTGTACATGTGTCACATTATTAGTGATAATTCCTTTTGTGAGAATCTCTTGGAATTTTTCTTCAATGGTTTTGACTTTCACAATAACCTTCTGTCGTAGTTTGTTTTTTCTCAGAAGAAAACCCTGAGCTAAGGATATGGGTATAAGTGATTTACTAAGGAATAATTCCCAAGAGAAATCAGTAAGAAAGTGAGGATAGAAAGATAAGGAAAGAAAGAATCTGAGTGAGTGCTTGCCTGGATGTCTTAGAAATAGCCTGAGACCTTGGAGAACTGTGGAGTGTAAGTAACGTCTCATGTGCTTCAAACTCACCTAGAAAATGAGGCAATTCCATTTCCCAAGGACAATCAACTGAAGATTAAGAAATAAAAGATAGCAGGTAAGCTTATATAGCTGACCAAAGGAACACAGGGAAATCTGAGCAGGACACCAATTGTCTGCTTTATGATTTAATCATTGTTTTTGTTTATTTGTTTGTTTGTTTTGGTGGTACTGGGGATAGAATGTACATGCTTAGTCAGGCACTCTAACACTTGAGCCATTAATCATTGTTACCATTTGAATAGTAATAATAGAAAAATGGTATCAGTATAATTTCACCAGGATACCAGACAGCAGAAATCCACTTTAGCATCAATAAGAAAATGTGGATGAGTCAGCCACAATGCTATCAAATAGCCCAGAAGTGAAGGTGCCCTACAAGAGTGTTTCTTGAAATTAAATTAGAATCAGTGGCTCTTAATCCTAGGAAAGAATAAATCTCTCAGAATGAGGAAGCAAAAATATTTTAGCCATACAGGGAAATCAGAATTTTGATGGTTATGTGTCCAATATCAATCTGTTAAGTGGGTCCTGAATTATTTGAAGAATTGAGAGCCATGTCAAGTGCTTATGTCCTACTCTGACACAATTCCTTTATTTCCATCACCATTCCTCTTTACAACATGTTAGCTGGGATCACCTAGAAATGTTAAATTTAAATTGGAAGATGGGCATTGGTCAAGGTACTTCACTTCTTCTAACCTTAATGTCTTCAGTGACAGCACGAAGAAAATAAAACTTAATTCCCAGGATTTGTGTTATGATTAGATAAATAAGTAAAGTACATATAATCATGCTCACAAATTTTGTAAGTCAAGAATTAAGACAACACAATGGCTTCTTTGGATGGATTGATTCTACATTTTTGGGGGGGTGGTAAGCTGGAGTTTGAACTCAGGGCTTTGCACTTGCTACCCAGGTGCTCTACCACTTGAGCCATGCCTCCAGCCTGGATGACTTCTTTCTGTTCTGTGGTATCAGCAAGGAATACTAGATCGCTTGGGCTGCTGAAGAGGAATTCTCTGGAGGCAACTTTAGCATCACATGCTGCCTGTCAGCTGGAGATCTGTTGGGACTGTCAGCTGGAAGAACTCACATAATCTCTGCATGTGACCTGGGTTTCCTAATAGTATAGTGAAGTTCAGGACAGTCAGTGATCTTAGGTGGCCTCTCAGGGCTCCAAAGGAGGGCATCCCAGTTCAGAAGCCCCATATTGTATAATACAGTACGGTGATTGTAGTTAATGACAATAAGATATATTTCAAAATAACTAAGCAAGAAGATTTTCAATGTTCTTATCACAAAAATAAGGTAAATGTTTGAGATAATGGCTATGCCAACTAACCTGATTTAATCATTACAAAATGTATACATGTATCAAAACATGCATTGAACTTCATAAATATGAGTAATATATTTAGTAATTTTAAAATGATATAAAATTAAATAAAAATAACCCCCAAAGGCCAAAAGTATATCATCTTTTTTGACCAAATCATGCAGTCACTTATGGTCCAAACATCCTGACATGCAGCTCTGCTCTTACTGAGTTCTCTGAACTCAAACATAAACTCAGCCACAGGGCATTTTACTCACTGATAGAATCTTGCCTAACAAATAGAATTTCTGCTTTTCCAATAATTAACAGCAGGAAAAGGTCCATAGCACACTGAAGTTCTAAGTGAATGATATGCCTTAATAATTTCATTTCCCTGGTTGTTTTGGTGTAAATGAATAAAAAGTCAGATTTTTAGAAGCTAACATTTTCCATACTGCATCCTATGGAAAAATATTGTCTCTTGATATGGCATTAGTTGTTCTTTGAAAAATGTATGCCTTGCAAATAGAGTTTGTTGAATTATGAGACTGAATTACATGAAGCCAAACTGAATTCTGTTTTTTCCTTTATTGTTGTGCTTGGTAGGGGTACATTGTGGCATTTACAAAGGTTCTTACAATGTATCAACTGTATTCTCTTTATCCCCTCCTCCCCCCATTCATAGAATAGTTACAAGAGGTATCATTTTTGCATTTCTGTGCATGTGTACACATCTTTTTGCACTGTATTCACTCTCCTACTCCTTTTCCCCACTACCTCCCCCCTCCCACTGGTGCTAACCCTTCCTCTCTGGGCATAACCTGTTCCACCCTCCTGTTCTCTGATTTTGCAGAAGAGAAAAGAGAAAAGTTAAAGAGAAAAAGATGACATTTTTGCTTGTTTGAGATAAAGGTAGTTATACAAGGAGTTTCCTTGTGATATTTCCATGTATATATGTGTTATACCCCCATTTGGTCTATCTTCTCTAATTATCCATTCTACTGTAGTCCCTTTCTTGTGGTGGTTTCAGCTAGTTTAAGATTTTTATATTTACTCTTTTATAGAGAGTATATCAACCCTATTCAAGTTCTTAGTTTCCTTCTTTTTCCCTACCCCTCCTGTGCGTGACCTCACCTTAGTGTGACCAGTGTTTCATAATATTGCTGTGTTTGTATTAGGTCTATATTCCACATATGAGAGAGAACATGCAGCTTTTGGTCTTCTGAGTCTGCCTAACTTCACTTAAGATGATGTTCTCCAGTTCCAACCATGTACTTGCAAATGACAAAATTTCATTCTCCTTTGCAGCTGAGTAAAATTCCATTTTATATAAATGCCACATTTTCTTAATCCATTCGTGTCAGTACTGGGGCATCTTGGCTATTTCCATAGCTTAACTATTGTGAACAGTGCTGCAGTAAACACGGGTGTGCAGGTGTCTTTGTTGTAAGCTGAGTCACATTCCTTTGGGTATATTACTAGGAGTGTTGTTGGATCATATGGCAGATGTATTAGTTTTTTAAGGAGCCTCCATGCTGTTTCACATAGTGGTTGTACTAGCTTACATTCTCATCAGCAGTGTATGAGAGTTCCTTTTTCCCTTGCATCCTCGCCAACATTTGTTGTTGTTTGTGTTCTTGATGGTAACCATTCTAACAGGGATGAGGTGGAATCTTAATGTGGTTTTGATTTGCATTTCCTTTATGGTCAGAGATATTGAGCATTTTTTAATGCATTTTTTAGCCATTTGAACTTCTTCCTTTGAAAACGCTCTGTTCAGTTCATTTGCTCATTTCTTCATTGGGTCATTGTTTGGGAGTTTAGTTTTTTGAGCTCCCTATATATTCTGGTTATCAGTCCCTTATCTAATGTATACCTGGCAAAGATTTTCTCCCATTCTGTTGGTGAACTCTTCAATTTAGTAATCATTTCTTTGGTTGTGCAGAAATATTTTATTTCATGTAGATCCACTTGTCAATCCTTTCTCTTAGTTGCTGAGCCAATTGGAATTCTACTGATGAAGTCATTGCCTATGCCTATTGCTTCCAGTGTATTCCCTGCTCTTTCCTGTACTAGCTTCAAGGTTTCAGGCCTTATATTAAAACCTGAAATTAATTAAATTGATTAATAATAATCCACTTTGACTTGATAATTGTACAGGGTGACAAACATGGATCTAGTTTCAGTTTTCTGCAGGCAGATATCCAGTTTTCCCAGAAACATTTGTGGAAGAGGCTGTCTTTTCTCAATCATATATTTTTGTAAAATGGATTCTTTATTGTAGAACTTTCAGAATCTTCATTTTGGTAATGTGTGCTGTGAAATTCCAAGTGGTAGCTATCATTTGCAGCTCATTCCCAATGTATTTAACAAGAGTCAGAACACTTGGTTATCTGAATAAGACTTGTGACATGCTGGATGAGACTATTGATATGGATCATCAAGAAGATGAGGTGTAAAGATAGAAGATCTTTTCAAGTAGAGAGAGCATTGTATCTTATCCCCATATATATCTAATGAGACCAAGACTACTAATTTTGTAACAGGCTAACTGTTTGATAAGGCTGACATAAAGGGAAACTTTCTGTTGTATCTTAAGTGCCTGTGTGTATGCTTCCACAGCTTTTATTGGGAAAATCTGCAGTATTTATAAAAAGATAAAATTGAATCTTGCATCATTCAGTTCCCCACTGACTCTAACCCTATATTAAGTCCATTTTTATGTTCCCTAAGCCCCATTTTCTTTTTATTCCTTCTCTACTCAATATATTAATAAAAGTGAGCAATGAGGTAATTACAACAGTAGACCATTTTAAAAAACTGA
The DNA here is from genome assembly GCF_047511655.1 of Castor canadensis. NCBI lineage: Eukaryota > Metazoa > Chordata > Mammalia > Rodentia > Castoridae > Castor > Castor canadensis. The sequence continues at coordinate 149,286,064 of NC_133390.1, read as the reverse complement.
AAATTCAGCTACTGAATAATACAAGTCACTATATAAATCATTGATAATCACACTAAATTAGAATAGCAACAAAAACTGTGAACTTCCTATGGAAATATCATGTTTGTATTCATAATTTAATCATCATAAGAAGGATGATTATAGTGCAATATGCTATTTTAAGAGACAAATAGATCTCATTTAATTAGTTTTTTTTTATTTCTAGGATATTACTATAATCATCTGTTTTTATTGTTGTTGCTAATCTTACTGGACCTGATTTATAAACTATACTTTATCATAGATGTGTATGTATAGGAATGAAACATAGTATACATAGGACTCTGAGCTATCTATAGTTTTAGGCATCCACTGAGAATTTTGGAATGTATTTCTCCCCCACAATGGGACACTATATATATCCTTCCATAGGTATTTTACAGCCAGTGATACCACTTTGTTATAATTGTAAAATTGTAATGTCTTATGCATATGTTTTTCCTCTACACATTTCCAACCCCTACTCAAAAGTAGCCAGTGTTAACAATTTCATGTTTCCTACAGATTATTCCAAGGCTTTTAAAATTCCTATCAATGATCTCATAGAATTATTTTGTTTCATTAGTTTTTCTGCATAAATAAGATTATAAGTTTATACTCTTCTTAAATTTGCTCTTTGATATTTAAAATATGGCTTAGCCACATTTTCATATCAGGACTTAGACACCTCATTCATTTTAACTGACCAGTATTGTGTATTAGACTACCATTCTTTCATTTGTTCAGTCACTAAGGAATCATTTATTACACATGTAATAAGTATCAGGTATTGTTATAGATAATGGGAATAAAAAAAGTTAATGTCCTGTCTTAAAGAGTTTATTTTGAAGGAAGTGTGAAACATGATAAATAAACATACAGTATAATTTCTAATATGATAACTGCTCTGAAGCTATAAAAACTGGGCCAGAAAAATAGGAACCTACACAATCTAGGGTGTAATTTGAGAAAGTGGTCTGGAGTGGCTCTGTGAGGAGATGACATCGATGATAATGGAGAGAATAAGATGCAACCATCTCATTGCTGATGGTAGAAAAATCTCTTGTCAGTTTCCCACTGCACACCCACACTGTCCTAAGGGTTGCATATTTTTTTCCTGCAATCCCTACCATTGCTTTGCAGGGAGCATAGCTCCTCTGTTACAAATGAGGAGAATTAAGCTTTTACCAGGTATCTTGCTCAGCACAGCACGTAAACAGGGCATCCTGCTTCTAGCCTTGGGGCTTTGCATTCATTCACTTATGGCCTCTGGCCTTAAGTGAGGTCCAACTTTCGTCAAAGTTATTGTGACTGGATCACATGTGAGATTACCTCCTTCAGGATGGAAGATTGCTTTAATTTATAAAAATCTCCTACTCTGTTACTCTCTGCTATAGACTTATAAAGATTCCATGATGACAGACAGGTAGCCCTTCTCAACAGAAAACACTAACGTGATTTTATTTCAAAGCAACTGACCTTTCTTCATCCTGGGTACCTGCTAATTTATCAAATATAGTAGATAAATTTTAAGCCACCATGTGTTCTATTAGGTGGGAAGAGTGGTCCTTGCTGCCAGGCACTACCAACCATACTTGCAGGTGTTTGATACTGACGGTGCAACTTCCTAATCTTCAAGAACTTTAAAAAGGGTTGGGGTCTCTCCTAGAAGATCCAATAGAAATTACAAAGATTTTCATCATCCATTCTTCTGAGGTAATTCTGCAAGCAGCTCAGAGAGGAAAAGAAATGTTTTTTTCCCTGCATGCACCACAACAACATCCAAAATCAAGTCATACAGGGGCCCTGTTCAGAGGCAGCTTCTGATTGAAATCACAATGTGCAAAATTACTCTATGGAGTCCCTGTAGGGAGTTATACTCCTTCTCTAATGGTGCTAAATTGTGTAAGCTTCCCTAGAGAGATCATTCTCATCTTTAAACACATGAAGAAAATGTCTGCTGAGAGTCTTTCCCTAACAATGACCTTGTACAGATCTTTGCCTTCTTCATTTTCACATCCACTACTGGTTTGCTCTCCTAAAACATTTCATTTTCTTTAGTAAATATGTTACAAAAATACTTCATTTCACTGTTGTTGCATACCTTTGGAAATTTTTATGCTCATGGGTATTTCTCCAGGTTGACAACTAGAAGTGAAATTGATGAAACAAAGGACATGTACATTTTTAAAATAATTTAATATATCAAATTCCCTACATTAAAGACTTTACCAATGTACTTTATTAGTGTTCATTGCTTCCTAGTTCCTCAATTGTCAATGATACAAAAAATGTATTAATGAATACTAATGTAGTTGAAAACTACAGCATACTCTCATACATTTCTTAGCCATACCCATTCTTCTACAAATTCCTTGAATATATTTTGAATGTTTTATTTTCTTTCTCTTTCTTTGTTTCTTCTCTCTCTCTCCTCTTCCTCTACTTCTTTCTATGTAATGTTGTGCTGTGAATTGAACCCAGAGTCTTTCATATGATAGACAAGCACTCCACTACTGAGCTATATATCTCCAGCCCTATTTTGCCCATTACTTTATTTATTACTTAATGGAACTCTCTTACAAAACCAATAAAGGATGAAACCTTTATTAGGAAATCATGATTGACTTATTTTCATTCCTTCCATGGTTATCAGTATTTAATATGCCTTTGACAACTGTTTTGCCTTTTGTATTTTCCTGGAAAAATCATTGAACTACTCTTTGTTGTCAATCAACTAATAAGAATCCTGAGTACCAACACTCTTCATTAATTAACTGTGCTAAAATTATAACTGTAGGAATGTACTATTTTGGGTGTGCAAGAATTGCTTAATCCCAATTGTTAAAAAATTTGAAGTTAATCCCATTCTTTCTGAGTTCCTAGGTTGTTTACTCTTGGGAAAGAAACACAAACAAAAAAATAACAAAATAAAGAACAATTTCCTGTTTCTAAGAGATGTGGCTTTGCAAGACATTGTGGACATCAAATAGCTCTTACAAAACATTTTGATGAGCTAAGTGTAAACTATTCTGAAACATATGGATTAAATTTCCTTAGGAATAACTTGGGCTTAAAAATTAAGTGAAAAACATTCAATCAAACTAAATTTCCTTTTTGCCAACTACAAAGATAGTTTAAGATAAATGACAAATCCCAATTATGGGATTTCTTAATAAAAGGATGTGTGAATGCCCTAATAAAAACTCAACTTCATTCTAGATCCTTCGTATTAGAGGAAAGAATCTCAACTTCTCTAACTCTAGACCCTCTGACCTAATGACTCTATTGGTGATAATAAAGGTTAAATAAACATAACTTATAGTAAGATTTATTTTATTCCTTGGAGAACAACTTTCAGGGTTGCCTCTTCTGACCAAGATATCCACCACCATATTTCTTGTTTATAAATTAAAGTTCCTGGCTGAATTTTTGTTAATTCCAGTGCATACCACTTGACCTCTTGGAACAGTTATAAATGGTTGTCCACTTCTATCTAAATCCAGGTGTGGTAACTTGAGCATCCATCCAGCTTAAAACCTGAGTCAGTCTTCTAGATATACTTTTCATTATACATAAGGAAGAAAGTGGAAAGACGATTTTAAGCTCCTAGAGCTAAATCCAAGAGAAAATTTCTCTTCTATCTGCAGAGTGTTTTCTAGACCAGGATTACTAGAGCCTGAAACAAGACCTATGCATTGCTTACTGTGCCTAGGATGTTTTGAAAAGTCATCTAGTGTAAAAGATGTGACTCTATGAGATGAGATGCATTGTACCAATTATTATTATTTTAAGGGGTAAAAAGACTGCAGATATCTACACAGTCTATGGAGACTGACAAACAGATAAATTAGATGCTGATTATTTGTATTAAATAGTTCTCCTTTGGAAATCAAATTAACCTACATGAGAATTTCTTTCAAGATATATTTTATAAATGATACATTTCCTAACTGCTTCAGAGAGACTGCTGATAATTTATTATGAAGTGTTCTCACTTCAAACTCACTACAACTAAATTAATTCCTGGGTATTTCTTCCCAAGTCAGTACTATTTTTGTTGTCCAAACTATGTTCCTCCTGTAAGATACATGGAGCAATGGCATAGACATAGGATACAGGATCAGAGGACTGAGTTTGTGTACTGACTCTGATCACTTTAGCTGAGCATCCTTGGACAAACAATGACTTCTCTGATTCTCATTTTTCACTTCTGGAAAAAAAAAACAGAAGAAATATCTTCAACCTATAAAATGAAATACAAATGTCCTCATGCTTATGTTTATTCTCCAATTCTAGTACTAGTATCCTTTATTCTCCAATGACCTAGACTTCAATCATTGCTGTTTCTTTTTTGAAATTACATCTTTTCCCTCCTCCAGATAAGTTACCTCCTATGGTGTGACGTTATCTCTGTTACCTCTTCCCAACTTGTCCTTCATACCACCTCTAGGTAAAGATAAATTTTCCTCACCACAAAAAGTAACCATGTGAAGTGACAGGTTAATTAACTTGATTTAGTAACTTCATAATGAATACATAAGTCAAAATGTCATGCTGGGAATCCTAAATATATTCAGTTTATATTTGTCAAAATAAAATTTTAAAAAGATGTAGATATAACTTTCTGAATCATAGTTTTGAAGGAAGAACACAGGTAATTATTACGCTTATTTACTCCCTATAATTTCAAATCCTTTAGCCTTATAAAAGATGTGGAGATAGAGATGTATTTCTTTATACACACACACACACACACACACACACACACACACTTGTAAAATAAGACTAAGGAGTTCTTTAATGCCTTTCTGAGATTAAAATAACAGAAACTTGGAGCAATGACAGTTATTTGAACTTTTAAAAAATTTTTACCAATTATCAAAATAACTAATATTTATCAGGTAATTATATGTACTAAGTATTTTTTTTAATTCTGAGGATGAATTAGTAAACATTGATCCCATAGAGTTTAAAGCCCAAAAGACTAAATGATATTAATCTAATAATCACATAGGTAAGTGCAAATTGTGATGAAAGTAAGTAGCGTCAGTCCTTAAAAGATATTTGCAGAGAAATTTGATGAAGTCAGGGAGTTCAGACAAACCTCAGGATGAGTAATGATTGACATGAAGTACGTCACAATTGCAGAAGCTAAATAGTATACTAAATTTGGGAGTGGATGTTAAGAGTTGAGAAAATCATTCCAGACATAGGATTGAGCAGACACAAAGGTTCTGTGGCAGAATGAGAAGTTTGAGAGACAATGAGTGACTGAACGTAGCTAGTGCAGAATGACTGAGATAACCTGGAACCTCAAAAAGACTGGAGATAAAATTTGGGGTTTCAATGAAGATTCACTTTGTTAAGTACTCTAATTAATTTAAAGAGAAGAGACTTATTACAGGAACTTTAATTAGTTGCCAGAATTTTGGAAGTACAAGAGCCAGGCTTAAATTCTACACAATTAATAGGGAACCCAGACAGGGGAAATTGCAGAGAAAATTGCATAATTTCCACTACTGATGTTTTAACACCTGCCCAGACAGAAGGTGAACACCAAAAACACTACTGTAGCTATTCCCAAAAAACAAATACATTCACCACCACCTTGTTTAGCAAGAGAACAACCCAATTTTGCAGTACTTGCCATGCACCTTCAAATACCACAAGGAAAGAGCTGCTAGGTGGAAGCCAGCCACATGTCTGTACACCAGCAATGCAGGGAGCACGGGCAGTGTTGGTTAGGAATTCCGTTTGAGGAGGAAAGATTAAGAAAACAATGAATAATTGTAATAGGAAGGGGAGGAGAGAGATATTCATTCAAAAGGTTTAGGGCATTGAAAAATGACAGATTTTGCACAAAGGTAAAATCTGGCTGGAGATCCATATTTGTGAATTAGTGACACTATTATTGTAATTAAAGCTGAGGACACAGATGAGAGCATCAGGTATGTATATGAGTTCATCTGGAGTGGGAGATTCTAGAATATCCTCTCTGTAGATGCTTGACAGGCAATGCTTCAAGTGCTGGAAGTAGTCCATAGGAATGTGACACACAATTTTCAAGCAGATAATTATAATATAGCAAAGGTAAATTACATATTTAACATTTAATAATTATGTTAAAATCATTTATAGGGTATTCAGAAGAGAATTGCACAGTGTTTCTCAGATAGAGGGTGTTCAGATAACAGAGGAGATGCAAGGGAATCCAAATTTGTATCTCTCTTCTTATTCACTTATCCAACTCCCAGCTACAGACTAGCCCTCTGGTATTTTACCAGCATTTCACTTTCAATGTATCCAAAATTATATTTATTACATCTTTTCCTTCTTCCTTTTTCCTATTTGTTCCTATTTCTGCATTTACTCTCATGACCAACTACCTGATTTTTTGTCCAAGTTAGAAATAATATCTCCCCAATCTGACATCTCTCCTTGATTCTAGTACCAGAGCCCTGGGTTAGCCCTGGGGACACATCCACAGCAATTGCAGAAGCCTCCTAGTAACAATCTCAGCAATCAAATCTCTTCTATCTCTAGAGAAGGCACCCAAAATTTTTTATGTAAAAAACCAAAGAGTTTTGGCATTGCAGGGCAAAGTCTCTATTTTAAGTATTCAACTCAGTTCTTATAGTGAGAGAGTAAGCACAGCAATCTGTAAATGAATAGGTGTGGTTGTGTTCCAATAAAACTTTTGAAGTTTGTTGACAATTCTTGTGGAAGAAGCCCTTAGAGCACTGCCCTTTGCAAAGCCTCTTTATGAGTTGCTGCTGAGCTACTCTGCTTCTCCAAGCTGTATTCAGCTGTATTGATTGACTTTGTTTCTGTGCCTTTGCACATGCCACTTTTGCCCTCCTCCTATTCTATCTCTACTCAAATCCTTATCTTTTTAGACCCTATTAGAATGTGAATGCTCTCTGTCTGAGCAAGACTCTCATTATTTTTCTCCAGAATGCTATACCTAGCTATAGTGGAACTTGATCAAACTCTGGTGTGAGTGTCGTGTTGAAAACTGTTTCTCACACTTGATAAGTACTTACAGCATTTAACACAGATGTCTGACAAAAAATCAAATGTCTGATAAAAAATGAGTGAGAAAATAGCCAGAAAGGGGAGAGAAACAGTGCAGAAAATTCTTTAAAAAATTTGAGTTGACAAATAAAAAAAGTTAAAGGAGAAATACTCTATTCTAACAACTATGATATAAGACTATCTATAGAGCTGATGGGTGCAGCTCAGTGGTTGCTTGCATGTCTGAGGTTTGTGTTTGATCTCCCAAACTGCAAAACCAACAAGCCAAAAGGCTAGATGGAATAAACTAAATTCATAGGAAAAAATCAGGAATTTCCATAATTTCAGGAATTGAGAAAAATTCCCAAGTCTGTAAAAATCCTACAGTGTTTATTTTACTTTTATTCTGCACACTTTGGTGCTCAGTGATAATTTAGCCCATGATATTTTTATTTTAAAAGGTAGTGTCAAAGCAACAAAGTATTAGCTTAGGAAAGAAATCTATAGTGTGGAAAACTCTAACACAGTGGACAAGGCAAATTGTATGCAGGGGTCTATCTCACACTTCCCTTGAAATCCTATCAAGCACAAAATTCTGAGTGAGCTACACCCAGAACTCTGTCTCAATGAAGAATTGTTGCCATTCATCATTTCATATCCTCCTTCTCAAGATACACCACAAACACAAGCTTGATGTTAAATGAAGGAGCACTGATCCGTTTAAGAGAACATATTTAAAATTTAATGTTCAATAATAGTGAAAAGAGTAATTGATGTGTGGGTATCAGACTTTTGGGTGGTTTTCGGGAGTTTCTTCTGGTTTGTTTTCTATTTTTTGCATACTAGGGTTTGAACTCAGGGCTTAGGGCTTTATGCTTGCTAGGCAAGTGTTCTACCACTTGAGCCATGCTGCCAGTCCTTTGTGCTTTAGTTTGTCCATGGTCCAGGCCAGCCTTGGACCATGATCCTCCTACCTCTGAATCCCAAATAGCTGGCATTACAAGTGTGCACTACTATGCTTGGCCAGATTCATCTTCTTAAGTCTCAGGGTGACTCTATCTATATCTCTTGGGTGTGACACAGGTTGAGTCATTTCACAGTTGTCAATATTGGAGAATACTTGAAAAGAGAGAAAACTAATAATTTAGCATTAACTAAACAGATGGGAATATGTCTATTGAATAGTCATTAAATGTCTGTGGTCTTGAGCTACAAGGGCAACATTTCTTTCAAAGGTCTCTGCTTTGGCCAGCTCCTTCTCTTGTATAGAACACATTGAGTCATTAGAACAGGACACCGCTGGTGCTCTGCCTATGTCCTCTTTAGAAGGCTCATTCCCTCCCAGCAGAGAGAGACCTGCTGTCCACATTAGCTGCTACAGCTTTCTAGATCATGTCTTCTCTCATCTCTGGAGAGTTGTCCTAGGCTGACCAGGAACCTCTTCTTCAGGGAGATGGGGTGTGCATGCCTGGCCCTCTCTCTTGCCTTGTGTTGGACCAGGGCTGTGGAGCGGTTGACACTGCAGCGCCCACTGTGAGATTAGGTTAAGGTCAGACCCTACACGACCCCAGGCCTTTGTTCAGCTTCCTGCCTTGGCCTGGCCTGCTTCCTTAAATCTATCCTTGAGGGCTCCTTTAATACCTCACATTGCATATGGAGCCCCATCCCAGGCTGCTGTCTTCTAGAACTTTCACTCTGAAGCAATTGAGGCATCTTGTGATTCCTGCAAGGGTAGGGATCATCCAGACGACCTAATATGGAGTAAAATTATGGAAAAATAGAGGTATGTTGCTAATAAATGAATTCATTTATGTCTTCAAACTCTCTTTAATCAATATTAAATGCTATTAAGAGCTTATTAATCTTTGGACTTTTATGCTAAAATTAAAGTTCCAAAACTAAATTTAAATAATTATGTCAAACACACACACACACACAGAGAAAGAGAGAGAGAGGATAATCATGAGGATTCAGAATATTCTGGAGCTCTGTTTTCTTTCCTTTCCCCTTTCTTATTTTTAAAACCATCACTAGCCAGAATGCCTGCTGCTTCCACAGGGCTAACACTAACAGACCAAAAGAGCCACCTATTCTCAGCATAATTTGCCTTCAAAATTTTTAAATCCCCAATTATCTGGCTTGCTATGACTTACAAAATCTTGTAGTTATTTTTAAAGTATCCAGTTTATCTCCCTGCATTGAAAGAACCCTTACACATAGAGAAACTGTGTTTCCTGTCAAAGCTTTGGATCTACTTAGGTCTAATGGAGTTTCTTTGTTTCTTGAGAAAACCTTTCACCCTCAGACCAGCTGCTAAAGTCGAGCACCACAAACGTTTCTTTCAAAGTGATTCTGGAAAACCATATGCTGGAATCTAAATTTCTTAAACTTTAACACACAAGATCAGAGCTCCACATCTTAATAGCCATATAACTCTATAAAGAAATATCCCTGATTTCTCTGATAGCTCATCACCACATAAGGAAGGAAAAAAGGCTTCATGAAAGCATTCCACCTGTATTGCTGGCAGATGACTTATAAATGTCGCACAGACACTGACAGGGGCCTACTACTGGCTCGTAGAAGAAGCATTAAATAAACGACTGGACATCTGCTGATAAATACACAGCAAACAAAAAATGCAGTCCAGAGCCAAGCATGTGCACAGTGTGGGCCCCATCTCTGCTCATAAACCAAGCAATGTGTTCTGCTAATCATTAGCAGAGTTATTGATTTTAGATGTGTATCACACAGCTATAATTTTGTCAGAGAGTAGACCACATAAGTTGTTCTTTTTCTGGTTGTTTCATTTTGTCTTATTCCAAGAGTCCGTAAATTGACGACCGGGACAAAAATTATAATTGACATCATCTGTGGGAAATATTTCATAAAACAACAGGCCCAGATGTAGGATTAAAGCCATGTGGTAGTAAAATACCCCACTGCAAAAGGGCCAGGATCCATGATTTCTTATGAAAACAGATGTGCTCTTACTCCCTCTCCTTGTTTTTCAATGCTTTTTTTTTTCAACTCGAAATAGTTCCTCCCTCCAACTTCTCTCTCTGTCTCTCTCTGTCTCTCTCTGTCTCTGTCTCTCTCTCTGCACGTTTGCACTGGAAATAGTTCATAAATGGATTACAGATGCAGGCATGTTCTTTAAAATCCTAACCATCGCAATCTCTGAAATAAAATAAATGAAACGTTTGGGGACATTACATTGAACTATGGTGAAGGTAATGAAGATGGTGCAAAAATGTCTGCTTGGCATCACTGACATGACGGTATGATCTCCTTCATAATGCTAACTGGGGACCAGAGAGCAGGAAGTAATTCAACATGTGTCCATAGCTGCAGACATGGGGAACTCCTTCTGTAGATCTCAGTTCTGTTGGAGAAGCTCTCATCCTTAGAGTTTGGACAAGCTGGTAGAAGGTCAACTGTGGACTTTCTATCTTCTGTGAAGACAGGGTACTGGAAAATTAAAGCCCTACATGTCTATCTTCTATTGGTTCAAATTTCTTTACTTAATGATTTCTCCTTTGGAAATGTTGGGAACTGGAAGACAGGAACCCTGTGGCACAAGACAACTAATGTCTAAGTGCTTTGAAGAACTGTGCACAATCGTGCTTCTGCCAAAGACTCCCATGTCATATGGAATTCATTGCAATATCACTGATTATAGTCAATTAATTCCACATTTAACTCGGCAGCTCAGCCTCAACCTCCAGAAATGGGCCAACATGGCTTAGGGTTAGGAGACTGTAATAAAGGGTAAAGGAAACTAAATTTCTATCATGTCTCCCTGCTAAGATTTCATCAGAACAGTGACACTTTCCAACTCTCCCCTTTCAGCCTCTCAAATGCTGAAGCAAACAGTACATAAATTTGTTTAGAACCAGGAAGGCCCTTATTCCAATTTCCCTACCAAATTCGTTTCTTCTGTCTTCTTGGGGTTGAATGCAGACTAGAACTCAAGGCACCAGCTGGATTTCAGCAGACTTGAGCTGAGTAAGAACTCAAGATGCTCATTTTGATGTCCTCTTCTTAGCATCCTTCCTCTTGCTAGTTCCTCAGATGTTCATCTCAGAATTGAATATCTTTGTGTGTCCTCTGTAAAAATGCATTAAAGAAGACATGAAGAAGGAAGAGGGGTACAGGATGAAATGACGATAAAGGGCCAGGGGAAAAAGCAGTGATTATGACTCTTCCTCAGGTATCAAAGAAAATACAGAATATTTTCATGAGTTTTTATGACTCTTTTTCTTTTGTTATTACAGAAATGAAGGCTGAAAAAATAAATGATCCATCCATCTCAAAGTAAGTTTAGTGTATTGTTTAATGAGTAGGTAGAGGGGAGGGAACAAATGGAGAAACTCAACCAAGGGCATTAGCCATGTACTATATTGACCACTGATCACATAACTGTTAATGTGGTGGCCGCTTTTATAGTTTTAGGATGTTTAATCATCTGAATAGCCATATAAGACAGATATTATTACAAACTTTACAAATAAGGAATTTGAATCTCAGAAAGAGTAAGTTGCTTTTCCAACATTACACAGAGAATGGATGAAGGAGACAGTCCTGAGATATCCAAATCTTACCCTGGTCTGTTTGACTCAAGATCCACATTCTTATCTTTGACATAGCACTGCTTCTCAGCTTTGGCTTCAGCCACTTCTGTTAGCAGTATAACCTAAGTTATCCAGAAATCTCAATCTTATTCTAGATACTTGGGAAAATGACTGTTTTCAGTTGTGTCTGGGTGAAATGCTGCTGGATGTCTCTACTTTTTGCTGGAAGTACATTTTTATTCTGAAATTTTATTGTGACAAAATGTAAATGTATAATATGCTATTTAACTATTTTTATTTATTTATTTACTTATTTTTGCTGGTCCTGGGGGTTTTGAATTCAGGACTTTGCACCTGCTAATAAGTGCTCTATTGTTTGAGCCATGCCTCAGTCCTTTTTTCTTTAGTTTGTTTTTCAGATAGGGTCCCATGCTTTTATCCACATGGGCCTTTGTCTCCAGAGTAGCTGGGATTACAGGGATGAAACACTTTTTCTTTTTTTGAGCCACAATCCTCTTTTCTCTGCCTCTTGAGCAGCTGCATATGCCACCATGCCCATTCCTAATTATGTTTAAATGTACAATTCAGTCACATTAGTTGCATTTTCAATGTTGTACAGCCATCATCATCTATTTCTAAAACATTTCCATCACCCCAAACAGAAACTGTACTTATTAAAGCACTAAGTCCCTATTCTCCTCTCCGTCCTTCCCCTAATAACCTCTAATCTACATTCTTCCATGTGAATTTCTATATTGTATGTATTTCATAGAAGTGAAGTCACATGGTATCTGTGCTTTTCTGTCTGGTTTATTTCACTTAGCACATCTTTAATGTTCAATGATTTTTGTAGTGTATCAGAATTTTACTCTTTCTTATGGCTGAATAATATTCCACTGTATGCCTGACATTTTTTTAGCCATTGATCGGTCAGTAGACACTTGTATTGTCTCCACCTTGAGTTACTGTGACTAATGCTGTTATAATATTGGTGTATAAGTATCTGCATTAGACCTATTTTCAGTTCTTTTATTTACCTAGGAATAGAATTATTGGGTCATATGGCAATTCTATATTTAAATTTTTGAGGAACTATCAAATGGCATTTCACATCAGTGGCACCATTTTACATTCCCATGAAAAATATACACGTTTTCCAATTTCTTCTTATCCTCTCCACTACTTGTAGTTTTCCATTATTATTATTGTCTTGTTATTATTATTATTTTCATTATTATACTTTTAGGTAGTAGGTGGTATCTCACTGTGGATTTGATTTCCATTTCCCTAGTGACTAATGATACTGAGCATTTTTCCAAATGCTTATTGGCCTATAAAGGTCAATAACTACTTTTGAAAAATGTTTACTTCCATCCTTTGCCCATTATTATTGTATTTTATTTTTTGAAGTGCTGGGGATCCAACCCAAGGTCTCATGCCTGCTAGGCAAACACTCTATCACTAACCTACATCCCCAGCCCTAACCAGTTTTTAATTGGGTTGTTTACCTTTTTTTGTTGTTTGTTTTCTTTTGTAGGAGTTATATACATATTTTCAATATTAAAACCTTTTTCTGATATAGTATATTAAAATATTTCCTCCCTTTCTTTAGGCTGTTTTTTTTTCACTTTCTTGATAACCTTTGGTGCACATAAATTTTAATTTTGATAAAATCCAGTTATCCTTTTTCCCTCTTTTATTGTCTGTTCTTTTGGGGTCATATATAAGAATTCATTACCAAATTCAAGTTTATAAAGGGTATCTCCTAATGATTTTTGTGGTTTTAACTCATATATAGGCTACTGATCCATTTAGAATTACATTTTGTAATGTAAACTAAGATAAAAGTCCAAGTTCATTCCTTTGCCATGTTAATAACTGTTTTTCTCAGCACCATTTATTGACGAGAGTATGTTTTAATTTAATTCCCAAAGCAAGATCTGAGGGCTAAAGTTAGGGTCCAAGGATAAAAGTAGGAATGCCTCCATGGAATTGTTTTTCCAGTAACCGTGCTGTATAGATATACTCACATTTTATACACAACTGACTTAATTCAATGATTATTCTGTTCAAACACAAAATTTTATTTACTTTGTCCTTTAACGAGCACTGCTGAGATTTAAAATTGTAGAACCATAAAGACAAAGTGTTTCTATAGTCACAAATGATTGGTTGTTGGGGTATTAGAATGTGGGAAATACATCTATAAATTGGAGAGAAAGTTACCTGTTATTAACTATAGGGGGACATGGCCACCTTTGTGAAGTTACTGTTTGAAATCTCAGTAGCAGAACTGGAAACATAGCAGCAAGTTCTAGTGGGGATTTCTGATAGGAAAAGCTTTAGCATTTGTCTCTGGGCTCCCATTCTTGGTTTACAAGAAGAGTATGTGAAATCAGTCCTGCCTTGAACTGGTGGAAAGGCAGTGATGGGTGAGGTGAGCAAAGAAGCCCTTTAGTTTCTAATAACCACCCAGTTTAAGTGAGGAATTAAAGTCTTGAATGGGAGAATGAGTGGAGGAGTCTCATCCTACCTGCAAAGTAGGTGAAAAGAAAGATCACATCTCAGTGAGATCATTCATGTCCTATGTAGAATTAAACAGTCGAATCAAGAAACTGAGGCAGGAACCAACATAGAGATTGGAAAAATCCTAGTGATGTGGGCTATCAGACGTTGAAGATCGAGGATCAACAGCCATATCTGGTGGTAAAGATTATGTTTTTAACTCCAATCTCCTGAGAATCAGTGGCACTTGAGTTTAAACACGAAGAGTGGTGGTTCTGGCAGCCATGCTGGACTGGTAAGTCAGAAGCCAACAGGAAAGAAGGCCAGAAACACTTTGCTCCCTGTAGCTACAGTAACTTCTTAGCCCATCTGTCTATGGAAAAGGTGATCACATAAAAACCTTTATTTATGAAGTCAGCCTGACATTACATTTATAAATTTCATTTTCCTGGAGTTAGAGATTTCAATAGTGTATAAAAACAGGGCATAAACAGAATGACCATACAACTTGATGACAGTTTATTTTAGGATACAATGTCACAGAAAGGACAATTTCAAGTTCTATCTGTGATCGCATGGTCATCCTACATGGTCATCTACATATTTATGTCATCTTTGCAGCAAAGAATAGTTTGAAGTAACAGAGAGTCAAGAATTCCCATGATAAAAAAGATGAGAGTAAGTCCCTAGGATATATTCCTCCAACTCACTGTGTGTGTAAACCAAAACAACAACTCTTCTGGGAAACAATAAAAAGTGCTAAAAATACAAAGAACAGTTGACAGAGTTTTCAAAAGGAGAAAAAGACTTTCAGGACAAGAAGTGACTACACTAATATCTTTGGATCAGTCCTTAATGTTCCAGTTCTGCTATTTACTTGGATTAGACCTTCCTTGAAGTTTTCTTGACAGTTTAAGTTTTTCACCAGACCCTTGCAATACTTGCTGAGCCTCACTTGGGAGGCAATCTGATGAAATTCATTGCTGTTTCATCTAACAGCCACTAGAACAAATTGTTTGAAATACTCTTTGCGTTCCTCCAAGTAATGGAGGGCCCCATTTAAACACCAAATGGCAAAGTAAAGAAATGTGTAAAAGAGGCAGGACTGTTCTGGTGTCCTCTATTTTAAAATGTGATGGGAAATGACTTCAGAGGAAATATTTTTATTTCTTCTTCTCCAATGTCTAAAGCAATAAATGTGGTTGGGAGAATTGGTGACTACTGAATTATTGCTCCTTTACATCAAGCTTCTTGCTCATGCACACAGTAGAGAAAGGCAAGACTTGGTTTCTTAAAATGCTGTTTCCATCTCATTACTTCCCAAGTCAAAACCCTTAATTGCCTCTCTATAGAACACTGGAAAATGACCTTGAATAATGTATTTTCAGTCCTGTGAAATGTGTGTGTGTGTGTGTGTGTATGTAATCCTAGTTCCCTTCCCTTTGACAAAAAAAAAAAAAAAAAAAAAAGAAGTTAGTGTCCATGGAAGCTAGGTGAATTAGTACAAGCCAGGTACTTAATTAATGAATGATCCAGTCCTAGACCAGCTTCTTACCTTCTAGTCTCATGGTCTTTATTGAATTGGATGGCTACAGGCTATTCAGAGCCCCACAACATATCAATGTATTCCTTTTCAGCTTTATCACTAATGATAGCTCCTCCAAATTGTCCTTGCAATTCGTCAACCACTCCAAGTAAGCCTGAACCATCTCTCATCTTCTCCCTCTGTTCAAATATCTTCCCATGTGAAGACATGCCTACACTTCCTAAGAATTCTTTTTGAGCAACTCCAGTCCCAGGAAGAATTAATATTAGTTACATTCATTTGTCAATGGTTTTCTATCTACTTTTGTCCCTATTAAAAGTTTATGTAAACATAAAAAGTTAAGGTTTCAAAAGTGATGACTTTTTTCTGTTATATCTCTGTATCTACTAATCACTCAATCATCATTTAAAAATTTAGAAATCTTTTACCTTGCCAAATGATACAATTGAATGGATAATGCTGTAGGTACCTTCTTTGGTACATACAGAACTCTCAAAATTCCCTAAAATAGAAATTGTTAATATAAACAATATCACTTTATTTTGGGGAATGATATCAAGATGATTTTATATTAGCTGGATAAAAAAATTTTAATGTATATAAGTAAGGAATACCCTAAAAAGAAAGGATCTAAGATTCAAAGGTTAATAAATTGAGTCAAGATCAAACTTGATGACAGGAAATAGAAATCAAAGATTCTGGGTCATTTTGCGATGTTCTCCCCCAACTTTCTGATGTTACTTTCATAAGATTTTTCTTCACAGAATAAAGATGAGAAAGTCCTTCCAATAAATAATGCAGAAACAAGTTCACACTTGCTATGCATTCTGCTAATTTAGGCCTCACCAGTGCCCTATGTTTGAACTAAAGTTTTGCAAACAGATATATTCCAAATGGATGGGAATTTCACCAGTTTTACCGATTTGACCAAAGTTGTTAGCATCAGTCTTTTGTTTTAATATGGAAGTATGGTTCAGTTCCCATGGTAACTGAACATGCAAATTCCATCATCACCTAAGTTGAAAATCAGCTGTACACATAGTTCATGGTTTCAGCAGAGCAGTTAGATGAACTGGAGCCAAAGTACACATTAAAATCCTCTTACAAGTTGCCTATCACTTTATTCAGTAAAGTAGTTTCATCTCTGGTATAAAAAGAAATAGATTTTGCAGAAAAATAGGAAATACTACTGACCAAATGCATTCTACAGAAGACAAAAGTAGAGAAATGACAAGTTTATAAAGTATTATTAAAATAAGTCTTATCAAGGGAAGGAGCAATTGAATTTTCTTAGTTTAAGTGAATGCAGAGACTTCTCTCTTAATGGGTAGTAAATATGTTTGTATCTTCATTTGTGTTAAATTTTATATTTGTTTGACCAGTTACAAAAATTAGAAGCTGCGTTGGCAAAGCTAATTTGAGCAAAGCCTCTCTCCCTATACTTTAACTGGGAATGGTTTACTAATATTTCTCCTATGACCCAAATCATCTTTGTATGATTAACTTAGTCAATGATTGCATGGGAACTAACTGAACCTTGAAGAAAAAGACCAGTATGTTATACATTGACAGATGTACTGGGGAATATTAATTACTCTGCTTTTTCTTCCTATTTGTATGTGAAAAATACCAAGTTAAGCTACTGGACATTGCCTTCAATTGCCCAAAAGAGAAGCAGAGGAAGACAAAAAAAAATAGTAACCCAATCAGATTTACAGAAAGAAACAAATATTTATAGGAAGTTTTAAGTCAGAAATAAATCCAGAGGTTTAGGTATGGTTAGGAAAACCAGCAAAGGATATAAAAGCAATGAAAATAACTATGCAGAAGCCTTACAAGCCAAAGGCTTGCTACTCCCTTAAACAAGGGTAGTGAGTGGAGAGTGGAGTTACTAGAACCTAGAAGGTCCTGCAGTCATGGATAGAGAAATAGAGTCACCTCTAGCACTGTGACCCAGATGGGAGGGAGCAAGGAGAGTAATTACCTTACCATCTTTCTCTTAGGAACTTCGAATCCTTTGCAGATGCATTCCATGGCTGAACCCAGTGGGAAGCCAGAGGGCATAGACTCGCAGGTGTTGCAATTTATAGAGGATAGCTTTCTGGGACAAAGATTAGCAAAAATCATTTTTCAGGAAGGGCAGATGAAGAGTAGACTCCATACCTGGATTTTAAGTTCTGTAACTTCTTTTAAAAATGTAATTTCATCTTCAGATTGTGTGATAATAATATAAATATGTCTTTCTATTCCTAAGTATAACTTTAAAGCCTAGACCAGATAGACAGATAGAGAGATAGATGTATATATATATAAAGACTTCAAAAGATGGAGAAGAACGTAAAATATCTAGAAAACTCAGGACTGAAGGAATGGCATGATAATGAACTCCTCAAGTTTTCTTTCTGCCAAATGTATTCTGAATTTGAAGCTGATAAAGTTAGCAACTCAGAAACTGCAATCTGAGCACACAGAAGTCACAACATACCCCTGCTTCCTCTAATCAAATGAAGGGCAGTTTTCTGAAACCAAGAACAAAACAAAAACTTTTAGACAATAACTGGTCTACTACAGCTAAACCACCATTAGAAAATAAACGTCAGGCTTCACCCACACCCATTCCAGCAAAGCTGAGTGATGAAGTAAAATATCCACTTTTCACGGTCTATAACCAGGTACCCCAATACTCCTGGTTGGCCACAGAAGACTAAGCAAAGAGCCAAAATATTCTTCTCTGACATGATTACGAGCACTCTTTCTCCACAGTGTCAAGAAAGGTCAAAGGAGAGCCAGGAATTCCATTCCGACTTGGCATTAATAGGTGAACATCTCTCTCCCTGCTGGGGCGGTATGGGAGGAGGCTCGGTGAAGACTCAGGATGTCTCCACCACCTATTGATAACAAGTCATGTGGAAAGAAATAGTAATTCCCTCCTACTTCACAGCAGAAAGATATCATTGGAAGTCTAATGGAGAACCAAAATTCCTAACCTCATCAAGTAATAGTGAGGGATGGCTCCCTCACTCATCTGAGGAAACTTAGTGAGAATATTCAACTTCTATGTCTGACAGTAATAAAGTTATATCCCATTTTCCTGAGACCAAAGGTTTAGATAATAGTTGAGTCTCACAACATAAATTCAAGTTTTCATTAGGAAAACACTTATCATACCACGAACCAAGAAGATCCCAAGCAAATGAAAAAAAAGAAAAACCAAGCAGCACCAAAATGACAGGTGTTACAATTAGCTGACAGAGATTTCAAAGCACCCATGATAAAAATGCTTTGAAAGGCAATTACTTGAAACAAGTTAAAAAACAGAGAGTCTCAGCAAAGACAAAGGTATATAAAGGATCCAAATTTGAATTTTGTAACTAAATGATACCAAACTGAAATGATCTCAGTGAATTGGCTCAGCAGTGGAATGGAGGGAAAACAGAAACAAGTAATTGAGGGAAAAGATACAACAACAGAATTAAGAAATCTGAGCAACAGAGGAAAACAAAAAAAGAACAGGGCCTCAGAAACTCTGGTGACTATAAAAAAAAAGATAAAAAGGTTATTTCATTAGGAAGGAAAAGAGAGAGTAATAGCTGGAAACTGTCTGAATTTTTCAAAAGACATAAGCCTATAGAATAGGATTAAGAATCTGAGTAAACTCTCCACACCAAAACATTTCCTCATCTTATTCTTAGTGAAAATACCATTCAGGAATGAAACAATAAAGCAAGACATACTCAACGATGGAAAAATAAAAAATTTTTTCACTAGGAAACCTACACCAAGATAATGGCTAAGGAAATGATGAAAGAAGATATCTTGGAAAACTATGAAGGAAAAATAAAACAGCAGAAAAGAATTAAAAGGTGACTATAAATACTTTGAATTTTCTGAATTGTGTTTCAAAGTTGAAGGTAAAAGTATAACACTGTCTAATGTTTAAAATCTATGCAAAAGAAAAATCTAAGATAATTGCATTATAAATGGGAGAAGACAAAGAAATAAATGCAAGTCAGGTTTCAACACAGCACTCAAGACTGTGAAAATATAGTCAGCAGTAGACTGTGATAGTTACACAGCTATAAAAATCACTATAAAACTATCCAAGATGATATACTCAAAACATATTCTGATAGGTTTATTATAAAGAAATCAGAGAGAATTTTTAGGAAAGATCTAGGTAGACAGTAGGAAGTTAAGAAAAGGAAAACAAAGGAAAAAAATTACACAGAACTCACACAAGCAAAAAGTAAAATGAAAGATTCAAAGCCAGGCACAGTAGTCTCAGCTACTTGGGAGGAAGATACTGGAAGGATCATGGTTCAAGGTCAGTCCAGGCAAAAATTTAGTGAAAGCCTCTCTCAAGTAATATGCCAGGCATGGTGGCATGCATCTGTGATCTCAGCTAATCTGAAAAATAATTAAAAAACCAAAAAGGGATGAGGATATAGGTCAAGTAGTGCTTGCCTTATAATCCTGAGGTCCCAAGTTCCCAAAACCCTAATACCACCAGAAAAAAGTAGTTTAAATCTCTAGCATATAAATAATTGCAATAAATATACATAGTCTAAAAACACCAACTAAAAGACACAGATTGGCAAAGGAGGTTGAAATAAACATGACCCAACTGTATGTTATCTAAAAAAAAACTCACTTCAACAATATAGGCAGATGAAAAACACACATATCAATAAACACAAGTTAGAGGGCAACCACCCTTGAGTTCCAAATAGGAATTGAATTTCAGGTACTATGGGTAGGGCATATATGCTTGTGATGCTTAATAATCTCTTAGGACCATCTCTAAGGGATCACTAGAGTAAAGGAAATGGAATAGGATAACAAGGCAAAAACCCATATTAAATAACAGTATGATGATGTTACATTTTGAAGCTTGGATATCATATATATGTGTGTGTGTGTGTGTATAAAGAGAGAGAAAGGAGATAGAGAGAAAGAGACAGAGAGAGAGAGAGAGAGGGAGAGAGGGACAGAGAGAACAAGGCATATATTTAGAGCTTGCTTTAAATAAAAATATTGCCAGGATTCAAACACAGGGCATTTGCTTTGAATTATGTGTTCCTCCACACAGGACTGCAATAGAGAAGGTTCCAGGGGATGGAACAATGTTTTGGACACTGAAACAACTGCTCAAGGGATAAAAAGCTTAGGGATCAAAGAAAGCTTCTCTCCTACAAAGATGAAGGAGGTCACTCTAACAATCCAAACTATTCAATCAGAGGAGAATGCTAAGACAACTCAAACCTATTTTCCAGGATAATGTTTGCACCTACAGCCCTTCTCAGAACTGCATACCCGAAAGAGTAAGACATTGACATTTGTCATTGCAAAGAGATGAAGGAGAGATGAAAAAAAAAAGGAGAAACAAACAAAAACTGGAATGTGCCTATAACTACTTAAGAAACAGAATGTCTTATCTGAAATCTTATATAAGGAAATTCCAGGCCCAAATAGATCAACTAGTGAGTTTTGCCAAATGTTTAAGGAATAAACAACAACTCTCTTTTTGAAGTACTTTTAGAGTAAAGTAAAAGAAGCATATTTTAAGTCTAATTTTGATACAAAAACCTGGAAAGACATTATAAGAATGGAAAATAGATCATTCTCTCTCATAAACATTGTTGGATAAAATATACATATATATTTAGCATATTAAATCCAGGTGTGATGTGTGAAAATTTATCTGTATCTATCTATCTATCTATCTATCTATCTATCTATCTATCTATCTAGCTACCTATCTATCTACCTGATAATATAGATATAATAATCAAGGTCACATAAGGGTTAACATTCAGAAATGTATTATAGTTTTAATATTTGAAATCAAATAATTTTATTGCTAAATTAACTAAAGGGGAAGTAATTATATTTCTATGAATGCAAAAACACTGTAAAATTCAAGGCACATTTATAAATTTATATAATTCTTTAAAATGTAGGAATAAAAGAGAATGTTTTTAATGTGACAAAGTTTCTCACTGAAAGCCCATGAGTGAAATATTTAAATCATTTTCTCTAAGGCAGTAGAAAAACAGATTACTACTACCACTGTGATTTTCAACTCTGTATTAAGGATACTAGTCAATGAAATCAAGCACTTGATAGATGAATTGATGCAGAGGTAGGTAGATAGATGAATAAAGAACAGAAATTAGTACTAGTATTTTCAAAAGAATCATGTAGAGCATGAATTTTCAAAAGAATCATGGAGAACATGAATTTAGCATAACCTACAACATTAATGGACAGATTTAGCAAGGTCATTGAACACAAGACCAATATACAAAAGTTAATAATAACTGGGCATGGAGGCATGTACCTATACTCAGCACTCAGGCTGGGGCAGGAGATGTATTTTATGGCCAGACTGCTACATAGTGAGTTCAAGCCCAACCTGGGCAACAGAGTGACTGTCTTGAAAAAAAAAAAGAACAAAATAATAAAAATAATTGCATACCAGTTATGGCAAGTCAAAAATGACTTCTTAAAAGACACCATTTACCGTAACACCATATGGTTTTGGTTTCCTTTTATTTCAGTTTATTTTTTTAGTGACATATTTTTGTTATACTGGGGGTACATTGTGACATTTACAAAAGTTCTTACAATACATCATAGTTGAATTCACCCCCTCCATCATTCTCCTTTATCTCCTCCTTCTCTCATTCCTAGAATAGTTTCCACAGGTCTCATTTTTCCATTTTCATACTTGAGTACATAATATTTCTACCATATTCACCCTCCTTCACTCCTTCCATACATCCTCCCACTAGTACCAATCCCCAGACAGGGTTCTGTCGAAATCCCCATGAGAAGGGTACTAAGGTAGAAAGAATAAAATTGGGGGGATGAGTCAATTTGGGTTATAATACATGAAAATGTCACAATGAAACTCCCTGTTCAGGCATCTTAAACAAAGAAAAAACCTTTTGTCAAAAGTGGAGAACAGGTTGTAGTCTCTTTATCCATGTAATAGCTATGCAAAAGTATCTGTAATACTTCATCATCTGTACATTTCTGATTTGTATGCTCTTCTGTGTCTATAAATGTTAATTAGAAAGGTTATGTGGACTATATGTGAACATTTCATTTACCCAGTCATTCTCATTTATTAATTTTTTCAATAAATGTGCAAATGTCTTCTATATATCAAGAAGTATGCTAATGACTACAGTTAATGATAAGTAAGACATTTATTAAATAATTAAAATTAAGAAAGTTAATTTTTAAAAAACTTCAAAAGTTAAATGAAGAAATTTTGTTGGTTGGTTTTTGTTTTGGTTTTGTTTATTTTTTTGAGCTAGACCCTTGGTATGTAGCCCAGGATGGCCTTGAACTCATGTTCCTCTTGCCTCCACTTCTTGAGTGCTGAGATTACAGGCACATACTACCATTTCTAGCTGAACGAAGAAATTTCAATCTTAAAATTAAATTAAGAATAAAAGAAACTACAAACAATAAATGGTAGGAAGGTAAATTTCAAGTTGTTGTGAGTTTATAAAAGAGAGGCTTCAGGAAGGAATATCAGAAAGAACTTCTCTGAGAAGGCTGTAAATTGCCATCTGACAAATGAGGATGAGGTAGCAAGTTTAAGGGAAACAGCACCCTACAACATTCAGTAAAGGGATTGGTATACTATTGTTGAAAATGGTGTATTGTCTAAGATAAGTCAGGACCTGATTGTGTGATGTTTGCTAAAAATTTTGGCATTAACTCTCAAACTGTCTAGACAAATAAAGATACTATGGATAATAATGTTATATAACTTACTTGAATTTCAAATAAATTCCTCTATTATCCTGAACATGAACAGACTGACAGCAAATGAAATAAGCCTTGTTTCAGTTTTTGTATGCTACAGGATTTATATATCTATGGGTTAAAATGGAATGGTGATGGCAGAAATTGACTTGGAAGGACTTGAAGTCTCTCTGGGAGGTAACTTTGGCAGAATTTGCTGTTATATTGCATCTTGGGGGTGGGGTTAATGGGGGTGCCAAAGATAAGTCTCAGATTTCTGACTAGTGGAAACAGGCGTCGGGGGATTTAATTCACTGAGAGAAAACATTGAAAGATGACCTAACTTTGAGAGAGTGATCATTAACTTCCTTAGGGATGTGTTCAGTTTGAGATACCTTTCATGTATAAAAGCAGAGGTGTCCAGAGGTCAACTGCATTTGGGAATTTGGAGCTCAGATAAATCTTCTAACAATAATAATAAACTCTGATATGTCATAGTGCTTTTAACTTGACAAGCACTAGTCTATGTACTTTACATACATGAATTCATTTATTCCATTACAGAACTTTATTTGATGTTGTTATCTTCATTTTCCACGTGAGAGAAGAGAGGTCCAGAGGTTAAATAACCTGAACACAGGTAGCACCTGGTAGTACTCAAATACATGGAGTCTAGGCTGTGTCTGAAGCAGTAACTTAGTAGGTATCTCAATCACTCAAAAACATAGAAAATGCATTCTTTGTACAATAGCAAACCCAGACAAATGTAGCATCATAAAATTATCTTAAAATACAGTTTTTCAAAATGTTCCTTTCTGTGCATTTTCACATTTGTGCATCCTGTTTCTTACTTCTGCAAGAAAGAATGGCTTTGCCTACATGGGCTATGCTTTTTGGTTTGTTTGTTTTTGTTTTTTTATAACCACCTTTGCTCTTAGCATATATCACTGTGGTCAGACCTGCATTCCATCAAAACAGAATCCATTAATATTTGAGAATACCATAAACCCCTCTTTATTTCAGTGGGGAAGTTCAATTTGCTCCATTTGAACACATCTAATTGGTTATTTCAATGGGATTTTGAGATGTTAACAAGCTTTATAGATTAGTTTATTATCGTAGTACTTTAAGATTTTATGATGGAGAATTTATGTTTTGCACCAAAGCCATTATTCTGAGAGACTCTAATTGTTAGATCCTGAGTCCAACAATTTTATAATTACAAAAAAAATGAAGAGGTTAATATTTACATTCCTATGGAAAGTAAGAAAGTTGATATTTAGAAATCATACCTAAGCACTCCAGGCTCTTTTTGCTATATGATTCTTGTTTTCCATCCCATTTCAGATTGACACTCATTATCCTTCCTCCATAGTCACCAATCACTTAAAGTCAGAGAAAGATGAAATTTTAAAAAGTGTAATAGGATTGGACATCGATGGCTCATGCCTGTAATCCTAGATACTTTGGAGACTAAGATCAGGAGGATGGTGGTTCAAGGCCAACCCAGGGAAATGGTTCATGAGACTGAGACTCTTTATCCAAAATAACCAGAGCAAAATGGGCTGGAGGTGTGACTTAAGCAGTGGAGTAGCTGCACTGCAAAGCATGAAGCCCTAAATTCAAACCCCAGTCATGCCAAGAAAAAAAAAAAAACAGGTCATCAATATAGCAAGCTCTTCATCGTAGTTATAGTAGGCATCCATATAATGTCTCAGAATTTCAATTCCATATGCCATATGAAATGAAGATCATTTTCCCTTTGTTAGTTAGTGTTTCTTCTATAGAGTGGTCAAGGATAACTTGTCAAAGCTCTTATTTGGATGAAGGAAGAGAAATAAAATATTTACATTACAATGTGACCCAAAGAATAACTTAAACCAGCAGAGAGGGTAAAAGTAGAACCCAGAACATCATCAGTGGCCATTGTATACCAAATTCAAAATTTAGATCTGAGGAGGAGGAGGAGAACTAATTTAGGAAGGAAAACTTGGTCAAAGGCTGAAAGCTTTGAAAAGAACTTGTTATATTAATTTAGGTTTCTCCAGAGGCAGATCTTCAGACACACATTTCTGTGCAAACCATTTAATTTTAAGATCCATGGTATGAATAGGAGCATAGGGAAGTGGGTCAAGTAATAGAAGGCAATGAATGTAAGATATCTCATTACACCAACAGTCACAGTGGTAACTGGAGCTTAACTCACAGAGAAATTCTCTCTTCCCTTTCACCAAGAGGTGAAGGAGATGTGATGTTTATGTATCAACTCTTAGTCACTGGTTTCCCAACTCTTCCCATGGCTGTCAATTTCCCAGTATTTCTGGTCTGCCACTCTCACAAGCAGAATAACCTTTATAATTCCTGCTGGTGGAAAAATCACTCACTGTGATGCAGATATTGGCAACAGGAAGCCAGCTGAAGGATATAAACAGATCCAAGGATACGAGCTGGACATTGACAGTAATAACAATGTTGGTAGAGTTACCAGGAGCTCTCTTACATGTGTAAACCCAGTTTAGGGAATTGGAGACATATCTCAAGTTCTGAACTACATAGTCCTATTATAAGCCAGTTGACCTATCTCCAGACTCTTATTGATACCCAGAACCCAGCTTAGGGTCTATGCTGAAAGGGCAAGTTTTGAAAAATACTCTAAAATACACAAGGAAGAGATGTGTTGTCTAAGGACTGTTTAAGATCTTATCTACATTTGCATAGCATAGCTCAGAAATCTATTATGTGTTGCATTGACTCATTCTTTGAACAAATTGCCAGCAATTAATAAGTAAACTAATAGGCACAAGTATGATCACCTTAAGCAAGGAAGTATAAGGGATGATAGAAAATGAACTTCCTTTCAGATCTAATTTTTAATGTTGAGTTGGAGTATTAACTTGAATATAGTACTACTTCCTCCAGCGTTACTGAGGTAGTGCTGGCATTCAATTGATGAATATGAGTATTATAATTTTAAGAATTAGTTTTTTTTCTCTGATATCTTTTGTTTTCTCCATTTACTTAGTCCCTTCCCCCAGTGGAAGGCTGTCCATAATTTCAGAAAAATGTAAATCTGGAAATATTCCAGTGTCTACTTATATGCCACATTTTCAGGTCTTGATTGTGGGTAGTATATCAGATAAACAAAGTTTTCCTTCTTTTACACAGTTAATCAACTCATTCACTCTGGTATGTGAATTTTCAACAGAAGCTAGGTTTCCTGTAATTTAACTCAATTCTAACATTATCTGCCTGAAAAGCATCAGAACATAGGTGGATAGTGGCCTGAAGCCTGACCCCACTTCAGATGCCAATTATAAGCCCGAAGTTGTAGCCTGAATTTCTGAATGATTGGCTAAAAATTGGGTCCCCACAAGTGCTCCTCATTGATTTATTTTCTAGAGCAATTCAAAGAACTTTACTTACATTTACCCATTTATTATAAAGGATTTACAGACAATACAGATGATGAACACCCAGATGGAAGAGAAACATAGGGTGAAATATATGAGGTGATAGAGCATCCATTCCTTCTTTAAGTTCAACAAACTCTGTTCTTTGGGGCTTTTATGGAGGCTTCATTGTATAGAGATAACTGATTAAATCATTAGTCACTAGTGATCATCTCAATCTGAAGCCTCTCTTCCCTCCTCAGAGTTTGGCAACAAGTTCCCAACCCATAGTCAGTAGGAAAAAAGATATTGCTACCACTAAGGAAACTCCAATGGATTTCAGAGTCTGTGTTGAATGCTCTGGTTATTCAGAAAATTACAAAGGTCTTAGGATATCTATGCCAGGAACTAGGTTCAAAAACAAAGTATTAGAAGATGAGATTGTCCTAGCATCCCCATCTACAGAGTCTTAAGTTTGCTTCAGGAAATGAGGGGCAAAAACCAAATGTATATATATCCTTAACATTGCTTTTTTTAAATAATATTTTAATGGGTTTTATTATGACATATTCAGTCACTGTGACCCTCTCTCTCCATCCTCCTCTTCCCTCCCACTGATCCATTCCTCTTCCCAAATAGTCCCTGTTATCATGGAAGAAGAGTCAATTTTAGTCATATTTGCATATAATCTTAGTAAAAATGCAAAGGTTGAACAAAAATAGCAATGACAATTACTGAAATTTCCTAACTGAAAAATATGCAAATATAAAACATACAGGAGGCCTCCTTTTCATCATACCAAAATTGCATAGAGAATCTTTCATTATTTTCTGTGGCTATTTCTGGGCTTTGAGTCTGACTCCCAGAGTCCTTGGTAGTATGACCTCAGCTGATCTTTTTGATTTATCCCCTGCCATTCCCTAGGCTTATTTTCAATAGAGTAATAGTTTTATTACTATTGAATTACATGAGTTCCTTATTATATATACAGTGTATTTGTCAGCTTTCTATTACTATAACAAAATACTTGAGATAATTAACATATAAAGAGAAAAGGTTTGTTTTGGTTCATAGTTTTGGAGGTTTCAGTGCATAACTAGGTCACTCCATTATTTGGGGTCTGTGGGAAGGCAGGACTTCATGGCAGAAGTGCATGGCAGAGCTAAATCACTTATCCCATGACCAGGAAGCTAAAGAGAGAGAGACCATCTGAGGTCCCACGATCTCCCTCCCTAAGGTCTAAGGACCTCCCACTGACCTCACCTCATAAAAATTCCACCACTTCCTAGTAGTATCACCCTGAGGATCAAGCCTTTAATACATTAGCATTTGGGGTTAATCAAGATCCAAATACTGGTATATAACATGCAGGCTTTTTATTAGTCCATAGGTTCCCATTTCACTCTTGATTATTTCCCTAGCTTTTTATTTTGATGTCTCAGTTTTCTCATGGTTTTTTTCCCCCAGTTTGTTGCCTAGGTTTTTAGAATCATGTCTATGAAACCATTGCCAAGACCAGTACAATGACAGTGTTCTTCTATGACTGTTTCTCAATGTCAGTAACCATCAGGAAAATGCAAATCAAAACCACAATTATATATCACCTCATACTTGTTAGGATGGATACTATCAAAAACAAATGAAAGGCAAGAGTGTTGGAAAAAATTGGTGAAATTCAAACTCTTTACACTTCACAGTAATGCAAAAGAGTGCAGCCACCGAAAGACAGCACAGAGGTTCCTCAAGAAATGAAAATTAGAACTAGCAGATAATCCAGCAGAACCACATCTGGGTAATTATCCAATAGAATTGATATCAGGATCTCAAAGAGATATTTTCCTGCCCATATTTATTGAGTATGCTACTATTCAAATTAGCCAAAATGTGGGGAAAACCTAAGTGTCCATCAACAGATCAAGGGATAAAATAATAGGTGGTATATTCATTCAATGGATATTATTTGGCCTTAAAAACCAAATCTGCCATATGTGACAACATGGATAGTTTTTAGGACATTGTGCTACTCTAGTGTTAGATTTAGGATTCTGGACATTATGGACATAATTGATGACAACACTATGATAACCAGTCAGAGGATAAATACCACATGATACCAATTATAAGAAGTTATGTAAATGGTCAACTGCATAGAAGTGAAGAAGAGAATGGTGGTTGCCAGGAGCTGAAACAAAAAGACTGTGAGTTGCTAATCAGTGGGCATAAAATTCCAATTGTCCAATATGAGTTATTTCTAGAAATCTGTGGTGCAACATTGTACATATAAATTTCAGGCAAAATGAGCAAGACCCTATCTGAAAAACAAGCTAAAGCAAAAAGACTAGGGGCATGGCTCAAATGGTAGAGTGCTTGCTTAGCCAGCATGAAGCCTTGAGTTCAACCCCTAGTAATGCCAAAATATCATGTGGCATTCCACAAATATGCGTGGTTTATATGTAACAGTTAAAAATCTATTTTTAATTTGCTAAAATATCCATTCTCCTTCTAGATCAGAAATTCAAAGCCTGTGAAATTATTCAAAAAGTGGTTTTAAAAAGTCAGTAAAGATTTTTCCCTACAGACAGAACAATAAACAGTCCTCATTTGTATCTAATCTCTGGTTGACAGCTCTGGACCTTGCTGAGATCTCTGAGGTAATCCCTTCAGAAGGCAGCAGTTGCCTTGCATTTTCTCAGGGATTTGTCTTCCTTGGGATTCAATTCAGAATGACTGCCATTTTGGATTAGATATCAGAGACACTGTTTCAGTTAGCAAAAGAAGTGCTTCCATAAGGAAAAAGGAAATAACCCAATTTTTATTTTGTTTGCATTAACAATAGCTAAAGCAGAACTTCTTTCAGAATTCACGATGAAGTCCATTAGTCATTCATTTCAGCCTCACTCAAGTCTTTCCAATTTCTATTATAATTTGAAACACATTTCTGAAAGTTACTGATATTCTGTTCATGTTTTGAATTCTACAGAAGGTTTTGAATGCTTAAAACTGCTGGGAAACAATACTTCTTCTGAGGTACATGTCTAAAAGGCATGCTGGGGTCAGAGGAATGGATTTCATGGACTTTTCTCTGCAGAATTTCAAGGGAGAGTCTCTCTTAAAATATCTGAAAAGTTGGAAGATGTTTTTAGCAAGAATGTACATGACACAAAATGAGAGTTGATGTTTCTATAATATCCAGATGAAAAGAATATGACATAGTCCTATTTTGTAATTCTTTATAGATGTCACATTCAGAAATATTGTGTTAGATATCCAATATTTTTGATAATGATTGAATTTTAAATAGAATTTTAAAGGTATGTGCAACATTTTACCTGAATATGCTACTGATATCGCAAACTCAAGTTCAAAGTGAAATTAGCAATCCTCACCATGAACATATTACTTACTATTTATGAAAATAAATGAAATAATTTATCTGTACAAGCTTTCAATTACCCAGGCTGAGAATTTAAGATTATTTTCACTTCTTTCTCTTTCTTGGTCCCAATACGAAAGGGACCTCATGATCCCATAATTCTAGCTTGTGTTAAGTCACACAATATTTGTATTTCCTTTATTCTGTAATTATTACTGCCATTATGGCATTAACTATCTCCTGGAGTTAAAATAACATTTATTATTATAATGAATATTCTACAAATTTGTAGTTTTATAATTAATTATTTATTGGAGTTTTCTAAATGGACAATTATGTGGTACAGATACATAGGGTGCTGAGAGTTTTTATAATGAATGGGCACTGGATTTTGTCAAACACTTTTCTGTGTCTCTTGAGAAGAACATAGGTAGTTTTCCTTCATTAGTCTATTGATGTGAAAGATTGCATTCATTAATTTTCTGATATTGATCAGTCTTATATAAAAGGGATAAATCCTGCTGCTCATGATCTATGATAATTTTAATATATCATTAGACTCAACCTCCAAATATTTTGTTAAGAATTATATCTATGTTCACCATAAACACTGGTTTATAGTTTTCCTTCCTTGCAATGTCTTGTTCTGGTTTTGGTCTTAGGGTAGTGCTCATAGAATGGTTGGGAAGTGTCTCCTCTGCTTCTATTTTCTAGAAATGAATGCACAGAAGTAATATAATTTCTCACTCAAACATGTAGAATTCTCTATTGAACCCACTAGGACCTGCCACTTTTTTTCTGAATATTATTAATTATTTTTAATAATTACAAGACTATTGTCTATTCTGTCTTGGGTAAGTTCTAGCAGATCATGTTTTTCAAGGAGTTGGGCCATTTCATCTAGTTTATTAAATTTTTGGGCATAGATATTCATAATATTCCTTTGTTATCCTTATTGTAGCTATAGAATCATGGCTGATAATTCTTCTCTCATTTCTTATGCCAATAATTTGTCTACTCTCTATTTATTTTCTTCCTTAGACTGGTGAAAGACCTAACAAATTTTATTGCTATTTTCAAAGCAAAGGCTTTTATTTTTATTAATTACTCTTCATTGTTCTCTTGGTTTCAGTTTGAATAATTGCTTGTGTAATTTTGCTATTATTTTATGCTTGTCCTATTTTTGTAATGCTTCTTGTATTTTGCTTTCCTAAACTGTAAACTTTGGTTATTGATTTTACATTATTCTTCTTTCCTAATATACTGTGTATTCATTCAATGCTTTCCATCATAGCACTGATTTCACTGTTTCCCACAAATTCTGATAGTGTCCATTCTTATTTTATGTAGTTCAAAGTATTTTAGAATTTTTTTGAAACTTCTTAGTTTCATGTGTATTTAGAAGTATGTTGTTTAATCTTTAAGTATTTTAGGTTTTTCCAGCCGCTCTTCTGTTACTGATTTCTACTTTAACTCGAACTATACTTTATATGATTTCTATCCCTTTTAGATTCATTGAGATGTGTTTATGGCCCAAAATGTGGTCTATCTTGGTGAATGTTCCATGTGAGCTTGATAAGATGTGTATTATGCTGATGTTGGATAAGGTAGGTTATAGACAGCATGTGTATCCACACATATAGTAAGTGGTGATAAAAGACATGGAAAGACAATAGCTACCAATTTTGTTGTCTGTCTCAATGTATAATAAGAGAGAGTGAACATGGAGTAAGAAAGAAGACTTATGAATCTTATAGTCTACCTGAAGGAAGTATTAAGAAATCATGCCTTTACACTTCTGTGTGAAGAGTACTTTCCTACAAATATTATGGAAGACAATGAAGATAGGCTCTCTAGGTAGATGACATTCAAAGTATGACCTACAGCATGGACACAAGTGGAGGGGGCAGAGATTCATCATTAGTGTGTGGGTAAGTTCCGAGACCACAGCAATCAAATGGTCAAAGGCCTGCGTTATGTGGAGGAGGCAGTGGATAAAGACAAGCATAGAGATCTGGAGTGCATCATTTTGAAGGTATTGGGAAAGAAGGCATCAGAAGGAAGCTATTCTGAAGGTATTATGGGTTTTAATTGTGGAAGTGGCATGCTTAAGTTTAATTTCAAGGCACCAACTCTGGCTACTGAAGAAAGTGTAGATTGGTTGGAGGTGAGGATGAACCAAAATGAAGAAAGGTAGCTAAGTGATTATTTTAGTTGTTCAAACAAAGATATGGCAGTGATCTGAATAAGGATAACGATAGCAGAGAAAGTGGACTTGTTTAGTATCTTATTGCTTTGAAACATTTCTACCACCCTTGTGGTAGTTTGCATTTTCTGCAGATGTCTTCAACCATAAACATAAGCTTCTTATTCTTCAATGTGACCTCATCCCTTCCTTATCAAAAGACAGTCTCTCTTCCCTTCAGTTACATTTGGGTTAGATGTTTTTTGTTGGTTTTAGTTCTGGTTTTGGCATCATTGAGGTCTGAACTCAGACACTTTGTGCTTGCTAGCAAGTGCTCAACCATTTGAGCTACAACCCCAAGTTATTTGTTGCTTAGTTATTTTTCTAGATAGGGTCTCACATTGTTTCCTATGGACAGCCTGAAACCACTATACTCTTACCCATGGTCTCCAGAGTCACTGGGATTATAGAAGTACACCACCATGCCTGGCTTATCTGTTAAACCAGGGGTCTTGCTAAGCTTGTCACCTGCCTCTGGGCTAGCCTGAAAATGCAATTCTCCCATTCTCTGCCTTCTGAGTTAGCTGGGACTATAGGCAGAAACCATTGGGTTGACCCTCTGGGTTGGTTTATTGACATGCTTGATCAATAGACTATAACAGAAATAACTTTTTGGAAGTTTGAGGTTAGGTCATAAGAAGTCTCATGGCTTCTTCCTGGACCTCCTCAAATGCTTGCTGTTATGCATTCCCTCTCAGAACCCAAACCTCGCTGCTAGAATCCCAGACCATGTGGAGTGGTCACATTGTTGCCCCAGCAGGACAGTCTTCACTAAAATTCCTGACTGACAGTCAGCAACAACTGCCAACCCTATGAGTTAGCCATTTTGAATATTTATTGCAATTGAGTGCTTATTAATGTCTGACTGTACTAGATGAGAAACCTTGTGAACTTAGTGCCCAGCAGAATCCAGTTAACCCAAAGAGCTTTGAACAATAATAATCAGGTTTTATTTTAAGTCAAGTCTTAGGGCTTAGATGCTTTGTTCCACAGCAAAGACCAACCAAAAACATCTTCAACACTTGCCATAATCAAATTCTACCCTTTCTCTCAAGTATTCTTTCCACATCTCCTTCTACACTCTTCTCAATCTGTAGCTGATCGACTTCCATTGACTTCATTTAGTGACATGCTTCTTTTCCTTAAAGTTTCAATAGCAAAACACCATTGTCTCTGGATCTCCCAAGAAAGATTTTTTTCCCCACTCACTACAGACTAGAATGGAAAATTCACTTCTGAGAAAATAGTACTGAAATGAGTGAATTTATTAAAATTATGTGTTCCTGCTGTGCATCTTTGGTTCTCAGAATAAGGTATTTGATTACTTTATCTTGATTGACTTGTAATGCTCATTATGTCAGCTAAATTAGAGACGCAAAGATAAGTACAGGAAATCTCACTAGGAATGACCTAAATTACAATAAAAACAAAATCTTTGAAGCTTAATATTCTACAAGCTTAGGCCAATTTCTTTATTTACTTGATTTTTTTCCATTTAACATTCCAATTTGAGAGAAATACTGAACTATATCCAATATGGATTACATATTCTTCATCTAATTATAACTTAGTATCTAGCATTATTGTCAGAATTCATTGCTTGTGCTGCATTTTAGTTGCTGTTGTTACTGTTTTTGTTAAATTGAAAACATATAAATCATTCTAGGGAAGAGAGGCAATTATAAAATGTAAGCCCAATTTTCCATAGCTAATTTTGGAGTGAAGGAAACTAGCTAAACGATTGCTTCAGCAGTCTGGGTAAGACATTCACACAGTAAGATACTGTTCCTATGCTGAGAAACATCTGGTCTACAGGGAGTCAAACATAGTAAGCAATAATGCAATATGGTAGAGTTAAGTACTAAGCTAAACTCAAAGGCTAATGGGAACATACAGAAGAAAGTCATCAACTCTCCCTTCAGAAGTGATGGGGGAACAGGTGGAACGTGAGCCACATTTTATGCAGTGGGGAAGAGAGAAAGGCAATCCAGGAATGTGACTTACACAGGCAAAAGCAAGGAATTGTTAGGGTGTCTATGGCATTAGAACAGGTCTGAGAAGTTAGGTTGACTTGAACTTGAATTGTGTGAGGTCATAGTAATAGTTTGAGATAAGCCTGTGATGGTAGGTTTCCAGCAGATCACAGAACATTATTTGACATGCTAAGGAGTTTGAGTTGTGTTCTATACTCAACTGTTGTTAATGAAGAGCAAAAAGAACATTTCCTTTGCATGAAAGTGGCAATCCGACTGGGGGTCCAAAAGCATAATTGTAGTACTGTTAAGGAGACAAAGCCCAGTTCCAAAAGCATATGTAAGGGAACATCATATTACATTCTGACAATTCCAATGACTTTCAAAATACCCTTGGTGACAATTTCATAGCTTTTTATTCTCTCTTCTAATTCTGATACTGATATTCACTCCAAAATAATAATTTTACTTGACACCAAATGGGAAAAATAGAGCATTCTGAATAGGATTTTCACAATATCTGCCTCTCCCTGAATGCTCTGCCTTTTCTTCTATGAACAAACTAGCCATCCTCCTAATGAAGACCAAGCCTTCTGCTTGCCCTCTAGATTACATCTTCTCTGCCTTCTCTAATGTATTCCGTTCCTTGAGTTTAATCGCATGGTTCCTTTTTATGGAATCTGTTCTATCATCACAAAATGTTGCCATTGCTGCCATTTTAAAATACAAACATCCTTTGCCTAGTTCCTGCCTCATGTCCTTCCTTCTCCCCCCAAAGAACTGTCTATATTCAGTATCTCTGAGTTTCCTTCTTCTGAGCTCTCAGATCAAGGCTGTGTCATTTCTTATCATAAAACTCCTCTGTCCAATGGCCAGTCATTTGTCCTCATGATACTCTTCATGCTTTCTGTACTTGGATTCCAGGATTCTACTGACCATTTTATTCTTCAGCAAGTGGAAACTTCTTTTAGGTCTCATTGTAGCTTTTCTTACTGACCTTTGAAATGGAGTCTTTGGTGATTCTGTCCTTGAATATTTTCTCTTTACATACAGTTCCTCTGTGTAATTATTCAATGGGGAGCAATGAATGTTATCTATATACTGATGAACCCAAGTTCATTTTTCATCAGAACAGAGGCATATATCAACTGACCTAAGAGCTCTGCCTCTGTGCCTAATAGGTGCAAATTAGACCGCTTAATCTTTCCCTACTATCTACTCTAGTTACAGTCTTCCCTACCTCACTTAATAGCAAGTTCATCAGGTATCTCTGGCCACAATTTAAATATCAAACTATTAATGACCTAAACTTGTCTCTTACTGTCATACCCCATATCTGGTTAATAATCAAATATTATTGATAGTACCTTCAAAATGCAAATATAATCTGATCACCATCACCACTTCCATACTAATGTGTTAGTAGGGGCCACTATCAATTGGTCCAGTCCATCCTCTTCTTAACTGGAATTATAATTATAATAGAGCACCCCTTGCCTCTGATTTCAATTCCTCTTTTTCTCAAAATAGCAACAAGATTTTAACATTTATAATAGAGTGTGATCATATCTCTTCTCTGTTCAATATTCTGAAATAAAATGAGTCATGTAAAAAAATCCCAAATAAAAAACAAAGCCACTGTG
The DNA here is from genome assembly GCF_047511655.1 of Castor canadensis. NCBI lineage: Eukaryota > Metazoa > Chordata > Mammalia > Rodentia > Castoridae > Castor > Castor canadensis. The sequence continues at coordinate 149,250,020 of NC_133390.1, read as the reverse complement.
GTGAGGCTTTATACTGTGAGGGTTCCCTCCATTCCACTGCTCCTCTGGCCTCATGTTGTTTTCAGCTCTTCTTGTCAATCCAGTACACCTCCCCTCCACTGGCCATTGCATGTTCCTTAAGCTTGCCAGGCATGCTTTCATCTCAAGGTCTTTCCTCCACCTTGAATTCCATTTCTGGAGGTGTTGACTAGGCCTAATCCCTTATCTTCTCTAGGAATTTAATCAAAAACTACCTTCTCTAAAAAAAAGTTTCTTTGGGTATTTTAAATATACATATATATGTGTATGTATATGTACATATGTATGTACATGTTATGTATGCTGTACTGAATTTTAAACTCAGGGTCTCTCGCATTTTCTAGCCCAGTGCTCTACCACTTGAGCCACACCCCCAGGCCTTTTCACTTTGGTTACTTTTGAAATAAGATATCACTTTATGTCTGGGATGGCCTGAGGCACAATACTTCTTTATGCTTTCTACATAACGTGGACGACAGCCACACACCACCATGCAAAACTCTTATTGGTTGAGATGAGGTTTTACTAAATTTTTGCCTAGGCTGGCTTCAAACCATGATCCTCCTGATCTCTGCCTCCCAAGTAGCTAGGCATTCTATTTTAAAATTACAACTTTCACTTGGTGACCTTTCTCAATCCCTTTTCCTGATTTGTGTTAATAGCATTAATTATCTACTTATATTATTTTTTGTATCACTTATTGTGCTCCATGAAAGCAATATTTTTGCCTATCTTGATTATTGTCTTGTTCCCATTACTTGAGTAGTTTTAGATAAATAATAGGAATCTAAGAAATATCTGTCAAATGAATGAATTAAAAAACAACTGCAAAAGGATATAAGCAAATATAGAAGGCAAATTGGGGAAAATGTAGCATGTGTGTTGTGGGGAAGAGATTAATCTCACTTACATTAAAGAAGGTTTACCAATTATTAAGTCCAATACTCAAAAAAGAAAATAAATACATGTAGCCTGAAACTGGAAAGAATGAAATTATCAGCAATTAAAACATATAAATCAAGACAATAATTACAGACATTGTTTACAATGGTAAAGATGTGAAAGAAATGTGTTTGCAAGGCATATAAAACTAAGAAATGAAGAGTATCTCTGATTACAAGGAGAAAACAGATTAGCTAAAATCAGAGAAAATTGAAAATATGCATCAGAAGTTAAAGACTAAGTCTGCCCTTCAATGTAGAAAAACCCTTTCTGAAATTTATTCTTTCATTCACTTACATTCAAAGTGTGTGGGCAGAATGAAGAGCAATAACCAGAAGAGTCCTTCCCCTTGAATCTCAGGTTTGAGTACTCACATTCATGTCAATTGGCATAGAAAATAGCTTTAAATTATATCTGGAAGATTGTTAAAAAAGAGAGCTACATTAAAACCTGAGGTTATAAAAGTCTATAACTAAGGATTTGAGCTATTTTGAACGTCAAGGAAGACTTTTTAAGAAGAGATTATTTTAGAATTGAAATCTTATGATAAGCACAAGCCTTAAAAGTTTACCAAGGCAGAATAGTGACTAAATTGACTTTTTTGCCTACCTGTTAAGTAGATACTTGCTAAGCACAGAGGCTGAGATAATGAATGAGACAATCATAGGCCCAGCGATCAGTTTCCATATCTAGTGAGAGATAATTGTGGTTTGTGTGGCAAGAGACTATTGAGATGAAGGAGAAGAGGGTCCATTTGAGATGTTTTTTGGCATTTCATACAATGGGCTTGACAATGGATTTGTCTTAGCAAAGAAAAAGCGGAATCTTAGATGTCTTTTATAAATTTAACTTACCACTAGATTAATTAATGTGTGCCATTTATTGCGCTGGCAAAATGGACTTCATTGGAGATAGGAGCATCAAAGTTCCTAATATAGACTATCAACTTTAAACTACCTCTGAGATACTTAATAGAAGTTGACAAATCATCATTTTTCTAAGAATACTAAAAGTAGGAAAATCAGACCGGGTTGTTTATATAAATCCAGAAGATGGGAGAATAGAGATGGAATTTTACACTACTACACTGACTAAGGGAAACAAAAAACAATGAAATAAGTATAAAGTTAGAGGAGTGATGAGAACATGAGAAACAGCAAGAAGTGAAATGAGAAGAGAACAAAAGAGAAAAATAAATAGGAAGAGAATTAATAAGCCCAGAAGGAATCAGAACATTTTGAGTTTGGCCAGCAGGAATGGAATCAGAAAAGTTCACAGAGAGAGAGAAATGTGTGAGCAAAAAGAAGGCAACAGGCTCCAAAGCCTCCCAGTTGACAGAACTGACCTTCAATGGAAAACTGGAAGAGTATGGCAAGTTAGCATCTCTCTTTTCTCAGAAGTGAATAAGATAAGCCAGGAGTGTGTTGTGTGTTCAGTTTCTGCATGACGGTGAAAATGAATTTGGGGGAATTACCTTATGATGGCTATTGTATTCTCCATGAAGTGTGAGCTCAGTCATCTCTGAAAATATGGAGAGAGGATGGGAAAATTTGGAAGTTCAAGGAGGATAAAGTTTTAAAATAAGCAATAGTAGAGTGGGAAAATATGGCCAAACAGAAAATTTGGGTGATATATGTAAGCTAATTGATATAAATACATTGTAAAGCTGATTTTGTCTGTCATGTGATCTTTTTTATACAACTACAACTAAGAAGAACCAGAAATAAGATAACAGGGTAAAGTTAGTGTTCAATTTCTAGCACCTGAGGGTGATAAACAATACAGAGGACTAAATAGAGTGCTTTAATTTGCTGATAAGAATTATATTAAATTATATAGTAGCCGTACAATTATATAATCTTTGTTTATAAAATGAAATATTAAAATCTGTACAAATATTCATCAGCAAAGAATTGGTCAATAATACTTAGATACACAGTCTAAAAGGTTATTACACATAAATTTAAAATGATGATTTTATATTGATGTTAAATGATGTCCAGGATATACAGTTAAATGGGAAATGTGGACTACCAAAATGTAACCAAGATATTATTTCCTTTATTTATATTTCATAACAATTCTTTGACCCTAGGTGTTGGCAAGGAAGAAGAGCAACTGAAACAATCACTTCTTGCCACTGAAGATGTAAATGGTTATTGTCACTTTGGAAAATCCTTTGAAACAGAATATTAAAAACCATATGCATATCCATGGAAAGCACCAATTCTACTCCTTGGTATATACTAAACAGAAACATGTCCACCAGTTCCATCATAAGGCATCCACTAGAATTTCATAAAAAAATATTTCTAATAGCCCCAAATCTGAAGCAACCAAATCATCAAAAAAGTTAAGTGTTATACATTTATATGATGCAATTATAGGTACCAATGAGAATAAGCAAATTACAATAACATATAACAATGTGAATATTTCTTATGTTCCTAATATTATGCAAAATAAGCCAACATAAAAGAGTGAAAAGTGTATGATTCTATTTATGAAAATTACAAATAAGAAAAACAAGTCTATGGTTAAGTTAGTAAAAATAGCTTACTTGTGGTGGAAGGGGTAGTGATGGGAAGACTTATGGGTAGAGATCTCAAATGTTCTGTCTCCAGAATGCATATCATTACTTCACTGTATATGTATGCTATGCTTTAATAACCATTACAGAAAATAATTTTCATTAATGAAAAACATATCCAGAGAGAACTATATTAATATGTTCATAGTTATGTTATCTCTATGATTAGTTTATTGGTGCCTTCTATATTTTCCTCCTACATCTTGTGCCATGTGGATTTTTGCATTGCAGCTATATTACTTTTGTCAGAAAAAAAAACCAAGGAAGTTCTTTGCTTTTTCAAAACATGAAAATGGTTTTTAAGAATTACCACTCTAAAAGCCATGTAGTTCATTTTTCATCTTTAAAAAAAGAAAACAGCCTACATCTTCAAACACTTTTGGGATACTTAAAAATAAAATTAATATCAGTTCTTATTATTTTAGTCAGTTGTCAGCATTTGGCCTCAATAATTTAATTTTTTATATATTAAAAAAAACAGCCTAATACTAAAACAAATTGTTTGCCTATTTCTGGCATTAACTTTTAAATTGGGCAGGGACCATCTATTAAAACTGAGCTAATCTCCTTATATTCTTTACTGTGAACTCATTTTTTTAAAACACCTACTTATATTTCACCTCTAATGGAATGGGAAAGGATACTGCAGAAAATGCTCAATTATTGTTAATCCTCTCCTTTCCCATGCCCGTCATATCAATCTCCTTAAGTGTTTTCCCCCTTCACAGTGCAATGGTCTATTTAACAAAATGTATGTAGTTAACTTTGTTGCTATAATAAAGCTCAAGAGGATGGAATTAGATTAGTTTAGGGTAATTATTTATAATTAGATATTCTTAATGGAAACTGAATAAGTCCTAAGTTAGTCTAAAAACTTGCTTGCTTAAATATGCTGCTCTGTTGACAAATCCCCCCTTTTCCTTCCCACATGGAAACAAGAAAACTGCTCCCCAGTTCTCAAGGCAGTCCTCCATCTGCTCAGAAAATAACCCAAGCCACATTCAGACAAAGTTTATAAAAAAATAGTTATTGGTCATCAATTAAAGTACAGCTAGTTAAAAGCTGGAAATTTGCATTTTTATAGAGGCAACTACCTCTTCATTTTCCAGGGGAAGGGTCGAGAAAAGGAGTCAATGCTGCAGTAAATGTGACTTACATCAAAAAAGTGCAGTGAACTGGGAGGGGCAAATGAGGGACAGAAGCCTCTGAGACAAGAAGGTGTGATTACCTATTGTCTATTCAGTTAGACTCCTGGAGATGAAAGTCTCTTGAAAACTATCAGATAACTGTCCATATTTGAGGATGGGCAGAAAAACTACTCCTGGGTACTGGCCCAGTTCCATGAGGGTACCTGTGAACCACAGAACTCTTATGATCAATATGGTATTTAGTGAGCCATGCCAATGAAACAACATCTGCTTTGCATCAAGGAAGTCTTCACACCAAGTGGGTAGAAGAGATAGCCAAAGACACAAACAGCCAGCACTCCTATAAAATCACCAGGACTTTGATTTTTATCTTTGTCTCATCAAAACCACAGAGAGGTTAACTTCTCTAATTGACAGATGTGTAAAGTCTGGTGCAAGAAGATGCCTGACATGCCTTACGAGGCTCTAGCAGAAGAATGTTTTCATCCCTACCATGTGAAAAATTTACGTTTAAATGACTTCCACATGGAGGACTTTGTGTTAGGCCATGTGAATCCCTGGCTTTTGTCTTTTCCATGCTATTGCTCCCTAAATTAGATTTGTTCATTTGGTTAAACTCTTTTATGTAGATTCCAAATAGTAGATTCCTCTTGATCCCAACACAATGAAACTTTTGGGTAAACACCTCTTAAATCAGAAAAGAGAATCAGATTTGAGCAACCAAGAATTCTGATTGGACTAGAGAGATTCTGCAACTATAGTTGTTAAGTATCTTATAAGTATCTGTCTAACATTAAGCAGCAGAGACAGAAAAGAGAGACAAACTAGGGATACTCAATTACTATAAATAACAATGTCTAGTTTGAGGACCATAGTTAATTTTCTTTTTGGTTCAACATATAAAATTTGAAGGTTGTCCACTATCTCTTAAGGAAAATCACAGTAACTCAGATTCTAATATGTCTTTGAATTATACATAAATAAATAATAGAAACTGGTACATTAAGTGAGAGAGTTATGAAACATTATTCCAATGTTAATTGAGCACTGGCCTTATAATATGAAACTTGTATATATACTTACTTCAGCCGCAATGTAGATATCAATCACTCCTTTTTTCAGAGAAAATCACTGACCAGCATAATTTAATTTGTTCAAGGTTACACAGACAATAACAGATGGAAGAAGGTCAAATCATTATCTTATTTTAAAGACCATGTTGGTATCTTACACTACTTTGAGTCACCTGGGTCTTTGGATTATTATGTATGACATTTTAAAACATGCCCACAAAGTCTTTGACATTCTTTCTTTCAAAAGAAAGGATTTTATTGTCTTCCCTTGAATTTGCTCTTAACTCAATGATACATTTGAAGCCAATATACTACAGTTCAAGTGATATTATATGGCTTCTGTGGCTAAGCCAGAAAAAGACCTGTGGCTTCTACCACATTTGGCATATTCTGAGAGAAGCCATCCTCCATGAAAAACATCTGGCTTTCCTGAGATTACCATGTTGGAAAAGCCATATGTAAGTCTCTGTTTGACAGTCTAGCTCTAGTCAAGCTACAAGTCAATAGCCAGTATCAACCTCTAGTCATTTGATAGAGCCATCTTAAAAGTTCAATCAAATTGAGTTTTACACTGACTGTAATGTTGAAAAAGACACAAATGAATAGAAAGATTACTCATGTTCTTGTATTTAAAGAATTAATGTTGCTAAATGTGCATAATTTTTCTTACCAAGCGTGACTACAGATTCAAAGCAATCCTTGTCAAAGATTTCATTATCATTTTTTCATGAAAGTAGAAAAAAACAGTTCTAACATATGGAAACCACAAAGTGAGAATAGTCAAAGAATGCTGAAAGAACAAAACTGGAGATATCATGCCCTAATTTCAAAATGTACTACAAAGCTATAATAACCAAAGCAGTATGGGAATGATAAAGAAAAACAAGGCATATGAACCAATGAAACAGAATAAAGAACCACGAATTAAACTCATATATATATACAATAAACTAACCTTTCACAATGGTGCTAAGAATATACAATAGAGAAAGTATAATCTTTTCAACAAATGGTTTGCGGAAAATGGATATTCATATGCAGAAGAATAAAATTATATCCTTTCTCATACCATATACAAAAATCAACTCAAAATCTCAAGATGGATTGAAGACTTAAACATTAGACTGGAACTATGAAAATATTACAGGAAAACTGGGGAAACCTTTCTAACCCTGGTTTGGTTAATGAGTTCTTAGACATGCAATGAGGCATATGCATTTTAAGAAAAAAAATTTCAAGTAGAATTATATTAAACTAAAAAGTATCAGACAGCAAAACAATCAACAGTTAAGAAACACCTATAGAATCAGAGAAATATTGACTGACCACATAACTGATAAAATGTTAACATCTAAAATATATAAGGAATTCAAATAACTCAATAGCAAGGAAAAAAAAAACAAATCAAAAATGGGCAAAGGACCTTTCTCAAAAGATTACAAATGACCAACATTTGAATTAATTTTGTCTGTTTAAACTTTATTCTTCTACTACTAGCTTATACTCAGTATCTATCCTCACATATGTTCCCTTGATGTCTGACTATATATTTGAAACTCAAGTAATTCTTTTGAGTATAGTCTACCACCTCATGGATCACACTTTGTATCTTACTGTTAAGGTTCTGCTTGAGCTTAAGTCTAGTATAGGTCCACAAGCAAAGAAGAGTAGTGAATGGTCTGTTCATTTATGTGGCACTGAAACTGATAATTCAAATCCCTGAAATAATCCATTTCTTTGTCCCACTTCATCTAGTGACATCAGCCATTATATTCATTAATATGCCAAAAATGTTTGAAAGTATTATATTTATAATCACCTAGATCTGTACTTATAAGAGGAGACTTAGAAGTGACCAATGGTGATATTTTGTGTATCACTATTGCTATATCACTGCTTTTCTTACTCCTAAAAATAGTGTTATCAGTGTCTTTTAATATAAAAAGATAACATAGCAATTCTAGCAATCTTAGAAACAGTTCATAAAACTCATCCTTAAAATTCTGTCCCTTTATAACTATTCCAGGCACCCAAATCTGAATTAGCTATGTTTTATTCAGAGAAAGAAAAACAGTGTGTGTATGTATGTATAGTAATTGGCTCACCTGATTATGGAGCCTAAGAAGTTTCAAAAACTGCAAGCTATAGACTCAGGAGAGCCTATAACATAAACCTGAAGGCATGGGAACCAGGAGTGCTAATAATACAAATTCCAGTCTAAAAACCTTCAGGCTTGTGATCTAAGATGATTCAATGTTACAATTTGAGTCAGAAGTCAGGAAAGACCAATGTCCTTCAATTAATCTCCTTCAGCTCAATCATTCGGGCAGAAAGAGCTCCTTTCTATTCATGGTCAAGTCAATCTTTATGTTTCATTGTGACCTTCCACTAAGGGGATGTGGGATGCCCATAAATTATTCAGCCTGCTGGTTCAAGGGCTTATCTCATCCAAAAACATCCTTATATAGAATAAGGTTTGACAAAATACCTGGGCAGGCCACAGCTCAGTCAAGTTAACCCACAAAATTAACCAACACAAATACTCAAGAGTTTACATGGAGATTTAATTAGATAATGAACATGTGTACCTAGTGTACGTGGTGTAAAATAAGATTTCAACAAATTTTAGTCATTGTCAGCATTAATCGTTATTGTTAAGTACAATATAGAAAATATGTTCAGTACTTGCTCAGAAATTACAATATCAAGCCTGAAGTTTGGCTACTACTTTACCAGATTCTGGAAAACCAAGGTCAAGAATGATTTTTTTCAATGTCATTCTTGCACTAGATTCTTCTTAGGAGTAAAGGTCTCTTACTTACTAGTAATTCCTTTTATCTCCTAATTTTGAAGATTAGTTGAAGCCAAATCTTAACAGCCTCATTACCTTTAAACATAGAAACTTAAATGGAGAAAAGGAAATATTGGAAAGAGATATCTACATTTAAATAAAAACCTACATCAATTTTTAATCCTAAATTACATCATTTAGTTTCTTAATAGAGATGGTCTCCAACTTAACAACTTTTGATGTTACAATGGCATGAAATCAATATGCAGTCAATAAATCATACTTTGAATTTTGATTTAACAACATTCGGTATTGTGGTGATTAATCTTGGTTGTCAGTTTGACTAGATTGAGAGACTCCTAGAAAATTAGCAAAACATGTTTCCAGTGTGTCTCTGAGTGTATTTCCAGAGAATATTGGCATATGGGTTTGCAAACTGTGAGAGGAAGCCCCATCAAGAATGTGAAAGGCACCTTTCAATCTCAGATGGAACAAAAAGCAGAAGAAGGGGGAAGCTTAAGCAAGCATGAGCACAGGCTCAATTCTTCTTGAATGGGCCTATTCTTTTGGTGGCTGCCATCATCCATGGACATCAGACTCCCTCTTCTTCAACCTTTCAATGTGAACTTGCACCAATGACTCTCCAGGGAGCTTGCAGGCCTTTAACCTCAGGCTGGGGCAGCACCACTAGTCTTTTCTTTTTGGAGGATTCCAGTTTCTTGGACTGACTTAACAGCTACTGGTTTCCCCAGCTATCTTGCTTGAAGATGCCTATTGTAGGACTATCCATGCTCTGATGGTATAAGACAATCTAATATATCCACTTTTATAATTTTATATATTCTATTTATTCTACTCCTCTGGATAACCCTGATTAATCCAAATCCAATAATCTCTTACTAACCTGGGCAGCAGCAGTAAGCCACAGTTTCCAGTCAGCCACATGACTCCAATGATAAACAACTGATACTTTATAAAGTACTATGTTGCAAAGAATTATGCTTAGTAGATTAGAGTGCTAAATGTAGTTTTGACTTGCAATATTTTCAACTTCTAGTATGTTCATCAGGAAATAACAACATCATAAGTAGAGACAGGTCTGTATAGTTAATGTAAACTTCCTTTAACTTCTTTCTAGCAAGAATAACATCATGGTAGGGTAGTGAAACTTCCACAGACTAATGGAAAATTTTCCAAGTATATCTGGTTTCAACAGTGATAGCACTGATTGGGGACATGCACAGAAACATACTTCATCATAGTTCTTACATCCTGCATTTTAAAGCTTTGCCCCCCCCATCATTCTTGCACAGTTTGTTCTACATGGTCACAATCTTGTATCTGTGCTTATTTCTCAGTTTTAAATTGTACAATGAAACCATAGTTACAAGTGCATATGTCGTAAGTATACAGCTCATTGAATCTTTACAAGCTGCACATAGTCTTTTAGCCAGCATCCAGAATAAGAAATGCTTATGTTATTTTAATTGCTATTTTCATTCTGTTTTAAGAATGCAGACTCTTCTAGAATTAAAGCAAACAGCCATTCAGTAGTTAATAATGAAGGACATAAGTAAGATTCAGCATTCAACTCTTAGCTCCACCACTGGCTAACCCTTGTCTGCCTGACCATTCTCATTCATAAAATAGGCACAATAGTATACCTACCTCTTAAGGGTATTAAATGAGTTAATACATGTAAAGAGCTTAGAAATTTCTGGGTCATAATAAGCTCTAAATAAATGTTAGCCATTTTTATTACTTGGTTCATTTCCCCTTATTCTACCTGTTACCAGATGGTGAGTAAAGTGATGTGAAGTGCTTTCTGAATGAATAGGAAGGAAAAATAAGAGTCTTTTCTTTAACAGAATATAAGGTTTCAATGAAATTACACCATGCAGAGAAAGCAATTTGTCCTGCTTATATGGAAGACAAACAAGGAACTGGACTTTGACTATAAGCAGTGTGAATGGAAGATGGCAGTGCTTCCGTGACTCACATTCACATTCAATAACAAGACCAGAGAGAAACTGCTTTTAGGAGCCCAACAGGGATCGTCACCTAAGTGTTGCTGTTTGGCTAAACAGCCACCCCATTCTTTTCTTCTACAGAGCCATTCCTTACACCTTTCGACTGTTTGGCCATATGACTCTCCTGAGATTGAGAAAGTGTGTCAGATTCCACTGATCCTTAACATAACAGAGGAGTGGTGGCCACAGTATACCAGAAAGGGCACTTTCATCGGTCTGGAGCACTCTGTTTCCATCAGAGGGAAGAATCTCACAACCAAACTGCCAGAGGGCTGAACAGTCAAGTAAAGCACTGAGCAAAGTGGGGTCACCTACATATCCAGGATAAGTCCCAATTTAACAAAAGAGTAAAATTCATGAAAAAGAAATTTGCCATAATGAATACCAAATTTTCACCATTTCTACACTCTGTTGAGTTACCAAGCTGTTTCAGAAAAAAAAAATTCCAAAGCTTGTTTCCCATTCTGAACAGGCATTCATTCCGTGAGACCATAAACTTGGAAATCATAATACACGTGACTTACTTGTTATCGCGTATCAGCAGAGGGTGTGCAGATACCCATGCAGTGCTCGGCGTGCATGTGATACAAGTTACCCATCGTGTCACTGGAAAATTGAAATACAAAGAAAAGTAACAAAAAAATCTTATAACTGAGTGCAAACACCTTTGAATTGTTACCATTGCTAGGGTTATTTTTCTGTGCATTTGTTCTCAGTTTCTTCCAGAAGCTTAAATTAGACACTGTCTTATTTTTGTTTAGTAAACCATGTTCATTTGTCACATTTACACAGTCCCCAGACTCTCAAAAGCAAACTACCTCATTTTCTGGCAGAGAGCAGAGGATGAGAATTGAAGCAATAGACTTTATACAAAGTACACTCTGTACTTCCTCCTCAGGGTAAGAATAGTTTCCATCCCAGACATACTCCAAAACCCTCCATGATTTTGATGACAGTAGCAGTAAAATATCATTTCTTATGTGCCAAAATGGGCAACAATAAATCTCAAGTTTCTTTTCACAACTTTGACAAGTTTAATTTACCAATTGAGATTTTTTTTTACTTAGTGGGACTCTTTGAGAACTAGAAAGGTATACTTGAATTTGTCTCTGCTCTACCAGATTAAATCTAGTTGTTCTCTATGTACCACTGCATCAAGTAGGATGCAGGTGTAAAAGAGTGCTGGCAAGAAGGGTCTCTTGGAGTTGTAAACCATATATAGACAGATGAGTGTCTCTCTGTGTTTGTGTACGAGAGACAGGAAAAACAGAGAGAGAGAGACAGAGAGAGAGAGAGAGACCGAGAAAGTGTAGGCCTATAGGAAATAAAGTAGGATTGAGTTATAGACATACTTTTTTACCCTCACTTGCATATATAATAACATAAGTGCCTAAAAGATTAAACAAACTATTGATATGGATATGTTAACAATAAAGGAAACATTAATATGGGTGAGATAAAGAGGCCAACTATGGGCCAAAGTCCTTCATTCATATTCCTTTTGTTTACTACTTAATGAAAACTGCAATTTAAAAACTAGGAAACTAATAGAAATAAATCACAGAAAAAAAATTAAAAATAATTAAAAACCAGGAAACAGAGATTGGCATCAGTTAAGTAAGAAATTTATAATCTTATTTACCATAATTAAGTAGAAATGAAAGTTTGAAATACACATTTATATACTGACTCCAAAGTCTGAATTAGGAAAAGAATGGAGAGGTGTAAGCATTGATATGGTAGTGACGGCAGCAGAGTGCCAGGTGAACTCTATCTGATTGCGAACAGTCAAGAGGACCAACACCTGCCTTCAGGGAGCCTGTTGGCCTTTTCTCTTGTCTGTACTAGGGTTTCATCCTAAGGGATTGAGGAGCAGGACATGGCTTGTTAATGCCCATATCCCCAGACAATACAGAATGACCACAGGTGGGGAGGGAGTTAGACCCTTCACAATACCTCCCAGTTTCATGCATTTACAAATTTCTGATTTCTTCCTAAATTTAAATTACCATCTTTTACCACCCATACCTACCACCTTGAAAAAGCAGTTTGCTGTACTTACAGTTCTCTTGGTCTTAAAGTAAAGGACAGATTGAAATGAGACTGGTACTATCATTGGTGTCTGTAGTGCAAGAGGATTTAGCACTGTGAGCTTAAATACAGGAGCAACAAAAGAGCTTTCCCCCCTTTTAAATGTTTTATGATTCAAAACAGCTTAAGAACCTAAATTAAAGTTAAAGTTTTAACTATAAGGTATTTCTGTCACAGATTAACATATTTCTCCCTGAGGATCTCTTCATAATTCTTGCTTTGTTTAGCTTGGTCTATTTGTTTGAAGATAATCTTGAAGTTAGACTTTTTCTTTGAACACAAATGCCCTCAGCAGTTGAGGTTAATGTCTTCAGGTCTCATTTTAACCACTCTTTTTCCACAAATCAGGCATTTATTTCATGTTCAATTACCTAGAACAGAAACATGAATCTCGAAGCTTCACCCCAGGCTATCCCATTGGTCACATTTTAGGAAACAGACGTATGTCAAAAGGTCCTCTTTCTCACCTCAACCAATTGCATTACCATTGAAAAAAAAAGTTTTATAAAAGAGACATGATGTGAAATAAACTAAGCTGCATATTTTTAAAGATAAACAATCAACTATTCAACTAGCATTGATTCTATACTTTTTATATGTCAGGTATTATGCTACATTCTGACACTGTTAAAGAAATCTAAAAATCTTTTGAGGGTCTTGAGGTGTGGCTCAAGTGGTAGAGCATTTGCCTAGCATGCACAAGGCCTTGAGTTTAATCTGCAGTACCTCAACAATAAAATAAGATAAACCAAAATAAAATTCTTCTGAGGAAAAAAGACATGAACAGAAAAATGTTTTTAATAAAACAAGCATGGAAAAGATTACTCATGTATTTTTTTATTTGCTTTTTATTTATTATTGTTGTGCTGGGGTACATTATGACATTTACAAAAGTTCTTACAATATATCATAGTTGAATTCACCCCCTCCATCATTCTCCTTTTCCCCCCTCCATCCATTCTTGGAATAGTTTCAACAGGTTGCACTTCTTCATTTACATCCATGTGTATACAGTATTGGTACCACATACACCCTCTCCCCACATCCTCCCCCATCCCACTAATACCAACCCCCCAGGAAGTACCTGTTCTGACCTCCTGTTCTCCATTTTTGTAAAAAGCAAAATGATAGTTTTGTTTGTTTAAGATAGCTATACAGGAAGTTTCCTTGTGACATTTCCATGTACATATGTATTATAACTTGATTGGTTCATCTCCTCTGTTTTTCTCCTTTTTACCTTAGTTCCGTTCTTATGTTGATTTCAACAGGTTTAAAACTTCTATATTCATTCTTGTATAGGAAGTACATCAACCATACTCACCTTCCTATATTCCTTCTTTTGCTGCCCCTCTGTCATTAGTGACCTCCCCTTAGTTTGACCTGTTATATTTGTATTAAGTTATATTTGTGCTAGGTCTGTATTCCACAAATGAGAGAAAATAGGCCAATGTACTGAGCGCCTGCTGTATTCTAGGTATTATTCTGGAGCTATAGCAGTAAACAACAAAGTCCCTCCCTTCATGGAGGTTACTTTATAATGGGGGTGGGAGAAAAAGACTAAATAAATGAATAAACTATAATATGTCAAGTAGCACTCAGAACTGTGATGAACTATGAATTAGGGCAGGCACTGGGAAAAGACAGACAAACTACCCTTTGTTAGAGCTTACATTGAAGTCCTCCTAACATGCTAAAATCTACATAGACTTGGATGAAGTACTCTGGGGAAACAAGGGAATTTCTAACTTGGCTAGGAAGAGATGTAACAGGCTTTCTTAAAAAGTATGTTTGAAGGATAGAAATTAAACCAATAGAGAATAGATAGGCCAATACTTGGTAATCCAAAGATCAATCAAGTTTATCTTTAGAAAATATTAGAAATTGACTACCTAGCTTTGGTAGGAAAAGATGAGAGATTAGTCAGCACAAAAGGTCAGGCATCTTTCACTGAAAGTAGATGCCACAAAAGGTATAATATTAAATGCTGATTAGGTGGAATTTTGTAGTGGTTTGTTATTTCTTTCAACTTACAACTGGGTCCTTAGGGCAATTTCTTCCCTGGGACTTTGTTCCATAGATGTGGAAAATTATCTACTGTTCAAAGGATCTGCCATTGCATCTTTTTTTTTTCATATTCAAGTTATTTATGTTTAATTTTATTTTATCCTTTTTACATTTACTTACATGTGTATACATTATTTGTGCTCCCCCCTTCAGCTTCTGGCCAGAACCTCTTCCACCCTCTTGTTCTCGGATTTTGTTGAAAACATGAGAGATAATAAGAAAAACATGGTGATTTTGCTAGTTTGAAATAAAGATAGCTATACAGAGAGATTCCTAGTGTTGTTACTGTGTATTATAACCCAAACTGGTTCATCTCTACCAGACCTCTTCACTACTTCCGAGTCCCCTCCCCATAGTGACCTCTGCCACTTTAAGATTACTATATTGGCTTCTATACAGTGAACACATCAACCACATTCAAGGTTTAGGTTTCCTAACCTTCCCTATTCCTCCCCTTAGTGTGTCAAATAATATTTTTGTATTTGTTTTAGGTCTATAATGCGCATATAAGGGAAGACATGCAATTTTTAGCCTTCTGTGCCTGACTAACCTTGCTTAAGGGGACGTTCTCTAGTTCCATCCATTTACTTGCGAATGACAAAATTTCATTCTTCTTTGTGGCTGAGTAAAATTCCATTGTGTATATAAATGCCACATTTTCTTAGTCCACTCATCAGTAGTGGGACATTCTGACTGTTTCCACACTGTTGTTGGTGGTGTTCTTGATGGTAGCAATTCTAACAGGAGTGAGATGGAATCTTAGTGTGGTTTTGATTTGCATTTTCTTTATGACCAGGGATGGTAGCAATTTTCATGTGTTTTTTGGCCATTTGGACCTCTTCCTTAAAAAAAGTTCTGTTTAGTTCAATAACCTTCTTCATTATTGGTTCATTAATTTTGAGGGAATTTAGTTTTTTGACCTCCTATATATTCTGGTTATCAGTCCTTTCTCTGATGTATAACCAGCGAATATTTTCTCCCACTCTGTAGGTGGTCTTTTCAGTTTAAAGACCATTTCTTTTGTTGTGCAGAAGCTTTTTAATTTCATGTAGTCCCATTTGTCCATCCTTTCTCTTAGTTGCTGGGCTTCTTGAGTTTTACTGAGGAAGTCCTTACCTATACCTATTGCTTCCAGAATATTCCCTGCTCTTTCCTGTACTAACCTCAAGGTTTCAGGTCTGATTTTAAGGTCATTAATCTACCTTGTGTTGATACTAGTACAGGTTGACAGGCATGGATCTAATTTCAGTTAAAATTAAAAGCAGATAACCACTTTTCCCAGCAACATTTGTTGAAGAGACTGTCTTTTCTCCATCATATGTTTTTGGCAACTTTGTCAAAAATAAGGTGGGCATAGCTGTGTGGATTCATAGCCAGGTTCTCTATTCTGTTCCACTGGTCTTATCTGTTTTTGTGCCAACACCATGCTGTTTTTATTGCTATGCCAGCACATCTTTTAAGAAATTGAAAATAGAGTTCTTTAATGTATATGTGAACTGTCTTCCATATCATTGCCTCAGCTATGAAAATGCAAATTTCTGTGCTTTACCTCAGATTAATGAATTGGAATTTCTCAAGAGCAGCCTGGAAATTTTAATTTTCAGTATGCATGAATATCAGGCAGAACTCATCTTAAAGAAGAAGAAAAGAGATCTCTTTAGCCAGAATGAACAATAGATGCAGAAGTTCTGAGGTTGGCTAGTTCTAAGGAACAAAAATGTCCATTTGGCAAAAATGTATATTCTCAAAAGGGAAATTTTTGAAAGATAGGTCAAGAGGTACATAGTACAAACCAATTCGTGTCTCCTCCCATGGCATGAAATCCCCCACCTTGACCACCTACATAGGCCTCTGGAAAGTCATTAAATTTATTGAATATAGGAGGATTGGTTAAAGATCAAAATATAAGTGGAATATCAAAAGGGAAAGGTTTTCAAAGACTACAAAGAAATCTTACATCTTGCTGGTTATTAGTTCTTGTGTGCTGGAGGATTAGGATAAATAATATTGAATTTGTAGCCTCATTTTGGCCAAAACAAACCAATTTTTTTTAGGATAGCACTCCCTTAATGTATATTCCAGAAGCCACAAAACTGCAGGTAGATAGAGAAATTATCTTGGGTTCTCTCGACAGTATCCATCATTGTCCTTTAGCATAGGCAAGTTGATATGCTATATCTGTGGCTTTATGCATGGAATGGCATACAGGCTCTGAATGAGGCCTCAGTATACCTTGTAAAACAGGAGAGAGCTAATCTTCTAAGAATGTCACTGGTCTATTTCTCATTTTCATCATTCACTTTTATTAGACATTACCAAAATAAATAATTGAGTATAAAATGCATAAAATAATATACTCAATAGATTGAGTTCTCAGCTAGTATAAAAATAGTTTCACAAGAAAAATAGATGGAAAGTGTCTAGTGTGAGATTTGGAGAATGGAGTTTCTTTTTTTTTGTACCTTGAGAAAAAGAATTCAATGTTCCTACTGTACAGATAGTGCTTGAAAAGATTGTTTTGGGTTTCTCTAAATAAAATAACTGCTACACCAGTGATTCCTAACAAGGAACAAGTTGTTCATGCCCCAAGGAAGTATTTGTAAATATCTGCAGACATTTTTGATTATTACAGCCAGAGGGTACTACTACTGTTCAGTAGGCAGGTTCCAAGAGTGTTGCTAAACATCCCAAAATTCACAAGACAGTCCCTGCCCCACCCCCAGCATGACAAAGCTTTACTAAGACCCAAGTGTTAACTGTGCCTAGATCAATTAGCCCTGAACTAAAATTTGGCTTTGGTAGGAATCCTCACCTACCAAATAATAAAACGGAGGCCCCAGGCTACTGCTGTGTAACACTTACATGTTTGCTAATGAAGATGATGAAGTTGACGGACAGAGAAAGGATTTTCATGCCTTTAACCATATAAAATTGAGTGCCAGCAGGTGTATTCCAGAATGCAAGAGGTCAAATCAATTCTGAACCACTATCTTTTGTAGGAAAGAACAGTAAGAGAAATAAATCAGAACTGTCCATTCATTCTTCCATTCTGATTCTATCTATCTACGATTTTAAAACAAGATACACTCTCTCCGAGTTTCAACTTCCTTCTTCTCTGTAGGTTGAGAAAATTAGGATAGTCAGTTATAATATACTTTTCAGCTCTTATGATTCCAAGATGTGGTGGGTATTTTGTTTTTGCTTGTTTGTTTGTTTGTTTTACTGGATCAGCATAGCTAAGTAGGATCTTCATTTTCTAGACTGGGGTTCCACAATCTTGATGGAGTTCACACCTCTAATGACTTAAAGCCCTACCTCGCTAACATCCACAGCACATCCCAATATTGCCACCCTGTGGACCAAGCCTTTACATGTGGACCTTTCGGGAACATTACCTATATTCAAACAATAGCAGTGGCAAATAGTGCCAGCTTCTTCACTGTCAAGTTTAGGGGCTAGTAGACAGATGTGTGCTTCCAGCATGTCCTTGCAAATTCTGGTTTGTTCTTTTGTTTGGACAAACCTTTGCATTTAATCCTTTTTCTTTGGTTCCATTTTGTCTTCACTCTTTCTTAATTCACATCCAGGTTTCTTTCCACTAGCCTTGACCTATAACAACTTTAGGGTCACCAGAGGTACGACTTTTCTTAGTCTTCTTTGTCATCTCCTATAATTGTGTGAGATCTAATGCTTAATAAATACTTTATTCCATATCACTCTTAAGAATTCTTCTCTCTTACCTAACTCTCCTGACTCATATTGACTGTATGAAGTCTAATAACTGAAGGAATGGAAATTAATTCCCACCAGGGATTATAAAGAAATTAAAAGAGGAAAACCACAAAATGAAAAAAGATGTTAAAAGGTAATCACATCAGCAAGTGTTTCTTTCCATGTGTTCCCCTAAAACTCACATAACAATGATCATTCATTTTTCAAAACATTAAGAAGGTATGTTAGACCTTGAAGAAAGGTCTATATATACTTTATAATATATATAGTATACTATATATATTATACTTTATGTAAGAAGCTGAAACTACAACCCCGGAAATAATCCAATTAAGCTAAAGTAGTCAGCTCCAAGAAGCATCTCACTGAAAAATAGTGATACTCAATTTTCTAAGTATACAATGTAATAATTATTTGGGAAAATATTGTCTACTTCAATCTGATTTTGAAAATAAATTATGTGCACAAAAGTCTAGCAAATAAGGAAAATTTTAATTTTATCTAATCTGACATTTCCCAATTTAATTAAACAGTATTTTTCACTTCTACATAAATACATTAAAATGAAAAAACATTTTGTTTGGGAAATTCTGTACTTGATAACATAATAAAGTACTGTACGCTAAAAACACATGAGTAATCTCGATCTCATGGTATGGTTTATATAAACATGAGTATGATTTATAGTGGGATGAAGGATAAGAAGTACTTGGATGTATGTAAAGGAGAACTATTAACATTTTAGAAGTCCTGGGTGATAAAATTAGAGAAATTTATAATATAAGGACTAGGCCAACTTTATTAAAGAATTACCTGATGGGGTCTGTCAGATGGCTTTGAAGGATTTATAGTTTTATTGATGGGAGTTAAGAACACTTACAGATTTTTGAATTATTAAATGTTATGACAATTTTAAATATTTTCCCCAGCATCATTTGAATAATAAATGGTAGAGTTAGGGTTTAAATTCAGGAGTTTGGGCTCTAATGCCTATTATTTTAGCTTCTGATATTATTTCTTAGCAGGTCCACAAAGTAGTAAGTACATTTGGGCAAAATGGATTCATAGACAATCTAAGAATTTGGATGACAGGTTTCCTCATAATGGCATATACCTAAAGGAGCATAGAAGTTCAGACAGGTATTTTGGAAATATTCACTGAACAAGTTACAAACCTGTGTCCTGAATGTATTTGGGGAAGATCCATGAGCTCACTGCGGTCACAGAGCTGAACTTGAAGGAATTCATCCAGTTGAAATAAAAAACAGAAGCTACAGAATTAGCACCAAAAGACAGAAATGTAGCCAAGCCCGGAGATTTCCTGGCAAGGATAAAGGGTTATGGAAAACTCATCTCCTGCTTGTCTAGTCTAGTAAAACCTGACTGAATTATTAGAAAAAGGTAAAAAAATTAAAATAAAATGATCCATTTGCAGTATTCCTACCAAGGGAACTTTTTTGGGTTGGACCCAAAAGCAGAGATGTAAGGTACAACTGATTCCAAAACAGTAGACAAGTTATGAAACCACTTGGACAATTATAGTTTGCCACTGTGTTTCTGTCTGGATCATAAACTGGAGCATATCCCTGCTAAATGCACAGAGAGTTCCCCAGTTTGTCAGAGCAGGCTCCTAAGTCTGCTGAAGTGATTGGAGAAAAGACATAGACTGAGAGCCACAGTTGATAGCTTTAAATTTGGTTAGTTTACTAATTCTTTTTTTTCTCCTTATCCATCTTTATTACAAAAATAAATTTTATTACAATACCCTAAAGAAATAGGATAGAATGAGTTACTAATATAGAGTCTAAGCTGTTCATCTTAGCCGATGCCTATACTAAACTGTGTTGTTTGTGTATAAAATAAGTAAATGAGACAGATGGGGGGAGGGAGAGAGAGAGAGAGAGAGAGAGAGAGAGAGAACAAGTAGTGTAGGATTCAGTGTGTTTTGAATATATAGTTTTTTCCCCTCTTTTTATTTCTGTGAACCACATTTGTTAAAGGATAGATAAGGGAGTAAATTTTCCAATAACTTCATGTCAAGAACTGTGGAGTAAGTACTTATGCTTACTTTTTTATCAAAACCAACATTGTATAATGAGCTACAGCAAATGTATAAAAACTCTTGAAATCAATGTACCATCTGCATATCAGTAATTCCCAGCAATGTGTAATTTCCTCTCACTCCATACATATTCCAAGTGCCTGGCATAAGTCTCTTGTTTCTGATTAAAATTCCAAGTGATATCATTTTTAAAATGTTAAACCCACCTAGTAAGAGCTCACAGCGTGAGATTTGGGCCTTCTAAGAATGGGTCACTTAAATCCCAAAAAACATGGAAGAGAAGACTCAATAGAGCTGGAAGGTATGAATAGCAAATATAGCATCCATTTATTGGGTATCCAAGGAGAGATCAAAACAGCAGGACAAAAATGGAAAGCAATGTTAGAATTTTTTTTAACCTACTGTTTGCTAAGACGTTGGCCTGGCACAGTTTTGTAAATGCTGACAGATGACATAAGACCTCTAGATCTAAGACAAAATCTTCTGAAACTCATGGCACAGCAAGCAGTATGAGCACACTCACATTTCTGCCAGTTTATCTTTACCTCAAGCCCCACAGGATGACATGAAGTTAACCACATGGATATCTGTTCATAAAATAATAGGAAACTGAAGACAGATAACTTAAACCTTTTACAAGGGCAATAAGCATGTAGATTGTTTTGCTACACCTTTCCATGCCATATACAAAACTTCTGTGTGCTCTAGATAGAAACACTATCTTTATATTCCTGGGCTGCTTAGTGTGCAGTCAAAAAAGTGTATTTAAAAAAGTTAGTATACAACAAAGATCAATCACTATATCTGCTCATAATATGTGCAGATGGAAAATTTTTTCTAATAAACGAAGTAATCAAAGATATGTTAGAAAAAATATCCAAAAAGCATTAAAACTTCTAATAAGGATCAACAAAAAATTAATAAGAAAAGTACAAAGATAGCATTGGTAACATTACTGAATTCCTGGGATAAAGGAAAACCCTGAACACCCCTCATCTGTTTATAGACCTTGTGCAATATTCTATTGTGAAATGGTTAAGATAGAAGCCATATTGGCCACAATATTCCTCCCTGCATGATTATAATTTGGAATTGGCAAAGGAGGAACTTGCAATAGATTTTAGAGAGATGGAAATGAAACATCATTACACCGTGAAGATTGTTATGATTAGGTAGGATGA
The DNA here is from genome assembly GCF_047511655.1 of Castor canadensis. Lineage (NCBI taxonomy): Eukaryota > Metazoa > Chordata > Mammalia > Rodentia > Castoridae > Castor > Castor canadensis. Next base: position 149,228,298 of record NC_133390.1, on the reverse strand, counting down.
GAGTTACAAAGGTGCTTGAAAATTTCAACTTGTCTTTAATTATCTCCTCTGTTCAATGTCCAGCTCTTCTTTACTTTAGTAATTCCTACTAATTAACAAGTGCTCCAGACTCATCATGAAATTCTTAGTTCTTTGTAGTCTTAGATTCTCAAAAGCAAAATTTCTTTGTAGATTTCTTCATTAACTTCCTCTTTACCTTATCACTTGGTAGCTAGAAATGCTAGGTTTACAAAATGGAATGATTGTTGATTTAGTGATCTTAAAATTCTTTGCTTCAACCTTTCAATTCCTGAACTCCTCCCATAAGTACATAAAGTTGAATTCTTTTGATAACTCCTTTATTCCATAACCCATAGAAGTTCTGCTTTCCTGATTGAGTGCTGGCTGATGCAAACTCAAAAGGCTTACAAACTAGAATAATCTTAGTCCCTGAAACTTTATTCAAGTAATACTTGAAACTAAGGCCTTTAGAGAACTAGCAAAAAAAATCAGCAACAAGAACAGCAATGAACAACTTAAATCCTTTCTGAAGGAAGTTAACAGCATTTATTATCTGAAATCTCAAATTATTTTGCAAGTCAATTTTTGCAAATTATCCCACAGAATCAAAAGTTAATAAGTCAATATAGAAGAAGATAGAAGATAGCTATGATCATGTATAGACTTTTAAAAAGCTCTGCTTATCATTTTTGATTATATAAAAATGAGATTAAATGTCAAGTAGAAATTGAACTTGAAATAAAATTAAATGAAATGTCTATCATACTTAAGATCTAGAATTATATATAATAATCATTCTTAATGAAAAGATGATAGAGTACTGGCACCCAATGATCACTCACATTTCTGGAAGATAAAGTTTGATCAGTCAGAAGGCAGGGACTCTTCATGATGGGTGACAGTGGGAAGGCACTGAAGGGTCCATGAAGAAAAGATAGAATCATATTTTTAAAAAATAGAACATTTTGGAGAGTGGAACAGATGGAAAGAAAGACCATTCAAGTGGTCAGAGTATGGAGGTGGAGCATAGAGCATGCATAACTGCAGAGGGCAGAGATTGAGGTAAAGAAGGAAAGAGTGAAAGCCTCAGAAAACACACTGAAGTTTCAGTTGTGAGCAAACAGAATCTTATTTTTTAAAAGAATAACCAGAAATTTTTGAAAGAAGAAGAAGGAGAAAGAGAGAGACAGAGACAGAGACAGCTTCATCGAGCAGAACTGACAGAAGTGGCCCAGCAAAAGGAGGGGGTGAAGGTCAAAGGGAGTATGAGAGACTCAGAAAACATAGTTAGCTCTACTGAGCAGATTTCAGACTAGCCACTTGGATCACTCCAGCCATATATTTGAAGGTACCAGAGATGAGAACCTGCAGATGGATAGCTTGCAGTTAACTCCATTCAGGCCTGAGAAGCTGGAGGACCACTAAGAGTAATTACCATCGGTTCTGCCCACAAATCATACCTTCTGCTTGCTAGGTGTACAACACAAAGGAAAAAAGAGGAAGCCAAACATTACACAGACTCAACTTTCACCAAGTGGTGCATAGATGAAGTGGTCACAGAAAGAAAATTTAATTGGCATTGATCAAGATTTTTCTTGAGGAATGGAAACATGTTCCCTTTTTTAAAAAATTGCTTTTATTTTTTCCTTCTTTTTGTCTTGTTTTTGTTTGCTTTCCCATAGATACTTTTAAAATTGATCTGATAAGTTTAAATATTTACATGTAACTTTTTCATTCTATTTTAATACAACTTAGTTTTCTCTTTACACTTATATTTCCTTCATTTTCTTCTCTTTTTAATGTTTAATTATTTTGACCTTTGATCTGTTTTATCCTGTTCTGTTTCTTTTTTTATGACAGGCTCTCACTGTGCAGACCAGTCTGGCCTAGGGCTTATGGTCTCTCTGGCTCAGCCTCCTGAGTGGTGGGATTGTCGATATGAGCCACCAGATCCAAATTTTGGCATTTAATTTTTAATCATCTCTTTTTTCTCCTTTTCACACCACATTTTATTTTCTGTCTTCAGTTACATCAACTCTCTCTCCTTTCTCTCTCTCTCTCTCTTACCCCCTTCTTCTTCCCTCTTTCTCAGTTCTTCTTTTTTCCTACCTCTATATTCTTTATTTTGTTTCTGGTTGTTTGTTTGTTTGCTGATTTTTATTTCTCACTTTATCTTTAGTTGGATCTTCTCTATCTCTTCCCTTCTTTTATTTATTTATTTATGTATTTATTTTTATTATTCATTTATTCACATGTGCATACATTGTTTGGGTCATTTCTCCCTCCTGTCCCCACCTCCACCCACTCCCACACCCCCTCCCTTCCAGGGAGAACCTGTTCTGTGCTTTTCTCCAGTTCTGTTGAAGAGTAGAAATAAGCAATAATAAGAAAGACATAGCATTTTTGCTAGTTGAAATAAGGACAGCTATACATAGAGATTCCTAGCATTGTTTTCATGTACAAATGTGTTACAACCCAGGTTGATTCATCTCTAACTGATCTTTACACTGGTTCCTGATCCCCTTTGCATGCTGATCTCTGTTGCTTTAAGGTTTCTGTATTAATTCCTCTTGAGTAGGGACATCAAATTATTTCATGTTTTGGGTTTTTTATCTAATCCCATACCTCCCGTATATGTTCTCCCCTTGTCATATAACCCAAGTCCTACAACACTGCTGTATTTGCCCTAGATCTAAAGACTGAATATGAGGGAGAACATATGATTTGTGGCCTTCTGAGTCTGGCTAACCTCGCTCAGAATGATGTTCTCCAGTTCCATCCATTTACTTGCAAATGATAAGATTTCATTTTTCTTCACGGCTGAGTAAAATTCCATTGTGTATAAATACCACATTTTCTTGATCCATTCATCAGTAGTGGGGCATCTTGGCTGTTTTCATAGCTTGGCTATTGTGAATAGTGCTGCAATAAACATGGGTGTGCAGGTGCCTTTGGAGTAACCTGTGTCACATTCCTTTGAGTATATCCCCAGGAGTGGGATTGCTGGATTATATGGCAGATCTATGTTTATATTTTTAAGAAGCCTTCAAATTTTTTTCCAGAGTGGTTGTACCAGCTTGCATTCCCACCAGCAGTGTACAAGGGTTCCTTTTTCCCCCCATCCTTGCCAGCACATTTTGTTGCTGGTGTTTTTGATGATGGCTATTCTAACAGGGCTGAGGTGGAATCTTAGTGTGGTTTTGATTTGCATTTCCTTTATGACTAGAGATGGTGAGCATTTTTTCATGTGTTTTTGGCCATTTGAACTTCTTCTTTTGAGAAAGTTCTATTTAGTTCAGTTCCCCATTTCTTAATTGGTTAATTGATTTTCAGAGTCTAGTTTCTTAAGTTCCCTGTATATTCTGGTTATCAGTCCATTGTCTGATGTATAGCTAGTAAATATTTTCTTCCAATTTGTGGGTGGTATCAGTTCTTCCCTTCTTTTAAATTCCCCTTTTATATTTACTTTTCCATCTTGTCCTTCATATTTTCTCATTTTTAGTAGTATTCTCTAGGATTTCTTATCTTTTCATTCTTGTCTTTATTAACTAATATATTCTTAGATCATACAATATTATCTTTTTTCACCTAATATTATTTGATTTGTTGTGGTAATCATTTTTTACTTAATAATAACTGAGTTTTGATAGTGGGTTTGTATATCAGTTCTGGTTGCTTCTACATTTAGGTTTCTTCTCTCTGAGTTGTGCTGGGAATTAAGTCTCATGCCCTGTGCATGTTGGGTGAATGTTTGGTCACTGAACTACATGTCCATCTCAGGCACAACAAACTGCATTTCAATTCTGCCAAAGCATAGTCCTGCTTAAATGTTCCAAATACTTCAACTAAAAGAAGAAAAGAAATGAAAACCTCCAACTAACAACCGAGTCTCAAATGTGCAAATCCCAAGACAGAAGCACAATATTTATGAAAAACACTAACATGATTGCTCCAAAAAGTTTTGATTCCAAAGTAACTTATTTTAAAGATAGTGAAGTGAATTGTGGACAAGGAATTCAAAAGAATATTTATAACAATGATCAAAAAATCAGAGGACATGACTAAACACCTGAATTGATTAAAAGAGAATTCTAACAAAAAAGTGAACAAAATAATTAAGAAAATGCAGGATATGAAAAAGGAATATAAGAAAGAGAGAGAAATTCTGAAAAAGGTGAAATTAAAGTTTTTGAAATGAAAAGCTCACTAAGTGAAATAAAAAACTCAGTTGAAATTCTCACCAATAGACTAGATCAAGTGGAAGACAGAGTATTGGGGCTTGATGACAAGGAAGATAAATTAGAATATTCAGACAATAACAATAATAATAACAAGTATGAACAGAATATACAAGAACTCTATGACACTGTTAAAAGACCAAAATATGAGTTGTAGAAGAACAAGGAGAGGTACGACTTATAGGCAAAGAAAATGTTCAATGAAATAATAGCAGAAAACTTTTCAAATCTTAGGAAACAGATGGACATCCAATGCTTTTAGAATACCAGACAATAACTGAAATGACCTTCCTGCATCATATTATGGTTAAAACATTAGGTATACATAACAAATAGAGAATATTGAAAAATACAAGGAGAAGGGCCAAGTCACATATAAAGGCAGACCCATGAGAACAATAGTAGATCACAACAGAAACTCTAAACTCCAGGAAGGCATGGAATGATTTACTTTGAGTTCTGAAAAGAAAATAACTGTCAATCTAGATTAATATATCCAGCAAAATTGTACTTTATAAATGACAGAAAAATAAAGATCTTCAAAGATAAACACACACTACAGGAATTCATAGCCATGGAAAAGCAGTACAGAAAAAAACTTAAAGAAATCCTACACACAGAGAAGATATACACAATAATAAGAATATAGGATGGACAACAATCTCACTAGAATAGTAGATAAGGAAATAAGACTGGTGGATTGGACTAAAAAAACAGAACCTAAACATTTGCCATCTATAAGGCACATACCTTGCTGACAATGACAAACATAGACTGAGAATTAATGGATGGAAAAAAATAATCCAACTGAATGGAAACAAAATGCAATAAGAGTATCTATCAGACATCTCAAACCAAAATTAGCCAAAAGAGAGAAAGATAGTCACCTTGTATTGACAAAGGGAATAATTCATCAATGAGATAAAAGAATGATAAACATATACACTCTGAACACTGCTACATCCATTTCATAAAATAAACACTACTGGACATAAAGGCACAGATAGACACCAACACAACAATGGTGAGAAACTTTAATATCCCAGCCTCACCAATAGATAGGCTATACATATAAAAAAATCAACAAAGAATCATCAGAGCTAAACAACATTATAGTTCATTCAAATGGACTGAGCAAACATCTACAGAATATTCTACCCAACACTTGCAGAATACACATTCTTCTCAGCAACCCATAGAACTTTCTTCAAAATTGATGCTATTTTACAACAAAAGGAAGCCTCAACAAATAGGGGAAAATTAAAACATCTTCTTATGTTATAAGATTACAATGAAATAAAACTACAAGTTGACAGCAAGAGAAACTATAGAAAACATACAAACACATGGAGATTAAGCAATAAACATTTGAATGATCAATAGGTCATTGAAGAAATCAGAGTGGATACTTAAAAATTCCTAGAATCACATCAAAATACAAACACGATGTACCAGAACTTGTGGGATAAAGTGAGAGCAGTTCTAAGAAGAATGTTTATATCTGTAAATGCCTATATTAAAAAATCAGCAAAATCTCAAATAAACAGTCCAATGATAAACACCAAAAGGGAAGGAACTTTCCAAGTACTTCATTCTACTAAGCCAGTACTACCCTAACACCAAAACCAAATAAGGACACCACAACCACAAAATACAGGCCAATTTCTTTATTGAGTATAAATGCAAAAAATAAAATGTTTGTAAACCAAATTCAACAACATATTAAAAAGATCATACATCATGATCAACTTAGTTTCATTTCAGGAAAGCAAGAATAGTTCAACATATGAAGTAAATAAACAATGTATCATATGAATAGAATTAAGGGTAAGGATCACATAATTATGTCAACAGATGCAGAAAATGTCTTTGACAGATCCAGTATCTCTTCCTGAGAAAAGTCCCAAAAAAACTAGGAACACAAAGGATATACCTCAACATAACAAAGTTTATTGAGGTACAGTCAATATTACACTGAATGGGGAAAAGCTTAACGCATTTTCTCTTTAATCAGGAATGAGACATTGTCTACTATCACCACTCTTACTCAATACGGTGCTGAAATCTTAGTCAAAGCAATAGTAAGAGATGAAACAGAATGGTACAAATAGGAGAGGAAGGAATCAAATTATTCCTGCTTACTAATGACTGATCCTATACTTAAAAGATGAATTACTGCACTGAAGGACTCTTAGATCTGTAAACACCTTCAGCAAAGTAGCAATATATAAAATAAACATACAACAGTAAGTAGCTTTTCTGTATGCCAACAACAAAATCACTGAAAAAGAAGTCAGGAAAATAAGCACACTCATAATAGTCTCAAAAATACCTAGGCATGAAATTAACTGAAGATATTAAAGACTTCCATAATGAAAATTATAAAGCACTGAAGAAAATCTTGTAAAAGAAAGTAGGTGGAAAAATCTCCCAAGTTCATGAATGAGCAGAATTAGTATTGGTAAAGTGGCCATTTTACTGAAAACAATATACAGATTCCATACATTTCCCATCAAAATTCCAATGAATTTCCTCACAGAAATAGAAAGTATTACCCTAAAATTTATATGGAAACAAAAGACTTTGAATAGCCAAGGAATCCTGAGAAAAATGAGTATTAATAATATCATAATACCTGAGTTCAAACTACACTGCATAGCTATAATAGCAAAAACAACAATGTACTGCACAAAAGCATGCATGAAGACCAATGAAATGGAAGATCCAGAAATAATCCCACACAACTGCAGCCACCTGATTCTTAACAAAGGTACCAAAAATATACATAAGGAAAAAGACAGCATCTTTACAAGTGGTGTTTGGAAAACTGCATATCCACATATAGAGAACTGAAACTAGATCCGTATATCTCATCCTACACAAAAATCAACTCAAAATTTATTGGAGTCCTTAATATTACATTTAAAACTTTGAAATAATGAAAGGAAAATGTAAGGTAAACACTTCAATGTCTATTCATAAACAATGACTGTAAGAATAGGACTCCAGGAGCTCAGGAAATAGGAGCAAGAAGTGACAAATAGGATTATAGCAAATTAAAAAAAAAGGTTCTGCACAGTAAAATTAACAATTACCACAGTGAAGAGACAGCCTACAGAGTGAGAGCAAATCTTTGCCTGCTATTCATCTGACAGGAAATTTTTATATATATGAAATAAATGTGTAGGTTTTGGTTTCAGGAGAAAATGAATACTACACAAAATTGATATTAAATATAATAGTTCAAATCATTGATTAGGTCAGTCCCACAAGAAGATAATCATCATGAATATCTGCCAGGCTTTTGCCACTGGAGAGAAAACAAGATATGTTCTATGTCTTCTCTATCCTGTTCTCTTATTTTAGTACCTGATAAGCAATTTTTCTATAAAATATAACAGGGAAAAATTAGGTATGGGTTATCCTGAAAGTCATTGGCAAAATTAGGACAGGCAGCAATTTCCAATTCTAACTAGAAAATCATGCACATTTCTTAAAATATTATGGATCAAATCTTCTGTCCTTATCTCCATATATCTTAGACATGAGTAGAAGAAAGCTTTCCCAGTGATCAGGCAGAAATGAGCAGAGAATTCAAGATTATACTAAATTCAGACACTGAAATGTCATGTGTTGTTTTCTAGTCATCAGAGTCCTTAAGGATAGGTTATTCATATAATCCAAAGAAAATAATATTAATATAATCATCTTGTTTTTGACTTATTCGATAAATAGGATAGGTTCAGATAAATACTTAACTATCTGTGTTACATTAGAAATAATGTGTTTGTCAATATTCATGAAATACTGTATGTTATTTTGAAAGTCTTTACTATATGCTACATAGGGTCTTAGGAACTTCACATTCTATCTCTAGAACTTTTTTTCAATATTGGGGTTTGAACTCAGGACCTACACGTTGAGCCACTTCACCAGTCCTTTTGTGTGATTTAGTTTTGGGATAAGGTGCTCTCAAACTATTTACCTGGGCTGGCTTCAAACCACAATCCTCCTGATCTTTGCCTCCTGAGTAGCTAGGATAACAGGTGTGAGCTACTGGCATCTAGCTCTATCTATAGTCTTAGTGACACAAGAAGTTATACTTAGTCCTCCATATCTAAGGGTTCTGCATCTGTGGATTCACTCAACCATGGATAAAACATATTTGGATAAAATAACTGGGTCTATTTCAACATGTATAGAATCTAATGGATGTGCATAGGATATGCTACCTCATTGTCTCAGATCTACAGTAAGAATGTAGAGATAAATATTATTAGTTGAAACTAATATGCAATAAGTTAATAACCAACAGATTATACTGTCTGTTAAGTATTGTTTGACAATAGTAAATACCACATGACTTCACCACGACAAAACTATTTGTGAATTGTTGGATCATACTGACTGATCCAGGAAATCAACTGTTACACTTCGTGGTCCAATTTGTTGAAATGGGGCCAATCTTTCATTGCCAGTATCAAACTATTATGCATTCCTATGCAGAAATATTTATCAATCTCTCTATTGCACAAAATTACATTGAACATTATAAGGCAGTGGAACTGTTGTACCAAGTCCTAGTTCAAAGTGTTAGTCTCACCTCTGCTACTAAAAATAATTACCTATAAGAATTTAGACAAATCTCTTCACTTTTCTTTTCCTCTTATTCTGAAATATAAACACAGATGTATAGAGTTCTAGCAGCTAAAATATTTCTCTTGCAAGGGATGAAATTCTTGCTTATAGACAATCCCAACAGGAAATTTATTGACTTAAATAACTGAAACATCTAAGAGTACTTTGGTTGTAGCTAAATCAGAACTTCAAATTACCAGATCTTGCTTCACTCTTATTTGTTTTCTTCCTCTTCATTCATAAGTTAGTCCTCCTCCCTGTAATGGAAACATGGATCCTAGAGTTCTGGATATGTTATTCTTGGCACTTATAACTTTTGAAAAAAAATGCTCTTTCTCAAGAGATGGACCAAAAGTCATGAAGCTCCTGTGATCTTAGGTCTATGGTTGGTTGGCCGGGGTTGGATCACAGGCCTACCCCAGAAATGAGTGTGATCCCTTGACATATTATAGTAATTAAGTGTGAGAGAAATGATTGCCTGGCTTCCAGAAAAGAGTTCAGCAGTGAAAATTAAACAATACCTACACAATGACCTAATCCATCTCACATGAATTCTTACATGCCAAAATTTAATATTATTTGTAAAATCTGAATGAAATGACTAGTTATACAGTAAAGAAATAAATAGTTGAGTTGGAGAACTCACTCAAATTAGTTAATTAATACTTGTTTGACATCCCCCAACTTATATCTCCTACATGCATCTTTATTACTTTCACTTATGCAAAGTAGACAAGATGAATTTCCTTAACTAGTTAGAAATTCTGCTTTGGGAAATATGTGCTGTATATAGCCATAAAAGCACAGAGCAAGACAATACTTTAAACTTATCCTTGGACTGTTGTAGGAGGAAAAGAAAAACAGCTAAGAATTTTTTAAACAGTAAGGAAAATGTACCAAAAGAAAATAAGAGCAAAGGGAAATTGCCTACCACTACTTGTTTAATCATGGAGGTCCTAGTATTAGATGGGCTAATTTTGGATCAGTTTTGCATTTCAGGAAGCTGGAATTAAATAGAAGAAAGCAAACCTTTGCATATGGCCCTTTGTATATAGTTGTGCTCAGATTTTCTTTTTAAAACTTTATGCTCTGGCCATGGTGCTGAATGTTGGAGGGCCACAACTTGGGTAACCCCAGGCCAAATTGAAAACTGCAGGTTCAGATTGTAGATTTAGAGTCACATGGATAATTACTTATTAGAAGAAGGAGTTATGACAGTCTCTGACTTTGTTGAGAAGCAAGAGCCATGGCAATGTATATGTAAAATACCAAATGATAAAACTTCTAGAAGAAAAGCATAGGAAGAAATCAGATTTTATTAAATTAAAACTCTCACACTTGAAAAGACACTGATAAGATATCAAAAAGATAAGCCACAGTTTCTGAGAAAGTATTTACAAAACATGTATCTAATAAGACCCATTGTAGAATGTACAAGTAACATAGTACTCAGCAATAAGAAAATAAACAATTCCATTGAAAATGGGCAAAAGACCCCCTGGGCAGATACATCACTAAAGAAGATAAGAAGATGGCAATTATATGAAAATATACTCAGCATCATAGGTCATGAGGAAAATTCAAATTAAAACAACGATGATATATTATTACACACCTATTATTATCAATAAATTACAGAGGAGGGGAATTTAGCAATACCAAACACTGATGAGGAAGTGAAGCAATAAGCATTCCCATTCAAGTCTGAATAGAATGCAAAATAAAATAAGCCCTTTGGAGAGATAGTCTGGAAGTTTCTTACAAAGTTAAATGTAATGTTAAGAACATTCTAGGAGATGCACACTTCAGTTTTCATTTGCAAATTTATAATATAACCTTACTAAAGCAGGTTCAGGAAAAGTAGTTGACCTAAATAACTTTGGAAATGAGTAGAGATTATAAGACTAAAGACAAGAAAAACTGTATATAAGCACTGTACTAGAGTTGATAATTTTGTTTCCCACTGGGTTGAATGAAGATTATCCATACTGAAACCACTACATATTTACAGGGACAGCACAAATAGACAAATTACTGATGGTTCATGGGAAACAGGTTTCTCACATTTGTAGAGAAGAATTATAGATAAGCTGGGGGGAGGTTAGAATGAGCAATGTGGTACCAATGACAGAGAAAACACTACTATCAATTTGCACTTACCTTAAAATAGATACACATAAATATATAAAGGTTCATATATATAAATTTATTTCTTAGTTCTGTCTACTGAGATGACTCCAAAGTACTGACCCCCAGGGGCAATGAACATATCCAGCACCCAGATTTTGTTTTACAATTCAATTCTCCAAAAACAGGAACTCCTTTGAGAAATTTTTGATTCCAGAGCTAAGAATCAAAATATATCAGATGACCCTGAATATCTTGCAATGGCAGAAAACAAAGGAATGTTTAACAACCAAAATATTAGGGATATGTTGACATGACAAAGTGACCTATTGCAAGAGCTCCTATGGCCAAAACACCTTGAGCAACAGGATAAATAATGTAATATTAGACAATAGCTTAAAAGTATAAAATAAGTATCTATGAGTTCATAGATACATAAATACGTGGTTGAATAATTTACTGTATAAATGAGAAGACAGAGAAATCTCTCATACAGGTGAATTGCAAATAATTTATAAACCCTCATTCCTTAAGTGTGGGTTGTGCACAGGAAATTTTTCCAAAGAATATGGTATGGAGATGGGGAAATAAAGAATAACTTTACAGGGGAGAAACCTGACAAGCACTATCAAGGCCTATGAAGACGCTTTATGCCTTCTGTTTTAATCATGCTGATCCTTGATGACGTAATGAGAATGGCATTTAACTCCTGAGGTTCCCCCACTCCTGCTAAAATCTATAACCCAAGTCTAATAATGAGAAAATATCAAACAGATCCAAATTGAAAGACATTCTACAAAATGCCTGACCAGGACTCAGAAAAATTCCTAGTCTAGAAGAATCTAAGACAACATGGAGGCTGAATGTACTATGGTATTCTGGATAAGATCCTGGAAGAGGAAAAGGACATTATGAAAAACTAAGGAAATTCTCACAAGGCATGGACTTTAGATAATAATGATGTGTTAATAATGGTTCACTGGTTCTAATGGACAAAGCATGGCAATGTTAAGGTAGGGTGATTAAACATGACTGTTTCATTTCTGCTTAGTAACTACGTAAGTTTATATAAGTTTTTCTTTATTGATAACTTATGCTTCTAAGTTTTGTATTTGGGAGCATGTAGATGAGCAATTAATCAATGCTTTTTTTCTTTTTTTGTTGTACTGGAGGTACTTTGTGACATTTACAAAAGTTCTTGCAATATATCATAGTTGAATTCACCCCCTCCATCATTCTCTGTTATCCCTCCCCCCATTCCTGGAATAGTGTCAACAGGTCTCATTATTCCATTTTCATACATGAGTATATAATATTTCTACCATATTCATCCTCCTACACACTTTCCTTATACATTCTCCCTTTTAAAAAATATTATAAGATTTTAGATAATTTGTCCACTTCAATTTCTTGAGAGTACTTTATAAACTACATTAAAATCAAATTGCTTTATTTTAGTCACTGAAATAGTAATGGAAATATGTTAAGTTTTAACATATTCAGGAGTGATAACTGAATGGTTAGTGATGAGTAATAGTTCATATATTTCAAATTTTATTTCTGTAATAATTTTATTGATCTTTGCTTGGAAAAGATGCATGGTGGGAGACATAGCAGATGTCTTTTTGTACAAAAACTAGATTTTGTACATTTCTTTTCTAAGAAATGAGAAATGAAGTCATCTAATTAGCCCTTTCTCATAATTTTAACCCTGAAACTTACTGTTATGTTGAAGTTGGAACATATTCCATATATGTCTTTATACTCTTGTTGTATGTATATACTTATGAACCATGAAAGTTAAGGTATTTTTTAATTTACAGTATTACAAGCCTGATTTTGTGCTTTGGGGATCATTTAATAATTTACATTAACTTAATTCACACTTTCAAGGTGTACCTACAATGATGAAATAATTTTTTAATTTTAGTTTAAGCACTCTTTACTAAAACTTGCCCCTCCTTAATGTCATGTGCAAGTGTGCCATCTCATCATTTATATATATGTATATGTGGCAAGAGATAATGGTGTATTGACCAGGTCCAATTTTTTTTTCCTCCTGAGTGTGACATTTGACTGCACTTTCCAGTCTTCCCTGCAATGAGGTGTTACCAAAAATTGTCCTGGACACATTTAAGTAGAAGAGAGGTATGGTCCAAGTCACTGTGACCAAAAAACATGTTTTCTCCATGGTCTCTTCTCCAATCTTCCACTTGCATGGGGAGTTGTCTGAGGATCTTGAAAAGAATTAAGCTTCAAGATGAATGACCTCATCAGAGACTGAATGACCAGGAACATATCCCCCAGACTTGGATATAAATAATTAATAAAATTTTCTTATATTAAGCCATTGCAATTGTGAGCTTCTATTTCAATTGATGTTGCTCCTCACCACCTTAATTATATACATTTTCCTCCATTCTCATCTCTTTCAGACTTGTATTTTTTATTTCATTTTGATTTTTATAGGACAGATTACTATACAAATTTATTATGCCAATTTATATCTCTCTGCACTAATGAGATTAAGTAGCATTTTCCATGCTTATTGGCATTTGGTTTTTTCCTTCTTAAAATTGCCCATTCATCTTTTGTCCAATTTTCATCACATTATTTACCATTTACCATTTTCTTATTGTTTTGGAGGAATGCCTTATGTATTTTGGCTACCAAGCTTTTCATGACTATGTTCATTGCTACTATATCTGCCTGTCTGTGCTGTGAATTTTAACTTTGTTCATGGTGTAAAATCTTTCCACAGATTTTATTCATTTTAGTATGGTCAATTTATCATTCATTTCCTTTATGGTTGTGCATTTTGTCTTGTTTATGAAATTTCATTTTATTTTGTGGCCACCAGCGATTTTCTTGTAGGATTTCTTAATCATTTTAAAGTGTGTGTGGTTCACATTTAGTATTTTACTCTGAAATTTAATTTTGTACATCATGTGGGTTAATATAATTTTATTTTTCAGTTGATTTTGTTCTCAATAATTTATAATGCCACTTCTATTACAGAAAAAGTATTCATAAACATTTGGTAGACAAAACTTGTGTCTCTCCAGTCTCTTCTTAGTTTAATGTGTGTATATCTGCATGACTTTTCTCTGTTGTGTATCCCAATATCATATTCATCAGGACAGTGATGCCATTTATCTAAGAAGATAAATAATTTTATTGCTTTTATTCATATTTACCTTAAAAGTTTTAAACCCCATTTTAATTCAAAAGATTTTAGGACATAACATTAAGCCTTCACCCATGAACATAGCAGCTGCTTTAATATATTTTAATAATTTTCTTAATAGACATGTTTTAAAACTCATTTCATGTCTTGATATGTTCTTAGTTTTTGTTCCAATGATGAGTAAAAACTTTATAAAATGTATTACATTTTCTAATCGGCTTGGGCTGAAGTATAAAAGTGACAGTGATTTTATATTCTATAGTGAAACCTGATAAAATTTTACTTTTCCCCAGATTTTGCTACTTAAAAATATACAGTTTGTTTTCTTCTGGCTATTTTTTTTCTTTTTAAATATGTTATTGTTGTACTGGGGTACATTCTGACATTTAGAAAAGTTCTTACAACATATCATAGTTGAACTCACCCCCTCCCTTGTTCTTCTTTATCACTTCCTCCCCCCCATTCCTGAAATGATTTCAACAGGTCTCATTTTTCCATTTTCATATATGAGTACATAACATTTCCACCATATTCACCTCCTACATATTTATCCTTCCTTATATCCTCTCCCCTCCCACTGGTACTCACTCCCCATTTAGGACCTGTTTTGCCTTCTTCTTCTGTTTTTGTAAAAAAAAAATTACTTTTTTGTTTGTTTGAGATAGCTATATGGGGTGTTTATTTGTGACATGTTCACATATATATATGTATTATAATCCAAACTGGTTCATGCCCTCTATTTTTCTCCTTTTTACCTTAATCCCCTTCTTATGGTGATTTCAATAGGTTTAAAAATTCTATATTCATTCTGTACAGAAAGTACATCACCCATATTCACCTTCTTAATTTCCTTTTTTTACCTTCCCTTTCCCATTAGTGCCCAACCCTTAGGTAACCTGTTTTTCATGAGATTGCTTGTCATGTGGCCTTTGTCTTTCTGACCCTGGCTTACTTCACTTAACGTGATGTCCTCCAATTGCATCTATTTACCTTCAAACCACATGGTTTCATTCTTCCTTATGGCTGAATATTTCTAAGGACCCATTGCACACACTTTGTTCACTGTTTCTTGGTTTCTATTATTCATTCAAATAACTTGTTTTTATTATTCTGTTCCATTGCTATTCCTTTCCAGAACATTTGTTTATTCCTTCTGAAATATTATGTTTTTAATTATAGTTTTTCCTTGTCTTCCATGATTTGCAGTTTCCCTACTAAATTTCTACTATTTACATGACTGTCCCTCACTGTGGATTGTTTTTTTGTGTTATTTGTAATATTTGTACTTTAATGGATTTTAATCTCCCCACATGGGTTATTTAATGATTTTCCTGGAAATTTTGTGTCCTCTTTCCTCTACAAAAGTAGCTACAAAACACCTACTAGTTTGTTTTTGTTTTTGTTTTTGTTTGTCAGACCCTAAGTAATTTGGGGGATTCTCCCATCATGTATTTTGCATAAATTAGACTAGAGCAATACATAATCCTGAGTTCTGTACTTCTCAACTAAGATTTTGGCCCATATACAGATCCAGCCTCCCCACCCCCCAAAAAAAAAAACCTTTTACTTTTCTCTTCTGTGGATTAGTGGATAAAATTTATTTATTCTTTCTTTTTATGATAGATAAGGTTCTTTTAGGGTCCTAGCTTATTGCAAGGTTATCAGTTTAACCACTCTACCTTCTATCAAGGACAAGAACAGATTATCTACTCTTGTTGCCTTTAAGGAGTCTGACTTCTATTTAAGAATCTGTGTGAGCTTTTCCAGTCCCATCCATAGGCCATTGCAAGGCTCTCCTGTTGGCCTCAGGGGCATAGCCAATGTGTTGCAGTCTCTGAGGGAGTTATGATTAAGGCTGACCCATCCTGGCACTCATGCTCTTCACATCATGGCATCCCTAGCCCTGTTTTTTGTGCTTATTATCTGTGGCCTGGGCTCAAGTATTCTACAGGAGCCACTGCTGGGCCTCTCTGCAGCAAAGGGTGAATCTTAGAACACTTTCCCCATTCTGGCTCTGTTCCCAGAACATCCTGCTCCCAGCCCTTACCTCTCTCCCTCTCTAGAACCTCGGAGCCATAACCTTACCAGAGACTTTTATTTGGGTTCTTTCCATAGTGAAAGAACTCCAGTGCATGTGCTGATCCATCTGAACACCCATGAGTGTGCTGCTCCGTGGAGAAAATGGAATGGGGGAATGAGCATTCTTTCTGCTTATAGTGTCTTGCTTATAGCATCTCAGGAAGTGATAGAAGGCTTAATCAAGCCTTTCATTGCTGTCTAGTCTGACACTTGGCACCTCAACGCTCTCTTCCAGTTCAGCTGAGCTCCTGACACCTTTACATGCCCACCTCTAAATTCTAGCATTTATATGGGACCTACAACTGTCCTAGCTACCCAATTATATTGATTTTTTTAAATCATCCTAGCTTAAATTTCCTCTCTTTAGAACTTTTCTGCCATTCAAGTTTAACTATTAGCATTTTCTCTGTAGAATATCTGTATATCTAAGTGGTCTAAGAGAGCACTGTCCTTATGTGAGAGGAAAGAAAAGGGGAACAATTCTACAAAAGCAAAGGAAACATTATAATTCAGCAATCCTTCAAAGTAGACATAGAACATAAGAAGAAGGAAATGTAAACTGAATGCAATTGCTTTTGTTTAAAATGAATTTTCAGACTGTGAGAATCATAACTGAAATGAATTATTGAGTAAATAATAACTAGTCTTTTGTCAGAATCTGCAAACAAAAGAAAAAACTGATTCAAAACTGATTCTTAAGTATGTCTTGAGGCCTGCTTGTACAGAATCTCTATCCTTCTTCCCTTATGTCAGGGAAAAAGTAAACATCCATAATACCTACTTTGGAAAGGGTTTTAATTTCATAATTCTGTAGCTCACAAATTTTTAAATACTGTTTCTATTTTCAGCAGCAGTATGTGACCATAAGCATTTAATTTCCTATTGCAGGAAATTAAATAAATTAATTAAATATCTGGCTGCAGTGCACTATATAAAAAGTAACTTTCTTCCCCCCTTTGTATATTCAACATAACTCTTTTCCTTTTCTTAACTATCTCTCTATACATGAAGATATATTCCCCTCCTACTATGATCCCCTGATGGCTCTCAGTGAATGTTTATTTTGGTTAAGTTCCCTAGAAGAATATATTATGGACTCATAACCTGATACATTCAGTGTTTTGGTATATGTGTGTGTGTGTGTGTGTGTGTGTGTGTGTGTGCGTGTGTATTTGTATGACTGAAAATGATTAAGGAAGGGAGTGTTCTTAGGAAAACCTATGAGGAAATAAGAAAAAAGAGGAGAGAAAAAGTGACTTTGCAGATAGGTGTTTCAGATGAAGTCTAGCCTTAGCTTGATCACATGGGGAGCTTTGGAATGTGACTGACAGCACTGGTTTGGTTATCCTGGGGCTGAGCTTTTGAACTCTCCCATCATTCAGTCTTTGGCAGCTAAGCCAATGTAACTCTTCATGCATCACTGAGTAGATGGCTGCCACTGACCATGGGAAGGTTATTTTTTATGTTTTTTCAAAATTCTTATTTTTTTGTTAAAAGTGAACATATTTTTGTTTGCTTGTTTGTTTGTTTATTCCTTTATTGTTGTGCTGGGTGAAGGTACATTGTGGCATTTATAAAGGTTTTTTATAATGTATCAACTGTATTATACTGGAATTTACCCCTTCCACTACTCCCTTGTATCCCCTCTTCCCCCAATTCATGGAACAGTTTTCAACAGGTATCATTTTTGTATTTACACGCTTGTGTGCACATTTTTTGCACCAAGATTTTGAGAAGAGAAGGCAGTGGTGAGCCATATGCAGTAAACTCTCAAGAAGCTGGAAGCTGGGTATGATGGAAAGTGAGTGGAATCTTCACAAGATGTAACAGTATCTACAACAGTACCATTTATCTTTGTCACTCCAAGGCAGGAAGAATCAAGATACACTCGAGTAAAGTTTTGGTTCCTTTCTTTGGGCTTTTTTATAACTTGATTGTCCAGGATTAACAATACTTATTAATAAATGTAATTACTTTTGCATTTCACTTTCTCAGGTTTACTGTATTTGATGTTTGCTGGAAGTAATTTAGATTATGATTCTAAAGGTGGAAAAATAGAAGTAACTTTGACCTGACCTCCCACTGGGTCAAGATAAGCCACAGTTCAAGGCCCAGCATTAGCTCAGGGCTGCAAAGTTTCATAATAAGAAATCTGATTCTGGGATAGAAACATTGATCCAATCTTTAGTTGGATTGGATTAGTAACTCAATCACCTCTTAAATGTCCTGTTTTTCAACACTGTTGCTTTGGGGATTAAGTTTACAACACATGGACTTTGAAGATACATGCAAACAGTAGCAGTTATGAATTTCTTTCCATTGGATCTCAATTGCATGACTTGAGGTCTTAGAAGTAGTAACTAGCTGAGTTAGCTTTAAGAAAGCATTCTGGCTGGCAATCTGTTTTCCAAACTTTTTGAAGCTGGACTTCAAAAGATGAGTTCATCAGATAAGTCCTTTGAGAACTAGCCCCTTATTAAGATATCACTAAGCTGTAGTAAGCCTTTATTTCCTCTCAGCAAGAAATTTCAACTATGAGATTGCATATTAAGCAAACAGATTTTATCCTAAAAAAAAAAAAAAAAGCTGTGAGAATGATAAAATGCCAAACCTACAATTTCACACTAAGAAAAACAAAAACTATAAAGAAGGACCACATGGTTGTTCATTTCCTTGCTCCTTCTATACTATTCACAGTCTCCTAAAATTCTTAAACATCATGGTGGGTTTCCCTTGCACAAGCAATAATCTCTAATAGTTTCCACATTCCAAAGACAATGAGGGCAAGAAGCCAATATCCCATGCACAAATTGTGTGACATGAAATAATGTAAGGAAATTACTACCATTGCTAATTAACACACATTAAATGCCAAAAGCATTTGATTTTAATTTTCAGGTAGTTTTTTTTTCTGCATCACACTTTATTCACTCCACACTGTGAAACAAAGTACAAAAATAGTCCATTCTAGGTTCATAATTTGCCCACTTCTGAAAAATCTGCAGTGTCCGTAAGTACAATGTGTACCACCTAGAAAAATGAAAAATAATAAAGATTTTTATTTAATCTGTTGACATTAACTATTTTGAATTATCATTTCATGTCAAGATTCCTAAATACCAGCTTTTATACTCAGAGCCAAATGTATTGTATAAAAGTGTTTTTAGGACTACTAGCAGGAATCAAACTTGTGATTTTCTATTTTAGGAAAAATTTACTTGGAGTAGGAAGGATAAATGAGGCACAATTTCTTAAAGGCATAAACTATATCATAGCATTTCTTTTTATTTTATTTTTATTACCATATTATTGCTACATTGGGGGTACATTGTGACATTTACAAAAGTGCTTATATCTGAAATTCACTCCTTCCATCATTTTCCTTTATCTTGCCCCACCCCCTACTTAGAATAGTTTCAGTAGATCTCACTTTTTCCATTTACATACGTGAATACATAATATTAGCACCACATTCACCCTCCATCATCTTTTCCTTGTTTCCTCACCCCTCCCACTGGTACCAGTTCCCAGACAGGACCTGTTCTACCTTCCTGGGTTTCATTTTTGAAGAAAAGATGTCTTTTTGTTTAAGATAGCTATAGGAGTATCATTATGACATTTCCATGTATATATGTATTACATCCTGAATTGGTTCATCCCTTAATTTTTCTCCTTTCTACCTTAATTCCCTTCTTATGGTGATTTCAACAGTTTAAATATTCTACATTTATTCTTGCATAGAAAGTACATCAATCATATTCACTTTCTTTACTTCCTTCTTTTACCCCACCCCTGCACCCTCTCCATAGGGTAGCTTGGTTGTCATTCTATTCCTTTGTTGTTTAAGTGTCTGTTTGTGAACACATATTCTAGGTTCAAATGCTTTAGATTCAAATATCAACTCCAGCCCTTACTAAATATAGGACTTTAAAACACTACTTAGTGTCTCTATGCCTCCAGTACCCTGATTTGGAATTGGGATCAATGATAGCATTCAATTCAGTTTTTATGAGGATTAATAAATATGAAAGATTCAGCACACATGCCTGAGAAAGTAAATACTCATTTTTTTTCCTGTTATTACTTTTGTTGGATATATTGCAGGCTTCTACAGGACCATCTAAACTGGTTTGGTGACATTTCCTTTATAATCATTTTCTGTACCCCACCCCCCTAAAAAAAAGAAATTCAAGGTCAGCCTGAACTATATAGTGAGATCCTGTCTCAAAGCAGAAAAAAAAAAGTCCACTCGAGATAAAAACAGTAGGTTAGCACAACTTTGCCATTTCCTCATTCTTTTACCCATCTTAGAGGAAAAGGCGCTGTAATGCAACCATGCTACTGTTGTCTCTCTGCTGTTTGCTCCTTTTTATTACTGTCCTTCTCTGGGCAATTCCATTAGAAGCTGAATTCCTCTTCTGTAATATCTAAGACCAAAAATGAAACCAAGAATTACTCAAGAAACCTTAATAGTGAAATAACATGTCTTCTGCCTTCCACAAATCATTTCACTTTTTATGGATCTCACCTCAAACCCACACCACAAATACTCAACAAATGTGTAAGGAACGTTGTCCCAAAATTTGAAAATAGGTTAAGGAAATTATTGAATGTTCTTTTAGTACAATGCTGGGTATTCATACCAAACTCTTGGGAGATACTCTGATTCTTTAAAGTTGAACCCCTTTGAATATATATTATTTTATACTCGCAGTGATTTTGCAACTCTGTATGAGTAAATGTAAATCTGTAGAAAAATGATAAGAAAGAAAATGATCCTCAGACATACTAATGCAAATGAAATTGAGATACATTTGATTTCTGCCCTCTTGACTTACAGTAAGGATTGAACAAAATATTAGGCTACTGTGCTATGGGAAATTAGCCAGTTTTACATCTCTTAGAAGGTTCATTTCACTACTCATGATTTCCTGTATCACAATCTAATATCTTACTGGTTTCTTCATTAATTGAGTTACATAAAATATTCAACACAAACCCATTGCACATTTGTATGCAAATTATGCACTTAACTTTTTAAAATTTCGAGATAAATTTTTGGGGACGCAGTACTGGAGTTTGAACTCAGGACCTCATGCTTTCTTGGCAAGCATTTTACCATTTGTGCCCCTTTTTGCTTTAGTTATTTTTCAAATAGACTCTCATATTTTTGCCTGGGGCTGCCACAGACCAAGATCCTCTTATTTATTCTTCCCACATACCTGTGATGACAGAAGGGCACCACTACACCCAGCTTTTTATTGGTCAAGATGGGGTTGTATAAACTTTTGCCTTGAACTGTGATCTTTCCAATCTCTGCATCCCACTAATATTTGCTAATATTTGGCTGAGAATTTTTGTTCTAGTTCATGAGAGATATTGATCTGTCTTTTTCTTCTTTTCTCCCATGTTTGAGAGGTTTTTTTTCTAGTTTTTATGTCAAGGTGATATTGGCTTCGTAAAATGTGTTTTATGAATATTCAATTTTTCTGGAAAAGATTATACATAATTAGTATTCATTGTTATTTAAATGTTTGATAGAATTCTCCATTGAATCTCTCTGGCTTGGAGATCTTATTTGGGATCCTTCTAATTGCAAATCAAATTTCTTTAATGATTATTTTCTCTTAGTTGAGTTTTAGTAATTTGTGATTTTTGAAGACTTTATTAATTTCTTCTAAGTTGTTGGCATTGTGTGTGAAGCTCCTAATAATATCATATTGCTAGCTATAGGATAGATGCTGTTTTACTCCTAATTTTGGTGATTTATGTCATCCCTCTATTATTAACGCAGTTTTTGACTTTTTTCAAAGAAATTGCAATTTGTTTCATTGATTTTCTGTTTTCAGTTCTGCTCTTAAGCTCATTATTTCTTTGCTTATGCCTGCTTTGCATTTTACTGTTCTTTTCCTATTTTCTGAGATAAAATTAGATTACTGACAGTACCTTTCTTTGCTCTAAAATCTACCTTAATTAATATAGTCATTTTTCCTTTTTAAAACATATCATTATGGCATAACTTTTCTATCCTGTTTCTTTAAGTTCATTTGTGTTGTTAAATTTTACATGCGTTTCATGTAGTGGGTCATGTTACCTGATCTATTAATTTCTACCTTGTAAATGTTGTATTAAGACCACTTGTATTTAGTACTACAATTACATCCATAATTTTATTATTTGTTTTCTGTTTATTTCCTCCCATATGTTTCTGTTTCCTTGCTGTTTTTGATTTACTTGAATGTTTTATTTACTGTTTCATCCCAATTTATAGTGTTGTTAAATTTTATGTGATTTCTCTCTGTATTGCATGACTTATCAAAGGCTACTGGTATCAGTGCTTTACCATACTTAAGAAGCACTTAAACTTTCTTTAACTAAGGTCCTTTCTCCCTTCATACTTTTAAATGCAATTGTCTTGAGTATAGATGATGCTATAAATTATATTTCAGTTATGTAAACATAAACAAGTTTATTAACACATCAAATGTTCTCATTTTTAGATTGGAAATATACACACCTACTTCACAGGAATGTTTTCACCCTTAAATGAAATAATGCTTGCACAGTACCTGTTATATTTTAAGACCTCATGAGATGATAATTCTTTTATTATTGTCAACTACCTATGCCATATGAACAGAAAATGTAGAATACACTAACTCTTGGAAATTCATAAACTATCCCAAATAAATATGTCTCAGGGTCATGTTTATTTTTATTGCAAAATGATGTTCATACATAAAGGTATATTATATTTAAGGAATAAGCCAAGTTGTGATGATATCTAGATAATTTTCCTGCTTGCTAAATTTGATTGGTTTCCTGGAAACAAACTACTTCTAGAGATTTAGAGGCTGAACTCATCCAAAAACATGATTTGAAATATTTATATAAATGAAATATATAAGAAAGAAAAAGGTCCAGTAGTAAATATAATAGACAGAAGGTAGATGGATTGTAATTTCATTTCTGATTAGCTTGAAAGGCCAACTAACATATTTTCATTTAGAAACATTGTATTTATGAAGCATCATCTTACTTAAGTCCATGATATTATTTCTATTTCTAAATAAAAAGGCTCAGAAAAAATTAAGAACATTATAATTAAAGGTTTTACTCTAATAATAGAACTAATTCAAAGTTAATGACTTCACAAAATGACTCCTATTAAACCAAAAACTCTATGAGACAGACAGCAACATAAATAACTTTAATGATGTAAGAATGTGAGTCCTTATTTTAGACTGGGTTCTATAAAAGCAAAGTCTGAGACAGAGATTCAAATGCTCTCAGGAAAAGGGGAATGAGGGAAGCAGGAGAGGCAAGACAAATTGTGGGGCAAGGATATGGTCAAGCTGGAACTGAGCTTCGAATTGATCCCAAAGGAAGCACTGAAGTATCAGTTGGCCCTCCTTGTAAGTATTGGGATAATCCTTTAGTATTCTGCATCAGTAGTCATTAGCTTTGGACTCTTCCATCCTAATTAGCAAAACCTCACAGTTGGATGGAGAATAATTCTCTGGAACAGAGAGAAGCTTTAAATTGGTAATTACCAACTCAGCCACTCATAAGAACTAAAGGTTGTTATGCTTAGCTCTCGAGTGAGGTAGACCAGTAAGAGAGGTATGTATTCCTGCTTGGGGCAGCAGAGGCTCTGTGCCTTATTAGGAATACATTGGCTTTAAAGCAACTGAAATGAAAAGCCAGTATAATAAAATGTCCAAATTTTTCCATTGAGAATAAATGAAGGTAGTTCTTAAACTATGGGCAATTATGAAATGTGAAAAGTTGGGATAATGCTTAAATACCTGCTTTAAAGAAAATTCACAATGTGTATCCACAATATTTGCAAGGAATTTCTGAGGTTCTTGGATCCCTTGATGAAACTCATAAATCAATTTGAATTCGAAATTTCTGCTCTGGACCACCTGGCCTTGCTTTGGCCTCATACCAGCCCTGAAATGGTGATGAGAGCCTAGAATAACCAAGAAAACCAGTGAAGAAGCAAGATAGAGATCTGTGTTACTAAAACATTGGAGAGAGGAGTTGAAAGAAATTAGTCATAACTCATAAAGAGAAGTCAAAGTTATCTTGAGTGACACTTGGGTTGGGCAAAAGGACTTGACTAGCAACGAAAGAAAGAGTTTTGAGATCTTATCTCCTGCAGGGTGTTTTTCTACAGCTGTCTACATCCTGTCCATACATAATGGTGATATTCCCACCCTTGTGGCACAGATAATATCAGTTCTTAACATGACTGCAAGCAGCCATTGCAGGCAAAAACAATTCATAATTGTTTTCATATTTAATACATTTGGAGATGTTTCTTTCATCATTCTTTTACTCCTCAATATGTAGCAATAATGAAGCCTGACAATGTCCCATGACCCATTTTTCTTTCTTCACTCATCTTCTCCCAAAAAATTTTTTCCAGAATTCTATAAATAGATACTACCCACAGGACACTCCCAATGCCAATTTTAGGGAAAAAATGTTTAAGGAAAGAACTGGGAAGTAAGCATTGAGTATAATAAGAAATGGACCATTGTTTTGAGAAGTGTGTGATGACTCCAGTACTCTCAAATAAATAGTAGCAGGGCTTTCTTTATTTTTTCTTGTCACATGGTACCACACATACATATATATCGTAAACTTCATGAATTTTCCCTGAATATACCTGCATAACCTCTCCTAGATGGAGAAATTGAACTTTACCTGTGTGTTAAAAATTTTTACCTATACACAGAAGCCACATTTAATTGTCACTGTTATATTTAATACATTTTTTGAAGCAAGGCACAGCTAAACTGGAATTAATTCTAGAACGCATTCCTTTTGGTAGCTAATTCATTTGGAGTATATTCATTCTAACTTTACCCTTCCATCTCTGAATGCTTTCCCTTATTGTCAGCTCTCAATTTAAGTGATGTGCCAGTCTTGATAAGGAGGTTTTCACCTTTTTTTCAACATAATTCTCTGTTATTTTAGCTTCTCAGCACCTGGAACTCTGGCCATTAAAACGCCCTTCATGAGAAACAGCAAGGACACCTTTTCATCCTGACCTCTATTTTAAGGATCAGTTAAGAGGCTCTTGTCTGCGTAGGAAGCAATGTATCTACAAACAGGATGGGAAGTACTGATCACACACTGATACCCACACGCTTGGATAGGCAAAGTACAAATCTTGGAAATATTACAGCAACTTGGACAAGAAAACAATCTGAATCTTCAATGAGTTAGAACCTTAGAGTAGATGTTCTTTCATTGCTGTGAAATGTAATGACAGGCTGGGCTTCAGATAACCATCCTCAAATCCGGATGCTTATCTTAACCAAAACTGCCTGCTTGAAATCCTTTTCACTTTCAAAAATACAGCCTGAATTCATGGAGAGCACAGCTTCCTAGGCAATATGGGGCAGTTCCTGTGTTTAGTAAGGAATATTTTTTAAGAATAGACTTCATTTCCTCCTCACTCCCCTTTCCTCCAGGTTAAACCCAGACCATGAAAACAAATACAGGGCTGCAGGGCAAAGTTTAGCAAACAATAAAGATTCTATGAGCAAAAGTTGACAGAGGTGTTGCAATAAGGGAGTAGAAAATTCAGGGTTTTTATAAACCCTGAATTTATAAATAGGACAGCTTTTCCATCTTATACCTTTACAATATTTAGTAAATCCTTCCCTTTTAATTTGATTTTAAGATTAATTAATTCATGTTAATTATGTCTTTTCTTAGTCTCACCATCATATATTATGCTTTAATTTCTGATTTAATGCTTCATTTGTGTTTTTAGTTTAATGATTTGTGCATTTCTTTTTTCTATAATGTGAATATTTACTTTTTGATAGTTCAGAGAGCTCATGATCTTCAATTTTCTGTTGTTCTCCTTATTTTCAGGTTTCACAGAACACAGCTTGCCACAGATATTTTTGTTCTGTCATATAGATTTATAATGTCCATTGATTTAAAGCATTAATATTTTATCATCTACCTTTCTTTAAAGACCCTTACATGGTCTTTAAACCAAATGGTAAGGTTGGAGCCAACAGAACACTACCAAAAGGACAAAGGATCACCTAAGACCACTAAGGTACTAAACTTCTATCTCACACAGAGCAGTTCTGCTTTTATTTTTTTCATATATCTGTTTATGAAAAAGTCCTGTCAATAAGGGGCATATAACTTAAATCAGTTTTATTTTTGTATTGCTTTGTTGGTGACAAAACCTTGTCTTATAGCCCAGGTTTGCCTTGGATTCAAGATCTTCCTGCCTCTGTCTCCTTAGTAGTGTGATCATAAGTATATACCACCATGACTGGTTATCACTCCTGATTTCTAAAGCTCAACAATTTCCTTCTGAGTAATTCAAGTTATGTTTGCTAAGCATAGTCCACTTTGAAGGAAGTCAGTTACGAAGAAGGAAGAAGAGAAAAGCATTTCCTCTACTAAATTGAGTATGTCTTTTATTCAGGTATTTTTTAGGCTTCATACAACACTGAAGATTCTGGCAAATTGTTCATTTCTCAATAAAAACAGCCATATTTTCTTCATGAATATATAAATATCAAACTTGATGCTTAACTATATAATCATTCAAATTTATTAAAAACCTACTATGTGCCTGACAGAGGAGAAATGGAAACAAAAAGTTAATGAAAGGAACAGACCTTCTGTCATCCAGGAGATTATTTGCTAGTGTTCTAATAGGAGAAACAAGGATTAATAATGAGGGAAGAAAAGTGCCCATTATGTTCAGAGAAATGCAGATCATTTGAGGAAATAAAAATGTGGGTGTTCTACATACTTAGCAGCTAGCCATTAACTGTTATATGATAAACAATAAACATATTAAGGAACAAAGAGTGGGAGAAGATGAAGGGAGAGTGAAGTTAAGACTCCTAAATTACTTCTTTAAAGGTGAGGTAAGATTTCATGACAACATAAAAAATTTAGATAAAAAGGAAAACAGTCAAAATGATGAAAAATATATTTAATAGAAGGTCCAAGTAGAGACATTCTGTGGCATTCTATGAATGACTGCAAAGCTAGAATGCCATTAGATGGAAGAAGTCATTGATCACCACCCCAAAATTCCACAAAACATGCTGGGAAGCTACTGATAGTATTTGAATAGGTATGTAATATAAGTGAAGCTATGTTATAAGGATAATATTGTGCCAGTATCATTTCCTGATCAAATATTAAGTTTCCCCAAGCCTGTTTAGGAAATCAGAACTATAGTGTGAGATCTACTCTTGTCATTTTACAGTGGAACCAGAGCTACAATCTGTCATAGCTACTTAGCAAAGCTCAATATGAAGAATCACTCATGGATAAAAGTACCATACATTGTATTAAGTTTCTGTAAATGATTGAAAATAGAAGCTATTGATAGTAAATAAAAGACAAATAAATATACATGAAAGAACAAGTCAATTGCTTAATAAATTAAAAAATAAGAAGCAAAATTGCACATTCCTAGTCAATTGCATCTTTTGAGGAATTAGCTTCCTGGTAATATCTCACTTTTACTTTGACATTTCTAATGACCTCCCTTTTTGCCAGTCCAACTCCCCTTCCTCCAACAGATGATATTGCTTGAATTCCCAATTCATATAACTATTCTACAATTTGAGAACTAACTACAGAACATATTTATTCATCCCTTGGTCTTATCTGTAAAATTCTCAAGAGCAACAACCTTCTCACTCTATATTTCTTTAGAACTTTTGTTCAGCATATTTACAATTATCACTTTCTAGTTTTTATAGAGTTCACATTCAGCATGTCTCCATTCTTTTTCTAGCAATGCTATTACATATTACCATAAACTAAGTGGCTTAAAACTTAAAAGAAATTTATTTTCACAAATTGGTATTGGCCAAAATTCCTAAAGCAAAATGAGGTTGCAGTGAGATTGTACTCCTCATGGAGGCTTTAGGTGAGATTTTTTCCCACCTCTTTCACTTACATCCCTCCATTCTGCTTCTATGGTCACACTGCCTCTACTGTCTTCTCTTCGGCTTCTTATAATAGCAATTGATATTGAATTGAGGATGGTCTCATCTCAAAATCTTTAATTAAATCTGCTAAGATTCATTTTCAAAATGAGGTAACAGGTTCCAGGTATTGATGTTGATAAATATTTGTAGTGGCCATCACTGAACTCATTAGAATGTCTGCCTTAAAATTCTGATTGACTTTTCATCAACCTTTTCAACAACAAGTAGTAATTACTGAGTGTTAATTCATCTAACACTATCTAGTTGCAGCCAAGCTTCAGATACCTAAATGTGAGGGAAAAAAGGTCAATTTTATTTTGTTTTTCATGGACACCAAAAAATGTAATGAGAAAACTTGTGAACTTGTTCATGAAAAGTTTCTCCTACTTGAGTTTCTGTCTTTATTTTATTCATTATTTTTTTATTAGGATATATTTGTCATACAGGGGGATTCATTGTGACAATCCCAAATAGGCTTATATTGTACATTGATTAGATAATCCACACTATCTCTCTCCCTCCCAACCCTCCCCACCCCACTTAAAGCTATTGAAAGAGCTTTCTTTGTTCTATTTCATATGAGTACATGAAGTACATCAACCATATTTCCTCACCCCAGTCTCCCTAATTCACCCTACCCATCCCACCACTACCTCCCCCCAAAATACTGTACCTATTTTACAGTCCTCTTTTGTTATTAATATCTAAGTCTATGCTCAGTGGGATTTCTCAGTGTATCCTCATTGTGAGTATACTTTACTTTGGTCCAATCAACCCCTTCCATTACTCTTCCTTACCCCTATACCTCCCACTTCACTCCATTTTTCAACAGCTTTCAATAAATATCCTTATATCCTCTACCTTCACAAATGTTATGTTTTATAATATCGTTGATGCTGTATCATTCTTTTTTCCTTTTCCTCCTTCCCCAAGTTCCATGGAGCAGGTCCACTATTACAAAGATGTTCTACATGTGAGTTTGTATATGATCATGTTTGTTTTTATGGATATGTTTGTCTTTTGGATCTATCTTCCACATATGAGAGAAAACATGAGACCTGTTTTTCTGAACGTGGCTTACTTCATTTAACATGATGTCCTCCAGTAGTATCCATTTACCTTCAGGCCACATGGTATCATTATTCCTTATGGTTGAGTAAAACTATAAGGCATTTATTGAAGAAAAAATGATTATTTTTCAAATCTCTCCTCTCTCTCTCTTCTCTCTCTCTCACATACACACATACATAAGAGAACAAAATACACACACATATGTAATATATAAATATATATATGAAGGAGTTAGGATGAATACATATTATTCATTAATATATATAACTCACTTTAGTCCCTTTCATCTATACTGCATTTGCAGACTTTCTTGTGTTTTTTGTTAGAGGAGAATCTCCCTATATATTGCCTTGAACTTATTATTGTGTGCCTCAGCTTCCCAAGTGCTGGAATTACAGACAGGTATGCATCACCATCTCAATTGACTATCTTGTTTCTAATTATGCATTAGCTATGTGAATTTGAGGATTAGGTTTAGGCTGAGGGTTAGGTTTATAGCTAGTGTTAGGACTATAATTAGGGAATAAGTCTATATTTAGAACTAGAATTAGGGTTATGATTGGAGTTCAGGTTAGGATTAAGACTAGAGCTAAGGTGAGGGGCAGGCTAGTGCTAGAACTATGCTTGAGGTTAATTTTAGGGTTAAAGCTAGAATCTGGGTTAATTCTCAGGATAGGCACAGTGTTAGGTTAGGGTGGAATTTAAGCCTAGAGTTATGATTTGAATTTTCATCTTATTAGGAACAATGCTACAACCAGGGTAGCATTGTTACCCTGTTAGGTTAGAGTTAGAGTGTGATCTGTGGTCCTGATGCAATTCAGTCCTCTGAAACAGAGTTGCCTGTTATGTAAAATGATGATAACACTCCACACATAGTGCATTGGTGTGGAAAAGGTTTGCATAGGAAATCTTTTAATGAATTCCAAGTTGAAGTGAAAATAGTTTCGTTTTGGCATTATTGCATATACAGATAAAAACTCTATTTGCCCAAGAAAAAAAAAACTATGTTCGAGATGGCTTGATTAACACGAGTTTTTAAAATTTTTATTCATGGCCAATCCTAATTCTGTCCAAAATGAGCATTAAGTAATCACCATGTGCTATACACATATGGTATTATGCCAGTTGTTTTAGGTTGTTTATGGGAAAATATACTTATATTGCATGATCCTTTCCCTGAAAGAACTTTCATTTCTAATTAATCAGACAAAACTATGAAATTATAGAGAACATGCGAAGGCAATATGTGCATATGTGTAATGTTTTTGATTGAGATTGACACTGGTGAAAAGTTTAGCAGAATAGTGCATAAATAATCACTGCAGTATTCATGGCAGATTTAACAGAATACTGCTAGGCCTTAAGAACTAGCAAGGATTTAGAAAGACAATGGAAGATGATATTTAATTGGAAGAAAAGTAGAATAGGCTGTTAGTTTTGTGTCTAGGAATTTTTGAATCAACATAGACTATAACAATTTCTTTTTAAAATGTTTTAATATTTTCATTAATATATAATAGTGTACAGGGGGCTCATCATGACATTTCCGTATATGTGTACAACATACCCCAGTTTGGTTCATCTCTTCCATTGTTCTCCTTCTTTCCTTTCCTGCTTCTTAAAATGATTTCAGTGTGTTCCATATTTATACATGTGTAGAAAATATTTCAACCAAATTCACTTTCCTTTATCCTCTTTATGTACCATGTTTTATAGCACAGTAGGATAACTATGTTTGACAACAATTAATTGAATATTTCAAAATAGGTTGTATAAAGGACTTTGGGTATTTCCAACACAAAAAAAGTAATAAATGCCAATTCCTCTGAGCTGATCATTGCACATTGTACACACACATTGAAATGTCACACTGTATACCACAAATATGTACAATTACTATGTGTCAGTTAAAAATTTAAAATATAGATAAAAATAATATTTATCAGGCTTCACCCAAGACAATTGATTCTGAATCACTGGAGGTGGAGCCTAGGTAGTAATATTTCTAAAAAGTTCCCCACAGTGTAATGTGTTGCTAGGACTAGGAACCTCCATGTTTGTCCATGAGGTCAGAAGGAAACATAAACTTCACACCCAACACATAAACTAAGCAAATAAATGTCAATGGCCCACCTACTTCACTACCAGCCCAGTACTAATCACTCCTCAACACATACACACATTGGAAGAGTTGAATAGTAAATGAATGGAAAGATGAAAAATGTTCTTCCTTGTTGGTTGAACAGCAGTATGGTTTGTTTCCTTATACTTAGGGGCAGAATTATGGAAAGAGAAAAAACGTTTTAGACACTATTTTATTTGAAATCCACACTTTTTCCTACTTAGGTAGACAGAATAGTCTCAATATCATGGTGAGGGGAATTATAGATACACTATCAACCTTATCTTCCTATTTGACCTTTATTTCTTTATTTTTGTTATAAAAATAATGCACATTCACTGGAAAATTTACCAAAAACAGAAGTATAATGTCAAGAAAAAAGATAAACAATTCTAGTATCCCCTGCCCCCAACCAAAAGTGCCTCCTTAACTAACTAAATGGTAAAGATGACATAAAAAAGAATTTGAGATTCTTTTGATATAAGTTGGGCATTAGGAGGTGCATGGTAAGATCATTTACAGAGATCAATGACTTTGCTTGGATTTATCACATATACTTATCTGGATTGATCAATTTTAAGCTTTCAGGACATAATAAATTATACCTACGAAAAAATGAATCCAGATCATCTTTGATGTTTTATAAAACTCTTCAGGACCATGAATAGGCACATACACATCTTCTGCTCACAGCCCACAGTCAGATTACACAACTTTTTTGTGTAGCAACTGTTTTGGGGTTTAGTATAAATGTATTCCTACTTGACTTTGCATATGCACTGTTGGAATGATATTAGGTCTGCCTGTGTACTCATTTGTATCTGTGATTGCTGTACAGTCTCATACAGGTTCCTCAGTGTCACATTGGTCTCTGCATTGGATGAGTTTGCATAGTATGTGTGTGACAAACAGACTGGGAACCCTCTAATAAACAGATGACTCTCATATTCCCTTTGTCTATTAAATTGAATAGCAGTTATGGGAAATGTTACTTCCTTTATTCTGAGTTTAAATTGAAAGTTGTTTGGCCCTTTATCACCTAACTCCAACTGAAGAATCTCACTCTCTCCTTGTCTTTGAGGTATGGAATGACTGCCTTGACTCTCAATCACATCCCCTCACTATCAAGTTCCTCAATTCAGGCAAATGGCAACTGGCTGGAGCAATATTGTTCAGTCTCCAACCCTAGTGAAGATGAAAGGGTTCATAGCTCCTCCTTCATTCTTTGTGACAGTTAAGCTCTGTTTTGCTGTTCTTTAATACAGATTTGTCCTAGGGCCTGTTCTTTTTCACTGTGATCCACTTGGCCGCACCCATCTGGAAGAGACTATTACTCTGGTCAGGGTTGGCTTGGCTTGCTGCAAGCTCATTGCTACATTCTTTTTTTAGAGCCTGCCAAATGTGGGACAACGGGTGTGTCTTGTTGACGTCCTGTGGTTCATCAGATATGTAGGATCATTCTGCAGTCAACCTCTTAGAGCCTGCAGCTGTGCTGGGAGGCCCAGGTCAACATGTCTGAGAGGAAGCTGAGTTCCCACTCACATGAAGAGCCATTTAGTCAGTATGCCTGTGGGAAATGGGAACACGGGCATGCTTGCATCATAAAGTACACAAGGTCCTCCTGTACCTAGATTAGTGATTTGCAATTGCAATTTTTTTGTGTGTTTTGGTGGTACTAGAGTTTGGACTCAGAGCCTTGCACTTACTAGGTAGGCACTCTAGCACTTGAACCATGCACCCAGCCCTGTGGTTGCAAATATTTTCTGATCTTTACAAACTATAGCTTATCCCAAAGTGATGACTATACTGTTTAGACATTTAGATACAAGAATCATGCACAAAGTGGATTTCCTAGGACATTTCTTATCTTCAAGTCCATGCCACATTTTTGATTTGCCACATGTGGACTGTGGTACCACTTTCAAGGGTAAACTATGGATATAGGGAATATTAGTGTGTACTTAAAATGCATTCCATGCAGAAAAGGCCCTGAAGAAAAAATTCTGGAGTTGAGGAGGCAAGGATCACTTTTTTTTACTCAAACACATCATCTAACATAACACATCAGGTTCCCAACTGCAGATTTAAGTGTATTAATGAAGTCATATTATTAAGTGCAAATGTTCCCTCAGGTAGTTAGACTTCATTCACACTTTTGTATAAAGTATTTCAGTGAGATTTACAGTTATTTCTCTCTGAGGACTTGGAACTCCCTGGCAGGGGGGCAGAGAGGAGAAGGATGCGCTTCACTCTCAAATCTATTGTAAGGAGTAAAGTATCATCATCTTTAACGTGAATGAATAAAAATATAATCACATTTTACTTATAACCAAGATCCCCTGAATATTTTTATCAGTAAGAATAGACTCTCAGATTGAGAGAGGTGCATAAATCATATATGGCAAAAGCTCAAAAATTGGTGAATGTCAGTACAAGGGTATGAGGAAAAGTTTTGCCACCTGTGTGAACTTTCTGTATACTTAAATTTTTCAAAGTAAATAGCTATTTTAAAAGTGAAATCTCACACTTGAATGGGTTATTATGAAATCATCACTGTAGCCAATTGTTGGTTGATACAATTGATGCTCATTTTTCATGAGGGCAAGAAGAATGGGAGTACTTTTTTTATATTGAAAAATGATGCTATTACAGAAACAGAGGTAAAATAAGAACAGTATCTGGGGGCAAATAATGTGAAAAGGGGAGGAAGGAGAGGAAATTAAAAATGAAAAAGAGGTAAGAGAAAAGAGAATATTATCATATCATGTCAATTTGCCCCAAATTCCTGCCTGTGAAATGTCTGTCATAAACTGAGGTAACCTGAAGTTCAGTTAATAGATGAACCTTTGATTCTGGAGTTGAATTTATCATTTTTACTTTTTTATTTTAGAATTATATATTATTTTTTAAATTATTGTTTTGCTGGGGGTACATTGTGACATTTACAAAAGTCCTTATAATATATGAAATGTATCATAGTTATATACACCCCTCCATCAGTCTCTTTTATCCCTCCTCCATGAATTCCTAGAATAGTCTCAACAGGTCTCATTTTTTCATTCATTGTATCTTCCATGTTCAGTTTCTCCAAGGTAGGGGCTTCTTTTCTTCATTAGCACTTTTTCCTAATGAACAAGGAGAGAATATTTGACTTGTCTTTCTCCCTCCTAAATTGTCAATTAATTCTGACCTGCTTTTTGATTATTAATTATTAATTAATTATGATGTTTGTGGAAATCAACTGTATGGAGCACCTATTATGAGCAAATTGTTATGCAAGGCATTTTTTCACATAGTTATTTTAAATTTCAAAAATAAAGAAAACTGAGAGTCAGAGAAATTAGTTAATCTGTCCCAGGTTACATATACTGATTTACAGAGCCATGATCACAATCCATAACTATCCCATTCTAACATACCTTGTCTTGAAGTTAAATATGTAATTTTGAGCAAAAGTTTAATATGAAAGAATTGACAAGATGTGCTACTTGCTTAATTATAAAGAAAAGTTATGTATTCTCTTAATTTTCATGGTAAAATAAATGGCAATGACCTGACTAAAGTGAGTTTAGAGATCCCTGCCCTACCTTATTCCAAGGAGCTGCTATTATCATGTAGACAATGGTGCTAAGATTCCTCTCCCTTTCTTAATCAAAAGGGAACATAAACCACAGTTGCTGTTAATATTACTTGTAGTTAACATAAAAATTGACAGCATTTTGCACCATTTTATGTTAATACATTTTTCTTTATTTTTCTGTTATAAAAATCTCAAAATCAATAGCATTTCTCTAAGTTGTAGGAGTTTTTAAAATTCCACAACTATAAAATCTGAGCTTAACTCTAGTTCTTCTGACTCATTCAATTGAGATACTTTTAAAACACAAGTCAAAAAAGGAATTATTTTTGTGTTAGCTAATTTCCAAAGTTCCACTCTTCTTTTCTGAATATAGAACATAAGAATTTAAGAAAAATATTATATCTGATGATTTTAGCATACTTTATCATTGGGCAAAATAAGACTGAGTTTCCTTGAATTTTGGATTTCATGAACCATTGATTTTATTTAAAAACAGTGTGTGTATAATATACTTGTTGGCAAATAGCCATACACATACTCATACATAATCTTTCTATCAGCAATCAACTATCAAAGACACTTTCTAAAAGAAAGAGAAATTTGACCCATAAGATATTATTAGAAAAAAGGAGATGATTTCTTAAACTGAAATAACTTTAAAATAACTTTAATATTGCAAAAGAGCACATAATAATTTATTTTTCTAATACTTCCATTGTCTAATGGAAACCTTCCTACAAACACTGGCACTTAGGCTTGTGGAAGTGATTGAACCTGTGGACATATAAACAGTAAATTCAGAGAATTATACCTTCCTATATAAGGATTTTGAATTTGGGAAGCTAAAGTCTTTTCTTAAAATACCTCCTTTAAACATTCTTTGCTTTCTTAAAAAGATGTAAGTATGATTGTTTTCTTTCAGAGAAAATATTGCTCAACCCCATCAGATTGTTCTAGGCCATATGAGCAATAACTAAGTAAAAATACATCTCAGTTTGGCTGCTCTTGTACAAAATAAAGGAAGGAAATGCACTTTTCAGGATTTTGCTATTGTGTTTGTTTTGTGATATCTTCTTTTTTTTATTTCATAAAGCTTATATGTGATTCCACTAAAGAAGAGGCAATTTATTTAAAAAGAAACATCTTCAAAGTAAGTGCCTTACTTGTTATTTTTCTCATTTGAAAGGATAGATTTATGTAAAACATGAAATTAGCCAGGCACCTGTAATCCTAGCTTCTTGGGAGGCAGAGATAGGAAGGATTGTGGTTTCAGCCCATGTTGGGCAAATAGTTTGCAAAATCCCGTCTCCAAGATAATCAGAGTAAAATGGGCAGGAGGTGCAGCTGAAGTAGTTGATCACCTACTTTACAAGTGTAAAGCCCTGAGTTCAAATTCCAGGACCAACAAAGAGAAAAACTAATGAAATTTTCATTTATTATTTTGTCTTTTCCTCTAATATTTTCTCATATATTGTGGGAGTACATTCTCTTAAAACCAGGATATTCAGTATTCTTAAACTCATATTTAAAACTTGGAAGTTCAAAAGAATAAAAAGTAATTTGGAGGATGTGTTAACCTTTATGTAGAGAAAGAATTTTAAAAGAAAATCAAGTACTTTGGAAATTGAATAAAGTTATCAGACTGAAAATGTCCTTCAGAAAATGTAAGGTTCAAAATTATAAGAAACGAAAGAATAGTTCTAAAAATGTACATCTTTCCCCATTCCACATATTACTCAGTCTCACAAAGCAGCATCCTTCTATTCCTCTGAGCATGTTCAGAAGAATTCCACACTGGGGCATTTCTTATCATTTACATCCAGTCTCCGAGGTCATGCCCCATAGCCATTCTTCTCTAATTCTAAAGTAATTTGCAGAATTTGGGTGTAGTCTGGAGTATGGAGTTCTTCATTATTCTCTTTCCCAAAAGGTCAAAACATAATATGGAAATTCTTGAACTCGAAAGAGACACTCAGCCTAGATATCCAGCTCTGCCCAAATTAAAACATCTAAAAATACCATTTATTCTTCCAACAGCAAGGATTGATATTAAGCCCAGGAGAGAAAGAATATCCTTTAATAAGACTTTGAAATGCCCTAACTTAGTCACTCAAAGTTGCCAAAAATCAACAAGATTCCTTCAGAACAAAAAGAGAAATGAATGCTTTGCTCTACAACTTCACTGCCTGTAATGAGATAAGTCCTTCTACCGAGAATAAATCTACAGGGGGTTTCCCGTCATTTAAGAAAATAAAATAGCAGGTCAAGTCAGAGAACTGAGTTTTGTTCCTTGGAAAATGATCACATGAATGATCTCTGTATTTAGCCATATTTTATCACTAACTAGCAAGAATTTCCTCAATTCTAGTGAGAAAGATAAAACATGGGCACATGAAGCAACTTTAGAAAATTCAGAAGCACTGTTAATAATAAGTCAGTATTCAGAACTGGCCCATTTTTACAAGGGTCTAAAATTTGATGGGTAAAATATGAGCTTTACTCTGATTAATTTCAATTTCTCAATGCCCACCGAGTAAAGATAAAAGATGAGTGAAGCAGGATCTTCATTCCTT
Organism: Castor canadensis; assembly: GCF_047511655.1. Classification (NCBI taxonomy): domain Eukaryota; kingdom Metazoa; phylum Chordata; class Mammalia; order Rodentia; family Castoridae; genus Castor; species Castor canadensis. Next base: position 149,190,681 of record NC_133390.1, on the reverse strand, counting down.
AGGAAGCAAACCTACTCCTATGAATTTCCTCATGAAAATAATAATATGAATTTGAATTATAATAAATGATGGTAACAAATAATACTAATTTATAATTCTGGCAGTCTTATCAATACCTTCTAATGAGATGTATTATTTTTTAATTTATGAATAATTTCAGAAGTTACCTTGCCTTTCTGTCACTCAGTAGACTATCAAAAGTTGATGGACATTAGTTTTAAATATATCTGATCATTTCTCTTCATTGAACAGAAATTTGTTGGTATGAATACAGAGAAAGATACCCACTATCAGCATAATAAACCTCTGTATTGTGTTGGAGGTCAACAAAATCCACAAATTAACAGATGACCATAATTCTCAGTGTCAACCACTGGAGTCTAGGATTTCTACTCCTCACAAGAACATGAGCCTATGTAAGGTAAAGCACAACATCTCATTCATCTTACACATCTAACAATATATCCAACACATAACAGAGCATTAATAACTGATAAACTGCACATTCTATGGCGGTAAGTCCATCTATGATACTGCCTGAAAGAGCAGTGGACCAAGCAGACAATCATATTTCTTAAAGATATGTGATATAAATGGATTATTGGTTGAGTGAATGAGCCAATGGTTTGAATTAATTAGTTGACAAAAGCAAAGATATCCCATAGGGAGATAATGTTATAGAGTTAGCTGTCAGTGGGTTGAAATTAATGTATTGTAGGTATATTGACAGGCAGAGGTCATAGAATGACATTAAATAGTCAGGTGGGGGGAGAAACTTGACAGAACTATTACTTGAGATATATCAAGGTCAATTTTATGTAATAAATTGGAGAAAAGAGAGAGACAAGGAAAAAGATTCAAATATAGCCCCAAGCCTTAACACAAAAGAAGTAATTGAAGAATGTCGCCTTTCATATATTTCTCATTTCTCTTATTCTCAGTCCTCTTTTGATCTATTTAAATATCTACTTTAGCCCAGGTTCTTTCTCTTTCAGTCTATTCTATTCTTTGCCATTGGGTTTATCCTCTTTAATTCCAATTATTTTCCTTAAGTGCATATTACCAGAAACATGCAACTAATCCCCAATTGCTATTACATTATTTTAAAACTTTGAATCCAACATCAGAGGCTACCAATATGGTACAGTAAAAAAAAAAAAGTAAAAGTTCTACACTGGTGTTAGAAAGAGTTGAAAAAGTGGTTGAGCGGCAACCACTTACTAAGTGGTTTCCCTGAACAAGTTATCAAACTAGACCTTATGCCCTAAGGACCATTCAAATTTAGAATTTTGTATTTTCGGAAATCCAAGATGGAAGTTAGTGTAAGGAATCAGAAATCCTAAGCTCTGTGACTCCAGAAAGCACCTTGAGACATAAGAGCTACACTTGGGTAACTCTGATTGCTTCCAGCCAAAATAATAACCCACCAACACATTAGGTGAACACAAAATTCTCTCAACAAGCAGAAGATAGAGCATCAATCAGAATTGAACTCTGTGACATCCTGGACCCTTAACCTGTGAAAAGTCTCCTGATGCTGTGCTGCACTGAGAGAAGCAGTATACCATTTCTCCCCACCAGCAGATGCCAAAGCTGCTTGCAAGAATCTGCAGAATGAACAGGTGAGCATCACACACCACATGCACCACACCCAACTCCCCTACCCACCCTCTGGGAACATAATCCAGAACACTCTCTGGGCAGATTGAATCCCTTCCCCAACAAAACTGAGCAGCATAAACAGCAAATTGTAATCTCACACTGACAATATGGTGTGGGATAGAACACTGAACCTGCTCCAGAGAACTCTCAGTGAATGAACACGAGGAAAGAAACAAAGGCTGAGATCATGGTGGGGCAACAATACAACCTCCCAGAGGAGCCAAACTAGCACTGAGCATAGGTCAGGTGGGGCACAAAGGCTGAGAGTGTGGATGGGGTGACAAATCAATCTCCCAAAGTGGTGGATTCTAGAGCAGGTCTCATGGGACAAACTGCTCAAAACTGAATTGCTCCACCTTGCTGGGGGAGGACATGATCAAACAGTTGCAACTGTAGGGCAGTGCAGCTGCTGCCTGATGAAAACAACAGCTCTGACCACCCTGCATGGACTGGTAGTTAGTTACCTCAGCTCCCAGTTGCAAATTTCCCTGCAGACAGAAGGAACCAAATACAACTTGCAAGCCAGTCATCTGGTGAGACCACATCAGAGCTCCTCCTTGTATGCCAACCACCAGGATTAGATACCAAAGGAATAACTCCAGAATGTTTACCAAACAGACTGACCTTTTAGTTGTTGTTACCTGGTGCTTTTTTTTTCTGTGTTATTAACTTTACCATCACTATTTTATTATTCCTATTCTTACTCCCTTCACTTTCCCTACTTTTCCTGTGCTACAATCCATTGTTCTCCCTCTCAACTACTCTTTCTGCCCCCTTATCCACTCTCCCCCTTCTTCACCTCCCTTTCCTATCCTTTTCCAATCTGTCACCACACTCCGCCTCCCTTCTACACACTTACCACCTGCTGACTAGCCTACTGTACCAACTATACACACCCCCAGTGCCCTGAAATTCCTGACACAAGCACCATCCACAACAACAGAAATACACCCAAACACACACAAGGGTCACAAAACCCAGCAGCTCCCAAACTCTTCCCCCACTCACCCGCTCTTTTCTGCCCCCCCTTTAAGTGCCATCTTTACCAATCACCCAAGTTTCTATATGTAGCCTAATAACCATTATCCCTCCCCAGCTCCCACTATTATAGATATTATCACCAAGGGGATTTGTATATAATATGCAAACAACTAGTCTGGCACTGAACTTGTGAATTTGTTATTGCTAAATTACAACTCCAGGCCAGGAACAGAAAAACCACATCAACCTAGCTAACAACCAAAGTCAGTCACAACACAAGAATTAAATCAAGGGAAAGAAAACAGACAATTAAAACCATCAACTAGCCTATCAAGAACAGAGTTGCACAGCATTAAGAGAAGCAATGGGAAGAAGAAGAAGGGATGGAAACCACACTCCTGAAAAAAAGTATTCAATAGCAAATCAGTGGGAAATGAAGAAAATGGATATCCAGTTTCTGACCCCAAAAAACAATGATTAATGTCACTAAGGAGCCCAGTGACACCTACAAAAAAATCCCCCAAAGAAGAAATCTTGGAAGAAATCACAGAAAAACTCATGGAAAAGATACTAGACATGGTTAACCAGAATGTACAAGATGTACTCAAAAAATTTCAAGTCACCAAAAGTAATGAGCATGAGAAGACACAGAAACAAATGAAGGGGACTTCAACAAACACCAAAATGAAACAAAGAACAAAGAGATATATGAATTAGAGAAGACAACACAAAATATAAAAGAAAAGTTGAACAAAGATATGGAAAACCTCAGAAAAAAGAATCAAACAGAAATCCTGGAAATAAAAAGTCCCTTTAGTCAAACAAAAAACACAGTGGAAGGCCACTCCAGCAGACTATAATAAGTGGAAGACAGAATCTCAGAGCTTAAAATAAAACAGAAATTAAACAAACAAAAAAACGGAAGAAATCTTAGTCAAAGAATTCAAGAGCTGTGGAAGGAATGTGTAAGAACTCAGCAACTTCATCAAAAGACCAAACCCGAGAATCCTGGGTATTGAAGAAGGAGAAAAGGTGCAAGACAAAGGGATACAGAATACATTCAATAAAATAATAAAGAAACTTTCCCAAACCTCGAGAAAGTTTTGCACATTCAGGTACAAGAAGCCTCCAGGACACCAAACAGACTTGACTAAATAGAACCTCTCCACAGCATATTATCATTAAAAAAAAAAACAAGCACAGAAAACAGAGAAAGAATATTAAAGACTGTAAGAGAGAATAAAGAAATAATGTATAGAGGTAAACCCATCAAAATAACAGCAGATTTCTCAACAGAAACCTTAAAATCAAAAAAAGCGTGGAGTGAGGTATTTCGGGCACTAAATGAAAATAATTTCAGCCCTAAGTTTCTCTACCCAGAAAAGCTCTCATTCAAAATTGACAAATCCATAAAAATCTTCCACAATGAACAGAAACTAAAACAATATATGACCATGAAGCCACCACCACTACAGAAGATTCTGCAAGGAATTTTATACACAGAAGGTGAAATCAAACAAAACCATGAGAGGACAGGAAGTATTAAACCGCAGAAGAAAAAAAGACAAGTAATCAGAGAGTAGCAGTGATTTGGATGCACACAATCAAATCCTTGAAAAGCAAAAACAATTAAATGTCAGGAATCACCACACCCCTATCAATATTAACACTGAATGTCAATGGACTCAAATTCCCCATCAAAAGACACCATTTGACGAAGTGGATTAAAAATGAATATCTGAACCCAAAAGACTGTGACACAGGTTACTCCAGAGGCACCTGCACACCCATGTTTATTGCGGCACTATTCACAATAGCCAAGTTATGGAAACAGCCAAGATGCCCCACCACTGACGAATGGATTAAGAAAATGTGGTATCTATACACAATGGAATTTTATGCAGCCATGAAGATGAACGAAATGTTATCATTTGCTGGTAAATGGATGGAATTGGAGAACATCATTCTGAGTGAGATTACCCTGGCCCAAAAGACCAAAAATTGTATGTTCTCCTTCATATGTGGACATTAGATCAAGGGCAAACACAGCAATGGGATTGGACTTTGAGCACATGATAAAAGCAAGAGCACACAAGGGAGGGGTGAGGATAGGTAAGACACCTAAAAAATTAGCTAGCGTTTGTTGCCCTTAACACAGAGAAACTAAAGCAGATACCTTAAAGCAACTGAGGCCAATAGGAAAAGGGGACCAGGAACTAGAGAAAAGGTTAGATCAAAAAGAATTAACCTAGAAGGTAACACACACGCACAAGAAATTAATGTGAGTCAACTTCCTGTATAGCTATCCTTATCTCAACCAGCAAAACCCCTTGTTTCTTCCTATTATTGCTTATACTCTCTCTATAACAAAATTAGAAATAAGGGCAAAATAGTTTCTGCTGGGTATTGAGGGGGTGGGGGAGAGGGAGGGGGTAGAGTGAGTGGTAAGGGAGGGGGTGGGGGCAGGGGGGAGAAATGACCCAAGCCTTTTATGCACATATGAATAATAAAATTAAAAAAAAAGAATATCTGACAATCTGTTGTTTACAAGAGACCCATCTAATTGAGAGAAATAAACACTGGCTTAGGGTGAAAGGCTGAAAGAAGATTTACCAAGCTAATGGCCCCAGAAAACAGCCAGGAGTAGCATATTTATATCAGACAAAGTAGACCTCAAACATACATTGGTCAAACTCCTAGAAAAACAAGGACAGGCAAAACCGAAAACAAGCAGAAGGAGAGAAATAATAAAAATAAGGGCTGAAATTAATGAAATAGAGATTTTAAAAAAAGCACAAAGAATCAACAAAACAAAGAGCTGGTTCTTTGAAAAAATAAACAAAATTGACAAGCCTCTAGCAAATCTGACTGAAATGAGGATGGAAAAGACTCAAATTAGTAAAATCAGAAACAAAAAAGGGAAGATAACAACAAACACCATGGAAATACAGTGAATCATCAGAGACTGCTTTGAAAACCTATATTCCAATAAATTGGAAAATTTTGAAGAAATGGACAAATTACTAGATCCTTATGACCATCCAAAACTGAACCAAGAGGATATTAACCACTTATACTGATCTATAAAATGTAATGAAATTGAAGCACCAATAAAGACTCTCCCAAAAAAAGAAAAGTCCAGGACTTGAAGGATTCTCTGTTGACTTCTACCAGACCTTGAAAGAACTAATACCAACACTCTTTAAACTGCCTAACTCATTCTATAAAGCCAGTATTACACTCATCCCAAACCAGACAAGGATATATCCAAAAAGAAGAAATACAGGTCAATCTCCTTAACGAACATTGATGCAAAAATCCTCAATAAAATAATGGCAAACCAAATCTAACAACATATCAGAAAGGTCATTCAGCATGACCAAGTTGGCTTCATCCAAGGGATACAGGGATGGTTCAACATATACAAATCAATAAATGTGATAGAGCATATTAATAGAAGCAAACCTATAGCCACCACCATACTTAATGGGGAAAAACTGAAACTATTTCCCCTAAAGTCAGGAATGAGACAAGGTTGCCCACTCTCCCCACTCCTATTCAACATAGTCTTGGAATTCCTAGCCAGAGCAATAAGGCAAGAAGAAGAAATAAAACGAATACAAATGGATAAAGGAATAGTCAAACTATCCTTATTTGCAGACTACATGATCCTATACCTTAAAGACCCAAAAAACTCCTAGATTCCATAAATAGCTTCAGAAATGTTGCAGGATACAAAATCAACTTACAAAAATCAGTAGCCTTTCTATACACCAACAATGAACAAATTGAGAAAGAATACAGGAAAATGATTCCATTTACAATAGCCTCAAAAAAATCAACTACCTAGGAATAAACTTAACAAAGGATATAAATGACCTCTGCAAGGAGAACTATAAACCACTGAAGAAAATGATCAAAGAAGACTACAGAAGGTGGAAAGATCTCTTATGCTCATGAATTGGCAGAATCAACATAGTAAAAATGGCTATATTACCAAAAGCAATCTACACGTTTAACACAATTCCCATCAAAATTCTAATGACATTCATCATAGAGACTGAAAAATCTACCCTAAAGTCCATTTGGAAACACAAAAGACCACAAATAGCCAAGGCAATATTGAGCAAAAAGAGCAATGCTGGAGGTATTACAATACCTGACTTCAACCTATACTACAAAGTCATGGTACTGACACAAACACAGATATGAAACACAGTGGAACAAAATAGAGGACCTAGATATGAATCTATGCAATTACACCCACCTTATTTTTGACAGAGGCCCCAAAAACATATGATGGAGAAAAGACAGCCTTTTCAACAAATGTTGCTGGGAAAAGTGGTTATCCACCTGCAGAAAACTGAAACTAGATCCATGCCTATTACCCTGTACTAGTGTCAACTCAAAGTGGATTAAGGACCTTACTATAAGACCTGAAACTGAAGTTAGTAAAGGAAAGAGCAAGGAATACTCTGGAAGCAATAGGTATAGGCAAATACTTCTTCAGTAGAACTCCAGCAGCCCACCAACTAAGAGAAAGGATGGACAAATGGGACCACATGAAATTAAAAAGCTTCTACACAACACAAGAAATGGTCTCTAAATCGAAGAGGCCACCCACAGATTGGGAGAAAATCTTTTCTAGCTATACATCAGACAAGGGACTTATAACCTGAATATACAGGAAGCTCAAAAAACAAAATTAATGAACCAATAAAGAAATGGGCAACTGAACTAAACAGAACTTTTTTGAAGGAAGAAGTCCAAATAGTCAAAAAACACATGAAAAAATGTTCAACATCCCTGGCCATAAAGGACATGCAAATCAAAACTATCACCTCACACACTTCAAGACCACCACCAACAACAAATGTTGGTGAGGATGTGGCAAAAAAGAAACCCTCATACACTGCTGATAGGAATGTAAGCTAGTGCAACCACTTTGGAAAACAATATGGAGGCTTCTTAAAAAGCTAAACATAGATCTGTCATATGACACAGCAATACCATTCCTGGCGATATACCCAAAGGAATGCAACACAGGTTACTCCAGAGGCACTTGCACACCCATGTTTATTGTAGCACTAGTAACAATAGCCAAGCTATGGAAACAGCTAAGATGCCCAACTACTGACAAAGGGATTAAGAAAATATGATATTTATACAGAATAGAATTTTATTCAGCCACAAAGAATGAAATTTTGTCAATTGCAAATAAATAGATGGAACTGGACAACATTATCTTAACCAAAGTTAGTCAGGCTCAGAAGGCCAAAAATTGCATGTTCTCCTTCACATGAGGATTGTAGACCTGAAACAAATGCAGTAATATTATTGGACATGGGTCACACATTAAGGGGAGAACATGGAATGAAGGAATAGGGGCAAGAAAGGAAACCTAAAACTTGAATGTGGTTGATGTGCTCACTGTATAGGAAAGAATATAGTAATCTTAAAATGGCAGCGGCCTCGGTGGTAAGGGGACCAGGAAGCAGTGAAGAGGTCTGGCAGAGATGAACCAATGTGGGTTGTAATACACATGTACATGGAAGCAATGCTAGGAATCTCTCTATATAGCTATTTTAATCTTAAACTTGCAAAACTGCTATGTTTTTCTTATTGTGTCATGTTTCTCTTCAACAAAATCAGAGAACAGGAGGGCAGAATAGGTTCTTCCAGGAAGCAGAGGTGGAGGTAAGGGATGAGCAGACAATGTATATACATGTAAGTAAATGTAAAAATGATAAAACAAAATTTTTAAAAAATTTTTGAATTTGCTTAACTTTGAATCTGATGGTGCTATGTATGCAACCTAAACCACTGCATCTCAAATGTCACTTTATGTATTACCTTGTAATGTTAAAATACATTTCCTGATTTGGTGGAAATGGAGCAAACCTGAAGATTCTGCATTTCTAATGCACTCTCAGATTACTTTGATGCTTCTCATCCATAGGATGCACTTTCAATAACAAATCTTTAAACTACAGCAACTTTTACAACATGTTGGTAAAACATCTATTCTTTCCTTTCAAACTTTGTTCATTCTGTCAGTCAACTTGGAAAGTCCTTCATACTGACTTTCAGAAACTATCTCATGTTTTCTGTAGTTTTTTTTTTTATCACAACTAACAAACTATCATCTCAATAAAGCTCTTCTTTATTCAATCCCTTACCCAGAGTGGAAGTTATCTTGCTTTTCCTGGTTTCCATAGCTCTTTGTAATGTCTTAGGACCTCATAAAAATCTTGAGTTATTGTTATTTGTAAGTGTGTTTTTATTTTTTTGCCTCCCTTGTATTGCCTTCCTGATAATACAAATGATTATGGCCACTTTTGACTGAGGATTCATCTCTGTGTGATAAAGGGAAGGACATGGTCATTCTAATAAGTGTGTCAGGCAAATTCAAACCTCTGACACTGACACATTTTCTTCTATTACAGCTCGTAGAAGGTAGTGATGCATGGCTCTATCATCAGAACACAACACCTGACACATTGCTGAATTTCCATCTTTGTTTACATCTGGCAATAAACACACAGAAAAGAAATGACAGTTCTGTTTTCTACATGCTTAGCTTTAGGGTGTTGGAAAAAAGCCCAGTAAAGAAGTTCTTTCTTCATCTGGAATTTGAGAGTTTATAGCTATCCAGAGTGGTGGAGCTCTGAGTCATCCATTTGGAGGAATAAACTTCCTTATTCTACTAACAAAGATACAAAATTAATTTATTCATCCTCATGAATTCAGAATAGTTTTGCTTCTTGAGACACAAGTACAATAGTGTGATACATCCAAATGCCCTTTTAAATTAGGTCCTGGACTCTTTATATTTGGTACAGTATATAAAGGCAGATGATCATTTGTTATATGCTTAGTATGATGCCAGTTACATCCCAAACACTAAGACATTAATCAGAGCAAACAATGTTTTGCAAATTGTTGAAAATACATTTTTTTTGTAATTCATCTTTACCCCAAGATCTATTTCTTTTGCAGTACATTTTATTGCTTGGAATTTATAGGGCCTTTTCTCTTCATTGCTTGTATAACAACACACATCATTGTGTCTGCCTTCAATCACTGGAGGGAAAAAATTTAGGTCAGACATTAGTCAATTGCCAAGCTTATCTGGATTGCCAAACTCATGTTAGCTTAATCCCTTCCCCAATCTATTCTACACTTTACCATTAGGTTTATCTTCCTAAATTCCAATTACTTTCCTCTCACATAATCAAAAGCATTACAGTATTTCCCAGTGTTAAAAAACTTGAGTCTGGCATTTAAGGATATAAACCTTGAAGGTCTAGAGCTTACATTCAGTATATACAAAGAGTAATGCAAGGTATATCTGTAATGTCAGCCTGCTCCTAGTCTTTTAATGCCTAAGTTCATGTCTGCTATGTTCTTAAATCAAAAAATTATTGACTATTGTGACCCCAAAAAATTCTCCCTTGCAGCTGTTGTTATTATAGCCCTATGCCAACTGTAGTCTTGTTAGTTTTCACAAAATGAGCTTTATACACCTTGCTCATTGATTTCTTATTTGGATCTGAGACAGCACTTCTTTGGGCAACTTAGAATGGAGTAAATGTGCTCTCGGGTGGAACTGTATTTTGCCATTTCTGTTGGTCCCATATTGAATATAACACATGGCCCCAGAAAACAAAAACTACTGAAAGCCTACCTAGGGAAGTGAAAGCTTTGTACTGTGAAGTCCTTTACATGTTCCCCAAGGCATAAAGTTCATTACACTTAATTTACATAATTACTCTGTGAGGTCAGCAGAGTAGGCAACCCTTTGTGCAAACAACTGGTATGTAAACTATGCCACTGTGATTTGCCCATGATTCAAAAGATTAGACACAACAAAACAGAGTTAATTTAGTTTTCTCTTATGTTGCACTGGAACCTCATTCAGTTTCATTATAGAAATACTGTCACATTTAGTTATTTCCCTGATGATAAACACTTAGATATTTCAATTATTTAATAATTTTAAATAAATAATATTTTATGCACAATATAGTCCATATACTGAACTAAGGGCTTCTCATTAATTTTTAATCTTTACACTGATTCTGTGATGGATTAATATTATTCCAATTTTTATGGTGAATGACACTGAAATTTAGAGATTCTACATAACTAACCCAACAAAATCTGAGCAAGTAGATGATAGAATTCATTTAGAAACCCAAAAATATCTCATTCAGAATTACCAATCATGACTTCTATAATACACTGACCCTAAGTTGCAGTTTCAAAAATAGTTAGGTACAGAAACAGTTTTATTTTATAGCCGTATCATTAAAGCAAAAGTTTCCACTGGAATACTTAGAGCAAAGTAACCCTACAACAGAGTGTCATTTACTACCTTCATTACCCCTCCACCAATCATCTATTCTTGAGGATTGTTGCAGATATGCAGTTCCTCACATAAGGAGCTGTGACTCAGCTCTGGTCATCTATGATGACATATGCTGCCTAGTGGGCCTGTGTCTCACAAGGTGAACCAACACCTACTGGCAAGAGAGTCTGTAAAAGTGAGTATTCTGTTTCATTTTAGGATCATCTAGCTGTAAGTTAGTCTAGAAAATAGACTTAGTAAAACATTTCCTTATAGGTAAATGGTATAGCAACAAAATTCTGCCCAAAGATATGTATGCAGCAATTTGCTAGTTACAACAAATTTTTTTTCCTTTGAGAACCACTAATAGGGCTTGTCTCTATTTTTAGAAAGGTAATACTTCTATCTAAAAATCCTGTAACAAAAACTAAGAGCCTGTGAGGCACACAAGTGAAGAAGTCTTCAGGGTTCTTCTGGACTGTTCTCTTGATGAGTGAGATTTTATTGACTCAAAGTTATTAAAATTATTCTTCTCAGGTACCATAAATTGCAGATTAATCAAATAATTAGACTTTATTTTTTCATGTGACTGTTAGTTGACCAGAAAGGTATTCATTTGAAAAAATAATATTGAAAAAATTTTAAATCTATGAAATCTGATTGGAGAGACATTCAGCATCTAACAACAGTGGAAAGCCGTTATTAATCCTAGAACTAAAGGGAAGGAAATGCAAAGAGTTAGAATGAAGTAGGACATGGAATGGTAAAAGAAGTCCTGTGAGATAGGACCAGAGCTCTAATGAAGCTACTACTAGCAATTCAGAGTTAATGTGGGAAGAGGGGAAGAAATGATGGGAAAGTGCTTGCCATTGCTCAAACCAAATTGGAAGGCCAAGAATGAAAGAGCCCGGTGATAAACTATGAAGCCAAGCTGACAGAGTTGACCAGGGGAAAGTGGAGAAAGGATCTTAGACAAGGCTGAAATCCGTATACCATAGCTATCATGCAGGAGCCAGTCTATTAAGTAGAGGGCACTGATTTCTCCTCAAATATCAACATATAAACAAAAGCCTATGTCACCTAACACAGAATGAAGGAGTTTTTTTGTATTTTTATAAGTGGGCATTGTAAGATCAAGGCTCTGGTTTCATCAAATACTTTCATTGAATATGTGTGTTACTCTGTATAAAAAGTAGCAGGCAGAAAAATGGGACTTGTCAAATAAATTTTTCTTTTCCTTATTGATTGATTGATTGATCTTTTGAAACTGGTTCTCACTATGTAACCCAGACTGATCTCAAACTTCCAATCCTCCTATCTCCTTCTTTCTAGTGTTAATATTATAGGCATTTACCACCAAGCATTTATAATATGCTTGGCAATTGTTTTCTCTTTGAAAAACTTTTTTAAATGCTGTAGTAGATAAACAATGGCATAAAAATTTTTTGCTGTTCCTCCTATTGAAAGCTGGAATGTATTTCTTCTCCGTCTTGAATCTGGACTAGACTTAGTAATGGCTAGACCACTAAAACATTACAGAAGTGATGTTTGGGGTTTTGGAGTCCCCAGCATGAGAGACTTTCGCACCTTTCACCTGGGTCTCTAGAAATATTTGCTTATGAGACATTCCCTTGCCACATAAAGCTTTCATACTTTGCGAAAACCAAACTACATTTATAGTCCACATCTAGGTGTTCTAGTCAACCTCCCAAGCCGTTGTTAGCAGCCTGCATCAACCCTCAGCCATCATGGATATCTAAACGCTGAAGTCTTCAGATGACTGTAGCCACTATCTAAAACTACTTGGGAGACATCAAATAACAATTTTCACTTTGAGCTCTGTAAACTCATGGAAGATAATAATGAATTGCAGTTTTGAGCTACTAAGTTTTAAGGTGGTTTTTACCCAGCAATGGATAAGAGGCAAAAATCTCAAGGAAATGATTGCATAATTTCTGGAAAACCTGAGGAAAATAGTAATCATTTCTCATATCACTTATGCATAGAAACAACTCTAGGATTTTATTTCAAATTGGTAATGTTAAACTTAGAAAGTCCTTTTTAGTGATAAGTTTATGGCATTCTGTCAAACCAGGACAATTATTTTCAATATATTCTCTGCCTGGCCATTTTTCTTATGAACATTCTCACGAAATCTTTATGCAACTTACAATCAGCCCTCAATATTTTCAGGTTGCATAGTTGTGAATTCAACTAACTGCAGATCAAAAGTATTTGAAAAAAATTGCTTCTGTATTATAATGTATAGACTGTTTTTCATATTATTATTTCCTAAGTGATATGGTATAGTACTTACTTCAATAACATTTACATTATATTAGGTATCATAAGTAATATAGAGATATTTTAAAGTATATGGGAAGGTGTGCATAGATTATATGAAAATATCACACCATTCTATATAAGGGACTTCAGCATCTGTAGATTTTGGTATTCATGGGGTCCTGGAAGCAATGCCCCACAGATATAAAGGCATGACTTCATTGTGCTTTTCTGCTCTTTGCCTTCTCAAGGTAGACCCTGATGGCTGCTACGCATGTTTCCTACCTAGCAAGAAATACTCTAGAGCTGGGTGGTTTGAGCATGTCTGCACCCATTCTCAGCACCGATTCAAATTCACTGTGCACTCAAGCTTTGGTAGGCGTAGTCCTCATCTGGGACCTTGTGTAAAAGCAGATTCTGGTTTGGAGATCTGGTGTTGCTGTTGAGAGTCAGTATTTCTAATAGTGCCAAGTGATACCGATACTGATAATTCCACTTTGTGGAATGTGTACATAGAGAACCCCAAACATGAACAAAGCAGGCATTTAATTTAAAGAGAGCTGAGTTTTACTATTGGAGGAAGAACAACTTATCAACAGGTAGGTGATTGTTATGAGTCAGATTATACTCAATTGGCCATTACTAGTAGTCATCAGGGTATTGCAGGCTTACATGACTCCTGAACTTTGATATCAAATATTAAATCCTATCATCATATTACACTAACAATGATCAACCTCTGTGTTCAGCTTAGTTTGCTGCTAGAGATTGAAAATTATGTGTGACTCAGAGCCAGATATATTACATTTTGGCTTTCTTCCTCCTCACATGCTCACATTCTTGAGTACCCTCCGTTCTGCAGAGAGGTTATAAAAACAGAGAAGCTTGGAATTTAATTAATGTTTACAAATTGCCTGAATGATTTGTAGAAGAGTAGAGTACAATTTACATATATGTACATGGCACTGAAAGTGGAGCTAACATGACTGATTTCAAAGCACCCAAGAGGGGTTGCTAACGTTGATGGTCTGTTTATGATATATGGTAACCAACTGAAAAATGAATGTGCTACTGCAGACTTCTACCCCAATTGTATTATTTGATCACCCTGAATATCCAAGTTTCTACCACTCTGCCTAACCAAATTTCCACTTTCTTTTTCATCCATCAAAATGGCAGACATTCTTTGAAGTGATGATAAAGAAATCTCAAGAACTTTGCATGTTCACATAGTGCTAATGGAAGTTCAACAAGTTCAATACTTGGGAGAAGAGTACATAAATCTTTTATTATTATTAAAATTTTTAATGTTGCATACTTTAAGAAAACATTAATTGATACGGGCAAACATGTATTTAAAAGAATAGTCAAAGCTAATTTATAAGAGTCAAACATTTGTAATAATCTAAATGTTTAGCAAGAGGAAATTGCTTAAAAATTATGGTGCATCTATGTAGAAAGGAACATCAAGAAGTTAATTCACAGGATGCATAGAAGACTATCCAATCATTATAATATATTATTTTAGAGGAAATGAAATGCCATATGAACTATTTTCTGTCTGTTTATATAAAATTTATATTTAGACTTCAGAAAAATACCAGAAATACATTCAGTATTCCTAAATATTTACAGAGCTAGAATTTAAGGGATGTAAATTTGAATGATTTTATTTTCTTCTTTGTCCTTTATATATAGTCTCACTCATTTTCAATGTGTAGATTTTTTGGCAATCACATTTAATATTTCTAAGCTGCTCTAGAGCACTATTTTTAACATTAAAACAGTTCCTCTATTTGATTTTCTGTTTTCCTTTTTTTATATTTAACAAATTTGATCTGAAAATAAAGTCCTGTATTTCTAACCTTATTTCGGATTACTTCCAATAAGTTCTCCTGAGATACTGGTAATGCACTCATTCCTGCTCTTTTGCCTTTACTGTAGTTGCTTTGCTTTTATTTTCTAAATTTTTACTATTCTAGTATTATCATTCATTAAACACTTACTTGAGCACAGAGTCTGTGTCATGTGCTGTTCTCAGTTCTAGGTACGTCATCATTATGGTTCCTTTTCTGTATTTGCCAAATGGGTTATCACCTCTTCTTTATTCCTTCCTTCAACAAATGTTCTGTCCAAATCTACTGTGTACCATGTACCATTTTGAGCTGGGGGGACATGGAAGTGGGTGAAGTAGAAGAAAACCTTGTTGTCATAGAGTTCACATTCTAACAGGGAAACACAATAAACACAATAATAATTGAATATATAGCACATCAGAAGTAAATCAAGTGAAGAATAAGAATTGGTAGAACCAGGGGTAGAGCAAAATCTTAAAAAGAGGGGATATCAAGGAAATCCTTGCTGAGAAGATGTGATTTGCACAGATACATGAGGGAGCTGAGGAGCATCAAGCTAGGGGAATGATCAAATACTTGTATTTTTTGAGTTATTTAAAATAATTCTTCTCAACACTCCAAATTCCAGATTTGCTAAATATTTAGACTTTCATTTCTATTTTTTTAAATATTGGCTGATTAGAAAAAGATTATTTTGAAGACATCATTTTGAAATGAAAGCAATAAAAAAGATACCACTTCTGAAGACACATTTCATCCTAAAGGAATCCAGAGGCCTAAATTAATAGGAAGCACATGTCCAAGATAGATGTCCTTTCTTCAATAACTGTGACCTTGACAACACTCTAAACTCTGAGATTCCTAAGGGGGCATAAGGACACTAAGTTAAACACTAATGAATTAAGCCACTGAAAATAACTTTAAAAAGTTGAAGAAAATAAGAGGGTTTTATAAAGTCCCTCCTAAAATTTATGACCAGGAGATGGGAGCTCATCTTTATGGTATTTCTCTTTAACAGATTATTAAGGAGGAATTGCCTTCCCTGGCTGAAAGTTCAGATGGGCTCCCGTTAAAAGTCCCTACTGTGCCTTCATTGCTGTAGGTGGTTTCCTGTCAGAAAACTGTGTAAATTAGCAGCTTGATGTTCTAAGACTGGGTTAAGTGGTATGTTTCAGACAGGGAAGAATTTATGGTACAAAAATACAAATGCTTAAGTAATCATAAAATTCCATTTTCTGAGGCCAATTTTACATTAACACTTGGCCTATGATATAGCTCATCATGTCTTCTCTTGTAATCAGAAGGACATGTGTTCTTTATCACAAAAAAACACAGTCAATTTGCAATCTTTTTCATGAAAAGAATCTTGTAATAAGATGGGGAAGGAGGTTAAGAAAACAATAGATGTGTAAATGTCATTGGAGGGTAAACATCTGTAAACCATTCCCTTCTGAAATGTTGGAAAGATTGCAATATAAATACTACTCCATCACACGTTTTCCTTTTGTCTAGCTCTTCTGTTGTCTGGAGTCTCGTGAGATGAAATGCACACCCTGAAACAGCATCCCTTATGAACCACAGTGGGAGGATATTATACTGTTTTGTGGCCCTTCTTGCTCTATTTTAGCCCCTGGTATTTTCTTCTACAGGTGCCAGGTCTGGTTCAGAGATGAAGCTCAAAGTTAAAACCAAATCAATTGCATACACAGGTGGTTAGACTGCTATGTGAATCTGAAAACCAGAAAAATGCTTTGGGTTAGAATGCTTCCAAAAGTAGTAGGAAAAATCTTCAGGATAATACAATGCCAGCATAAACATTTGTGACTTCTTCAAATGCAATTGACCCTTTCCCAGTTCATTCCTTCTACACATCTACTTTGCTGTTTTTCAGATTCAGTAAAAAGCAGACAAAAGGAATATTAGGAGTTCAAAGAGGGTTACTTATACTGTGTAGACATCAAAATTGAAAAGGCATCGCTTAGCTCTATGTTTAAATTAAAATGATTATATGTGTACATATGCACACAAACACATAAAATTGTCCTTTGGTATCTGGGGGGAATTGGTTCCAGGATTCCTAATGGATTCTCAAATCTATAGATGCTCAAGTCCCTTATATGAAAAGGCATAATATTTGCATACAACTAGCACATGTCTCTAGGTTGTATAAAACACTGGGTAAATTCAAATATAAATATTTGATACATTGTAAGAACCTGTGTAAATACTACAATAATAACAAATATTAAAAACAAAAAAAAAAACCAAAGTAAGTGGTGTGTAAAATGTTTCTATACTGTAATATTTAGGGAATATTGACAAGGAAAAATGCCTGTATATGTTTATTACAAATGCAATTTTTCTGAGACAAGGTCTTTTTTTCTTTTATTCATATATGCATACAATGTTTGTGTTGTTTCTCCCCACTTTCCCCTACTCCCTCCCTTACCCCCCCGCCCCTCCCTCTCCCCCCCTACCCCCTTGCTTCCAGGCAGAAACTATTTTCCCCTTATCTCTAATTTTTTTTCTTTTTTTAAAATTTTATTCATATGTGCATACAAGGCTTGGGTCATTTCTCCCCCCTGCCCCCACTCCCCTCCCTTACCACCCACTCCACCCCCTCCCTCTCCCCCCCACCCCCTCAATACCCAGCAGAAACTATTTTGACTTTATTTCTAATTTTGTTGTAGAGAGAGTATAAGCAATAATAGAAAGGAACAAGGGTTTTTGCTGGTTGAGATAAGGATAGCTATACAGGGAGTTGACTCACATTAATTTCCTGTGCGTGTGTGTTACCTTCTAGGTTAATTCTTTTTGATCTACCCTTATCTCTAATTTTGTTGAAGAGAGAGTATAAGCAATAAATAGGAAGGACCAAGTGTTTTTGCTAGTTGAGATAAGGATAGCTATACAGGAAGTTGACTTGCATTGCTTTCCTGTGCATGTGTGTTACATTCTAAATTAATCCTTCTCAAACTAAGCTTTTCTCTAGTTCCTGGTTCCCTTCTCCTATTGAGACAAGGTCTTATTGTGTATCCAAGGCTGGCTTGGAACTCACTGGGTAGCCCAGGCTGCTATCCTCCTGCACCAGCCTCACAACTGCTGGGATTGCAGGTATGAGCCACCATCCCTGACCCTGACTACCATTTTTTTTTGGTTATTATACACTTGTTTGAGTCAATGGAGATGGCATCTGGGGGTGCATAGTATCAACCATATGTAGAATAGCAATGAAATCCCATGTTCAAGTGCATGTGTGGGGTATGCAGGTTACACAAACCACTAAACCATTTGGAGGTGGTATAGCTGGTGGCATACCAAAGTAGGTCAGCTACAAATTAGTAGTTTTGTGGACTATGAGCCCAGAGTTGCCAGATCTTTTAAAAAAGAAAGCAGAAATCTGGTTCATGTACATAAGTAATTTTATGTGATTTCGTTGTTACTTAATTCTTGAGCAGACAAATTGAGATCATAATACTTATGAGTGTATTAAAGGCCCCTGTGGTGTTCATGTCTCATGCCCAGGTCCCTAATAGGTTGGAATCAAATGGGCAGGCTAACAGTTGCAGCAAATTTAATGCAAAATGATCTTGTCTTTTTGTTTTGAAGTAAAACTCCAGTTAGTTTTCTTTCTATAGAGAAATAACATTTCTTTTAGCAAAACTAATATTTCATTTTATTAGTAATATTTTTAATTTATTAAACATTTCTAAACCACAGAGCTGCTTTTTTTGCATGTGTGTGTGGTGGTGGTACAGGGATAAGAATGCCAGCTCTATTTTTCTCTGGTTATTTTTAAGATAGGATCTTGCTTTTTGCCCAGGCTGGCCTAGACAGCAATGCTTCTGTTTACTTCCCACAGTAGCTAGAGTGTCAGGCACACATGCCACATCCAGCTTTTTGGCGTTGAGATGGGGTCTTGCAAAATTTTTGCCTGGGTTGGCCTGTAACTGCGATCCTCCCAATCTCTGCCTCCCATTTAGCTGGGATAATAGGATCATGCCACTATACCCAACTATTGATTGAGATGGGGTCTCGTGAGATATTTGCCCTGGCTGGCCTCCAACTTTAATCCTCCCAATCTCAGTGTTCTAAGTAGCTAGAATTACAGACTTGAGCCATGAGTGCACAGCTAAATCAAAGAGATTTTTAAAGCATATTTTATCTTAAAACCCTGGTTATCCTAGATTTCATGAATTTTGTACTAAAAGTACATTAAAATTCTAATTGACCCTAACATGATAATTCAGAGTGCTGCTTGGCAATAAGTAAATTTGCAATTATTTGTGTTCATCTTGAAAGTGATAGTGAATATTCTTTATATTCAAGAGCATGTGGTCACATAAGCTACCAGTGACTGAGTGGACAAGGAAAATAGAACCTTTACTGACTGAAGATTCTTGTCAATTCAGAAGAGGATGCTAATAATCTCATGAACAAAATCAAGGACTTGAGAGACCCAGCAATAGAGCTCCAGAGTTTGGGCTAATCAACTATCAGGGCTGTGTGCAGGAGGCTGAGTATTAACAGAGCCAAATGGAGAGTAGTACAGATGGAAGACTAAGAGGTTCTGAATTCCATTTTTATCTTGGACCTAACACAATGGATTATTTACTCACTCTTAATTTGTTGTTTTGTGAGCCAGGGTCTCACTTATGTTGCCTAGGCTTGCATCAAGCCATCTATCCTCCTGTCCCAGCCTCCTAAATTTGGGATTACAATGTGTGCAACAACACCCTGATTCACTCTTAATTCTAAATGAATGAAAGTCTGCATCGCATTTTTAGACTTTGAGAGCACTGCTACATTTTCATAGATCATTGTAGATTTAGATTTAAAGGGGCTGCTATTTTGACTGAAGAATAGCTCTAAGGATGATTCACATATGAAGTTGAATGAGGCTTCTCTAATAGCATGTTTAATCGCAAATGTCAAAGTGTAGTGCAAAATTTTCATTCTGACTTCACCCAAGCATTAATCATTACCTGTGTAATGATTACTGTCCACATGCAGCCTCATGAATAAAGTTGAAGGTAACCCTTATGCTAATTTCTGTACTTGTAACACAAGATTTCTTCTTACTCCTGCAGCACCTGAAAGTATCTTGGCAATGCTTTATTTTGTGGAATATTTCCTGACATCCATTCAGAGGTCACCAAGATTATGTATGTGAGTGGAAGAAATAATTGATATATATGGAGAATGGAAATGATAACTAGCAGAAAATCAAGACTATTTTCCGTTTTGGAAAAAAACATTTGCCATCAGGTAGGTTTGGTCACATGCTTTTGCTTGGTTCCTGCTGACTTGTCTTTGTTTATGTTTGAGGAAATGTGGGAAGAGTTACTAAATTAACTAGAAGACCACTGGGCATAGTCCTGTGATTTCTATTGTCTATAAATATTTATCAAGCAGGTGCCCTGTTTTCAGAATCAGTAGAGAATGTAGCTATGATATGAGTTACTGATGTTGTTCTCTGGAAACTCTGAAATTAGAAGAAAGGGTTGAAGCAGCATGCATCAAGTTCACCAGGATAAGATGGCTGCAAAATACTTTAGCAATCATAAAGTTAGAGATTTGATAAGATGTCAGAGGGGCTTCATAATGGAGATAAAGTGAGCTAACTGGGAGGAGAATGGGGTGAACCAGTAGGGAAGAGTGGTCATAATGAGTCATACCTCTTATAGTGCCAGCATCCTAATGGTGCCTGTCTTTGTGGGAAATCTATATAACCTATATTACCTCTGTTTTGGCTAAAGATACTCTTTCTTCCCCCTCCAGGGTCACTTCTCCATATATTTGGAATCATTGCAATTCTTTGCTATTTGCTGTAAAAGCAATTTTTTTTCATAAAACTACTTATCTTTGTAAAATCTTGCTGAGATGAACATCAAAGGAATCCTTGAAATGGAATAGGGACAGGAGCCACAAAAGGGATGTCACATGAAGTCCAGATTTTGTGGAGAGGGAGGGTGATTGTATGTATGGGTGGATAAGTGAGAGAGGGTGTGTGTGTGTGTTTGAGAGAGAAAGAGAGAGAGAGAGAGAGGAAGAGAGAGAAAGAGAGAGAAACTTTTGTAGCTTTGGAGTCAGTTTGTTGCTTGCCACCATTTTTTTTCTCACTTGGAACTCCTTTTATTTTCTAATTTAAGGCACATAAACTTCACACCCCTCTTTTTGAAGAATCTAGCTCGTGCAAATAAGACTGCTAAGGTTTAAGTAGATGTTCCCCTGTGCAACTAAGTATGTGACTTTTACAAGATACTTAACCTCTGTAGAACTTAAGTCAAAGGATAACTTAGAAAATTCCTAATTGTCTACTTACAAATGTACTCATAAGGGAGAGTAGTTAATAGATGAATATCAACAATTGATGGGTAAAAGAGTAATAAAAACAGTAAGGGGAATTTTTTAGACAATCTGTAACAGTAAATCTTTCTTTAACAATTCTGTTGTTATAATGTTTGCCTTGCTGCTAATAAAGAGGCCACCTGGTAGTGGGCAGTATTCTTTGAGCAGACTGGCAGTATCATCAGTAACTACAATTTCAGAATATCAGTTGTTGTTTTCTCATTTCCCTGCCATATCCCAAATCCTCTCCCTCTCCCTCTCCCTCTACTTCTCTTTCTCTCTCTTTCCTTCCCCCAAACTTGTTTCTAGAGCAAACATTTAAAATGGTTTCTTGGAGGGCGCCACTATTTACAATGAATAAGTATGAGAAATGCCTTTCCTTCCTTGGGTACCATAGGTTTTAATTTACCTTGCCCAATACAGTGGACTCTGCTTTTTGATTCATCTTGAGAAAAGGGACTTCTGTTTGATCTTTAATGCTGCGTATCTGAAAATTTTCTGACAACATTCAGGGGAAAAATTCCACTGAAACCTAGTTCCATTCTATTTTTTTGTCATACAATGGGCAGCATTGATTCAGTTCCAGAAGCATATGCTTGTAAGATTGTCCTGTTAAAACACATCAAGTGCTATCTACCAGCCAAAATGCAAGTGTTCTATGTGCATTAACTTGTTTGAAACTCATACTAGCCTGATTTCACATATCAGAAATTATATGCCTAGAGAGTTTCAATACATTTTCAGGAAACAAGTTTACATGTCTGTGAACCTAAGCTATTTGAAGTACCTGTTGCATATTGCTTGTGTATTTTTGAGATGCCAATATGATCATAACTTGAAGAAACATTTAAAGAATGTTTTACTTGAAGCAACATGATTTGAATGTATTTTTATTAACTATAGATTCTAGATATTTTGTCATTTCCAGCCACTTATTAGGATTTTCTGAGTCACTAAATAAAGTTGGAGAGATGAATTTAGGTTCTAGGAACTCACTGGAGGAATAGATGATGATGAATATTCAGTAAACGCTTATTCACTTACTAATTCCCACCATTATCTTATCTTATCTAAGGTAGCTAGATTTCTTCACAAGCATGTAATCATGTCAAGACATTTTTTAGTTTATTCTGCATCTTTTAACAACCACTTCTTGGTTTTTTCCTGGCCTCTTGCTGTCCTAGATATTGAAATATCTAAGTGTTTATCAGCAGGGAAATAACTAAATGTGACAGTATTTCTATAATAAAACTGAATGAGGTCATGAAAACAATGAAAGAAATATGTGTTATGTATATGCATTTTCTATTCATGTATATATCTATAAATATAAAGAAACAATGATCAACATATTAATTGATCATGAATTAAATGATCAAGAAGAAAAAGTATATTAGTGTAATGCTTTCTTTTAAAGAAAAGATAAATCTGAATACATGAATACACATTTTCCTTTAAGGAGAGAACCTATGGGCATCAGGAACTGGGAAGTGAGAAGGGAGTACTTCCCAGAAATTGCCTAGATGCTCAACTGCCCCATTTCAACTGATTTCACATATAGAAGGGTACTTCCCACCCTCTCTTCAGTTAGAGTTCAGTTACGTATCAAGTTCTAGTCAAGGGTACATGAGCATCAGATAAGGGTGTCAGTTTTAGATTGAAGATCAAGATCCCAGCATACCTTCTCATCTTCTCTCTGTTTACTGTTGATCCAGCTGAATGCAGTGAGTCTGGCTAGGATCTCAAGGACACCTAGGAGAGAGCAGGAACACATGAAAACCAGGATCAAGGAGTTAGTACTTGGAGAAATGCCACCCAGAAAACCTTCATGTTCTACATTAGACTATGATGTGAGAAAGAAATGGCATTTACTATAATGATGATTGTAATATAAGAATTGTTTGTTATAGCAACCAATGGCATTAATAACTCACAAAAAGAATACTTTTCATTTTATATCATTTTTGTATTAACTACTGAAATGATTAAAGTATGAATGAGATACTGGAAAGTAATCAAGCTGTTATAATTTATGTGGAAACTATAAGAAGAGATTTTGTTTTCTAAGTACTTTATTGATATTTTTCCTCCACTGTAGGAAATTGGTAATGGATTCACTACTGTTTACATCCTTAAATGTCTTATCAGCCATCCTTCATCTTTATTTTAATTTTAAAAAATCTAAATTAACCGCTAAAAAGCTCAAGTTTTTCCAAGATACCTAACTGTGTCCATTGGTCAAATCATAATGGTTATGTGGAATTTCCTTCTCCAAGTCCTTCCTCTCCCTATCATAGATTATGTCAAGTACTTGTTGACTTAATTTAAGCAGTGTGTGATCCTTCAAGCCATAATTTTTAAAAGGCTGACTGTTTCATAGTTTTATTCGGCACTAATGAGATATGCTAACAAATACATTGTTAGTCCCATTGAATTCTCAACCTCAAGTAAAAAAATATATAAAGTGAATGGCAGTGTAAATGATGATAATACTATAAAATAGTATTACTATTCATTGCTCAGATAATGTTTTAACAATATTTTTGTTACTGTACAGACAATGAAAGCATAGGAATTTTTATGTTATAATCACAAAGGAAATAGTATATGGAAAGCCAGGATAACTATAATTAATGGTTTTTAAAAATATATTTTGTGGCTAGATAACTTTAACCTTGAGCACATTTTTATATGGAAGTTCAAAAGGAAACTCACATATTCTCCACTTATTTTTCTTTGGCAAATTCTGTATTCACAGATGGTACAGACATTTTGGCATTCTGAAGCATCTCTATTTATGATTTTGTCTTGAAAGTCTCTTTCGTGGTTAAACCACATTTTGTATACTTCCGATGATGGACACATGATCTGAGCTGAGCCAAGGCAAGGGCAGGCCACATGAAACATCATCAAGGCTGCAAGTGGCTGCTGCCAAAAAGCTGGAAAAGACCATTTTACAGGTCATGAAGAAAACTGGGACCAAGATCAACCAACAAAGCATTCAGTGACTAGAAAAATAAGAATGTGATGCTCATACAGAGCCAAAATGGACCTCAAAGGAAACTAATTTACATGGAACAGTGGAATAGGAATACCATGTTTAAACTATGTTTTTATCAAAAGGGGAAGAAGAGAATTAGGGATGAATTAACCTGTCTTTGAAAAATCACATTTTTTATCAATTTAAAATTGTTATGCATTTCCATAACATGGCCAAAAGATTTTTCCTTCTCCTGCTTTGAAAGATACTCCTCCTACACCAAGAATAAGCCTACATCTGAAACACAGTTTAAAAGACAATATATTTACATTTTTCTGTATTCAAGTATTTGAGCTGAAAATTTATAAGTTGATAGAGTGAAAATTCTTGAGCCAAAAATTTAAATTCCTCAATAAAGATATAGACATTCTTTTAAAATTCACATTGACTTTGGAAAGTAGAAACATTAAGTAATTAATTAATTATGACATGATTAGCAAATTAATCTTGATTAACTCAAATTCTTCTGAAAAGAAGAATCACAGCAATTTCTACTATTTTCCCTGTAAGATTAGGTGAATCTAAACTTGCCCTCCCAATGAACTAACTAGAAGATTGAACACACATTAGAACGAGTGGTTTTCAGACAATGGACAAGTAACAGTACAAGACTATGATATATGACAGAAGGGAAGACAAATGAGATGAGCCTTAGAATTTATCTGCTGTTTGCCTGAAGTCATGTCACAGACTGTGACACACAGGGAGAGCTCAAGAAGAACTGGAAGGACCCATTAAGATCAGAAGATTGGTATCATTTTTAGGAAGAGGGCAGTGACCTGATTTTGCAGAGCAGAACAACAAAAATGAAGTCACACAGAAAAAGAGTTCTAGAAATCAACACAGAGGTCTCTTGAAGCTTCTTTCTATATACTGCAATTCACACAAATAGGGTGAGATTTCCCGATGCTTGGCAAAAGATTCTCAGGTAGATTTAATTCAAGCATATAGGCAGGGTTGAGTAGATTAATGCTCTATCTAGCAGGAGTACAGTGGTCTCAAAGTATACAAGGACATTCAGAAACAGCTTAAAAACAGCCCATGATAATGGGTAGTATAGATATGTCCTAACAAAACTTCAAAACAATCATGGAGGAGGTTGAACTCTTACCAGTTACATAACTGTCTGCCAAAACTAAATTCACAGTTTTTTTAAAAGTAGCAAAATCTAGACTTTAAAAATTGTTCAAATCACAGTATCTCTTACCTAATCAAAATAAGTAAGAAATATAAAGAAGCAAGAAACTATGACAGATAAGAAGAAAAAAAAATCTGCAGCAGAATTAGTAACAATACAGACAATGGTACTAAGAGACAAAGTTTTACAAAGAGCTATTATAAATAATCTTGGCTAAAAGCAAACATAAATATAGGGTTAAAAGAAATAAGTTATAAAAACAAACTAAGTGGAACATTGAGATCAAAATAATAATACAGGATTTTCTTAAAATCATGAATTCAACCGATTATTAGATACTGTAAAAGGGAATTTCTAGAAATAATCATGTAACATAAAACACAGACCTAAAAATAGTATAAAAATGAACAGAGGCACAGTGTCCTAAGACAAGATCACTCTGATGTATACAAGTAATTATAATCTGTATCAATCTACTATTGCCACTGTAAAAAATTATCACAAACTCGATGATTAAAACATCCTCAAATTTATTATCTTAGAGTTCCAGCAGTAGGAGGAAAGGAATGGTTCTTATGTGCTAAAAGCATGGTATTAGAAGAACTGCTTTCTTTTTGGATCTCTAGGGAAGAATTCAATTCTTTGCCTTTTCTGCTTTCTAAAGATGGTCCATTTCTTGCCCCGTGGTCCACTTTTCTATGTCCAAAGCATATCACTCAACTTTCATAATGATTATTTGTTCAATTACAGTATAACAACTCTTAAGTTCATACACCCAATTACAAAGTTTCAAAATGTATAAAGAAAAATTGACAGTAAAAATAAGGAAGTAATATGAATCTGAAAATATTAATGATTGTCAGAAACAAGTGTACAGAAAATCAAGAATATTACTGATATGAACAATATTTGCAACTAATATGACTAAATTGATGTTTGAAGAACACTCCACCCAAAGAAATGCATATTCTTTTTCAAGTATATAGCACATTCATGAAAATAGCCCATATTTTGAGTCATAAACAGCAATTTAAAAAATGTAATCCTATGGGAGCTGGACATGTGACTCAAGTTGTAGAACACTTGCCTAGCAAAACCAGGGCCTGAGTTCTAACCACAGCACTGCTAAAAAAAAATAGAAAAAATGTAATAATACAGTGCATGTTTTTCATATCCAATTAAAGGACAATTTTTAAAGAAATCTAAACAAATAAGCAATCAAAAACATAAGTTCTATATAATGCATATTTTATTTCATTTGGAGGATTTGGGAGGGAGTGTCAGAATATTAGCCTTTAAAATTAAGTTTGATATCTCCATTCACTTAGTTAATGTTTGTTACATTAAGTGAACATATTGAACAATAATTTAAATCCCAGAAATGCATAAGTTGATTGTTTGTTTTTAATGAACTGTTACACATATAACTATGGAAACTTGTCTCTTTTTTTTGTGTGTTTGTTTTATTATTCATATGTGCATACAAAGCTTGGGTCATTTCTCCCCCCTGCCCCCACCCCCTCCCTTACTACCCACTCCACCCCCTCCCTCTCCCCTCGACCCCCTCAATACCCAGCAGAAACTATTTTGCCCTTATCTCTAATTTTGTTCAAGAGAGTGTATAAGCAATAATAGGAAGGAACAAGGGTTTTTGCTGGTTGAGATAAGGATAGCTATACAGGGAGTTGACTCACATTAATTTCTTGTGCGTGTGTGTTACCTTCTAGGTTAATTCTTTTTGATCTAACCTTTTCTCTAGTTCCTGGTCCCCTTCTCCTATTGGCCTCAGTTGCTTTTAAGGTATCTGCTTTAGTTTCTCTGAGTTAAGGACAACAAACGCTAGCTAATTTTTAAGTGTCTTACCTATCCTCACCCCTCCCTTGTGTGCTCTCACTTTTATCATGTGCTCAAAGTCCAATCCCCTTGTTGTGTTTGCCCTTTGTCTAATGTCCACATATGAGGGAGAACATATGATTTTTGGTCTTTTGGGCCAGGCTAACCTCACTCAGAATGATGTTCTCCAATTCCATCCATTTACCAGCGAATGATAACATTTCATTCTTCTTCATGGCTGCATAAAATTCCGTTGTGTATAGATACCACATTTTCTTAATCCATTCATCAATAGTGGGGCATCTTGGCTGTTTCCATAACTTGGTTATTATGAATAGTGCCTCAATAAACATGGGTGTGCAGGTGCCTCTGGAGTAACCTGTGTCACAGTCTTTGGGTATATCCAAAAGAGTGGTATTGCTGGATCAAATGGTAGATCAATGTTTAGCTTTTCAAGTAGCCTCCAAATTTTTTTCCAGAGTGGTTGTACTAGTTTATATTCCTACCAACAGTGTAAGAGAGTTCCTTTTTCCCCACATCCTCGCCAACACCTGTTGGTGGTGTTGCTAATGATGGCTATTCTAACAGGGGTGAGGTGGCATCTTAGTGTGGTTTTAATTTGCATTTCCTTTATTGCTAGAGATGGTGAGCATTTTTTCTTGTGTTTTTGGCCATTTGAATTTCTTCTTTTGAGAAAGTTCTGTTTAGTTCACTTGCCCATTTCTTTATTGGTTCATTAGTTTTGGGAGAATTTAGTTTTTTAAGTTCCCTATATATTCTGGTTATCAGTCCTTTGATGTGTAGCTGGCAAATATTTTCTCCCACTCTGTGGGTGTTACCTTCAGTATAGAGACCATTTCTTTTGATGAACAGAAGCTTTTTAGTTTTATGAGGTCCCATTTATCTATGGTATCTCTTAGTTGCTGTGCTGCTGGGGTTTCATTGAGAAAGTTCTTGCCTATACCTACTAACTCCAGAGTAGTTCCTACTCTTTCCTGTATCAACTTTAGAGTTTGTGGTCTGATATTAGGATCCTTGATCCATTTTGAGTTAATATTGGTATAGGGTGATATACATGGATCTAGTTTCAGTTTTTTGCAGACTGCTAACCAGTTTTCCTAGCAGTTTTTGTTGAAGAGGCTGCTATTTCTCCATCGTATATTTTTAGCTCCTTTGTCAAAGACAAGTTGGTTATAGTTGTGTGGCTTCATATATGGGTCCTCTATTCTGTTCCACTGGTCTTCATGTCTGTTTTTGTGCCAGTACCATGCTGTTTTTATTGTATTGCTTTGTAATATAGTTTGAAGTCAGGTATCGTGATACCTCCAGCATTGTTCTTTTGACTGAGTATTGCCTTGGCTACTCGTGGCCAAGTAGATTTTTCAATCTCTTTAATGAATGTCATTGGAATTTTGATGGGAATTGCATTAAACATGTAGATTACTTTTGGGAGTATAGACATTTTTACTATGTTGATTCTACCAATCCATGAGCATGGGAGATCTCTCCACTTTCTATAGTCTTCCTCAATCTCTTTCTTCAGAAGTTTATAGTTTTCCTTGTAGAGGTCATTCACAACTTTTGTTAGGTTTACTCCCAGGTATTTGATTTTTTTTTTTTGAGGCTACTGTAAATGGAATTGTTTTCATACATTGTTTTTCAGTTTGCTCATTATTAAGGTATAGAAATGCTAATGATTTTTCTATGTTGATTTTATATCCTGCTACCTTGCTATAGCTATTGATGAGGTCTAGAAGCTTCTGAGTAGAGTTTTTTGGGGCTTTAAGGTATAGGATCATGTCATCTGCAAATAGGGATGTTTTGACAGTTTCTTTCACTATTTGTATTCCTTTTATTCCTTCTTCTTGCCTAATTGCTCTGGCTAGGAATTCCAGTACTATGTTGAATAGGAGTGGAGATAGTGGGCATCCTTTTCTGGTTCCCGATTTTAGAGGGAATGGTTTCAGTTTTTCTCCGTTAAGTATAATGCTGGCTGTAGGTTTGTCATATATAGCTTTTATAATGTTAAGGTACTTTCCTTCTATTCCTAGTTTTCTTAGAGCTTTTATCATGAAATGGTGTTGGGGAGATTCCAAGATGGCAGCTATAAGGAGGAAGCAGATAGCATGCCTCCTACAGTGAAATCTTGGAGAGACGCTGGAGACACACCTTGCAGGCAAAACCACTGAGAAGAGGCAAAACTTTGACCCCTCCACACCTCTAATCAGAGCAGAGCATCTCCACTTCTTGTTAAACGGAAAAATCAGGAGGGCTCCTGGGCTGCCAGCCACCAGCCGCCTGTGCCCAGACGGCTTGGGAAGATGCAGACAAGGTGAGCTTAGTGGCACTGCAGTAGTTCCACAGACAACCCTGGGCCAGAGCAGCATATCCCCCTGGACAGACTGACCTCCACCAGGGGAAAAAAAATGAGTAGTGAGCAATAAGAACAATAAAGACACACTGGAAAGAGGGTGGGGCGCACTGAGTGCTGAAGATTGGGGGAAGGGAATCCTTCCCAAGACTGTAAATAAACAAGCCAGGTGGACCGGAGAGGCTCTGGCGGGAGCGGGGGTGTGTGCCCAGCAACCAGGAGTGGGAAAGCTTGTGAGAGTGGTGGAGGGAGGAAAACTCCACAGGAGAGGAGGGAAGACCCACTTCCCACGTGAGCTGTAAACAAACATGGCGGCTGGCAGGAGCAGCAGCACCACCCAGTAATCACAAGTGGGAAAGCTTGTAAAAGTGGCAGTGGGAGGAAAACTCCACAGGAGAGGGGGGAAGACCCACTTCCCATGTGAACTGTAAACAAACACACAGGCCTGGGAAAGCAGGTGCAGTGTCACCTCCCCCAGTGTGCTTGGAAAGGGGAAAGCTTGTAGCAGAGGCTCGTGCACAGGAAAACTCTGAGTACACAAAGCCTGCAGGGCCAGGTGAGTGCTAAGCTCACCCCTGAGATCTGCATAAATAAAGCCTCCAGCAACAGCAGGCTGACAGCAGTGGGCAGGCAAGCCACAGCTGCAGATACCATTCACAGAACTGTCTCCAGAGTCTTTTTTTTTCTCTCTCTCCCTACCTTTGATGAGAAAACAACCTAACTACACCTGCATGCTGAAAAACTTACTGCAACTGTATTGCGTTTGAATTTGGGACACTTTGTGGGGTTTTTTTTGTGTGTGTGCAGTTTTGTTCTAATTTATGCATCCCCTTTGATGAGACAACTACAGAACAACATCTGAGGCACCATCTCCAGGACTGGAGACTGAGATGGACACCAAAATTATTAAGACTGAAACTTCATTGCATTTGAACATGGAGGTTTTTTTTTATTATTGTTTTTATTTTTTATTTTCTATTTTTCATTATGTTTTATTTTATTTTATTTATATATATTACTTTCATTTACTTATTTTTTATTTTTATTCTTATCTTTATTTGTTTTATTTTTTATTTTCAATCCTCTCTCTGTCTCTCTAAGGCCTGTTCAGCTTACTGTCAATTAGTACACTAACGCTCCCTGTTTATACTTTGAAATTTTCTTGTTTTGTTTTTTCCTACCTGTCTGTTTGTTTTTCCCTTTTCTTTAACTTCTTGCTTTCCATCTCCTCTCACCCTTCCATTCTAAATATTACCATGGTTATTATTACAAGCTAGAAAATACTTAATTGCAAACACTACAGGGACAGTAACAACAACAAGGACAATGACGGGAAGACAGAAAAAAAAGGAAAACCAGTTTCCCCACAGCAAAAAATTAGCACAGGAACCAGAGGGAAATGAAGAAAACAGATACTCAGATACAGCCTCCAACAAAATGAAGATAAACTATGCCAAAGAACCCAATGAAGCCCACAAGAATAATTGAAAAGAAGACATATTACAGGTACTCAATGAGAATTCTATAGAGATGATACTGGATATGGTCAACCAAAATGTACAGGAGACACTCAAGAAATTCCAAGACAACAAAAATAGAGAATTTGAAAAAGCAAAAGA
The DNA here is from genome assembly GCF_047511655.1 of Castor canadensis. Lineage (NCBI taxonomy): Eukaryota > Metazoa > Chordata > Mammalia > Rodentia > Castoridae > Castor > Castor canadensis. The sequence goes on along the minus strand of NC_133390.1, from coordinate 149,159,197 downwards.
AGAAATAAAGGAAACCATAGAAGCACTGTATAAACACTAAAGTGAAACAGAGAACATGATTAATAAACGGATAAATGAACTCAGGACAAAAATAGACAACATTAAAGAGGAAACCACCCAGGATATGGAAAACCTCAGTAAAAAGAACGAAACAGAACTGAAAACAAAATGGAAGGCCAATCCAGCAGAATAGAACAAACAGAAGACAGAATCTCAGAACTTGAAGATGAAATGGTAATTAAAGGAAAAACTGAAGAACTATTAATTAAACAACTCAAGACCTGTGAAAAGAAAATGCAAGAACTCACCGACTCCATCAAAGGACCAAACTTGAGAATCATGGGCATCAAAGAAGGAGAAGAGGTGCAAGCGAAGGGAATGTGTAATATATTCAACAAAATAATAACGGAAAATTTCCCAAATCTAGAGAAAGATATTCCCATACAGATGAAAGAGGCCTCCAGGACACCAAACAGACCAGATCAAAATAGAACTACCCCACGACATATCATCATTAAAACAACAAGTTCAGAAACTAGGGAAAGAATATTGAAGGCTGTAAGAGAGAAAAAACAAGTAACACACAAAGGTAAACCCATCAAAATCACAGCAGACTTCTCAACAGAAACATTAAAAGCAAGAAGAGCGTGGTGTGAGATCTTCTGGGCACTGAATGAAAATAACTTCAACCCCAGGATACTCTACCCAGCAAAATTATCATTCAAAATAGATGGAGCAATAAAAGTCTTCCATGATAAGCAGAAACTAAAACAATATATGACCACAAAGCCACCACTACAAAAGATTCTTCAAGGGATTCTGCACACAGAAAGTGAAACCCAACTTAACCATGAAAAGACAGGCAGCACCAAACCACAAGAAAAGAAAAAGCAAGGAAGTAGAGAGTAACTTCAACTTACATACACACAATCAAACCTTCAAACAACTGAGACAACTAAATGACAGGAATCACCACATACCTATCGGTACTAACACTTAATGTTAACGGACTTAATTCACCCATCAAAAGGCACTGCTTGATGAAATGGATTAAAAAGGAAGATCCAACAATTTGTTGCTTACAGGAGACCCATCTCACTGACAGAAATAATCATAGGCTAAGGATGAAAGGCTGGAAGAAGATTTACCAAGACAATGGCCCCTGAAAACAGGCAGGAGTAGCAATACTTATCTCTGACAAACTAGACTTCAAACCTACATTGATCAAATGAGATAAAGAAGGACATTCCATACTAATAAGAGGGGAAATAGACCAAAAGGAAATAATAATCATCAATCTGTATGCACCCAATGTCAACGCACCAAATTATATCAAACATACCCTGAAAGACCTAAAAGCATATATTAATGCCAACACAGTGGTTGTGGGAGACTTTAACACCCCATTATCATCAATAGATAGGTCATACAAACAAAAAATCAATAAAGATATCCAAGATCTAAAATATACAATAGATCAAATGGACCTACTTGATGTCTACAGAACATTTCATCCAACTTCTACACAATATACATTCTTCTCAGCAGCCCATGGAACCTTCTCCAAAATAGAACATATCCTAAGGCACAAAGCAAGCCTCAGCAAATATAAGAAAATAGAAATTATACCATGCATACTATCTGATCACAATGCAGTAAAAGTAGAACTCAAAAACAAAAGCAAAGACAAAAAACATGCAATCAGCTGGAAACTAAATAACTCACTACTTAATGAACAATGGATCATCAATGAAATAAAAGAGGAAATTAAAAAGTTCCTGAAAGTCAATGAAAATGAAAACACAACCTACCAGAACCTATGGGACACAGCAAAAGCAGTCCTGAGAGGAAAGTTTATAGCCATGAGTGCGTATATTAAAAAGACTGAAAGATCCCAAATCAATGACCTAATGATACATCTCAAACTCCTAGAAAAACAAGAACAAGCAAATCCCAAAACAAATAGAAGGAGAGAAATAATAAAAATAAGAGCTGAAATCAATGAAATAGAAACCAAAAAAACCATACAAAGAATTAATGAAACAAAAAGTTGGTTCTTTGAAAAAATAAACAAGATCGATAGACCCCTGGCAAACCTGACTAAAATGAGGAGAGAAAAAACTCAAATTAGTTGAATCAGGAATGCAAAAGGGGAGATAACAACAAACACCATGGAAGTCCAGGAAATCATCAGAGACTACTTTGAGAACCTATATTCAAATAAATTTGAAAATCTTAATGAAATGGACATATTTCATATTTCTAGATACATATGATCATCCAAAACTGAACCAAGAGGAAATTAATCACATGAATAGACCTATAACACAAAATGGAATTGAAACAGCAATCAAGAGTCTCCCCAAAAAGAAAAGTCCAGGACCTGATGGATTCTCTGCTGAATTCTATCAGACCTTTAAAGAAGAACTGATACCAACCCTCCTTAAACTGTTCTATGAAAGAGAAAGGGAAAGAAAACTGCCAAACATCTTTTATGAAGCCAGTATTACACTTATCCCAAAACCAGGCAAAGACACCTCCAAAAAGGAAAACTATAGGCCAATCTCCTTAATGAACATTGATGCAAAAATCCTCAACAAAATAATGGCAAACTGAATTCAACAACACATCAAAAAGATCATTCACCATGACCAAGTAGGCTTCATCCCAGGGATGCAGGGGTGGTTCAACATATGAAAATCAATAAACATAATAAACCACATTAACAGAAGCAAAGACAAAAACCACTTGATCATCTCAATAGATGCAGTTTTATTTGGTGTTTATACAGTGCTTCTATGGTTTCCTTTATTTCTTCTTTTGCTTTTTCAAATTCTCTATTTTTGTTGTCTTGGAATTTCTTGAGTGTCTCCTGTACATTTTGGTTGACCATATCCAGTATCATCTCTATAGAATTCTCATTGAGTACCTGTAATATGTCTTCTTTTCAATTATTCTTGTGGGCTTCATTGGGTTCTTTGGCATAGTTTATCTTCATTTTGTTGGAGGCTGTATCTGAGTATCTGTTTTCTTCATTTCCCTCTGGTTCCTGTACTAATTTTTTGCTGTGGGGAAACTGGTTTCCCTGTTATTTCTGTCTTCCTGTCATTGTCCTTGGTGTTGTTACTGTCCCTGTACTGTGTGCGATTAAGCATTTTCTAGCCTATAATAATAACAATGGTGATATTTAGAATGGAAGGGTGAGAGGAGATGGAAAGCAAAGAAGTTAAAGAAAAAGGGAAAAACAAATACAACAGACAAGTAGGAAAAAACAAAATAAAGAATCAAACAAAAAAGCTTCAAAGATATAAACAGGGAGCATTAGTGTACTAATCAACAGTAAGCTGAGCACGCATTAGACAGACAGAGAGAGGATTGAAAATAAAAAATAAAAAGAATAAAGATAAGAATAAAAATAAAAAATAAGTAAATGAAAGAAAAAATATATAAATAAAATAAAATAAAACAAAATGAAAAATAGAAAGAAAAAAAAAACCTCCAAGTTCAAATGCAATGATGTTTCACTCTTAATAATTTTGGTGTCCATCTCAGTCTCCAATTCTGGAAATCGTGCCTCAGATGTTGTTCTGTAGTTGTCTCATCAAGGGGAACGCATAAAGTAGAACAAAACTTGTCCACATCTTCCCAAGCTGTCTGGGCACAGGCAACTGGCAGCCCAGGGGCCCTCCTGGTTTCTCCGTTTAACATAAAGTGGAGATTCTCTGTGCTGGCTGGAGGTGTGGAGGGGTCAACGTTTTGCCTCTTCTCAGTGGTTTTGCCTGCAAGCTGTGTCTCCAGCTTCTCTTAAGATTTCACTATTTGAGGCATGTTTTCTGCTTCCCCCCTCTAGCCACCATCTTGGAATTCTCTTGCAAGTTGTCTCTTGAAGCAGCAAAACCACTCAGTCACCAGCCAGCAGCTTGTTTTCAACCAGATGTATTATTACAAAGGCATACAAAACTACTGCCACCAATGCAATTCAATTATTTTGCAATGTACAGACATTGCCCTAAATGTAGTTGGATCTAGAGAATCATATTATTCTGTCAGGAACTAAGTCATATTGAGAAATGGAGTCCATCAACAAATTATTCACATATGTTCTCTTCTCCCTCTCTCTCTGTCTCTCTGTCTCTCTCTCTCCTCTTTTCCTCTCTCTCCTTCTATATATAATCAGTTATTTAACTTCAAAAGAACAAAGATATTTAAAGGAAATAGAAAATAATTTTCATTCAGAGGACTCTAAATCTTAAGTCTAGAGGAATTTAAGGAATTTCAGCTTTGGAAATATAAACTTTAGGTAAAAATACAACCAAGCCCAATCTTTTAAAAAATATGTGAACATGTATGTGTGTGTGTGAGTGTGTGTATGATTTCATTAGAATAGAAATATTTATGGGAAATTTAGAATAACGTCTGTGGTTCCAGGATCTAAGTAACTGAAAAGTTTTGGGGAAAGATAGTAGGATCCCAGGCCAAAATTTGAATATACCAAGATAGCATCGATTCAAAATCCTCTAAGTTTAAAATTAACATTAATGAATCATCATATCCACCCCCTGCCTCCGGGAATGGTGGCAGAGCCATTCAAATGTAATAGAGAGAAGTTTCACCAGCTTTAATAAGGGTTGTAATTTCTAGGAAATGCAACCTTTAACTTAAACAAAATCGACTAAAGGGAGTTTTGAACATTTTCTGTTATTCCATATTTTCTTATCTGCAGAAATTGCATAAAAGAAAGTTATCTTACTCTCCAAATCTGGCACACCCTCACGAATGTGACATCTGGATTGCTCATCTTTTGTGAGAATTGTGTTTTTCCACAGTCATGGTCCAGGGATGGGGACTGTAGATGATCTGGATTAAAACCCCAGCTCTGATTCCTACTAGCTGTGTGACACTGGGTGGCTTATGTTCTCTCTGTGACTCAGTTTGCTTTTGTCTTAAATGAGGATACCATACATATCATATAAAGAATAAATGACCTATAATGTGTAAAGTGCTTAGAACAATGCCTGGCATGTAATAGCTCCCACGTAATTCTTGTCAAAATTTTTAAAATATCATTCAGGTAGATTCTCTGTTTAAAAATTGAAAAATTACAGAATTATTTTTTTCTACATTCTTCTCTCCTTTGGCAAGGGGTGTGTGGGTGGGGGACTACTTAAAATGGGCCTTCTTATCAAACCATGACAGTGGAAGTTTATTCTTGTAGGAATTATGGTAAATTAATTCACTTTTAGAGGACTCTAAAAGTACAGTGTTTGTCTGTCATCACAACCATTAAACAACTATTGCAAATTCAACCAAAAGATTTAGTTGGTTTGGGCTCCAAGATTACATAGCTCTCAATTTATATTCTTCCTATCCAGTTAAAGAAACTCATCTATCCACATGCTTAAACTATCACCTTTTAATATGAGATTTTACTGTAAAGATACTGTATCTTCTTACACTGTAAGTAAATGAAAGGATATATCCACTTAATTGTCATTCTCAGTTTTCTTTAGGTAATCAACTTGAAATAGAATAATGTGAAACCAAATGTCAAGGCAAGTTGAAGAAAAAGAATAGAAGAAATCTTTTTGTTTTTTTAAAGCCAGATTTCCCCACAGAAGTCATTGTATTTTTGGTCATGTCAATACATGTTAACTGGTGGCTTTAGAACAAAGAGAAAAATCATTTTTAAATGTTTTTTCAGGAAATATCCATATTTTGAGGAAATTTGAGGGAATATTTTCTCCTTATTCTTACCAAAACTGTGCCATTTAAAGGAATTATTAGGAAAACACATAATGTTGAGGTTGTTACATTGAGTTGGTGTGAAATAATGAAAATGCTTACATAAGAACATCTTTACTGCAGTCCATTTCTTGCCCACAAACATATAATATTTTGGTTTTCCTTCACAAAAACATCTTGGAATGCTCACTTGCTCACTAAGTCTTAATCCTTTTCCTTTTTTTTTTTTTGTACTATGGACCAACCCAGGACCTCTTACATTCTAGAATAGTGCTTTCCTTTTCCTTCAAATGCTAATATCTTTCATTTCTTCCATGCCTTTCCTAGTTGGCTCAGAGACCCTATTTTCCCATTTTCCTTTATATTGGTTTTGTTTTTTAAAAAATGGTAAGATAGGACCAAAAAAAGTAAGCTGAATTTCAAATAATTTAAAAAGTAACAAAACACATTAGTGTAGCATGAGATTCTTTTTATATTTACCATACATTAATTGAACAAAATAATGGATTCCATAATGACAATTTATATACATGTATAATATACTTTGTTCTAATATTCTCCTCCCACACAATGCTTTATTTTGTTCTCCCTCACCCTCCACTAGTCTACTCCCTCTTTCCATAGTCCCCCATCTACTTTCATGTCTTTTTTCTTTAAGTCTAGATTCCACATATGAAAGAAAGTGTTCTGAGTCTGGTTTAATTCACTTAACATGATGATCTCCAATTCCATCTGTTTTCCTACAAATGACATAATTTCTTAATTTTTTTTGTGTGTGTGATACTGGGACTTGAACTCAGGGCCCTCACCTTGAGCCACTCCCCCAGCCCTTTTTTGTGATGCATATTTTCGAGATAGGGTCTCACAAACTATTTGCACCTGACTAACTTTGAACCACAATCCTCCTGATCTCTGCCTCTTGAGTAGCTCGTATTACAGTCATGAGCCAACAGTGCCTGGCAATAATTTCATAATTATTATAAGTTTAAGCTGAATAATACTTCATTGTGTATACATACCACATTTTGATTATCCATTCATCTATTGATAGGCTCCTAGGCTGATTCTCTAACTTGGCTATTGTAAATAATGCTGCTATAAACATGGGTGTGCAGGTGTCTCTGTTGTGTGCTGACTTACATTCCTTCAGATATATACCCAGGTATAATCAGAATATATGGTAGCTCTATTTTTAGTCTTTGAAAGAACCTCCTTACTTATTTCTATAGTATCTCTACTAATTTACACTCCAACCAGCAGAATATAAGGGTTTCTTTCTCCCCACATCCTCAGCATTTGTTGTTTTCTTGATGATAGCCATTTTGACTAGTGGCAGATAGAATCTCAATACTTTTTTGATTTTCATTTTCCTGACAGCTAAGGATGCTGACCATTTGTGCTTCAGACACAAAATATTACAGACTTTGAGATCAGTCTGTTTGATTCACTTGCTCATATATGCATTGGATTATTTATTCTTTTGGTGTTTAATTTTTTGAGTTCTTTTTTTATATTTTGCATATTAATCCCTTGTCAGATATATAGCTGGAAAAGATTTTCTCCCATTCTGTAAGTTGTCTCTTCACTCTGGTAATTATTTCCTTTGCTTTGAGAAAGTTTTGTCAACTCTTCTTATTATTTCCTGAACTATTGGGCCATTCATTGGGTCATTTCCCATGCCTGTATCCTGAGTGTTTTCCCTGTGTTTCCTCTAGTACTTTTAAAGGTTCAGGTCTTACATTAAGATATGTGATTGAATTGATTTTTGTACAGAGTAAGAGGTAGGAAATCTATGTTCAGTATTCTACATGTGTATATCCAGTTTTCCTAGCATCATTTGTTGAGAACACTTAACAAGACATTCTGTGTAACAATAAAAAATGTCCATCAAAAGGGAAATCACTGAAAATATTGTATTAAAATTATAAAACATAATCCTCAAGGTCAAAATAAATTCAATATACATATAGTCATCCTATAATAACCTCCAGAGATTTGTTCTAGGACACCTCAAGGATACTCATACCTATTGACGCTAAAGTACTTTATATAAACAGGCATAGAATTTGTATATAACCTGCACACATTCTCCTATATACTTTAAATCATCTCTAGATTGCTTATACTTTGTAATACAATGTAATTTGTATAAATATGTAAATAGATATTATCTTATATTAGGTAATAATGAGATAAATATAGTGTGTATGTGTTCAATAAGATGTGATTTTTTTTCTAACATATTTGATCCAAGTTTGGTTGAATCCATAGACATTATAGGCATGGATATGGAGGGATGACTATGTATTTATACACATGTATCTGATATATGCATCAATTTGGAGAGATCTCAAAAGCATATATAAACATATATATATATGTTTAGAAAAATAGAAAAAAACATGCAGTATGATAACATGTATGTAAATTTTAAAATGAAAAACTATAACATATTACTATTTAATTATGAATTTATCTGGAAAAAGTATATAAAAAATAAACAGAAAATTCAATGACTGCTTCTGACAGACTTGGGAGACAAAAGTGGAAACAGTATCTTAAAGCCTTAATTCTTCTATTTATAAAAACAGAAAAGTGACTAAATATTAACATTTGTTGAATCTGGATATGTATATTTTTTTCATTATTTGCTACGACTCTGTATTTTCTAAAGTTTTAGCATTAAGCAAAAAGAAGTTATCCATTTAATGTTTGAGTGTTTTTCCTACTTAAATGTGAGTATCCAGTATTGTCCCTAGGTAGGTGTAACTTAGATTTGAAGAGAACAAATATGATCCGTTCATGGACCTTGAATCTTGGGACCAGAAGTTCGTTAGCTTTATTATTTAACTAGAACTTGCTGAGCATTATATACCCAAAGAGTTTCTTAAGCAGCCACTATGTGAAAAGTGTACTCTAAGTAATTTTCTTACTGTCAAAAATGTGCAATAGCATCTTAGACTTTGAATAAGAATGATATCTATGTATATTAATCCAGACTTGAAGTTGTACCTATCTTAATTCATAGCTTTGGAAAAGAGTACATCTTAGATTTTTCTTTTCCCTTACTATCAGTCCATCTGATTTGAATGCTCAGGAAAATATGATAATATCTAGTATTTAATCTGCACTCAGAAGGTGTGCTGGGGTCCACATTCTGTTGGTTATACAAAGTCATGTGGCCCCAAGACAATGGAGTCAGAAAGTACATACATAGAGTGAGGGCTAAGGAAGAATCATGACCAATTCTCTGATGAACTCACCAATATTCATCATACAGGAATGCACTTGTGTCACTTTTGGTATCAACAAGTATAGGGGGTAATCCTACTTTATAGTTTTTCAAAGCCTTGGCTCCAGAACCTCAAATTCAGCTGGGACTAAGACTCCTCCCATTGGAACATTTACTACCAATAGGCATTTGGTACAGACTACTAAATGTCTTTTTGGTTAAAACAAAACAACCTAGTTAGATCAAGTAATAAGCTCCTGCACCTGTTAGCTGATCAATTTTACAGTATTCTAGGTAAGAGAGTGAAAGACAGACATGCTCAGTCTATAAAAATGATATTGCAAGAGAAATTTGTTCAGGTACTAAAAGAAAATAAAGAAAAAAACATATTAATGAAATGCCACTGGTCTTATACATTACTTTTGGCAAACACCGTCATGACAGAACTAACATAACTTTTATTTAAGAAAAAATCAAGGATATTAGGTTTTTTAAAGATATATTTAAAAAATTAGAGTTTTCAAGCTGCTGGCATGTTTTTCTTCTGGGAATTTCAAGTTCAAGTTCCTTCATATTCCAGGCCATTTTGTAAGAAAAAAATTAATTGTAACTGGTTTATTTAAATAAATTAAAAACAAAATTAAAAAAAATAAAATAAAGGGAGCTTCCAAAGTTCTACTGCCAAAATAAACTTCATACAATGGTCACTTTTTGATCATCACATTCAATTGTTCTTTCTCTCTGTAGAATATTTCTCACTATATATGTTACCAAAAGAAAACACACACCAGGGAGTTTTTCTAGTCTCCAAGTGATAAAAAGAAGAAAGCAATAATAAAAATCAAATGTTTTTCAAGAATTAAAAGTGTGCTGGGTATACTGTATAGTAGTACTTACCGAAAATTGAAGAATGGAAAATAATATGATAACTAGAAATTTAATAAAATATATTTCATGGCTAGGTGAAGATATAAGGATTTATGCCAATCTTGATAGACTCCAGAGCTGATCTGTGTTGTTTCATGAAGACAGATCCACAAGCTTGAAAAGGCCTCGAAATCATTGTTTATGAACCACCCCACCCCTGAAATATGATATCTAGAAATTATCACTGCAGGGTGGTCACTAAAGAAATCAAGCAATAACAAAACCCAGGGCCTCTGGGTTCCTGTGAAAGCTACTTATTTGGCAAAGGTAGGTTACAAAAGAACATGTAAAGATGCTTCTAGGACTAGAGGTGTGCTTTAAGCAGTAGAATACCTGCCTACCAGTTGAGAAGCCCTGAGTTCAAACCTCTGAATTTAAAAAATAAATAAATAAAGATGCATTTAAATTTTCAGGAGTTTCCTGGTGATCAATGAAAATTATTTTTGTTTTCCTCAGGTCAGGAATTTCTGTTTTTTTTTTTTTTTTTTTTTTTTTTTGTTTGTAATAAAGTGTATTTAATTGTATGCCTATGATATAGTTTTATAGTTGTACATTTACATAACATAGTTTAATGAAGTATATTTAACTATACATTTAGATAACATAGTCTTTAATGATGGCTGTTTACTAACTGGCTCACAGAAGCCCTAAAACTAATACCTGTTCCATTCTTGTTTTTTTTTTTTGTTGTTTTTTGTTTTTTTTAATCTAGGGAATTTTATTTTATTTTTTTTTTCATTTTTCTTTTATTATTCATATGTGCATACAAGGCTTGGTTTATTTCTCCCCCCTGCCCCCACCCCCTCCCTTACCACCCACTCCACCCCCTCCCGCTCCCCCCCTCAATACCCAGCAGAAACTATTTTGCCCTTATCTCTAATTTTGTTGTAGAGAGAGTATAAGCAATAATAGGAAGGAACAAGGGGTTTTGCTGGTTGAGATAAGGATAGCTATACAGGGCATTGACTCACATTGATTTCCTGTGCGTGGGTGTTACCTTCTAGGTTAATTCTTTTTAATCTAACCTTTTCTCTAGTTCCTGGTCCCCTTTTCCTATTGGCCTCAGTTGCTTTAAGGTATCTGCTTTCCTACACACAAATAAGTTGGTCTTATAGATCTCATTCTTACTGCTTTTTTCTTGTCATCTAAAAATTACGAGTTTCAGTATAAAAGTTCTTAGACAAATCATGTTCTTTAAAATGAATATTGTATAAATTTAATTCATGAGAACAACTGGTTGTCATCTCGTCCTTACAGGCTTCAGTTCAAAACTGGTTGACACAAGGAGAGAAGACACCGTCCTGGGTTACTCTGCTTCATTTGCTATCACATCAAGTTAGGCACAAATGACAGCAGGATGCAGCTATTATAAAGCAGCTTGTGATTCAACATCCTGCATCATTAGGTCTTAGCCCTTTGCATAGAAAATAATGATTCCATGATGGTTAAAAAATCCTAAAAACCAAGAAAGAAGCCTAGAAAGGCATGAAATAAAGATATTGAAAGGGAATTATTCAGAATGATCCAGTTGGAATGATCTGATGGGTGAGTTCAAAACTTTCAACTTATATGTTATGGACTCTGTGGACCAAAACAATTAGGTGATTCAGGTATAGTTATAATGCAGGTCTATCAGAGCCACGACTGTAGTCCATTACACCCAGCTCCATATACAGGATGAAAAAGATGACATTCATGCCAAGTGTGATGGCACATGCTGCAATCCCAGTAGGAGGCAGAGAAAGGAGGATCCTGGTCCAAGACTAGCCTCAAGCAAAAGCCTAAAACCCTATCTGAAAAAGATAAATAAAGTAAAAAAGCGTTATGGTGTGGCTCATGTGGTACAATGCTTACCTAGTAATCACAAGACCCTGCGTCCAAACTCTATTACCACTCCAAAACAACAATAAAAAAGAAGCAGGACGGTTTTTCTTATATCAGTGCTATTATAACAGATCATTTAAATTACCTTCATGTATTAGATAATAAGCTGAGGGTAAAAGGAATCCACTTTTCCATGGATGCAATATTTGAATTAACCCACTTTTATGTGATACAAGATATTTGGATATATTTTTTATGTCTAAGATTTTTTTTAAAATAAAGATACCTGTGAAAGCAGTATTTCCTAAGCTTAAGCAAAACAGTTATGGGTTTATGTTTTTCAGTACCTTCTAATACATTTCCCATTTTCATGTCCTTTAAAAATTAAATGTTAAGCTGTGAATACCCATTAGAGGCCTTGGCTCAAATGATCTTTCTCCAAATGAGAGTCTTATTAAAACTTTTTTTTTTTTTTGTGGTACTGGGGTTTGAATTCAGGACCTACACCTTGAACTACTCCACCAGTTCTTTGTTGTGATGGGTTTTTGTTTTTTTTTTTTTTTTTGAAATAGGGTCTCATGAATTCTTTGCTTGGGCTGGCTCCTGACCACAATCCACTGACTCTGCCTCCTGAGTAGCTACAATTATAGGTATGAGTGCTTGGCGCCTGGCCTTATTAAAACTTTTGGCAATTTGCTTCTATTACATGCAAAGGAATTGACCAAATGTATGAGTTCCCTCAAAATCATATCCAAGTGCAAGTTTTAGTTAGTATTGTGTGATAGCATACTTTTGGAGGATTGACCAAAAAACACCCTGATGCTACAAGGAATTTCCAACTCCACCTCATTAAGATGAAATTTCTGCAAACTGGTCTCCATTTAATAATCAATAAAGTAATATTTATTGTATATGTGTTGTGTTTCTTGAGTATATCAAGAAAAATGAGTTTCAGACTGTACCAATCAAGGCCCAGTGAAGTAAGTAAGTGTTTTGTCAGAAGACACAATATTGGGAACTAGTTCAAAAAGAGAGTTAAAATGTAAATCAAGAGACAGTAGGGCAACCCAGAGATTAGCAATAAAAACAGAATGTGAGTACTAATTTTGGGGTAAGAGAGTCAAAGAGGAGGCTGTTCTCAGAGAAAAGGGCTACTTGGCAGAAGCTGGAATCATAAAAGTGACAGATTCACACAAGACATTGCCTGGTGCATGGAGAAATGAGAGAAATACCATGGTTTGCCCTCTATTCTCACCCTCAAATCTACCACTAATGCTTCTTTTTTTTTTTTAATTGTTGTTCTGGGTGTGGGTACATTGTAGCATTTGCAAAGGTTCTTACAATGTATCGAATATATCATTCTTGAATTCCCCCCTCCACTGCTTTCCCCCATGCCTCTCTGCCTGATTCCTGGAACAGCTTCAACAGGTACATACATGTGTATACATTTACATAGATGTGTATACCTTGTTTGCACCACATTCATTCTCCTACCCCTTTCCCCACCACATCCCCCTTCTCACTGGTGCAACCCCCACCCCACCAGAATCTGTTATGCTCTTCTGTTCTCTGACTTTGTAGAAGAAAAAGCATAAAAGATAATATGATTTTTGGTTTTGCTAGTTTGAGATAACGATAGCTACACAGGGTGTTTCCTTGTGTTGTTTTCATGGATATACACATTACAATATGTACTACATCCCCAATTGATTCACCTCTTCCAGTTCTCTTCACTCCTCCCTTGTCTGCTTCTCATGGTGGCCCCAGTCAGTTTAAAATTTCTATATTCATTCCTGTACACTGAACATATTAACCACATTAAAGTTTTTAGAGTCTTTTCCTTGCCCTATACCTCCCGTGCACAGCCTCCCCTTACTATGACCGTGTCCCATAATTCTGCACAATAAAAGAAATGGTATCTAAATTAAAGAGGCCACCCACAGAATGGGAGAAAATCTTTGCTAGCTATATATCAGATAAGGGGCTGATCACCACAAAATACAGGGAGCTCCAAAAACTAACCTCCCCACAAATCAATGACCCAATAAAGAAATGAGCAACTGAACTGAACAGAACTTTTTCAAAGGAAGAAGTCCAATTGACTGAAAAAAAAAAAACATGAAAAAATTCTCACCTTCCCTGGCCATAAAGACAATTAAAATCAAAACCACAGTAAGATTCCACCTCACTCTTGTTAGAATAGTTACCATCAAGAACAACACCAACAAAAAATGTTGGCAAGGATGTGGGGAAAAAGGAACCCTCATACATTACTGGTGAGAATGGAAGCTAGTAGAACCACTATGGAAAACAATATGGAGGCCTCTTAATGGAAGAAATGGAGAAATAGATCTGCCATTCGATCCAGCAATACCATTACACTAATACATCTTATTAACTGAAATTAGCCTTCAAACCAATGATAAATGTGGGTTTTAGGAATTCTTCTCTTGCATTCTAGTTGCCTATTGCTGTGTAACAAACTATTCAAAATATACAGAGTTGTTAAAACATAAACACTGCATTATACCTGCAGAGAAGTATGGCACCTATGGCTTGCCTTCACTGTCTAGTGCATGGATTATCAGCTAGGATGATACTCTTCCAAAATATTATTTTCTTGTACATATCATCCTGTGTTGGTATAACTAAAGGATGAATTTATCAAAGGCTATCAAGTGCAATACCATATGTAGCTTCTATAGCATTATGGTTTTAGGTTGGTCAAATTTCTGACACGGTATCTGGCTCCAAGAGTGAATCTGACCAGCAGTCAAGGCTGAGTATACATGGTCTTTGATTACACGTAGACTGTGGTTTAGTAATACAGTATCACTTTGCTGTACTCCATTGACTGAATCCTTCATAAGTCAACCCAGATTCAATGGAAAGGATCACCTCCAAATGAGAATATAAAATAACCCATAACCATGTCTTAAAACAAACTAACCAAGGCACACAGAAACACAAAATAAATAAAGTAGAACAAAATTCAAAGAAGAATCCAGACTAAAAAGCTGTACCAGAAATTAGCACAGCAATGCACTTTTAGCTATACCTGAATCACTTCCAAAGGTGTGTAGCACAAAGATGCTTTCAAGGTCTACAGGGGAAAATCATTGGAGAGAAGTGATCTTGGCTTCAAAAAAGCATTGTCCAGTTTCCCTAAAGACAAAGTAGAGAATTACGGTGAAACTCTGTTTTCCTGAAACTTTAAAAGGAGAAGGCCATATACAAGCAAGGTATAAATTTAGGTGAATTATGAACTCTTAGAGATAAGTTCTTTTTTTATCTAACACACATACAATTCATGTCCAGGCACAGTAATCTGCACTGACAACTTGACTTCCATCCTTAATATGAAGTTATGTTCTCTCACCAGGAGTGCAGAAGAACACAAACTTACTCTAAGTTATTTTGCTTCCTCCTGACCCATCTTCTACTCTTGCTCCCCTCTCTTCTCTTTCCATCCCTCCTTCAATCAACCCACACCCTGCCTTGAAGACCTTTTAGTTTTTGGCTTCTTTGTGTTCTTATCCTCAAATTCCAGAGGAACTTCTCAGCCTAAAGCAACTATTACCATTTTTGTAGGATGTGGTTAGCCCAGCAGTCTTCAGTTACCACTTGTAGACCTCCAGATCTTGCTGTGGTGAGGGGAGGAGGACCCAGGCCATTCTCTGCCTGGGACAGATGACTAAAGCAAGGCACATGACCCAAAGTAGCAAAGAAAGGAGAAGGGACACATGGAAAGAATTTCCTTCAATCAAATACAAGTTTTTTTGGACTCTCCTTTTATGATTCATCTCTTCTGTTGCTCAGCAAGAAGTTGTAATCATAGAAAAGGGAGGAAAGGCTGATGAATAGATGACAAAAACTTAAACACTGAAATGGAACACCTTTGTGTGAAAATGATATAAATGAATGCAACATCACTAGGCATTCACATAGATTTATGATGTAACCATGTACAATTAACCCTGTGCTCTCTGTTCACTGGGTTTCAACTTGGGTTAGCACAAAAGCACTCAGGACCACAAGGCTTTTATTTTATTTGCAAACAGAGGTCCTAGTGAGTACCTTTTTGTCCTCTGGTAAACAACTGCACAGAAATGTAGCAATAAGCTTTGCAAGGAAACAGCTTTCCTCTCATTTACTGCAGATTTGAGGGGAAACTGTAGATCTAAAAGCAAGCTACTGACCACCACAGTGAATTAGGAGATCATGAAGGCTGGCACTAAGAGATGATTTTAAATTGGGGAACATTTAAACAGGTCTCAAGTGTTAGGGATAACTGTGAATTTGATTCTGAGAGAGAGAGAAAGAATTTCTGAATGATCATGCCTTTGATAGAAGCTAAACAAAGGTCAGTCTACATTCAACTCTCAGAAACATGTCCTCTCCATACAATATAACATGTGTAAATTCTAATTCTTTACAGCTAGAATCCCCTGCCTCTGATGCAAAAGTATTTCAACCCAGTTCCTATGTCCTCATCCTCTGTGGCTGGGATCAGGGACAGGAGTTGCCCTATATTTCATGAAGACAAGTAAAACAAAAGGGAAACATTATTTCTAGCTTTGTGTTTGAGTATATGCTTTTCACTTTTTCATTTTCATTTTAGCCTCTTCATAATGATAATAATACTTAATTAAATACTCCTTCCTTCTGAATAGCAGTTTCTTTGAATAAGAACCATCTGTTCTTATGCTGAGGATGCATAATTCTTTGTTCCTACCCCTCATTCCAGGTGTAGTATCAGAAAGCCCACAGGGTGAGTGTTGGCATGAGTCTCCAATGCCTCTGTGGAGTAATAAGCATGGAAACATCTAAAGAAATTGAATGTACAATACCTCCCAATCCAGTTGAGCAAAAGAGAAGCAACCCAATTTCAACAGAGAACTGTAAATGTCACAAGGAAAATTATCTACACAGGCATTTTCATAATACATAAATTCAGGCAAGTTTATTACAGCTGAAGATATTTTCTGTATTTGACATTGCTGCACTAGTCGCCAGGGACAAATTAGACTCAAAGATCCTGAGTGTCCTGAAAGTACATGGTACTGTCCTGCCATAACCTATTTTTTTTCTAAAATCATATTAGGCACAGGTTGGTTTGTGGACTAGTGATAGCAACGTCACTGTGTTTGAAATGTTTCACTCTAGACTGAACAATTTAGCCATCTTTCCAGAAGGTTCTGTAATCTGCATGTACATTCAGGTTGGCAAAGCTCTGACACAAGCACTTCCCTCCAATTCTGGTGTCCAGGGTTGCAGTGTGGCATTTCCCACCTCCTGGTTAAAGGCAGGTTCTGCTCACCTGTTAGAAGGTAAGCTGCAAACTGGAACAGTGTTACATAAACCATGGACCCCTTTAATTGTCACTTTGGAAATTCCCAAACTGTGAGTCGAATTAGTCCAGAAGCTGTGGTTACC
Organism: Castor canadensis; assembly: GCF_047511655.1. Lineage (NCBI taxonomy): Eukaryota > Metazoa > Chordata > Mammalia > Rodentia > Castoridae > Castor > Castor canadensis. Next base: position 149,142,036 of record NC_133390.1, on the reverse strand, counting down.
AAGCAAGTCCATGGCCCAAACCACCTCAGAAAGATTCCAGAAACACTCTGTGTCACAGTTTCAAAACAAAGCTAGTAATATTTTAATCCATTCACCACAAGGGCATGTCTAATATAGCTTGTCATGAGGCCTGTGACTTAGAAAAAGGAATTTGGATTTTCCCAGTTCTATTAGCTCCTTGATATTAAAAAAATAAATTAAAATGTGTATTGGAACTGGTAGCAAATGAAAGTAGTTTGAATGCCTTTCTTTAGCATTAATGATAATTCAAGACCATTCTATGGGTCTTTAATTGTAGGCTTTCCAGATTGTTCACTTCATGATATCATCACAATCTTTGAAAATCCTTTTTAAAATTACCATAACATTTATGGAAAAAAAAACTAAAAATTATCATTCTCCAATGGATTTGAGGATTTTTAACCTTGACTTCAGGTTCATAAGATACCACTATTTTCCTTGTGTTTAGGATCAGAAATATCAACATTCTTCTCCAGAGACATTTCTCACTTAACTATAATAATTTTATATTAATAATTTAATGTTTATGGAAAACCTATTATAATAAAGTGCTCCACATAAATCAAGAAGTCTAAATCAATGCTGTAAGGGAGGAGTGCTAATTGGTGCTTCCTATAAGCATCTCCAGGTATCAGGAGTTGCAACACCAAAGCATCCCTAAACATGTGTTGACTCCCAGATGGAGTAGGCCCTTTCCTCATACTCAGGAAAGAGTGGTTCTATGGCCACAAGTTGGAGGATCACCCCTTTTTATATTTAGGACTGCCTTCATAGAAAATGATTTTGGCTTCCATTCTTAAAGAATTCATATAGTCTTTCCTTTTAGTATTAAGAAATGTTTTAATAACTATTGGTTTGAGCTTCTGAATCCAAATACCAAAACAACCAGCTCATTGCTTTCTGATTTAGTCTCTTCTTTATTTGGCCCACTGGCATTTCCATTTCACCTAAGATGGCCAACTTGTCAGTTTAGCACAGAAAGTCTTATGCCCCAAGAAACTCTGCAATCCTAGGCAAACTGAGACTTTTAGTCACTATAAATATACCTTCCTTTGTATCCCTAACTTTCACCTGTATCCCTAACTTAAACTAGCAAAAACACACACTCTTCCTATTCACCATGTTGTCTATATTGTTTTGCTGTTACTTTCTTTCTCTTCTTTCCTCTCTCCCTCTCTCTCTCTGAACACCTTTCTTATTTCACTTTCAACTTTGTTTGCTCAACCTTTTTCAGTCCCTAAGAAACAGAAAATGATCAGAGTACAAAGAGAGAAAAACACAAAAATATTTAAGAATTTTATGCAAGCTATATTAATTACATTAACATGAACAGAATAGGGTAAAGTCAGATGTATGATCAGAGTTGTAAATGAAAAGCTAATATGTGTTCTTTGTAATCATAGGGGCATTTTTTGCACTACATGAGATATAAAAAAAAATTCAGTGGCTAGAAAGCTGAGAAGGTACAGGAGAACATGTAAATGCAATTTTTTTAAACTCTCAGGCTACATGTTTATGCATGTACTTATTTCATCTCCAAATAAGAGATGGCTTGGCTATCTCACAGTAGGTATTTATACGAACAATTAGGGATGGAGATTTTGAGCTGCAAACAATTTTGTAAATTGCACAATTCATGATGGCAAGCAAGCTAATAAGTGGCCAAATTAGGATTTTAGAAATGGATACTTTAAGGAATTAATACTTTTATTTATATGAGAGAATGTAGATTAGTCTGTAGGAAACCCTGCTGTGGTCACTGTTTCAGCCAATTAAGGCTGGGCAACAGCAGAGCTTTGATCCTAACTCTCCCTCCCACCATCTCCAATCTTGCTAAAGGAAGTGTTTACACCTCACCAACCATGAACACTGGTGACGTTGCTTGCTTGCTAACAAAGAGCATCATGCTGCCAGCTGGCCATGTAATGCAGCTTCAATTACAGCTCTTAGAATTGAATTCCTCTATTATGCCACAATGAGGGCTTTCTCTTTTCTCCACCACCAGTCACAAGTACTGAGCTGTCAGGAGATGGTTTCAGCTTAGTTTCTGCTACATCATTTTGCTTTCATAACCTGGTCCCTGATCATACCAGAGGAAGTCCAACACTTTCTTAAGAAAGCAATTTCAAAGCTCCACAGCCTATGGAGATACAATCCCTCTGCCAAAGTCAGAAGTTAGGCCTTCCAAATCTTAGGTCACTGCCGCTAAACAATGAAGAAATCAGGAGACATAAACACCTGATCCTGATCCTGGGCTAGTGAGTACCCCCAACAAGCAATAATCCTTCAGTATTTGAGCAGTGCTCAATTCTCACCCTTGTTTGTGCCATAGGCTTTTAGTAATAGACCCAAGACAAAACTTTAAATTGATGTAGACAAATGAATTAGAGAATAAATACAAATTGTTGTTTTTAATGCATTAATCAAAATTATATTATTGAGTGGATATCATTTATATTACTTATTTGAACCTTGAAGTCAGTGTAAAAGAGTTTTGATATCTTTTACTAGTACGATCTTGACTTAAATATCCAAATACTATTTTAAAATGCAATGTTGTATGGACCTAAGGATTAAGATTATCTATAATTTTAAAAACATGATCAGATGATAAATAGTTCAATTTACTGCCAGTTATATATGGGGAACCTTCTGTGTTTCAATACTGATGAACATGAGGACATGATAACCAGATAAGCCTTCCTTCATAAAGTTTGTAATTTAGTGACCATTCTTAGATGATAAATAGATGGTTCCAAGTCATGGCAATACATCCTTTGAATAGGTGGTTCTGCACATCATAGAGACAAAGAAAGACTAGTACAGACTTCCAGGGTCAGAAAAAACATGGAGAAATGTCAGAGATTCTTCACCTAATGTTATGAACTTAGATTGGAAAAACATTACATTCTTTTTTCCCCTTTTTGTTATTATTGTACTGGGGGTGCATTGTGATATTTATCAAAGTTCTTAAAATATATCGTAATAGATTTCACTCCTGTATAATTTTCATTTATTTCTCCCCACACACTCCTTGAATAGTTTCAATAAGTCTCATTTATTTTAATAGCTCTAACTAAAACTTAGCATGTCCTTCCATAATGATTGTGGATGACAAACCACATTAGTATTAATAGACTCTGTAACCACAGAATAGAAATTACAGATATTTTCAGATCACATTACAATTATTAGAGATAGAGCTAAATATCCTTTATGTTTATTATCACTTCAAAATTACAGATATTTTGGACCTACCGTTTTGTCGTTTAAATAATAAAAATGAAGTACATAGATCAAAACTTATTTCTCCTGATACACTTAATACTTTGATAGGTGTGTTTAAAGAGAATTTGTTCTCTGGCTTAGATGACTTTACTTCATGCATTTAAAACACTATTTGGAGAAGAGGTCAATAGGCAAGATTAGATGACAAATAGGTTTCTCATGCCTAAAGGAGAAGAATCCTTGAGATCTGGTCTCTGGCAGTGAGTTATTTGTAGGGCCATGAAGCCTATGGGGCTATAAATGGAGGAGGAGATGAAGGAGGCTGCCTATCAGAAGGAAATGAATGGTGTTTTAGGAAAATGGAGCAGTAGTGTGAAACTGCTACAAAAAGCAATGAGAGAGACAGACTCCATGAACCCAGCAAGAGGAAGAGCCTGGAAGGAAGTGATGTAGTTATGACAGACAAGCAGGAACAAGTTCTATTAGGTCTAGAGAAGCATGAGGAAGAATTTAAATTCATCTTAAGACAATTAATGGTTAAAAGGTGTTTTCAAGTAAAATTTTAAACTTATTTATTTCTCAGTATGTATTTTTAGAAGCTTTTCCTAAATAATTTCCCTTCTTGATTTTATTTCTTCTATATTTGAAAGGATCCTGTAGTGGATAGTTACAGATTCTCTAATGCTACTTAAACATGGACAAAAACAGGGCAGCATTAAATGATTTTTTTCATATTATTGATCTAATCTCTCACGTCAAATTAACCTAAAGAATATTTCCTTCTCCTTTAATTGTATGACAGCTTTTCAGAATTCTATCTCCTTCCTTTCTCTTCTGCAGTGAGGAAGCTCTGTGTTCTGTTTTGACACAGACTTTCTCCTCTCTCTCTCTCTCTCTCCCTTTCTCTGTGTGTGTGAATGTAACCACATGTACTGTGGAGAGGGGTAGTATTGTAATGCTGTCTGGATGTCTCCCTGAGCCACTATGATAATGTGGTCATATATCTGCCTTTTCATTTCGGGATCATGGAAATGTTTGCTGGTCCTGACTCTGATCTGCTATCTCCGCTCTTAGTTTACCAGTGGTATCCTTTCATGCTGAGTTAAGTCCAATTTGACTTGGCTGGCAATTTGTGCCCCTCCCTCTCAGATGTGTGCCCATGATGTCCTCATAATCCCAGCCAGGCAGTCAGCCCTGAATCTCTCAGCTACAGGACTCTCTGTTCCTAGCCTGTGTGATCTCTCCTGCTTAACTGTCATCCATCATGATTGCCACTCCACAGTGGAACAAGTGAGAAATCTGGATGCCTGCATATCACATTTATCTGCAAACACACACACACACAGCGGCAGGCCACACTGTAGATTAATCATATGTTTCTCCATTGTTGAGATACCTTGACAGGTGGCCTTCCCAAAATCTCAAATAGGAATGGAGTGACTGCACCTGTTTTTTCTTTCCCTTAACTAATCTTAGAAAAACTCCTATTTGAAGATTTTAGGCTTGAAGTATAAAGACATTGCATAGATCTGGCTGACTGCACTATCCTCCTTCTTTACAGGGTGTAATCTCCTTCCCATAATCCACCCCGGTAAAATATCTAAGACTTCTCACTCCTCTCTAGTTCGCATTCCCCTACCTCATATTCTCCTTCCTTTCTTTGACACTAAACTTCAAGGCTTAGCCTATATAGTGAAGTCAATCAAACATGACTCTGGGTAAAGAATCACCCAGACACCTTGGGAATAGGAACATCAGAATGAAAGGCTATTAGCTAATACTCAGAACATTTTTTTCTTGAAAATCAAGTATTTCAATATGCTGTTTAAAATGATTTTAGCTGGTCCTACTTCCAATATCCTAAGAAGTAGAGTTCCACAAACTTCTTGAGCAAGCCATGGGTTAGAAGCTCTACTCTGAGAAGAGACAGAATTTAAGCAGGTTGAAGTTTATGCCATTATACTTTATACTTTCCCAAATCCATAACCCTTTTATTAGAAAGGTTCTCCCCCCTTCATCTCTCCTCTCTTTTCTTTTTCTCTCTCTTCCCTTCTCTTCTCCATGACTTAACCTTCTAGCAGGCTTGCAAATGTTTGTCTACTTAGTAGACAATGCCATTAGTAAACATGCATTACACATGGTAATACAAAAAATGTTAGAATCATACCCTTTAAAATATGACTCCTGTTCAATTATTTGTCTTCCCTGACTTTGTACTTCAGTCTAAATTATTACTCAGATTTCTGCAAGACTGGGTGCTTTCTCACCAATTATCTGAAAGGCCCAGAGAATAGTACTTTTTTACATCAAAGCTCAGCCTAATGACAAAGGACACCTGGCCACAGCAAATATAAGCATCTCTCAGCTCCTAGCTCCATTTTGCAAAAAGCTATTTCCATCTCAGTTGTAACATAACAAAGGACTAATTGATGGAAGCATTTTTTCCATCTTTCAAAAACTAAATTGAGCCAACCCCACAAGTTCATCTACAGGAATTAATTAGGGAATAGGAAATCTCCAAAGCTATCCTTAAATTGAGATTGAACAAAGCCCAGGGAACAGATGGCTTTTCATCTGAATTCTTTAAAACCTTTAGCACTCTGCTAATTCCCCTACAGGAATGAAAAAAAAATGCTAAATGAAGTTGAGCAAGCCAGTTCACCAGGTGTTCAGTTCCCTCAAGGCTTCTTCTGCTCTAAGAGAAAAAGAAAAAAACCCAACAGGTATCCTCTCTACTGATATTATTATAATTTCATTTTTACATGAGCCTTTCCCTGAGGGCTCATTCTAAATCTCCCTAGCATTTCTGACCACCAAACTGGGAGAGTGATTCCCTTAATTGGTGCAGCTGATCATGGACAAGTGCTCAGAGCACAAGAACTGTGACAACACACACAAAACAAAGTCAAGAATGAGGTCATTGTTCATATAAAATAGAAAAGTAGGATGCAATTTTGTCATTCTGTTTCAGGTATCTGGAGATTTTTGGGGCAAAGGGTGAGTTCATGGATTGCATTATCCCAGTAATCGAGTAGATTGTTTTCACATACAAATTTGACATGCAGTGTCACACTGAAGGAGACTGGCATTGCCTCTCATTTGCATAGCTAATCAGAAAATGTCCTATAGGCATCTATAGGGTGGACTGCTAGAATTTGTACTTTATCTGCTCCAAAGATATCTAAACCTTTCCTCACATTAGATTTAGTAGAAAATTTAAAGCAATTCTTTGTTATCTTTCTTTGATAGATAAACTTGAATAAATTTGTCATGTACCTGATATTTTGAAATATACATGCATTGTGTAATGGCTAATTACTGTGTATATTACCTAACATTGTTGATGTTTTGTTGTGAGAACATTCAGAATCTATTGTCATTATTTTTCAAGAACACAATATATTGTTATTAACTATAGTCACCATGTCGTACAGTAGATCACTTGAAGCTCTTCAACCTACCTGAAATTTTGTAAACTTTGACATTTTCTCCACCTTTTCCCTACCCACTAACCCAGTTCCTGGTAAACACCATTGTACTTTCTACTTCTATGAGATGAACTTTTTTAGATTCCACATATGAATGAGATCATGATTTGTCTTCTGGTGTCTGGCTTGTTTCACTCAGTATAATATCCTCCAGACTCATCCACATTGCCATAAATGACAGGATTTCCTTCTTTTTATGACTGGATAGTATTCCATTGTGTATATGCACATATTACTTATCCATTCATTCATTAATGAACACTTAGATTGATTCCATATCTTGTCTATTATAAATAGTGCTGCAATAAACATAGAAGTGTAGGTATTTCTTCAAATTACTAATTTCATTTCCTTTGGATACATATATCTAAGAAGTAAGATTGTTGTGTCATATAAAATTTCATAAACCTATATGAAATAGGTTTATATGAAATAGAACAAAGAAATCTCTTGCAATTGATTTAAATGAGGTGGAGAGAGGATTGAAGGGGAGAAACAATGGGGGAAATGTAACTAATTTACAGTATAAGTCTAATCAGAATTGTCGCTAAGAATCCCTCCCTATTATGACAAATATATCCTAATAATAAGATAAATAAGTAAATAAAATGAAAGTTCTAATTTTAATTGCTTGAGAAACCTCCATACTGGTTTCCTTAATAACTACTAATTTACACTCCATCCAACAATGTGCAAGAGTTTGCTTTTCTCCACATCCTTGCCAACACTTGTTATCTTTTGTTTTTTTAATAACACACATTTCATCAGGTATGAGTGATATCTCATTGTAGCTTTAACTTTTTTCCCCTGGTGATTAGTGATGTTGAGCACTTTTTCATATTCCTTGTACAATTTTTCATTTATGATACCTTTTGATCAATTTTTTCATTTAGTTCAAAGTATTTTTAATTTTTCTTTAGACTTCACCTTTGGCCCATGTGTTATTTAGAAGTGTGTGTTTAATCTCAAAGTATCTTGGGATTTTCCATCTTTTTTTGTTATTGATTTCTAGTTTAATGGCATTGTGGTTGGAGAGCAAACACTGTATGATTTCTATTCTTTTAAACTTGCATAATATGTGCTTTATGGCCCAGAATGTGGTCTATTTTGTGAATATTCCACAAGCTTGAGAAGAATGTGTATTCTGCTGTTGTTGGATGAAATAATCTATAGATATCCATTTTATCTTGTTGGCTGATGGTGGTGTTGAGTTCAACTAGGTTCTTACTTATTTTCTGTCTCCTGGATCCATTTCTGACAGAAAGTTGTTGAAATCTCCTATCCTAACAATGGATTCATCAACTTCTATTTGTAGTTCAATTTGCTTTTGCCTTGTGTATTTTGGTGCTCTGTCTTTAGTTAGGTGCATACACATTCAGAATTCTTACATCTTCTTGGAGAATTAACCCCTGTATTATTTCACAAAGCTCTATCTATCTTAGATAACTTTCCTTGGTTTGAAGTCAGCTATGCCCAAAATTAACATTGCAACACCTTCTTTCTTTCCATCTTGTTTTATGAGAGATTGGTCATATGTATCCCAGATTGGTCTGGAACTTGTGATCCTCCTTTCTCAGTCTCCTGAGTCCTAGAATTATAGCATATATATACAATATTCGTATAAGATGCTCTCAAAACTTCTCTGCAATGAGTAGGGGTTAACAGTCCCATTTCCAGCACTAGAATATTTGCAGTTATTGAGACAGAAAAAATATCAAGGGCATAAGTCTAAAGGACAAACATCTACAATTCAAATTCACGGAATCAGTTTCCACAGTTTTATTCCCCCCATGCCATGGTTACATGACTGATATGTAAAAAGATAGTCTATAAACTTGAATAAAACTTAATCAGACAATTAGCTTCAGAATTCACAGGGGAAAAAAGCTGCTAATTATTTAACTTAGTCCATCTAATTCTAAAATATACCAGATTATGAATTAAAATAAAAGTCAGCAATATGTTAAAAATAAAACATATATCTTTCCTCTCAGTACCTCAGAATTTAACAGATTTTAAGAGATGATCAAGAAATATTAATTATGGAAAACAGTGAAAGGTGAAAAGAGTGATATGAATGACTTCTACCACATATGGAAGTGGAGGAAATTTTACATAAACCAACTCTCTTATATGAAGATAAATGTCACAGGATAGATATTGTTATAGCCATTTTAGACCTCAAGTTTTATTTCTAAAGCTTTGTGAGAGTGAATTAAACTGAGCTGAAAGAACAGGATGGCTTTCTGAAATTCTATCCACATATGAAAAATTTCAGCTCAATTTCTGAAGTGCACATTTGGGCAGCAGAAAATAATTTTTCATATGTAAGTATTGCAGGTCAAGTGTCAGCTTTCAGGGCAGAGGTTGAGTTTTATTGACACATGCTTTAAAGTGATTCTCCTACTCTGATTTATGATATGCCTTTTCAAAGTGAATATTTCCATTCTGTTGGCTGGAGCACTGGTCATACTGTTGATTATGTGTTGAGTCTTGAACATCATCCCACATTGTCTGAAAAATGAGCCTCACCATGACTTTGCACTATGCTATGAGATGAGAATGTAAAGACTAGCCTGGTCTGAGAATGTCCAGAATAAAAAAAGGAAGAGAAGGGAACTGTAAGTAAGAAAGCAGATCTTTCTTAGTGCCTATTTTCTGGGGGAATTTCTGTTGACCTTGCAGCCTAGCTGCATAGTTCCCAACACACCTGACTCCATTTCCTGCATTGTACCATTCCTATATAATTGTTGTCCCAGAAAGATGAGAAAGTATTTATTTATTTTTCTCAGGATAGCAAACTATAGTTTTCAAAGGAAACATTGCAATAATAAAATTATTGCACACCCGCAAGTGAAGTATTTGGAGTTGGAAGAACAATCTTTACTTTGTTTGTCTAAATTTTGAAGCTCAGTCTATTCATAATATCTTTTCTATGTGGCAGTTAAGGCTAATGTCAATGTGGAGGGTAAAATTGATAACTTTCAGAAGCCTATCTCACAGCCTCTGCAGTAAACCACAGCAGTGTAACAAATAAAATTCCTTTTTAAATTGTTTTACTCTGACTTCAAGAAAGCTCATGCATGTGGTGAAATGCCCACTAATAATGAAATCTGAATTGCTCTAGTAAACGTATGTTTTTTAAACACAATAAGAATTTATATCCTGTGTATATTAAATTTATGAGAAACTCAGAAGTCTGTTATCTTGGAACTTATACTGTACTTAACCCAAGTTCATCAATATCTTATTTATCTTGTCAAACATAAAATAGTTCTTTCCAGTAGTTCCCTTTTTTGCATGCTTTTGATCCATTTGAGACTACTTAGTGAAGGACATTTATTTTAATTTGTCCCATATTGACAATACATTGTGGTTCCATCAATTTTCCCTTCAAAGTTTTAGTAGACAGAATGTTTGAGGGTAGTTTCATTTGATTCTGATTGAATAAAATCAATCCCATGTAACTAAATGGAATTATAGAAGTAAGTGAAACTTAGGTTGATGCCAAAAAATTACTTAAAAAAATTATCTCCAGAGATGCTATTTGGTAATAGGTTCTTGTCCTACAAAAAGATAAAAGTTCTTGAAAGATGTTATGGCCTAAATCCTTGATATCACCTGCAATCCAGAGACTCATCAGAGGCTTTAGGTGGTCTATTTTCTCTTATCTACACCTTTGTCTGTGATATGTGTCCTAAAAGTGGTTATAACATGCAAAAATTCACAATCTCAACAAAATAAAGATGTTGAATGTCTCTATTTTGAACATAAATAATGGTTTCTGCTTTTTTAAAATATCTTTTTACTTATTTCAAGGGTAGATCACTTAAAAAAACAATTACAGTTATAGACATTTGTGGATATTCTGTGGTTTTGTCACTGGCCACAAACCACATTTTGAAAAAATACTTGAGACTTTTACTGTCACTGATTTGGCGAGACACTTAGGAAACAAATTGTTTCAGAACATTGACGTCAATAAAATACGGTTCTCTGAGAGATGAGATATTTCTCTTATAAAGGGTGCCCCACATATTACTCACTCTGAAATCAGAATTGATAAACATTTTTTCTGTTCTTAGAAATAAAGGATGTGTGAGAAATGTTCTAAAAATCAGGATTTTCAATATAATTATGGCCATTAACATTTCTCACTCATTAAAGACTTTCAGAAGAGGATATTAAATACTTTGCTCTTAGAAGATACAAAACTCACTCCTGTCTAAATAATTTCAACCCATTCAAAGTAATCTTTGAAATAAACCTAAATATTTAGACTTAAACCATTTTGAATTGAACTCATAATTTCATAATTACATCTTTAGAAATTTGCTTTTACATTTCTCATTTGATCCTAAAGTCCACCTTTTACTATATGAATTATGTCTTCCATTTTACAAATAAGAAAAATAAATGTTAAAGATTTTGTATATAAGAATGGTAGTGTCCACTCTTGCCTAACCATTGGAATCACCTGGAAGACTACAGAAACACTGAAGTGTCTGCATCAATCCTGTAAACTGTAGTTTATTTAGTCTATGGAATAACTAAGGCTTTGGAATTTTTAAGAAATTCTTAGGTGGTTCTAATGTGAAGACATGTCTGGAGACTCTTTGGTGACAAGCAACAACCACATCGTCTTTTATGTGGGAATTCTTAGAAGTTATTAAAGTTCTGCATTTCATTAAATATAGCCTGGGATATTAATCATCAAATTCTAAAAACTGAGTCTATGTGACTACTATTCTCAATGTCATACTTTCACAAGAGGGATATTCTTTTGCTTCTGGCTGAGGGATCACCATGATACCTAAAAGTGTGGCCATTATATGTGAAGATGATATCTAAATTTAAAGAATTTCATGAGCAATTCCTCTATGTTTTCTTGGCTTTATATGCATTTTTACATGGTTTCATAATACACTAGGAGAATCTACTTAGCCTTTTAGAGGAGAGTAATGAGAGACACAAAAAGGCCATGTAGCTTGTCAAAGGCCCATGGTCAGCAAAGGGGCAGACAAGATTCACATTTAAATTTACTATAACCTTAGAACTCTTATTCTTACTTGTTTTTGGTGGTACTAGAGTTTGAACTCAGGACCTCATGCTTGCTGGGCAGATGCTCTACCACTTGAGCCACCCGGCCAGTCTTATGAACCCTCATTCTTGATCACTGCAATATCCAATATGATTCTAATATCTGTGGATATAATGATACAATACTTTCAACTCAGAGAGAACTGCACTGAGTCAAGGATGCTTCTTAAATTAATTCTTGAAGCTATTTAGACATGTTTCTTTTTAACAGCTTCTGTCTTTCATTCTATCACATAATTGGGTGCCTGGTCCTGCCCTTTCTCAAAATACATTATTATGTCCTTACCAACCATGTGGTCTTTCAACAGTAATGAGAATAGAAGTCTATTAATTGGAGCTACTGCTATTTGGGATTTCTGTCATTTATAGCTGAAGTCATTTTAAAACTATGTGCAGAAACTATATTTAAATATAATTGAAGTTTAGTAAATACAAGGCACAGAAACTTCATGAACAACTTTGGTAAATACACTCACTGGTACCCAGTGTAGCTGAGTAGAAATCAGGAATCCTAACTTTGTCACAGCACACTAGATTTTGACAGTTTTCTTGCTATTTTAGCTTGCTTATTAAACCCTAAAGGTTTATGTGTGATGCATTTGCAATTACAGATTGTATTACCACAGATTATTTGCTATAATCACATATGTGCAGAGAATTCAATGATGCGTGAAAAAATATAGCAGTTCAACATAAATGAGTTTTCAGTGGCATACAAACATGTATTATGTATGAAATAATTTTCCTGTTAGAAATCTCTTAATCCAATCTGAAAGAACAGAACACGTATGTAAAAAGCTTATTATTAGCAATGATTTTTAAATTTTAAATTAGTAAAATAAACAGTGGACTACATTCCACAGAAAGCTGAAAAGGACATTTGAAGGAAGACTCTAAAACCTTCATCCAAAACTAAGAGATAAAGGGATTTAGAGAGAAAAGTAACCACAAGATAGCTCAGAGAATATGGCACATAGAACCAGGAGACAAATGTGAAACAGGATGATAGAAAGCAAAAGTGCAGCAATCAAATTAATATTAAACATTTGTGAGATGAAGAAAGTTTGGACATTTCATTCAAGGACCTAAGAATACTAGATAGTAATAAAAATCAACCTAAAAATACACTAACACTGATGATTTGTTTCCTATTACTTTGAGTATGAAGATAATATTCTAAAAGCTTCTAGATACAAAAGCATAAAGTGAGACTATCAAAATAAAAAAGGACTTTTCTTCCACAGACTTCATGAAATGGGGCATTGGAGAAATATTTTAGAGTTTCAAGAGGAAAGTGTATGACCCAAGGATTCCAACCTCAGCCAAGTTGACATTCACTAGTGAGGACAGAAGGACCTGCTCAGACAAGAAATGACTCAGGAAGTACATGACCTATTTATTTGTCTTGAAAAAGTTACTCAAGGAAATGCTTCAGTCACCCAAAGTAAAAACCAAGAAACTAACTCATTTTGAGGGTCTGTGTGGTTCAAAAGAAAAGGCAGTGAGTAATGAACTCAAGGCAGAGATGGTGTCTGAGTAAAGATAGTTATAAAACTCAACAAATGCCAAATAGCAATGATTGAGTAAAAAAAAAAAAAAAGCCATACTGTTTAAAAATAAATTAGTTGAACGAGGTGTGGTGGCACACACCTTGTAATCCCAGGACTCAGGACGCTGAGGTGGGATCATGGGTTTGAGGCAAGCCTGGGCTACACAGCAAGACCTTGCCTGAAAAAGAAATAGACTAATTAATGGTATTATCCAGTTCTATTTCAACCAGCTCCATGTAGTGGAAGTGCTGAAGAAATGAAAGTATTCTAAAATTCTCATTCAGATATAGCAAACCAATTGTTTTATCAATAATATTTATTGATTTATTTAGCCATTTAAAAAAACATTGTTTTTAGAGACATCACTGAGTCCCCACATCACAGCTTGTACAATCTAACCATTTTTTAATGTGAGAACAACCAAAGGGAGCAAAGCTTGTGAGCTCAGGCATGGCATAGTAACATTGTGGCCAGTGACAGATCACATTTGTGAAGGTAAACCCATAAGATTATGAAGGATCTGAAGCCAGTCCCTGTCCCTTAGTGACACTGTAGCTATCATAACATTGTAGCACATGCATTGCTCACATGCTTGTGGTGATTCTGGAATAAACAAACCTACTGTTCTGGTAGTTCTATAAAAGTATAACACATGCAATTATGGTGCAGTGTGTGATACTTGATAATAAATGAGCATGTTACTTAATTTATTTACTACCTGTACCCATTATTCTACTTGTAAAAAAAGTTTATTATAAAGCAATATGCTGCGTTACATTGGCAACAACCTCATAGCTCTCATACCTACTAAGTCTCTGGATTGCATCTAGAGACCACCTGTAGTAACTGACCAATACCATCAAGGTTTGTGTAAGCAGACCCTGTGATGCTCACAAAATGACAAAATCATCCAACAACACAGTTCTCAGAATATGACTCTGTCCTCATTAAGTGACACATTAATGTAGACATAAGTTAAAATTATTATAAGGAGAAAAGAGACAAAAGATTAAGCAATATTTCAAAAATAGAAATAAAGTGAGATGAGAAACAACAAAGAATCAATAAATTCAAAAATACAAAATTAAATTCCTGAGATCAGTAAACTTACATAGGCTTAACATCCATTAAAAGCAAGTGATTTAGATGATATCAAATACTTTGTATACATAAACAAGAGATACTAGTAAAATATAATGACATAATTAATTAAAAAGATGGATGAACAACATATGACAGGAAAATTGTAGACAAACAACAAAGGCTGTGTTGTGTATTATTGCTTATACTCTCTCTTCAACAAAACTAGAGATAAGGGCAAAATAGTTTCTGCCAGGTAGCGAAGGGGTAGGGGAGGAGAGGGAGGGGCTGGGGGTGTAGGGAGGGGATGGGGAAGAGGGGAGAAATGACCCAAAAATTATATGTACATATGAATAAAATAAAAAATTTTTTTAAAAAAGGCTGTGTTGTGAATATAAGGAAAAGTGGAATTCTAGAGAAAAATTAAAAGTTTAAAAAAGGGATATTTTATATTCATAAAGCTATATTACACACTGAAGAGGTATTAGACAATCCATTAAATATCAGCTAACATTCAAAGTATACATTCAACACAAATGGTTAGATTTGAGCAATATTAAAATTACACTGATATAAGTACAATAACATGACAAAGATTTATCTTATTAATGTCAGAGAAAGAAAACAAAAAGTATATAGAAAGGCCATTAAGTTGAAGCTTTGGAAAATGAACTGATTAAATAGCAAAACATGTACACATTATACATATGTTCATGTGACATATAGAAACACCAGTTCTATTACAATTAAGAAAAACACTTCTCATTATATTCTAACATGTAGAACCTAGGGCACATGCTTTGTTCATACTGAAGAAAAACTACAGCTTAAAAACAAAAGGATGACATTTAACACTCAAGCCATGAAAAAAGTGAAAAAAAAATGACTAAGTATTTGGTGAAATGAAAAAAATTAAAGCAAAGACCTTGAAGTATTTGAAAGTATTGATAATTGTTAAAGAGTACATGTAAAATTTATGGAAAAAATTTTAAACTCATACTTAGTGAAAAGTAATATTTTAATGATGACTAATGTTAAAATAAATAATCAAGAGTTAGATTCAAGAAGCTAAAAAAATCAAAATTTGATGTAGCAAAATATAGTGCTTTTTTAATTGTGAAAAAATTTATATATATATATATATATATATATACAGATAAAAAGATAATTGAAGGCATTATAACTTTAGTCCTTGTAGATCATTAGTAAAGAGGAATCAGCCATTTCAACAGTGGCTTTTTTAACATTAAAGAAAAAAAATGTAGCTGTTCTCAGTTCAGGAAGAAGGAAATATCTTTTTCCCTCAAATCTGTAGACTTACGACTTTTCAATCAAATAAATCCCTCTTTAAATTTTGGGCTTACTTTACAGCTTACATTAGCTTGCTCCTCATTAGTTTATCATCATTTTGCACTGTATTTAACTTTTAAATCAAACTCAAAGGGAGTCTGTGGCATGATAATGTTGAGCTGTTAAATGTTGAACATCTAGTTCACTGTGTGTTAGAGATGGGTAGGTAAGGGGTGGAGACAGAGATGCAAATTTATAGGATTTGTTATATTATGTGGCATAAATAGTATCATTATGGCCAATTTCAAACTGCCATCTTAAAGCCACTGAGTGTAAAACTGAGAAAAGATGCAGAGATGTCTTGCTATCTGACATAATCTGGCTCTAAGCACTCCACTGCACATATGCAACCAATGAACATACAACTAATTATGGATGCATAGATGAATGAGTGAATAAAGTGGATTGAGCCAAGAAAATTGTTATTTGGTAGGTATGCCAAATTAATTTACCAGTATGTTTTGTTGATTTTGTTTTAATTCTTCAGCCTTTTTTTTTGGAATGGATAGGAAAAAAGAATGAGGTAGAGGAATATTGGTCTTTCAGTGTCATTTCTGAACAAATGTGATAACTTGTTGAAAACTTCTAAAGAACTAATGTAGACCATGAACATATTAGTATCAAAATAAACATAATAATTTTCTGAAGAGAGATATGACTTCAAAGCAGATTTGGAAGTTATTTTAGCACAGGTCATAACTCTCCTTCTTCAGCAGTGACAATTCACACCAGTTTTACATTTCGTGCCCAACCTGTGTGAGCTTGTATAACCTTAACTATTATTAGAATAGGTGGATATAGTTGATAAACTGCCCAACTTCTGAAATATGATGGTTCTCCAATTGATAAAAACCTAATTCTTTCATCATTTCACTTTCTCCCTTCACTTACTAAAGGTAAGGAACAATATGGTTCCTTAAAATTTTAGTTATTTTAGTGGTGCATATTTTACATTTTTGTCTCATGACTTTGACTAGAAAACTGAGGACTTTGGAGAGTTGTCTTGCCTAGTGAATGAATTGAGAGACCTTAACTCATGAATTTGAAATGTTTAGCTCAGTAAATGTTTTCTAACTGACCTTATTACTAGAGTAAACCAATTAGCTTATGTTCTAGGCTTATTAACAATGAACTCGCATTAAATACATGAAAATCTTATCACAACTAAAGCATAATAAGCTTTAATATTTGCTTATTTTTGTCAAATCCCAATCATAGTTTGGTACTTAAAAATAGTAAACTGTAATTAAATGCTTATACAAATAAGAAAAAAAATAAATTAAAGTGCTGTTTGACTATAGTATTCTTTTTTTATTATTGGTTTATTCACATGTGCGCACACATCGTTTGGGCCATTTCTCACCCCTATCCCCCGACCCCTCCCTCTTCCCCCCACCCCCTCGCTCCAAGCAGAATCTGTTCTGTGCTTATCTCTAATTTTGTTGAAGAGAAAACATAAGCAATAATAAGAAAGACAAAGTGTTTTTGCTAGTTGAGATAAGATAGCTATACAGAGAGATTCCCAGCATTGCTTCCATGCACAAGTGTATTACACCCCAAATTGATTCATCTCTACCTGACCTTTTCCCTAGTTCCTGATCTCCTTCTCATATTGACCTCTGTCTCTTTAAGGTTTCTGTATTAGTTCCTGTGGAGTAGGAACATCAAATACTTTCATGTTTTGTGTTTCTTACCTATCCCCATACCTCTCATTTGTGCTCTCCCCTTAGCTTCTGACCCAAGTCCAATTGCTGTATTTGCCCTAGATCCAAGTCTGCATATGAGGGAGAATATACAATTTTTGATCTTCTGAGCCTGGCTAACCTTGCTCAGGGTGATGTTCTCCAATTCCATCTATTTACCAGTGAATGATAACATTTCATTCTTCTTCATGGCTGAGTAAAATTCCATTGTGTATAAATACCACATTTTCTTGATCCATTCATCTGTAGGGGGGGCATCTTGACTGTTTTGATAACATGGCTATTGTGAATAGTGCTGCAAAAAACATGAGTGTGCAAGTACCACTAGAGTAACCTGTGTCACATTCCTTTGGGTATATCCCCAGGATTGCTGGATCATATGGCAGATCTATGTTTAGAATTTTAAGAAGCCTCCAAATTGTTTTCCACAGTGGTTGCACTAGCTTGCATTCACATCAAGCCATGTATAAGGGTCAGTTTTTCCCCACATCCTAGCCAACACCTGTTGTTAGTGGTGTTTTTGATGATGGCTATTCTAACAGGGGTAAGGTGGAATCTTAGTGTGGTTTTGATTTGCATTTCCTTTCTGGCTAGAGATGGTAAGAATTTTTTCATGTGTTTTTTGGACATTTGAATTTCTCCTTTTGAGAAAGTTCTGTTTAGTTCAGTTGCCCATTTATTTATTGGTTCATTGGTTTGGGGAGAGTTTAGTTTTTTGAGTTCCCTGTATATTCTGGTTATGAGTCCTTTATCTGATGTATAGCTGGCAAATATTTTCTCCCACTCTGTGGGTGGTCTATTCAGTTTAGAGACTGTTTCTGTTTTTGTGCAGAAGCTTTTTAGTTTTATGAAGTCCCATTTGTCCATCCTTTCTCTTAGTTGCTGAACTGCTGGGATTCTATTGAGGAAATCATTTCCTATAGCTATTACTTCCAGAGTGTTTCCTGCTCTTTCTTATACCAAATCCAGAGTTTTGGGTGTGATATTAAGGTCCTTGATCCATTTTGAGTTGATACTAGTACAGAATGATAAACATGGATCTCGTTTCATTTTTTTGCAGACGGATAACCACTTTTCCCAACAATATTTGTTGAAGAGGTTGTCTTTTCTCCATCGTATATTTTTAGTGCCTTTGTCAAAAATAAGGTGGGCATAATTGTGTGGATTCATATCTAAGTCCTCTATTCTGTTCCACTGGTCTTCATGTCTGTTTTTGTTGCTATTGCTTTGTAATATAGTTTGAAGTCAGTTATGGTGATACCTCCAGCATTGTTCTTTTTGCTGAGTATTGCCTTGGCTATTCACAGCCTCTTGTGTTTGGAAAATGAACTTTAGTGTAGATTTTTCAATCTCCATGCTGAATGTCATTGGGATATTGAAGGGAATTGCATTAAACATGTAGATTGCTTTTGGTAGTATAGCCATTTTTAGTATGTTGATTCTACCAAGCAATGAGCACAAGAGATCTCTCCACTTTCTGTAGTCTTCCTTGATTTCTTTCTTCAGGGGTTTGTAGTTCTCCTTGTAGAGGTCATTCTCATCCTTTCTTAAGTTTACTCCTAGGTATTTGATTTTTTTAAGGCTATTGTAAATGGAATTTTTTCCATATATTCACTGTCAGTTTGTTTGTTATTGGTGTACAGAAAAGCTAGTGGTTTTTGTAAGATGATTTTGTATCCTGCCACCTTGCTGTAGCTGTTTATGTTGTCTAGGAGTAATTGGGTAGAGTTTTTTGGGTCTTTAAGGTATAGGATCATATCGTCTGAAAATAGGGATATTTTGACAGTTTCTTTACCTATTTGTATTCCTTTTATTTCTTCTTCTTGCCTAACTGCTTTGGCTAGGAATTCCAGTTCTATGTTTAATAGGAGTGGAGATAGTGGGTATCCTTGTCTCACTCCTGATTTTAGGGGAAATGGTTTCAGTTTTTCACCATTAAGTATGATGTTGGCTGTAGATTTGTCATATATGGCCTTTACAATGTTGAGGTAGTTTCCTTCTATTCCTAGTTTTCTTAGAGCTTTTATCATGAAGTGGTGTTGAATCTTATCAAAGGCTTTTTCTGCATCTATTGAGATGATCAAGTGGTTTTTGTCTTTGCTTCTGTTCATGTGGTGTATTACATTTATAGATTTGCATATGTTGAACCACCCCTGCATCCCTGGGATGAAGCCAACTTGATCGTGGTAAATGATCTTTGTGATGTGTTGTTGGATTCGGCTTGCCATTATTTTATTGAGGATTTTTGCATTGATGTTCATTAAGTAGATTGGCCTATAGTTCTTCTTTTTGGAGGTATCTTTATCTGGTTTGGGGATGAGTGTAATACTGGCTTCATAAAATGAGTTAGGCAGTTTTCCTTCCCTTTCTATTTTGTGGAACAGTTTAAGGAAGGTTGCTATTAATTCTTCTTTAAAAATCTGATAGAATTCAGCTGAGAATCCATCAGTCCTGGACTTTTCTTTTTTGGGAGACTCTGGATTGCTACTTCAATTTCATTTTGTGTTATAGATCTATTCAGGTGATTAATGTCCTCTTGGTTCAATTTTGGATGGTCATAAGTATCTAGAAATTTGTCCATTTCTTCAAGATATTCAAATTTATTGGAATATAGGTTCTCAAGGTAGTCTCTGATGATTTCCTGGATTTCCATGGTGTTTGTTGTTATTTCACCTTTTGCATTTCTGATTTTACTGATTTGGGTTTTATCACTCCTCATTTTAGTCAGGTTTGCCAGGGGTCTGTCAATCTTATTTATTTTTTTTAAAGAACCAACTTTTTGTTTCTTTGATTCTTTGTATAATTTTTTTTTCTATTTCATTGACTTCAGCCCTTATTTTTATTATTTCTCTCCTTCTGCTTGTTTTAGGTTTTGCTTGTTAGCATTAGGTCATTGATTTGAGATCTTTCTGTCCTTTTACTATATGCACTCATGCCTATAAACATTCCTCTCATGACTGCCTTTGCTGTGTCCCATAGGTTCCTAAGTCATGTTTTCATTTTCATTAACTTCCAGGAAACTTTTAATTTCCTCTTTTATTTCATCAATGACCCATGGATCATTGAGCAATGTGGTGTTCAGCTTCTAACTGTTTGCATGTTTTTTACTGGTTTTGTTTGTTTGTTTGTTTGTTATTGTTGTTGTTGAGTTTTAATGCATTGTGTTCAGATAGAATGCATGGATTATTTCTATTTTCTTATATTTGCTGAGGCTTGCTTTGTGCCCTAAGATAGGACCAATTTTGGAGAAGGTTCTATGGCCTGCTGCAAAGAATGTATATTGTACAGAAATTGGATGACATATTCTGTAGACATCAGCTAAGTCCATTTAGTCTATGGTGTGATTTAGTTCTAGGATTTCTTTATTGATTTCTTGTTTGGATGACCTATCTATTGGTGATAGTGGGGTATTAAAGTCTTCCACTAGCACTGTGTTGGAGTTTATATATGTTTTTAGTTCTTTCAGAGTATGTTTGATGAAATTGGGTGCATTGATGTTGGGTGCTTATTGGTTGATAATTGTTATTTCCTTTTGATGTAGTTCCCCTTTTATTAGTATGGAATGTCCTTTATCTCATTTGATCAATGTAGGTTTGACGTCTACTTTGTTCGAGAGAAATATTATTACTCCTGCCTGTTTTGGGGGGCCATTTGCTTGGTCAATCTTCTTCCAGTCTTTCATCCTAAGCCAGTGCTTATTTCTGTCAATAAGATGGATCTCCAGTAAGCTACATATTATTCGATCTTGCTTTTTCATCTGGTTTGCCAGTTGGTGTCTTTTGATGGGGGAGTTAAGCCTGTTAACATTCAGTGTTACTATCGATAGGTATGTGGTGATTCCTGTCATTTAGTTGTTTTTGCTGTTTAAAGGTTTGATTGTGTGCAGCTGATTCCTTGTCTTTTCTTCTCCTGTGGTTTGGTGCTGCCTGTCCTCTCATGGTTTTGTTTGCTTTCATTTTCTATGTGCAGAATTCCTTGGAGAATCTTTTGTAGTGGTGGCTTGGTGGTCATATATTGTTTTAGTTTCTGTTTATAGTGGAAGACTTTTATCGCTCCATCTATTTTGAATGATAGTTTTGAAGGGTAGAGTATCCTAGGGTTAAAGTTGTTTTCATTCATTCCCTAGAATACCTCACTCTCCATGCTTTTCTTGCTTTTAAGGTTTCCATTGAGAAATCTGCTGTGATTTTGATGGGTTTACCTTTGTATATTATTTGTTTTTTCTCTCTCACAGACTTCAATATTCTTTCTCTATTCTCTGTTCTTGTTGTTTTAATGATTAAATGTTGTGGGTTAGTTATATTTTGGTCAAGTCTGTTTGGTGTCCTGGAGGCTTCGTGTACCTGAATGGTCATAGTTTTCTGTAGTCTTCAGAAATTTTCTGTTATTATTTTGTTGAATATATTATGATTTCCTTTTGCTTGCACCTTTTCTCCTTCTTCAATACCCATGATTCTCAGGTTTGGTCTTTTGATGGAGTTGTGGAGTTCTTGCATATTCCTTTCACAGGTTTTGAGTTCTTTGAGTAATAGTTCTTCAGTTTTTCCTTTAATTTCCATTTCATCTTTAAGTTCTGAGATTCTGTCTTCTGCTTGTTCTAGTCTGCTGGAGTGGACTTCCACTGTGTTTTGTATTTCTGTTTCATTTTTTTTCTTGAGGTTTTCCATATCATGGGTCACTTCCTGTTTGATATTGTCATTTTCATCCTTAATTCATTTATTTCTCTATTTATGGTGTTCTCTGTTTCACTTTGGTATTTATTTAGGGCTCCTATGAGTCCACTTATTTGCTTTTGTGTCTTCTCATATTCTTAATTTTTGTGGTCTTGGAATTTCTTGAGTGCCTCCTGTACATGTTGTTTGACCATGTCTAGTAACATCTCCATGAAATTCTCAGTGATTTCTTGAAGGATTTCTTCTTTCAGGCTGTTCTTGTGGGCTTCATTGTGTTCCTTGCGATAGTCTATCTTTGTTTTGTTGGGGTCTGGAACTGGGTATCCATTTTCTTCATTTCCCTCTGAATCCTGTACTAATTTATTTTTGGGGGTAGAATGGTTTCCATCTCTTTTTCATCTTCCTATTATTCCACTTGGTGCTGTTTCTGTCCCTGTTCTATGTGCAATTTAGTATTAGCTAACTTACAATAGTAAAACTAATGAAACCAAGAAAGAAAGAGAAAAAAGAATAAGAAAGAAAAAAAAAATAAAAATGAAGAACCAAAGAAATCAGCAGGGAGAGATGGTAGACTAACAAACACTGAACAAGACAAGCACTTAGAAAGAGAAAAAATAAAATAAAATAAAATTAAAATTCCAGGATCAGGAACAGTGGAATTTCAGTCTTAGTAGTTCTGGTGTTACTCTTTCAGCATCCAGTCCTGGTGTTGATATTTAAGCAGTTGCACTGCCATAGTCTTGCCAGATAATTGGTTCAGGAGACCAGCTTTGTGAACCACTATCTGCCCTATTTTAGGCAGTGGCTCAACTGCTGCCTACTGTCAGCCAGCTACTTTTGCAGGCCGTGTTTACTGAAAGTTCACATGGAGAGCTGCTCCTCCTCCCTTCTGCAGGAGAGGCTTGTCAGCCATCTACTTTTGCAGCCTTGTTTATTGAAAATTCGTGCAGAGAGCAGCTCCTTGTTCCTCTCCCCTTCTCCAGTGTGCTCAAAGCACCCCACCCTCTCTCTCTGCTGCATGTCCTTTTCAGTTCCTTGTTTATTATTCAGGGTTTTTTTTGTTTTGTTTTTTGTTTCTTTGTTTGGTTGGGGTTTTTTTGGCAGGGTAGGGGTCAGTCTGTCCAGGGGGTTATGCTGGTTTATCCCAGGGGTGGCTGTGGGAGTACCACGTGCCACTTATTTGCTCACCTGTTAGTCTGCTGGATGTCTCCCAAGTAGGTTTGGAGCTGGTGTCTGGTGGGACGGGAACCATCCTGTTTTCTCAGTGTAACATGGCATGGAGAAGCTTTGTACAGGCTGAGGGTTTGAGGTGTCAGAATTTTGCTTATTCTTGGTGTTTTTCTTCTGCCAAGTGTGGCTCCAGTGTTTCAGCAAGATTTTTGATTTACAGAACTCATGCTGTCTTCTTCCTCCCTCTAGTTGCCATCTTGGATTCTCCCTGTCAGTGTTTTCAACTGTCTGCATTTTCAAGTGGGAGAAATACTCACTTTAGCAAAAATAGGTCTGTACTGCTGAACTTAAGAGACACATGTGTCTTCTAGAAGAACAGCATCTAAGATACTGAGTGCGTACTGCATGCTAAAATCAGCTGGTTGGGATGCAGAGGTTGGCACAGTGGTGGCAGAGGCCTAGTGGCTGAAGCTTCAGGTAGGGCCATTCCTGCACCCTTGACTGTAGTATTCTTAACCAGAAACAAGACTGATCATTTGGTATGATTCCTGTTACTTATATCTGCACCTCTTTGATTTTTTTCCCTCCATATATCCTCTTGCCACTCTCAAGTTGTTATCATCAAGTGTAAAGACATTCTATGATCCTATGAGCAAATCCCCAAAGTAATGCATTCATTAACATCTGAAATATTACCAATTATAATTACAGCTTCTAAATGATTAATATTTGCCTACATTATAAGCCACAGGCAAAGCTTCATGCTTTTCATGCATAGAAGCTGCTCTTGTATTTGCACACTTTTACAAAGAGATGTGGGAGACTGTCAAATAGTTGTGCTTTTTCTTTACCTTAGAGTGAATAGTGCTGCAATAAACATGGGAGTGTAGGTATCTCCTTGAAATGATGATTTCATTTCTTTTTGATAAATACCCAGCAGTGAAATTGCTGGCTCCTGTAGTAAATCTATTTTTAACTTTTTGAGGAACACCATACTGTTTTCCATAGCTATTGCACCGTTCCGTGTTCCTGTCATATGCAGTCATGTGGGTGAAACTGGAGGGCGTTATGCTTAGAGAAGCCAATTTCAGAAGGACAAATGCTCCATTATCCCCTTACGTGGGATATCTAAAATAGGCACACTAATAGAAGCACACTAGAATGGTGATTGCCTGGGGCTGGGGAAAAGTGGAGATGAGAAGCAGCTATCCAGTGGTTAGAGTTTCAGCCACATAAGATGAACAGGATCCAGAGATCTGCTGAACAGCACTGTGCCTGTCGTTAACAATACTGTATTATATAGTAATTAAAACTTGTCGAGGATAGACCTCATATTAAGTTATCTTACAATAAAAAATTGGAAAATGCTAAGGAAAATAATAGCAAATTTTAAGAATAAAGAATTAGTATATTGTTTATGTATTTTAAGACTTTCCAAGAATATAGTATAAGTAGGCCATTATTCTATTTTCATTTTATGCATGCTTCCATTCAAAGAAGCCTGCCACTAAATGAATGTGTTGTTTATGCACAGAATATCATATTCAATTCTGCAAAGGAAGGACATAATATATACTTGATTAATAAATCTTATAGACTACCACATGCTTTTAAGTGATAATTGATACTACCAGTGAAACAGTGTGTTAATTCAAAAACAAAAAATAAAAACAAAACCAAAAATAAATATTATAGAAGGGGTAATTGTAATTCAGAAAATTCCCAACGAGAAGGCATTCAGAAACATAAGAACTTCTTAATGAATGATCCAATTATTTACATATAAGTATGCATGTCATATACTTTATACTGTATAAACCTGTTTTATATAAATTGATGTTAAATTCTTATATATATAAATATAATTACATAAAATAGTATATTTTATATTCTGGG
The DNA here is from genome assembly GCF_047511655.1 of Castor canadensis. Lineage (NCBI taxonomy): Eukaryota > Metazoa > Chordata > Mammalia > Rodentia > Castoridae > Castor > Castor canadensis. Next base: position 149,116,777 of record NC_133390.1, on the reverse strand, counting down.
GAAATAAAAGTCATATTGCAAATAATTGAAAAAAAACAGTTTCAAGTAGAAAAAAAATAAAATAGAAAGTACCTGAATATTGGTGAGAGGTCAGATTTTTAGCACAACAGTGCCTGAAATTCACATTAATCACACAAATAAGTGCCAACCTGTGGTTATGACATAAGCTATGAAAGAATAGTTCACAATAGCATGGAGGACTTTTCTAAGATTTCTCAAGAGATTACTAGTCAACAGAGACCTGAAGCATACATGAGGGCTTTAAGTAAGGCTGGGTTGAGAGTGAGGAGGATACTTAGAACGTAAAATGCCCATGCAAAGGCATAAAACAGGAAGGAATAGAGTACACAGGAGTGCTGTCCATAGGCCACCAGTAAATGGACATTATTATAATAACAATTATTCTCATTATTCATGAGAAATAGTATTTTCCTTAGTTCGGAACAGAGATTGCTGTGAAAGTTAAGCACACAGAAAACTGAAAACATGAGAAAGAACATGAAATGCAGGAAGTAGAAATAAAAAATGTCAAAGTTGTTGCAAACTAGTCAGATTTCACCTGGCAGTAAGGCAGGTAAGGAGAATCCAAATGAGAAGCAAAGAATGCACTGCTTTTTCCCTGGGAGGGGTGTGTTGTGAAGGAACACTAGGAAAGCAAGGAAGGATAAATTGCATTCTCACATGTTTGACATACAAATACCACCCCATTCCATTCTTTCCTGACTAAATTGGAAGGAAATTGTTATCTTTCTTTAGTTCCTGAAGTGGAAGTTAAATCAAATACCATTCTTTTATGTGCATTTTTAAACTGGTATAGTTTTGACTGACTAATTTCCACTCAAGTCACTGGCAAAGTGGAGATATTTTAAGGTTCTCTAATAAATGTTGTGAACTTTCTCCTTCTCCTCCTTTCTTACCCCCTAAACACACTCACTCCAGGAAAATAGAAACTTTAAAATCATTCATTAATGAGGCATTCATCCGTTCAAATAGAAAATGGTGCCACAATTTATAACATAATTTAGTTATTATACCTTTAGTCTTCTTCCAATAAGTATTGGGTTGTATTCAGGACCTCATTTCTTTCTTTCTTTCTTTCTTTTTTTCTTTCTTTTCTTTCTCTTTTTTCTGGTGGTACTGTGGTTTGAACTCAGGATTTCATGCTTACTAGGCAAGAACTCTACCATTTGACCCAATCCACCAACTCTTTTTTATATTAAGTATTTTCAAGATAGGTCTCATGAACTATTTGCCCAGGCTGGCTTCCTTCTGATCTCTGCCTCCTAAGTATCTAGTATTATAGGCATGAAACACTGCTGCCTGACTAGGACCTCATTTCTTCTTAAACTTAACTTATAGAAGAGTAAGATATGACTTCTCCCTGTTTCTGTCTCTCTTCCCTCTCTATTCAATTTTCCACATGATCCTGGTTCACTTTCGTAGCAATACCATATGCAACAGAGGGAAAATACAATCATTTAAATTAAAATATACTAAATTTACTATACATAGTAAAGAGTTTCATCTGGACATTTCCATACATGCATATAATATATTTTGATTATATCTGCCCTTTATTACTCTTTCTTATCTCCTCCTCCCTCCTCCTTTTCTCTTCCCCTTCTACCTCCCTAGTAGTCTCCCTTTTACTTCCATGACTTTATTGCTTTATTTTGTTTCCCCCTGCCTTCCAGGGGGAAACAAGCAATATTTGTCATTGTGGGACTGATACATTTCACTTAACATGATGATCTCTAGTTCCATCCATTTTCTACCAAATGTCATAATGTCATTCTCCTTAATGGCCAAGTAAAACTCCATTGTGCATATATACCACATTTTTTTGTCTATTCATCCATTAATGGGTACCTAGGCTGATTCCGTTACTTGGGTATTGTGAATAGTGCCATGAAAAATGTAGATATACAGATATCCCTTGATTAGTGATTTTCCCCCTGCTTTGAGGAGTTCTCTTGAAGTCTGTGCTTAATAGAACCATAGAATGTGCATTTGAAACTTCTCAAGCAATTGAAGTAGGAGACAATGTAGACATGTAAGTACTTAGAAATCTCAGTTATCAGTTTGAAACAACATTCCTTTTATTTTAAGAATGGATGAGATTGGTTTTGCTATAAGAATACACTTTGCCTGCCAGTAGCCTCCAGACATCTTAAATGCAGCCCCCAAATAAAACTAGACACAGGAAAAAAAATCAACATTTTTACAGGACACACCATGGTGTGTGCTTGTTTAGGAATTTTATCTTGTTAATTAAATATTTTTCATCCCCTGTCTCAAAAGTTGGAATACTACAAGGTACATAGTATTCCAAGCACGTCTGTTAAATGGTAACTAAAAGAAATAAACAGTACACTTCAGCTATTACTAGATAATTTTCAAAGATATTCTTTGAGAACACAAACAAAAGACCAAAAGTCCATAGAATGTGTTAATTTTATTACACAAAAACAATTGTGTCACATTTCCTAAAAGTGATATTATCATTTATACCCCTCACTGACAATAATAGATGGGTGGATTATTTTAATATATTTTAAATAAAAGGGTGGCCAGCTTTGATTTAGTGTGAGATATATTGAATACCAGTCTGAATCACTCCTATCCTTTGTCATGCCACCCATGCCTGACTCAAGAATGCTGCCAAAGATACTGGCTACTCCCTGTGTCCTGGAGTTTCTCCAGAATGTTTTACAGAGCCAGAGTCAAACTTTCAAGAGCTGAATTTTGAGGAAAGTAATTGATATGATACTTTCTGAATGACATCAAAGTCTACTTGAGATTAAACTTGAAATCAAAATGGAAGCCTTTACAGGATTTTAGAAAACCTGGAAACTGAATCAAAAGCACAAAAATGGGTAATAACATCACCAAAAAGTTCTTTCTCAAATAAATAATCTGGACAAATGATAAATGCTAATTATAGATTTACTGAAATTCTAAACTGAATCCAAGACAAAGATGATTGCATTTTAAAAGTTAATGATTAATTTAGTGACTTACAATTTCAAAATTATTTACTTCCTTAAACTATGTTTTGATGATTTTCAAAGGCTAAAACATGAGTCTTTTTTTCTATTAACTACAATAATATCCCTTTGAGAAACACTCTTACTTGACAAAAATCTGGGTCATGTAGCAGCAGAGAGGTAGGGGAGCATAATTTAAGGGGGAGACTAAAAGGAGAATATCCCAGTCGTAGCCCAAAGTCATATATTTTGTTGATGTCTAGTTAGATGATCCCTGTTTGTTTCTTTCAAAGTGGATCAAAATAGAGCAGTAATTTGGCAAGTGAGGTCTGCTTGTACATTTGAATGTTGTATGTTGTACAGCTATATTTTTTATACATAGGATTTAATGGGAAACTTTTAGGTCAACTTAATGATTGTGCATCTTTGTTTAGGTCATAGCATGTGATTAGTTATGACTTAGGAATGTGCTAACATCCTCCCACTACTAGAATGCTATGAATGTAACAATCAAGAAAATAATCTCTGCACTCTAACTACCTAAATTCAAATCCTCACCTGTAAACTTTGAACAAATTTCTTAACTCTGTATCTTAATCTATAAAAGTAAAAGTAATAAATTGTGATTAAATGCATCAATTCTGATGTAAATTATTTAAATGCTGTTTATTTATTATATTCTGTGTGATCTAAGACAAATTAGCTAACTTCCCAATGCCTGAATTTTTTCATCCATGAAATAAAACAATAGTGGACTACCCAAAGAGTTTTTGTGTAGAATGCAATATAAATGCTATGGTAAATCTAAGTAAATTCAACATCAAATTACCTTCCCCAAGATTATAAAGACTTCCTATTAGCCCTGCGTATTATCAGTTTTATTTTTGACTATTAATAGGAAAACAGTGGTATTTTTAAGTTAACCCTGTCTAAGTAAACTTCCTTTCATAAACTTATGGGGCATTTTTAACTTCTATTCAAATTCTTTGCAAATTTTATTATTGTTTGCTAACATATTCTTTGTAATTTTTGGAAGCTTGTTATGTATTACTTACTCGTTGATTCACTTATTTATTCATTTATTCATTCTGCAGATATTTATGGAGTACTAACTCTGTAATAGGAACTGTTGTAGGTGCTGGGGACCCAGGTATGAACCAAATAGATCAAAATGCTTGCCCTGATGAAGCTGATGTTTTTGTGTTGATGTCAATACTAAATGAATTACTAAGAGCATGCTCTGGAGAAAAGTAAGTCAATGAAGGTACAGAAAGTTCTGGAACTGGAAAAAAGAATTGCAATTTTAACTGTAATGGTCAGATATGCATTACTGAAAAGAGGACAGTTGAGAAAAGACCGTAAGGAAGAAGAGACAGAAACATTCAGATCACTGGGAAAAGAGCAATGAGGCACAGCCACAAATACATACAAGACAGAGATCGATCTGAGGAGTTTAGGGACAATTAGCAGATCAGTGATGCAAGTTGTAAAAGATGGAGTATAGGAAGAAATAAAAGTCCTCGTGTGATATTGTAAGGTTTTCATTTCAATATTTGGACCTTTGGAAATTTTACAAATTTTTATATGACTTAATTTTTAGCAGGATCACTGTGTCTGCTATATTGAACATAGGCTACATGGTCTAGAAAAAAGCAAGCCCACAATTAAGAATTTATTACAGCCCAGTGTCAGTGGCTCACAACTGTAATCCTAGCTACTCAGGAGGCAGAGATCAGGAGGACCATGGTTGGAAGCCAGCCCAGGCAAGTAATTTGTGAGACTCTATCTCAAAAAAAAAAAAAAAAACCTTCACAGAAAAGGACTGGTGGAATGGCTTAAGGTGCTGGCCCTGAGTTCAAACCCCAGTACTGCAAAAAAAAAAAAGTTTCTTACAGTCTGGCATGGTGGCTCACTCCTGTGAACATAACTACTTTGGAGGCACAGATTAGGAGGATTGTGATTTAAGACCAGCCTGGGCAAAAAGTTAGCAACATAGTGGCATGTTCCTGTGATCCCAGCTACACAGGAGGAGGATCATGGCCTGAGGTCAGCCCTGAACAAAAGTATGAGCCCCTCCTGAAAAGTAACTAAGGCAAAAAAGGACTGGGGGCATGGCTCAATAAGTAGAGCACCTGCTTAGTAAGCACAAGGTTCTGTGCTCAAACTCTAGTACTGCAGAGAGAGATAGAAAGACAGAGAGAGAGAGAGAAAGAGATCGTCACAGTAATTCAGACAAGAGATGATTATAGTATCTATGTTGGTAGCAGTGAAAATGTTACAATGCAGTATACTATGGCAGAGCAAGTAAAATTTAGTATGAGAAAAGGGGGATTCAAAGATGATTCCAGATTGTGACTTGACATTTGAAAAGATGAAGTTGACATCTACTTTGATGATACAGGCTATGAGAGGCATGGATTTTAGAGAGAATATGAGGAGTTCAGTTTTAGACATGCTAAAGGTAAGCTGTTAATTAGAAATCCATATGAATGCTGTGTTGGAACTGGATATTAGATTTCTAGGAAGAGGTCCAGGCTGGGTACATGCATGTGTCAATAGATAGTGCATAAGCCATGAGATTGGATGAGAATTCCAAGGAAGTAGGTGTAGATAAAGGAGAGATATTGACGACTGAACCTTGAAGCAATTCAGGGTTAAAAGTTTCAAGGAAATGAGTGAAAATAAGCAAAGGCAATGGGAAAGAGAAGCTGGTGGGTTTGAGGAAAACCCAGGAGAAAGCTGCTATTTGGAGGGGCCAAATTTAGAAGTTGCAAAAAGAGAATGCCAATGCTGCCTATAGACTACATCAACTGAGTTCTGAGTACTGACACTTGAATTTTGAAGACTTGAAGTCATTGTGACCTCAACAAGAGTGATTTCAGTGGAGTGGTGAAAGCAATGCCTTAACTGGAGAGAATTAAAGACAGAAAGAAAGAGGAGAAATGAGACAATAGGTAGACAACAGTTTCCAGAGATTTTGCTGTAATGAAGAGAGAGTTATATTACACTAGCTAGAGGGCATTTGGAATCAGCAGGGGATTTTTTAAATGGGAGAAATCAGAGCATGCATGTTTTTTATGGAAAGGATCCAGTAGAGAGAGAAAACCAATGTTGTGGGAGAGATAGAAGAAAAGCTGGGAGTTCATTTTAAAGATTGAAAGAGGATATAATCTACTGGAAAAGAAGAAGTGTTTGCTTTGGATACGCAGAAAAAGTTATTAGAAATAGGAGAGTAAATGGTACTGATGTTGATAGGTGGGTATTTGTGAAGGGGGGGAATTCTACAGTTTCCTTTCTGAATGGTTATGTTTCTGAAAAAAAATAAGAAGCAAAGGTTGTCAGCTGAAAATGAGTTTAGAACTTGACAATGAAGGAATAGAGACCTGGGGAAGGTGTAGACAGAATGATCCAGGAACATGCAAAATGAATGCTGAGCAAAATAAAAAGACCGATTTGAAGTTAGTGATCATGAGTTTGAAATGAAACCCAGCATATGAAGTGGGTATTTTGTTTCAACATTCATTTGCCTAGGTGCATGTGTATAGTAGGGGAAAGATGGATTTAACCCAGATTGAGGTTTTGAATAACAAAGTAAGAGACATCAAGGAAATGGACAGTGTACAATGGTCATGGAATTTTTCTGGAAAGGAAAAGAAAAAGGGAGAATTCTAAAACGGTAAGAATGATGAATTGTAAGTCCTAGCAGTAATCAAAGGATGGTTAGAGGTTGGAGATTTTGCAGTTTCAAACTGCAAAAAAAGTAGTGATTTGAGAGTAATAAATATGCACTCTAAAATTTAGTTGTGTATAACAACCATTTTATTATTATAACTCATGAGTTTGAGGGTCAGGGATTTTGGCCAGCACTCAGCTAGGTGATTTTTTTCATTCCATGTGGTATTGACTGGGATAACTTGACATTCATCTGATGGCTGCTGTAGGGTCAGTGGGGCAAAACCACTCAACTCACATGTCTGGTCCCTTAATGGAGCTAGATGCAAGGCTGTTCTCACCTAAACATTCATTCTCCTTGTCCATGTACCCTCAGGTCCTCTTTTGATAGACTCTATAGAATGGTTCTTAGCCTTCTTACATAGAAGCTTATATCTCAGAAAACATAAAGTAGAAACTGCCAGTTTCTTAAGGTCCTGGAAATCGATACAACTTCACTTCTGCCATACGCTGTTAATCAAAACAGTCACAGAGCCTCCTGAGATTCAAGGGATGGGGAAAAAGATCTCACTTCTTGTTAAGCAAAGTATGAATAGGTTGTGACCTTCTTTGATCTACTACAAGGATGACTTTGACTTCTCCTGGTAGGTGAAAGAAATGACCAAATGTTAGTGTAATTAATTGTGATGATCTTAAGATAGAACTATGGATGCTCAGAGCTTGAAAAGATGAGGGTCTTGCCAATGGCAAATGAAGACCGTGGGCTTCCTTTTGATCACTTGCCAGGACAGATATGATCTTCACCTAAAGAGGCAGAACAGTCAGCCCTCTGAATACATGTATTCTGTATATATGGGTTAAGCATCCTAGGTTTCAACAAGCTGCTGTTCAAAAATGGTTTATAAGGTTTGCACCCATATTGAACTTTCTTCTTTTGTCATTTTTCTCTAAACAATATAGTATAACAACTTTTTCCACATAATTTATATTGCAATGGATATAATAAGTAATGTAGAGATGATTTAAAGTATAAAGAAAGATATGAATAGGCCAAATGCAAATAATATGACATTTTATATAAGGGACTTGTGCATCCATTTGTAGAATGGGATGAAGAGATATTTTGGGAACAATCCCTCTTGGATACCAAGGAAAGACTGTATTTGCTCTTGAAAATATGCCATTAAAAGACTTGGACTAGATGGCATTATCTTTGTGAAAATTATTTCCCAGTGTCTTTATATCAATCTACTATTCACCCATTAAGTGCACTTAGTTTTCTACCTATATTTTGATGTTATTGTTATATTTTATTTTTTTCTTAAATGTAGTTTAATCAGTTCTTCCATTTATGCACTATACTTATGATTATTTGTACTTTCCCCACTCTCAGACTATAGAAATTACTCAATTATATTTTCTTCTGGTACATTTTAAAATAAAAGGTTTCTTTTAAAATAAATATACATTTGGAAAAGTAGATAAGATTAAGATGTATACCAAATATTACGTATTTTTAGTAATAAGTATTGTCAGTTCCCTAAAAGATCCCCTCATGCCCTTCCTCAATTGCTATCCCTCCCAGCTATCCATTGTCCTGCTGATAGCAATCTCGTCCTTCCTTTCTCTATAGCTTTGCACATAAACATGAATCTTTAAAAATTATGAATAACAGTACCTTGTCCTTTGCAGATGTGTATATATGCATGTGTGCTCAACTTCATATAAATTGTTGTTTTGTTTTTCTTTCGTAACTTACTAGTTTCACACAAAAATATGAATTTCTTCCCTGGTTTTGTTTGTAGCTTTGGTTCATAGATTCTCACTATTGTGTATGTCACTTGACCAATAATATCCCACTTCACTTCCTCAATGATTGACATGGACTTTGGTTGTTTTAAGTTTGGAGTTATTGCAATAATAATAATATGAACTCCATTGGTGCTCATGTGAAAACATTTCTGAAGTGGTACTGATATGGTTCTAGGCTCAAAATCCCTTCAATTTGGTATTGGAATGCCATTGTCCCAATTATACCAATTGACACTCTCATTGTCACAGGATGAAAATACCTTTGACCAAATGCTCCATCCAAAATAAGTATAAGTCATTCTCATTTTAGCCCTTCTGGAAATGTGTCCCAGTGTCTCACCATGGTTTAGCTTGCATTTCTTAGAATTAATAAGGTTAGGCAAGAGACTTTGGGTTGTGACACTTAATTTCTCAACTAGATTGTGGGTTTTTTTCCTAACACTTTCTAAGACTGTCATGTATTCTAGAAACAGTCCCTTTGCTGAAATTAAATTTTTTCACATTCTCAAATACATTTATCTTTCACTTTGTATTTGTATTAAAGTAAACTCATTCATTTTCCAAACGCATGACTATGTTCTCTCAATGGTATCACCAGGATGAGACCAAGCCTTCAACTCATGAGCCTTTTGGGCTCATACCCAAACCATAACACCAGTTACACTTGCTAATCAATTCCATTGGTTAATCTTTGGATTCTATTGGTTTTCCACTTTGAAAATCAGTGACAGAGGTAAGGATAAATTCATTGAAGCCATATAGCAATGGACTCAATATAAGTAAGAGTTGTTTCTCAAGAAGCACCTGAAGAGTCTAGCAGCAGAGAATAATTAAAGAGAACAATCAACAGAAAACCATCAAGAAAGGCTTAAGGAAGAAGTGATGGTAATATTTGTCAGCAGAGATCTACCTGTTGTCATCACCTTATACAATTAAATTACGACTCACTACTACATTCTATAATAGACTCAAGGTAAAATGTATTTTAATATACTATATATGGACATCTTGCAGTTTTGTTAAACAGTTCTTTTTAAAGCGAATCATCTTCAGACATTTCATCATCTAGCATGCTATTAGAACATTCAAATGGTATTTTGAAAGCTAGGAAAATAAATATTTCTACAAGTTGGCTTTTTTAAACTTTTAGATCTTATGTCAAAGTTGCCATAAGAAGTACAAAAACATTTGAGGCTCAATGTAGTCTTAAATTAAAATATTATAAATAATTGTTCTGTAAACTGAGTAACAGAGATCTTCGTACCCATTACTACTATATTTTAGAAGAATATTAATCTCTTGACTTAGAATAATGGTTACATCTTGAATAAATGTTTGTAAATATTCAAGTTTTTCCATTCCCTTTACCTTACCACTTGGTTGACTGAAGGCATTTTTACATTTTCAATATGCAATTCTTGGCTTTCTTTCCATTTTAATCAATGGCCTAATATAAAGTTCCAATTCTGCTAAGGCTTAAGAGAAGATAACAGTAAAGAAGAAAATTTACAGAGGATGAGCTTATTTAACGTGTCATTTTTCTCTGTCACTGGTAGACCTGTGATTGGTGAGCAATGCTCTTGAGTGCTGGCATTAATATGTACTAGAGAAGATCCTCATACATCCATTCCAGGCAAATTAAACACATTAAGTTCTTGCTACATGTATACAATACATACACACACACACACACACACACACACACACACACACACACACTGTATATTCTGAAGAAACAGGGAATAGCCCTGTCTTCTTAGAAGATAAACTCTTGTTAATGACATTTGATTGTATTCATATGTTATTACATAAATCCATGAAGACAGTGATAATTTTTAAATCATTTTATGTATGAAAAATTTGCAGGACAGAAACATAAAGGATCTGTTGTTGATTTCCACAAAAGAAGAATTTCAAAAGATCTGCCTGCAACAAATTTCTTCAGTATGTGTACCATACATTTTACTGCCAGAGAGGGTCTTTTGTTATTACTGCTGATCTGAGTCTATAGTTGCAAGTTGATGCGTGGTTTATTAGAAAAGATGAGGGTTACTAGAATAAATGTAATAAGTAAACAAGACAATAAAATAAGACACATGTAATCAAAATACAGTGCTGGAAAAAGATAGTAGAACAGTGTAAACACGTAAGATGGAAGAAAGGAAGCTAGGAATAATCAGTAGAGCAGACACATTTCTCTGCCTGCAAAGAATATGCAGAATAGAAGTGAAAGAAAGCATTTCCTTTTCTGATAGTTAGCTAGTTAGCAGAACAACAGAACACCTACAAGAATGTACTTCATTCAAATGGTCTGTTTATGAAGCACTGAGGGCAAGTTGATTATTTACCCCTAAAATTCTTAATATGAATATTAAATCATTGTAATAAAATTAAAGACAAAAGAAATCATTCCAGTCATATAAAATGTGGGGAAGTTCACTACTGCCCTGTATAGGCAAAACATCAAAGAAAAGAAAATCTTTTTCTTTTCTGTGATGTAAAAACAGAAACTTAGGGCCAGATATGGTGACATACCTATAATCCTAGCTACTTGAAAGAAAGAGTTTGGGAGAATCACAGTTCAAGGCCAGCCCAGGCAAAAAGTTCATGAGTCCCCCATCTCAACAAATAAAAGTTGGGCATGGTTTGGCAAGTCTGTAATTCCAGCTACGTGGGAAGTATAACAAAGAGGGTCACAGTCTAGGTTCTCCCAGGCATAAAAAATAACCAAACAAAAAGGGATAAGGGTGTGTCTAAAATGGTAGGGTGTGTGCCCTGAGCTCAAACTCCAGTACCATCAAAAGAAAAAAAAAAAGAAAATTAGACTTTTAAATCATTTTAGTCTGATATTAAATCCATGAAGATGGATGATAAGCATGAAAGGATTCCATGAGGTCAATTTTCTTAACAACTAATGTAAATTTATTCTCTGATGTAGAAAATGTCAGTCTTTTGAAAAAGACACCAATTTATGTTGTAATTAATGTATAAAAAAGGAGTTGGATAATGATTAGAGCAATCAGTGTGACTAGGATATGAGGTATATCATTAATCATTGCCCAGTCAGATTTCAACATTAAAAATTTATCATCTTTAATTTCATTGTTACCCTCCAATCCAAGTAGAACAAAACATACAATTAAGCTATTTAAAATAGTTGGATTAGGTCATTGCATTTTTTGGTCAAACCCTTTCCTTTAAAAGACAATGGATTTCTTCATAGGAAACTCCTGTTGGCAGGCCTACTTTTTAATACTGCCCACTGGTTTTTGGATCTTCTCAAAAGAGAAAAGTGCCTGACTACTGTAAAATAGTCATTTCTTCTTGAAGTACCACTATTAGAATATAAAATATAAGATTTTTCCACTGTTTCTGATCTTAGAATGAATGCTTTCAACATTCCATCAAACCATATTTGCTATTGGTTTTTCAGAAATACACTTTATATAATTAAGGAAGTCCTTTTCATTTCATTGAATAAGAATTGCTTATATAAAAGAGATCTGAATTGAACCATTATTTTTGTTGTCATGGGATCACATGATTTTTCTTTTGTTCTTGGAGAAAGGTAAGTTACATTCACTGATTTTTAAATCAGTATTTAAATCATATATTATTAGAATGAGACCAATTTTGGTCATGATATGTTCTCATTGCTATACATCACAGGATATTTACTTTTAATATTTAATCTTCACTTTCAAATTTTTAGGATTTTTTTTCATCAGACAGATTGGCAAGTAGTTCTTTTATGTGCCTTGTCCTTATCAGATGTTGATATTATGAGGGTGCTGTCCTCATGAAGAAAGCTGTGATCATTTTTTTCTATTCCCTGCAGTTTTAGTTAAGGTTTCTGTTATTTTTCATTAACTATTTGGTAAAAAAGTCACTAGTAAGACTTCACTACTTGAGTAAGCTGGGTAAATAACACACGAGTCACTGTAAAATATTTGCAGTTTCCTGTATTTCTATAATAATTCAAGACTTAAAAAATTCACTGTGGAAAACATCTGAGAATGGAGTTGTTACCCCTTCATTACTCCAGTAGATTTGAATTGTATATTCAATTTCTTCAATAGGCATTAGAATATTCAAGTTTATTATCTCTTCTTTGTTAGTTTTAGAAACTTTTGTTTTCCTATATGTTTTCATTTTATATACTTTTATATTGTTAGCATAGAGTTAGAGCCATTCATAATTCTATTTTGTTGTCTTTCCAATGTCTGCAAGAACTACACTCATGCTTCCCTTCATCCCTGAAAGTATGCACTTGCTTCACAAGTCCTTTTTCTTTACCAGTCCTGTCCTGCAGGTCAGCCATCATTTTACTTGTCTTCACTGAAAGCCATATGTTGCTTTGTTGATACCTTGCATTTTTTTTTAGTTCCATTCCCCCTTCCCTATTATTTATTGTGTTTAATAAGTCTTTATTGGTATTGGACTTAATTACTCTCTTTTCTCTATCACCTTGTCATAGGTTCTTAGATCCATCTCAAGTGGTTTATCTTATCTAATAAATGAATGTAAATTTCCCTTTAACAATGGTTTTAATGTGTGTGGAAACATGCCCATCTACTAGTTGCTGAGGTAATAATCCATATTAATTTAATTGTCAATGAGGATTGATTAAAGCGCTGCCTAAATTTATGTATCTATGTTCATTTTTTCTCCTTGTGTTACCCTGAGAAAGAAGTGGTTCCACAAACCTCCAGTTATAATAATGAATTTTCTATTAGATCTCTCAATTTTGCATTAATTATTTTGGTACTATTTTATTATGTTCTTATAAATTTTAAATTATTATATCTTTTTGGTGACATCACTAATTACTATTAAATTTTATCCTTTATCTCTATTAAAGCTTATTTTACTTTTCTTTTCAATACTGGGGATTGAACCCAGGATCTTGCACATGCTAGGCAACTGCTCTACTACTTGAACCATTCTCCCAAACTTTTTGTTTGTATTTTGTTTTGGAGATGGGGTCTCACTAATTTCCTGGGCTATCCTGGAATTTGGGATCCTCCTGCCACTGCATCCCAAGTATTGAGATTGTAGGCAAGAACCACCATGACCAGCATCTACTGAGGCCTCTTGCATTGTCTGATGCTGATATTTTATTTTATGATTCACATTTTTCCAGATGTTTTCTTTGACCATTTCTGCAAACTTAATTTCATATTTATCCTTTTTAAGTAGCATCTTTGTATTTAAATTGGAGTATTTAGAACATTCACATTTAATGTACTAATTGATATACTTGGATTTAAATCTATATCTTGCTATTTGTTTTCAAATTGTGTCCCCCATGCTCCACTCATTTTAATTTTCTTTTATAGTTGTTTTCATACATCAATTATTTTATGCTAACTGGTTTTAAAATAAAGGCACATAAAAGTTGATAGCAAAAATAGAGCCAAAACTGACTCAAAAAAAATCTAAATAAACCTATAATCATTTAAATGAATCAGTTGTTTGAAATAAACCACAGAAATAAACATCAGTCCCAGAGAGTTCACAACAAATTGAACTTAACTGCTTTAGAAAACAGAAAGTGAGAGAATATACACTACTTTTATTTTATGAGGTCTTCATGACACTGATGTTCAAACCAGAAAATAAATATACGAGAAAGGAAAACTACAGGTCAAGTCTGACTTATGAACACCCAAATGCAAAATCATAATGAGTATTAGCAAAAATAAATTATGTTAATATTTATTGTTTAATTTCAATATTGGACATTAAATTACTTAACTTTTTAAATTAAATAAAATTTTCATAAACTTCACCACTTTAATATTAACATATATAATATTGTTTGCCCATTCACAAATTATTTATGAAAAATGTGATAATCTCAATAGACTCACAATGCATTTAATAAAATCCACTACTCAGTTGTCTTAGTTCATTTATAAAACTGTGAGTAAATACTTAGACTACATCATACATAAAGAATGGAAATTTGTTTATCACCGTTCTGAAGACTGGGACACCCTAGATTAAGGCACCAGAAATTTTGGTATCTGGTGAGGACCCAGTTTTTGCATTCAAAACGGCAACTGAACATTTTGCTCTCACAGGGTGGGAAGAAGGAAAGGTTTAAGCCAGTTCTCCCAAGCCCTTTTAAAACTCACCAATCCATTCATGAGAATGGAGACCTCATGATCTAATTGCTTCCAAAATGTCCCACCTCTTAATACTACTACAAGGGGAATTGTGTTTCAACAGGAATTTTATTAATACTACTACAAGGGGAATTATGTTTCGACATTCAAACTATAGCACCAGTCTTTATTAAAAATCCACATGCCTTTTAATAAATAACTTTCTTAACCAATATACTCTTGATAAATAACTTTCTTAAGCTGATTAAAGACAAACCTGATCATAGGTAATGATAAAACATGAATACCATTCCACTGAAAATACAAACAAGATAAAAATATGAATTATCATCCTTTCCATCAACTGTTGTTTGAAGATTCAAGGCAGTGTGATAAGAAAAGAGAAAGAAGTGAAATAATAAGTTCTAGTGTTCTATTACACAGGAGAGTGACTATAGTTAATGATAACAATAATGTATTCCATATTTTGAGATAGCTAGAAGGGAATTATAAACCCTTGAGGTGATGGATAAGCTAATTTTTCTGATATGACGATTATAAAATACATACTTCAAAACACACCCAAAATATATACAATTATTATGTGTCAATTTAAAATTTTTTTAAGTTTTATTTTATTTTAAAATCAAGAAGAAAGAAATTTAAAAGAAAGTCAAGAAGATTGGAAATGAAGAAACAAAGCCACTTATTATTCACAGGTAGAGGATCGCCTACTGAGGTTTCTGACAATTGATTATCAAATTAGAACTACTAAAAGACATTGAAAAAGACAGTTAAAAAATAACTTCAAAATGATATGATTCTCAGATAGCAATGAAAGATATAAAATGTCTGGGAACTGATACAATAAGAAATGCTAAACCTTAACTCAAAGCCTTTACAAGTTTTATAGAAAAACGTGTTTTAAGATTTATACAAAAAAGAAACATACTCCAAGGTCCTGGACTGGGAGACTAGCTGTCACAAATAAGTCAATTCTTCTCAAATGAGTACAATTTCATTCAAATCTCAATAGAATTTTTAGTCCAATTTGTTAGGCATGCCATAATATTCATATGGAAAAACAGAAGTCTAAGGATGAATAAGATTAATTTGAAGAAAATTATTTGCTTCCAAAACTCTATTGTAAGACTTATTCAAAATGCACTGTACCTCAGTTCATCATTTAACCACATTTTATTATTCTTATACTGTTTCCTATTATCAATTTTAGGCTGTGTTTAATTCATAGCTTTTTATTTCTTATTTTCAATTAAAATAATTATCTTCTTAAAATAGATAGCACCTTGGATCTAATAAAACATAGACATTACAATGATTGTAATAAAACATAGACATTACAATGAGTGTCTTTGCAGAGACAAGCCAATGGAACACAGGAGAATCATGAAACAGACCATTTAGTAGCTTAATATTAGATAAAACGGCTTATTCATTAAACACTTGTGTATTTATTTCAGTAGAACAGTAAATGAGATGGTACAATCTTTTGAAGAAGAAACAGGAGAGAATTAAGGACATTTTTGTCCATCTGAAGTTACTATGTCATCATGTGCCAGTAATCCTAACTACTCAGGAGACAGAGATCAGGAGGATTGAGGTTAGAAGCCATCCCTGGAAAATAGTTCTGAGAGACCCTATCTTGAAAAACCCTTCACAAAAATAGGGCTGGTGGAGTGGCTCACAGTATAGGCCCTGAGTTCAAGCCCCACTACCGCAAAAAAAAAAAAGAAGCTACTATGTAACATAAATATTGTTTAAACTTAAGTATAGGACTAAAATTAATACATATAGGTATAAGAACTAAATGCTTCATAAATGTTTTATGTTAATAAAGATGGGCAATTAGTTGATTATTTGGATATATCTCAAGTTGAAACTTAATTCCACACTAAGAAAGATTGTTGAAGATCTGGATACAAATTTTAGCAATTATTTTTTGAGAGTGAAAGTATGGAATTTATTAAAGCAAGTGAGAAGAAAAGAAACAGAACAGCCACTGAGAGAGAGGGATTCTGGTAGAGGATTGTCCTAAAATTTTTATTTTTGCAAAAAGAAAACATAGGTAAGATTTAATCAACTTCAGGAAGGAGCAGGTCTTTACATGGGCTCAAGCAGTGGGATATGTTATCAAGGAAAGTACTGGTATATTTTATCATACAGAATATTTAAAATGCTGTAGGCTAAACACATACTAACCAAATTGAAAGGAACCAGCTAGAGTACTTATGTACAAGTAGTTCATAAATTTAAAGTTCTTTCTTATAGAAAAGAATTAAAACTGCTATGAGAGGGCTGGAGGTATGGCTTAAGTGGTAGAGTGACTGCTTTGCAATCATGAAGCCCTGAGTTCAAACTCTAATCCCACCGAAAAAAAAAATGCTATGAAAAATATACAAGACTTAAAGTAGTAAATTTACAGAAAGAATTAGAAATCAGTAATGCATATACCAAGCCATTCTATTTCCTTTGAAAAATATGGCATAAGCTCAAGGGGTAGAATACCTGCCTAGCAATTGTGACTCCCTGAGTTCAAATCCCACTACCACCAAAAAAACAAACAAACAAACAAAAGATATGGCATAAATATTGTGAAATAAGTGCATATATATTTGCCTAATTAGAAAAGCCTCTTGATGCTATCATACACTGTAAATTGCCATTTTTAACCATATCTCCCATTCATCATGTTGTTTCCAGGGAAATTATATTTTGATCTTACAGAAAAGGAAATAAATGGCAAGATAATGTGTGAAGTTTAATAACCTTCCTATTGGAGTATAAGAAAGCACTTGATGAGACAACACAATTTTTAAGTTTTTCCTTGTTAGAAAGGATTTTTTTAATTACATCTTCAACAGAGAAAGCGTCTGTCAGTCATCTTATGAATGCTTTGAATTGTAAAAGCATATACTGACAATGTTACTAAGGAAAAATATCCTAGGACCATTTGTTTCTTAAACTTACTATTTGCTAAGCATGTCATGTATTTCCATTCATAAATTTTTATCTTTCACTTCCTTGATTTAATTTATTCCTTTTTTTAATTTATTTTTTTCTTTATTCATTTATTCGCGTGTGCATACATTGTTGGGAAATCTTATTACTAAGATTTCTCCCTTTCTTTTTCTTCTCTTTTTTTGGTAGTTATTAAAAATGGGATTGTTTACTTTCTTAATTTCTCTTTCAGATCATTGATTTTTAGTATAGAGAGGAGGCTACTTTACATTCAAAAAGATTTCAAAAGCACTGAATCTAAATGCAGTATAAGGACCTTGCTTGACTCTTATTTCAGCAAACTAAATGCAAGAAAATATTTCTAACCCAATTGGAAAAAATCAAATAAAAAGATATCAAGGAATTATCTTGAATTTTTATTTGTAAATATGAAACCATGGCCATGTTTTTAGTTCTTCTTTATTACAGCTATATTGAGATACATAAATAAAATGTTGGTCAACTTGTGTTGCTACACCAAAATATCTGGAGTTTATTTTAGAACTCAATTTTGAAGGTTAAATTACACCAGCACATCACGTGAGGACTTTGTGCTATGTCATAATATGGCAGAAGACATTACAATGCATGCAAGAGTGGTGAGCAGGACACTTGTCAGGAGAGTGAGTTAAGAAAACTAGACTCACTTTATAACAACTCATTCTTGAGGCAACCAGTCCACTCCCTGGAGACCTAACCCACTCCTGTGAGGCAGGCATTAACCTCTTCAGAAGGTGGAACTCACACAGCATATTTACCTCCCACTATGCCATGTTTCTTAAAACTTCTACCACCTCTCAGTACCACTACATTTGGGATCAAGTCTCCAGAAAAATGAACCTTTGGAGAACAAACCATATCCCAACCATAGCAGATATACAAAGATTCTCTCTAGTGGTATACTATGATGTTTGGGTTCTGCTTCAACTACCATCAGAAAGAAAAGTCTGCAAGGTGGATGCATTTACATGTAGGATTGGTGAAATGAAAATGGTAAAAATTTGATAATTGTGGAACCTTGGCTTACTTTAAAATGTCCAGAAAATATAGTTCAAAGTGCATATTTGTGAGTCTCTATTATAACTGACTTTTAATGCACTGCATAACTGCGAAGTCAGGTCAGAGGGCATCTAACATGAAACCCCTTTTCTGGATGATGACCTCTAATGGAAAACTGAAAAAAGAGGAAGAACAAGTTCCCTGCCTCATCAGATTATGTCCCACCACCCTGATCCACCCCAGACAGTTTATATTTGAAATACATTTCAGCAAAGAAGAGCTCAAAATAGCCATTCATTTAAGAAAGACATCAGTTCAGTCTCTCTATATATGCCAAAAGTAAGAAAAAGTAAATGCCATTAGAAAACTACAATGAGAGCACAGGAGAATTAGAATAACACCGTGCAAATTACAAAGAATGGAGATACTGTTCTTTCTCAATTAGAAATAAAAACTAAAAATCTGAAATTAAAGTCATTAAAAGTGAGATTACCTGTATAACCTCCATATACCTGATAAAACAATGCCATTAGAAAAAACTGATTAGATGGCAAGAGATATGACTTTAACCTCTTCTCTAACTCAATGCTCTTTGATAAAACAGTTTACTTCTCTTTGATCCCATTATTTTATCTCTGAAATGTGCAGTGGTTTTGTTTGTTTGTTTATTTTTTTGGTGGGACTGGGGTTTGGACTCAACATCACTCTCATACATTTTACAAAAAACAAGTACTTCCCAGCCACAATCAACATTAAGGGGATGACCCACAGTAGATTCTAACTTTTATCCACTATTGAATGGCTTGTGATTTGGGACTGTAAAAGAATAAAGGAAAGCAATGCATTTTTTCTATTTTTCCATCATCAGATTAATGTGATTAGGTCAATTACGTGGTATGAACATATTTGTAATACTCAATAACAATGGAGTTCTTTTAAAAATGATTTGCGTCTTTTTATTACATATTTCTACTTGGTGAGACATTGTTATCATATTTCCTTTTAATTCTTTAAATATTGTTTCCTTAGTTCTTAACCTATTTAAAAGAGTTGATTTAAAGTTTTTATCTGCTAAGTCTAATATCTGAACTGCCTTAGGAAATTTTACTGCTATTTTTCTTTGTTTTTTTCATTTCTATTTCTTTCCATGTGTCATCATTATTCGTTGAAAAGTAAACATTTTAAGCAATATATTGGTATAATTGGTCCCATTTACCTTACCCTCTACCTTCCCACCCCATTGGGTTTGTTGATGTTAGAACTGATTTTTTTCCCCTCCTGTTGCTCCTAATGAGGATAATTCTGCAGATTCTGTATTATCTACAATGTGAGAACATTACCAGTTTTATTTTTTTCAAAGTTCTTGTTTTAATAATTTCTTTCTTTTTTTTTTATTATCCATTTATTCACATGTGAATACATTGTTTGGGTCATTTCTCCCCCCTACCCCTCTCCCACACCCTCTCCCGCCTCCCCCACCCACTCCTGTTCTGCCCTTATCTCTAATTTTGTTGAAGAGAAGACATAAGCATAATAAGAAAGACAAAGCGTTTTTGCTAGTTGAGTTAAGGATAGCTATACAGAGAGAATCCTAGCATTGTTTTCATGTACAAGTGTGTTACAACCCAAGTTGATTCATCTCTAACTGATCTTTACACTATAAGATTAGGGTTACCATTTGGCCAGTGGAATTTATTAGGAAGCCAGTAATTGGTCAAAAATTACCTTAAATGCTTTGCATTCATTTTTTTCTACCCTTTGCTAAGGGGATATAGGTATGAAAGTTCACCTTCAGATTTCTGAGTGTTTATAAGACAGTATTAGGTTTTACTTCCTGCTTATGCCAGGCCCCAGGTCAGCCACAGGTAAATGACTGAGGTCTTACACTTTCCCAGCCTTTTCCTATGCAGCTCCATGCATGCAAAAGCTCTTTTAGATCCCTGGAAATACACTGGAGCCTGTCAAAGTTCCCTAAGTTCCTCTTGTTCTCCAGGGCTTCCTTTTAAATTTTTGTCCAGGATCTAGTTTTCCCTAACTCAAATCACTTTTTAGGCAGCTGCAATGCTATAAATCAAGGACCAAGAGAATGAGGAAGAAGAGAGGCTTCCTTAACAGAGAACAGAGCAGATCCCCATTGTACTCACTAACCCCCTACAGAGATTAGTACAGAGATTTTTTTTTTTTTTTCCCTCTGAGTTGAGCTTTGAGTCAAATAAAACATACATGCAACCTTGGAAGTCAAGATTTTCCAAGAAGCTACTAGTTTGGACAAATATTGACTATGGTTTGAGGATAGGGCTTTATTTATTTTTTGGTCAGTCCTCTCCTGATGTGACATGGTGATGCTGGCTTTTCACAGCTTCTGTGCCACTGAACTGGCAAGGGAGAGTGTGGTACAAATCATCTAACTTCAGTGCCACACAATCTCTTGTCTTAATGAGTTTAAGCCATTTTTCTTAGACAAGAAATTTTGTTTGGTTGGTTGTTTTGTTTAATTTCAAGTGTTCTGAAGTGATTGGTTTTAGTTGTCTTGCCAGTATCGTCATATACCTGGGGGGGGGTGGAGTTATGTAAATCTTCACTATCCTTTTATCAGTATCTCTGTTCCTCAGTTCTGACACTTCAGGATGATCTGCTTTGGTGTAGTCTTTTTGGTTTATTGTATTACTCTTTGTGGCCTTGGGCTTTTTCAATTAAAAATTCATGTCCAAACTCTGGTATCATTTCTTATATGATTTTAAAAATACTTTGTTCTTCTCTTTTCTCTTTCTCTCCATGTGAAATGTCTACATTTCATTTAGATTCCCAAACATCTGACTTTTTGTCTTAGATTTTTTGGTTTTCCCCTGCCCCTATTTTTTTAGATGTTTCCTGGATATTCTCTTCTCAACTTCAGAAGTTTTTATTTTGGTTATTTAGTTTTAGAAACTAATTATGTTTCTAAAAACTAGTTCCCTTGTTTTTAAAATACCATATTCTTGTCTTATGCATACAATAATTAAAAAATAATTCTTATTTTTGACCATGTAACTCAATTAGCATTTCTTAGGAAGTTTTGTTTGTTATTTGCTAAGTTTTCCTTTACGTTCTTCCCTCCTGTTTATTTTGGTCAATCAATTATAAATTGAGAGAATATTCCAAAGTCAGGTGGTCCTTGGTTTTCCATTTCATATTAAGAGTGAGGCACTCTGGTCCTCCTTATTAATGTTTATACTCTCTCTTCAACAAAATTAGAGATAAGGGCAAAACAGTATCTGCTTAGAAGCAAGGGGGTGGGGGCAAGAGGGAGGGGATGGGGGAAAGGGAGGAGGCAAGGGGAAGGGGGGAGCAATGACCCAATCATTGTATGCACATATGAATAAAGGAAATTAAAAAAAAAAGAGTGAGGCACTAAAACTTATTACCAACTTTATATGCTTTGATGAGGCTTTGGGGCTGGTGGGCTTTGTACTAAAGTGATTTTTTTGGACAGTGGGCAGTGCATTTATCCTTAGGACTCATATGCAAGTATGCTAACAGAAGTATCATTGGGGCTACTGCTTCAGAGAAGAAAGTATTTATTACTTTCCTTGGAACTAGAAGTTGAATCTCCATCACTCTGCATTCTGTCTTTTAGTTAATAACCATCTCTTATTTTTCAACTTCACACCTTGCATTTTCCATCCACTTTAAACTCCATATTTGGTATCTGTGTACCATGTCTTTCTTTGGCTCTTCAGAGAAATCTGTACATCCCATTTCCCCTACCTCATTTATGGTGACCTTATACTAAGTTTTTCTGCACCTGCTAATGAAATTACCAACTTCAAACTGTTTTCTTCCTTTCAAAACATGTTGAAATCTTCTCTGTTGATGAAGCCTTTCTTCTCTGCCAGTCTTGGTCTTTGACTTACTACACTCTTATTTTAGTGGAATGTAAAACAAAGAAGAAATTTATCTTTTTTAGGTGGGTTTCTTTGACACTTAACTTTATAAGAAAGATTTTGGGGCTATATTCTATTTTGTTTGTCAATAATGATTACTAAATTCTAGCACATAAACAGTTTTGAATGTGGCTTGAGAAATACCTTGCAAAATGTAATTCATCATATAAATGAAACAATGAAACCTGTTGAAATAATTTTAAGTGTGAGGGGAGGAGGAAGATGAGAGAGAGTGCTGATGGGGATGGCTCTAACCAAGATACATAGTAAGTATTCATGGAGATGTCACAATGAAACACCCCTATACAACTGGTATATGTTAATCAAAATGTCATATCATAAAGCTACTGCTATGCATCAAAATCTATTTATGGGGGAGATCCAAGATGGTAACTAGGGTGCAGAAGCAGATAGCATGAGTTCCATGAATCAAAAACCTTGCTGAGACACTGGAGCCACACTTGGCAGAAATAAAGCACCAAGGAGAATCAGAACTTCGACACCCTGAACCCCTAGCCTGTGGAAAGCTTCTCCATGCCACGTTACACTGAGAAAACAGGAGGACTCTCACTGCCGCCAGACACCAGCTCCAAACATGCTTGGAAGATATTTGGCAGACCAAATAGGTGAGTGCCTAGCATCATGCGGTATTCCTCCAGCCACTCCTGGGATAAACCAGCACAGCCCCCTCAGCAGACTGACCCCCCAACACACACACACAAAAACTAACACACAGCAGAGGGGTGGAGTTGCTGAAAGTGTACTGGAGAAGGAGAAAGAGGCAAGGAGCCACTCTCCACATGAACTTTCAGTAAACAAAGAATGGAAAGGCAGAAGGGCCAACAGTGGGTGCGTAATAAGCTGCTGCCTGAAATAGGGCAGGTAGTAGTCCTCAAAACTCATCTCCTGAGCCAGTGAACAACACCCAAAGTCAAATAACACTGCAAAATTGAAAAAAATCAGCAAGCCATCAAAACATGCTGACAGCAGGGGGCTGGCTGACAGACCACTGACCTTGCCCCAGAGAAAAAGGGGGAGGCAAAGGAACAAGCCCCCAGTAATCAAGCACAGTGAAAACCCAACTCCAGAGCAGGACAACTGGTGGGCTACAGCGCTGATTCTGGAACCTGAGGACAAAATACAAACTTTAACTGCCACACCCCAAGAGGGAGGAGCTGCCAAGAAGTTGTCACTGAAGGACAGAAGAAAAAAACACTACCCAACCACCTGGCAAGACTACAACAGAGCTTCGGCTTAAATATCAACACCAGGACTGGATGCTGGAGGAGTAACACGAGAACTTAAACTAAGACTGAAATTCAATTGTTCCTAAACCTGGAATTTTTGTTTGTTTGTTTGATTGTCTGCTTGTTTGTTCTGTTTCTAGTTTGTTTGTGTTTGTTCATTTCTCCATGTTGATTTCTTTTGTTTTTTTTTTTTTTTGGTTTTTTTTGGTTAGTTTTACTATTGTGAATTAGCTAATACTAAATTACACCCAGACCAGGGACAGAAATAACGTACACACACTTAGCTACAAAACCAATATAGCCACAAAACAAAATTAAACCAAGGGAAAGAAAACAGGTGATTGAAACCACCAACTAGCCCATTAAGAACATAGTTGCACAGTACCAAGTGGAGTGATGGGAAGACAAAAAAGGGATGGAAACCATTCTCCCCCCAAAAATAATTTAATACAGGATTCAGAGGGAAATGAAGAAAATGAACACCCAGATCCAGACTCCAATAAAACAAAGATAAACAATGCCAAGGAACCCAATGATGCCCACAAGAACATTCTCAAAGAAGAAATCCTCTAAGCAATCACTGAGAATTTCATGGAAATGTTACTGGACATGGTTAATGAAAAGATACAAGAAGCACTCAAAGAAATTTCAAGACACCAAAAATAAAGAATATGAGAGACACAGAAACAAATAAAAGAACTTATAGGAGCCCTAAATAAATACCAAAGTGAAACAGAGAACACTAGAAATAGAGAGATAAATGAATTAAAGAGGAAAACAGACAATATCCAAGAGGAAGTGACCCATGATATGGAAAACCTCAGAAAAAAGAATGAAACAAAAATACAAAAAACAAAGGAAGCCCACTCCAGCAGACTAGAACATGCAGAAGACAGAACCTCAGAACTTGAAGCTAAAATGGGAATTAAAAGAAAAACTGAAGAGCTATTAGTCAAACAACTAAAGGACCTGTGAAAGGAATATGCAAGAACACACCAAGTCCATCAAAAGAACAAACCTGAGAATCATGGGCACTGAAGAAGGAGAAGAGGCACAAGCAAAAGGGATTTGTAATATATTCAACAGAATAATAACAGAAAATTTCCCAAACCTAGAGAAAGCCATGCCCATTCAGGTACAGGAAGCCTCCAGGACACCAAGCAGACCAGACCAAAATAAAAATACATACCCCACAACATATTATCATTAAAAGAATAAGAACAGAGAATAAAGAATATTGAAAGCTATGAGAGAGAAAAAACAACATACAAAGGTAAACCCATCAAAATCACAGCAGATTTCTCAATGGAAACCTTAAAAACAAGAAGGGCATGGAGTGAGGTATTCCGGGCAATGAATGAAAACAACTTTAACCCTAGGACACTCTACCCTGCAAAACTATCATTCAAAATAGATGGAGCGATAAAAGTCTTCCACTATAAACAGAAACTAAAACAATATATGACCACCAAACCACCACTACAAAAGATTCTCCAAGGAATTCTGCACATAGAAAATGAAAGCAAACAAAACCATGAGAGGACAGGCAGCACCAAACCACAGGAGAAGAAAAGACAAGGAATCAGAGAGTAACATTAGCTCAGCTGCACACAATCAAACCTTTAAACAGCAAAAACAACTAAATGACAGGAATCACCACATACCGATTAATAGTAACACTGAATGTTAACAGGCTTAACTCCCCCATCAAAAGACACCAACTGGCAAACTGGATGAAAAAGGAAGATCCAATAATATGTAGCTTACTGGAGACCCATCTTATTGACAGAAACAAGCACTGGCTTAGGGTGAAAGACTGGAAGAAGATTGACCAAGCCAATGGCCCCCGAAAACAGGAAAGAGTAACAATACTTATCTGGTACAAAGGAGGCTTCAAACGTACATTGATCAAATGAGATAAAGAAGAATATACCATACTTATAAAAGGGGAAATATACCAAAAGGACATAACAATTATCAACCTATATGCACGCAACATTAGTGCACCCAATTTCATCAAACATACTCTGAAGGATGTATAAACACATATATACTCCAACACAGTGGCAGTGGGAGACTTTAATACCCCCCTATCACCAATACATAGGTTATCCAAACAAGAAATCAATAAAGAAATTCTAGATCTAAATAACACCATAGATCAAATGGACTTAGCCAATGTCTACAGAATAGTTCATCCAACTTCCACACAGTATACATTCTTCTCAGCAGCCCATGGAACTTTCTCCAACATTGATCATATCTTAGGGCACAAAGCAAGCCTCAGCAAATATAAGAAAATAGAAATAATCCCATGCATTCTATCTTATCACAATGCATTAAAACTAGAACTCAGCAACAAAATCAACAGTAGAAAACATGCAAACAATTAGAAGCTGAACAACACATTGTGCAATGATCACTGATGAAATAAAAGAAGAAATTAAAAAGTTCCTGGAAGTTAATGAAAATGAAAACATGACCTACCAGAACCTATGGGACACAGCAAAGGCAGTTCTAAAAGGAAAGTTTATAGGCATGAGTGCATATATTGAAAAGACAGAAAGATCTTAAATCAATGACTTAATGCTTCATCTCAAACTCCTAGAAAAACAAGAACAAGCAAACCCCAAAACAAGCAGAAGGAGAGAAATTATAAAAATAAGGGCCAAAATTAATGAAATAGAAACAAACAAAAAAATCATACAAAGAACCAATTAAAACAAAAGCTGGTTCTTTGAAAAAATAAACAAGATTGACAACCCCAGGCAAACCTGACTAAAATGAGGAAAGAAAAAACCCAAATCAGTAAAATCAGAAATGCAAGAGGGGAGATAACAACAAACACAATGGAACTCTAGGGAATCATCAGAGATTACTTTCAAACCTATATTCCAATAATTTAGAAACTCTTGAAGAAATGGACAAATTTCTAGGTAGTATGACCACCCAAAATTGAACCAAGAGGATGTTAATCACCTGAATAGATCTATAATACAAAATGAAATTGAAGCACCAATAAAGAATCTCCTCAAAATGAACAGTCCAAGACCTGATAGATTCTCAGCTGAATTTTATCAGACCTTTAAAGAACTAATACCAACTCTTCTTAAACATTTCCTTGAAATAGAAAGGGAAGGAAAACTGCCTAACTCATTTTATGAAGCCAGTATTACACTCATCCCAAAACCAGACAAAGACAACTCCAAAAAGGAGAACTACAGGCCAATCTTCTTAATGAACATCGATGTAGAAATCCTCAATAAAATAATGGCGAACCAAATCCAACAACATATCAGAAAGATCAGTCACCATGACCATGTTGACTTCAACCCAGGGATGCAGGGGTGGTTCAACATATGCAAATCTATAAAGTAATACAGCACATTAATAGAAACAAAGATGAAAACCATTTGATCATCTCAATAGATGCAGAAAAAGTCTTTGATAAGATCCATCACCACTTCATGATAAAATCATTATATGACAAACCTATAGCCAACATCATACTTAGTGGGGAAAAACTGAAACCATTTCCCCTAAAATCAGGAATGAGACAAGGGTGCCCACTATCCCCACTTCTATTAACATAGTCCTGGAATTCCTATCCAGAGAAATTAGGCAAGAAGAAGAAATAAAAGGAATGCAAATAGAAACTGTAAAAATATCCCTATTTGCAGATGACATGA
Organism: Castor canadensis; assembly: GCF_047511655.1. NCBI lineage: Eukaryota > Metazoa > Chordata > Mammalia > Rodentia > Castoridae > Castor > Castor canadensis. Next base: position 149,089,320 of record NC_133390.1, on the reverse strand, counting down.
TCCTATACCTTAAAGACCCAAAAAACTCTACCTAAAAACTCCTAGACACATAAACAGCTACAGCAAGGTGGCAGGATATAAAATCAACTTACAAAAATTATTAGCTTTCCTATACACCAACAACGAACAAATTGAGAAAGACTATATGGAAACAATTCCATTTACAATAGCCTCAAAAAAAAAATCAAACAACTAGGAGTAAACTTAACATAGAATGTGAATGATCTCTACAAGGAGAACTACAAACCCCTGAAGAAAGAGATCAAGGAAGACTACAGAAGATGGAAAGATCTCCCATGCTCATGGATTGGTAGAAATAACATAGTAAAAAAGCCTATACAAACAAAAGCAATCTACATGTTTAATGCAATTCCTATCAAAATCCCAATGACATTCAAAACAGAGATTGAAAAATCTACCCTAAAGTTCATTTGGAAACACAAGAGGCTATGAATAGCAAAGGCAATACTCAGAAAAAAGAGCAATGCTGAAGCTATCACAATACCTCATTTCAAACTATATTACAAAGCAATAGCAATAAAAACAGCATGGTACTGGCACAAAAACAGACATGAAGACCAGTGGAACAGAATAGAGGACCCAGATATGAATCCATAGAGCTATGCCCACCTTATTTTTGACAAAGTCACCAAAGACATATGATGGAGAAAAGACAGCCTCTTCAACAAATGTTGTAGGGAAAAGTGGTTATCTGCCTGCAAAAAACTGAAACTAGATCCATGTTTATCACCCTGTACTAGTATCAGCTCAAAATGGATCAAGGACCTTAATATCACACCTGAAACTCTGAAGTTAGTACAGGAAATAGCAGGAAATAATCTGGAAGCAATAGGTGTAGGCAAGGACTTCCTCGATACAACCCCAGCAGCTCAGCAACTAAGAGAAAGGATGGACAGATGGAACTTCATAAAACTAAAAAACTTCTGCACAACAAAAGAAATGGTCTCTAAACTGAAGAGACCACCCACAGAGTGGGAGAAAATATTTGCCAGCTATACATCAGACAAAGGACTGATAACCAGAATACACAGGGAGCTCAAAAAACTAAACTCTCCCAAAGTCAATAAACCAATAAAGAAATGGGCAACTGAACTAAATAGAACTTTCTCAAAAGGAGAAATTCAAATGTCCAAAAAACACATGAAAAAATTCTCACCATTTCTAGCCATAAAGGAAATGCAAATCAAAACCACACTAAGATTCCACCTCACCCCTGTTAGAATAGCTATCATCAAAAACACCACTAACAACAGGTGTTGGTGAGGATGTGGGGAAAAAGGAACCCTTGCACACTGCTGGATGTGAATGCCAGCTAGTGGAACCACTCTGGAAAACAATATGGAGGCCTCTTAAAAAACTAAACATAGATCTTCTATATGATCCAGCAATTCCACACTGGGGATATATCCAAAGGAATGCAACTCAGGTTACTCCAGAGGCACCTGCACACCCATGCTTATTGCAGTGCTATTCACAATAGCCAAGTTATGGAAACAGCCAAGATGCCCCACTACTGATGAATGTATTAAGAAAATGTGGTATTTATACACAGTGAAATTTTACTCAGCCATGAAGAAGAATGAAATATTATCATTGGCAAGTAAATAGATGGAACTGGAGAACATCATCCTGAGCAAGTTTAGCCAGGCTCAAAAGACCAAAAATCATATGTTCTCCCTCATATGCGGACTTTAGATCTAGGCAAAGACAGTAATGTTGTTGGACTTGGGTCAGAACCTAAGGGGAGAGCACATATGGTAGGAATGGGGCTAAGTAGGAAACCCAAAACTTGAAAGTGTTTGATGTCTCCACTCCAGAGGAGCTAATACAGTAACCTTCAAGTGACAGAGGTCAATATGGGAAGATGACCAGGAAGTCATCTAATACAGTAACCTTCAAGTGACAGAGGTCAATATGGGAAGATGACCAGGAAGTAGTGAAGAGGTTACGTAGAGATGAATCAGTTCAGGGTGTAATACACTTGTGCATGGAAGCAATGCTAGGAATCTCTATGTACAGCTATCCTTATCTCAACTAGCAAAAACCTTTGTCTTTCTTATTATTGCTTATTTCTTATTATTGCTTTGTACTTCTTATTATTGCTTATCGTCTTCTCTTAAAAAAATTGGAGAAAAGGGAAGAACAGGTTCTGCCTGGAAGTGAGGGGGATGGGGGGAAATGTGAGGGGGCAGGGGGCATTGGGAGAAATGACCCAAACAATGTATGCACATATGAATATATGAATAAGGAAAAAAAAATCTATTTACCACCCAGAATAAGATGCAGGCTTTTCTAGCATCACAGGTAGCTCTGTCACATCTTTCTTTCAATCAATTCTCTCACATACAGACACTTGTCTGAAATTATGATTATAAATCAATTGTACTTGAACTTGGACTTCATCTAAATGGAAGCCTGTAGAATGAATTGTTTTATTTGCTGTTGTTTCAACTAAAAATTACATATATGAAATTCATCATGTTATTATTATTTGTCCGAATACTTGCTTTATTCTTGTGTAGTATTTAATTGAATAAGTATGCCACCATTTCTTTATCATTTACTGTGGGTAAACATTTTTGTTGTTTTCAGATTTTTTGCTATTATGTGTAAATTTGACATGTGCACCCTCAATCAAGTTTGAAGGACATTAGTATATACAATGCAAGTTAGAAAAAAATCAAAATTCCAAAAATGGAGAAATGGATTTAATACAATGGTACTAAGACATAAGTTTATCACAGGAGGAAATTGATGTGACATGCCAGCTGATATGGAAGTTAGAAATGTTAGAGGATTCCAGAGTTTGGGAAGGAAGTTTTTTCCTAAGGAATGAAAAATCTTGGACCAGATAAATATCTTGAATTATTGCCTTCTTGTTAATCAAGGTGTGATTATGCAATTCTCTTTCTCTGATGCTTCCACTGCTCAAATTTTCAAATGAACCAGATACTTTATGATGTTGATTATAATCTATGCCATTTTACAAGTGTTACAATTTTATCTAAGTACCGCATAAGTGGTTTATTTAAACATTTCAGTTATATTTTATGAGTTGGGTTTCTTATAATAATTGGAAGAGAAAGGTAACCATTAAGTCTTTCTTTTTGGCACCGTCACTGGTATTTCAATTAGTTTGTCAAATGAAAGATTATATAATGCTATTAAAATGACTAACTGGATTGGACCAATTTTTTAAAAAACATAAACATGCAAAATGCTCTATTTCTTTTATCTAAAACAGATCAACATATTCATGTATGTAAGACATTGGGTCTCAGTGTATGGTCCCTGTATTAAAAATGCCAGCTGCAATTGGGTCTCAGTGTATGGTCCCTGTATTAAAAATGCCAGCTGCAACCTCATTTAAGAATTTGTTAGAAATGCTGATTTTTGCCTCTATCCAAGATCTACAGAACCGAACACTCTGGAGTTGGGCCCAGCAATCTGTTTTAAAATGTCCTCCAGCTGATTCTGAGACACATTAAAATTAAAAAGCCACTGATTTAAGACACTGCTTTTAATCATGGATGTCACCCTTGGGAGTCAGAAAATCCTGAGGCTGAGCTCCACTCCTCAATTTCTATTTCAATGATCTGAGGTGGCCTGTCACCAGAATATTTGAAATCTCTTAACATGATTCTAATCTGTGATCAAGGTTGAAAACCATTCTTTTAACTTCTGTTAAAAAGAGGCAGCATTCTAAATTGGTTAATTACTGGTCACTGTATAGAGTAACAACTGGGTGATATTTTGTGTTTTGAGATAGATCTTGAAACAGTTCCTTCCTTCCTCTGGGTCCAGTTAAGAATATGTAGTGCCTCCAAAAGCAAGGGGACCACTGATTATAAAAGTGATTCTTTTGTTCCAGTGCAGTAGAAGCCCCTTCAGTTAAGGAAAATAGCTCATTCGGTGGTTATGTATGAGGAGAATGTTACACAGTGAACTCTTTGGCTTAATGAGTAGTTCACTCAAAAAAACAAAACTCTAGATCTTGCTAGGCGTGGAGAGACTGAACGGAGTGCTACTTTGAGTTCATATTTTTACATCTGTTCTTCAAGGTGAATGCATGCTAAAGGCCTCTACTTTCTTCAAATTCATTGTTTAAATCAAGACTCAAACAATAACAAACAGGGTTTTCTATATTTTAGAATGTTTTGCTTTTGCAAAACCTTCTGGCTTCCAAGGTACTATTTGTAAAGTGTGAGGAGGTAGAGAAGGATAACTACTCTGAAAAAGTTCAGGAATATTCTTGAATGTGTGGAAGTTCACTCTCTGCTCATAGGTTGATACTAAAGTCATAAAACACTAAGAGTTTACAAAGTGGTAAAGACCTTCAACTAAAATCTACCTGAATTAAGGGGAAAATTTGATAAACTAAATACATGTTAATTCTTATGCTGACATTTCCTATTATTAAGGTGGAGAGAAAAGGTTGTAAACAAGTTTGGAGGAGAAACATTTTCTATAATTTACATGAACTTTATTTGGAAATGTAGTATGCTGAGATAATCTTTGGACATCATTCTTATTCCCAAAAAAAGCAATGGCAATAAAATCCTACAAATATTTTGCAAGCAAAACAGTCTTGCAACCCTATCACAACTGCAAATCAATTTCCTAAGACTCTTAATGCCTAACTGGTACTTTTTTCTCTCCCTTAAGGCTTCTACCTCAACAGACATAAAACTAAGTGTGTTATGGCTCTGTAAGCTGATCAAAGATACAGAATACCGTTGCTCTGCAAGGTGCCATCAATCCTGCAGGAATGTCAGGGAACTTATATGAATCTTGATCAAAATGATCCAGTGGCAATATCTTGAGGACCTGTCTCTTCTGAGTGTGGTATTCGTTATATTAATGGTGATGATCTAAGGAACGAAGACAGCCTTCATTAACTCTCCCTATTGAGAGTTCAGCCATAGTTTACCTGAGTAGTGGTTTTTCTCTTGCCAGAAGTCCACATAGGTATTCAATGAATGTTTAAATTTTACAACCATAAAAATGGTGGTGATGAGACTATTTATATAAGCAGATACTGACTGCTTGTGATTTTTTTCCAGCTTTCAGAGGTATAATGCCTTATTCTTGAGTTGTTTAGTAGAGTTGGTGTAAAAATCCAAAAATTATGCTAAGGTACTATGATTCCTTCAAATGTGAATGACCATGAGCCAGAAAAAATTTACTGTAATCTTAGCTTACTACAACTAATTTCATATAGAACTCCAGCTTGACTTCTCTAGGCATTGGGCTTTCATTCCACTCCATTTCCAGGCTTTCCAGTGATTCTCACTTTGAGGTTTTACAAGGGTCTCTCACAATAAAGAAGTTTTGACTCAGTACAGAGTTGATATGGTTCAAATCAAGTGAGATGTGTTTCTGTCAGAATCTAAAAATGTTATCTTAAGGAGACTTCAGACTGTAAATAATAGGATTTCCTAGAGATGAACACATTTATATTTTAGGTGGGAGAATGAAATGTTGGATCTGGGGCTACTTTGTAATAACATTGGAACTGAGAAAGACACCTGGTTTTCCGTGGAATTTCTAAAAGTAGGGTGGAACATCCAGGCCTTCTTTTACCTTGGGTTGGGTAACGTAAGTAGTAAATAGTGTAGCTACTAAATCAAAGTATTTTGGAGAGAAAATCCAACAATTTTTCCAACTTCTTCAGATTATTAACACTGTAATTAGAGTAATGTTGTTACTCTAAATTAAATTTATTTTAAGTGAGGAAAGTTCTTATTTTTTCAATACTTTTAGCATAGAAAAACATGGACTCTAGGAATGGCTATTTCTTTCTTCTTACTACCCCAGACCATGTTTTAAATACTATTGGAGACAATTGGGTAAGAATGAAAATGTCTTGGCAGGAATATGAATCAGGTGGTGGAAGCTGCTATGTTCCATGAGTGAAAATGGATATTCATAACTTCATTTAAAAAGGAGCTTGTTTTGATGTTCCTATGAAACACAAAAATGATGTCATGATTTCTGAAAAATAATACCTAGGTAGCCAGTTTCATTTATTACCATTTTTGCCCCAAATCATTGCCCCTTGAAGTATTCTTAGGTTGTTCATGGAGGGAGGCATATGCTCTAAAATGGTATGTATTTTTTACTTTTGTGACACAGGAGAACATGGAGCCTGGGATGCCTCAGTCAGAAATTTTGGTTTCCAGCTTCTGCTCTAAATGAGCCTATCTCATATCTCCTCAACTGGAATGAGGTAGCCAGGGAATCTTTAACTCTCACAGTTGAAACAGATGAAAGTAAGACTTGAAGACTGACTACTTTTGAAGAAAGGGTCTATGTAAACACCAGATAATAAAAATTTTTAAAAATTCAATAATCTTAAGCCTGGGCAAAAAAGTATTTAGGAGGAAGCCTCGTCTAATAGAGACTTTTGTATGTGTTTCCTATACTGTGATTGTTTTTGATGAACCAAGCTAGCCTAATACTGCACATGGGAAGCACGTCTCTGCAGTGAGCTCTGGAAGTTGGGGTGGGGAGGAATGGGGCTGAACTTTTTTTGTGCCTCCCATGGGAGTTGAGTGGTAGCAATCATGGCCTTTGCCTTTCTCTAACATAACTAATGGGAAAAAGTATTTATATTGTGGTATTTATTACAAAATTATAACTGCTTGTAGACATATTTTACCTTCTTTTAGACAGTTATTCAGCATAGTAATTCCTGCATCTAGTCAAATGTCTGGCACACAGTAGGTGTTCAAAATAGGTTCGACAAAAAAAAAATAATAACCTTGGCCTCCATTAAAGAGTCCAAAGTAAACACTTATACATGTGATTACAATGTAATCCCCATTGTAGCCATATACACACATTATTAGCTTTAGCAGTAGGGAAGCAAGAAAGATTATTGAGGAAAACCTTCTATATTATATATTATTATTTGAATTGGGGCATCAGCATCTGGTATTCTGGACAAGTTACGTGCCTCATCTGTGCTTTAAACTTGGTAAGACACATCTGATGAGGAGTGATTGTACACACAATTCTCAGACTCTCATCCCACAGTTTAGGCATAGCCAATGGCTCTGAAAAGAAGAACTCTGTTTCCAGTATTCTACATCAGTGGTTCTCAAAAATACATCTCATTTCATCATTGGTATCACTTGAAAACTTGGTAGCAATGCAGATTCTTGGGCTATAGTCAGGCCTACAGACTCTGAAATTCTGGGGATAGAGCCAAAAATCTGTGTTTTATTAAGTCCTCTGAGTGAATTCAATGCACTAAAAAAAATTATTATTCTACACACTTGTGGTGGGAGAAAGGGTTAGTGCAGAATATGCAGGGAGTAATTAAGAGATTATGAACATTTGGAAACTCACTCCTGGGGGGCGTTGCCACCTTAGAGGTAGACAGGATAGGTCTGGGAGGCTAATCTAGCTTGTTCTTCCATTGAGCTGAAAGCTACAGGGCCAGCTCTCTACTAAGCTAGCTGAAAAGAGAGAAGAAAAACAGTCTCTAGGGTCATCCTCATTCACTCTTCATCAAAGTGAAGCACAGATGAAGCACATAACTCGTCCAGAATATCCAGGTATGGATGCTGATGCACCAGTTTGAATCCATAGAGGCTCATGTTAGATGAGAGTTTCTCAAACTTGGTGGGAATCAGAATCACCTGGAGGACTTGGCAAACACAAGGGATAGGTGTGGTCCTACTTTAAGGAGCCTGGGCCTGTGATCCCTGTGATCTATTCAAGTGATTCTGATGCACCTCAAAGTGTGAGAAGGAATTTTCTAGAGCATTAGGTTCTCCTCTTAACAGGATCATTGACGAAACAAAAAGACTCAGTTCTACACCAGACCAATGAGATTGGAAACTCTCTGCTGGACCCTGGTATCTATCAAAGCTCCCAAGTGACTTCAGGTATATTCTGCTGCTCTAGAATCACATTCTTAAATAACAGGCTGCAGTTGCCTCCTAGTGATGCTGATGTTGCAAACCACCTTGTGCAATGCTGGTCAATATTTAATGATCTAGAATTTTCTTATTGTCTTCTATTTACCAAAATGTTTTCCCTAGAGTTATCTTCAATGAAGTCTATTCTTAGCCACTGCTTGTCTCTCCCTCCTTTGGTTATCTCCTACTTTTGGACTATCTTGCAACCAGGACTTACCTATCACTCCTTATTCATTGAGGAGGCTTCTTTACCTTAGCAAAAACCACCTGCCAGAATCCTACTTCACTCAGGATTTTCTTAAATATATCCCTCCCCTCAAATTTAGTTACCTTCAATGGAGGCATGGTATCAATCTTCATTAACTTCTCCAAGTGTTGCCAGTAACTTGTGCCAAGAATGTTAGTACATTTTTGGGTGACTGAGGCAGGAGAACCACAAGTTAAAGGACAGCCTGAGCTACATAGTAAGATGCTGTTTCAAAAAAACAAAGAAAAGTGCTCATGAAGTGCTTGCTAAAATTCTTGATTTCTCTACAATTCTTGCTAATCAAATTATTTGATATTAAATCTCAGAAATCTGTCTTTTAATAGGATTTTCAAGTGATCTTTGTCCACACTTAGGTTTGAGATTGGTCCCTTTTAGCCAAGCACAATGTCAGAGAGACCATAGACATCTGCTGAACTGAACAGAATTAGCAACTAATTGCATGTCTGATGAAGTAATGTATTCTAAGGTATTAATGACTGATTAAAATAGGTATAACATTTTCAGGGATCCTTCACACTTGACAAAAGCTGGTTAAGGCTACCAGCCTTTATTCCTTAATACTAGGGGACATTCCTCACTATGCACTTTCAGAAATATCTTCAAACAGCACTCTCTAATCACGTTCATTTATGACTATCTACTCACCACATTTATATTACAGCAGTTCCCATTGTCTTCCTTTCTATACCCAAAAAAGTATACTCGGGGACGGAGCAGGTGTTTTACTTTTTCTGTCATCTGTGTATTTCCACCTGCAGCACAGAGAACATGGATCCTGCAATTACAAATATTTTTAGATTATACTTCTTACCAATTTCTGGGACAGCATAATTAGGAGGGCTTGCTCTGTATTTGGAATTGATGGTTTTCAAAGACTCAATTTCCAAATCAAATACCTAAGTTGGCACCCAATTCCTAATTACCCATTGATTCTCAAAATATCCCATGGACTCCACCAAGTAGAAACGGGAAATGAACTAAAACATGCCATCTCTCTACCAGATGGGTGCTATTTGAAGGGCTGGTTTTAAAATTCACTTTGGTTTTAAAGATCTGTTGCTTGGAAGAGACTGTGTACTTGGCACTATTTTATTTTGATGGAAAAATAATTGTAGAGTATTAGTGTTTTTCAAAAGAGTTTATTTTTCCAAGTCTTCATGCTCAGCATCTTCGTTCTCAAATCTAGACAAAGTTTTCTACACTTGACAAGTATTATGCATAGACGTGTGCTCAATTTCAAGCATCTTGCATTATTGATGGGATCCACCATTCCTAAGCCCTCAACCCTATTGTGTTTAAGAATGAAGTAGAAATTCATAACAATTGTTATATTACAGGTCCCCTCAGAACTTCAGGTCAAATTAGTCTGTATTGGGGACTAGTCACACACACTTGAAAGAAAAAAATCTTCCCAAGTGAGTCTAAGGGATAGGTGGGGTAGAAAACTCTACAATGGAAATGAAGCATTTGAAATAAATTGATCAAGATAATGAACTTTTCTGATTGTTTTATAACTTTCTTTGTGAAAAAGTTCCTTTAATTTCTTCCCCACTATCTTAATTTTCTATATAAATGTAAGAGATACTTTTTGAAACAAAAATATGCAGTAATATTTAGTTGAGGGCTGGCAGAATGGCTCAAGTGGTAGAGTGCCTGCCTAGCAAGCATGAGGCCCTGAGTTCAAACCCCAGTACCACCAGAAAAAAAAATATATATATATGTATATATTTAATTGATAGAGTGGAAGCAAATAAAATATTCAATAATTCTGATTTCTAGTGGAATTAAAAGAGTGAACTTCAACTGGATAAGTCCAATGGAAGTTAAATAATTCTTTTATATCACAAAAATTTACTGAGGACTCTGACTGTTAAGACGTTGAATTTTGGCTGCTGGAGGTTAAAGGCAGACGACATAATCCTCTGTCAGGGTTCTTGGTTGCAGGCAACAGATTTCAATTCTGCTAACTCAAGCAGAGGGGGAAGTCATTAGAAGGGCTTTGGGTTAGGAGCGGGGGTATATGGAGTTGAAAAGAAAGACAAAAGAATAAATGGAAGGAAAGTCAGAAAGAATGAAGCCAGTGACCCCAAGTAGGTCGGTATAATCAACTATACAACTTTCTTGTTGGGGCACCAATTTTGGAATGAACACACTCCAATTTGTTTTTCAGCTTTTCATCACAAAATTCAAGGCACAAGTTCCCAGGATAGAAAGTCCAATTTGCTCAGCTTAAGTAATGTACCCACAAGTCTGGCAAGGGAGGACAGGCACCTTGATTTACAGCTTTATGAAGACTAGACCTAAGAAGGGGAAAAAATTCCTCAGAAGGTTGTTACCAAAAGAAGGATACAGGACAGCCAAAAGCAATCCTTCCCCAGGCCCTCATTAAATAACAAAAAGGCAAACTGAGATATACAAGATGCAATGTCACAAGATCCATGTAAATGATACTTTCTATGAGTCAATTTCAATTATTTATACATACAAAAGCCTGGAGACATTGAGAACAATTTAAGATGATTGTGTAATTTATATATGTGGAATTTATATATTATATGTAAATATAATCACACACAAAACCTTAAGTAATCTTATCGTTAATGTTTTATTGGTTTAGTAAATAGAATTTATTTGACATATTTTTTAAAAGCCTGGAGAAGTAAATGTGACTGTTCTACATTTTTATAGATAATGCAAAAAATTAAAGCACAGAGCCATTTGGTTGGTTGGCAGAGGTCACAGAGGTGACAAATGTCAATGCTTGGTTACACCCAAATTGCACTCTATCATCACACACATTCCCACCTCTTAATTTGTAAGGTTAAGAATGTTAATATAGGAGAGAAAACAGTGAAATATGACAGTGTCAAAAGGTAAAGATTTTTTATGGGGGGAATTGAGAAGATCTTTAGACAAGGTTGGGATATATTGAAAATAGTATCGCAAAAGAAGGCTACAGTAAAGTGTAGTTCAAGGAGAGAAAAGGGCAAAAAAAAAGACTTGGAGAAAGTTCAAATGAATCAATAATGGAAGTGTGGGTGTGTAGGTTAGGTAGGGTCTTGAGTTGGGATTTTATTTCTCAGTAATATTCAACAGTTTTTGATAACAGTTAAGGTAGGGGCTCTGAGAGAAAAGGGTGCTAACAAAGCAATTGAGTGGCTAAAAGGTAATGAAGTCAATGAAGGAAGACCTGTATGCAGCACTTGTTGTAAATGCAGAACAGAACTGAGAGGATTCAGCCACTAACTGGATGTTAGGTGTGGTGTTCAGAGGGAGGGCTTTTAAAGAAGTTTCCAAGATTGAGCAAAGGAGGTAAGGTGATGGTAGTACCCTAGTGTAGGAAAGTAAGGAAGAAGAACCAGCTTGGTGGAGGATGGAAACTGTCCAGATTCTCTGCAAATGGGAAACTGGTGCTCAGAAGAATGATGTAACCAAGAAAACGAGATGGAAAATTGTCAGTACAGAAATGATGCTTAAATACATGGCAGGAACCAGAAGGAGTGAACTGTTAAAGTTACACAGTTGAGAAAACTATGGAAATATACTATTGCAGCTCTAGAATGCTTCCTAAAATTAATCTGATCCAATTCTATATAACAGTCAGAGCTAACTAAGGGTTCATTTTTCTGTAAAATTCGCCAAATTCTTAAAGCAATCATCAAAATAACATTGTCTTATTTTTTAAGCGTGAAAGATTTCAAACAATTTGCATATGTACCTTGTCTTTCTTTCACATATGTACCTCTCCTTCCTTCCTTCTTTTCTTCCTTCTTTTCCTCCCTTCCTTCTTCCTTCCTTCCTTTTTTCTTTCCCTCCTTTCTTTCCTCTCTGGTTGGACTCATGTGAACTCAGGGCTTTGCACTTGCAAAGTAGGCACTCTACTGCTTGAGCCACACCTCCAGATCATTTTACTCTGTTATTTTGGAGATGGGGTCTCAGGAACTATTTGCCTGGTCTGGCCCCGAAGGGTGATTCTCCTGATCTCAGCCTCCTAAGTAGCTAGGATTACAGGTGTAAGCCACTGGTGCCTGGCTGTACTTTTTCTTAATTGAACCCATTATTCCTTCATTTCACTGAACTCTTTTGTGTGTGGATGGAATGGATGTGAAGGGAGGATTCTGACCAATCATCTTTGCTGCAAGCACCATAGTACAGCATAGCTGGAACATACATTAGGGCTGTATATTGGTGAACTGTCTCATTTTATAGATGTAGAAAGGATAGTTTTTTGGTCTTGTGATTTTAAAAACACATGGAGTCCTAGGAGGTAGCATCTAGTTGAGGCCAAGATAATCTCATAGGAAACTTGTGAATTTGGTCTGACAAATAAAGGGCAGGGCCTTGGGGATGCTGCTTGCCTTTTGGTCCTCCCTGAGTGTTTGTGCTGTTTGCACTTGGAATCGCAAATAAATGCTGATAAATTTGCCTCAAATCCAGCTAGTCAATATTTAATTTCACAAATATAAAAATATGATTCTCAAATAAAGAATACTTTAGTATCTGTATATATAAGTGTGTATTCTATGTAAACATCTGCACTTCCAAATTAATGTATTCCATATATTCTATGTAAGTATAAATATCAAATATAGAGTTAACTCTAGCTCATTTGCATAATTCACTCAGAAAAATGGCACACCTTGTTCAAAGAGCCTTTGAAAACTGTAAGTATACACAGTCCATCAGGAAAGTAAGCCATATAGAAGTAAGATTTTACTTTTGTAGTAAGGCCCAAAACAGTTTTAAGACCTACTGGAAAACAGTATCATAAACGTTGGGGTTGTCTATTGTACCTGAAAAAATATTGCAACTCCATATTGTTAACCAAATTAACTGCTAAAGTCATAGGTGTAAATAGAAAATCAAACAAGGTTAGGGCTGGCTGTAGTGGCTCATGCCTATAATCCCAGCAATTCAGAAGGTGTAGATCAAGAGGATACATGTTTAAGGCTAGCAGGGACAAAAAGTTAGCTAGCAAGACTCCATCTCAACAAATAAGCTAAGTGTAGTGTGTAACTATGGTCCCAGCTACACCAGAGGCATAAGTAGAAGGATTGAAGTCTGAGGCTGGCCCAAGCAAAAATGTGTGAATTTATTTAAAAATAATCTAAAGCAAGGAAAGGGCTGGCATGCTTATCCAACAAGCTCAAGGCCCTGAGTTCAAACCCCGGTACCACCACAAAAGAAAAGCAAAGACTATCAAACAAGCATTATTCTCCTATACTAGAGCAGAGATAAGGCCAACAAATTAACATATATCAAAATCCATTGGTCACTTGTTTTTGTAAATAATATTCTTGGGAACAAAGCTACACCATTGGTCTATGTGTTGTCTATGGCTGCTTTTGTGTACAAAAGCAGAGGTGATTAGTTGTGACAGGGTGGTCCCCAAAGCTTAGAATACATAGAAAAAGTTTCTTGATTCCTGGCATAGAGAATGAAATAATCCTAGGGTGGGCAGTTGAACAATGATGCACTCATTTTCTGCCTCTTTGTACATTTTGGATAATTTCTCTCAACAAAGAAAAAGAACAGAATTCACAAGGATGGAAATCTTATAGCCTGAGAACAGCATAGCCTAAGTCTTGGCAGCTCAAGTCAGCCACAGAAAATGGGATGGCTAGGGTGCCACTCTGAGAGCCAGAAGACCTGCACTGAGACAGAGGCTCATTGTTTTAAGGTTATATTTAGCTTGAGTCCAGAGTGACCTGAGTTTGCTGCTCTTCAAACACTTAGCACCTTCCTTCTCAGAAACAGCCATGAAGATGAGCTGCATTTTCTGCCTACTGAACTCAAGCTGAGTCCGTTTGCTTGGGAGGCCACAAACCTTCCCAACTCTGTACGAGGAACTGAGACCAGGTGACCTCTGTTTCTCAAAAATCTGCATTGCATTTCCAAATCTATATTGTATTCTAGAAGGAGCCTGCTCTTCAACAAAATGTAATTACCACTTCTATCCTCCAGGGACAGACAGTACAACAGAGGTTTTCCAAAATTTAACACATTAAAAATCCCTGAGAATACATTTTTTTCTTTCTCAAAGGCCCTTCAAGTACCTTTCATTTGACCCTTCAATTACCAGTTTCTATCACCAGTTGTACCATTGTTTTCACTATTAGTAAATTATTCTTATTTAATCCTTTAAGAAAAATACTAATTAAAGCAATGTGATTCTTGATCTTTTAATATCATACTTGAGGCTTTTTAAAGTAGATTAGATTACATATGTTTTTAAACAGTTAAAATTGCCTGGATTTCAGAACCCAAAAGATCCAAGTAAATAGGATGAAAAGTAGCTATCTCTCTCTTGTTTTGCTCTCAACCAATGTCCCTCCAAAGAAATAAACTATAATGTCGAATTTATTTGGTATCTTTCTAGGGATATTGTATGTTCTTATAAGCATATTTAAAAATAAGACTGTTTATATAAATATGTATACCACCAAATTCATTGTCTTTTAAAGTCATATATATTATTTTACAACCAGGAAACATAGATATATCTTTGTCTTTAAGGTGTAAAGACTGTGTACCACTGGCAAGGTACTTGAAGGTACCCTAAAATTCCAAATGCGAACGCTAAACAAAAAATACTGGAAGTGGCCACAATAATCGTGCCATTTAGTTTCCTCAATATTTGGGTTTGTACTAGGCATACAATTTCTGAGTAAGGTAGAAACTTTGAGAATTTGTCTTTCATCTTGATATCTTGATGAGAGGATTTCAGAGCTTTACTTAGATAGCTTTAATTGCCACCACATTAGTGACTTTTGCATCCAAATAGTACATGCAGGCAGCACTATTAAATTCATGTGGTAGAAATGGTGCATTCATTCTACAAAGACCAAGTAAAGTACCACTGCATTTACCTTTAGACTAATAATTGTAAACTTTTGTTAGTAAAAATGACCATGGGAGTTGTTACTAAATTCTCAGATAAAATCCTTCTAGGTATTCAGAATTTAATCAGGTATAATTTAAAATCTATAATGGTGTACAGTCCCAAGAAGATAGAATGAAAGGAATGTTGGAATTCACCAAGTTCAAAGCGCTTTTTGACTGTGGAGATGACATGTATACTTCTCAAATAAAGGAAATGACAAATTTCCAACTAGAGATCAATCCATGTTGGATTATGTACTTTGTCATACATTATGAACCCAGAAATGTCTTGGTCTTAGTGGCTGCTTACTTGTGTAATGGTGGGTTAATTAGATAGCAACTATAGAGTTTAGGTAATCTATTTATGTCTAAAATAGGAATCTGGACAACCACTTGACCTGAAGGACAGTGGAGAGGCAACCACCAAAATCATATGATATGAACTATTAGCTCATGTGGTTCCAAATACTATACTTAGCCCAACTCTCTAATGAAAAATAAGTTGCATTATTTGGGTTAGGGATCTCTTTCTCACTGAATAGGTGTCTTTTGACCTCAATGAATTTGGGATTAATCATAAAATGTTTGGAAAAGTCGTAATAGTGTTGATATTATTTCATTAAAAGTCTGTGTTAGTGTAGTATTTTATAATTTTATAATTTGTATAAGAATATTTAGCCTACTAGAGTACAGGAGCCTAGCTTTAAAATTTATAATTTTAAAATTTCCTAAGCACATATGTAAAACTGGAACATTTAATAGTATATATGTTTCACCAAAATGTTAATTAATTTATCAAATTTGCATACATTAATGACATTAGATAGTTAAACAATTGAAATAATAAAAAACTAAGTACAACTATCTAAATGCAGTTAAAATGTTAATTTATCAATGAAAAAAATATTATTTGAAGAATCCCTAAAAACAATTGCTTTTAATCTTTGCTAGAGAATAATGACTTTAAACACAATCAAAATGACTTAGTTCATGAAGCTTTCTATTATTAAGTTCGATATTACTTGGTTGAACACAAAATAAACCCCTGATAGTGTCTTTTTCATACAAAGGTTATGCTTAAGGACACCCTTTAGAGGACTCCAGTTTGAGGCCAACTCAGGCAAATAGTTAATGAGACCTCATCTCCAAAATATCAGAACAAAATGGACTGGAAGTATGGCTCAAGTGGTAGAGTGTCTGCCTTGCCTCTTCACAGTCTATTAACTGTGAAATGTGTAGTTTATAATGGTCTAAACAAATAATTAAAATAAAATCTAAATCAGTATCTAGGAAAGAAGAAAAATAATCACTGTTATCTATTACTTAACTTCTAGGATAAAAATATTAATACTCTTGGATGGTTCTTCCCTAATATTGTATAAAGTTTCATGGTAACTTACATTTTTAAAAACTAACCCAGCCAAGGTTGTATGTTACACCCAAGTTTTGTTTTTAGATTTTTTTAATTAAATTTTACTTTTGTTACCATATTATTGTTTTACTGGGGGAACATTGTGACATTTACAAAAGTACTTACAACATATCTTAGTTAAATACACCTCTCCATCATTCTGTATTCTCCCCTCTCCATCCCTTCTTAGAAGAGTTTCAGCAGGCCTCATTTTTCTGTTTTCATACACAAGTACAAAATACTTCCACCATATTCACCCTCCTTCACCCTTTCCTTATGTCCTCCCCTCTCCCATTGGTGCCAGCCCCTAGACAGGACTGTTTAACCTTCCTAATCTTCATTTTTGGAAAAAAAAAGACATTTTTGTATGTTTAAGGTATCCATACAGAGAGTTTCATTATGATATTTCCATGTATATATGTTTTACCTCTCAAATTAATTCATCCTCTCCATTTTTCTCTTTTCTACCTTAGTCCCCTTCTTATGGTGATTTCAACATGTTTAAATATTCTATATTCATTCTTGTATAGACAGTACAACAGCCATATTTACCTTCTTCACTTCCTTCTTTTACTCTCCCTCTCCCATCAGTGCCCTTCCCTTAGCATAACCTATTTTTCATTCTTGCTTTTCATTGTTTAGGTGTCTGTTCACTGGTCAGTGGGATTTTTGCCTTGGTATTGTACCTATATGCATTGTGCTTTTGATGGTTTGGGGGAAGCAGTGGAGAGGAACTCATGGGGGATTTCAACACAACCAACAAATTTGCTTTAAAAGGCAGAAAAAGTGTCTATGAGATTAACTTAGTGGAGGTTAAGGTCTTCACATAGAAGGTATACAACAGATTCATAGACTTGAAAAGATATGCTAAGACTGACTCTGCTTTAAATGCACTTAATTGTATTAATTACAAATGCTTTTGTAAACTCCATGAGGATAAGGACTTTATCTCGTTCACTTCTCAACACATTGCATATTTGCTGAATTCAATGAGAACATAAATTTTCAGTTTATATAAAGTACTAAGCTTGTATCAACATCATTTTGTAAAAATAAACATTTATAAGTTGTCACTTTTGATACTGCTTAGTGTTACAAGATATGAGCTGCCAGATGTAATCTTTATAAAATGAAGAATTAAGCTATAAGAAAGTAATGAAGTCTTGAGTATTGTAGTAGACTCCGTGATATCTAAGAACCTCTTTTAGGAATGAAAGACTTATTCCTCCATTTGGTAGCAGTGCTTCTAGAATATGGCCTCTACTGTCAACTCTCTTTGGGGATTACTTCAGCTGAAAACACTCCCTTGTTTAAGATTCTGCCTCCTTCCAGGGCACCCTATGTCCAATAACTGATCAACCCCTTCAAACTAACTGGATCAACTCTGGGGCCAACCTACCTCAAGCACTCTACTGCTTCAATAGAACTGCATTCTCCTGCTACCAAATCCTGATTTTCCCCTCTTACTTCCATATATTCACTATGAGAGCATCACTAATTAATGGAATGCTGCTTGCTAATACCTATCTCAGAGAACTAAGAGCCAAGTTGCATATCAATTTCTTTCACTTTATCAAGTTGTTTCATGCATGAGCACATGTGAAAAAGTGCTTCTTTTGATCTTTTTCTAGCAGAAAGTTATGTCCTAAATGAGGAGAAGTCCTGGTCTTTCATTATTTTCTATGTCTTACATTGAATACTTATTTGCTTCTCTCAACTTAGATATGTTTAACTTGTTTCCATAAAAATATAAAGAACTGGTTTATTATACAATTACTATCTTTCTATCTTCATCATATGTCTTTAAAGATTGGAGAGTTCAGCCATGATTATACACACGCATAAATCAGTTTGTGCAGATTTGTGAACAACCTTGCATGGAAAACACCCGGTAAAACAAACTTTAATTCAACTTCGAGCAATTCAAAAGCAGTTGAAAGTCACTTAAGTGGAAACCCAACTATGATGCTGCTTTTCACATCAAAAGCAAGATCTCAACAACACAGGATGTGGCAGATTGCCAGGTGTTTAATATTTGAGGAACAAGCACACTGTTGAGAGCTTCTTTACATAATTGAGAAACCAAAAACCAATTCACCAAAGTTAACAATTCGCTTCTCTTTGGCCACAGGAGTGGTATTGTGATATTCCTCTGCTGCACATAAATCACTTTCATAGAGTCAACAGAGGGTTGTTTTTGAGTCTCTAGAAAACTAGCAACAAGCTTCTGGATAGCTGAGCAATGTCAGAACAAGGTACAGAGTGGATTTAAGGTCACTTTGGAGTCACCATCATTTTTCTTCTTTCTTGCACCTAATTCTGCCAAATTATTTTTGGCCCAAAGGCCACACATTTGAATTCTATGCAAACAATAGTGCAGACTCGTGGTTGCTCCACGGGTTGTTGATGGATTGGATCAGGACACCAAACATCAACACATCTCCAGGTGTCACAAAAAAGCTTTCCAGAGGGTTTTCAAATTATGTTCTGCCAACCATCTGGGTTATGGGACAGATATTTCAGACAGAGGATTGTGCAACCTGAGCAGCAGCATCACAAATTACTCTTGGTCAGTGTTTGAAGTATCTGACACTTCTCTGTGGGTGGGCCATAGGACACTCCGATGATCTGTTAGTGGAGAAAAAATAGTATAGAAAACTGTCTCAAATGTGAGTTGTAATGACTACATTAAATTTCCAAAGGGAAGACTGAGTTATTACAAGTTGTTTTATATTATTTGAAGGAAGAGAAGAAACTATAAATTGATATTTTTGAATGCCTATGTTATGTCAGTTCCCTTAGTGAATTTATAAATGTGTAGCAGTGATAGCTGCCGCTGCTGGCTCCATTGCCTGCCGCCACTACCACCACTGTTTTGTGTTACCAACTTAGCCCACTCTACCCCTGATAAGAACTACAAATAGGCAAAAGACTACTCAGGAGAAAGTCTTTTATTGGAAACCTAGTGATCACATAGAGGATCTTCTTGATAACTCAAAAAGTGACCCAATCAATCTGATTATACATCCAGGAAGACTGTGACATGGGTAGGGCAAGCAAGGTGTGGTGATTGCAACTTGCACCAATTACAATAAGACTTTAGTTCTATCAAGACAAATCATAGCCAAATGCAGGTACTGTAGCAGGGAAGAGGATCAGAAGAAAACAAACTAGGCCTGAGTTCTGATAAAATAGCAGGTGGAAAGGGATGGCATAGCAGAGAGATAAAACCTAAAGAATTTGAAGGTGAAAAAGGTCACATAGCACTAGGGGTGTTTGGGCACTAAATAACTATACTGAAGTAGTAAATAACTATACTGAAGTAGCCTATAGAATTGCATGTAAACCTTGTTTTTTAATTTTATTGCCTCTGTAACATGCTTGCAAGGGTATATAAGGTGGGACCCCTTTGTTCTCAGGACTCAGCCATTGGACATGAGCTCACTGAGTCTATGCTAGCACAATAAAATGTTGCTTCCTGCTAATTGCTTCAGAGTCTCCTATCTCAGCTAGCAAACTCCCACAATAGTTCTTGGGGATTGAGGAGATGGTGAGTTCTCACCTCCCTTGTCACCGGGGAGCATCCCCCAGACCACTGGGAGGAGACCCAACCAGGCACCAACAGACAGCTTGATCTGAAGGGGGGATTCCTCTTCCAAGCAGGTTGGGGTGAGGGCCTCAGATGCACAATGGAACCCAGTGAGGTGCAGGAACCAGTGAGGGGAGATGAGCACCACTCATCAGACTGGTAAGAACCCAGTTCAAATTCAGGCCTGCCCCAGGAGGCAGAAGGGGAGCCTGATCACCTCCCAATGGGACACCCTAACAACCACATTTTTGGTGGTGAAACTTTGTCTCTCAGGTTCGAGGAGTAGAGTGGAAGTACTGTGCTATATGAGAGTGTGTGAAATGCAGCCCAGCTGCTAAGCCAGTGAGAAGGCCCAATCCTCCCATGGTGAGCTCATAAGGTCAAGGGTGAACCCTAACAAGGCCTCCAGTCTGGGGTTTATAAGGCTGCAGGCCAGAGAGACACATAAATCTCCACAAAGGGAGTGGCAGGAGATGGTCTAAGTGGCTGCTTTTCCAAAACCCCTCCCCCTCTGCGTCTGTCTGGAAGGTTGGTAATGGGAGGAGATGGGCAGAGGCCAGAGTAAGAACACTCCCTTGGAGTGTATGGTTAAAAACTTTAGAAGGGGATTTAATGGAGATTATGGAGTTAAGTTAACTCCTAGCAACCTTAAGTTCCTTTATGAAGTAGATTGGCTTGCTTTTGGTGTAAGATGGCCCCTGAAAGGGTCACTAAATAAAACTGTGGTTAATAAAGTTTACAGACTAATTATTAAAAAAAAAATACCCTAACATCCAGGAGAATGGGAAAGGCCAAGAGGCTAAAATTGGTCTTCAAAAACCAGACTCTTGTTTATTTAAGTTCAGGTAGCAATTTATTGGGCAAACTAAGGAGAAATCAGTCTTTCAGTCTTGATGGGTAGATTTGGTGCCCTAGTTTGCACATCTTCATCCAAAATGGGCATCCTGAAAGAGGAATGAGGCTCAGCACTAATTGAGCTCTTACAAAAATTAACACATAAAGGATGGATTTGCACTGATACATAATATCTGGTCTGACTTGAAAGAAAGGAATGTTGAAGAAGGATTGTGAATGTGGAGAGGAAAAAGTGGAGGAATGGACACAAAATTGGGATGAGGTCTTCATGAATGAAGTGAGGAGAGAGAGAGAGAAAGGAGAAAGAGAAGGGAGAGAGAGAGAGGAAAGAAAAATGTCATAAAATGTTTGGAGACAGAAAAAGATGAAAGGTTTAATACACTCCTTCAGTTGAATTTTTATGTCTTAAAAATAAAAAGTAAATAGAAAATAATTTAAGATTATTAAAATATGCCAGAAATACTAAACTGACTGGCACCTTTACTTCTAGGGAGTATAAACAGGGAGAACCTACCTAAAAGGGTGAGGGATAAAAAAGGAGCAGCTTTGACTGTTGCTAGTAAAAAAAAAAAAAAAAAAAAAAAAAAAACCTGTTTCAAAGGTTAGTACAGTAGGCTTGATCTGAGACAGTCAGGAGATGCTTATGTTTCCCTTGCAAATGGCTGGTCAGATTATGCATCCATCTAATGGTGTGTTCACAGTATGTGTGTATGTGTAAGCATCTTCAAAATGGTTCCTAAACTGCTGCTATAAGGTTAATATAATACTTAAGGTGACAAAAAAAACAGGGTATTTATTTTAAAGACCTATGTTTTAAACTGCTTAGGCTTTTTACACATAAATATGTAAACATCTTGGGAACAGTTCTTATTATAGAGTCAATGTAAAAAATTATTACTCTGTTCTACTCTACTTTTTAAGAAAACCAGTTTTCAAACTTATCTCAATCAGGTATCACTAAGATGCAGGCATTCAGGGGTTAACACTCTAGCTCAGACCAGAGGTGGGGGAGGCAGAGGGAATAAAAAGATAAAGACAAGCTCTCCCCAGGAATACAAAATAAGTTGTCATAAAGGTAGAGTAAGTTGTCATAAAAAGATGGAGCTTATAGATGCTTATGTAAATGATTAAGTTGACTAAAATCTAAGAGTTACATTAAAGGTTTTGTAAGGTCAAACTTTAATGTACTGATGTTAAACTAAAACTTAATTCTCTAAGCTCATAACAACAAGGCTATCTTTAAAATATTGTGTTGTTCTTGATAACATTTACAAAAAAATTGTCTTAAAATGTTTTTTGTTTTGTCAAGATAACTGTCAGGAATTTTTGGTGATACAGGTTAATCCACAAATTTGTCAAGACAACAAGAGTTTATAGAAACACAGAGAGACAAGAGGCAGCTGAGCACAGGGAGTGCTGCTGCACTGATATAAGGGTTAAGGCAGATTTACTGATGTAAAGCCAAAGTGCACCCTCCAGATAGGATAAAAATAAATAAATAAAAACAAAAAGGAACACTACACTGGAAGCCAAGACCTCCAATTTTTATTGGAATCCTTCCACATGTTGGATGGGGAGAATTTTTGCCCTGGGATATCCAGATTGGGCCTATTATTTTAGGGATCTCCATTGATTACGGGTTGGTGGGATCCTGCTGTATGTCATGAGCCATGTGTTAATGTCAACAATCTGGGATATGATCCCTTATCAACATCTGAGCCATGATTCTTGGCCTCTATGTTTCCTAACTCCACATGTAGTCCCCACAAATATTTACCTGTGTTCTCTGGTGATTTTTGTCTGGGTTTTAACTACTAAGGTAACTGAGTCATGTTCATTTAAGGGTTGGTTTATGTTGGAGTTAACAATGAGGACAGCCATGTTAGGACTAGACCCCCTCCCCTTGCAGATGGCTTACCTTTATCTTCCTGGATAGATGCCAAGGACAGTTGGACAGACAGTGACCTAACTACAACTTATCTTTCTTGGTTGCCCAGCAACAATGTCCTTTAATGATCTTCCCGGTACTTTTCCACTAGACCCCTATTTCTAGCCCAAGCCTGCAAATGGCAATGGGCTCTGGCTCACTTGCTGGGGTCTCCTTCCACAGGGCTCTTGCCTAAACAATAAACCTTGCACCAGTGTTTGAGCCATCTCTCTGCCTCTTCCATGCCTCTTGTTTTCTAACAGTTTATATAAAACTTTCTAGATGACCTCATGGTTAAACAACTGTTGTCTTGGGTGATTCTAATACAGTTGGTACCCTATATGTGTCTGTGACTGGGCTACTTGGGTTTACTAAAACTGTTCTTTCCCCCTACAACTGATAAAAATCTAAGGTTTTACTTCAAAAACTACTAAACTAATATGCATATATAACCTCTATAGAGTTCTAAAATATAAAATTCAGATAAACATGGTAATAAAAAAAGTTAGTGGTACTGATATACTGTTCTTAGTTGCTAAATTGTCCATCAAAATTTTAACCATGATTCTTAAGTTTTTGTCATTACAGTTCTGATTCTTCTGGATATTTACAATCAAGTCCATAAAGAAATGAAAAATGACTCTAATAACTACTTATGTGTCAATCAATTTAGCTTTTTAGACATCTGCTTTTGTTAGATTTTGTTTTGTATGGTCCTTGTCTAGAAGTCTGCTGCCTAAGAGCTACTCCTTCTAAGTCTCTTTGTTGCTTAAATTTGGCCAAAAGGGTCTATTTGGCACTGACTCCACCTGATCTGTTTGTTATTTCTCCCCCTGCCCCCCACCACAGGGGACCAAAACAAACTAAACAAACAAAATCCAGAAAAGAGCAACCAATCAAGAAAGATCTTCAGACTGAGGCCATATCTGCCTGAACACACCCAATCTCCTCTGATCTTGAAAGCTAAGCAGGGTCAGTCCTGGTTAGTACTTAGATGGAAGACAGATCTTCAGAAGAGACTGTTCAGAGACAAACAGTTTAGAGACAAGGGGGGAAGGCCATCAAAGTTCAAATGGAATCACTGGTGCCAGACCTCTCAAAAATAACCAAGGCCAAGAGGATTAAAGAAATGGTTCTTATGCATGTGTGGCTATCTGACATTGAAGCCTTTCCAGACACAAACTCATATTTTTAGTCAGGGTCTTCTATTTAAATAGAGACAAAGAAACTTTTTACTGGCTCTAAACATGTCCTTTGATACTTAAAGATTGTGGTTTTAACTTTTTTTAAAAAGAGTTTTCTTGGACATATATACTGATAATATATTGTTGCCATGGTAATTCTACTCAGTTAAAAAAAAAACCAAACAAAAACAAAAAACAATGTATGGGTAAAATAAAAATTAAATTAAAATGTCCACCCATTAAAACCCCATTGGAGAGGCCCTTTTGTTGTTACCTTGTCTGCTACTCCCACTGCAGTTAAAGTAGCAGAGCTTGCTCCTTGGATCCATCACAGTTGAGTCAAGCCAGCTTCTCTCAAATGGAAATGCATCCCTGATCCAGCTTCACCATGTAGGATCACCCTCCGGAACCTGAGTGCCCTCCCTCGGAAGAACTCTGCTTCCCAAGAAACAACAGGGGACCAAGAAGACAGGATGACAGCCCTGCACTAGTCAACCCAGAAGCTGACTATTCTATGAACAGCAGAAGCTTGGGGAGTCAACTCTTCAATGGGACAAGAGGGTTGTTTTCCACACCAGTTATCTCACTATACTGCATTGTCATCCCTTGTCTGTATCTGATGCTGTATTTCTCACCCTAGTCTTCGCCATAGGCTTGGCAGAAACTGCCCCGCTGATTGGTCTCACAGTGAAAGATTTTTATTTGCTCTCTAGATAGAAGAGATCTAGATGGACAGGATGCATATTTACTATTTATTGTTACTGATGTGGTTTCCCTTCGTGGCCCCAGAGCCCTCCTCCTGTGACCTGTGTATGTGTACTACTCAGGCAGGAATTGTTGTCACTAGGACTTTGCTTTTCCATACTCACTATTGCTGTGCAGGCTCAATCATCAGGCCATGCACTCACAATCACACCACCTATCTAGTGTACTCCCATGGTAATCAGCACATCTGCTTCAACCCCACTTACTGCCCTCAGAGCAATGGTTAGAGATCAGGAGCATCCGCCACCCTGGGAACCTTGTCAGCTGCAGCCAGGTGTTTAGTCCTGATAAACCAGTGTCAATGCTCTTTGATGGATGTGTGGCCATAGACAGAGGTGGGTGTGGAGGTACAGTCTGTGGCAGTGGGGGCCTGGCTTGCAAAAAAGCCTATTTGTCAAATGATAAGAATATGTGCCACAGAGACAACTCTTGGCCATGTGATGATGTGGGTTCTTATTATTCCCATTATTGGGGTTGTGTTTCTTGTGCCACATGGCAGAGGGGTAAGCCCATAGCCCTCCTTCAAAAGGGGAAAGCTGCCCGTAAGTGCACCCATGGCACCTATAACCCTGTAAATTTCACTATACTTAAGCCATCTGATTGGACACAAGGAAAAGTAGTTAATATAAAAATAGATAAACAGGATATTGACCCTGCAAGTCTGATGCACCTCAAATTAGTAACTGTTACCCATGAGAGTTCCTCCTACTGAGTTTTTCACTCCTTTTATAAGGAGATGAGGAGCGAATTTTGCATCTCTGCCAAAGCTAAAAACTTGTTACTCTCACTGGCTGAGTCTATAGCCCAGACACTGAATGTCACTTCGTGCTATGTTTGTGGGGCGTCCAACATGGGAGACCACTGGGCTTGGGAAAAAGATGGCAGATGGCCTCCTGAGTAAATCATCCCAGTACTATGGTTTGGCCACCTGAGCAAAAGACGGTCCTGGGGCTATCGCACCCCTACATATATACTCAACCGCATCATCAGACTGCAGGCTGTTGTTAAAATTATAACTAATGAAAACTGCAAGAGCCCTCAATTTGCTGGAAAAACAAAGCACTAAGATGTGCAATGCCATCTATCAGAACCACTTGGCTTTAGACTACTGGCTTCTGAGGGAGGAGTTTATGAAAAATTTAACCTAAGCAACTGCTGCTTACAGATTGATGATGAAGGAAAGGTCATAAAAAGGATCACAGACAGAATGAGAAAGCTTGCCCATGTCCCCATCCAGACTTGGAGAGGATGGGATCCCAATGACCTGTTTGGAGGGTGGTTTTCTGCCTTAGGTGGATCCAAAACTCTTATAGGGGCAATAGGCCTAATCCTGGGAGCATGCTTAACACTGCCCTGCCTGGTCCCCCTGGTGCTGTGGTCTATCAGGACTGTTATGGAGACCATTATAGAAAGGAAAATGGCCTCATGTGTAATGATGCTATAGAAACACAAACCCCTAAATTAAGATGATGCTCTTTGATCCTAGGTGGGTCCGAGCATCAAAGTGGGGAATGATGTAGCAGGGAGGAGATCAGAAGAAAACAAACTAGGCCTGAGTTCTGATAAAGTAGCAGGGGGAAAGGGGTGGCATAGCAGAGAGATGATACCTAAAGAATTTGAAGGTGAAGAAGGTCACATAGCACTAGGGGTAGAAGGGCACTAAACAACTATGCTGAAGTAGCCTATAGAATTGCATGTAACCATATACGGGTTAAACCTTGTTTTTTAATTTGATTGCCTCTGTAACCTGCTTGCAAGGGTATATAAGGTGAGACCCCTTTGTTCTTGGGGCTCAGCTTTTGGACATGAGTCCATTGAGTCTGTGCTGGCACAATAAAATGTTGCTTCCTGCTAATTGCTTCAGAGTCTCCTATCTCAGCTAGCAAACAGTACAACTGTTTCATTTGTAAGTCATGAGTTTGTCACTGAGTCACTAGGAGAGTATTTGTCCTCCTTTGAACCGGATTAAAGGCAGCCTCTACACAGTCCAGAGCTGCCAGGGTTGGGGTTCTTTGGAAAGCTGCAGGCAAAATTATCTAAAACTTATCAAAGCTAATCTTGTTTGGAGTGAAGATATCCAGCACAGATGCAGACTGTGACTAGAAAAAGGACTCCTCAAGTAAGAGTCATGTCTTCGATACCAGCTCCAGACAGCTTCATTCACTCACAGGGAAACATTAAAGGGTAATTGCTGGAATAAGAATTAACAAAGGCTTAATTATCATTTCAACAACATTCAACAATGTTTAACAGTGCTCAATCCCCATCACAATATCCTAGGAAAAGTTGGGTTCCTCTGATTTGTATCAAAAGTACAGTGGTTATAATAAGATGAAATAGACACTGATCTTCCTCTTTATTTGTTTATTATGATGTATTGCACACACACAAATAATGTTGTAAGCAGGGAAAGCTTTGTGTACAATAATATTTCAGGCAGTCATTAAAGGATTAATGGGGGAAAGGCAAAAGAACATTCTAAGTGGAACAGTATGGACAATCATAGTGTGTCCAGGTCAGGAAATAACTCAAGATTACCAGAAGAAAGATTGTATGGAGTAAATTGTTAACAGACAGAAAGAAATTGTGACCATATAAAACTGATTCATAAGGTTAATAAGGATTCTGGAGAAGAGGAATGTTGAAGATTACAGGTCATCTCAATTCTTAAACCCTTTCTGCATCCACCCACTTTGCATGGAACTTTGCTGGGCCCTCCACCTGGGGATGCAGTGACTTGTCCTACATCTTGACTTTAACTCAGCCACTCACTTCCCTCCTATCCCTATACCTCCATAACCTATATAATCACTAACTCATTCTCCATATCTAAAATCTTGGCCATTGCAAGTAAGGTACATAAATTGAGTAGTACAAGGCCTGTTGGTTTGACTTTTTGTTTTCACCTGCCATCATTCTCTGGAGACCCATCTAAATAATGTGCATATGACAACAGTTGGTGCCATTTTATTGTTAAGTGACATTCCACAGAAAGGATGTGCCACAGTTTAACTACTCACGTGTGAATTGTGCCCAGTTTGTAATTATTATGAAAAACACTTCCATAAACATCTGAATACAGGTTTTCATGTAAATATAAGTTTTTATTTCTTTGAGATAAATTTTTAGGTATAGAATTGTGGGGCCATATAGTAGTTAGATGTTGAATGTATTAAGAAACTTGGGATGCTAAGATAGTGAGTATCATGTTTCCAGGTCAAACTGGGAGAAAAAATTCTTGAAATCCCTTTCTCAATGGAAAAAAGCTGGTTGTGGTGGCACACACCTGTCATCCCAGCTAAGGCAGGAAGCATAAAATAGAAGAATAGCAGTCCAGGGCAGCCAAGTGAGAACTTATCTCCACAATAACCAGAACAAAGAAGGCTGGAATTGTGACTGAAGTGTTTGCGCACCTTCCTAGCAAGCAAAAAGCACTGAGTTTAAACACCAGTACCAATCCAAATAAGGAAAGAAACTGCCAAGATATTTTCAGAGGGCTGGTACTACTTAATATTCCCACTAGCAATCTGTGAGTGATCCAGTACTTTATATTATCCCTATTTTAGTTTTAGCCTATATAGTAGGTATCTAGTTAAATCTCATTGTGGATTTAATTTAAATTTCTCTGGTGCCTGCTGATGGTGAACATCTTTTTATATGATTATGTCATCTGATTATTTTCTTTGGTAAAATGTAATCTCTATATTTTGCCTATGTATTGATGGAATTTTTGCTGTTTTGCTGTTGGGTTTGTGAGTTCTTTATGTTTTCTATGTATTAGGCCTTTGTTGGATATGTTGAACAATATCAGTCTGTAACTTTTCATTCTCTTTTCAGGATTTTCACAGAATTAAATTTGATCACATTTTTCTTTTATATATCATGCTGTTTATAGCAATTCTGCCACCTCTTTCCTGAGGCCTAGACAAACTCTTATAGTACCAAGTGTTAGACATATAAGCTAAAAATAAAACTGAAGAAACTCGCCACTATCCTTCCTTGGATTCTGACATACCCAGTCACTCTACTTTCTTACTACCTTTCAGAATCTTATTGTGTTTATTTCATACATAATGACCAGGTTTAAATAGAAAAATGACTAGCTGTAAGTAAATAGAAAAAAATAGGGGAAAGCATGTCTATTCCATATTCCTGAAAACAATAAAAAATAATGCCTAAAAAAATCATCCTTTTTCAAGCAGAAATTAAATTAAGGATCATAGAATCATCCAAATATCCCCCATTTCTGGCTCAAAAGGACTGAGCATATTTGCTAATTTATTTGGGCAAGAGAATAAAATTCACACAAAATTCATTACTAGGATACACAAATTTGATCCACTTGGTGCTCAAGCAGTCCAATCATAGCCATGACTAACTTGAAAAACAATGAAGTCATTTACTTTTGATGTCTGTTCTTGGTACAGTTCTTGAAACATTAATAGAAAAGGCACTTAAAATATTATAGTAAAAAAATAATAAATACCCCTGAAAATTTTGAACACTGTTTTTCTTCAAATAGTTTCTGCTCATTATCAAATGGCTTCCATGTCAAAAAGGTTAGATGAGCTGGGTGTGTAGGACATGTCTGTAATCCCAGCATTTAGAAGGCTGAGGCAAGAAGATCCTGAGTTCAAGGTCAGCCAAGGCTGCATAAGGAGACTCTATCTAGAAAAAAAAGTCAGCTGAATTTGAAAATTATCACAGAGCAATATTTTCCACTTGACTCTGCCACTGTTGGAAATAAGACCAGATATTGGGTAGGTTCAGAATAACATCCGAAAGCAAATTTTGGTTATCACTGTGAAGCCAGTCATAATTTTTCCTAAAGGCAAAGAAGCAATATAGAAGGAATTAGATGGATGCTTTTCACTATCCCAAACGTTGCCAAAATATAATATATGTTCCACTGCAAGAAAGCAGTAGAACCTGGAAGCACCATACCATGCATCCCTCCTCAGGTTTCCCAACACTCAGATGCTTTTCCATTTTTGAGTCCCACTACTGACCATTTGCAGATGCTTGACTTTACATATTAACCCCATTTGTGTTTCCAATGAATACAAAACATGAAGATGATCTGTTTGTCTGCTCTAACACTTTTGGTGGAGTTATTCCCCCTGGAAATATTTGAAAACATCTTCACATGTAAATTTCTCCCAGAGAATACAGTCTTCATCTACCATCTGTCCCTTCTATCAAAGTTTGGCAGTATTTCAAGTTTTTAAATTATGTGCCTGGGTCTTTCCCTCACTGATTTGTCCACAAGTCAGCATTAAATTTCAATACTTTTTAAATTCACAAGAAATACATACTTTAATTAAGATAGAAACAGGTGACAAAAACAGATTCAAGTCAGATACATAGGAAAAAGTAATAAAGGTAATATTCACAGAAAGGTGGGAAAGCATCTGACTGTTGGATTTTTCAAAACCTACCAGTCAGCAAGTCATCTCTCTTTTCTCACATGTTTCCTTGCCTGCCCATAGCATAAGCTCTACCTGGTAATCCACTCCAAATGGGTGACATTTTGGTAACAATGAAGAATCGTATTTTAAAGCAGAAACCTTCAAAATGTAGTTTGCTATTTGTACAAATAAGTCTTATTGGAACTCATTCAAGTTCCAACTCATTCTACAATGGAATAATTCAGTGGTTTCACGAGAAACCTAAGATTCCATTAAGGCTAGAATATTTACTATATAGACCTTTGCAAGAAAGCTTCTTAACCCTTTTCTTAAAAAGATGGTGCTTTACAAGTTGCCAATAGAGCTATGTTTCTGTTCATTCTCCAATTAAAAAGTGTTTGGCAGAGTAGTCATTCAGTTGTATATTCAAATATGACATCTACCATTTACCAGATTTACCATGTATGTGATGTTGTGCATAATTCTAAACATATCTGAATCTTTCACCTTGAGACTTTTATAAGTATAAAGAGAAAGTGATGCTGTAATTCACATACAACACTTAGAACAGTGATAATAACTTATTTAATGTTAGCTTTCCTTTCTTCTGGATAAGACTCTTTTGACCTCAGACTTTCCCATCAAAATAGGACAGTGATTTACATAATGTGAAATAAAGCTGAGTAAGCAAATAATGACTAATTCCATGGTACTCTGAAAACTTCATGTGTTCAATATTAATTGATCACCTATATTCATCAGTTTCCATTTGGAAATAAAGACAATTCAAAATGGTGTTCTCATTGATCTAGTAGTCTTGAGATTGCAGATCTGCTATTTTTCACAGATACCAAGTGCCTAAAGAGTGAATTGGCTCAGAGAAATGATGGATTGTGTCAGCTTCTGCTAAGAGGTGAAGGAAATGAAAGAAAAATGGACATGGTATTTGATAAAATGGATGTTAATAGTAACCTACTTGAGAATTGTTCCAGGAGAGTAAAAGGAAAGGTAAAGTAGACACGATAGCCATAATAGACAATGACTTCAAGATGTGATACAAAAGTGGAAGAAGAAAAACAGGATAGAATCAAGAAATTCATTTTCAAAATTTATTTCTTTTTTCTTTTTTACATTTACTCACATGTGTATACATTGTTTGGGCCACCTACCCCCCCACACCCCCTCAAAGTTTATTTCTTAATATGGAAAGGTCTTTATTAAGTGTAAGCCTTTTTCAAAAGTGGTAATTTGCTAATATAAATGCAACACCACCTTTCCTTCTACTGGCAAAATAGCATTTACTTAATAATTTCTTCTCTTCTTCATCATGAAAGTCAAAATCACAACTGTCCTACAAAATGGACAATGATTAAAAAGTTTAAAAGGTACATTCATCACTGCTAATAATCTGTCTGGTCCTGTTAATTTGATAACAACACTTGGGACAGCCTTGAGTAATCAAAGATTTAAAAACTGAGGAAGAATTCAGTTAAGAAAGTTTGGTGGCTAGATGTGGTGGTACAAGCCTTTAGTCCCAGCAACTCAGAAGGTAGAGATCAGGAGGATCACAATTTGAGGCCAGCCCTTGAAAAAAGTTACCAAGTTATCTCAATCAAATAACTGGGTGTGATGATGCACACCTGTGGTCCCACTTACCTGAGAGGCTGTAGGTAGGAGGATTGTGGTCCGAGACCACTCCCAGGCAAAAAATGTGAGATCCTATATGAAAAATAACTAGCAAAAAAAAAAAAAAGCTGGAGGTGTGGCTCAAGTGGTAGACATCCTGCTTAGCAAATGTGAAGCCCTGAGTTCAAACCCCAGTCCTGCTCCTTTCCACCAAAAAAGAGTTTAGACTGTGTTTTCCAGTCTAGCATGCAAGGAGTTTAAAAGTCATCACTATCACTGTCACTCTGTCTTCATGAGCATTAAAAGGTTGCACAAACTGAAACATCAACAGCCCTTCTTAGACTCATCAGAAAACTGAGATAAAAGGCAATGTGCAGCTGCCTTCAAAATAGGAGAGAAAAATGAATATAGACAATCTTTAAGCACAATCCACAACAGAAATAGTTTAAGAAACCAGTGCTAGGCTAGAAAACATGAAATGCAATTGGTCAATTTCTGGAGGTTCACTGTGGACATGTCTGAGAGTTAAAATTTCCGTGATGACCCAATGATAAGGAGTTGTCCCACTTTTGTGAATTTTACCTATAGGAACTCAACCCGGTTCTCACAGTGAAGATTAGAGACAAATCCTTCTATGGTTCTAGCAAGGGGAAGTGAAAAGAAACCATTTTGAAATATGCCAGACCATTCTGTTCTTATCAAGGCCAACCTTCAAAAGAAAATATTTTGCTAGATACTAATCTATGGTTTTGTTGGTTTTCAGAGCCTAACCAACCTGGGAGACAGGAAATAGACAACTTCAGCCACCCTTAGCATAGCACATGAGAAAGGGGAAAATTTTCAACTTCAGACCACTCTAGTCATCCTGTAGGGAAAGGTGTGGAGCAGCGGACTAACAATCTCTGGTATAGCTCACAGTTCACAGGTACAGGTCCATAGAACTAATCATAGAATAATAAGAAAACATCGTAATTTCCCCCAAAAACCTTATTACTATGTTACTAAAATCCCATTTATTACAGTTCCTTTTATACAGTAGTTCATGTCCAGCTATTAAGAAAAAAATTACAATGCACCCTAAAATGGAAAAAATAGTTTGGAGAAATAGAGCAAGCATCAGAACCAAACTTAGGTTAAGGAATGAATACTGCAGTGATCAAGATGGGAGTTTCAAATAACTATGATTAATATGCTGAAGAGTCTCATGGATAAAGTATTCACAAATAAATAGGTAAGACACAAATGAATATTCTAAGAAAGAACCAAAAAGAAATGCTAGTGATCAAAAACACTAGCAATAAATTAACAACGCTTTTGGTGTGTCTGTTATGATTCATTATGACTGAGGGAAAGAAAAAGTTCTGAGCTCGATATCTCAGTAGAAGCTTCCAAAACTGAGAAATAGAAAAGGTAAATAAGATAGAATGTTCAAAACCTGTGAGACAACTACAAAAGCTGTAATATGTACACAATGGGGATACAAAAAAGAAAAGGAAAAGGAAAAGGAAAGAAGAAATTAAAGCAATAATGACTGAAAATTTCTCATGAGTTAATGTCAGACACCAAACCATCAATACCAGAAGCTCTGAGAGCATCAATCAGGATAATTCACACACTCCTCCCTACCCCCTACCCTGTCCACCACAAACCCTGCATGTTCAAACTGCAGGGAATTAAAGTTAAAAAAAAATCTTAGAAAGGGGGGAAATGCCTTACTTATAGAAAGGCAAAGATAAGAATTACATTTGACTTCTCAGAAACTATGCAAGCAAGAAGAGAATGGTGGAAAACAAAGTGTGGAGAGAGGAAAAAAATCCTTCAACCTAAAATTCTGTACCCTTTGAAATAATCCTTCAAAACTGAAGGAGAAATAAAGACCTTACTAGACAAACAAAAGTTGAGGGGACTTGTTATTTGTAAAGTTGCTTTGAAGGCTTAAGAGATTTTCTGACAGATAGGAAATTATATGGGTTAGGAATTTATATCCATATAAATAAAGGAAGAGGGTCACAGAACAAATCAGAAGGAAAAAAACCTTAATTTCTCATTCTTAATTGAATTAACCAATAATAATTTATCCAAAATGAAAATACAAACAATATATTCAATTATATATGCCTATCAGTATTTATACATTAGTGAAGTAAATATAAGCAATAAGTGGATTAAGTTATATATATAGCAAATAACAGGGTAATTACTAAGAAAGTAAAAATAACAAAAGGAAATATAACTGATATGCTATGGGAGGAGAGAAAACTGAATTAAAATGTTCTCTTAAAATATAAAGGTCAATAAAGAGTAGAAGATAAAAATTACAACAAAGAATAAGGACAATGAACAGAAAATACTGACATACAATATATATTACTTCAACTATATCAATAGTAACCTTAAATGTTAATGGTCTAAATCCACGAATTAAAAGTAGACATTACAGAGATGGATAAAAAATTGTTTCATCTACATATTATCTACAGGAAACCCACCTCAATATATAAAAATATAAAGATTAAAAGTAAAAGCATGGAGAAAAATATAGTATACTAATACCAATCAAAAGAAAGTAGTAATAGAACTGCCATATGATCAGCAACTCCATTCCTAAGGATATACTTAAAGGAATATAGTACAAATACCATGTACTCAAGTTAAGAACTTTTGTAAATGCCACAATGTACCCCTATCAAGCACAACAGTTAAAAAGAAAAAGAAAACAGTAGCAGTTATATTATCTGCAGATAAGGTCAATCTCAAAGTTCCTCCCAAAGGAACATTAAAACAGATAAAGGAGGTCATTATAGAGTAATAAAGGAGTAAATTCTCCAAAAAGACATCTATTCTTCAAGTGATTATACTTAAGAGATCATCAAGATACATAATGCAAAAACTGATAGAACTGCCAGGAGAAGTAAATGAGTCCATTATTACAGTTGGAAAATTCAACTCCTCTTCATCAGAAATGGAGCTAACCACCAGGCAGAAAGTCAGTAAGAGAACAGTTGAACTCAACAACATGAACAATAAACTGGATTTAATGAACCCCTGTAGACTACTTCAACAGCAGCAACACGTTCTTTTGACAGTCACATGGAACACTTGCCAAGAAAGTCTGCATTCTGAGTCATAAAAATACTTAAATAAATTGAAAAGAAAAAAAAACACTCTGTACTGCAATGGATTTAAGCTGTAAGTACATAACAAAACAATATCTGAAAAATCCTCAGACACATAGAGATTAAACAATATACTCTTCAAATACACACGGGTCAAAGAAGAAATATCAAGAGAAATTTTGATGCAAATGAAAATACAATTTACCAAAATCTGTAAAATGTTCGTGCAAAATGTTAGAGAAAAAAAAATTACCAAGTAAATTTAATGCATGTATAAGGAAAAAAAGAAAGATCTGAAATTAATAATCTCAGCTTTCATCTTAGGAAAATAGGAAAGAAGAGAAAACTAATTTCACTATAAGCACAGGAAGAAAATAACTAGAGAGTATATCAATAAAATTGAAAACAGGAAACAGTAAAGAAATTCAACAAAAGCAAAATCTGCTTCTTTGAAATGACCAGAAAAATAAATAAATGTCTAGAGAGAAGACACACATTGCTAATGTCAGAAATGAAAGTGAGAACGTCATTATGGACCCCATAGAAATATAAATAACAATAAAGGAGTATAATGAATAACTCCACTCCCACAAATTTTATTACCTAGATAAAATGGACCAATTTTCAGAAAGACAAGATCTGCAAAATTCACTGAAAAAACAAACAACCTGAGTAGAACTGTATTTAGTAAAAAATTGAATCAACAATTAATTACCTTCTAAAGTATAACATAACATGCACAAATGGCTTTATCATAGAATTCTACCAACAATTCAAGTAGGAAAGTGTGCCAGCTCTCTGTAATCTCTTCTGAAAGATAGAGCCAAAGGGAATACTTAACTCATTCAGTGAAACTAGCATTACTCTAATGCCAAAACCAGACAGAAATGTTTATAAGAACAGATAATTCAGAACAATATCTTTTATGACATAAATGAAAATGTTCACCAAAATACTATCCAATCCAGAAATATATGAGAGGAGTTATGTACCACAACCAAATGGGATTTAACCTAAGTATGCAAGGCTGGTTCGGTAATATAACCCATCACATCACAGGCTAAAGAAGAAAAGTCACATGATTATATCAAGAGATGCAAAAAATCGACAAAATCCAAAATTTATGGTAATAAAAAAAACCTCAGCAAACTAGGAAGAAAGGGAATTCTCCTTAACTTGATAAAGGAAATCTACAAAAACTTAAAAAACATCATAATAAGGAAAAACAAGAAGCTTTCTCACTAAGATAACTAAAGGTAAGGATGCCCTCTCCTTTGGAAGGTAGTCCTGGAAGTCCCACAGAATACAGAAGGAAAGGAAAATTAAGGGTATACCAAATAGGAAGAAATAAAACTTGTTTGGGTCACATATGACAGGATAATATAAGAAGAAAACCTGAAAGAATAAACCAAAAATTCTTGAACTAATTAGTGACTATGGAAATGTTGCCAAATATAAGTTAGTATAAAAATTTATAACCCACACACAATTTCAATTACATTAACACAAGAAATACTTTAGTATAAATCTAAAAATATTTACCATATATTATGATAAATATTTACCATATACTATGGCATATACCATATCAAACCCAAGACTAATGAAATAAATCAAAGAACCATATTAATGGAGCGATACTCCATGTTTATGGAAAACAATTTGATTAAGAAATCAGTTCTTCCCAGTCTGAGTTATACATTCAGTTCAATGCCAATCGAAGACTTGGCATGTTATTTTATAGATATTGACAAATGAATTCTAAAGTTTAGTTAGAAAGATAAAAGACATAGAATAGCCAACATATTGTACTTCAGTACAAGAGCATAGTTGTAGGACTTTAAGACTTACTGCAAAGCCGCAGCATCAAAACAGCATGGTACTTGCAGAAGACAGACGTATCAATAGAACAGGATAGAAAGTTCAGGGGCAGATTTTTGTAAATATTGTCAACTGGCATTTTACAAAGGAGCCAAGGGAATAGAATAGAGTAAGGATAACCTCTTCATCAAAATATGCTGAAACTAGTGAACATCCATAAGGAGTAAAAAAAGGAGGGAGAGAGCGGTTGGAGTAGTTCATATCTGTGGTCCATCTACTTGAAAGCAGAGATGGGAAAGACCTTGGTTTGAGACCTAATCTGAAAAACAACTGAAGCAAAAGAGCTAAGGGAGTGGCCCAAATGGTAGTACACCTGACTTAGCAACACAAGGCCCTGAATTCAAATTCCCGATACTGAAAAAAGAAAAAAAAAGAATATTGACATAGGTCTTACACCCTTCCAAAAAAACTTATAAATAGATCATGGAACTAAATAGAAAGTGGAAAACAGTTAAATATTCCAGAATATCATGAAGAGAAGACCTAAATGATTTTAGGTATGATGCTGACTTCTTGGGAGGACACTAAAAGCATTTATTTTTATAAAAGAAAGAATTGATGAGCTGGAGTCCATTAAAATTGAAATTTTCTGTCATGGAAAGACATTGTCAAAAGAACTGTATGAAAAACCACAGAGTAGGAGAAAATATTTATAAAAGACATCAAATAAAGGACAGTTGTCCAATATAAGTAACTCAAACTCAGCAATGAGATAACTAATAATATAATTTAAAAACAGGTAAAAGAGACTGGGGCTGTAGCTCAGGGGTAGAATACTTTCTTAGCATGTGATAAGCCCTGGATCCCCAGCATCACATACACACACACACACAAAAGATACAACTAAAGAGCCATCTAAACAAATACAATACATAAATGATAGATAAACACATACAAAGATGCTCAATATCACATGTCACTAGGATGAGGGGACACAAGTGGCAGACCACTTGCCTAACAAGCTAGAGGCCCTGAGTTTAATCCCTAGTACATGTATATATGTATATATACATATACATTCATATATAATATATGTGTATGGGTGTTTGAATATATGGAATACCACTACACATTTTTTACACTAGCCAAAATACAAAAAAAAATTGATAGTAACAAATGCTGGTGAGGATGCAGAAAAACTGGAACTCTCATTCATTGCTGGTGGAAATGAAAAACACTACAGCCATTTTGGAAGGTAGTTTGTCACTTCTTAACAAAACTAAATATACTCTTACCATATGATCTAACTATTGTACTCTTTGCTACTTAACCAACTGAGTTGAAAACCTATGTTTACACAAAAAAACTTGAACATGACTGTTTATAGTAATTTTATTTGCAAAACTGTGGCACAACCAAGATGTTCCCTAGTAGATGAGCAGATAAATTATCTATGGTATATCCATACAATGGAATAGTATTCAGAACTAAAATAAAATGAGCTGTCAAACCATGGAAAAAACTTAAGTGAATTTTGCTAAGTGAAAGAAGCCAATGTGCAAATACCCCATAGTGTATGATTTACAATACGCATGGCTACAGAAACAGCAAAAATACTAGTAGTTCCAAAGGGTTGGGGAGAGAATGGGATGACTAGGAAGAGCACAGAAGATGATAAGAAATTGTTCTATATGATATTATAATTGTGGATACAAGGAATTAAGCATTTGTCAAAACCCATAAAATATAAAACATCAAGACAGAGTCCTAACATAAAATATAGAGTTAGGGTAATAATGATGTGTCATTGTAGATTTGTCTATTATAACAAATGTGCCACACCTATGTGAGATATTGATAGTGAGAGTGGCTTTGCATATGTCAGGACAGGAGGTATATGGAAAAATTTCTGCACCTTCTACTCAGTTTTGCTGTGAAAATACAACAGCTGTAGCAAATGAAATCCATTATGACAAAGGACAATTTAAACAAATGTGACCTCTTCTTAGTTTAAGAGATAATTCAGCCCTTAAAAATTACAAAGTTCTACTGGATGAGACAAGTATAGCTGGGTATCTCACATCTTTCAGCTGCAGGCCCAAATAATCAGGTCCCCAAATCCTGCCACTTTTCCATCATCCAAATCGGGCTTGCTGATGCTGGCTGGGAAATGAATTTCACATTGACTATACTGCTGGGTTGTGACATGAAGCCTAGATTTCCACGGACAGGATTAGTCTGCTGAGCTGAACGATTCAGTTAATCCTGTCCTCACATAAACAATCATTGTAGTCACCTCTTCTGCCTCCCAAGCATTTTGCCAAAACTAATAACAAATCACAAGGATTCTGCCACTTTCTTGATGAGGTGCTAGGGAACCTCAACACCAATTCCCATAATTACTAAAGGCCTACTTATACCCAACTTCTAAGAGAGAGGTAATAAAATCTAAAACTTGTTGAGCAATTTATATGTGCCAAACATCGTGCTCAAAGTAATATATGTTGTTAAATAGTTTTCTAGCAATAGTACATGATTCATATTAATATAGATGAGGAAACTGAAGTCTAGAGAAATTAAATAATTTTGTTCAGGTCCACTGCCTAATATTTATGGTTTCTAATTTCAAACTTCATTCTCCTGATATGAACACATAGAGAGAACAGCTTACCTGAGTCAAGGGCACTGTAAGTGACCATTCTGTGATTTCTTGAAAAGCTGGGGTCCTGGAAGACCAGGAAGCAGCTAAAATAATATCAGATAAACTGTCACCAGGGACTTATGATAGTCTTGGATCTCGGATTGGATCCTGCACCAGAAAAAACACAGGGGGCCATTGGCAAGATGTAAAGATAATCCTACTGTGCACACCTGACTTCCCATATTCTTATCAAAATACTGTGACTATAAAGGAGAATGTCATTTTTTAAAGGAAACACACACTGGGATGTTTAGAAGTAAGGGAAAGTCATATATACACATTGCAAACCTTTCAGGAAATAACCATATATATAAACACAAACACACATACACATGCAGGACTTGTATCTATCTCCTTTGTCTTAGAAGGATCCTAAAACAAATAGCAGTACTAATTTCATCTTCAAGTTATAGTCCTTAAATGTGGTAAGTTAAAAAATAGAGTAAAAAAACATTCATCCTTAACCAAGGATACAAAGTCACTTTGCTTAATTTTTAACATTTATTTTGTATCTTCCTGGGATTATGTTAGAAATCTAACAAGATTTAGAGCACCCTATTTGTTCAATATTGAGTAATTCTATAAATCTCAAATAGAATTATTGTAAAAGAACAAAATAAGAAAATAACAAAGAATGAAACTTCAGCCATTTTATTCATACATAAGTTATTTTTCAACTAACATTCAGACTTGAAATCAAGTAAATTCTTAGCACTTTATGTACTAAAGTTTATATTGATATTTGGTCAATTATTTAAGTTATAGACAGTACCCTCATATTCAAGCTAGGACCATCCTTTGTTTTCACACTTATATCCTCAAAACTTAGAAATCAGAATATCTGAAATTTGATGAAAATGTGTAGCATAAATGTGGGATAGGACAGATTTGTTCTTGTCAGGCCATCAAATGTAGCCTGAAGCTTAATGTTTCTGGTTATGGAAGGCCAAATTGGATTCATTACATTCCAGTGCTAGGTGATCCTTATTTCTAGCCTTCTGAAGTCATCCTTGGGTAGGTGATGTAAGACAATGCATTTCCCTGTGACTACATAGGTCAAGCTAATTAGGCAGAAACAACTTTCTCAAAGAGCATCTGACCCCCAACACTTGGCTTCACAGCTGTCTGGCAGCACTCATTGTCTTCGTATAATTAATTATCTGAGATAATATTACATTCATTTTGATATTAGCTCAATACCTTCCATTCTAGGTATGAAGGTTGTCTACTGTTTCAGAGGATGGAATATAAAGTAATTCTCTTTTAAATATTACTATTTCTGAGATTCCTTTTCTCAACAAAGCAGGCATAGTTGGACTCTGGTTTCATGAACCATCAGTCATCAGGTCACTATGAGGATGTGGCTGGGCAGCACAGCAGGTCTGGTCTCTATCTGTGTGGAAATAATGCTCACCATCACCTGGCACTGCAGATTGCAAGTGTTGTGTGACCCCCTTGGTGCTGGAGGGAGGTTTGGTAACAACTATGTAGATCCTGTTAGTCATGTGTTTCTATGGTTATTTATAAATATTATGACCAACCTTAGTCAATATATAATGATTATGAATTATTACTTTCTTAATGTCAAGAGCTATTTTCTTCCTGAGGTCATTTAGAAGGACTTTTCAGTTCAGTTGACTGATGAATGTAACTTACCCTGCAGAAAGCACTAACAGGGCCAAAAATTTGGGCCATTGGGTTGAGAGTCAGACATGAACTTCTTGTGACTAATGATCAAAGGATGAGTAAGAGAACAAAGCAAGCCTTTTCTGATTGTGTGTTTGAGGGAAAACTTATTTACAATCATGGGAGCAATTTCTCATGAGAAAATCATCTCTACTTTGTGGGTCCAGAGAAAATATGATATAAAATAGCACTTTTCTAGGTCTAAAGTTACACGAGACAGAATTAGGAATTTTCTTGTAGCCTCACAGACTACATCACTGCTAAAGACCACTCAAAAATGCAGGCTCAGTAATGGGTTATACTAGGTAAAAGCAAACATCGAATGAGAAGGGAATTTAGCAGTATGTGCTGAGAAACCTAGATTTGTATAGAATCTGCAAAGATAGCTTTGGACTATTCACAAGACTCAAGTTGGGCAAAGGTTCTCAGAAAACACATTGGTGTTTTAAGTATGCTAACAGAACGGCTGAGTAGTCATGCACCATATAATGTTTTAGTCAACAATGAATTGCATATATAAGACTGTATCATCTGGTAGCTTCATAGCCATCTTGGTGTACATCAGTCTACTCTATGATGTTTCACACTGATAAAAATTGCCTAATGACACATTTCTCAGAATCCCTCGCTGCCTTTTTTTGTTCCAAATACTGTGCTTTTATTATTTCACGTTATTAATATCTACTTCCCACTGTAGATTCCTAAACAGCTCTAAGCAATTACAGCCTCTTTGATTGAATGGGCCAAAATGGCAGACATCATTCATATGTGAGCACTTGATTAAGTGGCCAGTACCAATTGAGGGACAGAATATTATTTTACAATATTGTTTTTATAGGATTTTTATATTGTTGTGCTGAGTAGAGGTACATTGTGGCATTTATATATGACTATATTGAAATAAAAGCCTTAGGAAGCCAGGCTTACTCAAACTGAATCATAGCAGTGAAAAGATTCTCTTGTATATTTTATATCCATTTGTGTAAATATCCCCTTTGTCATTGGTCATGGCAGGTGCAGCCACACTAAGAATTAGCAACTTCAATAAATATAAATAGCCACATAGCAATGCAGCATTAAAAGGTCACAATTGTTGCTTCTGTACATCAGTTTTTGATGAATTCTTTGATTATTTGCAAATATTTCAATATTGCTTCCAGTAGCCATGTCAGGAATTTTTTATTTTTTGGTGATGAGGGAGGCACACAATTAGTTTTACTACCCCAGGAAAGTATAGTCACTCAAAATAACAAAAACTAAAATTTGTTCCAGTTCACCCACTTATATTTGAAAGAGCTGGGATTTCAACCCCAGCTTGTGACTTTTAAAATGTATTTTTATATTATACCAGGGGTTGAAGGGTGAAGCAATTTATCACAGTACACAAATAATTACTATTCATAATCTTAATATTTTAATTTTAAATTTTAATTTTAATTATGGTTTGTCTTATTAATTTTGCACCAATATAACAGAATACCTAAGTCTGGTTAATGAACAATAGCAGAAATTGATTGGTTCATGGTTCTGGAGGCTAGGAAGTCTAACATCAATGTATCAGCATCTGGAGAGGAGCTTTCCTCCTCTCCATCTGATTTATCAAATGCTTATCATGAGTCACAAACTCTGTAGAGACTATAGATTGCACAAAAATATCAAGTCTCTGACTTCTGAGAACTTAAACTCAAATAGGGGAAACTGTCTATTCATAATTAAATACATCAACAAATGCATAATAACTAAGTGTTCAAGAGAAAACTAACAGGGTGCTATGGTACAGAATGACACAGTAAAATCCAGTTTCCAATAGGGAAATCATAGGAAGGTCA
This sequence comes from Castor canadensis, assembly GCF_047511655.1. NCBI lineage: Eukaryota > Metazoa > Chordata > Mammalia > Rodentia > Castoridae > Castor > Castor canadensis. The sequence continues at coordinate 149,046,303 of NC_133390.1, read as the reverse complement.
TTTAGATGAAGTAAATTTTAATCTGAGGGCTGATAGAAGAAGGAAACCATGGTAAAATTAGATCAATGAAAAAATATATCACAGGTAGAGGAAGAAGTAGAGAAAGTCTCTGTGGCCTAAGTAAATGAGTGTGTTTCAAGACAAAAAGACAGACCTCCTAGAAATTACAAAACAGAGAACAGTGGATGCAGATAAGGAGGAGAATAAACCACATTATGCAGCTTTATGGACTATGGAGAGGAGCATAGCTTTTATTATACATGTTAGTAAACTTTCCATTACTTCAACAAATATCTAAGATAGAAACAGAAAAGACTTATTTTGGCCCAAAGTTTGAGGGTTCCAACAGTCCATAATCCATTAGACCTGTTGCTTTTAGGCCTATGTTGAAACAGCACATGTGTGAGAAGTGGAGGATAGAATAAGCTCTTCCCCTCATAGCATTTGGAAAGCAAAGAGAGAAAGAGGAAGAGGCTGGCATCCTGACATCTTCTTCATGGGCACTCACCCCATAAGCAAAAGACCTCCTACTAGACCCCACCTTTTAAAGTTTCCACCACCTTCCAATAGTACTACAGGCTGGGGACTAAGTCTTTAATACAAGAGCCTTAAGGGTACACTTATACCAGCCATAGCATTCCAAGAACAATGGTTTTAAAGCCATGATATAACTTGATTTCAGGTATTCAAATGCTCTCTCTGGCTGTGATTTGACAAAACTGTAGAAGTAAGAGTAGAAACAAAGAAGTCAATCTAGAGGTTCTTGCAGAAGACTGGATAAAAAAAATTATGATGAATCAGATAGAATGAGAGTTCTCAAGATAGAGAAAAATAGATGAGCATGAGGTATATTTTGGAGACAGAATTGACAGGACTTGGTGATGAATTGAATGTGGAAGATGATGGAAAAGGAGAAGTCAAGAATGACTCTCAGGTTTCTGGCTTTGGAAACTGGGTCATTGGTATTGCTGTTTACAGGCTGAGGACAACCAGGCTTGAAGGAGAAACTAAGGGCCCTATTTTGTCCATACTAAACTAAAGATGCCTTTGAGACATCCAAATAAAAAAATGCAAAATAAAAAATTGGATGTTTGGTACTCAGATTTATATAAGCCACGTGACCTGAAAATACAAAGTTGAATACTCTCAGACTATAGATAGGTTTAAGATCTGGACTTTCATATAGATATAGCTTTCTGGAGCTACAGCTACAAAAAGAGCTTTCCACTTGCATTCAGATTCTAAGAATTTGGATCATTGACCTTTCAACTCTGGGTGCTCCCCATCCTCCTCACCTTCTGGTTTATTCTCCTCTACAGAGCTGTCTCTTATAAAAATTTCCACTGGTCCATTACAGCTGACCAGAAAGAAATAATACAGGACCTTCTCATTTTAGGTGCTTTTAACTGCAGTGGAAAAACCCCACTTCAAACAATAATAAATACCACAAAGGCTGGTTTTCAGTAAAAACTGAGAAGTCTTTCTCTTACTATAAATGGAGCAGTCCTTGGGACTCTTTGTTCCTAATTTGCCTCTTTGAGCTTAAAGGAAAGGTTCTCATTTACCCTTCATCTATAACAATCACCCCTGTGAGTGTTACAAGAGACATTCAATTGTGTAATTCATATTGACTCAGAATCTCAGAAATTGTTCCTCCTGCTCATGTTACATGTAAGCAAATAAAAGTATAAAAATAATCTAATTATTTTCTCCAACATTTAAAAAAATATTTGTGATTAAGTCCACACATGCTCAGATAAGTGTTTGCAAATATTTATGTACGTTTCTATTTGTGTGTCTATACATTTTATGCATATCCATACAAACAAACACATATACATTCTCATTGTTAAGTTGATTGTTCTTTACTCTAAACTCTAGACTACATGGATAGAGCTACTTTTCTGAGACTTGTGAGTTCCTGAACAAGGAACATCTGTGATTATTTTCTTTCTCAGTAAACTTCAGAAAAAGCTAAAGTTGCCCTGCCAAGTCCTCTAACTGGGCTATTAGTCCTCTAGATGTTGTGAGTTAGTGGCTCATCACTCCCCTCTTCTCTAGACCACTGATAATACATGGAGGACACACACACTACGCACAGACACACATGCACAGTCAACTGTGGCATTGAGCCACTTCCCTCAAAGTTAAAACAAATCTGTGGAGCAATTCATGACCCAGAATTTCCCCACAGGAGTTGGATAAAACTTATGTCCTGCCATATTTCACTTTTGCTTAGCTTCTTCCCCTGCCCTATCATGCTTTTCTCACTTACTTTCTCCTAAGAGTTCTTCCTCAATAAGTTATTTTCAAAAGTATTTCCATCTCAGGCTCTGCTCTTAAGAAACCTAATTAAACCAATGTTTTTCTATTTGGGTGGCATTGTAGAAGGACACATTGCAATTCCAGAAAAAAAAAAAATCACTGTTCCAAATTTGAGTTTGTATTTTGTGTTTTTGTGTTTTGTTTTATTTTGGTGTGTTACTAAGGATTGAACTCAGGATGTCAGGTGTGCTAGGCAAGTTCTCTGCCACTTGAGCTATACCCAAAACACTGCTCCAATTTTTTAAAATTATATTACTATAGTACATAGCGACCAAAATAGTCATGTAAGGTTGATGTATTTTATATAATCTTAAATTTAGAAGCAAGTGATCTACTACCTTTCTCTAAATATGTGCATAAAAACATATATATGATAAAAGGAGAGCAGGTCACTACCAATTCAGTACAGTCAAGCAAACATAAATTAAGTACATAATACATGAGGGTTACATCAATAAGTAAGAAGCTAAATTTAGCTTCAAGAAATTTATAATCTAGTGAAGACGTCAGCAAAAGTATGTAAATTAAATAAATCAGATGCCTCTAATATTCAGAATAGATGTAATTTGAGACATTCAGAAATATCTTAAGATTCACATTCAAAAATATTTGCTGGGTTTCAAGCAAATCTTGATGTTTTATTTCCATGTAGGATTAAAATTGTTTATATGAATATCTTAGATAATTCCTCAAAAGTACTATTGAAGAAGATATTTATACCAATTAAAATAACTGCATTGTCTGGGTTCCACAGTTTCAAACAGTTAAATATTAAATCCATGGACTCCAAGAATAATGTATAAAATGATAAATGGCATAAACAAAATTATATTAAAAGTAAAATAATATTAAAGGAAAAACACGTGAAGACAAGAATTCATCCTTATCGTAGAGATAAAGATTAGATGGAAGATTAGGCGTCTGACTTAAGGCTTCAACAATAATGTATCTGTTTAACTGATTACATAAGAAAATTCATGCAACTGTAGTTATCTGAAGGTTGCTTATGGTCTATTCATCTAGGATGGTCTCTCTACCATGGATGTTTACAGGCTGAGCTAAAATAGCCTTGGATGGGACAACTGGTGAATTTCTTCCACCAGGTATCTCACTCTCTAGCATACTTATCTGTACTTGTTCAGATGACAGCAAGACATATTTCTGAGAGAAACGGTACATTAACCCAAGATGACCTTGAGCCCTAGGCTTGAATGTTCTGCACTGCTGATTTTAGCCCATCTGTTGTCCAAAAAACAATTAGAAGACCATTAAAGTAGGGAAAAGTATCCCCCCATCTCTTGAAGGGAACATCTACAATGTATCTTTGCAAAGAATATGAATATAGAGAGGAGTTAAAATTGGTACCTTTTCACAAAAAAATCAATTTACTACAAACAAGAACAATTTCAATAAGCAGAAAAAGAATTTACTTTCATGACTCTAGAAAAACAGAACATTGATTCAAAACTCACCTTTGTGAAGTTTCAGGTGTTGACCTTGGGGAAGTTATCTAAATTTCTACATCTCAGTTTTTTTCATCAGTATAATATATGGGAGAAGAGGACCCACCTGGCAACATTGTTGAGATAATTCAATTATGTAACTATGTAAAGTCCTTAGCAAAATTCATTGTATATTATAAGTTCCCAGTAAAGTTGGCTCTGTTATTTTTATAAATAAAGATACAGAGGGGTTTTTTAAGGCAGTGAGGAGTGTTCTTTGGCTAGAGGCATATGATACACTCACGGAGCACAAGTATAAGCCAGCAGAATTTATGACTCAATCTTGTGCTGGAATCAGCAGTGAATGGCTATAATTTGGTGTTTGCATCACCAAAAACCTTCAACCAAGACCAGGAATGACTACAAGGTAAACTATGCTATACTCTTGTTTATAGGTAATGTAGAACATATTTACCTGAGAGGAATGAGAAACCCAGCATTTTTTTAATGCTTACTCTCAAGGGTTGAAAAATAATAAAACAATTTCCTTTTCCCCTAACAGTTACTGTCTCCCTGCAAATAATCATATTTCCATGAACCCTTACTTGCCTAAAGTTTGCTTTCCACAAATGATAGGAGTTGTTATAGAGACCTGAGGGGATTTTATTAAGAAGAGAGAACCTGTGAATAAAGGAACTCACTTTCTCATGGGATTTTTGACCTCAGGTAAAACTTCTTTCCCAATAATAAAGTTTTGTTTATAAAAATGTAAGGATGATCAAGCTCTCTAAACACAGGGAATCAAAATAGAAATATGTCAATCAGAGAAACTGAAAGAACTTGAGATTATTTTGTAAGCAATTAGGACAAGGTAAAAAGGGTTTTAATTGCCATATGATATTTGATCATTGATAACTGAATTTTTCTCATTCTACTGGAGCATAATAGTGAAAACATGCTTAGCTTAGACTTCAGAAGTTAGAAACAAGGAAGAATTCTTTAATGAAGTAGAGTAGCTTGACAGAAGAATGAATGACTGTGTTTGTGAAATATTCTCCAGAGAATTCTCAGAATGGGTGTGGTTCTCTTTTGTCTAAGGTTGACCAGTTGGATGAGGCCCCCTTTGCAGTAGAAACCAGAGTCACGAGTTGATGCAGGGCTCCTCCAGTCTCTGACTCAGTGAAGCAGACATTGGTCCACAAACATTGGAAAAATTCAATGATGTCTCATGACTATGTACCTCCCAAAAATTTTGCTTGGGGCCAAGATTGTGACAAGTGCCTTGCATTGTCCAGGCTGACTATAACTTCATAAATGATTTTTCCAATGCAATGTGTGAATGCTGGACATGCTCACAGATCATCTGGTAAGAATTCTCAAAGTATGACATATGGTGCATTCATACTGCTTGGAAACACTTCATTATTTAAACACTTAGTTATGTAAATGCTTAGAATATGAGTCTTTAATTTCCTTTTCTCTTTTGTTTCTTTTGGTGGTACTGGAGTTTGAACTCTATAATTCTCTTCTTTGAATTTTTTGAAGGAATACCCATACACACTTATACACAATACTATAATCAGACTAATTTTGGCATCCAAATAGCTATGTGATACTTCAAGTGAGAATACTGGATTGAGGACACTGTCAGTCCATCTATTGGCATTACTACAATAAAGAATTCCCCACCTTTTTCTTATTTTTATTTCATAGCCTTACTCACCTGTTCATTACCTTATAGGAAGTAAAAGCCTCCAGTTGACATTAAGGGCACACCTGACTTAGAAATTTATGCATAGCTTAAGTTTTCTTCATATTGGCAAACTTGCCATCATTTTATTGCTTACTGTTCTCTACATGTGTTGTTTCTCTTGGATAAAACATGCAATTTGGAAGAATATGTACTTATTTCACTGTATCTAATGATATCTATTATGCCACAGCAGAAGGTAAGAGAACTGAAATACTATGAACAAAAACATAGAAGTTTGTGTTCCCCCAGATTTCCTGTGTTGAAATCCAACTCCCAGTGGTATTAGGAGGTGAGGATGCTTGAGAAGTGATTAGCTCATAAGGATTGAGTCCTCATGAGTAGCATTGGTATCCTTATAACTTCCAAACCTTCTCATGCTCTTTTCCACTGTGTGAAGATACAACAAAAAGTAGACCATCTGCAACCTGGAAAAAGGCCCTCATCAGAACTTGACCATAGTGGCACCAAGATCTCAAACTTCTCAGCATGTCAGAATTTTGAGAAAAAATTTTTGATGTCTATAAACCATGTAGTCTGTAGTTGCTTATTTTACCACTTTTAATTGACTAAGACTATGCCCCAGTGCTCTACATCTATCTCAACACTGCAGAGGAAATATGAGTCCTGTCTAGGGGTAACTTTAGAGGAATCCACCCCAAAGGGAAATAGTCTGGAAATCATGCCATATGAGGAGAAGAGTTGAGGTGAGACATGTTAAGTGTTCTTAGGTATCCCAGCTCAAGACATTCTGCCAGATTTTCTGAAAAATTACAGACTCCACTCCACACTGACATCTTTACATTCTTTCTTACAATGTTTTTCCTCCCATTGTTCACTTGTCTAACTCTTTACTCATCCTCTGAGTCTTTGCTTACATATAACTTTCTCAGAGAAAGTGCTCCACCTTCACACCTAAAGCAGTGAACACCCTACATGCATATATCATATTCCCTATCTTGCTCCTAAAATGCATTTAGCACTTATTTTGTAATTATTTTACATGGACACTATGATGTCCATGACAGTGGGAATCAACTCATATTTATTCAAAACTGTGTCCTACCAACCACCTAGCATAGCTCACTAGAATGACAGTAAATAATCAATATGAAGAAAGCACCTAGTAATGCATAGCTTACTAAGTAGGAGAGATGTGAACCTCAAAGGCAAATATTTTATTACCAGTGTCTTAATGACATGCAGCAAGGTTCAGAAAACAAAGCTGTCAAGAAATGAACAAAAAAGGGCTTTTATTACCATATAATAAATACTATGGACCAAAGATTAAATGCAAACCAGCAAAATCTTACATGGCTTTTATGCAGAAGTTGAAAAGCAGATCCTAAAGCTCCTACGCAACATACCCTAAATAATCTTGAAAAAGTAGAAGGAAATTGGAAAAGTTGTACTTCTCAATTCTAAGACCTATTACAAAGCTACAGTATTCCATACTGCCAGGTACTGGCATAATAATAGACATGTTAATCAAATAAAATGTATTAAGAGTATAGAAATAAACCCCTACATTTGTAATCAAATGTTTTTGATAAAAGTGCCAAGAAATTCAATGGGAGAAAATAGTTTTTCAACAAATGGTACAGAGATAACAGAATATCCATATGCAAAACAATGAAATTAGATACCTACCCCTCACCATATAGAGAAATTAATTAAAAGTAGGTTTCAGAAGTAAATATAAGAGCTGAAATTATGAAACTCTGAGAAGAAAATATAGAGATATACTTTTGGCATTGACTTAAGCAAAGTTTTCTTAGTTATAAAACCAAAAGGACCAGAGACAAAAGAAAATAATAAGTAAATCCTACTTCATCAATTCAAATCATATAGCTGATAAAGGACCTTTATCCAGAATGAAAAAAATATTGCAACTGAGTAATAAAAACAAAAGATGTGAATGGCAGTCCTATCAAGGAGCCATACAAATAAATGACAATTACATGTGTGAAAATATCATTACTCATTAGATAAGGAGAAATCAAAACTACAATGATATATAACTCCACACTGACTTGAATGGCTACATTCAAAATGATAAACAATGATAAATGTTAACAGAAGTTGGAGAAATTGGAACTCTCATACATTATTGGTGAGAATGTAAAATGGCTCAGTCAACATTATTTAAAAATAGTCCGGAAGCTTCTCAAAAAGTTAAACACAGTTACCATAAGACCCAGTAAATCCACTCCAAAATATATAACCAACAGAAATGAAAATATATGTCCACAAAAATTGTTCATGATAATTAATAGCAAGTGTCATTTATAATAGCCATAAAGTACCAACTATCTAAATTTCCTTCAATTGATAAATGGGTAAAATTTTTATGTTCATGTTACTCAGCAATAAAAAATAATGAAGTACTAATACACTATATAAAGTGGTTGAACAATGAAAACATGAGAAGAGAAAGAAGCCAGACACAAAGGAACACAAAAAACATATGACATATGATTCCACAAGTATAAAAAATTCAGAACAGGCAAATTCATAGAGACAAAAAATAGATTAATATTTGCCTAGTTGGGTTGAGGGTGGTGGATGTGGAAAGAATGGGTAGTGACTGTTAATAGATACAGAATTATTTTGTGGAATGATGAAAATATCTAATATTAGGTAGTGTAGATGGTTAGACAACAAATCAAAAGGGGAAAAGTAGACCTTTCTTTTCTAGAATACAAAACCTAAAAATCATGTCAACGACATTAAAACTCCCAATAGTGCAATTCCTTGAAACCTTTGCCTGGAAAACTATCTATCCACATTTCTTGCCACTTTGTATCTCTCAGTGTCTCTTGCCTGGTTTCAGCCCCAAAGTCTTAATCATTTCTCTTGGTGCTCATTTGGATCAGGTATGACATAAAATAGTGAGTGCTCACCCACTGTTGCATGGAACCAAATGTGACTTGTCACCATTGAGTTCTCTACAGGTGTATTTCACTCCAACATTTCAAAGGTCAAATGGACTTCTGGACTCTGCAGGCAGAGGCTTTCACGAGGAGGGAGAGGGGAGGGAGGACCTAAGTATACTGGATCAAGAACAGTAACATTTGTTTTTAATCACTAATAATAATTTCAACATATGTATTCATACCTGATAACAAACCATGCTACTAAACTGTCTAAAATAAACAAACAAAAGATGCTGATTGATCCTAGATAAGTAGATACTTGAGAAGTAAGTAACAATATTTTCCTTTATAGGCATATTTGGAAAGTGAAATTTAGAAGTCAATTAACAGTTCAGAGATAAAGTATTTTTTTTAATACTCATAAGGTTGAACATGGTGAGAATTCTTGTTGAAATTTTATTTGCCATAGCATGTGTGCAGAAAATGATTGATTCAGCAATACTGAGATGCTCAAATTTTACACAACCCAAACAAGAGCCAGTGTTCAGCAACAACCCTTAACAAGAACCTAGGAAATAACTTCCAAGCCCACAGAATATTCTACTTCACTACAGTATTTGTATGTCTGAGGTCTTAACATTGTTGAAGCAGTTTGTTTTCTGGAGGTTATAGTCCAGGTAACTGAAGTTACTCACTCAAGCACTGAATAATTATTTGACTGATTTGCAATAAAAACACTGGATACAAGATTTGGGTGAGATTCCTTGGGGGGAGGAGAAATCAGTTTTAAATATGGCAAGAAAGAGGGAAAGGAAAACAGTAATTAATCTAGATAAATAAAAAGTGATTCCTGACCTAAAGTTCAAACAACATACAGTTTATTATTATAAAAGGACTGATATTTAAAGGGGTTTATATTCACTAAATTTGATAAAATTTGAGAATAAAAATAATTCTCCTTGACTGAGCATGGTGATGTATGCTTATACATACATCACCTTCATGGGAATTGAAAGCAAGAAGATCATAAGTTCAAAGCCAGCCCTAGCAGTTACCCTATGTCAAGACAAAACACAAGGCCCACTGCCATGAACATATGGGCAAATATTTGTCTACTGAGCAACACAATGAGTATAGTAGTAAGAAACAGCACTTCAACCCTGCCACTACCCAGTCCTACCTGAACATTGAGAATTCTACACTTGAAAGAACACAGATGATTAAATTTTCTAACCAACAATTGAATCACAGATGTACCAATCTGAAGTCTAGAAACACAAGAAATATGGAAAAATCAAGTAACCAAACTCAACAATTCCATGATAACAAGATCTAATGATAGTAAAAGTGGATGAAATTCCAAAGAATTCAAAAGGATGGTTATAAGACTAGTCAAAGAAATTAAATATGACATGAATAAAAACCTGAATTAAATCAGAGAATGTAAATAAACAGCAGAATTAAATAAAGAAGACAACACAACACATGAACAAGAAATACAATAAAGATATAGACACCCTGAAAAAACTTGAGTTGAAATTCTGGAAATCAAAAACTCAATTAGTCAAGTAAACAAATTTAAAAAATCAGTTGAGAGGATCCAAAATGGTGGCTAGGGTAGCAATTCAGCAATCTTAAGCTCCATGACCCAAGAAACCTCCTTGAGACATTGGAGCTACTCTTGGGTAATTCTGTTTGTTCTTAGCCAAAACAATAACTGCCAGCACATTAGTTGCAGATAAAATTCAAAGACTGACCCTTAAATCAGCCTTTAATTGCACCTAACAGGGCAAAAATCCTATGCACCACAGCCAGCAAGACTTGTCCAACCCTGGGAAAAAGCCTCTGGGCTGTTTCTCTTTTCTTTTTTCTTTCTCCCAACAAACAGAAAACAGGTCATCAATCAGATCAAACTCTGTGACATTCTGGACCCCTAGACCATGGGAAGTCTTCTTACACCACGCTGCACTGAAAAAAAAAGTAAAGCCATTTCTCCCCACCAGCCAGCTTCAATGCTGCTTGTTTGAAACTGCAGAATAAGTAAGTTAGCATCACAAACCATGCACGACTCCCCTACCCACCCCCCCAGAAAAATAATCCAGCAGAGCCCCTAGGCAGACTGAACCCCCTAGCAAAACTGAAAAACATAAACAGTGACCTGTAATCTAACACTGACAGTGGGGGTGTGGGTGGAACCCTGAACCTACCTCAAAGAATGGGAGTGAGACAAGGAGAAAAACTCTCAGTGCCAAACTCTCAGTGAACTAACATGGGTAAAGCAGCAAAGGCTGAGACCTGGAGCAGGGTGACAAGCCAACCTCCCAGAGGAGCAGCCAGCACCCAGCAGATGTCAGGAGAGGCAAAATGACTGAGAGTAGGAGTAGGGTGACAAGCTAACCTCTCAAAGTATCCACTAGCACCAAGCAGAGATCGGGAAAACACAAAGGTGACAGGTCAACCTCTCAAAGCAGGGAAGGTAGTGGATCCCAGAGCCAATCTATGGGACAGAGGGCAGCATTCAAAACTGAATTTCCCCACCTCGCTGGGGGAGGAGCTGACCAAACAGAGCTGCAGCTGAAGGCACAACACAGCTGCTGCTTGGTGAAAACAACAGCTCCGACCACACTGTACAAGCTGGCAATCTTACCTCACCTCACAATTTCAACTAGTCTTATGGACAGAATGAACCAAACACTACTCAAAAGCCAGTTACCAGGTGAGACCACATCAGAGCTTCAACTTGTATGCCAATACCAGGATTGGACACCTACGGAATAACTTCAGAACTTTTACCAAAAAAGTGAACTTTCTGTGTTCCCTGAACCTGGCATCTTTATATTGTGTTCCTTTTTTTATTTTGATTTTTATTATTCCTGTATTATTAACTTCACCATCACTATTCTCTTATCCCTAATCTTACCCTCTTCATTTTCCCTCCTAGTCCTGTGCTACAGTCTATTGTTCTCCCTGCAACTACTCTTCTTGCCCCTTCCCATTCATTTTCCCCCATCTTCACCTACCCTGCCTATCCTCCCCCAACCTGTCACCACATTACCCTTCCATCCTAATCACTTACCAACTGCTGACTAGCCTACTGTATCAACTGTACATAGCTCCAGCCCCTTGCAATCCCTGACACAAGCACCCTCCACTACAACAACAGAAATACACCCAAACACACACAAGGGCCACAAAACCCAGCAGTCCCCATACCTCTTTCCCCACTCACCCACCCCTTTTCCCACCCCCCTTTTTAGTTCAACCTTTATGAGTCTCCCAAAATCTATAACTACCCTAATAAAAATTACCCACTCCATCTCCCACTGTTTAAAGATATTATCATCAAGGGGTTTTTTATATAAAATATGTAAACAACTGGTCTGGCATTGAACTTGTGAATTTGTTATGGCTAAATTTCAACTCCATGCCAGGAACAGAAAGAGCACATCAACCTAGCTAACAACCAAGTCAGTCACAACACAAAAATTAAATCAAAGAAAGAAATCAGGCAATTAAAACCATCAACTACCTTATCAAAAACACAGTTCCATAGCACCAAGTGGAGCGGTGGGAAGAAGAAGAAGGGATGGAAACCACTCTCCTCAAAAAAAAAAAAAAATTAATACAGGATTCAGTGGGAAATGAAGAAAATGCATAGCCAGTTCCTGACCTAAACAAAGCAATGGCAAATGTCACTAAGGAGCCCAGTAACAACCACATAAAAACCCTCAAAGAAGAAATTTCGGAAGATATCACCAAGAAATTCATGGAGAAGTTACTAAACATGGTTAACCAGAATGTACAAGATGCACTCAAGAAATTTCAAGACACCAAAAATAAAGAATATGAGAAGACACAGAAACAAATAAAGGAACCCAGAAAGGACGTCAACAAACACCAAAGTGAAAAAAGGACACTATAAAAAGGGAGATATATGAATTAAAGATGACATCACAAAATATAAAAGAGGAGTTGAACAAGGATATGGAAAACGTCAGAGAAAAGAATCAAACAAAAATCCTGGAAATAAAAAGTCCCTTTCATCAAATAAAAAACATAATTGAAGACCACTCTACCAGAATAGAACAAGTGGAAGACAGAAACTCAGAGTGCAAAGATAATATAGAAATTAAGGAAAAAACAGGAGAAATCTCAGTCAAACAACTCAAGAGCTATGAAAGGAATATGAAAGAACCCAGTGACTCCATCAAAAGACCAAACCTGACACTCATGGGCATTGAAGAAGGAGAAGAGGTACAAGCCAAAGGGATATGTAATATATTCAATAAAATAATAACAGAAAATTTCTCAAATCTAGAGAAAGTTTTGCTAATTCAGGTACGGAAAGGCACCAGGACACCAAACAGTCTTGACCAAAATAGAACCTCTCCACGGCATATTATCATTAAAACAACAAGCACAGAGAAAGAACATTGCAGACTGTAAGAGAGAATAAACAAATAACATGTGAAAGTAAACCCTCAGAATAACAGCAGATTTCTCAACAGAAACCTTGAAAGCAAGAAAGCCATGGAGTGAGGTATTTCAGGCACTGAATGAAAATAATTGTGGCCCTAGGATACTCAGCAAACCTATCATTCAAAATTGATGGAGCAATAAAAATCTTCCATGATTAACAGAAACTATTACCACAGGAGAAGAAAAGACAAGTAATCAGAGAGTAGCATTGATTCAATTGCACACAATCAAATCCTTAAACAACAACAACAAAAAAAAAACTAAATGGCAGGAATCACCACATACCTATCAATATTAATATTAAATGTCAAAGGTCTCAATTTCCCCATCAAAAGACACTGTTTGGCAAACTGGATTTAAAAGGAAGATCTGACAATCTATTGTTTACAGGAGACCCATTTTTATCAACAGAAATAAATACTGGCATAGGTGAAAGGCTGAAAAAGATTTACCAAGCCAAAGGCCCCAAAAGCAGGCAGGAGTAGCAATACTTATATCAGACAAAGTGGGCTTCAAAACCAACATTGGTCAAACAAGATAAAGAAGGACACTTCATACTAATAAAAGGGGCGACACATCAAAAGGAAATAACAATTATCAACTATGTGAACCAAATGTCAGTGCATCCAATTTCATCAAACATAAAGGACTTAAAAGCACATATAGACTCCAATGCAGTGGTAGTGGGAGACTTTAATACCCCCTATCACCAATAGATAGGTCATCCAAACAAAAAATCAACAAAGGAATCCTAGAACTAAATGACACCATAGAACAAATGTACCTAACTGACGTCTATAGAATATTTCATCAATGAAATAAAAGAGGAAATTAAAAGGTTCCTGAAGTTCATGAAAATGAAAACATGACCTACCAGAACCTATGGGACACAGCAAAGGCAGTCCTAAGAGGAAAGTTTATAGCCTTGAGTGTATATATTAAAAGGACAGAAAGATCTCAAATAAATAATCTAATGCTACATCACAAATTCCTAAAAAAACAAGAACAAGCAAAACCCAAAATAATCAGAAGGAGAGAAATAATAAAAATAAGGGCCAAAATCAATGAAATAGAAGCAAAAAAAATCCACAAAGAATCAATGAAACAAAAAGCTGGTTCTTTGAAAAACTAAACAAGATTGACAGACCCCAGGCAAACCTGACTAAAATGAGGAGAGAAAAAAACCCAAATCAGTAGTAAAATCAGAAATGTAAAAGGAGAGATAACAACAAACACCACGGAAATCCATGGAATCATCAGAGACTACTTTGAGAACCTATATTCAAATAAATTTGAAAATCTTAAAGAACATTATACTTAATGGGGAAAAACTGAAACCATTTCCTCTCAAGTCAGGAATGAGACAATGATGCCCACTCTTCAGACTCCTAATCATTATAGTCCTGGAATTCCTTGCCAGAGCAGTAAGGCAAAAAGAAGAAATAAAAGGAATACAAATAGGTAACGGACTAGTCAAAGTATCTCTATTTGCAGAATGAAATGATCTTCTATCTCAAAGACTCAAAAAACTCCTAGACATCATAAACAGCTTCACCAATGTAGCAAGATACAAAATCAACTTACAAAACTCAGTAGCCTTTCTATATACCAAAAATAAACAAATTGAGAAAGAATATAGGAAAACAATTCCATTCATAATAGCCTCAAAAAAACCCCAAATACCTATGAATATACTTAAGAAAGGATGTAAATGACCTCTACAAGGAGAACTAAAAACCACTGAAGAAAGAGATTGAAGAAGACTACAGAAGATGGAAAGATCTCCCATGCTAATGGCCTGGCAGAATCAACATAGTAAAAATGATTATATTACCAAAAGCAATATACATGTTTAGCACAATACCCATCAAAATCCCAATGACTTTCATCAGAGAGATTGAAAAATCTACCCTAAAGTTCATCTGGAAACACAAAAGACTGCTAATAGTCAAGGCAATACTGAGAAAAAAAGAGCAATGCTGGAGGTATCACAATACCTGACTTCAAACTATATTACAGAGCCATAGCAATAAAAACAGAATGGTACTGGCACAAAAACAGATATGAAGATCAGTGGAAAACAATATAGGACCCAGATATGAATCCATATAGCTATGCCCACGTTATTTTTGACAAAGGAGCCAAAAACATACGATGAAGAAAAGACAACTTCTTCAACAAATGTTTCTGGGGAAAGTGGTTATCCACCTGCAGAAAACTGAAACTAGATTCTTGTCTGTCACCCATTACTAGCATCAACTCAAAGTTGATTAAGAACTTTAAAATCATACCTGAAACCTTGCAATTAGTACATGAAGAGCAGGGAATACACTGGAAGCAATAAGTATAGTCAGGGACTTCCTCAGCAAAACTCTAGCACCTCAGCAACTAAGAGAAAGGATGGACAAATGGAACTACATGAAATTAAAAAGCTTCTGCATAACAAAAGAAATGGTCTCCAAACTGAAGCGACCTCCCACCAAGGTGGGAGAAAATATTTGCTAGCTATAC
Organism: Castor canadensis; assembly: GCF_047511655.1. NCBI lineage: Eukaryota > Metazoa > Chordata > Mammalia > Rodentia > Castoridae > Castor > Castor canadensis. The sequence goes on along the minus strand of NC_133390.1, from coordinate 149,030,920 downwards.
TTCAGACAAAGGACTGATAACCAGAATTCAAAAATCTAAACTCCCCAGAAATTAATGACCCAATAAAGAAATAGGCAACTGAACTTTTTCAAAGGAAGAAGTCCAAATGGCCAAAAAACACATGAAAAAATGCTCACATTTCCTGGCCATAAAGGAAATGCAAATCAAAACCACACTAAGATTCTACCTGACTCCTGTTAGAACAGCTCGCATCAAGAACACCAACAACAACAAATGTTGGCGAGGATGCGGGAGGAAAAAGGAACCTTCATACACTACTGGTGCGAATGTAAGCTAACACAACCACTTTTGAAAACAATATAGAGGTTTCTTTAAAAACTAAACATATATCTTCCATATGATCCAACAATACCACTCCTAGGAATAAATCCAAAGGAATGAAACTCAGGTTATTCCAAAGACACCCATGTTTATTGCAGCACTGTTCACAATTGCCAAGCTATGGAAATAGCCAAAATGCCCCACTACTAATGAATAGATTAAGAAAATATAGTATTTATACACAATGGAATTTTACTCAGCCACAAAGAAGAATGAAATTTTGTCATTCGCAAATAAATGGATGGAACTGGAGAACATCATCTTAAGCAAAGTTAGCTAGGCTCACAAAGCCAAAAATCCCATGTTCTTCCTCATATGCGGATTATAGACCTGAAACAAATGCAGTAATATTATGGGACATGGGTCACACACTAAGGGGAGAATATGTACGGGAGAAATAGGGAAAGGAAAGGAAATCTTAAACTTGAATGCAGTTGATGTGCTCATTGTAGAGGGGCAAATAAAGTAATCTTAATCTGGTGGAGGCCACTATGGGAAGGGGACCAGGAAGTAGTAAAGAGGTCTGGCAGAGATAAGCCAATGTGGGTTGCAACACTTGGAATCTTTCTGTATAGCTACCTTTATCTCAAACTAGCAAAAACAATATATCTTTCTTATTATCTCCTATGTTTACTCTTCAACAAAATTAGAGAACAAGAGGGCAGAATATGTTCTGCCCAGAAGTGGCAAGGTGGGGGCGGGGGGCTAGAGGAGTGGGGAGTTGGCCAAAACAATGTATACACTTGTAAGTAAATGTAAAAACAATAAAATAAACAAAAGGAAAAAAATCAGTTGAAATCCACATCAATAGTCTGAATCAAGTAGAAGACAAATTATCAGGGTTTGATATCAAGGTAGATAAATTAGAACATTAAGACAATAATATAGAAAAATTAAAAAGCACGTACAGAACACACAAGAACTCTAGAAGTGTTCAAATACCAAACAAATAAATCATGGGAGTAGAAGGAGGATAGGGACCTAGTACTTTGGCCCATGCCTGTAATCCTAGCTACTTAGGAGACAGAAATGGGGAGGATCATGGTTTGAGGCCAGCTCCAGCAAAAAGTTTGCAAGACCATATCTCAACCAACAAAAGCTAGGTATGGTGTTGTGGGGCGGCTTCCCAACTATTCAGGAAGTATAAATAGGAGAATCAAGTTCTGTGATGGCCAGGCCATAAATGCAAGAGCTTACTTGAAAAGTAACTAAAAGCAAAAAGGGCTGAAATTATGGCTCAAGTGATAGAGTGCCTGCATAGCTAGTGCAAGGCCCTGAGTTCAAACTCCACCAAAAAAAATAAAGGAGGATGGGTACAAATCCTGTGAAAGAGATAGTTGTCCAGATACCGGAGGCTTTTACAACACTAAACAAAACAATAGAAAAGAACTCTCCATGATATATTACAGTTAAAACATTAAGTATACAGTACAAGGAAAGAATATTGAAAGCTGGAAGAAAAGCACCATGTTACATGTAAAGGCAAACTAACTTAAACATCAGACTAACTTAAACAGATTTATGAACAGAAACTCTAAAAGCCAAGAGGGCATGAAATGATGTACTTCATGCCCTAAAAGAAAAGAAAATAACTGCCAACCTAGATTAATGTATCCAGGAAAACTACTCTTTGTAATTGAAAGAAACCTTCTATGATAAATAAAAACGAAATAAATTAATAACCACAAAGTCAGTATAGAAGAAGATACTTAAAGAAACCCTACACAAAGATGAGAATAAATATAGCCATGAGAACACAGGAAAGAATAAACTGTCTACAACAGCAGATAAGCAAATGAGAATTAGCAAAGAATCAAACATTTAAACAGTGAGTCAAGTGACTCGCTGCATCTGTGGAATATTAAAAGTGGCTGGTGCTGGTGTAATGGCAATCCTACTGGCTACCTGGCTGACGGTCCTTCACTCAAGGCAGCCAGGGCACCAGAGAAGTATCTAATAATTCTCAATTAGGGAGTCAAATTACCTCTGCTCTTAATATCTTAGCTTATTTAATGGAAAAAACAAACATTAAACGGATGCTTACAATAAATGCTTATCATTAACATTAATGGTGACTTAACAATAAATAAAATTACTTTCACAATGCTTAACTCCTGTCCATACTGGACCCAGGCAGAAGTGTCTCTTTAATTTGTATCATTAGAAAAGTTAGAAAAAAAGCAATGCTCCCTGAAGAATTTCAGGTTTCATTCAAAGCAAGGAGGTAGAAGAAACTCCACAATAAGAATGTCCTTTCTTGACATAGGTAATATCTCAGAGTTTCTGAGAGTTCATCTTTTCCTGTTACCTTACTCACACCTACCTTACTTAGACCTCAGGCACCGTCTCTCATTCTGCCGCATATCTAACAATCACATATCAACTTCTGTGGGTTTCTTTCATGATTGTTTTTTTCCAATTTTGATATTTTCCTGTCATTTCTTCATCTGAGGACTCTGTCTTCTTTCTTGGCCAAAGTATAGAAATCAGATTTCCCAGGAAGCATGGCATAATGCTTTCAATTCAGTGATTTCCTTAGAATTACTGCTGATGATCTGACTGCCTTCTACATACTCAATACAAAATAAAGATAAATAAATACTAAATCTAAATAAAAGGTGAAAAATGAATCCCAGAACACATACTGACTTACACAACTATTAGCATGTGTCCAGCAAAGGTCTGTTTTAACCACTAACCATAACTGGAGTTCCTTTGCACAGTTTATAAGAAATGTAAGCTTATGGACTAGATTTACATCTTATAAAGAAAGAGAAAGGGATGTAAGACTGTGGAGAGAGAAGGCATAACAAAGCTTTGTTTTGTAGCAATGGAATCACTGCTGCCTGGTTATAGAGATGAACTTGACTGATGGGTTTTCCATGATAGCTTCCCAGCACCTAATCTTGGCCAAATATTAATGTACTGAATTTATTGCAGTTGAGTTCTGAAATTAAAAATGACCATCTGTGGCACATGTGTGTGGTACATAGAACAGTAATATATTGTGGACAAGCCCAACATGAGGTAAGGGATATTGTGATTGTGACGAGACAGGCAACTCAGGTAAATTAATCTGCTGGACACTGGTGTTGGTCCTCTGTGAAGATTATCCGTTTTCTGACAGATGTACAACATGCATGAGATATTTGTTTAAAAAAAAAGTTCCACATATCTCTATAACGTGGTCTAAATCTGGAAATGGAATTTACTGCACTGAAACACAGCAGTCAATTTCACAAAACCAAATTTTAGAGGAAAAAGGTCACAAGTACCACAGAAAAGAAAAGTTTCATTTTGTCTATAGCCTAAAAGTACAATGAGGGTCAAGAGTGTGAAGGTTGTTCCACTGGGATCTTAGGTAGATGTCAGAATGAAAGTAGAGTGATGTGTATATAACATTTTGTGACCAAAAAAAGAAAAAAGCTAGCATTTAAATTAAGAAACAGAATGTACCTAAAATTAAAATTAACTACAAATCTAGCAAGGACAGAATATATATTACAAGATTGCAGATGTAAAAGTTTAATAGAAAACTGGTCTTTTTGTTAATTTGACAGATGACACACTAGCAGAAAGATAGGATACAAGTTGACAAAAAGTAGGGACCACAAATCATGGATAAATTTGCTTTTTTAAATGTGTATTTTTATACTTTTAATTATTTTGGTCCAGACTATAGAAAACAATTAGGTTAAAATTAGTTCTTGGAATATCATCTAAAAAGTACCATTCCAAAGATCAGATCGATGATTCTATGGCTTTGGTTTATGATCATCTGACTGGGTTTTAGTCAGTTTAGTTAATTCACAGCTAAGCAAGATATTTGTTTCAGGGTTCTAAAGAATTGGTGACTTAATGATGGTTTTCTAACCATAAACCATAGAATGTCCAAATAGCATCCAGTCAGTCATCAGGACATCCTCAGGGATCTTGAAGACTCTTTACAAAAAGAAAATTAGTGGAGTAGGAATCAAAATATTACCTTATTACTAGCTGCTGAACAGCTTTAATATTCTCAAGCCCAGTGATCTTGATACTCAGAGTGTTCTGGAGTAAGACAGAGAGAACACAGTGTCCAAAGGCCAGAACAAACCTGCATTTACCCACTATTTCACATTATGCAATAGCTTTTCATTTTAAGTGACAGAAACCCACCTTAAATTGACCAAAGAATATGAATAGGCCAGGAGAAATACAAATGATTGATGAATTAATACAAATAATTTATCCTTTCATATATGTATCTAACATATTTTATTAGTGTATATTCATTATACAAAGGGGTCACACCACTGACTTTCACAAATGCATCTATTGTATACTTGTCATATTACTCCCTTCTATTGTCCTCTCTTTTCCCCATAATACCTCCCCTATTTAACAACAGCTCTCAGTGAATTGCCTTGTGCCACCTTTATATATACACAATGTATTGCAGCAGTATTTCCCCCATCATTTTCTTTCCCTATTCTTCTCCCCCACCCTGTCCCTCAATTACAATCATGCTTTTGTGTATATATCTGAATTACAATCATGCTTTTGTGTGTGTATATATATATATATATATATATATATATATATATATATATTAGGTCTAGATTCTGCATATAAGAGAGAACATGCAACTTTTGTCATTCTGAACCTGGCTTACTTTCTTTAACATGATCATGCTTAACATGAACATTAATATGAAATTTAGAAATAAGGAATTAAAATTAAAGCAATGAACAATGAGATCTTTTTGCCTCTAAAATGGGCAAGCTGTTGAAAAGTTTAAGAGGGATTGCCACTTTTATACAATGTGATATGAGATCCTTCCAAAGATTGGTTTGTCTAGAAAGTAGTAAAACATTTCTCGGCATTTATTCGTTAACTAATAATGTATTAGGTCCTATTGTGTATAAAGCACAATACATATCTAAGAGGTAAAATATCTGCCTCTCACAGCAGATATGATATAAAAGGCAAGATACACAGCAGTTTAGATCTACAAGATATTATAAAAATTAGGCATAATAATAAAGCAAACAATGTCAAATTGAAATTGTGACAGCTCTGAAAACTATTTACCTGGAGGTAGAAATGCATAGGTTAAGGGTAAAATGAGTAGTTACAGAATTCTGGCAAAATCTCCTAGGTCCCACTGAACCATAAAGAATTAAGTAAGTAAATCTTCACTAGGAGAGGAGGAGAAGTGGAGGCAGTTGTAATGACACGTACAAAGAAAATAAGGAAGGAAAAGAATAGTTAAGGACAGTATATCAGTCAGGTTAGGCTATGATATGCTATGGTAACAAATGACATGAGCATCTCAGCAGCTTAAACCACCAAAGAGTTACTTCTCCCTCTCATTTCATAATCATAGTGAGCTGATATTGCTACAGAGAAAACACTAAAAGGCCAAAACTAGTCATATCACCTCAAAAAGGAGGCTCATGAACAGCACTCCTAAAAGGCATCTAGATGGAAGAAAGCTGAAATGTATAATGAGTAGACTAACCACATTTCCAATGTGCCTGCAGTTGTGAGAGTGAGAAATGAGTAAGAAAATCTGTATTTATTCTACAGGGGTTGGGGAGCCATGTAGTTATTTAAAACTTAATCTACAAATTTGTTTAACAAAGAAATGTTTATTAATTTTAAATGGTATAACATCTAAATATTCAACAGTTTCTAGTTTAAAAGGTAGTCACTGCATCTTTAAAATGAAACAATATATAACCAATAAAATTAATGTGCATACAAAAATGTAACTTGAAATCTATTAAGTGGGGAATATATGCATAAGAACCATTACAAATTGAGAGCTACTTAATTTTTTAAGTACCATATTAAAAAAATTTAGTGAATGTGCATGAAAATTCTTAGTAGTAATTATGGATATACTATATAAGTATTTAACCTAAGATAATTAGTTTGCTTATTTTTTAATGTTGTTGCTTTCTTTGTTATTGTTCACTATTCATCTGCTAAATTTCTGGGGAAAAAAAACTTTATTTGCTACCATAAGGAATTCCTGAATAAAGACCACACCACGTGTGGAAAAGAAAGATTTATTGAAACTAGACTGCAGGGCTGCTCCCCTACCCCCCAGATAAGGGAGCATAGCAGCTTGGCTGAAATGGGTAGTGAGCTTTAGAGGAGGGGCCAAGCCATGGGGGAGGGAGAGAGTTTCTGGTCTCCGATTATCTGTGGTCACCAGATGGAATGGGTCAACATGCCTGGCAAGTTGAGTAACTGGAAGTTCCTGAGGTGTTTTTCAAGCAAAGAAACAATCGGGAGAAACAAGCAGAGGTATTTGGTTTCGGTGCTAGCCTCGGGAACTTCTGCCCACCCCAAGAAAGCCAGGGACCTAACAGCTACCATTTGAAACTTTACATCTTTTTCTTCTTTATTATTAGTATTATTTCATTATTTCTTTTCATTTTCTTTTGCATGACTAGACTTCCTGTAATCTTTTGTAAATACATAAAAATTATTGACATTTTGTTGTTTCAATTCATCTAAATTCATCTAAACAATCTGAAAATTGTGTTCAGACACTATCTCAAATAAGAAAAAGATTTAATATTTGTTGTCATCTTTTTAGTTACCTCTTGCCACAGCAGAGCCACAGCTGAGGTTTTGCCTCCTTAACCTATTGCCCTGGAACACCAAAATGAGAAGCTGTTACCCCATCCAAAGTAACCAAATACTCTTCAGGTACAAATTCTAAAGTCCTCACACTTACCCAACAATAATGACCTCTTGAGAATCTGCTCTTCATCCTCTTTTTTGGCATCCTTTTGGCTACGGTGATAGAATAGCCATAATCTCCAGTAATGAGTCAAGACTAATGCAACAAATGTGTTATTGATACCATGATAAGAACACGAAAAACAGGTTGCCTGATTTTAATTTTTTTACCCCATCACTGAATATTTCACAGCAGAAAACATTTGGTACAAAAAATCAAATCATATTTCAGCTATGTTTCAACTTCCAAACAAAAAAAATCTATTTAACTGGATGTTGCAGACATTGGCCAAATGTTGGCCTGAACTCTGAACTTATTATACCTGAATGGGATAATACATGTGACATAATTTGTTTACTTCAAACCAGGCCTTACAGGGAAGACATGAAAGAGTTTAAAATCCACTTGGGGTAGAAATCCTCCACTGGGAAGATGATAGGGAAAAGAGTAGACTTGTACTTCCTGCAGAGATCAATTTGCAACTCCATTGTAAATAAATTTGGTTTTACTATTTAAAGGGAAAAATGTTGCACAATGAGATAAGAATCTCCTTATATGAGGCTAGTGGAGTGGCTTATAGAATTTGAAACACAGGATTTTGTTTCTCTAAATTACCACTTTTGAATTCCCCTCCATGGGGCCATTAATCTTGCCATTTTCTCTCTCATGACTCTTCAGAGCACTTTAGATACCAAGAGGCAGTTCTAATTGAGGTAATATTTTATGAAGAAAAAATTATTATTGTTTCTTCTAATGTCAAGATATGGTTGGTGTTTCTTTTCACATGGAAATTTCCTACTTTGGTCTAGTGAATGGAAGTAGGATTTGAAATAAAAATTAAGGTAAACATGAAAACTTGAAGAATGTTTAATGGGAAGGTGGCAGATTATATTTTCTAAATGGGATTTTCTCGGGAAGTAGCATCTGACTCCTCTTTTGGAGAGTGTCTTTACCTTTTGGAGGTAAGTATTTACTTACCATTGGTCTAAACTCTCCCAAGATATCAAACTGCTTTTAGAGATTATTTTATGTATTTATATTCATACTCAGCATTTTGTTGTGCTAGTTTTATAATATCCAATATGTGCATGTGCAAGTCAAACTAAAAATCCTTTATGGGATGGTACTGAGGCAGGCTAGACTTAGGGAAAGCTTGGTACTGAGGTTCCTCCCTGACATACCTTAAGAGATCCATTGTAATTACAATGAGTTAGAAAGAATGGGAACTTCCTCCCTCTTGGGTGAAACACCTGAGAATTAACATAGGTGTATACAGGAATCACACCTAGCTCCTTCCCCTGGTTCAAAGGTCAAGGGAGCCAAGCCACATACCCAGCTCCTCCTCTTGGCTGTCTGGTCTGTGGACCCAAGTAATGGCATCCTATCTTCTCCCCCTGGATCTAAGGTCATTGAAGTCATACATAATCTCTCCCACCTCTAAGTTTAAGGTGGTATAAAACCAACATGAAATAAACTATGTTCCCTTTACTCCTCTGGCTGGCAGGGAACCCCTCCCTGCAGGTAAAGCAGGTAATCTGTTTTCCCTTTCCTACAATAAAACTCTTCTTTCTCACAACATTTAGGTGTCCTACTTGGATTCTTCCACACCAGGGTGCAAGAACCAAGGTCTTCTTGAAACATTGCTTTTTTTCAAAAGTTCAGAAATTTTGGGTAATTTGTTACACAGGAAAGAGATACATTGTCTGGTGTACTGTCCATGTTTTTGCTCTGATATTAATCTTTTAGAGTAAATAACCCTAGTGAAAGAAATCCCCCCTCAACATGTTAGCCAAGTTTTGGATAACACTATTCTGTTCCTCATGTCAGAGTAAAACTTTCTCTCTCTAACTTCAAATCAACATTCTAGATTCACCTTCTCGCACATAGACAAAGACACTACACAACTATCTCCTTGGTCTTAACTCCTGTAGAAAAATCAAAGAGTGTATTTTCTCCCTTGTCTCAAAAGATGATTTTCAGAATTTGTCATCCCTTCCTCTGAACATACTCCAATTAGAGAAGACTTAAAATATAATGTTAGGAATTTGACACTGTTTCATACATTCTCAAACTAGAACAGAATTTGGCGAAATTGTTTTTTTATTGCTTCTGTTGTACTACATGCAATATTTCATTAATGCAACTTAAGATTGTGCTAGTGTATTTTTCTAACAGCCACATCATACTATTGGCTTATTTTATGGTTGTCATCAAATGGAAATCCCAGAACTTTGCCATCTGTACTGTGGCCAAGCCAACTTACTCCCATGTGTCTGACTTTCTGAACCTCAACAGAATTCCAAACTTGTTTCTGTTCAATCTCATTTCACTGGTTTTAGTCCAGTGTGTCTCCATTAGTTGACATCATCTTTACTCTTGGGATTGTTGCTTATAGGTTTTAACTATGCATTCCATCCTACTTTTAACATCCTAGCAAATTATCAAAAGGAATATTGAACCAACAGGATAAAAAGTATAGCCTAGTCGATTTCCATTAGAAAACTGCAGAGCTATTTACAAATATTTAAGGCACTAAATATCAACACTCCGTTTTTCAATCTACTACCTAACTATGAAGTTCTTGCCAAAAATGTTGTCATACTTTGATGTAATTAAAATAATTCAAATGCATTTGTTTTATCTGTGGAATTTTGTGTTCTGGAGATTATAACAAAATAGGAAAGCATGAATTTTGCATGGCTTGTTTTGAATGGATATATGCTAGCTTCTAAAGAATACCTTTGTTACACTCCAAAAGTTTATAATCCATTTGTAATATTGTGTTAAGCTAAAAATATAAGTCAATAAACCCACATTAAGTCTTAATCACTATTTTTGTAATCTTATACTTAATTTTCATAATTCAGACTTCTATTGGAAATCTTGTTCTCTGACATTTCTTTAAAATTATAGTTTAACTACTATGCTATTAGATAATATGTACTGAATTAACTAATTAACTAATGAGTGAAAGACATAAGAATTATTCCATTATCTTGTTTTATTTTCTTCATGCCAAAAATTCTGCCTTTGAGCTCTATGAGCTCATTGATGATCTTTATGGAGCTCATTGACTATTAGTTTTAATTATAGTTTTCTGTCTACCCATAGGTTACACATGAAGAACCTTTCTACCTGTTAGGAAAACACTGCACACTGCACACAAAGGAGGCTCACGAGAGATTTCTCATGTCCAAAGTTTACTAAGCAGACTAGCTGGCCAAGAAGAAAAAATGGCGCAGCAGCTTCTCTCGGCAGGTCCGGCCTTAAGTAGCATTTGGGAGAGGTGGCAGGAGATAAGGGACAGTGGGGCTTTGTTTTGCAAGGGGTGAGACCAGCTGCTGAAGCAAGGTCTAGGGGTGGGCAAAGGAAGGTGGTGGGAGATAAGGAACAGTGGGCTTTGTTCTGCAAGGGGTGAAACTAGCTGTGGTTCAGGCCTCAGAATGGTGGCAAGGGGCAGTTCTTATCATTCGTCCATTTTTTGTTTAATAATGATGAGGATGGGGCTGAGGATCAGGAATTGGGGTGAAGCATTGGTCTCTTTAGCTGCTTCCTGCTGGCAGGGTGTATTGTATGGGGCAGGATCCTCAGGCTCTTGTGGCATCCTGGATGGGGCCTTCACAGTAGTTTTTTGGGGCAGTTTGGAGAGGTTGATATCCCTGGAGGTACAACTGGTTAAAATTTTGATTAGCAGTAGCAGACATTTAGTATGATACAAGGGAGGAAGCTTAAGAATAGGAGAGCAAGAAATATAGGCATTAGGATGGGCATTGGCCAGGAGAACCACTATGAAATGTTGTTCTCTAAAGGGTTTTAAGAGTCCGTTCCTTAAGAGGTGCTGCCACTGGGGGATCCCATTGAGCTTGACAGCAGTGGGTGTTGTGAGAATGACCAGATGAGGGCTGGTCCACCAAAGTCCCAATAGAGAGGGTAAAAGATCTTTTAGGATAAAAAGATCCCCTGGTTTAACAGAAATTGTTATAGGGTGGGCAGGATCTGGTCTGTAGACTCTCTGAGAAGTTCCTCAGAAGGTTAAGATAAGGTAGTAGTCAGCCAGAGGAGCAGGGTCTGTTGGAGGCAAGTTTTTTAACAGAAATGGGTGGCCATACATTATTTAAGACCCAAATAGGAATATTAGGAGGAACATAAAAAGGTGTCTGCTATGGGACTGCATACCTAGGGATCTAAATTTTGTAAAATCCTGTAACTTCCAAGCTTGCTGTAAGCTGTCTTATGGTATGGGGGGAGGGAAACAGAAGATTGGGTTGATGCACTCATGACTCAGGGAGTGAGTCTGTCCCTTTAAGAGCTCACCCAGGTAGGTGACCTGAGGGAGACATAACTGAGCCTTCTCCTTAGAGACTTTGTATTCCCAGAGGCCAGAAAGTTTTAAAAGGGACTCAGTTGCATTGCAGATAAGGGGCTCTGTGGCTCTGCATTGAAGAAGGGTGGCTTCTGGGTAGTTCCAATCTAATAAGTCTCTGCTTAGGGCCTGTCCACAAAGATGAGGGCTGTCTTTGAATTCTTGTGGCAAGACTGTCTAGGTTAGTTGCTGTGAAGCGTTTGTGGGACCTTTAAAGGCAAATAGAGGCTGACTGTCAGGATGCAGGTTAAATGTAACACTTTTGGATAAAAGAGCGATTTAGCTCATCATTTTACATAAATTGACACTTTTAACTCTGGAAATGTTTGTACCATATTTAGATAAAGTGTAGATATTGAACTCAGTTACAAGGTGGTCATTTAAGAGACTGTTGCATGAGCAAATATATAAATGAACTCGATTTAGTAGTACTTAAATTTTGACAAGATCAACAGAAAACACAAGTAATTTCTTTTTAATAAATCTTTTTGTGTAACAGTTTTTTGTAGATGTTACTCAGAGCAGAAAAATATTAAGATAGCCTTGTTATTTTATAGATATTAGTTTGACATGACCCTAAACATCTTTTAGGCAACTCTTAGATTATATTTAACTTTAATTTTATTATACATTGAAGCTTTTTATTATACACTTTTAAAACTTACTCAGACCTTTATATAACATACTAAACCCTTTGCTGACTTGTCTTTATCCCTCCTATTTGAAACAATCTTTAGGACAAACACTTTTTTATAAAATCCTTTCTCATCTAAAAAACATTTTTTCCCTTTAACTTCTTAAAAAATAAATTTGTTATCTATCTATATCCTTTTTAGTTGTTTACTTTGTAACTTGTATTTTAAAATTAACTTTTATAAGAATTTTGAATTTATTATATGGATTGGAGTAACTAACTAGTAGCCCTTGGTGTTCTAAGGAGTTTATGATAGGCATAAGGCCTTGTCGTCCCTCAGGCTTGAGAGGATATTGTTTTGGGTGTGGAAACTGTGAGGGATTTTTGAGTTTTATTTGAATAAGGAGGGCTGTCCAGGCTCACCCTACATTTATGTCATCAGTCCATATTGTGGGATCTATTTGTTTCTGAAGGAGGGGGCAGCAGAGACAGCTGCCTGGGGTAGGAGAATTTGAGTTTTTAGTTGTGATAGTAAATCCCAGACTAGCAGAGTCACAGGAATTTCAGGAACTATGAGGAAAGGGTGACAGAATAGGAGGTCTCCCCAAGAGCAGGCCAGAGGCCAGGTAAACTAGCACTGTAGGGGCTGGCCAGATTTGTCCTGAGTGATAACCTTGTCATTGGACTGGGGACTGGGAGAGAAAGATAAGACAGAGAAATGAGCTCCACTGTCTAGCTGGAAAATGATCTTTTTTTGTGTGATAACAGCTATCATGAGGCTCAACATTGATGCCAAGAAGTGGAGCATGGACAGGAAGCCGGGACCCATCAATCCATAGGAGGTGGCACCTCACCTTCCATCTGGAGACAGGGGCACTCAGACCTCCAGTAGTTACCTTTGCAGAGAGGGTAGGGTCCCATTTGGAGGTGGGGCTGTCTCCCAGGCTGTCCCCCCTTAAGCATTCTCTGCAGAAGTGCCCCTCTTGTCCACCATGGTAGCAAACTTGAGCTGTAGGCCCCAGTCGGGTGGGGGCAGCAATGAGGTCTTGTCTCTTATCTTTCTCTCTGTTAGTAATGTCCCAGTTACAATATGTAGATATTGCTAGTTGTATTAGTTGATCCAATGACTTTTCTCCTTCAGCCACAGACTGAGTTTTTTACAAATATTAGGGGCTGACTGTTAGAAATTTAACTTTGAGAAGAACCTCTCTCACCTGTGACTCTGGGTCCATCGTGGTATGTTTTTTGATAGCCTCCTTAAGATGTTGTAGAAAGGTAAGGGAATTTTCTTTTAGGGCATTGCTGTAAAGCAAAGTTGTTATTTTACATTGACACCTGACACTCTGGAGAGCAGGTCTCTGAACAGTTTTTGGCCTCAGTTTCCTCATTTGAAGAATGAGGGATCTGGTCTATGTTAAACTACTTTTTTTCACTATGAGATGGCTAAAGTGGCATTAACACCATTTATCTTTTTTAGTTAGTTTTTTTTTTTTTAGCAATGTTGGGGAATTGAACCCAGGGCTTTGTACATACTGGGCAGACATTTTTTCATTAAACTACTTTTTTAGCCCCAAATATTTTTTGTCTTTGGCTGTGCTGGATTTGAACTCAGAGACTTATGCCTGTAAAGTGGCACTCTATTGCTTGAATTATATCATTAGTCCCTTTTAGTGTGGATCAGTTGAGGGGACTGTCTGTGCCCCTGTAAGTAGGTGTATTTATTTGCTTATTTCTAGGTGTCATTAGTATTGGGGCTTATTGTAAGTGGTAATCATTTTTAACCTGAGTAGCCTGGGCCAGAACCCATTGTATTTTTAATGAGACACGAGTCTGGTCTAGTAGAAGCATAATATCTTTTCATGTTAATTGAAAGGTTTGGATCATAGAGATAAAGGCTTGAATATATTTGTCTGGGCATCAGTATAGTTGTCCAGATGTTTTTAAATTTTCCTTAGATCTGATAGCTGGAAGGGGACATAGACTCGCCCTCTTCCTACCATTATCTGTTGAAGAGGGAAGCACCCTTTAAGATGTTTTGAATATTGGGGTGGCTTAGAAGGTAGGGCAGAGGGTGGAGCAGTAGGGGTGGGCCTTGTCATTGATAAGGGGCTTTTTTGGTCCTCCTTTCCATATTTATCTTGTGGCTTACAAAGAATGGCCAGCATTTTAGTATCTAAATAGTAACTGTGGAGCCAATCTGAGATGAAAGAAAATTTGTATGGGGACCTCAGTTTACTTTTTTTACTCTTATAGAAAAGGTCTAATTAGAGTATGGTATTGTAATTTAAGGAACCCTGTGAAGGTCACTTCTCTTGGTCACCCAAGGAATATTGAGGCCAGGCCTCAGTACAAAGTTTTTAACATCTACAAGCCAGAAGACTGAAGGTGTAGATCCCATTTAGAAAGAACAAAATGTTAGGATCCTGCCTTTTAGCTAACAGCAGGCAGCCTCTTTAGTAAAGTTTACTTTTTAATAAAGGAATTAATCATGCGTAAAGTTAGAGAAGGGCATTCAGAGGGCATTTTGGGCCAGTAATAGTACCATATGGGACAACTATGTTAATATTTGGAGAGAAAAAATTTATGTTGAGGCCAAAAGTATAGAAAATTTTAATTTAGAAGTTTAGAGACCACAGTAATGTGTTATTTTGGGGACTATAACCTTGAGTTAACAATTGGCTTACAAGGGCTGGGTCTGGTGCCAGGTGTGAGGTGGGACTGGGAGCAGGGCTAGTGTAAGGTGTCACTCCCTCCACACACACCCAGGACAAGCAAGCCTGTCTGCCTAGGCCTGATCCTGAGGCCTGTCGCCCCTCCCGGCTTCCTGTGTACTCTGTGCACGTTTATTCTAGGGGAAGTGGTGGCAGGCCGCAGCTATCGCCACGTGTGGCTGGCAGCCCAGGATGTGCTAGGTCCTCTCTATGGATTTTCTTAGCTATGGCAGGCATTTTCACTGTGTCTAGATGCTGGCATCCCTGTGCATGAGTATGCCTGTTTGTTTCCCCTCCTCCCCTTGTAGGGGCAGAGTTAGGGCGTGAGCATGGCAGCCACAGTTTTTTTGTAAGCGCTTTTGTAAAGCAGAGGACTTAAAGTTACTTTAGACTGAGAGGCCTGGCAAACTAGTTGGAATAATTTAAGTCATAAGATACCATGCTACAAGTTTTTCATGGGAGGGAGGGTCCCAGTAAGCCCAGGGAGGGGAAGGCAGACAGAGACAAAGGACATGTGGTGAGACCATGAAGGAAACAAAAAAGGTGTCTTGACATCTTAGGTAAGGGAGGGGAAGGCAGAGCCTGGAGGCATGACACATGCCTGAGGGATTAGCCATCACCTGTGTCTCTAGGTTGCTCCCATTGACTGGTACTGGAACATTTTCAGCAACATGAAACCTCCATTCTCTGGTTGCTGTCTCAGGAAAAAGGGACATTAGACAGGAGTGGGGGAAAGAGAAGCAGTCATCAGATGCCATAATCAAACAGGACTCCACCAATGTAGCATGAGGTATACCCGAATAAACCTAGGGCTTGGTCTCAGCCCACAGGGAGGGAGCATGAGCTCCCCAGAGCTGGAATTGCTGTGAGGCCAGAGTTGGCAAGGAGTGGCTTGTTTAACTCCATGATGGGGAAAGTCCTTCAGGGAGATAGGAAGAGACAAGCAGTGTGAGCAGCACAAGAAGTCTGCTTACGTGGGGAAGGAGGAGGTTTGGGAGAGGATTTGGTTTGTTGGCAGGGCCGAAGGAAGGGAAGGTTTCAGAGTCAGGGACATTAATTGGAGTTTTTATGGCCAGAAGGACTTGGACAGAGGAGCAAGAGGTGCAGAGAGAAGGTTTAGAATGGAGATAAGAGAAGGCCTGGACATAGGGAATTTCCTTTCATTTTCCAGCATGTTCACAGAAGGTGTAGAGATCCCTGAGAATGTTAGGGTCGAGTGTGCCATCAAGTGGCCATTTTGAGTCATTGTCCAATTGGTATTGTGGCCAAGCCTGATTGGAAAGAAAAATGACTTTTTTTGCCTTTAGATCAAGTGAGAGCCGTAGGGGCTTGATGTTGGCCAGAGGGGTGTCTGAGGGAATTTTGGAAGGTTCAGCTCCCATGATGAGACCCTGTCCAAGGAAGAATATGGCTGACATACCCAAGATATTCCTTTCCTGGATGAAACAGAGAAGTGGAGGGACCTCAAGGGACCGTCTTCACTGAGAGGATCATCCATGCCTCAGGAACCCAGTTCCTGAGCTGATGTGAGTTGAGACCTTGTACTAGGATTTGCCCAACTGAGAGAGACAGAGAGAGCCATGACTCACGACCTGAGGGAACTCACCAAGGGAGGACCGAGGAAATCAACTGGTGGTGGGTGAGTAATAGGAGTGCACTGGCCTTGAGGAGGTTCCCTGTGAGTGAGAGTGGTGATGGCGGCACTAGTCTGGGATCAGGGGTCCTGGCAAAGCAGCTCAGATCCCAGTCAGTCTATCCAGGCTTAAAGAAGGCAGCTCCCACCTATGAGGGCCTGAATTTACTGATTGGGAGAGCAAGGTTGATGCCGGAAGCTCACCTGTTCCTGGCCAACACACCAAAATGTTAGGAAAATGCCACACACTGCTCACAAAGGAGGCTCATGAGAGATTTTTCATGTCCAAAGTTTACTAAGCAGGCTGGCTGGCCGAGAAGAAAAAACTGGCACAGCAGCTTCTCTCAGTGGGTCTGGCCTTAAGTAGCATTTGGGAGAAAGCAAGGACTAGGGACGGACAAAGAGAGGTGGCAGGAGATAAGGGACAGTGGGGCTTTGTTTTGCAAGGGGTGAGACCAGCTGCTGAAGCAAGGTCTAGGGGTGGGCAAAGGAAGGTAGTGGGAGATAAGGAACAGTGGGCTTTGTTCTGCAAGGGGTGAAACTAGCTATGGTTCAGGCCTCAGAATGGTGGCCAGGGGCAGTTCTTATCACTATCTTTCTCTGTGCTGCATTCACAGTACCTAAAATAGAGTCAAAGGCATAATATATTTATTGCATAGAGTCATGTTGAATGAGAAATAGGATTTTTAAATTTTATTTTTCAGTTCACATGTATCTGCACTTATGAATTGGGTGCAGTGGTATTAGTCAATCCTTGTATACAATGTGAAATGATAGAATCAGAGTAATTGGCATTTCTTCCCCCCCAAATATAGTCATTTCTATTTGTTGAGAACCTTCAAACCCTTTGCTTACAGTCATTTTGAAATGTATAGCTAATGATTATGGACAACAGCTCTTCCTGTGGTACTACATAATGTATAACAGAAGTACATCTTCCCCAGCAGTGCTTTGGCACCTGCTATGCACCCTCTCAGCTTCTTTCCCCATACAATTCTGAGATTCTAGTGCCCTATATTCTCTCTATCTCTACGTGATGAACTTTTTTGACTTCCACAAATGAGTGAGAGCACATGGTATTTTTCTTTCTGTACCTAGTTTATTTTGTCAAACATAAAGCCCTCTATTCCCATGTATCTTGCTGCAAACAGCAGGATGTTGTCCCTTTTGCTATTAAATAATATTCCATTGTGTATATAGACCACATTTTTATCCATATTTATTGATGGAGATCTTGGTAGATTACATACATTAGTTATTGTGAATAATGTTGCAATAAACGTGGATATACAGGTTACTTGTTTTGATTTTTATTTCCCTGATGATTAGTGATGTTGGACATTTTTCAAATGTTTCCTGGACATTCATATGTCTTCTTTTGAAAACTATCTTAATCAGATCATTTGCTCCTTTTTAAACTGGTTTATTTGGGTATCTCTGTTGAGTTGTTTCAGTGATGAGTGAGAGTTAATCCAGCTAATCTACAGTTCTCAAACTCAATCAATTACTCAGTACTCCTTGATGACTCAGTATAGTCTTCCTAGTTACAAAAATTTAATAAAGAAAATCAAAACACAATAGTTAGCTTTTTTCTTTGTCACTTATTAATGTATTTCCAAGAAACACTTAATTTGTTTTTATTCTTATGCAAATGATCTTTTAATTTTTTGTTTCCCCCAAAGCAGAATTCAAATGCAAGTAGTTCATTTTCGTGGTGACTTCAGGTAGGAAATTCTGGGAAGAAGCTGGGGAAGTCAGATAGGCAAAAGAGAATGCAGAGTAACTTCCATCCAGAACATTTAAGGATGTTTTCCTTGACCTTCAGATTTAGAAGTCTTTAGATAGATATCAAGAGGTTGATGGGCTAACATATGTTTTGGTGATTTCACATTTCAAACATTTTCCCCACTGTTCCTAACAAAGATGTGTACTCTCCTTAGGATTCTAGAGAAGACACACTTGTTCTCAGCAGGTTCACATCGGCTTAAATAGAACATCTGTGTACACTTGGCTTATTTCAGAGAGAGATTCTCATTGAAGTTCGTTTGCCTCATCTGTTTTCCACATATTGCCATTGTCTTAAAATTTGTTAAAGTATAAGACACACTTCTAGGATTAGCATATTAGAATTAGAATATTAACATATACACAAATGTATATTAAACACTCAAAAACTTGATAATTAGGAATAGCTATCTATTTTAGTATTGTGGAAAATAACTATTGAACATTAATAGCAGGAAAATACTGGTCTTTTATTTTAAAATATTAGATGTTAAGATTATGTTGGTGGTACATTATATAAATATCAAGATTTATCCTGAACATATCTCATAATACATAGTCACCTTATAAGATTAAGCAAATAGGCTGGAAGATGGTGTTGTAGTGGAACCTACATAGTGCTAGAATCTCTGGGGAGTAGAGTTGAACAGCTAGAGAACAACTACCCTTCAAGGTGGGTGATGGTGGGAAGGTACTGAGGATTCAGTAGTGAATAAACAGAACCTCATATAAAATAAAAAACTTGGAGATCAGAAGAGGGAGAGAAAAAATGGCTTCAGCATGGAATACTGAGCATGCAGCAGCAGAGGGGTGTACTGAGGTGAAAGGAAGAATAACAGCATCAGAAAACTTACATTGTAGTTTGATTTGCAAACAGAAAGAATGCTACATTTAAAAACAACAGCCCAAAAAACTTAGAGAGCAGAATAGGAAAAGAAAAAGAGAGCATCAGCATGTGTAGGACTCATAGAGACACCAAAGAAAAGGGTGGGAGCCCAGACTAAACAAAGAAAGAATGAGAGACTCAGAAAACATAGTTAACACTGGTCTCAATACCAAGAAGATTTACAGTCTATTAGACAGGTGTCCTCAACACTGCATAGCATATAAGCACTAGGAAAGTTCTCTCTTCTTTTGGCAATTGTTCATCATGCAATGACAGAAAGCCATTTTGAAAGGTTTCATCTGATTCTTTGACTTTGGAGTCAAAATTTCCTTCATTATCCTGTTTCCAAAAACTCTGAGCAATGGTGAGACACTGATTCAACAGGTGCTAGTCTGGAGAATTGGTCTAACTACATGAAAAGACTTTGAGTCAGAGATCTTCATGTGATAGAACTCTGGTCAGAGTCACAGGGGGTTGTAAAAGTCACTTCCTGCTTGGGACAGTCAAGTAGGATAGTTAATTAGGAGAGATCCATGAAAATAATGAGCAGTTACAAATGATTATGTGCAGGGACTAAGTTTCAGAAAGTTGGAGACCCAAAGGGTGAAACACACGAGTGTTCTACCACTGCCACCCTCAGTGTGGATTGCTGCATTCCCATAAGGATTCCCCACCCTACAACCTGTAATTTGAAGGTGACTGAGGTAAGGACCCACCAACACAAAGCTTGCAGCATGCCCCATCCAGTCCCAAGGAGCAGGGAAGCCCAAAGTAGTCAGAGGTGGCTTGATCCACAGAACACACCTTCTGGTTGCTAGGGTAACACAACAAAAGAAATTTAAAAATAGGGAGCCCAATAATGCAGAGACTACTGTCACTAGGTAGTGCACAGCCACAGTGGTCACAGAAAGAAGAGTTATTGGGGGCAGGTCCAGTTCTTCTACTGCTGCTTGTATAAAGATTCTGAAAGAAAAATCAATTTGAAATTTTATAAATGAAAAGCTTAATAAGTTAAAATTTAAAAACTCAGTAGAAAGACTCAACAACATCCTAAATCAAGTGGAAGGAAGAATATCAGGTCTTAGAGACATGGTAGATTAGAACATTCGGACAGTAATAAAGAAAAGAAAAAATAAAAATGGACCATACAAGACATCTGAGACACTATTAAAAGATCAAATTTATGAGTCATACGCATAGAAAGAGAAGAGAAGTAGAAGTAAAGGAATAGAAAACATATTCAATAAAATAATAGCAGGAAATTTTCCAAATTTGGGGAAATAAGTAGTCAATCAGGTACAGAAGGCTTTTAGAATCCCAAACAGATGTGACCAGAAAAGAACCTCCCCACATCACATTTTAGTTAAGATGCCAATTTTACAGAACAAAGAATACTGAAACTTCAAGAGAAAATTTCTAAGTCACATATAAGGCAAGCCCACTAGAATAAGAGCAGTTTTATCAACAGAAACTCTTTAAGCCCTGAAAGAAAATAACTTCAAATCTAGAATAGTGTATCCAGAGAAGCTATCCTTCAAAACTGAAGGAGAAATAAAGACCATCCAAGATGAAGACAAACAAACAATTCATGACCATTAAGGCTAGCATTGCTGAAGATTCTTAAAGTGATAAACATAACCATGAGAATATGGGAAAGAAAATATCTCACCAGAAGAGTTGATGATCAAATGGGGAATGAGGAAAGAAACATTACAAAAACAACAAAGTCTAAGGAATTAGCACATACCTTTAAGGGTAATTTGGAATGTTAATGGTCTTATTTCTCCATTAGACAGACTAGCAAATTGGATTAAAAAACAAGGTGCAACTTTTACTGCCTTCAAGAAATGCACCTCACTGGCAAAGACAAACACAGCCTTAAAGTAAAAGGATGGAAAAATACATTCTAACTAAATGAAACCCTGAATAAGCAGGAGAAGCTTTAGTCATATCCAACAAAATAGACTTAAAACCAAAATTAATCAATAAGAAGGGACTAAGACAAAGAAGATAGACAACAGAAGAGACAAAAGAAGGATATATACCACCCTAAACATAATAATAATGTGTGACTTCAATACCCCACTGCCATCAATAAATGGTCATCAAAACAAAAAATAAAAAGTGACTGGGCCTGATAGCTCATGCATGCAATCTCAGCTACTTCAAAGGACAAGATCAAGAAAGTAATGATTCAAGGCCAGGTCAGGCAAAAAGTTATTGAGATCCCATCTTAACCAAAAAGCTGTATGTGCTGGCATATGCCTATCATTCCAGCTATGTGGGAGACATAAATGGGAAGATTGCAATTCAGTCTTACATGGGCACAAATGCCAGATAATATTAAAAAAATAACTAAAGCAAAAAGGCTGGGCACAAGGGTTAAGTGGTAGAAGTGGTGTGAGTTCACATCAGAGTTAAATTACACTGTAGATCAAATGGGCTTACCACATGTACAGAATATTCCACCCAATAGCTACAGAATTCACATTCTTCTCAGCATCTGATGAACTAACCACAAAACAGGTCATATTTTAGAATATAAAGCAAGTCTTAATAAATACAAGAAAGCTGAAATAACTTCTTATATTTTATCAGATCATAATGAAATAAAACTGGAAATCAATAGTAAGAGAAAAATATACAAACACGTGGAGATTAAACAATAAAATTTGAAACAATTAGTAGGGAAATGAAGATATTTGGAGGGTGGGCAGATCTAAAATACCTAGAATCAAATGAATATGAAAACACAACATACCAAAACCTGTGGAAAACAGCAAAAGTGGTTCTAAGAGGGAAACTACATTAAACCTACAACCTTAACACCTACATTAAAAAATCAGGGAGATTTTAAATAAATTACCTAATGAGTCACCTCAACATCTAATAAAAAAAAGAACAAATTAGTGTCTTAAACACTAGATATAAAGAAATAATAAAGATCAGAGCTGATACTATTGAAATGGAAATTACAAAGGGTCAATGAATCAAAGAGTTACCAATTCTATGAAAGGATAAGCAAGATTGAGAACTCCTTAGAAATATTAGTCAAAATAAAGAGAAAAGACCCAAATTAATAAAAGTAAAGATGAAAAGAAGACATTAAAACAAATATCACTAAAACTCAGACAATCAATATTGAATATTTTTGAAAACTTATATTTCAATAAATTGAAAAATCTAGAGGAAACAGACAAATTTCTAGACATGGTATGATCTTCCAAAATTGAACCAGGAAGATATAAAAAGAAAACCTAAACAGATCAATGGTAAGCAATCAGACTGAAGCAGTTATTAAAAAAAAAAAAAAATCTCCCAGCTAAGAAAACCACAGCACAGGACAGTTTCACTGATGAATTCAATCAGACATTTAAATAAGAACTAACATCAATGCTTCTCAAATTAGTCCATAAAATAGAAAAGGAAGGAATATTTCCAAACTCATTTTATAAAATCACTATTATTCTGATACCAAAACCAAGTAAGAACACAATAGAAAAAGAAATCTATAGGGCAAGTTTTTTGATGAACATAGATGAAAAATTCTCAATAAAATACATGCAATCCAAACTCAGCAACACATTAAAAAAATCATGCACCATATTCAAGTTGGTTTCCAGAGATGCAAGAATGCTTCAACAGCCAGGTGCCAGTGGGCTCATGCCTGTAATCCTAGCTACTCAAGAGGCAGACATGGGAGGCTCATGGTTTGAAATCAGCCAGGGCAAATAGTTTGTCTCGAAAAAAACCATCACACGAAAAAGAGCTGACAGAGTGGCTCAAGGTATAGGCCCTGAGTTCAAACTCCAGTCCCACAAGAAAAAAAAAATGCTTCAACATACATAAATCAATAAATGAAGCACAGCATACCAACAGAATCAGAGACCAAAAGTCACATAATCATCTCAAAAGATGCAGAAAAGCCTTTGACAAAATTCATGATAAAAGGCCCAAAGAAACTAGTAATAGAAATAGTATATCTCAACATAATAAAGGCTATAACAGCAGAACTATAGCCAACATTACACTGAATGATGAAAAATTGAAAGCACTTCTTATAAAATTAGGAATGAAATAGGGTTGTTTACTATTACTACTCTTGTTCAATATAGTACCTAAATTGTTAGAGGTACAGAGCAACCTCTGTACCTCTAACAAGGCAAAAGAAAGCTGATGGAGTGGCTCAAGCAGTAAAAGTGTCTGTCTAGCAAGCTTGAGGCCCTGCATTCAAACCCCAGTGATGACAAAAAGAAAGAAAGGAAGAGAGGGAGGGAGGGAAGGAAAGAAGGAAGGAAGGGGATACAAATAGCAAAGGGAGAAGTCTGTCAGAAATGTGGGCCCCAAAAAGGGCCCCTCCCTTTTTTGTTTGTTAAGGAAGGGGGCATTGTGTTCACTCTGGCTTCTTCGAGCTGGCAAGGGGCGGCGTAGGGGAAGGGAGGGTTAGTTGGCAAACAATGTTGGGGTGCTGAGCCTCATGATGGTGTACACCCAGGCTCTGAAAATGAAGATTTCCTCTTCCCTGAAGTTGATGAATGTTGGCAATAATGGTGCCAATAGGTTTCAGTTCTTACTGCACCCTTAAGCTTCTGTTTTCCAGGGTCATGGTCCTGCCTCCCAGGGTCACAGTCCAGCCTCAAGTCTAGCTTGAATCCTCCTTCTGCCCTAACCTCCAATCAGCATGAACCATAAGATCCTAACCAATCAGATCATGCTGAGTCCCACTGAGGGGTATTTAAGCCCCTGTCCCTCTCTCTCTTGCTTTCTTGGCTCTCTCTGCTCTCTCCCTCTCCCACCCAGCAATACAGAAACTCTTGGCCAGATCACTCCTCTCCACGTGGTCATTTTGGGGCCTATATATCCTTACATTTGGTGCCATGACTCGGGGTGGGTTTCCTCACTAATCCTGGTGGGACCCCAATTCCAACTCACCCCATGACCACCATGAGGATGTGACTGGCCAGGACTCATCCTCCCGATTGCCCTGCTTGCATCCAACACCAGACGTTCTTTGGTGAGTCCGCATACCCTTCTCGGGCTCTCTTTGCAGTCTCTCCCTTCAGTGTCTCCAGGGTTTTCAAACACTCCCCCTGTTTGGCTATCTCTGGGTGGCTCAGGCAGCAGAAGGATTCCCTCAGTTGTCGGGCTTGGATCCACTTTGTCGTGGGTCTCAGAGACCCCTCGTCAGAAAGCCTGGGCCCAGGTGACCCATAGCCCTCGGCCATTCGGCCCAGCACGCCATGAGAACTCAATGACGATTGATTTTCATGGGTGTTGTGCTGTTGTCGGATATTCGTGCTGTGCGAGGATGCTCCACAGTACATAATATCCTCCTCTCCCATTACGGGACCAGGTCCCACACAATGGGTGCCTCTACATCCTCTTTGCCATCTGACTCCCCATTGAGATGCCTCCTCAATAATTTAGACACTTTGGGTTTGACCCCAGATATAAAACCAAAAATTTGATCCACTTTTGCACTCAAATTTGGCCCACTTATCCTTTAGACAACCAAAATCACCGGCCCCTTTTCGGGTCCCAACCTGTTATGGGACATATAACTACTGTGAGCGATCGGGATGATGGGGAGAGATTCCATTATGTCCAAGCCTTTTCATACCTCCGTCTAAATCCGGCTCTCTGACTTCAAACCCTCCCTCTGTACTTTCTGTTCCTCTGCACAGATTCTATCAGCCTGTAAACCAGTTTCTAAATCAGCCAATTCTTCTCCAAACCTCCTCCTTCCCCACCTAAACAGACCATACCTATCACCTCCTATCTTCCTGAAAAACTTTCCCTGTCATGGAGTTAAGCACGCCACTCCTTGCCAATTCTGACCGCGAGGCGATTCCAGCTCTGAGAGAGCTCATGCTTTATTTGGTGACCGGAGAATGGAGGTTTCGTTTCCTGAAAGCCTGCCAGTACCAATCAATGGGAGCAACCTAGAGACGCAGGTGATGGCTAATCCCATAGGTGTGTGTCATGCCTCCAGGCTCTGCTTTCCCCTCCCTTCCCTAAGATGTCAGCACACTTTTCTTGCCTCCTCCATGGTCTCACCCCATGTCCTTTATCTCTGTCTGCCTTCTCCTCCCTGGGTTTACTGGGACCCTGCCTCCCATGAAAAACCTGTAGCATGGTACCTTATGACTTAAGCTATTCCAACTAGTTTGCCAGGCCTCTCAGTCTAACATAACTTTAAGTCAGCTGCTTTACAAAACCGCTTGCAAAAACCTTCAGCTGCCATGCTCACACTGCAACTCTGCCCCCACAAGGGGAGGAGGGAAAGCAAACAGGCACACCTGTGCACAGGATGCCGGCTTCTGGACACAGCAAAAATGCTTGCCATAGCTAGGAAAATCCATAGAGAGGACCCAGCAAATCCCGGGCAGCCAGCCACATGTGGCGATGGCTGTGGCCCACTGCCACTTCCCTTAGAATAAACATGCGCAGAGTACACAGGAAGGGGGGGACGGGCAACAGGCCACAGGATCAGGCCTAGGCAGTGAGGGTCATTTGTCCCAGGTGTGTGTGGAGGGAGTGGTGCCTTGCACAAGTTCTGCTCCTACACCCACCTCGCACCTCAGGGCATCAAACCCTTGTAAGTCAATTGTTAGCAAAGATTATAGTTCCAGAAATAACTAAATAGACATTACTGTGGTCTCTAAATTTCTCATTTAGAATTTTCTATACCTTTGGCCTCAGCATAAATTTTTCCCTCCAAATATTAACACTAGTTGCCCCATATGGCACTGTTATTGGCCTGAAATGCCCTCTGAATGCCCTTCTCTAACTTTATAAATGATTTCTTTGTTAAAAAGGTAGGCTTTATTAAAGAGGCTGCCTGCTGTTAGCTAAAAGACAGGATCCTAACGTTTTGTTCTCTCTAGATGGGACCTGCATCTTCCAGTCTTCTGGCTGGTAGATGTTGGAAGCTTTGTACTGAGGCCTGGCCTCAGTATGCCTTGGGTGACCAAGAGAAGTGGCCTTCACAGGGCTTCTTAAATTACAATAGACCTTTTCTATAAAAGTAAAAAAAGTAAACTGAGGTCCCCTATACAAATTTCTACCTTCTAAGTCACTCCAATACTCAGAACCTCTTAACGAGTGCTTCCTTCTTCAACAGGCAATGGTAGGAAGAGGGCAAGTCTTTTGTCCCCTTCCAGTTATCAAATCTAAGGGAAATTTAAAAACATCTAAACAGCTGTCATGATGCCCAGACAAATACATTCAAGCCTTTATCTCTGTGATCCAAACCTTTCAACTGACATGAAAGGATATTATGCTTCTAGATCAGACTCTTATCTCATTAGAAAAGCAATGGGTTCGGGCCCAGGCCACTCAGATTGGAAATGATTATATGGCTCAAGCAGTAGAGTGCCACTTTACAAGCATAAAGTCCTGAGTTCAAGCCCAGTACAGCCAAAGTAAGAAATAATAATAATAATATTTGGGGCTATGGAAGTAGCTCAATGGGAGAATGTCTGCCCAGCATGTGCAAAGCCCTGGGTTCAATTCCTCAGCATTACTAAAAAATGGTAAAGAAGATAAGTGGCATTAATGTCCCTTCAGCCATCTCATAGTGGAAAAACATAGTTTAACATAGACCAGATCCCTCATTCTTCAAGCAAGGAAACTGAGGCCCAGAACAATTCAGAGATTTGCTCTCCAGAGTGTCAGGTGTCAATGTAAAATAACAACTTTACTTTACAGCAACAACCTATCAGAAAGCATACCACCATGGTGGACTCAGAGTCACAGGTGAGAGAGGTTCTCCTCAAAGATAAATTTCTAACAGTCAGCCCCAGATATTCGTAAAAAATTTGGACTGTGGCTGAAGGGAAAAACTCATTGAACCAAGTAATACAGTTAGCCATGTCTGTATTTATGGTTCCGTCTGTATGACCAGGACCTCACTAACAGGAGAGAAAAAGATAAGAGACACCATGGCCTTATTGCTGCTCTCAGAGAGAGTCCCACCTGACTGGGGCCTATATCCTGAACTTGCTACCGTGGTGGACATGAGGGGCACTTCTGCAGAGAATGCTTAAAGGGGGACAGCCCGGGAGACAGCCCCACCCCCAATCAGGACCCTGCCCTCTGCAAGGGTAACCACTGGAGGTCTAAGTGCCCCCATCACCAGATGGAAGGTGAGGTGCCTCCTCCTATGGATTGATGGGTCCAAGCCTCCTGGCCACACTCCACTTCTTGGATCAATGTTGAGGAGCCATAATGGCAGAAAAACAAAAGGCCATTTTCCTCCTAGATAGTGGAGCCCATTTCTCTGTTTTACCTTTTTCTCCTGGTCCCCAGTCCAATGACAAAAGTTATCATTCAGGGCAAATCTGGCTAGCCCCTAGAACACTAGTTTACCTGGCCTCTGGCCTGCTCTTGGGGAGACCTTTGCTTCTGTCACTCTTTCCTCATAGTACCTAAAACTCCAGTGTCCCTGCTGGGACAGGATTTACTATCTCAATTAAAAGCTCAAATTCTCCTCCCCCCAAGCAGCTATCTCTGCTGCCCCCTCCTTCAGGAACAAAGAAGGTTCCACAGTGTGGACTGATGAGATGAGTGTAGGGTGAGCCAGGACGGCCCTCCCTATTCAAATAAAACTCAAAAATCCCTCACAGTCTCCACACCCAAAACAAGATCCCCTCAAGCCTGAGGGAGATGAGGCCTTATGCCTATTCCTAAAAACAACAAGGGCTACTAATTAGTTGCTCCAGCCCCTATAATAAATTTAAAATTCTTATAAAGTTAATTTTAAAACACAAGTTACAAAGTAAACAACTGGAAAGGATATAGATAGGTAATAAATGTATTTTTTGAGAAGTTAAAGAAAAAGGAATGTTTTTTTTTTTTTGGATGAGAAGGGATTTTGTAAAGAAGGGTTCATCCTAAAGATTGTTTCAAATAGGAAGGATAAGGACAAACCATCAAAGGGTTTAGTATGTTGTATGAAGGTCTGAGTAAGTTTGAAAAGTGTACAATAAAAGCTTCAGTGTGTGATAAAGTTAAACTTGAATATAATCTAACAGTTACCTAAAAAATTTTTCGGGTCATGTCAAACTAAAATCAAATTCTCTATGTCTATGAAATAACAAGGTTATCTTAATATTGTTCTGCTCTGAGTAACATCTACAAAAAAACCATTACAGAGAAAGATTTTATCAAAGAAATTATTTGTGTTTTCTGCTGATCTTGTCAAGCTTTAAGTACTACTAAATCAGAGTTCATTTACATATTTGCTTATGTGTCTTAAATGACCACCTTGTAACAGTGTTATGTTATACTTTATCTAAATATGGTACAAACATTTAAAAGGTTAAAAGTGTCAATTTATATAAAATAATGAGCTGAAGCTCTCTTTTATCCAAGAGTGTTACATTTAAATCCTGACAGCCCCTGCCTCCCACAGGTCACCTACCTAGGTGTGGCCTTAAAGGGACAGACTCACTCCCTGAGTCATAAATGCATCAACCCAACCTTCCATTTCCCAACCCCCATACTATTAGACAGCTTACAGCTTTCCTGGCAGTTATAGGATTTTGCAGAATTTAGATCCCTAGGTATGCAGTCCCTGAGCAGACACCTTTTTATGCTCCTCCTAATATTCCTATTTGGGTCTTAGATAATGTATGGCCACCCATTTCTCTCTCTGTAGTTGGAGGACTCTTGAAATTGTCTAGGGACAACATTTCACAGTGGTTCTCCTGGCCAATGCCCATCCTAATGCCTATGTTTCTTGCTCTCCTATTCTTAAGCTTCCTCCCTTGTGTCATACTGCATGTCTGCTATTGCTAATCAAAAGTTTAACCAGTTGTACCTCCAGGGATACCAACCTCTCCAAATCGCGAGGATACTTGGCTGATACCCACCATGCAGAGGTCGGAGGATTGGTTCGAGACTCTTTATGACCTATGGCTACAAGGGACCTTCATCAACTTCAAGGAGCAGGAAATTTTCACTTTTGGAGCCTGGGTGTACGCCATCATGAGACTCACTCCCCCAACGCCATTTGCCAACTAACCCTCTCTTCCCCTACGCCAACCCTTGCCAGCTCGAAGAAGCCAGAGCGAACACAAGGCCCCCCTTCCTTAACAAACAAAAAAGGGAGGAATGTTGGCAATAACAGCGCCAATAGGTTTCAGTTCTTACTGCACCCTTAAGCTTCTGTTTTCCAGGGTCATGGTCCAGCCTCTCAGGGTCACAGTCCTGCCTCAAGTCTAGCTTGAATCCTCCTTCTGCCCCAACCTCCAATCAGCATGAACCATGAGATCCTAACCAATCAGATCATGCTGAGTCCCACTGAGGGGTATTTAAGCCCCTGTCCCTCTCTCTCTTGCTTTCTTGGCTCTCTCTGCTCTCTCCCTTTCCCACCCAGCAATAAAGAATCTCTTGGCCAGATCACTCCTCTCCACGTGGTCACTTTTGGGGCCCACATTTCTAACAAAGTCGAATTACCACTATTTGAAGATTATATTATCCTAACTAAATGACCCCAAAGACTCTGCCAGAAGACTCTTAAATCTGATAAGCACCTTCAGCAACATAGAATACAAAATCAACATACAAAAATCAGTATCTTTTCTCTACACAACAACAGATTTAATGAAAAAGCATTTAACCTTACAACCCTTATTTTCCATATTCTGGCTCCTTGTTTCTCAATTCAGTCTGTGAGAAAAATCTTCCTTTCTCACCAAAGTTGTAGAACTTCCTGTTTTTTGCCATTGTCTACTAAATTTCATCATCCAAGATGCAACTAGTCCTTACAGATTCTCCAAAGGATAAGAATCATTTCCATCCCCAAGATCAGGGGAAGGTAAGATGCATGAATCCATTTCAGTCTCTTGATAGTGAAGTACTGCAAATAATCTTCTCACCAATTACCCCAGAAGCAAGCACACCTTTTTAATGAGAAATTGATATTTAAACAACACAGTCTAATCTAACAGGGAAAAAAATAGAGTTCCTCCTATTAACCTAGACTCCTTAAGAAAAAATAAATAAGAAAATAACCTTGGCATGAGGTGTTAATTCATGTCTGACTGCTTTAAGACCTGGTGCATGTTACAAGAGCCACCACAGCTATGAGGAAGGAGACCTATTTAGGTCATCAATCTGGTGTTAGCAACTCTGCCCGCATGCTTTCAGACCCTCACATTTCTCCTCCTACAGGAAGGAGACGGGGATCTCGTTTTATTTACATCACGAAGAAAATCCATAGCTCCATAAGCATTTAAAGGAAAAAACCCTCTGTGTATCAGCAACGCTCAACATTTAACACAAATACAAGTTACCTGGAAATCTCCTTAAATCCAAATTCTAAGCCTAGTATGAGAGCAAAGACTTTGCATTTCTAACAAGTTTATTGAATAAATGTTCATGTTGCCACTCTCTGAGTATTCAGGGTACAGATAATTACATAAAATAAAGACAATTACTACCCAGCACTTTCATTTTTTCCACTTAAGCTTATGCTTGTCTGAAGAACTAAATTAATTTTCTCTTTTTCATTCATATACTCAATGATGAACAAAAAATTCTATTATTCTTTTACTTTCTATTCATCTGCTTTTATTATGGAAAAATTTCCTCTAAAGTTTTTTAGATTATAAAATTGCAGATGATTTTGTGAAAGGTAGAGTAATAAGAAGCAAATTCATAACATAATAAAATTTATTCTATTTCTAACCTGCATTGCCATATTCATCACTGCAATTAGTCATACCAGTCCACAAGATATAATTAAATCTACTTTACAAACTAGACTAAATATTGCACAAATATGTATTCTCCTAGAATTGTTATCATAAAACATACAGGACATAGTACCTACAACACCAAATTGACTCATGCCCAGTGGTATTGTGGTTACACTTTAGTTGGTAGTTTACTGTAATAAGCCTCTTTGTATTATTCTATTAGCCAATCTATCATCCAGGTCTCTGGAACACAGGGAAAAAAAATGTGTTTATTTGAAATTTACTAACTCTTAGCTTTGGGGTAAGTTCTATATATAGTCTAAATATCTATATAGATTTAGAGGAATTGTCTTCATTGTTCTATTTCTTTGAAGCACCCTTGACATCACTGGCAATTCCAATGTGTTATTTTGAATGACAAAACCAACAAAGATCTTGACTTCTCTTATAAAATAATACCAGTTTATGATAAAAAAATTCTGAGATGCTTCATATAGTAATATCCCTGATTAGTGACAGTGAATAAGATTATGCTTCTTTCTTTTGTTTTTTTTGTTTTTGTCATTATAAATAAAAAGTTTACCCCCCAAAGAACAAAACATCTAAAACAATTCAAAGGACAGAAAATGTGTCCTTATGTTTCTACCTACTCCTTATAATAATTAAACTTTTAAAATATCCACTTTTATCACAAAGCTCTTTTAACTACATAAAAGTTGCCAACCTGATATTGAAACCACAGGGCCCCTGGGAAACCTTCATTATGACCTCATTGTGACCTTAAAGGGTGAAAAGAAGAAAAAGCAGGACAGACTAGAATAAGGATAAGGGCACAACCAGAATGTTGCAGTCACAGTCAACCAGAATGCTGCTTTCCGCACACCTAATTAGCATAGAGATTAAGAACACCCTGGTGAAAATGAATAAAAATCTCAGACCACCTCACTTCTCTGGCAACCCACTCAAGGCCCTCTTTTTCTGCAGGAGTTTTCATTCTTTCCCTTAATAAATTTTCCTACCACTATTCTTATCCTTCATTGTTCATGAAGTTCATTCTTTGGCTTTGTGAGATAAGAACCCAGGACACCAGTCCTTCCTCTAGCTAAACACCTAAGCCAGAAAGATTGAATGGAGGCTTTCAATCCTACACAAATTTCCCATAGCAATAGGATTGAGTATCAAATGAATTCTGTCATTCTTGAAACTGTTATAATTATTCTAAAATTTTTACAATTAAAACTTCTTTACTTGATTCACACTTAGACAAAAAGAAAAATGTATCTAAAAACTATTATGAAAGTAGTATTATGTATACTGTATCAACCTAGGAGGAAGAAAGGAAGAAGAAGGAAGAGAGAACAGAAGAAAGATAGAAGAAGAAAGTAGAGAAGGAAGAAAGGAGAAAAAGGAGAGGAGGAGGGAAAAAAAAAGACTTGTTTCTTTTGCCTCCATGGTATCAGTCTAATCACACAGTATTTCCAAGCTATACCCAGCCCAGAATAAGTAAATATGTGAGATGACATTGCAACTTGGATACTCAAAGTTCACAAAGGCTGACTCCTTCTTAGGAGTCACCCTTACCACAATCTTTACCTTGGAAATTACATCTGAAGTTGTTGGATCAATCCCTTCAAACAGCATATGTTGAAATTTTAGTTGAACTTGATGGTAACTACAGCAACGCTTATTTCATTACTTATTATTACAATGAATATAAAGAACTTCTGACATAAATATGTGGCAGCTAGAATGAAATTGCCTAACTCTAGTGACTGTTGTTCTCTTGGCTCCTGGGACCCCATCAGGAAATACAAAGATTCAGTTACTATGTCCCCTAGAATTAAACTACAATTTAATAGAATGACTTCCATTTGCCCAGAAGTTAAAGTTGTAGATTCCTGTCCTGTTTTGTCCCTGGCCAACTGCTTAAATTTGAATAAAACTTGCTTAGATTTAATTTATCTATAAAATATGTTAATGTATCTGAAGATCCTTTTACCAATAAGAATATAAACTATTAGCATATATTTTTAAATGAATGAAAAACTACTTGCCTTATCATTTACCAATAGTCCTCTTTCAATAATCTTATTCTCAACCTGAAGCTTTTTGGAAAATTCCAGCCATTAACATAAGCTTAATCAGTAATTAAGCTCTAGGCAAAGGAACTGAACAAAGGAAAATACAACAGTCTAAAGTGTGGTAGACTACTACTCAGCAAATATTTATTGATAAACTGCTAGAGACAAAATAATACACAAATCTGAAAAGCAACTATAGACAAGTGGGTAGTCCTCCTTTTGAGAGTATTATTGTACAGTGATGCTCATGTGCAATGAATTCTATAGAAATATGTAGTTATATCTTAAAAAGGAAGAAGAGCCATCCATTTAAGCCTGGTTAGTTCCCCGAAGCATATTGTAAGCACACTTGAAAGAGGAAGGAAGTATGTCTGACAGGAAGAACATTAGTTAGATTTAGAACCTCAGAGATTTAACTTTGAGAACCTATTTCCAGTACAGTTTAGATCACAAGCACCCTTGATAAAGGTCCTCAAGAATAAAACAGATATAACTACCAAGCTAAATTGGAACCAGCTTTTAGTTCTTCTAGTTAACACTACTTTCCCTGCATCTATGGCCACTAAATTACCTCTTCATACATTCCCATGTATGTATTAGCATGTCACTGTTAAGCATGACAAATATTATCCAACTCTAGAATGAAGGTAATATATTTTTCTGGCTGGGATTGACAGCTCTTAGTAAACTGATCATCTGTATTTTGAGTTTCTCAAAATGTTTAAGGGAGAAAGTAGCTCATAATGAACTCCTTATGAGAATGCCAGACTTTCCTAACAAACACTACACCTTATAACTGAACTGCTTTCCCCGCAAATGTCAACACATTTATTTATTCCTTCTTTTCTTCCTATTTCTTCCTATTCATATCTTCCTATTTTTCCTTCCCTTTTCTTCCAATAAAGATAACTAACTGATACAGTCTTGGGTTTTAAAAATGGTTGAGATTAAGCAGTCATTAGAAGAGAGATTTAAAGAGAAGAGTGCTTAAATTGGGTTAGGAGATTAAGCTGACCAGTATAGCCAGTTTAAAGAGGAATGATAGATACAAGTGAGTTCAGACTAGAAATTTAATCTGGATTCAGGTTAAATGACCTTTAATTTCCAAGGTTATTAAGTCATCTGGTTCTGTAGAGTTGACTATGAGAGTTTTTAAGATTTCTTCAAAGTTAGTGACATGGATAAAAGCTGAATTTTAGGAAGATTGCATATAATGTATGTACTCATGCGTGGAGTCCCACTGTATGTAGTTTAGTTACAGTGTATGTTGTTTGGTGCCATGTTAGTCAGCTTTCCATTACTGCAACAAACACCCAATACAATCAACTTATAAAGAGAAAGGGTTTATTTTGGCTTACAGTTTTGGAGGCTCCAGTCCATGATTCATTGGCCTTGTTGTTTTGGACCTGTGGCAAAGCAGCACATCATGAGATCAGCATATGGTAGAGCAAAAGTACTTATCTCATTGCTAGGAAGCAAAACATAGAAAGAAGAAGGAACTGGGTTCCATGATCCTCTTCAAAGGAATGTCCCCCAATAACCTAAAGACATCCCACTAGAGCCCTTCTCTTAAAGTTTCCACCACCTCCCAATAACTCCAAGCAAGGGACTAAGCCTTTAATACATAGGCTTTGGGGGACATTTAAGATCCAAAGTATAGCAAGTACCTTGAACTCAAGTTCACACATTCATCTTCAGAGCACATACGTAAGGCATTTGGAGGGAAATGACTAAGGTTTACTCACATAAAGATAAATGAAAGGATGTGGGGAATGTGGACCTGTCCATGAGTAATGGTAGAGGGAAGGAAAAGAAGAATAGAGATCTCTCTCATTCATCCAGTACCTTTCCTCAGGGGCAGAGTTTGGTTTTCAGATGACCAGCAAGTCAACATTGGCAGCAACTCAGCCACTAAAGCAATATCCAGTAAGCTACTGAAACCACAGAAGACCT
Source organism: Castor canadensis (assembly GCF_047511655.1). Taxonomy (NCBI): domain Eukaryota; kingdom Metazoa; phylum Chordata; class Mammalia; order Rodentia; family Castoridae; genus Castor; species Castor canadensis. The sequence goes on along the minus strand of NC_133390.1, from coordinate 148,996,088 downwards.
TGAAACACATGCGTCTCGGTTTCAGTGTTATTCCCAAGAAATGTCGGTTGTCTTGCCTGACACTGCCTTCTGTGAGGAATGGAAACAAGGCTGACACAAGGCTAGGAAGAACAACTGGACACACCAGCTAAATCATAACATCTGGTGATGACTTTTCTATTGTCAAAGAATCTTAGAGATGTGTAGATTTTCCTGGAGGGTGAGAGAGCCTCAGAATTCCAGGTGAGTGAGGCATATGTCTAGGTGAACATGAAAAAAAGGGAGCTTGAGTGCATGCACAGGCAAATGTTTTCAAAGCAGAGTCAAGCACAAAATAACATAGCCTTCTGGTGTGATGGGTTTCCCGAATTGATTTTTTTGGTGATGCAGCTTGGCCCCGGAGCCTTCATCTAAACTGAGCTTCACTCCCTCTCCTTTGCTTCACTTAAGTGTTTTGCTTGAATCTGAGTCATAAGCTCCTTTAAGCTGGCAGGAAATGGATAGTTGGGCTGGCAGCTCCCTTTCCCCAAAACAGGAGTGTCTTGGCTGACACTTAAGCAACCTTTTCCATCCCTAGACTCTTAACATAACCAATGAACTTTAGCAGAACAGAAGCTGTGCTGCAGAGTAGAAGGAAAGAGAAGGCATTCTGGAGATATCCATTAGATGAAGCCATGATCAAAAAAGAATGACTTATGGAACAACCTAACAGTCACTCGCCATGTCCTTTAAGTGCTTGTTTGTTTCCCTTTAACTGGCCTATAAATACTCTCTAAACTAGTTCCCATCCCATCCCCACAGCTGTTCATTCTCCATCAAGCTTCTAATTGACCCTTCCCTCTAGCAATCTTCATCCTCCCTCTATTTCTTCTAAACTATAGTTATTTACTAGCTAAGTTCACACTCTCAGGGTTGCCCCTTACTTGCAGACAAAGTAATAAGCTATCATCAGTGAATCAGGGAAAGTTCTCTTTCCTGCCCCATTCTGCTAGAATTTCCACTTGACTGTGTTAGGAAGAGTACAAATGTGACCAGACAGGAAAGAAACATTGTCAGCCATTGACAAATCCCACTCCAATCAATTGTTAAATTAACTACAGCAGGATCAAGGGCCCCAACAGAGAACCAGATTTGGGGGAGGGAGAAAAATTGGGAGAGAGAAGTTTGGCATGTTACAGGTTTCCAATGATTAGTACAATGTGATGACCTTGTAATTCAGGAGAAGGGAGGGTGGCAGTCTGAACACCTGAATGAAGAATATCTGCCAGAAGACTAAGGGGTGTTGAAAAGTAACAGCAGAATATTGGAAATAATCCTTACCTCCTTCATAGTTTTTCCTTCAACCAATCTAGTTACTTAAGTTTAGGAGTGAGCCTTGGCAGGTTTTCAGCATGCAGACCCCAACAGAAAAAGTCTGTCTTGCCCAAAACAGCTCCAACATGCCCCTTTCCCAATTCCTGTGTCCCCCTTACAACCTCCCACCACCATTTGCCTTTGCCTGGCTCCCATCCACACTATCCTATCCTCAGACTTGTCAAACTCCACTTCAGACACGTGGCATGATTCCCAAGCCCCTTGGCCTGTTTTATACTCAATGTTCCTTTGCTTCTTCCTGCCTGTGCCATTGCCTGATACCTTCTGATTGCACGGACCTGAGCTTGTCTGTCAATCAAGTGCTTGAACTCCAGAAGGCAGTCTCGGCCATCCAATTTAAAGAAAGTAAAAACGAAATAGAACCAAAAAAAATCCCCAAAATATTTGAAGTAGGTTCTGTTTGGAAAATTAAAACTGGTAAATGCTGAGTGTGTAAAATAACATCTCCCACTGTCCTAGGGAGAACTTTGCAAAGTAGCTATATTTCCTATATTAGAAATACATGCAGTTTTGTTATGAATTGAGCTCTTTCTTTTCTTAGACACTAGCTCTTTGTTTATTTCAGATATGAGCAGCTACACAGCTGTTCCCCAACTCAATATTTGCAACATATTAGTTATGAGAGATAACACTAAAATATTAATATAAATAATGTGTTAATACTGTTTTACCTGTATGAGTAAGGGGTCTTGGAAAATAGTCTCTATACTTAGTATGAAATTATTTTAGAACCAAATTTCCATAGTGTGGAAAACATGCTTGTAACCATAAGGCTAGGTAAGTCGATTTTTCCCTTTCCACTTGGATCAGATGAGATGTGCCTTTCAATCTTTCTCTATGAGACCATTCTGAATTTTGGAATGCCAGATTTTTTGCAGATAGAGTGACTGTTGAGAAACTTAACCAAACTGAAGATTTTAAATCTTGTTGTATGAGCATTGCAGACTTAATCTGACAGCTTTGCTCAGAAATATAAAAGGGCAGAAGCAGTTAATCAAGGGTCAAGGATCTTAATTTTAAAAAAATCCAGTAGGAAAAGAGAGATCCTAGAGGAGAATTTCATTAATTCAAAGAAGTGAGGAAAGACCAACTTGATGAAAGTGACTTACAGAAGAAAAAGATAGAAGAGAATCCCCAGAGTATCTAAATTCTTGTCATAAATCTGTCTCTAGTGAGACGTATCATCTACAGGACAATTAAATCTTTCTAAAGTCCCATGAAAGGATATACTGTTTCTCATGAAGAATATCTAGTCTATGTATTTCTCTTAGTCCAGCCTCAGAGAAACATTGCAGAAAAAATAGACATAGTTCAGGCAGAAATAAGAATCCATGAAATTAATTCTTTATTTGCATTTTTTGAACACCTTGAAAAGGACAGAGATTTTCCAGTTCTACTTAAAAAGAAATTTCTTTCTGTTTTCATCCACTGATAAGCAAGAAAATCACTCCTAAGTTACTGTCTTCAAAACGGCAAGAAAATAATTTGCCTCTCAGGCTTCTGCCCTCCAGACTTTTATTCCTCCTTCTTTGGCCTTCATCACTTTGGTATGACAATTGATAACTGCCTTTTTTTTTTCCTCAAACAGAATCATTTAATACCTTTCTTTTTTTTTCAAAGAAAAATTCAGTTTAATCAAATTCACATAGTTACTAAGTAGCACAACTAGAATTCAACCCCCAAGTATGACCTTTATAGTTTTTTATTATTATTATTCATTTATTCACATTTGCATACACTGTTTGGGTCATTTCTCCACCCCGTCCCCCTCCCCACCTTGCAAATCTCTTCCCTCCTCCTGTCACCTCAGATTCTGTCTACCTATAGCCATGCTTTGATTTTCCACACATGTGTTAGAAGGACTGGTCAAATCCTCTTCAGATGGCAGGCAGGTCTACAAATCTATAGCCCCATTGACAGCAGGTGTGAGAGACAGAACATGCAATAATGCTTCATGCACACTCTTAAGTAGAAATGATAATAAAAATTATAATATATCCCAAAGTCTTTTCCAGATAGAAGTTCTAAACTTTCTCCAATACTCTGTACTTTTAACACCTAGGTCTCCCAAGACCTTCAGCTACCTCCTCTACTCAGATAATCCACAAGATCTTTCCTGAGTCGCAGCCTGAAAACTCTCCAGGGTAGTAAGCAAGCTGAGCAGTTGTAGAGTTCTTCACACCAGTTTTCCATCTCTTGATAATCAATTTTTTAAAATCTCTTTTTTCCCTATATTTTGTCTTATACTAATATGAGTACTATGAACACTTGTACATCTCTAAGATGTGCGAAGCTAAGCTGTGGAATTTGGTAAGTTAGATATAAGTCCATTTTTGACATGATCTTTTCAACTTTGTTTATCTGAATACAATCCTCTCCTACATAGAGGAGCATCACCACATAATAGTTTGCTAATTATAACTATTCTAGATTGTACGTATACTTCAAAACATATTATACAGGATAAAAACACACAATATTATCTGACTATTTAAAAATAAAATAATCTTAAAAAAACTTAAATGTTGAGCAATCTCTCCTAAGGTGTATTATTTCCTAAGGATTGCTGTAAATAATTATCACATACATGGTGCCTTCAAACAGAATTTACTCTCTTACAATTCAGAAGTCTAAACATTCAAAATCACAGTGTAAGCTTGTACTTACGGTCATTAGAATATATTCATTTTACTCTAACCTATAGCACTTAACTTGATTCTCCTCCTCCTCTTCCTCCTCCTTCTCCTCTTTCTCCTCCTCCTTCTCCTCCTTCTGGTGGAACTGGGGTTCAGGGTTTCATACTTGCATAGCAGGCATTCTACCACTTGAGCCATACCTCCAGTCCATTTTGATCCTGTTATTTTGGGGATGAAGTCTCATGAACTATTTCCTTGGGGTTGGCCTAAAATCATGATCCTCCCTATCTCAGCTTCTTAAGTAGCTAAGAGTATGGCATGAGCCACCAGCACCCACCTTTGTTCTAAAAATGAGATCTATATTTTGTATAATGTTTAATTGAGTTGCAATGGCTAGGATCCTTTATTATAAAGGTAATTTCAGACATCAACTTTTATTTTAGGGCTTTCTAAAAATGGTGCCAGGTAGCAATTCTAATATGCCCAGAAGTGACACTTGGCTGAGAAACAAATACTATTTGCCAAAAATGGAGAAATTTCACTATTTTATATGCCTAAGAGAAAGAAAGAAATGGTACATATGAAACTATGCTAATTCTACTGTAGAGTCAGTTATAAAATGCATCCTTGACTTAAGAAATAATTAAGATATGAAAGGTATTTGACTCAGAATTAAATACATGAAGTCTGTATGACTATGTTTTATATGTGAAGAAATAGAGACATACTTGCAGATGCAATAAATATTTCACAGGGTTGCTGTCCTATAAGTTACCATTCACCTTATCCAGAAAATTTCCACATCATTCTGCAGTATGAGATTTGCCTTTTTTTCACCCTTCCACCCCTACATATAGCCTGGCCAATCATATTTGGAATTAAATCAGGATACCAGAGGCTAGGGATCTTTGCAGACAAGTCAAGTTAATGATATTATCTGGCATGTGGTGCTAGGATGTCTCACACTTTCCTTTAGATTCCCCTTTCCTTTAAAGACTAAGAGGTTTAATCCTGTTTTAGTTCCACAAAATTCCCTAGTATCTTTCCAGTAAATTTTTTTTTTCTTTTTGTGGTACTGGGGCTTGAACTCAGGGCCTACACATTGAGCCACTTCACTAGCCCTTTTTTGTGAAGGTTTTTTTCGAGACAGGGTCTTGTGGAACTGTTTGCCTGGGCTGACTTTGAACTGTGATCCTCCTGATCTGTGCCTCCTGAGTAGCTAGGATTATAGGTGTGAGCCACCAGCACCTGGCTAGGGTTAGTAAATTCTTTTTTGTGACTTAAGTCAGCTGTAGCTTATTTATGTGGCCTAAAACCAAGAGAACCTAATACAATTCTGTAAAAATATTTTTACAAAGATACACAAGAAACTGGCCTTAATTACCTCTGGAAAAAAAAGGGGATTATGTGTACTGAGCAGAGAACTTTCATTATTATCTTATAGTACTCTGTTTTATTGAGTAACCTGTTGTGATGGTTTGGTTTAGTTTGATGAGTTTTGCACTGTGAAGATGTATTGCTTGTGTACTTCTTTCAGCTACATTTAAGTGTTGGGTATTTTTAATGTCATACTTGAAAAATAATAAGATTTTAGTTTTGTAATATTTCATGTCTCACCTTTATCCCTACTCTAGTCTAGACCCCTCATTTCAGGATGTGAAAACTGAGTCTAGAATAGTTATGGCCAACCATTTCACAGCTTTGATAACCATGAGGTCGTCCCTTTACACTAGTCCAGAATTACTCTTACCTAATCGTGGGATGAATAACAATTTTACTCTTAGATGCAATGGGTATTAAGAGATCAAACATCTTCCTGTTAAATTGCCTTATGTTCTTTTCTTCTACTTAATACTCCAATTTTTAAGTCTTTTTATTTACTTACTTACTTATTTATTTTGTAGTCCTTGGGTTTGAACCCAGGGCTACACACTTGCTAAACAAGTGCTCTACCACTTTGCTCGTGCCCCCAACACTTGTTTTCAGTTTATTTTTAAGATAGAGTCTCGTTAATTTTTCCCTATGCCAGCCTCAAGCTGAGATCCTTCTGTCTTTTGCTTCCAAGTAGTTGGTATTACAGGTGTGTACCACCATGCCCAGAATAATACTTCAATTTTATGTAATTTGGAAAGCATTTTGGTTAGTAATCTCCCACCTTGAAAAGGACATCAAGCTTAGATGCCTTGGTTACTGATAATTTCATACATTTATGTGAATTGTTTAAATTGGGTTAAATTTATGGAGATGCTTAGATGAAATCACTCCCACAGAATGAATTGGGAGTTCGACAGGAACCGTAAAAATTAAAAGTATTGAACGCAATGTAGAATATTCTTCTAGCTTCCTTCTTACTTAGAAAAGTTAATGTGGTCATAAAATTCTCATTCCCTGAAAAGAAATTATCACTAGTCAAGATAAAGGTACCAAATTAGCCATCTGTGGAAATAATCCAACCTAGGAGATGACCTGTAAATGCCTTGTGAATGGGAGCAAAGGATTTGCAATCTGGAGAGGGCTCAGTAAAACGGACCCAGCATGTCATAACTACAAAGCAGTAAACTGTGCGTTTGTATTTTACCTTGCTTAGGATGATGTTACGGTGCTTTAGCAACTGATTTTAAAATCAGAATTGGAGAACAGGAATGTATCATTGTTTGTTCAGAGCTGCCTTGAGAATCAGAGTTCTGCCCAGGATCACTCTGATTCTACACAAGGGATCCCAGGGCTTTAGACTTGCAACAGGTGCTTCCTAGACACTAAATGTCATGAAAATAAGGTCACAAAGAAAAGAGACAGGGGGAAGAAGGAGAGGATGCAGGGAGGAAAAAAAAAAAGGAAGAGACAAATGAAGAGGGGAGAGGAAGAGAAAGCCTAGGTGGAAGAAAAAAAGAAGGAAATACGCATAATTTGGTCACTGGAAGTGTTAGAATGCTGTGGAGAGAGCTGATTCTCTCCCTCAGTTTGTTATAATACTATTTTAACTCAATTGTCTCTTACAAATTGACATTGTTTGATACTGTGATCTTTAGTATGGAAGGTCTTAGCTCCTTCCTACTTAAAATTCAGAACCAGTCTTCCATCTCCTTGTACAATATGGTTTATCAATTAAATCTGCATTTCCAATCTCAGGAACTTCACCTCCCAGTCACAACCCTCCCCAGTGCCTTGGGTTTTGTTTATACCTGCAGATCCCATAAATATGCCTTGCTTTTCCATACCCACGAGCCTTTTCAAATTCTATTACCTAGGCAGAATGGAAAGCCTACCTTTCAACCACAGCCATCACCCCTTTGTTTGGTAGGTGAATTTCTTAACCAGCATGATAGGCTTAACCAAAATTTCTTGTTCAAAACCATACAGGCTTTCCCATAAGACAGTGATTTGTGGAGATCATATTGGCATTTTTCAAATGAACTACCGTTATCTTAGCTCCTTCCTCATTCCCATCTAAATCAAGAACAGGCATCTTTTCATGTTCATTTCAGTAAATCAGTCTTAGACAATAGACACTCAAAAATAAGGAATGAATGAATGAAGTGATGCAAACCATTGTCAGGAAAATCTACTGAAGACTTGAAAATAACACAAAATAAATACTGCCTGGCTATTTACAAATACTGCTAATTTATAGAGAATGAATAACAATGTGAAAGATTCTTGTCCCTAGCAACACAAATGAATTATATAAATTCCTGTAAGTTAAATTCTCATTTGAACCTGTTTTTTACATCTTACTGCTTTTCTCATTTACTAATATATATATATGTTATATATAGGTATAAGTCATGACTTCACTATTTTTGAAAATGATTTAACACTGTAGTAGGGCATCTTCATTTAGTGGTTCGGTTTATAAACCACCCAGTAGTACAGGCTAAGTGTGTGTCAATAGAATATAGATAATGATTTCTATTAAACAACCTGATGTGACAGAATGCTCACATGGAAGTGAAATGAATATATTTGTTAAAATCCTGACACTAAATTAAAATATCAACAAAATAATACAATAGAGCCCTTTGAACAGGTGGTTGCCAAGTTTCTGTGGGTATACATACATATATATTAAATATGTACACATGCACACATATGCACATATATACATTAACATGTAATTGATATATTGTAGTCAATACTTTTTTCCATATAGTGATTTCAAGTTTATAGGTTTCTGTGTGTATCACACCCTATTAAACATGTGGTCACAGGGTACAATGTGAACTCTGTTGCTTTACTCTTTTAATCACTGTTACTCATTCTTGCCTGTTATTTGCTTTTCCATCATTCTCCCTAACTAAAGCCTATGTATCATCCCCCACCAGACATGGCCCCATTCATTCAAGTGGAAATAAAAACCTTTCCCAATAAAGGCAGCTCACCAGACCACATTAAGCCAAAAGGCGCTGAATCTAATGGCCCATTACTCATAGTAAACTGATGATTTAGTGAGATGACTGACCAGGTAGCTGGGTCAACTAGCTCAAGGGAAAGACTTACTAAGACAATAAAGCACCCTATTGAACTTTTCCCTCCCCCCACCTGGACACACACCCATAAGATATATGCATATTATAGGGTTGCTTACACCATCCTCTAGGATGGGAACAGCTCTCACTTTCCCAAACCCAAGAACCACAGTTTATACCTCCATTCACAAAGACCACCTGTGGCCCCAGGAGTCATGTGGCTTATTACCTATGCAGTGAGGGTACATGCATACTTTCCATGACTGGGGGTACACCCTTTGCCTAAGAATAAAGTTCAGATTCCTTCTAAGAGAAAGGCATTGCAAGGTCACACGTCCATCACTCTGGTTTTAGAGGAAAAAAATGACTTCTTTAGATACATATTAGATTTGATTAAGACTGTATCCTAATTTTCTCCCTTTCTTAGTTGTCATTCCTTGGTAACAGAAAAAAAAAAATCAAAAGCATTCCCTCACAAAAGTTCACATTGAAGTATGTTTAAGTGTTGGCTTAAAACTAACAAAAGGCAGGAAGCAAGGAGTTAAGACCTTAACTTAGTCCTGAACTTACCCTATTGTGCCTAGATACCAAGGGGTCAGGAAAGAACTCAGGGTCAGAATTAGCCACTTCTGTTTCCTTTCACAGCTAAGATATTAAACTTCAAAAAATACAAAATTGACAAGAAATCCCCAAGTGCCCATAACCCACAACAGGGTGATAATCTATGCATATCTCTAGCTTTGAAAGGCACATTTCACCCTTGCCTTGCACCTTTTCAAAATTAGAAAAACATCTGTTACCTTTGGTAAATCTCATTTCAATGCATCTGTTTTCTGGCTGGACTGTCCTTTCCCTTTCAAAATAAATACATAAGAAAAAGAAAAGATGCCAGAAGTACAAAAAAAGTGATTTCTTATCAGATAACAACCAGTAATTTTTTTTTCTTTCTTTCTTACTTTTCTTTCTTTCCTTTCTCTTTTACTTTCTTTCCTTCTCTCTCTCTCTCTCTCTCTCTCTCTCTCTCTCTCTCTCTCTCTCTCTCTCTCTCTCTCTTAGTTTTTTCTTATAAGGAAACCACTAAACTGATATTCAAGATTAATTTTCTAATCAAGGATGACCTCCAATATCAGACACAATTTTGATTCCTCCTGGCCATTTCAAATTCATCTTTTAGAAATAGTTTTCAATGTGTCCATCTGCAGGATGCACCTCTTCTGCAAGGATAGACTGCCCTTAGGATATGGTGCAGCTTTGTCTAGAATTCTTTCTCCCCAGTGCTGACAAAGATATCACTCAGGTGCGCACATGAGTCCACTATTAGGAACTAAGAATCCATTTTGCATTTTATACAGTGGCAAACCATAGCTGGTCTTCTATAATACATAAGATTCCTGAGGAAATTGGCAGGAATTAGTAAGACTCCAAGTACCACGTGTAACAGCAGACATATGGAGCAGACACTCATGGTTCTAACAAGTCTTCCCCTTGATGTTCTTCATGCTCCATGACTTGAGACAAATGTCGCAGCAGATTCATCTCTCCAAGTATGAGAAACTGTGGGTGACTGAGGGTCCCTGCTAGTGTAATTCTCCCAAGTGAATTTGCAGAACAAGTCTGCAACTCCTGCCTAAGGCCTTGAGGAACCATCTTCCTTATATCTGTTTGACCCCTTTTTCAACACCCATAAGAAGTGAGCAGATTGTCTCTCTTCCTTTGACCAAGAAACACAAAGCCTTTATTTACATCTATCAGTAAGAACAACAATGTGAGGTAAAAATGTCAAACAATAGGAAAAAGTTTAAATAAGAAATAAACTGTCTCCTTCAGTGGGTGAAAATCTACCTTCTTCCTACTTGCTACATAATGCCTCTCACTCCCTTCTCCTTACATGCAAATACACATCTTTCATTTTCACTGAAGTCTTACAAGAGGAAAACTCAATCATAGAAGAATGTTCTGTATTAATACTTCAGAGGATGATAAAGGTTACCAAAAAAAAAGAAATAATTAAAGATGTAGAGAGTGATTCTATAACTTATCTTCCAAACTGGCTGAATTTTAAGAGTGAAAAGGAACAGAACAAACGCTGAGCTGCCCTGAGAACAAACTGGGATTAAACCAAGCAATCCTGGATAGGAGAGTCTCCCTAAAGGTAAAGTTATAAAACTTTCTGTCTTGACTTTCAGACATCTGTACTTAGAGAAGCAGTGGGGAACTGGACAGCTTTGAGCTGGACTGTGGCTCACACAGAATTCAGATTCAGCATGACTGTGAGATGCCCTGAGGAAACAGATTTAGGCTATGACACTAGATGTTTGAGAGGCTTGAGCTGGCAGATACACTGGGATAAATGTGAGGAACTATTGATGAGAGCACATAGGCCTCTGCAACTTCACAGATAAGGAAACCTCCTGTTCGCAGACAGCATGAATCAGATGTGATTTTTCTGAGTGACTGAGTGATGATACCTTTTAGCAATTTTTGGGGAGAAACTGCAACCGAAAAGTTAAGTAACATGCAGAAGTTCCCTAACTAATCCCAATATAGCTTTCAGGTCTTCTCTTTAGTAAAAAGCTGACTCTATTTCAATGTAATAATGTCCATATTGAGAAGGACAAATTTCAGAGATCATAAAAATTGCCTTGAATTTTTTCCAGACCCCAGACTACAGAGCTGAAAGTGTGACTTTGAGTCCTTCTCAATCAATATTTAGTGTTTTTACCTTTAGAAAACAATTGTCCTTTGGTAGGCCTCAGTTGTAGATTTGAGTCTCTGAAATGAGTATGTTCCTTTCTCCCTGTGTACCTTAGTTTGTGCTGCTCCCCTAGAATGCCCATCCTCATCTGTCTACCTAAGAAGCTTTTTGTCATGGTCAAAGTTATTGCTTTTGTAATGCTATACTTAAAAAAATAAACTCCAGGAGTCACAGACCACTAACAGAGTACCTGTCTACTCCATATGGCAGACATATATCCTCTCTCCCCAAACACCTTCCAAGCAAGACATAGCCATGTAGCCACATAAGCAGTAACTTTTGAAATGGGGATTCAAGAAAAGATTTTACTTCTCTGGTAAAAAATTAATTAAAAAAGTACGGCTCTTTCTCCTTTCTTGTCCTTGCTTGAATAGCATTATAACTTTAGACATGAACCAGCCATATTGCAACTACATATTTAGCAACGAGAAAATGAGAACTAGTGCTTGTGCAAGATGTAATAAGTGAATGACTTAGGTCATTTTGAAGCACTATATCAGCCCTATGACTAATTTTACCCTTCCTGTCATATGACCTGTTTTCTAAGCCCCAATAAGCAAGCTTTTTCTTACAAATAAAATCATATATAATTGACACATTATCAGTTAGCTGTGGCTGAATAACAAAAACCCCACAAATCTACAGGTAAACTGAGCAGTTCTGCTGATCTGAGCCTGGCTTTTGCTGGGCTCTCCAGGAATCTGGAGACACTAGAAGGCAGATACTTCCAGAAGGGCCTCACTGGGGCAGCTGCTTTCTACTCCATGTTTTCTCCCATCTTCCACCTGTCTAGCCCTGGGTTATGCACATAAGAGCTGCAGTTTTGAGAGAAAGCATCACCACCACATTGTATAAGCCAAAACAAGTCACCAGGTAAGCACAACATAAGAAGAGGAATACAGAATGGCAGCCATTGCCATGCTAAATCTATTATATAATCAGAATATGAAAATCTAAGGTACGGGGTTGTGAGATTAGTTATAACTGCCATACGGAAGCCTTCCCTAAATTTATTTTTAGCTAAATGTTTGCTCTTCTTAATTCACAGGGCTGTTGAAAGAACCTTTTATTTCTGAGTCCACGTAGATTAAATGGGAGGCCTTTGGAGATGCAAGGAACCAGATGCTTTACCGCAAACTGAATTACTGCTGGTATAATTATATCTTTGGGTGCACACTTACAGGAGCAAGATTTTCACCCATCTGCAGGGACTATGGAAGGAGACAAGGAAGGAAACCAACTCACAGAAGAGCTTCAGTTTCTGGTTGATGTTTTAAAGCTAAGTTAACACAAAGTGAACCTTATTCTTGCTATCCAATAATAACTACTTATTACCAGTGGCAAGAAGTTGCACCTCAGTCATCTACTTGGGACAATACTTGTCTTAGCCTGGAAGCAAAGTCTCCCACATCATTTACATAGAATCTCCTAGAGCCATTTTAAGTAAACTAAACCCCCCATCGTTCCCCCAGTGAAGGATAAAAAAGCTTAGGAAATTTGTGAAATGATGTCTTGCAAGGGTACACTGTTGATTGTGAACAAGTTGGAACTAGACAGCAGTATGTCCACTGTGTCAGAAGAAAAAAAATGAATGAACACTTTACCCTCCTGATACATGGTATGTCAGAAATCAGCACACAGCTAAACTCCATTGTCCTGCCACACTGACTCTAGGTAGAGACACGTGACTGGTTTTTGACACTGGAATTTGAATGGAAAACTTCTCTTTGTGTTTAATGCAGAGTTTTGCAAACTATAGCCTGCAGGCCAAATTTGGTCAACAAAGTTCTACTGGACCACAGCCATTTTCATTTGTGTTGTCTATGGCTCTTAATGCAGTGTAATAGCAGAACTGAGCATTTTAACAGAGGTTAGGGTCCTACAGAGCCTAAAATATGTACTGTCTTTCCCTTTACAGAAAAAAATTATGTCAACCTTTTGTTTAAGGTATACTAAGATTAAGTGTCTGATCTACTTTCTCTTCGCCTTATCTACTATCTGGACCAGTTCTGAAGCCATGATTTAAGCCATGGTCTGAGGCAGTCTTGAGCAAAAACAGGAGAACTTAACTGAAAAATAACTAAAGCAAAAATAAAGCAATCTTTGATTTCTGAATGACTGCAAGGAATAAAGCCTCCTGTCCACTCAATATGTCAACTACAACTCTCCTGAGACCTATATTGTTCCACAATTTTTCACAGTAGATTACCTGGGAGGCCTATGCAGATACAAGGACAAAAAATAAAACTGTATTGTGTTAAGTTACTGAGATCTGGGGATTGTTTGTCATAGCAGCTAAAACTACTTGATTTGACTAATAAGAGTGAGCAAAACACAAAACTCTATACAAATATGATACTTAAACACTGAGTAATTGTAGCACGAAAAAATAAAGGTATTGGTCCAGGGCCTATATGAAAGTTTGAAAGAGACAAATGTAGTTATCATTTTCCCCAACATAGAAATGAATCAGCAAAGAATTACAACATTGGCCTCTATCCTCCTTATGTGATGTGACTTTAGAAAAACTGAATTTTCCAACCCAAAAGAATATCCCTCTGCTGCCTTGTCACTAACGCCTGCCAATTGTTTATATTATTAAAGGCTGTCTTGTCTTTGTTGAACTGTAGACATCCCAAAAAATCATTAGTAACTACATCAAGAAGGGCTTCATTAAACCCTTTTAAAGCAAAAACTGGATAAACAAGCTAGAAATATATTTTTATTCTCTCAAGATAATTTGAATCCTAGACATCTGGTAGGGAAAGAAAGGCCAAGTGCTTCTTAGAAAAGTGGAAGGCTCCCTAACTTTGCCCCCTTTATTGAGCATAAGACATTCAATAGTATAAGCAAGCATTAGGAACCTAGCAATCACCATGAAGACAGAGGTAAAGGCATTTTCCCTGTCTGCAGTGTCCTCTGTCATTCACCTGTCTCATCATCTCCTCTCCTCCATAAGTCACTTCCTCTGAGAATTCTTGACATCCATTCCAGATCCATCTTTCTTTTTGTCTTCTGCAACCCCTGAAAGTAATAAATGCTTCAGGAAAGCATTTGCTATACTACATTGCAAGAATAATTTTACACATCTGTCTCTTCTACCAGGCTCCAGGCCAAGGCCATTCTTTGGCATAACTTCTACAATAAAGAATATGCTCACTAAGTATTTGTAGAATTAATGGGAAACTGTTCTGTAAGTCACTGGGTCTCCAACTCTGTTAAAGACTTAAAATCATTCGAGGAATACATAAAAATATGAATTCCCAGAACTTCTATATCTGAATTCTCAGGAATAAGATCATGAAACTGCATTTCTCCCCATGTGAAGGTGGGGCATTGAGTTCTATGTTCCAGTCTTTCTAAACAGCAAACTTGCAAATCCCAAGAATCTCATCAAATACTAGTCCTTTCCTTTGGTGGTTCTTCTAGGACCTCTGCAGTGCCATAGAAGTGAGGGTGAGACCATTATTCATTCATCCATTTATTCACAATTATTGAGTTCTCCCATGTACCAAGCACCTTTCTAGTCCTTGGGGTTGGAATAATGAAACTGGACAAAAGTCCCTGCCCTTTGGAGTTTATATTCTAGGAAGTTATGTAAGATAAATAAAGGCCATATAATAGGTTTGCAATAAGTGTTAATAGGAAAAAATTAATCCAAGAAATTGTTAAGTAGTGTTAGAGAGGGTCCAATTTAAAGTAGAGCAGGAAGAGAAGGCCACAGTTAGAAAGTGACATTGAGCAAAAGATCTGAAGGAAATGAAAGTGAGACTCATATCCGAGAGAAAAATATTCAAAAAAAAAAGAAATTAATATATCCCAACATAGGATATTCAGGACAAGCTTGGGAAACAAGCAGAAGACCAGAATGACTAAAGTAGAGTGAGAGAATGAGTGACATAAATGAAGACCCCAAAAGATAGAGTGGTTCCATCACACAGACCTTCATAGGTCATTGTAAGGTCTTTGTTCTTCCTCCCTATGAGATAGAAAGCCATTGAAAGGCCCTAGACAAAAGAGAGATAAATTGTGGCATATTTTCACAGTATCAGTATAGCTACTATCTGAAGTAGATTGAAGTGAAGACAAGGAGTGAAGCAGGGAAATCTGTTAATAAACTGTTATCCTAATTCATGCATATGATGGTGGATGACAGCAGGGTATGCCAAGGAAGATGGTAAGGTGTTCTTTTTTTAAAATCTTTTTTTTAATTTTTAATTTTTTTATTATTATATTATTGTTATACATTGTGACATTTCCAAAAATGCTTACAATATATCTTAGTTAAATACACTCTCTCCATCATTGTTCTATATTTCCTCTCCCTCCATTCTTACAATAGTTTCAACAGGTCTCATTTTTCCATTTTCATACATGAGTACATAATATTTCCATCGTAATCACCTTCCTATACCCTTTCTTTATATCCTCCCCCCTCCCACTGGTACTAACACCCAGACAGGACCTGAATTACATTCCTGTCTGCCATTTTTGAGAAAAAAAAGACATTTTTGTTTGTTTAAGATACCTGTACAGAGTTTCATTACAAAAATTCCATGTGTATATATATTACATCTCAAATTGGTTCATCAAGTTCATTTTTCTCCTTTCTACCCTAGTAAAAAGTTTAAAAATTCTATATTCATTTTGTATAGAAAGTACATCACCTATATTCAACTTCTTCCTTCTTTTACCCTCCTCTCCTATTAGTCACCTCCCCTTAGCATGACCCATTTTTCATTCTTGTCCATCCTTTAGTTGTCTGTTCATTGGTCAGTGGGATTTTTGCCTATACATGCATTGTGCTTAAGTCAATGTAATCCCCCTCTACTAGACAGAATGAGGTTTTGCCTATAGATCAGGTATACTTGAAAAGAGGAAGAGGGGAGCTAAAGACAAGTCTGAAGTTTGGGAGTCTGGGCTATAGAAGATAGGAAATTGAGCATATTGGAGTGCAAATCAGAAGTTTGGTTTGGGATTTGCTAAATTGAAAACACCCAAGTGGAGATCTCACTAATTTATTCATGTCTTCCTCCCTGACCTTCTCTGGGTTTCGCTTCTAATGTCCTAATTGGAATCTTTATTTCCTTAGGAAAATGATAAATGCATATGCTTATAAAACTACCTGTGAGACCAGAAAGCACTATAAAGTGAACATTATTAGTATTCATACATCAAATTCCCAGGATGATGCCATTAACCCCAAGAAAAGCCTTTCATGTAGCCTTTAGAAAGCTAGGTTGAAGGAAACATGAGTCCACAATACCCTCAGGTTCTTGAGTCAGAGCAGTACAGGTGAGATTTTTTTGCAGGGAAATACAGCTCCCTTTCTGGAAACCTTCAGTTTGTTAAACTTTCGGAAAATGAAGCAACCATCATTAAATCATAACCTAAAGGGACATAATGTAACAAGTGACTGTGTCTATCTACCTCTTCTTACACAGGAAGTAAATGCATTATGTACAGCTAGACGAACTATGATTTCAACTAAGAGCATCCTGAAACCAATGGGTTTCCTTCTTAAACAACCCGGAGTCCATTCTCACCACCCATCTCCTACCTCCATCCCATCCCACAATCACCAGCTCTGACCCTGCTCTCAGTCGTCAAATCTGGGTAGAAACAATTTTGCCACAAAACTCATACTGGGCCAAGACAGACAGCTGGCTCTGTGATTCAGAAACAAACTAACCTGAGGATTTTATTTTGAGCAAAGGGGCTTCCTGGTTTGTTTTCTTCATGGCCATCCATATTTTTGCTCTTGGCTAAACAAACTTTAACTCAAATGTCATATTGAACTATATTGTGGGTTTTTGGGGTCACTGCCCATCATTGCTTTTTAATTTTTTTTCTTCTTATGCAACAGTCTTTATCTCTTGGCAGCTTTGCCAATGAAAATGTATCTTCAGGTTAGGTAGCCTGACTCATGATTGAAATTCTGCTTCTTAAAGAGAAATCAGTGTGAACCTTGTTGTGTTATAAAAACATTTAATGGTTATTTTTCAAAGTGTAAGCAAAGTCAGAATTAACAGATGACGTAGTATGGTATTTATGTTTTTTTAAAGAAACTAGCCAGGATATGTGTTGCAGCACAGCACCATCTACTGACCAGATAGGGAAAAGAATTCGGGGAGAGGAATAAAGGTGGAGGCGGGTGGGTTCAAAGGATGGGGAAGGCTGAGGGCTGGAGAGAGAAGGGCAAAAGAAAAGGGAAAGAAGAAAGGGACTACAATTCTGTGAATTCAATTCCCCATTGCATTGATAAAGACACTGAGCTCAGAAAGTTGAGTTGAGTTCACCAAGAGTGCAAAAGTCTCTACTGTCTACTATGTATAAAGAAAATTACTTTCACATTTTCAAGATTTAAAAAGTAGTTTTCCTGCTGTAGCATTCAAGAATAGGCATAGAGAGCAATGGATCAAAATAGAGAGTCGGAAATAGATCAACACATTGAATCAGTTACTTTTCTATCAAGGTACAAAGACAGTTTGATAAGAAATGAAAATCTTTAAAATATTATGTTGAAACAATTGTGCCAAACACACACAATCTCAATTTATACCTTACATAAAAATTAAATAAACATTATGTATCTAATAAACAGCATGAAACTTCATGAAAAAAAAGAAATATTTTGTGACATTAGGCGAGGCAAAGAAATCTTGAATATGACACAAAAAGTACAATCATTAAAGAAAAATGATGAAAAGATAGTATTAAAAATTAAGAGTTTTGTTCTCTGATAAACACCGTTGGGAGAATGAAAAGACAAGCAGTAAACTGAGAAAAAAATATTTGCAAATCACATACCTGATCAAGAACTTGTATTCAGAATACATATTGAACATTTAAAACACAGTAGCATGAAAGCAAACAACTGCATTAAAAAATGGTCAAAAGTCTGGAATGGCCAAAATTCTCAACATTAGTACTCAAAAACAAAATTGAAGTTAAAACTACAGTGAAATTTCACTGTATACCTGTAGGAATATTTAAAGTTTTTAAATACTTACAATACCAAAATCAAAACAAGAATCAAAACAAGCACAGTCACTTTGGAAAACAGTTGAAAATTTCTTTATATGCTAACTATTTACATAAAATGAGTCACTGCAATGCTACATTTATTTCCTAAAGTAAAATGAAAATTTACATTAAAAAACTACACATTATTTTAGGTCACAAATCAGGTCTTAACAAATGCATGAAAATTGAAATAACATTATATCTTATCAGATCATAATGCATTAATATGGAAATCAATAGTAAGAGAAACTATCGGAACACATGAAGATTGAACAATACACTTTTAATGACCTGTGGATCCTTGAAGAAATCAGGGAAAAAACTTAAAAATTCCTAGAACTAAATGAAAATAAAAAACAACTTACCAGAACCTTTGGGATGTAGTAAAAGCAGTTCTAAGAGGGACGTTCATCGCTATGACTGCCTATATTAAAAACCCAGATCTCAAATAAATAACCTAATTATGCACCTCAAAGTCTTACTGAAATAAGAAGGAAACCAAACCTCAAATTCATAGATGGAAAGAAATAATAAAGATTGGGTGGAAATTAATGAAACTAGAGACTAAAATAACAATAGAAAGAATCGATGAAAGAAAGAATTGGTTCTTTGAAAAGAACAAGATTGGCAAACCTTTAGCCAAAGCAACCAAAAGAAAGCGAGAGAAGACCCAAATACATAAAATTACAAATGAAAAATGGAGACTGCAACAGTTACAAATGAAATCCAGAGGATAATTATGGAATGTATACTCCAACAAACTGGAAAATCTACAGGAAATGGATAAATATCTAGACACATATAAACTACCAAAATTGAGCCAAGAACATATCAACAGTTTAAACAGATTCATGAGCAATGAGATTGAAGCTGCAGAAAAGAGTCTCCCAACAAATAAAAGCTCAGGACCTGATGGATTCATTGTTGAATTCTACAAGAACTTTATAGAAGAACTAACACCAATGCTCCTCAAAATACTCAGTAAAACAAGAAGGAAGAAATGCTTACTTCCAAATTCATTCTATGAACCTAGTATTACCCTGATACTAAAATCAGATAAGGATACAACAAAAAAGAAAACCAATTGCCTTGATGAACACACATGCAAAATTTTTCATTAAAATACTTGCAAACTGAATTCAACACATTAAAAACATAATATACTAGGATCACCTTAAATTCATTCCAAGGATGCAAAGATGATTCTACATACACAAATTAATAAGTATAATACAACACATAAATCAGGGTCAAAAATCACATGATCATTTCAATAGATGTGGAAAAAGCCTTTGACAAAAGCCCTTCGTGGTAAAATCCCTAAAGAAACTAGGAATGAAAGGTACATACCTCAGCATAATAAAGGCTATGTATGACAAACCTATAGCCAACATTGTACTAAAAAGCTAAACACTGAAAGCATTTCCTCTAAAATTGGGAATGATACAAAAGTATTCATGATCACCACTCTTATCCAATATAGTGCTTGAAAATCTTAGCCAGAGCAATAACACAAGAGAAAAATAAAAGGGATCCAAACAGGAAAGGAAGAAGTGAACTTATCCGTATTTGCAGATGATATGATCCTACACTAAATGATCCTAAAGCTCCATCAAAAAGCATAGATCTAATAAACTCTTCCAGCAAAGTAGCAGGATACAAAATCCACATTTAAAAAAAAACAATAGATTTTCTACATATCTATAATGAACATGCTGAGAAAGAAAGAAATTACGAACACAATTCCATTCACAATAACCTTGGAGGAAAAGAAAAATAAAAAACAGGGATAAATCTAACAAAGGAAATGAAAGACCCCTTCAATAAAAACTAAAAAACAATGAAGAAAAAATTTGAACAAGAAACTAGAAGATGAAAAGACATTCCATGTTCATGGATCAGCTGTACTACTGAAAATGACCTACAGCTTCAATGCGAACTTCATCAAAATTCCAATGATATTCTTCACAGAACTAGAAAAAAAAATCCAAAAATCAAATGGAAACATGAAAGACTCCAAACAGCCTTTGTGATCCTATGCAAAAATAGTAATGCTGGAGGTATCATGATACCTGATTTTGAATTATACTATACGGCAATAGTAATGAAAACAGTATGGTACTGGCACACACACACACACACACACACACACAAAGTCATATAGACCAAAGAAAAGAATAAGACAGAAATAACCTTCTGACTTTCAACAAAGGTACCAAAAGCAAACAAACATTGGAGAAAAAATAGTCTCTTCAACAAATGATGCTAGGAAAACTGAATGTCACATCTTAACTTAAACTAGATCCCTATCTCTCTTCCTGCTCAAACAACAATTCAAAATAGATCAAAAACCATAATATAAGACCAGAAACTTTGAAAATATTACAGGAAAAACAATGGAAGATTGTTGCCTATGACTATTCATAAGCAACAACTTTCTAAATAGGATGCCAATAGCTCAGGAAGTAAGAGCAAGGACTGACAAATAGGATCTATTGCATCAAATTAAATGCTTCTACACATTAAAGGAAACCATTACTCAAAGAAGAGACAGTCTACAGAATGAAAGAAAAATCTTCACTAACTAGTCATCTCACAGGGGATTGATACCAGAGCATGTAAATATTAAACACCAAAAGAACAAATAATCTATTCAATAAATGGTAAAATGAATGGAACAGATAGTTTTCAAATGAGAAAATGAAAATGATAAATAAATAGATGAAAAAATGTTCAACAACCTAAGGCTAGCACCAAGAAAACAAATTACAACAAGTGCTGGCCAGGACATGGGGAAAAGAGAACCCTTAGTATGAATGCAAATTAGCCCAGCCACTTTGGTTCCTCAATAAACTAAAAATGGAATTACCATATAATACTGCTACATCACTCCTGGGCATATAGCTAAAAGAATCTAAGTGAGCATACCATAGACATACCTACACACCTATGCTAATTATGGAACTATTCACAATAGTCAAGTTATAGAATCAGCCTAGGTGCCCAGTAATGGATGAAAGGATAAGGAAATGTATAAGTTACTATA
Source organism: Castor canadensis (assembly GCF_047511655.1). Taxonomy (NCBI): domain Eukaryota; kingdom Metazoa; phylum Chordata; class Mammalia; order Rodentia; family Castoridae; genus Castor; species Castor canadensis. The sequence continues at coordinate 148,974,806 of NC_133390.1, read as the reverse complement.
TGTATTATATTAACCTAATTGAGCATTATTTAGTCATAAAGAAGAATGAAATTATGTCATTTGTAAGGAGATGGATATAATTAAAGCTCTTCATATTAAGCAAAATAAAACAGACTCAGAACCACAAATACCACATGGTTTCTCTCATATGTGGAATCTAGCCTTTGTCTTTTAAAGTGACAAGAAGGTAGAAGAGGGACTATCTGGGGTAGAGACAGTCAATGGGAGAGGAGAACAAAGGATGCTAAAAGATGAATGTGACTGAAGTACATTGAAGGCCTATATGGAAATGTCATAATGAAATCCATTATCTTATAAAATTAATTTTAAAAGCTGCATGTATAATTCCAGTCAATTAGGAGACAGAGATAGTAGGATAATGGTTTGAGTCCAGCCTGGGCAAAAAGTTAATGAAACTCATCCCAAAGAATAAGCCAGGAATGATGGCACACGCCAGCTACTCAGAAGGTAGAGATAGGAGAGATATGACTAGAAGCTGGCCTAGGCAAAAATTTTAGTGAGATCTCTTCTTACAGAATAAGCCAGGTATAGTGGTACACTCCTGTGATCTCAGTTATGCAGAAGAATGGCCTGTAAAGACGTGTGAAACCCTAAAGCAAAAAGGGTTGGAGGTGTGGCTCAAGTGGTAGAGCACTAGCCTAGCAAGCACAAAGTCCTGAGTTCAAACTCCAGTACCGCCAAACAATTTTAAAATAATACATTAAAATAAATAAACAAAACAGTAAATGATTGCTTATGGTGCCTTGTCTGTGATCACCAAACTCAGTTTATAAATCAGTAAATGATAAAAAAAATTGTAGCATACCAAATACTACTCAACAAAAAATGAAGGAACTACTAATTCATCTAACAATATGGATAAATCTCAAATGCATTATATAAAGAAAGAAGCCAGTTTTAAAAGGGTTACCAACACATTGTATTATTGTATTTAATGGCATTTTGGAAAAGAGAAAACTACTTTACAGAGGTAGAGACTATCAGGATGTATGTTGAAAGCTGTTGAAAATGGGGGCAGAGTGGAAGGAAGAATATTGGAAGGGGTTGAACAGACCAAAGTAAAGTAATTTATAGTGGGGATTCATTGAGAAACCCCTGTGAACATCGACATAGAAATTAATAAAAACATGACTGTTAAAATAGCTACAGTGTAGAGGGTACTTTTGGGAGAGGGAGGGTAAATGAAGGAGATGAAGGTGAGGGAATATAGATCAGTTGCTGGGCTGAGGAGAGGAACAGAGAAAAAATTGGGGGACAAGGAAATGGTTCTGCTTGGATGGAGATTATGACTATAGGACTGTGTACATTTATCTACACCATCAGAACCATACAATAGAAAGGATGAATTTTACCGTATTTAAATCAGAACAATAAAAAACTTCATTTATCCATAAAAGAAAGCACCTGCTAAATAAAATGAATAGTGGCTCTTGCCTCAAAGGTCACAGAATTAAAAATAATGAACACTTAATTGGTAACTTTTTAGTGTAATATGAACAGTTCCATTATCCATATTTTACTGACAAAAATGTATTATAGAGAATGGATTGGGTTATAATTGATGTAATCTTTGAACAGACTTTTAATATGAAATTTTATCTATATGATCTGTCTCTAGAAACATTTTCTTGTGGCTAACATAATGAAAATTGGTGAATTCACAGATCTGACTGCTGCTTCTTTCTGTTCAAGCTCCAAATTGCATTTCCATCTGTCTTTGAGGAGTCATACTCTTGTTCTTGCAACCCACATGACATCTCTGCCCTAAAGAAAAGAGTGCAAGTGTAGCTACCTACGAGCAGAACATTTATGGTATTGTATTCATGATGCCAGGAGTAAGGGTCAATCAAGTAGGGAGGAAAACTATGAAGACTCTCATAGTAATGTTTGCCTCCTCCTCTGTGGGTACATTGCTACCTCTTTTTATATCCCAGATCCACTAACACATTTCTGGGGCTATAAGAATTAATTTACTAACAATTATTTCTTATATCTATCATATAAGGTATTGTATTAAAATCAAACTCAGAATATTGTGGAGACCAGGAAGAGCAAGGACCTGCCCTAGAACAGTTCACCATTTCAGGAAGGATACACCAGATTTATAAAATTAGAAATGATAGCACAACAGCATCAGAATGAAGGGAAGTTTCAGGGACACAAGAGAGGAAAGCAGGGTCATCAAAGCAGGTTAGGCATGGTACATAGGAAAATGAATTATGAAGGCACAAGTACTCACCTGCGCTATGCCTATGAGCCACCCATTAGCCAGGTTGATTGTAGAATACAACCAGTAAGAGAAGAAAGCTTTGCAAAATGGTAAAGATTATGCTTACAAGTATAAAAGGTCTTTAATATTTTAAAAAAACTCAATCTCAATTTAATTTATTCATAGATATTCAATGGAATTAATCCAGTTGATACTAAGTAGAAATAGAGGGGGCAAGTATTGTTTACAGATTATCTATCCTTAAAGGATATTATTAGTTTGTTCTGGGTTATGATACTAGAGTGACTTATGCTAACAACTAAATTCTCCCGTAAGTTTTCAGTTACATAAAAAAGAAAAATGTGTTGGACTCCATCTTTTTTAATGCTGAAATTATGCATTTGGAGGTGAAATCTAACCATACTGATTCCTGACATGTCATTTTAGAAATAGTCTTTGCTTGCTTCTTATGAATTTCCTGCAATGGTCATATCTTAAGCATTTAGTCTTATTCTTTCTTTGCATAGAACTTAGCCATTCATAGTAAAACAATTCATTATGGCTCAAAATCTTCATTTTGTATTACGTGCTTTTTTTTTTTTTTTTTTTGCTTAAGAAATTGCTCCCATCAGTCATATAAAAGTCTGAAGATGTACATAAACTTATTTGGCCAGTAGCTTAAATGCTTAGCTAAGCATGTCCCCAAACCTCAGAACATAAATGTGGGCTAAAATGTCACAAATCTAGTCATAATTTTGATCTGTGCCATTTTTTAGCATAAATTTTATTTCTTTAGCATGCCATAAATTTTCTTCTCCATAGCTGCAATAGCTTAGTCATAGTTTAAGAGTTCTCAATTTTTGTGAACTTGTCCATCTTCAACCATCAGTCTTTGCCCTTTCAAGATATTCATCATAAATAATTCAGAAAAGTGACTCTTTATTATTTGTTACTGAAGTTATTTTGTTGTTCTTATCTGCCCACTACCACCTTTTTATTTCTAGTCTCCTCCTTCTCTCATCATTACAGATCATTCAGATGTGTAATTGTAGTACTGGCTTAAATAATAAACTGAGGTACCTATTTTGAAGGAATGCTCTGACAATTTAAAGTCATGATCAAAGAGTTTAAAAATTAACAAAAGGCAATTGACTAAGAAACAGTGGAAAGAAAATTTCTCTTCTTTGCAGATCTCTGTAATATTCTGCCAGATAATTTTATGGCTATTTAGCTAGAAACTATTAGTTTGGATAATGCATAATGAGCTGTGTGAAACACTCTTTCAGGTTGATACTATATTGCTTCAGGCAGAAAGAAGATCTCCTACAATAAATCCTCCAGGGTCTCGAGAAACTGAGCACGGCAGCAAAAGACCCAAGTTTGAAATATAAGGCGGTTGTCACTGCCAACATGCAGTTAAAGACACTCCACTTTCCAAGGGTACCTGACCAAGGTAATAACTTGACCCATTTTTCACTCACTCTTTTATTTTTATAAAGTAAAACATAAGAAAAAAATCTTACCATTATATTTATAAACTAAGAAAAAGGTGAAATTTTCATATTTTTCTCTATTTGCATTGGGTTGTTATTTAACTCATAAAAGTTAAATGAAAAGCAATATGAAATTCTACCAATCAGGCAGGACCAGGAAAGGTTTGCCCCAGGCTTCACTACACACGCATTCTCAACATTAGATGTGTGGAGTAGCATATTAACAGAGACCCACTGACCAAGGGCAATTACTTATGACCCCCTACCCATTTGTTGTCTACAGATACTGTGTTCAAGTCTACACTGATAATTTCTCACTTGTGAGTTGATACTCCATTCAAGCGCTAATACCCTTTACACAACAAATCTGCTTGTAAGTCTTGACTAGTACTGAACCTACATGTTTCAGTCTTTGAGTCTCACTATAACCAATAACTTTATGTGGGGGATAAGATGGATAATTCACTTGTAATTCTTGACCTCAATCCACATCTACCAATACCATGTTGGCTTTGAAAGTTGGTAATAGGAAGGTACTGCGGCATGGAACATGGCGGTTCTCCATCTGAAGACTCTCGAATTCTCTATGCCATGGCTGTATGCCCAACCACAAGCTTCAGTGAGCTTTGTTCTGTGTGGCCCACACCTGTGACTCCCTTCAAAAGGATGACCTAGAGTTATTGAAAACACTTGTTTGTTTTGCCTACAGAGCCATAAGTGCCTGGGAATCTACAGCTTTCAAGGGTGACCAACCAGCCTTGTTTAATTGAGACTGAAGGATTTCCCAAGATGTGGGAATTTTAGTGCTAAAAACAGAGCAGTTCCAGCCAAACCACAATTATTGGTCACACAGTACACATGAAGTACCATTAATGGACAGTCCTTAGCCACCACTGGACTATGCAAAAGTATCAAAGCCTAGCTTCCCTATCTCTAAGTAGAACAAACTATAAGGTAAAACTGTTCTGGAGGCTTCTTGCAGGATCCAACTGAGAATGGAATTTCCCTTGCTTATTACCTTCCATTCTGTGTTTGCTTTTCTCTCTCCCACTTCCTTATATCTCCTAGAAGTGACTTCATAAATTACATGGACCCCATCTTCATCTCAGCAAAATACTTCTGGAATCCCACTGAAGACATTTGCCTCTCCATGATTGTTTGAAAATAACACTGAAATTCACTAGGTGATCACAAATTTTATTGTAGCCAAACTGTTGGGCCTCCTCTCTGAACCAAAACTGATAATTGACTCAGTGTGGTGAGTTTACTTTTCTTGTTTCCCTAGCTTCAGTTCAACCTGAAGGTGACAAAGATAGCAGAAATGGCAGCAGAGCACGAAGGTGACACTAATGGGTCAAGAAATGGGACAAGGAAGGATACAGAATTTAAATAATGACTCCCAAGTGATAAAGATGTGATTATTTCTTCCACAGTGGATCAAAGGGTGTTTTTTTTCTGAAATAAGACTATAATCTCCAGTGTATTTTAAGAAAATAATTTGCTTTAAATGTGTGAGACATGCTCTATATATAAATGTGCCTTTCCTCCAAGGAACATGGATAGTAGATTTAATTTCCAATCTCTTTTGAAGGGACACTGAGCCATGACTTTGCTTAACTCCAGGCTGCAGTTAGAGGTCTGAAGAAACAGCAAGGTGCATATCTAAACGCAATCACGTTTTGAAGATTGGATGATATCAAAAAGGGAATTTTCAGACCTTATAGAACCTAGCAGTTCAAGTTAGCATACTGTCATTTTAAATTTAATAAAACTGCTTTTTCTTAATGTGAAAAAAAGAAAATAATTTGCTTTACCATGATAACTGGCAGTTATTTAATTGTTTACATGTACTTAAAAATATCTGAAACTACAACTCAAAAAATATTAACCTGGACTAGAATCTCCCATTTTAAAAAATTGAAAAGATCTCCTTCACTGACTTGCTCTTTCTCTGAACCATTAAAGTTACCATACGGTAAGGAGCAATTTGCAATAATTTACCAAAAAAATAAAAATAAGGTAGCTGTATATCCTGTGTGTTTGATTTAAGGAAAAGGGTTTCCCTTTCAGGGCCCCATGAACGTACAAGGTTCAAACAAAGTGCGCGGCAGTAATGAACAGACTCTGTTTTCCTGTGCAAGGCCCCTGCACAGAATGACTTCATTCAGGGCTACTGCTCGCGCATGGAAAGTGCTGGTAAAAAATCCCACAGAGTTCAGACGACCTTTTCCTAGCTTTCGTTTTTTTCCCCTTGTTTGTCTTTCGGGTCTAAGCCAGGGATAACATAAATACTCATCAGCTGATATTTGCAGTAGCTGTGAAGTTATGAATGAGGCCATGCGGCTTTCCTCCCATCCCATCTACAATATGGCAACTTCTCCACTCAGCTCCCAGCCAAGTGACACTTTCTGAAATCCCCAGAGCGTACTAGTAGGCTTTTCAAATTCAGTCTTTTTTTTTTTCTCCCTTTAATGCTCAAAGCAGAAATGCTGTCTGCTTAATATTTACCCTGGAATTATAGAAGAAAAAGAAAAACATTGCTTTGCCAAGTTTTAAACTTTCAGATGCCTTGACGTAACAGGCAAATGTGTTAGCAGCTCAAAATATGGGTAGCATATATCAACGGATATGACTGTGGCGGGTTTTTTTTTTTTTTTTAATTAAATACCAGACAGATACCTGGGGCATTTATTCTGTAACGCACAGAGAAAATAACCAAAACTCTGATCTCTTTCTACTGCTTTGTTAATTATCTGGACAGGTGTTAGAAAGAGATATTGAAAATTCTTGAATAAAATAACTTCAAAAGGGTCCTCAAAGTTAAGCAATTAAAAAAATAAAGAAAGAAAATTGGGCATGACATAGGGATTGGGATAGAGATGCTCTTTTTGTAATCCAGATTTCCCACAAATCATTGCTTTAGGATTTAGTATCTTTTTATTTTCATGGGTCTCAAATAAAAGTATAGTGGTGAGATAGATGAGAATGGAAGGGAGACTTTAGCTAACTCATCAATCAATTCCCAATGGTTGATAAACATAAATAAAGCATGTTTTTATAGAAAAAGAATAAATGTGTTGATGTACAACATTTTGCTTTTGGCTTTGTTCATCAATGTGCTTTATTCAAAACTCAATACTTGGTCTTTCCTTATCTCTGTGGAAATGCTGCCCATAAGTTATCTGGGTAGATCTAGAACTTGAGGCTCATTTGTAAGTTAGTGCGATACTTAGAAAAAGGTCTTGTAAATATTCTGTATTTATGAATTTTTTTCCCATTTTTCTCTCTCCATTCCTTATCTTATACATGTGACAGATGCATTTACTTATTGTCATATTCTGATTAGTTCCCTTCCAGTAATTATAATCTGTCCTTACAAATTATTCACATTTTTAACTTCTGTGATCCCCAAACATTTAAACACTTAAAAGTTATTAAGGTATTTTTCAGTTAAGTTATTCTAGAATATTCAGGATTCATTCCACTCTGTTAATGAATGGAATTGAAAAATGTATCAGAAAAATTGTGCTATAAAATGCTATTAAAATATGATCAAAGATGGAGGAAAAGAATATGATGAAAGAGACCACATTTAAAAAAATTATGAGGCTTTTATGTCACCCAGCAGAGCCCTCTGCTTTCATTGCTGTGCTTTCCTCTTACTCTTTGTTTACTTTTCTTTCAATAAAGGTTTGATACTGGTTTGTAAAAATAAATAAATACATTTTAAGAGATTAAATATTTGGCATATACAAAAGGTTCTAGGGATAAAAAAACCTCATCATCAAACATAATGATAGGCAAACACCAAAATACAACCATGTAAATGTTTCAAATGTTATAAAAGGAATATTATGAAGTCAAGAAAGACAATCAGACTGATCTAAGTATGTTCTGAACCGCTGTGCACAGTGCTTCAGAGATAACTTGAATCTATATGATATTTTAATCCACCATTTTCATGTAAAAGATTTTCTCTCTCTCTCTCTCTCTTTCTCTCTGATATTTATATGTATAAACAACTATATATTCATTGTGAACATTTAAAAATTAACACAGAGACCACCGTCTTATTTGATATAAACATTACTTATGTTTAATCAAATTATTCATATATTTAACCTTTTAATAGTCAAGCTATTTTGTAATTTTCAGACTGCAAGATGCTAAAATGTCTGCAAATATTTGAGAGAATTTGCGTTATATTTATAAATTTTAAATCATAACCACAGATCAAGTTCTCTTACAATCACTAGCCTGTGTTTTTCCGGGGTTCAGCCATCTGACCTATACCTAACAGTGGAAATAACTGTCTAAACCAAAACTAGAAAGATGGAGCTCAGGGCCTCCAGTGTTCAAATAAGGACCAGATCTGAGCCTGGCAAGAAACCTAACTGGAACAGACACTCATGGCTGGAATTCTTGTCTCTGACTCCATCTTGAAGTCTGGACTTGCCCAGACAGGAATTGGACACAGAGGGAAGCGCTCAATTGTATTCTCCATAACTCCAGCCTTTAGCAGAACAAGGCCTGATGAAGAGTTATTGGAAGGAGTAAAGGTAATGACCTTCAGGAAAAACTAGACAGTAGTCAATAATGATGGATTGTCACATATGCCCAAAGACACTTGGGAGGCCAGCTAAGTTAACATAGGGAAGGAAACATTTCTTCTCCCTCTATTCCTTGCCCAATTCTGAGCATTCTGATCTGGAATAGCAGTGAGTAGAATTGTTTGTGGGTTTTCTGTATGAAGCTCATTTTTTCTTATCATATCAGATCACATCACAGTATTCCAAATTGATATTCTACTCTTATGTTATGAGTAAAGAAAATAACCTGATTCCATGGTGGCCAGTAAAATCTCATGGACAATATTTCTTTGTCTCAATCTTGGGCACAAGAAGCAAAGTCTATTGTTTATTCACTTATTTTTCCCTTTTTTTAAAGGACATATTAAAGACCGTGATGAAGGTTCTAGCCTGCTTTATCCCTATGGACTCTCCAGAAATTCTGATTTTCCCCTTGTGTACCTCATTTGTCCAAGTACACAGCTAGAATGCTCATCAGCACAAGAGGACTTCATATCAAATGAGTCCTACGACAAGTACTGTTCACATGATTTCATCAGCATGACCCGTGCAGATTATCACTGAAATTTGGAGATTCTGAGAGTAAACGGGACATTGTTAATTATGCTAGTAAAACAAGTACAAAACTGGGTGCATTGGTTCCATAAATGTTAGAAAAGAGCAGCAATTCTCACACATTGGTTTTGGATTTGAGTCTCCATGATGCTTTCCAGTTCCTCGGTGGTAAATTCTTTGCACTATTTGTTCTTGAAGAGCCACTGTACTTCCCTTGCTTCACATAGTTCCTTTAGCATTATAATGCTGAAAACAAAATTGTGCCATTTTAAAATTAATAAGTTTTTACGTGAAGCCTCCAAAACTCATTTGGAGAATTATGCCATGGATTTGCATAAACATATTTTCACATTTCTTATATCTAAACCTCACCATATAATGTTATTAAACCTTACCAATTATCTCCAGCTCTGCTATTATTAGTTGACTGACCTTGGGTAGGTCATAATTTTCTGGGTTAGTTCCTTAAACTGCAGATGAAGGGATTAGATTTTTAGCATTTCTCATACAACATTCCACAGAACTCTACTTCTTTACTCTATTAGTCGAACACATACATAAACTACTTACAAAAAATAACCTGTTTAAAAAATTAATTAGATTTTTAATATAAAACTTAAAGTAACTTAATAATAGTTTATCAAACTAAATTTAAGTTTATAAAATTAGTTTAGTCACCTCAAGGAAAAAGCAACCAAGATGCTAAATTTGTAAGAATGAACACAGTAGCATTTGAATCACAAGATTGCACAAAGATAAGGTTGCCAGGTTTAGCACACATATATGCCAATACAGGGTGCCAAGTTAAATTTGAATTTAGATAGACAAGCAACTTTTTTAGGTTATGTCCAAATCATTGCATAGGATATAATTATATTTACAAAAATGTAGTTTCTACAAGGAACAACAATTGTTTTGTTCCCAAGAAAGCTTTGCTACACAAGTCTTTCTCTTCCCTTTTCTCCAGACCACACAATATAGGTAGTAGTCACAATAGCCTCCATATTCATATAATAGCATTTCTGACAAAATATGAATGGTCAAGGGATGGATAAGTCCCCAGATTTGAGTTCTGTTCTCAAATCATCTTGCGCTGAAGCTGGAACAGCACAGTGAATTTTTCTTGGCAACAGAACCAGGAGATATGAAGCTGGGGAGCTTCAGGAAATGTGCCCCACTAAGAGGAAGACTCAGATCTGCAGTCAAAAAAAAAAAAAAAAAACACACAATGCCATCACTCTGGAGGAAAAAAAGTGGGAAAAAGCAGAAAAGCAGAGTCCTGGCTGCTTTCAAACCAAGTTTCCTAAGACCCAATGATCCCATCTTCTTCCATGGCTTGGTGGTTCAACATTTCCAGTGACTTAGTAAGATACTAAATGCTTTTCTGTGACTTATTTCAAATTGTTTTGTTCTTTCTGACACAACAGTGTGAGTTATGAAATCTCACCTGGATTTTGTTTATTATGCTTAAATAACAAATTGCTTTTCTCCAAAACACTAAAGGAATATTAATTATGCACCACGTGTTTTGTGGACAAGTAGTTGAACTCAAGGCCTTGCACTTGCTGGGCAGGTACTATGCCACTTGAGCCACACTCTCAGTTCTTTTAGCTTTATTTTTCAGATAGGGTCTCTTGTTCCTGTGCAGTCTGGCCTGGACTCCAATCCAGCATCCCATATAACTAAGATGATAAGCATGAACCACCATTCCCAGCTACTGGTTGAGGTAAGGTCTCTCAAACTGTGATCTTCCCAATTTCTGTCTCCACCTAATTGAGATGATAAGCATGAATCACTGCACTCAGTGATTCACCACTCACCACTTTTTAAGAACTAATTAGTGTACTATGTATCCTCAGAAAATTAGCTCTGTCAGGAGTCCAAAGACCTGGACAGCAACTCATACTCCAGTAATTATGTCATGACCTTGATGCTCAGAGAGATATCTAACCACAAGCCTCTAGAAAATTAAAGATCATGTCCAAAAAATTGTATGCATCTATCCATTCAGCTCTCAGCCTCCATATGAAAATGATTAAAAGTTTTTTAAATTGGATATTGTTTTAGTCACTGATCTATCATTACATGATAGCCAATGACAAACATTATTGTTCACTTCACTGAATAGCAAACAGGGTCTGAGTAAGACCATCTCTAATAGGATCTGATATCTCTTAATTTTATGCACAACTATTAGATTGATGGAAGCAAAACTATAAATAAATCTAGGCTAGGAAGCCACATTGACTGTTATATTGGGGAAACTATTGGAAATACCTTCTTTGTACTTCATTTCTGACCAAGATCCAAAAAGTTGGAAGGGTTCTGAGATCATAAAATATGTTGAAGTTGATATGAAGAGTTAGAGTCTTGCATGATGTGAGTCTTGTTTTTTTTGTTGTTGTTGCTGTTGGCGCTATCTCCTCTCTTATTTCCCCTCTATTGGACAAGAAAAAAGACTGGCGGTCCATGTGAGCCTTCATCATCAGGAAGGTCTACATTTATGACAATTATTAAATAATTTCAATCAATTCATATATATCAGTTTTAGTCAATGGTTAAAAATACATGGTGTGATCTTTTATTTACTTGAAGCCTCAAAGAACTTTGAAAGAGGGAGTGTTAACAGAAAGGACGTTTAGCTGAGAGGAAAGAGATCTCATTCTTGAGCTCCTGAGAGGGGCATTTCAAATGGGGAAGCAGTGCAGACATTAGTCTCCCATGGTCTTTTAGCCACTCCCTTCCTGAGAAAGGCCTAACAACTAGGAACAGTGTGTGGCTTTCCAAAGTCTGTTCTTTCTAGGTTTGTTTGTTTGCACTTTGCATCATTTTCTCCATCATTTGCCTGCCCAATACAAGATGGACAAGAGATGGCAAAAGAGTTGAAAGTCGATCAAATAATCCTGAATAAATTGTTAACAGACATAGAAAAAGCTCAGCCAAGAAACATTTATCTAAAAGTGAGGTTTGGGGAGAAACCTGTGGACTTCATTTAGATTGTGTTTACATGACAACAAGGCATCTGGTTGATTTAGTGGAAAGTAGGCAAATTGTTTATGCAGTTGTGTAGACAAAACCACCAGTTGATCCAATGATTGGCTTTTCAAACTTATGAATTCTGCCTTTGGTTTACAGTGTCTGGCTTAATCATGAATAAGAGAAGAGTTGCATAAATTAAATCTTTTTATTCTGTTTTTCTTTGATAGATTAACACTTTACCAAAGCCTGAATTTTCAAATATGATTGTTTCATTGAGATATTGGAGGGGGGGAAGATTGGGAATGCTGGAAACAGTGAGTTTTAATTATATTCAAATGATTGAAGAATTTTTCAAAAGGGTTTATTTCTACATTTTAACTGCATTAAAAACTACTGTTTAAAATCGAGATGTTCACAGCATGATATACACTATTTTAAATTACTAGTATTCCAAAATTCTCCAAAAAACTGAGATATTACTGTTTAATATTTCAACTACACAGCACATGTTACAACTTGGATCTTAAATGTCCCATGAAGATCCATATGGCAAAAAGCTTCGTTGTCATTTTTTGTTACTATTAGAAAGTGGTGGAGCCTTTAAGAGGTGGGGCCTAGTTGGAGAAAACATGTTAATGACTAATAGAAGACATAAGCTTGCTTTTTCTCATATATTTAAATTAAAAATAAAGCACAATGGGCTACACATAGTCGTTTTATAAAATAATGAGTTGTGTTACATTCAGCATTATCTTATCTCAATTTACTGAAACTCAAAGGTAAGGAATAATGTTTCAGAGCTTAGATTTGGGGAGGGGGGATATTACCTTAACGTCAAGGGAAAAAAATAGGCCAATCTTAATTTCTCCAGATCAAATTCAATGCCAGAAGGCAATCTAAAACCTCTGCCTAAAGACATCATTCAACTTTGAAAGCATCAAGCAGATTTTTAAACATGTGCAAATCCAGGAAATAGAGCTATTCTTGAAATTATAGTTGGCCAATGAGACCTAGGAAATCAAGAAATGAATCTAAGTTAAAGAGAACCAGAGAAGGGAGGTGCTGTGAAGTTGACAGTAGCTATTGAGTCAATTTAAAGGAAAAATAATATGAAACATTTTTGGAAATTATTGATACAGAATAGAATGTTTTATACTTAAACAATATGAAAACAATAACATGTCAACAAAATTGGGAGAGAAGGAAAACAAAGAGTAGGTCTGAGAGAATAATTACTTCATTTTATAGCAATTAGCCAACTGATACTATCTAAAATAGAAGTATGTATAGGCCATAAATAAAAAATTACTCCATGAAGAAACAGTGCACAGAATGGGAGAAATCTTTGCCACCTATTCATCTGATAGGGGATTAATACCCAGAATATATTTTAAAAACCTCAAAAATTAAACAACAAAACAATAATCCAATCAATAATTGGGTAATGGATTTGAACAGATGATTCTCAAAAGAAGTACAAATGACCAATAAATACATGAAAAAATGTTCACCATCTAGACACGTATAGTGGCACACACCTACAATCCTAGCACTTGGGAGGCTAAGGAAGGAGGATTGAAAGTTGGAGGACAGCTGGACAACAAAGGAAGATGCTGCTTCAGAAACAAGAAAAAGTTCAACATCCTCAGCCATCAGGGAAATGCAAATCAAAACTACATTGAGATTCCATCTCACCCCAGTTAGAGTGGCTGTCATCAAGAGAACAAAAAATGCTGGTAAGGATGCCAGGAAAAAGGAGCGCTTATACACTCTTGAGAGGAATGTAAAGTAGTCTAGTCTAACCATTATGGAAATCAGTATGAAGCTTCCTCTAAAAACTAAAAATAGAGCTACCTTATGATCCTGATACACTAATCCTGGGTATATATCCACAGGAACCATAGTAAGCATACAATAGAGCTACGTGCACAACCATATTTATTGTAGCACTATTCTCAATAGCCAAGCTATCAAATCAGCCTAAGTGGCCATCAATAAATGAACCAATCAGGAAAATGTGCTCTATATACACAATGGAGTATTATTCAGCCAAAAAGGGTAACTAAAATTATATCATTTGCAGGAAGTTGGATGGAACTGGAGATCACCAGGTTAATTGAAATATTTCAGACTCAGACAAATATCACATTTTCTCTCATATGTGGAATCTGAATATTTTTAAGACTTGAAGATAGAAGGGAACTATTTGGGAAGAAGAAGTGGAGCAGCAGCAGGAGGAGGGTGGAAGGACAAATGTGGGTAATAGGAGAGTGAATGTGATCAGAGTACATTTTTGTACTTTTTATTTTACACACGTACAAAGGAGAGTGGCAGATGATCCACTGCAAATGAAAAAATTGTCTAAACTTAAATTTTTATATTTTTAAAAACTTCTGGGCCATACAGAGTTTAAATGCATGGCCTCATGCTTGATAGGAAAGTGCTGTACCCCCTGAGGCACATCCCCAGCCTTATTTACTTTAGTGATTTTTCTGATACTGTCTCACATTTTTATACCTGGTTTGACCTGAACTGTAATCCTCCTATTTAAACTTCCCTCATAGCTGGGATGATAGTGCAAGCCATCATTGGCAGCTTCTTCTGTTGAAATGGGGATCTTGCAAACTTTTTTGCCTAGGCTGGCCTCAAACCACAATCCTACTGATCTCCACCTCCCAAGTAACTAGAATTACAGTTATGAGCCACCACGTCCAGCCTCATAATTTTTAAAAATACATTGATCAGGAACTTTTAAGTTATAATATCTACTTCTGCAAACAAGTATTTACCTTGACTTAAGAATTTTTTCAATTTTACTTTCTCTTCTACTAAATTTAAGTAAAAATAACTTGAATATTTTACTTAAATGTGGCATTTATTGTGTAGTCTTATTTTAGTAATCACTATCTATCTATCTATCTATTATCACTTATCTATCTATCCAGTTGCTACTTATTAAATGTACAAAGCAATGTCTGAGATGATCCCTACCTAATATAATTAAGTTACCCTTATGTGGTAAAAATCTGTAGTGATCTGTATTTTTACTTTGCTGAATTTCTTAAAATACTTAAACATTTTGTAAAGTAGCTTTTTCTAATGAATACTATAAAATGCATATCTGAACTTGTTCTATGATCTTTCCTGTTAATAATCATTGTTAATGAGATTTTCTTTGAAAACTGTTTTGCAGTTCACAATACATTTTCTCATATTTCCTCCCACTCCCACTGTGTTCACAATAACCTGATAAAGTCAACAGAAACTACTTTCCTCACCTGACAATTGAGATCTAAGGGTCCTAAGGTTAAATGATGGTTCATAGGGCCAGTCACTTGGGTCTTCAGAATCCTAATCTAGTGCCTTCAGGCAGATTACCCTTAACTTTCATTTAGTGAAGATAGTAATAAAGCTGTAACATACAATGTAAAAGGTCTTTGCCATAAATGACTCTCTCAATAAGAAGATCCCACTGTTAGAAACAAACTCAGGGATTTGACTATTATGGAAAATAAATCAGCTTTAAAGATAGATGACCTAACCAAAGAACACAAAACCAGGTCAGGCTTTTTTCCCTAGTGATGCTGAATCAAAGGAGAAAATGAAATCAAACATACTGCTACCTGAAACTCAAACCTTGTTTTGACCTCATTTGTGCTCCCACAATTCTTTGTCTTTTTTTCACTCTTTTTTATTAGCATAGATTGATAATACAATAGCGTTTATTGTGATAATTCCATAAATGCATACTGTGTACACTGAGCAAGTTCCCCTTCTCAATTATATTCCCTTAACCCCCTCTTTATCCTCCCCTAGTTTTTCTAACAGTGCTTAGTGAATTTCATTATGCTACCTTCATATATATATATATATATAAACATGTTATATATGTATGAATATATACATATATATATATATATATATATATATATATGAAACATACCTCAGACCTTTTCAACATCCTTGAATTTTAGAAGAATCTGGGATATTTTCAGTTAAACCTATGTTCATTAGCTAAATTTGGAAAAATTATCAATGAAGTTATAACAGCAGATAACTGTGTTTTATTTTAAAAACATCTTTTTTATTTCCCACAACCACTTATGAGCAGTTGAATTAGGGAGGAAAGAAAGTACCTATTGCTCAAGTTAGACTTGGTAAAGACAGGAAATTGCATCTTTTAAAATAGATAAGATTTCTCTTCACATAAACATATGATAGTGGCCTTCTGTTATTTGGGTTAACATTTATATTACCAAAAATAAACTCTCACCCTGATGTCCTTCTATAATTGGCACATGACTCAATGCACATTGAAGCAAATAAAAGTTCAGAAAGCATCCTCTGTCTTTACATTATAAGAAATCTTCAGACATTCCTAAACAGACAAACTTTACTTCATTGCTAGGCAACCAACATGCAACACAGTGCATCAGACAGTGAATAAATTATGGATTTTACAATGAAGAGAAAATGTCTTTTCTCCCTGTTTGAGAACAAGCCACAACTTCCTTTCATGCTATCCTAATCCACCACAGCCCTCTAAAGCTGTTTCACAAACACCAATGTTTTGGCAAGATAAACAAGCAAATGAATAACACAGCAATGACACAGATGCAGATTGCATACTGCACGCTAAGAAGCATCAATACCATTCTATTCACTCCTACAGTCCTGAGAACCCAGACCCCCAAGCCTGGTGGACATAAGGAAGTTTATTTCACACCCACATTCTTCCAGGTAGCAAAATGTAAGCAAGCTTAAGCAAAGGAGATTCTGGAAATTTCTGTTGGCAGTCACCCATCACTGCTACAGGTCTCAGGCATGATTCTGTGTAAGGGCATGCATGAGAATGGTTTTGTCAATGAGGGAAACAAACATTTGTCAGAACAAAATGTTACAGGGAATGAAAAGTTTTGGCTCATAAACCAGATGTGGGTCACATTCATATTTAACATGACCTGTTCAACGTTGAAACTTGAATATTTCTCAACATTTAAAATCTTTACATAAAAATCTAGATCTATAACTTTTCTGGAAAATCATAAAATAACACTGAATTTGCATTTTTATAAAAATAAGAAACTGCTTCCAGCAGAAAAATGGAAACTCCTGACAAGAGGAGAAGAGATAGCTAAATCGTGGCATATTCCTATACTGGATCACTATAGACCAATACACAAAACTAACTGCTGATGCAACAACAACAGGACTATATATCACATGGAATAAGCAGGAGAATCCAAACACCAAAGCACAATTGATATGGTTCTACTTATGTGAGGTTCAAGACCAATCAATACCAATCAATGCAAGGGAAGTCTGTAAAGTTTACTTCTGAAGGAGGGAACTCTTTGGGAAATGATGGAATTCTTCTCCATCTTGATATGGGAATGACCAAATGGTGATATAATGTAAAATTTAACAACCAATACACATAAACTTGATCATTTTGCACATCTTACTATATGCATTTTCTACCTCAATAAGAACTAAAATACAATGAAAAGAATCAATTACCAAAGAGCAGAGGACATTTTTAGGTGTGGCATGGCCTCTGTCTATAGTGCCCATGTAACAGCTGACTTATTCAACTGGCTCGGTCAGAATCTACAGGCATAGGACTTAGCAATATGCTGTAACAGCCCTTCTAGGTTGTTCTAATAATCACGGAAGTTTGAGAAACACTGTCCAAATGCACTATATACACTGAATAATATACAAGGAAAGTAGATAGCCTAATTAAACTATCCATTTTTTATTGCTTTCTCCCCCAACATATTTCCAGAAACTCAGTGAGGAGATAGATATTTAAACATTATATAATGTATACAGGTATTGAAATTACACATAGTTCCACATTGATATGTATAATGTTTATATTTATACATCAGTTTAATAATAAATTTAATTTAAATTTTAAAAAGAAATGCATAAACAAGTAATAATATCTCTGAGAAGGGGAATGTGTAATCAACACTCCCCTTTCCTGTTTCAACAACCAGAAACGTTTGGTTTTAGTATTGTTACAATTGCATCCAAGTCCCTCTTTTAAAAAGTAAAATGAAATGACTGCATATCTTTCTGATTATTAAAAAATTATCAAAAATAAAGCATTCAGATGTATCCCAACTTTGAATATATAAATAGAGACTTGCATTCAAGGAAGTGGCATGGTTTAGGGGCTCATACGAATTATGAGAAATTCACAGTTTAAAACTAGGTGTCCTCATTTTCACTGGAGCTTGCATAAAAGTCCTTTTATGAATCCCCATTCTCTAGGATGTCAGCAGCATTTGAGGAAGACATCTCCTGACTATAAACTATGATGCAACCAAAATGAATTTTCTGTATCAGCAGCAAGGGCATTCATGAATCAGTTGGGAGAATCAAGGATATGCTTATGATACAACTATTCATTAATCACTAGTTAGAAAAGCATAAAAAATGACATAATAATAATACTGCCTCTTTACATTTGGAAAAAAGATAAGGTATCACAATTCCTTTTTTATTTGAAAAGGTTTTTAAATTAGCATATATTATTTGTACAGAGAGGTTCATTTTGACATTTATATATGTGCTTGCAACGTATTAATTATATTCACCCCCTCCATCATTCTCCCTTTTCCTCCTCCCCTGGTTTTAGAACAATTTCAACAGGTTTCTTGTCTAATTTTCATACATGTATACAAAGGAAATGGGCCATATTTGGCCTTCTTCACCCTCCCCATTTATTTTCCCCCCTCTCTGTCCCTGAATAGGACCTGTTTTACCTTTTGTATCAGAGTAGATGATTCTTTTCTTTTATCAAACTTAGATATAATTTTAGAAAGAAAAAAAATCTGTATTTATGCTCATATTACTATTTAGGGATGCCCTAGAATTTAGAGATGTATATAGAGAATATCAGAGAACAGTAAAATGTAATAATCGTACTTTAAGGTAGTGATTCTCTCAACGGTTTCATTCAATACCTCACAGTGGTTGAACACCAGGGAGATAGCTAGAAATCAGCTTTAAAATTGCTCTGGCTGCCACATTTACCTCCTGCTTATCAAATGCTTGATGTGGGAATAATCTAAAAGTCCTATTACCAGAGCTTCATAGGCTTTCCACCAGTACAGCCATTATGGCTCCATATTCAGAAAGGGTCCTCATGCTTGAGAGTTGATGCTCTGTGGTTGATAGCTTAAAATACTCAATAACTTTATCTTTGCATTTGTGTTTTATAAGTGGAATCCAATGGAACAGTAGAGCATGTTCTAAGGGCTTGGAACCTAGCATCACATATCGTCCCTTTTCTTGCCCCTGCACCACATCCCAGGAATGGGTTCTTGGCTGCACGCTCAGCCATCACACTGTCTTCCACCCCTGACTGGGTCCTGGGCATAGGAAAAGTCCAAGCAAACACAGTTCAGTGGGTGGGTCAACACTGTTGTAGGGTGTCCATCTCTCCATGCCCAAGGAATTATGACATTAAATAGCAAAGAAGAAGGATGAGGGAGACAAGGAGGAGGATGAAGAGGGGGAGGAGGAGGAGAAAGAAGAAGAAAAAGAAAAGAAAAGGAGGAAGAAGGGGAAGAATGGAATGGAAAGGGGAAGAGGAAGAGCAAGAAGAACCACCACCACTGTGTCCCTCACAAATTATACAGTTGGCCCTGAATGTAACTATAAATGAGGAAGAAGGAAAAAATAAGAAAAGGATCTAGGAGGCACAAGGAAATTAATGAAGTATGCATAATGGCAACAAAGATAATTAGGATTCAAAGATTTAAATGACTGAATTCCATAGTCACAAATGGACGAGATATATTCTTTTCAAATAGTGCTTTATTTTTGATTAAGAGGTACTATACCCCACCCCCATTCAGATATACTCAGTCACTAAATTTGAGACTGGACATCTACATCCAAAGAAACAGCACAGCTCAGTGTGTTAAAAAGTGAAAGTATTTAGAAATAAAAAAACTACCACCATCCATTCCCATTCTACCCAGTGCTACCTTCTGTGTTGGGAATTCAAATCTCATGTTTCCCCAGGCATTTCCAACATTCCAACCTGAGCTTACAATTTAGGAGCCACTGTTTTGAGGCTATCTAAGCATAATGTAGGGTAATGAACAGTGAGATCATTATCTTTTAACTTCAGTATTCACTACCTTCTATTTTACCAAAAGATATCTTTTGTTTCCCAGCACTTTAGTCTGCCAGGAGATGACGTTGTCTAAACACATTTTCAATGTTTTCTTTTTAACAGTTAATATATTTCCAGGATGCAAGTCCATTTCTTTCTAAAAGGTTCCTAGGACTCCCATTGAAAAGTCAAAAGCAATGAACTAAAAGGGATTGCTATTTTGTTGGAAAAGAACGACACCCTTTGTATCGAAGTGGGGAATTACAGACTGTGGTCACCCTCTGCACAGTGTCTCTTTGTCAAGTAATACATGCTGAAAAAAATAAAACAGATGGGAAAATATTGTCCACTGTCAGATCTTGGAAACAGCCAAAGGATTTTTCCTCACCAATGTCTTGTCGATGACTCTCACATTCTGGCACCCTGAAAAAATAATGCATACATTTAATATGAAATGAATGCAATAATAATCAGGCAGGTAATCGTTTTCCCAAGGAATGTAAAACTTGACAAATGTAAGGTTTATGATTCAAGGGAGGTTTGCCAAATCTTATGTGGCATGAGACCATTTTTATTACCTAAACAGTCCTTAACACAAAATGACTGGCACATATTTTTATTAACACAAAGAATGTATTCTTTCTGCCACATTTAATAGAGAGCCAGTGGCTGAAAGCTCTCTTTTAGGATATGTCTGTAGCAAATTAAAATGTGTAGTGAGGATTCACAGAATGGAATTCTTCTTGTGCAGGCTCTGTCTAACAGGCCCGGTCAGCACAGCAGTAAGTAGACATTTTATCTTGGGAGTTCAAACTATCAGGACAATCTGAATCATGGGAGTCACAGAAAAGGAATCACTCTTTATCTTCAAAAATAAGTTAGTTGATAATTTACTCAAGGTCATTCTTTGCAGCATGAGGTCCATTCTGAGTCAGACTCAGGACAGTCACTGGTAATAATGGCACTTATTTATTCATTCTTTCAACAAATATTTATTGTCTATGTGTCAGGCACTGTTTTAAGTGTTAAAAATTCTGCATTGAAGATGATAGGAAGAGATCCCTGCTTTACAATTTTTACACTCTAGAGAGGAAAGAGATAATATATAATGCATATAATTTAACAAGCAAATTATATGAAATATATAAAAGGTGATAGAATGAAATAAGAGCAGGGAAAGAAAACTGGAAGTTGAATGGAGAAGAGGAGGATAGATTGCTATTTTAAATAAAGTAGTCATGATAAGTCCTTTTGCAAAAGCACAATTTATGTGAAAACATGAAAGGCATGAGGAAGTTATTCAGAAAGAAGTCTGAGGGAAAGGGATCCAGGAAAAGGGAATACACCATGGAAAAGCTCCCAGACTGAAATATGTCTGAAGGACCATAAGGAGGCAAATGTGACCCGGGTAGAATAAGCAAGAGTCACAGTAGTAAGACTTGTAATCAGAAAGGCAAGGGTCAAACCACATAAGAAATTGTAAACCACTGTAAGACTTTAGCATTTACTCTGAATAAATCAAGAGCCATTGGAAAGCTCTGATCAAAGTAACATAAGCTAAATTGTAGAGTGCTTTCTCGCTCTCTTCTGCAGAAGAGAGCGCCAAACTCAGCCTGTAGATCATTGAGCACAACTGTACTTATGTCAAGTTCTCAAAGACTTCCATAATCTGCTCCCCACACTAAATGATTGCATGAGCATTCTTCCTGCAGTGATCAGAAGAGACTGGAAGACATGAGGAATGAAAAGATAAAAAGACAGACCCCCAAACCTACAATGAGAGACACGATGATGGAGCAGAACAGGGTAATGGCAGAGCAGCCAGTCAATGAAGTCAGATTTCAGTTTTATTCTAGTTATGGAAACCCCATAGATTTAAGGGTATGAGATGAAAAAGAAGAATCAAGAAGGACTTGAGCCGGGTGCTGGTGGCTCACATCTGAAATCCTAGCTACTCAGGAGGCAGAGATCAGGAGGATCAAGGTTCAAAGTCAGCCCAGAGAAATAGTTCATGAGACTCTATGTTTTAAAAAACCCATTTAAAAAACTTGCTGGTGGAGTGGCTCAAAGTGTAGCCCTGAGTTTAAGCACCAGTATGGCAAAAAAAAAGACTTGGGATTTTTGCCCTGAGCAACTGAAACTATGATGTGAACATGAACTGAAGTTGGGTAGACTGCAAATATAACAGGTAGAATGGAGAAAGTTATAGTTTTAGAAAGGTAGAGTCTGACTTGCCATGTAGCCAAGTGGAGGTGCTGATTAGCCAATCAAATTTATGTAGTCATGAGTTATGAGACAAAGGATGAGGTAGCCAAACACCTTTAAAGTAGTCAACCAAAATATCCATAATGAAACTGTCAAAGATAGAGGCAAAGTAGCTGATATAGACTATGCACTTTAGAGAATTTTCAACTCAAAGTGCTCTGCTCTAGAATTAAATAAATAAGAAGTCAACTCCAAATTCAATGGACCCACAAATGATACCATTGTCTTCCCCCTCAAATCTGCTTCTCCCCACCAAGAAGCCTGGCTTAAAAACCATAGGAGTAGAGAAAATTGTAAATGAAAATGAGGATCTTACCACTCAGAGCCATAGCCAACCGAAATTCTTCCTTGAGTATCTCAAGGACATCTTGAACACCTTTCTCACCCTAAGCAAGTAAAAGATACAGAACCATTTGTTAAGTCTAAGTCTAACTGATTTCATGCATTTGTGTCACTATCAAAACATTCTGTTTTATGTATTTATTTTTTGTCCAATTACCTGGAATGCCAAGCCCCAGATGATGGGTCTCCCCACAAACACAGCCCTAGCACCTAGAGCCAGGGCTTTCAGAACATCTGTACCCTTTCTCACACCCCCATCCAGGAAAACTTCCACTTTCCCTTCCACAGCCTCCACAATTTCTGGCAGGACATCAATCTGTGGAAAGAAAAGATCAATAATGTGACACAATTAATGTTGAATTGTTATTCAACTTTACTTCCAGTGACCCCTGACTCACCCAACTTGGGCTTAGAGAGAAAGAAACTAATCAGGTTTGGGTCAACTCTAAAATCATTTGCCCCTGAAAGAAAGAAGTGCAAATGCTAGTAACTGGAAAATCAAGCATATTTGGAAAGGCATAGCTTGTTTTTCTTTCAAAGTGCAGCATTGGTTTGTTTTCCTATTCCTGATATTCAAATTCAAGAATTTTGATAAAAATATAAACATAATTTTAAAACATTTGATATTTTATAGCTTTTCTTTTATGAAAGTAAGTGAAGTATCTTGTTGATGTAAATTGTTCTAAATGTTTTACTTGTTGCAAATCAGTGGTTAAAATTCACAGATGATAGTGCAAGCTGTGGTTGTATAAAATGCAAACATAGCTAGTAATGAAGAAAATGTAACCTCTGATTTCCTTGTCTAACATAGTTTACATTCAGATAAACATTAGAGAATGCTCAGTGAAAACATTTTCCTTCCTTTTCGATGTTTACATGCAGCTTGAAGGTCCTTGTCTTGATTGACAACTGATGATGGGATTAGAAAATACAAGAAACTCATAGAAGTTGAACTGGTGGATTGTTTTATTCTTCCTGATCCTCCACATCTCTCTGAATCCACCTTCTTTCCAAGGAACTTCACATTTTTTTCCATTAAAAGGAAAGAATGTACTTGCCTACCCCTTGACTTTTACTCTGACCATGCAAATACTTCGGCCAATAACACGTGAGCAGAGGTGGCAAAGGGCTATTTCTGGGCATAGGCTTTAAGCAACCTTAGGCATTTCTACTTATTCTTGTACCTCTGCCATTTATCATGAGATGAGAATCCCCCAGGTAATGTTCCCCTCACAGCTTGGACTCCAGAACAACTTTTCAGGAAGCCGAACTGTCCTAGCCAAGCCCAGCTGGACCTGAAACTTGGAGCACAGTCAGATAACTAGTCCCCAGGCCGGATCAAGAGACACTGTTGGCACAATTTCAAGGGAATATATGTTGACTAAAATCACAAGTTTGGGATTGTTTGCTTAATATCAGCATGTGACTCTAACAGGTACAATTGGCTAATTTGTTCTTCGATCTTTGCATTTGAGACTTGAAATGCTTTCTGTAAATGAAATCTGTAGAAATTATTTACATTCATCCCAAAATGCTGAAATCTAAAATGAAGTCCAGACTGCATTTAAAATGTAAGCCCGGCCGCTCTACCCAGTAGGAACAACAGTGAGCCAAAAACCAAGTGCAAGTGCCAGCACCCCCTGACAAAACAAGACGTAAAATAAATAAATAAATAAATGTATGCCATGAAGCTACCATACACTTAACTGTACTTTATCCAGAAATAATTGTGCTGAAATCACTCAAAGGCTTTCCTACTTCTCTTCTAAAATTTTAGTAGCTAAAGTTAAAAAGAGTTTTATGTAAAAGGCTAAAAACCAAATACAGCTACAGATTTTGGAGGAAGTAGAGGCAACACTTGGCATGTGGCTTCTAAATGTTTGGCAGGTAATGTAATTTTCCCCTTTTCCTTTTGGCTTTACTGCCTTGCTAAACATGCTTTGGATCCATTTACATATGTCCCCTTACCTATGCATAGTACTCCTTTTACATTCAGGCAGGTTACATCAATATAGAAATGCTACAATTTCCGAACGATGATGCAAGCCATAATTAAGCATATTTCCTCATTTGAAACCAAAACCAAAGAAAAATATTAGCTCGCTTGGGTTCAATATGCATTTTCAAAGTCACACAAATCAAGTCTTGTTTAGGTTATTTCCAATTCCTAACCTGGCCTAAAAACAAGCTAATAAGGATACCTAAAATGTGAACACAAGGTAATAAAATGGAGCCTGCATTTGTGTTTGATGTGTCTGTGGATCAGAAATTTCTATCCAATATTGAGCATTTCTAGCATTCTTTTTTCTTTCACATTGCACAAAATAATTCTAATGAGGGAAGATTGAATAAATAAATATAGGTACACAAACTCACTAAGTTATAGCACTGTTTATGTTTCCTTCTTTTCTGTTGGCACATATCCCTATAGCATGTATTTTTATTATCTCAATTTCTGACATTTTAGACATAGAACTGTTCAAACCAAAACAGGTGAACATAACCAATATCGGATAAACACAAAGTTGCTTTAGTTAACCGCAGAGACTCTAAGTCACTATCCATAAATCTTCCTTTGATTCTCTGCCCCATGCCACCCATCACCCTTCACCAGGCAGATGTGAATTTCTCTCAAGTACACTTAGAAAATCATTGGTCTACAATGGTTTAGCTCATTGTTTGCAAAAGCAACAATGATGGAAATTGTTTCCCTCTGTGTCTTTATTTCCTAGCAAGATTATGGTGTACAGGATTTGAAGGAAACCTTCCTGGTCTTGTGACCGATTTTCACCAATAAAATATGAGAAAAATTATCAGTGTGTCAGTTCTAAGCCAAGCTCCCAAAAGACCTGACATGACTCTCTAGGAAATCTACCTCATCATGCTGGTATATTTGAGACAATGCAGAGCCATCTCTGCCAAGTTTACTCTATACAAGCCTATATTAGGAAACCCAGTAGTTGGCCACAAGCACATATGAGCAAATCACAGGACCAGAACCCCACAAACAGCAGATCTCAATACAAATTGCAAACCCACAAAGCTGTGAAATGAATAAATGGATTTTGTTTTTAACCACTATGTTTCAGTGTGGTATGTTACACAGCAAAAGCCAACTGATATATATTATATATTTCTCAAGGATGAAATTACATGGACCCTTTTTAATTTTATTTTATTGTCTGGTGCTAGTGCTGGGGATGGAAGCCAGGGCCTTGTGTATGCTAGATAGGTAAGCATTCTACCACTGAGCTTAGCCTCTGCCCCACAAATCCTTTTAAAAGAAAAACTAAAATCTCTTAGACCTCACAGAACATGGCTGAGGACTCAATTTGAGAAATGTCAACTTAAAAACTCAAATATTGTGCAGTGAATATGCTTTGTACTTGAGAATTTTGAGTAGAAAAGTATTATTTTTGAAAGTTTGAGGTAGTTTGAATCCACTTAGCATCAAAATTAAATGTAAAATTTTTTTAAATGGTCTTAGGATACACACACTCTAGAGAATCTACCTTTAGATCCCAGTTTTAGAAGGTCTAGTGCTATAGATTTGAGGAATTGATTTGATTTTCACGTATTATTCTAAATTTTTCAAGACCAATCTTGGTCATATTTACTTCCATAATGGTAAGAAACTTCCAATGAACCTGCTGTTTTTAACTCCTTTCAGATGTAGCAGAGTCCTGCAGTAGTTTTCAGAGCGATGTATTAAGACGAACTGAAGCTATATTCCTAGTCTAGGACTCTTAACAGTAAGTATTTCTCCACACAAAGGAACCCTATGGTTTATAGAAATCATAAACTCCAGTTACTTTCTTTTTGAAATCAACACAACTCTAGGAAGAGACTCAGGCAAAAAAAAAAAAAGCTCTGAGGGACCTACTCCCCTATCTTTTACGCTTTAGGAAAGGCAATGGACAAGAGACTTAAACCCAAAACTACCATTTCATTGCCCCCTCATGACATCATACTGTGCCTGTGCTTTGACTTATGATGTAATCAAATCTGCAGCACAGTGAGATCTTCTGTGCCTCTAATGAAAAGTTTTAAACTACAGCCTCCTTCAGGCCTTTGACCACTCACCTCAGAACCCACACACTGAGGGAAAAACACTATTCTCCATAAACTGAGTCTTTTCTCACATTCCTCTCATCATCATTGGCCTTAAATTTGCTCTAAAGTATGGAGCAAAACTCAAGCAAGTATCTCCTCTCATGCACACAGCATACAAAGGGGAGGGTTATTGCTTTTTTAAAAACACTCTCCAAGACCACAACTCAAAAAGCCCTTTTAGATAAGTTTCCATACGCCCTCAGCTAGAGGGAACGAAACCACACCATTTAGATATTTTCCCCTTAAAATCTAGTTAGATTTGATTTCAGTAGATTTATAATTTATTTTTAGAAAACAAACTTAATTTGGCCCGCACACTGAGCCTATGTCTTCATACACAAGTGAGGCATAAATCTGAGCAAAAGCCTTGAGCTGTAACCAACTTCTCCACCCTGTCCAAAGAGAGTTTCACTTTCCACCTCTTTTTACCTGAAGGCAACATTTAATATCACCTAAAATGTAGTGTCTCTAGGAGTAAATCTGAGTCGGAAAGGATTGACAATTTCCAGTTTTATGATTTTAAATCTTTGACAGTATAATCCTACTGTGTACAGACTTGGTTGGTTGCAACCATTAACGCTTTGGAAAAAACTGTGAGTGCCATATACACACCCTACGTTTTCCTGCCAACATTTACTCTTCCATAAGACTCACACAAATGGTGTATGGATTTTGCTAAAGCAACCTGCTAGTTTGATGAAACAGTAGTGCATTACTGCTTGGCTACTATTTTTCTACTCTACTTCCTTTTGTCTGAATCAGCCATCCAGATATTAACTATGACTGAAGGGTTCTGATAAAAGTGAGGACAATGTATATGATGAGCCAGTGTAGAGAATGACCCAGGTCTGGAAAATCTATCCATATCATTTAGTAAATACAATTTTTAAGTTCTGTTATGTGATATGAGTTTACTTTGCCTATAATAACTCAAACTATAAAACATTACAGATGAAAGATACCAAAGAAATCGTCTAAACAATGTCTGACTTCTAAAGATAAGGAAACCACAATTTTTGGAGTGGAAGTTGATTTCCTCAGTCCATGCACATTTCAGATTCCCTTTCTCCATCTTTTCTCTGTCTATGGTAATCATCAAGGATGCCTAATTGGTCTTCCTTCCACTTGTCATACTAAAATCCAACTTATAACACTCATTTTATAAACCAGGGCTCTTCTGTTGCATATTCAATGACCCATAGTATTAAAGAAGCTCTTCCTTACCTATCCAGATAGGTGTATTTTTTAGGACCTCTCTCCCACAAATAGTCCAAACACAGTGGACTAGTTGGTATTCCTCAAGAACATCTCATTCTTTCCCATTCTACATTTAGGATCACAGCTCTAAAGATAGGGGTCCTGGTAGGAAGAGGGCAGAGCTAAAAGATAGCTCCACCACTACTGCCTCATCTACAAGAATCTTGGCCAAGATCTCGCTAGTAGGCAGCAGATAAAGGAAGCAGTCTCGAATATGCCCACTTTGCTGCAGCTTCTGCCCCACCCCCGCCACACCTTCCATTCTGGATCATGGATCCATGAAACCCACCCAAGTGTATGTGTTTGTCTCCATGACTTTTGAACCATTTCTCCTTCCCTAATCCTTGAACTTAAAATTTACTTTGGCTTTGGGCCCACTTAGAGCTAATTGCTCTGTGTTACAGTTCTAACTCAGTACCACAATTTGCAGGCTAGTTTAATTTGGTTTTTATATTTCTATTCTGGACTCTGCTTTGTCTAGCATAGTGTGAACAGTTTATAAAAATGATAGATGCATCTTGGAAACTCCTGGGTAGCTTTGAAAAATACTGGTGTCTTTGATGACCCTGGGTTTCCAATGAATTGATCTTTGGTGTAGCCTGGGCATAGTGATTCTTTAACGTTCTCTGGATGACTACAATGTGCAGCCAAGGCACTTCACAGCTCAACCAGAGCAGCCTCTTTCCAGTTGAATTCCTCTCACCCGGAACATAGGATTTCTATCTCCTTTCCCCACTCACCACTCTTCTCTCTGCAGGTTTTCAACCCCTAACTCTATTGGAAATCCAATCTGCCCTTCCCCCTAACTTCTTGCCATAATTGTGTCCATGAGATCAAACTAGACCAAAGGCTTTTTTAATTCTCACAATTGCCTATTAATTCATGTTCTTTGTATTCGTGTGACTTATCTTTTCTTTCATACTCCAATTTACATTATACTTATTGATGTACCCGATTACAAGAATAATCCCTGCCCACAAATGCCCTATTGCTTATCAGGACTGATTTTTTAAGTTTAAAGATAAATGTATTAGGCTAATTTTAAAAACATTGTACTGGCTAATTTCAGTATTTCTGTGTCACTTAAATCTGAGATCTCAAACTTTCACATGAGTTATCACATTAAAAACATACACACAAAAGATAGTCAAAACTGTGACAAGATGGGGATTTCCAGGAGAAATCCCAGCATGTACAGAAACTCACAGTGGCTGGTACTCCATCTAGTTGTCGAGCCCCATGATTGGACACCAAGATTCCATTCACTCCATGTTTAACTGCCTCCCTAGCATCATCGCCTGCAAAGAGTGAAACACCAGCAACTTAACAAAAAGCTATGCTTTTGAGGCTTCAGCATCCCTGTCAAAGGGAAGACAACCTCTAATTCACACACACTTTAATGCTCTTAGCATAAAAACTTGCCCAAGGGTTATGTCAAAAGTTTTAGTGGTAATTTTACCCCCAAAATTTAACAATTATAACAATTTAATTATGTAATAGAATTATCAATAGATAGTAAATTGGCATACAGTTAGAATTTACTTCTGCAAAGCTGTACTCCTACTAAGTATTTTTTAGTTAATAAAGTTATACCAATTTTACCAGTTATCATAATTATTCTTTTAAATTTTTAATAACATAAATAATATTTAAGTGACAAGCACTTTAAGTGTACCAGGCAATAAAAAACTCTATTTCAAAAATAATCTTTAATGCAGAGTTGTTATAATTTCAATAACTTATCCAAATTATATTATTATCTAATCAAATGTATTTTGCACACTGAAATACATAAAAATGTAATGTTAAAATTATAAGATACATCACTAATCATGCTTTATAATTAGATGTATAGGTGTACATGGGGAATACCAAATAGTCCTCTGTGTTTGGACTAGTTGGTTTCTACAAACTTAGTTTTAAAATACACCAATGTTGTCTTAAATCAACTCCCAACATATTTTTAGTATTTTTATTCTTAACTATTGGTTTTAGCATACTCACATTTGTTAACACTATTATGACCATAATGATGGCTCTCAAGTTTAACACTCAAAAAGCAATACTAAGTAAAACCAATTGTTTCAAAGTTGCATTGAAAATCAGACTACAGAGACTTATACAGGTAGGCACAGAAGACTAAATATCTCTATAAATTCAGCAATAGAGATCAAGGGTAGACTTAGTTAAGAATAATTTTAAAGAAACACAGGAGATAGTCAAGTGTGGTAGTGCATGTGTGTAATCCCAACTACTCAGGAGATGAAGGTAGGAGGACAGTAGTCTGAGACTGGCCTGGGCAAAAGTAATAGAAACTATCTAAAAAACAAACTGAAAGCAGAAGGACTGGGGGCATGGCTGAACTCGTAGAGCATTTGCATAGCAAATGTGAGGTCCTAAATTCAGTCCTCAGAATAAAAATATATAAATAAATAAAATTTAAAAAGATACCCAGGAGAATCTCAAATATTTATTGTTTCAAAATTTTTTATGCTAAAACACCATTTTCCAAACTGTAATCCATGGAATAGTACTATTGAAATATTCCCATTTGTACAAAATGATGATAGTAATATTTCTCTAAAATTGCAGGCATATAAAAATGTTAAACTATGTGTTATAGTCTGTGTCATCCCCAAACTCCTGAAGGCTTAACAACCAGTGTAATGTTATTTGGATGTGAGTTCTTCAGGAGATTATAAGGATGTGTAAAGATGGGCCCCATAATAATGAGACTATAAAGCTCTTTCAGCTATCTCCCTCTCTCTCTCTCTCTCTCTCTCACGTCCTTACACAAAGAGATCTTGTGAGCACACAAAGAGAAGGCATCCATCTATAGCTCAAGAAGAGAGTCCTTTCCAGAAACTGTCTAAGGTGCACCCTAACCTGAGACTCCTACCTTCTAGAATTGTGAGAAAATAAATGTCTCTTGTTTAAGCCATCGAGTCAATGGTATTTTGTTATGGTAACTTGAGCTGACTAAAACTTATTATTATTGTTAGTAACATTATTATAAGAAACTCTACCTTTAAGGAATGCTATGACAAACTCTAAAATACAATGAAATCATATAAAAGGTCATTTGACATATGAATTTCTAGCATTTAAAAACTGTAAATAGTCCTTGATTTATAGTTTTTCAGATTTATCACAGTGTGAAAAAAGTATGCATTCAGTAGAAATCATGCTTCTCCTTTTAGGTTTGGATCTTTTCTTGGGGTAGCCAAACACTGTGCAATGCTTGTCACTGCTAGCCGGGGCATCCAGCCACAGCTCCCAGTCAGTCACAGGATCATGAGGAAAAACGGTCAATACTCTGCAATGTGCTGTGTTGGAGGTGCTTTTACAAGGCATGTATTCAATAAATTACAAAAGCATTTTATTATAAAGTAGGCTTTGTGTTAGATGATTTTGTCCAACTGTAGGCCAAGGTAAGTGTTATGAGCACATTTATGGTGTGCTAGGCTAAATTATGATGTGTATCAGGACATGACCCTATAAAAATTGAGGAACGTCTATAATTTCTATGTTATCTATTCACTGGTAAACCTGTATTGTGCTATGCATTTTGTTATTTATTCCATGTATGGGTGATGGTCTATATTTATTTTTTATTAAGTTTGCAGTGCTTCAGTGAGACCGTTTTTGGCTATCTGTTTTTGAGGAGGGATACATAGATGAAGTGACAGGGAAATTAAAAATAATAAATATTAAAAGGGTCAGAGTCAGAAATTAGAACAAGAAAGTAAACTGAAAAATCCGAGCAACAAGCGCCCTCTTATCACCTCCTTTTAGTTACAACAATAAGGAGAAATAAAAGGCCTGTCTACATCATAGCCTTCTCCTTTAAGATGTTAAGAAGTTACAATCTCTTCACAAATAAGTAGAGACAGAAAATTAGAGGGCAAGTCTGGCAAATGGAAATCTTGAACTCACCTATATTGTCCCAGTATTTTGGAGAGAACTACATCACATCTTCATGTTTTAGAATCATAAACAGCACTCATTTTGGCCACCCTAATGATTAACATATGCTAACTACATGACTAGGTTTATTTCCCTAGCTCAGAGGCTGCCATTTTTGAGCTCCCATCCTTACGCTTCAAGCAGGAAATGCTTTTCTTTTTATTTTCCATTTCTCTACCACTTTATCCTGTAATACTAAAATGAATCTTTGCTAAAACTTCCCTCTTTGAGACTCTCCTTTTTGTGAAACTACATGAAATTCTTTTCATTGGAATCTCAAGTTCCTGTGATTTTTCATGGAAACTGGGAAGCTGAGGAAACCCCCTCATCCTTCATCCAGGCACATTTTTAATCCAAACATGTATTACATTATGAAATCTCATTGGTAACTTCCAAGCTACTCATGAGAAAAAGGCCCTATCCTCAAGATGGCAAGATGGCTTTTCGCATTCCATCATTGCTTCATATTTTACATTTTATTGTTGCCTTATATTTAGATCATGCATGCTTCATTACACAACTTTATTTTCTTAGATTTCTAATTACTTTTCTTTTTTACCATTTATTGTGAGACTTTGGTATATCCTCAGATTCTTCAAAACTCTCAATTTATTCTATTTAACCTATTTAAGTTATCTTATTTTCCCCCTGGAAGCAAATACCTGGAATCGTTTTTATTCTTGCTTCATTCTGCTATGATTACTCTCAGGCCCACTATCTACCTTCGTCCTATAGGTTTGCACCTATTCTCTCTGGGTTGAATATCGTGTAGTCATATGAATACCCTTGTTCAATTTAGGTTTTCCTTTGTAGTACATTGCTTTGCAACTGTCTATAGAAAGAATCCATGAGAGGTAAACTAACAGAGCACTTGAATGACTTTTTGTGTTTGAGGGATAATTGGATCAGGTATAACACTCTAAGTGGAGCTATTACTCTGCAGTATTCTGATATCCACTATTGACCTGAAGACTGCTGCCAGTCTGACTTAAATTTCTTTATAATAAACTGATTTATTATGTTTATTTTCCCTCTCTTTATGTGCATTTTCTTTTCCTGCAATTCCATAATGAATGTGATACTGTCTGATTTATTTTCTCAGACAAATAATTTATGTCATGAGCATTCAGAAATTGTCCATCTTTAATAATTTCTTCCTGACTCTTTCTGTTTTTCTATCTGAAATCCCAATTAGTTAGATATCTGACATTTTAAAATGGTCCTCATGATAGCAGTTAGACATCAGCAATGGGAATATGCAAAGGGAGCCCTAAAACAGAGATTCCTTAGTTCAGTGAGTATGTGCTAAAAGCCCTATTCTCTCTTTCTCATGGCCTGTTCGTTTACATGCTGCAAGCTAAACTTCTTTAGACCTAGGCTACTGGCTCCATATTCTTGAGAAACATCTGAGAATCCCCCACCTCACAGACCACATGGAAAACGCCTGGTACTGGGATTTGAACTCAGGACTTTGTGCTTGCTAGGTGGGCAATCTACCACTTGAGCCATGCTTCCAGCCCACATTTTTAATCTTTGGGAGCTTTTTCAATCCTCCAATTTTCCTTTAAAAAAAAGCAAAACTAGTGTATGTAATCATAGTCTGACTTTCTTTTCACAACGCACCTGTCTTATTTGGATATATTTTTAATTTCTCTGAGTCCATTATTTGAATTTTTTAAGTACTTTGTCATATTTTATCTCTTCCCTCTGGCATCAGCTTCTTGGTTTTTTAAATGTTTTTTATGTTTCTGATATGCTTTGTGATACTAAATTTTCCATTTGCATTTAGGGAAGAAAGAACTAGGAATAGATATAGGATTCCTTAGATGTTTTATGAATCAATTTCATTCCTGCCAACTATTTACTAAGTGAAAATTCCTTCTTGTAGCTCCATGTAGCAAAAGGCAAGAAATGTCAGCTAAGAAGAAGCTTAAGAACATGAGCTCGTGTCAGAATGAAGACAGCATCACATCATATTTTAAGAGTTCTCCGCCCATGTGGTGTCCCAGTTACATAAGAGGGATTGGGTGTGACTGGGATTGTTAGTCAGTCCAACAGCTTAACAAACAGATATTCAGTCAGTCCCTAACTTTCATCCTCAATTTCTCCACCTTTGTCAACTTGCACACTACACACCTAGCTTCTCACAGATATTCCATTATGTAATTTTTCCCTGCCTCCTCAGAGCCTATCTTGTGGTGCAACTTTCTGTGAAATTTCCTTCTATCAACAAACCTCCTCATATTTTGCTTCTTTCATAATTTTTAAAAAATTCCTCTACTGTCTGTGCTTTGCTGTCACTGACATATATATTTGGATTTCTGTACTTTAATTTTAGTGGGGTCTTAGGTTTGATAAGAGAGTACATATGTATACAGTCCATATTTTTGAATCAAAAGCTCAACACATTATGCACTGTTGTCTAATGCAATTTTCCATGATCACAGAGATGTTTCAGTTCTATGTTGTTCTGTACAATAGTTGCGAATCAGATGTAACCACCAAGTAATTGAAATGTGACAGCATGACTCAGGAAATAGAATTGTATTTTTAATTAATTTTAATTTTCCATTAATAATAGAATTTTAATCTTTAATTTAACTAGTCACGTGTGACTACCATATGTGGATACTATATCAGACAGCTCATCTGTAATGCTTACACAAGCTTATTTATCCTAGTAAAGAGGTAGATACAGTACGGCATTATTTAAAAGTTTATATGTGGCCACAATAAACTTGAGCAAACAGTGCAAAGTTATATGCTGAAATAGTGTGGTTTCCTCTGGTCATCTAGTCATATGTATGATACCAAACACTGAGTCAAATGTAACATATTATATATCTATAGATCTATCTATCTATATT
Source organism: Castor canadensis (assembly GCF_047511655.1). Taxonomy (NCBI): domain Eukaryota; kingdom Metazoa; phylum Chordata; class Mammalia; order Rodentia; family Castoridae; genus Castor; species Castor canadensis. The sequence goes on along the minus strand of NC_133390.1, from coordinate 148,940,013 downwards.
TAGATAGATAGATAGATAGATACACTTATATACTTGAATTATGATATCTTATGAACCCCATAATTGAGCATATGTGGAGTTCTTTAGTTCATATTCAGATATCTGCCAGTGATTAGCTACAACCTATGTTTTCAGAAATCAAATATTATCAAAAAACAGATTCTATACAGTGCTTTGGGCATGACTATTTGAGTTTTATTTTTAACAATACAGTTTCATCCTAGTAGGATGTGATTAGGAAGGGCCTTCCATTTGAACTAAAAAGTAGTTTGTTATCTGTAATCACTTGATGTGGGTTTCCGTGTTCTCCATGAAGTACTAGACATATAAGGGCAAATGACAACATGATTTGCTAAAAAGACAGGACCATGAGTTTTTGAGAAGCAAAGAGAGAAAGAATTATTCATGATCAGATATAAACCCCTTTCATTAGCTGCTTATAAAATCTATCCACAATTTTACTTTTTTGTTAGTTGTTCTGGGATGGATCTCAGGGCCTCTTGCTCACTAGGCAGGAACTCTACCATTTCATCCATATCTCCAGCCCAATTTTACATTTTTTTGTTATTTTTTTGTTTGTTTATTTTATAAGCAGACAGGGCTGGAGGCATGGTTTAAGTGGCAGAGCATTTGCTTACCAAGCGTGAGGCCCTGGGTTAGATTTCCAGTATTGAAAAAAATAAATACCTTATAACTAGATAGATAAGCAATTTTGCCTTCATGAAAATGTCAAAATGCTCAGATTTAGCCAAATATTCATGAATATCTGCAATTTTCATTAATCCTCATCAAATACTGTTGTGCATTCCATATATGTTAATTTTTCATTAAATATGTTGGTATTTAAGAAATTAAGTTCAATAGGTAATAGCATTGTTTGCTGTCTTATTAATATATTATTTCCATATTTGTTCTCCAATGCCAAAGCAAAATTCTAGTCCTCAAGATTTACCTTCAAGCCCTTGGAGTATTTGACACAGGACTCTATACTGACTTATGCAACTTCAGAAAGTGAATCCCACATACATGGCAGAATTTTGAATATGATCCAAGAATAGTGAATGAATATTCTTTAAGAGTGTCTTAAACATATATATGAAAAGAGCTAATTACAGAACCATTTCTCAGAAACAAAAAGCCACAATGGAAATGAGACAGCCTACTTTAAAAAAAAAAAAGAAATTCTAAAAATCAAAATCATTTTGTCTTTACTCATAAAAGCCATTTGTTGTGAGGGGGTGGGGGGGAAAGAGAAGAGGCCGGGGGGAAAGGGGGAGAAATGACCCAAATATTGTATGCACATATGAATAAAAGAAATTTTTTAAAAAGCCATTTGTTGGTTAGCATGAGTTTGGGCAAATACCAAATCCTGTCTGAGGTACATATTTGGAACTTTGTTGAAATTCTGCAAGGGCAGAGCTTAACCACAGCAAGAGATTACATTTTGCATTCCAATTTGCATTCATTAAAATGCAGTTCTTAAAATGGTGGTAAGGGTGGGATGTTTCATCTCAATCTTTCCAGCTGTTCATGATTTTATGTTCCTGCAAACATAAGCTGTACTTTTCTGGTAAAAGGAAAATGAAAGAAAATGGGTGACTCTCGGTTGGCCCATGTGACTTCTGGAAGAAAACCTGTGAAATGGAGAGAACTGGGTTTCCCAGAACTAGCCTGGCCACCCTTCCCCCATATCCAGATTGGCCATATGTGTTACTTGATATAGTTGTTGTCATAGAGATTGTTCTTGTTTGTTAAATAAATGAAATAAATAGTTACAGAAAAACTAGACAATGTAAACGTTACATGTGTAAATAAGTAATTTCCTTTCAAATGTCAAATGCCACATTCTCTTTATCTTGCTTTTCGAGTTCTCTCTAATTATATAGACTTATATAGATTTCACTAAGGATCTTACTCAATAAATATTTGAGCTATCTATTATGTATAAAATATCATGAAAGCAGGTAAATATGAGCTAGATAATCCTTATGGATGAGAAGGAAAGAAAGATGATTGCAGTGGTGGCAGTGGTGTTTGTCCTTGGTAAAATGATCACAGAGAGAAGTTCTAGATGGCAAGTTATTTATCAATGGAACACATCATAATAAATATAATTTAATAGGTTTGCATCATATTCTAGAGGGCAAAGTTGTAGAAAATAATATAAATTGGGAATCCAAAATTGAAAGGTTGCTTAAAAATGAAATGATCTCATTCTTATATTTGTCCCCTATTAAAGTGAGATAATTTGGGGACTAGACTAAAATTTTATTCTTCCCTCATATTTTCAATCCAGTTCCTCTGTGCCATCTCTATGATTAACTGCATGAATCTTCTAATTCAATTATACCTGGCATTATTCTAGATCAACTAATAGTCTCTTGCCTGTACAACAATAGTTCCTAAATACCCTCCCTGACTTCATTTGGCTACCACCATCCATTATGTTTATTGGACAAAATATGATTTTTACTAAGATACTAATCTGATGAGGTGGCTTCTCTGATCAAGACACTTCATGGTTCTCAACTACCTTAGACTCCATTCTCTAATACAGCTTGCATATTGGAAAATTTGTTACCCATAACTGCTTTATTCTGCCAATATTCCAGTCTGAAATAGATGGCTGGGCCCGTATTATGGCAAAAGTCAAACATTATTCTTCATTCTTAAATGAAATATTTTTTAACCCATTCTAGTCTCAAACCATTTTAAAGCCACTACCTTGTACATAGACTCCTATCAGCATCATCACCATTTTACTAACCTGAAATGTTTACTTGTATATCTCCCTTCTATAAGAACAGGCTTTCCTTTTGGCCAAGGACCTCAACTTATCTTCTTTAATTTAGTATAAATAAGCATGATAAATGTTTATGGAGTGAGTGATTGAATGAGTGAATAAGAGAACTGAATGAATGGCACAAATGTCCAGGTTAATGGTCTCTAGTATCTACAGTTGAGTGTGGCCACAGGAAGGAGCACTAATAATCGTGGATGACAACATGGATGCATAAGGTAAGTGGAATTGTTACTTAATGGTATATGTTAGTCAATATATATACAGCAAAGTATAAAATTTACAGCAATTCTGATTTTTCTGATTAATAGAAAACTGTGTAACAATTTTTTTAAAGCAAAAATTAAGACAGAGCTATATAAACCTATTTCCACAACCTAATAGATGCACTGGGTCCATTATTTTTTCTTTTACCATTATGAGCTTCATTTCTGCATAGAAATGTTTGAAAGTCAAAGTAGGTAGCATGCCTAGAGCTTCATAAATAGGGGCCACGAGAGTCACCCATGCTCATGTCCAATCTATGATCAAGGTTAGATTCTATGCTATTAGACCCTAAGAAGAGTTAATACACTAATTCCAAAATTTCTTACTGAAACATATCAGTTTAAAAAATGTTTTGGGAGTTACCTCTATAGCCATACTTAAAAAAACAAACAACAAAAAAAAAACTATTTCCAAAAACAAGAAAACATTTGCACTCCAAAGTTACTGCAGTCATTTTAACTCTCTGTGGGATTTAAATACAAGTGGACACTGGAGTAAGAATCAAGTTCCTTAATAACAATTGAGAATTTTATTGTCCTAGTCTACTATTCTCTACAGAGAGATGACGTGGATTTCATTATACTCAACTAGTCATTGGCACTTGGAAGGAACATAAGAAAAAAATAAGAAGCTCTTAAAACAGATCTGGCTGTCATAATGCCATCCTCAGGACTTCTCGGGTCTGAGAGTAATTATTGTAGCTTTCAGGTAAAGCAATGAACCCATGATATTCTACTAAGTTCCATGACTCAGTAACAGCTCCAAATAAAGCTATGATATCCTAACATTTTGAAAAATGTAACTTAGTGCTTAATGAGAGTTCAACTCTGTTTCAGAATATTGCCTAAAGACAAGGAGAAATTTACTCACTAACATCAGAAGAGAAAAATTGAGTTAGAATGTCTCTTTGATTCTCAAGATAATTTTTCCTGACTAATATTTTATTTTAAAAATGTCATCACCATGTCCACAAAAGATCATGAAATCAGCATGCGTTCAAGTAGAGAAGTAAACAAACCTCTCAAAATACCCTTCATGACAATGGGCAGTGATGTCAGTCTTCTGAGCCATTTAACATCTTCCCAGCTGAGAGATGGGTCTATTGCTTTTGCCACATATGCTGCAAGTCCACTGTTGTCTCCAAAATTTTCTTTAGGAGAAAATGCTAAATCATTTGTTTCAAAATTTTTCATTCTGAAATGAAGAGATGGATAAAGTAAGACAACTTTCAAAGTTAGCAATATCTTTACAGTGATTGATTCAACAAAAATGAGAGAGAGAGAGAGAGAGAGAGAGATCTTTTTCCAATCAACTGGCTTTTCCCTCCTCAATCACTTCTAAGTTGGTTGCATGCATATTTTCCATGTTTTGAGGTAGAACTCCAGGCTATATGTGACAATCCAGTGATCTTAATTGGTCACCTAAAGTTTATTTTACATTTATGTGTTTATACAAACTAATCAGTTTTGAGGAAAAATATGTGGCCATGTTCAAACATTTCCTGTTTAAACTAGTGTATGGATATAGACAATACTTGATGCTATTTTCAGTCAGCAATGGAAATTAATCCTAATGAGAAACATTTGCATGGTACATTATAATTTACAAAGAGCTTTCATACACCCATAGTTTTGTTCTTTTCTTCAGAAATTAAAATTGATTCTCTATAATTCCCATTCTACATAGAAAATAAAAACAGAAGTGCAGAATGAGATGCCCCAAGAATAAAACTAGCTAATGCCATCATTCAAGTTAAAACCTGGGTCTTTTCACTTGACTCCTAGTCAGACTCTCTTTGCTGAGATCAGTTGTGTCCTCGCTATTATATCTGGAATAACCTGGAAAACTTCCAAGCCCATGAAGACTTCTTGAGGAGGTGGGAACAGCTGTAACGTGTTAATGCCTACTGTCCATTGCCCCAGTAGGCTCACTGACCTGACCTGCTCAGGAGTAGGTCAGTGAGGGTTGTAGGCATGAAAGTAGGAAGTGTTTCCCAGCAGACAGGTTGTCACCTGTCTTTCCCATCTTCATTTAGCTGTTTTCTCTAAGGCTCTCTGACTGCTGAGGCAAACTTCCTGATCTTCCAGACAACTTTGACAATGCCATGAGCGTTCCAATTACCAGCACCTTCATTTTGTTGCCTGTGGCTTTTTCTTGTTCCTGGAGCCTGAGTTACCACCCACACACCAGACCGGAAGTGTCAGAGATTTTGAAGTGTAAATACACCCTCCCTCTTCCCCGCTTCCGCACCCCTGGGTAGATTGACTCTGATGTAGTCTGCATATGCTCCAAGAATGTTCCAGCAGGATTAGGCTTCCTTGATAAACTGCTCTTTGTCCAATGCCTTTCCTCTCTTGCTCCACTTCTCCACACCTCTAACTGTATTTCCTTCACCTTCCAAATGAACTACTTGCACTTAAGTCACTGGCTTACAGTCTGTTTCTCAGGGAACCCAAGGTGAGACACACCACCACTGAGTTGCTGCCTTCCCTTATGGTTAATTTTGTTGACCTGGTTTAGCCCAGTGTTTCTCTAACTCATCTGTAAGGCTCTGCTGTAGGCTCACCCTATGCCTGAAGTCCTTTCTCTTGGCCTAATAAACTCATGTCCTGATTAGATTTGGGCAGTTCCCCGAAATAAGAGCAAAGTCTTTTCTACCTGCAGTTGCAGCCGATAGGTAAGTGGATGACCATCTGGATATGCAATGGCACCATCCATGTGACTTAATTCCCCACAACCCCAAATACAATTGCAAACTTCATTCCCTGAAACACTGCTTTTGAATAATGATGATGACCTGGATTCATCTTCCTCTTCTGCATTTTACAAATTACCCTGGTAGCTACTTTCCTTTTATTGGCTAAAAGTACAGCTACAGATTGATCTCTGACTTAGTCCAACTCTTTCTTCTCCACCAGCTATACCACAGATCAAAGAAAAGATCTTGGAGCCATGACTATAAAAAACTTGTCTATAAAACCAGAAAAATGTAGACAGTATTTTAAAATTATTTTTAAATGATACTTTAATATAAAACTATATTTAATGCTTTTAATATTTTAGCGCATTTTAGCTAAAAAAAACTGGTAGTGTAGCTTGAATGATATATATTATCATAAGTACATGAACATTTCGTCTCATACAACTTGATTTAAGTCATTGAATCAATAGCAAAATTTTCTCAATAGGACTGAATAGTTGATCCTATACTGTAATGGACTCAGATTATCATTAAAGCACATAGAAAACTCTAAGTCTTTGAGAGTACTATGGATGCCTATCTCGCTTGAGGCCTTGGTAAGGATTTTGCTGAAATATTTGGGCACTTTTTTAGTCAAATCACTTAGGGTTGTAGATTTTATCATAGTCTTTGTTCTATGGTCACCCTAACTTGAAATGGATTAAGTTTTCTGTTCAATAAACATATCCTGATGATGGAGACCTATTCCATTACTTACAAATAATATAAAATATTTGATTCCAAACTTTTAAATAATATTAATAAGAAAAAGTCTATCCCATAGCAAGACAAGGAAAGAAAAAAAATCTGTATGTGTATATACACTTCATGGTACACCCACCCCCATCCTAAACAAGCTACAGTGTTCAGCAGGGGTGGGGTGAAAGGGTGAAATGGATAGGAAAAAACAGAAACATGGATAAAATTATATAAATAACTGTTGTTATTCTTGGACGGTGAAATGCAGATCAACACTTGAATGAATGTTGCCTTACAGAAATTTCAGTGCACAATGAAGCCTTGTTGTTACTCTAAAACTTTGTTCAAAGCCAGAAGCCAAGAAAAAGTTTTCAGATATATTGACAGAGACCCACGATGGAGTGTTTTAACCAGTGGCTCCAAGAGAAACCACCATGAATGCTATTTTTATTACGATTATGACATATATGTATAAAGATACTTAAGGCAACTTCTGATAACCAAAGTATTCCATTTTGTAAGGAAAGAAAGGGACAACATAAAAATAATGTAATTACTTAGGACTTAATTTTCCAACTCCTGTTCTGTTTAATGATGCAAAGGCAAGAGACAAGATTTCTTCTTTGTAAGGTAACTACTATGTCTTGTGTAGCCCTTAATATACTTTTAAATCTAATATAGAAATTGTTTTAGCTTTTAGTAAGTTAGCATTGTAGCAGTGGTAACAACTGCTAAAGAATAAAGAAAGTAAAATTCATTAAATAACCAATATGAATACTACTAATAATAAGTATTATTAGTTAATATATACAATTATTATAAATATTGATGAAGTGATATTAAAAATAAAGCTATATCTGAATATTGAGAAACCAAAAAATAAAATAAAATTAAGTAAAATAGAATCCAGTACAGCTCACAATATCAACACATTATACAGAGAAAGAGACTGAGAGAGATGGTTACAGGGCCATCAACCTCTAATTCTGTAGTTAGCAAAATATTTATGTCAGAATATAGTGCTGGTAATTTTGTCCTCAGTGTGACCAAGCAGTTAAAAGACAGGCTAAGTGTACAAACTTTTGAGTTCAAATCTTTGTTCAACTTTTTCCTAATTATGTTATATTGGGAAAATCTCATATGTTCTAGTACATTTATATTTATTAATTTAATAATTATGTATTGATCGCCTCGTGTGACAATGATTTAGCTATTTAGGATATCTATGTAGCTATGTGAATAAGATACTCAAACATTTCTACTAAAGATAAACATAATCAATATGTAAGTTACAGAGCGTGTTGGAACTTAAGCATTGTACAAAATAGAGAAAAGAGTGGGCAGAATAAGAGGACCATAAGCTGGCAGAGGCTCAAGTTGAAATTTTAAATTTAGTAATCAGAGTTGCCCTCATTGCAAAGCTACTTTGAGAAGGAAATCAGTAATGTTATTCATTTGTTTTACTTTAATTGCTGCTGTAACAAATGACCACAAACTTGAGGGCTTAAAATACAAATTTATTATGTTACCATTCTGAAGTCAGAAGTCCAAAAGGGATTTCACTGGACTAAACTCAAGGGGTACTTACAGCTTCTTTCCACTTTGTGGGTACCAGGGGATCCATCTCCTTGTTTTTTCCAACTCTAGAACCCATGTGCTTTCCTTGTTTCCTGGCCAGGTCACTCCAATCTCTGCTTCTATCATCTCATCTTTTTCTTTGATATTGACACTCAGGTCTCTCTCTTATAAGGACCCTTTTCATTATATTAAGTCTACTAGGGTAAAACAGGACCACCTCCTAATCTCAGTGTCCTTAACTTAATCCTATTTGTGAAGTCCATTTTACCATGGAAAGTGCCAGGTTCCAGGGATTAGGATGTGAATACCTTTGGTCTACCACACAATGAGAATGCTTTCCAAATTGTGGTTAACTTGATCTTAGTCAATAACGAGAAATTAGTTTTCTTCTCTTTAATACTGCCTGGCACTGCACTGAAGAGCTAAATCTTAGCCCAGGGTAAATGAACCATCTCCATAGGAGTGTGACCAAAGCAAAGATCCTTGCCTAAAAGCTTCAAGAATCACTGTGGTGACCTCACCTCTTCCAGAGCATTCTCCTCACTCCATCTCAGTTTCAGGAACCTCTGTGCCATTTATAAAATACACCCATACATAGGTTTTGCATATAGACCAAGCGAAGATTACCCAATGCCTGAACTCTCACTGCTCCCAGATGCCAACAGTAGGAACTTTTCCCTCCACCCGGGCAGAGGAAGTAGCAAGAGGGAGCCACTGCTTTACCAACTCATTCTCCTCTGGATTTCCTGCCTTCCTTGCCTGCCAAACCTCACATCTGAAAAGCAGGCTTCACCTTCTATGAGTCAGGTCAGCTGTGGAAAGAAACTGATTTCCTATCAGATCGTAACAAATGAGCATTTTTGGCTGTATGTGGCCTCAGGCAGAAGCCTTGACCTTCCCTCAGTGTGCTCTGCTGAGTTTGGGCCAGTGAGGAGCTGACCTGAAGCCACTCAGATTAGAAAACACCAGTGCAGGCTGCGGCTGGGATGTACCCCGCTGTGGGGCGTTTCCCATGTTCCCCCTAACCTGAATGTGTTACTCATTATCTGATCATCTTCAAACAGGAGCTGTGACAAGCTAGGAGCCATGGCCACTCCTGTGCACACAGACAGCTGAAAGGGGTCTTTGTTTCATGGTCTTTCACGTCATCTGGGCAGAAACCTAGGAGCAAAGGAAAAGTGGGGAGCAAATACCCTTCCCTATCCTCACTGAGTGGCCCCAACAGCAAAGGAGCAAGAGGTACCAGGCAGAATTAACAACTATGTCACGCTACTTACTTAATTCAATACTTTTGTTAAATGCATTTTGTTATCCAGCGCAAAAAAGTATTTAAGCTGCAAAGAACAAACAAAAGAAAAACAAATCCTGCTGCATCTTTTATTATTGTTATTGTTCATAGCAGTGGTATTAAGGAGAGGCAGAAAATTAATGGCAAATTGCTTTTTAAATAGCCAAAGAAACAATGAGGAAAGTTTCTGTAAGAAGCAAAGAGAGTGAGAAACTAATTATTCTAGAAGTCCTTAAAAATTAGACAGTCAAAATAGAGAAATAATTAAAATATAGATTGTATTTTAGGAAAATTTGAGGTCTTCTGCTTTCTGATGAATTTGGCAAGGCATGGGCTTTTGTTTTTGTTTCTATTCTCTTTGCACATGAAATGCTCAACATCCCTGGCCATAAAAGAAATGCAAATCAAAACCACATTAAGGTTTTGAGGTAGCTCACACCTGTTAGAATGGCTATCATCAAGAACACAAACAACAAATGTTGGTGAGAATGTAGGATAAAGAAACCTTCATACACTGCTGGTGGGAATGAAAACCACTATAGAAACAGGATGGATGCTCCTCCAAAAACTAAAAATAGAACTGCCACATTATCCAGCAATACCACACCTAGGGACATCCCCCAAAGAATGTAAGTCAGATTATAATAAAGACACCTGCACATCCATGTTTGTTGCGACATTAGTCACAATACCTAAGCTATGGAAACAGCCAGCTTACCCCAGTACTAATGAATGGATTAGGAAAATGTGGTATTTATAGACAATGGAATTTTGTTCAGCCATAAAGATGAATGAAATTTTGTCATTTGCAGGTAAATGGATGGAAATGGAGAATATGATCTTAAGTGAAGTTAGTAAAGAAAGGCCACAAGTTTTCTCTCAAATGTGGAATATAGACCCAATACAAATACAGTAATATTGTGAAAAACAAGTCACACTAAGTGGAGGTCACACACATGAGAGGGAGGGTAAAAGAAGGAAGTCAAGAAGGTGAATATAGTCAAGAAGGTGTATACAAGAATGAATACAGAATTTTTAAACCTGTTGACATCACCATAAGAAGGGAACTAAGGTAGAATGAAGAAATTGGGGATGAACCAATTCGGGTTATAATACCGAAATGAAAATAGTACAATGAAATTCCCTATATAGCTATCTTAAACAAACAAAACCTTTTTTTTTTTACAAAAAATAGGAAGGCAAAACTGGTCCTGGTGGGGGACTTTGTACCAGTGGGAGGGAGAAGGATAAAAGGAAAGGGTATAGGAGAGTAAATATGGGGCAATATTATGTACACATGTATGCCAATGAGACCTGCTGAAACTATTTCAGCTTTGGGCAGAGACGAGAAAAAGGAGAATGCTGGAAGGGGTGAATTCAACTATGATATACTGTTAAGAACTTTTGTAAATGTCTCATGGTACCCCCCAGTACAACAATAATAAAAAAAACAGGAATAAAATAAAAAATTTTTAAAAAGGGTTGGTGGAGTAGCTTAAAGTGGAGGCCCTTAGTTCAAACCCCAGTACTGCAAAAACAAAACAAAAAAAGAGAATCATAGTTCCAGGCCAGCCCATGCAAAAATGTTTGTGAGACCCATTTCCAAAATAACCAGAATTAAAAGGGTTGGAGGTGTGGCTTAAGCAGTAGAGAACTTAACTAGTTTGAACTAGCCTGAGTTCAAACCCAGTACAACCAAAAGAATAAAATTAAATTCATAAATGAATAAATAAATAAATCTAAAGATGAATATTTCATTTTGACAAAGAAATCAGGTACCAGGATCACAATAACAAAGTTTTGCCTTGGCTAACTTAAGTATCTCCCATTTGTATGATTTTTCATACTTCTCAAAGCACTATTACACTCTCATACATAAAAGTAGTTGATGTTTTCAAGTGTATAGCAATTCCTGCCTCTGTTTCATGGCTTAAATACATGACACCCATCAAGAGGTGTTATTTGCTAGAGATTACATGAATATTTACCAATTCCACTATGTCTAGGACCCAGAGCCTATCATTCTTGGACAAGATCCCTTTTAACTCTACTTTAAGATGAATGTTTTTGTAGAGATCTCATTCTTCATGATAACTACTTGGAAACTAGAGTAAGTCTTTCAAGTTGGCTCATGAAAGAGCAAAGTGAATTAGCACACCAGTTTGGGGACTGTGTGCTCACAGTTACCTGAGTTGTGGTGGCAGCTTGAACCTGTTACGCACGTCATCAAAGCGGTTGCCCAGGTAAGGTGTGTCTGCAGTCACGAATATGGCTTTATAGCCCATGTGCTCAGCTCGCTTCACTAGCTGCTTGGTGACCTCCCGGTCCTTGTAGATGTACAGTTGCAGCCAGCGAAGTGCCTCAGGGCCAGCCTCTGCCACTTCTTCAATTGAGGAGGTGGCCCAGGAACTCAGCATCATACCAGTTCCCAGGGTCTGACAGGCTGAGAAAGAAAGGAAGTGATCAAGGAAGGCCTGGCATATCTCCTCCTCCCAAGTCTTCAGGTTGTGGTTCATGATCCTCTGAAAGGACAATTTGACAATGTGTAATCAAACGGTTAAAATACATACTGCGTCTGTTACTCCTGAAGAAGAGCAAGGAAATAACCAAAGATGTGCTCTATCTAAGGGTGGAAATACTGAGAACAACCTGACAGGACTGATTATACTTTACATATAAAGTGAAATGCACACAACCATTAAAGATAGCATTATTGTGATGGTTGGTTTTATCTGTCAATTTGGTGAGGCCACTGAGCCCAGATACTTGGGTATTGCTGTGAAGGTATTTTTAAAATTTTTTAATATTGTTTTTATTGTTGTGCTGGGTGGGGGTACATTGTGGCATTTACAAAACTTCTTACAATGTATCGAATATATCATATTTGAATTCATCCCATCCAAGGCTCTCCTTTATGCCCTCCCTCCCCCTATTCCCAGAATAGTTTCAGCAGGTATCAATTTTGCATTTCCATATATACATATACAGTTTTTGTACCATATTCCCCTTCCTATACCTTTTCTTTTTTAAATGAGATTACTATTTCAGTTAGTAGGCTTTGAGCAAAGCATATTACTTGCCATAGTGTAATTGGCTGCATCTAATCAGTTGAAGACTTTTATTAAAAAAAAAAGACTGACCTCTACTAAGTAAGAGGAAAAGAGAATTCTGTGAAAAAGACTACCATTGAACTTGATCTATAACATCAATTTTTCACTAGGTCTCCATCCAACCTGTCTGCTGGTAACTGCAGATTTCATATTCATTCAACCTCCATTGTCATGTAAGACAGTTCCTTCAAAAAAATTTATTGGTGGACAGCTAGAGTTATGTAGATAGAAAAAGACACGGACAGAGCTGTATCTGTCTATACTGAGAGAAAAAGGGAATGATAGCATTGGTTTTGTTTCTCTGTAGAACTCTGACTATTATGATTACAAAAGAATATTTACAGATATGCAAAAATGTTCAAGATGTACAGATATATTAAAGAAGGAAAAAAGTGTACAAAACAGCATGTATAATACAATTCCACATTTAAAAAATTCTAAGTATTGGTGTATGAACCTTAAACTAAATGTTGATGGATGAGATAATTGTGAGTTTAATTTTTCCTTCCTCCTTAATTTTCTAAATTTCATTTTTAAAGTTTTTACTAAGATATATTCTGCCATTTATGTCCTCCTTTAAAATTTCCTAAAAATGTATATGTTAGATATCTCAAGTAGACTCATATCATTTTCAGCAAGGTAGCAAGAAACAAGGAAATAAATGAAAAACTACCAACTGTCTTAGAGGACTTGCAAAAACCATAGGCTTTCCTCCAAAACTAGGTCATAAAACTAGTGGAGGAGAAACTAACACAGTGTTTGCAGGCTACATAAAGAATACCAAGCTAGTCAGATCCTGGTAGTTGAATCTGTAGATGCCTAGCTATTTGGGAGGCTAAGATAGGGAGGATCTGCGGTTCCAGGACAGCCCAGCCAAAAATTTCACCAGATCCCATCTCAATGGAAAAAATCTGGGTATTGTGGTGCCTACCAGCTGAAGTATAAAATAGGAGGATCAAGGCCTGGGCAAAAAGAGTGAGACCCTGTTTGAAAAATAATTAGAGCAAAAAGGGCTGGAGGCATGGCTCAGTTCAAACCCCACTTACACACACACACACACACACACACACACACACACACAAATTTCATGTGATAAATCATAAGTATCTAAAACTGACTATGACTCTGGGTCATGTGCTTTATCTGAGAGTCCACCAAGTAACAAATTGGAGTAACTGCAGTTGTTCAAGTGACTCTCATAGGACAATGAGGAGAAGGAAGTAAGAAACTGTTTCAAGCTACACTGAGAAGTTTAAAAACTTCCTCTTGCAAATTTTAGCCAGCAGCCAAATCTCCTGGAGGGTTTATGAAAACAGATTTCCGGGTCCCACCCACAGTTTCTGATTTTATAGGTCCAACATAGGGTCCAAGAATTTTCCTTTCTAACCAGTTTCCAAATGATGCTGATGCTGCCAGTGCTGGATCACACTTTAACATTTAAATAGCAGCAGCTGATAGCAAAAGTCTAAGCTCAAATAGTAATAAAAGGGATTTGGTTTTTTTTAATACTTAATTATCATATTATTGTACTGGGGGTACATTGTGACATTTACAATAGTTCTTACAATATATCATAGCTGAATTCAGCCTCTCTGTCATTTTTCCCTATGCCTTTCAAGGTATTTTCATGCTTGTTCTCAGGTCATTAACAACATTCAAAAGATGTGAGCTGGAGATCTTCACATCTATGGACCACTAATTTGTCCTGTTCCCCTACCACCAGGAGTTCCTTTGAGAATTTCTATCATGGCATCTCATGACTTGCAAAATATTTCCCAAAAATAAAAACCACACACATTTTACTAAGTCACAACATGTATGGGCGGCCAAGTGGCATACAAATCCAACATATCTAGGACAATGATCTTTCTAGAATTCCTAGATGCCCAAAAGTCTCTCTGGGACCAAGCAGAGATGAATACACTTCCTCAATATTTCAGGACCATGGCATCCAGTACACTAGGTTGGCCATGTTTCCGACAGACGTTAGCAGGCCAATCACTTTGGGAAGACATGGAATCTTGAAATCCAGTGGAAAGTTTGGCCACAACCTATTATTGGTACAGAGGGAGAGGTCCAGCAAAGAGAATCCCTCTGATGACAAGTCATCTTTTTGTAGTTAACATAAAAGCATCACCCAGGCTTAGGAGCTCTGCCACTGAGGAAATCAGAATTTGCAAAAATATTTCCTTGAAGTCATAAGAAATACCTACAGACAAAATAGATTCTCAAAATGCCAGAAACCAATGCACAAATAATACCTACACCACCCAAACCATCTAACATGTGCAAGGTGTCAGCCTTTATAAATGTTTTACCCAAATCACTGGAGTGTGAATTTCCAGAGAGAAGGAAGGACAGTCTGTACCACCTATTTCCTGAGTCTACCTGTTCTGATACAAATGTCTCCTGAAATTATTGCTGTTCTGTGTTTCTTTTTCAATTGTTAAATCATAAGTGTTAAAATTTGGAATCAGCATTCTCAAAAGTCTAAGTTACCATTGTTTTCAGTTGTAGGCAATAAATATTGGTAATTTAGTGATTTAATCCAAGCGTCTCCCCTGGGTGTACTGGTAATATCAGCATCTGCACTGATGTAGTATTTGTTGAGGCCGAGATATTACTCCCCAGAGAAAACAGAGGAAAAGCATAAGTATGTCTCCTAGAACAAATATTACTGATCACTGTGGTGACCATTTACTGTGACCATGTAATATGATAAAGGAAAATTATTGATGAATCACACCCGCTATTTTCAATATAGTTTCACAGTACAATAAGCTAAAGAAACTTGGGATTTTACAAGGCCCATTCAGAGAGACAATTAAAATTTTGCCTATTCAACTAAGGACAGATCTGGGATTAAGTAGGCACATACCAGTATGACAGTTATGCTTGTTATATATTCAGCTACAGCTGGGCATTGTAGCTCATATCTGTAATCTCAGCACTCAGGAGGCTGAGGCAGGAAAATCACAAGTTCAAGGTCAGCCTGGGATAAATAGTAAGATCCTGTCTCCAAAAAAGAAAAAGAAAATTGAAGTAACTCCATTGCAATATGTAAGTTGCCATAGCTCTGAGGTAAATAACCTCAGCCTTTGGTTCCTTAATGTGTCATCAATTTCTTCTTTCCCCAAGGAACCTTCAGACCTTCCCATACTCCAGCAACTTAATCATTAATGCCTGGCAAACCTGGGGCACCAAACTTGTCAGAGCATGAGCGACGCATCTCAGCATCACTTTGAATGTGTCAAAGACTTTTGATGTGCTGGTTGCTGAGTATTTCAAATGTCAACTTCACCAAAGAGATAAAGATAAACCCTTCTAGCTTGCAGTGGGGATAAAAATCATAATCTTAAAAATGTTATTAATAAATTAGAATGAGCAGGATTTGTTTAAAAGTTCTAATCAGAGTCATCCTAGTGTAGTGCTTGAAGGCCCAGATGTATTCAATCCTTTTATTCCCCTTCATTTTGACTGCTTGTGCAAGTATGAATATTGGACCTCCTACTTCCAAAAGCAAGAACCATCAGGTTTCTTTCTACAAAGGACACGTGTCAGCTTTCATTTCTAGTCCAAATTGTTGCTACTCATCATGTAGTAACTGAAAATTGCATTTCCGCAATGCCTTGCAAATGGAGCTCACAGCTGGGGTGCTATTACCAGGCAAAGCTTGGCTCTTACCAATGATGAAGTTCCCTTTGTAATAGTGAAAACATCCAAAGTAAAACATATAGAGACACTGTCAAGCAAACATTGTTCTCATGTGTCATTATCCCTGATGTATCTTCAAGAATGGACACCCCAACTTTTGTTTCTCTTTTTCTGTGGTGCTGAAGAATGAACCCAGGACTTTGCACATGCTAGGTAAGTGCTCTGCTATTGAGTTCTCTCCTCAACCTAAGAATAGACTAAAATTTTTGATGCTTTCAATTTATTCAGACTTTGATATGTGGCATTTCTTTTCTTCTTTACATAGAGGTAACACTAATACATTATGCCATTACAAGAAAAACACAAAGGACTAATGCACACTTCACTAAAGGAGACACTGGTAAAGTCACAAGCATCAAACATAAAGCTACTTATATGACCTGGGAGATAAGACTGATATCGCAGAACGGAGATGATGTATAAGGGAATGAGAATCAGGACCAGGCTATAATCCCAGCCTTCCATCCCAGAAGCACAGTCCATCTGCACAATGCCTTTAAACACAGTTGTCCTGCCCTCTTTAGAGCATTGCTAGATAGTGCATTGAGACAAGGTTGTGGATGTTTTCTGTTTAAACTCTGAAGTCATAAAGGGTTAGGTGTGAGAATGTCCAACACTATTTGGAAGAAAAAGTCCAAGATAACTTTTTTAATTTTCATAATTTTACCTAAGACATCTAACATTATTCATTAATCTTTTCCAAAGTCAACATTACTTTGCAATGTTTTCTGGTTTTATTAAATACATTTACTTATTTGTTTTTTAATTAATAAATAAGCTTTTTGATTTAGGGGAGTAACGTGTCATTTTTGATCTGTGTGCACATTGTGGATTAATTCAATCATGCTGATTAGCATATCCAACTTATTTGTTCTGGAAAGCACATTAGAAATCTACACTTCAGATATGGGGAAACACCCACCCACTGAGTGGGGTGTTTTCTTAGCGTACAGGAGGCCCTGGGTTCAATCTCCAATCCCACAAAAACAATAACAACAAAAACACTTTTTTAGCAATTTTGGAATATAGAACACATTACTGTTAATGGTGGTGCCATACAGTTCAACAGATCACTAACACCCTCTAGTCTAGCTTAGGCTTTTTAGTCTCTGATCAACATCTTTCCCATCTCTTTCTCCCTACCCTCACCTTTTGATAATCACCTACTCTCTTTTTCTATGAGACTGACTTTTTCAGATTTCACATATACTGAGATGGCACAGTGTCTATTTTTAAGTGCTTGGTTTATATTTCTTAATGTAATGTCCACCAATTCCATCCATGTTGCAGAGAATGGCAGAGCTTCCTTCTTTTAAAAGGCTATATGGTATTTCATTGTGTATCCATACCACATTTTCTTCATTCATTCATTTGATAGACACTTAGGTCAATTCCACATCTTGGCTATTATAGATGAAATGAACTTCAAGTTCATTTCAAGATGAAATGAACTTTAGAGTGCATATGTATCTTTGACCTACCAACTTCAATTCCTTTGAATGTTTACCCAGAAATGAGATTGCTGGATCATATAATAATTCTATTTTTAATTTTATAAGGAATTGCACCAAAGTAACTAGCTTCAGCACAGGAAAGGGAACAAGTAACAAGAGAAGAGACAACCCATAGATGGAAAGAAAATATTTGCAAACTATATATCTGATAAGGGGCTATACCTCATAATACATAAGGAACTCAAGCAACTCGATAACAAGGAAACAACCCAAATAATGAGCTGTAGGGTAATGGAAAACATTAGTACTTTTAGTTTTATATAAGTTATCCTCAGCCCCACTCACAAGAAAGCTTATTAAAATTAAATCACATGCACAAGGGTGGGGAAGTGCTTCAAGGGTCTGCAATACCTGGCATAAGGTAAGTGTGCTTCTGTCTCCGTAGGCTCCACTCAATAGAGAGTTAGCTAAATTGCCTACACCATGGAATCAGTAGTCAACTATGGAAACTTACTTCAATTCACATCAGATAGGAATACTGCTACCTCTGGACTTGATACAAATTTCAAACTCCAATGCCCAGTGATTTAAATGGGCTGGGACAGAGTAATAGCTTTGCAGAACAGCACAAACTGGCAGTATCTAGCCATACTCTGTAGGTGAAAAATGCTTCTGGATTTGGGCAGGGTTTCTTTATATATCAAGCCTTAATGAAAGCTTTAATTTCTGATTCAGGTAAACTGAATGTTGGGTAGTAAAGACAGGAAACCTATTGTGCAGTTAAATTTTAGGGATTTGGATGCTAAGTCTGTCAATGACTGATCTTTAATTGATAATTACTGTGAAGACAGCTCTTTTATCTACTGTCAGCTTTGTCCTGGGAGTCATCCTGAAATCAGCAGAAGAATTAGAGGGTCTTCAGAAGAGAATTCTTCCCATGCTACCTCTAACACTGTTTTGTGGTGTGCATAGGAATCATGTGGGGTCGCTGACACAGTCAGATCCTGACTGATTGGTCTATAGTGAGACTGAGATTGTGCGTTTCTTAAAAGCTCCTGAGTGGTGTCAAAACTGTTGATCTATAAAGCATTCTTTGTGAATAATGAGACAGATGCTTTCTTTCATAAGGACTCATCTAAATTAATGGGCTATATGTAATGCTCATCCAAAGATATGATCTGAGAGAAAAAGAGAGGAGAAACTGACCAGCTATGATAGGGTGGGCAATGAATATCACATGGCTTGTCAATTGCCAGCCATGCCCTGCTGGTGACTATGTCTTTCTTCTCTGTTGGTAGCCCTTTGGAGAAGGACAAAGACTCACTTGCCATATTTGCTCATGTGTTCAACTCTTACTAGTTTAAAAGTCAAGAAACAACCTTTGTTATAATGACAACCCCTTTGCACACTTAACTGTCATCAGGTATATTTTATCAGTTTACTTATCTGTGATTTGTCCAACTTCCTTGATTTTAGATTAGAAGGAAAAACAAATAACAAAATAAAAATAAAATGGCAGAAGATGAAAGAGAGGTTACTCAAAGCTGAGAAGTCATCTTACCAATTATGAAATAGCTTCCAAATGTTTAATGTCAGGTTCAACCATCCTACAAATAGGATGCTGAGTCATCAGGTAAAACTACAACTCACCATGTCAGACTTGACACGAAAGGCAGTTATATCTGAGAATGATGTCCATCCTTATCCACCACCAACCCCATCCCTACAAAGGAGAAGATGTTTATTCATGGCATTAATGTCTATTATTTGGAATATTAATTCATGTGGGACAAATCATGTACTCAGATTGGAGCAGAAGAAAAATGAAGCAATGTGCTACTTTGGGATTCAACTGATTTTTTTCTTTCTTTCTTTTGATTTTATTTTTTTTAAATAGCTGTCTTTTATAGGAAAAGAGAATCGAGTCTCCCAAATTATGTTGTTAAAAGACAAGGGAGCAGAAGAGAAGAGAAAGAAGTAATTTGTTCAAAAGGCTAAGGTTTTGTTGTGTTTTTTAAGGTACATTTGATTAAAAAGCTCCTATAAAACTTAGTCACCAAAACAGCTGCACTGAAAATAGTTATGTTGAGAAAACGAATTTTGTCATCTGCACAGGAAGTCACTGTGTAATGGGGAAAATATGCAATGACAAAGTATAAAGCAGTTGTGTAGTTCTAAACTCAAGGTCTGACATTCTGAAGTGTTTGCATAAATGTGCACCATGACATCCATTGTGTGTGTCAGCCTTATGTCACATAGGACTTCTCCTTGCACAGGTTTGCTAAAGACACAATTAACATTGTTGCATACACTTCTAAAATTACAATTGAGATCACCTAGAAAAATTAAGCCTTGAAGTCCCCGATCTAAGTGAAGAGCAAATTGTGTTTAAAATACTTAGAAGTGGTCAAACAAATCTTAATTTACCATTTAGGGAAATTAACCAATTTTAACATTTTCATGAAATGACAGGAAGCCAGACTTAATCATTCCAGTGCTTTTATGAGCAGCCATTGTCTGAATCCAGACTAGAATAATCATGAGTGATCATACTGCCACTATACCTCTAGACCTCCTCTTTATTATACAGAAATATTTCCAACAAATAATTAGACCCAGTGACATCTTAGACCTCCCTGCTTTGCTTCCTCTTTATCTGTGGGGCAGAACTGCAAAAGACTAAAGCATGAGCTCTGATACTTGCTTCTCAGTCATTATTCTCCCATCTGATTAAGTTGTCAGGTACTAGCATATTTGGACCACACCACAAGGGAGATGACTTTTGATGATGGTTTTGAGTAGCATCAGGTTTGCATTTGACAACTTCAATCAGCCTTCCACAGTTTAGTGACATCAGTGTTGGGACACACATGTGAACCTCTGACTTGGCACTGCCAAGTTTTAATGTCCTGTACTAAGGCACATTAACAATTCAAAGAAGCAATTCAATCCTCTCAAGAAACTTACCTAGTATCTTAAATTTTGGAGCAAAATCCTTGATATTATACCACCTCATTTTTAATAGGTATCTTAATTTGTTTGGTCAGTTCTGACTTTTTGAGGTAGAATCTTCCATGTTGCCCAGCCTGATTGTGATCTTGAACTCACAATCTTTCTGCCTCTGGTGTGCTGAGATATCAGATATGTGTACCATACTGATGTTTAATAAGTGTGTTTGATTAACAAATTTTGTCTCATTATAAAGTGATTTCAACAATGAATCCATTTTTATAAAAATAAAATTTGACCTTTATGAAATATTTTAGAGATCAATTTTACATTTCATAGACATAGATAGTACTCAACTCACCATAGTTCAATGTGTGGCTTTAATGTTATGATGGTACAGGAACAACACGCATTCATTAGGAAACAGATTTTGATGTTTGAACTTTTCCTAAACTAACAATATGTCAGTGATATGCTCTTGTGATATGCTCTTGTAATGCGGGCAGTAGCAGAGACTACCCATCCCAGTCAGTCACAACACCAAGAGGGTAAACAACCAAAACTCTACAGGGCACTGTATTGCTAAGCCATTTTGTTCAGTAGATTAGATGCATTAAATCAATTTCAACTTAATAGTATATTCAATTTATTATGGGTTTATCAGGACACAACCCCATTGTGAACTCAAGGAGTATTTGTATATAACCTAGCACAGTAAACCTGTATCTATGTAAATGAGGCCCATAATCTTTTCATACATATGAGTGTATATGTGTGTGTATATGCATGTGTAATGTGTTATGTGTGTGCATATGTATATGCAAAGTGTGTCCCATCTGCTACTTTTGATTATAAGAATAATGGGTCCAAACCATGAATTTGAGCTATAATGAATGAAAAAATGGTGTGAACTAGGGTTTTTTTTTGTGGTATCTTTCTCTTTGTTTTTTTACTATCTAATGTAAGTTGGACCAAGCCTTAGGGAATGATTTCTCCTTTATTCCTGTCTAATTTTGTTTCTTCTTAGCAAAATGGACAAAACATTGGACAAACACAGACAACTAGGTCAGACTTCAGAGTGAAAGAGACCTAACTTCAAACCTTATGGTCACTATTGACTAGTACTAAATGTTGCTCAAGTGTTTCCTTCTCTTCCATTGTCAAATGACAGTGACAATGACTGTGAAGGTCCATTTTGAGGAGTAATGACATTGATGAACAGTTCATTGAATATACCTGGTGCATGTAAGGCACTGCACTTCAGAAAGAGCAAAAGTTTCTGTTAAAGCAAGTCCGGTGCTCTGCCTGGTTTAGATAAAATTGAAAATAATGGAATATTTTCCAATAGGTACGCTGAAACATATATCTCCTCTGTCACCTCATACAACACATAAATATATAAATCACTAAAACTTTCAAAAATCCATCATTTGAGTTTGGAGCAAAGGAAATGACAATTTTCCTGTTGAATGGTCTTTCACTCAATCTTATGGCTGATCACTTAATCTTGGAAAATCCAGCAAATTCGACAGCTAGAGCTCTCACCTACACCCTAATTCAGTTCTTTGGGGTCTGTATGGCTCTTTGTGTTACTTTGCAATCTGTTCCACCTGCACCTTAATAGGTGGTCAAATCATAGCTGAATCCCAAACTTCACTTTGGAATGTTCTGGCCTTTTAGGCTCAAAAAGAAAGTGTTTAGATTTAATGGTTTTATGGCCCATCAAATCCTGTGTGGTAGCCTCTAATTGCATCCATGGGCAGGAATTTCTTTTAAAACTTTTTTTTGACAGTTTAATAAGAATTTGCTAATATGCTGAGCATTCCTGGAACGCATTAGGTGGGTTTTAATTTTTCTTTCTACCAGGTCCCAGCACTCCCTCATGTGGCATTTGTCCACATAACAAGTCAGAAGCATAAGGATAAATGAATATTTAATTTTTTTATTTTTCACTTTTATTGTCCATGTTCAAAGCCAGAAAAATAGAAGAGCTCCATGGAAGATGAAGTAAGATTTTATTATCATCGTTCTGCATTAAAACCAGAGAGATTTCCATGGCAATGCTCATAAAAGCATCAAGTAGTAAGTTTTTTATTAACTGGATCTTTGCAAGATTAAAATTGAGCCTAATGATATCATGTGTTTTATCTGCTACTAACATTTATGTTCATTATTGCTACATTCTTCCATGTGTTAAGCACTTATAGAAATGATTCTGTCTTCTTCCCTGAAAAATAGGCAGGATAAAACTTTAAAAATCAAAAACTAAAAAAAAGAATAATAATCAACTGAAGTCTCAAATGTATGTGTCATTATTAATAGAGATATTTATGACTCTTAAATACTAGAACAATTGCCAGTTATTAAAATGTTGATTAAGTAATCTGCTGCAGCAAATCTATTATTCATAGTATAATGCATGAATGTATTCTAGTTATTTTCCCTCCACTTCAGAAGAGTTTTATAAATTTTAATTTTTGTTTGTTTATAATTCAAGACTCCTTACATATGTTCTCAAATTATATTTCCTAATGAGTTTTATTTTTCTGTGGTTTATTCCATCTTCTCAAAGTCAAAAGGATAAAACTATAAAACCATACTATGTTTTCAATTACTATTGCAAGATTATAGTATGGGGCTTGCCTTAGGATTTCTGCTGCAATTAATGATATTTGGAAATATTAGTAACTGACCAGGATATTACAGACAGTGGTGCTTAAGAGACTAATTAGCCTTGAGCAAGGTATTTAACCTCTCCCAGCCTCAGTTTCCACATCCACAGGAATTGAAGTCCAGTCTTTGGGGCTTTGGCTCACATGTTTTAAGATAGTGGTAAGGGACAGAGATAATAAATTCAAATTGCCTGGCATGCATAAATTTCTAAATAAATGTTAGCAATCATCATTTTCACAAGACTTTGAATATCACTTTCTGATTTTGTACAGTAGTTATTAAATGTTTACTTGTGTTTTCAGCAAGATTCCAAGATAAATATGTACCTGCTTTCTCTGCTATATCCCAAGAATGCTGTGAGAAATGGAAGTCAAGTGCACACAAATGCTCACTCCCCACCTAGATTCTGTAGAGTAGAATAGAAAAAGGTGGGATTTCACAAAAATAAGGAAGGACAACTGTAAACTTTGAATTCTCTCTCTTGTTGTGTTTGATGAAACTCTAATTGGAGACAAAACTTTTAATTACTTTTCAAAAAAAGTGTATAGATCATCCACTCCTATTGAGAATGTTTGGGTTTCGTTCTTGCAGTTTTCTCATTGTAGTTTTTTTATTTTTCCTTTATTTTTTGTCTTAGCAGCAGAACTCTTTCTTTAAAGAACTTTTCTTCTGAGCAAGCAGCACAAGTAGCTGCACGCTCAGTGACACAGCTAATTTCTCTGAGACCTCTTGGGATATGACAGGCAAACCACTGGGCTTGCTTAAGCAGCTCACTTTATCAGTGAAGAAATGTAATCCTAGAGAGTGAAAATGACCTCCCACAAGAAGCAAAACCAGTTAGTGGTGAATTTCTACATAAATCAGATGTCCCAGCTGAACAGCCCAAGGGACAGTTATAGCCCACAAAAGTATTTGCTTTGGCCCACACATTGTTGCCCCAAATAGTGTTTTAAAGAATTTTGATTTATTTGCCAACATATAAAGTCCAGGAGATTGTACATAAAAAAAAAATCAAGATTTCTGGCTTCTCTTAGAATACTTGAAGATTTGGCAATTCCACATCCTCACTCACTTGGGGAGCAGTCAGCTAAAGCTAAGAGGTGGCTGCCCCCTTTGGGATATAGCATGTAGTCTCAGAATGGATGGGATGGAATATTCAATTCAGGTTTACTACCTTCTCTACCACTGAGTTAGCCCTGTTGTTTTCTTAATTGCATTCCTCCTTAGACATTAATATTATAAGCCTAGAGCTTAAAGGCATTTTTAAGGACCCTACATAAAGCTTAAGATAAAGATATTTTTACTAAGGAAAAGAGTAATTTTCGTTTTGACTAAGGTGTGAGTGTACTTTTCTAAAAGTGAGTTTTTATGTTTGAAAGAGAATGATTTGGGGGACTTTGGACTCCAAGGGATAAAGAAAAGTGTGCCCCATTTCTGTAAGCTTTTCTAGCATTTAATGTATCCTCATAAGAATCCTTGGAGGTTAAAGTTGTGACTTTTATAGGGTTGCCAGATTGGGCAAACATGGAGGAAACTGAGTGGGAAATAATTTGGCTCACTGTATTTTATCTGACAACCCTATATTCATCAACATTTTGAAAATTTACAAAAAAAAAGTATAGTTCTAGAGTTCTAGCCTTGGACCCCATTCATACCCAGGTTATGGTCCACAGTGGTGAGAGGAAAGGCTGAAGGGCCCTTGATATCAGACTCGCTGAGGAAGTCTGGACAGCCCATTGGGAATCTGAGCCCTGGCAACATTCAGAACTTTTTGGAAGTGCATGCTAATTATTCAAGCCAGACCATCCCTGTGGTTCCAAATGCCCTCTTCCTCATTAGGAAACTTAGGGATAACTAGGAGGGTGGCCAAAAATAAAATCCTCCATATTAATTTCTATAGATTTCACAATATTCCCAAGGATCAGGCTTACTTGGAAAGATTTCTGGGAATGATGAAGCAAGTCAAATAATAAATAACTTCATCATTCCATGATGATTTTCTGAGTATCAAAAGTGGGTAGTGATCTCTAAAAAATATGAATATTTTCACAGTCCTACTCAAATTTGTCTATGGCTATCTATCGTCTTCAATTAGTTTTATCTTGGTTTGTAAAGACCAACCATGAAAGGGAGATTTGCGCTCTAGTAGTTTTGGCTGGGAATGATCCCAAGGTGAGTTGAAAGAAAGTGAATTGTAACAAACAAAAGCATGTTAGTGGGCAGGTTAACTTTTGTGGAAAATTGAGACTCAATCTTACTGGGTGACAGTATTAGCAAACATTTCAGGGATACTGGTCAAAAACCCTGATCAAAGAGAGTCAGTGTATTTATATACTAACTGCTGTATATCATTGGCTTTAATACTTGTAATTTATGCTTAGACTAGTGCCTGGAGTATGATAGGTAATTGCTTTATATGTGTTTGCTAAATAAATCTAAAGGAATAAGACTCTAATGGGCATTTATTATCCTCTTATCATTAGCACTGGGAAAATAATGTTGAATAAAATAGTCCTGCCTGGGCTATGAAGTCACAGCTTCTTAATAAGCTTTCTTCTCATCTTTATTCCCAGCATATCTTCACCAAAAATAAGGAGCACTCACCTTGGAACCATTAGAAGTAATTTGGAGATAAAACCTTGCCATTCATAAAAACAGACATGAAGACCAGTGGAACAGAATAGGAGACCCAGATATGAATCCATGAAGCTATGCCACCTGATTTTTGACAAAGATGCCAAAAACATGATAGCAAACAGACAGCCTCTTTCAACAAATGTTGATGGGAAAACTAGATATCTGCATGAAGAAAACTGAACCTAGATCCATGTCTTTCACCCTGTACAAGCATTAATTCAAAGTGAATTAAAGACCTTAATATAAGACCTAAAACTTTGAAGCTAGTGCAGGAAAGAGCAGAGAATATAGTGGAATTAATAGGCATAGGCAACAACTTCCTCAATAGAATTCAAATGGCTCAGCAACTAAGAGAAAGGGTTGACAAATGGGACTATGTAAAATTAAAAAGCTTCTGTACAATAAAAGAAATGGTCTCTAAATTGAAGAGACTTCCCACAGAATGGAATAAAATCTTTGCCAGCTATACATCCAACAAGTGTTTGACAACCAGAAAAAAAAGGAGGCTCAAAAAACTAAACTCTCAAATTCAATGACCCAATGAAGAAATGGGAGAAAGAACTGAACAGAGCCTTTTCAAAGATGAAGTTGAAATGGCCAAAAAACAATAAAGAAATGCTCAACATCCCTGACCATAAAGGAAATGCAAATCAAAATCACATTAAGATTCCACCTCACTCCTGTTAGAATGGCTACCATCAAGAACAAAAACAACAACAAATGTTGGTGAAGATGTGGGGAAAAAGGAACCCTCATACACTGCTGGTGGGAATGTAAACTAGTATAACCAGTATGGAAAAAAGTATGGAGTCTCCTCAAAACACTAAAAATAGAATTTCCACACAATCTAGTAATTCTACTCTTACGAATATACCAAAGGAATGTAAGTTGGGTTACAACAAAGGCATCTGCACACCCATGTTTATTGTAGCTTTCATCACAATAGCCAAGCTATGGAAATAAGATGCCCCACTACTGATGAATGGATTAAGAAAATGTGGTACTTATATACAATGGAATTTTATTTATTCCATCACAAAGAAGATTGAAATTTTGTTATTTGCAGGTAAATGGATGGAACTGGGGAGTATCATCTTAAGTGAAGCTAGCCAGATTCAGAAGGCCAAAAGCTGCATGTTTTCTCTTATATGTGGAATATAGACGTAATACAAATACAATCAATATCATGAAAAACAGGTCACATAAGGAAAGGTCACATATGAGAGGGGGAGGGTAAAAAAAGGAAGTTAAAGTGAATATGGTTGATGTACAAGAATGAACATAGAAATTTTAAACTGGTTGAAACAACCATAAGAAAGGGACTAAGGTAGAAAGAAGAAAAATAGAGGAGATAAACTAAATCTGGCTATAATACAAATGTACATAGAAATGCCACAAGGAAACTCCCTATGTAGCTACCTTAAACAAGCAAAAATGTCTTTTATTTCTTTCTTTTGCATAATTGGAGAACAGGAGGGAGGAACAGGTTCTTCCTGGGGAGTAGGGGCTAATACTAGTGGGAGGGGGGAGGAGGTGGGGAAAGGGTGTGAGAGGGTGAATATGGTGCTACTACTGTGGAAAAAAAAATGATACTTGTTGAAACTATCCAGGAATGGGGGAAGAGGGGATAAAGGAGAATGATGGAGGGGTGAATTCAAGTGTAATATATTTGATGTATTTATAAGAACTTTTGTAAATGCCACAATGTACCACCACCCAGCATAACAATAACAACAAAAACCTGCCATTTACTAAGCTATGAAATCCTGCTTTCTCTGGAACGCTAGTTATTTGACCACAAAAAGGGATAGTGACACTTGTCAGTATCCAGTAAAGGAATATGTGTAAAAATAATTTTCTGGCTCCAAGGTAGCTTACCAAGTAAGCTCTAGTTTATTGGTTTCTCTTTTTCCTTACCTTCATTCCCATTCTTCTCATGGTTTTCTGTTTCTCTCCTTTTTTAAATCTATTTTTTTTGTTTCCTTCTTACAAACAAATACAAAGAATAGTTTATAAGCACAAACCAAAAATCAGTAGTAATCTCATCACTCCTAAATAAACATTTGTATCATTGAACATATTTAGAACCTAATAATTGTAATTGTTTTCTAAAGATATTACATCATGGTCAGGCATAGGGTGTACAGACTTGTAATCACATGACTTGGGAGGCTGAGGCAGGAAGATTGTAAGTTCAAGTCTCTGGGCTATCTAGTAAAACCCTGTGTCAAAAAAAAAAAAAGAAAGAAAAGAAAAATAATTAAATTAGAACAGCTTTCTAGGCCATTACACTCCTTTTGTATCATTTTAAATTTACTATATATTTTTTGCAACCTATCTCCAATTATGGAATACTTTTTTCATGGTTTTGCTTACTAAAAACAACAGACAAAAAATTCTTGCAGAAATATTCTTCCTTACAATAGCAATCATTTCCTAGGGATTCCTAGTAGTTTATTTATTGCATCACATGGAATTCACATTTTTACAGTTTTGATATTCAGAACCAAACTCATGAGAAAGAACATTCCACTGTACACTCTTCCCATCAGTGTTTGAAAATAAACATTTTCCCCAACCCCAACCTCATCCCATTGTATAATGTTAAAATAGTAATTCTATATTTAAAAAACAAAGAATACAGTTATGATTTGCACTTCTTTGTTTATTAGTTTAATCAATATTTCCTATCAGTTTATTGGTTATTTTATGTCTCCATTTGTGGAGCTGTTTATGTAGAACAGACATTAACCCTTTGCAGACTCATGCTTTTTTTTTCATTTTGCATTTGCTTTCCATTTGTATAGAGCTTTACAACACTTCTCTTTCATTGGTTGACTAAGACATCTTATCCCAACTTTAGATATATGCCTGTTTACTATTTCTGTCTTTCTTTTTTTTTTTGGTTCTTTGTTTAGGAATACCAAGGACAGCAAGAAATCTCTTTGCCTTTGTTTAGGAATACCATGAACAAATTCCTGGAGTTCCCAAACCACTACCTACATGTGATCCTAGAATTAAAGAAATTGCCAGCCTTGACCCAAAGTTTGTCAGCACAATCTCACTGTGGCATTCCGATGTCTTTGGCAGAAATTTGTGGCAAACATTTCAAGTAGGAATTTAAATCCATAAAATCCTTAATTCTTAGACCTATAATACTTTAAAACAGTATTTAGTTCATGCTCCTTTAGCCTTCATTCCCTGCCCTGCTTAGCATCAAAAGATATCAATCAGGTAGTATTCATTGCCAAATTTTATATGAATTTCTAACGCAGAATTTATAGAGATCTGTCAGACTTTCAAATGTTTGCATTGCTAGGAAACTAGTAAGCTAATAAATTAACCATAATAAAATATTTCTTTACAACATCTTTGACTGTCTCTTCACTCTCTCCTAAGGCAGTTGAAAATGTTCTGTTGGGAAGCAAGAGGTCTTTGAAATAAAGTAGGCACGTGTTTGAGTCCCACCTCTACCACTACTGAGTTATGACGTTGGGCGAGCCATTTCTTAGACTTCTATTTTCTGAGATATTGATATTTATACTCATAACACAACTAACATTCATTGAGCCACTACTCTGTGCCAGGCACATTATGTATGTGAACTTATGCAATCCTCACTAGATGTGACAGGTTCTATTTTTGTCCCCATTTTACACGTGAAGAAGACCAAGGCACGGAAATAGTATCTAGCCCTGAGATGCTCAACTAGAAAGTAGAAGAGCAGGATGTGTGAGAACAAGTATTTTGATGGGAGAACCAATGAATTTAATTTTTCTGAATGCAACAATATCTAGGGAAGCGTTTGATGCACACAGAGGTAGGAGTTGCGAGCTGTTAGCTCCCTTCTGTCCCTTGCCGAGGACTCTCTTCCTACCTCTCACAGTTGCAAGCTCCCCATCCACATGAGCCATGCACTGCATGGCGGTGGCCCCAGCACATATTGGCATGCTGACCCTCTGTCCTAAAACAGAAGTTGACAGGTCAATTTCAGCAACATTCCGCAGCACCCGTGGATAGAGCTTCCATCTAGAATAATAATTTAAAAAGTTTTAGAATATCAAAAGTGTAAACAAAGCTTTGGCATCACATTTTAGTTAAAAAGAGAAAGTAGTATTTGATTTTTTTTCAATCAATAAAATTACTTTATAAAGAGGCAATGTTAATGTTTCTAGGGAGGAAAATTAACCATAAGATGACAATGAACACATGCATTGAACATTACATAGTACCCCATTAATGTCTACAACTTTTACTTTTATCTATCAGTTAAAAATTTAAAAATCTAACAGCAAAAAGGTGATAATGAATTTCCCAAGCAATTTTCACTGAAGGTAATTAGCATACAGCAGAATATTTCCATGTTGGTCTACAGTTTTGTCGGTTGAGACAATGAACATAGTGGTGTAATGGTCAAGATAATCAAGATCTAGAACAATTCAATCATCCCTCCAAATTACCCCATTTCCTTTTGTAGTGAAACTCTCTCCCCACCTCAATCCCCCAACAACCATTGATCTGTTGGTATTTTTACCCACATAATTTTTCTTGGCAAGAATATCATGTAATGGAATCATATATAGTACATAGCCTTTGAGTCTGACTTCTTTCACTTGATATAATGCATTTGATATAAATATTCTTCCATGCCATTGCATGGGTCAAGAATTTATGCCATGTACAATAAAGTATGAGATGAGGGAAGAATTTTTTTCTTTTTTTTCTTAGCTTAGTTAAACATTTTCCTTAAAAATGCTATTTAACAGAAACTGGAATTTTTGGTTTAAAGAGATTTTGGCTACTCAATATGGTTTTACATGAATCTATAATTCTTCTGTGTTGGAGTGGAAATTCCCAATATGCCAACAACCAAAAATTCAGAAATAAAGCTTACAGGAGAAGTTCTCTTTCCTTACAGCAAAAATATTATAGTTCCTACTTATTGGGGTTCATTATTTTCCATATTACTAACTGATTAAAACTGAAGAAAATGCAATCTTATTTCTAATGAGCATTAATCTGAGTGCATTGAGTAGACACACGTACATATCTAACCAGCTCGAACATTTCACTTCCTATATTTAACTCTACTTCCAGAGGGATTGAGATTTTTTTTAGCAAATATAGGGAAGTGTGACTTAATAATGGAGCAACCAAGAAAAAAGTCCTTAATTGAAGTCTACTTCCTGTACTAGAGGAAGAAAATCTAACTTAACGTTGCTTTGTGGGCTAGCTAGGGGTCTGTAATCTAACCCTTCCTCACATAATAAAGTAAAAACATGCAGTCTCCTAAAAGTATAATAAAGCAGTTTTACTGTGTGATTCCTATGCTATTACTTTGAACATCATAATTGTCATTATTTTATGTCACACACATGCTCTGTGGCTAGAAGTCTTTTCTTCTCCACTGACCCTCATGGCAGGATGCTTTGATCTCCATTTTGAAGGGGGAGAGGCAGAAGCCTTGAAAAGAGTTTTTATTACCAATCATCTCTAAGTGTGTTATTAGAATAAGCGAAAAAGATTTTAATAGCAGCCACTGGCACGGCAACCTTGGAAGGCATTAATATTTACTTAGGGCTAGAAGAACAATGAAAGCTTTTATGGAGAGAACACACAAAGCTGCAGAGCATCAGCTCTGTGTGTGTGTGTGTGTAAGGGACATTTTAAAATGTCATATCCCCATTTATAAAGCTCAGACTACCTCCCAGACAGCAGCTTTACACTTGTCCACTTGGTGGTGCAGTCACCTTAATAAATGTGTACTCTTTCTTCCCCATAAATACTATTTTCTATTCTGAGGATATGACAGATTTAGTTAACTAGTGTATAAAATGCAATTCCTGCACATAATTAAATAAAGTGAATAGAATGGAGAAATGTACGTCCCCTAAAGAGACAGCCATCTTTTGATATTTTCCAAAGCACAAGGACAATAAATTTGCCTGGTAGTTCTAATTTCCAAACTCCACCAGACTCTACCCCAGATTTAAGTGACTATCCTACAATCAATCAACAATAAGTGCCTCATTATCAACTTACACTATGCTCTAATGGGTCTCCACTTTAGAAAAAGGCTATGAAGATGGAAAAACAGTTGAAACAAATAAATAATAAACCTTTTACAAAAGATAGTAAATAATAAGTGTAAGCAAAGGAAATGGATAAAGACGGGAATGCTGTAACAGGACTTTTAGTCCACACTTTATATTCAACAAGGGTCACAAATTTAACTTATCAAAAAAAAAAAATCAGGAGTTGTACACATTCCCCAA
Organism: Castor canadensis; assembly: GCF_047511655.1. Classification (NCBI taxonomy): domain Eukaryota; kingdom Metazoa; phylum Chordata; class Mammalia; order Rodentia; family Castoridae; genus Castor; species Castor canadensis. The sequence goes on along the minus strand of NC_133390.1, from coordinate 148,907,829 downwards.
GAAGTGGCTACTCTTTGAAGACATCCAGAAATCACCAGCATTGAAGCTGTCTGCTTACTGATCACACCAACTCTACACACTGAATTCATGTTTGTAAATCCATTGCATTCTTGTTCCTTTTCCTTAACTTTTTACCATAAACATTTAAAACAAATGACACAAAATGCATTTAACCACCTATTTTGGATATTGGCTAATAGATTTTGTTACATTTCTGTCTATGAGAAGAACACTGGAAATTCCACTGGTCATTTTATATAGATTCTCAAATATTAAGTGAAGAGATTATCACTTTTTCTCATTAGTTATCTGAAAGAAAACCACACAACTGTAAGTGTCAATGGGTGTCATAGCAGGAAAAAGAAGAGCTTCCATTTCTGAGTCAGGAGGGCTCCTAAATAACCAAATTGTGGAATTATTTTCTGTCAATAATAATTTCAGAAAAAGCCACAAAATATGTGTAGCCCATGGATGAGGAGTTAGTGTGTAAGATGTGTTATTCTTTTTTCACATTAACCCCAATCAGGTCATGCCATGCAAAATGTACCAAGCTGATATTTGCCCTGTTCTTGTCATATTTGTAATAGGAAATTTCATTATTCTGGGTGGCTCTATTTATTTGTCCTTTTGTAATTCTCCTTGGTCATAATATTATTAGAGTCCAAAGTCTTACCCAGCAATGTCTCCAAGCAACTGCTGGGTCACATGGTTGGTCTATGTGCCCAGAACTTCAAAATGTGGTGAATAGATCGGAGTACAGAGAGATAAAAGCTGTCAATGAGAATGACTTTTTGTTGTCCTTGTGGGAGGGGGAGGTATATAAATTTCATAAATGTTCTTGAAATACCCTAACCTTATGTCACAATGGGTTGTCTGAGGTTTGGTAGTTTTGCAGCCTTTATTTGAATCAGAATTGGAAATTTCAGGGTGATTTCCTCTGATATCAAGCCAAAGCCACTGCAGCCCTGGCAGAAAATCCTGGTTCCACATGGCACAAGGCAAGGAAACAATGGTCACCCAGCAAGTCACACAGCAAAAACAGAATTTAGATGTTAGATAGATAACCACTCCTAATATTTTTTGCAATACAAACTCAACTACTTAATAGTAAAAGAGCATCAACTATCCTTCCAAGAAAGTTAATTAATACATTTTTTTCTCTTTAAAGCTGAACAAAAAAATGATCGTGGTTCATGGAAAAAGTGGTATTGCAAACTCATTTCCATTGTCTGTGTCAAGTCCCTCAATTACTCAGTACTCTGATAGGACGATAATACTCACTGGAGTGCCGTGTAATTCACATAGGCCACATGACACTTTTCCAGATCACAACTTGGAAGTCACCAAGCTTCTACCTCATAAAGCTTCTAAAATCTCTAGGGTTGAAGAGGTGGTTCATCTGCTTTGCTGTAACCCTTTGCTCCCTCCCTGAGACTTCCTCTGGGCCAGCTGTTTTGATCCATTTACATCACTTCAACCCAACAGAATTATGGAGGCCAAAGTCAGTATGCATCCAGTGCAGTGTGAGCTCCTATTTCTTTTTCAGTTGGGTTAACTTTTTTATTATCACATCATTTTCTGGGGGTACATTGTAACATTTACAAAAGTTCTTACAATGTATCATAGTTGAATTTACTTCCTCCATCATTCCCCTCCCATTCAAATGGGTGTAGGAGGGTGAATGCAATGGAAATATTATGTCCTCATGTATGGAAATGTAAATTCCTGTTGATGGGAATTGTCTCTCTGTCTCATTGTTCTGTCCCAGCATGTAGTAGAGTCCAGTCCATAAAGACTGCTATAAGCATAAATTAGCTAATTATCTAGCAATACAGTGTTTAAGGACTAAGGAAGGCTATATAGAGACAGAATCTGTGATCAACTGAAGCAATGCTGAGACACCAAATCTGTATGTCTGTCAAGGGCTCAAAATTTCCACAATTATTGACTTATTTGAGCTAAGGTGTGGTCTTCAGAAGACCACTCATATACAAACCATATTACATGGTAAGTAGAACTAGCATGATCCTGTTAAAAGAGGCATCTTCCAAGAGTAGAAAATATTGAAAATCCCCAAAGTATGAAACAATGACTGGGAAAGATTGTGCCAAATTTTAAGCCCATCCATTCTTAATCAACTTTCCTTTCCATGACTGTCTCAGCATTTGTTGAGTTGAGTTGGGTTTCAGGGAAAACCTGAATCAAGGGCTGCAGGGGTTGGGGAGAAGCCCCACCCTTCACCCCATTCTCAGTGTCCTCCGCTGACTTCTGGGTAAACCAATGCTGCTTGTCAAGAACCACCCTGTTTAAATGGATTTCATTTCTCCTGATTTACATATTGAAAAGTGATTGAGTGACTTTGCTCTAGATTAAAAAAGAAATCAAAAGGAAAGCAAATTCTTCCTGGAATCTTTCTCCCTTTTTCCACCTTTAATTTATTATCATCAATGAATGCCTATAATATTCATTGCCTTCATGAAGGGCTATTATGAATGATGGATCACACTGAAAGAGTGCAGTATATTGAAAGCTGCCCTCCCTTAATCAATCACATAAGCCATTTTTATATCTGGTGAGAGAAAAACACCCCTTTAAAGTTATGTTTTTATTTTATGTTTTTATTACAAATAGAAAACATAAACCATGATACCACCATCTTGTGCCTTTAAATATGAAAGTCAAGGGAAAATTAATTTGGGAAGAGAGATGAATCACTATGTAGGAGAGATGAAACAGCAAGGTTGAAAGATTAATGCCACATAGACAAATTGAAATCTAAAGTGACAGTTTAGACAACAGTAATCAAAATGATAATAATGCAGGAAGCCAGCAGGATGGGAATATTTGAGGCAATAATCCTTTCTGGTTCAACCAGATAGGATGGCTCTCTTGCATTTAAGGCTGTTTCTTACACCATGGTTATAATCACTCACTATCACACTCCAAGAAAAAGAAAATGGAGTTCCCACAATTTATGACTACTTTTAAATGTTGTTAAACTATTTATCCTCATGCTTCCAAGTGAGGAAATGGAGGTTTGGTGATTACAATCAATTGTTCAAGATTTTCAGGCATGGAATATTTTAAACAAGTTTTAAACAGCTCCAGGAAATTTCCTCCTTTTTATTCAGCACAAATCCAGACAATTCCATACCACCAACATAAAGTTAGATCTTATTTTGATGCAATGTCTTTGTATAATATTAAAACAATTTTAAATAACAAATTTTCTTACCTGGAAAATGCTGTAATATTATCAGCCAAAGTTTCCTGATCATTTGCCCCAGACCTATAATAGTCATATACAGACTTCTGAAGTACTGATTTAGCATGTTCTTCATAATCATTAATACAAACTAGCCGTGGAAACATTTTCACAGGTTATCACAACCTTAGATGTGGCTGGGATTTTTTCATGGATTGCCTTCTGTGCCTTGACAATTCCGTTATTAGTCAATTATTAATAGTCATTTACCAAAGGTCTTATTTAGTTATCTGTTGTTTGCATCAAGTGAGTAAACATTATATTCTTAGACTTTGAAATTTCATTTGCAGACTCTCCACGGAAGAATACCTATGCCACACGAAGTTGGTGGAAGATAGTAGGAGTTCTTTTGGGTCTGTCATATTGAAGAGCAAGCAAATAAGTCAAACATTAAGTACTTACAGAGTACTTAAATAAAGCCAATCTTGGTTAGGTTCTATCTAAGTCTGATTCTTCCATATAGTTTGCACCTTTGCTCATTGCTTGGTGTCCAGAATGGACTGTCCATTCATTTTTTTCCTTCCACATTTGGATGAGGTAGATAAAATATGAAAAACAGTTTATGGAATGAACAAGTTATCCAGTAAATACAGGGCTTCCTCACAATGTGAAGTTCAGCTGATCATAAACATTTGGCTTTAACATAGAGCATTTCAGCCAAATTATTGTTAATGCATAAGAAGTCTTACTTTGCTCTAGGGAGGATAAAGAAAAGTTGTCACTTCCAGAAGACTTTGTGATCTCAGCTACAATTTCATCCAATCATGGAATACTTGGGGAAGATTTGAATGAGTGTGATATGGTTGAGAAATCAATGGCTTTGATATCAGCCAGGCCTGGGTTTCAATCCAGAAGCTTCAACTTCCACCTGCTATTCAACAGCTGGATTTTAGCTGCTTACACCTCTGTGAGAACTTTCTCTTGAACTTGGAGCCTGCTTTCCACTCCATATGGCATGCCAAGTGTCATAGAATTAACATCCTATGCAATAGCCCTGAACTGCAAACTTAAGAGAGGTGATGTATAAATTACCCCCAAAACCTCTCTCCTCTAGTGGGAGTACTTCTACTCTGTGTTCTATATTACAGGCTCCAGTTGCCCACAGTGTGAGCTTGTTGGGAACAATTTTCCCTTCCAATCATACTTCTTATTAGTACTAATTTTACCTCCCAAACAAATTCCTGTATTTGAATACTTGTCTCACAGTCTTCTTTTGGTGAAACCCAAACTGGTACCTACCTAGATGGGTGACTGTGAGGACACATCATCAAAGAAACACTTGGTAGCTATTTAATAAACATCTCCCACTCTAATATTCTCAGGATACTATACCAAACCTTTTTCTGAAAGATTTTTGTGCCAGACACCTATGGCTCACACCTATAATGCTAGCTACTTGGGAGGCTAAGATCAGGAGGATTGCTGCTCAAGAGCAGCCTAGGTAAATAGTTCCTGAGATCTTATCACCAAAATAACCAGAGCATAATGGACTGGAGGTGTGTTTCAATTGGCAGAGTGCCTGCTTTGCAAGCTCAAAACCCCTGAGTTCAACCCCAGTCCCACTAATAAATAAATAAATATTTTTGCTTAATGTCAATTATATAAGCACAAATCTCTAACATACTAGAAAATGGACAAAGAGATTTTGGGGCTTCTACAAAGCCACTGCTATTCTGAAGTATATTGATCCTTCTGAGTATTTCTTTCCTAGATTTGCAATTGGTTCAATTTATTCTTTGCACCCTCAAGAGAAATAATCCTGATGATTATATATCATGCAATAGTATATATTTATTTAGCAGGATCTTTTAGACAACCGTCTTATCTGACACTTTATAAAGCTCCATAAATAGAATAGTGTGTAGAGTTATAGTGTCTTACACTGTGTAAAGGTCTTTTAAGTTTATTTTACAGAAGGAAAAAGCATCCAAGATGAAGAGCTCAGTAATTTATAAATTAGTTTTGACCTGTGGCCCAGAACATATACAGATTCCAGTCAACTATCATGTAAAATTCCCCTGCTGTGGGTCACCAAAAGGAGCAAGAGACAAGATGTGGATCTAATCCATTTCCACTGCTGACAAAGCAACTGCAAACTAAAGATGCTGGTTCTATCATGGTCCATTGGGCAAAGTGAGAAGGTAGCCAGTACCCAAAATATGAGCTTAACTATGTCTTCCTTAGCAATAATAATAAATGTAATAAATAAAAGGGAATGAGTTTTGATTGAATCAAAGATTTATTTGGATTTTTTTTAGTTAGGATCGATACTAAAATGTACATAGGTATATTTTAAAGTTCACACATGCTTTTGACATCAAAGTAGTAACAAATAAAATGTTAAAATTGCTATTGGAGGGTTCAACCCCCAGTCTCCCTAAAAACACTCAATTTAAAGTTACTCTTGGAATGTGAAAAATCTGTTTATATGATAAGCTAGTTCTAAAAAACTCAGTTTTGATAGTTAACAAAGTCATTATGAAAATTGATAAAGGGATCTTCGTTGCTGCTGAGTACAGATTTAAAATTTGATGATCTTTTATTCACATATTCCATCATTTACAACTTTAGCAATTATTGAAACTTCTTATTTGTACCTTGCAACTCATATAATTGAGATAATAGCCTTAACAGATCAAGACCTGGAGAGACTAAGGAATAGAAATAAGGGCCAGCATTTCTCAAAGTGTGATCCTAGACCAGCAGCATTAGCATCACCTGGAAACAACAGACAGGCACGTTTTTGGGTCCCATCCCTGAATGAGAACTGATAGCCATTTGTGCTATACGGAGCCCTGCAGGTGATTCTAAAGCACAATATTGTTTGAGAACCAGAGTTTTGGCAAGACAGAGAGTAAAAGAGGATGTGTTTTAGAGTCTTGAATTATAAAACCAAACAACCTCTCCAACTCTCCTTCTGTACTGCTTAAGCACAGAAATTGATTTGCACTACCTTCTTGGTAAAATCTAGTCCTCACATTATTTATCTCCTGGCAGACAGGACTAAAGTAAGTGGAGTTTAAAATAGTTTTTGTGGCATTTACATTGTCTGAGGATACTGCATTCTTTCAAGGACAGTGCAATCTATAAGACTGTTCTGAAGGCCTCTGTGAAGTAAGATGCTAAGGAAATGCACCAGGGCAAAGCAAGCTTGGGTCCTGTTCAAGCTACTAAAGATAGCATATGTGCACAGCTGCATGTCCTCCTCTTATAAATTTGGTAATCAGGATGGTAAATGCCAATGGAAATGGCACCTGTTGGGCTCAGGTCCCCTTCTTCATGGTGGCTGAAAGACACAGATATTAAGGTTTTTGTTTTGTTGTGTTTACACAATACTTAATAAAATCTTAATATACTTCCAAACTCTCCCTAGTATCCAAATAAAATCTTCAGAATAATTCCCATTTCCATGGCCCTTCAACATTTTCCACACTGCAGGGCTGTCTTGAGGATCTGTCACCTGCTCCTTAATCTCAAGTGAAACTCAACAAAGCAATGAACTCCATGTCCTCAACTGCATGGTCACTGTCATCTGCCTTAATATGCAATTTAGACCATTGCTTGGAAATGTCTTATTTCCTATTTTAATCTCTGTAAGAGGCTTTTTCGATTTACATGAGGTTTGGGGTTTGGTGGAATCTTAGTCATTTATGTCATCCTAAGCACTAGGAGTGGCTAAGTTTTACAATGTCTCTAGCACCAATGGCAAGCAAGATACCATGTTTGGAGGGAATGCCTCCAGTAAGTGTAAAGACTGTGGTTTTACCTTACATTTCCCTGATTATTCACACCTTTTGCAGTAGGCTACATAGATAAAGGGGAAAAAAGAGGCAAATTTCATTGTGGCTAGAGCCTGATGCAATTGCAGAGCTGTATTACAGCAGGGCATCACGTAACCACTCAAACAGTAAAAACACAAGACCACCCAAAACCAATTGGGGACCACATGGTGGACTGAGATGACTACTAGCTGTCCTTGGCCTCTCCATACCATTAGCCTGGCAAAATTGGCTAATTGACATGATTACACATCTAAAAACTCCATATAATGATGCAAAAGGCAAATAAACCTTGTTCCATTCCTGGAACTCCTCACTTTTTTCCTACCCTAACTCATGAATAATCTCCCTATGTTACAGTTTGCCTATAAAACCCTACCACACTCAACCCTTGAGTGTATACTTTCACCCAGAAAAAAAAATGCCCTCCCAATTCCTTTGTCTCATTTCTGAATTCTTTCTCTAACAGCGATAAGTACCTGGCAACTGTAGGTAGAGGTCTCAATCTGCTCTTCAGTCTCTAAGATCTTCCCAGTCTTTAAGCACTGGCAACACTTGGACCATCTTTTTATATGTTTATTGACCTTTTATTTTTCCACTTTTGTGAAATTTTTGGCCCTTTGTTATAACAGAATTTTTGTTGCTATTGATTGGTAGGCTTTCTTTATATATTTTTTGTCATTATGTTACCAGAAAAATAGTACTAATAAATTCCTCAATTCTTACATCTGGCAGGAAAAGAATTCAAGAAAGCTGAAAAAGATGTAGTAAAAATAATAGTAAGGGGATGAAGAAGAGTAGTGGAGGGGGTGAATTCAAATATGATGTATTTGATACATGTAACAACCTTGTAATAATGTGTAAATGCCACAATATACCCTCACCCAGCAAAACAATAAAGGAAAAAGACTAATAAAAATAATAGTAAAGTTTATTAGGGAACAAGTTTAATATAACAGGATAAAAGTGGGGGGAAATGAAAAAAAAGAGAGAGAGAGAGAAATATTTCCTGCCCACGTGTAGGAAATGGGAATAGCAATTCAAAATGGTGTCCACTATTTCTTAGTATTATACTGGAGAGCTGGCTATTAAAACAGGGAGTGGACATCCTGGCCCACCTAAAACAGAGACAATAGGTGTGCTTTAGGACTTCCCTCTGTCAGACAATGTATTTTTTACCCATCCAAGGAGCCCAGGGGCTTGTTAACATCTCAAAGAGAAAAGCAGAAGCAGGTAGCTCCTTTAGGTCTCCCTGTTGCTATAACTTGGTATCTAAAAGGAAATAAGAAGAGACTAGTTGCTCTGGCTTTTCAGTTTTTACTTCCTCATTCCAGTGTCTGACTCTGGTCCTTTAAATTTTTATTAAGATATTTCCTGTCTCCTCATCTATTTATCCTGCCTCACATATATGTGTAAGGTACACTTTTACTACGTTCTTGACTTGTTTTCATCCATCAATAACTGCCAATGTCAGCCTCAAATCTGCATGATTGAGAGCTAGTTTTAGACCTTGTCAGTATTCTTTCTCTTTCTAGTTTGCTCCCTCCCTATTTTCCTTTTTTACTTTGACTTCCTTCCTTCCTTCTTTCCTTCCCTCCCTCCTTCCCTCCCTTCCTCCCTTCCTTCCTTCCTAGGTGAATTTTTGGGTTTCTTTTGAGGTCCTGGCTCTTAGCTGAGATTAGAAGTTATGTAAATTTTTACAAACTTCTGGGAAGCTTTTTCTCTTTTATGCTCTGCAACAACATAATTTGGCAAGCAGACACCTGGGGGTGCTGTAAAAGTTGAGATAAGGAATGAAGAGTGTGAATAAACAACCTTTGGAATATTCACCTTTTTAATTAGCATGTATTAATTGTACAAAGGTTTCATTGTGACATTTCCATACATGCATATAATGTACTTGGATCACACTTAGTTACCCTTCTGTTACTCCTTAACACCCTTTTTTTTTTTCCTTTTTGGTGGTACTGGGATTTGAACTCAGGGCCTCAATCTTGCTAGATGGGTGCTCTTACCATTTGAGCCACTCCTCCAGCCCTTCCTTTTGTGATGGGTTTTTGTTTTTGTTTTTGTTTTTTTGAGATAGGGCAAGACCTTATCTGGATCCTATGAACCTGTCTAGCAGGGAGTTCATTATTGGAAGGAATGTAAATTAATGTAGCCACTTTGGAAATAAATATGGAGGCTCTTTCTTTAAAGTGATAAGATTCATCTACCTTTCTTCCAGGCCCACAAGGCCTTGAAAAACCAGGCTCCAGTATCACATTTTGTTCAACACATGCCCTTGGGGAAACAGCTTTTAAGTTTCTGCTTACTCCTCTGGATTCTTGCTCTCAGATTTTAGTCTGTTTATTCCTTACTATTTTATGGAAACTTTAATGCCTTTAGAAACATATTCTTATATTTAAGATGACTTTTGATTATTTCAGAATATTTGAATTGGTATAGTTTAGATCACTCAGTTAGAATGAATATGGGCAAGAAATCATTTGACCACTAACCAGTGGTCTTTAGTTATTAGCTTAGTTTTTTTTTTTTTCCCATTGTCCCACATCGAATATGTGGGAACAATTTTCCCTTGGATTCTCCCTTAGAGCAAAAGACTCCCCAGTTTCCACACACTGTTCTTTCACTGGGAATGTGGTCCTTCAGCTTCCATCTTTATTCAAGTTTCTCCATGGCAGCTGGGCACCAATGGCTCATGCTTATAATCTCAGCTACTCAACAGGCTAAGATCAGGAGGATTGTGGTTCAAAGCCAGTTGGGGCAAATAGTTCTGAGACCTTATCTCAAAAAACCCTTCACAAAAATAGGACTGGCAGAGTGACTCAAGGTGAAGGCCCCGAGTTCAAGTCCCAGTACTGCAAAAAAAAAAAAAAAAAAACCCAAGGTTCTCCATAGCTTCCCTCCTCTCCCCTATGCAACTATAAATACTAGCACACTCCTTGAACAGGGCTCAGCAGATAACCTTCTGCTTATTGTCATTTGTCTGCCTTGCTGTTGTTGTTTTTGTTGCTTTCATTTTGTTTTTGGCTTCTTGAGAATATCTATTGCTTTCTTGCCATTTTTTTTTGTTTGCTTGGTTGGTTGGTTTTGGTCTCTTGGTGGTACTGGGGCTTGAACTCAGGGCTTCATGCTTGCTTGGCAGGCATTCTATCACTTGAGTCACTCTGCCAGCCTGCTTTCTTGTCATTTTAGCAACACATTATAAAACAAGATTAAATATTTTGCCTCACATCTGTAGGTATTCTAAGAATGCCTTTTTAGTTAAGCTAATTATGGTTCTGCAAGTGTGAGATTTCATTTTACAGACATTTAAATGTTTGATACAATCCAATGTATCCATCACTGTTGCTGATGGTTTGAGCTTTCTAGTCTCTTTTCCTAAAAATCCCCTAGAAGTCTTAAAAGCATTCTCCCATACTTTTACTCATCTGGAACTGATCTTTGTTCACTGTAGTAGGCACTATTTTGCTTCAGGAAGCAAAATGGACTAAATATTTGTTTCAACAAATACATTCAGCATCTTCCTCCAAAACATGGTGAGACTGCATGTTCTGGTTCCTTTGTGGATGGGGTGATCTGGTTCTGGCCTGTAAGACCAGTTCTAGGCAGTAAATTGTGAGTGTCTGTGACTACAAAGCTGAGATTGGAGCCCAAAATTGCCAGTGAAAGGCCTGTTCTATCCCTCTTTTCCTTTGCACTACAGTCAACTCTTTCCTAATGGTTGCTTCTCTATGAGCCTGGGTGATTTTAAGAACCCTAAGTAACATACAACTAGCACACAGTGTGCCCCCAATGATATCATTGTCATTCTAAGTCACATAATATGTCCTAATATTACAGATATTTAAGGTCTAAGGAAGGAATTAATTTATTTTTCAAATAAATAACCAATTCTCTCACCATAACTCACTGTGGAGCCCATTTTTAAGACTGAATATTTCATACCATCAACACACTCTCCATTTAATTAACAAAAAAGATTACTTTATGCCATAATACTTCATAAATGGATGTAAAGATATTCCCAAAGTTAGTGATGAAAGAAGATGGGTAAGAGATGCTAGAAATGATATTGTCTGTAATCAGTGCAGAGAAAGGCAAACTAGCAACCTCCAAAGAAAGCTATTCTTAAAATGTAGTTATACTTAGGACCAGTAAGCAAAAGTAGTCTAATAATGAGATGTCCTGGTGTCTGATTTTCTAGATTAGAACTCAGAATTGAAATGCCCTTCAACAGTATAGTTTGGTTTAAACTATTATCTTCTGTTAGAGGAAAAGCTCTAGATATTTCAAACAAGAATTAATTTCTTCAGGTAGAGCACTTAAATCTATTCTGAAAGGGAATCACTGCACATTGATGCATATCTGGGAATAGATTTTCTTTCTGGAAACACCTTGTCTTATGGGGCAAGATATGGGTACCTGTAATCTTCCCATACATATTAACTCCTATTTGATTCTCATCTAAATGATATGGATGACTATCAATAGTGTGTTTCTTGTAAATGATTCCCAAAGATTCATGTCAAATGAAAAAAACACCTTTTAGCATATTTTGGCATATGAAATATGTATGAGAACCTAGCAAATTTTCTAAAATTGATTTAGGAAAAGGAGCAGATTGAATGAATTCCCATCCTCTTGTCCTTTTGTTTATAGGCATGAAAAATGATAATAATGATCATAATAATAACTCATTTAAAAATATGTAAAGTGATTTGTTATATATGACACATCAACTCAACTACTGAAAATATCCTTTATGGTAAGCATGTAGAGTTACCTATCCACAAACAGAGCATAATAAGAAGAAAACATTTATCTTCTGATTTATTATGGGAATTGTTTGGCAGAAAAGCTTTTCTTTTTTCTGATCATTGGCAAATGATTCAGTGAGACTTCAGACAAACATAGGTTAGTTATGTGAAAATTGATTTAGTTTTTAAAAAAAAAAAACTCTTAACAGAACTTGTGCTTTTACCCAACATACAATAATATAGCTTCTTTCCTTTCCTTATAAATATATCCACTCCATATAGTATCATATTGATACGTAATATCAATACTAAACATAATATAATATTATTATATTACATGCATTATATTATAATGCATGAAGTGAATATGAAAATTCATTATACAGATCTTAGGTTAAATGTAAAATTAGAAAACATTAATATTACTTATGAAAAGCAATTTCTGTGGCAGACACTTCTTTAGAGACATTGGGTCCAAATGGCATGAGGGGTGATGGAAATAAGCAATGAAGAAAATCTCTTTCTTTATTGGTGCCCTTCTGGGACTACTGCTCTGCTCTACATGAAATTTTAGCTTACCTTACATTAAAGACAAGCTATAAAAACAAAACTTGCCAGGTGCCAGTGGCTCACACCTGTAATCTTACCTACTCAGGAGGTAGACATCAGGAGGATCACTGTTTGAAGCCAGCCCAGGCAAATAGTTCATGAGACTATATCCCCCCAAAAAAACCCATTAAAAAAAAACAAAACAAAACAAGGGGTTGGTGGAGTGGCTCAAGGTGTAGGCCCTGAGTTCAAACCTCAGTACCAGAAAAAAAGAAAAACAAAACTCACACAAAATTAAAGACCAGTTGGAGGGTTGGAAAGAATATAGTGATTTGTTATGCAAAGTCAATTAGAAAAAACATCCACCTTAACATTTCTGTATCGAGTGGTTTTCAAATTATTTTCTAAGGCAATTGTCCCCTCTGAGCTCTTACATTATTTCTGAAAACATTAGTAGTGCATTGCCTCTGTTGTTTCCTCCCAAGTCCTCAACACAACTACTTCTAACTTCTTCTCCCCTCCCAGTCTCCACATCCATCTGTTCAATGAACAGCAGTTAGACAACATTGGGAAACAGGCCAGCTCACAACTCAGCACTTTTATCTTAATAGGATTTTCCAGAAATCATGTGGATACAGATCATACAAATTACTCTGCTCTTCCAGCTCTCAGTAACAGGAAAGTATCTGTTAATGTGATTTCAGTATTGATAGATGTCAACATTTTCCAGAAAGAAGATGGTATCATTTTCAATGTACAGGAAGCAATTTCTCAATAGATAGTCAGGTTCCAAAAGCACAGGATATAGAAAATGATAGACTTAGAAATTATAGTCATATGGGCAGGTTATTTATTTTAACCCATATATCTAAGCAGAAATAAAATGTATTTTTATGATTTGTCTAGTCTGGTGTCAGTACTTTCTAGTGCAAAAAGATAACAATAACCATAATAAATAACTCCTGTCCATAGAAGAAATACAGGTTCTCGAAAATGTTTGAATACATATAAAATGAGCACTACCTGGAATTCAAGTGTAATGAGTAAGACTTATAATCTTTGTGTTAGCTTTTTCCATTTTCCTTGATTTGCACACTTGCAGATTATGTAGCAACTTGTAGAGAAGTTTCCCCAACTGAGCTGCAAGGATCACTAGTAAATTATCCTTTCCAGAAATAACTATATGTAGGAAAAAGTATAACATGTGCTTCAATGAAAACTATGAGTATTTCAACCACTACATTCAAGATACCTGATTATAGTCTATCATTGTCTTTGAGAAATTTTACAACTTATAAGTTGTAGATATCAGATGGAAATTCAAAATAACATAAACATTCAGTCAATAACAGTAGTTAATGCAAAAATTTCATCTTTCATGATCACTCACAAATGTAGGAACCATCCCCAATTCTTCTTTCCCTTTTACTGTCCATAGCTTATCTAATTACAAGTCCTATTGGCTTTAACATTAAATTATATCCCAATTTCCACCATTAAACACCACATGTATTTCAATCATCCTGTTCAAGTCACCACCCTTCCTAACTTGAACTGACAACCAGATAATAACTTAAAAACTTGAGGCAAATCATGTTTTCCCCCTGCTTTCAACCCTCCAGTGGTTTTTCATCACACTTAGAACACAAGCAATTGTTTCACACCATGCGACCCTTAAGGTGTTAATAGTATATCCCCTCTCATCACACATGCATCACACACACATACACTATATTCATCTCCCTACTATTCTTGTTTTTGTTTGAAGATACTGAACTTATTCTAGTTTCAAAGATTTTACATTGCTCTTGCATCTTCAAGAAACAGATTGACGCTAGATGTAGTTTATACCTGTAATTCCAGCACTCAGGAGGTTGAGGCAAGAAGATGATAAGTTCAAGGCCAGCCTGGGCTCCATAGAGAGACCCTGTCTCAAAATAAATTGTTGAAATAGCACCTTTTCTGAGAAACCTTCTTTGACCACCCTATTCAAAATCATGTTCTTCCAGAGTCCTCCCTATCTCTTGCTTTGTTTTCTTCATACCACTTATGAAACTCTCAAGTTATATTATTTATCCATTTATGTGTCTACTGTTGTCAATGCCCCCCCACCACTGAAATATAAACTCCGTGAAATCACACATTCTTTTGCACATTGATCATCCAGCGTCCAGAACTGAGTGTAGCATATAGGATGCCATGACAGGCTGACTCCTACTCCCTCTGAGATCATATGTTCACATCTTAATCCCTTGAACCTGTGAATTGTTAAGTGGCAAATGGATTTTGCAGATGAGTTTAAATTAAGAACCCCAAAATGGGGAGATTTTCTTGATTATCTGAGTGTGTCATACACAGTAACTACAAGAATCTTTATAAGAAGGAGGTAATGATGTCAGTGGCGCAATAGATGGTGATCTAATGATGAAAGCTGAGATGAGTAGAATGCAGGATCCCCAAATTGCTGGTAGTCTCTAGAAGCTGGGGAAGAGGCAAGGAAAAAATTCTTCCCCTGAAGCCTCCAGAAGGCACACATCTTTACTTTAACTCATAACTCTGACCTATAGAACTGTAAGAAGTTTGTTTTGTGTTGAACCACTGTTTGCGATCATCTGTTACGCTAGCAATACCAAACACATACAGGTGCATTCAGTAGATATTTACTTAATGAATCAATTCCTTAACAGAGGCACTGTGATAATAATTTGGTGCACAGGTTATATACTAAGATTTTTTTTGATTCAATATCATGTCCTAGACTAATAAAGTAGTATGTGTAAAGCATTTTATATGATCACTCAATAAATGCTAGCTGTAATTTCTTGTGTTTTATAGTTCAAAGTAAAGTACTATCCCTGTGTTCCTTAACCTTACAGCTAAAGAAAGTATAAAATGCTGATGTGGCACTGTGTGCTTTAGAAATTTTTACAATAAATCTCCACTTTTCTGTGTCCACTGAGTTACATCAAGGAGTAGTTGTTGAATTTTAACTAAACTAGAAAAGTTATAGTTCTAAAACTCAGGCCAAATTGTGGCAAACTTTACAAAGTGACTGTTCTCCCTAATTTCCCATTGTCTTTAGAAATTATTTTAAAAAGAAAACTAGTTAATAATCATTTCTTGATTAGGAAACTGTTTCCTTGAGCAGACAAGGGTGTGATGCTCAGAAGAAAGTAACTCCTAAGAAGAATTTTACATATTAAATTTCATACTGAACAAAATACATTAACCATTGCATATTCTCTTTTGGTAACATGTGATGGTGACATGGATGGAAATAGAGAGGTAGAAGGACAATTTTTCCCAGGCAGGAAGAATAAATGTGAAATTTTCTTGGTCTACACACTGGAGACTAACTCATTCCTGAGTAGACAGGAATAACTTAAAGGAATTAGCATGACTAACTTGGGAACTAACTATTACATCTTTCACTCAAATGTAAAACTTTCTATAAATGTGAGGAAAATAAGGAAGAATAATTTCTGGTTTTAGGTTGAAAACTAACTCAAAGAAAGAAAAAAGTGGGGAGAGGGAAGAGATGACAAGTAAAAATACAGTGCATACAGGCAACAAATCATACAATAATAATTTGTTATTTCATTGTAACATGACAGGGACAATATATTAATTTATGAGTATTTCGTGATTATCCTTTCTAGTAAGGATCAATAGAGCTTGGTCCCATTTCTTTCTTTGTCCTTCCCTCTTTCCTTAGATCTTATCATTCAAATCCAGAGCAGTCAGGTGGGGAGAGAAAATGTATGAAAATGAAAGGTTAAAAAAAAATGCCTAACAGAAAAGATTAGGATGTGAAAAGGAGAAAAGTTGGAACAACCAAGGAAAGGGGGAAAAGGAGAAAAAGAGAATGGCTTATGTGGAAAGAATGCAAAGGAAAATTTGTGGGGGAAGAAATGAAGAATGAGAGATGGGGTAGAATTGAAGGTTAGCCCCCTATACCTGTGAAGAGGAGAGTAAGAGAACAAAAGAAATGTGTGGATATTTTAAGAAATGCTAATATGGATAAATAATTGTGCTTTATGAAGTATTATTTCCAGAGATAAAATTATGTATATTGTCTGTAAAGACCTCACCATGTAGAGGCACTGAATTTAGATGGGTTCTAGTCATATGTCTTCAGATTTGTGATCTGATACCTTACTACACCTTGGATTAAATTATTACCTGTGTCAATACTATTTCATACAAAAGCTAGACTCTTAGAGTAATTGAATAAAGAGGTAGGAGCTGAAGAGTGGTTTCTCAAAAAAGCTTCAGAAAGTCTGAGTCAGGTGGTTGAAGCTTTAATAATATGAAAACTAACTTTGTAGCAGGATAGAAGAAGGTAGATGCATGGTTCTACTTTGAAAATCAGTCTTAGGGAGCAAATCTATGAACTCCCCCATACCATGAATATATCCTAATATATTATATATATACATATATATATATATATATGTATATATGAAATCAGATTACCATTGAAGCAGTCTCAAAGATAATGTCCAGTTTGCAATTTCACTATGGAAGTTTTACTTTTAGACAATCTCAATTTTCTGCCATGTATGAGAGAAAACATGCATCTTTTGTATTTCTGATCCTGGCTAACGTCACTTAACATGATGTCCTTCAATTGCATCCATTTACTTTCAAACCCACGTCATTATTCCTTTTGGCTAAGTAACACTCCATTGTGCATATGTAACAAAATTTCATGATTCATTCATCAGTTGTAGGACATCTGGGTTGTTTCCAGGCTTAGCTATTGTGAATAGTGCTGTGATGAACAATGGTGTACAGGTGTCTCTACTGTATCCTGTTCTATATTCTTTTGGGTAGATGCCCAGGAGTGGTATCACTGATTCTTTGGGGGCTGAGTATTTTTTTAGTTCCCTAAAGACTATGGATATTAGACCCTTGTCTGATGAATAGCTGGCAAATATTTTCTCCCATAATGTGGGCTGTCTCTTGAGTCTGATGACTATTTCTTTTGCTGTGCAGAAGCTCTTTAGTTTGATGCAGTCCCATTTGTTCATTGTTTTTCTTAGATGCCGAGTCTTTGGAGTTCTGTTTAGGAAGTCATTCCCTATATCCATCTGTTCTAGTGTATTTCCCACTGCTTCTTTGAATTGTTTCAAAGTTTCAGGCCTTATATTAAGGTCTTTGATCCACTTTGATTTTGATACAGGTTGAAAGGCAGGGATCTAGTTTCAGTTTTTTGCAAGTAGATATCTAGTTTTCCCAGCAGCATTTGTTGAAGAGGCTATCTT
The DNA here is from genome assembly GCF_047511655.1 of Castor canadensis. NCBI lineage: Eukaryota > Metazoa > Chordata > Mammalia > Rodentia > Castoridae > Castor > Castor canadensis. Next base: position 148,890,206 of record NC_133390.1, on the reverse strand, counting down.
TTCTCCATCATGTGTTTTGGGCTCCTTTGTCAAAGATCAGCTGGCTATAAATGCATGGGCTTATGTCTGGATTTTATATTCCGACCTACTGGTCTTCCTGTCTGTTTTGTGCCAATACCATGATGTTTTTATTGTTATGGTTCTGAAGTATAGTTTGAGGTCAGGTATTGTGATGCCTCCAGTATTGGACTTTTTGCTCAGAATTGCTTTGGCTATTTAAGGTCTTTTGTTTCCATATGTACTTCACGATTACTTTTTCTAATGCAGGATGTCATTGGAATTTTGATAGGCATTGCATTGAACATGTGGAGTGCTTTTGGTAGTATGGCCGTTTTCACAATGTTGATTCTACAAATCCATGAGCACGGAAGGGCTTTCCATCTTCTGAAGTCTCTTTGATTTCTCCCTTCAGTGGTTTATAGTTTTCATTAAAGCAGTATTTGGTTTCTTTTGTTAAACTTATTCTGAGGTTCTTTATTGTTTTTGAGGCTATTATAAATGGGATTGTTTCCCTGATTTCTTCAGTCTGTGTGTTCTTGGTATATAGAAAAGCTACTGATTTCTGTATTTTAAATTAAAACAGGCATCTTTTATCATGAAAGAGTGTTGGGTTTTGTCAAAGGCTTTTTCTGCATCTGTGGAGAGGATCATGTGGTTTTTTTCCTTGCATCTGTTTATGTACTGTATTATGTTTATGGATTTATACATTGAACCAGCCTTGCTCGCATCCCTGGAATGAAACCAATTTGGTCATAGTGTATGATGTTTTTGATGTGTTGTTGAATTCTGTTTGCCAGTACTTTGTTGAGAATCTTTGCATCATTAAAGATATTGGTCTATAATTCTCTTTTCTGGTTACATCTTTATTGGGTTTCAGAATCAGTGTAATGTTGGCTTTATAGAATGAGTTTGGTAGTGTTCCTTCCCTTTCCATTTCCTGGAAAAGTTTGAGGAGTACTGATGTTAGTTCTTCATTAAAGATTTGGTAAAATTCAGCCATGAACCCATCAGGTCGTGGGGTCTTCTTTGTAGGGAGACTCTTTATTACTGTTTTAATTTCATTACATGTAATAGTACTATTTAGGTGTGTAATATCGTCTTGGTTCAATTTTGATTGGTTGCATGCACCTAAGAATTTATCCATTTTATCTAGATTTTCCAGTTTACTTGAATATCAGTGTTAAAAGTACTTACTAATTATTTTCTGGATTTCATTGGTATTTGTGGTTCTATTCCTCTTTTCATTTCTGATTTTATTAATTTGGGTCTTCTTCTTTCCTCCATTTTGTCATATTGGTTAAGAGTCTGTTGATCTTGTTAATCTTTTCAAAGAGCCAACTATTTGTTTCATTGATTCTTTGTATAGTTTGTTTGGTTTCGATCATTAATCTCAGCCCTGATCTTTGTTATTTTTCTCTGTCTGCTGGTTGTGGGTTTGGTTTGTTCTTGTTTTTCTAGGTACATAATTAGATTGTTTACTGGAGAGGTCTCTGCTTTTTTTTAATGTAGGCACTTATAGCTATAAACTTTTCCCCTTAGCACAGCCTTTGTTATGTCCAACAGATTCTGTTATGTTGTATTTTCATTTTCACTAGATTCTAGGAATTTTTTAATTCTTCCCTTATGACTTTGGTCACCCATTGGTTTTTTAGCAATGTGTTGTTCAGTTTCCATGTGTTTGAGTATTTTCTGGGGATTCTTTTGTTGTTGAGGTCTAGTTTCATTCCATTGTGATCTGATATGATGCAGGGGATTATTTTGATTTGCTTGAATTTGTTGAGACTTCCTTTGTGTCCTAAAATATGATCTATTTTGGAGAAAGTCCCATAAGCTGAAGAAGAAATGTGTATTGCTTAGTTGTTGGGTAAAATACTCTGTAGATGTCAACCATCTCTATTTGGCCTAATGTGTGTAGTAGTTCTGAAGTTTCTTTATCTTTTGTCTGGATGATCTATCTATTGGCGACAGTGGGGTGTTCAGGTCTCCCACTATCACTGTGTTAGTGTCTCCCTGTGCTCTTAAAGTTTTTTTTTAATGTAGATTGGTGCCTCTGCATTTGGTGCATATATGCTACAGATTGATATTTCCTCTTGATGAATTAATATGAATTGACCTTGTCTCTTCTGAATAATTTTAATTTGAAGTCTACTTTGTCAGATAGGGGTATAGCTACTCCTGCTTGTTTATGGGATCCATTTGCTTGGAAAACTTTTTTTCACCTCTTGACTCTGCACCAGTGTTTATTTTTTTCAGTTAGATGAATCTCTTGTATGCACTATATGGTTGGGTCTTGTTTTTTAATCCAATTTGCTATTCTATGTCTCTTGACTGGGGCATTGAGGTCATTTACATTCAGTGTTAGTATTGAGAAGTACCTGTTGTTTCCAGTCATTTTTGTTTTCCTGTTGTTTGGTTTTACATATTCCTTGTTTATTGGTCTGCTTGCTCAAAAGGGTTTATTCTTTCTTGAGTCCGCCTGTCTCTAGTTTCTTCTATATGTTAAAGTCCTTTAAGTATTTTCTGTAGTACTGGCTTGGTGGTTGCAAATTCCTTTAGTTTTTCCTTGTTATGGAAGGTTTTAGTTTCTCCTTCAATTAGGAAGGATAGTTTTGTGGGTAGAATAGTCTCAGTTGACACTTGTTCTCTTTCAGGGCCTAGATATAAGTCTTTGCATGACCTTCTTGTGTTTAGTTTGAGTTGAGAGATCTGCTGTTATTCTAATGGGTTTGCCTTTATATGTGACCTGTCTTCTCTTTTGCAGCTTTCAGAATGATTTCTTTGTTCTGTGTGCTGAGCGTTTTGATTATAATGTGTCTGGGGTGTTCCTTTTTTGGTTCTGATGGTTTGGTGTTCTGTAAGCTTCCTGCACCTGGATGACTCTCTCTTTCTCAAGGTTAGGGAAGTTTTCTGCTATTTTTCAATTGAATAGGTTGTCAGTGTCTTCAGTCTGTATCTCTTTTCCTTCTTCTACACCCATGATTCATAGGTTTGATCTTTTCATGGTGTCCCAGATATCTTGCATGTTCTATTCATATTTTCTTAGCATTTTTTTTTCATGATCTTTTATTATTTGGTCTAAGTTTTCTAGTCTGTCTTCAGTTCCTGATGCTCTATTTTCAGCTTGCTCCACTCTGCTGAGCTTTTGATTATGATATTTATTTGGGATATTGAGTTATTTCAGATTGATTGTTTTTCACAGTTTCTGTATCATTATTGATTTCCTTTTTCGTATCCTGCGTAGTCTGCTTAATTTCATTCATCTGTATTTTCTTTGAGCTATTTAATTGCTTGTTTATGTTCTCTTTGAGGTCAAATACTAACTTTTGTGTTTCTTCTTTGAGGTCATTAATCACTTTTACTACTGTTTTTTGGAATTCATTATTTGATAGCTCTTCCTTTACACAGGTGTTTGGATCCTTAGTGGTAGAATTGGCTTTTGATGGAGAGTAATTGTCTTGCTGTTTCATTCTATGTTGAGATTTATGTATCTGTAGTTGTTATTGGTTATGGTTTTAGTCTCTTGTGCCCCTGTAGTTGTTTTGAGGTTTTGTTGCTGTTGTTTTTCCTTCTGGAGCTCCAGCAGTGCTCCTCAGAGAGGGGTATGCTGAATAAGGTGCCATTTTGGCTCTTTTCTCCCCTCCGTGAGGGCACTGGAGTTCCTGCTGTTTGATGGGAGCACAGGAAGTCTCCTGCAGTCACAGTGGGGAGCACAGGGTCTCTGTGCACTGTCGGGGGCAGGCCTCCTAGCACCCGCAGGATAGTGGATTGCCACTTGGTAGAGGAGCAGGGATTCCACCTCTTGGGCAGGAGAGACATGACTCTCCTGCAGGGAGGTACAGTGTGAAGCACTGGGCTTCGGTGTGCCTTGGGGGAACAGGGCTTCTGGTGCCACCTGTAGAGTAGCAGGGTTTTAGCTTTCCTCCTCTCAGTGGAGAATTTGGCTTTCTTGCTCTTTGATGGGAGAACAAGAGCTCTCTTGCTGTCAGGGGGGGTTCACATGGGTATGTGGTGGCAGGCTCCTGGCACTGTGTAGCAAGTTGAGGATACCCCTGGGGCAGCAAGGCTGGTGGCCTTGAGTCATTTGGTGCCCAGCAGTCTGCAGTGGACCTGGGGTCTACTTTTGTTGGGGTGCAGCTTCCAGGAGCCAAGGCAGCAGGAGAACAGAGGCTGCAGGCCGCATGTGTTCCAGGGCCTGATTTCCCACATGGACCTCAGGGCTGTAGTTCTGTGGGACTGCTGCCCACTCAGGAGAACCGAACCAGCAGGCAGGAGTTTTGGGGCCCGATCTCCTTCTTGGGCTTCTGGAAGCACAGTCCTGTGGTACTGCAACAGGCTTAGGAGAACAAAGCCTGCATGCAGCAGGGAGTTACCCGCCAAGTTCAGGTCTGTGGCGCTGTTGCAGGAGCTGAGCCTACTGGCTTGTGCCTTGTTACTCGTGGAGCAATGGGAGTGGTGGGACCTGCTTACACAGAGGCATTGGTTTCCCTGGTGTTTCAGGGTGAAGATAGGAGGCCATGAATTAGGGGAGAGCCCCAAGTTTGTGTGTGTGTGTGTGTGTGTGTGTGTGTGTGTGTGTATTGGGCAGCGGAACTTACACCCACCCTGGAGTAGTGGAGCCTGGAGCCACAGCAGGGATTTCAGGGGCAGGGATTTCAGGGATAGGGTATCAGAAGTGTTGGGTAAGCAATACCACTCTTGGGGATATACCCAAAAGACTGTTACTCCAGAGGCACCTGCACATCCATGTTTATTGCGGCACTATTCACAATAGCCAAGTTATGGAAACAGCCAAGATGCCCCAGCACTGACGAATGGATTAAGAAAATGTGGTATCTATACACAATGGAATTTTATGCAGCCATGAAGAAGAACGAAATGTTATCATTAGCTGGTAAATGGATGGAATTGGAGAACATCATTCTGAGTGAGGTTAGCCTGGCTCAAAAGACCAAAAATCGTATGTTCTCCCTCATATGTGGACATTAGATCAAGGGCAAACACAACAAGGGGATTGGACTATGAGCACATGATAAAAGCGAGAGCACACAAGGGAGGGGTGAGGATAGGTAAGACACCTAAAAAACTAGGTAGCATTTGTTGCCCTTAACGCAGAGAAACTAAAGCAGATACCTTAAAGCAACTGAGGCCAATAGGAAAAGGGGAACAGGTACTAGAGAAAAGGTTAGATCAAAAAGAATTAACCTAGAAGGTAACACCCACGCACAGGAAATCAATATGAGTCAATGCCCTGTATAGCTATCCTTATCTCAACCAGCAAAACCCCTCGTTCCTTCCTATTATTGCTTATACTCTCTCTACAACAAAATTAGAGATAAGGGCAAAATAGTTTCTGTTGGGTATTGGGGGGGGGAGCGGGAGGGGGCGGAGTGGGTGGTAAGGGAGGGGGTGGGGGCAGAGGGGAGAAATGAACCAAGCCTTGTATGCACATATGAATAATAAAAGAAAAATGAAAAAAAAAAAAAAAAAAGAAATGTTGGGTAGTTCCTCCCATTCTTCCTGTGGTTAGTTGTTTCTCTGCAGATTCGGAGAGGATTTTGCTTCTTGCTGGTTATGGGATCCAGGGAGGGCCTTCTGGGGTCCTCTGACCTTCCTTTTTTGGGGTAATTGGTCACCACTAGGAATGTCAACAGTCTGCCATCTTAATCTCTCCCTGCCATCCCATATCATCTGATTTCTTAAGAAATGGTATTCAGTTCTTCACAGAGAAAGGGAGGCTACTTCAGTCTTATTTAGAGCAGTCAAATGCTGCTGCCCTGTTCTACTGGTGGTGAGCAGATTTATTCCAAAGGGAACTGGCTGCAGCCATGGAAATCAACTCCAAGCAGACTTGGAACAGTCACAACAGGCTAATAGCTCCCAGAAACTACAGAAATTTGTGGAAAATACCATGTCAACAAAGGGCCAAAACAGAAAACATTGAGGTGTAATTTGAGCATTCCACCAAGGTGATACAAAGATGCATGGACACAAAAGCAAAATAGTGCAGCCCTAACCATCTATACCAGCAGTGACTTTTGAAGTTAAAACTAGAAAAGCTGCCATTAATGTTATGGATGATTTGGAAAGGACAGGCCCGTAAGTGGTTGGAAGAATTCCACAGTGGAGTATCAGCCAGGAGTAATGGAATGAAGCTTGGCAAATAGCCTAGTTGGAGCAGATAGGTGAGCTATGAGTTGCTGCATTTTGTTTCCAGAGCAAGAGCCACGTGACTGCAGTACTGTACTAATGAAGCTGACCAACCTGAGGAGTAAGGATGGCCTTGAGGAACATCTAATGAGGCTCATATGAGAAGGCTTGAGCAGATTTAGGGAGCTGCCAGTGATAGCAAGGATATTCCATCTTTTTGAAGTCTTCTTAGACAAGCATAATTCAGGTATAAATCCTATCGGGGAACCTACTGAGATAGCTTTGCTTGGAAAAGGGGTACCAATTTAGTTCTAGTCCAGACAGAATTCCTGTGATGAAGGATTTGGGTAAGTCCCAAATGAGGGTAAGTCCATAAGAAGATCACCCCAGCATGCCTAGCCAAATTTGAAGGCTGGGGGTGGCCAATATTTGCTTGTTAGATGGAAAGAGCTTCTAGAGGTAGCTTCCACCACAACATTGTTTAGCAGCTTACATGAGAAATGGGGACTGGAAGAGAAAAATGTAGACTCTCCAGATGGGGAAGAGGGGTGGGAGAGTGTGATTAAATCCTAAATCTGATATAGCCTTCTGGGAGTTTTTCCCACTCTCTGCCTCCAATGTTTGTGGAGAAGAAATACAATGATGAATTTTGATACAGCCTGAGTTCCTTCTGTGATAGGTACCTGAAGGGAATTCTGACCTGGCATAAACTAGAAGCTGAGGATGGCAGTTGGAAAGTGAAATAGGCACACAGGTACAATTCCTTTGGGCATTTGGATATTTATGGCCTCTAATCCATCTACTCCTTCAAGGAGAATTCTGGCCAGGCTTTTTGATATTTACTATTTTCCTGAAGCTCTATGGCTTTGTTTTGCATTGAGAGCCTTGTAAGTAGAGACAGTGTACCTATGTCAGAAATAATTTTTCTCCATAAAAAGTAAAGATGAAGAGATAGTAGATAAGAGCAAAGTGATTGGGGAGAAAGAACAATTAGTGTTCATACTTCAGGAACACCATAGAGAATTATCAGGGAGAATAAAAAAATGGTATACAATGGTTTGAGGAAATGATAGCTTTGGGGAGTAAAAGAGAAAGAGAATGGTCTGGGGATGGTGGTGCATACTTGTAATCTTAGCTACCCAGAAGGTAAAGATCTGAATGGTTCTACAGTCTGAAGCTAACAGGGGCACAACATTAGCAAGATCACATCTCAACCAATGAGCTGGGCACGGTAACATGTTACACGGGAGGCATAAGCAGGAAGATTGTAGTCTGATACCTGAACCCAGATAAAAATGTGAACTGTTATCCAAAAAATAATTAAAGCAAAAAGGGCTGTGTAGGGATATGGTATAAGTGGTAGAATATGCCTGCATGAGGTTCTAAGTTCATACCTCAGTATCACGAGAGAATGAAAGGTGCATACTGAAATTTTTATTTTATTTTATTTTGCAGTACTGGGACTTGAACTCAGGGCCTTTTGGGCCACTCCACCAGCTCTATTTTTGTGAAAGGTTTTTCAAGATAGGGTCTTGCAGAACTATTTGCCCAGGATGGCTTTGAACTGTGATCCTTCTGATCTCTGCCTCCTGAGTAGCTAGGATTACAGGCATGAGCCACTGGCACCTGGCAAAATTTTTGATTGCTAGATTATGGTTATTTGAATGCAATAATCCATAAAGACATAGCTAAATGAGCTTCAGGATTTAATTAAACCATGACATCTTATCTCAGAGCAAAAAAAGAAATACTACCATCTAACCTAAGAACACAATCATTGCCAATTAACTTTCTCCCAGCATTTACACTTGCTTATAGAATTTTGATTTTGGGAGTTGGATACCTAAAGGTTGCTTTGATAAAGGTCTGCTTCCTTCATCCTCATTCCTAATATGAGTTGTTTCAGAGATTCACTTTCAAACAATGGGATTTCACAAGCCTTTCTATCCTTAGCCAGTCACTGACCCCTATACCAGATAAGGCTCTCAAAGGCCTCACTCAGTTTCTCAATACTCATACCCTCATTCCTTCTCTTAGAAATAGCAAATGCCCTAAGGAGAAACAGAGCGCCAAACATCAGGGTCACACCCCAAGTTCTTGGCCCAATAACTTATAAACTCTTGATGCCACAAAATGTTACATTCATGCTATTTTTAAAGCAGCTTTTCCAGTTGTCCTCATTGAAAGGGTTAAATTATCTCCATCTTTATTACCAGATGTGGAAGCCTCCAATTATTCCCAATGTAAAGATGAGACACATAGAACTTAGGTAACTTGCTTATTAAACTCACAAGCAGAACTGGGAGCCAACCCCAGAAGGACCTGCTCCAGTGTTTGTGTTCCCAAGCATCTCCTCCTTGCTACAATAATACATGTTGCTTTCCGGTGCTTCAAAAACAAACCTTGGAAAGCTCTGAAGAATATATTTCTAATATTTTTGTATTCTCCTAAGATTATAATAAACTAGCACAGGGAATGTCTCATAATCAAAATGTTCAAGGGACCAGCTAAGTAGAAATAGTCTATGTGCCTGACAATAGAATGGGTAACATGTGATGTATGTGTATTATGAAATACTACACATGAATCAAAATGATTAATCTAATACATGTAGGATGGATAAGCCTCAAATATATTAAAAGTACTTTACTCCTTTAACATTTTAAAGCTTCTATTTAATGATTTTGTTATCTCAATGATTTAGGCAAGTCTAACCTGGCTGTCTGATGAATAGCTTCCTTGTGTGATTTGAGATTTTGAATTGTGATTCATCTTAAGTGGGGTTTTAATCTATGGGAATCTTTAAGCCTGGTTGGGATGTTTTATCAAGAACAGTTTTGTGCTTACTTCTGTTAGTACATCCTCATCCACCACCCTCATCAGCCTTTTGATGAGAAACTTTTGGCATAATTTTTTGATTTTGAGACTATGAAGCTAGTATAAATTCAAACACCAAGTTTTATAAGGCCAGACTCATAATTATGATGTCTAGAAAAGTCTATTATTTTTTAATAGATAAGCTAGGTTAAGCTCCCTTGTAGTCTTCATATGTTAGTAAGCAGATTTTTTCTTCACCAAGGATGTACATGGGAGTTTTATTTCAGCCTTTTTTCTACCTTGTGATAGCCAGGGCCTCCTATCTATATCAAATAGACAAAGCTGACAGAAGCAGCTTTGGACCATGATCACTACCACCACTACTAGGACAGTCCTAGTACCAGCTCATGTTTATCTCATGGTTTTTAACCTCTGTGAATTTTGCTTACATTCTTTTGAGCTCAGCTCTGCCTTTAAAAGCATTATCAATTATATTTTAGCAAAGTTTTCTAATTTTTGTAGAGGAAGGGTTTTAAAATTTTGTTCCACTATATTGTTTGTCAAGTAAATTTTGAAAATGCTAGAGACTAAATTTCTCCTTAGGGACCTCACATTATTAGCCTATTAAAAGCCTCCACTTAAAATTTTTCATAAAAGAGGTAGTAAGAGATTGAATTTGATCAAGGTTCATTATAAGCATGTGTGAAAATTTATGCTAATAAAAATTCTCACCCCGAAAGAATTTGACATAATATGGGGCTTGGAGTACTACACATACCTGAAATCCCCATTACTCCAGAGGCTGAGGTAGGAGGATTGAGTTTGAGGCCAGCCTGGGCCACCAAGGAAGTTCCCAAGTCATCCTGGGCTACTAGCTAGACTCTGTCTCCAAAATAAAACAATATATACACAAATATCTCTTTTGACCTGGCTGGGGCCTTAAATTACCACTTTGTTTGCATTGTGTGAATGAAACAGTTGTCCCAGTCAAAGAATAATTGTGGGCAGGTTTCTTGTGGTTATTTCTTGAACCTGCCACAAGGACTGTGCTTGAATCACAGGATAAGGGACTTATCTTTCTGCTATAACACAAGAGCAGACCTGCAATTTTAAAAGAATAAAATATCATTCATATACATCAAAAAGCCTATGTCTTTTAATCAGTCTAATCTATAGTACTCAAAAAGTCAATCAACTCTGTTAGAAGGGAATTCCTACTTTTCCAGCATCAGTAGAATAAAGGTTAAAAGGACAGTCAGTTGACTTGGTGCCTTATTATCGTCATATGGCTTTGCCCACAGCTGGTTCCCATCTATGCTGTACTAGAGTACATTGTACAGTGTTATTAGTCAAAATAATAACTAATGTTCAAACTGTAACCTAATTTTTAATACTATTTATTGAGACTCATCCTTAGTTTCCCCAGAGAGCTAGAGTTTGAAGGGCATTAATAAGAGTAATAGTTCTGTGACTTCATGAACACAGCAGTTTGTTCACAAGTTTTGTTCACAAACTGCGTTGTGACACAAATATTCTCTTGGCCTATTCTATGGTCTTTATCAAGTATTGTAAATTTAGGAAAAGACTTTACCAGTGACAATAAAACAATGATTTCTGATAGCATAAGACTTTCCAAAGAATAATGCTTAAAGTAACATGCTTCATCAGATGTCTACAAACCAAAATTCCATTTAGATTATTTATGAAGTCCATAAATTACTGATTGGATATCAGATATTGAAATGGGAGAGAAAGCTCATGCAAAGATCAATAAGAAATTTTACATTTACCACTCCCTCATAAAAAAAGAAAATGAGGGCCAAAATCTGCCATGCTGGCTTAGCAAAGAACTTCCACCAAAATGGAGACACAGCTAATATATTTCTCTATATAGGAAAAGAATTCTGAGCTTTATTTTGGTGAAGGGACTTAGTGGTATGTTAATTACTTTTTTCTTACCACACTAACATTTTCTGAAAGGTAAAAAGCAAATCTCCATTGTCTCAATGTCCAAGGGTGTTTAAAGAAATCTCCTTACATGCTTTGGGCTTTTCCACTATGGTGGTGGGGAGGCTAAGGTTAGAATGGAATTCTCTAAAAGCCCTACAGGACAGGACAGTCCACACTGTTTTGGAAGAATAGCAGCATTATTTACCATCTGCTCCAGCCTGGCCAGGATAGAGCAAGACCTAGGAAGTAAGCACAGTGAGTCTCTTACAGACAATCTCATGAGGTGTGGAGAGGAGACCTTGAATCTTTGACTTGTCCTTCAGCAGCTAAAGGGCACATAGTTTGGGTTTCACAAAGGCGCAGGCAGGAGAGGTGGGGGATGAACAAATGGATGGAGAATAAACACAGAGGAAATTTTTTTTTTTACAAAGTAATATTTTAACTGCCTAAGCAAATGATTTTTGTGAAAATACTTATATGAAAAACAATACACCATTTTGTTTTTACTTAGTCATCACTATCATTGGGTTTTTAAGAAAATGGAGATTTATAATGAAATGAAATTACATAGGTTCCAGGATTATATACAATTCTGTGACCAGGTGATTTATAATTCAGACAATGTACTGCCTGAAGCGATATTGATTTCTCTTATCAGTTACTGCAGGTCTATTTGAGGAAGCAAAGAACACATGAATAAAGAGAAAAATAAATACCCTAGACTAAGTAATCAAGACTATTACAAAGAATATAAATGACAAAGTCATAATATGTCACAGTACAAACAAGCAGTGTCTTCAGTATAAAAATTGCTTTTCCATGCAGCTGTCTAGTAGCAAGTATGATTTAACTACACAGGGAACATGTCAAAGTTAGTCACATATCCACAGTGTCACAGTCTACATAAAACTTTATGGAGAACAAGCCAGCTGAAAGCCACATCCTGGGCTGAAGCCACGAAAGGCCTTTCAACTGCACCTCCTGGAAGGCTATTCACAGAATTGCCCCCAATAAGCGTCATTAGATCTGACAACTCTGTACTTGGCTTCTACAAGACAACCTATAATCTTCTCAAGAGTATCAAGACATAAGACTGAGGCAAAGAGATACTACTTAAAAAGGAATTTTCCTGTTAACACAAGATTTACACAAATACTTTCCAAACTATTGGCATGTTTGACAGGATGGGCCAACCATACATATATAATACTGGCAGAAAGAACAATGCAACACTGAGATGAAAACCTCTACATAGAAATCCTACTGAAGTCACCATCTTTCTCTCACTACACCACAAAGGCTTTATGCTGAAATCTCAGGTTTATCTTTTTTTCAATCTTTTTGTTTTCCTTTGTACTCTAATGTTTCCCATCCAGTAAAGCAAAAAATCAAATTCCCAAAGAACTAATAAAAAATCACATGGTAACTACCCCCTTAAATAGCATTTCTATCACCTATCCCAAAGGTGTTACAGGACAGTTATGCAGACTTGCATACACTTGAATCATATACTAATGCCACGGCTATCTGCAAAGGTTTTTAGCCATAAAAAGTTAAAATATGGCCTTCTCAACTGTCAAAAGCCAGTGCACCTAAAGCTTACTAATTTTTACTGCAGTGGTTGTTTTTAGCTAACAGGCAGGGATCTTGTATACAAGATGAGGCTGTAAGAAGTACCAGGCATGCAGCAGCCTGTGAATTGAATAGGCCGTTTCTCACCCATTCAGTGATTATACTTCAGAGGGAAAGAAGTGGAATTTCCTGTGTTGCTTCAATGAGATCACTAGGAGAGCTGGCTTGGTTTCGCAGATCTTACAAGAAATGCATAAAGTAAATCAATAAAAAGGTAAGTAGAATTTTGAGATACTCCATTTCATCAACGACAAAGCACCTTCTGGCACCTACATTCCACAATCTCTGTTATTTAATTCACCTAATTTTATTTAAAATAGCACTCTATAGTTAAATAGCCAATACTGAAACAGAGGGAATTATTTATTTTCAAAATCATGTCCTACTGAAATGCTGACCTAATTTTCAGCTTCAATTATTTTAGGCTTTTTTTCCTCCTTTTTCTTGTGGTACTGGGTTTTGAACTCAGGGCCTTCACCTGGAGTCACTCCACCAGCCCCTTTTTTGTGATGGGTTTTTTTGAGATGGGTCTTGTGAACTATTTGCCTGGGCTGGCTTTGAATCACAATCCTCCTGATCTCTGCCTCCCGAGTAGCTAGGATTATAGCCACCAGCACCCAAATACTTTTTTGTTAACTAAGTTTTGAAAAGAAACTTAAAGTCTTCAAGTGGGAAGAATTGCAATTAGATGTGTATTTATCAAACTATTTACTAATAGAAAACCCATCTTTTGACAGGATGTTTAAAAAAGGGAAAAATTGTTTTCCATAGACAGATACTGAAACCTTTTACTGGATCTTCTTATGATGCTTTTCTCCCCACATTAGAAGTTTTTTTAAGTATTGTTGAGAAAGAAAATACATTTTCTTGTTGTAAAATTAGATATTATTGAGGTTCAACTGGGAATTGGCTTCCCATTTATAAAAGCCAAGCAGATTTTATTTCTCCATGCCTTCCTCTCCAGTCAAATATTCTACTAGAAAACGAATATTTTAATTTCAGGGAGGGACATTATTCAGAAAAGCCAAACTTTCAACTTTTCTTACTCCTTAACTCTGAACTTAAACTTACTGTTCTTTAAAAATTTTGTTTCGAGCAAGAAATCCAGAGGCATGAGGGCAGGCACAGCTCAGCTTGAGCCAGTACAATTTCCTGGTATCAGGGAGTGGAAAGCTATCTTCAGAACCATGGCACTCTGGGTAAGGTAAAAACATGGAAGAAGGGGCAGAAAAGGGCACATATTAAGGCTCTGTCCATCACATCTGTGGTGGCTTCAAACTTGAGGTCACACTGCTGTCTGAGGAGCTCAATTACTGGCAATTCTTAACAAACTTCACTGTACTCAGAGAAGAGACTGAGAGTTAACTGAGTTGGAAAGATGAAAAAATAACCACCTCTAAAAATGGACTATCAAACTGAGTTAGTATAAGACATACAGCAGCCTCATGCAACTGTTAAGAGGGCAGAGAATTTCAAAATGCTCCAGTTAGCCCCAGGTTTAGTTAATATAAGGAAAAGGTTATCTAAACAGCCCTATAGAAATTTTACTACATATTCCTTTTCAAAGATGATAGAAACTTTTTGAATTTCATAAACCTATACTCATTATTCTGTCTGGCCCCAAGAGGCATAAGATTGACTTTAGGCATCTTTCATATGCCTGGAATGTAATTTTATGAATTTACTCTAAGACATAAATCAGGTAAAAGAGAAGCTGGATGGGTTTTTTAAAAAAGAAATTGGACTCCCTGGGTACTGAAAGTAGATTGAATAGTGAGAGACTTACAAAGATACAATCCTCTAGAAGATTAAAGAAGATGAAAACAAAATCAAATCTTTCATTTCCTGATACTTTCATTAATTTCTTCCCCCAAAGCACATCACTGAAAGAAAATCAAAAATGTTTTTTCAGTTATTATTAGAGTGGTTCAAGAGCCAAAGAACCCCTTGAGATGGAAACAAAATAATACAGCATTCAAGTTTTCTTCACAAGACTACCATGTACTGGCAAGACTTAGTGCACTTCTGGCTTAAAAAAAAAACTTTTTTTTTTTTTTTAATTGCTAAAGGAACTTTTTGAAAAAAAAAAAAAAAAGAAGAAGAAACTACTACATGTTGGCCAAAAAAAAAAAAAAATTTTTTTTTTTAAATCTGTTCTGTAAAATCCCTACTTCCTTTTGAATCTCCAAAGTTTACAACATTTTATTCAAGAAACTTGGCAGTCATGGTTTCATGGGTTACAGTTACTGATTATCTAAATTTTTAAGTAAATATAAATGTGGTGGAGACAGACCTTGCTCTTGTCTGAGTATTCTCACTAAGAAAGAATTGTGAAGAGTCTGCAGGCTTGAAAAGCAGGGGAAATTAAAGGTAAGAAGTAAAACATAACAAAGGAGAGCTAGAAGGCTGATCTGACTTCCAAACTGGTTTCTAAAATTATATCCAGGGTCCTCTCAAATTCTGTCTCTTAAAAATGTTTGTGCACTGTGGTACCTGATGTTTCTTAATAGTTTGACAAAATAAATACGTAACACATGAAAAGGAAGCACAACTTTTGCTGCACTTTGAAGATACTCAAGAGTATAGGTGATTTTGCTTTCATTTTATGAGACCTGCAGCCTCATCTCTATAAGGTGCTAATGAGGGCTGAGGGTAGCCTTCTCTGACTGACTCTCAAGCCCCAAGTAAATGAAGTAAGTAAACTTGTTCCCAACCTAAGCCTCCAAATAGATCCTAACACCATGTTGTTCTTCTGTTTCCTGATTGTCACACTTGAAAATACTTAGGATATGCTGGCTAGCTGCCATGCAACTATATGACTGGAGATCACCTCCTCAGAGAGAAACTTGTTCATTCAGGGAAAATTAAGTATTTGCTTTAAACTACAGACCAGAGGGAAGCTGACATATTCTTTTGGTCTATATGGCTGGAAACAGTGTTATTAAACCTATGATCCCTTATTGGCATGCTGACTCTTGCGCTGCCTCAATGAGTCTTCTGCCACCCCTGTGTCATCAGAATGGGGCTTCTCAAGGACATCTCCAGGTTCTTCAGGTTCAGCTTCCTCCTTGGGTACATTGTCTCCCTTCAGGAGCCCCTGGTCACTGGCATTACTCCTCTCCTCATCCACACCACCTACTGGGCTGTCCTCTTCCTCTTCCTCCTCTGCTTCGTCCTCATCTCCAAAGTCTTCTTTCTCTTCTTCGTCATCCACAAGGCTGTCCTTATTTTCTTCTTCATTAGAGTCATCTTTTTCCTCCTCTGCTTCCTGCAGCTGTTCAGTCCCATGAGTCTCCTTTGGCCTCTGATCCTGCTCTATGAAGAGAAGAAAAACGCCCTCCAAATAAATGACCATTCAGTAATCAATTAAGAATGTAACTGTGAAGTGAAAAAGTAGGGGGAGTGCTAACAGTTTTCTGCATCTGAAAGCTCTGATATCACACAGGACAGATTCTCTGCTTGGCATCCTAGCTCTATCCAGGGCTTCTCCATTACTCTCTGGGGATTTCACTAATTGTGTTAACTTTCACAGAGAATGTGGACATGGAGGACAAAGGTTCCTTTGTGCTCCACATTTTGTACCTTGTAGAAGGCTCAGTGACCAACTGGCCATAGTCATTGATTCAGAAATGTGATCTAATCTGAGCCAGTCTTCCCCAGGAGTTTGGGGCCAAAGTCAAGAAGAAAAGTTTTCCTTTATCTGCAGTTTGTTAAACTCTTAAAATGTGAGTTGGGACTACTGACAGCCACTGAATATCAAGCCCCATGGAAGCAGAAATCTAACATCACTTGACCTGAGCTTAAAGCTAGGGTACCCCTAGTTTTCAGTTATGTGAAGTAGTAAGTTTTCATTTGTTTCCCTAAGATGCTTTATATTGGGCTTCTGTCACACTCAAGAATTCTAAGGATCATACATATTGTTCAACTATCTATGTTAGTCTTAAACTCTCAAAAATTTCAAGAAATAAAAAGAAATATGAATTTATTTAAACTCTCAATAAAATCCAACAATTACAAATGTTTATGCAAAGTCTCAAAACCAGTCAGGAATAAAGACATTCAAATTCAGGGCTTCTGAGTCCCAGAAGTACTGTGATGAAGTGAAAGAGCTGTGGAGATTGCTTTTCACACGATAGCAACTCAGTTAATGTGAGTTCTATTACCTCCCTTCTTGTTACAATTCAAAACAGAAAAAGGTGTCCACTAATTAATGGCCTTCATTAAACCAAAGGGAAAATGCAATCACCAATGTGAAATATTCTCTAATTTAAAAGAGCAAAAAGTAATTTTTTTCAAATATACCTGGAGAACATATTTTAAGGAATGTGATAATGATGAGTTTGGATGGCCAGCAAACTAAAGGGAAAAATCCACTATCTTATCTTGTAAGAGCACAAAAGGGAATTCTAAGCCATAGAACATCACAAAAATCCAAAAAAATTCTACCACATGAACTTTTCATACTTACCAGAATGTTCAGATAAATTTCTTGGAAGTGGCACACAGAAACATTCTGATATTATCACCAAGATCTGGAGGGAGGGAAGGAAAAGGTTTTTTACAGTGAGTAGACAGGACATTTATTACAAAAGGGCCTCAAAATTAGGCTGTGCTTCTATAACCTGATATTCTTAGACTAATAATTAATAGCTCATTGAAAGTCTTCAAAAAGACAAGGTTATAAGTAAGAATTTTCTACTTTCAAAATGTTACAGAATACAGGAAAATACTGTATTTAATGTGGACCACACAGTCAAATGTTCACAGAAAGGCCACTATAAATAGACAAATCAAGCAGACACAGGAACAGAGACACTGTCAGCCAAGTCTGAAATAGTCTCTTAGAAAGCACTAGTTTGAAAAAACTACTTTGTATTTGAACTGTCCCACACTAACCAGTAATCTTTTACTGAGTGGAAGAACATCTGAAAGTCTGAAATTCTTAAAAATACCCTAAGAAATATCTTCGGAGACGAACTGTGAGAAAACTCCTCAATGCTGTAAACAAAACCCCTTAATTTAGGCACTCGATTTAATTGAATGGCTTCACCTCTGACACTGACTGATGCATAAGGCACTTTCACTATAATAAACACGTCTTTTCCTTGAAGAACTAGAAGTTCCTTAAGGGACAGATCACATCAGTCCATGTTCTATGTACAAGGACCAGCATGGGCCATACTGATGAAACTGATGGCTTGTGTCCAACAGGGCTGAGTCAGCTGGAGCCAGAATTAGCTGAAGCTAAGCTTTCTAACTATGACTTTTCCTTTCCCCTATCGCACCACACAACACAAAGACATCCAGCACTAGATGAAGCTGCCTGATTGGAAGCCTGTATATTTCTTCTGGTAAGTAGTTAACACTTAGACTATGACTTCTCTTTGAATAATTGCCCAGTCTTAAAAATAGAAATAATACTACATATACTAGTGTTCAATAGGAGCTCTGAAATTTAAATAAGTCATATTCCTTTTGATTCAATTTTATAAACATCACGAGTACCCTACTTTGTGTTATGATTATTACAATGCATATGTTCATTTATTACTTTACTTAATATTTGACTCATTAGGTCAAGGTACCATGTTAACATCCAAGGGGGAAATGCTGAAAAGGGAAAAACCTTGAAGTATAAAGCAAAATGGAACTTGAGTCTCATACAACGAATAAAGCTTTTGGGTACATAAGATATAACGAGGTCACATCAAATAATGGGGGTGGAAGAATTCTCATTTGAAGGAGGAAGCACTAAGACCCTCAGCATAGTCAGGAGCGGGTGGGGCAACACCTGCTGCTTGGCTGCTCTCAGCTGCACCAATTGAGATTCTGAGCTCGTAAATCCAGACAAAGTCCCGAATGCCAAGTTAAGGAGAACCACAAAATGAGGCAATGGGTTGTAGGAAGGACTTATGGGTTGGAGAACAGTAAGCTCCAAATCATTAAATTGATTTGAACAGTAAACTGGAAATGGTGCACTTTCTAAGCCACTAAAAAAATGGTACTATTTATAAACATTTCTATAGGGAAATGGAGCCTTCCTCTTCATTTTCTACAATGACCCTTTCCAGTTTCAGCTGTATCCAGATGGTACAGATAGTCATGCCCCCAGTCAAGGAGGATGTATTTTTTCACAAAGAATAGCATCATGCCTCTAATACCAGAGACCCTTTTCTGTATAAGGTCATTAGGTCCGGCACTGATCAGCAGCATAGAAAAATAATTTACTTAAGCACCAAAATTTGAACAGTGCCTATATATATTAATAGGAATAAAGACCAGGCAAAAGAAGCAAAATCAACCCTGTCTGTCACTTTTTTGTTACTGAACCATTTGAGCTGAATCAACTTTACTACCAAGTCACATGATGGCTGGCTGTTATCCATAGCTCTTTTGCTTGTTTAGAACTATGCTGCCTTCCAACCTTCATAGCACACCGACAACAGAAAGTGATGCTGTGAGAATAATATGATATACAGACTATGCACTAAGGATTCCTCCCAATTGTAAAACCAAGCCCTTTGTTTACACATGAAAAATGACATTTAGCAAAATATTTCAACCATCACTAGGCTCAACCAAGAAAACACACATAATTCAAACTAATAGACTTGCTTTTGTTTCCCACCTTTTAAAATTTGGAAAACAATAATAAATGTAATAGTCAATGTGAAGCAATAACTTAATCAAGAATAGTGCTTATGGAAAATATCCTGCCTTCTTGGTCACTATGTAAGTTTAATTCCATGAAAATGACAGGAGGAAGGAGAAAGGTCATTGGGATAGAGCTTCACATGACCGCAAGCCTGGATTAGCTTCCAGCCCCAGTTAATGGCAAAGATGTTACACAGAAGATGCTGAACCCCACACCTGAAGATCTCACCTCTAATCCTGATTCTGTGAAGCAGAAAGGCAAGCAAGTCATAAAACCTTTTGGTTTCAGGCTTCTGGAAGGAATCAAATAGAGCATCCTAAAGACTCTCTTCCTTTGAGCACTAGGCCAATTCTTACTCTTCTATTTTGAAAAATCTCACACGCAGCAATTTCATCTCAGATTTATTCTATTTGAACTGCTCATTTAGTTTTGACTCAGTTGGTGAGACTCTTTAGATATTAGCTTCCCAACAGATGTATCATCCTCAGGGAGTCTCTGTAGGACATGGAGCAGTGGTTCCCCAGGGCCAGTTAAAGCCAGCCTCAAACAGCTTTGTCTAGTAGCAGCATCCCCTTCCCCTAGTGCGCTGTGCAAGTATCATTCTAGCCAACACTTTCACTGTAATACTAGAAGTTAACAAACACACCATTTGGAAATAGTGATTTAAAATGAAATAAGAACGCTGCTGTTTCAAATTATATAATTCACAAAAAGTAAGTTAGAAAGTACAGATGAAATTGAAGATGACTGAAGGCAAATTCCATATACAATTGTGGCAAAGGCATTTTGAACAAAGATTAGAGGTTCAATTGGAGGATATAAACAAGAAAAAAAAAATCTTTCATTTAACCCTTTGGGTAGAGTCACAACTTTGCCTTTTCACCTCAATATTCTAATCAAGGAGGCAACATGTGAAATCACAGCTGACTTGGTTGTTTTGTAAACTGATTATCATTTATAGTAAGATGTCTATTTCTCTTTTCACTACTACTACATTCTGGGCAGCACACATCTTCAGAATAAGGGATAGGATGAGGAGTTAATAACACAGTGATTTTTTTCATTATAGCTCACATTATAATCAAAAGCAGTTTCAAGAAGCAAATGCTATTTAACTCTTGGATTATACACATAGAGAATATTTATGGACTTTTTCTTTTTTGGGTGCTTTTTAATTTTACACAAAACCTACTTTGCTTTAAAGACAAGAAAAAAGATTGATACTATCTCTTACCAGACCCATGAAGAGGCCAAAAACCAAAGTGGCAATGACAAAAAAGACATAAGAACACCAAGCAGGAATTCCGAGGGTCACTGTGAAATAGTTGTGAAGATGCTGAAATAAAAAAAAATTAAATATTTACTCATAATAAGGACCAAAAATACTAGAATTTCTTTCACATTGTCTGCCTACAGATTGTTCCTCCATATATGTATTCAAATGATTCTTAATGAACAAGTCAAATTTTATAGCATAGTATCAAGGTCATATCTAATAAGAGTTGTTTCCTTACAGTCCACAATCTAGACAGAACTATGGTAATATTGTTTTGTTAGTCCTTTCTTCCATCATAATAGATTTTTTTGGTCTTCCTTACTAAATAATTATATACACCTCAATATTTAATCAGAATATGGCATCCATTAAAAAAAGGAACAGCTTGCGGCCTTTATCAATTTTGGGTAAAGCTAACACAAACCACATAAAATGTCTTCATACTTAGATCAGTATGTCAGGCAAGATAAGTCAAAATAAGTCAAGCTCAAAAAGCAATATATCACATTTTCACTCATATGTGAAATCTAGACCCAAAATGATAATGATGATGAATGATTTTAATGGGACATGACTATAAAAGGGATGAGCAAGAAGGGGAAGGGGAAAGGAGAAGGTAAAATAAAAGGACTGAGGTATATTATATATATATTATTAAGGTATATTATATATATATATATTATGTGTATATATATATATACACATAATGTACTATTCAAATATATATATATATTTATACAAAATAATGAAACTTACCTAACACTGTTTAAAAAAGGAAAGGAGGGAGGGGGGTTAAAGGAATATAACAGAGGTGGTAAATTTGTTCGATGTATATAGCACTCATGTATGGAATTATCACAATGAAATTCTCTTGTACTATTAATGTTAACAACAACAAAAAAAAGAACAAAAAGTCCCCATACATTTTCTAACCAGATTATTATTGCTCTACCACTATCCATCCAAGCCAAGTTTACTAAATTGCCATAAAACATACAAGTAATATTGGACAGAAGATACAGCTTTCTTTGGTAATTTATCATGCACAAATGAGATTTCATCAGTGTTTTGAGAAGAGTATACACCTTTCATGCTTACTGTTCTCTGACACTCTATATGATGACAAACACTTTAAAAAATGAGTGACACAATCCTAGCTAAAATTTAGCAAAACCAAGGCAAATAATATATGAATTATAACTATGAACCTTTCATTTAATGTTAAACCCCACTTAGATGTGCCCTTGCAGGCACCATGATTCTCCATGATGATATAATCATCTGATTTAGACCTTTACAGCTTCAAAACTGCCATTAACTACAGTCTAAGTTATTACTGGACACAGGATGAAATGGTTCTAAGTTAAATATCTACAGCAAGCAGAGATAATGATTTTCCAAGAACTGGTGAAAATGTTAATTTCATCTTTTTCAAAATCTAAGTCACTTCCATTAGTTGCTTAGTTTATATCAAGCAATTAAGTAACATTTTATTCTAACTTAATTCTGAATGATAGACAAGAAAACAAATGTGTGTTAAGTGATCTATAGCATAATCTGATTGATAGATGTGAAGATTCAGCAAATATTTTAAACACTGCCACATATAATCAAAGAATTCTATCAATATTTGCTGAATACAGAAAAGATGTATCAAATACTTGAACTATTCACATGAAGTATAAACCAAATTTTGATTTGTAAAGTCATCATCTTTCCTCTGTTGATGGTATTGGTCTTTAGTCTGTGTTTAGTCAGAACAATTTTGTACTAAGTAGCAGAGCACTCTGCAACCCAGCAGGCAAAAGAGGTACTATTTAAGACATCAAAAGGCAGTTCCCAAGTCTTTTTGATGTAAGTTGTAAAAAGTATTGTACAGTTCCTTACTTTAGGTAATATTGTGTATTGAACAATTTATGCTTTTCTTGATGACTCAGTGCCATCATCAAGCTCATCAACCTGAAATGAGCCAAAGAATGAGAAGGCAGTCAAAGCCAATCTACCTCTGGGCTGACTCAGGGATGTATTACTGGAACTTGCTTTATGAATATCGTAACATGACCTTACTCATGCGGTTAGAACTCTTGAGATGAATAATGTGCAGTTTTAAATCCTTCTGGACAGGGTTTTATGCCATTTGTATAGAATAAATGATTAAAGTAACCCTCTAGAAACATTCTAAGCTAATTTTTAGATTCCAGTAAACTATTTGCTTTAAATCACTGCATTCTGGTTCTAAAAGAATTGCATTTTAAGACATCCTCTTACTTTAATAAGCCCTACTTCAGTTTTCTTGTATTTTAAAAACTTCCACTTTAATTTTCTCATATCAAGCTACTCTTTAAGTGATTTGGGCTTTTAAAAGAAATTCTGCCATCTTGTGGTCTTTTAGGTAATTATTATTAAACTTCACTAATCAAGTTATGCTTTCACAACTGTATACATAAATCTTCACCTATTTACTCTTAGTTCACAATGGCTTTAGATCCCTTTATGAGTGGATCTGTAGTATTATGTGCTTGAAGTTTTGTAACATATGTATTTCCAAAGTAATAACTGATTATAACTGATCAAATTCAATTTTAGACTTCTGTTTCTGTTTTTTTAAACACGTTTCTTTAAGTAACAGTTTCCATTTGTGCAAAATACTGATACTTATTCAATATTACATGTTCTCATGACCAGGAAGTATCCTATACTGTTTACTAAAAACGCACTAAAATGTCACCAATAAGAATGATACCCTCAGCTATTATATATTGTACTAGATAACTAAGTTAGAGCTAATGTTTGTGTACATATAGACTTGAGTGAGGAGACTAAAAGGGAACATCATTATATTAGAAAAAATGAAGAGAATGTTCTAATCAGTGGTCAGACTGATATAAGGAACAGAACCAGGCTAAGTCCTCCATAGTCACAGGCAAAAACTCACTCATTTTGTAGTCTTACTCAAAGTTGAACTGGGTCAAAGGAGTTAGAGCTGACCTGTATCACAGGATATTTCTCTGAGGAATTCAGAGACAAACCATTGATCCTTTTCATCCACAGATCAAAATCCCCAACATATCTTCCCTGCATGAGAAGCTAGAAAGGACTCCTCAGTGGTGGCCAAGGATACATGTCTTCTTCTGTATTCTACCTCTCAACACCTGCAGAAGACACAACCTCGCAGCATCTATGGGTCCCACAAGAAAATAAGGTGGGAAACAATGGCTTGTGTTTCCCCAAGAAAGAAGGATAGTGCCTCTCTCCAGCATTGTAGCCAATTGTGAAGAGAAATGAGAAAACAGACCACATATGGACCATCAGACAAAATCTCAGTCCAAGGATTCCCAATCCTGACTATGACACCATACCTACACCAATGTTTCCTGAAATTCAGTCTTCTGCACACTGCTTTCATGACATTCACCTTATCCTGTACCAATCCTTTAGAATTTTAGCATTTTTCATTATATTAAGTAAATTTTTTAAAGTTGCTTTTTTGAGGGTGTTTTTCTTTCTTTCTTTCTTTTTTTGGTAGCACTGGGGTTTCAACTCAGAGCCTCATGCTTGCTAACCAGGAATTCTACCACTTGAGCCACTCCAGCAGCCCTTAAAGGTGTTTTTGTTTATTTGTTTCAAGACAAGTCCTCACTATGTAATTCAGGCTGGCCTCAAACTAGCTATCCTCCTGACTTAGCTTCCCAAATGCTGGGATTACAGGTGTGAACCACCATACCCTTAAGGTTATATAGCAATTTAAAGACATTTTCTATTATTACTACATTACAAAATCAGAATCAATTCTGTACTTTGAAGAAGTCTCTTCCCCAAGAAACTCCTTAAACTATACACCTCACAGACTTCAGTGATACCTGTGAAATGAATGGAAGGTCAAAAGTATCTACAAGGACAGGTGCTATAGCTGACATGGCAAATGCACCTATGAGCTCACACCAAGATTAAGGTATATATGTAGATCCCATCACAACTA
The DNA here is from genome assembly GCF_047511655.1 of Castor canadensis. Classification (NCBI taxonomy): domain Eukaryota; kingdom Metazoa; phylum Chordata; class Mammalia; order Rodentia; family Castoridae; genus Castor; species Castor canadensis. Next base: position 148,865,750 of record NC_133390.1, on the reverse strand, counting down.
GATTGAAAAGACAATCTGAATTTGGTGATGGAAAGAACCCTGGAGATGATCTACTCTTATCTACACTGTGGTACAAATTACCTATCAACAATTCCTAGGACTCAGGTAAGAGCAGGAAGCTCACAGGAATTGAATTGTAAGGTTATTCAAGGGACTTCTTACTCAAGTATAAGCAGATTGGTATAACATTATGAAGGCCAAATGCAAACCAAACAAAACCTCTAAATTTGTAGGAATTTGGTAATGTGGGTATCTCAACACCAGGCAATCCTAGGATCCTTAGGGCAAGCTTTTAATGAGTAAATCAGCTTCACTCCTAAAACAGAAACTTAAAGACTTTAAGGAATCACTATTTCAGTAGACTTTTTTTTTTCAGTATATAAAAAGTGGGATTTATTAGAGAGAAAGGAAAGGCTACAGCTAGAGAAGTGTAGCAGAGCATGGAAGCCAGTAACTCCTTTAGTAGACTCTTAGCATCTAGATTTTGCTATTGTTTGCATTTTTCTTTTCATTAACAGAAAAATTAAGAATTACAGAAAAAGTTTTTCAAAATCATTTAAGCTTTTTTTCATATACACAATAGATGTTGTTTTGCTATCTTCCTCCCCATTAATAACTTGCACCTTTCTCATTGGAAGTATTTCCATTATCACCAGCTACCCATACAGGGGAGACTACTGCTGAGGAAAGACTGACTCAATATTTATGGGTACCCCAAATCTCAGTAAGGTAAAAAAGATTGTGGATACTCAACAATCTTGCCTCATTGGCATTAGCTACTCTACTTCTTTCCTGTTTCCATGTTTTTATCTTCTTTCTCTGAGACTACCCTCTTTGGGTTCTAATGCCCTCCAGGGTCTCTTTGTCTCTCCCTCTTTCACCATGTGCAGTATTTGTTCTGTTCACTATTAATATGGTTGCACTGCAGTTCAGGCATGAGTTTAAAGCAGATTATGCTTCCTGCAATTATACATTCAACCTTGATGTGAGGCTCCTGGGCAAAAGGAAGCAATGGCTAAATAAGCTTAATGAGCAGGCAGGGTATTCATCTAGGACTGGCTGAGTAAGAGGCCTTGTAAGGCAATAAAGCCAGTGTGTATCTAGAGGTTGAAGTGAGAACCAGAGACCTGGTGGGAAATCAAGCAATGGGTCCTACCAGGCCAGAGATCATACAATTTGTGAATAAGAAGAGAAGGGTAAGATTCTAGAATGTATAAATTATGTATCTTCCCTGCCATTGATCAATCTGTGAAGGCAACTGCCATCTAAGCTCTTAACCTACAAAGCAAATTCATGTCTTCATTTACATTTATCATAGGTTCTGTGCTAAGGTCTTGCTGTCAATGCTGTCTGGCATCCACCTATTATAATTATTCTGTTGAATGAGACATTATAATGCTTCAGGGCTCAGACAAGTAGTCTATAACTTTGGCAATTCTTTAATATCAACACACTGCAGAAGGCAGAATTCCCTACTTTCAGCTCCCAGCTTGTGATTCATAATCCTTAGCCCTCGATCAAATTTCTCACCAATGTTAACAAAACAGCACAGGAAACCTCTCGAAACCTAAACTGTCTGGATACAGAGATTATTGTTTAATATGATAAACAAATGTCAAAAAATTAAACCAGTTAAATTTTAACCAAAAAGAACCGAATTCAAGTTTCCCTTTAGCCTCTGTTGTAAAAAAACAAACAAGAAGTCTGAAGTATGTATCTATCTCACAAGGCAGAATAAGAAACTGAGTTACAAAAGATTCTGAAATTTCCCTCAACATTTATTGGTGTACATGAGATACAGAAAATCTTCATGAGCTCCTAGAATATTAGGTTCCAAACATGACACAATCATAGCTTAGAAAAGACATACGAGAACTCAATTCTAAAGATTTTTTTAAAAATATTTTGAATTACATTTAATTTCAGGATAATTTTGTTAAATCTGTTGGATTTAGTCCTCTCTACAGAACTAAAGATCAAGAGACATAGTCAAGATTGTATAATAGTTCATTACTTCAACCTGAATAATAGTTCTATTATACTGAAATGACTAAGTGGAAGTATACAACCACATACAGCAGATATCTGCATGTTTTTTCCTGTCTCAATGGCATTAGTCACTCTACTTTCCTGCTAGTAGGTCACAACTCTGTCTGTAACAACCATTCAGTCTACCACTGCAGTACAAAAGAAGTCGCAGAAACTAGATATTGAATGAACATGGCTGTGTTAAAATAAAGCTTTGCTTATAAAAATAGATGGCAGACCCACAGGCTGCTGCTTGTTGACCACTGATGTGCAAACCTTCCTTCATGCTGTGTAGCTTAAGAAGAAAAATGAAATTATAAACATAATTATAAATGTGTATTTACCTATTATATCAAAAGCTACTTTTTTTTTTTTTTGCGGTACTGGGGTTTGAACTCAGGACCTACACCTTGAGCCACTCCACCAGCCCTTCCTTTTTTGTGTGAAGGGTTTTTCTTTTTTGCTTTTTTTTTCTTTTCTTTTTGTTTATTATTCATATGTGCATACAATGCTTGGGTCATTTCTCCCCCCTGCCCCCACTCCCTCCCTTACCACCCACACTGCCCCCTCCCTCTCCCCCCGACCCCCTCGATACCCAGCAGAAACTATTTTGCCCTTATCTCTAATTTTGTTGAAGAGAGAGTATAAGCAATAATACGAAGGAACAAGGGCTTTTGCTAGTTGAGATAAGGATAGCTATACAGGGAGCTGACTCACATTAATTTCCTATGCATGTGTATTACCTTCTAGGTTAATTCTTTTTGATCTAACCTTTTCTCTAGTTCCTGGTCCCCTTCTCCTATTGGCCTCAGTTGCTTTAAGGTATCTGCTTTAATTTCTCTGTGTTGAGGGCAACAAATGCTAGCTAATTTTTTAGGTGTCTTACCTATCCTCATATCTCCCTTGTGTGCTCTCGCTTTTTTTTTTTTTTTTAAAGTAACAGTAAAGTTTATTAGGAGAGGAACAGTGTGGAGAAAAGAGAGAGCAGCATTTCCTGTTCCCCATGCAGGAAATGGGAGCAAAGACTCCTGTGCTCTCGCTTTTATCTTGTGGGTTTTTTGATAGGGTCTCACGAACTATTTGCCCGAGCTGGCTTTGAACTGCGATCCTCCTGATCCCTGCCTCCTGAGTAGTTAAGATTATAGGCATGAGCCTGGCTTAGATTTTTATTCTTAAAAACTCTCTGCAACTATAATAGTTATTTAAGATTACTCACCCAAATCTTGCCAGAGATGCTAAAAAGACCAGCCATTCCAGACATCCTATTAAAAAAAAAAAAAGGAAAGAAAAAAGAATCATTGCTCATGCATACTATGAAAAAAAAAAAAAAGACAAAATTAAGATCTGGGGGACTGCCCCTCCACTGATCCCTCTACTTTTTGCTATACATTGTTCTCACTTCTGGATTCATTTCTCTTACAGAGTTTCGATACCATGACCATCACCTGAATCACTTTGCTGCAAATGTATTCTAATTCCTTGGCCCTTTCTCCCTTCGTATCTCCCACATAACTGGCAAAAACCTTAACTCTGAACAGCTAAATAGATCCTAGAAAAGACCACAAGCCTAGTTGACCTCCAAACCTAAGTGAATGCTCAATACTGCCCAGTTCTCCTACAGTTTTAAGGCTCTAACTTTGGTAACAGCTCATTTCCTTAATCCTCACTTTAAATGTTATACTTCCTCCCCTCTAGAAGCACTCTCAGTTAACACTCCTCATATGTCACTGTGAAATCAGAAGCCATTATCTGATCTCTGTTATCCTTTCACCACCAAATCTGGTCCTGATAGAAACTTGCATTCAACTTTTCGTGTCCACAGGAAAGTTTACCTGCCCTAGTATGGTCCAATTCCCACTTGTGCCTTGGCTCCTATCCCTTTTGTCCTGTTAATAATTTGGTTCTGTTGCCCTTTCTTCCTGCACTAGCAATGTCTTAGTCTCTGCTGGACCCTCTGCATGCAAACACATCCATCTTCTAAAAATGGCAAACCTACACACCTCACATGGCCCTCCAGCTTCATGCACCCATTTCTCCAAAGAGTAGTCCTCACTTGTTCTTTCTTCTTCTGCACCTTATCTTTAACTCATTCAAATGTGGCTCTATTCTCACCACTGTAGCACCAATACTTTCAAAGCCTGTGATGATCTTATTTTTGTTTGATTCTATGTCCCTGTCACAGACTTGAATTTGATCTTCCTTTACTTCTTAGTAACATGGAACATAAGCACTCTGACTTACTTCTTGAGCACCTTTTATTACTTGGTTTCTGGAAAATGGCATACCCCTGGTAGTCCTCCTGCCCTGCTGGCACTCATTTTCAGTTTTCTTTTACTGGCTCATTCTCTACCTAACTTCTTAATTTGAGAATGGCTCATGGATCAATCCAGAGCACTCCTTTTTCTTTTATTCTAGATACTCCCCTCCCTTCCAATGATTTAAACACCATCTAAGTGTCTTTCGCTTGTGTTGCTGCATACTATACAGAGACCCATCTCCATGCATCCAACTTAACAGCTTCACAAAGTCTGTACTTCAAACTTAATAAGTCCGATACAGAATCCTTGTTTTTTCTCTTGTTCTAATCAGAAACACATACCAAGATCCACCAAGTACTCAAAACATGAAACCTAGGAATTTTTACTTACAAAATTCTCCTTCTCTTTACATATTTTAAATCTACTCACTCTCTCCATTTCCACTGCTGCCAACCTGCTACAAGCTACCAACTCAAGGCTGGACACATGAAACCCTTTTAAATGGTCTCTCCTCATCCATTTTTGACCTCTCCACTGTCTTCTCCTAAGACTCAATTTTTTTTGCATGTACTGACAATCTCCAAGTTCCTTGCTGTGGCCACAGACCCTGCATGATCTGGCTTCATCCTGCTTCTTTTACTCAGCTTACACTACTGTCCCTCCTTTTCACAGTGCTCCAGTCTGACCACCAAGATGCCCTGATATGAACCACACTCTTTCCCAAATTGGGGCTTGTGTGCATGCTATACTCATTCCCGGGAATATTTTTCCCTCTATTCTTTATCTGGGCTAATTCCTTCTAGTCATCCTCTCAAGGAAACCTCTTCTAACTCCATCTAAAAGTTGCCAAGACCGCACAGTTTTTCTGTCTTAGACGTGCTGTTTTTGTTAACAGCCTATCCAGAGTAGGATTTTTCATATCCCCATTTATTTCTAGCTGTCTGACTTTAAGTTACCTGAGGGTAGTAGAAAAACCATGTCTGTCTTGTCACTGAATACCTAGCACCTAGAACAATAGCTGGCATAAAATCAGTGCTCAGTTACTTATACATTGAAATGCCAGAGACAAGTTTGCTCTATATCTCCTGAGTGTTAATATAAATGTCACTACATGATTTATTTCTGAAATCTCGTACTATTTGCTCCCATGTTAGTAAGGATATTTCTTATACCTGTAGACACTAAAAATTAATTACAAATATGACCAATCAAAATTAAAGCTAACTATGGAAACAGTTATTATAGTTCAGTCTTATTTACTTCATTGAGTTATTACACAGTATACCATCATGGCCACAAAGTTACCCCCAGCAGTATTTTGTCAGGTAACCAACCAAACACACAATAGGTTTTATTTTCCACAAAAGATACAATAGCAGTTCCTTCATAAACTATAATTAAAGAGTTGATCCTCCATTTTAACAATAATTTAAAAGGAAGAAAGAATGGCAACTGGTGTTTATAAAAAGAAAATAGTTGGCATGGCTTAATGAAAAAGCTAAAGGACAGGCTTTCTGTGATCCACACAGATATGGCTACTCAACTTCCAGTAGATTAAAGTCAACTGAAACACAGGTGGTCTCAACACCAGATACACTACACATGGGTCCATCATGGGCATGTGTAATCTGCATAACCAGAAGGGAATATAAAGAAAAATGTAGGTTTTTATGGTACACAGGCTAATTTGATACCTGTTATTTTATTTATCACTTTATCATGAAAATATTAACAAGTTACGTTAGAGAAGCTGGGGATTTCCAGCCAGTCAGAGGCTCAACAGATTGCCATTTCTTCTCTAAGATGTAATTCTGTAGGTCTTCAAAGATTCCTGGGCCACGGTAACGGCGGAATATCCCATCTTTTGCACTACAGATTGTAAAAATAAGTAGAAAATAAGTAAATCAAAATAACAGGTGTTAAGAGTAAAAATCAAAATAACTATCAGTCATACATGTGAATTCTGCTAGAACTTTAAATTGGCTCAAATGAAGAAAAAATATAGTTAGGCATAATCTATTACAAAAGAGAAATTCCAAGTCTGAAAGCATTAAATATTCTATTTTATCACTGTATAATTTGCAAATGTAAGCAAATTATTAGCAGTGTTTAACCTGCCAAGTTACTGTTTATTATTGCTGCTACCAATTACTTTGATTTTTCTCTTACAACAACAAAACAGGATTACTGTCAAGTTAAAAAATTTATATCCATACTTCCAAATTTATGTCCCTCCCTTCAAAATCACTAAAAAACAGTTTAATTTACCATCTACCTTCAGCCTTTCATACCTCTCTTCCTCTCACCTGTCAAGCTTCCATGGCAAGCGTCTCATTTTCCATTTTCTTTGCTTCATTACACAGGGAGTTTGGGGGTTCTGTTCTCACAATTCCATTGAACTACTCAGACTGAGGGTCTCCAATGACCCCTAAGTGCCATATCCATGGAGCACTTTTCTGTTACTTTTCCTTCACCTGTCATTAGCACTGTTCACTACCACCCTTTCATTCGTACTGTAGATGGATATACAGTCCATTTGGTTTGACTTTTATGACATGAGCTCTCTAGATTTCTTCAGACTTTTCTGACCACCCCTTGGCAGATGTCCTAATTAATGTTGGTCAGCCAGATTCTCTCCTGCATCTGCTTTTCCTCCCATGTAATTGTTCTCTCTAGCTACATTTCAGTTGTCATCTACCTCAATGCTTAGGAATCTTAATAAGTATTTCCAGTTTAGACCTTTCTTCTGAGTTCTAGATCCTGACACCAAATGGTCACCTAAACTTCTCCAGTTGGAATCAACACAAGCACTTCACACTATCTTCTCCATTCTGGCTCCTGTCTCTCCAATCTCATCTTATTCTAAGGGCTTCTTATCTAGCAAGTCAGCAACAGCATTTACTAGTTATAAATGGCTTGTGGGTAGTCATCATAGACTCTTCTCTCCCATGGATAATCAGCCACCAAATCTGAATATCATTACTTCCTAAGTATCTCTGAAATCTTTACCTTCCTTTCACTTTCCCCTGCTACTACCTGAGTCTCTTTAATCTTATCACTCAGCATGATCCAACTGCATCTGTGGGACAGCTCTAAAGAAATGGCTATAGTTCTCAGAAAGTATTTCATTTTCTCCTTAGCTTATATATACTATCTACTATGTCTGAAAAGAACTTCTCTACTTTGTTGGCTTAATCCATTCCTGCTTACATATTAAGAATCATCTAACCTTTTTTATCATCAGAAACTGATGGTCCCATCTTTTCTTACCTGAAATTATGTCCTCTTTCTCCACATCAACCTAGGTATACTTGTCTTCTAACAGCAATCATCCCTTAAATATTGCACTAAATGAGTGGTAGTCATGGAAAACATCTCTGATATCCTGGTATACATTTACTAATTTCTAATCTTTGCAAGATCAGAAAATTATTTAAACTTACTGAAAAAATGCTGGGAGAGTGGTGACAAAGAAACGGCCACTCAAACCTACAAGAAACATAAGCAAAAAAGTTACAAGTCAAATTCAGAATACCCCAAACACTTAAGTTCGGAAGAAAAGCATTTTCATAATCACATTATTAAAACTGCTACAAGTACTGAATCACATTTATCACTTTTTAAAAATTTTTAATTACAGAGGTTTTATTTCTACCCATTTTTATTTACCTAATACTTTTCAGCCACTGACTTCCACATGCTACCTGGAATTTTCTGGCATATGCATTACTTGGGATCCTAGTGAGACAGTAAGTTATAGAGTTGTAAAATCTGAGCTAATAATAACTGCCCCTACTAGCTTCATGGCTTTTGACAAAGTACTTAACCTTTCTGCATCTCAGTCACCTCATGTGTAAAATGAATATGTTAAGTCCTAAACAAATTATTCTGAAGTTAGATTAGATCAAGAAGGCATGAAATAACATTAAAATATTTTTATTTATCTTCTATAGGCAAAGAAATAGAACTTTCTTGAGTTCTATTTGGATTAGAAGCATATGATTTGTCAGTGGGAGAAGGAAATTTTGATCCCATATCTTCAAAAGCAAAAATCTGACCGCTCTACTTATTTGCTATTATGTCATGAGTGTGAAAGATAATGTCTAACTGTATAACTTTCCAAAAGAAATCACCTCCTTATTTCCTGATTTATTATACACGATTTTGATGAAGTGTGGTTAAGCGAATAAATAAAAGATAGATAAATAAATAAATAATTTTTAAAAAGATGTCATGAGCTTAGCATTGTGCCTGGCATATACTGAAGGACTCAAGTTATAGGTATTAGTTATATCAGTTATCAATTTAAAGGAAAAGAGTATAAAATAAGTTCACATATAATTACATTTATAAAATTTACAATATTAGAAGGAGAATATATGTATATTAACCATGTTTTTCAAATTTACCTTAAGAAATCTTTTCTTTCCCTCTTCAATGGTACTATAGTTTGAACTCATGACTTCACACTTGCTAAGCAGGTGCCCTATCCCTTGAGCCACACGGCTAGCCTTTTCTGCTCGGGTTATTTTTGAGACAGGGCCTCACTTTTTGCCCAGGCTGGCTGGACCCCATGATTCTCATTTTATACTTTCCACTGTAGTTGGCATGACAGGTGTATGCCAACATGCCCAACTTTTTCCCAATGAGTTGGAGTCTCTCAAACTTTTGTCCAAGCTGGCCTGGTATCACAATCCTCCCAATCTTAGCCTCTCACATAGTTGGGATGACAGGCATGTGCCACCACATTCAGCAATTGATTGAGATGGAGTCTTGCTAACTTTATGCCTGGGTTAGCCTCTAACCAAGATCTTTCCAATCTCAGCCTCCCAAGTAGCTGGGATTACATGTGTGAACCTCCAGCACTCGGCTGTTACAGCAAATCCGTACTGAACACTGAGGGCATATCAAATGCTATATGTATATAACGGTAAATAGAATAAAACCCTTAGTTACTCAGAATCTATTGATACTAAGAAACTTCTTTGTTTCAGGAACTGTGATAGTCACTCAAGATACTTTGATATATAAAAACAGGTACAGTCTGTTTTCAAAGAACTCACAGAACTTACAGTGTAGTGAGGGAATGAATTTTGTCAAATAATAACAATCATGAATATAAACCAAGACAGACAATACCAAGAAAAGGCGTATGCACAAAAACTTGAATGAGACTAGAAGTAGAGAACATCTCCCTGGCCTTTAAATTTTATAAATAAATAATATTTACAAATAAATTATATTTATGAGGGTCCCAAGAATGAGTAAAAAAGAAAGTGAGAGAATTCAATGTGGAAAAATGACAGATAAATCATTTTAACATTTCTCATCATTTTAACCTTTCTCATTAAAGAACAATATGGGTAAAATCAAGTATCTATTCAAACCAAGTTCAAATTTTACACCTGTGTAGTGACTTGAAATTTGAAATACTGAAGTTTTAATTTTGGTAACATGGGAAATTTGCTTTTCCCATTTTATAAATTGAATCTATATTCAGCATGATAACTTATTGACTAATGATTAGTCTTCTGAAAGAAGAAATTCTCTTTTGTTTCTCATATCAGACTAAGTGAATTTAAACATCCCCAAGGTACTTAAAAGGAAACACAGTACTGAGGGAAGTATAAGTCACTTCTACTTCTTCCTCTCTCCTACCCCATCAGTTATTTCTTTCCCTCTGCTGCAATTTCTTTGTTTCAAATGTAGGCATGCCCTAGTTCTCACTTCCCTAGCACACATTCCTGAGTAATATCAGGAATTACTTATTCTTACCCTAGCTTCAAACATCTGCATTGATAATCTTAAGTTTCTCTCTCCTGCTCATCTCTATTTGGATATCTATTTAACATTCTAAAGGTAACCCTTGTCCCAAGCCTACTCCTCCACAGTCCTCTCCATCTCCTCTCTTCCCACCACATCCATACATTCCATCAGAAAATCCTAGTCTCAATCTAACCATTTAACCATTATGGCTACTAAAATAAGCAACCATCTTCCCAGTTCTGGACTAGTATACTAACCTCCCAACTGCTCTCCCTTCTTTCATTTCTGATTCTCTACAGTCAATTTCTTCACAAAGCAGCTAAAAGATTTCTTTTAAAACATACTGTCATTCTCCTGCTCAAACCTTCCAGTAGCTTTCTTCCTATCATACTTCATATAAAATCTAAACTCCATGCCATGGCCAATACCCTATGCAGTCTGGCCCCTAGCTACTTTTCCATCCCCATACTTGGTACTCAAGTACCAAGTATGTTTCTCAAATAAGCCATGTATACTCCCACCTGCACATGGTTTTACTCTGCCTAGAATGTTCCCCCTACAAAGCTTGTTGAATTTCACTACCTCAATTTATCAAAACCTCTGATTAAACAATGCATTCCTGGATAGCCTATCTAAAAAAGTGGCTCTCATTATTTTCTACATCTTTATTTTACTTTTCTTCATAGCCCCTATGCCCTCTGACATTATTTTGCATTTTATTTTTGTTATTATTTATCTCTCTTACTAGAATGTAAGCCCAATGAAGAGCCAGGTTTGGTCTTCCTTATTCATCTCTATGTGTTTCATATCTAGAAACGGACCTGGTGCATTGAAGGAACTCAGATACTTGTTGAATGAACAATTATTTCTAAGCCCTATTAAAGGATTAGCAAAAGTGTTAGATTTATCATTCAAAGTAAAACGATAAATTTAAAATGGTATATCAGAAGTATATAGTCAGGCATTGCTTAAAGATTGACAGGTTCTGTGAAATTCATCCTTAGGCAATCTTTCTGTTGCATGAATATGATAGAATGTACTTACACAAACTAAGATGTATCTACATTAGGTAATAGGATCTTATGATATGTACCCAGAGTGCCTTGACCAAAACTTGATTATATTGCTGAAACTATATTCTCTAGGTCTTTCAAACAATTGTGTATGTAGAACTGTGTCACCCAATTTTTGTGAATTGTAGTTTTAAAATTTTTATCATTTGAAATAATTTTAAAGCCTTTGACTGAGAAAACTAGTACACAAAACAATCACCTTTATTTTATTGGACTTTGCTTCTTCTCTATTCCTATAGAATAGCAAACAGAAGTTATTTTTCCTCCTACTTTGATGAGTGCTCCAAATATATTTAGTTTATATTTATATAAATGACTCAACAAACGTTTTAAAAATATTTCATCATAACCAATTTCTCTCTTATTTTGTTCTTGATCCTTTCACAATGGAAAAAATAACTGTAAGTCTATATTTTTAAATGGAAAGACTACATTCAATTAAATATTAAATTTATGAACCATCACAAGGTAAACTGTTTAACTAATTTAATTCAAATCATGCTGTGAGTTCATAGCAGAATACCAGATGACTGAAATATGAATGGGGTGGCTGCATTTTTAAGAAACCAATCCTAATATGTTTCTGGTGCCCTTTAATTAACAAGTTTTATGCCAGTTTTCACTGGACTCAAACTATTAAAAGATGAAAACTGTTCAACAAAAATGTAATTGCAATGATTTGATCTCCGAACAGAATAACTTGTTTTAACAGTTAAAATCATGAACTAATAGCTTTTCTCGATGATTAAAAGGTAGCAGTTCCTGGAGACAAGGCTTTTAATAGAAATCTCTCTCTGGGTTTGTTCACATATAGACATACAACATTTGCTTTGCTGTTAAAGTAATTGGTACTTCATCACTTTGTGTTTTATGAACTCACTATTATTACAGGGAGGTAAATAGCTACTCTTCCATGCCTACTTTCTTTTTTTCTTTCAAATAGAAATAAAGTAGCTAGAAATTGAATTTCAATAGGAAAAGATGGCTGATAAACTAAAAATAGCCACATTTTAAAGACTTAGATCACAAAAGTCCAACTTTTATTCCTAACTTACATGTAATACACAGTTATTTTAAAACTATAAATACAAATTTATTGTGTATATCTTGTCACTTTTGGGAGCAAAAGTTATTCTTCCTCTTGATAAATTATAGCATTCACAGCTAATAAGGATAGATGGAATGACAGAATTATAAATTCACCATTCAGGAACTCACAATGAAGTATCTTCTTGAGGCAAAAACACTATAGATCTTAAAACCCCAAAGTATCATCTGACAGATGACTTGCTAATGACAAAGTAGGGTTGTTTCTTAGTAATTGAGATATTTGGTGTCACCACTTTAACAAAGTGCTCAAACTTAACTTCACTAATGGTGCCAATATGTATTATGTGATGAGAAGACAGTCACAGCACCACATATGATCACTTATAAAGAACTCTTTTTTCTTTTTCATTACTGGGGATTGAACTCAGGGCAAGAGCTCTACTATTTGAGACACACCCTTAATCCTTTTTGCTTTTTTAGTTTATTTTCCAGATAGTCTCTTGCTAACTGTAACTAGGTTGGTCTTGAACTATAACACTCCTGTCTCTGTCTCTCAAATACTGGGATTACCAGTTGGAACCACCACCCCTTAGCCTACTTATGAAGTACTCTTGCCATAAATGTTTAATCTGAATTGAACAATACCTCTAGATTCAACTTGCAGTTTACAGAAAATATGAGAAAAAGTTAAATGTTACCATTAGGAAATATCTAGTAAAACCTTGTCCTAGTCTCTTTGGAACATCAATGTCGTGAAAAAATGGGGTAATGATAATGCTAGATTGAGAAAGACCAAAATCATAAGCCACCAAAGTTGTAAACCTTGATTGAATCCTAGTTCAAAAAAACTTTACAAAGACCCAGGGGGAATAATCAGGAAAATTTTAACATGCTGAAGAGAGTTGGAGGGTGAAATGTAATGATGCTTGCAACTTCCTGCCAATGTCTCAACAAAATAATAATAATAAATACATATATGCACATATGTATAAACACACACACGCGTAGATTCAAATATGTCAAAATGTAATCTTTTAATTGAAGGCACTTAGTTCATGGGTAATCAACATCCTAGTCTTTCAATTCTTCTGTATGTCTGAAAAATTCAAAATAAAGAAGTCATTATATTTTTGCATTTTATGTTCAACATTTACAGTACCTGGTTCTTGAATGACATCTATCTTCCCCACACTAATTTGAAGTGTTTCACCATTCTTTGCAAAAGTTTCCCATTCAGAATCAGTCTGCTGGCAAGATGGACACCATGGGGCATAACTGTTAAGAGAATAATAGCTAATCAATACAATATATGGAAAAATCTGTAGAGAAATAAAGTATTCAAATTAAAAAATAAATTCTTAACTAAAGGAAAGTATATAATCAAGCTTTTTCAAAGTCAATTTAGAAAGCAAAATAGAAGAATATTTCTTCCTTTCGGGTTTAATACATGAATGTTTATTCTACAGGAAAAACTTAGCCAAAATTTGAGAATATTTTCTGCAATTATTATAATATATGAAATAATTTTTCAATGTTATTCTTACAACTGAATTAAATTGTTAATTTCCAGATAGCTTTTGATCTCTAGGGGTAAATACACTTTTGATGCCCTACTAAAGGAAGGCAATTTTTACAAGGATGCTCCTATACTAACTAGCCAAACAAATTTTGGACCCAATAAAGCTATAGATAGATCTGACAGGCAGAGACCAGAAGATCTGTTGCTAGAGGTTTCTCAAGCATATTTCTAAAATCTGAGTATCTGTGGCAGTTCTGAACTATTCCATGAAGAAAAGGAGAAGCTACGGGATAAATCAGCTCTACAAAGACTTTTAAAAATAGAAGAGTTAAAGATACTTGGGCCTTCAAGCCACAACTCTAGTTTTTACATTTCTTTTTCATTCAATAAACATTAAGCACTATGCTAGAAACATACACCTCAGAAGGGCTCATGGAGAAAGAAAGAGCTGTGCTGAGATCCGAAGTAGAAGTAACAGCCAGGGAATAGTCAAGGAATGTTCAAATCTAAGCAAAGACAACAGTATATGTGACAATTCAGACTACAGAGAAGGGAGGATGAAGACATCATCCACAGCCTTTGAAAGTTATATAAAAAATTAAGACTTTATTCAAAGCTCTGTGGTAAGCCCTAAAGTGGTAAGATAATTCTGACCAGATTTACATTTTGGAAAAAGCCTAAAAGTTGTAATGAATCTGGGAAAAGCAAGATGGAATCAAGACAAAAACTGGAAGGATAGACAGTCATCTTGGCACTATGTCAGTAGCTTTACTTGCCCTCCTACATCCTAGAAATCATTAAAAGCCCAGATTATAAAGCTCTGAACTTTTCTTGGGGTTTAATCTGCAGGTGAAAATGAGAATTCAGAGAAATGTGCTGCTTGGGAAGGTAGCAGATTGAATAATATTAAGGTACCAGTAAATGTGGCATAATTTGGAGTAGAGATCTTTATACTTATCTCAGGAAGAGATCATCCTGATTTAAGATAGGTCTCAATCCAGTAAGAGTTTTTTCAAGAGGAAGAAGAGGGAGCTATGACACAGAGAAGTAGGGGGAAGGCTACATGAAGATGGGGCTTTGTAGCTACAAGTCAAGGAACACAAAGAGATGTCAGCAGCTATTAGAAACCAGCAGATGCACAAAACAGACACTGCCACAGAGACTCCAGAGGGCAAGTCTGCTACACCTTGACCTTGGAATTTAGATCTCTAGTGCTGTCAGAGAATAAATTTCTGATATTTAAAGCCCATGGAAGCCCTGTAATTTATTACAGCAGCCCATAGAAGCTATAGAAAGGAAGATACAACTTGAAATTAGAAGGAATTGGATTAAATAAATCTTGCAGAGACTTAAAGAGCTGGTACAGCTTTGTTTAATATAAAATACTGTGAGTAAACAATGCCATATGCTGGAAATCCATTTCAAAATAACAATGCAACACAATTAAAAGGAAAATTAACATTTTCAGAGTAATGTCACAAAAATATATTGACATAAGTGGAAAAACATTTGGTTTTGCTTAACAGTATCCAGAAGATAAAAGCAGTAAGTAAAATAATCATTCTTGCAAAATTACTCCAGGAAAGATTATCAGTTTGAATAATATTTCAGGATGCCACCAACAGCTAGCCATATTTTTAAAAATCTGCTTAAATTAAACTTTTATTTAAAAAGTTTAAAGTCAAAATATTGAGGCAATAAATGAAATACACACTAAAAAAAGATTCAGTACCACTAAATTGTTCTACAATGAGTGAATGTTACAGTACATAAATTGTAACACCAAGGGGTAGAGAGCAGGAAGTATAGATAAAATAATACTAGAAATATATTAGTAACTATTGTACCTTGATGATGGCTAGTAGGGGTTTACTTTATTCCTTAAAATTAGAAAGCTTCATAAAGACATTTGAAATGCATTTCAGATAATCAGAATGTTCTGCTAAATTATACCACCTTGGATATGAATCCTGTGTTTTCAACTATTTCTGGAGAACCAAATTCAATACCATGCTTCTGTTGTCTGTATTGTTACTCGTGTGTGAAGTGCACTGAAGTGCTCCTGGATTAAGGATCTTGATTCTTCCACTGCGTGAATTCACTGAATTTAATGTGAAATTTTATTAGACGTACTAAATTTTTCAGAGGAAAGATTTAGTTGAAATATATTTTCTAGAAAAAAAATATTGAAAATCACTTTTATTCACCAGTAATTGATAGTCTTTCTTCTGTTTTGGCTCTAATCTCACCAGTGTTTCTCAGTACATTCTCTTTTTTTACTTTTTCTTATCTTTGCAGAAACTAGATGACAATGACAGATAAAAGCAAATTTCACTTAGAATTTACTTTTATCAAAATACTCAGAAGAATCTGTGACAACGAAGAGGAAAAAAGTATACTGAGTTCATTTTTCTATGACTCAATACATGAAATTAAATTAAAATGTTAATAAATGATAATTTAGCTACCTTAAGCATTATTCTTCGTTCTGAAAAATCTGGAAATACTTTTACATGATCCAAGAATTGAAAGTCTATGCTCAAATTTATTCCTTTCAAAAGTCATTTCTAAAATATTACCACAAAATAGAGGAAAAGTAAAAATTGTCGGCTGTATGAAAATCCTAACATCTGCTAGAGAATAGTGTTCACTACTTTCCCTAAAACAAACATTCCAAGAAGACAGTGACTGTCACATTACTTGTACCTAGACCAGAGCCTGGCAGCTCCTATGCCATAAGAAATATTTATTACATCAATAAACAAACAGGACATGGCAGTAATAATCTGTAATACTTAAGAAAAATAGCATATGCTTTATACTTAAGAAAAATAGCATATGCTTTATACTTAAGGAAAATAGCATATGCTTTCCTTCAGTGAGTGATATACTTTAAGAAGCTCTTGATAAAAGAAAAAGTTAAGGTGTATTAACTATTCATTAACTATCCCAAAAGCATTTACTGAACACCTAATACTTGATAGTTACAAAGGCTCTGGAGCTAAATAGGAAGGAAGAAAAATTTTGTTCTTTATTTAAAAGTTTACAGTCTAATGGAGGACTAAAACAAAAACCTAGTACAAAGACATATAAATAAATATATACTTACTAGTTGTGGTAAGAATGAAGCTAGATACAAAAAGGCATGGTAAGAAGGGAATTTCCTGAGGGACTGGGAATGTAGAGAAGGCAGTTAACCCATTTAAGTGGTGAGGAGTATCAGGGATGAGCATATGGCAATAATGCTCTTACTCTGCAGCAATTAGAGAGATGGTAAACAGGTGGTCAGGGTGCTAGCCAGAAGAAACCTAAGCAAGAGTCAACCGGGCTCTGTCCAGTCCCCTAGGTTAACCAGACTACCCTATAATGCTTGCACTATTAAGGCCTATATTCTAATTCTGATCTTGCCCACCATTTACTAAAGATCGGGCTTGGCCAAGGTTTTAAACTTCTCAAGTTTTCATCTTGTGAAGTTATTAGCAATGAGAATAATAATACTGGACAAGATTACTGGGATGATCAAATAAGACATCATTTGGAGTATGTGATGCAAGCAATGTAGTTGTTTACGATGATTGTAAGAGAGGAAGCAAAAGATGGAGGTGATGATGAGGATGGTAAGTGTTAATAAGGCTTTACCCTTTGTGGAAATCATCTGAAACCAAATACTAAGTTAGCATATGAGCTCCCCTTTTGTATGCTTTTAAGTACTCATAGCAATACCGAAGGCAGTGGTTTTTATACTTAAGAGGCTCTGGAAGTGTGCACAGGAGATGGGAGTTGTGATTATTTTGATGACTGAGAACACTATTAGACTGTCATGAGCAGGGAACAGGGATAACAAAGTTCTGCAACATGTGAGCTATCCCCAAACACCAAAGAACTGTCCAACCCAACATGCCAAGAGTGCCTTACAGAGAACTACTGATGAATGTTTAACAGAGAGGAAGCAATTGGTAAGGCTGCCAATTCCTTGAAATCAAGGTTGTAGCTCATTTATTTTCATTTTCCCAAATCTCCAACCCTGAACCTGACACATAACAAGCATTTACTATCGCTTAAACATCCAATCAGTAAAGCAAAATAGCAGGAAATCATGACTATCTGACATGGGGGAGTTAAGGCAATGATGTTCCACATCAGTCATAAGCCAGATATTGGGAAAATAATACCAAAATGCAGAGGTCCTGTGGAAATAAATAAGGCTTTGTGAGGCTATTATCACAGTGGTTCCTGTAATCCCACATATGTGAGAGGTGGAGACAGGAAGATAGTGGTTCTAAACCACCCAAGGCAAAAAGTTAGTGAAACCTCACCTCAAAGAACAAGCTGGTACGTGGTACACACTTATAATTACAGGTTTGCAGGAGGCATAGGCAGGATGATCACAGTCTGAGGCTGGCCTCAGGCAAAATGTACAAGACACTATCTAAAACATAACTAAAGAAAAAAGGGTTAGGGGTAAGGCAAGTGTCAAGAGCTCCTGTCCAATAAGAGCAAGGCCCTAAGTTCAAAACCCCAGTACTACCAAAAATAAACAAACGAATGCATAAATAAATGAATAGGGGCTTTTTTTACTACTACTTTGTGTAGTCTCAAAGTCAGAAAAAGTGATGCTTTATAAAAACCCGTCTGCTATACTTTTTTTCTCTAGATATGAGTTTAAAGGTAAGCTGTTCAAAATAAGCTACTTGGGTATCTACTTATTTCTTTTGGAGTAAAAAATGTCACCAGCACAGCACACAGAATAAAGTACACTGCATACTCTTGTGTTTCAAAAGAACAAAAGTCACTTTCTAAAGGACTGATATACTAGGAACCAAGCAAGTATTTAAAGTAGCTAAAGGTTGCAAAGCAACGAATGAAGGACAGTATAAAACAATGGAAAGAGAAAAGGAAGCATTAGCAGATATATATATTTTTATGTGCTATACTTTAATTTTTTTTATTTCTTTTATTCATATGTGCATACAATGTTTGGGTCATTTCTCCCGCGTTCCCCCGCACCCTCCCTCTTGCCCCCACCCCCTCGCTACCAGGCAGAACTATTTTTGCCCTTTCTTTAATTTTGTTGAAGACAGAGTATAAGCAATAATAGGAAGGACCAAGCATTTTTGCTAGTTGAGATAAGGATAGCTATACAGGGAGTTTACTCGCATTGCTTTCCTGTACATCTGTGTTACATTCTAACTTAATTCTTCTCGAACTAACCTTTTCTCTAGTTCCTGGTCCCCTTCTCCTATTGGCCTCTGTCACTTTAAAGTTTCTGCATTAGTTCCTTTGCATTAAGGACATCAAATACTATCTTGTTTTTTTGCCTACCCTCACACCTTCCTTGTGTGCTCCCGCTTCATCATGTGATCAAAGTCCAATCCCCTTGTTGTGTTTGCCCTTGACCTAAAGTCTGCATATGAGGGAGAACATACGATTTTTGGTCTTCTGGACCTGGCTAACCTCGCTCAGGATGATGTTCTCCAGTTCCATCCATTTACCAAGCCCAGATATTTTTTAAAAGCACAGAAAGACAATTACAGAGACAACTACAGTGAGTGATAGAGGTAAACACTATAAAACAATATATGAAAGTATACAAGAGAAAAACTGAGCATAAACCCTTAGTATTTAAGAAAATCTAAGCAGCAATGTAATATTCCAGATTTGTAAAAGGTTTCAGAATAGAAATAGTAAACTACTAAAATGTATTTTAACTGATATTTCTCTTTAACACAAACTTTTTTTTTTTTTTTTGCACTACTGGGGTTTGAACTCAAGGATTCTTGCTCGCTAGGCAGGCACTGTATCACTTAAGCCATATCCCTAGCCCTTTCTGTTTTTGCCTGGACAGAATTAGGACCTCGATCCTCCTACCTATGCCTACTTATGCCTGGTTGAGATGGGGTCTTACTAACTTTTTTGCCTGGGCTGACCTAAACAAAATGCTTTTTTTCCTAAGGCAATTTATTTATTTATTTATTTTCTTATTATCATATTATTGCTGTCCTGGGGGTACATTGTGACACAAAAGTTCTTACACTGTATCATAGTTGAATTCACCCCTTCCATCATTCTTTATCCTCCCCCCATTCCTGGAATAGTTTCAACAGATCTCATTTTTCCATTTTCATACTTGAGTACATAATATTTCTACTACATTCGCCCCCCCCCACTCCCTTTCCTTATATCATCTCCCTCCCACTGGTACCAACCCCCAGATAGGATCTGTTTTAGCTTCCTGTTCTCCATTTAAAAAAAAAAAGGCAGTTTTGCTTAAGTTGTCAATACAGGGAGTTCCATTGTGATATTTCCATATATATATGTATTATAACCCGAAATGGTAAACTGGAAATTCACTTGCCAGGACCTCAAAAATTCAGTACTTGAAAGACAAAGAATATATAACAAATTAAATTATGTAACAGGAGCTTTACATGCCTCAGAGCAGCCAAACACTGCTAGGCCCTTAATAATAAATTATCAATTCCAATATAGCCATGAATTGCACTACATGGCTTTGTATGACATGATATATAAAAGAACAGACTCCCAGAAGAAAGTCAGCAAGTACATAAGCAGATGATCAAATAAAGGACTGTTATTCAAACTGATGCTGATTTTTTAATGCTATCAGAAGTGTCCTACCTTATATCTTTAGAGAAGTGAAATACATCATCTGCAAACTCCTAATAATCTCAATTGTAAGAACAGTTCATCCGAACAAAGTATTGACATGGGAGGTAATATAAACACATTTTTGGTTTCTCTGGTACATACATCAGGAAAAAAAAATCTGGTGTCTGAATAAATTCTTAGAAATTTATAATAGGCCTACTGTGGTACTAAGAATATAATGACTTGTATTTTTTAAAGGGACAAGAGGGAATATGATCTAATAATACAGAAATAGATTAAAAATAATGGTAATATTTCTTCATATGGAGCACTTCTGAGTTAAATTCTGGTATCCAGAAGGAAGTTGGATATAATGGCTTAAGTCCTTTCTTTTCCAGTCTTATTTCCTACTCATGTATTCAGAAGGGTACTAGAAGAAGAACAACTAAAATGATCTCAAGTGTTCACACAGCCTACTTCCAGGTTATGACTCTTCGTGCATCACAGCCCAAGTATAGGTTGTAAAACTAGACACAGAGCAAATTCATAGCACTTAACTATAATCATCTAGGGTAGAACACTTATAAAAAGGTAAAATTTAACCACTGACACAGCCAAACATAAGGATTGTTGGCAGTCACTAATTTAGAAGTTTACTAGGGCTTATATTTATCACAGCTTTAGTGTTTATAGTTCTTTTACTTAAAAAAAATTCCAGAAGGAACTATAAAGGATTAATGTCATTAAATATAAAAAGGCCCTTCTGCTTTGACTATCATCACATACATGCATGAACTCAGTTCTTTCTAAAAAAACTGACCTCTAGAAAAACTGCTATGTAAGGACCTACTGAAAAAAAGAACTTCTTGTAGTATTAGCTAACAAAATGTAGTTTCTCTAAAGTTCTTACAATTATTACAAACACAGCAGTCATAACATAAAGATCCACTTACTTTAAAAGTTTCTTTCTTATGTGAAATATAACCTCCTCACGTCCATCCAAAGTAGCTAAGTTGCTTATTTTAATGAGTTGTTCATGTCTGTAGCTTTCTTTAATAGCTTCACTATTTATTATGACAGAGCATTTTATTTTGAGGTCTAAATATCCCCTTCTTTTTAAAACAAAGTATGTCCGTATTTCAGGAATAAAGTGCATTCTGCTCTTTGAGCAATGAAATTTGGTGACATAACTTTTTTCTTTTTTTTGGTCCTGATCTCACACTGAGGTTTTCATGCCACAGGCATGGAATCTAAATTGAAAGACTCAAAATTTGATCTATTTCCTTTATGTAAAACTAATTATCAAATAGTAGTGATAATTTATCTCTATTGCCTGAAACCACAGGTTTCAGAGATACAATCTCATTGATTTCTCCAGACACTATCATTTTCCCTACAAGTCCAGGATATGGGCTCTCAAGCCTATTCAGACAACCGTCCCCAGTCAACTTGAAGACTTCTTTCGAATGACTGCTTCATTACAATTAAGTAAATTATAAGCTATAAGCAACAAATCCCTACCTCTCATCTCAAAAGTTTCCCATCTTCAAGCAAAGGCACTCTCCACCACTTACCTAACTTCTATTGTTCAAAAGGGGCGATTTGTTAACGACCTTTTCTTTACGTCATTATACTATCGCCCTCAAAGCCCTAACTAAAAATGATAACTATCAGCATTTATTTGCAAACTTGTTTTAAAACGTAGGCTCCATGCTTATGCTTTATTTTCACAATGCCATCCCAAAGTCTTTCTTCATAGGAAGAAAGCTATTTTGTAGAAACTCGTCCCGCTTTGCTGTTCTGCAATGATTCTTCAACACTAACCCTGCCTTACCTCCTAATAAGCTTCCTATTCATAGTGTACATGTAACGGAATGACTGCTTTCTCCTGTACTTGCCTAAGTCTAGGAGCACATGGACTTCTTGACGATTTTTCCTCCCTCCTCCTTCCCTTCGTAATATCCCGACTCCATCCTTAAAACACTTTCCTCTATAGCCAGGGGTGAGCTAAGCGAAAGTTGCTTCCTTCCCACTGTTGTTACCGCTGGCGGGTGGGGGTGGGGGGGATTGAAGGGGGGAGGGGGAGGAGAAAAGAAAAAAAAAAAGCGTCCGCGCACGCGCAGTCCGAGGATCCAGCTCGGCGCCTCAGGTCGGCTCCGGGGCCTTTTCTAGCCCAAGCGAGGCGGAACAGGGCCGAAAGTGGCCCGCTTGGGCTCGGGAGGTGGCGCTTTCGCGGGCGCTGTGGCGTGCGGGGCGGGCACACTCACAATTTCAGCATCCACTCGCCCTCCATCACCAGCGTCCAGTTGGAGGCGGTCATGGGCTGCACCCGGCTCTGCTCCGCCGGCAGCGCGGCCTGTTCCTGGCCCTCGGTCGCCGCCGCCGCCATGAGCCAGGCGGCCAGGAGTGCCGTCAGCAGCGGGCCGCAGCAAGGCCCACCCGCCATGTTAGACGCCAAGCTGGATTCCTCGCGAGAGGGTGGGGATAGAGGCGCGGCGAGGCCGCAGCACGGCCTGGCTTGTCTGCCTGGGTGACAGGACTTTTGGAGGCAGGTGGTCGGAAGAGATGGCGAGCTGCCCCGCCTCCGCCTCAGCGGCCGCGCTCCCGCGCCTAGCTCGCGACGCCGGCGGCCGGCACCGCCTCTTATCCGCTTTTGCCCGCCGAGGCCACGCCCCCTTGTCGCCTCGCGGTTGCCTCGGGTGTCAGTCACCATGGCAACGGCCGCCCTTTCTTCCTGACCGGGATGCTGAAAATAAACAGATGACCTAAGGTTGTCTAAGTGAGAGCCTGTACCGCTGGCATTCAGGTCCCTGAAAAGGAGGATTGGCGCGTGGGAGTTCTCCAAAGAGAAACATGGCCAGCAACTTTAAAAAACCATGCTCTCCTCCATGATGGTAATAACAATGGCAGTGGGCTGCAGTGTGAATTGAGGGTTAAATGAAAAACAGAGGGAGAACGCTGAGCTTCTCGCTGCAAGAAAATTTAAGTGCTCCCTGGGTGTGTTCACTGAAGCATCACTACCTAATTGTGGATAATGAAACTAAACTGTGCACCTGCACTTTTACAAAAATATTTTCAATCTCATAGAAACTGAAAACGTAGGTGCTCAGATAAAGTGAGTCCCTCAATATCACCAGTTGCAATACCGTGGCTTTCACGTTTTTCTCAGCTACAGTTTTGTCAGATGTAAAATGAGAATAGCCTCAAGTGATTTCCAAATCTCTTGACAGATAGACATTAGATAAATCTGCATCTTGAGTGCACCTCACCCTCAGTGTAAAACTGACCGCGGTTGGTGGATGAGCTTTTTCAACATGTGCTTCATAAGCATTTACCAGGTGAGCTAATTGTGAAACCCAGTAGAGTGGTTAATGTATCCTCGAAAAGTGGATTTTGTCTTGGGCTTGGAATAAAGCAAGCTGTACAACTCAGTAGCTCACCAATCTTCACTCAGTGCTACAGGAAAGATTAATTTTGTACACCAAGAAGATCTTGCCTGAATTAGGTATTAATGTAGATAAAACCTTGTGGGCCCAGCTCATAAAAAATATAACACTCAAGAGTTTATAAATCATTGTGAATTAGGAAAGTGTCTGTAATGAATATTACTAAGATTCCCTGTTAATGTGTGTGCATTAGCACAATTGAAAATATCTTTCTGTACTTACAAAAAGAAGGGATGCATAAATAGGAAATCTATCATTCTTTTCAAAAAGTTTAGCTTTTTTGAATAGGATATGTGATTGTTAAAAATGTAAAGCAGATTGAAATATTAATTTTTGTTAATCTGCTGAGTGCAATAAAGATGTTATAACTATATTTTAAAGTTGTTTTTAGATAGTAAAATATGTGGTGATGTAATGCGATGTTTAGAATTTGGTTTTATTAAAGCACTCCAGAAGTAAAATGTGGGAAGTGGCAGGAAAATCCTCAAAACAAGAGTGATACAGGGCATTAAGTATTAAAGCCAAATTCATTTTGCTATTAAATACTTTTGTGTTTGTTGGAAATTTTAAAATGAGAAAAAAGTGAGAATGAACCTGAGGCACAAAAGAAAATCATTGCTGAAGCTCTTACACTCTCTAACTCAAATTATGTGTTCAAGGATTGCTTTTCTTGTCTTTGGTATGAAGAACAAGGGAGAGTTGGTAAGAAGCAATTCAGCAAGAATGTGTGGGAGGAGCTTGGGCACTGGTGGCTCAGGCCTGTAATCCTAGCTACTCAGAAGGCAGAGATGAGGAACATCACAGTTCAAAACCAGCCCTGGGGCAAATAACTGGGGAGACCCTATCTTGAAACTACCCAACACACACACACAAAACCAGGGCTTGTGGAGTGGCTCAAGTGGTAAAGCGCCTGCCTAGAAAGCACGAGGCCCTGAATTCACACACCAGTACTGCCAAAAAAGAAAAGAAAAAAATAATGTGTGGGAGGGGTTTTGCCACCAGTAGGCTCAGTCCAGAAGACCAGATAGATGCTGTCAGACCAAGATGTGATTTGGGGATAAAGCTACTGTACACCAAGCTTCTGCTTAAATACAGGTAAGAATAGTACCTGCTCCAAATGGTGGTTATGCAGATGATAGAACTATAATCCTGAGTTCATGGTATGACTCAGAAAAAGATACTGTTATTTAGAGGCAACAATATTTTATAATGCTTCTAAGGCTTTCTATTTTCCCTGAAGTCAAATTTAGTTAACATGATACACAATGTCCTTCCCAATCCAGCTTCATTTTTATCCCCCTTACATTTCACCATTTCCACAAGCCCCAGTGCTCCATTAACACAAAGCTGATCCCCATTTCCCCAAAAACTCTGTGTGCTTTTAAGCTTCCTTACCCTGCATTCAGCTTAGAATGCTCTCATTTTTCAGCTTCTATCACATAGATTACATTGCATCTTTGATCCCATGCAGAATAAACTGCTTTCTCTTCTCAGATCTTTTTTTTTTATTATATGTGCATACAAGGCTTGGGTTATTTTTCCCCCCTGCCCCCACCCCCTCCCTTACCACCCACTCTGCTCCCTCCCCCTCCCCCCACCCCCTCAATACCCAGCAGAAACTATTTTGCCCTTATTTCTAATTTTGTTGTAGAGAGAGTATAAACAATAATAGGAAGGAACAAGGGTTTTTGCTGGTTGAGATAAGGATAGCTATACAGGGAGTTGACTCACATTGATTTCCTGTGCATGTGTGTTAACTTCTAGGTTAATTCTTTTTGATCTCACCTTTTCTCTAGTTCCTGGTCCTCTTTTCCTATTGGCCTCTGTTGCTTTTAAGGTATCTGCTTTAGTTTCTCTGCATTAAGGGCAACAAATGCTAGCTAATTTTTTAGGTGTCTTACCTATCCTCACCCCTCCCTTGTGTGCTCTCGCTTTTATCATGTGCTCAAAGTCCAATCCCATTGTTGTGTTTGCCCTTGATCTAATGTCCACATATGAGGGAGAACATACGATTTTTGGTCTTTTGGGCCAGGCTAACCTCACTCAGAATGATGTTCTCCAATTCCATCCATTTACCAGCGAATGATAACATTTCGTTCTTCTTCATAGCTGCATAAAATTCGATTGTGTATAGATACCACATTTTCTTAATCCATTCATCAGTGGTGGGGCATCTTAGCTGTTTCCATAACTTGGCTATTGTGAATAGTGCTGCAATAAACATGGGTGTGCAGGTGCCTCTGGAGTAACCTGTGTCACAGTCTTTTGGGTATATCCCCAAGAGTGGTATTGCTGGATCAAATGGTAGATCAATGTCTAGATTTTTAAGTAGCCTCCAAATTTTTTTCCACAGTGGTTGTACTAGTTTACATTCCCACCAACAGTGTAAGAGGGTTCCTTTTTCCCCGCATCCTCTCTAACACCTGTTGTTCGTGGTATTGCTAAGGATGGCTATTCTAACAAGGGTGAGGTGGAATCTTAGTGTGGCTTTAATTTGCATTTCATTTATGGCTAGAGATGGTGAGCATTTTTTCATGTGTTTTTTGGCCATTTGAATTTCTTCTTTTGAGAAAGTTCTGTTTAGTTCACTTGCCCATTTCTTTATTGGTTCATTAGTTTTGGGAGAATTTAGTTTTTTAAGTTCCCAATATATTCTGGTTATCAGTCCTTTGTCTGATGTATAGCTGGCAAATATTTTCTCCTACTCTGTGGGTGTTCTCTTCAGTTTAGAGACCATTTCTTTTGATGAACAGAAGCTTTTTAGCTTTATGAAGTCCCATTTATCTATGCTGTCTCTTAGTTGCTCTGCTGCTGGGGTTTCATTGAGAAAGTTCTTACCTATACCTACTAACTCCAGAGTATTTCCTACTCTTTCCTGTATCAACTTTAGAGTTTGGGGTCTGATATTAAGATCCTTGATCCATTTTGAGTTAATCTTGGTATAGGGTGATATACATGGATCTAGTTTCAGTTTTTTGCAGACTGCTAACCAGTTTTCCCAGCAGTTTTTGTTGAAGAGGCTGCTATTTCTCCATCGTATATTTTTAGCTCCTTTGTCAAAGATAAGTTGCTTATAGTTGTGTGGCTTCATATCTGGGTCCTCTATTCTGTTCCACTGGTCTTCATGTCTGTTTTTATGCCAGTACCATGCTGTTTTTATTGTTATTGCTTTGTAATATAGTTTGAAGTCAGGTATTGTGATACCTCCAGCATTGTTCTTTTGACTGAGTATTACCTTGGCTATTTGTGGCCTCTTGTGTTTCCATATAAATGTCACGGTAGATTTTTCCAAGCCAATGGCCCCCGAAAACAGGCAGGAGTAGCAATACTTATCTCTGACAAAGTAGACTTCAAACCTACATTGATCAAATGAGATAAAGAAGGACATTCCATACTAATAAAAGGGGAAATAGACCAAAAGGAAATAATAATCATCAACCTGTATGCACCTAATGTCAATGCACCCAATTTCATCAAACATACCCTGAAAGACCTAAAAGCATATATAAACGCCAACACAGTGGTTGTGGGAGACTTTAACACCCCATTATCATCAATAGATACGTCATCTAGACAAAAAATCAATAAAGAAATCCAAGATCTAAAATATGCAATAGATCAAATGGACCTAGTAGATGTCTACAGAACATTTCATCCAACTTCTACACAATATACATTCTTCTCAGCAGCCCATGGAACCTTCTCCAAAATAGATCATATCCTAGGGCACAAAGCAAGTCTCAGCAAATATAAGAAAATAGAAATTATACCATGCATACCATCTGATCACAATGCAGTAAAAGCAGAACTCAACAATAAAAGTAAAGACAAAAAACATGCAAACAGCTGGAAACTAAATAACTCATTACTTAATGAACAATGCATCATTGATGCAATAAAAGAGGAAATTAAAAAGTTCCTGGAAGTCAATGAAAATGAAAACACAACCTACCAGAACCTATGGGACACAGCTAAGGCAGTCCTGAGAGGAAAGTTTATAGCCATGAGTGCATATGTTAAAAAGACTGAAAGATCTCAAATCAATGACCTAATGATACATTTCAAACTCCTAGAAAAACAAGAACAAGCAAATCCCAAAACAAATAGAAGGAGATAAATAATAAAAATAAGAGCTGAAATCAATGAAATAGAAACCAAAAAACCCATACAAAGAATTAATGAAACAAAAAGTTGGTTCTTTGAAAAAATAAACAAGTTCAATAGACCCCTGGCAAACCTGACTAAAATAAGGAGAGAAAAAACCCAAATTAATAGAATCAGGAATGCAAAAGGGGAGATAACAACAAACACCATGGAAGTCCAGGAAATCATCAGAGACTACTTTGAGAACCTTTATTCAAATAAATTTGAAAATTTTAATGAAATGGACAGATTTCTAGATACATATGATCATCCAAAACTGAACCAAGAGGAAACTAATCACCTGAATAGACCTATAACACAAAATGAAATTGAAGCAGCAATCAAGAGTCTCCCCAAAAAGAAAAGTTCAGGACCTGATGGATTCTCTGCTGAATTCTATCAGACCTTTAAAGAAGAACTGATACCAACCCTCCTTAAACTGTTCCACGAAATAGAAAGGGAAGGAAAACTGCCAAACACATTTTATGAAGCCAGTATTACAGTTATCCCAAAACCAGGCAAAGACACCTCCAAAAAGGAGAACTATAGGCCAATCTCCTTAATGAACACTGACGTAAAAATCCTCAACAAAATAATGGCAAACCGAATTCAACAACACATCAAAAAGATTATTCACCACGACCAAGTAGGCTTCATCCCAGGGATGCAGGGGTGGTTCAACATACGAAAATCAATAAACGTAATAAACCACATTAAACAGAAGCAAAGACAAAAACCACTTGATCATCTCAATAGATGCAGAAAAAGCCTTTGATAAGATCCAACACCATTTCATGATAAAAGCTCTTAGAAAAGTAGGAATAGAAGAAAAGTACCTCAACATTATAAAAGCTATATATGACAAACCTACAGCCAGCATTATACTTAATGGAGAAAAACTGAAACCATTCCCTCTAAAATCAGGAACCAGACAAGGATGCCCACTATCTCCACTCCTATTCAACATAGTACTGGAATTCCTAGCCAGAGCAATTAGGCAAGAAGAAGGAATAAAAGGAATACAAATAGGGAAACAAACTGTCAAAATATCCCTATTTGCAGATGACATGATCCTATACCTTAAAGACCCAAAAAACTCTACTCAGAAGCTTCTAGACATCATCAATAGCTATAGCAAGGTAGCAGGATATAAAATCAACATAGAAAAATCATTAGCATTTCTATACACTAATAATGAACAAACTGAAAAAGAATACATGAAAACAATGCCATTTACAATAGCCTCAAAAAAAATCAAATACCTAGTTGTAAACCTAACAAAAGATGTGAAAGACCTCTACAAGGAAAACTATACACTTCTGAAGAAAGAGATTGAGGAAGACTATAGAAAGTGGAGAGATCTCCCATGTTCATGGATTGGTAGAATCAACATAGTAAAAATGTCGATACTCCCAAAAATAATCTACATGTTTAATGCAATTCCATCAAAATTCCAATGACATTCATTAAAGAGATCGAAAAATCTTCTCAGCTCTAATAGCCCTGTATAACTCTTCCACACAATTTTCATCATTAACACAATTTCAGTTAGTTATCCCCATCTCTTCTCAATTCTCTAACTCCTACTAGGAACTCTTCATGTTAAAGACTATATATGTCTTTGTTTTTTTATAGAAATACTTAGAGTAGGTACTTTCTGATATGGCCCTAAAGATCCTAGTGTTCAGGCACTTGTGTGATTCTCTCCACTGGAATGTGGACTGAGCCCAGTAACTCACTTCTAACTAATAGGATATAACTAAGATCATGGGCTACCTCTTCCATAGAAAATCACAAAAACCTGGGATGTACATCTTGCTGGAACTCTCCCTCTTGCTTGCTTATTCTGAGACTCTGGTCAGAGAACTCCAAGTGACAAGGAACTAAGGAAAGCCTTGGGCCAGCATCTTGCAAGGATGGTAGGCCTTAGTCCATCAGCCTACCAAGAACTGAACCTCAGGAAAAACCATATGAGTGACCTAGAAGTGGATCCTTCCCCAATGTTCTTGAGATGACTAAGACTGATAAGGGATCCAGAGCCAAAGGGTAAAGCTTAGCTGTGTCCTCTATAGAAACTGTGAGCCTATTAATGTTATTTGTTTTAGGGCCCCAAGATTTGGGGGTAATTTATTAAACATGTCATTTTCATGTTTAAAACATAGATTTACAGTTTTAAAGAGATTCATACCTAGTACTAGAAGAGCCTTAGTATCCACAGTAGTTTATAAAGATGGAACTATGCAGCTATCGTTACACAAAAATAAATGCTTCCTAGTAGGAAAAGGAATTTCTTAGATTTTATGGCTGTGACCTCATAGCAAGAGAGAAAGAAAGAATGTGGTAGATGTATATCCAGGTTCCTGTCTTTACCAGCCAATGGAGGAATAGGCTCCTACAGCCCTATGAAGTTAGACATACCAGCATGAATAGTTCTGGCTAACAAA
Source organism: Castor canadensis (assembly GCF_047511655.1). Taxonomy (NCBI): domain Eukaryota; kingdom Metazoa; phylum Chordata; class Mammalia; order Rodentia; family Castoridae; genus Castor; species Castor canadensis. Next base: position 148,835,414 of record NC_133390.1, on the reverse strand, counting down.
CTACAAGCAGGAGTATGTACGCATCACTTCTGAGTTGAAGCATTATATCAGTGGTGTAAGAAGTTCTGGTGTTCCTTGTATTGTGGAAATTTTAGAGGGAACTCATGATCTGGGAGTCTTTAAGACCAGAGTAGTTTGAATTGCTAGGCTGCCTCAGGGAGAATATCCCTGGATGGCTCCCTGGATTCTCAATGGGTTTCATATAGGTAAGGTATAAATTTTCATTATGACAACCTATTCAAGTTAGTTACTGCTGCATAACTAACCAACTCCAAAACTCATGTCTCATGCTTCTGGGGTTGATGGGCTCAGAAATATTTTTTACTTGTGTGCCATCATATGTTGGCAGATGCTTGGAGGCTGAGGCTAGAGTTAATTGGTCTGGCCCCTGATTCAGGACGGCAGTATAGCTGGTGCACTGATCAGACATTTCATTTACCCCGCAGTCTCTCCATGTGACTAGCTTGGACATTCAAGGCTGTCCCACATACTTTCTCTACAGTGGGAGTTCACAGCAACACAGGCAGAAGCTGCACTGTTTCTTAAAACCTCAATTCAGAAGTCTGAGAATGTGACCTCTACCACATTTTAGTGCTCAAACAAGGTACTAAATGGCAGTCTAGATTAAAGGGGAGAGGAATTAGACTTTACCCCTTAACAAGAAGAAGGAGAATAATTTTTGGCCATCATTTAAAAAAATTTAAAATTTTCACTGAAGCATAATCTAGTTGATTTTGACTGACCTACTGTCTTCTTTTGATGACTTATTCAGTAGTAGTGTCAGTATTTGGGGGTAAAGCAGGTGATATTTCCAAAGAACAGAATGGCAACTACCTCTTCCCTTTCACCTTTTATGAGTAGGTCCTATGAATGTTTGTGCAAAAGGCATTAGAGAGAAGGATTTTTAAGCCCCTGGGCAATCAAGTGGTTCTACAATATGGTAATTAAGCACTCATAGGGCTTCACAGAATTTTTGTTAAATTTATTCAAAAAAGACTCAAAAGATTTTATAGACTAATATAAATAAATCCACAAGGATCAGATAACTATCTTTTGTATTCTGAACCCTTTTTAACTCTCTAATAATAGATATAAGAAAAACAACTTTCAAGACAGATAAAATCTTATATTCTAATGGTGGAGACTTTTAATACATAGTTACCAGTTAAAGACTAATGAATTGGCAACTTGGGATTTAATATTAAAGAAGGTAATCAATGAATGATAAGGAGATTGAATTCAGATGATCAAAAACTGTAATGATAGGGTGTAAAAATAATATACATTGGTCTTCCTTTTGAGGATGGTGAAACTTGTATGGGAATATTAAATAAGCTAGGCAATGCTGTAAAATTAGTCTATAAGGTAATAATAGTACAGGAATTTAATAACACAAACAGATTTGGTAAATGCCTTACAGGAACAAGAGGTAGAAGGGACAATTTAAACAGGACACAGTACTACGTCCTAGAACAGATGGCAGAAGAAGCCATGAAGTATGGAAATAAGATGAAATATACCTAGACGAGTGACTGGAAACAAATCCAGAAGGAGACTTGATAAGTCTCTGAGAAATAACCCCAGGGCCATGCCTTAATGAAAGAAAATCAACCCATTTTTTTATAACTAATAAGTGAGCTAAGTAAAAGAGCAGTTGCATAAATCAATTCTCTTCCTATAAACTAGTAGAAATTTTGGGGAAGGGGGGAGGATGAGACAAAATATCCCTATGTAGCCCAAATGGGCCTTGAGCTTGCAATCCTTCTGCCTCCATCTCCCAATTGCTGAGAAGGAATTAATTTAAAGATGTAATATAGATAAAGATTCCATCAAATAGAAACAAAGACTCTTTTTTAGACTTTAGTTACATGCAAGACATAAGAGAAAAACTGGAGGACTTTATTTGCCACAGATGTCAGTTCTCCCAAGTTAATTTATAAAGCTAATGCAATCCAACCAAAGTCTTTTTAATAGAGTTCTAAAAACTTATCTTAAAGCTAAATTCTTAAGACTAGCCAATAAGATTTTGAAAAGGAGCAATGATGTAGGTCTTGTACTCATAGGTATTAAAATCTATTATTGAAAGGAAAATGTAGAAGCAGGAGAGAGAGAGAGAGAGACCCAGAAAGAATCTGCAACCTTTATATGCACAGGTCTTTATTAGGGAGAGGAGACCTGAGAGAGACCCTTGGCCATCAGAGTCAACACTCTGAGAAGGGCAAGGGCACGCCTTTCTTACAGGCTGGGTTTTTTAAGCCCCCTATAAAGTTGGAGGGGGATGAGCATTAGGAAAAAGGACTGCAAAGGGGGAATGAGGGAAGGTGCTGAACATTAGCGGGAAGGTCATTGGGGCTGGGCAGCCAGCCATAGATGTTGTTTTTCCTCTGGCTTTTTTGTGGAAGGTAGCCATGTTTGCATTGTTCCAGTGTTTCTCAATATTCCAGAGCAATTATAAAGTTATAGGAAAACAAGGAGATATTCGCACAAGAAACAGAAAATAGATAAATGACCCCCAAACATTTGTGTGTTTTATATATGTTAAAGGTAATGTGTTAGTTTGGATAAGAGGACTTAGGCTGCAATAGCAAACAACAGTTAAATCTCAGAGGCTTACCTCAGAAAGCTCATTCCTCTGTAATGCAAAATCCAACATGGATCCAAAAGATTATAGGGAAGCTGTACATCAGGTGAGGTCTATATAACACACGCTGCTTTAATCTTGTGACTCTGCTCTTTCAACATATGGCCTTTTCCATGATCATAGGAGGGAAACAGAAATGTAAAAGTTTGCCAGAAGCTTTTTACTTCCGTGATTCAGAAGTAACACATACCAGTTCAGCTGATAGTCCTTTAGCCAGAATAAATCATAAGAATTTGGGTAACTGAAGAAATGAGTGGTCTTCCATGGGAACTGACTACTAATGAATGGAATAATGTCCACAAATGATATTTCAAATGGGTAGGGGAATTATATTAGTAATAACAGTAATTATGGTAGTAATAAGACAATTTTTTCTTCATCAAGGAAAAATATGTATATATGCTATACCACAAAATATCCAGACATGCTAATTAAAATTTTTCCAGAAACTATTGCTTCTGAAAATTCTAAATCCACCACTAATGACAAAAGTAAAGTGCTCTTGGAAAGTTTTTGGAGAATAACTTCATATGTATATAATGAGAGAAGCTTTTCTCAGTAACACATGAAACACTGAAGCAAAGAAAGGACTCTGGAAACCTGCCACATAATGAAAAAAATTAAGCAAAACAAAACTGTGTGAAATGGTGTGAAGTATACTCAATATACAAAAGTTTAGCTCTGAAGTTCAAGAAATTCTATAGCAAGGTATTGTGACTCACACTGTAATCCCACCTGCTTGGAAGGCAGACATCAGGAGGATCATGTTTTGAAACTGGTCCTGGGCAAAATCAAGACTCTATCCAAAAAAAACTAAAGGAGAAAAGGACTGGGCATGTAACTCAAATGCTACAGCATTTGTCTAGCAAGCCCAATGTCCTGAGTTCAAACACTGGTACTATCAGAAAAATTTTTTTCAGTTCTACAAATAAATACATTTTTCAATAGAAAAATAAGGAGGATTATAAACACCTGCAGAAGAAGAAATACAAAATGAACACGAAAGGCTACTAATGCATACTGTTGATCAGGAAAGTACATTTTATAATTACTAGTAGTGTATTTGATGGTTCCCCGTGATTTCCTTTAGGGTTTAACCAACTTGTTATTAGGGCTAGACACCCCAGTATTGTGAAATCCTCACAGCAATATCCCTCTTGCCACTACCTGCCTCCATTCACTTTAAGATTGCACTCTCTGATTACATTCTGCTGAGGAGTCTGGCATGTGTGAAAATTGGAAAAAATGGAGGCATAAATATTATTGAATAGCAGTTGCATACTTTGAACAGAGAAAACTGTATGTAAAAAAAAGAACACCTTTAATGTGTAAAAATTACCTATAATGTCTGGTGCTATCCAATAAGCACCAAGCCGTTGATATTGGCCTGGTATCTTCACTTCATTCAACAAATTTCACAGAGCATGAATTATGCATACACCTGTGCCAAGTTCTGTGTGATAGCAATGGTACGAATCTCTGTTCTTAATGAGACAAGGCATTGATTGCTAGCACATTACATCATAATAGTTAACAATGTTTGGAAAATCGTAGCCCATGATATGCTATATGTTTACTGAGAAATGGCCAGATGAAGGTGTTCACAGATTGAAGTGTTCAATGATCTAGAACATTTCAGAATGGGAAGGCTGAGAATACACCATGGAAGACATTGAACTTTCAGAATTACTTTGATGTATAGAAAAATGATAGACGAAGAAGAGGCAGAAAAAATTTCATGTGAGAAAATGTAAGAAGAAAATGTTAAGAACCTCAAGTTTAACTCTCAACCTAAAAACAAAATCAAACAAAAAATCCCAACCGTGTTTATTTTGAACAAATCTCTGTTCTTGCTTCTTGGCATTTGAAGGTTGGGAAAGCAAAATCTGTATTTGTCCACTTAACAGGTTTAGTCAAGATTTATTTTTATTGAAGAGAAGAAACTAGAAAGAAGCAAAGACATTCATTGAGTTTATTGCTTGCTCTTGGGCAATAAAATACCTTAACTAAACTATCAGTTCTGTGTCTACCAAGAATTCACTTTACTTTACAGATCTCACTTTTGGAAATACTTCTTCATATTTGAGTCATATCTTACCAAACATCCTTAAATCGTGTATTTTTATAACTTTATTTTGTTTACATTTTGATGAAAGTAGAAAACTGTTTACCATGTAATGAACTTAATTTTATGTTTTAATTTATAATCGTCCCTATTTCAAGCTTTTCTCTCTTCATCGTCATACAAAATTTTAAAATCTAAGATTAGCTACAGATAAGTATTAAGTATGAGACAATGTAGGCCAAGAATTTTAAATCTTTCACCTTACCTAATAAAATACTTGGGGACAGTTGTTAGGCATTGATTTATATGCACCTGGTAGAAGCTGAGAAAACAGTTAAGATAAATTCTGTAAGAGAAAACAAAAACACAATGAAAATGTTACTAAAATAAACGTCCACATTTCACGTAAGTCAATTGTACAACTAATTACTAAAGCATATGCACAATACTTTAAAATTTCAAATATAGTAGGACAGAGTTTATGTAACTCCTCTTAGCCTAAGCATCTATTTTGTGCTGATAAACATTTAAAAACCTACATCCCTGCAACCGAGGAATCTTGATTTGTTGAGTTTGCCAACTTCTATGATGTAATACTCTCACCATGTCTGATGTCAAGCTACCAACTTAATACACACTAGCGACTAAAATTTCTAAAATTCAGCAATTGCTTCTTCCAGTTTGGTACAAGTTTCCTCCAGAAAAAACACTGCAAACTGAATACTATTGTGTTCTGCCACTGAACAGAATGCTTACCCTGTAGTTATTCTAAGCACTAATGGCATGGATTCAAAACTCTAAAACACTTGTATAAAATATATGAATATATGTGTGCATGTTTCATATTCATGAACTTAAAATGCCACACTTGATTCAATTCTTTGCTTTTAGGCACTTAGTAAATTTGTTTCTTTTAAAAAGACTGGGCATCTTCAGGCATAGACTTTTCACTACTTTTTTTGGGAGGTGGGGCAGCACTGTGGATGCCACTGAGCTACGATCCCCAGCCCAAATTTCTCTCTTTTAACATATTATTTTAAATATAACCAAGGAACATATAAGTTGTTAAGGGAATTCTTGTATATGAATGTAACCAGTATTGAGTTTCTATTTGTCTGTTGCTTCACACACACACACACACACACACACACACACACACACACACTGAGTTTTTAAATTACTCAATTTAGTACAGATGGTTGGCCTGTGGTAATGATTCTCTTTCCTACACTACTGAACGACGTTTTTATCCTATGTTGTATAGCAGATTTACAGCACTGCCTGCATCCTAATGAAACAACATTATTTTTTTCTTCAAATGCTCTTACATAAAAAGCAACATGTGCTTGAAAACATCTGTAATGTAAAAAAAAAATTGCACTGCATTGTCAAGTTTTCAGCTTGTCTTTTTTGAAAGCAATAAAAATGAAAATTCTAGCTAATTCTTAAAAACGTACTTTTTTCCCATACTAAAGTACCAGAAATATTAGTTTTAAGATGTTATTTTGAAAATAGAAGCACTTTCTCTATTAATATTATTTTATGCCATGCAAAATAGAAACCTTTCACCAAATCATTGAAGGTAATTAAAATTCCTCTTCTTAAACTAGTAGCCTCTAAAATTCTTGCTGGCTACAGGACCAGGGAGTAGAAGTAGCCTCAAACTCAGGACTTAGATGGCCAACATTGAAAACACTCCTGGGAGATGGTATGCAAATGTCCCACTATTTTTTACTTATGTCCAAAGATGACAAGTTCAAGTAAAAATTCTGTTAGTAATTGTGCAAGGGTACCACCCATTCTTGTATTAGTAGAGGTTTTCACTACAAAACTACTGGATCAATGATTTTTCAATGGAGGGTGGGGCCTTGCTCCTCATAGGACATTTGCCACTCTGGAGACTTTGTGGTTGTCAAAACTTGGGGTTGTGGTACATTACTGGTTTGTGGTGGGTGGAGGCCAATGATTCCACTAAATAACTACAGTGACAGAATAACAACCTATAATACAAAGCCAAAATGTCAAAAGAAACCTCGTACTATACACAAACATTTCCATACATATAAATCACATGCAGATTGTTTTTATGAAATAATTCAAGGCAATTAATAGTTCCTCTTATATAAGCCAGTGACCATTAAAACTCTCACAGGATAAAGGGTGAAGAAATGGAACATCACCAGCACCATTGAAACCCCTCAACTGGTCCTCCTCAGCCACAAGGTTCTGCATTCCTCCTCCAGGTGATCTGTCTCAACTTAAGTGGAAGCTGTTTCCTTGCCTATCTTCATAGTTTATGAACTGTGTCATATGTCACTAGATATTGGAAAAGAGTTCTTTCTGTCTTGAAATTTATATGAATATAATTTTTAGATTAATGTTATACTTTTTTCAGATACTCTTTAGCATTTTACTTCTCTTATCCAGGATTATGTCTTTATGGTTTATGTATTTCAGTGAGTATAGCTGTGATCTCTGAATTTAAATTGTTGTATACTATTGACTGTATGTAAAAAGCATGATTTATGTATCCAGTTTAATACAGATTGATGTTTTAGAGGGTTTCTTGTTGGAAACAGTGCTGCTGTGACATGTACATGAACCACAGGGCACATATATACCTTGTGCTCTACATTCTCTATATAAAGGACTGAAAGACTATATCCCAGGATATGTATATTTTCAACCTCACCAATATAGTTGTACCAGTTTATACGCCCATCAGTAAGTAGTGTATGATAATCCTTGTTATAACATTTGTTCTTGTAAAACCTTTAAATATATCAGCATCATGAATCTATAATGATATCTTATAAGCATTTTAATGTGATTATCTGATTGCTAATGAGTGGTCAGTGGAGAACCTTTGAAAATGTTTATTTGCCCATTTTTCCTCTTCAATAAAGAACCAATACAGATCTTTTGCTCATCTTTTCTACCGGATTATCTAATATTTTCTTTTTGATTTGTAAGAGTTCTTTGTATATTCTTAAAATCAGAACTTTGCCATTTACATGTAGATTGTTTTTTACTAATTTCAGGTTACATTATTAGTAAATTTTTTTAAGTTTTTAATATATTTGCCTATATTTTTGGTTTTGTTAGTGTCATTAACATTCTATTAGAAATTTGTTTCCTAATGTAAGGTCACAAAGGAATTTCTCCTATATGATTTCTTTAAATTTTAGGTCTTTACATGCCTCAAAAAGCTTTATATGGTGTGAAGTAGCAATTAACTTTAATTTTTTCTTAACAGGTTCCCAGTTGTTCCAGAAATGTTTAATGTACTGTCTTAATTTTCCACAATGATGTGTTGTACTATCCTGTCCTCATAGAGTATTTGTACATGTAATTTGATTTCTGTTAGCTTGTTTCATTGAAGTATTTTTCTTCCCTGTATTAAAACCATCTTATTTTAATTAGTGTATTTTATGACATATCTTGATATCAAATAGAGAATATTATATCTTTTTCTTGAATTTCTTGGATATTGTTTTTTTACATAAAATTTAACATTCTTTTATTTTAGCTAATCCTAAAACAAATCAGGGCCAGACGCATGGCACAAGGAGTAAAGCACCTGTCTAGTAAGTATACAACCTTGAGTTCAAACTCCAGTACCACACAAATCAAAAAGCAAACACATAATTTTTAAAACTTCAGAAAACAAAAACTGCTGAAACATCTTTCAGGATTACACTGTGTATCTAAATCAATTTACAAAAACTGACATTTTAACAATATAGTGCCGTCTTCCAATCTATCAACAATATATATCATTCCTTTAAAGATACTTCAATTAATGTCTTTCATTAACTTTTTAATAATTTTCTTCATAAAATCATATTTTTGTCATATCTATTACTGATTATTCCATATAATAACATTAAAATGATATTATAGTCTCTTCTAATTTTTTCTAATTCTGTTTCTAGTACTTAAAAATACAAATAAAGACATGTAAATTTTGTACATATCTAGCTGGCTAAACTCTTATTAATTAAAAAATATTGGAAGTGAGGTAGAGCTCAGTGTTTAAGTGTCCGTCTATCATGCATGAGGCCCTGTGTTTGATCCCCAGTACGGAAAAAAAAAATATTGCCTGAACTTCTGTGGTAGGTTGAGTTATAAGATGGCCCCTGTACTTTCTATCCTATTCTATACCTCTTGAGTATAAGGGCCTGTGAATATGGTGCCATAGCACACCATTATTAGGTAAAACTACATGGCAAAGGTGAGGGGATTTTGTACATATAATTAAGGTCTCCAATTAGTTGATTTCAAGTTAATCAAAATGGAGCATATGGGCTGGGGGTGTAACTCAATGGTAGATGCCATCCTAGTATGTGCAAGACTTTGAGTTCAATTCTTATATACACACATATGTAAACACACACATATATATATAAACATATATATAGACCTATACATACATATATATATTACAGCAGGTGGGCCTGATCTAATCATTTAAAAACTAAGGAAGAACTTGGCTCTTCCTGAAGAACAGACATTCTCATATTCTCATGCTAGCCCTCAGGAAGCAAAAAGGCACACCTTCAATGGCCTATGGAGAGGAGGGAGTTCTAGCAGCTGAGTGCCTCCAACCTTCAACCATAACAGTCTTGTTCAACAACTTGTTCAACAACTTGAATAAGCTTGGAAAAGTGCCCTGAACTCCAGTGGAGGACCTTGGGGTCAACTGAGCATGAGCATGTGGGCTGTGGTTCTCAGCCCACAGAACCATACAGGAGTAAATGTGTATGTTTTTAAAAGATTTTTCCTCTGCATTCATTTATTCATAGGTGCATACATTGTTTGGGCCATTTCTTCCCCGTGTACCCCGTCCCCCTTTCTTTCCCCCCATCCCCCTTACTTCCAGACAGAACCTGTTCTGCCCTCTTCTGCAATTTTGTTGAAGAGTAGACATAAGTAGTAATAAGAAAGACAAAGCATTTTTGTTAGTTGAGATAAGACGGCTATACAGAGATTCCTAGCATCGCTTCCATGCAAAAGTGTATAACAACCCGAATTGATTCATCTCTACCTGACCTTTTCACTAGTTCCTGATCACCTTCCATATTGACCTCTGTCATTTTAAGGTTACTGTATTAGCTCCTCTGCAGTGGGTACATCAAACACTTTCAAGTTTTGAGTTTCTTACCTTCCCCTATTCCTCCTGTATATGTCCTCCTTTTAGCATGTGACCCATGTCTATTAATATTACTGCATTTGTTTTAAGATCTAAAGTCTGCATATGAGGGAGAACGTGTGATTTTTTGCTTTCTGAGCCGGGCTAACTTCACTTAAGATGATGTTCTCCAGTTCTATCCATTTACTTGCAAATGATAAGATTTCTTTCTTTTTCATGGCTGAGTAAAATTACATTGTGTATAAATACCACATTTTGTTAATCCATTCATCAGTGGTGGGGCATCTTGCTGTTTCCATAACTTGGCTATTGTGAATAGCACTGCAATAAGCATGAGTGTGCAGGTGCCTTTGGAGTAACCTGTGTGGCATTCCTTTGCATATATTCCTAGGAGGGAGATTGCTGGATCATATGGCAGATCTATGTTTAGTTTTTCTAAAAAGCCTCCATATGCCAGAGTGGTTGTACTAGTTTACATTCCCACCAGCAGTGTATGAGGGTTCCTTTCTCCCCACATCCTTGCCAACATTTGTTCTTGGTGGTGGTTTTGATGATAGCTGTTCTAACAGGTGTGAGGTGGAATCTTAGTGTGGTTTTGATTTGCATTTCCTTTATGGCCAGAGATGGTGAGCATTTTTTCCTGTGTTTTTTTTTTTTGCCGTTTGAATTTCTTCTTTTGGAAAAGTTCTGTTTAGTTTAGTTGTCCATTTCTTTATTGGTTCATTGATTTTGGGGGAGTTTAGTTTTTTGAGCTCCCTGTATATTCTAGTTATCAGCCCTTTGTCTGATGTATGGCTGGCAAATATTTTCTCCCATTCTATGAGTGGTCTCTTCAGTTTAGAGACCATTTCTTTTGTTGTGCAGAAGATTTTAAATTTTATGTAGTCCCATTTGTCCATCCTTTCTCTTAGTTGCTGAGCTGCTGGGGTTCTATTAAGGAAGTCTTTGCTTATACCTATTGCTTCCAGAGTATTCCCTGCTCTTTTCTGTACTAGCTTCAGAGTTTCTGGTCTGATATTAAGGTCCTTGATTCATTTTGAGTTGATACTAGTACAGGATGATAAACATGGATCTAGTTTCAGTTTTCTGCAGGCAGATAACCACTTTCCCAACAACATTTGTTGAAGAGGCTGTCTTTTCTCCATCATATGTTTTTGGCACCTTTGTCAAAAATAAGGTGGGCATAGCTGTGTGGATTCATATCTGGGTCCTCTATTCTGTTCCACTGGTCTTCATATCTGTTTTTGTGCCAGTACCATGCTGTTTTTATTGCTGTTGCTTTGTAATATAGTTAGAATTTGAGTATTGTGATACCTCCAGCATTGCTCTTTTTGCTGAATATTGCCTTGGCTATTTGTGGTCTCTTGTGTTTCCAAATGAACTTTAGGGTAGATTTTTCAATCTCTGTGATGAATATCATTGGGATTTTGATAGAAATTGCATTAAACATGTAGATTACTTTTGGTAGTCTAGCCATTTTTACTATGTTGATTCTATCACTCCATGAGCACAGGAGATCTTTCCCTCTTCTGTAGTCTTCCTCAAGCTCTTTCTTCAGAGGTTTGTAGTTCTCCTTGTAGAGGTCGTTCACATTCTTTGTTAACTTTACTCCTAGGTATTTGATTTTTTTTGAGGCTATTGTAAATGGAATTGTTTCCATATATTCTTTCTCAGTTTGTTCGTTGTTGGTGCGGTTTATGGTGTATAGGAGTTTTTGGGTAGAATTTTTTGGGTCTTTAAGATACAGGATCATGTCATCTGCAAATAGGAATATTTTGACAATTTCTTTACCTATTTGTATTCCTTTTATTTCTTCTTCTTGCCTAATTGCTCTGGATAGGAATTCTAGGACTATGTTAATAGGAGTGGGGATAGTGGGCACCCTTGTCATTCTTGATTTTAGGAGAAATGGTTTCAGTTTTTTCCCATTAAGAATGATGTTGGCTATAGGTTTGTCATATATAGCCTTTATAATGTTGAGGTACATTCCTTCTATTCCTAGTTTTCTTAGAGCTTTTATCATGAAGTGGTGATGGATCTTGTCAAAGGCTTTTTCTACATCTATTGAGATGATTGAGTGGTTTTTGTCTTTGCTTCTACTGATGTGCTGTATTACGTTTATAGATTTGCGTATGTTGAACCACACCTGCATCCCTGGGATGAAGCCGACTTGGTTGTGGTGAATGATCCTTCTGATATGTTGTTGGATTCAGTTTGCCATTATTTTATTGAGGGTTTTTGCATAGATGTTCATTAGGAAGATTGGCCTATAATTCTCCTTTTTGGTTATGTCTTTGACTGGTTTTGGCATGAGTATAGTACTGGCTTCATAGAATGTGTTAGGCAGCATTCATTCCCTTTTTATTTCATGGAAAAGTTTAAAGAGAGTTGGTATTAGTTCTTTTATAAAGGTCTGATAGAATTCAGCAGAGATTTCATCAGGTACTGGGCTTTTCTTTTTGGGAGACTCTTTATTGCTGCTTTAATTTCATTTTGTGTTATAGATCTATTTAGGTGGTTAATATCCTCTTGGTTCAGTTTTGGATGGTCATAAATATCTAGAAATTTGTCCATTTCTTCAAGATTTTCAAATTTATTGGAATATAGGTTCTCAAAGTAGTCTCTTATGATTCCCTGGATTTCCTTGGTGTTTGTTGTTATCTTCCCTTTTGCATTTCTAATTTTACTCATTTGGGTTTTTTTACTCCTCATTTTAGTCAGATTTGCCAGGGGTCTGTCAATCTTGTTTATTTTTTCAAAGAACCAGTTTTGTTTTGTTGATTCTTTGTATAGTATTTTTTTTCATCTCTAGTTCATTAATTTCAGCCCTTATTTTTATTATTTCTTTCTTTCTGCTTGTTTTAGGGTTTGCTTGTTCTTGTTTTTCTAGGAGTTTGAGATGTAGCATTGGGTCATTGATTTGAGATCTTTCTGATCTTTTAATATATGCACTCATAGCTATAAACTTTCCTCTTTGGACTGCCTTTTCTATGTTCCATAGGTTCTGGTAGGTCATGTTTTCATTTGCATTGACTTCCAGAAACCTTTTAATTTCCTCTTTTATTTCATCAGTGACCCACTGAGCATTGAGCAATGTGTTGTTCAGCTTCCAATTGTTTGCATGTTTTCTACTGTTGTTTTTGTTGTTGAGATCTAGTTTTAATGCATTGTGATCAGACAAATGCATAGGATTATTTCTATTTTCTTATATTTGCTGAGTGCCATAAAATATAATCAATTTTAGAGAAAGTTCCATGGGCTGCTGAAAAGAATGTAAATTATGCAGACATTGGATGAAATATTCTGTAGACATCAGCTAGGTCTATTTGATCAATGGTGTGATTTAGTTCTAGAATTTCTTTATTGATTTTTTGTTTGTATGACCTATTTATTGGTGGTATGGGGGTAATAAAGTCTCCCACTACCCCTGTGTTAAAGTCTATATATGTTTTTAGGTCCTTCAGGGTATGTTTGATGAAATTGGGTGCATTGCTGTTGGGTGCATATAGGTTGATAATTGTTATGTCCTTTTGGTGTATTTCTGCTTTTATTAGTATGGAGTGTCCTTCTTTATCTCATGTGATCAATGTAAGTTTGACGTCTACTTTGTCTGATATAAGTATTGTTACTCCTGCCTGTTTTTGTGGGCCATTGGCTTGGTAAATCTTCTTCTAACCTTTTACCCTAAGCCAGTGCTTGTTTCTGTCAATGAGATAGGTCCCCTGTTAACAACAGAATGTTGGATTTCCCTTTTTAATCCCATTTGCCAAATGGTGTCTTTTGACGGGGGAGTTGAGTCTGTTAACATTCAGTGTTAATATTGATCGATATGTGGTGATTCCTGTTATTTAGCTGGTTTTTTTTTTCATTTAAGGGTTTGATTGTGTGCAGCTGAATCAATGTTACTCACTGATTCCTTCTCTTTTCTTCTTCTGTGATTTGGTACTGCCTGTCCTCTAATGGTTTTGTTTGCTTTCATTTTTTTGTGTGGAGTATTCTTTGGAGAATCTTTTGTAGTGGTGGCTTGGTGGCCATATATCATTTTAGTTTCTGCTTATCATGGAAGACTTTTATAGCTCTGTCTATTTTGAATGATAGTTTTGTAGGGTAGAGTATCATAGGGTTGAAGTCATTTTCATTTGGTGCCTGGAATATTGCACTCCATGCCCTTAGAGCTTTTAAGAGAAATCTGCTGTGATTTTGATGTGTTTTCCTTTGTTTGTTACTTGTTTTTTCTCTCTTACAGCCTTCAATATTCTTTCTCTATTCTCTATACTTGTTTTAATGATAATATGTCATGGGGAAGTTCTATTTTGGTCAAGTCTGTTTGGTGTTCTGGAGGTTTCCTATACCTGAATGGGCATAACTTTCTCTAGATTTGGGAAATTTTCTGTCATTATTTTATTGAATATATTTTGAATCCCTTTTGCTTGGACCTCTTCTTCTTCAATTCCTATGAGTGTCAGGTTTGGTCTTTTGATGGAGTCAATGAGTTCTTGCATATTTCTTTCACAGGACTTGAGTTGTTTGACTAACAGCTCTTCAGTTTTTCCTTTAATTTCCATTTCATCTTCAAGTTCTGAGATTCTGTCTTCTGTTTGTTCTAGTCTGCTGGAATGGCCTTCTGCTGTGTTTTGTGTTTCTGTTTCATTCTTTTTTCTGAGGTTTTCCATATTATGGGTCATGTCCTCTTTAATATTGTCTATTTTCATCTTTAATTCATTTATATCTCTATAGTGTTCTCTGTTTCCCTTTGGTGTTTATTTAGGGATACTATGAATTCATTTATTTGTTTCTGTATCTTCTCATATTCTTTATTTTTGGTTTCTTGAAATTCTTGAGTGTCTCTTATACGTTTTGATTAACTGTGTCCATTTTCATCTCCATGAAATTCTTAGTGATTACTTGCAGGATTTCTTCTTTGAGGTTTTCCTTGTGGACATTGTTGGGTTCCTTGGTGTCATTTTTCTTTGTTTTGCTGGAGTCCAGAACTGGGTATCTGTTTTCTTCATTTCCCTCTGAATTCTGAATTAAATTATTCTTGGGGGGAGAATGGTTTCTGTCCCTTTTTCTTCTTCCCATCACTCCACTTGTTACTGTGCAACTATGTTCTTGATAGACTAGTTGATGTTTTCAGTCACCTGTTTTCTTTCCCTTGCTTTAATTTTTGTTTCGTGACTCTCTTGGGTTTTTAGCTAAAGTGGTGTGCTATTTCTGTCTGTGGTCTGGGTATAATTTAGTATTAACTAATTCACACGTTTAGTACCCGACCAGTAGTTTATGTGTTATGCAGAAGATCCCTTGGTGGTAATATCTATAAGCAGTTGGGTTGGGAATTTAATGCTTGTAATGCTAGCTATAAAATTTGGGACATTGGATAGGGTATCACTAATGGTGGAGATGGGAAGTGGGGTGGGTGAGTGGGGAAAGCAGTGTGGGGGCTTCTGTTTTTGTGGTCCTTGTGTGTGTTTGAGTATATTTCTGTTGCTGTAGAAGAGGGTGTTTGCATTAGGGATTGCAGGGGTTTGGGGTTGTGTAAAGATGGTATAGTAGGTTGTTTAGTGGGTGATGAGTGTGAAGGAGGGAGGGGTAGTCTGGTGACAGGGTGAGGGAGAATGGGAGGGGAAGGTGAGGGATGAGGGAAGATAGTGGTGAGAAATGCCAGAATGAGTTTTTGAAGAGGGGAGCAATGGGATTTTAGCACAGCAGAAGGATGGAAAGTGAAGGGGGTGAGAGTAGGGATGAGAGGATGATGATGGAAAGTTGATAATACAGAAAGAGAAAAAAAAGAAAGAAAAATAGATAATATGAGTAAAAGTAAAAATAGAAAACCCACAATAACAAAACTAATAACAACAAAAAAACAAAGAAACCAACAGGGAGAGATGGGCAAACAAACAAACTAGGATTTCAGTCTTAGTTTAAGTTCTGGAGTTACTCCTCCAGCATCCAGTCCTGGTGTTGGCATTTAAGCAGAAGCTCTCTTGTAGTCTCACCAGGTGATTGGCTTGTGAGTAGTGTTTTTTTCTTGTGTCTTTCAGCTGCAGCTTCTTGGTCAGCTCCTTCCCAGTGAGGTGTAGCAGTTTAAGTTTGCATGCTATCCTCAGGCTCAGGAGATCAGCTCCGTAGACCATTAGTTGTCCTGCTTTGGAGGTGGCTCTTCACTGTGCTTGTTTACTGGGGACTTTTTTCTTTACCTCACCCACTTTCTCTGGGGCAGGGTCAGTGATCCATCAGCTGCCCCCCTGCTGTCAGTGTGATAGGATGGTTCACTGTTTGTTTTTCAATTTTGCAAAGCAAACTCAGGAGATGAGTTTTGTGATCCACTACCTGCCCTGCTTTAGGGAGTGGCTTATCACCCACCCACTGTCAGCCTTCCTGCCTTTCCTGCATTTGTTTAGTGATAATTTGTGGAGAGATTAGTGCCTTGCTCCTCCCCCTTTATTCAGTGCATTTTCAGCAATCCCGCCCCTTCCGCCATGTGCTAGAATTATATTTCATTACAGTTTGATGTTTATTGTTCAGTTTTTTCTCTTTTTTGGGGGGGGTCAGTCTGCCTAGGGGGCTATGCTGGTTTATCCCAGGGGTGGCTGGGGGAATTCCGTGTGATGCTTGGTGCTCACCTGTTTGGTCTGCCAAATGTCTCACAGGCAGGTTTGGAGTTGGAGGCTGTGGCAGACCACCTATTTTCTCAGTGTGATGTAGCATGGGGTTCAGGGTGTCAAAGTTTTGATTCTCATTGATGCTTTATTTCCACAAAGTGTGACTTGAGCATCTCATATCCTTTTTTCCTGCTATTATACAATTTATTTCTTACTCTACCCTTTAAGACCTTTAATACAAAGTTGACTAAAAATGGTGGTACTGGCATTATTGTTGAGTTTTTTTAGCAAAAGGAAAGTTTTCAACATTTCAATATTAAGTATGCTAGCTTCTGTAGGTTTTCTTGTAGACAGTTTTTAACTCAATTAAGCATTCTTCTCTGTCCCTGATTTGTTAAGAACTTTTGTAGGAATGGGTGTTAACATTCATTAAATACCTTTTTTGTACCTTTAAAAATATCATGATTTTTTTTCACTGAGATGGATATGTGTTAAATTTTATTAACTTACATTCTAATGTTAAAATAAAATAATCTTTTATTCTTGGGGAGGGGAGATAGGAGAAGTAGTTCAGTCATGGCATTGTACCCTTATGACAAATTTTTTATTCATTTTGCCAATATTTGGCCTAGATTTTTGCATCTGTTAATGTCTGAGAATGAGTCTTAACTTTCTTTGATTTTTCTTCTTCATGATTTGATATTGATAATATGCTAGTCTCATGCAATAAATTCTCTGAAAAAGTTGTATAAGATTGACATTTTTCTCTTTACATGTAGTTTTAAAATGAGTGGGATAATCTCTAGCTCAAGAGAACTGCTGAAGACTTTATGTAATGTCTACAAGCTGTCAGAATAAATGTAAATATGCTAACACTTAGAAACACCCACATATTGCAAGTAAAACTTGGTTTCTCAGTTGGTTGTTGTAGAAACTCGTCTGCAGAGATCAAATGAGACTCTTGACCAGTGCTTCTTAAACTTATTTTATGACCAATGAACACTTTCCAGTTTTAGTTTATGAAAAAAGTATATTTTGGTAACCTAAAACGTATTTTCTTTCATTCAAAAATTCAAGGGAAAGCCAGGCATTGTGGGGTACATCTGTAATTCCAACACTCAGGAGGCAGAGGCAGCAGGATTGCAAGTTCCAGGCCAATCTAGGCTACATAGTGAGATCCTGTCTCAAAACAATTATGACAGCAAAGAGCCAAGTGAAAAAATTCATTTTGTATAGTGTTCATGAAACACTAAAACCTGACTAATAGGACAAATATGTGTTGGATTTAATATTGAATTGTCATACATCAGTTTGTTAGTAAATGATACTTAGGTGTTAAAGTTCAGATTTTTGCATTCATGAGGCATAGGAAAGTACAAACCATGTGGTTCTGAATGGAGCAAGGGTATATGTCACCCTCATGTCAAAACAACTCTCTTTGTATTCCTAAAGTTTTATAAAAGGGACATGTAAGCCACATAATAGGGCTTCTTGAAAGAAATAAAAAGAGAAAGTGGGAGGACAGGAAGGAGAGAAGAGGGAAGGAAGGAAGGAAAAGACAAGGAGGGAGGAAAGAGAGAGAGAGAAGGAGAAAAAGAAGAAGGAAAAGGAGGAAGGAGGGAGAGAGGAAAGAAAGAGAAAGGAAGGAAGGAAATTTGGGAGGCAGAGATCTAGAGGATTGCAAATCAGCACCAACCTGGTCAAAAATTCTATGACACCCCATCTCAATGACTGGGCATGGTGGCACAAACCTGTCATTGCAGGTATACCTGGAATCACAAATAGGCAGATTACAGTCTACGTGAGCCCAAGTATAAAGCAACACCCTATCTCAAAAATAACCAATGGAAAAAGTTAAACTGGTGGCTTGAGATTCACTCACTCTTTGCAAGGGCTAGGCCCTCAGAAGAAAAGCAGAGGATCTGGTCAACCCTTCACACCATCAGGACTGATATTTGTTAAGAGGAAGGCCCTTAGAAGACAATCCCTAGCTAAAGAAAACTCACAGTCAACACAACTAGGATTCATTGTGGTGCGGCTCCCTGGACAATGTCAAATAGTATCATGTAGACTGTACCTAAATGCAAAATTAACTGAATACTGTGAACTTCACATAGAGAATGTATCTCTATGTGATGGTACCCATGGAGTTACCAGGACTTCACAGGCCTCCCTCTGTTTCATCTGAGCATTTTGATCATCATTTTTAGTAAACCATGATGTAGAGAAATATCTTTCTGATTCATAGCATCTTTCATAGCATGTCTTCTGTGCATATACAAAAATACATGTCTTTTAACCATATTTTACATCAATGCTGATGGACTATATATGTTGTTATGGATTTTTTCCAACTAATTTGAAAATCGGAAAAAAAAAAGACCAAGAGGGAAGGGATCACTTATAATACCACTAGCATATCTGGGTGACTTTTACTGTTTATTGCATGAAGCAAGTTTTGTGGGGGAGAAAAAAATGAAATGAATGCAAATTTATTGGCAAAAGTGTGAAAAAAGTTACTTGCTTACATTGCTTATGGGAGCAAATGTTGAAAAGTTCTTTGTGGAGAGCCATTGCTGTGGAAAACCATGGCTGTCCAAGTTACAAATGTGTATTTCCTTTAAATCAGCAATTCTACTTCCAGAAAACTATTCTACATATGTAGAATATGCAATACAGTGTATGGATTGGATTATTTATCAAAACATTGTTTATAAGTGGAAGTTTAGAAATAACCTAAATGTCATCAGTGGAAATCTGCATCAATATTTATACATAGATTCATAGAAGCTGTTAAAAATAAGGAAGGTCTTCATGTACTGCCATAGCATTCCCTACAAATTATATTAGCTTCAGCTAGGAAACTGATGGGATATATCTTTTAAGTGTTTATTTTTTCTATGACCAAACACAGTTATGCCTTTTTCCACTATAATATACTAAATATGTTATTTTATAACCTAATTTGTAACATTTCCCATTATGGACAGCATTGTCTCATGTTAATAAACTTCAACAAGATGGAAAATTAAAATGCTTTAATTAAAGGAACACATATATAGAGAAAAGTTCATGAATCACAAGTATACAGCTCAATGAGTTGTTGGAAAGCAAACAATATTCGGAATAATCAGAATATCCAAGGAATTCCTACCTACTCTCTCCTGATTTGTTAACGAATTCTTCATTTGTGTCCTTTGAAATAGAATCCCATTTTAACAACTGGAAGTGTCATATATGTTCTAAATTTTATAGTTTAGAGACAGAAAATATTTTCTGTTAGCAACATGCAGTAAGTTATGATTTTTTATGTTTCTGATAACAAATCATTTGCAACTTATTTCTCTGAGTAAAACCTCAACTAATGATTTACAAATATGAGCCTGTGAGGTGTCTATGCTGTTATAGATGTGAAGCTGAAACTGTCCATATAAACTCACATGTCTAAAACCATAAAGACATCTAACAAAGCCACAAATTCTAAGTAGCTTTTGTGTGATTGACGCTGGGCTATATCATCTACACACACATTTTGTTATTTAGTACACTTTCAATAAGGACATCTGTAAGTCACCTTGGTGGTGATGTGAAAGAAATGATTAAGAAAGGTACCTAAAAGCTAAATGATGCTTGAAAAAACATTAAATTTTTTTTGGAAACTTAATATTCTGTAGAAAATTAATGCACATAATATTGAAGGAAAAAATCAATACTAGGAAAATTTGTTCTTAGAAAGATTTCACAAATATAACTTAAAATGATCATATATATATAATTGCTATTATTAGCATGTAATAATTCAATTTTGTAAAAGGTGCAGTCTATCAATGCATAGCAGAGGGCCCATGAACCTCATGGCTAACCAATCAATTTCCCACCTTCTTGTTTGGGAAAGTGATGTCTGCCTTATTTCCTCCAGGCTCTTTTCTTCTATCTTTAAGTGAGTTTGTTGAAAGAATAGAGCTGCGGGAAGCCAAGGTCTAGGAAAAGATTATGTTTCTCATATGGGTGTGCGTGAGTGTGTGTGTGTGTGTGTGTGTGAAAGAAAGAGAGAGAAACTTGACAAAAGCTTTGATGCTTGAGGTATTGAATAAGAATACCACAACTTGTGTTAAGACACTTGGATAAGTAAGAACAGGTACAGTGGAGTTTTTAAACTATCTTTGTGGCCCATATGGATGAAATACTCTGATGATGGCAAGATCCCACTCAGCCAAGTGATCACAAGGGCAAACAATCAATAGTCTAATGTGCTGTGTTACTAGGATATGATGTTCTATTGATTTTATATAATAAGTGCATTTTTGTGGTATTTGTATGCAATAAAATCTTATTCAGCCACAAAGAAGAATGAAATTTTGTCATTTGCAGGTAAAAGAATGGAACTGGAGAACATCATCCTAAATGAAGTTAGCCAAGTTCAGAAGACCAAAAACCACATGCTTTCTCTCACATGTGGAATATAAACTTAATATAAATACAGTAGTATTATGAAAATCAGGTCGCAATAAGGGGAGGTCACAAATGAGCAGGAGGAGGGTAAAAGAAGGAAGTTAAAAAGGTAAATATGGTTGATACTTTCTAAACAAGAATGAATATAGAATTCTTTTTTTTTTCATTTTTCTTTTATTATTCATATGTGCATACAAGGATTGGTTCATTTCTCCCCACTGCCCCCACCCCCTCCCTTACCACCCACTCCGACCCCTCCCTCTCCCCCCTCAATACCCAGAAGAAACTATTTTGCCCTTATTTCTAATCTTGTTGTAGAGAGAGTATAAGCAATAATAGGAAGCAACAAGAGTTTTTGCTGGTTGAGATAAGGATAGCTATACAGGGCATTGACTCACATTGATTTCCTGTGCGTGGGTGTTACCTTCTAGGTTAATTCTTTTTGATCTAACCTTTTCTCTAGTACCTGTTCCCCTTTTCCTATTGGCCTCAGTTGCTTTGAGGTATCTGCTTTAGTTTCTCTGCGTTAAGGGCAACAAATGCTACCTAGTTTTCTAGGTGTCCTACCTATCCTCACCCCTCCCTTGTGTGCTCTCGCTTTTATCATATGCTCATAGTCCAATCCCCTTGTTGTGTTTGCCCTTGATCTAATGTCCACATATGACGGAGAACATACGATTTTTGGTTTTTTGGGCCAGGCTAACCTCACTCAGAATGATGTTCTCCAATTCCATCCATTTACCAGCTAATGATAACATTTCGTTCTTCTTCATGGCTGCATAAAATTCCATTGTGTATAGATACCACATTTTCTTAATCCATTCGTCAGTGGTGGGACATCTTGGCTGTTTCCATAACTTGGCTATTGTGAATAGTGCCGCAATAAACATGGATGTGCAGGTGCCTCTGGAGTAACAGTCTTTTGGGTATATCCCCAAGAGTGGTATTGCTGGATCAAATGGTAGATCGATGTCCAGTTTTTTAAGTAGCCTCCAACTTTTTTTCCAGAGTGGTTGTACTAGTCTACATTCCCACCAACAGTGTAAGAGGGTTCCTTATTCCCCGCATCCTCGCCAACACCTGTTGTTGGTGGTGTTGCTGATGATGGCTATTCTAACAGGGATGAGGTGGAATCTTAGCGTGGTTTTAATTTGCATTTCCTTTATTGCTAGAGATGGTGAGCATTTTTTCATGTGTTTTCTGGCCATTTGAATTTCTTCTTTTGAGAAAGTTCTGTTTAGTTCACATGCCCATTTCTTTATTGGTTCATTAGTTTTGGGAGAATTTAGTTTTTTAAGTTCCCTGTATATTCTGGTTATCAGTCCCTTGTCTGATGTATAGTTGGCAAATACTTTCTCCCACTCTGTGGGTGTTCTCTTCAGTTTAGAGACCATTTCTTTTGATGAACAGAAGCTTTTTAGTTTTATGAGGTCCCATTTATCTATGGTATCTCTTAGTTGCTGTGCTGCTGGGGTTTCATTGAGAAAGTTCTTACCTATACCTACTAACTCCAGAGTATTTCCTACTCTTTCTTGTATCAACTTAAGAGTTTGGGGTCTGATATTAAGATCCTTGATCCATTTTGAGTTAATCTTGGTATAGGGTGATATACATGGATCTAGTTTCAGTTTTTTGCAGACTGCTAACCAGTTTTCCCAGCAGTTTTTGTTGAAGAGGCTGCTATTTCTCCATCGTATATTTTTAGCTCCTTTGTCAAAGATAAGTTGCTCATAGTTGTGTGGCTTCATATCTGGATCCTCTATTCTGTTCCACTGGTCTTCATGTCTGTTTTTGTGCCAGTACCATGCTGTTTTTATTGTTATTGCTTTGTAATATAGTTTGAAGTCAGGTATTGTGATACCTCCAGCATAGTTCTTTTGACTGAGTACTGCCTTGGCTATTCGTGGCCTCTTGTGTTTCCATATAAATTTAACAGTAGATTTTTCAATCTCTTTAATGAATGTCATTGGAATTTTGATGGGAATTGCATTAAACATGTAGATTATTTTTGGGGAGTATCGACATTTTTACTGTGTTGATTCTACCAATCCATGAGCATGGGAAATCTCTCCACTTTCTATAGTCTTCCTCAATCTCTTTCTTCAGAAGTGTATAGTTTTCCTTGTAGAGGTCTTTCACATCTTTTGTTAGGTTTACAACTAGGTATTTGATTTTTTTTGAAGCTATTGTAAATGGAATTGTTTTCATACATTCTTTTTCCATTTGCTCATTGTTAGTGTATAGAAATGCTAATGATTTTTCTATGTTGATTTTATATCCTGCTACCTTGCTATAGCTATTGATGATGTCTAGAAGCTTCTGAGTAGGGTTTTTTGGGTCTTTAAGGTATAGGATCATGTCATCTGCAAATAGGGATATTTTGACAGTTTCTTTACCTATTTGTATTCCTTTTATTCCTTCTTCTTGCCTAATTGCTCTGGCTAGGAATTCCAGTACTTGTTGAATAGGAGTGGAGATAGTGGGCATCCTTGTCTGGTTCCTGATTTTAGAGGGAATGGTTTTAATTTTTCTCCATTAAGTATAATGCTAGCTGTAGGTTTGTCATATATAGCTTTTATAATGCTGAGGAACTTTCCTTCTAATCCTAGTTTTCTTAGAGCTTTTATCATGAAATGATGTTGGATCTTATCAAAGGCTTTTTCTGCATCTATTGAGATGATCAAGTGGTTTTTGTCTTTGCTTCTGTTAATGTGGTTTATTACGTTTATTGATTTTCATATGTTGAACCACCCCTGCATCCCTGGGATGAAGCCTAATTGGTCGTGGTGAATAATCTTTTTGATGTGTTGCTGAATTCGGTTTGCCATTATTTTGTTGAGGATTTTTGCATCAATGTTCATTAAGGAGATTGCCCTATAGTTCTCCTTTTTGGAGGTGTCTTTGCCTGGTGTTGGGATAAGTGTAATACTGGCTTCATAAAATGTGTTTGGCAGTTTTCCTTCCCTTTCTATTTCGTGGAACAGTTTAAGGAGGGTTGGTATCAGTTCTTCTTTAAAGGTCTGATAGAATTCAGCAGAGAATCCATCAGGTCCTGGACTTTTCTTTTTGGGGAGACTCTTGATTGCTGCTTCAATTTCATTTTGTGTTATAGGTCTATTCAGGTGATTAGTTTCCTCTTGGTTCAGTTTTGGATGATCATATGTAACTAGAAATCTGTCCATTTCTTTAAGATTTTCAAATTTATTTGAATATAGGTTCTCAAAGTAGTCTCTGATGATTTCCTGGACTTCCATGGTGTTTGTTGTTATCTCCCCTTTTGCATTCCTAATTCTACTAATTTGGGTTTTTTCTCTCCTCATTTTAGTCAGGTTTGCCAGGGGTCTATCGATCTTGTTTATTTTTTCAAAGAACCAACTTTTTGTTTCATTAATTCATTGTATGGTTTTTTTGGTTTCTATTTCGTTGATTTCAGCTCTTATTTTTATTATTTCTCTCCTTCTATTTGTTTTGGGATTTGCTTGTTCTTGTTTTTCTAGGAGTTTGAGATGTATCATTAGGTCATTGATTTGGGATCTTTCAATCTTTTTAATATATGCACTCATGGCTATAAACTTTCCTCTCAAGACTGCCTTAGCTGTGTCCCATAGGTTCCGGTAGGTTGTGTTTTCATTTTCATTGACTTCCAGGAACTTTTTAATTTCCTCTTTTATTGCATCGATGATCCACTCTTCATTAAGTAATGAGTTATTTAGTTTCCAGCTGTTTGCATGTTTTTTGTCTTTACTTTTGTTGTTGAGTTCTACTTTTACTGCATTGTGGTCAGATAGTATGCACGGTATTATTTCTATTTTCTTATATTTGCTGAGGCTTGCTTTGTGCCCTAGGATATGATCTATTTTGGAGAAGGTTCCATGGGCTGCTGAGAAGAATGTATATTGTGTAGAGGTTGGATGAAATGTTCTGTAGACATCTACTAGGTCCACTTGATCTATTGCATATTTTAGATCTTAGATTTCTTTATTGAGTTTTTGTTTGGATGACCTATCTATTGATGATAATGGAGTGTTAAAGTCTCCCACAACCACTGTGTTGGCGTTTATATATGCTTTTAGGTCTTTCAGGGTATGTTTGATGAAATTGGGTGCATTGACATTGGGTGTGTACAGATTGATGATTATTATTTCCTTTTGGTCTATTTCCCCTTTTATTAGTATGGAATGTCCTTCTTTATCTCGTTTGATCAATGTAGGTTGAAGTCTACTTTGTCAGAGATAAGTATTGCTACTCCTGCTTGTTTTCGGGGGCCATTGGCTTGGTAAATCTTCTTCCAGCCTTTCATCCTAAGCCTATGCTTATTTCTGTCGGTGAGATAAGTCTCCTGTAAGCAACAAATTGTTGGATCTTCTTTTTTAATCCGTTTTGTCAAACAGTGTCTTTTGATGGGTGAATTAAGTCCATTAACATTAAGTGTTAGTTCTGATAGGTATGTGGTGATTCCTGCCATTTATTTGTCTTAGTTATTTGAAGGTTTGATTGTGTGTACCTAACTTGATGTTACTCTCTACTGTCTTGCTTTTTCTTATCCTGTGGTTTGGTGCTGCCTGCCTTTTCATGGTTAAGTTGGGTGTCACTTTCTGTGTGCAGGATCCCTTGCAGAATCTTTTGTAATGGTGGCTTTGTGGTCACATATTGTTTTAGTTTCTGCTTATCATGGAAGACTTTTATTGCTCCATCTATTTTGAATGATAGCTTTGCTGGGTAGAGTATCCTGGGGTTGACGCTATTTTCATTCAGTGCCCGGAAGATCTCACCCCACGCTCTTCTTGCTTTTAATGTTTCTGTTGAGAAGTCTGCTGTGATTTTGATGCGTTTACCTTTGTATGTTACTTGTTTTTTCTCTCTTACAGCCTTCAATATTCTTTCCTTAGTTTCTGAACTTGTTTTAATGATGATACGTCATGGAGTAGTTCTATTTTGATCTGGTCTGTTTGGTGTCCTGGAGGCCTCTTGCATTTGTATGGGAATATCTTTCTCTAGATTTGGGAAATTTTCTGTTATTATTTTGTTGAATATATTACGCATTCCATTCGCTTGCACCTCTTCTTCTTCGATGCCCATGATTCTCAAGTTTGGTCTTTTGATGGAGTCAGTGAGTTCTTGCATTTTCTTTTCACAGGTCTTGAGTTGTTTAATTAATAGTTCTTCAGTTTTTCCTTTAATTACCATTTCATCTTCAAGTTCTGAGATTCTGTCTTCTGTTTGTTCTATTCTGCTGGATTGGCCTTCCATTTTGTTTTGCAGTTCTGTTTCGTTCTTTTTTCTGAGGTTTTCCACATCCTGGCAGTTTTCTTCTTTATTGTTGTCTTTTTTTGTCCTGAGTTCATTTATCCATTTATTCATTGTGTTCTCTCTTTCACTTTGGTGTTTATACAGTGCTTCTATGGTTTCCTTTATTTCTTCTTTTGCTTTTTCAAATTCTCTATTTTTATTGTCTTGGAATTTCTTGAGTGTCTCCTGTACATTTTGGTTGACCCTATCCAGTATCATCTCTATAAAATTCTCATTGAGTACTTGTAGTATGTCTTCTTTTAAATTATTCTTGTGGGCTTCATTGGGTCCTTTGGCATAGTTTATCTTCATTTTGTTGGAGTCTGGATCTGAGTTTCTGTTCTCTTCATTCCCCTCTGGTTCCTGTACTAATTTTTTGCTGTGGGGAAACTGGTTTCCCTGTTTTTTCTGTCTTCCCATCATTGTCCTTGGTGTTGTTACTGTCCCTGTACTGTGTGTAATTAAGTATTTTCTAGCTTGTAATAATAACAATGGTAATATTTAGAATGGAAGAGTGAGCTGAGATGGAAAGCAAGAAGTTAAAGAAAAGGGGAAAACAAATATACAGACAAGAGGGAGAAAGCAGAACAAGGTATCAGACAAGAGAGTTTCAAAGGTATAAACAGGGAGTGTTAGTGTACTAATCGACAGTAAGCTGAACAGACATTAGAGAGAAAGAGAGAGGATTGAAAATCAAAGATAAAAAAATAAAAAATAAGTAAATGAAAGTAATATCTATATATAAAAATGAATTAAAATAAAATGGAAAATAGAAAATTAAAAAAAAAAACCCAAAAAACTTCCAAGTTTATATGCAATGCAGTTTCAGTCTTAATAATTTGGGTGTCCGTCTCAATCTCCAGTCCTGGAGTTGGTGCCTCAGATGTTGTTCTGTAGTTGTCTCATCAAAGGGGATGCATAAAGTAGAACAAAACTACACACTCACATACACACACACACACACACTCACAAAAAAAAAAAAAAGCCCCACCAAGTGTCCCCAGTTCAAATGCAATACAGTTTCAGTAAGTTTTTCGGCTTGCAGGTGTAATTCAGTTGTTCTCTCATCAAAGGTAGGGAGAAAAAGAAAAAAAGGCGTCTGGAGACAGTTCTGAGAGTGGTATCTGCAACTGTGGCTTGCCTGCCTGCTGCTCTCAGCCTGTAGCTGGCTGCGTTATTTATGCAGATCTCTGGGGTGAGCTAGCACTCACCTGGTCCCACAGGCTTTGTTTGCTCAGAGTTCTCCTGTGCGGGAGCCTCTGCTACAGGCTTTCTCCTTTCCAAGCACTGGGAAAGGTGACACTGCCCCGCGTTGTCAGGCCTGTGTGTTTATTTACAGTTCATGTGGGAGCCCCTCTCCTCTGAAGTTTTCCTCCCACTGCCACTTTCAGCAGCTTTCCTGCTCCTGCTTACTGGGCGGTGCTGCTGCTCCTGCCGGCCGCCATGTTTGTTTACAGTTCACGTGGGAAGTGGGTCTTCCCTCCTCTCACAAGCTTCCCCACTCCTGGTTGCTGGGCGCGCGCCCCGCTCCCGCCAGAGGCTCTCCGGCCCGCCCGGCTTGTTTATTTACAGTCCCAGGAAGGATTCCCTTCCCCCAATCTTCAGCGCTCAGGGCGCCCCACTCTCTTTCCCCTGTGTCTTAACTGTTCTTATTGCTTATTACTCAGTTTCTCTTTTTTTCCCGGGTGGAGGTCAGTCTGTCCAGGGGGCTATGCTGCTCTGGCCCAGGCTTGTCTGTGGGGCTACCACGGTACTGCGAAGCTCACCTGGTCCGCTTCTTCCCAAGCCGTCTGGGCACCGGCCACTGGCGGCCCCAGGGGCCGTCCTCGTTTCTCCATTTAACGTGAAGTGGAGATTCTCTGCACTGGCTGGAGATGTGGAGGGGTCAAAGTTATGCCTTTTCTCGGTGATTATGCCTGCAAAGTGTGTCTCCAGCGTCTCTCCAAGATTTCACTATAGGAGGGTCGCTTTCTGCTTCCTACCTCTAGCCACCATCTTGGAATCCTGAATATAGAATTCTTAAACCAGTTGAAATCACCATAAGAAATGGACTAAGGTAGAAAGAAGAAAAATAGAGAAGATGAACCAATTTGTGTTGTAATACATATATACATGGAAGTGCCACAAGGGAACTCCCTTTGTAACTATCTTAAACAAGCAAAAATGTCATTTTTTTCTTTTACAAAATCAGAGAACAAGAGAGTGGAACAGGTCCTGCCTGGGAGGGTTAGTACTTGTGGAAAGAGGGAGGAAGTGGGGAAAGAGTGAAGGAGGGTGAATATACTGCAAATACTGAGTACACATTGTAAATGGAAAAATGGTATTAGCTGAAACTATTACAGGAACTGGGGGGGGCGAGTTCAAGTACGATATATTTGATATATTGTAAAAAACTTTTGTAAATGCCACAATGTACTACTATACGGCACAATTTTTAAAAATGCATTTTTGGCTTATAACCAAAAGAACATATTTGTGGATTCCTATTTTGTTCATATTCATGGGAATGCTTCTATGCTGCACTCAAACATTGCCAATTTCATTTTGATAATGGAATATTTGGCATAGGGAAGACTGGGACCAACTTGGAAAATGTGACAAGATTGAAGTCCTTTTTCTAAGAATAGTACATATTCTTATGTTTGATTTTGGAGCCCTGCCTAATGAAAGACTTTTATCTTCCTGAAGAATATTAGTGAATTTCACATGCCATTTTCATGAATTTCATGACATTTCTATTTTCAGGTTTGTCCTTTGCTCTTTATTGTTCTTTCTGAAGTAATGGCTAGACTTTAGGACATTACCATATTAGTCCTATCATTATCATTTCTTTTGCCTTAAGCAGACATAATGTATTTTTTCTCTTCAGGGCAGATATAATACAGTATGTGAAGAAAACAAGACAGACCTTGGAATTCAGCTGATTTAGCCTATCATTGCTAGTTATCCAACTTCAAAGTTCAGTAACCTTTAGTTACTAAGTTTCACTAATATCTTCATTTGCAAAATGAGACTATCATTGCAAATGTTTGAGCTCAGATTCCATAGAAACCAAAGCCTGAGCCCAGGTGGAAAGTACTGATACTCAGTTTGGGCATATGGGAATGTGAAAATATGGAGCCATAGCAGTAAGGGAAAGAAAGGACTTAAAGCAAAAAGAGATATGGAGTGATGATCCTCTGCAGATATATACAACTGACACAGGAGTTCCTGGATTGCTAAAAAGAGAATCCATAAATCAGAAAGAAGAAGAGGAAATACAGTTGCTGACCTATGCACATTTGCTTCTCATGGGCCAAAATTTGGCTCAATGGAATTTAACTCTGAACACTGCCTAGTGTCATCCTTTGGCCCCTTTGGCTGCCTCAAGGAATTCTGTATCACAAATTGTAGGGTTCCTCAATATTCCACTGAAGTCCTCAAGTTGCTGGTGGATTCAGACTCTAGATGGGTCAGTCTGGGCATTTTACTATGGCTATTCATGAGACAAGTGGGCATGAGCAAGAGCAGAGCAGACACTGTGTGAACAGAGCAAATGCTAATACGATCTGAAACACAGGCTATTCACATTCCCTTGATATCTCTCTCTCTCTCTCTCTCTCTCTCTCTCTCTCTCTCTCTCTCTCCCCTCTTTGCATTACTGATGATTGAACCCAGGTCCTCACACATGCTGCACAAGTGTTCTTACCACTTGAGCCACATCCCCAGCACCCTGTAATTTTTCAAATATGTTTTCTGTTTATGTGACCAGGTTACAAATATGGTCAATACATTTTATTTGGCTGACATGTTTCTACATTTCTTTTAATCACTAACAGGTACTCTTGCATGTCCTATTATAGATGCTCCTCAACTTACAATAAACATGTCCCAATTTGAAAACACGGTAAATCAGAAATGCATTTATTGCATCTAATCTACAGACCTTCATAGTTTAACAACACAGCTCACTAGAATATTGATTGTTTACTGTGTGACCACATGGCTGACTGGGAGTTGCCCATCATCAGAGTATCATACCACATATCACTATCCCTGGAAAAGATCAAAATTCAAATTTCAAAGTACAGTTTCTACTAAATGGGTATTGCTTTCCCACATCATAAAGAGGAAAGATTGTATGTTCAAACATTGTAAAGTTGGGTACCATTTGCATTGTATATCATTTGTGTTTCAAAGAAGCTTGACCAGTTGTCCTATAGGAGGTCCCCATTTTTAATTAGAATGATGTAATCAAATCCATCCTCACCTTTTACCCTGGCAACTGCAGATGAATTCTCAGTCCATATGGTTTTTGTTTTCAAGAATAATGCATAAATGGATCATAGTATGAAGCTTTTTAAGTATGGCTCCTTTCATACTATATTTGAGTTTCATCTGTGTTGCTGGTGAATCAATAGCAAGTTTCTATTGCTGAGTGTATTTCATTGTTTGTATATGTGGTCCCTAGCTAAGGGACTTTGTGTTGGTTCCAGTTTGGGGCAATGATGATGAATATATATATACATACACACACATATATAAACACACATATACATGTATATATATTGTATATATATGCATCAATCTGTGTATATTAAATATGCACACATATATATATGCAAGTTTTGTTGTGAACTTAGTTTTCATTTGACTTGAATGGAATTTCTGAGTCAAATACTAAGGGTATATTCAAATTTATAGGAAACTGTAAAAATCTTTTCCCTAATGACAGTACCATTTTGCATCTTCATGGGCAATGTATGAAAATTTGAGTTACTCCACATCCTTGCCAGCACTTGAAATTGTTTTAGTATTCCAATCATTCTAATAGATACATAAGCATTGTTAATGGAATATTATTCAAGCATGAAAAGAATGAAGTTCTGATAGATGGTATAACACAGATGAAGCTTAAAAATACTATGCTAAGTGAAACAAACCAGATACAAAGGGACAATTTTTGCAGGATTCCACTATTATGAAATACTTAACATAGGCAAATTTATAAAATAAGCCAGACACAAAGGGACAATTTTTGCAGGATTTCACTATTATGAAATACATAACATAGGACTTAACAACTTCAAATAGAGGGCTGGGGAATAACTCAGTAGAAGAGGTCTTGCTTAGCATGCATAAAGCCTCAGACTTTATCTCCAGCATCATATAGTGATTACTGAATATTTTTGATAAATCTCAGGAAGTGAATGAAAGGAAGAATTGATTAACATTCTCAGCTGTTATGGACTGTGGGGCTATTTACACTATTAAGATGGAGCACAGGACAAAGAAGAGGAGTCTGAAAATGAGAAGGGTATATTTGCTGGGTTTTAATGACATTGAATTTGAGATGGTTACAAACTATTGGTGATATGATGTAATGTAGGTTTGTAGATCCTTAGCATTTGGTGGTAACTGAGAAAATGGTATAATGATAAATAAAGTTGAGGTGATTTTAGTAAAATTTTAGCTCCTCTGCAAGCTGAACAAATTTGACTGCATTATACTGAAAATATATATCTGTCAGAAAGTTGCTTATGTCTTAACAGTAGTCTTAGTTGCTTTCCTAACTTTTCTCGAAATGGAAAAATCTGGATGAATATTGCTATGCACTTTTCTAGCAACTATCTAATTTGTTTTTCTTTTGTT